>NC_084759.1:20940350-25940350 GCF_028858725.1 Colius striatus
TCTCCAGCCTCTCCTGCCGTGTCCCGAGGGCTGGCCGGGCTCTGCTCCGAGAGTGCCCAGGCCTGGGCAGCGGCCTTCCTGCCGCTCTCAGGGGCTGCGTCCTCGGGGAAGGTTTCAGACACGTCCCCCGCCTTCGGAGCTCCTTAGGCCAGGGGATGCTCTCACCCTCCCTCTCCGGCGGGGTGAAAACGCAGCACACAGCTTCGAAAGGAAAAGTCGGGGGGGAAGGGTGGTGGCGGAGTGGTGAACAGCACGTTCCCGGCAGCAAAGAGACGGAGGCGGCGAGGGGAGATGAAGGTGACCCGGAGTAGCAATGGCAGAGCTACTGGGAGCGAGTCCTTCCCTGGTGGGCGCGGCGCTGCCTCCTGAACAGGTCTCGTCCCCTCAGAAAGCCGTGCGAGTCCCCTGCTCCCCGAACGCGGGGGCAGCGGAGCGCGGTGCCGCTGCCCCCTCCCGCCGCGCCCGCCCCGTCGGGCGGCGGCACCGCGCCGCGGCGCCAACCGTGGGGCCGCAGCGCCCCCTCGCGGCGGCGGCGGCGAGCGGCGCGTCTCGCGGGCGAGTCCCGCTGCGCCGGGCCACGGCCACCCCCTGCTCCCCCCTTCTCGGGGCAGGAGCGAGCGCACAGCCCTGCGTGGGGACTGGTGCGTGGGCGGGCATGAAAGCACGCAGTGAAAAATGCTGCCGAGCTACACTGAAACCATAGGAGTCATACGTCCTTGAAGGGAAGCCGCTAAGTCGCCACTGGCATCACCCCAAGCAGAGACAGCTGTGGCCTGCCGAACGAACCCAACAGCGGTTGTATTTCTTTTGACTGCCAGAACAGCCAAGGATCTGTCCGGCCGATGTCCCGCACCGCCACTGTTCCCTGTGGCTGCCGGGGAGCCTGCGCTCTGCCGGAGCAGCCCCCTGAACTGCCGTTGCAGGTCATAAGAAGCTGCAAACGCTCTCCTTCCAGAGGTTCCTCTAAATCAAAGTGCCGCTGTTTGAAAAGCGATGCTTTTCCTTCTGAAGAGAAGCAGGAGCAATTCGCTCGTATGTTGCTGTGTGGCAGAGTAGCAAGATTTGTCCTGGGTGTTTAGGTATGAAGAGGCTGGTGCATCTTCATTCCTAAATGCTTTCTACGCAAAATGGTTCGGAACTACCACATTCCCTCGGGTGCTTTTTCACCAGAGGGACGTGTTATACCCACGAGCCTGGACTCAGTAGGACTGGAAGAGACAGAAACGTCTCTCCAGGTCTCATGTGACAGTGGTCAGGCAGAGAGGGCTTCTCTGTTCTGGTTTATCCTTATTTTTTTTCATTTGAACCTTCATGAAACTCGAAGAAGCTCTGGAAAGCCAGGAGCTGCCCAGGCCAGCTGACAGCCTGGTAGGATCAATTCCTCCTCATTTCTCCAGCATGCACAGGAAAAGTCTCCGGAGAACTTAAATATGTTAAGCATTAGTACTTAAGTCCCGCTGAAATCTGGGTTAAACGTGAACATAAAGGCAGCTCTGAATAATAATATGCTTAAAGCAAAGTATGATGTTGCAGCTGAGCGTTACTAACTACTACTGAACCATCATCCCACTTACCCTTAAAACCAGTCACTCCAGGGCCGGGTACCTGATCTAAAATAAGCTCCGTTGAAAACACATGAAAGAGCTATCCTGAGCTCTGTTATAGACTTGTAAACTACTGGCAAAGCAAAGGAGGATATTAAGAGACAACGGGAGTTGGAGTGATTAATCTTGGAGTAAGAAAGGTGTGAACAAGCATACATAATGACTCAGGATAAGGAAACCACATACCTGTATGCTCATAAAGGGACAACGATTTAAAAGAAACAGACTATCAGTATTAATTTGACATTTAGTCTTCAAAGGTAAAGCAATGTCAGGATGATTTTCAGACATGCTCAGTACTGGCCACACCTGACAATCAGCAGAAAGAAAAAAAAAATGTGCTGCTTTCTACAGCAGCTGTTTGAAAATCAGGTTGGAAAAGATGAGACAACACTTTTTAAAGAGTAGAGTCTAAACCAAAAAGGAACTAATTTGCTGCAGATTCAATGTTTGTTGTTTTTGTTGTTTCAAAGTTGTTTAGCCTCACAGACTAACATACTCTATTAAAGAAATTGGGCTAATGTCCAGACAAACATATTTGGTAATGAAACATCACTATGTGGTCTATAAAGTGTTTATATTTAGGTTGGAGGAAAGAGGATATTAAATCATTGTCTGAATGTGACTGGAATTTGACAACTAGGATGATGTTTGAGACACTTCATATATGGTGTATGTGTGTATATATATATAACCATATAACATATATGGTTATTTTGCCCTTCTGCTGCTGCTATAGACATTTGAGAATCCCCAAAGTGATGGATTCACAAAAGTTCTGAATGATCCCAGTGGCATTTTCCTCTCTGGACTCATGCTAACCTATTGGTAACAGCAGGAAGGTTCCCCTTTTTCCAAATATTTGTTGATTTCAGAAAACAGCACACCCTAATTTCCTATGGCTTGCTTTATACAGTTGCCACATTCCTTCGACTGTGTGCCTGTATGGGAGCACCTTTGCTGGCTGGCTGATGGTATATAACCCCTTTTCAGCACACAACATGCAGAGGAGTGGCTGATCTGTCCCTTCTCACCTTGCTGAGTCTATGCTGTGTCATGGTATGGATTTCTGAGGCGCCACATTCACAACTCCTTCCCCTACACACATCTCATGGCCACACAGGTGCTACAGGAGGTTCCCTGCTCCACTAGAGGTTTTCACCAGCTGTCCCCAGCAGTTGAGCAAATTTTGGTCTTGCAACATCTCTTACCTCTGCCACAACCAAAGCCCTCTCTGGTACACTGTGGGAAAGGCTGACTAGAGTTGTGGTTCTGGGAACTAGGACATCTCTGGAGGTGTCTGAGAACACCATGACTTTCTCTCAAACTGCTAATTCACATCTTCAAATTTTCTTCCTTGGAAACTTAGGGAGAATATAGTCAGTCCTTTAAAAAGGGGAAGGGAAGGGAAGGGAAGGGAAGGGAAGGGAAGGGAAGGGAAACTGAAATTCCAGTGGGATGAAAGGAATCAGAGTCACAGATCACAGCATGGAGTGGCTGTGACTCTGCAGCCCTTTTTAAAATTCCAGATTTAATGTCTCCTGTGCAACAGCATCTTTTAGCCCTGAGGTCTCCAAATCATTTTGATCTCTCACTCTCCTCAGTAAAAAAAAAAATAGCTTTCATCCTGTACCTGCAGCCTCTGTGTATTTATTTACAAATTACATGTGTCTGCTACTCTACTAATATATTATGGACATTACAAAATGTTAAAAATAGACTTTAAAAAGAATGAGATAAAGACTAAATTATAATTTTATTAGTGTTGTTGTTATCATTATTATTTATTAGTGGTACAAAGAAATATTTCCTTCCCACATCTCAGTGAATTAACTTCCACACACCCTACTTTGAGGACCACCACTTTACCTTTGTTAAGTCACTTACAGCAACACCAGTGACCCTGACAGTGACAGCAGAGTTTGTGTTCAGTGATCACATGAAATGAAGAACAATCAGTCCCATCCATTTAGATATGTTTTCCTGAGAGAGCCTGCAGCCAGTCAACACAATTCAGATTCAATAGACCATATCACAAATCATGATTCTTGTTTGTGGCACTGGGCACTTATGTATATGTCAATGATGGACATATTCTCAGGCTCTCCTTCTCCAGTATCAGATGTTGTAGCATTCATCTGTAAAATCACAGATACACAATGATTGTAGAATCAAAGAATCACAGAATCATAGAATGGCAGGGATTGGAAGAGATCATCTAGTTCACCTCACTGCTCAAGCAGGTCCAGCTAGATCAAGTCTCACAGGAACATATCCAGATGGGTTTTGAAAACCTCCAGAGAAAGACACTCCAGCTTGACATGAAAGAGCTGCCACAAAACCATACTGATGAAAGATATCCATAAGGATATTATAAGAGGTTTCAATACCCAAAACCAGTAAGCTGAATACCCTGTATTCTGGCCATGGCTGTGTTTCTGTACAGCTAACCTAGATTTCTGTGCCCTGGTTAGACTTACCTGAGTATTCGCTGCACAGCCCACAACGTTACTACATCCTCTTTTTTTGCATATACCAGCTGGTGTCCCTGCAAGAGCACAGCTCACTGTCCTTTACATTGGGACATGGAGACTGACAAAATCAACCAAACAATCTGTGAATTGGTCTCCTGGGATGAACTGTGGCAAGAGGATGGAAGGTCTCTCAGCTCTTGAATGAACCAGATTATGCTCATGCTGCAAAGCATGGGGCTTCAGGCACATTAGTGCAAGGGCTTTTGTCACTGCACTCAAGTAGAAGACTGGTACTGTCATAGTAAAGAGATCTGAGGGGCTTATTCACGACTTCCTGTAAATCTTAACTCAGCAGTATGATAGAAATTGCTAAATACAGGCTAGGGACAGCCTTGACACTGCACCCCTGCTTGGCCACATTGCTTAGGTGTTACCTCTCTCTCTATTATTGTTATGGATAGAGCTCTCCACCTACTTACCTGCAAAGGGAAAGATTAGCTTTTACCAGATATTACTCTCTGGCCCATTTTTTTATTAAACAGTGCAAATATGGTCTTAATGATGCTCATTGATGGCTACTGCCTTACTGCCCTCACTGTCCTCCCTTTGGCTGGAGGGCACGCTGCTCCTGAACCTTGAATTCCCCCCTTGACATCACACAAGTGTAAAACCTCTCTGCAGTTGGGTTTCCATTGGCATTACTGACTGTGGATGCAATGATGAAGTGAAAACGATGCTCTAGGAGACTCTCCGTGTTGCCATGCACTGGATTGGCCTCATCTTCCAAGCTGTGCTAAATCACTGACTGCAAAGCATGCCCCTGTTTCCATATCACCCAAGGCAAGGACAGTGATGCACGACCCAAATGCAGAATGTGGCCTCGTTCTTGCACGCACATGCATTGTTTAAGGGGACAGCATACCTCCTGGCACAGTTTCATCCCATGCCAGCTATCCTGGACACGGTTCAAGAGGAGCACAGAGCTGTTCTCAGCAGGTGTTATGGATAAATCATCCACTCCGGGGTGGAAAATTGTTTAGTTGAACGGATATGAGCAGCACGCTGCTACTTCCTCCCAATATCTGATCTCAGAATTAATAGAGCAATTCTTCATGTTTAAGCCACCTAAGAGTTAGGGCTTGGCCCACCTCAATGTGTTTCTCCTCCTAGCTCTGTGCTCCATCCCCTACAAGTGAGAAGGCTTATGAATAATGCTATGCATACTGAGTCAAATGCACTCCAACAGAAGTCAATGTATTGCTGAGAGGGAGTAAAGGCTGCAGCAATCAGTTCACCAGGAGAAAACAAGCACACATCCTACAAAAGCTTTCAGATGTGGGTTTTACACCAAAAAACAAGAGATATCTGAGGGTATATTCAATACAGATCAAATAACAACAACTTAGATGCCTTTTGTTGGTTGAATCCACCTGGCCTAGTAAATATACTCTCTGATACATGCAGTATCACCTGGGCACCAAATGATTTATTGTCCCTCGGGTTTCATTTATAAAACTGACAAAGTCTGGGCTGATAAATGCTGATATATGTTAAATTCAACCAGCTTATGATAAAAGCTGCTTGCCAAGTGGCGACAGCTGGCCGCCTCAGTAAACACGCCATGTACCTACCTTCACCCCTGGGGAATGTTAATTGCTATTTGATATAATAAAGCATGTTTAAGGTCCAAAGGAAAGAGGCAAGGAGGTTAAACTCAACAGATACATAATACTACCAGACATAATGTCTATCACTTAAGATTTACTACCAAGCAGGAAAACAGTGAATACCAGCTTCATTCAAGCCTGTCAGGACAGTGCTAACAGTTGTGAATAGATGTAAGGTAATTATGATAATGATGTTTCCAGATTTACAGTACAACATTGCTGAAGTGTCATCCAGATGGCTATGGAAGAAAAAAATATCTCATGAGGAAGTGAGGTCAGTACTGCATTATACCATTAAGTTCCTATGCATATGACTACACTGACAAGTAAAAGACTGGCCAAATCCAAGCCTGGAGCCTGATTTGAACTGTGAATCACAGACAGCACATCCTTGTCCTTGGTCCTGGTTTTGTTCATTGAATCCAGCCACTGAATGACTCCACCAGCCCTTGGTGCTCTCAAGATTGGTCTGTACTGCAGGCACAAGTACTCTTAGGTCCATGGCATAAGATGGCCCAAGTTTAAACTTTCTCCTTGCCTTACTCTGCATCTCACCTCAAATTTGTTCCTGACACAAACTTTACTCTGAACGAATTGGTCTTAGGGCAAGTTGGAGTTTGCAAGTAGACTTCAATCCATACTCAAGTGCCAGAGGAGCCATGGAAAGCAACATGATTGGGAAAATGTACAGGGCTTGCGGGCATCAAAAGTCATGTCAAATCTGGTACAGAAGTGTGAGGAAGGGCTTGTGTTCAGGAAAGTCTATCCATTTCTTCCCAAGTGTAGTGGGTTTCCCTGGGTCAGTTTTTTTGGTAGCAGGGGAGCTACAGGGGTGACTTCTTTAAACAAAGAGCTGCCAGAAGCTTCCCCTGTAGCTGACAGGGCCAGTGCCAGTCCATTCTAAGACAGACTCGCAGCTGACCCAGGCCTGGCCAATTAGTGATTGAGATAACGCCTCTGAGAATAACGTATTGGAGAAAGGGAAGAAGTTGCTGTGCAGTTGCTGAACTGCAGCAGCAGCAAAATGGAGCAAGAATTTGAGAATAACTTCTCTGCAGACACCAAGGTCAATGGAGAAGAAGAGGGAGGAGAGGGCTTAGGCCCTGAAAGGAAGACTCCCCTGTGAACTGGGATGAGGGCCATGGTGAGGCAGCTGTGCCCCTGCAGTCCATGGAGGCCACCAGGGAGCAGAGATCCACTAGCAACCTGTGGAGGAGCCCATGTCAGAGCGGGTGGATGTCTGAAGGAGGCTGTGACTCTGTGGGAAGCTCACTCTGGAGCAAGTTCCTGGCAGGACCTGGTAGCCCATGGGGAGCCCACGTAAGAGTAGGTTTGCTGTCAGGACTTGTAAGGGACTCAGACTGAAGCAGCCAGTACTGTTCTCCTGGTGGGTGACCCAAGTTGGGGCAGGGTGTGGGAGGCCCCACTCTGGAGTAGTTCATGAGGAACTGTAGCCAATGCGAAGAATCCACACTGGAAAAGTTTATGCGAGACTATCTCCAGTGGGTAGGGCCCCACAGTGTAGCAGTGGGAAGTGTGAGGAGGCCTTCCCCTGAGAAGAAGCAGCGGCAAAGTCCATCTGTAACAAACTGACCCCAACCCCCATCCCCTGCACTGCTGGGGGGGAAGGAAAGAGAGTCCTGGGAAGAGGGAGGGGTGGGGGGAGGTATTTTCAGATTTGTTTTTATTTCTCATCTCCCTATTCTTGTTTCTGTGATAAATCAAACCTTTTTTTCCCCATGTTGAGTCTGTTTTGCCCGTGATGCTAATTGCTGAGTGATCTCTCCGTCCTTATTTTGACTCACATACCACTGGTTATATTTCTCTCTCTCTCCTGTCCAGTTTAGGAGGGGGAGTGATTTTATGACCTGGTGGACACCTGAACAGTTAATTAGCTTTTTCTTATGTTTAAATGGAACTTTTTGTGTTCCAGCTTCATCCCATTACCCCTGTCTTGATGCTAGATACAATAGAAAAAAGGGATGCCCCAACTTCCTGACACCCACCATTTAGATATTTGTAAATGTTAATAAGATCTCCCCCCAGTCTCCTCTTTTCTAGACTAAACAGCCCTAGTTCCTGCAGCCTTTTCTAGTATGAAAGATGTTCCAGTCCCCTGATCATCTTGGTGGCCCTGTTGCTGCAGAGATCATGCAGATCTCCAGCTGAGATCCTTCAGTTGTGCCACATTATGTCATTGCTGTCTTTCTTGCTGTCCTTGAAGCACTCGTTGACATCATGGGGCTCCAATGTCCAATGCCATGTAATGAGTCAGCTTGAGGGGAAGACTCCCATGGAGAAAGGTCCATCAGAAATGTGTCTTCATTAACAATCTATCTATAGTGACACTAGGAGGTTTTTGCCTGGATGAAGGCCTCTGCCATTTCAGTAGAAGCCACCACTTTGTCAGCACTTTTGAAGGATATAAGGTGTTGTGAAGCGACCTCATGCAGAGAAGAGGTCTGATCTGGCAGGAACATGGAGGCATATGAAGACTCCACCCTTAGTGCCAAACCTCTCGTGCCTTTTTGCTACAGGATGAGAAGAGATCCAGAAGCCTCTGACACAGACATTTAAGAGGATGATGAACAGTCACCACCTCACAGGTTTTCATCTGGGAATGTAGGTCCAGGATCTTCATTTCAGGAAACCATTTTGAGGCCCTGGCCTGCTTCTCTTTGCACAGCTGTCAGGAAGAGTTGTCAGCTTTATCAGAAAAATAACAAAGATAAATCAAATCCCACAGTAGGAAACAATGGAAGTTACATATCAAGTTACTCCAGGTGTCTACAGGATCAGAGTTAGGGTGCCCAGGGTCTTGAGACAATGGCATTCATTTGAAAATGTTTGGAACTGCATTTCTCACTGTTGACTTTGAAGAGGCCATGGAAAGACTAGATTGTGGACAACTTCTGGCCAGAAGAACACTAAAGGATTTGTCTCAAAAGATATCATGTATCTACTTTCTGGGACATACAGCAACAGATAGATGGATGGGCTGTAAGGCAGACAGGTAAGTACTCCAGTATGCTATCTACCTGTCTTACTATTTAGCTATTTTCAAAGTATATACATAAACAAATATACACAACTATATACATACCAGTGATGTGGTTGTCTGTTGAACAAATACATATGTTGCTAGTATAGCTCATTCCTATTTTTCATCAATTTTGTTATGGAATAACAGGACTGGTTGTTAGAACTAGCATCTTCATTTTTGCCACAGATGATGTTTCCTATAAAAAGAAATTCTTTAGATTTCCATGCTAGTAAAATGCATGGACTGAGCTTTGAGTGTCAAATTCCACAAATTTCTGAGTGTAGAATAATGCCCAGAGGCCACTCATGTAATTTCTGGCAAATCTAGCTGGGGACACCGAGACCCTTCACATTGTCCTTTTGCCCAGAGGCAGGAGAAATACATCCATAAAATATCCCCATCAGTCAGTGAACAGCTGATGACACTGGCGTTGCAGTAACAGTGGCTATCAAGGTCACACTCCCTTCTTGCCACGACTGCTGAAGATGAGAGGCCAAGGGGACTTGTGGAGACAGCTGACAAAGAGTACAAACTCAGAAACCTACAGCTGCACTGAGTGAAAGCCCTCAACATACCAAACGGCAACCTGAGCTCTGAGGTGCCTTTTCTTGGTCAGTGAAGGGTTTTTCTCTCTAGCTGACTCAGACATCTGGCTCACTCCCTGGGGAAGCTGCAGAAGATAGCTTGAGCAATGGCCTACTCAAGGTGTCTGGAAGGAAGGAAAGCTCATTTCCACTTGTTTCTGGCTTGTGGTTTGGCATTCCTTTGCAAGTAAGGACATGTGAATTTGTTCCCTTTCCTGCAGGTCAAATCTCCAGCATCCTTGGTAAGTGCTGCAACCAGCAGCAGTCTCTTCAAAGACTGCATGGCATGCTGAATTCTACTCCAAACACCAAGAATGTGACTGTGCCAACATATCTTTGCTGTTTCTTCATGGCATGGCCTAAGCAGCTTCCCTCTCCATTGATGTGTGCAGTTGCCTGTTCCACTCAGCTAGCACAACTCCCTGACATTTCTGGGCAGACCCAGCCAGCTCATTGAGAATAATCCTTGAGCATCTCACACCCTCTGAGTATAACAAGCTTGTGTACTCAGAGTCACTCTTCTGGGCTCTAAGCATGATCTGAAATGTTACTGACATGAAAGGCCTGAAGTGACCTATGGCCACCAGAGAGTTTCTTCTCTTTCATTGTAACCTAAATACAGAGCACAGATCAAAACCCTGACCACTGGAAATGCCAAGGTTAAAATTATTTAAGAATTCAAGGCTTCCTCTGATTAGTTTGAACTCAAACACTGTCAAGTTTGCCTAGATTTTACTACTTCTTTTGCTGTTTCAAAGCTTCACTACCTGACATTTCCAAGGAACAAGGAATGCCTACATCTTCAGAGGTTGTTGTCTTTTAGGGGAAAACAGTGATATTTTTAGAAGGAGACACTGTCAAAGTGATAGAAGAACAGAAGCAACTCACCATCTAAAGCCCAACACACTTCAGAGAAGGAAGCTGAGCTATCAATGTCACTCATTGCCTCACAATCCCACCACTGTCAGAAAACCAGGAGACAGCAGCATAGTTAGTCTTGCCCCAAATGTAAAGAAGATAATGCAGTTTTAATAGACTAGATTTGTCAGTAGCAATAGTTAAAGGAAAAAAAAAATCAAATACACGTGTATTCTGTGCTAAAATAGTATCTGCAGGTAACTGCTGGATGTTACACTGGAGAGCCCAAGGCTACAGAAAATGTCCTTGTGTCATGACTAGTAAAAGAAGTCTTTTGGCATCTAAGTTTTCAGCTTAGGCTTTTTTCTCTCTCTGCAGTTTCAAAGCAAAATTGCCGTTGTGCACTAACGTTAGTTATTATTGTTCAGAAGAGTGCCAATGAGATCTAAGTATGGTGTAAGGCAACTCAGACAGGGTTGGGGGTGATTACCATAACCAGCTCACAAAGATTTGCTCAAAATTCTCTGGCAAAACTGTTTTTTAACTGAAAACAGAGTACAGTTTAAGGGGTTTTTTTGAGAGTACATTTGCCTCTCTATTTAAGGGAAAGGAATCAATTTTCCAAGAGATGTTCTCAGTTTTTGCTGGAAAAATATGAGAATCCCACACCCAGTGCTTCTTGATTGAACACCTGAGAGTTTGAGGCTTACTTTTTGATGAAAAGAAACATTTTTTAAAGAATAACCACCTTCAAATTTCGTGTTCAGGACTCCTGTCTGATTTGATACACTTGCCAGGCTGTCATGGGTTAAAAATCCTGGTCCATAGCTTGTTTGTTAAGTTTGTGAGATTTGCGAGTTTGCATGTAACAGAACCTGGAAAAATTCTTGCACCTGAAATAAGATGTTCCAAGACTTCAGCTTTGTTGGAGATGACTCCAACAGAACAGGTTGTGTATTTTCACCTTTTGAAATGGCTCTCCTTGAATATCTTTAACTGAAAAAGCACTTGCAGTATGTGTTTTGCTTGTCTGTCAGCATGTGGCAATATAAACACTGCTAATAAGACAACAAGCATTTTTATTCTTCACCGTTCTTTTGGTTAATAATGATCCAAACAGGATTACAATCGTGTAGGGAAGCCATTAGGACTCCAAATCCCTAAACTGAAGCGATGATCACAGAACTTGCAAAGCTGGCAGATGAGAGAGAAAGGGATAAGGGAGTTCCGAGAGATAACAGGGTGACATTTGTTTTCTGCTTGGAATATTTTTAATTGTCATACAACTATTTTGAAAGAGCTGCCCTAATTCACACCTAGTCCAGGTCTATCCCCTTATCCCCCTTCCCATCTCACATCACCTAACCATAAACCTGAGTTTCTGTACATAGAGAAGATTTGTTGTCCATATCTGAAGAAGGAATCTTGCCTGAGTGAGAGCATGAGAGCCTTCTGCTTACTGCCTTCTGGGTGAGGGCAGGGAAACTTCTGCAAGTGAGAAGCAAAGGCTCTGGCTACCCAGCCCAAAGCCTTGGGTTGGTAGCGCATCCCACAGGCAACAGGCTTCAGCTCTTTTTCTGCTTGGGGAAATAACAACCAAACAACAACAGTTAAAAAGCTCACTCTTCAAAGAAGGCCAGGAGCATCAACTTGCATCAACTTGCTAATGCATCAACTTGCTCCAAGGACGTCTTTCCACTGCAGAATGGACTCATGCCTGGTCTTTGTGCATGTCAGTTGGTGTTTCTCATGTCCATGCAAAGAGCTGCAGGGATATCTATGGAAGGAGACCTTCTCCTCTGTGCCTGGCCACTCAGATAGTGCAGGTGCCAGGGCTGGGGGAGGAGTACAGGCCTTGATGGCCTGATTGACTTTAGAAAACCTATGAACTTCTGTGTTGTTTCTTGAGACAAGAAATAGCTTTGTCTTTTCAGGCCTTTTGTACAGAAATGCTCTTCACCTTCCTCTGTAGTTGAGACACCTTTGAGGCTGTATGTTCTTCACATCTACCCTTTCCTGACAAGGACACATATCTGCTGGCTCCCTGACTGTTGCAGGACACAGGCAAAGTTTAGGAGGAAGCACAAGGCGTGTCATCCTTCATTTCTGCCATCCCGTTAAGGCAGCAGCACTCCCAGAGGGAGCTGACTTATGGCACAGTGGAGATACCCCCTACACATGATGGTTTATTTTTGTGCTTGTTTGCTTTTTAAATAGAGTTTTTCAAAGTGATTTCTCACTTTTAGTTATTTACACGTAATAAACATGTGTTGGGCTCTCTGCATTCCTGAGTTAATATTTATTGCAGAAGTCTAATTGCTCTTGCCCCTGCTCCCACTTTCTGCCACGTGAGACAGGAACAACAATTAAGGAGTTAGTGTATATAATCATTTCTCAATTTCTCACTAACAATAAAAAAGTAACTAGCCAATTTAGAAAATTCCTTGGATTAAAAAAAGCATTTATTTAAAAAGGAAAAAAACCCCCCACCCCACTTTTTTCAAAATGAAAGGTTCACCCCTTAGTTCCTTATGAGGGGGTAAAGATTCATGACATGATACTTTTTGTGTGTATTGTCCAGCTGTGGACAGATATTTGAGTGCCAGACAGCTAGTGCAGACAAGGGATTGCATTTTTCAGAAGCATCCTGGAGCATGGGAAGAGCTTCTCACACATTGGTGACAGAAACTAAAATAGTTGAGGAGTTGCTATCAGTTGAGAGCTGGCTGTCCCAGGCTGCCCCAGATGGATTGCTACCCAGTGCAATATTAGCTGTGAGCTCTGGGCATAGGAATGTTTGCCATGCAATGAATACAGTGGTTTACTCAGGGTCAGGGACCTAACAAAGGGTCTGAAACAGCAGCTGGATTTCGCAGAACAGGCTGCTGCGAGGCTGCAGGCATATCCTGTAGCACACAAACACATCCTCTGCAAAGGTGGCCCTCACCCAAGCCTCAAACAGCCATTAAGGGAAAGCTTGTGGCAAGCTTGTGGGACAGACACGTGTGGATGGAAACTTGTCTGACCTTAGACTGAGTATACACGTTTTCTCTAAGGCTAGCTGAGCTCAGCAGTCCCTTATGAGAGGTGTCTTTGCCTCCACAGGCTGAATGTGTCAAAATGACACCCTGACCACAGAGCAGTCGACAAAAAAACCTTTAGTGAAGGGTGAATATATGCCAGCAGCAAGATAGGCAGACATTTGGCCAGTGGAGGATGCTGCCTTCAGATGGCAGAGGAGCTAATGCTGGCTGGCTGGGTATGGCATGACCTCTGCAAGCAGCAAGCAGTAGTTTTGCTTGGTTTTCCCAAGACTGTACCAAGTGGCTTGCATGGCTCAGGCTCCAGGCACAGCCCCAGGTGTTAGTGAGACGAGGGATCAGCATGAGAAGAGCCTTATACACCCCCACACATGCCTCACCAAGACTCTCAGAGCAAGACAGTTTGCACCTTGCACCTCACACAGCATCAGCCTAGTGCTCTGATAATGGAAGTATTTAGAAATGGATTAAGGGCTTTGGGCACAACTTCCTGCCTCTTCCTTCTCTCCAAGCACTGAAGCGTAAATGTGCTATCCATGCCTTTTTGTTAGCAGATAATATCAAGTTAAAAAAACAAGATATGTTGTTGGGATTTTGCTCACGTAACTACAGATGTGGAAGCCTAAGTTTCCTGGTCCTCTTGTGGCAGAGGAAGACTCACATGCTAGACACTTTGTGATGGACTTTGTGTCCATCTACCTGGTGTCCATGTGGAGCCATCAACTAGCAGGGGCTGTTTGCCTTTCCTGAGCACAGATCAGAGGTTGCCACCAAAGGGCTCAGCTCCCTGCTGGTTCCTGAGCAATGGCTAAATACCTCTTGGAAAAAACATGCAGCTTTGCAGTCTGCAGCCAGCTCCCCCCAGACCCCAGCCCTGCTGCTGCCACCAAGGAGGGCTGAAACTTTCCCAGATGGAAACTGGGAACACAGACCCCCTTGGGCAATAAAAAAAAAGAGGTGCTGGCAAAGAAGGGACAGCGGGACTTCTGCTAGGGCCTGGTTTGAGAGGAGTGGCTAAGATGGGAAGCAACACTTGATGCAGGTGGAAGCCACTGGATGACAAGAGGGAGAATGGGCACTTTTGTTTTGCAGAAGGCTAATTTGGACCCCTCTTCCCTTGGGCTCACAGACCCTCTAAGACTGTCAAAAAAAAAAATAGGAGCTTGGATGAAACCACGGGGACACAAAGGGAGTTTGCAGTGTGGGCTCACCTCCAGAAGAGATTGTTTCCTTCAACATTCCTTCCATTGCCCCTGCAAGGGCACCAGAGCCTCAGAGGCTGCTGGCCCTACACAGAATCATAGAATCATAGAATCATAGAATTATAGAATCATAGAATCATAGAATCATAGAATCATAGAATCACAGAATGGTAGGGGTTTGGAAGGGACCTTTAGAGATCATCTAGTCCAACTCCCCTGCAGAAGCAGGGTCACCTAGATCAAGTCGCATGGGAACATGTCCAGGTGGGTCTTGAAGACCTCCAAGGAAGGAGACTCCACAAACCCTCTGGGCAGCCTGTGCCAGGGCTCCCTCACCTGAACAGTGAAATAGTTTTCTCTTATGTTTAAGTGGAACTTTTTGTGTTCCAGCTTCATCCCATTACCCCTTGTCCTGTTGCTAGCTACTACAGAAAAAAGTGATGTTAGTTTATTATCATGTTTAGTTTATTATCAATCAGGACTCCCAAATCTCTCTCTGCAGAGCTGCTCTTCAGCAGTTCAACCCCCAGCCTTTACTGGTGCATGGGATTGTTCCTTCCCAGGTGTAGTACTCTGCACTTGTCCTTGTTGAACCTCATGAGGTTCCTCTCTACCCATTTCTCAAGTCAGTCGAGATCCCGCTGAATTCTGTGCCATTGATCACCACCCTCTGGGCTCTGTCATTCAGACAGCTCTCTGTCCACCTCACTGTCCACTCATCCAAGCTACACTGCTTGAGCTTTCTGATGAGGACGTTATGGGAGACAGTGTCAAAAGCCTTGCTGAAGTCAAGGTAGATGACATCCGCTTCTCTCCCCTCATCTAGCCAGCCGGTTATGCACTCATAGAAGGCTATCAGGTTGGTCAAACAGGATTTCCCCTTGGTAAAGCCATGCTGACTCCCCCTGATAACCGTCTTATCCTTCATATGTTCAGTGATAACATTCAGGATGAGTTGTTCCATCACTTTTCCAGGGATGGAGGTAAGGCTGACTGGCCTGTAGTTTCCTGGGTAGTCCTTCTTGCCCTTTTTGAAGACTGGAGCGACATTGGCCTTTCTCCAGTCCTCAGGCACTTCTGTCAACATGTCATTGCTCCAGAGGGGAAGGAAATCCTTGGAGCTGTTTCTACATTCACACAGAACTAGTGTTTTGTCTTGGAAAAAGTGTTAAATCCAACTTGCCTTTGAAAACATGGTGAAATCAAGTCTGAATTTAAAACAATCTATGCATTTACCATCATGACATTTTAATGGGGAAAAAATAAACAGCCATTTCAAGCTTGAAGAGTCTAAGTAGTATGGTTTTGTATAAATGGCTGATATGTTATTTGTTTATTGGGCAATCTGCTTTTTTATATTGTTTGTCAGGCTATATAATTTTAGGTGAAAGCTTTTTAGTATGCTGTGCCTGTCAGAAGAACTTCCTTTATACGCAGATTTCTGCTCCAATGTATGTAGAAAATAGACCACTAATTGCCTTCTTCCCCCCTCTTGCACTGTTAACCAAAACCTGGCCACTCCATAAATTAGACAATCATATTAATGGTGCTGCTGCACAAATGAGTTGAGCACTGAAGTAGTTGATTTCATTTAAAGTTCACAAGAGGATCATTTAGTTTTAAGAGGCTGATTTTGGCAACTGTAGTGTTCATTTATTCAGCTGGAGGTTTCCTAACCACAAATGGAGGGATGTAGTGATGTCTTCATAGGACAGCAGCCAGGGATGGGAGACTTGATGTCTTTCACTGGAGTTATTTCTTTAAGCAGGCACCTTCCTTCTCCTGAGCATCTGTCTGCCTTGGTCTGCTCTGGATCTTTGGGCTGTGTTTGGAGGTCATCTCCTAGGTTGAGCTGATGGCCCTGATGGCTGTGGAGCTACTGAAAGCTTCTTTACTAAATCATGTCTCACTTCCTTCAGTTGCTATGATGAAATTATTCTTGCCAAGGTTCCTGCAACACCATGTGGATTTTATTGACTGTGAAAACCTGTTGCAGATGCAATATAGAACAGCCTTAACTCAAAAGATCTAATGGTCATGCCTGGCTAGAAAGCAGTGGCTAGGGGCTGTTCTGTTGCAGCCCACCAAGTGGCACTTTAAAGTTTAAAACCCAGGGGAGCCTTTCACTGCTGAGTTGAGTGTTAATCTGTTCATTGGCAGCTCAGACAACACCTGTGTCAGCACGAGACAGCCCACTGCTTTTACAAATTCAAATGAAAGTAACCAGACTGGAATTTCTTCTTCTTCCCCCTGTCTTTCTTTACTACTCCAGCTGAACTGTCTTACAATTTCCCCTCAAGCACTTCTGCACTCTTCCTGCTCTCATCCTTGAGCTCTATACTCACTCTCCAGAGGTGCCCTGCCAAGGACCAAATGCCCAATGCACTCCTCACAGGCTGGGAGACACTCTTCCCATTCAGCTCTCCCTCAGTGGACAAGACCAATTAGTCTCCTAAATCACATTGAGTGTGTTCTGACTTCTGCTTTTTAAAGCCTCCTGTTTTTCCAAGGGCTTGGACCAAACACTGAGTTAATGATTACTGGGTGGAGTTTCACTGGTTATTTTGAGGAGACAACCTTTTCCAGGCTTCTGGACACCTGAGGCAGGACATTTAATCAATGTCTTTGTCCTTGTCAGCTGATGCATTAAATCAGATGGTGTTTAGGTACATAAAATCATTTCAGGCTCTGACAATGTGCTTTCCAGTGTGAGGATAAGGAGCAATAAAACCTACATGCACTATGAGAGAATAAAATGTGAGTCAAGCTTTCGGTTAAATGTACAAATTTATATCCATTATGTGTGCAGTTCATCACCACTCCATAAAGAGATTGATTTTTTTTTTCTGATCTGCTATATAATTGTGGGTTTAAATCACAGCTTTTCAAACTTGAGCTGGACTCAAATGTCATATAGATAGAAGTATATAAATACTGAACAGATAGAGCATACAAACATCAGGAAATAAATACATAAATAATAGACTGGGAAATACTAGATGGGAATACAATTAAGATTATGATGGAGAAAGAGAAAGTGAAAGAGAAAGCAAGTGAAAGAGAAAGTGGGGGAAGGGAAAGCAAGGCAAGGCATGGGGCAAGAAAGGCGACTAGAGAAGTCATAGATAAGTGGAATTACTCCAGGCAACGTGTATCCTTAGCATGCCTAAACTGCACTTGAAACATTCTATTTTATATAAATAAATAAGCAAGCTAAAAGATTTCACACTGCACAATAAATATTTACATCCATATAATTGATATTGAGATGTGATCAGTTTATAGAGGAGAGTGTGAAATCAAGTGTCCTGATTTTCACATGGATTTCAATCATTGCTTAACCATGTAAATACCTTCTGAAATCCATGTTAGACCAAGTGGGAATAAGTTTACAAGTCTCCACTAATTCCTAGAGCCTAGTTGAAGTGCTCAGGAGTGCCACTGGACCCACTAGCTCAGAAAAGGCCTGTGTGGACAGCACTGGAAGGGATTAAGACACTTCCAGAACCCAGTTCTTGTGACACTGGGCATTCACTAACAGATTTCCCAAAAGTTTCCCCTTGTCCTGGGAAGGATCAAGCTGCTGTAGACCAGTCACCCAGAAAACCAAGGCATCTGCAGCTGGAGACTCTGGGAAGTTCAACCCCAGAGATTCAACAAGGTTACAGTATCTTCCATTGATCAGAGCTGCTGGAGCACCCAGCAGCACAGCTCAGGTCCTCCTTGCCAGCTGGGCAGAGGGCAGAGTGAGAGCACACCCTCCTTCCCTCCTGGCTCCTACACCCTATAGTGTGGGCAGGAACAGTGGAAACGAAAAAGGTCAGTCTGGTGTATTCACAGATCTCATCTAGAGTCAAGCTAAAAGCACATCCAAATCCAGACCTTCAAATTCTTTTCTCTGAAGGGTGAGTATCTTCTGGGTCTTCTGCATAAATCATCTTCCTCCTCCAGCTGCCCAGGGCTGGAAGAGAGACCATTGGGAGTATGTCTCATGCTTTCAGAACCTGGGTTTGATGCCAGGATTGCAACACCATGAGCTCTCATTCAGGCACAGGAGCTGCTCACTATAGAAAGAAGTTATAAAGGACTTAGCTGCTATGTTTTAAGATGTACCCGTGGAGGATGTGTGATGTGAAGCAGTTCAGAGTTTGACTAAATGTAGGCAGCTTGGCACAGAGAGATTGGTCTGGAGGGACGTTACTGTGGGACAACATCCCAGCAGAACTTCTAACGTACTTAAATCCATTGAAGAAACACAGCAGTGAAGAAAACAGGGCAGGAAAATTCTGCATGGGTTTGCTGTCTCCAGTTTCTTCTCTAATTTGGGATCAGTCACATATCTGTTGTTCTTGTTTTCAGAGACTTGCTGAGGCAGCAACCCTGCACCCTCCCTATATAGCCAGCTCCAGTTCCTCTCTTTTTACCACCTTTGCTTTCATACTGGTCCAAACAATTTTAAGGAAAGTTTCCTCATGTGTTTGGTGAGAGGCGGAGACAGAGAATGGAAAATTTCATCCCAAATGGTTGAAGTTCAGCAGAGTTACAATGGACAAACAAGAGGGGAGGGCTACGGTGAGAACTGCCAGGTGCCACCTGTGCAGCCAGGCTCCCCCTGAGCCCAAAACATGCCCTGCCTCAAACAGCACAGGCTTCAGACAGACAAGGGGCATGAGGAGGAGTTCACTCGTGGTTATAGCTCTGCCCTGAATTCTTCTGTGAATAAATAGATACATATATATATACACATACTGATTTTTTTTTCCTACTCCTAACTGGTATAAAAACCATGAAGTGGAAAATGTGAAGCCATGTGGGGCACACAACATGAAATTGTTGTGTTTTCAGTGGAAAGGTTCACAGAGGCAATGAGATTGTGCTTCCCTGGAGACAGGCAACCTTCCCACCAGAAAGGGAAATTATTGATATCAGAGGGGGATAAATTAAAAGGTGTAAAAGAGAAAGTGCGAGAGGAGACTACACATATTGATCCTCTCCTTCTCTCAGCCTTTTCCAAGGCAACTTTCCTACGTGTTTCCTGGACAAAGTCTTACTCAAAACGGCTTATGTAAAAGTGTCTTGCTGTGGTTCACAACGTATTCCACACCTATGGTGTGAAGAATGTGATGTGTGGTGGGAAGAGCAAACTGAAGTTGCCCTGTGATGATACAGAATTGCTCAGAGACCAAAAAAAAGGTTCTTGTCAGGGAAAAGAAAAAAAAAAAGCTGATGAACCAGTGTTATTTTAAGGCAGGTGGAATAGTTCATGCTCCTGTTTTTATCGTTAGTGCTAAGAGGAAAAGACAGCTTTGTTTTCACATGGTTATTGATTATTAACCAGCTTTGTGAAAGGTTACCTTTCTGCTAGATACAGCCATGGCGGGGGGTTAAAAATCAATCCCTGGGAAAGCTCTGTTTCCCCGTCAGCTTCTCTCATTGCTGGCCCTTGCCATGGATACAGTTTACCTGTGTTAGTTTGAACACAGTTAGGAGAGAAAAAGAGATTTTTTCTGAATGTTCCACTCATGTTCAGTACTTCTTTTCTGTCTAAACATGAGTTGCAGAAATGCGGTTGAGCACTGAGAAGTCGTTGTGTTACGCAGATGTAGAAAATCCAACCAGATTACTATAAGGAAGTGTGACCAAACTATACTCCTGACTATTTTATACTCTAGTTATGCAGTCAAGGAGGTGGGAGGAATAATGAAGCTACCATTGGTTGTAACAAGAAAGAGAACTAGTCGAGTTGGGGTTCACAAATTACTTGCATTGAAAGGAAAAGAAAATGCTCCTGTCACCTTTCCTAGAGGAAAAGAAAAAATAATACTATGTCCAGATGCTTTTACATTTCACTGATCTCAGCAGCCTGCAGTGTCTGTCAAAAGAAGCTGAGGAGACTTTCAAAATACAGTGAATCACTTTAAGGTCCTAAATTCACCACTTAAAGGTAAGAACATTGACAATGCCATTGAATTTCATGTTGTACATGTCGGCATACATTTTAAAACCACACAGATACCACACTAGGTATGTGGCTTGGCTTTGTAGACCCTTGGGCATTTGGGCACATTCACAGGAAATTGCATATTGTATTTCATGTAAGAGTTAACCATGCAGACAGCCTCTTCGCTGCCAGGCGAATAGTAGGCTAGAGGAATACGATTCTTAACAAGTCCTTAAAACATACTTCAATCTGAGATAGTAACTCAAGTATTGCAATGTGCTTATTGTGTGATCTTACTGTAGGACAGGGACAGCTGAGTGATTGAAACATTTGTTACTGATGCTGGGAAATCTGAATTCCTGCACTCCTGCTCAGGATCACTGCAACTTGCTTGTTCTACTTAACGTTGCTATTACCACCATCCTTCAATCACTGACACAGACACATGGATGCTTTTTTGTTATTCCCTTTCTCTTGGAATAACAAGCTTGCTATAAGGCTTTGCCTTCTACTGACCCTCAGAGCAACTTCAATAACGGCACTGAGTAGTCCAGAAAAGCCATCTCAAAGGAGTAAAGTGCCATTGGAGGGAGCAGCCTAGATCTACTGCAGCTGTTCTCGGCATGAACTATGGCTGTGTTAGCAACTGGGGGACTGTGCTCATGATTCAAACAAGACACAGACCTGGGAGCGTGAGCTTTCCAGCTCCATGAATGAAATTGGGTGATCAAAACAAGACAGCTACAAATTCCCCCAAGATCTTTGGAGACTACTATGGCCTATAAAAACTTCCTACTGCAGGTGATGTACAGATGAACTGCAATATCTATTCAGTCAGGTAAGGAAGAATCGAACCAACCCAGTTTTAATTTTTTCTAGTGTGCAACGTCCCTTACTTTTCTCTCTTTTTCAGCGGTTAAAATTCTGTCATGCATTTATCAGTAGGAGTAAACATGTTTATATCAACTATCTTTTCTCTGCATGGTTACCTATATCCTGAGGATGGCCAAGTTTCTTAACATAGAATCGCAGATCATTTATATTGGAAAAGACCTTTAAGATCATTGAGTCCAACGATTAACCCAGCACTGCCACATCCACCACTAAACCATATCCTTAAGTGCCACATCTACGTGTATTGTGAAGCTCTCTAAGAATGGTGATCCAACCACTTTCCCAGGTATCCTGTTCCAATGCTTGATAATCCTTTCAGAAAAAAAATCCTAATGTCTAATCAAACCCTCTCTTGGTGTGCCTTGAGGCCATTTCCAAGCCTTTCTTGCCTTTGTCACTTCAAACCTGACAAAACCACAGACTGGGGGAGTCAAAACAGAGGAAGTTCTCATCTAGGGGATGATAAATGTATGTGCAGGAAACCCTGGGCTCACTATTCACGGTGTTCCAGTGCTGCTGACCTCGTAAATCCAGGAACTAAATTTAGGAACTAAAGAGGCAATACCCACCTTTTAATTCCTCACATCATGCCTACCCACAAGACTCTTGCAGGTGGAGAATTAGGACTGATTTAAATGCAGTCAGGTGCAAGGCCAGTAAAGGATGGCAGTGCCTCACTCAACCATCAGTCTGGGGAACATTTTGCCTCAGGGTGATGGGAGTCAAAAGGTTTATGCAAGGTTTCAGAGGAGCCTTCAGATGTGGAAGAATAATCTGAAGACTATAACACCCACACGGCTGATGAAATCCCTGGAGCAGAAAACACTGGGAGTTTGGGAGAAGATCATGATTGCCCAAAGTGATACATATGGACACATTCAGTGAGATGGTACTTGGCTCAGCGGTGCCTGCACGGCCCGGTTTTGAGCCCAGCACTGCCGTTCCTATCATTCCCCCTTGCCTCCTCCATCACCTTTTTCCAACACCACGTAGACACTTGGGTAGGACTCACTCATAGCTCAGAGACTTGACCTGAGAACCTGCAGCTCTGGAGGGGCTCTTCTGCCAGATTTGAGCCACTGCATCCCAGGTGGTGGTCCCTGGGCCCCAGTCGGGCTCAGCTGCCGGACATCCACACCCCCGGGCTCAGCCGGGGTCCCCAATGCCGGGATACCCATCGGGGCTCTTTTCCTGCACTGCAGCTTGCCGCCTTGTTGTTAGCACGGCAAAGCGTGCCCTTATCGCCTGCTCACGCAGGCAGAATGAAAAAGAATTAGCTCTAAATTATACGAAATTCATTTGCTTTGGAGGGGGGAAGTGTTTGCTCTATTTAGAAACGTTCGTTATAGAGAGAGGACCGCATTAAGACACCAGGTAATGGTCCTCCCTGGAGATGAATCAATTTGCACTGGGTTTTATTGCCTCGCGTTTGTTTGTCCGCGCCGGTTCCTCGTGGAAAATCCGGGGCTGTAAATGTTCCGGGGAGCAGATCACCGGGGAAGGGGCTACGGGTGCTGGGCTGGGGTCGGCGCACAAGTTCCACATCAAAAGGCAAGAGATCCCAGGGGAGGCAGAAGTACTCACAGGAGTACTGAGGCAGTCATGGCTAATGGGGCTCGCCTGGCTCAGCCCGGCCCCCCCGGCCCCCCGGCCGCACGCGGGCTGCGAGCCGCGGGCAGGGCGCGTAGCCTGGCCGGCATGCCAGGGATGGAGAGGGAGGGCGCCGGGCGGGGGGAGCCCCAGCAGCAGCCACGTCTATCGGTAATTCCCGCTAATAAAATACTTTTTCACTATCCGCGCTATAATTGGTTTACAGCCTTTTTTGTTTATTTATCCATAAGAGCTGCTGTTAAATGGCTTGGGAAAGCAATCGCTTAATGGCTCAATATTGAATCAAAGGCTCAGCATGCTCTCTAAGAGATGGAGAACCCGCGTGGGTTCAGAGCGGAAACTCATTTTAAGCGTAATGGACTGGGCGGGTTTATGATCCCACGAAACCGGCCGCAGGAGCAAGGTACCGGCAGCTGCCTCCCCCTGCCCGACAGCTCGGGGGCCGAACGGGGCGAGGCGAGCCGAACTGAGCCGAGCCGCTCCTAGTCGGGCCCGCCGCGCTGCTCCCCGCGGCCGCCTTAGATGGAGCGAAGAGCTCGCGCCCCGACGGCGGCGGCCGGAGCCCCGGTGCTGGGGGAAGGAGCCCGGGGAAGAGGCGAGTCGGGCATGTAGGAAGCGTGCCTGGCCCGAGTCAGTGAAAGCGGTGGCTGGGCCGAGAGTGGGGAGGCAGGGAAATGATCTTTGTCCTTTTCGGTAGCTCTCCGCCTCCTCATAGCCTCGTCACCAAGTCAACCGGCACCAGCTCGGAGCAGATTATCTCCGAGGGTCAACACATCGCAGCCCAAGCCGCGGAGAAGGCTCCCAAATTTACCCCTTGGGCAAACAATCCACTGCCTATCGCTAGGTCTTGTGATAGCATTGTGGACCCCACCGGCCGCATCTCCCTGGACAGGCGGAGAGCGGGCAGAAAGCCGATCCCCTCCTCCTCCTGAGGTCCCCGAACCCAGGTCCTTCCCGAATGAGAGTCCCTCCCGGAGCATCCTGCCCGTTCCCGGACAGCCGATCCCACTGCTGCATCCCTGTACGAGACGCCACTGCAGCCAAAATCCCCCAGTGACAAATCTCTCCAGGAGCCGTGTCACTCCTCCACGCAACGCCCCGAGGCTTTTCCTCTCCGTGACGTGCCCAGCAGGGCTAGGGGATGAGCAGCCCCCGGTCAAGTGGGGTGGAGAGAGAAAAAGTGGGTGTAGGGACCATCCCTCCCGCAACGTCCCGCACGTCGGGGCAACCTCCTGAGCCTATCTCCGGCCCCGCCAGCCCCTCCCGAGCCTCGCTCCAGATCAGGAAGCGGCACCCCGCGGCGGACTCGGAGGGTCTCAGGACCTGCCCGGCTATGGAGAAGGAGGTCGGCAGGCGGGGGCCATCCCGGGTGGCCTCTTCTGAGTCGCGCCCCGCCCCGGAGGGCTGCGGGAGGGCTCACGTGGGGGCGCGGCACCTATGGGGAGGCGGCGGGGCCCGGCGGGGCGGCGAGCTGTCAAAGAGGCATCCCGGGCGCCGGGAGTGGGAGCAGCCCTATGTGTCCCTAAGCTGCGAGACCCCACGTCCCTGCCCCCGGACCCCGCTCGCCATGAACACCGAGGAGCAGTATTACGCCTCGGCGCAGCTCTACAAGGAGTCGTGCGCGTTTCAGAGAGCCCCGGCGCAGGATTACAACCCCAGCCCTCCCGCCTGCCTGTACATGAGCAGGCAGCAGCAGACTCCTTACCCCAGTGCCTTAGGGGCTCTCGAGCAAGGCAGCCCGCCAGACATTTCACCTTACGAGGTGCCCCCCATCACAGAGGATGCCGGGGTCTCCCACCTTCATCACCATCACCACCACCCTCATCTTCCTCCTTCCCACCAGGACGCTCTGCCTTTCACTGACGGGGCGGATACGGGGGTGATAGAGGAGCCTCGAGTGCAGGTGCCTTTCGCCTGGATGAAGTCCACCAAATCGCACTCCTGGAAGGGACAGTGGACCGGTAAGCCTCGCCACCTCTCTCTGCCTCTGCCCTGCCGCTTCTCTCCCTCTCGACGGGCAGCAACCCTCTCCTGCACCGGGCTTACTCCCACCGCTCAGGTGTAGCGTGGTCGTGGGTAGTCCTTTCCCCGGGACGCTCCTCCGCCGCTGCCAGCCCCTCAAGACCTACTGCTGTGGGGCTGCTGCCGTCGGTTGAACGCCGGGGTGGGAGCCGGCCCTCCGGTCCTCGTCGGCGGACTTGCCGCTCCCCGCTCTGCCTAAACCCTGACCAATTATTAACGAATTATTTTTCACCAATTAACTAATTACCGCCAGACCAAGGCGATGTGCGCCTCCCAGGCGCTGCAGCTTCGCCGAATCGGGGAGCTCCCTGGTGCTGCAGCTCCATGGGCGCGGTGAGCTCCACGGGGACGAGGCCGGGGGGGGCAGAGACCCCCACGGGGCTGAGCGGGCAGGAAAGCGGGACGGTGCAGCCACCGAGCAGCCCTCGAATCCACGGGGCAAAAGTCTTGCCCCCTCTCTGCTGCATCTCTGCTTTCCCCAGGCGCCAAAGCCCATCTCCCCTCGTGACCCCTCTGTTCCCATCCAATGGGTTTTATCCGTAATTGCACGTTTCCAAGTGAAAACCGAGGGCAGGGAAACAATGCACAAACGAAAAAGAGCTGCCAGCCACGGGAAGAAACTCTATCTAGGCAGAAAGTTCCGCTGCCCAACAATATTTTTGTCTCTGCCTGCACAATGTTATCGTGTCCTGCGCCTTTGTCACGCCTCTACGGCAAATATTACATTAATGGCTTTGTTCAAATAGACAGTTGAAAAAAGGACCAGGGTATTAAAATCGCTACGAAATAGTTTGGGAATTGCGTGAGGCAGCCCCAAGGCGGAGGAAGGAGAGGCGGCGGTGCCCAGTCCCCACGGAGATGCATCCGTCGGGAAGGAGAGGGGAGGGCTGCCACACGCCGAGGAGTCGGCGGCAGAGATTGTGACTCTGTGTGTGGAGAGAAAAAAAAAAACAAAACAAACCAACAGATCGTTTTTCTTGGGCTGAATGAATTTCGGGAATAAAAAAGAGAAAATGAAAGTTAAAAAAAAAAAATTAAAGAAAAGGGGGGGGGGGAAGAGGCAAACTCTCTAGCTACGTCTTTTTCTCTCCCTCCCCTAAATCCGAGAGATGGCAAAACCGTGGCTAAAAGCCGAAAATTCTTTCCTGTTCTGCCTCGCTTCCCAGGAGGTGCAGGCAAGGGCTGTGCTGCAGCTTCCCAGGGGGCAAGGGGAGGTTGTGCGGCACGGGTCCCGCCGCCGGTGCGCACGTACACGGCATCTACACAGCGCTCGTAGCCAAACCTCAGCCTATTATGGGCTATATATTGCAAACTACAGAGCCTAAGCATGGAAACCCTTGGTGTTAAGGAGTCCGTGGATTCTGCGTTGTCATTACCAGGGAAAGGCACCCGGAGAGGCCAACGCTGAGCCCGGCCCGATGCCACCTGCCGTGCCAAGCTCTGGGCTCCGCCGTCTGCGGGGCCACCGGCCCGGGAGCTGTCGGCCGCCTCCGGTGAAGGGCAGGGCACGGCGAGGAGCCCATCCCTCGACAGAGCCCAGGCGATCCGCCTTCCCAGTAGCACTAGTCTGCTTCACCATCACAGAACAGGGCTTTTTTAGATCCAGGATTAAATTTCCAAGCTGATTTATGCATCGACATTTATTTGAATACATATTTTAATACATATACACATATGTGTATATACATAGCTTTGTATTTATAAACACTGTAATGTATATACATATATTTAATACGTTTATTCTTTGAATATAGATAATTTTATATTATATATATTTATAAGTTTTATCTATATAAAATAATTGCAACAGGAAGAGAGGCACGAAAGCCCACGTAGTTCTCTGGAAATGGTGGTTTCAATCCGTCTGTTTAAGCCACTGTGCCCTACAGATGATCTCGCCAGCCAAAGCGTATCCCGCTGGGCTCCCGGCGTGGCAATAGCAGCCGCCAGGTTCAGCGCCCGTCGCGCTCCCGCCGCCGTCCCACCCGTGCCCCGCTGCTCACACACGACAGCGGCGGCCGCGCCGGGAACGGCTATTCAGCGGCTGCTGCTCTTTCCAAGAAGGAGAAATCCGTGGTTTCACCTACCTGTCGAATCGCAGGGGACTGTGGTCCTGCTCTTGACTCCAATCCCTACCTCCCACGAGGGTCTCGGTAAAGGGGTCAAATCCTGCGCGGCCGTAGGGCTACTTAGTGGTAATATCCAGGGAGAAACCCCCAAACTCCAGTCGCTTGAGGTTACCCCGGCCCTCCGCCACTTCCCGCTGGTGGGATGGCTTCTCCTCCGGGTAGTGTACCGGAGACGAGAGATATTTTTTGTAAGAAAAAAAAAATAATCCTAGTTTGTTTGTGCGTGACAAACACGAAAACTTAAAAAAAATATTATTGCTTTGGGTTTTTTTGTTTTGGTTTAATTGTGGGAATTTGTTTATTTGTTTGTCTGAGAGTTTTTTCCCCCGTTTTGTTTTGTTTTGTTTGGGTTTATTTTGGGGCGTTGTACTTTTGTTTTGCCTCTTTTTTATACGAATGTAAGCAATTGCCAGGCCCGAGATCCGAGAGCCCTTCGGACTTTCTGGTGACACACAAACAGAGGCGTTTGAGGGTTTCCCGTGGCCTGAGGGACTCGGCTTTCTTGAAAACCTCGACCAAGTTCTCATTTTAAAAATATTAAATTATTATAGAGTAAAATGGCAGCAGTCCTGACAGCCGTCACCAGCACGGCCTCGTCGTGCCCGGCCGGGAGAGCTCCCCGAGGCCCTGCACCCCGCTTGCCTTCCCCGCATGACCTACGCGTCGCGCAGGGGTGCGGGAGTGGGGACCCTCCAGCCCGAGGGGCAGCCAGGGGGGCCAAGGCTGATTTTCTCTTCTCTCCAGGGGGATCCTACGCGGTGGAGCCGGAGGAGAATAAGCGGACGAGGACGGCGTACACCCGGGCGCAGCTGCTGGAGCTGGAGAAAGAGTTTCTCTTCAACAAGTACATCTCCAGGCCGCGGCGGGTGGAGCTGGCTGTCATGTTGAACTTGACCGAGAGGCACATCAAGATCTGGTTCCAAAACCGGCGGATGAAGTGGAAGAAGGAAGAGGACAAAAAACGAGGGGCCGGTAACAATGACCCCGAGCAAGACTGTGTGGTCCAGGGCAAGGAGGATCTCCAGGCGTGCACCCCTGGGAACCTGCCCTCAGGAGACCCCAGGGAACTGCTCGCCCCCAACCTCGCCCCTAGAAGGCAGCAGGACTCTCGGTGAGCAGCGGGGAGCCTCACGGCTCGGGCCGAGGAAGAGGATGGGACCAGGGAGAGAGCTGAGAGGCTGGCGCTGGCTTCCCGACGCCACGCCGTGTCCCCGGGGCACGGCGCGGCGGGGACCCTTGCCCCCCTTCCCCCGGGGAAACTAAGTGCCTTCATTCCGAACACCCCGTCCTGCAAAACTGAAATGAAAAGCGTTCAGCTGTGGCAAACGGAGGGTCGCTGTGGGACATAGGGCAGGAGGAGGCCGCAGCGAGCCGCCGAGACGGTGGTGAGAGGCGCCTGGGCAGTCCGCCTGGGCAGCGCCGCAGTGGGCTCCCAGGGCGGCTTCCCCCGGGAAGGTGAGTCTCAGGCGGCCACAGACGGTGTGTGCAGCCCTGGCTGCAAGAAGAGATCTTGAGACCAGAGGAGAAACAAATGCACACCGTCTTACCGCGGCTGGTTGCCCAGTTGGGGCGCCGGTCCCGCCGTGGTCCGGGCTGCACAAGCGCTGACTCGGAGCCGAGCATCCCGCACTTCACCGGGGCTGGCATCCCGTCGTCCCCATCCCTTCTAGAGGCCCCGGCGCATCGGCTCTTCTGAGGACTTCCCCAGGACTATTACTCACTCCTTTGAAAACTTCAACCTAGTTAGTTCTGTTCGGGGATTGGGGGGGGAGGGGGGGGGGGGGCGAGGGGGGAGAAAAGAGGAAAAAGAAAAGGAAAAGAGAAAAAAAAGAAAGAAAAGAGAGAAAGAAAAGGCCTCTGTGTCCTGCGGGCAGGATTACTCTCCCCTTATGACCAGTTCCCGATGACCGGCCCAGGTAGCCAGACCCTCCTCCGAGCTTCGCCAGCGGCTGCGGCCCGCGGCTCCGCGGCCGTCGGGACTCGGCGACGGGGGCTGCGCTACTCCACTACTCCCTCCCGGCGTGTGGCAGCAAACCAGAGATGCGCCAGAAATTCCGCTAGTGATCTCCAGACAGCGAGCAGATGCAGACCAGGCTGTGAGCCGAGAGTGGGACATGGCTTGGGGAGTCCGGTCTGCTCTCCAGGGACTTTTGACTTTGGGGATAAGCTCCTTTCTCGCTTCCACTTTTCCCGTAAGCTCGGAGAAGAACCTTCCCTGCTGTGCAAGCTCCCGGCTCGGCGGAGTTCTCTGCGTGGTTTTTCTCGCAGCCCTGGCTTTACACCCCAGCGGAGGCTGAGGGCCGGCTATCTCCCCAGGTGCCTTTTTCCAGGTGTTATTTTCGGTCAGGGCCGGCCCGAAGCGGAGGAGATCTCGGCTCGGCCGCCCCGGCCCCTGCACGTCTCCTTTTCAGACACTTGCCCGTCTGTTGCCAGAGAAATCTTCCTCGTCGAGACACCAGCAGGGACAGGCAGTTTGTACAAGGGAAACGAGCTGTTCCAGCGGCTGTCAACTAAAATACGACACACCCAAACTAGAATCAGAAGATAGAGACTGAAAGGAAGCAGCAAATGCCTGGATTTGCTGTGAGTCAGGCGAATCTGCCTCCTCTCCTCGACGGGGACGCTCCAGACCTGCCTCCAGTAGAAGCAACCCCTGAGCATCCCTCGGGGACCGCCACAGTCCCTTCGGCGCAGAGGGGCCGGGAGTGCCATGAGACGGGGAGGAAGAAGAGGAGGGCCTGTCACAACCCGGCCAGAGGATATTTCCAATCCTTGGGCTGAAAGCAATGGGGAGAGGAAGCAGCTTGACAAAACTCTTCGGTTATTTTCCGTCTTACATGAGACTTTTAACAATAATATGGAGTCTTGAGTTGAACGGGTAATTTCTGTATTGCTTTTCTTTCCTTTGTGGGCATTAAGATGTGTGTTCAAACATGGACATTTCTGGTCATTTTTCCTGCAAGTTGCCTGAGGAATATATCACCTGAGTGTACATCCTTATTTATCAAAATGCAGCCAATGAGTGAAACCTTTATTGATGATTACATTAGTAAAATTCAAATAAAGCTGTTCTGCTTGAGAAGCAAAACATGTTATTACTTAGAATAACATTTATCAAACTTTTGGAGAGCATGAAGCCGTTTTTAAACCTCAGCATTTCTCATCACTATTGGCATCAAGCTGTAACGCTCAACAGAAAGATTTCCAAGTACCTTTTGCAATATCTGTGGCACTGATCTTGCGATTCAGAAGCCACTGTAAAAACAGATCTAGCTGCAGAAAGGATGTCTATCACATAAAATACCATCAATTTTGCTAAAATTCGTACATCTCATTGCCCTGTGTAAACATCATAGACCATGGCTGAAGTTTTGCCTGTCCTTTCTTTAGTATGATGCCTTTGGTTTCGATTTTCTCCGTAAAAAAAACCGGAGAGGCTGCAGAACGGATGTGACTTGTTTGAAGATAGTGACAAGGTATTTTCATGAGTGGAAGTAGAGTCAGACCTGCATGTTTTAGTTTTAATGAATAAAGCATTTTTCTTCAAAGAATTGACATAATTTATGGGTTTAGAACTTAAAAAAAATAGATATTCTTTTCACAACTGCATCAACAGAAAAAATAGCATTCACTGAAGTAAGACATCTCTGGTACCTTGTAAAGGGAAAGGGTCATGGTAGCCTTCACCTGGCAGAGCAGCCAACCCTGCACCATACTGGTGAAAGACAAAGCTGATGCACAGAGTTATAAGGCTGCTTGAATGCCATGTCACCTCACCAAAATCAGTTGTCCAGACATAACTATTTTTCCCAGGAAACACCCCTTTCCTTATGAAATAGTTCATAATTTATATTATGAAGTAGTTCATAATTTATATTTAATCACCTTTAGCCCTGGAGTGGAGTTTCCACATGGCATTCCTAAAAATCCTGACTTTTAAAGTTAGGCAAGAGATTAAAAGTGTGAGGAGGTATTTATTTCCTTCTCAGGCAATGCTCAAGTCCCTTAAAGGCATTTGTGGGAACGGTACATCCCGAAAAATTCATATATTCAGGGTTGTTTTAAAGAAAGGTTGAGCAAGATTCAGGATAATTTTCCTCTCCCCAGGTGCACCTGGCCTGAGCACCAAGAACTCTAGAGGCATCAGTGCACAGAGAAGACAGTCAGGATGCACATCTTAATGCAGCTTTGCTCAGGCAACATCTTCACTTCTCCTGCTTTGCTCAGACACATCCCCCAAGACTGCAGTGAAAGTTTTCTTCTCTGCCTCTGCATTGCTGAGATATTGATTGTTATTACATGGAGGACCACAAGGCAGGGACTATTTAATGCCCTCTTCTTTCTCTAAGCAGTGCTGAGCATCTAACATGAATGACACACAGCTAGGCACACCTTGGCCAGGAGTTGGAGACTGCTGTCAAATACAGCCCAGGTCCTGCCATAAAATTGTTGCTGTTTTGCTGCTGCGTGAGAAGCTGCATCCGACAGCCTCTGTTGGGGCCATGCTGAGACTGGAGAAGGGAAGCAGAAGCTCACACCCTCTCTGTGCTAACCTCTACTTTACCTCCCACATATAGGACCACATCCCAGGATCCTGCAGCGATGGCCATGTGAAAGGCAGGATTGGAAGATTTGTCTCCTCCATTACAAACCCACACAAACACATGAAAATCCCTCTATATATGAATAATGATACCCATAAATCAATTCTGAAAGTAGTGATTTAACCTAAGGTGTGCAAGTCTTTGCAGTCCATCACTGAGGCCTGCCTGCTACCTCCCACACTGAGTTTGCTGCTGCTGCTGCTGTCATGACCATGGCTGGAGAGAGATCTTGCTGGCTGAGAGAAGAGACATTGCTCAGGAAGGCTTCCACCCTTTGAAGTGCAACCAGGGATGGGATGCCAGCTCTTCAATGACCACTAAAGCAGTGTCTGTTGGGCTGGGCAATGCACCTTACAATCTGGCCTTCACACTAGGCAGAATTCCTTGGGAGTTAAGCATTGTGTTTCAAAGCTTACTTTGGGAATCAAAAGAAATGTCATTGGGCACCTTTCACTCCTGACAGCTTACAAAGTTGTGCTGAAAGGTTTCCTCAAAAGCATAGGCAACCCATACACACACAGAGACATACATCTGGCTTCCAGCAAACTGTGACTCAGAAAAGCAGTTCTGTCTCTGCATTCTTATACTCCAGATGCGGATAAGAATGACAAGATCTTCAAGGATATTTTTGCAGTGGTCTGGTTTAGCATCTAGGGAGGACAATGAAATGTGGAAACACTGCAGTGCCCATGTTAGTGGGGAATACTATCTACTTTATCAACTACTTACTTTCATTTATCACTTATTCTCATAACTCCTGCCCCACTGGCTTCCAGCATTCTTTACAAGATCTCTCTGTGCACCTGGCTAGCACCAGTATGCCCCAGCAGTGCTTTAGCTGTGAGCACAAAGATCAGTGGAGCAGAGGAAAAAGTGCATGGAGACAAGGCTTCTCTTTGTCTCTGCCTTTCTCCATCTGCTTTCCTTCCACCACTTGCTGTCCTGGAAACAGCTCTTCTTTTCCTCATTGCTTCTGTAACCACAACATATGCAGGGACAAATAAAATGCTGAGGAAATGAGCTGAGTCCCTCTCTCTCCCCAGTGTACCTCAGTGAAAAGTCATGCCTGGCCAGCCTCATTCATGGAGTAGGAAACTAACAGAAGGAGAAGAGGCTGAAGTTGTGTTACCTCAGATCCAGGTGCCTCTAGCAGGGACCCCACTTTCATAGCAGCCATGATGCCTGACTGCTTCCACCATGACCCACTGGGCATACAAGGCAGGTGCCTGGAAAACAGTTGTATTCTTCATGAATGACTCAAAAGTACATAGAGAGGGAAGAAACTTGAGAGATGAGGATGAGCTAGACCAACATGCCAAGGACAGAAGCATCTCAAACAGGTGTGCAGCATCTCACGTTGAAAGCACTGGCAGAGAGGGAGTTGCTGGACTTTGTTACATGACAGAGCTGATCTGGGTATAATGAGTTGGTGCTAGCAACAGCTTCATGTCCTCTCTGTCTCTTGATGCAGAACGAGAAAATAATCTGCTCAGAGAAGGCTTGTCACAGTGTGTTTAAGAGTCAAGAGTAAAATAGATTTAGCAGACATAAAAGGCAGAGAATATGATGGTTTGTGTCTCCACTTGCAGGGCTAAATTTGAAAGTGGATAATGGAAAAGAGTTGTCTCCGTGAGCGACTGGTAGCATGCTGGTATTTCATTTGGGCAGACAGTATGTGCCATTATATACTTAGCTAAGCTTGTTTTGGACATTCCTGCAGACCTCAAAGTGCTAAGCAGAAGCAACCAGGGTTCAGTAACTTCATTGGTGTGAGAAGAAGACAGAATCAGGAAAGAGAGTTCTTATCAGAGAGGACGAACGGCATTCACAGTCTGTGGCAGGAGGCAAAGCTGTCTCAGGACCAAGGTGGAGCAGGGGAGTGATACCACGTCCTGGGCTGTGCAGACTGTGTCCTGACCTGTGTTTGAACACTACTTCCCTGGGCCCAATCCCTTCTCTAGAGAAAAGCAAACAGTTACCTGCTGGGAGTCTTAGCTGGGTGCGGCATTGTAGGGCTCCAGAGCCATGTTTCGGGTGCAGCCTGTCCTGGAGAGAAGCTTGTACCCCCATGTAAAGCAAAGCAGTACCTTTGAAGCCTGCCTTTTAACTACACTTCAACACAACTACTCAGGTCCCCCTGATTGAACGTACACGTTTCATTCCCTGCAAGACTTCCAGCAGTGAGAGCTGATTCGTCACTTGGTATGCTCTCTCTCCCTTTCTGCTGCTAACTTCTTGTTGGTGAGTCAGTATTTGGCTAAGGGTGAGACTGTGTGAGGTGACATTGCTCAAGATAAGATGGCAGAATAGCAAGTCCTTTTCTTTTCAGTTCACTCTGTAATATGGATTTTTATCCCAAGAACAAAGATTACCAAATAGCAGGTTAAGGGGGAAGCCCCTCTACTTTGAAGGCATTCTTTCCCATTGAAAGGAAGTGGTAAAATTTGTTGCCAAAGTCACAGTCAGTTCCTTGAGTTGAGCTTTGAAATCTCACAGCATTGCTCTCTGCTGCCACATTGTTGGTGGTTTGGTTATATTCATCACCACAGGCCTTAGTGACACAGTTTCACTTCAGACAGAAAGAGATATGTGTGATGGCAGGTGTATAAGACAGCATTCAGAGCTGTGCATGAGATTAGGTAGAGGTAAAGGCAGAGGAAAGGACTAAAGTGCATATAGAGACATGAGCCTTACATGGGAATGAAGGGGATTCCTTAGGAGCATCCCCAAAGCAGCAAAGGGAACTGAAACTGGAACCACTGAGGTTTTGACTCTATCCCTCAGCCCAAAGCAGGATCACTTCAGACACATTGTTCTATCCTCTGCACTAAACCTTACAAAGTTGTAGATTTGCCAATCTCCTTCTGTTTCAATACATTGCTATTCCTGCCATAAGTGCATTTTCCTAACTTCCAACCAGTCTTATCTGTTGCACAGTTATAGCCTACCATCTCTTCTCCTGTGAGAAAGGAGAAGACAACATATTTTCCTTCTCTTTAAAACAGTCTCCCAAAAGGCCAAAGGACAAGATTCTGAGAAGTAAAAAGAATTTTCTAAGCAACTTCTGTTTTATGGGAGGAACAGTACTCCAAGCAGTTCTGGAAGGCAACACTATCAGTGAGTGGACAGGTAGAAGGATGCGCAGGCACTGTAAGCAGACAGGGTCAGAAGAGAGGCAAGTGGAGGCTGTAGTGGTTTGGTTTGTCATGGTGAGAAGCCAGAGGGAGGCATTAATCGAGAAGAGTGAAGAAAAAGGTGATGTAGTGCCAAGACCTCAACAGCTACAGGCTTACGATGTCAATGAGCTCATGAGCTCATGAGCTGGGAATGCTGTTCTGCTTCTAGGGAACAAGTCATGATACAGAAACCAGGCAGGTTTTGTGTTTTACTTAGCTGCTAATTGCAGCTCTCACCTTTCCTGCAAAAGCTTAATTCGCCCTTGGGATGTGATGGAGTTTCCTCACCAGTCTCCATGTTCCTCCTGATCCATACACTAAGGGAAAGTGTTGAGATTCCAGCAGAGATTTCCATTTCTTGCAGTCTCTCTACAGTAGTGTTAATTCACTGTTAGATGAAAGGTTTGTCCCAACTGTCCCTAGACACTACAGAGCAGGTACACAAAGTTCAGCTTGCTCAGGGCTCTAAATAAAGCTGGTTTTGGCAAAACCTCATAGAGTACCTCACAGTTCCTGGGAAAAATCATCCCAGTTGATTTAGAGGCAGGTACTGGAAAGTGTCAAGAAAATACAGAAATGTGGGAGATAGATAAAAATCCATTTATGGTGACAGATTTATGTCCTGCTCCAGCAAAATACCATTTGCTCCTCTGACTGCTTCTATCCCATCCTCTCAATTTGGCCTTGAGAAGTGAGGTAAGCCACGCACTGGCACTGCTCATGGAAGATACGAGAAATCCTGCCCTCCCAGCAGAGTCCCAGTGACTAGATGACAGAGGGCTGAGAGCAGCAATAGCGTGTTGGTAAAATTTTAGTATCTGTGCTTCTTTTCCAGCTGTGGTCACTAGATACGTCAGGGCTCCATTCTTCACTGGTTTTAAACATACAACCACTTGGGAGGGGAGAGAGAGGGAGGTTCAGCAAGGGAACAGCTTTTACAGAGAAAGATCAAGACCAAGGAAGAGACAAGCTGGCGCCTGTAGGTGATGCTTGCAAGCATCAAGTTGGGGAATTCAGACTGAGGCAGATGCAGTGTTTCTTCTGCACATTTGTGAGATGCCAGCCTGGCTCTTTGCCTGGTTAAGGAGCCTGGAGTGGGAGATGGAGGAGAATGCAGCAGGAGCTAAAAACCGGCCAAGGAGAGAGCAACTGGAGAGACAACACTTCCCTTCATGGCACAGGGATGGAGCTGGGGCTGGGAGTCAGGAGAGTGGCAGAGGAAGACAAGAGGCACATTTTACTTTCAAGCCCCTTTTCTCCCTCAGGGCTACATAAAATGAAGAGTGAGACAGAAAACAACGATGCAAACCGAACAACTATCAGGTAAAGGCAAAGCTGGGGAGAACCCATGGACGAGAAGGAGACAGAAAGCTATCACATCCCAGTCTGAAGGTGCAGTGGCAAATCACATTAACGCAAAGAGCTAGTGTTCTTTCTCTGCCTGCTGCTCCTGTAGCAAACATGAGGCAGCTGGATGACACAGCTCAGCTCACCGATCCAATAAAATATTCAGTGTCCTACAAAAGGTGACACCTCTCTCTTTTTCAGAAATAACTCACCCTGCACTTACACCTGTACCGGCTTTGACAGAAAGCAAGAGCTGGGTGCTCCTGCAGGATCTGGGGACCAGGCAGAGGCAGACAGGGAGGCAGAGGAGACTGACTCACAGGACCCAGGATCCCCAGGACCACAGGAGACTGACCCACAGGAGATCTCGATCAGCTTTGGCAGGGAGGAACCTCAAGAGGTTCAACAAGGACAAGTGCAGAGTCCTGCACATAGGGGGGAACAACCCCATGCACCAGTACAGATTGGGGGTGACCTGCTGGAGAGCAGCTATGCAGAGAGAGACCTGGGAGTGCTAGTTGATAATCATGAGCCAGCAATGTGCCCTTGTGGCCAAGAAGGCCAATGGCATCCTGGGATGCATCAAGAAAAGTGTGGCCAGCAGGTCAAGGGAGGTTCTTCTCCCCCTCTCCTCTGCCCTAGTGAGGCCTCATCTGGAGTCCTGTGTCCAGTTCTGGGCTCCTCAGCTCAAGAGGGACAGGGAAGTGCTGGAGAGAGTCCAGTGCAGATGATCAGGGTACTGGAGCATCTTTCATATGAGGAAAGGCTGCAGGAACTGGGGCTGTTTAGTCTGGAGGAGAGGAGACTGAGGGAGAACCTTATTAATATTTACAAATATCTAAATGCTGGGTGTGAGAAGGTTGGGACATCCCTTTTTTCTGTTGTATCCAGTGACAAGACAAGGGGTAATGGGATGAAGCTGAAACATAAGCTGTTTAAACACAAGAAAAAGCTATTTTACTGTGAGAGTGAGGGACCCTGGCACAGGCTCCCCAGGGAGGGTGTGGAGTCTCCATCCTTGGAGGTCTTCAAGACTCTCCTGGACATGTTCCTATGTGACTTGATCTAGGCGGATCTGCTTCTGCAGGGTGATTGGACTGGATGATCTCTAAAGGTCCCTTCCAACCCCTACCATTCTGTGATTCTGTGACCATGGATGCAGCACAGCTGCTGAGTGAGTGGGGGGGCAGGAAGTAAAATCCATGAGTGGTGATTTTGCCAACCAGCTTGTGAAGTGCTTGGAGAGCACTTCTGTTCCTCTAACCAGTCATAACTCCTCCGTTGGATGTTAGTCATTCTTCTGGCCCAGACAGACTCTGCTTAGGGATGAGCTCATAAGGGAGAATAAGACGGGTGAAAGCCTTAGGAACCTTCAGAACTCCTTGTGAAAAGTGAGACTAGGAGAAGGAGGGTGTTCACAGAGTTTCCTTCACTGCTACAGCCTCTGCATGGGTATTTAGAGACAGGGAAAAGCTGCAACTCTAGTAGTCAGGAATGGGTTTCAAGTTCATGAGTATGAAAAGAAACCAAAGGCTGCTCAGACAGGCTTGATCCTTGCAAGGACCCAAAGCCAAAAAAAACAAACTGAAGGCATTTGTCTCAGCAGCCTATATTTAAATTTGGCCATAGGAACAGACTAAGAGAAAAAGTTTTAGAAACAGTGACATGACTACACAGAAGAGAGCTGTCCTGTGCCTGTTTGGGGGGGGGGGGCTGCAATGACAAGAAGAAATGTGGATGGAATAGATGCCTTGGGACTCTTTTTTACAGCCAGAAAAGTAACAAGAGACAGAAGAAATTGCCTGGAGAAGCTATAAGCCTCTTCACTAGACAGCTTGAGAAGCAGGTTAGGCATGGCCCTGTCAGCAATGCCATGACTACAGTCAGTGTATACTCAAGGAAAAGGAGGCTGGATGAAGTGAGCCTTTGAAAACGTTCCAGCTCTATTTTTGTGCAGTCCTTTTGTCATCACCTTCACCTTACCTCACCAACACTGTCCTGTTTGAAGCAGAGGTAACGCATGTACCAGTTTGATGCTCTCTTCACTGTCAGCCTCCTGTCTTAGTCTGCTGAAGAACTTCCTTGCCTGGCTTAAGTTTCTTTTTGAAGTCTACCTTTATTTCCCTGCCGATGCTCCAGTAGACACCCTTTGTCAGTAATCTCCACATCTTTTGCCAAATCTTAGATGATCCCTGCTACATCCCAATATGCTATTTGAGGTCATCATTAACTCGGTGTAGGGAGGCATCCTGAACAAAATGGGACTAGGGGAAATTTGAAGAAAGAGACCCTTCAGGCAGGCAGAGACTGTTCCAAGTGAGGGCATGCAAGAGGCACAAAGCCAAGAGCCAGCAAAGGAGATCTAGGCCGTGGTCCAAAGCTAACTGCAGCCAATAGGACTGATTCGCATGGCTTTTCGACCAGACTCTTTGAGAGTAGCTGTGAAGCAGGATACCAGAGATATTATGTGTGTGGAGATCTGAGGATAGAAGAGTGAGGAGGGGAGAGATTTGTTCAGTCATTCGAGCATGGTTAATGTAGGACATACAATGTCTTTCTTTAGCATCACCAGGGCTTTCCAAATGGTGCCATAGACATTTGCAGGTTCTACTCCACGGGGCTGTGTTTTACATGACAACAACAGTTGACATCTTGGATGGCAGCAGCAACAGCTGTTTGAAGAAAGGGGAAAAAAATGCAGAGGGAGGAGACCAAATTGCAATTGGACCCACTGTGCTTCTCGGTGGGAAAAGGATGCTGAGCAGTGTGGAAACTCCTCCCTGGTGGCACGAGCCCGGGGAAGGGTGGGATGAAGGGAGGGCAGGCCAGGGAAAGTGCGCAGTCCCCAGGAGGTGACACCAGCAGCTCTGCTTTCTGCTGCTCACTGCTGCAGGAGAGACGCTGAGGGTCGCAGCGCAATGGAGGATGTCGGTGCTGGCAGAACGCCCCCTGGGCCGGGAGAAAGCGCCTGACGGGAGCGCGGGTGGGCTCGCCTCTGCCGCGGGCGCGGGACAGCGGGCGGCAGCGGGCCCCGCCCCGGCCGGGGCCGGCAGCGCCTCCCGCGGACATGCTGCCCCCTGCCGGCCGCGCCGCCGCAGCGCAGCCCGCACCGCCCGCGGGGGCACCGCGCACGGAGCGGGCGGGCGGGACAGGCCGCCGTCGGACACCCGCATCGCCGTGCCGGGACTTGCCTCCGTTTGTCTGGCTTGCTTTCTCTCTTTCTCTCTCTTTCTCTCTCTCTTTGTCTTTCTTTCTCTCTCTCTATGTCTCTTTCTCTCTTTGTCTTTCTTTCTTTCTTTCTTTCTTTCTTTCTTTCTTTCTTTCTTTCTTTCTTTCTTCCTTTCTGTCTTTCTTTCTTTCTTCTTTTCTTTCTTTCTTTCTTTCTTTCTTTCTTTCTTTCTTTCTTTCTTTCTTTCTTTCTTTCTTTCTTTCTTCCTTTCTTCCTTTCTTCCTTTCTTCCTTTCTTCCTTTCTTCCTTTCTTCCTTTCTCTGTATTCTTTTCTGTCTTTCTCTCTTTCTCTTCATCTCTTTCTTTCTTCCTTTTTTTCTTCCTTTTTTTCTTTCTTTCTTCCTTTCTTTCTTCCTTTCTTTCTTTCTTCCATTCTCTGTCTTCTTTTCTGTCTTTCTCTCTTTCTCTTAATCTCTTTCTTTCTTCCTTTCTTTCTTTCTTCCTTTCTCTGTCTTCTTTTCTGTCTTTCTCTCTTTCTCTTCATCTCTTTCTTTCTCTCTCTCTCTTTTTTTTTCCCTCTCATTTCATCTCTCTCTCACCCTCTCTCTTCCTTTCTTTTACTCAGATCCCTTTCACTCCCACCATCATCCATTCACTGGGCCACTGCAGAACAGTAGGGTCTCTGCAGAGGGAGATGCAAAGCAGGAGATGCAAAGCAGGCAGCTGAATGGCAAGGCAGAGGAGAGATGGGGGATGCAAGTAGCAAGCAGAAGGTACTCACTGAGCAACTGAGCTGCACAGGGACAACTGGATTCTGAGACAGGTTGGAAATGACCAGTTGTGGTCACAGACCTTCCTGATGTAAAAAGCACATGCTCCTGGAACATGTCCCAAGTCTATGCCAGCCTCACAGTACAGAGATGCTGACATGACAAGAATTTGGGCTGTGAAGAAGCAGGTAGCAATTCCCTGTTGAAAGCCAAAGACTCAGGTTGCTCTTGGTCAGTGTGTCAGCAAGTTGGAGTTGGCAGCTGCCCTCCTCCAGCCCATTCATCTCCACTGACTGCACAGGCTCAGTTCTGGGCAGCTTCTTGGCAATAACAGGAGAAATCAGTACCACAGGTTTAGCATAGCTTTTTTTGCCTTCCTGATAAGGAAATAAGTACAAAGGAGTAGATGACCTGGGAGACTTCACTAAGTGTGTTCACATTTACAGATATCCAAGACTTCTTATAAAAGCATGAGAAATGCCTTTCCTGAACTGCCTTATGTGATTTCAGTGCCATTAAGGAATCTGAAGCTACATCTACACCCATGAGTTGAGCACATCTCAGATCACTCCTCAGTGCTGAAGCCAGCTGCTAAATGACCCATATGCAGACAATTTCTCTGTTACACTCTAGAACAGGCTGTTTGCACCCAGACCACCTCCTGGAAACAGTCTCTTGCTTGTACTAACTCTCAAAGTATGCCCAGGAATTCCTTGGGCTAGCCATAGTTGCACCAAGCCAAAAGCTGGCTGTGGACCATTGCTAAACACTTACCAATGCAGCTGGTTGAGCTACAGTGCCCAGGAATATTGCCTGGCACTTTTGAGTTTCTTAGGACACCAGTAGGAATGTAGTCTGACCTTCACTTCTGTGGCTTATCAAGTGGGCATCTTGAGAGCAGCAAGGAAGATTTCTATCATCTAAGCAGGTTCTGGATGACTTCAGAAAACTTCTGTGAGAGTGAAGAGATGCCACTACACTGAACTTGACTTTGTGAGACAGATACTCTGCTCTTAGGTTTTGATGCTGCCAGGTGCCGGAAAAGTGAGCAGCAGTGAGCCAGTCTGAGAGACTCTAAACCAGGACTGACTGGAATTTGAAGAGCACTACTGCAGGGATCTGTTCATGTGCTGGTCTGGGAGAGAGCAGAGTCTCATGTCTTTCATGAAACAATGTGCCCAGAGTGTGGTGTTCATGAGGAAACATATACTGTGTGAGATCAAACATCAGGACTGTTTCTTGAAACATTTAAAGTGAGATAAAACCACACTGCTGATTCCTCTGGCATGAATCACTGCTTTGTGCTGATGTGCTCTGAACAGCTCTTTCCACCAGTCCTTGCCTTCCCCTGGGCTGTCAGGAAAAGACTGATGAGCTAAGCAGGCTGGGTGGCCAAAGAAGGGAGCAGAATGATGGCATCTGACTGGAAAGGAACAGTGCTTTCTGGGCTGCCACTCTTCCCTCTCTTTTTTTCTCTGATGGTCTCTACAAGCTGCCATGGTACATTTACTTATGTCCCTCTCAGTAGGGTCTCTCTTTGCTCTGGACCTCAGAGCAGATCATAGCCTGGTCTAGACTTCTCATCAACCACAGGAGCCCCATGGGGCACAGGCAGCTGCCAGGTCCAGGTGAGTGGCACTGCAATAGCTGGGCCTGGGCTTCCTCTGGGCAGTGAGGCAGCAGGTATCCCTGAGGAAAGAGGAGCTCAGCATCCTCCTGCCCCAGTGGCACTTGGCACTGGCAGCCCAAGCTCTTCCCCTTCCTATGGGAGAAATGGCCTCACTCCTTATCTCAGACAGGAAAATTCCTTCTTGTCTTTTCTTTCTCATTCTACACTTGAATTTTGGTATCTCATGCATAAGGGGCCAGCACCAGGATACCTGTGATGGCAACTCCCAGCCCACAGGCGATATAAGATTAGTTCACCAGTCCAAGAAGGGAAGGAGATGAGTTTGCAGGTACCCATGGTAGGATGCCTGAGGAGGCATGTGCATGGGAGAAGGCTAACTCTCCCAGACTGCCATGGACTTTGGTGAGGCTGCTGAGATCTTGCTGCCTCAGCCCTAGCTGCCTCTGCCAAGGCAGCTTCTCTGTTGCACCAGTTTTGGGGTTGCATTTTCCTGCCCCAGTTGAGGAGCATGTGCTCACAGGCAAAGAGATAACATAGGGCATGTTTTACTGGCAGGAGCTGTCAGCAGAGGCCAGGCCTCTGAGAATGGAAAACACCTTTGGAGCCATGACAAAAGTGTGGCAAGGGAGTGACTAAGAATGAAAGAGAGGTCCAAAGCATTGCTCTGGCTTTGCAAGAACAGGGTGTCGTTACTGGGAGCAGAGAAAAGATCATGTTTCTAGATTGAAGTCCTGGAGGAAGAAATAGGCTCCTGATAAGAGCTGCTTTTTCTTCTGAGTCACTGCATTCCTGGGAGAAGTTGCACAAGATGTTTTTAGAGACCTCTTTTCAGCTCACTGTGGTTACCTCTACATCCATAGATGCATATAAGTATCCTAAGGATCCAAGAAGATCTAAATAATGAATATTATTACTAGAGAAACAGTATACTGCACTTAATATACATTAAAAAAAATTCATGGCTTGGGTTTTTTCCTGTTATTTCAATTTATGATTCATAAATCAGCACATTTTTATTTTAAATTAGAGTGAAAATTCTTTGGTATTGCTGATAGGAAGTGGTTCTCACCCAGAGCTAATGTAAATCCCCTCTCATGTTCTTAAATTTTACAAACAACAACAAAACAAAAAAATCCCTAGCTTAGGTGAGGACTGGAATTTCCCTAAAATGTAATTGAAAGTTAGAGTTATCTCTAGACACCTCAATAAATAACTGCCACACAACTCTTTATACGAGTTCTGACAGTCTCTGTGACAGTGATTGGCTCATTTTTGCCCAGATACGTTGTTGAGTCTCCTCTGGAGACATTCAAAACCCACCTGGACGAGCTTCTGTGGGACCTACTCTAGGTGGTCCTGCTCTGACAGGGGGGGTTGCACTGATGATCTTTCAAAGTCCCTTCTAACCCTTAAGATTCTGTGATTCTGTGGTTTTCAAACTGTGGAAAAAGAAAGGAAAAATTGCATGCTAGTACCTCTTGACTCCTGCTGAATTTAGGACCTTAAGCACCTCTGGTGTCCATGTCTTGCTCATCTTCCACTTGAGATGCCTAAATGCAGAATTGAGATCCCAAAAATCCTGAGAAGCACCTGATTGTGGAGAGCCCTGAATCATATCCCTAGTTTCCAATGTTTGAGTCTTACAGCAGGACCTTCTCCAAGGCCTTGCTTACAAGAAATCCATTGTTGGAAGACCAAACTTGCCTTTCTGTCACTTGTAGGGGCAAGGAGCCAAGTAAGCCTTGTAGCTTTTTCGGGTTAAATGGCCAGACCACGGCACAGAACAATTAGACCACAAGCAATCTCAGTTTCCAGGACTGAAAGCTTGTCTTGCTTGCCTGCAAAGGACAATCTGCAGTGAGGAGCCTCTCTTTCCAAAGAATGTGAGAGATAAGGCAGCTTTTCTCTCACAAAGGTCTTTGGCTTTATGCAAGTTATCTGAAGGATGGGCTGTGACTCCATGGAGAGCAACAAGGCATGTCAGGGAAATAGGATCTGACTCAAAAGCAAAACTACATGACCTTGCAACAGCTGCCAAAAAATACCCATCTGACTAAGGGAAGAAGAATGCTGAGAGCAAGAACGGTCCATGTGCTCCATTTGACTTCTTTCCTTCTTTTGCAAGGACGCTATAAGAAGTGCTTTCTTCCCAACCCTGCCTGTTACACGGGAGTGCCGGGAGACAGATAATGAATCCAGATGTTATATTTGACATCTGTCTAATTGTCTTCAATCCAGCTCAAGTACTAGGGCTCAGCAGGTTGGAAATGAGCAGCCAGAAGTTTAAATTAAAGGAGGATAGATTTAGACGAGGTATAAGAAGAAGGTTTTTACAATGAGGATGGTGAAACACTAGAACATGTTGCCCAGAGGTGGTAGATGCCCACATCTTGGAAACATGAAGGGTCAAGTTGGACAGGGCTCTGAGGAACCTGATCTAGGGGAAGATGTCCCTGCTCATTTCTTGGGGTTGGACTAGAAAGCATCTGCAGAGGGATCCAGCAGGTGTTGTCCCAGAATAGACGATACTTCCATTTAGAAATACAGGGCTAGAAAGGAATTCCTATGCCTCTGACTTGAGTGTCCTGGCAACAAGCTATTTGCTTTAGTGAATAGCTCAAATTTTTCCTGTCCCTTTGCAAGGAAGTGTCTGTCTCCCTCCCTCTCTCAAAGAAGGTATATTTAACTTCAGGAAATGACCGAAACTGAGAATGGAATTTGGAGCGTTGCAGAAGATGAGACATTAATTCAAAGAAACTGTCTATGTTCCTCTGAGACAGTGCAGCAGAACATGCAGCTGAGAAGGACCAGTGAGGAGAGGGGGAAGGCCTCGCTCCACTGAGGAGCTCAGCTGGAGCAAAGCCCAGAGGGCTGCTAAGGCTTCCAGGAGAGTTTGGCTCTATCTCTCCTTATTTTACCTGCTATGGCTTTCACTCGGTAACCAGAGGTGTTCTGCTCAGGAGCTTCTGAGCATACCTTTCCCTGGAACTTGTCCTTTGCTGCATCAGCCCACCCATCTCATGCTCTCTCACTGCAAGGTGGCCTTGTTTTCTTGCTGAGTTACCTGTGCAGCTGGACGTGCCTTCGGCAGACTCGTGTCCTGTTGACTTTCCTTACCATTTACAAGCTGTTTGTTCTTGGAAGGCCTCCAGCGCTGCTCCTCTGGCATCAACTCAACTTTTGCTTTCAGCTGTAACTGCTCTTCAGCACACAACTCCATTAGCTAGGGAAAGTATTTGATCATCAGTTTTGGCTATGAAGTGTTGCACCCAGCAGAGTCGTGTCAACAGAATTGTAAATTCCATGATTTCCACTTCCATTCTGCTGATGGAGAGCCAAACAGAAATCTATGGCCTCACATAGCCCTCTGGAGCCAGGATTTAAATCACCTCCCCTCAGTTTCTGAAGGATGGGCTCTAGCCTCTGTTATATATCTGGGATGTGTGCTTCTAGGCAATGCTTCACGCATGGATGGAAAGAGTGTGTCTTGACAAAGCCACTTGTGGGCAAAAAGGAGGAGTCTCTGAAGTTGTTGCTTACTGCTGACAAAAGGCAATTCTTCACGTTTGAGAAAGATTACTGTCTTCATACTACAGATCCAGAGTGCTCAGCTATCAGGCTGAGGACACATGATGTGCCCCTAGAAGATACTCAAGATGACAGAAAGTAGACTCTCGCTTTAGATGCCATCCAAGTCCTCTGTCTAAGGACTTTTCTGTTCTCCCCACGGTGGGCTGTGACACATATGGTCATTTCCTGCCCCAAACTCAAAGAGCTTTCTTAAGAAACTCTTCTATTTGGCTAAGACCTAAGGCAAGAGAAGGGAAGTGCTTTGTTACTGTACAGTGACAGGAACATGAAAATCTGTCAAGTGAGGGAGAGGGGGACTTGTCACCCTGCAATTTTGTGGCAAAACCTTATGATTTCCTGGATTTTACCCATCCTAGGCAGAGGATCTCCAAGGATACCCGCTCCAATCCCTGCCAGGCAGGCAAGGTGCTGCAGCTCTGACCTCACCAGTCCAACTCAGCTCACTGCCACAGGACAGTGTGAGGTGGAAATACCTGTGAGTTGAGCAGTGAGAGGATCACCACAACCAGCTCACCTCTCCCAAATGGTGCTTCTGGTTCAATGTTGTGTTCCAGCCACTGAACTGATCCAGATGCCTGTAAATTTCCCTCTCAAACAAAATATCCAGTTTATTTTTACACTCCTTTATGGTGCATGAGGAATATAAAGGAAGCTGGAAGACTGGTGATTTATTTGTTTGAACATGGGAGGGGGACAATGTTTTAAATTGGGTGTGGATATAATTTGCTTGGTTGCTTCCTTTTTGCATGAGAAATTCAAGTTCTGCATTGTCACCATTAAGGATTTGAGGACAGCTCAAAAAATGAGTGTTTGCTAAAATAGAGGGAGGAGATCTGGGATGGGGACAATTAAAATATGTTGGGCTTGGCTATACGTCTCTAGTAAACTTTTTGGAGATGTGAAACATTCGTGGACATTGAGCAGTTCACCTCAATGGGGGCAACTCTCTTTCTCCAAAGTCCTACAAACAAGAAATAGAAATGCTGACACTTTTAACTCATAGTAACCAATGAAGACCACACTACTGAGGAGTTACAGGAACTGTCTGAGATGTTGCAGTGTCTGGGCTGGTGCGGGTGGCTGCAGTGTGCCAGCATTATGGTGAGGAGCCCTGGGCTCTGTCAGTTCCACAACATCCCCCAACCCCATGGGCACGGAGAAAATGCCAGCAAAACCACACCAAGCTGTACCTCCTAGAGCCCTAGATCCTTTGTGATTAATTTACTTATTGATGGCCTTTCATAACTCTGTGGTCATCTTTTTTCGTGCTGCCATTAATTATTCCTGGAAGCAAATAAAAGGGCCCACCGCTATCTCTCCCTCCCTCCTGCCTGAGCCAGCTTTTCCTTAGGGAGAAAAAACTTGTGCTCGTTTGCAGTGGGACAATGCCGACTTTTGAACCTCTAACCACTAAACAAACAAACCTTGCGCTCTGCTCCACAATCCAAACAGGGTTTATTGACAGGCGTATCGCAGCAACGCGTAGCAACTTGGGCAGCAGCCGGGCCGGGGATCAATGCTGCGGGGGCGGCCCCAGGTGTCACGGGGCATCCTCGAAGGGACGGCACCACCCGGGGCATGGCCGCTGCCCCCCAAGAGTCCTCGTGCCCTCTTGGGGAGAGCACAGAGGAAGGAGTGGGTCATGGTGCCTTGCAAAACCCTTTTAACATGGCCATCCCTGGTGTAATTGCTGTCATCTGATTTAAGGCTGGTGCTGCAGAGACAAGCCCCTCAGCATGGGCACTGCTCAGCTTTAAGTGTCCTCAGGGAAGCAGCTCATCCAGAAAGATCCAAGGACTTTTTAGAGATAAAGACGGATGGATCTGCTTCCTGCCTCTCTCTGGTCCAGAGCAAACCATGGACACTGGACTCAGCAGGACGTGGTGTGTGCCAAGCCCATGTGCAACGAGCATAACTGTCTGGGTGCTGTGCCCATGTCTCCCAGCCAGACCCACGTCACAGACTGAGCATGAGAGAGAAAATCAACCAGGTTCACTGCACTAGAGGTGCTACCTTCCACCATGATCTCCCCCCATGTGCAAGAGCCCTGGAGCAGGTTTGCACAGCCACATGTCTGCCATCAGTCAGACAGCACACAGCCTCTGATCCAGCAAGCCATGAAGCTAAACACAGGCAAAAATCAGCACCAAGGTTCTGGGGCTGGTGATCACCATTTCCCCAAGTTCTCCCAGGCAGAGAGAGATACCTTGTCTGTGGGGCTAGGCCTTGGTAAATCCTCCCCATGCAGTCCTGTAGGTCCTGCTGGCATTTGGCTTCAGTTTTCAGGGGGAAAAATAAAAAGATGAGAAAAGGGTCAGCAATGAAAAAACCCAAAGTGCCCTGGAGAAGCAAATGGAATATCTTAAATAAATGTAATGAGAACAACAGAATAACATGGGGCCAAATGCTGGGCAAGTCAGAAACCTGCAGAATGTGCTTGGGGCTAGACAGTGCTCCCATCCTTGCTGAGACCCAGGCCCATGCAAGCTGCTTCCACGCTCATCCCTGGGCACCGGCTGGCTGCAGTGAGGCTGCCCCAGCCCATCCACATGGCCTCACTTCTCAGCAGGATTATATCCTGGCTGTAAGAAGTACACACAGCAAACAGCCAGGGCAACCTGGCCAGATCAGATGGAATTTTCTTGTTTTCATCTCTGTCTAGGTGAGTCATTGTCGTGCTCGCCGCCATCTAGTCAGCATGGATAAGTGGGCTGCAGCCGGTACAAGGTAGGCTCTGGTACAGCACAGGGCTCTTCTGAGCTTTTCTGCTCCTGGTGGGGCTGTGATGAAGCCTACATACAGCCCATAAAACCAAGAAGACTTTGGAAAACTAACTGGAACAAATCTCCAAACAAGCCAGAAACTGTAAGGAGGTGAGAAACAGCACATAATGTAACTGATGGGACTTGGCATGCAAGCACAAGGCTCCTCTCTCTAGCATAACAGGACACCTTTTTCAGAGAAGACTTGATACTTCCAATTTCTCTGAACTGTGGCTAATAAATCTGGCTGGATGACTATCAGCACCGGATTTATGGGCTCTTTTACAAGTGTCTAACATTAGGCAATTCACTTCTGAACGTTTAAACAGCGCCTTATCTTGTCTGCTCTGGCCCTTAGGGCAGCATGAAGGTTTTGCATACTCACAGTTACAAGAAGAAAATGAAATAAAATATATATTTTTTTAAAAAAATGTGCTTTAATTTTTTTGTTTGTTTGTTTGTTTTCCTGTTAAAATTCATCGTTAGCCCAACAACATTTCCAAAGTCTTTCGACCGATCCCTGAGATACACAGGGGGTGGACTGGCAGGCAGTGTCCCCTTTTTATCTAACCAACTCTAGGGTAAAAAAACCCCACCCGAACATAATAATAATAATATTAATAAAGCAGCGGCCACGCTTCCCCCGCACGACGAGACACATACACTGTACATCTGTACACACGGCCGGCCCCGCGGGGCGGTGTAGTGCATTGGCCAGGGGGCCGCTCCCACCGGGCCCCCGCAATCTCCCCCGTTCCATGGCGTTCCGTTCCCACCTGCCCCGGCCCGGCCCGGCCCCGCCGCGGCCTCCGGCAGTCCCTGCGCCGCGGTGCCCCGGCCGCTGTCACTGGGGGGCGGCGGGGCCCAGCCCGGTGGCGGCCGCCCCCGCCGCAGGAGCCTGCAGCGGGGCGCCGGGGCTCAGGGGCTCCGCGCCACCCGGCTGCGCCTGCTGCAGCTTCTTCTTGTTGATCTTCCTCTCCTTTGCCCGCCTGTTCTGGAACCAGATTTTCACCTGCCGGGGCGGGGAGGGGGAAAAGAGGGGAGTGAAGAAGGGGGTTCCCAGAGGACATATCCCTCCCGAGGGGGGTGCGCATCGGGAGCGCATCCCTGCCTAGCGCGTCTCGACCCCTGCGCATCTCATCCCCAGGCATCACGGCCCCCACACATCCCTATCCACAGGCATCCGATCCCTCACCCATTCCGGCCTCGGCGTATCCTGGTCCCCAAGCATCACGGCCCCCACACATCCCTATCCTCAGACATCCGTACCCTCACGCATCCTGGCCCCCGCACATCCCGGCCACAGGTGTCGGATGTGGGGAACACCACTCGTAGGACAGACCTGCCTCTCCGACAGCCCCAGGTTGGAGGCCAGCTCCGCTTTCCTCCTAATGGTGATGTAGCGGCTGTAGTGAAACTCCTTCTCCAGCTCCAGGCGCTGGTGATCGGTGTACACGACGCGGTATTTGTCTTTCGTCCTGGTTTTAACTGCGGAGAACAGAGTCGGGATAATTAAAGACGAGGCCAAGGGCTCGGGTGGAGCGCGGCTCTGCGCCCTGCAGGGCGAGCAGGATCAGGCCTCCCCGGCTCCCTGCTCGCCTCTCCCCGCCTGAGGCTTTACTGAACGCGGGGAACAGAGAAGAGACGAGCAGTTCCGCAATGCCCAGGGGACACGGTGCAGAACGCCCAGGCACGCCCGCTGTAAGGGGCTGCCAGCCCCGGTCCCGCAGCACGCCCGCGCATTGCGCTTGAGACGCCTTCATTGTGCACTTGCTTTCGGTTTTGTTTTGCCTCCCCTTCCGAGAAGAAGCTTTTTACAAAGAGAAGGGAAAAGAGGAAAGAAAGAAAGAAAAGCCTTGTTCGGGGCACGTGGGCTTCGTTTCTAACCGAGAAACACGTATCTAAGGGCTGAGAATCAAGAGCGGCCATCGGAGGGACCTCGGGCCCCGGCGAGGCTCCAGCCTGGCTCTCCCCATTTCTCTCCCAGCGTCGTGGCAACGATCAAAGCGACTACTCGGAGACTCTGGAAGTGCGACGTGCAACTTTAGTGCCACAAAAAACACCCCAAAACCCAAAGTCAACGAAAGAAGGAGGCGGTTGGCAGCGAGCAGCCGGCCAGCGTGCATCCCGCAGCCGCTGATCTCCCTTCTCCCGAGGGTTTCTGGTTTAACTGGTTGTGTCCCCGGCCCTCCTGTTCCCCGGGGAGCCGAGGCGGGGAGTCTGCCCCTAAGGTGCATAATGGCTAGTAGGCTGACTTTGTTCAGGTAAACTCTCTGCAAACCACAACAAAAGCACCCTGTAAAGATACAAGCCTGATCAGAGAAAACTCCCCAGAGCCAGTGAATAGGGAACACAGTTCCAAACAATGCAGGACAAGGAGATCTTATCAAAGAAAAACCCTTCTCAAAGCCTTAATGACAGCCACATTCTGTTTGAATTACCACTACTGAACAAATGGCGGCAGGCGCTTTCATCCCCCCAGCCCCGCACATTAACATAAACACTGGCTCCAAAGGCAGAATTTGAATGGAGACAACGAATCGGCCACCACCGCACAAGCCCAAACTGTGGGAACACCGCGGGCTGCTGTGGGAAGTGCGACGGCCCTGGGAGAGTTCCACTGCCATCGCCACCCGGGGCGTAGCTGGTGCCAGCGGCCGGCACCGGGCCTTCCCCCGAGGCGCGGCAGCCGCGGGCACGGCCGGGACCCCCATCTCGCACCGCCGGGGAGCCCCGCCGGCCCTGCCGGCCGTCAGGCGAGCCGGAGGATGAGAGGGGAATGCAGAAGTCGTTATTTACTGCTAGGCTTCGTCTAGTGTATATAAATACTAAAAAAAAACCAACAAAAAGACCAAAAATTATAAAGGAAAAAGAGGAGACAAGAGTGGTAGAGGGCATACGTCAAAGCGGGGGGTCGCACATCTCCCCTAGCAGATGTAGGGGGCTGGAAAATAAAGAGAGGGTCTGCGTGGTGTTAACATCACAAGGGAGCGCGGCGCCGGCCGCGGCCTGCCCCGTCCTGCCCGCCGCGGCCCGGGGACCAGGGGGGTGTGGGAATGGGGGAGGAGGGGGGGCACGCCCTCGCACCTCCCGACTGGCCGCACCGGGGGTCGGCGGGCAGCTGCGGCCGCCGCTCGGCCGGCCCGACCGCGCGGAGCGCTTAATGAAGGGCAGGCGCCCAGTGACTCAGAAACAAATGCGGAGCGACATCGGCCGATGATTTATATGACTATAATTGGTTATAAAAATCTTCTAAGTGGCTATAAGCGGACGAGCGGAGCAGCAGGAGGAAGAGCGAGCGTCTCCTCGGGATCGCGGGCCATTGCGCCCTGCTCCGCCGGAGCGCGGAGCCGCTCCTGCTGCTGCCGGGGCCGTGCCCAGCGGGGCGGACAGGCCGTCGGCCGGGCCCGGCAGCCCCCGTCTTTCCGAGGACCGGCCCTCCGTGCCTTCTGTTTCGGCGCGCTTCTCTCCTCGCCGCCGCGTTGACCGGCGCACGGCGACCTCGGGAGCCGGTGGTGCCCCGGGGGAGCGGCCGGCGCGGCAGCCTCCCGCCCGCCCGCCTCTCCCCCGACCTGTGCTTACCCTGGCTGCTGCTGAGCGGGGGCTGCGCCGGCTTCCTCATCCACTCGCAGAGGCCGCGCCGCTGCCCGCCGGGCGAGAGCGGCTCGGGGGCGGGGGCGGCGGTGTTGGCGGCGTTGAGGGGCTGCATGACCCCGGCGGAGCAGTGGGGCGCGGGGCCGGCGTGGTGGTGGGCGTGCGGGTGGTGGTGGTGGTGATGGTGGTAGTCGGCTGGGCTGTAGGCCATGGCAGTGGCGGGGGAGCCGCCGTTGAGGCCGTGGACGGCGCCGGCAGCCGGCGGCGCCCCTTGGCCGTAGGCGCCCCAGTCGTCGCGGAGCGGGGCAGCGTAGGGCGCAGGCCAGGCCGGGCCGGGGGACTGGGCGCTGTCGAGGTTGACATGGTAGCCGCCGTAGTCCGCGTACTGCGGGGCGCCCACGAAGTTCTGCGCCGCCAGGTTGAGCCCCCCCGAGTGCCGCACCGGGCCGGGGTACATGGGCCCGTCCTTCTCCAGGAGGTAGCTCACGTACATGCTGGCGGGGCCCCGGTGGCGGCTCTCCGCATGCTGCTCGGGGCTCTCGCAGCGGCGCGCCTGCACTGCTGCCTGGGGACGGGCTGCCCGGGGCGGGGAGGGGGCAGGCGGAGGGGCCGCGGCCCCGCGCTGCGCTCCGCGCTCCGCGCTCCCGGCTCCCGGTCCGAATCCAATGGCCGGCAGCACTTACATGATTAACGATTGTTTACAAGGCTCTATTAGTAATGGCCCAGACACACCAAAGGCAGGTGACGTGGAGAGGCGCTGGGTATATAGCTACTACCCCTAAAAGACGATTTGCATTTAAAAAGATAAGGAGAGGGCAGCGACCTGATCACAGCTAAATATTCAAGCCTTTATTGTTTAAGAGCTTCCTCCTTCCATTGCAACCTGGTGCACTTTAACCTCCAATCACAGGTTCAAAGGATGAAATCAAGAGACTTGCAAAAGACAGAGAGGGAGATCTAAGGGCGAGGGTGGGAATATGGGAGCCGTGTATCGTGGCCGATCTGTGGGCAGCACTTTAACCAGCTCTTCTCCACCAGCTTGGGTATTGGGACGAAGGGGTGGAGGAGAAGGGAATTTTAATTAAAAATCCACAAAGCTATTCTGTCGTGGTTGTTTTAAGCAACTACAAACTCCACTGCAACGGCCTACTGTTTTTTCTAACGTGCTTTCCACCCGCTCCCACTCAGTCACGGGCGATGAAGAAGAGGTAAGAGGAGAAATTCTCACCCCCCCATCCCACCCCGCCCCCGCCATCCTCTGAGGGTGCTGCCTCTTTCCCCCGGCGTGTGTACCAGGTTCGAGGAGAGGCGCTGCCCACCGTCCCAGCCTAGGCCCTGGTGCCTGGACGGGAAGGGGGATGGGAGTGCCTTTGCCTAAAACACCTTCATAGCTTACGCTGGAGCGAGGCCGCGGGGCCGAGAATCTCATGGGGTGACCCACACACCTCTGTCCGGAGCCCGCTACCCGTGAGGTAATTACCTCGCTGTAGCGCGGCCGAGCCCACGGGGAACACGGCGACCTGCCCCACCCTCCACGCACACTCGCTTTTTCCCATCCCGGCGCCTTGCAAAGCCTCTGGCAGTGGTGGCCGTGGCAGGGCGGCTCCCGGGAGAGATGCAGCCGGCTCCCCCGGCCGAGTCAGCCCCCTTTGAAGAGGCGGCCCCCTCTCAACTTCCCCTCGCCGCTTTTATGCTTTACCTTTTCACCCTGAGCGGGGACAATGCCAGACAACGTTTGCATATTCGCATCTTTTCCCATGACACAACGAGGAAACCTTTCACCCGCTGAGAAAAAAAAATGGATGGGGAGCGTTCCCCAGTTTTCCCAGCACCGGAGCAGTCCTTGCTGATTCTCCCGGGAGCTAGGGACGGGTGCAGATGGGTCTACCGGGGCTCTCCCACGGACACGCGTGTCCTGGGGCTTCCTTGAGGAGATCCGGGTGCCCATGTCCCAGGGGTATTTTTCCTCCTCCACGGGTGACTGCTCTGCAGGCCGAGGAGTGTCCCTCCCGCGGTGGCGGAGACGGGGTGTTTTGCAGCTGAGGGCGGATTTCAGCTCTGCAGAGACCAATATCCCGATCCGCATTCCCTAACAATCTCCCTCTTAGCAGGCTTCCACTGGGCCCTTTGGTGCCGAGCGTGGGTCTGTCGCATGGAGCCACGCTTTAACACGAGTGGATTCTGCGGTTTCTGTGATTCTGTAACGCTCCCAAAGGATCAGGGAGGGTCCCATGTCAGCGGCCCTATGCGACCGGGGCGTTCAAAGGGGGAAGGACGGAGCATCGCTCCTGGGGATGGGTCCACAGGTGGTTCTGTCGGAGCCGTCGTGGGTACCCTGTCTGAGAGGAACAGGGTACCTCTACGCAGCTTCACACAGATGGTAATGCAATGCCTGCGCCCACACCGGCACTTGTCGTTGGCGAACAGACTTTGACGGCCGCGGTTGCAACCTTACGTTAACAGCAGAACAGCAGGGATGCGGGGACGCCTGCCAGCAGCCTTCTTTGGAGGGGATTTCTCTCTCTGTTGCCCATTCCCACCATCACGCCTTATCCCCGCCCCGCCGGTGGGGTAACGGGGAGAGGAAACGGGGCTCGCAGTCCTCAGCGCTCTCTGAGAGGAAGACTGAAATGTAACTCTGGAAGAGACATACTGCGCCCCTTCAGTGTAATCGCCTGTCTCGATAAGCACCGACACAGTCGATCTATGCGGATGTGAATTTGATGATGCCATAAACGGAGGAAGGGGCCGTTAAAGTGACAAAACCGACCGTATTGTATTAAAACTCACCGAAACCCCTGATAAATCCCAAAGCAGCTCGCTTGGGTGTCTAAGACGGCGAAGGGAGAAGCATCCCGAAAAAATAACCCACGGACAGGGTTTGCCGGTCCGGGCCGAAGGCCTGTCCGCACCACTGGGCACGGCCCCTCCGCAACCCCCTGGCAGGCAGGTGCCAGCACTTTGGGGTGAGTCCTGACGACAGCCCGGGAGGGGTGTCTGTGGGCCACCGGCTGAGGGGACGAATGAAAGCCCCGGGGCTCCGGCGGAGTAGCAGGACAGGGCTCCGAGGAGGCATCGAGCGCGTCCAGCCTCTCAGCGAGCACGTCGCTCCGCTCTCCCCCGTCCCGGTTCTGCTTTTGCCAGTCGGACAGTGATCTCAGCTGCCTCCCGAGCACGGAAAGGACTGAGGAGACGGGGCCCTGCCAGTTGTTGCACTTCCCGGGGGGCGACGAGGGAGAACGAAGCGCATAGTTTCCACGGAGGGATGCTCTGAAGCATCCCTCGCCGTCGCAGAGCTGCTCCCCGCTCCCGTGCTGTCACAGCGACTTGCTGGGCTGCTGGAGTGAGGGACACTCTGCCCACAGGACCATCTATTCTTTAAATAAGAGTGATTCTGAGCCCCGCACACCCCGAACCTGCGTGTCTAGGGGCTTTCCGGGCTTCCTTTCGTTGCGACTGAAGCAGGATTTGTCCCCACAACGATAGCTCGCTCCCTAGCTGTTTTGGGTTGGGGAAAAGGAAGATTTTTCTCAACTGAGTTTCCCCTCTTTTCTCCCTGTAGTCCTGGAAGAACAGATCAAGGCAGGAGGTGTCCCGGACCGGTTCCGCAGCTGCCTCCATTTTGGGGCTTTCTGTCGGCTCTGGTTCAGACCCGCAGCCCTGGGAGAGGAGCGGGGACCCCGGCATCAGACCCCGATACCCGATCTCTCCCACTTTCTTTCCTTCGTTTTCTTTTCCTGTTTTGTTAGATCCTAAGAGGTGAAATGCTACCACACGTCTCTCAAGCTGACCAGTGCGTGCCCGGGGCCACCGTTTGCAAGGAGATGTACATATATTATTATTATTATTTAAAAGGTATTTATTTATTTTCCCCTCTCCATGCTGTTCCCCGTACTTTCACCAAAGAGCTGTTTCAGGCAGCCAGAATGCCTTCCTTCTTCAGCCCCAGATTTACTTCTTGAGCTGAAATAATTATTTCCGAGGGGATATGCCTGCCCCAGGGGGAAACATGTTTAGCGGCATGATTGCGTGAGACAAAGAGCCACTACCCGTTGCTGTCCGTTGAAGGGCTCTCGGCCGTCCGTGACCGAGTCTGGAGCAGACACCTCACTTTGGAACCGGCACTCATCGTCGCCTCGGGCGGAACTGAAGAGTAACAGTGCGGGCACACAGCCCAGGGATCCCAGTCCCGGGCCAGAGACCTTCCCGTAAGTCCCGGGAAAGATCGAGTGTGGAGCAACCCCCTCGATCCTACTCCACTGACGGCTCACACTTGCCGGAACTCTTGCGGGGATGCCAATTTGTCACCTTCTTTAATTTTTTAACAGTTTTGGGATTTAAATAATTATTTTTTCATGTCACTTTAGAGAAGCTCGGGGTGGGAGGGGATCCTTCCCTCTTCCCCCACCCTAACTACACGGAACAGGGAGCTTTGTTTGCAAGGTTAGGAAAAAAAAAAAAGAGACGCAAAAAAGAGAAAAGTCTGCCGAAAAGCCCTTTAGTGGCCGAGGGGAGAAGAAGAGAAGGAGGAATCGTGTGTTAGTCCGACCTGTGGAATTTATGACTCCCCCTAAGCACAGACATGATAAGGACTTAGAAAACATCTTGGATCTTTTCAAGCCGGCAGCCCCCGAGGCTTTGATGTAGATTACTTTGCAGAATAACCCAATACTTTTATCGTGGAGTTGATACTCGGCTTGTTTAAGCGCATGCCTTTAGGAGAGGGTTGGATGCTAAACGCTCGCGTTGCTGGGAAGGAACCAGAGACGGACGGGTGTTGGTGGAGGCGGTGGCACTTTGTGTGGGACTGGGGCACCATTGCTCTGTCAAGCCCTGGCCCCGCCGCCCCGCACCGGACCCCGCTGTCCCGGCCAGCCCTACCTCTTCGCACAGGTGCTGCCGCGCCTGAGCTCACGTCGCCTCGGCTCCCCTTCGGGAAACAGAAAAAGGGACAGAAAAAAAGGGAAAACCAATCCTACCAAATTATTCACTAGAGGCTACGCGCAGCCACAGGCCGGCGGAGGTGGGGTGGAGTGTGTGTGATGTCCCAGTTGCCCAGGTCCACTGGCCAGGCCCTCTTGGAGAGACACTCAGTGTGTCCGGGGGGGAGCAAAGTCTGATTCCAGTCGCGCTCCCGCTCCTTGTTTACACGGGCTGGGCATTACTGTGTTTACTTGGAAGTCTCTGGCACACTGCGGCCGGAGCCTCCCGAGGCTCCTCTGCTGACCGGTGAAATCCTGCTACCTCGGGATTTGATTATTTTTTAAAATAAATTATTCAAAAATACAATATTTTATTTGAATGTCGAGGGGAAGGTAAGAGGCAGTGCAGGAGCGCACGCCTCTGCCGCCCGCCGGCACGTCCCGCCCGGGAAGGGCCGGGGGCCGATCCGGTCCCGGGATCCGCGAGTCACCCGGCAGCGCGCACACCTGCGGGGCGGCCCCTACCACGCGGCCCCGGCGGCGCTCCCACTCCCACTCCCGGGAAGGGGGCCTGGGGCTCGGCTGTCAGCACTCCCTGGCCCCTGAAGTCACCCCCTGGCCCTCCTATGGACACTTCCCGGAGCATGCAGGGCCGCTGTTACTTTCCCCCCCGCTCTCAGCCTCAGCCCTGAGGCGGGCATGCAGTAGAAGCGAGGCACAGGCGGTCCGGGCTGGGGTGCTGCCTGCTCCTCCAGCCCTCAGCCAGAACCACCCTGCTCCTGGGGACGCTGCAATTCCTGCTGCCAGCTGGCGGGACGGTGCAACTAACTTGCATGTTGGCTCCCACGCCAAGTGAAACATCAAATTCCAGCTGCAAAATGGTTTGTACACATTTACCACCAGCGAGTCCCCAGGGCTATCCCTTCCACGCCCCAGGAGCAATATAAAGGCCAATGTCCTAATTGCCTTCCTCACTGATTCATTTCCCACATCTCCCAGCTCTGAAAGGTAACCTTGGTGGGGAGGTGACACACACTCCGTGTCCTCCCACACGTCTCAGCAGCATTGGTCTTGCTGATTTATACCTCCCTCCAGGACCTTCCATGGCAAGAGGCCGTGGGGTGGCTGCCCCATACCATCACCTCTCTCAGCCCATGTTTCATGGCAGGCACAATTCAGCAGAGCTGTACAGTCAGCAAAGGCATGGGGTGACTGTGGCCCACCTAGACCATTGATTGTTTGTGAGGTCAAAGGTTTCAGAGACCTTAACTATTACACATCCGTACAGGGGCTAATCGTGGTGTTTTGTGGATCATACTTTGTGCTAAGTTGTGTGGGAATCTGAGACAGGCAGGTGTCAAGTGCTTCCTTGGCTTGGCAGTGAGTAGTCTGAGGCTCCCACATGGGAGCCTCTTTATTCTGGGGCTATAAGAAGGCAAGTGAAAACTTGTATTCCTCTATGGGCAAACCTGTTCCATCCAAACCAAACCAAAGTTCAGTCCTTTTAGCTCCAAGAAGGAACTGCTGCCCATCTGTTACCCACCACCTCCCATTTGCTGCCAGCTGTTTTCTTCTAGTTTCCAACCGAGGAGCCTCACCCGATTTTGTTCTGATCTGAAAAGAGCTCAATGTCCTGATCCAAAAGGAGTTGAAAGGTAGGGCCGAGTCCAGGTGTCAGGGCCAGGCTTCTGCCTGTGGCCCACACTGCCATCCTCTGGCCGCTCGCTTCGCTGCTCAGCTCCCGGGGAGCAGCGCCGGCTCTGGCTTTAGCTCCACAACCCCTCCGTACCCAGGACACCCCAGATGCAGGAGACTTTTCCGAAGGAGATCCCAATCCACATCAGCTAAATAGTCACTTCTGCAGAAGAAATATGGTGGAAAGTAGAGCTAGGCACCACCCTTATTTTTAGGATCTGAAGCCTCCAACCCACTTCAGAGGATGGGGATATCATGACACTGGTGGGACTTGGAGGACTGTCATTAGAAGTAACTTCTGGAATGACACTGGTGTCTCCACAGCATGTGGCATGGATAGAGGGCAACCCTAGTGCAGCTGGGAAGAGGTATCTCAGGGCACATAGGAGCAGCCACAGTTAAGATCCAAAGCTTAGTTAGCTGTGATACAAAGGATCATGAGTAGTTGTAGGCACCATATGGCAGGAGTGAGTCACTGCCAGGATCTCCTGTCGATTTTCATTCCAACTAAGCAGTATATAAACAAACTGAATCCCACTCTAATATTTATGCCTCTCTGTGGAGGTGGCCACAGGAGCACCACCACTTTTCCACCTCTCTCCAGGACACGGGTCTTCAACATTCCTTCTTAGCTGAGATCTGATCCAGGCTGTACCCAAAGACACCTACATTTCTGCTATGAGTGTTGTTCTGTCATTTTGACAGCACAGCCTTAATTTTAATGTGGCAGTGACCTGTAAGGCAGGATGCCAGACCCAAACAACCTCCCTGGTCATCTCCTGCCCAAGAAGCATGATCAAGTCTGGCCTAGGTATCAGACAGTCTGGCTGGAAATCTCCTTCCGCACCACACCACAGCATTGGGATGCTCATACAGAGTGAGAAGAAGCTAGGCTTAGTTCCCACCTCTTTCTGAAGTGATTTGTGGTCTCCTCAGCTACATATTTGGATTGGTATTCTTGTGACTTTTTTTAAAAAAAGGGTTTGCTTTGCATGGCCTAATTAATTAGCCCTTGATGGGAAGGGGAGGAGGCAGCAGCTCATGAGCACAGCAGCACATTTAGCTGGGAAAAGGAGCCCTGTGCCACTGTGTGCTTGATCTAGTTCTGATTCTGTGAGAAGAGGGCTGGGATCTTGTGTGCCACGGGGAATGCCCTATCCAGTCATCTCCAGACTGCTTTGATTTCTGCACCTCCACAATATTTTTTCATCAGAAGTTTAACCTCTTAAAAAATAATCTGCCTGCAAATAGTTCTGTAGCAAATATGACCTCGGATTTCTTCATCTCATTTTGCAGGTGCCTCCATGAACACATGGACTGAAAGCCACTGCTAGCCTGCATAACAGAGTCACTTCTGCTTTCCTCTTCTGATTCAACACACCATTAACCTCAACTTCTCCCAGAGACACCTCAGAAAGCCCATCCCAGGTATCCCAAATCAGAGGATGAGACATGTTAAAGAACATCCAGTTTCACTTGAACTGGACAGAGAAATGTGTCTCATTTCTTTTTTGTCTGCTGCCTGTGACATACTGGCACCGATGTCTGGGAGAACTCACCGAGGTGGGCTGACTAGTTTGCACTCATACTCGGCTCACCTTGTCAGGGCTACGGGGATTGGCTGAGAACTCCCTTTGCTCGGCACCATCATCTCCAGTCTTGCTCTCCCTTCTGCTAAGCATCGGGCCCGGCTTCTTGTCCCCTCCGCCCTCACTCCAGCACCAGCCTGCCCGCGAGCTGCGGAAAGCGCAGCGCGGTGCCCGAGCTCCATCTAGTGCCGGTCCCGGAAGCGGGACGGGTACCGCAGCCTCCCAGGGCATCTTCCCGAGAGCATCCACCCCTCCGGAGCCATCCATCCCCTGAAACATCCACCCACCCGGAGCCACCCATCCCCCCGGCGGCATCCATCCTCGTGGGAACTTCCGTCCTCCCGGGAGCATCCATCCTCCCGGGGTATCCGGCAGGGAGCTCTCCTCAAGAGCCAGCTGCAGGGTGTGCTTTGTCAGGGAAAAGGGAAAGAAAATCAGGGCTGATTCCTCAATGCATGGTGTCTTTTGGTTTGGGTTGTTAATTATTTCTTGTTCTTTCTCTTACTGCTCCAAGGGAGAGCATCACGTCCTTTGCAATTCAGCACTTTCAACTGACCTCAACCTCTTCTGCTCCTTCTCATTTACTACAGGGCAATTTACACTTTCTCTAGAGAACCTACTCCTGGAGGCACAGATGAGGGGTCCAGACCCTAATGAGAAAAAATCTGGACATTTTCCTTGAAGAATCATGAAATAGCTCCTTAAACAGCACTGGCTGTGGCTTTGCACAAACTTTGGGAATGGACCAGCACTTTGCCAAGTTGTGTTGGGAACATCTTGGAAAGGAAATATCTTCCTAACAGATTTTTCACTGAATACCTCCTGAAGCTTAGTGTCATCCCTCTCTGCTTCGTGGAGAGGCAGATGCAGAACAGTCCATGCACAGAAGGCTCTTTCTGCTGATTGTAGTTCCTCACAGAGTGCTGTGTTGCTTGAGCTGCTCTTGACATGTGCATGAAGAGGAGTTTGAGTTAGCTCCAAGGTTCCCTATTTGCCTTTACATTCCCAAGTCATAGCTCAGTAGCGCTGATGGGGCCAGATGACCTCTGACCACTCTTTTTTTTTAATCTTGTGGAAAAAACATGTAACACAACTCCCTGACATGTTTTAAAGCACATGGGATTCCCATCTGCTTCTCTGTGAGCCAAGTTCACATCTGCTTAGCTTCCAGGGCCAACTAGGCTTGGATACAACCAGTTCTGCGTTAAGCTCCTCTAACTCTGAAGGCTGAACAATTTTGTCTGCATGAGACACTTGACTCCCTCTTTCCAGCTGATGCAGACTGTGTGTGAACAGTGCTGAACACTGATATCTTGTTGATGAAAACTTTGAAATTATGTTATGAATATGTTAAAAGTCATAAATATTTTTCCAAAAAAGGCAATGTTAAAGTTTTATTTCTCTCTTTGTATTTCAACACTATTCTTCAGTGGTTTATATCTGATTAAAAAAATCAATGATTCCTTGCTAATTCAACAATGTTAACAAAAATATACAAATCTTAATTGCTGCATTACAGCATCAATTACTTTCAGACAGTGTTAGTAAAGAGCAGCTCAGTTTGTGTGATAGCATATTTTATCTGAACAGTTAATTCAGTTATAACACTTGCCAAGGCAAATCCTAACTGCAGTTAGCAACTTGTAAAAACTATTAACCAGCATATTCTCATTTTGATTCACTGTGATGTACGCAAATGTATCCCATTAGTCATTATGAAAGCATTTACAAATCCCTAAACCTCATCATGACAATAAAATGTCTTTTTATCTACATTTAAAACACATCAAGCCTCCGGGTAATGTCCTGAGAGTCTGGGAGAAAGTTAAAGAGATGTACTCTCAATTTATTGCAGCAGGGTCTTTACACCTTGTCTGACTTCTGGGAACTGGGAGTGATGATATTATGCTCCTAGATTGCTACAGAAGATAAATTCTGTAAAACTAAATATTCCTATTTGATATCAAAACACATAAAGCCCAACTAATGGAATTAGCTATAATCTAGTTGAAGTGAGACTTCCAGCTGGAGATTGACACCTGGATAATGTAGACAGTGGAGGCAGAAAGTTTTCTCCAAATATCATTCCTCTCATTTGTTTTAATACTTATTTTAGGTAAAAAGGAATCACTCACTGTAAGTGCCTCATTCTCAATCCGAGCACCTAAAGTTCAGTGAAATGTACTCACCTGAACTGGACACCTGTGAGGAACTTCACAGCAATTGAGACATTCAGGGGAAGACATACACACTTAAATTTACAGTTCCTTGTAAAGCAAGGCTGATATTTTAAATTGTGGACCCCTAAAGTTGGCTACTCCAATGGCCTTTTTTTCCAACACTCACTGACATCTGGAGATGAAGATGTGAGTAACACTTCTGGAAATCACACCAGTTCTCTTTAGATGCATGGTCCGTGCTTGTAAATATTGATTTTAAAAAAAGGTGGATTTCGTGGTGTTTGCTTGCCCTGTAGCAAGACCAATCTGAATTCAATGCATTGATGAGACACTATTTACATGAAGCCAGGAAAAGAGATACCCAGTTGTAGAGACCATTGCTTCTGTCTTGCAATAGATGTGTTTGATGAGTTCAGAGATATAAACTGTGTGTTCTCCTCAAAGTAACGTGAATATAGACTGGCCCATATGAAATGTGAATAGAGCAGCTGTTGGTAACATTTCCTTAATAAAACACTTATGCTACCCCAAGTTTATGAACTGAGATCAAATTCATAACCCAGGTTATTTTTCAACCTGAGAATCTTCCTGCTGGAGCACAGTCGAGGGTAGCAGAGATTCCTCATTCCTGCTTATACATGGTTTAGATTTGATGCTGGAATTGTGTGGAGAAACATTTTTCTTCATATTCTGGTAAACCTAGAATTGGGAAGAGGAAATGAAAGATATATTCTGTTATTATTTATTGTACTTAGAACGCTGCTTTTCTCCGTTTGAAGCAGGCCCTGGTAAGGTACAGCCTATCTCCTCTTGAGGAAGGACTCTACTCATATCTGTTCATTGCTTCCTTCTAAATCCACAGGATCTTATCCAGCCAAAAAGAGCTGGATTGAGGAAGGACACTGGACTGCAAAAAAAGACTTTTTTTTTTTTTCTAGGTACAGTGCTTTGAAGTTGCTTATTAGTTTGACCCTATGCTCTGCAGGTTCTGAAAGGCTCACAGCCTGAAGAGAGGCTCAAGGCTGCAAAGACAAGAGTCATTCATAGCTCCTCACATCTCAAAAGGTTCACAAGGACACTGTGCTGGGAAATAGTGTCTGTCTCAGAGTGGATACCCTGCTAGGAACTGGTAGTTTAGAAAGGAGTTGCTTATCCTCCCAAAGGAAGAGATCACAGTCAGTAAGAATGGAACATGACTTCCTCTGATACTGCTCATTATTTTGACCTTTGAGAATGACATAGGGCCCTCTATCCATGAGGACGTGGCAGCACACACCTATGGTGGCCCCTCATGAGATCTCTGTCAGGTGGCCTGGGCTCAGGTCCCTCCCATGGCAGCTATCAGCACCACGAAAGCCAACTGCACTGGCTCCTGCACAAGGGAAGCGAATTCCTGTAACACAAGCTGAGAGATTTCAGCTTTCCTGAGTCCTGTTGTAGGCAGTGGGAGGAAAGAAGTGCTCATCAAGGAGGTCAGGATTCCTTCTGATGACACTCTTGCATAGATCCATGGGCAGTGTATCTGCCACACAGTGGTGCATCAGAAACCAGAAGACTCTTTCTCAGCTCATTATGATCTATGTGGCTAAACAAAAACCAAATCAATGCATTTTTCTTCTTTCTGTGTTTACTTACTGCTCCTTCTGCCTCAGCCAGCTGAGAGGCAAGAGAGGAAACCAGCCAAGAAAAAGAGGGTCTTTTTCTGGAGTCAAGGGCCCAACAGGACTGCATCAGGTGGTAGCTGCAGAAGGAAAGAGGTGGTACAGAAAATATGTCAGCTGCTGGACTCTTGTTAAGTGACTACATGGAAGGGCTGAATTTGGATGGGAATCATGGGGCACCAGAGTGATTCTATAACAAGTGGCCAGATCTGGCACGTTGCATTAGAGGAAAAGGTATAGAAATGTAAGGACAAATGTGAACTGAAGAACATGACTTTACCAGAGTCCTTAATAAAATCTTCCTCTAAGAACTGGGGACAGGATTTTACCCTGGCTGGCACTTACTGGCATGGGAACCTTGTTTTCCAGTTTCCACACACAAAATGCTAAGATAATTTCTGTCTGTCCCTGAGACTGAACCTGCTCCTAGTGGCCTTTGTAGTCTTAAGAACACTTCTCACAGCAAGTCTTTGTTATCTAATTTGACATCACAAAAATATTTCTGAAGTTTAAATTCCACCTTAGAGATTTTGCAGTTTCACCAAGGATCAGTGCTGTGCCTATGTGCCCAAGCCCCTTTCAAGCTTAGCAGGTCAGTTGGTTCCCTGATATTTATAAGCCCCATAACAGTCTTTCATGGGTCAATCTGATAGATTCACATGTACTTTTAATGCCATTAAAATCTTTATATGGAGAAGGTGAGAACAATGTAGAGTCACAGCAAGACACTGAGACCCTAGACCACCTATGAAATGTCTGCCAGGAGAGTCTGGATAATCCAAAGCCCTTCCCTTTCCTCCTTGCTCTACATTTCATAGGTGTCCATCACCTTATCTTTTCTTGTCCCCTGGCATCTACTTCTAGGCAGAGTCCACCCAGACCCAGAAGTACAAGTTGAAAATCATGTGCCAAGAGGACAGGAAGAGCTCCCAATGACTTTTCCTTAGCAGGGTTTTCCTCTAAGTGGATCCCTAGCCTCTCAGAACTGAACTGAATATGCTCAAGCTCAATTCAAACAAAAAAACAAAACAAGATTTAGTTAATATCCAAAATAGATAAGGTATAATATAGCTTTTGTGAAAAGGGGAAGGGAAGGGAAGGGAAGGGAAGGGAAGGGAAGGGAAGGGAAGGGAAGGGAAGGGAAAGAGACAATTAAGTAAAGACATAAATTAGTCCTTTCAAACACTCACAAGCTTTAGTGTTGATCACTTCTGCTTTAGGAAAAAACCTGCAGGATCAAGCAGCCTTTTTGAGAGTTAGAGGAAGATCTCACCTTTCACTTTTTTTTTTTTTTGTGTGGCAAGGTGCAGTGTACAATAAATAAAAGGTTATATAAACTACGACCTACTAATTACAAATTCCCATGCTGTGCATCTCTCAGGAAATACACTTACACATCTTTGGTAGCGTAATACGGTGGGTCCATTTTAAATCCACTTTCTATCAATTTGTAGAAGTTTGTATCAACCTGAATACCAGGGTAGGGATTCACACCTGTGGAAAATATTGGGGAGTACCTGTTAACTCAAAGTTGTCAAAACCAAGTAGTGCTCTTTTGTTGCATTACAGGACATACCCAAAGAGAATATTTCCCATAGTAATATTCCGTAAGACCAGACATCACTCTTCATTGTGTATGTCCTCTCGAATAAGCTTTCAGGAGCCATCCATTTAACTGGCAAACGAGCCTGTACAGACAGGGGGAAAGGTGGTTGGGTCATGCTACGACACAGGTTTTCCAGATGATTCACTGTAGTTCTCACTGCTTGATAAGCATCAGTTCATGTTTGCAAGGTGAAAAGCTGGGCGTCTTTTAGTAACGCCTTTACATTTCCTTTAAAGCAAGAAATAGGAGCCACTTTTGAGGAGACAATTCATCTAATCCATAGCAGATGACTATTTAAGGAGGAGATGAGCTCAGCCCTGGAAGAATATTCTTTCCTCCTCTGACTTTCAGAGTAAGTAGCTTAGATTGAGATGTCCACTCTGTGCTTCTTCATTTAGCTAGAGGACTCACACGTGCTATTGTTGCTGTGCTAGTATTGTCCATAACAGAAAATAATTCCCAGTACTTTCCACAACAGATTTCAGTGTGATTTAGAAGGATATGGGTACCATCTCATTTACAGTGCTAGCTTGACTAGGTTGATTATAAGCTAAGAATCTGAACTTGTCAAGGGTGGGAAAAAGTGAGATTTCTGCACTGTCTTTGCAGGTATCTACAAAGCTAACAAGGAATTTGAAAATGAAAAGCCTCACTTTCTTTGTTACTTATCATTCTTACAATAGTATGAAAACCAGAGAGCACTCATGAACTTACATTGCCCCTGACAACATAGTTGGAGTCATTCACTACATCTCTAGCAAGGCCAAAGTCACATATTTTCACCACTTTTCCATGGGTCACTAGTACATTCCGGGCAGCGAGGTCTCTGTGAATGCACTTAGAAGGAAAGGAAAGGTTAGTGCTCTGCAGCATTTAATTTCAGAAGGGGATAATTCCCTTGTCTCACACAGAGCTCTCTGAATTGCTGCCTTTTTCCACTGAAATAGTTTGGAGAATGAGTAAGCTGGACTGTCCCCAGTTGCTTGTTTTAAGGGACATGACTAGAGCTAACATAAGTGTGCAGCCACTCCTTACTGAGGGACACGTCCAATATTGCATTCCAGTCTTTGCCATAAAGCTGGGGAAAGAGGTATAGCTCAAGCCTGCCACGGTGTGGCTCTCTTTCTCAGTCTGTCTTTTATAACCTCACATATTTTTGCCATCTTTTCTATCTCCACAGTTTGTTACCCTCCATCATACCGATTTGGACTCAAGAAACTCCATTCCTTTGGCAACTTGATAAGAGAAGTAAAGAAGGTCTTCAAAAGTGAGCACATTAAAATTCTCCTCTTCATCTATCTGTCTGTTTGCATCCTTAATTTCATCTGTAAAAAATAACAAGGAGTATGAGTTTTCCATGGGCTTCCTCACTCTGGTTAATTCTACTGACTGTTGCAGAGATTTTCATGTGCTGCTACCAAGAACATTATCACAAAGAGCACCCTCCTTTTGCATCCTTGACTCAGACACAAAATAAAGGATATATGTGCAACATGACCAGAAGCACAAGTCTCTGTTCTTAAGTGTTGTTGAATTTTTCTCTGGCACAATTTCTGCCAGGAGGAAAGGGAGACATATGATAGAAAGGGGCCTCCAGTGTCACTGAATCTAGTCTAGTTACATTAATAATATTTAAAAAAAGCAATAATAAAGGTATTAGTAGGGCTAAAAGCAATTAATCTCTTACTTTCCTCTGAATACAGCACAATCCCATTTGATCCAGATATTACATTCATGTTTTGACTTCTTTGTGTGATTTCAAATTCATCCTCTCCATGCAGAGCTGTGTTCATACCATACTTCAGGTGAGTTCCCTTCCTGGAGTGAGTGGCACATTTTCAATGGTTACACACAGTGAATCACATAATCTCCTACACATAAACTGCTTTATGGTGAAAAAGCATGATCATTTATTGCTATTAAAAATCTGGCTACAGACATGAGCTTCTCAAAACTGGAAAGAGAAACAAGAGATTGCTTGTCTTTTGCAGTCCAGTGACAAGACCATCAGAAAGAGAATCAAATTTCAAGGCATTGCTTATTAAAGTGTGTGAAGACACATTCTCAAGAATTCCAGGATTTCACCAGTTTACAGTACAGCTGAGAATGCAGCTTAAAAAGAGACAGTGGCTTTGTAGAGTGTTAAACTCTATACCAAATGCTTTACCTGGAATTTTGGTCCAAATGGACATTGTGATAAAAGTTGAAGTTGTGCTGCTTAAAAATATCCATCAGTGTCCAGTGAAACTTTTCTCTCTTGCTTCTTAAGTAGTTCAGAAGGTCACCATAGCAACAGTATTCAAATATCAAGTAGATTGGTCCTGAAATAGTGGGAAATGTAAATGTCTCCTGCTATCTATAGCACTCTCCCCATTAAAGCTCTAATGATGCCTCATTTTCTCCCAGGAGTAATCTGCATTAAACATCCCAAGCATCTTCCCTTCCTGGGCAGATAAGTTGTGCTGATGGGCAGGTAATGCTTACTGACCGTAATTACTGACTCTAATGTTTTTTTGAAAGTCTGCTAGCTGATTCTTCCTTGTGGTGCATCTCCCAATGCGGATTGCAAATCCCTATGAAGGCACGAACACTCTTCCCCATACCAATGGCACTGGGGAGGACAGGCTATGAAGATGCAACATATTGTCAAAACCATACATGGTTCAAACAAAAAATGACCTCTGCTAATTATATTGATGGTACAAATTAGTATCATTTAACCTACACCCTTTCAGTTATCGGCATTCCCTTTATGCTCTAGAAACATCCTTCATGAAAGCCAAGTGTGTTTTCTGAGAGGACCTATACGAGGCAAAGACCTTACAAGGGTGTGAGTTTGAGTAGAGCACTGGTCAGGACACTTTCTCAAGAACAAAAAATTCCTCAAATTCCTGACAAAGCAGGCTCTGAGGATAGGCATGGCTAGCCAATAGTAGCAGAATGAATGCCCCAAGGGAAGCTTGGGCTGGTCACATACCACCCTTGCAAAGTCTTATACTGGCATCACTACTTCTGGCTCAGAAAGACTGAACAAGAATTTGTGGATATTTCTGCCAGAAGGGCCCTGACAAGCAAGGTAGAGCACACTAGAAAAAGTCCCTCAGAGATGGATATGAAAGACTTGAGAACCACATAAATCTTCTGAATACAGCATTTGGGTAAGGCTGGAAGTGCCCCTGCCCTACATGGCCAGACTAAGCAGTTCTTCCCTACAGCTCTCCTGCCTACACCATCACATCTCGAGGAAAATTTAGAAGGCAGTATCAGCCTGTATAGTTTCAAATCATCTAAAGCCACCAACAAACTATTTCTTTCCTCTTATGCCTCCAACATCTTTGCACGATGCTATCGCTATTGATGCAAACTGGAGAAACAAGAGTTAACTGCTGTCTTTGATCTTTCTGACTTAACAAATATCTGTGTCAGAAAATCTGCCATTTTTTTCAGTAGCAGGTACTAATTCATGATGTGGATAGACCCCTGCCCTTTCCCCATAGTGATCTGTTCTTTCACCTCTCTCCACTAGCTCCTGTTCACTGGCTGGCCAGTGAGAGAATTTTTGGGACAGGAATATTCATGTACGTTGCCTCAATGATATTCCAAGTCATACAATAATTAATTATTGATGTCTTGTCACTTTCATCTTAGCCTACCTTTGCTTAGTTCTTTCCATCTTGTTGTTTCTTCATTACTCACTTCTTTCTCCACCACTGCCCCCTCACAGCTCTTTTTCAGTTTATTTTCTTTCCTGTCTAGCCTGAGGTAATTTCCTCATTTCTTTCTACAATGTCACTGTTCAGTGAGCAATGTGATTTTTAAAACAGAAAAGATATTATTTTACATGAATAGAATCATGTAAATACAAAAGTACTTTACACACAGTAAATTTTGCCTTTTCACTTGGTAATCTGGGCTGTATCAGTGCCATCACCACTGAAACAGAAAAAACTCTTCTATAGAAGGGCTGTATATCACTTCACGCAAGTGCAATTAGAAAGGACTCATGTTTGTACAGATATTTGGCCTTAACTTCACTTTCACTTAATCTCCAACTTATTTTGGGACAATGCAAAATAGCAAAATTGCTTGGGCAAAACCAGGATTTTTGATACTTCTGTTTGGAAGTCCTTGTTAGTCTGGAGGTTTTAGTTGGCACTTTTCCACAATTGCAAGTTACCTGACACAGTACAAGCTCCCAGTAGGTTCACGATATTTTCATGGCTTCCAATGTGAGTCATCATTTTCAGCTCAGACATCAGAGCATCTTTTTCTGAAGTATCAGGTTTTTCTGTAAAAGTAATAAAACAGGTTTGCAAATCTCCAGAAAGGAAATAAAAATGTAAATGGTTGTGATGCTTTGTCTCATAGAATCACAGAATAGTAGAGTTGGAAGGGACCTTTAGAGATCATCTAGTCCAATCCCTATGCAGAGGCAGGTTCACCTAGAGCAGGTCGCATGGGAACATATCCAGGTGGGTCCTGAAGACCTCCAAGGAAGGAGACTCCACAACCCCTCTGGGCAGCCTGTGCCAGGATTCCCTCACCCTCACAGTGAAATAGTTTTTTCTGAAATGAATGTCTTCATTTCAAATTAATTGAAACTGTCAGTATATTTGGGAACATCTTAAAAAATTGTTATATGGTATAAAAAGATTTTGCCAAAGGTGGAAACTATATGTGTGTGTGAGTGTGAATCCTTTGACTGTTTGGGAAAGCAGTCATAAAATGTTCACATTTGTCATTTTTGGGGTGGCAAAAAATGACAGCAATGCATTAAGGTGTTCACAAGCACAAGTACAATTGGAAAGAAGTGCTAAGAGAAAAAAACAATCTGAACAGCCATATGGCAAGCAATCAGTTGCAATCCAATAGCTAAGAATACAAAGCTGCTTGTGAAAGGCACCCAGAGTTTATTGTACCTTTTAGCATTTTGACTGCGACCTGGACTGAATCTCCTGCGCTGCTAATTCCATAAGCTGTCGCATTCATCACTTTCCCAAAAGCCCCAGAACCAAGGACCTGTCCTACAAGAAACAATACGCCAATATTATTTGCAACTGGCACAGCACAGGCTACTAGTCCAACATTGTGATTTGCCTTGTGGTCTGCTCACCAAATTCCAGATTTTCCCTGGGAAATTCCCACTTGAGATCATATTCGAATTCTCGGAAGTCGATGTAGATGTACTCATTGTCCAGTGGGCCTACCATCTGTATCATTTTCAACTGGCTTTCATATCTAAATTGCTTTAGGAGAAACAAAAATAGTGGAATAAGCCTTAGAGAAGCAGCAGTAGCCTGGTAGGAACACAAGAAGGGGCAGATGTTTATGTTTGTCTTTACCTTTTTGCATTTATAAAAAATGAACACAAACAAAAAAGTGATCAATAGGATGAAAAATCCAACAGACACATAGAATGCAGCATTGTCCGGGGGGGAAGAAACAGCTCCTGCAACTTTAAGAGATACATATTACTACCCACTCAATCAGAGCTTGTGTGTACAGCTAAAGGTTCTAGAAGAAACCCACAATGGCTTTGTCGGTTCTGCCGGTTTGCAGCCGTCTCATGCCTGAGCCTCCCCTGCAAGGGGAATGAGATGGAGCCACAGGAGCTATATAGGAGAGGTTTAGTGCTGGGCAATTCTGACACCTGTTCTCATTTTTTTAAAAAAAACCAAAAGCTGCACCAATTAATAAATCTAAGAGCACAGATGAGTTGGTGTGATCTATGGATTGGACTTTGTCAGCATAAACAGAAATCAGCAATTGCTCTTCTTATTGCATCTTATCTCCCTGTGCTTTCCCCAGGCTAGACCATATGATAAAGGCACCAGTGATTAGGTAAGTGTTACATGAGACCTGTCCTCATACTGTGGTAGTTTCTAAGAGCATAAGTATTGTACTTGCTTTCTTTTGTAATCTCAACATAAATGCACAAACTCTATCAGTGGTCACAGCTTTTGTTAGCTGTAGTCAAAATCATCAAACAGCTTGCTTGCCCATGACAAAAGAAATCTCTGTACTGCAGATATGTAGTATTTCAAAACATGTTTCAAAACGCTTCCCAGGTGCCACAATGTGTTCCCTGTAACGGAAATATTTCTCTCTGTAGGATGGCTATATATAAAGTGCTTGGGCAAATAATAATATTGACTCCCTTGTTCAATGAAGAAAGACTCTCTCAAGTGTCCTACAATAAAAGAGAGCACAGAGTGGTTTCCAAACTAGGGCTTAGCTTTTTACCACCTGGCTATAGCAGCTTAAGAAGGTCTCCTCCCTGTACTTCCTCCTGCTTCCTAAACAGGGTCTATTTCTTGAGTGTGTCTGTTGGCTCAGTCATGCTCATGCTTGGGCACACCATGACCTCCATGGTGTGAGGAGACATCCCATGGGCTTTTCTGCAAGCACCTCAGAGACTTTCAGGAGAGGAACAACAGCCAACACTTTCCACCAGCTACCAAAGTGGCTTCAGCTCTTCCCAAAGCTGATGCCTCCACGTTCCAGGTAGGGTTTACCAAGAAGAAATAAAAAAGCAGACCCAAACATTGCCATGGCACCATCCTGCATCTCCTATGCATGTGAAATTTCTGCTTATTTCAGTGAGGGAGGCCCCTGCTTTGGGACCAGAGGAAAGAGACCTGTGTCTCCTATTCACTCATTGCTTCCCACACAATATACACACAGCACTTGCGTTTTATCTGCAATGCCATTGCATGGTCAGCAATTTAGCCTGATAAAAGATACTGGATGTTCTACAATGACAGCTTTAATTTTGAAAACCTGTGCTAAAGCACTATCTTATAGTACCTGACAGGTTAATGAAACTCTTTTTGCAGGTTGAACCAGCAGAATTGTTTGCACAGCATTCCACAGAGAAAGTTGTTGTTGTCTCCTTTACATCTAAAGCACTGCTTGAAATCCATGACCACAGAGATCTCCTCTCTGGCAAGAAGTTGTGAATACCCTCAGTGATTTCTTCTGTACAGCTGAAAAGGAAGTAGACCAGTTGTGATTTTTTGGCTTTTTCCAGGTCATTTTCCAGGCAATTAGGTGGGATGCTTCAAAACATCTTACAATTGTGTTGGAAAGGAAGGAAGGAGACAGAGAGATAGATGGGCTTGTTTTTCAGTTGTCACTGTTAGAGTGAGGTTTCTCAGCAGTTGTAAGCTTTATTTTTTGGTGATAGACATGGTAAGGTCAGTGGGGGATGAACTGGGCTCCTGGCCTCCTATGTTGGGCTCTCTCCCATCCTGCCTTGGCAGCACATCTGCACCCCCTGACCTTTAGGACCTCCACCAGCTTCACAGCTGATGTGACTCCCATTATCACATCTATTCCCACTGGTTTCACCTTTACCTTAAACACTTTAATCACTGAGAAACTCCAAATCAACTGGTGCTAAAACAATAAATATAAAACAAACCCACAGTAAAAGTTCAAGCTCCATTCTCTGAAGGTATAAAATTTCAGGTTTCTGTCACTCAAGAAGTAGAGCAACCACCCTGTATTAAGGATTTATTTAAGACTTGATAGGTAGAAAAGGGGAACTTTTTACTTGAGGGAAAGGAAGCCCACACAGAGATAATTTTTACTTTTAGGTTTTTTATCATTTATCAGCTTACTGCCTAATTTACTGTCCACATAAATGAATTAAGAAGTTAATAAAATCTATGCAGCTTTACATGTAGTACTAGCTTCTATATGTGAAAGTTCCCAAGAAAGGAAACCTCATAGCATTTTCTTTCCAGAAAGCTCTTTTAAGGAGTATTTTGAACTCACTAGCTGGATGTTTTCTTTCTTCCTCCACGTCTGCACAAAGAGATTGATGTTAGAAAGCCTTTACAGAAGTATGGATGAGAAAATGGTCTCAATATTTTTTTTATCTAGTTAAAATACTTAAGAGTTTTATCCACTATCTTCCAAAAGATAATTTGACTCAGTGCTCTTCTGCACCGTGGGATTATTAAGTTTTTAGCACATCTAAAATAAAAACTGCAGAGGTCATAAACCAGCTTAAAGCTGTTTCAGCATCTCTTGACATTTTAGGGTCTGACTCACTGCCCTAAATAAATAGAGGAAATGGAAACACTCTCACTAACTTTACTGGAAGCACTTTCACTGACTTTACTGGCCTTAGTAGAAGGTCACCGATAACAGCTGTCTTAAACCAAAGCTTAACCAATTAATCAAGCCCATATTAACCAATGCATTCCCTGAATGCCTGTGAAGTTTGACAGGAGTAATGTACATTGGACTTTGTAACTACCTAAGTCCTGATATAAATCCAGGTAGGTTTATTTCAGCGTAATCCGGCCTGAGATAAACCTCTTTATAGACTTCATATGATGCCAATAAAGAAATAGAGAACATTTCTAGAGTTGGTGATCTGGCTTCCCTGGAGTGGGCCACCATGTCCCCTGTACAAACAGTCAAGGATCCATTTTACATTCAGCTTCTTACAGGCCAGTCTTCGCTTAACCCAGACTGGCTCAGGTATGGTCTTTAAAATGAATCATAAAGAGGGGAAATTATTTACTTGGATGAGTTCAGTTTGGGACAGTTTCTCCAAACCCAGGATGAGGCAGGGTAACTTTCAGCGATGCAGGAGATTTGCTTGAACAACTGCATTGTTACTTCAGGCCTTCCTGCAACAAGATAACACAAGACAACTCCTGTCAGGACATTCGTGACCAAAAACTGTACGTTTATGTGGCAATGCTACATCTGCTGAGACCAAGATCAGCTTCTGTGTTTTCAAAATAACCACCCCACATGCCACTGTGAAAGATGGGTGCAGCCCTCAGTTTTCCTTCCTCCAGTCCCACACCTCAGTTCTATGGGACAATAGTGTGGGCAAGGCAAGGGGAGCAGACACTTCTCTGTACAGGCACAGCCAAACCAAAACTGTGGCAGAGACAAAATTAGAAGTCTTGGCTTCTGCTTTTCTGACTTAGAGCGAACATTTGGCTCTAAGACACTCCTGACAGATCTGAGTGTCCAGCTCATATGAAATGTGCACAGAGGACTCCCTTATAAATAATACATAACAAATAATGATCCCTAACCTAGAGCAAAGGGAAGTTGCTGCAGTCATGTAGGAGAACTAAGATAACTGAGAGCACTGGCAAGACTATGCGCTATTTGTGAGCAGGGACATGGCAAGCAGTGCAGTCCTAACATATGTGTCACACACCAAAGGGTCTCCAGACTAACTGCATTAACTCACGAATGGCATTAGGAAAAAAATTACAAATACACCATAGAAAGCTAACATCTAATGAAAGTAAGTATCTCCTCTCAATGTGCACCTCATGGTCTCTACAGCAGTCACACATGTTCTGTAGAGTTAGAATACAGCCTCTGTCTTTTACAGAGCTCCAAGGACTTGTGGTTTTCTTAAGAAGTATTAATTCTCTCAGTATATGACTAATTGCTCATATTCTGTCCTCTCTGTTTATGGCAGACTAAAGGGAAGAGGAAAATATAATTTCCACCTTCCTCTGCTCTCCAGCCCTGACCAACACAAGAAACATGTCCCACAAGCAGCTGGCATCTTTCTCTGGCCCAGTGCCTGGATTTCAGTAGTGCAGCACAAAGAATCACATTTGTGCTTTGTGCTCCTCCATTTTTTAATGATAAATCTGTGGAAATGAAATGAAGTGTTTTTGCACTTACTTCTCACATATAGAGTGAATTTTTTTGTCACAACTGTATCATCATTTTCAGCATAAAACACATATATCCCAGACTGGTGTTGATGGTTGCAGAACTTTGATGAAACGCTGTGAAGCACAGAAAAGGAGGAAAAAGGACAAAAGACCAACTTGAAAAAAATTTAAGTGTAGTTAAGACTCATATATATGTTCAAAACAATTCTACATCTTCTAATGAGGAACCCAGACTGAATCACTGCTTTCTTCGAGATAAACCCAGAATGTAACTGTCTTGATGACAGGACATTTTTTTCCTGCAGCTTTAATTTAATTATGCAATTTTCTTCATAGTTCCCAGAGTGCATATGGGCTATCAGACTGTGATTTTGTTACCAATCCACTGGAAGACAATGTATATAACACCTCCTGGCACAGACCAGCAAAGGATCAAACTCTATACTTTGCGAAGGATTTTCATAGGAGTTTCTAGCTGATACAGATGTTGGATACTGCATAGGAGGCCCCCAACTCAACTTTAGTGGTAAAGACAAGCAAGCATACCAGGGAGTCTGAAGCAGACAGAAAATAAGACAGTATATACCAGTAACTTGCAAAGTAAGAGAAAGCAGTAATGAGCTTGGAACAAGAAATCTCAGTAACTAAGGTCAGGGTGTTTCTTCATACAAACAAACTAAGATACCAAGTATCACCTTGCACCTCTAATGAAAAAAACTCATTGAAGCCACTGTCAGTTTTGCCTTCTGATTAAGGCAACACCTCCGTACAGTTATTGACTTTTGAATGACTTTGTTAGAAAAGGCCTTAAAGATGTCCCTGAACTCAGGGACTTTTAAAAATCAGACCATGCCTCAGAATGGACGCTAAAGGCAGGAGAAACCACAAGGCATTCATTGCTTTTGAAATCCCAGGTTTGAAGGATTAAATCCTAACGAAATAATGAAAAAACTAATTTTAGAAGAGTGTCTTTGATAACTGAAAATACAAGGGGATGTGAGATATATATTATTAATTTAACAGAAGTCATTCTGTGTATGAAAACTGTTTTGCTCTTAGGAGGGAAGTGAAAATCAGGAGTGTGGTGAAACAGAGAGACAGCAAAAGTGAATGGAAAATAGAAATTCTGAAGGAATGTCTGAACACACATAAGGGCAGTGACAGAAGAGATGAATCCTTGGGACTTGAAATTCAAAGCTAAAGAAGGGGACAGAGTTAATTAATAAAATTTATTATGATCTATGATCAGGAGGAACAATTTCATAAAGAAATGGCAGAAATTGAAAAAGAAGAGAAAAATAGGAAATGAAAAAGGATATGAAAAGAATAAAGTAGAAGTGTTTGGATTACACAGAAGTCAACACAAAGTCAGACTCATAATACGTTAAGATGTGTGGTGACCTTTTTGTTCTGTTTCTAGAAACTTTCTGCTTTAAAATCATATTGAAATCTGTGGAGCTACAGCCTGCAGCCACAATCTCCTGACCTCCCTACCACCCCTTGCTGCTTCTGGGGACTTCAAACTGAATGAAAGATCTATCCCTACTCTTTTTCCCCAGGTGAGAAACATCTACCCAATGCTAGTATTCAGCCACAACTGGATAGCTCTGGGGGATATTTATATAGAAGCATGTATTTGTCAGATTAAATAACCACCAAATTAATGTATTTTCTCCTCAAGTATACTTTCCCATAAAAGAAATAGGCTGCTAAATTAATGCAAAGTATAGCTACTTCAAATGCACAGAGTGCATTTGAGAGTGCAACTCTCAAAGTGTGCATACACCAAGTATTTAATCAGAGTCGGAAGGCTGGGCTGTCCTCTGGAAGCAGCCTCCAGGCCAAGCTTCAATGATGCCTGGGGCGATGAGGCGGCTGTGGCCACGGGTTTGTGAGGGCTGAGTGCCTCAGGACATGCCTCCCCAGGGACACAGGAGGGACCTTCTCATCCCCAGCAGGTGGTGATCATCGCTCAGCAACCACCAGTTCTGTGCTGTAAAGTGAAGTAACTGACTGAAGTGACTCATAAATCCCAGGTCACCAGTAGCTGCACCTTATTCATTAATGAGGGTTTCCTAAGCTATTTCAAGAGCTCTCAAAATTGTTATTGTTGGCCCAGTCTGTAGCACCTTCTTCTTATCTGGATTGCATTTACACTGCTGTCAATCATCCAAGCAAAATGTACTCCTGCTCTTAAAAGCAGTGAGGTGAATACCAGCTGCAAAGCAAATCAACTTCACGTTATCAATTGGAGGGAGGAATCTATTGGACAAGGATGAGCAAATGCTCATGGCCATCCTCTGAGACCTCATTTACAAAATCAATCTTGACCACAAAGAACAGATCTGCCTATCCCATGTCAGGATTGCAGATTAGTCACCAACACCCATCCAATGCTATCAAAGTTTGCTGACGGCCCTCACTTTATCAACTGGGACAGAGTTCCTGTGGCCATTGCCAAGAGATGACAATTTACTAATCTGAACTGAGCTGTCTCTGAACCTCATGAAGGTCTGGCTTCAATATGCCATCTGATGTAGATGAAAAGGCCAGTCTATTGCAAAGGTGACTTGTCAAGCTAGTGGATAAAATTGAGCATACCAAAACACTGAGGAAAGACATCATAAAAAGTGTAATCAAGGCTGTGACACTGTTTTCTGCAGATGCTAAGAGGAATTTTAAGAATATGAGAAGAAATCAGTGCAGCCTCATTAACCCCTGCATGGGTCCTGTTTGGTTGTAAAACTAAAATCCTAAAAAAGAAGTTTAGCTTTATATTCATTGAGATAAATAAGAGCTATTACCTTGAAATCCATGGAACTACTCTGAAAGAAATTCTGAAGGAAATCAGATAAAGTTATCAAGAAATTAGAAAGCCTAGGGAATGGAGAAAACATTAGCCTTAAACAGGATTCATGCCAGAACTCCATTGTAGGAAATAACAGAAAAGGTAGATAACTAACAGGTTTATTCAAAACATGTTTTGCAGCAGTGGAAGAATACATGACCTGGGTAATGAGGGGAACGGTATGTTTGGGTAATGAGGAGAACGGTATGTTTCTGTGGCACAGACACAGTGAAACAGACCTCACAGTGGCCTGGGAAACTATGGGGTCCTGAATTTAACTTGAGTGGTTTGAAAGACACTGGGAACATCATCAAGAACAGGATGACAAAAGGGGAACACGTAGAACTTATGATCCAGTATGAGAGCTGCAACAGATCTGTAGCTGAGAAATTATGTTAGAGAGAAAGAGAATGGCAAAATGCATATAAACAAAGGATAACCTACTGAAGGGTTTATTATAACATGGAGAATCAAGCGATTCTAGAAGTTATCTACACAAACCGAAATAATGAAGCCGAAAATATGCAGAAGCCGAAATAATGTTTGAGTGCCTTTTGTCAACACAACCCTTCAACATTTTAAAACCATAAAGAGAGTAGAAAGCATGGACAGTAAGCAGCCCAAATGAGATATGAAGAAACATTATTATATCAAATTATTCCAAAACATGTAAGTACCTGCGTCCGTCCACACTGTAGCTTTGTTTACATGGAAAGGTTTTTTTTGCATGTAGCCACATGCATCTAACTGGTGGATATGCTGTAAAGTTAACTTTGAAGCAAAACTCTTCCTCACCAATTTCAAAATCTTCTTTAGAATTTGTTATATTTATAAATCCCTTTTCTGAAAAAAAAAAAAAAGAAACCCAAACAGACAACAAGCCAAACCATATTACAAAGGCTGAATGGCTTAGATGGAGGAATTTTGACATCTGTGTTTTTCATTTTGGTTATCACAAGCTAAATGAAACACCACATTACATCACAAAAAGCATCCTGTTAATCAAATTAAGATAATACTTCAAAAAAGTATTGAAATGATGTCACTGTGTTCAGCTGCAGGCAAATGATCTCAGTCTGCTGAAACTGCGTATTTGGTCAGACCAGAGCCCTTTCAAAACAGTCCGACAGTTCTCCCTAATCTGCCCTACAGAGCACAGGGCCAACAATGCCATTATTAATCTGCTTTGGTTTAGCTGTGTGGTTCAGGTGTAAATAGCTGCATCTTCTTGTTTTCCTCTAATGTGGAGCGAAACCAGGTGACACCAACAGCATAATCAGATGTTGGCAGTAGTTGCTTCCCTTTCCTGAAATGAGCTGAAGATTTTGCAAATTAGTCTTGTAGCTGCTCCTTTATTGTTCCATGTAAATTAGACATATTTGATGTAAGACACAAGCAACATGAAAAAGCGTTTTAAGGATGTGTATGAACCATGAGCTGGTGGTACTTGCCATGCTGGAGTGAGATTAGTTTCACCTAATGGAGCTATCAGAAGTTCAGTGACCCACCTAAGTTACTTGTTTGGACCTGTGATAAACTCAGTGGAATGAGGCAGGCATGCCCAGATGTATCCCATCCTAAAACGGAAGATAGCAAAGATGTACTGAACTGCCTCTGGGAATTCTGACACTGACTGCTGAAGAAACCAAACTCATTGCTCAGGTGAGGTGTCTCATGATGTGAAATAAATCCCACACAAAAAGCCTGAACAGCAGACATATGTGGGAGGAGGCTGTCCTAAAGTCATCACTGAGACCAGGATTAGCTCTGTAAAAATCACAGAATCACATATATTGGAATAGATCTCTGGAAATGTCTAGTCCAGCTCGTGCTCAAAGCAGGTCCAACTAGATGACATTGCTCAGAGCCACGTTCAGTTGAGTTTGGGTATCTCCAAGGAAGCAGATCCTGCAACCTCTGGGAAACTCGTACCAATGTTTAATCAGTCACATGGTGAAAAACTGCTCTGTAGAAGTATTGCTGGACTGGGCTTTTCCTTTTGAGTGGTTTTCTACTGGTTTAAAAAACACTCTCTGGAAACTCCCATACAAGCCACAAAAAAAAAATCAGTATTTTAGAACAAGAAGCAACTCCTTTAATGACTATTCTCCTACCTTTTGATATTAAAGGTTTATTGGTTTTACAAATTTGACCTTCATATTTTGAATGACCTTTTGGACCTCATCCTTCCAGGCAGAATGTCATCTTTGCTTGTACTGTTAGCAACACAACAAGCCAAGAGATTAAGGCGTTCTCCAGAGTGCACACAAGGACTTGGAGCACGTCATTTCTCTGGAAAACAACTCAGAAAAAGTAGTTTGGTTTTTTTTTTTCTTGAGAGAGAAGGAGAATAGCACATGATTGCTTAGCTTATCTTTTTGAGGTTTTTTTTTTTTTTTTGGTCAGATTTAAGCATATTTCTGCCAGAGAAACAGTCAGCATGGTTATCCAGTAATGACAGAGAGGAGAGGTGAAATTCTTGAGACTGGAATCAAAGCTTTCAAGTCTCTGTATTTCTCGTATTTGTTTCTTTGTTGTTTTAAACTGAATGTGTGGCAAAATAGCTTGTGTATTCCTGCATCTAGGTTGCATAGTGCTAAAAGTTCTTCATTCAACACTGGTGGAAACTGAGCACAAGAGCTGCAGAAACACGGAACCTTGCAGCTGTAGTTATTGGCATGATCTCTGTTGTTCTTTCAAGTGGCCTAACAATCCTGTCTGATCTGACCAGCTACACAAAATGGGGTAAGTTGGTGAAGTATTCATTAGCAAACAGCAAACCAGAGCTATAGAGCTGCAAGGGGTAATTAGAGGCTAGAAAATCACCCATCAGTGTAGTTACACTAGCCAGGCTCTCCAGGCAATGAAGTAGATGCCAATCAAATCAGTTTTCTCTTGGTTAAGTTACATCACGACCGTTCTCAGTGTAGCTATAGGTGCTGACTCACTCACAGTGACAGTTTGAAGGTAGGACAGTGATCATTTCAGAACTGCTACATTGTGACACGGACAATCTGTATCTATATCACTGCTGAAATTGAACCTGAGCTGTTAGAAGAAATTCACACCAACAACGGTTGTCATTAATACATTAGGCTGGAGTGGATTAAGCACAGGATGTCCCCTTACAACCTTGAAGAGAGAAGCATGGCTGTCAGTTAAGTATGACGACATCCTCTCACTTTAATCCACTATGTAAACGAACATCAGCAAACCAAATTAGCCCTCAAAAGTTTTGAGGCGTGATGGGTATTAAGGAGGGTGCAGACAATTATCGTAGCTTGGCATACCCCAGCCAAAAAATAGCCCCCTCAAAAATACAGCTGAACAGAAAAATAGGGCTCAAATATCCCCTGTTGCTGTGGCACATACACCTGATAGCTTATGGATCCAAGAAGACACTATTTCTGAACTGGGCACCAGTACTGACACAAGGAATCTTGCCCCACATCTATACCATACCCTCACTTCTGCCTTGCTGTTTACTAACAAGATGTGTGTAGAAAAAATGCCCAGGTATCATATTCAATTACTGTAAATGATGAGAGAAACTTCCTGCTCGGTGATAGGGAGGAGCTAAAAAGAGGATATTGACTGGCAAAGTAATTTCTGAAGAGACTGGAGTAAGTATTCTCACTTCCTATCATTCCTAACCTACGTACTGTAAACTCTGAGAGCAACAACATCTAACGTCAAACGTGTAGTGAGTGCTTCAGAGATCCTTGTTCTCAGAGATAGAGGCTCCAGCCGGCACACCAGCCGGAAAACTACTCACAGTCTCAACTCCAGTAACAAGGTCCTAACTACCATTTTCCTTTTTATGCCTCATTTCCAGACTTATGCCTATTTGTGCATACTTTTCATCTCAGAAACAAGGTTTGCAGTTGAGGCAGTCCTGGACTAACTTCAGCACCGCTGTGTTTTTAAATCAAAGCGTTGCTTAAGTAGAAAGAGATTTCCTTTGCTATGCTTTTGATTACTAAAATTTTCAGGTCTTACGTAGCTTGGTGTTAGGAGGATGCTTCCCTTCAGTGCCTGGAAAGTAAGAGACACACAGTACAACCAAGAACGCTGGACATAGACAATAATGTTGTCTCTGTTTTTAGGTTTTCTTTCAGATCCATCGCAGCAGCACTTTTGCATGGCAGTTTGCCAGCTCTGTCAGTACTTGCTAAAGGCTGTGGGAACTGGGTCTAGAAAAGAGGAGACTGAGGGGAGATCTTATTAATATTAACAATACCTAAATGGTGGGTGTCAGGAGGTTGGGACATCCCTTTTTTCTATTGTAGCTAGCAACAGGACAAGGGGTAATGGGATGAAGTTGGAACACAAAAAGTTCCACTTAAATATAAGGAAAAACTATTTCACTGTTCAGGTGAGGGAGCCCTGGCACAGGCTGCCCAGAGGGGTTGTGGAGTCTCCTTCCTTGGAGGTCTTCAAGACCCGCCTGGACATGTTCCTATGCGACCTGATCTAGATGACCCTGCTTCTGCAGGGGGGTTGGACTAGATGATCTCTAAAGGTCCCTTCCAACCTTACCACTCTGTGATTCTATGAGAATCTCTCTGGGCTTACATCCTTCATTAACACAAAAGCTTTATTTTTTGTCACCATTTTCACAGGTTTTGGACCTAAATTCTCCTTGATTTACTTTCCCCTAAAAAATGTGGCAAACTCAAGCGGCCACTTGTCAGTTACTCCCTTGCCAACTGAGTAAACAGTCATCTATTGTTTGTTTTGGGTTTTGAGTAGGAGACACCACCACCAAGGACCTTCCAATTGTTCAGTTCCTTCCTGTCAGATCCAAGCCAGCCCTGGTACAGATTTTATATCAGCTTTTTTGCACATAAAAGCAATGAGCATGTGAAGGGACCATAGAAAACAGCAGAGCAGAGGTTACAAGAACCTCTGTCTCACCTCCCCAACTCTGAGCAGAGGTTTGGTGGAGGTAACGTATGTACGTGAAAGGGACATGTAGTGGGAGCAAGTGGTGAGGAAGAAGCTGAGGCTATGGTACAGGTTTTCAAAACCTATACTGAAGTCGTAGCAGGACATTTTTGTCTCACATTAGTTGAAACCAGTCACTAGTTGTTACAGACTCTGGGCAAACTAATACAAAGAGCATTAACAGCTGAAAAGGCAGGGCAGGTCATGCACTTATTCTTGGCCAGCTCCAGAAACAATGCTTTTTGCAGTGCTTTACCTCTGGCTGTTTGTTTCTGCTCTGCAGCTCTCTACATCTGAGTTGGCAGCATACAGAAGAGCTATGAACTGTACTACTACCCCCTCCCCAGAAGGCATAGCCCACTGAGGACCCTATAGCTTTGTATCCTCACAAAAAGCCACTGTGGCTTTGAGTCACAACTGGCTGGGAGTCACCTACAACCACAGATGAGATGAATCCCAGCCTCGATTTTTAGAGATACCACTGAAACAATTATGTAGGCTAGATCTTGAGAGAGCAACATTTCATTTCACTTCTGAAAGCACTGTCTTTTAATAGGAACTATTTGAAAAGCTGTATAAAGAAAAGTTTGATTATCTTCAGGTACTTCAGGTACTGGAATGACTCGGTTGAGATTAATCTCTTTTTTTCTCCAGGACTGTCAATAAGTGTAAACAGACTTTTTCCTTAGGAAAAAGAACTATAAACATCTGCTGCACACCTGCAAGCAAAGAACTGCCATATGCAAAACAAAGCAAAACAATCAACTGAGGGACAAAATCAACATCAGGAACTGGATTTACCTAAAACTGTAACCAAAGCAGTTTGATTCGGGTGGGCGGTAGAAGAACAAGTGTAACGTCCACTGTCACTTCTTCCTGCTGCTGGGGTAAACATGTACTGGATCCGAATTGCTGACTGATCTGTTTGATACTCTAATCCTTCAAAGCGGTGACCCTGGTTTTCAACAGAGACTCCCGTTTAATCAGTTGTTAGTCCCCAATATCATATATTTTAAAATATGCCCAATCTTCTTACCTGCTCAACTTCTTTGTTTTCAAAAGACAATTTTATCCTGAATTTATAATTATGGTGAACAGCTCTGCATCTGATCAGCAGTGGTTCCCCAGCTTTAAGAAGCAATTCAGGTAAAGGTGTTGCTTGTCTCTCATTTAAATCTACAAAATCAAAACGTAATCACTGAAACAGCTGTCACTTTGCCTGGAAAAAAATGCTGTTAGATCACCACCTTGTCTGTTAATGCCATGTTGACATCCATTATTACATTGCAATGAAAGTTACCTATGGTAAAGAGGTTGGTACATTCTCTGCCCAGGTCATTAACCGCACAGCACCATATGTAAGTTTGAAATAATTCATGTTGTATGCTCTGTATGCCATCTATTTCCACAGGTCCTTCATCCACTTTATCAGGGCAACTGCAATTACAAGCACAATTACTCATTGGCTCATTTGATTAACCTTAAGCAAACAAATCTGATAAATCTCCAAGCCATGAGAATATTCAAACAATAGTGGGAAAACTGGATCTTACATAGCTGAATAAAAAGGAACTAGGAAAGGTGAAGATAAGAAAATAAAAATGTCACAGCCTAGGCAGAAATATGAGCTGAAATGACCTGAATATGCTCAAACTGGCCCATAGACAGGTAATGCTATGACTGAAATCTGGACAAGAGTGAAATCATAGAGGTTTTGTTTTCACACCACATCTCTAAACTCTTGGTAGGAACTGCTGCAGATCCAGCAGTCATTGTGTGACCAACACCCTAAACTGCCATGTTGTAGAGCAAGGCATTATTCCCACTGTTAATAGAACCAACTTTATATATTAATAGAATGAAAAAAATCATTTAGCTTGGAAAATTATGATCCCTTGTAATGTGTTCTCTGTTCATAGAGGTCTTAGGAGGTGGGGCAGTAAAACTGACACTTCAGACTTTCAAAGGGCAGACTTTGACTTGTTTAAGAGCTTGCTTGATAGAATCCCTTGGAAGTCAATTTTGAAGGGTACAAGGGTCCAGGAAGGCTGGACGTTTTTCAGAAGGAAATCTTAAAGGCCCAGGAACAGGCCATCCCCATGTGCTGTAAGATGAGTTGGAGGCAAAGAAGAGCAGCCTGGCTGAATAGGGAGATTTGGCTTAAAATCAGGGAAAAAAGCGAATATATGGCCTCTGGAAGAAGGGGCAGATCACTCACAATGAGCACAGGAATGCTGTTAGGTTATGTAGGGAGATAATTAGAAGGTCAAAAGCCCAGTCAAACTGGCTTTAGAGGCAAAGGGTAATAAGAAAAGTTTCTATAAATACATTAACAATAAGAGAAAGACCAGGGAGAGGCTCTATCCCCTATTAGATCCAGCAGGAAATTTGGTAATGAAAGATGAGGATAAGGCTGAGGTGCTTAATGCTTTCTTTATCTAAATCTTTAGTAAGAGCAGCATTTCCACCGGGGAAAGTCAGCCCCCTAAGCCAAGAGACAGGGGTGAGGTACAAGATGTCCCCCCTGCAATTCAGGAGGAGATAGTGGCCTGCTGGTCCACATTGATGTGCACAAATCTATAGGTCTGGATGGGGCTCATCCTAGAGTACTGAGGGAACTGGCAGGGGTGCTCGCCAAGCCACTGTCCATCAGTTATCAGCAGTCCTGGCTGACTGGGGAGATCCCATCTGATTGGAAGTCAGGCAATATAACACCCATATGTGAGAAGGGATGGAAGGATTTTACTTCAGTGCCTGGGAAGATCATCCTAAGTTCTATTACGCAGCACATGTAGGTCAACGAGGTGATCAGGCCCAGTCAGAATGGATTTATGAAGGACAGGTCCTATTTAACAAACCTCATCTCCTTCTATGACAGGGTGACCTGCTTTTTGGATGAAGGAAAGGCTGTGGATGTTGTCTACCTTGACTTTAGTAAAGCATTTGACACTGTTTCTCACAGTGTTCTCTTAGAGAAATTGGCTTTTCTTGTGTTGGATGGGCATACACTTTGCTGGGTGAAAAACTGGTGGAGTCACCGTCCCTGGAGGTGTTTAAGAGACAGGTGGATGTTGCACTTAGGGAAATGGTCTAGTGGTTGATAGGGCTGGGACAAAGGCTGGACTCGATCTTAAAGGTTTCTTCCAGCCAAAACCATTCTATGATTCTACGATTCTATGTTTCCAACTCTAATGGTTCACCTGAAGTCCCCGATGACTGGAAAAAAGGAAACATTGCATCTATTTTTACAAAGGGTAGAAAGACCCTAGGGACTAACAACATGTCAGCCTCCCCTCTGTGCCTGGGAAGATTGTGGAACAGATCCTCCTAGGAGCTATGCTAAGACACATGGAGGACAGGGGATCCAAGACAGCCAGCACGGCTTCACAAAGGCCAAGTCATGCGTGATCAGCTTAGAGGCTTTCCATAATGGAATGACTGCATCTGTGGACAATGCAAGAGCTATGAATGTTGTCTGTCTGGACTTCTGTAAGGCCTTTGACACAGTTCTTTGACTGTGTCTAGATTGGAGAGAGATGCATTTGTTGAGTGGACTGTTTGTTGGACAAGGAACTGATTGGACAGTCACATCCAGAGGGTAGCGATCAACATCTCTCAGAGACCCGTGAAAGGACCAGTACTGTTTAACATCTTCATCAGTGTCACAGTGGGACTGAGGGCACCCTCAGCAAGTTTGCCAATGACACTAGCTGCTGAGTGGTGCAGTTGACACACTGGAGGGAAGAGATGCCATCCAGAGGGATCTAGTATCTCGAGAAGTTGGCCCATATGAACTTCTTGAGGTTCAACAAAGTGAAGTGCAAGGTCCTGCACATGGGTCAGAGCTACTTCCCATATCAATATGATCTGGGGAATGATGGGATTGGGAGTGGCTCTGCCAAGAAAGACTTGGGGTTACTGGTGGATGAAAAGTTGGACATGAGTTGGCAATGTGACCTCATGGTCCAAAAAAGCCCATCATATCTTGGGCTGCATCAAAAACAGCATGGCCAGGAGGTTGGGAGAGGTGATTCTTCCCCTTTACTCTGTTCTGGTGAGACCCTACCTGCAGTGTTGTGTCCAGCTCTGGGGTCCTCAGCACAGAAATTATATGGACCTGTTGGAGTGAGTTCAGAGGAGGGCCATGAAAATTATTAGTGGGTTGGAGCACCTCTCTTACAAAGACAGGCTGAGAGAGTTGGGGTAGTTCAGTCTGGAGAAGAGAAGGCTCCATGAATACCTTATTGCAGCCTTTCAGTGCTTAAAGGGTGTCTACAAGAAAGATGGGGACAAACTTTTTCATAGGTCCTGTTGCAATTGGACAGAGAATAATGTGTTTAAAGTAAATTTAAACTAGTTATAAGGAAGAAATTTTTACAATGAGAGTGGCAAAACATTGGCACAGGTTGCTCAGAGAGATGGTAGATTCCCCATCCCTGGAAACATTCAAGGTCAGGTTGGATGGGGCTCTGAGAAACCTGATCTAGTTGGAGATTGCATGGGAGTTGGGCTAGATGATCTTTAAAGGTCCTTTCCAACCTAAGCTATCCTATGATTCTATGATTCATACTTACAAAAAAATGTGAAAAACTAGATTCTACTATTTTGTCACATCAAAATAGTAGAATCTGGAACAGTTTTTTTTCAAGCCAAGAGATGAAAGTTTCCAAAAGACCACAACAGCCAAAATTTCTAAGATGTGTTGCAGCACTTCAGAAGAGAGTCATGAAGAACAAGCTTTTCAACCGGTGTGTGTGTGTGCAACTTGGCAGAGTAAGTCTCCAGAAACTGACCCAATCTTCTTCAGTTATCTTCCCAGCTCACTGGGCACACTAAGCAGTACAAAGCCTCCCCATTCTTCTTCAGAAGATGGTAAACTTTCAGTTTAGAGATTCAACATTCGTATAAACATACACCATACCTCTTTTCAGGTGTTTTGCAAAAAACCCATTGCACAGAGGGCTGGGGGTAGCTCTCAGATATGCACTTGACAGCATCCGATTTTTCCCCTTTCATGAAATAGGGTTTGCTTGGTTTCTCTGTTAAAAATCAAGCAAATGTTTAGCATGCTGAAATCATTTTGAGACAATGTTTTTCTCATTTCACAGTACATGAAGTTACAGAGCAGTAGTTTGTTTCAGGAGGTTTCAGCACTGAGGGAATAGAAAAGGATTTTGCCCTAGGGATATTGTGGGTTTGTTTTATGAGCTTTTCAGCCCTGACTGCTAAATGCATAGCTTTCCTAGTATCAAAGGCCTGCCTCTATGCACCAGAGACTGATACTGAAAGGTGTTAATTTGCTGTGGTTCGTATTCATTTCACTGGGCAAGAGCACAGACATCTTTCAAAATCACATCCCAAGTCTTTGGTTGAGTATCTCTTGAGACTACAAAGTCTACACAAAATGCGATCATACTACTCAATGAGATCAGATACACTATGGAAAAACAATGGGTGATAATGACTTCTGATAATCAGCAGACTTATCTATCCTGTATCTGTATACCCAAGGGGAAAAGATTCCTAGGCAACTCCTAGTCCTAAGAATCCCATCAGGCGCAGATTTAGACTAAGCACAAAAATTTAATGTTATTAAAACTGCTAAAGATTTACCTCAAAATGAAAAGCACAACAGAGTCTGATTTTAGGTCACATTAACAATGAAATTAGAGCTTCTTCACATAGAAGAGTGACATTTTCTTTAGAGTCAAACTTTCATTGCCCGCAAGGTGACATGCTAAGGTGAAATTAATACTGTTGGCTTTTTAATTTCTTTCTTCACTTATCTCTTAGAAGCTGATCCTACAAGGTTTTTTTCACCTATTGAGATTCACATCTCAGCTGAAGGATTCATGTCTAGCCTGGAGGATTTTATGAGAGATGTAATTACTATGTTAGATTCACAGGAACAAAGAGAATGCAATCCAAGCAATTGATATGGAAAAGATTTTTATCAAGACTGTTTTGAACTACTCTTGCACATGTAATAACACTTTTACCTCCAAAGCATAATTGATATAGTACAGAAGGTAATTTTAATTAAAGATTGAATACTCTGTCCCCTAAATGACACTGATAAAATTATAATTGAGACATGCAATAGGTCTTCAAATAAAACAAGGAAGGACTGGAGGTGACACTTCTGACACCCGAGAGAGAAAAGAAGTCAAACAGAAGAAATACTTTAAAAACTAAAGAAGGAATTTAAAATGTTGATTAGTCACAGTTTAGTAAAAGCAAGGCAAGTAATGATGTGTATTGTTAAACCTGTCTCTAGAAGAGTTTGTCAGTATTCTAGCTGTTTGGACTGCAGTTTTGCCTTCTTTTCTTTGAAATTTCTTTTGCATTTTAAAATTTTATCAAGAAATTTGGTCCTTCACAGACAAAATAATATAATTTTCTTTTTGTCTTGTGTTTAAAAAAACCCATATCAATATGTGGGGTTTTTTTTTAAATAAAGATTGTTCTTGGATACCCCTATAAGTAAATAGAACCTTGAGCTTTGTTGTAGCAGTTGCTTTCATCAGAGATGCCCCTTGTGTGATCCTTGAGAAAACTCAATCAAATCTACTCACACTGTGAGCCTTTCAAAAATCCACACCTCACATGTGCTCTGTCTCAAGCATTTAACAACAGTTAAAATCTCAGCTTCTCTGGCATCCTTGTACTCAGCAGCTGCAGTACTGACAGGTTTTACCTTAAAACCCAATGAACAAGTGAAGGCTGGCACTGCAAAAAGGGACCTTTTTTTCCCCCTTCCCTCAGTGGTGCCTCTTGCTGCCCAAAGAAATGCAAAAGGAAAAACTATGAGAGAAGTGAAAAGAGATCCAGCAGCAGGCACAGGTGAAGTGGTAGACATGAGACAAAGCATGACTTTGGAGGACCAGAGACGCAAAAATAAGAGAGATGTCCTGATTTGCTCCAGTTAACAGCCCAGCCAACGACACCAATAACAAATAGATTAAGATGTTAGTGAACAAATCTAACCTGCGAGATTTGAGAGCACACAAAACCCACCCTTGATTTGTCATTTTTGGCTCTAGAGGGGAAGCTCTCATATTATAGTAAATGAATTGACATGCATTTACATCTTTATTTGTTCATTTGCATCGTTTATTAACTAGCAAAAGCTGACTGTAAAGCAGTCTGTGGTTTTGACTTCATCCTCTGAGGATAGCTCCAAGTCATATGCAAACCTAGGAAGATGCTTGGAAGGCAGCACACAACAGCTTCCTTGCTTTGAGTGAATTTGAGCCTCCCTCCTTGAAACTTTTGCCGGAGTTACCCCTTTCATCTGAGATATACTTACTTCGGATGAGAACAGGCACAACTACTGTGTAATTGCTAGTTTTGCTTGTGACCAAGAGAGTGTATTTTCCAGCTTGTGCTTCTTTTATTTGGGAAAAAGCCAAAGAGGCAACGTATCTATGAAACAGAAAGTAAAGCTCTATTTATTACCTCGAAGGTAATATGCAGCACACGCAATAAAATTGCTCTTTAGGTCTTGCAAAAACCCTTCAGAGATACTAGCATTCATTGTTTACGTAGCCTGCTTCAATCCAAAGTGTTTTCTCCATTTATCTTCCTACAAAAGCAGAAGAAACTTACAGCCACAGGTACACATGCTTAACGCTGAGCATTGGGAAAGGTGGACTTCCTGAGCTTAGGACAGTGTTCCACAGGCAAATGCTTTACCTACAATACTATGCCACAAGTTTTGCAGGGAGAGGCAATAACGTAACCTCAGGTTCCAGCCCAGATTTGGCAGTGAGAATTAGGATGCTGTTGCTGTTGTTCAGTGTGACCCTAATAAGTCACATAATTCTTCATGCCTTAGTTTCTTTGACTATAATATAATGATTTTGCCTTACGTGAGCACTGCAAAGCTCAAACTGATCAATGTCAGAAAGTCCTTGGAGACTCTCATGCATGATGCTATACAAATTAGAAGAATGAGCTTATTTCAAACTATTCTTTGCTTTAAGATCATGTGTGTATATGTGTCTAAACAACAACCAGCAATGTGCTGATGAGTGACAGTTAAGAAAGATTAGAAGACTTAACAAGATAATGTATAACATGAAATTAAATACAAGCAGAAAATATTCCATCTGCATCCTAAAAGAAATGTCTCTTAAAGGAATTTGGATCCAGTATGGCCCTTGACTTACTGGTTCTCTGAGTCCAATGAAAGTTTACAAGCTTTGCTGTCATTAAAGAGCCAAAAGCATGAAATGATGTCTGAAATGTTCATTATCATTCTTAATTCAATATCTTCAAACACATTGACTTCCACATTTTTAGTTGGTTCATAGATGTTTTCTGTCCCTTGAGAATTCAAATAACACCCAAGGTCTTGAAAAATGTTAGAAATCTGCAATATAAGAGGATGGATTAGTATGTATTTATTAGCAATTAGCTTTATTTGCTGTTCTGCATTCACATATTTTTAAAGGATGCTTTCTTAAATTAATAACACCTTCTGATATTCAGACATGAACACAAATGACACTGAAATAACACCTTCCTCATACCATCATTTTGATTGATCTGGTTATTTCTAATTTTAATTTCTGCTGTTGAATGTATTAATAAACATGCTGAATTCCATTGCAGGAGGAAACATTACAGGATTGCTGATGAATTAGTTAACTCTGTTCTCTAGACAGATATCACAGAGCAATTTTACCCAGAAATAGGATTATGTCCCTTTGTCATATAGGCCGTTCTTTACTCTCATTTTTGTTTCTGTCCATTTAGAACCACAGGAAGATACAGAACTGGAATACAGCCTTTCTGTTTGCAACCTTGATGCAAAAACATGGCCAGATTGTTTTTTTAGCATCCCATTGCTTGTTACTGCATCATCTGTCTAGACTGCTCCTTAGCTCCCTGGGGGCTTTACTAGGCTAGGAATGTTTGGGCTGAGCATCTTCAAATCTTTATTTTGTACCATTGCAAAGAGAAAGAGAATGTTTCATAGTCATTCTGAAAACAATCGGTGGATTAATAGGTCTCTAGGCCTAGCTGCAGGAAAAGGTGGCAAGTAATAGCTCCATCTGAAGAGTAGCCCTAAATGCCTCCCTTACTTTGGTGGGTGACATTTATCCAGTGTAAGTTTATGATAGGACAGAGTTCATTGCATCCCCTGTCACAGAATGTGCTTGGACAGCAGTTTCTTCTCATTCTTTGCCTCTTCCTTGTCCCTTCCATTTAGTTTAAAAGTATCTAGAGAAAATAGCCATACTCTGCTTCGTCAAATACAAGCACAGCACAGCTTGGACTGCTATACTTTAATCTAATATCTGAATTATTGATTTATCTGCTCAGAAATCAAAAAGATTTCATAAGATTAACTTGAAACAAGAATCCTTGGAAATATTTTCATGGCAGGTCTCAGTTGCTTTATAATTTCGCTGCACACCACCTCTTGGCCTTCTGCTGTTTCGAGTCAGAAAACAAGAAAACAAAATCACGTTTGAATCTCTGCCCAGCTTTGACATCTCAGTCAAGGTTTAGACCACGTAGGGATTTGGTTGTGGGAATAGAAGGCGAAACTGCTTCCCCATCAGCCCTATCAGCCATGGCAGGGCACACACACACCCCATGGCAGGGCAGTCGTTTACAGCGTGGCCTTGGCAATCCTGTCTTAAGGGCACATAGTTTCTTACATTGATACATTTCCAGCAATATTCAGGCATCAAAGTAGCAATTAAAATAAATCAGTTTGACAGTTTCAAAGTATGAATAGTAATATATATTTCCCTCTAAACTTCTCCAGTTTTATTTTGCCTAAATCTGGTTATTTTTTACTGGGATGTGCCCACAGCCTAAAGATTTACGGTCTTGTAAGCTTCTAGGAAGGTATTTCTGGAATGGAGAGGAATATTTTACAAGCAACTGGTCTCAGTTAGATTACCTTAGGAGATATCACTGTCTCTGGTGTTCCTGAGCCTTCATCCTTCTGACTGACAAACACACATGTAATCTCAGATGTATTTTGATACATTGCAGAAGTGAAAGTAACTGTTGCCATAACAAGAACTGTAAAACAGAAATAGAAAAAAAAATGTAATCGTGTTTAGATCTGTGCTCAGGGATAAGTCTAGTAAAATAAAACACAACAAAACTGTAGGATTACATCTTATTTTTTTTTAATAAAAAGGCCAAAGGAATATACAGATATACCGTGTGCATTTGTAAACTCTACATTTGTGTATTGAAACTGAGTGGAAGCACTATTCAGGGAACCTTTAAAAAGAACAGATATATCACACCTTAGAAGTATGTCCCACAACGTTACAGCCAATGTCTACAGCAAAAATCCTGCAGGTGTTATGAAGGTGTTAGAAACCACCTTATGAAACACGGTCATCCTCTAGCAGCTCACTTCTGCATGTCTTTGAAGGGGTCATGCAGCATCAGACCCTGGTGCTTGCCCATACTGAGCCGGAGGATGGTAATGCACCATCTGTCCCATTGGCACCAAGGAGATGTCCAGGTTAGAAATGCGCCCCAAGCATCCCTCACTCCTCCTCAGAGCAATCAAAAAATGAAGTTCTCCAACTTTTCTTTAGAGTCCACACTCAGCTCACCCGAGGACTCAAGATCTTCCCTTTCCCTTCTCTCCAAGATAGGCTATCTTTGATTTGACATACCGGACACTCTCCTGAACCTTCCTGGCATGGGTTTGTGCACCCCAGCAGCTCTCAAGGGAGACCTAGATTATACGATTCTCACTTTGAGTTGCCATTCACAGCCTTGCACTTTTTCGCCTCTGTGAGGCAAACAAGGCAGCAATTCCCACTATTTTGAGGCAAACAGATGCCAAAAGTGGATGGCAAAGAAGAACAAGCCCATGGCTTTCTCTTGCTTTCTCCTTCCTCCATACTTTCCTGGTTCTGTCATGACCCAGGAGCCTATACAGCCAGGGCAGCTCATTTGCCAAGTCCCAGGCCTGACAGCAGTAGCAAATGTCATTTCTCCTCATGCATAAGGAGCAGGGTGGGAAAGCTTCTGGCATCACAGAATGGTAGGTGTTAGAAGGGACCACTAGAGATTATCTGATCCAACCTGCAATGCTTCATATGAGCCCTTCTGCAGGGACTGCAGACTTGGAAAATTTCTGCCCTCAGGTCTTGGATTTTCTGCCTTCCCTCGCCCCCTCCCGTCAGCTCCTGAGATAGCTGGACATAAAGCAAGGTGCGGAGTTGAAAGGAGGACAAAAGGTAAATGTATTAGGGAGTGCTTGAAGGATGAAAGTAGTGAGACTATTTCTGCAGGTGATATAAGATGCAAAACTAGAAGGAAGAAATGAGTAAGAGTTGCTGTCATCTGCTCTTTGACATCAGTGTCTTCTGTAGCTGTCTGAGCTGGCAACACTTGGACAATCTTTTCTCAATCGTCTTGGCAAATGTGGGTTAAGACTAAGTCCTTCTCATTCATACACTTAACACACCCTTTATTGTGTGTACCATCTTCCTACAGTACACACAAGAAATGATCTGCTTTTGCAGACCTCTGAAGAAGATCCTGCCCATTGGTGATCCCTAAGAAAGATGAAAAAGATTTCTTTGTGGAGACATGTCTCTCCCCACCTTGGCTATAAAGATAGTGTTGGCACTTCTTGAGACAATGAGTATCAGAGGGTAGCTGAAAGGCAGGTAGGCATTAGATATCTGCATAAAGCATGCTGAATTCCTTCTCAAAAATGCAACCTAGGTTTCCAGTTCTCTCAGTAGACTTTCACCAACTCCTTCTCTGTCCAGCTTTCTCCATGTCCATTTGTTTGTTGGTGACATTGTTTTTCACCCTTTTCAGACCAGAGACCACCTCACAGGCTCACATCCAGAGGCTTAGCTGATGGAAACCTACCATGTCCACTGATTTCCAAGACAAACCAACTGAAACCACCTGAAAGTACAATCCCAAAAGTTCAACTGATTTGATGTGTTGAGGCCTTCCCTTCCTTCAGCTTTTCAGTCTGCAAATAGTTTGAGCTTTTGATTGTATAAGGGGAACCAATTTATCCTACTGGCATTACTCCACTCACATCACCTTGTTAGCAGGATGCTTAACACCACAGTAGGAAAGGGAAAGCGGTATTTAAACACCAACAGGGAAAAGATTTACTGCTAAGAGTTAGGCAGAAGCAGACAGATGCAGAAACCAGACTGTGAGCAAGACATGCAGACACTGTCTGACCAACTGCATCTGTAAAGGATGGTATATAGGAGTATATGATGGAAGAGAGAGTAGTGAGCACCCTGACAACCTCAAGTGTAAGAGAGAATGGGACTTCTTCTCCTGTTAACTGCTAGAGCTCATCTCTGCTATACACTGCCTGTGAAATCCAGGAAGCTTTTTAGGGTAATAGAAGGATATTTACACAACACGGAGTAGCCTAAACTTGTATAGGTCTTAGAGAAATACACTACATTGACAAAATAGAAAATGAAGGCATAAATTAGCCTTTCAGAAGCAGCAGAATCAAGAAAAGAAATACTGGGAAGATGATAATGCTCCAATTAACTTTCTAGCTGGCCTGTTCAGGGATTGCTGTATGGTCTGCACTCCAGTCATCCTCCTGAAAGCCCCAAGTAAGAACTGCAGAGGCTGAAAGCACTGGGTAAAGAATGTCAGATATGTAGCATGCATAATTATATCCTGTATTGCCAAACTGTAGTGAAGCTGGAATGGAAATAAGTTGCTGCCTCTGAACGATGTTTGTTTATGCCTGCTTTCTGTCTTCGTTATCTTTTTATAGGTTATACAAAAATAAATGCAGTAGGAGAAGCGTAATTCTCGCTGAAATCAGACAGACCTCGAGTTGCCATAAACTGAGTCAGGATTTCATCAAGATGTGTAGACACATACACGGGGAAATGCCTGTACAAGTCAAACACTGGGCTTAGATGTAACAGTGCTGAGAAGAAATACCTGAATCTACTGGAGAGATATCAAATCAAGAAACTACATTTAAGCTAGTTCAGCTGTTCACCTAATGGAACTCCTTACAAAACGTTATTTTCAAATGGGAAATGACTAAAGTAGCCCTTGAAAAACTGAGGCGGTCAGTCCAAAACATCCTAAATTTTCTGATTTTATCTGAAAGAGAACAGCTGAGGAGCTGGAGCATTGTGAAGGATGATGAGAAAACTTTTCTTTTCATACCAAGGGATGCATCTTGTGTTTGTGTTCTGCTCAGAGTGCTTAATATTTTATGTATCAGTCAGGCCTTTCCTAGACTTAGAACAATCTTCCACTCTGCTTTACAGCTCAAAAGACGTACATAAAGCAAAATTATTTAGCTTGACTGTTTTCTCTGGTGAGACTCTCTGGACCAGCTTTACAGTTTATAAACATAATAGAAGACATAGGGAAGTAGGATAGGTAGAAATAACTGATCTTAGATGAATTTCTACCTTTCACACATATCTTACTTCTCTCTCATCAAACTTTTCTCCTTACTTGTCTTTTAGTACATCTTCTTTCCTGGATGTCTTCACCCTTTCACCTTAAATAGCTTCCATCTTCCAAAAGAATGCAAACTGTGAGTTCACTCTCACATGATGATGGGGTCAGAGGTGTTGCTATGTACTGCAGATTAATAACCGTGTTAGAACAAGGTTTAACAAGCAGGGTGGGTGACATGATGCTTCTGTTGCAGCTCATGCTAATTGTGACTGGCAGTTGTAACACTGGATGGAGTATGTCTAAGGCAGGACCAGTCATTTATCTGGTCTTATGAGGTAATTACAACAAATATCACGTGAACTGATTTAATTATTCACAGTCATGTTCAAGCACGACTGAGGTTTGAGATGAAAAGAAAAAGGCCTATGGAGTGCAGCAGCTCTTCAGGATGGTGTAGTGGAAAGGAACCAAGAATCTTTAGACCTGAGTCGCTGAGCAGGAAGGCAGGGAGAAGAGAACAGAGGAGTAAGGGAGGCCATGTGGTGTCAGAAAGTGCTTAATTTGTCTCTGTGTACAAAGTAAAAAACAAATAATGAGAAACAACAATAAATGTTATACAGCATGCTGGAACACCACTGTTATCCATCAGTCTCCTCTGCCATCGCCACCAACTCTCGCCAGCAGGACATTTTTTCCTACCTGGACTCGTTCTCCCCTTCTCTCCTATTTTTACCATCTGAAGCCGTTCAAACTCTGCCGTTACACGCTGTTTCTGCCCCAGGGTCTTCTGCCCGAGAGAAGGGTCTCGGTGCAGAGGGACCGAAAGCTATCGGCAAGGAGGCCGCCCCGTCCGGCGAGGTGGCCGCCAGGGGGCACTGCCGCCCCGCATCGCCCCGCATCGCCCCGCATCGCCCCGCATCACCCTGCCGCCCGCATCGCCCCGCATCGCCCCGCATCGCCCCGCATTGCCAAGCCGCCCTCTCGTCCGCCCGCGGCTCTGGAGCCGAACGCCAACACCCGGCCCTTCAAAGTGCAGGTGTAGTTTCCCGACCGCTAACGAACTCGACCGGGTTGGCTCCTGTTCGCTCGTGAAGGAGTTGCCCTGCATCTGGTTATTCTGAGGAAATGAAACATGAAGCAAACAAGCAACCTGCTTGTAAATTCTTTCATACTTTAGTTAAATCATCAGTGATGGATAATTGATTTTTTCCCCCCTTCTTTTCTTCCACGGGGTCTCTAGCAAACTTCCAATTTTCTATTAGAAAAGCCAGAAAGGTCAGAAATACCAGCCCTTTTTGGGAAGACCCCATGGCCATCTTTGCATGGCTCAGATGTCTGATTAAATTCCATCATGAACAAATTGTGCAGTAAAAACTTCCCACTCAGCTGAACATCTTCAAATGGATAGTACCCCTGTTTATTGTAGTGGATTCTAAAGTGTTACTTCTGAAGAGATATTGAACCAGAACTTCTTTCTAACTCATCCACTGCAAGGGTCAGCAAAGGGTTCTGGTGCTTGACAGCTTACTCACTCTATATCAGCTTCTGTAGTAAAATTATACTGCTTCTGCCTAAAAAGTTTGCTTCCCCATTCCTTCCAAAGTTAATCTATGTCTGAATCTGAAAGATCTCATTTCAAAATATGAGAGTTCACTCAATCTGCCTCATGTACATGACTGCCAAGACTCACCCACTCCAACACAGTTTGTTACATGCAACAGAGAAGACTGTCCACAACCTAATTTTCTGTGGTTTTCATTTTCCTCATCTTTTCCTCAACCCTCCATTTTCAGGTCCCAGATGAAAACAGCTGCAAGAAACATACTCTTCCACATTTTTTTATTTATCTAATGGCTTGACCATCGTTTCCAAGAATTTGTCCTCTGTCTTGTTATGTTCTGACATATTTTTTGGCACAGATTTCAGAAAACTTCATTTTTTTTGGATAAAATTATGCCTTTCAATGCCAATACCTTTCTTCTTAGGGCATGACAGTCAGCAGCCCTGCCTATATCTCATTGCAGTCTGCTTATAAATTCCATAGAGATTTTAACACAGAATAATTGAGATGGCTGAAGATTTCAAACCAGGAATCACACTGGGGATGTATTTTTCACTCCTCTGTCAGAGAAACAAACAAAACCCTCTCCAACAGAACAGGTAGCTAGCTGGGAGTTGCAGAGCTACTCTGTGTTTTTACTGATTACTTACAGATACGTTTGCTTCAGTGCCTCATGTAGTGAAAACAAGCTAGGAATGACTCAACGTGCAGGCACATTCTTCACATGATACTATTGCAGATCTAACTTTGTTGATTGCTTTTGCCTTTGACTTTATCACAGACTGATAGCCAAATCACTATCTGTGATTTTATCATACTGTGGTTTTAGCATTCATTTAAACCAGGATGAAGAACAATCCAGTTTGACTTATTCACATCTTTCTAGCATTTTTTGGACTTTCTCACCATATATCTGCTGTCCTGTGTACATGAGATTTGCAGTCCCTCCAGGAATGAGTCGCTGTTGGTGAGGGATTGTGTATATTTACAAGGAGCAGCTCAACCCCTTTAGCTCTTGCAGGTTTCTTTGCAATGTATCAATTGGCCCCAGCACTGTGTTACTTCTTAATTTACAGTTTTGCTTTGAAATAACCTTTCGAAGTTTTCAGTTTACGTCAGTCACTCATGGTTTTTATCTGAAAAATAAAAATCTCCCAAGCACGAACCAAATGCCAAAGGATGAAGCAAGCAAGACATTTAGCTCTGTTTTATCTCTCTCTCCTGCCTTTTCTGTTTTTTGTTTACCTGCACTTGGATGAGGAAGGACTGCAGGGCTGTATTCAGACCCCTATTTGCCTTTCATTTCACTAAGATATGTTTCCATCTTCCTTCCCTGTGAGTCCAAGATAAAGGCACTGCTCAAATAGATTAACTATTTTGTTTGTTATTATTCATTTTGTCTGCTTTGCATGGGACTAGCATGGGACTAGCATGAATGACAGCCCTTCCACAGTTTCCCTGCACTGTGATCCCACAGTGACTTCTCTGCTTGGACTAGTGCTCATGGAGACCTCATTGAAATTCCTGCTGTTCTACTCACAGTTTGGGGTGTTTCAGCCTATTATGATCCAGTTTACAAAGAAAAGTGGAATTGCTGAGGACACCTCTTTTTGGGAAGTGGCTGAAAAGGCAGTGAACCTCAGCTACCATGGCAACTTCTCTTTCTGAGGAAGAGAGCCTTCTGCTTCTCGCCCACATTTTTTTGTCTTCCCATCAGAGCTTCTTCTTGATCCACCCAGATCTTTCCATCCCACTAAGTATGGTGAACAACTATGTCCTTCAATCCTGTGTCCAGTTGTGGGCTCATCAGTGTAAGAGAGACTTGGACATACTGGAGAAAGTCTAGCGAAGGGCCACAAAGATGATTAAGGAACAGGAGCATCTTTCCTATAAGGAAGGACTGTGAGTGCTGGGACTGTTCAGCTTGGAGAAGAGAAGGCTTGGGGGGATCTCATCAATGTGTATAAATACCTAAAGTAGGGGTGCCAAAAGGATGGAGATAGGCTTTTTTTAATGGTGCCCAATGACAGGACCAGAGGTAATGAGCACAAACTTTTTCACCATGTGGATGACTGAGGACTGGCATAAGTTGCCCAGAGAGGTGGTGGTCAGAAACATGAAAAAACTGCCTGGACAGGGTCCTGGGTAGCTGGCTTCAGGTGGCCTCATTCAAGAAAGGAGGTTGGACCAGATGACAGCTATAGGTCCTTTCCCATCTGAAGATATCTGTGATTCTGTGAACAAAGGAACAATTCTGTGGGCAAAGAAGCACTGGTGCGATGACACCACAGAGGTCCCTCATGAATCAGAGAGTGGCATTATTTAATGCTTACAAGTATTTAAAAGGTGTATGTCAAAAGGATAGGGCAACACTTTTTTTTTCTGTAGTGTCCAGTGGTAGGACTACGGGTAATGGACAAAAGCTGGGACATAAAAAGTTCTACTTAAGGAAAAACTTCTTTACTGTAAGGGTGACAGAGCATTGGAACAAGCTGTCCAGAGAGGTTGTGGAGTCTCCACACTCCTTCTCTGGAGTTTTTCTGGACGAGTTCCTGTGTGACCTGATCTAAGCAGACCTGCTTTAGCAAGGGGGTTAGACTAGATGATCTTTAGAGGTCCCTTCCAACCCCTACCATTCTGTGACTCTGTGAACCTGTGATTGGGCTGTCCTTATTCTTGACTGCTCTCTAGAGGATGTTTGCTCATGAGAATGGCATGTTTTTGCCATTAAAAATCTGGATAGACATCCCTAAAGCAAAGCAAACAGATACTTCTCATCTAATGACCTAAGTAAGTTTGGTTTAACCCCTTTTTATTCTTTTCAACTGTTCTCTGTTTAAGTACTCCAGTCTCATTATCTGTGAGTCTAACACTTCTACTGCTATTAGTGAAATTTTAACTTCTTGCAAGCAAGGACTACTTTAAGTACTAAAGGTAAAGGTATAAGATTCCTGACACCTCATCAACAAGCAGAAAAAGATCTGCCCAAAAGAAATGAAACCAGAAAATGGCAGATAATGAAATGATACTACTTGTCATCTTAGTATTGTAAAACTTCCCTTTTAAATGAAAGCAATGGTTTCCACAACTGACTACAGGGTATTGTCATTCCTTTCCATGAAAAAAGAAGGAGAAGGGAACACAGAAGGTCTGCACTGTGTATGGGGGAAGGATGGACAGAAACAGGGAGAATGGGAGAGAATGATTTTGCTATAAAATATGGAAAGATAGAAATAAATCCAAGGTATTTGATAAACATAGCAGTTGGTACTTGATATCAAATTTTGTAAAAATGAACTACTAAAGAATATTAGTTTTTCTTTTTTGTATCATTATGATGTTGGGGTTAAAAATCAATTGCAGTTTCCAAGCCATTGTACAAATGTAAAATCCAACATACTCCTTAAAGAGCACGTTGTGAGTATGTTGTAACAATAAAACACTTTTAAAACCAGTCCTTGTATCTCATCCATTAGAAATCTTATCTATACAATTAAGCCTAGACTACAAAGAAAGGAGTAAATAACACTGTACTTTTACAACAGTAACAGAGCTAAATACCCAGGTGATAAGCTAGCTTTTCTGCCTGTTTACCCTGGTGAATTTTTTTCAGCATTTTTAGGGAAGCATCTTAAAAAAATTAGGGAGCCATTCCTTCCTTTGGATGGGAAACAGGCACACAATCTTTATTCAGCTATCTCTCTAACTTTGTTACTATCTTATTTCTCAGGAAATACAGACGAGAATAGTCTATTCTACAAATACACCAGCAATTTTTAGGGTATTATCAGTGTTTGAACGGTTACAGATTTCTTTGCACCACATTTAGTTTAGAGTTCTATAGTGTCTTCTTAGAAGTATTTCTGTTAAACAGCAATAGAGTTAAGTCATACAGTAAATAAAGTCTTCCTGCTCATTTGAGAAATGCTGCTGTTTGTTGTCTCTGGATTGTTTTTTTGATTCCTATTTTTCTTTTTAAAGTGCATGATCACTAGAATTAAACAGTCTTGTCCTTTTCTGGTGTTACCATAAAAAAATGAAATTGCTTTCTGCCTTCATTGGTCATCTTCCAAATTTCTGCTCCATAAATGTTCTGCTCTCCAATTTTCTTTCCACTGCTGTTTGCTGGGCCTTTTCATTCCCACTTTTGACAGTAAACATCTCCGTGAAGATGTTCACAAAACCAAACCCAAACCAATGACTCAAAACAACTTCTGAGCTAACAGAGCAGAACCTGAATCCTGGGTGAAGTTTGTGCTGTGAATTTTCATGTTTTTGAAAGCCACACTTTCAGAAACCTGGAAAGGAGAGGCTGCATGCTATATTATTTTGATGTCATTAGAGGAAGGGCTGTCAAAGAGGATGCTGCAGAAGGACAGGATGCCCACAGCTCTGCACCACTGACAAACTTGCCACTGCTGAGCAGTCACAGCAGCATGCAGCCATGCACTGCTGGGCAGAGATGTGGGGGTGGCCCTGGCAGTTGGGCTGCACTTTGGGCATCTTACAGCTTCTCAGTAGATTGCAATATGAGTACCCCGAGGAATTTTCTGGAGAAAATGGGAGAAAAGCAAATAGGGCCAAACCTCAAAAGAAAGAAAACACCCATAGTCCTATGTTACATTTACTTTTGTTTGGAAAACTCTTTTCCTGTGGAGTCCTTTGACCTTCAGGAATCTTCACATCAGAGGTCACTCCTCTAATCAATGAAATATATGGTGATGGATGTCCATAAAAATATGTTCTGCTGGGTGCAACTGTTTGCCTGAGTAAACAGACTGCATACTAGCCTTATCCAGCATTCATAGCCAACTTGCACCCAGGTTTTTGCATGCTTCAGGAAAGAGATCCTAGTCAGGATCAAACTTGAATCCCCCTGGGGTGCTCATTGATTTCACCTTCCTGCTAGTGGCAGGGCTAGGTGCCTGAACTTGCTCTGGAATGTTTGTGAAACAGTTTGTTGGAAAGAAACTGGTGTATTGCTGGGAGATGGACAGATCCTGCAGCAACCGAGTCCCAAGCATTTCTGAGTTTCTCCTTAAAAAGCAGAAATATGCTGGCCCATCTCATATTTTCTTGGTTCTCCACTACCCGAATGTAACAGACACCTGTGTGTTCCGCAAGAGTTTTTGCAACAGTATTGTCCTGTAGTTTTTGTGCATTTACACACGCCATAATCTAATTCAAAGCTCACTACGACCTGATTTTGCAGTCCATGCTCATATAAAATTTCCCCTCACTTGCCAGTCACAGTCAGAGCTCAGTCTGCATCTCACAGCTTCACTTTTTTCAGGGTCCCTGAAACTGCAGATAAACCCATGAACAGCTCTCAGTATGAGAAAGTACAACAAAAACAAAGGGAGTAAGGGCAGTTATTAATGGAAAACTTCCCCTGATGAGAAAGGTCACCAGAAGTCTCTGTTCATCTCAAAATTCTGCAATTTGTAAAACACAAAACCACTACATACAAGGACATGTAGTGATAGCACAAGGGATAGTGGCTTTAAACTGAAAGAAGGGAGATTTATATTTAAATTAGATATCAGGAAGAAGATCTTCACTGTGAGGGTGATGAGGCCCTGACACAGGTTGCCCAGAGAGGTTTTGGACGCCCCATCCTGGGAAATGTTCAAGGTCAGGCTGGATGGGGCTTTGAGCAGCCCTGTCTAGTGGAAGATGTTTCTGCTCATGGCAGAGGGTATTGGAAATAGATGATCTTTAAGGTCCCTTCCAACCCAGTCCATTCTGTGATTCTATGATTCTATGACACTGCCTCAGTTCCAAGGCCCCATCCACCCTCCCACCTCATCTGCTAATGCAAGGCTAATTGCACGCTAGCTAATAGTCTCTTTAACCACAAACTCTTGTGTGGCATGACAAGAAAAAGTTAAGAAGATGAGGAAATGGAATAGTTCTTTTACTATATATTGTGGTATTTACATACATATTGTATTGCATATGTTGCTCTCTAAAGTTCTTGGGATTAGTCTCCTTGCTGCTGAGGAGCATTTATATCCACTGAATAACATGGGCAAGATGCTTTTTCTTTCCTGCAACTTTTGCAACACTAAGCCTGTAATTTAGAGTTAGACGTAGTGCTTTAAGTTTACAGATATCCTGGAGATTCTCCTTTAGGTGTTGTTATAGTTTAGCTTTTCTTTGCTGGTTAAGTGTTGCAGTTTCTGATGCTTCTCGTTCATCATATGGCTACCATCTGTCATCTGCACAATTTAGTACTAGATCCTATCTCTAGACAATAGATTCTTAAAAAGAACATATGAATTTTTAAGAAGTTACATATCATTCATTAAAAGCTTAACATTTTTAACACCAAAATTGCTTTTAAAGAGCAATCTGCTAGGCAGAGACATATGGAGCTGGTAGTTCTCAGGATTTCTGCTGTCATCTATGACTTTGGTCCTTCAAATCCTGGCCTGTTTGTATGGCCAAAAGAGTCTGGGGGTTTTTTTTGTTTTTTTTTTTTTCCTGTAACAGCTAGCATTACAAGAAATAATGCTGCCTCCCTGTATACCTTGCCTTGACTAAATAACATCTTAACAGAAAGAACACCAGCCCTCCTGGAGGATAATCACATCTTGGGGCTCTCATATATTTTGCTCTTTCTCTGCAGAGCTCTCTTAGCTGCACTGAAGTCTGTGCCTCACAGGGGTCTTTGGGTACCATCATATCCCAGATGCTAATCTTTTTTATTTACTTTGTTATGCAGCCTGCAAGACTAGTAAAGCTCAATCAAGAAGAAAACACAGAAATCTCTGACAAGTTTTGCTTGGTAGTAATATCAGCAGTCATGCAAAGCAGGAGATCATAAAATACTCTGCCTTTTCTTCAAATAGCCCATATAGACTTTAAACCATGAATTAATAATATCTAACAATTTCTCTGTGAAATAAATACTTTTATCCCTGTATATGGACCTGAAAATGAACCGCAGATTGCTAAATCAGTTTCCCAGGCATGCATCAGAACTGCACCAATTAGAAAAAAGCACAGTCTCTTTTTGTTTCACTCCTGGATTTTGAATAAGCAAGATCATACTTGATAGGAGCAATTAATTTCTTTTGGAGATAGAGAAAAATAGTTGCAAGCATTTGAGATGGAAGCAAATGTTATTTCCTTTTCTGCTAACAGTGAAAGGTTGGGAAGATTTTCAGTACAGAAAACCAAGATTTAAAATCCAAAACTTCACTCTAACAAAACAAAAGCATTTTCTAGATATTAAAATAATGCCTTCTTAGATTTACGTCATTGAACAGCAACAACAAAACCCGGTAAGATACAGATGCATTGTTGTCTTTCACCCCACTGAGGTATCTGGTTCATAGATTATTTACCAGGGAAATTGCAGATAGATTGTTTAAAGTTATCAGGTCAAGCTAACATTAACACCAGGAAACATATTAACATCAGGAAAACAAACCAAAAAAATCAGTACATTTAAATACGTTTTTGGCCTTGAGCATGAAATATATAAGGTGCAGCAAGAGCAGAAGCCAGGCTGGTCTGGGAAAGATGAAGGTGATGAGAGAGGAAAGCATCCCCAGAGAAGGAAGAGAGGAGAAAGCAAATGAATAAGAAGTCACAGGTGAAAGAAAGTTGCGAAGGGATGCAGTGAGAGATTGGGAAATGGAAAAGGTCCAAGGAGAGGCATGAGGAGACTTTTACCTGCAAGCTGAAACAGACTGCCAGTGGGGTGGCTGCAGAGCCAGCCTGCTGCCATAGCTGGAAATGTCCTGCCGTCCCCGGGCCCTGGTGAGTGAAACTGAGCCACGCAGTGGTTGCGTTAAGGGTGCATGTCACTGCCCACAGTGAAACCACTTCTTCAAAAGTGAGAGTCTGAGACCTGAAGGAAATGTCTGTGGGATGGGGAGAAGAGGGCCTCTTTAGGGGTCGGGGAGCGTCTTCCTTCTGTTGGAGGATGCCTCTGCCAAGCCAAGCAGCTGCCTCCACTCTGGCTGCTCAGTCTTTGCCTGGTTCTTTAGTCCTTCTTGCACACTTCTACAAAAACATATTCCCTCAGCTAAATTCGACATAGCTGAGTTTTTGCTGTCTCACCTCAATTCTTATTTTTGAAGCAGTTATACTTTCTGCTTTCATGCACTGGCAGTCTGCACAAATTCTCTGAGTATTGATGAGGGGAATAGCAAGTGGCGCTGCCAAGCTAAAGAACTCAAAATAAAAAACAATCCGAACGAAGTTTGCATGGTGCCATGGGAATACCCCACCACATCTGTCATTGTGGGCTGAGGGAGGCTTCCTGTGCTGGGCGAGTGCTTGTTCTGCTGGTGCCAGAGGACCTGCTGTGGTCACGTCCCAGAGCTCAGGATGCTGCGGCCCGGATGGGGAGCGGGTTTGCAGCACGGGGCCATATTTACCCGAGGGGGAACAGGGAACTAGCACTGTCTGCAGGAAGGTTCAAACTGAGCTACAGCTGCTCTTAAGTTGTTTCGCAGATGACTCGTCTAAGGGATAAAAATAACGGCCTCCAGGCTCACTGTCAGACACAAGTCTCTGGGGACACGGTCTGTCTGGCCTTAGCCTGTCGCAGCTCGCTGCCTCCCTCAGAGTATAGCACTCCAAGGACTTGCCTCCTCATTGCCTCCCAGTCACCGGTGTGCAAAAGGCTGAACTAGCTGGCCTGTAGCTGAAGTTGCTTGCTCCAGAGAGCCCCTTGGGTTTGTAGTAGGACAGGACACTGCAGAGGGGCAGGCAGATCCCCCCTAGTTTCCACAGCTGTGCATTGCAGTCCCTGGGGAGAAAGTGGATCCAGTTCTAAGGGATAAGCTGGATCAGATCCCCTAGGATCCCCTAGGATATGTGAGGGGACTAATATTACTCGTTCAGCTGTTTTATTTTTACTTGCTAGAGACTATCTATTCTGGAGTTGTACAGAACCTGGGTAAAAAGAATCTCTAAGCAAATAAATTCAGTGTCAGTAAGGTGTTCTCAGAAACCCAACAGAGATCATATCTACTTTTCTTTTATTTATCTGGTAAATAACTTCTTCTGCATTAGGGAAGGTTAAATAAAAATGTAGATGGACCACAACTAGGCATATATATCATAGGTAAAAGAAGCCATAGAAAATGTCCCAAAGGCAATTCGGGCATTGAGGCCAGTATTGTTAGCAGAGACAAGTGTAGGACCTCTCACAAAGCTGCCTTAGAAATACAGACTGAGGCAAAAGCACTGTACTCTGATGCTGAAGGCAAGTTTATATGTGATGCAAAGGAAGGAGATGATATGGAAACTAGGGAGCTATAAATTTGCAAGGATGCAAAAAAAAACAGGAAAGAAGGTGTAGGATTCCACAAGTCTTAGAGAAATCATTGCAAACAGGGAAATACTGTGTTGGCAACAAGCTTTCCCAGTTGGCACATTGCCTTTATTTTTTCCACAGCCATCTCTGTGGAAAAAAGTTCACAGTCTCAGCATGGATGAGGTTGGAAGATACCTCTGGAGATCACCTAGTCTGGTCTCATGCTCAAAGCATGATCTAAGATAGCACAGGTTGCTCCAGAGCACATGCAATAGAGTTTTGTGTATCTCTAAGGATGGAGACTCTGCAGCTTCTCCAGGCAATCTTTTCAGTGCTCAAACACCCTGACAGTAAAAAAGTGTTTCCTGATGTTGGGAGGTAACCTCCTGTGCTTCAGTTTGTGCCCACTGCCTCTGGTCCTGGGTATCACAGAGAGGAGTCTGCCTGCACCACCAGATATCTATACAGATTGATAAGATTCCTACAAGACTTCTCCAGCTGAACAGTCCCAACCCTTTCACCTTCTCCCTGTATGTCAGATATCCTAAACCTGTATAATCTTCATGGCTCATCACTTCAGTAACTCTGGGCCTTTCTTGTACTTTCTTTTATCCCTTCCACCATCATACTTAACTCATAGAATCATAGAATGGTAGGGGTTGGAAGGGACCTTTAGAGATCACCTAGTCCAACCCCCTGCAGAAGCAGGGTCACCTAGATCAGGTCGCATAGGAACATGTCCAGGCGGGTCTTGAAGACCTCCAAGGAAGGAGACTCCACAACCCCTCTGGGCAGCCTGTTCCACTGCCTCATCACCATCACAGTGAAGTAGTTTTTTCTTATATTTAAGTGGAACTTTTTGTGTTCCAGCTTCATCCAATTACCCTTTGTCTTGTTACTAGCTACAATAGAAAAAAGGGATGTCCCAATCTCCTGACACCCACCCTTTAGATATTTGTAAATGTTAATAAGATCTCCCCTCAATCTCCTCTTCTCCAAACAGCCCCAGTTCCCGCAGCCTTTCCTCGTATGAAAGATGTCCCATTCCCCTGATCATCTCGGTGGCCCTGCGCTGGACTCTCTCCAGATGTTCTCTGTCCCTCTTGAGCTGAGGAGCCCAGCAGAAACCAACATGTAGTTTGTGCTTCTGTTCCGAAACTACCAGAAATCTATTGCAGTCACTTACTACTTGTGGGCAGTGGGGTGGCACGGCAATGATCTGTCCAAACACTTTCATATGTGCTAAAAAAGTCAATACTTGTCCTTTGCTTTTAAATTGGCACTGAGCAAAGTGGTTTGTTTTCGTTTTGACCTGATGCTTTCAGCACTGGAAGCTGATGAGATTTCAGTGAAGATATTTTGCCTTTTTGTGGTTCAGACAAGGAAAAACTAACATTAACTTTCTGTAAATACAAGAATTCAGATTCAGCTGATCTGGTATCAGAAGACTTAACATATATGTGATGTTTTCAGCTTAAAAGCTTCTGTGAAACATACCAGCATCTAGGACAGCTCATATCCACTGGATGAAGCCAAAATAAATACTTAACATCTGGCATATTCACTTATTCCTGAAGATGCTGGATTGGAGATGGAGGAGGTTCAAACAAATGTGTCATACACATGTATATTACAGCAAGGCATTTTTCTGAGTGAGTGGGGTTTTTTTGTTTGCGGATTTTTTTCCCCCTGCATGGAAGAATGGCTTCAGTTACCAAATATTTTGTCCCAGTTATTGTCACATCGTGGTTGGCCTTTACTGCAAGACTCAGATAAAGCCAGCTCCAGTGGGAGTAGCCACATAGTAAGAAACTCTCTAGCTAAATGATATGACTGAATTACCAGCAGAGGGAAACTACACTTTCATTTTAGTGCTTGTACTAATATGAACTCCAGCTTAGGGCTAGATCTCCCCCCATACATTATTAACATGGGTGTTAGCATACATTATTAACGTAGGTGTTAGCAGTAGCACTTCAGGGTCAACTCCTGACTTGCTACCTGATTTGAATTCAAAACTTCACTGAGTTGGAATGAATTTCTTCTTGCATGTGAATGGAAGTCTGGTTAGGAGCAACATTTTGTTTCTTACAGATACTGTTAATAGAGGCAACTGCTTAGTTAGGGACCTAGCTAAGTTAGGAGTATTGCACAGCAGATTTGTCCATTCAATCCAATATCTGGACTAGCATATTAGTAATTCTCAAACAATTCTAAGAAAGATTAAAAAACCCCTAATTTTGTGGAATACTCTCCTCAAGAGTGGCCATTTCCCTTAGACTTCAGACAGCAATTGGTGTTACACTGAACTATCAGGCTTTATTACTCTTCCTTCAAAAATTAAATGAACATATGCTAAATCTTGTGTGATATTACTGTAGACTGTGATGTGCATGTATTTTTAAAAATCCTGCCTATTTTCCTTAATTATATACTATAATGATAGACTTTGAAGGATAAATTCACATTATGTGAAAAAGTTTTTTAGAAGTATTTCCTTTGATCTGCTTCAACAATATTAAGCAAGGCCATTTGTTAAAGTAGAGATAATATCTTTCAATAGACTGACTGGTACTGTTGAAAAAAAAAAACGTGTTTAGGCATTACTTTTTCCAACTACTGGGTTGGTTAAACAAGATTCCTACCTACAAAACTTGTCTTGCTTATACCTTTAAAAAAAATCACGGCTACAATAACTCTACCCTTCAAACACTATTGTTATTCATTCACATTATCTGATGCCAGTGTGCACTTCAGGATATGTTTCCACATGATTTACAAACCATGTTAATTTTGGGTCGACAAGAAGAGAAAGTGTCACTCTCAATAGCAAACATGGCTTTCCTGACACTGGTTTGAACTTAGAGAAGAGCTATTTGGCACTTGTGATCTGATTTGGCTGGAGAAAAAAGCCCTTGGCAGGGCTTTCTTTCCTAAGGATTTGCTTTCCGTGTGTGTGTCATGTGTCCTCCCTTCCCCCTTATTTTTTGTCTTTAACGTTTGGTTCTGCCTTTCTGTCAGAGCTCATAAAAACTCTGCCACTTGGCTGTGGCTGCATGCGTGCATACATGAGTATTTCCCCATTCCTGGGTCGAAAAGCACACCACAGTTATAACTTAACTACAAAGTGGGACAAGACCCAAGGGTATCTCTGTTTCTCCTCTGTCTTGCTCCTTGGATGGCAGGCAAAATGAATCTGGATGTGTGCAGAGGACAGCAACAACAGTTCTCTCCATATAGCTACTAGCTTAAGTTAACACGGCACTTGGTTTTGTGAAAATAATGGCAACATCATCAATCCTGAATGAATCACTGCTCTACAGGAGTGTGCAGTAGACCTCTGTGCACTGCACAAGGCAGTAGAGCAAGTTCAAGCAGATAGAGAATGGCTGGCAGGATGCAGCACTCAGGCTGACCAGCAGGAACAAGCTATAAAAATGAAATTCTGGAGGTGAACACATGGTACTGATTAATCATAGCACCATAGAATGGTACGGGTTAGAAAAGACCTTTAGAGATCATCTAGTCCAACCCCCCTGCAGAAGCAGGACCACTTAGATCAGGTCACACAGGAACATTTCCAGGCAGGCTTTAAAGACCTCCAGAGAAGGAGATTTCACACCCTCCCTGGGCAGCCTGTGCCAGGGCTCCCTCATCCTCACAGTAAAATAGGGGGTTTTTTACATTTAAATGGTACCTTTTGTGTTCTAGCTTCATCTCGTTAATGAGGTGTTGGGCTCCCATATGGACACTTAGTAGCTGCAGGTCAGTCTTCAGGCCAAGTCCTTATTTATAGTTAACAGGAATGAAGACACTGGAGAGGTGAGAGTTTGCCAGAGTCACAGAAAGAGGCTTGTGTCATCTTGAGCCTCTTCCCATCATTGGGTCTGCTGGCAAAGAGAACATAGACGAGGGATGCTTCCAAGTCAGTTTGATGGTCTATGGCTCAGGTATAGCACCTACACTGACTTTGGTGTGGAAGAACCCAAACACCCTTGGCACTGTCTCGCACTTCTTGGTGCTACTTGAGCACTCTGGTTAGCACGATCACACGCTTCCGCCCAGCCCACTATCTCGCTCTTCCTGAATCCAGTGGGAACGTTTTTAACCTGAGCTACTGTACGCAGGCAGAAAAAAATGCGGGTTGTGTACACACAAGTCCTTTTGTGTCCTTATTCCTAACATCACTGTGTATATGTAATGTTAGACGTCTGCATGGATCAGCAAAAGAGCTGTGGGAAAAGCGGATTCACAAGGTTGAAAACACAGAATACGCTTCAGTGATGGGAGTGGCTATGCTACCAAAGTCTTTGCTTGGAAGAACTCAGTTCATGTTCAACCAGTTTACCCAGAAAAGGTATTACCCTATGCATATCATGAAATCTCTTGTAAGGTAACTTGATACCATTAAATCCACAGTACTAAAGCTCCAGATAAAAGATCCACAGAGTCTGGGAAAGCTCTGGGTGAAAGCTGAGATTTTTCTTCTCCCTTTATTAACATATTTTTGTGGCCCTTCCCAACCTCCTCACATGCAAGTGTAACTTGTCCACTCAGTCTGACCTTTCTGGAAGGATGGGATGTTTTTTCCAAAGGATGTCATACCTGGAATATGGCTGATAAATAGACTGCTGATAACCAGACTTCAGCAGAAAGTGATGTTGGGCTCCTCTTTTTCCCCACATCTGGCATTATCTCAACACAACATCTCCGGCTTCCCATTCCCCTCTATGAAACCATGCATCCCAGAGGCCCCATCTGCCTAAGACCTCTGCCCTGTGCTAGCATCTTCCCAAGGCACAGATAAGCAGGAAAAATGGAAAAAAACCCAATGCGCTCCCAGGCTCCTCCTTTCCCCACTGCAGCAGGTGACAGAAGTATCACCCATAGGTAACTGTGTGTAGTTGCAACAGCTCACAGTGCAAGGAAGCCCTTGGTTTCACTCCTCAGAGGCACAATACTAATGCCAGGGGCCTGAGTAACACACGATGTAACTCTGTGGCAGCTAGGACTGCCTCTGATCCCTGTAGTAAAGCAAACTGATTTTGGTTGTTCGAGAAGGCACAAGTTGGGACTGAGACATTGTTCATGGTTGAGGTGCTTTTGAGGACTCTTTCCTGTGGAATCCATTGTGAGTTTGTCTAAGATCCTACTGAGATATTTTAATGAAGAAACCAACGGGGTCTTTCCACTGTACTCTTTTGCCCACTCTTCTAAACCTGCAGGAACACAGAAGGCTGAAAATTGATGGGGAATGACAGAGATGATACCATCTTCTCGTTTTCCTGGGATTCCTGGCTAGAACTAGAGCCCTGACTATTGTACTCTTGCCCTTCTCTAGTTTTCTGGCCAACTTTTTTTGAAAAGCAATCACTCCTTCTTTCTCATCTGTTTTATAAACTTGGAGAAGCCACGCTTCTGACTGCAAAAACGTTGATCTTTCAGCTTAAAGCAAGCTAACTTCTTAGTGTCTTTAAAGACTTTATCTAAGAAAGAAAGACTTTGACTTTTTTCCAATGTGACATTTAAAACCTCACTAGTTTTTAAATTTCTTTTTGCAGAAATTGTCAAAGCATCTTGAAAGCAGGCCATGATTTTATGTTCCTTTTTAATAAGAGAAAATACTGTGACAAAGAAAAATCTTAACAGCAAACGTTTTTCTTACCAAATTAATGTCAAGCATGCTTTTAGCATATGATGGTTTTTCCACTATATACATCATTTCAGCAATTCCACCGCAAGCCCTGCCAACAATTTGATTGAGGGGAAAAAAATATAGTCTTGAGCAGCTTAGCAAGTGAGCCACTGAAAATTCACATAACAGAAATCACCACGCGCAGTGGAAAACACTTTAAACACCCCCTTAAAAACAGCGAGCACGCCGATTCGACTCCTGAAGAGGGAGAATCCCTCTGGCTCTGGTCTCAGACAGGAGGCAAGAAAAAGCGAAGAGGTTGCTCGTGGTTTTCGGCAGGAAAGAGGTACGTGGCTTGGGCGGTTGGGAATCGGTTGCGACGTGCGAGGCGTGCCGGCACCCTGACCTCCGACTCGCGACGGGCAAAACCGAAAGAAACTGCCCACCAGCCAGCAAGGGAGGGAGCAGGAGACAGCGAGTCACCCGCACCTGCCGTTTGCCCCTTTGAAGCAGGCGTTAACGCCGCAGTCTCGGTCGCCGAAGGGCTGGCTGCCGCTAAGCACCAAGCCAGTCCAGTCCAGCTGCCCGGTCGGCTCGCTCCACGCCGGCCTCTGGTCTCCCTCACCCCGCCTGGATATAGCGCTCGGCCGCCTGCTTCTCTTCCGACCGCCGCCTCGCCCGGCCCCGTCCCAGCGCGCTGCCCTGCCCGTCCCGTCCCGTCCCGTCCCGTCCCGTCCCGTCCCGTCCCGTCCCGTCCCGTCCCGTCCCGTCCCGTCCCGTCCCGTCCCGGCGGCGCTACCCAGCATGCCCCGCGCCGGCGCAGGCGCGCCCGGGCGGCCGCTCAGGAAGAGGAAAATGGCATAAACAACCCCGAGCGCCGGGACCATTGAGGAGGTGCCGCCGCCCCCGCCGCGGGCCGCGCGGCCCCTTTAAGAGGCGCGGAGTAGCCCCCCCCCTCCCCCTTCCGGAGCCGGAGCCCGGGGTGACGGCGGTTCCCGCGCCCCTTCCCCCTCCCCGCCCTCTCCCTCCCGCCCGCCCTCCTTCCCCATGGTGCCGACCCCGGCGGCGGCGGCGGGGCGGTTGCCATGAACAGCAGCGGCCTGCCCTGCTCGTCGCCGTCGCCGGTGGTGGGGCCGCCGCCGGCGGCGGCGGGGGTCGGCGTGGCGGGACCAGCGGCCGGCGGGGCGGGGGCCGGCTGCGGCGGTGGCGGCGGCGCCGTGAAGCTGAAGTTCTGCCGTTACTACGCCAAGGACAAGACCTGCTTCTACGGCGAGGAGTGCCAGTTCCTCCATGAGGAGCCCGGCGCCGCCCCCGCCGGCCCGGGGCCCGCCGCCCCTCTCGGCGGGCTCCCGCTCGGCATCCCCCCGGCTGCTGCCGCTGGGCCTGGCTACCCGCCGCACGGGGCCAACTCGGGCCCGGCGACGGCGGTGGTGGGGCCTAAGAAAGCCGAGCTGGGGGCTGGAGGCGGCGGCGGAGGCGGCGGCGGGGGGCTGGATGGCCCGCGGCTGGCGAGTGAGTGCGGCGGGGCGGCCCGGGGGTGGGGTGGGGTGGGGCGGGGGCGCTGACGGGAGCGGGGCGGTGGGGGGGGCGGGCGGGGTGTTGTTCCTGCTCCCCGACACGCTGTGGTGCTACCGGAAACAAATAACAACAGCCATGGTGGCGGCGGGGGTCCCCGGGCTGTCGTCCCTCCCGGCTTCCCCGCCTCGCCCCCAGGTTCGGCCGCTGCCGAGCGCCGCGGTGGTCACGGGCAGGCGGCCGCGGCTGTGCCCGCCGCCCCGAGAAACGTAGAGAGGAGCTGGCCAGTACCGATGGGAAGGAGTGGGCAGGTGTACTGAGGAAGGATGTCTTCCCCGGCTGGCTTTGGGGGTACCCGGGCGGCAGCCCGTCGGTCACTTGAGCGCCGGGTTCGGTGAGGGGTCGCCAGACCTCCTTGCCCAAAGTCAGGCTGAGATGAGGGAGTAGCAGGGAGTCAGTGCTTTCCGGAGTAGTACCCTTGGGTGGGCTCCTCCAAGCAACCTGTGCTGAGTTTCAGCGCTTGGAAGTTTTAAATGTTCCAGATGAAATATTACATTAAAAAACCCATAAATAACTACGTATATCTACACGGAAAAAGAAAAAAAAGACCCAAACAAAGCAGCTATGTTTATCTACGATGTCTGCTACTGTGAGCAGAAATTACCTCTAATTTTAATTTTTTTCCCAAGACTTCTTCAGCCTTCCTATGCAGCCTCTTCTCAAATGGTGCGAGTTCGAATTGCCCGTGTGCTATGCAGAGTGGTGGTGCCGTTACTGGTCGGTTATGCATCCTCTTAATGAGTGATCCAATAGTCAGATGGTGTTTGCAGTAAGCTAATTTCAATAACTGTTTTTTGTAGGTAAAGCAGCACTTGGCAGCTAGGAAGAGCTGTTCTTTCAGAAAAGTCGTGCCCCTTTCAGTGAGCGTATTAAGCTTGGTTGCGTTATTGATTTCTGCCATAAACCTGGCATTTATTTACATTAAATGATTCCACTGCTAAATGGTCACAACCATATTTTTTCTGAAATTAAGATGCAACCATGCTGAACATCCTGTATGCAGGTTTTCTGTGTTGGATAGGTGTTTCAGGAAACTGCAGCTCCTATTTTGCAAGATACAGTGAGCTTGTACCACTGAGCAGTATTATCTCTGTAGCTTGTCAGTGTCTTACATTAACACAGCACTGCTATGCCTACTCTTCTGAAAGAAGCCTATAATATAAAATTGATAAATAATTTCTACTGAAAGACACTTTTGCACATTTTGTGAAACTTAAGTTCTTCAAGATGAATTCTTCCTTGCCTTTTTTTTGGGGGGTAGAAGCATATTTAAGACGTTCAGAAGCAATCAGTCAATCTTAGTTGATTTTTCTTTTGGAAGAGAATACACTTTTTTCCCTATGCAATAGGAAATCAGTTAAATATATTAAACTAGGGGGTTCAGGCTTGAGGAGATGGTGCATAACTTGGCTTGAGGGTAGAAGTTCCTATATGAAGGCTGTTCTTGTAAGGAAGCATTACAAAATTTGCCCAAGCCCCAGATCTAAGAAAAACTACTCAGAATTTGTTTTTGGTGAGAGGTTGATATTGCTGAACAATTAAATTCTTTGAAAAAACTGCTTCTATTGAATGTATCAGAGGTTTAAAACTTTGTAGAGCTTTCAGCAGTTGCACCTGTTATGAAGAGGGAGGGCATCAAGAATGGACAAACCCACTGTGGTGTTGGCAGTGATTACCTGCTGGGAAAGACACCTTGCTTGAAGTTATAGGAGGCAAAAGCTTGGACTGGTAGAAGATGATCTTATAGGAAAGTGACTAACTGGGACAAGAGAGTAAGGAAAAGGAGATGGAAATTAAAGTTGGAGACCCAGGGAATAGGCCTAGTTTCACCTGTAACTTCTTTATTTTGGTATACATTCATGAAACAAGTAAGGAAAACAGTTGTTCAAAATCTGAAGTTAGCTATATAGGTACCTCCAAGCTAATAACCCAAGATCCTTACCTTGCTGATGACCCATTGTGTTAGCAGTGGAACTTCCAAATGCATGGAATTAAAGCTTTTATTTCCGTGGATGTATGGAGGAATACCTAAAGTTGTATTAAATTTTAAAATTTTGAGGTTAATATGAAATTATGAATTGCAAAAGTCACTTGCCTGTACAATCTGATTGACTACCTTCCCTAATTCAAAAGTATTTGGTAGTCTTCAGTTATGTGGCCGTGGATGCCACCTTTTCTCTCCCTCAGTGGACCCCAGCCTCATTCAGTGCACAAAGCAGATAATGCTCATTGACTAATTAACTGCGTAGTCCTATTTATTGTTAAAAGTGGGTCAGTGCCTCATTCTAACGTGGTTGTTACTCTAATCCTGCTTTGAGTGCAGGATTATTAATTTACTTATAGGTTTTTCTGCGGTAATCACAAAGGCTTCCTAAACATTGACTTGTTTTCACAACATAGATGGTAGGAAGATTGACTGATAAGGAGAACAAGAACAGTGAAAATACCCCAGTGCAGAAGTATTTTGGTATGAGGATCTTGAGAGGAATCAGCAGGTGAGATCCTCAGAGCTAACCAGAAGCTTCTCGCACGATGTGTGGTTAAGCTGTTCTGTGCCATGGTTGTTTTGGATACTAATGCCTGTAAAGGATTCCAAAAGTGATCGAATATTCTTGGAAGAAAACTCAGCTTGAGAGTATTCAATGCAAGAGAAAAAAATATCTCTGAATCAGACTCATCTTCCCATGCATATGGCCGAGAGCCTCCTGGGAAATCCTGCTACACTTTTGTCCACATATCTACTGCTGTCCAGTGGTGGAGATGAGGTAGTTGGCTAAATGTGGCTTTGGCCTGACTGTGTGGCTTTTTGTGTTCTTGGGTATCGAGGTGGATCATGTGGATGAACTCTGCCTGTTCCCAGAAGCTAGCACTGCTGCCCCCAAACTGCTTGACATTTGGACCACATGTGTGCTAGGCACCATTCCTACTTCTTCCCCTGGAGCTGTGAGTGCTCAGCCTTCTGTGTGGTTCACTTTCCACGTGTAGGGTGGCCAGCTGAATGTCTACAAACATAGTTGGTCTTACCTGTCTAAAGTTTGATTCTAAAAAGAAGAATTCTTTTTATATATGATATCTGGGGGAGAAAAAAAGGGGAAAGAAAAAAAATAGAAAAAAGTTTCCACTAGATGGGTTAACTGCCAAAATCTGCACATAGCACATTTGTAATAGACTTTTGTCCCACGTGTCAGTAGCAGTGGCAGCAGTGGTGAGCCCGAGAAGGCTGTAGAAGGAACGGAGATAGATGATTGTTGTTTGGCATTTAGGGGAAAAGATAGATTTGATTTGTAGGGTTTTAAGGAACGGCCCAGGGATGGTTGAGTAGGGGGCATAGTATCTGCTCTCTATTCTCTCCAGCACCTTATAACTTCTGTAAGAAGGAGGCTAGCAGCCTGCTTTCCTGCATGCTTCTGGTTTGTTCCTAGGGCACTGTCCCTTCTTGATGCTGAGTTAGCGAGGATCTAGAGAACAGCTTCCTTGTGGAGTTAAATAGTATCAAGTCTATGCATAAGTTGGAAAATTTGAAGTTGCACAGGCAACTGCAGTTGTGTTTGTTAGCTTTCAGGTAGTTTAAACAGGTGTAACCTTCTTTTTGCATGTAGACATCATACTATATATTAACAGATACAAGATGAGGTATGGCTCTAAACATTTGCTAACTTCCACCTCACTCTTTGCTGTGAAGTACATGATATGTTGTACTGTCTCTTTCTTTGATTCCTACATAACCAAAATGCTGAGATGCTGAGCAAGGAGCTGCAGGTGCTTAGGGGACTGCAGCAGCATCAGTGGGTGTTGCTGTCCATGCAGGAGCTGGCCACGGCAGCAGTGCTGCTGCTCAGGTTCCCCTTGACAGAGCTTAGCTCACTGTCTCCTTGTGAGACATTTTCATCTGGTGTCTCAGAAACAAAATCCTCCTGGACAATGTGTAGTCAAAATAATGGCCTGTATTTCTATGAGATGCCCACAATACTTCCCTAAGCTGCTTTGCTCCATGTTTGTCTGTGACTGCTGAGAGATGCCTGAGAACAGACTTTTTTTGCCAGTCTATGAGAAGGTGGAAAGGGGCATCAAGGTTTGGGTTGCATTGGGTTATCCTAATAAAAGCATTGGTCTTGTACTTGCAGCTGGTCTTAGCAACTGTGGCTGTAGCAACTCTGCACGCAATCGCTTGGTGGTTAGCCTAATGAGCGTTACAGCTTGGGTCCTGTGAAATACGTAAATATACTAGGCTTGAAGTGGAAAGATCTATGCATTGGTATGTTTTCTGCTTTTTGAAAGATGTTTAAGTCTGTATCAGTCCATTCCTTCTTTAAGCAAAATAAAGCAGTGGATATAGAAAAGAATTGAAAGATAAACTCTTCAGCAAAGCAGATATGAAAGGTAACTTGTTTGGTTACATTATGAAACAATGATCAGGGATCATTGTTACTAAATAAATATGGGTTTTTATTATCTTTAGGAGCATTTCAGCATTTACAGCTTGAGGTGTTCAGAAACAGGCAGTTATTTAAAAGTTATAAATGTAATTCTGGTATCACATACTGGTACTTTTCACCGGGTTTGTTTCTTCTTTGCTTATGTGCAGAAAATAGGTATGACAGTATATATAGGGGTATATATATAGGTATGATAATTCTTTCTCCAAACCTGTTAGTACTTTTTGCAAGTAATGCTGTATTAGTTGTTAAATGCCTCAGTTTTCTTTTTAGACAACTGTTTCCCTTTTTAATTTTCTTGATGCCTTTTCCAGGACTTGAGAGATATGGTATTCATCTTTTTTTTATTCTGAATATTTTTAAGAAATCAGGAGACAATTCTAACAACTGAAGGGACATTTGGAGGCTTTTAAGAGAGAGTTGAGAATTCAAGACTAAACCCAATAACCAGAGATGCATGGGAGAAAATGAAAATTACTGATTTCACTTAATCACTTTGTCTCATATTCAAATGAGAAATCAGGAAATTACAGAATTTTCTTTCCACTTGTATGTGTTTCCTGTGGAAATGAAATGGGAAGAAAAATTATTGAGGGGAACTAAGGAAAAAAGTAAGGAGGGAAGGAAAAATGTCTCAGTCTGCAAATTTATATGGGATTTTGAGGGACACTTTTAGCATATGAAACTTAAAAAAACCCAACCCAAAACAAACAGACCCACAACACTATTATTTGGCTTTGAAATTGAATGTATCTGTTTATATACTTAGTGGGTTTTCCCTTTGTATGGGAAATCATTCAAGGTCCAAATATTCCACAGGAATTACAGATACCTGAGGAGTACGGGTAATTATTTGTTTCTGGTAGTACCCACCCTGTGTTGGGTATTGAAGAATGCAGAGAAAGCACTATTGCTGTTGTAATTGTTTTCCTGCTTCAAAGGCAAAGATGAAAAGGAGTGTGTGTGTGTGTGGGATAGCTACATTATGTGAGCAAATACTATATGTTGTATCTTAATTTACAGTTTTGATAATGTCTTTTAAGATACAGAGCATCCTCATTTAGTTTCCATCTAGCAGGTATTAGATAACTGATTTTTTGTAGGTATCACTGTAGGAGTGGGCCTTCAGGAAGGATTTGAATGCCCAGAAAATAGTGACCTTGGGGACCAGCTCAGAAAGAGTTCCATGTGTAAGGAACCACCTAGAAGCAAATTTAGACTGCTGCGGGAAAAGTGGACAAATGGTAAGTGAGGATGGGGTCATAAACACAGACAGAACATCAAAAGCAGAAAAAAGTAATCTTAGTTGTGAGGCAACTGATGAAAAGAGGGTCAGTGGAGGGATTTAGATAGTAAGCTGATGTGACTGATGTTTTCCTGATTTGTTACTTTCTAGTAAAGATGTAATGCATTACACCACCAGAAAAATGATGTGGTGAATCACTGTTTATTGGAGATGAGTTCAAGCAGATCATGCTGTGTGTATGTGTGCTCATTCCATGAGTCTTTCAAGAGTAAAAGTTCCAATTGTGTGATTGTTTTGTTTGATCTTTAAATATACTTTTGCTTAGAACTTACTTGTGTTTTTTTAACTTGCTTGCTGATGGCCTTTTACACTTACCCTTTTTTTTTAAAATTATTTGAGGGTAGAGATTTAGAAACAAAGTACAGGTATAGAAAAGAGAGTAGAGATATGCATTATACAAGTTGTCGTCAAGTTGGTAATATGGGATACAATTTCTGTTGTCTGAGTAGACTCCCTCAACTTCAGTTGGTCTAACTGGCAGGAACTTTAATGCATTCTCCCCCACTGCAGTAAAAAATGTCCTAGCATTCTGTTCAGGTTATCTGCATACATTTCATACAAATATATACACATATGTATGTGTATATATATAAAAGTTTTAGGTACAAAGGGAGGCTATTTAAAGCTTAAACGTGTTCTCTGAAAAAATTGATGCAGTATATAAGGAGTTGTGACGGCTTTTGGGGAGTGTTATCTTTGAAAGCTGTGATAGTAAGAAACAACATTACTTTGAATTGCTGTTTCTGATAACAGAGTAGTTCTGGTAGCTCTTTTGGAGAAGTATCAATTTTAATTTGTATTATCACTATGCTATTTGGACTCAGTCCATGACAAGGAGTCCTCCAGCTCTCTAGACTATGCACTGAGACTTTACAGAGCAAAAAGGATATCACCTGTAAATTTTCCATTCTTTACCAGATGCTTCTATGATATGAGATACATTTAAAAAAAAAGGCAGCCCAACCATTTAATATTATGCTAAACATCGCTGTTTTCTTTTGCTTGCCCATGAATATCTCATCGCCTAGTGGGAGTGTTTGTAAATAAGACAGCATTTCCCAAACTTTTGCTTCCTGCCTGCCTTTCAGCCAGCTTGGTTCGTTTTTGCTGTTTGCTCTCTGACTGCGCTGTCCTCCCGGCATCCTAACCCAGGCTTTTACTTTTTGCTCCTCGTGCCTGGGGGTGTCATTTACTTTCTTTATCTGTTGGCCCTTTCAGTGATTCCTGGTCTGCGTTTCAAAAACACTGCATTAAATGAGAAAGGCATAAAAAACACTGAAGAATCCACTTTCCCTAGGAAATTGCAACAGCAGTGGCACTGTAGAGAAAGCAAAGCTGAGATGCACATGCTTGTATGTGTAGTGCTGTACACTGTTAGATGCCTGCAAGTGAGGCTAACACCTCAAGCATGTGATTATTTCCTCATACAAACATGATGGCACAAAGCAGAATAGGACAAGCATAAGCTGCTCTGACACCTCAGTCCTTCTAGGAGACGAAAAGGACACAAGTCTTAAATAACTTGCCATAGATAGGCTTTATATAAAACTTTTATTGTTCTTGTCTATATCTGTGTAAAATTCCACTGGGGATATAGCCCTGTAGTTTTTACTACTTTATATGTACCTAAGGTAACACCTTGTCCTTTGTGGGCACATGCGTGTCATGAGCCGATGATTCAGTTTACCATGCTGAAGTGAAGAGTGTCTATGCTTTAGCAGTGCTAGGAGTTTAAAACAAGACTACCTCTCTGTATCCACCTTTTTTTTACATTTTGTTTTAAGCAGCCAAAATAGCAAACACATTATTTCAATCTATGTTTATTACCTTTCCCTAAATATTTGAATTGTTTTGAGAAGTGTCATAAAAGTCTGTTGTGATCTTACTTCAGCCTATTATTTTGGGAGCAATATATCACATTACTGTAAAGGATCCTTTTTAATATTAAGAACAGTTTGAGATAATCAGTGCTGATACTAAGTTCATAAAAGAAGCAATATAAGCTATTACAGTGTTTGTTTACTAGTTAGTAAAATGTTAGAATGAAAATATTAGAAATGCCATCTTCTCAGATAGTGCTAGTGTTCAGAGTGCTAGTGTTAGCCAAGAGAAGCATTAAACTAAAACCAACCAAAACCCGCTGATCCTATTGAAGCGTATGTGTTGAGTTCATCGCAGTAGTAATCAAGCTGGGATGAGATCCTTTGTCTTGAAAAATGTCATTGTAATAAGTAAGGCAAAAATAACTTTTTTTTTTCTCTTTGGTTGCTGCATTTGATGAGAAGCCTGCTTTCTGCTAAAATTCTGTGGGAGAAGAATTATATAAGAAGATATTTATTTTTAATTGCAGTTGTCACATTAAGCTGCAATGTTACTCACCAAGCAAAAAAATATTAGATAATGTGTGTATGAGAAGTAGAAAACATCTTCTGAATTTCTCAAGATGTTTTATTTGATTTCTTGCCAGAATTGCCAGGATGTAACTTCTGGCTTTAATGTTGATGGAATTCAGAAATTTCTTCTTGTTTCCACATATGGGCTTATGTAACATGTTAGCTTTTTTTTTTTTTCTCCCCCACTGGATCCTTAGTTGTTCCTGTGCACATCCATCTTTTCTTCTCAGGCCTGCTTAGTCAATCTTTCTGCTTTAAGGGAGTTGTTCTCTCCAAGGAAGAATCTATTTGAAATATAAACTTCAATGAATAGATGATATAGTTACAAAATGGAAAGGCACATTTCTTTAACAAAAAAAAAAGAAAAAAGCCTGAATTTGCTTTCCTAAAATTATTGTCAAAACTTACTTACCTAAAATTATAATTAATGCTTTCAAAGAGAAAAGGCATGAGCCTCAGAAGTTTTCTATTTGTCATTCTAATAACATTACCTGCTCAAGGTTTGAAAGTATGTGCTTACAGTCATTATGGAGGACAGATCTGGAAAGGCAAATTGAATCCAGAGTCTGATGTAAATTGAAACACACACGAGAATAAAAGCTTTATAAGGACTAAGATCTTCTGTCTCTTTCTAGTTTGGACCTCCATTTTTTTTCCTATCATATTGCTTCTGTGGTAAAGTATGCCCACTTCTGAAGACCTGTTCCTATGGATTGCTTATGATAAATCACTTTTTTTCATGCTCTGAACTGCTGTCATCTTCCAGAAGCAAGTGAGAATTTGTGATTTGCCACATGTTTGGCAGAGGGAGGATAAGACCTGCCTTCTCATGAAGGCCAAGTGTCATATACAGTAAAACGTGGCTTTCAAGGTATTTACTGAGTTTTCATCACTGTAACAGGTGAATGTCCCTCCTTTTAAACAGAAATGGAGCATGTAGTGAACATTCTTTTTTCGTTCTATAGAGTTATGTTTTTCTTTGTACCTCTCTAAGCTGCATCTTTTCTCTGCTAGTCTTAATTTACCTGCTTGTTCCTACAGGGAGGTTAGTTTAACAAGGCTAGTGTTTTCAAGAGTTTTCTCTTGAAGGCAGTAATTGTAGTTGCCTCTTCCAGAGCATTCTGTTCTGAATATGAGTTTGTGCCAAGAAAACTGCCCTCTGCTCTAGTGATCTTACTTTCTGATGGTTTTCTTTTAATTGTTGTTGAGAAGTATGTATTCTTGTGGTCTCTTTGCACGACTTCCTGCTGAAGTAGCGAAACTTGAAAGCTTTCACTTTCTTTCCATTTTCAAAGATTGTATGCATTAATTGTGTCTGTCCAACAGAAATAAAGGTACCTGTATTCTCACATTGACTCTAGTGTAGTGAGGAGCAGTGGAAAAAGGGGGAAGAAGCAGCTGTTTTTTAGTTCTTCAATAGAGGCTGAAGGATTTGTTAAGCTGGTGGTGTAACCTGAGGGAGTCACTAGTTTGTTAAAAATTGGATAGATTCTGGAGTTTCTGACAGAACTATAAGATGAAATAGCAGATGCACTGCTGAAATGGTATTGTGTACCTTGAAATGACAGTTGTTCCTGGAGATTAAACACTTTTTTCTTGGTCTTTTGCAGTCAAGATGTAGAATAAAAAATGCAGCAGTTCTTGTTAATGGCTGAAATGCAGGCTGAGAAAGCTGTATTGGAAATGTATTTTTCAAATAAGACCCACAGTGTGAACCCTGAATAATTTGTGGGCAAGCTAGACTGAAACTTCTCAAACATGAATTTGCTATCTTTCTGTTTTCTTATGTGAATGAGTCCTTGTGTTTTTCATAATGCCAGAAAATGACTGTGTTAAAACACCAACCTTCACTTAGGAAATGAACATAGCAGGCTGGGTGAGACAATAATTGACGTTACTGTAGTCATGAGTATTTTCCCAAATGTTCAACAATAGTAAAATACTTTCCCTAGCCTTTTGTTTGTAAATTTCCCAAGAAGAGACAGACATATTTAAAAGACAATCAAAAAGAGTTTGACTTTTTTTAGGGTCATAGCAAGAGGACTTCTGAAGTTTCTATGTGGCTGCTCCTTTGAAATTATAAAAGAGGAATCTAGGTCATGGGTAGTGGAAAGAGTTTTATTTTCCTATTCTCTTAGGTAACTTTTAAAACTTAAAAAAAAAATCATTTAACTTAGGTATCACCCTCAAACCTGCAGAGTATTTAGATCATGTTCTAGATTTGGCAGCAATACTTAAAATGTACTTCTTGCTTGCAAAGCCAATATGCACTACTACTGAGATACTCAGTTTGTTTGCTGTCTTACATACAACTCTTTGTTTGAGATGCTGTTGGTGTTACCCCTAGTTGGCTGGTTCATACAGCTCCGGTCTCAGGGAGTACAGCTGGGTAGTGTTGGCATCTGTTTGTAGTATAAGTGCTGCTGGTCATTTCTGCTTTTCCAGCCCTTCCTGTGATTTCATCTGGTTGTACTACTTTTGCTGTTTCCTGTGCCTACAGTATGGAAATGGCTCACCAGGTTACGTAGTCTGTTTTGGAGGGAAAATTCCTGTTCTAATGGAATTTGAAGGATTATCTGCTTTGCTTTAGCTCTGCCACAAAGTTAAATTTTATTTCCTTTGAGGGTTAGGATCAGGAAGTTGTTTCCAAGTGTCACCAGCTGGCTAACAGTCCTCCCAGAAGTTCAAGTCGGATAGTTTGGTACAGGATGTTCTTCTGAGTTGGATATGTGCCTTCCTACCTTGGAGCTACCAGTTACTCGCGCCTGTTGGCTTGCAGTGGCGTGGCCATACTGATTAGTGTCTTTATAATTTACTGTGGGTGTTTTTGCAGAAGCTTAATTTGAACTGCAGCTTGTAAACCATTGTAAAGTCTTTTTTTTTGTTATCAAAGTACTGCATGCTCGAGTGTTGTGTGTTAATTATGACTGCTTCTTGTTCTCTGTAGTTTCATAGTATTCACTCATTTGCAGTTGAAGTACTGTATTTTTATGTTAAGGTTCTCCTTTCTAGACAGTGGATTAATTTCTTCTTTTATCCTTCACACTTACTTTCAGTCTAAAGTATTTTTTATCCATGTTTCATAAAATTGTTGCCACTTTATAAAGTATGAGATATTGAAAATAGTTTTATGCTCTTAAAGCTTTAAACATGTTTGTGCTTTGTGTGAATGGACTTGATATATTTTTAAAATGGACATTTTCTATGTGTTATCCTTTAAGAGAACCAGTACATCCCATCAAACACTCTAGTTGACAGATATGTTTCTAAGATAGGTATTCAGAAATACAGAGTTTTCATAAAATAAGCTTGCCTCCTTGTTCTTTTTAGTTCATTTATATACTTTGATATGCTTACTTTCCTTGTTACTCTCTTGTTTCTAAAGTTGGAACTCGTCATCATCTCTCTCAAAGCTTTTTACTTTTCTGCCTCTTTCTGCATTTCTGCTGTAACTTCATTCTGTACATGCTGTCATTTAGCAACCTCTTTTGTAAAGTTCATTTTTCGTTCTGGGCACTAAAATATCTTTAGTTGTTGTGCTGAGAAGATAAGTTTGAAATACACTATTGCCAACTTTTTCCCTATTCTACCACTCTGCCAAAAAAAACAGAAGAGGAAGAGATGTTAGCAAATAAACCCATCATAACCTATTTTTTTTTCCTGAAACTTTTTTCTTTTTTTCTTTTAGTTCCCGGAATAGATGGCGGTGGGTTAGCTGATGCTAGTCTCACAGATTCCTACTTTAGCACCAGCTTCATTGGCGTTAATGGATTTGGAAATCCTGCTGAAACAAAGTATCCCATGATGCAGGTAATAGCAGTGATTTGTATAGTGTGTCATTAGTTCTGGCTGTCCTTACACCAAGGAGGAGAAAGTGCTCAAGAGGCAGGAAAATTGGAGCCTTCAGATGTATGTCATCTTGTAGGGTATACAGAGTATATATATTCACTGAATTCTCTCAAATAGAAACAAAACAGTATCATTGCTTTAAAGTTAGTCTGGTTTTATTGGTACTGAGTTGTTGCACTGAACTTTGTCTCCTATATTAACTCTGTGTTCCTAGATTTCTTTTTAACTCATAGTTAATTTTCATATTTTTTTACTAAATATGTAAAAATTATATTTTGCAACACTTGAAAGGTCAAAAGTCACTAAAGCAAAATGTGAACTGTTAAGATTACTGGTAAAAAATCTCAAGATTTGTAAGCTCAGTCTCTGGTGGCATTCGATGATGTTCAATTCACGTTTAAATCTTCTGAAGTGTTTTCTTGTGTTTATAATTTTCTGTAGATGTTGGCACGGGAACTCCCATGAAGTGGAATGTATTGTGTAGGTAGAATTATGCAAAATTTACAGCTGAAGGCAACCATGTTTTAAGCATGAGTAAATGAGTATTGAATTGACACAAAGTACCATAATAAATCCCTAAACTATTATGCTTTTTAAAATCTGAAAAGAAGATGGTCTCTCCCTGTACTCAAAAGGTTTAACAAACCAATTGCTGGTAAATGAAAGAGAGCACAAGTCAAACAGTTTGCACAGGGTCCTGACAACAACTCTCTTCTTTTATATCAAGGAAACTCTCCTTATGAGCTTACTTTGATCTCAATTGTGGCTGTATTATGGATTGAAAAAATAACTCAACAAAAGGTGGGAAATAATTAGGTGTGTTCCCTTTTTTCTTTTTCTTACTGCATGTTTTCAGGAAGACTGGATTTTCTCATTCAACAGAGTTGCAAAACTATGGAAATGTTTATTACTGACAATGGTGCATGATTTGTGAAGAAAAATGTTAACCTCTGATCCTGAAGTGTACTATTGAAGCTGGAAGTTACAAATTTTGGTATCGCTGAGATAATATAATTTTATCCTTTTAGTGCAAAGTCATTGTTTCATATACTTAAACTATTCTTCAGCAATACTGGTGTCTTTGTAAACACGAATTTTTAATTATACATTTCTTCCACAAAGACAACAAGGCATGCATCTAACATGAATGCTTCTAGGATTTTAAATACTTAACACGATGCCTTGACTGTAATCTCACAGGCATTAGTATCTTTGAGAAATGAAGAAATTGATGTGCCTCTCACCCATTGGAGGCTAAGGGGAATTACTTCTGAAGAAGGATTTAATTAATGTTGAGAAAGTGCTTACAGACATGAAACTACTGTTTAAAAGACATTCTGTTGATTGTTTTTTTCCTTTGAATAATGTAATTTAAGTTCTTGTTTGCATAAGTAAAGCGGGTAACACTGTTTTGATTGCATGTAAGATTCTAAATTAAGTCCATACTGACAACATTTAGCCACTTGGACTGTGGTTTTCTGTGTTGTTCAGCCCTTTGGAGAACGAGGTGAGGGGAAAAAAAAAAACAGTGATTTTAAATAATGCTAAATGCTTTATGGTTTGGAATAGAGACTTTAGACTGGTGTTTGTCTCGAAAATACCTTTTGTGCTCTCTGAAATTTTGCCTGGATTTTATCACTTGATTAAACCTTTGCAAAACCCATTGGACGCTTCCTAGGTGTTAAATAGTTTCCCAAAGATACAGTCTGCATTGGCGTGTTCTAGCTTGAGTATATTTGCACAGTTACAACTCTGGCCGAATCTAGGGCTTACCTGAGCTCCAAGCAGGAGTGCTGGTCTGCTTTATTTTCCTCTTTCCTTTTCTTGCACTTCAGACTGAAACAGCATGGAAGTTGATCTGTGTTTAATGAGAGCGCTACATCAGTGTTAATTAGAGCAGATGAGTGTATAAGGGAAGAGACTTATGTTGTGGGCTGAGTAGAAAAGACTGAGTGAAGTGACTGAAGCCAAGACGTTGGTGAGACACGCATAGAATGAGGACTGCAATTGTGTGAGTGAAAGATACAGAAATTGAGACAAAGAAACAAGCTGTCATAATGTAAAGCTGTGACAAAATGTAGTGGAAAGAACAAATCCATGTGCCTATTTGTGTCTAGATCTTTTAGTCGAACTAAAGATATTGAAAGTTTAGTATTCTGTCATCAATGAAACATTAGAAGTCTTCTGTAGAATACCTTTATTAGCTCTCAATCTTGCTTTTGCAGATAAAAACACCAGTTCCATCTGAGTTATTTAGTCATCTCTGGTGGATATGTGCAGTTCATGGGTAGATGCATTAGTGATGCAATATGAGGAGACTTTTTCAGCATGTTTTGTAAAACTGGGAAATTGCACAAATGTGCAAATAAACCCACAGCTAGAAAAACAGCAGGAAAATAGTTAGATGTTAAAAATGTTACCTTTAGGTTGCCAGTGCAGCCTTGAGGTTATATGTTGAGGTGTATTCCTCGTAACACTGTATATTTTTTTTTCCAGTGGAAAAATTATAAGTGGGACTTGTGCAGGACACAAGATGCATGGTGTATATATAATGTACATCCATTAGATAGTTGATTAAATATTCATCTTACTGTTCCATGCCTTACTTGTGCATGTTGTTCACATCCTTCTCATGAAGACTGTTAGTTGGCAGTTTACTTTCCTGTGTGCATTACGATTATTGCATCCAGCTTTGTGGATGAACTTATAAGTGTCTAACTTAAGAAAGAAGAAAGTAATCTGAATTTTATAGAGGCACAGGGAGGAAAAGAATGGCAATTAAATAAATAAAAATGACCCCTAGCAATGCTGACAAAGTAAAGACTCCAGCATTTTTTAAACTAACCTGTGGAGGCTTGGTTCAAGTTGCTTAACTGGCTTGGATCTACCAAAGAAAGTAATAGTCGGTGTCTTTTGGGTAACGCTCATTCTCTTTTACTGTGAAATAATCTTTCTGTAGGCCATGGTTTATTCACCAGATATCTTCCAACATAATCATCAGGGATTCAATAGATGAATTTTCTTGAGTATTTGTAATCAATCTCCAGAATGTATTTGTCATGAGCAGCAAATAAAGCTCAGGTTGTTGAAAAGATGTGATTGTTTATATTTGAGTTATCACAATGCATCTGTATTGGAGCCAAGTTTCCTCAGGTGAAGCTGTATCCAAATTTTGCAATCATGTTTGTGTGCAGTGTGTTACAGTGTTAGGTAAGCAGTGAAAGAAAGTGGGTTGTATCATGAGGAACAGGGGAGGGGATATGCTGCTTCAGTCATAATTATAGGCAACTGATCATCAGCATTTCATCAGATGGATATTTCTGACAGAAATGTATTTTTTATGTGTTTAAGAATATTTTGACATCGAAAACATCTCATTGGGATTAAAAAATTGGTAGTGAAGACATAATTCATAGTAATGCTCAGTTGGTGCAGTTTGGAAGAGACAGGAATTTTGAAGTGGCCATGGCTCTAGTTTTTTCTCTTTCTGAAAAATCTCTGCCTCATCCTTCCACTCCTCCTTCCTCAAAGGTCTTTGCTGTTAGCTAACTTTGGCTACCTCCCATTGGTTTCTTCTGTTGTTACTAACTAGTTTCCTATTGATGAAGAGTTTCCTGTCCTCAATGGTTTGTGTTTTCCAGTACTACAGTTTTGTTTCACGTGTCTCTTCTTCCTTGAATCTGCATGTGCTTTCATATGCTACATTAGCACTCTTGGCTTCCAGCTTATCAAAGCATATCTTTTCTGTTTTCCCCTCTCAGTTATAACTAATAATGAAGCAGACCTGTACAACATGTGGCCCACAGGCTGCATGCTGTCCTCGAAGCTGTTCTTTTTCTTTTCAGCGTAGCAGTGGCTGCCAAGAGACAGTCAGAGGTGTGGTTCAAGAATCAGCTCATTGCTTTTGGCTTTCCCAGCAGTAAGGAGGTAGGAGCTGGCTGGCCTGGATACCTCTGATGCTTGGCTGTTAGTTCAGTTGCTGTGGCTGTGTCACTTGGCTGGCTGGTGTCTCTGTTCCTCTGACATTAGTGCTGCCCCTTGATGAGCTTGTGACTTGATCAAAGATACAGGTACAGGAAGGAACTTTAATAGTGTTATGTTGGAATGTTAAAAGAATATTATATCAGGATGAGTCAGAGGAGTATCTTAGTATTAAAACTTTAATATGGTATTAGAATTGAACAATTCAATTGTAAGATCATGAAGCAGTAGAAGGTGTCTTCATGCGTGTTGTTTCACAGAAATCATTTTGCTTAATTTGATGGGATGAGATTTATAACTATGTAGCTTCCATTAGACTGCAGGTTATGTAGAAAGTAAGATTTTCAATTAATCACCCTAAACAAAATGAAAGGGTAACAGTCTCCAGTGTAAAGTTGGCAAGGCCAAGCGACAGAGAAGAATTGGTCTTGCTTGCTTTCACAATGCTAATGTTGGTATACTATGCATTCTTGAAAAGCCTGGAAGTAGAGACCATGCTCACTTCAAAGCCTTGCAGCTGAATAAACACAAAGACCTTTGTTCCTATTGCTGCATCTGCCAAGAATTGAGTAATAAAACTCTCCTTACAGTACAGAAGCTTTTAAATGTCTTCAGTTTTTAACTGTTGAGAACTTAGTGGCACTACAGACAAACTGTTTTAAACAGAAAATTATGCAGTTGTTCACATAATGCTTTCTGAAGAAATTGAGTTGCTTTAGTTCAAACAGTTGAGTGGGACATGCTGTTGATGGTCTCAAATACAAGTTTTGGATTGTGTAGAAAGGAAAGCAAGAGGTATCACCCCTTGTAGGTCACAGAATCTGACAACTAAACAATAATTTTTTTGGTTGTGACAGTCTCATTCTTTTGCAGGATGACCTCTTTTATAGTCCAATTAACATTATTCTAAAAATTACAAAGAAAAATTCTGAAGTATAGTTCCAATAGAACACTGTTAAGATGAAGGCAATAGCTTGTGACGCGCACAAAATATTCTGAGATACCACACTTAACACAGGAACAACTCTGAGTAAAATGCCTATTTTCTCAGGGTTTGAGCAGAAGGGAACAAATGTCATTCCTTATGTATTTTAAGGAAAAGAAATGCTGGAGAAGAAAACAAAACTCCTCACTTGAGACAAGCCTTGTAACATAAGCTCTGTAAAATTAGATCTGATTGTGTGCAGCAAAGCTTTATTCATCCTGTATCTTGGTGAGAGTTTTGTTACTACATACTTCAGTAGGGGGAGGTGAAAGTAAAGGAGACTTGTCTGAAGTGCAGCTTAATTTTGGATTTTGCTACTGAACATTAAAGAGTGGAAGCAAGGTGCTATATACCTTTATAAGATGGGAATATTTCTTCTAACACTTCCTTGGTGCAGTATGCTGGGAAGAGAAGTATTGAGAAGAATGTGAATGGTGTCCTGGGATGCACTAAATTGCTAACAGGTCAAGAGAGGTGTTCCCTCCTCTCTGCTCAGCACAGATCACACTTGGAGTGTTGGGCTTCTCAGTACATGAGGGACATGGACATACTGGAGAGAGACCAGCAAAAGGCTGTGGAGGTGATGCAGAAAGAGCATCACTTTTGTGTAGAAAGGCTGAAGAAGCTGTGACTGTTCAGCCTGGAGAAGAGAAGGAATCTCATTAATGTACAGAAACAACTGAAGGGAAAGTGCAAAGAGAATGGAGTCAAGCTTTCTTTGGTGGTGACCAGAGGCAATGGGTACACACTAAAACACAGGAGGTTCTCTCTGAATGTCAGGAAACAGTTTCAGTGTGAGAGTGACCAAGAACTGGCACAGGTTGCCTGACGAAGTGGTGGAGTGTCCCTCCCTTTGAGATACTCAAAAGCAGGCTGGGACATGGTCCTGGGCAGCCATTTCTAGGTGGCTCTGTTGGAGCAGGAGAACTGGACCAATTGGCCTTCAGAAGTCCCTTCCCACCTCAACCCATCTGTGAAAAGTATCCAATCCTCAAAACTATTCTTGAAATAGTAACCCAATGTGGAAATTATTTTTACAGACTTAATAGATCTTAAAACTGGATAAGATACTGATGCACTTTGAGAGAAGTTTCACTTTTGACTATTCCCACAGTCTTTTCCTGATAGGAAATGAGTTACTTTGGTTAATTCTGGTACTTGATGAAAGATTACAAACTTCTGAATGAGCATATTCCCATCCTGTAACTTAATTGCTTGAGTATTCAGGAATTAATACAGTATTCAGAAAAATGTTTATTTCTCTCTTTTTGTGTTTTTGGGTTTTTTTTTCCTGAAGTTAGAGAGCCATTATTTTGTTACTGGTGGAAGGTTCAACAGTGAAAGAACTTTAAGCTGAAGTCTCAGATTAAATTCTTGGATGGGGATAAATGTGACAGTTTTGTTCTGCAGCAGCATTCTTTTGAGATTTGCACAGAAACACCTTTTTATCACTTTAAGGGAGAGAGGCAGAATGTATGCCAGTCAGCCTGGTTGAATTTTAACTGGTGCTTAAAGAATCTCAATAAATCATAACAGACAGGTAAAGAAAAGGAGATTATATGGAACTGAGTGACATTGGTGTGGCACTTGGTTATGACAAAGTTGTCTTTCTGTATTAACTTCTTACAGTGAAAGTCATGATGTACTGAACTCTGAAGCTCTGATATAAATATGTTTGCCTTGCCTGGCAGCCTTAATAGGTATGAATAGATTGTTTTCTTATGTTAACAGTTGCTCTTGCCTCTCTGAAGTTTTCATCCTTTGGGTTTGAGGTTCTTGTGATTGCATTCCTTTTGAAATTGAATTTGTATGAAAAAGTTCAACACCATTGGAAGAGATTGAGAAGTGTTATTTCAAATAAAAGCTGCCTTCTAGAAAAATACAAATAGCACTTGGCTTTTCTTTTCTTTCATGACATTTTCAGCCTGACTTTAAGTCAAATAGAGGAATAGCCTTCAATAAGGCTAAATGCTTTTGGTTGTGGTAGGAATTTTAATATTAAAACAGCTTAAAAGTCCTTTACGATTACATGCAGATCTATGAATAATGTTAAGGCCTGTGTAGTAGAAGTGAACAAACAAAAATTCCCAAGTGGTGGAGGTTTTTAACCTCTTTCAAGATACATCTTACAAGCAGTTGTTAGAGCAGCCCAAGATTGGTCAGAGAATCTTTTTTTCAGAATCCTTGTCATGTAAAATACATTTTGCAGTTTGAACTATACTTGACTTTGGGAAAGCACAGTTGCTGTTCATAGGCTTTGTTTGCACTGTGCTTTCAGAATCCCGAACAAAGTGTTCTGTTCCAGTCTATCTTGCATGCATTATATGTTCTTAGTGATCATATCAGCACTGTTTTTCATCATCACAGTCCACCTATTCATGTTGTGAGTCTGTTGATTGAATGTTTAACTCCTTTGAAGAGGTGGAATACTGCTGGCATAAATACTTAGTCCAAGTTTAAGCCGTATACTTAAACCATCTTTGATACCAACCCAGGTCTCAATTATATTTATCTCTACTTTGACAGACCATTACATTTTGTATTAAAATTATTTTGAACCATCTATTATAAGTAGCAGTTAACACCATTTTTATCTAAACCTGGACAAATTTTGTCCAAATCTGAAATTTTCTGTTTAGGAAATTTCTTTCTAAATCACTCTAAACATGAGTGTAGATGTATAAAATGCTAAGAAAAAGTACATAATAGATATGCTTTACAAATATTTGTGGAAAAAACACATTTAACTTATTTTCATTGCTTAGGGAGCAAATATGATGTATGAACAGTTGAGCTACTATAATCCAGAAATAATGAGTTTTGCTGTGTTCGTATTTTGTTGGTGGGTAGTAGGATGAACATCCCTGAACTTGGACAAAATTGTTAACTTAGTATGAGTCTCCTGAAATGTTCCCTTGTTTTGTAGAAATGAGTAAGCTTTGTTTCGCTATAGGCATCCCTTTTACAGAGAATTGATTGTTGATCACTAGCCTTATAGTAAGAGTTACGTTGTGTCAGTGTTTTTCTTCCATATGTTTGGGAATGTAAGACATATAATGTCAAAATAATGTAAGAGCATATAGCAAAACAGCTTTCCTCCTTCAAGTCTTGAGAAAGGTGAGGGTTTACAGAGTATTTATGTGTGTACATATATTGCATGTAGTGTCCTAAGACATCTGCATATGTCATAGTTCTGCTTTGTCTAGTACTACATACTTGTACTGAATGATGAGCTGTGTCAGAGAAGCCTGAGTGACTGTAAAAAGCCTGCTGTAGCAATGGAGCGCAGATAACAGAAGTGAGACATGGGAGAAAAAGCATTGAGGGATTGAGCATGTTGAGAAGGTAATGATTTGAGATTCTTGCTGAGGTACTGAAATTTTTACCAAAACTTTCTTCAAGTTATTTTTCTAATAGTGCAGACAATTAAAAATTTTTTTTACAACTTGCTTTCCACATAAAACCTGCTTTACACAATCTATTTGTTCTTCTAGAAACAGATATTGAATGCTGCAGCTTCTGATGATGTCAGTAATAGTATGAAAACTGCAAGTGTTGGGAAGCTTGAATTGCAGTAGGTTTACAGTTCTACCATATTGGATAACACTCCAGCTTCTGTTGATTCTCCTCTATTCTTGCCAAATTTACTCAGGAATATTGATCTTTCTGGTCAAGAATTAGATGAAAAGACATTGAAGTATAATATAGTAAGTTTCTTGCCCTTTGCCACCAACACTGAGATTGACTGTGCAAAATGTAAGCGTAAAAAGCAACTCCAGTGACCAGTTTTGAGTCTTGGTCTGTGTCTAGACTATGAAATTAAACATGCCTGGAAACTTTCCTTGATGCTTAGGGCCAGCTGGCACAAAATAGCCTGTTTGTGCTGGTGTACGCTCACCCACTAAAGCAGAGGCTGCATGCAAACTGTCTATTTGAAGGGATCTGAAACATTTTCATTGGTGAATAGTGCCTGGAAATTGGCTAGGAGTCTCCTGGTTGATGTGGGCCAAGAGCATTCCAGGAAATACTTTAACAAATTACTGGTTGTCTCTGTCAGTGGTGGAGAGCACTTCCTGACCTTGCCTTGCCTTGCTTTTTCTTCTCACACTTTTTCTTCCTGTTGGGAGACTGGTCAAAGAAAATAATCAGCAGCAGTAAGAAGAGTAACTTTCAAACTTGCCTGTCAAAGCAGTGCTAGCTTTTAGATCAGCACTGCCTCACTCCAGTTTATTGCTAGCTCAGATCTCTAGAGGAATGTAGGAGAAGCAGGTGGAGCCTAGGAGGAATGTAGAGAGGTGTTCAGTGTCCTGCTGGATTTCAAGAATTACATGGTTGTGCTGAAAAATCTCAAAATGCTCTAGTAATTTGAGATTCTTAGGGAAAGTTTCATGTTATGTTAGTGGATAGTAAAGGGAGGAGTTGTTTCAGGAGTACAGTGTGAAAGAATGTTTAAAGGAGATAATTGGTTTATCTAACACTTTGACAACTTTCATAGAAATGTAGGTTTTGTAGACCCTCCCAAAGTACAAGAAATTCATGGAGAATACTGTATTATTTTAATATACTGTCATTTTTTTATTTGCATTGCTACCATGCAAAATGCTTTATTTTAATAAGTGTTTCTAGTCGGCTAAGAACCACTGTCTGCTTAGAGTATTTACTAAATGGGAAATGAGCACAGGTCTCATAGTCTGTTCCTAAAACTCTCTAATTTCATCCCCAGTGCTTGAAGTGAGTCTTTTATGGCTTTATCTTACATGCACATTCTTGTCTTTTATTTTTTTGCAGAGGATGACAAATAGCAGCAGCTCCCCTAGCCTTCTCAATGACAGTGCCAAGCAGTACACAGGCCATGGTAAGTGCTTCTAAAATAATACAGATAAAAGTAGGTTTGGAAATTTAAGGGATTCAGTTTTGCAATACTGAGACTTTTTTCCTCTGATTTGATTTAAGATGCAGTATGTCATTATTTTTTAACTGTAGTTTATTGCATGATTATTGTAGTTTATTTATGACTTTTAGTGCAAAGCTGAAATGCACTGAACTCATAAATTTTCAGCCTTCTCTTTACTCCAGTAGAGAAAAACTAAAAAAATAAAGTCATTGGTCTTGTCACTCCATGTGAAATGTTAGTTTGAATGTTCACTGTAAAGCAGTGACAGCTTAGGCATTTATGTTGCTCCAAAGCAGTATCCCTTTTTATTGTGCTCTTCACATAAGTTACTCTGTGGAATGAACGTACAGGTTTTTATTCTCAAATAGGGTAGGGGTAGGGTAGGGTATATGAGTTTTGTGAAATATATTGCATAACTGATGATTCTTTATAGCTGTTAAGTTTTGGCCTGTAAGCAGTACTTCCTATCTCTTAGATTTTTTTTCCCTCCTATAGGAAACATGATTTTCAAGTGAACAAAATATCTGTGTAGTACAGGCCTACACACTCACTGAATTATTGTGTAGGGTATATTCAACTTCTCTAATGCACTTCTCAGATTCACTGCAGATTATTTCAGCTGTAGCTGTCAAACTAAGCTCTTTAAGGAAGAGAGAACTACTCCCTTATGGCAAGGACATGCACTTAAAATATATTTCTGCTCTGAAAATTACTGTGTAAATGATGTTCTAGAACTCCATTTGCATGTCTGAGCCTGCAGCTAGTCTTCTTATTAGGATTGTAACTTTTTAAATGTGATGGTAACTACTATAAAATTAACTTGCTTTAAAGTTAAAATTTGTGGAGTATTTTTTTTTTCCTTCTGGTTAATTTTCAGTAAGTTTTGTGGAGGTCTCCAGTTTTAAATATAGTTTGAGTCTGACTGTGACAAGCCAAACAGTGATGGAGGTCCATGCAAGGAGAGAAATAAGACTGACTTTTGGGAGCCAGTTTAAATTATATTGTGTCTCAGATCCCCCTCCTCTTGCCTCTCCAGGCTGTACTTCTCTTGTAGAATTATCCCTTTAAGGAGTATTGATTCATGATTAAGAAAGTATTTCATCAAAACACCAATGTTTACAGCCAGCATCAGATTAGCAGTCGTCTGCTAATCTGGCAGCTTTGCTCATACAGTTTGAGTTTTAAGTTGCATCTGTGATTTGTTACTCAGTTTTTGGTGCTTCAACTTTGCAAAGGATGTATAGGGACAAAGAAAAAGCAATAAAGAGCTACTAACAGAATGTAGACCCTTGCTACCCTTAGTTCTGATTTAAATTTGTGCAGAACAGCAATAGGAAGGTCAATCTACATAATTTTTTGTAAGATTTATACAGGTAATTGGAGATGAAGTCTTTAAAATGTTAGATGGTGTGGTAGTTTGAGCCTGGCTGGATGCCAGGTGCCCACCACACCGCTTTACCCCCCACCTCCCGAGAAGCAAGCCAGGGAAGGGGAGAAAATAAGATGGGAATCTCGTGGGTTGAGATAAAAGCAGTTTAATAAGTAAATAAGCAGCAAAGCCGCGCGCGCGGGAAGCAAAGCAGAAGCAGATAAGCTGTTACTCTCTACTTCCCATCAGCAGCGATGTCCGGCCACCTCCCGAGAAGCAGGGCTTCAGTACGCGTAGCGGTTGCTTTGGGAAGGCCAGAAATGAATCTCGCCTCCCCTTCCTGCTCCTTTCCCCCAGTTTATATTCCTGAGCTGACGTCATATGGTATGGAATATCTCCTTGGTCAGCCTGGGTCAGCTGTCCTGGCCATAGTCCCTCCCAAGATCATGCCCACTCACAGCTATTGGTGAAGGTGGGGGAAGGAATGCTGGAGGGACAGCCCCGATGTTGTGCAAGCGGTAGTCATAATATTGATATCAACAGTAAGCACAGCACTGCAGGAGCTGCTGTGGAAAATCACTACCGTCCCAGACCCACTACAGATGGACATTAAATAGTGTCAACAGCAATTCAACTTAACCGAACTCTGCCAATGAACAGCATTTCAGTTAAGCAGTTACACAGAAGTAATAAATGTTGTGTTTTTTAGCAGTGTGATAGCTAAATTTGGTTCTGTCAAAAGCATTTTTTTAAACAGAAACAAGTTGATAAATTTCTTTTTAATATTAGCGGTATATAGCATAATGGTTTACATTCCTTTTACAGATCCACTAACTTCACCAAACTCATCTTTAATTAATGACTTTGCTGCCCTCAGCATGTCTCAAAGGAGGAAGGTAGGCAACAACTAAATCTTGAGTAGCATATTTATATTTGAGTTGATAGGGAACAAGATCTGGAATAACTTGAAACACTAGGTGAAATAAGGATTATTCTTCTAATGTTACTAGATTTGTTTTAATATATCAATTCTAATATAAATAAGGTCTTATTACTTCATTTTTGCTAAACTGGACCACACTGCTGCTTCTATTAAAAAAAAAAACCATTCTAAGCACTTGTAAGCTGAAGTTTATAAGAGTGCTTTGAATATGAAAATTAGGATATAGCCCTTTGAATTTGTAAGCAAATTATTTTGAGTGTACTAAGGCACAAGTCACCTGAAACCTTCATGGCAACAAGTTCTCAATACTTTAAAAATCACTTCTCCATTTAGTTTGAAAGACACTCTGTGATATTTTTGGAAAACTAAGGTGTGGGATTTTTTTTTTTTTCCCCTCTAATCTGTATTGAGAAATCTTTCTTTTGCTGAGGGCTAGAGAAGCATCTTCAAGCACCTTTGACCTGCACCAATACAGGTTGTGGTGTTTTCCAGTTGTATGCATAGAAATGCAGTGACTGGAATAAGTGACAAAAGGTGGTTTATGCCAGAGTTCCTTTTACTTTTGGTGAACTGTGGCTATAAAAAAAATTATCTGGTCCTAACCAGTTATCAAATTTTACTTTCACTGATGACTTTCGTGTTTTACTAGTTTTCTTATTAGCCACATCATCTTGAAGTTTCCTATACTTGATAATGGATTGTCTTGAAAGCAAACTACATCAGCATGCTTGTGACTTCACAGAGCTTCATTTGTGTGTTGCAATTGGGAGCTCTGTACCATTCCTGCAGGTGTAGATTGATCTTAAAGATATTTACTGTAGTTGGCCCATCAGATTAATGTTCCTTGAAGTGAAATGCTGTTGTAGAATGTTAATTTCTTAATATTATGATGTATCCAAGCTACATGGATCTCTGAATTTCCTTAATGCCAGTATAGCACTGGAAGTCAGATGTAAACTATAAATGTATTGTTTACCCACTTGAGGATAGTAAGGATGAAACCAAGCTTATATCCCTTTTGAACACAGCCTGCAAGAACTATATATATACACATACACTCGTGTATGTGCATGTTTTGTGTGCACTTATGTATGTAAATCATAGAATCATAGAATGGTAGGGGTTGGAAGGGACCTTTAGAGATAATCTGGTCCAACCCCCCTGCAGAAGCAGGTTCACCTAGATCAGGTCGCAAAAAAAAAATCACATGCACCAAAGGAAATTAGCTATCATACAGAAGTATAGCCAGAGTGACCACTGCCTTTAAAAATAACTTGAAACAGTACAAAATGAAACCAAACCAATTAATGATTGAGTGTAAAGCTCAAATACTAATGTAGACTCTTTTCTAGCTTGGTCTCTTTTTTTTTTTTTTTTTTTTACCCAAGGAGAAAAAATGTTTAAATGAAGCCACTTGCTGCTAAAATAGTATCAAGAGATTTATCTGTCAAACTAACTGACTTGGATTTTTTCCAATTAATATTCCAGACATAACTGGCATTAATGGAAAGATATTTGTTTTGCATATTAATAACTTGTTTATTATGACTTCTGTGTTGTAATGTATGTTTGTATAGAAGGTTGTTAAATAATACTAGTAATGGGGACGTCTTTGTCTAATATTACTTGAGCTGTGTAAAATCTAGGCATCCAGGCTCCCTCTATAGTCAGCAGAGAGACAAACAGCTTAAAGGAACATTCAGCTCACACTGAGAAAAGTATTTTTGAAAAGATGAGATGTCAGTGACTGCTTTAAGTGGATAAAAAAGTGATGGCTAAAGTTATTAGAAATCAATCACTTTTATGACTGAATTTTTTCTACTTCTGCTACTAATGCATTGCAGATAGTCACGGATCTAGTTTCTTAATATTTGTAGTATTTTTGGAGTACAATGTTAAAATTGTATTAAATTATTTCCTCAAAAGCCCTAAATGCTTGAGTGTCATGTATTTAAAAACTTGTGTGATTTCCTCCCACCTCAGTAACTGATGTTTATTTGGAGCTTGATTTCTCAGCCAATACTTGATGCCTGCTGTAACATGAGGTAGATGGCTTTCTAGAAGTGTATGCTTGGGTTCATTGACTCTAAAGGGAGCCTTGGAAACTATCTCAAGTGTAGATACTTACAACATCTGCTCTTTGAAAAAAAAAAAAAAACAACTGTTTTCTTATTGAGAGCCCAGGGCTAAGGTTTTGTTTGTTCTGAACTAGCTGGCAAAACCAGCATTTCCTTCGTTTATCACTGACTTGGAGGACAGATATAATACAGTCTTGGTAAGTGTGTAAAGAGCAATTGCTTTCCTTTAAGAATTAGAATTGTGCTATTTCAAATACATAGAGCTATGAAGTTATTTTCAATTATGTAAAAACTGCATGCTTGTGGTGTGTAAAGCTGTGAACAGTTTCTGTAAAAGCGTGTAGTATGTAGATGTGTTAAGCAAGGAAATTTAATATTTGTTTATGGATATTGCTTTTAATGTATCCTGGCAGCCATTTAACAGTGGCAAGCCATATGGATGTAAATATTTGATATCAATAAAATATTAAGACTAGATTGTAATTCTGAATATCTTTGCTTTTTAATTAGATAGCTCTTTTGAAACTAGTTAGTGTGACTGGGCTGTTTAAGTTGCTTATGATTATTTTGATGTTTAAAGACCTTCTAAGACATTTTTGTTTCAAGAAGTAAACAGTTCTTGATTTTTGTAATGAGCATTCTCAAGGTTATTTTCTCTGTTTAGAAATTATTAAACTGCATTTCAATTTTAGATTTCAGGAAAGCTAAGATTACTATTTAAAGACGTTTTTATAGGATAATTAAAATGAAATCAAAGGAGCTAAGTATTTCTGTAGATGGAGCCTTGGTGGAGGTTCTGTCAACTGTAAAACCTTCTGGATTTACTGTCCGGTTGTTGTAACTCCACATGCAGTAAGACAAGCAACCTTAAAGTGAATTTCCTATAAGAGATTTTCAGGTAAGTATTAATCTACAATACACAAATAGGATTTGTGACGCATGGAAAAAAGCTAGAGTTAGTAATAGACTAACCCTCTTTCCTGAGAATGTCACGCTTATTCCATTTTTTTTCTTCAAATACATGTTTTGCTTGTTAAAAATAGGGTGCATTCTGAACTTTAACTTCTTGGATGTTTTCCCTAAATTGGCTTTAGCCATTATCTAGAAAAATGCTCCTCTCTAAACCCTGAAATGATCTGACTGGAAAACTCCTTGCATTCATTTTGGTGGTTTTGGTGAGCAGTTCGTAAAAACGTGTGCAACATAACTGATCAGAATCTGTTGCCAAGAGAATCGTAGCTTAATGCATTAAAAAGACATTATATGATATGAAACTTTTTGTTTAAATTTGTTCTGAGACTGTTGCCACCAATCTAGGCTAAATGGTTTCCCAACTTGTCACTGGTCAGCCTTAGGGTAGTGAAAAGCATTGCTTTTCCATTTTACTTTGGTTTTTTTTTCATACCTTCAATCCTCATGAAAACTGAACTCCTTCAGAAAAGTTACTAACATTGATTTATTTCCATCTTATTTCTAACTGTTCAGTCATACCTAGGGGAGAGCTGTCAAGGTGAGAACCACTGTTAGTCCCCAGGCTGCAAGGAGTGAACAAACTGCTGAAAGCGAGCAACTTTCAATACACTTTCTGTGTATGGATTTTGAAGAAACTTTTTTAGAACTCTTTTCATTGGTCTTAGGCAAGTAAGAGCCAGAACCAAAAGACTCAGAACTAGATTAGAATGGAAAGTATGGGAGAAATTATTTGGACTGAAGTTTAACCAGAAGAGGGGGCTTCTGTTTCTTGCTCTCAATGAATGTTTGTGACAAGTGACACTAGACATCAGACTTCTTTAGTTCATATACTTTGGTCAGCAGTAATAAATGTGCAGAGGAAATTACTTCAAAACAAAAGACTGCATTGCATGTAAGACTAGTCTGCATAAATAAAACCTTTTTAATGAGTATATGGATTTTCCCCTCTTATGTTAAAAGAAAACAGTAAAGCTAACTTCATGTCCTGTGGAAATCAAAATCTTGAGACCTAAACTATTGCTAGTTTGTATTTGACTGTCCTCCATCTATAAACATTTTGTTACTTTTTGGGAAGCTGTATTTATCTTCAGTTGTCTTGTGTTTCATAGCTTCCTGAATACCACCTCAGAAGCATGAATCATATTCTGAGAAGTTCAGGGGTTGTTACTAAATACAATGTCATGTCACTGTTTTGTAAACTGCAGTTTTATGGTTGCACAGACTTTATAATGTACCTGGGCTAAATTTCTATTTAAAACCTGAAATTTATCTTCTGGGATTATACACCCCTACTGCAATAATAAAATATTACAGTTTATAAGTAGTGCAAAAAGTTGCAAAAATATTGGAAGGAAGCCTATACTTCTAAAGAACTAAGGGATGTTTACGAGTAGAGTGATATTTATCTCTGTCTAAAATGTCTTTTTAAGGGTATGACATCATCTAACTAGTTGTGCACATTTCATTCGAATAGTTATTGGAATTTTGTTGGTTGTGTACTCTTGCTGTCTTAGTAATTACTGCATAGATATTTTTTCATTTAAATGTGACATGAGAGAATATATTCATCACAGTCATTTTTTTGTGTATGGATTAGTGATCATTGTGTTAAGTAAGAAAACAAGTTAAAATACTTCTTTCTAAAAAGATGTAATATTTTACATTGATGAAGAGTTGGTGTATTTTTGTTGCCTCATCCTATTGTGTATTTGAAAGAAAAGAGCTGAATGACTGCATAGCACAGCATTTATCTTAGAATTAAAAAATATTTGCTTGTTTTGGTTTTGTATCTAAGCAGGTCAGATACATCTTATATCTACAGACATCTCAAACTTTAAATGTTAAACTCACTCCCCATTTTTACAGCCTAACTTTTCTGTTAGCCACCTAGACTTTGTCAGGGTAGCTTACAGGCTGAAGCAGTTAACTACAAATGTCACTCTAAGCAAAAGCACATTATTTACAGTATTATATTCTTCCTATGCCAGGGAGTATGTAGTCTTTCAGACTGATTTGCAGTAAAATAATTGAAAGATTTTTTTAAACTTGTCCACGCATTTTTTGAAGACATTATACAAATATTTAAAACAAAGTTTTTGAGAAATCATATGCGTAGTAAAGCTCAGAGTACAAGTTGTATCAGTCTTTAGTCCTCCTTTGTATTTTTTTTTTTGTTCTTAACTATGCATCCTTTTCCCACTATTTTTATAAGTGATAGAAAAACTTCTGGCCTACTAGAAGAGAGATGTTTAAACTCTAAAAATCTGTAGTTTCCTCATTGGATGCTCCTTTGGCAATGGAGTTTCTGAAAGTACATCTATGGTCGTACTCAAAGAATTGCACAACCACAGAATGGTAGCAGTTGGAAAGGACATCTAAAGAACATCTAGTTGAACCCCCCTGCTAAAGCAGGTCTGTTTAGATCAGGTCACACAGGAACTCATCCAGGTGGATTTTGAAAACCTCTACAGGAGACTCCACACCCTCCCTGGGCAGCCTGTGCCAGTCCTCTGTCACCCTGGCAAGTCTTCACTATACAGTTAGAATCTGGTCTAATGGTGGTGGAAAAAGCTTCCTTTCCCAACAGTTTATTTCAATTCAGCAGGTGGAACAACTTATCCTGTGTGCTATCTCTAGGCATTTAATGGACAAGAGGATCATTAGGAGCGGTCAACATGGCTTTACCAAGGGGAAGTCATGTTTGACAAACCTGATAGCCTTTTATGAAGATGTAACCGGGTGGATGGATGGTGGTAGTGGAGTGGATGTGGTTTATCTGGATTTCAGTAAAGCATTTGACACAGTCTCCCACAGTATCCTCACAGCAAAACTGAGAAAGTATGGGCTGGATGATCAGGTAGTGAGGTGGATTGTGAACTGGTTGAAGGGAAGAAGGCAGAGAGCAGTGGTCAATGGGGCAGGGTCTAGTTGGAGGCCTGTGTCTAGTGGAGTCCCTCAGGGGTTGGTGCTGGGACTGGAACTATTCAATATATTCATTAATGATCTTGATGAGAGAACAAAGGGCACTGTCAGCAAGTTTGCTGATGATACTAAACTGGGGGGAGTGGCTGACACACCAGAAGGCTGTTCTGCCATTCAACAAGACCTGGACAGGCTGGAGAATTGGGCAGAGAGAAATCTAATGAAATTCAACAAGGGCAGGTGTAGAGTCTTGCATCTGGGAAAGAATCACCCCATGTATCAGTACAGATTGGGGAATGAACTGTTAGAGAGTAGTGTAGGGGAAAGGGACCTGGGGGTCTTGATGGACAGCAGAATGACCATGAGCGAGCAATGTGCCCTCATAACTAAGAATGCCAATGGCATCCTGGGGTTTATGACAAGGCTATGGTCAGTTGGTTGAGAGAGGTTCTCATCCCCCTCTACTCTGCCCTAGTGAGACCACACCTGGAATATTTTGTCCGGTTCTGGGCCTCTCAGTTCAAGAAGGACAGGAGGCTGCTAAAAAGAGCTCAGCACAGGGCCACAAAGATGGTTAAAGGGGTCAGCATCTCCCTTGTGATGAAAGGCTGAGGGAGCTGAGGCTCTTTAGCTTGGAGAAGAGGAGACTGAGGGATGATATCATTAATATTTACAAATATGTAAAGGGCAGCTGTCAGGAGGATGGAGCCAGGCTCTTCTCAATGATGTCCAATGATAGGACAAGGGGAAATGGATACACGCTGGGACATAAGAAGTTTCAAAGAAACATAACGACTTCTTCACTGTGAGGGTGACTGAGCACTGGAACAGGCTGCCCACATGGGTTGTTGAGTCTTCTCTGGAGACATTCAAAACCCACCTGGACGAGTTCCTGTGTGACCTACTCTATGTGGTCCTGCTCTGGCGAGGGGATTGCACTAGATGATCTTTTGAGGTCCCTTCCAACCTTTAAGATTCTATGATTCTTAGTGAAGAACCCTGTCAGTATAACTATATCTGTCCTAGGTTTTTCCAATTGTGGTAATTCATACCTCGTCCAACCTAGCTAGGTTGCAAGTTTAGAAGATATTTCACTTAAAGATATGTCATTTTTCCTTGACTTCCTCTGAACTATTCAAGATTTTTGTGTCTTCAGCATATATATTAATGAAATGCCCTTCTTAGTATGTACACCTGCAATATATTCTATGGTTTAAAATCCCTGGTCTGTTGTAGCTTTCACTCTAAAATTTGGGTTTTTTGCAGTGATGAAATATGTTGTTCAAGAATAAGGCCTATTTCTGTGCCAAATTGTACATTTTTGTTTGTCTCCATATGATACTTTTCAACTAGTTAAAGTTTTATTCCCAGCCAAACCTAGGGGTTCCTTAACATTTTTAAAGAAGAGATCCAGGTGAGAAATGTGGCTAGTCTATAAGTCCCTATAATCTAAATGGATAACATTATAAACTTAAAAATGGTAAACATATAAACATGATATGTGTTGGCATACTCTTTTCTCAAAGAAAATCAATGAAATGCCATGCAGCAACAAACACCAACCACACAAAGAGGTAATTATTTTTAACTTGTTGGCCAGGCTCCTTTTCCATTTTTTGTGTATGAAAGTAAAAAAAAAAATTGGCTCCAACCTTCAGAACCTGAGATACAGAAAACAAGTATTATTTGCCTCTCTACCAGTGAGAGGTAATGAAAGAGGAAGAGGAGAGAAAGTATCTTCGTTGTCAACAAACCCAAACCGTGTGAAGGGGTTTGTAGCTTTGGCCACAAAGCTTAAAAAGTAACGTCAAGACAACTTCTCTTTTTCATTATACAAACTTGAAAATGTGTTAAGATACTCCTAGTGACTGTACCTAATGTTCCAGTATAACACCTTGTAGACTGAATTACTAAATACAGTTATGCAGTTGCATTCACAATTAAGATGCTTTGGAGCTGAGTCTGCCTGTGTAGGATTCTATCTAGGCTGTTGTATTTTTCCTCAATAACACGTTGAAGATGGTATCCATAGCTGGATGTTTTAAATACTGTTTTATTCCAACACATAAATTATGACTGTGAGGTGAAAGCAGCAATGATGATACCAGTGTCATCTTTTTAACTTTTCATTTTCAAGACATAATGTAATGGACGTTGGCTCTTTTTCAGTAGACTGGCACCCTAGCTGAACTTTTAACCTCTTTTTCTAATGGTGTCATTGCTACAAACTTCTGTTAAAAATGAACTCTTAGGAAACAAGTCAACATCAAAACTTAAATGCATGTATTGCTTAATTTTGTTATTAGTACAATGGAAATATGATATTGTATACCTCATCGTTCTTGTCTGACAATGTAAAGTTTATCTGGTTGTACGTGCAGATTCAGTGAACTTGCAGTACAAATAGTTAATGCCACTGTGATACCTTTTAGCTATGGTAATTTAATGATGCTTAATTTAGCCTGTGATGGGGAAAGCTTAAGATCACTTGTTTGTTTCAGTAGTATACACACATAGACAGCATACTGTAGCTGAGATGATTCACAATAAACCACAATAGCCTGCTCATTTGTTTATATGCTAAACTTGGTTGTGCATTTTTTTAGTACAGAAAATGTCTTGTAAATAAAAAATTCAAAGCCTGCCAGAGGTTAGTGCGTTCTTAAAAGCAGAAACATAACTTGAGATATGAGTGATCCTAAAAAAATCCAATTGGAGATCTTCAGTGGAAGAAAACTTTGGAGTTATATAGTCTAATTTGACAGCTTATCCATACTTATATTTTGTATGGAAGTTACTAGACAGGAGGAATCTTTACAGTTTGAATCTTCAAAAAGCTTTTCTTGTTAGATTTTATAAGGAATAATGTCTTACACCAATGATATGTCCAACCCTAAATTAGAAAGAGGAAGTGTGGCACTGGCTACTGTCCACCAAACAGGAGGAACTAGGGGCAAAAACTCTGTTACAGCAAATAGTAGGAGGAAAATAGACTTGTTAAACATGTTCTGAAACATCTTGTTGAATGAATGGGAAGCGAGTAATTAAGCTGACTTGAGGAATATTTTCTAGGGTGGGCTAATTAACTTACTCATCTGTAGTACTGTTCTGGTGTGAAGACCTTTTTGTCTTTAGAGTGGATTTCTTTTGTTGAGGTATAATTTTTTTTAGACTTGGAGTTTGTCTGTCCTAATGTTAACACCTGCCCTCTAATCATGCCAAACAGTAGCTTCCAATCATTAATTGCTGGCAACAGCTTGGTTCTACAGAGCAATGGTTATAATTACTAGCTCCTTTTGAAAATGCTTACCCTTCTCACCCTGGGGAGCCAAGCTGTTGCTAGCAATTAAAAGTAGTTATCTGTTCCCACCTCGTGTAAACATTTGCAGCCAGTACTTAATACTGCTTCACACTTCTTTGCCCTGGAGGAACCAAGCTCTTCCAGTAGTGTTTTGTAATAGTTTAGTTTTGTCAGGTTTTTTTTCTTTCTCTTAGATTTAATTTTAATTAGTGTAGTTTAACCTTATTTTTCCATTTAAAAAGAATTATGATGTTTTTGATTTTTCACAACTCATTTGGAACTTTTAACTATATTGGGAGTTGCACCTGAGTTTCAGAAATACTTGCTAAAGGATTATGAAGTATTTAAATACTTCAGTTGCCTTGCCCTTACCCTGGCCTCACCTCCCCCTCTTAAAAAAAAAGTTCAGTATGTTGAAGTAACTCTTTGTTTATATGGCTGAACAGGGTATTTTTTGCCACATAGAAACACTTTATGGAAGGCAAAATTGCAACTGCTTTTGTAATCATCCAAGTGAAATTGTCTCCATGCCAAGAAGTTAGATTTGTTTGTCCAGATTGTCATGTTTCTATTTTTAGGTAGATTTATGTATTAGTTCAGAAATGATCAGTGATTGATGAGTTCTTGCTTGTTTAAAAGTGCACTATTCTGTCTGTTGCTTTATTTGCTGCTCTGTGTAGAAGGCAGGATGTAGCAAAGTTAATATATCTTTTCAAACTGCTGATCTATTTGATCTTTCCCTTCTAATGGATCTCCACTTTTTTCTGTTTTATTTCTGGTCTCCGGTAAAGTCAGATTGGATTTACGAATCAGATGCCATTTTGCTCATTGAAAACAAGTGTAATTTAGAGTAATTTTGATGCAAATAGACTGAAATTTATTTTGAGTCTATCTCATCTTCTAATGTCTGCCTGAACAATGAAATTCTAGTAATCATAATAAACAAAGTAAAATTTGAGTTTAGTCTCACACAGTTTTTAGTTTCATTATTTCATACCAGTAAGCCAAAAACTATTGGTATATTAACTTGTATTATATCTCTTTTGTTTTATGGCATAGAATTGACTATTGTTTGCCCTGCTGCAGCCCCCTGGTATAGTCCTTCATAAAGCTCAAAATATAGTTTCATTCTGTTGCCTGGGATCTGAATCTTAGAATGTAACTGAAATAGACTCCCTCCAGCTTGGCTCAATTCCTCTTTTGTTTTGATTCCTTTTTTTTTTTAATATTTATAGCTCACCTTTTATTATGGAGGATTAAAAGAATACTTTATGAATAGGAATATGTTTAGACATTGGATTCTAGTCCAGTAGTCTAAGGCAGATTGTGCCCCTGTTGTACTAAAATGGAGAGAGATGGGGAAGCTGCCAAGGAAACTCTTACTCTCCTGTACATAATTATTTCCAGTAGCCAAGCTAAGGAAAATACATGCCCTAAAGTCCAACATCATTTGTATGCCTGGCTTCTTATCTTACAGCTTTGCCATTTATGGTTCTTGTAGTCTTTCTGAATTACTAAAATGGTAAGTTGCCCAACAATTGAGTGATTCTCCCAATAAGCAACCAATATCTAGATTTATCGTGACCAGGTTTGTATTTGAGCTGTAGGACTTTGTGCTACTCATTGGAGCTTAAACAATTTCTCATTGGCATGACAAAATTCAGTCTTGTTGTTAAAGTTGGTTAAGTTGAACTCCGTGCCTTTGTAGTTCATAGACAATGTTGGTATCCTTGAGAGGGGATTGTTGGCTTTCGTTGTTTTTTTTGGAGGGGGGCGTTTATAGGTAAGTGGGATACTACTGACAGTTTTAATTCTTTCTAACACTTTCGGCCTAGAAGCTTTCAGGGAAGTAGAGGGAATTTGTTTTGTTTTGTTTTTTCCCATCCATTTGATGCTAGCTTTGTCTTGTGTTTTGCAAATTGTGTGTGAGTGGGAAATTTTCTCCAGTCTCATTTCCTAAGGAACAATTTTTAAAGTGTATCTCAAAGTACATGTTGCTAAGATTTCTAAGGTGCCAGATGAAGTAGATATCTGAATAAAGGTAAGTTAAGCTTTGATGACTTAGAGTGGTCTGTATCGGTAGGATGACAGTGGCATTTTTCACATTAAAAAAATCCACATCAAAAGAAATCCAGATCAACTCCAGCAATTTGGTCCAGTTTTTGATACAAACAGTATGAAAAATCCTAATCTAAATATATGTAGATGCTGAAATATTTTAGTGGTATTTACTGCCTGGGCAGATGCATATAGGTTTGAAAGTGTAGAGACACTTTTTAAAATTTAATGTTCATGTCATGCTTTATAAATAGTCTCATTGCCATTGTTTTTGAAATGTCACTCCTATTGAGGTGCAAGTACCTCCTGCATGTTTGCTTCCTTAAGCATGTTTTTTTTCAGTTTTAAGTCAGTTTCCAATGCCTGTATCATGGTAACTCGTTTACTTTCACTTAAGACAGTAGCTGGTGTTCATAATTTGAATATTAGCTTGAGCCAGAAATGTTTTTCTCATTGAGTTCTACAGCAATTGGTTATCCAGTTCTGTCTGTTTTTTAAAAGTCTTCAGGAGATGAGTTTTGGCAAATATGAATTTAAAAAGAAGAATACAAAACTGAGTGTTAATTTCTTGTTTGATAGAAATCCCAAGGGAAGAGTTCATTATTATGATGTGATTGAAGGTATCTGTTGGAGAATTATGGTGTTTTTTTTAAAGAATTCCTCATTTTTACAGAATTCTGCCATTTATATTCCTATTTCAGTGGCTGACTTGTGATAGACAGTTTTGCTTACAAATAATTATTAGTCTCTGAAGTCTCTTTTAATTTATTTAGAAATTTTTACTTTTTAGAAGTCATTTACTATAACCAAATAGTCAGGATTGAAAGGAAACAGTCTCAGATAAATTTTACTTGCAAATTGTTTCCTATTCCACCAATCCAGAAATCATGTCACAGTGTAATAACTATTTTAGTGTAGCTTTAGATGAGGGTTGTTAGGAGTGGCCTGGTTTCTCTCCTTCTTTTTCGTAGCCCAGGAAGTATCGACTGGGGATGCTGGATGAGAGGATAGTTCCGGTGGGATCAAAAGCAAGAAAATCAAAGAACCCTATCGGCTGTCTGGCTGACAGGTGTAAAACAGGAGTACCCATCAATATGGTTTGGTGGAACAGAGTCACAGAAAACAATTTACAGGTAAAATTATTTTTTACTGGTCACTTTTTTCAGTATTTTGGATGCTTTATTTAAAATTTTGGATAATATTAGAACCTGTTACTCCAAATATGGGTTGAGATCAGATGAAATATTTATTTCACTACTTACATAGTGGCTCTTCAGGAGAGTGACTCAGAGATGTTTCATTCTCTTTGCCCATCACTGTGCTATGTACTTTGATTATGTTATAATCTGTGAAGGAGAAGCAGAAGTAATCATTAAAGGTACTCTAAAGGCAAACACTCAACTACTTAATTTTCACATGAGGAAGATTTCTACTGGTAAAGTTAGTCATCTTTGTTAAAAAGATTGACAATGCAAATACATTCCCTCAGTACAGAATTTGATGATGTAACCATCATGATCAGAAAGTATAAATTCCTAATTTTTATGTTGGAATGATTTATATTTCTCAGCTTGTTTGTTAAACTTTATTGTTACTTAAATTGATTCCTGATTTTTCTTCAGCTGCTTAAGAATGGAGAGGTACAGCTGGATTTGAGCCTCTCTGTACAGAAGTAGTAAGTTATCCTTAATGACAATAATGAAGGATAATTCTTGTCTAGGAGGAATCTGCTTCATGCCCTTAAATTGGGGTTTAGATGGGAATATAATATTACAGTGGAGGGAATTGCAACACTGCTGCTAATACTATTTTGCACTTGTCTAGTACTTCAGAGATCATTATTTAGTTGTCTTATGAGAGTTGCGTTCTTTTTGATGTTTGAGTGAATTGGATAAATTGATAGCAGACTTATAACTAGAATTTGTACCCCTTCAGAATTTTTTTGTTAGCTAAATTTCTGCCATGTAAGGGCCAATATGAAGCTCATGTTGAGAGCCTGACCCTACTAATACTAGTTCTGCACTACATGATGCTTGGACGTCTTTGCGTTACTGAAACACTGAAGTCATGCACAGTGTGATGCAGGCAAACTCATGCTTGCATTGTGTTAGAGACTTTTGGGCTTAAGTTTGTCTTGGCTTTTTTTGCTGCTGGGGAAGCAGCACAACCACTGGTAGAGAAAAGGTAAAGCATGAAGGAAGCATTGGTAGAAGGATTAGGTAAGATTGCAGAGGAGATGTTGAAGCCTGTGAATGAAGCCCTCCTTTTCTCAAAGGAAAGACTGACAGATTGAATTTATTCTGTGTATTTAAGGGAGGTATAAACTGTAATTAGTAGACAATTGCTCTGAGAAGAGAATTGGAAAATTTCAGGTGAATGTTAAAAGGCAGGAAAAGCCCTGTTTGCACTTGTATCCTCTATTGTTTGCTGTTCCTTGTTGCAACAAGGTTTGTTTTTAATCTACATTTAGAGCAGAGCAGAAAAATTTAGTGTTTCTGGAGGCTCAGCACCTGACCCCAAAGTTGTATCGAAAGTGTGGCAAAGAGAAGCTCAAAGTCCCCTAGCTTTCTGGGGAGCAGCAATAATTTGGGATTAGCTGCAGTGCCAATGTAGCTTTTGAAAGGTGTGATTCCAAGGTCCTTTATTGTGCCAGAAACTCAGCTACATAATGGATTTGAATGCACAGCATAAGATTTTGTACTATAGAATGAAATTACGTTAGCTTCCCATGAAGATGTGGGACTTCAGAAATGCACGTGTATGTGGTAAAAATAAGAACAGCAAAATGTTCCAGCTGTAGCAAGCAGAATTGAAGGAGAAACAGTGTGGTTTGCAGACAAACAGTGGAGTCTGGCAAGACTGAATGGGAAAAGGTGTAAAAAATAGACTGCAAAGGAGGAACCAAGTTTACCTTGATTTGATCATTGGTCATGCATATATTGTTTGATTGCCAGATCATACGATATAAATCTTCATATTATAGTGTGAAGGTTTTCTAAATTACCACTAAAACAAAACTTGAGAATGTTGAAAATTTGAAATTTTAATTACAAAAGCACGAAAAATGAAGTGGTTTCGTACTGAGGTTTCAAATTGACCTTTTCTGCTTCATTATATATGCAATCCACAGCATTGCTCTTCACTATTTTGAAACACATGCTCCTTAGGGATTTTTGCAGGTGTGAATATAGGTTACACAAACTAAGTTTTGGCTGATGGCAAGTGCTAAGCAATAAGTAGAAAGGTTAAATTATGATGGAAGCACATCTGTTTGAGTGCATGTTTTTTTTCATTTATGTTCAAAGATGAGAAAGGAGAATTACATCTCAGAATTGCTGTGGACTTGCAATGTTGGGCAGATGTTGAAGCTCATGTGCCTATTTGAATGTCCACTTTTTTAAAGACATAATTTAAGATGTTGGAGTGGACTGTTTCATGGTGCAATATAGATATTCGTGTCAAAAAAGTGGCTGTTTTAAAAAACACGATAGCTTACAACATGTGTTATAAAACTATCACTTTTTCTTATACATGGCTATAAATGTATAATGTAGAATCATTGAATGGTAGGGGTTGGAAGGGACCTTTAGAGATCCTCAAGTCCAACCTCTCTGCAGAAGCAGGTTCACCTAGATCAAGTTGCATAGGAACACGTCCAGGTGGGTCTTGAAGACCTCCAAGGAAGGAGACTCCACAACCCCTCTGGGCAGCCTGTGCCAGGGCTCCCTCACCTGAACAGTTAAATAGTTTTTTCTTATGTTTAAGTGGAACTTTTTGTGTTCTAGCTTCATCCCATTACCCCTTGTCCAGTTGCTAGCTACTATAGAAAAAAGGGATGTCCCAACCTCCTGACACTCACCCATAATCCATATCTACTTTCTGTAAATACTTAAGTAAAAGTGAAGTCCACAGATTAATTGTATTCTAGGTTGTGTGTTAAAAAAACCCAACAAAACCTCCAAACCAAAGTTTGTTCTGTAGTGATATGTCCTGAGATACTACACCTACAGCATGATACATATTATAATAGCAAAAGGTAATTCTCCTTCAAATAGTAGTAATAGATATATTTTTAGCTGTACAGATGACTTCTTAAACACCATGAATAACCGTTTCATGAACAAAAAAACCCCATAGAAATTAATTGTTCAAACATCTTGCATCTTGAGTATGGACATTTAAAAGTTTAGAGTTCTTACAGTACTCAGGAGTCTTGTTAAAGAAGTGTGTAAATATTCCAAGTCTTAAAAGTTTACTTTTTAGTGAGATCAGCTTGCCAAATGTAACAAAACTTTTCTGGTAGCTTTATTTATCTGAGCCCATGTTGTGGTTTTAAAACAAGTAAATACTTAGCCAACAAATTTTACCCAGTTGTAATGAAACTGTCTAACTCTTCTGCAGAACAGTAAAGCAATCTAGCTAATAAGATTGATTAATTGAAATTTGTTAGAGCTTATTGTATAGGTGATGTGATGACTCGTCACAGTAATTGCAATAGGGTAGCATGTTGCACAAATTCAATAGTGAGAGGGAAAGAGACTTGCTTTGAAGCCCTTGGTGACCTCCAGTGTCTGCTGAGCTACTGAATGTGTCCTTCCCTGATGTTATAGTTAACAAGGAATCCTGGAAACAGAGGGATTGCAACAATGCTCTTTAAAGTTAAACTCGTTTGTATGACACATCTGCCCATCTGAAAACAACGACAAAGGAACAAGAAAAAAACCCAAAATAACCACTTAAAAAAACCCAAGCAAAACTTCTTCATGTGCTTGGATTCCTAGGAGATATTCTGAAAACTATGCCCGAAATAAACTGGTAGAGGACTGCCCTGCTTTATAGTGTGAGGATAGTTTAGTGATGATTTTCTGTAACAGTTACAAGATTATGCAATTAGGGATGTCAGAACAAATCATAAGAGAACATAAAAAGAGAACAAAAAGGCTTGTACCTAGTTTTTAGCATGGTAAGTACATTAGCATGTTCTTTGGAAATAAAATTAAGTCAGCCTACTTTTTGCTTTAGGTAGCTGCTTTGGTCAAATGAGGGACCAGAACCAATCTAATGAAGTAGTTACAGACACCAAAACAGGTGATGGCTCTGCTGCTAATCACAGAATCTTAAGGGATTTATGATCCTGTGGTGTGCTTTTAACTGCTGAGCTGGAAATGATAGAAGGGTGATTTCCAGTACTCCTATGCATACTGGAAGGTACTGAAAAGGTTCTCCCCTTTTCAGTACTCCGTTCATCATCTTTCAAAGGCTTCAGAGCTTGTTATCTGGATATTAGAGCGTACTTTTGTACTTAATGGCACTTCAAGGATTAATTTATGAATTAATGCAGCAGTGGGGCCTTCAAAGTTTATCACTGAGGAATGTAAAGACAAATAATACATGTTGAAATTGATAGTTGATGAAATAGGAATTTTCGTTTTACTTCTGGATTACAAAAATCTGTTGTGCAACATACGATAATGCTACATGCTGCTGTGTGATCCTCCAGCAGTGGTCTTCAGCTGAGATCTTTGGCTTGCTTCATATGCACCTTTCTTTAAGAAGCCTTGAATTGTTTTTTGATGGTACCCACAAAATATTTGTTTCTTCCCCTCCCTACTGTATTTTAATTGTGTTTTCCCTTTATGTCTTTAAAATCATAAAAGACACCAGACAGAGAAACTCTGTGCTGAGTGGTGACACAAAGGAGTTTTTATAGTCCTCCCCTTTTTTTCTTTTTTATTCTTCTGATGGTTCTGTCTTCACTAATTGCATTATGACTAAATTCAGCCTTCAATTGGATTACAGTTGTATGTCTTATAACACTTTGCATTCTGTAGTGTACCAGAGTATAGAAATTGGTTTTGTGTGTGGAACTGAATAATTGACTCAGCTTTGTGGTCTCTCTTTTAAAATTTCTTTGCAAAGCTGTCTGAAAAGAGGCCTTTCTCTCTTTGAGACAGAGCACAGATGTAAGAATCTGAAAATAAGGTATTTGGGTGAAATTTCTTCATGGAATCGATCTGGTAGAATGCATAATGCAGGTATTAATTTCAGATAACACCTAGGGAAGTTGCGTACCTGCTTTTGTTTGTCAATTTTTATTAATACACAGGAAGAAGAGCGATGAGATTTAAACTGGCCATGTTGACAGGAAAAAGGAATAGTGGTAATGTTAGCAGATATGAGTAAAGAATCACTGGGGAAAAAACCCCGTAGCTGATACAGCCGAACTTGTTTCTGTTTAATGTGGTTTGTTGAAAACATACTGATGTTTTGAAATTGTATGTGCCTTTTAAGAGGACGTTTGCATTTGAAATTGAAAATACAGTCTTTAGTTTTTATAGTATGGACACTGCCAATGAGCTTTGTGTTTTTTATTAGGGATTTAGAAATTATGTTCACATTTTGTTAAGATTCTAACAAAAAACCTGTCAAAAATGCCCTGTAGGATTTTTAAAGCAGTCCTCAGTTAGCCGGATTATTTTGAAGCTCATCATTGATCCAAATGTAAAACTAACACTGGAATTACGTTTTGTATTATGAGTTGCCAGATTGAAAGTAGGATATTTTTCCAGACCAAGAACATAAGTTTTTGAGTCATTGTCCATTAAGAATATGTCTTCCTAATTTTGTCATGTTTGCATTCTCATTGGTGTAAAATAGATTGTCTACAAAGTTTGGAAAATAATGAAAATATTAAAGAACTAACAGTGGTATTCCATTCCCTCACTTAGCCTAGTATAGTCACTTATTCTAGCCTACATGATATGAAAATGTTTGGGATATGTTTTTAATGATTTTATTGGAAGCAAAGTGTAAAAATTAGTGTTTGACCTCAGATGAAAATGTATACTTCTGGAAATGTTTTAAAAACCTGTAACTTCACAGAGATGTTGGTGTTTTTAAATGTGACTTAGGACTTAAGCTTCAGATTTTCTGACCAAGTATTAATAGTTTTGATGGCAAATTATTGAATTTTGTTGCTCTACTTTACCTGAGTTCCACAGCCACCTGCCAGAATAAAGTCTTTGTACTTTCTTGTATTTAAAAAACAGCTTGAATGTGGAAAGATCTTTTAAAATTGGAACAAAATTTAAATTGCCTTTTTTACAAACATGGAAAGTCTGGGATTACAGCTTCACATTTGTATCATCACAGGCTTTTTTAGTAAAGGTTCAAATCTAAACAGTTTACTTATGAGATACTTTGATAAAAGTTATATAGAAACAATTTAATCTTAAGAGGCTTTGATTCTGATTCTGAAGTGTGACACCAAAAAAAATAGAGTGAAATCTGAATTTGCATCAGACCTGACTCACTGCTGTTTATAATTCTACAGTGTAAACCTGAACTGTCAGGTTCCTGGGGCTGAATCTTTCACTTTGAGAAATTAAAGCACCTAACAGTTAGAGTGGGACTCTCAAACAGCTTCACTTAAAAATGTTGATGAATATATAAGTAAATTTTGGAGACTGAAACTGTTCTGAAAACATGCAAAATGCATTTAGAAATAAAGAACAGCCCTGTGTTGAATACATTGAATTAATTGGTTGGTGGAACTGCTAAGAGTAGTATGGATTTTAGGAACTCTCTCAGTTACTGTAGGAAAGGCTGAAGGTAATCTTCCAGATGGTGTCTTTATCTCCACATGGATGCTTCAATTTTTTTGCCATGTCACCTAGTTGGCAAAGTACTTAGCTGTGGATGTGTCATGGATAGTTTTAGCAGTGGAAAAATGTGGATGCCATGTAATTTTTTTTTTTAATATATGCTTTTAACAAGATGCTATAAATTCAATCCTTTGCTATCCCAGTTCTTTTGTCTGATTTTGACTTTTCAGATGTTTCACTATTTGGACAAGTTCTACTTTGCTCTTTACTGCTTCTGTCATTTTCTCCAGTTTCAGTGCAGATTTGACTGAATGATTGCATGCCAGATTTTATCTAGAGGAACACCATTGTCTTAAGTTATTCCTATACCTAAAATTCAGATAAGTCTATAATACTACCTTTTGACTTTTGAAGTATCAATTATTCGTTTTCAATCTGCATAATGCAAATTACAATTTATTGTGCTACATTCATGTGTACCTTAGCAAGTTTTCCGTGACTAGATGTGATTAAGGACTTTTAAAATTCTTACAGACTTTCTACCCACGTAAATATTAAGTGTTTAAATATTTGATTATAACTCTTCTTTGAATATTCAGACACATGCACATGTAGAATGAATACTATGTAACATCATAAGATGGTTAGCAGTTAAAATTTACTGTGTTGTTAAAGGTGGAATATTCTTACTGTTTGCTTTTAAACCTGACTGTCCTCTTTCTTTTCCAGTGCTTTGAAATACTTCAATACTGAGATATTTGGCTGAAGTATTCAAATACAGATAAAAATAGATGAGAATAAATTAACAAAAGAAAAATGTACTTTTAAAGTACTTTTCTTCACTGTCTAAATCAGTATTTTGTAATCACACTTCTTTAATTTTGCACTAATACCTTCTGTGATGCCACATTTTTTATATTAGCCAAAATCAATATTGATAGTTTAACTACCAGTTGATATATTTGGTCATTTTAAAACTGCCTCAAATGAAAGTGATTAAATACTATTTTCTTTAAAAAAATCCCGTTGTATATTAAGTGTCCTTTGTCTATTGGGAATTGTTACTTCTCATTTTTTCTCTTTGATTTAGACGCTTCTGAGAGGTACTCTGAAGATTCCATAATAAACTTAACTTTGCCAGTTAATCTTAGTGTATTCTTGTAATAATTGGTTTTATTTCTTGGCTTAAATTTACTTTTCATCCACTGATTGGACAGTCAATAATATATTATTAAATAATAATTTAATTGGATAGATATAATAACCTTTTTGTCTTTTCAGCTCTAATTGGAAGTTTCTTTTACTAACCGCTCCCTATCCTAAAACAAGCAAACTCCCCCCCAAAAAAACTGTGAAACTCTAAGCACAAGCTTCAGTACAAATGAAAAGTCAGTTGTGCTAGATGTTTTATTTACTAATAAATATTGAATGTTTTCACTCTGATGCTATTTGCTTCTGCGACACTAAATTAAACCTCATTTTTAAAGGTGAAAGGTGAAATGTCTGAAGTCACATAGGAACAGTCTGTGCAACAGTGGCAAGGCTTTCTCAGTGTCAAATCTGTTCTCCAACTTCATAATGTAATGCTTAGGGAAAGCCTTTTGCAAAATATTTATATGAACTCATACATCAGCTGTTGGCGTGGAAAGCTTGCTAAAGCTACTTCTGACATAAGCTAGAAACAGGTTTAAATTTATTTGTGCAGACTGGCTTCTGTAATCTGCTCTTGTCAGCAGGTTCTATGTGACTTAAAAGTATCTGCTGCACTTGATAGGCTTACCTAGAAAGTATTTTCTACCAAATAGGCATATTCATCTCTTCACATTTAAAACACATCTTTAATTTACATTTGTTTTTAAACAGACACCAAATCCTTCTGCAAGTGAGTTTATTCCTAAAGGAGGATCAACCTCCAGGCTGAGTAATGTATCCCAGTCAAGTATGTCTGCCTTCTCTCAAGCCTTGTTCTCTCATCCCTCCATGGGAAGTCCTGCTAATGCTGGGCTAGCACCAGGTAAGTTCAGAGTAATGATTTGTGTTACAATTGTTTCTTTTAACTTAATGTAAAACATAACACTGTAGTAGACAATGATCAAGTTTATTTGGTCCAAACATAGCCTCCCCCTACTTTAGCTCTTAAGACAGTATTCAAACATATAAAAGTGTAGGAACATGGGATTTATCTTCCAATAGTGTAGGAATCACACTACAGGCTGTAAAATACTTTCAGCCACAGTAGCACTGAAATGAACTCAGCCTAACTTCTGCCCTTTTTGGGGAAAAGGGATGCTGAGTTGTCCATTGTGGTCTACACAGTCCTTGCCAGAGCAGTATCTGAGGTGATTTAAACTACCCCTAGTTTAGAAATACACTGCAGTCTACAGTGTGAATGCATGCTTAGATTACCACATTGATCTGCTCTTTTGGTTTGTTTCTAGAGTTTGTAATCTAGAAGTAATTATTTTCAATGCTAATGAGTATATATGAGGGCTTAAAAATCTTGATGAAAAACAAAAAGTGGAGGCTAATTTTATTCTAATATCATTTACCTGCAAAGTAGTGTTAATTATATTGTATCTGCCTTGTATATTCTCACTTTTCAGACCAATTTATGATTATTTCTCACATTTAAAACTGTTACTGAAATAAGTTCCATGCAGTCGTACAATTCCAAGGGACAAGATTGTTTTATAACAAGTTTAAGTTCTTGGATTTCTAAAAAGTTTACTTCATTCTAATATCTTTTTAAATAACACAAAATAATTGTAAGATATAACCATCAGCAGATCTGAGATGCAATTCTTCTAGCAAATTTGTGTACGTACTTAAAGCCTTTGCCAATTTCTGGTGTTGAACAAGATGTATTGGGTAGCTGCCAAAGGGCAGAGGAGCAAATACTGTAAATGTTTGGGTTTTTAAACCAATATTGGCAATTACCATCTATTAAACTGAATTTCAGTCTTTTTTGATACCAGGGGATAAATCTCAGTGTCCATGTGAAAGAAGCCAGCACTTGTTTCGCATGTTGTAACTTTTGCAAAGGTCTAGGAAAGTGATTGATGCTTCTGCTGACCAAATGAACATGTTGCAGTACTGTGTCTGCTTCATACTATATTGTGCTGTACAGTCTTATTGGAAAACTGTTGTGTTTATATGCCTCTCAGCCTTGTCACCTGGATTGAAAAGTATATAAAGGAGTAAATAGAATACAGTAAAATGATCTGCTTTTGGAAAGTGTCCAGTGGGATCTCAGAGGGATCCTTCACAGTCCAATTTCTTTACTATCTGTAAGTAATACTTGAAAGGATAAGTAACACTGTTGATGAAAGAAGTTCGTACAACGATTTTGAGCTCCTAGAAATATAGATGTCAATGCTGAAAACTGTCTAGGTTCAACTACTGTTGTCTGTGGATGAGAGGGATGGGGGAGTAGTCACAAGCGCTAACTTTAGGCAAAGTTGGCTTGTTTCCCTACTCTTCCTGTATAAATAAAAGGAGACTTTAGTTCAGAGTAGGGATCTGGGTTGGGTGTCCTTAATTTCTCTGGAATTTCTTCTTTCTCCACGCTGAGTGCAGAATTCACTGAACCTAAATGTCCTGTATAGATAATACTCACAGATATTTGATTTTATTTAAATGGTTTGCAAGTCAGTAGTATACATCCACAAGAACTACTTTTATCTCAAGGTGAGTTAGGAGGTACTCTTTCTACAAGATTAGGCTCTTAAATAAGAAAGCAGGATTTCTGTGTGGGGAAAACACCATTTAGGTCATACTGGATAACAATAAAAATATTATGTTATGAAATTGTTATTGAAAATTATTGTTGTGATGTGTTGACTTTCAATAAGTGAAAACAAGCTATGGGGGTTTTGCTTGAAACTTTATAATTTTTCCTTTAAAGGTAAGTTGTTTTGCAGTTAAATGATGTATATTCTGCATTAGAATAACTTTCAGGAAATGTATAAGATGTAAGTGCTTCCACAAGATTAAGATTGCTTACAGTAATTTACAATGTACTGAAGGAAATAAATATTTCATAACAAATACAAAATGTAGTAGAAATAGTTTGTTAAAAGTTCCATAGTTTAATTCATCCATAACAAAGTAGTTAAATGATGAGAACAATACTTTGATTTCCCTTTAGAGGGTGGAAAAAAAAATAAGTTCTTTCACATATCTAAGTTCTGACATCTAGTCATTCATAGACAGTTGTTCACAAAATTGATTGTCCCTGGAAAATATTTATTCCACTTGTCTTATCGACAGTACTGCAGAAATTGTGGGAAAAATTGACAGCTGAAACCTAACGTGCCTTAGTAGGTAACTTGTTACATCCACTCTTGACATATCCATTAGGGTGTAGCATGGAAGATTACTCCCGCACATATTTACTTCGGTATCTAAGTGCTTTCTAGCATAATCTCAACACAGAGCTAGCCTTTGTCTTGGTAGCCTTTAGTGGAATACAAAAACCCAGCAAGATCAAACATTATTTACTGTTTGTCCTGTTGAAGAGCTTTGAACAGATCTCCTTCACCTTCTCCAAATCTTTCCTTGAACTTCCCTGGATAATACTGTATTTTTGCTCCCTCGTTCCCTTCCTAGGACACACGTCTTGTTTATCATTTGTATGGAAAATGTAGTGAGTTGTTGGCAGTCTTCAAATAATACTTCTGCTAACAAGCTTATATTATACAGTTCTGTGTTGTGATTTCAGAGTAACAGCACAACAAAACTAAGGAAAGAAATTAGTGTTATTGAAGTGGTAAGTCATCATTGCTGTATTAAACTTGAGGACATATGTATAGCCCTCAGAAGAGAAAATCTGTCTGACTTGGGTTTCCTTAAGCTAGGTTATAGCTAAAGAGATGGTCTTTGTCATCAGTGGAAATTGCAACAAATTGCTGTTGCTTCTGTATTTTGTCCAAGAGAAACTCTGAACTTATGCAGAGTGTAAGAGATCTCATTTCTATTGCTGATCTGAACCCTGCAGATATAGGAACCAGGAACATGAAGGTGATGTGTTCATGTCTAGTTGACACATCTCCATTCATGGCAGGCTACGAGAGTGCAGTTCTTGGCTCATGACCTCAGCTGGAAATGGACCACTCTCAGCTGAGGTGGTTTGAGTTGCCTAAGGTACCAAGAACTTGTTCTGGCATCCCGTTATAAAGTATGGAGCAGCCATTCTGCTGAGAAAATTCCACAGTCATACCAGAATAATACAAGAGAGGAAAGAGGCAAAGAGACTATAAAATTAGATTTATCCCAAATAAAATTGAGGAGAAATAACTTAAGACTCTGAGATTGTTTAGGGAATTAAGCAGATTCAATGAACCTAGAAATACACAGCTATAATGCTAGTGATGTAGCATATGTGCCTGATTAGTGCTTCTAATGAAAAGAAATATATAGTGAAAGTAAGGATGCTGCTTGAAAGAAATTAATAAAATAGTTTGGTTTTGTTACCTACCTTATTTAGTCACTTCTCAATGTACTTAGTAGTCTATAGTATTTCTAAAGTACAAAAAACTAGAGTAATAAAATGGCAAATGCTTAATTTTTGAGCTCTGAATGCATTAAGAGCCTTAGAGCATAGGTATGTGGTTGTAGATGAGTAAATCTGCAAGCAATGGTAATAAAGTACGTATAGAACGTTTATTGGATTCCTATTTTTTAAAGTCTTTATGTTGTAGGCCAGCTGACTTCTATACAGGTGATATTAATGAAATCCTGGTTCATTCATTTCTAAACTTCCATTGAGTCAAAGAAAACCTGTAGACATTGAGTCCTTAATGAGAGTTTTGAGGGAATCACACGACCCCCTTTCTTTGGTCTTGTTTATCTGTGTAAATTATTGGATTCAAAAATACAACAATAGCTTTTAATTCTAATATGTTATGGGCTACAAAGCCTTACTAGAAGCGTTAATCTCATAAATTATGTTTGAGCACTGTCTCAAATGAATTTTAAAGTCTAACACTTCCCTTTCCTCAGCCACAATGAAACTTCAAAAATAAAACACAGTACAAGAACTGAAAATATAACAACAAAGGGGGGTATATAAATATGACCTCTTTCTCTACTTAAAGTGATAATAGCGGCAGAAAGTCCTGATATCTGAGAGGCACCCTGTACAGTCACTGGGAAAGTTGTAAAACTTCAGATCCCACAACAATTTCCATATTGGTATGAGATCATGACCCTGGTTTTCACATGTAAGTAACTGAAGTGGAAGAAGCCCTTTTTCCTTTGAATTTTACCTTTCAAGATAGTATTTGACTACTGTATGAAAAATGTTAAGATTCACCAAGGCAAGGAATGGAGAGCCATCTTTACTAATAGATAGGTCTCAGGAAGGACAATTTGAAGCAGGTTTTTTTGGTATTTATCTCAGTACTCCTGTGGCATTGTAGTAGAGAGGAGCAATAAACTGTCTCAGGAAAAGCTTAAAATCTTTTTTTCCTCAGAATTGCTGGTATGAGATATATGTATAGATATGTTTAAATAAAGATTTTAATTAGACTATCAAACCATTTTTTTTTTCTTAGGCCCTTGAGTGTTTGTAGTAGTAGTGCTATTGAAAAATGCATGTCTACTTCTGAGAAGTGGTTCCATATTTACCATGTTGCTACCATCATATGTTCAATGCCATCTTTTCCCTTCAGTGTGAGTCAATAGGAATATATGTTCACCTTTTAATCTAGCCATTTTCCTTAAGTTTCTTCTGATTCTGTTTTGTTGGAGTTAAATATTAGTAAAATTTTAACTGATTTAAATACTAATGAAATTGCTGAGATCTGCTTGAGTTTGTGCACCCAGTTATTTGTGTCTATAAGTACTTAGCTATGCATCAATTTCACCATATTAAAAGATTGTTTTCTTTATATGATACAGGCTTTCTAATAACTAACATTTATTTAGTTAGACACTGCAGAATTTATTACAGGTCTGTCAGAACAATTTTATCACCTTGAACTTCTACTGCCTCAGCCTGTCGGTACCCACCACAGCACTAACAGCAGATTTCTTGTAACTTGTAGCATATTGTTCTAGTAGTATGAAACCAATCTGCAGTCAAGCTTCTTTTATATCTTGAACTTACTATGTATATTGGCAAATGAGAAAACTCTACGTTCTGTCTACCTGATGATTTTCTTTGACCTATCAGTGTCCTTTCAAACACAGACCTGAAGATGAAAAGCTGTTTGAAAGGATTTGTGTAACTCTGTCTTTTCTTTCAGTCTTGCATTAATACCCAAGCAAAGTATTAAGGATTCATATTTGTAAGTATTCATTGGCAAGAATAATTTCTTTAAAAAGGAAGTCTTGCAGTGGAAGTTGAAATGATATCAGCAAGAAGTGCTAGTGTTTTTGGTTTTTTTTCTGAGAAACTTTCTGTAGAAGATCACAATATAATTTCAGCAAGATTGCAAGTCACTAGTTCCATTTCTGAGATAAGATTTCTGGTATGCTCTGTCTTGTGCATACAGTTTTTAAGTAGAGAACTCTTTGGTTAATTTTTTATTAGTGTATGTGAAGGCTCCTGGGGTTACTCCTGGTTGCCGCAGTTGAATATTTTATTGGAAAAAAAGTTTCTTGAAGCCAGCTGTTTGTGTAGAGATTGCATACTTGCAAGGACTTCAGCTAATACTGTGTTTTATTGGAGTAGAGTGAAAAGGGCACATCAATAACTTCCCCCAGATGAAAAGAATCCCTTGAACATCATAGACAAAAATTGTAGCGCTGCTTCAGTTTTATGGCTGTTTTAATTTGCCATCCTTCAAATTTTAATTATAATACATTGATTGTGCTGAAATTTCTGTCTTTTCACAATAGATTAAGAGTGCATTAACGTTTTAGTATTTTGTTAAAAACATAACCATCTGTACAGTAGCTAACAAATTAAATATTTGTTAGTGATTCAAGGCAACTTTTACCTTAATAGAAAGTTACTTTATTTTCTAGAATAAACCAATGCTGTCACGGTGTGGAATGTTTTATGGTCAGACAGTGTATTTGTGAACAGATTTTTTTAGGAGACTACTTATGTTGCCATTTATGTTTAAACATTAAACATTCAGAAGTGTCTATTATAATTTACTTTTTATGGAGTTAACACACTAAGCAGCAATCAGTTATTCTATGTCACTTATAGATAAGGTGTATGTACATGCTCATATATATATATATATATATATTACTGTAAAGGGAAATCCTGGCCCAGGAAAGTCCAAATTTAATGTTTTATGATTTTTATATTATTTTTTATAAAAATATTTTTATAATTTATGAAAGGAATAAATGACAGAGACCAACTGAAGAGAAAGACATAAGATTTTCTGTGACTTACAATAAAAAAAACTTGTTTTGTTGGAACTCTTCATTTTACAAGAACAAAAATAGTAATTGTGGTGAATTGATATGTATAGCTTTTGAGATATCAAAAAAGCAAATGAATGGAGCCAAATGAAAGGTTACAAATATTTTGCTGGTATCGTTAGGATAATATATAGTTTCAAAATATTTTTTTCTCCAAGTATTGATATTATGAATAAACTGATATTAATATACTGCTTAATATACAGATACTATTAATACTGAAGTTATTTGCTTCTGTGATTTATTTAAAGACAAAAGTAAGTGTAGGAGGGATGTGACTACTGTAACGACAAGACACAAGTGTAAAAATACTCCTACATGTTACTGATGATGTGTAATGAGAACTCAGCATACAATAACTCTTGACTGAAGTAATTGAAGTAGCTTTTATGTATATGATATGTTGCCATTGTTTTTCCCCACTGATGCACTTTGTTTAGAAGCAGAGCTTCTAGTTTCAGTTGAGTTACTTGTCTAATGTTGAGGGTGAACATCAGTCAATAAAGTAATTTTAAATAGATTCGAAAATCTCAGTGTGAATGCCTAACAGAATTAATATTCTGGAAAGCCACCTATCTTTGTATATCAAATAGAACTTTCGGAGGATGACTTTTTAAATATAATTATTGTAGGAAAATGGGTAATTTTATGCTCTGAAATTGCTAAAAGTACATACTGTGTGTTGCTTCTTTGTGTGTAATTATGGGAGATTTATTTGTAGCTGTGATGTTGGCTCTAGGGAAAGGTACACATATAACTAGGGGAGTGAGTTACAGTTTAGCAAACTGCATTGATTGATCATGTCACTTATGTAAACATTCACTTATACAGTCATTAATATTTTATCTTTTTGTAGTTTAATAAATTCTTTTAGACAGAGCATTAATTTGATTTGTGTCTTGCTTTCTGCTGCTGCTTTGTCTTTCATTCCAGTTCTGTATGTGTACATCATAAGTTCTCTCTCTCTCAGTGAAGAATTTTTGGAAAATATCTGTTCGCTCTTGCTCTTAATGTTTTACCTCTTAACTCTTCACATTGATGTAGCTATCCTTAGGTGTTTTACCTGCTCAGAATATTAATGCTAGTGAAGGATGTTTTTGGTTTTTTTCAGACTGCTTTATTTTAATGACAAATACTTGATTAAGAATCTTCTTGTGTTTCTTTAAGGAATGTCACTGTCAGCAGGATCTTCTCCTCTTCATTCCCCCAAAATAACTCCTCATACATCTCCTGCTCCTCGAAGAAGAAGTCATACTCCTAACCCAGCAAACTATATGGTGCCTACTAGTGCCTCTGCTTCTGTTGCTAATGCTGTCTCTCAGCCTCCATCTACTGGCCAGGTGATACAGAAGGAAACAGTGGGTGGAACAACATACTTCTACACTGATACAACTCCAGCACCTCTCACGGGAATGGTATGTTTGCTTTTGATTCAGAAGTGTATGGACTTTCCAAATGCTGAATTGGTTGATACTACAGTGATTATTCTTAACACTCTGAAACCCTTGTTCTGTATGAAGAAGACTTGGCCTTTGAATTGTTGTAATTTTTCTCCAAAAATCACTTTTCACTTACCTCCGTGGAGAGTCTTGGAGTTTTTATACAGCATCAGAAAGAAAACATCATATGTGTATCTCAGTGGATACTTACATAATGAGAAAACATTAAAACAGACTTTAAAAAGTCTGATAGGTTAAATAACTTATATCTACAGTGGAGGGGAAAAGGCAGTTACAAAAATGTTACAATAACTGTGTACATATATATACATACCCTCTTGAAATCATTAATACTGATTATTGCATGAGGAGATTGTAGTGTATATTTGTAACAGGTACTGTACATGAGGTCTTTGTAGTTCAGTAGTTCAAACTAAAAGGGTGACAAAACCTTGTTTTCCCTATAGTTAAGGATTTTAAACTGCTTTTTAAAATGTTTTGCTTTCAGGTATTTCCAAACTACCACATTTACCATCCAGCTGCACCTCATGTTGCATACATGCAGCCAAAAGCAAATGCACCTTCCTTCTTCATGGCAGATGAGCTCAGACAGGTAAGGTGAGAAGTTGAAGGAAAATTGCATATCTTGGCAAAAACTGGAAAACTGCTAGTAGTAGAAGAGAAGTAACCACACAAACTCTGTGCAGTCAGTTTTCCCTGGGGGAGTATTTAGAAATCAAGTCCTGTAATGAATGGAGTACAGCAAAGGCTGGGGAAAGGGGTACAACCTATATAATTGGAATCTAATCTACATGCTATGATTTACTATTCAGTAAAATATTCTTTCTTTTTGTGTATTATTTTGGTACGCATGAGTTCACTTGTGTAGCCTTCCTTTAAAACTGGGTAGGATTACAACTTAGTCTTTCACTGAAAAAAAAATATTTGCAGGTGTTAGTTAATGAGCCTTTCTCTGAGGGCTGACTGTGACTCATTTATTTCAGCTTTATGGTAGGAGACGCTTCTGTCAATTCTAGCTCTAGCTAATGTGTCTTCTGCAGCTCTTTTCTTCAAGAATTTGTATGTTTTGTCATTAAAGTTTTTAAGCTAGTGGTATTTCCTATCCCCCTAATATTTCTATCAAACGCCTATTTTTAGTACAAATAGCTGCTACTTCAAAGACAGTACACTGTTAGTTTAGAAAAAATGTTGAGCTGAATTATATTTGAAACTGGACTTAATTTGTTCTTCAGGAACTGATCAACAGACATTTAATAACTATGGCCCAGATTGATCAGGCTGATATTCCTGGTAAGTAAGTTTTTCTTATAAACTAAACTGTGATCATATAGTTCTGCAACCATGCATGTTCAACAATACTAACATCTTGCAAAAAACACCACCTGTTTATAATTTTTCATGAAGCCTTAATCCTCTCTGTGGACTGTGGATAACCAGATGCAAAGTATTTCAGAAATATGAAATTCGTTTCTTGCTCTGTTCTCTTCTTCTGTAATTTCCTTCTGTTTTAGAAATCCTTAATGGTTGGAAATACTTAAAATTGCTGAGAAAAGAAAAATCATTAAGGCAATAAAGCCTTATGACAAACAATATTGTATTACTGCATTGTATGCACATAATAGATGTTAATTTAAAGAATGCACATATTTTCAAAAGCTGTATAAAAACTAGGAAATTAGTTTACTTTAAAGTGAATTGGCTGTTGTATCAGACAAGTCTCTCTACTAGTTGTCTGTCATGAGAAATGTATATTATTAATTGTAATTTGCCTTTTAGAAAATTTACAATTGACTGTGTCCAACTTGATTTAAACAAATCACTTTTGGTTGCAATATCCTTGTTTCTCAAATGTGTGTTTATCATAGAATCATTTAGGTTAGAAAAGACCTTTAAGATAATTGAGTCCAACCACTAACCTCACACTGCCAAGCCCACTACAAATCCCTCAGCACCTCATCTACATGCCTTTTAAATACTTCCAGGGACTTCCAGATTCCACCATCTCCCTGGGCAGTCTGTGCTAGTATCTAAACCACCCTCTCAGTGAAAAAGTTCTTCCTGATATGTAGTCTACTCTCCCCTGGCAAAACTTGAGGCCATTTCCTCTTATCCTATCATTCATTGCTTGAGAGAAGAGCCTGATCCCCACCTCACTACAACCTCCTTTCGTAAAGAATGATCTTGTCTCCCTCAGCCTCCTTCGAGGCTAAAAAACTCCAGTTTTCTCAGCTCTTTTTTTAATCAGATTTGTTTTCTCTTTAATCTGATATTTAAACCCTCAGCACTGCTCTGTTTTATAAACTAGTGTGTTAAACCATGTAGGATTTAGAATGTGCCTTTTTTGTGATGAAAACAGGGTGACATCTGTATGGAAAATGATGCTTATTTACGAGTCTGTGCAGGAAAAGAACACCTAAGAGAGATCATTCAGAAGGGTGAATTTTTAAGGCAAATTAGAAAATGGCAGATGGAACCGTGCATCTATTCTGTTGACTTTAGGGACAGTGTAACTATTTTTTCTGAAGACAATTTATATTAGCTCTAGAATCTCTTCCAGAAACCTGTATAGTGCTATTAAAGGAAAGATAGTCAATTTTGACTTTACATGCATTTAAAAGATAGTGCAAAGAATTTATGTATTAATGACAGTCCTTTTAATCTTCTCTCCTACTTTCTCAAAGTCAACTGACTTGTACGTTTCTGTGTATAAACTGATTTTAGCAGTTCCTGCGGAAGTGGACAGCTACCACAGTCTCTTTCCTTTGGAACCACTGCCACCACCCAACCGGATACAGAAAACAAGCAACTTTGGGTACATTACATCATGCTATAAAGCTGTAAATAGTAAAGATGACCTGCCGTATTGCCTTCGGAGGATACATGGTAAGAGAACTGGAGTTCTCTCAATCAGACTAGCATTCCAAAGCATGCTAATTGTATTTTAGCATCTTACTGTCTTTTTGGTAGCTTCAGCAGAAAGAAAGTAAAAAAAATCTCCCCCAAAGCAATATGTTTTAAGTCACGTTTTTTTGTTCTTCTCTAGGTTTCCGTCTCGTTAACACAAAATGCATGGTATTGGTTGACATGTGGAAAAAAATTCAGCACTCAAATATAGTAACTTTGCGTGAAGTGTTTACCACTAAAGCATTTGGAGAACACTGTAAGTTTTTTGGTTTTTCCTAACTGATGCATTGAGACTTTTTTTCTAAATATGCCTGAGTTGGTAATTGTCACATGTTTCTATTTTTAAGCTCTTGTGTTTGCATATGATTTTCATGCTGGAGGAGAGACAATGATGAGCAGACACTTCAATGACCCTAGTGCTGATGCCTATTTCACCAAACGAAAATGGGGTAAGGAAAATACATTCTCTTATTGTACTTACTTCTTTACATTATTTCCAATACTTATGCAGTAAATAACTGGTTGGAATTAGTTGTTCAATTTAATTTTTTAACTAATTGGTTTTGTCATGTCATATAAGCTGATTTGGATCAGAGAACTTTTCTTCACTTCCTATTTGTAAAATTCATGAATATAATGTTTTTTTGAAACAATGGAAAAGTATAACTGATGGTAAAAGTTAAGGCAAAAGTCTTAATGAACAATATGTTTTTTTGATCACATTTGACTCATCAATAATTTGCAAAATTGACATTGTGAAGGAATTACAGTTCCTTGATAGGGAAGTAATTTTGGGATTTGGAGCCAAGGACTTTGGGGGCTTATTTGCAGGTCTGTCACTGAGTAACACCTGACACTTACTGGAGATGTTTCTGTGTCACAGAAGACATATGCTATGTCAATTTGATGTTTGCTGTTCGGGTGCCTTCCATTTGCAAAATTTTTGTTCCCTCCTCATAAAGCATTAGGAGACAGCATTTTGTTCAATGCTTTGAAATATGAAGTACTACTTAAGACAAGAAATGGGTTGAAAAATCTTTATAATATAATCCTTTTGGACACAAACTTCACATCATAGGTCTGGCTTTTTTCAGGTTTACACTATTTCTTCAAAGGAGTCACTAAGGCTACAGCTGCTTTCATGGTTAAAATCTATTGCAGTGTGGTCTGTGGCTCAGGAAGTCACTCAGCAGAGCTCATATCCATATGGCTAAAGCCTCTTCTCCTCCAAAAAAGTATGCTGCCAATCATACTGGCTGTTAGGACTAGGTTGTGATCCACGCAGTCCCACAAATGGCATCCAGGTATTGCCTGGAACACAACAGGACAAAGCTGTTAGTAGAGCCCAGGGCCATGCTGAAAGAGATGGTCACAGTTGAATGGAATCACAGAAAGTCTTAATATGGAAATGTACTCTTGGAGCTTATTCTGACCCAGCCTTCTACTTAATGCAGGACCAACCCTGAAATTAGATCCAACAGTAGGAACTATGAGCTGGCATTGATTTTTTTTTTCATTATAGTAGGTGTTCACTAAATGTCTTTAGTCTGCCAGTGTACAGACACAAGCAGAAGCTAAGGTTTCTTCTTTTGTGTGCCTTTTGCCATTACAACCTTTAGCTGTGAATTCCATTTGTTTCAAAGAGTTGGGATTTTCTTGGGATTTTACTTGGCTATCTGGTAGATCAGAGTATCATGGGTTGGTATTCTGTAAATACATTCAAAGACTTGTAGATCCCTTATATAGTGAATAATTCCTGCTGGCTTTGCACTGTGGTAATGAGCGTAAGTGAGGTTGGAACTTGAGTTCCACCATTGATTTTTGTAACATCTCAGACAGAGGAAACCCTAACTTGAATTGTTATATTCTGTGGCAGGTCAAAGACTGCAGTTCAAAATTCAGTGAGCCTGGTGTGAAACTAATTTGGTAGGACAAACTTGGAAAGCCTGTTACTGCCAGGTTAATGACTGTTACATGCAGGACTAGACTTCTGAGTGTCTCACACCTATGGTTTCCAATTTCCATGTAAATCAGTCCTTGTTCTTTATTCCTTACTCTAGAGTATTATAGAAGATTAATCTCTTCTAGATTAATATAAGATGTAATAAAATTATTTGGGCCACATTCCTTTGTCATAGTGGAGAAGAGGTTTTTCTCCTATAAAGGGTGATCGTGTCTTATTCGTGTATCAGACTTTTTTCAAGGAAGATCCAGTAGATAAGATCTTGGGTTTTCACCTAAGTCTGTCAGAGCCTGTAAAGAAAGTGACTGAGATGAAAGTCCTCAACTGGTTAATAACTAGATAAAAGATAAGAAACAGAGTAAGAGTGAACAGTTAATTTTCACAGTGAGGGGAAATCACTGATGGCATCTCACAAGAGTATGTGCTGGGAGTTGTGTTTCTTAACATATTCATTTATTTGCACTGAAGATAAATAATGGTTTGACAAAGTTTGGTAGTACCAAATTATTTGGATTGTTAAAAACAAAGGCCAATCATAGTGGCTTGCAGAAGCACCTTAGAAGACTGAAACTCTTGGCAAGAATGTAGCAGGTGGTCTAATGTAAACTGATGTGACCGGGGGGGAAAACATAAGGCTAGCTTTAACCATAAAATGATGGCTTCTGTGGATGTTCTCACTCAGTAGTACATCTGGGCTATAGTTAAGCAGATTATTTAAAATATTATCCTCTTGCTAAATAGAAGTAAACAGGAACTCCTGTTGGGCTTCTCAGCTCAAGAGGGACGGGGAAGTGCTAGAGAGAGTCCAGCGCAGGGCCACCAAGATAATGAGGGGACTGGAACATCTTTTATATGAGGAAAGGCTGCGGGAACTGGGGCTGTTTAGTCTGGAGAAGAGGAGATTGAGGGGAGATCTTATTAACGTTTATAAATATCTAAAGAGCGGATGTCAGGAGGTTGGGATATCCCTTTTTTCTATAGTAGCTAGCAACTGGACAAGGGGTAATGGGATGAAGCTGGAACACAAAAAGTTCCACTTAAATATAAGAAAAACTATTTCACTGTTCAGGTGATGGAGCCCTGGCACAGGCTGCCCAGAGGGGTTGTGGAGTCTCCTTCCTTGGAGGTCTTCAAGACCCGCCTGGACATGTTCCTGTGCGACCTGATCTAGGTGAACCTGCTTCTGCAGGGGAGTTGAACTAGATGGTCTATAAAGGTCCAACCCCTACCATTATATGAACTTGGTTTAGTAGTGGGTTTGGCAGTGTTAGTGTTTGGACTGAAAAGTCTTTTCCAACTGAAATGATACTATGGCTCTATGATTATTGCAGATTATTAAGAAAAAACAATGAGATGGAAGACATTGTATTCAAGATGTGGAGGCATCATAGTCTCATACCTGTAGTTGTGGTAGTCTTTCCACATTTTGAAGGGTGTAGTAGAACAGCAAAGAATTTGGTAAGAGGTGGCAGGGATGATCAAAGGCATGGAACAGTTTCCATATGAAGAATAGCAAAGTGGAATGGTACTTACCATGCTTTTAAAGATGGACAGAAATATGATAGGAATAAAAATGACTTGGACTATGATATGTATCTAAAATATCTGAAAAATCATCAGAGATTAAAAAAATGAATAACAATAGTTTGCTATTTCTTGCAGCCTAAAACTAGGGGCTGATTCATGAAACTAGCCAGGTAGCAAATTGAAAACCTGTATAAAGGTAGTTAAGCCATGGAACTTTGTCTCAGATCATTGTGGACATTTACCTGTGTTCAAGGATCAAGTGGGCTTACTCATGGAGGAGAAATACTTGAGGATTGTTAAATGCATAGACACCATCTCTAGTTGAGAAGTTCTCTGAGCTGCAAATCGTTGGAGGCTAGTAGAATATTCTATTTGTTTACATTTATATACTTAAGTATCTATTGCAAACTACTATTCTGTTTTTAGTGTGTGTGTCTTTGAAACAGGTTAATGGGTTATCTGGACCATTTATCTGACCTACTACAACTTCCTTCTGTAGCCAGGGATGGTGTTTGAAATTGGAATTAAGACATCAATTTTTGTTCAAACAAACCAAAGTATTATTTAATTAAAATAAACTGTTGTGACATAGGAATACATTACATAGGGATATATAAGGAAGATAACTGTAGCCTGCCTGTGGCATTTCTCAGTACCTGCTCTTCCAGCCTTTTATTAGATAAATTAGAAAAAAGTCACCTGAAATTCCCAAATTTAGCCAAGTCTTTCTGCAAATCTTTGTTTTGGCCTTTCTTTTTTGGTAACTGCTGCTTTCTAGTCTGCTCCTCAGTAGAAGGAGCAATTTGAGAGAAAAATAAGATTGCATACCTATAACTTGATTTCTCAGAATTGCCTGCCTTCACGGATCCTTTCTCCATCCCCTCACAGAGTTTCTTGGCCGTCTGCCTGCCTAGAGGAGACTTCCAAGAGAAGCAGGGGAATGGATGGAAGTTGGGTACTCTGCATCATGAGGCCCAGATTAGTACAGTTGCTTTTAAAGGTTTTAGGAGGCACAACACTGTGAACCTGATCAGTGAACTCAGAGAATTTGATTTCAGGTATGCAACCTTATTTATGTTGAACACTCCAGTTGGCAACATGAGATTTTGACAGTTATGAGGATTATGGTTTACATAGCTGTCCTGCATGTCACTGGTGTCAGTGTGGTCAGTCTTGGGTTTTTTCTTTTTGCCATGTAATTTACAGACCCTGTTACAGAACTGCTTTAGAAGGGATTTGGTATGGGGGGAAAAAACTTAAGAGCTTATGTTTCTTTTTATACTGTAAACAAATGACCTTGTCACTTCTGAATGCTATAAAATATATTGCTTGTGTTCTTTATGAATTAAATATCCTTTTTCTTCAGGTGGAACAGTGTGATCATCTGATGGTGTTCTGTTATATTCTACTAAATTTACATAAGTTTTAAACTCAGGAGTCTGACTCTTCAGTGTGTTGTTACTCAGAGTACATTTCTTGAAAAGTTCCTTTTTGTTTTAAGTCTTATACCTCAAGTTTCCTCAATATGCTTATTTCTGTCAAAAGCATCTAAATATGGAATGTGTTCTGGAGCTTGTTGGTTTTCTTCCACCATTCTGACATTTCTCAATTTCGGATTATAATATATATTAGTGCTTTCATGTCTGCAGAAATAGCGTCCTTTTTAAATTATCAAGTTTAACCCAAAAGTACTGATGTTCTTAACAGTTCAATAATTAAATGGTAGATCACATATTTTAAAATCAACATCTAGAAAATTGTGGCAAATTAACAATAACTATCCACTGCTGCCAGGCATTTTCCTTGTCCTGATGTGTTTTTTGTGGGTGACAGAGATAAGCATGCTTTTGAATATGTCCTTTGGTCTATTTACTAAAAACACGGAGTAATTAAATGTTTGTTTACATACTGTTAATGGTATCCAGCACCACAGATTCTGCTTTTCAGCAAACAAATACTTTCTAATGAAGATAGGCAAGTTTCCCAGAGGTTGGTTTTCTTTGGACACAGTAAAAGTAGTGCATAATGCACAAAAATGGACTTCACTGCTGACTTTACAGTTTTTGCATGCTTAGTTGCTGAATGTTTTTCATAAAATAAGTCTGCCACTGATAATGGGTTTTGTACTTAGGCTGTGAAGAGAAGAAAGAATATTTGAATACTGAAAGTCAGTGTGATGTTGAGGACAAAATGAGACTAATCATGATCTTAAAATACCTTTACCAAAAGCTGCAACTTGAAAAAATAAATTCAAGTTTTCAGTATCTTCAGAACTCTTACAAAATGTAGTGCTGTACTAGTAGTTCAGAACCTTTCTGTGTTTTGAAAATTGGGAAATGTAAAATTGAAGTCTAGATTTCCCTGGAGAAGGGGAGAGAAACAGAGGGTACTACATTTATCTTACTTTCAGTACTTTAACTCAGGACCACCAAGCAAAACCTGAACGGTTCACAGTTCTCAATGTAAAAGACTGATTTATGGTCCTGAGAGGTTCAATTTAGCGCACAGTTGAATCTCTCATTGTGCTTCTGACTTTCTTTTTGACTGTCTGATGGTAATTGCTGGCTGATAGCATGCTCTGACACGTTCCTGATGATGTACAATAGATGCTACTGCTGGTGCTCCCAGCTCTTCCTTCCCACTCCACTCTGGCTTTGTCCTTGAGGGAACTGGATTTCATTGGAATGCCTTTTTAACAAATAAAAAAATAGTACACATTTGCACAGCAGTACAAAGGATGCACTTGTTCCACTGAGAGTCTCATACTACAGAACTTAAGATAAAAGTCATTTCCATATTTTTATTTATCACGGAAAGGAAAAATAATGGAAAACCAGTGTGTTTGAAATGGCAGTTCTTACGTTTTTAATATTTTCCATTAGTATCTATGTTCTGCATCTCAGATGAAAGTAGAGGGAGAGATGAGTACCCTGCAGTAGGTGGGAAGAAAACACTCTGAAATGCTGTGTGTTGTGGCTATGGATTTGGCCTGTGGTAGGATGCCTTTTTGAAATCAACCATGAAACCTCCAAAGTACCACTTTTTGGAGTAAAGTAATTTTGATAATTTAAATATATATTTTTTTAAATATATATTTTTGTGATATTTTTCACTGTGTTCACTGTTTGGAAAGCTTTCATCTATTTTGGCTGAAGAGTGAGCTTGTGAGACTCATCTCCTTGTATCCTTGCTCAAGTGCAGGCCTCACAGGACGCACTTTGTAGTCAGCATTGCAGCAAACTTAACTGGTTTTATTCTTTCTTATTTTGATCAGATAAATATGTAAAAGAGTATCTCAAAACTGATTCTTCCAGTGTTTTAGCTTATACTTTTAGTGCATGGGAACATGAGCTGCAACAAACTAGTCTGAAAGCAGCAGCTTAGGTTTGGCTGTAGCCTCAAGCAAGTCTTTCCAGTAGTAAAATAACATTGTTACTTCATTGAGATTTTCTGATAGGGAGAAGCTGTTTTGAACTCTGATCTTTCAGCTTTTCAGCATATGTTGAATATTCCCTTGGTTACATTGCCTTTAGCTGGAAATCAAAGGGCAAGTGCTTCTGTTTTTAAGTTGTATGCAGAAGAATAACCTCCAACTTTTGACTCCTCTCTCCTTTAGATATTGTAGAAACATTTCTGTCCTAGACATATTTATTTCATACAGATACACTTCTGTCATATAGTATCCAACATATCCCTATTAAACATCACACACATCACTGTTTACCTAATATAAAATGTATTCTACAGCAAGTAGTAACTAGAGAAAGAGCTTTTACTACTAAAGGAGGTTAGATCTCTTCAGTCATCTTGTATCATCATAATTCTTGTCATACTGGAGAAGGGAATCATGAGGGGAAAAAGATTTGCTATGTGAGCAAATCTGGTATGCCAGTTTGTGGGAAGTGATTTGCATGATGATTCATCAGGAGGGCAGAAAAACAAAGAGTATCTCATTATATTCAACCTTCAGGAGACATTCTCAGCTATTTAAAGGAGTCGGTGACTTCATCTTTATAATTCAAACCAAAGAACCTTAAACCTGGAAAATGAACTAAAGTTTAAAAACAAACAAACAGAAGATCAGAAATGAAAGCTGGGAACATTCCCAGCCCATCACCCACAAATCAGTAACATTTCTAAGTTAAAATCTTTTGGTAATGCATTTAATTTTTTCCCTCACATACATTTGTGTATGTTTGTATGTACATGTCCAAGCACTCTCACAAACACACGCACAAACTTGCTTTGAGCAAGTGCACAGGTGTTGATGTGCTCCTGTAGGAAGAGGAAAGAAAAAAAACCCACCAGCCCCCAACAAAAAAAACCAACTGAAAAACAAACAAAGAAGCAAATGTTTGGAGGAGTGTAAGTTTACAAATGAATAGGTTGCTTATGTGACTGTCTTAAGTACTGATGATATTACTGGTTTGAAAATTAGCAATATCAATACTGAGGCAGCCTCATGAAACATGTTACATGCTTTACATGTTTTATAAAACTGAGATGCATGGTCTTACTCTGGATATATTTTTTTCTCCTACTTCAACTTTGTGCCACACACAGTTCAACTTCTTTGTATTACACATACATTACTAAAAATAACATTTGTTACCTATTTTTTCATCTGTCTCAGTATTACTCAAACTGTAGTGTACAATTAGGATATGTTTGCGAACAGTCAGTTTTACTTTTAAAAGGAGAGTGATACACTGCTTTCTTACAGCCTTCCTACAGTAAAGGAGGTAAAATGGGATCTGTTGCAACTATTCTAGTACATACTTGTTTTGGAATACTTTCCTTTTTACTTCTGAAGTACCTGTATGTTTTGATGTACCACTCACTTTCAGCACTTTCTAACTGGCTCTTTTTTTTAGTGATTGTTCATCCTAAACTTAAAAAATCATCATGGTTTCCCCTGAATATGAGTGAAAATAATGAGTAAAAAAATTATCAGCATTTTAGAATGTGATGGCTTTCAAAAAACCCTAACCTAAACCAGCCAAAACAAAAAATCCAACCCCAAACCAACTCTTTAAATGCAATAGACATGTCTTTCAAGGGTTGTTAAGAGTTAAATCAAATGAGTATGTGAGTTAATTGTATAATTCAAAATGATCTAATTTGCTTTTTGCATAGTAGCCTTCTATTGATGCTTACAGTATTTTGCCTCTAGGTCAGCATGACGGACCTCTACCGCGGCAGCATGCTGGATTACTTCCAGAGTCATTGATATGGGCATATATTGTGCAGCTCAGCTCTGCGTTACGGACCATTCATACAGCAGGACTCGCGTGCCGAGTCATGGATCCAACAAAAATTCTAGTAACAGGCAAAACGAGGTAATGGAAGCATTCATTCTCACTCTATTACTGTGTTCTGTATTCATGGGAGCTGCTGAACCTGCACCCTGTTACAGAAATAACAAAGTCTAACTAGAAAACTATGTTACTTTTAACTGGTGTTCAGATCCACTACTGACAATTTAGAAATTTGTCCATTTCTTTGTAAACTGAAGTCTATCAATTGCATTTTTCAAATGGTAAAATTAGTGTTTCCTGCTTCATAGCAATTCACTGAATGCTGATGTGTTTTTGTCATACCAAAACATTCAATGAATGCGAGAGCAAAAATTGAGTAATGAACAAGATTTAATCCTTTTCTCACCTTGTTCCTAAAGGTTACGAGTTAATTGTGTTGGAATCTTTGATGTTTTGACATTTGACAACAGTCAAAATAATCCATTGGCATTAATGGCGCAGTTTCAGGTAAGACAACAGTGCCATAGGTTGGTGGCTTGGCCAGGGAGTACTGGAAAACCAGTGTGATTCTTTTTGGAAGACAAGTATTTTAACTAAACTGTAGTCCAGTTTATCTATCTTTAATTGACTATTTTTTTCATTCTTGATTTGATCTTAGTTCTGTCATGCATTATTCACATTTGCCTGTAATTTCGAAATGTGAGTGTTCATTTTACTGTCTTCTAAAGTTTTTATAAACTCACCAGTTAGGTTGAATTATTAGTGTTTAACAAACTTAGTCAGAAACAGTTGGAAATAGGAGTTTCTAAAGGAAGAAGAAAAAAAATTTATGTTTAGTGTTAAAGATCAAAAGTATTCAGCAACAATTTTTGCCCTGCTTTCTCCTTTGTGATTTTAGCGAAAAATAACTCACTGTTGTGTACCTGTTCAAGAGGAGTAAGGAGGCTTTTAAATAACTGTGCCTTCTCCTCTCTCCTAAAAGGTTCTAGTGTATCTCTATTTTAGGCTCCTAGTTTTTCTGTACTCTCCTGGCCTCTGAAGTATGGACTCTACATTATTCCTCAATTAAGAAGAATCCCTTTAGGCTTAAGACTAACTGTTCAGCAGTCATCTGGAGCATCACTGTGTACAGGAGTGCCTCTTTCCCTAACTTCCCCTCAGGGTAAAGTCCATTGCTTCAGCAGTCATACCCTCTCTGTACTGGGAGTGAAAAACTACAGTAGGGAGTTGGTTTTAATTTGTTTTCATTAATTGAGCTTATTCACTGTGAGAAAATTGCTCATTCAGAGTCTTCCAATAAGAAGTGAAGTGTTTGAGCTTTGGACAGGGAGAAACTAGCTTAGTGGAGACCATGTCCTAGAACATAGAAACTTTTTTTTAATGATACAGTAAAGCAATTTTCAGTGTACTTTATGTAGTACATCAAAGGATTCCTTACTCCTCATCCTCCCCCCCCCAGCTACATATCAAACTTACTGGAAAACAGCTGAGAGAAGATAGGAACAGAAGATAGTGAGGGATTCCACGCTGAAAATGTAATGATTTTTTTAAAAAACAAGTCTAAATACTTATTTAAATTTAAATTTATTTAATTGCAGCTGAAAAAGAAATTATCTTGAGGCATTGACATTCAAATAATTTTAAAGCAAAAATGTTTAATGTATTTGGAGGTACAAGTGTAAAAATATTCAAAGTAATAGTATGTGAATCTGTCAAAAGCATATTCCACCATAGCAGCTGAACACTTGGGAGCTAACTTGCTTGTTAATACATAGCTTTGTTTAGGGGAAATATTTTTGCATGTTTTATATGTTGTTAATATCCAAGTTGTTCAGCTATCACTGCTAAACCACAGAAAAAGGACTCTTGAATATGTAATTTTGGAAGATCTAGGAGTTAAAATATAATTTTGCCTTCTCTTGTCACTTCCTCTAGAAGGGCTAGGCTTTCACTATCTGTTTTGTTCCTTCAGAAGTTCTGGACTGAGTTCGTTCCTTGAAATTCAGGAGTCATTTATCATCCTCTACCTTTGTTTGCCCCAGCTAGATAAAATTACAAAATAACAGCTGCTGCATGTCCTTTTTCCTCTCGATCCATGACCCAGTTCCTGAATTCCTCTGGGGCTCCTGTGACTGTTAAAAATGTAGGTTATCTCTTGGTTTACTGCCCGGCTAATATGCATTTCCTTGTTGCTATCTTCAATGGAGGAAGGTATTTTTGTTAGCATTTATCACTTTCTGGCTATTTCCCATTGTTAATACTAAAAGGAAAGAGTTTGGCAAGAACAGTGAGGGGCTATGTGAAAGGAATGCAATTGTTCTTTACAGTCTGTGTCAAACATATTCATTCATATGGTCATTTAAGAGTTAAATAAAGACAACAATAAGCAAAGCTGACAAGATGTAAATAAAATATGAATACCAATCTGCATTAAAAACCATCTTACAGCTGTGTAAATTCCAGCACAGCACTTCCTACCCCTGCAATCCTTAAGTCTTGTGTCAGTTCATTATTTTCCCTTCAGCGAGGGGAAAACTGTAAATTGTGATGTAGGAAACAGTAATAAGATGTCATAAATATTTATATATTTGGAAAAAAAAATGAAAGTGAGTCCTTCCACATGAAATGAAGAGTAAATGTAAGTTCTGTTGGTTTAACAAGGTCTATAAGGTTACATTTCAGTATTTTTAATTTAGCAGACCAAAATAGCTTTCACCTGTACCTCCCTCATTTAAAGAAACTATCAGAAGGGGCATCTCAAGTGTTAATGTTGAGTTTTAAAAAAAAAAGTAAAATGAAAAATTGAATTGCTTAGAGGAACTTCTGAGGGCAGTTCCAGAACTGAAGAGGATAAGTGAATCCACAGAATACCGAGTGGATGAGCTGATATTGATCCAAGCAAAGCAGTGGAACAGGATAGACAAAAAAGTAATGTCAGTTTCAAAGAGTTTATGGAAAATGGATCAGCCAAGTATCTCCAGGGTATTTGGCATAGCAGCACATACCTTTTTAATATTTTTTAAAAAAGAATGCAGAAGGGAAAGGGTACCTATTAAATTAACTTTGAAATTGCTCACTGACATCTTTGAAATTCATTTGCTAACAGATGTTAATGAACAGTGTGATTTCTGAGTTATCTCCTTGGGGCTGGTTTTGAGTCTAATGCTGCTTAATATTTCTGTCAATGAACTAGACAGTGAAAATCTTTACTAGAAAAGCTTTTGAGAGTTAAAAAGGTTGGTACAGGTTACAGTTATTAATGGAATTGCTGATGAAATCGTCATCAGTTTCATGCAAGGTAGACCTTTGAACAAAGGCAGCCTGTACTTAAAAAGGTGTAAAACATTTCCTTGAAGTTGAGAATCAACTTAATAGTCACTGCTGATAGTTGCCATGGCCAAAGTCTTCTGGCAGGTCTGTGGCAGAAGGAAGTGTTGTAATCTATTGATCATGCAGAGCATGATAAGGAGTATGAACAGGGAACTGATGGTGAGAGTCCCAACTTGAGATATTCTATGATTTCCCTATTACATGGGAAAAATCACTGTCTGTCTCTCCGTACTTGTAAAACTTCAAACGTTGGGCTTTATAACACTTTGGGGTTTTGACTGTCAGTGGATAGTGAGGCACCTCCAGGGACCAGTTCAGCTTGCTCAAAATCTGATCTACAGAATTACAGAATCTTATAATCGACCAGACTCTTAACTGAATTGCTTGAAGTTTAAGTTCCTGAAATTAGTGGCTTTTGTAACTCAAACAAGCATTGACTGTAAAGTGTGTGTGGTTGAGACTGTTGTGTCATCTCTACCAGTTTTTCTGTTAGGTGTAATTTGCAAAACAAACAAAAATTAAGGTGGTGAGTCAACGCTCAAAAAACCAAAAGCCTGAATTTAGAGTTTCCTTGCTGATGTTAATATAAAACTCTTACCCAGCCATTTTTAAAATCTAGTGCAATCTCTATTACGAAAATACCTATTTAAAGGAAGACTACATTTTCATAGGGTCTTGCCTGAAGTTGTATATTCAATGTTTCAAGGCTGCATGATGATAGAGAATTTAAATAGAATACATCCTTATGGATTACTAAAAGTTGGAAGTTATGAAGTGTAAAGTAGGAGACTGCAGAAAGAAGCTAGATTGTGATTAATGCAAATACATATTTCTGCTAAGTATTTTAGAAAAAATGCATGTCTCTGTATAGATACTGTATCAGCAAGATTCCTTTGTTTGGTAGTATAACAGTGTCCTCTGCAGCTCAAATCTCCTATTTGGTACTAGAAGCAAGTGAGTTCCCACCAAAATGGGATATGCTGCTCTGATTCATTTTTTCTTTGGTAAAGTACAACAGGATGCTGCTACTCAGGCCTTCCTCTGGTTCTTTAAGATGTTGAGTCTAGCAAATGCAAGTCCCATCTTCTTCTCCACTGCTTTGTTCTTGCTTCTGTCTTGTTTTTCACATTCTGTTTGTCTTCATTAGCTGCAAGAGTACCATGCTTTTTAACTTCTGTCGTGTTGCAAATCTGTGCTTAAATTGTGCTTCTTAATCATACCTGATATGGAAACAGTAGGGACAATGAGAGATCTTGAAAGGTTTTCTTTGCTCTATCCCTCAAGACCTGGGAGATGTGACTGCAGGGAAGACTCTGCTCAGCTACTGAAGCCAGAGGCAGCAAACATGGTTATCCCTCTGAGGGGAAGAGCTGTGAGGATCTGTGGCATGTTCATCATCACAAAACTTCTCTAAAACTGCCAAAATCTAAACAGAACTTGTAATGTTGCAGTGCTGCCAGATTTTCAGCCTTTCTTAGAGGAATTACAGAAAGTTTATTCCTTGTGTGACTGTGTTCTCTGTTGAATGGCATAGCCGTGCTCTAGACTGTGGACCTGACATTCTCAATTAGTAGCTTTCACTTCTGCAAAGATCAGGAAAATACTGAATTTGTATCTCTAACTCTTAAATTTTGCTCTGAAACAAGCATCCGACTGCAGGTGTTTCAAGCTTGGCCAAGTTGCATGCAACTGAAAGCTAAATTAGGCTCCTGTTTTTAGGGGTTGGCTTTAAAATCTGGCATAGTTTTCAAAATTTTATGTGGCTGTCAATTAAAATCAGCAGAATTTTCTTCTGTGGCAAAGCAAGCCTGTATGCAGCTTTTACCTTTTAAGAGCAGTTTCAAAGGAAGTGTTTAGTAACGTTAAAGATTTCTTTATAAAATGTGATGCTGTTCATTTGTCAGCCATACAGTCCTGTTCCTGTCTAGTTACTTTCAAGCAGTTCATGTCTTTCCACACTGGCCATGAGAAAAGAAAACCTTTAAGGTCTTTGTTAAAACAGAAGTATTGTTTGCTGGAATCTAGTGTACATTCCAATGTGGATGGCTGGTGTGAAAAAGCAAATGCTGTTTCTGTTTTAACAAACGATCCTCAATGGGCATTTCTGCATTTCGTATTGAGAGGACTTGCTGTCTTTGCCACTTCACTTGACTCATCAGGAGCGAGCAGGTGGGTGGTTAGGAGAACTTCTCTGCAGAGCTTCTGCTCGCTACATGAGTTGTCTCTGGTACTATCCTTAAGCTAAAAATAGGTAAGTTTTCAGCATTCAAAGATAAATATAGTACCTTGAAATTTCTAGGTATCAGGGTGGAAAATCAGGACAGACTTTCCTCGGTGCATTTTAACTAGCGCAACTTGGGCAGTCGCGTTGAACTACAATTTGAATAACATTTCTTTTAGTTGCTCAAATTCTTCTAAAGTTATTGAAGAACTGTCTCTTTTTAAACACTAGGTAATATTTATCTATACTAGGAATCTAATCCATGTGTGTTTTCCCTGTTAGCAAGCAGATCTGATCTCCCTGGGGAAAGTTGTGTTGGCTTTGGCTTGCAATTCTTTATCAGGAATTCAGAGAGAGAACTTGCAGAAAGCAATGGAATTAGTGACAATCAACTATTCCTCTGATCTGAAGAATCTGATTTTGTAAGTTTGCCTAAGTCTTTTAAAGAAAATTAATACTACTTGAAAACATACAAATGACATTGTTGAATGATATTTTTAAATGCAAATAAGATTACAGATGTAACTGCTGTCATTGTGTTGTCTGCATGTTGTTAAATAACATAGTTTTAGATTAGATTGTATAATGTGTGTTTTCATGCTGTAGCTAATAAAATCAATGTCCTATCTTAAAATGCTTAAAATTGTTGTTAGGAGTTTTAACAGCACTTAAAGATGTCTTGGATATTGGGCTTCATTGCCTGTTATTTACCATAGCAATATGTTAGTCTTATGTTACCATCCGAGAAACAGGCACATTGCCTTCTTGACCGAAGGCTTGAGTGCTGTTTTTCTTGTCTGCATGTAATTTTACTTAGTGCTTTAGTATACTCAGCCTTTCTCTTCTTGCAGCCTAAGAGGGAGAAGTTGAAATCTACCTCCTCCCTCTTTTGAAAAACAATTGCGTTACAATCTGAATCTTCATGTCTTCTCTCAAATTTTTGAGTATGTTCTTGGTGTTTAAGTTGAGTGAACTATGCAGGTCCATGAAAGTACGTTCCTATCTTGTGCAAATAACTGACTGGATGTATACATATCAATTAACACACCTTTACTCTGATATATATTTTAAGAAATGCTGCAATTATCAACTTTGTGCATTAAATAGACATTAAGGTCAAATAGTTATAAAATCATGATAGGATGACTCTCTGACAATTGCAGCATGTTCAAGGAATGTCTTTGGGGATAATGATATTTTGGCAGGTATTTGCTGACCGACCAAAACAGGCTTCGCAGTGTAAATGATATCATGCCTATGATTGGTGCACGATTCTATACTCAGTTGGATGCTGCTCAAATGCGAAATGATGTCATAGAGGAAGACCTTGCAAAGGTAAATAATTCAGTAATTCCTATAGGAAGACCTATAGTCAGCATTCCCACAACTGTATCTTAAAAGGGAATACATCCTGTCCTTTTTGCCTTTTGTTTGTCTTGCAACTTAAGTAATTTGCCTGCAGATTTGAGAACTTTGAGCTCAAGCTATTGAAAGTTTAAAAGCTTCAAGAACCACTAGTTTTACAATGTCCTCAACTGAATGAACCTCTTCATGTCTGACCAGCAGTCTCGGAGAAAGATGTCTTTTATAGAATGAATTAAAAGTGGTATTCTAAGTAAATAAGTATGTCATCACACACTGTATCACGTAGTTTGTACTGGAGATTATACAGCAACAAATGTTGCCATTAAGTTCTTGGCTGGAATTGGATTCCAGCATCCCTTTATGTATCTCATATGTTTTCCTTTCCAAATAAATGCCAGGTCATGGAGTTAAAGGCTGCCATCCTCAGTTTCCCTGAAGTGCGCACCTCTTGCTGTGGGGATCTGGTTAGTCTAGAAAGTTCAGTCAAGATATCAAGTGCTAGCTACAGAGGAAATACATACTTTGTCCTGTGTTTAGTTTGTATTTGATTAACATAAAAGGATGTCTGCTCCTCAGGACTTTCTAAGACAGAAAGCTTTAATGATGTTAAAGATTTGTGGGATAGGGTATTAAGTTTTGAAGGATTTAATGTAGCTCTGTGACTTCTTTGCATTATATGCCCACATTGAGATTTTTTTTTTAAGAGGCAGTAGACTAATGATATTGGGATTCTGATGGATTGATTCTCTTAATTTATCCACCATTGGCTCATTAGGTAACAGTTGTTCCCTCCTCAGTGAAAGGTACTGAAATATATCAGAAGCATAGAGCTGTGGAAGAGCAAGGTGTTATCTACTTTGGATGCAGAGCTCTGGACAGTGCGTGCCCACTCTGAGAATCAACTATTACTCCTGCTCTGAAGATACTTGAGATCATTTCTTATTAAGGTGGCCCAATGTGCCTGCACAAATCTGAGCAGGTGGACATCTTCCTATTACAAAGACAGAGATTGTCTTGTTAATCAGCTTTAAGCAGTATGCATTTTCAGACAGGTTTTTCATAGCAGTTGCTTGTCACTGGCAGGAGAGCATAGCCACCACAAATCCAGGTTGTTGCATAGCCCCCAGTTTGGCAATAGCTGTTTATCTGGCAGCAATAAATAGCAGTTGTTAACTAGCTGTCATATTAATTTTTTTGTACTACCACAACATCAGAGCTACAGTGTCCCTGGTCTAACCTGGTATCTTCTCTTCATTATTGCACCAAAACAAATGCTTAGGGGAGAGTATTAGAACAAGAATATCACATATGATACTTTTTCTCATGTCCTCCAAGCACAAAGTCATCTGTAACTTTGGGCCCTTTAATTCTGGAAGTGATTTGTATGTAGTTAATAACTGCTTTTTTGAAGCCATGAATATTTTGTTGCTCCTGTCACGCTCACATTTCACGGAGCAGTGACACCATTACACTATCCCTTTTCTTCTGTGCCTTGATATTCCCATCACCTGTGTGTCACAACATTCAAAGCCTCAGTTTTTCAGCTCCTCTAATCTACCCTGTAGATGAGCTTCCTGCCTTCCAGGCTGCCAAGCCTGCTCAGAGGCTGCCTGGAGACTTAGTGCCAGCTGGGTCACCCTTGACTGTGAATCTGCAGGGCAGTGTCATTTACACAGATGTGGTTTCAGGTTTTGTGTATTTGGCTATGTACTAAAAAATTATTTGGTGGTTATATAAGACCTCTGCAAGCTGGAGAAGGTAAACCTTCCCTGTCAGTCTCTAAACATAGCTACTGTTATGGCATAAGATGTTTTGCTGTATGTTTTCTTAGACTGCTAATAGAAGTCTTGCAAGCCATAGGTTTTCTGAGGTCAAGCCATTATCACCTTGACCTACTTTATTTACCCAGCTGTGCACAGTAATCTACTCCAGACTGAATTCATTTGAAATCAATAGGATCATGCATGGAATGAGACACAGCTTAGCATACACATTGTAGAGCTGCACCGTTGGAGAATATATATAATACCAGAAGAGACTGTTTTTCTTGACAGCTTTGAGCAGCTTTTACTTGAAAGATGAATGCACAGTGTAACGTAAGCTAGGATGTAACTCTTTTGACTGTATCCTAAGTGATGAGGGAAATGTATGAAATCTATTTTTCAGTTGCATGTATTCTAAACATCTGTAATTCTAATGTTCTGTCTTTGGTGTGAGCTCATTCCAATCACTTTGTCTCTGTCATTGATGGACTGAAAATTTATACTGTTTTAAGACTTAAATTTAAGCTTTTCTTGGAAAAACTTCTTAAATATATTTGGAAACAATTATAATTTGAATGTTAGTGATACTGTTGCTAAATATTTACTAATAATAGCCCATGAGGCATTTCTGAAAAACAAATTCAGTAGATTAGGTTCTTTCTCATCTTTTAGCTGAAATAAGGTATTTTAGTATATACTTCCATAGGTCTTGATAACTCTGTGTGTATATATGTTAACATATTCTTCCTGGTTAACTTACTATATTTTAGCAACCTGTAAGTACAGGCTGGAAAATGTTTCTAACAAAGAAATAAACTGCCTAATCCATTTCCTTCTGGGGCAGTAAGGCGTACTTAGTGGTTACATCTTCACATTATCATTTGAATGTGAAGTGCTGGAATGAGCATTGTGCTACCAACACACCATATAGTGCATTTGATCTCTCTGAAAAAAATGGTACCCTCTTCTTTGAATAAATCCATCAGTGTAATTCATTGTGCTTCATTGACATTACACATCTTTTGCAGATAAGTGTTGTAATTTTATGTTGAAGAAACTTTAATAACCTTTTCTTTATTTTCTAGGAGGTGCAGAATGGAAGGTTGTTTAGGCTTCTAGCAAAACTGGGAACAATCAATGAGAGGCCAGAGTAAGAAATACTTGTTTTCATGGTATAAACTATGTAAAACCCAGTTTGCAATGTAAGGATTCTTCCCTCATAGGTATAAGCTAAACATTTTCCCCATATTTGCCCCTGAAGAAATGAGTATTTAAGAAGCCTTGAGAAAAATAAGGCAAGCAACTCTTTCCAAAATTTTAAATAAAGGAAAGAGGAGGCTACAAATAAATATGCCAAAGTTGCTTCACTTTTTTAGTGTCATTTCTCTTAGGAGGCTCTTGGAAGTGACAGTAATTCTTGAGGAAATCCATAGCTAGCTCTAACTGTAGCAAATGATGCAGGTATTGGTTTTAAGCTAGGTGATTTTCAGCTTGTTTTTTAGCAACATGAAAGCAGAGCATTCATGGTCTGTGTTCCATCCTATTGAAAAGACTCAGAGTTGTGTTTGTAATGCTGGTTTCTAATGTTTGTGTTAACTCTTGCTTTTTACATTGTTTTTCTGTGACCCTTGGTAGTCATTAGCTTTGGGTACTTCAGTAGCTGAGAAACTTGTCCTCTTGTTTGTGGCAGGGGAAAGACCGCAATTTAATTGCAAAGTATAACTTAGCAGAGCATAAAGATTACTCACTGTAGATTGCAGATTCATATGTATCTGCAACAGGACAAGGGGCAATGGGATGAAGCTGGAACACAAAAAGTTCTACTTAAACATAAGAAAAAACTATTTCACGGTTCAGGTGAGGCAGCCCTGGCACAGGCTGCCCAGAGGGGTTGTGGAGTCTCCTTCCTTGGAGGTCTTCAAGACCCTCCTGGACATGTTGCTGTGCAACCTGATCTAGGTGAACTTGCTTCTGCAGGGGGGTTGGACTAGATGATCTCTAAAGGTCCCTTCCAACCCCTGCCATTCTATGATTCTATCTGTCAGTTTTGATTTTTCTTCAATTTCTCAACCTTTAATACGAGCCTTTGTTTTACACCAGGTTTCAGAAGGACCCAACGTGGTCAGAAACTGGAGACAGGTATTTACTAAAGCTCTTTCGAGATCACCTTTTCCATCAGGTGACAGAAGCGGGTACTCCTTGGATTGACCTCAGTCACATTATCTCATGTCTTAACAAGGTACACTGTACTTGGGTTAGCTTTTACAAGTTTGCTTGGGTTAACTTTCTTTAAAATAATCTTCCGCTTCAAAGCGAGTTGGCATTGGCGGGTTAATTCTGTTGCCTTAACTGATGCTTATTTCCCCCCTGTTTTGAATGAAAATAATGTATTCACTAAGCTAATATTTAAACATTTATGCATATTTTAAATAAACTTAGTACATTCATATTAAAACCTGGAATTTGATAATACAGCATGAGATACAGTATTAACTTTTCAACTTAAAATGCACTGAGTACTGTGGATAAGCAATGCTGGTCCCTTTATGCTACTCTGGTCTTTCAACACAGCATAAAGGATCCATAAAACCCCTTTAACTGGAGGAGGTTTTTGCTGGTACAGTTACCACAGAAGATGGTGATTAGGCAAGAGGATCCATTCCTAAACTGTACTGACCAGAGTAGGAGACGGGAGGGAAACTGTAACATGTAGGATAGTGCTGAAAAATTTATGTGACTTAATGTTTAACCCTCTTCTGATAACTTCCCTAGCCTCTGTTTTCCAAGGTCTGGATCTAACAAAGTGATAGGCAGTTTTCCAGGAGCTGCACCACTAGCAAAATTTTAGCTGAGCATTCTCATGATGAAGAGCAGGAGATAGTGAGAACCCACATATTGGGACCTGTAGAACTTGCCTTTCTCTGAAAATTAAAGTACGTGATCTGATTTCTTTTTTTTGGCAGATCAGCTTTCAACTTATTTTACATTGTTTTGCCAAACTTCAGTAATTCTTAGGAAATTAAGATGCTACTTCTTCCTTTTTTCCTTTTTGTATCTGGTTAATCATTCCACTTGTTCTGTAGAGAACGGTAATGCAGACACTGATAATACACAGTTTCGGTAGCTAGATTAGAATAGCCAACTTCTTCCAAAAAAACCCTGAATGTGTTCAGACTTAACTACAACGAAATGTTGTTCTAAATTGCCAGGGATTTTTATCTGCCATAAGACCACTGCTGTGCATTTCTTTAACCTCCTTTTTATCTTTCTGATTGGTGTCCCTAATCACTTTAAAAAAGGAATTAAAGAGGTTGAGGCTAAATCAAAAAGAAAGCATGTTGATATTGAAGTAGGCAGTGAAATGCCATCATGATTTGAAAGCAGTGACCTGTACAGTACTGTAGCAAGAAGGGACAGTCCTGAATTCGTAGGTCAGGTAAGAGATGGTGTCAAAGAATGCCTTGTTCTATGAATGCTCATGGCTCACTTTTTTTAAACAGAGGCTCTTCTCTTCTGTGGTTGTGGGCTCAGCACACAAAAAATGAGACTTGCAGAACTCTACTTTGGAAATACACTCTAAAAATCACTTCTGAAACTAGTATGTACCAGTAGAAGTAAAGTAGCTTTCCTGCTGCACTCCAAAAGCATTCCTTTTGAATGAAAATTGCTGTATTGTTTAAAAAAAAAAGTCTTTTTTCCATGTGTTGTTTTGGAGATCTTTTCAGCTAAGATATTGATTTATGCCTCTACAGAAAGGGAGAAAGCAAGCCATAAATATTGATGTTTCTAGTTAGCTGTGTGGCTTACTTAATACAGACCTTCCATATCCTACATAGATCAAGATAATTTATGGATTTCTTGCATGATGCTAATGAGAACAGTGACTGTTTCACAAACACCTTAATCGTGATGCTCTTTTTTAATGGATGTTGGAACAGACTGATGGTTTTATCCTATTTTCCAAGAATCGAAAGCTAATTGGCTTGGTTTTGACCTTCTGGAGCTATTTACCATGCAGGAGCTTTAAATTGAAGAAGTTCCACCTTTTAAGGTTGTGCTTAGAACATTACTTCAGAAGACAAATGCAATAAATTTTGAGCTTACTGTATTGCTCCAAGCAGCAGCTAGTGGAACATCTCAGTGACAAATTTGATTGTTCATCTGCTATTCACTACAGCGTTGTCATACATTTGTTTAATCTTGCTGGGATTGTATTTCCAAAGATTGTTTCAATAGTGTCATATCCCACTTCTCTGCCCCACCTTTTGTTCTGGAACAAGAAAGTTTGTAGTGTCAACTGTTTGGAAATACCAATATGTTGACTAAAACAGAGCTAACAAAGGTTTTGCATTCTAAGAGTCTGACAGTTCTCCAGTGATAAACATATCTTGCAAAGTGAACTAAGTATTGTAATGTTCGAAGGAACTTCAGCAAGTAAAAGAAGATACTCTTCTGTTCCAAACGAGGATTTTGTGGTCCATCTCTAAAATGCATAGTGTAACGCACCAGTTTTTAATACTGAATTTGAGAAGCCAGAACAAAACATGAAAACAAATATGGAACAGACTTTAATCGTAAACTTCAAATTAACTGTTTCTTTACGAATTATAACTAGGAAACTTATTTTGTTAGAATAAGGGATGAAATGTACCATATGGATTAGGAACTAGTTATTTCCAGTGCTGCCAAAAATGTGAGGTTTGGGTTTTTAACTGCCTTTCAGACTACCTGGGGCTGATTCATTCACTATTTCACTTCAGAAGGGGCAAGAAGTAATTTACCTACTCTACTGGAGGCCTGTGGATTTCATGTTCAAATGTAATGTCAAACATGCTTTTGTTCATCTGGAGCTCTGTGGCAATTTGCTAGGCTTTCTGCATAGGAGAAGGGAGCGTTGCAGGATTATTAGCTTTATGGAAAGGGAAGAAAACAATGGTAACCTAGTGCAAAGGTCTGGAATGTCCATCAGGTTAAAACCAAAATGTCTCGATTTTTTGGCAGGTACGTTGTTGTGGCGCGATTCAGATCCTTCCTTTCTGTGATGTCAGCAGATCTGAACCGCGCCACAACAAGGCGCTCGCCAAGAAATCGATTGCTTTTGTTATTGGGGAAATGTTTTGCCATTTCTTTCACACTTCTTTTATTTTATCTTTTGCATTCTTGTTACAGTTAGATGCTGGTGTGCCAGAAAAAATAAGCCTCATTTCCAGAGATGAGAAGAGTGTACTTGTGGTAACTTACAGCGATTTAAAACGCTGCTTTGAAAATACTTTTCAAGAACTGATTGCAGCCGCAAATGGTCAGTTGTAGTATTTGCTGAAAGCATGCAGGACATTGCTGAGGAACTTAACCAATAGCAAATTGCACTACAGCTGAATTGTTGTTGTCATCTCATTTCACATTTGGGAAACAAACAGGAGATGAGCAAAGCTGCTTGCACTTCAGTCAGGTACACTGTTACTTGAAGGGAAGAATGTTTCACTTATCCTAGAGCTAAGGCTGCCATTGGAGGCTTTATCTGTGAAGAATTTATTTTAGATTAAGGAACACATCAGGTGCATGATGTTCCTGCTTTTATTTTTTCCACTTGTATATGCACTAATTTTAATTTTTTTAAGACTTTTCTGATCTCTGAAGTTTTGCCACATTGTATACTTAAGGGAAACTCTTTGCAAGGACATTTCTGGGATACATTTTTGTCACTGAGGATATAACAAAATTTATTCATTTTTTTATATTATTTGCACCCAGAATAGCATAAAGGACCAGGTAAATAATTTAATAGAAATTGTGTTCTATTAATGACCGTTTAGTTCGTAACCTCTGTACAAGTGTGTTGTATGCAAGCTCTGTATGCCACCCACTGTTAGCTCAAAGAAATGTGAGAAGAAGAAACTTTTTAAAGCCAGTCGAGTGAAGTACCGGTGAATTGACAAAAAACAAAAGGAAAAAGTCCCCTGTCATTTGATTTTAAACTATGTCTAAGCGGAGTGACGAAAATAGCTTAATGGGAAACATCACTGATTTAAGGAGCATTATCAAACCTGCTCTAAACACAACCAGCGCCTTTTAAAAACTGTTTGTACGTTTTCCTGCTAGTCAGAAGCATTTACATTTATGCAATTTTTTTAATAAGATTTTTTTTTTAAAGAAATTGTTTAAATGCCTGAAGTTTCAGGAGTGTATTACTTTAGGTTATTTACAGTATAATTTTTTTGTATAAAGTTCTGTTCTTTGAACCACAGCTTTATTATGGTACGCTACACTGGATACAGATACAAAGACACTGTTAAAAGAAGATTTAACTAAACACAGCAGTTGTCTGGCATCAAGAGCTTTTCAAGTTTTACAGCCTGAATCTGGAGGGATAATGATCTGCTGTGCCTTTGCAGTCACTGCTTAGCCCAAAGTAATATTACTTTTGATAATACTCAACACATGAATATTCCTGAAGTAATTCAGTCTCAAAGTCTGGAATTTTCCTCCTCAATTACCTTTCTAATATTTGGACATGCAGTTGTCTCCAAACTTGGGTATTCATGGGATTTCTAGTTAAACAGCTACACTTTGATACTGAAGACTGCCAAATATGTAGGAATTTCCTTTCTCAAAGCAGTAGTGAAGACTGTATCTATCCTTTCCCAGCACTGAATGTTTTAATAGCACTGGGTGCTCACCATGAAGAAAATGTGGAAACTCAAAAGGTCAGGACAGACTCTAAGCACTTGCAACTGATGTTACTGACATCAATTTTAATAATTCTCAATATTTGTAGTTTTCAGAGAAGTTTTTAATATTTCTCTGTCCACTTTTATAAGCTTTAAAATGATTCTCCGCCTTGAGACTTGCATCAAGAAAAAACGCAACTCTCTTCACATCGAAAGCTTTGAAGACTAGGGACATGCTTTACACATTTTAGAAAATGTGGTTGGATCCACATGAGGTAGCATCAGTTGTTGAGTTGAAAAATCGATTATTGTTGCATTTGATCGAGTGAATTTTAAAAGGAGCATAATGTTTAATATTCAAACGATAACAGTTGCCAGAATGTTCTTTTTAATATAAAAGGAACAGGAACTTTGAGAAGTGAACATGCAAAACAGTCTTTTATCATTAGCTCATGTATTTGAGGAAGAGCAGCTGTCTTTTATATGTTTTTTGACAAATCATATTGTAATTCTTTTGTACAAAAAAGAAGTACTTGTATTCTAGAAGAAATATGAAATGCTTAATTTATAAGCGGGCTGAGGTTTTTTCCAGTATTGTTTTCTTTGAAAATGAAAGGGGATCATCTGTTCAGTTGTGGGGTTTGGGAACCTTTGACAATTTCATTTGGGGACCAATATTTTGTGAAAGTGTAAGGCAGGGGTAAAATAGGGCTTGAATTCTCATCCTTTTTAGACCAGCAAACCACCCTCTGCGAGACATGTCTAAATTGCAAACCTGTGTGTATTTGCATAATGTCAATTTGCTTCAGCCCCTAGTAACCTCAGGACTTGGTTTAAAAATAAAAAAAGGTAGACAGCTAATAAGTTTTCATACATAATGTCATCCAGAAAATATTTGGTGTCAGGTAATACATAAATTTTTTTTGAAAGTTAAGTTTTGTTTTTCTATTTATTTCATTTGATCCGTATTTGGGAATGATTTGAACAGTCTGAAGTTCAGCTCGGGTGTTTTTTTGGGGAGAGCCCTTCTTCCCCATTTTAATTCCATTTAGAAGGTTGTCCTAAAGTTGTCATTTGATCCATTCATAGGAAGAACTGTGTATCTGTATTTAAAAAGAAGAGCCACCGGGATGTGCCCTCCCAGGTGGGGAATTTAATTCTGACCTTCCTATTTTTTACAGCTAAAAGCACAGAAGGGACAACCTTTAAAACCATCTGATGTTGGTTGTTTTAATTTTTGTACCTGTTTTAAGTTCTGTTGCTGTATTTACGATATTGTAAATATTTTGTTGAGGGTACCTATGTATTTTTGATTTGCCCTTGTTTCAGTAATTCAGGTGTCAACTGCTTCCCCTAAAAAGCACCAGTATGTTAAGTTCTAATGTCATGATCCCAATATGTGTTACTCATCTTTAATCCTGTTTTCATTCTTCATGTGTACAGCAGTATTTTTAATAAAGAATACCAGAAATGACGTGGCCTTATTTTGACAATGTGAAGTTCTGAAGCCCGACACAGGGCTCTTCAGCTTTTGGTGCTGGAGTTTTGTTTCATCCTATATATTTCTGTCGTATTCACTCTGTCTGAAGTGCAGAGTTTAAATAGTCACAAGTCACAAAGTGCATTTGGAGCTTTCCACGTTGTATCAGATGTCCTAAAACTTTGGGGTGGTGTTGACCAGAGTCACGTGAACACACGTTTCCTTACCTGCCAAGCCAGGTCCCATCTGTTTCTGTCGGGTCAGGTCTGCTTTATGAAGCAAGCCCTAATGTTGAAAACTCTAAGTACCATTACTTCCATGTTTATTGAGCTTCCTCCCAGCCTCATTACCAAGTATATTAATTTATCTGAGAATTTGCATGTGGAGTCGTGACAGCTTCATTTCCCAGAATTATTCTTCTGTACTGTGAACCAGCAAAGGTGAGATGATTTACTGGGGTGGGGGTAAAATCTCCTGTACCTGTCCCCTCCTGACCCTGGTTCTGCACTGTGAAATTGTGCCATGTGTGTGAAATTGTCAATGCTCCCTGCATACATTGAACATGGAGACACTATCCCAAAAATTGCAGTGTTTTCGACTTTTTAAGACATGGTGAGGTGATTGATTCACTTCTGTAGTCTCCACTTCTCAGTAATGTGCAGCAGCAGCAGCTACACTACTCCTGCTGCAGTAGGCAGTTCCTTTATGTTCAGCCTACCCAGAGACTGTCCCCTCTCTGCTTCCTTCCAGCAGATGTGTGTAGATTATCAACTCTGTGGCTGGGAGATCCTTCCAGATTATAAAACGCTGTATAGCAGAGAGCATCTATGGAACACCTCTGTGGAGGCACCATCCCCAGCTTCTGATGGGTGGGGGGTAGATATGGAGAATCTCTGAAGAAGAGGAAGCATCTACCAGGCCTAAGGTGCTAACTCGGGTCCAAGTTGGCTCAGAACAGGGTTTGTTGGGGACACCTTAGCTCTTTTTGCTGTCTTTTCATCTACATGAGATCTTCTAGCTGCAGAAGTCACCGGGTGGGGAGGCAGCTGAATGGATGCTTGTCAGTAGGCTGCCTTGTCTTCTCTTACCATAAAACCTTGCTTCTCACAGAGGCAAAGCTGTTTTTTTTTCCCCTCTAGACAGCAGGAAGCACTTCTTAGATATGCTGCATCTGGAGCGTGTCACCCAGGGAGCAGTGCAAGTGTTCATCCCTGGACACTTGTTTTGCTGTGGGAGAAGTGTGCCCCCACGCCAGTATTTCATCTTCTCCTTTGCTCTCAAAACTGACCTGTGGGAACGATTGTTTGCCAGATATGTTGGTGCTGCCCAATGCTGAATCATCTGTTACAGCAGTCTCTGACACTGGGTTAACTCATTTTTGTCAGAACTCTTACAGATTGTTTCAAAAGCAAACTTTATTACATGAATTTAGCAGTCAAATACATTATTTGAAGACAGAAAATGCAAGACAAAAGTTATTCACACCTGAAGAAACTCAAGGGGTTCATATAAAAGTAGTCTTTATAGTCCAGTTTTCTTAAATATTTATGCACAAAAAGCATATTTATATATTTACACTGTGCAAACATTCCATTTGAGATGCATCTATCCCGTAACTATTTTTGCTCAATTGGAGTTAAGAAACAGTTTTAAAACTTTTCCTTTTGTTTTGATCAAGATCAAATATATTTTATCAGCAAGAGACAGTGCAATTGATACTTAAAACTGGTGATCTCTTGGCCAGGAAGATCTGGAATTGATACTTAGCTTAGAAGTAGTGGTACAAACTACTCTTGCATATCCAAGACCTTTTTTCTTGGTGCATACGCAAAAGGTCATTTGTCCTTAGGGCAGTTAGTAGGTTAAATTCCCAGCTCTGAAGCTATCTTAACAGGTCAGAGCCTTATTATATGTAGCATTGGAGTTAAGAGATATTTATATTGGAGCACAAGAAGCTGAGAATGGGCAGTAGTTGTTGATTTGGAAGACACCAGTGTTCACACGTTAAATGGCCAACTCAAAATTTAAACATTGCATTCAAAGGTGAAAGGGGATGGTGCATCCTTACACTTCTCCAGCAAAGAATGTTCATGCTCTTTCTGAGATGCTGTACAAAAGTCTATTGCAAAGGAATGGCACTTTTTATTCCTGAACATATATACTGGTAACTAACCTGGAAATTCAACTGTCTTCATAGAAAGGCTGCCCTTACTTTCCAAAGAGCTTGTCTTGTCATTTCTAACTAATCTCTTCACACTCTCTAGTGATGAATTCATTTAAAGTACATGCGGTTTAGTAGCCATCCTGTCTTTTCGGACAGATTCTCATAAATAAAATAGGATCAGTGCAGTGTTAGAAAGTCCACAAGGTTTTGCGGACAGAGCTTGGCTTTAACGTATCTGGCTTGTGGTTTGGTTCCAGTGTGTGTGTGTGTTGGCATACTGACAAAGTGCAAAACTTGAAGAATATTTACTTTGTTTCATCAGGCTTGTCCAAACTGAATTGATGTATATTCCCTGTTGTTGCAGCCCTGGCTCTGATCTTAATTGTCCTCTATCCTTGCCAATTGTGTTTTGCAAAACAAATGTGAAATTCTTGCCTTGCAAGACTCCTTAACCACCCAAAGCAGTAAGAGCCACATAATGCCCCATCCCCAGCCAGCTCATTCAGCTTTCCCAGGGCATGAGCCTTTCCTCAAGTTTCTCAAAGTAGAGTTTTCACTAAAAAGCATACAGCATAGTATTTTTTCTCTGTTCTTGAAGAATCCTTTCTTTTCCAGCACTACCTGGGCCCTAGCAATGGGGTATTAGCTCCCCAGTGCCTGACATGGACTCCTGAGAGCTCCCAGCTGCCTCTCCTATCCAGGGCACTGGTGCAGCAGAGAGGCCGGGTGACTAGAGCAGGAAATACCATCCAGCTGCCAGGAACCACACAGCAAAGTGGTTACCTCTGTAAGGCTGGCTGTCCCAAGTTTTAAGAAGCACTGGGCAGTTTTATTGGCAGCTGTTGGTGTTCAGCATCGGGAAAGTCAAGGCCTAAGCATTAGTATTTTGCTATATGTCATATACAGTTGTTGCAGTCTGTGGAAAGGCAGTCACTGAGGATGGTGTCTTTTTAAATTTTAGGATAATTAAAATTATTTGGGTGAAAGTTTTTAAACTGACAGTGTTTCAGAAGAACCTTTTTGGATTAAATGCATGTGTAAATCTCGGCCTTAAATGGGTGGCTGAGAATAAAGGACCACGGAGTTGTAGTCAGGAGGGGGAGAATGGCATGCTTTCATTTTCTCCAGCACCACGTTGCCACATGTGTATCTTCGCTTGGAGTCACTGAGCTGGTCACAGCTGAAACTGCAGAAGCTTCTCGGCTTGGTTATTCCAGAAAGCACTGACTCCTTGCTCCTGCTGGCACCTTTCACGCTGTAACACAGCAGTGTCACTGTCAGCGTCTTTAATATGTACAGGCAGTGGGTTTAATGACTTGAGCAAAGGCCCATCACAAGCAGCAGCTTTGTTTATTCTCAGCTGATAGGAAGAGCATTGGTGCAGATGGGGATTGCTCAACGGGAATGCAGCATAGAGGGCTAAGAGAGCCCTCCTGTGTCTCCCCTGAGTCCCCTTCTGACCAGAGATGCTGAGATTCTGTTAGTTTCACCACACTCTGCTCAAGTGCTCATGTTCATTTTGAGAGTCTTGGTGCTTACACTCAGCCTAAGCTCCATGGCTCATTTGTGACAGGTACCAGGGAGTTACACCTCACCGAAGGGCAAAGCAGTGTGCAGCGCCAGGCATCTATGCTGCTGCTGGGCTGTGGATCCCCAAAGGTTTCCCACGCTTAAGTCTCCTTCCTAAGGGTTTCTTTGACCAGGAGGAGGGAAATGAAACGCCTGAAGCCTTGGGGCAATAGCAGAAAGCTACTAGTGTAGGTGTTCCCAAAGCCTAATGCTGGGATGAATTGTTAAGATAAACGGCTGATGCTTGTGAAGAAGGGCACGAGGTCTCTCCTCTCTTAAGCTTCTCCCAGCAGCAGACGTGAACTGCTGCTTTGAATTAGAGTTTTCCTGTCTCACAAAGGACAAGTTATCCTGTAGGCTGCCTTTTATAAGCTACTCTTTACAGAGGGGTTTAATGTCTTCTCAGCTGAGCTGCTCTTTAAGACACTGATTGCCATGCAGCACTTTCTCACCCGTATTCAGAGAGCACAGTGCTTAAAAGGGACCTTTCAATTATGAAGAAAGTTAAGGCAGGGAGGATTTTCACACCCTTGAACTTAGATACCGAAGATTTATCTGTAGACAAAGGACAAGCCAGAACATTTTCCATCATTGATTACATGTGGAATCCTAATATAAACATATGTTGGACCACAATGCCTAAAATTAGATTCCCTCCCCTGTATTTTTATAAGTTCATGGACACCCCACCCGGCTCCGTTTATAAGGTCAGGAACATTGGCAGCCCTAGTCTTGAATTCCAGAGAAGACAGTCAGAACATCTGTTGAGGCTTTCAGAGCTCAGGGTTTTGCTTTTCATTTTAATTTGCACCATACAAAGTACAGAACTGGTAGCACAGGGCCTGTCCTGATTAGGAAATGGAGAGGTAACCGTTTCTCGTAGATGTCAGAGCTTCTTGAATCTTTAACTCACTTAAAAGCCCATGTGCTTTTTAAGGAGTGTGGCCTCTGTCTTCTGTCCTACTGTAGGAAGTTGGAGGGATACTCCCAAGAAAGCCACCCTATAACATTTGTGGATGGACAGAGTTCCTGAGGAGGAGCCCTCCAGATGAGGATTGCAGATGCATCCCATATTCTTACATTGCATCTCCTAGCAGATGGACAAGTAATTGCGTGGGGATAAATTCCATAACTATGTGACAAGGTTAGTCATAGAGGCAATGGACTCTCTGTGATGGGTTTAAAGAGAAACACTTCCATGATTTACATTGAAATTGTCTTAAGGAGCAGCAGGCTGGCCGAAGTGGGGTGTTCATGTGGAATTATGAGTCTTAAAATCATTGTGCTGTGATCCTTTCACTCATCATCAGGCTTTTGCACCCTGAAGAACTTTCTTGCAAGCTAGACTTGGCTTCTGTTTCAATTAAACCTTCATACCAGTAGAGCTGCATCTGTTGGCTTTACCTTGAGTGCACTGCTGCATGTGCTCCCACAGATTGCTTTCAGGGAGCTCGCAGGGTTTTGGCATTCATAGTCAGGCTTCATTTTGAGACTGAGCTTACAGTCAGTAAAGGCTTCTTTAGCTGTGGGCTACCTTGTTTCCACTATAGAAATGTAAATTAGAAATTCTGTCTAGTTGTTTTTTAGCTGGGATCCTTTGTTGGAGGAAATGAGCGCTGTTCTCCTGACAGATTCAAGAATGGAGTGAGGCAGAGGCTGTCTGCAGCTCTCCAGATGCTTGTTCCAGCTCACAAGTGGTGGAGTTGCCACTGTTTTTCTGGGTTAGCAATTAGCTGTGACAGAAGGGTTTTCACTAGCCTGAGGATTATGGCTTGCTCAGCTAGGGCTTTTTCCACCAATACTGAAATGCTAGAAAAGAGTTGCAGTTGGGATACTTTCCACTTGTTAAGGAGCAGAGCTCGGAAGGTTGTACTTTCTCTGCCTTCTAACCTTGTGTTAGGCTCTTGTACCTGAGGCCTTCCTTACATTAGTAAAGACTTATCTCACTTTATGCCATTCATAATATAACTTATTTTTTATATCAGTGGCAATAACAAGTCCAAGACAAGCAGAAACCATTTCTGTAGTGCTTCTGGCCACCGTCTGGGTCAGTGGGGCTCCCCAGGTTTCAGAGTGATGCTTGTTTCCTATAGTGAAACCAAGGGTGAGCTGTGTGTGTTTGTGCCTTTCCCACTACAGCAGTGGAAGCTGGAGGGGTGGGGAGTCACCTGGGTCAGTGGGGTACCCCTGCACTCAGGGAGGCTGGCTCCCCACTCTGCACTCCCCAGGGCCTGGCTCTCAGGTTGGTCACACTGAGTAAGCACCAACGCGTGCACTTGCTTTTTCCTGGAGTCAACTGATATGACTCATTATTTAGACCTGTTCTGCTTAACATCTTTATCAGTGGTCTGGATGAGGGGATTGAATGCACCCTCAGTATGTCTGAAGATGATACAAAGCTGGGAGAGTGTGTAGATCTTCTTGAGGGCAGGAAGAGTCTTCAGAGGACCCTGGTCAGGCTGGAGCAATGACCCAAGGCCAATCACATGAGGTTCAACAAGGCCAAGAGCCAGGTGCTGCACTTGGGCCACAGCAACCCCAGGCAATGGCACAGGCTTGGGACAGAGTGTCTGGAAAAGCTGCCCAGAGGAAAAGGACCTGGGGGTGTTGGTTGACAGCCAGCTGAACATGAGCCAGCAGTGTGCCCAGGTGGCCAAGAAGGCCGATGGCATCCTGGCCTGTATCAGCAGTAGTGTAAACAGGAGGACCAGCAATTGTCCCCCTGTATCTGGCACTGTTGAGGCTGCAACTCAAATACTGTGTTTAGTGCTGAGCCTCTCTCTCCAAGAGGGACACTGAGGTGCTGGAGCATGTCCAGAGATGGGCAGTGAAGCTGGTGAAGGGTCTGGAGCACAAGTCTGATGAGCAGCGGAGGAAACTGGGGTTATTTAGCCTGGAGAAGAGGAGGCTGAGGGGAGACATCATTACTCTCTACAACTACGTGAAAGGAGGTTGTGAAGTGGGGTTTGGTCTCTTTTCCAAAGTAAGGAATAATAGGACAAGAGGAAATGGGCTCAAGTTGCACCAGGTTTAGGTTAGCAATTAGAACTTTTTCACTGAGAGAGTTATTAAGCATTGGAACAGGCTGCCCAGGGAGGTGGCGGAGTCACCATCCCTGGATATATCCAACAGATGCATAGATGAGGTGCTGAGGAACATGGTTTAGTGATGGGCTTGACAGTGTGAGGTTAGTGGTTGGACTTGATGATCTTTTAAGATCTTTTCCAACCAATATGCTTAGTTTCCTCTGAAACAAACCCTGGGTGCACTTCTGAGGACAGGTAGGATGCACCAGGTTCAGCTTCTTCCACCCTGTGCAGTCTGTCAGCACTGTCATGACAGACGTGGCCCTTCCAAGCGTGAATGCTGTAATGCCACTCCAGGGCGCGCACGCCCTTGCACTAGCCTGAAAGCATCACCCCAGCTGCCTGGCTCACCTGTGCTTTCTGATGCTTCAAACTAAGAAAAACCCATGCCAAGCCCAATCGCTCTGCCCTGGGTGGGAGGGAAGTGCAGGAGCCCATGGTACAGCAGGCCCGCCTGCGCCAGCCTGCACAGCCCTGCAGCAGCCTCAGCCTTGGCTCAGGAGTGCATTTCTCTGCATCTGTGTCCTAAACTGCAATACTGAGGTTTCCAACGTGACAGGAGGTGCTCTGGGAGAGGCAGGAGTTACAGTGAAGGTGATCTATAAGCTGCTGCTAAGAGTGGGGTGAGGCCTTGGCCTGGCTCTGGTACCAGCTGCCCTGACAGGGAGCTGCTACTGCTCACTCAGAACACATTCTGGGCCTGTTCAGATAACCCAGTGACCTGAAACAGCTCACTGCAAGGCAAGCCAAGCAGAAATGTCAGCACCAGACAGGACCACAGAGGAGGATGCTTGAGATGAAGGGAGGCAGCAGGACTGCATCTGGTTAAATCAGCTTACGTGCCCTGAGCTCCTCCAGGCTCTACCTTCCTACTGCTACTTTCAGGGGTACTTATTTACTGCGCCAATGTAGCCTAAATAATAGCTTAGCTAGGAAACTGCCACTTTTAGGAATGTGTGCAGACTGAAGGGTTGCTGCGCGCATTCACATACACGAGGCTTTCTGACATAGTGCTGCAGTGCCACTTGTTCAGCTCGCGGCCACATGACCTTGTGTGTTCTCAGCCAACTGCTCTGTTTCCCTGAGGATTTATATTCTAGCAGCCACTGTTGAGTTCATTTTTTTTCCCATCCAAGCATTCCTTTTCCTTCTGCAGCTGAAAATGTCCCTTAAAGCAGTTGTGGAGGGATGCTTGGAGCACACTCCACATACTCTGTGCCACGCAAAGAAGGGCTTTTTTACATTTCATTTAAAGAAGTTGCTGTGTTGTCTCTGTCGCTGGCAGCAGCCTTCAGAAAAGTCACATTTACACAAACCACCCCTGAGTTAAACCACTTCTAGGAAACATTGCCTCCCTTGGAGCCCTCTAATATCTCCACATATTCCAAGCTCTCTAATACCTGGCTCCTCAGAAGAGAGCATAGGAAACTGCCTCAATAAAATCAAAGCACCGTACAATTGCTCACAAGCCTCCTTTCTGAAATGTAAGCGGTCAAGGCAGGAGAAAGAGTTTTGCAGCCCTTGTTTGGAGCGGCTTGGATGGGCCCGTGTTAGCCATGCAGGAGCAGTGCTCCACTGCAGCCGCCTGCCAGCAGCGCATCCACCCCACACGCTCTGTGTTTGGGCCTTGTGGCTTTCTGTGTGTTTAACCAACACCCTCTTAGTCACTGGGCTTTTTCTTGAAGCAAGTCCTCTCTGCCTTGGCTGCACGTTTCAACCGTCTCCAATTGTTCACTGAGACAATACTACACGTCCCAGCCTGCCCAGCTGCAAGTCGCTGACAAGTTCAGGACGGTGGGATGGCCTTGACCTCCTTCCAGTGTGAGGTGAGCGATGGGTCGGGCCTGGGCAGTCCCTGGGCTGCCTGGGAGGACTCTGTCAGCTCCACGGGGCCGGGGGACTGACTCACCACCACCACCACCCAGGCAAGAAACGTTTCCCATTTACAGAGAGTTCATGTCAGTGCAACACATTTCTTAGAGCAGCCCTAGTTCCTCGCTTGGGCAGCTGTCAGGAATTAGGTGGAGGAAGGTGGCCAGTATATTAAAGTGCTTAAAGGCAGGAAGAGAAGTGAGGCCCTCACATCCATCTATTGTAAAGTTGCCACTTTAGCATCCTGAGCCCATGGGTGTTAAATGGGCCGTGCTTAGCTGAGTCATGGAAAAGAAGTGCAAAAACAAGCACGGGGAGCCTTGTCCCAGCTGGGGTGCCCTTGGGGACTTGCAGAATCAACTGCAGAGCTTTCATAGCCACACGTTCCTCCTCCCCCTTGCCAACGGCTTGTTTCCTACAGTTGCCTATCTCTACCTTGGTTTAATGCTCTCTGGCACTCACTTGTATGGCCTGGAATTAAGCTGAGGATAGGACTGATCAACAGAGTGCTAATAAACCATATTGGTGATGTGCATTGAAGGGGCTGAGGGTAATTTGTTTCCTCAAAGGTGTATGGAGGGTGAGGTGAGCGAGATGGTTGACTGCTCACGCAATCAAGCAGGACATACCTCAGCAAGAGTGTTTGAATGGGCTGGAAACACCTCAGCTACTTTCATTAGGCAGGACTTAGCACAAGGACCTTCTTTGCCCTCTAAAACACAGAAGAAGAAAGGAACATAAAATACAGACCTGAAGAGTGTCCGTTTCTGCTTGCTGCCTGTCCATGTGAAGCGTTTCAGCTCTTCCGGAGCCAGCACCATCCCACTGTCTGCTTGATAATCCTTGAAGAAAAAAGATGCAATATCATTAGGTGTTAACTGTAGAAAATTATTTTACAAGGGACTCAATTCTTTTCCATCTGATTTCCAGTATCCATTTGGTCATTTATACTGAGAGAGCTCTAGGAGACAGTGGCTCCTTGCTGTTGGAGGTACTGCAGTGCCCAGGTATTTAATGGTGCCTTTCCAAACTGTCCTTGGTTTGGGGTGCAGCAAACACATGCTGTTAATGCAGACACAGAGTGCTAAAAGAAAAGTGACAGATCTTGAACCTCATGTCTGTAGAGAAGCAGTAAAACCCCATCTTGACTCTCTCTGTATAAATCTGTCACATAAATTAAAAAAAATGGTGTTCTCTTCAGCCCGAGAGTCACTTACATTAAATATGAGTGTTTCCTTGATGGGAAGCTCTTCAAATGTCTTTATGCGCTGGGGTGGTTTTATTTTGAAAGTGTTTACGTATCTGCCCAACGAGAAAAGCAGGATGATTTTTGGTGAGAGCATAAAGTGCATAAGCAGGAAGCACCAAGTATTTCTGTGTTTCTTTCAGCTGCTGCCTAACTGAAATCAAGGTAATTTACACAAAAGAGACTTGTTAACCACCCCCTGCCCCTCTCAGCACTTGAGCCCAGGGACCTGATGGTGCCCTGTGCAGGGACAGCCCAACAGGCCAGCCCAGCCCAGTGGGACCCCAGCCATGCTGGGTCTGTGGCTGATGGACACTTGGGCAATGTGGGGTGTCCTTGATTGTTTTCTCCCACCCAGGTCCAAACCAGGCTCTGCCACAAGTTACAACACCCAGCAAACACACTTAGTCTTCATGTTATTTATCTCACCTGACGTTCTCAGTGCTTCCACAACTTGAGTTTGAAACAGAAAAATTGTCATTGTGCAAAGGACCAGATGCAGGGGGGAACCCACTTTCTGTTGTAAATATCGTATTGAGGGGTATGTAATCCTTGCCCTCCTAAATGCAAACAAGAAATGAGTGTGTTACTCCTGGGATGGTGTGGCTGACTGCCCAGGCCTCGCTGACAGTGCCCAGGGGAGGACAGTCCTACCTGCTGAACGTTTGCTTGCAGCAGGTCACCCAGCTTCTTCACCAGCTCAGAGAACCTTGGCCTGTCGTTGGGGTTGCTTCTCCAGCAGTGCAGCATGATCTGGTAGCTGTGAGGACAAAAGCAAAGTGAGCTTTTGTAAAGTTTACCCCACTCCCCAACGGTGAGGTTACAGCTCACTTAAATCCAAGGCAGCGCAGTCTCTGACAGCTTGTCATCTATAGAGTTAACTCCTGAGCCTGCCTGATTTTTCAAAGATGCTCTCCAACACCATTGAGGCCTCTTACTAAAAGAGTAAACTTTCCACAAAGAGAGAAAAAAACCCTTCTTCCTGCAGGCCACTGGGAACACCACATAAAAAAATAATTTAGCCAACTAGTCATACTTTCCTTTTTATATTCCTAATTAAGCATTAAACCTTTGTATTAAACATCTATTAACTGGCAATGTTTAGGTTAAGGCATCCTAAGATGACTTATATGAATGTGTCACTTCCTCGTATTGGTTGAATCAAGCTTTCCTTCCTGCAATAAAATATGTGGAAGAGAAAAAAAAAGCTCTTATCTGCTGTCACTAGGATAATAAAATTAGCCAATGGGTAATACTCCCAGTTAGGCATGGCTGGCTCGCATCCTTTTTTCTGCTTCCAGAACTGTGTTTTGGTAAGTGTTGCTATTTAGAGACGTGACGTAGCACTGGAAAAGGCACCCAAGACACCTACACGTACTTGATTTTGCCTCCAAAGGTAAGATCCCCTGGATATGTTCATGCTCCTGACTGACTTGTGCCATGGGGTCAGTGCTATCCAGGGCAGGACACCCCATCCCTCTTCCAGGGCAGAGAGGCTGCAAACTCAGGGTCTCGCTTGGATGATCCCCAAATCTCCAAAAAGATGTTTGCCATGCATTAGCAGCTGGAGGCTGCACCTGAAGGCAGGAGAGCAGGGAGCAACAGCTAGCATCGTGGTGGAAGGGACAAACCCCATGGGCAACAGGGGCTGGGAGGCTGCGGGTCTCCATCACCTTCCTCTGCCATCAGACACTGTCTCCAGGAAAGGGTGGACCCTCCTCACCCGAGTGTTTGCGAGGAAGCCTCTGCTGTCACTTCCTAAGTCAAGACGATGTTAATAATGTCACATTCCTCCGGCACTTATCTGTGTGCATGTCAGTAAATATTAAACCTGGAGAGGAATAAATGACCTTCCTTCTCCGGGCTGCTCACTCAGCTCTGCTCAGAGCCTAGCCCTGGGCTCGGGGCCCATGTCCCTCCTTACCCTCTCCTACCTCATGGCAGGGCCAGGGGGCCAAGAGTGCAAGAAGATGCTGATGACAGCAAGAAAATACAGGGCAGCATTGAGCTGTTTTTCCTCATGTTGGCACAGGATACTTTGAGCAGGGACTCGTACATCATCTGCACAACGGCCCAGAAGGGCTGCAAAGGCCACTTACATCTCCTCGGTGGCTTGTTCTGGCGCTCGCATTCTTGTGCCTTCCTTCAGTTTGCTGCAGAAATCCTCATCTATTTGTACTCCAGGGTAAGGAGAAGCACCTGGAGAACACATTAGGAGATAGTATCATAGATACCTTGAGTTAGGTACCCGTGACCTAGCCTTGTCCCTAAGCATCCCTCTCAAACACTCAGGGTGTGCAGCTTCTGCTCACATTGCTGGGAGTCCAGGGACTTCCCTCACTCTGGGGTCTGGCTCTGGCTGCTGACTGTCCTCCAAGCCCTGGCCCTTGGAGGGGGCAGGATCAAACCCAACACTGTTGGTCATGCATACCTGGCCTGGGTGCAAAAAATAAACATGAATTTGACTTGAAAAGCATTCCTCGAGAAAAGCCAAGTCTGACCTCTCTATTGGTTTGGACTATGGCTATTTCTAGTAAGCAGAATGTGAACAAACCCCAAATGCACAAAACTGCCTTGAAAATAATAAAATCATGTTTTAAAATGAGATTACAGTACATTTCCATTATTTTTCTAGTTTATGTGGTTTTACTAAGCAGCCTCATCATAGTGTTGGACTTTTCTCTGTGGGAAAAGGGACAATGACATTTAAAAAAAAGGCCTTTCAGATAGCCAGATGGGTCTCCAGGTTCGAGGAGCTGGGGCTTTAAGAAAAAAATAGCAGGTGTTTTGAGGCTGACCATAAAATCACAAGAGTTGGCAGGCTGACCAGCAACACATATTTAAGCTAATAAATGATTGATTGTCCTGAGAATTGTATAGTATTGTTTCCTCTGCTGTTCGCCTCTTTTGTCAGCCTCTATGTTGAACCCAATTAAGATTCTTCTATTCTGACGGTCATTGTTGCCCTCACTCAGTGTACATCTTGTATCCTGCCTTTTCCACGTGAAAGAAAGAAGGGGGAAAAAACAGCTTTGCTGGGTTTTAATTTCAGATTGCATGCTCCAGTTCATCCTGTGGCACCTGTGCAGATGCTAGTTCGCCTGCTGCCTGGGTGATGGGGGTGCTGGGTACCTCCTGGGCTGGGGGGACTTCCTGGTCTCAGGCTGGAAATGGGGGTGACCCAGTCTGAGATGTGCAAAGTCCTCTCTGTGTGTTCAGCTCCCTTCCCCCACAAGAGAAGAAAGAAGCTTTTGAGGGAGCACCCAGCCCGTGGCACTCAGTACCCTGAATGCTATCTGTGGCACAGGAGGCAATGCCTCAGTCCCTGGCTGCTGCTGACCCAGGGCCATAGCTCTGTGTTGTCCCAAAGAGTTCCATGTTCAATAGAAACACTCAAAAATGTGCCCCATTTTCCTGGTTTGCATCATCAGTCAGACAGAGCACTGTGACTGCTCCAGCCATGCTGACCTGAATCTCTACTGAGGGTCTCTACAGGGAACAGATGGAAACTTGTGCTATCCATTAAGGCTTTCAGCCTGACAAGTCAGCTTTCAGGGCCCTTACAAACACCAACATTTCCAGTTCACGGGGGTGTGATGCACATGTTCTCCCCTTTACCCCCACACCCCACCTGATCTTGGTCTTTCATTATTAAAGACCTGGCAAAAGGTCCTTGAAGGTAATGGATGTTTCTTCCCCAGGCTGAAGTCCCTGCTACTGAGTCCAGCTCCTGAAGTGCAGAGTTAACATACCCAAGGAAAATATCTCCCACAGCAAGACTCCATAGGACCACACATCGCTTTTTGTGTTGTAGATTTTATCAAATATGGATTCTGGAGCCATCCACTTGAGAGGAAGTCGAGCCTGGAGTAAAAGGGACAAACCTGACTATTAATTTTCAAAGCCTACAAGAATTTAATTGTAGCTGAATCAACCCTATATTGTTATGTAAATAATGACCATTCCAACAGGAACCTGTGCGATTTCCTTACAGGCAGTCAAGATAAACCCACACTCACCCAGACACCTTCTTAACAAATTAGTTAGAGTAAGAGGCTGATTTTAAAATATGTGAGGCACAAAACAGCAGACATTGGAAACCTGTGACCAGAGGGACCAGTGCTTTTCTTCACAGGAATGTGGGGACATGCAAGAGCAGAGGTCTTTTGCCAGCATCCTGGAGACAGGGGAGAAAACCCTATGTCCAAGCACATTTCATTCTGTGGTGATGTTGGAGCTGCTCTCGGGGAAATTTTCAGAGTCTGAATTGCAGGAATATATTAGCAACCCTTAAAACCCCCTCAGTGCAGCCTGTTAGGGTCTCCTGAGCAGTACCAAGTTATGTGAGCATTTCCTAGCTGATATATAGTGCAGTAAGTCTCGAAAGCTATTTATGGACCTCCGGAAGGAGACTGTGCATTACTCCAATGCCTGCAACAAATTCTCACAGCATCAGTGGGTGCAAGCACAGTTTGCTGACTGAGCCTTCATGGCAGGCCTAGCAGGGGGCTTACTGCCTGCTGTCTGCAGCAGAAGCCAAAAACCCCCCAACCAAGTAGGTGCTGGAGGTAGCAAGTCCAGCTCAGCTGCTTGAGGCATCAGGAGCGTTGCTTGACTCTGGTGTGGGTGCAGAGAGGAACACACACCTTGTTTTGGAACGACTGGTTTCCTTCAAGGAACTTTACTGAATAAGGGAGTTATGCTGAGCCAGTCAAGAAATAGGTCTAAAAAAATATCTAAAGCATTAACAGAGCAGAGCTGTGAAATAGTTGGCACGTCCAAGCCTTACACTTGAGGACAGCAATGCTTTCCAGACCTACAATGCATCTGGATAGCTCCTCTTCACAAGATAGCTTTCCAGCTCTTTTAACTTTAGGAAATGTGAATGTCTACAGAACATTTTGGTGGTCAGTTTGAAATGATAAGTTGTAAACACTTGGGTAGATAAACAGCATCTTGACTTACATCTCCTTTTCTCACATAATCAGGATTCTTATAAATATCTCTTGCGAGTCCAAAATCACAGATCTTCACGACATTGTTCTCAGATAAAAGGATGTTTCTGGCTGCCAGGTCACGATGAATGCACTATAATAAAAGTTTCACAATCAAACTGCATTTCCTTAATCCTGCCCACAAATTTCCTGACTGTCTCCCATATCCTTTATTATTATTAATATTATTGCTATTATTATTATTATAATCATTATCATCATGATTATTATTGTTATGGTTGTTGATGAGATCCTTTTAATATTTTTTTAGGGAAGCTGACTGGAATTTACATGAAGTTACTGTAAACAGTGTCAATTCTTAAAAAAAAAAAAGTCAAAATTCCCAAATCCAGAAAGTGATAAATTTTTAAGCCCCTTGACCTTTGCATGTAAAGTGCTGATTCATTTGGAGCTCCCTACCTAATATACGTTGAAAGGAAGAAAAAAAACCCACCACACCCAGGAGATCTTCCCTGAATGAATGAGCTTGACCCACTGCCTTCAGCCATGATCCTGTGTTTACAGACTATGGAGACTTGGATAAACACACCAATATATTTATAACACTGAGAGGAAAAGGCTCTTCCTCTGGGAGCTCTCCCAAGGAAGGTGTCACTAAAACGTAGATGTGATTTCGTCTCTGAATCCCATCATTCTGCAGGGAAATATCCACAGTGCAAGGCTCACCTTTCTGGAGGACAGAAACTCCATGCCTCTGGCCACCTGAAAGCTGTAGGAGATCAGGTCTTCCATAGTGAGGGGCAACTTATAGAGCTCATCAGCATCTGCAAAGATGGAAATGTAACGTTACAAAAATCACTCCCAAGGTAGTTATTTCCCTCTCCTCCTTACTGACCCTATCCCTCCTGTAAATTCAGTCTTCACAGACTAGTATTCGAAGGTCAACGCACTGTCACTGGAAACAAAAATAGTGCTCGCTTTATACCCTGTGCTTTGGACACTGCTGTGTTTTCCCCAAAGATAAGGAGCAGTCAGAAGAAACAATCACACATTTTCCTGTCAGATTTAGTAACCCTGGAAATAATCTTTTTTTAAATCTTCTACCCTCTGGACATGACCCTGTGAGCGTCTCCCACGGATGTTTATTAGGGTGATAAATGAGGAAAAAAATGTCAGGGATGCACAGTATGTTTATAAAAATATCACAGACCGTGTAGGGACAGGAAGGAATTAATACCTACCCTCCTCGTCCTCCTCCACATCACTCAGACTTTTATCTTCCTGGAACCCAGAGCTTGCGAAGCTCTCGCTGCTGGTGACACTGGCCAGCCTCTGTTTTTTGCCTTCCACCGGCTCAATATCCTTTTTCTCATTCATTGGCTCTGCTTGCAGAGAAGAGTCCTTCAAACAAACAGAGGAGAAGAGGTGCTACATCAGAGTGACGGAGGGGGTGGGAGAGGAACCGAGTCAGACTTGTGTGTCCTTTCTGCCGGGAGAAAACGTTGCTCTGTGGCACGTGCAGTCACGGCTCCCACAGGAGCGAGTGTCCAGCACCATGGCAGCAGGTGGAGCTGGGGGGGTGGGGATGGGCTGCATCCTGCCAAGGTTGCCATCTCCAGAGCAAAGAAATAGGGTGCTTGGGAGTACCAGCCATGATTTTGGGTCATTCCAGATGGTGGGCTACCTCTGGTGAGGTGAGGGTTTGCAGGGTCCACCTGAAATAAGACATCTGAAAGGGCCTATTTCTCTCTGGTAGCCAGAGGAGTCTGGTGGGCTGAGTTGAGAAGGATGTGCCTGCAATGCAGGTGTCCCAGTCCTCTCAAAATAAAGCATCATTTTTTGCCCCAGGCTGCTCAAGGCACCTGCCTCTACATCCCTGAACAGTGCTTGGTATGGGACTCTAAGCACTAGCAACAAGAAGCAAGAGTGCTTCATGTCTGAAACACAGCTGCTTTGGGAAGTGGCAGCCTCTCTTCCCCAATGCCTTTATCCAATGCTCCCATGTTACAACCAATGACAAGTTGAAGGGGCACAGGTAAAACTGTTTGGAAAATGCTTTCCCACTGCTACCTGGAGAGAAACCCAACTGCAGGGCCATGCTCTTGCCTCCTCTTCCCTTTCCTCTCATCCTGCGACTGTCTCTCTCCCTTGCACATGCTGGTGCAGAGCCAAGCTCCCTCCTGCCAGCTGCTCTTTCCAAGGATGCTGGAGAACAGAGCCTGGGCACACTTCTCACTGGGGATGACCTGACTGCCCCCAGGGTCAACCAGACTCTGCATGGCCACACTCCCCATTGAGCATCCTGCACCAGCCACCACATACTGGAGGAGACGGCTGCTGTGTCTCATGCCAAGTCCAACATGGACAGCCTTGGGAACCGAGACTCAGCCAAAACCCTTTGGAGGGGGATGTCCTCCTGAGTGTGACCATCCGCAAAGCCCTCTCAAAAATACTCTGAGATGCTGCCAAGCCTTTGGCACCATTGAGCAGGGGTTTTGAGGACTGCTGTTCTGGGTCCAAGCTCCTAAATCTCACTTCAGAGCCCTTAATCCTTTGGGGGATTTTGCTGAAAGTGTACAAGCAAGGATATAGTTGGCACATTTGGGCTCAGGTTTGTAATAAGAAACATGCCATAGTTTTGATTCAGAGGGCTGTGGGATGTGAGGAAAGAACTCTAATCTCTTTTCCTCTTGATAGTACTTCTCCTGACACAGTAATAAGATTACTTGCAAATCTCTCAATATTAGAGTGTCTTGGAACATGAGCGTTAAACGGCATTCTCTCAGTTGTGTTCCCAGTGGTACTCAAATCAGTGGGCAAAACCACTTCCCTTGGCTTCGCTGACACCAGCCTCTGAAGTGACCCCAAGCTCAGCAGTAATGGAGTTGTCAGCAGCAGGGCGAGAGCATGTGGGGACACTTTGGATGGGATTCACTTCCTCTCGCTATACATAGCTCCAGCCGAATTACAGCAGTCTCCTTGCAGTCAGGGAAGAGAAATGAGTCCTTTCTTGGCACAGCGCATCCCTCGCCAAACATTATAATAGGTCAGGCAAACTGCACACAAAAGCCATTTCTCTCCTTTGGTAGAAGACAGTGTAAAGAGATTAGCTCAGCAGCTGACATCAACACTACTGACATGTTAGGTAAGATGAACCCTACCAAAGGCATCTGCCTCCTCACCTTGTTAGGGCAGAAAAAATTCCTCTTGCTCTTCAGGTAGTTTGACAAATTCCCATACTTGCAGTATTCAACAATCACCATCAGAGGCCCTGAGCAAAAGGAAAGAGTGTTTTGAGCAGTGTAAAGCAGAACCCAGTGGCAATTCTGAGCAGAAAAATAGCACTCATGCCTCTAGCTACAACTTCGGTCTGGAACAGCTAACAACAGAGGGATTGTGGAGTCTTTTTCCTTGGATGTCAAGACCCGCCTGGACATGTTCCCATGCGACCTGATCTAGGTGACCCTGCTTCTGCAGGGGGGTTGGACTAGATGATCTCTAAAGGTCCCTTCCAACCCCTACCATTCTATGACTCTATGATTCTATGAAGTCAAAGGCTGCTTGAAAGACACTGGACATGTGAGCAAAATTATACTGTTTCTGGAAATCAGGCAAGCGCCTAATTTTTGAAGGCTAGGTCATGAACCTAGGTCCTAAAGGAGCCTCCATTTTCTCTTTGGGTAGCCTGTGCTCAGACTGGAGTCCCGCAGCCCACACACACTTGTTGAACTAAAATAGGTGACATGTCTAAAACAAATGATCATTCATACTGGCCCTTTGATTTTCTTAGTGGAACACCATGAAGGATTTTGTAACAGTTGCCATGTGATTAGTTGTTCCAGGCCAGCAGCTGATATTCCTTGTTCCCAGACTTTCCAGATCATGTTTAACTTCAGCTTGAGTAGTTAAGTGAGCGAGATCAAGGACAACAAAGTGGCATGGTCTTAAATTCACACTTCTCACGTTACTATTAAAAGAGAGATTAAGTAGAGATGTTTAATCACTTTGTTAGATGAGTAAAATCTCTTTTTCTCTTCCTCTTTCTTTCACCACCCACAGGATGAACTCAGATATTTCAAGTTAATAACTTGACCTCTGGATGAAAAACAACACGGCCAACTGACTGTTACTGGGAGGTGGTCCAAACCCATTTTCAGTGCAGTGCAGATGTTTTTACCTCCATTTTTTGTGCAAGCACCCAACAGATTCACAATATTGAGATGATGACCAATGTGGATCAGGATTTTCAGCTCAGTCATCAGTGCTTTGTATTCGCTTGCTGTGGCCCCTTCTGTAAACGCAAAAGAAAGTCAATGTGAAACGGCAAAGAACTGGTCCTGCTGAGCTTCACCTCTTCTTGTTTCTTCCCACTGAAATAACATGTTGCTGTTCTTTGTCTATTCCTCCCTGCTCAGCATCCTTACTTGCAATAAAACCAATAAAATGAGTTAGGCACTCAACTTCCTCCCAGTAGACTGTTATATTTAGAACTGAGACACATTTTTTTCACATGAATAGTTTTGTCGTTTCAGCCAAAAAAATGAAAGAACAAATAAAAAGGGATTTCAAGAGAATAATTATCTAGAATAGGTTTCAGCTGACCTGACTTCAGGGTTATGTACTAATCTGAACTAATCAATGTCCCAAAGAGTCAGTGGTGTCCCAAAGAGTCAGTGGCAAGAGCAAAGCATTTCCAGAGGCTGATGCAACAATCAGCTTTCACCATCTTTACAGGGAAGAGGTGAACCATCCCTCGGTGATGCTTGTCTGGTTCTCTTCATTATACAGGAAGCCTGGAGTAACTACTAAGACAGACCTGGGAAGTAAATTTTAATTGGTTAAAGTTAGGTGACTGCATCTCACCCTTACTAGTTATGATCACTATGAATTAGCTGTGGAGGTTTCCAAACCTGCCTGGACACATTCCTGAGTGACCTGATCTAGGTGAACCTGCTTCTGCAGGGGGGTTGGACTGGATGATCTCTAGAGGTCCCTTCCAACCCCTATCATTCTTAATTCTGTGAATAATAGGAATGATGTAAGAAGTCCCACAACTAAACCCAAAAGATCCTATTTAGTGTGGAGTGAATCTTTTCTTTCCCTCTGATCAACATTTTTTTTTCTATAGAATTTTACTTTGGTAAGAAAACAAAAAAAGCCATATTGCTTTGTGTAGACCCAAAAGGTCTTTTGCAGTTTAGTGACATGAAGAGTAAGAACAGTCTAGTAGAAAGAACTTAGAGATAAGTCTTAAAGGGATTGGTTTCATCATCTGAATGGAAGGAGGTTTTCTTGGTGGCCCCACACACAACTTGTCATATACTCAGTGACCCACTACTCATCTGTATATGTGGAGACATTTTCTCTCCATCTTATGGGAATTCATTTCTGGACAAAGCCCATGAATGACTCCAGAATTCCTGGATAATCTAGTAAAGGCACAAGGAATGGGGCAACTCTCCTGTGTCTTGTAGCAAAGATACCTACAGAGGATCTAATCACCACAGGCTCTCTTCATGGCAGAGCTAAACAAGTGCTCAGCACACTCCATGCAGGAATCTGCCTCAGGGTGGGGTGAACTGTTGTTTCCCACCACTGATGATAAAGGGAATTTGAGTGACTAACTCAGACTTCCCAAGGAAGCCCTAAGATACAAGCATCTACTGTGCACACACACACCATGAAGGCTTTCTGTAGCTGCTGTCTGCTCCCATCTATTCCAGGAGTATCGCCTGCTGCCTTGATGGTGCTGGCTGGCACAAGAAGCCTGCTGATGTACACAAAGTACTGTTGAATCTGGCAGACTGCTTTGCCAACACATATGTTTTTATGTTGGCAGAATAGCTCAATTAACATGGGGTCAGGCAATGACCCAGGTGACAGGTCATCCACTGAAACCAGTGACACAGATGGCTATTGGCCCACTGCTGCAGAAGGTCTGGACAGGGACCAGAGCTTTAGCTTCCTCCCATTTTCCAGACATGCTTGCTGCAGGGTAGTTGTTCATTTGGCAGTGGCCAAACGTGCTTTTGGAACAAGAGAGAGAGGAAAGGTTTGCAACCCTCTCAGCTGCACATTCCCTCCTTGGGGATGGTTCTGGATATCACAGCAGCACATACTACCCCCTCCAAAAGCATTTTCCATTGTACTGCAGAACAAGCCTGTTGAGGGTGGTATCAAGCAGGCACAACCTACACAGAGTACAGCTACCAGGTGATTGTCAGCAAAAATGTAGAACCTATATCAGATTGAATGTCACAGGGGCAGACTGTAGATCTGAGAGTATCGCACATGCCTCTCCAAGGGCTGTAAGTAACATGTACAGGTCTCCCAATAACTGATAAGCGAGCAGCTGTGAAGCTGGAAGACACTGGGTAAGAGGGATATATTCAAACTACGACTGAACAGAGCCAACTAAGAGCATCAGAGATCCAGGCCTTACTGGCAGAACAGGGAATGTGTCTTGGCAGAGAATGACACTGAAAAGGATTGAAGGATTAAGACAGATAAGCAATGCAGCATGAGCTCCCAGGGCAATGCAAAAAAAAAAAATAGGCCTGCTGTGATCCTTACATATATAAACAAGGGAAAGCTGAATACATAGGAAGGGATGCCACCAGGCCTCTGGGTTAGGGGATTCAGCCACAGCTGTTACAGGCTGTGACTGCACATCATCCTGTCTGCCAACTTCCCAAGCGCCCTTTTCAAATTGATGATGAGGGTCTTTGTCCCTCTGCTCCGATGAGAAAAGTGGCAGAACTGGGAGGTGCTTTCATTTTGGGAAGGGTGCTGCTGTATGAGCAGGGCTGGGGAATTCATTACACAACCTGGCTGCCAGCATCCTGAGCACTGTGGGATAAGCCTGCACATGGTTCAGAAAGGACACACCTGCACAACAACTCCAAAATTTACACTGCTCTATCTGTCTGGCTTATTAAAAGGGCCTTCATGAAGAAAAATCATTATGTAATCTAACGGAGAAGGTGAAAATGAGAAGCTGAAGTCAGACACATGCAAACTAGACACAAGGCACCTGTTTTTAACAATGAGCTAATTAACCATTGGAACTAATGACCATGGAAAATATGAAAGCTTCCACGTAAGCTTTACACCAAGGTAGCTGCCTTGTGCTTCAGCTAAATTTCATTTACAGTGTCCAGTTTAGGGTCAGTCTAGCATAATGGTACAACACAGGGTACGCAGGGAATTCAGTCGCCCTTCTGATCCTACAAAAGTGACTCATTCTTTCTGGCATTTGAAGTGCTAGAATGAGATTGGGGAAAAAAAAAAAGTGGGCAAGCAGAAACTTTCATCTGCATCTGAAACTTTCTCCTATATCATGATGTGACAATTTCTCACCACTTTTGCTGTAAGCACAGTTTTTATTTCACAGTTCTGCCATTTCATTTGTGGACCTGAGACTTGGTTCACACATCTTGGAAGCATCAGGGAGTTATTGGAGAGGATATAACATCACACATTCTTGCTTTAAATAGGGTCATATCAAAACTGAGATACTATGTAAGGCGTTCTTTTTCCAACCCAGCTTTGTAGCAAGGTACCTTTCAGCATTTTCACGGCAACTACTCTGCATGTTGGTGACTTCTTAATTCCAAAAGCAGATGCTTGTACCACCTTTCCAAAAGCTCCATGTCCAAGAGACTTTCCTGTAAAGAAAAGAAATTGGAGAGAGATATTTGGTAGCATTTGGATACATTTTGGTAAAAAAAGAAATCTTTTCAGCAAGTGATTTCATAGATCATGAATTGAAAAATGTGCTCTACAATGAGTCCCACATGTCTATTTCCAACATACAAGTGCTTTAGGTTTTTGTTTTGTTTGTTGCTTCGGGGTTTTTTTTAAGAGGAAGCAGACAACCCAAAAGACAGAGTCATCAGAGGAAATAAGTGAAATGATGCTAAATGAATGCAATCACTCTGTGAAGATATGCTGGCTTATGATCCAATTTTTTTAGTCTAGCTCTAGAGAGAAAGACTTGCTCTTCTTTTCCCCAAGCAACTCCACCATGCAGCAGGCTGTGACACTGCTAATTATGTGCTCAATAACACAGGGCCTTTGCCTAAAGTCACACAAATGCTGAGGTGCAGCTTGGCACAGACTTTGGTCATTTTCACAAATGATAGAATCTTAGAATCATTTTGGTTGGAAAAGACATTTAAGAACACCACCTCCAATGAAATTCTTCCTTCTCAAACAAGATTCTTTAAAATTATCTTCATTCCAGGGAGGCAGCAGCAACTTTTAACTGCAGCCCCTGAAGTACGTGCACTCCCCTGGTTCTCTTGCCTAGCAAGCCCTTCTATGTTGAGATTATGGAGTGGTGAGAAGCTGCAAATCTATGCACTTGAGACCTCTACATTTGCAAAATGATATCTGGGAGGATTCAGCAAGAGGGGATTTGGAGTGACAAATGGGTTTGCTCATGGTGGGTATGATGCTTCCAGGTGTCCAGGGGCAGACATTTGTGCTGTATTGTTGCCATGGTGCTACTGAGCAGATCCCAAGAGAGGTCTTTGAGGCAAATCAGTGGGCATCAATAAAATTCTCCAGTAGCAGAAGCGGAGCATCCTCTTTCTTCATGTTCAGAACCAGGTAAGACTCCAAGGGTACTGTTGTAACTTTTCTAGAATTCATGACATTTTATGCCAATCTTGTGTTCTTTGCAGCCTCCTTCATGATTTATTACTATTGGAAGCAGGGAGTATTGACTACCTCTTTGACATTGTGCTCACACGGACAAGCCTGGCTGCCTCTGCCATTCTCAAGTGGCTGGAGGAGTTTTTATCAGAGAGATCTTACAGCAATAGATTTTATTTCCAAGTAACTATTTTCAGATTGTAGTTGTGGTTCACCTTCAGCACAACCCAGGCACATAAGTGGCTAGCAAGAGCATAACACCAGGCTTTATGATGTAGAGGAGAAGAACAGAAAATAAAGGTCAGCTTTTCATATAAAAACAAAGGATAACATGTGCCATATATTTATTCCTCAGATATGCACATGTGACACAGCCATCCCCATAGGACAATTTCCTTTTCCTACAATGGACATCTGTTTGACTAGCTCTCATTTGGACTTCTACCTTGTTGATGTCTAAGTAAGAGATGAACCTTACCCAGACATTCACAAGCAAAGAGCTGCTGTCAGTCCTAAATTAGATACTACCTTTTATATATGTATCACATTTCTAAACTGTAATTCTCAGTATATCTGTCAGTAAAAGAAAATAGCATATGTTATCAAAGCAATGGAAACATGAAGCGAAATATGCTAAGCCAAAAAAACCCCCCCAAAATATATTTCCCCCATACATGTGCAAAAGCATTGCATTTTTTATAGCAAGCAAAGCCCATGAAGAACTTAATCTGCATGGCTGAAAAGCATCAACAGAGCTAGCCTTGGTTTGTGAAGGGCTTAGTGTTTGGTACACAACTACAAATGAATCGGTGCTATCTTTGAAGGTCTACAGTCACCTTTTCCAGTTACTGCATACAGCTTCTTCGTTCAACAGATGTATAAGGGAAGCAATATTAAGACTAACATCTCAGTTTTGAATTGCTATTCTCAGTCCTTCATGTATTAACTGTTCATGGTTTCTTTAAGATTAATTTGCAGTCTGAGGTCCTATAAAACCCATTGTACCTTTGTTTAATCCATAGCTTTTATCTGTTTCCCTCACTGTTAACTCACTTTCCATATCAAGATAATCTACTTAGTCACCACTTGGAAAACATACCAGTTATCTCATAAAGCTCCACAAAGCTGCTAACCTTTCATACAGGAGAATGAGAATTGGAAACAACACTTCCTTCTCTAAACAACGCTTGTGATTTAATGGGAAACTGTAATACCACTTGATGTATTAGTCTTTGTTACTCCGCTGTTGTCTGCACTGTGCTGTCAGTGCAGGATAGGGCTGCTTTGTCTTTTCAGCGTGTAGATGAAACCCCACAGTTGAGTACAGAGATTGTGTCTACCACTCTAACATTACTCTTGCTAGAGCCCTTTATGTTGACACACAAAGTAACTACAAAATTACTAAATGGAACAATTAAACAGAGGACTATTAAGTTGCCCAATCATCCGAGCAGTCAATTTGTCACAGCCTTCAAGCAGCTACACTGTCCATGTTTCAGGTAATGCTCAGGTATAAAGTGTTGCAGCATTCATATCCAGACCAAGGAAGTGAAATGCTCTGCACTTGACTTTGGTTTCTTGGGGCAACTCTGAACTCACTAAAGTGAACATACCCCTCCATCAAGAGTTTTAGACCAGGAGATTTCCGTTTCAGTCCCATTTTGGCAGAGTCCTTCAAGTGTGTGAGCTGCTGGACTGAGGCATCAGCAAAAAGCATTTGTAGACACCACTCTCCATGTCTGTGGGAAGGCAGAGACTCAAAGGTGTATTTGTTTCTCAGGTTCTTTGCTGCAGATTGAGTCATCTGGGTTATCCCCACATGTGGTTTCTTATTGTCCATTACATTACAGAGGACAGCTCTGCACATGAAGCAGAAGGGAAAGCTCTCTGCTTGGTGCCAGTGCTGCGGGCTTGCAGTGCACAGGAGACAGCAGGGCTCAGGGAGCCGTCAGCCACTGGTGTGTTTGGCATTGAGCCGAAGCCATGTGGCTGCGCTCCCTTGGGGTCCTACACTGCCTTGCGATCCTGCACCACAACATCAGCAGTGTGTGACCTCTCATAGATAAGGAAGGTCAAGCCCAAGAGTAAGGTGAGAAATACATAATAGCTCAGCTAACACTTGTGCTGGACTGCAACGTTGTCGCTGACCACACTGAAGGTGAATTATAGCACCAGCATTTTTCTGCCTAATGAAAAGATGACATTTTGCTCTCAGACTAATCTACACTGAACATTAATTACCCTGACTGCAGTGGTGCCCATAATGAAACTTCCTGTAGCTCCTACCGATGAAGGGGAGTTCTGTTATATAAGTATTGCATCACAGTTGTGGGCTGTATGTCTGTGTGTTGGAAGCACACATAGAAAAGGAGATGTGGGCTGAAAGGAGACACTTATTTGCAAAAGTTACAGTAAATATGTATCCTGGAGGGTAAGTTGGTGGAAAGAGAAAAACAGACATATCTGATGCTGGAAGGGGTTGCACTTCTAAGCAAAAATATTTTTAAAGAACCATAGAAGCACATTTTGTGTTTTTGAGGCACTAATCCTCAGAGACTGCCAAGGTTGCTCTAAGACTGAGCCAACTGCCATGTAAGCAGGACTTGCACAGAACTAATCTAGCATACTGCACATACCCAGCTTCTCTGAATCTGGTTCTCATTCATTGTCAGCATTCTTTATTTGTTTACACCCGTCCTTCCACTTTTAACTCATTCTCTGGCCATCATTCCTCACCTCCAGACTCCAAATGCTAGCCCTGAAAGACATGGGGTTCTTCTTGGTGTTTACATGCCACTTCTGCTTGATTCCTTCCATGGGATGTACACACAAATACAGCGATCACATTGTGTGCACATCAGGCTCTTGGTCCATCACTGAAAACTATTCAAAGACTGATGATGTTCCAGCACAAGGTTATGTTTCAGCATTCCCAGAATTGTATGTGACAATTATAAATCGCTAGCAATGTATTTCAGCTATGCTTCTCCACATCTGGTCACCTTGTGACTTCTAGCAGGCAAATTAAGTGTAACCCTAATGGCATGCATGTTTTAATTACTCTCTGTCCCAGATCCCCAGAGGACAGAGGAAATCTGTTACAGCTCCTAGCTAAAATGCTGGGATTTTCAATTTACAATTGTAATCCATCCCTGAAAGAACAGACAGCGCTATAGAAACAGGCAGAGCTTATCACTGACATTTTAAGGTTGACCAAACGTGTGGTTTCTGAAGGGATTCATCAACTTCAGAACCTGGTTCTTACTCTCCTGCCTTCTTCATCAGCCACGCACTAGGCTAAGCAAGTAAGGAACACTCCCAAACCCATGACTTTCACTGGGGCATCTGTAGGCAAGTAAGCTGTAGGTACTAAGTTTCCATGGACATTTATCTATTTATTTATTTATATGTGGACTTGTGTCACACATTCTTGTACTTTATGGTGCACTGACAAGAATGTTTATAAATCTGTAGCACAGAAGGAAAGCAGGGAGAGCCTGCTGAGGAGAGGAGAGAAAGGAGAAGCTGGGAGTCATACAGGGTGGACTGTTAGGACCTATTTCTGCTTAGGTTTTTTTCCAAATGAGAACATAACCAGGTTAGAAGGAAAGAAAATTAGAGTAAATCATAGAATCATAGAATGGTAAGAGTTGGAAGGGACCTTTAGAGATCATCTAGTCCAACCCCCCTGCAGAAGCAGGTTCACCTAGATCAGGTTGCATAGGAACATGTCCAGGTGGGTCTTGAAGACCTCCAAGGAAGGAGACTCCACAACCCCTCTGGGCAGCCTGTGCCAGGGCTCCCTCACCTGAACAGTGAAATAGTTTTTTGTTATGTTTAAGTGTAACTTTTGGTGTTCCAGCTTCATCCCATTACCCCTTGTCCTGTTACTATCTACTATAGAAAAGAGGGATGTCCCAACCTCCTGACATCCACCCTTTAGATATTTATAAATGGTAATAAGATCACCCCTCAATCTCCTCTTCTCCTTGATCATCTTGGTGGCCCTGTGCTGGACTCTCTCCAGTGCTTCCCTGTCCCTCTTGAGCTGAGGAGCCCAGAACTGGACACAGGACTTCAGATGAGGCCTCACCAGGGCAGAGTAGAGAGGGAGAAGAATCTCCCTTGACCTGCTGGCCACACTCTTCTTGATGCATCCCAGGCTGCCATTGGCCTTGGCCACGAGGGCACATTGCTGGCTCATGGTTAGTTTATTATCAATCAGGACTCCCAGGTCTCTCTCTGCAGAGCTGCTCTTCAGCAGTTTGACCCCCAGCCTGTACTGGTACATGGGGTTGTTCCTTCCCAGATGCAGGACACTGCACTTGTCCTTGTTGAACCTCATGAGGTTCCTCTCTGCCCAACTCTGGAGCCGGTCGAGATCCTGCTGAATGGCAGCACAGCCTTCTGGGCAATCAGTCTGTCCTCCCACTTTGGTGTCAAAGATGAGATGAGGTTTCACCCAAAAAGAAAGATGAAGTTTCACCCAAACACTACCAAGGTCAGGCTCCTGAGTCTAGACAGAGACTCATCCAAGGCAGTGGTCTCATTTGGAAGCCTTTTATGTCATGTTTTAAGTAACTCATCCTGCAAAAAATAGGGTGCAGCATTCTCATCTGAATTCTCTTTCTATGACAAGGTGACCCATTTAGTGGATGAGGGAAAGGCTGTGGATGTGGTCTTCCTGGACTTTAGTAAAGCTTTTGATTCTATCTCCCACAGCAATCTCCTGGAGAATGGCTTGGACGGATCTACTCTGTGTTGGGTGGAAAATTGTCTGGATGGCTGGGCCCAGAGAGTGGTGGGGGATGGAGTTAAATCCAACTGGTGGCTGGTCACCAGTGGTGTTCCCCAGGGCTCAGTGTTGGGCCAGTTCTGTTTAACACGTGTATCAATGATCTGGATGAAGGAATCAAATGCACCCTCAATCAGTTTGCAGAACACATCAAGTTGTGTGGGAGTGTTGATCTGCGTGAGGGCAAGAAGATTCTTCAGAGGGTCCTGGATTGATGGGCCAAGACCAATCGCATGAGGTTCAACAATGCCAAATGCTGGGTCCTGCACTTGGACCACAACAACCCCAGGCAACTCTACAGGCTTGGGGCAGAGTGGCTGGAAAAGCTGCCCAGAGGAAAAGGACCTGGGGGTGTTAATCGACAGCTGGCTGAACATGAGCCAGCAATGTGCCCAGCTGGCCAAGAAGGCCAATGGCATCCTGGCCTGTATCAGCAATAGTGTGACCAGCAGAAGCAAGAAAGTAATTGTTCCCTTGTACTTGGCACTGGTGAGGCCACACCTCGAATATTGCATTCAGTGTTGAGCCCCTCACTACAAGAGAGACATTGAGGTACTGGAGTGTCTCCAGAGATGGGCAATGAGGCTGGTGAAGGGTCTGGAGAACAAGTCTAGTGAGGAGCAGCTGAGGGAACTGGGACTGTTTAGCCTGGAGAAAAGGAGGCTGAGGGAGATCTTAACACTCTCTACCTGAAAGGAGGTTGTGGCAAGGTGGATATTGGTCTCTTCTCCGGAGTAATGAGTGACAGGACAAGGGGAAATGGCCTTAAGTTGTGCCAGGAGAGGTTTAGATTGGAGATACTAGGTAAAATTTCTTCACTGAAAGAGTCATTAAGCCTTGCAACAGGCTGCCCAGGGAGGTGATGGATTCAGCATCCCCAGGGATATTTAAAGGATATGTAGATGTCACTGAAGGTACTGAAGGACATGGTTTGGCAGTGGAAGTATTAATGTTTGGACTTGATCTTAAAGGTCTTTTCCAACCTAAATGGTTTTATGGTTCTACGATTCTAATTTAGTTTTCGTACCTGGAGTCAAAATATACACATGGAAAGTCAGGTAGACTGTCAGTCTGTCCTAAGTGCTGTAATTTGGACATGGACCAGGGCACTTAATATGGAATTGTTAAAACTGATCTGGCAGTATGTTGTCAAAAACACACCCAGCTCCTCCTTACCTGTAGTTAGAGGTACACACCGTTCATTCTCTGAAAACCCAATGTGAAGTATGTTATTATTACCTAGTTTAAGCCTTTCCCTTGCAATTTCCCATTTGCTGGCATCATAAGGTAGACGCTCACATTGCTCATCCAAAGGGACTTCATCAGGATCCATTATGATCGACAGATAATGGTTGGTCTTCATTTCAGAGGAATAAGGCTAGAAAAGAAAGAACATTGCGAAACATCAAGAGGATAAGGATATCTTTGAGCATCTTTGTTTGGATCAACAGCTCCAAGTTAATTCTGTCCACAGGACTCTGTGTTTCACAACACAATAGATGGTTTAGTTAATCTTCCTTTGACTTTTTCATGTACTGCAAGGCTTTTTATGTAAAAGGAACTCTTTCCTCTAGCTTTCCTCCTATGTGACATATTAGTTCAATGAAATCCATGCGGATCTGTATTAACATATGGTGTTATGATACAGGCCCTCTGCACAGTCAAGAGAAATATTTTCATCAAATATTTTCAGCAAATGACTAAACATTGCTGATAAAAATAACTTTCCTTCATGATTGTGCAAAGCAAGAAGTGGCCATATGCAACAGATGGAGTTCAACTGCCAGTGTTTATTTTTTCCATGTACCCAACAAATATAGGTCATGTGTGGTTATAGGTTGTGCAAGACTAGTCGTCAGGAGACCAGACATTATACATTTCAGAAACTGTTTACAAATTTTCAGAACTTTTTATTTCTTTGGTATAACTTCTGACCAATTTCATTAAATTATTTGAACTTGGAGGAATTTATAAACACCCAGACTCAAACCCATAATTTGAAATGAATTTCCCAGAAGTTCAGTTTCTACTGAGCAAACAGATTATCCACTTTACAGGATAAATGTAAGCAAAGATGAACCTTAACTAAAGTGCATCCATTTTGAAACATATTTTTCTTCAAGGAGCCCCTAGATTGCCATTCCCATCCACTGGACTTTTTTTGATATAGGAGGACTTACACTTCTATAGAAAAGATCTGGTGTTTGGTCTGATTTCCTGGCTATTAATTGGAATTTAAAGAAAATCTGTTGAACTGAGACTCTTTGTGTTGCTTTTCCTAAACTTATAGAAGCAGCACAAGGGCACAGACACAAACACATAGATATATCTACAATTTTTGTTGCTTTAACTGCCTCCTGTGGTTTTCAGATTTCCTCCTCTACAGATTGGAAATGTGTCCCCAGGATGTGCCTTCCCAGGCATTTATCTGAGAAGGGTATTACTAGCTGTGTATGCTTTGGCTACAAATATAATTGGACTAAAATGACAGTAACTAATAGCTCCCATTTTAGTTGCCTTTCATTATCCCAGATAACCAGACAGTTAGTCTCGAGAAGGATTGCATTGATGCTTGAGGAAAAGCCAGGTGGCATAAAGGCTGGCTCCAAACCATCCACTGACCCCAGACAGGACATATATAAGTGGGATATGGATACAAACAGAAGCATGCATGGTGCTCCAAAAAGAGCATTTCTTGACAGAGATGTGTGTACCAGACTGTTCCTACTAGTCACTCTAGAAAAGCTTTTAAGTGGACCTATTCCTGAAAAATCAACAAGGGAGGGGGGAAGGTGCAGAGAGCTTCCTACAGTTCTTCATGCACAATTAGAGACTGGAAACAAGGTTTTCAATGAGGAAGAATTGTACTGTATATCATTTGTCCCTGTATGCAAAGAAGATGGGCTTTAGGAAAGTGCTCTCAGAGAGCATATAAGTTTGCATTTTTTTCTGTTGTGGCAATGTAATTTGTATATGAAATGTAATTTAGAGCTAATTCCAGACAAAAATTCTTGAGAGTAAGGGTTTGTAAAATACAGAGAAGACCATAAACATGCTATGCTAGCTGGAAAAAAACCTTCACATATCATATAATTAATGTCCCTTGTTCTACAGCAGCGATTATTATTTTTTTAATTATCTTTTAACAATCTAACAAGTAAATGTCAAGTTTTGGTATCATAACAAATTGCATAAAAATAATCTGTAACTCTTTACTACATTTAAAATTTAGATTTTTCAAGGGGTTTGTAATCATGTTATGAATAGCTTCATCATTGCTGGTTAACAGTCAGAACTGCACTGTAGTTTTTCTACACTACACTTGCACTGTAGTTTTTCTTACAGCTACAAAGCTTCAGCTGACCTCTGCTTAACTTTCCCCTCAAACTTCCACACATTTCTCCTGACGAGAGAATGTAGCAGTAGGAAAGCAGGTAGAGTGACCACTGCCACATCTCCCTGGTTTGGAGGTCTGGTCCTGCTTTCTCAGTAGTCAATAGAAGGCCTCAGTGTAAAGGCCTAAGATACAGACAGGCCTTAATGCAGATTGAAATAAAACGGTCTGTCAGGATGCAGCCAGCCTTTAGCAACCATCATGAAGTTTGACCAGCTGGAACATGCTCAGTCATGGCGGCTGTGAGCTGATCCCCATGGCATCAGGCTGTGATATCTCTCAGGCTGGGTGAAGGAGGGCACCCAGGGCTCAGCACTGTAGTGGTGGGCAAGTGAGGGGAGTCGGGGAGATGGGGACATGCAACCATTCCTCATCTCATGTTCTGCAGTGCACTCCATTGCCCCAGTATCTCCCTTCCAGCAAATCCATTTGCTCCTGAGAGTTGCTCTGAGATCTTTCTGCACTACTGAGGAATTGCATTCTGTGCTTCAGAGAGCTGCTGAGGCTTAACCTACAGATACCACACAATGCACGCGTGGTGCTGTCAGCAAAAAGGGGATTTAAACCATCATGGTCAGCCTTGGACAGGGGGGAGTGTCAGCTGCAAGAGCAGTTAATATTTTCATGCTGATACAGGATCATCTGCTCTAGAAGCTGCACCACTGAAACTACTTCAGTAAAATATCACTTTGGAAGTGATGTAATTATACCAGATGCTGTGTGCAAACCAGATCTCAGCGCACTCTGGGAAGATTTGCCATTCCCACTCACCCAGATCTTCACGAGTGACCTGAGTGATCATGTAGATGCCAAATTCTCATAGAATGGAGTCAGGCACCTAAATGCTTGAGAGTCTCAGAGCTCTCAGGCTTTACTTCCTGGCTTACTCATACTCAGCCTTGAGAGTAACAGTTCCTGGGGCATTCACCAGTAGCCTGGTGATTACCCAGGGAACAAAGATGAGCAGTAAGTGAATCAGATGGGGTGGTTTTGGCAGACTCAGCAATCCCCATGGCCTGGGAAGGATTTTCTAATGCGAGGAAAGGGCTGGAAGAAGAGGCAGGTACCACTGGGATCTCCTTGTCTATTCTTACCCTCTTCAGCTTGCGAATGAAGAGGGTCAACAGAAGCCAGAAGAGCGTTGCAGCCACACAGGTACAGGTCAGGGTTATTAGCTCCAGGTTTGACCTCTCTGATGTGCCTGGGGAAACAAGTGGTAAACATTTAAGAAAGCGATTTGCAAAGCAAGGGTACTTTATGTTTCTTTGCCATCAAAACAAAATTTCAGGAAGAACCAGACTCTTTTCAATGGGGTATTAATCTCTGTTTGGACTGGTTCATAAAGCCTGGAGGAAAAAAGATCTCCTCAGCAAAGCTATTGTACTGAACACAGCAAAATCACATTTAATCCACCCATAAGTTTTCCAGTAAAACATCAGCTCTCCTTTGAGATGCAGGAGGTGAAGTAAACCCAGTTGAGTATGGCCAGTCAGGTAATAATTTCCTTTTGAGATGGAAATTCAGCTGCAGGATATTTTTAACTAAATTCTCTCTGTGTGAGAATGTGTGTGGGTCTGTGCATGCAGTTTCCCTGCCCTCGCCACTAACAGTAGCGAAGCCAATCTGGCCAAGTCCACATCTGAGAGGGAAGCAGAGGACTCAAAAACGCTCAGTCTCCAGCAGCCTCCAGAGAGAAGGGGGCTGTGCAGAGGGTTCAGCTCTGCTGACCTTTCCCAGGGGCAATGCTGCAGTGTGAGAAGTGCTGCTAATGTTCAGGAGAAACTCGGAGGATGGCTTGTGCTGGTGTAGACATCAGTGAATCCAGGTGTGAGCTGGTGCACACTGCAGTACTGATGCTTGGGTTTTGATGTCATAGAATCATAGGATCCTTTCAGTTGGAAAGTGGTTTGTCCAACCACTAACCTCACACTGCCAGGCCTACCACTAAACGATGTTCCTCAGCACCTCATCTACATGGCTTTTAAATATCTCCAGGCATGGTCACCCCATCACTTCCCTGGGTAGCCTGTGTCTAACAGGTTGTTAGTGTGTCTAACTGAAAAAGTTCTTAATAATTTCCAGCCCAAATCTTCCCTGGTACAACTTGAGGCCATTTCCTCTTGTTGTATCACTCATTACTTGGGAAAAGAGACCAACCGCCCCCGACTACATCTTTCTTTCAGGTAGTTGTAGACAGTGATCATGCCTTGTCTCAACCCCCTCTTCTCCTGACTAAACAAACCTAGCTCCCTCAGCTGCTCCTCATCAGACTTGTGCTCCAGACCCTTCATTAGCTTCATTGCCTGTCTCTGGAGACGCTCCAGCACCTCATTGTCTCTCTTGGAGTCAGAGGTCCAAAACTGAACACAGTATTCAAGGTGAAGCCTCATCAGTGCAGAGTACAGGGGTACTTTCCTGGTCCTGTTGGTCACAGTCTCTCTGATACAGGCCAGGATGCCATCGGCCTTCTTGGCCACCTGGGCACACTGCTGGCTCATGTTCAGCCAGCTGGCGATTAACACCCCTAGGTCCTTTTCCTCTGGGCAGCTTTTCCAGCCACTCTGCCCCAAGCCTGGAGCGTTGCCTGGGGTTGCTGTGGCCCAAGTGCAGAATCCAACACTTGGCCATATTGAACCTCATGCGACTGGCCTCAGCCCATTGATTCAGCCTGTCCACGTCCCTCTGAAGACCCTTCCTGCCCTCAAGCAGCTCTGTCTTCCCATCCAACTTTGCATTGTCTGCAAATATACTGAGGGCGCACTCAATCCCCTCATCTGGATCATTGATAAAGATGTTAAACAAAACAGGCCCCAGCACTGCGCCCTGGGAAACACCACTGGTGACCAGACAACAACTGGATTTAGCACCATTCACTACAACACTCTGGACCTAGCCAGAGACTCCCATCACAGAGTAGGTCCATCAAGTCACGGGCAGCCAGTTTCTCCAGGAGGATGCTGTGGGAGACAGTGTCAATGCTTTACTGAAGTCCAGGTAAGCCACATCCACAGCCTCATCCAAGACATTTGGTGCGTTTGCTAAGGCACCGAGGCTGCTGTTCCCCAGCTCTGTGAGCTCTTCCATGCTGATAGCTGAGCCCTGCAGCCCCCCTCTCTGTGCCAGCTGTGCTGGAAACCCACCAGCCCTCACCAAAAATCTCACTGGAGGTACAGCTGGGGCTCCCTTGGAGGCTTATGGTACAGGAGTCCATGTGCTCTTCCTCCCACGTAGTACCTATGACCTTCGCTCATACAAAGTATGGCACAGGATGTCTTGTGCTCCATATACACTGGGTAGAAATATGCTGATCACATCAGCAGCATGGTGCCTGGCTCCCCAAAGAGACATGAGACTGTCTCCTTCCCCAGCAGCACCTCGCAGAACACAGCTGTCAGGGAGCTGGGAAAGCTCTCCAACCCAGGGAACAGATCAAGCACAGAAAGGGAGAACCAAAAACAACAACGACTGAAAGTGGAGCAGCAAGAAAACATAAACATTAGAAATCTGTGGAGTATTAGAGCCCACTGACAGATCTTAAAAAAAAGCCAAAATAAAATTCACTTCAGACTGCTGCTTAGGGACTCATAAAATGGTTTCAGAGCAGTCTGTTTTGCAAATCCTGTGATCGTGTCAAAATACCACACTTCCCACAATATGTTTTCCATCTGATTGGTAGCAAATGCAAAAAAAAAAATCCTCACAATCTGCCTTGTATTCTGATACACTCTCCAGAGAGAGAAAATGAGACAACAAGAAGTAATTCTGAACTTCACGGTAGTTTTGTTGACAGCACTTGCAGCAGTTTTAGAACCTGAGCAGCTTGGTATTACTTCTGACACATTAAAAAGGGATGATTGATGTCTCACTAGTGGGCTTATCAGGTAACCCAGAGGGATGTGATGCTTGGTTTTAGGCAAGGCTACAGAGCTTTGTTCAGAGGTTGAATTGCTTGCTGTAGCTGTAACTTCACTAACATAATATCTTCACTCTCCAGAGGTGATAGTCAGATTTGCATTCATGCTGTGTATCTAAGATTCCTCTGGCATGTCCATTCTGGAATTTTGACAATAAAGCTCATTGAAGAAAAATAGGACTGCAACTACAAATGAGAGATATAAAGTATCTATTTCTCAAAAAACCTCAACAGTGTTAATTTTTCACAAGTATTTTTATAAAGATTTGATTTAGATATGGGACATAGGCATGGCATAAATGACAGAGCCTAATGTAGCTTGCCTATGCTCTGGCATCAGGCCGTCCTTTTACATATGGATACTCTCTTATTGCTTTTGAGCAGAAACCATGCAGATGGAGAGTGATAGTTTCTGACATTTATTCAGCAAAATCTGAAGGGGATGAAGGTTCATTTGCTGCTGCTGCTGCTCCATATGACAGGACTCAGAAAGTCCATGAGGCAGGATAAGGCCAGTCCTGGTGTGTAAGGTAGCAACTGCCTAACTGCTGCACAGGAGTTAGCAAAGAGACGTGAAAATGCTGTCTTTTAAACATCCAAGTGAATTCAGGCAACTAGAAAGCATTTCTCCAGGCTGGAGTGGGGCTGGGTTGTCAAACACCAGGTTCCTAATCTTGCTAAAAGCCTTTCAGCCAGATCTGCCTCTCAGTTGGGTAGGAAAAGGTTTATCTGAGGCAAAATAGGCAAGAACACTCAGAAGAGGGCTTAGGTTTAGTAGAGTTTGGAGAGGCTGAGAGCAGGACTAAATTTCTCTCTCTGCCTAGTACCCCGAGATTTCTGCCTCCTCCTTATACCTCTCCGAGAGATCTATCCTGATTAGACACAGACCTTTCCCCCATGTGCTGCTCTGCCCCATCTGCCTCACTCACTGCAGCAAGCAGCAGCCTCCTCCCTGCCCCAGAGCCCTTCAAAAGCCACCCTGGGCATCACCCTGTGTCTCTGCAGATGAGTGAAGAAGTGCAACCAGCAGCAGCTTCTCTCTCTTAGCAGTAACAGGAGGTCCAGTACCCTGCAGGCCTGCAGGTATGAGAGCCTGTACTAAGGCATTGACTCTTCCGGGCACAAGCTCAAGCCTTGGGCTGGTATGAGCTCTGTCATTAGGATTTCAGCTCTAAAGATCAAGCTGCAGTTCTGTGTCAGGTGTTAATCAAGGAAAACGCAATGCCCGAGGCACCAACATTACTCTGCTGCACCCAAAGACTTCCCTCAGCCCTACACCAGTGTGATCAGCTCTGCTTAATCTGTGTGATCCCATGATGACAGCAGTGCAGCACTGGGATTGGTGCTCAGAGATGCTGAGGGAGGAATTTTCATCCTTGGAGGTTTTCACAAACCAGCCAAAGATATCCTGGCTGGAGGTACTGTTGATGATCCTGATTTGAACTGAGGTTGAATGAGAGACCTCCAGGACTCCCTTCCTACCCTCTTCAGCAGTCCTCTGAGGCAACAGGACTCTGTCTCCTGAAGTTCACCTTTTCTCTTACAGTCACTCACGTTACACAGGCTGAACCTCATTCAGTAGCCAAAGGAATTCCAGTTAAACTTCATGGAAACATTCCTGATGATGTCAGCGTGACCCAAAAGGCACAACAATTTTTCTGAGACACAGAGTCAGAAAGGTAGACAGACAGAAAAAACAGACAGCTATTTAAAAAGCAAGCATCATTTTCATAGTGTTGGAATAGTTCATTGAATACTTAATAAATGCCATGCTTTCCTTTTCATCATCAGGTATCACATTACATTATCAAGCATCAGCTTTAAGCCAGGGCACGTTGCTATATTCATTTGCTTGTTATACATCCAGATTTCAGTGGGCATGAGTTGTAAAAGAAGCTCCTTCCTTTGTCAACACATTATCTTCAAGTGGTGAAGCACCTTTGCAATCAGCTGTATCACTGGCCCCCACTGAGAGGGGGTGTGAGGGTCCTCAGGAGGAGAAGCAGGGCAAGGCTTTCATGACAAGTCATCCCCTCTGCGAGCAGGGTGACCCCTCAGAGGCAGCCTGTTCTCTCCCTGTCCCCAGCAGCTTGTGTCCCCCAGCTTTTAGGGACACACTCTCCTCTGTCTGCTGGGTATTCTGGCAGTCATTTGCTGTTCCCATTCCCCTCTTGCAGATTCCCTGCCTTTTCAGTTCCTCAACCAAGAGCAAGTGAACAGCTTGCTCTAACATGTCCACGAACATGAGCCCTGTCCTCCTCAGACAGCCCAGCCAGCACAGCTTCCAAACCAAACACAGGCTGAGATTATTTAAAGACAGCTCTTTGATTCCAGCATCCATTCATCCATCTCAGATACAAAAATAACATATTGTTTTATCTGTGAGTATAAGAATGTTTTTTCAGAGGAAATAAAGAGAGCAGACAGTTTCCTTCCTGACTCATTCACAAGCTACTCTCTCAATCTCCTAAACACAGCCACGAACACGAGGCATTGCTCCGTTCCCTTTGATCTGCAGCCCCACGGTCTGGCCCGAATGCTGCCGGGGTAGAGGGGAGGCTTTGGTGCTCACAGTGACAGTTGCAGGGTCTGTATTTCCCAGAAAGATTAGCATGTGGCAAAGCCTACAGAGCCCCATGTTTAAGCCCTGATCTCATCACTCTGGGCTCAGGGTTGGGGAGAGAGGCTACTGTTCCCTGGGAGAGGAACAGACACTCCAGATCAGTGTAGGAATGAGTAGAAAAATCTCCAGGGATGTCTCTTCATGTAGCAGGGAGAGAAAGGGTTGAAAGGCATTTTCCTCGATTATAGTAGATAAGACAAACTCAATCTTTTTCCTCTCATCCAGCCTCTAAGCTATAAATTTTAATATGGTAGTCTTCATCTCCTGTTTATTTAAGAGCTCCCATAGGAGTCACACAAGAACACTGGTCCCTCAGGATATGTAACCTTCCTGGCTGCTCTCCTCTCTCTCCTCTGGATCACAAACTAGGAGATATGACTTCCTAGAAGCCCTCTGACAGCATTCTTGTGGTTGTGATAAATAGCTAAGCTACAATGATGTTAAAATCAATACAATAATGAATTACATTGTCCAGAACTATCAATTGGTAAGATGCATTGGACAGCAAGCACTTAGGCACAAGTTATTATTTTAGCTATTTCAGCAGCTGTAAAAATCTTGGCATTATTATAAGGGGATAACTCCTTGATTACATCAGTTACTCCTTGATGTAACTCCTTGATTACATCAGTTAGGCCAGATCACATGTTCATGTACCTTTTAAAGTACCTCGACCTTTCAAAGCACAAACATCATTGTATCATCAGCAATTACTATTAACTGAGACTGCTAATACACTCATGGCAGAAAATCAATACTGATTTACTAGATGTAATTGTCTTCTGCTGTAGGGGAGCATCCAAGTACTCAGTAGTATTCAGATACATTTAGAAACTGTATGAGAACATCCACAAAGACATAATTCCTTTCTGAGAGACCTGCTAGTAATCAAATCATCTTCTATAATGAGAAACTAAGTGCATTTTGGACTTTTTTACCTAAAGGATGCTTTACCTATCAATAAGATAGGTTGTGTTGAATTCAATTCAAACACAGCACTGACTTATATAGACAATGTCAACATACTTCCCTTATCTCATAATATATGAACCAGAAATGTATTCAATGAAACTGAAAAGTCACTAAATTAACTTTTTTTTTTAATGAAACTTAAAATTACTTGATAGAAGTCACTGCCACAGGCCAGAGTCAAACTTGGCAGAAGGCAGAACAGTGCTGGACATTTACATTAATATCAAAATAGTTCAACTAATTGTTACAGAAATAGCTAGATCATATCTACTTCTTACAACAAGCAAGAAAAACACATGTGTAGCTATAGCTAGGCTAAAATCTTCCAGTCTGATTTGGGAGTTCCCTTTACATTGAGAATAAAGAACTGAAATCCCCCAAGCATCTAATATTGATGGAACTAACCTGAAATGGGAAAATGAGTGGCTAGGAGACTGTTCCTTACTCTGTTTTTTTGTTTGTTTGGACGATATTAAATTTACATTTGTCTTCTACCCTGACCTGATCTTTGCTAGGTTGAAGCAATTCTTCTTTTTAGGTCAGTGTAAACACACTCTGAGTTTGCATTTCCTGCTAAGCTTCCTTTCCAACCTGGTACGTTTCCCTTGCCAGGACTTCCTTCAAACTGCTGCCTTCAGAGATCACCGCATGAGCCCCAAGTCATACCCCCACCCTTCCAGCCTGAGCAGGAACATCACCCTGGTGAGCTTCCTCTTCCCATTTAGTGTCATGCTTTACCTTGTACTGTAACATATGCCGCACTCTCCACGGACCCTTTTAAGTTGGTGGCTATACACTGGTAAAGTCCTTCGTCCTCCTCTTTTATTCTTTCAATAAACAGCATTCGTCTTCCAGGCCCTAAAATTATTCCTGTGAAATTAAGTATTTTGCAATGAGGAGCCAGAATATAAACAAAAAACAGGCCCTTGTGTAATGATATCTGCTTCAAGTCCTTCTCTAAAGAAATCTGAGCCACAGGCTGCAAAGCACAATGTTATTTGCAGGAAAGCCAAATATACTTGGATGTTTTGGGAATCTTTTGGAAATCAGTTTACAAAGCACTTGTGTAAGTGAAAAAGCTCCACCTAAGGGAATGAGCTTGGGAGCACTTGGTACTGTGTATATTAATTAGCATTGTGCCTAGATTTTACACCCAGGTGAGTTCCTCAGCATATCTCCAGCTTTTGGAAAATGGATGGTCTGATTACTGCACTTACAGGCATAGGTCTGTCCCAGAAGCAGCTCAAGACTAGAGCACTTCCAAGATTGAGCTCTATGCATCCACACTGGCCTTATGGGCAGCAGACTCGCCCCAAAGCTTATTTGCCCATGAGGCACGGAATGATCTTTGCAGAAGATCCCCAGCTAGTGCAAAGGGAGGTCCCATGAGGTGTACCCTAAAACATAGGAGTCACCTGAAGTTTTCAACATCTTGTTTATTCCAGCTAGGTCAATACATGAGCCAGCCTGGGTAACATTCCAGCAAGTGAGGAAAACGCAGGGAGCAGATTTGACCTCAGACTGCCTCTGAAGCACTGCAGAGCCAGGAAATGTGCAGTCAAGTACACACTTGTGTGTTTGGCTCCATCAGAACCACTGTCCCATCAAAACATATTCCCACCATTTATTTCAAACACCTAACTAAAGTGCTCTGACCTGCCCTCTAGAGACAGCTTCCTGGTTTCTAACTTTAAGTGTTGCCTTAAACCCAACTTAGACACATAACATTAATTTGAGAAGATAATAATGCACAGTACAACAATTTGGTCACTGTAAAACTCCATGGAATCTGGCTCTAGATTAAGCTTAGTGCCTGGGCTGTGAGTCTGCACGTGCTTATAATTCGCTTGGCAAAATCCTCAGAATTGTACTCAGTTGCCTTTGTTCATGCTGTACTAGTTTCCAGTAATGCAGGACAGAACCCTAAACATAAACTTTGTAAAACATTGTTATTGAAGACTGCACTCAAGATTCAGATTCTTAAAGGCCAAACCTTCTCAAATATTTTTGCTGAGAGTGTAACACTAGCTTGCTGTGTGCCTCTGATCTAAATGCAGATGAATTACCATGAGAAAGGTTTTGCCTTTTCCTCATCATTCACCTCCACCTGAAATCTCCAAGGAACGCTTCTGTGACTGTCGTGCCAGCAGAGCTGGACATGTAGCCTTGGCTGATCTTTGAAGCCACATTCTAGACACAGCAGCAAATGTTTCCCAAGGTTTTCCCGTAGCTGCAGCATGCCACTTGGTAAGTTGTTCCTTTCTGTTGTGTGACACCTGGATTCTTTTGCTGACAGCAGCTGCATTTTGGTTTTGGACACCCCAGGTGCAGATTTAGTCTGGTGTCTAGGTTGTGAATCAAGAACAGATTTTGCATGCCTGATCACAGACTCCTTGTGGTACTCCTGTGTATACCACGCAAGCTTGGTTTTCTTCTGCCTAGACACACACTAGCCAAGACACCTGATCTTTAGGCTCCCTCTATAGTAAATGGAGAGAAATATGTTTTTCTGTAGGTGACTCTTTTAAGATGCAAACGGAGAGTTATGTTTTTTCCACTGACTTCACAGAGACACGTTGTGTCTACATCTCCAGCTTGGTTGAGGTTTTAGAGTGAGACAGAATAACCTGGCATGCCTGTGCTGCTGCCTGCCTGCCTGTAATGCCCAGGCCATACATGTTCCTCAAGTCTGGGTACCAATGTGAATGATTGCAAATGGCTACCTAAGGCAGATGGGTAAATAAAAAGGCAGTAAAAAGTAGGCGAGTACACAGAGCTCTCACCTGATTCTTGCTGTATTTCCTCATGGTTTTTAAACCAGGATATCTGGGGCTCTGGGATGCCACGAACTTGGCACTCCAACGTAGCAGAGTTACTGGTGTTAACCGTCTGATCCGTGAGGTGCCGTAGCAGGGCTGGTGCCTCTTGAGCTACAAGACAAAACAACAACTCTGTTTTACATTCTTGTAACTGTGGTAATTTAATTACCTTCCCTACCATCATTTTACTGATGTTTGAGTTTACTATAGCTGTTCTACAGGGTTCACTGTTCACAGATTTTATTTACTGTTCCAGTTTGCTTAAGAGCATTTGATGTGTACAGAGTTCTCCCATTACCACAGAGGATTTTGATGACCAAAGAAGACCCAACGATTACATTGTTTAGAAGATTTCCTCAGTTCCACTACCAACCACGTTTGTTTATTGAAAGCAATAAATTTCTATGAAAGGTCAGACTTTTGCATCATCAAGAGAAACAGTGACACCAAAAGTTTTTAACAATTAGCAGGACACCATTGTAGCACAGTATCTGCATGTCACTGACAGCACCACACGGCTCTGTACACCACGATACCCCTGAATGGGGCATTTATCATTCACTTACTTTAAAGACTATAATTACAAATCCTATTCGGTAAACTCTCGTCATCCAAAATCAGAATCCAAAAGCAGAAAAGCACTGTGTTATGTGTCCCAAAAATTTTCATCAAGTCTTTCCCTTTTGCATTTCACATATTTGGCTGAACACAACGAGGTCTGGCCAAACCACACCAGAGCGTGGCTGCCAAAACTGCGCTGGTGAGAAATGCGCCCATGTCCTCAGGCAGCCCATAGACGCTGGAAACCCTGACAGCAGGGGCTGAGGCTGAGTGCTGGCTGGCCACACAGCATAGCAACACTGCTCCTGCTTCACTTTTATCTACCAACATTCATATGAATGCACTGCAGTAAAAATTGCCATGACAGTTGGTGACAATAAGCATTGGAAGCGCGTCTCATCTGTTCTACTTCTGCTTAAGGGCCACCCAGTAGGGCATTTCAAAAATAGTCTACAAACATCCTGTTAAAGTCATTCCTGAAAGAAGCAAAACAACAAGTCTTTCTCATCCTCATTTCAACCCTTTGCCACTCCTTCCCTCTATTCATACAGAGCTGAAGGCTGTTCTGATAAAGTTCAAGGTATTTGCAATGTTTATGAACATTATATGGCAACATCACTCTGTCACATTTGCAACTCCCACATCATCCTTTTTTTATTTTGGTCCCTTTAAAGCAGCGATGGAGAATCCAGGGAGCTCCTGAACAGTCTCTCAGAGGCAGATGCTTTACAGATTCCCTCTAATGCCCCAGTCTTGCAAGAACGATTATTTGTGATCTTTCCTGTCAAGGACACTGCCAGGATCAGCAGTTACTACCATGGTGAGACACACATTACAAAATATGAAACAAAACAGAACAAAGCAGAAACCAACTGTCTGAAAGTATTTTCTTTTAGACTGCAATAGACACCGACACAACAAGTTCAAGTATAATATCAGCTGAATTTCCAACACTCTGTGTTTGGAAGATTATTCTCTATCCTTTCAGAAAAACAAAACAACTAGCAGATATTTCTATTTTCACAATCACTCTGTTACCAGCTGCAAATAAAAACTCTCCAGAAAAATTAAGCACCTATGTACCACCAGCTAACACAATATGCATGAACCCCCTTGCACTAGATACACTTTTAAAGTAGTTTATCTTTACTATGCTCTTGCCCCTTGAAATTAATTCCATTAATTTGTGCGATGACCAGTTGGGGCTTTTCTGAGCTGCAAACCTCTAATTTCCACAGACAACACCACTTTTTTGTTTACAGTGTAGCAGACAATTTGTTCTCTCTTTCCAAACAGTCATGCTCATGAGAGAGGCTGTAAAGGAAATTCTCCACCACATAGCTACACAATGACATGGTCAACAATATTTGCCTCGCAGTCAAGAAGACTGCTCTCTTCTCATTGACCCCTCGCCTCGATCTTTGCACAGATCTCATATTTCATAACACTGTTTATGAACAGGCACTGTCTGATGCACATCCACATACGCATGCTGAGAAGAGCTCCACAGTTCACATTTATCAGCAGTCCCTCACGGACAGCCCAGCCCAGACATCCGAAATGAAGGCGGAAAAGATGACACAACAAAGGCAAACCACACATTCGGTTGAGTTATTTGTGATTAATTTTAATTTGTTTATAGCCATACACTAAAGATGGGGTTTCATATTAAGAAAAACTTATTTGCTTAAAACTTATGTCACCATTCACATACTTTCAATAATTGCTGCAATCAGCTGATTTTTCAAGGACTTGGTCAACCTGAGGATTATTCTTTTTTGCAAGCCACCCATATTCTCCCATTCCTTTTTGCAGTGAAGCCAACGGAGACAGTTTCCAAGGCCCCACTTCTCTCACCCTACAGTCAAGGGGCTGCCCTGGCCACCAGCATGCACAGTGCAGGGCTCAGTGCCCAGGGCAGTGCCCTGGGCTCGTCCCCAGATCTCGTGCCTGCCCGCAAACACTGCCTTGCTGGGCCAAACTCTGCTCTCAGTTACCCCAAGGAACTTCATTGTAGGCAGAGTTTGGTCCAGGCAAGTGACATAGTGACATGGGAGTCACAGAGGGGAAAAGGGGATGCTGGTGTCAGAGCACTCAGCTCACCTGGGGTGGTAAGGAGAGAAAATTTGCATTTCCAAAAGCAAACAATGGCAAAGGAGGGGAAAACATTACAGTTTGTTCATTTTGAGGTTTACTTCTGCATTCCAACCATTTTTGCCCCTTGTTATGAGTATGTTGTCTGTTCACATATTTTTATTAATCAGTATAAAAATATAAATACAAGCTTTAATTTTAACACTTAAAAAAAAGAAATATATTTCACATCTTTCTCCCTAAATAATATATTACACAGCAGAAGGCAGAGAAATTCTCCAAACTGATGAGATCCTCCAGTCATCTGAGGACATCAAAAGTGACATCAGTAGTTTTCATCTGGCCACCAAGAACTGCTTTCCTCAAACGTTTCCAGTGAGGTTTCTCAGTGTCTCCCCAAACAGGCAGCCACATATGGGATGCTACGACACCCTTGCACAGCGTGGCCCTCCGAGTGCTGGTCGAGACCAGGCTGGTAGCGTGTCCATCCAGCAGTCACACACATCAGCACAGTTCACAATAATTTCACAGAGCAACAGTCTAATTGCCACATCTGTCTTTTTTTTCTTTTGACCCAAACTCATATTGTCTGGCAACTGGCTGCTACAAGTCCAGCTCCCAAGGCCATGGAAAATTCACAACGTCCTGTCATCACCGCCCACCTTGCCATCAAACGTCTTCTCACAAAACAGCCTCATAAAGAAGGAGATTCTGTATTGTAATTCTCTGAAGACTTGCAAATGCTAAAGAGTGCAGTTGCCCCATTTTTAAGCGGTCACCAATGATTTCACTTGCTTTTTAGGCATGTTTTAGGAAAAAAAAAAAAGAGAGCCAGATCCTTTTGCAAGAACACATTGTTTCTGGAAGCCATCGCACTAATAATGAACAAAAGGGCTACTGTATACAAGCAGGCTATAGGTGACATTTCAAGATATAAATGATTATTCTTTTCTTTACTCTGACAACTTCCAGGTTATCAATTGTTTTCTAAGCATTTTAGGCTCCATGAAACTGGCATTATGGGGAAATGCTATTGTTTACCCTTTCACACTTGACAAAAGCAATTCCCACGTGAAAGACAAGTTTAGCCGTGGGACACGGTCTCCATACCTAAAGGAGGAAATAGTCTGGTGAGTTCCCAAGCGCAAGAAACTGTCATGTTGTCACCCTCTATTTTAAAAGCACAGCCACTTTGTTCCTTTGCTGTAGCTATTCTGGTCACTATGGCCTGTTTTCTTATGGCTTATGTAAATGCTATAGAAATGATCAATCATAAATGTAACCAAAAATAATAAAAGCTATGTATTGTAAAAAAATAAAGTTATCAGATCTATTAAAAATAGTAACTTCTTCCTTATACAGAATTTATGATACACAGAAACATCTCATAGCAAAGTCACGACGAAGGAAAAAAAGGGTAAACGCTCACAAGGAAGTCTCGGGTTGCCCTTAATTCTCCTTCAGCATTTTCTCTGGTTCTTAATCCCCATAATAAATCCAATTGTCATTTGCATACCAAAAGCGATGAATATTTTTAATGGCTTCAATTTTGAATTTGCATTTTAAAAAACGAATTCAACAACTCACTGTGCTGGCTGCAACCTGGTCAGTTGTGTTAGTGTAATATTTCTCATTTAATAAAATAATTACAACATTACAAATTCCTGAACCTTCAGGCAAGGAGCAATACTCACACTTCTATCAGTAGCCTTTTACATTAGTGCAGAAGTGACTTCAAAAATTGACCAACACAGCAACTGGAAGTCTACCTAGATTTATTTGGAGAAACATGGTTCACGTCTGTCAGTTTTAAAATCATCATTATTATAAATGATATGTTAGGTCTGTGCATTATATCGACACTTTTATTTCTTCCCTGCATACTTCTTTTAGAAGATACTTTTTAAGATTAATGTACTTTAGTGTAGAAAATAATTTCAAATAAATAAGCATTAGAACTTGCTCAGCAGGTAATATTTATAAGTCCATCAAGATCAGATTAAAATAAAAAATATGTAGTCCAGTCAATCTCAAACTGAAATGTGCTCGTTCCGCACATTCAAGTTATTAAATGTCCGACGTTGACTGAAAACAGCAGTTTTTAAAGTTAATCAGTTTATTCAGCTTTGACATTTTTGATGAGGCCGATATCAAAGTGGAAGAAAAGATTGATCCAAAGTTTTCCTTATCGCTCAGTAGGAGACAGCAAGAGAAAAAATAATGACATGCAAAATGTAGCACAGGGGATCTTCCAAACCCCAGCTTCCACGTGCCTTGTCAAAGCAGAAAACACCCGTCTGAACTCAACCGGAAGCTCACGCGTTACGATTTTGTTTGCTACTCCTCCTACGTCCAACCCATGGGGGAATGTGCACCACCTCAGGGCCTGAAAGGTAGCAACAGTAATAAAAAAAATCAAGATGATATGAGACACCTGTTACTGTTTAATGAGTCCTTTAATGTTTTACATTGCTTTGTGTTGTACAATCATTCCTTGTGCTTTTATATTTGAGGATCCGAGAGTAAACAGCCTTTTTGTTGCAGTGCTCACCTCTGATTGTAACGTCTTTCTTTTGAAGCACTTCTTTCCCTGTGTATATGTTCCTTGCTCGGCAGGCATAAGTGCCCGAGTGGGCCAGGGAAACGTTCTTGATGGTCAAAGTGAGGGTGATGGAGTACTCCTTGTTGAGAGACCTTTTTGCTTTCGTTTGATTGTTGACCGTCCTCGGTAAAATCCAAGCAATGTCTTTGTACAGGAACTTGTTGGCTGAACAGGACAATATCAAATTCTCTCCTTCGATGGGCATTTTTTCCAAACTAATGTGGAATCCACTTGGTACGTCTGTCAGAAAACAAGAACACTTTTGAGTTTATACGAAACGAATGAGCCAAAATTAACACTGCATATATTTTGCCCTCTATCAGGAAGCCTTTGAACTAACCAATGTCATCGTCTTCCTGCTGAAGTCTCTAATCTTTCCTTTCATATGTTAGGCTCCAGCTATTCTTACCATTTGTCCTGGAGCTATGAGACACTTGGGCTCAGACATCAGTTGGTGTAAACTGAAGTCTCTCTTGTAAGTAAAGAGTTTGTATGAACGTTATGCCAAGTTAAGACAGACTTGGGCAAAGTACCAAAAGCAGAATTGTTTAAAGGCAGCACTGTGGGACTATGAAAAAAGATGAAAATTCTGATCTCAGCTCCAGCTTGTGAACTGCATGAGAGAAAAAGAATCTCAAGAGGATATCAGAAAAATATAGCAGCTCTTCATGCTTGGTTATATTCTTTTCTTGTTATTCAGAAGTATTCAGACTAACTATGTCTATTTCTTAAAAATGCCTCAAATCCTGAGTATCATAGAACCATTTAGTTTGGGAAAAGCCTTTATGATCATCGAGTCCAACTGTTAACCAACCTAGCACTGCCAAGTCCACCACTAAATCATTCATTCCCCTAAGCACCACATCTACATGTCTTCTAAGTACCTCCAGGGGTGATGACTCCACCACTTGCCTGGGCAGCCTGTGCCTGTGCTTGACAACTCTTTTGGTGAAGATAACTTTGCTAATATCTAACGTAACTGAACCTGGGATTACATGTCTCAGATTTCCCTTGGAACAGATCTATTTATGCTCCATGCATTTAAAGTGTGTCAGCCACCCAAGAGGAAAGCTAACACAGCATCCGCTATGTGTGGGCAGCACTCTATTCAAGCTGCTTGACATTAAACACAGGTGAGGAGTGTTTCCACCTGAGAGCAATCAAGGATCATTGCACTAACCATTTAACTAAGTGTAAATATGACTGAAGTTTTCAAAAGGATTTTTCCTATCAGATAGCTCAGGCAGGAATAGTTTAGTCAATAATGTAAAAAGTTACACTTGAAAAAGTCACATTTTCAGCTCATTGTAATGTTAATGCATCTTCCTCTACCTGGGGAGCATCAAAGCAGTGCCGACTGCCTCTGGGCTGCCTCCACCTGGGGCTCATCCCTCCAGCCAGGGAGAGTTACACCACTGACCTCAGTGAAAGTGGAAGCAAGTTCCTGAGAGAAAGCACTTCCAAGCTTTACTCCTAGAGTGCAGCCTCTCTTGGTTTATTTGTAGCCAATATTCTGATAAAGTAATTTCCTTCTTCTCAGTCAAGTGACATTGACTTTGGCCATTTTCAATTGTTCTTTCACTGCTGATCGCTACGGCACTTGGCTGTGAACTTGACTCAAAATCGTAAGAATGGTTTTGTCTTTTGTAAGGGAGAATGATGCCTTCCTTTCTTGTCTCTTAGAGCATGATCAGCTCAACACTATCATTCAGTTCCATGATTACCAATGCTGCTTCAGGTTTAATGTCACATCAGCAGGGACACATAAAGAACAGTTCTCCAATGAACAATATCCCATATCTTATTTGAGTACTCTCTTTCCTTGATTGGCAAATCCATCTGAAAGCACCTTCCTAAATCCCCACAATGCAAAATGAGCTGCCTTACCTCCCTAGGGAGACCAAAAACATGACTTGCTCACTCCTGCCTTTCAAGCACAGTTCTGCCTATTGAAAGTCTCCCATCAGTTGTTCCCCTTCCTCTTTTCCACACTTATCAGTGCTAAACACAGGTGAAACAAGCTCCTCTAAGTCCTGGATTGAAATTTCCTCTGATAGGGAGAGATCTGATTTCTCTTGGTTGAACTCACGCCCTTGCAGTGGGAGCAAAGTGTGTGCCTGTCATCAGCTGTAGTTCAGGTGTGTAGTGCAAGCATCAATCTAATGGAGGCCATGACGCTAACATTTTAGACTGGATATTACAGCCTGTCTGTTGACTTGATCCTCTCACATTTCATTGTGTTTCTTTTTTTTAAACTCTCTTCAGCAAACAAAAACTATAAGAAAACTCTTATATTTAGCAAACTCATCTATGACTGCCTATCACCAGCATAATTTTTTATATGTAAGAGTGGACAGTGGCAGATTCTGATCTCAGTTAGGAACACGGTGACTGGAAGTGCTGCTATGAAGAAACCTTTCCTTATATGGGGTACATCATATTTAAACTAAGCCATAAAAATGTAAATATCTACTTGAATATAGTTGTTTTGTGCATGGGCAAATTTACAGCCCATAGATTTCCACATGCACCTCCACCCATCACCTTAAGATAAGTTCCAGATCCAGATCCGGATCCAGATCCAGAGGTCCTGATCCCTCTTGCTTAGTTAGGAAGACGTCCTACGTGACCAGCTTAGGCTTAGATGCCTAACTTTAAGGGTTATGTTAGATGAAGTGAATCCTATGCTTGATTTTGTTAAAAGGCACTGAATACAGACACACAGTCTGTGAGATGTACTCACAGCACATCTCAAATGGTTCTGGTATGTGCTGGGAAAGCCAGAGAATGGGTCTGAAACACTGCCGATTTTTTACTTTTGCGGATACCAAAACTCAGTAAAAGATAGGAAGAGGCAAGCAAAACTCTTAGGATGAAACTAAAGGTCACGTGGGACTGAGGCAAATGAACTATTTTTAACGTAAAAGAACAGTGTGCCAACAGAATAATATTGTTACAATTAGGTTCACGTTGTGTCTTCTGGGAAGAAAGGCTATTTTCTGAATAAATCCAGGTACAAAAGCAAAATTCACAGGATTCCAAAAGAATCATTTGTTTAAAGGCTACAAGACCCCTAATATATGACACCTCTCACCAATTGTTACAGGCTCCGGCTACCTAAATAACGTGGCTGGGAATAATGTAAAAGGGTTTTATTTACTTTAGTGATTTGAAGCTTCCTGTGGAAATAGCTCCCAGGTTTCCTGATGGAAGATTTTGTTTATCTTTGCCAAGCACCATCAGGAATCTCAAAATAAAATGCACTTAGTGACATTGGGAAACCAGGGAGATAAGGCAGAGCTGTTCCTGTTTCACCCTCTGTAATTGCAAACACACCCATGGGCCTGCTGTGTGCCAGCAAAACAGCCCAAAATGTAGGGAAAGGGGCAAGCTGAAGGGAAGGGGGTACCACAGTCACATTTGGCATAAAGGTGTTGTTACAGAGACTGTTTCTGTATCAGTGAGCAGAAGAGCTTTCAGAAATTACATTGTTTTTACATAAGGCTCACAGCTACTTTTACACTCTGAACAAAAGTTTGTTTTTAGAAAAAAGTGAGTATGACAATACCCTCAAAATGCCTGCACCTGCCAGAGGCCACAGGAAAAGAAGACTACTTCAGATCCCATGGACTTCATGTCCTATACCCTTCAGGTACAGCGTATGGAATGATACCACCCTCAGACCTCCCAGAAACACACACACAAGTTCCACTTCAAGCCCAGAAATAATGAGATTTACAATTAAGGGCTTTTTCTTTCTGGGTACTCTCTGCTATACCTTCTTGCACTTAACTTCCTTACATCTGACTTTCTCTGAAGTGGTGGGACGTGCCACCACCAAACTAGGATTGCTTTGTCTCTGTCTTCCCTCTACCTTCCCTTTCTATAGGCTTTTGCCTATAGAAAAGAGACTCCTCACACCACTACAGCTGCCTCATTGGAGCACATGCATTTTGTCATCCTCAGGACAAGGCCAGAAGGAGATTGCTTCCAAAGAAAAGGACTCTTGCTGTTCAGGACATGGTTTTTCTCCATCAGCCCTTTCTGCTTGTTCCTTTCACAGAGGGCAGTAGATCCTTTTCCTACAAGAGATCATCTTCTGCTTAGATACTTCTTTTGGTTTTAGACCCTTAATTTTCATGATTCAGGCTGTCTTCATATGGCGCCAGCAGACCCAACAACATAAGATAAACTAGCCCCAAGCTGTCATACAAGACTTGAAATATTGGTTTTGGACTCATCAGAAGGAAATACTTTCTAGTGTCCTGTTCACATTCGTCAGCATTTAGGGATCTCATTTTTCTATTCCCTCAGTGTGTGTTCTCAACAAATGCTGGGCACGTTCGTTTCATTGACATGAAACATAGGCTGTTATCCAGACACAGGAGTTCACTTCTCAGTCTGGTGGAGGGGAATTAAGTTTACACCACACACACCCAACGAATGCACTATGGGTGCAAACTAGAAGAATGAGCCAAACTTCATTTTTGTGATATCAAAACAACAGTACTGTTTAAGCTGCCTTCAAGGTGTGCAACTGAATATCAGCAGATGATCAGGACTTTCCATGTTATACAATTGAAATGCTCAACTGTAGGAACTGAAAAGAGTTCAACTTCTCCACTCTATATAGAAAGTTTGCCAATCATCAAGATATTAAGAATTTCCAAGCCATAATAAAGCTGCCGCTCCTCTTTCTGAACATCAGCCAGTGTAAGAGTCTTCAAAGGAAAGCCATAATATTCTGTGTGTTCCCATGCAAGTTTTGATATCAAGAAGGATTTCCTTCTTTCCTTGGTCAAGATCTAAGAATGTGAGCTCTAAGTAGAGATGTCACTGCGCTAAAATACCTGAAACCACCATGAAAACTTTGAAAGGGAGATTTGGATACAGCAAATAGGGCCCATCAAAATAGAGTTTTATTTAGCTTCGGGATCTTTCATACAGCATTTTGAAGAGCCAGAGAAGGCCACATTCAGCATCTTGCACACTAGAAGTGCAACAGCCTCAGTGAGTGACTCTCAGAGGCTGCTCAGTGACTTTTTAAGTCTCCAGATAAAGATGAGAACACAGCACCACTGGCAAGTTAATTTATGGAGAATTAGGCGTTGTTTAGTTTTCTGTCCAGACAGACACAATGTAATGATAGAGACAAAAGCAAAACTGTGACTTGAGAGCAGAGACAGCAGTTATCTTCAAGGCTGGCAACTGTTCTTGTCAAATCCATTAATAGAACATGAAGATATTCTTCTTATTTCAGTATCTTAACCAACAACCTACCTACCTGTCACTTAATCCACTTCTCATGCTTGTTACCAAATTTCTGTCTTCATAGATAATTGGCATTTTCTAAATGTGGAAGTGTACTATGATACAAAGCTTTAAATCTGTAGACACCCACAAGCAAGGTCTACAAGGAGAAATTGTACCAGCAGCACACAGCGGATACTGCAGAAAGAAACAATGAGCACTGTTGGTAAGCACCCATCTGTTGTGCTGACAGGGAGTCACAAGAGGCATGCTGCCTCCCAGGAGCTAAGGTCTGAGATGTTCCTGAGAGAGTGCCACAACTTGCCAAGAGGCTACTGACAATTGCTACTCTTTCATGTGGTCACAAATGCCACCACAATACAGAATCTGGATAGAATCAAGGCTGGAAAGCCCTGGAAATGCAAGCATTGGTACTCAACTTACCTTTTCTTCCATTTTACCAGTTAAAGGAAAGCTATGTTAAGAGTTAGCCAGAATTAGACATGTAATGCAAACAAACTTCTGGCGTTGTGGCTGGTGCTGTCATGAGAGTTTTGGCTTTTATCACAACAGGACACTCTTTGATGACTACAGCCTATTAAGGAGGGATGGGATCCACCTGTCTAGAAGAGGCAAGGGAATCTCTGGCAGCAGGCAAACCAACTTGGTGAGTCAGGTTTTCATCTGAAGGGTTTGAGAGACAGGGTCCAAAGTGGCGATGCTCATGCCATTGCAACCAACTAGGGAATAAGCCAGGCCAACCAGAGTAGTGACTGTATGGTTTGAAGGGACATTTAGAGATCATCTAGTCTAACCCCCCTGCAGAAGCAGGGTCACCTAGATCAGGTCACACAGGAACATGTCCAGGCAGGTTTTAAAGACCTCCAGAGAAAGAGACTCCACATCGTCCTTGGGCAGCCTGAGCCAGGGCTCCCTCACCCTCACAGTAAAATAATTTTGTCTTATGTTTAAATGCAACTTTTTGTGTTCCAGCTTCATCCCATTACCCTTGTCCTGTTGCTAGATACAACAGAAAAAAAAAAAAGTGATGCTCCAACCTCCTGACACACATCATTTAGATATTTCTAAATATTAAGGAGATCCTCTCTCAGTCTTCTCTTCTCCAGACTAAACAGCCTCAGGTCCCTCAGCCTTCCCTTATCAGGAAGATGCTCCAGTCCCCTGATCATCTTGGTGACTCTATGCTGGACTCTCTCCAGCAGTTCTCTTTCCCTCTTGAGATGGGGAGCCCAGAACTGGACACAGGACTCCAGATGAGGCCTCACTAGGGCAGAGTCAAGGGAGAGGAGAACCTTCCTCAACCTGCTGGCCACACCGTTCTTGAAGTTCCTTATCTGTCTCCCAAGATAAGAACCAGAAGACCAACCACCTCAAGTGTACGCATACCTATGCATGCAGCTTGGGGAATAAACAAGAAGAACTGGAGCTCTGTGCCCAGTCAGAAAGTTATGATATCACAGGAATAACTAAAACAAGGTGAGACAATTCATATGACTGGAGAATTGCAATGGATGGCTATAGGTTCTTTTGTAAAGACAGGAGGGGAAGAAGAGGAGAAGGAGTTGTGTTCTATGTTAAGGAGAACCTTGAATATATAGAAGTCAGCTACAGTGATCGTGGAAACCCTAATGAATACTTCTGGGTCAAGATCAGAGGGATTGTCTCCATGGTGTCTACTGATCTTACAGCAGACATCTGCTACTGACCGCCAAATCAAGACAATAAGGCCAATGAAGCAGTATTTGGGTCACTTAAGCATGCTTTGGGTCAACAGAACTTGGTTTGTATGGGTGACTTCAACTACTCAGACATTTGTTGGAAGAACAACATGGCAGCTCCCGTGTCATCCACCAAGGTCCTGGAATGTGTAGAGGACTGCTTCCTCACACAAATGTTAGATATGCCAACCAGGAATGAGGTAGTGCTGGACTTGCTACTCACAAACCAAGAAAATCAGCTTTGTAGTATCATGGATAGTGATAGTCTTGGCTGCAGTGATGACAATATTGTGGAGTTTGGGATCCTGCTGAGCACACTGAAGGTCAGTACTCAGACAAAGGGTTTAGATTTTAGAAGACCAAACTTCAGCTCATTTAGAGCTTAGTTGGGAGGAATTCCATGGGAAGCTTCCATGGAATTAAAGGAACTAGTTAAGTTCTGAGAGTTCTTCAGGAATACTCTCCAGGAAGCACAAAAACTGTTCATCCACTTTAAAGGTAGGGGAAGTAGGTGGAACAAGAGCCTCCCTTGGTTTAACTGTGACCTTCTGAGTCTGCTCAAAATCAGAAGAGAAGCATATGAGAGATGGAAAAGCATACGAATATTTATGAAGAACTACAAGATTATTTCTAGGGTGTGCAAGTTATTCCTGGGGAGATTCTGATTGGGCACAAGAGGAAAAAATTTCACAATAACAATCACCCGTTGACATAATCTTTCCAGGGAAGTGGTGGATTCCTCATCATTGGACACTTGAAGATTCATCTGGACAGGGTGTTGAGTCATCTTGTCTTGACTGAGCTTTTGCCAAGAAAGGCTGGAAAAGATGATCTTTGAGGTCTCTTCAAACCTGATATTCCGTGATTTTATTTCTACTAGAGCTAGTCAGAATATTTTAAAAATATCAATTTTGGTCCACAAAATGGGAGGATGGACCTTTTTCAAAGAAGTTCTCCCCCTTTTTCTTAACCAAATCTAGTGAGTTTGTGTCTACTACCTTTTTATATCTCTCAGTACAGTAACAGAATATGTTTCACTAATATCACTCATCAAAATAATAAGCAAGAGATTGGGAACAAAGAACAGATAAGAGAAAGCAAAACTTGAAAGAGATACATTAAAATTATTTTCAGCTTCAAGACTATTATTTTGGGATTAAAAATAACACAATATTTTAAACTTTTATGTCTTTCCTCATATTTCCAAATGAATTGCATTTCTTTAATGACCTACTGTGAAACTTGTCATCTAAGTGCTCTACGAACTACCACTTTGTAAACAAAGCCAAAATGAAATCTTTTGCCAAAAACCAAATCCTTTGTAATGGCACATGCAGACATTATGCTGCTAAATCATGAAGTACTCTCAAAAACTCATTGTGGGCTTTTTTTTTTTTTTTTCAGTAATTCCTGAAGTCAAACATTTAATTTTTTTTTCTGAACCCGAAAACATCTAAACACATCTAGTAATGAAAAATAACTGGCAGTATGTTCACATGTGCAGCTAACACACTCAAATGACATTCAAGGTTGTCTTTCTCAGAAGAGGGAAAAAAGCACTGCAGTTTGTACCCTGCCACCTTTCTACCTACAAGTTGCCACAGCCCCTGAGAGCCATCAGGGGCTGCTCAGGTATCCCAAACAATCCTCCTCTGGCACCATGTAGCCTGCAGACACTGGCACTGCTCTGGAGATTGTGTTGTAAGGCATCCCAGTAGGCAGCAGGATGTAGCTGTAGAGACCATCAATGTCACACATGACACTGGTTTACTGACATATGAAAATACAGTAAAATTTCATGTATGGGATCATAGCAGACTAGGTGATTTAACACAGGAAATACAAGTTGTTATATCTGTGAGCCATTTGTGCAATGCTGGATATTTGATGGAGGGATGAGTCATTCACCAGATTTGGTGTCCTTAGAAATTTAGACCAGCTGTTGTGAAAATTCCTTCTAGGATCACATAAAAACATGTTATGAGTTTACAAGTGCACAGATTACAACAATTCTCAAACTGTGGTATATATCAAAGCCACAACAACCTCACAGTTCATCACCCCATGGTGATGAAACCCATTTGGCTCTACTGGGGCCTTACCTGTTACAATAAAGCTGACATTTCTTTCGGCTTTTCCCACTTTGTTGGATGCCACACAGCTGTAGATTCCAGAAGACTTGGCTTCAGCTACAACGAGAGTGCTAGCAGTCTGTGAAAGAAAGAAGAGGTTCAGCTCTTGTTGAGTCAGGAACTCAGGAAGCTTCCCTTCTCTTTTTTGTTGATAGTCCCATGATCCACGCTCTCCATTTGTTTAACAACTGGCACCACTGGAGCTATTTAAAGGAGATGTCACCATATACACTTTTGGAAAGAGTGGAAGAATAACAGGAAACAAGTTCCTTGGGTGACTCTTCCATTATCAGCCCCATCATAACCAAAAATCTTTGAATGTGTCTTTCAGATTGATTTATCTCTTGCTGCTGATGTAATGATAAGCTACACATGAAGCACAACACAATGTGCTTCACACAAAGAGACAGGCAGCCTGCAGGGGAGTCAGACTGCAAAGGGAATAGGTGAGAAGTGCCTCAGGCAATTAAATAACGCTGGGAAGGAAAAAAAGTATCTCCATTTGACACTAAATGCATTTGATTTCTTTTTCATTTCTCACATACGTGTCAGGTGAGAAAGGACAGGGGCAAAAGAGATGTTTACTCATCCTCTTTTGGACTGTCTCCTCTTCCTGGACTTAATATTTGTATTATTAAATAATAACATGTCAATTTTCTTTACACTATATTCTACCACCGTCTTAATAGTTTCAGCACACCAAATATTTTCACAAAGTGAAAAGACTTGAAAGATAAGACCTTGGAAGGCCAGGGCCCAACAACACCTGATGCGCCTTTAGAAAAATAAACCCCATTTTTAATAACAAGAGTTAGACCTTTATAGTGATGGGAAGCCACAGTCTAATGGTTTGGATGCTAAATGAAAGAAGAAATTCATGTAGAAACAACTGAAGTGTCATTCTGATACGGAGTTGAGACATGGGGCATGCTCATGGAGCTCCGCAGTGGGATAAGCTCTCACAAACAACCTGGTAACTTCTGTCTTTCTGTTTCCATATTATTTCTTCTGTAAAACATTCTTTAGCTGGAGTTACAGGCAGAGCTGGGAAAGTGACAAAAGGAAACTGTGTGGCCACAGAATCCCGTTGTTTGGAATTATTTGGCTTTTCTAAAAACCTTCAAAATCATTTTTGTGCAATTAATACATTCTTTGAAGTCTGCCCGAATGTTGGAGCCCAGAAACAAGCACAAGACAGTGAGTCAGTAATAAATAAGGACCAGTTATCTACATTTCAACATAAACACTGGCTGAACATTTGCACTGCTTCAATGTCTCCTCACAGACTTCATGGCTATCCCCAAACTCCTTGTTGAAGCCCTAAATAGTGGTTTCCCAAAACACTCTGCAGTAGAAGAAGTCTATTGCTTTCCTACCATTCAAGCAAACACAGTAGAGTCATTCAATTGGCGTTATTTGTTCTAGAAAACTGCCTCGTGGTAAATTCAAGACTGCAAGTGATGCTAACAGCACCTCTACCCTGCTAAGCCGTCTTAATGGTCAGCTACCTGTCTGCTAACAAACTACATCTCATTTTTAGCCATAATTTTTCCAACCTACCTTTTTGGCCCCCTGTGAGATGAAAGAGGCTCGGTACCACCAGATAGATAATTACAGCCCTTTAAAAAAATCATCCTGTTTTGCTAAATTCAGTAAGTTGACCTCTGCAAATTCCTAATTATAAAGCATGGGTCCAGCCCTGTCTGTATTTTGTCATTCTCTTTGAATTCTTTCCAGTTTTTAAACATAATTTTGTAAAGTATGGACACAGGGCCCAGCACTAGGATTCCTTCAGACATTTTATCAACACTAACTCAAAATAGAAGGAAGTCCCATAACATCTGCCAGAGAGCTAATGTGGGTGGTTACATGCTGCTTCTACCATGCCAGACTTTCCAATCCAAAATTAGCCCTTTTTTTTTGTTAGTTGGTATTACTTTGTAGCAACTTTCTCAAGTAGGAATGGTGACCTAAAGTGCACAGTAAAGGTGAATAAAGCTCTTACTCTCTGACTCCAGAACATCCTTCTTTATTTTACTATACCCAGAGCAAGAGCACTTCTGAACCTGAAAAACACATGTCAATTATTTATCTCACAACATTTCCAGTGGCCTGGAAATGTTTTGGTGGTATAAAACCAGATTTTTTTTCCTGATATTACCAGGTATTATTTTTTAATGAAAAATTTTGCATCCTATCTGTGTTTTATTGATTCAGCTCACTATGACGTGATTACTACTTTTATCACACTAAGTATAGCACATACAGTTACGTTAAAACAGCATGACTCCAGTTACTGACCAGAGTTCTTAAAGAGTATGCCTTTTCTTGCATGTTATGGCCCTAGAGATCATTCCTCAGCACTGAAATTCAGCGATGTAAAGCGTTAGCTTTTCCCCAACTCTGTTTCGGTTTTGACCAACTGGCACTACCCAAATACTCCTCTAGCGTGGGACAAGGATCATTTTCAACAGTCAACTTCCATGCAACCAACATCTTTTGGAGGGCAAGGGAAAGAAACGTTATGAACACAGGCCTTAGTGCTAGAGAGCAGTCATTGGTATGTTTACTTGACTAAGGCAGTGTCCCATAGTGTCTAGGAAAAAGCAAGACTGTCTTTGCAACAGATCAGAATATTTTAGAGACAACACGTCTCTGCATAAATCTTTCAGCTTATAAATTAGTCATAAGGATAAGATAACATCTCTTTAAATAGTTTGTGAGCCCTCCAGTGGTGCAGTCTGTGTTCTGCATTGTGGATGCCAGCCAAAACCTACCAGTGAAGTGGTGTGTACAAAACTAAGCCTGGCACATTGTTGTTTGTTGAGCAGTTATGGCTGTCTGAGATCAGTCTGTGCTGTATGGTTCCTCTGTGCAGCTATTACCGCAAGAGGAGCAAGAGAAATAGCTCTCACAGCCTTGTATCATCAGAGATACAACAGTTTCGGGCCATGGCATAAACACACTCCATTCAGAGACTGCTGTCCTAACTTCTCAAAACAGCCCACATATTTAAAATCAAAATGCTGCCTTTTCAACACTGAGCAGGTTAGTACAAGTATGCCAAATATTGTTGACTCCTTCCTAGTTTTGATTTTAAGATGATGTATTTGTTGAAAAAATGAAATAAATGAAAACATGCTCTCCTCACCTCCTTGGATTTATCTTTGGCTAAAGGAAAATTAAAGGAAGAAACATATTGAAAAACTGTCAGCACACCATTGGATTAGTCTGCTTATATCAAAGACATATGAACTGCATGCCTCCCATGTTGGCAATGGATATCAGTGCAAAACATCTGAACAACACACTTCACCTTCAGGATTGCCACAGAAAAAACATCAAAATATCTTCAATAGCATGACGTGAATACGCATAGGAGACCATCCTCTTCCCCCCTGGGGTCTGACAAGCAAGTAACTGCTTTTTAGCAAGCAGAGCTGCAGTTTCCATCTGCATCCCATGTTGTTCTGCTCAAACAGGCCATGGGACTGAACAGGGCCAGCTGACTCATGAGGAGGTCGTACTACAGACAGCTCTGCCACAAGCACCCCTGCTTTCCTTCCCAGGGCCAGAGGCAGAGCAAGGCAGCACTCAGTTCACGCACCCAGGGAAGGGATCAGTTTCAGAAGATGGAGGGAGACACAGCTCAGCAGAGGCAGGTGCCAAATTCTGCTGGTTTTAATCTCACCAAGAGCTCAGCTCAGCTGGCACCTCCCAGCCATCTGCTTAGAAGTGTTGACAGTGATTCTAGTAGCACGGAGGAAGGCCCCAGGAGAAGTAACAATGTGCTGAAAGAGAGGCAAGCTTCACTCCCACTTCTATCTTTAGCCTGGCTTCCTAGGAAGATCACACTGTCTGTCTGTCCATCTGTCAGTATCCTCTCCTCCCTAACACATCCAGTAATTTTTCAACCCATTGCCCAATTTCAACTAAAACTGAGAGACCACTCACAGCTCATAAGATCCCTTGTATTTCATGAAAACCAGCTGTTGGGTAAAGGAGAAAGATCAGTGAGCTAAATAGCTTTCTGTTCTGCTTTGGGTTCCAGATGGCCCAGCAGCACAGATGTACTTGGTCAGACAGCTGGCACGTGTAGGGACTGAGAACAGACACAACTCATGCTTCCTCATCTCAGCAGTAATGAGGGGACATGGCATACAGCTAGAGGTTTAGGGCTTGGCATGGAAGATGCAGGAGAGATGGATCTGCATGGGTCACACTTTATTGGTCACGTCCAAGAAGTACTGACTCTTCTGACAATCTAACACTCCATCTTTATGTTGCACAGTCAGAGCTTTCAATATGACAGCCAGCACACGCCAGGCTGACCAATCATTGCCAGACAAATCAGAAATGGACAAGGATGTGCTTACATTTGGTATTGTAGAACTCCGTTACAGGGCCATTACTTTCCATTTTCCCTGAAGTCAAGTGGCTTTGTCACTCACAATGTATGGGACCACTGAAAACTTGTGGCAGAACATTTCAGGCTCTGAAGAATGTGGCTCTAGTAGGTTATTTCCCAAAATAAGGGAGTTTTGCCCCAGTTCTTCTGACTTTTCTCTGTACTCAACTGCCCTCCTGTCTACTGTTTCCTTCCCCTGGATTTATCATCCTTTCTTCTTGGGCAACGCTTCCTACTCTTTCTCATCTGAACTTGCCTTCTTAGCACTGTTCTGTGCATGTTCTGTGCATTCTCTATGCTCAGGATCTTTGCCCTCCTCTCCTGCAGATCCCCATCACTTGTACTGCTGTACAAGGAGCACTGCCTCCTTCTTTCAAAACTGTTGATAAACCAGTGTGTGCTGGCACACACGGGAGAGAACACATGGCTGATACGTATGCACCGATCCCAACAAATACATCAGCTCTTTGTACCTCATTATTGCATCTCGTTCACAGGCTGATGTTTTAATGAAAACTGATGATGCTAAGAATCACAATAATCAGTATTAGCCCTGAGTTACACATAGCAGTTAGCTTTAGCTGGGAACACTGAGAAATGATGGGTTTTAGCAGCTGAATGACATGCGAGTGTCTGTGACCCGTTTGCATAAGTCTAAGAATAACCCAGCTTTGTAAGAAGTCACTGAAATGTCCAACAAAATAATAACGAAAACTTTGGGTGGGGGAATCAAATCACTTCAAGAGTTGTCTTGTGATTAAGTATTATGGCTTACGTTACAAAGTTCTTCCATTATACCACTTGAGTTTCTCAATGTCTGTTTAGAGAGGCTTCAACGGAAATGTTACTAAAACACCGTTGTCACTGTTTCTCTGTCACCAGAAGAAAAATGGAGCACAGGCTTCCTGCATTATTTTAACCATACAGACATGGTGTTTGAGGGTTTTCTGACTTTAAAAATATCCTTGTGGCTACCTTGGTAGCCACAGACAACCAACCAACCAATTAACCTACCACAGCCATAAACCAAACTGGAGGGACTCGGATTTTGCACATACAGGAAATGGGTGGAACTGGCACAATGTCTTTAACCAAGGTGAAAACAGCCACCTTGATTGCCAAAAGAAACCTTTTGATGAGTCCTTGTTCATCTCTTCCCTTGGTTACAAAAATCTCATCCTGCGGTCACCCCCATTTCTCCTTTCATGCTAACCCAAATGTCCAACTTTTTGAGTTTCTTCATCCATTTCCTACTACTTTGTCTCCTATGTCTTTGTTGTTTCCCATGAGCTTTGAGATTGTTTTTACCATGCTTGCTATGCATGGATGTGGGAGTAAGGGTAGACACTGTTTAGATAGCAGGACTCCATCGATGTCAGCCTCAGAGAGCTGTTCATAGCTGTTTGCAGTAGCAGAACTGTTCACAGTAGTAGTCCATCAGAGCCAGACATTTGTGATGACGTGCTGCATTCAGTGAGCTCAGCGCTATTAACAGTCTTACAATACCCCAGCAGATGAGGAAGGATTTTGTATGAACTGTGTCCCCTTGAGCTTGCTCTGGAAGAGCAAGAATGATTCTTGGACTGCAAAGACTGAAAAGCTATAGACTCCCATGAAAAAAGAATTAAAAAATCCTGGATGCTCTAGAGCAGCTGTGTGTGCACAAATCATGCAACTCACAGCTTGGCCAGGAACTCAGGCTCAGAGAGCATTTTCTACGTACAATAGCAATACAGCTGTGCTTGGAAAGCTATGGGAGAGCAGCAGAAATCAAGAAACCTTAGAAAAGCTGTGAAAAAGCTGAGCAAAGGCATTGTTTCACAAACCTCCCCTTCCCCATAGGGACCAGGAGGAGTAAAGCAATGCAAGGTAGATCTTAGTGGAACTAAACAGCATAAAGAAAAAGAACACCATGGAGAACTGCTAAGTTTCACTGCAAAACTTTCCATGTAACTCATGCTGAGACCATTCCTTGGTTCATTTCTGGGCACAATTTTAAAAAGGGCTGCTTGCCAAATACTTCAAACAAAACTTGCAGTTCTGCCACAAGGATCCATTATTAGCATCTTCCTCCAGGGAGGAATTTATTTGCTATTGACTGGAAGTTGCTTTCACGTTTCAGCCACTCCTCTTCCGCTGTCTCCAAATCGCATGGCACACAGGGAGAATGAGATCTGCTCATCACACAGCTCCTTCTGCACTCCATGAGCAGGTAGGACTTCACCCACAGCATGGCTAGATACTTTCTGGAAAATAACTGCTTCTTTTGTCCATCACTCCCCCTTTGGAATAGACTGTGTTTTCCTGTGCCTGAAATGATTTCCCTTTCCTCTTGCAAATCCCTCCTTATGTCTCACTTTTCGTGTGCTTTGCTGTCATAGTCTCCCCTAGGAAGCTGTTTGCTCCCATCTTTGCCATGATCTTTAAGCACATAGACATGGCCAGCTAAATAGAGCAAATGCCTCGCAGCATTCCAGTCTGTTCCCATGCACTGGAATGGTGCCATGAACACCTGTGTTACTTTCTAAATAATATAACAGTGGGAGAAATAGCAGTCCCAGGCCTAATTCTTGGCTGCACGCAAAGCCCCATTTACCCTGTGGTGTGTGAAAGGGCCCTAACATAAGAATACAGTTTATACTCATTTTCATATGCAAAAGACTGAAGGCAGGCATCAAGGAAAGAAGACCTATATCCTCAGTGACCTTAGAATTACAAAAGACCTTTCAGTGTTCTTAGAAATGACAAGCCTAGAATTAAAGTAGGCTTTAAACTTTATAATCTCTTCAGCTGTTACTGCCACAAACCAAACTAGCCTGTGAAACTAGACGCCATGACAGTAGCATGGCATGGCACTGTGTGTCTTCACCCGTGCTCCTCCACAGCCCAGGCTGCCCAAACACACCAAATCAGACTCATGTCTAGCCCAGGGAAGTGGCAGTGTATCTAGTGCATCCTTTAGTGAAACATCTTGATATGAAAATTTTAACTGATGGACAACCCGTTGTGGCCCTTGGCAAGTTAATCTCATTGGCTTTCTCTCCCACATTAGAGACCAACATACTACAGGTCTACTCCTCCTTCAGAAGTTCCAGCACCTCCCCACATCAGCTTCCACAAAGGGATGCTTGACTTGGACAAGACACTTAACGTTTAGGCAGTTAATGCCACTGGGATGAATCCCACCATGCCATCTCTGACTGAGATCTCTCTTAAACTCTGCTTCTGTAATCTAGATTAATTTGGCCCTTCAATTTTTTTATTGCAAGAAAAGATCTGGTCATCTAATAATCTAGGACCACATCTGTGAATAAACTCTGCAATGAGAGTAAATTGTTTAATTCTCATAGAAAAAACAACAGGAAATTGTGCAATGTCACAAAATGAAGCAAAGATGGCCTGGAACCCTGTCCCTGTGCTCCTGAGATGCCCCAAAATACTACAGAGCAGTTCTAAGAGAGCAGACACTGACACACTCTCTTGGTATGTCACTTACCTTGGTAAGACTGCATGCAGAAATAAATACATCTCTATATCTCAGCAGATAAATACTGAGTATGAAAGTTATTTGCATGTATGCAGCTCTCCAAATCTCAATCATATAAAAATACTGGCTTTTTCACTGTTACCTCAATTAGCATCTCACAGTGCCTTTTCAACATATGCTGTCACACAGAAAGGTTCTAGGAATCATACCTTATTTTTGCCCTCTATTACAGCTGTCCGCTCAGTGATGCTCTGAATCTTGTTTCCAATACTGCTTCCAGCTTTCAAGATGAAAGATCCTTCAGTATAGGAGCAAAAGCCATGCCTGAAGATAACAAAAATTGTCATTTTATTGGTTTGGTGATAGACTGAAACATGACACACATATGGCAACACAATTCTGGAAAGAGTGATTACTGTTAGGGAAAACAGAGATGCTGTGATGATCAGGCAAGTATTGTTACTTTTCACTAAATCTTGAGGATTGGATCCACTTCCACAGCCCCTCCTTGAACATTAGCCCTCTGGAGTCAGTATTAACATTTGACCCACTGTGGTCTGAGAGGTTAGAATTTACAGTCTGAGCCTTTTTATAGGGCTGTGTAAGACCAACATGTCATTTTCAGTGCTCCTGTTTCAGCTATTGTCATGGTTCAGTCTTGGCTTCAAACATGAGTTCATATGATTTTCAGCCTTACATTTAAGAGAAGTTATACTTGTTTCAAGACTCATTCCATACTATATTAAATACCTCTTCAGTATGTATAGGTTCTTTTTGTTATCATGAAAAATGATGCAAGTTCTCATTTCTGAAGTTTTCTTAAATTTAGTTGACAAAATAACAAAATATCAATACTGAGGTTCAATGACTACAAGACACATAATAAAAATAACTACGATTCTGCAAATTAGCCATGAAAATGTCACACAAAACTACATCTAATTGCCAAAGGGGTTTAAATGTTCCTTTAATCTGAAAAAAAAAAAATCAAACTCATGTTAATGAATGGATATCCCAGGGAAAAAATGGTTTGGCCTTACACAACAAATTGGCTTCTAACTGAAACATTCAGGTGTGGTCATGGTAGAGCTCATTTGTTTCTCAAAGCCTAATTTGGTACACATGGAAATAAACACATTGGAATGCATCCTTAATGCTGTCTGTCTCTATTCTTCTTTGAGCATATCTAGTATTGCTATTCATCCAAAATCGTTGCTTGTTCTATTCCAGCTTCATCAGTAGAGCTTAACCCTTCAGCGGGGTCAAGCTCTTTCTAATACGGTATGTTCCTTTGATCTTCCATGGATTTTAAAGACCATGACTGTAGTATCTGTAATCAAATAGTTCTGACAAGTATATCAGTTCTTTGGAGAAATGACCTTTAAAGCCCAGTGACTGGATAATGGCATGTGATGCAATCCCAACCAAAGAATGAGGTTCATTTCCCTTTAGCTAACTGTGCAGTTTGCTTAACTTTGTGCTGTTTATAATATCAATGGTACATTAACTTTATGTGCTTGTTTTTCACTGTGAAGATTTGCGTCAAACTGGCCAGTGTCTTAGCAGATACTACAGCTTAAAGAAATGATGATATGTAAACTAACTTGAGCTGTAAACATTAGCACAGATATATGACTGTCTGCCCAAATTTCTTAATGTGTGTTGAGAGGCTCAGTGAGTTTAAAAAGCCAAAAACCAGAAGCAGACCATGGTCATTCATGCATGGAGAGAGGACAGGGAGCAATAGTATGACAAGAAAGTCTTATCTACACCACCATTTCTTTCAGGCTGGTTTAAAATCCAGCTTCTAATACATGACTGTTGAGGCCAGAGTGGATGAAAGATAAGTACATTAAGACATTTGACAGAACAGTTTAAAAATATTCAGAAGGGTAGATGCCATTTACTTTATGTCTGATTCTGTAACAAGACTAAAACACAGAAGACATATAATAATGTTGATAAGCTGATAACATTTTCATGCTATAGCAGGTATCAGAACTTATTTCATGATGCCAGTACTGTAGGCACACAAACAGGCACTATCAAGTCTACATCCTTGTGACTGTGTATTCGGTTAGTCACTGTACGGGAAGACAGAGATCCAAAAATCTTATTTGAGCCATACTAAAAAGTAGTTTTCAATTTTATTCTTTTCTTTTCCCACAGAATGAATTTCTATTTCTTTGTTACAATGCTGAAAATTTGTGGTCTTTACTGTAAAAGTCCTTACAGAGACATGTATTTTGGTACAGGAAAAAGAAAAGGTATAATGCATCTTCAGAAACTGCTTTGTGCAGCTCTGAAAAGGCATCTCTAGTCTCCTTTCTTGCAGCTCTGGAGCCTTCAGGCTCAGTTATTATTATACCGTTCCTCATAATTCCTTGAAATAGACTATATATTTAGGTTGCAATGTCTTAGGGATGAAGGACAGCTTTATGTCTTTGTTGATGCTTATCACAATGAGGTGCTGATTACTCATTAACACCATAATATAAACCACCATCGTAATTACAATATCATCACCGTAATAAGAAAAACACGTGTAAAACACTAGATGAAGTATCAGCCCTGGAGGCACATATGTGAACTATACTGACTTCATATACCATACTATCTCCAAACTGCTGATTACAGTATTAATGCAATTATAGTAGAAAATCAAATACACTTAATAGCTGTTGTCCACGGTTTTAATAAAAAAGGAGTCACAACCAAGCTGAGAATACATTATCCAACAGCCCACGGTATACAGTGGGAGGTGTGAGTAACTGTCCTACACACCACTTTGGCTTCGCAGTCTGCTGGATCATCAAACATTTACAAACCACTTGCAGCACGGCTGCCAGGCAAAGTCTAAGAAGACTCAGACTCACTGCCTCTAGATGCAGAAACAGATGTTTTCTCTCCTCAGATGCCAAATACTCTCACTTTAACCTCAAATACACTAACACAGCTTAGGGACATCACACAAGCCATTTCCAGACTCCTGATCTGGTTTCTCAGGTTAGTACTTGGTCATCCTGCCTCTGGCTGCTGCCAGCACTGCCATGTGAACCACTGCTTGAGCCAGCAGCATCAAGTAGAGATGGGGAAAGTACAACTGGGAGTAATTAAACAGTCCTGCCTCCTAACCCAACTTCACCTTCTAACAAAGACATTTTGTAATAGAAAGAGAAAAGGCTTCACTAAACTCAGATGTGGTCATTAAACAAAATGTTTGTCTTAAGTACAGATGCTTGGAAAGAAAGAGAGAAAAATGAAACTACAAAAATTTACTGTGGCTGGAAACAAAATACATAATCATCTTCCCGATAACTGAACTGATATTTCATTGCCTGTGTCCTCAGATAACATCTGCTATGTATTTTTCCACTTTTTAAACAAATTACAAGTTACTTCAAACATTCCACTCAGTAAAACAGCAAGGGTATCCTATTTGTAGCAACAACTGCCTGTGTTTGCAGGGAAATCCCACTGAATTTTGGACATCTGAATCTTACTCCAGATATCTCCGGACCACATGAATTCCTGAAATGTTTTGCTGTGGGATGAGCCTCATTACTTTGCATCTTCAGGAAAGCTTTCAGCGGGGTTACCGCCAGGTTAATGAAAAAGCACACAGTGTGCGCAGAGAGCGATAAACAAGCTAATATCTGCCAGTACATTTCTGAGCACTTCTTACACCTGTTTCCCTGCAGATCCTTTCAAGTCTCTACTTTGTGGGTGCAACTATGCACGTGTAGAGATCCTATAGCATAAATGCTGAGAGGGGGTGTGTACAACCATATGCTTATAAACATGACGCAACCTCAAGAGAAAGGCGATCAGACTTTGGTGCCTCAGCTGAGCACTGGAAGCAAGCAGAGTAATCAAGTTTCTCACCCCCTAAGCAGTTTTTTCCATGTGCTTGTGTGCATGTTTTCATGGGTGTGAATGCCCCCCCCCCCCCCGCCCTGGCCATGCACACAGGCACGCTTCACCCGTTCTGTCAAGGGCCTGAGAAATGGACTATTCATTTGTACAAACAGAAGACGTTAAAACCACCCACCGTGGGTTTCAGGAGGAGCTCAGAGTGGGGGGAAGGAGGGGTGGGATCAGCGCTCGGGCCAGGGGATGCCGGCAGCACACGCGGCCTGACTGGCTGCCTGAGGTGTGAGTGAGCTCTGCTGCAGACGTGCCCGCCGTCCTTAGCTTTGAGAGTTTACACCACTTTGGAAGAGCTGTGGGCAGCTTATGCAACCAGAAGTAAGTTCAGCTTTATAAAAGGTCTGTGATGTGCAGAGCTGGCACTGGCGGGGGCCCTAGAGAAGCAGGCTGGGGGGGGGGGGAGCCAGCCGGCTTCTCAAGAATACATCAAGCCCTTGAGGAAGCAGAGTGTGCCATGTTTGAAGATGCAAAGATAATCACAGTGCTGGGAACCGTCTTGTGTAGTGGAGGAAGCCAAACAACAAGAGGAAAGCAGCATATGCTCCTGATTTCGCACAGGAAGCTAGCAGCACCTCCTGCCAAAGCGAGATAAGAAAACTCCCATGGCCTATTCTGGACAAGGCCGTGGTTATCAACCTTAGCTTCACACTGTCCTCACTCTGCTCTGCAGCCCGCTCCCTTTCCTAATGAGTTTCAGAGCCTCACCTCTATTAGCATACAGCATGCCAAGCACAATACTGTGGTATATTTATAACTATCAAAGGGGAAAAGTTTCCAGGGTAAGAGTGTACTTCATGTCATCTTGATGTATTTCACCAAAATCAAACTGCAAACCAGCTCCAAGCTAAAGTCCTGCCTATGAAACTACTGGTCTCAGACGAAACACAGTTTTGTTGTTGCAGCTGAAGGGATTTATCTAATTACTCACAGGACAGATTTGACCCTGTGTATGACAGACAGTCCTAAATGAAAACTCTAGACACAGTATGTCCAGACACATCTTCTTTACCATTCTGGAGACAGTTCTGCAATTTGCAGTTCAATTAGCACAGTGACAAATATAAGCATAAGAACCTTGAGGCCCATATCAATTGGAAAAATACTCATCCTCTGTCTCTTCATCTTCTCAGCTTCTCTCTCCCAAACCTTCCTCTGCCATGCCAGAGGCTGCTGTAAACGTAACATCCCATTTCATTCTCTAAGCGTTCCTTTTGGCAAAGCCACTATCAGCCTCAATCACACTCTTATTTACTGAGCTATTATTTGGCAGTACTGGGAGCAGGAGGAAGCCATCCTGTCACTGATGGTGACCCTTTTTGAGAGTGATTAACAGCAGGCACAATATATTTCTCAGCATCTATCCTTTTTTTAGGGCAGCAATCAATTCCTAGCATCATCAGGGCAATGTTATCACCAATTCAGGTTGGGCTGACTCACATCTTTCCAGAGGCAATGGTGACGACACTAACTTTAAGACAGGAACTCTGGAAATTCCTGGAATTGTAAAGAATGTATAGGAGCTGTTTTCCACTTGGAAGTTATCAAAAAAAATCTGAATGACATGAGCCTTGCCTGCTCCGTCCCTCAACATCCAGTGCCGTGTGACTGGTAGCATGGGACTGGTGCAGCCACGTGTCCTGGGGAATATTGATTTGGTCTGAGGCAGGAAACAGAGAGGGAAAATAGCAGCAGGGAGCATGTACAGGTTGTGAAACGTGCTTTATGGGGGTGGAAGGGGAAAATGTGTGCTGGCCCCCTGCCACTGTGCTCCATGAGCTTTGGCTGTGATTCTATGATTCTAAGAAGCTATAGTCCAAGCGTTCCTACTCTAGGTCAAAAATAATCAATGAGAGATTTAAAGGCCAGTCAAACTGCACTTGGTGGCAAAGCTGCAGCCAGCTGGGATTTCATCCCAAACAGCTCCCCTGATACACAGGCTAGTGGGGCTATGAGAAAATCTACAAACGGTAGGAGCTGGATACATTTTACATCATATACTGTAATTTGTTGGAGCATATCAAGGAATGCCCAATAAGAAAATCTGGTGAAAGCGGGACAGGTTCCTCTTCTGCATATCTCATTTGCCTCTCTCTGTCATTGGTCCCTACTGCTTTCCACTGCAGCATCAACACCTGCCCACCAAGAGCAGATGGGACATCTCCAGATCATCTCACCTCAGACACACTCACAACTCTTGGAAAACATCAACTCTCTATTGCCACTCCTCAACCTCTGTCTCCAGTGCAGGAGCAAGTTGTGACCAAGGACACATTAATTGTACTGAGAAGTTATTCAGTGCTGAGCTGCAGGGTGACAAGCTGAAAAGTGGTTGGAGGATTTCTCAGTGGCATTCATGCATTAGGTGGGGTTGGGGCCTTGGTGCACCACACAGTTGCCAGAGTGAGGGTCTGTTTTCTGTTTTGTAGGATGCTCTGTGTCCCTGTTGAGGGCGATACTTAGAGGGAAAACACATTCTCCAGAGGAGATCCCCAATGTCCTAAATGCCTCATTCTCCTAGTGAGCATCTTTGAAAACAGTAGGGTACATGGCATTCATGGCTTTGTTGATTATTGCCATGGCTCTATAGAAAATAAAGTGTTTGACAGCTGCACACTACCTGTCTTGATATTATCTGCATGCAATCATAGGGGCAATGAAGCTGGTGAAGGGTATGGAGAACAAGCCTGATGAGGAATGGCTGAGGCAACTGGGGTTGTTTAGCTTGGAGAAGAGGAGGCGGAGGGGAGACATGGCCACTCTCTAAAACTACCTAAAAGGACATTGTAGCAAGGTGGGAGTCAGGCTGCCAAGGGAAGTGGTGGGGGCCCCATCCCTGAAGATATTTAAAGGATGCATAGATGAGGTGCTGAGGGACACAGTTTAGTCATGGGTTTGGCAGTTTGAGGTGAGTGGTTTGACTCAATGATCTTAAAGATCTTTTCCAACCAAAAAGATTCCATGATTCCATGATTCTAGCTTGCCCTGAGCTGTTCCAGTATGCTATCATAGAGAGCTGATTGATCTGCAGTATCTCAAAAGAACCAGTAAGATCAACAGCAGCCTCATCTATCCCACCTTTCAACCCTTCATCAGCCAATGCTCACATTTCAATAGGGAAAAAAATATCACTTCTACATCTGCACATCTGAGCACCCTGCAACAGCAACTATTCACAAGAAAAATGTAAATGTCTGAGGGTCAACAAAAACACACATTTTGCTTCCAGTCTATTTGCCCGTACTTGAGACCCCTGGCCATTAGGAAACATTACAACATTTGAAAGTAATTCTTCAGGAGCTTGCACATCCTGAGGTGACCTGAAGTTTTCTCACCTTCAGTTTCTTATCAGATAATTATATTTTGCTTCTTGACCACAAATTTCCTGCTTCGCACTGCTTCGCATTCTTCATGGTCACAGAATACCACCATATTTCAGCCAATCCTTCCTTCCTTCCTTCTTGTCCGCATCCTTTCCCTCCTTTGCTAGACTGCAATCACTCTCATCTCCTGCACAATCACTGTGACTCAGCCTCCACTTTCCCTGTCTGAAAGCGACAATCACGTCCTCCACAGAGGTGCTGGATTTTAGCTGGAACTATAGAACTATCACTTAAAGCATAAGGTTTCCACAACCACCTAGAATTCCTTTAAGGGAGAAAAGACATTTTATTTTAATAGTCTGTAGTACTTTCTGGTTCAGTTGAGCAGTCAGAAACCTGAAGAGAAAGACCACGACACCTCTACATACAGTGTCCTTTCTTGCACTGTTTCTTCTATTTCCAATCTATATTCTCTGTATATTGATATATAGAGATATTCTTCAGACCCTTCTGCCGTAAGTTATTTTCCATTCACAAGTCACTCCTAATAGCTCACTCAACTCAATCCAAGTATCTTCCAAGTATCCAACATCTTCCTTCTTATAATGCTGAAATTCCCTTCCTTTCCTTTGCTGTCCTGACCTGATGCTCTTGGCTTCGGAAAGGAGCTACTAATCTAGTTACGCACTTCTTACTACTCCTGGTCTTGCTGACAAGCTGAAAGCACAACTCACACTTTTTCCATTTTCCAGTGATTAGTTGAGGAGATGAAAGAGCTATTGCTGCACTGAACCTGTGTTTTTCAAGATGATTTGTTTTCAACTTCACTGCAAGTAGAGGTCCGAGAGCAACTCTAGTTTGACTGGAGCAAGGGACTGGAAGTGCAGTCAGAAAACAAAGAAGGGCTGAGAAAGAATGGAGGAAAACATTTTTAAGGAGAGAAAAGAGTTGATTATAGGGAAAACAGGAAGAGAAAATACTGACAGATGTGGATATAAGACCAAGGATCCATCTACCCCATATCCTGTCTCAACAATGACCATAAGCAGATGGTTGGGGATGAGTAAGAGCAGGACTAACTTCAGATACTTCCTCCTAATACTCCCCCAGTCACCAATTATTATCAGCTCAGGAACTTCCCACAATGGAGGCCATTTCTACGCTTCAGTGGGTTTCTCTTCCAAGACTTTGTGCAAACTTTTCAACCCCTCAAAATCCTTTGGCAAGAAGTTTCACAGATCTGCTTCCCACTGCATGAAGAGACACCTCTTTTTTCAGCTCCAAATTGTGCTCATCATGGCTTCACTTAATGGTCTCTGCCTCTTGAAGAGGAAAAGACATACACAACTGATCCTCGGACATGTGTGTCTTTCACAAGTCTGTAGATCTCTATCATGCAGCCCTCAAATCACCTCTTTTTTTGGCCTGCGGAGCCTTGATCTCTCTTCTCAGTTATCCCTCACACATTCCTCTCATTCCCTGAAATGCTTTTGATCCTTTTTCTTGTCGTTCTGATGTGAGTCTCAGTTTGGCTGCATCCTTTAAGATTAAAGTATCAGAAACGTTCATAGTATAAAAGATGTCAGTAATTTCTGGATTTCTGTGCAGTTATGATGGTGTTCTCTACATTTTGTTCTTTATTTCTTTGCTGGTAATTCCCAAGACTTGATTTGCTTTTTCAGCTACTTGTGATTGTGACTGCTTTCACAAACCCACGTATCACAACACTCAGATCCCTCTTTGTGGTAGTAATGATAAGCCAACAGCCCTTTTACACATACAGCCTTTTTACACTTACATTTTACATCTGAAGGGATTGTCTTTTCTTATATACATTGCATACATTTATCTAAGTAAATTTCATCTGCCACTTTATCACTCAGACATCCAGATTCATATAGTTCTGCATTTCTTCGCAATCAGCCTTCAAATCTGAGTAATTTGGTATTATCAGCAAACACTGTCACCTCCTTACCACCTTTTCCAGGTTATTTCTGAACGTGCTGACAAGTACAGACTCCAGCACCGGCCCCTGAAAAACTTCACTGGTCACCTCCTTTTGCTGCAAGAACTGGCTGTTCCCTCTTAACCTCGGTTTTCTATTTTTTTAACTGAGTATTTTTTCTGAGTACGATCTTAGCTCATAGGCTGTGTCTGTTCAAAGCCTTCTGCAAAGCCTTTTTGAAAGGCGTACACGTAAAAGGAAAAAGGATGCTAGCTAAAGTTTGTATATTTTTGTAAAAGGTGTACTTGATCCAGTAATAGTACTCCATTCATAATCACTCCTAAGCACACACGGAGTTTGACCTGGTGCCTTCCTTTGGCCAAGAGCCCCTGCTAGTACAGGAGCAGGTTTCTGGCCACAGGCTGGGGCGTCCCACTGACTCGGACACTGACAGCGTGCAGGACCTCGCTCACGACGTGCAGTCCCCACGTACAGCCTGTCATACCTTTTACTTTCTATGGGCTACCAAGAGTAAAAGATCAAGTAACAATGTCCCACCTTCTTTATGACCCTTAAGCATTCTTCCTTACGATTGGGTGTCTGACCATCCCTTGTAAAGCCAAGAGACCACCTTGTGAAGATAACAAGAGGAAGAAAAAAAAGAAACTGGGGAAAAACAAAAAGAGGGACAGCAAGTGAAAAAAAAGAGTAGGTGAATGAGGATTAAAGCATGGTATGAGTGTACACTGATGACTGCTCTGCTGCATTTTTTGAAAGACACATGGCAGACACGAGGTCTGATTTTTATATATGCTAATCTGTTTCTCCAATTGCAGCAAAATAAAGGAATATCTATCATATTTTTCTGATGTACCTATTCTATGTACCTTTTTGTTACCAGATCAATCTAAGAAGATTTGCTTGCAGTAAAGAGTTGAAGGCATGAAGGCCACCAGCCAGATCCTCAGCTAGTGTGAATTTAGAGCTGAGGATCTGGCCACATGTCAAATTAAACAAAGGCATTTTTGAACTACCTGTTTATTAATGGCATCTGACCTACTTTTACCAGCTTTAAGGACTCAAACTTCCCCTTCCTGAAAACAGAAGGTGGCATGGGGAACAAAAACAGTCACTGTGGACAAACTAATGGGCATCAAAGTTTGCAGACATCCAACAATTAAATTTGGGTGGTTCAGTACGTTTCTAATTAAGTACAATTAACATTTGTTCTTTACTCGTTCATTTTACATACCTCACTGATGTTCCAAATCTGGTTTCCCCTGATAATCTATCTAAGCACATCCTAATGATTCTGCCTTTCAATCCTTTATTAATACACTGACATAAACAATGCAGAGATGCAATTAGACTGCTATGCACACATGGCCTGCCTCCTCTTTCACGGAAGCTGGTGGGAGTCTGGCATTGCACTTTCATTATGTTACTTTCAGTCTTTCTATACCTCTGCAGAAGTTTCAAGGAAAACCTCTAGGTTTTGCCTCACAGAAATCCACAACATACTCCTCTTTCTCCCTCTGTAGTGCTGGAGAGCTGTTTCCATAGAAAATCGTTCACCTGACCCTACCTTTACACTGCAGACAAGCCTCAAAGGGAGGTAACACTCCCTTCTTATCACTCTGCATTAAGTCAGTAGTGACTCTAGTGAGGCACCTCACATATCAGAGCACTACAAATGTTGTGGCTTCCTAAGATTAGTTTTTTGGCAGCAATTCCAGCTTAGGCATTGCTGCACAGCCCTGAGTCTCTGATGTCTGCTTCTGTCCTCAGCTTCATGTATTCAGTCCTTCATTATCAATCCCACCAAACCATCATTCAGGTGGTTTTATCACCAAGAATTTATATTCTGACACTATAGTCAGAGGGGCAGAGGGTCAGGTACCATTTTTTCCAGTGATATTGTTTTGTAGGCATCTCCAAAATACTGCTATGCTTCCCTCTCCTTCATGCACGCATACAAGGAGAAAAAAACCCCAAATGCTAAAAAAGACAGATTAACATTGTAAAATAATAATCTGATATTTGGGTTGAGGCTAAACAAAACTGATAGCTCAAGAAGAGGGAGGCAGGAAGGGCATGGGAGAGCTGGAGCATCCAAGGTGAAATTTCAGTGTTGGATCTGTTTGCAGTTTCTGAAGAGCTGACTGGTTAAACCTTGGGCACAGAGCAATGAAGATCTCTCTTGAACTGCCCACATGGAAACACCCAGAGAGAAACTGCCCCTAAATAACACCGCACAAATGCTGAGCAAACCAGTGCTTACACTGAGCAGTATCAGTATCCCACACGCCTTTCTTGGCACTCTCTGCCAGGCCAGTTGAAGATAAACACAAATTTGCTTAAGAGATTCAGGTCAAGAACCACAAAGCTTAAGCATGCTCCTGGCGTGCAGATACTCATTCTGCAGCCTCAAAACTGATGAGTTTTAGGTGAAGCCCAGCCTGACTGGCTCCAGAGACCCTCGGCCAGCCCTGCCACTGCCTGCCCCTCCACACAACAGCCAACAACACAACCTGAGCCAAAATGAGGCCAGAAACAGCAATTCCAGGGTGGTAGGTAAGAGGCCAAGGAGACTGATGGACACTGCAGGACAAGTGTCCCACAGGCTGTCTTCTGCTATATCCACTGAGCAACAAGGGGCTGTCTAGCCTGGGAATGTATGTGTCTGCTACAGAGCAGCAGAGTAAGCTGGAATATCACTCTTAAAGACGTTTCTTGATATTTTAAGAAAGAATAATATCTATTTTTTTTAATGGTATTTTATTTTGGCTCTCATTGCATCTTCTACAGATTTTTCCCTGCCATCTTTGAATTTACTAGCTCTGCATAAGCTTAAAATACATTACTTTTTGCCCCAGACAGTTTTTTTAACTCTTCTATGTTTACTTACTAGAGTAAAAATCAGAAGATCATCCTTCCCCCTATCCATCTAGCCAGTCAGCTAACAAAAAGTTGTTTAATGGCAACAGAGTCTGTTTAAGAAAAGTATTTTTAACAGAAAATAAAGAACAGGGAATTTTAATGATGTTGATCTCTCCACATTCCAAAAAGTCACATTTGTCAAGCAATTTTACAAGTTCTTGTTTTGATGGGTTTCCTTTTTTTTATTTGCTACCAGAAAACTCTGGAAACTGTTTAATTTGGCAGGCCTCCTGTTACTGACTTGACTCAAGTAGAGAGGAGAGATATGCAAATTGAAAAGAGAAAATATTTAAAATATAAAGTACATTAACAGCTAAATTAAAAATATAAATATAGTCACAATTTCCTTAAATGCAGTCAATCCACTGAGATATTTTTAGATTTTTTTTAAACAAAAATATTGTCTGGAACAGAAATTGAAAGAAGAAATCCATGTAATCTAATGATTCTTATTAAGGAGCCCATAGGCAACATATCTTCAAAAGTAAAATATTGAATTTATGCACTATGTGACATTCCCCAGCTTGCAGTGACAGTGCTCGAGTGATGTGAAATCAAGCACATATATAAATCCTGGAGCACATACATCTGTGCACTGCCAGGTGTTTGCAGCAACAGCACCCTTTTACTCAGAGTACATGCTCTGTCCCATGGCGTGAGGCTCAGAAACTTGATGAGAAACCCTGCTACCATACGCTGAATAATGGTGATGTGGCGGTTTATCAACTTAAGGTACAAGGTACTTCTGTGCACAGAAATAGGCACTACTTGACCACAAAGAGAGTGATGTTTTAGCCTTGGAAACCTTACATTGGATAAGTAAATACAAACAAATGCTGAGATGGCAGAGTAAGATACATTTTTTTCTCTGCTACCCAAGGTACACACGTCTTAAATTTGTTGTTTAGGCAAACTTTCCCTCACACAAAGGGGAAGGTATAGTGAAATAAGTGGGATCAAAAGGTTGTCCAGTTCTTCAGGGAGAACACCTTAACTGGCACAGATGTCAGCCTGAGCAAGGCATGTTAGATGTTGAAGTAGTTGGCTCTGCTCCTTTCCCAGAGCAGGAGACAAAATATAGTTCAGGTATTTCTGCCTTTCTTCGATAGTTAATTGTCACTGTATCATTCAGAGGGAGTCACTCCGCTCCTCATTGGCAAAGCATCAAAAATGCTGTTCTCCAGACTACTTCTTCAATGAGCATTTAAAAGAGAAGGAAGAGAAGAGGATTAAATAGAATTGTCACAGAACAATTATGAAGGCAATTTGGAAGCAAGTCTGGAAACAAACTTGTAACGGAGCCAATAGCTGATTCAAATTGTTACATTTCTCCTTTGATCACCTGCTCAAACACATTTCTAGTTAGCATCTAATTGAGTCTACAGTTTAGCACATTATTAAACACCTGCTTGTGGATAATAACTTCTGTTTCTGATTACATGCTTTCCTGTGCTGTACTTGTTAACAGAAGGAAATATTTGACAATGGATGAGCACCACCTCAACTGCTAAAGAAGAACCAACTGTTTTATCAGAGTATACTCAATTCAGACTACGCATAGATGTATAAACACTTGAAAGAAGCTAAATAAAAGATTGAAATTTTTCATATACATTTTTCACTGGATTTCTCTACTTAATCAACGTTGTGATTTCTTTTCTCTTAACATCTTGCAACTATAAGCAAAAATAAATTAATAATCAGAATTTTGCCACTTATCCTTCGAAGGTAACATAGAGAGGAAATGCAGCCCTCACCTGTCTTCGAAAGGGAGAATTTCAGGTTATACCTATTCCAGCAAAAGGAGAGATTGCTAGTGCCACCTCTCGGCGAGAGGGGCACAAAATGACACCCATTCGCATCATCCCAAAGCAAAGCATCATTGGAAAAACTGTGCTGAGTGTCCTCGTGCTTCTACAAAGTGCTGATCACTCTCTCTCTGATCACAAAGCACTTACAAGCACCCTTAATTTGAAACGGGATGCTTGTCCTATTTAATTGAATGAAGTGCCTTGCATCCCTGCAAGGTGTCTTGCATCCCTCCAAGATGTGCTTAAATGTTTGGTTGGATTTGGGCTAGAATCCAATTTTATGGAGCGTTAAAAAAGTTAAATCCTATGTAAAGTGATTATTTTCAACTGAAACTGAGAAAATGTTGGTTCCTAAATTCTTCTTAAGTTTTAAAATATCTTAATTATGCTGTGATCCAAATACCTTGCATGTTTGAACCCTCCAATGGATTCAAACCTTAATGCTCATGCCATTGCGGAGGCAGAGTGTTAATTGTTAAGATTGTGTCAGATTTCATGATGTGGGGCAAGAGCTTTGGATAAATGAGTCAACACACAAACTTCTAAGAAACAGAGTTCCAAAGAAAGCCTAAATATAAAAGAGGATTAGTTAAGTGCCGCATCAGCGTCAAACAAGCTTGTGTAGTGCCATTTATATTTCACTCTGTTGAAGAAGGTTGAAGAATCATCTGGAGAATGCTGGGCATATTTGGCTCTTGCTGAACTGAATGTATGAGTCAACATATCATTATGACCTTCCTAATAAAAGCAATTGTTTATTTCTAAAGAATTCCAAAAGAAGCCACACAGGGGAATCGCTGTGCATGGAGAAAAGCATGGAGGAAACCATGGAAAATTCCTCCATGCTTGTGAATTTTGCAAGATGTTGTCTGCAAAGCTTCTCTCAAGAAAATTAAAAAACCCAATTATCAGCTCTGGACACTTCATGCATGAATAGTAGTGAACTGTTAATAAACCTAAGTAGCAGCACAGAATGCAAAATACCAACTCTGCTCTCTATTTTCAAATAATGATGCAGATAAAATTGCATTGTGCCTACACATTTACTGAAAAATACGTTGATTCAAACTATACAAACTCTACTAAGCAAGGGTCACGGCAGGCTTTACTCTTGTAACAGAGTACTTAAATGTAATAGCAAGGGAACACATGCTAAATAGAAGTAAAGGAAGCTGTCCTACCTTGTTTTAGAATGGTTTTGTCTACAGGGATACCACATCCACATGATTTTAGGCTGAGGAACGCCATACACAGTGCATGTCAGCACTTGTTTGCTGCTCAGTAAGTACAAACTGGGATCAGGGAATGATGACACAGCATTTTCGTATATCTGGGGTTTCACTGTAAAAGGGTAAAAATTGGAAAGCAATTAAAAACAGCTCATTTCCAATGTATTGCATGATCACGAAAATAATGCGTTCCCATCGGGTGAGCAATAAGAAAAATCCCCAGCAGAACAAAGGAAAATAGCAGGCCTTAGTCAAGTCAGATGGGCGGTTAGTAACACATTTAAGTCATCAGGAACAAGTATGTGACTGTGGAAGACAGAAAATCTTCTAATGAAAACCAGTGTCTGTCTTCTGATTCAAAGATGGGTCTGTCATCCTGCCCATTGGGGCTTGGATTTGTGTCCACAACAGTCAGTAAGAAAACCCACAATGACCTAAACCACGCAAGATCAATGAAAATCTAACTCAATGAAAATTCAGCATTTGCATGCTCAGGAGAAGTCTGCGAAGATGCTGTAAACTTACCATTTACTGTAAGAGTGACTGTATGATTCTTGGACAAGTTCCACTGTCGTATGCTCAGTATTATAGTGTAGTTTCCAGCATCTTCCTCAGCAACATCCTTGATGATTAATGAATAGTTTTTAACCATGTACCGGGCACACTTTTCAGCAGCAGGTAGCCCATCTTTTAACCTGTTAAAAAGAATGCCGGAAATAAAAATTTTGACAAATGCTGCTGCTTAAATTGCCTGTGTTATCTCATTTCACAGCATTTCTCCATCTTTGGGCAAGGATTGAATCTATAGTCTGAGATTCTGTTTACCAGAGACTTATCCTTCCCTTACAAATATGATTGCTGACACTTACAAAGCACTTTGGAGAATACTATGTTATATATTAAAATTGGTAAGGATCAGACAGGGTGCTACAGTATTTGAGAGTGCTGAAAATTGCAACTCCAAAGTCTTCCATGCTTGTGCTGCCATTTAGTCTAGAAGACAACCATTTTGGCTAAGAGTCACTCATGCAGAGGAAAGCTGCATCATCCAGCTCTGACCATTTCTTTATGACCTCAGAATACATCCTGGGACAAAGTATTACAGTAGCCTCAGCACAGCTGTGATTTTAGGAAGAGGAAGAGTAAATAGATTAGATAAGCACTTAAGAATCAGATACCCTGTTATCAAGTGAATGTTTCTCAAGATAACAGAAAATCAACAGAAATGACTAAGAGTCCTAAAGAAGCACAGCAGTCTTCTTCAAAGTTTAAAATACAGCATAAAGCATGTTTCAGTAGGTTGCTCTATGAAGGTTGACAAGATGTTGGTAGGAGATTGCAATAGAGTTTCACTATGATGAAGGACTTGACTAAAATGATTCATAGGTTTCAGTATTTAACAGAAAAATGGTTTTGTTATTAGAGAAGCACTAAAAATTTTGTTTAAGGACTATGAATTTAGGCATTGCACTGCATCTGTATATCACAGAACCATAGAATAATTGAGGCTGAAGAAGTCCCTGAGGATCACCTAGTCCAACTCCCTGTTCAAAGCAAGATCAGAAGGTTGCCCAAGACCATTTTCAGTCTGGTTTAGAATATCTCCAAGGATGGATACTCCACAGCCTCTCTGGACTACTTCTTCCAGTGTTAGATCAACCTCACAGCTACAAACAACAAAAAAAGTTGTTTAAAAAAATTTTTCTTTGTATTTTAGAAGTCAACAAGTCAACAAATCCAGACATTTCAGCAACAAAAAATACTATATAAATGGACAGCATCAGCTCCACTTTCACCCTGTAATTCTCCATGTGGGGCTTTAAATGTAAGGGTGTTGTAAAACAAAACAGAATGTTTGGAGCAAAAGTAATTTTTGGCTGTGAGTAACATGAACTCTCACTGCTCATGTATGTATGGTTTGTTTTCTTAATCAATCTTGTCATAGACCCTTTGTTAAAGTGCAATGAATTGAGCCAGAGCTACTGGTATTTAAAATTATTTAAACAAACAAAAAAAAATCCTACTTGAGATCATGAATAGATAACATTGTTTTATATAAAAGTGGTTTGGGTTAATATAAAAAACTGTCCAAAAGATATCTTAGCACAGTATACATGAGCCAAAGTGAATGTTCTGGTCACTAATGCAGGTCTACATCCTGCAGATCACCACATAATAAAACCAACATCCATTGTTTTTCTAATAGTGAATATCTGAATGACTCAACTCAGTCAATTCATTTAATAAAAACATTCTTATTTTTTTCCTGCTGTCTGAAAAGCAAATTCAGGTCTCATCTAGGTCTGAGTGAAGTTGGATGCAACACTTCAGTCAAGGTTGGTAGAGATACTTAACTGTAGAGTGTCCACGGATTTCAGTACAAGACATATCTAACATACTTCAGGATATGAGCTTTAAGCTTTACAGATCTGATCTTTTGCACTTGCAAAATGGAGATAATGTTCTCATGAAGTATTAAAACACAGGAGCAACCCTGAAACTTCCAATGAAATGCCACAATTGCATTATCTCCAGTTCGCAATTTGTTGCCTTGCAAGGGGGCTTATTTGAATATTTTATCAAGATAGTATTTTTCATCTAGGAAGTCCAATATGCATATGTGGAAGTAACAGTTGTCCTACCATATAACCTCTGGAGAGGGGAATGCCTTCACTTTCATTGACAAACGATAGGATTTTCTTCCAGCTACAACCTCCAGCGCAGTTTTTCTTCGACGTTTCAAATTAATGAACATTTTATCTTAAACAAAAGAAAAATGGTGCACTGTATTACTGATTTTCAGTCTGCAAAAAGAGTTGTTCTACTGAAGAGAACAGGAATTCAAATAAAAATGATCTTTAGTAATTTTGGTGTTCTCACATGGCAACAGAAACAATTAAAACTTCATCTCCTAGAAATATATAAAATACAGAGGAGAATACCACAAATATACAGGAAACAGGTACAGTTCCCAGACCATGAATCTGCCTGGAGAAGATACACTCCAGCCAAATTCACACTGTGCTCCAGTCTGGAAAAAAAGACACAGAGATAAGGTGGTTCATGGTATATGGAAAGCTGAACTAGCTGATCAGAGGACCCTTCGACTCCTAAAGGCCAAGAATAAATGAATGTTCTGAAAGAAAATATTCTGCCAGACAGAATTGTTTCATCAAACAAACAAATCTTTATCACTTCACTGGAACAATCTCAACCTGCTGGAATTTGTTCTTTTCCAGTTCTTCTGCCTCAGATTTCAAACTCTCTGGCAAAGTTGATGGGATTTACCAGAGGCAATAAAATACAATATTCTTACAAGAGATTGGAAAATGTCTCTCTTCTTTTTTTCCTCCTCAAACTGCATTTGAGCAAAATAAAGCATTCAAAATATGAAAAATTGTTTGAATGTCCCTCTGATAGAACTTATGGTGCAATATTTACTCACATTATGGACAGCATAAGGATGTTGGATATCTATTAAACAAGCGTAATATTTACTCACACTTGTCATGTACACTGAAAATTTCCAGATTTCATGGCAGGCCCAGGCAGACTTTAGGGAACTTAAGTAAAACCATATTAATGACTTGCAGCATCTTGTGCTTGTTTCGTTTTTGTGGGGTTTTCTTGAATGCTCTAGCAGCTATCTGCTCCATGCAGAGCTAGTGTACCTATTTAATCTTATTTTTTCATAGAAAACAACAAGTAGAAGAGGAAGTGGGATTCTTCTGTTTAAATTCTGCTTGTATGCTTTTTTTTTTCCAAGCTACAGTTTAAGTTTCCGAGTTATACATTTAGATTGCTTCTGCCAGAACTGACTGAGGACTGTGTTATCACAGTATTTAGCAGACAAGAGTGATCAAACTGAACATTAATATGTCTACTGACAATGATACAAAACAGTCATGAAGAAAAAGCACGTATTCTCTCTGGTCTCCCTCTTTTTTCTGCCCATGATGAATGTGCTACAAATTCACTTCCACTTCATGTCAAGACATAAAGCTGTCATATGGTTAAACTTAGTACATGAGCATTCCGAATTTTACAAATTGGGAGTATTTCTTACCATAAACAATGACTGTTGTGTTAACAGCTTTGATTGATGGACCGCTCTTCACATGGCAGGTATACTGGCCTTTATCAATATCACGCACTTTATCAACAACAAGGATGCTGTAAAAAACATTGGCTTCTGAATTCTTCTGGTCAATGCGCTGCATTACAGAACCTCTCTTCCTTGCCTATAAAAGCAAAAAGGAACAAGAAAGAGCTTAATCAAACCAGTTTTCATGATTACTAAGATTTTTGTTTTACTGTGCTGCCATCCTACCTTAACAAATGCAGAGTCAACTGTACAGCACAAATGAGCAAAAGACACTTAACATTTCCAGAGGGTCAAAAAGAAAAATTACAATGATAGAATCATAGAATGGTAGGGGTTGGAAAGGACCTTTAGAGATCATCTAGTCCAACCCCCCTGCAGAAGCAGGTTCACCTAGATTAGGTCGCATAGGAACATGTCCAGGCGGGAAGACCTCCAAGGAAGGAGACTCCAAGGAAGGAGCTTCTGCTTCGTCACCCTCACAGTGAAATAGTTTTTTCTTACGTTTAAATGGAACTTTTTGGTGTTTCAGCTTCATCCCATTACCCCTGTCCTGTTGCTAGATACAATAGAAGAGGGATGGCCCAACCTCCTGACATCTAGCATTTAGATACTTATAAATATTAATGAGATTTTGTCTCAGTTTCCTTTTCTCTGGACTAAATAGTCCCAGTTCCTGAAGCCTTTCCTCATAAGGAAGATGCTCCAGTCAATAAGTAACATTATATGACAGTTCAACTCTATCTTCACCAAAGTTGTCCTGGCATCCCAACTAGTTCTTTCCAGATGAAGATCACTCTTTCAGTATAGCTTACCATACCAACATGTCACACTCCCCATTACACCTTATCCACCATTTTTCATAAAAATCCCTGGAGACACTGGCACATAGCTCGGTGCCCGGATTCGGTATTCACAGGCAACAGACATATAGAAAAAAAAGGGAGTAACACAACAAATGGAGAATTCTGGAAGCGCTATAGACAGAAAAGGGACTAGATTTGGCAAGGCAATAACAGGGTGGAACTGAAGATAATGTGAGACTGAGGAGTTATTTCCTGCAACTCCCCCTCAGCCTTTGGCCTCAAAGTTTATTTAACCCAGGACATCGCTGGTGTCTTATAAACACTGAGCACCCTTCTGTTACGATCCAAATAAAAACAAAGCAGAATTTCACAAGTGCAGTGCCCAGCTAGGGCTTGGTAAGGCAGCAATGAGTAATGTATAATATATTTGGAGCATTTCTGGTTGTTAAGTTGTTTATTTCTGAAGTGCAAAAATGCCAGAGAAAATGTCTACAGTATGCAAGAGACAATTGCATTAATCTTCCCTATATAATGTAATCATAATTTCAGCTTGTGATTAGGCACGAGTGACATAATAAATGATCCTGACTTGAATCACCAGCATAAATCAAACTGACATGAAAGGAATGGGAGTTGTAAACCTTAAAATAATGTCAAATTTCATACCAGCTTTACATAAGCTCCCTGGCAGTTATTCTGTAAGCAACAAATATTTATGAGGATGCTCCCAAAGTGGGGGGAGGAGAAGCACATTCAAGATCATTCCTGTAGTTGTCAAAACAAGAGCATTGTTCATGTGACACTTAAATGAGATTTTGGCTGGCTAAATCAAAATACCTTTTCTAAACATTCTCTGGTTGGGTGCCTGACTGTCTGCCACTCTTTAAAATGGATATGTTGAGAAAGATAGCCTCATCAAAAACTTTTTTGTCACAAGAAAGAAATCCTGTTTGAGGTCGAAAGACAAATTTCTACCATTTTTCCAAGTCAAAAACGTAGGTCCCAGGGATGAAACTATTCTAGCGCTCACTCATGATTATGCAACACAAACCAGAATACATCGTGTAAACATGTTTACTTATTCAATTGAGCACCAGAAAGAAAAAAAAAAGAAATCTTTAAAGGCATGTCAGTACAGGTCAAAATGATAGAATGTGAATCATGGCAAGCACTTCATGACAAAATTCCTCCTAGGGTGCCAGATACTGCATGATCTGTTGGAAACTCCCGCTTTCTTCATTCCATCTAAAATACTCACCTCTCCAGGATAAGTCCATGTCATCTGCACTCTGGTGTTCCAGGCTGCAGTGACAGTGCAGTTAATTGCCAGCATGTCTCCTTTCAGCAACTTGACAAGACGTGGGGTGCTCAATTGAACATCAAAAATTGTGTTGGCTGCGTGTGACAAACAGAAAGAAAAGTTAATAACATCACCAGGGCAGAGTGCTTAATGAAAAGACAGGGAGTGGAGAACACTTCTTACTTTCTCGGTGCGTTAGGTACTTTGTGCTATACTTGTGTTCCCCGACAGTTGTCTCACAGCTCAGGAGCCCTATGAATTTGTAGGTTGCCTTAGGTATTCTGAAGCCTCTCGTGCTGTCCCAGATTATTGTCTTGCCATCAGGAATTAGGGTTTCACGTGGAATCTGGAAATGTCAAACACGCACCATAAAAACAACTCATCCTCGTGCCACTCTCTAATCAAAGCAGTCTAACAAAAAAGAATGGGAAAAAACCCACCCTAAAAACTGCCAATCAAAGTAGAAAGGATGACACTTAATTATGCAGATTTTTCAAGTCACATTTTCATCACAAAATAGAGGAAAAATCCGGGTGAAGAATGTGAATGTTTTATTTGTTTCCAAGATTTCATTATTTATAACAGGATGTAATTTATGACACAATAGACTGACACTATCATTAGCCTCAGCTCTCAGGCTGCTATTCTGTTGGCTCTCAGTTGGCAGCTAAAGTGCTCATCTTGGCAAACCTTCTCAGTTAAGTATCCTGGTTTCACCACTGAGACACAAAAACACATTTTTCAATGGAGATGACAAATTGACTTAATTTGTCATTACTTTGTGGCTTTAACATATTCCTGCCAGGATTCAATCTGATGCTTCTCACCTCTATGTTGCCTGAAGGACTGGACTGGTTAGTTAAGGACAAGAATGCTTGTTCCAAAGCTGATAGATCACAAAGTTACACTTCTCTAGGTCGTTACAAACAACATAAAGCGCAAATTTTAAAGCCACAAATCTTCCTTGAGCACATTTATTGAGAACTGCTGACTGTACTAAATGAGGACAGTCATATTGACTAGAAATTTTTGAAAGGATGCCTTGAAACACTGAAATACACCACATTTCCACAGAAACATGGAAATTTGTCGTAAAAAGAAGCACATTTAAAAAACGTGGCACTTGTAAGTCCATCAGAAATTAAGGGAACATTAGTGTAAGCCACAAGGTGTTTTTAAACTTAAGACAAATCTAATACAGACTAAAATATTGCCATGTGGGATCAACTGTTTGCTTTGTCAGCAGTACAAATTAGATTTTACGCCAGGATCCTTTGAGTTTTAAGACCCATTTTAATAAACTATCAAGAAAATCCTGAAAAGGCAAAGCATAACGTAGACATTGAAGATCATGCAAGACTTCTTGTTCTCACATTCTGGTTTTGTTGTTAATCCTTATCAATTGAATAAATGCCCCCATTTGGATAATACAGAGATCTGTCTTGAGTACAAAGTCTGGATTTGACTTTACTTTTATAAAGCCTGCTTTTATGGTAAAAACAACCTATTTTTAAAGATGGCACAGATAAGCATTTGAGTGAATTAGTGCTCTCAGCAAAGACCTCTGGGTGAATTAAGCACCTCACTTCCCATCACCTCTCACTGTGCGCTCAGTCTCACTATGTCCCTTTCATCTCTTTCTTCCCCTTTATTTGAGCAGAAAAGTTATGTGTTGGCCAGCCCTCTTCTTCCTACAGCTAATGCCAGAGTGGGTTGTTGCCAGAGGCTGGGGAAAATGTGTTGCCTGGCACTTTCCTGTGTGGTATAACTTCTCCCCAAAACACATCACTTTCAGTGCTGCCTGTTCACCAAAGCTACCTTTGAGATCACCCTCATTTGTGCCATTTCCTCCAATAGAAATGCTCAATGGATCAAATGAACAATAATTACAGAGCACAAAGTGCTGTGATAGAATTCCCTATCTTTGTAACAGCTGATAAGATGCTATAATAAGCACGTAAATCGCTGGAGAAGTGTGTGTTACACACACATACACACACAAATATAACTCATTATATTACAGACTGCTGGCTACCAGTCAACAGTATCTTGGTCTCTGAGTTCTTTTGCCATTCTTGTTCTAAATAAAAAAAATACTCAAGCTTTGGTTTAACAAGTTCATAGTTATGCTTTCATCTCCTTCAATTAGATTTATCCTCTTGCTGTTTTGGTGGAAACCAAACTGCTTCTGAGCATATACCTCTATAAGTTTTCATATAGGTTTTAATATATTCAGTGAAGAGTCAAGTCAGAGCCTCTGACATTTCCCAGGGAATACATTCACTTCACATTGGCTAGTAAATTGATGGATTACTGAATTTGTATTAGCCTTGCTCAAGGAATGGAAAAGTAATGAAAACACCCAGGAAGCATACAGGTGTTGGAAATAAAGTGCCCATACATACCATCCTATTTTGGAACCGGATAGCTGGGAGTTGGCTATATATTCAACCGGCTTGCCTGCTCCTGAGGCAAGTCTTTTTCTGCACAGTTTTACTCATCTGACATCCCTCAAAAACAGCTAGTGCTACACTTTTTGGTGTAATTTTTTTGCAGATTTGAGACTAAAAAGCTGCACACAGACACAGCTGAAAACATAACTCAACACTGTAAGGGAAACTTGAGAAAAGTAGTCTATGACCAGCAGAAGATCAGTTGGTCTCTGGCTAAGTCTTGGCAGGGAGAAACAAGGTACTACAACAAATCCCTTTCGGAGGGTGGAAATTCCAGGATTTTGTCTCAGAACAAAACAAATGTGGCGACTGAGTGCGCACTCTCACAGCCCTTCACAGCTCTACCTTCGCTCCTTACTTACTTCAGTTTCTTACTCAGCTCTCCTCCACGCTGCTCTCCACTACCAACCACACTGATTCAGATATCCTGTTTCTTACTCCCAGAGAAGCACACTTGCTTTGCTCTGCCCTAAATCAGCTTCCAGGCCACCACCTAGAGACATGATATCATCACTATGATGTATTGGAAAGAGGATCCCAGAATCACACAATAGTTTAGGTTGGAAGGGATCTCTGGAAGTCACTTGGTCCATTTCCCATCTGGAGCAAGGATGATGCATTTCAAGGCCTTGTCAAAAAAATTGATCATTTGTTAATCACCAAGAGAAGCAGAAAACCTATGAAGAAACACAGCCCTGGAACAGTGAGATATCCACTGAAGCAGTAGAAGATAAATCCAGCTAAAACAATAGCTTACAGATGGGTACCAGCAGACAGTCAGAAGCATTCAAAGGTTGTTGAGATGGCTGCAGTAAACAGGGAATTTATTGTCCATATACTTTTCTCTGCTTGAACCACATCACTGTGGCTCCCAGTGCAGTCTTGGCCTTTTACCTTTTTTGTACTTTGTTTCAAACTAGACTTCAGTTTCTCTCAGTATAGGCTGTTGCCTCCTTCTTTGCTCAGCACCAACCACCAAAACTTTCTGGTACCTGATGGCATTACACAGCACTGCCACAAAGTTTTGGGTGTATACATAAGATCAATAGTATATAGTCCCCACATGTCCAAAGGCAGATTGTACCGGAAAAAAACAATTGAAAGTATGGTAAAAATGGACATTAAAGTTTTGAATGCTTGTCTTTTCATTCATGTTTCCCCTTAACATTACTTTGGGAAGGATGAGGGGGTGTTATTAAGAATTCAGACTGTGCAGGTGTGCTTAGCAAGGTAAGTGCAAATGAAGAGGCAACAGAAGGGACACCTTAGTTGCAATAAGGTTTATCTTATTTTAGAGATTTTGAATGAAGCTGCCAGAATCACAGAATCTTAAGGGTTGGAAGGGATCATCTAGTCCAATCGCACTGCCAGAGCAGGATCTCCTAGAGTAGGTCATGTGGGAACTTGTCCAGGGTTTTGAATGTCTCCAGAGAAGGAGACTCAACAAGCTATCTGGGCAGTCCATTCCAGTGCTCTGTCACTCTCACAGTGAAGAAGTTTTTTCTTATGTTTCTTTGGAACCTCTTATGTTCCAGCTTGTACTCATTGCCTCTTGTCCTATCATTGGACATCACCGAGAAGAGCCTGGCTCCATCCTCCTGACACTAGCCCTTTCATAGAATCATAGAATGGTAGGGGTTGGAATGGACCTGCAGAGATCATCTAGTCCAACCCCCCTGCAGAAGTAGGTTCACCTAAATCTGGTCGCATAGGAACATGTCCAGGCGGGTCAGACGCCTTTACATATTTGTAAACATTAGTGAGGTCACTCCTCACTCATACTGATAGGAATGATGGTTTCAGAGGCTCTGGCTATCTGTTTATCAATCATTAAATCAAAACTCTCAATTGATTTCACAGATCTTCTCAACTGATCCACAGATGAGGAAGATAAAAGGCCATGAACTGCTGCAGATACAGATTATAACGGGACCTGAAGGCTGGATTTGAAACTGGGATGAAACTATCCACCCCCATTTCTCAATCACTGTTTTACAAGCTTCTTGATTTTTAAGATTCCCCCTACATCATATATCATTCCCACACTATAGAATATAATGTGTACAAGTGTTCGCTCTGGAAGTTGGAGTAATACAGTACCTCAAAAGGGCTGACTAAGGTAAAGATGCAGTTTTAGTAAAAAAAAAAACATTTGCGATGTTAAAGATGGATAAAAACCAGTGTTGACCACATTGGTCAACTAAAACTATGAAGTATCACTGCACAGGAATAAAATGCTGGAGGCAGTGCTCATGCAACTGTACTGCGTCCTTTCAGAAGAGAGAGATTACCAAAAAACATATCCTATTTTTACTTCCTGGTGATACAGAATGCAGGATCTAATTATTCTAACACTGGGGTTTTCTTTCCATCTCCAGAGGATTTCATTATGGAGACATCAGAATAGCTTTTGCCAGCTCTCCAGAAGTAGTACGCCTGCAGCTGTGAAATGCATTTAACACATCTCTTAATTGCCATGTGAGTGAAAACTCGCTGGAATCTTCATATTCGGGTGTCACAGATGATAAATAAAGTAAGATATGATGTAATGCATCGTAGCTGACATGCTTCAGGAAATTCTGGGATTAAGTAGAGAACGCATTTATTTTTCCTGGAATGCAAAACATGTAAGCAACCAATCCTTTCTTTCAAGACTTGGCTCCACCTCCTCTTTCTCCTTCCCACAGTATTACATCTGGGTTTGATGCTGTAAAGATGTGCCTTACAGCATAACCCCAAGCTAAAGGCAAGTTGATATGAAAAAAAGATACTAGATTTGTCTCAATCTCATCCAAATAAGGAAGGAAAAAAATATTTTATTCTGTTTGATAAGAGAGAAACCTGGCAGGAATTTTCTTAGTAAGCAATTCAACATGCTGAGATTTCAGATGCAGCACTACAGTGCCCATATAAGTTCCTGCCTTACAACATCCACCCTGTAGATTTACTTTTGATTCCACAGCCACAGAATCTTGTGCATCGTCCACCTTTGGTGCTTCTTTGTTGCAGGAGAACCATGTGCATGTGTGTGTGTGTGAATGTGTGTATATACACACAGCAATATCCTAGGTCAGATTATTTTCTTACATATGTTTTAACAGGTGGAAATCAAGAGGTAAAATCCAAATCTGTATTAGCAAAGCAACACTGGGTAGAATTTGTAAACCTATAAGTCCAGGTAAAACACAGAATCAAATCTGTGGCTGGTGCAAAACTCAATAATCAAAGAGGAATCAAAGACTTGTATTGATGTACATAAGCATCCTACAGTGACAGTATTTGGCACAATTACATGTTATCCTACAAAAAGACACATTTCTTTTACTTGGAACAACGGTGAACACTTATGCCACTATGTACAACACTCCCTTTAATTAGAAACAAAACATCACTAGCACCTCCACCTAATTTTTAAGCCAAACAAAGGATTTTTTTTTTTTTTCAAAAGGAAGCCTTATTCTCTGTCCTGATACCAGCTACCTTAACACACAGATACAAGTCAGTTAGCTGCTCATGTAACCCTCAAGGAACCTAGGAAAGAAATGGTTTCACCAAAACATGAAAAGTTTCTAGTTTTTCTAAAACTGGTCTCACTGTCTCAAAATATGCAGAAATTTCCCAAAAAAGAGAAGCCATCTGTTGTCTAATAAGTGCACTCATATGTAAAAGGAAGCAGCAAAGTTGTTGGTGGGAGTGAGGCAGAGCAAAGGCTTGCAGAGATGCTTATGCAGCCTCAGTAAGTCTGCACTTACTGGGACTCCAGGGACTGCACTTACTGTCTGTTTCAGAGGACAGAAGAGGAAAAGGGAGGAAGGGCAGAGGAAGAGGTGGGAGGAAATCTCTTCTCCTAACAAGGAGTTCTTTCCCGGGCTTAACAAACCTTTGTCAGTGAAAATTTAATAAAATGGTATGAAAAGTCTAAGTTTCTTTAGAAAATTCCCATCCAGTGTAAGAGATTTGTTGAAGCCCTTCTGTGACATATAAGACTAAGCCTCCAGGGTTGAAATATTTCTAAACATTATAATGACACCCAGAAAGCTTGTTGAGGAAATACTAAATTGCTGAAATATTTCAAAAGCATTATGATAGTTGTAAACAAACAAATAAAACCCCATCAGCCACAAAAACACTTTCAGAGCATGCTTGGATTGAGATACCTTTTTTAAAGTAACAGTAATATTTGGTGCTGTGACTCTGCACGGAATGATCATTTCTCTTCCCACAGTCATGTGTATTATTTTAGGTATATCACTGTGCATCTCTACAAATGGATTGCCTGTATCTGCAAGAGAAGAAAAATTAAAGGTTAATATCTGAAATCTTATTAAACGTTGATCTTACTAAAGGTTAACTTAAAGGTTAATATCTGAAACGCTGTATGGAAATTTTAATGGTGCAAACAGCCTTGAAAGAACAGATTAATCCTGCCCATAACAACAGCTAGACGAAGTCCTCAAATCAAGCTTCTGTTTACTTTTATCTAAATGATTCCAACAAAATATTATTAAGTATTTGAAAATATATTCATCACTCAATACAAATAGCTGTATTTTGGTATCTCCTTTCAAATCCAGGACAGCTGAGGTATATTTTTTCCATCACAACGTCATCTCTACTGCTGAGATATGTGCTTCTTATTTCAGGGCATTTCTATTTTATTGTCACTAGAAGAAGTATTTACATGGGTAGTGAGATGAAATTCACTTATGAGGAAACTCCTACGCCAGGACATGTTCCCGCTCTCTACAAGGAAACTGAGAGGCAAATCTTACACTGATTTCACCAGGAATCTACTGTGATCCACCAAAGAACCTACTGTGATAATCCAGGTATATTGTCAACACTCAGCATATGGACTAGCAAGAGTTAATTATTCTCCTCCGTCCCACTATCACAATACCTGTGTGTCTCTTTTTTAAGCAACAAGGTAAATGAAAATGCCAGGAAAACATTAATTCCTTTTGACTCAATAACTAAAGCTTGGCAGAGTAATTTACCGTCCCTTGAACAATCCCTTTAACAAAGGGCATTGTCATAAATAGCTTGCGCTGGGAACAGGGAACACTGCTGCTGCTATTGTTTGGGCCACTTAACAAAGAGGGGCTCAAGCCACAGGCTCTGGTTCAAATCTTCTTTGCAGGTGTTCAGATCTGAAGGTTTGGTCTGACTCATACTGCAGATAGACTACCTCAAAATTCACATAGTGTTTGGGTTTTAACCCTTTAAAAAATGGAAAACTCAGATCTTAATTCCATGCTTATCTACAGTTCACATGGTTTTTCAGGCAAATCCCAGTATTTTCACTCAGTCAGAAGTCTTACAAACAACACTGGAAATCTTTCTTGGATAGGAAATGAGTAAAGCTAGCAAGAATTGACCCTTCATAAAACCTCAAATTGTAATGCTTTATTGAAGTGCTCTGGTCCCAGACTTCTGTATGTTGACCTATGTGCCCTCAAGTAGTTCTTCAAATATATCACTTTTGCTTCTCTTTCAAAAGTATCATCTGCACTTCCCAGTGTCATAAAACTGTTCTGCCCTTAGGATCTTATTTTCTTCTTATCTGAAGTAATATTTTTGTTTGAGACATCAAACAGGAAGAGAAGCAAATTCTGCTCTAATTTACACGGGGGAGAGTCCTAAGGTATCTCAAACTTACCCTAGGAATCAGAAAAAGTTTCCCTGAAGAGATTTAATGAAGCTGTTGCACAAACTTTCTGAAATGAAAGCCACAAAGCTGTATTTAATAATAGGTGTTTAATGTCCACTGAGATTGCAAAAGGAACTTATGAGTAATAGAGGATGCGTATGTAATAAAAAATACCCTAAGGACTTGTTAGGCTGATGTTTCCTCTGCAGTACGATTCAAGGAAAGACCAAGAATGAACCTGTTTGTAGCATCGTGAAAAGAACCTTTTTTGTTTCAGGGGCTGCAGCCACAGAAGAGGTCACCCACCCCTTAACATCAGCAGACAAATGGATTTACTAGTCCCCGAAGACTCGTTTGTCTTTGTCACAAAATTAAGAGCTCCTGCCTAAAACCAGCAAGCTTTGCAAAGTAGTTTCCTGTATCATAATCTCCAGATCATTCTAAGTGTGAGGAAGAGCTGTTCTGGTGACTACCGGTGCTGTCTGCAGACACAGTGTCACCACTGACTGATGCCAGTATCGAGGCAGTGGGGGCTGTGCAGCCCAGACCTCACAGGGTTCCTGCCCATCCAAAGGCAGGGACAGGAAACAAGCAAAAAACACCATGCCTGGCCCTTTTTTTTTCTTCTTCTTCAATGGAAATGCATATTGATGCCTGGAGAAGTCAATGAAGCACTCTATAAAAGTCAACTAAATGCTCTGGCTGCCCTGGGTAGGCTTTAAAGCTTGATCACAGCCTTTCTTGGTAAGTCCCTGCAGGGTTACGCCAAGGCGTCTGCATGCCCCCGCTATTCGCGTGCAGAGCTCCCATTGACATCACTGGAGACTTCCGCCATGGGCCGGAGGGCAATCGATGGCCCCAAGTGCCCCAAATGTCTTCCTGCTTTTGATTAAAAGAAATACACATCATGTTTCCTAGCACAGTTTTGTTTTCATAATGAATGTGGAGGCTTTTCCTGATTCCCTTTGATTTTATCCTCCTTCCGTCTTAATGACCATAAGGGGATACTCTCAGTGCCTCAAGACCAGAACCTAGTGCAGGCTCTATCAGTCTGAATCAGGCAAAGCTGAATCCACAGCAGAACACTGGCAGGGTATGCCAACAACGTGCAGTCCTTCTGTCCCCCAAATAATAACACTCCTTGCTTCTGTTTTCCTCTCTCTCTCACATCACAGCCTTAGGTATTGCAGCGGCTCATGCTACACTTCATCCCAATTCCTTCCTGAGTGGAGATAAATGCCATCCTTCCCTGAACAGCTGGCTGTCAGCACATCTGGGATGACCTAATCTCCCACCATTGGTCTTCTGGGCCAGCTTCTTTCAGTTGTATGTTCAGAAAGCTCTAGACATAAAAGGAATATCATGGATTCACCTATCTTGAAGACCACATCAACATTACACATTGAGTTCCATTGGGATTTGGATGGAAGATCTAAGAGAGTTGACCTTGGGTTTGGAATTTCTGTTTGTGTTTTCGTTTTTTCCTCAGAGCTGCTTACAAGGGTAGCAAAATGAAAGATGGATGGCCAGAATATTTACATATGTCAAAGGTTACTTTAAAAGTCAGTTTAGTGTATTTTTAAACTGGACCTGGAATTAATGACTGTGTGTTGGTTTGACTGTGTTCCTTACAATATCTCACAGTTACAATCAACAAGAAACCACAAAGAGCATTCATGAAATTACAAACTCCATGAAGGTCACTTGCTATATTGTTGAAGCACATAAATAGAAGCTTTTTATTAAGCTGGTTGGCAGCCAGATACAAAGTTGATAAGAGATTTAAACAAGCAATATTATGTCTGGTATCAGTAATAAACCTGCCTAGGCTATTTATGGGGTTTTCACAAACAACTGAATTAGCCAACACTGAAATACCAAATTCAGAAAAGATGGAGAGGTTTTTTATTTCCATAAGCTTCAGCTACTGTTTCAGGAATTGTTTTGTTGTTAACGATCTGAGCTATGCAAGTCAGAGTACTTACACGTATATTTGCAAGATGAAAAGTCCCTGCAGGAAAGTCTGAGCTCCTTGAAATCTCTGAAAGTCTATCCTCTGAAGTTCTTCCAAAATACCTACTTACACTTGGCACATCATTAAGATTTAAAATTATTTTTCAGGCTAAAAGAGCCAAACCAGCTTCCTCACATCCACATAACACCCTTCTCCCTCGTGCATATGAAAAGGGCCAAAGTCTTTACTAAAGTACAGACATGCAAACTTCATTAAAGTTATTGGGCCAATTGCCAAATTCCTCTTTCCATTGTAGGGATTCACTCTAACTAACTTTATTTATCCCAGCTAAATTAGTACAGTTGTTCAGGAGTAATTTGAGGAGAATCTTGCACACCAAGGATGCCTCTCATCTCACATATCTAAAATACAGACATTTCTCACTGAGCTAGGAGGTCAAACTCTTAGTGTTGTTACTGGGGGGAAAGAATTTTGCCAAGGGAGTCATCTGACCTATTTTAGGCACCTGTTTTACAATGAGATGAATCATGTCCTAGGAAAGGCATCTATTAAACTTGCTCACAAGTAGGCGTCTATGTTCCTTAAGGAAAACCCCATCCCATTTTGTATATATGGAAGCACAACACTTATCTGCAGGAAGGCCTTTTCCATTCTTGCCCCTTCTTAGCCTTTAAAATAGTACTCTTCATATTCAAATTACTTCGAAACCTTGAAGGAAGACTTTAGATATAAATTAATAGCCAGAGAATTCCATGGAAAATAAAAACAAAAAGGAGAGGAATACTTTCTGTCTGGTGCACATTCAGACTCAAAGCATTGCTAGCACAGTGATTTACAGGTGAGGCTGGCTTGTTTTCCTTTGGGCTACTCATACTATGCTGTCACTGACATAGGTCCATAACACACATAAAATATGGTTAAAACTCTAAAGGAAAAAGATATTCTTACCCACACTAGTCAGGAAATCCACACTAGAGCAATTACTATGTTCAGAAAGAGATCTCTAGAAAGGCTTTCTAGAGAATGCTAACGGAATCCTTTTTCAGATGTATCCCTCCTTCACGATAGTTCATCTTGGATATGCATTTCTGTTTTAGTAGGAGCCATATGCCTTGGTGAGGAAGAAGGACTTCACAGGGCTTCCTGCATGGTCTTCGATGCTGCCAGGGCCCCCCACACATGCTCTGCTCAACACAGCGTACTATGATGTGAAGTCCACAAACAAGCAATGACAAAAGCATGGCAATTATAGGCGATTGACGTCAGCAAGTCCTAGAGGGCTCTGTCTTTTAACAGGAATCTCATCAGACACTAAAAATGTGTCCACATACTTGATACAGCTGTAGCATAGCTTAATTTCAACTAGTTTCCTTTTCATAACAGAAGCACTATCATATTATTGACTCTGACCAAAGCCAAAACTGTACTGCTCATACGTTAAAACTGTGCCAAAAGTAAAGACAGAAAAAAGGCACAGGGAAGGAAGTCTCCCAGGCCTCGGCAGGTTCTTGTGTCAATACATTATTTCTGAGTAAGAAAAACGAAAAATAAAATCTCCCTTTCTGTTTTCTTTCAGGATCTTTTGTCTTACTGCTTTTTTCATGTGTTGAATTATTTTGACTTTGACACTTCTGATCTTAAGAGACTGTTCTGTGGAATTCTTTGGATGCCCTCCCTGTTCTGCAACACAGTACCTTAGGGTTAGAGGAGTCAATTCATTCAAGCTAAATCTTAAATCCATATCAGATCTGAGGCTGGATCTAGCTAGCTGTCAACAAGCGGACCTCCCAAGTAGATGCCATACGCTCAGCACTTGCAGAATCCAACTCTAGAGTTTGAAAATGCACTCAAAACCCCAGATGTTTTGGCATTTTAAAAGCTTACATTTTGAAACTTGCACTAACATTGAAGCTCTTCATTTTCAATTGTCCAACCTCAGACACATCTTAAGCCAAAAAAATGGACGTTTGACATTATAGGTATCGGCGAGTACAAGTACTTTCAGGACTTGTACCTTTAATTACTCAACTCCGATTAGTCTCATCTGACTTAAATCATGTCAAAGCAATACCTCTATTCTAAGCTTGTTCTCCAGATTCCTTTTGAAGTTAGTGATGACAAATATTTACCAGAAGGTCTTTTTTTCTCTCTGTTAAGTACAGACGGAGAATATACAACTAACTCAGCCTAGAAATCTGATTTTAAAACAGGATTATTTTGAATGGTGCTTGACTAAGTGCCTCACTTTGAAAGAAGTGGTTGGAAGACATGCACAGCAACAGTGTGAGGAGAGACAAGAAGAGGGAGAACATCACTGACCAAGAAATGGGCTAATGCCCTAAAGCCAAGTACAATTTCACTTAGAGCATAATAGTTGCAGCAGAACAAGACGTTACTCTTGCATATTAATAGCTGAAAGCTGTCTTCATCACAGAAAGTAGCAACACTTCAACTGGAACCAAAATTTGTTTAGATTCTTGCAAAAATCTAACCTTGATCTAACAACGTAATTGAATTTATATGCTTTTCCTCTGTCATATCATGGGAACAATTGATCAAAGGAAAGAGAGGATGAGCGTAGAGAATGAAGAGAACTGAACATTTCTGAAGAATGTGAATGAGCTCCAGCAACTGGAAAAGAATGTCTCAGAGATACCAGAACAAAGGCAGGCAGAAAGAAAAGCCTTTAGCACAGTCCCCAGGGAAATCTACATAGGTTTCACAACAGCCTGCTGATAATTTTGTCTCTTAAATGTCTTTATTCTATAATTATCTCATTTCATGCAGAAAATTCACTATGCCTTGCTCCAATGTATGCAACGAGTGTTCATTACAGATCTTTCCATTTTACTTCTAGGCTGTAGTTGCATAACAGAACAAAGGTCTGAACAGCTCTGGGTCTGAGACAGCGAAGAAATTGGCAAAGAGGCTTTGCTTCATTTCAGATTTTTCCCATGGCTCGTGGTGGAACTCAGGCCATTGGCTTTCTCAGAGCAAAGTACAAAGCTCTTAAGAGAATTCAGTTCCTTCAGTTGATGTCTCAATTCCTGAGCTGTGTGTGGTCAAGAGTTGCTACAGCACACACTGTGCACTCACTACCCTGTGCAACTCAGCAGTGACCTCTCCAGCTGAAAGAAGGGTGGTGTCAGGGAGAAGTCACCAGCCTGCCTGTTCTTGATCGCCCAAACACAGGACTTCAGGAATGCTTCAAGTCATCCTGGGGCACATGGGACTTGCAGTTTCCTTCTCATGGTCCTGCATCTAGTTTTTGTCTATAGAAGCTCATCTGCCACAGCGTATGCTCGTTACTTAACCAAAGGACTTGCTGGGTTTATTACGCTTGGTTTTTCTTTTAAATGCAGTTCATATTCAGTATCACTCTAATTACGGAAATGAATAACATTTTTAAAACAATAAGTGATGACTTCCTGTACAAACAATATCAACTTTCCTGATTTGGATTCTGTGTTTGTAAATAGCAACTATTTGTTCTCATCTGAAGCATGCTAAGACATGGGAAACAGGCACCTTGGTGATCCACATGCAGTTACTATGGGAAATGGACTGACACAACGTCCTGCCACAGGAAACAATACAAAACTAGGAGGGACAAATTTTACAAATGTTTATTTCCTAACCACGAAAAAAATCGTTTTAAATAAAACCAAACTCAAGAAAAGTAGTCTTCACAGAGATTTTGTCACCTCCATCTCAATCCCCTTGAGACAGATAATTGAATTTCATGCATGTTCACAGAAACAATGATATATATGAAGAGGTTCATTTTTTTTTTTTCTTTCCAAATGCTAACGCTACACTGATCAGAAAGGGTGACTTTGGGTTCTCACTACCTTCCTTCTTTTCAAACTAGTCAACAATTCTTTCTGAACTTGTAAAGTGCTGGAGAACTAATACACCTTTCCCCACCTTAGGTCTTCAATCAAAAGGATTGTCAGATTCAGAAAACCAAGATACCAAAGAGGTCTAGCTTGATACAGCTTTGACTCTTAAACAATTTTCTGTTTTTTTGCAAAGTAGGAGAAAAATAATCTAATCCTATCTTCAACAGGGATATCTGCATTTAATGATTAAATGTCCCTGAAAAATCAACAAAACTAAGACATTCAATCTTCCTTAAGTGATCGGGCGGTGGGAGGTGGGCAGGGGAAGGAAGAGGCTTTCTAAAAACTGTTTCTCCAGTGATCTGTTTCTGTCTCATTACCATCTGAATTAGGCACATAATCTTGGTTCACATACACCTAACTGAGGATTTCTTTCAGATACAGGCAAGCTTCATAGAAGTCAAAGGACTGGTTGTGTCTTCCATTTGTAAAAATTCAGGACCCAGAAAAATTAATACATCAAACAGGAGAGAGACTAAGAGAATGTAAAGGAATCTCTTATATCATAAAGTGAGTTTAGCAGAGAGGTTCTCAGTCAGAGTCAGAACCATCCTTGCTCTTCTCATGTGATGAATGGAGAGGATTGTGGGTAGATCTCAGACAGAGATGGTATCCAAGGTGGGAGGCTCAAGAAGGTTCCACGATGGGAAACTTGCCAAAGTCATCCAAGAAAATCCAAGTTTTCCTAGGCAGCAGGAAATTTTGGTCACTAAATAAATAACCTACTTTGGTTATGCTTCCATGGATGCATTTGTAGTTGGATATCCAGTGAATCATCAATCAACAAAAAACAGTTGGGTGAGAATAACTCTGCAGTGTATTTCAGGTGATGGAAAGCCAGATGAAGACATGAATTATTCAATAATTCACAATAAAGCAACACACAATAATGAGAGGAGCTATCTTATTTTCTATCACTGTAATGAGAGTTCCACTTCATTCTATTTTTTCACAGCAGCAGCCCTACTCTTTGTGTCATAAAATAAAAACAAAGGCTAATTCACTCTGATGTGAACTCGTTAGAAGTAGCAGACACATAATTTGGAAAACTTCCAGTAGCATGTTCTCTGTAGTACAAGCTTTCAAAATCTGTGAATCCTGATATCTTAATCTCTCAACTTTATTCTGTAAAAATAAAAAAATAACTGAAATATAAAATTACATTAAATCCCTAAAGTGTTTAAAGTTTCTTCTTTTATTATTGTGTCTCTTGAATTTGTCTGTTCTGAGAAGTGACTGATTAATAGCCTGGAAGAAAAGGGAACCAGAAAGCAATTTCTGTTATAGCCTAACTGACCTAATTACAGCATTTCCCATACATTCCACAACATTTGCTTATTGAATACAATTCTGTGTTTAGTTTGATTCCATTTATTTCTTTTTACATAATGTGTAATGTGGCCTACAGAGTATATTTTTGAATGTGACTTAACATGCAAATAGTAACTTTCTACAGCATGAGGTAATTCAGTGATCTGAACAGATCACTTTGGCATTTGTCAGCTGCCTAGAAATCTATCATCGCACATAGTCAAGCTGAAGTGGACATTGTACCACATATATGGTTTTCATCTGTTACCATCCAATTCTGTAATATACAGTTTCTCTAATATCCATTTCACAGACTCACTTTTAGTCTACTTCCATGTGAAATTCTACTAATTCTAACAGACTGGTTGGATTGTGTCTTTTTCTTTCTTCACTTTTTTTTCCCAACAGATAAAACATTTGTATTTGTATTTGCAAGCTCCTTGAAAGTAGATTTTGTACATTAGTTGGTAAATTATCATGACATTTTACAAGGCTGAAAAACATCAAACCTCTGTATTTAACCACACCTGAACTGCCTTATTTATCCATTTTTGCTATATCGAAGTACAAGTACCAAGAAGCATTAAAAAACATAATCTTACCGTTAATAAATACATAGACCGTAGATTCCTTCTTCTTTTTTGCTGGACTTGTTGGGTATTTGCAGCTATAGTTTCCAGTGTCACTTGCTTGAGTTCTGCTCAAGGTCAGACTGCTGCAGGACTGCTTCCCATTCCTTCCACAGGCATATTTAATTACTTTCAGCCTTTTGCTATCCTTACTTAGAGTTTCAGGCAAAGACCATGAATGAACCATTTCCCCCCTGCAAATACAGATAAGGAAGCAGAAACAATTATGTTGGGCTGCAATTATATAGCTCCAGTTCCCAAGCTTTCTTTTTTATTATATCAGGCTATTTCTGGGGTTGTCTTTTATCTTGTTTTCCAAAAACAACAGAAACAACAAAGAACTATTAAACAATTGCCATTGAAGTTCCCTCTCCACCTTTCCCCACAACACAAAGTTTCATTTTTTTCTAATTTCAGTTACAAAAAAAGAAAGTGTCAGGTGTATGAACTCCTAGCCAAATGATCAGAATCCAACTCAGCTGGTTACCTGCAGGTGAGATTTAAAGTCTGGCCTGCTTGAACAACGTGCTGTGTGCCATTTATACTCAGCTCAGGAACTTTTAATTTTGATCCTGAACTAGACCCTAGAAAAACAAAGAGAAAAAAGAAGCCATTAACAATGACAAATCAACCTGTTTCCAGTCCACTCACTTATACTAGAAGGGGAAAGGAAAGCAAGTAGGATATCACCCTCACCACACATACACTCTCTTCTGCTGAGCAAAATCCTGCTGTCCTGACTCAGGACTTACTCATCTTTCACCAGAACTACTCAGGAACAAGAGTAGAAATGAAAGCTATGCAAGCCTGGGTTAAAGACTTTGCTCTCGACTTGTTCGCTGAGTGTACCATGAAGAAAGTTCAGGACCTTGAGGCTACATTTCTAACCGAGGAAGCGTGCCACTGCTAGCTGCATTTCCGTAGGAAACACCACCATGGCTGCCTCTTCAATGGGAAGGGCAAAAGTCAGCCATTTCCACGGCAAGAGCCACGTATTGACCTCTATGATACCGAACTCTGATTCAAACAACTTGTGGTAAAGCTGGAACTGCGCTGAAAGAAGTGAAAGGGGATTTAAGGATCTTCCCTTCCTCATGGAAGATGACAGCACCATTACCTATGGTATCTCACTAGCTGCAGGCTTAACTGGACAGCTCTACAACAGATCTTGAGAACAAAATCAAGGCACCTTCCAGACCAGATTTGCGGTTTATTGAGAAAGCAAGCATGCAAAAATAGCCCTGGTCAAGGCCAGACCATTCTGGTAAGGGTCACTAACATGGCTAGAGGAACACTGGACCTTGTCTTTCATCAAGCCAGCAAGTGTTGGAAAGGCACAATGTCTTATCTTTGCCCCATAATAGGCTACGGCCATAAAAACTTTCATGGCAAGCAGACAGAAGTGCATGCCTTAAAGAAGAAACAGTCTTTGATCCATCCATTGCCCTCAGCCTGACAGCAAAGTGTTCCAGAAGCTAGAAACATAACAAAAAAAATATTTTGAAACCGCTGGAAAACAGTTTAAGTCTAAATCTGGACCAAAGTGCAAATTGTGAAGTTTTCAGTGTTGTGAGAGAGGAGCAGAGAGATCATTTTACTCCAAGAGAAAGTATTTCTTTGTCAACATACAAGAGAAGCAGCATCACATAAACAAGGGTAAAGCAGATTTTCCTCTAGGACTCAGTCAAGCACAGTTTCAACTTTGCTATTTTAAGCCTTTCCAAGAAGTCCCTGCCACAGCCAAATACAAACAGCTGTAGGTACCAAACATAGTAGAAATACATGAACCTTGTTTGACTGCTATGGATCACCCACTAGAAAGGCCTTCCTCCTTTGTTGACTACAGGAGAAACATTTGGACACCAACTCTGGCTGAGATTGGCAATTAAATTTCAGCTCTGTAAACCCTCCAAAGTCAATGGCTGTTCCAAATTCAACAGCTTTCACCCAGCAACAGATGTGGCCTCTAACCTGAGGCCTAATATCAAAACTTTGTTCTGAGATGTGGATTTGAACTCCTTCAGTCTGAAAAAAGGCCTAGGTAGCCAAGTCTCTCCTTTTTGAGACAAATGCTCTAAGTACAAGGATTCTATTAAAAAGGTAGTGACACTGCCTTCATTTGCTGTTCCAGAATTTGGGGGATTTTTGAGGAGCCAGATGTGCTCCACTTGTCAGTAAGTCTCTTCTATCAGTTCCCCATAACATCAGTGGAGACAAGAGGTCTAAACCACCTTCTAGGACTACCTAGCACAATTAAAATAATTACAACATTAAAGCACACATTAAAAGAAGCAAATAGATTATCAGATCTGCAAAACTGCTGCTCTTCCTTAGCACTATCGGAAATGTACGCTGTAGGGTTCAACTAACTTTTAACTAACTTCTGACATCTAAGTTAGTTACATTTATCTCCATTTTCCTTTGGAGCCCTGCATATCTTGTTTAAGCTGTGTCTGCAGTAGTTTTCTGGTGTATACTATTAGCCATCCACGTTCAAAATAAGATTTAAAAGATATGTTTAAACATAGACATAAACCACTCGCTCACTTGAACAGGCTTGGAGCAAGAGCATAACAAGTTTTCAGAATAAAGAGGTCTTGTAAACTGCACCACAAATACCAGAAATTTGAATGGTGACACCGTACGAATACACAGACTTCCTCTGCATTTTGTCTAGACAATCACACTTCTTACTAGAAATTAATAAACATATCTGACAGTTGTTAAAAGGGGAGAAAAAAAGATGCAGGAAATCTCTCAAGAAGCAACTTGTTATGTGACATATTACAAATATACCTTTTTCTCACCTACCGCTTATGGATCTCAACTCTGAAATGCTGGGTCTCCTGAAGAGCACACTGTGCTTTTAGGGCATAGTCTCCCATAGATGTTACAGTCTGTGAATCTCCTCATTTCTGTTCTGACATAATGTCCCTGAAGCTAAATACTGAGGAATCAAGATAAGATGTTACAAGAGCTCAGGCAGCTTCTTGAGGAGTAACACAGACTCTTAGGTTGAGAGGGTTTGTCAATGTTCTCCAACTAAACAATCTGATAGTTTCATGAAACTACCATGTTCCTGCATTTCATTCATTTTACTGTTGTCATCCCAGAACTGGAGGCTTAGATGCTCCTTCAAGAAGGCTGCATTTATATCCAGCTTTATGAATACTGTTTCTCACGTCAGTGGGGAAGCTGGCCTCAAGCTTCCCTGAACTGCTCCTTATTTCAGGCTCTGGAAAAGCCAAAAGCATGTAATGCTGTTTACAAACAGCTCAATATCTATTAAAAAAGAATCAGTAATGGTCTGCCAGAGGAACTCATCAGGATTAAAGCCCAGCTGTTGGAGTTGCAACACTCAACCCCGTTGCTAGTGAGCAACATGCAGGTTGCTTCCAGTGCAAAACTGATAGAAAAGTGGAACATCTATGTAAGTGACAGTCACAGAGAGCAAGCCAGGAGGCCAAGTCTGCAGTGACTGGCCATGATTCCGGTGCTCAGTGTTTGGCTTTGCTAAGCCCGGCACCCTGCCCAGGAGCAAAGCCATCATGCAGCACCATGCCCATGCCTGACCCATGCTGAGACCAGGAGACATGCCCTGGGAATGTGGGCTGCTGTTGTTTTCCAAGTCTGCAAAAGGTGAAGGGCAAGAAACCATTATAAATGTCACAAACTTTTCTCTTGATAACTCTACAGTGATATAAGCAAAGACATCCACAGTAAAATCTCAAGATCTTAAATTAAGCACTCAAAACCACATACCCTGGAAGCCTGTATATCAAAAGATCTGCTTCAGAGTTGTTAAAGTCAAATGAAAAAAAACACCACCCAGATCTTTTCACTCCATCCTGCAGACAAAAATTAAAGGCAGATATACTAAATACAAATTTAAGCTTTTATTCTTTTACACATATTATGTATATCTAAAAGGCATAATGGTCTTTGTAAACATTGTAGGTGGGATCTTGAGGAGTGTGTTCATCTAACTCTGCTCTCATCGATATAATCTAGAGTTTCATCATTGATTTCAAGTGTATTTTAGATGCTTAATCACAGTGGTTATATTAAAATTCAAGATCTAAACTCAATCTATTTGGCATCACATAACAGATTTGGCATATACTCATTTTTAGTTTTTTCAATGACAAAAAGCTGAAGATCTTATTTGGAGCCAATATTGTTTACAAGTATGCAAGACAATGCTTTTACCAGCAAGATCCTAAGTCTCAAAGAAAAATAGCTTTATTTGACATCCTATCTATTCATGGGTCATTAGCTTCCTTACGTTTTTAAATGCTTCAAAACTGATGGAGAGTACAAATGAAATAGAGTTTGACATGTTTACCAGAAAAGAAAAAGGAAGGAGAATAGCAGCGAAATTCCTACTGTCAATATTTAGAAGCGGATTATGCCTTCTATGTACCTTCTCTGGGCATTTTACTTGACACTGTCTTTTCTCAAGGGTCACAGCTCAACAGGACACATTCACTTATCATTGTGCCTGTCACTAAGCGACCATCAGCAGCCTACCCTCACACTGACCTACATTGAGGGGTGCAACTTCTTTTCATGTGACAACAAGAGAACTAATTAATCCTGATAACTGAGGAATCTCCTCCCATAGGGAAAAGGGTGATTTTGGGGGACACATTCTATTTGTTTCGGAAGGCTTATTAGATACAAGTGAAAGTCAGTCAATCGGGCTGCTTAATTAGTGAGCAAACCTTATTTAGATTGCCAAAGTTAGACATTCTGCCTAAAATAAGAAAAAGATAAATTTTTAACTTTTTTAGAAAACAGAGTATAACCTGTAACTTGCAAGGCAACAGAAGAATAAACTTTCTTCAGTTATTTTGTGCCTTGCAAAAAAGGTGACCCTCATCCTGAACAAAGTAAACAAAAATCTGAATCATCTGGTAACCAAAACCACTGACAACAAGTAATTAAAAATGGAAAAGATACAATAAATGAACATGCATATGTTTTTTAAGTATGATGAGGGAGTTCAGTTGTACAGACAAATGAGTAACCGTGAACAATTTTGCACTGATTTCAGCTAAATCTCTTAAAAGAGTAGTTCTGCTGAACCCAAAATCAGGACCACATTCTGCATTATTATCCCCATTCTGATTTTTCCAGCTTCTACTTTTAAATTTCTTTCCATACACTGTGAATTTCTGCTACCTTTGGCTAAAGGAATTAATCCCAAAAGCTGACTTTATGTCTTAGTTAATACATATATATATATAAGTTGTTGGAAATTTCCTTGAAATTAAGAGGTTTGGTGGCTTTTTTACTTTTAACATCTTTTTGATAATTCAAGACTGAGTGACTGTCTTCAAACTACTGCAGTTATTCTGAACATGTTGACTAATCTTTTTTCACCTGCACAATGAGAGGTTAAGAATGATCAGTTTATCTTTGCAACTTCAGTTGTATACAAAGAATCTGACCTTCTGGGCTTAAAGTGCCATCTGTGGGCAATAAAGTTATCCATCATGAAGTAATTGTTTCAGTCATTGTTGAATTTGCACGTGTTTCAAGGCTTGTTAAACATAACCGACCCTTTGTGGTTTTTACCATCAAATATCATTTCCTCCTGGTTCAATCACATTCAGCAAAAATGTATTTTGTAGAGGACATTCCCAAACTGGGAAGACAGAGCACATGATTTCTTAATAGGATCTTCACCTCTCTGTGTTACTTAGAACATAGTTCATTCAGTCCAAGTGCAGCCCAGGACTTTACTCACACTTATGAGCACTTCCTTATGAGTCATCCCATTGAAGGGAATGGAAATACCCACGTATGTACAACCAATAAGCAATCGCAGAATCCAGATGAAACCCTTAGGAGCATGGTAGTACCCAGTGGGATGACCTTCAGTGCGTCTCCAGTGAAAACAAGCTGACTCTGATCTGCAGCAGCAGATTAACCAGAACATGGTCACAAGCTAATCTCACACAGGACATTTGGTTTTACCCCATTTTGTAAGGAAAACCGGGATATCAGTAGTTTTCTTTATTTCAGAGCTCTTCCTGATATATTATTGTATTGCCAGCTCTTCTAAAGGTACTTTGGGGCACTCTGTAAGTAAACACAACCTTTGTTTAGGTCAAACACTTGTACCTATCCATAACAATTCCCATTACATCACTACATCTAATCACTTTATTTAAAATAAATAAATAAATAAATAAAAGAAGAAGGGAAAAAAAGAACTTGTGGTCAACTCTAAAAAGCCAGTGAAAGTTTTGGTTCACACCTGACCATAAGGAGGGATGCTGACCAACAAGTCCTCCTAGTTTAATTAACACTGAGATTCTCAGCAACATAAATACTTGTATTTATAAGATAGGAAAACTTTTAGCAGAATTTTCTCAAATTTGGGTGGTGATTGGAAAAAAAATTGGGTTTTATCCTGCCCAAAGTGTGAATGTCTGCCTGGTCCTGCCATAGGACTAGAGGGAGAAAGAATCATTGAGGATAATGAAGCTTTCTACCTCTATGACTGCTGGTGGCTGGGAAGAACTGCTACTGGAAGAAGACACTCTTCTATCTCTATAGCAGCAATAGCCTCCCATCTCATGGATGTTGACTGGGTTTCTAGGCAAAGCAGGCAGTGCAGTCTGGTTCCAGCACCCAGAGGTAAAAGCATCTTCACCTTTGCTTGTACTTAGAAAGAGTCTTCAGGAAAATCCAACAGTGCCAAACCCTGAGCCATCCTGAGATTCAAAGCAGTATCTCCAGTTCTTTCAGATGTCATCTAGGTCTCCATTCTAAAGGAAACCTCACAGTCTTTCATACATCTAATTCCACACCGTTTCTCTGAAGCAAATCCAAACCTCACATGTGGAGCCTGCAGAAGAGAAAATAAGACAACTTCTCTGTGAGAGAGCAAGAAGGTACGCCTTGGACCCAAGCTGGCATTGACATTGACATGAGCAAGCTCATTATCAGACATGCAGAATGTAACCTCTATTTCTGATGAGGCAAAACTTTGGAGGGCAATTAAGGGTCATGGGGACTTGCAAGGGTTAAAAGACGTATGTCCTTGGGCTGCAAAGTAGCTTTGTCCCTGTTTCCTGTTGGTTCTTATGCAAAGAGAGTCACCATGTGTTTGTGAGCTGGTGTGTACTGGTAGCCAGCAAATAGAAATGCACCCAAGGCAGAAGAATCAGCTCAAGTCTCACTCCTCAATGGATCTATCACTCACACATACCTCTGTGGTGACTGAAATGTGTTCTCATTTGCTTTCCAGATCAAGAAAATTGTTGGAAGCTATTAACTTAAAAAGTACACACTGATGCAGAAAAATCATCAGTTCATTGCTTTGTCCCTTTCAGGTCCAGAGGGACATTCCAATTATCCAGTCTGATGTTCTGCAACATGTGTCAGTGTTTTCTGGATCAAATGCTTAAGTCTGATTAATCTCCACTATAATTTAAGAATTTAGAGTAGCATTAGGACATGAGAGTCAGACAAGAAAATGGATAGGTTAATGGATGCGAAAGCTGGGCTGCTGTATAATACAGCATCATAATAGAGTCTGAACAGCATAAGGTTTATCACAGTGAGATTAGAAAAGTCCTGGGGAAATTAAAATGCCTTGACCCTGACTCCATGCCTTGGAGCTAAAAATCAGTCAGCAGGGCAAAACGGACAAGCTGCTGCCCAATAAAGGCCTTCACAGACACAGAAAGACAAGTATATCTATTATTTGAGCAAGGTGTCCTCCTTCCACTATCAGTTTTGGATCTCAGAGCAAATGATAAAGGTTTATTTATTATCTGCACAGGATTGTTGTCCTTAGATGTGTATACACACCGATAGAAGAATAGATGCTATGGAGACAAAGCAAAACACCCATCAGCTTAAAAAAGAGCAAGTACAATGCTGAGAGCACTACATTAACACCTCTGAGCAGTATGTGCTAATCATGCTAATATGGTCAATAGCTGTAAATATAAAAAAATACGTATTTCCTCAGTAATTGCCAAAAGTGCTAATTTAAAATTTTAGATGTAGCTATTGAATAAGTTGAAATCACAGTTGGTTATTTGAAATACATCTGTCTCCAGCTGTGATCAACTGAAAGTAATACCATTTGCTACCATACTTGGGCAGCCAAGGCCACACAGTTCAGTGTGCTGTGCCCACGCGACATCTGCTTGAAGGCACTTGCTTCACCAGCTCATCAGAAGATTTTGTTCTGTCTGCCCTAATGTCACCAGATGACTTTTGTGCATGACCATGGACATTTTACACAATGTCAATTAAAACTAAATTGAAAAAATTAACATTCAGGGAACCTGAGAGAAAAAAAATCCAATTTGAATAACTGAGGAACCTTAGCATCTGAAATGAGCATTTTTGTCACTACCTAGCCTGGCAAAAGTCCTCACTTCATTAGTTACATAGGGAGAAAGAAATTACAGAGAAGAAGTCAAATCAGCTATAATTGCAAACTTTTTATTTCCCATTGAGCAGGTAGAGTTGAAAATGGGGATTCAAATGTACAGTCTAATGGCTTCCTTATAAACCCTCATGGGACAATCACTTTGGCAAACCATGACAAGGGGGCAACACACACATGCGAGAGAAATATCATGGTTGTGTCCACTCTTCCTACAGAGTGAACACCCAGCTTAAACAAAACAGGTCTGAGGCTATACTCAGCAAGAGCCGGTTATAGCAGAGACAGGCTGTAGCAATACTTTCACATCCACATTCAGCATAGGTCTGTGTGACTCATGTACCCCCTCCACCTTGATGTGCCTGTCCTGCCTCCTAGAGGGAGACCTTGCTCAGGCCATTGCAGATGACAAATGGTTGTGACTCTATCAACTGTCTATCCAAAACTGATGTTGTGTAATGGCAACCGGCATTCACTCAGGAGTATGGTTTCACACCTCCACACGCAATTAAGCCTGTGACACTTAAAGGAAGGTAGGTAACCCTCCCTACCCATATGACATCTGTGAGCCATCAGATCTACTCTATCACTTACTTACATGTCAGCAACCACTGCACCTCTGCTCTAATTCCACCATGACAGATCCCAGCATGTAATCATCAGTTCAATATTTATTGAGAAAAGTTTACCCCATTAACTAGCATAGTAGGAAAGTATTTATATGATATAAAGACAAAGCAAATACATTAAAAACAGACATTGAAATCATTTAGAACTCCTATATAGACTAAGGGAATCCATTGTCTCGACCAAATGGAATTTCTTTACCAATTTGTTATAGATTTAATATTTGTTATAGATTCCCTGGCAGGAGATGTTAAGCAGTATAATAGCACTGAATTGGAAGACTATTTCACACAGACAAACAAACTGCCCACCCGCCAGCAACCTGTCAGCTCAGTCAGCAACACAGGCCTCAAATTCATCTGCGGCTGTGCACATGGAAATCAGTTAGGAGCTATATAAAAGAAAATGTAAAGCAAAGTTACAGGATTCCCACTTTGCTGAAGGCTGCCAGGTATTGTTTCTGACACTCCATCATTACAGCTGAACTATCCTGTAATGCTCCAATATGAAAATAAATAAATAAATAAATGGACAGAGCTAGAAACTGACTTTCCATCTACCCTACTTAAATACATAAAACAGAGGTATAAGTAAAAGCCCTGGGTTCAAAACAAGAGAAAATTACGAATGAGACACAGCAATTTGAACTAGAGCAATAAGAAGAAACAGGAAGATCTGCACAGAGGACTCCCTTAAGAGGTTAAATCCATTCTGCGATTAAATGACATCTAAATCACAAAGCCTATGGTAGGTGCATATACAGTAAGATTATGGCAAGCTTGCCTTTGCCTCAGTTTCCACTGGGAAATCAACGGCACAGAATCTGTGTCATTGACGGAGCAGTGGAACAGGCTGCCCAGATGGGTTGGGGAGTCTCTTTCCTTGGAGGTCTCCAAGACCCGCCTGGACATGTTCCTATGCGACCTGACCTAGGTGACCCTGCTTCTGCAGGGCGGTTGGACTAGATGATCTCTAAAGGTCCCTTCCAACCCCACCATTCTATGATTCTGTGAAATTACAATAATGAATACTTATAATATAGATTAGGAGGAACATTAATTGCAGCACTGCATGCAACAAAGAGTCATAGAATCATAGAATCACAGAATCATAGAATCATAGAATGGTAGGGGTTGCAAGGAACTTTTGGAGATCATCTAGTCCAACCCCCCTGCTCAAGCCGGTCCATCTAGATTACGTTGCACAGGAATGTGTCCAGGTGGATCTTGAAGAGCTCCAAGGAAGGAGACTCCACCACCCCTCTGGGCAGCCTGTGCCAGGGCTCCATCACCTGAACAGTAAAATAGTTTTTTCTTATGTTTAAATGGAACTCTTTGTGTTTCAGCTTCATCCCATTACCCTTTGTCCTGTTGCTAGATACCATCGAAAAAAGGGATGTCCCAACCTCCTGACATCCATCATTTAGATATTTGTAAATATTAATAAGACTCCCCTCAGTCTTCTCCAGACTAAACAGCCCCAGTTCCTGCAGCCTTTCCTCATATGAAAGATGTTCAGTCCCCTGATCATCTCGGTGGCCCTGCTCTGGACTCTCTCCAGAAGTTCTCTGTCCCTCTTGAGCTGAGAAGTCCAGAACTGGACACAGGACTCCAGATGAGGCCTCACCAGGGCAGAGTAGAAGAGAAGCAGAACCTCCCTCAACCTGCTGGCCACACTGTTCTTGATGCATCCCAGGATGCCATTGGCCGTCTTGGCCACGAGGGCACATTGCTGCCTCACGGTTAGTTTATTGTCAACCAGGACTCCCAGGTCTCTCTCTGCAGAGCTGCTCTCCAGCAGGTCAATCCCCAGCCTGTACTGGTGCATGGGGTTGTTCCTTCCCAGATGCAGGACTCTGCACTTGGCCTTGTTGAAACTCATGAGGTTCCTCCCAGCCCAACTCTCAAGTTGGTCAAGATCCCGCTGAATGGCAGCACAGCCTTCTGGGGAATCAGTCTGTCCTTCCACTTTGGTGTCAAAGACGAGATGAGGTTTCACCCAAAAAGAAAGACAAGGTTTCACCCAAACACTACCAGCACAACAGAAGAAAATTCTCTGTATTATACAATATCATGCAAATTAGTCCTACTATATTATATCCATTTGCCATAAACATAGACAACACCAAAATTTTGGCAGACACTAATTTTTGTTTCCTTGACCCTCAGTCCCCTGGTTTCTTAGTAAATAGTAGTGAATTTTAGATTACACTGTCAAAAAAAAATTTCCTCTCTGGAGAATTTTATCAGATAACTGCTTCCTGCAAGGTGCCTTGAACCTCTCCTGAAGATCAGATGTTGGATAGCACTGGACACATGACACAAAGCTAAATAGAGCCCTTGTCTGATCCAGGATGACAACTCTCAGGCTTCTGATAAGATTAGTTGATGGTGATTCTGATGAGAGGTTTTTCCAGAGAGGAACAACAAGGGGAACAAAAGGAGTGAATTCCTTGTGGGAAGAATCCCACAGGAAGGATGCTTAGGCGAGCTATGTGAAATTGTGAAATTCCTCTCATGAAACACCCTCACACTCATCCCTCACCGCTCACCATGAGCTAAGCAGGGGGTCCTGTTCCCAGAACACGGGCTTCCCAAAGGAATCTCCAAAGAATACAGACATCTGTTTGTGGATCCCTAGCTCTGCAAAGGCCACCATGCCCTGCCCTCTCTGCCCCTGCTTCCAGGCACAGCATGGAAATAATGTCACTGCATTGCCACAGCATCTTCAACCCACTGAAGTCCTAGATGACAGCCATCCTCTAACCACTTCCCCATCCTTCGGCTGCCCTAACAGCAAAAAGTACCTTGTTTCAAAGCCATATCTCCAAAAGAAGGAATAGAACTTAAAAGGGATTGCAGTCAGGAGTCTTAGTGACACATGTCAACAAATGTTGGAAGGGCAGCCCCACCATCCAGAAAAGTCATGCGAACAGAGATCACTGTCAACAGCATCTCATTGGACTGCGCTCTATCTAAATATGCTATAGGAGTGACTTAATGTTCTGGACACAAACCAATTGATTTTGGTAATGAAAATCAACTGGGATTTGATGTAAAAACAACAGATAGTAAAATCAGGTCATCATGAACATGAACCTTTTGCTTTTTCATTAACACAAGCCAAACAAAAGTCTGAGAAAGACAAGGAATAAATCAGCTAACTGTTCCAGAAACATCTATCATGGTCTTGAATAATACAGATGTGTCATGAGCAAAATCATCATCCACCCACTGTGCCACCAAAAAACCCAAACCAAATATGACTTAATACAGAAGAAACAGTCATCCATGCTCTCGGTCAAACTTTCTACATACATCTCAATGGCTCAAGGCTTGAGTTGCAGACAAAAGTACCCCTGGACTGTGGTTTCAAATCTCTTTCCCCTCACCCTTGTGTTTCTCAATCTGTTATCACTTTGCTTAATTCCAGCATGAATTCATTCTGTCAGTCACAAAAGGCTCAAAATTCTGCCACACTTGGCTTTGGAAAGAGCACTAATGCTTGTATTTTCACTTTTCAAATTGCTATTTGCAGCACATCTTTTTATTTTAACCCCCAGGATTTCCCCACAACTGTGGGGAAATGAAACTGAACTTCTGCATCTCGAGAGGAGAACATTGCGTGGGCACCTTCCTGACAAGCCCTGGACCAATTTTAGGATGAGTGGTTCCCACATGGTGGTTTAAGTCAGGCCGTTCCCAGCTGGGAGTGCTTGCCAAAGGTTGTTTCACAGTTGCAGGAAAATGTGTTGTGAATATATACCACAAACACAGAAAGAGAAGAGCCTAGTGCTGAACATGAATGGAATTCATGCTTGAATACACACAGAAATATTTCCCCACATTCTTACAAGTATTAACAGTGGAAGAAAAGAGACTGCTGAGGGCAGAATTGAGGTCTAGAGATGGAGCACATCTGTGGAGGGAGCAGTTTGATTCTTGAAGGTCTCTCACCAGTAGGAGAGCCTTGTCTCCAAGAGCAGAGGTGACTGTGGTTGGGTATCCTACGCTCTGTGGTGCAGCTACTCTTGCATCAGTCCCATTTTCCATTCCCTCTGGGACTACAGCAGGAAGTCCCAACCCCTATCTTTAGGGAATTCAAAGGAACAATTTCACTGATAAAGCCCCACCACAGCCCCACTGGACATAGACTTCTAAAACGCCGAACCTTAACCCTCATCTGCTGAGCTTCTTCCTTTCCCAATCTCAGTCGGACATGAAAACTATCAAGTTGATAAACATTGTGCTTGAAGTTTCCAAACCACATTAAAGTGTAAGGACTCAGCAACTGTCCTGAAAATCCGGACAATTTCCTTTTGTGCTCTACACCCACACAGCACAAAGGGCTACTGCTTTCAGTCTTTGAAACATCTGACAAAAAATAGGTTCAGCTTGGTCGTTGCTGTTCACACGTTAAAAAAAACAGCACTGCCAAAAAAAAAAATCTTCCAATCTCTCCAGTAGCAAATGTTTAGGGTTCTAAATGTATCAGGTGCTTCTGTATTTAAAAATGTTTACTAGGGCACAGGCCAAGTCCTGGTTTCCTCCAGTATGAGCAATAGAACTGGAAGATGCTAGCCTAGCCCAAAGGAACTGCTCCAGATTTACACCAGCTATAAAGGAATAAGATCTACCTCTGTGTCGAGCAAAACATCTGTCTGATAAAAGAGCAGTAAGTGACCTAAGTGATTTTCTGTAGCAACAGGAGAAAGTCTGATACTTAAACTCCATGCACTCATTTTTTAAAAACCTGTGTTAAACAGCAGGATCTGACTCTTCTGTCTTATGCCAATGTAGTCTGTAATTTTTAAGGGAGCCCAGTTTCCATGAAGTTCCAGACAAATGAGAAACGCAGTTTTTCTGCACTCCATTAAGCTCTCCAGCCCTAATCCCAAATCAGACCCATGTATCTGTGTGTATGCACAGCGTTTCAGCTAAGTACTGAAATCAAATTGAGACCTTAACGTATGAACTTCCATCTGAACAGCACTTTTGGAGAAGTCAGGTTAGTTATTGCAAGAAATTAACCTCAGTGCTGATTACATTTGACCTGGAAATTCTTCCATCATTTTTTCCAGCTGGTCGTGAAATTGAAAAGTCCATCACTCACTGGGGATTTTGATGATCTAGTTCCAGCTGGAGTAACTGTAGATTCATACAGTACTGTTCACAGATAAGATTGTAGTAGAGTTTATTTACCTTCCAGCTGCTAATTGTGAGGTATTGCTTCTGTGTAGAAACATGGAAATACAGTCAAATTATCAATTGTTTTTTTTCTGAAAATGTGGCAACATAATCATTGATCCAGGCTGCAGAATCTGATCTTTTCAGGGTTTAAACCGAGACTTTCACATTGACAAAAGCTATTGATTAAACTTATTGTCATACAAAGTCTAGCACTGGGAGATTGAACTTAATATGGCTACAACGCTTTCAAGTCAACCACTATGTGTACAGTCTTTAGCATATATGTATGCAATATAATTTGTGGAATAAATATGTGTCAGCTATCAAGGAAACATGTGAGTACTATGCAAAACACAGACAAAGGTAGCATCCCTTCCCACATCTGTCAAAATATGTGTGTGCATAGAAATATAAGAGAGATGAAATGTCCAGCACTCATATAACAAAAAAAACCCCACATAATTTCCTTAAATTCATTTTTCTAATAGGGACTCTCACAGCTTGAAAACTGCATATTGCTTTAGGCAAAATGAAATTATTAAATAGACACATATAAGCTAAAGGACCTCCTTCTGTCACTTCCTTATGAAACTCTCTCTAATAACTCCTGAATCATCGACTATGTCTGTGATTCTCCTCTAGTACCCATCAGTAAATGGAAGCTCAGCAGACACCCACAGAGACTGAACTGCAAGAGTGGACCATACAGTGGTGATGAATCAAGTTTCATCATGAACACTTGAATTGGGAAGTGCTGGACAGCCTGAGTAAGAGTTCTTGGTAAAGAAGCAGTGAAGGAAGGTGAAATGGGATGAAAAGCACAGAGAAAAATGTGATACAAAACATCTAACCACTTCATCAGTAACTTTCAAAGTCTCCATATGAGTAGAAGAATAGAGATTTTTAACACTGATCCAGAAGAAGTGTGATCAACTTATCCAGGATGTCCAAGTCAAGCTGTGAAAGGATTAATTTCTTTCCAAAAGAAAGACAATGAAACAGAGACAAAGAGTTTGAAAAAGTCTGCATTCTGCTTTGGAGCACATACTCTTACACATTTAAGGATGGGGCAGGGGAGGAATATGAATTTCCAGAAAAATATTTGTAAATAATAGTCTCAACCAGACTACAGAGAAGCATCCTTCTGTTGTCTACCATGCCTGAGCCAACCCTCAGAGGTATGCTCCCAGCATGCAGAGCACCAGCTTTTCCCCTGAACAACCTAAGCTTTTCCCATTGGAACTGACAGGGTGCGCATGTCCCTCAGTCTCTGGAACAGGAAGGTGAACCAGGGTCTCTTAGCTCACAAGGTCCACCTTCTCCCTGGGCAGTGGTTTTGCCATGGTTTGCACAATGGAAAACCTTTCCAACAGGAAGCAGGAAACCAGTCTCCCAGCATAGCTGGTCACTGGAGGAGCCCATATGGGAGTGGGATGCTGAAGTTCAAGCTCAAGCTGTGAAGGAAGCCTGGCAAGGATCTGAACCCATATTTCCTGTATCCAGGGTGGGTGTCTCAAGTCTGTGCCTATTCCTTCTTGGGCATAAGTACCTCCTTAGCAGAGACAAATAATATAGGGAAATTAGCACTTTCCTGGGGAAAAGAAAGAGGAAAAAAAAAACCCAAATCAAACAAAAAGAAACCCCAATGTATCTGTATCAAAGCTGATGAATCAGCACTTCCCGAGCAGGAAAACGTCTTCTTGGAGTGGTACCGTCAACTCTCCTCCCGGGCAGCTCGAGACATGGCTGCTGCCGGCCGCCAGCACGGGCAGCGCCTGAACACCGTGCCTTGACCACTCTGACGGGCACAGCGGGTACACTGGGCACTGCTCCGGGACCGCTGCTGCGGGTACCGAGGGTACAGAGGACACCGCTGCGGGACCGCCGCGGCGGGCACAGCGGGTACACTGGGACCGCTCCGGCGGGCACAGCAGGTACACCCGACACCACTCCGGGACCTCTCCGGCGGGCACAGCGGGTACACCGGACACCGCTCCGGGACCTCTCCGGCGGGCACAGCGGGTACACCGGACACCGCTCCGGGACCTCTCCGGCGGGCACAGCGGGTACACCGGACACTGCTCCGGGACCTCTCCGGCGGGCACAGCGGGTACACCGGACACTGCTCCGGGACCTCTCCGGCGGGCACAGCGGGTACACCGGACACTGCTCCGGGACCTCTCCGGCGGGCACAGCGGGTACACCGGACACTGCTCCGGGACCTCTCCGGCGGGCACAGCGGGTACACCGGACACCGCTCCGGGACCTCTCCGGCGGGCACAGCGGGTACACCGGACACTGCTCCGGGACCTCTCCGGCGGGCACAGCGGGTACACCGGACACTGCTCCGGGACCTCTCCGGCGGGCACAGCGGGTACACCGGACACTGCTCCGGGACCGCTCCGGCGGGCACAGCGGGTACACCGGACACTGCTCCGGGACCGCTCCGGCGGGCACAGCGGGTACACCGGACACTGCTCCGGGACCGCTCCGGCGGGCACAGCGGGTACACCGGACACCGCTCCGGCTGGCACAGCGGGTACACCGGACACCGCTGCGGGACCGCTCCGGCGGACACCGCGGGTACAGTGGGGCACCGCGCCGCGCAGGGACCGCTCCCGGGACTCAGGTGCGGGGCAGCCCGCGCCTCTGCCCGCTTGCGTGGTGGAGCGTGACGGGTCGGGCGGCCGCCGCGCTAACCGCAGAAACGCCGCACTGCTCGGCCGCTGGCCTCGACGCCCGTCCCGAGTGGGTCTCGGGTTTTCCCCTCCCCCGTCGGGACTCGCTCTCGCTGCCCGCCGGTCGCCGAGCCCGGCCATGCTGCGTGCTGCCCCCGCGGAAGCCGCCTGCACATGGGAGCCCCGTGCGTGACACGGACCACCGATCCGCTCCACGCCGTGTGGTGCGACGAGCCCAAGCAGGATCGGCCCTTGGCGGCCCCCACGCATCCCTGCTCCCAGGTGACCGGCAACACACTGCTGGGATGCGCTTCCCACTCAGCAGGCCCAACAGGACCGGCTCCTCGCTCAAAGTGAAATAAAACTCGCTGGAGAAAGGCACATGTGAACCGATCCATCGTGGCACACGAAGCGCTGCGGGATGCAAGCTCCGGCGAGCAGCTCCACGCCACTCTCCAGAGAGACCCAAGCCGGGTACCCGCGCGGCCGCCCCCGGCAGGAAGACGCGGCCGATGCTCTGCCGTCCTGCCCGGGCGGGAGGCGGCAGCTCTTGGACTTTTTCGAAGGAAATGGGCAACTTTTCCGCTTCATGGGCAGAACTGGGAGAGGCTGACACTTGGAAACAAAGCGAGGAATCAAAAAACCTGCCCTGCGGCCAAGACGTGCCTTCTTTCCGCCGATGCGCCGGTTCGGACATATCGCGGAACGGCTGTGCCTGGGGCCCTGGAGGGGCTCGCCTCCGCGCCGCCTTGCCCAGAGGAGGGGAGGCACGGCAGGTCCGCACGGCCGGCACCCCCGGGGCTCCGGTCCCGGGCCGCTCGCGGAGCACACCGCCGGAGCTCCGGCAGCTCATGACCACTCGGGATGCGGCGTTTCTCGACTCTGAAAATCGGGGATCGCTCCACCCGGCCGTAACCAGGGGAGAGGGACGGAGGGGAGGCAGGTGCCCGCCGGCACTGGCCGACGAGCGGGGTGAGGCAGGAGCGGTCAGGGGCGGGGGAAGCGCCGCCGAGGAGGCACATCGCACAGGGCAGGTCGCGGAGAGCAGGAGCTGGATGGGGCAGCGGGTCCCGGCGGACCCTTACCTGCGAGCAGTAGGGCGGCTCCCAGCAGCACGGTCCCTGAGAGCAGCTGGAGGGGCATGGTCCTGCCCGCGGGAGCGCAGGGCTCTTTCCCTGCCGACGGCAGCGAGGCGGAGGCGGAGGCGCCGGCTGAACTCCGACCGGCTCTCCTCGGTCCCAGGCTCCTCCCGCGGTGGCGGAGATAACGGCGCAGCGCGGCGCGGAATCCGCATCCAGCAGCCCTCGAGCCCTCCCCGCCCGCCCCGGCCCGCGGAAAGGGAGTGTCCGCTGAGACCCGTCCTGCCGGCTTCACCTCCCGCGGACATCAGTTGCCAGCCAGCCCCTGCCTCGCAGATTTATAACTTCTCCACCCCTCACGGCGCACCTCTCCGCCCCCCCCGGCCCACATCCTCCGCCGGGAGCACGCCCTCCCGGGACGCGGCCCCCGCCCGCCTGGCCGCCCGCACGCCCGGCGGGCAAGGGGCTGCTCGTCCGCGTGTCTCCCGGCCCCCGCCGAGCCCGGCCGTGCCCTCCCGCCGGAGCCCGGCGCTAGGGACTTTCCAGCTGCCGTAGCCACTGCGCTGCCGGGGTGGGGAGCAGGGCTGGCTGACTGCCCGCTCGCCGCCGGGCTCCTGCGGGGAGGGCACGTACCGGCCTTAAGATTCCTTGACCAAAGGCTGTGCTCTGGGTCTCCCTGTCCCGCAAAGCCTCTCTCCTGCTTCGCAAGAAGACCCTAGCAGCGCTCCATCCCTGTTGCGGCTCCTGGGCCGGGAGCTATATCGGGCCGCTGCCGCACAGCCCTTCTCCGGCCGTCGGGCGTGATGATCGGAGCTCCCCAAAGCACTGCCCGTGCCCCGGGGCGCCGGGGCTCCTCTCTCCTCCTTCCCTGGGGAGGAGCAGCAGTGCAGGCTGCCCTGCGTGGGATCTGACCCGAACCAGCGTGGGTCCCTTGTCAGCAGCACCGTGCACTACGAGCAGGGATGCCAGGAAGGGGCAGCACTGGCTAAGGATGCTCCAGGAGTCTGCCCTGCCAGACTGCCTTCGCTGACCCTAGGACTACCCTAGAAATATATTTATCCTTCCTGTGCACTTACCTTATGTTTTCCATAGGTGTTCTGTTTTGTGAAACACCAGAAGAGAGCTTGTGACGACAAAACTCCAGACCCATGTTTCCACTTTTCCCCTGTGCAGCCAGAGAAAGGCTATTGGATGAATCAGGTCTTTGGTTTGACCCAGTATAGCCTTTCCTATATTCCCATGCTATGAAACAAGTCGCAAGAGGTTCTGCATAGGGCAGGTAAATATGATCACCCACATTTTACAAAGAAGGAAGTGGAGGCATGTAGAGAGGTTAGACGGCTAGTCCAAGGTCATAGGAAGCTGGTGACAAGGGCCAGAAATAGAACTCCTGTGTCCCACCAGACCATCCTGTGCAAGAAAAAAAAAACAACAAAAAAAAAAACCTGACGAGAAGTTGGTGTTGTTTTTAACTTGAGATCTGTTTAACTTTCAAATTTTTAAGCCTGTGAGAATATTTCCTGCATGCTTCTGTCCAACTCCTCTTCATAAGTGACAGCCCAAGCTCAGAATTTAAGCCTGGATTCTACTATCTTCCTGTCTCCAGCTGAGACCTTGAAAATAAAATAGTTATGGATACCTTCGCCCTCATCTGCCCACACCATGGGGAGAAGAACCCAGAGGGTTTTTTTTCCCAAAGAGGATGACTCATAAGAAATCACCTCCTTCAGTGGAAAGGACAGCAGCTGGGAAAACAGTCAACCAGTGAGGACAGACCAACCAGAACTGGGACACTGGGCATCCTGACAGCTCAGACCCCCTAGAAGCAAGGGCTCCCTGTGGAAGGAGCTGAGGGAACTGTATGTCCCTGCCTTTGATCTACCCAGTGCTGAGTACGTGCTGAGTCTGAGATGATGCAGGCCTCAACACAAGTTCAGCAGCCATGCCACACCAGTTCTTCCCCACCCTCTTCACACCTCCTACATCACAGCTGCATTCGGTCATGGCCCTCCAAAGACCACAGCACTTTGGCAAGACATACCTCTTTCCCTCTCCAATGGATGTCATCAGCTCCCGACCCACTCAAGGAGCTCAGGATCGGGGAGGCTAAACCTGAAGAACTGTTCCTAACCCCTCAACACTCTTCGTGTGCTAAAGCCTGGGTGAGAGGATATGTGGAGCCTGCGTGATGTCTGATAAGAGCCTAGCACTGAGATACAGGGAAGAAAAGAGGCAGCAGACATTCTCATAAAGCAAAATGAAGGTATGGTGGGAAGCCTGTGCCTGGAACTAGATGAAAGGCACCTCTAAACACGTAAGCTGTAGCACCTGGACAGGTGGACAGTGTGTGTATGAGGGGGGGTTGCATGGAACCTATTTTATCTCATTTTTAGCATACTACCATGTAACTGGCAACACCTAATTGGGTGAGAAATTATTTGGAAGAGTGGTTTAGGTGCTATGGCCAAACAAACACTAAGGAGCTGGTTACAGACCTGTCTCAGGCAAATGTCCATCCTGCAGGCAATACGATTTCTTCATACCAGAATCTCAGGCCTTGGTCTGATGCTAAGTGGTGGCATATGTGAGGACAATTTTTTTCCTTGGAATAAAGGATGCATAACTGTTATTCTGTTCCCTTCAGCTCTGAAATGTGCAAAATGTCCTTTTCCTAGCCTTTGTTTAAAAGACTGTTACTAAATACTAGAAAGGAAATCAGCCAAATTTAGCAGCTGAGGGTATGCCTTCTTTGAAATATATCAGGCAAACATCCTTGCTGCAAGGCTGATCATCTGCTCAATCTCCAGTACTAGAGAAGCCACAAAAGAGAGAGGAGGAACAATCTGTAAACATCTGTTTTCCCTTGTGACCCAGCAGTCCCTTGAGTTGTTGAATTTTACCTTACTCTGGAGGAAGATGGCTTCTACCAAGCCTTTTGCTTGAACAACCCATACGTCTGACACTAAGCTGATCAGTTTTCAGGCAGCAAAAGCACCAGCTCTCCAATAGGCATCCTGTACCCCTCCCTGGCCAACAAGACTCATTGGAACAACACAGAAAATGAGCAATAGGAAATTGAGAAGACAAGTCATTGGGGCATTCAGCTCCTAGGTCCACCTTGAGCAGCAGACTACCATGATGCAAAGAAACACAAACACCACCCTGAGAACACAGGACTATTTAACACTAGCTGACTATTTAACCAGGGCATTACTTCTTGTCTGCTCTCTGCTAGTCTTTATGACTCTTGCATGTCTGGCTCCAAGAGTTAGGTGGGGTGGAGACTCCTCTCAACCCGGATATGACTTAGTCAAGTTGTTGGGACACATCCTGAGGCTGTGGATTCTACTCCCCATTGGAATTAGGGCACTTGGAACATCCTGAGTTGAGGCTTTAGACAAGTCTCCAGGGAGGAATTGCTTGGACAGTTCCTGTGGACCTGGCAAAAATAAAAAGCCTGGAAAATCCCACTCAGACCAGCAGCTCCTAACCTGACCTGACTCCTTCCAGTCATGGAAGCAATTTTTTATTTGCACTGGTACTCAAAATAGCTCCTTATGGCATTGGTTCCAATGTTCAGAGCATGACACAAAAGGCTACCACCTGCCAGATCTGCACACCAGGTGCCTGCCCATAGCACTGCATGGGGCAGAGTTACAGCTGAGTGGCCTCATGATATCTGTAGATCTTTGTACTCACAGAAAAGAAGTAGACATCTCACAGGACAGACTAAGCTGCCTTTGAGATGGTCCCAAGCTCCAGCCGCTGGGAGAGAAGATGTCAAAGCAGAGCAGATTGGGTCTCCCTCTGCAGGTCTTCTGAGGAATCTGCATCAGCCAAGTGTTCTAAGAGGATTGGGTGCTCCTGGGACCAGACCAACAATTTAAGCAAAGCAATATTTCAGTCACCTGAAAACATTACAATTTCTTTCAGAGCAAGTGAGGAAGGATCCAATGGTCACTCTTCACCAGCACGAACCTTATCCATCCCATAGTCCCTTGTTCCTTGTCACTTGCACTAGCGGAACTGTTTCTGGGATTCACAGCCATTTCTGGGGCTCAGAGTAAAAAAGTTTAGTGAAATAATCCAGGTTGTAACTTGCCTGCTTTCTATGGAATGCCAGTGGAAACCTAGGTTGTTTCACTGTGACAGTTTCCAGCACATCCCGACAACAGGAGACCCAGTGAACTGTGACAACTGAAAGAATATTGAAGCATTTCAGTCTGACCTAACAACTGAGGAGGCTGTCACCTGGAGCAAGATCCTAGGTGAGATGGATCATGTCTGCTCTATCCAAGGTCTTTCTCTGATGCTGTTTTCCTCTCTCTTCTCAATGAGGTGTTTTCAATCACCATTATTTTGACATCCTCTGATCCCGTCTCCCTAGAACAGGAACAGGGTTTAAGCAGCACCTTATCAATTAAATCCCATTTACCATCATCATTATCACTTTAGCCACTGCTGTTATTTGGACTTGCCCACTAGATTGAAAGTTGCATGTAAACCAAAGCAGAGTTCTTTAGTTTTCTCCAGGACTGTGGGGAAAATAAAAGCTGAGACCTCTTCTCTGTGCTACAGTGTTTACTGGAACAGCTACGTAGACCTGCCTGCCAGGAACATGCATAGGGAAGTGCACGCAGAGACATAAACTACTGCTGTGGTTGTGCTTTCCCTCAGCAAGGGTGAGCTTTACCTTACATTAGAGAGACTCTTGGCTCTGTACCCAGTCAGTGTGGGTGACAATGACAGACAAAAGCTATAGCAAAGAATTAGTCCTTGCAGGACAGCCTCACAGCACTGTTGCCCATCCTTTGCTGAAGAGACGACAGCTCAGAGCAATGATTGCATCACCTCTTCATCCAAATTTCTCACCTGCACCAAAGCTTGGTCTACTTTTGAGGGTGGGAAAAACAGGCAACTGTGTAACTGTTTCCAGAAAGCAGAGGCAACAGGAGCACATAACTTGCTGCTGCTCATTTTTTGTCATAATTAGTCAACTGGCATGAGCAAATAATCAGATTACCTGGGACTTTATTGGGAAGTTAGGAAGCTAATAAATGAGAGCTCCTGCAATAGTCAGGCCTAGAGAGTATCCATCTTTCAAGAGTTTCAGGGGCTGAGCTGAGGAGCTTAGATGGGGCAGCACAAGGACAGCACCTTTACTGGCAGTAACTGTCATGAAGAAAGGTAGAGATGAGGATCTGCCTCTCCTGGCCCTTGGGCGCTACTTTTACACTGAGGTCATACCACTGGTCCCTGCTTATGCTACACCATGGTTTGCAGCAGCTACATCCTCACTCAGTCTTGTACCACCACTGTCACTTCGCTGGGCAATCACCAGGCAGTGCCTGATCCTGATCGCTGTGTCTGGACCTAATCCTGATCTGGACTTGCTGTTTCACTTTCTGGATCCTTGCTGGTGCAGCAACTCCTCTCACCAGCCTTTTTACTGCCCTTGACTCACTTGGGAATCAGCTGGCCCTCACTGGTTCCTGGCACATCCAACATGATTTTGGCTCTGCCTGCATCTCCTCTTCCTGCCAGGACCATACAGCAGAATGCCAGTGATTTTATCCCCTCTACTAAAACCAAACTCTATTACAATACACATTTTCTTTCAAAATGCTACACAAATGATTTTATAAGTGTATTCAGCAGTATTTCACTGAATAGGGGGAAAAAAAAAAGAAAATAAGTGGAACAAAAATTTTTTGTCCCTGAAAAACACAAGTACAATAGAAGAATGCTAACAAGCATTTCCACAAGTGCTGGACCCCACTTGCATGCATGCACACCTGCAGCAGTATGGGAATGACCTACTTTCAGCACAGGCCAGTTAGAGTGGTGGTGATGTAGCACTCTCAGCTTCATCTCCCAGGAATCTGAAATCCAGTCCCCAGCCATCGCTTCTTCCCTTTATCCAGGAGGAGATATATTTGTGCCTTTCAGTACATGAAAGTACTAGTAAGTGTTTAGAAAGAGGCAGGACCACATGAAAGGATGGATTGCATCTCCTCCCTGTGGAATTGGGCCAAGGTCACTGCATTTCAGTGGGAAAGGCAACCAGAAGGTCAGCAAAAGAACCACAAAACCAAACCAAAACATGTCAAAAAGGGAAAACTACCCAAAAAAATACTGGGCTATGTAAAGAAAACCAGCCTTCCAACGAAGAGCTCTTTTCCTCTCACCACCCCAAACACTAGCCTCTGGAGACTTAGTGTTTACCTTACCATAATACAAACCAGGCCTGCACACCAAGAGTCCAGGCAGCTGCTGCTTGTGGAGAAGCTGGTGACTCAGGGATGCACATGAATGCCTATGTCCTGATTATTTTGGAACAAATCAGATGTGAACAAAATGTGAACAAAAGCAAACAGTTATCTGACCACAGAAATGATGTTCACAGGAGTATCTTGGGAGCTGTACTGAGAGATGTGGGATACGTGCAGCACTGTCAAGATCCTGCAGCACCAGAGTAATGCCTATGGTTACACCACACGTACCCCAGACAGTAGGGTTGGTGTACTCCCTGCCCCATATTCTGGTTCACTCATATGACTGCAAGCAGAGTGATTTCAAGAGAGAGGACTCGGCATGCAAGTTTGGAGCTCTGGGTCCTAGGAGGTCCAACTCGGCTAAATCAGTAGCAATGCCAGTCTATCAGGCAGGTGGAAAGACAGGGCCCACTGCAATGTTTGCCCAGAACCTCCTCAGAGCTATCTCCAGCTGCAACGTTTGCCCAGAACAATGTCAGAGCTATCTGCAGCTCCATCTGCAAGTAGCATGATGATGTTTCACAGACAAAGGAGAGCTGCACCAGTCCAGGAGAGTGAAAGAGCTCTCCCTGAAACACACTAGAATTGGATTTTCTTTTGTTGTCCAGCCATAATGGAGATGATTTCAAGACAAGAGTTTTAAGATTGTTCTCTTCTACATTTCCTTGAAAAAATAAAAAAGGAAAGCTTAAAAAAAGTATGAAGCCAAACAGCAAAAACAATGAAACAAGATGACAGGAATAGAGAAATGATTGTTTCACTTCCAGTTCCACAAGATACTCGTGGTGACATGGGTGCTTATTACCTTAGTGATGCTTCAGTGTCATTTCCATGCTATGAAATTAATAACTTTGCATCTTTTGGTGCAGGAAAACCATAACTGGCAGATCAGCACAACATGGGGGCAGAAGAGGGTTGCCTGCTGACTCGGCAAGCCTCAGAGCTGCCCATCTGGTGCTTTGAAATCCCGTCTGGGAACAGTCTCTTGTCACTAGGTCTGGCAGACAGGATCCAGCACAGGTCTCAGAGGGAAAATGATCTGTGCATAAACTAATCTCACAAGTTCCAGGAACTGCTGATACAGTTTATGTATGTCCTTACCTTGCAAAACTATCAACTCATCTCCTGAAACTGAGGCTGAGGTTGCTGTTGACAAAAAGGGAAAAATAAGAAGAGCAGACCAGAAGACTTTGGTGGCAGGAGTTCTCTTGAAAGCCTCAGAGTTTGCACTTGAAGTCTCCTCAGTCCTGGTAATGGACAGACAGGGAAGATGGAGAAGGCAGGACTGGGCTGCAGTCATTGAATCCAAACCCCCGTTTGCCCGAACACCACGGGGCGATGACAAACACATCATTTGAAGAAAAAAATGTGGAATGTGTATTATACTTTATTCACAGACAGTCTTTTTGAGGTCACAGACCTTTGCCCCAAAAGGTCTATGTCCATACAGGACTGACTCTGTCTTTTTCCACCCTGCAATACAGCGCTGAGCATCTCCTGTGGAGAGATGGATTAGAAAGACATTTTAATGTTTTATTAACAAGTGTGTGGCCTTTCTGGGACAAGCATTGTGCAACGAAGAAACTGGTTAAAAGCTATTTCATGGAGTCAGACTTTACAGGTAGCATCAACTATGAAAGAGCAGAGCTCTATGATTGTTTTTGTTGTGTTTTTTTTTAACTCTCCCGTCTAGAAACAAACCTTTTTATTTTTTCTTCTTTCTTCCCCAAAGGAGGAGACAAGCAGCCTGCATTCCCATTCAAAGAACACGGAGACGCTCTGCCTCCCACGGCACCTTCAGCCCAAGGCGGGACAAACCCGCCGCTCCCCCCCGTCAGTTGAGGGTGTCCCTGCGGTTCCCTGGACCTTCCCCCTTTCCCTCCTCACCGAGCCCGGGGACTGCACCGGGCGGGGGAACAGGCGAGGGGCAGGCGAGGGAAGGCGGGGGGACAGGAGGGGAAGGAGCGGGGGTAAAGGCGGGGCGAGGCGCGGGTAGCGGAGGCGCGCGGGGGTCTTCCCTTGCGCCGGAGAGGATGCGGAGAGGAGGCTGCTGCCTCTTCCCTTCCCGAGAGCCAGCGAGCCGAATTTCCCGGGGTGTGTACGGTCAGCAATAAAAAGAGAAACGCACGATCCAAGTTAATTTTCCACCCCCGAAAGGAAATGCTGCTTCCTGTATTATGCAAGGCTGGTGCCAACAACACTGACACAGGAGTCTATTGTCCTTTTCACAAAGCGGTGGTGGGGAAGGATGCCTGAGAAAATAGTCCTTTTGCAGGAGCAAGGAGCTTTTGATCTTTGGGAGGGGGGACAAAAAAATGTAAAAAGAGCGTGAGCTGAGCGGGTATGTGTGAGGTGTGCGTGCGGTGTGCGCGTGCGGTGCGTGTGCGGTGTGAGCCTGCGGTATCTGCGTGCGGTGTGCGTGCGGTGTGCGCGTAGGGTATGTGCGTGCGGTGTGCGTGCGGTGTGCGGGGCGATGCGCCGGCCCGGGCCGGTACTGGAGTGCCCCTCGCCGTGCCTCCAGCCCCGTTCAAGAGGCCAGGATGCGCCAAGTGCCTTTCCTTTTCCATAAAAAGAGGTCACACGGCTTCAGTCCTGCTTTCGATGTGTGCAAGCCGGAACAAAGACACCAGGGATTAAGAGCCTTTTCCTGCCCACTCTCCCCCTGTTTAATGCAGATGACTTACAAAACTTCGGTTCCCGGGGAGGAGTAAATATCTCCCCCGTCGGTGCCGGGGCTGCCCCGGCGCCTCCCGCCCGGATCCCCCGGGAGGTCTGCTCAGCTCCACTCCGGCTAGGGCAGGGAGTACACGGTGCTGGGACTGCGGCAAGCCACAGCAGCTTCTTCGCAGGAAAAAAGAAGTGACATCGGAAGAAGAGCCACAGTGTTTCCAAAAGCAGTTTGGGAGAAATACTTTCCTGTCAGAGGCTCGAAAAATACCGCTATTTCCCTTAATAAGTAATGAAGTAATAAAAGAATAAAATGCCTTATTTCTACTGTAGAAGGATACGTCAGTCTGAAAGAAGGAATTTGGATCTTTGGATATATGTGTTCCCTCAATGTTGCTGATGCTCTGTCTTGTTAAATAACTCTTTGAGTTAATCTTTCTTTATAAGAGCTTTTGAAAGAACAATTCTTATTCTCAAAATAGTTCTTATAAACTTTTTTATTAGTTCTTATTAAAGGCAAGTTCCTGCCTTTCTTAATGGGATACAAAACCCATTTCCAAGGGAAGTCTATGTCCAGCAAGAGCAGCAGGGTCAGGTCAGACTTTCCTGGCAGCTCTCTCTGACAGCAGTTCATTATGAGAAAATGCAAATAATTTTCTTTAAATGTGCCTATTTGCCTTCAAAAAGGACACCTAATGCTCCTCTTCACACAGGTGGATAGGTAGATTGAAAGGCATTTTAGGGAAAGATGATATGGGGAATTTTCAGGAATTATTATTATTATTCTGTATAAAAACAGATTGTAGGTTTTTTAAAAAAAAATCCTAAATCTTGCCTAATTTGTTTATGAGAACAAAACAGAACAAAAATCCCAAAGTAAACCAAATAATCAGGTTCCCAGTAACTTGCAAGATGCTCACTGCTAAATTGATGATGGATGATGGTGAGTATCACTGGTGGCCTTCCAAGCCTGGATCTGCATCCACACTCCCTTGCCTCCCTCCAGAGAGACAAAGGTTTGGGTTTGCAGTTTCTAACACCGTGCCCAACTCTGGTCTATGGTTCCTAGCTCCCTCAGAGACTGTCCTTTTCCACGTCAGCTCTCTCTGTCCAGGCTTTCTGTGCAGGCCAGGCATCCTGCTGGCAGGAAGATCTGCGCTCTTTCTGCCTGTGGTACTGCCTGCCCTTCCCCCAGTCCTTAGATGTTTGCCATTCAAGTTTATCTCCCACAGACTCTCCATAGATTTCTATTATCTGGAACAAGCCCCAGAGGCACAAATCTTTAAAAGCATTAAAGTGCCTAACTCCCATCAGAATGAGGGATGTTGTTGTCTAAATACAGCTGATAATTTACAAAGTTGCTCATGATTGTGTAAGAGGTCACGTAAGTACCTACAGTCTGACACTGGCAAAGAACTAAGTTACCTTCATTATTACTGCTCCTGTTCCTACTTTGATTATTCAATATTGGTGCTAGGGTGTACTCACAAGTCCAAGTTGGGAGTTAAGAATCCACCAGGAGAAGGAGTGTAAGGAGAAAAGGTTCTGCTTAAATTTCACAGCCTAAGAGTATGCTGAGAAACTGCAAGTACATCTGACACAGGAGTGGTAACAGCAGGGAGATTATCATGAGCTGGCAGAGCACAAGAGTGCATTCAGGTGCCTTCTGCTTTCAAGGGTTTTTTGGAGTTGACAACAGAATTCAGTCATGCCACTAATATGTTTCTTCTGCCCACTGGTGACGGCTGGTCACTGAGCATCAGACAATGCCTGCTGGAACATCTGCTACCAAGCCATGGAAGAACAAGTTATCCTAGCTTCTTGGGCTTCCTTTGGGGAGGGACTGGAAATGGGTGGAATCCCTTCCTTGCTCTCACCTCTGTCTGTACATGTCTGAGCTCTTTGTGGCAAAATGCAAGGCCAAACATTTAGATGAATTTAGATCCTTGGGAAACAGCTGGTCATCTACACTGGATTCAGTCAGCAATGAGTTTAAGGTGCCCATCATTTTGGTGAGATGGATGAAGCTTATTAAGAGAGGAAATAGGCACAGCCCTAAGGGATAGAATACACCAAATGAACACCTAAAAATAAACTCTTTGTTTTTCCTGTTCCATGAAAGCTATTGTTGAAGTTGCCACAGAAATATTTTGTAACTGTGAAACAAAAAAACCCACCCAAGAGGTAATCTCTCCTCTACCTGTGGTTTCTCAGAACAGTACAAACCTTGCAAAAATTTCAGTGCATTTGAAATAATTGATACAACCAGATGGGGGCAAATTTGTAACTGTTCATCATCAATATAACTCCAACCCTACCCCCCTCATTAGTAATAGATCTAGTTCAAGCTCTTTAAAATCTCTTCCAGCTGAAGGTGTCAGTTTATCTGCTTTGTAAGAGGTAAATCTGCATAAATACAGTAATTTGGGAGGTCACGTAAGGATGAAATGATGGGTCTGACTTCATACAACACAATCTATGGGGTCAGAGAATTAATTCCTTGGTCAAGTCATCAAAACCAGTTCTTCTGCAGACAGATATATTGTTCAATTCCTTTCACTCTGTATCAGGTGCTAGAAATGTAGTGCTGTGACCACAGGAACTACGGAAATCTGGTTTCCTATGTAGCTTGAGGTTTTTGTGTTTGAGAAAGTGTGAGCTTTGCTCAATGCCTTTCCCATGGGTAAGTGTTCATAAAGCATTTAAATGCCCCAGTGAGGCCAGGGACATACTGGTGATTATTATGGTATGAGTTCACACCAAAGCCTTTCTCACAGTTGGTTCTCACGTGGGTTCTCTCTATCTAGTCCCTACTGTCATGAAAACTAGGACTATAATTAGCTTTAAAAACTATTCCTTTATGTCAGCTTTAATTAAAACTTGCCAACAGATTCCAAAGGGAGAAGGAACATTTTTGGTGAGCTAGAAACCATGTAGGTACACACAGGTTGCTCCTACAACTCTGATTTCTTTAGTAAACAATGGTAATTGCTTAGATTTTTTTTTCCTGTCCCAATTCTTTCTAAAGAAAAGTTGTATCAGAACTTTATTCCTGTACTTTAGAGAATTTCTTCCAATTTCCAGCTTAAGTTCCTGCTGAGTTTACATTTTTTCCAGTTTTATACTGACTTTGTCTATTCTAAATACCATTTATTTACAGATATTTATCCCTCAATAAATTTCTACGTCAGACACAGAATCAACTTTACTTTTACTGTAATTGTCTCCTCTCATAGGATAGGAATGCCCTAGTAGACATTCGCTACACATAACTCAATTTTAACTCATTTTTCTTGACCATGCAAAACCACTGTGCCTTTTCATGGCAGTTTCACAGTGATGGGTCATGGCCATTCTGAGATACTGAAAATACTTTTTGATAGGCTTTCTTTTCTCTGTATCACTGCTAACACATAACTGCAAAACTTAGAGCTGATATTTTCGAGGAATTTACTCAGAACCAAAGTCATTGAGCCATTCTGCTTCCTGATCTCATGAAGTTGTGAGAACAGCATGACTCACCAATTTTGGTAAGTTATTTTAAGCACAATATACAAAAATAGTCCATTTTGAAAGTTGGTTTTATAGGGGATTTTCTACTCTTTCCTATACATGCACACAGAAATTAGTGAGACTTGCAACTATAGGGAACGAAAACTAATTCTGGTTCACCTTGCTGAGGAAAGGGATGAGTGCTCCCTGCAGAGAATATAAGAACAGAATATTGCAAGAAAAACCAAACCAAAACATACTACTATTCCAGAAGACAAACTGTAAAAATGTAAGTGAAAGAGTTTTCAACCACTGAAATTGCATGCTGCTTCAGAAGACAGCTTCGCGATAGAAACAAGAACCCCAGTGCTTGCAAAAATCCAGTCTATTTAACCCCAAATATAGGGATCTGAAAGTGAATGCTTTATTTTGTATTTCACAGGAAATGTACCTGTTTGCATTTTCACGTCTCCTCCTGGGTAAGGATCCTGAAATTCTTTAAAAAAAAAAAAAATCACAGATGAACAGTTGCAACATTTTGGAAATGAGAAACATCCTCTTTTCTGTACTAGTCTGCTTCTCGGTAACCACATGCTACTGAGGGCATGAAAAGGCTGTAAGAGCCCTATCTGTCCAGGATGGAGTACGCCTTGAAGTTCTGTGATGTGAAATCTTTCTCCCTTGAGAACTGACGAGGAAAGGAATCTTTTAGTCAGGTACTTCTTCACGTTTCTTCAGCAACCCCACTATTTTGGCCCCCACACAGGGCTCAATTTCCTTGCCAAACATAGGTGTCTTATCTCACCTGTAATCACCTGGGACACACAAGCATAGCATGGGTCCAGCACACCCAGGCCTCTCAGAAGCAATGGCCAGAGTCCAGGAGGGATTCCCTGGGGTCTGTATTGTAACTGGATGTGAGTGTTTAGACAACTGAATTTTCCTTTAGGATTACTTCTTAACAAGCCTCAGAAATTTCCATCTTCGCTTCTAGCTAAGACACTGCTGAATTCTTTTGAAATGATGTGTAATTTAATACCACTTAATGCCTGGTATTTTCTAAGGAATTTATTTTCAAAGGCATTTGGACCTAGATTTAGCCTAAGTCCTAAGTAACTGATATTTTCTACTGTTTGCACACTTTTGAAGACCTGGAGTAAGCCAATAGGAAACAGAAGCCACAGGGACCAAAGTGGGCACACAATCACAACCACACCGGTGGAAGCAGACAGATTGCAACTCATACTGGTAGTACGAGTATAGCCTTTGAACTGGAAATACAGAGGAGCTGAATGAGTTGAGATGACTGAATAAAATCAGCCTGGGTCTGGAGACAGTAAAGTCATATTTGGTTGAAGTTATTTCTGAGCCAAGACACTCTACTGCAAACTACTCCATGGACTTGACCTGGTCTCCACAAGGCGGATCTACCATCCAAGCTCTTTTGTTTTGTGGGGATGCAATTTTTGTTTTCTGAGGTTTTTTTCTCTATTTTCTCTTAAAAAAGGTGGAACAGAAGTTAAATTGGAAGACTGTTAAATTGCCTATTTCAGCAATCAAGTCTTGTTGGAGATGATGAATGTTGTTGCCCCATTCTCAACTAGAAACATGCCTTCCAGGAATTCTGAGAGAATGAGTTCAAAAGCTCTAGTATTGGTTCTCCTATCTTTTCTGCAGTGCTGAAAACCTTCTTGTGTCAGTTTATCATGCTGTGCTGTCAGCACAATCAAGATTTTCTAGCAATGCCTGTTATGTACATGCTTTTTCTCTCACAGAAGTCAGCAACAATTTAAACCAGCAGTAGTATCGATTTCTACTCTTCTGAAATCTAAATTGGACATAATTTCTACTTGCTTACATAAAAGCTTACAGAAGCCCTTGATGAAGTTCCTTGTTACAATGGCTAACCATAACACTTAAGATATTACCAAATGTATTGGGATGGTGGTTGCCTAAATGCTGTCTTTACACCTATAAACTGCATGAAGAACAGCTTCTGCTTTCTTTTCCTTTTCTTTTTTTTTTTTCCATTTAACACTGTTTCAGGATTTGACAATCTTTTGTTAATGCGAAGAATGCCTTTGCATTGAAAGGCTTTGAAAGTCTAAAGACAGTCACTAGTAGGGCCGTTGTAGAGCATTTCACTTAATTCTGTGAAACATTGTCTAAATTGCTTTTATATTTACTTTCCCCTGAATTGTTTGCCTTGAGTGGGGAATATGTGTGTATGTTCTTCTGGCTGAGACACCAAAATTAAAATTATTCTGTGTTTTACTGTTTCCAAGATCAGAATTAACCTGCAGGCAGTAGCTTGAGGAGCTGTATCTTCCTTTTTGAAATTAAATCTGTGCTTCCCTTATTTGTCAGCAGTTGTTTCCTTCATTCTGCTTTGGATAATATTGTAGAAGGCCTGTGTTTGCCTCTGGAGTAAAGCACACACTCAAAAGCCACAGTTGCTTTGGTCACCTTTCTTTGTATTGTGTTTACAACTTCCTTTTATTTCAGAGAACAGAGTCCTAATGATATTTCCTCATCGTGACCATCAGGACCTTTAAGTGTTTCCCCATAAGTTAATCCTCACCTGCACCTTTCTAGTTTAAATTTTTTTTTGGCATCTTTCACTTCTATTGTGCTAGGAAATGTGACGGCGTCTAGTACGATGTTTCATTTTCAGTTGGCTCTCTTTGAGAGTGTTTTTCCTATAGTATCTCCTGGTTGGTTTCTGCATTGATTTTTTTTTTTTAACCATTTCCAAGGACTCACCTTGTTGGATGTGAATTTCCAAGTTAGAATGCTGCTGATCTGAAAGACCATTTTGCTTTTCTCTCCTTCACAAGTGACCACATCTTCTTTGGTCACTTCTTTTATATTTCTTCTTCTCTCTTGTAGTTAGAGCTTTGTTTTTTATGTAATAAAGACTTTTAACTGCTTCTTTACCTGGAAGGGGTATTGCTTCCTTTCATTGGTTCTCCTTCTTTCACACAATTCTTATCTAGACTTAAGTTGTTCTTACTGGGAATTCAAGGATGGTTATTGAGGGTTCCAAGCTACTACCATCAGCTGAAAGAGATCTGAAATATTCCCTTTATTTTTTTTTAATGAAAGACATAGAAGAACAAAAATTTAAATTACTTGTCCATACAACTTAAAAAAAAAGTATCTGTCATGAAGAGAAAATAGAGTCCATGCCATATGGCTAAAGTATCATAACCACACATTTATCTTTTCTTTGATCTCTCTTTCTGGTGGCTGCAATTACAGAAGAAAAATGTCCAGGTCATAAATCACTTCACCCTTTTAAATGTTAATGCTTGGAATATTTTAGCCTTTTAAAATGTTTTTAACAGCTTTGTAGAGCAGCTCCTCAAAGATATGCCACAGTCCCCGCTACAGAACATACCAATACATAATTTTTTGCTTTCCTACTAGGTGTTTCCAGCTACTAATTAGAAAAGAAAACATGAAGTATCTTGACAGACAGCTGTGGCCCTGAGTACAGAGACATGAAAACAATAGTAACATGATTGCTATAGAAATTGAAGTAGTCATTAACTAATCATAGCAAAAGAAAGATAAGACAATCACCAGAATCAAAGAACATGAGATAAACTCACACCGTAGAAGCAGAGAAAAAAAACCCCAGAAAAATCAACTGACTTGATCATGTGTTGCTTAATATCAAGCAGATGAGTCAGTCTTAGAATAGTAGAGGTTTGAAGGGACCTCTAGAGATCATCTAGTCCAACCCCCCTGTTAAAGTAGGTTCCTCTCCATCAGGTCACACAGGAATGTGTCCAGGTGGGTTTGAAAACCTCCAGAGAAGGAGACTTCACACCCTCCCTGGGCAGCCTGTGGCAGGGCTCCCTCACCCTCACAGGAAAGTTTTTTCTTGTGTTTAAATGGAACTTTTGGTATTTCAGCTTATGTCCACTAACCTCGGCTCTGTCACTGAAGACAACAGAAAAAAGTGTTACCCCATCCTCTTGACATCCACCCTTTAAGTACTCATAAGTGTTAATGAGGTCTCCCCTTAGTCTCCTCTTTTTAAGGCTAAACAGTCACAGGTCTCACAGCCTTTCCTCATAAGAAAGATGTTCAGTTCCCTGATGAACTTGGTAGCTGCCCGCTAAAGTACACCTTGTTCAGTGGTATAGTATATCTTAGTAGTAAGGTCTACTACCAAGTAGAGTTGTAAAGTATTTATCTTCTTTGCTATATATTTTATTCTAAGAAGAAATATGCAAAACTTACCTTAAAATTCATCTCTTCTGCTCAGAGAACTGGAAGTTGCTAGCGACAACTAAATATGAAGTCACATTTTCCTATTCCAAACCCCAGAATTTAATTTAGCCCCCAACAGTTAATGATGCACCACTTAGAACTCTAAATGGAACTTGCAGAACACGTATTACCAACAAAGGGCAAGAGAAGATTTAGAAAAAGTATCAAAATGTATAAAAGCATAGTTTATGTAAATATCTGCTTAATATTTAATATTCATTTTATCTTCTGTTTCTGAAGAAAAAGGCCAAGAGCAAAAGCTAATTATCCCTTTGCAGCCAAGAAAGTCTGCATGTGCACTTAGACCCCTGTTGCTACTGAATCACCTTCCCCAACCTAGCCTGACATTCATGACCTGACCAGAACTAAAGCCACTCTTGATGCAGTGCCTTATAACTATAAGAGTTATGGCAAGCCCAGATTTCAGTAAATACAGAAGTCAATAACAGTTAGGAATTCCTCTACTGCGGACAGCATATCTCAACTGAAGGATACACATTATCATGGAATGGTGGGGTCTGGAACGGATCTTTAGAGATCATCTAGTCCAACCCCCAATCATCTAGTCCAGCCCTCTCTTATATGCTCTTTATCACCTAACTGACTAATATTTGCATGAGTTTGTTGCCTTTTTTTTTTTTCCTCTTTATCTGGACTATCTCACCTCCCTCTATGGCAATGAACCAGAGTGACTGAAGTAATGGATCATTGGTGGGTTTTCCTCTGGGTCTGTGGACTTCAGTGCAGGAGCTGGGAGAATCTCCACAGAGCATGAGAAATGGACATATGGAGAAGAAAACAATCATTATGTGACAGGCTTTTGTAACCTTGTCAATGACCAAGCTGTTCTATGTCCAATGCTTGTTCAGGAAAGAAGCAGGTACACTGAAACCTGCAGTCAAATACAAGTAGCATTACACAAACGGATTCAAATCATCATGAGGCGTCTCTTGCACAAGAGAGAGAAAAGACCACTAACACAGTGATAATGGTCAGTATCATGATCCTGTTTGGTCCAAAAGAAAAGTAAGATCCCAAATCCAAACCTCTGTCTGCATATTAAGAATTCAGAGGAAAGTGTCACCTTGCTATACAGTGTTAATGTGATGAGGGAATGGATATGCCTATCACAGCCAGAATTTCCACCAGTGAAGTAATGGTGTTGAACACTCTGAATTATGAGTACCCAACTGGAAGTATGTTTGATACTCTGATTTTCAGAAAGCACCAGGGTCTGAAATTCAAGACTTTCGGAGACTGCCACGTAATCCACCCACAAAATTAGGCAACAAAATCATCTCTGACAATTGGTTAGTGTAGTTACATTGTCATTTCTTGAGGAGCAGTGACAGGGAAGCCAGAGATTACAGTAATGTCAGGAGATAAGACTGCAATAGTGGGAAAGACTGTAAACCACAGAAAGACTGGTGACAGCAGAGAAACTGTTGAACTAATGAGGAAGAAACTTGAGGAGAAGTGTAAAAAATCCTCCATCCCAGCCCACAGAGTAACTGTAGATTTGTCCTTCCTGTTTCTGCTACTAAAAGCAGTAATTTCTTGACTTTAGACTTTCAGACCATTAACAAATAAATCAATCCCAAGTAATGTTAGAATGGAAATGGAGTGCACACGTTTACCAAAGGCCTTAAAGGGTTTCCCTAGGGCTTCCCTAGCTGTCAGGTATACTGTAGGCAGCCTCACCATACTCCACCACTGAACCAACACTCTCCAGCCCTGTCCAGTGTCAGTACTCCAGTCCGCTGAGTGCAGAAGCCCCTTGCATGCAGCTCCATCTGCAGTCTCAGGAGTCTTCTCCCCTGTAATGCAGCTGCACTTCTCTAATCCTCCAGAGATTTTTGGTTTTGTATTGATGTTTTTTCTCTACTGCTGATCTAAAGGGGAAGCAGAAACATCTCCATTAGATACAAAAAAGTATGTCTGGGAGAGAAATTTGGGGAAAATGTATTTAAAGAGCTGCAATATCTCCTGCTGACCATTTTTGCTGACAGATTGAATACAGTATTTACTATTCCATATGACTTCACTCCATGTTCCCTTTTGCTCTGGCTAATGTAACTTACCGTTCTAGATCTATCTGCCTATGGCAATCTTGCCTTTCTGTATGCTCTGTAATATATGTAAAATCATGTGTCACCTGTGAACACTTGGGAAACTTTTAGCAAGACTCTCTTTGCCCTCCTTTTACCATTGAAACCCATCCATCCAAATCCTTCCAGGGCAGCAATAGAAATACAGCATTATTGGGAACACAAGTTTACCATTGAAATGTTGGTTGGTTTTGGTTTTGTTGTTTTTTTGTGGTTCTTTTATTTTTTCTGAATGGAAAGAAAAGGCACAATCCACTTTGTAGCCTGATGGAGTGACTAATATGGAGTATATATTACTTTTTCTGCATATGTAGCCTGCAGGTCTTGTGACAAAGACTTGAAAGAGTGACAGGGGTTAAAAAGTTTGTACAGAGCTTCTTGTCTTAGCATGAAAACACATTTCCTTAATTTTAAAGGTGGTAAGAATTGACATTGTTGCAGGAAGTTAATGGAAGGTACAAATGTTCTGCCTCCTTTGGAATAACAGGAGACAGTTTACCCACTTAGTTGTCTGGTTTCAGATATCTATAGCTTAAACAATTTTAAACAGCATCTCTTGTGGGGTCAGAACGCAAAGAAGGTGAGCCAAAAGGAAGTGGCGGTTGAAGTAAGAGGTAGGATATAGCCTCAGAATAAAACAGATCAGCACAGCATATTTTTAGATGCTTGGGAATGAGGCCTAAAAAGAATAAAACTGTGCAATCAAGGACACTGCTTCCCCTTCCAATCACACACACGCACTCTCTATATTGTATCTAATCACTCGCAGTTATGGAGTCATTTCCTTAGGAGTTGTAAGGGAATCACATTTGGATTCCAAAATGTGTAAGCAATGCATTAATTTGATACTATAGAAACTTATATCGGAAGTGCTTGACCAAAATATTCAGCATTACAAGTATGGTATCATTCTTCCAGTCCCTTCCCAGTTTTCCACCTGGTATGTTTTTCAAGGATATATATTAGCTTAGAAAACAGAGGGAAGAGATAAATTGGCCCTAAACTGATAATGAGTCTTTGCATGACTTCATTGTCACATTAAGGAATATATTTCAAGCCAAATAAAAGGAATCTTGACTAATTTTGTTGTTTCTGAGAAAAGGCTTGTAGAAGGAAGAGTAGGTGGCTGAATAAGATGCCACAAAACATTCAGCATTTATGACATAAGGCAAATGCGTTGACAAGTGAAGTGAAAACTCAGTGTGTTATCACTGAGTCACACATTGAGAAAAACATCTGTTGACACAGAACGCAGCAAATATCGGAAGAATATAGCATAATGCCAAGAAAGCCCTTACAGAACCACCAGAATGTAAAAGGTTTAAAAATCATTACACATAAAGAATAGAATCATGTAACATCCACACAATCTGGCACTCATGCTGTCATTACGACACATAGAACCAAAAAAAGGTAAAACTTGTGGACTGAAGCACAACAACCAGATAGCTTCGTGTTTTGTATTAGTATCAATATCTGCAACTCCACCTTGTTTGAAAAATCTATATAATTTTGAATGGCTGCCTTCTCAAGGATTGATAATGTCAACTAGGCATCTGTTACAACAATACAGGCACTGCAGTAACATATATATAAATATATATATATATATATATATATATATATAAGGAGACATGGTCATTGTTATTTCTCTTTTGTCACTATGCCCTAGGGCACAATTAACAGGCAATAAATTTCTACATGCTACTGAAGTTTAGAGATTAGTGTTTGCCAGTCAAAGCATGGAAAGACATTTACACCTAATAAAATAAAGCTAATTAGCTGTTTAAATAATAGGAAATGTCAGTCAGAGACCACAAAAGTCTACGAACAATAACTAAACCCACCACCAAAACATTAACACGTATGTATAAAGAAAAGTCAAATATCAAGCAGCTAAAAGAGCCTTAAACGTTTGCCAAGTCAACCAAAGGAGAAGGAAACTTTCCTTACATGATGAAAACAATAGTTAGTGGTAGGAACTCACTGGAGTACAGTGGGGCATGTGTCATTCCAGTCTGCACACTTCTTCAGAGATTGGGTTAGGAAGATCTTGTACATATATTGTACATATTCAGTGAGAGTTTGGAACGTAGTACAGCTTATTAGGACACGTTTTGGACTTGTCCAGTGGTAGGACTGTGGGTGGTATCACGGAGTATATCTGAACCACAGGGCAGATGGGCTCGGTGGCATGCCCTGCACTTCCCACCTCCCAGCTACCTACATCTGTTGGAAGATGCACATCTCCCCACTGCTCATAGCCCTGTCTGTCCCTCCGAGGGAGCCAAGGGAGTGGCAGGAGGATTAAATGACTATGACACCTTGCTCTAACAGGAAGTCAGAATGCAGCTATGCAAATTCTCAGACCCCAAGACTGGAAAAGCCCAAAGCCCACATTGAAATATACAGATTGAAAAAAAGCACTACATTTAGGAGTATATGTGGTCATTTGAAAGTTAGATAATGCAAGGAAAGAGGAGGTGGACATTAGCACTGGTATGGTATGCCACATGTGACTTCTCTGTATGGTGACCTGAGCCATTGCTTCTTCCTGAGAGTGAGGGCAGAGGCATATCTTCTATACAGGCCAGATGGCTGTTCTGTGGTGGTCAAGGATCAAAACCTGGATCCTAGCAACTGCTAATGTTGAAATTTGTCCACTCATCTGACAGTTTTTAAAAAAAATACTATAAAAGCTTTTACATCAGTTTTAACAGCTTCCAGTGTTCTTCTGTTTTCTCCTTTTTCATTTTTTTCTTTAGCTTTGAATTCAGAGAGGTTGAAGCAATCGTTACCCAGCACATGTATAAAGAGAGTAATAGCACTATTTCTGATTGATTTCATGCTTTGGTCTTCTACTTGGCACTTGTACACTGACAAAATTAAGCTGCACCACTCAAAATTGAAACTACATCATGGACACATGTGTTTTTTTCCTGGTGTGAACCCCTAAATGTAAAATGAGTACAATAAAATTTGATTTTTGTCTGGGATACTTGAGTTTGTCAAAATTGCACTAAGTACAATCCTCTCCCAAAGCATTCTGCATCTTTCACATGCTAATGAGAACGGTTCGTGGCTCAGCTGAGACACTTGTATATTTTAATATACATTAAAATAACACACCACATTAAGCAGTGACAAACTGAAGAATAAATCATCAAATACATTTTGGAAACAAAAAGGATTTTGGAACCAAAGTTCTAAGGCAGTTAGTGTTTGCTGAATTTGTGTTTTTTTCCTAGTCTGTGTTTCTTCTTGCTCATTGTCAGGCACTAAACCTCAAGCAATAAACAGAAATGATCTCGTGTGGTTATGAACAAAAGCAGGACCTGTATAGTGCTTGTGCCCACTCTTCTATATTGTTTGCTCTGCATCAGTATTCCCATGCAGCACTGAATAATAACCAAACACTGCGTTAATAGAGTACAGCCAGCAGACTGCAGAAAGTGGTTTTCCCCTTCTATTCAGCATTTATGAGATAAATCTGAACTACGGTGTCCAGTTTGGGGATCTTCATTGTAAAGACATAGACAAGCTGGAGCAAGACCAGTAGAAACGCTACCAAAATGTTTAAGGAGATGAGTACATGACATATGGAGTCAGGGTAAGTGAACTGGGTTCATTCAGCTTGGAGAAGAGAAGCCTAAGGAAGGATTTGATTGCTGTCTACAACTAGTTAGTTGGTTGTTATAGAAAACAGATTCTTCTCAAAGAGGGAAGTTGTAACTGGGGAGCTCTCATTAGATACAAGGTGAAAAAAAAACCTCTTCCCAATGAGCAGCTCAGGTGGAAGAGGCTACTGCAGAATCTTCATCCTCAGAGATAATCAAGGCCCTGAGCAACATGATACAATTTCAGACTTGACCCCATTTTGAGCAGGGGAGTAGATTTAGACCAGAAGTCCTAAGATCCTTTCAAATCTAAACTATTATATGATTAACAAAGTCATGACAGGAACACAATATGAGCAAACACCCAAACCACATGATGAAATCCAGTTTAGTGGTATTTAAGCATATATTTGAATAATTCCTGAAGCAGAATCAGGAAGTAAATATAGTTGCATGATGTAAAGGGATAAAGTGCCTATATATAGCTTCAAATATTCTTGAAGAGGGGAAGGATGCCTAGTCTAGGCTGCTAGACTGCAACCAAGGAGACTGTTATTTCCAACTTTTTTTTACATGTTCTTTTGTGATTTGGTACAATTAACTTAATCTCACTATAAATCAGATGCTGACCACGTTGGTTTTGTCTGGGACAGAGTTAATTTTCTTCACAGTAGCTGGTAGGAGGCTATGTTTTGTGCTGAAAACAGTGTTGATAGCACAAGGATGTTTTAGCTACTGCTGAGCAGTGCTTACACAAAGACAAGGCCTTTTCTGCCTCTCACCCCACCCCACTAGTGAGGAGGTTGGGTGTACACAGAAATTGGGAGGGGATACAGTCGGACCCCAACTGACTCTAGGGATACCCGAGACCACAGGACATTTTGCTCATCATATAAAACTGCAGTGGTTGTCTTCCCCAGTAACCATCATGCGTGATGAAGCCCTGCTTTCCTGGAGATGGCTGAACACCTACCTGCCCAAGGGAAGCAGCGAACAAATTATTTGTTTTGCTTTGTTCTCATGCATCATTTTTGCTTTACCTATTAAAATCTCAACCCATGAGTTTTCTCACTTTTGTTCTTCTGATTCTTTCCCTCATCCCACTGGACTGGGAGTGAGTGACCAGCTGCGTGAGGGTTAGTTGCTGGCTGGGATTAAACAATGACACTGACTTACTAAGTAACAGGACAAATCCATTAGTACTTAGATATTTGTGACTCCTTCATATAATACTGAAATAAAGTTCAAAAGTGGATTCCAATAGGGCAAAGGAAAGGATGCATCAGAGTCATCTGTCTTGCTGTAAGACAAACTGTACCACAGAGAGCGTCATTGACAGCAGAGTTAGGAGGTTTAGCTCCAGGGAAGCCATCTATCACATAGATGTCTGCATTTGGTCATAAGTATCTCACCCAGGAAGCTATGACAAAAAACTGCTTCCTCATGTCAGAAGCCTTCAGATGTAGCATTAATCAGAACAGAATAAGAAGCAGGATGAACATTTCTTTTCTTCAGTCTCTCAATAATTACACTTGGAGAGGTTTGTGGGTTTTTTTTACCATTGCCAATAATATATCAACAAAATCACATTGTAATCTCTGTATTAAAACCCCTAGATTATTATAATCATAAATGGCTTCCAAGAAATAAGCTTTTGGATGAATACCAAATGGTTCAAATTAAACTTGGATTAAATCTGAATGATGGTTGGGAAAAAAATGTCTTTGCAATTGTCTTAGAACAAGTAATTGACTGCTTACATACACAGAGATCTTTGCTAGTTCTTGAAACAATACAAATTCCTTGTACTCTTCATTTTGCACTACACTCTTTAAATGTCAAGTTCATCACAAAAATGAGACATGACTTATTCCATATGATGTTAGTAGATACTACATCCTTTTTTTACAACTGGTGGTCTCTCAGTCTACACTTTCTACACATCCCAATGTGATTATTAATTCCCCAATTATGAGGCAGTAGGTGAAGCAACATGTAAGTGAAGCAAAAGTGAACCTCTACCACAAGCCTGAGTTCAGCATCATAGAATCATAAAATTGTTTCAGTTGGAAAAGACCCTTAAGATCATAAGAGTCCAAATGTTAATCTAACACTGCCAAGTCCATCACTAAACCATGTCCCTCAGCACCTTATCTATGTGTCTTTTAAATATCTTCAGGGATGAGGACTCCACCACCTCCCTGAGCAGCCTGTGCCAGTGTCTAACAACCCTCACAGTGAAAAAGTTCTTCCTAATCTCCAATCTAAATCTAAACCTCCTCCGGCACAACTTAAGCCCATTTTCTCTTGTCCTATCACTTGTTATCTGGGAGAAGAGATCAATCCCCACCTCATCACAACCTCCTTTCAGGTAATTGTAGAGAGTGATCATGTCTCCTCTCAGCCTCCTCTTCTCCTGGCTAAACATCCCCAGTTCCCTCAGCTGCTCCTCATCAGACTTGTTCTCTAGAGCCTTCACCAGCTTTGTTGCCCATCTCTGGACATGCTCCTGCATCTCAATGTCCCTCTTGTAGTAAGGGGCCCAAACTTGAACACAGTACTTGAGGTGTGGCCTCACCAGCACTGAGTAAACAACTAAGTCTATCTTAAAGCAAAATTCTTCTCCAACTACTTTATGATTGAAGTAAAAGTATGGAGCTCTCCCAAAAGCAAATGAATTTACCAACTTCTTATCTGCTGCCATATCTATTTTCCTAATCATACTTCTAGAAAGTTCCGTCTCAGCTCTCTCTTACAATGTCTTCCACTTTGATATTCTTTCTGGAATTGCTTAATTAGTGTAAAGATGATGTACATATGTTCTACTAAAGTATTATTTACAGTCTTGTAAGCATGTCTATATTCCCAAGGGTATTTCAGTCTACATCTAGGGCATTTTAGATCTACATCACTTACTCAGCTATGACACAAAAAGATTAAAGGCTGTAGGTCTGATCTACAAACTTCACCGCTTGACTTTTCTTAAGCTTGGACTGTAAACATGTTGAAGTAGAAATGATCTCTTCATTCTCTCTATGTACATCACATATAACAATATGACCCTTGTGCAATATCGGGATGTCTAAGTAGTTTACACTAACAGAAATGACTACTATCTATGAGCAAAATCCTTTTTCTTTTCTTTTTTTTTTGTTATGAAAGAGAGAGAAACTGAAAGGAGAAGAAATTACATCTAGTTTAAGAGACCAGCAAATAAAATATCTACGCATTCAAGGATAAGTAAAATCCAGGAGAGAAAATTATCAAAATCTGTTGTCATTGCTGGCAGGTCTTAATGACCAGATGTAATTGAAAATGCTTAAAGCCCATACTGCTTGGGTCTTGGGAGAATTATAAGTTACTTTCAAGCAGATAATAACAGCAAATATATCCCTCTAGCTTTTCATCAGATTCTGGGCTGCTACAGTGCTCAGGCAATCCCACTGAACCAGTGTGTGCGAGCTTGTGGGCTTCCTTACACCACTGCCTCGTTCCCTCCTCCCTGAGAACAATGCAATGAATGGGACTGGGAGGGCAGGAAAGCATCCAGCCCTGGAGGACAGCTATTCTCACTGCTCCAGCCAGAGGCCTGTCAGCATTTCCACTCTTTCACACGCGTCCCAACTTCAGACGGGGATTACATCATTTTAACCACTTTTCTCACATTTAAAAAAGTTAAAATTAGTCAAAACAAAAACAGCAACCATGTGTACTCAGGGATGTGAGCGGAGGAATAAGGATAAACAAATCTGCTGTCTTGCATATCCTACCAGCAGTTTGTCTCAGCATGATCCTTAAAAACAGCAGGGTGCCCAGCCTCAGCTTTTATCAAATAACATTTATAGGGCACCCCACATTCTCTACCAGTGGACCACAAAGAATCAACAGGGAACTAATAGGCTGTCCTTTATTTTTGAAATGTTAGGGTCCAGCTTACTAAAAAAATACCATGATGTGTTTTGTTTTGCTTTGTTTTATAGCATGGGAAAGAATGAGCGAGAAGTGACCCATATAGGCTTACTTATGAAAAATTAGGGTTTGTAATACAGGCATGTTCATGAAAACAACCATGTGTAAGGACAAATGCCCTTCACAATCACAGTTCTGCGTCTGCATGGACACATGAAGTTCACTGTAAAGTCTGTTTTAAGGGAATGTCAATTTTTCAGCATCGGAAGAGGGAAGGCAGGCTCTAGTATGTCTAGACAGATGTGTTCAGGGGTGTTGTCCCTAGACAGCAGAGGATATATGGCCTTTAAACAGGACAAAGATTGGCTTTGCTATAAAAGAACAAGCCACTTCCTGGAGAGGAAGATGCACTGATTTTTTAGGAAAACGCAGACACATTGTGAGCTCCAAGGAACAGCGATCTAGAGAGGAAGGAAGACCTTGCGGTGTGACGGCTAAACATTACCTACCTATAAACTTTGTAATTAAGGCTCATAGCCTGTTATAAATGAGTCTTTGTACAATCTTCACCTAGATGAGAAGCAGCAAATGCTTTATTTTATGTCTTTATTGTTTTCCTCTTCTGCTTCTCTCCTGCTCAAAGGAAAAAAAACCCTTGTAAAGTACACCTGTAATAGGGATTTCACTGCCAGTGAGGAGTAAAGGCAAGGCAGAATATGCCTTACAAGAGAAGCAAATGGCTCTGCACTCAGAAAAGACAAAGAAAGTAGGAGATGATAGAGATTATCTGATAAAGCAGGGGGATTTCCCAATGAGGTGCCATGACTCCATGCTTACATACTGTCTCCTTGGACTCTCAGTTTCAAGCTAATGCTGGCACAGTTACATTCACAAAATTCAGATAGAAAACAGAATACATTTTACACAATTTTAATTACATATTTTACAAAGTCAGCAGGTTAGATTTTGCTACAAGAAAATTCAGAAAAGCAAGAAAAATATGGAAGAGGGAGACAATGGAAAACTAGTTTTTAGCTTTCATATTCCAATAAGGAACATCCTTCCTTTGGCTCTGAGACAGCTATATTCTCTAATATAGATACAGATACATGTTCAAGGAGTTCTCTTCCACGATTCCTGCTGTGGCTTTTAACCTCTCAATAAATTTATTGAGCTGAACTTCTTTCTCCACCATTTTTCAAAGGGTGAAATTATTTTAACAATATTCAGATATTAACATTTTACCTATCACAGCTCAGTAGCTTGTGGTTTTAAAGTGCCAGGAAAGAAAGTAAAATCCTTTGAACAGAGAAATAATCCTGAAATCTACTCTTCTCTGTCTTATCACCTAACATTCACCTCTTATTATGTTCAAATATGCCAGACAGTGGTTAATAATAGATAAGTGTCTCTAGAATGAAGGCCAAACACATCACTTCATGGTCCTTATCTCTGTAATCTTCAGTCAGAGGAATTCTCTTCTTCTTCTGGAATCTGGGGAAACTTTTCTGGAAACCACAGCGATAGCAAACTCACTAAGTTATCAGTCCCAGCAACACGTGTGAGTTGTGGCTGGAGGCAGAGCAGATGAAGATATCAGCTAACAGCAGATTTTTTCCATCATATTCAGTCATTAGACTGAAGAAAGCATGAGCTCATGGCACATTGGGTACGAAACGAAGGACGAATAAAGGTTTTAAGGCTTTAAGGAAAACTGCCAAAAGAAGTGCAGGGAAATGTGTCATTGAATTATTATTAACATCTCCTCATCAGAGGAGTAAGAAGCTAGGTGAGATTTTTAATGAATGACTTGGTGGGCCCCATTAAGTAGACTTTTGGGAACTCAAAGACAGAGTGGAAGTTTTAGTCTACCTTTGAAAATCACACAGGAAAAGTGCAGAAGCACATGGCTGGATCTGGGGACTACTTCAAAGAATAAACAAAACGTGTTGGCAGGCAGAGTTGAATATGGCTAATGTAAAATGCTGAAGTGCACCTGATGTCTATAATCTGTTCCTCATTTAAAGAGTGAAGAAATGTTGCTCTGTAGATCTTTAGAAATACACTGGATATATTCTGTTTTAAGGATTTTGTGACCAACACTGGCACAGCATAGTTATTGCCTCTGTATGGTAGCTGCACATGAGGCTTAGTGCTTTGGTCTTGCATTCATAAAAATGGATGTGAAATAAGAATATAAGCATATTCAGAAACATCTGCCATTCTGAGGGAGAGAATAGTTGAGACATCTTACCACCCAATCCCACTGCAACTTCTCTGGATATAATGAAAATTAAGTTATTCCTCTTGGACACAGAGTAGATCCACATGTCACCTCTCGACTACAAAGAGAAGATTCTGATGTCCCTTAGCCAGATCTTGTGCACTGAGAAGCTAAAATACAGCACACCTTTTAGGGCATGCTCCTTTTTTACGCTCTTCAGACAGAGATATCCCAGAGGAGAAGGCTCCAGACGCTCTTCCTTCCTCTCTTTTTCAAAGCAATTTTTTTCATCTTTTCAGGATGCTATTCTCAAACAGAAGCCAAAAGCTATAGCTTTTACTACAATCAGGTTTAGTAAGAATCCAGAGGGAAAAATAAACTCGGGAAAAAAAGAATAATAGTTTTAATGTATCCACAGTTGTTTATGGAATCTGCTTTAGTTTCAATTTCTAACCAGGGCAGAGCCCCCCAAAATGAATATCCTGACTCAGTTTTCAAGCAGAATGAGAAGGTACAACATGGTAGGAAGGCTGAATAGTAATTTTGAAGAAATGCCTATAACTGGCAATATCCATTTCCAAGGTAGCATAAAAATTTAAAAATTTAGTCATTTAGATAACTTTTGTCATCCAATACTCAAAGAATCAGGACACCAATCACAAATCTTACAATAAGGGTTTTCAACAGATCTTACAATTTTTTATTGCTTGTATCTGTTGGCTGGTGGTATACCTATGAGCTACGTTGAAGCAAGAAAGGGAAAGGGTATTGTTGATAACAGTAGTCAATCTGATGATAAAAATATGGATAGCTTTAGAATAAACTTTGAAAGAGAGGATAATTAGGCACTGAGTAACTGAAAAATAGCCTAGACTGAAACATGGATTTTCTAAGAGGAGGCTGTGTCAAAGCAATATAATATCTTTCCTTGATGGTGTAAATGAGATTTGGAAAGTAGTAAAGTACAGTTCTCATCTAGGTCACTGTTTCATAGAACATCACATGGAAAAATATTGTTTAAGAGGGAGAAGAAGGATGTTAATGGCAGAACTGAAATTTGGATAAAATATTACTCAGAGAGAAGACTACAATTAAGTGCTTTGAAATGGGAAGATTCAGGATATATTGGACTTCCTTTGAGACTATTTTTAGGATCAGTCTTGTTTAATATTTCCAGAACTGATGGTCCCACAAGAAGTATAAATATGCTAATTAAAGTTAAGGGTAGCTCGGAATGCCAGGAGGTCTCAAATCAGAGGAACATCAGACTAATCACAAGTGGATTACATTAAAATAATAGAAATGTAACAGAATAAAACAGGATTGTTGGTTAGAGATTATGAACAAGACTTTCTGCAACAAACTAGGAGCTTGCCAATTAAAGAGCTGTGGTGATGACAAAGCCTGGGAGTAGCCTATGAAGCACCAGTGTGATGTAACCAAAAGAAAAAGCAAATGTGATCTGAAACTGTATGAGGAGAATGGCATTACTGTGTAAGCACTCATGTAACCTCATCTGAAGTGCTCTACAGAAGTCTGACTACTCATGTTGAAGAAATGTAGAATTAGAGCATGTTCTGGGAAGGGTTACTCGAATTATCAGAGGAACAGATGGCCTGGAGGCTTTACATCCTCTTGATGGAGGAAGAAACCTGGGAGCTAAAAGCCACCAGAACAAACTGGTATAAACTGGCTTCAAATGATTTCTGCCCAGATACAAAGTTTTCATGACCAGAGCAATGAGGTTTCAGCACAATCTCCCAGAATAAAAAGAGGGATGACAGAAGAGGAATGAGATCAAGTTAATTTAATATGCAAGTTTATGAAGATGTTATGAAAATAGTGATATAGGACAGCTCTTTGTAACAGCAGTGGAGATGACTCAGTGAGTCAAGAGGAGCCCTTGAATCCAAACGTGATCCTATGTCAACCTCCCTTCCCCCTCCTCATCTCCCTTGAGCCTGCATATCACTTTGATCTGCCCACTCTGATCCTCCACCACAAAGGTATCCACACAAATTTACTCTCAAAGGAGGATATGACAGTCTCTCTTGAAATGTCTACTGTATATATTTCCCAAACCCTTTCAGGACTGTTTGCTCCTTTGAATAAACGGCTTGGGGTTTGTCTTTCCGGTAATCTTTTACAACTTTAAAAAAGTCCCTCTGAAGAAGAAACCACATAAGTTTTCACATCTTCTTTGTTCCAGCCTAAATCTAATACTTTAAAATATTTGTGATCTTTTCCATGTAGTTTCCTTTTCTTTTTTCTTTTTTTCACCTGGAAGATCACTCTGACTCCAATTCCCAATCTTCCTTTACAAAAATTGAGTTCCTAATTTCTCCTGAAACTAAAAATAGCAAATTTGCTTGATGATATTATCTTACACTGTTTTCTTTCTCTTTATCTCTAGTTCAATATGTTAAATAAAAAAACCTCTACAACATTGTAAGTGCTTCAATAACTTTGTGCAAATAAGCTTGTATCGTCTATCTGCTGCAACATCCTTTACCTAACAAGTACGGAGCTGCCACTCATTGAATTCACTGACAGTTTCTGTCATGAGTATTTCCTAATGATGTTATAGAAACTGAATGGGAAATCTCATTGTGAAACAAAGTTCCAACAACACCCTTTAAGCATCTTTCTTTTTTTTAGCTGTTAGTATGACACATATAACAAAAAAGTAATTCATGTCATAAAACAAGTAGCTGTAGAGACTCAAAATTAAAAAACACAATATAAAGAGTAAAAAAAGTTAAGCCCCATCATGTGGAAAACCTGCAGCAAGGAAATATGAATAAAATCATCCATGGAAAATATATGATCATTGTTTCCAGAAAAGTGGACAAAAAGAAAATTCATGATACATTATTTTCTTCCATAGAAACAATTAATTAACTGCCAACACCCTCTACAATATAATAGTGTTGAATTTCATAAAAGCTTTTCCTGAAGAAACACTGTAATCGTTCTTCTGTACAAAAACAACGTTGCTGTTTTGCTCCAGCCTTGACTCAGTGAAATTGACTCAGTGCAATGATCGCACTGGCATGGAACTCTCTGAAATTCAAGCAAGCTCTGGACAAGTGTCAGGGTTTGCATACAAGCTGCTTACTGTAAGCTACAACTTCTGTTTACCTAAACACGAGCAAACCGTGGGTTTTCTATCAGAAATGAGTCATCAGATTCAAACCTCAGCTTAAGCTTGGCCAAAATTCAGGAGGCTCACGACCCACTTTGGATTTTGCTGGCTAAACCTAGGCAGGCTGGCTCACATCCTGAGGAGCTGGATGCATAGTTGCTTTTGAAGATCTGAGCCTTAACTCTTTCTATGCCAGTCATCATCATGCCATCTGTGTGGTTGTTGACAGCACTCTGAAGTAGCACATTTGGATTGGATCAGGAACTTTGCCATGCTTTTGTTTTTAAAGTGACAGAAAAAGCACACGGAGAAAATTTTCTGTTGACAGTTCCTTACAGGGAAAAGAAACACTATTTGTAATGATGCATATATTTTTTGCTGTAACTGTCTGTTGTCTCTGTGAACCACCAACCTTTTACTTTGGCTCATTTACTGTCTCCAGCTATACGAGGAAATTAAGGTGACTTCTGATTCTTTTGCTGCTTAATGGATATGCCTATGAGTCAGAGCGGTCTCAGACTCCCTTTTTGCTGCTTGGCATTTTGGCAAACTTTTGGGTGATATTTTTTTCTCCTGCACAGTAGCAGGAATGGGAAGTAATGTTCCGTCCAATTCTTTCAGCTGTGACTACTATTAATTATTTTCAAGGTTTCCCTTAGGAAGACACTCTCACAGGAAATGTGCTCTTAGTTTCACCTATATGTGTAGGGTGGTTATGCTTCTGGGAGGCAAATCACTCCAGGCTAAGAGGGAAGACAAAAATGTTTCTCAGTTAACTCTTATGACGGACTTGGTTTCAGCAGCAACAAAACCAAGAAAATAAGAAGAGTTTGTGGAGCAGTTAGGTCCTGACTACGCGAGCAGTGGCTGTGTTAAACCTTGGGCTCAGGCTGAAGATTAACATCGTCATAAGGAGGTAGTAGAGCTTAATGAAAAGAGTTACTCAGCCATTACTAGGGAAATTGGCCTATCTCTCCAGGTACTGCCCATGTAGCTTCATATACCCGCATATACATTGCTTTTTATCTTTCGATCTCGTTCTTTCATAATTCTTACATCATTGCGAGAGAGAGAAGAGAAACAGTTTTCAACATAAGCCCCAAGCATCTAGCTCCCAGCTAGACTGAACAGAGGCGGCTGGCAACCGCCGAGGAAGGCCGGTTCGGGCTGTTTGGCTACTGAGCATCCCCTAGTGACCGACTCTCCGCATTGCAGCCTCTGCTCTGCCGAATTCACTAAAGAGCCTCAGAGAAGAGGCAGATTTCTCAGAGTCCGAGCTACGGGTTACTAAAGAGAATTAAGTCCTGGACTTACAAAAGCACTGCCAAGCTACAGAAGAAGTCATCAGTTCAAGACAATGAGGACCTCTTTTTAGTCCAGTTGTGGATTAAAACACAACTGACATCCCTTGTTTGACTGACAAAAACAGCAACTGAAGACAATTCTACAGATGGACCGACTTTTCACTTAAAATTGACTAATGGCTTATAAATCAGACAATGTAACAAGCAAAGAATTGTTGGCATTATTTCCCCACTGGATGCTACAGCATATTAGCAAAGCTTGCGTTTCCTCAGCAGAGAACCACGTACTGGTTTTGGTCACCTATTGGACTGCTTGATGCCTTCGAACAATGATGATGGGCAAGTTCTGACTCAAGAAAATCCTGCAAACTGTAGAGTTTTCTGTTAAACAAACAGGGAAAAAAATCATCTGCTTTGGCAATATGTGGCATTCTTTTATTTTCTTTCCTTTTTTTTTTTTTCCCCTTCAGCAGCAACTTTTTTTTCTAAATACTTTCACCAGCTTCAGGAAAGGGTGGGTTGGAGTCAGGGGTTTCCTGAGCCTTTTCAGAACATGGCTTTAACGTAGCCTTGTGTTCAGAAGAGCCCCTAGAGAGTCTTGTTTTGGAACACTCTGACGCCTACGCGTTATTATCTTTGCTACATTTTGCAGTTTTGTGTGAAATTTATTTTTAATCTTTAACAAAACATGCCCCTGTTTATCTTAAATTCAGAAAAGGTTTAATAATTTAAAACAAAATAACTTTTAAAATAATTAGATTTACAATGAATGCCAAAACATAAAAGTATAAAGCAAGTTAACAAGAAAGGACTTCTTAAAGATCAAAGAAAACGTGTTTATTTGATTTGATTAAAAACAAATAAAAAGTACTTTCACTTTAACAGGTTATAACTGGCTGTTGACAGAAACCAGGGAAAGAGTTTCCCAGTCCCACAGGATAAAGGTTTTCTTCTGATAGAGGTTCACGTACTCAGAACAGATTGCCTACTGATATGTCAAAGGAATTAGACTTTGAAAAGCAACACAGCTGCATCGATAGTAAAAAGCGGGACAAAAAGGCAAGTTTTCTTGGACAACACACTCCATTTGCTATTATCAAGTAGGACTGATGGTGGGAATCAATGGGTATTTCTATCTTCCAGCCCTCTATACAAAAAACAGCTCTGGAAATGGGTGAGGTTAAAAGTATCGTGTAATTTAGTGGGAAGGCAGGACACAGTAGCTCAGAAACTGCTTGAACGTAGCAGTAGAGTTCCCAGAAGAAAGTTTCCGTAAGTCTCCTCCTGCGTGGGCAGAGAGAGCTGGTACCTGGCAGCCTCTGCCCTGCCAGCTGTCTTGTGCCCCTGTCACGACAAGTTAGGAATCCCACCAGGGAAGTCTCTCCCCAAGGCTCCCATGGGAAATGTACAGACCTTTCATGAAATGATGCTGTGCTGGGATATAGGCATGAAAAAGCTCAATAACTGAAACTAGAATTTGCTTTAAGTCAGGCTGTCTAAAACTTTGTTTAATGAGGTTTTATGTTTGTTAATACAAACTTAACTGCTAAAAGAGCATTTGAAACAGTATGGGTTGGGGTTTTTTTTAAGAGTAAACATTTTCCTCATTTCTAAAAGAGAAAAGAATCCATAGTCTAAAGACTGCTTGAAACCTCAGTGAAGTCCCCCAGCTAAGCCAAAAAGACCACTTTTGACATTCCAAAAACACTGAGGTAAAAAGGTCCAGAAAAATATTTAAAACATTCACACTATTTCAGACCTTCTCTACACAAAATGACGAAAAATATCATTCTTAAATAGTAATTTGAAGGTTCTCTTTAAAAGCAACATGTGAAATTCCTCATCCAAACTTTACAGAAGTAACCATTTTAGAGGAGGGGTAGTTATTTTCACACTAATTTTAGAGTGTCCACATACTCTAAAGAGTATCTCCACAATACTTTTTTAAGGGTGTTCACATAACAAGAACAGTCTCTTTAGCAACCACAGTCACCGCATCTCACTTCCCATCCTGTTACCATCGGCCTGGAAGATGCGTTCAGACAGATGACCCAGACCTGCACACCAGCAACAGGCAGGCTTCAGCACACAGTGTCATGCCGGGCTATTGCAACTGGGACAGTGCCAATGGGCTCCTGCCTGTGAGCCTGCAGCCTTGAAATCACCTCCAATACCAAGGACAGCCATACCCACTACTTCTGAGCAACCAAAGCACTCCGCTCACCATGTGCATGCATTTCTGATCAAGGGTTTGGTCAGCCTAACAGTTGCTCGTATAACTCATTTTAACTTGCAGCAAGACTATGGAGAGGAATGAGATACCACTAAAACCATTCACGCACTGCAAGATCATTAAAACAAAGATGACTGGGAAAGAAATTGAGCCTTGCTTCAATTTAAAATACTTGGTAATTTGATGAGGAAATTCATGTGCAATTTGTGTTTATGTCTGGAGGTTTTCCCTAGCGTGAATGCCTTTAAAGGAAAACCAGATCTTTCTTGCAATGTATGTTCTTTCATGTTATGCAGCCTAGACTGAGGATTGCAGTGATGTCAAAAATGTACATGGAGTGATTGCATCCTGTCTGTGTCCTGCGAGAATGACTTTGAAAGTTATATGTTTCATCTCTACAGTCATATCCTGATCAACAAACTCAGTCAATAAATAAATACATTTAGTGACAAACCTAGCTCTTTCTGTAAGCTGCAGTTAAACAGGAACTCGATTTGTTTTTTGTATTCACATCTATTCTATAATAATGAATCCAGCACCACAATATCCGAGCACTCATTATAAGATCAGAGAAACCTTTGTGGTACCCGTTTTCCTAAAAATCATTTTAAAAACCTAGCCCTCCATTCTCATTCTTTTGAAGTCTTTGCTTTAAGCCTAAGACCTAAATACAAAGGGCCAGAGCTTTGGTTGAGAATGTTGCTTTTTTTAATGTGATGAACTAATTTTGCCCAAGAAAGAGGCACACAGAGTACACAGTGTGTGAAATTCTCCTTATTGTTTTTCCATAGCTGAGTGTGCTACTAAAACATTTATAAAATTCACGTTTAAATACTGCTTTTTGTGTTAGGTGTGGTGTTTCTCACATACAAAATTCCTAGCACCAGGGCATTTTGGGGTAAAATCTTAAAGGGTTGAATGAGTTACAGGTCTCAGAAGAAATATGTAGAACAGATACGCCAGACACACATCTGGAGCCATGCCTCAATATCTGGGGAAAACTTTCTCACACTGTTGGAAAGTCTTTCAAAGTGAAGTGCAAGCCAAGATTAATTCTGCTACCATACTGCTATTGCAGCTATTAATACCCTTCTCCTAACACAGCAGCATTTATCCACCACTGTCAAATCCCATTCCCAAGGATTAGCCTGCTTCAGGTCAATCTCTGTCAGGGGCTCTGAGGGCTGCCCGAAGTCTCTGGCAAGGTAGCATGCCCTGATGCCTCTGGCTCACACAGCACTGCCCAGGAAGGCTCCATGGTCACCCCAGCACCTGAGGCCATGTTCAGCTCTGGAAATTTTGCTGTCCCATTTCACTACCTCAGGGTATGTGTGCTGTGACAGTCAGAGTGAGCCCACTCCTGGGGCCGGTTTTGCTGCCTGTGGCCCGCGGGGCGAGGACGGGTTTGGCCAAGAAAAGCCCACCCCACCAGACACAACACCAACCGGGCAGGTGGGAGGCCATGGGCCAGTTGCAGCGGCTGTGTGGGGCCAGGGTGGTACCAAAACACTCGAGTTTTGCCAGCATGTGGGAACAGGGAGGCCAACCTACACGCAGCAGTAACTGTAGAAGCAGCACAGAGCAAGAAGTAGGCACCGAGAGCACGGAGACGTCCGGAACCCCGAGCCCTCACACCAGCCCAGGGCACCGCAGCCAGCGCCCGCCGCCTCCCTCAGGGCAGCTGCGGCCGCGTGTGGCCCCGCCCCTCCCCCAGCGGCCCCGCCCCGTGCGGCCCCGCCCCGTGCGGCCCCGCCCCGTGAGGCCCCGCCCCGTGAGGCCCCGCCCCGTGCGGCCAGGGGCGGCCGGGGCCGCGGGGGGCGCTGTTCGCTCCTGGGCCCGACGCAGGGCGCCGGGGCGGGGCGGAAGTGAGGCGAGGCGGCGGCGGAAGCGGCAGCGCGTGCGTGGCAGGATGGTGAGTGCGGGCTGTCCCCTAGCCCCAGCGGGCCGGGCCGGGCCGGGCCGGGCGGGACCGCAGCGGACAGGGCTGGGTCAGGTCGGACCAGCCCGGCCCGTCATTGCCCCCGGGCCGTTGGGGTCCCCGAGAGTGGCAGGCGTTGGGCGAGCGGCGCTGGATCCGTGCTGAGTCACGGGGGTCCGGCGCAGCCATGGCGTCCCTCGTCCGTGGCCGCCCCCCCGCCGCCCCGTGCGGTCCGTCTCCGCTACGCATCCTCATGGTCGCTCGGGGCCGGGAAGGCGCGGGGGGTGCGTGACTGCGGGGAAAGGCCGTTTGGGAGCGGGGCGGGACGGGGAGGCCGAGAGCCTGGGCAGTCCCCAGGCTGCGGGCCGGGGCCCTGCTGCACGGCGGCGGTGGCGGAGGGAGCTCGTGCCAGTCCGTCATAGTAAGACCGCCTGAGACGGTCTGGGCCCTGGTGTCACCTGAGAGCGTTTCGTTCTGGGAGTATTTCGCGTTTCTTTCCTTACGTTTGACTTTCACTTTGATCTCTCTTGTCCCGTCTTCTAAACAACGTGTCTCCTCAATGCTTTCACTTAACAGCAATATCGAAAAGGGCCGGTTAGCGTGGAGCACGTTAGTTGGGAGAGGCTTTATATGCATGTGGTAACAAGAGGTTCTGATAGCCCTTGGGTTATTGACAGGTAATGGCTTAATACAAAGGACTTTAGGTGTGGAATTTGTGTTGGATCTAAGATGCTGCTGGAGGAGACTCCGGCACTGACTGGCTCATCACTGTCACCTTCCAGAGTTTGTTATACTTTGACTTACTGGTGTAGCAGTTTGTATGAACAGTCCTCTAATCAATTCAATAAAATTGGGCAGATTAGCATGAAATTAGTGTTCTGGTTTAAGATAGCTTAATAAGTCTTGGAAGCTGTGCTTTTCTGGTCTTCTGCTACAAGTTACAGTTTTTTTTCCCAGGCGTACTAGGCCGATTGGGTACACACTGTCCTCTTTATAGCAGCCTTTAACCATAGATAAAATCAATTTGATCTTTCTTGATTGTGTCTATATTGAGTAAATGAAGGAATGCTCAGACATGTTCTTTTCTGTCCTGGGGCATGCCTTTTTGCTTTCTATCCCTGCAGCCCAGGCTGGGCATGAGCAAAGGATAACTGTGAGTTTAACTGTTCCATCCAGATTTAAAAAAAAAAATGTTATCAGTGACAGTAACTGTCATTGGACTCTCTGAAAGAATTCTGATTTACTTCGGGATTTCTGTTTTGGTCTTGGGATGTATTGTTTGGGGTGTTTTTTTTTTAAAGATATCGTGAAGTCTGGGCCTTGTATTTGGGCAGTTTAAGGAATCTTTGAGCATTTCATCTGCCTGCCATAATGGCCCATATGAAAGGGGCCAGGTTCTGCTAAAGTAATCCTCCCTTTTTTTTTTTCCCCTCCAGAATTCCAGAGGTGCTGCTTCTTTCTTGAAGGATAGCATCCCAATTACTGAATTTTCAGCTTCAGGACCATTTGAAGGTCATGATCTTCTGCGTAGAGGGTATGCTTTACTTTTTTCTTCATTTTTGCCGTAGCTGATGTTCATCCTCAGATACAGAAAGGAAGAGTGTAGTAGGTGTTGACTTTTTAAAGTTCTTGGCGGATGTATAAAAGTGGTAGCATAAAGTAGCATAAAGTGTTTACCCAGATTGTCTTTCAACCTTGAATTTCCGTGAGAACTCATTTCAAGAAGCAGATAATATTAATGTACTTTTACCTGTTTAATGTGCCGTTTTGGAAAAGTGATGGCAAAATATTAATAATTATGAAAGAGATGCTGGTTGTAAAATACAGGTATATGAGCATGCAATAGCAAATGTTAGGAAATAGGAAATGTTTAATTTCAGCAGTGATAGAAAAAGTAGATTTAATGTAATAAAAAGAGTGTCTTTGTTTTTTGACATTTCACATGAGTGCAAAACTAGGTACATGTCTGTCTTGGATAATGAAACTAAAATAAGTTCATGGAGTTTAAAATGTGTGTAATACAACTATGAGAGGGGAAAAAGGTGTATACAGTATTCAGGTCCAAAGGCTTGAAGACTTTTAAAATCAGATACCATAGAGCTTGGATATGATTGAAACTGTGGCATTGTCATTTAATGTTTTCCTCTGTTTCTGAAGGGTGTTAAGAAAGGAAGACTGTCATTCCATTTTGTCAAATAAAGGAAACAGGATGCCTGAAATTAAGGGTTTTTTTTCCTTTGCGGTATTGCTGTAGTAAGAGGTATTTTGTTCTCTTTATGGTAGTTTGAAGTGTGCTAATTACGTGTTTCTCTCGGTTGATGTGTATATCAGAGATTACCTTTGGAACACAACTTAAAGAGCAATAGCCTGATTGATTTTTTTTTTTTTAAAGTTCATTTTTTTAACTTGTATTTCTAGCTTTACAAGTGTGAAAAATGAATTGATGCCCAGCCACCCACTGGAGCTGTCAGAAAAAAATGTAAGTATAACAGCCAATGGATCTTAAATCTAAACTAATCATGAAGTTTAAATTACCAGTGTCGCTACCATGACCACACTTGCAGTAACAGCTAATGAGCAGGGTCTTGCCTTTAACAGAGTAAAGCTGTTCAACAGCAGTAACATTTTGATTACAAACATAACATTGTTGGCAAATTTGTTCATTGTTAAGTTCCTACTTGTGATTCTCCACTCCAGGTGTGTAAGCATTTTCCTAAGTAGGGATTTACTTAGTAAGGTCTAGCCATCTAAAAGTTCTGACGCTGGTTGTGTGCAGCCTCTGTAGTTAGATGGGGGTACACTTGTCACCTTGAGAAGGCTGATCCATTTTATCTCTTCAGTTTACCTTATATCTTCATTTTCAGGTGCTCAGGCTCTGAAGCTGTAAATACTTTTCATTAAATTATTTGATTTAATCTAGAAACGTCATGCATGCAGTGTTTGATCTAAGCACACATGATCTTGTCCAGCTTAGTCATTGCTCACAGACCTCTGAAGGTGGTCTTTGTGCCATGGGGTGAGGGTAAAGGGAGACTAAGCTGACAGCCTTGGCTAAAGAGCAGGTCGACCTGAGTCTCATCTCTGGTGCTTGTTTTGTCAGTACAGAAGATTTGATGTAGTAAGATAACCTGAAGCAGAGGCAGAGTTTGGATTTATTGGTCCAAATTGCTAAGCTAATGAGCATGATGAGGTCTGAGTGTTTTGTCTTGAGTTAAAAGGATGATAATGTGACACCAGCTTCACAGACTTACTAAAAAAACTATAAATATTTCAGAGCTATTTGTCAGTTGTTTTGTGGGGGTTTTTTTTGCAACTGACTGAAATAACTTTTAACTCTGTTCTTACTGCATAATTAGAAGATCACATGTTAGCAAGAAAAAAAAAAGCACAGAAAGAAGTAAGACAGGGAATTTGATCCCCTTAGAAGCATGTGAAACACTTAAATTCTTTGTTCCACAGATTGTTTGGTTAGTTTTTCTGTAAGGTTGTGAGTGATGTATTTAAGAGTTACTTTCATGTACATTTGAATGGGAAAAGACTTACCTGAGCCTGAGATAGTTATGGTTGCTATTACTGCCATAAATGGTAGGTTGTTCTGGTAGCACTAGTAGAAGCCAAATCTTTCTACTACACAGATAAGAACCTCTACTTTGGAAAAATAATGTGGCCAGAATTGTAAGCTTGGGATAAGGCATAAAAGTAGAATTTTCTGCTAACTCTCAAAGAGCATTCCATACAAGTTGTTATGAACAAAAGGCATGTTATGCCTCTGACTTCTCCTGTTGGTTTTTAGAGATGTCCCTCTACATGCATGGGATGATACTCTGGTGCTAGTAGGCTTTTGTCATGGTGATTGAGTGCAGGCTTTAAATGAAGGGAATTGTATCTTTGTTTTATTTTACAGTATTGCATTGTGTCAGTATTGCAGGTCTGTAGTCACTACTACAGACGCCAAAATTGAGACTGGATTACTCAAGTTTCAGTTTAACATTAAGCATAAGTTTCTTTTGTGTACTTCAGTATTTGTAAGACAGCACTCATGTCACAAGAGCCCTCTACTAAATAGATTTTGTCTTGCTGCTCAGTTTTACAGTAGCTGGTAAAATTGTGGGCTTTCTTTTGCTTCTAAGACATAAAGCATATGCGGTGTTCTGTCTTCCTACTTGATCAGAAAAGAAGTATTTAAAGTGTTTTCAAGCAGATTCTTTGATGGCTAACAATAACATCAATTGTGTCTTTCAAGTTTTCGTTTTTACTGTAAACCAGACTTAGCTTCTAATTTGTGCTAACAGTCCTGAAGTAGTGCAAAACTACACCACTTGGTGGTGGTACAAGTAAAATAAAATTGCTGCTATTGATTTGTAATAAAATCCACCAAGAAGCAATCTCAGTTTCATAAATCAAATATTAGTGCATCACTGTATTTCATATACATTTCAGACAGATGTGATCATGTCACCGAGTTTTTACATGTAAATTTAATAAGCATGTTAATTTAAGTAGGGTGTCACAAATCTCTTCTATGCTGTACTTGAAAGTAACTTTTTTTTGCTAACATAAATCAATGTTGTTTGCAATAGTTCCAGTTAAATCAAGATAAAACAAACTTTGACATGCTGAGAAATATTCAAGGACTCCATGCACCCTTAAAGCTGCAGATGGAATTCAGAGCAGTGAAACAGGTAGGCATTTTTATCCAACTGCTGTAACTGAAACCACTGGAAAAAAAACCGTTGATCTTGGAACATACTTTCACAGAGACAACTTGTGTTGTTAAAATAAACCTTATATCTCCACAAGGCATTCTTTCACTGGACTGCTTTTAGTAAAACCAACCATCCAACCACTGCAATTAATCTTTTCCAGAACTGAGTATCAATTCTTAAAGTTAATGCTCTGTGAAACCTATAAACCTTCATTGGAAGGAATCTCTGCACCTGTAGAGAAAAGACGCGTAGAGGTCTGAAGCAGATAGTGATCTGGGAGTGGGTACAGAGGTAACATGAAACCTGAAGCTGGGAAGTTGCTATGTGTATTTTTTGTTCCAAAGTCTTCCGTGTAAGACTGGGGGAGGTCTATGGGGAATTAAGTTCAAAGGTTTTAGCTCTTAATTGGGAAGCTGAGTCTGTCTCCTTTTTCTCCTTATCTCTTAGGATGGAGAGTTACTGGAGGGAGACTGGCTGATTCTATGATCTTAGTAAGCTTTTTGGTCTCGTTGAAGGTTGTCAAGCTATTAAGAGTTGTTTTGCCAAGTGAGTTAGAGCAACTTTATCCTCCTTTCCAGTGGATCAGGCGCTACTGAACCACACTGAGCTGCAATAAACTTGGTAGAAGTCACTAGTCATGGAGATGTAAATCAGGATGTACAAAAACATCCCTTGATGTCAGCTGTGCAGTCCTGTGATGAAGAATCTTTTTCTTAACTTATGTTAGCACATGGCAGAAGATGAGGCAGGTTAGGATAATCCTGCTACTGTGTCCCCACTGGTGGTATTGGGGGATGGGTGGGGAAAACAACAGTGATCAGAAGGTTTGTCACTTCCAGCTTCATGTTAGATATGCAGGTTCTCTTGGGGTTTAATTTCACTTCTCTCAAATATTTACTGGCATAGTGTATTTGAACTTCTGTCAATTGTACCAGTAGTGACTGTGGAAGCCTTTGGCATAGTTTGTGCATAAAGAGATAGCTACATGATAATTTTATGGTTGTAAACCACAAATTTCAGTGTGGTATAACTAAGTATCAGTGGTAGTGAATGCAATTGTATGTACAGATATGCCATTCTCAGAATATGTAAGCGTTGAGTGCTGTGTGTACTACTTGACGTTCTTTCATACTACTGTGAGTAAAAGGTACAGGAGAGAGTGTTGAAAGTAACTAGGAGTGGACTTGAAGCTTAAGAATTGATGGGGATCGGAGAAAAAATTATTATGTAGATTAGTTGCAAGGAGGGAATGTTTAGAGATGAAAATCAATATAGCTCTATGACTTAGATTCCTGACTTGTGTCAGAGATGTAGGAAACTTAGAATGTGGTTTCCAAGCACTACAGTATATCAGTTGCCTGGTACTGACCCCAGGGTATGGAAGTGCTGGTTGCAGTGAGCCTTCCCAGCTTTATGTGGTAATAGAGGAGAATCACAGAATGGTAGGGGTTGGAAGGGACCTTTAGAGATCATCTAGTCCAACACCCTGGCAGTAGCAGGTCAACCTAGATCAGGTCTCATAGGAATGTGTCCAGGTGGGTCCTGAAGACCTCTAAGGAAGGAGACTCCACAACCCCTCTGGGCAGCCTGTGCCAGGGCTCCATCACCTGAACAGAGAAATAGCTTTTTCTTATGTTTAAGTGGAACTTTTTGTGTTCCAGCTTCATCCCATTACCCCTTGTCCTGTTACTATCTACTATAGAAAAAAAGGGATGTCCCAACCTCCTGACACCCACCATTTAGATATTTATAAATGTTAATAAGATCTCCTCTCAATCTCCTCTTCTCCAGACTAAACAGCCCCAGTTCCTGCATTCTTTCCTCATATGAAAGATATTCCAGTGTCCTGATCATCTTGGTGGCCCTGTGCTGGACTCTCTCCAAAAGAGAGAAAAGAGAGTAGTTTTTGTTTTACTGCACTGCTTGCTGTAGTAGCTGTGCTGCAGTGAAGGCTACACATCTAATGAGAAGCTGTTCTTTTCAAAACAGATAAATGGTAGAAGACAGTGGCATTAGGTAGGTTTTGCATTCACTGTGTGCTAATAATTCTCATTTCATCATTCTTTCTGAAGGAAGAAGTGACTTTGCCTGTTGCTTTTCTCAGTCACTTCAGAATGAGAAATCCAACTACAAACCCTCTCAATTGAACTTTTGAACTCAATTGAACTTGAACTTTTGTCTTTTTCCAGGTCCAGCGTCTCCCATTTCTTCACAGCTCAAACATGGCGCTGGATACCCTGAGGGGAAATGATGAATGCATCGGTTTTGAGGATATCCTCAATGGTAAATACATTGGTTTGAATATGATGGAAATATTTAAAGGTAAAATTTGGAACGCATGGAGTTCTTTGCCTCTACAGAATAAAAGAAACACACAAAATAGAAATGAAAAATTTAATTCCTAAGGGCAAAGAAGCACTGAGGGAAGGAGAAATAAATATGGTTTAGCTGGTACTTGTGTGGAAATTACTTTGAAGTACTGAATGAGCCAGTGTATGCTTGGAGGCTGGATTTCTAAAAGAGTAAAAAATGGTTCACTTGTGTTATATGTTTGTTTCCCCAGAAACATTTGAACTACTTGTGTGGATTTTGACAGATGGATGTTGCAAAGATATAAAGTTTTTTAAAGGTCTATGATGAGAAAGAAGGAAAGGCTAGAGGAGAGATACCAAACTAATGAACCAGAGATGTGGTAGAGGGAAGCCTCCCTCCAATTAGCTCAACAGTTTGCAGTTGTGTGGTAGGCCACTGACTGACAGTTCATATGTGTGGAATAGAATAAACCTGGGAAAATAGCAGGAGTGGTTTAAGAAAAAGAATTATTTCTAGCTGGTAGTTAAAGACATGAAAGTAGGCAGAGGGCATTTTGAGGTCGGATTGGAGAATGGGAAGAGCCAAAGAGATAAGGAACTGGAAATAACAGAGGGGTAAGTGGGAATCTAGAGGCATGAGGTAAAACTGGGATTATTTTCTGGGATGGATTTACAGGGAGCAAGGCAAAGAATCTTGGGTTATTGTGTTTCTAGGAGTAGAGCAATGTCACACATAATTTATAGGAATTTAGTTATTTACCGTTGCTCACAACAAGCAGCTGCTCCTTGGCACTCTGAATTCAAAGTGGTTTTGGTGAGGTTCTATTTATCAGCCCGGGCTGGGTTAGATAATTTTGGTGTCTACACCCATAAACAAAGGTGTATTTTGTAATAAACGTGCAGTCAGAATCCTTTGTCTGGCCTTGCTTGTTTTTTATGGAAATGAAGCTCATACTTCAGGTATCCTTTGCACGTTTGTTAATAATCTTTGAGTGCAGTGGCTGTTGTCAGCCATACTTCATAGAATGGAAGAAATCTCAAGAGGTAGTGAAGGGCACAGAATTTCTGTGAACCTGCATGATTAGATGGAGAAACTCCGAGTATGTCCCAGCTAGCAAAAGGGAGGAATGTGAGCTCCTAGCGTGCCGTGAAGCTACATTGGAAAGAGATACGGGAAAAAGCTTCAGTCAGACTTGAGTTTTTGTAGACACAAGACTGTGCTTGTGTAGAACTGGTGAAGTGTGTGTGGGTTCTTACAAAATATCATCTCACTGTAGATGTATTTGTTACCCAATCATTGGTTTGGACAGATATTTACGAGTTACAGACCTGCATTATACAACACTGTCAAAAAAACAGTTGTGTCACTGTTGCACTAAGGATTACAATGGAGGAAAGAAAGACATACGTTCATAGTTTTTGTTGGCCTCTGTAGCTTGGCAAAAGCCTCATGTTCTTGCCTCTTTTTTTTTTTTTTCTAGATCCTTCACAGAGTGAGGTTATGGGGGAACCACACATCATGATGGAATACAAGCTCGGTTTATTGTAACAAAATGTTCTCCACAAAAATGTTTTGTGGGTGTCTTTATACTGCAGATCTAAATGCATGATACTAAATTGACACTCACAGTGTTAAACAGTCCTACAGTTACTTGCCTTCTTTGATGAAAAGGCACATTAAATGTTAAAAGTCTATAAATTGCTCTGTGCTTGTTGTTAATGATATAAATGTCCTGTAACTAGGTAGTTCAAATACTGTCTCTTCATACACTGCTCAGGACAATAGCTTCTTCACTATGGAAATGCCATATGTGTATACAAGAAATCCCAAATTACTTGTGCATTTTAAAAACTGATTTCTGTAGGCAAATGCCTGTAATGGATGTTCCTGCAGAAGAACTTTTTAAGGGGGAATGGAAGGTATTTTCTGTTGAGTAACTCTTTTTTCATGAAAATTTCCCTACACTTTTTAAACTGTTGAATAAACATTTGCTATAAATACTGTTGCGTTCCAAAATATATTTAATCAAGAATCTCTCAGCCACAACACCGTGTTGTTGCTTTTTCTTGCAGTATGTAAAGATCTTTACCTCCTGCACTGCCAATGGAATCCTGCTACCTACATTCAGTCCTGCTCCCTGTTGACAGCTGTTCATGAAGGAGACATTGAGCTTTTGTGCAGAACTGGAAGTGCTGCTCAAAGAGAGGAGTTAGAGGTCTGGGGGTTTTCATCTGCGTCCCTGAGAGGATATTCTGGTTTCTGAAAGGAGAAGCAAGTTCCACTTGGACTTTAAAGAGGTGTTTTAAAATCCATTTGGGAGCATAATCCAAAAGAGTACTCCTAGATCTGGGTATTTCAGTATCCAGGGTTAAAGAAATAATGCAGTGCCTAATTATAGCAGCACCTAATAAAGCTGCTGCAGTGGGACTGTGAAGATACAGTGGTACTGGATCACAAATACAGAAATAATGCTGTGTGAGTTTACCCAAATTGGATCTTAATGAAGGGAGAATGAGAGACCTACACTCAGATACACCTTTTAGAGGAGTGGGCCACTGAAAGGTTTTTCTGTGTGCCTGAGATGGTGGTGGGATGTTGTTAACTTCAGAGTTTTAACAACTATTTTCTGATAAGTGTGCACGTCTCATATATAAGCCCTGCAAGGCAGTTGATACGATCTGATATATCAGGAGAAAAAGTAGTCTCTGGTTCAAAAGATGTCATCTCTTGTGGGGAACTGGAAACAGTATTTCTAAGGCTGGAACTGTCATTGTTCAGCAGGTCTTAATGACTTGGTTATACTGCTAAGTGCACTTAGTGTTCTGTTTTAGGTAATTCTGGCAGAAATGTTGCTATAAACCTCTTTTCACAATCCTAAACATCTCATGTACTTTTCAGCAGGCTTAAAGCTACTGCAGGTTCCCTACCCATGTGAGTGAAAGCTTCTAGCTTCTGTGCTGTTAGTCTGCAGTGCTTTTCTGCACATCTAGTGTGTGTGCAACATTGCAGCAAATCAAAAACTTTGAGGTGACCCAGTATGAGACACCTTACTGGTGGGTTGATGTGGTTTATTTAAACTTGTTTAAGTGAAGCTTCTAAAATTGTCTTTTACTTGAAAGTTGAAGAGACCAGAGGCTTGTGCTATGAAATACAAGCTATTTAATGTGTATTATTTGCCTTAGTGAGCTTAAACCTGGTACCAATGAGTTGAATGTGCAACTGTAGGCCTACTCACCGTCTTATTTTCCATAGGTCCCGGTCTTTCTGTGAGCTGATACACTTTATTAAATAAGAGAAGGGGCTGCTATTTCATAATAGACAAGTTTCTTGGCAGTTTGATATAAAGTAAAAGCAAATTGTTACAAAGCAAGCTTGAGGTTGGGTAGGCTTTGTGTTGCTCTAGGCTCAGACCAGAAAGGCTGAGAGATTACCTGGCCAAGTCTGGGATAAGTTAAGGTGTGTGCATGGATTTTTAGGAGCATTTTCAGGTCTGCCTTTCTACCAGCCCTGTTGCAGGACACAGCCATCTCATGGTTGGAGAGAGCTGCTGGTACCTTCTGGCTCCTTGCCTCACTAGCTAGTTGGCTTTTCCTGGTGTTGACTGAAACCTGGATGCTACTGTTGCAGAGCAAAACTACATTAAGTAATTGAGTAGAGCTTCTCCAGAGTGCAGTGAAGAGAGGACACGGATTAGGAGGCTGGACATAATTTCTAGGTGGCTTTGTTCAACAGTTATTATAGTTTGTAATAAACTTGGTTGACATCAAGCTGTATTCAGCAGGAGGAATTTGCACTGTTGATTATGTCTGTAAGGAAGGTAATTGCAGGGGCTGGCCAGGTCGGAAAGCAAATGGTATGTGTGGGTGGTCTGTGCAAGAATGTACACTTATCAATAAAGCTATGACAGTCAAACAAGATTGAGGCCAAGAGCTTTTAAGATCAAAAGGAAGGGTTATGCTTTTGCAGTGTTGCAGTGGGTTGGCCTAGGGACCGGGCTTCCTGGCCTAGACCCTTCTCCCTATTCCTAAAAGCTGCATTCTGTAAAGCAGGGGCTGCAAGCAGCAGCCCAGGGAGGCTTTGCCAAGCGAGAAGGGCTGATGAGTAGGACTGGGACAGACCCAGCCTGGGCAAGGGGAGGGAAGTGCCTGCAGATCTGAAAGGTGCAACACAAGCTCTCACCCTGACTTGGAGGCAGTAGTACTGCTCTGCAGTTCCCCACATCCTCTTGATGCCAATGCTCTGCATAGCATCCTTTCCTCTCCCTAAGTGCAGGAGGGAGGCAAAAGCACATCTTCCTGCACTGCTGTTATTACCACAAAAAAACAGACGACACCATAGTGTTGCTGCTTTTGTTGACATAAACATTCCTCTGCCAGTCATCCCGTTGACCATTTCTCAAGAAACAAAGCAAGAACTACACATACAACACAGTTTAGAAAACCAAACTTTTTATTAATTTCTGTCAAAATAATCTGCATTTATATACAAGTAGGGCAATTATTATACACTTGAAAGATTTTAATAATCTTCATTAGTACCTGGTTTCCTCAGCCTGCACTGTGCTGGGTACTTTAGAAATACAGTTCATATCTTCATGTACTTCCACCTAAATTCGTGGCCAGTTCTAAACACTGCATCTACCAGAAATACTTTGCAAATACCAAGTACTTTGTACAGCAAAATCCAGCCATGACACAGCACTTCTGAAATGTTTGTGCTTGTTCTCATTTGGACCAACAATGCCACTGTGGAACTGGTTTGCTTTGTTGATACCTCCAAAGTGCCGGGAGAGGTGGGTGTTGAGGAGGAGGCAGTGAAGGAACACACCCTGCTTCGTTCACTTGACTTTTTCCAGGCAGTTTTGTGTGAAATAGTTAAATTCATAAAGCCTAACATAACCGCATAATGAAGAGCCAAGGAAGACAATGTAATCTTTGTGCAGAAATCCTCTGCATCAGTGTTTTCTCAATCTCTCTACAAGTACTCATTATGCTTTGGACCCAATGATTACTGTAACTCAGCTCGATTCTCCAACAAGTTGGCAGCAATTTGGGCACCTTGAGGGAGGAGAGTTAAGCAGTTTTATTTACTGACTAGTGTCTAAACTAGCTAGGAAAAGCTAATGATCCTTAATTGGCAACAATTGGTCTTGGTAGTTCAGGACGGAAGCGTGAGAGCTGGCTATAGCTGTGAGCTGTATTATATTTATTCTCCCCATCCTGGATAATGGCCATGTTTTCACTAGTGCTGGGTAGGCACCACTCTCCTGGAGTGTAAACTCTCTCCTGTACCTTATTTGACCTCTCTTTCAAACTTCTCCATGATCACACTATGTAGCCTAGAAACAATGCCGTCATTCGAACATAAAGGACCTACAATTGTGGTGTGGTACTAATACCTTTTGGTGGAGTGCTGCTGAGAACTACTCTGTTCCTTGGATGGACAGAAATGTCTATAAGCAGATCATGGATTCTACTGTCTTCATGATGTCTGTCTTCATTTTTATCCTGTGCTCTGTGTTTGTGAAGTCAGTTCTCACATCACGGTTGTTTTCCTAGAGGTTTTGTTTTCTGTCAACCACTTTACATTATTTTGGTTTCTCTACCTGATCTGTTTTGGAGGAAGAGTCATATACCAGCAACCTGTACTTTCAGGGGTCAGAGTAGTATTGGCTGTCAAACCCTCCCTGAAAAAAACAGCATTGGAGTGGTCACAGAATCGTTACTGTTGGAAAAGACCTTTAAGATCATCAAGTCCAACCACTAATCTCATGCTGCCAGGACCACCAGTAAACTAAACCATGTACCTCAGCACCTCATCTATGTGTCTCTTGAATGGGTTTTATACTTACACTTCCACTGTGAAACTAATGCTCAGAACCGTTTCTGCTTTGAAGATCTCAAGCAAAAAGCTGAAGAGTCAATGCAGAAACTGATTCCTAGATTTGGCAGTCTGACCAGTTTGCACTGTGGCCCTGGGATAGTCACATGTCCTCTTTCTCTCTCTCTCTGCAACAAGGAGGATGGTATCTGTTATGGAAGGAGGTTCTTGATAGCATTCATAAAGTGCTTTGAAGATGAGACAGTGCTCAAGACGATCAGATGAATGATTCGGATTTGGCCACTCCATTTCAGGGTTGTCGAAAAAATAACCAAAGGTCCACTGAGAAGAAATGCTATTACAGCCTTTCACTAGAATAAATGTGTAAGCTAGGAACAACCAATTTAAATAAAAACCAAGACATCTCTATGGGACAAAAAACAGAGGTATCTGGATGCAGTATGAAAATAGATGTGTTAATATGGCTTCTACAAAATGTAGGCATGGGCCTAACCTCCCACTCTGCAAGCTGGAAATTTTCTGTGTACAGTGGTTCTGTGTGAAGATCCATTTTAGGAACTAAGTCACAGGCAAGGTCCACATGTGAAAATTGCACGAACACACCCTCTATCTGCAGAGCAGAAGATCTCCTTATAGTGGGTGCAAGTACTGCCTCCAGTTTGGTTGTCTTCTCAAAAACAGTACCTTTTAGTCATTTTAGACAGGTTTGGGGGCTTACCATTAAGACAGGCCTTTTAAGATACACCACAGTGGACTTCATCCTCTGTGGCATGAGCTCCACTGGCTTCAGCAGAATTGCCAGCACACTCTGAGTTGATAAGCCTATCTCTCGGCCCACTCAGAATGATCCAAGATGTACCATAATCCCCAGCTGACCCTCTCAAACTTGAGAAAGGGTAAGCAGGCAGTATCACACTACCTTATTTCTTAATTCATGCTGAAAGTGGCATTAAAATCTCCATTGCTAGTCTACTTGCATAGTTAAGTGTAAGAGCCAGCTTTATTTAAGTGCTAAAAGGAGACTGGATAAAGAGTGCTACCAATTTAGTGCTTATTGCTGCAGGGCCACTGTGAGATTGCATCTGCTGCTGCAGTATGATCACTATGGGCTCTGTATGATGTAATGGGTTCTGCCACTGCCTGTCACATTAGAAAACCCACGTAGAATCCTTTGTTCAACTGTCCATGCTCTCTATGCTGGATACTTCTTCAGGTACAAGCAGAGCCAAGTCCTCCCCGTTCCAGCTGGTGCACAGAAGCCAGCTGTAAGACACAGATAACACAGATATCTTTAGCTGAGTTAAGCATAGCGTGTTGACTCAGCACCACCAAACACAGTCCACGGCTGTGTTACAGCCATTTGCTGTGGCACAAAGCTGTTGACTATCTCAGTAAACAAAAGCAATGATGGTACTTGTCCTTATGACTCAAATAAGACAATATCAACACTGCTGTCTTTGCTAAGTACTAAACTGCTATGCCTGATGTATTACAGACTGGAACAACTACCCTTTCTGCTCTCAAATAGTAGGAACATTGCATGATACCCTCAAAAGAATGGTTTTAGAGAGAGTTTATTGAAAGGGTGCGAGATCTGAGACACCAATGACAGAAGGAAAAGCAAAATAACTTTCAAACATTGGCAGTGGTCCTGACTGCAGGATGGACTAAGTGATGGTAATCACTCTTTTGCACAGCATAGAGTGATTGCTTAACAGAACTTTACCATATAGCACTGAACTACAACTAATATTTAATAAGCCAGAAGTATTTACTGATCTTTTGTTGATGTAACTGAATTCCTCACTTTTATTACTTTACTGGAAAGTATTCTCCACATTCAGCATGAGATCCCTTTTGCTTCAATTCCCTCAGGTCTGAGACCCATCACTGCCTTAGTCTGAAGTTACCATTAGTGCAGCTTCTCCAAACAGACTGTAAAACACAGTAGTCAGGCAGGCACAGGCATGACATCATGTGAAATGTTAAAAATCTACAGCATTATCCCTGCCTATTTAAAACTTAAAACACAGCTCATGTGGAGATAAAAAGGGAATGAAGTAAAGCCTAAGCATTAGGAATAAAGGTAGAAGTCTTCAGCAAGAGCACCGCCCCCTGCACTTAAATCTATCTAATAAACAGTGATCCTTCTGTCATTTAGATGGATGTTCCAGCATCCTAAAAAGGCACCATTTATACTGGAAATAATGTAAAGCAAATTTTGCTTTGGTGAGCTCATGACTCACTGCCAGTACTGCTAGATGGTCACTAGGTACGATAGAGGCTTATTTTTAACATATGTCTAGAGGTCTAGTCACATGGGACTTAATAGTCAGTGCAGATCTTTTACAGGTTTTGATAGCACTGGGTCAAAAGGGAGCCATGACCAAGAACTGGGACAGAGGAACTTCCCCTTAATTCACTGGGTGATTAGTCATGTTTGCAACTCTCATTAGCATCAATAAGAGCTCAAACTACAAAACTAAGCTCATGCTTCTCAAGGGACCTCTTACTTTTGTTGTTTGCCAATGGCTTTCCTCAGGCACACAAAGGAGTCAAACCAAGGGAAGGCACGCATATGCAGTCACTGTTATGGCCTGCCCCACTGGTAGTACATTCAGGGCAGATTTCAGTTTGGTGGGATTAGGTGACAAGTTCACAGCACAGGGCTGAAGGGAGGCATCAGGGCCTGCATCAGGGTTGATGATGTAAAAATCTCCAGCAAGGTGTAGGGGAGTAGGTGTTGAAGAGAGAAAAAAGAGGAAACTATAGCTACCAGCAGCTGCAAAGGCACTCAACTCAGACTGGTCACAAGCCTCACTGGGAGCAAGAAGTCTTCCACATCTGGGCTTCCCCTCTCCTATCTGATCTCCTCAGGGAAGGCACTGCTGTGTCCACTCGCTCCAGCCCTGCCCCACTCCCAGCAGCCCCCTGCACCTTCCACAGCTTTGCTGGATAGATGCAGTTCCCGAAGTGGGTAGAAGCTGGAGGGAAGGCTACACATGAAATATGCCCAGCATGCTAGAAAACACTGAAGTTTGAGAAGTGCTGCACTAAACTATTCTACTTAACTCACCTGAAAACAGAAATTACTGGTAAAAACAGTCAGAAGCACTCTCCTGATCTGTACTTACCACAGGGCAGCCAGTGGAATTAGACAAAAGCCTGCTGAAAAGAGGAAGCTAAAGCCTGAAAACCACGCAACAGTAGCTGCATAGAGCATATTAAAAACTGAAAGTGAAAGAGTGCCGGTCACAACTTCTAAACAGGCAATACAAGCAAACACAGCACCTGCCAAAAACAAATGGAGGGATTACAAACAAAACAAAATACCAAAACCACCTCAAAGTACTAAAGTTTTTAATTTTGTTTTGAAGGAGCTATCCATAATATTTTAGCAAATATCTGAGTAATAAACATGAGTATCATTAAGTCTTTGCTATGAAAATGTCTTCCATGAGGACTCATACAAAATAAGTGGTTTACAAATGAAAAAACCCACAACATTTTGCATATGGAAACTTATTTTTCTGCACTACTGTTCTATCACCATAGCTACTTTCTTGAATCTGCTCATTCAATCTGTTCAGTCTCACGTTGTTCTACATGTCTCCACTCCTTATGCCTTCCAATTCTCCTTTCGATTCTCACCCTTCCCTTTCTGTTTCCTTCCTCTCTAATCTTCACCCTTACATGTGGAAAAGGCTCTAATCCAACAAAGAACTACTTGTTCAGCGTGTAACCACCTCCTTCTTATTTTTGAAAGGAAAGAAGCAACCCTTTTTTGCACTGAACTACTGGTCAGAGTGGCAGTCAGTCTCATCAGTGTCAGAGCACATTTTATCAAGCCACATTCATACCCATAGGCCATAAAAAAAATCACAGCAGTGAGCAGGAAAGGATGACAAGAGGCAATCTGATTCCTGCATCAAACTACTGAAGCAGCCAAAAAAGCTAAAGAATGCCAATAAACTACAAAACCAGAGGTGTTTGTTAGCACAGTTTAGTACAAAGAGATCTTTGTTTCAGTGTATAAAGACATATCTTTTAAAAAATAAAACCAAACAACTCAGATAAATGCTTCTAGAAGGTATATGCTCCCAAAAATCTGGTTGCAGCAAAATATGGGACACTGACTGGAGCCACATTTTGAGGCCTCACATGTTTTTTCCTGTATTCCGTATGGAAAGGACTTTGAGAAGTAATATGCTTTATCTTTTGGGACATACTTAAGTAGCCCTAGGCATCCATGAAGCCAGGCACATAGCTCAGGATCCAAGGCTTTGTTTTAAAGTGCTTTGAAGGCTGACCACCTACTGCTAACTTTCTAAATTATTAAGTGTTCCACTGAATAAATAACAGATAGGTATCTTTCTCTCATGTCAAAATCTTCTGAATGTAGAAGCCCTTGTGAAATCACATCTGTCTAAATCTCAAACATTCTTCTGTTTCAAGTTCACCATGGTCTTTATTTTCAGAGCAATGTCTCCTTTGAAGGTTGAAACTTGCAGTAGTTTTTAAACACAATTTGGTTTATATTAAATTCAGAATCAAAAGTGATTAATACCATGATATTGGGCATACTTTAAAGAAATTTAGTCTTAAAATACCAATAGATATCTGCTTGTTTATCTGCTTGCTGCATCTCTGTCCTGAAGTAGCACATTACTGTACTGTTGAAAAACAGATTGTACTCACCCTGTTCACTGGTGAGAACCACTTTTGACAGCATTGATCGGAGAACAGGAACAGGCATGATGCAGAGCAAAGATGGTACCCTTACTGTAAAGCAATGTATCAGTCATGAGACACTGAAGTAACAGAACACCAGGATTTTACAGTCACATTGCAAATGGGTTAGTCACATACTTTTGAATGTTCAGTTCCCCAAAAAGTAAAAGACAAAAGAAAGATCAAACCGGAAGTGCACTGAGATACAATTATTCAAGCACAGAGAAACTGGTAAATCAAATACATCTCTGTTGCGCTAACACCAAACGACAAGCAAGTGATTCCATTCACTCTCCACACACTTCAACTTTAAATCAAATCCTAAAGCAAGGTGACCCAACTTGTATATTTTACTTCTCTACGACCCTTTCAAGATGTTACATCCAGTATTTAACAATTGCACTCACTACAGATCACATGGCAGCATTTTCATATCTACAACTGACCACGGAATGACAAACTCTGAACTCACCTAAAAACATGAGCAGAGTAGTTTTGGCAAAGGCAGCCATGACCATTCCTCCAATGCATGAAAATATTCCAATAAAGACAATGTAAATGTCTTTGAGACATTTAGACAACAAGTAAACTCCTAAAAAGCTGGTCAAGGAGATGGAAGTGAAGGCAGCTGCTCCATAGCCAATGTATACTTCATTCCAGCAGAGTGGCTCATCCAGTTCATACAGGGTAAAAAGGGAACTCCCACCAAACATAGCAAACAAGTAAGTCATGAATGTAAAAAGTAACACAATTATTAGAATTGTCTTTTTGTAAGGGGCGGTTTTAAAAAGCATATACACTCCAGATAGTGTCTCTCTCAGAAGCTCTTTAAAAGATGCCGGTGCCCGGTGCTGGAATTCAGATAAGCTTACAGTATCTTCCAGAAAAAAGACAATATAGATAATGTTAATGGCATGAAGCAGAGATGCTGTCACAAATGACCACGTAAAGCCTATTTCTCTTAGGAAGTAGCCAGATGACAGTCCTGCCAATCCAGATACAACTCCAAAAATCAAATCCACTACAGCTATTCGCGTTGTCTTCTGCTTCTCATTGTGACACACGTCTGCTATGAAAGCAAAGCCTCCTCCAAGGAAAGTTGCCATACTCCCAAACAGTCCGGTAACAAATGCCACTGCAAAGAGGATGGAGAGTGACAAGGAAAAATAGGATATTACAGTGAAGCTACTCCCAGCAATCAAAGCTCCCACTGATGGTAAAATCAAAGACCACTTGCGTCCCTGGTGGTCCCCATTAGCTACAACGACAAAGGCAACTATAAGGCTGGGAACTGCCCCCGTTACGTCCAACTGGGTATTAAAAACAGAGGTTTTTTCTTGAACTTCCTGTAAAGAGAGAACAAAACCAATTGTAAATGCTGTCAGACATTGTTAAAAAACTATAAAAATATATAATCCATAATAATGTTACACTGACATAGTGATTAGCTTGCAATAGGATGTATGGCACAGTATATGCTTATAAATGATGTTATTACAACATATAATACCTACAGGATAGTTTTTAACATTGTATGACATTACCCTATGCTATAATAAAATACAGTACATTAGTGTCTGTTTATGAGAAAGCATTATGTTACAGTAATTGCTAACACAAAGGAACTACATGTTCAAAGATTCTCACTTTTGTAGTTTTGCTTTAAATATTCCTCAAAAATCCCTTGTTACATTTTAAGACATAACTTATTTCTTAAAATACACTCTTACTAGTACCCTTGACAGAGAAACTGGAGACAAGAGAACTTCAACATGCATTTACATGATTATACTGTAAGAATCTCCCTCAGTAGAGGATGTGGCAAAAAGGCATAGGGCCTTTTATAATCTCTCAGAAATCACTAGTAAAAGTCTTTGACTGAGGAACACATCCCATGCTCCCTACTCACAGGAGATCATTTTTCCTCTCAAGTAATCTCACTGAGAGGGTTACAGGAAACAATTCACTGAGTAGCACACTGTACAAGTAAACAGATCAGAATTTGCTCTGACATCCCAGTGTACAATGACAATCAAAATGTGAAGCACAGCATTAAAAATGATACTGACTCACAGACATGTGAATTAAGTAATTTTCACAGAATCATAGAATGGTAGGGGTTGGAAGGGACCTTTAGAGATCATTTAGTCCAACTCCCCTGCAGAAGCAGGTCCACCTAGATCAGGTCACATAGGAACATGTCCAGGTGGGTCTTGAAGACCTCCAAGGAAGGAGACTCCACAGCCCCTCTGGGCAGCCTGTGCCAGGGCTCCCTCACCTGAACAGTGAAATCGTTTTTTCTTATGTTTAAATGGAACTTTTGTGTTCCAGCTTCATCCCACTATTCCTTGTCCGGTTGCTATCCACTATAGAAAAAAGGGATGTCCCACCCTCCTGACACCCACCCTTTAGATATTTATAAATGTTAATAAGGGCCCCCCTCAGACTCCTCCAGACTAAACAGCCCCAGTTCCCGCAGCCTTTCCTCATATGAAAGATGTTCCAGTCCCCTGATCATCTTGGTGGCCCTGCGCTGGACTCTCTCCAGCACTTCCCTGTCCCTCTTGAGCTGAGGAGCCCAGAACTGGACACAGGACTCCAGATGAGGCCTCGCCAGGGCAGAGCAGAGAGGGAGAAGAACCTCCCTTGACCTGCTGGCCACACTCTTCTTGATGCATCCCAGGATGCCATTTTGAAAACACTGGAAAGCTCTGAGTTCAGAAATTGCTCAAATCAGACACAGTCCAGCAGGTATTCACAACAGTAACAGCTACTAACCCTATGAAAATAAACACACATTCTAGGACAAGTTTCTGAGCTCTTCTTAACTGAAATATAAAAATCAAACAGCTGAAAACCAAACAGTTGACAGAACGTGAATGTCTGAGAAAAGAAACTAAAGTAAATTGAAAAAACCCCAAAAACCTGTCTTGTTATGGAGACAGATCCTAAATGATGCTCAGCAAGCTAATTCAGACTTTGCTTTTCACATACCAATGTAGGCTGGACAGACGGCCACAACAGCCCTTTCCAAGACAACCACCAGATCAGACAGAAGAGCAGCGTGGGAAAAGGCAGTCGTTTCACCCACACAAACCTTTTATACTTAGTAAGATACACTCTCAGATATAGAGAGTAAAGCCATTCTGAAAGTTTTCCTCAGGGTTTCTGAGGTATCATCCTGATTTGGGCAGGGGTTGCACTCTTCAAGCAGTAGCAGGTGCAGCCATCTGAGTCTTCCCAAGCCATTCTCAGGCTGTGTTCATAGAATCACAGAATGGTAGGGGTTGGAAGGGACCTTCAGAGACCATCAAGTCCAATTCCCTGCCAAAGCAGGTCCGTGTATCAGGTGTTTCCTCTGTAGCTAACATAATCCCAACTGAGCAGCATCCAAAAGATAAAACACCTTTGAATTTCCAGGAAGGTACTTCGGGCAATTTCAAAAGCTGCTGAATGCTATATAAACGCATATTTGTATTTCCAGGCAAAGACTGTAAGTTTCTAGGTCAGTCTCTTTGTTTACAAGATACTAGGCTTTATTGCAAGAGGAAAATTTAACTGATCCTGAGGCCTTGAAGGAAAGCCCTCAAGATCCCCAGCACTTTGGAGTCTTTTACTCTCTGCCCTTATGGCATCTGACTATCATCATGTCCTGTCCACTGGCCAGCACTGTAGTTACCCTGGAAAGGCGAAAACCATGAAGACTGAATAAACTGAGATGGAAGATTATATTCTGATCTTTGTGTAGCTGCAGGTCCTACTTCTTTACTAGGTCCATCAGGTTGAAAGATATGAGTGTCAAAGAAATGCTCATACATTAGAAATAAAACTACATGTATCACCTCAACCCACACTAACCATGCAATGCAAATATTATTGCCAAATTCTAATGAAGTGCTAAACTGGAGGAATAAAACAACAACGACTTGGGTTTCATTGGTTTAGAAGTAAGTGTGTGACACAAAGAATGTGGCTACACATCCAGATACCACAAATGACCATAACTTTGCTGACATGAATGACTTCCTTGTCTACTGACAAGAAGACTAAAAGACAAAACTATGGAAAAACTCCATTGAGACTATAACGCACTCAACTGCCTGCTTCGTGTTCTGATAAAGTCAATGGAAAGGAATAGAGAAAACGACAGGTCAAATCCATTGCTGCCTTATGTGGTAGTTTGAGCCTGGCTGGATGCCAGGTGCCCACCACACCGCTTTACCCCCCACCTCCTCAGCAAGCCAGGGAAGGGGAGAAAATAAGATGGGAATCTCGTGGGTTGAGATAAAAGCAGTTTAATAAATAAGCAGCAAAGCCGCGCGCGCGGGAAGCAAAGCAAAAGCAGATAAAGCTGTTACTCTCTACTTCCCATCAGCAGCGATGTCCGGCCACCTCCCGAGAAGCAGGGCTTCAGTACGCGTAGCGGTTGCTTTGGGAAGGCCAGAAATGAATCTCGCCTCCCCTTCCTGCTCCTTTCCCCCAGTTTATATTCCTGAGCTGACGTCATATGGTATGGAATATCTCCTTGGTCAGCCTGGGTCAGCTGTCCTGGCCATAGTCCCTCCCAAGATCATGCCCACTCACAGCTATTGGTGAAGGTGGGGGAAGGAATGCTGGAGGGACAGCCCCGATGTTGTGCAAGCGGTAGTCATAATATTGATATCAACAGTAAGCACAGCACTGCAGGACCTGCTGTGGAAAATCACTACCGTCCCAGACCCACTACACCTTAAAATCGTGTAACCCTATTAAAACCAATTTGAAGGTGAAGGCTTAGTTTTTTAATCTGCAAATTCACTGTACTCTGAAAAAACGTTCATGGTGGACAGAAATAGCTATCCAAGCCCGTGACTTGAATGCTTCAGCTTGTATTCTAATTACCTTTGAACTCATTCTATTATAGATGATTAATTTCCTTCTAATTGTAAGAAATAATTAATTTAAGTGCTGCAAAACCCACCCATTTTGAAATATATTCTACTTTTTCACAGGCTCCAAGTGATTTTTGTCTTCAATTTCCTTTTACATTTTGCTTTGGAATAGGTGATGTCAGTAAAAAGCCTCCGCATTCTCAGAACAGGAGGACATAGACTAACTATTAAGGGAGGTGTTCTTCTAAAAGTTAATGCCAAACAGGGCTTGTTGAGAACACTTCTGACCACAAAATTTACAGCACCTGTAAACATAAATCACTTAGCACAGTCTTGGAAAATCCAGAGCACCTACTTCACATATCTTCAGGAAACAGCTTGGGACTGCGTTACTGGATCCACTTTTTAGCCCATACACAGGGCTACTACTCAGCACAGAGACTGGGTTCCACTGAAATTAATTGGTGTTTTCAGCATTTTACATTTTTATCATACAGTAGAAAGCATGGCATCACAATGAAAAAAATCTGAGCTCAGAATCAAATGTAGCTGAAAACCAAACAGTTGCCAGGACATGGATGGCTGTGGGAAAAAGAACTAAAGAAAAGTAAATTACTTCCTATTAAGACTAACTTCTGTCCCATGAGGAAGAACCTGCTCCACAGTAAAAATCCTGATTTTTATTATCATCTTCAATGGAAGCACATACCATTTCAAAATGTATTTTATAGACAACAAATGAGGCAGATAAGCTCAGGCGTTCAGTCTTCTGCATACACAGCACATCAGAGATTCAAATCTGAGATGTGAGCGAAAACTTTTCTATTGCCACCTTTCCAGCAGCGTAGGGAAATACCAGCTGACCGGTTCCATAACTGTGTAATTTACCATTCGAGCCATCTATTTTTCTGACCCTACAGTAGTTTCATGTTCTACTTAATCCAATCTAACTGCCAGTTCTCGTTGCCAAGAGCATCTCTGCTGTACTTCTTATGGAAATGTATTCCCTCTGTCATTCCCACATTAGATACAGCAATCATATGGCCATAGACTGTGCCAGAGCATTTGCACTGCTTCGGAAAAAAACAACATTCAAAAAGCAACAAACTCAAAAAAAGAGATAAACCTTCTTTTGAATCAGTGTCCTGATCAAATCCAAACCATAACCTGGAACTGCAGAACTGTGAGATACAACACACAGAGGGGAGGAACAGGGGGAGAGGGTAAAGGAAAATGGGAGTATGCTGGCAGCCCACAGTTAGCATTGCAATTGCATTGGATTTGCAATGGAAGAGACTGCAGTCAACAAGTAGCTATTCTGCATTCTCAACTATTAAAACGTGCTCAATAATTAATTGATCATGGGATGCTGCCATCGTGACACCTTTGTATTTCAACAAGGCAGACTAGCACTCTGAATGGTAAACCATCAAATACATTTGATTGTACAAGGTAAGTTACCTTTTTTTTTTTTACATTTTAAAATGACATTTTTAATCCCCCCCCATTCCCTACTCCTGGATTTCTCTGAAATTAATGTAGTCTAAACTAGATCTTATTCCCGAAAATTACAGGAGAGTTGCTGAACTTTGTTTGCATCGTTACAAAGTACACTCAGCACAGAGACAACTGATGGCTCATAAACCCAGGCACAACTCTTACTGGGAGGAGGAGCCTTCAGAGGTACTGGCTGTAACGTTAGCCCAATGCTAGTTGGGGCTCAGTCCTCTCAGATGACTTTCAGCTCCCTCAGCACCTTCCTGGAGGCAAGTGTCTTTAAAGCGCTACCTACAGCGTTACAGACAAGCAAATGAGGCTGTAAAGGGACTGCCGGTTACACGATTACTCCTTTTCCGTGCACAAAAAGGTTAAGAAAGGTTATATAACAGGTTACGTTGAGACAGCCGCTGACGGCTGCATGTTTGCTTATAGTTTGTATTTTTTACCCCTCTTACCTTTTGCTTGATATAAGTCGGGCTACTTTTGTTTTGTTCACAGTGACTGGCATTGCTGCCGCTTATGAAAGTGGAGTTATACTCTTCCTCCCACAGCCGCCGGTAGATGAACTGCTGCACCAGCGGGCTGGTCAGCGAACACGCGAAGATGTAGATGAAAATGACGGGCTCCACGCACAAAACCTTCCTCATTGCTGTGGCCGGGGGTTGTTTCTGTGTGTCAGAAAACGACAGGCGATTCCTCCCGCCGCGACAGGAGATCAACCGCCCTGCGGGCACGCTCCGCCCCGCCTGCTAACAGCCGCCACCTCACGGCCGCACAACATCGGCGACCTGCCCCGCACGCACCTGCCCCACCGGCACCGCCCGCCGCCGCCGAGCCCGGCGGGCCCTGCCCCCTCGCCGCCCTCCTCCGCCCGCACCGACCGTGTGTGACACCAGGAGGCGGGACGAGGCGGACAGCTGCGTCCCTCAGCGGGGGAGCGTCCCCCGTCCCCCAGCCGCCGTTCCGCCGGCCGAGGCCGCCGAGAGGACGAAGCCGAGCGCCGCCATCTCGTCGCGGTGTCACTCCGGCCGGGCTGCCTGCGGGCGGGGCGATGCGGCAGGCAGGCCCGCGGCCTGGCAGTGCGGGCCGGGCCTGCGCGGGCGGCGGGGCCGCGGAGGACAGCCCCGGCGTGGCGGCGGAGCGCGGGGGCTCGGCAGGACGAGGGGACGGGGACTCCTCCGCGGCCCGGGGCAGCCATCTCCCTGCGGTGTCTGTACCCGTGCGGAGGGACGCGTGCGGTTGCTGTTACAAATCATGACAGATCAGCCGTTCGGTGGCTTCTCCCTCGAGCGGCAGCGAGCCAGACACCGCTGTCGCTCAGTGTGTACACAGAGAGTTTGTTTTCGGCTGTTACGCAACCAGGATCTCTCTTAGCAGCAGAGCCGCAGGCCTGGTTTGACTCCACACCAGTGAGCCGGTGCTGCAGCTTCCACTTCCTGGCGCTCACCTTGGCCCCGCTGCCTGGTGTCTTCTCTCTGCTAACAGGATTTGTTACATATGTATATAGAAAGAGGTCAGGGGAGAGGATGGCCTGTGTTGGCACAGGTGCGATGGCACCAGCTTCAGCTCTACAAGAAAGGTCCTGCTGGTGCAGATTCATGGCAGTGCTGTTCACGTGTGACCTCGGCTGCACACAACAGAGGGAGCATGCCCTGGCGTTAGAGCTATAAAACTTCAGGATGTGTTTTCTGGTACAAACGGTGGAAGCCTTGTCAGCTCTCTGGTGATGGCAACTCGCTGGGTGACAGATACTGGTTGCTGTCTAGTTTGAGGTAGGGTGCTCTGGAACAGATACCACAGTATGGAGCACTCACAGTATGGTGAGTGCCAGGACGGATACCACAGCTGGGGATTGGACTCAATGATCCCTAAAGGTCCCTTCCAACCCTACCATTCTATGATTCTGTGATCCCTGTTGCTCTTTCTCTTTGGTGCACTGTTACTTAAGACACTGATTAATTTATCTGGCTCCTCATGGGTGTGGTACATGGAGAGATGACACAGTTGGCAAGTCCCAAAGGGTGTCCTTTCAGTCTTAAATACTGGGGGGTTTTATTATATATATTGCAAAAAAGTTGTATTTTCTAAAAGCACATCAAAACAGCAAACGTTTCCTGATGTATTTTTTCTCTGAAGAAGTACTGTTTAATAACGTTACGAATTTTCAGTTCCTTCATAAACTGATTTGAAGCCAGATGAACTGCAACATGGGTCATACAATCTCAAATAAAGCTTTCAGTGGCTTGCGACATGACGTTCACTTCCAAATTTAGGGATAATGCTGACTTGTCATGTGTCCCTTAGCATAAGATCAGCCCAATGTACAAGCTCAGTGGCCTTGATCATTTACTTTGGATGGTGAGCTCATTTGGTCTGGCATATAAGCCTGCTTACAGAGGCACACAGACAGACCCACAGTGATTGAAAAACAGTGTGGCACTGGCCTGAGATCAGCTGTAGAGTATTGTCCTTCTCAACCTATCCAGGTCCAAAGTATGATTTGTCCTGTGACAGTATTTTGTTTGTCACAAGATAAAGCAAAACTGATCATGTGAGTGCTACACGCAAATGGGCTGCTGGACAACAGGAGCTGCTTGAGTCACTCAGACAGCCACTGTCATGTACTTTGATGTGGTAAAGAAAGGATTTGAAGCCTGTAGAAACTTTCTGTTGTTCCACAGAAGGATATTGTCCAGAGCATCATTGGGTTTCTTGCTAGGTTCAACTGTGCAGAAGAACATGTCACACATGTAATGTCTCACTACAGCCCAGGCTGTTGGACTGAACTTATTTGAGCTGTCAGTCCCTTCAGAACAGCCTTCCCAGTGTCAAAGAGCTCTACACTCTGGAGAAGTGCTCTGCTTTTGGCCTTTCTGCCTCCAGTAGCTCTGTGTGAGCTTGAGCTTGAGTTTGCAGAGCAGAGTGGCTACAGCAAGGTTTTGGCCTCACCAGTGCTGAAGGCAAGGCTGCAGCATGAGTTGTGCGCCTCTAAGCACCTTTGTCCAACAGCTTAAAGCCTGCTCATGAGTTATCTTCTAGTGCGGACAAGTAACATATACCACTCATGCAGGGGTACTGGAACAGACTTGCCCCTCCCTTGTTCCCATTTTCCCCCTGCAAGGGGAACTAGAAGTAATGGATGTGACTGAATTTTTAAGATCAGACTTAGCCACGTGATGCTTAATGTTTAAAGTCAAGCATTTCCAAATAACAGACTACATGGCAAACTAGCTTCCTCTGTCCCATATCACCAATATTCATGCTGGCCCAAATTTGAGCGATGTGCTGGTGAACAGACTTCATGAAGGTCACAGGCATGTGGCAGCTGCAGCTCTGCAGTTTGCACTGGTTTTTTTACTGACCTCTTTAATGTGTGAAGAATTGAAGGAGTACTTGCTAAGCTTCCATCAAGAAAAATATCTTCAAACCCAGATTACAGGTCTTTGCAGGTGGCGTATTGCTTGTGTGATGGGGCAAGGAAAAAAGAAGACATGTAATGGAGTTCAAAGTAGGCTTATGAGGCTTCCCACCAGCACTGCTCAAAGGACAAAGGCATTATGTTATCTTCAGTGATAGAAATCTTCAAATGAAACCTGCACGTCAAGGAATTTTTCATGACTTGCATGGTAAGATCTTGGCATTCAGTGATTTCACTCTCAGATGACTTTGTTGCTGAGAGAAAGTGGAATTTTAAATTTTATATAGATATACATCAATCATTAACACTATAAACATTTTTTTTTCTAGCAAATATTTTCGGCGAAGAGGAAGTTGACATTTTGGGGATCTGGATAGTCACATTTCTGTGCTAAAAAAATCAGTAGTGCTTTAATAAATAGTATTGCAAGAAGTTATATTTTCAAGGCTATCTTGATAACTATGGTTAACACTAAAGAAAGAAACCTAAAGAGGGAAGAGGGAAGCATACTTTCTGCAGAGTCCATATATACAAAATATAGTTCTGCAGAAACCTTGCATACCTTGCATCTTGGCCACAAGCAAGGCAAAAAGAGATACATGAAGGTAGTTCTCCAAATACAACTTTTAGGAGGAAGGGAGAACAGAATAAGCTGTGTAACTCTGCAGAGGCTTTGTTTGTTGTTGTTTCAGATATAGCTGTTTGGTTTGTTTTCATTATAACTGAGTTTATTGCTGAAGCTTGAACACAAGTCCTGATATCAAAGAGCAGTAATGAAGATTTAAATATGAGACTACAAGAAAACATGAAAAGGAAAATTTGTGCAACAAATCCCAGGGTTCATATCACAAATTTTCATCAGTGCAGATCATCAGTGATTTTCAGGGCATCCCTGATCTTTAGGTATTTACACAGCTAAAGGCACATGCCCCAGCAAGTGCACACTGCTCTGCAGCTCAAGAAGCGCAGAGAGCCTCACACTTTCACCAGTCTCTCCTTTGACCGACCCTGTCCACACTGTGTAGCGTTTGGTCTGAATCTCCTCTGGCCCCATGGCATAACTGAAGGCCACAGAGAATCATAAATATTAACATTTTTGTAGTCCAGTATATCTGAAATGTTACTCAGTTCATCTCATGTGGAAGAAGGTGCTTGAAGGGTACAGGCAAGGAAGTCCCACTGACCTGCTGTTGCTGAACATGGAGTGTTGTTCCGAACCCCTCAATCACAGCACAAGCAACTACTGCTGAATGTACTCTCCATGACATATGGTACTTGTTACCATACACAGCACTTAAGTGCTGTGTTGAAAATTTGTGCTTGTTTGAGTCCTTAGACATGTGTAAGACATTGGGATATATTTATTTTCTCTGAATTAGATAAGAGACCTGTCATTCTGGCTGGCCTGTCATCACACACACCAGATAATGGCAGACATTTCCAAATGCTGTGGCTTATTCCATGTTTTTGGTTTTCAGTCATTTCTCTCCCATACTTGGGCATTTGCAAGTCCTCAGTGCTCATCCTCTTTTATTTCATATCTCAGCTTGAGATATTTCCAGCGCCCTGGTAGCTTTGCTGTTTAGATGACTCAGTGGTGGAGAATTTTGCACCACCCTTCTCACTGGGTTCAGGTGCTGCTCATGTGAACAGCATGTTGCAGTTTCATCCAGTCCAAAACAAAGCTGCAAGGAAGTGTTAGACCTGCTGTGACTGGCTTCCAGGCTTCTGGAGGATTTGAAGTTTATTTTATGCAGCTGCTTGGTTCTGTTTGTGGGTTTTGTTGTTGTTGTTCTTGTTTGTTTCTTTCTGTTTTACTTTCACTTAAGTTTATGTACTAGCCACATTACATAAGTTGTGTAAGCCTGACAACATTGCTTAAAACAGGATTTCTGCTGAGCTGGTTTACAACTCAAATTTAGTACCTTAGTCATACTTTGCAAAACCACTTTGCTAAACAACTAATGGTAATTCAGTCCTGCCTGCCACTCTCTATCTTCTCCCTATGAAGTTGTTTAATGGGGTGGGGATGATAAGCAATCTCCTGGAGATATTCCTGGTTACTGTGACTTGGCAAAGTGTTTCTGTCTGTGAGCTATAGTCAAGTCATTTGCAGAAGTGGACAAAGGCATCCTCTGCACAGAAGAATCTTTTAATCTGAAATAGTGGGTTTCTTTCCTCTTTTAAAAAAATATTTTATTTTTAATTATTTAGTGTAAACAGTTCCTTAAAATGAGGAACTGAAAGTAAGCAGTTGAGGCAGGAGTGGCTGCATCTGAATCACATGCTGTTCTGTTGCAGGAGGCTGTTAAATCTTATCTGCTCTTAAAATTTTGCTGGAGCAAAGTTCTTTTTCAGTTTGCTAAAGAAAAGTGCTTTTCCCTCCTAGTAAGTTGGTGGGACTGGCCATCTGCTTTCCCTTTTCAGAGATAAGGACTTAACATCTGCCATCAACCTCAAGAGAAGCAGCAGTGTTTCGAGGAGCTTCACCAAGACCAGTAAGCAGAATGCAGTGTATTTAGGATACAAGTATTTAAGCTGAGTACCATCAGGAAGAGTTCCTGGCGGTGACGAGTTGTTGTCATCTTTCAATGCCAGTGTGAGATTTGCCACTGTTCTTCCAGGGAGCCATGCAGCAGACTATAAGCTGAGAAGCCCAGCATGAACTCTGAGACCAGCAACAGAGGCACTGTTACTTGGAGGAGTTTGAATTAGAGTGAGACTGTACCTGTACCCCAGACAGGGCATAGCAGATCTCATGTGGTCTTTCCAATTTTAGATTCTCAGGGAAAAAAAACCCAAAAGCAAACCATTCTCACAGGGGGAACAGAATCACAGTCACACAAACTTATGATAGGTTTCAGTGCAAGCAGAATTTCCACCCTGCTTTGCTTTGATTTAGGTATTGATGGCCTCTTTCCTCACCAATTGACCACTAAAACTGTTCTTGACATCCAAAGCAGCAAGGAACACAATTATCGGTCCTTTTTCCTATCCATAAGAAAATACCAAAGTACAACATTTCCCTCATCTTCCAAACATCTGTTCAGGAAGACCTGCAAAATGACGTTCACTGCTCCCTATTACTTCTTTAATGGAATTATCTCCTTCCTCATCTCCTTCCTCAGCATGATTCTTTGTTGGATTTGTGCACATAAACTTCACTGGGCATTTACCCCAGTTGCACTCAGTGTTTCAAAATAGTTGTGGGGGCAGTAGGTTTCCTGATCATCTCCCAGATATCATTGAACAGCAACAGAAATTCGCTGTGTTCTCCAGATTATCACAATATCTGAAGCAGATTTGTCATGTACTGTTTTCAGACAAGTTCCACACAAGATTTCTTTTACAGGAAGATGGATCAATATTTTTGAAAATAATATGGTACTTGAATCCAGCTTTAGGCATTATAAGAAGTGATACTCTTCTACAGTAGTTCCAAAAGCTATTTAATGCTCCCACAGGGAAAGTAAATAATAAAGTAGGTATACTCCTTTTGAAATCAGGCCAGGCAGGTATTAAATTTATCCAATTTAATAATAAGCGTGAAGTCTCAGTTTAAGCACCTTAAACAGATCCTGTGGGGACCTATTACACCTGACAACCTAGCCATGACAGCTGAAGTTCCTGGTTCAAAAGGTTCCTGAACTGCTGATTCCTGGAAGCAGGGCAGGTATCCTGAGAACAGTCAGCACATTTGCTTGTTCCTTATCTTGTTTGCTAAGTATGTGTTGTTTACCTCTGTCAGAGAAGGTGAAGTGAATTAGATGGGCTTTTGTCTACTAGAGATGGACATGCTTATTTTAGGAGGACTTCAGTGCTGATAGAAGAGCACAGGTAGCATTTTGAGAAGATTTCACAAAAATTGGGAGCATAATACGGAATATATGAGGCAAAGGCTGTATAAATTAGCAAAGAGAAGACACTCAAGTAAGGTTGCATGAAGGTGCACACTTTGGGTTGTAACATGTACAGTTACTTGCAAGCAGTCGTGGCCTGAGTTGTTCAGCTGTATAAAAGCACGGCATTGCATCAAATCCTGGAAAAACTTTCAGTTCTCTGCATGGACCTGAGTATGTTGGGGTTTTTTTCTATGAGAAAGTATAAATATTTTCCAGACAGCTTTTCGGGAGACTCTCTGAAACTGATCAGAACCTGCTGAGCATGAAGCTCACCTCGCTGTGGGTAGCATGTTTTGCCTTCTGTCTATTTTTAAAATAAGGCTTGTGGTAGAGAAACTAAAAACTGATTATCAAGTGTTTTTGCAAAACAGAGTTGATGGTGACAGAGTGTCTGCCCTCCCTGACTGTGTTCATATGACATGTCTATGGCTACTAAAACGGCTTAATGTGACAGAGAATTGCTAGCAAAGCACTTGGGGGCTTGATTGCAACATTAATTTGTCAAACAGAAAAAAAATACTGACTCTTGAAGTCATTTTGGTTTTTTTCCTAGTTGGCTGTTCTCTGCCGATGACTGTCATTGTTGATGGTTTTCCTCCTTGCCACTTCAAGGTCCCTGCTGCTCTGTGCCCTCCTTTGGTGCATCTTCTGCCAAGCATCCTACATTCCTTCTACTCTGACCACTTTTCCTTGGCTGAGGCATTGTGGTAGCCTTGGAAGCTCCTGTCTCCTTGGCATGCCTGGGAATACCTGTTTCTTTTGTACCCCAGAGAGGCAACTAGGCTCCCTTCCGTAACTGTTTCCAGCTGTTTGCAGATGTGTCAGGTGAATGAAGCCTGGAAACACGAGAAGACGCTGGAAGCCAAAAAGCTGAGCTATCACCAACAGATCTAGCTGCTCTCCACAAAACCAGACAGTGTCCTCAGCTTCACTTTTCTTTTTCACTTTCTGCCAGTCCTGCACCATCCGCACATGTTTCAACATCGGCAATCCAGTCTCTGTGTTAAAGTGGTTATACCTTCTCAGACCTTCTATTTGTAAGCTTAAATAATCTCTGCTTATTCTAGGTTGAGAAAACGTCCTTTACAAGAATGGCATTTTGAGCCTGAACTTGTATGCATTCTCCAGGACAGCACAGTTCCTCTTTCAAAGCAGAACATTTCTTCATTTTTAAAGCAGAAAGACGTTAGTGAAGACATTACTAAATGTCTTCAACAATTCAAAGAGAATCATGACATCGATTTGCAATCTCACATACTGTATTCAAGTGTAAATAATGTTCACCTCAGAAAAAGCCAGCCATGTGAGACAGTGAGTACTTGAAATATCCTCTTTTTTTTCACCTCTTGTTTTGTTTAAACCCCGAGGATTAGTCTGTCACATCACTAGATACAGTAGTGTTGTTTTATTAAGAATTCTTATAATGCATTGAGATGAATGAGAACACATTAATTCAGAAATATCACAGCTTGAAGTCTGTCTTTTTTATTGCCTATTTCCTGACTGCAGCTTTTGTTTATTCTTTTGAAGGCTGTCTAAGATTGCCAGAGAGCCCCTGATTTGTGCCTACTTCTGCAATTCTTGAAGGCCAGGCACCCCTCTTGGGCCCCAGGAGAGCTCTGCCTGCGCAGGAGGTACTAGCCTTGCTCACATCTACAGACCACATGTAAGCTCAGGCTGGCGTGAGGGCAAGAGGGTCTTGTGTTGCTTTGGCCTGATTTTTTAGCACGTTCAGAAGATACCAACAATGACTAGAATTATCTAAAAGATCTTTTATTGTGTAAATCGAGGAGAGATTAATTACTATCATCTCCACACTCAACTGTTTCTTGTTAATCTCTGATCAGGAGTAACACTTCTGACTGTCACTGTTATTGTCCTCAGGCCTTGGGTTAATAAAACAGGATATCCCATTTTAGCATGCCTCATCCTGGATCCAAACCCCTAGTGATACTTTACACTGATAAGATTTACTGCAGATCAGATAGTATCTGACCAAACTGCTCCAGTGCTTTGCCTACATGACAGCCACAGGCTCTCTTGCTTTGCCATGTGAAGCCAGTATGCAAATATGAATCTAGGAAAACCCCATTTTCATAGAATCATAGAATGGTAGGGGTTGGAAGGGACCTTTAGAGATCATCTAGTCCAACCCCCCTGCAGAAGCAGGTTCACCTAGATCAGGTCGCATAGGAACATGTCCAGGTGGGTCTTGAAGACCTCCAAGGAAGGAGACTCCACAACCCCTCTGGGCAGCCTGTGCCAGGGCTCCCTCACCTGAACAGTGAAATCGTTTTTTCTTATGTTTAAATGGAACTTTTGTGTTCCAGCTTCATCCCATTATTCCTTGTCCGGTTGCTATCCACTATAGAAAAAAGGGATGTCCCAACCTCCTGACACCCACCCTTTAGATATTTATAAATGTTAATAAGGGCCCCCCTCAGACTCCTCCAGACTAAACAGCCCCAGTTCCCGCAGCCTTTCCTCATAAGGAAGATGTTCCATTCCCCTGATCATCTTGGTGGCCCTGCACTGGACTCTCTCCAGAAGTTCTGTGTCCCTCTTGAGCTGAGGAGCCCAGAACTGGACACAGGACTCCAGATGAGGCCTCGCCAGGGCAGAGCAGAGAGGGAGAAGAATCTCCCTTGACCTGCTGGCCACACTCTTCTTGATGCATCCCAGGATTCCATTGGCTTTCTTGGCCATGAGGGCACATTGCTGGTCATGGTTACTTTATTATCAACCAGCACTCCCAGGTGTCTCTCTGCAGAGCTGCTCTTCAGCAGTTCAACCCCCAGCCTGTACTGGTGCATGGGGTTGTTCCTTCCCAGATGCAGGACTCTGCACTTGCCCTTGTTGAACCAATTTTATGTTAAGTGTAACTGTAATGCATACAGTGCACCTGGATGAAGTTTGTCCTGTGAGGTGATCTGGCAGTGCATATCTCAGGGACTGGCAGCAGCAGTGCCATGAAACTGAGCTTCAGGCAATGCAGCCCAGATGTGCTTCCTCTCCTCTCCTCTCCTCTCCTCTCCTCTCCTCTCCTCTCCTCTCCTCTCCTCTCCTCTCCTCTCCTCTCCTCTCCTCTCCTCTCCTCTCCTCAGCTCCTGGAACAGGGATCCAGCCCACAGCGATGAGCGTTTCCCATCATGCTTCCCTCTCCATAGCTCGTGAGGAACCAAAAGTGCTGTTGGCTGTGCATGGAGAAGCATCTCTTCTGCTTCCCCCTGTGAATCAGACCCACAGCCTTTGATGGCTGTGCTAAGCTGAGACAGGTCTCAGTTTTCCTTGCTCTTCAGCTGTTTGTTTCTGCCCTCTCTTGTCCTTTACAATTGCTTTTCTGGACAAACATTACACTGAAGTAAAGATTCAGTTCCGTTAAATACTACTTCTTTCCATGGTGGCAAGCAACAGGCTTGTGGTTAAAGATCACGGACTCACAGGATCATAGAACGGTAGGGGTAGGTCCACTTAGATCAGGTCACACAGGAACACATCCAGGTGGGTTTGGAAACCTCCAGAGAAGGAGCCTCCACATCCTCCCTGAGCAGCCTGTGCCAGGGCTCCCTCACCCAAACAGGAAATAAAAGTTTCCTTGTGTTAAAGTGGAACCTTTTGTGTTCCAGCTTATGTCCATTACCCCTGTAACTAACACAGATACTGAAACTGTTCAGTAAGCTGTAAGTTTGGTGGCTGTTAGACAGGGATCCTCTCTGGAAATTGTTGCATATTGCTGTGAGCAAATTTAGCTCACACTTGTAGGAGTCCTGACACAATTGCTGTTGCAGTCATTTGCACTTGTCATTTCTTTGGGTCCTGAGCAAAGCACGGGGAACATGCTGTGTGCTGCTTGTTTTCTGCTTGTCAAAACCTGGATGAAGAGAGACAAAAGGTGTTTTCTGGAGGTTCACAGCTCTCTTCATCCAATACTGTTACCTTTGCATTTGGTGTAGACCAGATTCCTCACTTCAGGATGGTTGAAGTGAGGTGAGATTGCCTTCATCCTCATACCTCGTCTGAAAGTGGGGTTTGTGCCCAGAAAGGCTCTGAGGAGAAAACAGTACACACTTGTTTATAATGGTTACAAGTCCAACCTGACTTTTTTAAAGTCTTTTTATTTACTGAGAGAAGTAGCATACCCTTTAGCCATGTCACAACCTTCCAAAGCTCATGGGGACACAAAGACTGGCCAGAAGAGGCAGCTGAGAAATATTAGCTATTCCATGGCAGGCAGAGAAAGGCACCATAAGCAGAATGAGGCATTTGGACCTGGGAGGTATACATCACATTTGCTCATGCATGCACATTAGGCTGACACTATTAATTGCAATTGTAATCAGCACATCAGTATTCTGCATTTTGTGAAGAAAATTTGGTACCAGGATTTTAACTAATTTTCACTAAGTTTGGTTCTTCATTCTTAGAAAGATTGGTATTGTTTACCTGTCTTTGAAAAGCTGCTGAAATGAGTGTAGCCCCAAGCCTACTTTAATTGAGATACATTAAAAAATACATTTTTTAATAAGTAAGCATACTGAAATTACTGATTAAAGACTGATTTAATTTTCCATCTTAGTGCAATTCTTCAGCCTATGTCCAACCCAATTTCACAGCTCATTCATGCCGAGCTCAGCATAAAATATTTTATACATATTGTGAAATCACCTGAGACTCTTACAAACCCATTATACTAATTACCTTTTTTAATGATCACAACTGAAGGAAATGGGTGTACTTACAGGGTCCAGGGAGCACTGTATGAAAGAGAGAATATTATTCTCAGCATTTCAAGAGTGAATTTTGTTTCTAAGCCAGTAGAGAATTCAGCCCAATTTCTGAATCATGTGGTGTGAAATCCCACACTAAATGGTGGAAATTTATAACAAAACATGAAAATTAAAGAATCACACTCTCTCCCATACAGGATGGTAAAGTTCCACAATGTCTCTTTTAATTACCTCCATTTCAGTGGTCAGATTTGTTGAAATAAGTGAGTTTTAAGAGTATGAGGGAAAGGTCAGAAGACTGAAGTCAATTCCAGCAAAGTGAAGAGAAGGCCTTAGAGACAGAGGTTCCTCTGCTGCTGTTTCATTGAATAATAGAATCATAGAATGGTAGGGGTTGGAAGGGACCTTTAGAGATCATCTAGTCCAACTCCCCTGCAGATGCAGGTCTAACTGTTTCTGCAGTTTCCATTACTGGTGGGGTATTCCAGGGGACACACAGTAAAGGCCATGTAGCTTTTGTTGATTCTTGTTTGACTGAAAGGCTGCAGTGGGCTCTAACCACAGTGGAAATCTGTTCTTCCTCAGGTAAAACAAGAGGAAGGTAAAGCCCCATGTCACCACTTGTCATCCTGAGGGGCTAGACTAGTGCCCTTGCAGGTGGGCAAAACCCCATAGTCCCAGGGAGACCCACCCTTCTGGCATCTCCACTCAGCAGAGTGGTAGGCACTGATCCTATTTGCTTGTGTAGCTCAGTTCTGCCTGGCAAGGATCTAATAAAGGAAATCTGATTTTGGTAAGAAGCAGCTCACCAGTAAAGCATGGCCCAGAGCCAGGGAATAAATTAGGTCAGAAGAGGAGAGGGAATGGTAGTGCAGCAGCTCACCTGCTGTTCTGCTCTGGTCCTGTACAATGAGGTAAGCTGAATTAAAATAGAAAGTATGCAGTAAAATGAACAAAAGAATAAGACCTCAGAGTAGATGCACATGGACAGGGACAAGCAAAAGGGGTATCTTGAAAATGAAGCTTGTGAAGTGTCGCTTATACATTTAATCTTCTAAGGACGAACAAGTATTCCTCCAGTCCCTAATGGAAGGTCGCAGCTGGGAGGAGAAGCAGCACCAGCTGGCAGATCATGCTTGGAAGGGAAGCAGTGGGGAAATTTTCCTCCTCTCCTCTCCTCTCCTCTCCTCTCCTCTCCTCTCCTCTCCTCTCCTCTCCTCTCCTCTCCTCTCCTCTCCTCTCCTCTCCTCTCCTCTCCTCTCCTCTCCTCTCCTCTCCTCTCCTCTCCTCTCCTCTCCTCTCCTCTCCTCTCCTCTCCTCTCCTCTCCTCTCCTCTCCCCTCCCCTCCCCTCCCCTCCCCTCCCCTCCCCTGATGTCCTTTTATTAAACCTCAGAACAATGCCAGAAAACAGGCATTACATTTTAATTGTCCCTCCTTTTTATGAGACATTACAGATTCACTTTGCTGGAAAACACTGGCTATAGACTGTCTCATTTACCTAAACATTATGTGAAGATTTCTTTCAGAAAAAAAAAAGAAATGTTGTAAGACATATTTTGCCTAAAATTTGAGTACAACTTCATATTTGTAATTAGGAGTTTAAAGCTACTTACAGTTTACAGGGGGCAAGAGGGAGTTAGAGAGTCACTTGCTTTGGAAGTCAAGTTTTTCTCTTCTCACTTAGAGCATATATAAAAACAGTAAAGGAAAGAAAGAAAGCTGTGTAGAAATCTGAGCATGTCACACCACAGCCCCACTCACCTTCTCCAGGCAGGCACAGGGTGTCAGGTCAGGAGCTGGGGTTACCACTCCTCCCCCTGCAGCAGCTACACTGCAGCTATCCCCTGCCATCTCCAGACAGCAACAGAATACCCCTAGCAATCCACCACTGAATGGTGAAAAGTCACTGTGAAAAGTAATACTATTTTTGATCAGCCTTTGCAAAATAATCTGTTAAAATGCATGAAAATTTACAATGCTAAAAAAATGTGAGCAAGATGGCATTTGTAGTTCTATTGGTCTTATTCCAAACAGAAAAAAACCCCAAGAGACTTGGTGATTTTTCATGGCTGTTAGCATAATACCTGTGCAAGAAGCATATCGTCACTGCACAGAAGGGAAGGGATGCAATGGCTGCAGATTAGGACACGAGTAAAGCTATTATAATACATTGATATGTCCTGTACTGATAAAGGAATGTAGGAAGACAGTGAATGTCTGATTGCCTGTTGATGGTACATTATGCCTTCCCCTTCAATAATGTACAAGGTGTAGAGGAGGATGAGGTGACAGGTACAAAACAACTGTGGTTTCTTCAGAGAGGTGAGAAGTAAAGGTTGCTTGAACATCCCTCAAGAACACATCAAGTAGATGCAGCTGCAGCGTTGTCCTATTAATGTCTTCAGTCTCCTCGTTGCTGACTCTTGTGAGATTATATCAGACAATCCTCTGTATTTTAAGAAGTCATGAGAAAATAAACTGTCATCCTTGGTGTTGTGACACTGCAGGCATTATCAGAGCAGGTCTGTCTCACATGCTGAATCCCACCAGCTAGATAACAAAGCTGAAATCGAGGTACTAATTACTCCCCAAAGCCATTTTTTTCTGTGAACACCAACAGTTCCTTCAGCTGAAATCTTTATTTTCTGATTGTACTTTGAATTTATCATTTTCCAAAATACTGACTATAGATTTTTTCTCCTAATGATGAAAATGTGACAATATTGAATGCAATCAAGCTCACTCTGATTTGCATGAAAGCAACAACAATGCATAGCTTTCAGCCATGGCTGTGCTGTGCATTCTTGTGTCATAAATCTTCCTTGCTCCCACTCTGTTTTTCATGCTGGTGAACTTTCCTGAATGCCATGCAACACCATACAACCCATAAAATGGCTCTTAGGGAGCACTGGTTATCACTTCAGCCATGGCCGATGTGGAACTGGGATGGTGGTGGCTGGCAATGTTTGATTTTGCAGCTCTTGGGATATCCTATCTTTGCCTATCCCCTTGAGGCTGTTATTATTGTCTGGAGTCATCTGCAGGCAGCCTGATACTGCTTGAAAGTAGAGAGCTCTGACAGTTTTTTTGGTTTGTCATGCTTTGAAGCTTTGGTTGAGAAAGCTCTGCTTTTATACATTTTTTCCACCTCTTATAGCTGTTGTCAGCTACCATTTCCAGTTCTTTGGTCTGATGGGAAAGTGCAAAGGAATGCTCCAGCCTTATCTTCCTATGGCTTGATTGCAGTCCTAACAGGCTGGAAGTGATATATTCATATTAGCATCTCATTGTATCCTCTTCCTTCTGGCTTTCCTGATGCCTATCCAAGGTAATGGTACTGTGCAGGATTCTGTGCTGGAATCTGCTTCTCTCTCTTCCCTCACCTTCAGCACTTCTCCTTCATGCTGTGAAGAGATACCCAGCTGCTGAGCACCTTAAATCAGGTGAGCTGGGTTGTGCCAAAATGTCTGTGCAGGTAGAAGCGTCTCTTCACCTTCTGATCCACACAGATTTTGTGCCCTCTGTGCATCTTATGGATCCAGCTGCAGCCATCAGGACTGGGGAGGGATGATACAAAGGTAAGGCAACTCCAAACTAGGCCACGCAGGGCACACAAAACGGCACACAGCCAGCATCACGGGTATTATCAGCACCTAGGCATTGGGTGTTAGTTGGCCATCTCTGTCCTACATCTCCCTGTGATTGACAGGAGCCACTGACCTGTGTTCTTCTGTTCTAAGTGTACCATGGAGTGTATTCAGCAGCTGTCTGGGTGCAGCAATACATCATGCTCATTAATGCCCCTAACTATTTGCTTCCCAGAACATCCCTGTCTGCTTCCAGAATCAAAATTTAAGTACATATCAGAGTACTTCACCACATCATCTGGGATCTGTTGCCAACTTTGCTAAACTTTTGCTGTTTGCTGGGGAAAACAGGGAGATTAATACTTTGTATTTGAATTTTAGTATTAAATTACATTAGTATCTACTATTTGGGGGTTTGGATATCTGAAGTCAGGTGTGTAAAAGTGAGCGGTATGGCTTTGGTTTGACAGTTGGTGTTCATCAATGCTGGGAATACAGAAGGTCTTATCATTTTTAGTGCAGACATCAGAAGCTGCTTTAGATCACATCCTCTCTCTTTCAGGATTTGCCCCTGAATAATGTGAATGTGGTGATATACTTCTGATACAAGGAATAAAATGCAAGTTCAACGGGGCTAAATGCTGTTCTGAGTTAAGAACATAAAACTGCTGCCAAAACCAACGGAGAGTCATGCAAGAGGAGAATACCTTTAATTTTTGTCAATTGATGGGAGATTTGTAGCTGTCAAGTCATAAAGAGCGAAGTGCAGTCTCATTTCTACTACAACTGGTAGACAATAATTTTCTCTGCCTTACAATAACTGCTTTATGAGTAATTGTTTTCTTTCTGCCTACCAAGTCACTTACTGTGTGTTTTATTTTCTTATGTGGTGTAGATTGCAACCTTTTCCTTTTAAAGGAAACTATAATGTCCCAATCCACTCCTTTGGCTTTATGTCATTAATAGGCAAAATGAACAGGATCAAACTACACATGGCATTTTTAGCCAAGGAAATGTCCTTGATGAAAACCTAGATTTTATTAGTGATATTACAATTAAATAAGCCATTATCAACTTCCTACAGATCTTCTAAGAGCAGCTCTCTTTCATTCTGGAGCCCAAATTACGGAAGCAATCTTCATAAAGGCCACTTCCCCAGCTATAGCGCCTGCTGTGATATGATTCATGCCTTTTGTCTTCTGCTTAGAATTTGGGGATGTTTATGAAGGACTGTTATAAATACTGCATCTAATTCCTCTTTTCACAAGATGCTTTATTCACAAGGGAAAAAAAAAAAGAAAATTCATGTATGTACGTCATATCATTTCCATTCCCATTGCCATCTGGCACTATTCTTGTTGCCTCCTTCATATACATACTGAAAGGATGTGAGACTAGTGTCAGGCAGGCACTCTGGAGCACACGTTTCAGTACCACAGCTGGTAATTTAATGGTGCACAGCCACATTTGAAAGAAGGAATCTGTGTAAGAGTGCATTTGGAGGCTGGAGCTGGAATAATCAATCTGTACTCTGGAACAAGAGGAGCAGTAATGCTTCAGAATCCCACTTTACACACTGGGCATTACTGATGGGCTTACACAAAAGTTATGAAGGTGAACAGTACCATTATTTCAGTTATTTTTATATGGTTCAGGCTTTCATTTTCAAAGGGGAAACGGCAATATCATCTGTCCTCAGAAAGTACCTGGCTGATGATTTACCCTAAACTGTTTTCTGAAAACATGGGTCAGATCTTTTTGGCATGGGACAGTAGCCACCACGGTATGTTAGCACACTGCTAATGACAGCAGATTCCTTTCTCAGACAAAAGAGGGTTTGCAAAGGCTGAGGAAAAAAGGGTGGATGATCAGTACGGACTCGTTCATCGCGCCTGCGTAAGATGAGAGGTGATGACAATGGCTGCATTCATGTTCAAGCAGTCTATTTCTGTGAACCATTATGCTAATAAGTATCAAAATTACTGTTTATGAAATTCAGATGGGCTTCCAGGTTACAAAGCAACTGAGGTCATGTGACAGGGGAAAGGGCTAAATGCATGAGTTGGGGACTTGACATCTGTGCAAAACACTTATTTGAAAAGCTAGAGAAATAATCTGGCCACAGATTCAAACCCAGAGCTGATCCTTTTATAAAGCAGAGCTTATAGGTTACACTACTATCCTCTCTGTCCATCCTAGTGTCAGTGCTGCCTGGATTTTGAGCAGCTGTGATAGATCTGAATGTGTAAGAATGCTTATCAGCAGACACATCCAGTTCTTCCTGATCTATGTTTGCTGCCTTAGTTTCTGCCTCCCCCAACTGGCCTGGGACTCCACAGTGTTGACTTAGAAAGGCAATTCAGCCATACCAGGCAGCTGTAGCCTAACAGGAGTGCTGTTGCGAGACCTGTGGCTGTTAGGCTAGAAAAGAGAAGACTGAGAGGGGATCTCATCAACACTTACAAAATGTCAGGAGGATGAGGCAAACCACTTTTCTTCAGTGCCCAGTGACAGGACAAGGGATTGTGGACATAAGTTGGAACACAAAAAGTTCCACTTAAACACAAGGAAAATCTTTCCTGTGTGCTTGAGGGAGCCCTGGCACAGGCTGCCCAGGGAGGGTGTGGAGTCTCCTCTGGAGGTTTCCAAACCTACCTGGATGTGTTCCTCCTGTATAACCTGATCAAGGTCAACCTGCTTTAGCAGGGGGTCCATCTCCAGATCAGCTGGATGAGCTTTAGAAGTCCCTTCCAACCCCCAACCATTCTATGATTCTGGGATTCTGTGAGTGCACATGCACAGGTGGCTGGAGGAGGTGTTTTGAGACCCAGTAACTGCCTCAGTGTCACTGAGCTGAACCCAGCTTTGCATGGCTGCAGAGCACTCCCTGGTCAGAAGAGCAGCATTTGAAGTGAAGCTTGTTTGAGAAGTTGAAACTGTAGCTCTGGGGCCTGCAGCTCTGAGACCTAGCAAACAGCACTATGGATGGAGCATAAACCCAAAGCATTTTGCAGTGTTTTTTTGTTTTGTTGTGATTTTTTTTTACCCTCCAGCTGAATAAGGCATTAGATGGATTATTACACACCCTATTTTGTGGTCTGGCATTAAGTCATTAAAGTGATTTCTCTTTGCAAAGAGTGATTTTTAGTCAACTGAGTACAAATTAACCAAATTGCAAGAAACAAAACAATAGCTTGTGAATTATTAATATTTAATGAGTCAAAGTCTGGATTCTCATCTCAGAAGCTCAGTTCTCTGTCCTCAAACCCCAAAGGAAAATAAGAAGTGCAAGCGCCCCTACTTGTGGCTCTGGGGTCCCTCTGTCAGTCCTAATGGCCAAGGCAGATCATAGAATCATAGAATCCTTTTGGTTAGGAAAGGACCTTGAAAATAATCAAATAAAACCACTAACCTCACACTACCAAGCCCACCACTAAGCCATGGCCTTCATCACCTCAGCTGCATATCTTTTAAATATTTCCAGGGCTGGGGACTCCACCACCTCTCTGGGCAGCCTGGGACAGTGTCTAGAACTTTTCAGTGGAAAAGTTCTTCCTAATCTCCAATTTAAACCTCCCCTGGCACAACTTGTGCCCATTTCATTTTGTCCTACAATTCATTACTGGAGATAAGACACCAACCCCCCCTTCACTACAATCTCCCTTCAGGTAGCTGTAGAGAGTGATCATGTCTCCCCTCAGCCTGCTCTTCACCATGATAAACACCCCCAGTTCCCTCAGCTGCTCTTCATCAGATTTGTTCTCTAGAGCCTTCATCAGCTTTGTTGCCCATCTCTGGAGACTCTCCAGTACCTTGGTGTCCCTCTTGTAGTGAGGGGCCCCAAAGGGAACACAGCACTCAAGGTTTGGCCTCATCAGCGCTCAGTGCAGGGGGACAATCCCTTCCCTGGTCTTACTGGACACACTAATACAAGCCAGGATGCCACTGGCCTTCTTGGCCACCTGGGCACACTGCTGGCCCATGTTAAGCTGCCATCTGATTCGCACCCCAAGGTACTTTTCCTCTGGACAGCTTTCCAGCCACATATCTCCAAGCCTGTAGCATTACATGGGGTTGTTGTGGCCCAGTTACTGCAAGGGACACAAATGACTGAATAATTCCAGGGAAATAAAGCAAACGTGTCACAGCGAGCTGCATGACCCTAATGTCCTTAACGAGGCATTTGGGATTTTCAGCTATAAATGAAAAATTAGTGGAATTAGTTGAACTTCAGGAAGTCCTTCTGGAGAGTTTTCTGAGTCTGATTCCTTGGGCTGCAGACTTCCCAGGTGAGTGACACCAGATCTCGAGTGCCACCCTGACAGCATCCTGGGACAGAGTGAAGCCCTTTCTGCCAGCACCTGATGTTCGCTGCTGAGCGTCAGCAGAGCACTGAGGACAGGTGGACAGCTGAGTCCTGTTTATAGAAGGATAGACTTAGATTAATTCGTTGGCCAACTGCACAACAAACTTTCCATTCATCAACACTGACGTAATTAGGAACAGGAGCAGTAAGATCTGTCAAATCCAGAGCAAAGACATTTCCATCTCTGAAGCTGCCTGGCAGTAACAGTTCCCCATGAACTAGATAACATAATCTCCCTGCAAAACCCAATTCCTGGCCTGTCTTTATTCTGCAGGGGTTACAAACCTGGATACGCACATTTTCCTTTTGAAAATTACTTTAAAGCATTAAGGATCAATGTTTCAAATAGGGTAGGAAGACTAAAAGCTCCCACTGGTAAAATAAAATTGGCTGAATATAGTCTCTTGCTCTAAATCACTTTGAAAAGTGATGCTTTCCCTTGATCTATGAAGGAAAAACCGAGAGCAACTTTCAGGGCAGGTGATGCCACACTGCCTCCTACTCCTGCATCCTGCTCCTCTGATGCCTCCACCAGCCTCCAGCCAGCAGGAGCCCACTGGTGGTTCAGTGGGAAGGAAACAAGACACAATAGATGAATGCTGAGACTTTTCTCAGTCTCTTTCCATGCCGCTGATTCTATACTTTCACACAAGTATATCTAGGCCTTGTGCTGGGCACAAGTCTAAATGCTGCTGGTGATCTTCAGACCACCAACTTAAACTGCCATCTGCATTCCTGGAGGGGGATTTCAGGGAAAGAAGATAACCAAATTAAAAATCTCCTATGGACAGTACAGGACAGTTTTTCTTATTTTTTTCTAATAAGTGGATACAAGCACCACTTGTATCTCCTGGGAGAGAGCACTCATGGACCAGCCTCCACACTGCTGACAAGTGTTCACAGACAAACAAAAAACTATTAGGGTACACATAGGATATTTGGGGTTTTTTTCACCTTAAATAGACAGTATTTTGCATACTTCATGTATAAGAATGCTTCCATACATTTTAAGATATATCTTTGCCATCATTTCACTGACCAAAGCCTGAGAGGATGAACCATCCTGTACCTGTGGATTGCTGGAAGGGCTTCACATGCCCTGTAACAGCATGATGACTCACTGGAGGCTACTTGATTTCTTTCCTGGCCCCGTGGCAAACTGCCTCACTCCCCGTGACAAGTATGGATGTGTAACTGCTTGCCTCCACTTCCCAGGACATTTTTCCTCCCCTGCATATCTTCCCAGAGATAAGAAGACACTGCATGTATTTTTGACTCCAGTGTTGGCCAGAGACCACCTGGAACAGAGATTTCTGTTCTTCAGTATGACTTTAATGGAATGGGTTGGGAGATATCCCACTCTAACATTTCATAGCTTTCTTCTGATCTACCTAGGCTGCAGCAAGCACATTCCAAAATGTTCTGCTAAGTTTCTTAAACTCTCGCAGGTGATATCTAAGGAGATCTTGGGTTTAAGATTACTCATTCAAGGGTATCAATGTGAGATTGCTTTTCAGTGATTGTGCTACATGACTTATCAAGCTCCTGCATCATCATGATCTCCGGGTTCTGCTGCAGCAGGAGACTCGCTTCTGATCCACTCTTCCCAAACCACCCAGCCAGAAGGAGAACAGGCCTTAAAAAACCTGACCCTGGGTGTCTCACTTGCTAATCACTCAAACAGGTTTAACTTGTTTTGTAAGATATATTATCTAAGTTTTTAAAAAAGAAGTACTTAGAGTTACTTTAACTATTTCCTCGATCTCATACCACAAAACCCAGCATTCTGTAGTCAAGTGACTGCGTATCAGCTGGCAGCCTCTTCTAGCTGGAAATTGCAGTGCTTTCACATAGTTTAGGTTGGAGTCTAATATTCAGATCCTGGAAGACCACAATATTTGAGCATATGCTCCCCCGAAACCTGCAGTTTTCTTTTGATTTCATAGGTGGGTCTCCAGTGACATACAAGATTTAATCCCTGGCGTCTGGTCTTTCTTTGATGAGGTTGCCTGTTCCTTTGATCCAGTGGGATGCTGTGATTTTCCTGGCAGTCAACAACGTAACACTCATGAATCAGTTTTGAAACTATCCAGTGTCATCTCACAGACAGAGTTCAATAACCAAACAGTTGGAAAAAATAAATTTATGGCTTGTATTTTTTTTCATATCATATCTATAGAATTTCTGCCTTCATTTCCCCTACTGTAACAGGCATCAAAACGAAGCATGCAGCTGATTGATTTTCCCCAGAGCTCAAAAGCGCACAGCTGTTAAGTGGGTGCTGTCTTTTGGGGCTGGGGTAGGTCACATCCAGGAAGCTGAAAAGCTCCCTGGTATCTCACAGTCATAGGCTCGTGATTTGTCCTTGGGCTGCGTGCAAGTGCTGTGGGGAAGCGAGCAGAGGAAATCCTTCCTCCGACCTCCTGGTACGTGTGGAACGGCGCACAGCTGGGGTCCAGGCCGGCGTGCCTGCTCTGCAGGGAGGGGTGCAGGCCTCCCCGCTGAGCTGCTGGTCCTGTGCGGCCTGCTCCTTATCTGCAAGAAGAATAGTCACCTTCTGTATGTAGAGGAGAGGCCTTCATTTCCTCTGGGCATTGAGGGGCCGGCTCCATGCTTCCGTGTTTCACAGTACAGCGCTGGCCCTGGCAAACAGTGTGAACCCCGGCATGGCTCCGTGTGCTACGTGTGCCGGCGGTACACTCGCACACCCAGAGACACCACTCCTTCATGCTGAGTGATACTAGCTGCTAACACTGGTCTAAGAAAGCAACCTGTGGGACATCTATTCACCTACGAGGAGATGCATCCCTCCTACCCAAGTATAAAGAAGTCAGCATCATTTGCAGCAGGCAGCCATGCCCCTGGGGCACAGCAAGCCCAAAGGCTGACTCTGGGTTTGAATAACTACTCTCAGACACAGTGGGCAGACAGGTAACAGCCAAAGCTGCAGATTTTTGTTTTGTGCTTTTGTCCAAAAATGGAAAAGTCTGTTTAAGGATCCTCAGTGGTTGATTGTGTTACATAAAAAGAAAAAAAATAAACCCCAAAAAGCAGTGAATGGTTGTTTGGCCAGAACCCACATGGAAAATGCAAACTGGATTGTAAAGACCTGGAGGGGAAACAGCAGCTACCTCTGGTGTGCCAGATGCTGGAGGCACTTCCAGGCCATGGCCATGGAGAAAGCAAAGGGTAAACTCAATTCCATAGCAACCATATAATGTCTGATATACTGGAAAGGCAGAATTCATTATGAGAAAAGAAAGCTTTGTGTGGCTTGGAAACCTGAAACTGCTGCATTGACTGTGGGAATGAGATCAGAACAGTTGCCATTAGAATAAGATGCAGGATGCTGTGTCATAGGATGGGGCAGGAGGTGATCATTTATGACGATTTTACTATCTAGGATAGGAAATGAAGGAATGATATCTGTCATCCTCTAATTTTTGTTAGTTTAATTTGACTTCTGATTGTTATTAAAGTTATGAGAGTATAATAACTATTGTACATCTGTGCTGTGTAATGATAAGGCAGATAGACAGCTGCAATAGTATTATAACCTTGTAAACTGCAATTATAGTTGTTATTTTAATGCCATTCACAGTCATTCCCTACAATATACATATCATTCTCTCAAAAGAACTTGATTAGGACTGGAGAAGTTTCAGAGCAGGATGTCAAAAGTGATCAAAGGAATGGAGTCACTTCTCTATGAGAAGTAAGAAGTACAGTTCTTCCAGCTGGAGAAGAGGTGATGGAGGAGAGAGGAAGGCAACCTCTGGGTGCTGGGGCAATGGAGAACAGGGGATGGGTTTTACCCTCTCTTCCAGTGCAAGCCCATGAAGGAAACCAGTGGCTAGAGGTTTTAGGGCAAAGCCCAAGGTTTCTTATCAAACAGCATGTATGGGCTCTGTGGAACTCCTTGTCATGGGAGGTGGAAGGTGATAAAGCTCTCCATGAATTTAAAGAGTCATCACAGAAATCAGTGAAGAGCTGGTGAACACAAACACAGCCTGTGTGGCCGAGGCAGTTCCTGCCCTGCAGGTTGCTACTGGCTGGCAGGATGTTCTGGGCAGTGTCTCCACAGGCATTTCCTTGCCTCAAGTGTGTCTCTAGGTATCTACTTCTGGTCATTGTCATGAGCATAAATGGCATTTGATTCAAGCTGATATGGTTTTTATATTTCTAGAGACTCAGCACACAGGCAATGACCTATTTTTAAAAGAAGCCCAGAAATCTCCAGTGGATGCCTCTGTCCTACCATGTTTCCTACCTGTTGTTTCCACCTGGGTTGTGGCTCTGCTGAGCATCCTCACTGCATGTGTGTCTGCTCTCACCTGAGCCTCAATCTGACACAAAGTCCACCCTCCACAGGGCAAAAATCAGGTCAAGAGTAGAAGTAGGCACCTCCATACTTCCTGCTCCTCGGATGCCAAGGTACCACATAGGTATAAGGCATATTGTGAAGATTTATGCACCATCGGGATGTAATCCAGTATTTGTACCATTGCCATTATGAATGAAAATTGCTTTTTTACAACTTCCTTTTCAAGGCCACACCAGAATTCACATTTGTCCAGTCCCCCAGCGTGGAGAGAGGGTCTAGGGTCTGTAGTTTGCCTCAATTTCCTGCACTGAATTAACATTTAAGATGTATGTAGTCAGCTCACAGGTTTTGCCATGCAGTTGCTACGTGGTCATTACACAGAAAGTCTGAATTATTCCACTGGGACCTTGACAATTGTGTTTGATTTAATTGTTTTGTGTTCTTCCATTTGCTTATCAGCTGCACTGGGAGAACAGAGGGTTTGGTTATACAAAGTGTTTCATCCTTGGCTGCAGTAAGTTGAAGCCTGACCCTGCTCACGTTAGCAGAGGGAGGTGCGGGTTTGGGTTACAACTTTGTGAGGAGCCTTTGAAGCTTTTTCATGTTTCTGTGCCTGTGTTGCCCTCTGCTGACTGCTGACAGCTTGGAAGACCCGGAAGGTCCCTTCGGAGCGGTTTAGGTGCCTGCAGGCATCTCCAGCTCAGAATCACAGAATTGTTTAGGTTGGAAAAGATATTTAAGATCATCAAGTCCAACCCTTAACCCAGCATTGCCACGTCTCTACAACTAAACCATGTCACTAAGTGACACATCGATGTGTCTTTCAGATACCTCCAGGGATGGTGAGTCTGCCACGTCCCTGAGCAGCCTGTTACAAGGCTTGACAACCCCTTCGGTGAAGAAATATTTCCCAATATGAAGTCTAAGCCTCCCTTGTCACAAATTAAGGCCATTTCCTATAACTATAGTTATGAATTCTCCAATAATTCAACAAATAAAAGAGTATCTCCCTGCATTAACGTTTCCAGCTTAGCTGACATTTTATGACAGTTTTGATCCTAATTAGCAAGTATAATTAAATTGACAAGGCCTTTAAATGGGCTTTTGGTCACCTGTGAACAGTATCTAATGCCTCTCATCAGCTGGTTCGAGAAAAGCACAATATGACACACTATGGAGGGAGGATATAATTTGACATTAGTTCACACAAGAGCTCATTTTCAAGGACAGGAGAAGGAAATGGCAATTATTTGAAAATAGATGCAAGTCTGTGCAAAGAGAGAAATCCAGCAGGAAATGTGAAGCCAGAGATGATTATGTACTCAGAGCATGAAGCACTCCAGACTCATCTTCAGAACTGAAAGAAAACTCGGTTGTTTGGCAAAAATGTGCTTGCTCCTGCATTCCCTAAAAAGGCAGTTGTCCTGGACCCTGATCCTTTCCCAGGAGGTGAGTGAGGAGTGACATTTATTAAAACATTAATGGAGAGATTTGTGTCAGATGAAGAAAGACAAGCTTGCTCTTTGACATTGCAGGTCCCTATCTTAAACACAGCCTCTCACATAAAAAATTGCTTTGAATGGCTCTGCCAAGATTTCAGTGAACTCTTGTTAATAATGCTTACCTCCTATTTGTTGTCAGCTTTGAGACCTGCAATTGAAAAAGCAGGGCCTGAGCTGGAGGCAGTATTTACTCTATCTGCAAGGACTGAATACAGAAAGCAAAGCGAGATTGAATGATGCTGGTAGACAATGCAGCAGCCAGTAACAATACCACAGGCACAGATGCCCTCGATTTGACTTGAAATTTCATCCTGGATTATAGTCCTTTTTAAATCAGCCAGGGTCAGGACAGGCTGAGCTGAGTATGTAAGATCAGTTTAGCTAGAGAGCTAACATCTCAGACACACTAAAAAAAACCCCAAATCCCCGCAGAAACAACTTTTAGTTCAGATAGTGCTATTCACTCTTTCAATTTAATAAAGCCATGCCAGAAAATCCAGCATTTACAGATTTAGGCAGTTGAGTTTGCACTCTCATTTGCCTATGAGATAGTTTCTTGCTCAAAAGCACTGTATTTTAAAAATTAAAAGCAAGTGCAGCTGCACAGCCATTTGACACCAGAGTTGCCTGTTTTACATATGCTATAAAATTCCATCTTAACAGCAATCTTTTAATGCATGATTTCATCTTTTCATATGTAATTTTGCATCTGATTTTGAAACAGAGAAACAAGGGTAAATGCAGATTTGTACTACTGCATGCAATGCTGAATGTTATATCATACTCTGTCTGAAAGCAGCTGATCAATGCAGGGCAGGATTCATGTCTATCCTTACTTACATCAGGCTCAGCAGTGCTACAGCTTTTCAAAGCAGGAGTTCATTCTCTGACAGCATCCCAAACATGTGGGTAATGATATCTGCAAGCCTGCAAAAAAAACCAAACTTAATTCTACCAGTTTTTAATAAAGAAACAAGAGTGAGCTTCAGAGAACTGCTTTAACCTGTGATGATGGGGGAAGAGGTGTGCTTTCGGTGTTAGTTTAATTAAGGAAACTCATTTAAATATGACATAAAGATTTGTACTCTCCAGATGAATGTTAGCTCTTGTGGTAGATTTACTTCTTATTTCAAATGTGATTATCACTAATTGCGTGCACATATTGCAATGACTTCTGATTATGTTGATAATCTCAATAGAGTTTTGGGGAAGATACATTATCAGTAGTCACTCCTTAAGGACAAAGCAGATGTCACTGTAATTAGGAGCTATATGTACTGCTCATCTTTAAGAACAGCAAGATGAGCACGCTCAGGTTTGTTTACCTCAAATCTTGTTTCTAGCTCAGAGATCACTTATAAGAACTGTTGCCAGGTGTCCTCTCATCTCCTGCCCCTGAGATTTTTTTTATATTAAAAATGAATGTTCTCATTGGAAATGAAAGTAACAGTGTGCCTCCCAGCATGTGGTTAATGCTAGGGAAGGAATTCCTGAGCAATATGTACAGCTTTTTTACTGGTGTATGCACTGTGGGCTCTAAGTGCAACAGTGCAAGGATGTTGCAAGTGAATTTGCATCAAATTGATACTGAATTTATTTTAACTCATCCTATATTTTCCTCATAGTTTCTATATTTTTTCCATGAATTGATTCTTCCCAGAGACTTTAATTCTAATTTTTTTCCAACTTTTCCTTCCTGTACATGCTATGTTCTCCCATGCTGCTCCTATACCAGCACATTGTCCTAGTACAGTTCTCATCCACCTTCTTCCTCCCCAGGAAGAGCTGCTATGAGCTCAAACATGTACCACCACACATTCCAGGCACCCAGGCACAGTCAGAGTAATGGGCAGCAACCTGAAATGGAGACATAGTTAGTGGGGAAAGTGCCTGTGAAGAGTGGTGATAACACTTCTACCCACACTTTTGGATGTCAACGATGAGGCAGGACTCAGTGTAGCAATGGATCAGGCCCATCGGGTGAGATGGAGTAAAGGAAACACAGGAAACTTGGAATGAGGCTTGCTTACATTTTCAGACAGAAGGTAATAAAACATAATCAACAGCCAGCTGAACATGAGCCAGCAGTGTGCCCAAGTGGCCAAGAAGGCCAATGGCATCCTGGCTTGTATCAGAAATAGTGTGACCAGCAGGACCAGGGAATGGCTTCAGGGTCCAGGAAGCCTCATTACAAAGCAAAGTCGATCAGAAAAGGCAGTCCCTGAAGGGAAATGCCCATGGTGGAGGAGCTGCCAGGTGGCCTGTCCTGGGAGAGGCCACGTACAGTTGCTTGCAGGGAGCCCTGGAGCAGCCTTTTTCCTTGGCTGTTATGTAAGCCGTAAGAGGGTCCTTATCTCTTGGCTGTCTCTTTTCTCCATCACATACAAATCCTTTGGAGGCCAATGATGCCCATGACTGTAATAATCCCTAAGGAACCATCATCCCTTCACAGCCAGATGGACTAGGGACTCAAATACCTCTAGCCTCCCACAGCCACTCCCTCTTTAAACTGAAGTCTCTGTTGGCAAGGAGTTCCCTCCTGCATCTGCATGGAAATCTCAAACCCTGTGATGTCTCTGCTGCTGAACTCAGGCTCAGGGATGCCTGGTGAAATCTTGCCCCAGCAGAAAGGAGAGGGGGGAAAGGACCTCAAACACTCCTGAAACCACACGAGGTGGTGATCTGCAGGCTCTGGTCCCAGTCAGTGCACCCTGGCTTATAGGGAAGTGTGAGAGTCAAAAGTTTGACAGGAAAACACTGAGATGTTACTGACTGGTACTGCAAAGCCAGAGAAGCTTGACAGAGAAGAGGATGACACATGAGAGGGGACAGGTTTAGTGTAAGCACTGCGTAAATGATGGTCCTTCTTGTAATATTTTCAGTTGTCTTCAGTATGCAGAAATCTCTGTCAGGGCTGAGCCTTGTTCTCACTGCTCCTTCTCTCTGTGGCTCCTGTGCTGAGCTGCCCTTGGGAGAGATGCTGCAGCCAGTGTGTCACTGCTGCTCACCAGCCTGATGAAGTGCATGCTGAAGCATTCTCCTGACTTGGAGCTTGTCAGAGTCACTGTTTTAATTCTTCTTTCTTACACTTCATTTGCCATATAATTTTCTGGAGGAGAGTCCTTGCCATTCAGGGCTGCTGATAAGCCCCACTGTCAATCATATCTCCACAAACCTCATTATTCAGCATCTTCATGACTGTCAGTTCCCTTCATTTTCCTGACTGTGACTGTACAGCTCTTCTTTTCCTCCTGGTCCTCATTTGTGGCTGCTTTCTCCTCACATGTACTTGCAGTCAATGACTTTTCCCCGAAAATTTCCCACTGTAGCTCTTTCAACAGCTAATAGCAACTCTACTGCAAACCAGATATTTTCTTTAGGAGTATTATCTGAATGTATTCCGAGGAAATCTAGCTGATACCATGTTAAAGCTGAGTCGATGCTGTTTTAAATTTATTCTCGATTTTGACAGCTCCCAGCTCCCCCAGGAGGAGATGCAGAGAAATGCATCTCCATGCCTGTAGATCTACCTTTGCTCCAGCAATGTTGGCTTGCCTCAGCTAGGACTCGACGATGCTCTCTAGTCCCTGGTCACTGTTTTTGGTGCATTCCAAGCTGTGAGACTTCAAAAGAAGCAATCCTAATGAAAACTAACTTTCTGTTAAGAAACTACTCAGTTCTCCTCTGCCTGATTTATCACAGGCCCAAACAGTGATAGCTGGAAAGAGTGGGGAGTAGTTTCCTACTGCTGATTTGCAACGCCCTGATGACAGACAAGCAGGCAGCTAAAGAGTAGCCATCTTTGAGTATATTTTTATAACAACCTACTCTGACCATTGCATTATTAGCAACCAGCACAATGGGATTGTCCAGCAGGTTTGTCAAGGTCCCAAGCACCTTAATGCAATGCTCTCTCAGAAGGTGACCTGCCTAAGTCCCGAAAACAGACCTGAGTCCCCAACAGCATAAACATCATCAAATAAAAAGCTTCCGTTTTCAGTGCATTTGGGTTTTTCTGTTCATCATGCAGCCCTATTCAGAGCCTCAGAAACAAATCGTGGGCCTTGGGGGAGCTGTGAAGCACCTTCAGCCTTACTTTGGCTTGTGTAAAGAAAACATACACAGACATACTCTCCCTTCCCATCAGAATATGTTCCTCAAATGCATGAGTGTCATCTGTGCAGTGGGCAGCAAAGCAGTTTTTGCAATCAGGATTAAGGAGCAGATCACTGTTTGAAAGGATCTTGGCTGCTTTGCCTGAGAGACCAAGAGCCCAAGTGTTATCCTCCATTTCTGTCCTGCATGCTGGATTGACTTGACTGGTCTTGATTCATCTGAGGAAGATAATGCTGAATGTGGCTGTTTGGAAAGAGGCATCAAAAATGCTCACAGTGAAAGATGTGTGCTGGGTGCTCGTTCCCATGGATAAAACAGCCAAGACAGTGGACTGCCTAGGTCCCATGAGATGATGATCTCGACAGTCCTGCTCCTGCCTTTCCATCCTCTACATCATTTTACACTGTTCTTGTGCATGCAAACTATATTTCTTAAGTCCCTGACACATCCTCCTCTGTTTCATTAGCTTTGATGGAAAAACTGAAAAAGTATCCAGTGAATTCAGTCACTTTACCAGCGAGGCTGAATGCCTGACATAAAAATTTCTGAGTGTCGTGGTTTAGGCCCATCAGGGAACAAAGGCCACGATTAGCCTCGAGTACCGAAGAGGCTGAGGATTGCTCGAGGGCAGGGAGGGCTTAATTGCCGCTTAAGGTTCAGGACAAAACAGACCAGGCTACTCGGTTTTGGGGAAGAAAACAGAAAATAATTTAATGCAAAATCAACCAAAACATAACCAAAATGAAACAACCCAGAGTAATACATCAATGGAGAGTCCAACCAGCCTTTTTAAGAACACCTTCTTGCCACCCCTCCCCTCTTCCCGGGTTCAGAGCCCTGATCCCGGTGTTTTTACCTTGCCCCCCCCCTGAACGGTTCGGGGGGGCAGGCAGTGGGGGGTTCAGTCAGTCGGTTTCCGAGAGCTTCTGCCGTTTGTCCCTCCTCAGGACGGGTGAACTCCACACCAGTCCTCCCTGCGAGTCCGTGGGGTAACTCACAAGCATGGCAGACTTGCACGGGCTGCTCCGATGCCCACTTATTCCAAAGGCTGCAGCTCCTCTCTGCCTCTCGTGTGGGGCTGCTCTGCGGCACACAGGCTCTCCAACACGGCCTGGGCCATGGCCGTCTCCCCACACAGTCCCCCGCCCGTCCGGGCTCACCCACACGGAGCTGTTGGTGGCTCTCAGTCTTGCCACGAATCTCCATAGGTTTCAGGGGCACAGCTTGTATTCTCGCCACGGCTTGCAGAAGGGTCTCCGGTCTACTGCTTCTCGTTCCTTCCTCCCTCTCTGGCTGAAGGGTCCGCGTGGTGGCCTCCATCTTGTATCACTCTCCACCTCCCGACTCGCATTTCAAATTCCCGTCCCCTAAATAGTGATCGCAGAGGCGCCAGATTGGCCCAGCCGGGCCGGAGGTGGGTCTGAACCTAGGAGCCGGGGGAGGGTCTTCACTGCAACCCGCTCCCCCTGTTACCAAGCCAAAAGCTGCTCCTGGCTAAACCAGGACACTGAGAGCATTCTTACTGCTGCTTTTAAATAGTAACATCTTCCTCCTCCTCTCCCTCCTCCTCAGATGAATCAAGAGTCAATCAAGGTGAAGGATGGAGAATGCAGTAGGGAGGATGGTTGTTGGCACAGGAGCTTGAGTCATCAGTGGTGGATCTCCAAAGTAATGGATAGGGAAGTGACAGACAAACATGCTACTGGGCTGCTTGAGGAGTGCTGAGTGCATGAATATCCCTAAATTAACTTTACCATAATGTTAAACTTAGGTCCAGATGCTTCTTCCTACCCATAGTTTCTGAACAGGGGTGTAGCTCTGCTTTCTGTGCAAGTAGTTCCCCTCTCCATCCACTGTTCATACAGGAACAACTCCACTCCACATGTCCCTTCCCCTAGTCCTTTGTTTCTGTGTGTCCTGGGTGGCTGGAGAGGCAGCAAGGCTGGCGAGCAATGTTACCTTACACAAGGGCCATTGCACCCCACAGTCTGCAGTCGCTTCTGCTTCCTTCATATGCTGCAGCATTGTTGCTGATGCAACTCAACATGCTAACTCAAGAGAAAGCCAATCATTTGACTTTTGCTGTTGTGTTAGGTTTTTTGCAACTCAGAGCAGCTCCAACAAGTGCTGGAGCCACTATGAGGAGAGCAGGACTGCAGTCCCGCTGTGCAATGGCTGCCAGAGTGGTTTGCACAAGGCTAGTGAGATGAACAGGCTTGGGCACGAGTTGGGCAAGCAGAAGGGCTGAGGCAAGCAGTGGGCTGGCTGCCTGGGGCTGGAAGTGTGATGAAAAGAAGGGAAAGGACTGGAGAATCAGACCTCTCCACCCAGGGTCAGCAAGGGGCAACTTGGACACAGTGTGTCAGTCCCTTGATGGCAGAAGCCCAATCTGTGCAAGCAGCCACAGATTTAACACTGGAGCTTCTTGTTTTCCTCTTCTGAGCTCTGCTGCTCTCCAAACCCCACCTCCTGACAGAGGAGTTGGAGGGAGGTGGTTCTCCTGGGTTGTGACCATCCTGTTGCCTTAGACACTGCTCCTTGACTAGGAATTATCAGGATCTAAGGACTCTCCATTTTCTCTGGCTCGAGAGGCACTAGATGCAGGTCTGCAAGCAGATTGCTTGCTACATAAATGTATGCATATATATACATGCAGCCACAGAAATCCATGAGAATTCATAAAGTGGAGAGAGTCACACTGCTCAGGGTATCACAACAACTGGGTTTTCCTCAGCTGTAATGTTTCCTCAATGCAAATTGGGAAAACCAAAAAAAAGAAAAAGGAACTGTATATCTGTTACTTAAGTTGTGCAATCCTTTCTCATGATGATTAGAAATGATGTGCACAGAAAGCCCCCTTCGTCCCAGCAAATGTGCTCAATTATATTCATTCAGATAGGAAGTTGATGTGTCGAGCAAGCTGCCATTATCTGACCAAAATTGCTCATCTTCATGGTTGGGATTCCTCAGGTCTCATGGGACAGATTTCTTCCATGGTGTCATTCACAAGAGCTCACATCAGACTGCTTTATCATCTGTCTGCAGTGTTTCACTGCTGTTATCAACCAGTAACACAGCTCAGAGAGGCAACTATCATGATCCCAGAAGACTTTGAATTTATGGCTTAAAATAATCCAAGACATTTGAAAAGAACATTTGAAGTCATCCTCACCACTTAGCTGTACTCAACTCAAAAAGGAGAGTTTATTGCTGACAGCTTGCCTAATGTGATACATTTTTCGCAGGTGTTTTGGTCACTGGTAATTTGTGTGTACAAGGTAGTTGTCATAATTAGAATGAAAGAGCAATTGGCTTCACAGATTAAGTTGATTTTTTTTGGCAAGGCTGTTTGCTTTACATGATAGATTTGTCCTGGCTACAGCCTTTTCTTTCTCACTAAATTAGCCAGACAGCATTCATAGATGAGGGAATAAACTGGTCTGGCTGTAATTTACTTAGAGTTCCACTACATCTTTCCAGCACAGGTTTATTTGGGGGGGTTGTGACAAGCCAGTCTCTCCCCTGAATAGAGTAGCACTCACAGTCAAAGACAGCTTATCGGTGTTTATTGTCCCATTTCAATTACACTGATAACTGACACACTTGCCCCTTGTGTTGATACAACAGGAAAGAGCTTTCCTTTTCACAGCTGTTCAAGACCAGAAGATACCTAGCTCAGCACCAGACAGCTTAACTCTGTGACAAGCATGTCAGCACTTAAGTTTTACTGGTACAATCAAAGTTTAAGTTGATGCTTAAATGAAAATAGCTGATAGGACTACAATAATTATATACATTTTTAAAATAAACAAACAAACCAAAAGCAGCCAAAAGTCACACTTTCAACTGCAATAATTTTGCTGATAAAATGCATGTGGATCTGAAATATTAAGGAAGATTTCCCTTTGGAGACAGTAGTCTAAGCATTTCTGTCAGCTGGAGCTGGCACTGGGCTGGAGGCAGGCTGGCAGCTCCAGGCATCTGAGTATTGTGTCCCTGGGCAGCAGCCTCAAAGCCTTCCTCCCTGCCTGCAGCAGGTTCTGCCTTTCTCCCACCCACTTCACTTACTGAGGACAGCCAGGGGCCCTCAGCTTTTCTATGTGCCCTCAGCAGCACTTGTGCTCAGAGCAGTGCAGCTCAGAAGCTGGTCTATGTGCCCTCCCTTGAGCAAATCTGAGCTGCACCCTCCCTAGTACAAGCACCTTTAAAATTCTTCTGGAGCTTATAGCTTTAAAAGGATGTTGCAGCTTGATCTATTTTTTTTTTTCTCCTGACTTGCATCGTTTCCAGGTAATGATAGAATTGTAGAATCATTTTGGTTGGGAAAAAACCCTTAAGATCATCAAGCCCAACCACTAACCTCACACTGCCAAACTCATCACTAAACCATGTCCCACAGCACCTCATCTACACATCTTTTAAATAGCTCCAGGGATGGTGACTCCACCACCTCTCTGGGCAGCCTGTGCCAGTGTTTAACAACTCTCTCAGCGAAGTTCTTCTTAGTCTTCAACCTAAACCTCCCCTGGTGCAACCTGAGGCCATTTCCTCTTGTCCTGTCACTCCTCACTTGGGAAAAGAGACTGACTCCCACATGGCTACAACCTCCTTTCAGGTAGTTGTAGAGAATGATATCTCCCTTCACCTCCCTCTTCACCAGGCTAAATAACTCCAGTTCCCTCAGCTGCTCATAAGACTTGTGCTCCCGACCCTTCAGCAGCAATGCTGAACACCATTTGTGCTTCTTGCAGAGAAATGAGCCTTGTGCAACCTTCTGGCATCACCAGCTTTGTATTTACGTCTAACTAAACAGAGCCAGGAACTGCTCTCTGATCCTGAGGCCAAGTGACACAGACTGGCTGTATCCATGCTGCTTAGCGCTTGATCCTGCTGTTCCACCTCATGACCCATGGCTACAAGACATCAATAGTTATACACAGATGCTCGCTCTTTCTTTTTCTTTCTTTCTTTCTCTCTTTCTTTCTTTCTTTCTTTCTTTCTTCCTTCCTTCCTTCCTTCCTTCCTTCCTTCCTTCCTTCCTTCCTTCCTTCCTTCCTTCCTTCCTTCCTTCCTTTCCTTTCTTTTCTTTCTTTAAAAAGCCCCATGCTGTTTGAACTAAGGTCATAGCTGTGTTCCAGCCCACAAGAACAGGGTTTGTATTGCATGAACTGGGATGGGCCAAGAGGGAAAATTGAGGCTGCAGTGTCTCCTGAGACAGAGCTGGCAGACTGTGGCATGAAGGAAATGGGAAGCAATGCAGTCCCATCTCTGCTGCTTGCTGGGGACAGTCCTTTTTGTGTGCCATCCCCCAGGCTGCACCCAGGAACTGTCTGGCTCTGCTACGCTATGTAGCATTGGCTGAGACTGTGCCCTGGAGTTATGCAGTGGGGCTGATCAGCAATCCAAGTTGGTCCCTGGTCCCACCATGTTCATGAGTGCAAACACAGCCACTGAGATGTCCAGGTGCCTGTTTAAACACAATGGGTAAAGCCTGGATGAGCAGCAAAAGGTGCCTCCATTGTGCCAGCCATCCATGCCCTTTTGAAGGGGTGGGAAGACTTGGAGGACTCATCGAATCAACTGTGGCCAAGGCACATGGTCATTGCATTCCTCAGTTCCATCAGGGCCATACCCAGTCCTGTGTGCCCACAGGAAGCCATGGCTTCCTTCCTGCCTTCTCTTTCCAGGTCTATGTGTGAGGCTATTCTGCCACCTCTCTGTAGCTACAGCAGCTTGTTCCTAAACACATCAACAAAGTGGTTAGGAAAGGCTTGAAACTATGCTTAGAACTGCTCTGCCTACATTTATAAAAGCCACCCACTGTTTCAGTTTCTCATCATTTTCTTTTATTCTTTACCACATAAAGAACTTTTTGTTATCCCTTCTGTTTGTTGGAGCCGCACAAGAAATCTTTCACTGTACATTTTTCTGGGCTATAGATCTCTCTTCCAAATGTTGAAGAAAAACAAGTTTATGTGGATTATCTAGAGCAGACAATTTCACTTCTGCACAGAATCTAAAAATAAAGCGTAGCCCACATTCTACCGCTAAGTAGCTTTTAATTAGGTGTGATAATAACATGAATTATCTTTCAGAGTGCAATAGCTCCGTGATCAGAAGTCAAGTGCTGGGAGTCAATTGTTTGCAAAAATGTTCTGTTGAGGGAAGAAACTCGATGCTGGCATGTATTTGAGGTTTTTTCATGTAACAGATCTTGGTAGAACAATTACAATTATGTGTGAATTTGGGCTTTCTCCTTTACTGCTCCTGTTTTAATACAGCCAGTGGGTCCTGTCAAGTGCTAACGTAAAAAGAGGGCAGTGAAAGCCTGTAAGTCCTTGTCATCAGCGGTCTCTCAGTGATCCCTTTGGACAAGACAAATAGCACTGCTGCTTTCTGAAAATGAATGGCTGAGGTGCTGGATGGTTCCATTCACTTCCTCGGGATTCCCTCCCTTTACTTGAACCATAGATAAATTCAGGGCTTGAACATACACAATATTCTGAATGGTGAACCAAGGTGTGGCCACACCTCTTGTCCTGCCTGCTCTGCTGGGGGCTGGAAAGCTCTGCCAGAGCTGGGCAAGGGAGGAAGGCGTTCATGTTATAAGCCATCACAGCTAAACCTGCCAGTGCTTGGCTCATCAGGGTCCTCCTTTGCGGCAGGTGGAGGGATGCTCTCAGCGACTTTACCAGCTAAGATGCTTTATCTTCATTGTGTGTGTAACTCAAGTGTAGCATTTAGTCTAGTGTGGTAGGGCTGGGGGTGGGGAATACAGGGAAGGCAAACCTTAAAGAAAGGTCCTTTAAGGATAAGAAACTCACTTATGGTGCCATAGGGATGGTACTTGGCACTTCAGACTGCAGACAGATGCGAGCACAGTGTGTTTGAGCACAGATGGAAATAAGGAAGTTAGTGCATGCCTGAGAAAGAAGGATATATTCTGTGATAGGGACTGTCCCGTCGTATGAGGCTGTAACATCAGCCTGATCAGACAGGTTCTGGGTAGGCTAAGTCTTTACACAATGCTCTATGGGATCCCTACTGCCAAAGAGCCAGGCTGGAGCTGGGATGCAGACCATAGACATTTCTGCCCAGCTCTCCCCAAGCCCTTACTGTCTCTCTGTGTGTAGGTCCTGAGCTCCTGGCTCTTCTCCTGGTGTTTCCAGCATCATTGTGGGGACTCCCTTGCAGGAGGTGGCCATGTAGCATCTGTCCAGCCTCACAACCCAAGAACCCCTTCACCTTCTTCCCTTCCCTGAACAGACCTTCATGCATTTGCCCAGAGGACTTCATAAAAATTAATTGAGTTGCCCAGCATTAGACACAGATCATAAAACTCCCATCTGATCTCGTGCCTGCTGCAGATTTTAACAGCTGATTGAATGAGTGCTGGCTCGTCGGAAATGTAAGTGTGCACAGATAGCTGCAGCTCAGGCTGCGCGCATAGATAAACGCACCATGAAGAGCCCCTGCCTGTCTCACAAAGCTCTCTTTCCTAACGGGAGTAAAACCCCCGGGCAAGAGTTTAAGCAGAGCAGAAGTGACGGGGATTACCGTTTGAGTTACGAGTTTTGCTGAAAAGCCGATTTCTGTGTCTGCTCGTCTATCTAATCTATCTATTTATCTATCTATCTATCGTCTATCTATCTATTTTCGTGCTCATTTGAAAGAGAAAGGGAGATGGAGACAGGGCGAACAGGAGAGGGGCCAGGCGAGGAGCGGAGGAGAGCCGTGCCACGAACAAGCCCCGTTGCTGTCTGATGTCCCGGGCGGCACTATCATGCCTGGCCCGGCAGACGCCGGCCCGCACCGATATTCTCGGGAAAATCTCCCTTTCGATAATTCACCACGAACCACCTATTTGCTTCCCGGCTGTTCATTTGCGCACGGCAATTCCGAGCTGGAAGCGACCAGCAAAAGCAATCGCGAGAACTCCCTGTACAATCTATATCGCCACTTCTGTCGCGACACCCGTGCCGTCCCTGCCCGGTGGCTGTGGGGTGGCGGGTGGAGCGGGCCGGGCCAGGCCGGACCGGGCGAGGTGCGGGGTGCGGGGTGCGGGGTGCGGGGAGCGGGGTGCGGGGTGCGGGGTGCGGGGTGCGGGGTGCGGCGCGGGCCCGCAGGGGGCGCTGCGGCCCGGCTCGGCTCGGCCCGGTGCGGCGGCGGCGGCGGGCGCGGGCGGCGGCGGGCGCTGCTGGGCGGCTGCGCCCCGCCGCTATATAACCAGGGCCCGCGCCCGCCGCCGCTCCGGCCTGCCGCGGGAGGAGCCGCCACCGGCACCCGCATCGCCCCCGGCGCCGCCGTGGAGCCAGGTGAGCGCTGCGCATCCCGGCTCCGTCCCGGCGTAGGCGGCGCGGGCTCCGCTCCCCGGGGTGGGAGTGCGTGGGATGTCGCCGCATCGCCCCCGCAGCTGTTTCCCACTTGGCAGCCGCCGCCCCGGGGCCGGCGGGTGTCCCAGGGCCCGCAGCCCGCGTTCCCTGCCCCGGCGGGGTCCCTGCTGCGCCCCCGGAGCGCCGGAGCCGTTCGTGGCTCGGGGAACAGGGCACGGGCAAGAAACTGCGAGGTGGGGAAGGGCTGCTGCGCGGGGGCAGGCGGCGGGTCCGCGGGCTGCTCCGCACCGATGCCGGCGGTGCAGGTGCGCGGTTGGGCGGTGAGACGGCCCAGCGAGCCCGGCTTGGTGAGGTGGGTAATACGCATTACCAAATCGCTTCAGCCAAAAGTTTTGAGGATGCTCACAAGCGTACTGGCTCAAGTGGGCATCGCTCTCCGGGCAGAGATGGAGAGATGTTCGACTCCAGCGGTGTGTTACGGCGCGACCGTGCCGCTGGAGCAGGCTGGGGACTGCCGGCCAGGGAGTAGTACTCGGCAGGGGCGAGCGGAGAGCTTGGGGCAAGTGCCGAGTTACAGCAGCCCCCCGGCTGCCGGTGCTAGAGCTGCGCTTCCTCTCTCACTCTTCTATGAACTATATAATGAGCATCTCATTATTTTTCTTAAGAATAGCGAAAGATAAAGCAGCTTCTTCGAATTATAGGCTGGTGTTTCAGTATAAAGGGAAAGGCAACAAATCCCTGGATCCGGGTCTGCCTACTTAGATCTAACGTCTCTGCTTGAAGGGTTGTTGATCTAGGTCAGTTGCTTCTAACTCTGTTTAGGTGAGTCTGTGTACCTTTTCCTCCTCTTCCCTTCATCTCCCATACTACTTTAGTAGACTCTACTTCTTTCCCCTTTGTCCCTGTCACTGTGTCCCGAAGGCAGCAGCAGCTGCACTGTACCTCAGCCTTCACACTAGCCTGTCCTCCCTACAGATACCTCTTTTAGGGAGCCAGCAATCACTGGTCACTCTAAACGTGGAACGGGCAAACCAGCAGGAACCTTCACATTTGTCATCCCGTTAAAAACGTCAAAGATTAAAAAGTTAAGATTTCTCAATGAGTCAAGCATTAGGAATATTTACTGGTATTAAGGCATTGTTTGCAAAAGAATGAAATGTCATGTGTTTGCATTCAGGTGAACTTTGCAGTGGCTGACTGCATTAAGGAGGCACTGGGAAGCAACTGAGTTGGATATAACATGATGCACAAATGCTTTGCTTTGACTTATGTCATTTCATAGAGGGATTGTTTTATGCTCACTGCATTTAGTGTTGTGTTTGTGGGTTCTATTGTTTCTCATGCCCAATTTCAAGTAGGGATGTGGGCTTTTCTCTATATCTTGCTGCATAAACTCTTTACCAGTTTGCCCTTTTCCAATGCAATTAAATATACCCGGCCACTTGTCTCCTGTCTCTGCAATCTGTGGAGAGCAGTACAGCCTGTGCTGTAGGAGAGTGGTAGCAGCAAGCTAAATGTATGCAAAGGAGGCTTAATGTCTCATTCTGCTTTATTTATCATCACCTTAATTTCTGCAGAATAAAGTCCTATTTCAAGGTACAAAAGGAGCATTCTGTAAGTGATCCTTTGAGCAATGCATGGTGAGTTTGGAAATCACTGAGACAGGTGGGTTTGAGAAAGTCTTTGCAAGACTGTCCATGTGGTTTAATTGAAGTAGCTTTTGATATGGTACTATGTGTTTCCCTGTGTTCATGTCTTTAAGGACAGAGAATGGGTATTTGGCTACTGATCTAACAAAAGCTAGGTGTAGGTTTGAGTCAGATAAGTAGCTTTTAATTTCTTTACAGCAAAGCTTCTTCTATAGTATAGTTTTCTAGGGAGTTATCTGTTGTGTTAGTGATAGTGATTGTAACAAACAAGAAAGCAGCTTAAAACTCCTGGGCTAAATTTCTGGAGTGTGTATTTTTATGCAAAGTAGATTTATGGTATAGCAAGCAATGATGGATAATTGGAAGACAGTGAGGAGAGCTAGTAGCACGTCTTCTCTACATCTGTAAAGCGCAACATCAGAGGCTGTGGAGGGAACTCAGCAACCAGGGAGAATTAGTCTTCCCTCATAATAAGTTAGGAAAAACAAGACTTTCAGCTTCTAGCGTGCAGTCTGTTTCCTAATTTCATGCAGGAAGCACCAGAAATCAGCACAGGACAGAATTTCATCCAAAATTGTAGACTCCAGTGAAATGAGCTCTCTCCAGAGTCATATAGTGGTAGATGAAGTGAAGCACAATACGGTAGAGACTCATACACAATGATTGGTTTAATATTTGATTGAACATTATGGAAAAGATCTAGACATAATGGCCATCTTGGTAAAGATGTTTGCCGAAACACCAGCAATGAGCACTGCTAAAGGATCTCTTCCCTTCCACCCTGGCTAGATGCTGAGACTTACTAAAAGGACTCCTGAGGCACAGCTGACTTAACAAATGCTTTCCTCACACAAGTATTGTATTTTATCAAAAGTTATTTATAATTATACTGGCCTTGTTTAAATGTAACTTTTACAGAATGTTCTGCAGTCGATTTTGTTGAAGTCGTAAGTAGTGCAGAGCAGCAAAACTTAAGCGCATGATGGTTTTGTCCCTGAGCTTGCTATTGCAAACTCAAACCTCTTGAAACAGTTTTTCTTCAGGAAAATAATTCTGATGGATTTTTGTATGAGTTATTCTGGCACTGTCCTAATATAAATCGCATCCTCGTAAGCCTAGGAACACTGTCACTTTCTGTTGCTGTGTTGCACTTGATGCTTTGCTCTCTGAAAACCCTATTTGTTTATTCTGTCTGTTGCCATTATATGGGATAAGATGATCCCTACTTCTCTGGATTTTCCACTGTGGAACTGGGAAGACGATAAGATCCAACACTTCACCCAAAGTACCAGAAAGATCTCTGGAGTAAAACCAAGTGCTGCAACCACCTGACTGTCCACTGTCATTGCTTTTGTGAGACCCACTTTGTGAGTGTATGTAGAGTGATAAACAGGAGAGGAAATGATTAGCTGTTATAAATTGCTGTAACTTCACAAGCAAGCGATTTATACCAATTAAAGCCCTGTCCCATGTTATTCTGTTGTGATACAGAACCAGCTTAGTATTTTGCAGCCAAAAGGCAGATAAAACATTCAAAACATTTGAAATACATGATCTTCAGTACAAGAAAAGACTTTAATTTAATTAAGCAGTAACCTTAGTAATTTCTTTAAGTAATTCTCTCTTTCATCTAAGTAGCTACAAAGCTGGCAGTCAGGCAAATGGGTTCAAAGCTTCTGGAGTAGTGAATCTTTGTGTTTTGGGGCAGGAACTGTTTTCTGCTTGAGGAGAAGTTATTACTGCTTTTGTAACTTAGTGTGGCCCAGTGTGTAATAGTGCACAGAAAGTAGTATCAGCAGGGCATTGGAAGGATGTCTGAGTTAGGTTTCCATGTAATTGTGGTAAAGTTGGTTTAAGACTGTGCCTTAGCTTCCTCCCCAAAAACTAGGGGGAATGTGCTGGCCCACTCTTGCATGGAGTTTGGGGACTGTGGATGAAGTCCATTTTGTTCTGGCGCAGGCATCACATCAAAAGTTTTTGCAAATGACTTAATCCTCAGAAGCATCTGGTGTAGCAGCAGTTCCCAGGCTTTTGCTGTTAGTGACATCACTTGCAGATCAGTGATTTTAATGCAGTCCTCAAAACTAGCAAAAGCATCAGCTGAAAGAATTCCTTGGATTCCCCTCCCAGCCTGCAAATCATGACTCTTAATTTAGATGATGGTATAATACAGGTTGCTGCTCCTTATTTGAACTGGAGGGCTATTCTGCCCAGAGATAAACTTTGAAACAGCTATCACATGGGATGCAGAGCTGAAAGAAAGGCATAACTTGTTCTTCTTTGCACAGCTGTGAGTTTCACTTCATGGGCATAATCACCAAACACTTACAGGAGAATGACTTCCCTTTGAAATCATAGTTAAAAAGTAAATAAGCATCTAAAACACATGCTGGGCTAATTAGCTTCTCTATTAAGTTTTACTTTTTGAATTTTAACTATTTGGTAGCTTATCCTAAATGAGTAAGCTTCTCTGTTTATTATCCCCACAGGATACTGGAAGCTATGGCAAAATGGTAAGGCTGCCAAAGAGCTAGTCTGTCAGGCAAGGATAGGTTGAAGAACCATAGTGCTTTCACCCCCTGGCATGCATTGTCTCTGCCACGTTTTGCATGGTGCACATGGAACAGCAACCCTTTAAAGCCACCTGAGATTTTTTTTTTTTTCAATCCAAAGCAGTCCTCATAATCATTTGGAAGTTCATACTGCCAGAAAAATTCAAAGGGACCATGCGACTCCCAAATCATGTATTTCTGCACTACGGAGTATGTTAGTGTTACTGAACAAGAATCAGATTGTGATTGGGGAAAAATAAAGCTTTGTATTAAGCATTTCCAAGCTCGATGCAATTTGTTCCTGCCAGAATGCTGGAGGAATCATGATGTGCTATGCACAGGGAAAGCTGGCAGGATGCTGGGAGCAGACAAGACATTCAGAAGTAAATTGCACTTGAGTGTGCTCAGCAGAGCTGTGCTCTCAGGATGAATGCATTTCTCCTAGTCTACCACACCACTGGGACTTTAGTTTTTTCCTTTGCTGTTATGATGAGAGGTTGTTTAGCTATTGCTGTGATATAATAGTGAGGCTTTAAAATGGTAAAACCAGAAAAAGTCTCTGGAAATAATCTGCATGCACAAGACTAAAAGTGTTACAGAGATCAGGAGTGACTACTTAGGATGTGGTTGCTGTACCACTGTCTTGATCTGAAAATGTTTTTTGGGGCTTAATGCCGTAAGGATCAAAGCAAGTATTTTTCATGGGCGCTAAAATCAGACATTTCTTCAATGTGTTAAAAAGTTGAAAGGCTGGGAGAACAGTTAGGAAATTAGATCTACATTAACAAGAGTACTGTTCTCTCCTTTTCCAGATCTTAAACTAGGAAAAGTTTAGAAGAGCATTTGAAATGAGTGGAAAGCTTTATTTAAACATAGTTTGTAAGTTGTAAAGAAAACAAGTAAACTCCTAAACCAAAACCACACTGAGCAAAGTGCTAATCTTGATATGACAGCAGTTCGATCCAAATATCAACCTGCAGATGTTCCTGAAACATCTGCATCTACCTTGGTATTTCTGGAGCGTGCCCTCAATATATGAATTAAGTGGCTTACAGAAACAATACATTTTGTTAATATGCATATTTCCTTAAATAACATGTGTATGCATAGAGGTATAATGTAAAATTGTGTGTATTACCATCAGACATATGTACAGTAATAATTTAAGATGACAATGAACTCTGGAGTCTTTGCCAAATGAGCTTGCATTTTTCACTGAAAGCTCAAGTGTCAGAGTGGCTCACAGTCAACATCTAGTCCACACAGCAAAGTTCAGGGCCAGATCTGCAGCCTGTATTCATATGAGTAATCATTTCATATAAATAGAGCCAGAGAGATACTGATGCTGAAGACATGAAAGCCCGCAGGCTCGGTTCAGAAGACACAAGCTTTGACCTCCATTGAGGACCTGGTGGGAAAGTGGACAAAGGCGGCTTTATTTTACCTTTCTGTATCTTGAGGCTTTGAACTGAGAGCTGAGTCACTGTCTCTATAAGCTACAGCAGCTTTAAAGTGATTAGTGGAAAACATAACACTGAATCTGACAGACCCACAGTGTTTGTTTTTAGCTGCTCAGCACTTAAGGAAAAAATCAAATCATGGAAAAGCTGCCTTGTTTGATTGTTCCTATTACATAATAGCGATGTCTTTGGGATTTGAGAGAAGCGAGGAGCAACATGTTCCTTTATGTAACAAATCCAAGTTACTGTAATCCATGCTGTGCTGCCGCTGACCCTGCACAGCCAGGAATAGCCTGGGAGTGGTGCTGAGCTCCCCAGGGCTCTCCTCTGGGGCTGCAGGGTAGCGGTGGAGCAGAGACCCTTTGCTCTGAGGGGGTTTGCTGCTAATCACGCTTGCTGGGTTTGCAGTCTTTCTCTGCTAGTGGAGTGCAAATAGGGACTGAAGCGGATTTCCTGGCCTTAAAAAGCCCTGTCTTGCTCCTTGTGGGCAGAGCTGATCCTCCTCCACTTCCTTTTTTTTTTTCCTTTCTGAAACACCAGCCTTTACTGCCATTTCCAGCTGGAAACAGGTCATCTCATGATCTCAGTACCTGTACTCCTGTCTCGTTGGACAGTGCCATGGCCTGATGTCTTGGGGAAGTATGCAGGGGTGGGTGCTCTGGGAGGAGAGCAACAGCCAGGTATCATCTCAAATTCAGGGGCTTCCTGTGTCTCCTGGCTTTGGTGGAGTGTCAGGGCCTGTGACTTTATGTGGTGGGCCGGCATAGGGCCATGTGGAGCAGGAAGGAGGCTCTTGGGAGAAGTCAGCTCCATGGGCTTGGGTCTTGGTGTCTATACAAGTAGTCTGACCCTTCACTTAGGCCTGTTGTGCTGACAGGTTGTCTTGATTAAAGTGGGTAAAAGAGTGTGGAAGAGCATTTTAGCCCTGCCAAAGGGGTGTGTGTGCACCTTGCTGGCTGCAGTTCCTGTCTTTCCTTCTCAATGGGAGACCGTTGCTTTGCCCTAATTGCCTTGGCTGCCTCCAGTGTAATCAGGAGTATTTGAAAAATAGCACTAAAAAAAAAAGACAATATTGTGGGATTGTTTTGGGGGAAGGATTAAGGTAGTTGTCACAAAGAGACCCATCTAATTAAAGCCGTAGGGGAACAGAGATGGTGGCTAATGAGGCTGAACATACAACTTAATTTAACTGAGTTATTTGAAATGAAGCCACCTGCCTTGCTGGGGAGTGGAAGGTAGGAAAAAAACAGAAGATATCTGAAATTTATTAAAATATACATTTCATTGTAACTGGTGCATGTTTTGCTGAGGGTTCAGATTTGTGATTTTACTACTTTTATATGGAATGAATAAAAGGTGACTTAAAATATTTTATTCATATATAATGGATAAAGGCTATTTGGTTAAATCTCTTGCTTAAGATCCAGTTTATATCTTCCACCTTCTAGTGATTTCTAAGCTTTTTATCTAACTCTTCTCCACTTTTTCTTTGCCACAAGTCAAAAAGAGTATCATAGGACTTTTCCCTCAGCTATCCTTCCCCATTCCTTCTCTGACTCTGCCTTTTCCTCTGTCATATTCCCAGGTCTCTTCTGACCCACCTGCTCTGCTTGTCCTACAGTTACCTCCCTCTTCTTGGTCTTCCTTGCACTCATGTCTCAACTCTTCTGTCTCTTCAAATCAGTCTCATAACAGAAACCCCCCAAAAAACCAAAAAAAACCCTTTTCCAGCTTTTTTATCTTATGATCTTGATCTGCTTCATAGATCTTCTAGTTTCATCTTGATTCTCAGCAATTTGACTTTTACTGCTGGTAAAACAATGTCTCATGACCTCCTACCAAATCTCAGGACTGACTTTCTTTCCTTCTCTGTCTTGACCTGTTGTTTCTTGATATGTCACATTCTCTGATACATAATGTTTATTTCTGTGGTTGCAATCTTTTATTGACTTCTGAGAGAAGCTCCTTCTGTGTGTTTTCTGGATGATCTTCATAGAATGGCAGACTATTTAGGTTGGAAAAGACCTTTACGATCATAAAGTCCAACCACTAAAGTAACACTGCCAAACCCACTACTAAACTGTGTCCCTCATACCTCATCTGTGCATCTTTTAAATAGCTCCAGGGACTGGGGACTCCACCACCCCCCTGGGCAGCCTGTGCCAGAGTCTGACAACCCTCTCAGTGAAAAAGTTCTTGTTAATCTCCAATCTAAACTTCCTGTAATGCAACCCGTGGTTGTTTCTTCTTATCCTGTCATTTATCACTTGGGAGAAGAGAGCAACCCCCACCTCACTGCAGCCTCATATCAGGTAGCTGTAGACAGTGATCATGTCTCCCTTCTCTCTTGTCTTCACTAGCCTAAACACCCCCAGTTCCCTCAGCTGCTCCTCATCAGACTTATTCTACAGACCCTTCACCTGCTTTGTTGCCCTCACCCTTTCTTGCTTCTCCTCTTTCCTTCTATACTTTTTTCTAGGTGATGTCATCACAAGTGAATTCAAGTAAGTCTCTATGGATAGCTATACATCACACTTAGCCCATCAAAATGTGGCATTGGGACAAGGCACCGAATAGCACAGAGTCTATTAAAAACAATGATCAGTGATTTCTGTAAATACATTAAAACCTGGCTTGGTTTAATCTGACCTTCCTCTTCAGTTTGTGTACCTGAATTTAACTTGAGAGTGTTAATGTAAAGATACTCCAGAGGAAGAAGAACAGAAAATGTAGAGTTTTTGTTTCACAAAGTTTTGGTATCCTTTTTGTCTTTTGAGAGTAGATGCATTGCTTTGTTTCACTCATTCCTACATGGACCAGCTTATCTGTGAGTTGATGCCAGGAAACTTGGCTGGGATCACAATCAGAGGAGCAGGATGTTTAATCTTGAGCACTGTGTTTACAAAAGATTTGATGGTGTATGCCTTTGTTACCTACTCTAGCTCTAATGAGTCTTTTGTTTGTGTTTTTTAAAAGTTTTCCATCCTGGGACTGTCTTCTAGAGCAAACTATCACCAATGGAAGTAAAATTTGTTTTTCCAGCATTCTGGGTAAGCTTGTCATCCATACTACTAGTGTCTTACTTGAGCCTTTATTTGCCATGAAAGAACTTTTGGAAGTTGCCTTTGGCTTTTATATTAGTGCTACTCTATCCAATGAAAAGAAAGATCCCTCTAACAATTGTATAAACAACAGAAGTAAAGGTGACTTCAGAGCAGACCATGAGACTCTTTTACTGAGGGAACTATCAAACAAAAATAGACCTTTGCTTTACTAATGTGTTTTATTTGTCTGATGTGTACAGTATATATTGAAAATAAGAATACCTAAACCTAGGTAATAAATGTCTAAACCAAATCCAGTTCCTTTTGGAGATAATATGACAATGTTTGAAGATAGTCTTTCATGCTTGGGAAGGCATGACTTTGTAGACTGGGAGATGACTGTGACGTGTTCTGGTAAAGTTGTGTTGTAGTGGCATGATGTTGTGTTCAATACTGGCAATAACAATGCTTGCTGAACCACTAAAAGGTTAGCAATGATGTTTTACTTGGAAAAAAAATGCCAGCTATGGTGACAAGTTGTGGGACAGTATTTACCACCTGCCTGGGAGCACCAACTTTTTGGTTGACAATGGTCTCAAAACCTCAAATGACTGGAGAATATAGGAGATAGAACAATGGAGGCTCTGGAGGGAGGCTGACTCTATGGAGTACTGCCAAACCCTGAGGGGGGTGAGGGAGGCCACAGGCTACCTCTTCCCAGTCTTCTCCCAAGTAGTCTGGCTAAGTGCATCCCTGGCTATGACCCACCTGGGGTAACCTCAGATGGGCCAAATAAAACCAGAGTTCTGAGGTTCTACTGTGATGAGCAAGTCTCCTTTTGTGGCCTCATACTGTCCTTAGTTTTAGATCAGGCTTACATTTCCCTGTGCATCAGAAGGGTGTGACAGCCTGCTATGACCTGCTGGCTGAGCAGCCTTGGAGAGAATCAAGACTAACATCTGTCCATGTATGCATCTGCTACATCCAGGTCTGATACAGACATCATCATGGCTTTCAAGGGGCTCTTCATACACACAGATACTTTTGGAGACCATACTGTGTGATAGGAAGTGTATGGTCACAGAAGTCTGGGGAGGAATATCCCATCCCTTACCCAAGTCAAAAGCTGTTTCTCTGGCAGCAGTCATGCTCAGTCACAGATGATTTGGCTTTGGCTGTGAAATGGGTGCTTGAACTCGTGTCTTACTGTCTTCTGGGTGGTGCATGCATCCTAGTTTTAATCCCATAGCAGTCAGGCAGCTAAACACTAAATGAGGGAAATTCTTGTGTTCATGGGCTTACAAGTGGTATGTTATGCTCCAGCATCCTGTTACCCCATGTGAAAGAAGGAAAGGCATAATGCAATGTACATCTTCTTTTTTAGGACAATCTTTACAGGACACTGTGCTGAGTGATGGAAAGGATGTACAAAATATGGCTTTTATGCATTTCCCATATACAAATGACTTCTGGTTTAAAAGCAGTTAAAACTCTCTGCTTTCTCATTACTGGGGTTGTAAGTCTTTTAACTCAGCCAGTGAAGCCGAAGCTGTATGAGTCTTGTGGGTGGTAAGAATTGCTGTTTGAACTCTTGCTAAGAGTATTCCTGTGTACAGCTCTCCCACTGCCATTAACTGGACAAAACCAAAGGCTGGACTCTGGATTTGAAACTTGGCTACTGAGCTGGAAGAGCACAAGTTGAAATGAGAAATACAGATGAATCCTGCTGAATATTCTTTGTTTTCTATATATGCCTGTGGCTTTTCCAGTTCAGCTGAGGATTCCCTAGTGCTTGGATGATGGTTTACAGTTAATAACAGGTATTGAATACTTGTTTTGTTAACATGCCTGCTTCCTTTTTGAGCTTGATATGCCACTGGTTTTCAAAGTAAGGCCTGGGAGCGGCAGCTTGAAGTTTTTGATTCCTTGTGGCTAGAAACATTGGGAATCAAAGGCCATCACCTGGAAAAGAGCTCTGGGAATCTTTGAAGTTAGTTCGCTCTGTGAGTGTTAGATATTCAGTATCAGAAGGATAAACTTGTGCCAGAAGTAGATGTCAAATAGAGCAAGAAATGTAGGAGGCTATTTTGCAATTTAAGCTCTCGCTGCAAACCTGGGAGAAAAAGTTTTCTGGCCCACTCCAGAGCTGCATACAAGAATGGCATTTTCCACCCTGTGTTTTGTTTCAAATAGACAGAAGCAAATAACATGTGTTTGGGGGAAATAATGTCTTTCACCTCTCTTGTACTGGTCTTGGAGCACTGTATGTGAATATGATGCATATACAAGAGCATAACTGAGACATTTGTGTGAAGCAGTGTGTTAGTCACAGATATGTGATGAGAGGCTTTCTGACATGCCATGGAGATACTGTTCTTGTAACGTTACTTTGACCTGTACCTTAGGAAATGTTTTCTAAAGTGGTCTACATGGGAAGTTGTGGCTTAAGAGTTTGATACCATGCCTCCAAATTTATGCAAACTGCTAGTTAGATGCTTCAAAGAGATTTTTTTGTTCCTTTCAGCTAAGTATCAGAAGTTTGGAGAAGCAATTTGATATTTTAACAGTTATCCAGTAATTTAACAGTGGATTACAGTTGAAATCCCATAAAAATACTCAAGGCAATACTAGATGGATTAAGCATGATTCACTTATTGCATTAAATTCCAGAGAGATTAATGTCTGGGTCATTGTTTCCTAGGCTTATAAATTTAAAGACCAGAGGGAACTGCATGACTATCTAGTCTTACTGCCTACTCAGTGAAAGTTAGAGAAATGCAGGATATATCTGTAGTAGTCCTTTACTTTCTCTTTATCATATCTTCCTGAAAGAGACCAAGGTCTTGATTTAAAGAGTGCCAGTAGTAAATGAACCTACCACAGGTATATTTCAGTACAAAATGAATCTTACCTTTTGAGACAGTGTTGTAGCTCTTTTTGGCTTCCAAATGTTGTACCTCTTTTTCCTGCTGGACTGACAGGAATCTGTGATCTGGAATCTGATTTTCCATTCAGTTATCCATTTTGTTAGCCACTTTTGAAATTCATTTACTATGAGCAGTGTTGATGTATTATGGTGACCCTTAATCTAGGATTTCACAGATATCATGACTTTAAATCACTGGATAGTGTGAAATTAGGACTAGAAATATGTCCTGTCAGCACACTACCATTATCAAATGATGATGTAATTGCATATAAATGACCAGGCCTATTTTCCAGACAGCTGTGTTGATTGATGCTAATTATGCTAGTGTCTTTCAATGCTTTATTGATTGTGTCCCATGATAACCTTTCCTTGCTGTTGCTTACTACTGATGTCAGTCTAGCTGTTCCATAGGTGCTTAGATTATCCCACTCAACCCTTTAAGTACTGCTTTCCAGTCACTAGAAACTTAGGATGTTCCTATGTTTAAAAGTTCCTATGTTGGATCAAAAGCTATTGGTTCCATCTGCCCTCTGCTCTTGAATGCAGGATTTGAACAGAGGCTATTTAAAGCACTCTCCAGTTACTGATGGCATGGGTGGTATGTCATTATCACTGTTAGATGTGAATATAGCATCTTGCATCTTTGTGAATATAGAGTAGAAGTAGTTGTTACATACATTTGTCTTTTTCTGAATTGTTTGATTTTGTCTGGAATGACCAGTTACTGAAATCATTGCTTGGCATTCACATAATCTTGTTCCATTTAGGGAGGAGCTCCTATTGTCATAAACCTTACCATAGCTTTTGAATGTTTGGGTTTTTTTTCTCTTCCATCATTTGCTTGCATTTCTGCAATGTTAACTTGTATTCATTGCCATCAGTGTCTCTTTTTTTTCCCCATCTGTTATGTACTGTGGGTTTGTTTTACAGGTTTCTCTGCTGCTGCTGTCACTCTTCTTAGCCAGGATTCTTCAACAAAAAAAGCTTCCTTTCATGGCTGTAGCACAGTGATTTTCCTTCCTGCATCTCTTAGCAGGTTCTTTTTATATTCTTGTGTGTGATTATTTCTCCCTGCTCAGTTGTGGTCATGATTGTTTGTTTCAAAAATTCTTTCTAAAATATCCAAACAAGTAAATTAAATGTTGGTTGAGATTACATATTGTCTTCAAATTACAAAATCAAGTATTGCACTCTACCTGTAGTGAATTGTAATTTTCTAGTTAAATGATTCACCTGTATCCAGTCCAAGTCCAATATAAGATCGCTAGAGTTAAATTCACCATTTCTATATGAAGCCATGAATAGAACTTGCGGACTTTCCCAAAATCTTTTTTTGTAGAGTGGTCCTTCCAGAACAGATTCTCTGCTAGAATAACATCCAATGTGACAATGGTTTTCATAATTTCATAGGCATATACTTGAGGAGTGGCTCATTCTGTTCCCTTACCTCATTTGATAGATTTCAGGCATACCTCGGCCTCAACTTGTCATTTGCCAATATTCCAGATCCTACTTTCTTCTTTGCATGTGTGATGTCCATGGCTTTATGTTCTGCTCACTCTTGCTTTTTAGTTTTGATTTGTATAATATGTTTGTCTGTTACCTTCTTTGAATCATGGAATTGTTCTGGTTAGAGAAGATCTTTAAGATTGAGTCCAACCACTAAGCTCACACTGCCAAGCCCACCACTAAACCATGTCCCTCAGCACCTCACCTACACATCTTTTAAATATCTACAGGAATGAGGACTCCTGTACCTCCCTGGGCAGCCTGGGACAGTATCTAACAACATTCAGTGAAAAAAGCTGTTCTTAATGCAAATCTAAACTTTCCTGGAGCAACTTGTGGTCATTTCCTCTTGTCCTATCATTTGTTACTTGAGAAGAAACTGACCCCCACCTCACTATGGCCTCCTTTCAGGTAGTTGTAGAGATCAAGAAGATCTCCCCTCAATCTTCTCTTCTCCAGACTATGTATTAAAATTGAGCCCATCATTGCTGTTGTAAGCAAGCTTTCAGGGGAACAAATTGTTTACCCCTCTTATAAAAAAGCTATTCAAATATCTGTGTATTGCAGAACTAGTATAAAACAATGTTTTTGACAATTTGATTGACATGGGGAGGGTCTTATTTGTTGATCAGACATCTGTAGTTGGCAGCTCCTAGTCCATATGGCCTTTTGGAAACCTGTAGTCACTGCTAGGCTCCTATGCCAAGAAAGTAACTTAATGAGATGGAGTTCATGCTGCAGTTGGCCTTTGGACTGTCTCTGGGCTGCAGCTGAGGCAGAGGGAAAGGATGGTGGCTGTGGTCAGAAGCTGATATACCTTCTTTTTTCCCATGGTTTGTGAAAGTCTTAGAAGTATAGTCTTAAGAAACAGCTATTACTGAAGTAACAAGTAATTTTTTTGTTTTGTGAAAACAGCACGCACCTAGAAATTAACTTCTCATGATTTGAGGCAACAGACTTGTAAATGTATGGTCCTGCCTTGTCTCCAGAGCTGAGTCCTGCATCTAGCCTTGGAGAGGATTTGTAAGGAACTGTACGGACAGAAGATAGTTCATATGAGGTGGTTGCATCCAAATGTCTGAGAGGCCAACATCTTTCAGTATTGCACTATGTATTCAGTTGGGTTATGGAAGTCTTGCTTGGCATTGGTGAGGCTGCACCTCAAATATTGTGTTTAATTTTGTTCCTTTCCCTAAGAGAAAGACAATGAGGTGTGTCCAAAGAAAAGCAATGAACCTGGTGAAGGATCTGGGGCACAAGTCCGAGTGGCAGAGGGAACTGGAGCTGTTGACCCTGGAGGGTGATGGGAGACCTTACCATTCTCTACAGCTACCTGAAACGAGGTGGGAGAAGGGTAGAGATTGTTCTGTTCTCTCAATAGGGTAAGAAGAAATGGCCTCAAGTTGTGCTGGGAGAGGTTTAGATTGGATATTAGGAAAAATTTCTTTACCAAAAGAGATTTCAAGCAGTGGATCATGCTGCCCAGGAAAGTGGCTGAGTCACCATCCCTGAAGATATTTAAAAGACATGTAGGCATGGTACTTGGGAACATGTTTCAATGGCAGATGTAGCAGGACTGGGTTAATGGTTGGACCTTTTAATCTTAAAGGTCTTTTCCAACTTAAATGATTATATTATTTGTAAATTATTGGTTTCTCATCTATAACAACACTATTACACAGTGAGGGTGCACTGGAACAGGCTGCCCAGATGAGTTGTTGTCTCCTCTGGGGACATTCAAAACCTACCTGGAAAAGTTCCTGTGCGACTTACTCTAAGTGGTCCTGCTCTGACAGAGAGGTTGGACTAGATGATTTTTTTTTTTGAGATCTCTTCCAACCTTTAAGATTCTGGGATTACTAAAGTGTTTTTAAGGAGCAGCATCACCTCTGGAATCAAGTCCACAGAGTGGAAATCAGCTTGTAAATGCTTTGGGACAAGAGCACTGTTTTCATTCAATGTTTTTTTGTCTTAGTATGGGGGATCCTACTCCAAGCATCCTTTCAGTACAAAGGATTAGTCAAATAAAATGAAGGATATAAACAAGGGCTAAGGAATGATCCATCTGCAGTGGCAGAATAGCAACAACTTCATAAGCTCTTGGTTTAGCTTGCTTAAAGTTACTTACAAAATCTTCTGATATGTTAATTATATTATTCATACTGTTTTTCTGAATTTCAAAACAAAATGTGACCTTGATTTCAAAGTAAAAGTGCATGAAAGCGTGCTGTGCTTATTTCTCATAATTAATCATGTATAAGCCAATTTTATGGCAAAACAGATAAATGAGATGTCAGAATATTTGTTTGTAAGTACTTCAAGATGTTGGTGCAGTTTGGGTCTTAGCTTTAGCAAAAGCCAGCATGTCTTTCAGTTTCACTGTAGGATGATAACACATAGAGCAATACATATTGCAGTTAAGTTCTAAATGGATATATCATAACTGGAATATGCATTTTCTTTAGTTATTGTAGTGAATGCACTAAAACATACAAAAATCTTCCTTCTTTCTGTCACGGCCTAGGGCCTGGCTGCTTGTCCCCAGCATCCCTATCAGCTCAGCTTGTGAGAGACACTAACATGGTAAGCCTCAATAGTTTGAGGGCTGCAGTGAAGTGAATGTCAAAAGGCTTATTCAAAGGTGATTGCTTTTCAAACCAAGATATGCCAATAACCTCTCCTGTCAAGGCTGGGGGACGGTGCAGGGAGGGGGGGGATCTCGAGCCTACCCTGGAGGCTGAAGCCATTGCTTTTCCAGAGATGACTCAGAAGATGTGCTTCTCCTCTCTTCAGAATGGAAGACATCTAACTGTTTTCATCTACAAAGGACAGCAGATCTACATGCATTGATGATGGCATTTGTTTGGCACTCTAGTTGAGCATGTGGGGAGGTAGGTTAGGCTTGGGGCAAGAGGAGCTTCCCATCCTCACCCCAGGGAGAGATGAGGGAGGTGCCATGGTAAGTCCTGCCCTATCCCCCCATGAGGCTGTTTCTGGAGTGTGTGAATGGAAACACAACAGCCTTGACACAGATAGCACAAGGGTATGGAGATGCTGTGGGGTGAGCTCAGATGTGCAGGAGAGATACTACCAGTGAGGCTTAGGGTCCTGTTCAGCAAGGTCTTCTGTTACAGCAACCTCTGTCAGGACACCCAGAAAGCCACACTGAAACTAAATGGATTGAGCCACTTGACCACTAACAAATGCCTCTGAACGTCATCTACAAGTGATTTTGCATAGTAAAGTTAACAGCTGATGGTGTGTATATCGTGTGTTTTAGTAAGGATTTACTGACTTATACTGAAAAGTGTCACAGGAAAGTATTACTTCAGTTATCTCTCTACCTCTATCAAGTCTTGGAATTTAACATCTCTTACATCGAGAGTATAATAGGTTTTGGCATTAGGCTACATTCAGTGCCATGAGCTTGTATTACTTTGAGTCTTGTAGCCCATCCTCCTAAGCTGCCAAATTGTAGACTATACAGCTCTGATGAGAGAAAATTTAAACTTTCTTCGTGAACCAGTTTTGAGAAGAGCTTTTCTCAAATGCAGAGTTTCACACTGAAGCAATGTAATTAAAAGCCTGTGGGGGAAATCAGACATGGGGATGGTTTTAAGGAAGATCAAGGGACTCAATGCAATTTTTTCTTCAAATGATAATTAAAGAAATGGTATCCTCATTAGCATAATGCACTAAATGATAAAAAGAATTGGACAGATGCCTAATCTTAAAATGCTTCTTAACTTACAAGTAAACATTTTAAAGAGAAAGCAGTTGAGATCTGTTCTTTCTAGCTGCCTCCCTGAATCATTAAAACTACTGCTTATATAACTTACTGTCTCAAGGAGGAAAAAATACACAAGCAAGCAGTTATTTACTTCAGGGCATCATCCACACAATGTCTGTTGCACAAACAGAGATACCAGAGCGTCCACTATGCTTCAAGTCTTCTGAGGTGGCTATCAGAAAAAATTACACATTTGAGCACGTATTCTCAAGTTGGGACCCAAAGGAGTCCAAAGACTGCTGCCACAAAAATTAAACACTAATTTTCTGTTGATTCTTGCCTGTAATATCTAGAAGGTGACCACTCTGAGTTTATCATTGCCTGTTGAGAAACAGAGGAAGGTATTGGAGAGCATCATCAAGTTTATTTTTTGAGAAGAACTTCTGAATTTGTGCTAAGAGCTTTGACTTCCTGATTTTAGTGAAATTATAAATCAATTGTGGCAAGGAGAAATAGGTGCATTCACATTGATGGTTCCATAACTTTTATATATTCTGTTCTTGCCCAATATAGGCTACAATGATGCAGTTTCTCTTTCACATAAAAATGTCATAATTCTGTTTCTACCACCATATTTATAGGCTTTTGAAGTGCACCAAAGTCTTGTGAAGTATCAGAATTGCCACCTGTGAATGTTGGGAGGCTCACTATACTGTGTCTGTGTTGCTGAACAAGAGCCAGGCATGTGGCAGGGAACAACTTGCCTGCACTGCTTGCACTATGCTGCTCTGTGCTGCAAGTATGTTCTGCACTACCCAGCACTCAACTCAGGATCTCTTCTGGGACTTGTGTAGTGCCCTGTACAACATGATTGGTACTCTATGTGCAGTTTTTCCACTCTAAGCTTGTTTGCCCAGAGGGGTTGTGGAGTCTTCTTCCTTGGAAGTCTTCAAGACCCACCTGGACATGTTTCTATGCAACTTGATCTAGGTGAACCTGCTTCTGCAGGAGGATTGGACTAGATGATCTCTAAAGGTCCCTTCCAACCCTGCCGTTCTATGAAATAGGGCGAGCCCTGGAGTACTTAGTGTGAATCTGAGGATATGTGCTGTGAGCACACAGGATCAGCACGAACGCAGGCTGGGAATGCCAAAACTTGTCTGGCTGATGATGGGAGACTGTTGGCGGGTTTGTGGGAACCAGATCTGAGTTGTTTCTGTCCATGCTGCTGCTGAGAGTGGTCCCTGTGTGAATGGTTCCCCTAGACCACACGGGGACATTGCCAAAGGGTTCAAGAAAGACTTGCTTTAACTAAATAACAGTCCTTTCTTTGTCTAGTAGTGCCAGAGTGTGCATTGCTGAAAGACTGCAGTGACAGTTACACTTTCCATAAGGTTAAGAACATTGAGGAGAAATTGGGTTTTTTAGGAGTGAAAATGATTTCTCTGTGGGAATTGACTTCTGAATTGTTCCACTTAACAGCTCCAATGCAAGGTAGAGGCTGCCTGTAAACTGATGTCAGAATTTCTAGCTGGAAATAACTCCTTTTTCTCAAATCATAAAGCTTCTTTTCAGATGGAGAGCTGGTAACCATCACTTTGTGAATGGGTTGTTGCAGCCAAAGAGCCAAGAGCTAGGCTGGAGAGGCAGCCTCTTATGAAAGCAATATCCTACCTCTTTGATGCTTGCACATTTTAAGACATAGAAATCCCAATTTAATGTTAGCTAACAAAAAAGTCTTCAGCCAATGAGCAACTTGACAAGGACACTCCAAAACATCAGAAGACCTTTCACTGCTCTGCTAACTGCTACCAGCGGTAGTGTTTTGCATTAGAACTGTTAAGAAACAAGGTGGATGACTTAATGCTTTAGAGTAAATATTAATACTGCTCAGAAGATGTTATGGCAGGTAACTTCATTTTCCATCTTAACCTCTTGAAGTAACTTGGAGTCAAAGACCTGCCTGTTTGCTTTTTTCTGCTGTCTTAACAAACTGAGCTGAACCTGATTCCTTTGTATTTTACTAATCTTTCATATATGCTGAAGTAGTAACTGTGGAGCTGAAGAATGCTGATATATAAAAGGCAGCACTATTGATCTTGCTGCTAAGTTCAAAGCCCTATGTGTCAAGACACGTGGTAGTTCTGGAGAATGAATAAATGGAGTGATATGTGCTAGGATGCACATTTTTGAAGCAGTGCCACTTCTCATTTAGATCTGTGATTGCTACAAGTGAGTAACTTGAGCATCCTTAGTGTTAGCTAGTCTGAATGCTGGTTGCACTTCAGCAACTCAAAATCCAGCATTGCAGTCTGTAGGGCTCTGCAGACTTTCTTCTGGGGGTTTTGTCTGCTTGCATGCCTGGACCCACAGCTGCACTTAGTTGGGCACGTGGTATTGGAAGGACGGTGACTCTTCCTCATCCAGTTCAAGGCCTTTGGGATCCGCTGAGGTCCTTTGCTAGCATTGCATTTGGTTTTCTGTATCAGGTGAGAAAGATGGGGACTGGGAAGCATGAGGGTGTTGCTGTACTGTGATTGGGATGTAGTGAGAGTGTGCTTCTGGGGCTGGCGATTCAGTTCTTCACAAAATAGCTCATCTTCATCTAGTCTGTGTTCATGGAGAGCTTGCTATGATTTATGCATGCTATTAAGGACCAACAAGCAGCCTTTCTTACTTTGTTTTTCTAGTAAAATTTAATGATATTCCTCTCAATCCTACTAACTTTTCTTGTAAGTCTCCTGATATTTCATGATTTTTAAAGTTTACATTAATGATTTTGTTTCATTCAAGTTAGTTATATGTATGTGTATGAACTTTTTCTAATCCTTACAGTCTGAGGGACTGGGGAGGAAAGCTAGAAAATGTAATGCAACTTTCCTTCAATGCTGAACTAACAATTGACAAATAAATGTATTGTAAGTTATTTTTAATGATGAGGCTTTGGAGGAATGACTCATAATTATTTAATTACGAGGTTTTTCAATGTTAAATTTGTTGTTCTCGTATTTATTTTAGTGACTCTTAGAGGTAAATAAATGTAGGCTCGGTTAATTTTCCTGCTGGAAGTAAATAGGACTGTAGTCTGGCATTTATATTTTTCAAGCATTCACATAATTCATGTCAGATCTCATCTGTTTACATTTGAGCTGCAGTTAGAGATTGTCTGTGTTCCTCTGTTGGGATCCATCACTACAGTAGCTAGGAAGTTGGCCAGAAACATCAGCAATGATCCTCACTTTCCTCTCTTAAGGGAAAGGAAATTTTTGCAATGTTGTAATTGTTGTTTTGTTACTGAATACTGAGATACTGCCCTTTGTATTAATTTTGACTTTCTGAAAAAGAAAAACTTGTCATAACTCTATTGTAAGCCTTTTTGTCCTCCCAAATGTTACTCTGGGTATGAGCAGCTATTACACATACCTCTGAAGGAGAGATTCAGGCTACTTCTGCTTAAATGAATTTAAGTCTTAATGAAGGAAGAGAAGGTCTTCACTGACATAATGAAGCATTCAAAAAATAAATGTAGGAATCTTGGCTTCTGTGCTCCATTTTATGATTTACAAGAGCACGTTTTCTGTCTGCCCCTGATGCTCCTTAAAAATTAGTTCCTGTACATTTCAGAGGTTTATTAATTTGACTTACATTAAAATGCTGTTTCTATAGAGTCAAAAGTATGCTTTGCATGCTGGTTCCATAAAAAGTAGAAGAAAAGTAAATAGTTCTTCCACTTCTGAATATGAGAAAAGATCAAGGGTATGCCAAGAGCCTTTCTTCAAAAGAAAAGAAAGAAGATAATCTGTCTCCTAAACCCACCTGAAGACTATATTGTTAAGGTATCTGCCACTTGGGATTTTTTTGAACAGAGGAACACTGAGAATAGGTGTATAGCTTGCTTTAGAATGGATATTTTCCTCAGTTTTCGCTCATAAGGGTAATATAAATATTTCATACACTTAAGATTCTGTACTGCTTCAAGATTAGAATAAAATATATGAAATCACGAACCTGCCACAGTTTTTAAAGAAACTTGTATTCTTCTATTTTTGCTGTCAATATGTGTTCCATTCTTACTAAATTTCAAAGACTACTTTGCTAAAATTTCCTGGGCAATTGACTTGGCATCTGCTAATTTAATTCCCATGTCGTTCTGTAATAGGATATAAATTAGAACTCTGGGGAGTACTGACAATATTCAATGAAGATAAAACTTTGAAGGATATGAAACAGATTGCTTTGCTCATACTGCAAGCGGTAATGAAGAGGTGGAAGAAAGTTTGGGGAAGTACATGAAGGACCTTGAGCTCTCTTCCCATACCAGACTTGACCCCAAATGTGAAGAACTTCTTTGAACAAAATAATTCCCCCTTTTGTATAAACTTTGAGTATAAACTTGCTGTGGTAATGAGTGAAAATAGGTGTTGACCGTTGCCATCTGCACCCCATAAGTCAGCAAACAAGATTTCTTTCATAAGTCTCTCTCATGGTCTCCCTCAGCCATTCCCTTGCTCTCTCCTAAAAATTCCTGGCCTGACACCTATGCCCATCTCAGTTATTTTGCCATCATTAAAAGTCTTATGGATCTGTTGTTTGGTTTTTGTTTATTTTTTTTAATTCCTAACTTTCGTTCACTTGGGAAAAGGGGAAGACTATGGTAAGGGTTAGGCAATATGTTGTCAAAAGGCCGATCTCCTAATTAGAATAGAATGGTATACAAACTACAGTGGACCATGTATAGATCCATCCTGAGATGCTTTGAGAATAACAGTTTGTTTCAGTTTGGAGAGTCACAGTGTTGCTCTAATGAGCTGAATTTGTATTAGGCAGTATCATAGCTGTGGAAGTCTGGATACAGATAAGTGTGCAGGGGAGAGCTTATCTATTGATAAAGCAAGCAGATAGGAAGAAGGAAACAGCTTTCAAAAAAATGCCTCTGATGTTTTTTATTGCTATTGATGGGTGTCTTCAAATTTTGCTGTACCTGCCACATTTTCTTCCTCAACTTTTTCAGCTTTGTTTCTTGAGGGTAAAAAAAAAAAAAAGGCATTTTTTTTGTTTTATATTCTTGCTGTAGACATGTGGAGAACATTGATTTGGAAACATGCCGATATTTTTGCCCAGCCATATCTTATAAATCCATCTTCTCTCCATACCTGAGCGGGGATTTTCTCTTCAGTTCCTGACTGGGACTGTCCTGGCTTTACCACCTTGCACAGTTGCAGTTACCACTGCTAGGTCAGCTCTTTCCAAGACTACCTTTTTAATCGTAACCTGCCTTATCTCCTACCATGCCATTCTGCACCATAGCCCATCTTGGGTTCCCCTGTGTGAATGGCTCATCAGTATTCAAGGCATATAGCTAAAATAGATATTCTTCTTTTCTCTGCACATTTTTATCTGCAGAGTGCACAGCTGACCACTGGTTACCCACTTCGACATCGGGGAGTTACTTGCATATCATCCTACTTCAAATCCTGTCACTTACCCTGTTAACATTCCTTAGATATTCTTGCCCCACTTTTGCTGCAACTGCTTCCCTGTCACAGCTGTGCACACCACTCTCCTGGTTGGTCTTCTCTGCTGCACCACTTTCTATGCTGACCTCCTCTGTGACCAGGATAGCAGGAAGTGCTTATTCTCAGCCCTGAAAACCCTTTGTATCCTCTCCTGATCCTTGGTCATTTTGTTGTCTTGCTCATCAGCCACTTATCTGTGACAGCACATTTATGTTTCTATTATACTTCATTGCTTACACTTCCAGAGATTGTCAGCTGCTGAAGATGGGTGGGGATATTGATAAACAGAGTTCTGCTGCATAGTAAGTTTTGTTCTGGGTCAATAATGATGGGTAATTTATAATAATCTTTTTTTCTAATTCTGCAGAAAGTCCTTAGCAAAGAAAACTCAGTTCTCTGCTGTTTGACATAAGTCCTTCCTGGTAATAGATGATCTCTTATCTGAGAGGAATCATTTATTAAGTGAACTCTATGGATTTACTTCAGCATTTTGGACTTAAGTATACCATAACAGATTATTGGTCGTGCATAAACAAGAAAGCTACTTGGGGCCTCAGTGTCACTTTACACCGAGGCAGCTCCAACTACTTACTATGATGTTGCACCTGAGTTATCCAGTGTTCAGTTATGGACACTTGATTTCCCAGGTCAGGGTCTTTTATTTGACACTTTGAAATAGTTTGATTTAATGTGTGGTGGTAGGAGAGGGGTTTTAAAATGTATGATGACATTCATCTCTGAGAAGTGAGACTTGTTAAGAGGTTCATTGGCTTCGCTAACCACTTCTAAGAATCTGATGGCAGTCCTGGTTCTGTCAGGGTTTGGTGGCTCACCCTATTCATCTTGTGTGCTTAGAGTTGGTTGCTGGGCATCCTGTCGGAACCAGCCTCTTCCTGCCTCTGAAAGTGTTGTCATGGGTATCACGTCTTCATCAGTGAGAAAAGGAATGCCTGTCAGTCTGACCTCAGTGCCAGGGACAGTTACAGAGCAGATCGTCTTGAGTGCTGATATGTGGCATGTGGCATATACAGAACAATCAGGAAATCAGGCCCAGCCAACATGGCTTTATGAAAAGCAAGTCCTGCTTGACTAACCTAAACTGATCTTCTGTGACAAAGTGACTTGCTTAGTGGATGAGAGAAAGGCTATGGATGGTGTCTACCTGGACTTGAGTAAAGCCTTTGATACCATTTCCCATAGCAATCTCCTAGAGAAGCTGACTGCTTATGGCTCAGCTTGGTAAAAGGGATCGATCTCTTCTCTCTGGTAGTGAGTGATAGGACAAGGGGAAATGGCCTCAAGTTGTGCCAGGGGAGATTTAGATTGGAGATTAGGAAGAAGTTCTTCACTGAGAGGGTTGCTAGACACTGGCACAGGCTGCCTAGGAAGGTGGCTGAGTCCCCATCCCTGGGGATATTTAGAAGCCATGTAATTGAGGTGCTTAGGGACATGGTTTAGTGATGGGCTTGACAATGATAGATTCGTGGTTGGACTGGTGATCTTAAATGTCTTTTTAAACCAAAACCATTCTATGAAAAAAATGTCTGGATGGTAGGGCTCAAAGCATGGCAGCAAATGGATTTAAAACCAGTTGTCATTCGATCACCAGTGGTGTTTCGCAGAGCTGAGTGTTGAGGCCTGTTCTGCTTAATAATCTAGATGAGAGGATCAAGTGCACCCTCGGCTGGTTTACAGACAGTACCAAGTTGAATAGGAGTGTTGATATGCTTGACGTAAAGAAGGTTCTACAGAGGACCCTAGACAGCGTGGATTGATGGGCCAAGGCTTCATACAATCCGAATTGTATGAGGTTTAACAAGGCCAAGTGCAGGTTCTGCATTTTGGCCACAACAACCCCATGCAGTGACACAGGCTTGGGGATGTGTGACTGAGGAAAGCTGCCCAGAAGAAAAGGACCTGGGGATGTTGGTTGAGAACATGAGCCAGCAGTGTGCCCAGCTGGCCAAGAAGACCAATGGCATTCTGATTTGTATCAGAAATGATGTGGCCAGCAGGACCAAGGAAGTGATTGTTTCCCTGTACTCAGCCCTGGTGAGGCTGCACCTCAAATACTGTGTTCAGTTTTGGGCCCCTCACTACAAAAAAGACCTTGAGGTGCTAGAGCATGTTCAGAGACAGGCAAAAAAAATGGTGAAGGGTCTGGAGCACAAGTCTTCTGAAGAGCAGCTGAGGGAACTGAATTGGGGTTCTTTAGCCTGGAGAAGAGATGGCTGAGGGGAGACCTTCTTGCTCTCTACAACTACTTGAAAGGAGGTTGTACTGAGGTGGGAGTCAGTCTCTTCTCTCAAGTAACAAATGATTGGACAAGAGGAAATGACCACAAGTTTCACCAGGGAGATTTAGATTGAATATTAAGAACTATTTCTTCACTGAGAAGCTTGTCAAGCCTTGGAACAGGCTACCCAGGGAAGTGGCTGAGTCACCGTCCCTGGAGATATTCACAAAACATACAGATGTGGCACTTAGGGACATGGTTTAGTGGTGGACATGGCAGTGCTGGGTTAGTGGTTGCAACTGATGCTCTTAAGGGTCTTTTCCAACCTAAACAATGCTAACAATTCTATTTACAAGTTCCATTAAAACTTCATTTCAGCGGATTGAGACTATTGGGTCTTCATAGTTTATTATATTGAGAACACATGCTGTGCCCTCAAGACTGTAAAAGCCTCAGGGTTGTAGTAATAATACATTAAAATTTATTTCCTCTTTGTCACTAAAAGAGTTTGGATTTTGTCTTAAGTTGCTAGCTTATTGTACTGCAAACTGTACAGAAATAAAGGGTACTGCTACTGCAACAATCAAGCTGGTTTATGCCATATTCTTGGAGTATAGGTTTTTTAGCTTTTGGATTTACAAAAAAACACAGTGACAACTTGTTCCAAGGGAAAAATTAATTGCAGTAATTCTGGGAAAAAATGGATCTGTAAATCATTGGTAGGACAATGCACTGAAGAAAAATTTTGCAGTTGCATTGGGGAATTGATGCTTCTGCAATCTAGTCTATTCAGTGTAAAGGTCTGTTGGAATTGGAGCTGCCCTTTGCAGAATGTGTGGTCATTTACACATGATTTGAGGATGTTACAAAGAGCATCCATTTCAGAGCACCTCCTGAAGTGCACTAGAGCCATCCTTCTGAGCTGACATGTCACCTTTATTGCAGGAGAGCGACTACACTCATATGAAAGGACAGAGCAAGACAGAGCTACTTCTTTGCCTTTAACTGCATAAGCTGTAAATAGCTGCTCTTCACTGGAGAAGGTGGTCAGTCTCCATTCCTAGCGCAAAAGTTGGGCCTTGATGATTACTCTGTAAGTCCTATTCCAGACACTATTTCCTTTATCCAAGCCCATGGTCAATAACAGAACAGCCCATCTTTCTTTTCTGAGAGCAGTTAGGCATATGCACTTCATCATCAAAGTAGAATGGAAGAGTTTGTGCAACCTTATGCTGTTGCTGTATGAAAAGAATCTGTGCCCCATGAAATATCTTTAGAGGTCACAAGAGAGTTCTTTTTTCTGCTGAGAAGTTTGCTTCCCAGAGATCTAGTGAAACTCAGCCATCATTGATGCTTATTAACTTTTGTACTCTTAAGAGCTCACCTTGAGAGCTGTCTTCTGAGAGGCCAGAGAAAATTGCTTGGGACATGGAGAAGAGTGAATATGAAAACATCTCCGGTTATACATGCAATAGTAATCCTCTTATTTAATATCAATGATAATCAAAGCCTTGATCTGTGCAGACTGTGATCCTTTTTGTAGTCAGGTTATCTGTTAGCATAGTGACTAATGCTTCCCTTCCCAAGTACATAAATGCTTCTTATTTACACAGATTCAAGTCATTATTCTCACTTCTAATTGATCATTTAGCAGACTGGCTGCTGGCATGGCTGGATTCTGCAGATTGCTCTGAATGACACACGTCATTACACAGGCTCTGGCCATGGCTGCTGGGAGTTGTGTAGAAATAACATTTTAAGTATCTGCTCGCTAAGGCTGAATGACACAGATCTGAACCACTTGCACTGGTTAACTGTTAGTGTCAGAGTGTCTTTGGGTGTAATGTTAAGCCACAGTAGGTGTAGTGAGTAAAATAAATTCTATTAGCAAAGTTGCAAGTCTATCATAGCTGATTTAACCTATTTGTTTTCATGCAAAATGTAATGAAACAACCGGTACAGTGTGACCACAAGCGTGGTTTAAAGTGGAAATATGGCATGAAACTGAGATTAGGGAAACCAGACTGAGGAGGATAATTAGGTGAGAAGACTGGAAGGAGAGTAAGGGGTGGGTAGGCAGAAATAAAACTTGGAGGGATGAGGTGGAAGTAAAATCCAAGAACTCAACAGAAGCTTTCAAAGAGGAAGGTGACGTGGTATGCAGCGTGTTAGAAACAGATACTGCTCAGCACAGGGTTTATCTCAAATGGTGTATGTTGTAGACTCAGAAGAGGAGCTGGAAGGCATCTTGAGATATGTTTTATACTCCTCTTCCCCAAGGCAGGATCATGTGCACACTTTAAAATGTTGCTGACCCATTTTCATGTGCAATGAAGAGAATGCATGACACTCATTAATTGTATGGGTCCTCTTTAGGCTAGTTCTGCTCAGGCATCTGGAAATATTTAATTGATACCAAGCATGACTGGAGGATGAATCCAGGTACTAGAATAGCCTACTCAATGGAAGTAACTTGGTAAGTAGCCATGTATGTGCATCAGATACCAGTATTAGAATTGGAAAACCAATCCTTCAAGAGAAAATCTCCCTGAGCTGCTGGGAGTGACTTAATCTTCAACAGCAATATGAATGAAGTTGTTTTTGTTGAAGGGTATTTTGGTTTTTAGCATTCACAGAATTAGCAATGGAAGGTAGCTAGACAGAAGGACTTTAATATAGAGCCTCTCAGTGTTTGGAAGTTTTGGTTCCCACCAGAGATCTGTTACTTATGATTCATGACCTTTTTGCCAAGCTGATGGACATCACTATGCTTCTAATTCCCTACTTGCCTCATGTCTGTATTATTGGTACTTAAGGCTAAAGCTAGAACAAAAGCCACATGTTTGTAAATAGAAGTTACAGGAGACGGGTCATGCATATAAACTATAATTGTTTGGGAGATACTTAGAGGGGTATAAAGTAGATTCTCAAACATAAGAGCTTATTCAGTCTTTAATGGTTGAATCAGAGATCATTGAATCATAGATGAGGGAGTGTTTATTCCTTTTATACTCTGCATTACTCTCACATCATCCTTTGAAGTATTTGGCTCATGCTGCTATTGGAAATGGGTTGATAGGCCAGATGGGCTGCTTCTGTGATCTGAGAGGGCAGCTGCTATAAAATAGTTTCAAATTCCTTTATAGGAAGATGATCAAAGCATGAAACACCACAGTGATGAGCATCTGAATAGAGTAAATGGCAGACAGTAAGCTAATCCTAGGTAGCTTTCTCAGAAAAGCCAGAATGAATGTGTATGGGAGCAACCAAGGAGGTCTTCTGGACCTCAAAATGGTTGAAGCCATCTTCTGTGACCGTTTTCCAGCTCAAGAAAGACTTTAATCTCTAGAGCTTCAACACAGCAAGTACTACAAACATCAAAATCACTTAGATTAAAAACACAACAAAAAAACACAAAACCAAACTAAACCTCCCCCCAAACTGTTCTATAACCGAATGCTAAAGCATACTTTGGATAACTAGCATTTCTCTTCCAGAGAGTTATTTTCTATTGGAAATTAGATGTCAGAAGATTCTGATGGTGGTTTTTGCTTGTTGCATGTGTAGCTTGTGGTATCCTAAATGTATTATTCAGATGCTTTTACATTAGACAAAAGATGGGTAAATATGCAAGTCTATTTAGCTAAAATATGGTTATTTCTGAAGCAAATCAGTGGTGATGTTTTCCCAGAAGCTGTGATTAAAAGCAAATAACCTTTAAAATGTAGAATACTGGTGACACACAAGTTCTTGCTGTATAAAGAAATCATTTTAGGTTTTTTATTTCTACTGCCATTGCTTCTGTTTTTGTGAGCTGTGTGGGTTCTTGGTGTTCCTTTTGTGTTTGATTTCATACTTAAATGGTTCTTAAGAAAGAGCCCTTTTTGGTTAAAACAAGGTTTGTATATTAACAAAGTTTGTATATTTTTGCCGGTTTTGCTAGCTTGACTGAGGAGGAAAGCTGGTATCTGTTGCCAGTTTACTTCCTAGAGGAAAACTGGGTGTTGTCTCTTTTGCTTATTTAGTAATCTTTGTGCAAGACTGAAGTTCATGATATTTCAGGTGGAAGAGTGTCCCTTGCATCAAAACTATACTAGCAAATAAACTCTATGTGTATTGTTGTCTAAGAAGAGATCCCTAGTTAGTTATAAAGAGTGTTTATACTTAGTAGAATAAAGAACTTAACCCTTTTTTTTTTAACTTGGGGTGATGGGGAAGATCACAAATGTCTAAGGAAGGTTTTAGCTGCTAAAAATAATCAGCAACCAAATCATAGTAAAAGAGTTAAATCAGATGTGTAAGGGCTTTTTGCAAACGAAATAATTCATCAAACAGTTTTGCAAAGCAAGAATGGGACAGTAAAGTACATTAAATGTATACCTTAAAAATTTGAGTCCACTTTTATTTCAACAAATTTAGATGTTAAATCTCAGATGAAGTATATGTAGCAGGGAGACATACTGCTTGCTTTTTGGTGTTTTTTAACCATAAATAGCTCATAACTTAAATTCAATTAAAAGAAGCCCATCTGTTCCTGTTTTCTTACCCATCATTGAAATGGTAGACATCAAACCACAGATCAACTGTGTTCTTTCCTTTGTCAAAGAAAATATGATAACTGATCACTTCATTGTGAAGGCAGTGCAAAAGACACACAAATACAGGTCTGAAATCATCAACTACTTTATGCAAATAAGTATTTTCAATGAACTCCTAAAAAATTCTCCACCTGGTTTCTGGTCACATTCACCTTCTATTAAAACTTACTTCTCCATTGCTTTTAAAAAAGGTAACCCTAGCTGATAGAGCGTAATCTGACCCTTTTTTAAACTTTACTGTAAATTTTTTAATGGTCCACATATGCTTTGTTTGTCTTTGAAAAGCTTTAAACTGCAGTAGGTTACTCTAGTACTACCACCCAAGCACTGTCATGCAACATTGGTTCTTGTCTTCCTTAGATGACTGTCACAGTATAAACCTAGCTGACAATAACCAAACCACTCGCTCCTTCCCACCTCAGCAGGATGGGGAGGAGAATCAGAATATGCAGTCATTTTTATAAAACCTTTTTTTCCTCCATGGAAAATGGCAAATAAGTGTACCTAGAGACTGTTTCTGGGCACAGTGTTTGAAGCTAGCCATTTGAAGCTAGGCACTTTTGCAGTTGTTTGCATCAAATTTAAGTTTCCCTTTATATCTCTGCTGCCACTCAACACATCTTATCTTTCTGAACCCAAGGGTTTTTTGTTAAACCCTATCTCAAAAGCTGTTTGGTTTAAGTTCTTGAGTTTTCCTACTGTGACAAACCTACTATTTTTACTGATTTTCTGGAGTAACCAAGACAAATGAAGGGGAATGAAAACATAGTAGGTTTTGTCTGAATAGCCATAGTATTACAGTAAGCTACAGGTTTGTCTGTTAGAAAAGGGCACTGCCAGGATCTGGGGACAGGCCATCTGCCTGCATAGGGGAACTGCTGGAGTGATCCCAAGCCCAAATTTGGCCCATTCCAGCCAGTTTTTGCCTAGTGGATTCTAGGGCCTGTTTTGGGAGGTAGAGCTGGGAGATGTCCACATTAGGCAGTACATGTGCAGTCACCCATTTCAGTCTTGCCTTGGAAGATGGCCTCAACCCTAGGAAGCTACCTGGATATATTTAATTTGCTGGGATGGATGTATCCTACAAAGTTTCCTCAAGCAACCTGAGCTAGCAGTGCTGGCAGCTGGCGGTCAAGACCAATAGTACAGGTATTAGATCCCAAGTCTGTAGATGCCTCTTCCCCCAGGTGAATGTAGGGGTGATGTAGGAGGTGAAGAGTGTTGTGGTGTCTGGCTCCTCTCTGCCTTGCTGCCAACACTGTGCTAGTAGGCTCTTAACCCTTTGGTCTCAGAAATGGCCCTTACCTCATGCTGGGCATGTGAGTGTGGTACAGTGGGTGAAGTTACACACCACAGCGGCTACAAGGAAGCAAACAGCAAGGGAATCAGGACACGTATCAGAATGTGGCATTCTCAGGCTTGTGAGATTAATAAAAGGATTTGAACTAGGATTTGAGTTAGTTTGTGATTATACTTTTCCTTTTTTTTTAAAAAAATGTTTTTCTGAGCACTGAGTTTTTAATTTGTGTCTCAGATCATTCTTCCTTTTCTCATGATGCCTCTTTCTTCCTATGCTGTTTCCTCCTTCTGTTGCGTTCCCATGTCCCTGGCTGCCTGCCCCTCTCACAGATTCCATTTTGTTGTTTGATCTCACTTGCCTGTGTCCCGGTCTTGGTCCCACGTGGTCTGTCTCCTCTCCAGGGCACTCTCTGTCATCCCCTTACCACCTGTGCTCCCTCCCTGTGAAACCACAGCAATGATGGCTCATGCCTCTCCCCATTCTTTACTTCCCTTAATCTCTTCCCAGCACCCACCCTCCCTACCCCTCCCCTTTTTTTTTCCTCTCAGATTCATGTAAGATTGCTTCCTTTCCCAGATTGCCACCTCTAGTTGTGCTCAGAGGGTCCTTGTCCATCTCAGCTCTGTCTCAGCCTGGGGCTTCTCAGGGTTGTCACATTGTACCCAACAGCCACAGACCCTGGTTCCTGGAGATGGATAGCAGACAGAGTAGAGGAAGTGCAGGGATAATCATTCCTACTCAAGCAGATTTAAAACCCCAGGGTTTTTAATCCTTTTTGTTTCCCAGTGCAGGTACAAAAAGGTGAGACTGCCTTCCGATTTTAAACGAAAAATAGACTTTGTTGCCATTAGAATAGAAGAGGGAGACAATTATTAAATGGTGGCAGCTGAGCAAAAGCTCACATTTAGCTATTTTGTGTTTTTACAGCTAAGTTGCATAAGTGACAGGTGACAGCTCTGTGCTTGTCACCTTGCAGGCTGGCAGGAGCAGTAGGGAGAACTGCATGAGGCTGCTCATGGGGGAGAGGCGAGGTGGCTGCCCAGACACTTCAGGTTGGTGCTTTGGCAGTATTTTCTGAGCCGTAATTGCTGGGTTTCCCTGATGGTGTAGGGGGATCTACAAGCAGTGGCTTCCTGGCAGGATTTGGGAAAGAGCACCAAAACCCATGACAGGCAGCAAGCAGGTTTTGAGCTCTGAGTCAGAAGCAGGCTAAGAAGATGCAGTCCTTAAAGCACCTACCTGAGATGGGGAAGGAGATCTTTGTGAGAAGGGTATCTCCAGCGTGAGGTTCAGAGCTTGGGGGCACCTTCTCCTGCCAGCACGCTTGGTGAGTCTGTGGGTCAGCTGCTGGTTTTAGTGCAATCACAGGAGAAGGGAGATTGCAGCCTTTCACCACTGCTACCCTGAGCCAGCTCATCCTTCCAGCTATTTCTGTCGCGCTTATCTATAGCATCACCCCCCTTGTGCCTGTGTACCTGCCAAGCATTCAAAACAGGCACTGCCGTGGCAGCCTTCTTTTCTCTCTCTCGAGCCTGGAGGATAAATGACTGGATTGCATTTTTTTAATTGTTTCTTTGCATCAAGAATTCGCGGTGGGAAAGCTGAGCTGGAGAAATGCTTTCAGGAGCCGGTGGCTGGGTTGGAAGATCTCTGCTTGTCCTTAGTCCCTAGGGAGGTCCTGCAGCCTGGCCCTTGCCAGACTCGCTCGCTGCCCCGTGTCTCGGCACTCACTTTGAAAGCGATGGTCTTCTGGAGTGAGATGTGGTCTCAGGTAACAACAGATAAAGTTTGGATACAAGAAAGAAGACCTGGATCTGACTTGCTTGTAAGGCGACCCAGACCACAAAGCTGAGTGCTTGGGTGAGTTCACAGCAGCTGGCTTGTCCAATGCCCAACTCTATATAGTAGACTGAGTTATTCAGTGTAAAAAATGTCAGAAATCCTAGCATCTATATACTGTCTGGATGCTCTATGTGTTGTTTTGTTCAGTTTGGGCTGTGAAGGAGGCTGCACTCTGTATTTAGTGGTTTGTGACTTTTTTCCCAGCTGGGAATCTGTGTTTGCATCTGAGGTCATGCAAACATATGCAGACTTGCAAAACTGACATCTTGCTTTTAAGTCAATCCTGATTTGAGCCATTAAATTTCACTTGGATTGGGAAATTGAAATTAAAGCATATCTTCTTCCACTTCAGTGTATGACTTCAGAGGCACTGAAGCATAGGTAACATGTATGTCTGTAATATACTGCTTCTGGCATAAATGTAATGAGATACAGGTTCCAAGCACCTTCCTCACAATCACTGTATTGAAGAGAAAGGAAAAGAGACTGAATCATCAGAATTTTATTCTTTCAATAATCAGGTTGTAAATAATAATCATCATAATCATCGTAATAATCAGATTTTAATTTTTTTATTTGTTCTTTTTAATCACCAAACTGTATTTCAGTGTGAGGCTGTCAGGACTCCCCAGATATTTTCCTCTCTTCTTTGACTCACTGAAACTGTCATTGTAACATTTGAAATAAGACTTGGATTCAGACATTCTGTATCGGTATTTCTGTTTGTCGAATCTGAAATTTACTTATGGGCTCTGATGGCAATACCTACAGTGGAAGTTGTTTTGATGAGCAAGACACATTGCAATATGAGGAGTATCTAAATATCTAAATTAATAATTTGTTTGTAAAATCTCTATCCTGTAGGCAACTATTGTTTTACAACATTTAACTTCAAAATATTAAGAAGTTTTAGCTCTTCCACAACAGTATAAAGATTGTTGTAGTTGACCTCTGCCTAGATGGAACATTTGGGCTGAGCTTGCTTTGCCCTGCAAGCTATGGTCTGAATGATGCTTCTGGTCATAACCAGAGTCCTCAGGTTTTTGGCTTAGTTTCCTGCTGGACTATGAAGTTAAACTTCACAAAACACACTGGAAGAGTGTGTTTTGCCCTGATAGCTGGAAATTATCCACCTTTACTTGAGATGAGTTAGCCAGGTTTCAATATATATCTGTATTAAGGGGTTTTCAAATCTGGAAGTAACACAGTTGTATCTTTTTTTTCTCAACCATAAGTACAGGTAACTATTTCTTATGCAGCCCTTGTCATGAATTCATAGAATCATAGAACTGTTACAGTTGGAAAAGATGTATAAGATCGTTGAGTCCAACCACTCACCAAACACTGCCAAGCCCATCACTAAACTATGGTAAAGTCCTTTACAATTGGGATCACTGGCACTGCACCATTGCACACATTCAGGAATGATGACACAGGAGGTGGGAGTTATTTTGGCTTGCTTCTACTGTCTAAAAGTTGAACTGGTTATTCAGACCCCCACCACATCAAAGGAAGAGGTGCACCGTTCATCACACTCTGGAGAAGCTTTGTACCTTTTCAGTTATGTGATGTCTACATAGTTAAATAGCTTAGTTCTCCTGCTCAGTCCCAGATCCTGGTCTCCCAGATAAGATAAGCTGTGTTTCTTTGCTTCAAATGCTTGTCTTTTGGAGACAATGGATTATTTCCCTCTGAGACAAAACCCATGTTGGTTTTGAAGGCAGGTTACTGAGGGGGCTAACACTTGAAGAGTTAAGAGTGACAGCACACCAGGTCTGTCTCTCCACGTCTTATGTGGTCCTCCAGTGCTGTCCCAGCAGAAGGGTAACAAAAGGCACCCACATGCCTGTACCTTGCACCAAGACATGCAATACACCATTCATGGGGTTAAATGCAACTCTGGTGAGCTGCAATACAGATCTCACGTTATATGAGATGACTTTGAATGGAGACAATAAGCAGTTGCCACATGGCACCTAGAGATGTGGGCAAAGCACTTAATGTATAGATGTGACTATGTGGGTATAGACAGGGGTGGCAGTGTGGGTACTTTAGGGACAAGAGACTTTGTGAGGTGGGTATCTCTGTCAGGGTAGTTGCTGTCTCTGTTGGCCAGGGAAGTGCTTATCTGCTGAGCTGGACTAGATGCATTTCAGGCAGCTGACAGATGGAACAGATATTGCCTGGTGTGACTTGCACAAGGTCACTCAAAAGGTGAGTGACAAAGCTGGATGAAAAAGCCAGGCCTGTGTGTTACTCCTTAGGATGCACCACCTCCACAGCACCTAAGCAGCCCTGATTTGTTTACACTTCCCTCATTCTCGTATGATTTGTGAAATGCTTGGATTAAACTCCTGTGTCTCCTTGCACCACAGTGGGTCTGGGTGGGCAGTGCTTGGCACCTGGCTACATAAGGCTATGAAACCAGCCATGCCTGCAGGATGAGAGAGAAAAAAACAAGAGATTTTTTTTTTCCTAGGTTTTGCAATACATCATAGCTAAGATCCTGTTGTGCAGCAAAGGCAGCAGGTGCCTGGCGCTGTCAGAGCCATGGTAGCCTTAACCAATCCTTTACAAGTCACTAAACCACACAACATTTGTGAACGCTGCTGCAGTGTGCCTCTTTGCGTTCCAGTTCCTATGGAAACATGCTGTAAGAATGTCTAAAATAAGTACAGTGCTTTGAAACTATTAGTATTTTGATCTTTTTCCTCCCTGCCAATCTCCTTTATCACCTTGCTGGTTGAATTTTTAATGCATTAAAGGATGTTGTCAATCTGTGGTGACAGTGTACTACCCAGCTGTCATTGTTTAACTTGAAACCAGGATACCCATTTACCCAGCTTTCTGCATCCTGGGATCCACAGGATCCCAGGATCTGACATGGAGATAGTGTTTCCTTCCCTCATACTCCCCAGTTAATGGGGTTGCAAGTTGTGGATGTAAGTGGTGAATATATATATATATATATACACACACACACACAGAGAAGGAGGCATGTCTCCAACTTCCTTTCTTCCCCATGTAGTGATTAAGACAGTGTTGTTTGCCACAACACATGAAAGCATAAGCTTATTCCCAAGTCCTTTTAGGATCATAATATGGCTGGGAGGGAGTGCTGAAGGTCACCTAGTCCAGCTGCCCATCAAAGCACAGCCCTCTTCATTAGTGGTGCAAGAGATGGTTGTGAGACAGATGGAGACATCCTGGAGGTCCACTTTGTCCTGTGGTAGGCTGAGTGTTGGAGCAGGCCATGGACTGTTTGGGACTGCTCTTGCAAAGGAAATTACTTGTTCTCCCCAAAGGGATGCTAATGCTGGTAACTGAAAATGGGGCTGTGCCACAAAAGCACTTTCCCTGAGTGCTCCAGTGGTTTCCTGGTCAAACTACTGTTCTCTCTTAGAGCAATCTCCCTAACCTTAGTAATGTCTAAGATTTTCAAAGCAGCCTTGTCTGATTTTCAAGAGCCACTTTTGATGGGAGAACTTAAGGATAGGGCTACATCTAGTAGAGGGATAAAAAGGCTTATTGAAAGCTAGGTGCTAGTTTTTGCTCATTTTTAGACTTCTGGCCTCTTGCAGCACTGTGCCTCAGAACTCAGTGTTAGATACCAGGAGAAGAGGTAGAGATGCATCTTTGACATTCGAGGGGGATGCAGGTACTTAAATCTAGAAAAGAGATTCAGTAATTTTTGGTCAGTGCCAAAACCTGTGACACACCAGTGTGCTGATGCCTGTTTCCCTCTGCATTCCCCAAGTTTATTCTGGTCTAGGGATCTACATGCTTGCTGATTCTGTACAAGATTTCACAGGGCTAGCAGTGAGGGTAACAACAAAGGCAGGTTTGAAATCAATGGAAGTTGACACTGGAGCAATATGATGGCACATCCTAGACAGAAAATATCTAGCTGATCTAGCTGATGTTAAGCTTGAACATGAAACTATATCTCAGCCATTTTAGAAATGTGGTTTGAGATTTGAGATTCTGTTTTATTTTGGTCCAACATTGAAGACCAGTAGAAGAAATGAGTCTAATCTCAGGGACAAAATAAAAAATTATAGACTGATTTCAGGGTTGCTCTCGTAATGGAGTTAAACCACTCATTAACCAAGCAGATAAATTAAAATGGACGTGCTGGTCCAACAAAAAAGTATTGTGAAGCTTGGCACTTCCATTTCTTATTTGCGAAGATTGTTCCTTACTTGATTAACAAGTATTGGCTCCAGCACTGAAGTTGCAATGCTGGGTTAATGGTTGGACTCGGTAATCTTAAAAGTCTTTTCCAACCTAAACAATTCCATGATTCTGTGAATAACAAGAGAGATGAGAATTGTGAACTCTGGAGCAGTAACAGATTATAAAGATAAACTGCTATTTTGACATGGAAGTGCAATGCTGATAATTTGATTGCAAGGGCTCTTCTTGAACTGCTCTGGAGCTGGACCACTGTAGATGTAACCTCTAACTCAACTGATAAATTCATGTGAATGCTCAGTATATAGGTCATTGACATTTATCCTGAGTAGCTCAGAAATGAATGTAGTAAAACTTCAAAATATGTTGCATTTCGATCTTTTCATTGTAGCAGATTTTTCTCTCTCACTTCTCGTTGTTAATCTGGGAGTTTCAGGGTGAAAAAAAAACCCCAACAGGTTCTTTTTTTATTGCCTGATATGCACAGAAAACTGAAAAATGAAATGCTGGACAGCTACATTGACGAGACAGCAGCAGCTGGAGATGCATATACCTGCCAACACGAGGGACAGGTACTCTGAAGTAGGGAATTATTTACACCTCTACTACATCATTACAAATGTGTTTAGAAGCTGTGGGAATTTTGGAAATACTTTCAATTTAAGAATCACAGAATTGTTTGAGTTGGAAAAAACCTTTAAGATGAAGTCCAACTGTTAATTGAGATGATCAATGTTGCACTGATTTAAAACAATTATTGTGGCATATGCCATTAGATAATATTAAATCCTGACTCTAGGCTAGCAATTTGCCCTGGTGAGGCCTCATCTGGAGTCCTGTGTCCAGTTCTGGGCTCCTCAGCTCAAGAGGGACAGGGAATTTCTGGAGAGAGTCCAGCGCAGGGCCACCAAGATGATCAGGGGACTGGAGCATCTTTCACACGAGGAAAGGCTGCGGGAACTGGGGCTGTTTAGTCGGGAGGAGATTGAGGGAAGATCTTATTAACATTTATAAATATCTAAAGGGTGGGTGTCAGGAGGTTGAGACATCCCTCTTTTTTATAGTAGCTAGCAACAGGACAAGGGGTGATGGGATGAAGCTGGAACACAAAAAGTTCCACTTAAACATAAGAAAAAACTATTTCATTGTGAGAGTGACGGAGCAGTGGCACAGGCTGCCCAGAGGGGCTGTGGAGTCTCCTTCCTTGGAGGTCTTCAAGACACGCCTGGACATGTTTCTGTGTGACATGATCTAGGTGAACCTGCTTCTGCAGGGGAGTTGGACTAGATGATCTCTAAAGGTCCCTTCCAACCCTACCATTCTATGATTCTATGATTGTTAAACCATCTTAAGAGAAAAATTTCAAGCTATCTTGAAGGTAACAGGCTCTAGAGAAATGCATGTGTCTGGTTCAGTAAAGAAAAATGACACAATATAAACCTGATTTTTAAAGGTGACATTTGCACATGTACGGTGCAAGTTGTTCTTGTATTGAAATGTTTTATAGTCTCTTAGTCTTGCCTACCACGCCAAATAAATTTTCTTGGGCCCTAGTGATGTCAGCCATACTGAACATAGCATGAATGGTGATGATAGATGGTCATACCTCAAATTGAGATGTAGTGTCCATCGGGTTCCTACAGGAATTTGCATTAAGTGTGGTTGTAACTAATGATCTGTGAATACAAAAATCAATTGAATTTGAAAGTAGTACTGGACTGTGACGTATTGCAAGCTCTGCTGAGGACAGAGATAAGTCTATAGCTGGAGACCTGCAAATACTAAATTTCCTATTTGTAAGGCTCAGATAAGACAAAGGTAAACAGATCTAGCTGTGGAAAATGATCTGAAAATATGTAAAGAGTACTACTAGGGAAGAGATGAGGTTACGTTGTCAGCACTGTTTAGTGAAATGTCTTTTAATACTAGAAACGAATTAACTCTTTAACAGTGACAAACTGGGCCAGATGTTGACAAACAGCACTAGGCATTCAAGATGTGTTAAGAGAGGAGCCAAAACTTGCTTTCCTGCTGGCATGAGTGTCCTGGGAGCCTTGCTGGCACTAAGGGCTCAGTGAAGTGCACTGGCTGGTCTGTTGTTTCAGAGAGCTGCCATATCTACCTCTGTCTGGAACGACTCGCTTCATTGTGGATCTTATACTCACCCTTGTGTTCAGTTTTAGCCCCCCAGTGGTGGCCAGTAAAAGTGGATTTAAGTATAAGCAGAGTAGGTGGACAACCATGGTACATGGGGGCTGAAGCTGAAGACAGACATACACCTCTGCAAAATGGGTCCTAGCTTGATTCACATTAGGTATCTGGGGCAATGGGTTGAGTTGCTCTCTGCACATGTCTGCAGTTCTCTATTGATGGTAGACCTGAGACTGCTATAGAGTTTTGTCACTGGACAAAACTGAGCATTTAACTTTTAAATGGCTAAAGCTGACTCTAAGATGTGCCATAGGCAAGAGGGAAGAAGCTGCCAAAGGAACATATGGCTTGGAACTCTTGCAGAGTCTGGTGGCCACTCACAAGATCTGAATTCTTCAAAGTAGTGCACAAAGTGGAACTTATTTCTGGAATGTTTTAAGATGTGAACAACCATATTCCTTGTTTTTAAAATGTCTTCTGGGTGTTTTTTGTGGTTTTTTTTTAAGTGATCTTTTTCATTGCATGGTGTTGCAGCACGAAGAAAGGCCGGTGCATAGCAGAGGTGTGAGCAGCCATGGCATCTCATCACAGTAGATGTGGAAAAGGAAAGGGGAACAGCCTCCAACTCAGAGCTAGCCTGGCTGAAACACAGGACTCTCGGGTCACATTAGTTAAAGTGGGTAAGCAGAGGGACAGCAGTCAATACAGGTTTTGATGTCAGAATTAATTTTTACCAGTCAATACACTTTGCCTAATAAAATATCTATATGCCTTCAAGGATTAACAGCTCTACCTTTAATTTATCTGTCCCTAATGAGGATCAGAGTCAGAGTACGTTATCATAATTTCCACTTCAACGTTGATTTTGCATTTTCTCAGTTAAAACATGACATGTCTCAGAAAATGCTTTTGCACATCCCTAATGCACATGTTTGTGTGAATTCTCTCCCTTCTTTCCCAGCCACAAAGAGCAGTGGTTTTTGCAGATGCCCCAGGGAGTTACATTTTAGCACATCATTGTGTTTGAAATTCCACACTTCTTAAAGTGAGCTTACAGCCTACCCTCTGTTCAACCACACAAGATACCTTTTTTCCCTTATAGAAGCATGTGATATGTAAAAGCAAGGGTTTCTAGTAAACAGTGTACTAAATTGAGCTTTGTGAGGTCATTGGCACCTCCCTCATTATGTTATGTATCTGTACAGTGAGCTGGGACCGAGCATTTCACTGCTCTGTTTCTTTTACAGAAACAACACAGTTGCCAAGAAATGCTTGTTTTGCTGAGATGTGGTTCTTCATGTTAATGTAATCTATAATTTTCCATTTATCCTTCAGAAATAGTGGTTTTTTTAATATGCATGGTTCATGTGTCCTGCTTCAGGTGTGCTTGGGAGGAAAATGTATTTTTGGACTCGTGGTGTCTGGGCTTTGCCCTGTACGGCAGACCTGTGTCTCCAAGCTGGGACCTAGACACCTCTTCTGGAAATCTCCCCCATCCCTCTTCTCTAGAGGGTGACTGAAGGCAGTTAACAGAGAAAAGAGATTTGAGAACTGCAAGAAGGAAACAGAATCACCTTTGCATCCATACTGGAGATACTGTGAGGGCGACCATGGTGACAATTTTTAGCATCCTTTGCTTCACTCTGCCTCTGGAAAGGGCATGCCAGGATTTGTTGGATTGTGCTAGCGTTTCTTTCAGAGCCCTGCGGATACTTTTGTAGCCATCATTATTGCATTCTTACATGTGGTAAGAAACCACGGGAGAGGCCATTTGATAAAAGTATCTTGCTTCAATCTGATGCCAGCAATTTCATCAAGTCCACTTGATAAAGCAAAGCCCAAACTACCCTTAGATCCCCAAAGCACACTCATCTACCTCTCTGATTATGCTCAGACCAAATACTTGAAAGAAATAAAAAACCTGTAAATTATTTTCTCTGGCCTGTTTTCTTCTGCATGAAATCTCATTATAGGACAGGTTGAACATGGGAAGATTAGCAAGTTTTTGTGGTTTTCATCTCATGTATATTTGGGTCAAACTGTTGCAACATTTTTTGAGAGATCTGAAAATTACTTTTTAAAAATAATTTTAATCCCTTTGAGCATATTGTGCACTTTGTAGCTCTTAAATGTTGCTTAAGCTCCAAGTTCTGTCACTGTTTGTGAGAAACAGGTTGTCTTCATTTGTCAGACCATGAGAATCTTTTTAAGCTCACTGTCTCTCATTGCAGTCAATGGGATATTTTTGCCTTTAATTCCATCTGAAAGAGGGTCACCTCTCCCGCCACTGGGAAATGTACCTTTAAATTATCCTGCTTCATTAATTGATGCATTCTGAATTAGCTGTGACATTTTAATTTTCTAAACTGTTTATTAATTCTATCACTGAATAATTTAAAGGAAAGAAAAAAAAAGCACAAGGCAAACATATCGTTAAAGACCATCCCAGAAGCTGTATGTACAGAAAGCATGCAGGCTGTAGGGCGGATTGCAAACATAAACTAAAAGCTACATAAAAGCCAACATATTCCAGAATCTTTATCCTCAGTTTTGCATGTGCAGTGTTTTCTGAATGAGTGCTGCAGTACCTTCATCGAGTGCTTCTTTGGTACTTTTAACTCCAGAACTTGATGTAGAGTTGCAGGATGACATAGCAAAGCAGCATCATTAACGTGCTTGCTATTATAAGATGGCATAAATGTGGGACAGCGTGTTCTCTTGAAATGATTTTTTTAAATGCCACCTCTGCAGATAAAGCATGCAGCGGTGTCCCACCATATTTCTGCAGGGAAATTAAATTCAATGCAGGGAAGTTAAATTAAAGGAAAGGGGAAAAAGACTTTGCATTTTAAGGGGCTCTGAGAAAGACAACTGCAGTTTGTGGGTTAGTTGTCAAGAGCCATCATTCTGTGTCTTTGGGAGAAGAGCAAGTGTTTTGTACTATTTTGTTCCCCAGTGTTTCACTTTTTTGTAACAATACAAACCCACAGCAATATGTTTTAATCATAGAATGGTAGGGGTTGGAAGGGACCTTTAGAGATCATCTAGTCCAACCTGCCTGCAGAAGCAGGGTCACCTAGATCAGGTCGCTTCTCTGTATTACACCTTCTCCTCTTAGGTTTCCAGAGAAAGCAGGATGCAGAAACTGTGACTTAGTCTCCTCCAGACTAAACAGCCCCAGCTCCTGCAGCCTTTCCTCATAAGGAAGATGCTTCAGTCTCCTGATCATCTTGGTTGCCCTTCGCTGGACTCTCTCCAGAAGTTCTCTGTCCCTCTTGATCTGAGGAACAGATCAGATAAATCTGTGCAGTTTTTTTTATCTGATTTGTTCTGGAATGACACTATATGGAGTGCTATGACAAAAACACAGTGTAAAATTAAGACTATACAGCCTTCAGGAAGTATTAAGATTTAATAGCATGACTGAAACCCAATGTGTCATTCCCAGCCCCGGTGAGCTTTACAACATGGTACTTAGATGCTATTGTAAGTGTGCTTCAAAATGAGCCTCTGCTTGGTTATGCAAATTTATTCTTGTATCAAGGAACCACTATGTGCTACAAAATTAAAACTGGGAGGAAAAATAACCGCTGTGGGATAATATGCAATAAATCCCCTGAAGCTGCTGGCTCTGGTGAGGTAATGTCTTGTCCCTCTACGGGTGGAACATTTCTCTATTGAATCATTACAGTTTTCTTCACAAATATCCTACTGCCTGAACTGTCGTGGGAAGAACGGTGATGTCAAGCAGATATCGGGTTTTCCCAATAGGAGCATCCTGCTGGGAAATGGGGTGCACTAGTGTGATGGTCTGAAAAGCTCAGCTGTTGTAGCTCTCTGTAATTGCTATTCCCTTCTGATTTCTTTGCTGAATACAGAAAACTCCTTCTAACAAACAGATCTGAGAACAAAATCCTTGACATGTCACCAGTGTAATACTCTGCATGCTAAGCTGGGGTTTGTGACTAGTTTGTGTCCATAATGTCTTGCGATCACTACTTGATACTGAGTCTCTGATCTCCTGTTACGGTACCAAAGCCTGACACTCAGAGAGAGAAAGCAAATGCTTCTGTTTCAGTTGGTGATGTTTAATTTTTCATGATCAGTGCAGTTTAGTGCCTCCCCAGGTAGGAGGCTCCAATGCTAATTAGCAAGGAAATGTTTTCTGCCTTCACAGGACACATGTGCACTCTGCATTTCAGTTCTGTTAAACAGCTGAGCTGAGTGGGATTGGTGGTGGCTACTGATGGCTGCACCAAGCAGCCTTTTTTACTACTATTTCTGCTTGAAGAAAACACTGCTCATTTTCCTCTCCTAGACCACATAGCTGCAAAGGAAAGTAGAGGCTTTTATGTAGAGGCCATTGAAGGAGACGTGTAGTCCTGCTTGGAAACTGGTAAGCATCACATCCCAGTGAGGAGTGCCGTGTTTGTGTGGTGTGAACAAAGGGCACGCTGGATTTGATTCTTGCATGTATTCTTTAGCAATGAGGAGCTTGGTCCTTATAATATTAGATGGCAAATGGCTGTAGACCTACAGCAAAAAGCAGCTCAGACCTCCTACAATGAATTTAAAGTTCTGAGGAGTTTTTTTTCCTTTTCTTTTTAGTATATAGTTTAAAATGTTTGCCACTCAAGATTTATTTTCTATGAGTATGTTGGCTTGAAAAGAATGGTAAGGTTTATCTTACTTTTTTTGGTGAGCTCATGTGCAGGCAGTTGGATAGAACAGCAGTTATTATGTCACACTTAAACGCTGTGTTCTGGACGTTGTTTGTAGGGGGTTGTTTTGAATGTATACTTAATGCTTTGCATAATTTCCTAAGATGTTGTTTAGCCTCACCATTCATTTGGAACAAGTAACACTGAATTCTGTTATTCTCTTTGATCCTGCGTTGTTTGCCAGGAGAATTTTTAGCAACAGTGTTTTTCAGACTATTGCACACAAAGAGTAGAATATTAACAAAGAAATGTGAGTGGAGGAATTATAAATCTCCAATCTTGAGGGTTTTTTGGTATGTTTGTGCTGAAGAGAGGTGGCTGAAATATATTAGCACAGCAGAAGGAAAAGTTGAATGTTGTGTGGACGTTTAATGCCATGGATAGCTGAGACTACTGTAGAGCTTGGACCTGCCTGGGCAGCTCTGCTGCTATCCTTTGTGGGAAATTAATGTTTCAGTAGGTGGGGGTCAGCAAATGGAAGAGCTCTGGCAGAAACTAGGTGCAGAACTTGCTTTCCAGGATGTTCAGCTGATTGCTTCCATGTTCTTCTTTCCTCAGCCACAACAGGGGTGAATCCTGTCCCTGCAGAGACTCTTGGGGGCCATAGTGCCCATGAGGCACTAAGTTTGCCTTTCTGGGGGACTGTTGGCACATCCTACCTCAAGGAAAGCAAGGAGAAGATCATTGGCACTGATCTGACTGGGACAGATGACCCCCATGATGATGCTTTGACAAGGGGCATCATGCAGGGCCCCTTTCTTCTATATGCTTCGTGGCAGACCGCAGAGCAGATCCCGTGGAAACGTTAAGAGTGTACATGCCTTTCCATAGAAGATCTAAAGCTTTTAGAGCTGATACTTTTCCATAGAGAATCTAAACTACTGAAATTAAGTTTCAGAGGTTCTTAGTTTGGAAAACAGAAGTTTAACATCAGGGCTTGAGTCTAGGGCTGGGATTGCTCACAGCAGAGATCTCTAAAACCATAGCAAATCCTAAAGCTATGCCCCGAGCACAGTTAGGGATGGTAGGGTCTGAACACATGTTGCAAGTCAAGCCCTTAGGACTTAACAGAGCTGCCAGCCTTACCTGTCCCCACTGACCTTATGCAGGAAGTAGGTATATACCTGGACAACCCAGTTTCTCAGCACGCAGGAGGACAGGATTATGAGCACTCAGGAAAACGAAAAGCAGAAACCCAAGTGTTGCAAGGGATGTTGTTGCCCATGCCTGGCTGTTTGTATCCCTGTCCACTTGAACAGTGGTGCTTAGACAACACTTGGGTGCTTGTACCTGCTCCTTCAGGTCTTGCTATGGGTTTCTAAACAAAGTGAACTGCTCTAAAAAGGTCTCTTCTTTCTCTCCACAATTACAGGTAGCTCTCCACAATTACAGGTAGCTTGTTAATATCTTGCAGTTATTCCTCTTCTCTTGACAGAGAGGAAAACTTGAACAAAAATTACATTTTTTTCCAAAATACACCTCAAAGATTTTATTAACAATAATAAATATACTTGACTTGCTGAAGCACTACTGATGAGTTAATTTAACGTGAAGTTGGGATTTTTAACTGAGTAGTGTCAAATCAAGATGCTGTGAGTGTATTTGAAAAGGACAATAAGAATTCAGCTAAAGGGAAACCTGGCTGTAAGTGTAGTGAGATGTTAGCATTTGCTTCCAGGTTTTGGATTGGTGTACACATTGAGTGAGCTAAAGAAATGCTCCACAATTTCTTGCCCTTCACAAATTTTGACCCAATCCTCTTGAAAATAAGTAAACGTGAAAAGCCATCTGAGAGCTCACTTCTGTCAGTGAATATCTATGAACTGCCACCTTCTTTCATGTGAGCAGTGGTAACTTGAGAAGATCTTACAGTTTTCTCCAAGTCTACCAGGGTTTGATGTGGTCTGTCCTGCAGCCAGACATAGGTACCAAAGTCCCAACTTTCACTGTTAACAGAAACCAGAAGTCTAGTCCTCAGGGTGAAGAAATCAAACATGTGATTCACAGACACCCAACAGGAGAGTGGTTAGACCCCTCCCCGGTATTCAAAGTTAATGAAATCTCATTTTTAAGCTAGCCATTTTTTATTGATAGGATGATGGCATGCTGAAACAAGAAGGTTTTAGAGGTCTAGGGAGCTTTTCTCTGCAGCTATGGAGGCTAGAAACTTATTTCTTTCCAATGAAAGCTTTCATTCTTGTTTCATCTCATGGCTCCTGGACCAAAGTCCTTTAAGAAATACACTAACATAAAATCTGGCAATTTCCTTGCTGCACTTCAGAGATTTTTTAGTTTTGGGGTTTTTTTTTTGTTTTTTTTTTTCAAAATTAGTTTCGCAGATGCCCTTTGTGTTCTGTCAAAATTCGAACTGCACTTGTTATAGCAAATCACTGGATTTGCTGAACCTCAGCTCCTACTTCAGGTCAGCAGAGTGCCGAGTCCTTATTTTGGGCTATGCCTACTTTTGCACTGGTATAAGGGCAACAAAAGCAGTTTGATTTCTCTGTTAGTTCACTTCTCATTAGTTCAGTAATTTCTGTACTCAAACTACGGGGTAGAAAGGTTGTTTTTGAATAAGCATGTCTGGAGCTTGTTGTTACAGGCAGCTGCAAAGCCTCACCAAACTACACGAGGTATGTAGCTCTTGACCAGGGAGACGAACTGCAACACTTTGGTATGTAGAGTTCATTTTATTACTGAGGTGTCCTGCACGTGCCACATACTTCATCAGAGCTAAGCAGCCTGTGTGCTAGGGAAACACTTCCAGCAATAAACCTGAGCAGAATAAATTCCTGTTTCCTGTAGCTGGGGAATATCCATATGTCACTGATGAATTCTGCCAGCTCACGTGTTAAAGTTCTGGGTTTAATATTGAGATTTAATTTCCAAAGGGATTTAGTAAATCAGTGCTGTTATAGATGGAGAAGCACGTAAGTAAACGCAGATTAATTGACTCAGGAGAACTGAGCTCCTTGCTTGGGAGAAGAGTGTCAGGACAGCATCCTGTAATGGATGTCTGGGTGTCAGAATAAAATATTGACAATCGTTTCTGGGGTCACTGGATTGGATGAAATTATATCTCATAGAAGAAAATTGATTTGCATTCATTCATGTTTGGGATGCACTATTAAGTCAGAGCACTGTTTATCAAAAGATACAACCCTGTGCCTCTTTGTTTACCATTACATTTTTTGTGTTCAATTTCTACCATATTTCACCTGGAATCTTTCATAAATGCACTAAAATGAGGTAAAAGTGGAAAAAAAACCCACATCAAACCCAAGCCCTTCATTTAATCTCATCTAGCACCTAGTTTAAAGTGGCAAACCCCTAGGAATTCAGAGTTAGTAACACTTCAAAGCTAATACTGACTTGTTAAAGGTTTGTGATTTTAGAGCATCCAACTGCATTAGATAGGCACAACCTGGAATTTCAGTGTTAACTTGTAATTCTAATTTGTCAGTTTATGTATCTCTGCTTTTTGAGGTAAGAGCAGAAAAAAATGAGGATCTTTTTGTATGAATGCATGGAAAAGTAGTTAGGTGTATTTTTTTAAAGCATTTAATATTTCATGCCTCCTTCCAGCCCAGCTGAGAATCTTTAAAAGCGCAACTTTACAAGAGCTGAACAAGATTTTTTGGTGTAGGGTGGGGTTTTTTTTCCGTTTTTTCCCCTCAGAAAATACTGATGGATCAAAGTGAAAACTGTTTAGTTTAGATTAATTTTTCATTTTATTAAATGCTCAGAAATGTTTTGAGGGTGAAACAGGATACCCCTCTGTTTTCAAAATGAAAGAATCTGGTTTTGTTTACGATTTTGGAGGGGTTTAAATAAGGTAATTGTTATACCAAAAATAAAGGCAAAAATAAAGCAATATTTTGGTGCTATTAAAATTATTTTATTCTTTCAAATATTGCAGGTACTGATCTTTTCTGAACATTTTAGGGTCATACTCATTTGCTACTAAAAAAACCCTCAAAGGTTCTATCCCCAGAATTGGAAACAACAAAGGCTCAGTCCATCGGGACTCCAGTTTTGCCATTGATTTTGCGTGACAGACTGGCACCATTGTGAGAGGTGGCCTCATGAAGCTTGTGACAATTATAATAAGTATGTGATAATGACAGATGAATACAGAAACATACAGATGGCAGCTGGTGGTCCATGAAAGAAGCAGGGAGCCACATCCAATTTGTTGTATTGGTTAAGACAGGTTTATTGTCCATCAGTGTACTAAGCAGAATGTATTGTGAGTGTCTGGTTCCTGTGTGTTCCTTCCCTGAATAATTCTTGGACTCACTCTGCCAATGATAGCTTATTTTTTAGATAAATATCTTACTGGCTATGCATTTCTGTCATTTATTTTTTGGCCATGTCCCACTTCCTCCACCAAATAATGAACCTTTCTTCCCAGCCTTTTTTCTCCCCTCCTTAAAATGAAACAACCATTAGTGTTTTTCAAGGGTTCAGACCCACCTAGGTACTGCATAGTGTTTTTCCATGATTTTGCTAGTGTGATGAGCACAAGAAGATGCTGCCCTGGTACATGGTGTGTGGGTCCCAGCAGTACAAGGAGAGTGCACAGACCTGTCGTGACATGGTGATTGTGAGTGGTCTTGCAAGTGCAAGTCACTAAACTTGGTGCAGGATCCAGTTTAATGAGAATGGTTGTGTGGACAGTATAGGAAACGAAATCCATTTCTCTTCACCAGCTGGTTCAAGTTGGCTTCCTGTGATGCCAGTGCCTCTCAGACTGTCCTGCTTCTAAATGCAATAGGTGTTTAGGGGCCAGTGGTTTACTTTGGTGACAGTGGCGTGTCAGCAGCTGGTATTGTCTACAATTGATTTTTATTTGTATAGGGTTATTATGCCTGCTTGACTGTTGGTAATTTGCAGCCTGGAAAGGTAGAAGTTCTTGCCCTCAGTGATCAAAGAGGTAGTAGTGGGTTTTTTCTGAAAATGTGCCATGGTAGTACCCAGGGTTCCAAAAATGGGTCTGTGAGAGTCCAGTGCCTCTGCCCTGAGAGTCTCAGGAGACCTGAAATACAGAGAGGAGAAATAAAAGGTACATCTCTACCCTTGCAAAGCTGGAATCTACCTGCTGTACCAGAGCAGCTTCTTGAAAAGTAATTTGCAAAGAAAATAAAATGTTCTTTGGAGACCAGTCATTTTCCAGTAACATTGCACTCAGAATCATTTGAATAATTAAAAGTTGTGAGCTCCTGGAAAGAAGCAGTAATCTAGTGATGCAGTTAGTGATCTGGTATTGACAATGACTTGATAAAACACTTTCTAAATTTCTTAATTTCTTCCTTTATTTGCATTTCTGATCTCTACATAGGCAACTCCAGCAGTAAAATGAAATTGTAAGGTGTGTAGTAACTTACTGCTAAACTGCTACACATAGAAATCCTTCTAGCCTTACTTTAGGATAAGTCACCAGCTTTACTTGACTTACAGCCATAAGAAAATGCTTTTGCTTTCCAGGAAGGAGGGTGCTGGCTGCTGTTGGATGGGAAGCAGTGGAGGGTATGGGCCTGGCTGTGCTGCTTGTCTGAGGCCAGCATGGTGTGTTGGTGTTGGCCTGCTGCGGGAGCTGCACTTTGATCCGAAGGGCCTTGGCACAGCAGCTGCTCTGCCAGTGGGTTCACCTCGGGCATTGGTGAAAGTCAGACCTCTCAGTCAGTGTTTCCTCTCCTGCTGCAGGAGAAAGTGGGGAAGGGGCAGAGGAGAGTGGGAGGAGGTATCTAAGGACACGTATGAGGAGGAGTCATGTTGCTTACCCTGTGTGGGACAACCCTGGGAAGAGCTGGAGGCTCTGCATCCTCATTATGCTGTTATAAAAGTTGGCTTATACAGCAAGATGGTTGTGAGGGGTACTGGAAAATAACAATTTTTACCAGTTTTTGCTTCATCATAATTATTCAGGATCACATGAAAGATTTTTTTTGTTTTCTTCTGCTCAATTTCATTATACAAAAAATATTGGAAATGGCCTGTCTTCTGTCTTTGGAATCTCTCAGAGAACTTAGATATGAATATTTAGAGGTTTTGGGGTTTTTTTTCCCCTCTCTTACTTGAAAGCCTGGGAAGTTTTGATCTTTATGAAGCGTATCTTTTCTTCCAGCTATTTACGTTGTCTGTACAAAATAGATGTTAACATTGCAGAAAAACCGTTCTCATTCACTTGATCAAAATGATTCCTTTTCCTTTAGCAGAGGTCACTGGCACGGGTTCTCCTTGTTCCCCACTCATCAAGAGGGTCTTTCAAGTAAGTAAGGCAGGAGAAGATTGAATGTAAAGAAAATGTGGCAGCCTACTCTTTGAGGCCCTCTCCATACATTATGAAGAAGCAGAGAGATCTGTGTACCAGATTACATACAGTACTCCATGTTTCTTGATTGGCCCAGATGTGACCTCGACTGCTTTGATATTCAAGGCACCTTGAATGCTAGTCTTCAGTTTCCAAAAGGCTGTTGCCATCTCAGCTCTCAGGAGTGGCTGCACATGTGCTGCAGGAAACAGGGACCTGTACATCCATCTCGGGTTTCTGGGTGGCTGTGACGAGACCTTAATTTCATCCTATAACCATCAGTTGAGATTCTATGAGTATCTCCACTTGTCAGAATTGATGAAATGCCCTTTCTCCCTGCTCTGTGTCTCCAGGTGCTGTGTGCCCTGGTAAGGAAGGGCATACTTCCATCTCAACCCTTGTTCCTTCCCTTTCCATGGCAGCCCCTCCATCTCAGAGCTGCAGTGCTCTCTGCTGCTACTGCAGGCTCCCCAGGCAAGTCCCTAGCTGCCCGTTTACTTACCAGAGTCAGCCAGCTGCTTGAGCTGGTAAGGAGCCTACCACTGTTTGCTAATTCTGAACCACTGCGCTGTGTGCCTTTATATGAAACAAAATTTTTAAAAGCACTTTGCACTTAAATGACGTGTAAGTTTTGCTGTAGTTAGCGGGTGTTATTTGTGAGGCTTGGATGAATTATGGCATATGATACTTCGCTCTTCTTCATATAGGATACTGTAATACATACAAATAACATTTGCAAACACTATCTGCTGTTTGACTGGGCAATAACGGAGGTGCTGTAATGAGTCTGACCAGGGAGTCATCAAACAATGCTTGTGCTAAAGGCCCTGCAGATTTGTCTGGGAAGCATCTTTGCAGGGGAATGGATTGGCTGCACATTCAGTGAAATTGGCCTTGGATTTGAAGATGCATACATTCAAATGCATTCACATCAGTCATTCAGAATGAGATAGTTTCCAATACCACATATTCTGCTTAGTACTGCCTTTAGCAAGCAGGTAGAAGGAAAAATTGGCCTGAGGTGATGGCCACATTTTCCTAGAGAATCAGACCACTCCTTTTGCACAGGTGTCTGTGTGTTTTGTGTGCGTGAGTAATCCATCACTTGCAGAGCCAGTCACACAGCTATTGTTCTGCGGAAAGGGCAGAAGCTGAAATCTGCTGTGCATTTATGCCGTGCTGGTTCTTTTTTGGTTGACTGACTACTATCTAGGTTAATACATTATACATTCCCATATATTATAAATCTATAAGGAGGCAACAGCCATAAATAAGATTGCAAAATAATTTTCATTACACAGTTTCCTGGATTTAGATGGCCAGAACTCAGTGAAACATCTGCCTTTCTGGATGAGATATCCCAAGCATGGCTCATGCCCAAAGATGACAACCTGATTTTAGGTTTTACAGAGCCACTTAATATTTTTGAGAGAAAGTGGAAAAGGAAATGTTTGTATTTAAAGCAATTTTTTAAATCCTTCCTTGGGAAGGTGAGAATAATATGAAACTTTAAACCCGATGGACTGATCGTGCTTGTAGAGCAGAGAGTTCAGTGTGCTGCAGATTTTGGGGAAATTCATAATGACTGTTTGAAAACCAGCTGTGTTTGTACACAGCACAAACACCATGAGCCCTCCTGTCCATCTCCATATAAATCAAGTATGCATGAAAAGTCAGTCAGTTTTGTAATTAGCCAGCTGATCCAGTGAACTGTTACGAGCTATCTCAGAAAGCTTTCCAAGTGTTTCAGGTCACGGCAGACAGCACAAGCCCTTCTGTGCCCTCCTGGCTGAAGGGGATAGGTGTCCTCAGAGCAAATACACTCAGATGCATATAGGGAGTTCAGAGCAGCCTTTGAAGACTGGAGCCCCATCATCTCAGTGGGGATATCTGACCCCCAGACACTTTCTGTAAAGTCTCCAAGTAGCCGTGCTCCATGTCTCTCCGTGCCCTGAGCCTGCTGACACTGCAGGCGCTTGCACGGATCTATATAACGTCCCTGCAGGGAAACTCTATTAATGGAGCACTCAAAGCTAAATATGTGTCAAGACACAGTTTTACTCTCCCCATTCCCTTCCCACCTCGTATTCCTTCTGTTAGCAGTTGCCTCACTGCAGCCCTTTTTTTTTGTCTGGGAAAGCACAACTAGGTTGGAGAAAGAGAGTGCCCAGGGGAAGCAGAGATGCCACTCACACGACTAGGTGCTCTGACAAAAGCTATGGACCACCCCAAGAGAGGGACAGGGAGTGGTGCCATCGCTTATTGAGTAGTATGGTAGGGAGTTGAGCACTTCTGTTTGTTTTTAAGGAGGAGGGAGCAGGAGAAACTGCTTCAGCTCCCAGAGAGGGCAAGGGCTGCTGGCGTGAGAGCAGACCCTGGGTGGCTGCTGATCTTGTGGTAACAGAGGCTGAGAGGAGGTCTGCATGGGCACTCGAGGGCTGGCAGCGTTACCAGAAATAAGACCCAAGGAGATGTGTAGTGGCAGGGTCCAAACCAGAATGGTTGGTTGCTCAGAAGGCATGGTATACACTGGTGGTTACACAAAATTAAAAGGTGTGTGTGTTGGGGGTGACCTTGCTTGTGCCTGCAGAAGTCTTGAGGGCAAGAGGCTGTGGTGTAGGGCAGGATGGATGCTGATGTGGTTGGAGCATGGCCAGATACAGCCTTGTCAGCTCTGCCCTGCCCATGGACCTGGTGTGCATATCCTACACCTGGGCCAAGAGATGTACCTGCACACACAGTGATTATGCTGCAGACTATAAAGATTGTTTAAGTGTCAGAAGCTGGCACAGAGGACTTGTTATTTGGCTCATTGTATTAGTGACTGCTGAGAGAGTGTCTGGCCTCTCTTTTTGCTACAGCTACATGGGTTGAAACCTTTGGAGAGCTCAGTGCAGACTTTCCCAGAGGCTGACCCAGAGGTTGGGTGGTATTTGCTTCCTTCAGGGACAGGTTTTCCTGCCACTTACCTGGAGTGCTTGTTTAATGTAATAGTTGTGAGAGGGCTGGTCCTTTCCTTTGCTGCCACCGCAGCAAGTCTCACAGGTAGTAGAGCTGTGTTAGCAACACGTGATAGTTTAACCCTGTTTGGATGCCAGGGAGTGATAGTAGTTCCATCACTCCACTCTACTAAGCTGGACAGGGGAGAGAGAAATACAATAAAGAGCTCATGAGTCAAGATAAAAACATGGAGATCACTCACTAATTACTATCACAGACTCAATTTAGGAAGAACTGGTTTGATTTATTAATGAATAATCAAAACAGAGTAGGGAAATGAGAAATAAAAACCAAACCTTAAAACACCTCCCTCCACTCCTCCCTTCTTCATGGGTTTCTACATCCTCTCCAATGGCACAGGGGAACGAGGAATGGGAGTTACAGTCAGTTCACCATAGACGGACTTTGCTGCAGAGTGTCTGCAGAGATGTTGTCCTCACATTCTTGTGCACCTGCTTTTGCAGGGGGGTTGGACTAGATGATCTCTAAAGTTCCCTTCCAACTCTACCATTCTATGATTCTCACTCTCTTCTGCTGCTGCAGTCTTAGAAACCTTCCAGAAACTTCTTTCCCTTCTCCAGCATGTTAATCACAAAGGTGTTACCTCCATCGGTAGCTGGTTTGGCCTTAGTCAGTGGAGGGTCCATCTCAGAGCCAACTGGCACTGGCCAGTCAGGGGAAGCTTCTGTCCTCTTTCCACAGAATCCACTCCTGTAGCCCTGTGCTACCAAAACCTGGCCATGCAAACCCACTACAAGGCACTACACTAAGAAGGAATAAGCTAATAAGTAATAAGCTTCTAAGTTCCTCAGGAGGTTACAGAAGTAGCTTATGAGCAGTTAACCTCAAAACATCTACATCACATTCATTGTATTTTAAACCTGCTTTCTGTCTCTTCTGACACTGGGTGCACCAGTTCACCGGCCATCTTCTCCCAACGATTTATCATTAGGCAGCAAGCTGCAAGGAGCCATGTGCAACCTGAGGGACATGCTCCAGGAGCAGCAGCTGGAGTAATGCAGGTCACGTCAGATTTGTCGCATGGTGTACATGCTGCCTTTCTGAGTCAAATGAGGGAATTTGCTACAGGGAAGCACCCTGGTGCAGGTGGCTACTAACACTTTTGAACTCTTTAAACTGCTAAAAATGATAAGTTAAACTCTGCAGACATCTTTTCAGAGGCTGTTTCATATCATCGAGATCCCTTGCCTGTATGGGATACTTGAAACCGGCTCCAGTGGAACTTATCTCCTGCATCAGATAGTGTGTTTCCTTTAGGAAGCCGCAGCCAGAGGAAGAGGCATTGCTTACTTTTAATGAGGCCAGTTAGCCTGAAGCAATCCACCTGGCTGCAGAAACAAGTTCTGTGTGACACTGCCTTTGCTTCCTCCAAATATTTAGTGTAAAGTTTGTCTTGGTTTGACATAAAGCTGTTTGTGGTGATGGGGAAGGGGCTGTAAAGATGGCTCCTGTAAGAAATTGCTCGAAACTCTCCCCAGCTCTGACCAGACCCACTTCTGGGGCTGAGCCAATTAGGCGCCTCCATGATCACTTTTTAAAGAAGAAGCCACCAGAAGACGAGGGTTCTTCCTGTTCCTTCTTTGTTCTGCCCTTCCTTCTTTTCTGGCTGGTGGGTGGTGCAAGGAGTTGTAAAAGAGGGAGAAGCAATTATGCGGACCCCAAGGTCAGTAAGGAAAGAGAGGAGGAGGTGTGCTGGAGCAGATAGAGACTCACAGAATCATAGAATAGTAGGGGTCGGAAGGGACTTATATACTTAATAATTAATGAAATCCCTACACTAAATAGCCCCAGTTCCTGCAGCCTTTCTTCATAAGGAAGGTGCTCCCGTCATCTTGCTCCCTGATCATCTTGGTGGCCCTGTGCTGGACTCACTGCAGAAATTCTCTGTCCCTCTTGAGTTGGGGAGCCCAGAACTGGACACAGGACTCCAGATGAGGCCTCACCAAGACAGGACTCCCCTGCATCCTGTGGAGAGAACTGGGGAAGCTGAGATTTGTTTGCACTTCATGAAAGACCTTGCATCAGGGGCAGTGACTATGCCCAGAAGAGGCTGTGTCTCATGTGAGGGACCCTGTATCGGCAGAAGCTGCAGCTGCTGGGAAGAACCCACACCAGAGAAGTTCGTTAAGGACTGTGTCCCAGGGGAGGGACCTCAGAACAGGGGAAAAATGCCAGGAGTTGTCCTCCTCTGAGAAGAGAGAAACAGCAGAGCCCATTTGCGAGGGAATGGCTACATCCCCCATTCCCTGCCCCCCTGAGCTGTTGAAGGGGGAGGAGGTAGAGATATCAGGAGCAGTGAGCTGGGCCCAGGAAGAAAGGAGGGATGGGGGAGGGAGATCTTAAAGTGTTGGTTGTAATTTTCTCATGATCCTGCTCTCTTTTCACTTTTTGTTCTATTATGTTTCTTGTAGGTAGTAGAATAAACTTTCCTACTTTCCTCTCTAAGTCAAGTACTAGAGTCTGTTTTGCCCAGAACCATAACTTGCAGTGAGCCCTCCGTGCCCTTGTCTTAATCCACAACAACTTTGCTTATCTTTTTCCTCCCATCTCACTGGGGCCTCTGCCATCCTAATGAAGGTGGGGGTGGATATGGGACAGAGCAAGAAGCTGTAATGTTGCTTCATTCCTGGCTGGGCAAAACCACGACATCTATGTGAGCATCTAGTGAGGCTATAGCGAAAACTTGATTGCAGTCTCTGGCTGTATAAACCATGGGGAGCAAAAATTGATGGTTTTTGCCTTTCTTTGAAGAATTTATATCCCTATTTTAAAATTAACAGAAAAAACTAAAGAAGGTGCAGGAAGGATCCATGGAAATAAAGGAAGAAAATACAGTGACAGGCATTGAACAGCTCAACTAAGGCCTGAGAGGTGACTTGATGTCATATATAAACTTGTCCATAAAGAGATAGTGACAGTAAAGGGCCAGTGAAGAAAGGCTTGTCAAGGACTAATAGTTGAAAGCTGATACCATAGAAATTCCAACTGGAAGTAAGTTACCACTTCAGTCACTCAATAGAGGAGCTAATGAATGAAATATAATAACTCATGATGCACAGAGGTCAGACTAGATAATTGGTTCATTCCTCTGGGCTTAAGTTCTGTGAATCCAAAAACCGATATACCTTCTGCAATTTAATCAAGGAAAAGACATGTACTAACTAGTAGACATGGTTCCTCAGCTCTGAACTAGTTTGAAAATGCTTTCTGCAATCTAAAATGCAGTTTGAGTGTTAGAAGGTCAGAGGCGTTTTTGCTTCACTTTTTTTTTTTGGTTAAAGTTGTTCTGAGATCAATTATGTCTTAATTATTACTGTGAGCAATTTGGCAAGTATGTGTGATTTTAAATAGATCTAAGAAAGTCTTTGGAAAATATTATGAAGAATCCATTAAAAAACTAATGCTTTTGAACTGAACAGTATTTTTATCCTTTGGGAAATTAAACAAATTATTTTGCTTTCCAACTGGTATAAATTAGGAGTAATTAAATTGAAGTCAGCAGAGTGACATTTGTCATATTGGATGTAAGCAAGTTTATATTGCAGTCCACCAGCACAGAACCTTGTAAAATGTGCTGCTTAAATTATTCATGGAGTATAAATTATCTGATAGAATGGAATCATTTTTCTGTTGGTGAAAAATTTCCAACCTGCTTTTGAATACTGGAAATGAGGTATTTTCAGCTGCTGGGTGTTTGTGGAGTTCACTTTAACTATTTGAATTTTGTTAGCTGTGGGCTAGTAGCCAGTGGGACGTGTTCATCATGTGTTATTGTCCCAACTAGGCTCAGGCACTGACATCTTTCGAGCAGGATGACTATACACATACAGCAAACGGCAGTCTCTTCAGGAAGCAATGGGGTGCAGGAGCTTCCATGGTGATGCATACAGGATCCGTGAGGGTCAGCTCTGTCTTGGCCCCTGCAGTTATATGTTTCCTAGGCTGGACCAGGGCCTCCCACCTGTCCTCTTTCACCTCCATCCCCAGCAAAGCCAGCTTATTCCCTCAGGAGCACTTACCATGTAGTATCCAGCTTGTGGAATCATCGTCATGGTGGAGCACAAGCCCTGCTGGTTGTCCTCTACCCTGCAACCTGCTCATCCTCAGCGCCTGAGCTTGTGCATGGGGATTCTTACCACGGGGAAGCAAAGCCTGATAGTTTCTGTGTGAATGGCCTTTTTTCTTGGTGTGGGCATATATAAACATATGTATATGTTCATATGCACACATATGTATTCATAAGGAGTAATCAGTAACCAAAGTCTGGGGAAGGGACTAAAAGCTGCTCGCTTCATAAATTTTCCTCCTCCATGAGGCAGACAAAAAGTGTGGGAAGAGCATGCAGTCGTCAGTATGTACTTAGGGAATTAGCATTGCTTGGTGTGTTTGAAGCAGTATAGTGGTAAAAATGTGGGTTTAGTTGTTTGGAATGGTTACTCTGAAGCACCACTCTTTGTGTTTCCCTTGCATTAGCCTCTGTCAAAGTCTTCTTAGAATAGCCTCAGACTTGGAACGTCTGAACTTAAATACCATAACACAAGAGAGATTTAGCTCCCTTTGAGGGAGGAAAAAATCAAAAACTTTCAGGAGATGAGATAGCAGCTTGTAAAGATTGCAGCATTGAAGAATTTGTTAGTTGGTCTGTAGTAATTAAGCTTATTGCCATAGCAACATTATCAGTTCAGCTCTGGAATTTTGAGATTTTTGTGTGCCCAGTAATTAGAACTAATATCCTGATTTTAACAGAGATACCACATTTGTATTTGGCAAGAGTCTTGTAACAAAGCACGCTGATTGGGGACTGAAATAATGTTCCATTTTCCTTGATTTCTCTTTCTTGGATCACTTCAGACTGCTTAACTAACTGAAAGCAAATCACTGCAGACTGCTTTCTCAGTACATAAGACTAGTTTGACCTTTTTGGAGAAGAGATGCATAAATATATATATAAAATTTACTTATTTATAAATCTAGCTAGAAGCTTGCCTGTCTGTGCAATCCTTGGTAAAACACAAAGGCAGAGCCAAAGTACAGCAATTCAGAATACCCATATAGTCCTCACCTAAATTGCTCCAATGTAACACCGTGATGGCCTCCTTTCCCTGATAAGGGATTTGTGTGGGGTTCCTCTGAGCCCACCAAGGGAGGATATCCTGCTGACTCACTGGCCTTTCCAGCCATGAGGTCATGTGGCTGGGGTATGCAAGGAAGGGAGTATCTCATCCCATCTTGGTCTCACTCTCCATCTGTGCTTCCTGGCACCCCTGGGGCTTCCCATGAAGCTGCCCTTGGGGCCAGCCTGCCCTTTACAGGAGCATTTTTCACAGCATTCCCATGAATAAACACCTAATGAGATGTACAGCAAGTAGGGAGAATTTTGGGAGTACACAGGGGGATGTTTGTGAGCCCTACATAAATCCTTAAATGCTGGCAGGTAGCACCCAGGGGCTACAGAGGAAAGTTGCCTGCCCCTCAAATCCACACTGCCATTTCTTAGTTCTGAGGACTATAATCTTTTCTAGGGCAAACCAACAGCCAGCATTTTAATAACAAAACAGAAGGGCTGTAGGAAAGCTGTGGCACCAGACTGCCTTATTTCCACTGAATTCAGTGCAGTGGCTCTGGTTTATATTGTTTCTCTCCATGTGACCAGACTCTATTCCTTAAAATCAGTTTGGCATAGATATGTTTCATAAATACCTGCATATTTTCATTCTAAATGAAAACATTTTCTCCTTACTGATGTTGTCTGTGACAAAAGTTATTAAAAGCTTTTTTTTTTCCCTTTTTTTCTCCTTAGTAGGAGAACTTGGTTTTATGTGGACTTGTGATCTCCATTCCCTAATCCCTCTCAGCTCCCATGGCACACTGTGCTTGATCTGGGTTCCCAGCCCAGTGGGCAAACATCAGCCCAGGCTGTGGACAATTTGAGTTAGGTGTGTACGGACAAGTCAGCTGCCTACTGTCACACAAGATGGGCAAAATACTCCTCTCTTCCATAGCCAGCCACTAATTTTCACAAAACTTGTCAGGACTTTTGTCTCTGATACCTCTATCTTCCCTGTCCCCTGCTGTCAAAGTTGCTTAAAACTGGCCAACAGGTTCAAAGGTGGCTAAGGAAAGGTTGACAAACATGATCACAACAATGTGATTGTGTAAGAAGACAGGCTAAAAGTCAAGTCTGCAGTGTTTTGATAGTAAATCCCGGTGTCTCGGCAGAGTTCCTAAAGACCCGTTAAATCATCTGCTTGCTGGGTCAACATGGTTTGGGCTTCTTTTTAAAAAATATTCTTTTTTTACTTATATTCAATTTGGTTTGTAAATTTACTCTGTAAAATAAGGCTAATATTGGAAATACAACAGTTTTGCGTGGCATAGCAGGTTCAGCATATGCAGCGGATATATAGTGGAAAATAGCATCAGAAGACTTGCTCGTGTTGCTAATGAGTTCTGAAGGTAAGAGAACAGTTAATGTATTCATAACAGACTTATGCTCAAAGATTTGTAAATAATTTATGGCTTTCAGTGAGTAGGAAGCCAACTACCATAAAGCTTGGACCCAAAGAGAAAATAATTTTGTAGCAGAAAAGGACTTTGGATTTTGCAGATGCAGCAATTCAGCTGTAATCCTTCTGGCAGGGAAAGAAATTACTTAGTAGACTTACCATAGACTATCTGAGGACTTATAATTTAGTCTTTGTGGCCTCCTGGGGTTCTATCACAATTTGGCACTTATTTCCCCCTGAGGAAAATGAAACTCCTTGCAAGAGCTGGAAAAGCCAAAGTGCCCTATCATGTTTTGTCTGATAAAGGGATTTGTATAGCCTTCTCCTGCCAAAAAATATGACAAGTGGAGTAGTGTTTTTCTGACTTAATGGATAGTGTCTAGTAGTAAATATGAAAAAGAGGATACAGTGGTGTATAGTGTCTTTGTTTTAGTCCCATCCCTTTAAACTTTCTCCTGTTAAACTATGTGTAGGTCGTCATAGTCTGTAGTGCAAAATCAAACACAATTTCCCTCCAAGAAAGCTTCTTATTAACTGTTGGAGAATGTGTGGATTATTTTTTCTAAATATGTTCAGGAGACATTTTTCTCTTTCTCTTTGCATTGTGATCCGTTGGACTGAGTAGTTCCCGTTAGATGGGAAAGCTGAAGCATTAGGGATAGCAAATGTGTCTGGCCTGAAACTAAAGTGTTACTAAGAACTGTGACAGGAATTTCTTTGAAGATTTAACGGAAGACTAGTGGCCAGCATTACATTCTGGTGCCAGAAACAGGATGGGGAACCCCTAGTTCAAAATGAAGAGCAGGCTGTGTTAGGGAGGCTATTACCCAGACAGAGGGAAGCTGCCCAGGAGGCCCCAAAACTGGGAGCAACTTAGACTGGCAGTCAGGGGTGCATCTGAAAGCTTTACTTAGGCTTTTTTTCCGAGAAAAAATTATTGAGTAAATTGTTTAATTTTTAAAAGCTCTCCTACAGTGCTGCAAACGACCATACTACTAGAAAGGACCAAGTCTGCTCACATATAACCACACAGGAAGCACAAGAGTTTGTAAGCAGTTGCTTCTGTCTTAGAAGAGATTAGGGGCATGAACAGTGTGTGTCAGTTGAATGGCTCTTACACAGAGGACAAAAAGAACCCTCCTTGGAATCTTCTGGAAGAGTGATAGCAAGAAGCCTTGATACCTACTAAAGTCAGAGATGCGGTTTGACAGGTTTGACCTAAATACTGTCCTTCTGGTCACCCAAATTAAGGTCCCAAATCAATTGTGAAATGAGCTTTTGAGAACATACTTGCTTCTGTTTATTTTTGTTTCCAATATCTCATATACAACACTGTCAGCTCTTTCATTGCAGTTCATTGCCATATTGTTGACTCATTGTCAAAGTTAAATAAATTGCAAAGTTTGTTCAGTGCTTTTCATCCTATGTGGTCTGTGAATGCTTGACATGACCATGACCCGCTTCAGACACCACTGAAATATGGATACTGAGCAAATGTGTAATGATATGCAGGTACACTTGGCAGGGTTGAGACTGCAAGTGGAAAATACCTCACGAGTGTGAAATTGCAAGAAACCCTTAGCTAGCAGTATGCCAATAACTCTCTTAGTGTTTGTTTATGGTAACTGAGCATCTCATAACACTCTGAAAAGCTAGGGAAAACATTTTCAGACCAAAATAATACCCAATTGTGGGCATTGAAATGACCACACAAGATATCTGTTCAGATAATATCTTGACTGATTTAGTTTTAAAAGTATTCCGCAACAAAACAGTTGGACTAACCTGGAAAAGACAGGCTAGAGGACAAGGAGGTTTGTCTTCAGATTATTAGAAAACTGTGTGCTCAATATTGGAAACAAATGTTACAGGTAAAACTCTGGTCATTGCTATGGATATTGCTTCAGAGCAATTACACTGGTATTTATAAAATTCATGGTAAAGATGGAAAGGAACATCTACTGCCCAGGTATCCTTAAATAAGATCTACATTACTGTGAAATAATGTTGTTATACTTTTATAAAAAGCATCAGTGATTAGTTAAATCAGTTAAAACATTTAGAGGAATTAAAATGCTGACAAGATTATACCGATCCTTCTAATTATAGAATAAATTAGTATAAAGGAAATAAATGATGCATTCCTGTATTTCCAGCTGAAGGTTATTAGAATGACAATTTCATGAATTGTTTCTGAATAATCTGGTGTCATTTCTTTTTTCAGCTGTCAGTAAGAAAGATAGAAATTAAAACATATTAAATAAAGTATTTTATATAGAAGTAATTTTCTTCTCTTGCTAATAATATGGAGTTGGTCATGGACTTTGTAGATTGCCTTTTCTCTCTGCATGCATTAATTGCACACCTGAAACTTATCCCTGCTGATAGAATCATGCTCTTTGATTCAATAAATTTATTTGCTTTCTCATAATTTATGGAGACAAGTCCACTTAAACAAGTTTTTAAAAGTTTTCCTTTTCAGACTTACATCATGGTATTGTTTGCAATAATACTGTACTCATATTCCAGAATTCATATCTTTCTCAATAAAAATAGGTGAAGTCATGTTGATGATGCAAGGTTCAAGAGTATACTGTGAAAGCATATTTCACAAGAGAAATTATAAATTAGACATGATTTTTTTTTTCCCCCCAGTTTGCTGTTTTGTCCATTGTGTTTATTTTTTGTGGTGGTAGATGGGTTTTGTAGGGGCTGACCTGGGTAGAAGAAGGGATGTGCACAGGGTGCCAGAGCAACAAGTTGGTTTTGGTAGTCAGACCATGGAAGTCTCATGAATTTCAGATGTTTTCAGACTTCAACCATGCACTGAAAGAGGGAAGGGAAATGAAAACAGATGAATGTTATCAGACTTAGGTTCAGAGGATTCATATTGAATTAATTTGATGTCTGTGCATTTATCAGTCCCTGGTTTGCATGACTGGCACTGTGTTGTAAATAGCAGTAAAAACTGCTGAGCGTATTGTCTAACCTTTCCTTATAATGGCAGCATCAATCACTCCATGATTAACAGGCTCACCAGCTCTTTTTTCATCTCCTGCCATACTATCTCTTCCAGTAAAGGAAGGAAAAGGGAAGACTCATTTGCAAGTCTATAAAAAAATCATAATTTATTACGTGTCACTTGGAATAATGAAGCACAGAGAGATATCCTCCTCATCCTGTGGGATCAATAGGTTTTTAGATATAAATGGAAATATATAACTGAGAAAAAGGATCATTTGTCCATTGAATACCTGTAACCAAATTATATAGTAACTTTGACCTACAAATGCTTTTTTTTTTTTCTGGATGGGAATAGATCAGTTTAACCACATTACACATTTCTCATTTTCACAGCCAAAAAATCTCACGCTTCTGGGATATCAGTCAGATGCTTGCCTCCTCTCACCCATGTCTTGAGTATGAATAGTTATCTAGGAAGATTCAGGAACAGTATGTAGCAAAAGAATACATCTGCAAATAATAAGGTAAAGCAAAGAGAGAAAAAAACCTTCACCTACTAAAATACAACTTTCTGTTCATTAAACTTGCAGAACACCCTCTTGAAGTTTCCAATTTATGTCACTGCTTGCACTCTGAGTAAAGAATAGTGTACACAATATATATCGTAGTGTAAGGGGTGGGCTTTTTACACTGCTCTCAAAATATTTTATTAGTAATTAGTGTAACATTGTTTTTTGCTCCATATTTCTGTGACTGCTGGAATTTCCACAGTATGTGCAAATTTTTCATCAAAGCAATTCTGAGAAATAGAGAAGTATTATTTACTTAATGCTCTGTCCAGCACACAGCACTTCAGCTGGCAACAGGTCACTATTGCAAAGATTACATCCTTTAGAATTTTGCAGTCAGTAACCCTCTGAGCTGAAAACAATGTGTTTTGACTTGTAAGACCCAGGACTTCATCCTACTGTAAAAAGCGCTGCATTCATTTTTGAGAGTTTCTCACAGTGTGCTCTGTTTTCACAGCACTGCACAAACTGGAAGTTCATGCTGAATTGCAAGCAGCAACTCAGGAAAGAAAATTAATAGAAGATCTCTGTAAGGTAGTTCAAATGTAATATAGACTGGTGCTTGTGTGAAAAAAAGATGAACTGGCATTTTAATAACTATTCTATAATTCAAAGAACTTCTCTGTTAATCGAGAGTGAATTGTTATTTCCCATCCCCCATTTTGACATCTTTTCAAAGCTTCTGATGAAAAGAGAGCAAGAGCCTTCCCCAAGGAGCAGCTTCATCAGAAACCAAATAGTAATATAGTAGGCATGCAAGATACACCTTGCAGACAGCTGCTGGATTCCACATAGCCTAACAGATGCTTCCAGAAATTACACTCACTTGTAATGTGATGCCCAGTTTACCCAGTGCCTTTTGTGCTCTATTCTTGCACTGGTAGGCCAGTAGTCCATATTTCACAGATAGCTTTCCATGTCCTGTACTCTTTGTCAGATGTACAAACTGAACAGGAGATCATGAATGAAAAGATTTTCTAAGCAATTGATCTAAGTGTTCTTATTCCCTTTCAGTCAGCCTGGATTTAGATGCCTTATATTAGTCATTTCATAATAAGTGGCTGTATTGAAACTGAAACTAGGAGCCTATTCTTATAAGCTGTTTTCTGATCCTATCCCTACTTTTCTGCCAGGGAAATCTAATCTTTCTGGCAGTCCTTATGATGAATCTAGTGGTGAATAAGGGATTTCTGGGAATGTCAGGGAAAGTGACTTGGGTAGAGTTGTGAAAGTTCACCTAATTTCATAGTCAGAAAGTCTCAGTTTGGGGTCTTCTACTTTTCAAAGAGCTGGACTAGACATTCCACATGAGCTTTGCTTCACCTGTCTCTAGGGCTTTCCTTTGGGCTGTGAATATTTTGTGGGAAATACTAGGTCACTTGCAGAGGCGTACAATAAACTCATCATCTAAAATGCAGAAGGGAAATGATTAATTAGATTTTTTTGAGACTTGACTGTAAAGGCTTGTTCTACTTTGTGAATGATAATTCATGCAAATTATTTGGAACGCTTGTGTAATAATTAGAAAATGTATATATTATCATATTTATTATCTTCTTCTTGACAATACACATCTGAACAACGTGAAAAGAACGGTAATTTGACAAATTTCCTGTGGACTAAAAGTTGACATGTCACTGGGGAATTTCAGAGTTGTGGGTAGGTGTCAGGTACTTATGGGAAAGGGATGACTTTCCAAAACTCCTGGTATGACTGAGAAGGATATGGAAGCATGAAACATTCGCTGGTAGGACTAAGGATTGTAGTTTACTGGGAGGTATTTTTTCTTCTTGCTTTCCTCACTTTTCCTGCCTGGCTCCTGTTTTCCAGCCATGATCTGATGGAGACAGGTAAAGAGATGGTGCCTAATCCACAACTTGTGTCTATCATCTTCTGTAGCTCAGCTGCCTGTACAGAAGTTCAGCTTGAGAGCAGGTACAATACAGCAGAGTGGTTCAGTATATCTTGATGCAGCACAGTCATTTCTTGGAATACATCCTAGATAGACAGATAGCTGCAAAGGCTGACAGACTGGTAATGAATAAGCCAGACTCTACCTGCAGGCCAATTATGAGCTGAATTCCCCAGGGGTCTGTGTGAGGACATATCCTGTTTAACACTTTTATCAGTGACCTGGAGATGGAGACATGGTGTCCTCCCATCAACTTGGCAGATGACACAAAATTGAGGGAACCAGGTGATATGCTGCAGGGCAGGACTGTCATATAGAAGGAACTGGATGGACTGGAGGAATGGATCAACAGGAACCTCATGAAATTAGACAACTGTAGATTGCAATACTGGTGATGGATTAATCCTCTGCATCAGGTTTGGTGGGCAACAAATTGAGTGTGAGCTAGCAGCGTGCCCTGGCAGCAAAAATGAGCAACAGCATCCTGGGCTCTATTATGAGAAGCAAAGACCATAGAGGCAGGGAAGGGATTATTCCCTCTGCTCAGCACTTGTTATACTGCAACTAGTTATACTATGTCCAGTTTTGGGCCTTTCAATACAGCAAAGACATCAGCAAGTTGTTGATATTTGAGAAGGATCACAAGAGGCCCCTGAGATGGTGAGAGCTAGAGCATTTCCCATATTGATGGAACTGAGTTTGCTCAGGTTGGAGCACAGGTGGCTTTGCAGGAGATCCTGACAGTAGCCCTCAGTGCCTTATAGGGTCATTGAAGAGATAGAGATGTGCTCTTTATGTTAGTCCTTGGCAGGCTGACAAGAGACAGTGCGCGTAAGATGAAGCAAGAGAAGTTTAAACTGGATATAAGGAGAACAAAAGGCTGTACCATTAGGTACACAACGCTTCTGCAGTCTCTCTGTCCTTAGAGGTTTTCAGAACAAAACTCTGAGCAACCTGGTCCTGAATTCAGTGTTGACTCTGGAAAAGAGATTTTCCAAGGTGCCCTCCAGCCTGAAAGGGTCAATAATTCCATGATACTGGGCCTTTAAATGAGCCAAAAATATGCTGAAGGTGGGATCCTTGCAGAAAAGGGAAGGAGGAAGTTCTTGCTTATGTCTGCAACAACATAAGATGTTTTTTATGCCTGCCAACCTAACATTTTTGTTTTGGTTTTTTTTTTTTTTTGGTAAAATTAAAATTGTAGATGAGATTTTGCACATTTAGGAAATTATTGCTTTCCAATTTTGATAATTACTTTATATACCAATTCTCCCAGTCATTAGACATAAACTGCAGTACTTTGCAAACAGAAGATCTGATTTATTATCTGACCTGACTAGTAATGAAGCATTTTGATAGTATCTGGGCTAATTCCCTGCTGTGTAAGCATATGTAGCTTCTTTGAAGTGAATGGCACTAAATGCAATTGTACTAGTGGCAAGTTTGGCCCATTTTCATTAAAATGCAACAAATAGGTTTTGTGCTTGTAGATTATTTAAATGTTCAGACAATGACTTGATGATTAGCAATTATGAGAAAATCTTTCCTCTGACACAAGAAATGTCAGATATTGCCAAGAAAACCAAACGAGTCTCATCTTCAAAGCTAAAAATATTGAACTGAAAGGCCACCTATTAAATAGGTACAACACTCAAATTGATGCACCAGCTTTGATACAATTGATACTTCAACTCCAACACTGTTAAAACACACAAGTTGTGTCTCTTCTGAGGCCATCACCTAGATTTCATTGCCTTGTCTTAGAAGGACTGACTGTGGAGATGGCTCCTGCTCCCTGTTCACTATATGGAAAGAGCTAAGATGATTAGCCTTGGACTAGACACCTTAAGTTTCAGCTAGCTAATTTTAGCAATGTCCTACCCACAACTACTACATTTAACTTCAGCTTCTCTTTTTCTATTTTGTTTTTAATTTCATGCTTTTCTACTCACCTGTCTTCTATGTCTTCTGTGTTTTTTCTCTGTGTCCGTTGTCCCATATGTACATGATATTACTTGTAATTTAACGATGATCTCTGATGATGGAATGGCAAATGAGATTCTACAATACTTCCACTTCACTCTATTTGCTGAAAAATTGATTTTTTAAAAGCATTTAAGTACTGAAAAAAATCAATAAGGCTGTATCCAAGGCAGAAGTAGTAATGTAAAGGCATCTTGCTAACTTATGAAGAAAGAGTGTATTGACAGAGCTGAACGTCATTCAGTGGAAAGGAAACCTCCAGTTTCTAGTTGAGGGCAAGTGATAGTATGATCTTTTGACACCCTTCATTACACACCTGCCCATCAAAGGTAGCCACAGCTCAAGAAGAGCTGCAACAAGAAAGAGCAAGCTCTAAAGAAAATGAAGGACTGTCACCTGTGAGTCACGGGCCACAACATTTTTCAGGCCATAGTGAATATGCAGGATCAGTCCTTTTATATGAGCACAAATATGAACTTCTGTTGAAACCAGCAGAAACTTACAGCTGTTTTCAATAGAGGCAGACTTTCTCTCCTTGCAGGAAGGAAGGATATGCTAATATTTCATTTGGTTTGTGTAACAGCCACTGAGTTTTGGCTGTCAGTTATATTGACAATGTCAAATATATGACTGTCGTTTTTCCAGATGAAACTCATCAATTCAAGTCATGTGAATTTCAGGTACATTTTCCTGTGATGGATGAGTAACAAAAGTTTGTTTTATAGAAAGCTTATTCAATGCTTATTTTGGACCTCCTCCACTAAAGCTGCTTAACCAGAAATACCTGTTTAACTGTATACAGGTTGTTGAGGAAGAGGACAATACTTTGAGACCGAACTTGCAGGTTTTCTTTCTTACTATCTATTTTTTTTGGCAAGTATAAAACCAAAATGTTTTGCCAAGTGTATAACAGAACTGCAGCCATGTTTTTGTATATTTCTTCTTATCCATGCCTTGTGTACTTGTTCTTACAGCTTTTAAAGCAGTCCTTAAGACATTTCACAGAAAAATGAGTCACATTATCTTTTGTTCCTGTGTAGTTGCAGATTGTTTCCCAGAGAAGGAGGGAACCCCCATGGAGACTGTGGGGAGATTGCATTGTAGATGTACATATAGGTATTAACAATGCTGAGCTTAGAATGGCAGATATCCAGATAAAGGCTCAGTGCATTGCGAGGGTTTTATGTTGGGGATTGCAAATGCAGTGATAATGAAAGATCTCTGTGATAATAAAGCTGCTGAGCCCTGAGAAGAAGCGCATCAATGGAAGAATTGCAATCAGGATCTGGAACAGAGACGTCACGAGAAACACCCTAGTCTCAAGAAAAAATATATCAGTTGAGGTTCAGCCTTTATTACACCTTGAAAACCCTGGGTCTTTCAGTACAAACTCCTCTGCTTTCTAGGCTGTTGTCTGGCTTTTGTGGAAGACCTGTTCAGTTTGTGAGCTCAGGCTGCAGAACTGCTGATAAAGTATGTCTGGGTTAGCAAGGCTAGTTGATGTTGAGCTTCCCTGTGCCATGAAGCTCCATGTCCTCCCATTGTACCTGGTGGCAGCCTGAGGCAGGAGGATGACCTGGCATCCTGGCTATTAGATTGAAGGGGCATGGGGCCTGGTGGTCCCTCTCCTGCCATGGGTCCCAACACATGGCCATGGCCAGTTTCCTATGCTCCTGTCAGTGTTCATGTGTCTCAGGAATGAGAGGACCAGGCTGGGTGACATAAGCAGGTACTTTGTTCCCTATACTGACTCTCCTCTGTGTGCCTCAGTGTAGCTGCTCCATGGACCAGAAGGGCCTCTGCCTCTCAGACGTTGGAGGGTGTCTTGGCATCATATATGGCCTCCTGCCGGGCTCTGGCTCACTCTGGGTGTGTGTCCCTTCCATGGCGTTCAACAGGGGTTGCTCAGCTCCTCACAGAGGAGCTTTCGAACCATCACAAACGACACATCAGGGTTGAGGTAAGATGGAAAGCAGGACTGCCACTGCTGCAGCTTGGGAGGTAGCCCCAAGATGTTCCTGCAACAGAGGCTGGGTCCTGCTGCAAAATCCCTGCTCAGGACACAACTCCTCTGTTAGGCCCTGAGTGCACCCACTGGAATAACTCATTAAATTTATTGAAGTGAAAATAAAGTCTGCCTCTCTGAATGTACAAGTTTTTCCAGTAACATTGGAGGCCTAGTATTTGAAACTTGTCATTAGTGACACTACCTTCAGAACCTACATATTCTAATTGTCTTCATGTTGTTTGCTGCCAACAGTCTGAATGTGAAAGCAAACCCACAAAGCCAGCAACATTGTTGATCAGTGGTTCCACTGCCAGTGTCAACATACGTTATGAACCAATAGCCAAACATTTCACAGATGTAATGCAATATGACCCAAGCTTCAAGGCCAGAAATATTTAAGTGCAAAGATAACTGATGTTTGTAGAGATACGTTAAAAATTTGTCTTCTGGTGCATAGAATGTGTTTTTTCCATCTGTTTGCTGCATAGCTGAGGAATGCAAAAGCTAGAGTACAGTAAGATTATAATCAGATTAATTTGTTTTCCAATTACTGCTGGGTATAGTTTATTTTTGAGTCTGGGATAAAATCCAGCCTTTTTTGCCTGAATGTGAATAATACAGGTTACAATTTATGCCTAAAAATTTGGGGATGCTTATTTTTCCTGTGTTTGACATCTATATAATCACAGATATTGCAGTATAGGTGTTTGTTCTTTGTGGGGAAATGTGGCTAGTGTAACAACATTCTTTAAATATCTGTCTCTGTTTCTGTGAGAAACACTTGGTAGTATCCTATTCTGTCATTTAATCAACAAGCCATGTGGAATGTGGGAGATGGGAGAAGAATAACAATTCTTAAAACCCCAGAACACATGAACTGGATATATGTCTATCAGGGGCCAATCCTGGTATTCATGCAGGTGATTTTAATGCTGTTTTAGAGGACCTGTAGGAGGTGATCTAGAAAGGAATAAATTAGTGCTGTGAGGGAAGCATTATAGTGCAGGCAGGCACACCAGCAACCTAACAGTCATCTAAGTGATCATGACTGGGCCCTAGTTGTGGCAGACCAGTGACAGGAGCTAGAAGACATATGTGCTGCTGGATTTCTCTTCCCACGAAGATGTGTCAACAGAAATCTCTGGAAGTGAAACAAAAACTTTTCCTAATGTCCAAAATGTCTTTCAAAGTGGGGATAAAGAAAAGACACAATTGCCATTTTGGGGTTTCTTTGTTGAAAAGAGTTCTTTTATGAACTTATGAGCCAGAATTGTTTGATTGTTTATGCAAAAGTATGGGTAGAAATGAATGCCATAATGTGAACAAGCTATCATATTTCACTCCATTCCCTGCAGTTCACTGTATGATACTCCTTGTTGCTTTAGACCTTGAAAACCTGAGAAGGTCAGTTATAGAGGCTTGCTTTCTTTTAGCAAGTTCTATGTGCCAATCTTGAATCTACTTTTTCTTCTATCTCTAAACTCAGAAATTTGATACAGGAACACTAGTCATCAGTGTTATGTTAGGCAGTGAAGCATCCTAAGGGAGTCTAGGTGAGGTCTATGCTTTTCTGTGTACTTCCTTCAAGGACAATGATGCTTTGCTCCAGAAAACATTTACCTCATTAATGCAGCATCCACATTTTGACATTTAGACAGATAATCCTAGCAACATTCTTTGGAAGATTGTAAAGGGCGTAAGATCTCCTTTATCCACATATGCTTGCTACATATTGTTTTCATCCTACCCTGGGATAAGGCCTCAAGCCCAGTGCTGAAGAGAGAAGCTTTCCCTAAAGACTCAGTAACTCAGGGCTTAGGCAGATACATCACTCCTGTAATAAGCAAGCCAGAGGGGAGAAGTGTTGGTTGGTCTGAGGGGGTGTTGTTGGACCTCTTGATGATGGCCCTAGGAGCTCACAGTGATATTCCTTAGAGCCTGACTAAGATAAGAAAACACTGGGAACAAGGAATCCCTGATATTTGTTGGGATATTCCCACTGTCTGTCCATCACCTCCATGCTTAGTTGAGTGCTTCTGTCTGGCAGTCATCCATAGCTAGAGCAGCCAACCTGCTATTTTCACCAACACACTTTCTCTCTTCTAGCAAAGCCTAGTAGCAAATTCATCCCCTTAGGAGATCTCACCACTGAACTCTGCATTGTTTTTTTACATTTATGTGGTCGTCTTAGCAACGGCAAGAAGTTTAGGACGGGGGTGACATGCGATCTCTGTTCTGTACAGTGCAGAATTCACATGGCTGTACAAATGTTTTATGATAATAATTTTCTTTCTCTTAATGTATTACCTGCTTTTCTTTCACCAGCTGAACCTCATTTTGTCATTTGTTGCCCATTAGAACTGCTTCTAGGAAAGACTGAAAAAAACCCATACTGAAATTGTTCACTTGAAGTTATAGATGGTGTTCAAAGCACCTGCTGTTTTGTTGAAATGCGCAGTTCAGTAGTTTTTCTAGCCTCACATTGATTGTGGAATGCTCTGCTAGCAACAGCAGCATGTGACAACACTGCTTGTACCAAATGTAATCATCAGTGTGGCATCCGAAATGAAAACCAACTGAGAAAATGGTATCTAGTGGTAGGAAAGTGCTCTGCGGATAATGAAGCACAAGTACCAGCAGAGAGCAGGACATTATTCCTGAGAGAATTGGCAGAACAGAGCTCTAAGCTGCCTCTTTTGAAGACAGAAATCTCCATGAGAAATAGGTCACGTGTGCTTGTTTTTAGTGGAAAGAAAGGAAGATGAGACCCAGTATAAATGCACAGGCAGCAGAATTCTACTAAAGCACTTTCTGATTTTTCATGGTGAGTTTCACTATCTCTGTCTTACACCTTCCTTGCATCTTCTGACACACTGACTCCACTTGCCCTTGTCCTGGCCCTCTGACCTGAGGGCTGGCCTGCTTCCTCTTGTTTTTGCCATTAGTAATTTTGCTCTTGGTCTTGCCAGCATGGAGATTGCTTGCTTGGTATGATAGCACTTGAAAGTTTGTCTGGGATGGCTCATTCAGTCCAGGATCACCTAAGTGTGTCTTCTCCCTGCTTCCCAGCACTGCCAGCTCAGAGCATGGAACATAGCCAGCTTGGCCAGGACAGATCCGATAAAACAAGTTAAAAGGGCTGCTATTGCACCTTGCTATGTAATTAGATGAGTTACATACCAAGAAATGTAATTAGCCATTTGGGAGCCATGGGTCTGGACAAAAATTCTGTTCTTTTGGGAGAAGAAATATTTATTCCTGAGGGTTTTCATTCTTTTGTTGCTCTGTGAAGATGATGTCTAATCAGCAGCGGGAGTTGTAGAGGGATAGAGCACGGTCAGAGAAGATTAAATCTTCATAGTTTCCAGCTGCTATAATTGCTTTTTTAGCTGCTAATACCTTGATGGAACTGTGGTCTTGCTTTTGATTTTTTTTCAAGATGCTCATAAATTGTCTGTATTTTGACTGTAGAAGGACAAAAATTACATGCGAGACACAAGCTGCCCTCTGCCAAACCATAAGCTGCAGAGAACAAGGACGTTAAAACTTCTAATACAAAGTGTCACACCAGTTATGTCTTAGTTGCATTTTCCCTAGGCTGATGCCTAGAAATGTTTACCCTATTTAAGTTAATATTTCCTGGAAAGATTCTGCCTGAAGGAGGCCCCTAATGCAGAGAAATACAGCTTCAGCAGCGAAAGGGGCCAGGTATGTACTCAGGGCAGCACCAGAGCTGCGGATTTTAGTTATGCAATGGGGTGCACAGCTTGTTGTGCTCAGTGTTTGGAGAGGGGATCCAGCCTGCCAGCCCCCTTGCTTACAAGGAAAGGTCTGGGACTTTCCACAGCTGAGCCCTTGGATGCTGCTGGCTTTAACCTAACTGGCACAGCAGGGCTGCTTCTCACAGGGCTTCCCATTGCAAGAACTGAATCATTTTGAATTTGTTGTTCAGGTGGTTTTCCTTTCAGGGGCTCAGTCAGCAGGGAAAAGGAAAATTGACTAATCAGTTTTGCTTTTGTTTACAGCCAGTTACTTCCTCTCAAGTGGTATCAGACCTCTCCAAGGTGTAAACTATAAATGTTGAGGGACCATGTTTGTTTGTTTAGAGAAAATCCTAACTCAAATATAATTAAAATCGTATAAACATTTGTATTGCTCTTACGGAGTGTAAATTTAGACAAAGTTTTCTATGAGAGAGTGTCTTCTAACCAAAGTATCTATCAGTGTTTGAAGTTATGGAGGTGTACCGATAAAGGTAGATAATTGTTATCTACCTGTCACTTATGATACTCTGCAGATGATAAAAATAAACTAGAATAAAAAGAAAAAGAAATTAGCCAAAAATGGAGAAGGTAGGCTGGCAGATGTGTTTCTGGTGAGCAGAGAAAATTGGAAGACAGGTTGACAAGTAGGACACACTGTGCTTGTTTTCTGGACAATCCCTGTTTCTGCAGGGAGCATCTGCATTGTGAGGATCCTTAGCAGCAAATCACTGGCAAAGCTGAATAACCCCAGATTGCTTCATCTTCAATGCATATTATACCTCATCCACATTTGAATTGATTCTGCCTCCTTCTGTTTTCAAATTTGAATATAATTTTGGAGTCACTGATTGAAGTCTTCTCTCTGCTGTGGATGGGGCCAATGGAATGCTTGTGACTGAAGTGGCCAGGACATATTAATCTGCTTGGCATACTCTCAATCCCATGTAGGGTATTGAGACAGGCAGTGCAACAGCTTTTTTACCACATCAGAAAGGTGATGTTGGGGGCTAAACTGTATCCAGCGGTAATTAACACCACACACGGGTATGTATATGAGGAAGATAACCTTATTAAAGAAAGATCACTGCTAACACTTATGAATATGTTCTCACCTGAGACCAGCCTCTTCCCTTTTGAATGGTGACAGTTCAGTAAGATGGACAGGGGCTATTTTAGGACAGCTGGCTTCCATGCCAGAAAGAATAATCCCATGTGTATTTATGTAAAAACTGATGTGGTTTACCACAGTAGGTTACTTGTAGTACAGCATAAAGACCACCAGGATCCATTCCCTTGAGACAAACTCTGGAGTGTTCATGGTCCTTCATCCACAACAAGCAGTTTTGGTGCTTCCAGTAGCAAACTAGTAAGGAAGAGTCACTGCTGGAGAAGCTAAAATAGAAGCAAAACAGAAGTTAATCTGCATAGTGGGATTTGTTTCTGTAAGAAACTATGAATTAAGATATTGTTTATTGAGATTTATGTTAAGCTCAGTGTAAAAGGTCAGACAACAAAAGACAGGAAAATTGCATATGCAAACAGCTGCCAGACATCACTTGTGTGTAGTTGCCTTTACATACCAATACCACCTATGCAAGCAAAAGAGATACTGCTCAAAGATAACTACAGGATGTTCTGAGGAACAAAAGAGGAAGAATCCTCACTCAACAACCACAGGAAGGCAGAAAACGACCCCCTTCACAGCAACTAAAGAATGCGCAGAGTACCTACAGTGCTTCACGGCATGGACTAAAATGTATAAAAAAGGGACTGTTTGAACTGATCAGCACGGCAGTTGGCGGAGCGCAGACTCCCCTGTCGTCCAGCGCTGTCTTTGCTCATATTCTACTTGCTACAATTAATAAAATTATAATTGGATTATGATCCGTTGTGGTCTCAATTTATGACAGTTTCCATTAACCAAGATTATGAGTAATAGAGACGTGTACTAGAGCTGGTCATCCTGACTGTGCCCCTTCACATAGTCAATTAGGAGAAATAAGCAATTTTGGGGCCACGTTAATGTGTGACCTATTTTTGTTAGGATGAGATGAATCCCATTGTTACTGAAGGTACTGTTTTTCCCCAGTGTAGACAGCAGGAGTTTGGCCAACAACTTGGTAAATACTTGTCTGCATTGTAAACATCTAACTTCAGATGAACTCTGCCTCGAAGTATCTGTTGTGTTTTGTGACATCTAGCTTGAGAGTTCCTGAAAAGCTGCCCAGATCTTTTTTCCACCTCTGAATACCTCAATATCTGTGGAAAAATCCATTCCATTTTCTTTAGATGCTTTCTTATGGAGGAGCAAAGGGCTTGGAATGCTGAACATGTTAAATGTTTTCTTGCCACCAGAGAAGTTTACATAAGAAACTACGTTTATTTGCTGTGTGAACTGTTCTTTATATGACGGCACTTCCTCAAACTCATGTAATATCAGTGTACCTAGCAGTGAAAACACCAAATACATTGTCTTTGATATCCTCAAAGGGCTTGAAACAATCACTGTTAATCACGCAAAGATATGGAAATGACTTATCCAAGCAAAAAAAGAAAAACTACTTCCCAATCAAAGATATAGGGCTTGACTTTCCTTTTAGTTACACTAGTGCAAATTGAGAGTTGCTGGTGTCAATTGCATTTTGTCTGGATTTTCACTGGCTTAACGGAGATAACAATCAGGCCCCTGGCTTCTAATCATGTTTGATATTACCCTGGTGAGTTGTTATAATCCCTTAAATGGCACCATGTGGTAAGAAAACAATTGCATTGCGAAAATTACTCTGCTTTTCAGTTGTGCTAGTGTAGTCTGCTCTAATTGTCTAATTTTACTTGATAAAAAAAAAATATTCAGAGTCCTCTATTTTACCACAACTCCAGAGGACATCCATATTTGTAATTCTCAGTATAAAAAAGGACAAATATTTTTGGTCAAGGAAGAGTTTTCAATATGCAACAAAATAGCTAGTCACTAGTAAATACACTGTCCTAAGAAAAACCTTGTTGTTAAATTAAATTAGCATAGGCTTTGATTGCAAATGTCTATATAGTGTTATATAAGGACAGAGGGAAATAACCAGTGAAATGAGAGACATGTTTCTACAGCTGGTGTAAAAACTATACCTTGCTTTGTCCTGCTGCTGTCCCTCTTGCCATTGTCTTTGCATTTTGCTCATTGCTCCAGCTTTTGTGAGTGTTGTTAGTGTTCATGGGTCTTCTGGGATACTTGAAAATGGAAATAGTAAGTACACATAAAAAATATTTGCTTTTGTACTGGCTGAGGGTATGTTTTATTCCCCTCCATAAGCTGTTCTTGAAAGTTATATAAAAATTAAGGTACTTACTAGTAAATTCTAGGGATTAAAATCTTTTTAGCACTTGTGAAGATCTGTCAGCTTTGGTTACTTGAATGGGGTACTCCATCCTTAGAAAGGGCTTCATATTCTTGGGAAAATTTACAGAGTTTTGGCTTTTGAAGACGAAGTTTCACTTTTGCCTTTGAATGTATTCTTCATTACCACTCACAACAATTAGTGAAGTCTAAATATTAATTTTTTCATAAGTTTAGTAAAAATAAAAAAGAAATTTAAGCACTGAGAAATATTTCTACTTCCTCCTATCAGACTCTTCCCAGGGTGTTGAACCAAGCGCAGAGGTTTAGAGTTTAGTACCTTGAAAGAATTCACTTCATTAAATGAGCTGCTTGAAATAATCAGTTTATGAATTTCACAAGCTGATAAAAAAGATCCCATGATCTCCCTGAATAAGGATACTCAGAGAAGAATTTGTTGAAAAGAACAGAAGTTTTTCTTCTTTTCACCTGTAAATATATATGCAGTCTGGCTTTATTTTTGTATGAGCACACAAATAGCTTGGAAGAAATTCTGTATTCTTGTCAGCTGTTCTTTGGGTACAAATGCTTGGGCATCGGTATTTTTTCTGAAGATGACCTCTTGCCAGTGCAGGTAGCCCAGGTTATTTCTGCTGTCGTGTGTCTGTTATTCAGCCCACGATAGTCCTACAAGTGCTCCCATGCACAGAAACAAGATGTGTGCTTCTCAGAAACAAATGTGTCTGGAACACAGTTTTGAATATTACAAACTCTGTACTGGAAGAAAACAACAAAAAGTAAGCATGCTCACATACGTCCTCAATAGGCAGCGGTTTGCTGTTAAGAGTTACCTTGCAGTTGCTTTGACTGTGACTCTAAAAACAAACCAGATTCAATTCACTCCAGTGTTTGCCTGGTCCTCCTGTGACCAAGGGGAAATTATATATTTTCCAAAAGAAATACTAATATGAATAACTGAACGTTTACTTTGTGCTCAGAGTACTCTCTGTTGTGCAGATATGCTTTGTAACACTGTGAGTGGAGTTGCTTGCACAAGCCATGAAAGGTGATTGTGGCATTAAGAGGCACTATAAAGTGAGAAAGTTGCAACAGCTTAGTTTCTAGAAAACTATGTTACATTGCAAATGGCCTGTCATGCTTTTCACTCCGCTGATGTGTCCCAACACACTATCATCTTGTAATGCTAGTAACGGCTCTCGATCGGCTGTGCTGTATAGGATGTAAAGTGTGGCTGCAGGATATGTGGTGTGGTTGCCAACAAGGTGAGCTCCAGGCTTAAAATAAAATTCTTTTGTGGTCACGTGTGTGATAAAAAAAGAGCAGATTTGTTGCACTGGGGAAACCCTTGTGGTCTGGATGTATGCATTTTCCAAAGCAGTCAGAATTATTTCCATCACTTCAGAGATAAGATCATGCTTCAGGAAACCTGTCAAAAACTAACATCAAAGCACTGGCATTTCATGGACTTGGGTAGTATTTTAGGATTTCTTATATCCTCCAAGGTACAATCTCTTCACAGAACTAGACCTGGTAGTGAAGTATTAGAAGGAGCAGAAACTGCAAATGTCCATCCCCAGTATACTTCTCACACATTGTTCAGTTTGTTATCTGCCTGTGTTGTATTTTTGCACTTTGTTTCCTTCCATTTTTTTCCCCCATGAGGAAAAATGAGGCACTAGTAGTACTTCAGGATCATAACTCTACTATAATGATAGAAATTAAAAGAGCACAACAGAGGGAAGGTGTTTCACATAAAGTGACAGTTGATTTTCCTCTGCTTACCCATAAAATACCCCTTTATCCCAACCTTCTCTGAGCATCACACTTTGTTTTCCAGAGAGAAAATTCTGTGCTTGAGGCACATTTCATTAAATCTTCACAAACGAGTAATGCCCAGAATATGTTCTGCTTAGCATAATCACATTAATTCCAGTTTTCACAGACATATGTGTTCCATCCTCCACATCTCTTAATCGCTAATCCCATCTCCATGAAGAGCTTTTTGGGAGAAGCATGCCATAAAAGATGAAATTAAATTGTTCTGGGGCTAGTTTCTCAATGTTACATGGAAGCTCTCACTCTTGGCAACATTGGCAGCAACTTGCCTTTCCTTCACATGAAAAGTCTAGACATGAAGCAAAAAGCTGTACTTGTTTGAAGCCTGGCACATTGACAACAACAGGGACTAAGCATTTTCTTGGCACTGTTTCATCCTAATCACTACTGGGGAATCTGAACATGATGGTTGCTTCGGGTAGAGTAGGTCCCACTGGTAGCTCATTGGTTCCATCCTGGGGAGGGATTATTGCTAATGCTGACCAGGCACCATGCCTTGACTGAGGCTGGAAAGAGTCGCTTATTTTTAATGTACCGTTTTCTGTTTATATTAATACTTGTTAGTCTTTTGATTTTCTTTTACTATTGTTGTCTGAGAGGAAAAAAGAAGTGTAGGGATGAGGAAGATATCAGAAGAAACAAAGAAAATACTAGCACAATTGAGCTGAGACTGTTTAAAGTTGGAGATAAGCATTTACAATAATGAGGAGGCATTGTGGAAGTAGAGTCTGGAAAAGGCCTTCAGTACCGGGTATTTCAGTGGCAGCTAGGTGTTTTGGTTTCTTAGGATGTTGACTCCACATAGGGATTAATAAAATATTAACCTGACAATAGCTACTCCTCGTGGATGCAATTGCTCATTACCTGAAAAAATAGTCCTAAGAGCTAATAACAAAGAAAATATTATTGTTAAAATTGTCTTCCTGAAATGATTTGCACATGGAAGAATCATCTAAGGATCATTTCATCTTGATTGTGTGTCATGCTGTGTATCAAATCACATCAGATTTATGCTGCAAGCAGCCATTCTTCAGGAGCATCTGGCTGGCAAAAGCTTATTCTAGCCAAGGGGCAATGCAATTGTATAAATCATCCATTTCATGTATATAATTCTTCAATCAATCAGCAGAAGAGGAGTAAAAGTTCTGAATGTGTTGGTCATAATACATCTATCTAACCTGGGATATTTTCCTTTGTACGATGGTGACATTCAGAGCGTATGGGGCAACTTCTTTATCTGTGCGGAGATGGATCTGCCAACAGTGCATTCAGCAACAGATTACTCCATAAATAAATCTAATGAGACTGCTTGAAAAATGAGACTCTGCTTAGACTTAAAAAAAAAGTTACAGTCTGTCCCTGAAGAAGTTGAACCTCAGTTAAAAGAAATTGATATAAAGTACAAGAAAAGATGGCCTTCTCCTTTCTGATCTCTGAAAACTTTTAGTAGCTTGCAGTTCATGGCTTCAGGTTCCAGAAAAAATAGAAGCCCACTCCTGTACCCTGTTCATATATATCACGGCAGCAGATTTTGTATGGAAGGCCGGTGAATTGTTAAAGGTCTTCCATTTCATATAAAAGTTTAATTACTGCAATTTTCTTCATTCAGTTTTTCACTTTCTACTATAATAATAATGACACAGATAAGTAGTAATAGGATAATACAATACTAAAGAAGGATTATAACATGGAATGGGAATAAAAATATCCAAAGTTTTTGTGTCAGAAACACAGCAATAAAAAGGCTTTAAGAAAAATATCTTGGTCTGAGAAGAAGCAGTAATTTTTCAAGTACTAAAGCTTTGATCTAAATTGTGTTCCCACGGGTTGACAAAGCTTCTACGGGTGCCCAAACCAGTACTCATAGTCTTCAAGATAGTCTTATTTGTCTGGGTTGGTAACTTCTCTTTCCAGCTTCTGTATGCACAGTTTCCAAAGACTGTTGGTGTCACAGGAGAGTCTTGGGTAATCTATCTGGTTTGATAGAGCTAAGATTTGATTGTTTTGCTCTAGACCTTCTAATCACACCACCAGTGTACCTGAGTGTGAGCCATGTGGCCAACGTCTGCCACATATCATTCATTCATTTCTGTTATTTGGCTGGTGTGTTTGCCTTTCTTTCTGAAATTGTGTCTCTTGCTCCACCATCTCTGTTGTTTCTCTTCCTAGAGCAACATGGATTTTACATCAGAGGCCTTTGATCTGGTCTTTATGATCAAGACCCATAATGTAGAAGACTATTGTTGGCTCTTAATTACTTTGGGAACTTATTTTTTTCTTAACTTGAAACAAAAGCCATAACTGTTGTGCAACACATCTTTCAGATCCCTCTGGCAAATCCTGACCCAGACTGGATGTTTCCCTGTGCAGTTTTGTGCTGGTATGTCATGTTGGGTTCAAGCATAGGTGGTGTTTTACACCATGGTACTTCCACATTAAGTCTCACATTAAGAAGTTCATGGACAAATCTCTGCCAAGAACCCCTAAGAGAGCAGACCCTAGGTATACTGGACTGAAATTGTTTGCAGAGGGACAGCTCAGCACAGACACCTCCAAACCATTCCTTCCCAGACCTTCTGGTAGTATCATAAGCTTTTGGGCCAGCAGCCGCTGGACAGAGATGCCCAGTGCTCAGCAAGTTTAGTACTGCATATTAAGAGCTTCCAAGTAGCATTTCTCCTTTGTTTTGCATAGGGCCAAAAGCAGACTATACATCTCATCACAAAACTGGGGTTCCTTCTGTTTTGGAGAATGTCCAGGTGCTATTTCAGTTTTTAAGACAGAGTTTTAAAGTCTGTGTTTCTTGTGTAGAAAGAATTAGGATTTAATACAGTACTGTGTAGCTATGCCTTGTTTCAAATATGAAGAACAAAGAGATTAGGAAATAAACAGGATTTTCATCACCAGTTACACTGTAGTTGAGAAGTTAATTTCTTGTGTAACTGCTTAGTCCAGTTTATTCTGAGCTATGTTCTCCTTACTTGCATATTTTGATGGTATGTAAGATTCTCAGACATGCTATGAGGTGGAATTGGAGGGAAGTTAATATACTTTTTTAAATGCAAAGTTTTTTCTAGAGAAGTCTTTATAGGACCAACAGGGGGACCACCCAGACACAAGAAGTCCTCTAAAACATGCTAACCTCTTTCCTATCTAAATGGTATTCGTCTGGGAGGGACAGATGCTGTATCTCCCTAGTTCTCTCCAGATGTTCTCAGGTGGCATCCTGCAACATTAATCACCTCGTTTTATCCACTGAGCTATCGTGAAAGTTTCATGCATCCTACAGACTGTGAAATCACTTCCCCAGGGCATTCAGTGCTCCCCACATTCCTGGGGCAGCAGATGCCCTCTGGGGTGGAGCACGTGAGCTGCAGAGAGAAGGATTTACCAAAGGGAGTTACTAGCCAGCTTCGTAATTGAGGGACGTGAACACCCCAACCTTCTTCATGGATGCCACTGGCTTTGTCAGAAGAGAAGATCTTAGTCAAAAAGACTAGTAAAAAAGGATAGCTAACTTCTAGGTTCTCTTCCTTGAGCTCAGAAAAAGAGGGCAGCAGGCCCAGTTTTAGGCTACTGCGAACCCAAACGCACCTTAAAACTGAGATTAGGACATGAGAGATGCTTTCATAACTTTGTTGTTCTGTGTCACTGTTGATGCCACTGTTGATCAAAGTCATTTTTTGTACATTCTCTTGGCAGATTTTCTTAGTGCACTGTGGTTGGTAATTTACAGCAGAGCACTTTCAGCAGTAACTGTAACTGACATCTGCGAGCAGTTTATATTAATTTAAAAGCTTGGGCAGTGTAAAAGTTAGGCAGGGTTTGCAGGAGAGGTAATATGGCATGTAACAGCTGATGTAGCTGAAAAGATATGGCCATATTTCCAAACACCCATGCCCTTGTCTGGACTGCTGCACAGATAGAGACTATAGAGAAACAAAAATCCAACACTTCCCTCTCAAGCATGTCATTTCTATAGTGCCTCCCAGTGCTGCAAATCAATTCAAGTCTGATTTATAGCCAGACCACATGCTGTGAGTCTGGAAGCTCAATAACATTTTATTACCTACTAAAGAAGTTTTTTATTTAAATGATTACTTCTCGCTCGTGGTATATACCAGAAGATAAACAGTGTATAAATGAGTAAACTCTGTCACTGAATGCTTTGCGACTAGCAACTTCTATTCATTTTATGCCATTAATTTCTGATTTTGTTCCACAATAAATAGAGATACTACTATTACATGTTCCAGAATAAAAATAATATTTTAAAAACTAATTTAAAAATCCTCTCTTTATCTGAATGATCCAGTGACCCTTAGAAGAACCACATATTTTATCAGATTTTCAGATTTGGTCCTCTGTCCCTTTAAAAGAGTAGTGAAGGACTGAAAATATCCTGTGATCCTGATCTCACCATACTAAGAAGAAGGTTTCTGCCTGCCCGGTGTTGTGGGGAACGTTATGTAGCCAAAAGACTGTGATGGGCTAGGAAGGCTTTCTTTAATCAGGGAAATCGTGCCTGGTGGAGATGGAGCTTTCACTGTCCATCTCCCTTTGCCTCTCTCCCTGACACCCTTTTCTTCTGACTTTTTGCTGCCTCCTGGGGAGGAGATGAGACTATTTTTATTTTAATAATTTCTTATCCTGTCTTTCATCTCCAAAATCATTCTGTTTTAGTCAGTGTCTCACTGCTACCAACTTGGTGTTCCACTGATTCTTTGGTCAGACTTCACATGTCTTTTGTTGGGATGGGAGAGACAAAGAAGATCAAGTACTGACACAAATGTCAATCCTCGAAGACTAGGCATGGTGGGGTGACATATGTGTGTAGTCCCCTTTTCTTCTGGGCACCAGCTATAGTAAGCATGAAATCTGTTACTAGGGAGGCTGGCTGCTAAAACCCATCACAACCTGGCTGGCATTTGTCATGCTTAATTGCAGGCACATATTGAAGTCCATGTTGGAAGTAGTTGCTTAGATTTTCATTCAGTCATTGCACAGGCATTGGTGTTTGGGATTCATAAGACTTATTTTAGACTTTTACAGTGATTATTTCAGCCCATAGCCTGTGACAAAAATGTAAATGCTAATCTTAAATGCCTAAAAGCCGAAAGTGTAGGCATGGAAAGTTCTATGAGACTGATCCCTCTGCTGATGTATTATACAATCATCTCCCCCTTTCAGATAAAGTGTATAAATGCCAGCTGCTCCAGCAGCCACTGTCACTAGCAATCCAACTAAAGTGGGAGAAGAAATGCTTTGCTGGGGACTGCTGTCTGCTCCAGGCCCTCACACCCCTTGGTGTACATCCATACACTGCTTTATAGCCTTGTTATCCATCAGATCAACACAGATGATTGCTTGGTGTCCTGCCTCCAGTGCATGTTTCTGAGGTGCAGGATAGCTTTATAACAGTGTTGCAAAATATCACCAGGATATTACTTTTGCTTTCTTAGTGACTAGTCATTGGAAAATTTGATGTTGTTTGACAATTTAGCCATTCTCAAGTATCATCTGAATCTTTGCTGAAAGCAACGCTGAGTGTATGACAGAAGAACGATAATAACAGTGTCTGAAATGCAGCTTTCTAGAGAAATCAATTCTGATTTCACAATTAGGCTGTTAAAGTTTCTGCATGTTGTAGGAAGCAGAGCAAGTCAGGCTAATGTAATAACAAATTTTTGTCCGGGGCAGAATGTGTGTAAAATACAGCAGAGCTATCTTAACTTTTTTTAACAATCCTAAAATGTAATCACTGTTTTCTAATACTCATTTTAATATTGTAGTGTTTCTCACATCTCTTGTCTTCAGAAAAACTTCTTCCATTGAAATGCTGATATTTTCTTTAAATAAGACACTCCAAACCCTAAACTTCATTTTCAGAAGATAAATTATTCAATAAGTCTTCTTTAATTATCTCCTCCTTGACTGCTTTGTTGCCTGAATTGTTCATTGCACTTGCAGAGAAAATGAACCCCTGGGTTTCCCTAATGGTTATTGTAGATGTCAGCCTTGCTATGCAGACTCTTCAAAGGATCCACTCCCATGATCTAATCTCAGTACTCCCGAAAGCTCACCAGTGATTACTGTTTTATATTTTAGTAGTGTCTGTGATGTGGTGGGGAGTGCTTGTTACTAGTTTTTGTTACCCACAGAAAAGTTTTGTACCACTGAAAAATGCAAGCTGCATACTGATTAATGTGCCAAAGACAAATAAGGTTATGACTATAAATCGGGAAACTTGCTACATATTGATAGGATAATCAAACAGGATGGAGGAGTGAATGAACCGTGCTGACAGATGTTAACCACATCGCTTCATGAACTTCATATGTTAACCACATCACTTCATGTAAGGTGGAAGATGCTTGGGTGCTGTTGTGAGTAAGCCAATACAAGGAGCTGCACAGGAGAGTAAACACTTAGCTTTTATCCCCACACCATATGCCTTTCTGTTTTCTTCCCTGTTTTCACACTAAGTAGCATATTTGCATTTAGGTCTCAAAGGCTTGAGCATCTCTGACCTGCAAACTGATAAGGCAGTAGCACAGAAGATCCCAACTGCGTTGTTCTGTTCTCCTGGTGGAGCACTGCAGTTTAGGCTAATCAAAAGTGATCTATGTACTGTCTTGGACAGCAGGGGATTTTGAGAGAACATCCTGGCAAATCAATACCATTTGTATTTGTATTGTGGGCTAGATAGCTGTAAACTCTGTGAAGACTCACTCTTCTCTAGAAAGCCATCCTGCATTTGCACCTGCAGGCAAGTTTGGATGTATCAGTCAATCAGGCCAAACTCTGGCAACAAATCGAACAACTGAGGCTGACTCTGACTGAGACCAGAATGATGAAGAACTGAAAACGTATTTTTCCCCATACCAGGCACTAGGTGACTGTTAACACTACACCTGCAAAGGCAAAGTTCTTTTTTCATGTCTAGACCTGAGAGGACTTTCTCTTGAAGATAAACATGTGTAAAGACCCATCTTGGGCTTTGTAATCACCACCTTTGCAGGACTTTGCAGCTGTGGTGTCATATTGACATCTAACGAAAGCCAAGCAGAAAAGGCCTTCTCCTTCCCTATAACCTCCCCAAATGAACAGCAGATTTTTTCATAAATATATTTCTACTAACACTAGTATCTTTTTGCCTTTCCCATTTTTTTAAATCAACTTGATTCAGCCTTCCATTCCTAAATGTGAAGTGAACACTTTGGTCCAAGTTTTAACTTGCAGCTTGTATTTATAAGGGAGAAGTAGGCCATGAAAAACCAGGCTTTGAAATGGAAATTCTGCCTCAGCTGCAGCCACAGCAGTGCTGCTCAGTGCCCTATTTTGTTTTCTTTTTCCTGTCGTCAGCCAAATCAGGCTCACCGCTCCTTGTTCAAAGGAGAAGTGTTAATTTTCCAGAATTCCCTGTGCTACTGCTTACTCGTCTTACAGATCTTGTCAAGTGCTACATCCAGCATTCCATGTCTTTGATCAGGTGTTGAGTTTCTAATAAAAGGCTATTCTTCTGTGATTCTGTGATTTTCTGAGTTCCAGAACCTAGGAGCTAGCTGTAGGATACAGGGAAAACAAAGTAGAAGGTATGTTTTCAAAAATCTTCCAGTGCTTGCATGTTATTTCTAGGCTAGTGTTTGCATTTCTGCTGGATAACCCTACCCCAGCTGTATGTTTGTGTCTTACCAGGCTTCCATTAAAATCAGTAGCTGGTCCTGCAGCATGCATAGAGTAAACCAATATTGGATATTTGTGGGAAGAGTCAATATGTCACTGGAAAGTTCCTTAAATGTTTCCTGGATAACAAAGTGAGGTGAGAGAAAGTGAAGGTTAGTGGAACATGAAACTGAAGCTGCTACACGACTGGACAGCCACAGTAATTGTGAGCTATTATTAACGTAGTTCTCTTTTTAAGCAAGCGTGCTGTCTCTTTTGGAGTTCATATTGCTTCTAAATATATGAATCCTCATCTCATTCCATTTGGAGGAGTCCTATGTTTTGGCAGATGGCAAAACTTTCTGTGGAGCGGCTTGCAAATACTGGGGTGTGAAGCATGCTTAGTGATCATGCTCGGAAGGTGATCTGATGTGATTTGTGAAGCATGCTGTTACTGTTACGCAGTACCTGGGAGAATGAAACCATGAGCACAGTGTAGCTTGCCCAGACCTTGCACAGGGGAGCAGAAAGCATAACTCCTTGGCATTTTCTCTAGTGCTGAAGCAGCAGGATTTTAGCTGACGATCTTGCTGGGCCATCTGGTGAAAGAGTGTGAAAGAACTTTACAGGGACTAATTATTTCCTAGATTAATATTGCTGACAAGTACTCCGTGAGGCAGTGTGTATGTTTGCAGGGTGTTATGCTACTTGAAGTGCCATTAATTATTTTGCCTGTGATTCGCCAAACACTGCGATTCTGTATGCTGGCGTTCTGCCCTAACATCACCATCTGTGTATGTCACAGGCTATACCATAGTATTTGCTTCAGAAGTTACTGGAGATTTTTCCATTTTCAGGTTTAAGACCTGAGATTAAATAATTTTTAATATAAGGCATTACGCAATCTTAACTTTTAAACACAATTTTCCTCTCAAAACTTGTCAAAGTCTGCTTGTTAACAGTATGCTCAGTGGGATGTAGTCTCAGGTCTAACTGCTGTCAGGCACTGCAGTGAGTTTAAAAACCTTGTTCATTGATTAGCTTCTCCATGTCTGGGGTTTTTTTCTTAAAAAAAAAAGAAAAAAGTGATTGATTTTTAAAAAGTGATTTTATAATAGTTTGCAAATAAGGTATAATACTTATTATGTTGTATAAATATGAGAAATGCCACAGTGGCTATCCATATTTAAACATTGATGCCAGACATCGAGAAATGTCAATAACCTGTTGAAAGATATCAACATAATCAATACAACCATTAGAAGCATTATAACAATGATGGGAATATTCCTGCTTTTAAAATGCTAAACAAGTTTTCCATAAGTTTAAACTGATTTTGCTTTCATGGCTTCACTGGTTTCTGATTGATGATGATTTGGTAATGGGATAAAGCTGGAACACAAAAAGTTCCATTGAAACATAAGGGAAAAATGTTTTACTGTGATGATGAGGGAGCCCTGGCACAGGCTGCCCAGGGAGGGTGTGGAGTCTCCTTCCTTGGAGGTCTTCAAAACCCGTCTGGATGCATTCCTGTGTGACCTGATCTAAGTTCGGCAAGGGAGTTGGACTAGATGATCTCTAAAGGTCCCTTCCAACCCCTATCATTCTGTGATTCTGTGATTTTCTTTCCAACACGGAAATCTGATGTAATTCCACATCTAGTCAAGGAACTGTTGCTTTTTCCTTGATTTATCTATGGAGCTCTTATTAAGAATAATTTCAGATTAAAATGCCCATAGGTTCTCGTTGACCTTCTGTATTCCTTACTGTGGCTTCAAGGTCTTTTAACACTTAAGGTGTACAAAACCAGTCTGATCTGACAAACTTCTGTAGTTTTTTCTCTTGTTAAAACAGATGTCCTGCCTTATTTACTGTAAAATGGAACAATCACCCAGTGGAGCAACACATATGGTCTAAGTTCATTGACCTATATTCATTGGTAAAGAGAAAATATTAGTGAAACCTCAGGGAGGTAAGAAGTGTCATCTTGTCACTTCAGAGAAAGAAAGCAGGAACCAAAAAGTTTATAGAGCACTGGGGAGATTATATAAAAGAGACATTTTTAGGTGGATGGCTGTAGAAAAATAAAAGGCAGTTTAGACTCTTGGAGTGGAAACAGGAAAGTGGTGGAATTTGTGCATGGGCAGTTAGGGTGAGATAAAACTGAGAGGTAAGACTTATGAGTGAAGAAGTACCTTGTTAGTAGATCAGGGATGTGATCCTTGGCGACAAAAATGTTCTTGCCTGGGAGATACCTCTGGGCTTTGCAGACTCTGTTCAGAAGTATCACCCAATGCAAACCCCAAAGCTAGTAAGTGAACTTTTCAGGAAAAAGAAAAAAAAAAATCATTGCTGATTATTGAAAAAGGAACAGGTAGGATGAGACGACACAGCTTAGTATCTTAGACTATTAAACTGCTTGAGGGATACACTCTCTGTTTCTTGTCATGAGGACTACTGTAGTCAAGCTAGAAACCTCTTATGAATGCCCAAATAAAATTTGTATCCTTTCTGTTTTGTTACCTTTGCATTTGACAAAGGTTTTCCTTATTTATATAAATCTCTTAGAGCTCCAGCACAGCACAGCTCAAGAATTTGCTCTTAATGCAGTGTCTGCCTATCCCTATCTCTATCTGAAGAGCTGCTTTATACTCCAGCATGGAGACCTGTGTCTTAAGGCCAGAGTGCCACTGACACAACTATAGTATTGCCCCAGAGAAGTAGCTCTATTCCTTATGCAGTAACTCTCTGCTCCCGGTGCTGTGTTTGGTAGTGAGTCTGGGTTCCTCTGTGTGATTTTAACCCTGGAGTTGGTAGCATAAATAAGCTGAGTCACTGCTGCAACAGAAGTCAAACCTTTGAACAGCATGAAGACAAGTATTTTTACAAAACAATCCATATGATTGCACTTTACTTTCAGCTACCAGAAGCCTAGGTAGTGGTTTTCCTTGAAGGAGTCAAACCTGTTTTTCAAAGGCTTTTCTAGAGCCCTGCCCATAGGATTCACCACTCTTAACTATAGGAAATGTTATTGTAAAGCAAGGAGCCAAGATTTGCCTGAGTTTAACCATATAAGAGAGTGAGGATGATTCAGGCCACAAGACTAACTTGAATTTCCATTGAGAAGGGCTTCTTCCTCTCTTCATGTTGTGGAGTGTGTCTGCATGACTTGCCTAAACTCAACACTTACCTCTTAGGCAGCTAAAGTTTGTGGGAAGAAGCCCTTCTCTGCAGAGATGAAGTTATTTGCCCACCGCTAAAACAGACTGGAGTTTAAACCATCAAGACTGAGACTGGACAGATATAGAGTTTGCATTGTAGGTGTCTATGTCTGAACCACCTCTCAGGAAGCATTCAGGTTAGAAGACAAAATCATCTCATCTCGGTCTGAGCTAGGTGCATAGAATGTGTCAGTTGAATTGTGCTCTGAAAATATCTAATTTTCTCTATTGTTTGTAAAAGGAACTTGAGGTAGCTAGTTCAGCTGTAGATGTTTGCGTGCAGAAAGCTGAGAAAGTACAGCCTCTTGTAGGCTACAAATTCTACTCTACAAATGCTGGCTTTTAACAACAGCAGCAAACTGCAGCTTCTGTTGGGTCTGTGCACTTGCACGGGGAATAGGCTGGACTGTTTGGGAGATTGTGGATTGGGACCTCAGTCTTAATCCCAACTAAGATCTGCTGCTATGTGTTGTGACTGATGAATCACCAGTAAATCAAATCCCAAATCTTTATTCTAGTCACTTTTACCAATAAAAAAACAAGGATAAATTGTTTGTTATTGCGTGTAGAACGTGAACTAGTGAAAAATAGCTTTAGTAGCAATGATTGCTTAAATTTAAGGTCCTCATCCTTACTGTTTTCAACAATTCCTTTTATCATCTCACTTCTTCTTGCTCCATGCTCTGGAGACCTCTTTTCTCATAGAAACATCTGCCTGCTGCCCCTTCTTCAAATTACAGAACTGGAGCACTTTCCTTTCAATATGGGACCACCCTGTTGTCACAGCAACTCCTGTTGGCTTACGCAACATGTAAGAGTAGAAAAAAGGAAATAAAGCTGGATTGTGTAGTGTGAAATGTCTCCTTGGTGAGGAGCTGAATGACAGAGCATTAGACAGGATAAACCTGAGCATCACAGATGATTTAAATCTGTTGCTCCCTAACAGTGTGATGGTGCCCTGTGTACGTGAGCTACAAGAGGAGCAGGCTGGATGTGAGGTCTGAGTGCCTTGTCTTAACTTTCCAGTTGCTATTTATATTACATTACCTGATAGAGCATCCAACTGAGAACGAGATCTTGCTGTGTGCAGTACAAGGAGTTTACAAGGAGTCTTGTACAGTATTTGACCAAAGATCACAGTTTTTTAGTCAGTCTTGAACAGTCTTTGACTAAAGAAAAGCATGCAAGCTAAACACAGGGCAAATGAGGGGCAAAAGGGAGAAAAATATCTGTGGGGAACTCACCATGAATAAAAGAGAGGTGTTTTTAAAATTTGATCTCAGGCTTCCAGCAGCTTTTTCTTGGCTGACTTCAGTGGCCCATGCTGATCAAACAGGTGAAGGACACCTGTATGATGCGAATCAACCCCCAGCAATGAATCCAAAGGTGCTACAGCTATAAAGGATCTGGTCCTAAAGCACACCTTCAAGTTACTCTATTTAACAAAGACCGAGGTGGAGCCAAGAATGAGCAAGGCCAGCACTACTAAAGAATAAGAAAATCTCTGTCTGTGTCCCCAAACCCCAGCTTTGTGCTGTAGCATTTCAACTAATACCTTCTCATTTGGCTATACTTTTCAGTGAGATATCTGTAATGTATTTTATGATATTATTCTGTCACAGATTGGTTGTGTCATAGGTTATCTCCAAGCTCTCTACAGATTAATGGAATTAGATTTCTCTTTAATGGTGGATGTTTCCAAGCATGCTATTCAGTTGTTTTCCATATTCCAAATACGCTATGCTGTTCTCTCTGTCTTTTACTAAAAGCCTTATATGCAACATTCTGAAAGGCTTGTACTGAGCCATACTTACTTCTTGAGTAGTCCCCTTTGTATAATGTGCTTCTGTATGTAGCTTTGTGGTCTAGTCCCTTAAAAAACATGGTTACCAGCAAGAAGCTTCTTCCCAAATGTGGTGTGTTTAAGTCTGTTTGATTTCATTGAGGGTATGTATGCATAAATGTGTGTCTAAACAGGACAGAAAAGAAAATGAGGCGACTTCTTGCAGGAAATATTTTTTTCTAATAGTGGGGAAGGATTACAATAATGTGTTTGCTTAGCTGCAGGTTGATTCTGTGTGGACAGGGAACCCAAATCTGAGCCATGTTTAACTGTTCAAGGTACTAACTGTACAAGAGGGTGACTTCCCAAATGGGCACATCCATTTCATGGATGGAAAAACGACATTTTGATGCAGAAGGTAATGAGGTGCTTCCATGAGGAGCTGCGTGTGCAGGTTGACAGCTGCTGAGGGGTAAGAACTCCCGATAGCAGGATCAAATTCTCTGTTCGTTTTTTTTAGTACGGCTTCAATATGACTTATTTTTTGCCGGGAGAGTACTTTAGTCCATGAATCCTTCTAATCCTGCCCCACCTGCTACAAACTTCACGGCATATAATCCTTTCAGAATTTTCCCATCTCTTGTCTTAGAAGAACCTGGATAGCACAAGCTCTCTGCTGTAAAGGCTAGGAATTGTCTTCTCGTCTCTACCTAGCTATGTTGACTGCTAGGTTGTGCTCACTTGCTTCTGTGACACAAATGTAGATACCTTTTCTCGGGTACTGTTCTCATAGTATATATTCTCAGATTAACCCCCTTATGATCCCTTAGAGAGAAAGTCTGTCTCAGCCTTTGTTTGACTAGACTAAACAAGCCACATTCTCTTTTCTCCTCTCAAAAGAGGTTTTCATCTATCTCAGTTACCTTAAATGCTAATACCTGTGTATTACGTTGAGTGTGGCCTACCAGTAGGGTTACTTGATATCTCACCAATCCTTCATACAGAGACATTTGTATTTGTGAATCTGTGTTGCAGATGCTTCTGTAAGATTGTGTTTGACTTCGTTTTAGCTGCATCACATCAGAAGCTTGCAGTTGCTTTATGATCAGTTAGTTCAAGAAGATGCATTTCCAGCTGATGAGTATCAGGTTTTAGCTGTTGCTGCTGTTGCTAGTCCACACTGACAAGACAGAAATGCTATAAGCTTACTGACTGCCGCAGAAAGCAAATGCTGGAACAAGGACAGACCTGGACATGGGCTGATCTCACCAGTGCCAGATGTGACATCAGACTTTGCTTGCAAAACTTTCTGGTTTTAAGCAAGATAACATTGATACCGTGAAAGTCATGGGAATGGATTATTTTTATTATTGTCTTTGTCTCTAAGATAACATCCCCAATTTGTGTAACAGCACAGAATAAGGTGAAGTCACATTCAAAACAGTTACTTTGCTTATCAGAAGGAAGCAGTATTATTTCTGTAGGGCACAGCCATGGCTAATCACTTTGCTTGCATTTGTGTTTCTCAAAAAATATCTTCCAGTATATGATAAGGATAATGGCTTCATGCCACCATTTCTCACTCAGTGACCCCTTTTCCAGGGACATGGAAAAGGCTGATGACAGGAGAGTTTTGGACCCTTTGCTTAGGAGGTGCCTGTGGAAGGTGTATGTGCTTATGATGATTATCGACTAACAACAGGAAGACAGAAGCCAGCCCAAATGCTCACATGCTGTATTCAGATAGGAAAGCTCTTAGCATAATCTTCCTCTGGTCAAACGGGGATTGTGCTAAGACAAGACTTGACTGACCGTAATATTCCTGTTGCCAAGGAGGTCAGGGCTAGGCCAGTCTGGCTGGGAGCTGGTGGAGCAAACCAGCAAAGTTCACTATATGTCAGGGAAGGACTTTCCTGAACTGAGCAGCTTTCTCCTTAGGTTTCCAAGTAGGTGTAAGGGGCACAGTCTGTGCCTCGTGGCAAAGGAAATGAATTAAAGCAAAAGAATTCTGAGAGAGAACAGAAAGAGAGAGGAATTTTTTAGTATCTAGTTCAGAGGAATAAGAAATATGTTTTTTCTTGATTGTTTCTTTTAATCAAAAACCAAGGAAACAAGATGTAATAGGGAGTTATTTAGCCTGGCTCCATACTTACTTCTTCAGTCTTGATTGCTTACCTTGTGCTTTTCTGTCATTTTTTTCAACTTTTCCAAAATCTGAAAGGTTTCCTGGGAGTGACAGTTCTGACCAGAGCTGTTATCTGCAAGTGGGTGCAATTTCCTCCTCTTCTATGATTACCCTTCTCTGCCGTTTTCCTGGTTTCCAGTCTATTCCAGTTTCTTTTACTAGTGTTTAATACAGACTTTGCACTTGCTTCTTAGGTCATGGTGTGGCTTTGTGCCAGACCCCTTTTGTCCTGAAGTGTCAAATAAAAACAGTCAAAAAGTATTGACTGTATTCAGTGAAAATTGTCAAAAAAGAACCTTAGAACTTTTTAATCTATTCTTGAAAGTACTTTTTCAGTATTAGGGTTTTTTAAAAAGATAGTATTACTTAGCATTATCATTGCTTCCGTCTTCTCTTCTCCACTTAGAAAAAAAACAAGACAAACTTTCCCACAAAAATCTATAGAATTTTAGTGGAGTGACAGGATTTTTTTTAACTAAATAGTTAACCTGCTTTAGTAACCCCACAAGGCTAAAAACCTGTTCTCTTAAAGGCAGCAAGTGTTTTGCTGTGAATGTTTACTGACAGGGATTTAAGCAAGGCTCAGGTGCATCTGGAGGGTGAAGACTTATGCTGGATAGTGCTACAGGCAGTTAGGTGGAAAAAGACATTCTGATGTGGAAGGTGATTTGGCTCTGGCTTTGCTACCATGTGAGAGTTGGGGGAGAAAACTCACATCTGAGCTCTGAAGGATCCCACTGACAATATATGTGTCTTAAAATCTGAAGCCAAAAGTACCATGTGAAGGGATTTATTTACTGGAGTATTTCTTACATAAACTGTTTTCAAGAGTGAAAAGGCTGGAAGACAGAAAAAGCATTTCATATTTCAGGAAGAGCAGGCTATGATATTCAGTGGCTGGTTCCTTCCTTTTGGGCATATTTCGTTGTGACTGAGAGCCCAGGACTACAAGTGAGGTGTTCCACAGGATTCCATTAAAATCACAGTTTTATTGGCTACATGTTCTTATATTTTCCCTGGCCATGTCTGTGCAGGTAAACTAAACAGGGAGCCTTCCTGAGAACTCAGACTTGGTCTTCAACTAACTAAACTGTTAAGAGTGGCAGCCGGTGTATCTTTGGCCCACAAAGTTTAATATTGTCTCAAATACTTCCTTAGAGTATCTCCAAAATTTGAACATTCAAAGATGCAGTTTCAAGTATCCACTCTCTTTGGGAGGATAATTATCATAGAATCATAGAATGGTAGGGGTTGGAAGAGACCTTTAGAGATCATCTAGTCCAACCCCCCTGCAGAAGCAAGTCCACCTAGATCAGGTCTCATAGGAACATGTCCAGGCGGGTCTTGAAGACCTCCAAGGAAGGAGACTCCACAACCCCCCTGGGCAGCCTGTGCCAGGGCTCCCTCACCTGAACAGTGAAATAGTTTTTTCTTATATTAAAGTGGAACTTTTTGTGTTCCAGCTTCATCCCATTACCCCTTGTCCTGTTGCTAGCTGCTATAGAAAAAAGGGATGTCCCAACCTCCTGACACCCACCCTTTAGATATTTGTAAATGTTAATAAGATCTCCCCTCAGTCTCCTCTTCTTCAGACTAAACAGCCCCAGTTCCCGCAGCCTTTCCTCATATGAAAGATGTTCCATTCCCCAACAAGGAAGGATAAAATGGGATGATGAGCCATTCCAGGCCAGCTGACCCCATTGCCCAGGAACACTGCTAGTCATGTTTATTTTGTTAGTCTGGATGTAGTCTGGAAGTTACCACACCACTTTCTTCATTTTTTTAAGACTTAATGTTATTTTTTATTAGAAGCATGTAATTTCACTAAGGGAGCTGTGCTATGGGAACAAAAATGGCTGGACTTTATGAAAAGTTGGATGTGAAGGGGCATTTTTCTTGTTTGGAAAAATTATTGCTAATGTAATTTATAAAGCAATAGAGCTAAAACAAAGTGGTGGAAAACATTTGTGCAAATAGCAGTGATTGCAGCTGCTAGGTGTAATTGTCATATCTTTATCTGACATGATGAATTTGAAATACCATTCATTATGGAAAAAATTAACAGGACACTCTGCATAAATGAGTTCACATAGGGTAATTTTCACAGATAATTTCGTTTTGTATGCAAAACCCAATCCAAAGATGCCATTTTGAGTGACAGGAGCTATTGTACAGAAGAACTCATGTATGCTTCCCATAGGAGTGCAGTGTAGTCTTTCAGCTAAAATGGGACAGTTTATATTTAACAAGTAATTTGATTAATAAATGTAGACATTTTCTCCCCAAAGTCCTTCTGAAGAGACTTTGTGTGAATTCATCTGTCTGTGAATTCAGTGCTTGATTTTTGTCTACAGATCCTTACTGGATTACTCAGTAGTTCTCCCCAGAAATGTACTGTTTGAACAAGGCAGATTTGAACTTCATATGAGCCCTGTCTCACTTATCCAGGGCTTCTAGCTTCTGTGTTTAAGTCAAGACTGCACACATGTGACTTCTTCCACAGTTCTCGCTGCAACTTTTAAAATCAGAGCGAGATAATATTACGTAATTTCCAAGTGACCTCCGAGCATTGAGACATTCTTGGAGCATAACTACAGGAGTATAATAGCTTAGAATTTAAAAATCCCTTGATGTGATTGTGGTAAAGGACTTCTGCTAATAGATTTGATTCATCTGGTGGTATTTTTCCTCTACCATGCAATTTACAAAATGTTTTATGGATTTATTTGTATTTGATGGGGACTGGAGAGGGGGGAATGCAGACTTGCTTTATCTTCTGGGCTTTTTGCATTCTCTAAATAGTCAGGGATGAAACACTGGTGGAGATGACACACAAGTAACAGGGACAAGATGTACAAACAATCATATTTCTCAATTGCTTGGCTGGTGAGTCTTTGTTCAGATGCTCAGCCTCCAAATCCTGAATAGATTTTGGACTGGGAAGAAATTAGTAAAGTGAGATTAGCAAAGAGAAGAGAATTCATCATTTTTTTGCTGCATCAGGTAGCATCATTGCCTGCCAGGGGCATTGCCTGTGTGGGCAGCACATCAGCTCACTGCTGTGCGTGGACCTCAGGCATTCTAACACCTTAGCCTGGCATGTCTCTGCCTGGTTTCTCAGGGACTGAAATGCTTGATTTCTCCGCATTCATGGCATCAACACATAATGCCTTCATATTTGACTGTATGATCAAATGCTGTGGACTCTGTGATCTAATATTCCCTTTATCCTTAAAGTCAGTTCACAGAATCCAAATCAAGTATGCCCTAACACATGTAACCTGTCAGTTCTGAAACCTCTATCTTGTGGTTTGTCATTGTTTTTGTGAGCTGATTTAGACTGAGCAGTGTGTTTTAACAGCAAAGGTTAATTCATATAACCATAAAGAACATCCTAAAAATGTAAGTATGCACAGTAAGATCATAGTGCAGAAAACTTGCATTTCAATTGCTACCAATGCAGTTGTATAGTCTTTGTTTTTGTGTCTAATGAAATACTGGCATGGGCTTCACATCACGGAACAGAGATTAGGTCCAAGACAGCATCTGATCCTTTGGGCACTCACACCCCTAGATTTTTGCCTACTTGTGCAAAATAGGAAACTGAATGGTATTTCTCAGTTAATAAAGAGGATAGATGTTGAAGGGACTTTGTTACCTCTGGTTGATGCTTTGCACTTTCCCCAAGGATAAGATAAAAGAATTTTCTTCTTGCTTGTGCTTTGAACAGAACATTAAATGTCAAGACTATAGGAGAGGAAAGAAAGAAGATGAAAGTCGAAATACGATTAGGTATACATGTATTACAGACAACGTAATTAAGGCCTTGGATAGATTTTGCAAGGTTTTAAGAACTGCAGAACTGTCCTGACAACTTGTAACATCCTGGTTTTGCATTATGGCAATGCCCATTGCCATTGTACAGTGAAGGGTCTACCTCTGTCTGGCTTTTAAATAAACCTGTAAATGGTTTGTATTCATTCATAAAAAAACTTCAAACACCTCTAGGATGGAATTTACCATGTATTGTGTCATTCTTGAAAATATAGTTCAAGCATTTAGACTTAACATTATGTACAAATGAGAGAAGAAAGCCTCTCACAGGACTATTTCCTACTTCTGAAATTAGGTGTATAGCAGTTCACGTGCTAAAATTCCTGCATAAGCAGTCTCTTTTTAAAATGCAGCCCGTGGTTAGTGTAAAATGCAGCTGTTGAGTGCAGTGAAGGCACAGAAGGAAGAAGGTGTTTCAAAATGGCAGCATAGCTAATGATTGTGTGCAGTGACTTCTGTCAGCAGGCTTTCCAAGATTTTGCACTAGGATGATGTCAGCTGTATATATGTTGCTTGCCTTAAGTGAATTATGGGGAACTATTTCTATAACAGCTGTTCTAGTGTGTCTTATCAACTGTATATATATCTGTGTAATAGACAACAGATTGCACCTTCTAATAAGTTGTTGAATGTGTATTTGCAGTAGAGATTTAATGTCTCTGCAGATCAGATAACACTAAAAAAAGTTTGCCAAATGATACTGGTGTATAGTTTTTGGCAACAACCTTCCTTCCTTAGAATAATAATAATAATAATAATAATAAAAAAATACTTTTGGCACAGAGAAGCTATTTGTAAATAGGTCGTCTCTGTGTTTTTTTCAAGCCCAACACTAATACATTAGCTGATGAAGCCTTTGTGAGATAGTTCAACATAACGTCACAGTGATACTTAGACAGTTTGCCAAATAAGACAAACCACAAAGTTATTAAAAATGCAGCCTTGCAGTTTTTGTGTTGTATTTACTGTCAGTTAACCAGTGGAAACTTTCTCAAAAGATAACTCATTTTCAGAAGGGCAGAATACCCAAGAGACACCCTACTTTAGAGTGTTACTCCTGGCAAGGGCATTCTTTCTTCACTCCAGAGTGCTTTTGGATATTTATATTCCCTTATTGCCTCTTGCAAGTTACTGTAAGTAAACAATGAGACAAAATGAACAAGCCACTGATTTTTCCATATCTAATCCATTCTGTAGTGTGAGGGCAATATATTGCTAATTTTTACTTTACAGTGCTCTCTTTTAATCACTTTTTAATAATTAAGGCAATAGGCTTGGTCCTGCGCCTTTTGAGGCAGTAAAAATGCTCCTAGTAATGCTCATGGTGCAGCAAGAGAAGTGTTCGTTTAGCTTTAATTTTCCTTTTCTCATTTTGATTCTGTTACCATCAATAATGTTACTTTAGGAGTATTGTAAGTTAGACAGACCGATTTAACTGGTATTTATTTACCAGATTTGATCCTCTAAGCAACTATATAAAAGTTATTTAAATGGTTATCTGACATAATGCATATTAGAACGGTAAAAACAAACCAGGTGTGACTTAGCAGCTCTTCATGGCTATTTTTGCGTAAGCCTTCCAACAAGATCCTTAGCACTCCATCATCACAGGTGCTATCTTACTTTGGGAAGAGAGATAACAGCTCTCAAAGATCCCACCCTGGGAAACACCCCTCCAAAAAAGTCTGTAACCAGTTGGATTTACACCCCCACATCATCACATTGACTCATCTATTTGTTAATTATATAAATGTATTCTGCAATGTTGAACAAGGATGGCTCACTTCAATCCAAGATTGACAACATTAAGGCCTCTTTAGAGATCGTGGTAAGAATGTGCCTGTGCGCTAAAACATTTGGTGTCAAGTCATCCTGACTTCACTGGTGGGAACTTCTGACACTAAATCATCCCTGTTAGTTCATCTCCATAAACTCCCAAGTAAATATTCAAAGGCCTTACAAAGCTTACTGATTCATTGCCCCATGACTTTTTCTATGTCCAAAGCCCTACAAATGTTTCTTGTTCAAACTAACAAAGCTCTTCACTAGCCAGACATTTCCAGACATTAATTATTTTGATTTGAAAGCTCTCATACAGGCATCAAGTGAGAACAGTTGTCTTTCCACAAGCTGTACAGAAGTGAGAGTTATTGCACTTGTAGTGCAAACACTTCGGCATGTGCATCATTTTACTGTTTTGAGTCATCCCTCTGACATCTGTAAGATGGCTTAATAAAGTTCAGCACGTATGGAAGATGGACAGGAGTTTATAGTTCCCATAGTCATTATTTATCCATGTTGCATATAGTAGTTTCTTCTATTTATTTATTTTCCCTCAGATTTCACAGATGAGTTCAAAAATAAGGCTGGGAGAGAGGTCACATTATCTATTCCACTTCTTAAAGTCAATCTAGAATTGCATAATTTTTAAGATGACATTGTCTAAAATGCTCTTAGAAACACTCAATGAAAGTTTTAATGCATATTAAAAGCACTCAAAATATAGTTCAAGTTACAGTTAATACAACATATCTGATAGTCCATGTCCATTCCTTCTGTAGTAAACTGATGTCCACTGTTACCAAGTGCTGTCTGTTTTTATGATTGTTTCCAAACAATATCTTTCCAAATAAGAACATGATGAGTTAATATTACTGACAACTTGGCTCTGGTGCACTGTGGAGCAGGACGCTGATGGAAGGCAACTGACAGTAGACTTTTTATTTTTAGATCTTTTTTTTTTCCTTCTAATTCCTGCAGTAATGGGGGGAAATAAAGAGAAAGGATTGTTTTTGTCATTGAGACGACTTTATTTTTGGAAAACAAAAGGCACAGTCTCACAGAACTGCTGAAAATAGATTTTATATTGGCATCGTTGGGAAGTTCTTTGCATTGAAGATCAGCCCTGTAGTTTTAATGGTATGAAAATAAATGAAGGGGAAAAGGGTAGATGAGATAGCTGCCCTGCTGCAAGTTGGACCAAAATTTGTCGATCTTCTATATGCATTCTTGGAGTCTTTAGTCATTGTTATGCTATCCATTGTATCCTTACATATTTATTCAGGTTAAGAAACACATTTTGCAAGTGGTAGAGATGACTGTAGCATTAATTTTTCTCCTACTTACAAATTGAAATGACCTGCTTTATTTCTTCAGTTCTTTTTATTTTCTGGTTATTTTGCTCTCAGAAAAGATTTCCCATTCAGTACCATATATAATTTCCCTTGTAACATGGAATTTGTGATTCTAATAGAATCCAATGCTTAAATAAAGAAGTAGGCTTTTGAGTCAAGTAGAATAAAAGATTTTTTTACATAATTTTGTCTAAAACTTACTTGCTTTGCAAAGGTGCATGTTGAGCATTTGAGTCTATTCTTGTTGATATGTCACTTAGAGAATGATTAATTTAACATAATCTTCTCTCAGGAATAATACACTGAGAAAGATGTCATGTGTAGGAAATAGAGGGAATTTCTTGTCCTGCTTCTCTAACACTGTTTGATGAAGAAAGATCTCTGTGTACCATTCAATACCAGGTTCAATAGGGCTGATATTTAGAGTATGGAGCCATTTTTACTTTCAGTTTATTTCCCACAGGTGTTAGTAGAATCCTGGACTGCTAGCCATTGCTACATGCTCTTACAACAAATACTTAGTTTAGTATATAGACATATGAGGTATGTGTTTTGAGTGATCTTCTGAGTTTTGGCAAATGTTCTCACTAATGGTGGGACACCAATTTACCTGCACTAAGATTTGTGTAGGGTTCCCATTCCTTTTGTGTCCTTTTGTGTCATCTGACCACATCCATGCTATTAAATGGCCAGGAAACATAAAGACAGCTTATGGATCAGTAGAGTTAAAAACAGATATTGTAGCATCAAGGAGGATTGTCTCCTTCTCTTTGTTGAGGGCATGTGCCTGCCAGTTTTAACCTGAGCTACCGTTACCCACTGGTAAATGTTAGGTACCATGTCTGTGCCACATCTGTGGTCGCTCCAGCATTATCTCTGCTCTTCAACCAAGAGCACAGCTCTTAACCATAGAGTAGCTTTACATTATGTGTAGTCCTTGCTCCATTTCTGGAGTGCTGTGAAAATTATGACTGCCACAGTTTTTGAGTACTATTTTGAGCAAAATGCACTGTGTTGGAGATACATATAGTCATTTCAGTCTCCTGAGCCTGCACTGTCTTGTTCAGTGGCATTTCCAGCAACATGTCGTGAAACTGTCCTTGGTTCCTCTGCCTATGAAGCTGTTGCTATTAGAATCATGGAGTAATTTGGTGAGAAATGCTTTCTGGAGGACATCTAGTTCAAGCGCTGCTCACAGCTGGACCAGCTTTCCTATTGGGTCACATTGCTCAGGGTCTTTTTGAAACAAATTTTGAAAATTTCCAAGAATAGAGATTGTGTGACCCCTCTGGGTGGCATGCACCAGTGCTTGCCCCTGTCATTGTGGGCTTTTTCCCCTTCCTTATGTTCAGTTAAAATGTTCCTTATTGCAACTTGTTCTTCTTTTTGCTTTTTTCTGTTTGTCTGGGCACCTCTGAGATGAGTCTGGCTCCATCTTCTCTATTCCCCTTTTCAGGTAGTTGAGAACAGCTATTAGGTCCCAACATACCACCCCCTTCCAGGCTGAACCAAGCCAGATCTCTCAGCCTCTCTTCATAAACCCTGCGCTCCAGATCTGTAATCATCTTGGTGGTTCTTCTCTGGATTCTCTCCATTATCAACATATTGAGGCGTCACCCTTGAACACAGTGCTCCAGCTGCCTCATGCATGCCAGACAGAGGGAAGGATTGCTTCCTTCACCTACTGGCTACTCTCTTGCTAATGCAGACCTGTACATGGTTAGCCTTCACTGCTGCAAGGACACACTGCTGACTCATGTTCAGCTTGTCCTCCACCAGCGTTTGTCCTCCAACCAGCTCCACCAGCAAAGCTGGAAAGTCTTGAGCAGTCCCTTGGGAGACTACATCCTTCTTCTTTCAGTTTGCAAACACAGTCAAACTGGAGGAAGAAGGAAGGGAACTTGCAGGTGCTTCTTTTGCAGTACTCTGTTCTTCGGAGTTAATTTATGTGTTTTGCCTGAAAGCCCAGCTGATCTTCAGCACATGCTGTGAAGCCTGACCCTCCTCCGAGCTTCAGAAGGAGGAAAGACAATTGTGTGGTTGGGGTAAGTAGAGAGTGGGACTACTGTAAGCTGACACATGCAACTTGAAAGAAACATCCCTTTCTCCCTGGGCTGAGAAAGTGAGTGCTTGCTCGTTTTGATTCAGTTGATCTGTGATCTGATACATACAGAAGATGCCTGATGGATAACTGTGGGTGTGAATCAACAATATTAAAAAATAAATATGAGCATAAACATCTTGCATCCTATCTTTTTACTGTATAGAAATTCACTGCTGAAAGATGAGTCAGGAAAAAAGGTCTCCAAAGTTCACAATGAAAGTATTTCCCATTTTATTTATAAAGGTAAGGAATGCATGGCAATAGAGTGCTAAAGCTGAGTCAGGTTCTCTTAATTTATGAAAATAGGGATGCAATCTTCCCACAGACAAGTTGCTGCAAACTTTTTTGAGCAATTTATGCAAAAATTTTTTAAGCAGAGCAAATGTAACTGTTTACAGAGCAGTGGTCACAGTGAAGTATTTGTAGTACACTGTCAGAATCAGTGACAGCAGACAGGTAATGCGTTAGTTGTGCTTGACCTTTCTGAATAATAAGATTTTGCATTCTGCCTTCTGTACTCTTAAATGAGAGCTTCCTTCCTTGCCAGTTTGCCCTTGGTGAGCCCTCAGCTGCTGCAGACGCTTGGTGTGCAGCAGGCAACAGGGCATCTGAACTTCCAGCTTCTCAGACATAGTGGCTTGAGTGCAATAATTATCTCTTTTCTACCTTCCTAACAGCTGGAATTACACCTGGAAACCTACTTCATGTACTTTACAGAGCCTGGTAGGAAAGTCCAGCTGTGAATAAAAACATAGAGCTTTATGACCTTCAATTGGCTGTTGCAACTGATGTAACAAAGCCCAGTCTGGATTGTACCACAGTTTTCATCTTGCCATTGTTTTTTTTTTTTAAACCAACTGTTTTTTCCATGCTTAGGTCTCAAGTCACAAGAGAAAATATTTTGGAAATGTAGGTCAAATTACAGAAGGTGTTTTTTACTGAGGTTAAAGCAAATGAGCAGTATTTCTAATAGTGCTTTACATTTGCTTTGTTTTTTACTGTTAGGTTGCCTTTGTATATCTGCAGTAATGTTCCTGAAACTTTAAAAGCAGTAATGTTCTTGAAAGTTTGACAGCATTGCAGAACTGCTGGTGGTGATTCAAACTGAAATGTGCAAACCTAGCAATCTAAAATTAGGGTCCCAAATTGATAGTAAGTATTCAGTTAAGAACTGTCACATTTACCTGCCGTTGATTTCGGTAGAATTTAGAAAATGATGCAGAGAGACAGTTTACCCTTGGCTACACTTGAAGTTAAACTGAGTTCAGCACCAGTTGTAACTGCTTTATCAGCAGTGGGTAAATTTGCTGGAGTAGACAAAGCTCCTGAGTTTCTGGGTTTTGCTCAATGGGAAGCAAATTTATGAACTTTTTCCATGTTTGAGTGTAATAACTAAATATATTTTTTTCTGTCTCCCAGATGTTTTTTGGAAGGCAGGAAAGATTTAGCAGTCTTAGCAAAAAAAACAATGATCATTTTGGAAACATTTCAGAATTGCCTTTCTATGTCAAGATTTTGTGCTGTACAGAAATAAATTAAGCAGTGTTTTGGGGCCCAGCACTTCCACCATCCAACTGTTAACAGATTTTACGATAAACTGCTGTTCATGTTTCTGGACAGAGAGGGTCATATTAAGTTGCTGGCTGGGCTCTGCAGGGTGAAGGTACTCAGAAAGAATGGGCAGGATCTCTTTGCCGCTCCCTCCCATCTGACAGTGGAGAACAGCAGGAGTTAATGGTGCATCTCTGTACTGTCTCCTATTAGTATTAGTGGCACTGTGCCAGGAGTGCCAGGTGGTTAAACGGTACCTTAAAATGGTTAAGTGGCCCTGTGAGCACCCAGGGGCAAAAGGAAGAGTGCAGAGCTGTCCCTGTGCCATGTGTTTGGTGTCATCCCTGGGGTAACTTGTCCTGTGAACTGAGCTATGGCAGCATGGACTTGGTTCGATGCATCATTTTTCTTCCATTTGTTACCACTTGTTTGGGAGGAATCAGCTTTTGCCTTGGCTATACTTGCCTCCAAGAAAACTGCTTTACTGCTTGCTTTCTTGCTGTTTTCATTTGCTCTACTGTGCCTTGGGGTGATCAGTGATAAATTTCTGTCCTTTGGGCTTTTGATTCAAGGTTTTCTCATGCTGCCTGTGTTTTGCTTGTGGCTGTGGCATTATAGATCTACATGGGCTGGAGCTCTGGGCTGAGGTCTTGCCTTGCTTGATTTACCAGCTCTTACTACTTAAAGAGCCAGGATGCCTTCATCTAATACCATCTCTCTTCACAGTGGCTTTCCCTGAGGTTCTGATATTTTTCTTTGAAGTCCTGAATTGAATAGCATTGTGCTTCAGAAAGTATGAGCTGTTCCTATACCTTCTACCAGGTGTACTTATCTGAAATGAAAATAAAAAAAGACATTTGTTCAGGATAAGTTGCTGTGGTTATCGAATCAACTTCCTGGTTGCCATTGCTGAGACGATGAGAAGCTTCTGCCTTTTGAGGAGAGATCTGATTAATAGGATTGCTTATATCAGCGTGTTGTCTCATCCAGCAGTGCAACATTTGAGAGCAAATAAAAATGTTAAAAAAGAAGTCTTGAAAAAAACCCTATTAAGGCTTATGCATTGTGGAGATTTGATTGATGTTAATAATTAAAATAATTTGTCAGTTTTGATAATGAGAATCTTTAATCCGAAATCCTGTGGTCCTTTGAAATAGCAGTCAGCAGGATCCTTTCCACATAACGTGCTTTGGGAATTCAGCCCTCAGAGGTAATAAATTATTAGGATAACTCTTCAGTTTTGTATTACAAAATGCAGTTTTGACCAAAAAAACCCAAAACCCCAAACCCACACATTTACAAGTTGGGTTTTTTTAAAAGAAATAATTTATATGCATTATCTGGTAAAGTTTTTGTTCTGTTTGCATTGAAGATGTACTGATCCTCACAATGTAACTGGAGGTAAATTAAGAAGCTGTATAAAGATTTCTGCTCATTGCATTGCCATTGCAACTGCTGTGGCAGGAAAAGATGTGGATCTGTTCCTTGGGAAGACCAAGCAGCCACAAGTTTCTTTAGCCAAGAGCAGTTGCTTGTGGTCATGTCTGTTTCCCATCCATAGCAGGGCACCTGAGATAAAATGGCCCAGTGCTGAAAACGGATATTCAGAAAAGGAAAAACAGTGTAATCCCTTTGGCCTCCCTACTATATTAATATCCTCCAATTGCCATACATTGGGAATTAAAAATTTCTAGAAATACTTCTCAGAAAGGAAAGTTGCAGTTGTAAGCCAGTTTTATATTGTGATATTGCCAGGAGACCATGGCTGCAGTCTCATGCTGCCACATGATTTTTCAATCCTGTTGTTTCAGGTTGTGGAGAGAGATGCTACTACCTCTCCTCCCTTGGGATAATCAGGGGACAGCCTTGCTTTAGCAACTTTACTTTTGGCTGTGCTTTTGGGAGTTTTGCACATGACCATGGTTTCCAGCAACCAGGGAATTGTGCTGCTTCCCAGAGATCTCTCAGGGGTGTTGTATAAGGAAATTACATTACTGCAGGCTTGACCTCAAAATCCCAGGGGAAAGTAAGCAAAGAAAGCAAGCACACAGTATGTAGAGGATAAGGTTGTACTCTGATTTGGGTGATTTTCAATTGATTGTGATGGTGGGCAGGACCTGGGCTGAATCCTTCTCAGTTCTCCAGTGACATCACCATCTCGTTCATCATGGGCTCAGTTTTCAGGTGCTCAGAAGCTTGGCAAGCGGCCGTGTGGATTTGTGGCCACACCTGGCACATTTGGTATGTGCAATATCCTTCATGTGACATGGCAACTGGAAGTAAAGGAGAAATATTAACCCAATAAAAAAAGTGAAAAAGAAATGTCTCCTCATAGGTTTAGTGAAAGCAAGAACCAGAGTCCTCCACTGGGCTTGTTACCACCCTATTATTTAGAAGAATAAAATACTAAATTGGGTAGAGGAAGTAAGTTTCCGGTGTCACCCAACTTGCCATTCAAAACACATTGAAAAATGACAACACAAAGTAAATTTGATCTTGAAATATTATTTGGAACTGTAAAATATAAAAGTTGGATTTAGAAAAATTTGAAGCTAAATGTGGTAAATGTTTAAAACCCGTTTTGTTCGTAAAGACTTTGATAAAATAAATTTGATAAACCAGCATAAATTCATTAATAATTTGGGTAAACTAAAACCCATTTTATTAGTGAATAACAAATAAAATATGACTGAAAACCTTTGCTTTGGCATATGAAACCATTAGCTATTTATACCCAGTTTTTATAACTGTATATAGATATAAAATAGGCAATCATATAAAATATTAAAATATCAGAATTCATTGACTGTAAAGGCCTTAAAATACTAAGACACTGAAATTCTGGAAATGCTGTAGAATCACATTCTACAAAAGCCTCTAATATTTTCAGATTGTTTTAGTTTTGTGAGTGAATAAGAGCCTTCTTACCATTTTTCAGTGTGTGAAAATTTAGCATTTGCTCCACCATTTCCCTTCTCTTCATATGTCTTAATTGCCCGTCAAGGAAGAAAGTTGTCTGTTTGAAGTACTGTCCTCTGCGTGTTATACAGCAACATTTCCGTAAGTTCTGCCAGTGATGAGATTACTCTGTAATTCCCCAAACAGCTGGGTCTGCTTTGTTAGGAATAAAATCTCTTGGGGAGTGTATCCCAATCTTAGTTCTTAGCCTTCCAAATCACATTAACAAAATCATCACATGCCTGCGTGAGCACTTCTCTGCCACTTTTAATTAATTCCAATTATATGTTCCCCATTCCAAGAGGTTTATTGCCCTTTTTTTTAAATATCCTTGTATCAGCTTTCAACTTCCATCACTGTTAGTAGTTCTTTTTAATGATTTAGGCTTCTCAAGAAGATATTCTTGACTTCTTCCCTTCTGCCACTGTGTTTGTTTCATCTGTGCAGCTCATTTCTTGGCAACATGCAGCCCTGGCATTTGATGCAATGCTGTCTTGTCTCTCGGAGAAGGCATCAGTGAGGCTGTGGCTGGTTTGCCAGTTTTCCTGAGAAATTCTGTTGGAGAAAACAGGAGGCTGCTGTTCATGCCAGTTTTCTGCAGTAACTGTGAAAACCACATCAGTTTCCCACCTCGGGCAAGCATATTCCTTATATACTTTCATGCATCGTCCTCCATCGTTGCACTGGTCAGACAGTGTCTTTCCTGTGGGCTGAGATTTCTTTCTTGGAGTCTGTTTCTGAAGGAGTTTATCTGTGGGTGTTGTGATACATTCAAAGATGCTCATTCTGTTAAAATCTGTGTTGGCCATGCAGAGGGCAGTAGAGCTGGAGCTTATACTCAGCCTTTGTCCTGGATGCTGCAATGGGTTGTGGACTTGGAGCTCCTGACCAGGATAGTCTCTGAGGAAAATGACTGGAGGCTTCTCACTTGATGATTTCAACTGAGTTGTGATCAGTCGCAGCTACTTTCTAGGAGAGTAAACACCTCATCACACCTCATGACTCCTCTCTGAGACACGACAAAGTGAGCAAGTGTGAGAGTCCCCACACACAGCCAGGAGCCTGTGTGATCCTCATCCCACTACCCATCAGGTTGAGAGCATTTACCTTGCAGGAGCAGGCAGCCGATGAGGGCGTGCTGTCCCGTGGCTGACCATTCAAAGGCCACTGGCTCTGCCTCAGCCCTTTGCAAACCCACTGTTTTTTTCTTTTTCATGGTAACAGCAAGAGACATCGATTCAGTGTCAGATGGCCAATAAGGTATTCAGGTGCTTCTCTTCCACTTTGTACTGAAAGAGCAAATAGTCTAAGCCACAGTGTTACCATACAACCAGATGTTTTTAGGCTATCTTGCTGTAAATATTCTGATTTTAGACTTTAAGTACTGGGATGGGTAAGCAGCTGTGACAGTCTGCATTAGGAAATATTTATACAGGAGTTAAACTTCTCAACACACTTCAGGTTTTATTTCAATATTTCCATGTGTTTTGATAATTCCTTTGCTTATTTCATAATTATCACTGCTTTATTTTTGTGGGAAATTGAAAATGACAGTCAATAACATGGTAATGCTTTACCATTTCTCTTTTATTTCATGCTTACTAAGGATACCAATTTTTGTACACTGCTTGTTTAACCAAAAAGAAGCCACTGTTAGTATTTAGAAGCAGACTGGTGCTTTCTTTTTTCCAGCCAGCCACATTTTACAAAGTTGAGCTCTGCTGAAATCATCCAGCTCAGATTCACTTTCTCCCTGGTGTTTCCAGAGGGTGGAACCTGTAGGCTAAATGCAGATTAGGATGGAGCAGAGTGTAGGGGAGGAACTGCAATAGTAGATGGGAAGAAACTCTTACAACCTTCTTTCCTAGATCATCATTAAATGGCCTCAAGTTTAGAACAGAGGCTCTTAAGAGACAGACATTTCAAAAGGAAACTGATACTGCTGAAGTTAAACAAAAGTATTTAATTATATCTCTATCTCCGTGAACTTTTCTTCTCCCTGTAGGTTTCACAGCTAACCATAGTCTGGTGGATGTAATTTTATTCTACTGTTTGGCATCTTCATGTCACTTTGTAAAATTTTTTCACAAATACAATTATTGCATCCTGCCAAGATGCTGTGACATAGAGAGCTATGACTTAATTTTCCACTCTCAGAAATTTAGAAGGAATATTTTTACACTAAACAGTATCAAAAAAATTGTTTATGCATATCAGGGTTTATATATACCAAGTCCAGACTGTAAGACCTGGATATTTTCTGTCCAGGGTCCCCAGTGAGATGCTGCTAAATGACGAGGTGTTGTCATTGCTGGGAGCAAGTATCTTCTTACTCCCTGCTCCTGTGTTAAAGAGGGCATCTGAAGAGTTAGGAGGTTCACATATCTATCATCTCACAGTGTTTCTGCACAGCAGGGAGTGACTTAGATGTGTGTATGCCAGCCAGCATCAGCCAAGAGAGGTGAGTAATAAAAAATAGAGAAACAGCCAGCAGAACAGCTCAGTTGTTTCATCTCCAAAGAGCATAGTAAAGTTGAGGCTGGACACTGCCGCAGAAACTATTCTGCAGAAAATCCAAGCCAAAGCTTCTTAAATAGAAGCTATTTATAAAGAATTATTAAATCTTCTAAGGTCTCAAATGTAACACAAAACCATACATCTTACTCCCAAATACGCCTATGACAGTATGTAAGTCTTTATCACGTTGATTGAACCAAAGGCAAAACCGTGTATTCCTTTACAGAGAAAACTGGATTAATAAGGTATTCATTGACATATATGTTTGATTATATATTTTTTATGAATTTAGCAGGAGTATAGTGCTGTCAGTATGTTTTATAGCCAAAGGGAGTTTTGTATTATTTTCAAACACAGAATAATTATTCTGTGTATTCATTGCAATAGTAACTGTAAAACAAGTTACCAAGTTAAACTGGCAATATTCTGCAGGGGAAGAAAATTTTTTGAATAGTTGTTTGGATGCTAATTGTAAGGATATAATGGATTCTTCAAGTCTGTTGCATCCTTAATCTGAGACTGGTTGTCACCCCAGAAGAGAGAACTTGAAATATTTTTTTCTCAATTCCTCAGGGCTTTCCTCACTGTAGTTTCTATTCAATTCATAGATCTTAGAATCATAGAATGGATTTGGGTTGGAAGAGGTCTTTAAAGATCGTCTAGTCCAACCTCCCTGCCATGTGCAGAGGCACCTTCCACTAGACCAGGCTGTTCAGAGCCCCATTCAACCTGCCTCTGAACACTGGAACACATCGCAACAGGGATGGGGCATCCACAGCCTCTCTGGGCAACCTGTTCCAGGGCTTCACCACCCTCACAGTAAAGACTTTCTTCCTTATATCTAGTCTAAACCCACCTGCCCCTTGTCCTGTCACTACAGACCCTGGTAAAAAACTCTTTGTCCATCCTTCTTCTAAGCTCTTTTTAAGCATTGAGAGGATGCAATAGGGTCTTCCCAGAGCTGCCTTCTCCAGTCTGAACAACCCCAACTCTCTCAGCCTATCTCCATAGAATAAATGTTCCAGTCCTCTGGTCATTTTCGTGTCCCATACTTTTGGTACCACAGAGTGTTGCTATTTGCCAGTTGAAGGAGAAACATGAGCTGGTTGAACTCAGCTCCTCTGGAACCTATCAGTGTTCCTTCCTAGCTAACCAAACATAACATCAGACAAGCTTTGCCTAGTGAAGAGTATAAGAGCAGAACAGAGAAGTAGTTTAAAAGTCTTGCTTCACAATGCTTTGTGGAGATCTATAGTAATACAGTTCTGTGGTGTTGAAGTGAAATTCTTAATACTGTGTTCTGTGTCATGAATTAATTTACTTATTGTTTGCCGAAGAGCTGTAACTATGCCAAGAGCCTGAATCCAGACTCAACTAACATCTGTGTGCGCTGCATAAAGAAACTGGATTGTTCTCAGAGCCAGATGTTGTGAGCAGAGCTGAACAGAATGTGAAGACTGGGAGGACCTGCTCATAGCAGGTGTTAGAAATAGGGACCCACACTCGCACTTGCTGTGGACAGAGCAGTGGAGTTAATCAGCACTTTGAATCAGAGCCCCTGATCAGAAACTCAGCATAGCTGGGAGCATTGTAAGTGCTTTGAATTCTGCCTTCTGGGAACTGTGGGGTACGTCTGGATTCCTACTGTCCATATTTCTTTATGATGAAGGGTATGAAAGTACAGGGTACAAAAATATCACAGAGCGTGTATTTAGGCATGGCATAGGAGCCAAAAGGAGATGCACTGTATCAGGATTGGTGTATAATCCTTTGTATTTGAACATACACATATGCAACTGTCTCAGAAAACCAGTTTTTCTTTTCAGGCCTCCAGCCATATTTTTGCTATCTTGACATCGATAAATCTGGCTAAGAAATACCAGAGAGGATGGAGTGTCAGCACAAGTATCGTAGTGATTCTTAAAGATAAGGAGAGAAACCCATAAATGTCCCCTAATGGACCTGGAACTTATGGCTTGCCTATGCAGTGGTGCTTTAAGTGCAACAGTAGACACTGTTAGAGCAATACAAACGTGCTTAGATCCTCAATACAGGGTCCTAAGCTCATCTAGCTATTTATGTTTATTTCCAGTTGTAAATCTGCATGGCTTAAAAACAATAGCAACCACTCTTCTAAGCAGGATAGTTTGAATTGTTTAACTTCTCAAGTCAGGGATCTGTGCCACACTAAGAAACTTTGCTGAAGTTAAAGCTGTGACTGAAACACATCTAACATGTTTGAAATCACTGTGTCCTGGGGATGTACCTGGGAGTGCTGTTGATTTTAACTTTGGTTTAGTTGACAGGATTCCTGTCATCAATGTAAACATCTGTTTGGCTTTTGTTTTTTTTTCCTATAGGTTGGCTGGATTAACTGGCTCTCCTTCAGAGGCAACCTGAGAGATCTATTTTGCTTTCATTGAGCATCTCTACTACACATCAGAAAGATTTCCTAGGTCCAAAGGTTGCACAAAGGACAACTGAGCAGCACAAAAATGTGACTCTGACAAGAGACTCCAAGCTTTCTGTCGAGGATTTTTCTTCTGATCAGTTTTTAATTTAAATGCATCACTGAAGCATGCTTAGTAGTTAACCTGATAGGAGGGAAAAAAGCTTTCTCATTAATTAGGACTGCCAAAAACCACAGTCCCCTGAAGCTTCAAAATGAGTGCTCCATTAATCCCAAACAAGTCATGTTATGCCCAGCTTCAGGACAACTGCAGTGAAATAAAAAATAATAATGAAAGCATATTGAGTGTGGGGGATACTAATGCCAACCAAATTGTGACAAAAGTTAGAACCGTTGAAGGAGATGTTAAGAAGCGTGATTTCACTGATGGAAGTGGGAGCATACACTTGGAAGGATCAGAGAAAGTCACTCATCTGAATACAGAGCACAATAAACTTCTCGCCACCTTCAAAGACTCTCGGACCTTTCACACTGGTGAGAGTAAGCTGCCCTCCTCCACAAGCAGGGACATGGGGAAAGACTGTAGAACTGGTGAAGCTAAGGATATACCAAGACATATCAGGATTAGCCGAGGACAAAGTCTGTCCAACTTAAAAAGTAGCACAAATGATCCCAACCTGGAGGTTATTTCCAAAGGTGATGTGGACTTCGCCCAGAACTTTTCTAAAGGTAAAATGTCCAGGGCTGTGGAGATGGAGAGAATAAAAAGGCTTTCTTTGGGAAGACCAAGTAAATTCTCTCCTCAGTCTGAAACATTTGCGAAAGACTGTGTCAGCCGCGTGTCGTGTAAACGTCCGCTTTCTGCATCATTGGACTCCATTGACAGGTCACACCATTTGATAGGAAACACAGAGAAATCACAAAAAACATCCACGGATCATTTTCTTGGGGTGGTGTTTCATCCACTTGATAATACCTCAGAGGAAAATATTGTATTTTATTCTAAACCGACTACCTCAGGGAACAAGAAAATAAGTAAACCAGAAAATGTACCAAATGTTAATGTTGAAAGCACACTGCATACTTCTCATTCTCAACATTCAGCTGTTAAGCCCAATGAGATTGCTAGTAAATCAGAAGCACAATTAAGTCAGGGTGATAAAAGTAAAAAACTGGAGTTTAGGACTGCACCATCTCTACAATCTAAAAATAAGTGTCAACAAAAGATTGAGAGATTTATGCTTGTGGAGTTCCTGGGATGTCAAAAAGATGGAGAAACAGAGGTACAGGAACAGAAAGGCTCTGGGTCTGATGTCTCAAAATTTGAAGCATCCCATTTTCAAGACACTTGTAATGAAGTAGAGGATACGTTGTCAAGCCAGGTGGTAACTCATCATGATGACAAGTTGCTGAGTAATAACGTTGCCATCGGTGGGGAAGAGAGGGGAAGCGATGACAGTGACAACAAGGCAACTGTCGGGGTTGGTGAGGAATATTATACTGACAAAGAAGCAGAATCAATATTCCCGCTCACCTGTGGTAGTAAATCCAGTGGCAAAGTCACACCTAGGAAAAATGAAAATTTACATGAAGTTGACACAGGTTGTGCTGAAGCAGTGGGTGAACAGGTATCTCTTGCACATAATATTAGTGTACCTGCCAGCAAACCAATTAAAGTTAATGAGAATAAACTGACGCAAGTCAAAGGAAGCACCAAGGATGCTGCTGCTCCCACTTCTGATCTCTCAGATCAGCACAGAACGTGCCATGCAGAGACGGTGTCAAACCAGCAACCTGACAATCCCAACAGTGATGTGGAAAACTCAGGCGTTTCCTTTCTGAGTGAAAAGACCGATAATGCACAGAAACATCCTCCAGAGGAAATGCCAGAGAGCTGTTATATTTCGGCAAAGGCTGATGCCTTTTTATGTGTACCAACTCCTGTGTGCACAGTGGCAACGCTGGATCTTAATAGTCAGCCCACGTTATCAAACAGTAATTTGAAAGACCTTTATGCACTTCATGTTGACAAACTGTCACCTTCCTCAGTCCTACCTCCCATTGACAGTACGCAGTTGTTAAACATAACCCCTAAAGTGCCTATCAAGACTGCTTGCAGCAGCACCATCCCAAAACCTATTCTGGTCCACTCCAAGGGCTCCCTAGCAGAGAAGATGGGTGTGGACAGTGACTGCAGTGAAAAGCTGGAAGAAGGCATGGAGATGAAACCTGCCATACCCAGGCCCAAACCCGTGAGACCTAAAATAATCACCTACATTAGGAGAAACCCTCGTTCGATAGAGCAGCTGGACCCTCCGTTTGCACCGACAGGACTGCCCTTTGGTAGCTCTGCAGCGTGTGGCATGCCCATCTCTGCAGAGCAGAAAGTGTCCAATGGAGAGGAGGCAAAGCCCACCAGCATCTTGTATGACAAATTCAAACCTGACCTCCAGAAGCCAAGACTCTTCAGTTCTGGGCTGGTGGTGTCAGGAATTAGGCCCCCAGGCCATCACTTTGGTCCAATGAGCGAGAAGTTTCTGCAGGAGGTAAGGAGGCAGCTGTGACAGCTTCTTTTGTATGCCAGGTGATGGTCATTTGCTTCCTTCTTGCTGCCAGAAGTTAGTTTTCAAGCCTCAAATAAGAAATAAATCCTAAATCAAGGCAATGTGTGATCACTAAAAGTAAACTTACTTAACTGTTTCTGGATACGGGCCTGTTGCAATGTCTGATCTGTGACTAGAAGTTGTCACTGTGTTTCCCCAGTGTTTTTCAGCAAATCAGTCACCTGCTAGTAGTATAAATAGAGATGTTTAGAAAGGAAAAGGCACACGGTTAGATTTTATTCATAAACAGAATTTCTTTTTTCTTTTCTTAAAGAATAGAATTGGGAAATGAATGTAATTTGCCCACAGAGACTTTTCCTCCTTAATGGAAAAGTTGGCAAGATTTTGCAGAGAGAGCACTGGAGATCTAAACTAATTCCCTTCTTTTTAACTGTACTGAAGCCAAGGGACTCTCAGAGCTCTTTTTATGTGATATATGGCATACAGGAAAAGATTTACTTTTGACCAGTTTTAATGCCATGTGTTATATGGACCTGCATCTCAAGTAAGAAACCTCCTTTCACTGGAAAGCCTTCCCGAGCAGCCTAAAAGTGGTGGAAGTCCTTGTGGCTAATTCCAGCTCCTGATGTTTCATGTTTCTTCCTTAATAAGTTGAGCAGGAGTCTTAGCTCCCTGAAATCCATGCTAGGAAGTGACAACAATGGAGGGAGATTGACCTTGCTTGGAAGGTGGAGAAAGGACAGGAAAGAAGGAGTGACATTCGGGTCTATGATGTGCTCTTTTCTTCTGCTTGGGACCTGGGGTAGCTCAGCAACCAAGCTTTTTCTATAAATACTGAAGATAACACCAGTGTCTTTAATTTGAACCAGTATTTAAAAAAACCCCAAACAAACCCAAAGATATAAGTTTTTTTCCTGTATGTGTTGTGATGTTATTGAGACAATTCTACATACAGTATTTATCCAAGGAACAGCATTGAAATAACATATTTGATGACAGTGTTGACAATCAAAAGCTGGCAAAACCCAGATTAAGATACCATGTGTGAGTGTAGATTGCCCCTTACGACATGTTGACAGTCAATGTACTGAAGTGATCATGGATTATAGTTTGTCATAGAGCACTGTCTCATCCCAAACACAGAAAGGACGGTGGTGGTTGTTTCCCCTCCAACTTCACTTTCCAGATCTGTCCCTTATAATTTACATCCAGAGGAGAAATGATTAAAGTCATTGTGAGCTTGTCTGTGCCAGCCATTATTAGCAGATCTTCATGATCACCGTGCAAGGCAAGGGAAAATTGCTAGGTTATTACTGTTTAACCTGTAGCAACAGAAATTGAAGCCAAAATAACCCAAACTGTGCAGATGTTTGGCTGTTTATAGGGTGACATGACCCCCTGAAGACCATCAGTGACTATGACATATAGAGTTGAGGTTTAGATAATCAGACAGGATCAGCAGACACATCGGGGAACAAAATTTCTGTGCACTGCTGAGGACTGTTCTTAACCTGAGAAGGACTCTGATTGTGGCAAGCCTGTAGCATGATTTACTCTAGACTAAGGTTGAAAGGAGGATACTTATGGTCTGGAGAAAGTCTAAAGCATCTGCTGCTGCTTCTCCAAGAAATATGACTTTGGATGGGTATTTCAGCAACAGAAGATTGGAACGCAAACAAGCTGCTTCTTCAGAGAAGCTGGATTACCTGGAGAAGAAGCTGAGAAGGAAAAGGCAATCAAACTGCAGTTTGTGTGATGAGTTTGCATTAGCCTAGGAGTCAGGAGCTGCTAGCAGAGGGTGTATTTGCTCTCTTCAGCTACCATCCTTCAAGCAATTACCTTACTCTCCATCTAGTTAGAAGTACGCAAATGGTACTAGTTTGTCTCCGGCATGGATCAAGAGAAGGAAAAATTGATCCACAGAGCTGAACAGATGCTTAGAAAAGCAGTTGTGCACAGTGGAGGTTCATGGCAGATGTCTGATGTGTAGCCCAAAAGAAATTAATTAGGGTAGACTGAGATAGATCAAAATTACCCTGGTGAATGAACAATGCTGAAGACTTGGAGATTTTGGAGACAAAGAGACACTGGAGTAGGATGACTACTGTTTGTGAAAGAAAAAAATCCCAGGTTGCCCTATTTCACCCATCCATTTTGGACTTTGGAGAAGTTTGATTAGCATTTTATAGCCCTTTACATAGCTATGACAGGGAGTGTTAATAGCTGCTATCAGTCACACTTGTAATCTCTAAGCACCCTTCAGCTAGCTAAATGGTAGGAACAATTAGATACTCCTCTGGGTATCATGAGCTAGAAGAAATAGGAAGATATCATCTCAGAACAGAAGACTCCAAGGTAAGACCTGGAGAGCTCTGTCAGGAAGACTAGAGGGCTGCCTGCATGCACTGGGGACCCTGCAGGGCTCCTTCAGTCGCTTATACTAGAGCCCACATAGGACAGCTCAAACAAAATTCCCAGCTCAGGCATGAAGGCAGTCCAGCTGTGCTGAGAGACTGAGTCTGTAGCAGAACTGAGTTAAGGTTAAATGGGCAGCCTTGCCTGTGGCTTTGACAGCTGCTCAAGTACTCTTTTTTTTTAGAACCTCATCTTGGTGTGAACATAGATCTTTCATGCCTGTCTTCATCCAAAAAAAGGTAGGCAATCCCTTGTCCCTGATGAGTGTTTTGATCACTCAGATAATCACCATCAAAGGTATAAGCAAAAGTGATTTTAACACAAATTTGTAAAAGTGTGACATAATAGAGTTCAATGGCAAGGTTCACTCTATTACTGGACCTGGTACTGACAAATAAGGAGAGTTTGGTTGGGGATATGAAGGTTGGAGGCAACTTTGGCTGCAGTGACCATAAGATGGTAGAGTTGAAGATCTTGTGTGGAAGAAGCAGGACACAAAGCAGGACTATGACCCTGGTTTTCAGGCAAACTGACTTTGGCCTCTTCAAAGACCTGCTTGGACGGATCTCATGGGTTAAGATTCTAGATGGTAGAGGTGCCCAAGAGAACTGGTCAATCTTCAAGCACCACTTCCTCCAAGCCCAGGATCAGTGTGTCCCCACATGTAGAAAAGAAGGATAGGGAACTCCTGGAGAGAGCTCGGTGCAGGACCCACCAAGATGATCAGGGGACTGGAGTATCTTCCTTATGAGGAAAGGCTGCAGGAACTGGGGCTATTTAGTCTAGAGAAGAGGAGACTGAGGGGGGATCTCATGAGTATTTACAAATATCTAAATGGTGGATGTCAGGAGGTTGGGGCATCCCTTTTTTCTATTGTAGCTAGCAACAGGACAAGGGGTAATGGGATGAAGCCGAAACACAGAAAGTTCCATTTAAACATACGAAAAACCTATTTCACTGTAAGGATGAGGGAGCCCTGGCACAGGTTGCCCAGGGAGGATGTGGAGTCTCCTTCTCTGGAGGTTTTCAAGACCTGCCTGGACGTGTTCCTGAGTGACATGATACAGGTGGGCCTACTTCTGCAGGGGGGGTGGACTAGATGGCAGGAGGTTTGGACTAGATGATCTCTAAAGGTCCCTTCCAACCCCTACCATTCTACGATTCTGTGAACTAAGTGGAAGAAATGTATAAAGGAAAATAGAGTTAGAATCCCTTTAGAATTATTTACATTCCATATTATTTATGTTGACTGGAGATGCAAATAAGTAAGGGAGACCCTCCCATTGAGTCATGAGTTTCAGAGTGGACCCCCTTGCTTTCTAAACTCCTGATGATCTTGAGAGCAGCTAGGTCTAATCTTAGTCTCAGACTAGGTCAATGGTTCCTGTCTAATGGGAGAGATGCAAAAATTGTAAGGAATACCTCTTGTTGACTCATGGGGTTCAGAATGGACCCTCTTGCCTTCTAAATTCCTTCTCAGAGAGGACTTGAACAAGGGGTCTGTCTGCATTGGGTAAGGAAGATTCTCTTAGTCTTAGGCAAGGGATCTCAGATATTGATGTTCAAGAAGGAGTTCCTGTCCAGGTGTCCAGTGTTAGTTTGCTCCAAAGTTTGAACCCTAGATTTCTCAAAGCAGAGTTGCAAGCAAATAATCTATTAGAGTGGTACAGCAACACGGTCAGCTTGAGCTGGGTGCCTCCAGAAAGGAACTTGAACGAAGAAATCCTTGGGCAATTTTATCCTTATAGACTATTCATCTGCCCCTCACACACTCTTCACACACTTTCCACGTGTCTTTTGGTCCAACACTGATTCTAGGCTGAGATCTTCTGACATCTTATTGGATTCTTTCAGTGTCTGCAGACAGACCGTTATGTTGTCTAGTTGCAGCTGCTGATGCCAGTTGTGATCTCCTTATCTTCTGGTTTGTGCTGGCTCTGGAGGCCATGTTTTGCTGAAGTAGGTGCACATTCAGTAGGTGAAAGTTTACAGCTTGTGGCCTAAGTCTTCGGCAAATACAAGTACTCATGCTAAGTAAGTAAACCTAAGCAAACAGCTGTAAATCATACAATGTTCTAACTCTAAGTCATTCATTCTGCTTAAAGTGTACTTATTTAAGCTGAGATGAACACTGAAAGGCATCTCTGCTCAAGGAGAGAGTTGCCTGGCCAGCTGTCCACTTGCTGTCTAGGGAGAACTCAAATTGATCTCATTCCATGATCTGTCATTGGTAAAATATCTTGTTGCTTTGAGGAGCAACCTTAAGAGGTGTCCCTACTCAAAGGAAGATCACCACTATGTAGAAATGCTGCCTAGCAGGGACAGCTCAGAGAAGGCTCACTTAGGCTGTTGAGATGTCAAATTTCATATAATGGGAGAGGTATGTGTGAGACTCCCTGTACCCACAACTTTCTCTGTTCCTTCATCAAGGAGTCTTAGAAACAACACCTGCTATTCATATGTTAATTACATGAGTGGTGTTCACCGTGTTTTACTCCTTTGAGGGTTTTGCTTACAGGAGTTTTGTCCCAGCTACGGCTCAGGCCTTTACCTCCTTTAGAGCCTAAACTACAGCTAGTTTAGTGAAGGGGAGTTGAGAGCCTCAGTCTCTTCTAGTCAGCATCAATGGGAATTTGTGGCCACTTTGTGTCCCCAGTTACCTCCATGGGAAGTAACAGGGCAATCGATGGGACCCAAAGACCGTATCATGCTAGTGAACTGAACAATGGGAGGGCACAGCCTCCCAAGGCTCAGTTTTTGATACTGCAGGATAGGGAGCACACTCCCCAGCTCAGTGTCCATCTCTGCCAGCATGTGTACACCCAGAGCCTGTTCGCAAAGACCAACATGGATCAGACCAGCCTGGTCTGCAGAGTGAGAGTTTACTTGGATGGATATGTCCATGCCTTGCCAGAGAGTGATTGTTCGCTCACTTCATTCACTATTTATGAATTCACTCTCTACTGCCAAGAACTCTGGTTCTGGTGAAGGTCTCTAAGGATCTAAGGGCCTGCTGATTGCTAGCTCTCCTGCCTTCCTTCACAAGACTGTGATTGTTCATTCAGCAACTTCCTTGAGTCCATTTCCCAGCCCGGGCATCTTTCTTCTCTGGAGAGCATGGACTGGAGCCTGTTGAAATGAAAGGCCTGCAGGGGAAAAAGAGGTAGGGGTAGTTTTACACATAGTCAAACTATAATTTTTCCCCCATAATCTCATTATTTGAACTGCCTGAACTGTTGTTGCCAAACTCTTTTCCCAAATAGTTGCCTGAAGCAAACACTTGACAAGAAAATTCTTGCTTGAGGCGTTAATGTTTGATGATGTTATAAACAAAGTAACATGAAGGACAATGTTGGGCATCCTTACCTGCTGGCCATGCTGCCAGCTGTGCTCAGGATTACTCAGCCTGTGCAAATTCCTGCATGCTCCAAGTATTTGCTCCAGATTTTCCAGCTTTTTCTAACAAATTGATTAAACAGGGTGAGCGAGGAATGAGCAGACAGCCACACACAGTAAAACTCTGAGATGAGCTTCTTTTTAAGTTGACAGACTGCAACAGATCTTTCTGAAGAGCTTTAAAATGACCTTATAGACATTAACTGCATACAATTCTATTGAGAACAATTAAATTTTACAGTTCATGCATTCACCATTAAATAGAAAAGAAAAAAATAATGTGTTTTTATGTCTCCAAAACTTATCTGTTAAAAAAAAGCACTATTTCTTGAGTAATTTAGGTAAATTATAGTTGGAATTCATAATCTTAAGGGTATTTTCCAACCTAAATGATTCTATTATAAATCCTTCTAATTTTTTCTCAGCTTGAGAAGATGTTTTATGCTTGTAATTGATTGTTTGTTTTTGTATGCACATTTGTTGCACTTCAGCGTTACTTCTAGCATACTGTCAATAAGAAGAAAAATTAGGTGACTGAAGGTTTGTCTAAGCAGACTCAGTTTATAAAAATACATGGATTCTGTATTTAAAGATATTTAAAGATTTTTTTCTGTTCTTTATACTGAAGTACTTGGCATTGGTATGTTTACTGCAAGTGAAAGATGAAATAATATGAAGTGTGTAGTGGAATGTGATTGAAATAAATTAATCAGGGAGAGAAAAGTTCACTAAATGTTATCCAGGAAAACAATCAGATATCCAGAAGTTGAAAATAAGAAGCTAAGCATCCCCTAAGTGTAGACAATCTATACAGTGAAAAACAGCATCTTAACTTGGAGAAGTAGGTCACAGGAGTATAATAAAAAAGGAAACAGGAAAATCTAATGGTGAGAAAAAGGACTGCAAACAAAGGCAAAGATATAGACCAAAAACATTGCTCAGTGCTTGTTGCATCTGCCCTCCCAGTCTTGTCTCTTAGCATTTTAAAGATTTTCTAAATTAGAATTAAAGCTCTTGAAGAAGCTAGGATCAAAGCTTTTATAGCCAGTGTTGAAGTGCATATTCTAAATGCTTATAATTGCTAAATAGAAATTGATTTGACATATTATATGCATCATAACTTAGAGCACCGTTAATTAATTGGCAGTTACATTTCTTCCTAAGTAGCCTATGGCACTTTTTGATTAATTCTTAAACAAATTTAGTTCAAATTTCTTATTTCCTAAGCTGTTTTTTTTTTTCTCTTGCTTAAATGGGATACATTGAAAAAAAATATTCATGGGTCTTTCCTACATTATGATGGGTTTGCATTTTATAAGAAAACAGTACAGAAGTTAAACTCTTCCCAGAAGACCAAATGGTTCTTTGCAAATGAGAGATGAAAAGTACAGATACTGCTCTGTTCGTCACAAAGAACCACAGCAAGGTGGGAGTGAGAGTCCTGTTTGAATGTAGAAAGATGCAAGGGCTGAATTGAAGAACCAGGTTGTTCTCCAACTGCAAATTCCCTGGGAAGAGACAAGTTGCTGGAAACACTTCCAGCTTGGGAAGACTACTGTGGTCAATCTTCTTTATGTAGTGCCTGGTGACAAAAACATGACAAAAAGCTTCTTTGCTCTGAGGGAGCCTTGGCACAGGCTGCCCAGGAAGAGTGTGGAGTCTCTTTCTCTGGAGGTTTCCAAACCTGTCAGGACGTGTTCCTGTGTGACCTGACAGGAGGGAACATGCTTTAGCATAGGTTTGACTGGATGATCTCCAGAGGTCCCTTCCAACCCTGACCTTTCTGTGATTGGGACTTACTATTTTGTCCTCACAGCACTTACTCTGGTAATCAAAATACCAAGAGATTTGTCACCAACTTTAGCAAAGCAGCATCTATTTGTGATAAACAGTAAATGTTTCACTTCTGCAAATTTGCTTTTCTTTTTTCTCCAATTCAAAGGGGATTTTATATCCCTGATTCAACAGCCCCCTGAAAATGTAATATACAGAAATGTGTCCACCTCCACAACCAAGTCTCTTTTCAGGAACTTCAGGGGCATAGATCACGATGGACATTTTTCAGTAACAACATGTAGAGGTTGGGGTTTTTTTCTGACACAAAAAGATGTGACAAAACCATTTCTCTTATAAAATTAAGTTAAAATACCTTCACCTTTATTTTTAACTAAGGAAGTTAAAACTGACTTTCTCCAGAACTGTATCTCAGTAAGACTATTTTAAATAACTTCTAATAAATTTTTCATTTACACACTGTTTGTTAACAGAAACTTAATTTTCACTAATTTCTACTAGTTGATGTCTTCCATTTGTCTGTTTTGGGAAAGAGGTGAATTCTTTATTTGGGTTTAATTGTGTCTTGAGACTATAATGTGCACTTTTTGAAAGTGATGATCAGTCTGCAGTGATCCAAAGCCCAGATTGACAAGAAGGAAAAATTAGCTTTTGTAAGCAATTTAGAGCTCTGTATTTTCTGGGTTTATTGATTTATTGCATAATACCCGTGTTAACGATTTTTCTGTAGGTTGGAGAAAGACCTGCGAAAGATGAATTTTGCCCTCCACCATATACTCACTACGAGGTCCCTCCAAGTTTTTATCGATCTGCCATGATACTGAAGCCACAGTTAGGACTGGGTGCAGTGTCCAGGTTGCCATCTGCAAAGAGCAGGATTCTCATTGCAAGTCAAAGATCCTCAGGTAGCTGTCTTCATCAGGAAGGAGAAATAACAAGTGCTCCCGGCCTCTGTCATCCTGATGGTTCAGGTAAAGTGTGTACTTTCTTTCCTTTAACTATAGTCACCAATAAGATTATTAATTTTTTCAGACAGAAATTTCACAAAATGAACAACATCTTGACCTGATACTACAAAACTCCAACTGCACTCTTTGAGGTTTGTCTCTTTATCTTGCAGCAAAGATGAGCAGAGAGTCTGGGACTTGCACAAAGGTTGTTTGACAGGTCATTGTCAAAGAAGGAGAATCAATTTCAGTAATAATTCTCATTGTGCTCTTTTACCTCCCTCCTTCTTGTAAATGCCTGAAAAGTCTTTGCTTTTCTCCCACCGAAGATAATGGAACATTTTCTTCCAACTCAAAGACCTCATTTTTCAGTCAGAGTATGATATTCCCCACCATGTTGTGCTCTGAAAGCCTGGGCAATGTTCAGATGTGACAGCAGAGATCTTGATTCTCTGAAGCCCTTGTATACACCTCTTTGGAAACAACGTTTCTAATGCCTTTTTCTTCCCACCTACTGTCCAACACAACATGACCCTGGATAGAATTACAGGGGAGGGAAGAGCAAGAGAAGTGTCAGAAGGCGAAGTGTATGACAAGACAGAGATGATAATTACTTGCACAAGACACTGCTTGGTAGTCTGGAAAAGTTTGGAAGTTTTAACAGTATACAGCAGCAAGTTCAGATGACTGAAAATCAGTCACTGCCAGAGTGAAACATTGCAGCTGTTTAACAGCCTACAAGTCTGCAGAGATTTTTAAAAATAGTCATTAGGAATAAAGTTAGGTGATGACTTGATGTCATGGCCCCTCCTCTTGCCCCAAGAATTGGATTCCTTTGGATAAATGTTTAACTTATTCATTAAAAACTATTTATCAAAACATTTCATATGAGATACCGAAGCCTCTGAAAGAAGATTGCTCTGATGCATTACCTGTTTTCATCTTAAAAGTTCTCCCTAGTGTTTTGCCTAATCCATTTTATTGCAATTTACATCTACTTCTCTATGGGGTTAACATGGAATCTTCTCCTCTTCACAGGTATTTGAAAACCATTATTCTGTCTCCCGAGTGTCTGTTTCTTGATGCTAAGCTGCAGAAGAAATGTAGAGAAAATTAGAATGGAAATGGGCCAGAGTATCTGTACTTATCCTGAGAGAACAGTATCAGTCAGTAATACAGGTTGCCAGGGTTTGAGGTTTATCAGAAGATCAAGGTTCTCTGTAACACAGTGCCTCTTACCACTGTCCTTTACTACCTGACCCTGCATCTGAAGTTTATCCACATTGACACTGTTAGCAGAAGCTGACCAAGCTCAGCTGTGTATGACTTCTGAGACAATCCCAAGATTGCACACTGCATGGTAAATACTAATTCAGCCCATTGAACACGGGAATACAGCTGTAGAGAGCAATTGGATCATATTTTCTATCTAAATGAAATGACAAGAGGCTATAAGTTCAGGATATGAGTAGGATAAGTCATTGTGTAACAGGAAGCAGTTTGGGAGGTGGATGTGACAGGAATATACAAACAGAATGTCTTAACAAATCCACTGTCTTTTCTGACCCTCGGAAATGAGCACTGGCCTGATTTTTATTCATCTGTCCGTCATCCCTATTACCCTGCATTGTCAACGACTGTAGACATGACTTTCCTTTAGCCATTTTTAATGCCTATAGGAACTTGATTTGTATGTATTAATTTACTCTCTTCCTGTATTGTGTGTCATTGTAAAATCTAAACACTATCAGCCTATCAGTCCTATTAATTGTCTGTAATACTGCCTTTAAAAATGTCAGAGGATGAGACATATGCATGAGGAAATTGCAGTAGCTGTTAGTGTGATTTCTATTCCACTAAAGGTGTATTTCTTAAAGTTCTCCTATTTCTCAAATGTTGGGGTATTTTTATCTTATCACTGATTATTTCTTGGACTTTGTCTGCTTTGGAGGTCAAATATAATTCATCGCTCTCCATAATTTCCTTCCTACAACCGTTATTTTGTTTGTTCCTCTCAAGTCAATTCATACCTCTCTGTTTCAAAGATGCTGTTAGAGAGAAACTCATAGTAGTGCAGGAGTTTGTCTGCCATCTCTTTCAGGTTCCTGAAGTGTATCTCATCTGCTCTTTGGGCTCTGACTGTTTTTATTGATTTCAGATCACCCAAGACTTGTTCTGGAGACGTTGCTGATGTCTCTAGTTTTTCACTGTCTGTTCCAGGACACATGGATTTCACTTCTGACAATCATCTTCCATTTTCCTTCTGAGATGAAGAACATTTTTAATTTTTCTGCAACATCTTACTCTGTTGCAAAACACTTCTCATTGCTGTCTGTTGATTCAGTGCCTCCTCTTATTCATCTTTCATGCATCTCTGAAATAGTGTTTACATGATTTTATTTTTGGTATTTTATTTCCCAATTATTTATTCAAAAAATGGCTTATAATCACCTTTTCCTTGCCAAAGCTTTTTAGCTTGTATACCTCAAGTGACTTAATCTTTCTCTCAGCAACATTTAATTTAATAGGTTAGTATACCAGTCCTTTCACCTTTAATAATACCTTTTAAGAAGACTAAATTGCTCATGAAAGAGACTGAAGTAACAGCAGACAGGATAAGGCTGTCACAGGAGTGGAAGGGCAGCAGAGAACTAACTGATGTGGCTGTGTCCATGCTAGTGCACACACGCAGACCAGAGATGAGTCTCTGGCTGCCATGAAGGGGCTGGATGGGACAACAACTCGTGGCATGCCAGAGTTGATGTGGGGCTCTAAGTAGTGCTAGGCACCATCTAGCCAGTGTTTTAAGGTACCCCAGACCATTTTGAAATGCTTTCCCTTAATTTGGCAGTTAATTGTGATGTTAAACTTTAATCTGCATTATTGTTTTTTATGCAATATGTGAGAAACAGGATTAAATACAGCTTTGGTAGAGGCATATTTAGAAATATAAGCAAAAGAAATGCATGAACATATGGTCAGGATACTGGAAGTGGAGCTGATAAGAACCTTGCTCAGAAGTGTTGTGGGGTGTGAGGGCTTGGCTGACTGCAGCAAAAGCAGACGGGGACTAGGAGGTGCTTCTCTCTCAGGGATACCAGTGCTGCCTTGAAGACTGATAATCAGCATCTCTTGCAGCTCCATCCTGAGCTTTTAATCCAGTTTCTAATCCTAGTGATTTCAGTCCTGCCCTGGGGTAATGGAAGCAGAAGGATCCAGCCAGTTGCCATCCTATGACAAAGTGTGAGGTACCACGGAGGCTTTTAAACTGAAATTGCCATGGCACAGTATTGAGGACAGCAGCAGTGCCTCATAATGAGGATTTTATTCCCCTTTGCTATGCTATTCATAATGTAGTAGTCTGTTTAAGCAGCACTGATAAGCTGAGTGGTTTGGCCTGTGTTTAATACTAATATTCATAAACCTGACTGTAAAGTTGCTCATTAAATCTCTGAACAGCTGTGATGGACCACATGTACTACAAGTACTTGAAGAGTTTCGTTAGTTTTAAGACACACCGAGTAGAAAGTAAAGTAATAATGAATGATCTCACAAGTGTGATCTCTCACACGTGTTGGCATTGGCTGCAAGCTCCTTATTGAGCAGTGCTATGCCTCACTTGGGTCAGGCAAGGAGCCTGACTCTTAGAAAAACAGTTCTGTACCATGGAAAAGATAGGAAGACATTGAATCACAATGTATTTAAAGGTGCAATAGTATCTATGAAAGCTTCACACATTTTTTTGTTTTATGTAAATTGTCTCTGCCCTTTCTGTGGAAATCTTGTAATTCAAAACAAGTATTGAAGGATACTGTGTCTATAACATGTACAGTATTAATATGTTTTTCATGGTTATAAAGGCATCTTGGAGCAAACATGTTAGGATTTGCATTAATTAGCCATTTCTTTTGATGGCATTAATGTCTGAAAGTATTACAGATTCATCATTAAAACTTCATTTAATTCTGCTTATTAACTTCACTTAATTCTACATTTTTCAGTAGTATTTATGATATTTTTTTCCTCAAAGAGTGAGATAAGGAAATGTTTCTTTATCACCTTTCTGTGTATTAAATTTGCCAGTCCTGAGGGTCTAGTAGTTCCTCTCATTTCTAAGCAAGTCAATTCGTGTTAAAGATAAAATTTATATAAAAATCAGGACAGCAGTGTTTCTAATTACTCAGACACACCCTGACATATGCATTTATTTGTGTCATTACATGTATGTAATATCTTTCATTATGAATGCCACAATATGTCTGCAGCTTTCTCCTGATAGGAAAGCTTTGCTTTCATTTTTATTATCAGGAATACCTAGTATGTGAAAAAGGAAATGAAATTTGATGATAGAAAAGGGATTGAGGTTAGTTTTGGAAATGCTGCATTATTGCTGCTCCAATTGTGTGCTAATTTTATAGGTTTGCAGACTGAAATACTAGTATTTGAGCTGGCAAACTTAAAAGTTGAAGGAAAGATGTGACAAGTGGAAAGGAAAATATTCTTTATGCTCTGCTGATCTGCAGTCTAATCAGTTGAGTCTCCTTTCTTTGCAAGAGCAATCTGACTTTATTTCATAAAGGAAAACTGTGTGCTTCATAGGGAGACACACACATTCTTCACCAGAGTTTGCAAAGGACATTGTCACCAAACTTGAGACTCAGCCATATGCCATCTCTCTGCTCCCAGCAATTAGTGCGTCTTTAAAGAACTGAATTCAACATATGAGAAGGGTTGTCTGTGTGATTGTTGTATCAAATTGTCAGTCATAAGAATGGTATCAATAACAATCTGTGTGCAGCAGCAGGCAAACACTTTCTTGCTGTTCTGGGCTTTCAGTGGAAAATGAAGCAAGTGTGGCTCAGGCACTGACAGTTCCTGTGCTGGAAGTTTCTGTGGTGTGCTGCTGCTTTGCACATCAGCTACAAAGCAAACACAGGCATTTGCAGTTTGAAGCGTGAGCTGACAAATTCTTGGGGTCATGAGAACGTTCTAACCAGCCTGGGAGCTGGGAAGGCACAGAGATGCTTTTTGGGGCTTTTAAAGCTGAACCAGGGGGAGATGAGTATTTCCTACTTTATGATAGTGGACTGGCTGATCAGAAATTAATTGTTGCTCAGCAGTGACCACTGAACTGTCCCAGGCTTGCCAGTATTTGGATGGAGGCAATCAGGGGAGCTAGGCTCAACCTGCTCACTGCTGTTTAGGTGTAAATCGTTAAAGCCCCTGCGTTAAAGCCCCTTCCCTCAGTTCTTGTTCAGAGAAAAGTCATTATGTCTCTATCAGAGAAACCACAAAGGTAGTGGCAACAGAGTAAGTTTCTTACTTGTGCGATTTGTTTTTAATCTGCAAAGACATCAATGACTGGGTTAACTCTGAGATGGTTTATCTCTGCTTGTATTAACTCTGACAAATTCAGTGACCTTGCAGGTAACTTTGCCCCAGATTCCACAATATGAAGTGAGAACAATGGTGTTCAGAGCATCCCATAAAAAGCCCTGAGCTTTCTGAGAGAAAATGACACCTGATGATTAAAGTTTTAATGGAAATGCTTGGCAAACAAAACAACCAAAGAACATCCCCAAACTCTGCCAACAAGAAAACAAAGGATCCACAAATCACAAGTGGAGTTGAAGTCTGGAACTGCTACTTTTTTTTCAAAAGAACACACTTGTGTAACTCCTCAGATTTTTCATTCATTTCAGCTAAAACCTAATTGAGATATTGTAGAGAAGTCACATGAAGTTTGCATATACACGTGCACAGAGATGCCATTTATGTGCAGCAGGGATGCATAAGAGGCCTGGCTGAGCCTTCTCTTAAGGCTCCCCAGGCACCTCTGTTTGTGTCAGTCAGTTACTACCTCAAAATGTTTTTATGTTTCTAGACAGAAACAGCTTGAAGTGTCATAGAAAATCACTCGTGTGCCATACAGACAACAATACTTAATTCTATAATTAGCTTCAGGCAGTGAGACAGCTGGAAAGAGTTTTTGCCAATTTTTGAGCTTATTTTGGCAGATTTTTATAAAAATGAAAGCTGCTCATTAAAATAACTTTTTGTTTTGAACTCCCAGATCATGTTTGCAGGAGTACTTCTATACTTTAAGAAACAGAAATGAAGATGGAATAGCCATCATAAAACTTGATGATACTTAGAACAGAAAATACATACAATGGGCTGATGTCTCATGTATTTTAATGAGAAAGATGACGTAAAATGACTTGGCTTTAAGGACTTCAGTGCGTTCCTAATGAGGATTATGTCCTGTTCCCGGGACCTTGTGATACAGAAGAGAAGTTCAAGATATAAAATATTGTTAGTTTAGGGGGAATGTGAATTGAAGTCATAAACTGAAACATGCACAAAAGTGTGAGAAAAAAACCCACAAAATCATCTTCCTGGGTCTGGGAGAATGATTTTGAAGAAAATGTAGAGATGGCTGGGCAATTTGTCACCAGAAACCTTCTGGTTTTAATGAAAGTCTTCTTCAGAGACACTCATGATGCCTGGTGTGCCGTGGGCCGTGGATGCTTGGTCGTATCATGGTGCAGAGAATGGACAGCCTGGAGACTTGGTGAGGGCATCTCTGCAGTTGAGCTGGGGATATGAGAGTCCCAGGTGAACCTCACCATCCTAGGGCAAGTGCATTTCAAATGCTTTTTAAATAAAACCATTAGTAACCACAATCCCCAATGGAATTTCCCCTGTTCCACTGCAGGAAATCTGTGATATTTGTAGCTTTTGCTGGAAAATGGAAAATTATTCCCTCCACATCGATTTTCAGAGATTCTCAGGAAAAAGGAATCTCAGCTTTCAGCTTAGGTAGTGTAAGCCTGTTGTATTATTTGGAAACCTGTAAAACCCACAAAAGACAGTCCAATACCTTCTTCCTGGTATGCCCTCTGACCTGGGCAGGCTCCTTGCTTCTGCTGATGCTTGCCATAGGTACTTGCCTCTGTATCAGATCTGAAGGCTACCTGGGCTTGATCATGTCACCAATGCAAGGGAAAATTTTGCATTCTGTGACTGAGTTATATGCCTTTTATCACATGCAGTTGCCCTTGTGTAATTAGGCCTTTAGGTAGCTGGGAAAGCTGATGTTTGGCTGTGCCCAGAAAGCATATGAGTGTGCAGCCAGCTGGCTAAACAAGATGGTCTGACCCATCCAAAATACTGGTGAAGTGTCTGCATCAGCATTGATGGGGACATGATGAGTCTGATTGTGGAAGGAAGAGAGCACAGGATCATCCTTCCGTGGTAAAAGTGCAGCCTTACACCGGCATAAACCAATCTAAATCCTGCCGTGCAGTAGTTGTTAATGCAGGAAGTTATTAGTCCTCTCAAATAGAGAGATTCTATCTGAAAGAGGATTGGCATGTCATTTCTAGCTTTTGGGGCCCTGAAAGCCTTTCACTGGACGCTTGTTCCTACATGAAAATTCACACGTGATTCACACTAATTCTGAGCTGTGCTGGTAGCACTGAGGGAAACACTGAGATCAAGTGCTGTAATGTCTTGCCACGGGATGTGAATGTCTCCAGCAGTGGGGAGGGAAGAAGTCTGGCTTGATGGTGCCCTGCAGATAACTATAAACCATCTGTGATAGATCACTGTCAAATCAGTGCTGTGCAAGCCTGGCAGTAAACATTGCTTATCTATTCTCCCTGCTAACGTGCCTGCACTGCTCTTCACCTGTACCTGGAGCCCACAGCTACATCTGAGCACATCTTCACGTTGTCCAAATGAAGCCAGATTCAGGATTGGACTCTAAAATTGTCCCTGTTGGTGGCAAAAAAAGTGAATGAGGATCTTAGCAGTCTCTTATTACACCCTGTAGATATTTGTCACTTTCATTTGTGTTACTCTCCACAACAAGCCCTCCTTTGGGCTGGTAAAGTTGTTGCATTCAGACATCCATCTCCTTGTGTCTTAATAAAGTGGGTACAAAATAAAAAGCATTTTAAGAGTCTATAGTATATAAATTATTTCAAGCATTGATCAAGAAGCATTTTTGATGTCTTTTGTGTGAATGTGTTTTATAGGAGGATAACAAAACTCTATTAGTTTGGTGTTACGTGTATTTTTATTTCAAATGAAAGGCTTAGTTTTGTAAACAAAGCTTAGTATTATTATTGTGATGAGGTACACAAATATCTATCAAAATCCCCATAACATTTTTCTGCTTAAAGGAGTTAGCCTTGTTTCCTGTAAAGTCTCCTCACAGTGTAATGCTTCATTAAAATTAATAAGGCTGTGACCTACATAGTTTACAAAAGAATTAAATACTGTAATAATATGAAAACCCCATGCAGTTAATTTCTATTTTTTCTTTATATTATGAATGTTCACTTCTTCCTTTGAAGTTTGAGTCGAGCACAAATAGCATTCACCAAATAAGAATGGAAAAATAGTGAATTTGTGGCCTTATCTGGCAGAATATGTTGATAGTTTTAGTGCCACTTTGTCTCCTAACTTTGTCTCAGCTTTTGGAGAACTTTACTAATTTTTTTGGTTTTAATCTATATTTCTACTGCTTGGGATTCTGTGAGGAATGGGAATCTGATATTGAAAAACCTACAAAGACATGCTCTATCGAAATTTTATGTACAGTTGAGGTCCAAATCCACTTGGTATCCAGACCTTCTAATCAAAAGCAAACTTTAATGGTTGGTCTTGAAGATAATCCTGCCATGTTCATGAACTTTTGGTGCATGAAAACAATTCGGAGCACTTATGGACCTGTGGTCTGGATTCGCCTAGAAAAGTTTTGCCTAGACTAGCAGAATGTGGGTTAGGACACAAGCTAGAGACAGATGACCAGTTCGTAGTTACCACATGCAGACATGACAGCTGAACTACTGTTGTTGTCTACTTTCATCTGTGATAAGCCTACTATTGGTTGTCTGAGACTTGGTTGATGTCATTCACATAAGCTGATGGTTTATAGTGAGAAGTGCATCAGTGGAAATGACTGGTGTTAAGAAAGTACAACTTTACAGGTCACATTGTTTATTCCCAGGCTTGATGCAAGAAAAGGGCATTTTCTTTAACCAAAATTTAAAAGAAATACTTCAAAGAATTGTTTTCTTTGATGGAATACAAAAAAGTCCTGTGTCCCTGAAGAGGATTGTTAGCTTTCTACAATAGTTTCCAAAATTGCAGACTATGTGTAGTGTGTTTATCTCTGTGTATGACTTTAATTGGGACATAACAAATGTAAAATTAGAAAATGATACAGCATAAAAGAAGATAACATTAAAAAAACCTCTTGGCAGCCTTGAACTGTGTCACTTTGCTGCAAGTTTGAGTTATGCCTCATGGGTCCTTGCTGCGTTTCATGTTTTAAAAAGTACTGTGGCCCGTAATTGTTCTCAGTGGAGCAAGGAATAACAGGAGTTTGAGCAGCCCTTAAAACTTGCCTTCAGTCTTTATATTGACTTTATGTAGTTGAGTGGTCAAGGTAATGCTCAGTACATCCCAGTTTATTTAACAAAAATGTCTTTCTTTTTCATTCTTTCAGCTGATCTTAAGAAAGGCTCATGTCCAACTGCTGCAAAATCAAATCTCCCCAAGCCCTGCCAGTCTGGACTTCGTCCTCCAGGTTATTCACGGTTGCCAGCAGCTAAGCTGGCCGCATTCGGTTTTGTCAGGAGCTCCAGTGTATCCTCTGTCTCCAGCAACCAGTCAAACGACAGTGCTCAGAGTGATCAAAGCAGGACAACCAACCGTAAGTCCAAAAAGTGTCCTTCTTTCTGGCGAGATTTTAAGTAGCTGTATTCCAGGATTGTCCAGACTGGAGTTTGTGTCTAATTTAGGGCTGATGTAATCTGCAGTGCTCGCTAATCTCTTCTGTGCCACTGAGTTGTAGGTTTGGTATCTTAATTTCCCAGTGTAATTAAAAAAATATATTCTTAATAGGTGAATAGGTGCTGAATGTACATTGCATGTAGAAGGGGCTAGTTTGCCTGCTGCAGAGCAAACCCCATTGAGTGAACATAAGGAATCTTTGAATTTTGATTTACTTTCAATATCCCTTCTTGCAAGCTGAAGTAAGTAAATAATCACAGTAAACTATGTTTGTTAAGTACATTGTAGCCATGCAGAGCAGTTTTATCTAAAATGAGCAACATGGTCTTTCTCATCTGCTTTTCTCAACCTCTTAATATGTAGTGTGATAAACTCAGTTTAGAAAATTAATCTAATAATGGCAGTGATATGAAAGGGATCGGAACTGGTAATGTAGCTGTTGTCCCATTTATCAGACTTGGAAGAACCTTGTGACTGAAATGTCATTTCAAATCTGATTTTCTGTAAAGACTGTTGATTTTATTAAGTACAAAATAATATCCACTGGATTGTGCAGTCCCTGGGGAGTGCAGTCCCTGGGAAGTGTGCTCATGCCCTGGGCTTAGAGCGGAAAGGGGGATTGAAGGATTTTCGTACCCATTTTTCTTTGAAGACTGGATTGAGCCTGAACTGTGTCAATATCAAAGCAAGTGGTATCAGCCCAGAAGGGGTGCAAATGGGGGGGAGCAGGTGATGTGAAGCACCAGAGAAGACAAGATGCTGCAGGTTCCTTGATCTTTCAATATTTGTTTTTTAATTTGAAATTAAAATAAAGAAACTGAAAATAGTTAAACACCCTAAGGATTTTCTCTTTCCTCTTTTATATGAGATAATTGAAATGCCAAAGACTAATGTGTCCAGGGACTTCTAACTTTTCCAGTGCCCCCAAACATACACTAGAGTCTTGTTTTGCTGTTGGACTCATTGCGCATTTCTGTTTATTTCCTTATAAACTTTACTTTGAAGGCAGTCAACCTCTTTTGCTTTGTGCTTTTACCCTACATTTACATCTTTGGAAAGCTTGTCCTTTGGTCTGGTGCTGTAAAGAAAAATGTGGAAGAAGTGTTAGTCATCTCAGACCCAGGAAGTTACATCTGACTCTTAAGTTGTCCTTAAATAAGTTGTTTTAATTTAGGGATTCTGGTGTATTTTTATATTATATTTGTACATTAAGCCCATAAAAACTAAAACCATATTTAAATCGCTGGAAGGATATGGAGGTAATTGGTGCACACATTTTGTTCCAGCTCACTTGGTCGAAGATGTTAACCCTCTTTAATGTTGGGATTAGGGTGCTGTGACCAACTTGTGCATGTTGCAAAAATCTTTATGACAGATATGAAAATTATCCAAGAGAAGTGTTCTGCCTGTACAAACTCATGTAGAGACGAGCTCAGACTGTCATCTGATGAAAAATAAGTATTTGCCTAGTTTCCCTCCACCTCCATGGGAGAGCAAGAGAATGAGCACCTCCTGAGGGTCACCTCTCTGATGTGGTTCCTGTGCCATACAAAGCTGTCCAGCCCAGAAGTCTTGTACCTGTCTGTGATTCCAAATGGATAATGCTTCCTCCTGGAAGGATGAGAGAAAGAGGTGATGTGTTGCCAAGCAGGTAGGGGCATGCCTTGTGTTTAGGATATCAGGCCTTGGGTATGTCATCACATGAGAAGATACCTGACATCACCAACACAACTCCTGTTCATCACTCCTGATAGGGCAGACAGGTAGGAATTAAAAATTGTCTCCTTGCTATTGAATTATTAACTGTCATAGAAATGTTATCAGTGTGAAACTGCATCATCTTTTCTATTTATAGTCCATGTGCCAACAAGAGTTAAATTGGTTGCCCAACACCCAGGGAGCACAAATTAGCTGTTTTCCATTCTACTGCAGCTTATTTAACACAAATCAACAGTGCACTTCAGCATGCACAGAAAGGAACACCAAGCAGGGGAAGTATTGGCTCAGGAAACTTAGCGTGATATATTATTTCTTCCATTCACTATCTTCTGGGAGAATGTTTTTATTTAAATTAAATAAATAGCTGATTCTGTAGCTACTACCTAAGATCATGTTTCTGACTACATCAGGCTTCCTAGAGGGCAGGGTGAAGTTTTACTGTTAATTTCCTAGCTCAGTAGGGTAGAAAATGTGAAATGATCTCACTTTAGAAATCTTCAAATGTGTATGATAACACAATTTCTTATTTAGGAAGCATCTCTGCATGTCAGGGAAACAAAAATAATTTAAAACATCTTACAAGATGGAGAGATTATAAATGGAGAGGCTCACCTCAAGATCTTGTATCTGTCCAAAACAAAAATAATGGTGTATTGTAGGTTTCCCAAAAGCAGATGACTATGGCTGACTGAGAGGAAAATATAGGTTTATTTTAGGGGCAGGATGTTTTAGGGGAAACCGTGATTGTTGAAGGGGTCCTAGTGAGATCTAGTTCTTGCTTTTTTCTCCCCTGACAGATATCTCTTCCCAAATTCCTGATGGTTACATTTCTTTTCAGAATTCCAAGTAGTGTCTCATTTTGACATACTAATAATGATTAAATACAGTCTAGAGAGTAAAACCACACTTGTTTAGAGTAAGGAGATGTGATGTTTGTGTTGCAGGGAAGTTCATTAATGGAGCTGCCATGCCGCAGCTTTGTTCTTCACCAGATTTCTCCCTGTCCTGTGACCTCTCTGAAGCAGTAAGCCTGGATGTGCATAGACCCTATGCTATGCTCCTTGTCTGACTTCCTGGCAATAGTTCATATAGTCTGATTGACTGAACTAAATGGATTTGCAGTGGTGGAACTGTGTTGTTTGTTTTTTTCTTTTTCCCATGGTAGGGACGGGGCAGGCTGTGCAGCACTTGCCTGCTTGTCTTCTGGTCTTTCCTGGAGTCGTGTTCCTGGAGTGTGGGTATAAGCCAGGCTGCTGCTGCTGCTAACATGCCAGCTGTGACAGCCGTGCTGTCAGGTGCAAAGCAGGATCTGTTGTAATAGGACTCTGCTGCTAGAGGGTCATACTCAACTGTATGTCAAAAACTTGTTGAGTTTGTTTACACTCTAAATTGGCTAGAATTGAAACATTCAGATACTTCAGTCAAAGAGAGGTGTGAGTATTCTCTGCTAAATATGAGAAAAAGTGAATGACTAGCAAAGTCATGTTAAGATTGAAACCTGTATGATTTGGAGTGAAACAATCGTGTAAATGTAAAGGAAAAATTCCTAAATAGCTGACATAACAAAATACCTAACTTCACTTATTTTCCCTTGTAATTTTAAATACACTATATTGAAGCTTCTCCTGCGTCTGCCTCAGTAAAATTTTCCTAAGAGGTTCATACTGTCTACCAAAGGCTCACAGTTGTGGGATGAAGCTCCCAATATTGTCTTGTGATTCTGCAGTAGGGTAACACAATGCCCAGGCTGTAGTTCCTGTTTTACTAGTTTAAGGGGCTTAGAGTTCTCTCATTTGCTTGGATCTGCATTTCTACTGATAGGCTGAATATCCTGCTCACGTCATTAGTTTTGTGTACTTGATCAGAATAGAATCTAACGTGCTGTAAGTACCACATGGGAAACAGTTTGTTAAGCACTGTGAAACATTTTGATGTGTGGAGGATTGGAAGAAGGATGGATTGTTTAGAATGAGTTGGGGTATGATCACTGCTGTAAGTTTAGGAAATTGCAGAATGTAGGTATAATACTAGGAAATACTTTGTAGTCATAAGGTCTACTAATCTGTTAAACAGTCTTCTAACTCAAGTGATGAAATCTCTCTTGCTTAAGATTCTTAAAATAGAATAATAGCATGGTGTTAGAGGCAATTCTTCTCCAGCAAGGTGCTAGACTAAAGACATAGCGCTATTCAATATCTACCCACAGCTCTGAGTGCTGAAGCAATTTCTTTTCAGACAGAGCAAGAAAATGGTGATGAATAGTATCTCATGACACCTATTGTTTCATTTTAAATTATAGGAATATGAAACTGTATGTGTTATGTAAACTTCTGTTATCTCTTCTTCAACATACAGATTTCGCACTGGTTTTTGACTTTGTGTTTCTTGACCTTACTAAATGTCAAATTTCCATTCTAATAAGCAAAAGTGTCAAAGTGTCAGATTCAGGTGGGTGGAGAAATGGGGAAATTAAAGTGAGCACAGAAGCCTTGAATAGATGGCTAGCTGCCTCCACAAAAAAAGTAGAACATTCAGAATTGTCACATAGCGGACAGATATACCAATTGTCCTTAAATATGTAAGCAAGTAAATACAAAGCTTTTCCTATATGAAAATATATGCCAGTAATATTTCTATGACTGATTTTCTGTTCATTTTTCTACATGACAAATACATTTTTTCCACTTCTGATCTTGATCTTATATTACTGTTTTGATGGAAGAATCGCTTTATGCCATCACTTCAGTTTGAATAAGACTAAAATAGAACAGTATTATTAGGATTTTCATCTGAAAAGTGCCACATGTCAGCCAGGAAGAGCAAGGGCTGAAAAGACATTTTAGCTGCCTTCCAGACTCTCAGCATTTACTTTTCATACTCTAGTTGTTACAACTGGGGAAAAAAAAAAACATTCAAAGAACAATTTAAGAGGTAGAGGCACAACAGTTTCTCTTCAACAGTGCTGAAATGTAGATCAACTATTAATTTGAATGGAGTTTAGATCTGGTGCTTTGTCATAGTATTTTTAATGTGGTAATATTTTAATAACTTAGGTAATGCGTTTATTGTTTGTGCTGTTACCTCTTCCTCTACCCAATCGAGCACATGGAAGAGGGAAGCAGCACTACACCGGGAGGGTCTGTACCACTCTTCAGTGACTAGGAAGAAGCAGGAAGATCAAGCTGGTTTGGAAGTGCAGGATTACTTTTATATGAAGATGCCAACATAAAACATTTGGAAGGGTTGCAAATTCACTGAGATTAAGTTTGTCAAAAGTGGGAAAACCCATGAAATTCTCAGTTCTGCAAAGCCCACTTTTTGTAAGCAGAGAAGAGTTGAAAGAATTTTGCCCAGCTCTTATGCCAGCTCAACTTCAACAGAGTGCTTAATCATCATGTTTGTTATTGCTGTAGAATGCCGTATAAAATCTGTGGTTATAGGTGTTAAGAAGGCTGGCCTGAGAGATTCTGTGTCTGTGTGCTAAAATTGTCCTGGCTCAGACCGCCAGCTCTCATTCCAGTTTTTGGCACTTATTTCTGTCTGGCTTTATGAACGTGACCTAAATTATCCACCTCACTTTCTCATCCACAAAACAGGGTGGGAGAGTACAAAGTTGGCACAGGTACTGGGTAATGGGATGACAACAAAGAAATGGGTAGTGACAAATCCTCTTTCTTGGCCCATTTCCACACAGGATTATTTGGCTGATTATGAGTGCCTAATTTAGTCACTGTGACTCTTAGTGTTTAATCTGCAGAGGGTAAAAAGTAGTTCAAGCCACTCACACACCAAGCTGCCAGACACCAGTTTCATTGAAGAAGACACTGCATCGCCTCATGATTAGATTGTTTTCATCACAGGCACTACAACTATCTCTCTCCTTTAACAGTGTGGGGAGATGTTGATTCAGTGATCAGTCTTGTGAATGTTGCTACCGTGGCAGCCTGCTTAGGTGCCCCAATATTGGGCTGTTTCATCAGCCCCTTCTTTGTTTTAAAGGTATCCTGTGGCTGTTTTTATTCTGCCCTGGTCAATGACTCTTTTTTATTGCTGTATAATGGATTTCATTATTTATTTGAGGGCTACAAAGGATTCAGTGTTGCCATGTCTAAAATTAATTCTTTGAATCTTTAAATAACATTTTGCCTTTGAGGAGCCTGAAGGAAACCCCTTCCAACAGATGTGAGGCAGTCATGAGACTGGTCCCCTCTGCAGCCAGGGTTAGAAGAGAGTTGCTGGTGGAGTGCAACTTCTGAAGTCTGGGGAAAAGCCACAGTCAGTTCGAAGCCTGCAGGGGGATAAAACTAGCACAAGTCTTTCTGGGGATGCACAGCAGGCAGAATAGTAACACCAAAATTGTCCTTTTGAAAACATGAAGGCAAGCAGTCGCTGGAACATATCTGTCACATCCAAATTAAAACCCCTCTGAAGGCCAGAAAACTCTCTATAAATTGTCTCCTTTTCATACTCTAATCTTCCTATTCTATCTGATGAGGGGGAAAATACTCGTTTAGAAGTGAACCCTGTGGGCATTCATTGGAGTGGATTAATCTCTTAATTTAGCCCAAAGAAAAAATAAGACATAAAGCTTTGAAGAAGTGAGAGCTCTTCCATTTCTCTTTTTTTTCCTTTTTAAAAACTTTTTCTTTTTTTTTTTTTTTTTTGTCTTTTTAATACTACTCTGGACTAATCTGCCTTCTAATGGAATCACAGTTAGAATCTTTAAAGTGTCCCACTAATGAAATATGACCTTGCAGGACTTTTGAGAAACTTTCCTCTTCAGCATGTCTCATGCTTTTGGTTGCAATTTGTAAATCAATATGTAGGAGAGGTGAATTCTGGATGTCTAACTACGGGACTCATCACTGGGGTATTTCACTGACTTCATCCACAGCTTTTGTACTTTCTGAAATTTAAGCTTGTGGAAATCTAGATGCATTCAGATCCATAAAGAACCACGTCCCCAAAACAGTGGATCCTGCGTACAGTTCAATTCTGCCTTTTGTATTGTCTGTGAAGTCAGAGCCAGCGAGCACAGTGATTGCTTCGGGCTTTAAAATCCATGAGTCAAACAAGTGTCCAACTGAACCAAATACTGTCAATGACAAAAATAATTACAAACTCTGATAATAGCTGTTTTTCCAAAAAGAGCTTTATTTTTTCTCAAAAAAAAAGCGTTAATTTAAAGATCCAAGAAGTCTGATGGTAGTTACTAGCCAATTTTGAGTCACAGTGAGACAAAGGAATACCTATGTCAGGGTTTTGAATTATGTAAATTTTGAAAGGATTTTTGCGATTACATTTTACCTTGTGCAATTTCTGCTTAGGACCAGTGAGACTGTTAACATTTTTTTCCTAAACAAGAAGTAATTTCTGCTTCAGGCTAGTGAGACTATTAACTTGTTTTCCTAAACAAGTGGTAAATAACCTTGAGATCCAGAGGTTTTTTTGACCTCTTTCAAGAAAGACCAAATTAGAACAGTGACTCTGGGATTATCTCATTGCAATCATATTATTAATAGCTATTGTCAAAGGTGAAAAATTATGGATTTGTTATGCACACAGGACCAGTCATAAGTACTGTAAACATTACCAGCAAATCGCATTTGGACCTAAAGGTTTCAGGAAACAAAGCTGGCTTCTTTACAGTACATGAAAATCAATTAACAAAATGTTATGCTCTTGCAAAATGAAGTGTGGATAATGAACACAAATAAGTGGGGATTTGAAAAAATGACTATACTTGCCTCTTGGGGAGGGAGAGTGACTGATTAGTTTAGGAAAACCGTGGTAGATTAGTGTAGGTATGTATCAACAGTGGAGCAACAGAAGACAAACTTCAAAGAAGTTTCTAATCTTTGATCCCATTATGAATACTGTAGAAGACTGAAGAATTCTAATTTAGCAGCAAGAGAAGTGTTACAGCCAAAAGAGTGCAGCAGTATTTATAGTGGAACAACTTTTCACATGTAGAGGTAGGGCTGGAATCTCACTCGTGATGTTTTTTCCATCATACTAAACTAGTACAAACAGGCTAAAATTGAGGTCATTTATGTAAGTCTTCAGATGCTCTTGAGAATATCTGCATTAAAAAGAAGAAACAGCATCTTTTGCAGCTTTCAGTATGGCCACAAATCTGTTAGTTGCCATCCAAGAACTTGAAAATTACAGCCTTAACAGCCTTTCCTTCCAGTTCGCTGCTTGATGGTCTCAAGAGGCTTGGGCAAGATTACATGAGACTGTAAACAGCTAAAAATGTTGTGGTTCTCTGTCTTGTGACAGGTGCAGGACCACAGGCTTTCAATTTGGAATTTCCCAAGTCAATTTAAATGCTAGAAGAAAGCTGACTGAGATCTCAAATAAGTAAAACTTGAACCAGCACAAAAATGACAGAGACCCTTCAACCAAGAACACTAAACTGCATAAAATGGAAACAATTGTACAGTATTTTCCTCCCAGATGGGAGTTAGCACAATCTGTAGGCTATTGACACACTAGATATCAGCAATATCGCCATAGGCAGCTAGCAAATATTCAATCTGTTGGATGTGAGCCATGGTAGCATGCCTCCCCTGTGGCAGCTTTGAGGATCCGTCTGTGGGGTTGATGGGCTGCTGTTTGGGTTGAACTGTGATTTGCAAACAAGCCTTGACTCTCTGTTCCTTGTAGCAAGGAGTCAGTTAAGCTGGGCTACGTGGTGTGTATCTTTAATTTATACTGTTCCCTACTTCATGGACTGCTGATATGGTTTCACACAGTGTAAGTTACCAACACCATGTCCATAGAGACAGAAATATTTATGCAGAAACATGAACATTTAGGATGAGAGAAGAAAGTGCTCTGATTCATAGATGGGAACTGGACCTTGCCAGAATAGCTGACAATGTTCCCATGCAAACCTCAATGTCCAGTTATATGCTGGTGAGGGTCATCTCCAAATGAGACACATCTCTTACTGTATGCAAACCCACCAAACAATCATAAGGTTTCTGTGTTATTTAGTGCACACTGACTGAATTGAGCTATTGGGTGTTGCACATTGTGTGTTTCTGTGTAAAAAGTAGAGATTGCTTACCAGAATGCAATGAAGATGATGCCTGTGCTGGTGGGCTGGTGGACTGATGCCAGTGGCAACTACCAACAGCACTAATGCTGCACTATGGACCTTAGTGACACAAAACGAGCCCAGATCAGTTGGTTCTTTCATGTCGTGAACCTCTCTCCAGCTGAACATGATGTCAGTCTTCTCTCTTTGTTTTCTTTCTAAAAGCAACCTTCTCAAGACAAATTCCATGTTATTCCTTAATTAAACTACAACAAAGAAAAAAATAGCTTCTAATTGGCAAATAAAAATTGGGAGACACTATGCCAGCATGAGTTGTTTCCTGCCACTGCTTTGCATTTCAAAAATACTGTACATTTCATGTGCTGTGTTAGCTTAATATTTATGTTTAGTTAGTGGTTAACTTCCTTTCTGTCACACATTACAGTTATACTATGTTCCTGACAGCTGTTCCTGTAAAGGTATGTACAACCTCCAGAAAAACCTGAGTAAGGAAAACTAAGTAACGAATGATATGTTTTGAATAAAATAGTTTTTCTTGATCAAAACATCTTATAACCAAACCCAGAAAACCCTTGTATTCTCTTCTCCTACTGCTAAACTGTGTGGGGCTCTATCTGTCCCCTGAAATGTGTGGTGAGACTTTCTTGGGTTAGATGAAACAATTAAAAATGCATAAGTTTTCTCCTAAAAAAGCCCACCTATACTTTATTTGGAGCTTTTTATAAACTCTTCTGCTCAGTCCTTACTGCACAGCATGAGATGATCTAGGAGTTAATATTACTTTTATAATCTGAAGAAAGGGGATTTCCCAGTGAACATTATTACAATACTTTTATTTAAACTGAAGGCCTATTTTTAGGTGCTTGTATGCGTCCTGGGATAAAACGTTCCTTCTGAAACATGTTCTAATGTTGACTAAATGTATTATGTACTGCATCTAGGTATCTAAGGAATTTTAATTGTCTCAGAGGTACACAATAGCTTTTTAGAATTAGGATATTTATCACTTGTCACAGCTTGTAAATTTAGATACAGAGCAGGCCTGTACACTGTCAAGCAGTGTGGGAAAGTAAGAAGAATAAGAGGTAGCGTCATGGTCTCTGTATGCCTTCCAAACACATTAATAGTTAGTATGTCTAAGATGTAGTTTAAAAAAGCTTAAATCTGAAAGTCAAATGCATGAAAAAGTAGAAGAAAAAAGCTGATGCAGAGAAACTCTCTCCTGCGTGCACAAGTCAGTCCCACTTCTTTGGCAGAGTGGCAATTTCTCTAAGAAGATGCTGAATTATACATGGCTGACGAAGGATCCTGCACTGGACTTCACTTGTGATGGTGGGAAGTTTGGGATAACGTGTGCAGCTCTGGACGGTCATCTGCCTGTTGTGCAAATCAAAACTATCTGCAGGTTAAAAAAATCAAGCTCATTGAACAGAGCCCCTGATACAAGCGTATTATTGGTCACAGTTGGAAGATTAAACTGTGGACCAACAGATTGAACAATTTGCAGACAGGATTAACTTGGTATTCCCCATTTTAGGGTATGCCAGCTACTGTGTTAAAAAACCCTCAACTAGTAAAACTAGTCTAAAACATTAAAGATTGGTACATTTTAAAGACTGGCTTTTTCATGGAGCCTACAGTTTTGTAACCATGTCATTTTTTATTCTTTTCTTAATTTAAGATTGGTTTGGGCAGACGACAAACCTTCCCCTAAGCTGGTATCTCACCAGCTTCTCAGACTATGGGAAGTGCTCCTGCACTGCTGTCTGGACAGAGGTGAAGCAAAGCAGCAAGGTCATGCCCAGCCTTGGTGAGGATAAGGTTCCTGGTGCTTGGGAGGACAATTTTCTAGATGTGACAGAGGCCATGCTGTAAGAGAGGGTAAAAGCCTCTCATTTGTATTTACACACTTTTGATTTGGGCAATAGATGTTTAATCACTATTGATGGAAGTGCTCATTTCTTAATTACTATTATTGTGTGTGTGTGAGAAGTTTTTCTGTATCAGAAATATTTCTGTATCAGAAGAATGATTAGGTTCTAGCTTTATTTCTTAATGCTTCTGATATCCTAATACCTGATTGCAAAGAGCCTCTCCTTCATCCACTTTTTCTCTGTGATCAACAGTGATCCTCTGTTCTCTACAATCATTACTTTACGACTTCCCCCTTTCCCAAATGGCCACATACTTGTGACCATGTATTATGACCATATATATTATCCTGCTAAAATACACTATGTTCCCTATTTTAACAGTTTTTTTTAAAGTGGTCATTCAGTTAGTATTCGTTCCAAAATGCCCACGTGCTACCTCTGTTTGTCTGATTTGTCTCATGCCTTTAGACAAAGGACTCCCTGTCTTACTGGTGCTGCCCATCACTTGCATGGCACCATGCACACTCCCAGTGATACATGTGATTTGGAAGACTGGTAGTAAATAAGAATTGTGCTAATGTTTGCCTCCACTACAGCAGGCACAAAACTTAATGTTTCCTGGAAACTACTGCATACTTGCTTGAAAGTTTACCTATTTTGAAAAGTATTTTAGAGGGAGATTTTCAAGGAAGGAAGCTCCACTGGAGTTTTTCCCACTGGATGGATTGTAAAGATGTGAGGGCTTTCTCCAGAGTTGGCCTTCTGAACTTTTCTCAGTTTCCATCCCCATCGTAAGGTCCTCCTGCTGCTTGAAATATTGCCATCATTCAACTTGGAGCCGAGTGAGATGTGCTCGCATCTCACATTGGCAGCTCAGGCTGAACCAAGCGATTGCAGGGGAGAACTTGTTCAATCAAATGAGCTGAATTTGTGCATAATCAGTGCTGCCCATGGCTGACATGCTGCTGATGCCAGCGACAGGGTTGCTCTACCTGTGCCTGGTATCCAAGGAGCCATGCTCCGTGGCTGATGGTATCTTCTGATGTCTCCTCTCGCACAGCTGCATCACCCTGAAGTTGAGGGTCCCACTGCAAGCAGGAGCACAGCTGTGAGCCAAATGCTCTCAGCTTTCTTGGACCCCCACCCTTGGTGTAATATTAGACCTGATTAATATTAACACAAATGTGCCTCTAGAGTGAGAGCTGAGATGCAGAAGCACATTTCATAAAATCCTGAAAGCCAGGCTGGTACAGCATTTAATTTATTTTACATAGTGTATATTCCCGATTATCAAGTGAGGTGTTATTTACAGCATTTTGGTTAAGGTTAGAATTTAAATTTCACTTCTCTTTAGGATTAGCTTACAGACCTGGAGATAAATAAGCCACAGTCAACACTGGACTATTGTTGTTCACAGTCTAAACTCAGCTGAGCAGATTTCAAATTGTTAATTCTGGCAACATTTTTAGCAAAGCTACAGTAACAAATCACCTTATAAAAATCACTATTCATCTGGTAAGAGGAGCTTTAAGTTTTACACTTTGCTTCATCTTTGCAGTTTTTTAGTGGAGATTAAGCAATTCTTCTGGTAGTGATTCAAAGTAAATTGATAAAAGACTACAAAAAATTTCAGAGCTATTTGTGAGTGTTGAGATGAGAAGGGATGGCTTAGCTGGGGGTGGCCCTGGCACCCAGCCCGCATCAGGAGTCTTAAGGTGTTGATGAGCTGTGGTGGTTTGCAGCACAGGGTTTCGTGGAAAACTCTCCAGGATCTCAGTGTTGCATAGGAATTGAACAATAAAAGTACAGTGAGTAATTAAGGGCTTAAGGATCACTTGGACTCATATTAACATGAGTAATTTCTTTAATTGGCTTCATGGAGACCACTCACTGCCACATACCTTAGAAGGAGAGGTCTCCAGCAGACTGTGCTGCAGCACCAGCTGGGAATCCGTATCGTTCAGGCGCCTTGGGAACAAGGTGTTTCCATTGTGATTGCAAGTGGGAATCCAGCAATAGCAGATAATAAACAACCTACATTTGCAAATATCTCACTTTTGTTAAAAAAAGACCCAACAAAACACATTAGTAGCCACTTGAAGGGTAACTTATTTATAGCTACATAGTTCTGTAGAAGTTGCCCTGCACTTAATTGCTGGCTGAAGTGATGGGATGTGGTGACAGATTTCACCCTTGTTGTGCCACATGCTATGGCTAGACTAAAAAATTTTTACTTTCAGTGGACAAATCTGTTCTGTCAATCGATTGTCTCTAAGTGCAGATTAATGTATTGATACTTGTAAAGAAGTTTCTGTTGAAAGATGCTGCTGAGTATTGTATAGATCAATTGTTTTTCTTTCAGAAAACTGTTGGGAGGCAGGCAAGTGTGGCCATCACAGCCTCATGGAAAGAAGAATTGAGGAATATGTTAATGTGCCACATTTCTCCCATGAGCTGTCTTGGAGCATATCAGATGATTTATGTGGAATATTTGAAGCCCAGGTGCCTCTAGCTCTCTGGACCTGCTCTGTGGCAGGATGGTTAGTCTGAGAGACCCAGAGATGGGCTTCCTGGAAACACAACAGGGAAAATGACCATCAGGTGTGGGAACGATGTGTTGGAAGAGATGGTTTTCCCAAACTGTGTTGGGGAGAGCGTGATAATGTTTTGGGACACTGAAGTGTTTTGACACAAACTGCACATTTAGCCGCTTGCGCTCATCTCCGGTGGAACAAAGCTCTGCTTCCTTGGGGAAAGTTTTAGGAACATTTGTGCCTTTATGTGATGCAACTATATCCCCTCTAGACCTGCTGAGCTGAAGGAGAACTGGCATATAAGTGTCTCAGCAGTGAAGTACATACAGTCCTTTATCTCTATAAAGTTGGCTTTGGCATTTATCATATCAAAGTATTCAAATTTATGAAGCAGTTTCTTGGAGCTCTGATATTCCTATGAGTAATTTTTTTACAAAACCAGCAGCTGAGCTTCTTCCCTGTTAAAACTGGGTAGGGAAAAGAGAGAACTGCAGGGAAATTAGAACAAGCTAATAAAAGAATAAAGAAGAGAGTAGTTAGCCATTGAAGGCACTTTCTTATGGAACGCAAAACATGGAACTAGAAACATGGTCCTAATGTGTATTCTGGTGCACAAGTAGAAGTCTATATAAACAGAATGCAGCCAGAAAAAATGGTGTTTGATAACATATATGTTTTCCTATTAAGGAATTATAATGAATATATGTAAGATGTTTCACAAAGCTTTGTTGGGGAGAACAAAGACATAGTATGATTGAAAACAGGGCAGCATGGTGAGATGTCCTTGTTCTGAAGCATAATCAGTTATAGTTCCACAATTTGGGGCAGACTTTTCTCTACTGCTGTTTATAACATGTTTAAAAGATTGAACTTGCCTAGAAAGCTTATTCCTTTTTGACTTTTTGGAAATGACTCATGATATGAGGCCTGTTGTATGAGGTTCAACAAGGCCAAGTGCAAGGTCCTGCACTTGAGCCACAACAACAGGCAACACTACAGTCTTGGGGCAGACGGGCTGGAAAGCTTCCCAGAGGACCTGGGAGTGTTAGTGGACAGCCATCTAAGCATGAACCAGCAACGTGCCCAGGTGGCCAAAAAGGCCAATAGCATCCTGGATTGTGTTAGAAAGAGTGTGGCCAGAAGAGCCAGGAGAGCGATTGTCCTGCTGTACTCAGTGCTGATGAGGCTGCACCTTGAAAACAGTTTTGGGCCGCTCACTGCAAGAGGGACATTGAGGTGCTGGAGCATGTCCAGAGACAGGAAACAAAGCTGATGAAGGATCTGGAGAACAAGGCTGATGAGGAGTGGCTGAGGGAACCGGGGATGTTTAGTCTGAAGAAGAGGAGGCTGAGAGGAGACATGATCACTCTCTTTCACTACCTGAAAGGAGGTTGCAGTGAGGTGGGGGGTCAGTCTCTTCTCCTCAGTAATGAATGATAGGACAAGAGGAAACAGCCTCGAGTTACACCAGGGGAGGTTCAGATTGGAGATTAGGAAGAACTTTTTTCACTGAGAGGGTTGTCTGACCCTGGCACAGACTGCCCCGGGAGGTGATGGATTCCCCATCCCTGGAGATATTTAAGTGTTGTGTAGATGAGGTGCTGAGGGAAATGGTTTAGTGGTGAGCTTGACAGTGTGAGGTTAGTGTCTGGATTTGATGATCTTAAAGGTCTTTTCCAATCAAAATGATTCTGTGATTCTGTGTCAAACCTATATTTCTCTCGCAGAAATCCTGAAAAGAATGCAGGTAATTGTTTCAGCCCAGTACATATGCAGAGAATTGTTTCTGCCTATTATATATTTTAAGACCATTGTCATGTGTCATCTCTTTTCCCTTCTGTAGAAATGAATCAATCCAAGTGCTTCAGGCCATACTTTCAGAGACCTCTGATATTTTTTGGTTCTACATCTTTAGGCTTGTACTTTATCTGAGTGTGGTTCCCAAACCTGGACAGTTATAGAGAGGTAATATAAACCCTACTTTGTAAAACTTCTCATAATGTAAGTCAATTAACAATCCCCTGCAAGGGCAGGGAAATTAAACCTTTCAGAACTGACATGGCTTGACCAAGGCTACCCATCAGGGAAATGGCAGAGCCAGAAAGGGGACTCAAGACCATAGCTCTCTGGCCAGTCCCTGTTTTCCTGTGAAGATTGGTATCCCTTTGCAAACACAGTACGTGCAAGTACTTGCATCAGTACGTGCACAGTACGTGCATCTTAATGCGATGTACCATGTAGCATCCCAAAAAAATCTGTACAGCACAGGAAAGTCCTTTTTCTTGGAAAGGGTGAGGTGTAGTAATGCCGCTTATATTTATGTGCTGGCTTTACCCATCTAAACTCCTATAGGCTTGAGTCTCTCCCAGCTCGAGGACATGACACTTTTAAATGTGCCTATCCTCTTCCCTGTCACCTTCAAAACTTTCCATAAGTGAAAGTGAGCATCCAGGTTCTCTTTAAGCTCTATTCAGAATGAATTTGTTTGTGGCTTTTAGTGATGGATTAGTGAAGAAACCTGGAGCATTTTAAAAAAGAAGAGCTGGCATATTCTGCTTGCTCCAACCAAGGTCACTTCACTAACTGAATAAAGTAAATATACAAGTGGCTCTAAAATAAGGATGCAGGAAAAGCTGCCCAGCATGAGCTGCAATTGCAGAAAATATATTTCTCCTTAATTATTGTGCAGTAGTGAGTAGATTAAAATGTTCAGCCTTCTCCTTAGCTATATGCTGTTTGATGAAATACAGTCAGGTCAGATCAGCTCAGCTCAGCTATGTTGAATAAACACATGCTTGTCTGTCTGGTTTAAAAATACCCTAAAATAATTTTTCAGCCAATCTTTGCATCATATCTTTGCAATCACTGAGGTGTGTTTACTTTTTTGTTGGGTTTGGTTGTGTTTTTTTTGTAGGAGTTACATTTACTAATTTCTCTCCTAGGCTCTATTGAAATAGTTTATCTGTAATTTAAGACACAGGAACTTTCTTACCAGAGGAAATCAGTGTGCTAATTTAATACCAGAAGTTGCTTAACCTATCCAATGCCAGAGGGACCCCAGTGCAAGAAAAGGCATACTAATATAGCTTTATGAACATGCAGCACTCGTACCAGCACACTGCTGATTAAAAAACACAGGGGGCAATTCTTCAAAGGATTCTGAATAAAGCCTTTGGTCCCATTTCCACACATGGAGTTTTTTTTTCATTGTCCTAAATACATTTGTTAGACTACCTCATTTTGAACAGTAGCTAAAGGTACATTAGGGAAAACTTTTGCATATGTTTAATCCATTACTGAAAACAATTGAAAGATATATATATTTGACCTGATAAATGTCTCGGCATTTAAAATCCTTCTGAATCGTTAGATAGTGTTACTTAATCTCTTAAACATGCATTTATAATGATTTAAGAATTCACACACTGGAGATGTAGTGACCCAGTTGTGCTCAGCACTGCCACATGTGGGAGTCAATTTGGATTTTCTTAATCCAAGTAATTGTTGAATCCCATACACATACTTGGGACTTTGCAAGTGCTAATGAGCACTGCTTGTGACCTAAGCAAATGGTGTTCTCCAGCCAGAGGCTCTGCAGCGTGTGCATGGCTTGGCATTGCACGCTGCGGCCCTGAGCTCTGCCCTTAAAAGATGTTCTAAATGTATCATAGCTACTGGGAATTGTGTGTGCTGAAACTTCAGTGACATCAGATATTGTGACGAAGAAACAGACTGGAGATAGGCTGGAAGTTTTGAAATCAAACAATAGTTTCTTTAAATGTAAGTACCAAAGAAAGTCATTTCTTTTCCTTCCCTCAAGGTACAATAGTGACCTTAACATGACTTAAACTGCGTTTCAGAGTAGTTGTAGTCTCTGAATGCTTTATTAGGTAACACTAGCTAGGACCCCCTGCAATGACACAGTAAGACCCTTACCTATGAATTATTTCTGTTCCAGGGAGGGAGGAAGAAGTTATTGTGTATGAAATGATAGAATGCATAGCAGTTATGTCTCCTGAAGCAATAGAGGCGTATTCACTGGTATGAAAGCACCAATCTTACCCATCATAAAAAACACTAAATTAAACTGTTAAAAATTATCTGTTACTTGCAAAAATATGTATATATTTATCAGCAACTGTCAACATTTTAATATTATGCCTCTAAACTAGTTGGCTTTGGAGAGATACTGTCAAATGAAAGGTTCCTTCCCTGTGTTTGGAATGATACTTTTGGTTGTTAAAATGAACGAATGCAATAAGAAAGTCTAACTTGCTGTTTGGTTTTACCAGTGATAGTTTGGCCATTTGGATTGATTAGTCACCATCTAAGCAATTTAATTTCAGGCATCCTATCAAAACGTTTCTGAGAGATAAACTGCACAGCAGCACTGCATGCCTGCAGCAGCACTGCCCATCCTCAAACCTCTTGCTGTTTGCTTAAAAAGCTGTTCCATTATTTACACCACTACCTCATTTAACTGCTCCATGCACACTTTGGGACCCAATGTCACTCACCTCTGTCCCTGGGTCGGGTACTCTTAGTACTGATACTTTTGTCAAGCAAGTGTCCCAGGCTGCTTTTGGGTGAGATGAAAGAGGGAATGTCACCCCTGGAGCAACCTTTGCAGTAGCAGGTTGTTTCCTAAACAGCTGAAGTAATGCTGGCTTTACAAGGTGAGAGGCATTTTGGGCTCACCTCTTTAGCAAATGGGAGATAATCCTTTGTAGAAAGAGCACAACGGGTGTTGGCTGCTAATTGTGCTGAAGACTTTGCATGGCAAACAACAATGACTGCTAGGGAAGCAAAATGCTCTTTTTCCAGGTCCCCGCAGTGTCTGATAATGGGACTTGATGATCTTAAAGGTCTTTTTCAACCTAAACAATTCTGTGATTCTTTGATTCTGTGGCCATGCCAGACTGGGTTGTGGCTTTGCAGGTAGACATCAGAAAGCCCACCATGATCTGTGTGTGACTATTGTAGCTGTAATAAGGGTATGCCTGCCCTGAATATTGCCCCAAGGTACTTCCTTCTCTGAAGACACATCCCATCTCACTGTGGGTGTATCACTTGAGGTTCTCCTTTAACTACAGGCCAGTCCAGCATCCCTTGCTGTCATGTAACACTTGCACCTTGCAGAGCTGAAAGCCTTCTTGGAGGGCATTGAGTCACCTTGCATGGCACCAAAATAACGCAGTATCATCCAGTCTTAAATGTATTTCTTTTATCAAGAGCAGATAAAATTGTTTCCTTCTCATATAAGTAGGCTTTGGCAGTGAATGAGCCCTTTAAGCTAGTTTGCAAATAACTACATTGTAGAGTGGAGAATTCTTATGGAGAAAAAAATTGAGTGAAAGTGAGCATATTTGCAGATGTATAAACTACCACCTTTTCCTAGGGTCTAACTCAGAAACCACAGGTAGGATACTCTTGAGTAATTAGACCAGTCAGTTTGCTTATGGGTTCTCCTTTACTCAGAGACAGTTGTCTCCTTCATACACCCTCTGAAGTTACTCATAGTCAGAATAAATGCAAGTGCAGGCCTTCTCTTTGCAAGAGCCTTGAGCAACTTACTCCAGCACAAGGAACATTAAAAACCTTCAGGTTACATCTTGACCTCCAAGCCTGATGAAGCAGAAACAGGACCTCCATAACACCAAGCTCTGTCCTTAACAGTACCATAACAGAAAGTCAGGGCTGTGAACCTATGTATGGTACCTTGGAGCTCTGCCTGCAAGTGCCAGGCATGAGATGCTGTTCATGCACTTGATAAAGCATGGCCTTGTCAGAGGTGTTAAAATGACATGTTCGTCCTATAAAATGGAGTTAGAAGGTTCAGCTCTCACAACCACCTGCCCAGGTCTGTCTAAGGGCTGTCTTAGAAGGCCTGGTTGAGAAAGGACTTGTTTGGATAGGATGTCCTTTACCAAGGGACAGTTTATTCTCATCTGGGAATAAACATGCCTTTTAATTGTGGCAGATTTTGCAGGGTGGTTTGGTTTTTTGGTCAGAAGAAAGATTCCTATCACAAATGAGACAGAAGAGCTGTATTGAATGTATGATGAAGGATAATGCCTGGGCGAATGCACAGGCAGATGCTGGGCGCAGGAATTCAGTTGTGTGACTGTAGGTTTCTGGTGCTGCCTTGGAGAGCCTAGGGGACACCCTCAGCCTTGTTTGCCCCTATGAAGTCTGGCAATGCCATGCAGAGTCTCAGGTGCATTGATATCTCTAAAACTGGCATTTGGACAACAATGTTTGCACCAAGGATTTAGGAATTCAGATATGCAGAAGGTGGTACCTACAGTACTCACCATGACTGAGCTACATGTGGCACTAGCTACACAAGAGCTGGCTTAGTATGGTCAGAGAAGGCTGCAGAGCTGTATCTGTCATTCTGAAGGAGCTGCTGATTTTAGGTCTCCCAGCTTCCCTTGCCTCCTAGTGGACTGGCAGTGTGGCAGCCTACATGGCCATGTTACATCTGCCATGGGTCCATGCACACCAAACCCAGGGGAGCTGTGTCAATATGCACCATCTTCCATCTCTGTGATATAACAGGCAGGATTTACCATTACCTCATGCCCAGGATTTCATGTGTGTTTTAAGCAATGATTGTTCAATCTTTGCTAGAAGCGTCTGAAAAATGAAGTGCAGCCAAAGTAACTGGTATGTCTGCTTCCTAGCGGGAGAGTGTGAAAGACTTCATTTCCCGGTGGTACTCTCTGTCTGCCTTGGAACAGAAAAAGCTCATTTTTGCCCAGTAAGTTGTCTCTATAGTTTGAGGGTTCTAATTCACTTTTTCCTCTTATCTCATATAAAGAAAGCAAGTGACTAATACAGGTACATTTTCTGAACTGTTACTCTGTGCTGAGTCAGCTGTGATCCATTGATACCTCGAATTCTGCTGCCATCTCTTCAAGATGAGTGCTCGACATTGGTTGCTTTTGATCTGTCTGCTTTCTACTCTGTCAGTGTTAACTTTCCATTTGTCATCGTGGCTAATGTGTAATTCTCTCCAAAATTTGTCCTCCATCTTTAGCTGTGTGTGCTTTAAAGCTGAATCTTTTATTTCTTGCGCTATGTGTCACATCAGAGATGCAGCTATTCACATTCTGAGAACAGTCACTGTAATCAAGTACAGATTAATGGAAAGATTATTTCTGTGAATATCAAGAGTTCCTGGAATACAGCTTTTTCTATTTATGTTCAGAAACTGTATCACAATTCTACCACCCCCAACTCTGCTATTTTTTGTCTTCTTTTTCCCATGTACGGATGATGATACTGGGCTGTGATCTCTCCCCAGACAGTTGCTTGTAGTAGCAGCATCCTGCACTTCTGTACCTGCATATGATGTATTCTGCTTAACCAATTCTTCATGAGTCATTTGTCCTTTAAAGTGTGTGTTTTTATTCTAGCAGAGAATATGATCAGCCTTATATGCTGTTGATCCATTTGGAGCCTATCTCAGTGACTACCTACATATTTCTCCCTCATTAGAGTCATTGTTGTCTTGGTCTTTTGTCAGAATGCAATCTGAAAGATTTTTTTTCATTCTGAATATGCTACAGTGACCAGCCTGGAGAGTAACTGGAGGATGTCCTTATAGCCCTTCCTGCTGCACTGAAGGGTTCCTGCATGCTTTCTTCTGCTGCTGATTTCCCCTAGAAGTCAGGCAGCAGAAAATTGCCAAGGCCTCATAGGTCTCGGTCATGGATCTGGTGGGAAAACATGCACAGGGCCACGATTTCTCACTGACCTCAATAACATACTTTGGTGGGCTAGAGGGACATACTTGGCTAGAGTAGCTGCTTGCTGGAGAGATGTTTTTTCCTGTCTCAAAACATTCTCCCTGTTGAGGGCTACACTGATGTAGCACGTGGATGGCTTTTGAAGGATGGGAGGCCACATCCTCAAAAACTGAGTGTCTTTATGTGTTGAAAGGAAGCAAGAAGCTACATCAGTACCATCAGTCACTTCTCTTTTTCCTCTGCGTAAAAAAAAGTCTAAATCTCATCCTTCCCTTCTGTTGCACTGGGTTGTTTTTTGTTTTTTTTTTCAGAATGCCCCAAGTGCAGTAGCATTCAATTGCTCACACAGCCACAAGAATGTTTTTTAAAGTAAAAAAAGGATATATCTCATTTAGCATGTGCCATGTGGATCTGGCTGTACTAGAGCAACCCGGTACCTTCTTGGTGAGGGCTCTTGGCATGCACTCCTGCTGATGCAGGGACAGTGGTGATAGCCTGAGAGGAGCAGGAGACCAAACTATTTGTTTCAGCTGCATAAATTACCCAGTAGAAAATCTGCATGAAGAACCAACTATTTCTCATTTATTCTGTCTATATGCCAAAATAACATTATATGCACAAGCAATATCCCACCTGCATGGGAATGCCCTGAAATCACTGTTGATTAAGTCTATCCCTGCTGTTACTCTTATTAATTTATAGTTTATTCAGAAAACACAGACATTTGACTGAGGTGCCTTTGGGTCTTTTAGCTGGCTTCTATCCAAGTTTGTTTGTCAAATAACTATTCTTTTCTTCTGGTGCTATATGTTTGTGCTGGTTGCTAAGCAGATTACTTCCTAGCTGCGTGTTTAACAAGAATGAAAATGGAAACACAGAGTTCAGAGGTGCCGGATAGCAGCCTGGTACTTTTGAGTTGGAAATAGTAAATAAGGACTAAAATAGTGATAGATGCTTCCCAGGATGGATTTCTTTTATGCCTGAAATCCTTGAGATTCTGTTAGTCGCTGTATTTTGTGTGGTCTCTTTACTTCCATTAATGGCTGAAAATGTTTGCACAGGCAGCAAGAAATTTCATCTGAGGAGATGTAAGTAATGTAATATTTATTATGAAATAGGTGTTTTTGAAAGCTTCACTGTTTCCCTCTAATATCTTTTCGTCAAAATCCCTTTGGTTCTAGTGCAGTTGTATTTACCCTCTTTGTGTAACCCTTTTTTTATGAAAGGTATAGGTTGTTCTCCTCAGGGGTTACCATGTTCTCTGAGCAAAGTGAATCCCAGTCATGTCATTTTCCATTCATACTACTTCAGTACAAAAATGTGATTATACTGATTACAGTTTCCTAGTCTACGGAGGTTCTATAAGTTGTATATCCTGAGATGAGCAAATCAGGCAAACAGTATTTTCAAGTTAATCTTGCTGTTGAAGTTGGTTTCAGGGTCTACCTGAGAAAAAAACTTCAGGACATGACATTAAGACTCTGTGGTTTACATATTGAGTATTTTGTTGGGTTTTTCTTTTTCTCTCTTTTTAGTGTACTGGTCTGGTTGCTGCAAAATAGTTAATAATAGATAATTTATTTTTTCTCATTCTTAACTTATTTGTTCCTGAATCTTTTGTTTTATGGTACAAGATGTCCAGGGCAGGAATTTTTTCAGCATGCTAGGAGCTCCTGCCTAGCTAAACAGACACAGAGCCATGTGAATCACCAGAGAAGTTTGGGGTAAAGACGCAATTTTAAGTTACACCTCTGAAAATAAGATGCTTTCCATTGAATATGCTGGTCCCCAGCAAAGCCCCTTGTTGGCAGGGGCTGATGGTAGCTTGGTCATCCTTGAAGGAGAATTGCAGGGAATGTTACCAGGGATGTTGAATTCAAATCTGCACCTCTTATCCTGCTCCATGAATCTTACTGCAGTGAAAAGGCACTTGTGGGGCAGGCAGAGCCATAGCATGAGTTCCTCCTTGCTTCCTTTAGGGTGATGATACCTTTTTAAATGTTCAAAGGAGTAGCTTTCTTCTATTTCTCCATAGAGTAACTGATGATCTTACCATGTACCCTGTGCTTTCCTTTACACGAAAGTGCAGACACGCTCAGCATTGACACAGAAATGTCCAACATAAACTACTACAAGTTTTGAGGAATTCACTTTGTCTGGGAAACAAGATCTTACTGATGCTCTTTCTGAGGGAAAGCCTGCAAAATGAACTCATCATCCTTAATAGCAGGAAATCCCCATGGGAGAATGGCCACGGAAGTGTTCCAGTCAGCAGAAACCTTTGCTAAAAACACTCGCCCTCTTAGACACAAGAGGGTCCAGGAAGAATACACAACGCACCAGGCTGTATTAACTCCATTGCTGATGTCTTTTTTTTTTTTTCCCTCTCATGTGAGTTTGGAATCACCTAATTGTCACCAGCTAACGCTTTATTCTCCACAATCCTATTCTTCCCTGCTCTCTTCCTGAAAAGCTGAACTACTGTTTCATATGAATCACAAACACTGAACAAATAGACAGCAAACACTGAGAAAATAGACAATACTCACACAGAAAAACTGTTTCTTCAGCGACCTTTTCTTACCACACTGAGAAAAAGGTAGACAATATTATCATGGCTGCTGGTTTATTTCCCCCTAATGTGCTGGCTAATCAGTAAGTATAAAGTTGAAGTGGACAGTTTTACCTGCTAAGCATTGCCTCGTGCCTACCTTCATTAAAGTTTATCTACCATCACGTTGCCCAATCACCCACTTTGATTAGATCCTCCTGGAATTCCTGTCCATTCTCAGTCATTTTGTGTAGCTTAAATAATTCTGTCCTCAGCAAATTCAGTACTTTGCATGGCACTTCCTCCTCAAGATTAGTTTTAACTAAAGCTGTTGAGTCACAAAGATATTAAGAGCACCTACATGTTCAGCTTGTCAATAAAGCTATTTACTCTCCTTTGTCACTTCTTTTCTCTTTCTAAAAATTTATACATTTCCGTGTATGATTTCAAACTTCTATTATTATTCTGTCCATTAATAAGACTTGGGTAAAACTAAGCAAATGTGTGGCTTAGTAACTTTGTGCTTTCATAGAGCTCTGTCAGGCTTATTGCAGGTGATGTATTTTGACAGACATTTTGCTGCTGTTTCTCTGTTTGTGTTTAACCATCTGTGTTAGCTATGTCTTTGGTGATCTTTTAGATGGGTGCTTGTATTTTACAGTGCAGGATGAGAAAAAGAGTATTGGAAAACAGAGAACAGGTTCCTATATGTACCTTGCAATAAAAATATCAAAATGACAAAATCGCAGTGTTGGTGGTCCTCACCATTATTTCGGTAAATGAATGGGATGTATCCATGCATTGCTGAAAATCCAATTACTAGAAGCATCAGATATTCTCACTTACAGTGCTGTCTTTGTGTCTTTGCTCTTTTCAATGAATATTTGCAGTTTGTCACCTAGCATTTATTTAGTTGTTTCCTTTGTGTCAAGATTAATGAGTATTAGGAGAGTGCATATTTAGCTTATGCATTATTAAAGGAAACTGGGCCAAAGCTGTCTGAGGATACCCAACAATGGCGAGATACAGTTTTCTCTTCACATATGTGGTTATTTTAGAAGCTGTACAAGTTATTTTAGAAATAGAAAGTCAAATTATTTTCCTTCTTCTATAGTGATTATATTCATTTTAGGTGGAAGAGCTGTAGAAGAACGGATGGGCTAATTGCCAGTTGCACGAAGGGCAGAATAATACAGGTAGTTTTGTCTTATGCTGGCTTTCAGAGCTGTTGCTGTGACCTGTTCTGCTGTGAATGCATTTGCATTGTCTCATGAGTGGCATCAAAGGCACATCTTGGGTCTCTAAAATGAAAATGAAAATAATCTTGGCATCCTAAAGTTTGTTGTCAGAGCAGCGATTCACCAGTTGTTCCACTGGAACAGAAAGTCATCTTCAAATCCTAATATGAGGGAACTCAAAATCTGCTTCAGGGTAAATTTCTGTAGTTTCTTATTTCTGTGGATCTCAGCTGCTAGAAATAAATGTCTAGTAACTGAGCCACCCTGATTGTGAGTAAATGTTCATCCAGGAGAAAGCATCCTGTCTCCTGGCAATCTTTTAAACATCATAACTCAGAAAGATTCCTTTGGAGAAAACACTGCCTCCCAACCTCTGCTTGATCTTCCTCAAACGCCGTAAGAGAAAAAATGCTTAGGATGGTTCCAACTACTTCTTTAATAGCATTTTTTTGCTGTTACATGTGCAAGTGAGCACTACAATATAATATTTTCCTCTATATGTTTTTCTCTGAGGAAACTACCTCTTGAAATTTGTTTACTGAACAATTTTTGAGATTTACCACAAAAGATTCCAAACTGGCTTGGGAATATGCCACTTTAGCGCAGTTTGTGGTCACAGTGGCTCAAACCCCTGCCATTTAAATGTAATGGCAAATAATGTCTTAGCAGTCATGAAAAAAAGATTGCAATCTGAAATATTGCTACTTGCTTTGCTTGTAGACTAAACATTTTTCACCTGCAAAAGAATATCTAGGAAAAGGGTATCCAGCAAATGTATCTGTAATAGCAAATAAAGGGACAGTTCGTGTTGATTTGTCAGTGCTTATTTCTAATATTTGAATGTGGAAGGCCACCCAGTTTCATTTTTTTTAAAGAAGCTATAAAATTGGTTTGGCTTGGCACTGGTGTCCCAGCCTTCACTGTGAAGTGTTTTGTAGATTGCAACAGGGCTTTGTCATTACCCTGATATTTTAATAGATTAAAAGTAATTTTTCATTTCTGACTGGGGCAAGTTCTAATTGACTAAATGATTATGATAAATTATGACATCCTTTGGAATGGTTTATTAGTGCTGTCAGGATTTGTTTGAATTAAATCTGCAACATTTCTATGTGTTCCCATACCAGGAACTGAATGCTTCTTAGAAACCACAATAAGTGAACAAATTTAAACACTTACCAAGCTATCCTTATAATGTCAATAAGATCAAGCTGTTGAAAAAATGAATGAGAGACATGTGTGGACCTCCATGCTAGAGTTTCCAAGTACCTGAGAAAATTGAGCTTTTAAAGTACTGCATTATGTTAGGCATTCTGGTCTTAAGACTGAAGCACATCTCACTGTTGAATTGCTCAGCTGTTAATCTAAGAGGAACTCTGGTGTTACTTTCCACTCAGCAGCTCTCAGCAGAGCATCTCTTATCCTCTAAACAACTCTTACTGTAAAAAAGCTTCCCAATAGCTCCTCCAGTATACTGGCATATAGAAATAGAAGGAAAATGTTGTTCTGGGGAACAACAGTGTCTGCTTGTGTATCAAGGTCTGATAGCTGATAAAGTCTCTTTGCTTCTGATCCTTTATTGGATCCTTTGGTACATGTTTCATTGGTACTTAAGCCTTGGTCCCTTCTGGGACATTTGGTGATTTATTTGGTTTTATTCTTGGATTGTCCTTCTTCCCAACATGTTTACTCTTGTTAGTCCTCAGCCTTACTTATTGATTTTTCAGTCATTGTGATTCTGTGACCTGTACTTTCACTTAGGGGCTACACTCAGAACAGCTTTTTTAACACTAAGCGGTACTGTTTTGTTCATAAGTGTAGAGAAATTGCAGAGAAGAGTTAAAAAAACAAAAGGCCCATTGACCTTCCATGACAAATTCAGTCCAACTCAGGGTTTCCCACCAGCTGACCCACCACATTCTCTCTACCTGTTGCATCCCCGAAAAGAGGACCCTGTCCTTTGGAAGCCAGGCAGGTGTGAGTGCCTTTTATATCTGGAGAATGAGACCAAGCACATCTGATAAGTGCTGTGGAAGGTGAAGGTGGAGCAATACATCTTCCGTCCTCCAGGCATGCAGCTCTTCCTGCAAATCCAGCTCTCAGTATATCACACTAACCAGACAAGTAGGTGTTGTGGTTTGGCCCTGCTAGCAAAGAAGCACCACAACAGTCTCTTGCTCAGTGCCCCCCATTCACCCCCACCCTTGTTAGGATGGCAGAGGCCCCACAGAAATGGGAGTAGAAAGATAAGCAAGGTTGTTGTGGATTAAGACAAGGGCAGGGAGGGCTCGCTGCCAATTATGGTTCCGGGCAAAACAGACTCCAGTACTCGACTTAGAGAGGAAGGTAGGAAAGTTAATTCTACAAGAAACAGAATGGAATAAAAGCAAAAAGGGAGTAGGATGATGAGGAAATTGTAATCAGTACTTTAAGATCTCCCTCCCCCATCCCTCCTTTCTTCCCGGGCCCAGCTCACTGCTCCCAATATCTCTACCTCCTTCCTCCTCCAACAGCTCAGGGGGGCAGGGAATGGGGGATGTGGTCAGTCTCTCACAGATGGGCTCTGCCACTTCTCTCTTCTCAGAGGAGGATGACTCCTGGCATTCTTCCCCTGCTCTGATACAGGATCTCTCCTCCGGGACACAGTCCTTAATGAACGTCTCTGGTGTGGGTTGTTCCCAACAGCTGCGGCTTCTGCCGAAACACGGTCCCTCACACGGGGGACAGTCCTTGGTGAATGTCTCTGGCATGGATTCTTTGCCACAGTTGCAGTTTCTGAAGTTATAGAGTCCCTCTGTTGGGACACGGCCTTCTCCAACCATAGTTTTAATGAAGAGAATCACTGCCCCTGGCTCAGGGTCTGTAATGAAGTGATTGGGTCCTTTCCTCAGGACATGGCCTCCTCCAACCATAGTCACTGCCCCTAGCTCAGAGTGTTTAATGAAGTGAGTCACTGCCCCTGGCTCGGCGTTCTTAGCAAAATGAGTTGCTGCTCCTGGTCTGGGGTCAGCTTTAGCAAAATGAGTCTCTGCCTTTGATGCGGGGTCTTTAGCAAAATGCAAACAAGTCTCAGCTTCACCAGTCCTCTCTGTAGAATGCAGGCGAGTCTCTGCTCCAGCACACCTCCTTCTCTCTTTCCTTACTGACCTTGGAGTCCACATGGTTGTTTCTCTTCCTACTCCTTGCACCACCACCAGCTGGAGAAGAAGAAGAGACAGAAGAAGGAAGAAACAGGAAGAACCCTCCTCTTCTGGCTTCTTCTTAAAAAGGGATCATGGAGGTGCCTAATTGGCTCAGCCCCAGAAGTGGGTCTGGCTCAGAGCTGGGGAGAGTTTTGAGCAACTTCTTACAGGAGCCATTTTTACAGCCCCTTCCCCCTTACCAGAAAAAGCTTCATGTCAAACCATGACAGTGGGGATATCTGTATTATATACATATGTACAAAACAAAGAAATAAAGAGTTATCCCTGAGATCTCCATGCTTGGGAGCTGTAAATCTCAGAAATCTTATTTTAAATGTCATCAGGCTCACAAATTACTTCAATTTCCTGACTATCTTGTGAGCCAAATGACTAATAACAGAATCACAGAATCTCAAGGGCTGGAAGGGACTTCTAAAGATCATCTAGTCCCCATGCCAGAGCAGGACCACCTAGAGTAGGTCACATAGGAACTCATCCAGGTGTGTTTTGAATGTTTTATGAATAGAAGTAAGGAAATTCTGCAAGTTATTTTGCACTGACTTTTCACTTCTTACCTGATCATCTTCTTTACGCATCCAATGCCATCTTTGTGCACTCACTTGCAGGAGTTGCTTCATCAAAACACTTTTAATTATTTTTGGTATTGTAGAACTCTTATCTGATTATTCTGTATCTTGTATGCTCTCGGTTATAAATCAACATTATTGTTATGAGAATCACCTGCTAGTCAGTATGTTTGACTGCAAACATTGATATGAAAATATAATCAGACTCTCTTCAAAAGTGGTTGTAGATAAATTCTCAATAACATGGTATAGCAAGAAGAATTCTTTCCTTCCTGACATTAGCTGTTGAAAGAAAAATGGAAAAGGTTTAATTTCCTTGTGATTGTCATAGTTGGAAACCATTAGAAACTTTGTAATATTAACTTGAACTTCTATGTCCAGGCTTATTTAGGTAGGCTGTATTACACCCACTACTAGAACTGAGCAGAGTAACTTTTATCTTAAGAGAAGAAGGAAAAAAGATGCTGTAGCTTGTACACATAATGATCTAGAGTGTTTAGACCTTCATATATCTGTCTTCATAAAGATGGAGCAACTCAGGGTCCCAGAAACTCTAATGTACTTCTCAAATCTGCCAACTAACCAAAGATTGTTCTTTGCAAGATGGGTAAAAAAGATACAGAGAAACAAAGCTGGACTCTTTTCTCTCCCCTCCTCTTGGATATAGTTTGCGGGTATTAAAGAACTCTGCGTGTTGTATTTCAGTTGATTAATAACTAATGTGTTGTTTGTCCACTGCAATCATTTCATTTATATTATTTTTCTGAAGGGATTATTATTTTTTTTTTTTTAAAAGAGGTAATATTTCTTTTGGACTTCCTGTAGTGATTGTAGGAAACCACAGGAGTGCTTATAACTGTTAGCCTCATTTCAGAGATGGAAAAGTTGGCCAGCTCAAATCTATGCAGAAGTTATGCTGATAGTTAGCTTTTAAAGTGTACTCAGTCTACTTCTAGGTCAAAATATTAAGTAGAACTTCATAAATTTTTTACATACAATGTTTATCTATCTTTCCAGCCATTCCTCATTACTGTGTAGTGTATGTAACTAGAAACGTCCAAAGACAAATCCGTAGTTATGAGGCAAGTCTGAGGAATGCACATCTATGGGTCAGGGTCAGAATCAGGTTGGGAAACCATACAGGGCCAGGCCCAGCTCAGTGATCACCAGACAGTCCCATCATGGTAAGTCAGGTCCAAGCCCTAAAATAGCCTGTTGACCAGAGTCCTGGTTTGAACCAGCTGAGTCCATGACCAGGGATGGGCATGGCTGTGACGTAGCTCAGGTGGGGACCACAGAGGAGAGCTTCAGCTTGAAGACAGCTCCTGAAAGGAAGAAGGAGGCCCTTGCACAGACTTCCTCCAGCCCTTTCTTCACAGCAGCCCTCACTGGCTGTAAATCCAGAGGAACAGGTGGAAAAAAAACAGGACTAGGAAGGTGAATTTACAGTATATCAGAAGATTAAACAAGGTGTTTGTCCTTGAATGATGTGAAAACAAAGTCAAAGGACATGAGGACAATAATCATTGTCCCCAAGTATGAAAAAAAGAATTAAGTATTGTATCAGGACAGCACAGAGACATTTTTAACTTCTCTAATGGATTGTACACAACATTATAGAAGCAATAAGAAATGTGGCAGCGAGAGAAGATAAAATACTCATGAGTGGCATATGTACAGCCACATAGCTGTCTGTGAAGGAGGTGGTGAAAGTCTGTGGCTCAGAACATTTTTAAAATAGCCTCGATTAAACTTTTTACCTCCTCTTCTAAGGAGACATCTGTGACTGACTGTAGCCTCTCACCGTTTTCTCCTTTGTTAGAGCTCTGGACAGTGATTTCTGATTGGCTGTCAGACAACTCAAAACATTTTTTTAGCCCTGAAGCACTATGAGAAGGATCTTTATGAAATACTGCTGCGGCCTGAAAAATGTTTCCGCTGTGAACAGCCTCCTATTAGTTTCCAGTCAGTAGCTAATGGAAACTAACTGAAAGCAAGAATAATTCTTATGTCTGCTATTTGAGAACATCTGCAAATAGATATTTTTATCTCTTCTTCTCCCAGTTACATTAAAATTAGTAACATCATTTCTTTCATTTTGTTATATGTACAGCCATAAATTCCAAAGATAAGACAGTGACAATAGGAAGTTTTATTTAGTTAAATGAGCCTACAAGCATATGGATGAGTGCTCTTTGTAAGTTTTGGATTGGCTTTGTAAGTTTTGATAAAGAGATGCTGCAAGTGAGTCCAACTTGATACTTGTATAGAAGAGTCATTGAGTGAAGCTAATTAACACCAATTCTGATTATTATTAGTTTTACTCTCAAGTCTCTAAAACAAGTATTGGTGCATGATTAAACAGTACCATAGGCTTGTATAACTGTCTTAATAAAAGATGTAGCCTGGCAGCAATGTGCTGGTGGGACAGATACTGTGTTTTTAGTTCAGCTCTTCCATTATTTTTCCCTTATTCATTGTCAACATTAGCACTAGCTAATTTTAAACTTACCCTTTGCGTCTGACCAGCAACCAAACAGATATCTTGACCTTCCTTTTGCTAATACAGAAGGGCTCTTTATTGCCTGATGATAATTCTTGTGATAAGATAGGAACACTGGGATGCATTGGATAGCAAATATTTGGAATCAAGGCACCTGGTGGCTCATTTTGTAAGGATGTAAATATAAGCATCTGTGCTTTAGTTTTTCATCTATAAAGTGAAATTAGTAGTGTATCTTTGCTATATCGAGAATGCTTTCATGAGAAGACATGAGTGTTTTAATGAGAAGATGTTGACCTGTAACTGCACAGAAAGAAGAGGAAGGATTCTTCACTTATTCTCAGTATTGTCCCGGGAGGCTGTTCTTGCTGCTGACACTAGCTTCCAACTGTGAATAATTGCTGTGCCCCTTTGGGGATAAAAATCTCTCACATCTGACTGTTCTTTCTGCTGTGGTGGAGACAAAAACTATCCTAAATACTGGGCTTTCCTATCTTGAGCTCTAGGTTCTGTGTAAAACAAAAATCCAAGCATTAGAGCTACATAGTTGAAAGTCAGATCAAAGAAATAAACCTGCACTGATTGCATTTGCTGATGATGTCTTGCTAGCAAAAAATGAAGTTCAAATGTCTGTGATGACCATTTAACATCTGCCTGACACAGCTGATGCTGTTGATCCAGGATATATTTTATTGACACAACTGTAAACTCCAGTAGAAATCTACAGAGATTGCTTCAAGAGGTTTTTCTCTTCCCTTTCAGAGACATTACCACAGATGACATTAGGCAACTATGCACTCATACTTGCAGAGCTTTTCTGCTAATTACTTTGGGCATCTGTCTTGTCACTTTGCCCCTACTGAGTATTTTGCCCCTGTATGTGTTATTTTCTGTGAAAATAAAAAAGATAAGTACTAGGTATTCGTAAGAAAATCAAAATTAGGAAAATTTCCATCTCCCTCCTAGGTGAGACTGTAGGGCTCTGTCTTAAAATATAGTGAGACATAAAAAATTAACCCTGAAGACTTTAAATGTTTATTCAGCCTTGAATAGTTCTCTATATCCTTGATGATTTAACTCAGAATGTCATTGACAGATAAATGATTTTTACTTTGTCATAGCAATTAAAACCGTTCTATAAGTGAGAAAGACAAGCAGGCTGGATGATATATCATGGTATATGTAATGCATTCCTTTCACTTTTTGTAGGAGAATTTGCACTTCGGAGTGACATTCCATGAGTTTTTTTTCGGTGGAGAAAGAAAATGCTGATAATATACAGTGAATGAAGGGATGATGCAGCATTTGAACACGCCTAAGCAATGATTATGTCTTAAAAGCAAACCTTTTCGTAGACGCAACACCATTGGGTAGATCACATTTTACAACTAGCTCTTAAACACATGTGGCTCATGAGTTGTTCAGGTGCAAGTCTTGTGGCTGAGGCCCTGGTGTTTGGCTACTGGACAATCAGCATCTCTGCCTGTAGATTTAATGAGCTGCAGGGTCTTGAAATTTGGCACAAGTGTAAGTAAAATAGAGGTAATTCATGTCTATTCGTGTCTCAGAAGTCAAGTAGTGTGTATTGGCAACATACTACTGAGCACTCACTCTCTCCATAGCAGATTTGTGTTAGACAGAAATCATTGGAATAGCAAAAAAACAAAGTCAATAATTGAGCTAATCAGAGACAATCAGGGATACAGTGCTTGAGTTTGGTATTTGGAATTCTTTAATTTCATTGTATAAAGACGCTGCCTAGATGTGACCCCTAGGCCAGATCTATCCCATGGTGAAGTGAGAAGACCTTTAGGAAGACACTGCTTCCTCTTGTATCTGGACTACTGCTGGAGCTCTTTCTCTTCTTTCTTTGAAGCATGAGATCTCATCCATCAGAGTATATTGGCATGCCCCTCATACAGTCAGGACAGTGATTCAGTTTAAATTTATGCAGCTTTTATGCATCTCTGTGGAACAGCTCAGGGCAGCTTGAAGCCTGACCATCCCTGGGAGAGCTCCAGCTCCAGATACTGCTCTCTTAAATCCTGGTGCAAGACAACTTTCAGAGGATCAGAACAAAAGTGCCCCCTTTCTATATCAGGATAGACTGTAATCGAGTGTCTTCTCTAACTGATTAAAACAGATGGTACAGACAGCAAGTTGGGGATAGTCCAGCTCTTCTCTTGACTATGTGAAAGGTATGTTTGAGACTAAGATGGATAGTCCACTAAACACTTCCACCTGTCTAGGTTGTCAGTGATCTACCCAGCTCAAACAGATACGCCTGCATTGCCATACCTATATGAAGGTGTCTGGAGCTGAATCCTGCCCTTCTCTGTCTTTCCACAAGAAAGGAGGAGTGGGGGAAGGTGTTTTAAGATTTGTTTTTATTTCTCATTTTCCCTGCTCTGTTCTGATTATTTATTAATAAATAAAATAATTTCTCCCCAAGCTGAGTCTGTTTTGCCCATGACGGTAATTGCTGAGTGATCTCCCTGTCCTTATCTTGACTCACAAACCTCTTGTTATATTTCTCTCTCCCCTGTCCAATTTAGGAAGGCAAGTGATAGAACAACTTGGTGGGCATCTGTCACCCAACCAGGGCTAAACCACCACAATGGAGTAAATCTTTGACCTCAGGTCATATCTATTTCTGGTTTACATCCAATTGATAGTCAAGAACACTGGGATTTTCTTTGAAGAAGGTCATATTACTTGCTTGTGATTCCGGCAATATTACCATCATACACATGGTTGTCACACAGATTGATACGCTCAGACTAGCTGCATAATCATCACGTCAGCACCACTATTAGATTAAATCTCTCCTGGGCATGCAGATCAGCCACATCTCCCAGCTGGGGTACAGGCATATATCCATCCACAAGAGCCTGGAGGCAGAACGTGGGGGCTTAACTGGAGTATTATTGAAATGAACTCTCCTCCATCAGGCTTGCTTTTGTTCTCAGGCTTTTGTTCTCAGGTGCTGGTCTGCTGGCAGAGGTCTGTGCTGGGAGGCTGTCGGCCACTGCTGCTCTCACTCACACTTGCTGTCATTGTAGCATTGGTTAATTTTGAGGGAAATCCAGGCACATGTCTATGCTTTCTTTGACTTGTTCCCCAGTAGTCACTGCATTGTCTCCATTTTTGGAGGACGAGATTCACTGAGTCCAGATGTTTTCCCACATCCTTTTAATCATGAGAGGCATGCACCATTTACTTTGCATAATGTGTTTTGTTTTTCCCATAACATATATGGGATGTATGCTTCTCTTGCATTTTCTTTCCCTCTGAGATTATTGGAAACTGTTTACTGGAGAAAGGACCAATTGTAGCTTACATATTTCTATCCTTCAGAAATCCTTCACACTATTTAAGCAGTAGTGTTCAAAAAGATCACTAAGCTATCAAAAATAGAGTAGCAAGTAGTGTGCTCTACTTATTTTTGTCTCCCAACTTTCCATATTGGATTAGGAAGCGTTAAATATTTCAAACCTAGGCAGCAAAGACTGAATCCTGGGCTTGATGCTAAATCCTGACTGTACCAGCAAAAGATAAATCAAACTTGTATACTATTTGGTGATGCATAAATCCTCAGAGTTGTTTAAAAATGAATAATTTGACATTGTTTTGGACTCCCTTGCCATTAGGCTAACTCAGCCTTAAGGAAATAATTTAATACCTGCTTCAAGCAGAGAATCCAAAATGCTCTAAAGTTTCCAGTGCATGATTCAAGTCACTCACAAACCTGAAATTGTGACACCTTAAAGCTATTATTTAAACAATAAAATGTCTTGAGGGCTACATGGTATCTTTCTGTGGCCCTCAAAAATGTCTATTCAAGTTGATTCTTGTTGATTTTTATCATGGTCTGTGTTTTTCTCAGCCCTGTACTCTGGTTATGGGTTAGCACAGTGCAAACTGCTTGCGCCTTAGTGCTGTTCCTCTAGCACACCTTGCAGTTGTGCAATGTTGTCAGGGTTAGAGTCTGCCTATATCTAGTAAAATTTAAATAAATGGCATTAATGAGCAGCTCTACAGAATGCAGGCTTAATTAATTTAATTTCTTATATGGACTAACTGCAGTTGTTATCCCTCACTACTTAAATTAAAGCATTTATTTCTGCTCAAAAGTATTGTCAGCTCTAACACAGCAAGGTACTGACTGTAACAATAAGCACAGCAATAACATGTAACCAATGTGTAATCTGTGCTCGATGTGTGTGTAATTGATAAAAATTGCTTTCAGTTGGTAACAATAAAAGAATACACCATGCTCCATATATCTGTCACCATGGCTTTGTTCTGGCTTTTGATGATCTTTGGAAGCATTGCAATAAGATGGAAGGTCAGTGCACTTCATTCCTTTTAAATGAGTTTCCATATGGTCTTTAGTGTGTCATATAAGAGGTGAAGGCACTCCAGCCTTTCCGAGGAAGCCTCATTGAGGTTAAGATAACGCTAGTATGTAGAGACTGTTCTGATCCTTTAGTCTTTGTATAACAAAGACTATCAGCTGGTACTCAAATGATTGTTGTTTGAATAAATCTTCTGTGTCAGAAGAAAAATAATCATGAATTAAAGATGAAAGATCCAAGATGAGTGTGTGTGTGTGTGTGTGTGTGTGTGTGGTGGCAGAGTGCTCTGTCTTACTGGCAAGAAGAAAAAGAGAGGAATAGAGGGACAGGGGTCATTTACAAGGGTGGGCAGAGAAATATCCCTGAGAGAGTCATTTAGACACAGCAGGCGAGGAGAATGAGTTATATTGCCATCTCCTGTTCAAGACCCTGTTTCCCAAGCAAGCAGCATCCCTGACCTCCCTTCCTGCAAATATCTTTGTGATGGGAGCAGCACGAGATGCAGCCATCTGCCAGGGGCACTGTGCTGATGGCTTTCTTTGACATCTGTGGAAAGTTGCTTCCACACTAAGATGGGGATAATATTTTTCCATGGAATGGGAACACAGCTGGATATCCAAGAGAGTCAAGATCCACTTCCTGGAGCTTCCTTTCAAAGGGGTCAATTGTTTTTTTGGTTAGACAACAGAGTCTATGGGCACAGAAGATGCCAGTTCCCTGAGCCTCAGCAAATCGCTGATACAACACCACTGAGGAACATGCTTTCTTATCTGGAGAAAGTAGGATTAGTATAGGAATTTCACTGTTGGTGAGGAACTGGCCAGAGGAAAGACAAGATCAGGTGCTACTAAAAAAGGAAGTGTTAGACTAAGGTGAAGATATTAATGAGGCCCTCCAAAACTGATCTGGGAGCTAATCTTATTTAGTATTTTAATTTCTGACCTTGGTAGGAGTGTGTTAATGAAATTTGCTGACAATCTCAAGTGTGAAAACTGCATCAATAAAGAAGATATTTGGTTATCATACAAAGAGGGTCAAATGACATTGAAGTCTCTCGTAGTAGAAGTGGGATGAAATTCGCTTGTACAAAAATACACGTTTCTGCACTCAGAAACTAATATGAGGATTTTTTAATACAAGCTAAGAGGTCATTAGCTGAGAAAATCTCAACGGGAAGGTCTGGTTTTATTTGTTACTATTAATATTATCAAAGGCACATGACCCTGAAAATATCAGAAACAATCCCAGAAAGTACTGCTGTTTCAGCAGAGGAATATGGACTCCATCCCCTAAGAATTTGATGAGACATTCTTTAGAATTGCATCTTAATCAAAAGAGATTGACTTCAGCCAGGACACAGGCGCCGTAGTTATGGGAGAAAATAGTCCATTGCAGCAGGTAGGGTGAAATTCCCTTGTTTTGTCTAGTTTGGCAAAGAGTAGATGGAGCTTTTAAATATATATAGGTGGTCAATTAGCGATCAGTGATGGTTTCTTTGTTATAATGCAACTATTTAATTTCACCATCATTTGTGTGAGGACTGTTGGCAAATACTGGAAGGGAACTTTCACTGTGAGGGTGACAGAGCACTGGCACAGGCTGCCCAGGGAGGATGTGGAGTCTCCTTCCTTGGAGGTCTTCAAGACCCAGCTGGACATGTTCCTATGCGACCTTATCTAGGTGACCCTGCTTCTGCAGGGGGGTTGGACTAGATGATCTCTAAAGATCCCTTCCAATCCCTACCATTCTATGATTCTATGATTCATTCTATGAACACTGCAGTTACAGCTGAGCATGTGAGCTGGTGGCTGGGGACAAATGTCCACCAGGCCTTTCTGCCTTGCTTTTTTTTCCCTTGGCTTCCAGCATGAATGTGTGCATCACCCCAAAGATGAAGAAAATGGGTTAGTAAATCATCAGGGGAATGAAAAGCTTGATACATGAAATAAGACTTAAAAGATTCATCTTGCTTAGCATTAAAAAGTGCGATGTGTAAATATTCTGATAGGAGTTGTAAGTGAAGAGAAAGAATAACTTAAATGAAAAGACTGTGTTGGCTTCAAAACACCGGGGTACATTTGGCCATGAGGAAATTTGGACCTGAAATTTTAATAAATTTAGAAATCAGAAGGTTGTTAATGTAGAAGGAGGGAGATTCAGAAGTAATTTCTACATAAAAGTATCTAAAAAAGCCCCACAACTTTTAAGATGGGATTGTTCAGACTGTGGACAGGACTATGTGGTGATATTGTTGCTCACCATATCAGGACAGTGAATTTCTGTACAAATTCTCCAGTCAGTCCTTTTATTTTGTCACATGTTCTTACTAAGGTACAAGACACACAGTCAGGCCAGAATATTTTTAAGCATCATGTGAAAATCTCAGCAGCAGTGAGTGAACAGAGGTTCTTCTGATTTTTATACATGTAGAATAGCCACGATTATTTCATCAGTGCTTTCATTCATCTCAAGTTACTGAAGTATAATGGAAGCTGCCTACAGTTACAGAATTTTCTTTTCAGAATTACAAATTGTCATCATAATTGTAGCTGTATTCCCTGTCTTATTTTTGCACTGAGTAGAACAGCAGCACATTCATAATAAATTTTTAAGATGCTGCTGCATGTGTCCAACTTGTATGTTAAGATGTAGTTTCACATTTTCAAAGGAAAAAACTCTTAAATTAGTTTTGACAGAAGTTTCCAGCCTTTAAAGCTTTTGACTTTTGGATTCCCTATATTTTTTCTTTGTCACTATTATTTTCACTAAAAGAGAAGGTAAAAGGATAAAAGGAGGCAGAAGGAAGAAAAACCAAACAGGTTGGTGCAATATCTGGAATAAAAAAAAATTGTGCTGAAAAATGGGGAGGAGAGAGGTAGAAAAACACCATTCCTTACAATGAAATATCGCAGTCAGTTTGATGAGAATGGGGTTCTTCAGTCTAAGGAGGAAAAGCTGGGTCCAATGCAGTAAGTCTTCAAATCATAAACAGGTGTTGCAAAAAAGTAGTAGTCTGCTCACAATACCCAGAGTGGATAGAACATGTATTAATGGGTGGAAATTGCAGAATCACTGAAGTGAGACATTAGAGAAACAGTGGATGTTGTAAGCAGGGGAGGCTGTGTGGGAGGCTGCGGAAGCATCATTGTCCAACAAAGGTCCTGAGGACTGACATGGCTGCAGCTGATTCTGTCTTTCTGTGGGGAAATGGACCACATGACCTCACTGTGTCCTTCCCATTTCCATTTTTCAATTATTCTGTTTTCGAATACAAAGATATTTTTTAAAAAAATATTTAAACTTGTCTTCATATTTATTAATGTTTTGTATCTGACTGTGTGGAATCAGGGTGTTTAGGGAAGATCAGCCTTGATCCATCAGACATTAATACGTGTGTTTAACTTAGCTACCAGCAGGGCTGCTTCTAATAGAAAAATAGGTACATACCTCAGTTTTCCAAGACACTTGGCATGGCATGTAAAGGCTTGGGGATTCTTGAGTTTTAATCTCCTATATAGAATTTGGTCACTCAGTGGCAAGAATTTTTGTATTTGTGATTTCTTTATTTTACAGTGTCCACAGGATGGTATGCAATTTGCTTTGATCACCCCAGAAACATCTCTTTGCCAGGTTCTCCAGTTGTATGGCTCAGAAGCCTAAAACAAGGTCTAAAGTTATGAATATGTGCTCTTTTAGGGGCATATATATATCATAGTGCCTTGCAGACTTGGAGAACCAAACTCTGCAGGACCTCTGAAAGAAAGCAACACAAAGAAATAAGTCATAGACAAGATTTTTTTTTTTTGCCCTTAATGTAGATAAATACCTTAATTGCTCCTGAATTGAAGTTAATGTCTCAGGAGATAGCTTGTAGGAGTAATTTATAATAAACTTTGTCTTCTGGTCATATTGGCCTGTAAAACATCTGGTGGATGTTATTATGTAATTGTAAATAATATTAGCATTAGCACATTAGCCATCAACTGATGGTGTTAGGATCTTTGAAAAAGAAAGGAGTGATTTCTCTACAGTTGAAGAGCAAGTTATCATAACAGAGTGCAACGAGGGAAACAACCATCTCCTTTTAAAACAACCCCTTTGAAGCAATGTGCAAAGCAGATAATGCAATTCTGAGTTCTTCTTTGGTGGCGGTTGTTCTTGTCTCTCTCTTGAAAGGTGAGTGTTACGGAATTCAAAGCAGTACAAATGCAAACATAAAAGGATTGACAGAGAATTATTTCAGGAGAGAAGTTGATGGAGTTTAACACATACACATCTTCTGAGATAAAGATGCAAGGCAATGTAACTGCAACCTGAAACTGTTTGAGCAGTTAAGATTGATGAAAATGGTCACATGGGGACTAGTGGGATGAACTGAGGAGGAATTAGGTATTAGGAAACTTTGTTAGCAGTAACTTTGTATAGACAACAAAATTATAAGTCAAAAGAGATTGCTGTGTTAAAGCTTCCCAGATAAAGGAAAAAGAGTGAGATGTGAGCCAACATTTTATAGATAGCCAGACTACTTTTGGGTAGAGTTGTTTCCAGCCCTGGATTTTTTTCTATAAATACGTATACATTTGGTACATATGAAGACTTAGAAGAATTTATCAAACTAAATAGTTAGGACTTCTCTGGTAGACATTTCTAAACGTACTCAGGATCTAGCATAGACAGGTCCTGTAAAAAAACAACTGCTAATTGAGGTAAAAAACCATAATGCACATCTCCCCATTTTCCTGCTTGTGGCTTGTGCTCCTTTTCTGCCAGGGCATCTGGTGACGTCCTCATCTTGTGTTGACCTTAACAAACCATTGCACTGATGGCAGCCCTCGCCCTGCTCCCTCATGTGAGTTGTGTGTGCACTCCTCACCTGTCTTCTCCCTGGATAGCAGGATGGGGTAGGATTGAAGAGCTCTCCCTCCACCTGTCTCAGCCCATGCCATGAATCCATTGGGCTGAAGGAAAATTGTGTTCATAACATGGCTGCTTTTGAGGTAAAGGATCATCAATCATTGTCTGGAAATTCTGTTTTGTATTTGTTTTTCCAGTACATCAAAAAATAGGTATTTCTTCCCAGTGTAAGGTTCTGTAGGTGGACTCAGACTAACAAGATTATTTTAGGTCAGAGTTGTACCTACATTTCTCAAATTTGCTTCATTACCATAGAATTACAGAAGGTGAGACACAGTGATACCAGTGCTAGAAACAGCAACATACACATGGAGTAAAGTGTTAGACAAATCAAATATCCTTCATTTCTTCTTTAATTGCATTCAGATTTTAGGATGACATAGAAGTATTTTTAACAGTGAGTAACTAGTTGCTGGTGATTTTTCGTTGCTTTCTCCTCACTTGAAAATCTGTGTAAAGGGCACGCTAAATAATTTACACATGTTTAATATTGGAGTGGTGAGTTATTCCTTGGAGGCCAGCATTTCCTGGCGGCTTTTTCATGCTCGGATGGGTTCCTCTGCACACACTGAGCAGCCTTCATGAAGCACGCAACCAGCAATCTCACTTAGCTCTGGTACTTTTTAAAACAACAGAGTTGGAGATCTTTCCCACAACCTCAGCACACATTTCCTCACCATTCTCTTTTTTTCTCATTCATAAATATGGTAACTGGTCACACCAGTCATATTCATCACTATTTGATTACGAGTCACACTGTATAAAATGAGCAGAAAGCCAGGTTGCACTTCCTAATGCTTCCCAAGTGGTTTTACTGCAAAGTATAATTGCTAATTTCTTCTAGACATTTTTAATGTTTCGTCTTGTTGGTTCAGTATGAAGAGATGTTCTTCTGGATAGTCCTATCAGAAAGGTCTTTCAGCTGTTCTCAACCACTGTGCTACCAAGGAGAATAGAAATAGTTCTTCCACTTGCTCTATTTGTGACTGTTATTAGCAAATACCTTTTAATACCTGCAACAAGAACTACTGAAAATATGTGGCACATGAATCTGTTGAAGAGCTATAAAGAACCTAAATTTTATGTGTTATGTGCACATTGATTTTCAGTACGGAGCCACCAGTTAAGGCAAATATGTGTCTGTATGGAGTCATGGACACATGAAATGATATCCCAGGATATCTTAAATGGCTCGAAGGGAGAAAAGAATCACATCATAGAATCGTTCTATAAGACAGCCATAGATGTCTTATATATATTCAATTCTGTATGATATGCATATGACTGCTCTTTTTGCTGCCCCAAGCTGGTGTTTATGACTTTTTAGTGTCCTGGCTTAGTGAAGCAGACAGGTTTATATGACAGGCAATCCTAAAGAATAGTTAGGAAACTCCTGCTGTATATCTTTTAAGTAGGCATAACCCTGATTTATGGAGAACATGTTTTGGTCTGTGTCATCTTAACGTAGCAATACCACTGTCTAATTTCTCCTGGGTATAATTTTTATTGACCATAGGAGAAAAGTAAATCCACAAAGGAATGAATGAATCCATTCAACAAAAATGCATTACAGCTGCAAGATTTTCATGTTGTGTCTAATGGGCCATGATGTGTTGTTTCACAGATTTCCTTGATTTCAGCACTTTTCATAGTTCTATGAGTCTATATGCTTGAAGATTTTTCTCTTTTTTCTCTACTACTTCTTTTCAATGCAGTTTTCTCTCTATACTTTTAGTTATAATTTGTCTTCTGCTGATATTGAAATTGTAGCCCGTATTTATGTGCACACACCTCTAACCTGCCAAATATTGGGTATGCACATACACACACAGGTCACATGCATGCATACATAAAATTAAGGAATTATTCTGCAGAACTTTGCATCCCAAAAAGTTAAGAGGGATTGTCAAATTTGCTAATTGTCTGCAAAGATATTCTGTATTGGTAATTGTTTAAAGTACAGTAGACCTGCATCAGATACATATGCCCTTCAATTATTAATTACTTGTTTGGCTGAGAGTCTTAGCAAATCTTCCTATTACTTTCCAGCTAATGACTTTCCTAGCTGTGTAATTTCACATTGGACAAGCATTGGCTGTGCTTGTAGAGTTCTTAGAGAAAGCACTGACTGGCTTCATTCGTATCACAAATAAATGCCCTGACATCTACTCAGGGTCTTTCCTTGTTTATTCTTGCTGTTGATCTTCAGTTTAATTATTTCTGTTTAACTGACTCTAGTTATTTCCCAACAAAATTACTTACATATTTAACTTGTCCCTTCTAGCTATTCCTTGTCTGTCTTGTGCAGATTCCCCATCCCTAATGAGATATTGCCGCCTTCTTGTGCAAACACTCCTATAAATTCACAATCTGCATTATCCATATGTGTATTTTCTTAATTCTCTGGGAATTGCTGGATTGAGGGTTTCTAATTCCACACACTTGTGCAGCAATCTTTCTGCATGGTGCTCTGCATAACCCATTTCTGATCAATACGACTAAGGAAAAACTGAAAAGGCAAATTTCTGAGATTTCTCCATAAGCTTTGGGCACTCCAGTTTTCTTTCTCCACGAGCTTTGGATGTACCCTTCATGCTCTGGCTTAAGGGCCAAACCATTAAAGGGTGAACTGCTCAGCATCCCTGCCTGCCTGTATGAGTTAATAGGCTGGCTGTTACAGAACCTCCAGAAACAGGCACTCCTGATCATTTGGTTCTTGGCATACAGGTGGTCCTATGAACAGGAAAAATCTGAGTATAACGAGACACAGTGTTTTGAGGTGAGCAGTATATAAAAGGAGATCTCTGTAATGCTTTAGGCTTGTTACTGTTTGGTGGGAAGCCAGCATTACAACTGCCATGTGAAGCTGGAGATTAATTGGTACTGAGCCCTCAGTGCTCAGTGAGCACCCCTCCAGCACCATATCTGGTACACTGTAGAACCTGGGACCTGACCACGATGTGTCTCTGTAACTAAAGATTGTGCCGTGATCCATTTGCACAGGAGAGTAAAGTTCGTATGTCCTCGCCAACTTTTTCTGCAGTGTTCTCCATTTTGAAAACCTAAACAGTCTGCTGACTCTGAGGTTGCAGATACTTTCTACAAACATGTTATTTTTTTCTAAAATCTTGGGTTTGTACTTAAAAAAGTATATAAACTTTTTAATTTAGAAAGAACTTTATTATGGGATTCTTAACTAAGCCAGAACACTTTCATGGCATTTGCAAGCTATTGGAATAAGAAATAAAATAAAAGTTTGTCTTCAAAATATTTCTGCTGAAAACAGAAATATTTGTGATTCTGTGTGATTCTGTCATTCATGTTGAGAATAATGTGAATTTGTAAATGGGCTGTGACTTTTTAAGGTAAAAAGAAGCTGAGCTTAGAGATAAAATCAAAGTAATGAGAAAAAATATTGCTCACTACATGCAGTCCATTGTTGTGAAAAGATAATAATAGTCTTTCTAAGGAAAGTGATGTTAGAAAATTAAAATATACTTAGTATAGGGGTTTAGCTTCATGCCAACCTGTAATAAGCTGAAAATAGGATGGAATTACCTCCTCATTGTTGTGAAGCCTTTCTTTACATACCTGGGAAGCATTCCCAGGTCTGGGGTGACTGTGGAGGGCAGGTTATGTGCACCCCATTCTGTTCCAGGCACCAAAGATTAGCTGACCTCCAGGGTCATATTCTCAGAAGACTTGGGAAAGATGGCAGGGGCTGTGTTTTATTTATTTATATCTTAATCCATCACTGTTATTTATTTATATCTTAATCCATCAGTTTTGAGGAACTTGGCATTCAAATAAAAGTGTCTGATGACAATCAGAATGAAACAATAACATGCAAAACATCATTTTTCAGTTACTAAAACTCATTTTGTATTTGTGATCCTCATCCCTGAATTTGTGGCCAAGGAACCAGTCATATGATTGCTTCTTTTTATCAGACAGCTTGCTTTCTAGCACGGGCAATTTTCCATAGCAATCTATCACACTGAAACACTGGTCCTCTGAGCCCCGGAAGACCACGGATAACTGTGGCAGCAGGGAACCCATATGTAATTACTACAATGATATCCTCTACCAAATTGCATGAACTGATTGCAAAGCAAGGTCACAAAATATGTGTAGTTCCTGCTGCTGCACTATGAGAACCTTTAGCTCTGCAGCTCCTTCTCAATCTTTTGTTTCTAATTTCCCAAATTAGACTAGTATTTTAACTATAAGGCTTTGAAATCAACATTTTATTTATTGCCTTTGAAAATATTAATGTACTTAAATGAGAAAAGCACTGAGGTACCAGATTTGTCTGTTCCTGTTCACACAAAAACACATGAAAGCCTTTCACACAATTAGATTTATTGTTGTTGTCGGGTGCTTTGTTTTTTTCTGTATAACAAAGAAAAGAGCAATCTAATAAGGGAATCAAACAAACAAGATATCCTTTATGGAGTGGAGCTGATAATGAGTATTTGAAGGCTTCTGTTTTCCTCTTTGCATTGATATGAAACAGCAGGTGATTTCCTTTAACTATGAAGGGTACAGTAAATTAATATTTGCCAAAAGGCATCGAGGAAGACACATTCTACTACTAATGAAATATTGATAAAGATGTGAATTTTTTGTCACATTAAATGTGCTTCATATTTGGTATACTAGAAGAAAAACTGAGAGTGCAGCATTTAATCCAGACACCATCTATTAATGAAAAATCTCATTTCAAGAGGTTAAAATAGTTTGGAGTAGAGACAATTTTAAAAAGATTAATATCTGTCTTCATTTTTTTATGCAGACTACTTCATTTTTTTATATAGCCTGCTTGTTCAGTAAGGCCTGCTTAAGGCCTGCTTCAGTAAGACCTTTGACACAGACTCCCAAAGCATCCTCCTGGAGAAACTGGCTGCCCATGGCTTGGATGGACCTACTTTGTGTTGGGTGGAAACCGGCTGTGTGGCCAGGCCCAGAGAGTGACGGTGAATGGAGATATATCAAGTTGGTGGCCGGTCACCAGTGGTGTTCCCCAGGGTTCAGTGCTGGGGCCTGTTCTTTATTAATGATCTGGATGAGGGGATTGAGTGCAGCCTCAGTAAATTCACAGATGACACCAAGCTGTGAGGTTTCATAGATCTACTTGAGGGCACGAAGGGTCAGAGGGCCCTGGACAGGCTGGAGCAGTGGGCCAAGACCAACTGTATGAGGTTCAATAAGGTTGAGTGCCAGGTCCTGCACTTAGGCCACAACAACCCAAGACAACGCTACAGGTTTGGGACAGAGTGGCTTGAGAGTTGTCTTGTGGAAAAGGAACTGGAGGTGTTAATGGACAGTCAGCTGAACATGAGCCAGCAGTGTGCCCAGGTAGCCGGGAAGGCCAATGGTATCCTGACTTGTATCAGCAACAGTGTGACCAGCAGGACCAAGGAGATTTAGTGGTCGGACTTGGTGATCTTCAAGGTCTTTTCCAACCATATTGATTCTATGATTCTATGGTTCTATGATGCAGATGTGTGACTGTGTATCAGCAAATTATATATATGACTGCTTATAACTCTGCACAAAACCCCCCAAAACTTAAGTAAAAACAGCTTAAAGCTTTTTCAAATATAAAAGAGTTCTTCATGATTTTATGGCAGTTTCTGTGTGTAAAGTGTGGCCTTAGAACTTATTCATTGTCTACTCTCTAACCCTGTTCTGGATTCGTAAGGAATAGCTATAGGCAGCTCCAAACACAAATGCAGAACTTCTTTTTATGACCAATGTACTCATTATTTGCTGGAAGGACTTCTCTCACTGACCCCTTCATAGAGACTGAGCAATCCTACCAGAAGTCACATGAGAAGGTCTTGGGTCAGATGCTCAGAGAAGGAGGAATGTGCAAATTGCAACTGCCTGTAAAACATTTGATTTGGGTGATGTAGCACCCTCCATAGGGATTTGGAAGCTAGGTCGCTCTCCAGCATGGTGGTGAGTTTCCTTAACCATAAAAGTGTTGTGCTTTTTCATCCCTTAATTCCCTGCCATTTTGACTGACAGCCTCCCAGTAGTGTTGGTCAAGCCTGTCATCCTGTTGAGTACCAGTAGAAATGTGTTTTTTCAGCATTTGCAGCAAAACCTTGGAATTCTGCACAGAACAATATGCTGCAAAGTGCTGTTTCTTGTTGCCCAGCCTGGATTTATTCCCTGCACACAATCCAGCCTGTGGTCGGAGGAAGGCAGCACTGCTGAGAGAAAGAAAAATCTGAACCCTTTTAGCTTAAAATAAACAAACAAAAAATCTAATAAGGTGGTGGGGAATAATATTTCAAGTTATTAAAGCTTATTTAAGTGACAGATTTTTTGAAAATGGATGTTTTCAGTAGAAGGTGTCTGCCCATCCTTAGCAGCAGTGCCAACTTGGAAAGAGTCGAGGAGCGATTGAGGTGAGAGGTGGCTGTTCCTCTGATAGACTACCCCCCAGTATGGATATAAATATGCCTAGACACACACAATTAGGCTGCAGTGGTGTCTCTTAACCTTTTGCCCATCAATCCAAGATATGTGGGAGTTGCACTAGCATCACATCCTCTGGAGAGCTTCAAATGACTACAGCAATAAAAAGAAAATAACTGTTGAGAAAATGTATTTTGCTCCTCAGATTGTGCTGGGCTTTGTGTCTTGTTTCAGGGTTCGAAAGGGGGCTGTCTGCTCTGTAACCCACAATATCTGCTGCCTTGAAATGCAGACCAGCTATAACATGCATTGCTCTAGCCTTGCTTTGTGGTTCAACCCACATAGCTTGTCTCTGTTTCTGTCCCTGATTTTAAGCTCAGAAGAATAGTCCACAGGAGACCTGGTTTGATTTCTGGATATAGTTTACGTGTGGTATCTGGGACAAGTAAGCTTTCAAAGCCTGTCTGTTGCAGTGCAAACACAGTTATAGCAAGTACCCTACCAAGAGTCCCATGTGTTGAACAGGGATGTTTTTCTCCCTGTGGAAGATAGAAAAGAGATTTCAGAGCATAATAAAACATTTGAGAGATCAAAAAAACCACAGCTGTTAAAAGAACACTTTTTCCCAGGACAGTGAATACTGCAAAACCTGATGAGTTTGAAATCCCTGCTCAGGAAGCATCATTTTGGTTGTCACACATTCCCTATCTGTATATCTTAGAGATCCCAGTTTGATTTTGTTACACATGAATTATTTCCATCTTCGGAAAATTTTTAACAGATTTGTTAACGACTATGTAGTAAATAATTGATTTGTCCCTTACACTGTATTTTCCATCTAGCTGTGTTTTGGAGCACACGGAAGAAAGGCTTCAGAAAAGCAGCTGTCCTTTTAACTTACTGCTGAAAGCTAGAATGATTCTCACATTTCTTGTGAACTGGATTTTCACTATTTTCAAAGCAACACAGTGTTGTATTTCCATAATGACCAGTCTCCTGTAAGGCATTTCAGAAGAAAAAATGAAAGGCAACAGAAACCAGTGTTTCTTCCCAAAGACTAGGGATGATACATCCAATCTCTCTCACTGCCCACAGGCCTCTTACGTTACTCCACTCTTTAAGGCTTGTTTTTCCCTGGAGATTTGGGTTGGGTTTTGTTGTTACTACCTATGAGGCTCCTACTTGCTGATATTTTTCAGGGAATACTCTGCAGATCCTTTACTGGTAACAGCATGGGGAATGAGAGTTTATTAATGATACACTTTTAAATAAACTGTGACAAGAAAAAGTCTGTCATTTAAAAAAAAAAATTAACTTTTGCCTGGTTTTTCAAATAGAAACCAAAGTGGACCCAGTGACAGAACAGATGGAGACACTCACTATCAGACTTCACATAATATTGAAACTATAAACCTGTCTTTGCTTTAATTAAACTACTAAAGCAGTTAATCTTTTAACCAGAAGAATTATTGCTCTGAACTGAAAGAATGGAAGGCAATGGGCAAAAACCCCATGATAAATTAAATCTCTCATCTTTAATTATTTAGCATGCCATAGCATTTATGTGAAGCTTCTGATTTTTACGTGTCTATATGTCACAGAGCTTATGATCTATGCCAGTGTGTTGGGAGCTCAAGCACAGGACAAGCCTCTCATCTCCCTGATGTCTTGACTTTCAGTCTCTGTGTGACTGCATCCTTCCAGATGAATCTTTCTTCCAGAACTCCCCTTCCCCCAGTGGTATGGATTAAAGTAGGAATCTGAATTTTTACTTCAGTGGCATGTTTGCTGGTTAAGATTTCCATCTTTAAAATTCCATTAATTTTTCAGAGTGTAATTATTTATATAAACACATTTCATTTGCAGTGTTTGAATGATTTACAGTGGACATTGTGGGAATCTAATTTGAAGTAAAGTTTTTATGTGGTTGGGAGTTACGATTGAAGAGAAACTACAGAAGTGACCTCTATACCTATTTACCCTTGATAATTTGCAGGGCTGCATCTCGATTGCTCAATGTACTTTCATAACTCAGTGGACATTCACAGATTTTCCTTCAGAAGAATTGATATCATCCCTTAGGGATGTGCATATTGTCTTTGGAAATTATGACTCACAGCCTGTTGGGGAGCGAACAATGAAAATCTACATAAATCAGCCTGTGATCTATTTTTTATTTGTTACAGTTTTCAGCAATTGTTTTGAAAATCAAGTAGGAATATTTTTCATAGTCTCAAGAGGTATAGAAATGTGACTTTGGTAACTTCTCAGTGTAATACTTTGCATGTTATCAGCATGACCCATCCAAAAGTCACTAGGAGTCACAGTAACAAAATCACTGTGGCATTTTAGAAATGCAAGGATCAGAGCTGAAAAGACACAAAGTTCTGGTTTAAATTCAAAGGAGAACTAGTAAAAAAAATAATAATTTCAGATCCTATGGCTTTTTAAAACAAAAAGTGAGTTTCATCTTTTCAGCTTGAGAAGAAAGAAACAAAAACTCAGCATCCATCAAAAATAAAACCGACTTCTTAAATATCACCCATCAAGGGGATACCAACCCATCTGGCAATATCCACCTTCCTTAGAAAAAGCAGGAATCAGAAAAAAATAATGAAGGGGAAAAGTCATGGGTGCAGGGAAAAGCTGAGTGGCAAAAGTGTCTGTAAGGTTAGTTCTGTTTGCACACTCAAATCCTGTCCCATGCATGATTAAAGAGTGTGCGATACATCAGTAGGAAGTGGCTTTGCAAGCCTCTGCTGTGGATTTGGTTGAACGAAGATCTGGAAGGCCATGTCACTATCAGAAGTGTATTCACTGAAAGTGTGCAAAAAAATATCTCCTCCTTCAATACACCAAGTTGAGAATGAGAGATTTCAGCTCGTAATGATCACTGTGCTCTAGTACTGTGAGACTGGTGATACCTATACACTTGTATCATGGGTTAATGTACTCTGCTGTTATCATCCTTCCCCCCTCCCTGTTTTGCATAACTTTGGAAAGAGCTGCTACAGGTCACCTGGGACATCAGCATCCAAAGGAACGGCCTCTGTCACTCTGATTTGACAGAGATTCACAGAACTTGAAATTTTTCTTAAGTTTCGTGATGACTCCTGGCAACCATTTATTTCCTTCAGAGCTACAGAGTGCACATGCTCACTGGTACCACCTGCCACTTTTTTTCCTGGTTCTGCATATCCTGCAGTGTGGGATATCTCTGTGATCACCCATCTGCATAGCTGGCACTGTGTCTTGTTTGTGTGATCTCACAGGCTTTACGTGCATCCTCCTAGCTTGCAGCCTGGCTGTGTTCATCCTCAGGGAATGCATGAGTGCATGATCTGTGTTTGCTGTGTTTCTAATGCTCCCTGGCTGCTTCTCACGTTAACCTATTTAAAGCAAATACTGTGTGTCAACACATAACCAGAGACTTCTATTTCAAAAAATCTGTAAGGACAATCTCCAAATTCTGTTCTGGACTATAAGATCGTGCTGTGAAAATCAGAGTGTTTTTTTAAAGTTTATTGAACAGCAAGTGGCTCAAAATGTCTAGTAATATCCACAGACTGTTATTAAGTCAAGTGGCAGATGCACTTTATTAAGTTCTGCATAACAACAATGCTCTATGAAAGTGTAATCTTACAGTCCTACCTTCTGCTCTGTCATCATGTGTGTATGAAATTGCCACTGACAGTCTACCCCTGAATCATATCACAAGCCACCAGCTGAAAGATTATTTCAGGGAAGATGATTAGGAAAGAAGGATCTTGAATAGTTTATCTGAGCCATGGACATTACTGATAGCATTTATGTATATCAAAAAAGAAATTGTCTTTATTTTTCTGGAAGCCTTAGGAAAATAGACTCAGAATGATTGGTGCTGTTTTGGTTTAGTTAAGCAGGTAATAGGGTTTTTTTGAAACATAATACTGTAATGGATTCTACATTGGATTTCACTCTAAGTGGTCAAAAGCCTGAAAAAAATGAAATACTATTTTCTGATGGACTGAAACATACTTACATTTCAAAAAGTTTTATTCACTCTAGTCTACGTTCTTTTTCCTGCACTTTGAAAGCATTCCATTTGGCTCAAAAATAAGTGAATTGTTGAATTAATGGTAATCTGAGGAGCTAGGCAGTTGCTCCCTCTCTTGTTTATAGCATTGGATTCTCTAGCCCATGTGTGCTTAGTTGCAAGAAGTGGTCCATTTGAAAGTGATAAGTAAATGCTTTAAAATCTTAGAACAGACTCTGTGCTGCTCTGACAACTGGTACCTACGTTGGTAAGCACTGCCAATACACATGACTTGAATAAGGCTTAGGTTATGAGGTTTCAACTTCTCTGTGAGAGTAACTTGATGCTCATGACTGCTGTAGAAGAGGTATTAACTTGATGCTCATGACTGCTGTAGGTGAACACAAGTGACCTCACTTCAAGCATCTACAGATCACTACAGTGGTGGTGTCTGGGTTTTTTAGCAAAACTGCAAAAACTTGGAAGGATATCTGGAAAAATGGTGACACTCTAACAACAATCTTTTTAAGGCTGTAGGTCTTAAAAATGTACAAGAGTAGCTATGTGAGGTGGAATGTTTTCTGTCATGCCAGTTCTATGCCTACATAACACAGCTAGTCTTGGGCAATCAGTTTTTCAAGAGGTTTTCAAAGCATGGCAGAGCCTGAAAAGACTGAATTTGCTCTTTAAACATCGAAGGATCGGAGATAGGGATTTGTTTTGGTTACATTAACCCTTAAGATTGTGTGATTCTGTAATTCTGTGAAATGGTGTTTTTTTCTTGAGTTATATTAAATTCAAAAAACTAAATGAAGCTTTCTTAGAAATGTACTAATACAAGAATTAACTATGGGGTTTTTTTTTTCTAATTACATTGCTTGTATGAGAAGAATATTTAACTAAAATTATATATTCTTTATATATAAGGCAGCCACTAGCAGGGAGCTCCTCTGAACACACCCAGAGTGCACAGTGCCACAGGAAAGCAAATAAATGTGTTCAGTCACTGTAATTTTGTTAAGGAAGATTTAGTAATTTTTCACAGTTTCCAGCTTATTTAGATGTACAGGAAAACCAGTGTAAGTGCAGTCTTCTCACACAAGGTTAAAAAAAACAGTAAATAGGAAGAATTGTGTTACTATGAGGAAAAATAGTTGTCAAAGCTAAGACAGAAACTAATACTATCTTAAACAAAATGAGGAACAGTTAATTGCTGGGCTTATAGGCTGTAATGCCTCTGTCAATATTGTTTTGTAAAACCATTTTAATTCTACATTATATATTTCACTTAATGTGAAAGATGGTACACATGCAGCATGAAAAGTAATGGAGTAAGAATCTACCTTCCTGTCTGAAACTTCTATCTGATTCAACCCAGAAAGAAAAATTGTGTTATTTACTGATTTACTACCCTAGCTATATTGCTTGGTTTTATACCAATGTTACTACCTGGGACACAAGGTGGAACGCAAGAAATTCCACTTGAACATGAAGAAAAAACATCTTTCCTATGAGGTTGAGGGAGCCCTGGCGCAGAGAAGATGAGGAGTCTCCTTCTCTGGAGGTTTCCAAACCCACCTGGACACCTTCTTGTGTGACCTGATTGAGGGGAACCTGCTTTAGCAGGGTGTTGGACTGGATAATCTCTAGAGGTTCCTTCCAACCCAGAATATTCTGTGATTCTGTGCCAGAAATTGACAGAGCTTCCCCATGTACTCAGTGCACCTCAGGTCTGGGGAGCTCCCTCTCCTCCACTTCTCTGTTCTTTAAACTTGGGAAATTACAACTTCTCATACTATGTCTTGAAAGCTATCAAATGCTATTCAGTCAAAGATCTGGCAGATTGAGGCAAGAAGTGCAATATAAAAGCAAAAAAAGGAAAATCCTGGAAATACCCTCTGGCTACATCATCCCACATGTCATAAAAAAGCACAATGTTTTGGGGAAACACTTGAGTGGTACCTGCTCCATCCAGCTGTGCTTGTGCAAGATGCACTGAGCCCCTGGCTGTGATGAAAGCAGTATAAAAGGAAAAATCCCTGGAGATTTCAGAGGAGGATGAAGAACTGTGCAGATGCCAGCACTCATGAAAGGATGTAGATCACCAAGCTGATGGCCCTGAGGACCTGTCTCAGCATGCCAGGAGGATGCATTGTACTCCTCCACAGATATCTTCCCACAGCTGCTGCTCCCCAGCTGGCTCTTGGTTGTTTTGTGGTGATGCTCTAAGAGGACACTGACTGCAACCCTGGTGAGTGTGGTATCCCTGTATGGGTCAGGTTAAACTACTGGAGTGTAAGATACTGTCAGCCACATTTTTTTCCTAAAACATATAAAATGTATGCAGGGTCTGAGTTGTTGCTGAATTGGTTACATGCAGCACCTCCAAATCCAGGTCCCACATTAGGAGCTTAAAACCTCCCCAGGATGAAACTAGAATACTGATATATAGCAGATCACCCTTGGATACTCTCAGACCTTGTAGTCCTGTCACCTGTAAAGCTTTCCTAGTGTTTGCATGGAAACAAAGTGCTCTTATCTTTAACTCCACCCAGGATTTGCATGTTTTGCTTCAGATAAGTAGACAACTGTAAAACAAATCCATCTTTGAAGAGTTAGTGCTGCCTGCACAGAGGTTTTATAGGTGCTCAACCTTGAACAGTCATAGCATGTATTCCCTAGGCTCTACCATATGTGAACAGGTCTAAAATCATTACCACTTGCATGATTCTATGTTTTGTAAATGCATATGCTGAAAAGCATTGGTGTGTCTTAAAATCCAAGTGAATATTGTTTTGGAAACATATGATTTGAGTGTTTTTGTAAGCTGAAACATTTGTGTAGCTGTGTTCTTAGAGCTGGGGTGGTATGGGATATGAAAAAGCAAAATATTCACAAGGCAAGATAATACTGTTTATTAAACTGACAGAATTAAGGAAAAAATATGCAGCATTTCAGACACACAAGGTCTTCCTCAGGTCTGATATAGATATTGTAAGCTCTAAACTATGTTTAAAGTATTTTGAGCTTAAGTTGATTATTGTAATAGTTAGATGATTTAAAAGAAAAAAGTCCTTGATACTTGAGGACTAGAGATGGATGGAAAAGGGAGAGGTGAAAAAGAGATTGGTTCTTCTTGGATAAAGAAAGAAAAGTACTACCCAGCTGTGAAATAGCAAGGGTCTATCTGGGAGTGGGGAAAAAAATGTCCTGTGTTCTTTCCCTCTGCATCCATAATTTTAAGTATCCACTTGAGTTTGGAATTTAATTTCCCAGACTTGGCTTTTGAAGATAATTTTAAGACTTTCATGAGGCCAAGGGCTGAGATGTCAGAGATGGAGTGGCTATTTTGTGAAAACAGATTTCCCACTGACAACTGAGTATTTCTGTCCTCCGTTATCTAAAGTATCCTTGTTTTGATGTAGACTGTCTTATTTTTGGAAGAGCATCCAGTACATTAGATAGAAGGCAGTAAATCCAAAGGTGTAGAATACTGTCATGGTTTGACATGACAGCCTTTTCTGGTATGGGGGAAGGGGCTGCAAAGATGGCTCCTGCAAGAAGTTGCTCACAACTCTCCCCAGCTCTGAGCCAGACCCACTTCTGGGGCTGAGCCAATTAGACGCCTCCACGATCACTTTTTAAGAAGAAGCCGGAAGGGGAGGTGTCTTCCTCCATCTTCTTTTCCTTCTTCTGCCCCTTCTTCTTCTTCTTCTGGCTGGTGGTGGTGCAAGGAGTAGGAACAGTGAGAGAAACAACCATGCGGACTCCAAGGTCAGTGATGAAAGGGAGGAGGTGTACTGTAGCAGAGACTCCCCTGCATTCTATGGAGAGAACTGGTGAAGCTGAGATTTATTTTCATTTCTTTAAAGACCCCACATCAGCGGGAGAGACTCATTTTGATAATGAGCCCGCATCAGGGGCAAAGACTCATTTTGCTAAAGCTGACCCCGGACCAGGGGCAGCGATTCACTTCATTAAAGGCCCCGAGCCAGGGACAGTGATTTTGGCCGGAGGAGGCCTTGTCCCGAAGGAGGGGCCCTTTATCACTATGGCCGGAGCAGGCCCTGTCCCGAGGAAGGGACCCAATATCCACAGCTGCAACTGTGGGGAGGAACCCACGACAAAGCAGCTCATTAAACTTATGCCCAGAAGAGGCCTTGTCCCGAGAGAGGGACCCTGCAACCGCGGTGAAGAATCCACGTCAGAGATATTCACCAAGGACTGTGTCCCGTGTGAGGGAACCTGTATCGGCAGAAGCCGCAGCTGCTGGGAACAACCCACACCAGAGAAGTTTGTTAAGGACTGTGTTCCGGGGGAGGAACCCCGAGTTGGAGCAGGGGAAGAATGCCAGGAGTCATCCTCATCTGAGAAGACAGAAGCGGCAAAGCCCATCTGTGAGAGACTGACCACATCCCCCACTCCCTACCCCCCTGAGCTGTTGTGGGGGGAGGAGGTAGAGATATCGGGAGCAGTGAGCTGGGCCCGGGAAGAAAGGAGGGATGGGGGAGGGAGATCTTAAAGTGCTGGTTGTAATTTTCTCATCATCCTACTCCCTTTTTGCTTTTATTCCGTTCTGTTTCTTGTAGAATAAACTTTCCTACTTTCCTCTCTAAGTCGAGTACTGGAGTCTGTTTTGCCCAGAACCATAATTGGCAGTGAGCCCTCCCTGCCCTTGTCTCAATCCACAACAATCTTGCTTATCTTTTTACTCCCATTTCGCTGGGTCCTCCGCCATCTTAACGAGGGTGGGGGTGAATGGGGGCATCGAGCGAGAAACTGTCGTGGTGCTGTTGTGCTAGCTGGGCCAAACCACGACAAATACCTGGACCATGATGTTTCTGGTGTGGGAAGCAGTTGCCAAATGGAGCTGCATGATATGTTGATAGATTTTGGGCTTAAAGTTTTCTGTCATGATGCTGTACTTTGTACTGCAAGAATTTTGCTTCTAATGTTAAAACTGAAATGTTGAAAGGGTTGGCTGATCATCAAGAAAGCAGGTACTAGGAAAAGGTACTTTAAATTATGATCATGTACATTGTTGATATTTTTCCCCATTGCCATATAGGCTGTTTTGAGAGAAATAGAAGTGCATAATCACTGGGGTTTTCATTTGGGTTCTATTAAGTGAGTGCACTGTCCGGGCTCCTAAACACAAGACCTTGTTGGGGGTAGGAACAGTTCTCTCAGAAAATTTACATTGATGAGGTGGATATTGCTAGTGTCCTCTGGGCACTTGAAGGGTGATGTAACAATAACATTTTTTATATCTATTTTTTCAATACCTGTTGGATTTGTGGAGGTTGGATCACTGCTCTGTGGGGACTGAGAATGATTTAACATTTGACGCCTTGGTAAAACTGACACAGATGCAGAACCATATCCATAGCTGAATAAGAAAGGAGCAAAAAGTGAATTTGAAGCAGCTGCCTCAGGTGCAGTACTTGTCAATGACAAGGTAAGAAAGCCTGAGAAACAGCTGGAAAAGAAAAGAGCATTGTTCTATATTTGTGGAGACAAAGCAAATAAAGCTATGTTGAGGCTTAGGAGTGCAATATCGATCAATATGAATATTGATCAATACACTTCTTTGCCTCCTTTATAAAAAATGATGTTTTGTTTTTAACCCATCTTTACAGTTCAGCTACTGTTTTTTTTCCATCTAGGGCTCAGCTTTGTTCTCTGTGAGAGCTGTTTTGTTGTGGAGTTTTTTCACAAAGTGAAAACCAGAAGCAAAGTGGATAAAATTGTGAACGGTGTAGGTGTCACTTCAGATTACAGCTTTCAGCTCTGCCTCTAAGGTTGCACAAAGAAGTACAAAATGGAATTTAAAAATGTTTGCAAATGGAAATGAGAGACCTATTTTGACAGGGTCACATTTAAGGATAAATACTGGAGAAAGAGTGTGTTCTGAATTTTGGCAGTTTCTCATCTGCAAGGGACATGGGGCCAGACCTTCCAGTGCAGTGGTTTACTCCATGGGTGTCTGTCTTCCTCCTTCCTTGCATCACAGCCTCCACTGTCTCAGGAAGAACCATTTCCAATATATTTTTTCTACAATACATTTGCTTCTTGCTTTCTCCAGTCACTCTCTGCTGCATAAGTCCGTGACAGCTGAGGTGAGGCATCACAGGTCCTGCTTCTGGGTGGAGATTATCCAAAGCCAGTGGTGTCTGAACTATTATTCCTTCTAACTATGATTCATTTAAGCTTAAAGAGATGATAACTGAAAAAGAAGACATGATATTACTTTAAGTATGAATTGATGGGATCTCAGTAGGCCTGAGGTACACCATTTGAGGACAACTTAAACACACAATAATTGAGAAAGATTTATTATTGAGGATAACCTCTGACTGAAGTGAGCCAAATTCTCCCTGTGTAGCATGCCCTGAAATTTAACTACGTCAGAAGCAGTACTATATATAGCTACCAGCATTATTGTAAGCATAAGCAGAGCTGGTATTTATAAACTCGATACCCTTTCTGCTATCATGTGGTAACAGCCCTTGCCTAATTACTAATATTTTCAGTTGGAGGAATTTTGATATGATGAATTGCCTATTACTTGATGAGACATTTTGGGAATAGTTTAAATGCAGTGTCAGTGTCTGCTTCAGTAGTGTGCCACATTTTCACCGTTTTTTAATTTACATTCCTCAGTTCTACAGATCTATTTTGAATTATGACAAGACCAATAAAAATACAGAAGCCATTCACACCCTTGGCTAGTGGTGCTGGGTAAAGCTGTGTTACTGGTCCCAGACTTCATGGTATATATGTGAGCATCCAACAGCAGTGGTGCCAAAAATTCTCTATTTAAAAAAAAACCAAAACAGTCATTTATTTTACTCCACAAAATGATCCCTTCTGCCTTATACCCAGATCATTCTACCTTGATGAGTCCATACATTTGTGTAGATGTAGTGTTCACTATTTATCTATTATTTTAACAAATATATTCAAAAGTTCATATGGGTCCAGTGAATACGTCATGAACTTCTGTTTAATTTTGCTTTCCACCTCTGCAAGAGCCATGATTTTTTTTCCTTAAGCATGTGAATTTAAATAAAGTTTCTGGTGTCTTTCACAGTTTACTAAATGAGTTAAAATTAACTCATTTAAATGTAGGGAAGTGTCTGAGGAGGAGGTCATGATGTAGTTATATGTTGGTGCTTTCTAAAACTGTAAATAATGCTTACATTTTTTTTGGTCATCCTGCAGGGGGAAGGAAGGGATTGGCTAAACAAATGGTGTGTCATGGTCTGGGAAAGAGTTGTTTTTTCTTTGTATAGACTAAGCTAGAAAAATAAGAGGCTGTGTACTAGTACAGGTTTCCTTTATGCTTGACTACTTGACTAGTCATGGAGAGGCTGAAGAGGTGCTGTAGCATGGGATTTGAGAGTCCTCCAGGGATTGCCGTGTTAATAACTGTGCTCAGTAGCCCAGGAGGAGGAGGAGCTTCAGATAAAAGCTGCACTGTAAGGAAAAGTAATGTTTCTGTTTTATTCTAATGCAACCGTAGATCATGTTATACCTGTAGTTGCAAAAGGTTCCTGAAGAAAACAAGGAGTCCCAGTGAAGGGAGGCTGCTTTCAGATTTCATTGCAAGCTTCAGACAGGAATACCCTGATCCCAGGAGCCAGCAGCACTGGTATTGCCTAGAGCAGCAGTACGTTTGAAGGAAAGCCCTAGGAGGACATGAGGACTGAGTGTTTAACCTCCCAGCTAGGAAGTTTTGTTTGCATCATGTAATACCATCTGGTCACACAATTTGGGCAGGGTTCAGTCTGTCCTATCTGGGGCAAGAAAGCTTTGGGTAAGAAGCTACCTTGACCTATTGCATTGGATTCAATAGGGGAGTTTTGCAGCCCCAAAGGCCAGACCAGCTGCAGGGCAGAGAGAGACAGCGGAAATGGGCAAGAATAGACAGAGAGCCAGGGAGGAGCCTTGTTGAATGTTTCTGGAGGGAGCAGTAGGCACAAGTAGACCTTTTCTCCTTGCACACCATTGCCCTGGCCAGCTTGGGTCCTCTCCTCAGCCATTGTGCCAGATTAGCAGCCATTTATTGTCCCCAACACGCTGGTGCCACAAACAAGTTTTGCATTGTATGTGTCTTGATCTTAAATACTGTTCAAAATGAGCCTGCTGAAAAATAGAGTGCATTCTTACCTTTGGGGTGTGGATATCTGCCAACCAAGAGTCAGCTCTGGTTCTCTCGCTCATTAGAGCAGTGACTTTTTAGCCCATTCTCAAAAATTTGACTGCATTCTGCTCCTAAAATAAGAAGACAATGATTTGTTTTCTACTGGTGATAGTAGCCTAAGGCTTAAGAGTGGCTTTTGTTTGGTTAGTCTAAAATGAGTTAAAAAGTCATCAAACAAAACCCACCCATTTCTAAGCTACTTCCCCAGTAGAAGACGAATCACTCTCTTCTACTTTTAGGAGCAGAGTGTGGCTGAATTCTTGATGTTGTAATCTCAAGGGGAATACATCTCACTTTGGAACCACATGCGTTGCCAGTGCATGTTGGACGGGGGCCTGCCTTGATGCAGGATTATGACTTGAACCTCATTTTCATTCCAGAGACATTACTTATAGATAAGTATACCTATTTGGCTGGATATTCTTTATTGTCTCTTTTAAAAATGCTTTTTCATTATCAAATTGTCTTCCTAATAACAGCCATGCTTTAATTATGAACATATAACAGGTACACTGAGGAGTGTTGTGCTTATATGAATCAAATGCTGTATCTGAAGGTTTCACTTTCTGGGAAAGCATTATTGCACTGTGAAGGTCAATCCAATGTATTGGTAAGTGCGAGGCAGCGTTACTTCAACAGAGCCCACAGCAAATTATGAATTTATTCATGGAGTCCTCTATGTGCTGCTTCCCACATTTCTTCACTCATTGAATTCACTGGCGCTGTTCACCGTGAGCAAAGGTGTCACAGATGAGTCCTTCAGCTGGGCCAAGGGAAAACTGCAGGGGTAGTTATTGGGGACAAGGAATATGCATCACTAGTATCATGTGTAGCAGCAGTGGGACAGTTGGTGGTGTCACAGAGACAGCTGCCTAGGCCGGACCCAAGGGGACAGGAAGGAGACACAGAGGAACACTGAAAGTCTGACTTTAGCAGAGGAGGCCTAGATCCTGCCGTAGCCACCTTCCCCGTTCCCTTCAAGTACTGGGGGAGTGCAAACATCCCTGCCAGAAACAGATGATTGCCCAGGCCTGCAGCCATGGGGTAGCCTGTGGTGCCGATGTTCTCTGGGCACCATGCTACTGAGCATCCTAACAGGGCCCTTGGCCACCCTCCTCTGTGCCATGGCATCTGCCGCTCCAGCAGGACATACCAGATGACAGAAGGTGGATTCCTTAAAGCTGACAACCTTGCACTTCAACTCAGGAGTCAGGAGAATGAGAGTTTTTGAGGGTGATCTAAGCAGCCGTTGCATCATTTTTTGCAGAAAGGTGTTGTATTCATCTGTTCATATGTGCATACAGCCCCACAGCCTAGTCAGGGGAACTGCAGGGCTGAGTCAGAGCAGGGGCACACTGTCAGATGGTGACTCAGACAAGGTTATATCCCAAGAAACTTTTGGAAGCCTTGCTCTTGCCTTGGCTCCAAGCCTTTCAGCATCCTTAAAAAATGAGTGTATGACAGTTTTGTATTCCTCTTCTGCTGTTTGAGTGATGCTGCAGTGCTGTGGGAGGGAACAGGTGCAGGATTGAGGACTGCTGGTAATAGCTCCAGAGGAAATTTTTTTCCTTTTTCTCCATTGTCACAGTGCTAGGTTTTGTCTGAAATCTGCTTGTTCTGAGGTTTTAGGTTGCTAAATATTGATGATGTCTACAAAGATATTTACAGAGTTTCGAAGCCTCTAAGCTCCTGACTCCCTGCTCTGGAAAGATTGTCACTGCTTTGAACCTTGCACACAGTTTAAGAAATCAAAGAGCAAAAGATTCATGGCAATGAGCCACTAGACACAAAGGTGTTTGGATCAAAGAGGATGTCTCTTCTTCTTTTCTGTTTGTGACCTTACATAAGCACCTCACTCTTAGATGCTGGCTGTGCAGATGTGTAAATTATTCAAACCAACAAACAAATTTGATCTTGTACATGCCAGAAGCAGGAAGTTGGTAACAAGTGTTTCAACTGTGAGATTTGTTTTCAAAAGGAGGAAAACAAAGGGAGTAAAATAAATGAGAAAGATAAAATAGTGGCTGTTGCAATGTATGGTTTGAATTGTTCTTGGGTATTGGGAGGCCATCTTTGAATGCCCAAGTGGACTCTCAAAGGTCATCTGTAAAATCCTTTGCATGGAGAGTTAGTTTTGCTAAGATTTTTTTTTTTAATAACATAGGCAGATAATTGTTCTGACTTCAGAGATGTCCAAGTGACGTAATATATACCAGTAAAAACTATGTGTGATTAAGTCCATAAGGACTCAAAGTATAGTGCCTGTAGCTGCCACCTCCACATGTTGTCCTGCAGTCCTGGCATGCACAAGAGCTAAGCAGGGACCAGGCAGGGGAGATGAGGGAGGGAAAGGAAGGGAGGAAGGAAGAGAGGAAGGGAGAAAGGAAGGAAGGGAGGAAAGAAGAGAGAAAAGGAGAAAGGGAGAAAGATAAGGAGGAAGGAAGGAAGGAAGGAAGGAAGGAAGGAAGGAAGGAAGGAAGGAAGGAAGGAAGGAAGGAAGGAAGGAAGGTACAATGTGAGCATAAGCCTATGCTTATGCACTCATACAAACCCATGAATTGCATAATTAGTGAAATATAAAGGAAATACTTGTCAGCCCAGATGTTTTGTGTGTTGCTGACAGTATTTTGTTTGTAGTTCATTTTGCATATTTAACTTTTTTTTTCTCATTTGTATGAACAAGAGGAGAGATTCTGTTTCTGTGGATAGAAAAAGAATACTAAACTGAAATGGTGAAGTTGCTGAGGACAGAAGGAATACCTAAGGCCACATGCATTTCTATTGACCTGGCTTCCTACAGAAAGATAGAACTAGAAAGGTTAAGAACTATTAAATCCCTACAAATTTCCTGAAAGCAAACAGCTATGAAGAGGGAGAGCTACTCTCTAAGTGTATGGACAGATAGAAAAGCAAAAGTATGAGCTCACATACAGTTAAGCACCAGAGGATCTGCATGGGATAGGGTTCTTAATGGGAAAACTTTCTGCTTTAATCCATCATTTTGTAGAAATAGAGATTCAGAAAAAAAACAATCATCCTCTCCTTTGCTCACAAAATAGCATGTGTTGTAACTGTAGTCACAGTTGTGATAGCTGTAGTTTAATTTCACATATAGAATCTTCTGATAAGCTAGAAGCTTTGCTTTTTATTAATACTTATTTATACATTTCTCAGTTTGGGTGCAGAAAATATGTACTCATTTCAGTGAGACTACTATAAGAAGGGAAATTGCCTGTTTCCTGATTCAAAAATTAGATCCCCTTGATTAAGATTATTGCAAATGCATCCTTTTCATTTATTCTTTAATCCCATAACATCCAATTAATTTAGTTTAATCTCTTACATCTAATCACGCAATGTATCTTCCTCATGAGTGGAAAGTAAATTGTGCTTTACCAAAATATGGAAATAAGTGGCTGGTCATTTCATTCTTAACTCTTTTTTTTCCCCAGCAAAAAATATATGTGATCAACAACTGTGTATCTCCTAGTTAACATACCAGTGAAACTAGTCAGCCACAAGTGGCCCATTCTATACATTGTGCCTGCTTCTGTAGTTTTCAATTTTGAGGCTTTGTTGTCAAAACTTCGATTATTTAATGTTTTATAGTTTTGAGAACAGGCTTGATAAATGAAACTACATGCTGCAATTTCACCTAACAGCTTCATGCTTTAAAAGAATTAATCCATGAAATATTGATTCAGGGAAGGTTGTATCTTTAGGGTAAAGCTGAACCCTAGCGAATTGTATTTGATAACATCAGGAGCTTAGAAGGCCTGCTAAAACTTACGCTTCAGAAGCTTTCTTATGTTCTTTTATGGAACAGCCAGACTTCGTCTGGTCAGACAAAGTAAGGGATGAACGATTTTTATTTTTACAGATAGCAAATTCCTGTAAATTTCCTACCTTGTTACCTTACCTTATGCCGATATCCTCTGAAGATGTGACACTTTCTCTGTATCTCTAGTACACATGCATGAATAAAAGTCAACAAAACTAAAATGCTAAGATAGTCAAAAAATGCCCAGAACAAATGTATTCTTCATGTACTGACACTGCACAATTCTCCTAATTCTTCTTACTCTGAAATTGTGCATTGTTACAGTTGTGCACAAACCCACCTGGAGCATCACTCTGACCCACTGCAAAAGATCCAAGTTAGTCTAAATGGTACTATGGTGTTAGCCCACTCAGCTTCAAACAGCCATATCAGCAGCATGTATTTATTATGTTTTACTGGCATTTCACTGCCTTTCAGTTTCTTTGTTGCTTAGCAAAACAATGAAATTGAATATTCTAATACTTCATGCATTGCTGCATCATATGTTTTACAGTTGAGTAGAGAGCTAGGTTTTGTCATCTCTGCATTAATTGTGTCATTATCATTGTTTTCATTATTATGGCCCATTGTATTGTTTCGCAAATGAGAAATTAAAAGCCCAAGCAGATTAGCTTTGGGATTCATCCACCTGAGAAAGTTAGATATTCTCTGTCTGAAGTACTCATCGTAGGCTTCTTTTCAAACCAGCAAAGAGAAACAGGTACCTCTTGCAAATGCTATAGGTCTTTCTGGAAGAGAGGCTCTGCAGATGTTTCTTCTTCTCTGCTGATTATAAAGGAGGTTGTGGGGTCATGAGTTCAAATTTAGATGACCATTTTTTTTAGGCAAGTGAATCCCATTTTTGTTGAGGTAATTGTGATTGCAAAAGTGTCAGTGTCAGTTGTGAAAACTGAATACAGGTTTGGCTTTTTTTCCTTCTTTTATATCTATACTTTGGTCCTCCACTGGTCACAGGGCTTCAGGGTATTTCGTTTCAGGACCCTGACTAGGTCATGTTTTGCTAATACATGTTGTACATTAAGGTTTTATACTACACAAGACCACAAACTGTTTTGACGTTTCAGAGATTGGTACTTTAACTGTTGCCAGGTTTTGAGATACTCATAAGCCATTGAAGATAAATGCTATTGGAGAATATTGCACTGTTTGGCATACATCCACTCTGGGCATATATAGATATGTAGTATACCCACTCTGTGGGTATATAGATCTCAAGTGTCTGTGAATTTGTAATCCCTATGAAAAACTTAATTGTACAAACTGTTGTTACAAGAATAAGTTTGCTGCTCAAATGCTTTGTTTTTCCCTTGTTTTTGTGTTTCATCTTTTTTAAACTCCATGTTTTTTATGTGTAGATCCAGAAAGTGGCCTTTAGTGTCTCCCTCTGCCTCAGTGAAAGAGACTTTGATGTATCCAGTGGACCTGCCAAAATACAGTTTCCCACCTGGCAAAGGGATGGTGAAGCAGATGAATTTGGAGTTATGGAATTTTTCTTCTGCACTGTGAGACAACTGTTGTCTCCAAAAGCCCTTTTACATCATAATATAGACTTGCAATGTTTAAAACTGTTGATAGTTAGCATCCTATTTAGGTTTAGTCACTTATACCTTAGCATGGAGTCCCACCATGCCATTGCCTGTAGAGTCAACGTCGTGACTCTGTCTCTTGACTCTTGGCTTCTGTCAGGACAGCTTTTTTTCATCGTAACTTTTTCCTTATTCCTGTAAGGGCCGCAGAGGGGAATCGGTGGATGTCACCTCTTTTGTCTCCTTTTCTTCTTCTCTCTTCTGCTTCCATGATCACAGGGAAATGCTCCTTTTAGATATATATGATGCTAATATGATGCTAAGAGTGAAGGAGGTCTCTATGCATTTTGCTCAGATCCTCCTGAAAAGTGGGACAAGTGGAGGGAAATATTGCTTGACCACTGACTTGTGCAGGGGCAGGGGCAACAGTGAAGCAGTTACAGATGTATGGGGCAAGAAAAGGTTCAGTGTTCTTATCACAGCCTCACTCCAGGCACTGCTGCATTTCTCACTAACTACATTAGAGGTCACATTTGTATTTTATGGTGTCGCTACGCATGTTGTTTTTCTAGTCTAAGGCTTTGATGGTTGTGCAGCAGCGAAATAAACCATGTATCTTCATGACAGTGTATTGATTTCCAAAAACAAAAGCCAGTCACTGACCCATGGCAACATACTTTTTGTTTCACTGTAATGTGCTGCACCAGGCTGTGGTCTCAATTCTCACAGGGGAATTTCCTGCTGGAACATAGAGAAAGAGCCCTGCACAAATCAGCAAAGCTCTTGTCAGTGCTGTGGTTTAACCACAGCCGCCAACTAAACAACGCACAGCCCCTCACTCACTGCCCCCAAGGTGGAATGGGAGAGAAAATCTGAACGCTAAAAGTGAGAAAAAGCATGTATTGAGATAAGACAGAATAACAGGTAAAGCAAAAGCTGCACATGCAAGCAAAGCAAACCAAGGGATTCATTCTCTACTTCCCATGGGCAGGCAGGTGTTCAGTCATCCCCAGGACAGCAGGGCTCCATCACACCTAACGGTTACTGGGTAAGACAAATGCCATCACTCTGAGTGCTTCCCCTTCCTTTGTTTTCCCCCAGCTTTATCTGCTGAGCATGACACCATATGGTATGAGATATCCCTTGGGTCAGTTGGGGTAGATATCCCAGCTGTGTCCCCTCCCAACATCTTCACAGAATCACAGAATGGTAGGGGTTGGATGGGACCTTTAGAGATCATCTAGTCCAACCCCCCCGCAGATCAACCTAGATCAGGTTGCACGGGAATATGTCCAGGCAGGTCCCTGGGCATACCCTCCCTGGGCAGCCTGTGCAGTGAAATAGTTTCTCCTTAAGTTTAAGTGGAAGTTTTTAATGTTTCAGTTTATGTCCATAATCCCTTGCCCTGTCACTGGATACAACAGAAAAAATGTGATGCCCCAACATCCTGATAGCCACCATTTAGATGTTTGTAAATATTAGTGAGATTACCCCACAGTCTTGTGCCCCCTTGCAGCCTCCTCGCTGGTGGGGTGGGGTGAGAGGCAGAAAAGATCTTGATGGTGTGTAAGAACTGCTCATTGGTAATGAAAATATCCCTGTGTTACCAACACTGTTTTCAGCCCATAGCTAAAACACAGCCCTGTACCAGCTACTCTGATGAAAATTAACTCTATGCCAGACAAAACCAACAATCCAGCTTATAACTTCCTGGATCGGTGGATCAAAGAGTTTGAACAGATGAATATGTTGGGCTTTTTTCTCAACAGAAGGGATTTTCTTTAATCCTATTGTTCATACCAGTTCATTAAATGACTCCTCTTCACAAAATTATGAATTTACAATTGTAACTAAAGAACCATTTTCAGCATACTTGGAGGACTCTCCCGCTTTGTCAAATGCTGAATTCAACTTTGCTGAAAACAATTTACCCTCCAGCATTTTTGCCTTTATTCGTTTTTTTATCCCATTGTCTAGGCAAGCAGACTAGCTAGTCTGAATTTTCATCTATTTTTTCCCATGTTATCAGTAATCAATTAAACAGAATTACAGATACACAGGCAGAAGAAAGCAGTAAACCCAGGATCTGACTGCCCATCAGGAAAACAAAGAATCCTGTGTTTATTCCTAGGTGGTCTCCACCTCAGGTAAACTGCAGTCTCAAGCCTTCTCTTAGGCTTGGTCTGGTTTGCCGGAGGATGTCCCCGTGGGATTTACTTTGCCTTTACGCCGTGTTGTCAGGACAAGGGCTGACCTCTAGTGGCAACACAGATAAATTGTTCATCTGGGAAACAAGCGATTTGCAAACGTACGATACGCGTTACTGTTGGAAAATGAATCTCTATTAATACGATGGGAATGTATTAAAAAGGGAATATGAGGCCTAGCTTGAATTCAGTTGCCTTTGCAAACAATTTTTTTTCTTGGAGGCAGCATCTTGCAATAAAGCTCTCAAACATTGATGGGTTCAAGTCAATAAGGAACTCAGGACCTGCAAGAAATACATTCCTCCACAATGGGCTCTGCGTAGCCAGATGATTTGTGTGGTTTTGCTCAGGCTGGCTAGTTCCCAGGCCATTCCCAACACAAAGGTCTGTTTTTCTTCTCTGCAACTGAAATCTGCACAGAACAGGGCTCAGCAAGGAAAGCAAATGACTCATCCCTTACACTCAGCACCCCTCCATGACACACATATGCCTTCACACCAAGAGAGCCAAAGAAGAGAAAGGGGAAAAGAAAGTCAGGGAAGACCACCCACCTTCCCTCTATCAGAAGACTTCCCTGGTCATTTAGGCTTGGTCTTCATATTGGACTTGCTCCAGCTGATTGGGAACCAAGCATCTTTTGTCAGAGAAGAGAGGAAACAGTGCATGGGGATCAGAATGTAAGTACTTCAACATCATGTGTGCACTGACTGTATGCTTTGGCAGAGACCTTTGGAAGTGGCTAGGTGCAGTTTAGCTACTCATTTGGGATTACTGCTGAATTATTTGTTTTCCAAAGGTGGCTTATTATTTTCTGGGGATCCAGCCCCATCACATGCTTCAAACTTGGGCATTTGGGTTCATTTCAGTGTCCAAATAATACATTGAGTGCTGTAAGGCAGGATTGGAGGAGGCATCAGGTCCAGGAAGGCCCAGCTGTGTGCCTGGGCAGCTGCGGGCAGGGCAGCAGAAGCCACCCTGTGTTCATGCTGCTGACAACGAGGGCAGAGCACAGGAGCACCAGCAGCAGAACTGCCGGGCTGGGCTGCCACAGTGGCTGCCACTTCCAGCCGTCTGCTGCTGAGCCCCATGCCATGCATGTGCCTGGTTGGTGGCGTGCTGGCTGTATGCTGAAACAGGAAGGTCTTCAGATAGGCAGAAATGTGGGTATGAAGCAAAAAGAAAGAGGAACTAAAGTGTGGCACTGCTGTGATGGATGCTAAGAAGTTACCTGGGCACAAGCAAAAGCTGGAGAAGTCTGTAAAGGAGAAAGCCACTGAGGGCTGCTTTGCACACAGAAGGCACCTTGGGCTCAGAGGCCCCCAAACCACCATGCTTTTGGGGTTGGGAAAGTTTCACTCTATTATTCTCTGTTTCTGTGGTTTTTTCCTCAGCTTCTGCTGCCAATCACCAGTGAAAACACAAAACTGAGTTAGCTTGATGTATTGTCTGACAATAGAGCTGATGTTTTTTCTTAAGTGGCTTCCCCAAAGCCGAGACTTGATGTTCTAAAAAGATGTGATTGTCTATTATTGCCCTGCACCTATACTGCTGAAAAAGGAGCACAACCAGGTTCAGCCTCATTGTGTTAAGATCTGTACAAACTCAAGAGCTCTCACAGTTGAGCTTTGTTTCTTACTGAGATGTTTTCTGCCTTTGAGTGCTCCCATTTAAAACTGTGACACAGATACACCTACACAGTTTTCAAAGAACTGCTGTTGTCGTAGTTGTTGCTAGATATCAGATATCTTTGCGATTGTGACTATTCTCTCTGTGTTCCATATTGTGACTCTGAATTGTTTCAAGGCATCCTGAATTGTTTCTGAGCCCTGCTTGAAGAGACCTTCTATAAATACTTAAAAGAACTTATATAAACTGTTGTATTTTCAAAATTGCTTGTTGTGCAAGCAATTAAATGTTTACAGAAAGAGAAGCAATAAATAAAAGGAACTTTTATCTTAAAGGCTAGTAGCAGTTTTCAGACGCTGAGTTTATGTTTATATTTAACACATAGTCTGATAGTACTTGTTCATATAATTAGTAGGTGACATACTGTCTTACCTTATCTGGACTATGGAAAGGATGCCATTTGTGAACTAGCCAGTCTGTGTTGCTGTGATTGCTTGGCTTAGACATGGCCATGGTGCACTCACAGTAACTGGCTTGTGGCTCTAGCCCTTGACAGTTGACGAGGGTCCTCATGGGATTATCTACCGCCTAGGACAGCCCAGTAAGACTTTGTGCAGTAAATGCCCACCGTGCCACCCAGGCTTCAGACAGCCGGGATATTAGCTTGCTGTACTGCAAACCCAGTGGTGGTTTGCCTAATACCAGGGGACCTAAATGTTTTCCATCCACCTGACACTTTGGAAGTGCCCAGGAAGGAGAACCTCTCAAAAGACCATCCCCATCTCTTAATGAACTGTTTTCAGCTTTTGGGTAGCAAATGGAAAACACAACTCTCTATGAGTTCTTTGTATGGGACTGTTTGTTTATGTGTAATGTGGGATTCTGGGTGGTCCTGGTTTTGTAGAGTAAGCCCCTGCAGAGTCCAGGCCTCCAGGCTCAAGTAAGAGACTCATCTATTTACTTTCTGAAAAACAGTCAGGCTTGCACAAGTGATTGTTCCACCACAGAAAGAGTCTAACAACTTTGACAAATACAATGGAGGTTGATTTCAGGTCATAATCACATTGAAAGCAATCATGAGGCTTTATATTAGTAAGACATGTATTAAGCATAACCTGAAAGCTCTCCCACTTCAGTAATCCATGCAGAGTCTCAGCTTTTGAAGGATTCATGTAGCGTTTCAGTTAATAACATATTTCTTAAAAATAGTTCTTCTTTTAGTAGCAAATGTGACAGCTGAATTTATTGTCAAACCTCCCAATTTAGGGCTGTATTCCTGCTTGAACTGCAGTGTCCATATGGCATTACAGAGATTTCTCACAGCTCACCAGTTAGAAAGCCCAGACCCAGGCATCCTTTCCAGTATCACTGAAGTCATTTTGTCAGAGACAACACAGGGCTTTTCCTACTTCCCTTGGATCTCAAAATCCGTCCTGGTTGTTCTAGGAGATGTTCCATTTTTAAGTGTTATCATAAGGAATTAAGTGTTTGGGTTTTCTCTCAATTATTTCCTTTCATGATTTCCCAAGGAAACAAAATTTGTGTAATGCAGTGGGATTAGTCCTTTATAATTAAACTGCAGTTTCTCTTGGGGCAGAAGCCACTCCAGAGACTAAAGATTTTGTAAAAATTAGCTTAAAAAAGGTCAAAGATCCAAATTAGTGCTTTCCACTAAGAAAAATACTATTTAGTGAGCTCAGTGATGTGGGACCTCTTTGGCCTGCAGGCATAAAACCTGCCACAACACCAGAGCCTGCACAGTAGTTAGAGGCTGCAGTGATGCAATGAAGGTTCTCTGTGTTATCTATGAAGCCTTTTCAGGAGAACACTGAGTCTGCAGACACAGAAAGTCTCTAAGAGTACTGTGGTTGGGGCTCACACTGTACCTTATGGGTAGTGGGAGCATTGTGGTGGGAATAACTGGTACTTGGGTGTTCTGTCATTGTCACTGTAGTAGAGATGCATAAAGCACACAGCACATAAATTCAAACGAGACCATATTTTATTAGTCCCATTCATGAAACAGCTTGCTGAAAAAAAAAAAAAAAAGAAAATAGATGGGTAGAAGCTGGCAACGATACCAACATTGTTAAATGGAAATGATCTTCCAGATCACCCAAAGAGCAAAAGCTTCTTTGATTTGTTACAATTCCGTGCAGTCTGCTAACAAGAACCAGGTGAAATACTCATGAGCCCCTCCACCCCCCAAATTAATCCGATGTAGAGGTTTTTTTCATCAGAGTCTGTTACTTTTCTGAATTCACAGGAACCCTTTGTTAAAACTTTTCCCTTTTTCTCACTTCCAGAGAATACTGTGATGTAACACGTAAAATTTCATCTTGAATTTGAACAAAATCACAAAACAGCAATATCTGGTGGGTTGACTATTGTGAAAAAGTCAGTATGTTTTTCAAGCTTTCTATTGTCTTTTCATTATGTAAACAAGAACCAAAACAAACTCCAAAGTAAGTTCATGAATCTGTGTCATGTAAATCCAGAAGAAAAATTTGTTACCACTTATAAAAGTTGAAGCTGTTTGGTTTTGCCCAGCTACTGACAAGCCACTGACTATTTTTGAGCCTGGGATTCTGGTGGAGTGGATCTTAATTTCTCATCATGGCTATACTTATCTTAGAAGACATGTGGTCTGAAATTCAAAATATTATCTTCACGTGTGCCCTGCAGGGCCAGTACTGAGTCACCCTCTCAGACAAAATCCTTTGTAATTCCCAGTGATGAAAAAAAAATATCTGAGGTTGTGTTGCTGACTACCAAGTATGGAATTTGTTTAAATGCTTGTTCATAGCATTAAACACAGAATATCTCAGGCTGGTACGGTGATCCATGCATTGCCTTCTACCACTTATTCTTCGTCTTGGGTTTGGCAGGTGCTTGGTGAATTCACATCATGATGAAGGAGCTGGCAGTGCCCTACAGGGCCATTGGTTTAACAGTGTGCTGGATAACTTTTGTTAGAATGAGCCATTGGAAGGGTGTTGTATTATTAGAGTTGTTAGAACACAAACTAGAAATCACTATTTGAGAGAGGATTAAACAAGGGGGCATAGAATCATAGAATCATTACAGTTGGAAAAGACCTTTAAGATCAAGTCCAACCACTAACCTCACTCTGCCAAGCCCATGACCAAACTAAACCATGTCCCTCAGATCATTGCCTCCAGTCTTGCTAGCTCCAGTCCAGCTGCTTTTGATAACTTTCTGATCTCTGCCAGCCCCCAGCAGCCTGGGGCCGTTGTCATCTACAAGGCCTAGCAGTAGTCACTCGCCCGGGATTTCCCTGGGAGTCTCCCAGTGTCTCCCAGGACAGGTTGCCACTCTTTCCACCTCTCCACAGATGTGAGCTTTCTTTTACAGGAGGATCACTCCTCTCTCTCCCAGGTCAACAGCAGCCACCTTCTTGTCTTGTCTCCCCAACTAAACCTAATTATGATGCATGAAGTACACAATGGACTGTGAGCAGATAAAGCAGATACTGTCAGTTACAGGGAGTATCATAAGTATTCCCAAAGGCTGGGCCTTCTTTTTCTCCCTATTCCACTATTATTTAATTGTTCATTGACTCAGAAGTCTGTAAGGCTGTGTGTAAGGGAGGGATGCCAGGCACAGAGGCTTCTTGCTGCCTGCTGTGAGACACGAGAGTTCAGGCATAGTCCAGTCTGAAGCCAACATCACCAGCAAAATCTATCCTTTGGCAGCAGCCTGGACAGCTGGTACTGAGTAACAGTTGGCCCACCTTGTATTTGGACAAGAGTAGTTTCTCACACCATGGGATTGTGGTCATGATCCTTTTAGCTGGCAAAATTTCCAAGAGGATATAACCCCAAATTACTTCTTGCTTTTAAGGAGGAGAGGCAAGAGTAAACTCTCCAACTAGGAGAAATTCAGCTTGGCCCTGGCAGAGGAGTCACTCGGTTACTTTCACACCCAGCCTTTTGCAAGGAACTGCTCTGCTGCAGAAACATGTGAATGTTTCTGCTTACCATATTGGGGGTCATTTGTATGTCAAGCATCTGCTTTTTGTAACATGAAAAATATCCCCTGTGAAGTGTAAATGCTACCTACCCACTGGGAGCCCATTAGCAGCTTGACTTTTAGGGAAACAGCATGTGGTTTGGGAAATACAGATCGGGAAACAAGAATTTCATAGTTCTAGTTGGATTACTCAAAGGAATAGCAGCTTTCACTATTGCTCTGCCAGGTGTCTCAGGGCTCAAATTCCACCTGAAAACCTACTCTGACAGCTCCCAAGTTATCTTACCTAATGTCTTTCTGCTAAAATAATACTAGAGTAAACTCAGGAATGCTTATTAGAGGAGTATATGGAGTCGTACTGCTCCCAGACCCAATACTACTGTTGTGTGTCATATATTTCTTCTGACATCCCTTATGCAAATAATTCAAATTTTTAAAAATTCCCACTGTTTTATAAAAGTAGTGGGTGTATGGTTTATATAAATGTGTGTGTGTGTGTGGTTCTATGTGTAACATAATATCTTTTTTCCACCACTTTCAGTATGAATATAACTTGTTAGGTGTTTTGCTCTGAAAATTCAGACCAGCATCCTAGCAGCATTTTATAAATATTTCAAAGTGCATTTTGTTACCTTCATATTTGCACCCATGAATTACTCATTACTTATCACATCTTTCCTCCTGCAGGCAAACAGCAGTGGTTGCCACACTGTTTTAAAATGAAAGCTGTCAAGGTAAAGGTGGGTTTCATTAACGAATGACCGCTGTGATCTTGCACTGCAGGCTCTAAGAGCTTCGATGGAGGTGGCTTTTAACAAAGATTTCTCACATTTTACCACAATTGCACAGGTGCAAATGAAAGTGGATAAATCTCACCTCATCTGTAAATGAACTTTTTTTTTCCATAACAGTATTTAATATTTACCTAATACCTTTTATCCCAAGCAATTTACAATTAATCCATCTTCATAGTTCCCTTGCTAATGTAAGAGCGGGGACAAAATTATGCTGGAGGAGCTAAGCTGATTGCCCAGGATTTGCCTCTAACACAGACAAAGTAATGTCTTGCTAATCATTACATACTTAGTTCCATTTTTCAATGTCAAGAAAAATCTTGATAGCAAAAAACCTGTAGTCTACCATCTCTGCAGCAGATACCTTTTAATTGTGACTACATGGGATCATACTACAGGCTGTCTGCTCCCTTTGTAGGGAAGGGAACTGAATAGAGGACACTAGCTGAAACTTACAACATCTTCAATTATATCAAATTCTTGATCTACTGTAATTTAGATCACAAAGAAAAAATGATGAGGAGAGGAGCGATGGGTTCCCCTTATTTTTGGCCAGTAGTTGTAGTTCACTCTTCCAGTGAGTGCTTGTTGTGAGCCTGCATCCTTCCCTCACTTCCTGGCAGGGCTGGGGATATGAGGTGTAGGGCTGGGACAGACTGGACCATTCTTCTTTGAAGGCTGTTTGGAGAATTCAGGTAATGAACAGCAACTCTTTCTCTCCCGTTTCTTCACCAGCTTGTAAAACACTTGAGCTCACTTGCGTGACTCTCTGCTGCTTGTCAAAATTACACCAGGTGAAATAAAAGGTGCTTGTGTTATGTCTAGGTCCTGCCTGGTGAAATCAGATCTTATATATACACATTTTCTAATTTCAATGCAAAAAGGGGTCATATCCTTTCTGCAAAGAGTCTCAGAAATGTTTGCCACTCGTTTCTGCATCCATGAGGCAACATCCATGAGGGAAGTTTGGAGGGAGACACAGACAGTCTCTTTGATCCTAAGGAGTTTACAAAGAAAATATATGCTAGTTTTAACCAATATTCTCCTTTCTGCAGTGGGAAACCTTCTCTGTCTCCTGTAAAAGCCTTCTCCTTTGTCTTCAGTATCATTGTTCCAAAGCTATGCTGCTACCTACATGTTTAAATATCAGTAGGACTCAAATAGCTTAAAGATCATCATAACTAAAAGAAGGAGGAGCTGTGTACACCTTTAGCCTGGATGTTAACCCAATAGTGTAATGAGATATCAGTGTTCCTGCCCTTTCAAAAAACCCCAGGTTACGTTTTTAAAAGGTAGATTTGGAGATGCTCATAGACTACAGTTTTGTCCTAAGAAAGGAAGAAAAACAAAAAGGAATAGAAGTTTCTTTCTCAGTAGTAGCAGCTCTGATTTTTGCATAACCTGCCTTCAAGGCTCAAGAATGTAAGAGAAACACCAAGGGCGTGTGGTGGGCCTGTCAGATTGTGCCACCGTAGAGAAGGAAACTGTGCAAAGCCAGCAAAGCAGTGTGTGAGATCTACCATTTACACTCTCCTAAGGCCGCTGCCATTTGTTAGCAGTGCTAAGAGCTATCAGACTCCTCCTCAAGAGCATGGGTGCTTTGGAGACTTTTTCCTGCAACTGAAGTACTATGGAAATCAGTTGAATTACAATTTTCCATTAGACAATGCTCTGGTTTAATATTTCTGCACTTATGCAATACACATACAATTAATTAAATGTGCCTACAATGCAAAACAACATTATTTGTGTTGATTTGAAACACTATAGATCACACTTCTGTCTGTACTTTATGCCCCTTTAAAATAATTTGACCCCTTCACACTTATACACACCCCCACCCCACTCCCCACACACACATACCCTTTCTCAATCCTGTTAGCAATTTCAAGTGTCTTAAAAAACTTTACTAGGATTTAAAATTGTACAAAATCAGAAGCTCTCCCACTTCAATAATCCGTCTTAAATGTGTAATTAAAAAAGCTTTCATTTAAATAGTCCCCTACAGGTCTTAACTACAGGATAATTCATACAGAGGTGGAATTAATAGGATACTTCTGGTTAATCCTGCAGTTCAGTTTTCACATGCCAGAGATAAGGAAGTGACTTTATCTTCAAAGGTCATAATTAAGAAAAAGAGGAATGGCAAGAGTACAGGTAATTATGCTTCTTTGTAGCATCAGAACCTTGCTTTGTCAAAGCGATGGATTTAGAAACATGAGCCTATAAATAGTGACTTTTTTTGCAAAAACAAAGTAACCTCTCCGTTTCCCCAATCTAAGCCCCAAATTCAACCAAGTAAGTACACAAAACCTTAAAAAGCTGTAGCCTGGAAGCACTGAATTATCCCAGTGAATCCTCGTGGATTTGACTGTGACAGAACACGTAGAGAGTCACAGTTCACAAACATGATTTAATTTCAACTTTCTGTTTCATTGCCTAATTTGATATTTTCTGAATCCTTCACATCTTGACCATGGGGGTTTCCAACTCTGCTGCGGGTTGCTGAAACAAAACAAAACCATAGGAGGACTTCTCATCTGTTTTTCAGTAGCATTGGTTGGGTGCCTTATGGGGTAGCTAGGTGTTGTTTATGGCAGAGCTTCAACACTTCTAGTATTCAGGTTTATGTGAAGTCTGTTAGTGGCTTTTAAACAGCCAGCTCCTAGGGGAGCAAGACGTTTTGATGGAGCTGGAACAGCCTTTCAGGAACATGGGATTAGTCTGACCACACAGTGTCAGATGGCTCAGCCAGGCCAAGTGCAAGACAGCTCAATCTACACAGCAATGTTCTCCTCTTGTGGAGCTTGTCCCTTCAGAGTGGATGCTGTGTTACCTCCTGCTCATGGGGCAGTTAGCCTTTACTGTAAACAGAGGCTGCTGGAAGGCATGGGGGCTCAGTTATGTGCCCTCAGGGATGTTCAGGTGGTACCTGCTTACCCTTTCTTTCTCCTCCTGACTGGACATAGAGCTGTGGTGTGGCAAGAGCAAACATGTAGCAGCAGAATGCGTTTTTTCAACTAAATATTTTTCCTGGGCACCCATGAGGAACCAGACTTCATATTACCTGTAGGACATGTGCAACCTTCAAGTCATACACAGCTCAGACAGTTTTGTGTGCCACATAAAGGCTAGGTGGAACGTGCATTTTCCATTGGCATCATTGGAAGTGTTTGCTTGAGGGCAGTTTGGTGTATCCAATGACATACCATCTCATTGTGCTTCTTTATAGTGTTTTCCTGACTGCTATTAGAAAAGGATGACAAGACATCCCAGTTTTGTTACAAACCATGAGACTGCTCTCCTACAGAATCTGAAGTTTTGAGAAATAAAGTGGGGATTTTTTTTTCCCAAATAAGAAATCGTTTAGCTTGTGTGAATGGTGTTCCATTGTTTGCACCTGATCGCATCCTGACAAGTTAACTCTCTGTCATAACTAAAGCATCAATCAAGTTAGTTTCAGAGAGGCCTTTAAGTATTGTTCTGACATAAAAGTGTAACAATGCTCCATTTAGGAGTGTTGTCAGGGATTGTATTTGCTGGCTTAAAAAAGAAGAATCGTAAAACTGCTGGGACTGAATGCTTGTTGGAAGAGACCAGAGGGGTTGTTTATTTGTAAGCATGTTTTTTTAGAATGTCATTTCCTTAATCAAGTTTACCTGCCGTTTCACTAAATGTGTCAGTGTCCCATCCTAAAAAATGTTTTACCTGCATGTCACAGTTGCAGTCATGAGTCCAACCTGGCAGCAACTTGCACACTGATGCATTCATGGATTAATTACATTTTTATAACTTGTAATTTGAATCCAAGCAACCAGTACTAGTGCAGGAAATTGTGATATTATTGTCAGTGCCCCTATGGGTATTCATTAGCTTCTTCAAGTAGGAGTTCTACCCACAAATTGACTCTGGCACTTTAAAGTATTTTCAATTCAAAAGTCTTTGACTTAAAAGTAACTATAATAAAAGTATCAGCTACCATGAAATAACATGCTGACATGGCATAACATGGCTCCTGCCCACAAAAGCTACTTGCTCAGATAAGACTCTCCGCTGTCAGTGCATGTGGCAAGAGCTCTGGAGTGCTGTGGTCAGAGGAGGAATTTCATGCCTGGCTGCCCATGCTGTGTTTGCCCTCTGAAGTGCAGCTTTCCATCTCCTGAGTAATCAGACAAGTATCTTTCGCATTTACAAACCCAGCAAGCAGTATATGTCTAGAGCATAAATGGCATTATAATACCACCATTTCTGGTACAACTCTCTGAGTGAGTAGTGATGTATAGTCCTCATTTTAAGCCTGGCTTTGGAAATCAGAGTTCCTCATTTATTATTCACCTTTCATAGAACTGTAGAATAGCCCATGATGGAATGAACCTAGAGGTCCAGACTTCTGTGGGAAAGCAAGCCTAGATGAGATTATCTAGCACTCTGCCCAATCTCAACTTGAAAATCTCCGACAATGAGATTTTCACATCCCTAGGGAGGTTGTTCTGGTGAATGACTACTCTTACTGTAAAAGATGAGATGAAATCTCTCCAAGTGCACCTTGTACCTGTTGCCCCTTGTCTTCTCCATGTGACTCCTTGTGAAGAGAACATTTCTGCCCTCTTTGTAGGAGCCCTTCCTCTTATTCTCTTCCTACCTTTCTGAAAGAGTTTGCAGTCATTCATTGTGGTCTAGACATGTAAATTTTCATACTAAGTTTCTGTAATTCTTATGACATCGTAACTCTCAGACTGGACACGGAGTTCCATTTCCATCTGTTTGCGGCCCAGATTACATGTGTACTTGCCTTTGGAAAGGGCTGAGGAGCATGCCTTACTACTCTGGAAAGCGTTCTCATCTACACTGTTGCTTATGGATATACAAGAGTTGCAGCTTTGGACCCTACACCACAAATTCATTAGTTTAAAGTACAATTCACTAAGGAAGCCAACGTGCTATTGAGGATTCTCCTGCTTCTTCTAGGTAGGTGGATCTCGTCTCTCCCCAATAGTCTGTGTTTGTCAAAGAATGTCCCGTGATGATAGAAACCAAACCTCTGATGGAGATACCAGCCATAAAGCCAGGTATCAATCTGCATGATATCAACTCAGCAAATTTGCTGATGACACCAAACTGGGAGGATTGGCTGATTCCCCAGAAGGCTGTGCTGCCATTCAGCGGGATCTCGACCGACTTGAGAGTTGGGCAGAGAGGAACCTCATGAGGTTCAACAAGGGCAAGCGCAGAGTCCTGCATCTGCGAAGGAACAATCCCGTGCACCACTACAGGCTGGGGGTTGAACTGCTGGAGAGCAGCTCTGCAGAGAGAGACCTGAGAGTCCTGATTGATAATAAACTAAACGTGAACCAGCAATGTGCCCACGTGGCCAAGAAGGCCAATGGCATCCTGGGATGCATCAAGAAGAGTGTGGCCAGCAGGTCAAGGGAGGTTCGTTTCCCCCTCTACGCTGCCCTGGTGAGGCCTCATCTGAAGTCCTGTATCCAGTTCTGGGCTCCCCAGCTCAAGAAAAGGGAACTTCTGGAGAGAGTCCAGCGCGGGGCCACCAAGATGATCAGGGGACTGAAGCATCTTCGTTATGAGGAAAGGCTGCGGGAACTGGGGCTGTTCAGTGTTTAAAATGTATACGTCAAGAGAACAGCCCTTTTTTCTGTAGCGTCCAGTGACAAGACTAGGGGTAATGGACAAAAGCTGGAGCACAAAAAGTTCCATTTAAACATACAGAAAAACTTATTTACTATGAGGGTGAAGGGGTCCTGGCACAGGCTACCCGGGGGTCGTGTGGAGTCTTCTCTGGAGGTTTTCAGAACCTGCCTGGACACGTTCCTGTGTAACCTTCTTTAGCAGCAGGGTTCAACTCGAGGTCCCTTCCAACTCCTACTATTCTGTGATTCTGTAACTTCTGCCTGCACCCCTATCCCTGACGGGCAACACTGAGAAGAGGATCACTTGGGCCCCTGTCCCTGGTACTTGGGCCCCCAGGGCTCTGAAGTCTTGCTTAATCTTGCCCAGATTTTGCTTAACCGTATCACTGGTGCATCTAGAAAACAGAGGACAGTATTCTGCTTCTAACCAGTTGTAACAGTCTCCCTGTAACATTCCATATCTTGACTGCAGGCAAGCAGCAAGCTGTCTTTAGCTAGATACTGTGCCAGCAGACGGGTGCCTTGGTGCCTGTCATGGTTTTGTGTGGAAGAGGTGCTTAGGGACATGGTTTAGTGATGGGCTTGGCAGTGTGAAGTTAGTGGTTAGACTTCATGATCTTAAAGGTCTTTTCTAGCCATAGCGATTCTATGATTCTATGAGATGTTTGTTACTTTATCAAGTAGAAATGATAAATAATTTGTGCTATGAAAGTAGTGTCAGTTTTTTAAGAACCTACCTCCTGTATTTAACCTCTGTGGGTTTCAATAGCATTTTTTTGATCTTACGTACTTTTAAGAGCTTTCATTTTGTGCAATAAATGCAGTTAAACAGCTGCTTCCTGGAAAAATATTATGGGCCAGCTGGTTTAGATTTCAGTTCATAGAAATATTACCACAGCTAAAACATTTTGTAAAACTTGCTTAAATGGGTCACTGGGTCACCGCATTCAGTGTTGCTAATGTAAAATTAGCTTACTGTAATATAACTGAGTTTTTCTCAAAAATTGTGTACTAAAGGCGCTGTTTTTAGTAAATATGAGATGAGGCAAATCTTTAACAACAGGTCACATTGAAAACTTATGCTTACTCTCCATGTATAATGTCATTTATAATAGACACCTGTTTTGTTACCTGAGAAAAGCACGTTCTCATGTGCTATACAGAAATAAATACATGACCTTTGTCAAAAGATCTGTACCACCAGTAGGAAAAATCAATCAGATCAAAAAAGTTAGAAACTTCTAAAGGTCCTGCAGCTCTCTCTTGCACATATCCTCACTGTAGAAGATACACCTTAGGGGACAGGGCAGGAATATGTGCCCACTGTGAAAACTTTTGCTGTTCTATGTATGGGGAGCAGTAAACATTGTGTTTTACACAATTTTCTTCTGAAAGAGTAGAAGGAATGACTGTAAGAAGCAGGCAGTTTCTTGGACATGAGTGGGGAGGGCACCCTACCTTTTTCCTTGTCTGCCGATGCACAGTGGCCAAATCTAGGAGGACAAACAGTTGTACCTGCTGGGCCTGATCTCCTGCAGGGCTATGGAAGAAGGAATTTTAAATGATGCCCCAGGCTAACCCAAGATATTCTATAAAAGATGTGCAATTTTTTTTTGTGAACAGCATGTTGTCCAAGAGGATGAACGTGATCTGACACAGTGAATGGCTGCTCTGGGCAGCTTAGATGCCTCCCTGCTTGTCTTCAAAGCATAGTGCTGCTTTGGTACCTGTCACTACCATTCTCCTCCAACCAAAGCACTCCTCACCATTTATTGGAGGTTCTGCTCAGCTGCTTTCATCCTTCATACTCTGAGATGGAGACAACTGTTGGTTTGAAACTCCTTCAAGGCTGTGATGGTGATTAAGTGCTGTGAGTTGAATTTGAATGTGAAATTAAATAAGAGTTAAGTTCCTAAGCAGCCTTGAGAATCTGTGCCTGAGATCATAAAATGCAATTAATTAGTGACTGACTGGAGACTCTCTAGGGCTCTTCCATCATTGAGTTTTCAGTATATCTCCCCTCCTTAGCCCATATTGTGTGCTCTGAAGTCATCATTGTGCTGAGGAAGGAGGCAGACACATTCACTAGCTGTTTGATCTAACGTAATTCCATGTAAACTGTAGCGCATATGTTATCGTGGCTTGAAAGTGACAAGCAGGACTGAATGCTACCAGACCTTAAGCACTGGCAGTTGTTAGGGCATTACTTAACCTCAATAGTCTGGTGAGGTATGGCATCCAGTTTGCAAAAGCTGATGGAAATTCATTGACACCATTGGAATGTTATTGACACTTTTACCAAGAATTATGTTCCTTTAAGTGTCCAAGTATGTCACTCCAAGCCAGTGATCAAGAAAATTAGAAGCAGCAATTTCAGGAAAGAAGCATTTGTTGATGATAGAATGCTATACTTGTCAACAGATGTCATTCCTTATAATAAGGCGTGTGGCTCTAGTTTGGTACTTCTTGCCATCAGGGGGAACTTCTTGCAGAGAAGATGTCACGTCTAATCCTATCTTTCGTGTGTGCCTGTGCCCTGTTAAAACTGGCATGTCAGTTCAGAAGTAGGCATGGTGCCATCAGAGCAGATGGTCATGAGCACAAGTCATGTTACAACACTGGTGTTTCTAGAAATGTGGATGCTGGGATTGAGATACCACGAAGGAACATCAAAATCTTCCTACCCAGGAAAATTCCCCCTCTAAATAGGTTGGTGAATGCTTTAGTGCTAGTAAAAATGAATGAATGCTAGTTAAAGCTTTAGTGCTAGTAGAAAATGGATGTTATCTGTATCTTCTTTCTGGTTGTTCTAACTTCTGGGCAATCACTGGTGATCCAAGGGGCCATTCTGGCAGCTGAAACATGGATGTGTTCTTGGCAGAAATGCTATCAGTACTTGGTGTTGCTTTGACACCTCTGCAGAGTTTGGGAACGGTTGTGCTGTGGAGGACTACTTTTCTGGGCAGCAAGGGGGAGAAGCATCTCTTGGACCTGTCCTCATCTCCTCTGCAAGAAGTAAAACTCTGCCTGTTTTACTTCATGTGCTTTTTGCTTAGGATAGAGAATAGCATTTTTCCTAAAGCACTAAGTCAAACTTGGCTTGCACTAAAGACAACACTCCAGCTGCTCTCACTGAGATCAAATACAGTATTTCTTAAAAATTCAGCTTTCAATAGGAGTTCATTTCAGTACTGAACATGAGATTTAAATCTGTTGCTTGGATATAGCTGCTTATTTCTTCTCCCAAAGTGAACCTTTAGAGAGGAATTTAAATGTTTAACTGAGAGAGAATATATTCTTCTTGTGTCAGCAAGTAGAACTTCTAAAAGTATTATAAGCACTTACTTGTCTTCAAGTGTTCCTCAGGTGTTCAGAACCAGCCCTTCCTACCATTAATTGATAGGCTTTAGTAATTATATGATAAGATCAAGTTACTGTGTCTAGGAGAAACTTACAGAAGATATGTAAATGTTTTCTTAGTTAAGAAAGCAAACATTTACCCAGTATGTAGTTCTACTGCCTCAGCTCCTGAGGGTACAACACAAGATTCTTCAGCAGAGTGTTCATGACCTGGGATGTTTTTTGTTGCTGTTGTCATAGTCCTGCACTGAATAAGGAAAGTTTGGAGGGAATCACAGAATCATATCGGTTGGAAAAGGCCTGTAATAATGTTGAGCCCAACCATTAAGATTAGTCATGAATGACCTTTGGAAATTGAGTTGCAAACGGTGCCAAGAGATGGCCCTTTCAGAAGGTGGGTACTCAGTGATGTCTGAGGCCAATTGTAAATTGTCTGCATAGTCCAGGTGTCTTTGGCAAGATTCCAGTAACTTCATGTTATCCTTTCTGACAAACATTATCAGCAAAATACCATGCTGTCTTCACTCTATATCCTATGGGGCTTTAATTAGCCAGCTATACAAACGAGCTCAGCTAGCCAAGCAGCTGTGTAATCCACTAGTGTTAAGCAGAGCTGCCACCGATGTAAGTGTGAAATTTTATTACATAATGGAATTCTTATCTTTCCTGGTAGAGGTGAAACATTTCACAAAAGACCAAATAAAACGTGTTACATGATTCCCAACTCTGACATACTCAGCAAGTTGTCTGCAACTCAACAATAACACATGCAGAAATTTTACTTTGTGGTGAAATTTTCACCTTGCCTAACAAGGCTTATAACACTTCAGTAGGGAGCAGTATGTAACTTCACTCAAGTAAGAAATCCATTTAGCTGGATCCTAAAATCTGTATTTTAACTGGTGAGGTGAAATGAATAAATTACTATAGATACAAGGAGGTGCATCAACAGAAGGTTCCATTTCTGCTATCTGTTATATATGAAGGACACTAAAGATGAGTCTGTGCCACAGAAGTTAATCTAGAATTCAAAACCTCTGAGTCATTAAAAAGCAGTAAAATATGTAAAGGAAGGAACTTCAGTTCCACTTGGCAAAGGCAAAACATCTTCACTTCTCTTAAACCCACTTGGTTGCAGGTGAGGCTAAGCTGGCAGACCTCCTTTGCCATGAGCTGGAAGCAGATGCAGCCCAGCTCGATGTATGCTGCTTGACTTCCAAGTCCAGCTGTCTCCTCATCTCTCACCCTGTTCTTCACACTGTGGCTGTGGTTCAGGCTGATATGTCTCTTAAGAAAAGCTGCTATAATGTGGTGGGTTTAGGCCTGGCTGGGTGCCAGATGTCCACCAAGCCTTAATATCACTCCCCCTCCTAAACTGGACAGGGGAGAGAAATATAACGAGAGGTTTATGAGTTAAGGGCAGGGAGATCACCCAGCAATTACTATCACAGGCAAAACAGACTCAACTTGGGGATAAATGGTTTGATTTTATTTATGAACAATCAAAACAGAGCAAGGAAAATGAGAAATAATACAGAATCTCAGAACACTTCTTCCCACCTCTCCTTCCAAGGACTATCCCTTCTCCTCCCTCACCAGCAGGCACAGGGGACAGGGGTTATGGTCAGTTCATTACAGGTGGACTTTGCTGCTGCTTCGTCTCAGGGGGAGGCCTCCTCACACTTCCTACTGCTACACTGTGGGGTCCTTCCCCACGGGAGACAGTCCTTCAGGAACTTCTCCAGCGTGGGTCCTTCCCATGGGCTACAGCTCCTTACGAACTGCTCCAGCATGGGGCTTCCCATGGTGGCAGCTCCTCACACCCTGCCCCAACATGGGTCATCCACCGGCAGAACAGTCCTTCAGGTACTGACTGCTCCCAGCCTGAGTCCCTCACAGGGTCACAAGTCCTGACAGCAAACCTGCTCTGGCGTGGGCTCCTGTCTCCCCACAGACTCCATGTCCTGCCAGGAACTTGCTCCAGAGTGAGCTTCCCATGGAGTCACAGCCTCCTTCAGGCATCCACCCACCCCAGTGTGGGCTCCTCCATAGGTTGCGAGTGGATCTCTGCTCCCTGGTGGCCTCCATGGACTGCAGCGGCACAGCTGCCTCACCATGGGCTGCACCACAGGTCACAGGGGAATCTCTCTTCCAGGGTCTGAGCACCCTCCTCCCCCTCCTTCTCTACTGACCTTGGTGTCTGCCGGAGATGTTTTCACATTCTCCCTCCCTGTTACTGCTGCAGTTTAGCAACTACACAGCGTCTTCTTCCCCTTCTCCAATACATTATTCACAGAGGTGTTACCTCAGTTACTAATTGGCCAGGCTTAAGTCAGCTGTGGGTCCATCTTAAAATGGACTTGCACTGGCCCTGTAAGCTACAGGGGAAGCTTCTGGCAGCTCTTTGTTTAAAGAAGCCACCCCTGTAGCCCCCTGCTACCAAAACCTGGCCTAGACAAAACCACTACATATAGTTAGCCTGAGTGGTGTCAGGATGAGCAAGCTTACACCACTTGGCCATCTTTTTTTGTTTATCAGTGTAGATACAGCCTGGTAGATTGAGCCTCAACTAAAGGCCATGTCTGCAAGGACATCCTGTTGTAAGTAGGGTTGCCAGTGCTGCCCTGGCAGTGCAACTGCCAACTGAGGAAGGAAAACACAGCCTGATGAGGTGATGCTTTCTTTTGCCCTGCCAGAAATACCACCTCTGTGTTTTGTTTGCCTGGATCAGCTGGAAGGGCAGGATTCAGCCTCTGGCTGTGGAAGCAGTCACAGGCAGATGGAGATGAAGGAGAAGCCTGTCAATGCATCTGTACAGAGAGGCAGGCTTCTCTTCTGCTGATGGTCAGCTTCGTAGGGTTCCAACCCTTTGTGTGCCCCAACAGCTATTTGCATGGCCAGATCTGAGGGGCCAAAGTGATGGGGTAGCAGGTGTCATAGGAGAAAGGTGCTTGACTTTAGGATTGGAGGGCACAGTGTAAAGACATAAAGCAATCTCATACAGATGTAAGTGGTAGCGTACAAAAGCCATGACTGATCACATAGCTGTCATTAATCGTCAATGATGGCATCAAAGTCCTTCCCTAGCAGTGAAGGGGCTGGTTGAGAAGTTCTTTGCACTGCAGAGAGATCAAAAGCTCAGAGAGCTGGCTCGTGGGCTGACAGACACTGCAAATTTTTGCTGGGATTTTGGTGGAAGTTATCAAGCTCAAAACTCAAATTTCAGGTTTCAATTTTGAATGCTCAGACTTCTGAAAAGACAGCTTTTATAAAGGCATGTAGACATGCACAAACCTTCTCTAAAAATAAATACATTCCAGGGGATTATTGCTCAAACACCTTTTAGCCAAAATAAAATTAATGGGAAAAATACTTTGAGGTAAGTAAGCTAGGTTTAAGCATAGTGTGAATCCATCCTTAAACCTCTTCTTTTTCTGGACAGAAAAGAAACCTATCGTCAGCTTGTCCCTGATCACTTGTACATTTGGTCTCTCGTATCCAGAAGTATCAGGCATTGACTCTCAGCAACAACATAAACCAAATTAGCTGGCCAGTAATCTCACTGACTATCGTAACATTGTAATAGCACAGGAACCCCTGAGGACTAACAATCACACTGTACTGCTTGGTCAGTAGCATAGTTTCAGCTGGAGCTACAAAGCTCCATGTTCAATTGTATCTCTTGATAATTACATTGGGAAACATTATATTGAAATACACAATGTTGGACTTTAAAACAAGAGCTCTTAAAAGAGTGAAACAAAAAGCTCATCTGACAGGCTGCATATCATGTAAGCAATCTATAAAAATTACCTGCCACTTTACCAATAAAACTCAGAAATAAAGAATGGATGCCAATTGAAGGACAGGCAAACGTTCCAATTAGTGAGAAGTGCATCTCACGGGTTTTTCTTTTAAACATCATCTGATTATTCACAGTAGTTTAGATATGTTCCTCATCAGATCACTACCTGTGGGAGTGATTTTAAGTTTCATTTTGTGCTTGTACCTGTGCTTGAAAACTGGGTCACAGAAATACAGCCTGGTAAACTCAGGGGAATAATACATCCCAATATTTTTCATCTGAAAAAACCTCATTCCAGCCTAATTCAGCATCAGGTTTACTTGCTTGCTTGCTTTCTCTGTCTGTCTCTGCTATTCTCTTGTTGTGTGAGTTTGGAAAGTGGCTCAACTCCTTTGCTATTTGTAAAGCTCATTCAGTTCTGTGACTGGGAAGTGCTTGAGAATTGCTGAGTAGGATGTCTGCTGCAGAAACTCGACATACTTTCATTGTCATTACACTTGGTGTCAAGTAATGTCTAAGAATCTTTAAGATGAAGAAGGCTTGCTGTTACCCTAGGTAAATGTTTGTTCTTCAGTGAACATTCCCGACGCCGGCACGTTCTCTGTGCCTCAGTTGTGACCACAACTGCGTCAGGGAGCCAACAGCTCCAAGCCTGCTGCCAGTACAATGAATGCTTCAGCTGCTCTCATGAGCTGGAAACTCACTCCATTTCAATAGGCTTTACATAGCAGCCCACAAGACTAGGAGCTGCAGAAGGAGCTGCACTCATGCTTTAGTACTCTTTTGGAATAAAAAAGACACCTATAGGCATTGTCAGACAAGCTATTTTTTCTAGAAAGCATGCAAGCTCTCCAACAGGAGACTATTGCTCTGGAGTGCAGGCAGGGAAACCAGTGGCTGTGGGGCTTCAGAACACAGCCTTTGCTACTGCTGTCTCCTCTCAGATTGAGGCCTGCCATACAAAGTGGCTTAATTTCTTGTCAAATGCAGAATCTCCCCTACCTATGCTCCTGCTGAGTTTGCAGTCATAGGTAATATCATACCATATTTCCATCCTTTTGTGTAAGTTCTGTCAGTAACTCGAGGAAAGGAACACATACAAGAGACACAAGCTCATAGTGACACATACAAGAGAGTCTTCCTTTTCCTAGTGTGAGGAGCCCCTGAAGTGATCTGCTGTAGCACAGAGCCAGATGACAAAGAGGACAGTGGCAGATACAGAGGGAGGGTGGCTCAAGCCATCCAGAAGCCAGTGGGATTTTGGTCATAGTTTTCTTTGAACATCATGAATACATTGCCAATCCTAACTTCTACATGGTTTTACTGGCACAACAGTGTAGAGGATGAGTGTGTGCAGTGAGTGTGTGCAGCTGGGACTTTCCCAAGTAATAGCAAGTTTTCAAACACCTTTACTTTTTCCCTATATTTTTTATGAACAGAGGAGTGGGACTCCTTGGGGCTCAGAGTCAGGAGATTATAAAAGTGAAGCTGAAGGCCTTTAGCTCCATCAGATCATTTATAGTCTGTTAAATACTTTCCCACAAAGTCAGCAGTGCTGCTCCTCACAGAGTACAGAGTCTGCAAAAATAGAGTGTTTTAATTAGGAGCACCCAGGTGACTTTCCAGGTGCTTCAAAGGCAAGCAAGGAGTCTTCTCTGCTTTAGATAGAATGCAAAAGTAGAGGAGTAGGAGGGAAGAGGTAGACTACAACAGAGGATGTGAACACCTGGAAACTGTTCACACACTGCATATCTAGTGTTCCTGTCTGGGCTTTTACTGAAAAATAAGAACTGACTTTCTGGGAAGGCAGATACTTCATTATAGTGGAAGGCACTATCTCATGGTGGACTGATAAGTGCCATCTGATGAATAATCTTTCTGATCTCGCTTCAAGAAGTGAATTCCTCTAAGTAAATTAAAACCTTTATTTTGCTTTTAGACCATGAGGAATGTGCATTTTCCTGTATCTTTAATTTCATTTCTTCTTTGAATGCTATTTGAAAAGTGGAATCCAGTATCACATGTAGCAAGGTGAAGCTCACCTTGCCCTGCTCCTGGGAAACTAGTTGCTGCCCTAATGATATCCATGGAAGCGGTAAACACTTGCTTTTTGGAGCATATTACACATGCATGTGTTGCACCCCACTGTCTCTTTCCCAGCTCCATCTCTGAGTGAAGAACAAAGTGGGAGATACTGTCTCTTATGTTAAACACTGGCTTTATCTCAGCAAATCCTGGATATGTTGGTATTGCTATTGTGGGGAGTTGATCTTGGCTGACTGCCAGACATCCACCCAGCTGCTCTCTCACTATCCCTCCTCAACAGGATGGGGAAGAAATTAAGATGGAAAAGCTCATTGGTAAAGATAAAGAGATCACTTACCAATTGCTGTTACAGGCCAAACAGTCTCAGCTTTGGGAAAATTATTTGATATATATATTCCCAATTAAAATAGAGTTGAATGGTGAGAAACAAAGATTAAAAAAACCCTAAACCAGCTTTCCCTCTACTCCTTTTTCACAGGCTTAACTTCTTCCGTTCCAACTCCTCTACTTTCTCCATCCCACGTCCCCATCAAGCAGTGCAGGGGACATGGAGAATGGAGTTGTGGTCAGTCCATAATAGTTCCCCTCTGCCACTTCTTCCTTCTCACACTTTTTGCTACTCCAGCATGAGTCTTTATCACAGGCTGCAGTCCCTCAGAATAAACCTGCTCATGCGTGAGGTCCTCTCCAGAGGCCACAGCTCAGACCAGGACCTTGCTCCTGAGACGGCTGTCCATAAACTGCAGTTTCTTTCAGGGCATATCCACCTGCCCTAGCATGGGGTCCCTCATGGGCTGCAGATGGATCTCTGCTCTGTCGTGGACCTCCGTGGGCTGCAGGGAGGCAGCCTGCCTCATCATGATCTTCTCCAGCCTCCATAGACACCTAGTACAGCAATGCAGCTTGTCTCACAGAGTCTGTTTCTGATTAAAAGATCAAAAGTTGAATCTCTTTCTTTTCTTTGTTTTTTTTTTTTTCTCCTGTAGGGGTTTGCCCAGCCACTGCACAAGATGCATGGCTGGCTCTCCAGGGGCTGGGCACTTCTAATTTGGGAGACCTGGTGAAGTCTTGTTCATCAGTCATTTCATTAATTAGGACACCTCTTATGCTGTGTTTTAGACAGTAAAAGTGTTTGGAGCTGGCAGCACTTCAATATGTAGAAAAGCTTCTTTACTTTTGTTTTTTAATAAGAGGTTATGTAACTCCCCTGGACACCTTGTTCTTTGATGTGGGAATTGCTTCCATTTGTCCAGATTTATGACTTGAAACGTTTTCCATATAATACATTTCACAAAAGAGAATAAAGAGATTCCAATAAAGAGCACTTGAACAGCATTTCCCTGCAAATAATGGGAATAATTTTGTCTTCAAGGTTACTGTCTCTACAATTAAAACTTTTAAACAAATAGCTGAGGAAAGTAAAAATTTTCTGCAAGCAGTGCTACCCAAATTGACTGTGTGAGCATTTCAGGAATGACTTCAGGAGTATGATGCAACAGACTGAAGTGGAGGACACACATGCTGTAACATCCCCCTGGCACCTGGTAGAGATGTCCTACACAGCTGCAGAGGAGACTGGGCCAGACTGGGCCAGATTTTCTGCTGTTCTGACTTTACTGAAGTCAGCAGTGTTCTGTCAGCAGATAATTCAGCACATAATCTTAAGTGTTTGTTACACAAGTGAAAAAACCTTGTAGTTCAGATATAAAACAATGACCTGATGTGCTGAGGTGTTGTTACGTGCACAGCAGTGTAAAGATGACAAATGCTTCAAGATTTTATGTTCCTGTGTACAGTACACTGTTTTGTTTTACTTTTTAAAGTTGCTTATTATTTGAACAAAGGTGGTTATAGAAGTTCATGTACGCTGCAGATATGCACTTTAAATGAAGATTTATACACAAGTAGTTTTAAAGACACAGCAAAACTTAAAGCTGTTTTGTAAGAGCCGAGAGGTACATTCTTCCTTTATCAGAAAAGAGTATTTTCTTTTCTAACCTGCACTTTTTTCTCTAGTGGATTTTCAGTAAGAAAGACTAAAAAAAATCTTTCTTTTACTTGCACGCATTAAAGAAGCCTACATCTTAAAAATACTGGAGATTCAGACATATCTATTATTAAAGTAATGTTATCATTTTCCTGCAGGCAGTACCTAATTAGTATTGTGCTATATCTTTTTTAAATAATGGAAAGAAAACTTACAGCCCTTTTCTGAAATCCTATGTATTTCTATCTCAAGTCATTTTTTCAAGCAAAGTGTTCATCCTTCTGCAACTGTTCACATCCAGTTTGCTGCAATCTTTTGCTCCTCTTGGGCTTTCTACTCAATAGATAAAGACAACACTCCAACTTTGCCTTTTTCAAATGTTAAGAAAAGATTGATCTCCTTACATCTACAAGGAATGTAGGATATCATTGTTCCCTAGATGGCAAATGCAGGAGGAAATCAAACCCATTAGAGGTTTTACAAGAGGTCAATATCAACTGGAAACCTTGGCAACCTAAGATTCATCATGAGAATGTGATTGAAGTGGACGTGAGAGTTACAAATTGCTTTTTGTTTTTAATTTTTTCTATGGAAATGTTTGAGTGTGATCTGAGGGAGTGGTGGTGGGAAATCCTTACTGGCTAGGAGAATTCAGTGCCTTATAACACTGAGCCCTGTTATTTCCCTTTACTCTGACAACCAGCAATTTCTGAGTATTAGAGTGAATGTGTAGGGTAGCTCTTGTAGCAGCTACAAAGACAAATTGTCCATCCAGATATTTAGAAATTACTTGGTTCCTTCATGACCCTTGCAGCCCGATACGTTTATGGAGCTAGATAAAAAGCAGGTGTTGTCAACTGTTGGAGTCTGGCTCCATCAGGAGCTTAACACCTGCTTTTGATCTAGTTCCATAAATATCATTGTTCCCTAAACGACAAATGCAGGACGAAATCAAACCCATTAGATGTTTTATAAGAGGTCAATATCAACTGTAAACCTTGGCAATCTAAGATTCATTATGAGAATGTGTTTGAAATGGACATGAGAGTTATGAATTTATTTTAGTAACATTTAAGTAAGTTACTGGGAACTCCTTATTTCTACATAACAATTTGTAACGGAGTAAGTCCATGTAACTCAGCCCAAGTTGCAGTGAGAATATATCTTTGTATATTAGAACTGCTGATACAAGCTCAGTCTGTATGCCAGAGTTCACATACATTTTTAATGAACTTATAATTAGAGCAATTTTGATCTCCTGCAGGTTCCAGCTTTGGAAACGAAGAGCAAACGGCTCCTAAGGCATCAACACCTTCTAAAGATGTCCCCAGGGGGAGCAGCAAGAGCACGATGCAGGTATCGAGCAGCACTGCGACTCTACGCAGGAGCTTACTTCCAGCACCAAAAACTGCCACAGCACCTGCTGGTAAGTGCTCCAGATTTCAAATATCATCTGCATTAGGTCAGGAAGTGCAGAAACCTGATTGTGATGCCATTTTACTGCTTACTGGACTAATTTTCATGCCATTCTTGGGCACATTGTCAGTGTACTGATGTGGACTCTATTTGCAGTAGCCTCTTTGAAGCATAGTCAACAACACAGCTATAACCTCATTTTATGAACTATGTCTGGAGTTGAAGGCCTCAAGTGTTGCTAACACAGATCTAGTCTATATGTTATTGGTCCTCACCAAACAGCCTTTTGAAAACATTCCATTGCTGGATTTTACTACCTGTGGAGACAAAGCTGAAAAAGAAAAGCCCATAAAGAATTTGGATCATTAAGAGAAGTTCTCCTATTTTCTTCCTTCCAAATAACCTTCATTTGGTCATTGTTCTGAGGCTGTCAACAGATGTTTTCCATGTCATCACTTAGTCTTGGTGTAGTTTCCTGCAGAGCATGTTGTTACCTTTGTGTGACCCTCCAGAAGCCATGTCTGCTTAGTGGGTGAACACAAAAGGAAACTTTGTCTGTGCTTCAGGCTGGCCGAAAAGTGAACTTGTGGGTCAAGAGTTAAGTAAACAGGCCTATCAGAGACAAAGCACCATTCTGAATTGGATTGAGTTGCCTCCATGCTGTGTAGAGCACAGTGTTCAGTCCTTGTGCCTGTGAGTGTGTGAATCCCTACAGGTGTGCAGGGGAGAGAAGTCAGTTTGGTTCTTCTGATAACAAGGCTGTTAGTCTGACTCTGATCATGTGTTCTAGGCTTAGCTACAGCCAGGAAGCTGTCAGTGTGCAGAAAAGGGACAGCTCTCAATCCAGCAGCCCACCATGGCCTGCAACAGAATCACAGAATTGTTTCGATTGGAAAAGACCTTTAAAATGGCATGAAGTCCAGGCACTAACCTCACACTGCCAAGCCCACCACTAAACCATGTCCCTCAGAACCTCATCACATTATCACAAAATCTTAAGGGTTGGAAGGGACTTCAAAAGATCATCTAGTCCACTCCCCCTGCCAGAGGAGAACCACCTAGAGTAGGTCACACAGGAACTCATCCAGGTGGGTTTTGAATGTCCCCAGAGAAGGAGACTCCACAACCCATCTGGGCAGCCTGTTCCAGTGCACCGTCATCTACACAGCTTTTTAATATCTCTAAGGATGGGGACTCCACCACCTCCCTGGGCAGCCTGTGCCAGTGTCTAACAACTCTCTCAGTGAAAAAGTTCTTCCTAATCTTCAATCTAAACTTCCCCTGGAGCAACTTGAGGCCATTTCCTCTTGTCTTGTCATTCATTACTTGGGAGTCCTTTCAGATAGTTGTAGAGAATGATCATGTCTCCCCTCAACCTGTTCTTCACCAGATTAAACACCCCCAGCTCCCTCAGCTGCTCCTCATCAGACTTGTTATCCAGACCCTTCACCATCTTCATTTCCCATCTCTGAACACAGGGACATGATGGGAACTGCCCACATGTTTCCTTATGCAAGCCACGGTAGCAGAGAGGCAGGAGGGATGCTGCCAGAACGTATTAAATCCATCACAACTGGAAAAACATTGAAATTACTTTGGGGGTCAGGGGCTCCACTCACCTGCCCGTCCTCCTCCCAGCAAAGCACCTCTGTTTGTACCAGCAAAGACTGGATGTACACATGTATGGAGCTCTTTTTCACCACCTCACTGAATTTATGCATTTGTATTTCAGAGATGCACCTCATTTTAACTATATATGAACCACAAATTAATAGCAGTGGAATGTGGATGGTTTGGAAGACATGAACTGATTGCCTTTTGATGAGTGTATGAAAAGAGTGCACTTAATGAGGTTTCAGTGTGTTGCACAGTCCTTTTCCATGTGTTATTACACCCCTTTTCATATTACAGGCCATGTCAACATGTAGAAAATGAAACAAAAAGCATAATTGACTAGAAAAAGTGAGGCAGGTCCAGTAATTTTACTCAAATATATTAGCTGCTTTGAGAAATACGGTGATGACCTTGCTAGTATTTACCATTTCTATTATCGTTTCATATTTTGCTTAAAGATGGGTGAATGCAGCTCTTCATTGGAAACTTGTGCAGTTAACATCCACTTCTGAAAAGATATAAAAGCTTCCTCTGAATATCTGAAGCACACAAATAATGAATTTTCTGGTTTAAATTTCCCCGAGAATGTGGAAATCGCTGCAAAAGTCAATGTTCAGAGGCAGCAGATTAACAGCTTCCCACTCTCACTGGGCATTTGTTTCATAAATTCCTTAGATTAATGTTCAGTGTGGGGCAAATCAGATCCTAAATCAAACCAGAATCTGTTTCTGTCATACTTCAGGCAAATCCCTTCTGTTTGACATGGTAGAGTTAGTAATCACAGAATCTCAAGGGCTGGAAGGGACCTCGAAAGATCATCTAGTCCAACCCCATCTGTCAAATCCTTCAGGATGCATAAAAAGACCTCGGCATAATACACCACAGTGGTTAGTAATCCAAGAAGAATCACACACAGAATCACAGAGTAGTTGGGGTTGGAAGGGACCTTCAGAGATCATCCAGTTCAACCCCCTGCTAAAGCAGGTTCACCTAGATCAGGTCACACAGAAACATGTCCAAGTCTCCTTCTCCAGAGAAGGAGACCCCACACCACCCTGGGCAGCCTGTGCCAGGGCTCCCTCACCCTCACAGCAAAGAAGTTTCTCCCCATATTCAAGTGGAATTTCCCATGTTTTCCTTTGTGTCTGTTACCCCTTGTCCTGTCACTGGACATCCCAGGAAAAAGACTGGCCCCATCCTCTTGACGCCCACTCTTTAGGTATTTATAAGCACTGATAAGATCCTCCCTCAGTTTTCTCTTCTCCAGGCTCAACAGCCCCAGTTCCCGCAGCCTTTCCTCATAAGGATGATGCTCCAGTCCTTTGATCGTCTTGGTGTCTCTGTGCAGACTCTCTCCAGAAGTTCCCCCTCTCTTGAACTGGGGAGCCCAGAACCAGACATAGTACTCGAGATGTGAGGTTGTACTGTGCAGTGGAAAGGGGCTTCAGACCAGCAGTGATTCTTGAGTTGATGTTTACAGGTTTGGAGAGTCACAAAGTGCAGGTCCATGCAGGCATACCTGCTTACATCCAGAAGCAGTATGATGCAGTCACCAGCACTGCAATCAGTTGATTATAATTAAATTGCTTTAGACCTAGGTTATTTCCTGGCCAGAAGCATTGTTTTCATCTGCTCCAGGCTTGCAGTTCTGGGGAGGGCTGACACAGATAGAGGCTGGGAGTAACATATTCTCCACATAAAATCATGCTGGTATCCACTTAACAGCATGAGTGTGGCTGGAAACCACTTCCTGCAGTTGCCTTCTCACACCCAGGTTTTTGTGTGATTGTCCTAGAGCGTCTCAGCTTGCTGCAGAGCTTGGATGGACAATGAGGGGGGTGGAAAACTGGCTGGACTGCTGGGCTCAGGGTGTTGTCATCACAAAATCCAGCTGGCAGACTTTAATGTCGATCAGAGATTGATACTGGGCAAATACTGCTTATCATCTTCATCAAAAACATGAAAAGCGGGATAGAGCACTCCCTCTAGAGCAAGCTCACAGATGACAGCAAATTGGGGGATTGGTCAATATGCTGAAGAGCAGGGCTGTAGTTCATAGGCCCTTTTCCAGGCTGGAGAAATGGGCCTGCAGAAACCTCCGAAGATAAACAAGGCAAACGCAAAGCCTTGCCCCTGTGGGAATAATGCCATACACCAGGAGAGGCTGGGGCCAGCTCACTAGGAAGCAGCTTTGCCAAAAGGCCCTGTTTGGGGTTCCTGCTAGACAGCAAGTTGAGCCTGAACCTACAATGTGCCCTTGCAGCAAGAAAGACTAGATGTTGTACTTGGCTACATTAGCCAGAGCGTGGCCTGCAACATCAGTGGTCTTACCCCTTTATTCAGTACTTTTGTGTGCACTGAGAGCTGGAGTTTTCAGACAAGGCAAAGAAAGATCTCTTTACAGTCTTCAGTTCTCTAATGGGAACATAGAGAACAAAACCAGGCACTTCTCAGAGGTGCTCAGTGACAGGGCAAGAGACACCAAACACAAGTTAGAACACGGGAAGTTCTCATTATTTGACCGCCTATGAAGGTAGTCATTGTTTGATGACCTGTGAAGGTGGTCAAACACTAGAGCAAATTGTCTCAGAGAGGTGATGAATCTTCCATCCTTAGAAAAGCCTCTAACCTAGCTGGACAAAGCCTTGACCAACCTCTTCTAGTGCAACCCACTCTGAGCAGGAGGCGGGACCAGAGGACTTCAGAGGTGGTTCTGACAAAGCTGATGGTGCAGTTCTGTGTGCCTTGAATATCTTAGGCCCACAGGCACAACAATCAATGTGTTGGTTTATAGTGCTGTGGCCTCTTTTGCACGTTCAGAAGGAGTAATGCACAAGCTGTAACGTCTAACTAAAGGGTAGGTCTGTGCTGGGGAGCTGGTTGCATGTCTCCCACAAAGGCAAAAGGACTTGCATACAAATCAGGAAGAAAGAAAACAAGGTTCAATCATTGTGTGTAAGGATTGATAAGTGGTTTACATCTGGTCAGATCTGCATAGTTTTTATCTTCACATAATACAGCTTCCTCTATCATCTCATCCCTATCTCATCTTGTTCAGCCACGCACTTCTCTAAGAACATAGAAATTCACAGAGAATCCAGCTTGGTATCTCTAGACCCTCATATCTTTTGAAACTTCGGTTCACCTTCAGGTTACTGACATAGCTCTGGGCTCCCTTGTTTGCACCTGCAGTCCTGATCCAAACTCCTTAGCATCAGGTTGCTACTTGTTCCAGACCGCAGCTCTGTCACCAGGCTGGACTTGCCACCCAGCAGTCTATAGAATTAGAGAGCAGAAGGATTTTCTCTTTTCTATGCCTTTTTGTAGGTTTTGGGGTGTGTTGTGACATATGTATTTCAGCTTGGTTATTATTCTTATTTAATGTTTGTCTCGCAAACAAGTGACTGTTATTCCCCATAAGAAATCTCCTAATTTGAGTGCAATGACAGTAGCAATAAGGAACTCATTTGAGCAGCTTGTTTCTTCTTGGCCCATTAAATTAAGACAGTCAAAAGCATTGCTCAAAAAACTATCCCAGTCAATTCCTGTGCTTATACACATGACAGTAAATCATACGTAACACCTCAGGCCATTAAATACAATCAGTCAAAGTGAAAAAGAGGAGGCCAGTGTTATCACAGCTCTCACCAGCAAGCCTGCAGTATAAAATGTGCTTCTTTTAATCAGCTTCTCCAAAATCCAGACAACACAACCTCAGCAGGAGGGAGAGGAATGCGCTAAGATCAGCTGAAGGGAAAAAATGAGCACCAGTGCCCTGGCAGGGATGAAGGGAGAAGAGTCTGCTGCCACTTTGTTCTCTTTTGCAAAGGCTTTCCATTAAAAGCTGAAGAGTGGCTACGTGGTGGGGTGCATGCATGCCATGCCTGTACTGAGCATAGGGATGTGCAGCACTGCACTGCAGGTGAAAGTGAGATGTTCAACTGCAAGTTCTCCAACCTCAGTCCTGGGAAGCACTCTAAAACACACCACAGCACAACTGAGTGAGGAAGCAACAGTAAAACGCCATGGGAACTGTGTAAAATGATGGGAAGGAGTAGCTATTTTAACTCTGCAACTAACATTGAATGTTCTGAGTTACCCTGAGATTAGCTGTTCAGTCCAAAGAACAGTTTGTCAGGTTTGCTTTTGCCTTTTGTCTTTTTTAATACCAGATAAAGAGACTTTTCTTTTCATTATATAAAGAAAACAATCACTTTCAGAGAGTCAATGAAATAGTCCTTGTCCTTCTTTTTTTCTTATCAGATTGACTTTAAATTTGAAACAAACACAAAAGGAAAAGTACAAACATTAGCAATTTCTTCTTCAACAAATATGTAGTCTTTCTTCTGCATCTACTCATTTATTCACAGACTTTCAGTGTCTCGTAGATCACAGGAAGCAGAGGGTCTCTCTCGAGAATCAGGCTGCTCTTATTCTACAGAATCCATCATATTTCCAGCTTTGTTCATTTTGCCTCAAACGATGCGTACATGGATGTGTCATTATTCACCAAGGACATGACCAGTCGTGGGTATCAGGAGGAAAGGCAGAAGAAAGCTCAAAGTGGCGCTCTCTGTCTCTGAGTGACTGAAGGCACTTCCTTGGGGTTTTACAAACTTGGAGACTGCATTAGTTAACTTATAAAATACACTAGAGAACTTCTGGAATCCAGCTGAGTGCGGACAGTCTCGTTGAATTGCCTATGATGTCTATAACATGCTGGGATTTGTTTTGGAATAAATACTCCATGTGTAATTTGTTAGCATGTTTTCAGACTGAAGTCTGAAAGCAAATTGAAGCCTACCCCAGTGTACTGGTTTTCAAAGACTCAGAAGGTTGTAGGCAAATCCAAGCACTGGTCCTGCAGCAGCTCTTGAGAAGATGTGACCTGATCTAGGTGGACATGCTTTTGCACTGGGGTTGGACTAGATAATCTCTAAAGGTCCCTTCCAACCCTACCATTCTATGATACTATGAAAAGGTGTATTTGGCTCTGCTTCCTATGCTAGCACTCAGCAGTGATGGGGAAATGGAGAAGTGGCTTTGTTTGCTGTTTTTCCAAGTGATTGCTGAATGATTTATCATGTCTGGAATGTTTTGCCTTGTGTTTCTAATGATGTTGCTTTTGCTCCTTCTGTTTGATTTGAAGCAGGCTGTGTGTGTTAATTAGGAAATGTAAATACCTTTACAGAACTGTGCATTTGGGTGCATTTTTTTTCAAAAGCAAATGCTGTAATCACACCAGTATAAAACAAGACCAAGTATTTATGCTCACAGTTATATTACGGCATAAAATATCTATTTCTGCGTGCAAATATGGCTTTCAAAGGAGAGAAAACATTGAGAGAACTGTAGCCTTAAATGGAATGTAAATGCATGTACAAAATAGTAGTTGTGACTTTGATCCTGGCTATCAGAAAGACAACTTCTTGCTCCATGTGATCCCATAGTGAAGGGGTTTGGCAGAGCCTTGGAAGCCATTCCTGGAAGTCATTGGTGACCCTGCCAGGACCCTTTTGCTGGGAGACTCAATACTAAGAGCCTTGCTTAAACAGCCAGCAGGATTAAGGCTAACGTAGGGGCATTTAGCGCAGAGCTAACTGCAGCTCTCTATTTCCAGCCTATGGGCAATAACACTAAGAGTCGAAAGTAAACTTTGTTCCAGGTCAGAGTTAAAATGTGTTTTTCCAAGAGGGACAGGGAAGTGCTGGAGAGAGTCCAGCACAGGGCCACCAAGATGATCAGGGGACTGGAACATCTTTCATACAAGGAAAGGCTGCAGGAACTGGGGCTGTTTAGTCTGGAGAAGAGGAGACTGAGAGGAGATCTTATTAACAGTTATAAATATCTAAAGGGTGGGTGTCAGGAGGTTGGGACATCCCTTTTTTCTGTAGTAGCTAGCAACAGGACAAGGGGTAATGGGATGAAGCTGGAACACAAAAAGTTCCACCTAAACATAAGAAAAAACTATTTCACTGTTCAGGTGATGGAGCCCTGGCACAGGCTGCCCAGAGGGGTTGTGGAGGCTCCTTCCTTGGAGGTCTTCAAGACCCACCTGGACATGTTCCTATGCGACCTGATCTAGGTGACCCTGCTTCTGCAGGGGGGTTGGACTAGATGATCTCTAAAGGTCCCTTCCAAGCCCTACCATTCTATGATTCTGTGATTCTATGTGTGACAAGACAGATTTAGAACAAGACTTAAACAGCGTGTGGGTTCAAGAGGTATACACTTGTGGTGCTTGATTTCCTTTTATAGTTGTATTTTGCACATGTGTTATTGTTTTATGAACACAATGCCTTCTAACATTTCAAAATACTCGTGGCAGTCAAAGTATTTGAAGTTTTACACACGCTCAGGCCCATAAGAATGACTGAAATGTTTATCTTGTTTCCTGAGTTACAGTTGAGCATCAAACTTTTTGTGTACATGATAACCTTTGAGTTCCTGCTAGTAAACTCTGAAGCAGAAAAGATGAAACTGCATAGCCTCCTGCTGTGCCATACCCTGCAGTACAGCATTTTGCTTATTGTCACACCAGTGCTCTCCTACAGACTTTTTTTAAACCTGAAATTCTAGATTTCTGTGAAATGACAAATTTGGAGCCCAAACTCTTGTCACTTAAAAACTAATTTTCCCTGTGGGAACTTCTCTTAAAATCAATGTTTTCTGAATGTTTCTCTTTTAACCAGCTGACAGCTGTTGTTTCAAACGAGAAGAGAAAAAAACCAAACCCTACTTTTTTAAGAACATTCAGCACAAGCTCTTATTTGAGGTCTGATGACTGGGATGGCTCTTCCCCTAAGATTTCTCTGTGGGCGATGTACTTAGCAGAACCATAACAGTTTGCTCATGTGGATTGTCCTTTCCTTTGGCTGCTGTGTTCTTCCTAAATCCCTCTCCACCAAGGAGGGCCACAAAGAGGTGACCAGGACCTTTCTACTTATGAAGGTGAAGATGAATAATTACTAGCTCCATGTGCCCCTCTCGCTGGCCCCTTCCCAGTGGGGCTGTGCTGTGCACTGGCTCTTCCCTTACTACACAACCCCTCCTTGCTTCCCTGGTTGCTGCTTGCTGATGCTACCAAACTTTAGCAGCTCTCCTAATCTTGTAAACTGAAGGTGGGTGGCTATCCTCACTGCCCCCACACACTTGTTATTAATCCTACTCTTCTGTCCCTGCTGAGATCATAGAATCATAGAATCATAGAATGGTAGGGGTTGGAAGGGACCTTTAGAGAGCATCTAGTCCAACCCTTCTGCAGAAACAGGTTCACCTAGATCAGGTCACACAGGAACCTGTCCAGACGGTTCTTGAAGACCTCCAAGGAAGGAGACTTCACAACCCCCCTGGGCAGCCTGTGCCAGGGCTCCCTCACCTGAACAGTGAAATAGTTTTTTCTTATGTTTAAGTGGAACTTTTTGTGTTCCAGCTTCATCCCATTACCCCTTGTCCTGTTGCTAGCTACAATAGAAAAAGGGATGCCCCAACCTCCTGACACCCACCCTTTATATATTTGTAAATGTTAATAAGATCTCCTCTCAGTCTCCTCTTCTCCAGACTAAACAACCCCAGTTTCCACAGCCTTTCATCATATGAAAGATGTTCCAGTCCCCTGATCATCTTGGTGGCCCTGCGCTGGACTCTCTCCAGCACTTCCCTGTCCCTCTTGAGCTGAGGAGCCCAGAACTGGACACAGTACTCCAGATGAGGCCTCACCAGATACCCATGTGCACCTTTGCCTTCAACCTGTAGCAGGCTCTGCAATCTCCCACCTTCTGGGGCCAGCATCTCTGGTGCTCAGGGGCATCCCTGCCTGCAGCCGCCCTCACCTCTGGCGCCTTGCCTTGCCCTCCAGCTACTCGCTTGGCTTCTTGGCTGCTTTGCTGGCTTTTCTTTCAACTCAGCTCTAACTGGGGAAATGTTCCTCACTTTCTGCTGAAGGTTAAGTTGCTGAACTAATTTCCCTGGTGTTCCTCATTGAAAATGTCTCAAAACCAAAAGCAGTTAAGTATTTATATGCCCCGTGTTATTTCTGGAAGCACAAGGAAAACTCGCTTTTCCTACCGTTGTCTGTGTTTGACATTTGACATAGCAAAATTTACAGAGAAGCTTGGTATGTGGCCCATTTGTGCATCATATTTTTATTTTGAAAACCACAGAAAAAGCAAGGCCTCGCTGCCATCCAGAAGCGATGCTCAAATCTGTAACCATATAAACTACACCTTATAAAGCAAGCTCTGGTTTTGACTCACAGCTCCCATCTCAGGTTGCTTTCGCTTGGTCCTCAGTAGTGAAATGGCACTATAAATTTATTTTATATCCTACTCTATTGTAAAGTACAGTGCTGTAAAGTACAGGTGGCAGGAACAGGAGATTTATATCCTCAATCACTTCACTGCAAAAAGTATTGATCATGAATGAGAAGCAGGGTCTCAATGTGTCCAGTTCAAAAACAGTATGGAAAATGGAGCTGGACCAAAGTAAACAGATGAAGATGAGGTCAGTCTCCACCCATTCCTGATGACTGATGGTGAGATTCACCTCTGAACAGTGGGAGGGAGCCAAAGAGGGTCTTACACCTTCTGCTGTGCCATCCTCTCACAAATAGCTGGACACAGGGCTTGTGTGTGTTCATGTGCTCTGCACAGGAGCACTCTGCAAGTGAATGTTGAGAGACGGTGCTAGAAAATCACAGAATCATGGAATCTTAGGGGTGGGAAGATCACCTCAAAAGATCATCTAGTCCAACCCCCCTGCCAGAGCAGGACCACCCAGGAATAGGTCACACAGAAACTTGTCCAGGTGGGTTTTGAATGTGAAGGTTGACTTCCAGTGCAAGCCAGATTCTGCATCGACAGCTCACTGCTTGCAATTCCTGGTGCAGGCAGAAGTGGAAGGGTGAATGAATAAGCCTGATTCTGCAACTGTGACTAGCTGTGGCTTTGGAGAGGGCAAAAAACTACTCATCCAGTAAGTGTCCTGAAGATTACAATCCCCATATAAAATTATCACTGCTCTCAACTATTGAAATAGACAGATCACATTTGCATTAGGCAGAATGGAAGCTTTTGGACTGATGCTGTCTTTAAGCACCACCAAGAAAATATGGGTTTGTTTTTCTGCTTCAGATATTTGAGGTTCTGTGGGATGTTTTCCTACAAGACACCTGTAAACATATTCACAAGAGAAGTGAAAGTTAAGAAGGCAGATTTTCCTTTATGATAAATGGTTTGCTTTAAATCTCTGTGACAGTCCTTCAGGTTAAAACACTACCTCCAACAAACACTAGTGGTAAAAAATGAGAAAGCAAACAGGAAAATGTATTAATGTCTCAGGGTTTTGCTTTTTTTTTTTCCTTCTTACTTCCTTGGTGAGTGTTTTCTGCACAAAATCCCGTGGCTGTAACTGTCACACCATGGGCAAACAAACAGAGAAGGTCTTTCATGTTACTGCACTCAGCGTGGTCCCCACAGGTATTTTGATGGGAGTTGTGGATGGGCAAGAGGGATGAGCTGAGCTTGGGTGGCCACTCTGGCTTTCAGAGGAAGTTGTATCTCCCTGATATAAGGAGCAGTGGATGATTGCAGAGCTTGGACAAGTGACAGACCATCCTGAGCCTTGTAACACCAGGGTATCGTGCTCTCATTGGGAAGAATTAGTGTCTGCAGAAAAAAAAAGGATAAATGCAGAAGTCAGGAGAAATCTGGAGAGATAGAAACACGGAGAGGAGGGGAGGGGAGGGGAGGGGAGGGGAGGGGAGGGGAGGGGAGGGGAGGGGAGGGGAGGGGAGGGGAGGGGAGGGGAGGGGAGGGGAGGGGAGGGGAGGGGAGGGGAGGGGAGGGGAGAGGAGGGGAGAGGAGGGGAGAGGAGGGGAGGCGAGGCAGTCTGGCACATGTGCCTATGTTGTAGATGAGCATAAACTAGGTGTTGATTCAGCCTTCTGGAGAGCAAGGCAATTGCATGGCTCTGTTGTGTCCTGCACTGCCACAGTGTTTGGTGAGTTTGTGTAGTGAACGTGCTGTGCCTCTCAGGCCCTGACTAACTTAATGCACAGGCAGAGACCCACTCCTGCCAGGAGCAATGCAGCCAGCACAGCCCTGACACACCCTGCCTGCTTCTGGTTCTGCAGAAGCCTGTATCTTGCCTGTATGAGACCTTCTTGGGAAAGCTGGTAACTAGAAAAGACAAAACTAGAAAAAACCTGGAGAAAAAGTTGATAGAGCAGGGCCTTGTAGGTGGCTTAAGTCAGTTTTTCACGGCCCTGCTCAGCTTCTCCTCCATCCCAGGATGAGGATGCACAGCAAGGTAAAGAAACAGGACATGGAGCTCAGAACAGATAGGATGGGCTATGTGTGTAGCAATTTGTGGCTTAATGGAGAACCATTATAGTGTGCAAGGCTGCCTTCTGACCTTTAGTGCTGTGCATGTTGGCTCAGCCTGTTCTCTGTAGCATCATTCTGTGCAAAGCCCAGGATATGTGTTGGTGAAATACGTGTTTTGTCATTCTGATATGTACCTTAGTGACATAGTTCTGTACTGTTGCAAACAGTTACAAAACAGCTTTCTTTCTACCTTTTTTTTTAAAAAAACAGGTTTCAAGAAAGAAGTACAGAAAGATCAGGATGCTAACAGACCAGCTGTCTCATCCCCTAAGAGATCAGCAGTAACAGCCACTAAGCTCCATTCACCAGGTATTTATGAACCCAAAAGCACTATTTCAGGGAAGATTTAAACTTGTCAAATTTGCATCTCTTCTTATTGAACTAAAATCTGAGACCTACTATTATTAGAAGATTGATTGTGTCCAAGGTTCATTTGAGTACAGTAAGCTTTATCATGCCAATGCTTGAGCAGAATAGACTTCTGTTTTCTTTGTTACAACTGTGAAATCTTCTCTCCCTCAAAACAAAGAGCTGTTGCTATTATGTGTTTATTATGTGCTATTATGTGTTTAAGGGCACAGGAGTATTTTCTTTATAATTTCAATTTTCTTAAATAAAAAGAGAACAGATAGGTATAGAGAAATGAAAGACACCTCAGACAATTACCTGGAGTGAGAGTATATTACTCAGAAACTGCTCTTAATGTTGTGCAGAGACATTAGATTTCCTGGGCTGTTTCTATGTGTAATTGGAAAAAGGGAAATAACCTTCAGAGCACTACTGGGGCATTTTCAGCTTACCACCCAATGGGCACAAACATTTCTAGCATTTCTAAAGAATATCTCTGTTTATTTACGAAAATAAAGATAACTTATTTATATTAATGTTTACTAACTGTACATTAACAAATGTACAAGGTACCTTGTAGGTACCTTAGGCTGGCCTTTGGCTGATGCAAGTGCTTGTAAAATGAGTAGTCTTGGTCCTGCTGATTTCCTTGTGCTTGAAGTTATTCTTCTGTTATCTCATTTCTCAGACTGTACCAAAATAGTTTAAATGGCATCTCTACAGCTATATGGTACCTGAATTATAATTATAGGGGCTAGAACCCCACGTTTCTTAAATTTGTTGATAAAGTATAAAATATGTAGAACAGCATTTTGGCTCCTGTAACTTGCATCAAGGTCTTTTTCATGTTTACTAAGTTCAATCTCTATTCTTCTCCACCAGTAAAGTCAAGAAAACAACAGTAAATTTAATCTTCCCAGACACCAACAGGGCTCAGAATTTTCTCCTTACTAAGATACTAGGGTAAAAAGACGAACTTATCACTGTCCTCTGAATCATGTAATTTTCAGGCTATTTTGCACCTGATAACCAAGAGAGGTCCACAGGAAAATGTGTTGCAGAGAGTGTCAGACCAGCAGCTCACCAGTGTTTATAACGGCAGGAGGCCAGTTTAAGCACCAGCACTGATCATGGCTGTGGCAGCATGTTACAACACAGCTGATTTGCTTTCGCTTGAATTAGAAAGCAAAATGAAGGCCTGCATTTCCATGGGTGACTCTCGAGGCTTGCATTTTTGGCACATTCAGTTCATGAGGCCTCAAATGTTTCTTCATGAGAAGCTGAATAACTGCCTTCTCTCCATCAGACTGATTTAGGGTTTCTTAAGCTTGGTTGTCTAAAATTGTTATCACTGTAAGGGTCAAATAAGAAAATAAACCTCATCTTGATCAATTTTTTTAGAGTAGGCTTCAGTATTCTTTGAAATAATAAAATAATAAAGACAGGTATCTTTTCACTTCTTTAACAACTTCAAAAAATAATAAAAGCAGCCACTAAACAGGACACAGAGTGAGTGTAGCTGGGGCTAAGGGGCAGTAGCACAGCGTTTCCTCCATCAGGATCACAAACTTGTGCTGCATTTACAGTCTGTGATAGGAGAGCGTGTGTCCCCTGGGTAACTCCACCAGAGCTACATGTGGCCATGAAATAGGCTCTAAAATTTCTGAGTGCCATTTCTAGACTATTGTTACCTGCCTTCTCACATACAGTGCCTTTTAATCAGTGCTGGTTTTTGACTGTCATAGAAATCTTTCCTAGCCTTGAATTTGATCTTCAGAATTTGGATCCATCTTCCTGAAGACTTCCAAGGGAATTTTGAGATGCAGAAATCTCAATTTTATCGATTGATGCAATAACCATTCCTGAAATCTGTATACATAGATGATGTGCTCTCCTTCCACTCCACTGCAGGACGGGGCCATCTGTTTCTGACATCTGACCTTCTACAGATTGGTTGTTACAAATCCTCTCAAAGTAACTTCTTCACTGTCCTTACTGTAATGTCAGAAATTGGACTATTATAAAAGACAAATAAATTGTACTCTCCATCTAAGTCCCCGTGGACTGTGTTAATTATGGGGATACACTTGTTATATCTCCTTAGTTCAAACACTCAGGTAGATAAAACAGACTGGTGTGTTTTGAAGCAGATCAAACAGGTTCAGGGATTGCAGCATACACTGGGTCTGCCCCCTGGTTGCACCACCAGCAAAAAGGATCAGGGCCAGCATCGTTAATATATACCCCATTCCTTGCAGAGCAAGAGAAGAGAGACATCAATTGCAGAATAAGCTTAGTGAGCTGCTTTTCAGACCCAAATGAACTGAGAAATTCAGATTTATCCCTGAGGAGAATAGCACAATTTAATTTACAAGGACAGGTTATAATACTGACAAGGACAACATAGCGATGTGCACTTCAAATGTTCCAGTGAACAGGAGAGCTAGAAAGGTGTAAGACAAAATAACCTGATGGGTTTCTGTTTTAATTAGAACCAGACTGATTTCAAGGGCTTTCCCTTACTCCATTCCTTGTACCTTCTGTTGTAACGTCACCATGCTGCCTAAACAACCAGAGATTTTTATACTAAAAAGACAGATATTTATGGCTATTGTTTTTATTAATTTCTTATTTTGTGATAATAGCTACTACCCAGTTAAGAGACTCCCTTTACATGGCTGAAAGAAGCTGTAAGAAAATACCATTCCTGCACAAAAATGTGTACAGACTTTAACTGACATGAGGATGAATAGAGGGAATAATCTGTGCTGGCTGAACTCTCTTAATGACGGAAAGTTCTCTCTAACATCCTGTACAGTATTCTTTAGGTCTTGAAACATCATGAAGTTAGTCCTGAATTATTTCAAAACCTGTTATTTGTCTTTGCCAATGCAAGTCATGGGCACAAAATGTTTCAAAGGCTGTTTGGCACTTGTGGCACTTTGCAGCCTGAGACACTTGGAGACATGAGGCAACATCTCTGCTGGAGCTAGCTCCCTGTAAGCTTATCCTGAAGCCAGAGTATGGTCAAGCAAGTTGGAAGATATGGTCCCAGTGGCTCCACACAAACTGGGGATCTTTAAAAATAGGAAATGTTTCTGGGGTAATTCTCTGGCAAAGCCATACTGCTTCTCTGCCTGATCTAGTAAAATTGCCCTAAGGATCCACTTACACACTCTGACCACAGTGTTAAAGATCTAAAATATCTACAGAAAATCTGCCAAATTTATGTCTGGAACAATGGCCTACTTCACAAATTGTCTCCAACTCATACCATCAGATGCATCTCTGCGGAAAGGATTCTCCTGCTTTTTAGTAAAAGGGTAGGTAGCATCCATGACAGAAGACTGTCCCGTTACATACATTGCTGAGGACTGGTTGCAGACATTGCTTCTGTATTACTTTTCAGAAGCTGAAGACTACAGAACTAGATGTGAAGTTTATTTTCAGATTCTTACATACTCCACACTTTCTGCTAACACAGAATACTCACTTTTCATTTGTATCCAAACCAATGTCCACCATCTCTAATATCACATGGGAACAAGGTGCCTGACTGTCTTTTCTCCCTCTTTATTACTGATTGTAGCTCCTAGGCTAAAAGCTTGAGATTGGTGACAGGAGATGAGGGAGAAAACGAGAAAATCCTGTCAGTATTCAGGAATGAGCTAAAAAGCATCAGCTGAGGAGAGACTGAGATTAGAAAAAGAATGAGTAAGCTGTAAAAAGGTGTTGCCCAGCTGACCATAAATGTTTGCATAGCAGAATTGTCAGAAATCTAGAAGATAAAGACAAAAAAGATTGTCCAAGCAGTGGCTTGAGCAACCTGACACTACCAGAACTGTACCTCTTCTTGCTTCATCCTTTTAACTGACTATATCCAGAGAAACAGATGGCTGACTGAAGCAGCATATGAATTTAGTTTAGAATTAAAGCCTCACTTCGCTGAAGTAGTTTGTCATGAGTAATCTTTAATTCTTGTGCCATTCATGTGAATATGAGCCTATATTTGAGCTGATATCCTAAAGATGAGCTACACTAGTGGTTTCACATCTTTATACATGATCAGGCTTGCTTCAAGCCAGCTTGGAGCACATCAGAGAAGGCAGAGTCAGCCTGGACCCATTTCTGCAGACAGATCATACAGAGATTTTGATGTAACCAATGGTGCAGAGAGAGCAGCCATGCAGAGCTAGTGATGTAACAGTCAGCATTACGTGATACTATTTATATATATATGGCTTATGCTGCAACTTTAGAAGTGTTATAAAGGTGAGAGCAAGGGGAACTGGCAAGGTAGGCTGCAGTATTGTTGATAAAAAGAAACAGTGATATCTCAGTAGTAAGCAACTTGTGCTGTGTTTGCATTCAGGCAATGACAGATCCAGCCCCACCTTGTCCCATTTTGAGGCAAAAGGAAATCTGCAAAGACAAAGGAAATCTAGCACCTCTATCAGGTCACCAAGTGTTCAGGTGGCCAAGGAAATCATGTGTGGAGTGTAAATAGCATACAGCTGTTTTCCATCTCCACAATAGAATAAGGTGAATCTCAGCCTGGAAGTGCCCATTTCTTTCACTGATGTTCAGAAGAGTTCAGCATCACGTGTGAAGATACACACCTCTATTGCAGATGCCTAACAAGTAAACACATAAAACACATAAAGGTCATGTCCATCCCTACAAAGTAGGTGACCCTGAGGGTTTTTTCCTCTTTTCTTTGTAGGACATCCCAAGCAAAGGCCAGCCACCCCAAAGAATGGATTCTCCCCCAAGCCAGGAGAGAGTCGAGACACTGAAAAGCAGTTCATTCAGAGATTGAAGGAAAAGTGTGATGAGCAGTCCCAGCAATTGAGCAATATTCGAGATGAGCTTAAAAGGGCTACCTGTGGCTTTGATGTCTTTGCTATAACAACACAGCACTTTTTCAGGCAGGTAAGTGCAATATGTTCTTTTTACTATTGGAAAGATACTTTCCCTTTACACTGATCACTTGGCCAAATTTATTCCATGGCTGTTTGAACTTTGTTCTTGGGAGCAAAACATGTAATTTCTTTGCAACAGATGTTTTGAGGAGTATTCATTGATGCCATGTATTTGAAAATCAAAGTTCATGACCTTAGAAGAGGAAGAATTGTGACTGAGTCATTTGCCACAAACATGGGGGGATTTCAGGATGTTTTTAGAAGTGAAGCAGATGCATAAACTTAGAAGCCCCAATCCCTGACCACTGCAGCTGGAATAGAAAGAGTAACTGAGATATTGATACTTGCAAACAAATGCTGAAACAATCCATGCATTTCAACAACCAAAGCTGTTGGATGAAGGAAAAGGTTTGCCTTCTCACAGTAATTATCTACTGTTCCTGTTCACCACAGATCAGGCAGAGAGGTCTCTGTTACAGAAGCACCAATTCCTTAAGATGTTAGCATAACATTATCTCAGCATTAGGAGGTTATATTCAGCAGGCAGAGAGAATCATAGAATCAGTGAACGGTAGGGTTTGGAAGAGAACTTTAGAGATCATCTAGTCCAACCCCCCTGCAGAAGCAGGTTCACCTAGATCAGGTCACGTGGGAACATGTCCAGACAGGTCTTGAAGACCTCCAAGGAAGGAGACTCCACAACCCCTCTGGGCAGCCTGTGCCAGGGCTCCTTCACCTGAACAGTGAAATAGTTTTTTCTTATGTTTAAATGGAACTTTTTGTGTTCCAGCTTCATCCCATTACCCCTTGTCCTGTTGTTAGATATCATCAAAAAAAAAGGGATGTCCCAACCTCGTGACACCCATCATTTAGATTTTTTTAAATGTTAATGAGATCTCCCCTCAGTCTCCTCTAGACTAAACAACCCCAGTTCCTGCACCCTTTCCTTGTAAGGAAGATGTTCCATACCCCTGATCATCTTGGTGCCCTGCACTGGACCATCTCCAGAATTTGTCTGTCCCTCTTGAGCTGAGGAGCCCAGAACTGGACACAGGACTCCAGATGAACATAAAGAAAATGTTGTCAGTAATTAGAGAAGCTTATTCACTAAACGTGAGACAAAATTAGTGAAGTTTAAAGAGGACCACAGTAACCATGAAGGACATGTAGGTATTGCTTGCTTCAAAAGCCATTTAGTGATTTGGGAAACTAGCTGGGCTCTGAGGTCTACACCTGGTTCCATTGATGCCCATGCATTTTTTTCCATCCCAGATTAAGCTGATGTCTCAACTACTTTGTGAAACAGACAGATGGTTACCAGCAGTAGGACCTAAGTTTTGGATAAAATCTGTAACTGTCTACTTACTTTTGGTAGAGACAAGAGTAAACTTTCAGTATTACTTGGGAGAAAGAAAACAAAAAAAAATACCAAGACACATACAGTCTTTACAAATTCTGAAATAACTTTATTCAGTTGGGTTTTTTTATATTAGTGGGAAAGGTTCCCTCTGAATAAATACCATAGTTCACACTTTTCCTTTAGTAGGAGATGATCTTGCCAGGAGGGAAACTCTGCTGAACGGAAAAAAAGGGGAATTTTTAAAAAGTACTAAATATTTCAAATACTTTCCCAGGGGATTTTACACACATCCCCCCCCCTCCCCATTTTTCTTTAGTCTTGACATTTCTGGACTTGATGGACATTTGTAAAGCACTTTTTCTTCTCCCCTTTTTTTTTTTTTGAGCTGACTAAAGCATCCTTGATGAAAGCAGAGGGAAACAAAAAAGGGCAGAGCAGTGTCTGCCCAGTTTTGTCTATGTATTGTCTACTAGGGAGAGAATTTTCATCTCATGCCTCATTCAAAATTTGCTGAAGGAGATCTGAAAGCTTGGGCATATCTCCCTTGTCTCCTCTGGATATGTTTTAAATGAGAACAGCTGCTGCAACTGAGCTTTGAGATGACTCTTATCCTGTTTATGCTTGTTAGATCTGTCCTGAGAATGCCTCCTAAATTGAACACCTCAGGGGACTTAGAGTGCTCTACAAATCCTGGCTGGGTATAGCTGTGCCTCATGTTCCCAGCTCCTCTGCACTATCAGGACAACTGAGGGTTTGCAGCAATACCCCTCTGAGTGCCTGGAGGGCTTGGAGGTAAAAAATAATATATCTGTGGAATTCAAGTGACTTTAGGCTTGGGCAGGATTAGATGTAGATTTGTTTTCAGATCCACTACTGGACTCACCCATGTTCAGTCTGAGTATCAGTCCCTTCTGGGCTTACCTGGTCACCTCAGAGCCTCTATGTCTGCAGATCCATTCAATGCAGGGCAAAACACTTGTGTCTTACTGCTCATTGCTGGGAGCCATTTAACATGGACCTCTTCCCTGGCAAAGACACCCCTGGCTTCCCTGGGTGATAAGCTGCCCCACTGTTATCTGTTAGGCACACAGATGTGGAACCTACATCAGGAGTATGGTTGCTTTAGGCTTCTGTTTTTAGTGCTTGAAGGCAGGTGAGCACTTACAGAAGATTAATTACAGCACCAAGGATCTGAACTTTTGCTTGGGGTGTCTGCCTGTCTTGCCTGAAGCCTCCAGGGAGACCTAAGGCTGATGCACTTTTAAATTCAATGCTTAGGTTGACAGCCGACGTGGTGGGGTGATGTGAGACTACTCAAGCAATTGCATAATTGAGTAGTCCATTGTCCTGCAACATAGACTCGGGCTTCCAAGTTTTTGAGTGTCACTTGAAAATACAATCTGTAGACATTTTCTGAGATGACATTGTTTGAAAGCTTGAGCAAAATTATGCTGACTGGCTTTGAGTTAGGGCAGCATGGAAAAAGAAACTTGTCCCATTATGAAAATAATAATAAGTGTGTGTATTTGTTTGTGAGAAGCCTGCAGGCAAGATGATTGGGGTCTGAGTAGAGCTGCAATTTGGCAAGGGAATAATACTTGTTCAGGAACAAGGTGGGGCCTTACTCCAGAGAAGTTTGGGGTTGATTTTTCCAACTGTCAGTTCTACTCTGCTTAGAAGACAGCCCAATCTTGCTTTGGTGCTTAGGTGACGATAGTCACCTATAGACTAACTTTAGTATGTCTCTCTTTTTACACCATACCAATATAATGTCCAAAACATAGATTTTTCTCTGAATTAGAGCTTAATTCTGTTGGAAAATGTGCTCCCAGGCAGCTAGGACTGCACTAAGTCTTAAAAGCATCTAAAGGATCTGTGTTTTGCACACAAGCAAAAGTGTCCCCGGGTCTGCGACTCTCTTGTCTTCCTCATGCTTCCTGTTCTTTCTTCAAAGTTGCATAAAGCACCAGTGTAAGTAGTCCAGCAGACATGTTTAGCTGCAGAAAAAGAGTGTCAGTATGTACTAAAGAGTGTTTGCCCGCACCAGCAGTTTCTTTGAGTGCTTTCCAATTTTAAGGAGTTGCTGTAATAATCTTAAGGTTGCATGACCATTTTCCTTGAGTTTTGTGGGATTTGTTTTCTTGCTATTTCAGATCACTGCTCAATTGTATCCTGGAATCATGTCTCTCTCATTTGAAAATGCTCTTAATAGGCAAGATTAATTTAATAGGCATCAAGGAGTGCACAACATGTAGCAGTAACTAATACAGACCCATTAAAAGACAGTTAAACTTATTTTCTCTCTTGGGAAAAAGCCTGTGCAATCATAGCAGATGATTAGTGATGCACTGGACAAAAAAAAAAAGATCTGAAGCAGTAGTTCTGACATAAGCATTTGGCTAGTTTTGAAAAGTAATGATTCTATTGCCTATGGGCAACATGGCTTTTAATTATTATTAATTATTAGATTAACTAGCTAAGGCCCTCAGATGTGCATGTGCAACTCTTGATGACTTTGGGAATTGCTTCGAGAAAGAGCAGATTGAGTTTGTAGTGTTGGATGTTGGATCGTGTCAAAACAACCCTTGTGCTCTGAAGGATACTCCAAAGTGAACAACTGGCTGGTAGGAGCTGGAGTGATACCGCAGAGAGGATAACATATTATAGCAAATATCATGAACAACTCCCCCCAACTCGGGTCACTCCTGATCTGGCTTCTTAGCCTCGTACAGTGCCGGCTCAGTTTCAGCTCTGTTTAGCAAAGTGGCCACAGCGGTCCCTCTTGGAAGTAGTAACAGTGCCATCTAAAGGAGAATAGCCCGAAGTGACAAATTCTGGAGAGTAAATCCTTCTGGACATAGACAGGAAAAAAACAAATCCACCTTTTGCTGCTAATACACTCAGAACAGATGTGCTTGTGCTGAAGACTGCCATGGCCAAACTGTACTGAGTCCCTGGCACCTGTGCCAATGCCAGAAGAGCATGCCTCAACAGCTGATAAGCAAAGTCTGGCTAGCAAGTCCCTCTGAAATTTCAAATTAGTACTCAATGTTGTGTCAGATCCTGACAGCCTGTACCAAATTACTGCTAGTTTGATTAAAGAGGGTTCAAGTGAATCCATCACACAGGTCTACAATGCATGTGAGGGAAGGGATCCCTTCCTGGCTGCAGACCTCAAGGATGGGAGCAGGTAAGGGAATGGGGTAGTCTGTCTGCTTTCTGCATGGGCATGGAGAAGTTTCCAGACTTGCAACACAGTCTTGTGCTGCAGTCATCATCACAGGGGTAAAAACTGCTCAGGACAGTCCCAGCACAGGAGTGCATCTGGATCAGCTGGGAATGGGGGAATCACACAGGTGTCATTGGGACAGCAATGAAATACTTGATGGCATCACAGCACTTTGCATCTGCCAACATTGGGAAAGACATGTCACTATTAACCAGCATGTTTGTTTGTCTCCATACCTGAGTGTGGGTTACTTTTGAGAGAGTATACAATACACACCTTCCAGACAAGTAAATGTAGTGTCCTGCAAAATCTAGGATGGACAATGAAAACCTTTTCCCCATTCAAATACTGAGATAAGTGTGCACTTGTGTGTATTTTTCAGAGTGATGTTTTTGTCCTGTGAATGGACAGTACATCACCCAGTGTCATGTAACTATTGTTGTCCAAACAAACACTAATGACTTCTTGTGTTAGCAGCAAAATTGGTTGCACTGGTTATAAGTTGCTTGGCATTTCCCACCACTGCCTCCAAAACGGTAATTTGGGTTGACATTTCAAGTGCTTCTCTCAGGCTGAGCTGGAAATGGTTTATTTTCATAACTCTCTCTGAGAATGAGTTTAGGAGAAATATGTCCATTGTTTCTGCCTGGTGGAATGGTAAGAAGCCAGCACTCATCAGAAAGACTGGCTTTCTAGCTTTCAGGGGCACTACTTTCCCAACATTTGCAAATGTGTTTAGAGTTTGTCCCAAGAACAGTCCTTATAAAAGTGCCACTCCTCTCTCATTATTACAGCTTGGCTAGATTTCTTATATTTAGCCAGTTCAATCTTTTCTTTGCTTGTGCTGGAGACCAGAGCAGTCAGAAGAACTCAATCTTTTGATTCTGTACACTGGAAAAAATACATTTTGGACTTGTCAAACCCTGACAGGTTTAGGGATGTGAACCAAAACCTTTTTATTGCAAGACAAATAAAACACTTTGTTTACTTGGGAGAAAAAAAAACATAGAAAGAAGCTTTATCATCATTTAGTCTTTCTAAACTGCTTTTTCAGTAGAAATGTACAAGATTTTGTATTCGTGGCTACTAGTTACAGCAAAACAGAAGAGTTGAGAGGTGCTGCTTTACTCACAAATATTACAATGAAGGCTCTATAATGAAGCTGCTATGGGACATTTAGGACATTCACACATGCTCAGTCTGCCCAAGGAGTGGATCAGGATTTGTGAACAGAAAGAAACTGCCTGTTTGCAGGCCTGTTGCTTTTTTGTTGCAGATGCTAAAAGATGGGCAGTGAGAAGGTAAGGTGCTGTAGGAAGAGAAACTTTAAAGCAGCTGAATATCTTTCCCCCTCCTCATCCTCTGAGTGACTGGATGTTAACAGAGAATGCTACATGGGACCTATAAGAAGTTATTATGCCCCTGTACTCAGCTCTGGTGAGGTCACACCTTGAGTGTTGTGTTCAGTTTTGAGCCCCTTGCTACAAGAGGGACATTGAGGTGCTGAAACGTGTCCAAAGAAAGGAAATGAAGCTAATGTAGAGTCTGAAGCACAGATCTTAGGAGGAACAGCTGAGGGAATTAGAATTGTCTAGCCTGCAGAAGAGGAGACTGAGAGGAGACATGATCTCTACAGCTACCTGAAAGGAGGCTGTAGCAATGTGGGGATCAGTCTCTTCTCCCAAGTAATGAATGATAGGACAAGAGGAAATGGTCTCTCAAGTTGCACCAGGGGAAGTTTAGATTGAAGAGTAGGAAGAACTTTTTCACTGAGAGACACTGGCCCAGGCTGCCCAGGGAGGTGGTGGAGTCCCCATCCCTGAAGATATTTAAAAACCATGTAGCTGAGGTGCTGAGGGATGTGGTTTAGTTTAGTGATGGGCTTGGCAGTGTAAGGTTAGTGGCTCGACTCTGTGATCTTAAAGGTCTTTTCCAACTGAAGCAATTCTATGATCCTGTGATTCTATGATTCACTTCATCTCAGCTGTCCACCTCCATGACAGTGTGTCCCTCATTTTCCACGCACACAGCACCACTCAGTGCTTAGTGTCAGTGATCTGCTGCTGTGACTGCAGAGCCAGACACCACACACTCACTGCACTGCACCCTTTGGGACTGCCAGCAGGACCTCCCCTCTCACCTAGCACAGGATAGAAGGGTTGTTTTTATTGTGTCTCAGTGCCCAGCTCTTAGACAGTGACACCAGGGAACTGCTGTCACATGAGGCTGCCATGGAAGAAACAAAAAGAGTATTTGTGATGTGCTCTGATATTGGAGTGAGACAGCAGAAGAATGGACTGTGAGGAAAATAAGCACTTCTGTCAGTGCAGATGACAGCATGGGTAATAAATAAGGTCCTGGGCTATAGAATTAATGGAGATATGCAAATTTGGAAGTAAGTACTGACATGCCTGTTCGCTGGGCAGAGGGGGAGTGCTGTGCTGTAGCCAGCCCATGCTGTGGCTCTGTGGTGGGTCCACCCACAGACTGGATCTCCATCCACCTGGCACTGCACTGCTCACTGCTGCAGCTGTGGAAGGGCATCCAAGGGGCATGGCGGGTGACTGGGTGAGAGTGGAGATGATGATGGGGGATATTGAGTGTCATGAGAAAGCTGAGAAATGGCAGGCAGTGTGTGAGGTGAGAGTGAGGCCAGGCAGGGCATTCTGTTCCACACATTTTAGCTGTGTGCCCCTGGGTAGCACCAGTCCCACAGCAGGATTTCCTCTGAGATGTGCACTCACTTCCACAACTCCTTCCTCAGTGCAAATAAAGCAATTGGATAAACTCTGCCTCTGAGGTGCATCCCTTTCTCCTGGGTCTGGCTGGGTTTCCCTGCTCTGGGCTTGTGCCCTATGGCCATAAGGCTGAGGAAGGGAGAAGAACCAGGAAAACAATAAAAAGAGGAGGCAGAAGCTTGCTAGGCCAAATGTATCTCTAATACAATTATTTTCTTAAAACCTGTCCTGCAGAGTGAGGAATGGGAGTAACTCATACCTAGAGAAGCAAGCAGTGGGCAGCAGGAGCAATGGCAGCTGGAGGAGCAGGAAGGGAGCAGCAGCAAACTCCTTTCCCTGCCTGAAATTTTGAGGGGAAACACGAAAGGCTGATGTTTGAGCAAATTCAGGTGGGAGCATAGGTGGGAAAATGGTAGGTAAAGAGCTAATTACTTAGTAAAAAGGCTGCTTATTCATTCTATATCAAGAGAAGATTCCTCAAACACGCTAATTGTACATGTTTTCAGTCTAGGAGGAGTCAGAAGTAGAACAAGTGAGTACATATATGTACACACAGCGAGACATAGATATGGATGTGGTGTTAATCGAGGGCTAATTATCTTCACCAAGCAAATTGGCCACTGCGGAAAGGAATAAAAAGGAGTGCTCAGGGGACTCCACTTATGAGACGTTGTTAGAAGGTTTTTATTCTCTCCCCATAGGTTTGTTTTCCTTTGCGGTGTCCCAGGATAAGGCCTGTCTAGCCTCATTTGTGCCGTGGAGCAGGCTTTGCCTGGCATGGCTGGCTGTGGCACACTGCTGCCAGCGCTTTGGAGATGGAGTCACGGCAGTGCCAGGCTAATCCTACTGCAAATAGCCCACTGACTTTTGGAGGCGGGGGGGCAGGAAGGCAAGTGAGCAGGAACCTATGTGCAGCGCGGGCAGCACGCACTGAGCTGCAGATGAAATGTGAATGTTTCACAGAGCCAGTGGTAAAGGTGGTGCTAGGACAGGGGGGAGAATTGCCCAGTGGCCCCACCTGACCACTGCATCTCTCATTTTGGAACAGTAACTGATGCTAGGCAGCTCTAGAGACATGGCACTGATTTTAATTTCTGCACATGGCTGCACCTTCAGTGTTTTACCCTACAGGGCATGACACCATCCAATGCACAGCACGATCCTCAGGCCTCTTGTACTCAAATGAGCCTATTTAGGTAAGACACAAAATGCTGCAATCCCATCACTGTGTGGAGCTTTTTGCTAGTAAATACAAGTGTCCTGGGGGAGCCTCAGCTGGGGACAGATCAGAAGAGTCTCTCACCAGCTTTGCAGCCAGACTGGCAGCAAATGCTGGACTTCTGCAGATACTCTACCCTACTCCCAGACAGCATGGCCTGCTCTACTTCCTTCCCTGAAAGACAGAAGAATGAATGTGCAGGAACCTCATGGCTTCTCCCCTGTCCTCAAATGGGTTTCTCACAGCTATTACTGTGACAGTGCAAATTTTGGTTTTGAGGGAGGTGGCAGCACATGCTTCCCTGGGAAGAGCTGGGGTAGTTCCATCACCTTGTTTTGAAACAGCTCCCTCATTAGAGTATGTTTCTATCTCATGGTTGGAGAATTTTGTTAGTTAAACATAAATATTTTAAATTTCAAGTTTAAAAATAAATAGCTCCAGGCATTCTAATGCTCCTCTTGAAAATGTTTTAAATGCCCATTAAAATGGACATTTGTTGTCCTCAAAGATAAATATATTCAGTCTGTGTGCCAAGTATCAGGTAAAAGTGAATTTGTTTTCTCCTTTTGTTTATGTTACTGATCTTCATGTAACCAACTGACTTTGACAGCCTTGATTTTATACTGCATTCAGAGGGGAAAAGCAGAATGAGGGTCAGGAATGGCTCTTGTGGTGCTGGCAGAATCCAAGCAGGGTGTTTGGCTTCCAATGGGCTCGAGGGATTTGGCAACACATGTGAAAAGCAATGATGGGTAATAGGTTCCAATGGTATTGTGACTTTTGCTCATGTAGGGGACAGAGCGAAACCTAAATCTCAATGTTTTCATGCCATTCTTTTAGGTTCAGCAAAGGAGTCAGTGGAAATATGTCACTCTTCTAAATATCATGCATTTTAAATATCTCTTTCCTGGACAACATTTAATTTTCTAAGATTTGGAATGTCTTTTCCACTTTAAGCTGAAGGATCTATTTTTAGTCTGTACTTTGAAAGAAATAATGGCCATGCCATTCCCAGGTTACATGAACATTGTGATATACTGAAAAAGTGTTCACTTTCCAACCTCATGTTAGGTTTGGCCTTTGTTTCCACAGCAGAGAGCTTGGGGGCTCTATTATCTGTTTCTCTAGGCTTGAGGACAATCTGTCTCCTTGGTCTTAGCACCCCAGCCACTCAGTTGTGGCCTTATTGGTGGTCTGATGGTGCTTGTGCTTACTACGTTGTCCTTTCAAGGAAATTTAGTATGTATCTGGCAGGGTTCTTTAGAAATATAGTTTCAATATGTTAATGCCAAAGTATTACAAAGGATCTATTTTGGACTCAAGGCACCTACATTTTTCAATGAGACTTTGTTTCATCAGAAAAAACAAGCAATAGTGAATGATTCCATCTTTCAGAAACTTTGACACTTTTGGATCAGTATTTTGTGCCAGAAATGTATTAGTAGCATTTGCTTTAAGTGCGTGAATATATGTTCTATAGGCAACCTGGGACAGCACTTTCATAAACTCTATGTGGCTCCTGTGGTTAGATCTGTGGCAGAGTAATTGGGAAACTTAAGTGCTTTGAATCCATTTATGACATCAGATTCTATTCACCAGATCAATGGAAATGATTGTGAACTGACTGGGAAGTCAGCATTCACTTCTCTGAATTAATAACTTGCTCGTCCATGAATTAACAACTTTCATTTTCAAAATTGCCTGAGCAGGAGCTGTAATATTAGATTCTTCTAAGTTACTTTTCCTGGACAGTTGAAGGGATGAGAAACCAGCACCCTGCTTAGAAAATGCTTGAACTCTGGTACCTCCAACACCAGCAAGGTAGCTGCAGGATCCATAGAGCACCTACAAGCATGGTCAGTAGCAGAGTACAGCAGCTATTTCTGGACACATACCACAATGGCAATTTCTTCAGATCAATCATTGTTACTTTTTAAAAATTTCTTTGATTGTGTTATTGGTTTCTCCCCACAGATACTCTACCAAGAGCTCCAGTAAGAACATAACAGAGCAAAGACATGGCAGTTCACCATAGAATCATAGAATGGCAGGGGTTGGAAGGGATCTTTAGAGATCATCCACCCCAACCCCCCTGCAGAAGCAGGTTCACCTAGACCAGATTGTATAGGAACATGTCCAGGTTCTTGAAGACCTCCAAGGAAGGAGACTCCACAACCCCTCTGGGCAGCCTGTGCCAGGGCTCCATCACCTGAACAGTGAAATAGTTTTTTCTTATGTTTAAGTGGAACTTTTTGTGTTCCAGCTTCATCCCATTACCCCTTGTCTTGTTACTATCTACTATAGAAAAAAGGGATGTCCCAGCCTCCTGACACCCACTCTTTAGATATTTATAAATGTTAATAAGATCTCCCCTCAGTCTCCTCTTCTCCAGACTAAACAGCCCCAGTTCCCACAGCCTTTCCTCATATGAAAGATGTTCCAGTCCCCTGATCATCTTGGTGGCCCTGCACTGGACTCTCTCCAGCACTTCCCTGTCCCTCTTGAGCTGAGGAGCCCAGAGCTGCACACAGTACTCTAGATGAGGCTTCACCAGGGTAGAGCAGAGAAGGAGCAGAACCTCCCTTGACCTGCTGGCCACACTTTTCTTGATGCATCCCAGGATAAATAGATCACAAGGTGCAAGGTTCATCTGTGGAAGTGTTAACTACATGAGAAATTCAAGAATTTTACTGTTTCCATGAGGGAATAGAAATATTTAACAAATGAAATTTTAGATACCTTTCAGAGAATTTGGCAAGACTGGACAAAGTTTTCACTAAGACAGGGCAAATAAAGAAGCCGTAACTCTATTAGCGGTGGGGTGGATGAGCTCTGCCCTGTCTGGGTAGGAGGGATCTCCTCATCTCTTCAGCAGTCAAAAAACTGAGCCTCCATTCAAGAGATAAACCTTTCAGCACAGCTGTTGTTTTGTGCACCTATTCAGAAGATTTTGCTTTCAATTCAGTCAATGATGAGACCAAATGTCAGTCTGTAAAGATTCTGCAAAATGGGAGGCCATGCCCTGATTCATAGATAATCTTCAGAAGTAATTTCAAGACCAGATTTTTTACTAAAGAAGGTCACAATCAACCTAGAGAGAAAACAAATACTAAGTTGCTCACCCAGAAGATGCAATGACCACCAAGTTACTTGACACATACTTACATGCTGCTGGTTACTTTCCAGTAGCACGTCCCCGTGGCAGATCCCTATGCCCCTCATCCATGTGTCTGATCTGTTAGGCATCACCTGATGGCTCAGCCCTTTGCTGAGGCCTCACCTGGAGATGCCCATTGTAGCATCCCAGCAGCTCACCTGCTCTCAGGTACACACCCATGGCCTCCCTTACCTTCTCCCTGCTTGTATTTTTAGACCTCTCCAGTAATACTTTTGTTTGGTGGCTTTACGTTACCCTCAGAGCAAAGCAGCACAGCTCCGTTAATACAGATGGGTCCAAAAATTATGGATATAGGCATCATCAGAATAATGGCAATAATGATCAGTGCAATGGAAATTAGGGTTGTTTAAGGGATTTTACTGCTTCTGCAGCCTAGCAAGAAAAGTGATTTATTATCCATAAGAAAGGTCTGGCAATGCTAAATGTCTGTCAAACCATCTGCATGCCAGCTTTTTAATTGCAGAAATAGCAGGCTCAATGTCTAATTGCCTTGATTTGGTTTTAGCCATCATAGCTTGTAAAGGCCAGCCTTACTTAAAAAAAATCAATTTTTATCCTCTGACTTGCCAATGCAATAAAATCCATTTAAGTAATGTTAGCTTGTTGTGTTTAATTGAATTACACAGAAAAGGAACAAAAAGATGTTGTCTGGCTTGAATAGAGGGTGTTAAAACCAGAAAGCACTTGGCTGACCTAATGTTTTCCTCTTACTTAATATTTGACCTCTGTATAACAACCTCATCAGAATTTAGAACATTAACATTTTTATTATTCCACAGTTATCTCAACAGAAGCCTAGACATTTTGCAGACAGTCTAAAGATGATCTTCCAGTTCTGGAGTGCTTATCATCTACATAGACCCAATTAAAAACTGGGGAGTCAAAGTGACTGGGTATTGGACATTAACATATGTCTAGTTTATTTGGAGATTTATATGGAAAGATAGTCACAAGTTTGTGTCCTTGCACATGAACGCACGCACCTGCATGCACACAAGCACATGCCCACAATCTGTTCTGCTGGCTCGGGTACCCTCAGGGAAGATGTGCTGCCAGTGAACATACAGGGAATAGGGCTGGGGCATCGCAGGGCCCAGGGTCATCAATGGGATTGCAGCAACAGGCAGTGCTGGAGGAGGATCTAAGTGCAACAGTGAGGGCAGGCAAGAAGTCAAAGCAAAGCCATGTACGTCAGGAGGTATGGAGGCAGCAATGTCTGTGGGTACATAGTTCTGTATGAGCTGCAGAAGAGAGCCCATTGAGTACCATTTCCCTTCTGTGGACAGGCATCTTCATAGAATCATAGAATGGTAGGGGTTGGAAGGGACCTTTAGAGATCATCTAGTCCAACCCCGCTTCCCACTGTTCATCTTCACTTATACCAAAGGGAGGTGATGAATGTTTTCCATCCCACACAAGTTTGTCCCACCTGCCCTTGGCAGTGTTTCCTGTGGTGCAGCACGTGTCTCTGGGCTGCTGCAGAAATGAGCAGCAGTACGTGTCCTTGGCTGCACTGCGGGGCTGATGGCTGCCTCCGAGGCAAACAGGATGCACAGCTATTCTTATGATCTCACTCTGATTTCATCTGTGGGGAAAACGTAAGCTACCTTTCTTCCTTGTTTTTTTTAATTGCTTAGTACACTGGGAAATGGGACCTTGCTATATATAGTGAGAGAATTATTTTGGGAGAGAGATAGAAAAGGAGTATGTTGTGTGATTTTATGTATTGAGTGCTACTGCTAAAGTAAGGAGGCTGGAGTAAAACTGAAATTGTATACATTTATCACATGTATAAACATCAATATCTTGTCTGTTAAGCTAACAGGAAACAATCACTAAGGGGTGTAAGGGAAACTTTTATAGACAAATATATATATATAGTAGTAAACTGAATAGTCTCAGAAATGTTTGATGTCATGTGAGCAAAACTTAGTCCTTAATGAAGTGTTTCTTGCCTTTAAGCTAGAGATGAATGGATGTTAGAAGGCAAACTGGCAGGCTCCCCTCTGCCCTGCAGTGAGCCTCCCGTGCCCATTCAACAGGACCTGGACAGGCTGGAGGGTTGAGCAGAGAGAAATCTAATGAAATTCAACAAGGACAAGTGTAGAGTCTTGCATTTGGGAAAGAAGAACCTGATGTAGCAGTACAGGTTGGGGAATGAACTCTTAGAGAGTAGTGTAGGGGAAAGGGACCTGGGGGTGCTGGTGGACAGCAGGATGACCATGAGCCAGCAATGTGCCCTCGTGGCCAGGAAAGCCAATGGCATCCTGGAGTGTATTAGAAGGGCTGTGGTGAGTAGGTCAAGAGGTTCTCCTCCCCCTCTACTCTGCCCTGGTGAGACCACATCTGGAATATTGTGTCCAGTTCTGGGCCCCTCAGTTCAAGAAGGACAGGGAGCTGCTGGAGAGAGTTCAGCGCAGGGCCACCAAGATGATGAAGGGAGTGGAGCATCTCCCTTATGATGAAAGGCTGAGGGAGCTGGGGCTCTTCAGCTTAGAGAAGAGGTGACTGAGAGGTGACCTCATTAATGTTTACAAATACATAAAGGGTAGGTGTTAGGAGGATGGAGCCAGGCTGTTCTCAGTGATGTCCAATGATAGGACAAAGGGCAATGGGTATAAACTGGAACACAAGAGGTTCCAAAGAAACATAAGGAAAAACGTCTTCAGTGTGAGGGTGAGGGAGCACTGGCACAGGCTGCCCAGATGGGTTGTTGAGTCTACTTCTCTGGGGACATTGAAAACCCACCTGAATGAGTCCCTGTGTGACCTACTCCAGAAGGTCCTGCTGTGGCAGGGGGATTGGACTATGATTGCTAAAGATCCCTTTCAACCCTTAAGATTCTGTGAGTCTGTGAATATATGCTATATGTACGTATAGGTGCCATGCATATGACTATAACATTTTAATTTCTTTACCATAGTCTTGGAATATCTTCACTTGCACATAAAACAGCATTTCACCTATCTTTGGTTAAAAGGGAGTACTAGGAGTTACTTAGTTTTAGACACATTTCAAAAAAAAGAAGTGTTCTGACTACTCTCCTGCCCCAAAAATACATTTTTATATGTCATTTGCTGAAGGACTTCAGAAGATTATTAACTATGTTCCCTCACCACTGTATATTCCTTGGCTAGAAAGTTCTGCAAAACTCTCCAAAATTACTGCTGCAGTCTCAGGGGATTAGAGTGTAAATATCTTGTCTTCCATCAACAGATGCATTCTGAGCCGATGCACAAGAGGGATTTTGCAGCAATACAGTGGAACTTTCCCTGTTGATGAAAGTTCCTGGCAGATGAGAGGTTGCTCCAGTGCAAAACAAGGCTTGAAAATACAGACAGACTATGACTAAATTCCAACCTTTAAGCCTTTTGAGACTGTGCCACATCTGCAAAAATCTCTTGTATATACATGCTGACAGAAAAGGAGCGTTTTCTTTATTAGTGAAGTTCTGATGTGATCTTTGGTACGGCAGGTGCAATTTCATATCCCCATTGTATTCCACGTCGTTTTTAGTTATAGATTTTAGCAGCTAGGTAGCCACATATTTGATTTATGGCTGTGAGCTGCGTATGCTTATGAGCATATATAACTGACATGGTCACGTCCCCACTCATTTATTTTTGATGAATGGTGGATATAGCAAAGCCAGGCTGAAAACAGCTCTGCCTGGGCCTGTCTTTCAGTACAATTCTGACTTCATTCACTTCCACCATCCCATAACTGACTTGTACTATACCACATGGAGAACTTGACTCAGAGAGGGTATTTGGACCTGACTATAGTAGGGAGTGATTTGGTTCATGAAGCAGGCTGGGCCCATTCAAATGAAACATGTTATAATGCAAATAGATGTTAATGAATAAACCTAAATGCAGTAGGTCATGCCTACAGAACTGTAGCCTAGGCGTCAGCTGGAAAGGAATAACTCCGGGAGTAATTAGAGTTTATGGTGTCAGGCCAAATCAACATGAGCTCCTACTGTGAACATGTGCTATGAAAAACTGTCAACTTCTTTGGGTAAATAAACAGAGATGTAGCATGTAGAAGCATGAGGATGGTAACAGCTGCACGTTCAGCACTGGGGAGACTTGTAATATAAAATGACATTCAGCATTGGTGCCCACACTTCTTCAGGAAACAATGGAGTTTAGTCTAGAGAAGAGGAGACTGAGGGGAGATCTTATTAACATTTACAAATATCTAAAGGGTGGATGTCAGGAGGTTGGGACATCCCTTTTTTCTATAGTAGCTAGCAACAGGACAAGGGGTAATGGGATGAAGCTGGAACACAAAAAGTTCCACTTAAATATAAGGAAAAACTATTTCACTGTTCAGGTGAGGGAGCCCTGGCACAGGCTGCCCAGAGGGGTTGTGGAGTCTCCTTCCTTGGAGGTCTTCAAGACCCACCTGGACATGTTCCTATGTGACCTGATCTAGGTGAAACTTCTGTGAAAAGTGGGGAGGAAACAGAAGAGCAACAGGCAACTATGAGGACTGGAAAAATCCTTTGCTGTGAGAGACTGCAGTGTACAACTGATTTTCTTTTTTAAAAAGGACAAGGTGGCTTGAGTCCAGAGCAGAAGAATCACCAAAAGAAGGTACTACTGTGTACCAGGAGGCTCTTCCCTCCAACGGGGAAAGGTTTAGCAGAAACCTCTGGCTGGAAGCAGAAGCTGTTGCACCCTGATCACATGAAGGAAGCCCAGATTTTAGCAGTAGAGATGAACAGTTATTAGAACAAAACACTGTGATAAGAGGAAGCAGCTCCACATCTTCCTGTCTATAGTTGACTGCTGGATGCCTTTGTAGAGGAGATGCTTTCATCAAATACAGTTACAGAACAGTAATGGCATAAAACGTAATGTGCTGTGATGCAAAAATCAAGTTATTTAATCGAATCATCCCCTTGTCCTTAAATTCTACAAAGATCTGTTGGCAACACAAATATCTGGATGTATAACATTTGGTGATGCAATAGGTGTAAGAGAGGAAACACCTATTATAAGGTTGGAAGCCTGTTTTCAGATAGATATTGAGATGTGATCTCCATGTGGAGCAGCTTTTCATCGCACTCTCTAATGCAGGGCTTCTTGCACCTTGTTTCTAGCAATAATCATTGCTAGATGCAGGGTCTGAGTTAGGTGGACCATGACTTGAAGACATATCCACATGGTTATTATTGTGTTCCAATGACACTGACATTTATTTTTTTGTATCCTTTCAAGTGGAAAGTGTATCCACTCGATATTCTTTCTGTCCTCACAGGCACCCAAATGCATATAGATATGCTTTTGAATCAGATACCTGAAACACAGCCTGTGTCTCACTTACCTCCCCTTTCAGGTCTGAGCTCTCTGGTTCCAAAAATGGATTCTCAAAGGTTTCAGCTGCAATCTCCTAGAATTCCCTGGTCTTGCTCTCGTCCCTGAGGTCTGATTCAAATGCTGCTTTCTACAAAAACTTCACATGCATTACAGAAATCATTTCAGAAAGTAGTGGGAGTTTTAATATAGCAATTTGAGGGCTGTTTATTATTATTTCTTCCTGAAGCCATCTCTAACTACACAGATGCTGGATAGAGAGAAATTAATATAAAATGATGTGTATTTTAAATAGTTAGGGGGGTTTTGTATTAAAATGTCCCAAGCCTACAACTGATATATCGGATTCTCATTCGTATGAGTACGTGCTGTTCCTCTCAGCAGAGCACTGGGAATCTTCCCAACAGGAGAAACCTTGGTCCATGTGAAGGCATTGGAATTTTTTTGCCACTGGCATTGCTGTTGCAGGATGTCAGCACTTGTCCCTTGCTCTGCTTGGCCTCAAAATACAGCAACTTGAGGCTGTCTTTGGCTTTGGGCCAGAATAACTGAGAAGTGGAAGAGAGGAGATTCCCTGTTTGTTGGGAGAAGAAGGGAACATTTATCTGCAAAGTTGATTTAAGAAAATGGCCATCTGCCTCCAGCTACTCAGAGGTTTGGAATTTAGAAATGGCCCTGCAGGGGATGTATTCCTGGGTAGAGGGCAGGTGAGGAGTTCAGTGAAAACATGCATTTGTTTTAGTTCCTTGTGATCTTGGTGTATAAATGATGTTTCGTATGAGGAAACACAAATTCCTTGTCAGCAAGAGGAATTCACTGCAGATGCTTACTTAGTACTGTTCCACATATCAAGAACTAGAAGACATAGTAATAAAGTATTGTTCTCTGGTGCATTTTAATCCATGGCCTTACAAGCTACTGACATAAAAATAAACGTAAGGCTGCACTAGAAATAACTAAAGTCTGAAGGAATTCTGTTTAGATCCTCACATTCTTCTCATATGAGAACTGAATGAGAGCTGGCTGGGCTCTCTCACTTGAGAAACGGAGAGCATCTAGTCCGTGCTAATTTGTTAAATTCTAGAGCAAACACTCTATTCTTCCAGATATACAATAGTGTGATTGTATAATTGAAACATGTTTGCTTCCCCGTAAGTTGCCTGAGGATCATTAAAACCTCACGGTACCAAGTACTACACAAAATGTGAAACCTTACTGTAAATCCAAGGGATGTTGCTGTTCTGGGGACATCTGGCATGACCTTCAACTCTAGCTGAATCATCTGGCTGAAACTCATAACTGACTGCTCCTATCTTTAGAAACACCCAAATCGCTATATTACATTTTCTGATTCAAGTGGGTTTTTTTAAAGTTAGGTAAGAATAAAAATAACAGTCCCAACCTGGAAAATAATGTATTACAAGTGTATGTCTGAAGCCCAGTGTGGAGAGACGTGTTATTAACAGAGCTGCACCACAGAAAATTCATAATGCATCTCCAGCAAGGAAGATGAATGTAATAGCAAATGTATTTGCTTGTCTCATTTCCTTGGGCCACTGGGGTTTTTTTAGTCTGACAAGATTAAGGGTTCAGGGGCTTCACTGCCCAAATTCTTGTGTTACCATAAGGAAGGAAACGAGGATATAAAACAAGTGAGGAGGAGAGGGGAGGATGAGATCACCTCCTTTGACAGCAGCACTCACCTTTATTGGTTTGAAGTGCTCACAGAAATATGATGTGACTAGCACTTTCAATAAGCAAAACTTGGAAAGGCAATTTAGGACTAGTGGAGGCTGTTTCCAAATTATGCTGCTTGCAGACGCTGAAAAATTAACAATACCAAGATTATCTTTAGCAATCAATTGCAGGCTTTGAGGCTCATGCTTGGCTTACTGAAAAACTAAAAAGAATATGTGCAAAGAAAAATGTTGCAGTAATTGCACAGACAGTGCTGTATTTCCCTTCTCCCTGCCTTACTCTCCCATCTTCGTCATGAATGAGAGTTTGCGGCACACCACTCAATCACCTTCTGAGCCTCCTACTCAAAAGGCATTACTGGAATTGCTTTTTTTCACCCTACCTTGGCACAGCCTTAGACAAAACCCTAGCCCTGGCTGAATGCTGCCAACCAGGCTTCTCCTCACGCCCTCCTTTGGAAGTGCTTAGTGTCAGTGTCACGGTCGCCTCTGGCTGCTGAGCGCAGGGAATGCCAGGAGGCGGCGAGTGCGGACTTGGCCGTCACCCTCTAGAGCTGAGACATCGCAGAAGTCGTGGTGCCTCGGTTATGCACCAGGTCATCTGAATCTGACCTTCATCCTTATCTCCTCATTCCTGCTGTCTGTTCCCTGCCTCTCTTCTCTGCTGTATAGCCCTTTGTCTTCTGATATGCCATCTTCTGAACAATTTTCCCTTCCTCCTCAGTTTCTCCTCTTTGAATCCATGCTTTGGGGTTTTTTACCAGGTGAAACAGTTTTTCAACCTGTGGTATGGTCCACCTCAGCCTTCTCTACCTATTATCTCTCTCCATATCCCATAACTCCATATCCTCAGCTTTCTCCTAGTTTCCTATGTTTATTGCCATAACCCATTACTGTCCTATCAACCCATTCCCAGAGCTGACAGTCCTGCTGCTGACAAATTTGTGTCCCTTGAGGTTCCCTGTAATGTCTTTTCCTGTTCTTGCCCTCAGACGTTACCCATTCAACTTAAATATTTGTTTGAGGTACTTCACATGCTGTGCTTCTCAGCAAGCACTGCCAGTGTTTCATAAAAGATTAATAGCACACGGTTCACTTAAGCATTCTTCTGCTCAGTGACATACATAGCACAACATTACTACCTATATCTCACAGAGCTTTCCCTAGTCTTTGGTTCTGTTTGAGATCTTCACACTTGCCAAACCTTTGCAGACCAGCACTGAAGACCCAGAGAAAGTCCTATGTCTCTCCTGGGAATGGTAGCAAACCTCCATAGAGTAGGTAAACATCAGATACTAATGGGCAAGAATCCAAAGCTGCTTGTATATGTTAGAATATATGTTCAGAATCACAAATTACATGTTGTTTCTCCTCTACATACAGTGTCTATTAACAAATACATAAAGACCATTATGGAGTTAAATAATGTGCTATATTTCAGGACTTCAGTAAATTACAAAACCAAAAAAGGCTAATTAAACCCTACTTCTCTCAGTTTAGTTCAGATAGACATAAAATATTGTAATTGCTTGGACAGTAAATAGGAATTGTGTTATGCCTGTCACAGGGGAAAGCATTGATTCTGTCAGTGCAAGAAAAATTGCTGCCCATCATGCCTCTTTGCCATTAGAATGCATTGTTTATAGACTAAACAATTCCCCTGGGACATTTAAGAAAGCATAGGGGTCTTCCTTGGGCTTTGATTGCCCAGGAGCTTTACCCTCTCAGGTGCTAACTACATTGTGTTTCCACCGAAGTCAATAAATGTTGGAGGATCCAGTATCCTGTAAAACAGTTCCTGTTAAGTCGCTCGTCGCGTGCTATGAGTTTTATGTTTTAAAATCTGATTTTAATAGCCTTTGTTCTTATCCCTGTTGCTAATCCTGTAAATAACAAGGAACATCTCTCTTTGTGGGACTTACCTGTATTTTCTGTCAGCAATAGGAAAAAAATGTACAACTTCTATGCAAGATGCTTTTTTAACTAACAGCATGGGATTTCCCAGGCTGTGTTGGCTTCTGTCTTATCCACAGACCTCTCCTTTCTGCCTTGAAGGGCAATGTGAATCAGATCTGCTGGGTGAGCTCCATTCAAAGGAGTTTGACAGAGGCACACTCACATTTTGTGTGCGGCCCATCAGCAAGATATATAGCAATACATTGGTGACAATGCACAGATAGACAAGCAGTATTGCTTGGATAGGAATTTCAGGCTAGCAAAGTTCTCCCCAGGTCATCAAATCCAATCCCTTCCTGTTGCCAGCAACCAAATCCTGTAACTTCTTCCCTAAAACGATCAAATTTCAGCTTAAAAGTTTCTGTCTTTTCCTCTGTTACTACTGGAGGACTGTTTCAGAACCTCTCATGACTGAAAGACTTGGGTATGTCCAAGTTCACACACTTTTTTGACCCTGAAGTACTTCTCCTTCTCCTAGTGTTCTCCTCCATGATGTAATTCTAGAAAGCTATAATTTTTCAACTTTCTCTTCCAATTTAGTGCTCGGGGGATACTAAAGTGGTGACTAGACCTTGGTAGCTTATCTCTAGTTTAGATTTATCATCACACACAAACAGCAAATCTATCTTTATTAGTAGAGGGATTGAATACATGGTTCACTTTAAAAGTATAACAAGAACAGAGTTTCTGTTTTCCTTGCTTGATAGTCAGATGTGTTGATCTAAATACTGTAGTACTAATGGCCAGCTCAGAGAAATGGCTGTGGCAATTTGTCTACAAGTGAGATGATGATTTTTTATGGCAATTAGAATCATAGAATCACAGAATGGTAGGGTTGGAAGGGACCTTTAGAGATCATCTAGTCCAACCTTGCTGCAGAAGCAGGTTCACCTAGATCAGGTTGCATAGGAACCTACCCAGACAGGTCTTGAAGACCTCCAAGGAAGGCAACTCCACACAATCCCTAGGCAGCCTGTGCCAGGGCTCCGTCACCTGACAGTGATATAGTTTTTTCTTATGTTTAAATGGAACTTTTTGTGTTCCAGCTTCATCCCATTGCCCTTGTCCTGTTGCCGGATACCACAGAAAAAAGGGATGTCCCAACCTCTTGACATCCACCATTTATATACTTGTAAATATTAATGAGATCCCCCCTCAGTCTCCTCTTCTCCAGACTAAACAGCCCCAGTTCCCGCAGCCTTTCCTCACAAGGAAGATGTTCCAGTCCCCTCGTCATCTTGGTGGCCCTGTGCTGGACTCTCTCCCTGTCCCTGTTGAGCTGGGGAGCCCAGAACTGGACACAGGACTCCAGATGAGGCCTCACCAGGGCAGAGTAGAGAGGGAGCAGAACTTCCCTAGACCTGCTGGTTACACTCTTCTTGATGCATCCGAGGATGCCATTGGCCTTCTTGGCCACAAGGGCACATTGCTGGCTTATGGTTAGTTTATTGTCAACCAGGAGAGGTCTTCAGTCAGGATTTAGACTGCAAAATATCTGTGTCACGGTCTTCAAGTTGTGTAGCAAAAAAGTAGTTCCTGCAGTGAGGATGAAACGGTTTGTTTCACCATACACGGAAATCTCTTTTTACTTTCACTCTGTAGCTGTTTAGTAGCCAACTAAATTAATGTTCATATACCATAAAGAAAAGTTAGATTTTGGATAAGCATCTTAAAATGTATGTATGTTGAGTGAGATTTTTTTATTTGGTTCAAGTTTTGGTGTTTATTTTGACTTTTTGGTTGGGTTTTTTTAATTATTTCTTGTCTGTGATACTCTGAAACTTTATTATAAAGTCCTGGCAAGGATGAGGAAGAGCAGGGAACATGAATTTGATGCAAACTAGAAAGTCACCTAAGCATTTAAATGTGATTTGACACAAAGTTTTGCTGGAGATTCTTTTTGGTTCCTACGATTTTCCAAGTGACTTCATGCATCACCAGTCACAGTAGAAAATACAATTAAACAAACATGCCTATCCAGAGAGGCACAGATCTGAGTTTCCTGGTGTTGTACAGCAGAGCTGTTCAACATTAAGGGCAAGGTAGGGTTTTTGTCTGTTTGGTGGTGATTCAGCTTTCAGGAAAATAATGCTGTCTGAGTTTAAACAGTGTAGGCATTTTGCAGCGCAGATACCACCTTGAGTGTAGGTCACTGAACTGTTTTGCCTCTGTCTAGCACTATCTTCAGTATAAGTTGTTAGAGAAAAATATATCATGCCTGAAGCAGCAGCCCAGGAGAGGTAAGTTTGCTCTAGCTCCATGACCCTGGTCCAGCTGAGAAAATGTATTCCCAGAGGGTACAGACATACAGAGAGGGCACATAGAGCACAGATGTGTATATGTGCAGGTTAGGGTTAGAGTTAGGTTATGTAGTGTATCCGAAGATCGGGGAAAGCAGACAGCTCGGAGCGGATCCCCTTCCCCGCACCCCGCCTCGCCTCGGGGCTGCAAGGGCAGAGCCGCGCAGGGCCGCGGAGCAGCAGTGCGGAGCGGCGGTGCGGAGCCACAGTCCCCATCGGGCAGCCGCGGCCGTGCCGCGCTGCCCATCTCCCGCCCTGAAGCGAACTGGGGAGCCGCGCCGGCAGCGAGCCGGGAGGCGTTGGGGTGCAAGGCACCGGCCAGGTGCCGGCGGGGACGGGACTACAGTGCGCGACCGCGGCTCGAGGATGAGACTCGGCCGGCGCCGGCCCCCGCGCGGCGCCCGGGCTCGCTCTCGGGGCGCCCGGGCTCGCTCTCGGGTTCCGCCGCGGCCGGCGCTTTGCCCGCGCAGTTTCCAAAGCTTTCGCGGCCGCCCCTCGTCCCGACGCGCTCCCGCCATGGCTCTGCCGGCCGTGCCCTGCCCTGGGCCCGCGTTTGGCAGCCGCAGCGACCGGACCCGCGTTGCCGGGAGCGGCCCGAGCGAGCCGGCGAGCAGCGGCGCGCAGGCAGGGAGGGGAGCGGGCGGCCCTACGCGGGGGGCCGGGCCGCTGCCCGCTGCACCGCTCCGCCGCCGCTGCCCCGGCACGGCCGCCCGCCGGACGCGCTCCCCCTACCGCCCCCGGCGCCGCGGGCAGCCCCCGGCGTCCCGGGGCGCAGCCGGTAGCCACGGGGGCCGGCCCTGCCTGGCCCCGGCGACAGCCGCTGTGCACAGGGGCGTCCCTCGGCGCTCACCCTCCGGCTCCGGGCGAGCCCGGCGGCCGTCCGGCTGGTCGCGGTCCTGCCAGGATGGGCAAGTGCTGCTCCTGCGTTCGGTGCCAGGACGAGACGGTACTTTTGCCTCTTTTTCTCCTCTGGGGAAGGGCCCGGGAGGCACTGAGCCGGTGCAGCTGCTTCTCGCTGGCGCCGGTGGCGTGTGCGCGTCCCGGGGTGGCGAGCGGGGAGCGATGCTCGGCTGATTTACAGCGGGCTGCACTCGGGCTCCCCGGGGGCGAGTCGGACCGCCGCTTCTCGCCGGCACTGCAGCGCCTTACATAATTTCATCCTGCAGTCTAAATGTAAGAGTTGAGTTTTCGTGAAACAAGGAGGGACCGCTGGCATCTTCTGTAGTAGCCGCCGGCTTGATGTCTTGCTACTCTTTTCATGCATTTTTAAAGGACCATGTGGAGTACGAGTTATAAGGGAAACTTTGTGTATACAGAGTTTTAAAGTTTGAAGAGAGATTATGCACCCTCTGGCTGCCCTAAGGTTTTACCTCTCTCGTGATTCTCCTTTCTGACAGAGGATTGATCCCCCGCTCTAGGAGAAATGAAAGGCAAAACTATATGTTTTCTTGTGTCAGGGTGAATCTAAATCGAATAAATTCCCAGGCGCCAAAACGGGTCATGTTAGAAATGTCAGTGCAGAAGTAAGTGCACAGTTACAGGTAGCAGGAGAAGAGCATGTGTGAGAGAAGTTGTGGGAGTTTTCTAACGTGTAGCTTTTTTGTGCTGTTCTTCTGGAAATTTGCCTAGATTTAAAGTATATACAGAAGAGGGAGAAAATGAACATATGCATTTAATTTGCTTAATAGAAACTATCTTGGCAGAAGCACATGCTTGTGCAGTGTGTTTTGTCAAGAGTTTGGCTTTTAAACATATTCGTATACTCTGTCTAATGCAAAGATGATAGTGTCTCCCATTTACCTATTATGTTCAAATATAGGTTGAGGGGTGCTGCTAACCAGGTTAAGAAAAAATGCATGACTTAATATACAACTTGTTGAAGTACAGTCACTGGGAAATATCTAGGTGCTTGTAAGCTTTTACCTAAAGAGTATGATGAGGGAGGATTACCTGATAAGCAGCATGCTTGAAAGATCGGTGTTAAAGTACCTGTTTTTGGAAAGAAGACTGTAGATCATTTTGAGCATCAGCTGCAGTGGAATTCAGTTATTGCTTCTGTAAGTATCATCTGAAATATTTATTGCTACAAGAGAATTCCCAGTGTATGTGCTTTGCTTTCACACAATAATTTAAGGCCTTGCCCCAGGGAACTCTGAGTAAAACACAACAGTGACTAAGCACCATTTGCAAGGACAGGTTTGGTTTGGTGGGTTTTTTAATGTTTTGAAAGCATTGGATACAGAAAAGCTATTCTGAAGGAGCACTTCTAATAACAAGTGCCACAGAGCACTTGTGTGCAGGGCATATTTTTAGGAAGTATTGTAGAGAACTGGAAAGTGTTCATGGAGATGCTGTACATATATTTGGACATCAGAATATAAGTAAGCACGTAAGTTAGCAGGGAGGGGAGATGTGTCAGTGTGGGGAGGGAACTCCAGGCTCTCCACTTCCTAGCTGCAGTTCACTTGCTATGTGGATCTGGGCAATTTTCTGATGTTCTTTGCTTGTCCTGACCCATTTGTCCAGTGAACTACTATTACTTACCTATCATTAATGAGTACCTGGAGATTGAATTAATTAGCATTTCTAATGAATTCATTTTGCTCATGTAGCTTGCATTTCTCAGAGGAGAGATACTTTAAGGCAAATCTCAACTCTGCCTTCCTATCCTACAATTATTCCTGGTCCAAAGTAGAATCTTGACCTGTCTACCTGAAGATGTCTCCTCGAGGATATCTAGTTGTTGAGTGAAGTTCCGTGCAACTAAGGTAGAACCTTTCATAGAATCATATAATGGCTTGGGTTGGAAGAGACCTTTAAGGGTCATCTAGTCCAACCCACCTGCAATGAACAGGGTTCAGACATTCAACTTCAACTAGATCAGGTTGCTCAGACACCGATCAGCCTCTCCCCTTGAGTCCCTTTGTTTGGACAGCACCAGCATCTTGCCCATCCTCAGGCCCATTTCATGGTGCCTTTTACAGAGTTATTTTTCCAGGTGCTCACATGCAGTTCTATCTAAATTCTGCTTTTTTTTTTTCCTGAGCTACACCGCCAAGTTTTAGGCACTGTTATTTAGTTGGATTAATTCCTCCTTCCTTCTTGCCTCTCTACCTGCATGACTACCCATCAGGAGTTCTGGAGCTGCTTGGATGTTGTGCCAATATAAGTCATGCCTCAGTCTATCCTCAGGGAGTTTTGAGTTGAACGAAGAACACGTAAGTGTCATTTTCAGGGTCTGTTTCACTTGCTGAAATGCAGCCCGACATTGAGCCTTTCAAGGGAGAAATATTGGGAGCCTGTATGTTATAAAACTAAAATTATAGGAGAGAGTCACTATTGTGTCTTGTGTTCAGCAGAGCAGTAGTTAAAGCATAGAGCGAACATATCATCCTACCTGTTCTGTACTATTTTTCTTTCTCTCTGAGGAGATGGGACATAATCCAGACACAAGACTTAAGCACTGTGTTGTGGAGTACAGGTATGAAGAAGAAGGTCTTCTTCATCTCCACAATGAGTCCAGTTTTACTTCATGGTAATTACTTCACTATTAGAGTCATTTCCTGGGATGCAGCCAATGGAAGACCATTCTCCAAGCAATGAAGTTGCAAGTTTTCCAAGCAATAATGAAATCCATCATTTATTAAAAGTACCTGGAAAATAAATGCAGTGTTTTAACTTGTACATTTCTGGAGTCACAGGAGGATCCCAACAGCTGCATTGGAAGCTGAAATGGATCTAGTGGGGAATGAGTGGCAAATGCAGTCCTTTGTGACTGGCCCAGAGGTCCCATGCATCCTTGGCATGGACTGCCTCAGGAGAGGGTATTTTAAGGACCCAAACAGGTATCAGTGGGTTTTTCATATAGCTGCCTTGGAAATTAAACAGCTCCCTGCCTTGCTCAGTCTCTCAGAGGACCCCTCTGTTGTGAGGTTACCGAGGGTTGATGAACAACTGATCACTACCACATGTTTTCTTGTCTTAGGGTGAATCTAAATTCTCAGGAACTGAAATGGATGCAGAAAAAATAATCCCAAACCACACCCAAGCAGTTTTTTTCTCCCTTGCCATTCACCTGCCACATGGAAAGGCTGGATAATTGCATAACCTCCTTACAGTTCTGCTGACCTTTTCACCCACTGGGAATGGCTGTATGACTGGTGTCATTCAGCCTTTCTAAACCCCAGTTGGATTTGGCCCTGAGTCACTCTCCCTCATTGGCTCAACTCCAACCGGTGGCCTAGTAAAGGGCACCTACAAAACTCCTTTAAAATGCTGAGCCTGTTAGACAGAAAACTCTTGGGAGGGCAGCAATGGTTCCTTCTTTACCCTCTCATCTCTTTCAAAGACTCTGTTGAGATAAATATTAATGAAGATTGATTAATTCAACGGGATATCCTGTTAATTTGGTTTCTTACACATTTGTTTTGGCAGTTTTGTCCTCACGTGCTTGTGAATGTTCTCATTGCTTTGATGTTTTGACATTGAGCCTATATGAATGTCAGCACTAGACCTGAGAGCTTTGCGTTCTCACGTCAGGTTCAGTTTGGTTCCGCTGTGATGTTTGGTTTCCTGAGTGCTAGCATTCCTGGATCCCCACTGCAGTGACACTGAAGGGCTGGTTGTCTGCAGAGCCACAGTGATGATAACAAGGAGGGACTTTTTAATTTTGTATTAGTGTCATGTTTGCACTGACACGGGAACGTGTGCAGTCCAAACCTATCACGTTACACTGACAAAGCAGGTTACACTAACAGAAAATGTCAGGGATTTTTAGGTTCACTGCACATCCAAGAGACCATGAAGCTAATCTGACAATTAGCCAAAGCTACACCTTGGCTTTCTTGAAGAAGAAAAGCAACTCACTGTTATTCTCTAAAAGAACACTCTGGGAAAGAGGACCTACTTGAGACCTTAACACTGAGGGCAACCCTTTGCACATCTGGCCTCCCAGGAAACATAAATATGTGGTTCTTAAGGGCAGAAAGCTCTAACTAAAATAAAAACACAATGCAAGAAGGATTTGCAGGGCAGGCAAGTGACAGCAAAGAAAGCTGAGCTGTGCCAACATCAACTGCTCAAGGTAGCCCCAGAGGCTGCTCTGGAAACCATGACTCCAGAATGGTGGGAGGCAGCAGGGAGGCCCACAGTCATGGTGGGGTGGTGTCTCTTCTGGAGCTTCAGTTAAGCAGTAGCATTTTTAAGTTGGCACCATGGTGACTCTCTACTCTTTTGGAGAGAGTCTCACCACCAAGTGTCCTCAAGGGTAGGACAAACCTTATCTAAGATAAAATATAATGTAAAAAAAGGAGTCTGTAATTTTTCCTATGGAGAATCAAAGTTTTAACACTTGTTTTTTTCCTAGGATGTCACTTTTTACTTGCTTTCAATTTTCTTCATTTAAGTAGATAGTAACAATCCCCCTGAGTTCTGTTTATCTGTAGGTGCTGACAATGATTTATACAGAGCTCCCTTGCTTCAAACGGCTTGATTCAAATAGTGGGAGTTGGTATTAAGTCCAGTGTATCCCTGGGCACACACCTTCAAGGGCACTGGTCCTGGCAATCTGTCAAGAACACTTCTGAAAATGACTCTAGTGAGGGTATGGGCAGATGCAGTGATACTCTCCAAAGGGGGAAACATTATCTCTGTAAGGCTGCCTGAAGGGCTGCGATTTTTTTAAACATACCAGGCTGTATTTATCCAGACCTTTGTTTTGGGTTTTTTCTTTCTCATAGCTTTTTAACTAATTAAAAAAACCCAACTAAACAAAACAACCCACTGCATTTCATTCTGAGCCTAATGCAGTCGGTCAGGACAGGGGACTCTGCAGTCCTGGCACACAACCCCTGTGCATTACTCAGCAGTGTATGGAGCTGGCTGTGTGGAGGAGCTCAGTCTTGCGTGCCTGGCTTCTTCCCATAGCTGAGGTAGAAGGATGACTGTATCACCCGGCTCTCCTCAGGCATCTGAGACTCTTGAATCAGCTCATTTCATCTCTCAGTTAATCACAGTTTTTACAGAAAAATACTTTCCACAAAGTGATGTGTCCCTTAGACCTGGCAGAAATCAAAGGGGCAGTGTGCAAAGGATTAATTAAATTCCAGATTCCCATTTCCTGGTATTACCAAAAATAAAGCTGTTGTGTTATTTCTCTGAAGAGAGTTAAGAATTAGATTCAGGGAAAATAATCAGGTACATTAAGGTATGAAATCCTTTTTTTTCCCCCTCCTTTCATTTTGGTAAGACAGAACTAATTTGCTATCCTATCTGCTATGTATCCTTCTGCCAAACCAATCTTCTGTGCCCTAGATTTTTATTAGCCTTGCTTGCTTGTTACTGAAAGATTTACTTTCTAGGACTCCCTTTAATTCCATTTGCCACTGCACTGCCTTTTCTCCTGAATATGATTTTTTGTAGTGTCCTTTAAAGATTCTTGTCCTTTGCTGAGACATACTTTTAGTGGTCTGATCTAGTTTTCCTAATCATTAGTGATCTTCCCAGCAGGATATGTTCCATTGTCTTCTTCCTAGTATGATTCAGGATACATTCCAATTTAAAGTGCCCTTATGGTTGAACCATCATGCAGGAAATTTATTGTACTAAACCAAGCTCCAGTAGATTTTCCCAAGGCTTTTCTTTGTCAGTTTGCACAGCACTCACAAGATACCTGCTGTCAAAGTCTGTGCACTTTAGTGATAGCACCTTAGTGTTTTTAATGTAAATATGTTTTCATTTTCCTTTGGCCAGCTCACCTGATTTAATTCCTTAAGTATTCAGACTTCTTTTGAGACAGGTTAAGGGGAGGAGCTCTTGTTCGTTACAGACAATAAAATACCAGAAATAAATGTGGAAATAGGCATGAACATCAGGCTGTTTTTGGCAACTGTATGAGTATGCCCACCGGGCCTAGAATGGTGCGAGTACAGTAATCCGCTCTGCAGATTTGACTGTGATCATATTGCTATGTTTAGAGGTGGTTAAATGCAGGCATAAATAGATGAAGGTATTTTAACTGAATTAATACAAACTTCTACCTGCAGTCCAGCTGTAAATGGTACACAGATCGAACGCCAAATGACAGAAAAATACAAATGTCTTTTTAGACACACAGTAGAGTATTCTGAGCCATCCTGTGCGAGTGTGTGCGCATAGAGATACAAGGTATTTGTAGCCAGTGGGTCATGACTCCTAAGCTTGATTTAAAAACTGAATGGACTCATTATAATTCCACTCCCCCCCCCCCCCCAGAAAGAAAGATATCTGGGAATCAGTCTAATCTGCTTTACTTAATGAACATGTGAACCTGCTTATCCTAGGGACTGTACATATTTCTCTTCTCTTTTTCCTTGAACAGAATGAAAATGTCCTGGTGAAAGTAAAGGAGTTAGGAGTCGAGCTTGCAAAGATCAGGGATGAAGCTGGTAAGTAGTACAACAAAGATACCAACACACACACGCACACACACACACACTGGAGCTAATTGCACCTCATCTTTGCTAGACAAATCATTCTTCATAAGTCCATGGGTTTTGCTATCTAACCATGTACCACCACCACAGTGACTGGGAATGCGTCGCTTACTTCCGTGCATTTGCATGTTTTGCTGTTCAGCTGAAGGACACCAAGCTCAGAACTTGCTTATTAATATTTCTGAGGTGGCTTGCCAGTTACAAGACAGCAAAAGCAGCATGTCCCATTTGGTCTGTGTATTCCCTGTGTGTCTGCACACACCACTTTCCCTGTTTGGTTTCTGATCGAGGCAGGAGAGACAGGAAGTGTGTAAGACATTGCAACTCTTGAGAAGAAGATGAGCTTTTGCACTATCTTCAGCCATCAGGCTGAGTTCTTCTGGGCTTCAATCTCATGGGAAGGAAACAGAGTTGCAGTGCTGGAGATAAAGAGCTCTGCTTCCATTTACCCTCTGTTTATACAGACTCCTGATGGAGAACATGGGGACAGTTTTGGTAAGAACCCCAGATACTCCAGAAAGGCAGTCGGAGGTCTCAGCTGAGCTGTACTGCTTCAGAAGGCAGATTAGCCATAGATGTTAATGTGCTTTCAATCTCTGAGAGGGGAAAGATGGTTTGAGATAGTCCTTTCCTCAGTGGTCCTCTGGGCATAGAAGCAATATAGGCGAGGAACCACATGGAGAAATAGACTGGATATCCTTGACTTGATGGCACTATTGGAGTTGCCCCTTTTGGAACTAGTTGTAGATATGGTTGTGAATTCAGAAACATGGTCACTGTGTTAGTTCACAAGGGTATAAGTTTTAAGTTTTTCTGATTGCCTTCAGCACCAGCCTTTCATTTGCCCTCTCTGGTTCCATGAAACCAACGTCATGGTTTGAATATAACAAAGATTTTAAGCAAGTGTGCATTAATGGATTCAAGAGATCCTTGATGGAGCTAGTGCAAGAGATGAGTTTATGGGATGAGCAGCTGGAAAATGGGGAATGCATCTCCTTCTCTTGGTCAAGTGGTCAGTCACATCCCCTGCATAACATGTGCACAGGATGCACCTTGAGACCCCAGATAGCTTCTGCCCTCTTGGCACATCACTGCAAGTGGGGGCTTAGCCAACACTGTGACTTGAGAGAAGAGGAAAGAAGAGTCTTATATCACAGTTGAAAGGCTTTTTGTCAAGTGATTGTCTCGTATTTCTTCTATTCAAGGCAAAGTAAAAGCCTCAAAGCCTCAACTTGTGGATCCAAGACTGTGCTGGATAGTCATTCTGGAGGTCCATGGAGTTCCCTGCATTGTTGGTGTTCTTATCAATTATTAACTTGTTGTTACTGTCATTATTATTATAATTAATAATATTATTATACTTCTTTTTTTTCATGGACTTTGCATACTTTGCCAGTGGCTCTATTTAGGTAAATTCAGGTGTGTGTGTATGTGTGTATAAGAGGAGACAGAAAGAGAAGCAACAATGATTGGTTTTTGATGGCTGAGACTCATGGGAGCCTCAACATCAATGAGAACCACTGTGCTCAGTGGTCTCCAAACAGATCCAATGCCACTGTTTGCTTCTGAGGAGCTCAGAGCCTGACTGCAAGTCTTGTCTCTGCAGCTCTCAACACTGCAAGATGGAAGAACCTACAGAGTGAGAAGGAGGACCTGGAGAGGTGTTTTGAGGAGAAGTTGAATCAGCTCCAAAGGCAGCAGCAGGAGGAGCTGCAGGCACTGGAGGAGCGGCTGCAGGAGGAGTACAAGACCAAGAGGAATAGTCTGCAGGAGAAGCACAGTCTGCAACTGGAGCAAATCCAACTGCAGCATCAGGAGAAGGTCAGTTTCCACCCATTCCCTTTGAAGAGTGGACTATGCCAGTACTGAGTGGGTTCAGCTACTGAAATATATTAACCACTCCAGCATGAAGGCACTAGCAAACAATGGTGTTTGTAAATAGTAGTACATTACATTGCCATGACTCGTCTTCATGTGCTTCCAGACCTTTTACAACAAAAAAATTAAGACTAGCTCTGCATCTCATGCATATTTGCTCCCCAACCCATCTCTTGGAGTTGGTTTGTGTGACACCAAGGGTGGTACAAGAATCTGCTCAACACAGATAAGGTGAGCAGAGCCCATCATTGTTTGCAATGCTTAGTTAAAGGGCAATGCAGTGAAGTGAGAGGGCTCATGCAACACATGGTGTAAACATCAAGCAGGTCTTTTAGTTCTCATTTCAGTTTATGCAAGATGATTTTTAATGCAACTTTTCTGCTTTGCTGTCTGATGTGAAGGAGGAATGGTGTTCCCAAAAGCCTTGGCTTCTTTTTCCTTTCACTATATCAGTGTGTCAGTTTGTCTAGTAGAAGATGATAGCTCTAGTTGCAAGCCTTGCCTCTCCTGGATCACCAGGCATTAGCATTTGTGAAGGAATTTGTTCCCCCAGTCAATTTTTTGCTGACGTAGTTTATGATTTATCTTACCTGCTCTTGGAAGTGTTTCTGCAAGTTCCCAGGACCACAAGAAGAGATGGTGGGTTTTTGCCTCTCAAGTCAGTCAGTGCAAGGAAGGATGATATAGGTCACCATAGGCTTTAACTAGAAGTATACTTATTTTTCTCATATTCTCATCTATTGTGATTCTATTCATCAGCATACAGATGTGTGATTTACTTGGATTTTAGTAGATCAAGTGTCAAGTAGCCTTTGACACCATCTCCCCTAGCATCCTCCTGGAGAAACTGGCTGCCCATGGCTTGGATGGACCTACTCTGAGACTCTGAGATGGAGGCCTGGGTCGCTGGGCCCAGAGAGTCATAGTAAATGGAGTTAAATCCAGTTGATCGCCAATCACCACCTATACTGTTTAACATATTTATCAGTGCTCTGGATGAGGGGATTGAGTGCACTCTCAGTAAGTTTGAAGATGACACCAAGCTGGGCAGGAGCGTAGTCCTGCTTGTGGGCAGGAAGGCCCTTCAGAGGGCCCTGGACAGGCTGGTGTGATGGACTGAGGCCGATTGTATGAGGTTCAACAAGGCCAAGGGCTGGGTCCTGCACTTGGGCCACAACAACCCCAGGCAACGCTACAGGCTTGGGGGCAGAGTGGCTGGAAAAGCTGCCCAGAGGAAAAGGACCTGGGAGTCTTAGTTGACAGCCAGCTGAATGTGAGCCAGCAGTGTGCCCAGGTGGCCCAGAAGGCCAATGGCTTCCTGGCTTGTATCAGCAATTGTGTGACTAGCAGGATCAGGGCAGTGATTGTCCCCCTGTACTCAGTGCTAGTGAGACCAAACCTTGAATACCGTGTTCAGTTTGGGGCCCCTCACTACAAGAGGGACATTGAGGTGCTGAAGCCTGTCCAGAGACAGCCAACAAAGATGGTGAAGGGTCTGGAGAACAAGTCTGATGAGGAGCGGCTGAGGGAGCTGGCGATGTTTAGCCTGGAGGAGGCTTATTGCTCTCTACAACTATTTGAAAGGAGGTTGTAGTGAGGTGGGAGGCAGTCTCTTTTCCCAAATAAAAAGACAAGAGGAAATGACCTCAAGTTGCTCCAGGGGAGGTTTAGATTGGTGATTAGGAGGAACTTTTTCCCTGAGAGGGTTGTAAGATACAGGCACAGGCTGCTCAGGGAGGTGGTGGTGGTGGGCTTGGCAGTGTGAGGATAGTGGCTGGACTTGATGATCTTAAAGATCTTTTCAACCAAAACAATTCCATGACGCTACGATTTTACATTTTCATTAGTTACTTGTATAGTCCAATGTTCTGTTAACATGAATTTTTGCTAACTTACTGTAAGAACAACATGATCATAGTTTCTCAAAAGAGGTCACTAGAATGGTTGTGAGAGTAATGGTTGGACATGATGATCTTAAAGGTCTTTTCCAACCTAAATGATTCTATGATTCTAAGTTGGAAGTTAGTCATCCCACTTTCCAATCACAGCTGAGTCTGCCACACTGTATTGCTGTAGTCACTGTTAGCTTTAGCATCAAGTACCTGATGTTTCTTTGGATACACAGTTGTCAGGTTTTGGAGGCTCATCTGTCTCTGAGGAGGTGAAGCAGCTCTTTCAGTAGAGCATGAGAGCCAAAGTCCTCACAACCAATCATGTGTGCCAGTGCATCCCAATATTTCTCAAATCTCCTTGTAGCTAAGGGCAAAACTGCAAAGCAAAGGCTGAGATCCTGGCTTGCTGGTGTTTCTCACTTCAACTGCTCAGCTCAGGCTGTTTTGTCCAGCAGCCTATCGAACTTCTCCCACTGGAGCCTCCTCTTGATTTTACTTTATTAAGCCTTAAAAAGCCCACTTGAGCTTCTTTTAGTAGCCAGAAATAATTGTGATGTGTGTTAAGTGAGTTAATCAAGCCTATAGAGCAAATTAGTGGTGAAGCTGGAATTAGCATCCAAGATCTCTGCTTCCCACTGCCAAGCAGACTATCTGCTGTAAAAAACAGACAGGAGGTCATGCTGGAAGATTAAAAAGAGTCATTTGGGATGTGGATATGAAGCACACAGAAATCTCTGCAGTCCATTTGGAACATATTTAATTGGCTTTATAGATAAATTACCTGCCAAGGATGGTGGCAGTGAAGAGACCTCTTCTGAAGATGCTGGAGTTGAGCTTAATCATTCCTATAGGGTGCTGCTCTGCTGAGACACAATTAGAGTATGAATAAATAGAGTATGATGCAAGGGTGAGGTAAAGAATGTGGCACAGCTCATGAGGTTTCAGTACACAGATATGATACACAAGGTGCTCTGGGAAAAGTCTAGCAATAGTCCCTCTCTCATTAGTAACCCAGTCAGTCATCTAGCCCCCCTTTCCCTGTTCTTTCATGCAATATATCATCAGGCGGAGTCTCCATTGTTTAGCAAACAACTCTTCACCACTGAGTTGTCTCCTACATTATTATGAAAATGAGTTTGGGGTATTTTAAATTCCAGGTGAAATGCCTGTCTTTCATTGTAAGAGCATGCTTTCTCCAGTACAGCTGGAAATGTTGCCTCCTTTGGGTAATCTCACACGTACGTTTGACAGGTAAATGCAGTGGAATAACATTTCTTCCAGTCAGGACCTGCTCAGCTGGAGTAATTTCCTGTTATTATTTAGCATAACAGTGAACACAACAGCTGTTTACAGTCAGGTTACTTTGCCATGAACAGCTGTTTAATTGGAAAAGTAAAATAGTTTGAGCCTCTGCCTTGCCAGATATCTCAGTTAGTGTGTTAAATGTAGGGAATATGATCATTGTGATTACAAAACCCAGAAAAGCAAATCAATGTATCGCATTCAGGAACGGCTGCTCTGGACCACTGCCTTAACCTTGGTCAATGCTTATCGCTGGATTTTCTTTAATGATGCAAATCAAAACACCATAATTGGGGATCTTGCTTTCCCTTTAGCAAAGTCTAGCAACACACAATGTACTAAAGGAGTCTCCAACCCACTGAGTGCTCGCAGCCCTCTTCCAGCTGCATCCCTTGCCCTCATGATGCCTGTGTGCAGCATGCTGTACGGTGCAGTTTGTTGGGCTGTTTGCAGCAGCAGGACCTCTTTCTAGCCTCAATATGAGATTAGGGAAAAGTTTTGTGTCTCCACTGTCATCTTGCTTACTTCCACACCAGCCTGAAAGCTCTTTGTGTCGACACTGGAGAAAGTGCTGTCATATCTTTTAATCAGCTGGCTAAATGTGAATTCAAAATACAGCTGATGAGGACATAGGAATTTAGGTGTTGATCTCTTTGTGAGATACTCTTTTCCAAGTAAAAATGTGATAGATGGCAATCCATTTTACATAGCCACTGACACTAATTTCAATGTTTCTCTAGAAATAAATATTTTACAACCATGGATAATTCATAGGCTCTTTCCATGAAAGTTAATTCAAGACCTTACAATATAAATCATTGCAGCAAAGTACTGTGAAGACAAAAACTAGGATGGCTCAGAACTATGCATGTTTATCTGACCTTTAGAGGGAGTTGTGTCATTAGTATAAGTTAGATTAGTGCAATATTGAACATTTCATACATGGCTTTTTGGCCTTTTGCTTTCTTATGTACCTCCTCACCATTAAGTTATAAGAACACTGTCAGCAGTGGCTACACACTGTCACTCAAGGGGTCAATGTGCCCTTTTTGCAACAAACAGAACTGGGTCAGGTGCTGGAGATGTCACATTCAGTAGATCCCTTTACTCTTTCCAGCTCACTGGAGCTCTCTAGCAGAGGCTTTTTGGTGTACCACGACTTGTCCAATGCTGTGACCATGTCTCCATTCATTGTCTTTGTAACAGGTGGAAGACATCACAGCTGTACACAAAGCTGCAATGGTACAGTTGGAAGATAACCACAAGGTCAGCATTGTGGTATTGCAGAATGAGAATGACTGCAAGATTCAAGGTAAGCCAAAGACAACCCAGTGGCTACAGAGCTATTCCAGAGCAACAGTTGGTGTTCTAGTGAGATTTTGTAAGCCTGGGTTTTCTTCCTCCAGAGCAGATGATACAGAAAATTTGTGTTGGCCTAGTGGACCACCAGGCTCATGTGAGGGAAAGCAGCACGTGGCCTGTACAGCATGTAGCTTGCACCTGAAACTATCTGAGGGGTCTTTGGGCCAAAGATAAGGCTTTCTTCCTGGCCCATTGAATAGAGTCTGTATTCCACCTCAGTTCACACGCTGACTTTTCTCGATTGGGTGCTCAGGAGGCTTAAGTTCTTTGAGTTGTTTGAATTCAGAACAAATCTGAATTTAGGTGCTTGAATGCCTTCACTGCTTCTAAAAACAAGACTCATCATGTTCAGTAGCAAAAGTCTGGCTATGCTGAGCAGACCAAAGCCACATGTTGGTGCCAGTCTGTACCTCAGCTCTTATCTTTAGTTCACGCTCCTGTTTTCCTGCAGGATTTGGTGCTACAGACAGAGCTGTTTCCTCCCTACCAGTTCAGTATCTGAATACGTCTCCTTACATGCTTTGCCTGACTTTTAGCAGTTATCTCTACAAGCTCCCTTTCTTTCTTAGACATAAACATGAGGGTCTCATTTTTTAAATAGCTCTAGTATGTTTTCCCACAAGTTTCCCCAAACTGAGCCATATTGCCTAGCTCTGCACCATGTCACCTGCACACAGCCCAGGGCATAATGTGGGCTGAGAACAGTCACTTCCCCTGTCTTGTAGGCAGAGATGGTGTCTCGCAGGACATTTTTAAATTAGCAGAGACAATAAAAAATTGTTCCTTGCTTGAGGACTTTCTTCTCTGTCCGTTTTTGTTAGCATTTTCTGCTGACAAAGCTTGGCTGTGGCTTGTGGAGGCTGTGGTGGCCAGCGTTTGTGCTCCGGGCTGCTGGCGCAGGTCTGAAATGCCCTCCTGTGCCTGGAGAAGGCATTGCAGCGGCTGCTGGCTGGCGAGCTGGACAGGGCACCAGAGCACTGGTGTTCTCGCTGCTGCTGTGGCTAGTGAGCAGGGGCCAGAGGGCAGAACTCCGTAGAGTGGGTGCTACTGCTGCACAGAATCACAGTTTGATGGCATTAGAGATTAAATTTTAGAGATTAAATTTTATTCCACTTTGGTTATGAAACTTGTGGCTGTTTTTAAGTGCAGGGGGAGTTGTTCTTATTAACATTTACAAATATCTACAGGGTGGGTGTCAGGAGGTTGGGGCGTCCCTTTTTTCTACAGTAGCCAGCAACAGGACAAGGGGGGATGGGATGAAGCTGGAACACAAAAAGTTCCACTTAAATATAAGAAAAAACTGTTTCACTGTTCAGGTGAGGGAGCCCTGGCACAGGCTGCCCAGAGGGGTTGTGGAGGCTCCTTCCTTGGAGGACTTCAAGACCCACCTGGACGTGTTCCTATGCAACCTGATCTAGGTGAACCTGCCTCTGCAGGGGGATTGGACTAGATGATCTCTAAAGGTCCATTCCAACCCCTACCATTCTATGACTCTATGACTCCATGAGTCTAGTAGGGCAACCTTTGATCTGTCAGCCTCACAGAATAAACCTCACAGGTCACTTGCCACAGCTCCTGGAGAAGCACTGTCAATTGCATTTTTGCATCTGAGTTCATGCCCACCCAGCCCCCTTCTCCCCAAAGAAATTGCAACCCAAGTCTTTAAATATATCTCACTGAAAACCTTTCGTTTGGGGATACTCACTCTGAACTGTTAACCAAAAGGGCCAGACTGACCCTCTCAAGTTCAGAGCTCCTGGGAGCCGGGAATTCCAAGCACTTCTCAAAGATCAGAACCTGGTCCCGTGGAAACACAGGTACCTGCAACCAGCGGACGGGCAGGAAATGTTGATTCAAAATGATTTGCCTGAGGTCACAGAGTCTATCACTACCAGTTTCTTACTCAGCCTCCGTGCCCGATAACTGCATGCGGAATGGTGCTGGGCTGGCGGTGTCCGTGCTCTCGGGCCCTGGTTGACTGCCCTTCACTGTGTAACACCATGTCTCTGTGTCTCCTCCAGAACTGAACGTAGCTCACCAGCTGGAGAAGGCACTTTTGGAAGAGAACTTTGAAAGACTGCGGCTGTCACTGCAGGTTAGCAGTGTCCTTATTTCCCACCCCTCTGATGGGCAGAGTCCCAGCACCCCAGGCTGTTGCTTATGACCAGCTCTAGTACCTCTTGGCCTCTGCCTGTCCAAACTGGGATCTAGCAGCAAAGGTGCCCCCTCAAGTTTTTCCCCACTTTGGTTAGTTCAGCAAAATACTGTCTGAAAGAGGAGAGAGGACAAACCTAAAGGGAGGCACAGGCAGCTGGGTAAAGCATAGAAATGTCCTTTTGACCCTGCTAGCCCAGCACTAGGAGCACAGTCGAGCTGGTGGCTGGGTGGTGGGTTGAGCTCTGGCACCTGCAGTGGCTGTGAGCACCACATTGTCTGCATGGTATCCTCCAGCAGGCACCTGCAGGGCTCAGAGACACCGACCTCTCCCTGCTTGGTCCTCCCCAATGGTGCTTTAAACTATTCCCTGCTGCCTGAATGTGGGGCAGCTGTGTAGATACACTGTAGACTCCAGTAGATCTTGTGAGAAGAAGGTAAAGGTGCCACAGCACATAATACAAGCTCAGCTTGATTTTGTAGGAAGAGATGAATTCCAATTTTTAAGCCTCCTGACTAGCACAGACTGTTGCACACAGCAACTGTCACAGCCTTCCTCATGTGGCTGTGATAGTTTATGGCATGCCAGCAGCTTTGCAATAAGCACTAGTATAACCTTGCAGCCAAGAAATAACATACATGAAAGATAAGAATGCCAGTTTCACAGCAACTGTGGCTTTTACACTTGTATGTAGAGAGGTAACAGGAATGCCTATGGAGGTAACAGAAACACAATTGCTTAAAATAACATGCTGTTCCTGTGTACAGCTCTGAGACGAAATGTCATTCATTTAAAGTCCACACCACTAACTCATCCTTGCTTGTTAGAGGCCTAGAAAGGTGAAGCAAGCAGGGATGGGATATCTACTGCCTCACTCAGACTCTAGGAACCACAAAAACGATCTCTTTCAAGCCCATGGCAGTTCTCTTAAGAAAGGACGTGCTCATTCTCACGCAGCACAAGGTGATGGGGTGATTAAGCATCAAAGACATGTCCTGAACTAGTCCTAGGCAGTGTCAGGCAGGCATTTGGGGATTCTCTGAGGCATGAAGTTATCAAAAACTGCACTGTGTGTTCAAGCAGCCTTACATATAAAATACCACCTTGCAGGGGCTTCTAAGCCCTGCTGAGCTCCCACAGTGCTTTCACCATGCAGACCGACCTGTGTGAACATAGGAGGGGTGATAACACAGGTGGTGTGTCTCCCTTCCAGGACCAGATAGACACCCTCACCTTCCAGAACCAGTCTCTTAAGGCCAAAGCAGACCGATTTGAAGAGGCTCTGAAGAAAACCTACGAGGAGCAACTGAAGGTAGATGGTAACTCTAACTGTACAGTCTGCAAGATACTTGTTTCACATTATGGGGTTTAGTGGATTATCAATGGGTTCCTTACACCAGGGGATGGAGGTCAGGTCTCAACGAAGACCCCAGACCTTGATCTCTGAGGAAGAGTTGAAATCTTAGCCTAGGCCCATCATTTTCTGATTTTACTTCTTTATTCTTTCACCCAGCCTTTGTAGCTCTGTCTACAAACAGTAACTCTATCTCGTATGTCCTTACCACTGTCTGCTCTTTTCCTTCTTCCTCTCTTTTTGTCTTTTCTATTTTTGTGCCTCCTGAACCAACAACTTCTTTGATATCCTTTGTGTTCTGTCAGGTTTTTCTGGACTTGCAGGGTACAGCTCTGCCATGTAAAGTATTTATTCAACTCCTATCTCCTTGGGCCATGCTGTTTATTTACAGTGAAATTAGGTATTTATTTCATCTAATACTGTTTCTTTATCTGAAACTAAATAACCCTGAAATGGCCCTCCAAAAAAGATTATTCTTTTAACTTGAGGCATTTAAGAGTGTTCACAGCACAACCCCATGGGCAATCAATGTGACAGAGGGGACAGAATGAAAATAGTGGGGTGAGCTATGGGCTCACCACTCACAGTGGCCCTGTGAGCTTATAGGCAAGAAAACTCCTTAGGAAAGGAGGGCAAATGTGTGCAATAGGCTTGGCCATGGGAAACAGCATTAGTGTGTTTCCACCTCTGCTGCAGTATGTGACTGATGTGAAAGGACAAATTCTGTGTCGCGGTGGTGTTAATGCCAAGTACCACCAGGCAGTTCACTGGTGTGAGTTACACTGGGAAAAATCCAGAACAGCTTGAGTCAGCGACAGTATCTCATCAGTGTAATTCAGAGCACATCTTTTTCCCAGGAGTGGAACCCTAGTATCTCCTACATCCACAGTTCTTGAGCAGAGGGGAAGCTTTTTCCCACCAGATCTGTTCTCTGTTAACGGGCACTGTGATGCTGTGCTGGAAGCAAGGCAGAACACTGTCATTTTCACCTCCAGCCCCCCTGTCCAGTTTCCTCAGTTTCATGTTTGTATTTTTCCCAAGCCCAAATCCACGCACAAGTATAAAACACCTTGTGTAGTTCCCAAGCTATGAGTAGGAATGAGGTTGCTGAACAAGCTGGCATCTTGTCCTTCTAACCATGAGGCTGGTGACAAGAAAAGTACCATTGGCTATCCAGCCAAAGGGATAGTCTAGGAGAGAATTCAGATGGGCTATGGAGGCACAGGTCCAAGTGGTTTTCACATCACTGAGACTTCCTAAACCACTGGGTGCACTGAGGAACCTTTTTTCTGTTGTATCCAGTGACAGGACAAAGGGTAATGAGATGAAGCTGGAACACAAAAAGTTCCATTTTACTCTTTTACTATTTCACTGTCCAGGTGAGGGAGCCCTGGCACAGGTTGTCCAGGGAGGATGTGGAGTCTCCTTCCTTAGAGGTCTTCAAGACCCGCCTGGACACATTCCTGTGTGACCTGATCTAGGTGACCCTGCTTTGGCAGGGGGGTTGGGCTAGATGATCTCTAAAGGTTCCTTCCAACTCTTACCATTCTGTGACTCTACGATATGGCTGAAGATGCATTTATGGCTGACAGGTATCAAAATCACTGGTATATTTCCTAGACTACACAAGCACCATATCTGCACTTAGAAGAAGATCTGGAGAGCTTAAAACATGTTCTGGAAATGAAGAACCATCAGATTCACCAACAGGAGAAGATGATTATAGAGCTAGAAAAACAGGTGAGTTGTCATTTTTCTTCCAGAGAAGACATCACAGAGGTAATAAAGTACTGGTGTGGTTACAGTAGATGAACTTAAAAGGGAGGTGAGAAAACACATGAGGCTGGGGAAAGACACAGTTAAAGAGGTTCATCAGTGGCCACATAGTGTGTTCTTCCACTGTCAACCTACATAGCTACTTCCACTATATCACATCTGTCGTGGTTTGGCCCAGCTAGCACAACAGCACCACGACAGTTTCTTGCTCGATGCCCCCATTCACCCCCACCCTCGTTAAGATGGCGGAGGACCCAGTGAAATGGGAGTAAAAAGATAAGCAAGATTGTTGTGGATTGAGACAACGGCAGGGAGGGCTCACTGCCAATTATGGTTCTGGGCAAAACAGAGTCCAGTACTCGACTTAGAGAGGAAAGTAGGAAAGTTTATTCTACAAGAAACAGAACGGAATAAAAGCAAAAAGGGAGTAGGATGATGAGAAAATTACAACCAGCACTTTAAGATCTCCCTCCCCCATCCCTCCTTTCTTCCCGGGCCCAGCTCACTGCTCCCGATATCTCTACCTCCTCCCCCCGCAACAGCTCAAGGGGGCAGGGAGTGGGGGATGTGGTCAGTCTCTCACAGATGGGCTTTGCCGCTTCTGTCTTCTCAGATGAGGATGACTCCTGGCATTCTTCCCCTGCTCCAACACGGGGTTCCTCCCCCGGAACACAGTCCTTAACAAACTTCTCTGGTGTGGGTTGTTCCCAGCAGCTGTGGCTTCTGCCGATACAGGTTCCCTCACACGGGACACAGTCCTTGGTGAATATCTCTGGCGTGGATTCTTCACCGCGGTTGCAGTTTCTGCAGTTGCAAGGTCCCTCTCTTGGGACAAGGCCTCTTCTGGGCATAAGTTTAATGAGCTGCTTTGTCGTGGGTTCCTCCCCACAGTTGCAGCTGTGGATATTGGGTCCCTTCCTCGGGACAGGGCCTGCTCCGGCCATAGTGATAAAGGGCCCCTCCTTCGGGACAAGGCCTCCTCCGGCCAAAATCACTGTCCCTGGCTCGGGGCCTTTAATGAAGTGAATCGCTGCCCCTGGTCCGGGGTCAGCTTTAGCAAAATGAGTTTCTGCCCCTGATGCGGGCTCATTATCAGAATGAGTCTGTACCGCTGATGCGGGGTCTTTAAAGAAATGAAAATAAATCTCAGCTTCACCAGTTCTCTCCATAGAATGCAGGGGAGTCTCTGCTACAGTACACCTCCTCCCTTTCATCACTGACCTTGGAGTCCGCATGGTTGTTTCTCTCACCGTTCCTACTCCTTGCACCACCACCAGCCAGAAGAAGAGAAGAAGGGGCAGAAGAAAGAAAGAAGATGGAGGAAGACACCTCCCCTTCCGGCTTCTTCTTAAAAAGTGATCGTGGAGGCGTCTAATTGGCTCAGCCCCAGAAGTGGGTCTGGCTCAGAGCTGGGGAGAGTTGTGAGCAACTTCTTACAGGAGCCATCTTTGCAGCCCCTTCCCCCTTACCAGAAAAGGCTGTCATGTCAAACCATGACAACATCTCAGGATTTCACTCAGAAATTGGTGTCTTTTCCCATCCCTTTGCCCACCCTCAATTCCTCAATTACCCTCAATTCCTCCCATGCCTCCGTTGATCTGTATCACTGTTTCACGCAGTACCTGCTCAGCTGGGTACATTAGACAGCGAGGTGTGTGGTATAGAAAGAATGGAGAAAGGGGAACTTTGTGGTAGTCCAGCTTCATTTTGTGCACCAGCCCACACCGCACAGCTCTACAGGAGTCACTTAACCATGTAGGGCTGGAGAGGTCAAGAGAAGGAAGGTTGAGCCATGTGTCTTGCTGCTGCACGTGCAGGCATTTATAGAGTCACCATCCCTGGAGATATTCAAAAGACACATGGATGAGGTGCTGAGGGACATGGTTTTGTGATGGGTTTGGCAGTGTGAGGTTAGTGATTGGACTCAATTATCTTAAAGGTCTTTTCCAATTGTAATGATTCTATAATTCTGTGATTCTAGGGCCATAAGTATCAATTAACAAGCAGCCCCTAGCAAGGCTTACGCTAGGAAAGGTCTCCCCAACCCTAAAGTCATGCTCTTCTTCAGCCTTCTCATCCTCTGCATGTGGGGGGTCCCTAACAAAGAACTCCAGTTTGCCATCCATTCCATTTTTTGTTGGAAAGCTGATTCATTTTGTGAGGCATAACCTACAGTGGCAGCAGAGTGTGGTGACGGGATGAGGCACTGCCTCAGCTGGGGGCTGGGACGGCTGGCTCAGCACAGCACTCAGCAAGAGCCGTTTCGTTTTAGGGGGGAAATCTGAGAGCTCTGATGATTATTTTGCTGAACAGATGCTTGAGTAAGTGGATGTAAAGAAAAATGCCTCTTTACAACTGAGGCTTGTTAACTGTGCTCCTTCCAACACGCTGCTCCTGGAGCTAAGCCAGCAGCTGAAAACATGCACCGTAGTGTTACGCTGAAAAACCCTCCTAAGCAACAGCCTGCATAGTTCCTGGTCATTTAGCTGCTTTGGATGATTAACCATATGTGAGCACACAGGCTTGCTCCTGCCCTTTATCACAGTAAAACACTGGGTCTGCTGTGGTCGAAAGGCACAAGTGCTTTCTGTTTAAAGATTGACCTTTCTAAGTGCTGGAACATCTGCAGGGCACCTCCAAATGCTCTGAAAGATGGGGTGCCTGCCAGGGGAGCAGAAGGGCATTTCAGGCTTGACTCCTCTGCTGCAAGAGAGGCTGGAAACTAAGGTGGCAGGAGCGGGTGAGATGCTCAGGTCTTCTCCCATGCTTCATGCTGGCATAGCTGCATCTTAGTAGGACTATTGAGAAAGCAGAGAAAGTGCCCATGAGACTCATTCCTCTCTCAGAGGGTTTCAGAACGGGGCCCAAGGGTGAGTTATTGCAAACTCCAGTGCTCAGTATTTTGGCTTACCTAAAAAGGTTTGGAAATTCAGTAATCAGGCTCACAAAGAGACAAGGCTACCCTGTGCTGTCTTGTTTTCTTCCAGAAGTGTTGAAAACAGCAAAATTCAAACTGCTGGAAAGCCAATAACTAATGTGGGAAAGTATGTCAGATTCAAAACTTGGGGAAAACGGGGGATCTGAAGCTGTGGTACATACCTATAAGCATCTTACTGATGTTTTACTACACTGCTGTTGACTTCCTCAGACTTTGTCCTTGAACTGCCCTGAGTAAAAGCTACCTGCGTTTGGGATGGGATTCATTTCACTCAATTGTAGCTTTGAGATAAATGTGTAGTTTAAGCCTGTCATTTCAGCTCACGCTGTTGGCAGTGGAGTGTCTCCAAAGGATAGGCCACCCCATGTGAATGCAGCAGCAATCCAAGGCTGCTGCTGGGCCCTCTGCCCTGGTGGGTAACTCTTTCCTCCCCATGCCTGAGGAATCATTATCCTGGAGGTTGGGTTCCAGATGCTCAGGTCCAATGAGGTTAGTTGGGCTGGAAGGTGCAGGTCATACCACCTGACACTCCTCATCCCTCGCTAGACTGGACACTCACATTGCCTTACCCTTTCCATGCTGGGCTTCCCCTGCTACCCAGGTGCCACCAGCTCCCTGTCCAAGAGCAACAGCTGGTAACGCTGGCTCCCCAGGAATGAAAGTGTGAGGGGCACCACCAAGGAAGGTGTTTTATTTGCTCTGGACAAGACTAAGACCCTGCTCCTCCTCAGTTAGAAATGAGGGCTAGTTCAGCTCTGCCTGTGCTCCAAGGCTTTGCTGATGACCCCACTTACATCACCAGTATGATGTGGTGGGAATCAGACCTCTAAGTCTCAGCTGCTGTCGAAATTACCACCTCCATCTGTCCTCACATTTCAGAAGTCGCTCTAGGGACAAAGAAAGAACAGATTCTCTTGAATTGGGTGTTGGGCTTTCTTTAGACTTACCAAACCTACTTTTGTTGCAGGTTGAGAAAAATTTTAAACTGGAAGAAAAAATCACTGTGCTGCAACAGGAGAATGAAGAGCTCAGAGCCAGGATTGAGCAAAATACTGTCATAACAAGGTTTCTGCTGTTATTTGCAATCTGTCTGAGCTTGAAAGGAGACTATAGCTCTGAACTGCCCAAGGCTGACATTTCAGAAAGGGAAAAACTTATTTTCTCCTCATCTGCGTATGAAAAAAAATGCTTTTTTTCTGTTGAAGTTTGGTTACCTTAACATAAGGAAGGCCTCCTGTCTCTCTGTGAATTTCCAGCTGCTGAGAGCAAAGTTGCCAGTAGCTCCTGATCTCAGTATCAGTGCTCTGAGAAACATCAGTCAGTGGGTAATGAGGATGGGAAACGGGGCAATTTGAGGAGCAACATCCTGACTATGCTACCAACACCCAGGCCAGGGATGGGATGGGATGGGATGGGATGGGGGTTGTGCCTGGCCCTACCTCAAGTGCAGTGCTGTCTGTGCTAATGCCACCAACTTCACACTGCTGTGCCTAACATGTTGTCCTACTTCCCTCCCCAGGCAACTGTCAGAGGAGAACGCTAATCTTCAAGAATACTTTGAGAAAGAAGTGGAAGAGAAGAAGAGGCTGAGCAGGACAAACGAAGAGCTACTCTGGAAGCTAAAGGAGGGAGAAGCCCTGAGCCCTGTGAAACTCTCACCTACATCATCCGCTTCTTTTTATTGTGGCTCATCACAGAACTCCTCTCCAGCAAAAGTCAAAACGTTGCGGCGATGACGCGGCACCTGCGTGCCAGAAATCCCCTGCCTCTTACGCATCTCCAACCTGCTAAACGTTACCACCCCAGGATGTTTAACCAGTGACAGGCGCCCGGGGTTCGTGGCTGCAAGCATGTTGCTTAGCTGCATAGCTTTGCATGAGGCAGGGTACTCTCACAGTCCCCATATAGGAGCTCTTGGTTCTGACACGTTGATTAGGGTAGCAAAACAAGATAGCAAGAAGCTAGGAGAGCAGACAGATAGGATAGCAAAACGTTTAGTTTGGTGTGTCAACGTTATAACTATAGTTAGAGCCAAAAGTTGGAAAATACTATATTGATGGTTCATCAGAATGAACTCTTGCTGCAGTATTTCAGGTTAGTTGCAAATACAGTTCCAGTTGTGAATATTTCTGTATATGTGTCTGTGTTTATATACATGTATGTATTGTACCTTTATACCTATATATAGGCACACACACACATATAGATGTAGTTGAAGATGTTCTGGACTGCATTTTTTTATATTATTGGATACTACTAAGTGCTGATATATTTTCTTTACAGTCAGCAGTTTTCTAACTCGTGCCTAAGACTTGTATCTAAAGGAAATGCATTTCTGTTTAAGCCTCCCAGGAATATTTCTATCCAATCTAGATAGACAGAAAGTTACGCAGAAGCAGAAGCGCCTTCCAAGTGACCACCAAGTGGTACCCTATGTAACATGAACACCAGCGACTTTGAGATTCCGAGACAGTACTGCCTTTGAAACCATCACCTTTGCATTGACCACCAGATGAGACATGCATACCATTCACTGCTTTTTAGCTCTTAGCACCCATGTTGTAAGGGGAGATAGGCTAGAGGTGAGGAGGGGTTTAGCAGAGTTGAAAGAGGTCCCTGGTTAAGTTGTTTCAATTTTAGTCTCTTTAAATGGTAGCTAGATTCTGGTTTACCTTGTCCTGCTTTGGATACAATGAAAATCTCTTTGTACCTTCCTGTCCATTTTGATTTATTTTAAGTCCCAAGAAGGAGAAAGGAAGTTGTTTGTCCTTGACCTTTGCTGGCCCAGAGGTTTCCAGTGTTGGGAGGAGGCACCGGGGACACCTGCTAGTGCTCTGCCCTCCTCCCACCTGAAACGCCAGCCAGAGCGCGGCAGACCGCACCAGTGCAAATAAGCGCAGCATTTCTTTCCTTCCACACATGCCTCTCTTATTTCACGTTGCTAAAGCGTACCCAAAGGTACAGAGCACTTCTAGCAGCCTTGGAAAAGAGTGGCTAAACTACCTTTAACTTCACTGCCTAGAAGCAGAAGACTTCACCCCAGCTCAGGGTGACCCTCAGCCGAGGGGACTGCGAGACCGAGGAGCGGCCGGGTGGGATGGGCTGCAGGGCCCTCAAGGAAAACATCCCTGAGCATAACTTCAGAGAAAACAAAAGAGATCTGTGGCATGATTTTCTACCTAGCTTGAGGCAAAGAGCCTGCATGCATTCCTGCCTGAGCACCAGGGTCAAAGGGAGCAGCGGACGGGGCAGGAGGGCAGCAGTACAGAGGAAGAGGTGGGATGGCACGGCCCTGCCACACTGCTGGCATGGGAGCTGTGCTTCAGCCTGCCCAGGAAGTCCTCAGGAGTCACAGACTGCAGCTTGGATATAGCTTCACTCACCATCAAAGCACCTGTGGCCTGTTCCACGGTGTTAAAAACAAAGAAAAAGCGACTTTTGGGGGTTTTTTCCTCCCTTTTAGAGAAATTTATTTTTGTAGCAGCTTTTGCATGATCCTGTGATACTGAGTAAATTGAGCATCTTGTTAGAATAGGTCTTGCCACACCAACTGCTCCTGCTGAAATGCAGCATTACTAGATTTTAGTGTGTCTGGCAAGCGCAGCCTGAAGGTAAGGTAGATTCTTAGCACACACATGCACAGCAAGCCTCTTCTTGCCAAGTACAACTTTAATCACTTTTGTACTTGCTAAATGCACAGATATCTGCAATACCTACTGCATTGGCACGTTTCATCCCACCAACACAGTTCTGAAACGATGAGATTATAGAATCACAGAGCCGTTTGGATTGGAAGGGACCTTGGAGAGCAACACCCACTGCCATGGGCAAGGGCACTTTCCCACTAAACCAGGTTGCTCAGAGCCCCATCCAAACTGGCCCTCAGCACTTCCAGGCATGAGGTATCCACAGCCTTTCTGGGCAACCTCTTCCCAGGTGTCTCACCACTGCCATCATAAGGAATTTTCCTCACGGTCAATCTAAACCTACCCTTCTTCATTTAAAAGTGGTGCCCCTTGTCCTGTCACTACAGGGCCTGGTAAAAAGTCTGTCTTACAGACCCTCTTTAAGTACTGAAAGGCCACAATATGGTCTCCCTGGAGCCTTCTTTTCTCCAGGCTGAACAGCCCCAGCCCTCTCAGCCTTTCCTCCCAGGAGAGGTGCTCCAGCCCTCAGGTTACGTATGTGCCCCTCCTCTGAACTCACTCTAACAGGTCCATGTGTTTCCTGTGCTGAGGACCCCAGAGCTGGACAGAGCACTGCACGCAGGGTCTTGTGAGAGTGGAGTACAGAATCACCTCCCTCAACCTGCTGGCCCCACTGCTTTAGATGCAGCCCAGAATACAGTTGGCTGATGTCCACTATTTCATCTGCCACTACCCTCAAGTCCTTCTCGGCAGGGCTGCTCTCAATCCCTTCGTGCCCCAAGGGCTTGATACAAAGGGTTGTCCTGACCCATGTGCAGGACCTTACACTTGGCCTTGTTGAACTCCGTGAGGTTCACAAGGGCACACCTCTCAAGCCTGTCCAGATCCCTCTGGATGGCATCCCTTCCCTCCAGAGTATCAACTGCACCACTCAGCAGTTGGTGTCATGTGCAGACTCACCAAGGATGCCCTTGCTTCAACTGTGTCTGCCAGCAGTTAAGCAGCACTGGTCCCAGTGCCAGCCCCTGAAGAACACCACTTGTCATGGCTCTGCATTTGGATATGGAGCTGTTGACTGCATCTCTAGATGCAGCCATCCAGCCAATTCCGTATCCAATGCCCATCCACCAAACTTCTGTCACCCCAGTTTAGACACACATTGTGTGGGACCTTACCAAAGTCAAGGTAGAAGACACAGGTCGCTCATCCCTCATGCACCAGCGCAGGCACGCCGCTGCTGGCAGGCACCAGATGAGTCTCGGTGACTTGTTGGTAGTCTCTAGGGGACTCCTTTTTTACCCTGGTTACAAAAGGATGAATTGATAAGCCAGGGTTGTTCCCATGATGCCAATCTAAACTTTCCCGTGCTAAACACATCAACACATATTGTTGGCCCGGGTAGGGCTTGCCAAGCCTGTGCTTTTTTAATCCATTCATTCTTTCCCTCTATTTCTGGTGCTTTCCTTACCACTTTGTTGGGTTTAATTCATATGCAAAGAGATGCTTCCAGCAGTGAATTGGGGGTGGGGGAAAAATGAGACTGATCCCAGCTCCACCATCATTTGCTATCATTGTCAATCCCTGTGCCATCTGGGTTTTGCCTCCCAATCCTGCCTTTCAACTGGATTCTTCCTTGACATGGCTGCTGGAGCCTGCCCACTGGCTGCTGGAGCCTGCAGGCTGCTGTAGCCTTCCCATGGCTGCTGGAGCCTGCAGAGCTCCAGGGAGTTTTGCCTGAGCAGGAGGGACGCAGCGACCCATCCCTGCGGGTAAAGGGTGCTGACTTCTGATGCAAGCCCAGGAACATGGACTTTTTTTCCCCAGAAAAGGTTATTCCTTTTTCCTGCTGTTCCTCTGTGCCGTCTCTCTTCACCTCACCTCTGCATAAATGTGGAGCTAAAGCCGGGGGGGGCAGGGCTGGTGGGGGAAGGGAGCAGCCCCCCTGTGTGGGGCAGCCAGTGAGCCCTGCTCACTCTCCCCAGGCAGCTGCCGTGACACCAGGTGAGCTCAGCCTTTCCTGCAGACTCGGGGTCATCTCCAGCTCTGGAACTGGAGACTTCCCAAATGCCGCGGCCACCACGGGGGCTTTCCCGTTCGGCAGGGCAGGGTGGCCTTTGCAGGAGAGGGAGCACAGCCAGCACCAAGCAGGAACGGGTTTTATTGCCCCTGCGTCTTCAAAACCAAAGCCATCTGATCTGGTTAATCTTTATTCACTGCAGAAGGCTGTGGTCGCAATAAAACCAGCCGCCAGCTGCTCTGAAGGGCTCCAGAGACTGGCATTGGGAGCAGGGCTGTGGGGAGAGCTGGCAGCGAGCAGGGGCGTGGGGAAGGAAAGGAAAAACTATCATGTGCAAAATCAGGTATTTCACGTCTCTGCACTGATGGTGGTTGTGTCCCATGGACACGCTGAGCAGCCTCAGCAGGGTTTCCCACCCAGCAGGAGTTCTGTGGTCCCGTTTCCTTTGTGGCTAACGATTACAGGAAGAGTTTGTATGATTTCAGTCACGCTGTACAGATAAGTGTAATATATTCCTGACAATAAACCCGCGCGCCAGCGCACACGTGGGCCGGCGCACACCAGCCAGCGTGTCCTGCCGTGTTTCCTGTGTGTCTGTGCCCACAGAAACTGGAATGAATGGGAAAAAACAACATGGCAGGGTTACCCCCTTAGGGTAAAGGCCAAAGCCAGCCAGCCGCTTGGCCCCCCAGCAGCAAGGCTGGGCTGTTCGGTTACCTGACTGGGGTTCATGTGCTATGGATCAGATCAAAAATCCCATGGATTCATTCTTTAAGGGTGCTTCCCACACAGCCGGGGCTCCTGGGAGAACAGGAATCTTGGGATGCAGTGTTCTCATTCAATGACGTGCTTCAGGACGTGGTGAGCGGCACATTTCTGCTGGTGGTTCAGGCACAGCAGCAGATAAGCACCATCTGCAACGTGTCAGTCACCCACATTTCCACACTCCCTTCCCTCGCCCTGCCCGCCCACTGAGGGCACCCAGTTCCTCAGGCTTTGCCACAAGGACTGAAAAGGGGCCAGGGCACGTCCCACCTCAGGAATGTGCCGGATAATGTCCTTGAGAAAGCTTTCCCTCTGGGCCCCTGGCTCACTTGGCACAGACAGCGCTGTGGCAAGGGCTGTGAGAGAAGGAGGAAAGCTGCAATGGTTGGGGCTGCTGCCTCGTGGCAGGAGACACCAACAGGCTGTAACCAAAGCAGGCAGTGGCCAGGGGCAGAGACTCCTCCTGCACTGTCCCGCAGAACCTACCCTGCAAACACCCCCAGCACAAGCCCTCCTTCCTTACACAGTCCTTTTTTCCCAAGACAGTCAAATTTTGCAAGGCCGGCAAAATTTATGCCACTTGGCTGAATTTTTGGTTAACTTTGCAGGTTCACAAAAACTGATCTAACACCTGAACTGGCACTACAAGGCAGGGACTCACCTCAATGTCAGCAGCAACAAGCTGCTCAGCTCTGAGCACAGGCCTCAGACCATGGCACACTCCCCCAGTTACGTATTGTCCCACTGATCCTTGCAAACCCGAAAGACGGGCAAAGTTAACACAAGCGGCTCCCAAAGCAAGTGTTCTCCTGCAGATTAGGACAGCCAGCAGTCGTTGGAACAAGCTGGAAAACAGAAGCAGGCTTGCAAATGAGGGTAAACAATAGGCATCATTTATTTGGCTATCGAGAAAAATGTTTTAATGCAGTACCACATAATTACAGGTGAATTTCAGAGTTCCAAAAGCATTGTCCAGGGGAGATGTATTTACAGTGCTGCCGGGATAAAAAGTAGCTGCACACCTGCACCTTGCTTGGGGGACGGGAGGTTCACATTTCAAAACTTAAGGCTTTAATCGCTACACCAACACTATAAAAAAACACCAGAACAAACCAAAGACAAAAAAAGATTAAAAATAGATTTGTTGGCAGAAGAAGCATTAAAACTATTTACCGTGCCCATAAGAAATCAATAGGAAAATAGAGCATCCAATGGACAACAGAAAAGTATTTACATTTTGCTTAACAATTAAAAAATAAAAATATACAAACTCTTCCATGGCTTCAGTCAGCAAGAATCGCTGTACTGCCAGGACCCAAGCCCGCAGTCGGCTCGCCAGCACACCGCACTCCTCCTGCTCCTTGCACCCACAGGGCCGCAGGGCACAGAGTGCTGCAAAGGAACCCTCTGCCTCTTGACAACATGTGTCACCCTGCCCAGACCACCACCTGGCATGGCCACAGGGCACAGAGTGCTGCAAGGGAACCCTCTGCCTCCTGACAACACGCGTCACCCTGCCCAAACCACTGTCCAGCATGGCCACAAGGCACAATGGGCTGCAAGGGAACCCTCTGCCACCTGACAACACGCGTCACCCTGCCCAAACCACTGCCTGGCATGGCCACAGGGCACAGAGTGCTGCAAAGGAACCCTCTGCCTCCAGACAACATGCGTCACCCTGCCCAAACCACTGTCCAGCATGGCCTCAAGGCACAGTGTGCTGCAAGGGAACCCTCTGCCTCCCGACAACATGCGTCACCCTGCCCAAAGCACTGCCTGGTGCGGCAGTAAGAAGGTGAGGAGCCTCTCGCCAGTGGGAGCACACAAGCCCCGCTCCTGGGAGCGTGAGTCAGGAGCAAATACCCTGAGAAAAATCTAGGTTTGGCTCTTGCTGGCAGAGAGGAGTCGGGCATCCCTCACCCTGCCTGCAGCCCCAAGGCAGAGCGTAAGGCAGCCCAGGGTGGCGATGGGGACAGGGCAGGAGGGGAGCGACTGTGGGCAGCGCAGCCAATGGCCTCAGGAGGCAACGGGGCCCAGGCCACAGGCAGGAGGCCGTGGGCGCTGCTTTGCTGCCTACACACAGACTTGGCCAGAACAAGTGCAAGTTTTTGGTAAGGAGAAGGAAGAAACGGAACCTGCCGTAAAGCTGGGCCCAGTGGACACTGAAAGGTTATACAGGGGTTTCAAAGAGAGATGCTGCTTCTGCCAGAGGGAAGGGGCTTCCTTTGAAAGAAGGAGAGGGATTGGAGGGGCGCTTACTGCACCAAAACCAGCACCTTTCCTCCTCCTCCCCTCCTTCAAAGACCCTCCAGCCTGTCAGCCTTCATTCATTTAGGCAGGTGACAGCAATGCTCACTTGGATGTGGGTTTCTCAAGGAGCAATTCAACAAACCCCACTGGAATTTATTAGTATATAAAATGCAATCACTTACGAAGAGGACTTTACACATGTAACACCCCAGCACATTGCTTCCCGTTCTCTGAGACAGCAGGCAGTGCCAGGCATCCTCTGCATGCGATGAAGAGGAGTTTTTCACCTGGGATGGTGGAAGGGTATGCATGTCCACAGCCAGCACTGTCAGCTAAAACCTTATCCTTCTGAAACCCCAGCAGTACCCAGCGACACATGGCATCACCACCAGCAATATCTGCAGCAGCGTGGTCCCCTGCAGCCCCCTCTCCCCTGCCATGACCGAGCACCAACGGCTCCTAAGGGCTCTGGAGCAGGAACCCCAAAACAAAGTCAGTCCTTTGGGCCAGGGTCTGCCCCGAAAGACCCGGCCCAGCGGGCCATTTTTACTACACCTCTCAGCTTTGGCAGAAAAGGACATATTCTCGTGCCAAGAAAAAATATCGCTCCTCTATTACCACCTCCTCATACAGCAAAATGCTCTGTATCTGTACAAAATATTCTCATAATAAAATAATGACCAAACTATTTACAAAGAAAAGCTCAAATTAATTAAAGCGTTTCACCCACAACAGCAAGCTTATAGCAGCAGTTGCACGTCTTCAAAGATATCTGGAGTGATCTATGTTACATGCAGACATCAGCAGGGAGGAAGAGATGGTAGAAAAAGAGCAAACCAAACCAAACCCATGCATTCACCAAAGTCCTTGACGTTGTCCTAGAAAGGTCAATCAAATTTCCCCTTCAGCTTACAAAGTGTACAAGCAAGGAGTGGATGCAGCCTGGAGGGGATGAGGCAGGAGCATGCAGCTCTGCCAGAGCCATCACCTCCCGACCAGTCCTCTCCTGGGGCCAGGAGGTCCCCAGGTCCAGCTGGACACCACAGAACAGAGCACGAAGAGACACCTGCACTCCCCTGTCCTGCACAGGGCTGCAGGCTTCCTCCACCTCCTTGTATCTGCTGAATAGCAACAAGGAGCAAGGGAGATGGCAGCACCAGGGAACTGATGGGCTGACGAAGGCACAAGGGAGGAGTGGGAGATGGGGCTGAAGATCCTCACCTCCAACAGCAAATCTGAAGCAGGTGGCTCTGGGGTCAGTACAGGTAATGCCAGACCTTCAATGCCAAATCTGGTAACACACAAAGTTTTCCCAACAAACCTTCTCAGAGAAAAGGAAACTAAAGAAAAATGACACCGTCAGGGCCCTTCCTCCTTCTACATGCTGCTACTACGTGCCACAGAAGCTGAAACATTATGGAATATAAATACCAGAACAGATCCCTAAGTAGATAACATAAATAAGTTAACATTTCTATAAAAAAACCCAACTGGCATACAGCAAAAAATCTGTATATGTTAAAATAACGTTCTTTGGAAACACACTTCCAGTCAGAATTCACCCTCAAATGGTCATTGCTGAATGCCTTAATTGCTCAGAAGCTGGTACCCAAGGTAGGGAAAAATATCCTTATGTTTTTGGTACAATGGGAAAATTTTGCTCCCCTCTTGAGTTTGCCTCTTCTCTCCCTCCCACCACACCTTCAGTGCTTTTCAGGAGGCTGTGGAGTGTGTTGATCTTGCCTGTGTTTAAAACAAACAGACCTCAACCTAGTGGCTTCTAATTTTGGTGTTCTCCTCTTGGCTTCATTTTGTGGGGGCAACTGCCCTCCAAGCGCACCCCGCGACACACACGGGAGGCAACACACAGACTGAAAACTGTCTGGTGTTCAGGGGCAGCAGTGTCAAAGACAGAGAGGACAGCACCCAGCATCCACTCAGGCTGGGAGAAGAGATTCCTTCACTGCCTGTTTGGGATGCCCTGTCCTGGGAAGTGTTTGAGGTCAGGCTGGACGGGGCTTTGAGCAACTCGATCAAATGAAAGATGTCCCTGCTTGTGGCAAGGAGGCTGGTCAGATTTCTTCAAAGGTCCTTTCCAACCCAAACCATTCTGTGATTCTATGGTTTGTTTCCAGTTCAAGTTGAAGCATGAATTTAAATCGGTGGCATTACGTAGGCATGGCCCACCTTCGTGATGCTTTAACAAGCCTTTTTTAGAGTTGTGCATTTGTCTGGGGACAGCTATCAGAGGGAATCTGTTAAAAAGCATTTCATCCTACAGCAAAACCTAGGCATTGACAACCACACACAGACCCTGGTCTCAACTCTACATTTCCCACCTTCCAACCACAGTCAGGCTCTGGAGATAATTTACAGCCCCAAAGGGAAAGTTTCTCTCAGCAAGTCACACCCTAGAGCTTAGCGGTGTTTTTACTACGAGCAAGGGGCCCCTGCACATCCCTCCAGCCCTCCCCTGGGCAGGGGCAGGCATGAGGCATTGCTCACAGGTGAAGTTCAAGCCCCTGACGATGTCCCTGTGCTTCCCCTTCCTGAGGCACAGCCACGCTCCACCCGCCGACACCAAACCAAAGCCTCACGGCCAAATCCTTTGCACGCACACACGGAACTGCTGCGGAGAGACTGAAACTGCAAAGCGTGTGAGCACGTGATTAAACAAAGAGATCGACACAACAAAAACAATGCGACTCGACGCTGTGAAGGACGAACGCACGTCTCGTGGGGGCTTTTGGAACCAGGAGAAAGCTGGTGTTCAGCAATAGCCTTGTTTTGTGCGTACACGTGGGGTACAGCTCACGACGCGTGAAGGATGGATCCGGTCTAAGCCTGACAGTAGCGCTGCAGAATCTGCTCCGTGTATAACCAGGGAGAGTATCTGTGGGGAGGTAATTCCAGGGGCAACTGAAAGGAAGGCCTTTCTGAGGCTTGGTTTCATAGCAGCATTTAAGGTTAACTGGCACACAGAAGCAGTTTTCTTTCTACACAATGGACAACAAAAAAACCCCAGGAGCGGGAGGACGGGAGGCGCGTAGCCCCACATGAGCTGCCGGGACTAGGCGGGAGCTGTGGCTTTTTTTCCTTGTGATCCCTTTTAACTGTGCTACTAAGCAAGCTGCGAGCTGCAGCACCAGGGCTGGGGAGTGCTGTGTCACGCTGCCCAACTCCTGTATCGCTGCCGAACCGGAGGAGACCGGGCTGAGGATCCCCACCACAAGGCCCTTGGCTGCCGCCCGGCCGCCCGCGCGCCAGCCCCGTGCTCATTTACAGCTCTCTGAGGCGGCGTCTGCGCTCCGCTCCGCGTCTGAAGAGGCCGTGTAGGCAGCTTCCACACTGTGCCATATCCCGTAGGTGAAGTAGATGATAAAGCCTGTGGAAGACAAGGGGAGAGGGCACTGTCAGGTCTCTTAGGAAACAGAAACCACTTCTAATATGTACCAACACAGGCTACAGAATCCTAGAATCATAGAATGGTAGGGGTCGGAAGGGACCTCCAGAGACCATCCAGTCCAATCATCCTGCTAAAGCAGGTACACCTAGATCAGGTCACACAGGAACGTGTCCAGGTGGGTTTGGAAACCTCCAGGGAAGGAGTCTCCACACCCTCCCTGGGCAGCCTGTGCCAGGGCTCCCTCACCTTCACAGTAAAGAAGTTTCACCTCACATTAAAGTGGAACTTCCTGTGTTCCAGCTTCATCCGATTACCCCTTGTCCTGTCACTGGGCATCCCATCCTCCTGACACCCACCCTTTAGGTATTTGTAGGTGTTGATAAGGTCTGACCTCAGTCTTCTCTTCTCTAGACTAAATAGTCCCAGTTCCTGCAGCCTTTCCTCACAAGGAAGATGCTCCAGTCCCCTGATCATCTTGGTGGCCCTGGGCTGGACTCTCTCCAGAAGTTCTCTGTCCCTCTTGAACTGGAGAGCCCAGAACTGAAACAGGACTCCAGATGAGGCCTCACCAGGGCAGAGTAGAGGGAGAGTTGAACCTCCCTTGACCTGCTGGCCACAACCTTCTTGGTGCACATTGGCCTTCTTGGCCAAGACGCACATTGATGGCTCCTGTTTAATCTGCTGTTACACCAGGATTATACCCAGCCATCCTGATAGCCAGCTTCTAGCAGGGAGCCACTGCTTTCCTTAGAAAAAAGTCACGAAGACAGACATGCACCAGTTTTTAAAAGATGATCTATCCAGGCCCCAAACAAGCAGTTGATTATAGAATAAACTTCTGCTTCTCAGCAAGCTCATTGCAGTGTTTTCTGCAGGAAGCTTTCTCCACTTTTGTGCCTACAGTCTCTATCTCAGTAAAATACATCTGAAACTGATGCTCATCTTACTTGTTTTCATCATAACAAATCCCCTGGCCATTTCAGGCAATTCAGCCTGCTTCACACGGCTGTTGGGAGCACCTTGGGATACAGCTCAGCCCCTTCAGCTCCAGAAGCACAAGCCACACCACTTGGGCTGCCACTGAAGGCCAGTCAACGTGAAACATTGCATGGTTTCTTGCTGGCAGTAAAACACTAAAGATGGTTCATGAGCTGTTGTTTTGTCCTCACAAAGGCTTCAGGACCCTTGAATTTAAGACAAGGCTTATGACACACTGCCAAAATAGCTTCAGTTAAATCACCAAGTTTGCCTGAAGATGATGAGAGTGCAGAATCCCTCCCTAGAATGCTGCAATACGTTTACAGTTAATGAAATCTAGTAACTTTGAACCCAGCATTTTTTACTCTCAAACTCACCTATGAGCATCCAGACTGCAAATCGTATCCATGTGCCTACATCTAGCTGCATCATGAGGTAAACATTCACAAAAATACTCACAACAGGAAGAAAGGGCAAAAGAGGTACCTGAAAAAGAAAGAAGGAGACATTACATCCACAGGACAGGCCAGTGGGCAGGCAGGAACACTGCATCCCTTGTGAATGGGAGGCGACGGCTGTTCCCCAACTCTTCAGCTGCCAGATCTGAGAGAAGGCAACGTTAGACCAAAACGGAGGACATTGGTGCACTGTGGGAGAGGGACATGAACAGTGTTGTTCAGCTGTTTTAAGAATGGCTGTCCTTGTTTTGGGGTATGGAAGGAAGCAAGAGGCAAATTTTAGTAGCGATACTAAATACCTGTGGTGGGAAGGCGAGAAGAGGAAAATGAAGGACTGCATCATGATAGGCACCTAGTGAAGAGCAGGAGAAGGTGGTACGGGGAATGTAAAGAAAAGGCAAATGCATGTAATGACTAAATCAGAAAGGACAAATTATAAGAACCAAAAGGTTTGTGAATGTGGTGGAACCAAGTGGAAAGAGAACTTCACTCCTACAGGTAAAAAGAGATTTACAAAAACATCACAGGCCTTTGCTGACTTCAGCTTCACAAAAAAGCCCAACGTCACGCCATCAGAGAAAGGGGGTGGGCACACAAACTAGAAAGCAGAAGAAGAATCTTTTTCTTCTAAATTAGGCTTTGTCAAGTCAGTAGGGACAAATGAAATTTCCCTAGGCAGGTGAGTTTTGTACCCAGAGATTGCAGAAGTGATCTCTGAACTATTAATAGGCATCTCTGAGAGCTCTTGGTAGACTGGTAAGGTCTCTGAAGACCAAGGAAGGGAGACAAATTACCCATTAAGAAGAAATACAGAAAGACATCTGGGAAACAAACCAGTTAGCCTTGGATTCCCAGAGACTTTGGAGAAAAATCACTGAACAGTCAGGTTGTAAATGTCTCAAGGACAACAGGGGTATAAGAAATGGCCATTGCAGATTTAGCAGTGACAGGTCTAATCTTTTTTTTCCTCAGACAGGATAGTGGTCAAGGGTAAAAAATAAGAGGTAAAATACCCTGAGTGTCAGGCAAAGAGCGCTGCTCAGGAGCAAGTTCAGCAAATACAGTCTGGACAACACCTCCCCCAGCGTTGCTGCTCCTGGATATTTCTGTTTCCACTTGTGGGCCCATAACGCCAAGATGAGTTGTAAACACTACCTTGCACAACTCTGTGCAACTATTCAGCTATTAAAATCTGAGAATTTGCTGAAAGATTATAACTGAAAAGCAGTCAAAATGAGAGCAGTCTGGAGGATGGGATTAGAATCCAAAGCTAATTTAATAAATTGGAGAAACAGCCTGAATTTGATATAACAAAACATGACTTGCAGGATTACACCGGGGAAAAAATAACCAAACTTAGAAAGGACGGTGTGCTTGGATAGGGCAGGAAAATGATAGAGCTCTTTATATTTAAGGCTGCCATCCCTTAGTCTCCCTGGGGACTAAAGGTGCACTTCTCAGAGCCTTTCAGCAGTACTCCTTTGATGCTCACATATGAGCTTACTTCTTGGGTTCTCTCTCCTTCTGTATCCAAGATCTGATGTGGCACTTCAAATCCATCCCCTTTTCCTCTAGTCTCTGTCTCTTCCATATCCTATAACCCTCTGCTCTCCAAAGCACTGTCCTACCCACCCAGCCATATCTCCACACCAGGTTCTGCCCTCCCAGCTACTCCTTCACTCCAGCACCATTTACTTTTCTTTCCAAGTCCTTTATTGTCACCTCTGCTCTAATTCCACTGCTTCCCCTCCCGATTCTCTCCTCTGAGCTCTCAGCTAACCCTCTCAGCCCCTCTCTCTGTGCCAAATGTGCTTCTGCCTGGGGGGCATTGCTGGGCAGCGGGCTTGCCACAACGCTGCACCTGCCATGCTGCACTTGACAGCAAAGCATCTACACTCATATTTGAGGTTAGACACGGTGAGTGTGGGAAATCACACTCAGGTTGAGCTTGGTTCTGGTAGGACATCCCTCCGTGCAACGAGTGAAGACTACGAGAGGTTATAGTCACGTCAGCTGGAGAGTTCAAACCATCAGGAGAGTTCAAACCATCAGGTCTAGTGGCAGCTCTACATGGAACAGTTCACATCACGCCTATATTTTCTGCACATGCATTTGGCCAAGGCCCCACTTCTGACAGAGGCCAACAAGCACATCCTCCTCCAACCATCACCCCGGCAGCTCTTGCCTAGCTACAGGTCACTCACCTTAAAGGAGAGCTTTGTTTTGCTTTCAGGTTGCTTCCATATAATGAAGCTGACAAGGAGAATGAGGATGGCAGCAATAATCCATACAGCCTTTATCAGAACGCTTGGCTCAAGGGCAGTGAGGATACAGCTACCCACGATAAGGAAACCTGTGAACAGACACCAAAAGCTTACTGATTCTTTTTTTAGGAACAGGAAAGAAAAGAAAAACCCAAAACCACAAGTAGGCAAAGCAGAATCTGAAAGCTCATCAAACAAAACACAAATATAGGAAAAACCTACCTGCAAGAGAGAGGCCCTTCCCCCTGTATAGTCACATCCCTCACTTGTGGATTGCTTTTCAAGTCATGTATTTAATCTGTGGGTCTTTAGTTACTTTGGCCATTACAACAGCTCTTCAAAACCAGAGCAAGGAAGTGAGATTTTCCACCATGGCGAGTGCAAGTTGCTACCAGCTGGGTCACTGCCTGGTGCTTACCAATGATGAAGGTCGAGAAGTTCACCACTGAGCCAGAGAACTTGGAAGGGTCTGAATTTGGGGGACAAAGTATGGCCTTGAGGGAACATCTCTCCTCCTCCTCTGGCAGGAATCCAGCCTGTGACTCGCTGGTGCTCACAGACTCATTGTTATCTGTCTCCTCTGTTGTCCTGGCCATCTGGTATGCCAAATTAGGCTGCTCTGGCTGATACCTAGGAAAAGGGAAAGGAAACAAAGAGCATATTGGTTTGGCACAGGATGCCATTAATTTATAAGCCACACAGATAGTCATAGCTGCACCCCAGCTCACTGTAGCACCAGAGCAGGCCCCCATAACATCTACACCCTTCTGTTTCAGGGGAAAATGTGAGGAATACCAACATCATGGCATAAGCAAAGCTACAGCTTGGGTGTAATGTCAGTACAGAGGCAACCAAAGAACTCGACTTTTTTTTTTGTGGTCTATGTGGACAGCACTTCATTCAGCAGGGCCCTAATGTATAAACACGAGGATCTATAGAGAAAAATCCCTCTTCCAGCCTCAGCTCTATTTTACAGAAAGTTTTGCTGTTGACTCAGTCATAAGCCTGACTACAGGCAAGGGCTGTTTCAAAAGACACCTTAAAATCACTCCTATGGAGACGTGCTTGCAATGAGGGCTTCTGTGAAACACTGCAAATAGAGAAATGCAGTGAAAAACTTGGGTCTGGCCACAGCAGGGTAGTAGCGGCAGGATCCCACAGCTTTGGAAACAACTCGGCTGCTGCCTCATCAGGCAGCCAATGGGGCAGCCAAATCCACACGCACGCTGCTACAAGACGGGCTGTCAGCTCTGCAAACCTACGATGGGGAAAATGCCACACCATGGGTACAGCAGCCTGCAGAAATAAATTACAAAGCCATTTATAGCTGTACGGAGAAGAGGGGACCAGGAAATCAGAGGAAAAGCAAGAAGGGTAAGGAAAGTCATCAAGAATTTTCAGGGGGCAGGGTGGACAGCATAGGAACAGAGCAGTGGTATTACAGTACAGCACTGGCCCTTCACCTGCTGCAAGACAGTTCTTAGCTCAGCACATTTGCTACGAGCAGGTCAAAAACCTGCATCAGACTAAGTCACTGAGCACAAAGGTATTTTTCAGTAACGTGATCTTGAAAATACAGTCCTTGTGGATAGAGTGCTGTTGTCCATGAGTTGCCAAGCAATGAGGAGACTCAATTTTTAGCTTAGGTTAAGGAAGCTATGGGAGGTCATCTCTTCTAAAAGGCATGAACTAAGGCACCAATCCTTCAAATACATGCTCAGCTTTTTTGCTGCTGCTGCTAGACACTACCTTGAATCCCCTTTCAAAAGTCAGATGACCTGAAACTGTATCGCCAGTGGGAACAAGAGTGATGACAACACAAGCATCTGGGACCATCCATCTCTCATCCCTACCTGTTTGCACATCTCTCAGGGCACTCAGGGCCAACTGCAGCAGGAGTGGCGTGGACCAAGGGTTAACCAAGTTCAGAGGACCCCCTTGTAGATTCAACAAGCACAATCCCCTATAAGCTTAAAGAAATAAGTTCTTCATATGCTTATAGCTAGAGATGTTCATGGTTTTACTGGGTCCATGGAAACTATAAGGGCATTTGATCACTGTGTGGCTTTCTCTCTGTGTAGTACAAGAGAGGCTGCTTCTGCATCCATACCTCAGTACCAACACGCAGGCTGCCACCAAGGAGTAAGCCAGGAGGGTCCCGATGGACATGAGATCCACAAGATCTTTCAAGTCGAAGAGAAATGCCATAACAGCTGTAGGACAAGAGGGAGGTGAGAGAAGTAAGAATAAGTAACACAGCAGAACATGCACATCTCAGGAGAGTTAACAACTATGCAGCACAGCTGTGACTGTTGTTCGGATCTCATGGGAGCTCAAGCTCTCTTGAGACAAGAAGAAGCAAGACTAATAACCCCAGGCCTTGTAGGCTGTCCCAGTACTGCCTCATAGCTGGAACCAGAGGATCCCTTTACTACAGCAGGTGTCATGTTTGTCTCCTACGGATATGTTCACCCAGCTACCAGCAATCAGCAGGTGTTTAAACCACAGTCTCATTGCCAGAGTTCACCGGCACAGCTGCAGCACACCTAAAGCCACATTTGTCTCCTAGAAGCAGCTTGAGAGAACAGAGGACAGGCAGCACCTCACTCTGGTGTCTCAGCTTAACTAGGGCAAAACCAGCACACAATGAGACCAAGCATAAAGGAGGGCATCTTGAGGTAGATAGTCTGCCCCTCCTTAGAGATTTCCCTGCTTACACACCCTCACCACACAATCCCTGGTTGTATAGGCCTCTGTATAAAGGCCTTCAGAAAGAGAAGCAAGCAAGCAGAGGAGAGATGGTCCCAGATTTCATAGCTTTTCCCATAGCTGGTCCAGCCTGTCCTCAATCCATCACTTGCAGCCCAACAACCAACACAAACTTTAAGCTTAGCTGTCAAGCTGTGCCCCTGTAGCTGCACATGAGGTTTGGCCCTAGCCACCAACAGACCACTTTGAAGGGACCTGAAGGGACTGCAAAACGTGGGGTTTTTTTACTTTTTCTCTTTTTATCTCTGGTCTGGATCCAAGGACACCTGAAGAGGAAGTTGTGAAAGAAGCGGCAGAAGTGGAAGGGCTCCCCACCAAATGTGGCACATTCTTGTCCTGACAGCTCATTCTTCACTTGCAGCAGAAGGACAAGAGGAAGCAGCAAGGCTCTCCTCTTCACTAGGCATCACGGGGAAGGGGGTGGCTGGAAGAAGAGAGTAAGCTGCTGCTCCTCCTTGCTGCCTGGGAGGTTTAACTCTCATATTCCTGGGGACTGGGAGAGGGCAGGAGAGAACAGAACAGCTGCCAGCTGTGACTGATTAACAGACACCAGTGACACAGGGGCCATCTGCCTGTCTCTGGCTGCTCTGATGCCTTCTGCTGAGCTGCACCCAGAGGTGCCTGTGGCCAGGCCAGGCCAAGCACTGCAGGGATGCTGGGGCAGCCCCAGCTCCCACAGCACAGTCATTAGTTGTAAGGCCAGCAGAGCACCCAGCGAGCAGACGGAGACAAGTCTTGGCATGAGACAGGATGGCAGCAATGAGCTCTGAGAAAGAGGGACAGGCACAGTCAGCAGCTATTCCTGTTCACCCAGCCCTTCCAGGGCATGCTCCAGAAACCCAGGGCACCCCCTGGGATGTCCTACTGTGCAGCACATCCGATTAATGAGTTGGCCAGAGTCAGGCAGCATTATCTGCTCCTGGGATGAGCTTATGTCTCCTTTGCATGCATTCATGCAAGTCTTTGGATCCTACCTGCAATGGCCCCTGATGTCATTGTTGCAATTACTGGAGTTTTTCTCTTCTCGTTGACTTTAGCCAAAAACTTAAAGAGAAGTCCATCTTCTGCCATAGCATAAATTATCCGAGGCATCGGAAACATGGAGCCAAGGAGACTAAGGACACAAAATGGGGGAAATCATCTACTTACAGCAACTGCTGCTAAGCACAGGCACACAAATGAAAGCAAGTTAAGGCAGTACAAACACAGAACAGGTGGCTTTTGTTCACTTCAGCTTCTCCTTCAAGGGCTCCCTCCACACACCCATCTGACTGACAGCTGGCAACTGAGGTACAGCTCTAAGATTCTGGATCCCTAAACTTAGCCATGGGGAATGAAAACAGCCTGACTTTCAGGTAGCAAGAGAGCTGCAACTTCTGTGAGCCTCTATGAGTTGGTCATCTGAGTATGTCTAAACTGAGCTGAAACAATAGGCCTCCTGAGTGCAGGAGAAGATAAGATGCTGTGCCTCCAGCCTGCCCTGTCTCCCATCCAGATGGCTGTCCTGCAAGCAACCTGCAGACAGATGGCTGGTAAGCCCCATAAGCTCTGGAAGATGCACCGTGCACTACCTGACACAAGTCTGCTCCCCACCCAGCAGGCCACAACGTCTTGCAAGCAAGCCATCCTTGCACTGTCAAGATGCTTCCATGATTCAGTCACTTAATCCAGACTTACACTCTTACATCCAGACTTATTTACATGCTGGCACTGCCACTGCAATGAGAGTTTCTGAATTGATACCGCTCAGGTGCATCTCTGAAATCTATCACAGCATGACGCTGAATTTCATCCCTGGTCTCAGCTCACTTGAGCCAGGGGAAGGCAGTGAACGCAAAAGCCTGCCATACACCATTTTTTGAAGGAGCTGGAGACACATGTTGGCCTTGAGAGATGCAGAAAGGAAGAGCAGCGTCTCACCTGGTAGAGAGCGCGCACAAGGAACCGACAGCCACCGCATAGTTGGCTCCGTCCCAGCCCACGTACTTAAAGGCGTTGGGCAGAGGGCTGTTGGTGTCCAGCTGGTAGTAAGGCATCATGAGTGTCAGGGCAGCTGACACGCCAAAATAAGCCACGAAGCAGATGAGCAGGGATGCCACGATGCCAATGGGAATGGCCTTCTGAGGGTTTTTTACCTCCTCACCTAGAAGGAGGAAACGGAAACAACAGGTAAAGGAGGAGTGTGCAGGCGGGGGCACCGAGATGCTGCTTGGCTGTGATGCTGCTGATGGCTTGCACCATTCACTTCACGTGTCACAGCATGTTCACTTCCATGTCTGCTGCTCCTGTCACTCCTTCTGACAAGCCACAGTTCTGAAGGCCTTGTAAACTTGGGCACAGAAACAAAACAGATTTAAAACAGTCCCTTCCCCAACAAGGACTATTTTTGCCTCCAATTACCCCTACTATCCACCAGTGCTGCAGCCCCAAGAAGAGTCTAATGATCACAACTGATGAGAAAATAAATTACTGTGCAATTGCAGGGCAAATCCTTGGGTGCCCATTTCAGTTAGCATCTCCACCAGAACTACTACGCAGTCAACACAGCACCATAGGTGCCCAGATCCAGGGAAAAGACAGCCTTTGCACAGCATCTGGAAATCACACAGGTCTTTGAAAATCCCTCTTAAGAAAAAGGATTCCCTCCAACTTTTATGGAAAATTTTCAACAACCAAGTTGAGACAGTATGTAAAAAAACCCAACAATCTCAACATTCCAGCACTGATTAATTAGGAAATAGCTTTGAGTCTTCCCTGTCCTACAAAAGCTGCTCTTCTCTGACAGCAAAAGCTGCTGAGGTTTGTTACTTCAGAAGGACGAACTAATAAGCAGAGACCAATACACCTCTAAATCAAAGGCAGATGAATGTGCTCCTTCTCCAAGGAGAGGCCCTAGGACTGGCTGGAGTAATGGAGCCAACACTTCTCAAACTCCTTGGAACAAGAGGCAGTACTGCTTTCATCTGCCTTGTGATGGTTGCTTCCTCCCTCTGCTCCACCTTTTAAACAACTCAGTTCTTCCCAAACGTGAAATTAAGGATAATCCCTCCTTGCTGCAGGGAATGGAGGCAATTTCTTCTTAGCCACAAGAAATATGACAATGGTGATGACTTCTCTCTCAGAAGATCTCTGAACCTTTGGGGGTAAAAACTCGCCCTGTTTTTGAGACACAGCTTTAGGCTGCAGATGACTGCAGAGACTCCCCAGAATCTCCCTCTTTTCTCTGGCTCTCTAAATACTCCAAGTCAGTGGAGCTTCTGAAGGCACTGAAGAACCCTACCCCAGAATAACCTGTTGATTAAAGCATTATTTGGAGTTAGAGGTTCAAACTCATCCTATCCTGGGCCTTCCTTGTTTGTCTAACTAGAAAAGCTGGATGTGTTTTCATAGAATCATAGAATTGTTCATGTTGGAAAAGACCTCTAAGATCACTGAGTCTTGAGCTGGTTAGTGTCATCAGTGACCCACCATGAGACTGGGCCCTGCAGGGGAGGAAGGAAGCCTGTTTTGTAGGTCTAGCTGCCTGCCACAGCAGCTAGATACCAACACTCAGGGATTTGGACCCATTCAGCACTCGGACTGTTAAGAGTGGCTGAGCTAAAGGTATATTTTGAGGTTCGGGGGAATGATGAATGCAATGCCCCAAATGGCTCATTATCTGTGCCGTGCAATATTATGGAAAGTCAAGCCACCAGCATCGAGGTTTGTAACTGAAATGAAGACATCTTCCCTCTTACCTGTAGTAGCAATGCAGTCAAATCCCACAAAAGCATAAAAACACGTGGCTGCCCCTGAGAGGACTCCTTTCCATCCATAGGGCATAAACCCTCCGACACCGTAGAGGTTTTCTTCCTGTGTTTGACTAAAAGGCATGGCACTGGGTTAGGAGGCATCCTGCCTAGGTGGGAGTAACAAAACTATTCCTATAGCTCCTGACAACATCCAAAACTGGAAGCTGGAAAGAAAATGCTTTCCCTTTCATGTGTTAGCATATAAATACCGGGCAAAGTGCTAAGCTGTACCAACTGCTGAGCTTTGGGCTGGTCTGCAACAGCCTGAGGAATGCATGGAACAAAAATAGTTCAGAGTTTGCTCCCAGCCGCTGGTTTTTGGGAGCAGATAAAAATGTCTTGGCTAAGACAGGGAGAAAATAGCCCAAATACTCAAACATCTCTCCTAATATTATCGCATGTGTGAAGATACACATAGCCATTTCAACAGAAGCTTTTGAAAAAGCGCAATGTGTAATTCTGAAAGCTGAAGACTGAAAAACATGTAAACTGTCCACTTTTCACTTAAGATGGACACAGAAAAAGCATAGGTGAGTAGTCACCAGAGAGCAATGCACTCTCAGCTTCAAAATCCCCTGTGTCAAGCTCACACCCAAGCCATGCTGATGACCCTGAGGGAGGAGACGAGCTGGTATCTCTAATGCACAAAATGTTTCGCTGAGCTGCACCCAAAGCTCATCAAAGTCAACAGATAGACACATATTGATGCTAGTGCAATCTGGATCAGGAACCCAGATCCATGGGCCTGTGTTGTGTATAACATATCATAAAATCATAGAGTGGTAGGGGTTGGAAGGGACCTTTAGAGATCATCTAGTCCAACCCCCCTGCAGAAGCAGGTTCACCTAGATCAGGTCCTATAGGAACATATCCAGGCAGGTCTTGAAGACCTCCAAGGAAGGAGACTCCACACCCTCCCTTGGTAGCCTGTGCCAGGGCTCCCTCATCTGAACAGGAAAATAGCTTTTTCTTATGTTTAAATGGAACTTTGTGTTCCAGCTTCATTGCATTACCCCTTGTCCTGCTGCTAGATATCCTTCAGTACAAGTGACTTTGATCACTTTTTCAGCAAAAAGGCTTTCTAAAGATCAATTAAGGCAATTACAGTAAACCCTAAATTTGCAAGTCTTAGTATGCGTAAGCATCTGAACTCGTAGAAGCTGTGATGAGACTGAGATGAAAACTGACCTGTTATTTGCAGAAATGGCACAACCCAAGTCTGGATTACTCTGGAAATAATGATAAATTAAACCCCAGAGTGAGTTACAAAAATAGTAAGTGCTATGAGTCAAAGAGCTTCTGTTACACTTTAAAGCTATTGCACTAATTACTCTTAGCATGGGAATAGCAGTAGGGAAGGAGAGGGGACCTTTCCTATAGAAGCAACTTGTTTGCAGCAGGCTGAATTTTGCAGAGGCTCAATGAGCAGCTTGTACAAACACAAACTTGACCCCCTATAATCTTGCCGTTGAAATGCATCAATTTCAAAGCAGAGGAGAAAAGATCCAACCTACTTGTCTCTGTAAATGCTGTGGCTGATGTTGTAAATATCCTGTTCAGTCAGCTGCCAGTTTTTAATAGACCCTTTCACAAAGCCAGAGACCATGACGAAGCCGAGGACGAGGATGTTGATGCAGGTGAACACTTTGTTCACCAGGGCGGACTCCTTCACGCCAAAAATTAAAAGTCCTAGAGAAAAAAATGGCAGTCAGGTATTTTGCTACCAGCAGCAGGCACTGGGGTCTTGCAGAGGTACCCCAGCTCTGCTCATGCTGCGCCCTGACCAACTCACCACACCTCCCTTCTCCATAAAGCCAAGCAGCTCAGGTAGGTCAGGATTAACTCACCCAGAGGGAGGACCAGGAGTCCAGCCCAAACATTTCTACTGCAGGATGTGACACACCTTCCCACTCAGCGTGAAGTGCTTTGCTAACACAGCTAAGCTGCATCCAGTGCTTTAAATGCCAGCTCTGGTCACCTGGCGACGCTACGCTGTGCCAGCTAGACACAGCCTCAGAATCCACCCAGAGACTTGGAAAAAGCACTCCAGCTGCTTTTTTTCGTGAAGGAACACTGTCTTAGAGGTCTTGGCCACATGCAGAAGTTATGAACAACATTCATCTTTCCTTAGACACAGGGGAAAATATGAGTGGAGACTGAATTCAGGAGGGCAGCTACTTGAAGTGCTGAAGGCACAGATGAGGTGGCATCTTGGGAATTCTGCTCCCATTTAAATAAATGGAAGCTTTGCCAGTAGGTCAACAAGAGCAGGGCTTCCATCCATGGTCTTAAGAGCATTCATCTGAAGAAGAGCTTTGGCAACCAGCACCTGACTGAGGCACAGCTCAGCCTCTCAGAATAATCAGCTCTGGGAAATCAAGCTTGCTCTTTGGGTGTCTGATTTTCAAGAACCCAAACCTTTAACCCGAATCTAAGAAAGAGGCTGAGGGAGACAGTAAAACACTGCACATGGGCCTGAGGGAGAAGCACAACAGTGTGTCCTTACTACAACTCCAAGACACTTCAAAGAGAGAGAAGCATCATCTGCACTCAACTTTCCTTCTTTTAAAATAGGAAATAAGCCAGGACAGCCACATCAGGGAAGTGTTTCATAAAACTGCCCAGGAAAACTTATAAGGTACCTTGTAGAAATCTGAAGTTCAAGATACTGTGAGCAGAAATAAACTTGTAGTGCTGATATTTACGGTGCTAAACAAGTGTAAACTTGTAGTGCTAAAGCTGTTCATTTGGCAGTCTTTTGTAGAAAAGAATGGCTTACGTTCTTTTATTCAAATCCAGGAAATTTGCTCCATGCAGAGGAGTAAAAACATTGGTAATCTGCATAATTTTTGCCTTGGTAGTGTTGAAGTGAGGAGTTCTAAATTCTGTAAATTGGATCTGAGATGAAAGACCAAATTCTAATTTGAAACTAGAGCAATTTGTATTATATACAAATGAACAAAGAGGAAAATCTTTTCTCCCATTGAGATGTAATCCTGAAAACAGAGGGCTGCTGCTGCGGACTTCATCAGTCCTCAATATATAGTCCTAGATCCAAATGCAACCCTGGACACAAAAGTATCCCTTGCTTAAAAAGCCTGTTCCCATGAGAACAGCTCACACTGCGAGACAGCCATCCTGATTAAAGTAGGAAATGTCGGGATAACCTTGCTGGCATTACACTGTAGCTTCTGCCTTCTGGAAACCACAGAGAGGGGTATGAGAAGTGTGAGTTTTTTTTTTAGATCTGCTTAAATTTGGCAATGCTTTGCAAGATCAAGCTGAAGTAGATGTATCATAGAATAATAGAATCATAGAATGGTAGGGTTGGAAGGGACCTTTAGAGATCATCATCTAGTCCAACACCCCTGCTAAAGCACAGCCACTTAGATCAGGTCATATGGAAACATGTCCAGGCAGGTCTTGAAGACCTCCAAGGAAGGAGACTCCACACCCTCCCTGGGCAGCCTATTCTACTGCTCCCTCACCTGAACAGTGAAACAGTTTTTTCTTATCTTTAAATGGAACTTTTTGTGTTCCAGCTTCATTCCATTACCCCTTGTTCTGTTGCTAGATACCATCAACAAAAGGGATGTCTCAACCTCTTGACATCCACCCTTTAGATATTTATAAACGTTAATAAGATCTCCCCTCAATCTCCTCCAGACTAAACAGCCCCAGTTCCCACAGGCTTTCCTCATAAGGAAATTGTTCCAGTCCCGTGATCATCTTGGTGACCCTGCACTGGACTCTCTCCAGCACTTCCCTGTCCCTCTTGAGCTGAGGAGCCCAGAACTGGACACAGGACTCCAGATGAGGCCTCACCAGGGCATAGTAGAGGGGAAGAAGAACCTCCCTTGACCTGCTGGCCACACTCTTCTTGATGCATCCCAGGATGCCATTGGCCTTCTTGGCCACGAGGGCACATTGCTGCCTCATGGTTAGTTTATAGTCAGCCAGGACTCCCAGGTCTTTCTCTGCAGAGCTGCTCTCCAGCAGTTCGACCCCCAGCCTGTGCTGGGTTGTTCCTTCCCAGATGCAGGACTCTGCACTTGTCCTTGTTGAACCTCATGAGGTTCCTCTCTGCCCAAGAGGATGTAAGAGGATTTTAATATGTTACTATGTTTTAAAACCTTTCCAAATTCTGATCAAAGCCCTGGCACATTTTTAGGAAAAAAAAAAAAAAGAGGACCTAACTGTTTATCACATATTTATTCCTCTGTAGTTTTCAGCAATGAGTGAAAGATACAAGACCACATACATTTTTTAAAAACCTCAAAGCAGTGGTACATGAGGTTGTTACTGAGTCCCTTTCTTTTTCCCCTCACTCTCCTGGCTCGAGGCACTGAAAACTGGCAGATTATCAAAGGGGGAATATGGTTGATAAAACAACAGAGTCAAATTCTTGTGTAATAGGATTTCTGGAGGGAAAGATTAAACTTCCATACCTGATTGAGGATAACAAGACATCTTTTCTTCCTTATGTAAAATTTCATGGAAGGTTTTAAAAGTGTCTTGAAAAGTATTGAGAATGCTCCCTTCTAACTGAAGACCCTGCAAACAGGCTACGCCCTGTGTTATCTCCACGGCAGCTGTATAAGTCAATCCAAAGCTTGTAGCAAAGAAAGGAACTTTAATATGTTGTCTAAAATAAATCAGGATTTTGCTCCTATTCCAAAAGCAAGCAGTGAAATTACAGAAGGAGGTCCAAGACTGACAAACCCCTCCAAGGCTTTACCTGTTAGGATGATGATGATCACCACAGCGAAGATGTCTGGGTACTTTGCCAGCACCCCAGGAGCATCCATTGTCATGTGTTTTTTACAAAACTCTTCAATGTGCTGGCCTATGATTTCATCAAACGTTGCGCTCCAGGCCCTGGCCACGCTGGAGGTTCCTGCCAGAGGACAGAAAGGACACAGATCACCCTTCGTGGCTGGCACATGTTCCAAACTGCAGACACCTTGCAAGGCTTTTGGACATGGAGGGGTCCTTGCAGGTCCTTCCTTGGCATCTGCTTTGACAGTGGGTCTCAGACTCATGCTCAGCTGACAAGATAAAACAAAGCTTTGTTTTGGCTTCTTCTGGCTTCAACTTCACCTTAGATACTGCCTAGATCAGCATCTTCCTTACACTCCCAGCAGCCTGAAGTTCCTTCAACTTCATTTCTGCTACTAGAGATCTAAGTGTTGTGCTGGCTGAAGCTCCTGGCAGCCCTGGGTGGGCGACTGCAGCCCAGGCAGGGGGACCTTACAGAAGCCAGCTAGGGTATGCTGAGACACCACAGGCTGGACCACACCACTCACCCTGCTCTGCACTCCAGCAACATGCAGGTCTGCTTCTACCTCCACTGCTACAACATCCAAGTAGGATAAAGACTCGGATATAATTGAACATGTTATGTGAGTGTAAGCAATGTTGGTGATCCCATCAAGCAGAGTGACTCCTGCTTGTAGGTAGGGCTTAGACTTCCCCTCTCTGGGCCCAGCATTTGTTGCTGGGAAATGTCACACCTTGTTGGCATGACCTTGCAGTCTTCTGGAAACCACAGAGGGGTTCCCAATCAGCAAATCACACACAGTTTGTCAAGGTGAGGACTGAACCTGGGGTCTCATGGCCAACAAGTCTGAACATTGGGCCAGAAGAGTCATTTCAGAGAGCTGAAATAGTAACAGTGAAGAGCTATGGGCAGACAGGGACAGCACTGTTTAAAATAAGTAGGTGTGGGTAACAGTCAACTTCTTCCTCTCTTGCGTAAAAGCAGCTGTCATTATACTCCTCATGTCTTATATGGTACACTATATATAACAGTATCTAATTGCACGATATAATTACTACTGTACACAATTACCTAGTTAAAAAAAGAAAGAGGTTGGGTTTGATTTTGGTTTGCAGAGCAGTTCCTCAGAGGATGCTGCCAGGGGCCCCTTTCTACCTGGAACAGTTTGTCCTGACACACTCACCTGTGGGTGGGTGTTCAGGTCCCAACTCTGGCACCTACAGTCATGTCAGTGTCCATGCTCTCCTGCAGCCAAATCCTCTGCAGCAGCGATGGGCAGCACCTCTGCAAAGCTGGGAATGCTCACTGCCCCAGTCCAGCTTTGCAACAGTGTAAAAATAAGCTAAACTCTACTCTTCACTGAGACAGCCAAGTGTACAGTGTAAAAGCTGTTAAAGATCTGGGAAATCAGTGCCACCACTTCCACCTTGAAAAACTCCAAAAGTTACTGTATGCCACATTACAATTTTTCAGCTTAACTTTGGCACAATTTGAGGGAAGAGACTGTTTCTTTAGTGATTTTTTTTTTGTCCTGGCTCTAATAATTGTTCTAGGACAGGAAGAACCAGCTCCTACATGTGCTGTGTTAGATGCCAGTTGCTTCAATGCCAGTTCTGTGTAACTTATCAGCCACTTAATCCCAAACTCTCTGTAACCAACAGCCTTGAGTGAGGGGGAATCTGACATCCTTCCAACATCACAGATATCTGAGTATCTTACTGTTGCTCGAGAGCAGGGTGAAAAGACATCTTGCTTGTATCCAAAAGGATTTAGTAGGTTTGGTCAGCATAACCTTGCCAGAGTGAGCTGGCTGCTGCTCACAGCAGATGGCTCCCAGGAGGGCGGCCGAGCTCAGGCACAGGATAGGGGGTCACTGCCTGGCCCAGGAAACCCCAGCAGCACCTACGCACCATGGATGTGCTTACTCACCCTATTACCAGCAGCTCCCACCAGTTTCTAGCTTCCAAACTGCTTCCCACAACCTGGCACAGTTCCCCAAACACACAGCATCCCAGAAGAAAATTCACACCAGATCCTGGTCCTGGACACCTTCTCCCCTCTGTCTAGGCCATGATCCATCAGTTGCACACTCAGTTTTGCTCATCACCCACCTCCAAGACCCCACACCAGTCTTCTCCCACAGCAACTCACTTCCATTAACGACACGCTATTGGCCACCCCGGGACCCCAGGATTTCTTTTTCCACTCCCACAATACCTTCTGAACAGATGTCTGAGAATCTCAGCGTGAAAACACCAACTTGGCCAACTCCCCTTACAGATGCAGCTCCCACCATCCTGTCTGGTTTCAGTGGCACTACTTGGCATTTTCTGCAGCACGACTGAGAAAAAAGATTGGCTTTCTGCCTCTCTCAGCACCCCCCCCCCCTTCTCCAAATGGCAGCATATGCCTGACAACATATCTTTCTCCTCCACACCCCTGAAGCTGCTGGGAGTTGTCCTCACGCCCAAGAGGGACAATTAGCATGGGGAGAAAGGCTGGGTAAGATAAAGAGACTTGCTATAGCTCACATCCTCCCCCAGTTGTTTTTCCTGCTTAGCCATCCTTCCCCCCAAATTGAGGAAGCCAGTTGCAAACACTCATTTTCATCACAGGTTTGAATTTAAAGTAACAAAGTTGTGTTTGAACACATTCATGGATTACATTTACTTATTTTTTACTGAATTTTCTGCCTTGTGGTAATACACTGAGCAGCCAATTCTGAAATAAAAAGTGAGGCAGTGCTTTAAATCCCATTATGGGAGGATCAAAAAAACAAACAAAAAAGTATGTCAGCCTCAGCCTTTTCATTGTGCGTTTGCAGGATCAGGTCTTGGGACAGCATCCACAGCCATGACAGTCATTTTGGTTGCCCAGTGCAGTGGCAGGAGTGGCCACATAACTAACTAGATGAGGACCATGGAGGAGATGATTTTTCATTACCCTTCTAGAACAGAAGATAAATCACAAGAAATCTGTTGCTTTTTTTCTACATGTAGCCTAAGCATTTTATAATTTTAAGCATTTTATTCCATTTTAGAAGTCTGGAGGAAATTATATGCCTACTTTTTAAAAAAACCTATTTTTACCCTCTCCTTGCAGTGAGCCTGATTCATAAAAGAACTGCAGGACCCAGATTTCCTAAAGAGATGAGCTTAATTTACTCTGGCTTTTCATCCTTTCATTTCTTATTAAAAACAAGAGAAAAAAAAAAGGAAAAGGTTTCAGGTAGCACACAGAGCAAGGCCAGCACCATCTCAGACAAGCAGTTACTATGTCACTGTATCATTCATGATGTGCTCTTACTCTGTGTAGCACCATGGAAACTAATCTTCAAGGTAACACCTTCACATCCCATAAAATGCATTTAAAATAAAACTAACCATCTCTTTAATAATGTAGCATAACATCAGTTTTCATTTTAGCTAGGAAGTCTTTGCTCTCAACTGGCAAGTTGGCTGCAGCCTTAACAGGCGTGACAATCAGCATGCCCAGGATGTGCTTGGAAAGATGCAAAGTGTGGCTTAGTTGCAATGTATCAGCTGAGTTGTACACTGCAAGCTCTTAGCTTGATACAAGGCCTCTCCTAGTGGGAGTCAAGGGCTTAGAAGGGATTTGCTTTGGACGTTTCAGAGACTCTGAACCTGCGAGATCATCCTGAACTTAATCCTGCAGCCATTCAAAACACAAAACTCTGATCTGCAGATACTCTAAGAAGTCTCAAAGGGACCAAGAATTAACCCTGGATCAGCGAGGAGTACAGATGCTGCTGTATAAAAGCATCCTTCCATCAGCAGCTTGTTTCTCAGCAGAGGATACACAGTTTTGCTCCCTGGCAAGTGTGCAGCAGCCAGGGGACGCCCAAGGGATGACACAGATTCAGACAAAGTCACAGCAGCAATAATCCAGCTTCTCAGAACAAACCCTCAGTCCACACCACTCACCTCACCGACTGACAGGAACCGCCAGTGCTGTGCCCTGCAGAAGTGTCCCGAACTCCTCGGTGAGTGCAAGAGTGCAACATCTATTTTGTGACAGCAATGCAGGTGCCCAAAGAAGGCTGATCTTACAAACCAGGCTACCATGCTGGACTAAAGCAAAGGCTTCGCAGCACACCTGCCACACTTACCGATAACATAGGAGAGGATTAAATTCCACCCTGTGATGAAGGCCCACAGCTCACCCACGGTCACGTAGCTGTAGAGATAAGCCGATCCCGTCTTAGGAACTCGAGCCCCGAATTCTCCATAGCAGAGTCCCGCCAGCACAGAAGCCAAGGCAGCAATCAGGAAGGAGATAACAATAGCAGGTCCTGCGTTTTCCCGTGCCACTGCTCCAGCCAGTACATAGACACCTGCACCCAAAGTGCTGCCTACACCCAAAGCCACTAAGTCAAACGTGTTGAGGCATCGTGAGAGCCGACTGTCTTCTCGAGTGCAGTCCACGTTTTTCCGGCGAAGAAGTTGGTTTCCAAAATTGACAATTTTCTGACACTCCATCTTTGTGTTTGGGCCTGCAAGAAAGATGCTGACATCATGACCTGGACCAGGATACCCCCCAAACAGTATCACTGCACAGATACGCTGCTACAGCCCCGGTACACTGCAACAAATAAATCTTCCCACCTTCCACATGGCAAAATGTCTCCTTTGGCATTTTGTCCAGGCTTAGCACGGGGAATTAAAACAGACAAAACCAAAGCATTTTCTGCTTCCTGCTCTCAGTCATGCTGCAAAGCCCATGTGTTCTGGTAAAGATGTGGCACGCCAGCCCAGCTCCCAGCCTGCTCCACAATCACCCAACCCACAGACAAGTGGGCAAACCAAAAGTGGAAAGCCTGTCTTACAGATTTCCAAGCAGATTTCCTGGTCTGTCAATTTAGCAACAAAAAGACATGCATATAAATGTACTTAAATAGTTTTTTTAAGTCTCGGGGTGAACTAAGAAGTGAGCATTACACCCCAGAATAAGGCAGCACACATGCTCCTGTTCCAAGGGCACAACAAAACCACACACTGCAACCACTGACACCATCTGTAATCAAACAAGCCTGCTGGGACATCTCCCCTATCTCAGCTCCAGCCACAAACAGTAGCACAGGCTGCTGTTGCCTGCAACTCCGCAGGCTGAAGCAGATACAAGTTAGGAAAAATGACACATAGAATCAAGTTTCTTTAACTTGGCTAAGCTGAGGCAGATGTTTCACATTTGCAACAATCTAAGGGAGAGCACACCAAGGCTCCCTGAACTTCCCTGCCCCTCCAGGACAGAACCACTGCAAGACAGAGGTGTGAAATGAAACCATGGGCAGAGTTTCCGGCTGTGGTTTCATTTTGGCGTCTTCACTATTCCTGTGTATGACCCTGCTGGCACCACCAGATAGTGGCATGCAACAGCTTCTGCATGCAAGTAGTTCAGGTGCAGCTCCTTTGCTTGAAGCATTATGATGGGGTTTGCTGTAGGGTAAGGCAAACCTCTCTCTTTGGACAGATCCCTTAGGAAACCCTTCTGGAGCTTCTCTTCTCATGAGACATGTATTTTGCAGTGCTACACCATGGGAATATTTTGTTATGCAATTCATCATGCCTACAAATCCATCCATCCATCGGCATCTACCTGACACAGACACTAACAGCACTCAGTAAAATCTGCCATCAGTGAAGCCAGTGTGACTGGCAGTGGGGTCAGCTCCTCAAGGACATCTGTGAAACAAACGTCAGTAGGGAGCCTGTCCCGTTGACATTTATGTCCTTGGACAGCCTGGATCCTTGTCTTCAGAGAGCAGCTAGTGAGCTCCTTCTCATAGCATTGCCTGAATCCAGGAGCACAGCATTAGAAGGAACTTTTTACAGTTTTTACACTGCCAAGTCCAGCCCCAGTTGGCACAGGCACCATGGCATAACATCAGGCCTTCCCTAAAAAATATCTACGTGCCTTATCTCCACTGCTGGAAAGCTCCAACAATGTTCCGGCTACAGCAGGCAGCATTTACTCACATGGTCTTGCGCCAAGAAAGGCCTTTCCCCACTCAGGTGCTTACCCCAGTGTACCTGTAGAGATCACTCATAAACCTCTCAGCCTTCATTTTGCAAAGGCAAGCGATCCAAGCCCCAAAGACATGGCCAGTCCCTTGCCCTGTCTGCAACTGTTCACCTCTCAATCACCCTCTGATCAACACTATATTCCATTAGCACCCTGCTACTTGTTGCACCACCAGAAGAAGCAACAAGAGCATCCCAAGAGCTATTGCTAAGAACTCCTCTGAGTATTTCCTCTACCAGTGTCTGTTTTCCTCTCCTAGTCCCTAACTTCTCACTAAAAACCCTTTTGCAACTGTGCCAGTTTCCTACTAGTCCTCATCTTCTTAAACAACTTCCCGAGTGGCACTGCATCAAAAGCTTTACTTGAGTCAAGCTATCATTCTTCTCTTTAAAGCAAAAAACCCAACAGTCTCCCACCTTCCCTGTGCCTCTGATCAAATGAAACTGTCTGATACATATACCAGTCTCTCACAGGTGAACTCACACTGTCACTCTTCTCCACTGGGCACCACACCTCCTTCTTTGACAGAGGTTTCACTTTGCTGGTTCACTGTCGTTTTCATGCCCTGGTTCTTTTGGATTACCTGTCCCTTACCCTCCTCTTCTGAGTATTGCTCCCACTGGCTGTAGCCATTTCCCTGAGCCCACACACCATCCCACCTTGATCCCAGTATCAACATCCTCATTCACAATTTGGCAGTCAAGATAATACAATGCTCTCCACAGACAGGATGTTTCCATAGGATCTGCTGGATTACTCCTAATTCATATACACAGAAAAACACATACAAAACTAAAGCAGTGTTGGAGAACTTGTTGAAGGCATGTTTCTCACCTTGAACAGGCCTCCAGTGGTAGAAATCCAACACTTGCAACAAGCTCCAAGAAGCTTTGAAGGTCCCTGCAGAGCCACACTCCAACCAAAGATGACAGTCAACCTAAGCCAGAGTAACAGAGCTGGCACTAACAACAACTCACCATGCTTTTACAAACTGATTTGGCTCCAGGCCCTAAAAATCAACACTATGAAAGACCTGCATTCAATGATTTAATGCCCATTAGCATTTCTATTTGGAGCATGAATACTTTAAAAGTGCATGTGACAGAATCATAAATTGATTCTATGACTCAAGTAAATGTTTGGCCCACAGCTCCTGGAGCACACAAACTTCATCTTATCAGGAAGAACCTACACCTGAGGATGCTGCAGGGGCATTGGTAACATCCCAACACTGAATGGGTGCTCAGCCTGCAGAAACAGCTACTCCAGGATAACCTCCCGTGTGAGATGCGTTGTGCAGACATCTGATTCACAGAAGCAACCGCTCTGCTCTGCGAATCTACAGCTGTGTTACTTGCTCATGTGGACACAGTCTACAAGGATGAACACCATCTTCTATCTCAGACTGCATCCTGTAGCTCCAAGAAGCCCCAGCCTGAGAACTACACTGCACTATTAAGCCCTAAGTCAGCAGTAAGGCTTTAAAATGTGGGGTTTTTTTTTCATTACTTACAGAAAAGGAGAAAGGCTCTTTTATTTAGGTGCAATGCTGGACTGAGACATTCACTTTCCAATGAACAATACCTTGTATACCAATATAGGAACAGTGGTGTACATTGCACACTAACATAAATAGTATGCTGAGAATAATTTGCAGGCAGAAATATTACTAAATGCAATTACAGTATGATCAAGTGAGATCAGTACTTCATCAGCTCTGGGTAAAACCCAGTGTGAAAGGTAGGAAAATACATGCTAAGAAACTTAATTGAGTCAGCTATTAAATACAGTGCTTTAATTTTGTTACCACAGTGTCAACTAGAAAATCAAAAATTCTCTTCACTTTTCCAAGACAGTTCTCATGGCCCTGGCTCAAACCCCTTTCTCTTGGCCTTATGTCCATCCTCCTACTATGAGAAAGTAATTACAACTGCAGTAACAAGGCTGAGGATTTACAAGTCCCACCATGTCAGGAATTGCCTCTTCCACCAACAGCTCTCAAACATACTCCCAAGACACATTGATTTAGACTAATGAAAGACAGGTTTTAGGCCAGTCTCATCAAAACCTCATTTGATGAGCCATGTAAATTCACAACACACAGAGAGAGGGAAAAATATCTTCTCCCTTCAGTAGGAAGACAGATCTCTCTACTTAAGTGCATTCATATATCAGTTACTCACAGAGCCTCCTTCCCACTCAGATCTTACCCAAACCCATGTCAGCCAGGATTCCTTTCAGCTGGACATCTGCCCAGCTCTCCAAAGCAGGGACAGGGTGGTCCTGAACTCTCAACTGGGGTAAGGTGACGAGTCCTGCACTGGAGCACTCATGAATTTCACTGTTTTCCAGGACAACACAAGTTATGGGCTTTGCTTAACTGCCACCAGATGGAGAGATACCACTGATGCATGCATCCTATGAAGACTACAGCGACAGGACTGACTCATCCACCCTGTGCAGTGATCATGCTGGTTTACATTCAGCCCAGAGACTCAGAAAACAGGGAGGATCTCAGCGCTGTGCACTAAAAAAAAAAAACCCCAAACCACTACAGAAGATAGAAAAAAAGCCCACCAAAATAAAGAAATCCCTGCCATAAACTACAGCCAACTATGAGCAAGATACCCACGGGAGATGTGTTAATGGATTTATTTTCCAAAGACAGTGTGAAAGCCGAGACCAGTTTGACACGGAATCAAAGTCTGGACTCCAGGACAAACACAGCTTTATTCTGCAGTACAGAAACATCAAGAAATGCCAGAGGACTGGCAAAGAATTATTTACTTCTTGCTAAGTCAATATTTATAGCAAGGTTTCGATATTCAATTGCCTGAACAGAGGAGTTAGAAGCAGCACAGAATAATACAGGAAAGTCACTGATGAAGCTACTAATAAAGACATAAAATGGAAAGCAAGTAGGGATATGGCCCATCTCAGTGAGATGCTGAGCCATGAGCCAGGAAGGTCTGCAGAAAGCCCCTAGCCCACATGGACTCCTGCAGCTGAGCTGGACCAACTACAGGGGAATACTGGAGAAGTTTGGCAGAGATCTTGCTGAATCATTTCACCCTGTGTGAGGCCACAGGTCCAGGCCTCCCCCAACCCCAGTGACTTACACGTTATTTTGTGTTCCTCAAGCTTTGCACCTCAACTTGACATCAGCCTTGCTGACCATACTGGGTTTCATCCTACAAGGTGCTGAGCATTTCTTACACATAAAACCAAGGTGAGGGAGGAGGGTAACTTGTAGGGTTGGTGCAGGTAATGTGTAAAAAGAAAAAGGTTTGTGATGTGTGTTCACTCATCAACAGGCGAGTTTCTACACTGCCCACACAATGGGAACAGGGCTAACCCTAAGAGCTAGACAGCACCCATAATACACTTGCTTGCAGTGTGTGAGTGATCACCTGCCACCATCCACTGCAAAAGTTCCAAGGTGGACGTGCTCTGTGGTGAACAAAAAAGTACACACCCTGACATTATCTTCACCTAAGAAGTCCCTCCAGAGGTGGACTGAGTACCCTGCAGCTGACAGCCTCTCTCCTTCCTCCTTCCAGCACCACTGGTACCGGAGGAGCTGTGGATGCTAAGTCTCTTTCTCTAATGCTTCTCTTCAAATATATGCTACCTAACAATAACAATAGATCTTTTCTTTCCTACCTAGCCATTTAATTTAACTAAATTTTACCTCTCGTAAAACAAACCTAGCTCAGTGGTCACAAACCAAGTTTTATCTCCGCATTGAAAATGAAGACAGATCTAGTACCCTCCATTGCCACACATGTCAAAACAAACTACTTCCTTGGCAAGAATGGGGCTGGAGAGGGGCAGTGGCCCCAGGACAGAAACGGCCCATCACTGCAGTGATCAAAGATTTGGGCATTAATTTGGTAAGGTTTATGGGGGTGGGAGACATAGGATTTATTCATTGAAAAACAATAATAACCTATGAATAATTTCAAGCTTATGTATCACCAAAGAGTCCCCCACAAGAAACATATTTCAAAATTATTTCATTTTTAAGCTCCCTCAGGAATAGCTACAGGTGTTCACAGCTGTACTATGGCTGTCATGACTAAAGCAGAACTGATTCTTGTGGATAATTTGTTTAGAAGAGAGGCTATTTAATTATGGCAGACCTGGAAATTAAAGCTAACATCCTGCAGTTGGCTTAATGTCAGCATCCAGTGTTTTTCTGGCTGACTGCAAGATGAAGCTATCAACTTCATCCTGCGCAGAAAGCATCAGGAATTCTGAGCATCTCAGCTTTGAATAAAATACCTCCTCTAACCCACAGATAACAGATGGGGAGCTAGATACAGTGCACAGTCCCCACAGCTGTGTTCTGCATCCCTCACACACAGCACTGTTCCTCACCTCACAGATGACTGATCACCACCCTAAGCACCTCTTACATGTTTCTGCAGCTTTGGAATCATCAGGTATCAAATTAACCTTCTGCTTTCAATTATATCCACTGCAGCTAGGCAGAGACCTTCAATAAAGACAAGTAGGGGTTTTTTTTCAGCAGAACAATCTTTTGGTTGCAGTACAGGGGCCATTACACCTCTGCCCCAAAGCTTTCCTCTGATATCATTTGTTATCTTCACAATTGTATCAAAGGGTGATTTTCGTGGAGATTATGGTTTTTCCCTCCTTAGAAGTTGGATCTGGGTGTGATCTCGTTTTCTCAAACAGCCCTTCTTCTGCCTTTGAAGTGAGGAAATGTGTCCTGGGCTGGTTCCTCTCACTCCCACTCCCAACCACACTTGAAACGATGAGCCTTTTTGTGAATGCATGGCCACTATTCCTGTGGCATAGCGCTGTCCTATTCACATAAAAGACATAAATGATTCCAGAAGGGTTATGAGATGGTGCATAACCACCTTCAAGTTGAGGAAACTTGATGTGGACGAACATAGATTAGTTTTGTTCTACATACACCTAGCTCTAACCCCTGCTTTGGCTCTCATTTCTCCAATGAGAAACACCAAGCTGCAAGCTGGCTGCTCAGATCCTGGGTAGGAAATGGCTTCACCTCAAGGCTGTGGGCACCTTCATGTTACAGCAGGAGCCAAGGGCTTTGAGAGCAGTGGGAAGCAATGACGCACCTGGCTAACCTAGCAGGGTGGACCCCGGCTCAGGGGCCACATCCTTGGGCAAAATCCTGTCCCCTTGAAGTCCATGGCAAAGCTCCCACCGACTTCAATAGGGGCCAAATTCCACCCACTGTTACTAGTCCTTGCCTTTTATTTACAGGGCATTTTTTGTTTGTTACTCTTGTTCCCCATCCAAATTCTTCTGTCTTGACTGTATTGAACTTTCAAATAAAATAAGATATTCTTCCTCCTCTTATCTAATGGTTAACATACCTATTATATCTGGTTGTCAGATTTCCTTCCCCATTGACAACATTTTAAAAAGGGACATTCTTGAAAACAATCCCATAAGAAAATAAGCAATCTTGCATCTGGTTAACAGCAAAAATAAACCATAACAAACATCTGTCCAGCTAAACATAAAACACCACGTGTAAAAATAAGCTGAAAAGGCACCATTTTACATAAGCAGTACTATCACTTCCTAAACAATTACAATTTGTTTCAGCTTCTGAAAAACCACTCCTTATCTATTTTCAAGGCTTTGCTGCTTCTGAGAATTTTGCTCTCGAATTTGCAGAAGAGTATAAAATTAAAGCCAACTATGCAGAACAAGGAGTTTTCTACTAAGGGAAGAAGAAAACCCAAACCTGACCCTGCTGCAAGTCCAATGAACTCCCCAGCCACCTCCTTGGAGGATGCACAGACAGAAATCCCCACTCAATATTCTCCCATGTATGCTTATATCCATTTTGAAACACGTGGAAACCTCTGCTGCCATCAGTGCTCTCCTCTCACAGCAAAGCTATGTCCTGCAGACAGACTTATTTTTCCTCAGGACCCTTTTGGTCTTCAACAAACATATTCTCTGTACAGCTGTACCATCACTGCCAATAAGCTGCAGAACAAAGAGCTTGTGCTTATGCCACGTTGGCATGTTTGGCAAAGAATATGAAATGGGTTTGGCCTTCTGTTTTCAGTTTAAACATTGGTCAGCTCTCTGAACAAGCATGTAGTGATGATGCCAACTTTTTGATTGACAGACAGGTAACAAACTCATTTGACAGCCTTTTGAAAGCTTGATTTTTGCTACTCTATCCTCAAAGTAGCATCACTCACAAAGAAGTATTCCCTAGAAAAAGAAAACCTCAATTCCTCCTAATGCCATTAGCATTAGGTGGTGTTTTGGAGGTGTTAGATTTGCCTGCAAAGAGGCTATGGTGTAAGGAGCCAAACCAGAACCACTGAATGCATTTTGAAGCACCATTCAGAAATATGACGAGGAAATTCAACAGTCACCACGACACGTCAGCCCTGGGTGCAAACCATTATAGTGTAATGCAGGAACTGTGGCGGTTATGTCCTTCCAAAAAGCCTTGTCTTGGAAAACCTCCAGTGTTTTGCTTCGTTACGCTGCAGCTAGTGACAGGGCACAGACAAAACAGATGCTGAACTTTCTCCACAGACTTTTGAACACTTCCCTTGATATTTCTAGAAACATAAACAAAGAAGGTATCAGACCCTAAAGTGTGTCTTGCTGCATTCCCAAAGCTGCTGCAAGTGTCCCCGTCAGGTGTGCTGGACAAGGCAGGCAGTTCAGAGAGGACACACATAGGACAAGTGCTGAGAACAGACTCAGATGGCTGCCACCAGCAAAAAGGCTGATGAAAAATAAGGGCATGAGCAAGTGTTAGCAATATGTGAAGCTGGAAGGTATCCCACCACAGCAGCAGTAATGTCATGGGGTCCAAACCAAACACCACCAAAATAACTATTTTTTTGCATTGGTTTCAGCTTGTAAAGGAATGTTCTCCTGCTGAAGTACTGTAACCAGGCAAAGAATGTTCAGGTGCTGTAAAACTGTTCCATTCTTGATTGTCATAATTTTTTTATTTTTCACCTGTGTGCCTATGTCTGCATATATCTCACTACACAATAGAAATGCAGATTACATCAGTATATACAGAGAGATACTAAATGTGATTTTCTTGACCACTTATGTCATTGAAAACCAAGACCAAACACTAGCAAGGCATTTGCTGCTCAAAAGAAGGAAAGTATCTAGTTAAATATAAACTACACACTAAACAGAGCCAAGGGACATATACACATGAGTGTGCAGTGTGTACAAAATAGTCTTAACCATTTGCTTAAAGACACACTGCTCATAAGAAGGGAACCATATTACTCTCCTCTGTTGAGCATAGCTGCTTTAACAGCACAGGGAGGTAGTGCTGAGGGATCAGCTCACTGTTGATGGTGCAGGCTTCTGTTCCTCAAACTCCTGTGCACCAGGGACATTTCCAAGACAGCATTTCCCACTCTTCTCTAGGTGTCTAGGTTCTTCCCTTAGAAAAGAAACAGTGAGATGCTCTCTCTAACCCCTATGCCACCTATTTACCAGCAATCAGTTACTGAATTGTTTAGTCTAGAGAAGAGGAGATTGAGGGGAGAACTTATTAACATTTACAAATATCTAAAGGGTGGGTGTCAGGAGGTTGGGACATCCCTTTTTTCTATAGTAGCTAGCAACAGGATAAGGGGTAATGGGATGAAGCTGGAACACAAAAAGTTCCACTTAAACATAAGAAAAAACTATTTCACTGTTCAGGTGATGGAGCCCTGGCACAGGCTGCCCAGGGGGGTTGTGGAGTCTCCTTCCTTGGAGGTCTTCAAGACCTGCCTGGACATGTTCCTATGTGACCTGATCTAGGTGGACCTGCTTCTGCAGGGGAGTTGGACTAGATGATCTCTAAAGGTCCCTTCCAACCCTACCATTTTATGATTCTATGAAAGGGGAACACCAAGTTCTGCTGGACAATCCGGAAGGTGCTGGTGCTCCAGTATTGCCTTGGGAGATCAGCCAGGTGCTGCAGCTGCAAGCTCACCCACTTCCTTCCCAGACTGCTACAGCTACTGGTTGTATCAAGGTCAGAAACTCCTCTCCCATCCCAGGACAATATCTGAGATGGCAAAGACCGTCCTTTTCCCCCAGATCTGGACAAGAAGCCTCAACTTCCCCAAAACTTCAAAGCCAGCGAACTTCAACATTTTATCTCCACACATGTAGAAAACTCTGTCTGGGTTATTTGTGGTGATATACAAAACCCATTTTGAAATGAGTAGTGATTTTTTACCAAAATAAAGGAGGGAGGTTACAGCTCTCAAAGTTGCAAAGGGGAACATTTCAACTTCCCAGAATTCAAGCTTCACAGTCTCCAGAATGGAAGTTCAGTGACAATCATTCTTCTCCACAAAGCTTGAACTGTGATTAACATCAAACATCATAAGCTATTCAACAGGTAAAAGGCTGGACAGGCATTAATTCCCTTCCTTGGCTTCTGCAGAAACACACAATGTATTAGGCTTAATTTGCAAAGAGGAATTTGACATTGGGATCACTTTCTATCTGTGGGCACAATGGAAGGCTGAGACAGGACACAAGATTAGTCTCCACTACGCAAGTGTTATAAGAACAGGTTAGAGAAATACCTATTGGACACAAAATGATATACTGCATCCTGCCTCAAGGGAAGGAAGACTCGGATCCAGTCAGACAGCATGTTACTTTTGGCAAGCTTAAACCATGAAACCAGATGTTCCTCCTCCAACATACTGTACATCTCCCCTGTAGCTGTATCAGAATAACCACCTGGGGAATCGTGCTGCACGCAGCATCATCAAAATGAACCCAGCGCTGTGCCTACAACCAACTGGGTGGCAAGCCACCACAGCCAGCAGCTGAGGCAGAGGATGGGACACTTTCCAGAATGGATTCCCACTGAAGAAGTACCAACCAGTGAAAGATGCCTTCAGCACTCTCAGCTCTTTTAGCCTGAACTCCAGACTTCAGCTAGTAAGGATCCTCTGGCAGCTCAAAATGGTACCCAGCTGTTTGGAGGAGGACAGCACCCCATTTGTCATCCACAGTTCCTCAGGGATCAAAAAGTTAAGAAGTCTTTCTGCCTAGCCAATAAAGGGCATCACGTTTCTCTCATTACATCAATCACTATTTTCTGTTGAAAAAGCATCTAATTGAAAAGTCTCCCAGCAGCTCTTGCACAGTTTCCTCAAATAGCTCCCCAGCATGGATTCAAATTACACTTTGCAAGAAAATTGCTTGATTTAACTCCCTCAATTTGTCATGAAACCTGAGGGGATCTCCACTGATAATTACACTTCCCGAATGAAAGCCTGAAACAGACTGATAGGGATCTTCTTGAAGTCACACATTGCCCAGAATTTGCCAGGGACTCAGCCTTAGTATCAAGCAGGAAAAAAAAAAATATGTTCTGATAAACGATATTTAATAAGTGAGCTTGTCTTCTTAAACCCAGATAAAATGAAGACAAGGCTGTGCCATTCAGCATGCTCCAACTGTGGTCCTTGGAAAAAGACAGGAAATGTCTCTTAGGAGATAAGGGAACAAGTTAGACAGAAGTTAGTTTGTTATTAAAACAGAAGTGGGGAAACAAATAAAAAGTTAACAGCCCCAGAACAGACGTGAGACACTTGCAATGAGACAGATTTCAGGAAGGAGAAGACTCTCCCAAAGACAGCCATACCGGAGTAAGGTCACAGCTCAGTATGCATTTTTAAGGAGCAGACAATGGGAAGATCAAATTGAGTACAAATCAGTGGATTTTGCCCTGAGCAGTGGGGAGCAGGTGGAGGCCAGCAGGTAGGTTGTGGTGGGCAGTGGCAGCTCCAGCTGGAGGCAGAGACACAGGGCAGCAGCAGCAGACCCTGGTCACCCATGTCCATGCAACATGCTGGACTACAGACCAGGGTTTGGCTACCCCTATGGGCTAGCACGTTTGCAGACCAGATGTTTCTCAGATATACTCCCAGCACCGCTGCATGGCTTAGCACCACGCTGTTGTCACAATTAAAAACTTCTTCCATTATCATAATGGGTCTTGACTCAAAACAAAGGAATCCTTTGCTTTACTGGGAAAGCAGGACCACAAGCTACACGTTCTGGGTCTCACTGCTGACAATGCCACACCAAAGGACCCTGCATCCCCTTAACTCGAGGTTGACCAGCCCCAAGAGGGATTTGTGCAGAAAGCTTGTAACAATTCCTAATGGACATGATAGCTGGGGGAGCACTGAGAGCCAGGTAGCAGGTTTGGCTGGAGCCTAGTCTTCCAGAGAGCTGGTACAAAATGCAGTCTGGACTTGGCCTCCAATTTTGCTGGGGCTGAGGGGAGGCATTTTGCTGTAGCCAGCCTTACAGTCTGGTTTGCTGCCTGTGTGGCAGAAAGCCAGCTCTCCACTCACGTCTCCACCAAGAAAGTCTGTTCTGACTTGCTCAGAAGTACAAGTCAGCTTACACAAGAGATTAAATTCCATAGCTAAAAATAAAATAAAAATGGCCATATACTTGTCATTCACCCCATCAGCTCAGTAGTTGCATGGTTTGTAGGCTAAAATCTTACTCAGATTTCTAATTTTACTAGAATTGCCATCTGCACCTCCCTGGCCTTTGTGTAAGAGCTTATTCTGCCCCAAAATGTGCACTTGGAACACAGTGACAGGGATAAACAAAACCACCCAGCACATAGTCCTGTGGAGGGAAGTTATACAGCTAACCTGAAAAATTACTGTGTGTCTAGCAGCAAAAATATCATGTTTGGAATAAATATGCACTTTTTATTGAGATAAAAATTACTAACATGAGTAATTTTACTAAGACATGTTAAAAACCTTAATGCATCTTTCCATATTCTCATTCTGGCATCAAAGGAATTCACCTTTAATTATATTTACAGGGCTGGAGGGGGTATGCATAGAGACCTAAATACGACAGTCTCCAAGCAGTGTTGTATTATACATTTCTACATACTTCTCTGAGCACATACAGTGTCATCTCTCCCCACGTCACTTACCTAAAACAAGAAGCTTTGAAGTACAATAAGCTCTGCTGCTGCTAGGCTCTTTAAGCAACAGCAAGAAGGAAATAAACTACTGGCTGTAAATACTCTCATCAGTTCCACTGCACTTGGACTTGGAAAAAAATATGGACAATTTTAAAGCAAAATAACTCTGAGACAAATGATAATTATCATTTTCCCCCAAGGGTCTGAACAGTAGCATGGAAAGAGCTGCTGTTGTGCTTTTGATGGTGCCCTGCACCACACTGTCCTGCTCCCCAGGTATTTCCTTCAAAGGAAAAAACAGCTTCAAAAGTACTCCAACATCTGTGATGTTGGAGTAGCCAAAGCACAACAGTGCTTATACAAGTTTCCTTTCTATACAGCATCCACTGTGCCTTAATTCAGTAAGTTGCTAAAACAGTGCTGGACAAGTTATCCAGCAGGTCCTCAACTCCATGACATTTTTTTCTGCAGTGACAATTATATTATAGATTCATTGCCAATATCTCTTAACAGCTACACAATTCGTATTGCAAAGAACTTGCAAAAAACTTTTTGCTGCTGCTCCAAGTAAAGCAAAACAGAGGAGGGGTTGATTTTGCTGTATTTTTCTTAATAGCCTGCTCTCAACTTTCAGAAGCTGTAAGAACAAAAATCAGCCTGATTCACAGACCAATTGCAAAGTGAGACAAAGAATAAAAATCTTCACTAGATATATGTTATAGGTCATCCTGTTTTGTGAACTTTTTGGAAGGAACAAATCAAATAGCACAGCATGCAGCAGCATCCTTTGCTTGGGAAGTATCTCACAAGGGTCATCAAACAGCTGTCGGGCAGCGTGCAACCCCGAGTGGAGTTTAATCAGCAACCTCAGGATGAAAGGCTGTATTTTAGTTACACGAGCCAACTAATCCTCTCTGGAATATTTTCTAAAGGTATATTTCATGTCTTATTTTGCTAGCTGAAATTGCCTTCTAAGAGAGTAACTTCAATAAAATAAACCAATTCCACAAACTCAACAACACTAGTTTTCCCAACTAGTTTATTTTAAGAATCTGTCAAGGAGGTAAGCTCTCCTTCAGCTTAAGGAAACAGTTTTGTTATTAAATCACAGTAATTTCTTACACAATAAGTTTATTCCTGACATATACACATCCAAATAAGCCTCTTGACTTCAGCATTCCCCAAATTAAACTACTACTAGCATTGCTAGTGGTCTGATTTTCTTAAATATTTATAGCTTGTACATTTATTTTTCCCCCTTCTTTTCTTATTTTTCAGAATTTATTTTGCTTACTAACTCCAGGTTTCGCAGGAGGGGCCTTCTGTTCCCTCGCTATCCACAGTTACACCACCTCCCAACCCCACTGCAGAGGCAGTTGCAGGAAGCAGATCTTTTGGAAGCAAGTTCTTGCAAGCCTTGATCCCAGCATGCTGTACCCATAAAATTAAAAGGTCATTTTGTATGGTATTTCTTTTATAGCAATGAAAAGTGGCACTAAACCACACCCCACCAATACCCCAAGGCAAACTCACCTTTGATTTAATCAAACCACTGAGCCGATGTGGTCCACTGCCGACACGCAGAGACACAGGTTTCCACAGGACTCCAAGTGCATCAGCTGCAGAGGTAAGTGTCCCCAAATGCTTCCACCACCACTGCCTTCTACCTCCCAGACATCACCACCCTCTGCTCCGTGCACTGAGCTATCTGCACAGCATCCCAGATCACTCAAACATTGTTAATTTGACTTAGAAAATATTTTCTAGAGATACACAACACTCTTTACTTTGCTAGCTGAAAATTCAAAGGGATAGCCTAGCTGCTAACTTGAGCTAGCAAAGCCCTACCACTGAATCAGTCTGTCCTACCTACCCTCATTGGAGCTGAAACAAGTCAGAGGCAAGCTCTCTCAGGAGCTGAGAAGCTGAAGCAGCATTTGCCCCTACTGTTGGGATGCCAGCAAGCAGCCGTCAACTTCTCAGTAGGAATGACTGCAGCCAGAGATGATGTGCATCTACCCTACAAGCCAGTTCGTCTCACCTACATAAAATACCCGGCAATGTAAAACAGAGGCTCACACGCAGCCAGGAATAATACAGGTCACGGCACACCTCTGTGAGAAAACACCTCCCCATTTGACAGAAGAGGTTCCAGGAATAAATAAACGATCTGGTACGAGGGACAGTAATTAATTGTGATACCAAGTAAAATCCTGAACCTTGTAATTTAAAAATCATATGGGCAAGTAAGACCTACCAGGAAAGACATAAACGACAAGGATGCAGAAAGTAACGAGGCAAGAGTGAACTGCAAAATCTGTACAGCTCAGAAAAGACAGCTAGGGATTTCTGTGGAAGTCTGGAATTCCTCACTTCAGAAGAAGGCAGGAGAACGAGGTGTAAGAAAATATGAAGCTAAATACTGCCATTAAGTAGGTGGTAATAAATTCAGTATTTTAGTAACTATATCAATCGCATGGATTCCTCAGAAAAGGAGTCAAGCCACAGCAGACACTGAAGAAAAGGTTAGATTAATGGGACAATTTAACAAGAGATCCTGCTCAGCAAAGAAGCTAACAGTACATTTTTCCTATAGTAGTTACTGCAACTCTTGAACACACAAAAACTGCACCTCTAGAAAAGTAAAGTTTTCTGAACTGTTTTTCAGCTGAGTAAAAAAAAAAAAAAAAAAAGCCCCAGAAACTCAAAAATGTAGCTGGAATCAAAAAATCTCACAGTATTTCATTTGGGAAACTGTGAAATAAGGCATTTCTGTATCAAATACCATTCATAGGATTTATGACCTTGGTGGTCTCCAACAATCAGGGACCCTGGCAAAAGCAGCAGTTGCTGACCCTCCACCAAGGGAAGGCTGGTCCAGCAAGTGCTGCCAAGGTAAGTGGGGTCCTGAGGTTTCCACTAACTGCAGCAGGAAGTTGGTGGCCCCTACTCCTGATCCCTGACAATGCCAAACTGCCCAGAAACCACAGGTAGGTGTGTCAGGAATTGTGCAGTCAGTAACACAGCCACAGGGCAGGTATGAGCCTCTGTTTTGTTTGACCAACAGTTATGCTTGGTTTTTTTTTGTAGGTTTAGGTAGCCAGTGACATTGCAACAACAGCACTACGAAGGGAGTGCTCAAATGCCTGAACAAACCCACCTGTAGCGCAAACAGCCACAGCTCTTCCCAAAGTCACAGAGGAATCTGGGAACCTCACAAGTTAATTCAGATAAACATATTTATAGTGCAGGCTTTTACACCAGAGCTAATCCCCCCAGTGCCTCCTTTTATAGGCAGTAGTAAGCGGCTTTAAGGTCACAACTCATCTGATGTAACACACTGCGCTGAGATGAATCACACCCCAGGAACGTCCACCCCTCCCCCTGGCTGGCCATCAGGAGTAGATGACTACATCTGGCCAGAGGAATGCTACCTTCTGCACTCTGAAAGCTGGGATACAGCTGCAAGTGACATTTATGAAAGGCCGCTGAAGTCTCATTAACCTGTCATGGTGGATGTAGGAACTTGATACCTCAAGGGTGAACAAAGGGCAGTAGAGGAAGCAATTGCAAAAATATCAAAAGATCTCTGCCCTCCTTCACTTAAATCATATTTTCTCCTGGTCTTCTTTCCCATCTGAGACTAAACAAGGACCACTACATCTTTTTGCCCTCCCTCTTGCACAGACCAGAGCATCAATCACACTCAATGCCAGTTTGTTTGGCACACATCAACCTTCATTCATGTCACACAATCTAACGCAGAGACAGTGTTCAAACACACCACCATATGGGATGAACCCTAACTGAAATCTGGCAGTAGACTACACAGGAAAAAAGAGAAGGAATGTTGTGGGGGTTTTTTTTGGTTTTTTTTTAAGGGGAAGTGACAAAGGTTTCGGCAAAGTTAGATTAGAGAAAGAGTTAATAGCTCTTCTTTCTAAGCTAATTCTTTCTGTATAGCAAACTGTTCTCTCTCCACGTGGAGTCAAGGGCATATTGTATATATGCCATCATGTCTCACTCACAGTCACAAATGAAGTACTTGAATTAGAAGCCTAGCAGGCTTCAGGTTTCTGTTACAGCCCATCCAAAACAAGGACTGCCTTCTGAACACATCTCCTTGCTGATAACCACAAGCCTACGAGCAGTGAGGCTCAAAACTTTACACATTCTAGAAAACCAGCACAAATACAGAGTTAAACTTCTCATAGTTCTGTTCAGGAAATAGGTTTATTTCAAAGTCAATTTGACTATCTAAAGCACACATGCTGTGCAGCACAGTCAAGGTCTGTCCCCTTCAGATTACTCAAAACAGACAATACTCAAAATACTTGAGAGTAAAATAACCTTTGAAAGGCTGTGGCCATCAACAAGTTTGCTCCTTCTTTGTGTCAGGGGCAGTATTCCCAGACATGCAATAACTATTCTCTCACTATATAGAGAAATTCAATCTAAAAGGCATTTTGGATGACTGCTGAAGGCAACAAAAGTCCACAGAATAACTGATCAGAACAGTAAGTTTCTGACTCTTATCTCCAAATGTTCATTATATTCGCCTCCCACTTGGAAACAGCAGAATGTCACTGAGTAGCTTCAACAAGCAGAGCTGTCCCACCATGGAGGGTCCCATGCAGCAGGTACATGCTTGATTATCTCTTCCTCACATGCCCCTACACCTTAGTGGAGCCCACAGAAGTGGGCAGAGGAAGGAAGGGTGACCGCTGGTTCTCCTGATGCTGGACATCACTATGAGTTTGCTGCTCAAGCACACCACATACAAGTGACAGAACTACTCAGTGAAGAGACTGCTAAACTCATAAAGCTGCAGCACCATGATCACCTCGGTTCTTCTGCCCAGATGTGCAGCCTGTGAAATCTTTAGAGGTTCAACTGCCTTTCTGCCCCAAGTCTGTACAGAACCTACGAAAATGATGACACCCTCCTCTAAAACTAAGGCTTCCAGCAGCTGGCAACAAAACTAACTAGTCTTTCTGTACGCAGTCCAAATCTCTCCGTCCAATCTTAGCTATATATGAAATCCCTCTTGAGTTTTTTTTCCAGTATTTCCCACATTCCCCACCCCCTGCCCTGCCACAAACACACATACAAATCTACGTCAGGACAGCTGCCTGTAAAACACTGACTAATAAAATGAAATAAGCCCCTGTTCTCATCACAGGACTTGCAGGGTACAGGGCTGACTCAAGCACTGCAAATGACAGCTGTGTTTAAATTCTTGGCCTCTTTTGCACATTGGAAGAGAAAGCAAGGCTCGGCAGCTATCCTGAACATGGGAAGACCATCAGGGAAACAGCCCTTGATACCTGGGCCTTCGCCAGCCAACAAAGCATACTCTCTGTGCCGCTGCTCGTGTCACAAAGCCAAGATAAGCGAGAAAAGAGTTACCTGGGAAACAGGAACACGCTTAGGTGCTCTGGAAGAAGGAGAGCAGGGCTGGAGGTGGCAACGCCCACCTCTGCTGGTACAGGGCACATGCTCCAGCAGCACCTGGGCACTGATGATGATAGGCCTCATCCCCATACCAAGCCAAGGCCCTTCCCACCAGACTGGCGTCCCCGGCGTTTTTGGGGCTCCCCCCTTCAGCAGAGGGACCGGGACACTGCCCCTCCAGCGTGGGGTGGGGGGCAGGTAGGGGGGAGGCCAGGGAAGGACGGCTCCCAGGAGCGCTGCCGAGGGAAGGACCGGCCGGAGACCACGGATGCGAGCAAGCCACGGGGAGAAAACGGAGGGGCGGCCGTTTTGGCGGGAGGGCTCCGGGAGCTCTCTGCACCGCTTTAATTGCATCATACAAACATGGATGCCCCACGCGGGAGCCGCGCTGCCCGCCTGCCTGCGGCCCGCTCCGCCTGCCACAGGGCAGCCCCGTGCTCCCGCACGCACTCACCGACGCCCCACCGAGGGGCGGCCCGGCGCTGGCGGGCTCAGGCAGGAAGCAAAGCGGCGCCGGCGGGCTCAGGCAGGAAGCAAGGCGGCGCCGGCGGCCCAGAGGAGCTCCTATGCCGCTGTTTCTACCCGGTGCCCCGCCTCCGCAGCCTCAATGAATGGGGAGGCGGGCGAGGTGGGGCCCTTCCGGTAGTGCCGGGTTTACGGGAGCTGGCAGCGTGTGCCCCCTCCTGGGCAGGCCCCTGGGAGCGCCGGGCGGGGGCCCGGGAAGGCCGGCAGCCCCTGCGGGAAGCGCATCGGCAGAGCGTGGGAGGGGAGCGCGGGAGCAACCCGTCCTTTGGAGCCCGTAGCCGGAGAACAGTGCGGTTGGGCAGCAAGAAGGGGCTTGTTCCTCAAGGGCAGGTTACAGGCGATCGATTTATGCCGTTAGTCCAGTTTGGGGAGAAAACCTGCTTGGTTTTTGCTCCCTCAAGCTCTGGGGAATGGAGAGGCTGAGTTTGAGCCATCCATTCCTGTGCTGCTCGCCATGCTCTGATAGCCGAGGGGGTTGGACTAGGTGATCTCTAAAGAGCTCTTCCAACCCCTACCATTCTATGATTCTATGAACTCCTGCCAAACGTGGCCGACCAAGGAAGTGATGCAGGGAGTAAAGGTGGACACTGGTGGACTTGGATTAGGCTTCTGACATTGCTTCCCATGCAGTACTATAGTCCCAGCCAAGGAAATCTCTTGTTGATGAAATTAATGTGGCTGCCTCCGAAAACTGGGGTGAATGGCCAAAAAGAGCTGTCGATATTGGATGGGGAACAATGCTGGGCTTAAGTCCCATTTTCAGAGTATCCATAAGGTCCGTGGTAAGACTACTATGGGAGAAGTTTCAAGCGTGCTGTGGAGTGGGACTTAACATGGATCTTGAAGAACCCATTGAAGTGGAATTCTAGAAAGGAGGAGGAATGGTTTTGGAAAGAAATCCAAATAAGCAGTGGGGAAGTGCTGGTTGAGTAGGCACTTAGTAATAAGTTCTGGAGGTTACAGTGGATCCCAAAAGTCCTGTGAGACTACTGCATGCTACTTATGGTACTATGGAAAAAAAAAATAAACAGCCCACTCAAAAGTACTGTATCTTTTTTGTAAAGCATCTTACTGGAAGCATATGCAGAATGTAGAAAGTAATGATGAAGCTGTAATCAGTAGTGCTGAAACGTCAGCTGTAGTACTGTGCCTATTTTGACATTTAACCGTAAATACACCTATTTGGAGGAAACCTAAATAATAGTTTTAAGAAGGCTTCTAAGAAACACATTTGTTAATGAAAAGCTGAAGTAACTTTGTCTTTTCCAGAACAAAAGCAGAACAGTAGAATGGTCCTTCAGTGAATAAGCAGGCAAAGGCATAAACAATAAAGAAATTGCTTCATGTCAATTATAACTTCACCATTCTCATTAATGATTACCCACTGCAAAGGCTGGAGGACATTTTGGGTTGTGCATTCACAGAAAGCCTTAGAACAATGTTTTGCTGCCATGTTTCTTCAACAGCTGCTCCATGTGAAATGAAAAGCACTACCTATGATGTTGCAGTCTGCTTCTGCCTCTTACTGCCATAGTTCATCTCCTGTGCTTATTAGTAGATGTGGTTGCATACATAAGGGGGTTGGTGGTTTGACAGTATGGCTCCTAAAATTGTTAAGGGAAAAAAACCCCTTTTTTAGGCTAAGCTGAGGTACCCAAGAACATCACGTACAAATTAACAGGCAAAAAAAAACCCAACCAAACAAGTGCTCTGGGATGTCTCTGCTTTTTGCTAGACATTCTGTGTTTAAAAATCACTTGTTGTACCTTAATCATTCATTGCTTTTTTTTTTTTTTTTTTTAAATTCAGAAGCTGGTCAGCCCATCGTAGCTCATTTTAATCCATAGAACCCAGGAATAGCATTATTTCCTCTGTTCTCTGCTGTCCTGGACCTTGTTGTTGTGATCATCCAGGTGAGTCAATGTCCAGCCAAAGGCCAGGCTGCAGACAGGGATGGACTGGTTATGTCTCACAGTCAGGCTATATGTAGGCATCCTCGCCTGCTTACAGAGGAAATCCTGTCTGGTGATGCAGCTGCAAAGGCAACACCTGAACAAAACCAAGGAGGGTATGAAACCTATGCTCAGAACTTTTTGGTACGAGGTGCCAGGTGGCAGTTTTCAAGGTGCACTCTCTCTAGTTATATGAACTTTGGGCAATACGAAAGAAATGGACTGGAAGGAAGGAAATATTATTCATTCTGATGTTCAGGTTCCTTGGAGAAGATGTGGCAACGTCAAGAGCTGAGCAAGTGGAATTGCCAACATCCAACCATGCCTAGTTGCCCCAGGCCAAAACTGTGCCAGGGACCACACAGTGTGTCATTGACTCCATCTATACTTCTAAGTTAAGCAAAGCTAAGGAATATTCATGGAACTTAATCACTGTTTGTCTATTTTTTTTTAAAAGGCCTGTGGCCCAGTTTTCATCCACACCAACTAACAGTGTCCCAAATAACCCTTAGGCACAAGAGCTGCTAGCACGGCCTGTGCCCATTCCCTGTTTACACAAAATCATGCTCTCCTGGAGGGTCAAATAATTTAATATTGTGGACATTAACCTTTGTGTTCCATAAGCATTTTCTGTCTTGGGCCAACTTAGTCTAATATAAAAGCAGTCCATAGACCTGCCTGCGGAACTGTGCTTAGGGACATGCCCTAGTCCTGTTGCAATAAAGAGCGTGGATGTGGCCGAGATGTGTAAAACTAGGGTGAGGTGAATACTGTCTTGCATACCAGAGCAGTGTGATAACAAAGGCAATGGGGTGGGCAGACCTACTGTGACTAAGCAGTTGGCCATTCCCTGCAGAATTTGTGTAGCCAAATATGAAGGTGTAGGAAAATGTGTAGGGGGAAAATTGGAAAGATGGAGGAGGTGGATGGGCTTTTCAAAAGCTTTAGCTTCACAAAGGGCAGCCATCACCTCTCACTCTGGGCTCTACCGGCATCATCGTGTGGGTGGGAAACTCCCATGGCTCTGGCAATGACCTTTCCTTCCAAGAGCACACAGACTAGCCAACTGCATGGTGTCAGAGCAAGGTACTAGGCCCTGGTCTCCAGCAGAAGGCACCAGAAACTCCTAAGTTTCATACATTGTGTGCTCCGGAGGTAAAATATCAGAGCAAGAGAGGAGGGTCTGGAAGCTGCACCCATTTTCCAAGCTCAGGGGCTGAAAGGGAGCTCCTGCTTTTCAAGAGAAGTGTGCCAGGTTGGATTTTCCTGGATTAGAGATAGTGTGTTGGAAGAAAGCATTGCAAGAAAGATACACTGCTTTTCAAAGAGCCAAAATACTGGTGGTATCTTTACTGTAGGTGAAGTAGTCCCTCCCAATTCCTACAGCATTTGGTTCTTACTGGGAGCTGGCAGATGCTCTCTTGTAAATGCCTTTCTTGACATGTTCTGGCAGCAGTCCTGCTAGGTGCCCCTCCATTGGCATAAGGTGAGTATTTGCCACCTTTGACAGAAGCCTCTGTCCTCAGGGCTCCACAATTTCGATTGCAGAAAAGCTACATTGCAGCCCACCATAGAACTCTATGGGCTGGAAGGTGGCATTCCAACCTTGGAATTCCCAGTCCCATCTAGGGAGGTGTGTTGTGTTTGAGAAGAGTGTTGTTCAATCTACACATTTTAGTCACCCTTACATTTGGAATGAACAGTATGATGCATCCTAGTGACAGCTAAGGCAAGTCTCTAAAGCAGTTTTAAAATGCACCTTATTGCAATACACAGAACGAACCAAATGAACTCTAATGATCTGCTTATCTGTCTCTTTTCCTTCTCTTGTTTGGTTGTGGGAGTTATTTCAAGTTATTCAGCCTTACAGTAATAACCACTGGCAAATAAAACTAGTGAAAGATAATTACGAACAGGTATTTCCATTTCAGTGGGAGGATTTTCTTTCCTGCTTTGGCCAGAGGGATACTCTCATGTTTCATCCCCTCTGATTTATGCCATTTCTTTTTTTTCTTTGCTTGTGTGTTGAATTCAGTAGTAGTTCAAGACCCAGTAATCAAAGGAGATGCATCAAACAAAACTGCTGAGACAAGAACTGGGCCAAGAAGTCACCTTTGAATCAGGTGGTGGATTTTAAAGTCCTCTCAGCCACATTTTATTCCTAAAATGCTGAAAACAAGGGGAGGTGTGCCTGCCAAGAATGGAGTGACTCCAGACTTATGAAAGTGGGATACTAAGAAGTGTGTTCCATGCGTTTTGGGCATTTTATTATAAATCTAAAGATATGCCTTGGAATGCACTTGGCCAAGGCCGTGGGAGGTGGTGGAGTAAGGCAAGGCTTTTTGTACTCATTTTCAGATTTTTATCTGAAGCCAACACCCTCAATACCACCCTTTTCTCTGTAATCTTTTCTCAAAATAACCAGAGCTAACATCCTGTTACCGCTTTGGGTTAGTCCCGTGCTGAGCAAAGCTGTTCTTTCACCTGCTAACACGCTTGGGCTAGTTTGCTCATTCATCTTCTCCCTATTTTTTTTTTCCTTTTTCCCATTAAGATTTAATGGGTGTAGCACACTTCCTTGAGAATCTTGTGTTTATTTGAGGGGAAGAAAGTCATGATTTTATTGGAAATGATTAGTATAATTCACGTGTTTTGTGCTCTCTGAAAGCACTGGAGATGAAAAAGACTTTTGTACTTTCTGCTCTTGAAAGTTCATTGTTCCTGGCAAAGTCATTTAGGATTTTACATGCCCTGAAATGGTGTCACACACAGGTGAAGCACAGACAAGGCTACACCCATGCACACCACAGGGCACTGAGAAATGCTAAGACAGTTTTCTAGGGAAAACCACAGTGTCCTTTTGGCTTTGTACATTTATTTAAAAAGTTGAGGACTCGTCTGGATTCAAAGAAACTTTCCATGCATTGAGGAACAGGTGGTTTAGTTTTCATTTTCAGGGAGTATAGGTGTTTGGGTTGTTGGTTTTTTTTTTAAAGTGAAATTTGAATTATGTATTTAAAACCAGTAAAAAAACCCTTAGAAATAAACATTCAAGACCTACAAGCCATACATCTATATAGTCTCATCATAGTTGACCACAGTGTCGATGCTGACATCCTATAGCTCATGTTACACTCAGCAGATTCATGACATCTCATACAAACAGCAAAAAGCTCCATCTGATCACCTCCTGGACTCTATTTTTCAGTAGCTGAGCCTGCACGTAGCTTACTCATTGACAAGACAGGACCAGACTGTTTTCCTCAAAGTACAGCTGCTTCCTGATAAGCCATGCCCCATAGGAGAAGGAGCCTCACCCCAGAAGGACCCTCATCACAAGACTTGCTTTGTCACACTCTTCTTTTGTGTGCTGGAGACAAAGATACTTGAGAAGAGCCATGTGACCTCTTCTGGGAACATTTCAGAATCTTGATTTACAGGTGAGTGGATAAAACATTCATTTTAGCACCTGAAGATACACCTCTGATTCTGCTGAACTTAGTGTAAAGTACACATTGAGTGGTTTTAAACTGAATTTCCCTGTCAAATTATATGCTGAATTTGTCTATTCCACTTGGTCAGGCCATCCTCCCGCTCGTTAGTGGAAGCCATCTTCCTCCAGTGTTGGGGCGCAATTAAATCCTATAATCCGCTTTCTTACACAAAAAGGAGCAAATAACATTCCTATGATTTTTTTAAAGTTAGAATTCAAGGGGAGACAAAAGATGTCTGTTTTGGTATTTCTTTTTGTGGTAGTTTGACCCGGGCTGGATGCCAGGTGCCCACCACACCGCTCTATCCCCCACCTCCTCAGCAAGCCAGGGAAGGGGAGAAAATAAGATGGGAGTCTCGTGGGTTGAGATAAAAGCAGTTTAATAAAGAAGCAGCAAAGCCGCGCAAGTGGGAAGCAAAGCAAAAGCAGATAAAGCTATTACTCTCTACTTCCAATCAGCAACAATGTCTGTCCACCTCCCGAGAAGCAGGGCTTCAGTACGCGTAGCGGTTGCTTTTGGAAGGCCAGAAATGAATCTTGCCTCCTCTTCCTGCTCTTCTCCCCCAGTTTATATTACTGAGCTGATGTCATATGGTATGGAATATCTCCTTGGTCAGCCTGGGTCAGCTGTTCTGGCTGTGGTCCCTCCCAAGATTGTGCTCACCCACAGCTATTGGTGAAGATGGGGGAAGGAATGCTGGAGGGACAGCCCTGATGCTGTGTGAGCAGTAGCCACAATATTGATATCAACAGTAAGCACAGCACTGCAAAAGCTGCTGTGGAAAATCACTAACATCCCAGACCCACTACAGTCTCCACCCCTTATTCCATACCATTTATGTCATGCTCAGACAAACCATCTTAACAACCCATATACATTCTTATATACTCTCATTAACCAGTACCCCGACTCTTCAACAGACAAACGTCATTCTTATATCTTTCATCCTCTGTAGATGTTCACTGGAGCAGGCCATAACTTATGTGTCATCCATCAAGATGAATATCCAGGCCAGGGGAAACAGTGTGTTTAGTGTTGGGCACCAGCACTGGCTTGGTTTGTCCACTTGTCCGGTTTTCTTGCAAAGTTCATACCTCATTGTCTACAACAGATAACTCACATAACAGGTTATTTTTCCCCCAAGGTTAAGTCTCCTTGAGGTACACATCGAGTTTCTCCATCCTTTCTGATCACCCACCAAGTACACCCAGGCCCTTGAGCAAAGACAATCCCACAAATGGGTTTGCCCTTTCCCATGGGAGGTGCAACCCATACTGCCTTCCCCAGCCATTTCCCTGGGTGCACTACAGGGACCTTATCTCCTCCCACAGTATGTAGTAGTTTTGTTTGGGCAGGACCAGGACAGTTAGTTGAACCTCTGCTGTTAACCAGCCAAGTGGCTTCTGCTAAATTTTTATCCCACTGCTTCCATGCCCTATTGCCAGTGCTCTCAACGTGGTCTTTAGTAATCTGTTATATCTTTCAATCTTTCCAGAGGCTTGTGGGTGATAGGGAATGTGTTATATCCACTCAGTGCCATGATTCTTTGCCCAGGAGTTTATGAGATTATTTCAAAAATGAGTCCAATTGTCTGATTCAATTCTTTCTGGAGTGCCGTGTTGCCACAAAACTTGCCTTTCAAGACCCAAGACAATATTTCGGGCAGTGGCATGGTTTACAGGGTATGTTTCCAACCAACCGGTAGTTGCTTCCACCATGGTGAGTATATAACGCTTGCCTTGATGTGTTCGTGGTAGCAGTCCAACATAGTCAATTTGCCAGGCCTCACCATATTGAAAACCCAGCCATCGGCCTCTGTTCCAGGGAGACTTGATTCGTGTGGCTCGCTTGATTGCGGCACACGTTTCACATTCGTGGGTGACCTGTGTAATGGCTTCCATGGTCAAGTCCACCCCTTGATCACGAGCCCATCTATATGTTGCATCTCTTCCCAGATGTCCTGATGTTTCATGGGCCCATCAAGCTATAAATAGTCGAGGTCTACTTGAGCTACTTCAATTTTGGCAACTCTGTCTACCTTTTGGTTGTTCCATTGTTCTTCAGTGGCACGGCTTTTGTGCACGTGAGCATCTACATGATGTACTTTCAGAGTCATGTTTTCCACCTGGTCAGCAATGTCTTGCCATAATGCAGCAGCCCAGACATGTTTACCCTTGCGCTGCCAGTTGGTCTTCTTCCATTGCTGTAGCCATCCCCATAGGACATTAGCCACCATCCAGGAGTCAGTATAGAGTACTAGCCACTTCTCTCATTCTGCAATCTTTAGAGTTAGTTGGATGGCTTTCACTTCAGCAAACTGATTCAACTCACCTTCTCCTTCAGTGGCCTCAACAACTCATCATGTGGGACTCCACACAGCAGCTTTCCACTTACAATGATTTCCTACCACGCAGCAGGATCCATCAGTAAACAAAGCATAATGCCTCTCATCTTCTGACAGTTCATTATATGGTGGTGCCTCTTGGGCACGAGCTACTTACTCAGGCAATGCTCCAAAATCTCTGCCTTCTGGCCAGTCCATGATCTCTTCCAGGATTCCTGGGCGATTAGATTTCCCCAGCCGAGATCGTTGTGTAATCAACGCCATCCACTTACTCCATGTAGCACTGGTTGCATGATGTATAGAAGGAGTTTTCCCTTTGAACATAGAGTGTAGCACAGGCAGACATGGTGCCAAGAGGAGGTAAGCTTCTGTGCCAATGACTTCTGAAGCAGCTCAAAGTCCCTCATATGCTGCTAGTATTTCTTTGTCAGTTGGGGTGTAGTGGGCTTCTGATCCTCGATATCCTCGGCTCCAAAACCCTAATGGTCGACCTCGGGTTTCTCCAGATGTTTTCTGCCAGAGGCTCCAGGTGAGACCATGCTCTCCAGCAGCAGTGTAGAGGATATTTTGCACATCTGATCCTGTACGGATGGGCCCAAGGGTGACTGCACGAGCTATTTCCTGTTTAATTTGTTGAAAAGCTTCTTGTTGCTCAAGGCCCCACTCAAAACAGTTCTTCTTTCTGGTTACTCTCAAAAGAGGGCTCACAAGCTGACTATAACCTGGGATATGCATCCTCCAGAATCCCACAAGGCCCAGGAAAGCTTGTGTTTCTTTCTTATTAGTTGGTTGAGACGTAGTTGCTATTTTATTCACAACATCCATAGGCACATGCCGATGCCCATCTTGCCATTTTATGCCCAAAAACTGGATCTCTTTGCAGGTCCCTTTACTTTGTTTCTTTTTATAGCAAAACCAGCTTTTAGGAGAATCTGAATTATTCTTTTCCCTTTCTCAAACACTTCTTCTGCCTTGTTGCCCCATACAATTATGTCATCAATGTCCTGTAAATGTTCAGGGGCATCACCCATTTCCAGCACAGTTTGGATTAGACCATGACAAATAGTAGGACTGTTTCCACCCCTGGGGCAATCGATTCCAGGTATATTGGACACCTCTCCATGTGAAGGCAAATTGTGGCCTGCACTCTGCTGCCAATGGAATTGAGAAGAATGCATTAGCGATGTCAATCGTAGCATACCACTTGGCTGCTTTTGACTCCAGTTCATACTGGAGCTCTAACATGTCTGGTACAGCAGCACTCAGCGGTGGTGTCACTTCATTCAGGCCACGATAGTCTACTGTTAACCTCCACCCTCCATCAGATCTTTTTCACAGGCCATATGGGACTATTAAATGGGGAGTGAGTTTTGCTAATAACTCCTTGAGCCTCCAGTTGTTGAATCAACTCACGGATGGGAGCCAGAATCTCAGTTCGTGGGATATTGTCTCCGGTGCACCGTCCTGGTAGCAATTGGTACCTGTTGCTCTTGAACTTGCAGCAATCCCACAACAAAAGGGTCTTCTGAGAAGCCAGGTAAACTAGAGAGTTGTTTGATTTTCTCTGCATCTACAGTGGCTATACCAAAAGCTCATCAATACCCCTTGGGGTCTTTGAAGTACCCTCTCCTGAGGTAATCTATGCCAAGAATACAAGGTGCCTCTGGACCAGTCACAATGGGGTGTTTTTCCCATTTGTCCCCTGTTAAGCTCACTTCAGCCTCTAATACAGATAATTCTTCACATCCCCCTGTCACTCCAGAGATCCAGACAGAATCTGTGCCTCTTTACCTTGATGGCATCAATGTACACTGTGCCCCTGTGTCTACTAAGGTTTTATACCTTTGTGGGTTTGATGTGCCAGGCCATCGAACCCACATAGTCCAGTAGATTCGGTCATCCCTTTCCTCCTCCTGGCTGGAGGCAGGGACCCTCTATTTCTGTTCTTCATCAGAGTATTTGCTATCTGATCCTTGCAATTGCAGACCTGAAGTCTCCTCATTGGTATCGAAGGAAGTGGTTGCAATTCTTCTATGTCTTGGAGATTGCTGATTGTCCTCTTTTGTTCTGGCAGCTACTATGCTGACAGCCCTCTTGGGTGGTCCTTTTCTAACAACTGTCTTCCCCCTTAGTTCACATACACACGCTTCCAGCTTAAAAGTGGGTTCACCATCCCATTTCCTCATATTCTCTCCTTGGCCATGTAAAAAGAGCCAGAGTTCATTTCGTGGTGTACTCATACGTCTGGGACTTCCTTTTCCCCTGGTCGGGGCAGTGGATGACCGAATTCTTGGGGCGGTTCTGGCAGTCAGGCCATCATCCCACACTGATGAGGAGGGGCAGGAGCTCTCTTCATAGTTCTGTAACCAAGAAGATACCCTCTCCACTGTTGGTATGTCCATGTCTGGATGATACACCATTGCCAGGATATTAGAATATGTAGCTGGGGCACTCTGAATCACTTTTCTCAACATGGCCCACGTACACTGGACATCGTCTGGATCTGTGGAGGCCTCAGCATTATCTAGATCACCATAGATGACTTCCAGCACAGCTAATTCCCTTAGGTATTGGATGCCTTCATCACCTCTAGTCCACTTTCCTCGGGCATTTACAAGATCTTCCTTGAATGGGTATCTTGCCCGTACACTTGAGAGGAGTTGTTTCCAGAGACTACAAATTGAGGTCTTTTTTCCAATGCCTCTATCAATTTCCCGGTCCCTAGCAAGAGATCCTAGCTGTTGGGCTTCTCTACCTTCCAATTGCTGACTGTCAGCCCTGTTATCCCAACATCAGAGCAGCCAGGCACCAATCCGTTCACCTGGCTGGCGACTGTAATCTTTTCACATATCTCTAAGTTCTGTTGAGGTGAGGGACCGAGTAGTTTACATTTCCTTTTCGATTTCTTTCACTCCTTCTCCTGATCTCTTTACTGAAGGACTAGCTTCTTCTTCTAACCTTTCCTCTTCCTCCTTTTCTGCCCTTACTAATCGATGATATGGACTTTACCTCCTTATCCACTGTTTCTTTTTCACTACTGGGGCAACCACTGTGGCTGTTGTTTGATTCCCTGACTCAACCATGGTGGTCTCAGATACAGTTTGAATTTCCACCTCGGCCATAGTTCTCTGAGAGGACTGGACTGTGGCTCGGTAGGCAGAGGCTAGGCCCCAGTATAGTGCCTGAACCTGATGGGCCTCATTAGGGTAGGTAAGACACCCTTCTATCAGGTGGCGTGCCAGTAAAGCAGGGTTTTTTATCTGTTCAGGTGTAAAATCCCAGGTAACAGGAGGTGTTAACCGTCCTAGGAATTTGCCCAAATTCATCCACACACCCTGCCACCCAGGGACTGGCCACTTCAGGGGGCATTTTAACATGTTTCCATCCCAAATTTGTCCTCTCTGATACCCAGATGAATCCAGATTCCACAAAATATGTAATATACCAGCCATGTTAATTAGTAATATTAAAACTCTCATATAAGGGTGACTAAGGACCTGGGAAGTCTGTATAACAAAATTGTCTACATCAGTCTGAGCTGAGGGGAAAGAAGTGCGTTGCTCCACGACCTCCATAAGATAGCTCCCACAGCACAGTAAATCCATCAGTAACAGAATGAGACTCACTATTATTATTTGGGCCATCATGTTCCCAGGCCCTTTCATCCTTTTCACAAAATCATATAGCCAACTTAGCAAAGCTATCAAGGTTAGAGCGTAGCATGGAGTCAATGTTAGTAGCATCATGTTCCCAAACATTAGAAAGTGTAAGATAAGCTGCATAGCAGCAAGGCTCCGTGACCAGCACAGGAACTTTGCACTCATTGGCTTACTGTAATTACAATGCATTTAATGTAAAACTGCTATTATCTCGCCCGACGTTGGGCGCCAAAAAGGCTGTGGTAGTTTGACCCTGGCTGGATGCCAGGTGCCCACCACACTGCTCTATCCTCCACCTCCTCAGCAAGCCAGGGAAGGGGAGAAAATAAGATGGGAGTCTCGTGGGTTGAGATAAAAGCAGTTTAATAAAGAAGCAGCAAAGCCGTGCGTCCAAGAAGAGAAGCAAAAGCAGATAAAGCTGTTACTCTCTACTTCCCATCAGCAGCGATGTCCGGCCACCTCCCGAGAAGCAGGGCTGCAGTACACATAGCGGTTGCTTTTGGAAGGCCAGAAATGAATCTTGCCTCCCCTTACTGCTCCTCTCCCCCAGTTTATATTACTGAGCTGATGTCATATGGTATGGAATATCTCCTTGGTCAGCCTGGGTCAGCTGTTCTGGCTGTGGTCCCTCCCAAGATTGTGCTCACCCACAGCTATTGGTGAAGATGGGGGAAGGAATGCTGGAGGGACAGCCCTGATGCTGTGCGAGCAGTAGTCATAATATTGATATCAACAGTAAGCACAGCACTGCAAAAGTTGCTGTGAAAAATCACTAACATCCCAGACCCACTACACTTTTCCCTGATGAAGATTATTATCATGGGGCCAAGCAAGAAGCAACCCAAAGTTAAACTTCAGGGATAATTTATTTCTTCAGTGAGCATCAGCCCTAAGATTCAAAATATTGGTTCAAATCACCCTCACATAGATCTGTGGATTTTCAGTATGTCTTAAAAAAAAATTAAAATTCATTACAGGTGAAAGAGAGATTGTCTTTGTTTCTGTATATCTCACGACAAAATTTCTGCCCAGAATTATGCATAGGGAGAATTTTAGGCTGACCAAAACTGTGATTTAGGATGAACTAAATTACTCAAATCACAGAAAGTCCTTCTTGCCTCCCAATCTGCAGTAGTACCCTGACAAATTTCAACTGAATTTTGAGAAAAAGCAGTTTCATTCTCTTGCTGTCAGCTCACAGGCTACATCCAAGTTCTATGGATTTTTTCACTCACTCTCTACAGGTAAAACTCTCAGCTGAGAGACTAGAAGCAGAGGGACAGGACGCTTTGTGCATTGCAGTACGCATTGGTGTTGACTGATGGAAGGTGTTGACTGGGTGTTCTTTGCATTCCTGGAACAAATGATGCTGGTGATTGTGGGATTTTTTTCTTGTGACTGAGAGGGAATTATTTTCTTTTGCCTTGATAAACTCTAGCATGCCCTGCTCATACCCAGCCCAAATGCAGCAAAAATATCCCCCTTCCTAGCCTGCTGCATTGACCTCTTTGCAGCCCCTCACTGGCTGTCTTTGTAACTTGTACGAAATGGCATCTGTTGGTCTGTACTCTGCAGGGCTTTGCAGGTCCTCATTTCCTCTTTAGTATTTACAAATTGATTTCCTCTTCTGATCCACCATGACGCTACACAACTGTGGCTAAGTCTCTTGGTGCTATAGCAATAAAAATAGCAAGCACCGTTCCAGCTAGTAACACCTTTTCTTCATATAATGAAATCAAATCAGTAGCACTGAAGGATCCCAGGCAAATCAATAGAACTGACATCAGAAACTCTGAGCCATTCACTTTCTGGTATCTCCCAGCTTTAATCTAATCATCTTTTATCAACCCAATCTGGTTTGTTGTTGTTGTTGTTGCTAAATCCATTTTTAAAAACCTCAACAAAATAAAACTGAGCCCAAGATAGATCCTGAAGGAAACCTATGAGTAACTTTTCTTCATATCAGCGGTCCTCTTTCAACACAGTCAACATCATCTTCCTTCTCATTAGCCTCACTGCCATTCACCTTCCTTTCTATTTGGTTTATGTAGTAACCTTTTCTTCTGTTCAGCCAGTGTCCAAGATAGCACTGTATCATTTACTTTACTGCAGTCCAACTAGATTAGATATGCTGTATTTCTCTTGTCAAGAAAGTTACTTGCTTTTGTCAAATAAACCAAATGATCTCTTTCTAAGAACTCCCTTGCCTTTGTGTTCCATTTTTCATCTAAACATGTGCCTTTCTAGAGCTTTACTTCAAAGTCTGTCTTAATATCTTGTGTACTACTAAAATCAGAGTCCTGTGGCTCCTGTTAATCCAGTTGTGTAGTTTTACCTCTAATTTAACAAAAAAAAGGATAAGAAAAATCTTCCAGATTTTTAATTACATGCTCAAACCTTCTCACAGTTCTGGGATGGAGACAATCTGCTTTTCAACTAGTGTGCATTAAAATCTGTGGTTTCTTTTCCAACCATTTCATCATCAGTTGTGCACATCTCTATTCCCAACAGATTTTCCCTTCTCAATGTCCTTGCTGGAAACTTTGGACATTTAGGACAAAACCTGAAGGAGGACTTGGCAGCCCAAAATGAAACTTTAGTTGATTAAAGGCTTCTGCATTCAGAGCAGTGATCCTAATCTTTTCCAAACTTATGAAGGCTCATTAGCTCAGAGACCATCTAATCAAATGATCCCCACTTTCCCATCAGCACCTATGACCAAATTACATCAGGAGCACTCAAAGAACAGAAAGTGTGAGTGCTGAGTTCAGATGAGGCTGGCAGTGCCTTTCAAAGCAGCAACTGAACCCCAAGGATCCCTCTGCCAAGCTCATTGCCCTTGTCAAAGGGCAAGTTGCCTCCCTCTTGCGCTCATTTTTCTCCCAGGAATTTTGCACTCCTCTGAACCTAGGGGCTCTGCTTAAATGTGTGGATACAAAGTGACATACATCCTGCCATTCAAAGAACTCTCCCAGCAAGTCAGACCAAGAGCACACTAAGGGTCTAAGATTAAGTTACATATAAGAAACCTTGAATATACAATTCAAGAGATCACTACCAATTTAAGAATAAAAGTTATCCAGTCATTAATGGCCCCTGACAGTATATGGCTGAGGTCATCCAAGATATCTTGGTAACATCTCAGTCACTTAGATCATTCCCATCTCAGCACTAACTGAATACGATGGGCTGTGTCCTGTTTGCTGTTGGTGAGGGCAAGATGCACAGCACAGCTTGCATCCACACAGCAAACCCCTCATAGAATCATAGAATGGTAGGGGTTGGAAGGGACCTTTAGAGATCATCTAGTCCAACCCTCCTGCTAAAGCACTGCCACCTAGATCAGGTCACATAGGAATGTGTCCAGGTGGGTCTTGAAGACCTCCAGAGAAGGAGACTCCACAACCCCTCTGGGCAGCCTGTGCCAGGGCTCCCTCACCTGAACAGTGAAATAGTTTTTTCTTATGTTTAAATGGAGCTTTTTGTGTTCCAGCTTCATCCCATTACCCCTTGTCCTGTTGCTAGATACCATCGAAAAAAGGGATGTCCCAACCTCCTGACACCCACTATTTAGATATTTGAAAATAAGATTCCCCCCTCAGTCTCCTCTCCTCTGGACTAAACAACCCCTGTTCCCGCAGCGTTTCTTCATAAGGAAGAAGCTCCAGTTCCCTGATCATCTTGGTGGCCCTGCACTGGACTCTCTCCAGAAGTTCTTTGTCCCTCTTGAGCTGAGGAGCCCAGAACTGGATACAGGACTGCACATGAGGCCTCATCAAGGCAGAGCAGAGGAGGAGGAGAACCTCCCTTGACCTGCTGGCCACACTCATCTTGATGCATCACAGGATGCCATTGGCCTTCTCGGCCATGTGGGCACATTGCTGGCTCATGGTTAGCTTATTATCAATCAGGACTCTGCATAGCTGCTCTCCAGCAGGTCAATCCCCAGCCTGTACTAGTGCACGGGATTGTTCCTTCCCAGATGCAGGACTTTGCACTTGCCCTTGTTGAACCTCATGAGGTTCCTCTCTGCCCAACTCTCAAGTCGGTCGAGATCCCGCTGAATGGCAGCACAGCCTTCTGGGGAATCAGTCAGTCCTCCCAGTTTGGTGTCAGGTGACTTCACCTTCTCCAAAACAAGCCCATAGGCAAGTCCCATGAACTGTGCCATTGTCTGGGAGAGGGTGTTCTTGCACATGCCATACCTATAGTAGGAGCTATTAAGCATCATGGGCAACCATGGACTAGTACACCATCCTGGTCACTCACCATGTTTTATTTACTAACTTAGTTGTAGCCAGAGTGGCTGAAGTTTTGTTACAGACCTAGAGACAGACACGTCAGAGTTTTGGACAGGTGACTTAAACACTTCCCCTTGAGCAGCTCAGATACCACAGCGGGTGCGGTACATTTTAGTCCTGGGAATGTAACTTTCATTTACTATACAAAGGAATAAGACACCTTCCTCAGCATTGTGAATTTTTGTTCCAGGAGCAAAATTAACTTCCTGGCCCTTTATCTAAGTGTGGTCCAAATACTGTGTTTGATCTCAGCCTCCTACTCTGTACACAGCACCCCTACTTCCTCCTTTTTAAATGTTGTTTCTATTTATACAGTTACCAAACCTTTCAGTACTTATCTTCACAGGTCTCTGCAAGGTCTAACTCAGCTTGACTTTTGGCAACTGGTACTGAATTCCTACATTTTCTGACCTTCAAAACATAGCTGCCTAGACTGACTGACCTCTTTATCCGGTCCCATAGACTGTTTACACCTAGTGTCCTTCCTTGGGCAGTCATCCATCCAGGTAACGCTGGAGAACTTCCTCATTCATTTTCCCCTTGTTTAGCATGCAAATTCCTGAAAGATTTGCTACCTCTGATGTAAACTCTTATACTCTTTCATATGCAGACCCTGAGTTTGTCAAACTGGTTAACTCCACTCAACACTTTTCTTAAGTTTCTTGACATTTTCACTGGGAAAAAAATCCCTACCAAAAACAAACACAGAAAGGCAATTTTTATCCTTTCTCCGATTCCATTTAATTGCAATCAACATCCAAATGCAATGAACATCCAAAATATATCCCTTTTTGCTTGTGGGGATGAACAAGTGTAATATCACTTCTCTATATTCTTGGGTTGGCAGCTGGAGCATTAAACTCTTGCATATTGACAATTTTCAGTAATATTTATTCTTGATATTAAGGAGACATTAAAGGTCTAGAGTTTTATAAAAGAGGCTTCTAACACCATCCCGTTTTCCCCTTCACCATCCTTTCCCTCATTCTGCTTGCTTTATTACCTGTCACTGTAGCATTTAGTAATGATTAAGAAGGCAAATTAAGCATAGGGAATCATTAAGAAAGACAGAACAGTACCGAAAGGAAAGCTTTGTCATGGCTCTGGTTTGCTCACATCTCAAGAACTGTGCCCACATCTCAAAACGAAGATATCAGAACTTGAAAGGTTCAGCTAACAGAAAGATTAACACTGAGGATATGGAAGGATTTACATTTAAGGAGGGGCTGAGTAGGTTTGGATTCAGTAGCTTCAGAAAGAGACGACTAACAGAAGATATGCTAACAGAGCTGTGAAATGACGGATGGGAAAAGTGGATCCTATGAGTTGATAGAGAGGGTGTTCACTTCTCTTCCAGAACAAGAGCCAGGAGCTGTCAAATGCAAATGGTGTTCAGGATGCAAAACGTGCTGCAGCACTGGACAAATGCTTGGCAGAGAGAACCATCAAAGTGACCCATCAGAGCTACAGATAAACTATATTGGGCTTGGGAAATCCCTGGAACTGAGAAGAGATGGAGATTGGGAAAGCACTCCCAGGGGAGTACAGCAAATGTTTATGTATATACTTGCACCGCTCTTACTTTTCACTATGCACCTCTGTAGTGATTTTGCCTGGGCCAGATTTTTTGTTAGCAGGGGGGTGACTACAGGGGTGGCTTCTTTAAATAAAGAGCTGCCAGAAGCTTCCCCTGTAGCTGACAGGGCCAGTGCCAGTGAATTCTAAGATGGACCTGCAGCTGACCCAGGCCTGGTCAATTAGTGACTGAGGTAACGCCTCTGTGAATAATGTATTGCAGAAGGGGAAGAAGATGCTGCACAGTTGCTAAACTGCAGCAGCAACAGGGAGAATGTGAAAACATCTCTGCAGACACCAAGGTTAGTGGAGAAAGACTGTTCTCCCAGTGGATGACCCATGTTGGGGCAGGGTGTGAGGAGCTGCCCCCATGGGAGGCCCCATGCTGGAGCAGTTTATGAGGAACTGCAGCCCATGGGAAGGACCCACGCTGGAGAAGTTCTTGAGGGACTGTCTCTCGTGGGGAGGGACCACACACTGTAGCAATGGGACGTGTGAGGAGGCCTCCCCTTAGAAGAAGCAGGGGCAAAGTCCACCTGTATTGAACTGACCAGAACCCTCATCCGCCACCCACTGCACTGCTGGAGAGGAGGGAAAGAGAGTCCTGGGAAGGAGAGGTGTTTTAAGATTCAGTTTTATTTCTTGTTTCCATGTTCTTGTTGTTCCTTTAATAAATTAAACCTTTTTCTCTCCAGGTTGAGTCTGTTTTGCCCATGATGCTAATTGCTGAGCGATCTCTTTGTCTATCATCTTTTGACATGCAGCTGTTTCTGGTAAGGGATGGGGCTGTAAAGATGGCTCCTGTAAGAAGTTGCTCAAAACTCTCCCCAGCTCAGAGCCAGACCCACTTCTGGGGCTGAGCCAATTAGACGCCTCCACGGTCACTTTTTAAAATGAAGCTGGAAGAGGACGGTTCTTCCTGTTTTTTCTTCTTCTGTCTCTTCTTCTTTTCTGGCTGGTGGTGGTGCAAGGAGTGGGAAGAGAGAGAGAAGCAACCATGTGGACTCCAAGGTCAGTGAGGAAAGAGAGGAGGAGGTGTGCTGGAGCACAGACTCCCCTGCATTCTACGGAGAGAATTGGTGAAGCTGAGATTTGTTTGTATTTTGCTTAAGACCCTGCATCAGGGGCAGAGACTGATTTTGATAAAGATCCTGCACCAAGGGCAGTGACTATGGCCAAAGGAGGCCATGTCCCAAGGGAGGGACTGAATTTTCACAGAAGCTGTAACTGGGGAGGAACCCACACCAGAGAAGCTCATTAAAATTATGCTCATCATCCTACTCCCTTTTTGCTTTTTGTTCTGTTCTGTTTCTTGTAGGTAGTAGAATAAACTTTCCTACTTTCCTCTCTAAGTTGAGAAGTGGAGTCTATTTTTCTTGGAACTGTAATTGGCAGCAAGCCCTCCCTGCCCTTGTCTCAATCCACAACAACCTTGGTTACCTTTTTCCTCCCGTCTTGCTGGGGCCTCCACCATCCTAACGAGGGTGGAGGTGAATGAGGGGCACCAAGCAAGACACTGTCGTGGTGCTTCTGTGCCAGCTGGGCCACACCACAACACCGTCCTTATCTCGACTTGCAAACCACTCATTATATTTCTCTCTGTCTCCTGTCCATTTTAGGAAGGGGGAATGACTTTACAACTTGGTGGACACCTGGCTAAACAACCACAACTTTCTTATAGCTACTGCTGGAATCCAAGAGCTTTGGAGGACAAATCCTCAATCTGAGCCAGCGGGAAGGGAAGGGAAGGGAAGGGAAGGGAAGGGAAGAGAAGAGAAGAGAAGAGAAGAGAAGAGAAGAGAAGAGAAGAGAAGAGAAGAGAAGAGAATTGAATTTTCAGTTGGAGGAGACCTGCAATGGTCATCTAGTCCAACTGCCCGACCTCTTCAGGGCTGACCAAAAGTTAAAGCATGTTGTTAAGGACATTGTACAAATGTCTCAAACATAGACAGGCATGGGGAATCAGCCACCTCCTAAGAAGCCCATTCCAGTGCTTGATCACCTAACAGACCTTTCCTAATGTCCAGTTTAAACCTTTGCTTGTGCAGCTTTGAACCATTCCCACACATCCGCACTATATACCAGGGAGAATAGATCAGCATCTCCCTCCGTGTCCCCTCCTCAGGAAGCTGTGGAGAACAATGAGGCTGCCTCTTAGCCTCTTTCTCTTTTAAACTAGACAAGCCTAGAGCCTTTAGCTGCTCCTCACAGGACATTCAGCCCTTTCAGCAGCTTTGTTGCCCTCTTCTGGATGCATTTGAGGACCTTCACAACCTTCTTAAATTGTGGGGTCCAGAACTGCACACAGCACTCCAGGTCAGCTGCACAAAACACTGGATACAACAGATAATCTGTGATTTTGCCTGGCTGGTTATGCAGAGTCTGATGCACCCCAGGGTGCATCTGCCCTCTTGGCTGCCAGGATACACTAATACTGAGCCTGCTGCCGACCAGCACCCCCAGATCCCTTTCTGCAGGGCTGCTCTCCAGCCACTCCTCTCCCAATTTACACCTGTGCCCATCTTAGTGCAGAATTCAGCACTACATTTCATCATAGCTCAATGTCCAATCTATTAGATCCTTCCAAAAGACTTCCTGTCTCTCAAGAGAGTCAACAGCACCTCCTAGTTTGATGCCAGCAAAGTTGCTAATTCAACTCCTACATCTAGATAAATATATGTTGATAAATAAATTTAACAGGGCTCACCCTGGAATTGACTCTTGAGGAACACTGCTGGTGACTGGTCACCAGCCAGATGCAACCCCATTTACCAAAACCCTTTGAGCTCTGCCCCTTCAGCCAGTTCTTCACACAGCACATTGTGATGTTTTACATCATATACATCCCTGCACCCTCTTCTGCTGCTTCCCTATTATTTTTTCCCTCGCTCAGTTCTTGCAGTAATACACGGGTGTTGTTATTTCTGTCCTCCTACCTGAATTACATAGTCCTTTCTTCAGCAGGACCACACTTAGATGGTGGGGCTCCACATGCATCCTCTGGGTGCGGGGTCTAATTAGCTTCATGTCCACATCTCACCTGATAACCCAGGCAGTCCATTATAAGTCCCGTTCTTAGTACCTCTGCGACTTGTCTACGTGATGGTTCAGAGCATGTGACCACTCTGTTAAAGAAGGCCAGCCAAGCCCCAGCATGGGCAAGGATACCGTGCCTGTGACCACCGCCTCTGCGCTAATGACAGCGCAATTACCAGAAACCCATGCACTGGGCCACATCACGATGCAGCGCCCGTTTCCACCTTGAACCCCCCGGCATCTGCAGGGGCGGGGGTATGGGCAGCATCCCAGCGGCTGGCAGCAACGGGCGGGACCCGAGCAGCTGGCAGAACGGGCGGCACCCCAGCGGCTGGCAGCAACGGGCGGCCCGCAGCACCCCAGCGGCTGGCAGCAACGGGCGGCCCGCAGCACCCCAGCGGCTGGCAGAACGGGCGGCACCCCAGCGGCTGGCAGCAACGGGCGGCCCGCAGCACCCCAGCGGCTGGCAGAACGGGCGGCACCCCAGCGGCTGGCAGCAACGGGCGGCCCGCAGCACCCCAGCGGCTGGCAGAACGGGCGGCCCGCAGCACCCCAGCGGCTGGCAGAACGGGCGGCACCCCAGCGGCTGGCAGAACGGGCGGCACTCCAGCGGCTGGCAGCAACGGGCGGCACCCCAGCGGCTGGCAGAACGGGCGGCCCGCAGCACCCCAGCGGCTGGCAGCAACTGCCGAGCAGCCGCTCCCGGGCCGCGGCGCGGCCGCAGACATGCGCCCAGGTCCTGCGGCGCCCCCGTGCGGCCCCATGGGGCCTTGCCGCCGGCGGCTGGGGCCCGCAGCATGGCCTCCTTCCTTCTGGCAGCTCAGCGGGGCTCGGGCCGCGCCTGCCAGCAGGTGCTGATAGGGCTTCACCTTGTCCTCAGACAAGCCCTTGGGCCAGGCCTCAAGTGTCCACTCCCCTGAGATCCCCGGGGAGGTATGGAGGGTTCCTGTAAGAAGAGTCACTGCTGTCTTTAAGGACAGAAGCTTGGGCCCCTGGCGTGGCCTTCTGCCTGGCCACACTTTTCTCTAGTGCCCAGTGACAGGAATTGGGGTAATGGGCACAAGCTGGAAAACAAAAAGTTCCACTTAAACACATGAAAATCTTCTTTGCTGTTCAGATGAGGGAGCCCTGGCACAGGCTGCCCAGGGAGGGTGTGGAGTCTCCTCTGGAGGTTTCCAAACCCACCTGGACATGTTCCTGTGTGACCTGATTGAGGGGAACCTGCTTTACCAGCAGGTTGGATTGGATGATCTCTAAAGGTCCCTTCCAACCCCTATCATTCTGTGATTCTGTGATCCAACCCACAAAGACATTTGGTTGCTTAAATTCCATATTTCAGTGGGATGTCGGTACCTAACTATCTCTGTAGGTCTTCGTTTCTTTCCACGTTCTCCAGCCGAGGTGGAATTTCCTGCTGGGCTGCTGGAGAAACTCCTCAACAAAGATCCTACAATCTCCCCTTTATTGCTATGAAAACAAAGCAAAGAAAAAACCCCAGCCCCTCTAGCACATTAAACACATAAAGGGAAAACCGTTCCCACCCAAAGCCTGTACTCTGGAGAGTATTTTGGCTGGCTTAAGATACAAACAGTTTGTAAAGTGCTGTAAAGTGTGCAGCTAATGTGCTAATGTGGTCTCCCGAGTCTTGGCCAGGTCAGGTGCTGAGAAGTGAGTTCACTGAGTCCCATAACTCCTCCAGTGTGAAGAACACAGTGAGGCACCTGCTGAAACCAAAGTGTCCCAAGGCTGGCTCTTGCTGTTGTGAGAGCAGCCTCTCTGGATGTGGCCCCAAAGAACTCTCCTGAGTGAAGAGCATCCTCCTCTATTGTCAAGTGTTCCCACACATAGTGTATTGCCTGCAAATGAAGTTATTACTGCAGCTTTTACTTGAACCTGCTTAATTGTAGTTACTAAATGACACCTAGACTTTGACTGTTCTTTCCCCCATAAAAATTACACACCATCTAGAAATACCCATTTGCTCTTCCCATTCTCCATTAGGGGCGAGGTCAGTGCCCTCCACAGGTCAAATTCTTGCACCTTGTAGCTGGACCTCACACAAAGAAGCCATATATTACTCGGCTTTACCAATTTCCAGTCTGTTCTTGGTTCTCAAATCTTCGTTGATCTGAGCTAGCTGCTCTTTCTTTGCTTGCATTCCCCTACTCAGACCCTGCTGTCCTTCAGAAAACTGTTCCAATATCCTAAAAAAGTGGATCTTTCCAGGCCTATGGTCTGGCCTAGCTCTCACAAAAGACTTATGCCACCTTCCCTACCTTAAGTGCCAGATTATCTCCTCTGACACCTCCAGCAAACCTTCCACCCATGATCTCAGATGTCATTGTTTTATTCCTGGCCTTATCCTTCCTTCTAGCATCATGTTTAGCACACCAAGGCATTCCCATGATTAAAATCCCTCCCTCAAGGAGCCATTCATGGTCAGTGCCTTTCCCCACATCTACTGATCTGCCATGCCTTGAACCAGGCATCTTCTGTTCTTGGTCAGCTGGGGTTACCAGCTCACAGCCTTCAGAAGCCTTGACTTTCCCAGTCTTCCTGGTTGTCTTAGTCCATATCTGAGCAAAGCTACCTTGTATATGTCATTGCAGTCCCCATCACTGCAGCAGCATCACCTCTTCTTCTTCAGTGCCTGCGGTGGTCTGTGCTCCCTGACACTCTGTATCCCTTTCTACTTCTGCAGCTACACCAACAGTCTGGATGCTGGGAGTCACTCAGGTTTGCTTGTCAGTCACTTCTTCCACAGGACAGTAAGCGGGGATCTTTGCTGCTAGCTGTTGCATGGGCTCCCACATTTACCTGGGTAATGTCACCAGCAGTGAGTAGGGGTGCCCTCAGCATTACCAGAGGTAGCCCTGCAAAGACCCTGCTCCTGTTCCTATTTAAGTCTTCAAAGAGAAGCTCAAACACTTCAGATCAGATTCTCTTCTTCAGGTGGCTTGTTTAGCCTTTCCAGCCCTTCAGACCTCATTTTTCTTCATCTGTGTTCAATAACCCTGCCATGATGAGGCAGTTCAGGCCTATAGCAGTTCTCCTCTGCTTTAGAGTCTCACAGCCCTTCTGGTGCAGGGTGAGCTTGTGTAGACCATCTGCAGCCTCAAAACAGTCTCTCCCAAGCTAGCATCTTTGAGCTTGCTTCCTTCTGTTCCCTCCTTCCCTCAAGCTGCACCATACCAAAGGAGCGAGAAGCAGATATGAACATCTTTCCCAGATAGGAACATGTTTCCAGAACTTCTGCTCACTGCCCTTCCCACAGAATCTGTGCCTTCTGCTTACTTGGTTTCCCCACCCCCTGGCCTATGTCTCCTTCTGCTCTGAGACAGTTACCTCCAACTAGGAAATCAGGAAGGAACAGTTTATGCAGTCTTCAGGGAGAAAGAGCTACCCTTGCAGGAAACTTGAGTCTGACAATGAAAATGTAGCGTGGAATTAAGTGCATGTGGTGATTTCTCTTTCTGCTTTCCCAATGTGACCCATTCCTCTGCAGCATTAAGAGACTTTGGGCATTATCACTCATTTTCTTCCCACTTCTAAGTTTATAATAGGGCTTTATTCTAATGCCCAGATCTTGGATGCAGTCCCCTGAGACATCACGGTGGTTGGATGTTGTTTATGGGTTTTGAAGTTGTGCTGCCATCTAGAAACTCCCCAGCCTTCCCTTCCCATTGATAGTGTTGAATACTTTTCTCCAGAGTGCAGTATCATCCTCCAATCTCTCAGTAAACATCTGTCTTTCTGACAGCAGAGACTTCTCTATCTTTGCCCTGTCCTCTTGGACACTTGCTGTCTCTGAAATGTAGCAGCTTGGTCTCCAGCTTCCCACACTGCATTTCCTTTCTCAAGTTTTGACAACGTTCAGTTCAGTCAGAAAATACCTAACTACCCTAATCACACAATGTTTTCACCCCAAACAAGTCTGGCTTTCTTGGCCTTTGGAAGCTGAAGAAGCATTATGTGAAAACACGTCTCCATCACTGGGAAAGCTCGTGCCTCTGGAGGCCCATCACCTGGCTCACGGGCTTGACCTTGAGCAGGGTTCACTGAGCCTGACAAAACCATTGCTGACCCTCAGCAAGTACTGGCTCCGTGACACTCCTTCATGGTGGAGCCACCACACTCCCCACCAATGACACAGTGGCCGTGAGTGCCCCATGGCTGCAGGAGCTCATGACAGGGTTCGGAGCGATGTGCGTTGGTGACCATGTGCAGCACAGACAAGAGGAGCACCAGGCTCGTACCTTTCCCCGCAGGCCCCTCAATGTAGGGTTGCACAGAATTGCTCACAGAAGTCAAGAGCACATCGCACTGCCTGGACAGGAGATGGGTGTCCACTGTGAAACCCTTTTCTCAGAGATAATGAATTGATTCCCAGCAAATCAAATTTCATCAGAAATGGTAGCAATTTTTCTCCAAAACAAGAAGAAGAGTTTTAGTCTTTGTCTGTCTCTGAGGAAGGGCATGTATGACATCTTGCCCCGGCAGAGAGAGCAGGGTGGGCAGGCAGGTCCAGGAGAGCCAGCTGGGAGGCCACTGTCAGCTCTGGGTCTGGAGTGTGGCATCACAACAGTCAGAACAAGTCGGCAGCATTTTAGGAGTGTGAATAATCACAGAAAGCCACCTTTTGCCCTTCAAGGGAGAGTCTGGCCAGGAGCACTGGAGCTGTAATTGAGTTGCAGAGCAGTCGTTTATACATTTAAATGGTAGAAAGCTAAATACGTTCTGCAATCAGTCCTGGCAAAGGACGCTGATGGGGACAGGCGCTTTTCAAAGCCTGACGTCCAGCTTCTCCGGGCTGCCTGACACATCTCTGCAAGCACAGCTCTTTCTGCCAGGCTCTTGCCAGGCTCCCTTAAAGAGGCAGCTCTCCACACCATTTTTGTTTCCTCAAGCTAAGCGTAATAGCAAGTAACAATTGAGATGATGTGGTGGTTTAGCCCTATCTGGGTGCCAGGTGTCCTTCTATCACTCCCCCTACTAAACTGGACAGAGGAGAAAGAAATATGATGAGATGTTTGTGAGTCGAGATAAGGACAGGGAGATCACTCAGCAATTAGTGTCATGGGCAAAACAGACTCAACCTGGGAAGAAATAGTTTGATTTATTAATGAACAATTAGAACAGAGCAAGGAAAATGAGAAATAAAAAACTTAATCTTAAAACACCTCCTTGTACCCCTCCTTCCCAGGACTCTCCCTCCTCCTCCCCCACCAGCAAGCACAGGGGATGGGGGTTATGGTCGGTTCATCACAGGTGGACTTTGCTGCTGCTTCCTCTCAGGGGGAGACCTCCTCACACTTCCTACTGCTACACTGTGAGGTCCCTCCCCATGGGAGATAGTCCCTCACAAACTTCTCCGGCTTGGGTCCTTCCCATGGGCTACAGTTCATCACAAACTGCTCCAGCATGGGGCCTCCCATGGGGGCAGCTCCTCACACCCTGCTCCAACATGGGTCATCCACCAGGAGAACAGTCCTTCAGATATCGACTGCTCCAGCTTGAATCTCTCACAGGATCACAAGTCCTGACAGCAAACCTGCTCTAGCATGGGCTCCTCTCTCCCCACAGACTCCTAGGTCCTGCCAGGAACTTGCTCCAGCGTGGGCTTCCCACGGAGTCACAGCATCCTCCAGGCATCCACCTGCTCCGGTGTGGGGTCCTCCATGGGCTGTGGGTGGATCTCTGCTCCCCTGTGGCCTCCATGGACTGCAGGAGCACAGCTGCCTCACCATGGTCGTCACCACAGGTCACAGGGGAGTCTTTCTTCCAGTGTTTGGGCACCTCCTCCCCCTTCTTTTCCGCTGACCTTTGTGTCTGCAGAGATGTTTTCACATTCTCCCTCCCTGCTGCTGCTGCATTTTAGCAACTACACAGTAACTTCTTCCCCTTCTCCAATATGTTATTCACAGAGGTGTTACTTCCGTCACTAATTGGCCAGGCCTGGGTCAGTGGCTGTTCCACCTTAGAATTCACTGGCACTGGCCCTGTCAGCTACAGGGGAAGCTTCTGGCAGCTCTTTGTTTAAAGAAGCCACCTCCGTAGCCCCACCGCTACCAAAACTTGTCCCAGACAAAGCCACTACACATGATCACAACATGTAACTTCTAGTAATTAAACAACCTCACTGATTTAAAATGGCCCAGTAATATCTGAGGTTCATGTGTTGGCACTTGGGCTGAAATATCTGCACTCTGGACAAACCTATCCTCTGGCTCTGCCCACAGCTACCTTTGTTGACCTACTGATGCCCTTACAGAAGGTCTTTAAGTGATTCCTTCAATTTCTTCAGTTAAAGGAGTTTTGCATGCATTTTTTTTTCATTCTCTGCATTGTGCAACTTCCAGGTGTTGCTTGAGGAAGATGAGAAACAGGGTATTCCATAAATCTTTCTGTTTGACATGACAAGTGTACTGCAGCTGTGTTCCATAAGTGCTACAGCTGGTGTCAGAGCAGCTTGGTGTGTTGGCACAATCTTTCCCAATGTGCTTTCCTGGGCCTTAGTGTAGGATAAAATGCAGAATGAAGGGGCCTTGCATCAAGTTCTTCACCCAAATGCAGCATCAGCTATACCTGTACTACACTAGATAGCTGCTCACTTGATGTCCTCTTTAAAAGACTTGTGAGAGCAGACTCCGTCCCTCCCCATAGTTCAAGAAACAAAAGATGATTGATTGGCCTGATGAAACACCTGAGCTGCTGAATGCAAATTCAGTGATGGCTGGAGAAAATACCTCCTAAACAGAGCGCTCAATGTGATCAAACATGCTGTTTTTTCATGGCCTTGCCAGAGACCTGCTAGTGCTGGAGTGTCAAGTGTAGAAAAATATATGGCATCAAGTATACCCTAAAGAAAACATTCCTTTTGCATGCAGTGAAATCATTCCCTTCCAACAGGTTTACAGGAATCCTTTGAAACCTCTCCGTCAGCAGAGGTTTTTGTATGCTCCTCAGTTCCGATCTCTCACTTCTTCAGAGCCCATCCTTTCTGTTAAAATCCAGCATGTAAGATTTCACAAATAATAAAGAAATTCAGTTGCCTGCATGTACACAGTCCTGAATATAGCAAACTTACGTTCACTTTGGTGCTTATCTGAGCTTGCATTTCCCACCCTTCCTTGGTAAAGATTAGTTCATGTGGTCTCTCAGATTTACTGCATGTCTTGTTATCTATGGTGTTTCTTCCAGTGTTACTAAAACTGTTTCTGTCACCACTCTGATTTGGGCATCTGTATACAGTTTAAAATCAACAAATATCCAGTTTGGTTTCAGACTGATCCCCCATATGTGCTCTGGAGCTGTCAGCAGCCCCATAGCTGCTGCAAAGCCATGGAGAGCCTGCAGCAGTGGGTTATGCATCTCCTTCCAGATGACAAGCATCACCTCTGTTTGTGGTGGCTACCACTGAGCCTGCAGCTCCTTGTGCTGTGTCCTTTCCTTGAAAGGCTTCCCTCTCACTGGGGACATTTTCCATTTTATCTGCCATATGGTACCACGTGGGGCTCAGCTGCTGCTTGGAGCTCAGGCTGCTGACAGAGGCTGCTCCTCTAGCGCTGGCTGACCCGTAGCTGTTTAGCACTGTGTAGCAGGAGACTCTGCACAGCACCACAGCAAGCAGCCCTGGCAAGAGCCTCTAAAATGCTGTTATAGCTGAGGAATGCCTAATCACAAGTCTCCTCTTATTATTCTCTCTGTGTTCCGGGGATTCCCTCCCCATTTGCAGTAACACCATTTTTGTGCTGTCTTGCCAGCGGATGCTGGAGTACAACCTTTGATTCGTTAGTTAACGAAGAGGGGGGTTGCTTTGATTTTTCCCAGAAAGTGCTGCACTCCCTCAGACTGGTCTGCTAGAAGCTGACTAGAAGCACACTGCAGAGACCAGACCAGATGGGCAGCTTCCATTTAAATGAGAAAATGCTGTATGGTGATAGTGGGCAAACAAACTTGGGAAAAGAATGAGAGAGTTCTCTGAACAATCTCTGCAGGAACCCAGCTCTAACAATGCCTGCAAGGTCTGAGTGCTCCTGCTGCCAGATACTGGCTCCAGAACAATTTCTTTCAAGGCTGGGGACAATTAGACCAAATGGAAAATAAGATTCAAGCAGTTTAGGCAAGAATCAGGCTGACAAACAACTCTCAGAACAACTCTGTTCAGTACTTGGTGGGCCAAGTGCTAAAAAGATTTTTTTTCCTTCAACCTGATGGCTTTGAAAAAGCAAAATCCTAGAATGCTGATGCTGGCAACTCGAATTAATATTTCATCAGAGACAGGATTTTTTTTTTCCTCGGTGCAAGGTTGATTCTATTGAAGCAGCTTCCCCAACCCTGCACACTCCAGCACAGTGCAGAGAATCCACCACCAGGTTTCATGATTAAATGTTACGGGAATTATTTATCTTTTTTGCTGTGAGACAGATTGCTGTCTGTCAGAGAGGCCATGGCTTGACACTCGTTTGATGCCAGGGAAAGCAATTACAGCAAATACACAAGCCAAGAGCACCAAGGAGCAGTAGGAGACATTGCAGGGTCTGGCTGATCCCCTAGGCAACATCAGCCATGCTATTACTTGATGCCAACAGTTAAAGAAATGTCAGCATTAACTTGCATCTGCAGCAGCTTTCTCAAACAAGCAGAAAGCAGCCTGCACTGACTAACAGTAAGGCAAAACTAAACAACCTTTGTGTGCATCTAGTGCAGCAGTAGCTGCCTTTTTCCAGTGACTCAGGTGATAGGGGACACAAGGACCATTAGGCACACATTTGACTCTTGGGATAAATCACTGGAATAGAGAGATTTCATACTGAGACAGGATAGTTTGTTCCAAGACTGTGATAGTGACAGAGACTCCCGAGGAGATGTACAAATCTCTTCTGATTCAGTAGAAGCCCTGCCCTGCTGGCAGGCAATTGTATGGACCAAAGAGGTCACTGCAGCCAAGATCAGGGCACCAGCATGGTTTGAGATAGTGTCCACACACAAAGGCATCTGTTGAATTAAAAGCTTTAAAACACCACTGCTGAGCTGTAATTTAAGTGAAGAACTAGGCATGACAGAGGCTTAATGAGAATCCCATCTCAAGCTGAGAAGCTAAAGGCAAGCCATCACTGGCCAACAGACCCTACACAGCTTCAGATCCTGCAGAAGAGTTGCCTTACAGCACATGGCCCTATTTGGAGCTGTAATGTGATGTTTTGTTGTCACAAGACTTAAACCAGTGATACCAAGTCAGCCAGCTATGCCTAGCAGGATCAGTGACACAGATTCTCCTCTCTGTTCCTTCCCCCTCTTCCCACCCAGGAGATTCGGTAACAATTAGGATAAATTATCCTCTCTCTTTGTAGGCTGTTTGCTACTGAAGCCTATCTGATGTTCATCAAAATGAACCCTCCATAATACAACTCAGTAAAGGAGGCAGGTTCATGGCATGATCCCAGCTGGGGAACTGATTGTGTGCCTTCTGGCTGGTGGGTGCTCTTGTCCTGGTGACAGACCCCCCTGAGTGTTTCTGACAACTTAGAGACCAGGAAAAGCTGGAACACAACCTCTATTCCAAGCTAGCAGCTGGGCATGCACTTAGCTTGGAAAACTCAGTGCAAACAAGACGCCATACTTGATGGCATTTTGTGGCCATTGCTCTCTCATATGTGAGCTGTTTTGTAGACACTTAACAGCTGCATTCAAAGGTGCAGACTCAGATATTTATTCTTCAAAACTTCTTTTGCATCCAAGACCTTTTGGAAAATAATTAGCCACCCTGTCTTCATCAAGCGTGGCTTTCACTACATCCTAGTCCATGGTTTTATGGTCTAAATGCTTTGTGATCACCTGAGCATAATGCCATGGTGGTTTCAAGCTGGGCTCACCAAGATGTATGCAGACATGCTTCACAAGAGAAAGCACTCACTTCCATGCCCAGTATTCCCATGACAAGAGCCATCTGAAGCCATCTGCAGAGCAGGTAAATGAGTAAGCACCATGGAGCTGAACTCTTATCTGACTGTGACCAACCTATTGGGGAAAAAGATGGTATCCTCAAATTGTTGGCACTTGCAGTCTTTGAATTGCTCTGCTTTGACTGAAGTGTAGTAATGGAAGTGAGGCTCAGCACTGGCAGAGGTTTCTGTAGTGTAGTGGTTATCATGTTCACCTAACACATGAAAGGTCCTCAATTTTAAACAGGGTGGAAACGCCAAGTTTTTGGCACAGAATCGAGTTGGAGGCCTGTGGCCAGTGGAGTTCCACAGGGATCAGTCCTGGGGCCAGTCTTGTTCAACATCTTCATCAACGACCTGGATGAGGGGACAGAGTGTACCCTCAGTAAGTTCACTGATAACACCAAACTGGGAGGACTGGCTGATTCCCCTGAGGCTGTGCTGCCATTCAGCGGGACTTTGATCGGCTTGAGAGTTGGGCAGAGAGGAACCTCATGAGGTTCAACAAGGACAAGTGCAGAATCCTGCATCTGGGAAGGAGCAACCCCATGTACCAGTACAGGCTGGGGCTTGAACTGCTGAAGAGCAGCTCTGCAGAGAGAGACCTGGGAGTGGTGGTTGGTAATAAACTAACCATGAGCCAGCAATGTGCCCTTGTGGCCAAGAAGGCCAATGGCAGCCTGGGATGCATCAAGAAGAGTGTGGCCAGCAGGTCAAGGGAGGTTCTTCTCCCTCTCTACTCTGCCCTGGTGAGGCCTCATCTGCAGTCCTGTATCCAGTTCTGGGCTCCCCAGCTCAAGAGGGACAGGGAAGTGCTGGAGAGAGCCCAGTACAGGGCTACCAAGATGATCAGGGGACTGGAGCATCTTTCATATGAGGAAAGGCTGCAGGAACTGGGGCTGTTTAGTCTGGAGGAGACTGAGGGGAGATCTTATTAACATTTACAAATATCTAAAGGGTGGGTATCAGGAGGTTGGAATACTCCTTTTTTCTATAGTAGCTAGTAACAGGACAAGGGGTAATGGGATGAAGCTGGAACACAAAAAGTTCCACTTAAATATAAGAAAAAACTATTTCACTGTTGAGGTGAGGGAGCCCTGGCACAGGCTGCCCAGAGGGGTTGTGGAGTCTCCTTCCTTGGAGGTCTTCAAGACCTGCCTGGACGTGTTCCTATGCAACCTGATCTAGGTGGCCGTGCTTTAGCAGGGAGGTTGGACTAGATGATGATCTCTAAAGGTCCCTTCCAACCCCCACCATTCTATGATTGTATGATTCTATAGGAGGATAATTTTATAAGATGATTCTCTCTGTTTCTATGGTTCTATAGGAGGATTATGTTACAAGATGATTCTCTCTGTTTAGAGCCCACCTGTTTTCTGCCAGCACAAATGTGCCATTGCCATGATATTGAGGAAGAGATCTTCCATGGAGAAAGAAGGACATGGTGCAACTGGGCTGGTGACATAAGCCTGAAGAATGCTATCCCACAGAGAGAAAGCACAACTGCCAGTAAGAAGAGCAGCTCTTGGCTGGGTGTTATAGCTGCTTTTGAGATTTCACCACAGGCTTCTGTGTAGCTCTCACAGCTGACCACAAAGTGTTCTTCCTGTCAGGATGTCCCAGCTTGCTCGCACTAGGAGGGCAGTGAATCCAGATGTATGAGACAAAGCAGTAGCTCATGGTCCTGGAAGCCCAGAGTAAGACTCTTGCCACAGCAGTGCCCTCCTCAAGAAGCCCATTGCCTGAAGCCAGAGGCTGACATCTAATTGCAGAATAGACTGCTGGCTAATTAGGACTGCATCACTAGCCACAGAACAAAAGTTGACAGAAACCCGCTTGGCAAATAAGCTGATGAAACATGATCAAAGGATCTCCATCCTTCAGGACACTGGATGGGTCTCAGTTAGGAATTCAGACGAAAGATCACCAGTCCTCCTGGAGAGCTGACAAAGACATATTTTTTGTTAATCCAAGAACCATGCAAGCCAAAACATTTCCAGGGCTACGTAGGTGTTGTGGAGGCACTGAAGAGTGCTTGGTCTGTAACCATGCACTGCGTTAGGCCCAGACCAGTTCTATGAGCTGGATCCAGATTTTTGTGTGGGAACAGCAGAGCAGCCCAAACCACTGAGGAGATCAGCCTTCTCCAAATATTTTTGTCAATGAAGAGGAGCTGAGCTATTTCACCAGATCAGTCAGTGTTTTCACTTCATGTCTGAGGCTATCACACTGTTCTGAGCCAGCAACATGTGATGGGGTTTTTCCTAATACTGGTTTTAATCACAAAGTCCATCTTTGCAAGACACAGCATGCTAGAGGAGACCTGACTTTTCAGAAAGGCTGCAGCTTTAGCCACATCACTTGGAGACCTCTTGGCTCACAGACCACATAGAGTAGTGAATACTGTGAAAGTCTGTCTAGGAGGAGCTGATAATACATACAAGGTATTATTGACTTACCATGTCCTACTGTGACAGGGAAAGCTCAGTTATTATGGTTTATCACAAATTTGTGATTGATATATACATATACATATATATTCATCAGGAATAAGAAGGTAATCAGAATAGAAAAAATAAAATGAGAATTTTGGACACCAGAGGCCTCCTGAATCCCAAATGGACCAATCTAGTCTTTGGTGCTGATGTATACATGCAGTGGCAACTCAAAGAAAATGTCAAGATCCCATATGTCTTCTTTTCTACTTGAAAACCATGTACTCTTCTCCTTGCCACACCTTGCCCTGCCTAGTCTCCTCCCACACATCTTCTCTGGGTTGTAAGAAACAGGACAAGATCAGATCCTTACCCATCTGCCCTCCCCACCCATGACCATAAGGAGGGAAGATGGTGGTTTGTAGCAGCTCCCCTTTCCCAATGTGTCCATCAGATGCTTGCACACCTGCCTTCACAACCACTCATAACAGGGAAAATCCTTGGGTAATCCCCTACTTTGTAATGGCAGAATGTGGGAGAACTTCCAACATAGATATATCCACCCCCACAACAGTCTTCACCATGAGAAACAGAGGCACCAGAGTAGCCCCAGAGCCTTTCCTTGCAATGGCAGTTCTTGAAAAGCAGATGTTTTCCTTCCTTGGGTATGCACTTGTTGCAGTTTGCTTGGGAGGGGCTTGATATGCACAGTTTTTGTGGTTATGCCTTTCTTTCTCATCCAATGACCACCAAAATACGAGCGTCTGTACCCAGGCAGTTACTTTCCGCGGTTCCCTTCAGAATGTAGGAGGTTTATACAAGCTTCTATCTCTCCTGCCTCCAAAACAAAGCCAGGGCAAGACTGAAAAACAGAAAAGAAAATTGGAGTTTGTTGCATTTCTTTTTCATCTAGTCACTGACTCATTTGGCAGTGGTCTCTCAGAACTCAAAATTAAAACTTAGATATGATCCAATTTGCAACCCATAGAAAAAGGAGGCATTTCCCTCTCTCTGTTCCAGGATTCTCCCAATAGACCACAAAAGGTTCAGCAAATAGAATAATAAGTTTTCTACGCCGTGCGTAATGAAATTGTATTCACCACAGTTCCTCCTGGGAGTTTTTGAACTCTAGGATCATTTCTTAAACAGTCACCAAAGGTTTTATTGCCAGAGGAAATAATTAAAGAGAGAATGCAGAACCTTGTCTAATGGATCTAATTATCTCAAAGGAGATAAAATGATGGGTTTTGCCCACATCATTTTCTAGGGATTGTGTCACAGAGACTTCTATGATCAATTATAGAGCAAAGTTATATGAAGCTAAGGTTTTTAAAAGTTACACCTGCTTACCCATATCAGAAACTCCTTGAACTGTTTGAAACTAGAATAATCACCCATTAAAATAATTATCACTTAGAAATGCAGCATTAAAGAAAGGTAACAGAACATGAGTTGTCAGCCTGTGGGATCTGTGTGTGATTGAGTTCCATGGATGGATCCGTTTCCCAGTTACAATGAAGACTTTGCTAGAAGCTGCCATTCTTAGACACTGATTTTAAAAGAACATCCAAAAATAGCCCTATTATTTATTATCTGTCTCTAAAAAATCTGTCTCCAGTAATTCACTAGTCTCCAAGGTGGTGATTCTACACAGGCTTCAGACTACCTGTGCTTTGGAGAGGCCTGCTTGATGCTTTTTGGTGTATCAAAGCTTGGATTCTAATTTTGAGAGCAACGTTAGGAAAGTAAATTAAGCACAATGAGATGGAGAATGTCTCTGTAGCAAGGGCAAATATAACTGCAGTCAGGAAGTCTTTCCCCTTAAGTAATTGCATTCATGACAAGAAAGCAAAATAAATCAGCTCATGCAAAAGTAGAGTGAGCAACTCATTCCCCAGCATCCTGATATATGCAGTCCCATAGCTGTGGCTCTGCCATCCAGCTACATTCTCCCTGTTTTAAGCACCTCTGCATGATGAAGGATGACCACTCACAAGACCCAAGTATGGTCCTGGGTGTTTCACGAGGCACCATTGGCTTAAGTAGGGAGTTAACTCTGGATGGAGCTAATCCCACTGATAAAGGAGTTACTTTCAGGGGACTTTTTTCCATAGTAAAAAACCCAAAGTGCATTCCAGGAACTGAATATGTTAAATAAGATTGGTGTCTTCACATTGTCAATGGTACATGTAATTAGACTTTTAAGAGCTCAGAACTGATCATTTAGCTTCTGTGTAATAATTAAACCCAGAGAAGAGCCCATTTTTCTTTTCTACTTTTGTTTCTCCTTAGCGCTCAGGTAAACGTAATACTTAGTGATATTCATACACCAAATTCAGCTTGGCCTATCTGCACTTCCCCTGTCTAAGCAGTCAGTGCCTTCAGCATGGGATGCCATGTCCAACTACAGCGTCTGCCTTTAAGATGGATGAATCAAGGCATGGTAAGCAAGATAAGCAGCTCAGTGCCTCTCCCCATCATGCACTTCCTTTCTCATCAGCCTCTATCACCACAGAAATAACTGCAGGATTGGTTAGAGTTGTCCAAGGAGCTTGGATACTCTCCTCCCTTTAAGTTTACTGAAAAATACTCATCTATTCGGGCAGTTTCACACAGATCATTTGATACGTTGCATCTGCAGCAGCACCAAGGGGCTGTTTGGACAAAACCTTTTTGGTTTGTGTGCAAAGCTACCATTGAAACTAGTCAGTTGCAGAAGACTTCAAGACTAGGCACTTTATGAACTTTATATGGAAACACAAGTGAATAGAATAAAAAAAGAAAAGCTCATTTTGGGCAATTCTACAAGAAACATTCCACTGTCTTGACTCATCTGGAAAGTAATGAAGATAATCTGGAAATCAGATTCAAATAGGAAGGAAAGGCTCCCACTGCCACACAAATTCTGGTGTGATAAGAACTGGATTGTTAAATTCTGTGTTAATAAATAAACAAACCCTATATTTTCACTCATTTACAGCTCTCTTTTCTTCTTTCTTTCTTCTTTTTCTTTTCTTCTTTCCTTGCTTGTCATTGTCCTCTCATACACATTCCAGGCAGCTATGTGATAAACCCTTTTCATCGGACTGTCACCGACATTTCAAGGATGTTTCATTTCAAATTTTAAGAAAAAAGATGTCACAGAATCACAGAATCTTAAGGGTTGGAAGGGACCTCGAAAGATCATCTAGTCCAACCTCCCTGCCCGAGCAGGACCACCTACAGTAGGTCACACAGGAACTTGTCTAGTTGGGTTTTGAATGTCTCCAGAGTAGGAGATTCAACATCCCATCTGGGCAGCCTGTTCCAGTGCTCACTCACCCTCACAGTGAAGAAATTCTTCCTTGTATTTCTTTGGAACCTCTTGTGTTCCAGCTTGTACCCATTGCCCCTTGTCCTATCATTGGCCATCATTGAGAACAGCCTGGCTCCATCCTTCTGACATCCACCCTTTAGCTATTTGTAAACATTACTGAGGTCACTCCTCAGTCTCCTCCAAGCTGAAGAGCCCCAGATCCCTCAGCCTTTCACCATAAGGGAGATGCTCCACTCCATCATCTTTGTGGCCTTGTACTGAACTCTCTCCAGCAGTTCCCTGTCCTTCTTGAAATGAGGGGTCCAGCACTGGACACAATATTCCAGATATGGTCTTATGAAGGCAGAGTAGAGGGGGAGGAGAACCTGTTTTAACCTTCTGCCCTTCTAATACCTCCCCAGATGCCACTGGCCATCTTGGCGACAAGGGCACATTGCTGTGTCATGATCATCCTACTGTCCACCAAGACCCCTAGCATTAATGACTGACAGTGTTTGAACTCATGTTGTCCCATCTCTAACTGGACTCAAACCCTGAGCAGCAACATCTGAAAATGGGATCTCAGGAAAAATTCTAAAGGTCCTTGTACACTTTGGGTTCACCTGGGACACCACTTCATGGCAACAATTCACTCGCAACTGAGTCCTATAATTTAGCACAAGTTATTTCATTATTTATTATCTGGACTCTCCCCAGTTTACCCTTCCACACACAACACCCTTCATTCATCCTTGTTGTCCCCTGTTGCTCCCTCAGCACACAGCTCTCCCCAGTTCCTCCTCTTCCCTTGTTACTCACACCACAAACTCACTTAGGAGACAGAAAAAAACAGAAATGTCGTATGGCACAGGCAAAAAGCCCTTATTCAGTTTTGATCTGCTGTATTTGGCAACTGCAAAGGAGGAAAGATCAAGAAAAAAATACACTGTAGACTTAATCAATACCTGTGTCTCTACTCCTTCCTCCTCTGCTTAAAAAAACCCAACCCAAACCAAGAATGGGATCCAGATTTTCTTGATCTGCTCAGAACTCCTTTTCCCTGATGCTGAATTTTTCTTTCCCCTCTTATTCCTCTTCTATGTGAGTCCTGTCCCTGTGAGAGACCAACACCAGCTGTCATTCATGTCAGAAGGGACTAAGTCAAGGACAATCCTTGTTTCCTTGCTCTCTGTCCCTGTTCTCTCCCTGGCTTTGTTTCGTTTTTTGCTTCAAAAAAGAAAAATCACACAATTAGTGACATGCCAACATGAGATTCACTTTACTATCCACCCTCTGGAATCACAACGAAATTGCCAAATCTCAGTCTTCAGCAATATTTGATTGATGGCCTTTGTAGGTGGGACAAAAAAGTCAATAAAGTCTCATTTCTTCAGAATGTCTTCTCTGCTGCTTTTTCATATTTACCCTGTGGGACAGTTGGCAATTTTTCACAGTACGCACATAACCCAGGTTGACTTATCACATGCAGTTCTTTAAAATAACACCGGAGGAATTCAAGGATTTTACTTAACACAATATTGTGAAGAAGTAGATCAGAGTTCTGTTTGCACTAGCTCTAATTCCCTAATGTCCCCATGGGTCTGGTCAGCTGTCAATTAAGCTAAAGATGTTTAGGCAATAATTAAAGTTTTAATTGTGGACTTTTATTTGGAGTTCTATTTGGGCAAAATCACTATTTAAGAACCTCTGTTCAGATCAACGGTGCCTTGGATCAGACAAATGTCTCAAAAAGAGACTAATAGGCAGAGCATTTTGGATTGCACTGACAATTGGCACTAGTGCCTGCTGTGGAGTCTGTGTTTGAGAGAATAGTGAGCAATTCAAAGTGCAATTATCCAGCAATTCCCAAATCCTGCTTGCTCATGTGGTCAACAAAGGGAGGCCATCAAAACACCCTAGTGAGGTACATGCAGATTATAGTTTGAATTTGGGCACTGCTCCTCAGCCAGGTTATACAGAGCTGGTGCAGGGAAGTCAGAGGTCCAAACCACTCCCTTGGATATCAATGTCATAGGAGGTGTTTTAGCTGTGCACTTAAGGGTTCAGCCATCTGTTAAGGCTTAGCCCTTAACACTACTGTTAGTGAAACAAGGTTATTCACAAATAACAAGCCAGGTGGCTTTTATTACAGGTCTTTTTTCACTTTTACTGTCTCTGTAGAGCAGTAGTCAAGCGCTACAAGCCTTTCTGCAGAGGAAACCTCTCTCTGCTGGCCCCCAAAGCAGCTCTGTGTTGTCACCAGGTTGTGAGCCCCCAGCATCTCACCTCTGGCGCAGCTCAGCCCGCGTGGGTGGCACTTTGCCACAGCAGCGAGCCGTGCCCCAGCTGTCGGTGAGGGACACTGCAAGCAAAGCCCACCAGCTTGCCCCAGGATCTGCATCTGGAAGGAACCTGCGTTCTTTGGGACAACTCTCCATGGCGTTACCTGTGACTGTGCAGCAGCATCAGTGGGCCAAATCCTCAACTTTTGCTCAGTCTCTGTTCGGGGCCCATCTAGGAGACTGATTTCTGTTACCTTAATACATAACAAGCAAGAGACAGACTACAAGGCAGAGCAGAAACAAGCTGTGCCATATCTTTGAACAACACGCAAAATCACAGCGTACTCACCCTCACTGAGGGCTTTCTGGTGTTACCTTAATATAAATAATTATCCCAGTTGCTCACTTAAGTACTCCAGATGCTAACAATAGTTGTGCCTTATAAATGGAAACATGGAATGAAAAACTAGATGAAACAGCAACACTTACTAAATCTAAACATTAAACCCCAAGGAGGGTTTAATGGGCAAGCCACAGGAGGGTGAGTCCACACAAATGCACATCTAGGATGGGATGGTGACCCACATACTTGCCACCATACTTGCTTGTAAGCTGGTTCTCCTGGTGGCAAGTATGTGGGTTTTTTTCCATGGAAAATTTCTGTGTGATGCTGAAGCGTGGAAACCAGATGGAGAAAAAAACCAACAACCCAATGGGGGTTGGAAAAAGTTTCCCATGAATTTTTCATCCAATGGTAAATCATTTTATGTTCAACCTGCTTCTGGTCAAGTTTTCAAGGGGATGAGCTGGCATGCTCATGCTGTGAAGAGGGAAAAGCAGTTTTTCCACAAGTGCTTCTACATCAGTTTGTCCACCCCTCATCAAGAAACCTGATTACAGAGCTGAGATAAGCTGCAGTGGGAGCAATCCTGTTCATTGGGCAGATATAGAGATCAGGTCCAGAAGAAGAATTCACTCCTACCGAGGCAGAGGTGTCTTGGACACATGGACACACTTCTGCCAAGAACAAGCCCAGGAGGAATCAGGTTTGGTTCATGCTGCAGCTCCAGCAGGGCTTTGATATTCCCCTTTTGCAGACAATTTGACCAAGCTTTAGTCCAGCTTGCCTTCAAGTTTGGAGGAGAGCTTTTCCCTCCTCCATGAGATATTCCCTCTCAGTGGGACGAACACACTCCCAGCCCTCATGACCACATTCAGCCAAACTGCCAGCATCATTCTGGTTTTTTCCTGGACTGCTTTTGGTGGTAAAACACAGAGAAACCATGTGGGCTCCCACTCGCTCCTGGCTCTTGGGAGCTGCTGCTTCTCCTGGAGTGCTGGGGCAGACATGGCTGGGCAGCACCCTGCCGCCTTGCTTTCCTGCACTGAGAGCAGGCAGTTCCAGCAAGCAGAGGGAAATCAGGGGTGTGCAAGCCAGAAACTAAAGCTAATGAGAGTAACTCGTGCTGTGTGGGAGGTGGAATTTCCATTTTTGTGGGGAATTCCCCGGGTTGGCAGTGGGCTTTTATTCTCTGCTGGATGAAAACCAACACATTTTGGAATTTCCTATGAAACTAGACTTGAGGAAGATGAGCAGATCCTTTGATGCCTGTCAAAGCAGTTGTTGTAATTTCAACTGCTGGCAAGGCTTTTTTGTTGTTGTTGTTGTACAATAAATGAGATTCAGCCCCACAAAAGAATAAGCCAAATATTTCACTATGAAAGGGTTGAAGCAAAGTGATTTCATTAGTGTAATGCCTCTTTCCTTGTTTCAAGGATTTTATTCAATCTATTTTGCTAGTTCTTACTTTAAAAAAAAAAACCCTTAAAATGATGTTTTCCCCTGGGAAACTGTGTTACTCCCGTGTTACTCCTGCTAACAAAGCTAAGCAATGTACTGCTTTCCCAGCCACAAGTTCACCTCCAGCACTTCTTGAATGCTTGAAAAGGCATTCCCTGTAAAAATGAAGACACTTTTTCCTTTCTCTCAGGTTTTCTTGTGTGCACCCGGGAGCTGCTGGAGGTATGTATGCCCTGAGCTCTCCTCCTATCCCAGGGCCCCTGCCAAGGGGACAGAGCAAGGCTCAGCCTGTGCGGTGGGGGATTACAGCAGCCATACAGGCTGGCATTGACTGAGAATTTGGCAACTGTTGGAGCAGAAACAAAATTCAGCCTCTGGGCAGCTGCATTTGACAGGCTGACAGTTAAATCCTGGAGAGGAGCAAGTCGTGATGGATCTATCAATCAGGAGAGCTCTGCATATATATTTGTGGCTACAGGTTTTTGTTGGTAAGAAAGCAAATACAAAGCCTTTATCCATGTCCTCACTTTTCCATCAACCATGATCCTCCTGGGGCGAGGAGGCCCTGCAAATCCAGGCACTCATGCTGCAAGGTGCACCTCACCAGGGGTAGGAAGCAGGGAGGTCCCTGGTTTTGGGGTGTCTTGCTAAAGGCAATGGGCAGCGGGAGATGAGCAGCTTGCACCACTGCTTGCAAAGCACTGCTTTCAGATAAGGAATTTCAAGCAGTGACATTCTTACTTGATGCCTTGATTCCCACCCCACTTCTCCCTGGTAGCTGTGCCCAGAGGCACAGTCCCTGGCTGGTTTTGGTGGGCAAGACAGGCACTGCAACCAACATGAATCAAAGCTTTCTTTCTTGCCTATGTTTGTTATTTCAACTAAGTAAATCCTGTCTGAACCCCTGAAAGCCAAATACCCTGATCTGCATAAGGAACGTGGTTTATCTTTATGAGAAGAGTGATGGGATCATATCTTCTTACAGCAGTGCTTTCTTGCTTTGTGTCTGCACTGACTGCTTCTCTTCATTTAATTATTCGTTTAATATCCGCCGACCCTTTGCTGCTACCTGAAGTACACTTCAAAGCTCCAAATCAGGAGCTAGGCACATATAAATTTCAATGTAAATCAAAGCAAAGAGGAATTCCAGAAAGCCATCAAAGAGCTTCCTGAACCGTCCCTGCTCCCAGCAGCCAGCTGTGATGCCCCACGGTTCTTCCCTGATAGAAAAAAAAATAAGGGATGGTGCTCTTCCAATTCCAGCCACTGCTCCAAGGATTACAGTGGGATGGAGGTGCCCAGGTGGTCTGAAGATCGTTATTTCACAGGTTTTGACAAAATATCCAGGCCCAATCCTGAGTTGTGAACCCCAAACACAGAAAGGACCATGAATGGATCCTTACCCCCTCTGCAGGTGGGATGCCTCCTTCCACCTCCCCGCCAGGGCATTGCCCAAGCCCCGTGCCTGGGTGAGAGGTGCTCTTTGGATGAGTCAAGTCAGGGTTTAAACCCTTCTATGAACTTGTTTAAAGGTTTAAACCTTTCTATGCAATAGACTTTTTCCCTAGTCCACCAGCTCAATAAAGAGGTTTCTCTCCACCCTGTCGGTCTTGGAGTAGCTTCCCTTGTCTTCAAACCATTTAGCTCAGTTTTGCTCTTCACTCTGCCTGTCCCATGCTCGGTATTATTCTATTTGCAGTGCCTCACACTCCCACACTCCCGTGTGTGTTGCCATATAGGGTATCTTTTAGGGACCATTCCTGACACTCATCCAAGTCATCACAGCTGTCTTTTTCAACTCTTCAGTAGCAGGGCAGTTTCTCATATTAGCTGTTTCCCTCATCACATCATCTTTTATTTTCTGCAGCTCTGGCCCTGGCAGCCTCCTTCACAGCTGGCTTGTTTCCAGCTCCCCATCCCTGAGTCTCTGCTGTTTCTCATGCTCCAGCACCCTGACCCATTCAGCAGAGCTGCCTCAGCGTGCTCTTTCCTGGCCTCAGCAAAATAGCAGGAGCACGCTCTATTCCTTGCAGCGTTCCTAGCTGTGTGCTTCTCCTGCTGCCACTTTCACAGCTCTCACCTCTGCTCTTAGTTCTCCACCAGTTTTTTCAGCTTGTCCTCATTTTTCACCTCCCAATTCAATCTTTTCCTGTTGTTTTCCATTTGACACGGTGTTTACCTGCACACTGAGCTTCCCTCCAAACCTCCTGCTCTTTCGGTCCCACCTCATCCGTTAGTTTCTGAAGACCTTTCTTCATCTGTTATATCAGGTCAATAAGAGAGCTGAGCTGGGAAAACGGCAATGAATAATTTATCTGATAAGCACAGCTCCTTTGTGTGTCATGGCATTGCTGTGAGCAGCTTGTGCTTCTCTGGACTGCCTCCAAGCCCTAGCCCCAGTTAAAAAGTCTATTAATCCCCAACAGTTTCATTATTCAAGTACAGACTCACCAGCCTGGGGGAAGCCAAGCTCCATGGACACCCAGCCTGGATCTCACCAAGCCCTGGCCCCACCAGCGCCTGCGAATTGAACCTGGGGCCCACGCTGGTGGATGAGGGATGTTCCCTGTATTGGTGTCTCACCATCGATACCTTTCCTCTGAAAGAAGCAGGGGGAGACTCCCCCAAGGACTGAAAAATCTGGTTGCTACCCACTGGTGGAAACAGTTTGGCCATTCCCCATCCCTGAGGACAAACACCAGCCAGGCTGGGCTGGGCAAGCACATGTGGCCACCTGCTCCCACGGGGCTTCTGAGGTGACCGGGGTGAGGGGCTCTTTGTGATGCATGGCTCAGAGCTTTCACCTGGCTCCCATCAAACTCCATATATAGACTTCTCCATAATGACTTGCAGCGATTATCAGGTAGTTTTAAAATCTGATTCCAGCACCAGTTAAGCCAGAAGAAAAGGTTGTGAGGAAGGGGAGTTGCAAGGGGAGACCTCTGACTCACAGAAATCACCCGCCTGGACATGTTCCTGTGCGACCTGATCTAGGTGAACCTGCTTCTGCAGGGGGGTTGGACTAGATGATCTCTAAAGGTCCCTTCCAACCCCTACCATTCTATGACTCTGTGATTCTGTGATTCTATGATTCTATGACAAGGATTAATCAAGGAAACCCGTGTGCAGGACACCTCTTTCCGAGTGACTCGTTTAATGAAAAATAGATACATAAACTGAGGCCAGCCCTTCCTCTCCATCACAACTAACAGACAGAGCAAACACAAGTGAGAGAGCATGGAGTGTATTTCTCATGGGTTGCATTTGTCCTCTGCAGGGATGAGAGTGTTTCCCCTTCCAGCGGGGGAAGGGGGAGTGCCTCCAGGACACCCCTCCCGCAACACCACTGCAAGCTCAGATCAGTCGACCTCCATGTCCCCAACTCCACCAACACCAGGCACTGTGTGACAGGCCTTGGCTCTGGTGTACCATGATGTGCTTTCTATGAAATTCAGGGTACATACAGTTGCCCCAAATTACTTCCAAAAATCATCATGGTGATGAACACGAGCGTAAGAGGCCATGCAATCCACAGGAGTCGGGTGCAGCTGGGTACACGAACACCCTGTAAGTTGTAGGGTTCACCCCAGGGCGCTGCTCCACAGTTTACTGACTCTGAAAGGCTCAAGAAGGTCATAAGACTCCTAGAAGAGGCAGTCCTGGCAAAAGAAGGCTGCTCCACTGAAGGGCCCCAATACCCAGTCACATCGTACAACCAGGTGCGTACAGAGCTGTGGCCTCGTCTGCTGGACTTAAAAGGCCTTTCAGCATTGCAGACCTGCATTTCTTGGCATATCCTTATCTGGTTCCCAGGAGGTGACCAACCTACAAGCTGGTCATCTTTTTGCCCTTGAAAAGCTTCCCCTTGACATTGTCTCAATGGAGCCTGGAGATCCCATGGGTGACAACTGGCATGAAAGACACCACTCCAGACAAATATAAGGTGCACACAACTCCTCTCTTGGCAATATCTTGGCAAGGCCCAGGCAGATGACAAAATATAGGAGCAGGTTTGCCTGGATATTTACAAATAGGAACAGGCATGACTCTAAAAAGGGAGCTGAAAAGATCAAAGGGCAATAGACACAAATTCTAGGTAACAGCAGAGGAAGTCCTTGAAATACACCGAAAAGCATCCTGGGGCTGTTTTCTCTCGAGATGAGAACAACTTTCAAGACTCTTGAATTTGAATACAGCAAAATGGCATCTATAAGTCAGAGAAGGTTACTTCTCATCTGGATCTGTTAAAAAACAAAGGTCATTAAAACAGTTCAGAGAAGTTAGGCCAGGGGCTCCTGGAGCCCACTCTGCAGTAGTTTTATCCCCATAAGCAGAACTGGCAGTGTGTTTGAATTGATGAGATACGGAATGATTTTGAAGTAAAAAAACTCACAAAGATTCTTTTTATAAACAAGCCCATTTGTTTAAAGGGCTAGATAGGCAGAAGAGGATAAGTGATGCAATAGTTATTAAAAATAATGTTCTCAAAATGGGAAGAACCCTTCGTCACTGCACTCCACCATCCTCCTGCCACATGGAGCCCATGAACCCCAGGGTGCCCTGAGTTCAGAGAGTACATCCGTTGGAGGGAAAAAAAGGACCATTTTCCTCTCTGTTCTGTGCCAAGTGTTGCCCCGGCCTCTGTCTGCCATGCTTGGCACTCACCAGGGCTTCCTAAGGGGTGGTGGCAGTCTGCACAATAGGAGTTAACTTAATGAGCATGTGGCCTCCTGAAGGCAGCAGGACCCAGAGGCAGGGGCAGGCAGGGAGGGAGGCGAAGTGCTTGGTCCCTCGGACCTCACATGAGATGCAAATGTACTGCCCTGATTTGATCATGGGGAAATAAGAGGGAGCAAAGGTACTCGCTGGGCCACCAACTTCTCCCACCCTTCTGCCTTTCCTACCTGCCCAGCCAAAGCTCTGCTTTGCAGAGGCTGGTTTTCCTGGGGATGGCAGAGAGAGCAAGGCTGGATTTCCTACTGACCTGCGTCCAAATGCTTCACCTCTCAGTTGCTCATCCCCATACCACGTCCTAACTCATGTTGCATTTCCCACCCCAGTAACTCCAGTGGGAGATGAGCCATCTCAGAGTGCTGCTGGAGCCCCTAGCTCCTTGTGTTGGCCATTGACAGACCAAACCTACAACCAATAACCCAGCTCACATTCCTGCCTTCCCCGTTTATATCTCCATCCCTCTCGCCCACGCAGCCATCACTCCTCCCATCACCTGTAGGATCTCCTCACCACTGGCACCTGCCTGCCAGATGGAGATAGAGCTGATCAAGAGCACCAGACGCTGTTGAGAGCAGGCAGCCCCAGCTGGCTGCCTGGCTGGTGAGACAGATGAGTGGACAGGCAGTGAGAGTTTGTACACCTTGCTTCCTCAGAGGGCTGTGCTATGCCAGCAGTGGCTCCTATGACGGTGTGAAAAGGTTGTGCTTTGAGCTCACTGCACATCTTGGGCAACTGAGTGGTCAAGTGATACATATATCTGCAATAAAAATCTCCTGATAACCCAGACTTTCTTATTTCTGTGTCTGACAAAGAGATCCATCTCTGAGCACAGAAACAATGTCACTGAAAACAAGTCTGGAAAAGCCTTCAAATATTAATCCAGTCTTGTGCTCCTCTGCTGGCACCCCCTGCCCCTACCCAGTCCCAGGGGGCAGGGGAGTCTGTCTGTTGCCTGTGGACTACACATCTACCCACCCTCTACAGTTCTGATGTTCTAAGGAGCCTCCTGAAGACATCCACATGGCCAGTAGGACCTTTGCTCATGCAGCATTGGACTCCAGCTCACCTTGCTCAACTTCCTTGAAAACAGTCCAGTTAAGCATCATTCAGTTCACCCTCTCTCACAGAAAAAAGCTGTGCACTGCGTGAGCCCAGGACAAAGCCTATTCTGCCCTTCTTATCCATCTCACTGAGATGGGGAGGATGCAAGTGACTTGGGGCATTAAGGCACAGGCCTTGCCCCACTGCCCAGCCACATCCCTTTCGAGGGGCCACACAGCTGCCTGACTGGCTCCTGCCAGCCCATAGCATGGCTGTTCCCAACATCAGGGGAAGAGCACAGTGATCCTTCTCTTACTGCCTTCATTTCAGCTTCATCTGGCTCCAGTCAGATCGAAATAACACTAACAACATGTGGGTAGTCCTCAGCCAAGAGCCCCCATGAGCTGTCTGCAGCTGTAGCTTTCTGCTTTCTTCCTTTCCTCCCTCATTTGCCAGGTCAGAGCAGGACAGCCCTGAGTGCTTCCCAAACGGCATGCCCACTGCATGCACAGTGAGGGTGAGCCTGAGGGGAACAGACCATCCCCTCCACCCTGAGGGGAGCTCATCCCAAGCCCTCCTGCTTCTCCTTGGAGGGAGGCACAGGAGGCTTTGCCCACGTGATGACAGCCTTTTGCACCTATGGCACTAAAAGATTAAAAAGCAAATTTAAAAAGTATGATTAAGAGACAGGAGCTGAGAGATCAGCATCTCCCGCGTCCAGCCACGGGGTCAAGAGGTCAGCACGGGCAGGGGGATGCTTGGGACCATGCCAGCAGCAGCAGACAAGGAAGGGAGCAGAAGTCTCCCTGAACCTCACTTTAGACAAATTACCTTTAGCAAAGCCTGTCCAGGAGCCCAAACGCTCTCATAATGTTCAGAGCTCAGCTGCAGCACCACATCACTGCAGGCATTTCAGTCTCAGTAACATGTACTTTAAAACAGGTGAGCAAAACGCAGGGGCTGTTCCTCAGGCTGAGAAATGGACACTGGTCAGGGCTCCTCCACTTTCCTGCAGCCCACACACCCTGTGTGGTTGTAACCATCCAGTTTAGTTTCTCACTCCCGTTTGCTGGCACTGAGGAGCTGTCAACACTTTGTGCAGAGAGCAGGAGCGAGCACCTGCAGCCATCACACCCAGCCATGCCCATCTCTGCAGGCAGAGCGTGAGCATTCAAGGTGCCCTCAGATTTGGAGCCATCTCTGCCAGGATTAAATGGCCAATACAAGAAAAGTTTGCATATAAGATACACCACTGGGACGGATTTCCTCCCCATCTTCTCCCTCTTCTTGGTGGTTTCTAGGAGATGAAGCACAGGCTGCGCCCTGAGACACACCTGCTGCCTTTGGGATGCTCTCCACGGCAGCAACAGGTCCAGCGCCTGGCGAGGGCACACTGACAGGCTCTGTGCTCCTGGAATAACCTGCCAGGACATCGTCAGTTCCTGCTGAAAACCAGGGGCACCAGCAGGGACACTGCTCTGGTCAGTGGAAGTGGCTCAGACAACTCACAGGGACAAGGGGAAATTTTGTGGTGTTCAAGCAGAAGTCGCAGCTGAGGGACTGTGTGTTTCAGCCAGTTTCACCTGGCTGCAGCCACCCTCCTGGCTCTCCCTTTGACACAAATCTGGTTGACATCTCACTCCTGCAATTGGATAATTATATCAATTAAGAGGATGAGGGAAATTTTCAAGCTTTTGGGTGCCAGTACATCCTCCTGGAGTCAACCTCTCACCACAGAGCCAACGCCTATGGCTCGGGAAGCCTTCTGCATCAAGGATGAAACCCTAGGACAGACGTGCCAGCATAAACCTATGTGTGCTCACATGTTCCATGGTTGGGGGAGGGGCAGGGCTGAGCTGTGGCCCAGTTGACCTCCCGAGTTTGGAGGCGCCTCTGGATCTGTCCATTCCCACTGATGGTCAAGGCTGTGGCTGTGGAAAGCTGCTGCCTCCATCCCTGATACACCATGATATGTGTCTTTGCTGCATAAACTGCTGTCAACCTCTTGTATTTCTTTTTCTCCTTCTCTTTAGAAGCAAGCAAGTGAACCATGGACCCTGTGAGAGCTGTGGTGTGTGCCACATGACTGTGAGCCATCTGGCCTCCACTCTGCATCCCTGGGGTCAGAAATGCAGTGGGTGCAGCACTGCAAGGGCTGGAGAGTCAAGGAGCCAGCAGTGTCCCCTGCCTGAACCTTCCAAAATAAACAGCTAGATTTCCACTGCATGGGCTTGTAAGGCATCATTTGCTGAGAAGTTCTTCTTTATCCCTCAGGTATTGCTTTCTCGTTGTGTCACCGAAAACAAATGGCCTTGCGGGGACAGAGCTGCAGTCACAGCTTCCAGGGACAGGGCTGTGCTGCAACGAGAGGGAAATGCCTTCAAACCCACACACTGAGCCAGGCAGGGGAATTTGAAGCTTTCTTGCAAGGCACCCAGCTCAATAGGCAAAGCAACGAGCTCAGCAGTTTGCAGGAAGAGCAGCAAACTAACTGCAGATAAGTGATCTCTGAGGGGCAGGAAGGAATATATTGATGTAAGGTCTCAGAGACCACTTCCTGTGCAGAGGATGCACAGGGAAAACAGGGCTGTTTGGCTGAAGCCCTACAATTTCATGGGGTTTTTTTTAAGCTGTGAGATATTTGCCAGAGGAAAAAGATGGTCTGGTTAGCAATTGAACCACCTCATACTTTGTCTCATGACCCACATATTTTTTGGCAAAATGGCCTCAATTGGAGCTACTAAGGGCAACAGAGAAAATAAATTATCCTTTATCAGACTGGCCTTTCTTACATTGGTCTTAATGTGGATCGCTCATGTCGCTCCAGACTGCAAGGCCAAACTTGTAAGTATATAGGAGTCCTTATCACCCATCAGGCAGAGCCACCATCATCCAAGGCAGGACGAAGCTTGGACGCTGCAGCCATTCCTGCTCCTCCCGTCTTCCCCAAGTCCACTTCCAAGAGCAGGACAGCATTTTTCCAGTGCTGTGCCACCCCCCAGTGAAGTGGTACCATAATCACCTGGACAGATAAACATGTCCTCAGATCCCTCAGTGGCTGCATTTGCACCACAGGAAGAGCAAAATAACAAGCCACCAAGAGAAAAGCCACTCTTCCCTTCTAGTCTCTTGCAGCACATCCTCAAAGGAAAATGGTGGGAGAGGAAGGCTGATGCAGCCTGGATTTTGGTGCTCTCAGACATCCAGAGGCATCTCCATCCCAGAGAGACTTGAATTTGGCCTCAGAGAGGACTCAGATCTCCTGAATTCAGAAGAGACATAAAGTCTTTCAGCGGGGAAGCTCCTGTCACAGCTCTCACCATGTTTGATATGGGACAAATCCCAGAATCACAGAATGGTAGGGGTTGGAAGGGACCTTTAGAGATCATCTAGTCCAACCCCCCCCTGCAGAAGCAGGTCCACCTAAATAACTGTAGTCAACAGAAAACTCACCGTGGGAGTCAGATGGGGCTGCATTTCTCAGTACTTTTTTTTCTTTTTGCTACTCCTTGGCAACCCTGGGACACCAGCCAAGTCTGCTTCCTGTGCTCCTCATCCATCAGCATACACCTAAAAATCAATAGCCTTGTGCTGGCTGCTTCAGTTAGTGCATTATCATTTCCTGCAACAAGGGTAACTTGAAGCAATGAAGTTTCAGCTAATTAAAGTCTGTAAACCAGCTGCGTTGGTGCTGGGACTCCAGCACTCTGTAGGTCATTTCATTCAATTTCCTCTGGAGGAGACTCCAAAAGGCCTTGGGTCCTTGATCAGCCCTTTTGCAGTTGCTGCCCTTGTGTGGTGCTCAGTCAGGATGCTGTGCCACATCCATAAATAGGAATCACTTTGATTTGAATTTGTTAGGTTAGCAGTTGGACTCGATGATCTTAAAGATCTTTTCCAACCATAATGATTCTATGAGGAGGATGTCTAGGGTCATGAAGCATGCAGACAGAGGACAAGTGAGGCACCCTCTGCCAATGAATGATGTATCGTCTAGATTCAACAGGCTGGAAGCCCTTTGCATTGTTGTCAACACAAAAGCACTGGAAGGCTCCATCCACAGCCAGGTTTCACATGTGCTGATGCTGAAACCTTCCTCGTGGCACACCTGGTCCTTCACATAAATGAGAATCAGCCTTTCTGATTTCCAAAACCTTTGCAGCAGAGCACATGCCTGCTCAGAGACAACATAGGCTTGCTGAATAGTTCTCAACTAAGGCAGCCCAGTCACAGCTTGTAGCCTTTGAAAAGAAAGGAAGGAAATTATAAGAGCAATTTCCAGTTTACTGATAAATCCCAGGGTAGTCTGGGCTGAGGAGAACTGAGCAGATTTATCGGGCAGCTGTAGCTCTCCAACAGTTCAAGAGCCCCATTAGGTCTGATAGATCTAACAGACTGGTTTGCACAACAGCATCATGTGTCACGTGAGCTTCACACACTTACATAAGGTGAATCCTCAGCTTTTAAGACAGATGCAAAGAGACCAATACAGAGAATCGTAATCGTTGGAGAAGAACTTTAAGATTGAGTACAATCACTGACCTCACACTGCCAAGCCCATCGCTAAACTAAACCATATCCCTCAGCAACAGCAGTGAAGCTACAGAGGGCAAAGTGCATGCAACCTCCTTTCATAGAATCATAGAATGGTAGGGTTGGAAGGGACCTTTAGAGATCATCTAGTCCAACTCCCCTGCAGAAGCAGGGTCACCTAGATCAGGTCGCATAGGAACCTGTCCAGGCAGGTCTTGAAGACTTCCAAGGAAGGAGACTCCACATTACCCCGTGTCCTGTCACTGGATACAATAGAAAAAAGGGATGTCTCAACCTTCTGACACTCACCATTTATATACTTATAAATACTAATGAGATCTCCCCTCAGCCTCCTCTTCTCCAGAATAAACAGCCCCAGTTCCCGCAGCCTTTCCTCATATGAAAGATGCTCCAGTCCCCTGATCATCTTGGTGGCCCTGTGCTGGACTCTCCAGCAGCTCCCTGTCCCTATTGAGCTGGGGAGCCCAGAACTGGACACAGTTCCCATCTGCCCTTTTCCTAACAGGGATATGACATCAGCCCAGACTTGCATTTGCATGCTGGTAGGAACATCTCTCCCTCCTCCTCCTTATCACATGTGGCTTGGCATTATACAAATGCAAAAGGCCTGGAAGAGACAATGCACTGGAAGAGGAAACAGAGCAAGGCTGTGTGAGGTCTGCCAGAGGCAGCAGACAACAGCCCTCCAGTTTGGTGCCCAGTGTCCCACGATGTTCTTTTACAGCAGAGCAAACTCAGGCATAACGCGATGTTCCTGCACATCAGCCCACCTTCCCGTCTGTAATCAAGAGCACTTTGCCTGTTGGGCTGGAGCGCAGCAGCCTCATTTCCTCCTTCCCCGCGTGATTTGCGGGATGTGCTTCTCAGCTATTTTCTCTGAACCTTCCCTATGATTGCTTAGTAATGACAGCTTTAGAGCTAGCAGCTAGTACTCCCCACACAACTCCATCCTAAAAGATCCACGCCTCATATCAGGAAAGCAGATTGATTCCCGCTGCTGCAGCCTGGCTGGCCAAATTCGGTATTTCCTAGGGTAAAATAAATACACGGGCTACTGGTACAAGACCCATGCGGAGCTACAGAATTATTGAAAGGTCTTCTTAAACAACTAAAGAGACTTGTCCATTCGTAGTGCCCTGATAGCACCTGGAAACCTGGCAGTCTCACCCGGGGTCTGATCCAGTAGAGGGGTGGGCAGGGAGGTCCCAAAAGTGAGCAGTGATGGAATAGCCATAGAGGAAACATAGCTCCTCTTATTAGTATGGCAGGATTGATGGTGCAGTGTTGCCAAGAGTTTATGCAACACAGAATGGTGATTTTTCATGCTGATGAAGTGAATGCAGTACTGGAGAGGTAGAAAGAGGGGACACTGCATGGGGAAAAGTAAAATTTTGTTGAGTAAGGTCCAAATACTGTGGCTGGGTGTTCAGTCTGGAGATGAATAACAGCATCTATCACATGCTTCTGCATCTTTAGTGAAGACAGAAATTTTTTTTTGTGGTTTTCAGTAGAAACTGGTTTTGTGCCAAAAGTAAGACAAGAAGTCAAGCCACTTTTCAGCACCATAAAGCTGACTCAAAGTACCTGCCTTGGCATTCATCATTTGTGGAGACCTTATTCTCACATTTAAGAAAACAGCACTAAGCAGAAACATTCCACTGCAGGAGTGTCAACGGGTACAGGAGGGGGAACTCCAGTCTGCAGCTGCTGCCAGCACCTTGGCAGGGCCTGGTGAAAGCCTCAGAGGAAGAACCATGGCCTCTGCCCCCCACACCAGCCACTGTTGCCTTCCCTATCCAAACCAGCTCTTCTTCCTTTGGGCACAAAGCTCTTTTCACCAAGGAAATCATACTTCTATAGAGAAATGAGCTCCAGAACTGCAGTTGTAAAGGACTATCAGATGTTGAAATTCAGCACCTGTATCAGGAATCAATGCAGCCTCAATATGACAGCCTGCAAAACCCCAAAGTGCTGGGAGCAGCATTATTTGCAGCTAGGCTGGCGTTGGCACTGCAGTACCCTTCCCTCAGCCTTTCTCCCTCCCCCTCTCTCTGTTAACCACGCTGCCTGTCACCTCAGAGCCCAGCATCAGTCCCCACAGCAGTTGTGCTTCAGGGGAGCTGCATGTACGATCTCCTGCCCAGCGCAGGGCTGGGGACTCCAGGAGCCACTGAATCCCATTATCTGCTCACTCAGCACATAATAAGCTTCAGTCTGTGACTTTGCAAACCCTGCTAGTTTCCCTAAAGGAGAGGTTCTGGCAAGTTGGGGAGTGTGTGGAGCTGCCAGACTCCATTATGCCTGCGTGCCCTCAGGGTTTTATACAGAGGGTGCCCTTCTCTCTCCCTGCCTCACACAGATCCCAGGTGCTGAGGGCTGCAGCGTCCCAAAGGTGCAGGAACTGAATCGCTCTCATTTAAATACCTCTCAGCAGCTGAAGAGGTGAGCTGTGCACTGGATGTTGTGCTCTCAGAAGCTTTTATTATCTCCAGGCATTTGTGCTTGCTCTGATCCAATTTTTCATATTTCCACTTGAGAAAGGAGAAGCTTCTCTCCAGGTTTTGGGATCAGCCTGTGAAGAATCAGAGGAACCCTTCAGGTTTTCCCTGGCAGAAGCTACGTTTCACCCTAAGGAGGATGCGAGGAAGCTCCATGTTGACTTTCTGTTGGCCAGCTCTTCCCTCCTGGAGCACAGGGGAATACCTACACCCACGCTCCAGGCAACCCTTTCCAGCAGAACTGTTATTAAAAAGAAAAATAATTGAGTCTAATAACTTGTGCAAAACAGTTCCCCTTTCCAGGAGAATGGGGGGAAAGTGCTTTGTTACAAAGTGCAGTTAAGGATTCAGACACCACTGCACTGACCCAGTGTCTTTAAGGCCCCGCAGCAACCGGTGCACTTGCACGTGCCAGCCCTGCCACAGCCAGGTCCTTCCAGAGACACAGGGAGCACAGCCACGGGCCCCTGACCAGGCAGCCCTCCTCAGAGGTGCTGGGCAGCAAGCCACCACACCTCCCAGCTGCCTTCATTGCCAAGGTAAGGAGACGCTGCTCCCAGGCTTCACCACTGGTTTTCAGCTGATACAAAGGACCAGGAACAGAGGCCTATAGATGTTACTTAACACGAACAAAAACCTCCTCAGACCTTTTAACCACCAGGCAGAAGAAACTGTCTTTTGAGAGGGAGACAACCCTCATTCCCACACAGGCCACTGGAGGGGAGACAAATGCGTTTGTGGCCTGGCAGCAGCTGCTGGGTCAACCAGGGAAACAAAAGCCACGGGCTCAGACCTGGGCCCCTGTGACACTTTCTGGAAGCTCAGGTCCCCCCATCTTGCTGGGAGCAGCATGCCTCCAAGGAGCGTCAGGGAGCATTTTGCCTCGGGGTTGCTCTGAGCCCAGGCATGGGTGCTGGCCTAGGGAACAAGGAGAGGGCAGTGAGGCTGTTCCTGGTTCAGGCTGAGCCATGCAGTACTCTGCTAATCCAGGTCAGCTTCTGAAACGGGGGCCGGGAGTGCAGACAAGTTGTGCAGCCCTGGGATGATGGCAGAACTGACCTACAGCGACTGCACTTCCCCAGCCACTCTCCAATGACAGGGCTGCATCAGGGCACCCCAGCCCCACAGCTGCATGCCCAATCCACCCAACAGCAAGCATAAGGTTATTATCATCATCACAGTCCTCGAGGTGGTAAAATTGCTTTTGGCAACCGAGCAGCCACCAGGCAAGGCCCTCCCAGGGCAGCTCAGGGTGCTGGAGTTGGGGCTGGTGGTCCCAGTCCTGTTCACTGTGACAAGGAGCTCCAGCAGTGAGAGGAGGAGCATGGCTAGATCCCAAAACAGCTCCCCAAACTCTCTTCCCCTCCCTGTCCCCCACCCTCAGGTGCAGCTCCATGCCAGCATGGGCTTGCCTCTGCAGCATGGACAGAGCTAAGGATACTCCTCTGACCCACCACTGCTCTCACCATGACCTGGAAAAACACCCCCAGGGGTTATGGCCTCTCTGCTGCAGGATGCCAGTGACCAGTTTGATCACCATCAAGGTTCTATGCTGCGACACTTAAGTCTTATCCAACTTGAAAAAAGCTGATGCAGCTGGGCCTGGCTACAGTGGCATGAACAGTGGGTCTGCCCTTGGTTTGGAGGATCAAAGCATGTTCCTCTCCTCTGGGCAGTTCAGACTAACCCCAAACAACCAGAGCCAGGGAGTCCTGTCTGCGGTGACATGTTGCAGCCACACTGGCAACGTCTTTTTCTAGCCCTTGCCATGGACTCAGCTCAGCAGAGCAGTGTCCAGTGTTGGCTGCTGAAGCACCAGGTGGGGAAAAAAACACAACAATGAGATGCTTGAAGACTTTGGAGATAGTCACTGCTCACGGGACAACAAAAATAGAAGTCTGAGGTGTCCTTCATATCTGCTTGTTAAGAGAAGACCTTTCCTGAGACGCCGGCAGTGGGGACGATGAGGAACATTTGTCTGACATTGCTTAGTTAGCACAGCGTGTGAGAGAAGACTCTTGCTTACTTGCTTTCCAGTGGAATACCCACTGACTTTATTTCTGTGAAAGAAAGAAAGCTCAGCTGCTGGTACATGGTCACAGGGTTCTCTCACCTGGGCACCTGTGGACTCGCCCCACTGCCATTTCCTCCCGTGTAAGGCCCACGTGCCTTTCACTTCACAGCGCTCCACGGCCTGCCACCACACAGCCCTTCCCGTGGCACCACTGTGGCATGAACCCATCCGGATTTAGGAACACCAGAGAGCTGCAGAAACTACAGAACTGAATCTTTTCATTTAACCAGCACAGGTAACAGACAGATGCAGGTCACACAGACACCGGTACGCATTTCCCTCTCTCAGTCTGGACTGCAGTACCATCCATTCAGCACAGCTGACTACCAGTACCATGGATTCATTTTTACATTTAATTAAAAAATAAACAAATCTAACCTCTACAGGCAGTTGCACTCTGTTATTCTGCTTGTCAATAACTACTGCAAGATCCCAATCCCTTTCTTGACAGGCAACAACTTAAAGCCTCATAAAGGGACCAAGTGTCACCCCTTCTGCCCCTCATTCAGAACTTGAGCAGTTGTGTCTGAGTTGGCAAAGTGTGAGCACTGGTGACCTCTTTGCCACAGCTGATGTCTGTGGCTGCTGGTAGGTCAATGTTGACCAGACATTTAATGGTTGATCGTGTGTCAGGTGTCTAAAACTCCCCCCATTATTTCTTCCCCATCTTTAGTTCAAAGGATAAAAGACAACACAGAAGGAAATTGTTCTCTGTTTCAACCCATTACCCTGCCTCTATTAAAAAAAAAAGTAGTTGAAGAATATTTTCTGGTAGAAAAGTCAAAACATTTCCTACCCATAAATGCAGTGTCTTCTGAATTGATAAAAGCACGGTGCTTTCATCGTGCACTGTGGCTACCCTAAGGAACTGCATACAGTTCCCATTCTGCACCAGTTGAACACAGAAACTTACTCCTCCCAAGCCTGCTCCAGGAAAGCATAAACCTCCCTTTGGCTCTGGCCAGAAGTTCTCCTCATGGAGCAGCAGGTTTGTGCAGAAAACCTTGTATCAGGGTGCACAACACGCTTGCCCTGCACAGGCTGCAGCTCACGTGATGCAGTTCATTGTACATAATGGAGGTGGCAATGTGCCAGAAGTATTTCTTCCATGTGAGCTGTGTTCTTCCTTGGAAGTCAACCTAATGTCTGAAGGACAAAAGTTACTACCTTGTTGAGTAAAAAAACCCCAGTTGTTATCACTGACGATGATACAGCTGAAAATTCTACCGATCTTCATCAATACAAGGATCCGTTTGCCTTTCAAATCTTGCTCACGTTTTCTCCTCAGACTCCTTCTGGTGAGAGTGCTATTCATGTCATGAAAAAATGGGTTTTTAATGTATCACCCCTGCTTTAAAGAAAACGTAAAAACTGGGCTAATAAAGTTACAAGACAAAAAAAGGAAGAAGTTCACCCATTTTCTCTGTGTTAGTCATAACTATAGCTATGTTACTCGTTCTCTTCAATCTCTCTGTAATATTTCTCCTGTCTCATTATTTTTATCATTTTCCAAACCTGACAATGTGTACAAAGTTCTGGATCCATCCAGGCAATTCTAAAACTCAGAGCGTGCAAGTACTTTGCTTCCTCTGACTATGCCATCCTTTACATTCAAAACTGAACTTCCTTTGCCCCCGATCCATTCCACGAGCTTGATAAGGTACCATTGAATTTTCTGTGAGCTTGCCTTTAATAACCTTCACCATTTTGTATTTTGCTGGTCATTCCTTTCCCAGATTCATTAAAAAAACCCCTTATCACTTTAAAAGAAAAACCAAACCAAGAAAGAGTCAATTGTAACTATTGGGAAAAGGCAGAGCACGGAGAGAGATTTGTAATTTTACAGTCTGGTATCATAAATTGATAAGCAAATTAGCTATTACAGTGCCAATGTCTTCATGGGTACACACCCGTGGCACAGAAGAACAAGTGTGCTACCGCCTCATGAGGATTTTTAACAACTTGCTATCACGAGCCATATATTACTGTCAGCCTCTCAAATGGCAGCAAAGGCCTTTTATTGTGCTCCGAAAGTAAGATTGGTAACGAGTCATGGCCAAGATCGAGTATCTAGGAAGAATCCCAGTACTTCATAAGAAATAAAAGTGGTAGGAACTCTCATTAAAATACGTAACAGACCTTGGCCCTTCCTGTGCTTAAGCACAGAAGTCTCATGAGTTCCAACGGTGTGACTGCTGTTAATGATCTAAATGTCAATTTACAGGGGACACATAACCCAGAGCCTGCGTAAGTTTACCTGTTTAGTTAGCACAAAGTTAGTGAGAGAGTTTTACACGGGGAAGTATATCCATCTTCCTAGTTGCTTCTTGAAGTAAGATGTGTATAGATTCTCACTCGCGCACACACCGAACCACAAAACACAGCAGCTTCACTGCCCCAAAGATCAGCAGAACAACTCCTGCCCTGGCCAGCCTGGGGACAGCTGCCTTCCTCCTATAGGGCAGGAAGGAAGCTTTCTCACAGTGCTACGTATGTCTCTTCTAGACTAAACCACTGCTCCTCCCGTTGTAGATGCAGCGTCCTAAGGAAAGGTGTTCACAGCCTGCAGGGATCAGCACTGGATTATGATTACTGTGGTGCCTTAGCAAAGCCTTTCACTTTAGTGGCCATACTCCAGCAGCTGGGCTAATCCCTAAGACTGTTTCAATAGTCATATTTTTGCTGTCATTTAAGAAAACAGAAGCTGCAGAGTACTCTCGGTGCTCCCAGACAGCATTCCTCACACGTGTGGATATTAATGTAGGGTTGGTAACACCCACAGTAGTACGGGAGGCAGATGTGGTCCCTTTGTGATATTTCAGAATACAAAGAGCTCCAGTTCATCATCTCCTTCCCTTCCTTCATGACATCTATTAACCCATCCATAGGGAAAATACCATTTCTGTCTAAGTGAAAAATCAAATGTCAAACTCTTCAACACGCTATCAGACCACCCAACAGCCTGACCCTGCAAAGAGCTTTAATCTTTACAGGCTGCAAGTATCCTCTTGACTGCAATCAATGTAAAAGAGAAGCATATGAACTTTAGCAAGGCTGGGGGATTAAGAGCTACCTCTTCTGTTTTGGTGAACAGACAACACACAATACAAGGCATCCAAGGAAAATAAAAAGCAGAAATATTTTAGCAACTCTCCTGCCAAGTTCTCCACCCGCCTCACACCACACCAGCAACGGTCTGAAACGGGAATTTGCAGGGTAATTACGGCAACGGCTCTACCTGCTCGCTGCAGGAGTTGTCTTGGCCAGGCAGCACTGCAGGATTTGCTTGGACATGTGCGTGTGAACATTCTTGCTCATCTCAACTAAAGGGAACTCCGTGGCACTGCTGTCTGTGCTTGCCAAATATTGTACCTGGGAGCTACTGGCTTTGCATGTGTTCATACTGGATGAAGCACCTCGCTACTTATTCAAACAAAGATTACGTTTCAAACACTCATTTTTTAAAGTCAATGCACCGAAAAGACTTGTCTGAGTAACAAAACGCATCCTGCCTCAGCCCCTCTTTTCCTTGTATCGTTGAAGCCATTTCCCACCTCAGGCCGTGTCACTTACATGGTCGGTGTTTCAGGAAAGGGAAGTTTCAGGTTACAGTAAAGATGACAACAGGCTCCTAGTAGCTTTCTCAAACTGATATTCACCAAACTTTTTTTAAAAAACCAAAGGTTGTGTCCCTGTAATTATTTACTCAGCAACTACACCACGGAGTATGTGGAAATCCCCTCTCTCAAGGATCCTTTTGACAGTGAGCATGTCACACTCACCTCCGTTCCCCACATCCTAAGAGGTACATGGATGCTCTTCGGCTATGGAATCTCACAGCACAGACACATAACTCCTACCAGGCCCTGTATCAGGCTGCACGTTTGCAGCTGCAACTGTCTGTGCCTGCGTTCTTCTCCGACAGAAAAAAACCCTCTAGGCCACTTCTTTTGATGTGAAAGGAAAACAAACCCGAAGTGATAAATCCCATTAGTGGTTTTCAGCAGCTTTGCACCCACCCTCTATTTAATTTTAATAAATTAGATGTACTCCTTAGTTTCCAGATGAAGAATTAGTATTACCAGTGGTCACAGTCCCAATTAAAACACCAAGGTGCACTACAATATTGTTTTATTTAGTTTACAGAGGAGTCTATCAGTACAGGTTGCAGAAAGAAAATGTTTAGTGCTATTTACAATTTGTTTTAAAACTCTGCTCTATACAAATTTAATTCTGATCAGTATGAACAATATTGTTGTAAATCTACTGCATATAAAGCATTTCATCAAAGCAGTAACAACGAATAAAATAATCTGATGACATTTGAATGGTGCCAATCATTCGAGAAAAAAAACCCAAACCCCATGACACGGACCATCTGTAAGAGGTGTGGACACTGAAGTACAGAACACAATGTCAACCTGTGACTCGTTTGTTTTTTTTAAAGGCTAAAGCTATTTATATGGAATATTGTTCTATTATACTACACGCCAATCTATATTTCACTTCTATAGTTATGTACTTTATAAGATTTTTATTAAATATATTCTACACGTATTTGTAATTTCACCCAGGAAGAATTCCTCCCCAGGGGAAAAAAAATAGAAAATCTTTCATATTTTTTTAAATTTTTAGTCTTTTTTTTTTTACAGGTTTAGATGAAACTAGCTCATGCTTTTAGTGCTGTGCAAATTCCTTTAGCATATCAACATTTAAATTATTGATATGAAATAAAAGAATGGCATCCTTTTTAATATGTATGCCTTCCAAAAATCAGCTTCTGATTTTAATACTGTTGCAAGCACTAATACCAAATGCAGGTTACGTAAAGAAACAAAACTAGTACTATGGCAGAGGTTTTCTTCTTTTTGCCTTTTAAATTTTCATAACTCTTCTGAAGTCTCTAATGAGTAAGCATGACACTGGACACTAAGGTACAGGTGAGAAAATGACCGAAAAACACCAATTGCCAATTTTCAAAGACATAAAATTGATTAGTAAATGATGTTTTCTAACATTTATGCACAATAATAAAAGCCTATGAACTACAGGAAATTACCCCTCCCATATTAAGGCTAGGAAATGCACTCTCTGCACTTGTTTGTGCTGTCTGAGTAAGCACTCAACTAACGAACGAGATCAGAGTGCACGCAGTAACGAAAGAATCAGTTTCATCAGCCCTCTACAGAGTGCTTTTAAATTACAGGCACATAGTTTTTGTTTGTTTGTTTGCTTGTTGCTGTGAAAATATATATAGTTAGACTTGGTTTAGTTAGCATTCTGTGCCAGTTCGGCCACCAAGGTTGACTTAGGTAGAATTAACAGGTTTTTCCCTTTGATTTGGCCATAAGTGAGATGTGTTTTAATTATAGATATCCTATTTTCCAGTGTTGCATTATACATTGTAGGTTATTAGTAAGTGTCTCAAATATCGTTAGAGATTGTTGATGAGAAATACACTGTCAACCATATTTAGTGCAAATTGCATCTAGAAAGCTTGACTGGTTAGATCCGGTTAATGGAGATCTTTGTGGCAGCAAAATGATTCCTGCTAAGGAAAAGAACACATTAACTTCTCTGGAGATTGAATTCTTTCAAGAACTGATGTACTGTAAGATTATTCAACAAATAAAACGCAGGAATTTAAAAAACAAACCGACCCCAAACCCATGAAAGTGTTCATAGATCTTTCTCTTCAAAAGAAAAAGAAAAGACTAACGAGACAGTGTTCGTGTAATATTTCAGTTCCATGGATTTACAGACAGGCTCTTCCTACAGGTGTCTGAAGCAAAGTAGGGCCTCTTCTATTCCAGCAGCATGAAAGACAAAGACTATATTACATCACACTTAGCAGGTAAAGCTAACAGGGTTTACAGGATTACACAGCAATTGCTTTCTCCAGTTTTTTCACGGTTCCTTTGACCTGTGGAGTAAAAAGAAAGCTTTGCTTACTTGCCATTTCTGAAGCAATTAGGTTGTCTCACATGTGAGTGGGCTTGATACAAGTCTGTCTAGTTATTTTTAGTGAAAAAAAAAAAAATATACACATACATAACTTAAAACTGTATCAGGAGTAGTTTTACCCATGAAAATTAAAAGCTTTTAAGGTTTGAGCGAGTTTCTGCATTCTACAAAAACACTGAGCCAGAACAAGTTTCCTACAAGCAACATGCACAAAAGCATTCCACTACTTGCTTCACGAAAGGCCACAAGACTTGACTCTTCTCTACTATGAAAGACTCAAGCGGCCTGTAAGAGATCTGACTGCTTTGCCATGTACTTGAGTAAGAAACGCCTCCAGTGCACAGCGTACCTTGAGAGTTTGGCTCTGGCAATGTCTCCCTCGCCACCAAATGCATCACTGTTGTTTTGCCAAAAGGAAGTTTTAATGCTGCAAAAGGAGAAAGGGAGATCTATTAATATAATACAGCAGTTTTCCTTCTTCAAAATGCCCCCTTGAAACTGACAGCAGTTGGATTAGCATCTGTTCCAAAGGTCATACTGTAAGGTTTGAACTGCTTAATAAATAGATTTACAAAGGGGTTTCTAGCTAAAGTTTTGTATATCAGGGTCTTGGGACCTGATAATAATCATCACTTAAAATGTTGTATTCTTGGAGATATGATATTCCTGTTAGGAATCAGGGGACTGGGACATCTTTCATATGAGGAGAGGCTGTGGGAACTCGGGCTGTCTAGTCTGGAGGAGATTGAGGGGTGATCTTATTAACATTTATAAATATCTAAAGGGTGGGTGTCAGGAGGCAACGGGACAAGGGGTAATGGGATGAAGCTGTAACACAAAAAGCTCCACTTAAATATAAGAAAAAACTATTTCACTGTTCAGGTGAGGGAGCCCTGGCACAGGCTGCCCAGAGGGGTTGTGGAGTCTCCTTCCTTGGAGGTCTTCAAGACCCACCTGGACATGTTCCCATGCGACCTGATCTAGGTGACCCTGCTTCTGCAGGGGGGTTGGACTAGATGATCTCTAGAGGTACCTTCCAACCCCTACCATTCTATGATTCTATGAAACCGAGCCTTCCTCTTTTGAGCGAAAGCAGAAGTGAGCATTTATACCACGACTCAGGTGCTAAGAACTCTTTATTGACAGGGATGCAAAAAAGTGGCTAATTCAGCCACAAAAACGTTATTCCTGAGACATCAAAACACTGAGCCACTACTGCAAAACAGATTTTCCCAAAACATACTTTCTTTTCTGAAATACAAAATGTCTGCATTTTGCCTTTTAACATTAATCTCTGACATCAGCTGTTTGTGAGCCATATCAAATTTAATAGCAAATATCAAATTTAAATTTTAAAACTATATCGAATTTGAAATATTTATCTCACTAATATTTACAAATATCTAAATGCTGGATGTCAGGAGGTTGGGGCATCACTTTTTTCTATTGTATCCAGTGACAGGACAAGGGGCAATGCAAAGAAGTTGGAACACAAAAAGTTCCATTTAAACATAAGGAAAAAATATTTCACTGTTCAGGTGAGGGAGCCCTGGCACAGGCTGCCCAGAGAGGGTGTGGAGTCTCCTCTGGAGGTCTTCAAGACCCGCCTGGACGTGTTCCTGTGTGATCTGATTTAGGTGAACCTGCTTCTGCAGGGGAGTTGGACTGGATGATCTCTAGTGGTCTCTTCCAACCCTACCATTCTATGATTCTATAAAACACTTAAAAACAGATAAAGTAGATCTAACAATGCTACTTTTGTGAGCTTTAGTAACACCATAATTGCAAAATTGGAGCTTTCCACAATTTCTTCTGCTTGTTTCTGGAACAAAAATGACCATTTTCACATTCTGATTTGGGTATACCAACACAGTGCTGTATTTATGGGTTTAGCACTGTAGCAGAATATTTATCAAAACTTCCAGTCTCCTTGAAATGAAAGGATTCTCTGTTACTTACTATATTTAGCAGATTTTCATTGCCAGATTCCACATTCTGACCTTTGACTTCATCTAATTACTTGGGAGGGGAGTTACTTTTTCAAATTCTCTACATAATTTTAGGGGTTTTTTTTCCCTCTCCAACTCCTAAGACGAAGCATCTCCCTTGATTATTTTTCTGAGAAATGTAAGGTAAAGATGCTCTACGTTTTGTCTTCTCCGTCTCATAAAGGAAAAAAAAAATAGTGAAAAACGTAACAAGAATTTAACCTTAAATACACAAATCATTCTGACTTGAGTAGAATTTCTCCTCTCCAATTTACATCTTCTGTTTTCACATACAGTGCACACTAAGGCATTTTAAGTCAATAAAAGAATAAAGACTCTCCAATAAACCTGAAAGTACTTGAAGAAAAAATGCCCGTATTTTAATCACATGGATCAACAGCATAAATTCAAAACATAGTAATAAAAAAATGAAACAAACCTAGAATTGAATACATGTAGTAACCATATACAAACCCAGCTACAACACTGATAGTAATTGTGCTCATTGCTTATGTTTACTTGAAGAAAAAATGCAAGTTTCAATTAAACACAGGTGCAAGCATACCAAGGAACACACATTTCCACAAGCAAGTTCTCTGCAGCAGCTGTACTTTGGGAAAAGCCATTTCTATAGCAGATCTAAAAACCACATAGTTTACTTGAAGTGCTGACTCGACCTGCAACTAGAAGGTACTGCTTAAAATCTCACAAGGATAAAGTATTTTGGGTACTTGGTTCTGTGAACCTGAAAACTCTTCAAGAAGCACATTTACCATCTGTTAAACTCAATGGAAAGGCATTGTCTTCACCACATAAGCTCTTAAGAAGCCTTTACAAAAAGAACAAAATATTACAAACTAATCACATCAGGGACACCTTTTGAAACAACAGACATGTCAAGATATTTGATTAGTGAATTGTGGAGGTCTCACTTCAACTGGAGGTTTATTTAATGCCTTTCCCATCTGTTTAATTCCATTTTTGTTCCAGATTTTCTCTTGTTAGTATTTACTTGTAACCCCTCCTTTTGGTCCGTGTATGGCACAGGTGGGTTGGTTTCCCTTCCCCTACCTCAATAAATAAGGAAGTAAAACGCTGCCATTACCTTTATCTAACAAGAAACAGAGAACTGTCAGTTATGTATTACCTCCCTAATTAATACTATTTCAAATGCAAACTGCAGAGCAAATATTTAGCTAAGGAATGAAATTTCCTGTTGGAAGCTGAACAACAGACACTGCCTCAGTAGCTAACGCCCAGATCCAACAGAGCAGTGCGGCTCAAGCACCACAGGCAAGACTGGCACTGCCAGCTTTACAGTTTTCTTTACCTCTTGCAATGCCATTAGCTCCACTGTTCTTGTAGTGACAAATCACTCAGGGAAGGTGGCAACAGAGATGGTTTCTTTAAAACAAAATTTTCCACTTTCCTACCACTTTGTCATTTGTTGATGCCTCTTAGCTTAAAGGTGTCTCACGTTGTCAGGACACTACATAGACATGTGAGGTTACAAATACAACAGTACAGTGGTATTTTTAAACAGGAACAGAAGTGGCCCCCTGTTAAAAAACACCAAACTGTTTCCTTGGAAACTTTTGTTTCACTAGTTGATAAAGTGACTTTCAGTACACAGTGGGTCCAAACTCCAGTCAATATTTCCTAATCACCTAAGGCAAATAAAACACTAAGTGCTATAACTCAGAAAGCTGCAGATAGAAAAGCTTAACGGAACTGTAGTACAACAGCATAGGAAACAAAATATTGTATTTAGCAAGAAGTTCCCCCTCACCCTCTTTTAAAGATAACTCGTTCACTTAGGGTGACATCTTCTGACCGCCACAAACTGAAGTAATCATCTTTTCAGGTTGCTTCATGAATTGACTGTTCCTCTTTCAGCTGTATGACCTTACTCCAGATAACTTCATTCGTACTGAACTAAGCTAGGGATTCTTTTTCTTAAAACAATACAGCAACAAAAAGATCTTTGAAAAACACTAATATACATGTAAATTTCTTCAGGTAAAATCATGATGATTAAATTTCAATGCATGAATGATAAGGACTGAACTAAAATGCCCTAAACCCAAGTAAGTGTTCAAAATCCATAGATCTGAGTTAATGCAAGAGTTGACAGCATGCAGCTATTATTTTTCAGCTTGACTCATTAAACAATATATTAAATATTTAAAGTTGCTTCAGATTTAGACAAATGTCACTAAAGGGAACAGGTACTGGTGGTCAAGAGCAACACCTAGAGATGAATGGCAAAAAAAAATGCCACTTAGCTCTCCTTGCCTGGAAAACATAGGGGAGACTAGCATCTCTAACTGCAGAGATAATCCAAGACTTAACATTTGTCTTTCAGCTCTACTCCAACTGCTACTAGCTGCACTCATTGGCACCTGGTAAACATACAAATTAAAGGCTGAATAAAAATTTCAGAGTTCCCTCAGTTGAATTGACAATGATCTTGTTTGTTTATAGAGCAGCATTAAAAATTGATTTATGTACATCACAAGCCAACATCAGTAATGTCAGAAAGTGAATCAATGGCTACATCATCCCAGTCACTTCTTCATGGAAAGACCAGAAATGGTCTTTTCAGGTTAATCTTAACTTCAGAAACATTTCACTACTGATTTTGCATTACATTGTCTTCTCTGTATTGCACTCAAGTACCAAATGCATGAACAATCTGAACATACAGAGAAAGCAGAAGTATTATTTTAAAACCGGCACAAAGAGTGATTTTGTTTAGTCATTGATCCAGTTGATATTCACATGCCACTTCTGTCTACAAAAGGAAAGATTACTGTGACAAATTGGTGTCATATTTCTATCAAAGACACCCATCAAAGTGTGTAAGTGTGGGAGAAGGCTTGCCACAAGAGGGCACAGTTGAATTGCATTTCCTTAGCATATGAAGTGAAGCCATTTACTTTTGTTTTTGCATAACTATGCAATTGTATCCCTGGGAGAGCACTGGACAGCAAGAATGCTTCCCCTCATTCTCATTCATATGGTGTCTTCCCTCATGGCACTGAGATTTAAAGTATTGTTTAACCAATTATCATAATCTTTATCAAACATTTTAAATGCTTAAGGCATTTATGAAGAAGCTTGCCCTGCAAGTGCAGTGTAAGACAAGTGGCACACGGTATTCTTTTTAAAAAGACAACAAATAAAAGCAGCAGTACTGTCTCTTTGTGCAAGACAAGACTTGAATTACCAGGTTGTACTCCCAAAGTTTAGCAGCTAGTGGTAAGAAGATGGAAGAAATACACAATAAGATACAATATACCCTATGCAGACAAAAACCAGCATATAGCAAACCATACTGTGATCTTGAACAGTAAAGTAGTGTTTACTGCACAGTAAATAAATATCTCCTTTGCCTGGCTGTAACTTGGGTGACAATTATTTTCTTACCTCCTAGTGTCACATTGCCATGAAGAAACCTCCCTTGATAAATAAGCCGCAAGATATTTGGACTGCTGACTTGTTCTTCCTCCCAATCTGAAAAGAAGTGAGAAAATTTTCACGGTTGTGTTGTAATAAAAACATCTTTTGTTATTTCTCTCACCTTGACCAGGGAAAAAACCCAAGAACAGGACTAAACAATAAAAAGAGAGCACAGGCTAAAGATATAAAAAGATAATTCAAGGCTAGCACTCCCAAAATCTATTACTACATTATTTGACTTTGGGCATTCAGACACATAGTTTTATGTCTGTAAGTATAAATACTATTGACTTACTTCAAACTGAATGAGATACTAAATACACATACAAGTCTTACACAAAACACTTCAGAAACGCATGCGACATCCTGAGGCTTAATATCCACTCGACTAAAATTGCCTGAACTTCTTCCCGTTCAGAATATTCTCCAGCCATACCTTTCCTCACCAGCCAACTGAACTGGAGCCATTCCCCAGCAAGCATGGGGTGAATCACTTGCAACAGGAGTCCCTGATCACAGCACTGAAATCTCTCTGTGGCTGCTCAGGCGTGTTTGATGATGGCCAGATTCCATCAGAGCCACGTCCCCAGAGAGCAGTGACCCCAGCAGCCTGCCATGGTCACAGCAGAGCCTCAACAGAGGACTCTAAGAGCGGATGCTGACTGACACGTTTTCATGACTTTCTCAGAGGACAATCTGGGGATGTTTTTATGTAGTAAGCATGCAGTTTTTTCCTATAATGCATTTCCTATAATGCTTAAGCTGTCATAAATAATTCATAAGCTTAAATGATCTTTTCCTACTCTTTTACTGTTCCCTGTCACAAAGAGAAAAACAAATAAATATGCACTTTGCTTTCAGAACAAATATCATAAACCCCCGAAATGCTGAATTTAAATGGACTCTCTGAGAATACAAGTCTTACATTTCTTTGCTGACCAGACACCTGGCAACAGCTGTTCACAAATGTTCACTCTTTCTGCTTTTGTAATGTTTATATACCAAAATGAATATTCAGCAAGGGATCATGACAAGCAACAGACATAAACTTGTTCACTGGGAACATACAATAAACATGCGAGCAGTAGCAACTGCCACCACAAAAGGAAAGGAACTGAAAGGGGAGAAGGGGAAGCATTTAAAACAAAAGCCACGGCTCCAGAGTGTGTACAGAGAGGCATCTGGTGCAAAAAAGCAAGCAGGCAGAGACATGGGCATCACAGCCCCAGGACAGCGCGGGGACTGGGCTGGTAGCGACAGCGAGGGCTGCTATATCTCCAGGCGCTGCCATGTGCCTAGTCTAGAAGATTAGATCAAATTAGGCAACCAAAGCTATTTGAATTGGAAGCACTTCCACCCAGGTCTGATTCAACTGTCCCACAATTCGAGCTCATGCCCGTTTTGCCGTGCTGTGAAGTGAGATATGTTGAGCATCTGAATTACCACCCTGCTAGGGTAAATGATCTTTTGGAAGACAACGACTTCAAAATGATTTCTTTTTACTTCACACAGTCTCTATTATACTATGGTTATAAAGAGAAGTTCAACCTGTTTACACTGCCATAATGAAGTAAAATAACAACCAGAAGAAGACAGACTATTTTGGCACAGGTATTTGCTCATTGTTAAGCTGCCAGTTTACCCATCCTTTTAATTTTTGCCTTTTGGCTGGCAGTCTGAAACATTTCCTTCTGACATGATTTCAGATTTTAATTTCCACTGATGACTAAATAAGCCAAGGAGAAATTTATCTTCACTTCTTTTTTTTAAGTTCAGCAGGTAATTTCTGTACAAGTTAAAACCATCTAGAAGGAAATGGGGAGGAGAAAAGAACAAGTAACCTATCTAGATGATACACATTAACAAAAATTTAGCATTTTCCACTACAAGTCAAGAGATCCTTAATTAAAAACTATAATGCCAAAACACAGCAGGAGAGGTTTGCCTTAATCCTGACAGCATATGACAGGACATTTCATGACCTTTTTCCCGACAAGACCATGACAAGAGAAAACAGTCGTAAAACCAATCATTTCCTACCATCTCTGTTTCAAGGAAACTTCATTCCTCAAAATTTCTCAGTCCTGTGGTAAAGAGGAGCGAGCACTCTCAGTCTGGAAACAGCTCGTTGCCTAATGTTTGTGAAAACCTATACACTATTCTAAAGTAGACTTTTCCTCGATCTTTTAAATTTACACCATTCTTCTTTGCACAGACAATTAAATATCCATTACGATTTGGACCACTCTCTCAGGAGAGCAGGTATTTGAACTGAGGCTTCCTTGGCAAATTCTACTTTTCACTTTAAAAAAAAATACCAAAAAAACCCCAAAACCCCTCCAACTTTAAAGTCTGGGTTTCTTTCCAACTTTAAACTCAGAATCTGCAACCTTCAAGCTCCTCACAAGACTGGGGACGTGTGACCACATGGTCAGGAAGAAACTTGAGTACGAAAATCAGTTCTGCCTTTACTAATTCAGATTAAAGTACAGGAAGAACATTTGGCCTTTACAACTATGCTGTAGGCACACATCAAAATATATACAGGAGATACACAGATGCTACATCAATCAGATTTCTTGGTGTAAAAGTCCTCTTTCAGAGGACTGAAAACCTCCTCTGTCATTACATATTTTACTAAATACATAATGCTGCATGCCAGCAAAACACACAGTGAAAAAGTTACCTGCAACCCTGTTCTTCCTGACCTCAAAGACCAAATTAAAGCCTAAAATATGAATTATCAACACTAACTTTTTGGTATGAATTATCATCCACCATACTTCTTTGTCAAAGTCACCACAGAAACAGATGTCATAGTGTTTTAGTGTTTAATTTTTGTAAGTAGTAGTCTTTTTTGACATCAAAACTCAGATGAAGTTCTCTACTAAAAAGAAGCATTTTCTTTTATCATATGTAATGCTATATCTGTGTTTTTGCTGTTTCCCCATGAAATCATAGTCAGGGAGAACAGAAGCACTTTGTTTTTGTGAAACTATTCTTATATGTGAACACATATCTTCAAGTTTTCCATTCCGAAGCTACTATTCCTGCATAATCCCAAATATATTTATACAAACGATTTCAGTCTCCCTCAGTCTTTTTAACATCTCTTAAAATGTTCTTTTTATATTGGATTTTTTTTTTCCTGGAAAAATAGAATTATTACAGGTTTTTTCCAAGATTAAGGCAGAAAGAAAAAAGAATTTTATACTCAGTTTCCCTAACTCACTCCTGTGACATGTCATGTTTTTACATTAGCTGCCCTCACATAAAACCTTTTGTATCTCTGACAATTCCTCACATTTACAAGATCCTATCTAAAGACAGAGGGAAAGCAGTACTTTGGAGAAGTAAACTCTAGAAATAAAGTGGGAAATAGTTCAGACATCTAAAAGTTTGCTCAAGTGAGAGAAGAAGGCAAGAAGACAAGTGCATTTCTACATAAATCTATGCACAGATACACAATAAGCTTATTTTGAACACTGACAACAGAGATCGGTTTATTGACACCTTAGTCTGAAAACAGAGGGAAGCTTCTAGCTCACCAGTTTAAAAGCCAGAGCCACACAGCTACTCACCCATGGGCCAGTTGTCATAGACGTGTTTTGCGATGTCTGCAGCAGAGTCATTCGGTGAAAACAGGAATTCTTTCGTCTTTCCACTTACCAAGATGAGGCGCAAATTTATCTGTAAAAAAATGCAGTATTAGGAAAATATCCATGGAAGACTTAAGTAAAAAACTGTTTTAAAATTTATTAAAAAGTAGTTGTTGGTTTGATCCAAAGTAATTTGAGAAAATGGCTTAAGATGGTGTTAAAAACAAGGTCAAAGAGGTCAATAAAGTTTCATTTGTTTACACATAATCTAGGAAGATTAAATCCTAACATCTGGCAAATTCGACAATAAACATTAGAAGATTCTGATAGGTAGTGATTAAATCAACTGTGCCATTAAAAAAAGCTTTCAGAGTATTAAAAAATTGACCCACTGGCAACATGTTCTCTTGAATGAAGAGGAAAAATATAAAACTGAAAGATTAACCCAATCAGAGAGCACTAACAAAATCAAAATCTGCACCTGAATAGTGAACCTCAGTAAGCTCAGTGAGCTTCCTCCAGTAAGATATTTGTCAGCCCTGATCTCACCCACTGCATCTCCTACAGAATACCAGCATCCTTCCTTAGTCCCAGCTGCCACAGAACTTGAATCACTCTGCCAGTCTTCTGAACCAAAAAAACTTTGTTCTACCACTCTTTCACTGCAAGCAACATGGTTGAGATCCACATGCAATAGAGTAATAACATCACATTACAATTTTTCCATCCATCATCTATTTATCTAACTATCAGTATCTTCAGCTGTAATTTTCATCTCTTCTGTTTGCAAGTAATTGAATAAAACTCCTTTTCCATATAATATTAAAATAACCTGTACAAAGAGCTCATTATGACATTGCTTACAATGCAAAAGACATTAAATTTGAGCTCCTCAAGCAAATGCTAATAAGGTCACAAAACACGTTTGAGTTGTTAGCACTGATGCCTGTGGCAAGGAGAGGAGTCTAGCTGCTTTCTGTGTTTGATCTACGTGCCTAAAAGGCATCGATTTTTAGGAAGACTGTAGTATACTAACTGCTTGGATACTTTTTTCCAAATCCCACTCTCAAACTATGGGTCTCATTTTAAGTTAAGTTGCAACAAAGCTTTCCTTGTTGGAATTCAGCAAGCTATTTTCGAGATCAAATACAAAAGGAAAAATGTACAGTGATGTCAAAGTCTTCAAGACTTCTTCAGGGTCAAAAATCTCAACAGATCATATCCACTGAACATGACAGCCCTGCCTCATCGCTTATTTCAGAAGCTCTAGAGACAAATTGTCTATTCTCTCTTCAGTGCTCTAGCTTGGATTCATCCCATCTATCTTTAAGCATGTAATGGAGGTATCTAAGGAACAATTTCTATCATCCTGCACACTTCGAAATCAATGAAGAAAATGACCCCTCCAAAAAGCAATTCAGTCTCTATTTTGAAGTGTTGCAGGGATAAAAAGAGTTAGCACAGAAGGGCTAGCTTCCAAAAACACGAGTTCTACCATTAGCCCAGGAAACAAACCAAGTGGTAGCAGTCTCTGAGAAAGCACCACCTCCATGATAAGAGTATTGCTGTGTACGAGGAAATCACAAAAAAGCTTGAAAGAGAGAAGTTGCAGGAATGCTGTTTGGTCAAAGACATTAAAAATGTTCAGCACATATCTGGCTACAAATATTGAAGTTAATTTTCTTTGATATTTCCAGAATGATTAAGGAATTATTTTCAAGTCTCATCAAGATTTGGCAGAAAAAGCAGACCAAGTTACACTACTCTTGTTTACACCAAAAACCTGACTACTGTAATGAATTACAACTTCAAAACGTTATGCCTATATTTAGCAATGGCCAGACTATGTCTACTTGTTTTGCTTTTATTGTCTTTCAGTTTAAGTAGTATCCCCCCTTTTAGCTGTTTCCATCGGTATATGTATAGGTAACATCTACATATACGGTTTCTTATCTGGGCTACCCAAGACAAGCTCTTCAAGCTTTCTCTAGTGAGATACTCATTTCCCCATTCATCCTAGAAACTTCTCTTGACATGCTGCAATTTCTTCTCTTTTCTCCTCAAAAAAGAATTCTTATTTCTGAAGCATACTAAATGATATCTCACCACATGTCAGTGTAACACCATCAGTAATTTCCTCTGTCTACTGGAAACATTTTCTGTGATTGTCCCAAGAGCACATATACTTTCTCCATAACTGTACTGTGCCATTGGTTCACTTACTTCGTACCTTTCTCTACTTTGATCCTTTAAGTTACTTGGTCTCTAAGCTTGTAACTGACATTTTGGCTAGAATACCCTAAAGCATAAGACTCCAAATTTCATCCCATTCTTATTACTTCATGCTTCCAGGGAAAAGAGGATAGGTGGAAAGATGTATCCTGCACCACAAAGATGTTTCACATCTCCATGTTTGGGCCCATGGCCTGTGAAACCCCCTCCATAGTTTTTATGTAACACTTCTTTCTCTCTGCATTAACAGTATTTTTCCAAACTTCATGTCATCAATGAATTCTAGCAGCTAGATCTCTTTATAGGTACCACCGTCATTAAATGAATCAGGAAGCGTAAGACTGATCTGACGACTGATCCACAACGATTCCAATAACGGGCTCTCACTGAGTTAGTTTTCCCTTCCACTCAGGCAGATCCTTTCTGTTAGGCCCTTACGCACACTCACAGTTTTGCTATTAAATCTAGATTTCTCCTATTTAACCATCAGTTTGAGATTCATTGGAGGTCTTCAAGACCCGCGTGGACGTGTTCTGGAGTCCTGTGACCAGCTCTGGGCTCCTCAGTTCAAGAGGGAGAGAAAACTTCTGGAGAGAGTCCAGCGCAGGGCCACCAAGATGATCAGGGGACTGGAATGTCTTTCATACGAGGAAAGGCTGCAGGAACTGGGGCTGTTTAGTCTGGAGAAGACTGCGAGTAGATCTGATTAACATTTATAAATATCTAAATGGTGGGTGTCAGGAGGTTGGGACATCCCTTTTTTCTATAGTAGCTAGCAACAGGACAAGGGGTAATGGGATGAAGCTGGAGCACAAAAAGTTCCACTTAAATATAAGGAAAAACTATTTTACTATTTTGATTTTATGCAGGTTATCTAAGGATTTCTTTTCCTTCACTTGTGTGTAGTTTATCTGTGGTGGACATCACCTGTTTTGAAGACACTTTACTAGGCAGTAGATCTAACACCAGAACACCAGCTCCCTAGAACTGATTTGAATCCTACATGGAGATGTTTTAAAAAAAACCACCCAGATTAATTCTGCTCAGTACCTGAAATATGATTAGGGCACTGCATTAATATAGAACTAAAGTTGTTCTTCAGATAGCATAACATTAAGGAGACGTGATTCTCACTACTGAGCTTTGAGATTACCAGGCACACTAAAGTGAATATAGAAAGGAGAAGAATATCACAGACAAGTGACCAAACCTCACTTAGCTTCCTGGAAAGTTTGAGTAAGTCATACTTTTGCAGTTAATATACAATGTAAAATCAATATAAGCAACAGGAGGAAAAAAAAAAAAAGAAGTAAAAACTGTTAGTTCCTTTTCCCATCACCTCCCAAGATGGATAACTTAGCAGTGATGAAGTTTTTTGTTGCTGAAAGGCATTTCTTGTAGTCTTACCATAAAAAGGCATATCAAGATAAATTAATAATTTTGCAGGACATACTACAAAGTATGTGTAAAATGCAGGGGAAATATTTTCATTTTAAAAAAAATCACCACCCAATCATCATCAGCACCCAAAATAAATCCTTAAATCAGTCAAGCAGATGTTGCATCAAGTGCAAGGAAACAGCTGCTCTAATGAAAGGTTGAAGTATTTTCTTATTTATAGTACAGCATGTCACTGACACAGTTTGCATGTTTGTCTATATATATGAACATAAAAGACATATATATCTTTATATTTATATTTCTTGATCTTGGCTCGAAGGTATCTTAGTCTTGAGTTGCACATCACACTACCTCAAAGGGTTTGAAGCAAAGAATCCTCAAACTTGTCTTTAAATTTAGATTCTAATCTCATTCCCCTCAAGAGCACTGGGAAACTTAATGACTTGCAACTGCTGTACTACTCCTCCTCCAAACCTAAGAATCCCCTTTCAGACAAATTATAGGAGATCTGAAACAAATCTTTCTGGCAAAACACCACTAATGAAAAGCTCATATCTGAAAGGAAAAAAAAGGGAGGAAAAAGGACACGTGTATACAAATTTACTTGAAGGAAAGTGTAGGGAAAAACTCTTGCTTACGTAGCGATGTTTCGATACAAAAGCACCAAATTTTAACTTTCCAAGTTATGAAAATATTCTCAGTAGTTTTAGCTGATCTGTGTCCCATTTCCTACCTTAAAAGTTAGCAAGGAAGTTGTATCTGCATCCCTGGTATGCTTAAAGCCCCTCCACCTACTCTTGTCAAGACGAGAGTCTTGATATTGAGACACTTTCCTGATTCTTGCAGCCCTGACAAGTTTGCTGTTTCACAGGGGACATAACAATGACTCTCCTGGCATTATTTTCTTTCTTCCTCATTTTTCTCCCCCCAGGCTACCAAATTGAATTTCAGACTTTTGAAACAGCAAACTGATAAGGATCATATCCTCACACTTCTGCACCAACTGCAACATTACTAGTGAAAGCAGTTAAGAAGAGCCACAGTATCAGAAGTGGGATTAAATACAATTTGTGGACTACATCCCCTCTGCACTGTTACATAATAGCACATTCTGCTTGTGATCTCAAGCATGCAAATCTCACCCTCGCTCCCCCACACACCACAGCCAACAATAATCTCATAATCAGAGCTCCAGTCACTAACCCCATTAGTTGCACTGCATACACAATAAAGAGTTTCAGTGCAGATTTTAGATGGTAGACCAAAAACAAACAAAAAATCCATACATTTATTATATGCAAAGACTGTAGTAACAATTGTGACCACAACTTTTGGAACAGGTATTTGGATCACATTTATGCAGACATACAATAAGTGGTGTTTTGTTTGTTACAGGCATCTGCAAAAGAGGTTTTTCATTCTTTTAAGTTGTTAACTACAAAATGCCCTAGTTCCATGCTGCTTCTAATTTCACAGTTAAACAAGTGGGAAGTCACTTAAACATCAAGAAATTATTTACAACCTACATGATGTTTCTTGATATTTATGTGACTTCCCATCTATTCAGTTAATCACGTTATTTGGTTATCAATTTTATGCTCCAGAAGAAGCTTAAGAACCATCTCATCTTATAATTACAATGCATAGGAGGAACAGTGTCGTATCAACACATGCTATACAATCCCAAGCTTAAACGAACTGCCTTTCTTCATCTGTTTAAGATTAAAATACATACACAAAATTATGTTTTCCTTTTCTTAACAGATGTAAAATTGTGTAAAAATCTAAAGATAGACCAGAAGAGAAAACAATGAGTTAAAACCATTCAGAAATACAGACTGAAGTTTCACTTCTCAAAATCCAATGCATTTGCTTCCTAGTTCAGGTTCACAATTCTAAGAAATAAATTTGTTCTCCAAAAGTGCATCCAAATTTCCTCTCAACTCTAGGCCAAAGAGAAACCTCACAGCATCATCCAGTACACTTTTACTGTCTGAATTCCACTAGATTCAAGTAAGAGGTTGAATCAAGCCTCAACAACAGGTTAAGTGAAATATCAGCTTTACACAGGTCAGGTCAACAGAGACCTGCAAGTTCTAGACTCCAGTTGACTCCTAAGGTAGATAGATCATCTGATGTAACTCCTTCTGGAAATATATGCACTTGAACATAACAAAGAACTCCAGTTTTCACATCCCTAGAAGGCTGCTCTAGAACCTGGATGTCCCATGGAGTGAAGCCACCTTCTAATTGCCATATAAGTTTACTCTTGGACAGGTTATATTCACCAATGACAAACCTACTTAGTGCTTTACTTATAAAAGACTTTCTCCCCTTGGGGTTTTGATGACTTTCTTCTACATCTGCAGACAAGGACACACTTTGCTAAAATCAACAAGCAAAGGTTTTCTTCTTTGACAGGCTGGCCCTTGGTGTGATCACTGTCTTCAAAGCTCTGAAGTACATCAACAGAGGTTAAAGAAATTGGTCTTTTTTAGCCTAGAGGCCTGGTGGGCACTTACTAGCAGCCTTCTTACACCTAAATTACCAAGATGTTAACCTCTTCACAGAAGAACAAGAGACAAGTGTTGTAAATGCAAACAAGAGGTTTCAAACAGAGGAAAAAGGTTTTTGCCTTGAGGACATTAAAGCAATGGAAAAGGTCATCCAGAGATGCGTTGGAGGCACTGTCCTGGGGGTTTTTCAAGATTCAACCAACAAAGCCCTGAGCAACTTGGTTTGAATATGTTGCTGATCATGCTTCTAGCAAGACGTTAGGCTACAAAACTTCTGAAGGTCCTTTCCAATGTGAATGATTCTACAGTTCACTTCAATTTGAATCTGCTTTAGTTTTGATTTATTTTTCTTAAGTCTGCATGATTAGAATCATACATAAAATTTCAGGAATTTATAAAATGATACTAGAATCTCCTTGAATTGACCACAAACATCTTTCCATTTTCCATACGAACATCACAACTGTCTCACCTTTGCAATGCTTTTCTCTAGTCCAGTAATTTTCATGACAGAAATCTTCAAGCTTGCATTACAAAATACTTCTTTTAACCACCCATGATGTACAGGATATTTTTATATTAATGCAATTAATTTTATTCCTATTACTCAGTCTTTGAGACAATCTAACGTTTTCTATTCAAAATGATAATCTTCCTCCGTGCTATCATTGAATTTTTGTCATCAGCAAGTTCCATCAGCATCCTGATCTTCCTTGTGTCAGTGGCATAAACAAAAACATCAGAAAGATAGTTGGTCCCAAAATCAATCTGTAAAGAATTCCACTAAGCATAACTGCCAGCCTGACACTTCCACATTGAACACTGTATCTTATCATTTTGTCAACCCAAGTTCCACAGTCTATCAAACCCTGCCTTCACAAACCAATCCTTTCCTACACAACATCCACTACTCATTGAAAAGCAGACAGATTACACCTCTTGTGCATTTCCCTCATCTGAAAAACATTCTCCTTCCAAAAAAATGGGCTAACGAATCAGTCATAATCTATCTTGAGTAAATTTATATTGTGAATTCAATTCCATTATTTCTTCTCTGCTCCTTCTCAATGTCCTTCTTTAGGAGGTTATTCATCTGCCAAATTCAAAGTGTCTCAACATCCTTTCACTCATCCAGCATGCAGATATCCTGTACCATTAACATCTTCAACCTGAACAAACACCAAGAAAGCAAATTCTTCAGGTACCCTCTTTATAATAACCCAACATGCTTAGTTTAATCAGCATCTGCTCCCTTGAAATACAAAGCCTTTATGTACAATCCTACTTTGTTTATTCTTCCGTTTGATTTTTAGCTGTGTCAGCTCAGGACATGGGGTGATGGGATGAAGCTGGAGCACAAAAAGCTCCACTTAAATATAAGAAAAAACTATTTCACTGCGAGGGTGAGAGAGCAGTGGAACAGGCTGCCCGAAGGGGTTGTGGAGGCTCCTTCCTTGGAGGTCTTCAAGACCCGCCTGGACGTGTTCCCATGCGACCTGATCTAGGTGAACCTGCTTCTGCAGGGGGGTTGGACTAGATGATCTCTAAAGATCCCTCCCAATCCCTACCATTCCGTGATTCTATGAAGTCCATCATAATCATGGAATCATAGAATTTAATCCTAAAGTGTAAATTGCAACATACAGAAGACCCTGCTTTGGAACTAAGCTTTAAAACCAAAAGGTAGCAAAAATTGTAGAAGACATTAACCACATGGCATTTCTTTCAACCCAGTGTTATAGTAAGTGTATTTTCATTTTTAAATAAATTGCTAAAATTATCTCTACCAAAATTTAATGTTGATCTGTGTACATCCCTTCCTCTGTTTCCTCTTTTAGTCAATCAGTATACCATGCTGAAACAATCATTTAAAAACACAAGAGTGGAAATAAAAAACAACTCCTTCAAATGACAATGCACACGTGAGAAGCTCATGCTTGTGGACTGAGCCAGTTAGCTCTGGTGAACACAGTCAGAGTGAGGTGTTTAGAGCTCCTGCTCTCAGGAGGGACTCCCAGTGAAACTGGAACCAGGTCATCCTGGAGTGACATATCCTGGGGGTTCCTGGCCTGTAGCACATGGAGTTACTGGTGAAGCAGCAACAAACACAAAAGGCTTTTAGATGACTTCTTAAGAACATACATACAATAATAGCAGGGAAAAGCATTCTGGGTTTTCTTTCTGAAGTAGGAGAGTGTGAGTAGGAGAAAGAAGGTGTCTGTTTCTGTATTTTCAAATTTTATCTCCCTAAAAATGCCTTCTAATGACATGCATGCCAATATTTGACTCAAGACTTTACAAGTGAAATCAGCATGTGCCACACGTTTTGCTATTCTGCCATCTCTTCAAGAGCTGCCTTTGGATAAGCCCATCACCTTGTTTCCACCATCTCATATCAGTTGGTATTTAAAGTCTAGAAGCTCACTACACAAATATGAATAAAAATAATGCCGGACATTTACTGAAATTTGGATTAATTCTGATGTAACTCCACATTTGTTCTAATGTAACTCAAAATTTGTTTTAATGTATTCTATAAAGAGAGTACTTACGTAAGATTTTAAGATATTACATAGGACAGTTGAATGTCATTTTTAAAGAGAGATGCAAGAACAGTAAGTTTGTGAATTTTGTGAGCTACCTAATATCTCAGAACTGAAAGTGAATACTACTATTGCTGCTGCTGCTGCTAACAAAAGAGAAAACACAATTTCGATGAATCATTTCCATATACAGCTACTTTTTCTGAGTGGAATAAGCAAGCAGATACCCTCCATCCCTTATTAATCCCCAATCATTTTTTTTTCCTATCTTTAACCAGTTTTGTGGGTTTCAATTAGATTTAACACATGTTCCTAAAAGTTTCAGATGCAGTTGCTCCATGACTGCAAAGAGTAAAAAAAAACCTGACAGTGGTCAGGAAAGAATATATTGAATGCTCTGTTTGTACATTATGAGAAAACAGAGGCAGAAAACTGAGTTTTCTGCTGCATAATGGGAATTTTGAAAGCTGAACACAATTTTATAACCAGGACAGGTCAGTTAGACCATGCAAAAAGCTGAAAGCAATCTTTCAATTATGGCCTGGATGCAAACAAACATCAGCTTCAATTTGACCAGAGAAGAAGTTCAGCAAGGAAAAAAATGTGAATACAAAGAAAACATTATAAAATACAGGGGGAAAATACAGACATTTCAAGGGAGCTCTTATTAACTGGAGGTAAACAAGAGGAATATTAATTGCAAGCAGCACATAGTCATGGATATTGTAGAATCATTACAGTTGGAAAAGACCTTTAACATCATCAAATACAACATCTAGTTCCACATTATAATTTTCGGGACAGACAAATGGGTTTATTTTTGTTGTTGTTTTTTTGTTGTTGTTTGTTTTTTGAATAGAGTTTTTCAAAGTGATTTCTCGCTTTATTTGCACATAATAAACATGTGTTGGGCTCTCTGCATTCCTGGGTTAATATTTATTGCAGAAGTCTAATTGCTCTTGCCCCTGCTCCCACTTTCTGCCACGTGACAGCAACAATTATTAAGGAGTTAGTGTATATAATAATTTTTCAATTCTCACCAAAAAGAAAGAAGTTACTAGCCTATTTACAAAATTCCCTGGGAAAAAATAAAATTAAAATGCATTTACTTAAAAAGGAAAGAAACTCCCTCCACAAAAACAAGCTCACTTTGTTGGAAATGAAAGGTCCACTCCTTAGTTCCTTACGAGAGTGTAAAGATTCATGAGGTGATACTTTTCCTCAGAAACAAATTAATCTCCAAAGCAAAGCCTATTTAAAAACGTGCTACTCCTTAGACCCCAAAAAGAGGACAGTGACAACCAGGTACAAAAATAGCCTGATTTGGAGCAGAAAAGAAGAAAGAGAAGAGCAAGGAAATAACCTTCTGAATCCAATTTTGTCTTCTACTTCCTCTTGCAATAACTGCTACATTATATGTTTTTTACTGCAGTTTACTGTACAGTACAAAAAACCCACATTGTGACTAAATAGAGGATTACAGGTAATATAAACACTGTTTGCCATTTAAACTAGACACAGCTTGAAAAATTCCAGGAAAAAAAGATGTCACTCCCTAAAGACAAATAAAAAGTGATGATGGGACTTTCAGGTGACTGTATATCAGCTTTAAGCTATTAGCAAGAACACTGTATGAATAAAACAAACTTTCCCAATTGAAATGCTAGGAATAGGAGGCAAGTTTGCAGTTTCTCACTCTAGAGTCATTTTGGGACTATGCTAACAAGTTCTTCGCCTTATATGACTGGGCATCTTGGTCAGTACTGAAGTACTAAATTTTTCAAGCCTTGAGAGTGACAACACCAAACTGGGAAAAAAATCTTAAATATCTTTTAAAATTAGAAAGAATCAAGGAGATACATCTTGACTTAGAGATACATTTCAGTTCATTTGAGTGGAAATACCATAAAACTAAATTTTATTATTAGCTACTGATTTCTAGCTTCTCTAGGCTCACTGTGTATCATGGCAGTCAGCCAAAGTTTTACCATTCCAAAGTACTATCTGAATCACTGAGCTGTGATAATTAAAGGCAAGAGAAGGGCAATATATGTTTTTGTCCCTGATGCAAAAGATAGCTCAAATTTTGATTAAAATGGGTATTTCAATGACCATAGACCTCATTTACTAAAGCAAAAGCAAGCAACTGGGCTATGAATGAGAATACAACCTTTTTTAATTGTTTTCCTCCTAAAATAGCACCAAGAAAACACTGAATTATGTGATAACAGATCAAGGATCATCATGCTGACACCAATTTATTCAGAATACAACTCTTAAAAAGCAAACAACTTGACCTTGAACTATGCCTACTTCTCAGAACAAAATAATGAACACTATCTCTCATTTTTTCCTTCCTCAACAAGTTACCTTTAATGTTCAACAAAACTATATGACGCGTTTATAGAAAGTCTACACGTTTTTGTTGTATTTAAGCATTACAGCACTAATTCATTCCCAAGCTAAGCTTGTTGAAGTCAACTGACTGAAGTTAATGGAGTGGTATCACAAATAAGGTCTGATCCAGTTATTTATTGTGCTCTGCATTCACTGCTGAATACTAAAAGGCACAGTTTATGCACCTTTCTCTTACTGCACGCTAGTCAAGTGCTTGTGTTCTCTCATCCAGCTGGCAGTCTAATAATAATTCTTATCCTGTTTCCATCATGAAGAGCACTAGCGCATCCAGACTGTCTACTAATGACTAAAACAGTTAAAGCTGCCTTTTAAATTTGGCCTCCTCCTTCTCCAGTATTGTTAAGCCTTCTGCAGTCAGAAACATACAATTTACCAGTTCTTAGCTTAATGTTCCACTTCCTTGGATGATCTAGCTCCTGATGCAGTGTCCCTGTATGTCTACTACATGGTTCTGTGAAGTACTTGCCACCACAGTAGTCTACTTCCAAAGCAGACTGTATCTGCTTTTTTGCCATCCATAAAAAAACGGTTTTCTTATAAAAAAAGAAAATTAGATTTTAGTGAGAAGAAAAATAATGCATAATAAAAGCTTTTTACAGAGCACAATTTAATATCTTTTCCTTTTCTTCATTTGTCTTGTATGCCCAGAGTCTACAAAAAAAAAAATCAAATTACACAAAAATGCTTCAATCTAGCCCTCCAGAAAATCTACCCACATACAAACATAAAAGCAGAAATTTAAGACGCAATTGACATTCAGGCATCTTCTAGGTATAAGTATCACCTTGATCTAGGATCTCACTAACTCTTTGGTTTGTGTGGAGGCAGATTTTTGGTAGCAGGGCAGGGGCTGCAGCAGTGGCCCCCGTAAGAAGTTCCTGAAAACTTCCCCAGTTTCAAGGCAGACTCAACTCTGGACAAAGCCAGGCCAGTTGCAAGCCTCCACAGTCACTAAGAAGGGAAAGCCTGCAGCAGCTGGAGAAGGAGGGAGAGGAAGTGGGATGGATGAGACAGAAACAACCATGAGAACACCAAGGTCAACGAGGAAGGAGGAGAGAAGGTGTGTCAGAGTAGAGACCTCCTGCATCCTACAGTGAGACAGAAACTGTGCCCCTGCAATCCATGGAGGGCAGTGGTGGAACTGAGATCCACCTGCAGCCCCTGGAAGACCTCACACTGGAGCAGGTGGCAGTGCCTGAAGGCAGCTGTGACTCTGTAATAAGCCTGTGCCGGAGCAGTGTGTTTCTGAAAGACTGCAGCCCTTGGAAGGGACCCACACTGGAGCAATTTGTAAGGAGCTGTAGCCCGTGTAGGACGTGGGAAGAAAAGTTTGTGGAAGATTGTCTCCTGTGTGAAGGACCCTTCGTTGGAGCAGGAGAATCATAGAATGGTAGGGGTTGGAAGGGATGTTTAGAGATCATCTAGCCCAATTCCTCTGCAGAAGCAGGTCCACCTAGATCAGGTCACACAGGAACATGTCCAGGTGGGTCTTGAAGACCTCCAAGGAAGGAGACTCCACGAATATGAGGAGTCCTCCTCCCTGGGAAAGAAGCAGCAACAGAGACTATCCATGAAGGACTGACCTCAGCCCCCATTCCCTGCATCACTGAGCTGGTGAGGAGGTAGAAATATAGGGAGAAGGGAGCTGAGTTGCAGGAGAGGAGAGAGGTGGGGGATAGGTGGTCTTAAAGAAGCTGGTTGTATTTTCTCATCCTACTCTGTTTTGTTTCTGCTGGTGGATTAAGTTGATCTGGTTTTCTTGCCCAAGTTGAGTCGTTGAGTCTGTTTTGCTTGTGACCATAACTGGTGAGTCTTCCTTGTCCTTTTCTTGACTCACAAGGCCCTTAGTTACCTTTCCTCCATCCTACCATTGAAGCGAGAAGTGAGCAAGCAGCTATGTGGTACTTTGTTGCCAGCTGGACTTAAACCACAACAATCCTTAGCAGGAGGGAAGAATAGTGATGCCTTCTTGAAGGCATGACAGGCTTTTAATTCGTAGCGATCATAAGCAACACCAGTCATGGCTCACAGTTCTCACTGCACCAACAACTACATTACAAGCCATCTGCTCTGTGTCAAAGTAGTAAGGCTGGCTTCTGTGAATCTGGGGCAACATGTGTTCTAGCTTGCATCTTAATTATGGTTTACAAAACCCTATGTATGGACAACTACAGAGGTATGTTATTGAAAGCTCCCAAAAGTATATATGATTCTTACCTTAAAAAAAATAGAACTACTTTCCTGAACTAATTTGTTTGAATCTATATAGATTATAGAATATGCCATAGGAGAAGAAATTACTTACAATACTTTCTAGAGAGATGGCATCAATGTCTGACCATATTAAGAGAAATTTCACTGTAACCATGACTATGACTAACTATAGTTAATGGAGATAATTACTTTTGTAATTATCTCAATTGAAAAATTACTTTGATGTTCCAAGAAACAGCAAACACTCTTTCCCAAAACCAAATAAGCCAGACGGTCTTCATTCTTATTGGGACTCAACATTTTCAACTCAGACCTGTGGATGGATGCCCATATCAGCTATGATGACCAGTCTTTAATGAGAATAATTAATGAAAAAAAGAGATATAAAACATCTTTTTTAGTATAGGAAAGAAAGATGCTATATCTTTGATAAAAGTTAAAGCAACTATGCTTTTGGAGAGAAGGATGTAAGAATAATATTTAGCAAGCTATCTGACACAATATCCATTAGTAGGGATCTTTTTTTGGGAAATGAGTATAGATATATCAACCAAATGACAATTTTGTGCATGCAGCCTGATGTTAACAGTGACATAGTTCAAAAGTTCCAAGTTATCAGCCAACTGATTTTCTAACTAATTACTAAGTCACAACTACAGCACAGTAGTAGAAACTTGGATATAAATACTTTTTGCAAAGGGTCTAGCATATACTCACAAAACAGCATATAAAGTACAGCTGCGCTATAGGAAGAGAATGAAACTCCACATAGTCAAAACTATTTCATTCTTCTCAGTCGGTTGGGAGACAAATCTTTATACAAAGCTGAAAAGAAGATCTTGCATTTAGAAAGAAAAGTGCATTTGTCATATGAAACAGCTATCAAGAAAGCTATTGTCTTAAGCTACCCATGGCTTGCCGTGACTATTCAGCTGAGAGTCAATCAGCATCAACCTGCAACTAGTGATACTGTCACTTCCTGGTGCCAGACACAACTATGGCATCATCTCCTTTGCATATTAACATTTTCATTCAGAAAATAGTCTTCAAAGGACATAATGAATTCTCATATGCATATAACTATTTCATTGATTACTTAAACAAGCAAGACTGTTTACTTACAATAAACAGCCTATCAAATTACACAAAATAAGCGTTGCCTGAACACTGTGTAGTGTTTACAAATCAAGGATATGAGTAGCTAGGTAAGTATACACTATGCCAGATACTGTTTAGGATCTAAATATCATGATGTTACAGGAAAGTCCAATTCCATCATCTTGGAAATACATTTGCCAGTGTGGCAGCTAACTGACAGGTGAGTACCATCCAGGAGAGTTCAGTTCTGATTTAGTCTAAATAAGTATAAATTATTTTTTTTTTTCTTAAGACTTTTTAATAAAGGTTGAAACCACTACAAAGCAACTAAAGAAGGCTGCCCAGAGAAGGATGACAAAGGAAAGAAGTAGAACTAAATGACAGGCCACAAAAATTTGTAAAACCTGGAAACTTGTCTCCCTGGAAAAAAAACTCAACCGGCTAAACTAACCAAACAGAAAACCCAGAGCAAAATAACAGCATCAAAAAGCTAAGCTAAACAAAAAAAAAAAAACCCAAACAAATCAACCCAGTTCCAGACTGCAAAGAATGCAGGAGTAACATCAGCAAGGGAAATGGAACAGAAGAAAAAGTAGAAAATTAAGTACAATGGTGATGAACGTGGCATGGAATGAAACTGATGGCTGTCAACTAGAATCATTGTAAGGCCCCACAAAGTCTATGAGGCTCTAAGTCATGAAGAGTAACTGTCCACAAATACTCATAAGCAAGCATTTAAAAATAGGTAAAACCACGGTACTAAACATCTGTGCTTCTCAAGTTGCAAACCTTTCACAGAAGTATCAATTAAACACATCTATCATGACATGCCCCAAATAAAAGCTTGCCCAAAGTACCTCTGACCCAAAGGTGTTGAAACTTTTAATAAAATGTCACAGATTATACCCTAACAAAAACTAGTTTCATATTTTAAAAGCTGCATCGCAGAGAATTGTAACAGAAAGCAGGCAAAACTACTCTCTTCAAAACCCATGGCATTTCAGACCTTTCCAATACATGCCTCAAAGGCATAATTAAAAAGTTTAATTAGCTTTTCATGCAAGTACTGAACGAGCTGATCATATTCACCTTCCTCCCAAGTGCATGAGTAAAATCATCAGGGTACTATTCACTCTCTGAACAAGAGATCATTGCTGTGATTGTCTGCTAACAGTTAAATCTCAAAAGCCCTGGTGTCATGTTCTTAAAACATGTAGGAAAGATCATGTATGCTCAAAAGTTAAGCAGCATAGGCCTCAAAGTCTTGCATCCATCTAAATTCTAGAACAGAGAATACATTCCTTCTCCACAATCCACTTTTCTGTCTTGAAATGTGAAGAAAACAGACTTCATCCACAATAAGCTGAAATCCTTGCATTTATTAATGTAGCATTGTGTGTGATTGTTAGAGAACATAGGTGTTTTATCTGGAATACATATATGGAGTCAATCTGGCTGCCTTATAATGAAAAATAACTCACACTCCAGGGTGCTACGAAAAATCAAGATACCTGTAAAATTCAGTTTTATTAATAGTGTAAGTCTACATACTATAATAATTCTCACGTTCAAGAAGATACAAGAAAACCAAGACAGTATTTCAATCTTACATTCTAGAATGTTTGTCAGCTCACAAGTTTAAACTTCTCTTGAACTTCTGAGATGTTTCCTTTGCAACTCAAATATTATTGACATTTTGCAAATTACACCTCTACCTCTCTCCATTAATGCCTCTGCTAAATAAAACAAAAGAGTAAAAATCCATATCCCAGCAATCACTTTCAGAATTATTCATTACAATATTACTTATTGGTATAAAAACTACATATGGAGAATACTAACTTGTCAATGGATTTCCACACAGTGTACTTCAATGCACAGCAAAATTGCCCTAATATAACCAGTCACTACATTATAGAATCTCAACATCAATCCAACTAAATCTACTCCATTTTATGAAGTTTCCAGATTTTTCCATTTAGTTATGTCTTATTTTTTAGTGCGGAATTTAAAGATATAAAGAGTGCACTGTCATTGTGCAATACAGGGGCAAAGTTATAAAGAAAAAAAACTGAGGAGGGGAGAGATGAAAAATTATTTTGAATTTTTTTTTTTTTGCCTGTTGTGATAAAACCAAAGGAATAAAAAAATACCATCAAAGATGAATCCAAGCACCTAAGTGTCCTGGTTTTGTCTGGAACATTGATAACTTTCTTCCTAGTACCTAGTATAAGTGTTGTGTTTTGGTTTTAACATGAGAATAACATTGATAAACACATTGATGTTTTAGTTGTTGCTGAGCAGTGCTTACACTAAGACAAGAACACTATCTTCACTTGAGTCTTATTTTGACACAGTCCTGGATATCTCAGAGAAAGGATTAAAATCTTCATGGGGTGTTCCACGCTGGTTCCACAGTGCCAAAACTGAAGGATATTTTCTTGCCTTCAATGACTGGGTTTGGCTCTTGAAAATTAACAGCTCTGTTTGACTTAAGTCATGACAATCATTTTCACAATGATTCTTATTAAATTACACCTTCCATCTCATTAAAACAAACTTGCAAATTCTGCTGAACATTTACCTCACACAACCTCTGTGCTCTTTAAATTTTACAATTATCTGCCTCATCGTTCAAAGACAATTTATATAGATACCAATTCCTAGAGCACCTTCCCATCTTTTTTGTTAACTCAAATGAAGGATTAATATTTTTTGTGTCCAAAAACGTAGTGATTCAACATGTCATTCACCACGGGTTTGGTCTAATTTGACAGATGGTCTTTAACCAAGATAGTGCACTTTCACTCCCAAACCAGCATTTTCCCCCCTTGTATATACTTCAATTTCACATTACTCCTTTAATTTAAGGGCTAATAACAATTCACAGCTACTCAGAACACATTATTTTCTAAGTCAATGTTTAATAGTAAATGTCATTCACAATGTGGTATTACCAGGTATAGATAAAGTTGAAGTGAAATACAACTGCATTAAGTCCAAGTTACAGGGGGAGGTTTGAAAGAATGTAACTTTTATCTTGCTTTAAATACTCATTGATACTCACTACCACAACACACACGCACATACAGAGGAAACATGTTTCTTCAGAACTCTGCAAGTACAACTGAAAACACAGTATTTCTTGCCCACTAATTATTATTTTATGGTTTGATAACAGCAGTTGCTCAAAGGGATGGTACTTGTGTCAAGCTAAATGACTAGAGGGACATAAAATCAAAAGAGTATTCCATCCCATTTCTCTGCTTCACAGCTACAGTCATAGAAACTCCCCAGTTAAAACTTTCAAACTTTCCAAAGGAAAATACAATGGTAATTAATACTCCTTTGTTATTACACTGTTTGTTTCATCAAGACAGGAAGTATAATTGATATTGCAAACCACAAGAGACAAAGTCATAGTGATTCTTAATTTTTTTTTCAGCTGTCTCAATCAACTAAGCTGTCTCAGTCAACTAAGCTGTCCTTTGAACAGATGCTGGATGTCCAATTAACGCTGCTTCAGTAGGAGACGATGGTAAGAGAGGCCTGTGCATCATTTCTATGTTCTTTGGGGAAGTTTGGCTTGCAGATCTCCAGGCTGCTGCTTTTATTGCCTTGCAACAACAGGTTGAAAAAGTTTCCCTAAGTGTTGTTACTGCTTCATGGAAAAGCATTAAAAAGAAAATCAAAGAGAAATATTAATTATGACAAGCTGCTAAATGGATCCCCTTCTATTCCTGTTTCTCTAAAGACACACACGTGCTGTCATATGTTTTTTCTCCTGCACAGAAACCAGTGCAGATTGAAACACTAAGAAAAACAAACAAGGGTAAAAAGCTATCCTATAAGCAAAGCAGAGAGATGAGTAGTTGGAAGCCTAAGTTCTTGACAACAGGTCAAAGCCTCAGCCTAAGAAAACCTTCTGTGCCCATTCTGAAAGCTGTGCCATAACCTCTGCACACTTTCAATAGCTTTAGTTAGAAATATTGCCTCTGGAAATGGGTGCCAAAGTACTACTTTAAGTACAGGCTCTTAGTTTGAGCTTAAGAAAAAAAAACAACCAATGAACCAAACAAGAAACGTTTTTCATCAGTGTCTCCCACAAGCAGTGGTTCACTGCACAGAGAATAAAATTACTGAACCATCAGCTTCCAAAACTAACCAATTTTCCTTTCAGAGAAGTTAAGCACTAACCAAACTAGAACCATAATAAGCACTCTGTTCAGGCATAGCCAAACATCTTACAACTTCTGATCAAGAATGACTAGCAAAGTGAACAATCTACAGTTATTCCAAAAGTATTTTGAGAATTTTAATACATTTATGATAGCTTTTTTAGTTTTTTAACACTTAAAGTGTGCTCTAGCATAGAACTGTATTACTAATCAAAATGTTTTTCCCTTTGCACACACTCAAGCATGAAAGCAGTACAACACACTGAACAAATATTTAATTTCTTGAAATAACACAGAATACTTCCCTTTCCATAAAAGCAGGTATTGTTTGTGAACTATAAAGAAACACTATCTTTTAACAGATTAGATCTTTTTATGTACAATAATGGCTTACTAGAGTTTAATCAGGTTTTAAACAGTTACAATTGTTTTAATTGCTCTTGAAACAATAAGATTACATTTTTGAGGTACAAAATTGCAGGTTGTACATCCACCTCAAACTTGTCCAGAAAAACATTTTTAGAGAAAAACAGACCCTATTTCACTGCCTTAGTAACACATACATTGTTAAAAGAAAAGAGGCAGTTAACACTGACCAAGGTTTTTTATTGAAGTCTTCTGCCACTGGTCATACAACATTCTAAGGCTTTTACCTGCAAGGCTGAGATTTTCCATACTGGTTCTCACTTAAGATAGGGCTTGCTCTGTTTGTCGAAAAGTACCACAATGAAGTGACTACTTTGGAGACAAGTGAAAGGACATGGAAAAAGAAGCAGCACTTCTGTGTACTTTTTTTTAGAAAGCAACTGTTAAAATTTCAAAGTCTGAAACAATTGTATCAAGACAAATGGAAATAAATTTCAAGGTCCGATGGTAAGGCTTCAGTGATGCATTCCATTAACTGGTGATCTACACATAGCTACCTCCTAACTCAAGAGAAGAAAAAATCATCTGTTTACAGTTATCTTGGAAACCATATCAGAACACACCATTTACTCCTTCCTGAAATAGTTACATCTGCAAAGCTTTCCTTTTAAACAAGACATTTTGCAGTCACTTTGCAGATGTCATTTTATCTGATAGCTTTTTTTGGTAATTCATTTACTAGCTAACATGACTGTCTGCAGGAAAGTTTTATTTCTACTTCAACTTAAAATGAATTAGGTGCAACTACACAAAGAAGGAAATACAACTGAAGAATCCAACCACCCACAGCAATACAGGTAAGTATATAATGCTGAGGAAATCTTTATATAAGTACTGCACGTCATATTCAGCTTCCCTCATGAATCATCCTGTACAAGTAACTTTAGTTTTTCTAGGTAGATAAGTTCTTGCTCCTTGGGAAAAAAATAGCACAAATCACTAGAAAACACATATTACATCACCGTTCCTGTTTGAATGACTTGTCAGAAAGCCAAAATCCAATTTATTTCCAGAAAATGAACAAGAAATGCAATTAAACACTCTGATGACTCTGTTTAATCCCATGTTTCTTCTGAACCGCTGTGATCCCACATGCTCTTTGCCCTCCTTGCCTCTTACAACACTTCAGCTGCCCATCAATTTTATTACTTACTTTCCTAATTTTTCTCTCTTTCAGCACTGTTTTCTATTCCAAGGTGACTCACTTGTGTTTACATATTTATCTGACATCACACATCAAACCAATTTCCCTCAATTTAGTCTCCTACATATCTGTCAATTCATCTGCAAGTAACTCATTCTCAGCACAATACCAAGTATGCTTATGTTTTTTACTTTCAAACTCTTGTCCTTCTTGTATCTACTATTATTGGCCCATTTTTCTGACTGCTGTGAGTAGCTGCTGACCAAGACTTTCATCATTCAGGCACATCTTCAAATTTTCAGATTGCCTTGAATATTTTTCCCCCTTATAAGCCTAGACAGACACTCTCCATTTTTTCCTTACTTATTTGAATCCCGATATTACCTAGAAATCAAAGTGTAACACACTTAACTGTGACCAGAATAAAGAAACTGTCCCTTATAACTCAAAGTTGTCAAGGAAATACTAAAAAATCTACAGAGAAAGAACAAAGACAACACTGCTGACTATTATACTATGGTCAGTGGTCTTAAGACACTACCTACACTTTGTCAAAATTCTTGCAGAAATTTGCACAAGAAATTCAGGAAGAAAAACACAGAAAATGTTAATTTTGCAGTAGACATACACAATATTCTTTCTGTACAACTAATGAAGAAATAGATAGTGAACAGATATATTAAGAATGCAAAAAATTACATTTATGTCTTTGCAGATCATCTGGAAGCATATAAATGCTTCAAATGTTTCACTAACTGAAAAAAATAGAGATGAGGAGAACCTGGAGACTTTTAGCTGTAGGGGCAAGTAAAGGGAACATAAGTTAATTAAGAGCTGATATGAAACAAGAATCTGAAAGATTTAGATAAAGATCTCATGAAGGCATTTCAATCACACTCATTCAAAAATGGCAGCCAAATTACAGGCCCAAGCAATGATCAGAGAGCTGATGCTGCGCACGTAACCAGAACAGAGGTAAAAAAAAGAGATGATTTTAGGCCTTGTTCTGCTTGAGCAAAGATATGTCATAGAATCATAGAACTGTTTCAGCTGGAAGAGATCTTTAAGATCATTCAGTCCAGACTTTGTCCCAGCCCTATCAATCACTAGACCATTTCCCTAAGTGCAACATCCACCTGTCTCTTAAACACCTCCAGGGACGGTGACTTCACCACCGCCCTGGGCAGCCCATTCAATGCCTGACAACCCTATCAGGGAAGAAATTCCTCCTCATATCCAGCCTGAACCTCCCCTGGTGCAACCTGATGCCCTTTTCTCGTGTTCCATTGCTTGTTCCTGGGGAGAACAGACCCATCCCCACCTCACTACAACTTCCTCTTAGAAGGAAGTGTCAGAGGGACAGATAGATTTTAGCTGGACCAGGTGACAAGTCTGGACTAGAGGTTTTCATACAAACCTGGCAGCAGTTGATTCTGTCTATGAATAAGGAAACATTTGGAAAAGTTGTAGCAGGGAGAGACAGAGCAGACACAGATGCACAAACATGACTGAGCAAAGTACCAAGGACACAGTGTTCTGAAATTTCTGCTAGAAAGCTTGCAGTAAAAGCCAGTTAAGAATTCTCAAAAGAGGATGCAATGAAGACAATGCAGGAAAAAAAAATAAAGTTATAGCATCTCTGAAGGACAGACTACCTGAAATCCACTATAACCTCAACACTGTCATTTATTTATTGCTATGCTGGTCCCAAATCTACAACCAATAGTGAAATACATACATTTACCTCATTTAGATGTTAGTAACAAGTGTGTTATTTAATAAATGCTGGACATGGATAGATGATGTAGTTGAAGATGACATTTCAAAGATCTATAGGCATGAGAGTCAGCACAGAAGGAAGAACAGGAAGTTTTAAGTCTTCATTAATTGTTATTGGCAAGACAAACGAAAATGACACCCTATAAAAACAAAACTGCAATTCCATATTTAAGAAAAGCAAGGCAGTACTTGTGTTAGCACAGTGGAAGGCATTCTCTGCAGTATAAATTAAGATGTTTCAAGGAAGATATTAAATATGTTCAGGGTCTCAGACTTTTAAAATCCCAGGGATTTAAAAAATAAATAAAAATTAAAAGAGGTTCCAGTAGAAGTCACTGCATATGGAACACAACACAAAAAGATTGCGTCCCTGACAAGGTGGTTTTCCAGAAATGCAACATGACAAACAAAATAAAATATGCCAAAATATGGGGGGGGGGGGGGGGAAATATGTGAGAGGTCTTCCAGCTTAAATATTAATGTAAATCAATCAGCTATAACCCTCTCCTCCATTTTTTTCTTTATATAATTTTTTTTTTTGACTTGAAATATTTAGAGTGTATTTTTGAAGTGGGTCTGACTCTGAACCAGGGAATATTTTGAGCAACCTCTTACAGGAGCCATCTTTACAGCCCCTTCCTCATTACCAGAAACAGCTCCACACAAACCCATGACATACCTTAACCTAGATCTCATTATAATTATTTCAAGGTATTTTATTAACAATAAAGAACATGTTCAATGTAAGGATTTCACCAATTTAAGGAGAATCTTTACTTCTCAGCATATTCTGCTTACTATCCTACAAATACAAAATGTACACTCTCACAAGTTGCACGGGGTGGTTTGCTTCACCATAGATAAGGAAAACATGGAAGCTCTTTTATTAACTGCTATGGCCAGATGACTCCTCTAGCAAGCAACAAGATAGCTGAAAGTAAACCTGAACGCATGTGCGGTAAGTTTATGAATGAGTCAAAAAAGTTTCATATAGATGAAAAGAGGAAAAAAAAACCCATAATTCCATTAGTTATTTTTATTTTTTCCTCCTTATTTTGAAATCTCTTGTGTTCCCACTTACTGCCCCTCATTTTCCCTCTTTTTTACTTCACTTCAGAGCCTGGGCCCATCTTTTAGAGAACCTCCTTGTAAATACTAGGAGGCTGGTGTTAGGTCTCCCCAAAACTAGCTCTTCTCCAGGCTGAAGAAACTCTGTTTCCTCAGTTTCTCCTCACAAGATAAGTGCTCCAGACCAGACCATCTTGGTGGTCTCTGTGAGCATGTTGCAGCTGACCAACACATTTCCTCTTCTGCTAGGTACAGGAAAAACTGTCCAAAACTGGACACTGTATTCCTGATGCTGTCTACTGATTGTCAAGTAAAGGGGAACAGCCACTTCCCTTAATCCCACAGTTTATGCTCCTCTATTTTAGGTGGCCCTGCTCTGGCAGGGGGAGTGGACTAGATGATCTTTCAAGGTCCCTTCCAGCCCTTGAGATTCTGTGATAGAACCAAAGACGCTGTTGGCCTTCACTCTTGCCAAGACACACTAGTAGCTCACATCTGCCCGCCTAAGCTCCCCAGGCAGTCAGTCCTCAGTGTGCATCACTTCTGCAGATTAGTCCACCCCAGGCATACGGCATTTGTCCTTGCTGAACCTGAGCAAGTTCCCACTGGTCTGTTCCCTACCCTGCCTTGCTCCCTCTGACCAGCAGCCCTGCCCTCAAGCAGGTCAACTGCAGCTACAGCTCTGTGTTCCCAAACTTAATTAAACTGTCTCCAGGTCACTGATAAAGATATTAAACAATTGAGGTCCTAGAACAGACCCCTGCAGGTCTGTCTGCAAGCAAACTGCAGGTGGGAAACCAATCAGTAGGCACTACCACCTAATGTTAATGATCCAACCATGAGTCCCCTGTTTAATCACATCAGTCTACTGCCTCATCTACTCATATGTCTGATTGAGATGGACTATCCTTGTGCTTAGAGGAACATCTAAAAAATCCTGATAAAGAAAGCTCAGAAAAGGGAAGCTTCGTCAGTTTGGCAAGGAGCACAGCACAGTTTCCAGCTGGCACTGTAGGATTCTGTAGTCTACCGTATCTCCACCATTATCTAATTAAAAAAAAATTCCTTCTGTTTCTTTTCCTACCATATGGCTGTCTACATAATACCTGACTTAACATAGCTTTTCCCACAATCAGACCAGGGACTTCAGGACTTTTAGGCCAGACAATAGTCCAGGGAAGAAAAGCATGTCTTATCAGAATATTTTCAATTGTTGGTATATAAACCTACTTAAAAAATATTCTCATTTTATTCATAATCCTCTCTTGGCACAGATAATTACATGTAAATTTAATAAACCTATCCTTGGATCTGTTTAGAAAGACAAACATATTGCACAGGATAAATATCTGTTCTGAAAGTCCTTTGGGATTTGAAGGTATTTTTGTGCTTTTAATTATTTCTTCCTGTAACTACTAAGATTATGAAAAGGTCACTTTTAAAATTCATTAAAATAGCTTATATTTGAAGGGAGGTAAAAAAAGCCTAGTGTCATTTTCATTAAAATTAAGATCTCTGAAGCTTATTTTCTAGAATATTACCCCAAATTTTACTGAGTCTACAAAGCTTTATAGGTGGTTTGGGTGTTTTCTTACATCATAATTTTATTTCCACTATCGAATTCTTTCTCTGAGTGACAGGCATGGATAGTTTTTTGCTGTAAATCTGAAAGGATCAAAAAGTCATCAGGTATAAGCAGTCATTCACATGTCCTCGACATGCTTTTCTCCTTGTAAACATGCTTTTCTTCATTAACTCATTACCTGTTTACACGTAGAATGAGATAGCAAAGTGGACACATAAGCAGCTTACAAAACCAAAAAACATTATCTAAAATGCTGTGACACCATCTAAAATACTACCTGGCAATCTCACAACCTGCAGTGAGCATGACATTGCTTGATAACATGCAGATGGAGGTATTGCACATTTGATGTGCATTCTATGATTCTATGATGTGATATCATACACAGGTCCTAATGGCCTTATAGTATTAAACTAAGAATGTTGTGTTTTACAACACTTTGGAAAACGGAGTTTTTGTGAATAAAAGCAGAGGAACGGATATTCATACAAAAGACTCTTACATAAAAATAGCAAGGTATGGTGACAGCATAGGCATCCAAGTGCATTATATATACATCAAAGCACAAATCAAGTGTTTGCTCAGTCAGGGACAAGGTCACTAACTGATATCCCTTTCTTCTTCCCCCTGCCCCCTCCCTCCCCCAAAAAAAACAGAGAGTAATAATAATTCCAGGAGATCCTCCTTCTTTCCAGCAATTAGTACCAACTTCCACCAAGATGTGTATTTCAGAGATGAGCCCTTATCTTGCAAGATCCGTTTTTGAAAACTTATGAATACAATTTTCACTTTTTTCCCACCTCTTTTAGTATTACTAACACAATTCAGATTAAAAGACATTTTGATGGTGTCTTTTTCTGTTTATTTCAGTAGTCTGAATGCTTAAAATAAAGTTAAAAAGTGCAGGTTGCTAATACATGCAAGGAACAAAAGGTTAACTTCTAACCTGAAAAGGTGGGAGTGGAACAGAACATTGTGCATATATTAAGAACTTTTTTTTATTACAAACAACAACAAAATAAACTTTTCCTTGTTTACTGTTTTTGCATTGCAAAGATGTGATCAACTGCTTCTCTCCAGAGCTTCACACATACAAGAGCACAGAATTGTTTTCTTTGTTCCTATTTAGCTATCTATTTTTAATTGAAGTGTCTTGATATTTTTAAGTTCCTCTTAACTCAAAACACAAATTTACTTCCTCTTTCGTACTCTCACTTAAATAAATGAGATGGACAATGTTTTTGGCATTTCATCTAAGCTCATTTTTTAACAAAAATCTATACAATCACAACCATTGCATCTATGGATGAGGACAAATGTTCTAACAAAGAGAAATCAGAAACAGCGATTTTTAAAAAAATTTTTGAAACTCCAGTGCACGGGGAAACTCCCTGTATGAGATTCACTGAAGGCTTTAAAACACAGAGAATTCTGATACAGTTTGGTTGTAAGTTTTTACTGAAAGAGCTAAACACTTCTTGTACCACCTTGGTGGTCACAAGTTGCAGCAAGGGCATTTCGCACTGCACATGCTGGCAAACCCTCCCAGGTAAGGCAGTTTAAGCTCTGGCACAGAGAGCTCTGTTTAAGCTCTGGTCCTGAGAGGCAGTGGAGTTGACATCTTTGGACACAGCCAGAGCTCAAGTGGACAAGGCCTGAGCAATGTGATCCAAGTTTGAAGCTAGCCATGCTTTGAGTTACCATCACAGATAGCTCTGCTTTGGACTACAAAACCTTCAAAAGTCTCTTCTAACTTCAAGACTCCATAATCTATATATTTTCTTACTTTTGAGTATCATTTGTGTTAAACACATTCAATATATCAAGGCACTACTAAACAGAGTAGAGCTTCAAAGACCATGTTTGGCAGCCCCACCAACAGGTTTCAGTCCAACTAATAAGTTCTCAGGAAAAAAAGTATATTTATTATAGGTAGAGAACTCTCTATCTGTGTAACAGTCTCTGACTCACAAATTTTCTGAGACTCCAAGAGTTAAAAAATTTAAAAAATCTTTTATTCTACCTTAACAACTTACACTATTATCTCATTACTGATAGCTGAAGGGCTAAACAGATTTACAGGAATAGCTGAATACCTCCTATGCTTCCCAGACACATGCAATATAATATCTTTATAAAAACTCATGTCCTCTGTCAGGCCAAACGATTTTTATTGCTACAGATTTCTCACTGTTCCTCTGATTTATTTCACACACACAAAAAAGCAGCACCAGTAAGAAGATTAATGTCTGATAAATATGGCACCAGGAATGTGAGAAAGGAGTGAGTAAATATTGCATTCGAAAAGGTATTAAAATGAAAGATATTTATTTCCTTAACTCTCTTTTTGGTTATTTAATTCCACCTAAAGTTTCCAACAGCAATAACTATATAAAATTAAGACTATTTAAGTATTCACATGCCGTTTACTATTAACATTCAAGTCACAAAATTAAAAAAAAAAAAAAAAGAGTGCTTCTTGTTTGCCTGACAAGCAACTAATCCTTTAAGCCAGGTTCACTGTGACAATGTTATGATCCTGCTTAGAAATTGGTATTGTCTCAGTACATTGGTGGTTACATAAATGTAAGCATGCTTGGATTCAACATTCAGCAGCTTGCCTTTTCATAAAGGGAGTGCATTTTCTGTTACATCTGGACTAGATGATACCGATGATAGGCATGGTCCCACTTTCTGCCCTTGACTGGGGTCAGATCTAGTGAACCCAATATCATCAGATGAGTGGGTTTAAGCTCGATATATGGAAAAGCTCTGGGAGAAGTACTGGTAGATCACTCCTGCATCAAATCATTCAGTGGCCAGTTCTTCTTCTGGGTGCATGACCACTGACTACATCTTATTTTAAGCACATGGTGGAAAGATGGGCAAGTGTTACATGGGTAGTCATGTAGAGACACAATGACTGTATGGGAAAGCATATAGGGAGAAACTCAATTGCCAAAGCAGAGGTTATAGCACAGTTTTGTTCACCGCTATAACAAAGTATTTGAACAAAGACATTACGTGCCTGGTTTGGGTGTCCACTTGCCAGGCATACAGATAAATAGGCTGTCTTGCAATCACCTTACATACCCTGGTTTTAGCTACAAAGCTTCCAATGAGACTTTGAAGACAAGGGCTGGGGCAAAGGAGATTTTAAAAGCATATATCTGAGGTCCTTGATCTTCCTAGAATAAGCCTCTGATGAGTCAGGCCAATGAAGTTAAGCCAAAGCAAACCATGTGAAAACAGCAGAGACTGGATGCAATTAATTCTCAAGTTCACTTTATCCAACTGACACATGCATAAAAGAAAAACAAGAATTTCAAATATTTTGGTACCCTAGCTTGATTAGTTGCACAGATGTCCTTCATACAATAGCGACAAATTCTTGTTCCCATTTCCTATGCTTATCTACACTCTGGAGACACAGCAAAATGCAACTCCATCAAGCTGCATCAGAGTGCTGCTGTTCTGAGAAGATGAGAACACCAAGCTGAGCAGGATGAAAATATACTGGGGTATTCATACACAACATTGAATTCAGAGGTTTCATGCTTTAAAGTGGTGCAGACACCTCTAGCTTACTCTTTCATGAAGAGTAAACAAACAAGGATTTCCTCATGAAGTGAAGCCAAACCCTTTCCCAATCCAACAGTCTCGACAGAGTGGAGTGAGTCAACAAAAGGAGCTTTGCCATTCTAAGTGTGAGTGAGTGATCACAGCCAGCGCACAATGTATTTCATGGAAATACAAATCAGAAAACACAGTGCAGTGTCTCAGGTAGTTTCAACTGACTTCTGCTAGGTTGTATTTGGGCATTATTTTACAATTTCTTACAGTGGAAGTCAGAAACTGAATTCGGAAAGCTATGTTGCAGAGTTAAAGCCAGCTCTAAATTACAGTCAAAGAGACAGTTTCTAATTCAAAACAATTTCTGCATTTTTTTTTCTGAATACAGGTTGTTTAGCTGCCAACTGAACAGCAGAATAGAACAATTAACTGACCTGCAACAATTTTCTTTCCAGACTTTTGTAAATACCATTTTTTTTCCTTGTCTCATCAGCCTTTATACAAATTTTAAATCAAGCATAATAACAACATAACACTAAAACTTGCCAGGTCACCCTGACACCATTATTGAAAAGGTCTCATTTATCTCAGGGCAACATTTTAAACAAAATTATTTCAGAAACCTCCTCTGGTCTGATTTACCATCCTCAAACGTTCATCTAAAAGGAAACAGTTACAAAAAGCTGCATCATCTCACAGGGTCAGATAAAGAAAGGTGAGTGCCAGACAGATTAACTAAATGCCACTTGTGTTAGATGTCAATAGGATTAGAAGGGACTTTGGGTTGCCACTAGCAAATACATCCACATGCCACACAGAGGGTTTGGCGAGAAGGCACATGTCTTGTCCCGTGGAGTTGCTCCAAACCTAAGTGGGAGAAGATGAAAGCACTGACTAGAGAAGTGCAACAGAGAAAAGGTTTCAACTACATTCCTCAGCCAGAGACTAAATATAAGAAAGTGTCAGACAAGCTAAAGAAGTCTCAGATCAAAATAAAAAAGCTTTTTTGTCAACTCACAGAAAGTCTACTGTGTTATTCCTAAAATGTATGCCTCAATTGAGGCAACAGTGCAAAATGGACAGCTGGCTAAACCCATGCAGAAAAAAAATAAGCTTCTGGTGTATTTAACAGATGGTGGTACAGGTTATGAGATTGGTCTTTGCTTCAGTTTCCAAATACAATTTTTTTAATTACATAATTGAGATATCATATTTAAATAGCCTTAAAGCATCTCTCAAATTAAACAAATCAAAGCATATATTGTAGTACATACACTGATGTTTAGAATAAACAGAAAAACACCATGCTTCTATAGATTATATCCTATTCCACGTTTCTGCTGAGGAAAAAAAATGAAATCCATGCTCAGAAAAATGAGGAGTTTTAGGGTTACTCTTTTGTACCTCAAGCAAAATGTTAGGGACATGCCAAGCAAAAAATGTTAGAGGCACGCCTCCATATTATACATTGCCGCCTAGCAAAAAACCTCCCAAAGTTTCCCCTTGTTCATGTATCTCAAGCTGCCTTCTATATATACTCCTTTGGCATGTAATGTCATGCCAACACACTCAATTTTCACAGAGAAAAGAGTAATTACATTATCTTTGTTTTATATCACAGGGTTTGGTGTAAAAGGAGGTTTGTTTTCAATAATAGGAACAATTCCCTTCTGTTACATTGTAAATCAAAGTCTAAACCTGTTCAGATGGGATAGGGAAAAGTGAGGGTATCTTCTCAGAAAACATATATTTGAGAATTTTCTTAAACTTGCAAATGAGTGTCTGTCAGTCCTGTGAACTCGGGAAGTTCAATGCCACAAAAGTCAAGCCGAAGATGGGGGTCATAGAATCATAAAATGGTAGGGGTTGGAAGGGATGTTTAGAGATCATCTAGCCCTATTCCTCTGCAGAAGCAGGTCCACTTAGATCAGGCTGCACAGGAACATGTCCAGGAGGGTTTTGAAGACCCTCCAAGGAAGGAGATTCCACAACTACTATTGTGGGGTAGCTCCAGAATAGTAGCTTGTGGTCAAGCTACTAATGAAGGTAGCACAGCCCCATATTTCACCAGTTCAAAAGCAAAGGAAAAACAAGGACGTAACTGCTGGACTGCAATACTTTTTTTCTAGATTTTCTAAAAATCTGTAGTATTTGTACATGTCTTAATAAATTTCCTCATTTACAAAGACTTGACCATTCCTGAAAAAGAAATGTGATAGTCCTTAAACTTACAAAATTCAATTACCTTTCATTTCAGATCAGGTAGTCAATGCTCCCTACAGACGCAGCATATTAGTCCTACAAATGTGCAAGACACTTCTTTCAGAGCCAGCATGAGCTAGGTAGGCTGACCTTCTTTCCCACACTTTACACTGGGTGAAAAATTCTCTTCCCACAAACATTAAACCCTAAAATTCAATATGGAATAGAATATTTTGCACATTCTACTCATAGATATATAACTATTAATCTACAAATAATTTATTAATGATTGGTCTTCCAAGTGAAAGAGAATTAAACAAAAGACATACACGTGCACAGGCTTGGCAATGTAATGCTTTCCAAAGCATACAAATCCAGAAGTAGGTCACAGCTTTATCCTACAGATCATTTTCAGCTTAGTTTGAACAATAAAAGTCTTTTGAATAAACTGCCTGCATTCAACAATCATGATACACTCATCCACAAATAGAAGCTGTATTATAAGTGTAACAGCCCATGGATCCGGAGCTGAAAATTGATAGATTTGAACAAATATATTTGTGGCCTGCTTGTTCTTTGCATCTTTATACTTAAAAAAAATATTTTTTTAAAAAAAATCTCACTCTTCATATCAAGTGTCATTTCCAAGGATCCCACTCTGTCAATTTCTGTTTGATCCCTCAGTAATTAATTCTAGCCATCCAAAAGCAGTCTGCTAGAAGCACAAAGGATTAATCTTGTTAAAGGAATGAAGACTATATTTAGATATATATCTATTTACACAATTAGTATATAAAGATTCCTCTACATGAAATTCTTCAAAAACATGAAGTGTTTAAGCAAAATATGATGTAGTCTTTAAGCATGCAGACAAAATACATTTACTTACAAGTAAACATGAAGGAGCTTGGATATCTTTTCCTGTGTTATAAATACTACACCACACTATGCTGAAATAGTTTCATTTATAATCATTAGATTTGTATCATATGTAAAAAAAACCACCACAAAAAACCAAATAAACCCCCAACCAAACAACACCTCTCCTCAACAAACACACAGAAGTAATGTTCCAAAACTTTAATGGCGTCAAAACCTAAGTGCTACTATGGAGGACAGCATAAAGGCTTCACTCAATTCATAACTCAGCCTTTATCAGTATCAAAAGTTGCTCTCCAAAATACAAATGTAGGTTATGCTTATCATACTACAGGTACGAAATTCACTCCAGTATACAACAGAAACCTTACTAGGGCTGTGATAACAAGCTTCCCTGCACTCATATCTTATATAATGCCAAAGAATCTTCATTATTTAATTATGTAAGCATAAGTTTTCAACCCACTCATATTCATTTCTGCTCTGAGGATATGAAATATCTTGCAAATATTTCAGGCCAAATGTCAAGAGAGACTTGTCAAGCTTCAAGTAGTAAGCCTCTTTCTTTTAATCTAATCTAAAAACCACCCTGACTTTCTTTGCAAGACTCCATTATAAAAAATTCAGTATCATTACAACATAGCATTTGTATAGACAGCATTCTTTCTCTCCTGCTCCACAACACATTTCTGCTGTGATGTTTACAATAGATTATTCAAGTCCAATTTTATGCAATGAATTACATAGATGATGGATAATGCACTTCCAAGGACTTCAGACAATTTTCAAAATTAACCCAGTTGCGCATTTGTCTGGCAACTAAAATTACTTTTGAATTTACTGTGACAACACACATAACCTTCCATTTTCTTTTAACAGGTGGTGTGTAACAGCTTAGACTGGATCAAATACCTGCAGTCACACTGTACCTACTCCATCACAGCATGCTACTACTCTGCTACACCTACAACTACTGAAACTTCCATATAGTTGTAATTAAGGGAAAATCTGCTACAATAAAATGAAATAAATTTATTTTGAAATAAACCAGAATTTATGCTGGAAAATTTTCTTTCTACTAGAGCATTCACAACCATAGGTATGAAGGTTTTCTGTGGGAAGTAACAGAAGTGGTAGAACTTTGATTTACTGTAAATCAAAACATCTCATGATTCTGAAACACTAATCAAAGAATTTAAGCTATAAAAGATAACCTACCAAAACCCAATCTGAAAGGGTCACAAATGAGGTTTTACAAAGCTCTAACAGCTCAAAAGAATTACCTAAATACCTACATACATTGCTGGTTTTAGGTGATGTGCAGTACTCTCCCCACAGAGTGCAGCTGCTCCTCCCCTGGGCGTAGGTCTCTCCATGAGTCTTGACCACCTGCTCTTTCTGGCCATATTGGCACATGCAAATGGCCACTAAATGCCATATTCACACAACCAAATCACATTTTTGAAGCTTTGAGCCTATATTTGATAAGATTTACTTTCGCCAGAAGGTGAGATAATGTTTGCACAGACGTATCTCAATGATTTTTCCACTCAAAGTAACACACGTTGCTTTTCTATCTCCATTCAGCATCAATACTGAAAACATAAATATTAAGGGATGGATTTGGGTATGTTTATCTGGCAGGCAGAGAAAGGGCAAGGAAAAAACTGTTATCTGAAACATTAAAAACTTAACAGAATGAAGTTTTTTTCTCACTGGATGGTTGTGTAATCATGATTTGTTTTTTCCCTGTACTCCTTTCAGCTGTTACTACCACCCATTCTACAACCTGCTACAGCAGTCCAAAATGACTACAACAGAAAAAGAACATCATCTTCCCCAGCAGCCCAGCAATAACTATTTTGAAACAATTCAAAAGATTTCTCTTCACTGTCTCAACTACTCCACAGACACTCCAGGGCAAGCCAATACAGCTTCCAATAGAGCACCACAAAACAACTTGTGGCTTTAAAACCCAAAATTAAACACAGAACAAAAATACATGACTACTGTATTTCAAGGTTCTGAATCCATGATTTTTGTATAGGAAATTTCAAACTCCCACAACAAAGAGCTATGGTTCTTCCTAAAAACTGTATCCCATTTTTTGGAATGTTTTGCAAACTGATTTTACAAGAAAAACTATTATGTGATATAAAAGACTGCACAAAGCGTTGTGTTTGTTGAAGTATAACACTCTATCTTCCATCTTCTGCAAAACAATGTCTAGTAAAAGGAAAAAAAAACCCACAACTTCAAAACTGTACTTTTAGATGCAATAACTACACCAATTTTATTTACCTCTGGTCTTCATTGCTGTATGTGAACTACATGCTAAACCAAAAAGATTTGGTTGCTATGTTTTTTTTTTTTCCAGAAGAGACCAACAAAGAGAAAAGGAGAAAAAACCTCCTATGCACATGGTCATTATAAATAAAATTCATAACCTAGGACACTTATTTAAGCATCAGTCAGGACTGATATACAGCAGCAAAAGCAACTGTAAGAGGCAGGAAACTATTTACCTTCACTCTACCTTATCTACCATTAGTCAGCACTCTGAATTATTCATTCTGGTGCTTAGCTATTTTGTTTTTAAGCTGAGTTTGAAATTTACCAAGCAGCACATTTGCAGATAAAGGCACTGACTGATAATCATTCTGAGCTCTACGGATAGGGCAAGTTGCCTTTCCTACATTTCATTTCCTTAAAAAACCCACACCAGAATTGCAGTGAGATAATTTAAGAATATAACTAAATCCCCATGTCCTTGAACATAGGGAACTGCTGTGGATGCTATCAGTGTAAGTCTGGAGCAATCTCCGAAGTAGAAACATGAAAACTGACAGCTATATTAAGGCAATATTTGATAATAAAGTGCTCAGAATTTCAGTTTCTTTGAAGGATCAACAGGAATGGCAAAATCATGTGATTCTGAATCAATAAAAAGAGTTGAAAAAAATACTAAGGTGGTATGAAAGACATCTTCCCCTAAAGCATTACCCTCAAAATCTGCTCTTTCCTATAGTTAACAAATACAGTTACAACTTTTCGCCAAATGTTGTGGGAGTATCTAACAATGTATAAATATTTTATTGACTTTTGCACCATTTTAATTAACTTGCTGCTGTCCATAACAAGTCTTCTGGAATAAAAGCTTCATGTCAGCAAAGAGTACAGTAACTTAACTGAAATGTTGGTACAGTTATGTGATATGACTGCCCTGAACAACCAAGACGGACAGGCACTGAAGATGCACCACAGCAGAACTGGCCAGAGAAATTTCAGCAAAATTTGACTAAAATATACAATGCCATTAAAAAGAAGTTTAAAAGAACGTTGGTGGTGGTTGAATTTTTTTCTGTCTGACCACAGTTCAAAGCGTAAGATTTCATTCCCCGCAAATCTGCTGCAGAGTTATTGACTGTAAGAGTATATCTAAGTGAAATTATATTCCACAAAACCTGTGATTTTTGATAACCAACTCTTCTCTCACAGATCTTCCAAAAATAAACATATTTTAATAAAGTGCTTGTTTTATACAATGTTTATAGTATCACAGGAAGGCTCAAGATGAATTAAGACCTATCTTCCAAGACAAGTTTGAGCGGCACAGACAGGGAAGGCACGGATCCAGTGACTGAGCAATGAGGAGGTGCTAAATAAGGGAGGGATCCTGGGGGTAGGAAAGTATATGGCTCTATAAGAAGAGATGCACTTACACCACAAGGATGGATAAATACTGTTACATAGTCTTGATTCTGCTATTTATGACCAATTTGGTTTTTCATTTTATGAGTGGAAGAGTTCCCTCTTAATGTGAGTTTTGCATGTATGACAAGTAGTGCCACCATACATACACCACACTCAAAGAGCCTGCATGAGAATGCTATAGCACAAAGTATTCTGCAACTGTACTGCAGCCCTCCATAGGGACCACCCTGGCTACCCCCAAAGCAGAAGAAATGGGCACACAGGGCCTATTTTCATTCACATCGTATATGGCATGTAAGAGAAAGTTTAAACGTCTCGTCATCCCAGTTGATAAAAGTGATGACAGTTCATCATGTGCTTCAACCCTTCTTTTTACAATGAATTTGAAAAATCTGAATTTTTGAGGTCCTTGCTAGTGAAGGAGCATTAGAGTCCACTATCAGATTTCTCTGCCACCCTGTTCTGAGCACCTACACTCTATCCCTGAGCCACCTTCTACAGGACACCTTTCTTCATGAAAAGAAACAATTCAAAGATGACCCTCTCCCAGCTTATCAATTTTGCAAATATCCACTCACTCACACCTTCACCGGAGCCCTCATCACAACCCCATTTACAGTTTACCTAGCGTTCTACCCACTACAGGGGATCTTAAATCTCTAAATAATTTTAAGCATGTGTATTTTTTTAAAAAAATAAAGCCTATTTCCAGAGTTACATGAAAACCTAATTCTTTGGAAACTATACTTGCCAGAGACAGTAAGTAGACAGAAATCGAACACAGCTGCAGTTTCTCTTCAGTAAGAGCTCCTAGACATCTTTCCATTAGTTATTAAAACAAGATTCTCAAGACAAAGTCAAATTTCTCAGTAGCAACCTGTTCTCTTGGTGCCAGATTTTACCTTAAAACCTCAGTCTTGTGTCTAGACAACTAGAAATACTATTATCTTTTTAAATTTTTGAGATAAAAGCTTCCCTTCCTTTATACTTTAGCTTGAAGCTGGCACTCACGTAAAATTCTTACCACATCTTCAAATTATAAAGACAGTCTTCAAAATAGCTTTTCTTTGAAATCCGTAGCATACAGACTACATATTAGAGCACATTTTGGTACAAAAGTCTTTGGATATTCAAGTCAAGCAATCTCTATACATTTTTATGGCCAAAGCTAGCATACCAGACAAACCCCACCTTACAAGCATAGAGTTCCTGACCAAGATATAGTCAAACTAGAGTGACTCCAATAAACATTACCATGATCTTTGTCTAACAGGGCATCTCCTTAGGTGTTCACAAGAGCAGCTAAACCACTGGTTCCCATGTCCCAACCACACTAACCAGTGCAAGGCTGACCTCAGGCAGGGATTCACCTGCAATACTACCCACGCCAAGCAACTATTGGGTGGTAACTACAGAGTGCACACGATGCTGCATCACAATTAGTCCTGCATAATATAGGACACTGCAGTCCAGCAGTTAAAATCCAGAAAATAAATGCAAGTGAAAATTTAGGAAGTCCTCATAAGAGAGCCCACACATAAGAGAGCCCACAGCTCTTCTTGAGAAAACAGCTTTTTAGTTATTATTATAAACAAACAGTAATACAACTTCATCACCAGTTTAGTGTTTGTTACTGAATCTTAGAGACTTAGTGAATAGGAATTTTTTCCCCTCATTTAAAATCTTTTAAAGCAGCTTTCTGTAAGTTTGAGTTTCTTGCCAAAAATAGCTACACAAGTATAAAAAGTATAAAATACACAAAGCATAAATCACAAACATGTAAGTCCAATAAAGTTTGCTTCCATCACAGATCAATAACCTGGACTCAGAAGTGAGAGCTAAGCTTTCACCATCATATCCCACAGCTGTTATGATGTGTAATTCATTTGCACAAATTAAAAGTATGTTTCATTCACAGGCAAAATTATGTAAACATTCAGCTTTAATAAGCCTTAACAAGGTTGTGCATTAAATACAACCACTGAACACTATATGAAGAATTAAGTTTATTTTGATGTTCTTGTCACTGCCCACACAAATATTAATTCTATAATTAAAAAATAGGTAACTAGGTATTTTGAGCTTTAAAAGCACACAAAATGTTTTAGTCAGTCCTTTACAGCATATAAAGGATAAGCAAGTCTGAAAAATTTTAGGCACTATTTAATCTTAAATACTGACAAAGACTATTAATTTATAATAATACAAATTATGACAACTTTCCTGAAGCTTACTAGCATATGCCACATATATTCACACGTAGAATGGCACTAATCTACCTTTAAGAAGAGAACCGTAAATTTACATCCTAGCTACAAAAGATATTTGACCAACACTGCACTTCACTATTTTACCACTAATCCATTATTTCTCTATATTAAAAACATATGTCAAATTCCAGAGACAGATTAAGTAGTACCATCTAGAATATATGTTAAGTATCAGGAACAGATTACAGTGATGTGGATCTCTGCCAGACCACAAAGCATTACCATATCGTAACTCCACTAAGGAGACACCAACCAATCCTACAGTATATGACTTTGAAGTACTGCAAGTTTTTTAGATGGAACACATTGTTCTTTTCAGTTTTTGAAAGACAAAAAAACCCAGATATAGTTTCCTTATGTTTATTTTTAAATTGGTGCTACACTTTTATCAAATGCTTGAGAGAATTTATTGTGCAACACCAAACAGTAATTACTGCATAATGAAGATCATAGAAAAGCACCCAAAAGGGCTCAATATCACCCTAAATAAAGAGGAGAAAAAAAAACAGAAGATCTAAATTTTAATTCCCATCTAAACCACCAATAGATTCACAGATTAAAATCCAGATCCTCATCTGCAGCTAAAGAGTACTCCAGGGTAAGACCATCTTGGCTCCTCAGCAGTGGTCCACACCACTGACATCAATTAGATTAGCCTGAACGGTAATCTGTGCCAGCTCTCAAGAGAAACTAGAACAGTCAGAGTATGTAGACACCAGCACAAACATTTCCAGATCACATCCCTATGCTGCTGAACATGAAGTACCATTTTGGTACCAATGTCCCACTAAGGCTTAGGTTCATTCTCTGGCAGTGGAACAAACCTACTAAACTCCTAGGCAGAATCTCTGATTTTGACTAGTTAATTTATATGGGACATACAAAACTCAAGGAGTTTCTTGCTTGTTTCTGTCTCCATAACGACAGTAACATGGCATAAAGCCTCAGCTAAACTCTGCCACAAACTTTCCATTCAACTCGAAACTGAATCTCCCAAATAATTTTAAGTAAAAAAAACCAAAACAAAACAGACCCACAAACATACTCACTTTCTTTAGAGAAAGTAGAAAAACCTACAAGACACTCGCGGTAACATCCAAGTTGTGTAATCTGACAAATCTTCATTTTACACAAAGTTTCTATTTGTGGAAAATATAAGCTACATTTTAAAAAGTTATATATTAAAATACTTGCAGAATCTTAATACAAATGGAGAAATTGCCTTTACTGCAGATGGTTTACAACAGCAACAAACTTATCCTCTGTCTAGGAGCTCAACACAATCCCAGTCAGTGACCACAAAACACACCAAATTTACACAAACAGGTTCAGTTGCAACAACATTTAAGTATTTCTGCAGAACTACACTTTTGACATCCAGCAGACCTACAAGTAAGAATGTCTTAACATTTTCTTTCGGTCTTACAGACCTCCAAAATAATTTTCTGTACATTCATTGAGTGCCTGTTAGCAACTTTTCTCCCCCATTAAAGTTCAGATACAGAAAAGCACAGTATGAAGAATATACTGTTTTTTACAGAACCTCAATGGACGTCTCGGTAACCTTTTTTTTTTTTTTTTTAAATAATTCTTGCAGGGTGTTGATTCTTCATTCTTTTCTTCCCTTAGAATTTCCCCACCATCATTGCTTGCAACACTCAGTGGCAGATCTGTGAATTTACATTTGTCTGGAGGTATACCAAGTGAAAAGTGTTCCAGTCATTGCTTTAAGATATTCTGCAACATATGTGTAACAGAAGCTGATGAAAACTAAAGACTGTCCTTCTGGTAGAATTGACAGGGTAATTTTTAACAATAGCTGAGTTACAAAAGACAGACCTCTAAACTATGTTAAAACTGATGAAGAGCTGGGGTCTCGGTCTTTGACTGAGAACAATGACATGCAAATTTCTCATTGACAATTACTCACTTGGTCATATCCCTTTAATAATTACAGTGAGCTAAAGTTTACACATGCAAAAGTGTGTCAGGGAAGGTCTGCCACCTCAGTAGGCTCAATTAATGACTGAAAAAACAGATTTAACATGGAAGAGTATTGATCAGCAGTCCTGTCTTTCACAGAAGTTAGACAGAGTGTGAAACAACCAAGTTAAGTAGATCTAATGCTGTACAGAGAAAAGATTGGAAGTACTATCTCTTTTACATAAAACCACAAGAATGATTAGTCACATTCCAGATATTTCTGGATTCTTGGAAGCTAGAGTAGCACTCACAGGCTGATTCAGAATTGAGCTCTCCATTCTGCTAAGTATTGCATAAGCATATAAAGAGACATCACAAAAAGTTTACATTTGGACTTTTACTGAGAAGCAAAGCTGACTGACCAGAAACATAAAACAAAGTAAATCCCACTTACTGAATATACCATGACTTTCATCAGTCACAGAAGTTGTATTTAGAAAGAACTCTCAGTGAAAAAGTAGAAAAGCGTATCCTTAGTTGTTTTGTTTGCAGTATTATAAAAGTATTGCTTACCAAGTGTGCTGCAAGGACCATATTTAGACAGGCTAATTTCTTACTACAGCCTTAAGCCAAGCCAAGGAAGAGAGCTATGGGCCTTGAATGATCTAAAATTTAAGTTTAGATATATGCAAACAGTAGCCACAAGCTCCAAGGTTAAATACAGGTTACCAGTTCCTGAAGTTGTCCCTAAATCCACAACTGAGAGCTGCAATTTGTCCCCATTTGGGTCCTGACTGAGCTGTCCAGCTTCCACTGATGACATCTGGCAATTTTTTTAACACTCAGAATTCAATGTTACTGCTGTAGAAGTGATCATTTTGCTACACCTGGATAATCAACATTTGTTTTTTCCTCTCTCAGCCCTGTTGGAACCTGTCAGCAGCTACTGCTGGCTTCCCAGCATTCCCAACAACAGAGGAGTTAAACATCCTTCAGAACGTATTCCTTCCAGTGTTTCATAGAGTTAGTCAACAAAAGTATAGAGAATCCAATTCAGGTAGCAACAACAACAAGAAGGGTAGGAAGCAGGAAGGAAGAAACAGTTTACCCTGCCAGACTACACTTCTATCAGAAGTATAGTGCTGCACCAAGACCCAGCATAAAAGTCGTTCATTATCTCATCCACAGGTTACAGCTGTCCATCCCAAAGCAAATGAGATGAAGGACATACAAACATCATTTCACACTATGTTTAATGTTAGGATACTGTGGAATTTCCAGCACAGTGTCATACCTAAAACTGCCAGTCATTATTAAGATACCTATTTATCTAAGAAACAAAAATAAGAAAGACATTTTTTAACCCGTGGAAGTAAAAAAAAAAAGGGGGGGGGTGGAAATGGTAAATATAAATCATTTTGAAGTATAGTGAAAAATATACATTCAACATCAGCTTTGACAAGTTCATCCCTGGCTATTTTAGAGGTAACAGAAAAGGAGGTTCATCTCATTACAAGAAACACTGCTATATGCTATAAAGGCTGGATTAATACATAAGGCATCAGGAAGGAGCTTCTTCAAGCTCTTCATTCTAACACAGATCCCACCAACTCCTACTCTGTCTTCAAAACAAGGCAAAAAAACCCAAAATACTGAGAATGACAAAGGACAGGATACTCCTATCTGTTACAGTCAGCAAACAATAGTGGGGAAAAAAATATCAAAATAGGGAAGGAAAAATATATACACAGAAAAACCTGATAAGCTACTTTTATCTTAGAATGTAACGAACTAGAACTTCCCATGTGAAGGGGTACAAAAATACACAGAAATAATTAGACCTGTATCATAAAAAAACCTTAAGACTAACATGACTACATGCACAAAGGCTACTAGGAATAATTTTCAAAAGCAGGAAAAAGGATCTACTGAAGGCAAAAGGAAAAGCAGTTAAAATAGAAGAATAGAGATGAATGACTTCTGTTTTGTTCTGATACACTAAAATGCTATAAGTGAACAAAATATTTTCCTTCTGTGTTCTAAGCATATTATAGTGATACTGTACTTAAATGTAAGAATTGTTTAGACCAAGTGATGGAAAATAAATTTCAGCTCCTATCCACCAGCTACTCCCTTAAGTCTCTCCTGTCTGAACCTTATTCTTGGATGCCAGGATTGCCCACCTGAACATAATACCAGTTAAACATCTATCCTTTTTCCCATTAGCCTCCATTAATATGTATTACAAATGAAGTCCTTACACATTACAGTATTGATCACCATTCTGTATTAAACCTCCTAGAACAGAACATGCATACACGTTTCCAGTAAAGATACTGACACTAACAAGGTGTGAATTGAGAGGAGTTTTATTTACTGTTCTTCCACCTACTGCCCCCTACTAACTTTGACCATGCATGTAGAGAGTAGTATAGGGTAAGGGGACCTAGGGGTCTTGGTGGACAGCAGGATGACCATAACCCAGCAATGTGCACTCACAGCCAAGAAGGCCAATGGTATCCTGAGGCATACTAGAAGGGGTGTGGGCAGTAGTTCCAGACAGCTTCTCCTTCCTCTCTATTCTGCCCTCATGAGACCGCATCGGGAATATTGTGTCTAGTTCTGGGCCCCCTAGTTCAAGAAGGACAGGGAGCTGCTGGATACAGTTCAGTGCAGGGCCACAAAGACGATGGAGTGGAACATCTCCCTTATTATGAAAGGCTTATGGAGCTGGGGCTCTAGCTTGGAGGAGATTGAGGAGTGATTTCATTAATATTTACAAATACATAAAGCGTGGGTGTCAGGAGGATGGAGCTAGGTTCTTTTCAATGACGTCCAATGACAGGACAAGGGGCAATAAGTTGGAACATAAGAGGTTCCAAAGAAATACTAGGAAGAATTTCTTCAGTGTGAGGGTGAGGGAGCACTGGAACAGGTTGCCCAGATGGGTTGTGGAGTCTCCTTCTCTGGGGACATTCAAAACCCAACTAGACAAGTTCCGGTGTGACCTACTTTAGGAGGTCGTGATCTGGCAGGGGAGTTGAACTAGATGATCTTTGAAGGTCCCTTGCAGTCCTTAAGATTCTGTGATTCTGTGACTCCATCCTTTTGCATGCCTGCAAATGTCTCACATCAAAACTTTTAATAAAAGTAGTCTCTCCCGTACTGTCCACGTTTCTTAAGATTGGCATATGGATTCAACAGCTGTACAAAATAAAATTGAAAATCTTGAACCACTTGATAGATTTTGGTGTTCTGCTGTTTATTAAATGCTAAACACACCCCCTCAATAAAACAAGTGAAAAACCCCACCATGGGCCAAAAGCACCACTCTTCATTACTACTCAGATAGAAAATTCATTTGATATCCCAGCCGGCATGCAAAGAAATGCCCAGGAAGAAAGTGTTGGCAGAACCTTTCTGTACTTTCTGTAAAAGGCAACAATATAGGAAAAGAGTAGACACTGTAATAGTTTTCAGTCATACAGGCCCCATACTGCAAACTTCTGAGATCCCTAAAGAATTTTCTCTGTAAGAAGAAGTATCAAAGGCACACAGAATACAGAGACGTGGCTTTCCTATGATAACTCCACTGAAACAAAGGCGAGTATTCAATTGTGTAATAATTTCTGGGCTGAGCATAGGTTTTTCACAGCTTGTTTTAAAATAGTCAGCTACAACGTTTAGATAAATACAAAATCATTTTCATTTGGTCCACTTAAAAAAAACCCACAAATACACAGTGTGATTAACTTCACAAGTCCATAAATCACCTCATGTCTCTTTCTTACTACAAAAGAAATACAGCTTGCAGTTATTCACAGTCCAACTCTAACTGTGAGCAAATGGTAAAACTGCTAAATTATCTGATGAAATTACTGAACATACTCAGAGATGCCCTGTTGGCACGACAATTGCCAGTACTTAAGTGAAAAATGAAACAAACTTAGGCTCAAGATATGCAGTATAGTCTTCAAACACTGCCCCATACATGTCTAGTCCTAATTAAGATAACACAACCACAGAAGCAGAGAGGTCAGTATTAGCAGGTTTCATTCCAGGAGTGGAGTTTTAACCTGGAAGTAGCACACATTGCTAAGGAATAATGCACCACAAACTTACAATACGCAGAATGTGGTGTGTCACTATCCAAATTATTAGTGGAATGCAAATGATAAAGTACGGTGTTAATTATTTAAGAAGTGATGTTGAAATGGTTAGCTGGTAAAATCTGCTGCAATTCTGAAAAGAAGTCAACTAAAAGTCAGAGAAAAGGAGGCTGGGCCAAATTATGCCTACATACAAGTACAAAGCTTACTGAAGATTTGGTAATTTACTATGAATTTACATATAGCAGGTTCTTCTCAAACATTGGCCACAAAGACAACACATTTTTAAGAAGCAGCAATTATAATAGTTTTTTATTATTATGAGAAGGTTAGTTCATGAATATGACAAACAGTTCGAAACAATTATTATAATACTTTAGTAATACATAGCAGATTTACTAAGTGTGATGGAGTCTTCATAATATGACACTTCACACTGATGCCAGCTCCTACAGAAATGGGAAATCATTTTTTGTAAATGAAAATTACACAGTGTGTGGATAAGACAAAAGCAAACTGCAAAATTCTACACTAAATAAAAGCACATATAAACAAGGTGACAGCCTGGTAAGTGCTCCTTTTACAGAGTAATCAAATAACATTGCCATTGTCTTTTCTGAACAAGCTCCTTTGAAATGAGGATGGTGACAAAGGGAGATACAAAATGAGTTTACAAGTGCTCTTCTTACAAAGTTATATCTATTAGTTGTATTTAATAAACTGTATTTCTACAACAAACTTTCAGAGAGAAACTGATGTTAATAATGTAGAAACTCAACAAAATAATCCTAAGACAGACCAGGATACATCTATTTATTTAGTTTAATTCTACAGACATTGGAAACATCTTCATTGACATGTTTTTGCAGTGACTCAATATATAAACATCACTATGTATAACAAGCTTCTTCCTGATTTGAAGCAACAGAGCATCGCTAGGCCTAGTGATCCCTCGTCAGTGGTATTCTCATTACGTCATAACAACAGAAGGAAATAGTTTTCATAGAAACAAAATAGTATTTTACCAATCTTAAAATTTGTGTATTTTGTATAAAACATCAAATGTCAAACATTACAAGCCCAGAGGCAGCATCACGATACCCAGGCAAGCAGGACCTAGTGGTAATGTGGAGGTGGCAACAGGCTCAGCCAAGGTGAGAGGGAACAGGAGCTCTTCTCTCACAGCCCAGGGACTCCTCCAGGCAATTTAACAAGCAGCACTACGAGATTTGCAGCAAACACTCCATAGCTAAGGAGAGGATTTCCATGACATAATGCTAGACAGACACGTGTAAGTGTGAAGGGATTTCAGAGTATTCTAACAGCCAGAGAGAGACCCTACAAAGGAATATATTTAAATCCTTTCATCCATCATTTTTTAAGTCAGAGGCACTAGTCTCATCAACCATTTCTTCCGGGGGCAAAATTTATTCATAGTATTTTCGAAAGGTAGAGGGGAAAAATAAAACAAAGAGGGAAAAAAAAGGTAATCTTAAAACCGTATTTGATCATGCTCCACATCTTGTTTCTGCGTATTTTTGGCACAATTCACTCATTTTGCCTGCAGAACAAAAGCCGCGAAGGAAACGCTGAAAGTAGGCAACTAAAGGCTATCATCATTTCAACAGCTCATTTGTCATATATATGCACCATTAATTGTATATCGATGGCTGAAACCAGGGCTACTGGGTTTTATTGTTACCACTACAGGGGCAGGTTTTACCCATAAACCAGAACTGGATTCTGAAATGAAGAAAAAAGCAAGTCTGCTGCTTTTAGGAAAAAAAAAAAAAAAAAGTCCCGTCAAAGGTGAACTAGCTGTGGGGAGATAGATAAAAATATTCTACCATAAGAATAAATAACTAACACATCAAACTGCAGCCACAACTTTTTTTTCTAATTAAGTGTTTTAGGAAAATCTATAAATATGGGGAAAGTCGAGCTGAACGAAAGATTACCTAGCAGACCTGATTCACCCTCCCTCCTCATGCCCTGCTACACCTTCGTATCTCAAATGCACCGAGCTCAATATTCAGCACAGGCTGAAGTACAGTCCGCCATAAGAAGTACTAGGAGTGCCCTTGAAAAATGTCCAGATTGCAGCTAGTGCACAAAGGACCTCGCTATGTAAATAAATGCATGGGAATTTCTCTCTGGCTCTTGACCCGGCAGCCAGTGAAGAGATTAACTTCCCATCAACGTCGGAAGACAAAGCGTCGGTAAGAAACAAGCGAAGTTTGAGAGAAGAAAAGGAAGAAGGTTGAGACTAAATGTCACTTGGTTTAGAAAGGAAAAAAAAAGGAAAAAGAAAAATAAGAAAAAGAAACTAATTTAAATCATTCTGAACGTGTTACCTGGTATTTCTCCTCCCCCACCCCCGCCCCAAAAAATGCTCGGCAGAGCTGAACAGCAGTGCTACAATAACAAGCAAAAGCAGTCGGCTATTAACTGCCATAGGTAAGAGAACGCAGACACCCCCCCTTGCCTTGCTACACAGAAGGCGACGCTGCAGACTTCCCACTCCGCTACCAAAGACCAAAGCAGAACCAGCATCTGGGGCGAGGAGGGGTGGGGGGGCAGTATTAACTGGGAACTTTTTGTTCCTTAAATATGTAACCGAGATTGTTTTTTATTTACCAGCCCCTCCTCGTCTTCTTTGCCAAAACTGGCAAAAATAAACGTTATTCCATAATAACACTATTAAATAAGGAATATAAGACTTACCATATCAGCTGGAACGCTGCTGGACATCTTGATGTTACACTAAATGGCTTAAAATCGACTTCAAAAAAAAAAGGCAAAAAAAAAAAGCACCAAGAAGAGCCCGCCGCGGATGTTCAAGAAGCAAAACCGGTGTCAGTGTTGGAGGCAGCAACTTCCACGTCCCCTAGGAAAAAGAGGTGCCGACGTGCAGCGGGGAAGCGGCCGGCTGAGCAGCAGGGATATCCAGGGGCAAGCCGTGCCGGGGCCGCGCCGGAGGAGCCAGCGGGAGGCCAGAGATGGCAGCAGATCTCTGTCAGCAGCGGCCGCACCAGCGGTGCCAGGTAGACCAGGCAGGACTACACCGCCACATGAGCTGCGTGCGGGCTTTTGCCCCCCCCTCTGTCTCTCTCTCCCTCTTCCTTCTCTCCTAGCCTTGACAAATGACGACGGGATGATTCACGGGATAATGGTGCGTCCCAGTCACCTCCTCAGTCAGCGCAGGCGACTCGGGCGCGCAGGACCTCACTCCTGCCCTCGGCGGCGGGGCAGGGAGGCGGGGAGGGCCGGGGTGGGCCCGGGGCCGTGGGGAGGACGCCGGGCTTCGCCCCCCCTTAGGCGGTGTGCGACATTCAACAGGGTCTGGCGGGGCGACGGGCCGACAGGGCTGCCTGAGGGGAAAGCCCTCCCCCGCGGCGCGCCGGCGGCCACAGCACTCGGCGGGGGCCGGGGTGCGTTCAGCGTCGGCCGCCTCCTGCAGCCTCAGCTCTCAGCTCGCATCGCCGCCGCCTCAAGCCCGTCCGCCCGCCCTCCCCCGCGTCGTCCTCCGGCGGCTCCGGCGCCCCCCCCGCCTCCCCCGCGATGGCCGCGCTGCCTCGCCCCGCCGCGACCCGGAGGTGCCGGTCCTCAGCGCGATCCTCGCCTGCAGCTACCCCCTGTCATCTTCGGCTCAAACCAACATGGCGTCTGCCGAGCCGAGAAAGGGGACACGGCAGGGGAGAGACAGACGGACCCCCTCCTCCTCCTCCCCCGCTCCCGCCGCGTCACACGCCGCCGCCCCGCGCGGCACCATGGGCCTTGTAGGCTGCCGAGGCGAGCGGGGTGGAGTTGCCGCTCCGCGGCAACCGTTGCTAGGGCAGGCAAGCGGCCGGTGGCGGCACCGCGCCGCGCCGGTCCTCCCTCCCTCCGCGGGGCCCCTCATCCCGTCTCGTTCCGTCCCACCACGTCGGAGGCGCCCCTCTTCCCCACCGTGGGGTTCCCGAAGCACCGCCGGGGCCTCGGCGCCGGTTCCCCGCCCCCCCGCCACCCACGCAAGTACCACATCAATGGTCGTTTTCCCAAGGGTGGCTGCAGCTTCCTCAGGGCGTTTAGGGCAACCCTTGCAGCCCGTTCTCCGCGGATCCTGTTCCCAGCCTGTAGGGCCGTGCTGTTCTCCTGGATGGCCTCCAAAAAAGGAAAAAAAGGATTTTTTTATGTTATTGTAGTTGGGTTTTTTTCTTGCACCCCGGATCTGCAAGTCTGGGCATGTACACTATTTATGGTTTTCCTTTCTTGCTTTTTTTTTTTTTTTAGAGTTTGAACTATCAAAGTTCATGGCTTTCCTTTTTTGGTTTTTTCCAAACTCTGTAATTTTGTTAATGAAGAAAAAGCTCTTTCAAGATTCACGTTGAAAATGGTGACTTCCAATTAAGGGCTCTTGACATGTAAAATCTCCCGTTCAGTTCTGTCCCCATAAAGCTTTGTGTTTGTTAGGAACCCATGTTATTGGAAATGATGTGTGTAACGGAGACTTAATTCCTTATCCCACGCTGCTCCAGAATACCAGCATTGCAGAAAGAAGAGCTGTGCCTGACAAAAAATACAGCTCACCTCACACACAGAAAATCCGACTCAAGGTGCATATCTACTGAAGAAGTGAATAGGCCTTCTGAGAAGAGTGTGGACAGACACATGCATATGCCAGTAGTGTGAAACTGTCCAAGGCAAAAAATAACCAAGAAAATGAAGTAGATAGAGCTTGTGACTGATGCAGCTTGGTTCCTTCGGGGGTAGATCTCATGTAAAACCACAGGAAATTAAGACAGAGTTCTTCCCTTTAATACTAAAAGTTCAAGGCTGCCTTTCCTCTTTAGGCTTCATGCAGCTAAGGCAATCCCAGCAAGACACCATCCCTTGCAGAGGTTGTAATTATTTTCTTTATACCATGCTCCAAAATAGCACAAAGCTACCAACTTCAGAAAGCAGATTTGACAGCAAGCAGCCCCGCCTGACTGACACCCGGGAAAAGAGTTGGAGGCCAGCAGAAGCGGCCCCACACATGTCTCTGTGAGGATCCTGGGCTGTCACATGTTGTGTGGCTTCAGGCTCATCACTCCTTCTCTTCTCAGCCTAGTTTGCCTAGATGGTACATTTCTGGGAGGCAATGACTTGGCCATCGCCTTCTAGCCAGGAGGAGGGGCTGAGGTTTGAGACTGTTCGGCCCCAGGAAGAGAGGTCTCAGAGGAGTCTCAGTGTAAGTGCCCGGTGGGAGGGAATGAAGAAGAGAGAGTCAGGCTCTTCTCAGTGGTAGCCACTGACAGAACAAGGAAATGGGCACAAGATAAAAACCAGTAAATTCAACCTGAACCTGAGAAAAGACTTTTTTTTCTTTTTTTTTACTATAAGGGTGACCAAACACTGGCACATGTTGCTCTGTCTGCAGAGACACTCAAAACCCAACTGGATGTGGTCATGGACAGCTTGCACTGTCTGACCCTGCTTGAGCAAGGGGTTGGTTCAGAAGCCCCTTCCAACCCAAATGATACTGTGACTGTCTATAGCCTGATAAATGTTTTTATGGCACCTTATATTATCATTCCCCAATTTCAGTCAGGTCTTTTAGCTGCCAATAGGATAAAAAAGCCAGTGTTTGTGGAAGTAATAGCAAATTGTTGAAGCATCACTCACTTTCTCTCCAATCAGGTATCCCTGACAGACAGTCTTTTGTTGTTTTTTTTACTTTCATCTAAATAATAATACTCACAGACAAGGGTCCTCTCCATCCCAAATACTATGTGTTCCTGGACACGTGAGACTTTCTGGTAAAATCAGTGACAGACTGAAGAATTATAAATAGATATCACTGAATGGAGTTTATACTTAGAACATTTTTAATGTGGGGTTTTCCCTGAAACAAACAAACAAACAAAACCATATACATACAACAGCTTAAGTTTGTGCAACAGGCTCTTGAGATCTGCTCCAAGGCCATCCTGCAGATCAACCCTCACTCCATGCAAACAGCAGCCCCTGCGCTGATGCCTTGAGGTGATCTCAGGGTATTTTAAGAGGTGCCTTGCCCATGCCCTCCCTGCTAGCACTCTCGTAGTACAAGCAAGAGAAAAGGCACCGTGACTGCTTTTCAGTCACTGCAGCTCACAGCTATCTCTTCACAGAAATTGAAATTGGGGGCAACTGAAAATTATGTCCTTGGCCACACTGTAACAGCCAAGGTGCATGGCCCTTCCAACCTCCTCTACTACAAGGAGACAGGGCAGACAGTGGGGCTTTGTAGTCGTTTGCAGCTTACAGGGTGAATTGCCAAAGGTTATATGGAAATACCCTTCAGTTGTGTTTCAGAAGTCCATGTGCACAAGCAAGTCAGGCAAATAAGGACACTGGCAAGCACAGGGAAACTGGATGAGGGTCAACAAAGCAAGCAGGCAGCAGCAGGGCACATCCTCTGCATTGGAGGTGGCTCTTCTAAATTATTTAGATGGATGAGCTCATCTGTGGCTCATAAAGCTAAGCACATCACTAGGACACAACCATAGGAAAGAATACAGAATACTTGGAGCCTAAAACAGCATGATTCTATGGGGTTTGCTTTTTTTGCCCCTAGTTTAACAGTCCATTGCAAGGAAGGATTATACAATTTGTGTTGTTGAAGCAGGGGGGGATAGAGAAGTAGTCAGGAGACTGTGCTTGCTACTTCGTGTGTGCTCTCAAGTTGGTCAACTTTTCTGTTGAGTGTTGTATAAATAAGGGTCAGCTCCTCTCTTCAACACAGAGCTGTGCTGTCCAAGAGGTGGCACGAAGAATTGCATTAGTATTATTATTATATATTTGAACCTACAGTTATGACTGCAAACCAGAATGCCACTGTATTAGGCACAGCACAATAACAAACATGTATCTCTTGCTGTCCTGAAAGGTTCATAGGGCTGGGTTTACTCAGCAGTTGACATTTCTATCACAATCGCGTGGGCTTTTTTTCCCCTGGCTCTCAGCTACGATGAGCCAACACAAACAAATGGAGGATCCGACACAGCTGGTACATGCTGGAGATCATTTTAGGTTGGTTGTGTGCTGAGCAAATGAATAAAAAGAGGTGCTGCACGATGATCCTAGTAGCAGTTGTACTATATATGAGGACGGGGGTAAACCTCATGGATTTTGTTGAGGTGAGTTCATATATTGGAAATACAGCATTGCCAAATATAAAACAGAGAAACGATCTTTTGTCCTTGGCGTGTATTAAGAAAAGCTGTTATGGTAGTATTCGTTTGAGATTCACACACAGAGAGGAAATGAGAGTTGTGGTCAGCAATAGTCAGCTGGAACAAGGGACACTGCAAAAGTGTTACTGCAGGCAGAGTCTGGGATTAGCTTGCAGATAAACCCTGAACAAGTGCTTACAGACGTATACATCTGGAAACAAATCTTTCCCACATCCAAGGATCAAGCAAAACAGGAAGTGCTGTTTGAGAGTGCTAGCAACATAGAGAGCTAAAAAGGGTATTCCGCTTTTAGGACCTAATCCTGCATTCAGATGCACAGATCTTACTTCCAATTAGTCTCCTGGGCAGAGCTGTCATGTGAATTTAGCTGTCCAGGTACAAAATCCTTCATCATTATTACTTTGGCAATTTATGGGGGAAAGTATCCAACTGATATTTATGGGGGAAAGTATCCAACTGATAATTTGCCCCTCGTTTGAAAAACATGACATGACATGAGTAAATAAGTTGATTTTTGCTATACTGTGTTCCCTTTGAGAAGAATTGTGCCAGATATCTACAAGTAGATTGGGCTGAGGTTTTAGTGTTTTGTGGCCATCTACTAGCTGAAACCTGACTCTGTGCTGAGATGTGCTTAATAGGAATAAAAGCTCTGTTATTCAAAATCAGATTAGTAGTCCAGCCAATGTGATATCCTGTCTCCAGCAGTGGCCAGCCTCAAATGCTCCAGAGAAAGACACACAAACCCCCCACAATGGACAATCACGTTATAATCTTCTTATTTGCTGTGTTTCCGCTGCTGCCAAGGCTGCCACAGAGGCTGGTTTATGCCCCGAAGCACAAACCTTCATGTTCTTTATAGCCTTAATGTCAGAATAACCCTTTGATGACATGTGAGACTGATTGTCATTTTTCAAAAGAACAGCACATTCCCCCGACAGTTGTTACTGCTGGGGTTGGAGACCGTGTTGAACCTACACCCCAAGACCACCATTAGAAGCTCTCAGCCCTATGCTCCAGCATTTTCCTTTTGAGGCAAACTGTGAACAGGATCATCCCTGGGAGGAGGAACACACCACCATGACATTTCTTTTAAGGCAAGAACATCCATTGTTTCTGATTTCTCTCCAGTTTTTAAGGGCAGCCTGAGAAGGTGAAAGGCTCCTGAGACAAAGGGTTCAATTCTCCATGGTTTGGCTCTGGGACAGATCAGGATTCTTTCCCTCTCTGGCAGCCACAGAGGCAAGATATCCAGGGCAGCAAGGAACAAACTGGGCTAGTCAACAGGATACTTTTAATGCCTTTGTAGAAACACGTGGTCATTTTTTAACTCTTACAAAGCCAAGTTTGCATTTAACCTGGTTGGAGTTGGTCCTGTTGAATTCAGGCCCCTTACAAGGAAGTGTTCAGGAGAAAAAGCTGCTTTGGAAATGAGGGCTGGATCCTTCAGTGTGCTTGCTGTGTGCTGGCTGCTCCTGAGCACTCTCAGTTTCTCATGATGACCTTTGGAAAAAACCCAGATTTTGGGTTTTCAGACTGTAGTGGTTTTGTCTGGGCCAAGTTTTGGTAGAAGGGGGCTACAAGGGTGGCTTCTTTAAACAGAGCTGCCAGAAGCTTCCCCTGTAGCTGACAGGGCCAGTTCCAGTCAATTCTAAGATGGACCCACAGCTGACCCAGGCCTGGTCAATTAGTGACTGAGGTAACGCTTCTGTGATTAACGTATTGGAGAAGGGGAAGAAGTTGCTGCAGTAGCAACAGGGAGTGAGAATATAACATCATCTCTGCAGATACCAAGGTCAGTGGAGAAGGGGGAGGTGCACAGGCCCTGGAAGAAAGATTCATTCCTCTATGACCTATGGTGCAGCCCATGGTGAGGCAGCTGTCCCCCTGTAGTCCATGGAGGACCCCACACCAGAGTGGGTGGATGCCTGTGACTCCGTGGGAAGCCCACACTGGAGCAAGTTCCTGGCAGGACCTGGGAGTCTGTGGGGAGCCCACACTAGAGCAGGCTTGCTGTCAGGTCTTGTGATGTTGTGAGGGACTCAGGCTGGAGCAGTCAGTACCCGAAGGACTGTTCTCCCAGTGGATGACCCACGTTGGGGCAGGGTGTAAGGAGTTGCCCCCATAGGAGCCCCAGTGCTGGAGCAGTTTGTGAGGAACTGTAGCCCATGGAAAGGACCCACGCTGGAGAAGTTCCTGAAGGACTGTCTCCCATGGGGAAGGACCCCACAGTGTAGCAATGGGAAGTGTGAGGAGGCCTTTACTTGAGAGGAAGCAGCAACAAAGTCCAACTGTAATGAACTGACCATAATCCCCATCCCCTGTGCTGCTGGAGGAGAAGGAAGGAGAATCCCAGGAAGAAGGAGGGAAGGGCGAGGTGTTTGAAGGTTCAGTTTTATTTTTCATTTCCCTGTTCTGTTTTGATTGTTCATTAATAAATCAAACCATTTCTCCCCAAGCTGATTCTGTTTGCTCGTGATGCTGATTGCTGAGTGATCTCCCTGTCTTTATCTCAACACATGAACCTCTCATTCTATTTCTCTCTCCCCTGTCCAGTTCAGGAGGGGGAGTGATATTACAACTTGGTGGGCATCTGACACTCAGCCAAGGCTAAACCACCACACAGGTATTTTTTCATACTAAACTGATTCCTTTCCCTTTGGAAGAGCGTGGATTTTTACCTGCTGGCTGCTTCTGTGTCAAGCCAAATCAGCATGTGGGTCCTACTGGCTTCCCCATCTATGCCACTAGGCTTCTGGGAATAGTATTTAGCAGTCCTCACCTGCCTCAGAGCCAGCAGGAAAGCAACAAAAGGGCCTCTGAGGTTTTGCAGTGTTTATAATACACACATCCAGCCAGAATCATGGCTTATTTATTTACTTTTTAAGTTACTTGTCAGACCAATCTTGCTGGAAAACAAAAATGCAGCTATTCAAACAACTCACATTGTGCTCCTGAATGCCCCAATATGCTGTAAGGATTTATTTTTCTCCCTCACATTTGCAGTACCCGTGTACAAACACAAGATTATAGGAAACAACCAAGTGATACTGTGTGCCAGAGGTGATTCCTAATCTTCCTGATGCAGCTGAACCAGGCAGGAACTGTGTTCTGCCAATCTAATGGATGTAGCAGAGATATGACATAGTGGTGCTACAGTTACCGATGCCATAAATTACATCAAGGAACTCCTAAGAGCAGGGGTGAAGAATGATAGGGGAGAACACAGAGGTGGAATAAGAAGGAAAGAATAATGTGAAGAAAACCAAGAAGTCAGCAGATCTGGTTTAGAGAGTGCTCCAGTCACCAGCATTCTTGAGGTGGTTTAACTATCCATACATCTACATCTTTCCATATAGAAAAATAAGCCTGAAGACAGTTGGAAGAAGTTGTGTGTTTTATAATAGGTAAGAAACAGGAAGGAGAAGTTTTAGCAGAGAAGCATCCATCCTGGATTGGCTTCACAATAATGGGGAGGAACAAAGAGGAACATTGAAATAATGCTCAAGCTTTGAACTTGAAGCTTGAATTTAGCAAAGAATTTAACAAAATATAGCAGTAAAATGCTCTTTAATATCAGGAAATCAAATATGTGGACACTGAAAAGTCCTATGCAAGTGGTCGTAAGGGTTGTGGTGACAGCAAATATTAAAATTTGCCAGAGAAGATGAAGGTCAAAGATCTCCCCCAAAATGCCATATCAAATTAAGTGACAGCTCTGCAGAAAAGGAACAAGAATCTGTGACTTTGGGGAATAGCTGTTGCAAAACTCAACATTGCAAAAGAAAGTCTGTAGAAAATAGGTAAAGAAAAATACTTCACAAATGTTAAAGAGAGGACAGTAAAAGAGCACCACCAAACACTCTCAGTCTGACCAAGGATGCAAAAGGAAAATGGCTTTGTACAACTGTTAAACATGAGAGCTAAAACTCAAATTGCTTGTTGGTGCTGCTGGGATCCCAGCCTTCATTTATGTCTTTGGCGAGCCACTGCAGCCCAAGGCTGAGTGTGGCCTATTAGCTGCTTAGCGCTAAGCTCAGCGGGGACTCTGGAGTGCCGGCTGCGTTTTAACATCCCTCTGTCCTGCTGACTGCAGCAGGTTATATTTTTACATTATAAGGCAGCTAGGTTCATTTATATCTATTTTCTTTACTGTAAGGGTCTCCAGTGGGCAGATAAATGTCAGTAAGCTCCAGTTATGGCTCATATTTACTATTTACAAAATTAGTACTAAAAATGCTAAATTGAAGTAAGAAATCATTCTTGCTTGTTTGATTTTCATGTCTACTATCTGCACTATGTTAGAACTCCTCAGATTTTAAGGATCTTCATATATCTATAATTTAAGGCTGTTCTTTATATGCATGTGTATATATGCATAAATACATGTTTATATAGGCTCTAAATGTATATGCACACATGCATATCAATTCTCCCAGCATTTTTTAAATTAACCGTAGCACTCAGATAGATTATACTCAAATCTGATTGTGTACTACTTGAGCTGAAACAAAAACTCATCTCAGAATCTGCGGTGAGGAGGTAATTGTTGTTTACATATATTATGTCAATGTAATATAACACTTCATCTGCCTTATTTTCTACCATTATTAGTCTCCAAACCAGAAACAATATCTGAATGAAGCAGTGTCTAGAAATGCTATTTTTAATTGGCTAAAGAGATTGCTTGACCTCTGGTAACTGGTTACTGTTGTTGGGGAGACTCTCTGTGAGCAGTGGCACATTGTTTAAACATAATGGGACAATAGTCCCATGTCATCTATAGGATATGGAGACACCACAGTTTTGTGCTTCTTTTACTTTATTACTATACATGCGAGGCACAATCGACAAAGACTTCCTGAGGATGAATGTTGTCAGTATATGAAGCACTGAATAACTGCTTTTTGTTTTGCTGAATGGTCCCCTTTCTTTCAGATTTAAAGGGGAAAAAAAATGCAAAAAAATAGCTTTGGGGAAGGGAGTCTTGCATATAGGAATTTTTTTTTGACAGAGAGAAACTTTGGGCTGCACTGAGATCTTACAGTAATTTTATATGTTTGACTCCACTGACGTAATCTGAATGATTCCTGGTTTACAATAAGGTGAGAGAGGGACTGAGCAAATTAATAGGAGCCTGAATTCCATGTTACTTTCAGTCTAACAGTCACCTGGGTCCTGAATGCTGCCAGTGTTGGGATTGATTTTTTTCTCTTTTTCACTTTCATTACGACTATAAAACCCGAGAGGGCTTGATTTATTTCTAGCCTTCCTTTCTCATTCTAGTCCCAAGGCCTATGTGGACAGTAATAGGTGTTTGTGTAGCATAGGCGACTGCTCACAAAGTAACCAGCACTAAAAACCATCTAATTGGTTTACTGTCAGCAAGAGAGCAACAGAGTTTGAAAGACTCAGCTCACAGGTTTTACCATGTTTAAGTTTATGTGCGTGTAGTTGCTGTTAAAGAGCTTAATTTGTTTTTATTAATTTTAGTTTCATTAATTTCTTAACATTATTTTAGTTAAAAGTTAAATGAAAGGGGACTATGTTGGACATGAGTCTCTCTACTCACTTATTTTGCATCTGTTATTGGCAGTGGGCTCATGTGTTGGGTGCCAGCTGCAGGCACAGCAAAGGAATGAGAAGCAATAGCCTCAATGTTTGTCCATGTGCAAAAATCTGTGCCATGTTTTCAGATTCCCTTTATCAGATTTTAACGGTGGGATTCAACTCTCCTAAATTTAGGCTTCTAAAATATTGGGTATGTTATCCATGCCACTTGCTCAGCCCCATCTGTCACCAGGAAGCAAGGTGTGGCCACCACCTTGACGTCTTAGGTAAGACTCTTAACTTCACTCTACTAACTGCTACAAAAAACTTGCACAATTAGTTTAAATTAGTTTCTTGGGTTTTATACAGCTGAAGATAACCATGGTGAATCCCTCTCCAATCTCTGCCACTTCTCCCCACCAACACGGTGTTCTCAGCTCTACATACTGCTTAGCTGAAGAGTTGACCCTCATTTGTTGCTCAGGGCTGTTCTGCACCAACCCACCCAGACCTTGTCATTGTTAGTGTTCCAGAGAGCTGAAATCTGACACCAGGGATGCTGCAAACATTTATGCAGGACCTTCAGCCTGAAAGTGGCACCGCCATGTCTGGAGTTGTCAGGCACAGGCTGAATTAATTACTTTACAGCAAGCAGAACTAGTTACCTGCTTAAGCAGGTGCATAAACTTTGGCAGGATCAAGACTTAAATAATAATCACCTCGAGGCAAGAAAATGTTCTTCTTTTGTTTCCTTTGCAGCACAAAACTTGCTATTGTCACTTAATTAACTTGGTTTTCAAACTGATGAATGATGAAGTACCTTTGGAAGCATTACAATCATGGCATCACTCAAAACACCTCAGTGTTCTCCTGAGAGAGGTGAGAAGGTTATGGGCTGGCTGTTCTGCTAAATGAGGCCACTCAGTGATCACAGCGTGTGCTCTGGAGTCTGCAATATCTTCGGGGCACAGCCTGGCTGCTATTATACTGTATAGGCAGAGTCTCACTAGCCAGGTGAGAGTTGCATCAGACCTGAAAACCTTTCATTTTTCCAGAAAGATCTTTATATAGGACACAGAGGACACGGAAAAAGGAATTGATCATTAAAGGCTTGTTGAAACAAGAAGAGAATGGGAAAGCTTGGAGAAAACACATCTAGATCTCCTTTTCTTCATAACTTCAACATGTAATGTAACATGTATCCTTTCTAGTTCACAATTTCTTTGTAGATGCAGCAAGAGGTAGTTCTTAAACAGAGACTGGTTACACAGACTATTGCAGAGCATTTTCAAGAATATTAAAAATGCCACCAAACAAAGATCTTGATCGCTTTCCCTGCCCTTTCTGTGACAAATGACTGCAGTAAAAGTGAACTCACGCTTTTCCTTATTTATGAAACACCTCTTCTCTTTGTATGAAGAGCTAATTTCCCTGTGCTTCAGAAAGTGTATAAGTGGCGGTTGAAAACGCAGGCAAAAGCTGTACATTAGAGTGGAGGAACAAGGCAAGTACTGAAAAACAAAAAGCTATTCAGTTTTTTTTTTCTCTAAAAGGAAAGGAATGAAAACTGTCATCAGACTGAATTGTTCTATTCCTGATTGCTGTATGTAGCACGATGGAGCAAAAAATGCATTTCCATTTTAGCTTTCACAGGCAATATATGCCCGCAGACATTTTGATAAAGAACTGATTTTCAAAGCAGTACATTTCTTTAGGCTAGCAGTGATCCAGCAGAGCTCTCATGCTGCTTTGACTTTTCCAGCTCTCAAGAGTATCAGACCTTTACAATTCTTTCTAGGATTCCAGCAAATTTAGAATCATAGAATTGTTTTGGTTGGAAAAGGCCTGTAAGATCATCAAGTCCAACCATTAACCTAACACTGCTAAGTCCACCATTAAGCAACGTCCCTCAGCATCTCATCTGTGCATTCTTTAAATATCTTCAGGGTTGGGGACTCCACTGTCTCCCTGGGCAGCCTGTGCTAGTGTCTCACAACACTGTCAGTGAAAAAGTTCTTTCTAATCCCCAATCTAAACCTCCCCTGGTGCAACTTAAACCCATTTCCTCTTGTTCTGTCACTCATCACTCGGGAGAAGAGACCAACTCCTACATCGCTACAGCCTGCTTTCAGGTGGTTGTAGAGAGTGATCATGTGTCCCCTCAGCTCCCTCTTCTCCAGGCTAAACAGCCCCAGCACTCTCAGCTGCTCCTCATCAGATTTGTTCTCCAGGCCCTTCACCAGCTTCGTTGCCCGTCCCTGGATGTACTCCAGCACCTCAACGTCAGAACACAGGATTCGAGGTGTGGCCTCACCAGCACCAAGTACAGGGAGACAATCACTTCCCTGGTCCTGCTGGTCACACTATTGCTGATACAAGCCAGGATGCCATTGGCTTTCTTGGCCACCTGAGCACACTGCTGGCTCATGTTCAGCCAGCTGTCAATTAACACCCTCACCTTTTACCAGCCACTCTGCCCCAAGCCTATAGCATTGCCTGAGGTTGTTGTGGCCCAAGTGCAGGAGCTGGTACTTGGCCTTGTTGAACCTCAGACAATTGGCCTTGGCCCAGTGACCCAGCCTGACCAGGGCCCTCTGAAGAGCCCTTGTGCCCACAAACAGGTCTATGCTCTCACCCAGCTTTGTATCATCCACAAACATACTGAGAGTAAATTTAGTAAAACAGGCAGACTTCTTCATAGATTTATTTTGAATTTACAAGGCTCATGGCTGCTTGCTTGTCTAGATGTAACCAATAGGCAGAATCCACACATCAGTCTTGGAAAAAAAACCCCGTCATTCAGACAAAATAGATTTTACTCGTCAGCCTCTCGACAACTGAGACTGGCAATGTATCACACTTGGCCATAAACATTTCTTCAGGAAGGAACTGGTCTTAAATAAGTCAGTTTAAATAAGATCAGCAAAACCATCTCTACTAACACCATCTGGTGACTCTTAATCACATCCGAGCCTAGATTGTTGCAGATATGAGTCAGGTTAAAAAGACATGAGAAAAACAGTGTGAGTGTGAAAATGCAAGAGTATGAACTTAGATTAGCTCGCAGCCTGTAGGATGGAGAAGAGCAGTAAAGAGGAACATGTAGATAAGCAATTTGTAAACTTAGAGACTAAGGCAATACATTCTCATTAGAATGCACCCATTTACTAGTCTGCCTATTCTTAAGTCTGGTTTTGGCTTATTCCTTATGTAGTGCTGGGGTACTAATACAGGTACAAAGTGGACGGCCTAGCACAGAGTTGAACATCATGTGTTTGCCATAGTCTCAGCAGCACCAAATCATGCCTTCCCTGCCGGGTGAGCCATGGCAGCAGTGTATGCCCCCCTGAAATTGCCTAAGAACCCAGGGGAGTCACTGTTGCATTTTCTGTATTTTCTAAGCCATTGGCAGTGCTTTGGTGAATTTGATTTTTTCTATGCAAAGGTGCAAGCTTTTTTCTTTCCCACATTTGTTTTCCTTTTCTGCAGATGAACCCTTAAATAAACAACAGCCTGCGGCAACTTGTATCAAGAATAACAAGGAGGAAAAGTGGGCAACACCAGACACTGTGCTGGTTTGACAAACCAAACAATTTGAACGATTTGCTTATCAATTCTTTGCAAAGCAATTTTTCTTTTTTTTTCTTTTTTTAGCTACTGGCATGCACCACTAGATATAGATTCATTTCACTGACTGCAGTACCATTCCTTCTCGGTAATGAGCATCCAAGTGATGCATCACTGGATCACATCGGGGGATGTTGACAAATAAATGAATGCACTGATTCCTTCAGCATTTAAGCCTTTCATTCAGCTCTCTAATCTAAAGACAAGTGATTTCTTAAAGTGGATTTACATGCTGGCAAATATAAATGAAGACTTAAAGTGATGCTAGAGACAAATCCTTTATAGACTCAGAAATCATTAGGTAAAATGAAAAAGGTGGGAGTGATTTTTTCGTTTTAAAAATGTTTTCCAGTTAGTTTAACAGGATTTGACGTGATGTTTCACAAGTTGATGAGCAAGTAGCTGAATAGTTTGGGCTGTGTGTGTTTAATCTTGTCCTGAATATTTTGTTTGCATTAAGCAGCTAACAGAGTGTGCATCTGTCTCCTCATCACTGGCCTCCATTCTCACACTCTTTCTCTCTTTCTTGCAAAGTATTTTCACATGTGCTTAATCCCAAGAACATTGCTGATCCTGGGCTGTTTAAATACTGGGCTGTGCCTGGAAACTAGGCACAGCCTGCAGTATTTTATTGGCTTGTGCTGAGACTATGAGAGGATCTGTCATCTTCTGGGAAAGACTATATTGCGTGAGTTGTGCATGGGGTTGACTTCCACTGGCCAAGGCAGGGAGAAGATGTCCTCTCCCATGGGCATGAGGCAGTCCTTGGGTCATGTACACCATGGCCTTGAATATCAGGCTTAAGGACTGATCTCAGGAGATCAGCGGGCTATTCAGGCGGTCGCAGTGTCAAGATCAAGTGGTTGGCTAAAGTCTATCTTAGATGTTTCAGCATGATTTCTGCTTGCAAAGAATGTAGTGTGTCAGGTCTGGATGTAGCCTTCTTTTTTCTTTCTCATTTACTGACCAACTCCTGGCTTTGCAGTTGTGGATTCTGAATCACTCCTTGCTCTTATCTCACACAGTAGGTGACTTGATCTGTCAGAACTCCCATGGGGACAATATCTTCCTGCTTGTGACCTTGGCTCACTGTCAGGGAATTTGTGTAAGGTGGAGCAATGTGTGGTGGATGCTCTTATAACATATTGATCAGATAATTCCTCCTTAAAGAGTCTGGGTATCCACTTCCTCCTACTGGGGAGCAGCAGCTCTCAGAGAAGCCAAAGAAAAGTACTGATTGGAAAGGTGACCATAATAAAAAAAGATAGCAAAATCTATATGTATAAAAGTATATGTGTGTTTGTACATGAGCAAAGCCAGTTGTTTCTGTCTTCCCAAATCCCCTGCCTGCAAGTGCTATTAGCTGGTGCTTGGCCCTCTGGGCATTTTGGGTTGTTGTAGAAGTAATTGGCGTGTTTAGTGGGGTCTTCTCGCAAAGAGCATTTAGGGTGTTTTAATTAAGAGTTTAAAGCACTCAGGGGCTTGCACAAAGTCTTATGGGTACTCTCACTCACACAGAATCAGATATACACTTGCAAATAAAGCACAGAAGGATACAGTTACTTTTATGATTGGTTCAGCTTGACAAAGTATGGGGGATAGAGAGTTTCTTTGTCCTTGTACAGGACAGGTTTCTTGTTCTTCAAGCATTTTTGTGAGCAAATGAATGTGTTAAATTACGTCCTGTAGAGATCTGCTGGCAATTTTAAAGAGGAGGCATAATGAAGCTTGTTTCCAACTCTGCAGGGACAGCTTCTTTTGTTAATCTACCAAATTAAGTATTGGGTAGGCTTGCTTCATTAGGAAATGGGAGAAGAGATGCCAGGAGCCCTCCTTTTAACCTCCTTCTCTCAGCTCTGTGACCACCCTCTCTTTCCTGAAGGGGAACCACAATTCTGTTTTCTGAGGGATCAGTACAAACCTTTTCTGACATACAAGCTTGTCTCAGATCAAACACCTCTATTGAAAAACACTGATATACATTTGGAAAAACCAAACCAAGCCAGAAGAAAACCCCACCTGTTAATTTCTTAACGGGTTTCACATTTGTTGCAAGCATGCTGATAAAAAAAAATCACCCCAGCAGCATAATCTCATGTACAAAATATCAGTCCCCTAGTTCAGAGGGAAGTCTTCTACAGCAGCTTTGAACATCAGAAGGGAATTTCGCTCAAAGACAGGTTGGTTAAAAGTTGGTATTTAAGATTCAAAGGAACTACAAAGAAAGGCAAGGCCAGAGGGCAAGTCTTCCCATCTATACTGGCAGCTGTCTTTGGAGGGATGAACAGTATTTTCGCAGCCCATCTCTCCTCTGACCAGACAGGCAGCCAGCATGGTTATCTTAGATTAGATTAGATCAGATTAGATGACTGAGTCCCGAAAATATAAATTCTGGCTCCCTCAACAAACTCTATTGTTCCTTTTCCAAAAAGCCACACATTTTATGTCATGTCAGATCAGTTTTAAGAAGTGTCTGAATCTCAGCTGAGATGTGGTCCTGTAGTGTCCCTGCTGCCAGAGCATCCCTGCTCTGCTGATACGCAAAGAAAGAAAAATACCCTCTGCAGCTGCACACCCAGCAGTGAGAAGCCTCGGGCTGAGAACAACAGAGTGCTCAAGTGATTTTGGCCAGTACATCAGAATAAAACAACCTTCATAATATTAGAACAGCAAACCACTTTACTGCTTTTCAAACAGCAAACCGCTTTGTGCACAGTAGCAAAGCAGTCCTTGCTGGAGCATGGTGATCTCTCAACATGGGATCCATGCCTAACCTTTTCAGCATGAGACACTGGAAACACCCACATTACCAATGTGCTTTTACCTGTATATTATGGAAACAATGAAGGCATGGGAAAGACAATAGCACAGAGCCCTTGGTTGCTTGTGTATTCCATGTAGCAAAAGCTGCTACATGTCTGCTTGTGTGGGAGCTGAAATGCTCTGCTTGAAAATAAAGAAAATAAGAAACACTCATAAGCCACTTGTGCTACCAGTGTATTTACTTCTTCTTACTTTGAAACCAGAATGCACTTAAGCCTTTAAAAAATGTAAACATGCATGAAGCAGAAAATATAGTCACTTCATTTTGTAATGAGACACAGGTACGGAAACCCAAAGGACAAATCTATATAGACATCAGGAAAAAGCCCAGTGCCTGAGCCCCTTGCTAGAAAGTGAGTGCACAGCACTACAGGTGATGCCGTGGTTTCCACTTGCCAAAATGTAAGTGCCTGCAAAACCATTCCTCTCTCTGAGGACAGCAGCAGAAGTTCCATTTCCATTTCCATGCTCCTTCAGGAATGCTCTATAGAACAGAGAAGGAAGCAGTGGTCAGAATAAATATTACCTGTCTCACTGCTGCATGCTACTGCTCTGCTCCAGCTCTTAGAGCTCATGGATGCAACAAAGGTCACAGACTTGATGGAGAGCGAAGAAGAAGAAGTAGCAGTACCCAGTTATAGATCCCTGCAGGCACAATGCTTGCTTGCTGGAGATGTGACTGCAAATAGCTGCTCCCATCCCTGGTTATTTCCAGAGCATGTGAAATTCTCGTGTGAAAACACTGCTGGTCTGCTGCAACTCAAACAGCCAGATCAAAGCACAGTTATCTGTATCTAGATGGACTTATCAGTGTGCTAGGCTTCACACTTGCAGACAGGAGCCCAGATACCTTCATCTTTTCCCTAATTCCTCCCAATACATCAGTGACATAGAAGGGAGAGACAACTACATTCAGAAGAAGAATTGGTCTAAACCCAAAGGTGAATGCTGGTTTAATGTGGGCAGTATTTCACAGTCAGGAAGAAAATTGTAGGCCTAAAGACCTACAATTCCTGGGACAGTAATCTCAGCTGCTGGAAGCACCAACATGCTTTGGAGTGACTCCCTGCCGTTGCCAGACCTGGATATCACTAAGGAAAGCAAATGACTCTTTTATTCCAGGAGCATCCTGCCCTGATAACAACATTTTGACAAAGGGATAGTCCTCACTTGGTCTTTATCTTTGCATGTGGTACAGCTTGTTCACAGAGGCCACGAGGCCAAAAAACATCAACATACTAAGGTGCTGCATAAGGACACTCAACGTGGAGTTGCTCTACTACCCACGCAAAGGAGGCTCCAGGCTGTCTCAGCTGCCAGAGCTGGGCATGGTAGCCAAGGCAAAGATGTGGAGGATGTTCAGACTGAAGTGAGGACAAGGATAAGTTTCAGCCATGCAAACAGAAGCAAGAAACTTTGGGCTCTGCTCAAATCCATTCCCCCTCCTTCAGCATCACCGGCTCCTGCTGTGTCACCACGAGCCTTGTTTGCATTGCTGAGGAAGGGAAGCTGGCAGAGGTGATTTCCTTACACTTCTAGAACCTTTCTAGCCTGAACAAAAGACTTTTTACTTCTGACATTGGATTCCTGTGTCTGATGAACCCCTCACTTCTCTAACTTGAATAAGTAGTTTAATTCATAGCAGAGCTGATTTGAGTTGATATTGAATGGTTGTCATCAGGGCATCGTTCAACACAGGATAGGAATGTGACCAGGAAAACCTGAAATTAATAGTTCCTTGGTGTGACCTTAATAGAAGAGTGTGAACAAAAAAAGCCATAACTGCAGAGGAAATATCATCATGTCTGCGTGGAAAGGATTCCTGCTGCCATTTGCTCTCTGGTTCATTCTATTTGTTTTCTACCACCATCTCCCCCTTTACTATAAGCTAGTCGCTTTTCAGAAACCTCATCTCCATTGACATTGCACCTCTATTCATTGGCACAGACATTTTGCAGTGACTTGGATAACATTTAGTCAAAGGAAACAGCCTGAATAATATCAAGCATTATTTTTCTTGACAGAACAGTTAAAAGCAAAACAACAACAAAAATATATGAAAGGTGTGGTTAGTATGATCATATGTTCTTCATTTGGTTGGGCTACTAAATGATGTGGGTTGTAAAAGGAGTCATTATATAAATCCTATGTGAACATAAGGCTTTTTTTTCCCCCCTTCTGAGATTGCAGGCTGAGTCTATGCAATCCTGTTAACAAAATGAGCCTTGTCACTTGAGCAGTAGTGCTTAATGACAGTTGTCAGTCATCACTAGGTACCACACTCGAGGGATATTTGGATATGTCTGTGACAGACAGATTAGATTTTGTCTGGAGAGGGTTACACAGCAGCTGTAAGAAAGCCCTAGCTGAGAGGAAATGAGGATCTAAAAAAGAGTGGGGAAATCAGATGCAGCTTTTTCAGCCCCTTTTCTCTAGAGCAGATGATCCTTCTGCTGAGGTATGAGCTGTTTGTGTCTGAAGCTAATGGCTAAATGGGAGATGGCCACCATTGTGATTTAACTTCAGTCATCCAGAGATGTGAATCACATTTATGTTGTGCTCGGACCTGGGCAGATGGAAACCATCACTTCCACCCCAAATAGTTTGCAATTTAATAGGTTTTCCTTCCTATTCTTCATACTGTCTTACACGGAGGGCAGATGTAACCAGCACAACTATGCTGAGGCAGAAAGAGATTGAAATTGTCATTTGCAACTTCCATCTCCAGCAGTGAGGAGGCAGCAGAGTGATCCTGTTCCCCCATCCATGTGCCCTGGCAGGGACCCACTCAGTGCTGGCAGAGGTCAGGGGCTGGTGCAGGACCCTGCTCTCACTGCTGGACTCCTGCTGCTGGAGAGCCTGAAGGCAGCCCCAGAGCTCTCGGTGCAAGTGTGCCTATGGGGAGTGCCTCCCAAATAGCAATTTGCCTCACTCGTCCTTGTAAATTGGCCATGTGGAAATTAAGTGATGCAGGGGTCAACTCAGGAGCCTACGCACACACTGCTCTCACAAAGATGTGCTCTGTACCCATGCATGACCAGAGACTGAGCCTGTCAACCAGAGAAAAGGCTTTTCATGCATTTCTAGTAATAGCCACAAGGTCATTCAACACGGGTATGGGCAGCAGGGGATGGGATTTGGAGCCTCTGCTGCAAAAGTCTTTTATCTTTTTTCAGCCAAGGGTCAAACGAGACTGCAGAGAAAGACAAATGGGACACTGGCTGCAGGAGACCTGATGGAGGAGGCCAGCAGAGGCTTGCTGAGGCAGCAGGTCGCATGTCGCACACCTAACACTGCTCACATAAAGCTGAGCAGTGAAACTGCAGCGCTGTGGGGCCTGCGAAACTGCTGTCTCACTGGGACAGTGACGATGATGAATGACACTGCTTCCAGGCTGCAGGAAGCCAGGCCTCAGGAACTCCTCTTGCTCCCCACTCCCATGTACTGCTGATATCTCCCAGCAAACAGGAGGCCCCAGGAGGCTACAGCCAGCATGTACCACAGCCAGCATGTACCACAGCGAGCTGCTCCCCAGGGAACAGCCCTCTGCTTACAGCAGCTTTTCTTCTGTAAAGTCAAGAGATTCAAGAGGATTCACAAGGTGCAATTCACTCAATATTTTCAGCCTTGACCTTCATGACCAGAAAAACAGATATGAGCAGGACCACTCCAGAAAAATAGAAATCTTGTTAAAAAAAGTAAATAAGTGACCTGGAATTGTGGAGGAAGCAAGAGAAAATGCAAGGTTTAAAGTTAATTAGCCCTTGAACTGTCAGGCCCAATTACTTCCAGCAGCCTCTGACATTTCAAAGATTAATTAGGGAGCTAGCTGTCACGTTTCACAAAGGACCACTGTTATGCAAGAGAAGATCTACCTGCTCTCTGCACACAATGTCTTGAAATTTTGCAGTGTAGAATTATGTCCAAAAGCTAATTGGGGACCTCTGGTAAAAGCTTTCTGATTCTTGTATTCATTTTGAGGAATGTACTGTATTTACACTCTGAAAGACAACTGCCTGCTGTGAAGGAAATGTTTAACTCATAGGATGACAGTTTCAAATATCTGTAGCTCCTGGGCAAAAGGCCTTTGTATTTCTCTGCTTCTTTTGCAGCATTCTTGTTGCATCCAGTATAGATTACACTATACTGCTGTAAGTAGTCTATATAGAATCACAGAATCATTTTGATTGGAAAAGACCTTTAAGGTCAGTGAGTCCAACCACTAACCTCACACTGCCAAGCTCACCACTAAACTGGGGAGAATAGATTGACCTCCACTTTGCTACAGCCTCCTTTCAGGTAGTTGTAGAGAGTGATCATGTCTCCCTCAGTCTCCCCTTCTCCAAACATCCCCAGCTCCCTGAGACACTCCTCATAAGACTTGTTCTCCAGATCCTTCACCACCTTTGTTGCCCATCTCTCGACACTCAGTGCCAGCACTTCACCAGCACCTCAATGTCTTTGTGAGGGGACCCAAATCTGAATGCACTGTTTGAGGTGCAACCTCACCAGCACCAAGTACAAGGGGACATTCACTTCCTTGGTCCTGCTGGTCCCACTGTTGCTTATACAGGCCAGAAAGTCACGGGCCTTTTTGGCCACCTGAGCACACTGCTGGCTCACATTCAGCCAGTTGTCGATTAACACCCCCAGGTCCTTCTCCCCCAGGCAGCTTTTCCAGCCACTCTGCCCCAAGCCTGTAGTGTTGCCTGGGGTTGTTGTGGCCCAAGTGCAGGAGCTGGCACTCAGCCTTGTTGAACCTCATACAATTGGCCTTGGGCCAGCCATCCAGCCTGTCAATTATACTGCATGTTTTCACTCCTGAGCAGATCTGTGTGTATTACTATGTACTTGTTCTTGAAATCAGTGACCCAAACTGCTTCTGAGTAGCAGAAATGCAGCTTCCGTAATTTGCATCAGCAGCGTGGCCATGCAGCAGCCAAAGCAAGACCTCTCCTGGGCTGGAACAGTGAGGGCACAGCCAGCAGAGCTGGTGATGGGATTCTTGCACACTTCCACACTGTTCATGAGCCTGGTCCAGTTTTAGTGCCCTCAATTCAAAAGAGACATTGCAAAACGGGCCAGGGTGCTGTGGATGGCTACCATGGTGCTTAGTGAGTTGGAGATCTCGACCTAAGGCCTTGCTTTCAAGGAAAAGCCACAGCAGGTAATCTCCAGATGCTCCTTCCAATCTGACTTTTTCTAGGATAATATGACTTTTAACCCTTTCTTCTTCCCTAGGATACACCAGCTCCCTGCAGAGCTGGAGGGAGAGGCAATGGGTTGTTTTCTTCTCCTTGGTGCAGCATTCTCTGCAGCGGTGAACTGGAATTGTACCTGCAAGTCTGTCTGTATTGTACCACTAAAAATGTTGTTGTAAGCACCTTAGCAGACAAAACCCTGTCCCTGCCTCACAGCAACTAAAGTGTAACGTGCAGACTTAATGAATCATGGAAAGGATCCTTCAGAAAAAGTGGAACAAAAACAAAAGAAAGGCAAAGGAAATGAAATCCTATTTTAGACATAAAATGGTTTCTGGCTTACAGCCATCCAGATATTTTTAACGTGTCCATCAATACAGTGTCTGTGCACAGCAACTGACAGATCTGTGATGCTGTGTTCATGCTTCCATCTCTCCCCCAACGACCAGAGGTTGTCTTTGAAAGCATAATTTGTCTACAACTAGTTTTATTTTCCTTTATCTTCAGGAGATACTTATGTGAAAGCTGGGTTGTGGAGTGGTGGGACCTCTTGCCCAGAGAGGTGGTAGATGCCTCATCACTGGAAACATTCAAGGTCAGGTTGAATGGGGCTCTAAGCAACCTGATCTAGTTGAAGATATCCCTGCTCCTTGCAGGGAGGGCGGACTAGATAACCTTTAACAGATCCCTTCCAACCCAAACTCTTCTTCGGTTATATGATTCTCTTGGGGGGTGGTTATTTCTATGGTCCTTTTGATGTCTGTTGGGAGGGGGTTTCCAGGGCCATGGCAGAGCTACGTGCAGCAGTTAGCCTCCTGCACGGGCACCCTCAGCCCTGGCACAGTGAGCTCATAGCTGCTGGTGAACAGGAGTCATCAAGAAGCTCTCTGATGTCATCTGTCTACATGCCTGGAAGCCCATGTAACTGCTTTCCTACCAGCAGTGTAAGTACCTATTCCCACATGCATACAGTGCTTGGAGCAGGGCTGGCCAGACCTTTGCAACCTCACAGGGTAAGTGCCAAAAGGTTTCATGCTGGGCATGGGTGTCAAGAGCTCCCCCAACTCTTCCCAGTTAGCCTGGTCCCTTCTGATCCAGCGTCTGGCTAGAAACAAGGTCCCTGATACTATATTGTAGGAATTGGTATTTTCTGTGAATATCTTAACATACAAAGGACTAAGACAGTAGAGGCATAGTTAATCCAAATTCAGAGGCAAGGTCCTGAAGAGGTGGAGGCTAGGGCTCATCCTAGCCATCTACAGCCATCTCAAAATTATGAAGCTAAGCCAAGGAGAGAACCTGTCTTTTAAAAAGTTCTTTTTCATGGGAGAGCACTTCATCCCACCCTAAAATAGACAGGACGATTCCTCCTCTGTCAGCTGTAAGGAGAACCTACACAACCACCTTCAGGGAAGCCTGTGGTATTTGTGGGCCTTGGCCCCAGAGCTCAGAGGATGACCCTTGACTCAAAGTTTGCTGCCGCTGGGAGCTGTACTTGAACTCATAAAAGCCTAGAAACAGAAGCGATAGATACTCCCTTCTCGCTTTCCTCTCCGAGTGACCTGTTCAAAGTCACACAGAGTTGGCAGCCAGACCAGGAAGTGATGTGCCCCAACCACAAGCCTATTTTTTTTCTTTCATGTGTTTCTAACCATTTTCAAACCTACCAGGAACAGATCAGCAGAAAATAAAATAAATTAAAAAATACCTGAGATTCCAAATACCTTCTAATCTTCTCTACCATCAATGCTGAAGTCATAAATACCCACTGGAGCCAACTCAAGGCTGGTTTCCCGTTTCATCTTTCAAGGTCTTTATTTTAAAGGCAAGAGAAAAACTAGTTCCTCTACAGACAGCAGTTAATCTTTAAAGGTATGTGCAAAAGATAAAGTACTTGACCCTTTGACGTGGTGGGAGAAGCATGTAAGTGGAGATGACAGGATATATTGCCTTACTCTTCTGGACAAATCAGCCTTGCTGTGGGAAGGGAGGAATTGAAGTCTTTATCACCTGAGCTTAGTGAGCATGTTGCATTTGAAAGAGAGTAATTGCATACTTTAAGGCTGCTAGCTTGCAGCCACTTCAGTAATTCTGCCTGATAAATGCAAAGTCACTGATGCTTTGTTCTCGATGTCCAGCATCTAACGGGGAAGTGCTTAGTCAGCCTTATTTTGCTGACTCATTGCCTTGGAAGCACAGCCCGTCTTCCCTGGCAGGGATTTGGTCAGGCAGGGCAGTGAAACGAAGGGGCTGGCCGGCGAGCAGGCTGCCAGCAGCAGCCAGCGTGGTCCTCTGCCACCTCGCAGGAGCCCAGACATGCTGCACAGGAGATGTGTCGCTGGGTCCTTCTGGGGCCAGACCCAAGGCACCCTCAGCCGTGGCATTGGGAGGATGTAAAGATGCCTGACATTTTTCCAGGAATAAAAGAGGCAATATTCCCCCATCGGGCTCTGCGGGAACAGACCTTTCCGAGGAAATCGCATTTTATGGCCTTATTTTATGTTTATCCACCGAAGTGCTTTGCAGCACTGGTCTTGCCTGCACTTAGAAAGAAAAGCCAGAGCGAACAGGATTAGACGGCGGCAGAGGAGCCGCTCCTGGCGCTCCCGCTGGCCGGGGCGGCGAGTGGCGATGCCACCTGCTGGCCACGGAAAGGCCGGTGCCCGCTGCACCGCGCAGCCCCGGCTCGGCCGCGCTGGGTTTCGGGGCCCGGCTGGCAGCCGTGGCACTGCGTGGCTGTCCCGCTGCCCCACGGGATGCATCGCCCCGCTGGGAACGGCGAACCCCCGGCGAAGCAGAGGTGCCGAGGTGAGGGGATCTGCTGTGTGGTTGGGTTTGGAGAGGGGAATGCTGGGCTGCAGGGTGCTGTCTCTGCTCAGGCAGCTCCATGGGCACAGTAGGGACCTGTTTCTGATTTCTCCCTCTGCCACAGGCCCTCTGTGAGCTGCTCACACGTGGCTTTTTGTCGGGAAGAGCTGAGGTTCCCTCCAGTAATGCAAGAGTTCACAAGGAACAATACACAGATAAACAGAGAAACAAGCCCATAAGCAGGGACTGGAAATCACAACCCTCCTGCCCCTCCAGCTCTGCTGCCTGCTGGGCAACCTAGTCAGGCTCCTCCTCTCTTATGTGTCTGGCAGAGGGAAGCAATTTCAACAGCCAAACTCTCCTTTCCAGGGTCACTTGCACCTCATGTCTGAGAAAATGGAAACTTCTTTGAGATGATCCCAAGAGCTGTAAACCCTCTTACTCCTGTGCAGCTGCACCAGCCGTGCTGGGAAGAGAAGGTGGGAAGCACATCTGCACCAAGGCCCTTGCTGTCTCACAGGTATGATGGTCACCTTCTCCTGCAGTCCCCAAAGACCACAGTAACCACACAACGTACCCGGTAGCCACCAGATCACTTTGGCCAAAGGAAGGCAGTACTTCATGTGTATCTACCTCTGCGTGACTTTCCCAAACCCACATACATGGAGTCATGTTCAGAGCTCTGACTGAATACTGGCTGTTCTCTCTTGCCCTCTGTGGGTCTGATTGCATCTCTCTCCCAAATGCTTGGGTCAGACCGTGTTGCTAAAAAGAGGTTGTGAGTTGAAGAGATGGGCTTGGGGAGGCAAATGCAGTAATTCCAGAGTTAGGGAAGGTTTGACCTTCTTCAGTTTGCCATGAACCTTAGCACCTATAGTCTTCCCAAAGACTATGCAAGGCACTGTGACTTTTAACTGGTGGATGAGGCACACTCTGGCACAATAGATGTGTTGCAGCTTCTTATTCAGAGTTAAAAATTCTGAAAGAAATATTAAATGGTAAAGTGCATGTAGAGAATCTCTTGCAGCCAAGCTGCCGGCCCTCCAGCAAGTCCAGAACTTCTGAAGAGGATTATAAGGGCCTCCATCTATGGAGGATGAAGCCCTGGGTCATTCTTCCAGACTTCTGGAAAGCAATCTTCACCTTGAAGGAGTGCTTTGGGCTGAACCCCACAGAGATGAATGAGAGAGCAGGAGGGAGAGAGCAGGATAGAGAGCCAGGGGAGTAGATGGTCCCTTGGAGCTGGTGGGCACAGTGCCACCATGATTCCTGCTGGGTCATAAATCAAAAGGGTGTAAGAGTCCTTGCAGACATTCATTTAGAAAAACTAAAGAGAGGATGACAAAGGAGAGAGAAATTGATAAAGCAATGAGGAATTAAATTAGGGAGAACTACATAATAACTGAGATATCATGTTTTTCCAACAGTCAGCTTTCCTCTAGCAAAGACATAGGGCCTGGTCTCCCAGACACAAGGGAAGTAGGTCATCGGGATTTTAGGGATTATGTTTCTGGAGGTCCTGAATCTAGAGTCAGGTTTTCCAGTTCTCTGATAACATGACAAGGAGTTCCTTGGCAGAAAGAACTGTACAAAACAAAACGTTTCAGGAAGAGCAAGGTTATAAGGAGCTGATGGACACTGCAAAAGACCTTGCCACCAGTTTATTATTAGTGGGACTGCAGCAGTCCCAGGCACCACGTCCAATACACAGAGAAAGCCTGGGGATTTCAAAACCTGAGGAGACCAACACAGAGCACAGAGGTGAAGGGACTTGCCCAGGGTGAGAGTGCAGGTTAGAGGGAAACTTGGGCAATGAGCTCAGATGCCCTCGGCACCACATGTTCCTGTTGTGTGTACAGTTAGGCAGGGCTGATTTAGGGCTCTTACATACTGTGTACATCTTGGGCCTGGTTACTGCAGACTTCAGCTTTGTCTTCTTCTAGCAGTGCCACACGAATCCACAGTACCCAAGCAGGAGGTTCTTCCTTTCACTTCTTCTTTCCCCAGCTGCACACAGCCCTGGGGCAAACAGCCAAGAATGGCAAGTTCTTCTTGCAGCTTCCTCAGCTGAGTTTTGCAAGCAGTTTAACGGTTTATGGCCCTCCTCCTGCCCCCATTTTCTATCTTGTGACTTCACGTGGGGCACTTTTCCATTAAAATTAACAGCCGGCTCTATTGATAGTGGTGTGTAGAGCTGCTGACTTGCCCTCCTGGCTGCATATACCATGCTGAGGCTGCATATACCATGCTGAGGCAGCCTGGCTGTCACCATCCTCCAGTCCTCAACAGAGCTCTTTGCAGCAGCCACAGCCCAAATGCTGGTGTTTCATGGGAAGCTAAAGTGGTTGCCAGACACGCTCCCTGCCACTGTTTTGAGCAGTTATTCCAGCTACCAGGCAGGAGTCTGTTGTCATTAGTCAAAGCCATACCCACAAGAAAGAGCAGTAAGAAAGTGAGGATATTTTACACCAGAAACTACTCTTTATGCTTCCTTTTGATCTCTGTCTGGGCACAAAGCATCTCTTTTTCTCTTCCCTTTGCCTGTGCCACTCTGGTCTTGGTGCTGATAAGGGCAGAGCCAGGCACTCAGCTCCCAGGGCTCTAGGATACTCATCTCTCTCAATACCCCTTGTGAAAAGGCACTATCCTTCTGTGAGCATCCAGGCAGCCAGCACAGCATGTGGGAGTCACTCTGGGGTGCCTGCCCTCCATCCCATGCTCCAGTCCTGCATTACACCTGAGTTCACGTAAAAGAAAACACAGGATATTATTCAGTTTATAAATACATCTTGTGGAACTGTATATAATCACTCTTGATGCAAATAATTAATTTTACATCACTTTATTAGCATGGATTCAATCCCTGACTGTGAATGAAGGTATGATCCTCTCTCTTTCACTCTGTCCACTTATGTGAGTGGACACACATGGACAAAAAGCGTATTGGAAGCTTTGTGGACTGGTGAAGCATCTCTGCTGGTGCCCTGTAAAAAGTGTCACACAGCCTAACACAGGCTCTGGTGTGCAGGACACTGTGTTGGATGAAGAGCCAGCTATCCTGGAACCTGTAGGCTCCTTCCACTTGGGCAGGGCGTGGTGGGCTCCAGCAGATGATCTCTCAAAGCTCCGGAGGGCTCCTTCCTAGCAGAGCCCTACCTGTCTCCCCACAGCTGCTGCCGTGCTCTGTGCAGCACAGAGCAGCCCTCAGAAGCCCAAGCAAACCCCAGCACTGCCATGCAGTCAGAAAAACCCCAAATCCCATCATGCAAACCAGGTAGAGGCTGTGGAAAAGCTTGGCATGGCCAGCCTCCCTTGGATTCTTTTCTTTCCAAGGCAGCAATCTCTCCACGGATGTCAGTGAGGCTATCCTAGCTCTGAGCAACATTCTGTGCGTGGGAAGGGCAAATGAATATTTAGATTCCTCTAGAGAGAAAAATTATCAGCAGAGATGGATATAGCTGAATTGATGTGGACATACCATACTTGCCTACTGCTAACCAGGGAATAAATAGGGTCACTGCAATCTCTTCTGTCAGCTGTATCTGGGGTACCAGAAATCCTGGGGCCAGGATTAGACTGCAGGCTACTAGACCTGTTTATGCCAGTTGTCAGTATAAAACCAGCTGTAATCTGAGGAAAGTTAGAGGAGAAAGCCTGTGTGTGGGCAGAAGGCTCCTCTCTCCATGAGGCTAGTGGCTGAAGGGTGGTCACCAGCCGCAGCCAGGGCTGCAGGCGGCCCTGGGGCAGGGAGTTGTCTCTGGGGGTACTGCTTGCTGCATTGCCCACTGGCACTTCTCTGCTCACTGCCTCCACACCTTCAGGGGCTGCATAACTCACTGAGGTTTGCCAGATTCAATGTCTTTGGTTGCTGCTGCTTCTGGGCTTTATCTCCACTTGCTCCCCACCGTTAACAAGGCCAGCATGGCTTCCAGTGCCACAAACTGGCCAGCCTTGTTGGTGATACAGTGCTTTCACTCACAAGACTAATTTCTGTCTTGGAGTGGAGATGTGTCTGAAGTGCAATTCCCAGGCCTAATCTTTCTGGATTTTTTCCCCCTCCATAATAAGGAGATTTCTGGCTGCCAGCCCCAGGACAATGGCTGGTTGCTTGTTGCTCTGCTCGACAACTCCCTCATTAGAGGAAACCTTGTGATAATGCACCAGTCTCTACCCACAGTGACTGCCACATACTGACAGATCCAGGCTGCAGAAGTTCTCTGAAGGCTTCCCAGCCTCCATGACTGCCCTAGGGAGATCAAGAACTTTACAGGACATCATGCTGTGATGGTGAGAGATCTTCCCTATGCAGCCCTGAGTTGTTGGGGAGACAGGTGATTTTTTTCTTCTGATGCCTTAAATAGCTTTACCTCCTATTTCAGGCATTTTCAGAGGGCAGTGATAGCTCTTCTTGGCTTTTCTTTGGGTACAACAATAAGCTTCAAGTTTCTCCTTATAACAGCCTTCATTTCCTTGGTCAATTGGTTCTCTTAGTATTGGTTCTTTGTGGACACATCGCTTTCATAACAAACAGTATTTGTGTGGTACTAGAGCACTGCCTGGATCTGTGCAGGCATACAGACAGATGCTGTACAGTATTGCCTTCCTTGCTTGGCTTTCTCATGGGCAGGGACTCTTAATCCCATAACTCAATTGATTTTAGTGGCAAACAGGCCTCTGTGCAGTCTTTCCAGCAAGGTGCTGAAAACCAGAGCCACTAACCCTTAAATATTTATCTTTCCAGGACAAGCAAATAGATCCTTCTTTCCAAAATCTTTCCCCATACTTCTCCTAAAAGTAGATTTTGCTGGCCTGATTTGTCTTGTCTTGTAAATGGACCCAGCAAATTGTTCTATACCTTCTCCAAGATAAACTGTGTTAAATTAGTGCAAGTATTTATTTTGGTACAAATACAAGTCTGCCTATCTCCAGGTCTGGTGCCCTTTTCTCCACTTAGTTTAGCTCAATCTGCCTTGTATGTTTTGATCACGTGGAGAAAGTGTTGAGAAACAACTTAGGTTTATGGCAAGTCTTCTAAATCTCTATGTCCCTGATGTCACACAGGGAACCACATCAGCCTTGGACTGAGAGAGGGAGGAGGTTTCTGGCACCTGCAACCCAACCTACGGGTAAGAAGCTGCAGGACTGACAAAAACTGTTAACTTTGCTGCTGGGACTAGTGCATCTAGTGGAAACAAACTTTGACAGCCTCATCTACTGAGAAAGAGGCAAAATAACCTCCTTTTCATACTATAGGGATTTTTTAATTATTATTACTACATAAAAAACTTGACTGTGAGAACTCTCTTGGGCTGAGTAGAAGAGCATTGGGTGGAGATGAGAAAACCTGATTGTTTGAGAGAATTATACTAGAAGATGTTCATGAAAAGAGGGTGAAAGGGTGATTATAAATAAATGGTGTCTTTTCTTATCTGTTTTGTTTTGTTTTGTCCTTGTTTTTAACAGATCAGATCTGTGTCTCATCCCCAGTAGCTAAATTCAGAGGGAATTATGCAAGACCCGCTCTACTCTTTTCATGGTGGGAGGTCTTGGAAGGGTTTCACTTAGTGCCGAGTGAGTCCAGTACCATTAGTGATCACTGGCAAGGGATCTTCTGGAGGTGAAGGTGAGCAGACAGAAACCCTTCCCAGGACATGCTCAAAAGGCCAAAGAAAGCAGCTCTGCTGTTATTTTTGCAGACCAAGATATGTGTGAGGCTGTGGATCTGATGTTTGTGAACAAAGTCGGTAAGGTAAGGAGACAGTTTCTCACATTCAGCCAAAGTGTCTGTTTCAGTAGAGGAAAGCATTTTTGCTTTTGGAGTAATAGTTGAAAATTGGCTTTTATGTAATTCTTCTGGAATAGCTGCATCCATAAATTTCCACATTTGGGCAAGCCATGCACTGCTGTAAATCTGTATTATCCCATTAAGCAGGAGAGAATAAGACTAAATTTGCACTATAAATTTGATCAGGATGAAGGCCTGGCCTGATGATGAGTGTCTTTGCTCAACTCAACACACTTTGAGGGCACCAAATTTGGTGCTGAGCTCTCCCACAAAGGATGGGCACCTTGACCTCTCTCAATTGGAGCATCTGAACATAGAGCAATCTCAGCTGTGATTCATCTCATGCACCATGATCCCTGCTCCGTAAGCCATCCTGGGTCTGCCTGCACAGGAAAACAGGCATAGGGAGAGCACTGGCTCACTGACCAGGCACTGATCCTGACTGCACAAGAAACCCAGCTGTTTGGCTGAGGATGAAGTCAGTTTCCGCATGATGCAAACTAAAGGAGCCCAACCCGAACCTCAGAAGTCACACTTGAAAATTGTGACTGTGGATTTTAATCCAGGTGCCACTGCTGTGGCCACTGGAGGCTCTATGGGAAGCATATGGTCTCTCAGACAACGGATGTGAAACTGAAGGAAAGAGAAATGTGATAAAAAAACAAACAGAATCAGCCTTCTCTTAGTTAGGTTGAGACCCTCCCTACAAGACGGATATTGAGGTGCTGGAGATGAGTAACTAAGCTGGTGAAGGGTCTGGAGAAAAAGTCTGATGTGGAGCAGCTGAGGGAACTCGGGTTGTTTAGTCTGGAGAAAAGGAGATCAAGGGGAGACATGATCACTCTCTACAACTACCTGAATGGAGATTGTTGTGAGGTGAGGATTGATCTATTCTCCCCAGTAATGAAAGAGAGGAAGAGGAAATTGCCTCTTGTTATACCAGAGGAGGTTTAGATTGGAGATGAGGAAGAACTTTTTCACTGAGAGGGTTGTTAGGTGCTGGCCCAGGCTGCCCAGGGAGGTGGTGGAGTTCCCAGCCCTGGAGATATTTAAATGTCATGTAGCTGAGGTGCTGAGGGACATGAGTTAGTGGTGGGCTCGGCAGTGTGAGGTTAGTGCTTGGACTCGATGACCTTAAAGATCTTTCCCAACGGAAAGCAGTCCCCTCAATCACTCCAGTGCGGTGCTATTGACCTGCTGGTATTTTAGTCAGAGGGTCCCATGAGCACATTGCACTTGATATATGTTAACCACCCCAGCCAGGAACGCAGGCAGGGTAGACAGGAACACTTCAAGATGAAGTGCCTCTTAATGTATTTTCCTGTTTAAACAAAATCATGTACTCACAAAACACAGCTCAGGAAAGAGGCAGCAGCCCTTGGCAAGCAATCCTACCTGCAGCACACTCTCAGCGAGTGTTTACTCAGTGGGCCTGGAAAGCATACCGAGTGTATTGACATTATAATGCCTTGTTCACCACGTGTCCTGTGAAGCAAGAGGGAGGGATGACAATCTAATCACTGTCCCCAGAGCTACTCTAACCCAGGGCATCATTGTTTCTTTGCAAATAGTTGGTGCTCAGAGGAACTAGATTAATTTCCAGGCAAATTTAAAGTGAAATTAAATTCTGCCACCCATCAGAGATCCAATCACAAAGCAAACATAAGCAAAACTACTTGCAGGGGGGAGACAAGGACCTTGCATCACAACTCGCAAACCCTGCCTGGTTGTGGAAAGACGTGACTCCCTGGAAGAGACACCATCGTTGATACACAGCCCCCAAAACAGCATCCAAATGTCAGTGGAGATACAAAGGTCTGCCCGAGGCAGTACAGATACCTTATTCCCTCTCTCCCTGCATGGAGACAAAGCATTATTCCCAGGCTTAAGAGCCTCCTCTAGCACATCGTGTCATCCTGCTTTTGATACAAATCCAGGTAAAGGCAGGGTTGCCAAATTTCAACGTCTATCCATTTCTTTCCCATCATGAAGTTGACATAAAATCCTGCTATTTGGGGGGAAATAGAGGAAAAAAATAGAGTATGTGGCACTCTATTTTGCTTTTTGGTCATAGTGCATGATGTCACTTTTTTCCTCAAGTAAAGCTAAAAGTTGGAGTGAAACTGAGATGCTCAGCTAGTCTCTGAGAAAGGAAACTGTGGAGGCGCAGCAAAACTCAGAGCCAGCCCAGGCTCACCAAGAGGCCCAGGGACCTTCTGAGCTCCAACGTGTTGTGACAACCTGCTTTTCTAATGAACCGAAGCAGAGTCCCCAATTCCTTTAGATGCAGGTGGTCTGGGAGCCCTCTCCAGGGGTGTGCAAGCCCTCCCTCACCACTCTGCCCCACAGCCAGGCCACAGCCAGGGGCGAAAGCCCTGCAGAAGGGAGGGTGGTTGCTTTGATTCTCAAGGGCAGAGAAAATAGGTAGCAGCTGCAGACAGAGACAGCGAGGCCATGAGGATGGCACTGCGGTGCCCAAGCTCCTGCAGCACAGCTACCTGACCCCTCCATGCCTCATCCATGCAAAGGGGGAATGAAGATGCTGCAGGTCTCATGCTGCTCAGTCTCAGGCACTCGCTTGGTGCTCCCATAATCTTCAACTTGCTTGTAAACACCGAGGCTTTAAAAGCACAGCAGTTAGATATCTTTCACAAGTTTTTTTGAGCATGATCTTCAGGACCTGGGGTTTCAAGATTCCATCTTCTTTCTCTCCTAGATGTGGGGGAGGCTGAAAGAAAAAGTTGCAACACTGCTCAAGCTGTACAGCTGCAGCATCATGGGTCCTTAACAAAAGCTCCAGATGCTGGAATTCAAGAGGAAATAATTCAGACTGACAACATTCTATCAAAAGCACATTTTCATAAACACATTTTCACACTTATTATTCCATTACTTCTCTGTGCCACCATACTTGTGATGACAAATCCTGCAGCCTAGATAAGGAATTGGGCTTTGAAGCCAGGAATTGGATCAGGTTTTGGTGTTTTTTCCTTTGGAGGGATCTCTGTCTGTTTGGTTCGTCTCTTCACACATTAAAAAGAAATATTCTCAAGCCAGGAAAGCTCTGCTTTCCTCTCAGTTCTCTTTCAATTCCAGCTCTTTTTGGCTCAGTGCCTCTTTGTGCTGCAAAGCATCACCCACAATTGAAAGAACAGAAAAAGAGAAATCATTCAATGAAAAAAATTGCATGAAATAAAAAGCGCTTTGCAGGACAGATGTCAGAGCTGGGCAGCATTCTCACCCTCCAGCTCTTAGCAGTTTTTTAACCTTAAGGATTATTAACAAAAAATTCATTTCCTGCTCTTGCATAGATTTAATTTGCAATTTGTTGAGGGTTGGGGTGGGTTTTTTTCTGTTCTGAAAATGTTTTCTCTTGCCCGTGTACACTGAGGAATTCCCTTTATATCTCCTGAGAAAAAGTAATATCTCTATTAAAAGATAAGCTGTGGTGCTTGTGGAGTCCCCACCGTGCTCTAGCGGGCAGAGACCCCTTCTCTGGATGCTGCTCTCCATGCAGCACAAGGACTCCCTGGCTGCTTTGAAGCACATAACATTTGCTAAACCTGGTAAAACATCTATTTGAGGGATCAGTACACACGTGGGAATTTCTTCAAAGCTGCCTCCTTCAGCATAGAGCAAATTAAATCCAGCGACAGCCGCAGGTCTGCTTTCCTCAGGGCCCTTTGAAAACCCCAGCTTTTATGTCGTGCCTCAGACTTGCAGCGGTTTACTCTAAGACTTAACAAGCTTAGTTTGGTTGGTTTTCTTTCCTTTTTTCACAGACTTAATTTGTCTCAGAGCACACAGTCTTCACCGGATCCCAGAAGAGTCTGTTTTGAGCAAAAATGTGGCAATGGAATACATACACACGCAACCCTCTCAGGTTGTTCTTCCATAAGGTCTCCTACAAATCATGCATGTTTAGCAAAGGGAGGTAGTGACAGTTTCATCACGAGTCAGCCCGGTCAAGATTTCAGTGGGCTTTGATCAGGGGGTGGTGGATAATAAAAGTTCAGGTGTGGGGTCATGGTTTCACTGGTGTTAGGGTAACCACGGAGAGGTGGGGAATTCGGAACTTGCACATCTCAATCCAAAAAGGTGAGCACAATCTGGTGAGCCAGGGCAAAAGGGCGTAAACCCTGGGCAACAACGTGGCCACTGCTGCAGAGCTGGGAATGTGCAGCGGGCTGGGGGTGAGCATGGCCTCACACTGAGCCTGTGTCTGGCTCTTGTGATGCAGCGCACAAGAAGCTTACAAATATAATTCCAGGGAGGATCTGTCTGAAGTGTCATCGTAGGCAATTTCCCTAATTAGGGGAAGTTCATTTAAACATGGAGATGTGCCAGAGCTAATCTCTGTGTCCAGTTACCACTCTGCCTAGGAAGTGCCAGTGTCTCTGGGCTTGAATGCTGATGCCAACTGAGCAGCCATCTGTCGCAGGCCCACCCCAGCCAGACATGGAGGGTCAGAGGGAAGGGGAAAGGGTGGGAGGAGCAGGATAACACTTTCCCTTCCTTTGGCTTTGAGTACACAGGTACTGATACATAAACACCCATCCACTTCCCTAGAAAACTGAAAATGTAAGAGGCCAATCTGTTTTCCTGGTTCTACTAATTCATTTTCCTGGTTCTAAACCACCATTGAAATGAGGGATATGCCAGGCTGCAGCATCTCTCCAGCTCCTCATGCTGGAGGAGGATGTGGAAGAATTGAACTAGTCTCCTGTGTGCTGGGCAAGGAGAAAGAGGACAGGGGCCAAAAGAAGAGGTGGACAGCCGCACCAGCAATGGCTTTTTTCAGCCAAAACACCTGACCCCTGATGGAAATTCTGAATCGATTTAGAATGCTGAGAAAAATGCCGATTAGCAGTGGAGGCAAGGAGCTCGGGTGGAGGGCTGGTGTAGAAGAGTCTCTTTAATTTCGGACAACTGAAAGGCCTCCCCAAGAAAGACCAAGATGGAAGTGCAGAGGAATCTAGAGACAATTACAGAGACAGGCGCTGCAGGTAACGGTGTGAGACGCCACCAGCTTTCAGATATCACAGCCACAGAACTCTCTCCTCTTGCAGATCAATAAAAAAGATGCAGAGAAAAATAAAAGAGAAAAAGAGAGGAAAAAGCCCACGTTCCCTGGTGAATACTTCCTGAAGCATCAGCTCCTGTCTGTGTTTCCCAATAACAGCCCTCTCTGAACTTTCTCCCCTTGCATTCACTTTCAGTCAGTAGCTATTGACCCAAGCTTCATTTTCTGTTATTTCATGTTATTTTTATTGCACTAGCATGAGATGGTAGGATTGCTGCTGTGCTGTGCTGTTCACCAAGGAGCAGCTCGTAAGCAGACAACATTAGAGACCATGGTAGCGAAATGGCTGGGTGTCCCCATTTCATAGACACCTGCCACAGACATAAAGCCTGAGAAAGGACAAGAAGCTGACACTGGGCTTCCCCATGATGAGGCTTTTGTGTTTTTCTTCTCTCAGTCACGGGAAATCTTTGTTTTCTCTCTTCTCCTATGTCAGTATTGCTCCTAGTAGTCATCCTTAAATCCTTTAAAACTTCTAACAGCCTTTGTACTTTAACTTTCCATTGGAGATCTATGTAAGTATGTATGGGTAGATGTATATATGTGTGGGTGTAGATATGTACCTTAAGGAACTCCTAAACAAAAGATTTCTAGAGAATATGTGCTGGCTAAGCATTTCTCTCCATCATCCCCAGACTGGTCCTCCTACCTGGGGCCTTATCCTGCATGTAGAGTGGCAATGCCCAGCACCTTGTGCAGGCTGCTGGAAAAGACATGGACCTATTTGAGTGGATTCAGAGGAGGGACACAAAAATGATCAGAGGGCTGGAGCATCTCCCCTGTGAAGATGGGCTGAGAGAGTTGGGGTTGTTCAGCCTGGAGAAGGGAAGGCTCCAGGGAGACCTTATTGCAGCCTTTGAACACTTAGGGGGGGCTTATAAGAAAGAAGGGGATAAACTTTTTACCAGGAATGGGACAAAGGGTAATGGTTTGAAACTGAAAGAGGATAGGTTCAGATTGGACATAAAAAAGAAATTCCTTACGATGAGGGTGATGAGACATGGGGATAGGTTGCCCAGAGAAGCTGTGGATATGCACACCTGGTAAGAGCAAGGTCTGTGGCACAAGGACCTGGAGAGGCTGTTCTGTGCTGGGGAGAGCTGTCCCTGCAGCAATGAGGAGCCTGAGCCATGCCTCACACCCGGGGCTGCACTGGCACAAAAAGGTTCGGAAAGTGGCTCCTGCTTTCAGCTTTATTAGAAGGGTTTTGCTAATTTTATGGGCTGTCAAGACTGATATTTCTCTGACCATTTGTCAGAAGCACCATGGCAAAAATAGTACCATTAAAAATGGATCATAGATGCGACTTGAAACTTAAAGCCGTTATGTAGACCGACTCTAAAATTCATACCTTAATGCTGTGAGATGGGCTTATAAAGGAGCTACATTTCAGACTCCCATTTTCATCCCTCTGTGAAGCTAGTGCTGAATCATTACAAGCACTTTTCTGACAGAGTCTTTCCTTACATCCTCTCTCACTCATCCCTAAAAGTCACCAAGTGAGTTTTCCAATATCCTATTAAGTCACCTGAGAATACAATTTGCATTGAAATTCATTATTTTCAGTTTAAGGAAGATCTGTGGCACACGGTAATTAAAGCCTGATTTAAAATCCTTTTGTTACCAGGAAACATTTCATCCCCCTAGTACTGTTTATTAAACAATCTTTAATCATCACCCAAAAAGTGCTTTTCATGAGCTGGGCATGCTCAGGTTCAGGTCACACGTGCACAAAACAAATGGGACATAGTCTATGCACTCAACAGCTTTCCAAAGGCTCTGCATCCATATCCAGAAAAAAAACAAGGGTTTTTTATTCCCAAAGATGTTCTCATCCATACATGCCATGCTTCCAAGCCCTTTGGAGAAGGAGGACCATCTGTCAGAGAAAGCCATGCAGTGAGATCCCTTCACCATGAACCACTGCCCATCTCCTGCCTCGAGCTGTGCTCACCTTGAAAGCCTCGTGACTCCTATTCCTACATTTGAGTGTTTCTAAATGGTCCTATGGCTTTGTCTACAGCCTTCTCCTTTGATCTCCATTGCCTTTGAAACTCCACCTGGATGCTCAGGCAAGCCACACTGATTTTCCTGCAAACCACCACTCTGGGAGATGATATTTCTCTCACTGAAACCAATGCAAAAGGTCCCATAAACCCAGGTCACAAACTGATGTGTTGTTTTAATGTTTGGGGCTTTTTTTAAAGAGCCTAGCCAGCTCACTATGTCTCACAAGGTGTGGAGCATCTCCTGAAGTCTCCAGAAGCAGGTGAGAACATCATCAGGTGCTTGGAGGCCCACAGCATCTCCCAGGGTTACATTCATCTGTGACAGCTGTAGGCTTGTGCCCTTCAAGTGCCACACAAGAAAGCTCAAACATCATCACCACAGGCATTTTGGTCTATCGCAAAAAAGACCATACTGTGTCAGATCAGCATCTGGGCTGCCCAGAAAGATATCTGGGAAGCGATGTCTCCTACTGCAGAAGTGTTAGAAAAAAGGATATGTCAGAGCAATCTCACCCATGGTGTATACTTGAAGCCTCCAACCCAAAGCCATTTAAAGATATTGCAAAGCTGGAGTTTGAAGTCAGGCTTTGACCTGCAGAACAGACTGATCATTGCTCCCTACTTTGACCTTAAATTCTAGAACGTGTCAAAGAACAAAACACAGGCACAGGAATGCGTCAGCTATGACTCGTAGCAAATCAAGTAGACCGACTGATTACCTGTTGATGAGCAATTTAATTTGAGCTCAATTATACGCTCTGGAAGCCTGGGTCTTAGGGAGGTAATTACCCAAATTTCCACCCTCTGATGGGGCCCATCTAGCTGGGCATGTGTGATGAGGGTAGGAGCTCTGGTGCCTAGGAGCACCAAACTGGCTGGCAGACATCAGGCTTGGGGCACGGTGGGCTGCTGTTGTGGGAGGCCTGACCACTGCATGGGGAAGTAGACATGGCTGCAGAGCATGCGGAGCCGCTACGCTGCTCAGCATCTTGTACCACAGCACTTGTGGAACAGGTATTCATGGGGGCTATCTTAAGAACGCTTTTCATTCAGGAGAGAAAAAAAAATCCAAACCCAAAAACAATCACACAACCTAGTTTTCAGCCATGGGCTGAATTTGATGATGCTATTTGATTTGAGGGGAAGCCAGGAGATGGCCGGGGAACAAACACCCGTTGACATTAACACAAGCTGGCTGTGCCCTTGAGCTATGGCAACTATATTTACTGGAGACTTTATCTTCCATGTCCGGTTTATATTTAGGCCTGGTTGTGCAAGGCTTTCCCATGCTGCTGGGCATGTGCTCATTTCCTCTGACATTAATGGCAGCACTCACAAGGGAGGACGCACTAAGGTGGGCAGAGTTTCTCAGTTTGTGTGGGAAAAAACAAAGTTTTCAGAAAGGCAGAGAGTTTCCTCACCTCTGATGTTTTGGCTGTGGCTCAGGTTGCAGCAACCACCATCATGCAGCCAAAGTGAGAAATAAGTCTGGCTGTGGCAGGAAGCCCCATTTCTTTAAACTCTTAACACTTTAACACTTTTTTAACCACTTCTGTTATGGTCTTTGGTTAAACGTTTGAACAGGTACTTCTTTACTGTGTAGTTACTTGTGCGCTGATCTTGCTCTTTCAAACCAATCAAGGACCAGGCATGTTATGAACACAACTGCAGCAAGAGTAATACTAGGGTGAAGGCTTAAAAATCAGCATCACTGGGGCATGTGCCACGAGCCAAGCAGTATTTCTGAAAGTGAATGAGGCTTTATATTGCTTATATCCAGGATCTACAGGAGGAAATCAAATTTATATACTTAAAGATCATATCATAGCTTGCTGTTAAGTGCAGACAGTATTTGTCATGAAATATCTGGCAGAGCTTTGTGGACGCAAAGATGGATCACTGGTTAGAAAGGAATATTTCTGCTGTTATGAGATTTTGTAGTTTAGGGGTGGAGAGATGGCTCGTAGCAAGACCAAGGTCTGATCTCACTCTATCTTGTGTTGCCAGCGGTGGTATAAGGTCCCAGCTGAGAAGAAGCCTTCTTCAGCTTCTGTCCATCACACATTCTGGAGCAGGATTGTTTTCTGAGCACTACTCTCATCTATCCATCACACATGGCTACTTGCAGCATCAACATCTGAAACTACCACTTGACAGCCGAGATTTCCCAGTCCATCTCCTCAGACAAGCAGGTCTAGCCACGCAGTTTCCTTTACTTCATGCAAAAAGAAAGAAAGGTTGGGAAAAAGACAATTATCAGTCAGATTTATGTGTCCTAGATCTCTATGGCAACCGTACGCAGCTCGGCAACGACAGCGGTACACTCGGGCACCCTGGATGTACAGCATCCAGCTCCAACCAGCAGCCTGCAAGCAGAGCTGGCAGCCTGTCTGGCCACCCGCAGAGCCAGGCATGGGAATTAGAGGGCCAGCACAGAACCCCTCTCCGGAGTATTTTGATGCCTTTACTACAGGACAGTCAGGCATGAGTCACGATGTGCAGCAACACAGCACCACATGACAGCAAGGCAGCCACATCCTCCCATTAGGTTTATGGGCATCTGTTGTCAGAAGGCTTTCAAGCGCCTTAGAGAGCAGCGCCAGGGATCATGCATCAGCTTTGGGGTAATGAGAGAGATCCAATGAGGAAGGGAAGAGGGTGAAACAAAGTGTACACTTTGCCATACTCAGGCTTTCATGTAACCAAGCAGGTTTCAAAATGTGTCCAGCCTTCCCTGCCTCTGCAGTTTTGGTTTAAGCTGCGATGGGCGAGGAGGGTGCATGGGAGACCAGCTGTCAGCAAGAAGCCATGTCAGTGAGCATGGGTTTGTTGTAGCTTGAGGAAGAAGGACAAAAAGAGTGTGTGTTTGTGAACCAATTGGTCGGGATATCCACCAACTGCTTGTAAAGGCTGTGGCCCCTCAGCCAGCACAAGCCATGGCCACACCAGCCCAGACAGGCTTCTAGCGGTGCCTGAGCAGTGAAGGTGATGGCAATGGAGTAGTCTGAAACAAGACGAGGGAGTGCTTCAAAGGTGTTCTGCACACCAGGGCATTTAGGTCCCAAAATGAAGGGTTAAGCATAGGTGAAGCTTTCCAAGAGACTACTGTCACAGGAGCACCATGTCTCCAGGGCAGGGGGTTCCACCGTCTCCTCCCAAGACTGTCTCTCTCAGGATCAGGGTGGGGAGTGTCCCAGGACAGACTCCACTGCATTGCATGAACTTGTCTATGTGTCAGCCCTCTCCCAACCGGCTGGTCACAGTGTCAATCATGGGCTGAAAGCCCAGCTGGTAAAATACGTTTGAGGCACAGATTAAAACTAAGAGATGGGAGGAGTTGCTGGGAAGACTAGTGTAGCCCATGACTAGTGTGCCACGAGCACTGGCAGGCAGTGATGGGAATGCAAGAGTTTGGGAGTCAGGTGCTGACTCCCTGCATATACTGAGATGTTTGGGGATTGGAATGCCTGCAGAAAGAGAGGTTGACCTGCTTTCTCTGAGTTGGTAACACTTTGAGGGGCAGGAGGGGAAGTGAAGGCACGTGAGCTTCACCACCTCCCAGGCTGGCTCCTCCAGCACTCCGCAGAGAAGCAGCCTGGACTTAGGGGCAAAACCAGACAGGTATAACACTGCCCATCCTGATGGCTGGACTAGTTTTTTCCACTTAATCCTTGATTTGAATGGGAACTAAACTTGTTTAATGCCTCCAATGAATATTTCTCCATACCTTTCACCAAGGCTGGATATCTTTACTAGATTATGTCCCTTCCTTCTTTCTCATATCTCGCAACCCTCTTAGTATTATTCTAAGTAAATACAGGTTTTAGGCTCCTTGAGAAGTCAATTATTTAATGAACTCTATCAGTGATGGCATTTCCCTCCAAGCTCTGTGACTAACACATCATTGCTTCTTTAGAGCTCTGCTAAGTAGCAGGTGAGGACTGGCCACCCATGCAGCCACATCAGCAACGATGTACCCAGTATCCACGAGGGTGCCTCTGTGGTGCTGTATCTACTCTTGGGCTCCCCAATATGACATGGACACACTGGAAGAAAAGTGTCCAAAGCGGATGGTCCTAATGCTGTCTGAGAGAGGACTTAGTGCCTAAAGAGGATTACAGGATTACTCTTCCCAGGAATGCACACTGAAATGACCAGGGCAATGGTTACACATTGCAACAAATTCTGGTTTGATATAAGGAAAGTATGTCACTGTGTTGGTGCACAAACACTGTCAGGGGTTGCCCAGAGAGGAAGTGGAATCTTCGTCCTGGAGAAACTCAGAACTGAAGGGTTGAAGACCTGATCTGGCTTTGGAGCTGGTCCTGCCTTCAGTTCCTTCCCACTGAAATTATTCTGTGACTTTGCAATGCTATTATTCACTTAAGAAATGATGAGAAAAGTAAAAGAAGAGTAAATGTATTGTATCTATTTAAATTCTGATGGCAATAAAAAAAAAAGAAAGCAGCAGTCTTGTGCAGTGCTCTGAAATGATTCAGTCTGACAAGTCTGCTGCCAGCTCTACCTGAGAACAATGCAAACTGCAAAATATAGCTAAACGTTGTTTATTATAAACCTAGCACAAGATTCCCCCCTCCCTCCTTTTTTTTTCTGTATGAGCTTTCAAATTCACACAGGACGTTTCTGCCTCCCTAGCTACACCCATATCAAACACTGATATTTGTATATTGTTTTGCTTTGCTGTTTGAAAGCAGAGAGCTGGAGCTACCTGGTAACGCTTGCTCATAATGGTAGGGTGGCCATTTTATTTGCTTCTGTGCTGGAACTGAAATGAAGCCTTCTTTGGATTTTCACACTTGATCCTGGGTATTCTCAAAAACCATAGCCTTATCACTACAAATGTGCATGCAGATAAAAGGTCTGGTGCCCACTCTCTGAGAGGCTTTTTTGCTAAGGGAGCCGAGGGCACTGCCCCCTGCAAAGAAGCTCTTTTATTCCCACTGCTTTGCTACAAACTCCCCCTGGTGCTTTTGTGTGCCTCAGGTCCTCAGGCTCCCTTCCCAAGGTGAAAGCTTCACTCACAGAAGCCTTTATAAACCTTTTCTTTCTTGAAATCTCTCAGGGATGGGATTCAGATTCAAGTGTCACTCTCTCAGGAAAGGTTATTGCCCCTAATTTCTCTAGAAGGCATAATGTAGCTGTCTGCTCTTGTCTCTTTGGAAAGCCAAGGGTTTCTCGAGCAGAGCATATGCCATCTTTCAGGGATAAGATGCTCTCTCTCCCAAGTGGGCAATACCAGCTTGCAGCTCCATCATGATGAAATTCGGCAAAATCACCCATCAGGGCACATCTGACCCAGGCCAGACACAGGCATATCCATTGGTATGTTTCTTTCAAACCAGCCATGGAGGTGGCACAGGGTTGCACCAGCCACAGCAGGACACATGGTCTCTGATCTGACACAGAGTTAATCCACGGGCTTTCAAAAAACAGGTTCTCATCAGCAGACTGTGTTTATTCCAGATAAGCTTTTTGTATCAGGAGGCTAGGGCATTTCTGGTATGCTGGAAGGAATCCTAGAGCTGCACTCAGTCTCCTGCCAAGTGCAAACCCAGGGAGTCACAGATCAGTGATTCTCCTAACATCAAGTGCCCTGGCAGCCACACTGAAGATGTTGGCATAGGCCTGTCATGGATGGCTCCAGCTCCTTACTGCCCTGTGAATGAGGTAGGCCTGGGCAAATCAGCTATTCAAAGTGGTGAGGAGCCTGATGTGGCTGAACTGCAGCACCATAGAATCACAGAACAGTTTCAGTTGGAAAAGATCTTTAACATCATCGGGTTCAAAAGCTAACCTCACACTGCTAAACCCACCACTAAACCATGTTCCTCAGCACCTCACCTACACAGCATTTAAATGTCTCCAGAGATGGTGACTCCGCCACCTCCCTGGGCAGCCTGTGCCAGTGTCTAACAACCCTCTCAGTGAAAAAGTTCTTCCTAATCTCCAATCCAAATCATTCCTGATGCAACTTGAGGCCATTTCCTCTTGTTCTGTCATTCATTACCGGGGAGAACAGATTGACCCTCAACTCACTACAGCCTCCTTTCAGGTAATGGTAGAGAGTGATCATGTCTCCCCTTGGCCAAACTAAACAAGTTCCCTCAGCCATTCCTCATCAGAGATGTGCTTCAGACCCTTCGCCGGCTTCATTGCTTATCTCTGGACACACTCCAGCACCTCAATGTCCTTCTTGTTGTGAGGGGCCCAACACTGAACACAGTATTCAAGGTGCAGCATCACCAGTGCCAAGTACAAGGGGACAATGTCTTCCTTGGCCCTGGTGGTTACACTATTTCTAATACAAGCCAGGTATGCCAATGGCTTTCTTGGTCATCTCCCAACAGATCCCACAATGTGGGACACAAATACTCCCAACAGCAAAGTGGGACAGCCAGCTCGGCTGCCCTGTGCTGTGGGCATTTCACACAAAACCTCTGGAATGGTCATCACAGCCAAACAGCCCAGAGCTCTCCCGAGGGAGCAGCTGAAGCTATGGACACGAAGATATGCCTCTCTTAACTCCTATAGCTCCTGTGAGAGTCTGAACAGCTCTTTTGGTGGTTCCCCTTGACTGGTCTCCACTGTCAGGAGCTTTTCCCCGCTTTTCCAAAACAGTGTTGACTTCCTGCAAACTCCTGTCTGATTTTGGGCACCAAATCTCCTGAAGCATAGCACAGAAAGTAAGAGAGGGCCTGGTAGTCTCTTCTGTGTGACATCAGAGAGCCAAATCTATGGGTTTAAGGATTGGAGTGTAACAGGGGGAGACTCATGGCTGCCAGGATAGATCTCCCATGGGTGCCTGAAACCAGTCATTTAGATACGACATCTCTTTGTCACAGGAAAGGAGTCACTCTCTTGCATGCAACCATCAGTGGTGACGAGAGATTAGGAAGGAAGAGAGCTATCATGGTGACAACCTGTGATCATATGATGTAACACAGCACAGATCCAGATAAGACAAAAATAGGATCATGATTGTCTGGACAGGTCAGAGGATGATCATGAATTTGGAGGGACAGTTTTCAGGGCAATTAGGGAGACATTTCTGCAACATCTGTGCCCTGTCTTTCTGTCATACAGGTGGTGCCAGCTCTCACAGGCTGTCAGAGTGTTCCCATGGAGCTCAGAGACAAGGGTTGGCACAGGGCACTAGGAGAAGCATCACAGCAGTCCAAGAGCTACTGTCCCAAACTGAGCAGGGCACTCTGCCAGGGACGCTGGAGCACCAGGGACCTGCCAAGAGGACATTTGCCTGAGGAACGGGTCAGACAACAGTGTGTTTTGAAACGATTACAGCAGCTTGGGCAGAGTAGGTGCCCCGTGAGTCACAGTGGGGTGGGGAGCCAAGGGTTTCTGCTCCTCACCCACAGCCCTGCCTGGGCACAGACAGGGGCAGACAGGCAAAGCACTGCTGCCCCCAGCTCCAGGGCCCTGGCAGCTCCTGCCTGCCAGCCTCTCGTTGCAAAGGGGTCACCCCTGCTCCTGGGCTCTTCAGACTGGCGGAAGTTTGCCTCCAGCCTCCGTGCTGAGGGAGATGTGCCATGGAGACCATTCCCACACACTGCCTTTCTTTCTCTTTTACTATTTTTACCCCTGCCAAATTGAGAACAAAGTCAGGACCAAGAGGAACGCAACCCACATCCCTTCAAAGTGACGCACCAGGGAGAAACCCGAGAGAGCGCCACGCATCGCACTGGATATATATAGAGAGAGACACAACCCTGGGAGATTTCTCTACAGACGGCTGGCAGCCCCAGGGACAAGGTGATCATCTCTGGTGGTCGCGTTCCCACTAGCTGCAGCCTGGGCTGCTGGGATAGGGCCAGGACAGCTAGCTTCCCAAGGCATGGGATGTGCCTTCACTACAGGCTCAGTCCTGCCACCATCAGGCCTTCACACAAATCCTCAGGGATACTGCATCCCTTTGAAGCAAGAGGCCAGACCAAGCCCCTAGTCTTGGGTCTCACCTGTGTGTTACAGGAGGGCTATTGAGCCCAGATGGCTGGCTGCCATCCTGTTGCACACAGAAGCCACTCAGCCCCTCCGCTTGAGATGTCTGAGCTGTGCTTCAGCATCTTGAGAGACTTTATTGATCACTAGAAAGGTAATGAGGAGTGAATCTGCCCACCTTTCCTGCCTCCCACCCCCTCCCCGTGCCTGCCTAGCACACAATATGCTCAGGGAATCAACACTGTATTTCCATTTTTACCCGTTTGTCCTGGATATGTACACCGAGTGATTACGGCACACGGGAAAACATCAATAAGAGGTATCTACAGCAAACTTGATGTCTACTTTTTTTAACTGCAGAATTGTTGTTTACACCTGGGTATTACAAGGCTTACTCATCACCTTATTTTAAAAGGTAAGGGAGCCCAGATGACTCATCTCGTTGGCCAGCACAAAGCTGTGCTGCCACTCCTCCCTCCTCAGCTTGCAGCTCAGCTCTGGGTCCTTTTGGGCACAATGCTGCTGAGGCTCCCTCTGCAAGGGCCATCTGGGCTCAGCAAAACACCAGCGTGTAAGGAAAATCGTAAGTGCCATTGGAGAAGGACTTCACATGAGAGGGTGTGTTTGTGTGCATGGAGGCAGAATCAGGGACTCTCTTCCATGGCAAAACAGGCAACAACCTGGGTATCCGGCTCTGGTCCAGAGATCAGCTTCCTGAGTGTAAGGCTTTCACAGAATCAGTCTCGCTCCACTCAGCTAAAGGAAGAGACTGGGAAGAAAGCAAACCCTTATTTGCAGGGCCACATCTGTCACTGTCCCCATAAGCTGGAGCGAGGGGCTTGCCTAGGATCACAAAGGAGCTGTTGGCCGGAACCATTCAGATTTACAGAGTCCAACATCATGCCTTGCACTAAGAGGGATTTATGCTGAAATCTATCTTTGCTAGCTCTCTTAAACAGATCAAACTGCAGGATAGCATGCAGGCTTTTTGGAATCAAAGATGATTTAAAAGGGAGAAGCATCTATTTCTGACCCTTTCCCTCCTTGCTTTGAAATGAAGGATCACGCTGGCCTGGGAAGGCAGCTTCTCCCTGAGGGAGTTTTTACCACATGACGTGTCTGTGGGCAAGGGAGGAACAAGTAAGTGATAGCATCAGCTCAGATAAGAGGAGAAAAGCCCTTATCTTGGCAGCCTGGGGGTCAGGAGACTAGGCAGCTAAGTAAACCCCAGCTCCAGGGGCCCAAAGCACCAAAACCAGCATGGTGTAGGTTATTTTGGAATAAACGTGTACACATCCATTGCTCCCAGCACCAAATTGCTCTCCAACAGCCTTTCCGGAGCAGTGCTGGGAGTGGCTCTGGTCCTCCATGGCAGCAGGACTGTACTGAGGCTCCTCCATGTGCATCCGTGGGTCAAATGCACACTACGACTCCTTCATGGAGAAGAGCACAGTCTAGCTGCCATGGCATGCATAATAGCTTCCTCTAATAAATAAACCTGTGAGCCTCCCACAGGGAGAGCTGCTTTATCTCTGCCTCATCTCACGGTAGCAGGAGTAAGTATGACCCAAGGCAGCCAGGTTTTAGCATCCTGGAAAGGCTCTGCACTTGGATAACTGGGCTGGGAGCAGCGTTAGGAGTTGCTGTTGTGCAGCTGAGAGGGTTGTAGAAAAGAAGGTAAATTTAGGTCCATGGGAAGCAGTTCCATCTGAAAGATTTACTGCTCTGCCTGGCAGCTGTGCCTGCAGACAGAAATGAGACACTATCACTGAGAGATGGCTGCCCACTTGAAACATAAGCTGTGCCCAGCTCATCCTTTCTGAGTTGTTCCAGATTTGTCTGAGGAACCTGTCAGAGAAAAAAAAAACAAACTGCTGTCAAATGCCCCCACTGAAGCAATTTTTTCCCACCTGATTTGGCTGTACAGTCCTGCATGCAAAACCAGGCGGTTTGAGGTCTCTGCCTGTGCCCTCAGTGACCGCTTTTGCTGGGTGCCCTTGTTCTGATGGTCCTCTGTACTGGCAGATGCACCTCAGCACCACATTCTGTGCTTCCAGCCTGCTTTCCTGCAGGCACACACATGTAAGCATCTGTTCCTGCCTCTCGGCTCCTCTCTGGAGTAGGTTTTTACCTTATTGACCAGTTTCAGCCAAATGTGGTAGCAGGGCAAAGGCATCCCAGGTAACTGGGTTTGTACAGATTCCATAAAAGCAGGCCTCAGGTAGGGCAGAACCTCAGGAAACCCAGGTGAGCCTGATCCTTAACACAGACATAATATGATGGGGGAGGCTGTGTGATGACCCAGACATTTATGGAAAAGTCTTGTTTTTCCTTGATAGACATGCTGCAAGCTGCAAATCCCTGTACCTGCCATGCTCCCAGCCTGTTCCTAGGCCAGGAGTTAAGCCAGATTTGTAGGCAAAGCCCCGAGGACACTGGGGAGCTGTCAGTCCAGATGATGATTTAATAAACTAGTAACACCAGGAGAAGGGCCGTGGCTGGGCTGGGGCATTCTGGCCACTCTCAGGGCAGCCCAGCAGTCTCATGCCCATCCCAGGCCCCGCAGCCCTCCCTCAGCCATATGCCGGAGCCGCTGCTGCAGCCACAGCATCTGCCGCCACGCTGGCTGCCTGTCGAGGGCCGGGGGCACGGCTCCAATGGGAGCAGCTTCATTTCCCAATCTGGGGAGGGTTTTCTCCATTTGGAGGAGGACTATCAGCTTTTCCTGACCTTCTTCCAAGGGACAGCTGTTTTTCCTTGATCGCTTATTCACTGCTAAGGCTTCTGGCCATAGCTACCGCTGTTTCTTTTGGGCCTTGGATTCAGTTCCACAGCAGTGGCCCCTGGCTGAGCTGGCCTGTTTAATTAGTTATTAAGATGGAAGCACTTTGTTTTTTTGTCACATCTCCTATCATTCTGGAACAGGTCCACTAATAGTTGACACAACTCAGACAAATACCCATTACTCGGCCTTGAGTAGACTAAACAGTTCTGGTGAGTCAACCTTTGTGCTTCGGATTTGCCAGGCACCTGCCTCCCACCCATGTTGCTTTCTGGAGGGTACAGCTGCCAAGGGCCAAGCATGGGCTGGACACAGGCCTCTGCCACCCAAATGGCATCCATTGCATCCATTGCAAATGGATATGGGGCTGCTCCATCTCTTTGGGGCAATGCTCAGCTCTGGAAGCCTGATTATGTGCCGGAGGTGTCTCATGGCAGGATTTCCTGTTTACGTTGCCCTGCGCCTTGTTATTTAGCATCACATCTCTAAACGTGTACCCTTGCACTGCAGCTCTGTGGGAGCTGGGCGGTGAGTCACAAAAGCCCTGGGGGCAATGGCTCCAAGATGGATGGGGAAAGAGGAGGAATTGTGTGGGAGCAGCTGCAGCATGCTGTGCCTCATCTTCCCACAGAGGAACCCACTCTTTGCTTTCCAGAAACATCCTGGGTGGAAGTGAGAGCCTACCACACATTAATGGGGGGGTTGTTTCACACAGGGTGCCTGGGAGCCTGGCATCAGCCAGGCAGGACAGGGAAACCCAGGCAGGAAAACCACATCTGAGCTCCAGTTCTGCAGTCAGCTCTATCAGCTTGCTCTGCTTGTTAAGAATGATTTAGACTCTTGCTATCTTAACAGAGCAATGTCAGGGACACAGACAGATACTGAAGGGTTCCCAGGTGGCTTTCCTCAGTTTCTTTTTGTCCTTTTGCATGTTTTACCCTTTCAGTGTGCTGTGTTCCCCATAAAGAATGTCCTTTAGGCTCCGTCCCATGTGCACAGCCTCAGGGTGACCCACCCTGGTACCACCCTGCACTGCTCTGCTGTATCCCCACACCAAATTAAACACTGACTTACGTGTCAGCTTGGCACGAGGCAATGAGCTCTGGGTGCCCGACAGAAACATATCAGCATTCCAGTGGAGGATGCCAGTGTCACAGATGCTCCAAGGCAGTGTGAGGTAAGCCAACACAGACAACAGGGTGAATATTTTGGTTTCTTGGCTTTGTGGCAGGCTGGTAATTAGCCTGGCCTTTGCATTGGACCCACAGTCCCGTATGCCCCTCTCGGGATGCATAGGGCAGACTATTGCTTAGGCACAGCTTTAAGCCTCCCTCATTTGGGGGAAAACCAATGATTTGTGAGTCCTCAGCATTTGTCTAACACTGTTCCCTTCGCTGGCAAGAAGTGTCTCCTGGGCCTGGGCTTTTCTGCTGGCACAGAAAAAGTGGAAGGATAAGGGTATGTGCCACCCCCAAACTATCCAGCGTTCCCACCGCTGACAGGTGCTGTGGGTGGCAGCTGAAACCTGGCACATTCAGATTAGCTCTTCCAAGGCCCGTGGGAAAAGCTGAAGGTTTACTGCTAAAAATATAATGGAAAACTATCAAAAGAGAGATTTTCTTGTCAGACACAAGTGTTTGCTACCACAAAGCAAAGAAATGCCTTGGGGCTACACCGAGCACTCATGGACACCTGGTTTTAAACATTTGCATGTGCAGCTGAGGTGAGGGATGACCACACCAGCTCTGCCTCTGCCACACATCCCTGGAATCCAGTCTGCCACTTATCTGTTCTGAAGTACGACTGTCCCCGCTAAATGGCTTAACTAGAGCCTCTGTGAGAGGGGCAGAAGGCAGGACACATCACTATTGCCCCATGGGAGGCATCATTTCACCAGGTGACCACGTTCATGTTCACAGCCATGGTGCTGAGGGTTGCACACCTCTGAGGGTGCTGAGCTGTCCCCCCTTCCCGGTGTGGGGCCAGGACTTTATTGGGGCAGGCAGCTGGACCTGGGAGGTGGGAAATCTTACCAGTCCCACTGCCAACTCACACCAGTGGGCAAGCTCTGGGCTGGAGCTGCTATCGCAGGTGTTAGAAGCGGTGGGGGACACCCTAAAGAGTGTTGTGGTGGTGAGAGTGAGGCAGGCAGTGGATCTCCACCCCTAGCCCTGCCCAAGGAGCAGTTACATCCGAGATTTACTATAACACATGGGGCATATGTTTGCTCAGCTGTCTTGGCAGCACGCAGGGATGGACTCTGAGCTGAGGCAAAGTTGCAAAAAGCTGAGGCAGGAGGACAATTTCTCATTCATCAGCCTGGGCAGGGCTTCCACTCCTCCCCTTGACCTTCAAGCTCAGTCCCACAGGTCTGGTTAAGCTGTGGGAGTACTGCCAGAGGCACTCAATGCTGGAGGTGGGTGCAGGCGGCTCCACAGACAGACAGCTGCCTGTCAAACAGCCCTACAACCTTGAATATCACCTATTTCATTTGTACTGCCCAGCACACAGAGCAAGGAAGTCACATTCTGCAAAAATAAATAAAGGAGAAAAAAGATGCCCGTGTTTTACTGTTTGCCCTTTGGTTGTGCTGTCAGAAACAGGTGTTCGGGCTAACAGTGGAGTCCCAGGCAGCCCAGCACTGTGCAGGGAGCTGCAGGCTAAACATGGACCACCTATTTCAGGGCAGACAGAGCCCAAGGAGCGTGCAATCCACAGAGCACTGACTGCAAGAGCCTATCTGGCTGTCTTGGGAGGGGACCACGTGGCTGAGACAGCAGGTAGAGAGCCAGCAGAGACATTTTGTTGTGCGTACAGGCACTGGTGTTTAGTCTCTGCTTTCTGCAAGCCCAGAGTTGTCCACAGTTCCCTGCTCTGGAGGACTCTGCTGAACCTGCCACCTGCCGTGGTACAGCCTCGGCTCACCCACAGTGCTGATCCCTGCTGTGAGGAGCTGGGAGGAAAGCTGCTCAGTGCAGGTGATGCTCAGATGTCCTGAGCTGGGTCTTGACCCCAGCCCTGGTCCTGGGCAACCTCATGTGGTGGGACGGCAGCAGCAGGGTGAGTAGCACAGTCACAGCTGCTCTCTCTGCTCTGAGGGCTCTGCATGGCTCTGCCTCTAGGCCAAGAAGGCCAATGGCATCCTGTCTTGTATTAGAAATAGTGTGGCCACCAGGACCAAGGAAGGGATCGTCCCCCTGTACTCGGCTCTGGTGATGCTGTACTTTGAGTACTGCGTTCAGTGTTGGGTCCCTCACTACAAGAGGGACATTGAGGTGCTGGAGTGTGTCCAGAGATGGGCAATGAAGCTGGTGAAGGGTCTGGAGAACAAGTCTGACGAGGAGCAGCTGAGGGAACTGAGCGTTCATCCTGGAGAAAAGGAAACTGAGGGGAAAATCACTCTAAACAACTACCTGAAAGGAGGTTGTAGTAAAGTAGAGGTCAGTCTCTCCTCCCAAGGAACAAGTCATAGGACAAGAGGAAATGGCCTCAAGTTGCACCAGGGTACGTTTAGATTGGAGATCATTAAGAACTTCTTTACTGTTAGACACTGACCCAGGCTGCCCAAGGAGGTGGTGGAGCTCCCATCCCTGGAGCTATTTTAAAGCCCTGTAGATGAGGTGCTGGGGGACATGGTTTAGTGGTGGGCTTGGCATTGTGAGGTTAGTGGTTGGACTTGATGATCTTAAAGGTCTTTTCCAACTAAAACAATTCCATGATTCTCACCACCACACTGTTTTCAATGGATTGTATCTATCTTCCTAATTTGAAGCCCTGGGAGGACAAAGCAGTCTCCCAATATGTGCCTCATCTTCTCACCACTGAGGAAGAGGAGCTGTGACCACTACAAGTGGTGAGCCACTGAGTCACCATGCTCCAGGCATGGCAGTGCACCAATGGGGACACCAAAGCTTCCCACCACAGCAGCAAAAGCTATTTCTAAACTTTTAACATCAGAAAGTGTGTGTGGGAAGGATACCAAGTCTCCCTGTTACAGCCTCACCATGGCTTTTGCTGCACAGCAAAGAGTTGCCAAGGCAGGAAACCACCTCATGCTTCCTCACACCTCTGCCCTCACCTATGTCTCCAGGGAAGGGTTTCCTGCAGCCAGGAAAGGGGTCAGGCTGCTCCTGCTTTTGGCAGTGGTTTTCAGGCCTGCTTGGTGTGGGGATTGCACACAGCTGCTCCCTGGAGAGCAGTGTCAGCAGCAGTGAGCCTCAGTTGCTTCCCCTTTCAGCGACTGCTTATATTCAGGACAGGAAGATCCCCCCATATTTTCTTTCTCATTTCAATCATAATTTTCTGTATATTGAAATGTTTAAGATTTAACTGCTGAGAGAAGCAACAACAGAAATCAACGTGCTGGGCAAACTTGGGCCACAGCTGAGGGACACACAGGTACAGGGTCTCCCCTCCACAGCTGTGGGTGTGCAGCCAGCTGGGATGCTTGGCACACTCATTGCATACCTGTGTGCGCAAGACAGGGCTGGCAGTGACCTGGGATTGCCTCCACTGTTACCCCTCCAGTGTCCCTCTGCTGTGCAGCCTCATGGACCAGCCAAAGCAAATATCGTGGGAAATAAATGTATAAAACATTATGTCTGCTGATGTGGCCAGCACAAGACATTCAGGCATCTACAAGCTGTGCAGAACACCCAAACGCATCTTTTGTGTATCTCAGTCTAGGTAAGGTGGATTCCCACAGCCCTTGCTCCCCAGATAGGTGTGCTGGCATCCCTTGAACCTTGGGGCTCGAGGTCAGTCACTCCAACACCTCTGTCATCCTAACACAGACAATTGCCATCACGGCTGGGCTCAGTCCAGCCCCAGTGATGTCTCAATGTTTACAAATAAAGAAGGGCTGTCAGTTTACTCATTCACCCAAAAGTAGAATTTATGGCGAGGCTGTGCAGTCCCCTGCTGTTAATGCCAGGCAAGTGTGGTGCTGGGTGACTTGAGGGGATGCACTGGCAGCAGAGTGGGCGAGGACACCCATCTGTCACTGCCCACACCATGCAGAGCCCCAGCGGTGAGCTCATCCTGAACCTTTTGCATCGGTGTGGCCACAGCATTTGACTCATCGTAAGGATCCCTCACACTGGATTAAGGTATTGCTGCACTCCAGCTTTGAACATTGACATGTCAAGAGGAGAGAGCATCTCGAAGGTGGTGTTTATCTCTTAGACAAACTGAAGAAGTTGCTGAGGGTACTGCTTACCCTCAGGTCAGGGGATGACTTCATCCAGCCTCCCTCCCTGAGGGACATCAATGTTGTCAAAAAGGTGTTGAAGGAATACCAAAACCAGTTCTCTATATAAGCTGAGAAGCAATAACACCTGGAGAAGGGAAGGAGATTTCCTTCTAACAAAAAGGGTCGGGTTTGTTTTCTAGAGCCAGTGTGAAGCTCCAAACAGCCTTTCATCCATGACTGCAGAGCCAGGCCTGTAGGAGAAGTTGGCTGAATCATCAGGATGGTGGTTCATGCTCATGCTGAAGCACCCTGAGTGCACCCTGAGTGAGCACCTCTTTGGGGCTGATCCAAGGGTTGGCAGATAGCAACATGATTTTCTTTAAATTCTACTCACTTGTCCCCACTACAGTTATTTCTTATCAATCCTATATGTTTTTATACCCATCTCCAACCTAGCTGAGACCAGGGTTCCCATCCAGGCACTCATTAACAGGGTGGCCTAAAGCTCTGGTAGACAAGGTCTGCCGTCTTTCAGTAGGAGTTTGTCTGTTAACTTTCAAAAAGTTACATCCCAATGGCCTATCTGTGGCTCTTACACCAGTCCAAGAAGGTGCAGCAGGACTCCTGTCACGGGGCTGGGAGGTATGGTTACACAGTGCATGATTATCCTGATAAATTGATTGTTTGCTGAGGTGTACTATGAAATCACCACTGTAGAAGAGTTGGATATGGGGAAGGCGCTGCAGTTCTGCTTCTTGCTTTGGGAGGACTGATGAAGGTCAGCATTGTTGCTTGGACAGTGAAGGTCACCTTAGTCTTTCCCCCTTAGCAGCCACACTTTCAAGAATCTTTTTGAAGGGTTGGCTCTCCCTGTAAGTGGGGTTTGTTTGCAGTTTTTGCAGTTTAAGACCTGAGGGAAAGCTGTACTTAGATGGTGTTGTGCAAACAGAAAATAAAAAGTAATCAAAGACTCAGAAAAACTGTTCAGTCAGCATTTTAAACCACTAGTTTCATCCTTCAGAACATGTTTCTGCGAGCATGGTATATGATATAACAAATAACTGGTCTATGGTACAGAAGTGCAATAAGTTATCGCTCTTGCTTTGCTGTAGTTCAGCAGTATCCGAGTCACTTGTGCAGCTTTCACTTAACCTGTGCATTAGGAAAGTTAATTACATGGTCACATACTGGAGATCAGCTGGGACCCTTGCTCCCATCCATGACGGGAGAGGTGAATGGAGTTAAATCCAGTTGTTGTCTGATCACCAGTGGTGTTCCCCAGGGCTCAGTGTTAGCTTCTGTTCTGTTTAACATCTTTATCAATTATTTGGATGAGGGGATAGAGTGCACCCTCAGTATATTTGCTGATGACATGAACCTGGGCGGAAGCATAGATCTACCTGAGGGCAGGAAGGCTCTTCAGAGGTCCCTGGACAGGCTGGAGCAATTGGCCAAGGCCAATTGCTTGAGATTCAACAAGGCCAAGTGCCAGGTCCTGCACTTGGGCCACAACAACCCCAGGCAATGCTGCAGGTTTTGGGATGAGTGGGTGGAAAACTGTCTAATGGAAAAGGACCTGGTGATATTGGTCAAGAGATGGCTGAACATGACCAGCAGTGTGCCCAAGTGGCCAAGAAGGCCCATGGCTTTCTGGTCTGTACCAGCAGCAGTGTGGCCAGCACGGACAAAGAAATGATTGTACCCTTGTACTTGTCACTGGTGAGGCCACACCTCAAATACTGTGTTCAGTTTTGGGCCCCTCACTCCAAGAAAGACATTGAGGTGCTGGAGCATGTCCAGAGATGGGCAACAAAGCTGAGGGAGGGCCTGGAGAACAAGTCGGATGAGGAGTGGCTGAGGGAGCTGGGGATGCTTAGCCTGAAGAAGAGGAGGCTGGGGGGAGACATGATCACTCTCTACAATTACCTGAAAGGGGGTTGTAGTGAGGTGCGGGTTGGTCTCTCCTCCCAATTAACAATGATAGGACATGAGGAAATGGTCTCAAGTTGTGCCAGAGGAGGTTTAGATTGGAGATTAGCAAGAACTTCTTTACTGAGAGGGTTGTTAGACACCGTCACAGGCTGCCCAAGCAGGTGATGGAGTCACCATCTCTGGAGATATTTAAAAGATGTGTAGCTGAAGTACTGAGGGACGTGGTTTAGTGGTGGGCTTGGCAGTGTGAGGTTAGTGCTTGGACTCAATGATCTTACAGGTCCTTTCCCATCAAAATTATTCTATCACTTTATGAACATGACTGGGCTGTGCTCAGGGAAGGCTCCTGCCTGCAGGATCCCTGCCTGTGTGATGCAGCTGTGAAAGAAAGGAGGGGATTGAAAAGGGAGGAGGGACAATGAGTTACTAAAGTTGATTGGTTAAAGGACCTGATGGCCCTGCTGAAATTAGGATGCTTCTAGCAATGCTGACACCCTGTCAACCTGAAGGTGACCTGACCTCCACATCACCCAGGCACCCAACATGCAGCAAGAGGCATATATGGTTTTGAGGAGGGCCAGGCATACACAGCTGCACCGAGACGTGTTCTTCGTGATGAAATTATCCTTTCCTGAGCATTCCAGATGAGATGGGCAGACTGAGCCCAGCTCCCCCACTGCAAAGCTGAGGGGAGAGGCTTGCCTGTGCCTGCAACGAGACAGGGGAGACAGCAGCATTAGTGGCTGCAGACTGCTGCTATGATGACAGCATCACAGGAGCACCTGTGAGGAAATTAATCCTTCTAAAGCCTGTGCAGGGATTACCTGGGTGCATACAACCAAGCCACGCACTGGGGGTGGATGGTGAAGGCAGAAAGGAGGTGAGCAAAGGAGGTGAGCGCCCCAGACACAGACCCAGGGCTGGTGCAGGAGAGGATGCCAGAGCTGGGAGCTGGGGTGAACATCTCTGCTGGCTGTGCTTGGCAGCACCACGCCAGAAAGCTTCCTTCTCCTCTCCAGCCAGCTCCCTCTTCCCAGAAGCCCTCACCACAGCCGTGCGAGCAAACAGGTATGTCATGCTGCAATTACAAATGGTCAGCCCGCATCAGCCAGAGACGGGTGGGAATTAGGGCTCCAATGGCATCTAGTATTTTTCTCATTTTTTACAATCTGACTAGTTTCAGACTAATTTGGTGTTGTCTTGTGTTCTGTCATTTTGGTTTCATTTTTATCATTATTGCTATAATTACATTTATGCGTGTTTCTGTTTGATTAAGCACCAAATAGTAAATACCCACATGCAGTAGTCACAGCAAGAAGAAATCCAGGGATTTGCTCTCCTGTTTCTAGCTGGCCCCAGCGCAAACAGCACCCAGCTCAGGATGTTCACCTTAGAGGAACGCAGGAAATCTGGAAGCAAACATTCAGAGAACTGCCTCTGGGCAAAGACAGAAAAAACAGTTTGCTCCCTGGCTCCGTTGTCCTTTAGGTTCCTACAGCAATCAGGCATCTTCCTCTCTTTACTCACCTGCTGTTTGTTGCTTAGCAGTTGTGTTAACATGTGAGGCATGAATATTGCCTGTAATACTTATTTATGTAACCTCTTAGGCATTTTAGGAGGCTTAAAATTATCTTCAAGTGCAGTAAGATACATGAGCACCACCATCAGCAATGTTCACTAAGGCACTTACAGAATCACTTGACCACAGCCAAGATTTCTCTTTTTGGGCAAGTTGCAGCTCTCCATCCTGGGTCACGGATCCAGTGCGTTTCAGGTGGCAGCACCTCAGTTCAGAAAGTTGTCTGTACCCATCAGCTGTGCTGCAAAAACCCACTGTGATCACATTCACCAGGTCAGTTTGAAGGAGAATATTTTCTTGTGCAGGCAGGCAAGCCAAGGGCTGGCATGTAGATCAGTGCTGTCGGGCTAAAGCTGGTGGCGACAGCACAGCTTTTGGTGGTGAGTGCCCACATCTGGGTGATTAAGTGACAGCAGGGAGAGCAGGAGGAAGGGCATAAGGGTGGGAATGCTGAAGCCCTCTCTCTCCATGCTGCAAACGTGTCCCTGGGAGAGTGCCCGCCCAGCCCAGCGGTTGCCTCTGTGCCAGAGAGCTGGGCCATGTGGGCCGTGAGGCCAAGGATGATGAGGAGGACACGACGGAAGGAAGCAATTAAAGATGGAGGAGGAGGCGGCTCATCATGATTGCTGTCGGGTGGAAGTCGTTCTGGGAGACGACACACACCCATGAGCTGTCGTGGCCTCCACAGCTGGGGCCCTAGCACTGCTTCATTTTTTGATTGGTACATGTTTCTTCAAACCATCAGAGTGGCAGAACCAGACCCAAAGACCTCAACTCACCTCTTTAAGCACCCGCAGGTGGGGTCTGTCATGTGGAGCAGCTCAGACGAGGGCAGGGGGTGGCTGTCACTGACAGGAAACACTGCAAGAGGAGGGTCGAGGGGCACCTGTCCACTTGTGAAAGGATGGGGCAGGTCTGAGGTCTGGCCAATGAGGGCAAACTAGCTTTGCCAGGTGGGGACAGCTCTGGCTTGACACAAGCTCCCAGAACTGCTCCCTAGAGGAGAGATATGTTGCTCTGCTCCATGACCACAGACGTGACTTCCCCTGCTCCCCCAGAGCAGACATTTTGCAAGGAGAAGATCTCCAGAGCTGGGATCCATGGCAGCTATTTTTATTGGTTAAATGGGGGCCACAGAACACTGTTGTCCTTGACAGGGCTTCTCCCCCAGCACATCCCACAGCTGTTTTGTCTCCCAAGGCCATCAGGCATTTCCTTGGGGTTTGACCCAGCCAGGCACTTCACATACTAAATCTGAAGCACATCAGTAGGCTTACTCAGACCCCAAAGCACCCGGACTAAGTACACAACAAGCACGCTCTTCTTCTGTGGCTGTCACAGGAAGGACATCCTTTTGCATCGCTTATTATTTGGACATCAATTTGTAGTATAGCAGGAAGAGCCAAGGACGAGTGTCTCCTGCCAGCTGCTCCCAGGCAAAGTGCCCGTTTTGGACCAAGGTGATGGCTCCAGGGCAACATGAAGCTGCTTTGCTGCATGTTGCAGCATGTGGCTGCCGTTTGCAGGGCTCAGGAAGGATCACTTTTGCCACTTTTGGAAGCAGCAAAAACAGGCATTCGCCTACGAGAAAATATGCAGACACGTGAAACCCAGGAGCTTTTCATCACCCCAGTTGGACCAGTTGCAGCCTGACTAACAGGAGGCCAAGCCTATATTTACTACAATTTATATAAATCAAGAGAGATCCCATGAAAGACAACCAACCAACCTAATTGCTTTAGGGACAAATTCCTTCTGACACATACATCTGATAACATCAATTACCTTCCAAACAGACTGATTTAAATGCTGTGGGTGTTTTCAGAGGTGATAAACATTATGGGAGGAGGCCAAGGCTGAAGCTGAAAGCACATGGGCAAAGGCAGAGTCACCAATAAGGGACAACATCCATCAGAGACCGTACACTCATGGGTGATAGAGACCCCAGGATGGCCTGTTCACAGCTCCTCGCATGCCACAGGCCAAAAAAAAAAGCTTTCAGCATCTTATACAAACTTCAGGCCTCTAGTGAAAAACAAATTCAAAGCTAGGCTGTGCTAAAGCACACTGCTGTGTCAAAACCTCCTGCAATAGTAGGGAATATGATGAATATAAGATGCTTAGTGCTGTGTGGAGGCCTCTCCTTGACAGCCCCCTTGAACAAATCCACCCCACTCTCCGCTGCCTTTGGTCACCAGGTCAGCAGGAGGCCATGCAGTGCCCGGGGAGAAGTGGATGACACTACACCCCTTACTGTCCATCGCTGCTACAGAGCAAACCTCCCCACTGTCATGCGGACAGACTGGCCCCTCTGCACCTCCACATGCCCCCCAGGAGTGGTGGCTACCTGGGGGAGCTCTGACAGCTGCAAGAGGAGCTGCTCCAGGTGAGCTCCGCCAACTGGAGCTACACGTCTTGGCACCCTTGTTCTCGGGAGGCTTTGTTCTTCTGCTGCTCAGGCCCAAGTGGCTGGCGCTGCTTCATGGGCCTGAGCTCCTGTGGCTGTTTCCGTCTCTAGCTGGTGGCATTTGCTTCCCCCTCCTCCCTCTGCCAGGCAGAGCATCCCGTCCCCGCAGGCACCGGGTGGCTCGCGCACAGCTCACGGGGAGGTGGCCGGGCCTCTCAGAGCTGGCCCAGGCTTGGGGCCCCACACTGTGCTCCCATGGCCGTTAGATGTAATTGTTAGTTTTCTGTGGTTTTCCAGTTCAAAGGGTCTGAAATAATAAGAAGGCTGCGTCATTGCCTGACAAGACTGGTGTCTGCTCATAGCAATGGGTGCCAAGGATGTGTTTTGCATGCCTTGGGGTGCAGCAAAAGGGTTTTGGGGGTATCTGAGGGCAGAAGGGCTGCAGGAATACAGCACTGGAGGACAATCAGGCTTGACATGGCATAACAAAGTGCAGGCTGTTTGGAACCGGCTCAGGAGGCAAATTTCCCATCAGCTGTGTGCAGCTGGGGCCAGTAGGATGTTAGCTCTCATTTAGGGTTGCATTTTCGGGCTCAGAGTGACTTTAAGTCTCTGTGGACCTTTGCAGCAGCTGTCCCACCCCAGTGAAGGTCTCAATCCTGGAAAGAAAAAGGAGGGAGGAGGAAAAGGAGTTGGGCAGGAGTTCAGAGGAGTTATTTGCAAAGTAAAAGAGAATGAGGCGGGACAAAAGTGAAAAGTGAAGTCATTGCAAAGCACTAACTGTGTGAATCTTAAAGGAATCTTGAAAATCTTGGAAAGAAAGAGGATAGAGTCACCCTAACAGCAGAAGGGAAGCAGGAGACCTGCAAAAGCTCTTCCACGTCTGTGAGAAGTCAATGCCAAAGCAAACACATCACTGCCCCTACTTCTGCACTCAGAAACAATGTACAAAACCACTAATTCTGAGAAACAGGTGTCATGAGGATGGGTAGACTTAAGCTGGGAAGGACCTATGCTCTCCAGTTTTTCCTGGGAGTCGAAGATCCTACAGCCAGCCGCAGCTGAAACACAGGAACAGAGGGAGAAGCCTACAGAGCTAATTGGTCCTGATTTGCAAGAACTAAAAATAAATCCCGGGGGAAGACCTCAGTGAGCAGCCCATCTCCAGGGGATGCTGACTCAGGCAAAGCAGCGTGATGCAGATGAACGGGGAGGTGAGAGCCTGAGCAGAAATCTCATTACAGCTACCTAGCTGTTCCTGCTAACCTGCCTCCTATTTATTGCCCCAAGGGCTTAAGGAAAGAGCATTAAGAATGAAATTAAGAAAGCAGAAATGTTGGCTGAGTGTCTGAGAAATCTCCGTGACATGGCGGAATGACCTGTGTGTCCGCAGCAATCTTTGCCAGCACCATCAGCTGGACAAGGTAAGGGGAGCAGGCGCAGCTCTGCAGCAGCAGCTCCTCCAGCCCCAACCCAAGTACCCCTGGGATGCTCCTCTCCCTGCTGGGCACTTCCAGGCTCCTGGTCCTCAGATAATGGGGGAGCGGGGATGCACAGCCACCTCTGGGTGTCCTGTGGGCAGCGATGCTCCCAGGAGCTGGGTTGACCCCCAGGCTGAACTAGTTCACCCTTCGCTATTCACCCTCGCTAGGAGTGGGGTGCAGCCCACACATCTCAGGGTGGGGATTCCATGGAAACGGGGAGACACCTCTCAGCCTGGCATCCCACTGCCATTCAGAGGATACATGGCAGCTCATGAGTCCCTGAGCGAAGGGGTGAGCACTTTGATGTACTGCTGTATCACCCCAGCTGCTCCCGCAGCCCCTCAAAAGCATTGAGGATCACACAGGAGCAGCTGCATTGTAGCAGTGTGCAGTGGGTTTGTGTGACCAGGTTTTGGTAGCAAGGGGCTGCAGGGGTGGATTCTTTAAAAAATAAAGAGCTGCCAGACGCTTCCCCTGTGTCTGACAGGGCCAGTGCCAGCCAGCTCTGAGATGGACCCACCACTGACCAAGGCCAAGCCATTTACCAATGGAGGTAATGCCTCTGTGATGAACATGCTGGAGAAGGGGAAGAAGTTGCTGTGCAGTTACTAAACTGCAGGAGCAGACAGGAATGAAAATGTGAGAACATCTCCACAGCCACCAAGGTCAGTGGAGAAGGAAGGGAGGAGGTGCCCAGGCACCGGAGCATAGATTCCCCTGCAGCCTGTGAGTGAGGCCCTGCCCCTGCAGCCATGGAGGCCACCAGGGAGCAGAGACCCACCTGCAGCCCGGAGAGGACCCCACGCTGGAGCAGGTGGATGCCTGAGGGAGACTGTGACCCTATGGGAAGCCCACACTGGAGCAAGTTCCTGGCAGGACCTGGGAACCTGTGGATAGAGGAGCCCACACTGGAGCAAGTTCCTGGAAGGACTTGGGAATCTGTGGAGAGAGGAGCCCACATTGGAGGCAGGTTTGCTGTCAGGACTTGGGACTCTGTGGGAGACCCACACTGGAGCAGTTCATTTCTGAAGGACTATTTTCACTGTGGCTGAGATCTATACTGGAGCAGTTTGTGAAGAACTGTAGCCCATGGGAAGGACCCACGTTGAAGAAGTGGGACCCCACAGTGTAGCAGTGGGAAGTGGGAGGAGGCCTCCCGCTGAGAAGATGCAGCAGCAAAGTCTATCTATGATGAACTGACCACCACTCCCATTCCCCATCTCCTGCACTGAGGGGGAGGAGGTAGGAACCCAGGAAGAGGGAGGGATGGGGCAAGGTGTGCTAAGATTTAGATTTTATTTCTCATTTCCCTGCTCTGTTTTGGCTGGTTGTTAATGAATCAAACCAATTCTCCCCAAGCTGAATGTGTTCTGCCCATGACCCTAATTGCTGAGTGATCTCCCTGTCCTTATCTGGACACATGAGCCCTTCCTTATATTTCTGTCTGTCCTGTCCAGCTGAGGAGGGGGAGTGATAGAAAAACTTGGTGGGCACCCGGCATCCAAACGGGGTCAAACTGCCACACAGTGAAATGAGCATACACTTGCTCAGCCAGCAGTTTACCATCTCTCATCAAACTCTTCTTCTGACCCTCTTCAAAAACAAAAAAACTGATTAAAAATGAAAAACACTGGGAATAAAACTCATAACAGACAGTGGAGACTTCCTCCCTGTCCTGCCCCAACTGCCATTGTCTCGGGCAGCAATATGTGCATGAAATGCAAGAAGCCCTCAGCGCTGGTGCCTGGGCTGGCAGTGCAATGTGAGGTTGTCATGCTCTGTCTGTCCTCTAATTTGCTATGTTGGCACAGGCATCTGTGTTGGTAATTATGCACATAGTGGGATCCACAGCGTTACACATAGCCGCTAGCACAAGTGAAGAGCCAAGAGAATGAGGCGCTGCGAGAGCGCAGCTGAGCCAGAAATTTGGCACGCCTGGAAAACTTCATGCAACGTGTATCAGTGCCTCCCTATGGAGGGCTGGTGGGAAACAACTACAAATACTCGCTCTTATAAACAAGAGTTGGCTAACAAATGCATAAATAATAGAATCTTTGTTCCATTTCCCGTCACTTCTGCTATTGCAGTGCTGCTGTCCTGGCAGAAACGATGTCAGAGAGTGACAAGTTATCTCTTGGATGGGAGGTTATCTCTTGGATGGGAGGAGGACTCTTTTCTCAAAATCCTAAGAGAGCAGCAGCTGGTGCCAGGATTAGATGGACATACAGCCCTGTGTAGAGTTCTGGATAACCCTAGGCCAGAGAAGGCTGAGCTTTTGTGAGATCCGCAGAGGGAAGTGAATCTCCAGCTCTTATGCAAACAGCCCTGCATTCAAGCTTTTAAGCAGATGCTTACCTTCAGTCACAGACTCAGGTTCCAGCAACAGCAAAATCATGGGACCTGTGGTTCACAATCATGGCAAGATCCTGTGCAGGCTGCCAGTGGCCACCAGCCATAGAGGCTACCAGGAGTTGATGGAGGTTCACCAGGCAGGAGATGGCAGCAATTCTTTCTTCTTCCATCCCAAGGATCTCCAACAGCTGCTCCCTCTGACACACAAGAAGGGCAAAATGGTTGCAAAATGCTGGGGCTGCAGAGATGCTGGTTCTGCAGCATCTCACAAGATTGCCAGACTGGGACATCCTGGCCTCAAAGCCCAGGAGCTGGTGAGGGGAGCATTATTCTCTTCCAGAATCTGTGCTCACTTGCTGTCTGATCTTGGGTGGCAAAACAACAATCCCATCTATGGCTTTTTGCTATTGTAAACCCCAAACAATACTTAAATTCTCCAGGAAAAAAAAAAGGAGACCAACCCTTAGCATCCTGCTAGCACAATGTAATACAGTGATTTACAAAAGGCTGTGAACCCCATTTTTATCTCCTGCTTCAATTGTTAAAATAATTAATTACTTCTGGATACTTTTAATTAAAAGACCGCTGTATTGCTAATTATGTTTAAAATACTTAACATTGAATCATTCCATCTACAATTTACTGACAGCAGTGACCACTAGCATCTTTAATATTCCAATCTCAAACTGTCCTGGAAGTGTTATTTTTATGTGTGCACTTCAGTGGCCACTGGTAATTCTGCAGCTTAAATCAACATGCTGCTTTTTCCATTCCCCAAAATGACACAAAGGTATTTGTGAGAATTGCAGCTGTCCAACCAAATTATCATCAATCACATTAAATTAGAAATCATGAGGAAATGGTTTAGTTTTATATCATCATTTTTGTTCCAAACTGAGCAAGAGAAATAAAGCTTCTATTCTTGAGAGTTGGGCAGAGAGGAACCTCATGAGGTTCACCAAGGACAAGTGCAGAGTCCTGCATCTGGGAAGGAACAATCCCGTGCACTAGTACAGGCTGGGGATTGACCTGCTGAAGAGCAGCTCTGCAGAGAGAGACCTGGGAGTCCTGATTGATAATAAGCTAAATATGAGACAGCAATGTGCCCTCGTGGCCAAGAAGGCCAATGGCATCCTGGGATGCATCAAGAAGAGTGTGGCCAGCAGGTCAAGGGAGGTTCTGCTTCCTCTCTACTCTGCCCTGATGAGGCCTCATCTGGAGTCCTATATCCAGTTCAGGGCTCCCCAGCTCAAGAGGGACAGAGAACTGCTGGAGCGAGTCCAGTGCAGGGCCACCAGGATGACCAGTGGACTGGAACATCTTCCTTATGAGGAAAGGCTGCTGGAACTGGGGTTGTTGAGCCTGGAGGGGACTGATGGGGAACCTTATTAACATTTACAAATACCTAAAAGATGAGTGTCGAGAGGATGGGGCCAGTCTTTTTTCTGTGGTGTCCAGTGACAGGACAAGGGGTAATGGGCACAAACTGGGATACAGGAAGATCCACTTGAACATGAGGAGAAACTTCTTTGCTGTTCAGGTGATGGAGCCCTGGCACAGGCTGCCCAGGGAGGGTGTAGAGTCTCCTCCTCTGGAGGTTTTCAAAACCCACCTGGCCATGTTCCTATGTGACCTGATCAAGGTGAACCTGCTTTAGCAGCAGGTTGGACTGGATGATCTCTGGAGGTCCCTTCCAACCTCTACCATTCTATGATTCTTCCTCTGTAGCACTCCCAGACTGCACCCTCATTTCCTTCCATTCCCGCTGCTGGTGCTCTGCAGGTGCTTCCAGGTGTGAAGACTTCTGTTGAAGACAACAAGAGTTTGGAGGAGAAGCCATAGCACTGCTCAACCAGCAGAACAGCCTGGGGCACCTGGGAAGCTCCAGAGGGGGCTGAGCCTGCTGGTGACTGCAGCAGTGAGAAAACAGAAGGAAACCAAAGCTCAGCAGAAGACAATTGCCCACACAGAGATGTCATCACATGCCACAGTGGACCTGTGATATCCATGGGATGCTGTGGTTGAGCACCTCACTCAGGCATCCGTGCGCTCCTTAGCTCAATGGTGCTCCTGCCCCTCTGCTCATCCACAGCCCATGATGGCAGGGCCAGCCTGTTGCTGTGCCTGGCCTTCCTAGTTCCACTCATCATTTTATGAGAAGCAAAAACCACGTTTCCAGAGCTCTCCCTGCGTAGCCATCACTTGGCAGTGTGCACAGCTGGAGCATTAGAAAGCCAGATAATTTTTCACCTGGTGTCTCATTCCAGCCTCTCCCTGAGATTTGTATGGAAAGAGCCCAGGGTAATGTTGCATCCCTACGTTAGGTGAAGCTAAACAGTTACACAGCTTCAAAACTCAGCTTATCCTCACAGTTGTTCCCTCTGTTCCCCTCCTGTGTTCATTCCTTGGCACAAATGGATAGAGTTTCTCTCAGAGCATCTTGAGGAATTCCCTTCAGAAGACCTTGCAGTCTTCAGGAAGCCAGAGGGAAACCGATAGAGCTGAGACTTATCAGGGAATGAATAAATTCAGCTTCTGGAGGCCCAACGTTCTCCAGACAATATGTGTGAGCTGTCAGGATCTGCTCTGCCAGCTCAACCAGCTGTTTTGAATGCAGATCATATGATTGTCATCTGTCTGGTGACACTGGGGCTGGATGCTCTGCTGACCCCATGCCCACAGCTGATGCTGTTCTGCTGCACTGAGCCTGCAGACCCCACACTGCCAGCAGCGGTGCAGGGGAATTGCAAGGGAATTCATCCCTCCTGCTTACTCTTGTGTACAATACTGACTGCTGAGTGCACCAGCACCACACCACCAATCCGCCTCTGTGATGGAAGAGATTTTCTTCGAAGACTAGCATTTAAGCTTGCTTTCTGACTTCTGTTCAAGCGACTTTCGATTCACATCCGACTACACCAGCCCTCCATCAGGTCTCCCTCTGCCGGGAGCACAGATGGCTGGGGAAGACACCTGAGCATCAGAAAACCCAGAAGCATCAGCAGCATCCGGGAGCACTGAAGCACCTGGGAATCAGCACCAAGCACCTCCGTCCTCTCATCCGCCGACGGCCCCGATTTCGCTCTCTCCGAGCCCGAGGCAGCTGCCAGGGGGCAGAAGCAGCGCTTCCGAAGGCCTGCCGCACCCGGCGCGGCGCGGGCGGCTGCGGAGGAGCGGCGCTGGCGGCGGAGCAGCCCGTTGCCGGCGGCACGTCGGGCGGCGGTCGGCAGAGGGCAGCTCCGCGCCGCGAACGCGAAGGCGGGACGGGGCCCCGCGGACGGCGCGGCGCGGGATGCGGCACGGCGCGGGATGCGGCACGCACCGCCCCCTGCCCGGCCGCCGTCCCCGGCGCCCCGCACCGCCCGCACGCCCCCTGCGCTGCGGGACCCCAGCGACAAAAACACCGCGTCTTCTGGGGCCGCTGGAGACTCAGCGTGGTCCATCTGCCCAGCGAGAGCCCGGTTTGGTCCTTGGGAAGCCCGGAGGGAAGCTACTGCCTCTCTGCAGGGAAGCTGGGGTGGCAGATGTCACCCTCCCATGTCTGTGAGAGGCCCTAGACAGGGTGGTGGGTGACAAGGTGTCCTGGTTTTGGCTGGGGTAGGGTTACTTTTCTTCCTAGTAGCTGCTACAGGGCTGTATTTTGCGTTTATGCTGAAGAGAATGTTGATAAAAAATGATAGAACACGAGGAAGTATGTTCAAGTTGTGCCAGAGGAGGTTGAGAGTGGAGATTAGGAAGAACTTTTTCGTGGAGAGGGTTGTTAGACACTGGCCCAGGCTGCCCAGGGAGGTGATGGAGTCCCCAGCCCTGGAGATGTTTAAAAGCCCTGTAGTAGAGGTGCTAAGGGACATGGTTTATGGGCCTGGCAGTGTGAGGTTAGTGGTTGGGCTCCATGATCTTAAAGGTCTTTTCCAACTGTAATGGTTCAATGATTCTAGTGCTATCCCGGCGATGTTTGGGTTGTTGCTGAGCAGAGCTTGCACAGCACCAAGGCAATTTCTGCTTCTTACCCTGCCCCACCAGCAAGTGGGCAGGGAGGGTAGGCAGTGTGTGCACAAGACTCGGGGAAGGAACAGAGCCAGGACAGCTGACCTGAACTAGCCACAGGGCTATTCCATACCACAGGACGTCATGCCCAGTATATCAACTGGGAGCACTGAGCTGGGGGTGTGGATGGCTGCTCAGGCATCCATCAGTGGGTGGGGAGCAATTGCAATGCGCATCAGGTGTTTTTCTTGAGTTTTGTTTCTCTTAATTGCTATTATTGTACTTTTCTTACTGTTCTTATATTTATTTTAGCTTAGTTATTATACTTGTTTTTGTCTTCACCCAGGAATTTTGATTTTCTTTTTCAGTTCCCCTCCCCAGGAGGGGGAGTGAGTGAGCAGCTGCCTGGTGCCACGTTACTGGCTGGGTTTGAGCCACAACCCAGGGCAGCAGGGCTGCCTGCTTCACTGGCCCAGGTGGGCATGGTTTGGACTCCTCCTGGAAAAAGTCCATGCAGTCCATGCAAAAAATCAGGAAAAGTTCTTTCACTTTGCCTCATGTGGTGGGTCCAAGCCCCTGGGGCAGGGGAGGCTGCCCCATTCTCCCCCACTGCCCACCAGAACACCCGCTGCCTGATTGAAGAGGTGAACTGGGGCAGCATCACCTCGTGCATCACAGAGCCGCAAGAGAGGGCACGACCTTGTTAGAGATGTATTTTCTGCAAATCATTCTGCAGTAAATAGATCAGAGGAGCCCTGGCTGTTGCAGAAACACCAGTGAAGAGGGTCAGTGGCAGAAATTTTAGTCCAGAAATTCTTTATAGCCTTTCTTTCCCGATATGCAGGACCCAGACAATTTATTAGGTGATCATCATGACGTGTGGCAAACAAACTCAGAGAGGAAGCTCCTGCTGGCTTCAGCAGTGATTTTGCTGTCTTCCCAAAGGCAAAAGGTGGGCACGTGTGGCTGGGGCCCATCTTCTGCCGCAGGTGTTTTCTTTCTCCTATCTCCTGAGATCCGTTCCCAAACTTAAACCCTGCCCTTCGCCACGCTTTGTCCGCATGTGTGATACTTCCCGGGAGGGTTTGACTCTAGGAGCCATCAGACAGACCACAGCCGCCACAGCCATCGTGTCTCCATCTGCAAAACGCAGCCTGACTCCCCCAGCGCTGGCAATGGCTGGAGGAGACAGCCCACGTTTCCACTCTGAGCAGTCAGCAGGGAAGAGGTCCCCGCTGACTCCAGCATGAATAAACTGAGGAAAACAATTAACTATGACAATTAATTTGGCAACCTCGGCTGCTATTTTGCACCTCTGGGACAGAAAGACGGCTGCAGCTCGTTGCATCGGCTCTCCACCGTGCTTGTAAGGAAGCAGGGTGGCAGGAGGTGCTGCTGCTGGTCTCAGAGGTACCATGCAGAGCAGTCACACACATGCTGCTGGCCTGGGCCGTGCCAGAGCTGCATGGCCACCAGCAGGCCCAGCACCAGGGGCTGGCTCAGCTGCTGCACCACTGGGCCACCGCCGGCAGTACAGGCCCATGGCAGACCCAACACGGCTTCTGCTGACAGAGACCAGCACACTGTTTAACATCCAGGAGGTGTATTTCTGCAGCAACATGTGCCTGACGGTATTTGGGAAGTGCTGAAGAGTGAGCGCCTGCCTTTCGCTGTGGCAGGAGATGTCTGCAGGCCCCCAGTGCACAGCGTTGTCCAGCCTGCCAGAGGGAGCTGCTGGCCTCCTGCAGCCTGCTGCGGCCTGCCCAGCCCTGGCAGCTCACGGGGATACACAGACGCCTCTGCTTCAGGGGGAAGAAGCACCAGGTTGCAGCCATTTTGCACTATGACGGGCTCCTACCCAGTTCATGGTGAAGCTGGACAAGGGTGGACAAGGGTGCTGCTGTGGGCAGCCCTCCGTGGTGACAGTGCAGCTGGGGATGGGCAACACCAGCCCAGTGTCCCCCCGAGACATCCTGGTCTTTGCTAAACTCAAGGCACTGGTCCAACCCCCTTGCTCAAGCAGGGCCACCTGCAGCCAAGTTGCTCAGGTACACATCCAGACAGCTTGTGAGTTTCTCCAAAGCATGGAGACTATAACCCCCTCAAGACAATCTGTGCCAGTGCTTGGTCACCCTCACAGTGCAAAAGTGTTTCCTGATGTTCAGATGGAGCCTGTTTATGCCCATCACCTCCCGTTCTGGGTTAAGGATCTCTGGGGATGATGACATGGGCTGCCTTCTGCTCAGCAGAAGGATCCTGCTGTCAGGATATCGCATACACTGTAGTTACTCAGAAAGTAAAGCAGAAAGCGAAGCAAGCAGGAGCGCTCCTTGGCAGATGTGCCCACTGGAGATGCCTTTTCCCCTTGGCTGGTGGGAGGATGTGTCCCCTTCCTCAGAGGTGGCTGTGCCCATCACCATTCCCCACCATCGCAGCCCCAAGCCCATTAGCAGAGGCGCAGGTTTACCTAAGGGTACATGTTCAAGCCCAGGTTCCTGCACTGCTGGTGTGCCCAAGCCCAGGGGCTGGTTCACAGATGCTGCAAGGCAGGCACTGCCCAGCTGGAGTGACTGCTGGGGGGCAGCTGCAGCAAGCAGAGAGCCCAAACACTGGCATGTTTTTGGAGAAAGACCAAAGACCGTCACCAGGCACTTAGCAAACAAGCTCTGGGGGAGATGCAGAGGTTGGTTGAAATGGTATCTCATCCCTGAGCTCTGGAGTTCTCAGAGTCTCCTTACACGTCCTCAAGCCCCCACTTTCCCTGATGCACCACACACCCACTGACCACCTCATCTGAGCACGCAGCAGCTGCTGTCATACAACAGTTTTATTTCACTGTCCTCGAGCTTCTCTGTTCGTGCCCCAAGTCAGAAAGTTTTGGGGTTTTAGAGGGGCTTTAGTCCTGAAGGACCAAGCTGCTTCTGCAGGGGTGTCACAGCCCACGGGCTGAGCAAAGAGCGAATCTCCATGAGTCATTAAGCTCCTCTCCCCCGAGAAGCAGCTGGCTCTCGGTTGCACCCGGAGGTGCATGTGTCTCCAACAGAAGGTGAGAAAAGGAAGTTTTTAGCTCTCAAGTGTAAAACGAAGGTTCAATAAATAGAATCATTTTCCAGCCACGAAAAAGCAGCATTTGAGTCACCACTACCCTGGGGCTATTTACTTGGCTGTGCAACTAGTGGCTGGTGGAATGCAGAAGCTCCTGAGCTTTGTTATGCATACTGTGAGGTTTCTTCTTGAGCATTTCTCCTGCTGCTCTGGTTTGCTTTTAAATAAGCACAAAGCACAGGCTGATGCTGTGGCCTTGAGCAGGGACACCCTGAGATCAGCCCTTCCCAGGCACTCGGAGAAGATCTGCAGGGGAGATTGGGCAGAGTGGTGGGTAAAGGTTGTTGGCACTGTTGCTTGCCTCTTGCAGTCTCCCTCTTTTCCCTAATTAATTTGCTACAAATGAATTAATTAACATGCTTGAAGGCTGAGGCCCTGGCAGAGCCCGTCTCCTGCTGCCCTGCTGTGGAAGCAGCAGTCCCTGGTGCTTTCCAGGAAAAAACTGCACGTGGAATGAAGGTTCCAGGCTGGTCAATGCCTTTGGACTTGGAAACTGCCTGTTTGACTGCACAGGCTGACGCAGCCGCCTTCGAGATCCCTGGCAGCCTGATGTGTGTCACGGGTGGCCAGTTCCCCATCATGTAACAGTGACAGTCTGCTGGCATCTGATTCTGCCCAGTTTCAGGCAAAGCAGAACTTCTTATCTAGGGTTTGACCAGAGCATCTCTCAGCATCCTCCCAGCAGCATCTCTCAGCATGTGTGATGCCAAGGCAAATCCAGCAACCAACTCTCTCCTTTGCACCTCTTCTGGCAAGTACACATTAGCACACGTCACAGCTCTTACAGAAACAAGTACAAATTCACCTGTGCAGGGTAGAAACTTGGAATATTCCTGTCAGCCAGATTCTCCTCAGCTACATCCCTGTCAGCATGGTGAGCACGGTAGGCAGCATCCCCCAGGGCATACCGTGGCTCATCCATGCCATGATTCTTCCAAACACTTCCTGGGGACTAACTCTGGGAGTTAGTGTGGGACAAGGGCTTTTCCCCATAGGTAGGTAGGGGATGGAGACCTCAATCACAGAAGTCTAGGCCACCATGATCTGGATGTCGCAGAACCAGAGAACAGTCCAGGGCACCTTCCAGGCACTGATGCAGATACAGCCACCATGTCCTATATCCTGAGAACCCCCAAAACAACCATGTGTGAGGTCCAGCATGTCATATTGCACCCTCGTCTGTGCCAGGGCTGTGGTTCTTCACCTGGCCCATTCTTCAGGCAGCAGTTGCAACATGGCACACATCCATGGAGTCTCCCTCTCTGGAGGTTTCCAAGCCCAACTGGACACATTCCTGTGCACCCTGATTGAAGGGAACCTGCTTTAGCAGGTGGTTGGACTCGATGATCTCTAGAGGTCCTTTCCAATCCCAACCACTCCGTGATTCTGTGTGATTCTGTGATGGGTGTCTAGCCGTGGGTCTTGGCTCTGTGCCCCCGTGCTTCCCCTCCATGGGCTGATGTCACCACCCTACCCAGAGAAGCAGAGATGTATGTTTGGGTGTTATTTGCCCACAGGTCACCTCCCATCCCCTTCTGGGGTGTTCCACTTGTCTTCAAGTCTCTGTAGGGCCTCTGACCCAAGACTGTGGGGCATTCACAATCTTTCCCACAGGATCATTGCTGCACAGCAGCTTTGGGGTGAATGCCTTGGGTGGGGAGGTGGGTCTTGGCAGGGGCTACTTGATTATTTTGCATGTAAAATAATGTGGCGTGGTTGTGTAGCTGTTTGGTACACACGCCTCTCCACCGCTGAGCGTGGCCAACGGGTCAGACCTGCTTCTTCCTACCCTCCACTGCAAGCCGTGATAGCCTCTCTAGTTTGAAACCTCATTAGCTTCATTTAAGAGGTTATTGTGTGAGGAAGACTGACCCATGCCAAAGCTAACACAGGAAAAGACCTGTCATCTGTTTCCTTTTTATGAAGTGCTATTGCTACGCCGAAGACAAGCCCCAAGCCCCTAATGTTTGATCCAAGAAAAAATACTGTCCAACAACAATAAAACCACTTATGGTTATGCTCCGTGGCCAGACCAGCCAGAAGACAGGGTCTCACAAGCATCTAATGCTTGGGAGACGCTGTCCTGGGAGACCCCTTGAATGTGAATGATTTGTCATGCAAAAATGAACTTTCTAGAGCAGACCATTTTCTGGTGCCCAGCATCATTATTCAATGAAACTGCACATGCACCCACTGTCTTCACAGAAAACCAGACCCAAGTAACAATGATCAGAGAAACTGTTTCAAAGAGACCAACTGAATAGGTAGAGTGAAACTGATTTTAGTCCAAAACTTACTCTTTCAGAGTACAATCCTTTTGCTTCAGAGCAATCCACGTGGGTGTTGCTTGAAAGCAGGTTTTCCTGTTAGAGGTATGCCCAGCCCTCTGTGGACAGGTGCCAACAAGTTCAACGTGAGATTGAAGTGCACATCTGAGCTGGAGGAAAGGAAAATTAATAATAAAACATAACAAACAAAACCATGTTTTAAAAAACTCACAAACACGTCTCTGAGCAGGTCCAGGAGCTGTAATACCAAAGGAGGGTATCAGCGCTGAGACCACAGCACCTGCTGCAGCAAGGATGTGGTGTGGTGACCCAGGGAGGGAAGGGGTGAGGATGATGGCTATGTGCCAAGGCACTCCTAGCCTTTGCTGCTTGCAACATGCTTGCAAGAAGGCAGAGTGAGGCCTGCATGGGGTGGCACCCACAGTAAATGGTGACTCTGCCAAAGACGCCTCATGCACATGATTAATTCTCACCTGCCAGCAGGTCAAGGGAGGTTCTGCTCCCCCTCTACTCTGCCCCGGTGAGGCCTCATCTGCAGTCCTGTATCCAGTTCTGGGCTCCTCAGCTCAAGAGGGACAGGGAAGTGCTGGAGAGAGTCCAGTGCAGGGCCACCAAGATGATCAGGGGACTGGAACATCTTTCTTATGAGGAAAGTCTGCAGGAACTGGGACTGTTGGGCCTAGAGGAGACTAAGAGGGGATCTTCTCAACACCACCTAAAGGGTGAGTGTCAAGAGGATGGCATGAGTCTTTTTTTCTGTGGTGCCCAGTGAAAGAACAAGGGCACAAGCTGGAACAGGCACAAGCTGGAACAAAGGAAGTTCCACTTGAATGTGAGGAGAAACTTCTTTACTGTGAGAGTGATAGAGAACTAGAACAAGCTGCCCAAAGAGGGCTTGCAGTCCCCTTCTCTCGAGGTTTCCAAACCTGCCTGGACGCGTTTCTGTGCACCCTGATAGACGTGAACCTGCTTTAGCAGGGGAGTGGACTGGATGATCCCTTCCAATCCCAACCATTCTGTGGTTCTGCAGTTCCATGATTTTGTGGTTCTGTGATTCCATGATTCCATGGTTCTGTGATTCCATGATTCTGTGGTTCTGTGGTTCCATGATTCCATGATTCTGTGATTCTGTGGTTCTGTGGTTCCATGATTCCATGATTCTGTGGTTCCGTGATTCTGTGGTTCTGTGCCTGAGCTGTCCCACTCAAAACAGTCCTGCTCTGGTTTCCAGTCTTTGGTCTTTGTCAAAGAGATGGAAGTCACTCACAGTGGTGCCGCTGTGTTGGCAGGAGTCACTCAGCTGAGCAAGCGGGGCAACTTCTGTAGCCAAATACGTAGTGTTGCTTCATCAGGCAACAGACTCTGGATCCAGCCTGTTCCTGCCAGTCTGGGCTCACGCAGGGCACGGGTGAGTGAGCTCAATGGGGAAATGGCAAAACTAAAAGGGGCAAAGAGGGATGCCCAGAGCCCTGCCCACAGCAAGCAGAGCTGCAGCCCTCCGCTCTGCAGGTGTCATCAGAGCTCAGAGTGCTGCCAGCGGACAGGTCCTACTTCCTAGCCACAGCCAGAGGGAAGTGGAGTCAGCTGCCAGCAGGGCACGGTGGGGATGTTTATTCTTGGAGGCTTTGCCACAGGCACTGGAGCATCTCCCTTGGCTATGAGAAAGATGTGTTGGGAGAAAAGAGATTGGCTCTGACCATCCTGTGCCACAGGGTTGCAAAATATCATTGGGAAGATGTCAGGGCTTGGGGATAATATCTGGCTTTTTGAGCTTCACAATTAAATGCTGAGCTCCTCATCTGGTTTACTAGCACATTAAACATATAAAACAACAACTTATTGTTTTATAATCTCTCCCAGAGGAAGTTAAGCTGTTGCAGCATCCTGCAAGAGCTGCAGTGAATGCTGGATATTACTCCAGCACTGCCAACCATACTACTGCAAGAGCTCTTACAGTCAAAATGACAGAGGCACTCTCAGTCCACAAACCTTAGGCTCATGCCATCGCCATGGCAGTGACATCTCTGGCCTTCGCTGAGCTGTCGTGGATGTGACAGGCACCTGCTCTCACCATGCTGGCGGGCAGCTTCCCTCCCTCTACAGGCTGGAAGAAGGGGGTGCAAACCCTCCGCCTTGCTGCTGGGGAGCACTGGCTCGCAAGCGCCGGGTACCTCACTGGTCAGACAGGAGCTGTCCCTGCTTCTTGTTGGCCACCACAGAGCTCAACCCCCAGCAGTGCTTTGGCCTTTCTGGGTGCTCCCCACCCACCCACCAGCACAAGGTAGGGAGGTGTCAGGACTCTGCAAACCAGGTGCTGCTGCGGGAGCACCTTACCTCTGGTTTTGGTAGCAGTGGTCACAGTTATCAATGTCCTTCCTTACTTTGCACCCTATAGCTGCACAGAGGTAGGAAAAGACAAGCAGATAACAAGAGGAGGCATCGTGCTGGACCACCTGCTGTCAAAACATCATTTTTTTATGCTACTTTCTTCTGTGTGGCTTGGAATTTCGAAGCAGATGTGGAGAAGCTCGCAGCCTGGTGTGGCCGGGAATGAGTGCTGATGTTGGATGGGGCCTGCATGCAAGGGCCCTCCTCTGTCACAGGTGAGTGACCATTGCTGCCAGACACCTGCAGCTCTACTCCCTGCTCAGAGCCACCAGCTGCAGCAGCCTAAGCTGCTGGGCTGCAGGAGCCCCTGCCAGGAAGCTGCAGATGCCAGCACCACATCAAGAAAAGATCACCATGCCTGGCAAGACTTGCTTGGGAAGCCCTCCGTGGCTGTGTGCCTGTGCACAGGATCTCCTCCCTGATAAGACCCAAACCCCTGTGACCTGCTGTACGGGCAGCATTGATAACCAGAGGGAAGCTCCTTGCTCTGCACCATGCCCTTGAAGCTCACCAACAGCAGCAGTTTGGCTGGAAAAGTTTTGGTGCCAGAAATTTCACTTGATTTGTCTAAAATGAAGGAAATGTCATATTTGCCAGAATATTTGAGAGCAAGGGCATCAAAGTGTCATCATTCCTTCTGGCCTTGAAGACCACTTCCCTCCTCTCTCCTGGCTCCCCAACTCCTCCAGCTTGTCACTGGGCAGTGAGCTCATGAATCCCCCACATCAGCAGCTGTGAGGGCGCAGTACAAGAGGTGCACAAGCTCACACATTTTGAGGACACGCTCAGCAACCCCCGAGGTGCCAACCCCTCCATGACGGACACCTCCGGGTATGATCCGGGATGCCCTGCGCAGCTGTTTGGTGGGAGAAGGAAATGCTTCAGACACAAGCCGCCTCTGACACTTGTTTGCAACTGGCTTGTGCTGCGTGGTGAAACTCCGGCGTTGCCATGGTTTTCCAGGTTTCAAGGGGTGTTTTTACTCCATACTGTCAGTTTTTCACAATCTGCTTGTCTTGTCTCTTTACACAGGTTGATCAAAGCTGGTTAAAATGGGGGATGCGTTTGTGAAAATGCTCTGAAACTACTCCCTGTGATACCCAGCGTGGTGGGTGCCCCCAGGGAGATTCCAGGAGCAGTAAAAAACACCTGATTGGCATCGACAGGGCTGTGTCTTGGTGTCACATTGGGTTATTCTGCGCAATGGTTGTATCTTCAAGACCTGAATTGCAGCGTGGAGGCTCTCCCTGCCCATGCAGCGAGGAGCCTGCCAGAGCCTGTTCCTGCTGCCCGTGTTTCTGTGCATTTACAAAACTTGCTCCAGTCCCTGGCGAGTCTGAGAGCTCTGCAGATCCTCTGTAGGTCTGAGAGCTTGAAAAGCAACAGCAGTTAGACTTTGGTTGTGTCGGATGCTTTACTAATAGGCAAAAAGCATTACAAACCAGAATTAATATGCAGATATTTACCTTTTCCTGCAAGCATAAGCAGCAGGGGGTTGAGCTCAATGGCAGAGGACATTTCAGCTCACAAAGTTGTCGACTTGCTGCCAAAGGCCTCCCTCACTGTGGCTGACCTCATCTTCTCACAGGTATTGGGAATGGTGGGCCTGGGGGAACAAAGGGCTTTCAGTTCTCACAGCCCCTTCGTGAAGTGAGACTCCAGCAAGAACCACTGCTCCCTGGGGAATAGAGCTTCACACAGGTGTGGCTATCAGAGAGAAATGGGATGCTGAGTGGGAAATGCTGTGCAGGAGCAGTGTACCCACGAAGCCTGCAGCTCTGCCAGCCCTGCAGCTTTCTGGGTCACAGCAAAGCTCAGAGCGGCCCTGCTGGGTTTCTTCCACATCCATAATGAACTCCTCTCAGCCAACTGTCTCTTCTTGGCCTCTATTCCCTTGCTTCTCATCCCAGATAAATGCCTTTACTTTTCATCAGTGTCCCCTTTGCCCAGCAGCTTTCACAAGACCTTCAGGAGTTTCCTCTTTGTTTTTTCCTCAGTGTCATTTCTCCAGCTATCAGGTGATACTTAATCTTCAAGTATCTTCATAGGTCAAGTCACTTCAGATGCTGAGCTGCTGGAGATGAGAGAAGTAACAAGTTGTTGTTAAGTCTGCTCAGTTTCTATGGTAGCAAGAAGAGAGGTTTTTCATTAGGCTCCACGTTTGAGATACCGCCTCCAGAGCAGTTCCTGGGCAATCGATGGTCCCTGTGTGACCTGTGGCTTCAGGACCTGATAGAATCAGGGACATGCTGCTGATGGAGCTGGCTGGCAGTTTACTGTCTGGAGTCTAATGGAGGTCTCCAGTCTTGCATCTTGGGAGATCAGAATAGAGCAGAAGCCCCACAACTGAAGTGAAACTGAGTAGCAATTCAGGGAGAGTATGGGGGAAAACGGGAAATGGTGGTGAGGACGGGCTGGTAGCTGAGCTAAGTGAACCTGTCCTACTTCAAGAGGTCTCATGAGTAGGGGACACTGGCTCCAGCCCTATGACCTAGAACCAAAAGATGTGAGAAACTGAACAGGAGACAAAACACCGTCATTCTTCATGACATTATGCAGGGCTCAAAGCACGTAACCATAAATTTAAAAGCCAGGAAGAACTTTGCGGTGGTGGAAGAGCTTCTGTACGTAACGTGGCATTTCATGGACCCCGTGGACAAGCCCAAGTCTGCTTTTCTGTCAATGACATTGTACAATGAATGAAAGCATGTTGGGTGTCAGGGTCACCAGCATTGCTGCTTGGCTGGGGGTACTGAGCGAGATAGAGCCTTCCCTGCAAACAGCCTACTCCTGCACAGTGGTGTGTCTGTACACTCATAGGTATCCCCAGACTGTTGGCTTGAGATTTCCAAGCACACAAAACGTATCTGTCAGGTGTGTGCTGACAGAGCACATCTTTTTTAGATGTAGCCCAATATTCTTGGCTTTATTCTCAGCCTTATTGCACTGACAGGCCAGACTAGTTGTTTTCTTCACCAAAACATAGGTTGCCTTTAAGAATCAGGCAGCAATTTGCTCATCTCTCTTTGAATAGCAGGGAAAGCCCTTTTGAAGTCTCATGAGGCTGTCTCTGGAGTATGTAATGTGGTAGCTGTGCTTGGAGAGAGAGAAAGAGCCTCTGCTAGCACAGGAGGTAGGCTCAGCAAAGGAGATGGTGAATATTGTTTTGGAGAGGTGTCAGGGCATTAAGGAGGTGTCTGGAACTGAGGAACAGAAGAAGGATTGAGGTGGGGAGACAATGAGGAACATGGATGCATTCGGTAGCCTGGCTGCTGTAAGTCAAGCTGAGGTGTTGCATGTCAACCAGAGGCAACCACTTTTTCCAGCAGAGAGCACAAAGCTTCAGCTCCCTGATATGAAAAAGAAATCACTCTGAAAGAGCAGAAGTTCAGGATAGTTGCACGTTGCATCAGGAATGGGCCTTTCCTCTCTAGCTTTGGCTGTCTAAAACTGATTCCCATGAAGGCTCAGTGCTGAGCCTGGTACTCAAAGGGACTTGATCCCCTCTCAGTGACATGGAGCCATATGACTTTCTAAGATACACCTGTAATCAAACACCAAACTGAGTTGTTTCCACTGGCTAAGTCTAAGCTGGTTGCACTTCTAATCTCCTAGTTAGAGTCCCACTTTGTAGCCAGTGAAGACAAACAGTAAACTCCAAATACCATCATCAACACTATCAACTTGCCAACCTTACAGACATACCTTAGGATGAGCTGGGTCATCCCAGGGGAATACATCTCCTTCCACTGAGGATGGGGAGAGCATGGTCAGCCAGCAGGGCTGGATACCCTGCCTCAGGGAGCTGAAGTCAGCTAAGATAACTCTCACCTCATAAACCCTCTGACACCACCCCAGTCTTGCCTAATGATGGTAGAATCATAGAGTCATTTAGGATGGAAAAGACCTTTAAGATCACTTAAGTCCAACCATTAACTTAGCACTGCCAAGCCCATCACTAAACCGTGTTCCTCAGCATCTCATCTACACAGCTTTTAAATATCTCCAGGGATGGGGACTCCATCGCTTCCCTGGGCAGCCTGTGCCAGTGCTTGACAGTCCTTTCAGTGAAGAAAAATTACCCAATATCCAATCTAAACCTCCCTGGGTGCAACTCGAAGACATTTCCTGTTGTCCTGTCACTTGTTACTGGGGAGAAGAGACCAACACCCACCTCACCAGAGCCTCCTTTCGAGTAGTTAGAGCGAGTGATAAGGTCTCTCCTTTTCTCCAGGCTAAACTAGTTGATGCTCACTAGTCTTCTCTTCATGTCTTCTAATGACCTGAGCATTAATTAGGATCACAGGGCAAGAGATGACTCAGATGACATCAGTGTCCGTCTCCGACTATGGAGCCTTGGTGCAGCTGCTGCCTCTACAGGTCCAGTTAGAGCAGGCTGATCAGGGCCATGATGACTTTGAACACCTCCAAGGACAGAGACACTACCACCTCTCTGGGCAACCTGTAACAGTGTTTGACCACTCACCATGCCAGCCTCGTGTCTTATATTTGAACAGAATTTCCTGTGCTGTCTCTCATCCATTCACCATGCAACTCCTAGAGAGGTCTGGCTTCATATTCCCCATCACCACCTATAGCATAGTTGTAGGGAAAAAAAATAGACCCCTCCTTTGCCACCTTCTCCTATGACTGAATAAGGTCAGCTCTCTCACCACCCCCTGGTACTTCCTGTGCTCCAGCTATCTCAGTGACCCCCCACCAGGCTCTCTCCAGTGCACCAGTCTCCCAACACTTGTCTCTCTCAGTGCTCCTCTCCTTGTCTTCCATTCCTCCCCTGAGGGAAGGACACCCTTGTATGTGGATCCAATGAGAAGCACGTGCAGCAAGCACAGGACCAAGAGTGCTTTCGGTGTCCAGGTTCCCAGAGCACCCAAACACCAGGGGTCACAACCCAGTGTTGCACCAGCAGGTTAGCAGGGGCGAAGGAGACACTTTGTCACCCTCGTTGTGAGCGCACAACAGGGTTTGCAGCTGCACAAACTGCCTCCTAGGCTAGAATCCTTAGGATGAGATCTGAGCATCTTAGCTGTTCCCAAAGCTGTTAAGCCTATTTTACAGATATAGCAATGAGGAAGAAGGAGACTGAGGTATCATCTCACAGAAGATCTTCAAGGAGCAAGAGACTTGGCTCCTGTGCACAAGGCTTGAGCTACCCTTGAGCTGCCTTGGGGAATCCCTCAGAGATTTCAAAGCAATCAGGGTCAGGTCACTGTCTTTAATACAGGAAGATGGGGCTTATGCTGAGGAGGTGTACTGAAAATGTATCTGCAAATGACACAGGGACTGCATTCTGCAAGTGTCACCAGGCATGGGAATGAGGGAATTCAGGACAAAACCCTCCTGCCTGTGCAAGCTTTTGCGTGTAGAAGACAGAGAGCATGAAGGGCTGGGAGCGCCTTCATGTACACAGAGCCCTGATGGCACTGCACGGTTTGCAGGGCTGACCCCAGGAAAGAGCAGGGGTCGTCCCACACCTGCACAGAGCCTGGTGGCAGGGCTTGGCCAGGGTAATGCGACGCAGGAGTCCCTCCTTGGCCCTCTCCACTCCCAGCCATCACAGCACACCAGCTCGAAACAGCCTCCAATGAGCAAGAAACTGTTTCCTCAGCATTTTATTGCAACTAATGTGTTGGCGCTGGTATCACACAGCTATTAATGCTGCCCTGGTTTGTAATTCTGCTTTCACTTTGGCTCCATTTTTCTCTTTTTAATACCGCTATCTGGCCTTCTGGTTCTTAAATGTGGGACCTATTTTTCTGTCTGCTGTAGCAGAAAGAGCTAATTTGGTCCTTCTGTGTATTAGCAACAGGCCTGTGAAGTGGAATAGCAGGCGATTTTATCTCTGTGTACGTCCTTGGACAGATTGACACTAGAATACTGCATCCTGCTGAGGTGCCATATTTTAAAGAGGACATCAAAAAATTGGAGCGGGTGAAGAAAAGAGCCATAAAAAATGGTTTGAGAGCTGAAGAAAACCACTTACAGGGAGAGACTTCTAGAGGTCAGCCTCTGTAACTTGTCAGAAAGAAAACTGAGAAGTGATTTGATGATGTGTGTAAGTACATGTGTGGAGAGAAAATACGGATGAGAGGAGAGGTACTAAAAATTTAGTTTGAGGATGGCACACAGACAGACAGTGATGGGCACTGGAGAACACACTGAGCTGAATTAGAAATCAGGTGTACTCTTTAGGCAGAAGGATGTTAACCCTCAGAAGAAAATTGCCAGGAGAGTAATGGGTATTGCATTTACTGAGGCATTCAGAATCAGTTCTGTATGTCAGGATAGAGGCAGGGATTCCTGGGGGATGGAAATCAAGGTGAGTTTGCCCGGATATAGCCAGGGAGGTAACAGAATCCAGCTTCACAGAAACAGAATTCCACATTTTATTTCATATGTCCTTTTTTCCAGTTGCCCCCCACGTTCTTGGACAAAATCCTTGGGGAGGCAACTCGCCTGATGTATTACTAAGCTGGCAATAAGCAGTCACTTTTAAGGCCGGGGAGGGATATGGGGAGGGAGAACTGGAGCACTCAGACACACAAAGGTGGACGCTGCGAGGTTGCTCACTTGTGAACACCTTCAGGACAGTGGAGCCGGGAGCTGAACATCAGCATCTTGGCCACCCCAGAATCTCCAGACAGCAAAGCTGTGGCTGGCATGGGCATCCCTAGAGGTGCTGGTGAAAGAAATGTCATCAGCCTCGTGAAACACAACTTTTCCCATTGCTTCTATCAGTGAGTGCCAGCAGCAGCTCCATGAAGCAGCTTATAAACTGATGTTCATGGGAGAAAGGGGTAAGGGTTGTAAAGCCCAAATCGCAGCAGCACTCATCGGAACCAGGCCCGGAGGATCACTTAGTCCAATCCCCTGCTCATGGGCAGAATGGCTCCTCTAGTGCTGCTCCCGGGGGAGAGTTCAGACATGCCTCACAGCGATGGGTCTCTACAACACTTCCAGTTTTTCCTGTGGGGATGTTGTATTCTTTCCCTTGATGTTTACCACAAATATCCCGTAAGTTAACCTGAGGCTATTTCCCTCTGCCTTACCCTCAGTGGACTATAAGAATGATACATCTTCTCCCCCTTTACACATTTTTAATGTATTTTCTTTTTTAGATTTTTTAAGATTTTTTTTTAAACTATCAAGTTAAAGCTCCTTAAAGTTTTATTCTTTAAAATGCAGCAGCTCTCATTCTGAGCACTTTCCTCCACAAACCATGTTTCTCTGCACTTCTTGTAATTTAGATTAGATGTAAGAAAGAAGTTCTTCACTGTGCAGGTGTTGAGGCATTGGCACAGGTTGTCCAGAGAGGCTGTGGATGCCCCATCCCTGGAAGTGTTGAGGGCCAGGTTTGATGGGGATTTGAGCAGCCCGGTCTAGTGGAAGGTGTCCCTGCCCATGGCGGGGAGGTTGGAACTAAGATGATCTTTAAGGTCCCTTACAACCCAAACCATTCCGTGATTCTAAGATGATTCTTACTGCCTTTCTGTAGAGGCTCTCAGATTGCCCACGTTCTCTCAACTGCAGTGCCAGGACTGGAGACAGATGCCCAGGGGATGAGGACAAGAGGCCGCTCCTTCCACCAGGAGAGCAGGACGCCGGTCCCTCCCACCCAGCTTGTGATGCCCTGAGACACCCAGACCTTTTCTTGCTCTGCTGCTGGTCAAGTCATTTCCTCATCCTGCACATGTACAGATAATAAATATATCCCCCATTACACAACTCCTCATTAGTAAACATGGACCTTTTAAACAGCTCCTACACGTCTGCATCAGAAAAATAACACGTCAGAAAGCCGCAAGGAGAAACTTCCAATTAAGCTCACTTTGTAAATCATCTGCGGTTTCTAAACAAGCCTGGCACATACACATTCCTCGAGCTTTTTCCCGTGGTGGATGTTTACAGTCAGCACTTTGCACACAAGCTTTTGCAGTTCCTTTAAAGCTAAAGCGGCTCTGAGCAAGAGCTGAGGACCCTGAACCCAGCCCCAAGGCCAGGAACTGCTGTTAGACCCACAAATGAAAAGCTGCTGGGCATATAAAGCAACTAGTAAGCTGTTCTAGCTCTTAAAACTTCCTCAAGTGCTTATGAATCTCAAAAGCAGTTTGAACCTTTTCTTTCCCTGATGATTTCTTGCTCTCTTAAGGACATATTTCTGCAGACGGCCACATTCAGGAGGTTTCTTGTTGGCTCTAAGAGTCAAGTGATCTTCAAGAATTCAGAGCTCAACAAGAATTTGAACCCCTTCCAGATGAGCTCTTGTGCTCTGCAGCCTCTGCACAGCTTAAGAAACTTCAGTATTGCCCAGTCTGGTGTGAGCACCACACCCCGAGGAATTCTAAATCAAAGGGGTTATGAGCTCCACGTACACAGCGTATAAAACCCCATTCAAGGGATTTGAGCTGGCTGAGGCAGCAGGTTCTGCACAGGCAAGAGTCGAGTTTTCTCTCTGCACAGGAAAATTACATGGAAAACTCTGAGGCTTAAATAAAAAACAAGGCTTAAATGTAAATTCATAATGAGTCCCAAGAGACTGGAGGAGATTGAAACATTTGCTTCATAGCACGTTGAGCTCATTCTTAAGGAAAAAATGAATCTGTTTCAAGGCAAAACCGAACATGAAGAGCACAGCTTCCCTGAGAGGCAAGTGCTCCAGCTCTGTGCCATGCAGCAGCAGCAGCTGGAAAATCCTGGTGGGAGCAGAAATCCTTCAGGAAGCTGAGCCAGGAGACAGGCGGCCATCGCTCTTTGGGAGCAAATGGAGATGTCCTAGCCACATCTTCACAAAGAGCAGACAAGGCCCTGCCCAGCTGCCATCCCACAGGGCCCAGCCGGTGCCAGGAGGTGCCTGGCCAAGCAACCAGCCATCCTTTGGAAGGGCCTGGGCAGCTTCCTTCAGCCAAGGCTGCGGTGTGCCTTGGCCTCATGGACGACACCATCTACAGGTCTGACAGCAAGTTGTCTGATTGCAACTAATTTTCTCCAGCAGCAGAGGGATTTCTGGGGTGAGTTACCTTACCCTAGCTGCAAAGCACAATCATCTATCCAATCAGGAGAAGGCGAGAGCATCTGAGTCCTTGTGCAAAATACAACCAAATCTTGGGATTTGGTTTTACCACAAACTCACCAGCTATAAGAAACAACAGTTTAACCACCAAAGCCATACAAACTATGAATCTGTTATCTCGGAGCACAGACCACAGTCAGAGCACATTCATCATCTCCCTTTTTCTATCTTTGGTAAGTATTTCCAGACACTTTCTCCAGGAGCACCCTGAGCACCATGCAGGGTAGATCAAGCTGGAAATGAGCTTGACTCTACTCTGAAGGATGAGGAGACCTGTCTGTTTCCATTTGTCACCTCAGGTGCACTACTTGGCACCTCCTCCTCTCAATCTTCACCCCCTTGCCAGGGTGACTGTGAAGACGTGAGAACTCAGGTGATTTTTATGCTGGTTGTAGCACAAGTGCAGCCTGGCTATGTCCTGCCAAAACTCCATAGCTTGAGAAGAATGAGCCAAAAGTTATCTATCCAAGAGAGAAAAAAAAGCTTCCCAACTCCAAAGGCAACCAGAATAACAGAATAATTCTGGTTGGAAAAGACCTGTAAGATCATTGAGTCCAACCACTAACCTTACACTGCCAAGCTCACCACTAAACCACATCCCTCAGCACCTCACCTCTGTGTCTTTTAAACATCTCCAGGGATCATGACTCCTCCACCTCGCTGGGCAGCCTGTGCCAGTGTCTAACAACCCTCTCAGTGAAGAAGCAGCCATGCAGGACAGATTTATAAAATACTGTTGCAAAGAAACATCTCTTCCCAACACCTCTCCTCTCCTCCCCTCCCCTCTCCTCCTCAGTCTGATTTGTTAATCAAGTTTTGTTGAGGAAGGAGCAGACGGGCAGTGTCCATCTCTTACCACCTCTCCTAGCCTGGTTGCTGCAGAGTATGGTCAGACCCTGGCTCGCTTAACCCTGGCTGGCCCATGCCCATGTTACACACTTCAAAATCCTTCAGAGGCCCAGTGGAAGCCAGGCTGTATGCCACCCTGCCCATTGCCCAGCCTATCTGCACAGCACATCCACTGCCAGCTGCTGGGAAGCAGTACTCTGAGGGAAAGAGGACTGTTTCAGCAATGGAGGAATGCTATGTTCTGAGGGAAAGATGCTGCAGAAATTATGAGAGGAGGCATCTCTACACCAGTCTGAGCTCTGGATGCTTAGCCTTTTTTAAGCCCCTGATAGTTCCCAAATTTCTTATGCCTTCCTCTCTCCTGCTAGAGGAAGAATCCCTGTTGCTGTCTCCTGGTAGATCCTAATTAGTACCAGAATCTACAGCTCCCATGGAAAAATGTCTCTGTCTTGTCCCATCTCCCCCTGCTCTTGCTGTTTGAAAGGAGGGACCAGAATGAAGGGGCACAGCCTTGATGTTTCCATGCTACCAACTCAGTCTCACTACCTTGAGTGTGCTGGTCCCACTTGCCCAGGCTGGGAAAAAAGTTTCCCCGCTTGGTAGGGGAAAAAATAAAACCAGGAGCCTTCCAGGGAGCAAAGGCTGGGGGGACGATTAATGTCTGCAAAGAAGAAGGGCATTCAGACAGAGCTGGGGATTGACTTAGCAAAGTGGTCAGGGGTGCGTGTGCTCTGTGTCTGAACCTAAGACACTGAGAGACCACAGGACATCTGAAGGTAGTTAACCACCAGGCTGCAATGATGGTGGGACAGTGAGGAAAAAGGGTACTAAGCAGATACAGACCAACACTAAAGAGGTTCTTCTCACCTAAAAGTCATCATCTAAATGGTTTCTCCTTGACGTCTTGTACTACAGAGGACACTTTGGAAGTTCTGCTCATCTGATACTGGAGAAGGCACTTCAGATGTCCCAGAGAACTCTCATTCTAAACTTGCCCATTTCTCTTCACTCACTCTACAGGGAGTCTGGGTGGCCAGTTCAGACACAAGTATCTGCAGTGGGGCAAGGGGAGTTCCAAATACAGCCCCCTAAAGCAGCCACAGATCCTAACTTGGGCAGTTACATCATCATCCCAGGATTAGCTCCAGCAGCAGCAGCAACTACCACCAATCTCTTCCTCATCCTCTACCACAGATCTGACTGTATTCAATATGGTCTCAAGCAAGTGTGACTGCCCTTTAGGAAGCTGCGTGGTGGGCTCTGTCAGGTGTGTTCAGACACAAGCTTTGTCTCTTTAAAACTGCCCTGCACCATTAGAGGAAAACACTGGCCAGAAAGCCTGTAGGTAACTCCTGGCAGGTCCAAGGCATAAAATACCTTTACCTGGAAGAGGTCTTTGAGTTGCTGGGTCTCTAATGTGAGATGAAGCCTTCACCTTCTCAGGGTCTCCAAAACCTCTGCAGCCTTTGGGACAGTTCCACTGCCAAGGAGCAGAAGCACAATAGCTTGGTTCCCACCTTGGCTGTAACAACGATCACCAGATAGTAAAAGAATCTTCTGAACAGACTCAAGCTAAGTGGGTTTGTCTTTTTGCATAATAGGGTTTCTGGTGCCAAATACTTAATGGCTCCCTTTGGGAGGTTGCAGTTTGGCTTTGCCTCTGGACAGCCTGAGAGGAAGAAGCGTGCCCTGAAGAACCACATACTGGCAGGGTCCTGCAGAGACAATGGATACTCATGTCAGTGGGGACTTGAGTATGACTGCCAGGATAACCCAGGCCTAGCTGGGCTCTGCATGTACAGAGGATGAGAAATGCAGAGACAGGGAGACTGGCAGAAGGTAGGTATGATCCGTCCTGTGATTCCACACTCACGCTCATCCCTGGTTTTATTGGTGGCTGTGCTGCCCATGGGGCTTGTTAGCTGGTCCCAAATCTCTTCTTCCCCTTTGTCTGGGAATCATCCAAACATCCCCAGAAACACTGTAGTCTCAAACCATATGGGTGCACTTAGCTGCATCCCCTGTGGACAGAATATCCAAGTCTCTTCTCTTGTCATCTCCTGGAGAGCTCCTGCATCTGGCCTCCCATCCCCCCCTGTATCCCATTGCCTACCATCATCTCAGTTCTCTAACGAGCCCTTAGCAGCTGTGCACCAACAATATACCTAAGCCTTCTGCCCTCCTGCAGGTTATCCACCCGCATACTCGATCTATTTCCTTGATTACAACATATTACAATATATGCCAATGGCATCCTGGGATGCATCAAGAACAGTGTGGCCAGCAGGTCGAGGGAGGTTCTTCTCCCCCTCTACTCTGCCCTGGTGAGGCCTCATCTGGAGTCCTGTATCTAGTTCTGGACTCCTCAGCTCAAGAGTGAGAGAGAACTTCTGGAGAAAGTCCAGTGCTGGGACACGAAGATGACCAGGGGACTGGAGCATCTTTCATACGAGGAAAGGCTGCGGGAACTGGGGCTGTTTCGTCTGGAGGAGACTGAGAGGAGATCTTATTAACATTTATAAATATCTAAAGGATAGGTGTCAGGAGGTTGGGACATCCCTTTTTTCTGTAGTAGCTAGCAACAGGACAAGGGGTAATGGGATGAAGCTGGAACACAAAAAGTTCCACTTAAACATAAGAAAAAACTATTTCACCGTGAGAGTGACAGAATCCTGGCACAGGCTGCCCAGAGGGGTTGTGGAGTCTCCTTCCTTGGAGGTCTTCAAGACCCGCCTGGACATGTTCCTATGCGACCTGATCTAGGTGACCCTGCTTCTGCAGGGAGATTGGACTAGATGATCTCTAAAGGTCCCTTCCAACCCCTACCATTCTGTGATTCTATGATTCTATGATATCAAGATGGCAATTCCTTTTTTCCCTTGCCTCACTGGGTGACTTGCTGGTGATCTGGGTTAAGAGACCAAACAGACTCAGGTGGCGAGAAAGGTTGCTGAAGAGGATCTGTCTTACAAAAGAGACCGAAGGAGCTTGTACGATCTAACAAAGCACAAAGTGTTGCCGTATGTGGTGGTTCTATAAATACATTCAGGGATGTAGGATAAGTATCAGAGAGTGAGAACTACATGTTAGAAGATGACATTAGCACAAGATCAGACAGATATGTCTACTAGTAGAAAGTTTCCAAGTCACCTGTGAGAAAACAAAACATCCAGATACACCACAGAGGTGGAAAAGGCCTCTTGGATCAGCAGCCACGGCAGGCTCTACTCTATCTTCAAACTGGTTAGTTTTTCATTTGTTCCTTTGTTTTCAACTAAGTTTCCTGCTCTTCTCCCATCCATGTCTGTATTGCATGACTGGGGGAGTGCTGTTCCCTCTCCTCACCATCAGTTTCCCCCTGTCTGGGCCGGGTGGGCATGCAGGGGGGCAGCCCAGCATGGCCAGCATGCCGCCCTGCCCCGCACTGCCTGGCCTCCTCCTCACACATCCTCACGTGAAGCTGTGTGCTGTGATGTGTGTGGGGGCCGTGCCTTGCAGCAGCACAGCTGCCTCGGTGGGTGAAGGTGGTGAGCCTGGATGGAGTGCCCAGCATTTGCTCAAGCTGGGCAGGTCCCCAGTTTAACTAAAGCTCTCAGTTGCCAGGCTCCAGAGAGGAAGGCTGAGCCATGGAGCTGCCAGCAGCGGAGGGGATGGCTGTCTGCCCTGAGCCCTGGCAGCATGTGGCTCCTTCAGGCAGGGGAGGAGGAGTATGCGAGTCACAGCTCTCGGCTCCTCAGTGGGGGAAGGAGCCCGGCCCCCAGCACCTTGGTAGAAATGTCTAATTGGATACAACAGGGGAAAGATATGCATGCTCAGGGACCTTTCTACACAGGCATAAATTAAGGAAAGCCAAATATTTATTTTAAATGTCTGTGCCATATGCTGATGAAATGCTAAGCTGCACAGAAAAAACCCTCACTGTAAATAAACTTCCCAGAAGCACCTCACATTCACTGAGTTTCATCTCTTGTAGCAAACTAACAAGAAGAAAATAAGATCGTAGATTCCCTCCTGTAAGAAATTCAGACAAGCTTAGGATGACATGGGCCAGTGCCTTTCAAAGAATCATCTGCACCCTCAGGAACACCACAGGCTATTTTTTAAGGGTCTGCAGAAGGTATTTAAGAAAATCAAGCTTGCTGTGTTTAATTCACAATACAGGGACCTTCAGCCTCAGTAGAAAAAAATGCTAGGGGGCTGCAAATAAAAAGCAGATGAAAAACACTGTTTTATGCTTTTGGATCAAGAACTGGGAGTCAGAGGGACAGTTTTGCCTCCTCTACTGATCCCAGAATCTCAGGTGAGTGACCTCACTTCCACCTCTCTCCTCAACCTTCTTCCACCTCAACTCGCCACAAGCATTTGTGGTATTTCCTCTCGTGTGCCCAAAGGGTACAATAAAGCCCCAGGACCCTACAGAAACACATGGCTATTAACATCCCCTTACTCTTCTAGCCATCCAAAAACACTCTGGGCTGCATGCGTCCCAAAGTTTGAAGACATTTCGAGATGGGAAGTAAGCTCTCAGGAATTCAAATGTGATGATCTAAAATGCAGTGTTTGTAGTGGCCATAACAACCTGTCCCTGGAGAATAGTGTGTTTTCAGGCAGCAAGGGTGGGCGACAAAACCAGGCGGCAGCGCCTGCAGTGAGCCTCCTTTGTTCCCTGAGCCACTTCCCCCCTCTTACATATGTTCTCCTCCCTGGCAAAGACGCAAAGATCACCGTTTCTATCAACACGCACACTGCAGCGCTGTCAGCAGCTCCTTAAGGTTATTCCCTTTTTCTTCTTGGTTATATTTATAAACCTCGGGCAGCGTTGCTATGGTTCCTGTCTCTGCCAGTCCAATTGGTATTCAGCGTGGTTCCCCTCACCTTCACCATTTGGGTGACCTTTACTTCACAAGGAAGATCTCATGCCATCAGCCCGTTCAATTAGACGTCGCGCAACACGCTGTGCACCACCACCAACTGCTCAGCAAAGGAGGGCTCTGTGGAACCGCTTCATCCGCAGAGGCAGTCTGAGAGATGGATAAACAATGGTAATTATTTCAAAACAAATTGGAACCAGAAAGTGCAACCCAGCAGTGTAACTGCGAGACAAAAAGGAGAGACACAAAAAGAAGAAATTTTAGCTCTCAGTGTCTTCAGTTCTCTGGTATCTTCCTCTAGGGAAATAGTTTTTTACCTTTCTTGCTCTCCAAAGTCAAGTTAAAACAAATTCTTCCAAGAGAGTTTCTTTTACATCAGTTGAACAGCCTTTGCAAGGGACCGCTCATGAATGGGAGCAACACAGCTGTAAACTGGCAATAAGAATTTCTCTTTGCCAAACTAATATTCTAAATATTGTATTTAAGGGACATGCAAAGCTACACTGCTTGCTGCACAGCCAGCCACACAATAGGGATGCATGATGCTTTCCTCCAAAAGCAAGCATACTGGGAACAGGCTCAACAGCTTCACGTACCAACCCCATGCCAGGATCCCCAAAACCCAATGGGCCCAGCAGCTTCATGTACCAATCCTATCACAGGATCCCCAAAACCCTAATCCAGACACTGAACAAAAGGCCCGTGGCTCCCCCCTTACTCTGAGAAAAATGTGCCTACTAAACAAAGAAGTCACAAATACAGAAAAGACAGAAAACAGAACCTGGATATGACACAACACGACCCTAACTCTGCCCATGCAGTACGCATGGAAACATCCCCACAATTTGCCTCTTCATAACAAAGCCAGAACTTTCCTTGTGGCACTTCTACAATGTTAAGTGTTCTTGCAACAGGCAACTCGGCTAGCCAAGACATCTCATCCCTTACGCTTTTTATGACAGTTGGGGCCTTCTTAAGAAGAGGAAAATTGCCTGGATCTTTCCAAGGTCACCTAGGTGCAGACATGTGTAGGAGTACGTCGCTGTAGCTGATCAAAAGACAGCTCTGTATCATGCAAAAGGAGCTCCTCTATTGTAGGTACTGAACAATCACATATGCAGTAAGTGGGTCAGAAGAACAGGTCACAATCAGCATACAAAACCAGGCTGGGTTTAGAAAGCAGAGAGGGTCAAATGTCCCTGTGCTGTGGGAGGCAGGAACGTCACATACTGCTGCAGCTCTGTTAGCTAAGGCTCGTGTGGAAGTTGGGCTCTGAAACGGGAGCTTGAGGCACTCGCAGCCACGGCCAATTTCTCACACAGCGCTCTCACCAAACACTTCACATGAGCAGGGAAAAACACCATGTGCCACATTCTCAGAAGCACCTCTCTGCCATTGCTATTACCAACATGAGTGGATTTATGCAGTCTGCTTTATCCCATCAGCAGGCTGCTGAGGCTACTCCTGCCTGGCCTGGCTACAGTCAGCACCTGCAGCAGCGGCCGGCGGGCTTGCACACAGCGAGGCCTCAGCTGCCCACCTGCTTGAGGCCAGCGTGTTGCTTTAGCACTCCCAGACTCCCTGCTTGCTCCTCAGCAGCACAGGGTCACCTGCGTGTTCATCATGTACCTACCTGTCACTACACAGCCGGAAAATCTTCAGTCCACGATTTGATTTGGGGAGGCTTATTCCAAAAACAGACAAAAAGCGCTTTGCTATTTCCTCTGCTGCTTTCATCTCCTCCTGCCTGGATTGTAAGTCTTTGCTTGCCTGATGGAGGGCTTCTTTACAGCACACAAGCACTTTCATCTTTATCATAATCAGAACAAACCAGTGCACCTTTGCTATTTCACAGCCTCTTTTAAACTGGGAGTGAGTTGAACTTTATATGCAAAGATTTTACCGCTCCTGAAATGCCCTGATCAGCAATTTCCCTTGCTTGCTCTTTCATGTTTCAAGCGTTATGAAACACTGGAAACTATACATTGTTTCACAAGGAAGTTAGTGAGAAAATTCAGATAATCAAGCCCGTTCCAGGGGACTTGGGGTCTCTTTTCCAAGTTGGAAAGCTCTTTCCTAACAGAAGTTTTGCTCTTGAAAGTCTTCTGGTTAGCAGGCAGCTGATGCTATAGCTTCTCTGGAGCCTGATTATACTTACAGCCCAGAGGCAAGTAATAAAAAAGCCTGCCTGGCTCTGTGAGGTCTGAATCAGGTGCTAACACTGAACATCTGCTGGGGCCTCTGTTCTGCTCTGCTCTCCTCTCCCCCACCCTCCTCCCATGTGCTGGGCATTGGAGCATTCTCCACTTTATAGCTTGTGGCAACAAAAGGCAAATTTAAGACAGAAAGCATTACTGACAGTGTTATCCAAAAAAACCCAGCCTCTGCTTTAACTGCTCTCCATTGAGGACTTTGGCGAGTCCAACACCACTGCGACATGCTGAGAAGATCTACATTGTATGGCAGCCTCTGGAAGCAGCAGTGAAGTGCTCACAGCCCAATCCCAGCGGGACAAACAGACTCTACATATATGTTTATTACTTCATACGACCAGATTGCTTACTGTACAAAAATTAACAGTGCCACCCAAGAGGGCCTTCACAGATGTTTAGACAGCGACATGTAAACACAGCTTTAAAACATGTTTTTCTGTAGTTTAGGTACAAACTAAAGCACCACACATCATGTGTGTACATATACACATGCACACAAGTGTATTTCCATACCCAGACTGAACAAACTGTGGCAGCAGGCTGTGATGTGCTCCAACGCTGCCTTCTGAGGAATCCAACGTCCCTACACAAGGGTTTCCACCAGTGTGAGGTGAGTTGGACTTGGGCTGAGCTGTAAGTTCATGATTAGGGCCTTGAGTTGCTGCCACTGTCGGCCCAGCCCTCCTTCCCTGCTTCCTCCCTCTGCACCCTGCTCCTGGCTCCCCTCTTGAGTTAATAACCCAAGATGTAAGAGTCAGTTCCCTATCCTGAAAAGTCTCTTCAGTGAAGGGATGGTTGCTGTCTCCCAGGGTGTCTGATCTAGCAGGCTGCAATGCTTGGGCACAGCCTTCGTACACAGAAACATCCAGTGCCTGGAAAATTGTGTGTCTCTGTTCTGCACCAGCAAAGGATGATGGACCTGTACAAGAAAAACATAGCTGGGGTAGATATCATGACCTTTAGAGAAACAACCACAGCACCTGAGTAATTCCTACTAGAGGGAATGCCCAGTACAATGAATTTTGCTTAACATCCAAGAGGGAAGTTTAACACCTTAAGGCAGAAGGTCCATCAGAGCTAAGGACTGATGTTTTTGCTAAAGCCTGTGCTTTCATCAGCAGGAAGGACACTGCTGCTTCCAATATGAAACTGAGAAAAACAGTACTTAACGCATTTCTAAGCAGCAGCTGTTGAATCCCAGCACTGCTCCTGGGCAGCTCAACAGGGTAAGTTATTGACATTCATGTCTATTACCTTCTATATCTTGTTTGTGTGTACTGAGCTCCTCAGGCAGCAATGACCTTTCTAGTGAGAGACCCTGAAGTGCTAATCTGGCATTGGCTACAAAAGATTAGCATAGTTTTCCTAATTTCTACTGCAGTAAACAAACAAAACAAACAAAAACATCGAGCGAGGCTGCAGCCTACACCTTTCATAAGGAAGAAATGACAGGCTGTAGCAAAGCTTTTTTTTTCCAAAGTTTTCTCTCTAACAAAGGTCCAGCTGTTCCCTGGGAAGAACAGACTGACCCTGGTAGGATTTTTTCAAAAAATTACAAAGTCAAGATGGCTTCTGGTGCAAAATAGCCAGGAAAGAAGCATTCATTCTCCCTGCAGGTGAAGAGGGTAAAAGCTGGTGTTCTTCCTGCACTAACCTCCCTGTCCAGGAATGTAACACGCCCTAACACTAGGCAGCAGAGATGCTCTGTCCTTGGAAAGAAAAGAACAGCAGCTGTGTCTCAACCAGTCTGGGGGCCCCAGAAGACATTTCTCTGGACTACAACATGGAAACACGCTTCTGAAGCCCTGGCTCAGTTTCGTGTCAAATGCAAGGTTGGCAGAGTCTCTGTGGTGTTTCTCCATGCAAATTGGAGCAGCCCTTTGTAATGACAGGATCAATCTGAGACATTGTCTTTGCATAAAAAGAAAGAAAAGGGAATACCCACAGACAAAGCAGCAATAGCTAAACAGCTTCAAAAGTCACTCATGTCATCAGATAGATGCTGCAGAGCTGTTGTGCGTGTAACCTGACAGTCCTTGCCACTGAACAGTAAACACATTTGAGCAGCATTTCCCTTAGTGGTTCACATGTCATCGCCCAAGAGACCAGCCTGCTGAACTACTGGCATTACTGGGAACTTCCAAGAACTAGCAAATCAGGATATACTCTCATTCAAGAGCCAAGGTGCTGTTGGTTTCTTACTCCAGTTTGCCATATCTGGCTATGCCACCAGGAGGCTCAGCAGAGAGCCAAAGGGCAGAATACCTACCAGACCACACAGCAACTCACATCCACCAGGATACTTTGCGCCTAGCTCACAAAATCACCTAAAATTTGAAAACCTGCTGTAAGTTCGACTTTTCCTTCTCATTCCTACCACAGGAAGCCTTCATATGTCAGACTTGCAGCCTGAGTTAGTGAAAAGCACATACAGACAGCATGATAGTTATATTTTGAGAGAGGGTTGTCATGCCAAAGTTTATAACCCAGCCCTTCTCATCCCTGCACATGGAAAAGGAAGAAACAAGTAAGAATATAAATGAGATTGTACACATTATTTCCCCCTAAATCAGTAACATTTACACATTTTTGAGAAATCATCGTTTAAACAAAAAAAAGAATGACTACAACATAAACAGGTGCAAATCCCATCGGCTAGTAAAGCCAGGAAAGAGTTCATGACTAATCAGAATAAGTGGAAGTTCACAGCTACATATTTTAAGGACAGTTTTCTGTTTTAAAGATGGTCTTGTTATTAGTGTTTTTACTGTAATACAGTCTTGGTACTTAAATAATTACAATAATAATAATAACAATAACAACAACATCTAGACAGCACAGGCGAAATATAGGATGAGACATAAGCTTAAAAGTGCAAGATGAAACTAAAGTCAAAGTGCCTACTGGTCAAACTGTTACAAACTATGTTCAGAGATAAACCAGACTGAGAGTGATCAAGGCCGTTTTCTTTTCCTCTCATTTTCACCAGAAGTCATCACAGGCAATATCAATCCAGTCAAAAGTTACATCAATTCCAAACAGGTGTACATAAGAGAAGAGCCAAGCCCATGTCTTGATGGGAACCTGATCCTCATTTCCTCTGTGTAAGGTCAATCAATCCACAGGCTTTGCTCTGAACATCCGAGCAGAGAGAGAGAAAACAGTAACTTCGATGCCACATTCAAAGGAGGTAGAGTCAGCAGCTCAACAGAAATGTAGCACTTAAGAGCAGGGGGTACCACAGGCCCTTGTTAGCTCCTCTGGAGTCACATTCTCCAGCTGCTCTATTGATTCCAGCCATGAAAGATAACTATGAGGAGGTTAAGTAATACTGCTCTTCATAGGAAAAATAAAAAGATTATCCTCAGAAGTATAATTTTTCCTTTCCTCTTTGTCTTACTTTACTATTTCAGAGATAAAACATCTTTTACAATATGAGCTCATTACTGTGTTCATTCCCTTTAAAGGCAGATGGAGTTTAAAAGATCTTGTCACCAGAAAAGGGTGGGATGGGGGTAGAGGCAAACCTGTTAACAAACCTTTAAAAAGATTTCTAACTCATTTTGCAAGTGAAAGCAACAAAAGCCATAAAACTCTTGCAAAAGAGAGCCGTCTCTGAGACTAAGCGGATCCAAACTCCGCCATCCATTTTTCATACTTCTCCAGGTCTGCAGCAGAAACTGATTTGGAGATTTTCTTCAGAGCCAGCTCAAAGTCCCCCTTGGTAACCGGCATCTGAAGCTCCTCTTTAGAAAGTGCACGGATCTCTTCTGGAGTTAAGCCATTAATACGCCGTCTCATTGCCATTAAAGAGGCATCCCTGGAAATACAGGACAATGTATAGGAGATAATTGCTAGCAGCATGTGCTGTAAGCCTATGAATTTTGATTGTATTCTCTTGCTAGAAACCACTGGCAGGAACACTTAAGAATGCATTTATTTACCACAGAAGATGCGGTTCACATCTTTCTTTGCTTCCACGTTCCCAGATCACCACATTAATTCAACGTAAAGAATGCACTGGCACCAAAACCCATCTCAGCATATGGCAAATGTGCAGAGATAATTAAAACTATAAAACTGAAAACCTTTTACAATGATTCATAGAGATGAAACTTTACAACTTCAGGGCAGGAAAGGGCAGAGTGGGAGTGGAATTGCACTCAAAGACTTTTTTTAAGTAGTCTGGATTTTGCACCCCATCTTCCTGTATTTCAACCTTTTCCCCACCACGTAGCCCAGAAGGATCATCAATAAGTGTTTGGAGTGCAGCCCAGCTCTGCTGCCTGCTCACACACAGTACCTGAATCTGTAAAGGGCAGTGCAGGAGGCATTAGACACTAACATCATGTGGTCCTCCAGGCCAGACACCATTGGTGCCTCTGGGTCCTCATGCTCTACCTGCTCCCTTGACTCCTCCCCAGCTCGGGTGCTGTCAGTGTGGCCCACTGGCTGGGAGAACACTGCTCATTTCTCACACCACAGCCCACATGCAGTCTGGAATTACATTTTCTCTTTCCCCAGGTTTTTCCCAGCAAGGGATAACAGAGGCCTCAGAGAGAACAGGTAATTTAACTATTGCACTGTGTGACACACACCAAGTTTTCAAAACCATGGAGTCATTTTGCAATTTCAGCAAGCCAGCAGGGGAAGAAAAAATAAGTCCCAAGCCATGTTCTTAAAGGATCAGTTTCCTCTGGCAGGGATCCTAATGTTGTAAGGGACATAGGCTTCCAGTAAGTTTCTTCAAATACTTATCCTCCACTAGGAAAGACTAATTTGTCAAAAAATGAACAAAATTGTGGGAAGGGGATGGAAAGAAATCCAATACTAACGCTATAAACTATCTGTATCACCCTTCCACCTAGAAGATTCAGGAAGAAACCAAGACCACGCTGCACATGAGGCTGTTCAAACATACAGCACATAGGAGCCCCAAAGAAGTATTCTGTGAAAGATTCCTTTGTGTCCCAAAATTCTAGCTCTTAAACTCATGGGATTTAAAAACCAAAAAAGCTCCAAACCTGTTTTGCATTACATTAACAAATGCACAGAAACAAGAGATTTGCGCAGAGGAGTTTTTTCTTTTCAGATCCCATAAATCGCAACCATGTCTCACAGAAAGACTCCGTGGTCTCTACATTGCTTCACAGCGCAGTAATACATAGTTCCAGGAGACCTCAAACACAGTCACTGTTAGCATGGCTTCAACTGCAGTGGGCATTGTACATAATGCATATGTACATAATACATATACATATACATAATACATATGTACATAATGCATAATGCATATCACATAATGCAAATGATAACTTTTCACAAAGTTTCCTTTGCAAATTAAGGGGAATGAGATACCTGCAAACATTAGTGATGTCAGCACCAGAATAGCCTTCGATCTTCTCAGCAATTTCTTCAAGTTTGATATCAGGATCTAGTTCTACTTCCCGAAGATTAATTTTAAGTACCTCTGCTCTGCCTTTTGCTACAAAATAAAAACACTTGTTTGAATATTTGCAACAGCAACATTAAAAATATAGAGATATAAACACTATTTAGTTTTTTTCAGTGAGAACTGCAAACAAAAGGGTTTAATATAAGAAAAGAGACAGAAGAAATCATATTAAATTGTGCAATCAGATATAGTAAAATATATGGTTAAAAGCAGTATATTAAATTAGCATGCTCTAGAGACGTTTTCCAAAGCCACACATCATTAAGAACGTCTGTTATATCTCAGGTGACAAAGCATTTGGTCACATACTACCCAAGGGCAGTAAAGCACCATCCTACAAATGTCTGCTTCTTCTCACATCCCATTGGATTCACTCACAGTTCAAGTGTTTGATTGCATATCATTCACACAGTTTCATTAGACCCACAATGAGGATCTTATTAACAGAGCTTCAGACAGCACAAACCACTTAACAATAAGCTGAACTTTAAGCATACGTTTAAGCACTTTACTCAGTTGGGACCCAAGGAAGCTGCTAAAGCTTGATAGAAAACAGATACATTAATATAGTAAGCATAAATTAATACATTTATGATACAAATGTCCTGGTTTCCCACCCTTAGACCTAGATACAGTGCACACATGGTGATAACCAGCTGTGTAAATGAGGACTTATGCACCCAATTAACCATTTTTCTCACAGAGCGCATGTGCACATGTGCATTTGGGTACATATGCTGAGCAGCCTAGGCTTCTGAGAGGGAATCCACATTGGACAGCTTAGGCCTCAAGTGTTCTCTGTACAAGAGTGGTAAAGAAGATGAACGCTTCCTTGGCTTTTACAGTACAGAAAAATATACCCGCTCAGCAACTTTTTTTCCACAGTGCCAATTTTTATGACCTAGTAAAGCAGACAAGCACAACGAAAGAAGCAGCAGTAGGAAAGGCTAAAAGTCTTAAGGAAGTGTCCACACATGTTTTATTTATTGATGTCCCTAATCAAATCTGTTTTAAATTGGGGAGGGGGGGGGAATATTTAAAAAAAAAAAGGTTTTATAAAGCTGCTGGTTTTGTGTGCCTTGCAGAACTGCCAAGAATATAAAGTTATCAGTCACACACAACTGGCACTGGCTGTAAAGTGGGGATTTATTATCTACAGAGTACAATGCACACATGGCGTACCTGCAGAGAGCATCCTGTACCAGAGAACATTCTTGTAACCTTTGCTGTGGGGCTAAGCAAGGCCTTGCAGCCTTTTGAAGATGAAACATGGCAGAATACATACTTCCATTAAATCCCATGATATACAGGTCAGAATTTTTTTTTTTTTTCAATTAAAATGCCTGACCACATCAAATCCCACAGTACAGTTACAAATGCATCACTTAGACTTGCCCTTCTTATTTACAGAACTGGTGTAACAGAACTTAGGACTGGAAACAGAACTGGGGCACATCTCTTACGTTGTCCAGGGTGTAATACACTGTGTCAAAATCCAATCTGGTTTAATTATAAACAAGAGCAAGGGCTGATAGGATTTTAAACTAATTGGTCATAAAGACAGGCATCCTGTTAGGAGCTGTTACTGCTTGTAAGCTGCAAAGACAAGCTGTAGAACTATTAAGCGTCCTTATACCTGCTAAACTCAATCACAACTGCTGTCACCATGAACACGCATCTTGTTATCTTGAGTGTTCATGCAGGGAGATGAGGCATCCACCGTACCAAGAAGAAAGGAAGCTATGCAAACTGCAAGTGATAGGAATCTCAAAATTAATAGGACAGGTGAATGACAGCCAGGAAAGACAACACAAGACGAGATGTCTTAGGGCAGGAAAGCAATCAGCCTGCTGCATTCCGAGTGACTCAAGCACAGTCATAAAGGCGAGCAAGCAGTGATTTACAATGAACTAAGCCTGTAAGTGAAAATTCATGGATCCACTTCTTTGCATTTGTCTGCAAGGCCATGGAGTGCATTTGCAATATTTCTGAACATGTCCAAAGGCTGCCTTTGATGATCACTCAAGGACTGACTGCTAAACATTTAAAATAATTCCAGGCTCATTAAAACTAACTCTCTTTCAAAATGTATGAACCCATCAATAGGCTTGCAATGAAATGCCACAGTTCTTTGTTTTTAAGCCCTCAAGCAAGTAGTAGGTTTTTTCTTTCTCTCAATCTCTTTTAAAAATAAAGCAACCCAGACAAATGATTAACCCCAGAATTTCACTGCTCATCACAAAAACATCAATATTCCTCTCAAACCCAATAGTTCTGTAGTAATCCTAAGCTAGTCTTTTAAAGGCCATTTTAAAGGAAAATGCTCGTAGCAAACATACCTGTGGGCAAAGGTATATAAATCCTCTTCTCCAATCTCCGTCGGAGAGCTTCATCGATATCCCAGGGAAAATTTGTAGCAGCTAATACCATAACCATCTTGGAAGGATCATCATTTTCCAGAGCACCACCTACCCCTGCAAGCACAACAGTTTAGAGCAATTTCATTCCACTGCTCTTATTGATTGAGATACTCGTTAAGAAACACAGCATAGACAACTGCAAAAGCCTGGGCAAACCTAGGCAACAGCTCTATTACAGTCCTAGTGTCCCTTTCCAAACTTCTCACAGCTCAGGTGTGACAAGACCATCACTGTTACTGAGAGGGAGACAGTTTATGCTTTTGCTGAGTCGGGGGAGGGCTTTCTTTGACAGTGGTAATAGCGCAGTCATATGTAAGCATAGCCCTACCAGTCCCACCAAATACTTTTGCTCTCTCTGTATAGGAATTACTCCTTGGCCTCCTAAACAAGGACTGCAAAGAAAATTATCATTTTAGGGCAAAACGTTGCCTACTCTGAGTTCACCACAATGAACCTGCACATTTGAGGACATTATAAATAGCAGTTAAGCAATAGCTGCAACACAGAGGTGGTATCAAACCACTAGGCCATACCGTATTCCTCAGATAGTCACCCTCTTTATGTGCACCTCCACAGAACAAGAACTAGAACTGACTAAAGGGGTAATATTAGCTGCCACCACAGAACACAGCCAAACTCAATCTCACAATGGAGTCCCCAAGCTGGAGACTCTAGCAAAGGAGAGAAATCTGTTTATATTGCATCAAAATTAAAGCCTGTTATTACACTGCATAAATATCCATTACCTGCTTCTCCTAGAGTCTGTGCCTCTTAAATAAATAAGAGTTTTCAATTCACCATCAAAACACTCATTTTAGAAAAATTGAAGCGGAATAGCTTTTCCAGTTATCTGCCATTGAATACTCAAAAAACACGCTACTCTCACGCTCTGCCTTATAAGTCCCCTGTTCATAAAGCCAGGTTTTCCCCATTGCTTAACTTCTTACATTCCCATTCATAAAGATACAGCAATCCCAGTCCCAAACTCAGATCTAAACACTTGTTACCGTCCATTTGTACAAGCAGCTCTGACTTGACTCTGCGACTCGCCTCGTGTTCGTCAGATGTGCCTCTGCGGCTGCAGATGGAATCTATCTCATCAATGAAGATCGTTGTTGGAGCGTAAAACCTCGCCTTTATTCAAATGAAAACATGACTATTAAGGCTGCAGCAGCAAGCACAGGCCCTCATTAGACCATGAGCCAGTCCCACTATGCATATTACATACGCATCTTCCCTGCCTGCCACAAGAAAATCACTGAAGATCTTGATTTGCAAACTGTCTGGCATATGCTGATGCTTATGCACTTTAAATTATATGGTTTTCCTCAGCAACCAGTCTCACAAAGGGGAAAATGAACACAAACAAAATATAGGAAGTTTTAATCTCTAAGTTTTGGTGCTGCTGAGGGGTAAAACACAGGAACAGATGGTTGCTTAGCCTATCTCAACAGAGACAGGTGTTAACTGAGAGCATTGTGTAAGTGCAATGAGGATCCCAAAGAGGTGAACGACTCTTTGGTATAGACATGGAGACGTCTTTCTCATAGCCTGTACAACAGACTGCACTCACAACTGAACTGAGAGGCTTGTGTCCATCATTCAAAACAGAAACAGAACCAAACCACATGTTGTTTCTAAAATAACAGTCCCAAATCCCTTCCAATTTCAAATACAAATCCTATGGGCTTGTTATCCCATAACTGAATAAGAAACAAATTTCTGCCAGGGTCACAACTCTGGTCTGGAAAATGTCATTCTAAATGTTAGCGATGAACCACTTACTTCTTAAACCTCAACAACATACCAGAAAAGGATGAAAACACAGAGATTATGTTTTTCTAAGTGTTTGAGGGGCTGTTGATTCAATGAACTCCGTGCTTCCAACATGCTACTGGAGGGCCAGGAAACCAAGAGAGATGTCCTTTCTCACCACAGCCGTCCCCAGATCACACCACCGAGGACATACCATTTCAAAGAGGAGGCGCACCAGCTTCTCAGACTCGCCCCTGTATTTAGATGTCAGGGTAGAAGAAGATACATTGAAGAATGTTGTTCCACATTCTGTAGCAACAGCTTTTGCCAGCATTGTTTTGCCAGTGCCAGGAGGACCAACCATCAGCACACCCTGAAAGGTAAAAACAAAGGTAATGAACAACAAATAAAGACACTTTATAATTGGTACTTTACACTACGTCTGTATATAATTGTTTAATAACATAAACATCATCAGTGGAAAAAAAAGCAAGAATCCTGCTTTCAAGAACAGAATTGGAATTGTTCTGTGATTTCTTCTCACCTCTCTACTGGAGACAAAAATCACAAAAGCCAGTAGCTGTTGCTGCATCTATCCCCTGGGAAGCAGCCAACAGATTTACAACCTTGCTCTGAATTGAACAGAGCTGGGACTTGAACTTAGGCCTTTCCCAACTCACAAAGGGCTGCACAGACCTATGAGGGCAGTGAATTTGTTTTGGAACAAAGACTTCTTCATGAAGAAAACTTCACAGAATCCAACATACTTTAGCAGAAAGTTGTGTTCTCTCTGTAGAGCATTTTTCTGTAGAAAAACATTTTGCCAAAAAACATCCTGACAATGTGTATGTTTGAATCCGGTTGGTCTTTACGCACCGTGTGCGCACAAGAGCATTCACTGAATACAACAGTCTATCATTCCGCTTAATCTCTCCATCTCAGCACTTCTATGTCCATACTACTGCATTTTATCAATTCCTGGATGAAACACCATCATCACCACACTGCTCGATGGCAGAAGAGCACATCTATTTCTGTCTTACAGATAAATAACTTTGACCCATGTGGACTACTGCTTGGACCCACAAAAGTCTAACGTGAACCTCGGTGACTACTCAGAATGCTTTAAACCTGACAACTACAATTGTTTAGTCCCAGGTTGGGTTCCAAATCATCTTTCTATCTGTGGTCTGAGACTAAGGAGCACACATCTCTGCAGCTCAGCACATTTATCTACCACTACATGATCAGATTTCTAGTTAGAAACATGGTGCTGTCAGGACCCATGTTAATACTGGGACTGGTTAATTGCTCTTGGAAATACACCTAAATACAGTTTCCTTTGCAGATAGTCTTTTGAGTCCTTTTAGTAGCAGTGCTGGAGAGACACATCACACCGTTCAAGCCTGCATAACACTTAGAATGGGGTACTGTATTTTAAGCATGACAGTAGGAACGTGTAGTGCTCAAGCAGCTTGGGGATTTTTTTCCCCTCTCAAATACAAGATCTTATTGCACACTAACAAGAGTTTCCTAAAGTAAAGTTGTACTGTGCTGCAAGGATAATCAAATTAGCTAGAATTAAAATTGCACATCATAATGTGCTTTGCAATTAATAACTTACATAAAATGCCACAGCAATAAAATATCTGTTAAATGCAAGCCACATAGTAAATTAGATTTCATCTGTTCCTCACCAAAAATTACTTCAAAAAGCACAAAGAATGACATGGAAGAGATCTATAAAAACAAATCAAGCAGGAAAGCAATTATTCAAAAATGTACTCTTCAAAAGCAATAGCCTCTCTGTACTCCATTTTCCATTAACTCTTAATACCTTTATTGCCATTTAACACTTAGCTAATGCAAGCTCAACACACATTCATGGGTAAATTAAGTTAGAAATGTTCACGCGCCATCCATACAGCTAACAGTCCAATGTCACTCCTCAGGCTGCCCAAGGTTTCCTAAGCTCCAGAGCAGCAAGCATAAAAAGTAAATGGACTCTTTTCCTCCCCATGAACATTCAGAAATATTTTGTGATTTGAGTTGCTGCATAGTCGCACTGATACTATAATAACATTGCAAGTACAACCCTGGAGTCACTGGGTATAAATTACTCAGCCTATAATGTGCAGGTCACAGACGACTTAGTGTTCTCTGGAAGTTTCCAATGTGCTTATGTAATATTTTACAATAAGCCACACCTCAGTTCAAATCACACTTGCCCCCTGTGTTTGCTGCAGGACCTGGTGATACACGGGACTAACTTCATTTTATGGACATTGCTTTGGTCCTCCATTATTATGGAAGGTCAAATTCTGGCTTAACTGAAGCCAGAATATGCCATTCACTGCCGAAATCAGAGCTTTGCACCTTTCTAATTTATAGTGAGGATTACCTTGCACGTGATTCTGGTGGCATTATATATGTGCATAACACAGATGCAACACAGCCACACCATGTGTAAAGCCAGGGGAAAACCAAGCTCTCTGGGAATAAAGACAATAAAAATATCAGTTAAAAAAAAAAATAACTTGAGTCTCAGCAAAACAAGATGCGCATGGCTGCAAACAGAAACACATAGGATCAAGTTGCTCTTTCGCTCTGCAAACTAGGAGCCTGCCACTTACTCCAGTCCTTGACAAACACAAAGACTTCTTTATTCTTCCTCTAAGGCTCTGTTAATCCAAAGTATTCCAATAAGAAGCTGAAACGCACCGCAGGGAGTAAGTGTTTTGATGAAATCACTGCAGGGTTACTTCTTGTTGTTGTAACAATCACTAGCAGAGCAGTGGGAAGCTCAGTGAGCAATCGGGCCTTCTTGGAGCAAAACAGTTCAGAGAAAAAGAAAGTGCAAGCCCAGGGACACTCAGAAACCCGTGGCTGCAACTACACAGCACCTGTGTTGAATCAGGGAGGACAGCTGGCTCCTTCATACAAGGCACTGTCCTCTGAATGCCGGCACAAACTGTGAGGGCTGCCTTGGGAATTGTTCTCAGGAGAGTCTGAACATCCAAAAACAGATTTGGCTGCCTTTTCCCTGAATGATTGTCCTGAATGCCAAGGCTGAAAAAATGCCTGCTGCTACACTGATTACTGCAAGAAATACTCTTCCCTTCAGAAGTTCTCATCCTTGTAGCACAGTCAGAGGTCAACAGTAGGGAAAATACATGCTGTTCTGTGTGAAAAATAAATCCAGGAGAGTTACAGCTTCAAAAGTCACCAGGGAAAAGGCTAACAATGAAGACTCTTCATAGACTTGTCAGAAATCAATTTGCATTTCAGAGTGAAGAGAGGAAATAATCTTAGAATTTTGTTCCATGTCTGCAACCACCTAGTTTTCAGAGGGGATACTACTCAGTAGGAAAAGATAATCTCACACAAAGAGATGGAGGCTGTAACTCTTTAAAAGACTTGGATGTTGCTTCTTTATTCACTGTCACCACCCTTTGAGACAAGGCCACTGTCACTCTTGAGGTTTCCTGCAGTCTGCTGAGATACCTGTCTTAAAGACAGATGGCTACTACATCCTCTAGGCATGTTAATAGGCCAAAAAAAAAAGCAGCAGCTCTTCACTCCCTTAAAACTTTTGAAGCCTGGACAGACAGCATCTGTGTAGTGTATAATCAGCATATGAATCAAATTCCTCTATGTCAAAAGGAAAAGAGATTCAGCTGTTCAAAAGATGCTAAAATCTTACCATACACTTTTAACCCATGATATCTAGGCTCCATCCAAGCTGATAGCACGATTAACCTTAAGGTTAACCTCAGGACCACTGGTACTGACCACAAGCACTTGAAACCCCAAAGGCCAAATATCCAGGGGCCAGGTTTGGGCTGACTCTAGGTTTGCCCTGTCTTCACAACACACAAAAACATCCATGAACAGCCCTCAGGAAGCAAACTCCCAACTCCTCCTGTCAGCTCACACTTTTTCTGATTCCCTCTCTTTACTGTCTGTAGACATAAGCCCCAACAATTACAAGTCTTTCATTCATCAGTTCCTGCAGGACTTTGTTTTCTAAATTAGCAGAATAATAAAAGTGATGTGGGACTGCCTCAGGCTGGAGGAGTGAAGCTTTGAGGGTCAGACCTAAGTATAAACCAGAGAAGTAGAAGGACCAAGCAGGAAAAGACAAGGCAAGCGTTAGTAGCAACACATTTGACCTATGCTGCTGAACCAGTTTACTAAACCACTGAAACTACTAATGTACACAGCATTCCCTATAAGTGCCACGGCCTTGCAGACTCAGAATAGCAGACGAGTTGCAACAGGCTCGTTTCCCCAGTAGTCCTTTTCAGTAATCAGAAAGCCCTTGTGTCATGACTAGTTATTCCCAAAACAAGTGCCAATCCACCCACAACAAAAGCAAGATGATCTTATTTTCAGTTTACAGAAATGCTCAGCAACCTCCCCCTTCATTTTTAGCTCTAAGTAAGGCCCAGAATGGACTCCCCTCTGGTCCATCAGCCAAACTGGCTGAGTCTTACATCCTTCCTGTTGGCCCACTTGCAGCTTTGAATTTCTCCTGCCCCTAGCAGTAACTATGCCCAGCTGCAGGAGTAACTGCAAAGCTAAACCATCTCTCAGATTAGCCCCCACTCTCCTTGCTTCCTTGCACCATCCAGGCAGCAGTTTGCAGTTTGTGTAAGAGATAGGTGGCCCATGCAGAATAAAACAATCCAAGGACTGCTTTCCTCTGTGAAGTGTTGAGAGTGGCTGGCCACCATAATCCTAAGGAGAGCTATCTATGAAGCATTTCTGCTTCTATCAATATATCCTATATGTTTCTTCACATGCACAGGCTGACATACAGAAAGTATCATAATGTCAACAAGCTATGACTGAGAAAATACAAAAGAATTATTATTTACTGTAAAGACTGCACACACTTCCAGCTGTTTATTTCAGTGCACTCTGTATGAATCATCCATCATAAGATGATTTCATGAACAAATTTCTGATCTTTCCCATTTGCCTTTTCAGCCTTCTGCTACAGGCATCCACACCCATTACAGCAGCAGACATACATAGTTACAGCGTGCCATTTACTAAAACACCAAATGGATTCCCACCTTCCAAGGTCTTCTGATCCCTTTGAAGAAATCAGGCATCCACATTGGAAGAACAACAGCTTCTCTTAGTAATTTCTTGGCTTCTTCCAAATCCGCTATGTCATCCCTGTGCAAGAGGAAGAAATTTGTTTAAGATTTCCATACAATGTTTCTTCTATTTTTACAGAAGAAAAAAAGTTTTTCACTTAGTGCCATCCCTTTTAGCATTCTGGTACAGTCCTATAATCCTGTGACCTAAAACTGAATTCAATTTCAGAAGGCAGGTAAAAAATTATTTTCCACTCAGGTTACCCAGAGCTGCTTAATTAAAATTGTTTGGGACAATGGGAACACCAAAGGTTCTCTGGAGTGTACTTTCCTTTCAGCAGTACCCGTAATGGATGTCTACACATGATATTTGTTAGCAACAAAAGCTCAACTGTAATCAAATTAATAAACTGTTAAAACCAAAAGACCTGGTTTTGCTTATCTGTAGAAGACTATGGCTTCCTGTTTTAAGAGTTAGAAGAAAGATAATTTATCTCCTCCTCCACACTAGCAAAGAGACTTGAATTAAGAAAACCCTCATACCAATGAATGCTTGGATTCCTTGATATAATGTCCCTTTCAAGAGCTTCGACCAAGTCTTTGTCATAGCCCACTCCATCAAATTTTGGAATTTCCCCATCACCAGGTTCCAGAGGTGTTTTCTTTCCCTAGAAATGAAAGTCATACAGGCTCATAAGAACCTTACTCTTTCAACATATCCTTTCATAGCAACCAACAATACTGTCTGGTTCACCTCTTTAGAAGCCACAAGAAGATACAATGCCATCTCAGCCATGGTCAGCAAAACTAACATGTTCACATCTCGCATTCAAGAGACCCCAAACACCCGTGGCTGCTTTCACCATACCAGCACTGTGCTTCCTTCACAGATAACAGCTCATAGTGATAAAGTCCCATCAGAGCTCACTACACATTACAGGGAGTGATTGGTTAGATTTAAAGCAGCAAACCAGACTTTGTTAATAGTGCTAAACCCTTCTTTGGGCAACTGATGGGCTTCCTGGCCAGCCAAAGGCATGGATGCAGAAACGGCCTAACAAAGCAGGCCGTGTCACAACTTAATGCTACATTAACTCCTGGCTGAGTTAATATTTAGAAGATGCTACACTTGCCACACTGCCTGCCAGAGCTAAACAACTAGTATCTCATCCTCACTGAAAAGGAACACAAAAGTTGCTACATCCATTGTCTTTGATGGAGGAAAACCATGGAGATTCCATCCTCGTGTTTAGTTGTTCTTGCCCAACAATTTCTCCTTTCCTTAATTGCAAACTATTTCCTCCTGTCATTCACAGGCCAGCTCCATAAACGGTTAAAATGCTTTTAAAGGCCCTATTTAATGAAGAACTGCACCAAATGCCATGAAGAAGCGCCCACATCAGCCAGGCTTCTTTGAACAATAATTTCTGCAGCACAGAAACACTCACTCAGTGACTAAGCTACACATTACCTCTACCCTAAACAGCCCAGAGTTTCTGGTTAATACTTCCAGAGTGCCAAGAAGCTTATGGAGGTGAAGTAACATTTTCCCTTTGGAATATCTGGGCTCATGCTCCTCCTGTCCCACTTGAGAAGGAAGCTGCTCCCCCTCGCAGCTCAACAGCAGCGTGCGGCAGTGCCTGAAAAGCAGCTGCTCCATTTTAACGAAGGAGGCTGAGCAGGGAGCTACTTTGGGACTCTTAACGCAGCTTCTAAACACTATCAGCAGCAAGTTAAAGAATCCCAGCTGGCTGGACAAAAGCAGCCTAGGCAAAGGCGGGCTGGGCTGGGAGGCAGCTGGAGACAAACAAATAACCTCGCAGTGGAAAAAGGTAGCGATTACACCCCTCCTGGTTGCCGTTTGCCCACGAGGCCTGTGACGGAGCAGTTTATCTTCCCACTATTTTTATTTCTTGCTTCCAAATGAACTCTGTGCTGTTTGTTACTCTCAGATCAGGTTTTAGTTTTGGGTTGTTTGTTTTGGGTTATTTTTTCAATGGAAATAAGCTCACAGTTGTCTTTAGACAAAAAATTGGTGCCAATAATGTAAAAATCCGATATAAAAAGGAAATGGAGGAAAAAAAACCCTGTAGAGATTGGAATATTTCAGGAGAAAATGGAATCCAAATGTAATCATAAAGAAGGGAAGAGGGGAAAAAAACAATGAAATGAATGGTATTTGCTGTCTTTGTTACACCCTTCTCTCTTATCCCTCTGCAGTGCACTGGTTTTCATAGTGGAAGAACAAATGGGACGGTTAGTCTCTCCTGGGCGAAACAGTTAAGGCAGGCTTGGGAAAGCGGGAGGCGGCAAGGCGGATGCCTGCGGCGCGCTGTGGTGGATGGTGACCCGGCAGCTCCAGCCCCGTCCCCCAGCCTAAAAAACACTAACAGGAAAGAAAGGCACGGCCGTGAGGCGGGCGGCGGCTCCGGCACGGCCACGGGGCGGCAGCACGGCGGGGCCAGGGCCGGGCCTGGGCAGGAGCACGCCGGGGCCGGGCCTGGGCTCGTCCGGCTCGTCGGCCGCGGGGTGGCGGCGGCTCCCCGCGCCCGGCTGGCTGCGGCGCGCAGGCCCCATCACCCCACTGACCGGGCCCTGCCGCTCGCCCCTTGCGCGGGCGGGTGCTTCCCCGGCTCGCTGAGGGAGGGAGAAGGGCAGCCGCGTGGGAACTGTGCGTGCGGCAGCACCTTGGCTATCATTTCAGTGATACTGTATCGTTTGGGGTTCGGTTTGGTTTTGTTTTCAGTTCTGGAATTAAACCCAGATTATGTACAGTTTCCACATGTAATGAGATTATTCATGTCAGTCCCCGGTTGGTCCAACATGCAGCCCTCAGTGAGCAGACGTCAGAAAAAATAATTTTTTAAAAAGTCACCTGAATCCAGGCAGGAGGATTAAGCATAATTTTTGAAGTCATATCCTCATCTCTTCTGGTGGTATAACTTTTTATAAAGCTGCTATGATGGCTTCTCTCTCAGAAGTTACACCAACAGACAGAGCTGTACAGTGCTGTTTCCTGACCAGTCCTCTTCGCAATCCCATCACGTAACCTCCTCACGTTTAGAAATTTGCTGGGCTTTCCATCAGGAAGAACTATCAGACCTGCACTAACCCACTGGAACAAAAACCTTACTTTGAAAATAAATCTTCTTCTACTCTTGCACTAAGTTTTCGCATTAGTTTAAGCAACTATCTTGTTGGTGTGTCCACCACCCTGATGTACTTGGAGCATATGTGTGCCCTGTCTTCATTTACTAAACCAAGCAGATTTTCTCTTGGAACGTAAGCTGAACACAATTACATGTTCACTTTGGCAATCCTGTTTTCTTCCCCCCACTTCTCTTTTTTTTCCTAATGTTAACACATATTTCCTGAGCATGGCTGTAGAAATACATGCAAAATACTCCAGCAGCTGTCTCATTAGAGCCTCCTAGAAAGGAATACGTATCTCTTCTCTCTGTGGTTAACACCTCAAAGAACTGGGCCTAGGATTTAATTTACATGGCTATATCCCACTGCTACCTTACACTCACCCTCATATAGATCAAACACATAGGATAACTCTGGTGACTGAAATGGCCAGAACTGGGTCTTGAAGACATCTTGCTTTCCTGCAGACTCTTCCCACTACATGTGAACACGGAACAAGTGCCAGATGCACTCTCTGGCCCTTCATGCTAAAGACAAAGGTGGCACCTGACTGTGTCTCACTCCGGCAGCCAGCCCTTCCCATCACTGGCAGGAAAAGGCAATATGCCAAATGAAAGTTCAGTCTGATCTAATTTCTGTTATGTCCAAATCTTTCTTCTCCTCCGCTGCTAGCTCTCAGCTTCTAGCAGAAATTCTTCTTGTAGTCTCCAAGTACTGCTACTCTGCACCACTGAACATTATCCTATTTCCATTACTCCAGTGAAGAGTCATCCAATTCCTGTACAACAGCCTCATTTGCCTCTTCTGGTGATGGTGCTTCCCAGCTCACTGTCATCAGTGAATTCAGTTAGCGCATGCCTCTTTTTTTGTGCCAAGGTCATTAATTTAAATATAAAACAAGAGTAAATTTCTAATCCTGAGGAAATCCATAAATTATTTGCCAGGTGACTGACATGTTCTGTACTGATTATTTACATTCTCCTTGCTATCTAATTCCTCCCCACCTTACAATTCTACACCATGTATTCACTAGATGAACTAATTCCTCCCTGTGTGGCATCCAGATAGATTAATTTCTTTCTCTTAAGAAATTAACTACAACTCTAAAGAAAGTGCTGGCAAAGGCTTAAGAAATCGTATTTCACCTTATTCGACTTTCACACTTTCTACTTAGTCCCAAGTATTTCGCTTTTTGTCCGTTCTAAATTTGTTGTAAAACTCTGCCTAGTTTTGATAAAATTAACAAATCCAGTTGTCTGGATCACTTTTCCTTTCTAAATACAGGCACAATCAACACAGTTCACCATTCACATGAGACAACAGCAGACCAAATAAATGATACTGGAAATCTCGACTCCGAGCCCTGCAATTACACCTACTAGTTCTTTCAGCGTTCTCAGATGGAGAGTATACAGCTTTCCAATCCCAATGCATGGAGGTCTATGCTTTCACCTCATCTCACATCCATATTCCTGTGATCTACCTTACTTTTGCTTCTGATGATGAGCATCAGAAAAACCAAGTAAAAATAAAAAAAATTAAGTCCCATATCTCCATCAATTTTAATGTTCACTGATATGGCAGCACAGCCCTTGGCTATTTCATATCCTTTGCAGTATCTACTGTCCTCATCCACTAGCAATCTAAAATAATCTAAAGAGTAATCGTAAAAAAAGTGTTCTAGTTCTCAGCTATGGTATTACACAATTTCTAAGACATACAGATAGCACTCAATGCTGCCTCTTTACGCTGAACTACTGAACAGAAGCTAAAATTCTCGGAGATGATCCAGCAGAAGGTACCTTGAGAACCAGCCTAATAATTTCCAGTGGAACTAAGAAGGAAGAAGCACTTGAAAGCAGCGGTTCAGAAAAAGGAACACGGAAATACAAGGGTTTAGTGGATAAACACCATCCAGCGGGTTATTGTTCAAAAGTATTTTATATAGCACTACAAAAGGTCACTTTACAGGCATAGTCAGGTTAAAACTCTTTTTCTGAAGATAGTTACAGTGAGAATTAAAGGATTATATGGTCTTGGAAGGAGAATCAGTGAAAAGAGGCATCACATGTAAAGTGAGACAAAACATTTCTAAAACATACATATTATAGCTGTATTTGCCTTGAAAAATATCACAAATAAATATGCATTTTGCATGGTGGTATTCTAGCCAGGACAGTATACAACCTATTACGCTGCAGCCAACATCTCCAGAAGTGGATATGGCATCCAAGTGCATTACGTGTTCTAAGTAGTCCTAGCCAACGCCCCCAAGCCCAAGAACGACAGAGCTGAAGCACTTCTTTTGAGAAAAGGGGCATCTGGTTACCTAGTTTGAAGCATTGGCTTTGCCTTAGTATTTTTAACTGGACACAAAGAGTTACTGAACCTGTTCATGGCCTTATTACTTTGACTGGGAGATAAGCTCCTTGTAGCTTTAATTGAGAAACTGAAGAACATAAACACTTCCTAACTAAGAAAGGATACAACTTCAGGGATGTGTTGTGTGCATGCCTGTGTGTGAAATACAGTGTTGCATTAACTTCTCTCATTTCCCACTCCTGGCTATTTCCCCTCTCATTCAAAATTGTCTTCAAAATAAAATCATGGATCCCATACAAAAATCATTATGCAACACATGAGAATTTGTAACCTGGTGTAATTTTTGTATATATACCCCAAAGATAGGAAAGTAACCACTAAGCAACTAGATAAAGGCAAAAGCAGGAGCATGGGTGTTGATATTTTTTGAAGACTAGACAGATTTTCCTTCTGCCATCTAGTGACCAGTTTCTTCAGATAAGACAAGTGGTTTAAATTTAACATTAAATGGAACACCTTCATGACTCTTCTTCCATCTGACAGCAGAAGTGTTGCTAATCGCATTATTCCCAGAGCCAAGTATTGTACAAGTCGTGTTGTTGTGGGCTCCTTATAGTAAAGCCCTATAATGCTCATCACCGGAAAGCTCTGAGAGCAGAGTTCACTCTCTTTAGAGCTAAGACTTTGAAAGCTGCCTTACACAAGCACATCTGGTGAACCTGTCACAAACCACAACTCCAATTCCCTGCATAGCTGTCAGAACTGTAAATATTTTCATAGATCTTCACAAGCTTTTTATAGCTTGTAGGATGCGCACTTGTTATTTTAAATCTTACTGATCCAGGGTAGAGAGATGTCTAAAATGATTAAGCTTGATCTGTGCTGTCACTCAGTGGCTCTGATGAAAATGAGTCTGGCCCTACCTACTCACAGCAATAAGGGCTGGGATTCCTCAATATTTTTCCTGTGTATCAGAAAAGTAATTCGTGATGGAAAAAGTGTATCTTTGAGTTCTTTCTGTGCTGTGAAGAAGCAAGCTGTAATAGAAAGGCCACAAAGGGACTTAACTAAATTAATTTGGAATAAAACTGGCCAAATATTTTCTTATTCACCTATCAAGATCTGTACAATACTGTGTGTCCCCATAGGAAGGGGATTCTGTCTGTCAAGAAAATGAAGTCACTTCAGTACATTCTCAACTTGTATCATTTATACCATAGATTCCTTGGGTTACTGGCACTGACTGCACAGTTATATTTAAAAATGCAAGTGTCTCAGAAATAGCAATTTGCACACAAGACATTTTTTCAGCCACAAAACAGTCCCACCCTTGACATCACTACTTGAGAGTGAATCACTGTTTCTCCTTTTCTTTTGCTTCAACAGAAAGAATCAACTTACTTTCATTGTTTTTGTTTTTAAAACAAGGCCTTTCCAAAAAGCATCTTCCCAAACACTATAATAAATACAAAATCCTCTTCATATACTAAAGGAAGTTCAAGTTGCTAAGAGCTTGTTTTTACTACATCTTCCTTATGTGATTTTTAAATATATAACTTCAAATAATTTGTCACAGGTTTACCTAGCATCAATGCATTTGATGAACTGTCTGGACTTCTAGGCACACCTGAATTTTACTATGGTATGGCAGAAGCAATGGTACTGTGGAAGTTATTAAAATCTAGAGAAAGGCTCTGGTCTTACTTTTGCACCTTCTACATGGAAATCTTTACAAAAGAGCTGAATTGGATTCCTTTAAGAAGACAAAAAAAAAGTGTGGTGGAGAAGGAGGAGAAGAGACACTGACAGAGTCGAAAGCCTAAAGCCTAACTGAGATTATAAGAAACCCCCAGCTTCCTCCCTATCAAAAATCTTCTCAAATTACGACAAAGCAAACATGTCAGAATATTCCTCAATTTTTTGGTATCACTAAATATCCCTGTGATACATGCTTTGTCCGTGAGGCAAGTTTTCTTTTATGGGATTATTGTGGCTTTTTATCATTGTCTATATCAAATGACTAAAACTAAGAATGCTTCCCTTCGCCACTTGTTGCATCAGAACTCCCCTCCCACCACCTCCTTTCCCACTTCTTACCTTGTCATCTCTTCCTCTAGCTCTAGCTTCCCTTTCGCGGCTGCCTGCAGACCTGTCGCCCTTGGACACCGCATGTGCTCTGCCCGCAGGCCCACGGGGCTGCAGTCCTGGAGAGTCTTTCCTCAAAGGTTTTGCTTCTCGGTTGGGACGTTTTATCTGAGGTGGAGCCCTAACAATAAGCAACCACAACAAAAACACACCAAAAACAGCAAAAAAGAGCAACATTAAAAAGGAAATACTCTAATACTTCATTGATTCCCTTAGTGCATTATTACTAAAGCTGACAAGCCCCTAAGTCTTATCTCCCTGTGTCTGCAAATCCACCAACATATCTCTGGTTGAGTCTGGCACTCAAGGGAATTAAAAAATACAGAATGAAAAGCAAGGTTTCAACAGTGGAAAAAAAAAAAGAAAATTAACAATACTATTAGATCAGTGCTCCTAAACAATCTTAAACCAGGACACATGTAACAAAAGAGGAAACAATTTAGTAAAAATCTTCAAACTGTAGTTTTCTCTGACTTCAAACCAGGGGATTATATTAGGTTACATTCATATGCACAAGTTCTACACAACCAGATGACATTCTTGGTAAAAAGAAAACAATCTTCCTACCTCTGACTTCATTCTCCTGTGTGAAAATGTCAAAATGTAAAAATTGCCTAAAGAGCAAAACCAAAGAGAACCAAATTGCAATCATCTGTACTTGCGTGCATCACCCACTGTGTCAAAGAGAATTCAGCAGTGGCAGGAGAAGAAAGAATTCAGTTTTAAGACGAGGTGTCACGGTCATTTTGCTCTAGGGATTGGATTTGAAATACAGAACTAAAATAAACAGCCAAGAATGTCATCCAACTTTAATTATAGTGTTTCCTATTAAATCTTGTGCTGTTTCTTGTTTTGACTAACTCAAAATTTGCCTCCTCCAAAAAACAGTTTCCTAGAATATGGCTTAAAGAGGACATACTTAAATGCACTGCTGGATACAACTGCTACATTTCGCTTTGTATACAATTTCAAACTTAACAGCACAGAAGAGGGGTTATTTTTCCATTCTTACTTGCACGAGATCTAAATTTAAGCTTAAAAAAAGCAGATGAACTATTGGGCCTGTAGCCCTAAGAAAGATACAAGAATAAACACATCCTGCACTTCATGTCATATTACCACTAAAATTCTGATTATCATTTCTACTGCTCACAAAAGTAATCATTGTAAATGTTATTTTACAGTTATATTCTTAAGGTTTTTTGAAAAGCAAAGATCTGTTTGTTTGGTAATCACAAAGCACATAAATTTACAAGTAAACTTGGCATTTGTTAACCTTTGTCCCTCTGCTTAAACATTAAAATTCTTTGCTATTATAATGTTAGAAGATGGTTGGCATGATGCTACTCTTGCTTTGAACTGGATTCGTTACTTCCAGGAACTTGTATCCAGCTCTATTATGGTGAAAGTAGAGATTGCAAAAAATGCCCGAGCATCTATTTTGAGAAAACTATTAGCTAACTAAAGTTACCTTAAAGGTGGTTATAGAAGAGAAATACCACATACACCAGAACATGTTTAGCAATGAAACTAACTGATGGATTAAACAGAGGTCACATTATCAGTAGCTAGGGAGTGATTTCTAACCACCATGTCCTTCAAGATCCTTCAGTTCTAGCTCCTTACCAACTCCTTTGCCATCAAGGAATAAAAATGCCTAAATAAACTGAAGTGGGAAAGTTTCATCTCTGCACATGAGAAAGGCAACTGTCACCAAAAGCCCACTTACCTCTCCAGCAGACTCTAGTTCCAGGCACTTAGCTAGTCACTCCTACCAGAATAAAGGAATGCCTTTCTTTAGAACTTTGATGGTAGTTTAATTACTTTTTTCCCCAATTAATTATATTTATTCTTTCTTACAAATGACTAAGGAGTAAATGAAATGTGATTTTCACAGTGCAAAGGCATCCAAAGAAGAACATAAAATTATGGCAACCCAACTTTATTCCACCCACTCTGCTTGAGCCTCTCGTTACCTGTGTTCCACTGGAACAAGAAGGGGCCAAACAGCAGGATCTTTAAAAGGCTCATCTTGACAGCATACAGGGATTTCTGCAGGTCTGTCCATTTTAAAACTCTCTAAAATGTTGACAATGCTCTTAACTTGTTCATATTCTTCAACTAATTCTTGTCGGACCTTGAGAAATACAGACATTATTTACCAATTGTTATGGTTAAAACTATCTTTTTTAAAGAACATAGAAAGTACCTCAAAACATACGTTACCCTCAAAAGCAGTTACTCTCAAGCCTTTCCATTCACAATCTCCAGATCTATCAGGCTGACATTAGATCTCAAACATCAGCATAGAATCATAGAATCATTTCAGCTGGGAAGAAACCTTGAAAATCACTGAGTCCAGCCTTTGTCCCAGCCCTCTCAACCACTAGACCATTTCCCTAAGTAAAACATCTACTGCCTCTTAAACACCTCAAGGGACGGTGACTCCTGCAGCTCCCTGGGCAGCCTGTTCCAATGCCTGACAACCCTTTTGGGAAATAAATTGCTCCTCATATCCAGTCTGAACCTCCCCTGGTACAACTTGGACGTCCTTTTCTCTTGTTCCATTGCTTGTTCCTAGGGAGAACAGACCAATCCTCACCTCAATGTCACTTCCTTTCAGGTAGTTTTAGAGAACGATAAGGTCTCCCCTGAGCCTTCTTTTCTCCAGGCTAAACAGCCCCATATATATATATATATATATATATATATATATATATATATAAAAATAAGATGTGCTCCAAATCCTTTACTAGCTTTGTAGCCTGCCTCTATATCCTCTCCCAGCACCTCCATGTCTTTATAGAGAGGAGTCCAAAACTGGACACAGGATTTGAGGTGCAGCCTCACCAAAGCTGAGTACAGGGGAATGATCACCTCCCTGCTCCTGCTGACAACACTGTTCCTGATCCAGGCCAGGATGCCATTGGCCTTCTTGGCCACCTGGGCACACTGCTGGCTCATGTTCTGCTGTTGTCAATCAACACTCCCAGGTCCCTCTCTGCCTGGCAGCTTTCCACCCACCCCTCCCAAGTCTGTAGAACTGTGGGGGGTTGTTGTAGCTCAAGTGCAGGACCCGGCATTTGGCCTTATTGAAACTCATGGAATTAAACAACTGAGCATAAACAATTGAATCTCTGTTGAGTTTATCTCCCTGCCTGTCAATGTCATGACCAGACATGATTGCTAACGAAGGGATTGCTCTTCCAAAATATGTCCTGATGCTTAGATTGATGTGGGCATGTTGACATGTGTGCACACATTCACACACTTTTATACTAGTAATGTTGCTGTTGGCAGACCTTTAACACATTTGATACTGTTCTGGCATAAAAGAACTTCTCTGATTACAGTCTCCAAGGTCTTAGTTATAAAACTGACTAAATCATTAAAATTAAGTTTGTGAGGGGCACAATATCATCATACAGTCAAAGTACAAGCCAATTCTTCAATTAGACTGCAAGGATTAGAACAGAAAATGGGAACTTTAACATTCTATAGCATAAGTTCAAATGATAAGTAAGTGAAAGAAAAATGAGAGGAAATTATGTCTTGGGAAGAAATTGTGTTGTAGAATTATGCAGATGACTGTTTAATTGAAGTCTCTATTGCCACTAGTCAAGGAATTAAAACTACTGAAATAATTTCAAGATTATTTACTTGATATTTGTTCATTTAATTTTTCTTCCAGAAAGCCTAGGAAAAATAAAATCTGTGTGGAAATTTGCTAAGTTTAAAGTGGCAAGCTCAAGTTTTGTATGCTAAGGTCACTGATTCTTAGCACACACCAGCAGTCAAAAACAGCATTGTGCATTCTTGCACAGAAGCATAAGGTTTCAGTGTGTTAGCTTCATATGTGCTAGGATTCACCTGAGTGCACTTGTACTGCATCTTACCAGTCTTCCACCTATCACTCAGTGATGCTATCCATCCAGTAGGATCAACCTCCATGCTTACTTTGTTCTTTACCTGCTTGAGGGTCAAAACACCAAGATGTCACCTCTTCACTGAAGTGTTATTGCACAGCTAAAATTAACTCATGCGTTGTTGTGAGTACCTGGAAATCAATATTGGTGCTCTGCAGCTAGAATTACCTTAGGCCAGCATGGATCTTGCCTGGTTACAGGCTTGCGGCTGGAGCTACAGAGACATCCTGAACCCTTCCATTCACTGGAAAGGCACAAAGGCTCTACAAGCTGTCATGGAGAAACACTACAGAAAGGTGCTGTGGTTTAAGCACTACTGGGAACAAAGGACAACACAGCCCCCTGCTCACTCCTCCCTCGCCTACACCCCATAGTGGCATAGGGAAAAAGAAAGGTAACAAAGGACCTTGTGAGTCCAGACAAGGATGGGGAAGGCTCACTCACCAATTATGGTCCTGTGCAAAACAGACTCAACTTGGGGAAGAAATCCACCACCAACCAAAAAAAAAATCCCTAACAGAATTTGCAGGCTGCCACCAGGCACACAACTAGTGAGGCTACAACTAGTATACACAACAAGGCTGAATCAAAAGCCTTCAGGATCTCAAGTCAGCTTACAAGAAAACCAAAGAAAGACACGAAGTACCCAGCTGCATGCCTGTCATGTGTCTATGTGGAAAAGAACTGGGAAGAATCTTGCCTGGGAATGCTGCAACCAGGCTTCACTTTGTGGCAAAAAGAGGAAGGTAACCGAGGACAGTATCAACAGATACCAGTGAAGTTGCCTGAAATCCAGACTCTCTGTACATATCTTGAGCAGATTCTGGGTAATTGAAAGGACCAGAAGAATGGAGGTCTGCACATCCAGCCTGTCTGCTGAGGTTATAAATAAAGCAACAGCAGATCAGGGAACTACTACTAAATAGCTTCACCTCTTATGACTGTTCTTCCTAATGGTGCTTACTGGTGAATAAATGTGGCCACTAGCCTGAGACTTTTCTATCTCCCTGTGTGCTTGTAAAGCAACCACAATGAGTACGCACAGGCTGCGGTGTCTTGACAGTACACATTCAGAAGCTCACCTCTTCCAGACTAATTTTCACCTGCTCATCGCATTTCTCTCACACTCTCATTTCTCCTCTCAGAATAGCATCTTTCTTCACACACCCTGCACTACATATTCAAAACTGCAGCAGCAGCCTCCACTTTTGGTGGGGTAACTTCAAGACATAAAGTGCTGACATAAGCATTAGTATGGTGTATAAAAGTCTGAATGATTAAATGGTCAGCACTCAGTTAAAAACCTCTTTCTGGAGGCTACACTTCTCCTAAAATGATACCAAGTGCATCCCACAGCAACATACTGTTCTGCTCTGCAGTATTTTTCAGGAATTTTCCCACCACAAAGACAATATAGGAGATTTCAGCAGCACTGAGAAATTCTGCTCTGGTTTAAAATTTAAACCTTCTTTAAGAAGAGGAATATATATGACTCTTGTTAATGTGATATCAGCCATGACAATGGCAAAGTGAAGGGTAAATCCCCAAGGCTCTGCACAAGTTCCTGCAACACTGCATTTATTTCGCCAAGAGCTCTACGTGCAGCTGTACAGAAGGAGCCTTAGGTATGGGAAGAACTTGATGACTTCACAGGGCAAAGCAGCCTTCTTGCTTGTTCCAGATAGAGTAGCTGTATCTTTCCAAAGACACAGGACATCCTCGGGCAGGATTGCTCTGGTAAAGACAGTCCATGCTTGACATGGCACACCCAGCTCAGCTTTTCTCCCCTTGCTTTCTCAACACGCAATCAGGAGACACATCTCCCAGTGAAAGAACTTCCAGCTGAGTTAAAAATGTGATTGATTACTTAGTTCCTTCAAACTGTCTAACACTCATTCCTCCTGTCCAAAAATAAATCCAGCCAAACAGCTGCTGTGAGGTACAAAGGAATGATACAGCATAAATCCTCCAGGGCACTGCTCCATGAGAAACAGCCATTTCCTACTCCAGTGCTCCAGGAATACAGCCTCCTATCAGCCTTCCAACATATGTGGAAAAGTAAATGGAAAACAACTTGCCAGCACCAAGGGACTGAGTGATGCCATTTAGCTCTCTTGGACCAGCAAGGAAGATGGTATCTGAAAACTGAAAGTGAACCTTTGATGCCTTGGAAGCTGCAAACAGACTAACAACTGCTGGTCATCTCTTAACCAGACCTAAGCAGAACAAAATCTGAAATACATCTCCTTACTGCTTAGTCAGTACCTGGCAAATTGATCACTAAAAAACCCTCAAGGTATTCAGACAATAAGATCACAAAGGAAAACCAATTTATATAGTTCCTAGAGGCCGTAAAGAAACCAAGTCTGATGAAACGGGTGCAGAAAGTTTCCTGCAGCTCAGAAATAAATCATCCAGATGTGAGCCAAGAAAGGCTGTGCCGTAATTACAGAGGTGACTGTGCAATGACCAATGCTACTGTGATGCAACCTCAGAAAGCTGCACACAGAAAACTCACTGGTCGGGATTCATCTAGTCTCTTTGCCTGCACTCCTGTTCCACCCTTCCCTTGAGTGTCAGAGCCCTCAGGAGGCTCCAGAAAGCTTTTAGGTTTTTCACGTTGAAAGGGTTTCAGGAGGTCTGAGTTAGCAGCTCATCACAACCAAATATTTCATCTCCTCATTTTCTGTCCCCAACCATACTCCGTCACTGCTCTTCTGGATTCAGTCCTGAATGCAGTAAACCAGCCTTGTTAAAATGGCAGAAAGTTAGCCTAGGAAAATATAAAGTAAAAAGAAAACAAAGGACACTTTTGCTGGGCTAGAAAGCTGCGCTGACTCGCTACCCTGTGATCAGGTGAATCCCAGGACAAAGAATGGCAGAGTGCAGGATGCAGAGGACAGGAAACTAGTGCAGCTAGAGGTAAATATAAGTGAGGAAAAGCTTGGCCTCTCTGGGCCCAGCAGGATGTTAACTGGGTTCAGCTACCATGCAAAACTTCCAGCTACCCAGAGCAATGCTGTGGTGCGCCACCCATCCTTACCAGCCACATCACCTCCAACATAGAAGCAGCATCATGGCATTGTGGGTTATTGGAAAGCCCACTAAAAAGCCTTTCAGCCCAGAGAGTGGCCTCACAGCTTTGTTTTGACATTCCAGCAACCAAGCAGAACAAACATACATCCTAACATATCAGTACAAAACACAATGACCAGGAGTTGAGTTCACTTTTTCTTAGTGGTAGTTCCAAAAACCATTTCAGGCAGTTCCTCTGTATTTCAGAGTCTGGCAACTGTTGCACCTTTGACATCACCAGTTTTTATTTGCTATGCTGGAACTTGTATTTCTACACAACTTCCGTAGCAATGAACATGAGTATCTGTACCTTGGTAAATACAAATAATGTGGGGTTTGTGTTTGTTTTTGGTTGCTTGTTTTTTTTAAATTATATCATGCTGTAACAAAACCAAGTTTCTATAAAAGTGTTTCTGAAATCTGAAGTTATTCCCTCCAATTAGTGTTAGTTATTCAACAAGCTCCAAATGAAAATAACAATTCCCTAAACCATACCCAAAAAAGATGCCCTGTAACCCATTTTGAACCCGTGGAGTCAAAAGTATAGCTCCTGTAATCACTGTTCTTCTGCAGCATATTCCTTAATTACTCACCAATAAAGTGTTAATAAACCAGGCATAAAGCAAAAATAACATAAGCACAGACTGACTGAAATGTGTTTAAAATTTAAAGAAAAAAATAAAACTCATGCTTTACTCTTTAAGCAAGACTCCTAACCAGCTAACCCTGTGCTCCAGTGACCATGGTCAGTATAGCTGCCTTGCTGGCTGCTGCAAGGACTCTGCAAATTGCTGAACTTCTGCCTCAGCTTTGGCTGAAGCTCCTGTGCTCTCAGATATGGTGCAACACAGAGCACACGGTTATAACATGAAGCAGGTTTTGCTCAACAGCCGCTGGCCTTGTCGTAAAGCCAGTACTATCTCCCAGGGGCATGCTCTGCTGTCATTCTGCAGCTGCTGAACTGTCACTGAAGCAGCTCTTTCCTACAAGCCAGCTGTCTAGTAAAAAGACTGCAGCAGCCAAGAAACTCTCTCAGAATAAACAAGGGCAATGTCAACACAAGTAAAGTTCACAGTAGCAGTCATGAGAGTAAACCTACCTTTCATTAAGTAGCAAAAGAGATGAGTTGCTGCTGACTTTGAGTCTTTCCCGTCCCAGTCTGTATTTACATGGATGAACATGCCTATATGTCAGCCAAACCTCAAAGCACAACAAAGAAAGATAAGGAGGATAGGAATGGAGCTACATTCAGCCATCCAAGAGCAAGCTGGGAACTCCCTGGATGTAAAACAAATAAGGGTCTCAAGAGCAGGTCACCCCAAACTGAGCTAGTTATCAGAAAATCAGTGACAATGAATTTTCCAAAGAGTTAGAGGAATTATTACATTGTTACACTGCTGCTTTGGTGGATCCCCAGGATACATCTTTTACCCTTTTCAAGTTCTGCAGGTTATGCCAGACTAATAAAACAATCCATCTATCCCAGTCTGTGCTGATTTTGAAGTCCCAGAATCAAGTGGAACTGAGCCAGTCAGTTGTTCTCAAGGGAGCAGATGATACATGTTCACATTCCTCCTTCTCCAATCTAACAGCACCAAGCACAAGGAACCTCTGAAATCACAGTGCCTGGTTGCAAAGCTGAAGCTGTCCAACCGTGTGACATGAAATACAAGCCACCAAATACTTGCACAGAATATCATTCTGTCGCAACCAAGCTGTAGAAATTTGAAAACAATGAGACCTAAGCAAAGAGAGGTAGATCAAGTGCGTTTGGGAGTCTGACCCAAAATCCCAACCACTTCTGGTTCCCCTCTGTTCTACATTGCTCAATAAAATGCTGGAAAAAACCCATGTACTACCCAAGGCAACAAAATAGATCCCCCTCGTCTGCCCAGGATAGAGCACTCGCTGTACAGAAGTGAGAAGGAGGGTTCATATAAAAGGTATGAGTTAGTCAGCTGCAGAGCCGTGGCTGTAACTATTCTTTGAGAGATTACTCACATAAACATTCCTATTTTAAGAGGGAACATGCATGTAAACCCCTGAAACTGAGTTTACTGCCTCAGAAGCACCCCTAGGACAAAGACCTTGTTCATGCATGGCACAGAAACAGAGTAGAAGGACATGCTTCCTACTGCCAAGTCCCTTCAGTATTGGTGTCTCAGGAACCTTTCAGGAGATTCAAGGTCGTGAATGTGCATGCAGTGCAACTCAAAGAAGAACTGGTTTCAGTAACAGTCTTCTCCTTTGAGCACTTATCTACATGGACACTCACACTGTGGACCACTCCCGACAGTAAAAACTCTACCTACCCTGTGTCTGCTAAGGATTGATAAACTCTGCCTCAAACAGGTACTAGTAGTATTATCCTCCTCAAATTCCTCAGAGAATGGAGAAACTGAAGAACCTAAAGAACATCTTAGTTCCATACACCAGAGGAGACAGAATTTCAGATAAAAATCAATTGCATTCATCCCCTTAACCATTAAGGGCTGCTTTGCTTCTCATGCCACTTGCAAGAGGTATATTGGTATGGGACTCTTTTGAATTTGCACATTACTGGTACCAGCAGATCTGAATTTTTTTAAACTTACATAATATGTATGGCATAACTCTTTCATGATAATGATATTTTAAAAAATCTAAATATTATTTTAATTTGGTGAATGAGTGTTTCTTGTGATCCAACTTTTGGTTTATTTTTTTGCAGAACAGGCTGTCTGTCAGACAGCTACTGAATGTGACTGACAGTTTGGATGTAGTTGCTGTTGGAGCTGGAAAGCAGTGCTAACATCCAGATCATCAGACTCCCTGTATCAAAGAGTGAGAAACCACAACAATCATTTATCAAGAGTGAGTATTAAAGCAGGTCTACCTCTGTAGATCTCAGCAAACCATTCAGGTATAGATATAGAAAAGCTCATGGTTCCAGGGCTGTTATTGTTTGCTCTCAGGGCTCTATCATTTGTTGCCAGTGCTATGGGTAGTCCCACAAGTGAATGAGAAGGCAAATAGCCTGGAGATGAAATATAAATTTACTTTTTTTAATCAGGCATCTTGGTGTTTGCCCCTGGGCCGAGGCTGGCACCAGTAATGGCAGAGCAACCTTGTGACAAAGCTCATCTGCCATGCTGCCTTGGGAAGTTTCAGAATTACCACAAATGCACAGTGTGACAGACACAACCCCACCTGCTGCTGATCTTTCTGGGGACAGCTCTCCAAAGCATTTATGGGACACTGTCAGGGCCCATTCTGTTTTTACCAAAAAGGGATAAATTTCTGAGAAATTATGATCCTCTGCTAAGGAGCCAGCTGCCTTCTCTAGAGAATAATCATAAAAACTGTTAATGGTCCTTTTGCACTTGAGGCTTGTCTCCGATGCACAGTACACATACCATGGTGCACAGGATTCTCTGAAGCAGTTCAAACAAGACACAACATCATGACACTTCAAGTAATCTTCCCAAGACAAGAGCTGTTAAAAGTGTAATGGAAGAATCAATGTCATCAGAGGAAACACTAAACACTGGAAGCAAAGGCAACACAGCCAAGTAGCTGCAGAACAAAGAAAGTCTCATTTCTACTTTCATGTCAGCGATAAGTTTGGCAGGAACTAAGGACGTGCATGGGGCATGAACACCTTGTATCAGCATGTCCTGGGGTGAGAAAGAGCTTGAATACAAACACTTGTATTCACTACAAGTATCTCCTTCACAATATTCAGCTTATGATGTCTCCAGGAAAGCTAGGCACTGTCCCTGCTTCTTGTACCTACACATGCATCGTGGACAAGCTCTAAGTAAGCAGACAGACTTCTATGCCTCTATGATAAACACCTATGAACAGTACTGTCATTACAGAATTATTGCTAAGCGTGTTGTAGCTATCAGTACACAAAATACTCCATGTTGGTGTCAGATGTTTTGAACACAAAATCATAACCAAAGCATAGGCTGCAATAAAAAGGGAAAATTTGCTGCTGTTTCTAAGTGACATCATTTAAAAGGTGTATGTCAGCAAGATGAGGCAACACTTTTTTCTGTACTGTCCAGTGATAGGAATAGGGGTAATGGACAAAAGTTGGAACAGTAAAAGTTCCACTTAAGGAAAAACTTCTTTACTGTGAGGGTGAGGGAGCCCAGGGAGGGTGTGGAGTCTCCTTCTCCGGAGGTTTTCGAACCCACCTGGACATGTTCCTGTGTGACCCGATCTAGGTGAACCTACTTAAGCAGGGGGATTGGACCAGATGATCTTTAGAGATCCCTTCCAACTCCTACCATTCTGTGATTCTGTGTGACCCTGTGATATTTAGCAAAACTCTTCTTGAAATCATCTCTTCAGCTGCTTACTACAAAGTGATATCTTTATGGAAGCTATGATCTCCTTTCAATACATAATATTTATCCAACATAAATTCTTTATTCTGGAATACACCTGTAAATGTTTATTCTACAATATTATTTTTTTGTGGGATGGAACACATTATTTACAATGAAAAATGGGATCACAAAACATAAGGAAGACTTAAATAATGAAAGAGCTAAATTAGGGTTCTTACAGTTCACCTGCAGATTATTTCCTCAGCCTCAATAGTACTCTGCTTAGCAGGGAGGTGCATGTGTGCAAAATATCTTACTTGCAGTTTTAGAAACCTGACCCAAATTTACACATTGTAGCATTAGAGTTAAATGCTACTCAGACAACTATTCTAGTGATGCTAACACATCCACTCACATCTCAGTTTACTGGACATTAGATGGTCAAAAGCTAAAACAGGAAAAGGAAGTTCTCAGCAAAACAGTTTTTCCAAAGTATGCAATCACACACACAGAGACCAGCCATTAGCTAGACATCCTAAGTGAAAACAATAAAAAAGCAGTTCAGTTAGAACAGAAGAATTCCTTTTGAATATGACACAAAAAACTATCAACATAACTATCCCATAACTATCAACAAAATACTGTAAAAGAAATAATGTAAATTTAACTGAAATATACATCCTCTACATCTTAAAAGGTTTGGGAAGTACAGTGTGTTTTCCAAACATCAAGTAACAGAACAAAGGCAATCTTATTTCACCTTACCTGTTGCCATTTGCCTTTAATTGCTGGATCTCTGATCGACTGGCAATGTCTCTGGATTTGCTGGATGACACCCTGGTAATACACCATGGAAGAGTCATAATTCCCAAGGAGTGCATATTCTCTCCCTTTTTTGGCATTATCACAAATCTCTGCCAAATTCATCTTCACTCAGAAATCTAAAAGAGAACATAATCATCAGAAAAATGAATTGTACATGCTGTGGAGTAATTCAGATGAGACACTTCAGTTTTGTTTTTCCTCTCATAGTTAAACGGTGTCTTTCAATCCCCTTTTCCTGGGGTCTTTTTCAACCATTTAGCTCTGGATTAGCTGTTTACTACTAGCCTTAGGTTTGAGAGCATGAATCGTAACTCTTTTATAGTTATGAAAACCTCAACTTTGGCTCCACTCTTGTTAAATTAATGCAAGAAAATGAAATGCCCTGCCCACACTGAACCTAACAAGACAAACTTTAATTCGTAGATCACCACAAAATATTAGCAGCCATCAACCCATGAATCACAAATCACACGAGGCATTAAATTGCTTTTTATACTGTTGTATTACATATGTGCCTAAATATGCCAACCAGCATCAGGGAAGTCTGCACTTAGCACTTTCAAAAGCCCTCACCCTAATGAGATTACAATATGGTTGAATGATAGCTCTACTATAGACAAAGTTGAAAGCTTCATTCTGTTTAAATATTCTTTCAAAGTACTCCTACATTCACATGCTGACTTGGATTTTTTCATTAAATTTAACATGTCATGTTGGGATTTATGGCAGAGTTCGCTACCCAAATTTAAGATTTCTTAAAACAGCAATTCCCAAAGTACAATCTTCCCCTAGTCCCCAAAATTATTTAAGTTTTACAGATTTTCCTAACTTTTGTATACAAGTAGTAAATCACAGCACAACTTTAAGGCAAACATACAGTCCAACTCTTCCCAATAACCATTCAAGAAAGTTCTATTAAATCCACATTAAACCATAAGCTATGCTGTACAGATAGGTTTGTCTTTATGGTTTGAGACTGAAGCAGTGCCTGACCTTTATCTGAATCCCACATGATCCAAGATCTAGGTCCTTATCACACAAAAAGAGCAACAGTTCCTTTCCTTTGTCCTCTGACTCAGGACAGGTGGGGTTCCTGACATTAACTCAGATATAAACCTCTGGAAATTAAAAGATTTTGATCCATGGCTACACAATGCAGAGAGCTGCATTGACCAAGGGGGAGGAGGCTGGGTTGGGAGGGTCATCTGCTCACGGCATCGAGGGTTTGGCAAGACCAAGGTGGTGGAGAAGAAAAAGGGCTGGTGAGATCCAGACAGAGAGGGAGACAGAGCACGGCATGAGGCCCAGCACAGCACTCAAGCTGCACAGCTGAAAACAGCCTGTGATAAGGGTGTGCATGTGGTAGGAGCAGGTGGTAGCAGAGAGAAGCCAGAACAGGGAGAAACAATCTTTTACAGCCTAATGGGTTATAAAAACGTTTGTAGTTTTTATAGAACAGACAAGACAAGATCAAGATAGCACTAAGGAGGATGTATCTTGTGCCTTTGTATTCCCTCATGCTCAACAAAATTCCAACCTCTAACAATAAGTCAAACATATATCATAGTTTGATAGAATCATTTAAGTTGGAAAAGACCATTAAGATCGTGGAGTCTTAACTATTAACACAGCACTGCCACATTCACCACTAAATCCACATGACCTTCATTCTAATCTCCTTCAATGCTGCCTATAGCAAACACACACTCTGTCTCTCAAGGTAACAAATTGATAGTCCTCATCACTGCCTGCAGCTGCACACCAGGTCTGCTCTGCCACCTCTTAGAATCACAGAATCGTTTCAGCTGGAAGAAACCTTTAAGATCAAGTCCAACCTTTTTTCTAGCCCTATCAACCACTAGAGCATTTCCCTAAGTGCAACATCCACCAGTCTCTTAAACACCTTCAGGGACAGTGACTCCAACACCTCCCTGGGCAGCCAATGCCTGACAACTCTTTCAGGAAAGAAATTCCTCCTCATATCCAACCTGAACCTCCCCTGGCCCAACTTGAGGCCATTTTCTCTTGTTCTATTCCTTATTACTATTGCTTCTTACTTTAGCAGTCTCTTGTATCTGTTTATTACAGCTAGTTCCCACCCTGCAAGTGTTTGTTTAACACCATTTTTCCTTAAGAGGGCTGACACTCACATCCAGCTCCCCCCAATCCCACAGGAGAGTCCCGCTCACCAGAGGAGCCAACCTCTTCATCTCCAGTGGGAGCTGGGCCAGCCCACAGACAGGAGGCAAGGCAGAGCAGCCTCACAAATGTGTGCTCCAATCAGAAGAGTGCTTAGCACACAGAACTGGGAAGCAGGAAGCAGAAAATTTACATAGTCTTAAAACATCAGCGGGAAACCAAATGAGAGTCTCCCCCTTCCTTCAGTAACCAAGATTTTGAGGGCTTGCTGGTGACACTGAAGAGCAAAAGAGTGTGACACTGGTGGCACACTCAAGAGCAAAACCTCAGTCTCCTCCAAGCTAAGGAACCCCAGCTCCCTCAGCCTTTCAACATAAAGGAGATGGTCCACTCCCTTAATCATCTTTGTGGCCCTGTACTGAACGCTCTCTAGTAGCTCCCTGTCCTATTTGAACTGAGGGGCCCACAACTGGACACAATATTCCAGATGTGGTCTCACAAGGGCAGAGTAGAGGGGGAGGAGAACCTCTCTGGACCTACTCCCACAGCCCTTCTAATACATCCCAGGATGCCATTGGCCTTCTTGGCCACGAGGGCACATTGCTGGCTCATGCTCATCCTGCTGTCCACCGGGATCCCCAAGTCCCTTTCCTATACACTACTCTCTTAGAGTTCATTCCCCAACCTGTACTGGTACATGGGGTTCTTCTTTCCCAGATGGAAACTCGACACTTGCCCTTGTTGAATTTCATTAGATTTCTCCCCTTCCAAACCTCCAGCCTGTCCAGGTCTCGTTGAATGGCACCACAGCCTTCTGGTGTGTCAGCCACTCCCCCCAGTTTAGTATCATCAGCAAACTTGCTGACAGTGCCCTCTGTTCCCTCATCAAGATCATTAATGAATATATTGAATACTATTGGTCCCAGCTCCGACCCCTGAGGGACTCCACAAACCTTTTACACACATCATCACTGGTATCATTAGCGCAGAATAGCCAAAACAAGTCAAAACAAATATGTCCAAAACTGGGGGGAAATTATTTTTAGGAAGGAATTCCTTCCTGGGCTGTTTTCTATACAATCCCGCTCTTTAATGCCAGGGGTCAGGAGGAAAAGGTAGCTAGAACTAGGTGGGGGCTTTTCCATGTCATGTACTTGTTTTTTATTATCTGTTCTACGTTATATTATAGAGTTCACACAACATTGCAAACATTCAAGGAACCAGAAACACAGAAGTCATAAATAATGCTTTTGTTGTTTGGGATTTTGTTTAAATATTGGGTTTTCCTACCATATCACAGCCATGTATTTTAAATAAATACACAGCCAGGGACAACTGTTGTCAGGTCCATTTAGAACAACTTACACATTACTCGTGACACCAGTTTTTCATTCTATCATTGCGTGGTTCTTTCCTGCACTAGACCGTAACAGCTCCACAGCATGTCAAGATATCCTTGGAGATTCCTTAGTTCACGGATCATTGACAAGAAGAGACATTACAGACATTCATGTCTGTATAGCTGCCACACATGGGGTCTTAAGCCCACTTGTTAAAAACCCTGCAGCAGCTAGGCTAAAAGGTCACAGGGGATATTAATCTCTATTCTTTGGAGCATAAGCTGAGCTGATCCCTATCTGAGGTCAGGAAAGATTTTTTCTCCCAGAACTGAAGCAGTGCATAATTGAGCAAGATCCAAAAGGCAGTCTCTAACATTTAAAGCATTATACACACACAAACATAGCCACAAGCAGATAACAGTAGATGTGTGAATGGTGGGCAAAGGGGCACAGCTTGTTCAGCACATGATTCTAAACTTGTGTGTTAACACCAGTGGGAATGCAGGACTGCCTCCCTTCAGCCCATCTCCCCCTTAACCTCCCCACAGTGCTACCAGAGACAATAAATGCCCTCCTCTATAGATGGGGTATGTGGCAGAGGTTTTCCTGATATTGGACATTCAGCCCTGCAAGCGCCAAAATGAAAGGCGTCTGCTGTCTTTACACATTTCTTTTATTAAAGCCTGTGTGTTTTGACACAATCAGTTACACAACTGCATCCCATTTTCTCCACGGACACTTGACTCTTGCACAGGATGGATGTCACTCAGCAGATCAGCAGATACTCATTTTTGCTTTACTCTCACTGTTTCAATAGTCACTTCAAGCCTTATTTACTGCCTACTGATCAGACTTTTCTCCAAATCAGTCGTTAATTCCCCACTGATAGAGTTATAACATACTCATTTTTTTCTGGACATGGGTCTTTCTCAGACCAAAATTTTACCCCAGCGGTCTTAAAATTTTCGACAGCTCTCTGAGATTGCTGGACATATGGTCTCACGTCATAGCAGCTGTGCAGTCTTGCTGACTGGACAGCTGAACATCTGGAAAAGTCCGGACATACACATATGAAGACTGGTTACTAATTCTGTTTCTCATAGTCTGTAAAGCAGCCATGCAACACAATGTCGGGCATCTCAAAATGCAATGTAAGACCTGACTAATGTCACATGAGAGACAGCCATGGTGTTAGGCTCCAGCTTCTGAAATCCAGTGCTGAGCTATGACTGTATGTTTTCCACTTCTACAGAACAGAGCCAGGACAGCCCTCTGCCACTGCACAACCCCAGGGCAGGTCAACTGCCCGACAGAGAAAAGCGCAGAGGCGAATTCCAGTGTTGAGAGGTTTTGATTTCTGGATTTATCCACTTCTCATGTCTACCCACTTCTATTACCAGAGTCTAAGCAATGAACTGAAGTGGCTCCTTTCTCAAATTCTTCTTACTGCTTAGAAGCTTTTCCTCACAATTAATCTAAACCTGTCCTTCTTATTTTGAGGTCACATTGTTTTTGTTAGCCAGCTTTGACCAGTTTTGAACAGCATATTCTCCCTCAATTATGTTTTCACTTAAAATAGTACAATGATCCTATTTTCCCTTTTCTCTTCAGAGATAAAACCCGGTAAAATAGAGACATATACCAATCTGACAAATACTTTACTTGGAAAAGCATAAAACTGCAACACTAACTGGAATATTATCAGAGGGAAAAAAAAGGCATTTTTTCCCTGCATGATATGCTATTCCCACTAGAAGCCTACAGAAGTCTATTTCTGACTGAAATACAGATTGTGTTTATTTTTCATGTGCTTGACATATTTTATTTGCTTTTTAAGTTATTAAAAATGCTATTATTCAAAAAAATCTAAATAAGTCTTGCCTGCTTTATTAGAAAGATTATCCCTTTTATTTTGGACTTGGGTGCAGAACAACTGGTCTTCATTTCTAATAATTATCTGTCCCTGTTCAGAAGCAATCCTGATGCTGCAGACAATTATCAGGCATTACGTTTGCATGACAAAAACAATGTTTTAACTGATCATTGTCAGATAAAACACAAACAAACAAAAGGCCTGCCAAGTTCCACAGCCAAATCTATCTTTCCCTGTTAACTTGGCTTTGTTAAACTTGCAGCTGTGGTCCCATGGACTGGTGTGGAAGCTAACAATCATGACCTCACGGGATCACAACTCTTGTTAAAAATATGTAAATAAGAACGTGGCTCAGTTCCAGCAGATTTGGATTTAAACTACATTTAAAGGACTTCTTGAATCAAAGCCGAGACGTGTGCTACACCAGTGTTCTTGTTTTCCTTTTGCCGAATGCATCAGCAGTGACAAGAATGGCTACAGCCGCAGCAGCCGCAGCGGGGGGGTGCAGCAGGTAGTGTCATTGGATTGTTCACTCCCCTTTTGACATGTCACTTCAAAGCAGTGCACACACCAGATAAAACATGCACACACCCATTCCCCGTGGTCCAGGAACCCAGCACTAAGGGATCTTTCACTTAACTGCTTTCTGTTAATTGGGTTTTGGATTCTTTGCACTGAAACTGTTTCAAAATAGCAGATGTGGAGCTAATGGGGAAACGTGTATGGAAGTGGGATGGAGAAGAAACATGCACACAGGCCTCAAACTGGTTTTGTGTGCAATCTTCTGAGAGCCAACTTGAAACACAAGAGTTCAATGTTACTTTAAATGCAAGTGAAAAAAAATCTTCAAATGAAGACATTCACCACAAGTTAACAGTAAACACTAATGCGTAAGAATCCCCTCAGCAATTGGGCAGTGGTTTAGTTAGAGATAATACACTACTGCACCGAACAGAAAGCACTGTGCAGAATGAAATGGCCATTTGCAAAGCTTTTGAGCTACAATTTTCTTAAGAACTAGAAAGAAGAGAATCAGAGGTGGCTGTGTGATTCCTAAAACTGACTGCAAAATGCATCCATCTGCAGAGCACCTTGTGTACCTGCTTCAGGCATCCCCATACAGTCACATGGCCATTATTCACAGTAGCGAGGTGTTCATCAGCTAGGCCGGCTATCAGAAATAAAAACAGGTAACACAAACACTGTTGGGCACTCTTGGGCTTGTGATTTCATGCACATGTAGTTCACACAGGGAGAGACTTCTCCATCATAGCCTTGCTGGATGCAGGCTGGCTCCATGCATCTCTCTTCTCTCCAGCATGGTCTCCAGGGCTTCTGGCATTTGTACCACACCAAACCTGAGCCACTGTTCAGAAGGCACCAGCCCTGAGGTGATCAATCTGTTCTCTGACAGGATGCAGGGCTCAGACACCTGATTCTGCAGGGCCTGTCTGGAGCTCAACAAAGTGGAATTCGGCCCAAATCAGTAACGCCTCTAGCCCTTTGTGGAGCCACTGGCTTCTTTGCATATCAGCTGTGTAAGCACTTCTGATAGAGCAAATACACCACCAGAGCCTCTCAAGATGGGTCTGTTCAGAACCAGCTTGGGTTCAAAGTGTTTATTAGGTCAGGCTCTGTGCCAAGCAAGGCAGTTAAATTGCTTCTGCACCTGGCTGTGGATACAGCATAGCTGTGTTCCCACAGCGCTGCAGCTCATGAGCCCTGCCAGACCATAGGCAGCTCTACAAAGATTCAGCTCTGGTGCTGCTACATTCCTGGCACAACCAATCTGCAACCCAGATAAACTTTCCATGAATAATTGCAGGTTTAATGGACTCGCACACGTGTTTATAACCCTGACTCATAAGGTCAGAATTTAGGCCTGAATACTTTTCCACCTTTTGAATTCCCCTCTGAATTCCAAAGACTTGGCTGTTCAGAACTCTGAATGTGTATTTTGAAATTGGAATTTTGCTTTTTTAAATGGTTCCAAAGAACAGTATATACTCTTTAAAATACACATTTATGTGCATATTGCTGTTAGTGCTACAGACATCAAGTCTTCAGAGTTTTAAGCTTGTTCCCAGAATCAGATGGGGTTTTTTTGCAATTAGTTATACTGAAAACCAGATAAAGCCCTATTGTTATTTCCTTATCTTCCATTTACTAGCCTGTCTTGTAAATGTGATTAGCTCAGGGTGGGATCCATTCTTCTCCACTACCTGCTCAAAAGCCAAAGTCGTTGGGAGCAAAGCACCCTTGGAAGCATGCTGCAGCAGTAATGTTTGCTTCTGCAGTCTGTTAAGTACCAGGAGCTGCAAGAAGCCTAAGCCTGCCTTGGATGTATGTGACATAGGGGTGAGGGAAAAGAAAAAAAGAAACAACCCCAAAACCTTCAACTGGAATGAAACTCAAATATCCATTGGAAAGAAACCCATCTCTGTGACATCTGAAACTATATTAGGAATAGATGGTTAATATGCATATACAGGGAGTACTAATGCACTGATGCTTTTAAGATACAGATTTTAGGGAAGAAAAAGTAACTTCCTCTAATATACCAATCATAAATATGTGCATTTTAAATACAATATGGAACAGAAACTGTAATTTTATTTTCCCCCTATGCCTGTTGCAGAATACAAGATAAAGGATAGCACTGTCATCAGAAGAAATGGAGAAGAAAAAAAGTCAAATGCCAACACTGATATCATGACAGGAACGTGGGCACGATAGAAATGAAGCAAAATTACTTTAAAACACTGTGTCTGCCTATGTGAACATCGCCTCGTGAAATAAGCACAACAGAGCCTAAGTATAGTGGGACACCTGAAACTGCAAACAACAAAGCAAACTGATTGGGGAAACTTTCCAGGACCACTGGCTCCTGGCTCTCCTGTACCGTTGCCTCATCCGTATCCGTTTACTCGGCCTCCAATCTCCTCTGTCTTCAGCATAGTCCTCCCCTTTCATCTGCTCAGTCACTCCTCCAGCTGATCTCCCCTTCCCATCCATCTATATTCCCACGTGCCCGTCTCCTTGCAGTCTTTCTTTCCTCAACCTCCGGGACCCTCCTTTATTTGCATCCGCACGCCATCCAAGCCATCCTTCCTCCAACGCACCTCCCCAGTGCATTCACCCACCCGCCTTTCCCTCGTACACCCCCCGCCCTGCATTCGCCCATCCTGCCGCACGCCCCCGTTCTGCAGCCGCCCACCCCGGCCTGCCGCATAACCCTCCCGGGCAGGCACATCCCGCCCCGCGTCTCGCCCCTCCTCCAGCACACTCCTCCTGCCGCACCCGCCTCAGCGCCCATCGCCCCTCAGACAGCGCGCTCCCCCTCCCGGCCCTGCCTGTGGTAAAGGGGCATCCCTGACCCCGGTCCGCGGCGCTCCGGCCTCATCATCCCCTCAAGAGGCGGATCCGGAGAGACGAGTCGCCTCGCCGCCCTCGTTCAGATCGAGCCTCCCCTCCTCACAGCGCTCTCCTCTGCAGGGGCAAAGCCGTAATACCCCCCCTCACCCCCCCCCCCCCCCCCCCGCTGCCGAGCGCGCTGGGGTTTGTAGTTCCCGCCCGCCGCCTCTCGCCTCAGCGCCCAGCGCCCGGCGAGGGGCGCGGACTACACTTCCCAGCAGCTTCCGCGGGTGAGGGGCGCTGCGCTCCGCCAGCCTTTCCCGCTGCTACCCCCCCTCCCGCCGCCTCCCTCAGCGCGGCGGGACGGGCAGCGGTGCCGCGAAGGGAGGGCGGCTGGTGGGCCGAGGTCCGAGCCGCCGCCCGCCCCGGGCAGCGCCGTGACCGGCCGCCCTGCCATTACCTGGGAGAGCCGGGGTGCGTGTCCGCGGACGGGAGCGGCGCGGGGAGGGGGGCGCAGCCCTTCAGCTCTGTCAGACCGGGGACGTGTTGGGGGGGGGAAACGGCGACGGGCGGGGGAGGGGGTGCGCGCGCGCGGCGGCGGGCGGTTGCCATGGCGGCGGCGGCGGGGCGCGGGGAGGGGACGGCGGCATCCCGCTACCCCGCCCCCGCCGGGAGGGAGGCCGCCGGGGCCGCGGGCGGGGCTGCGCCCGCTTGCTCCGGGCTGGGTGGTGAGGCTGCGGCCTCTGCGCAGCGGCCTCGCTCTTGTCCTTGTCCTGGCAGAGGGCAAAGGGAGGGGTTCCTCTGGCGAGCTTAAACAAAGGGAAATGCCGTTGCGTCCTCGGGGATGGCTGCGGGTGTTGCTTGCTCACGCTGCGACCGCCCGCCCTGCGTTTTGGCAGCCCTTGAGAGATCGCTGAAAGCAGACAGAGAGCCTCCCCTTTTCTGCTCGCTAGGGCGAGAGCAGGAGCTGAAGTGTCGTAGCCCTTGGCGGGGGAGGAAAGTGGCGGTGCACGAGCAAAACGCCACGCCGTCCCGGCTGGCTGCCGAGTGCCGGCTGTGTCGTCTGCGCCATCAGTGTTTAGGTTTTAGTGGACGAACACGCTCAGAATGCAAGCTTCATCTGCTTCCACTTCAGCCGAGGAAGTGGGTAGGAAAGGGAAAATGTCGTTTATCCTGCATGGGCGTGCAGAAGGGGACTTGACACCATCTTTGCTAGTGGGTTTCATTGCTTTTGTGTAACAGTAAAGGAACAAATTTGGGGGTTTGCCTGTACCTTGGACCAAAGTGATGCGTGGTGATCATGGACAGCCTGACAGGACAGCACTATTCACATTTAACAGGAGCATCCTGGTCCCTGCAAGGAGAGCGATGCGGTTATAAAGCTCTAAAGGTGCTGTTTCATAGTTAAGGAAAGCCAGCCTATGCATGTATTGCCACCAAAAGGGACAACGCCACCTTCCTCTATGATTGTTATTTATGCACAATAATGCTTATGTTGCTGTCTGGCAAGGCAAGCCTGGGATCTGATCTGGTAGATAGCCAGTTAATGCCTCTCCAAAAAATTACCAATATACAGCTGGATCATAAGTCACTGCAGGCGCAAGAAGGCAGCTGAGATGAGAAGGCAGGAACAGCCCACTGAGATCCCAGCAGATCCTAGCTGCCTTTCTGTGTGTAGCTGCTCCACTGCAGTGAGTCCTTAATGCTGGAACTGCCTTGTGACAGCTCTAAGAGTGTCCCACTGGTGATAATCTTGCGATTGCTCCCAATAATGACAACCGATTTCTCTGCAAAATGCCAATTGTAGTTACCTTAAGGTAACAGTATCTCATAATCAGGTTCTCAAATGGCCCAAGTGAAAGAGCAAGGATTGAAACTAAAAGCTCAATATGCCTCTTAAACAATACAGCATGTGTGAATGTGTCACTCGTATATCTATAGATCTTGCTTCCCTCAGAGTCATGTGGAGATTCTTATGCCTTTGTGAGTATTTTAGAACTGGGGCCAGAGTCATGATGAATTCATAACAGCTGCAGCTCCGCCTTCCCCTTTTTTCCAGATTTCTTCCAACTTGCGTGCCCATGACATCAGTTCCTACTCAAAAGCATAGATGCTGTGCAGACCTTACAGAGCCCAAGGCTTCTTAGGGAGAGCAGATCATAAGCACCCTGCTCCCAGCACTGCCATAATATCCCTTCCCATGAGACTATATACCTCTTATCACATTGGGTAGCACATTAACTGCTTTGTCTGAGGATCGTGTCCCCCAGCTAGGAAACCGTGACACACAGAAGGTTGGTTATTTCGTCATAATCTCTTACTTGGTTTGGGATTTTTTTTGTCCCCATAGCCTTTTTTAAGCAATGCTTGAGCTAAGTGGGGCTGCTTCCTAGTGGTAGAGAGTACCTATACTACTGCTGACCTCACTTTGAAAAGCCATTACCCAGCACCAGAGAAGTACCAGTGTCCCTCTTCTTGCACCCCTCAGAAAGTTTGGTAAGCATTGGTCTATACAGTTTGCCAAGGTCTGCTAAGTGATTGAGTCAGCAGGAAGAGAAACATACCTCCAGGTTCCTAGCCCTGCACGCTAGGTATAGAAAAGGATCATAGGATAATTCAAGTTGGAAGGGACCTCAAGAGGTCATCTAGTTCAGCCAAACAATCAGAAGTTAATATACATGTTAATAAGGCAAAAGAATGGTAGCCATGAGCATGAAATTTCATAGCCTTTCCTGTTGCTGCAGTCAGACAAACTCCAGCACATCTGGCTGGAGTGATGCAAAAAACAGAGCTTCCCGGACCATCCATTCTGCCTATCTACTAAAGATTCCTAGCTCGACAACAGTCCCTGGATTAGAAAACATTAACATTTCTAATCTATTTTAATACAAAGTATGATATTAAAGTCAACTGATAACAGCAGTTGAATCAAATTTGCTGGACCTTGTATTGAAGCGTCTGGGACTAGCGCATGTGTTTCATTCTACTGACTCTGCTGTGAGGCAGTAATCTGTCAAAGAGAATGTAAGATGTTGCTGGAGTGGGGGACTGACACCTTAAGCCACTGAAAGTTGTTCTACTGTGAGCATATTCTCACAGCATACATCTTTTTGAGTTTTTTGGTAGAGGCTATAAAATTAGCAGTTCTGGGTAAGACGTGATGGTGTTGGGTGTTGGCAGCTGTGGTTAGGCAAGCTTTGGCTGTGTTGTTGGAGCAGAGCATTACTCACAGCCAGACCTCAGAGACTTACCATGCCCCTTTCCAGTGCTCTGCAAATCTGCCAGCAAAGCTGACTGTGTGCCCTCTCTCTCTGATTTACTTTAGTCGGTTCAATCAGAAGCAGATATAAATTAATGTAACTCTTTTGCTGTGAACATTTAATTTGCTTCAGAAGTGTCACTTCAGCTGGAGTAATTGCAGACACCATCAGATAAGTTTAAAATTCTTCACTCTTAGGGTCTGTGTCAGATTAACAAAACTGGTTTCTGAATTGATTTGGATATCATTACGTAAATCCCATAGACTGTGCCTAACTCAGATGGCTGGCATGGGCTTTTAGCACGAAGTAGCAGAAAGCTTAATTTTTAACCTCCTCCCACACACAAAGTTCTGCAGGAGAAGGCTGAAAACATACAAGATGTCTATGAATTATGAACTGCCTTTTGCTTTGGTCTTCACTTCCCCTTGCAATTATATTTGACTAAAGGAATTATTGTGCCTTCATAGTAATCTTTAATGTTCACATGCAAACTTTACTCTTTTCCTAAGGTCTTACAGGCTACATTTAGAAATGCTGTAATAAGGGAAGGTGAAAAACAATAGCGAAGTAATAGGGAATAGGTATATGTGATATATTCATGGACATTAACCTTCCAAGGGAAGTTATGCACAACTCAGTAAAGGCTTCAGTAGGCACACACTGTTAGTTTTCATACACACATAGTAATTGTTCTTTTGCATGTTATTTTTATGGTATGATATTTATCAGTATGACACATCCACCAATTTCTCTCCTAGGAAAGAACATCAGAGTCAGAACCTTGAGAAACTGTGATGGAGTGGCATCACAGAAGGATTTAGTCAACGTCTTTCACACAAGGTACATCTCAAAACGCTGTGAATTGTTACCAGAGAACAGGTCAAGGCAAAGCAGTTAAATTTCAAATGGGATTTCAGTTAAGCCAGAAAGTGAGAATTGGAACAGACACAGCTGTTTGTGTTTATCTGGTCAAATGTAGACATCTATCTTGTAGAACTTTGCCTCTGAGTTAGCTTTCCTCTAAGCAGAGAGTGAGGTAGGCACTTTGGGCATACAATTCCCACTTTGAACAAGGTGGACTGTGCCCTGAATGCATTTATTTTTTTTTCCAGTGTTTATAGCAGCCCTAGCTGATCAGCATAAAAATAAATGTTTGCACTGTAGATGGCTAAAGGTAGGTGAGAGAAGTGCCACCTAATGTGTTGCATTGTTAGAGCAGCTTTTTTCACACGCTGTTTAGGTGCCCAAACCACTAGAATATCAGCACAGGTTGATACATACTAATGGTTGGCCCTGTGATTTTGGTTTATTAGGCATGTGAGTTCCACTTCTGCACTATGAGATACTAAAAGATGAATTGGCTTTAACAATCCACTCCTGCAAACATATTCATCCAAAAGATAACTACATTTAAAGAGCATTCTTTAACTAATCCTTTCCAGGACCGTTTCAAATGGTCCTTTCAATAGTGCTGTAATCAACAGCAATGAAGGTGGTTAAGATGTAGGGAAATGCACTGAAAGTTTGTGTTCTAGTGTGTGCCTAAGTATCGAGATTCATCTGGGCAGGAGGTGAGCACTCTGGAGGCCGTGCATCTGCATTAGAAGAACAACTTCAGTCTCTTTTCCCTTTCTGGTCCCCTAATACAATTACTGTAGGGAACATGCAGTGGTTTCCATGTGAACAACTTAATCTGGTTTATATTTTGAGAGTAAAATTTGGATGTTTTTTTTAACTTCACAATTTGGGCTGTTTGGGTGATGTGTGTTTTGTTAATGTTCATTTGTCTAATAAATGAGAAACATCATTGTGTCAGTAGAGTGTCAGTGGCATAGAGAACAGCATCTCATAAAAGAACAGACTTTGGTATCACAGCGTTGGTTAAACATATTTTAAATTATTATAACATCCCAGTCACATTCCCAGGGGGAATATTCACTGCCCACGTTTGAACCTCTAACTTGGATGCCTAAATTAGAAGTCTTTCCTCCCTAGATGCCTTGCATAGTTGAAGGAGTGAGAGAGGCTCCTCCAGAGAGCAATTCAGACTATCTTAGTTAGGCTTCTGCTCTGAATTATCATCTGGAGGAGCCTCTTCAACTTTGAATGCTGTTCTGAGCTATTCTTTGCATCTTTTCCTTGGCAACAAAACAGACTTAACTGGTCTCCACCCCTCAACACTTGTTCTTGCCCCCTGATTTTGAGTGTCACTGTCACTTTTGCTAGTACAGCTGTTGATGTGACACTGTCAACTAGGTTGGTGAATCATCTGTGTTAAAAGGACCTATGGGAAAGAAGGTGTTACTTTTAACCTTGATAACGTGGGATCTGGTTAATCGCGTCACCTTGTAAACGGGTAAACCTGTATCCCTGAGCAAGTGATGAGCTTTGGCAATAAACAAAAATGAGAAACAGAAGAGAAATGAACTGGGACACTAGTTTGCCCGCTGTGCCACCAAGAGAAAGATACATTCAAATTCAGAATGTAAGTTAAGGAGACTGAGTCTTGTATCTAAACATTGTTCTGTTCAAGTACATGATGCTTGTATCATCCCAGTTTCACAGATATCGTAGAAGTTCATTACAGTTTGCGTGACTAAGAAAGAGATAATCTAGCACTGTATCTCTGTTATTCATGTAAAAATGGTCATGATTTAAATAAAATAACTTACAGAATTTACCACTGTACCATGGAAAGGTATGCTACACTTTATGAAGAAGCCTAAAAGCATAGTTTGGCCCTACTATAGAGAAAATGCAATCAAGTTTGAGTAGCTTAAGAAGTTCCCTACCAAGATGTGCTAATGTTTCAGCAGACACAGTGGCTGCAATTTGCCTAACTTAAATGGTTTACAGTGCAGACATCTGCACACAAGATGATTGCCTTAGATTCTTTTCAAAATCTTAGTAAAATCTGTCCTTTTAGGTGGTGCTTCATATGAACTGTATGAGATATTGGTATTAGATACGGACTGTCTCTGTTTGGCCAGCTGAATCTCATCCACAGGTTACACGACTGTTCCTTGTACATGGAGAAATGCAGACTACAAGAAGCCAGGTTCAGCTGCCTCGTGTATTAACCTCTAAAACCACTCACAGTCAGCTGCACACGTGATGGACTAAGACTCATTTTCTTATCGTTAAAAGCCATTGCAGTTCAGAGGGATTTGGTGCAACTAGTGACCACCACCAGAACACTTACTGTCTCTGGCAGTTCAGATATTTTATGTCATTGCAGAATGACTATCTTGTTTTGAAACAGCATTCTTTTAAAATGAGTTTATATTAGGAATGGTGGCCACAAACCCAGTGTGGTGAGAGAACTGTTAATAGTTTTGAATAGTTATTAATTTTCACATGGTGTCTCATGATTCTATGTAAAGTTCAGTAGTTGTCAGGTAGGCTTATTAGTAACCTGTGAAGAGATTGTTTAATTGTATGTATCTCTGACCTTCCATAGCTCAGCCTGGCTAATTGTTTCATTTAGATGAAGTACTCATCTTTTTCTGATCTTCCTCCATGAAAATAAGAATGAAACCATTCCTGAAGAATCGAGTAAGGATGAAACTAAAATCCACAAGGAAGCATAACTGAAACTACACTTCTATATGCTGAGCTGGAGCTAAACCTATATATGCTGTTGCCTTCTCATGCGCATTTCCTCATTCAAATTTTTCATACAACCTTAGGAAAAAAAAAAAGGGAGATGTGTGTTTCATTTCATGCTCAATGCATTTTTAAATGTAATGAACTTACAAAATGAGCCTGTTGTGATTTAACCCCAGCTGGCAGCTCAGCCCCACGCAGCCACTCTCTCACTCCCCACCTATTGGGATGGGGGAGAGAATCAGGAGAGTAAAAGTGAGAAAAGTCGTGGGCTGAGATAAAGACAGTTGAATAGGTAAAGCAAAAGCTGCACGTGGAAGGAAAGCAAACTGAGGGGTTCATTCCCAACTTCCCATGGGCAGGCAAGTGTTCGGCCATCTGCAGGACAGCAGGGCTGCATCACACCTAATGGTTATGGGGGAAGGCAAACACCATCACTCAAAACATCTTCCCTTCTTCTACTTCCTCCAGCTTTATCTGCTGAGTGTGACACCATATGATATGGAAAATCCCTTGGATCATTTGGGGTCAGCTGTCCCAGCTGTGTCCCCTCCCAGATTCTTGTGCCCCCTCACAGCCTCCTTGCTGGTGGGGTGGGGTGAGAGGCAGAAAAGGCCTTGTCTCTGTGTAAGCACTGCTCAGCAGTAGTTAAAACATCCCTGTGCTATCAACACCGTTTTCAGCACAGATCCAAAACATAGCCCTGTACCAGCTACTGTGAAGAAAATTAACTCTGTCCCAGACAAAACCAGTGCAGAGTCTTAATTCTCCACATCCTTATACAGTGGAGAAATACATGTTACCTTTTTCATTTGTTTTCTGGGTTTCTGTGAGATACCAAAAAATCACTCTCCTACTGAGACAGTCTTTGGGACCTCTTTGCCTTCTGAAAGCAGCTTCCAGCACCACTGTTAAGTACGGTGCTGGCTGATATGGGCAGACTCCCTGTGCTATTATTTGCAAGTGGCTCCGAAGTGTGTACCCACCCGAGAGCGAGCAATTTTCCATCCCAAGGCTCAGCAGTGCATGTTGACTCAGGGATGCTGCTTAAGGCTACTACAAACTGCTCTGTCTGTGTCACACACCCTGGATCTCCTACCTGCACCTCCTGATGCCCCTCCTCTGCACTCTTAAGAGCCTGCAGGGAATAATGGTGGAAGACAGCATGGGTCTGAAGGAGACAAATGTAATGTTCTTGGCCCTACTACCATTTAGGGGGAATCCTAAGAGTGAACTATTCAAGATCCATGCCTTATCTTCTGTACATGAGGTGGGCCTAAACAGGTCTCCATAGAAAGAGCTAACGAGCAGAGGGGACCATTGGGTGCTCAGGCTTTTTCCCTTGACCTCAGGACATAATGTAGACATGTCTTAAGTACCCAGTTTTAGTCCTGTGGTGGGATGAGTACAACATAAACACATAGGTTCATCCAGGGTAGCTGGGTACATAGATTAATTGTATACAGACTTTGAAAAGACAAGTGGTTAATATACATCAGAAGCACCTTAGTGTTTCACACATTCTGCTGAAAGATTCTTATACTCCTAGTTAGTAGCTTTACCTGCAGCTTAGCAGAGCTTTGGCTAGAAATAAACTTTTCCTTCTAGAGATACCATACACTTCAGTGATATTCTCAGTAGGAATGGAATGCAAAAGTGGAATAGATGGTATTAGTTGTTGTCTAGAAGCTTTCTATCCGCTGCATAGGAAACCTTCAGTACATTCTTCGTCACACCATATGGCGTGTAAGTTTAATGTGATAAAATTACTAATACAGAACAATAACTAACGTTATGATTATGTGTTATGGGTGCCATTTCATATGTGCACAGCAAATAATTACAGTTGGAATGAATAATGGAGATTTGAGTGTTCCATCTAGGACTATATTAGAAAGGGCACAATTTGTCATTAAGGATGGTAATTGTCTCATTTGACTTTAGGGATTCAGTAAGTAGGTGTCCACTCCAAGCCAGTCATTTGTGACTGCATCTGTGACCAGCAGAGAGGAGCAGGCACTTCAGAAGATAAATGACCTCTCCAGTCTTAGACAAATATTTTCAGAGGAATGCATCTCAAAATCTCACACTCAGAAAATCTTCAACAACATCTTTCAGGGGCAAAAAAGAGAATACATCCAGGAAAACCTGGTCATGCATTGTAACCTTTCTCAGATGAATCTCTAAGTCTATTCTCTGCTTCAGTGGATGATCACTAGCAGTGAAACTTTTGATTATGTTTATGTAAGCCATTTTTGACATGTTCTAGTGATGAAAGTTTCACCATTTCTCCAGGAAGTCTATACCAATGCTTTATTTTCCTTAATCCTGGACAGTTGTCTGGTGGTTTAGTTTCAACTTCCTTTGCTTGTTCTAAGACACAAACCCCAGTTTATTTCATCCTTTTCTGCAACTACTTATTGCATATTTAAAGATTCCCCTCACAGTTTTCTCCGTTCTTGTCATCATCTGTGTCCTGACTTCTTGACTAAAGTGCTAGTAAAGTGATACTAGTAGGATTTAAGTCCCGTTAAGCCTTCCCTCACCTACTCCTCCATGGCTGCCGATAACCTCAGTGGCCCACTGACTCCATGATGGCACAGATAGACCTTGCTGCACGCAACACCATAACGCTGTTAGTCTGTCAGCCCTGGCTGACTTCAAGTGAGCACTCCCAGTTTGTCCTGTCCTTTCTAGTAAATCACGGAGAGGAGGTGGTTAAGTGTTTGCTTGTTCTGTCACTCTTTTATGGACGCTAACTGGTTCGCAGCTTTCAAAGACATGATGCCCGCACTCAGTAGCGAAAATCTGGGACCTTGTTAGTCCGTGTTTACAAGGGTAATGTGGTGTTTAAATTATATCTGACTTTTTTTTCCCCAGTTGCCATTTTCACAGAGCTTCCGTGCTGTCTAGCTTGTTCACAGTGATATCTTCATAATTTCCGTATTGCATTAGACAGAAATCCAGACACTTTGTTTGTGTGTACTGAAATATGCTGAAGGATCTTGTGAGTTACCTTTAACACAGAACATCTCACAGGGCTATAAATTATACCGCAAAATTATTCTGAACATGTTAATGTAAAACATATTTCTCTTTAGATGAGTTCATAAAGAGAGAAGAAGGAAGATACTTAGCTCCAGACAGGACTTGCAATAGAAATCAGTTATTTCTGTGCAGCATCTTTCCTTTGAAATATCACTAAATGACTTCCAGAGAGAGGAAGAATGTAATTTAATGATCCCTTGCACAAGCTCGAACACCTTTTATCAGAGCATCTCAAAGAATTTCAGACAAGTCTGAAAGTCTGTTTTTCCCCAACTATTTCAGTTGGCCTAATAAAAGATATTTTGTCTTCCTACACACGTTGTATTGTTTAGCACTCAAAGCATTATCATACTTGTTTTACAGGTAACGAAAAAGGGCACAAAGCATCCACGTAGTTTTATTTCAAACAATGAATCTAAGATGAACTCTGTGGGGTCCCATTTTCACCGAGTCTCCAGGACTTGCAGAATACATGTTCTCAGATTACAGGCACGCATGTGGAGCAAAGTCTTCGTCCCACTGACATCAGTGGCAGAATTCCCATTGATCTGAATAAGGCTGAAATTGCATCCTAGCCTTTCTAACTGCTGCCTGCCAAAATCGACTTCAGACCTGTGCATCCTTCCTGTGTTATGCATCACCATTAGTAATGAAGGCACTGCGGTCCGCGCCGTGTCTGCCATTACGTCCTTGAGAAGTGATCAAGACAAATCTAAATGAGGAATGAGAGACCCCAGCAACAGGAGGGGCCTCTGCACAGTGAGTGTACGATGTGTGATTAAGAGTCTCCTTGCCGTTGCTGCAGATGGACCCAGCTGCCCGCTAGGCACGCACTCAGTGCTGACTAAAGGAGCCGGACGGAGAGCAGTGTGAGTCAACTTGGCCCGACCTGGACGTGTGTTGTCCTTGTTCACCAGTGTCCCAAGTTGGAAATGTGTCACCAACACCACCACAAAGACTCTGTCAGTTCTCCGCTATCATGTCTGACCTTTTCTAATTAAAGAATGGTCTAACCATTTAGAGAAAACCTAGAGGTCTCTCCCAGCTTTTGCCCGATTACAGCTGGGGATTTGGGCACATAGGACCAAATGCACCCAAAATAAGTGTTGTCTGAAGGAATTAGAGTCTCAGAAAATGATCAGTGAGGCTTTCTACTGCAATGTCCATGGAGTGTGCAGTATCATCAGAAGACGTATTTTACAACAAATAAAAGTGCTCAAAAATGCAGGTTAAAAAAAAAGGAGCATGAAGGGAGAAAATGCCTATGTATGCAGTGTACAGATGTCATCTGCTGCTGATGGATGGCTGAATATGGTCCTGGTGAGAAAAAGAGGATTTATTTATTCTCACTCCCCGTATTGTCCATTTGTCCCTTGCTGCAGGGGTCTTCTCAAGCTTGATGGAGGTGCAGCCACCTAGTACACTGTACCTTAGTACAGTCTTGATTATTTTCTAGTAAAACGCTCACTGAATCCTCTGACTGTTGTGCTACACTGAGAACAGAAAGCTCTTGCTCATCTGGCATTTGTTATCCACAGCTGCCTTTCCTCTTTCATAGGTATTTCAGCTTATGGATAAGCTAGAGGAAAAAAGAGAGTTTTTCATAATGCCAGTTTCAATTTGAAAGCTAAAGAACACCAAATAGCCAAGCTCTGAGACTTAACTTCTATGCTTACAGAAACATTCTCATGTCTTTTTGACTGAATTAAATGTTGGTCTTTCTGTTACATCTTGCATTAGGAGCTGCTTGCAGTTCTTCGTATATGATCATTCTCTCATCGTGCTGGAAAACAATATGTGGGAGTTTCTTTCCATACTAGATCTTTGTGGGTTACTTGCTAGTAAACTAATTTTACATGACTCAGATTTAAATAATAAAAAGGCTTAACTCCAGTCTGAGAAGAGTTTATTGTCCACAACTGTAGCCTAGAGACAAACTCCAGCACCTTTGGGACTCAGCTGAGGCAGCAATTAGGCAGCATTTTATTGTGATGCAGTGAGTGCGCAAAAGATGAAGCTGGACTACTCTCAAGAGCTTAGAAACAAAATTGGCTTCCTGGAGAGAGAACATAAGAAATCTGGCAACCTAAAAATATTTAAAGAGCTTAGGACTCCCAGGGGAGAATTTCAAGCTATTGAAGTGGAAAAGACTGAGCATTTGCTAAGATTGGGGGGTGGGGGGGTGGGGAAGGGTTTGGTGTGGGGGGATACATGAAAAATGACAAAGTGTAAGGATTTTTTTTTCTTACTTTAGCGTGTTTCAAAGGCAAAAACATAATAAACCTGAAATCAATCAGTAGCACAGACTTCAATGCAGTGTTCCAAATCAAACAGCCCTGTCTTTAAAACAGGAGTCAAAAGAGATTTTTTTTTTCATTTCAGATTTATAAGGGATTGAGGCCAAGAAACCATTAGACGAGGTGAAAGGTCTAGGCTAGAGGGCATCTTGAGCAAGTCTAATGAAGTCATGGTTGCTTCAGCGGCAACATTCCCAAAGGGTTTTGCTGTGTCTGTCACCATGTCTTTCTGTTCCTCCTCTGAATCTGGCTCCCTGGGCCCTGTGGTTACGTGCCAGAGCGTGCTCCTACAGGCACCCTGTGAAGCTCCCTCCTAGCAGCCTTGTAGTGTGTAGCATCCCTGTGTCAAAACAAAGCCATACGAAATGGGATTTATCTCGCCTGTCATTTGACGTGTGTCGCACATTTACCTGTGAGGTAGTCATGCCTGACTCCCTGTATTGTCAGTGGGGAGCAGCACGAGCTTTCAAGGCACAATTTAGATCAACTGAGTATAAATTTCTATCATTTGCTAAAAGTGCCTATTTCTTTCTGACTTAAAATGGCATCCTAAGGTGACTAACTCACAAATGGACACCTACAGTTTAAACATCTACATTTGTTCAATGAACTCTACCCACACAACCAGCATTACACCAGTGCAGACTATATATTAGAGGTTTCTCTGCTGTGTTCTGGCTGTGCCTTCCCACACCATGTATCTAGGACTAAGATGAATTAGCTGAAGCAGTTTGGCTTATGTCCCAACAGTAATGAGAGGGCTAGAGCTTGCAGAGTATTTACCTCATTGTAACCTCTTCCCTTTCTTGCCACCGTTCCTCTGTATTATGCTGACACACCTGTCCACATCACCACTCCAACCAGGTTTAAGGGCTGAGGGGCACTTATCCGTAAGAAGGGAGGGATGGGAGACACTACAGAATGTGAAGGGAAGGAACCATGCAGAGGGAGAGAGAGCCAAGATGCTTAATGTGCTGTGGTAATAGCAACCCAGTGCAGTGTGCGGTCCTGAGCTCTGCATGTGTAATGCAGTTGAGGGACAGATCACATGAGTTCTCCACCTAGGTCCTGGGGCAAGAGCATCTGGGACTGTGCTGCAGGTAGCGAGAGTGCCATGTATTCTGGCTCTGGGATGAGATAAACCCTGCCACAGTCATCCTAACGGTGCCTACTAAACCCCCCTTGCCTCTGTCGTACAGCTCTGCTCACATGATTTCGCAGGTCAGAGACAAGCCCATCAAATGACAGAAGAAACTCCAAAAGATCTCTGAAGTATTTCCACGCCAAAGGGCAGAGCTAGGTGACTGATCCAAGTGGAAAGTCTTCCTCTGCTCTTCTGTACCTGAGTAAACATCATCTGCACAAACTTTTGATGACGTTGACAGAGCTAGGCTAATAGGCAAAACTAGTCAATGATTTTTAAATAGTCCCCTGATGAGTACCCATTCAGTGCTGAACGTACTCAGTTCCTCCTCATAGTGCTAAGGCTTTGCTTTCATGTATTTCATGCCCCAGGTTTCCCATTCAGGTGTTCTGTAGCTGGTTTGGATGCTCTCTGACTGCCATTTGCAGGGCAGACAAGGTTTGCTGCTGTTAGCAATAATGCAGCAGTGTAAGGGCCCGGCGTCAGCAAGCTGCCCAGTACTGCAGGCCTTTGTTGAGCTCTACACACAGCACTGTACATATTGTAGAATCATCCTGCTCATCCTGCTCTTCATTATTGCTAAATTGCCCAGAATCCATCTCTTGTTTGTCAGAAATTAGGCACCTCTGGTAAACAAGAAACAGCAGGGGAAAAGACAGCATTACCCTCTCTGAAACATACCAGCGTAACTGCTGAATTCTGGGTACAACATTTGTAGACCAGAAAGCAAAGCACTGGGTGGTATGCAAACGTAACAGCAAACCCAGTGTTCCCTGGAGAGGCTGAGCTGTATCACGCACGGGCAGCGTGGAGCGGTTCTGGATGAGCAGAGAACATGCGTATCTCGGTGTGCTACAGATGACAGTGACTCTGGTATTGCAGAGTTCAAGGCCTGATGCATATTTAAGGCATTTCCTGCTTCATCAGTCTCTGCTAGGAGCAGAGAGAGATTTTCTACAAATATAGAAAAGATGTAGTGTTAAATGCAGTCAGGTCTGAGGGAGAGAGGGAATCAGGCCTGAGGCCCAGGCCACTGTCCTGTCAGTGATGAGTAGCAGTGCACACTGCACGGCACCCAGTGATGCTGAAGAGGAGACAGTGCCGAGGACCTGCTCAAATACACCCATCCCAGACTTGACCAGTTAACGTGCTTTGTGATGGAGATCTTGCTGCTTTGCTACAATGATGCAGAAGTGAAAGAGTGTGATGGAAGTCAGGTTCTGCTGTGCATGGGAATGCACAGCCTCGGCTACTAAGGGAAGTGGGTATACCTTTAGATGAGTTTTGTTGCTGACAGCAGCAGCGTGCTGCCTCAGAGCCAGGGTAGGAATCCAGAGCCACGTGCACAACTACAGTACACCCTTTGTTGCTGGAAGAGCATCCACAGACAAAGCACAATCTGCAGCAAGATTTGAAAGAAGCAGGTATAATCCGTTGTCATATTGCTAGGTGACAAGAAAATAGATGTTTTTATGCCTACCAAGATGTGACTAGCTCGTCAGTTATGTAACCCACTCGTTCATGCTGCTGTCTTCATCTATGAGTAATTTTTCTGCCAAAGACCTTACACAGCCTCTTGGCCTTGGGAGGTACGAAGAATCTGGGTTATATTGCACTAAACATGATGCTTACCTATAGAAAGGTCAGAGAGTTTTCCATGAACTCTCCTTGTGGATATACATTTGATATTCTTAGATTAGCCCAAATTCATGCTATGCAGCAATTTAAAAATGAACAGGCTCTTTAGAACAGTCTTAAAATTGATGTTAAAATTGCATATTTATTAAATAGTTCACTCAAAACACAGCTTATTTTATTGCAGAGACGTGATAGGGGCCAGACGTGCAGTGCCAGGTCAGAAAGGATTACTTTAGGACATGCATCATACCAGTAGAGCTTTGTGCTTTTGTTGAGATGGACTTTGACCATCTCCAAGTATTCTACAAACTGAAGTAGCAGGCACACCTCTGCCATAAGATATACCAGTATTACTCCCATTACCTAAAGGGGCAGCGATTTGTCTCATGTCAGTGGCAGAGCTTGGACTGGATTCACTTGTCCCGATTTTTCGCTCTAAGCGCCCGTGTTGTTTCTCAGGTGTTACCTCAGCCTGCTCTTAGCTGATGAACTGTGAAATGGGAAGCAAAGTAAAGCCTAATGAGGCCAGCGTTCATCTCAAAGTAGATCAGTACTGATGGAACTCAATAGTCAGGAAGATTAAGACCTGTGCATTTTTGGGAGGAAAGAGGTCCCATGGACAAAACCAACCAAACTGAACTAACAAACTAAAATCAGACTGTAGCCAGAAGATTAACTTCTGATTGTAATATCTATTTATCTGCTCTTCGTAGTATAAATGAGTTTGGTAAATGGCATTACTTTCTTTGTTTGACAATTACTTTGTACTTGGAAACCTCAGCTAAAATGAACCTGTTGTTCACTAGGTGCTCTGAAAACATGGTGTATGTCCTAGAGCCCTGGGACACTCCTGAGCAGCAGATACACAAAACCTTGGCAAGGAGACTGCAGAGGCAAGGGGACTTGCTTCAAGATGCAGAAGTGAGAGGGCATCACATGTAACACAGCCCAGGTCTCTGGATCCCTGGACACCAGCTGTTTCTCTGCAGACATCTACATGGACAGACTTTCTTTCAGAATTACAGGTTTCAGTGCATGATGTAGAGGGAGAAGAAACAAAATAAGATCCCTTCCTGGGCAGAGAGGAACCCAGACAAAGTCCTTTGAGTGCCATTCTGGTGGGGAGTACTTTTTTAGCTTCTGTCATATGATCTTCTTGTAGAACTGAGTTCCTTGGAGCATCCCTCTCAGCTTCTTCTCTGCCATTCTCCTGATCCTCAGCTTCCCTTGATCCTGGGAAGAGGCAGATGTCATCTGGACACTCCTCGTGGAAGTGAGCTTCTCTCTGGGACAGAGGACTGTGTGCTTTCTTTGGAGAAAGAGAGGGCTGTGATTATTGCTCCCAGAACAACTGGAATAGCTATTTACCCACAGCAAGAGGATGTTATTTTTGGGCAAAAGGGTGCTGTAATGTTTTCCTGTTACGGTAGTTGGCAGCATTTCTCTATAGCCCAAACAGTTATTTCTTAATGGAATCTTTACTCATTGCTGTAGGTTTACTAGAGGGAGAGGACATAAACAATTTAGGAATTCAAACAAAATAATACTGACAGTAAGATAAGTTTAAACCCTGGGAGTCCAATAGTGACTGAGCAAAAGAACAGGAGAGCAGGGCCCGGAAGCAGAAGCCTGAGCTGAGGGGAAACTGGTGGCCAGGTGCAGAGAAGTGGTGTATGTATGGTGATTTTTAAAGCATAAGCTACTTGGAATACATACATCACTTGCAGCATTTCCTGGGTTTATCCAGATGTTTCAACTTACTAAATTTGAGTCATGGCATGGGGAAATGGGAACCAAATGAGTTATCTGAGACAACTGCACTTGGTGGCTCAGGTAGCTGAGTGAGCTGTTCAAAGATGTGAAGGTGCATTTCATGGACATAGCTAATAAGTTAGGTAGCAACCTGCTTGTCCTACAGAACTGCTTATGAGCTGTTCTACGACCCTGATATTCCTCTCCTGTTAACATCTTGTCTCTAATCCTCCTTTCCTTTAGAAAAAAGGTTATTGGAGAGGCTGCTGTGGTTTAACCCTGGCAGAACTTGTCCTACCTTGTAGCACAAACCTGATGCACAAGGGAAGAATGAGCTCTTGCTTCAGGGAATGCCATGAGGCTCTTGTTCATCTGGTTGCCAGTATTTGTCCCCATTTTCCTGTATGACAGTGTGAGCACCAGGTCCTCTTCTCCACAGCTCCCTGTGCAGCTGCAGCACTGGCACTTCACCAGACATCCTCCCTCAAGCTAGGCACGCACTGCAAATACACTCTCCCATCAGGCAGCCAGCAGCTGTAAACGGCAAGGAAAGCCATTTGATTTGGGGCATCATTTTATTCCTTGGACAAAGTGTTGCTCATGTTATGGCAGTAGTGGCTGATACAGCAAGCCTAGAAGCTGCTATTGTAGCTATAACCATGGTGTAGCAGATGTTAAATTTAGTGCATATATAGCTGGATGGTAAAACAGCAAACACCTTAGGCCTAAATACCACAGGAAAACCCCTCACTTACATGTGTTATCAGATGTGTTTTCCTTGTGGCACCATTCCTTAACAGATGGTTCTTAAACCCCTTTTCTCTGTGTTCAAAGGGGCAGAGGAATGTTTGCATCCCATCCCAAGGCAGCTGCCTGCCCTGACCCACCCCCCATGGCACTTGGTGAGGTTTGCAGGGTACTGCAGAAGCCCCCTGTGGGCGCACAGCCCTCATTGACTCCTGCCAGGGGAGTCCATGCTGCTGTCAGAACGGCCAGCTTTGCACTTTCCATCTCAGCACACACCCTCCACCATCTCCTTCTGCCAGCCCCAGCACTCACAGCCAGTTCACCAAACTGAGATGACTGAAAATTAACCATACCAAAAGGGGGGCAAAAAAAAGACAGGAGAATTGTACCGAGACCAATCAGCCTCCAGTGCCACTGACCCTGCAGCCAAAGGAGCACAAGTGTCAGCAGAGAGTAGAGAGCTGCCTTTTGGCCAGAGCCCAGCTGTATAGTTCAGCTTAGGCCAGTTGTGAAACTGCACATTTGCTCAGCCCCCGAGCTGCTGCCCAGCCCCTCCAGGCCTTGCTGTGGGGGTGTGTGCTAGGGAAACAGTAACATCTTTAATGAATCCAAGTACTTCTGAAGTTCACTTCTTAGACCTTGAAGAGTTAATGTCCATTTTCCCAAGCAAGAAAGGAGCAGATTCTTACTGCACATGCACTGTGAACACCCTGTGAGGGTGATTTAATGTTACTGCATGAGAGTAAGTGCCTTGAGACAGAGCTGGGTCTTGTTCTCCTCCAAAGCAGGAAACATAGCTAATAGAAGAACAAGAGGACAGCTATGCCATGGTCTACACCAGGAAAAGTGAGTACACAAATTAACCTTCCTGTTTGAAAAACGATACAAGTTTTGGATGTTGTTTCAGTAGTGTTGCAGCAGTGATGGTGTCAGGCTATAAGCAAGGCAGAATTTAAAGGAAGAGATAAGGTCCTTTACTAGGCCAGCTGACTGCCTTGGTAGAGAGCAGACAGCCTTACAGACACATAAGCCCTTCTTCAGGCCTGTTTCAGATCTGAAAAACTTCTGTCTCTGAAAGCATGTTTTGCTTAGGAAATAGGCTGATCTAATAAACCTCTTTTTCACAGCTCTTGTCCCACTGCTAATTTAAGGGTGCTCTTCGGGCAGAAGTTTGACCTTTTTTAAAAGAAAGCTGTTTTCAGCTGGGCATCCTGTTCCTGACTCTGAAAAAGCAGCTCTCACCCTCGAAACGTTAACTCATAGATGCATATTGTTAAAGGCACGTGAGAGGCAAGAGTGCAGTGCTGGCAGTTACACACTGGATGGATTCTCCTGCCTTCCTTGCCCCCTGCCAGGCACAGCCATGGGCCACCTCATGAAGTAACAAAAAGGCTGCCTGGTGTGCCACACACATCTAGGCTGCCATCACCCTGTTAAGCCATGAAGCTGTGCCTACTGGAGAGCAGGCTCAGTTATTTGTGTTACGGTAGTTGTCCTAAGGAAAGGGCCTTTCCTGAGGGAAAGGGCTTTATTACATAAACTGGGGCACTTATTGACCACTACTGTGATGGGGCAGATACAGGCAAAAGGCAAAACTGAAGCAAAAAATGGCCTAACACATGTTCAATAACCTCGAAGGGGCCTGTAATGTAGCTGTCGCCTACAATACTTGCTGACTAAAGGTAGTTACTGTTGTAAAAGGAACTTCAGCACGGTGTAGCTGTGGCGCAGAAGTGAAGCAGCCTCCTTGCCCCCGAGAACCAGATCCCTCCCCTTTGGAAAGGCCAAGGGATCCCTCCGCGACCTTCCTGCTTTGGGCTGTCGCACTGTGGCTGCAGCCAGTGCTACAGGAAGCAATGCTGAGCACACACCCTCCCTCTGTGCTTTATGAACCTTACAAAGGCAGCCAACACTTGTCTTTTGTCAGCGAATAAAGCAGAGAGCGTAAGACACGGAAGATTTATAGGTACAACGTCGCAGAATTGCGTGCCTGGATTTACCCTCACTCAAATCCCATTTACTTTAATAGGAATGTTGCTGCTAAAACCCTGCATGATGTTTAAAATATTTACCCCATAGGGAGCAGATAATCTGGGAAGTAACAAGGTGCCATTTCCTACCAAATGTGTTCTCTGACTATAACCACATGTTAATGGTACAATTTAGGGCCACGCTAGAGCGAAGCGTGGATTCCCACTTACAGGCACAGTTAAGCTGTGCCTCTGTGTGAACTGAGAAGGGTCTGTTTGCTGTCATGCTGATATTTATCAGACAGGAAAAAGAAATAAAAGAAAATTAAGATACCAAAGCTGGAACATCAGCTTTCCTTGTGTGGCTTACTCTTAATTTTTCTTTTAATCCTCAGAACAAACCAACTTTATTTTGGAGTCCAACTCTGAAGTTTATTAGATTGCTGTGAGTGCTGCAGTGGTGTTCCTCACAGGTGACCAACACAAGTGGCATGGTGGCTCCAGAGACCACATTAGGCATGGCAGCAGTTTGCTTAATGTTAAAAAGTCTGCCTTCCTTTCCAAAAATGTCAAAATGCTGCCTAGCCCTTCATTTTGCCAGGACTTAGAGCATTCTGGCGTGGACATCAGGAAATCCTATTCTGTCCTTTGCAACATGAAGCAAAGACAGGAGATGAGTTCTCCCACCGTGTCAGCTACCCCTTGCTCAGCTCTGAACAAAGGCACATCAGCATAGCACACCTGAAAACATCCAGTGAAGCCACAAAGCCCAGCAGTCCTCATGAAGCCAATCTCAGAACCTGTAGCTCCTCTCCTACCTAAAGTGGTACTTGGCTGACTCTCCTTATCAGTGGACAAGGAGATGCATCTGGGGATGTATGAATGAGTGTGTTGGGAGGGATTAACCACAATCCCTCACCTTGAAATGCCTTCAGCCTAATTTCTCATGAAAATGAGTCTGTGTTTGCATGGGCAGCTGCAGGCATGTGTCTCAGTCTGTGCTTTTCTGTGTGTCTACCCTTCCACCAGTAACTCCAAACCCACCTGGATGAGTATGACCTACTCTAGGTGGTTCTGCTGGGGGTTTGGACTGGATGATCTTTCAAGGTCCCTTCTAACCCTTAAAATTCTGTGATTTGTGAACTCACTGACCAATTTCAGCAATCTGTAACAGAGGAGTAGCAGTCTTCAAGATAATCAAGTTGCTATATGTTCATTAAAGTTAGCAGTGAACTACAAGAGAAAGAACTTTTTTTAAAAGAGTCATTTAATATAGCAGTGTGGCTTAACACTTACTTGCCCCAGAAAATCCCCACCGGGGAGGATATTATGCAAACCCTTTTTTTCCTCCCCACACGTGTGTTTTAGCAGAGCAGGATTCAGCCCTAAAAATTGCTGTTTCTTTCTAGATGGTTTCTAAAGTGGGGATCTCATATATGTTCTTCCATAGATAATTAACCACCAGGCACTGATGAATTCCTTCCGACATGGTGCATGACTTAGAGGAGAGTGTGCCGTAACATCCTGCGAAAGGAAGCAGTTCATTCAAACCAGTAACAGGATCACTAGCAGTGTTAACCTAAGCCACTAGAAGTCATTTAGTGGGATTAGAAAAGTCCATTTGGATGTGGTACACATGGCAGCATCCAAACTGTTGTCATCAGGTCGCTGCATCCAGCTCAGCGTACATGTTGTCATTCATCCATTTTGTACTCTGGCCCCATCCATTTTGTGCATGCTGGTGTGGCAGCAGCGGTGGCACCTCTGTCTCTGGCACCAAAGGAGCAGCCACATTACCCACTTGCCAGTATGCAGGAAGGCATCTTCTCAATTTGCAGCCCTGCCCCACAAATTCAAGAGTGCCAAAGCACAGCTTGAGCAAGTGGGTGACATTGCTTCTTCGGGAGCCTAAAACCCCTTGTGCCCTGACACAGGGAAGAGATGGGGGTGACAGGCGTTCCCTGCTCATCCCCGAGCCCAGAGCTACCACTTAAAACAGATGTCTGTGTAAAAAAAAGGCCCCACACCTGCCAAACCACCAGCCTCAAGCTTCCTTCCTCCTTTCTTCAGACCTCAGAATAACAAGACCATTTGTGCAATGTGCAGCGCACCCTGTGGTTTTCTCTTCTCCCTGAAGACATGCTATCTAATCTCCGTGGCGCAAAAAGATCAGACAGCAAGCCTTACAAGACAGGAGAAAAGAGGGGAATGGTGAAGCAATGTGCACTTTGCTCAGCTGGCTTCACTTTTCAACACAAAAAAAAAAACCCAGGAGGAGAAGCGTGGGTCAATGTTGCAGGCCTTGCTGGAGAGACGTTGGAATTCGACAGAAGGCCCGAGTGCCTCATTTGCACATATTCTGCTGTGCAGCACCTAAAGCACTAAATAAGAAACAAATCTGTTAACTGGAGAGTCATCTCAAGTCAGAAACTTTCAAGGGTTCAATTTTAAACATGGACGAGAATTTGATGTTTTATTGCTGCTTTGCTTTTGGTTCCTGTTTTTGCTAGTGTTGAGAAACGAGATGCCTTAGGAAGCTGCGTGGTGTGTAACACGCAGTATCAGCCTCTATACAAAGGAAGGAAGATGATGTGGCAGAACATTGTTGAGGAAAGATCCTGTTTGTACAGAGAGCTGGAGAATAGTAAACCAGAACAGAGCAGGGATGCAGAAAGACCAGAAGTGAAAGGAAATCAACCTCAAATGCCGATGAATCCTGTTTGTGTGCGAGAGCCTGCTGGAGCTACTGAAACAATTTAAAAATCTGGTTTATTTGTCTTCTCTCAGATTTCCTGTCCTGTAGTGCAGGAGAGGAGAAGAGACAGGGGACACGCTTGCTTGTGTTCCCTGACAGTCTTTTCTCTCATGGCAGTCTGGCAGTCACTGCTGGAGCCAACAACTTCAGAAAAGGTCCTGTCTACCTTAATGATTTTTTGAGATGTATAAAAAGCCGTCTCTTAGTTTATCTGTGAAACAATCAACTGATTTGATGAGCTTCAGTTCCTGATAAACATTTGAGTGCAGATCCTGCGTGTGTAACGCTCACTGGCAGATGCTGGCTGTGTAACAGAGGGAAGCTATTTCCCTGGGATATGTGCCCATTTCAGGTTATGCCTTTTTAAAGCACCGACATTTAAGGTCATTGAACTAAATAAGTCTCTAATACTATTTTTGATAAACACATTGTTTCAAAGCCATATCAAACATCTTGATAATGGAATATCTTGTCTTTGCAACAAGAAGATTAGCCTGTGAGTAATCTGGGGAACACTGCAGCAAGTGCAGGTTTTTTTCTGAATTGATTCTAGCGGTTTATGGTCAAATTTAGAGACCAGTACGTGCACGGCGACAAAACCCTGCACCCAAATACAATCATCTGTAGTTCCTTTTTGCCTGTATATAACCTTCCTGCATTGGTATGAGCAACTTTGATCTTTGATACAGTGACCAGCTTCCTGCAGTAGGCGGAAGAGACATTCTTAGCTGTGTCTGCAAGCTGCGTCAAGAATTTATCAAAGCTGCTGACTCCTGAAACTGAGGAGAGCAATGCCACAGCACATATTATAAATGACCCTTTTCTCCTGGCCCGCTGGCAGTAAACAAGCTTGATGCAAGTTTAGGCAAGGAAAGCATTGTGCCAAGGTATTTATAGATTTCTTTGTGTTGTGACTCAAAGGTGGTTTGGGTGCACCCCATTGAGGCCCTCTATAAAAAAGGCAATGTGTGAAAATGCCTCCTCTGTGAAAGCAGCAATAATTTTAATTGTAACAAGCCAGAGATTCCAACACACATCAGAGCCTTCCTGGACCCAAACAAAGGGCAGTATGATTCTGATCCCAAGGCACCCAAAATGCAGTCGACCAGTGCTGAGTGGGGAGTGAATCATAGGCCTGGGAGAAAAGTAACGGGTCAGGGATGTTCTTCTAAGCTTTGAGACAATCCTGTTTCCTCAGATGATTTCCACAGGGAACTTGCCTGTTTTGATCTTTCTATGATGAATAGTGATGAGTGACATCACTGGATAATTTCCAGGGTTCTAATGGCAAATGCAAAGGGAAAGTAAAGGGGGTTAAATTCCTTCCCTTGTTTTAGATACCTCATGTCCTGCTCCTTCACGGTGTGGCTGGCACCTATCACTGACTGTCTGTGCTGACAGGCTGGGGTGAGAGGAGCTGCCGGAGGCAAAGTTCCTGTGCATAGCTGCAGCAGGGTGAGACAGTTCCGTGGGCTAGCTCTCTGCCAGGTATGGTTGGGTACCGTATGGCTAGGAGGTTTCCAGGCACAGACAGTTAGGTGCCATATGGCTAGGAGATCTCAGGACTGTGAGGGTTGTGGGTAGCTATGGGCTCCAGGCAACAACTCCTGCCTTCCCATGTGGCCCATATCTGAAATGGGAGTAGACCTGTTTATATCAGGTATGTGTTTGGTATCCACACGATATCTCCTAGAGGTCTCCTCCTGTGCTGAGGGCACATAGGCATGTATGCAACCTCAGCATGCACACAGTCCCTTTCACCAGTAGCAGTAACTGACCCACCTCTCTACAAGGCAGCAGTGGTGCTGCAAATTTTAAATCAAAAAATGCCCCAGCATGCTCCCCAGCCTCTAAGTGCTGATGTCCAGTATGCTGGGTGGCATCCTGGGAGGGGGGGGACCTGTGCGCATGGGCTTCAGGTAGTCACACCGAGGTTCGCATCTGCAGGATGTGCATACAGGCACCTGACAGGACATCAGGGAGTGCTTGACCAGGTCTACCTCTGCTGCTTCAGTGTTGACTAGGCTCTTTTAAAAGCTTCATTGTGGTAAGGAATGCCCTCTTTTCATACTGTTGTGGTAAATTTGTGCAGCCTCTCTGAGGCTGTATGATGCGTGTCTGAAAGGGAAACGGGAAGGAGCTGCAAATGGAAATTTCAAGCTGTCAGCAACAGAGCAAAGCCCAACCAACTTCCCATGGCGTGGGTGGAAAACCCAGGCCATGCACTTCAGCTTCAAGTGACAGGAGATGCTGAACTTTGCATTGAGTCTTCTGAAATCAGCAGATGGTGGAGATACTGTGAAAGAAGTGACCTTGGACTGGCTGTACATGCCCCAGGAGAGGGGACGGACACAGGCCTGGATTCGAGCATCTCCTGGCATGGCTCTGCCTTTTGCCTCTGGGCCCTCCCTGAGATGCTATTCCTCCAGGATGGCCACTTCTTTCTTCATATAGGGCGTGATAATGGGAGAGGAGCTTGCCATACATAAGAGCTCTGCTGTGCCACTTGATGATGGGCGAGAGAACACACCCTGGCCCCTGTTTTGTTCACAATAGAAATCACAATGTCAGGTTTGCTTTTAGCTTCACTAGAGATGTGCTAGAGGGAGTTTTTGCCTGCAATGGCATTACGCACGTCCACCTGCCATGAAAATACAAGTGAATAGAGCAGGGGAAAAGATCTATGATAGGAGAGCTTAATATCTGTATTGACTAACTTTTCTGTACACCATCAAGAATGGGTCACCATCAGCAGAGAGTACATGGAGGAGCAATGCAGAGCCTACACTTGTCTCCAGTTAATTAGTTTCTCACCCAAGGACCTGTGAATTTGTTATATTGTCCCAGGAAAGAGACGCTCCCACCAGCCACATAATTTAACAAAGCTATGAACCAAATGAGTTTCCAGCTTGCAAAACTCTCTTATCTAAGGTATTCTCCTTCCCTGTGAGGTACAGCTTTCAGGTGGGCAGTTTTGGGCCCTTGGGTTACTTTGCTGGGCTGAAGGAGTTTATCAATTTACACATGTGTCTGTAAATTGATATAATCCCATTTGAGATTTGACTGAATAAAGCTTAGCACCTCAAGTGTGCAAGTTTTGCAAACCTGCAGTGTTCCACACAGGTGGTCATGGTGCTGGACTGCATTAAAATGGGCAAAGGCTTCCTTCTGAAAATGTGACTGTCCCATACCATTGTGGGCTTGCCAATATAATTTTCTAGAGCCATGAATTCCAACACTAGACTAGTGAAAAGGAAAGGGAGAGGATAATTTCCCTTGGAAAGGCTGGAGAGATGAATAGGTGTTCACTTGAATATGCTGAAAGTAAGAGAGCAACGGATGCTGATCCTGAGAGCACTCTGAAGTTGGGAAAAAGAGAGCATTCTCAGCCCATGGGGAGCCCGATGGAGAGAGAGGACAGGGCAAGAATGCGTGAAAGTAGGAGCTTCTCACAGCCTTCCTGACACACTTGTTTTCTGTGCTAGTGGCCCAGGGAACTGGCAAAGCTGGACTGGGACAATGAAGACTGTAATCTCAATTCATCATTTAGAGCCTGCTTGTGTCCAGGCAGACACATCTATTCCAGCCTTCTCAGATACAGCGAGCTGTTGCATTTCACAATCACGGGAAGGGCTTCCCAGCTGCATGGTCCAAGCGTTTTGAAGTGCATTATATTAACTTGGTTCAGACAATCGGCTTTAAACATCTGAATCTCATTTCTTGATGCTGATTCCTCTTGCTCAATCTTTATTTCAGCTGTGTGGAATTCTCAGACCTTCCTGACCCCGACTTATCCTTTCCTGATGTTTTATTGCCAAGTCATTGAGGTTTCAGGGAAGCTGGTGTTTCTAACATGTGCACACCTTTGGTTGTGCACGTGGCCAGCGTGTCAGGCAGAACTTTCTGTGTGCTCTGTTTATATCAGTCTCCACTGCTGTGTGTCCTGCAGTTTCACCATTCGGTGCGTTTATCTGTTTGGCCCATTGACACAGTCCTCCTTAAAATGTGATTCTTATGTAAGGCTTTTCAAAAGCTCAGGCTCTGCACACTACAAAACTCCATCAGAGCCTACGTCCGCTCTTGTCACTCACATACAGGTTCCATCTGTTCCCCTTTTCCTCTCCTGTTGCTGCTTGCCACATCCAGACCACATGCTGCTTATACATTGTACAATAGACATTTCTGCACACACACTTTTTAAAATGTGTCTCAGTGGTTTATTGTTCACATGTGTCTTCTTGCTTACGGCAAGTTTTATCAGTAATGACTTTGTTGTTTACTGACATGTAGAATGAAAAAGGGTACTGTTAAAATTTGACTGGAGGAGAAGAGAAGGGCCTTTGATACATCAATTACACAATTTCTGCCAGCTTTCTGATCATTTTCCCCCTGCCACCACTTCCCCAAATTCTGTATTTGCCCAAGGATAAAGCCAGATCCTAACATAACTTACAGCAATGTGAGGGCTGCTCCGCTCTGAATGTGGCTGCTCCATGTTGTTAAGGATTCAACAGCACCTCTTATACTCCTTTGTCTGCTGAGGAGGGGAGATGGGACCTTCTAGCACTTCTTTCCACCAAGGCAGCCATACCTTCTGCTTTAGATCTCTTTTAGAAGTCCCAAGGGACACCTTTGCACAATAGCTATATTCATCCATTTGAGGGGAAAAAAAATCCCTACAGAAGGTAGTTCTGGAAGTGAAATCAGTGCTAAGAAGGTCTATGAAGACGTATCTCCTGCAGGAGCTGAGCTGACCTCTAGCAACTACTGCAGTCTGCAGACTAGAGCAGACCCAGAGGTATGTAATGACAAGGGAATTAATGCAGGCAGATCCCCTGGAAGCCATCTCAGGGCTTTCCCATCACACCTTGCTCCATATCTGTGTTGAGACTGGAGTACCTGCAAACAGATCACACTGGGTGCAGCTCCTAGGGATGTTCCTGGGCGTCTGCAGCTGTGATGGCACAGAGTCTGTTACACTGGATTATTGCCACCCAGGGATTTCACACACCAGGAAAATCCCGAGCTGCTCAAAACCTCTAGTTTCCCACCTAGAGAAGCACAAAACCTGCCTGTGGTGATGATAATTTCTGCTACTGGAGAAAATAAAGCCTGCAGAAAGCCACAAATGGTTGGAACCAATTTCTATCAGACTTGTTCTGATTAAAGCTTTCCTACCAAGACTATGGGTGCTTCTGGCAGGGAGGCAGTCCGCTGCTCCCTTCCCAGGGAGAGGCAAGCAGCACATACTCCAAAGTGCTGGAGAGCTGATGGCAAGGGCCTCATTTGAGAGAGCTGTTGAAAAGAAGACACGAGCACAGGAACATAAAGACCCTTCCTCTTCTGTCTATGGACTACAGCTCCTGTTCCACCCTGTGACTCCCATCCCATCCAGTCCCCTCTGCAAGTCAGTGGCAAGGAGGCCCAAGGTCTCTTTCCCTTGAGAAGAGGTGGGCAGGAAGAACCAATTCTTGTTTGGACAAAAATGTTTGCATCATGTTCAGACACAATACAGTATTTTGTGTACTGCCCTGCACCAAAGTTTGAGGCTGTTGATCAGATGGAGGGCAGGCATGAAGGATATGAAAAGAGAGAATAGAGCAGAGCTCTTGGCAAACTGTTGTAGATTAGAAAAGAGGCAGGTAGGAACAGAGATTAAGCAAGTGCTTAAAAGAGTTATTTAGGAGAAACAAGGGCTTTAAGTGACATTTGAGTATGGGACAGAAAACAGTATCCGTGGTTTCCATTGGTCTTCAGAGTGCTAAAAGCAGAAGTGGTTGCTGGAGCCTGAGCAGGAATCTGTGTCTGAGCTCTCAGCTTCCTCCCAGATTGGATGGGAAACAATTCATTTGATTTACAGGCACACTGGTAGAAGAAATTTTATTTTATAGATTTTCAGCTTTTGGGTTTTTTAAAAAACAAATTGCTTTGTGAGCAGTGGAACTAATGGCTCTTGGTTTCCTATGGGTCTGTGACCCTTGCTTCATGGTCACCTCCCTTGTCCCACCTCTTCCTAAAGTAAGATAGCTGCAACAAGCCCCAGTCTGTCCCTGTATATGCTCCAAGACTGCTCATTGGGCAGCAGTTGGGTATGCATCTCTTGGCTGACCAGCTAATGATTCTATGACTCTGTGATTCTAATGCATCCAGGTCAGCCGGCATGCACACACTCACTGGCCAGCTGGCTGCTGGCTGCACTTCTCTAATTAAGGCCTCCGTCCCTCACTCAGCCATCAATTTGCACAATTTGCACAACATTCAGAAAGGTAATTGATAGCTTTTGAAACTTCCACCTTTCTCTTCTGTGCAAAATTGAGTAAAAAGTATTGATGGAGCTGGACAGACAAATTGAATCTGAGCTAAAAAGGTTCTGCTATATCGGCTTTGGATGTACATGTAGGACATCAGTCCAGGTTCTGGGATTCGTTTCTCTCTCTCTCTCTCTCTCAGCTATTTTTAACCTGGATGTGTTTCCCGATCTGTTTTGCACACAGCATTGAAACTGGCACAGCTGAGGGGTGAGTGAGTGATGGGAAGGGGAGGGGAAGGGGAAATCAGGAGATGCTTATGTTGGCACTGCTGCTGAAAGAAGTGCTCATCAAATGATAGCCTCTGAGATGTGTAACGTGGAGTCCCACATCCCTCCCCCAAAGCTGTGAAGAGAAATGTATTCACAGTCTCAAAGTGCTCAGATACAGGGCAAAAAGAACTTGAGAAATCAAGGCATCCTTTAAAAAAGCCCCCAAGGAACCTTTGAAAGGGAACCTTTTCTGTTGTGTAGTTCGACATCTCAATATGGCCCACATTCCTGTGTGTACACCTCAAGACATCTCTCTGTGTAGGGTGTCCTTTTTGTGGCAGCCTAGTTACTGTACAGAGTGCACATGGACTCACAGGATCAATTCTAGAAACCCTTTATCTGAGTTACTATCCATACAAACCTAGGGCTTTGAAGAACAGAGGTTTTATCTGGAAAATATGTAGGGAAAAAAACCCCAACTTCCTGAGTGTTAATTTACAAAATGAGACCTCTAAATGGGAGGCATTTCTTTTCTTCAGTTAACCATAGATGATCAAAATGTGTGAGATCTGCCTTTTCCCTCTGTGTTCTGTTTAATGCTGTTAGACATGAAAGGAAAAGAGGATTAGAAGTAAGAGTTGGTGCTGTAAACAGCCCTTCAGGGTAGGTGGGAAAAACAACAGTAACTTTCTCAAACACAACACAGGGATGCCCTTAGGAAAAGGTTTTGAAAGTGTCCTGCATTGGAAAGTTAATAAATAAATAGATCTCAAACATTACTTTAAAGACTGACAATGCTCACTTTAACGTCTAAAGCATGCACCACAACTGAGAAGAGACTAAGGGAATTTTTAATGGGCAATAAATGGACTAATGTTTTTGGATGCAAAGCTAAAAGTGGGTTAGTTCTGATGGGATGTGGATTTGTTCTGTACTTCCTCACACAGTGGCTTTACTGTAGTGAGTTTGTTTGCCTTCCACTATCTCTTTTTGAGGCACTGATTTTGCCATTTACCACAGCAAAACCATCAGGTGCAGAGTTTGCTGGATTTGGGGGTTGTGTAGGCAAATGCCAGAGCCTTTCACCGCTATCCTGTGATGCCTTACTTAACACCTGGCTTGGGTTGCTTGGTCATCTCTGCCCCTGTGGTGTTGTGAGATCCCCTGGCATAGACAGTCCCACTGGCAGCAAGCCCCTTCCCACCAGTGCCTACCAGCAGAGGCACAGGCTGTCCGGGGAGGGTGTGGAGTCTCCTTCTCTGGAGGTTTTCAAAACCCACCTGGACATGTTCCTGTGTGACCCGATCAAGGGGAACCTGCTTTAGCAGGGGGTTGGACTGGAGGATCTCTAAACATCCCTTCCAACTCCTACCATTTTTTTGCTTCTGGGAGACAGGAGGAGGCTCAGCAGAAACTCCCAAAAGCAGGTCCCCCTTTCCATTGCCCAGAGCTGGCTCAAGGCACAGACCAAGTCATCTCTCAAAGAGAAAACAGTGAGTGATGCTGATGTAAACAGCTCATCTGTGCCTACTGGCCTTGGCTGAAGAGAAGACACTTGGCTCCTTGCCTATTCCCAGCAGCCCATGGAGGGCACAAAAAGCCACCACATGGGTAGAAGGAATGGGAAAAGGAGTAATCTTGCTGGGCAAGAGGGATGGGAAGGATGTGTACATTGGAAAGGAAATCTTGTGTTAAGGGAATTGGCATCAAGTAAAGGCTGGGAGAGGCGGGGGAGGACAGAAACAGACAGACAATCTCTATTTCAAGAGAAATGCCAAGGCTATCAAAATTCTTGCACAACTGGGTATGCCTTTACCTGCCTAGAATCATTCAAGAGCCCACTGATGTCCTCCAGACCCTTTACTCACCCTGAGTCCCCAAAACCATATCACCTGTTCCCAACTGATTCTCACTTGTCCTCACACCTCAGAACTGTATGGACTGTTTTTCAAGCCTTTTTCCTACTCCCCATTTCTCCCCAAACTCTTCTGCTGTTACCAAAACACTGAGACAGGCCTGACTACATCAGCATAAGTTGCCAGCCTAAAAGAAGAAGAGAGAATCAGCTCCCTAAGTTTTAAACACCCAGACAGGAGGGAGCACATGGCAGGCTTTGAGCGAACACATTAATAGCACCTCCACCCCCTTATCACTGCTGCTTTCTGGCTTACTTTCCCTCTTCCAGAGGGTCAGCCACCACCTTCCAGTGCTTTCTCAGTTGATAAAAAACACTTAGTTTAACCTTGCTGCTCAGTCATTATGTCGTATCTCTTCAGAGCAACTCGAATCCCAGTCTGCTCACACCTTCATGACAGGCCCAGCCACTCAGAGCTATGGGTTGTACTGCTGCTTTGAAACCTCTGATCCTTCTCCCTGCACTCTGTCTGCAGGAGAGGTACCTGTGCCTCTGCATGGATCACTCCCCTTCCCTGAAAGTTTGGGTACTTCAATACTTGGACGGAGGGACAGGCTTGGCTCCTCTGTCCTCTTCCTCTCTTCTTGGGTCACTTTCCAGTATGTTCCCTGTCTCCTCCTTCTCATTAGCTTCTGGATTAGTCTTCCTTGAGCTTATCCCTGTTGAGGTGAGAGGCTGTCAAACAGGCACATAACCTTTCATTTGACTTCTACCAGGGAATGCAGCTTTGAGCTGATAAGGGTATGGCTGTGGCAGGTTCTTCTGCTCTGTCAGCAACGACACCATGTGAGGGTCAGCTCTGCTGTATCTTCTCTGTGGAAGTTACCATCAGCAAAAATGCTAGCTTTATACTATCCAAAATCAAGAACTGTGTTTAGCCCACCTTTCATACACAGACACTGATCTACGTACAGACATATATATATTGGCTCTACTGAATGTTTTCCAACCTCTGGCATCCTTCTGAGCAACTGGAGCATGAAAATACAGAAGGAAGAAGATTCTCTACGTGTTTATGAGTGAGAGAGACTGCTTGCACCAGTGGCCATGTTCTTTGCTGCAGTCCCAGCCTCGCACACTGGAAGGTCATATCCAACTGCCACAAGGCTCTAGCTAAGCTTGCTGTGAGCTTCCTCGGAAAAATTCAGGAGTTCAACTTTCTTCTGGCTGATAAAGTTGGTGAAGAAACCAGAAATACTAGTCCTGCTCAAGAGCTGTGCTGTGCCTCAGGGGAGAATGCAAACACAGGCCTTCCCCTCTAAATAAAAGGGAAACAATCATATTTCCCCAGGTGGAAGGGGTCCTGCTTGATGGGGGTCCATACAATGTGTGGCTCCAAGGATGAGGATGTGAGCCTGGGGACAGATGGAACAAGGGAACATAAACCCATTGGATAAAGGGTTTGCTGCTGGTACAGAACCAAAGAGGAGTTTCAGCACAGTGCTTTCCCTAGGTGAAAGTTAGGTCATCTGGATGCTGCCTTGGGTTTGACTCACTGAGAATGGCATCAGATTCAGCCCAAGGTGAAACAAAGGGGAGAGGAATTTCATGGGCAGGTATATGCAGATAAGCAGATGGAAAAGGTGAGTGCTCCAATATTGTTATGGCCAGCATTGAAGAAGGAGGCAGACTTTGAATAAGGCTAGAAAAAACCCTCTAAATTCTCCTTACAGTGCATGATATCAAATATAGAGCAAGGGTAGGTCTGGAACTTTTCAGTGGCAGGAGGAAGCCCTCAAGCTAAAAATTGTGCTCCCATTTCCCTCATTCACTGCCCAAAGACCCGTGGCAAGCAGCAATATCGAGTATGAAATGGCAGCCTTAGTGGATATCAATTTAGAAATCCCCAAATGGAAGCAAATGCCAAATCCCATCATAGCCCAGGGAATGGCCAGTTTCCCAGCTTGTTTCCTGCTCCTTCTTGCCTTGCCCCATGCTAAACGTGGATTTACTCTTCAGAAAAAGACATTTGAATTAAACAAAGCAGTTGTGTTACCATCCCTGAAAAAAAACATACTCTGACATCCCTCCAGTCCCTCCACTTCAGTGCAGTGCAGGGCATTAAGTCATCGGTCCAAATGCAGGTGTTAAACTGAGATCAACAGCTCCTGGGACTCCAGTAAGTGTACTGACTGCATCTCCACTGACTGCAACGGGCAAGCTGCACTCCAGGATCCACTGACACCTCCCCAAACCCCTGCAGATGCAAGTCAGAGACCAAAAGCCAGACCTGTAATGTGCTACAGAAAAATAACAGGCATTGTGAGTGTCTCACATCCTGCCATAGCAGAGACTATTTGGCAGGTATTTTAGAGTGAACACATCTAGACCCCTAACTCTATTGCTGTCCAAAACTAGTGTGTATTTTTCCTTGGACAGTGCCCAATCTGCAGTTTTCCACACAGAAATGCCTGTTTGGTAAACTTCCAAGAAGTTCTATTTTTGATTCAATGAAGAATGGCAGCTTTCCATGGAACTTACTTTTCTTTGCTTCTTTCCTCCTTTCTTCCTCCATCCCACCCCCACCCAAGATTGCTAAAAAAACCCATTAATTTTCATTTAGAAATACTACATAGGGGCCCCATGACCGTCAGAGTTCAATTGTCCTGTTCTGCAAGAGACTCAACAGTTTCTTTAGTAGTCCTTTTTCACCTTGAAAAAAATACTTGTGGAGGGGGAGTCCCCATCTTTACCTTTCATCAAACTGTTTTTCCTGCATCTTGAAGAGAGTACAGTGGAGGCTCTGCTGAAGGCTTCTGAAAACTCCTCTTTTTTAACGCTATGCTGCTGCTCCTGAGTCCATATGCTCACTGGTGACCATCAAGGATAAGAAGCAGAATCACAGCTGTGCCGAAGCCACTGGAATTTACCACTCCATGGTCAGAATAAAGATCTGCTGATGTGTGATCACCTCAGAGCAGGAGACACATGCAGAACTTGCAGGATACCTCTTATTCTCCTGCATCCACGTTCACCTACTTCTGCATCTGAGCTGTCCCTCAGCCTGACAATCATGTCCGAAATAGTTGAAATTTGCAGGATTGTGCCGTCTCTTTACTGGATCCCACATTCTGATACATTTCTCTACTTTTTTTTTTGTCCCAATCTGTGTCTCCAGAGTCTTCGGTGAGCAAGAATTGAGCTTCTTCCAAGTCATAATGATCCTCACTTGTTCACTCTCTCACAAACAGAATCGATTTGGCCAACAGCCAGGACTGCAATAAGGTCCAGGCACATACATGGGCAGCTTAAAAGCACCTCAGCTTTGGGAAATCCTGCTGGGCTGTAAAAGCTGCCCACAAACCCAAATCATATCAAGCAAGGCCTGTCTGATAATTCTTTGGCACAATCCCCAAACTTGCTGAACTGCTTTTCCATACAAAGTATTTCCAGGTGGGTTATTAGGTCCTGTATCCTTTCCATCTTGTATCCTCTTGCGGTTGAAAAAGGCATTCCTTAGAACAAGCTATTTTTAAAAGGAAAACAAATGTTCTCCTTTACGTTTCTGGTTCCTCTAAACCACAGAGATACTTTGCAAGACATGGACTGTTCCTGCTGAGTAGCACAGAGGTCTTATCTCTCCACAGTGCCTGTGCCCATACAAGACTTTCATCTAGGGAGATAATTTATATTTTCACAAGGAGATTGATGCTGGTACAACTACTAGTGTGAACAGTTATGCTAATATGGAGGTGCCATACTCTGTTACATCTGGTTTCCCTTCCTGTATTTTTATAGCAGCATCACTGTAGCCACGTTTGAGTCTGTGCTGCTTTAATGGTACCACAGAAGTTAAAAGGAAAGAGCTGAGCCAAGCGTGTCCTGTAGCCGGCTGTTGGCCGAGCTGCGTGGGTTGGGGTGTGAGAAAGCAGGAGCCTGGACCCACGCAGCTCTTCCAGTTTTGGGTATGCACTCTTACACTGTTTTACATGTGTGCACACAAGATTCATCAGTAAAGCTTAGCTTTGCCAGGAAAAGCTACATCAACGTGAGGACCTCATGGTGTAAGACAGCAAAGCTTTGACTGCTTTCTGTCTGGGAACGCTGGTTTGCGGCATTCCCCGTGATGAGAGGCAGGTGAGCTGTTTGCTGACCTCCTCTTATTTCAGCCCATTGCAATAATTTATGTCAAATGTAAACAGGATTACTGAAAATGGACCCCAAGTATAAGACCTGCAGATCTAGAACTAGATATTGCATGAGAGAAGCAGGTAAAGAAAATATAGGCTTTTCATTTGAAAATTGTCAAAACAACAAAAAGTGGTTTGTCAGTTGATTTAAGTCTTCAGGGTCTCTGCCACCACTGAAAACGAAGAGACAGAACAGTACAAAACCCAGAGGTTTCTGTGAGTTAAAACAAACTGTTTCACTTTGAGACACTTTCAGACAAGATGATTTTGACATGTGTCTGGATAAAAATAACCATCTGTGACCGGTAAAATGTGACCAGGCAGTGAGAGATCTGTCTTTGAGGCAGAGCTGCTGGGGACCCTCCCTCCCCAGGGCAGCCTGCCTCACTGCTGGCTGCAGGAGGCACGCACCAGCCAGCATTGCTTTCATACCTCCACTGGGAAGATGCAGGGGCTGACGGGAGCCTGATCGGTTGCCTGCCACCTCAGCAAGTCTGTTCTGCAGCTGCAAGGAGGCTGAGAGGGCCGCACCAGTGCAAAGGCACGGGGCATTAGCACCACTCGGGTTCCACGCAGCCGCCCCGCACAGCCTGCCTTCCCCCGTCCCTCCCCACCCTGCAGCCCTGATGCCTCACACTCCTCATAACCTTCTTTCCAAAGACAGCCTTGCCGAGCAGCTCTGCCTGCCAGGTATGGAGGCAAAGCTCCCGCCCTCAGCCCACTCCGGATCAAGTCAGTTGATGAGAGCTGGTGAGGCAGTACCACAGCTAGTCTGGGCTGTAGAACAGCCTGAGATCTGTGAGGGCTGGAAGGGCTGTGTCGTTAACAGCCTTGGCGGGGCTTGGAGAGCCCTATGCTCTTGAGAGAAAGCAAAAACAGGACAGGAGCTGTTGAAAAGACGTTATTTTTCCTCCCAATGAGTAGTAGAAAGCCCCACCCAAGTTTCACTCCTCACTCCCACTTTACATTAAAAAAACAAACAAAACCAGAGAAATCAACATTTGCCACTGTGTGTTGCCCTTGCTGCCATGTGACCCAGGCATGTGATTACGTTGTTGATACTTGTCTTTTCATAGGATCAAATTCACTGCTGCTGTAGGAGCCTGCGTAGCTTGTCAGAGCAATTATCTACCCAGGCAAGTTACACAAGCTGAGGAGCTTCTCCCTGCCCCGGGGTATCCTACCTGTCTCTGCCTTCTCCCTTCACGCGTGGCTCCTCCTCCCGTCTTTATGTAAAGGTGTCGACTGTGCTCACTTTTAGGAGAGCAGGCAGAATTCCTCTTAGCTGCACTGTGGAACTTGCTAAGAGGTCCCTGTGATGAGGCAGTCATTTCATCCAGCCTTTCTTCCCATTGGAAATGTTGCTTAAAGCAAAGGGAAAGATGAGCCTCCACTCAAAAAAAAAGCAGAAAAGGCAAAGCAAAAAAGGAGAGGGTTTGCCAATCTGCCACGTGCTCCCTGTCTTATTCCTGCTCGCAGCCTGCACGGCTCTGCCTGTGCAGATCTGTTTAGTCATGTTGCGTGGCTGGACTGGATGGGGCTGTTTACTTCAAGACTGGTGTTTGTTCCCAGCTTTCCTGAATGAACAAACGTTCCCCATGCTGGGGAGCCACTGTGTTGTAATCGAGCTCCTTCCCTCCCTCAGGAGCTCCAGAGATGAACAGAGCCTTTGTGGGAAAGCAGGTCTTAGCAAAGGGACACCCATTAACTAAAGGAGTAGAAATAACTGTAGCCCTGCTTATGTTGTGTTTCTGTGACAAAGGTGAGCGTTGGGCCAAGTCCCAGCTGCTGCTCAGGCCCCAGTAGTTCCTGAATAATGGGGGGAGCCCCTGCATTAGTTACTGTCTTTGCTACAAGAGAAGGGTCTAGTCTTTGCTGCTGGAGTTGGCTCAGGACCAGGCCGGCACCTGATCTCAGGTAAAGTATTTACAATCCTGGAACACAGCCAAAGGTCCATGACCAAAGATACAGTGTCAACAATACTGATGTCCCCAGTTTGCTCGAAATCTACCTGTGCTTCCAAGTGATGCAACACACCCTCTTCCTGGCTTTTGCCTTTAATTACAAATGAACTTGCCCACCATAGTAGGTGCCAACCTTTCTTAGGGGTTATAACTGCACATATGGTTGTTCTTAGCAAGCTGGCGTGGCCTCTCTGGTCTTTCTCCAGGGCTCACTGCTGTAAGTTTGCTGCTGGTGCTTGTACTTGCAGACACTAGCACTCTGTGTAGACACTGCATGGTTTTTGAAGTAGTGATTTGCACATGCAGTGATTGTGATCTCTATCTCCCCTGTACGGAAAATGTCTCTCTGCCCATCCAAGGCCACTCTGCAGTAAGTAAATGCTTGCCTTGACCATATGACAAGGATACAAACTGCTGTGTGGCTTTAGCTAGGATGCTGTGTATTTCTCGGTGGAAATAAACATACTATTTTCCTATAGGTGGTTTGTTTTGTCTCTGTCCGACATAAAGCCTGGAGGAAACAGTGGACAAGGTGCTTGCTTCTCCTCTTCCCCCGTGTTTCTCCTGTACTTTGCCTCTTTATCTTCCCTCTTCTCAGAAAGGTAAATCGTAACAACTTATTGCTTTTCATACTGCCTGGATCTGAACAAGTCACAAACTCTAAACATCATTGCAAACTCCTTGAGTTGATACAGTCTTTGTAAAAAACCAAGTGATGTTAGTGCTTTTCTGTTTTAAAAAAAGTAAAATTAAGAAACAGAGATTATATGAGGAAAAGCCACATTGATTTTAATAGCAGTTCAAACTATCAGGACCAGAAAATGTCAGGCTTCTTATTTCAGTCCAAAAGTAGGAAATCAGAGAATCGTAGAATTGTTTGAGCTGGAAGAGACTTTGAAAGATCATCTAGGCCACCCACCTGGGACATCTTTCACTGGAACATCCAACCTGACTTTGAACATTTCCCATGATGGGGTGTTCACAACTTCTCTGGGCAACCTGTTGCAGTGTTGGGGTGCCAGTGAGCATACATCATACACCCAAAACGCATCTATTTCTAGCTTGTATCGTTTTGACCCAGTCACTTTTCTGCATTCTAGAGCCTTCTCCTAATGCCACGTTTCTCTGAAAGACCTTCTCTGCCATGGATCTCAGCAATTCATGTCTGATTTGCATCAAAGCTCTTGTGCTTCTGACATAGGTAAGGCATTGGTTTCTTTCTGCTGAACAAGAGCTTGTGATTTTTATTTGTTTTAAAATCTTATTCCCATGATTGGAGAAGGTTCTGCTTTGCCAGATCACCTAACCATCAGCATGGAGATGCCAATTCTCTGTATGTCCCTAAGTAATTAGCTGGATAGGGTTCAGTGTGTGGTGTTCAGGAGCAGTCAGTATCATTCTTTGTTTTTCTTGGATCAGTTCAGCTTGTTGTTGCTTGTTGAAAATTACTTTCTGCTCTTAACAGCCATCTCTCCTCTCAAAACTTGTCTTTTTCCTTAGCGACATCAGCAGATAAACATTTAGGATGGCAGATATATATATATATAGGAGTAATAGACCTTCTCTTTTCCAAATTTCAACTTAAACGTTGTCTACTTTTTACATTTTAACCAAAAAAATTAAAATATTTTGAGAATATCTGTCATTTTCTGAGAAGCTCTGTGAAAAAGTAGTTTACAGTTCCTCCCTTTTCTCCCTGACAGTATTCTGTGACAGGTGGGTGTTTTTTTTCTGGCAGGGGACACACATAACATGTCTGTTTTCCTCTTAGCCTGAAAGGCATATAGGGCAGGGATTGCCCCTATACTTAGACGCTACTGAGAGCAAAAGACTGAACCTCTTCGCAAAAAACAATTGGGCTGATTTTGCTCTCCCAAAGCAACATACAAAAAGAGAGGAGTATTTTTGCCACTCTCAGATCTCTCCTCTTTCCTTGCAAAAAGTTACACAGACTTCTAAGCTAGCAAAGGGAGAAGATCGAAGACACTCCATTATCTTGATGATCATCCTGAAGCTGTTGGCCAGAGCTGCATTTTGTGAGCCCAAAGCTTTGCTGTGCAGAAGGCTTTAGCTGCAGTGAGGGGTGCTGTGTTACAGACAAGCTTCCCGACTCAAAACAGCAAGTCTGTTGCAATAACTCTGTTGATCAAATAAAGTTTCTGTTCACAGCGCAGAGCCAAAAACAGTTTTTGATTGCAGCCTTGAGGGGTGTTTCTTGGCTCGTGGTTGATGCTTTAAGCAATGTGCAGCTCTACAAGCCATTACCAATAATTGAAATCTCTTCCTTCTTATTATCCTCAGAAATGTGGAATGAAGACTATTTACCTTCCTTCTCTCATAGTTCATTACAATTAGTAAGCCATAGGAATGAGGACATGAGCCTGAGAGTTGGATACAGCAGGCCTGTTCTGGCTTTGTCAACAATATTTCCCAAAGAAGACAATATATTCAGAAATATGACCAAGCTTTACTTTTTTCTTCACCTAACTGTATTTATATATGAAGATTTCAAGATTTCACAATGCTGTGTTATATATTCACTGTTTGCTGCAGCAGTAATACGAGGTTTCTCGTTGTCACACTACCAAGACACTTAAACAAGTCACTTTGTTAATAATCTGATGGCTTATACCTTCAGATTCCAGTGTCTGTTCACATCTGCTTGCTATCTCAGCTGCCTTCTCCACCTCACTGGATTTAAAGACATTTTAGTTGTCCCACCTGCCTCTTTCTGCCTTATCAGCTCCCTTAAAATGGATCCTTAGACCATCTCTGTGAAGTAAGATGTGACCGTGGTCCGAACATAGATGGGTTGATGTCAGCACTTGCAGATGTGTTCACCTGCACCCCACAACAACTGTTTCCAGGGAGTATCAGCACATGCTGTTTGTTCAGTGCCATGCTGAGGTGCTAGTGAGGGTGTGAAGGGGAGTATACTGACATTGACATCAAGTTACAGAATCACAGAGTGGTCTGGGTTGGAAGGGACCTCTAGACATCATCCAGTCCAACCACCTGCTAAAGCAGATCCACCTAGATCAGGTCACACAGGAACATGTCCAGGCAGGTTTTAGAAACCTCCAGAGAAAGGGACCCTACACCCTCCCTGGGCAGCTTGTGCCAGAGCTTCCTCACCCTCACAGCAAAGAAGTTTCTCCCCATGTTCAAGTGGAACTTCCTGTGTTCCTGTTTGTGCCCATTACCCCTTGTCCCATCACTGGGCACTATGGAAAAAAAGACTGGCCCCATCCTCTTGACACCCACCCTTTAGGTATGTGTAAGCACTGATCAGGTTGCCCCTCAGCCTTCTCTTCTCCAGGCTCAACAGCCCCAGGTCTCTCAGCCTTTCCTTGTAAGAGACATGCTCCAGTCCCCTACATGGCAGCAAAAGACAAACGTGGGTGCGCTGATCCCAGGCCTGGGGGCAGCGTGGGCTCTGCAGGCCGCCTTTGCTTGGTGTGGTGTAGGTGCATCCTGAAGTCCATCATGGCTTTCTAGCTACACTCTTGGGCCCTGTTTTCAAAACAGACTCTTTTACTAGAGATTTCCACACAGTGACATTCAGGTTTCTCCAAGCCAAAATTTCTTTGGAAAACACAAGTTACTGTTATAAGTTTCCAGAGGCAGTGGGGGGTTTATTGTCACATCTGAGGTCTGTGAACATTAGTTCTTTTAGCCCCTTTTCCAGAGCATAGGGAGATTGCAGTGGATGGGGACAACTGCTGTGGATGAGAGTGGGAATAGGGAGCTCTAGCTGCATTGGGAGCAGGGCCTGAGCTGTCCTCTCCTCCCCAGATCCTTTTAAATTTAGCCTTGGCAGGTCAGTGTGGAGGAACATGGCTACCTGATGGTTTTGTTCTCTAGGTGGAGTGGACTGAAATTTCTTATGCTATTTGTTCTGTCTCATTTTGTAAGCACTACACCCACCTTAAATATAAATGGGATGTCTGCATAGCCCATATGCACTTTCATGCCATACTATCTCTTGTCCGAAAAGCAAGGTTTTGCCTACTCTGAAGAACATACTTTTTTTTGCCACACACATCAATTTGCACCTTCTTCTCACTGTCCATATCCTTCATCCTCTGCTCCCAGGTCACCATGACACTACGCTGGAGTCGGCAGGGGCAGGGACTATCTCATAACATTCATGTAGCACCTACAAAACGAGGTTTTAATCTAAACACACATCCCTAGTATACAATATGCAATTAATTGGAGTAATGAAAATGGACCAACTGGGAGCACAGCTTGTTGTGGAAATCGTACCTAATATGGCAATAATTGCTAACTCCTCGGGCTTCCAGTGCTCCTTTCTGCTTTGCTCTGAGCATTCAAAAGCATGCTCAATGCAAGATAGTTTGTGTTAGGAATGATGACACTTACTTCATTAAATTTCAAAAATATCTAAGTGGCAGTCCTACTGGGCCAGAGTCAAGAACTTTTATTTTCCATGTTTTCTGGTACTTAGTGTTGTTGGCTGGTGGCTATTAAGTTTTCAGTTCATATGTTAAACATCACATTTCTGATGGCAGATCAAATTTTACTCTTCAGTCTAGAAGCTTCATCAATACAAACCTATCATTAAGTTCTAGTCACGACACGCTAGTGAAAGGGAGAGTAGAGAGTGTTAACTAATAATTTTATTGATGTGGATGGCTTTGATTAATAATATAACCAGGTATTTTGACGTAGGGATTCTACTAACTTGGTTAATATCACTGCAGCAGTCCCCAAGAGTCAGTCCTTGTAGCCATGATCATGCTGCACTGGACTCTGAACAAGGAATAAAGCAGATATGCTCCAAAGCAGTTGGCTATAAGAAAAATGGATGGATGGAGGCAGATTGGGACACCAGCAGCAGGTAGAGCCAGATGTAACAGAGTGGTCACTTGGGCTTTTTCATAGTAGCACCACTGCATTCTGACTTATCCACTACTTTAAAAAACAATACCTAAGATCTTCTCTGTAGGTAGGGCAGGACTGAGTTGTCTTTTAAGCAGTAGCAGATGCTCAGACCAGTAAGACAATGTAAAGCTGCCAGCATGCTCTTGAGTGGAGAGAAGCCCTGAAGCAGCACTTTTATGCCATGTCTTCACTGTGAGGTTTGGATCTGTCCATGAGGGCATCTCAGGGCCCTGGGAGGCATCAAGGGCAGTGTTGGGGCTGAGTATGCGTGTGCTGTCAATTCAATGTGGAATTCAGAAGGCAAAAGTAAAGTGTTTGGTCAAGGAAACAGCAATTATTGGGAAGTGCTTAAAACTGGAGAGAACAAGACAGGCAGAAGTAACCCAAATGCATTCAACTGGACAAAACAAGTTGTGTATAAACAGTCTCTAAAACTGCTTACAAAGACCAGAAGAAAGAGAAAATACCAAAAAAGTCTATTTTTTTTCTGCCTGAAAGCAGAGAACACAGATGCCACTTCTTTGTCCCTTTGTCCAGTGTGGGATAGCTTGCTGCTGGTGGTGAAATGGTTTGTGCCTGTGGTGCTCTGGCATGTGAGGTTCTCCATATCATACAAGCACTTCTATTTAGGCATTTTTGTAAGCCTATGCATCAAGAGAATAACAACTACAGACACCCACTCATTTGACTTCTTTTCTGACCTTCTCCTTGTATGAGGAGCACCGAATTGTACACTACCCTAAAGCAATCTGTCATTAATTCAAGCCATTGTGGTCAAGGACACTTCTGGGGAAGACAGAAAGCAAGGCAGATCTTCAGCTGCTCCAAAAATGAAGTAAACCCATTTCATTTTTATTCTTACACACTACACATCCAGGACAGCACAGTAGGTCCACAGCACTGCAGAGGGATGGCTTGTCAGAAGCTTTAGCCAGTGCTGCCATGATGAGTTTACTCAGCAAATAGTCTCCCATTTTCCCAAGAGAGGGAAACTTACCAGGAGACATCTAGAGGATGCCAGGAGCTAGCAAGCGTTACAAAGATTGGGGCATGGAACTGCTGATCTGTGGCTAGAGAGAGTAGTTGCTTCAGACAGCCAGAGGATGCTTTGTGGTTCCTCTGTTATCAGAAAAGGAGCCTGTTCTAGTACCTGTGCAAGGGTATGCATGGGTGGATGTAAAGTCACTATGGCCAAGAACCTCCAGTGAACCGAAGTTGCTGCAAGGAGGCATGGTCTGGGTTTGTTAACAAGCAGAAATCCCTGCAGCAGTTGCCTTCTGCCCTGGGAAATCTCCTACTCTTTACCTCTGAATGAAGCAATTGGACTGTCAACACTCATGGCCAGGCCATTTTCACAGGACCACAAGCCACATTTCTGAGGCGACGGCATGGTTGGAGGAGAGCACAACATGCTGCTGCTGGCTGGGGCCAGGGATGGGTGGGGAGCGATTATGGAGAGGGGCTTGGGTTTCTTAACCACTACTATTAGCTTCTTGGAAGCTGCCAGCTTACTAAATCAGACGAGGAAACCTTACTCACTTTTTTTCCCTCTATGCATGAATAATGACAGCCATTTTAAATTACCCTCCTTAGAAAGGCAAGAGAGTATGCCAAGAAAAGGAAAATGTGGTGGAAGAGCAGGAGGTAAAGCGTGCAGCACTCGGTAGAGCTGCTTTGCCTTTCCTTGCTGCCTCATATTCACTAGAACTAGCCTCAGCTTTAGTTTCTCAGGTGGCAGAAGCAGCTTCTTTGAGCTCCCTGGTTTCCTCAGGTAGGTGAAAAGCCAGCAGAGTCATCTTCGTACTTCTCCTTTGTGTCCCAGCACCGTCCTCAGCATGAAGTTTTGGGGATCCTATGACATATCTTGCAAGGAGACATTACTTAGGATGGGATGGGTGGTCATCCCCACCTCTGATTGAACATTTTGTCCTACAGAAGGAATAGAAGGTGTTGGAGAATATTTGTGCCACAGGACAATGCAGTGATACAGCTGTCAGAGGTTCTTTGCTTGACACTCTGATGTTTTTTGCCAAGCTTATCCACTTAACTTTTATTATACTCTAGCCTTCACAGTCAGTTCCCTTGAGGTTAAGAAGATCAACTTGCTGTAGGCAGAAGCATGGACTTCAGTTTGTCTTCCTGGAGCCCAGACTGCCCTGATTGAATTGTGACCACTGTGCCCCTGCTCAAGATGTTGGGATTGCCCTGAGAACTGGTACTGTCCTAAATGTGAGGGACTGTCCAGTCTTGCTTCCTGACCATGAGTGACTGAGAGCTTGCATCTGCCAGTGGTGGTTCACAGCTGAAAATATCCTGTGCTTGCTGTTCATTGTTTTCATGAAGCCAGATGTTGGAGACAGCCTGTTTCCAGAGCTGTCTGTGGCAGACCACGTCTGAACATGAGAGCAGAAGAAAGATGGTTCCCAAATCAATTTTCTGAAATGTTTTCTGGACACTGTTTCAGGATTTTCAGGCTGCAGGATGAGATCCTTAGCTAGCATAAATGATACGGATCCATAGAGGTGAACTGCATTAATCTCCTTCACTAGGAAGAGCACAGAGACACAGAGCTGGTGTCTGTTGGAAGGATGCTCTGGAGGCCCAAGCTCATCCAGGCTCCTGCTTAGCACAGGACTATTGCACTAGGTCAGGTCAGCCTTAGAGTTGTCTAGCCAAGTCTTGATAGCCTCCAAGGGTAGGGTGTCCCCCTCTCTGGGAGATGTTTTCCTTAATGTCCATTCTCTTAAACTCCAGTCTGGGCTTGTTGCTCGCAGGAAGCATTTTGCTTGGCCAGTGATGTAACTCCCACGGAGGAAGGTACGATATGCAATAGGTTCCTGTTAGATCATCCCTCCATCGCCCCATTCTCTGGGCTAAACCCATCCATCTCCCTCAACCTCTGCTCCTAGCTCATATGCTGTGCCCAGACCATGTCAGGATCTGTCTTGCTAGGCATGCTTGCCCTGAGGGGACCAAAGCAACAGGTCAGCGCTGGCCTCCAGGGCAGAGCCAGCTTCCTGGTACCTCCAGCTACACCAGTCCTCCTGCAGCCTGCCAGGCACTCTGACCCATGAGCTGTGCCAGCACACACTGGCCTCCTGCAAGGTGTGACCCCTAATTTGCAGCAATGTGAAGAGGAACAGAGGTTTTGTTCATAGCACTGGAGATAGTGCAGTGAGCCAGCAGTTTCAAAATCCAATTTCTTACACACAGAGATTACATTCATCTCTTTTAATAGCTAAACAATTCCGTTTTCAAGATAGGACAAAGCACAGGATATTCTTCACAAAACTGGTGCTTCAAAGCTGCCTGTGTCAGATTTAAAAACGTAGCTCCTAAGCTCCTAACGATAGAACTGATTGTATCTTTTCAGACAGTAGCACTGCAAAACTTGTGTTTAATCTCCTCTTTTTATAACACGCTGTAGCTGCCTGGGCTTGCCTGTTGGGAAGCAAATGTAGATTGACTTTGCCTTCAGATACCATATGAGGAAATTCACTCAGCCCTCACCAACTGATCTCAGGGGCCTGTGGAATGATAAAAGCTCAAGTTATCAAAGTATCTGTAAACTGCCTTCTGATTTCTAGCTGGAGCATCTCCCTGAATCCGGACCCTTTGATTTAAGGTGGCTGCTTTCTTTCACCATGTCTCAACAGGCAGAAAAGGGCATAACTTTAATTCCTGTTGGCTCAGTCACATTAGCTCAACATGACTGAAAAGCCCTCTTCACCTCCAGAAATGCAGAAGTGAATGCAGATCTGCCTTAGAAACTTCTGCCTGTGTAGTTAAGTACCTTGTAGTATACAGGGATGTTTCCATACCACCAAAAGTATCGATGTAAAAGCACTTTTCTCCTTGCCACTGTTTTGCTTGGGGAACCAAAATAAGCTTGTCTGGGGAGGGCACTATTTATTGTGACATGTTTTCAGAGAATTTGCAGGTTTTGTGGTCTAAGCATATCCATCTTGGGCTGCTTTTTAATGTATGTGTTGTGATTTAGGGCTCTGACAAATGAGCCGTAGCGAATGATGGTGAGGTGACTGAGGAGGTGACCCACCCAGCTGTTATTACTGCTCCGCTGGCAAAGATGACTGTCCCTGCAGCAGAGATGGCAGAAGACAACATATGTCCAGGGCAGAGCTGCTCCTTCAAATGGCATTTTAGCTGAAATCTTCAAGGAGTTAGGATAAGACTAGACAGAAGGCTATTAACTAGAGATACTGAGATGTTGTCTCTACTGGTTTATGGCCATCAAGAACAGCACTGCGACCATGCCTCATATCCTTATGTCTTCTGCTCCATGTTTCTTTCTCCTCTTTGCACCAAAACAGGCAGTTTTCTGATCCCAATAGATTCAGGGACTTAGCCAAACAATCTCCTCATTCACATAGAAGGAGTTGGGGAGACACATCAAGCTGACAGAAGTTAGTGGGGGTTTAGTGATTCCTCTTTCTTGTCAACAGTACAAGTGTCCTTCTAGTCTCAGCTCCACTGTAGCCTTTGGTGGTAGAGTGGTGTCAAGCAACAGCAGGTGCTAATGCCTTCATCTGCTCACTTGTTTCCCAACCACATGTTCTTCTGAGGACAGAGGTTCCCCTTGGTACTCCTGTGTGGCCAACTAGCAAGGCTTCTACTGAGAAGAGAGTTGCCCCTTAGCCTTAGCCGTAATCTCCATCCTGCTGTAGCAGTAACCTGCTGCAGTAGGGTGGCACTGCTGTCAGACACTTGGGCTGCCATTACAGGTTGTCTCCTTCCACCCCTGCCTCAGAGGGTCACTTGCCAGAGCCTGCTCTTGCACTGACCCTGAGCTGAGCAATATGGCCAGGCTAAAACGCACGAGTTCTCCTCTCTCTGGCCTGTTACTAACAGGGAAAAAATCAGTGGGAAAAAGACTGGGCCTTAAATACACAATGAGCCTTTCCCCACCCTTTACCACCTAAGTGATAAGCCACTCCAGGCTATCTTGTTTATGTTTATGAGTGTTTAATACCTCTTAGCATTTGCATTTGCCTTGAAGCTACAGGCAGCTATGTGCTGTAGTCTGCTAAATATTTGTGCCGTTAAGTACAAACAGATGTTTGAAGATCTGCTTTGATGCAGATCTTTGCCCTCTAGATTCTCTCCTAAGACTCCTCAGGAACAGTATTCATCACTATGTTCAGAGCAAAGATTCGAACAGCAGGGAGAGAGGAAATACATAGGGATAGTCAGTAGTGCAGCAGTAACACGTATATCTCTATTGCAGAAATCCATCACAGCAGCAGTCTGGGTATCAGAGTTTTCATAAACAATTCATTTGCAGGGCCTCATTCCTTTAAAGCAATCTATGCTGCGTGCAGGTCTTTTAGGCTTGTTTTGACTCACTAGCTAGATTCCTGTCACCCTCAAGTGCTATCACCTACAACCTAAATAACCTCCCTACTATAAAAAAAAATCTCAAAATGAGCAGAAATGGTAAAACCTGAGTAGTGTGCAGAGATGGCTCTTGCTCGGGCGTATTGCTGCTCTTAGCTGCTGATGGGAATGAAAAGGCTTCACAAGGCAGACATGAGTGGCATTAAAGAGCGTCAAGAACTCAGTTCAGAGTCAAGAATTAAAAAGATAGCCCAAGATACTGCGTGCCTCATGCAAAGTAATGGGGAAGGTTAAACAGCCTTTGCCTCAGGCAGCTCCCAGTTTGTGTCAAGATGCAACAGGAAGCCTGAGAGGAGAAGGTAAGATGGTAGTGGTGCAACCAGCCAGGATTGTGTGGTGATTGCTGTGTGGGAGGTTGCAGCCAGGGCTCTCAAATGATATAAACCACTGTGTTACGGCTTTGCTTTTGTTTCTTCTTTTCTCACGTTTTGGGGCAGAAGTGGGTGTGTCTGGAAGTTCAGATGCTAGCTGTGGATTTGGATGATCTATGTCCAGGTTTCTGCTTTGCCAGAAGTTCCTTTGGGCAAACTGCTCCCATCCCCTCTGTCTTTTACCCCTCATTCTCCAGGGAAGAGCAGCACTTCCATACCCACGAGGTGCATGAGATTAACACTTCAAAGCTTGTGAGGCATTCAGATACTGTGTGAGTGAGAGCCCAGAAGAGAGTCACTCTGTGTTACTTTTTGACTACACATCTTGGACAGCAAAGGGAATCCTTCAGAGCACTCAGTGTACCTGACAGTTGAACGCAAAGCAATGTTTGGCCTGAGCTACATGAGGAACTAATGTTCTGCTCTAAATCTCTCTAACTCACCCTGCAGAATGCTTTCCCTCCACTCTGCCTCATTTCACCTGTCTCTTGCACTTCAAGCTTAAAACATGAAAACTATTCATCTGTATTTTTAGGTAATTCATTTTCTTTTCCTCAGTAATCAATCTTTTGTCTTCCCTAATTCCACTTAATCTGAAACTCTTTGTCCTCCATGAGCCCAGGCAGGAACCATCCGTCTCTGGGATATCTTCTAGGACCTTGGTTTTACAGACCCTTTTGCAGTGAGGAGTGGCTAGCTGGGACTGGCAGCACGGGGTATTGCAAGAGGGGAGTGCTCCCCAGCTCCTCTGGGTGCCCAGGTGAGGCTGAGGTGAGTGGTTATTCATTCCATCTGTGCTCTGTGTGTGTGTGTGTGTGTGTGTGCAGGAGAGGCCAGTGTGTGCTAAGGGGGAGCTGGGGAGCAGTTTGTCTCTGATGATCCAGACCGCCAAGTAACACTGCAGTAGGAAATGGGAGCTTGCTGGAGGGATAGCTGGGAAGGGAGGGGGGCAAGAAAGAATATGGAATTGCTGTAGGTTCAAGCTTTTAAAGGTGCTGTCTCTGGCCTCTCCTTACCTTTTTTCCTTTCTCTCCTTGCAAGAAAAGTCTAGCAGCTAAGATACTAGCCTCAGACTCAGGACACTTATTTGGTTTAGTTTGGTTTGGTTGGTTTAGATCTCTGAAACCGTGTCCTCAGGGCAGGAGTCAGCAAAGGCAGGAGTGGGAATACAGGACCAGAGCCAGAGAAAGAGCCCATCCACTTGTACAGCATGAAGCTGTTACCCTGACTCAGCTGTAGTGTGGAGCTGCATCTGCCAGCTAGTGAGGCCAGCAGTTTTGTCATCCTCTGCTCTTCTGCCCTCTTGTTAAGAAAGAACAGGGTTTTTTTCTTCCCTTACAGGGATAAAGCTTGAGATGATGAAAGATTCTAGTAAGGACTGTGGCTATGATACCAAAAATGCCCAGCTAGGAGGCTGGCAGCTGCCTGCTGTACCCCTGATAAATCAGCACTCCCAAAGTGGCCCAAGTGGGAGAAAAGGTGACATTTTGGAGGGACAGCTGACTGCTGTGCCTTCCTGTGAGGAATACACTGCTTTACATCAATGCTGTGGGTAACAGATCTTGCCAGAGGTGCTGGACCCTGCAAGTCATTTGCAGCATATTTCCTTGAGGTAGCGATATGAAATCCATAATGCTTTTGTTTGACATCTGCCACCCTAGTGGAAAGAAAACAGTGTCACACTTGCATTTGCAGCTGAAGCCTTTTCAAGGACAGAAAAGAAGATGCACCTCTGGTTTTTTATATCTTCTGCAGGTACAGACACTTTTTTTATTCTGGTGTAAACTGAGAGGTGTAAGGCTCTGTGGGAGTGACCTGCTTCTAGGAACTTATTTCACATGGCTGTGAGTGGCTCAGCAAGACAGGATGCAAGAAAAGAAACAGGCCCAAACCTCCAAATAACTCTGAAAGAGCCCAAGAAATGACTCTTTATGTCTGCTACTCTGAGAGAATGGAAGCTACTCCAAGGGAGCTGATGTATTTACTGACAGTGTGAAGCATTTTCTGGTTCATTTCTCTAGGAAAAAGCCAAGTTACACTCGGAAGCATCACCTGCCCAAATTTAGGTTGAAACAAATACGTAGTTGTGAGTTCTACCTTTAATTTCGTCTTGTAGTGGTTTTGCCTGGGCCAGGTTTTTTGGTAGCGGGGGGGGCTACAGGGGTGGCTTCTTTAAACAAAGAGCTGCCAGAAGCTTCCCTTATAGCTGACAGGATTAGGGACAGTCAATTCTAAGCTGGACCCTGCATCTGACCCAGGCCTGGTCAATTAGTGATGGAGGTAACACCTCTGTGAGTAACAGATTTGAGAAGGAGAAAAAATTGTTGCGCAGTTCCAAAACTGCAGCAGCAACAGGGAGGGAGAATGTGAAAATATCTCTGCAGACACCAAGGTCAGTGGGGAAGGACGGGGAGGAGGGTGCTTAGGCACTGAAAAGGCTCCCCTGTGATATGTGGTGAAGACCATGGTGAAGCAGGTTGTCCCCCTGCAGTCCATGGAGGCCACAGGGGAGCAGAGATCCACTTGCAGCTGGTGGAGGAGCCCACGCCGAAGTGGGTGGTGCCTGAAGGAGGCTGTGACTCCGTAAGAAGTTCATCCTGGAGCAAGTTCCAGGCCAGACCTGGGAGTCTGTGGGGGAGGTGCCCATGCTGGAGCAGGTTTGCTGTCAGAACTTGTGATCCTGTGAGGGACTGAGGCTGGAGCAGTCAGTACCTGAAGGACTGTTCTGCCAGTGGATGACCCACGTTTGGGCAGGGTGTGAGGAGCTGCCCCCATGGGAGGCCCCATGCTGGAGCAGTTTGTGAGGAGCTGTAGCCCATGGGAAGGACCCACGCTGGAGGTGTTCATGAGGGACTGTCTCCCGTGGGTAGGGCCCCACAGTGTAGCAGTGGGAAGTGTGAGGAGGCCTTCCCTTGAGAAGAAGCAGCAGCAAAGTCCGTCTGTAATGAGCTGTCCACAACCCCCGTCCCCTGTGCTGCTGGGGGGGAAGGAAAGAGAGTCTTGGGAAGAGGGAGGGGTAGGGGGAGGTGTTTTTGAGATGGTTTTTATTTCCCATCTCCCTGTTCTTATTGTTTCTTTAATAAATCAAACCTTTTTCTCCTGAAGCTGAGTCTGTTTTGCCCGTGACACTAATTGCCGAGTGATCTCTCCGTCCTTAACTCACAAACTGTTATATTTCTCTCTCTCTCTCTCTCCTGTCCAGTTTGGGACGGGGAGTGATTTTATGACTCAGTGGACACCGGGCTAAACCATCCCACTTGTCCAGGGCCAGTTTTCCTGAGACCAACATGAGTCTCCAGTGAAGGGCTCTGGGAATTTCAGGGCTGGGGAGGCTGCTCTCTGATCTCATTGCCTCCGCAGCGGCTGATGAGACACAAGCCCTCATCCCAACAGGCTGGCTTTCCGTTTCTGCCCTCGCCAGCTGTTCTCAGTGCAGGGTTTCCTCCTCAGTCTCAGCTTTCCAGGGGGGACTGTGTCCAATTCCCTTTTACAAAAGGCAGTTTTTTCAAATTATGTGAAAGAAAACACTGTGTTTGCAGCAGTGCAAACAGAGGGGTAAGCGCAGTCTGGCATGTGCTGTCCTGATGAGGCTGGGCCATCACTCCACCAAGTTCTGCACCTTTCCATACTGTAGTATTAAGCCAGAATGTAAGGCATTTTTCCTTTACCCTAGAGCTTCCTCCCAGAACCCTGCCAGAAATTTGAGCCTGCTTTGATAAGCCATCACACAGACACAACATGGAACTGTAGTCCTAATGACCCGTGTTAAATAAAAATCAAAGGACACTTTCTCAAGAGGAAGTTCTTTATTTCCAGTGTTTTCCTGAGATACTGAGCCAGCTTATCCCCTTTCCCTGTAGATTCCTTTGTTGAGCGCTATGTCTAAACGCCTGCACGCCATTGCACTGCGTTACCTTGTCATTTTCCACCCCATCACTTCAAAAAAGGTTCCCTGTTTGTTAAAAGTACAGCAAAAGCTTTAAAGTCCTGAGGAGAGAGATGCCATATATTTAGTGTGTTGAGGTACAGTTGCCTTGTAGCACCAAACTGAGAAACTCTTTGACCCTTTGTCTCCCCTGCCTTCTAAAATAGCAAGAGACAAACAGGAAAAAGGGGAGACACCTTCTGCTTGATATTGTTTGTCTCTCAAGTCAGTTCAGGCTCTGATATTAATAACTTCCTGTTTTGTTATAAATCTTCTGACAAGTGAAGAGCCTCCATGTGCGTTGGCATTTCCAGCCTGAACGTAGGCAACTATATGGCTAGTGCTTTCCCAGGCTCTGGGCTCAGATTCCAGATTTTTGCTTAACTTTAGGCCAAAATTTTAGAACTGGCAGTTAAATGGCTGAAAAATCAGGTGCCCAGCTAGTTGCCAAAATGAAAGTGACCCGACTGTCACAACGGTTGAACACCTGCAGACTCTGTAAGTGTCTTGGGATTTGAGAGGGCAGAGTCTACACAAATCAGATTAATTTTATGTAGGAACTCAAATAAGGATCCTAATTTGAAACTCTGGACTGCTGTTCGTTGCTAAGGATGTGCTGAGAAGCTAGAAACAGAAAAGAGGATCTGCCAAACTGTGGAGAAAGGTGCATTTGTGTAATATCACTTATGCAAGATGCTTGTGAAATGTGGTGCATGTTTCATTGCATCATTTTTCATGTACACTTAAATTAGTAAGGCACTCTTTTCCAGCTATCCAAATAACTTTCCCTGCAAACTGAACTACACCCTCTGGGTAATACCAGCTGGAGAGGTGGGAACCATCTCCTCATCACAGTGTGTGACAGGGCAGTTTGGACGTAGCAATTGGATGAGCTTCAAAAATCAAACCAGCTAGTGAAGATTTAAAGCAGCATTGGATTGAAAAGACTAGCAAGGGGTCCAGACACGAGTTAATTCATTAATTGCAGTAAATATCCCTAGAAGAGCTTGTCAAAAGGAAATGTGAAGCAGCTGAAAAGAAATGTCCTTAAAGTGAATGTCAGAGGCTTTTGCCTCTGTCATCTAGCAGACTGGGAGACTCTGGGCTTTGGACAGAAAATGAAGGTGAGGGAAATAAAATTGTGAGTACAGAGGATGAAGTACCAGCTCCCACTGAGTGATTATAAAGGAAGCAATCTTACCACTACAGGGAGCTAATTAGAGACTGAATCTTACAACTGTCTAATGTCTCCTCTAGGACACTGAGAAACACAGATTAGCTAAAGCAGACCCCTCAGACCAGCAGCAGTAGGAGGCTCTGAAGCTTCAGGGGCACACTGAAATGCCAGGTTTATATAGCTGTGGTCATTTCCAGTGTGCTTCAATCCTGTAGTCTGTTCAGCATTTGCTTAAGACCAGGGGAAGGGAAGCAACTTCATTTTCTTGCCTGTCTAGCATAGCATCATCCTGGTCCTGGTCCCACAGAATGCAGCAACAGGCTTCCACAGCTGTGTACCTGAGTCTCCTGGAGGAAAGGTACCAGGACCCTTTTTCCCAGGCAAATATAAGAGTTGTCAACATTAACATGAGAGAATTTCACACTTCTGTGACTGCTCTGATGAATCACTACTTTTGTTGGTCTCCAAAACATGAAGATCAGGTGTGGGTCCTCAGGCCTTCCTGGAGATGCCTGTACTGTCTGTGGTTGCATGCACTGGTTCACTTAAGCCTTGTTGCAGGGCTCAGCTCTCCCACCTCTCTGCAGCTATTGCCTGTCTGAGACCCTGTCAGCCATCTCTCCCTCCTTTTGGGGATGTGGAAACACTGGCCAAGGTTTGTGGCTAACCTTTGGCAGCAATGCCTTTCGCTGCTCCAGCTGCTCTTTCCTACCTCAGAGCTGAAGTGCATCATCTCTTGATTGGTGTGCCAAGCAGGGAACTCCCTGAGTTGATGGTTTGTTTTGTTTTGTTTTGTTTTGTTTTGAAGCAGAAACAAGTTTTTGCTGGACTTCATTGAAGACCAGTCGGTTCTGGGCCCTGATCCTCAGCTCTGGTGCCAAGAAGGGCTGTGCCTGCAGGAGCCATGCTCTGGGGTGAGTGAGTAGTGGGGGCAGCTGGAAGGAATTATTTTAGCTGATATTACCATTGAAGGCACTTTTTATACAACCCTGTCCCCACAGAACAACTCTGTGCAGATGAGTCTTCAGGGTTGCACAGGGACCTCTTCCAGTGTCGCTGCTCCTAGCAGCCATGTTCTTCTGTATCAGGACTTTCCAGGCACGGGGGGGCTGTGCCCTCTAAGAGCATTCAGAGAGCTCAGTGTGTCTGGGAAGCGTGGAGGGGGCTACTTGGGCTGGGTAGATGCATCATGTAGTGAGGGGTCTCCTCTGGAGTTGGAAGAAGCTAACTGACCTACCCAGGAGGAGCTCAGCACTGACAAGGACATTTTCATAACCCAGATAAATAAACAGATGCCTTTCCTCGCTCCAGGGAAGATAATCTCTTCTGTGCTACTAGCCTGAGCCCGTTTGCTTGGTTTAATCTGTATTTTTACCATATGCAACAGGCCTCACAAAATTGTTGGCCCTCTCTGACTGGGTTACAGCGGTGGCAGATAAGTGGTGAGTAACTGATGTCATCTACCTGGGCTTGTGCAAAGCATTTTACACTGTCCTGCACATAATTCTGTCTCTAAATTGGAGAGATATGGATTTGGTGGATGGACTCAGTAGATAAGGAGATGGCTAAGTGGTCACACTCCGAGTGTTGTGGTCAATGGCTCAACGTCTGAGTGGAGACAGGCTGGGCAGACAACAGATTGAGAGCAGCCCTAAGGAGAAGGACTTGGAGGTGCTGGTTGACAGGAACCTCAACCTGACCCAGTAATGTGCACCTGCAGCTCAGAAAGTCAATCACATCCTGGGTTGCATCAAAAGAATTGTGGCCAGCAGGTCAAGAGAGGTGATTGTTCCCCTCTGCTCTCATGAGACCTCACCTGCAGTACTGCACCTAGCTCTGGGACTCCCAACTTGAGGAGGACGTAGACCTGTTGGCCATGAAGAAGATCAGAGGGCTGGAGCACCCCTCCCGTGAAGACCGACTGACAGAGTTGGGGTTGTTCAGCCTGGAGAAGAGAGGGCTCCAGAAGACCTAAAGTATCTAAAGGGGCCTACCAGAAAGCTGGAGAGGGACTTTTTACAAGGACATGTAGGACAAGGGGTAATGGCTATAAAGCGAAAGAAGAGACACCTCGATTAGGTGTAAGACAGAGTTGTTTATGATGAGAGTGGGGCACTGGCAGTGGTTGCCCAGAGAGGCTGTGAGTGCCCCATCCCTGGAAGTGTTCAAGGCCAGGCTGGATGGGGCTTTGAGCAGCCTGGTCTAGTAGAAGGTGTCCCTGCCAACGGCAGGGGGGTTGGAATTAGACAATCTTTAAGGTGCCTTCCAGCCCAAACCATTGCATGATTCTATGATTAACCACTTCATCTGAGGATGTTACTCATTTGGGAATTTCTTTTCCATTTTTCTGGCCGTTACAAGTTGCTAATGTCTCCACTTCTATATATGTGTTTTCTTCTCTAACATTTCAGTTCTCTTCTAATATTTTAAATCCTTAACTGCCTGATGATGCAGATGGAGAGCATTAGTTACCTTCCATCACCACTCTGGCCACAATGACTTCCTTTGCTTGACAAGTTGATTACTTTCTCAAGGTTAATGTTAAGTCTGTCTGGAGTATCTCTTCACATGTTGTGCTGGATTGCAATTGCAAGCTGGGTCCTTATTGGACATGCTTTTTTCCCAGACACAGAATACCAGGAGTAAAATTGGGGGTTTGAGGGGCTTCTTTTCCCCGCTTCCCTACTGAGATTGATGTTGCTCCAGTTTATACCAATAACATTTAGATGGCTGTATCTCTAAATGTGACAAACTAATGCATGGCAAGCAAAGCCAACTGATGAAATTCCATTGATAAAAAAAATTCCCATCCTGGCAACCACCCAGCAAAATCTGCAGGCAGGGATTAGGAGTTAATAATAACTGCACCAAGTCTGCCAAAGCTGCTGGAGGTGTGGCTAACAGGCACCTCTGTGGAGCCAAAGGATTGCAGTAGTGTCTGCTCCCCGCTGCCCTGCATCAGCACGTCTTGGGTCTTACTGTGAACACCTGAGGCCACAGCTCCCAGTGACAGACCCAGCGCACAGTGTGCGGTGCAGTTATGTCTCTGCTCGCTGTTCACAGCTGTGGCTGTTCACAGCACCAAACCTTGCCACGCACAAGCTGACGAGGGCTTCCAAGGGTCGTATTCTGTGGGACCCCTAAAAGACAGTGGGCAGCAGTTGCAGAGTGGAAGCTGTAGCATTAATAGGACTTTCAGATTGTCCAGTGCATACGATTGTGGCAAAACCCCAGGAAAGTAAATGCATTTCAAAGCTGTTCATGAGGGAGAACAGGTCACATTGGTTGTGAGCTGCAAGCCACGTTAAGAGGGGTGGATCTCCCACAGAGAAATTGCTGACATTGGCCCCAAAATGTCATTAGTAAGGAAAGAAAAACATCCAATTTTTCTCTTAATTCTTCCTAGTCAATACATTACACGGAAGTGGCATCCAGACCGCTACAGGTGTTAGGAATCTGGAAAGTAACACTAGACAACACAAAGATCCACAAAAAACAGTGGATGCTTTCTGACAAGATAGTGAAACTGTGTTCTATGCCACTGAATGCTTCAGGAGAATGAGTCCTAATAGCGACAGTAGTCAAATGTCACCTGGGACCAAAGTATGCACAACTCTTTTGTGATAGTACTTAGTGAATGTCTCAACTTCTGGAGCTCGTTGCAGAAGACAAAAGGTTGGCTGGCATTATTATCTGATGGTACAGGAATGTTCATTTCTCTAAGCATGGGTGGTGGCATCTGACCATCTGGGATACCTGAACGGGCAGCTCCAAGGGAAACAGCATGTAGACTTGGCTTTCAAAGGCACCTGTTTCCTGTAAGTGTGAACATCATTTTCTTTTAGGAGTTCACTTTTCCTGGCATATTGTAACATAAATAATAAGGAAATAAACTAAAGCATGGTACATTTGTAAGATGAACCTCAGGCCCATACCATCTACAGCCAGACTAGCTCTGGGTGCAGTGTGAGCACCGAGGGCAGATGTTGGTCCACTGCTCTCCCTGGCAGATGTGGTCCTGAGGCTGCTTTCCTCACAGGATCCCATAGTGAGGCCTTAGTAAAGACCAGAGAGAGAGTTTTTCTTGTGTCATACCATACAAGACAAGGCAAGGATGTGTTGGGGCACCTATGTATTGACCTACCTCAGATCAGCTTCATGCAAGAACAGAAGAACAACATGCATCCACTGTCTTGGCACTTGAGAAGAAACTTTCCTGTGAGGGTGAGGGAGCCCTGGCACAGGCTGCCCAGGGAGGTTGTGGAGTCTCCTTCTCTGGAGGTCTTCAAAACCTGCCTGAACACGTTCCTGTGCGACCTGATCTAGGTGAACCTGCTTGTGCAGAAGTGTTGGACTAGATGATCTCTAAAGGTCCCTTCCAACCCTACCATTCTGTGATTCTATGCCCTTGCAGGAGATGAAGATGGTGCCTCTGCTACAGGGGCTGCAGGCAGGAGCACTCTGATTTGCCCCATCGTTTATCACCTGAGGACCATTTTGATGTGTTTCCCTGGGGCTGGGAGCCAGGAGGGCTGTGCTTGAGATACCTCTCCTGGTGTGCTGCCAAGGAGGGTGGCAGCGTGAGTCCTCCTGGTACTAGGCATGTGGCATCCGGTCTCCATGTTTGCCCTCCCCTCCCCTCCCCTAGAGACCTGCTTGTTCTGGGAGAGGCAAGGTAACCTCACCACTGAAAATAGCTGGGACAGCAGCCAGCAGAGATTAATGACATCATTAACGTCCCCAGTTTATTTATAGGCTTAAAAATGCCTCAGATCTGCAAACTGAGCAGAGTTGCTGTGTGTAATGCAGGGACTCCCAAGTCTCCTGCTTCTGCCTTTCCCCTTCCTGCTATTTCATCCAGATCGCTGGGACTGTAAAACCTCTGGAGCAGGGACTGTTTCTCATTGTAAACCTGCTTTGTAAACCTTCCTAACAAGGGGGATACACACAGATATTTTTTTTCCATGAATGCTGTATTTGTCTGTTCTCTTTCCTCTGCTCAATTCTTTCTGTGCTCACTGCGCCCCGTGGCTCCTCTTTGGGAAAATTCTCCTTTTGATGAATTCCTGAGGCACAGGCTGAGCAGTCGTCACAGAAATCAGTGGGTTTCCGACTTGGGTTTTAAGCTGTGAGCTCTGTGAGAGAAGGACTGGGATTGTCACAGCTGTAGAGAGCACCTAGGACATGCTGGGCCCTGATGAGATACGCACATGTAATTAGTGAACATGCAGGTCTTCCTACGGGAGCCAACAGAGCCAGCCCAGCTCCCAGGCCCTCCAGGAACCTCACAGGACTGGCAAGAAAAGAAAAAAATCACCCTGAGTGTGTTGGCCCCAGAAGACGAGTGTTGGAGATGAGACCAGCGGCTGCCCCGCCTGGCCCGTTTCCCAGCGCTGGCTGAAAGGTAAGTGAGAAAGGAGGCCGGTTGTCAGCAGGCACAAAGCCAAGTGACCAGCCGTGAGACTGAGAGGTGGCTCCAGGGGTGGGAGAAAAAAAAATAAGATGCTAGTGGGGAGCCCTCCCAGCCAGAAACACAGATAACCACCACGACACCTCATGGAGCTGAGGCTGCTTCAGATGGCAGCCACCTTTCCTCTTGCTGTTGGTTCTTGGTGGTATCAGTGCGAGATAATCTCTCATGTCAGGCCCTTCTTTGTTGTGTCAATCTGAGATAATCTGCTGTGTCCCCTTGGCCCTCTGTCTGAAATAAAGGACTAGCAGAGAACTGCTTGGATTTCTGTTGTCGTTTGAGATTACTGCCCAGAGCAGTAAAATAGCTCAAAATGCTAGATGGAGGTCTTCTCTGCCATAGCCACCCCACGTGAAACCACAACCCTGGGATCCTCTCACCCTGTCAATGTCTCTTGTGTCCGAGGCATCTCAGTGCCTTGCCTTCCCCTTCCCCTCCTTCCCACTTGGATTCTGGGCCCTGTCTCCCCTCCATCCCCTGGCCAGCACCCAGCTCTCTGCTGTGATGAGGAGGACAGTGCCTGCTAAGCATCTCACTTTCCATGTCTGTTAAATGGGGCCATGATACTTAGCTGGTATAGTTCTTGTATAGTTCTCTGAAGGGCAAAAGCTCAAGTGCAATTATTCAGTCATCCAAAAACCATAACCGGGACAGTATTTATTTCCATGTCTGATATACATGAGGTCCTGTATCATTTAAAAGGCTTCAAGGAATAGGCAGGACATATGGAGCATCTCAGATAAAGAGGGAGAAAGGGTAACATTTTAACTGTACTTTACTTATTCTAGGAAAGAGCTTTCCTAGACAGTCTAGACTTTATCTCGGCTTGAGAGTTGGGCAGAGAAGAACCTCATGAGGTTCAACAAGGGCAAGTGCAGAGTCCTGCATCTGGGAAAGAAAAACCTCATGCACCACTACAGGCTGGGGGTCAGATTGCTGGAGAGCAGCTCTGCAGGGAGAGACCTGGGAGTCCTGATTGATAATAAACTAACCATGAGCCAGCAATGTGCCCTCGTGGCCAAGGAGGCCAATGGCATCCTGGGATGCATCAAGAAGAGTGTGGCCAGCAGGTCAAGGGAGGTTCTTCTCCCCCTCTACTCTGCCCTGGTGAGGCCTCATCTGGAGTCCTGTGTCCAGTTCTGGGCTCCTCAGCTCAAGAGGGACAGGGAACTGCTGGAGAGAGTCCAGTGCAGGGCCACCAAGATGATCAGGGGACTGGAACATCTTTCATATGATGAAAGGCTGCGGGAACTGGGGCTGTTTAGTCTGGAGGAGACTGGGGGGAGATCTTATTAGCATTTACAAATATCTAAAGGATGGGTGTCAGGAGGTTGGGACATCCCTTTTTCTATATTAGCTAGCAACAGGACAAGGGGTAATGGGATGAAGCTGGAACACAAAAAGTCCCACTGAAATATAAGAAAAAACTATTTCACTGTTAAGGTGAGGGAGCCCTGGCACAGGCTGCCCAGAGGGGCTGTGGAGTCTCCTTCCTTGGAGGTTTTAAGACCTACCTGGACACATTCCTATGAGACCTGATCTAGGTGACCCTGCTTCTTCAGGGGGGTTGGACTAGATGATCTCTAAAGGTCCCTTCCAACCCCTACCATTCTGTGATTCTATGAGTCTAGACTGATGTCAGACTACAGGAGAGAGTCTTGTGACAAAAGAGGCTGTCAAACAGATTACCTGCTTTGAAAAGTGAATATAAAAGGTAGAAGATTTGTTTTTAGCACAACGTCTCAGCCACATTTTGGCTGCAGTACAGCTATCTGCTGGACCTCGGTGCTGCACAGCTTCTGTAGGATTACTCACCCCTGATAAAGAAAGCAGGAGCAGGGATTTTTTTTCCCTGTTTCATTAGGCTACACTCAGTTGTAACCATATTTAACCTTCATTTTTCTAGCTGCCAACACTGGGTGGCACTAAGTAACTCCTCCTGACATTTTATAAAATTGGCCCTGAATCACACTGTCTTGGCTCCTCTCTGTCCTGACAGCAAATGGTTTTCCTTGAGAAACTCTGGATCATATGGTTGCTGCAGTAGAAACATCTGACTTGCATGGCACGTTTTGTACTTCCTTGGTTTGTTAGGTTGGTTAAAGCTCTCCTGAAACTTCAGTCTCAGAGTGAGGCTGGATGTTGAATGTGCCATTGGGCTTGAACCCCATATTTCCCCTACTGAGGTGAGAACTGATGGCATACTTGAAAATAACTGTGCTTTATGCCAGAGATTTAAACAAATCTCACTGAATCATGGCATGGTTGAGGTTGGAAGGGGCCTCTGGAGATTGCCTGGGCCAAGCCCTCTGCTCAAGCAGAGTCAGCCAAAGCAGGCCAACCAGGACTGTGTCTACTCCGGTTTTGAGTATCATCTCCAAGGATGGAGACTTCACAACCTCTCTGGGCAATCTCTTCAGTTGTCCAACCACTCTCACAGTAAAAAAGTATTTCCATTTGTGCTCATTGCCTCTTCCTGTGTCACCAGGCACCACTGAGCCTGGCTCCATCTTTACTATCTCCCAACATCAGGTATTTACATAAAAAGATCCTCCCTGAGCCTTTCCTGCTATGTCAGTTGCCCCAGTCACTTAATTATCTCTGAGGAACTCACTCCAATATGTCCATGTCTCTTGTACGGCAGAGTCCAGCACTGGACACAGTACCCCAAATGCCTCTCACTAGTGCTGAGCAGATGGGAAGGATCACCTCCCTTGACCTGCTAGTAACACTCTTCCTACTGCAGCTGTGGAGGCTGTTGGCCTGCTTTACCATGGGGCACATTGCTGGCTCACAGCCAGCTTGTCCACACGACAAGCTGCTCGTCAGCCTAGTCAGCTCCCAGGGTGCAGTCATGCATAGGGTTGTTCCTTCCAAGGAGCAGGACTTTCCCTCAAACTGGATCAGATCTCTGTCATCCCATGTATCCAGTCAGCTGAGGTCCCCCTGAATGGTGGCACAGGCATCTGTTGTGCTTTGGGAGGCACAGAAGGCAGTGCATTAAAGCAGATGACAGCTTTTCTTCATAAGCCTTGCAGCTGAAGACAAGATCTCCTTGGGAATTCGCCTTTCCATTCCTGTGGGGGTTTTGGGGTTAAACTATATCATGTTTGTTGAACTTTCAGTTTGAGTACTGGATAGAAAAATCAACTATTGGCCCATCTGCCTTGCCAAATAGACAAAACCCCAGAGGAGGCAGAAGCTCTGTGGAGAGAGGGCCTGGCTTTGCACGGATCACAAGGCTTTGGGCAGAATTCAGGCAGAGGATAAACCCCGCTATCCAAGGGGATAACCTGGGAATAGAGAGTTGCACAGGGTTTTTCCTGTTGCTGTAGGAACGTAATTCAGCTCATGTTGAATGCTAGAGTCTTTGATTAGTGAGATCATACTGGAAGTAGAAACAGATGTACCATTTAGAGAGAGGTTTTGTGGAAACACAGTTGTTCCCGACAGTGACGTGAGACTTCACTGCTGTCACCTTCCCGCTGCCATGCCAGAAGCCAAACCCCTCTGTGAACATACCAAGTGAGCTGCTGGGATTTGCTGCCAGACTGGACTGGTAGACTGGTGGTGTCATTCTGGCCAGTGACTAATTTGGAAGAGGGGCTGTAGTGTCACCTCAGACTTTAGGGTAAATCATGGTGTAGGACTTTGCCTCAGAGATGCTTCCCAAAGGCCTAAAATCCTGGAGTGGGGAAATCTGGGCTTCAGTCTGAACTTGTGCCTCAGATCATCTTTTCCTTCAATAAAATGTAAACACACAAAGGTTAGAGGTGGATCTTTTTCAATCTTTCTGCGACGTTGTTCATATACTGAAACACTGCCCCAAAATAGTCTCCATTTGTACTGCAGTCACTCGCAAGAGGCCTCGAGGATTATCAGAAGCACTAAGCAGCTCTCAGACAGCGATTGCAATTATGCTTCCCCAGCTGTGATTGTCCACAGCTGCGCTGTCTCCGTCCAGAGCAACAGAGGATGTTAAGGAAAGGTGCAAGGCCACAGAAGGCAAAGCATCCATATGTGCTTTCCTAAATTCAATCTGGCATCCTTCTGGCTTTCATAGCATCTGAAGAGCAAAGTGCACATTTGTGCTGTTTGTAGCATTGCTGCCTGATAACTAATATGTGGTCTAAGAGGCGAAGCGTCACGGCTCCTGGGGAGGGGTGACAGGAGCAGGTTCCCTTTGATCCGCAGGGCACTTTCTTCAGTGCAGCTGCACAGAAAGGTAGAAGGCTGTCAGGATTCCTGTCTTCTTTTTTCAGAGCAAATCTCATGTCTCACACTCAAAGCCTCTGGCAGGCCTCCATTTACAAATATAACTACTATTTATTATTTATACAGAAACAGAGAAGGGCCGTTGCTTTATGACCGTGTAATAAAACGGGTCACTGCTCCTCGTGTGCTTTGAAGCCCAGGACCTGATCGAGCAGAGGCAGAAAATGGGACTCCAGGCACGGGAAGGGGATTGCTATAGTGGATCCCTTTGCAAAGACCAGATTTTAATACACAACACACCTACAAAGCACAGGTAGGGCTTTACAGGGGGAAAGGGGCCGAGCAGATGACTGCCCTCCCTCGAACAGCAGCGTTACAGGGGAAGTTGGCTTCTATGCTCCAACAACGCCCTTTGGGATCTTCTGAATGTGAGACCTGCTGGTGTTGCACTGGTTTTACCTGGGTAAACCCATCTGGCCCTTCAAAGAAATGACTGATTTGCCTCTCTGTTGCTCTTCTTGCCCTGCCACTATACTCTGTTACCTGTCCTTGTCCCTGGGGTCTCCACTGGGACCAAGGGTGGGGACAGAAGGTGATGTGCCATGAGGAGGAGGGTGATTAAATGGATTTAACATGCAGTTGTGCTTTACATTTCCAGAATGTCATCTCCACCTTTGCTGTCATCCCTAGCCCCTTCTTGGTCATCCCAGGGTGCTGGGAGAAGCTTGGTTTGGTATGCCAAAGTGGGAGAGGGGCAGCCTGTAGAAGGTCCTGGTAATTTGTCATCTTCCTGGTAATTTGTCATCTCCTGGAGGCCAGAGCACAATCCAGGGATCAGTCTTAAACAGCTGAGCCACCATCTTCTCCTAACACCACCTGTGTAGTGAGGGACCTGAGTGCACCCCATCCACTCCAAAAGGTATTTGGGGACCTAGGCAAATATGGTGAGCAAGGAGAACTCAGTTTCCTTCCCCTATAGAGGCATTTCAACACTTGCAGCGGGAGGAGAGGATGGGGAAAACGAGGTGCTGGGGCAGCTGTGGCACAGTGGTGGCAGCCCCACCACCGACATCTGCCTCCACATTCCATGTGGAGCTGCCCCCGTGAGCTTGCTTCTCCTGCAGGGCTGACATGGCTCTCCTAGGTTCCCCCTTCCTCACACAGGGCTGATTCAAAAAAGATGTTGGCAGAAGATGTTACAGACCTTTCAAAATCTCTCTTCATACTCCAGCACTTCCTGCTGTCCATCCTCAGGCAGGAATCACACAGGTCTGGACCACGTCTCCCAGACTCAGAGCCTCAGCAGCAAGTCCTCCCAATTGCTTCTTATAAAAAAAACCACTTTCACCAAATAGATGATTAATCCTACAAAGTGTTCTCCCTGAGCACTGTGTGCCATGTGCAAGGACTGTGCACTCTCCACCTGGCAAGAGGACGAGGTCTGGGCTCCTCATACAAGTCCTCACGGCTGAGGGAAGAAGGCATATTCTCAGGAAGAGCATGCACAACAGTTACCCTGGGGAAAAAAGTGACATAATAGAGTTTTCTTCCCTTCAGATTCCTCATATGCAAGCCACACAAACAGAAAGACATCCTGACCTCTTTTTCCAAGCAATTTTTGACAGAAAAATGGAAAGCATGGGGAAGAAAAAAAAAAGAGGATGGATGTGAGGAATGTGAGTGAAGTTGTGTGGAGTCTCTGAGCGTGGCTGCCCATCTGTGTCAGCACTGCTGGGCTGCCTAGGCTCAGCCGCTGGGGACCCAGCACCCTGGAGCTCAGGGGACAAGGTACTGCTCCCAGGGGAGCCTTTCCTCTGGTCAGTTCTCACACAGCTCAAGCAAGGGCACAAGAGAAAGTGCTGGCTATCCTAAATACTTGGCCTGAGCAGCTGAGAGGAGCAATGTTTTCTGCCACAGTTTAGCAGGCGAAGTGTCAGAGTGGTGTGGCTGCCAACAGGGCCATAATCCCGCTTGGTGACCAAGATCTGCACGCGAAGGCACGCTGGGACATGGCAGCCCAGCCTCCCTGGGCACAGAAAGAGCTCCATGCTGCACCTACAACAACCCACAACAACCTTGACTCTGCCCCTAGGGCCTACCTGCCTGCCCAAATTATTCAGTAGTAATTTACCTCCCCCCCACGCATCCAGCTATACGGTTTTTTTTCACAAGTGTTTGGCAAATGTAACCTCTGTGTTTGATACCTTTGAGTCATTGATCAAGCTGATGTGTTTCTCTTCTGGACAAATAGTCATTACATCTGAAAGTTTACGACTGGGCTTTGAAGTTAATGCTCTCTGAGATGAAGGAGAAAGTTCACACTTCTATTGCTTCCAGCCCTTCTGGCTGCAGACCAGATAAGACAGTTTACAAGTGATGACTATTTTCACAGGAAGAAAAGCCAAAAACTCCTTAAAAATAATGAGGGCTTGAATCCTGCAGTACTCAGCAAATTCTGGGAAAGAATGAAAATGAATCCAGGAAACCTATGGACAACTCAGAACTGTTATTTCTGTTTACTGTCTCAGCTTTATCTGAGGCTGCATTTCTCTTCCCTTTTGCTGCTGTTACAGCCACATTGCCTTAGGTTGCCCACAAGCTGCTCTTCCCCACTAGCAATCCATGGGGAAGAATGGCCACCGGATCCATTTTCCCCTGGATATTAACAGGCCCCTCCCTCTAATTCTCCTTGATTTGGTAAAGGAAATGCTAAATTTATGGCACACTCCATTCACAGCCAAAGGTGAGTGTTGAAGCTGGAAACTGTTACAGCATCCAGTTCCTTCATGCTGGTTTGGAAACTGCAACCTCAGCATGACCTTTTCAAGCCTCTTTCCTACCCTCCTTTCTAAGGCAGCATCAGCTGAGCTGAGGCAGAGCAGCTCCTTGGGGCTTTGCTGGGAAAAGGCTTTTAGTGTCTCTGCCTAAACGGGTTTCAAGGAGTTTCCCATATTGTGAGAGCTGGGATGCCCAGAGCCAGGTTGTCACTGCCTGCCAGCTCCAGGCACAGTAACCAAGGCTGGAAGGGTTTTGGAGAGGTTTCCAGGGCCTCATCCATCCAACTTTGGGAAATCTTCAAAGACAGCAGATCAGCTTTCTGGGCGGAGGAACTCTGGCCTCCCCACCTCATCCATCTGGGCCTCTTCACTTGGAGGTGGCTTTTCCATTTGACCCCACTGGCCAAAAAAAAAGAGATGCCAGGAAGCTCTGTGTGTACTCATCCAAGCTGGGGTTATCTGAACCCATGATAGGCAGAGGTGAGATTTCATCATATCAGGGCTCCTGCAGGGGTTCACCAGATGAGGGAAAGGCAGTGGATGTAGTCTTCCTGGGCTCAGTAAGGCCTTTGCTGCAGTGTCCCACAGCATCCTTCTGGAGAAACTGGCTGCCCATGGCTTGGATGGACCTACTCTGAGATGGGTGGAAACTGGCTGGATGTCTGGGCCCAGAGAGTTGTAATGAATGCGGTTAAATCCAGTTGGTGGCTGGTCACCAGTGGTGTTCCCCAGGACTCAGTGCTGGGGCCTGTTCTCTTTAATATCTTTATCAATTAACTGGACGAGGGGATTGAGTACATTCTCAGTAAATTCACAGATGGCACCAAGCTGGGTGGGACCGTATACCTGCTTGAGGGTAGGAAGGGTCTGCAGAGGGCCCTGGACAGCCTGGAGCGATGAGCTGAGGCTAATTGCATGAGGTTCAACAAGGCCAAGCACCAGGTCCTGCACTTGGGCCACAACAACCCCAGGCAACACTACAAGCTTGGGACAGAGTGTCTGGAAAGCTGCCCAGAGGAAAAGGACCTGGGGGTGTTGGTAGACAGCCAGTTGAACATGAGCCAGCAGTGTGCCCAGGTGGCCAAGAAGGCCAATGGCATCCTGGCCTGTATCAGAGAGAGTGTGGCCACTACGACCAGGGAAGTGATTGTCCTTTTGTACTTGTCACTGGTGAGGCCACACCTCAAATACTGTGTTATGGTTTAGGCCTCTCATTACAAGAGGGACACTGAGATGCCAGAGCATGTCAAGAGATGGGCAATGAAGCTGGTGAAGGGTCTGGAGAACGGGTCTGATGAGGAGCAGCTGAGGGAGCTGGGGATGGTTAGCCTGGGGAAGAGAAGGCTGTAGAGATCACTCTCTACAGCTACCTGAAAGGGGGTTGTAGTGAGGTGGGAGTCAATCTCTTCTCTCTAGTAATGAACATGATTAGTAATGATAGGTCAAGAGGAAATGGACTCAAGTTGCACCAGGGAAGGTTTAGATTGGACATTAGGAAGAACATTGGACATTAGGCTGCCCAGGGAGGTGTTGGAGTCCCCATTCCTGGAGATATTCAAAGGACACAGAGATGAGGTGTTGAGGGATCAGGTTTAGTTTAGTGACAGGCGTGGCAGTGTGAGGTTAGTGGTTTGACTAAGGTCTCTTCCTACTTAAAGGTCTTTTCCAACCATAATGATCCTGTGATTCTGTAGTACCATTAGCATTTCGATTCAGCTAATGAGTGAGTACTTGCATAAATAAAATACCCTCTGAAACAGGATGTACAGAATGGCAAGATTTTCAGTATACGCCGTCTAATTTACAACTGAATTACGTTCCTGTTGTGGTGCATTAAAGGAAGGATCAGTGTACTGAGGCTCACAGCTGGGCAGCGCATCAGCTAAAGCTGCTTCTCCCTTCCACTTAACTGTCTTGAATTTGTTTATCTTAAATATGCATCCAAAAGACATCAGCCAAGCTCAGACCAGTAAGATATCATCAGATGAACACCAGTGCTTCATGTAAAGTGAAATTTGGTGCTTGACTGGAGTGAAATACCCAGGGGCTGTTGCAGCACTGCTCCAGCAAACCTCAGTTCCCTTCCTGTTGCAGGGGACAAGCACTGTTGGGCTCTACAGCTGAGCAGCACAAGGCTCTCAAGCTCCTCTGGCACAAAAGCAAGCACTGTATTCAATTTTGGGCCCTTCACTACAAGAGGGACATTCAGATGCTGGAGCGTGACCAGAGATGGGCAATGAAGCTGATGGAGAACAAGTCTTATGAGAAGCAGCTGAGGGAGCTGGGGGTGTTTAGTCTAGAGAAGAGGAGGCTGAGGGGAGACCTAGTCACACTCTACAACTACCTGAAAGGAGGCTGAAGCGAGGCGTGGGTCAGTCTCTTCCCAATAATGAATGAGAGGACAAGGGAGGTGGCCTCAAGTTGCACAAGGAGAGGTTTAGATTGGAGATTAGGAGGAACTTTTTCACTGAAAAGGTTGTTACTGTCCCAGGCTGCCTAGGGAGGTAGTGGAGTCACTATTCCTGGAGACATTTAAAAGCCGTGTAGGTGAGGTGCTGAGGGACATGGTTTAGTGGTGGGCTTGGCAGTGTGAGGTTAGTGTTTGGACTCAATGATCTTAAAAGTCTTTTCCAACCAAAATGATTCTGTGATTCTATGACTGCTCAGAAAATCCCTCCTGGAAGGTGATGGCAAACCCCAGGCCTGCAGTATCCTTTGCCCAAAGCACTGGTTCTCTCTCGGTCATACCTGTGATGTCAGTTTGTCTCTGTTAGGGCAACCAAGTAAGTGGATGGGCTCTGGGGCATTTCTGCTGATTTTCCTTTCAGGTCTTGGCAATGAGACCCACCTCCCTGAACACCTGGGCAACTCCTTCTTCCTCTATTTTCATCCATTTAATCTTTTGTTGCAATGCTAAATAAAATTTCCTTATTATTACCCCCCAGCCCCGCAACAGCACTGGTTATGCTTGCTACTGGTTTAGCTTCCAAGTCATTTAAATGAACAGCTGAACCATAAGGAGAAACTATTAAACTGGACATCAGTATGCACCAGGCCATTCATATTTCTTTATCACTGCAAATTTCAGTGCTTAAAATCCACTCTTCAGTTTGTCAAAAGGGATCATTCTTAACTGTTCTCAATTATCCAGGTAATTAGCAGTAAATCCTGCACTGCAGCAAATGCTGTGTTATGCAGTGCTTCTCGCGCAAATTTCTTCAGAACTTTGTCCCCGTAATTTGGTGCAGCCCTCACAGCAGGGAGGTATTTCATCTTCTGAGTGACATCACCCCTTTTTGCCCTGGCTTTAAAAGGCAGTCAAGATCCCTTCTGGCTTTCCCAGGCAATCAGCAGCCAGAAAATCAGTGTCATGCTTGGGAACATCAGTGTCAGGGGGAATCAAGGTGGTTGGTCCAGTTCTGGGCCTCTCAGTTCAAGAAGGACAGGGAGTTGCTGGAGAGAGTTCAGTGCAGGGCCACAAAGACGATTAGGGGAGTGGAGCATCTACCTTACGATGAAAGGCTGAGGGAGCTCAATGATGTCCAATGATAGGACAAGGGTCAATGGGTACAAGCTGGAACAGAAGAGGTTCCAAAGAAATACAAGGAAGAATTTCTTCACAGTGAGGGTGAGGGAGCACTGGAACAGGCTGCCCAGATGGGTTGTTGAGTCTTCTTCTCAGGAGACATTCAAAACCCATCTGGATGAGTTCCTGTGTGACCTACTCTAGGTGGTCCCGCTCTGGCAGGGGGGTTGGACTAGATGATCTTTTGAGGTCCCTTCCAACCCTTAAGATTCTGTGATTCTGTGTCCTGCCACTAGTGCTGGGGGGACCCTTTGGGAACAAGCCCCAGTATAATACCTCTTCTGCTTTGGTGAAGGCTCAGTCTTTCCTTCAGGAGCACCTACAATTGTTTGGCAGTGCAGTGCCACACCAGGGATGTGACTGATGTGTCTTCCCTCTCAAGATGCTCAGGCATTGAAAGACATTTTAGGGACTTTGATACATTTCTCCCCATTTCTCTGGGGAGGCAGGGCTGGGGTGAGCGGAGGTTCTGGGTACTGGTGGCACCGGAGCATGTCAGGGTACTGGCAACACTCGGGCATCCCTCAGGGTACTGGTGGCCCCAGAGCATCCCTTGCTGCGGCTTCTGCTCTGCTTTTCCCAAGGGTGGCATAGCTGAAGGCAAAGCTCTGAACCCCTCACAGAGACACTGTGGGAAACACCAGCTTGTTCCCGCTGCATCACTGAGTAATTTCATTTCATCACAAAGCAATCTCCCTGCCTGATGTGGAGCAGGTCTGGAGCAGCCCCTGAGAGGTGCAGGGCTCTGCATCTCATTATGGTCCTGGGAGGAAGCGGACAGAGTTTTTATTAAATCAAGCTCAGAGTCACTGCTTAAAGAGGGGCTTTTTTGAACTAGAAGCCGAACCTCATGTTTGGTGCCCCGCCAAGCTCAGGATAGTGCGAGGAGGAAAAGGAGATGTATTTTTGGACTGCGTGTCTGCAAACAGGCTTTTAGATAAAATTAAAGAGGCTGTTTATAAAGAATCCTCTAGTGGTGAAGCAGATGTGGAGGCCCAAGTTTATGACAAGATATATTTCTGGTGTTTGCATGAACAATCATTTTCATTCCGGACTTCCCTTGTGCTGTAATAATTTGTTGGTTTGAAATTGGTTGGGACTTTTTTTCAATTCTATTATTTTAACTGAAACTGGTATGATGCCCTTGTCACTTGTGATAAACTTGTTTGTTTACTTATGTGGCAGTAACCAGAGAGCTGGACTCAGGCTCTGCGTCCTCAGGTGCTGGTTGTTTCCTACCAGAGAGCTTGAGGCTGTATGAGACAGGTAGTGAAGCAGAAAAACAGCATTTCATTCTTTTCTTGCCATGTTCCTTGTGGATGATGAACACTTTGGCTTCTGAAGGCTCAGAGCCCTGTCCAGCCTGACCTTGAATGTTTTGAGGGATGGGGCATCAACCACCTCTTCACGCAGATTCCCCAGAACAAACTTTGGGTTTGCTCACATACTGAACAGAAGCTGAGTTTTCTTCTGAGCTGACGTTATTCCTTACTGAGCTGCATTTATCATCTAAAAAAACACTTTGGTTTACGCTTAATGTTATATAAATACACGGCACACGTTTAGTCGACACTCCTGCAGCTCTAAATGTCTTTTAAAAATACGCTGCTTTCCTGAGCATTGTAGGCAGCAAAGGCATCACTGTGCTTTTACAAGAATAATTGAGAGTGCCAGCGCACGTTTGTAAGTGACGGCACATTATCATTAACTATACATGGTTTGAGCTCATGCTGAGCTGCCGTTCTTCCTTGGATCCTGCACCAAGTTCTGCCTTTCTTATGGCATAGATAATAAAAGAAACAAGCCCAACACAACTGCTGTGATCTGCATTTACAGCAGGACATCGCATATGGAAGACATAATATTTGATGGTAAATTTTTGCTTGACATTATCATAGAAGTTAAGCAAAAAGGTGTCAACCTTGGCCTAGAGTTTCATAAGTGACACAGGTGAAACACACTTCTTCAAGCTCTTTCAAACCTTCTCTTCCAAAAGGAGAAACTCACAATCTGGACTCAATTGAACCTTAAAGCCGTAAAATTCCAGGTTCCAATAAATCTTTGTTTTATAAAAACACATCCAGCATATATCAAAACAGAGACTGTAAAAGAAATTAAACATGTGTGGGTCACAGTCTCTGCTGGATGCTCCTTAATGGTATTGCAAAACCAGTGGAGTAACGAGGTGCAGTTTTGCTACAAAGTTTTGGTACCTCCTTGTAGCTGCCTGAGACGCCCACCCAGACACAAGCAAATGCGCGAGGAAGGGGCTGACAGCTCTGCTCTCACATCCCCGCCGTCCTTTCCCAATGCAGGCAAGCGGAGTTCTGGCAGCATATCCACGAGCCCCAGGCCTGTGTCCATCTCAGAGTGGTGGGGTGATGCGATGCAGCCCATAGGCATCCCATACATGTTTCCATCAGGAAGGGCCCCGCACAGTGGGACTCGCTCCTCTGGCCCCGGAAAGAAAAGTGAAGCGATATTTGGGAGGAGGATTTGCCTGCCTGTTCCTGTAAAGTTGAAATGCGAAGCAAAAGCAAAAGCAGATGGGATCATGCTGCAGAGAAATGAGCTTTAACAAGCTCTTTTTCAGGGCTTTAAAAACATTCCGCCCGTGATGTAATCTTGACATTTCCTGGCTCAGTGGCAATTTCCTCGGATCAAACACGGGGCTGCTGGCAGGTCACCCCCGCTGTGTGCACAGGGGATGCGGGGATGAGGCCTACCCCCTGCCACCTGACTCCCCGCTCCCCACGCTCTGCTGGCTGAGACACTGAGCACACACCTTCTCTTTTGGAAATTCTCCTTGATTCTGAGGGGTGAGGGTTAAGGCTTCTGTTCCAAGGTCCTGCTTTCGGAAGTCTTGGCAGAGAGACTAAAGCCTGTGAGGGCCCCACTAGGGACAGACCCTCAGGCTTTAGAACAAGATACAATCTATTCTTAAAAATCTATTCTGTTATTGATCATAGGAACTTCCAGGTGACTTGCTGGTGCAGTCACAACCAAGTCTAAAAGCAGGCAAAGCCCTGGAAACTTTGGGAGTCTTCTTATCATGAAGGTTCATTGAGTTTCCAATAGCAACTTACTGAAACTAGAAAGTTGGATGAGGGCAAAGGGGGAAAAAATACAGCACATTTAGCATCGTATGGAAGTATTTCAGTTCATATTCAGAGCTCATTTAACATCTCCTGGTTCTCGTGAATTCAAGCGACCTCAGGGAAAACGTCTGTAAGAGCACGGGCATGTCTGTCCGGGAGGTCCAAAACCATGCGACCCAGCAGCATTTCCCAGCAGCGGGATGCGACAAGCCTGCCATAAAATCGTGACACCGGGACGAGCAGCGGATGGGTAGGCAGCACATCCCGGGTTTCCAGAAGGAGCCTCACGGATGCCAAGAGCCCTTGTCCCCACCTGCCACCCGTGGGGCCATGGGGATGATGGGGCCGTGGGGATGGCAGGGACACAGAGGGCCAAGGCCCACGGGCCAGGCCGTCTCTGTGCAGTTCCCTTGGTATCCAGCACCATGAACATCCCCACAGTTTCCATCAACCCCCCCTGCAGAAGGAACACGTTAGATCTGGCAACTCGGTTACAGCAATGAAATACGATAGCGAGGAACTCTCATCACACTTTTAGCACAAAAAACCTCTAGGCAGTCTGACTTATGCCCCGCTCCAACCCCCCAGCAGTGCTGCTGGTTCCAGTAACGTTCTGCAGCTCCTGGACACAGAGCAGCCACTGTCAGCAGCTCCACTGCAATCATGGCTCCTCCTGACCACAGAATTCTTGTAGGAGATAAGTCTTCTCAAAGGACAGAAGGTTTTTGACTTTTATAGGGATGAACTATTCAGTCAGCCTAAGTATTTCACTGCCTTGAGACTCTGCAGCTCTCAGGAAAAGCACCTTCTGAACTGTGTCGGTGGTTGGCTGCACTGGCAGCATGTGTCTTGGCCAGCCAGTGCCATCCATCTCCTTTGACCTCCTGATGCCATCAGTGTGTGTATCTTTGTGGGATGATGCTGGGATGGATTCGGTCTCCCCAGCTCAGGGGATGCCACAGCAGTAGGAGAGGAGATTGGGGCAGGCACAGTGTCAAACCATCCCCAAACCTGTCCCCACTTGAGATCCTCCAGTGTCTGCTGTAGCGGGTGAAAGCAAAAAAAACCCTCACAATCTTCTCAGATTTTGTTATCTGGATCTCCAAAGGCTGTTTGAACATGGGAGCTGCAGCTGAGAGGTTAGTGCATGTGCCACTCCCTCTTCAAAAAGTGTTTAGAAAGAGTGTTTAAAAGGTTATTACTAATTTAATGCAGCACCAACAGGGGTTTAGAAGCAGCATTAAAATCAATCTTCTACTGTTAACAAGAATATATATATTTTTTAACCATTTCCATGCAAACAGTGTGAATAATTTATGTAACTCTGGCCTGCACAGCAGAAAGAGAAAGTGAAAGGAACTCTCCATGGCAGCTGTAGAACGCTGGCGAGGCAGGGCAAAGGCAAGGCCCAAGGCCGGGATCCTTTCTGCCTGCCCCAGAGCTCCAGCCCCAGGCAATAGCTCACCAGCTGCCTTGGAGCAGGGATTAGCTGAGCAGCACTGAAGCTTTGGCCATCTAGACGTTTGCTTACCTACTCCTCCCAGTCTTGTATTAACACGTCGGTTGGGTTTGCTTTTTAGCTCAATTATATCACATGCTCCGGATTTTTATATTCACTTACCAAGGTATTTTGAGACTTAGGTCACTTCAATTTTATTATTGCAGGTGGCCCAAATAAATTTTTGTTAACTTAATGGTGTAAATTTTCTGAAGAGAACCGTAAAAGGAAGAGTTTATGAGGTTTTTTTTAATAAGGAGCAACTTCCCCAGCTGTACAAAACTCCCCCAGTTTTACGATTATGTTCTCCATTTCACCTCAACCCTCACATGAAGTGCAGCATCCAAAGGCCAGAAAAAATCAATAGCATTTACCTGACAGGTACTGATATTCAGATACACATTCCAACTTTTCCTTAAAGACATTCCAGGCAATCTGAATTGTGTTCTACATCCCTGCTTTCACATTTCTTCCCTCTGTTTTTGTTTCACTAAAGACCTTTGCAGAGCTGTGTGTGCACAATCTGCCTCACGCGAGTAGCCTGCTTGAAGCCCTCCCTCTGCTGTGGCTTCTCCCAAGGTTAATCTATTACCAATTAACTTGAGGTGCTGCTCAACGCTTTTGCAAAGGCTGCTGTGAATACTCTCAAGCTACAGCTGGAAGTCAAATACAGGTAAATATCTGATTAAGAACCTAAAAGGAAATAAGGAACGTGATTAGTAACCTATTAGTGTCTGGATATCAATCCAAAAGTGAGAGAACAGGGGAGCTGGCCTAATGCCCACAACCCCTTTCAGGAGCAAAGCAACACACTGCACAGCACGGTACTTTCTCTCTGAAGCATTTTTAAAAGGCTTCTGTGGGACAGTGCAGTTGTCCTGAACTTTCATTATTTTAAAATTAATGCAGGAAAATGGAAAACAAAGAGTTTCCTCTGCAAAAGTCACCACTGATGATTAAGCACTGAGCCCAGGTTTGGAGAGCGCTGAATGGGCAGAGAAAAGTCCATGTAAAATTCACATTTTTGCATGTTTGCCTTTGAAAAACTGCCTGTTGAGTCTCCTCTGCCCTCTGCCCGTTCTGAAGAGAGCTGGGACGTGCGGGTGCTGTGAGGCACGGGCCATCCCTGAGAGCAGGGCGCAGGGACTCTGCCTCTGTGGTGGTGTCTCAGTGCTACGCGTGATTAATTCCTCCATTGCATTCACTGTCTTTTTACTTCTCTGCTACTGGCAAGAGTAAATAAGAGGGAAGTTGTAACAGGAGCCTCCCTTTTATTCAGAGACCTTCTGTTTCCTGCAGGCTGGCGGCTTAAAAAAAAAAATCAAGTTACAGCTCTGTTACGCTGGGAAGTCAGGGGGCTCAGAGAGGAGTGGGGAAGCTGATGGGCCAGGGACACCTATCCCAGACAACAGCACGTCCTGAGGTTGCTGTACCCTGACATCATGCATTTCTCCATGCATTTTGTGGGTCTGTGGAAGGCAGGAGCTGCTCCCAGCATTCAGAGTGCCTTGGTGGGTGTCTCTGAGCAGCCCAGGTAGCACAGGAATGGCATTGACTGCTGGGGGTGGTGGGGCAGCAAGACAACCCTCCTGTCCAGCCTGAGGAGCAGAGATCCAGCCCCCAGCAGCCAGGGGAGACAGTGGACTCGCTCCTACCTGCTGAAGCGGGGCTGGCAGGGTAGGAAGAAGGGGCAGGGCCATTGCCAGGCAACCCCAGGCAGAGGCAGGGAGGCAGAGCCTGGGTGCTGCCATGGAGGCAGAGCATGCAGCGCTTGAGATGGTGTTACCATTGCTGATCATTTGATACAAATGCTCTCCAAAAATAGATCATTTCCTTCTTCCACTTCAAAGGAAACGACGTTGGAAGTGGGCTCAGGCACAGTCAGGTCAGGCTGCTGTGAGAGGTTCTGATCACAGGCAGGTTCACTGTCAGCCTCCTCCTCAGTTACACACCCCGAGTGCAACTTCAGGCCAAGCCATCAGTCCCTCTGATACAAGTCCTGTGAGACACCCAAATACTCGGGCAGATCCTGCACTTTGCCATCAGCAGCTGATACAGCAAAACCGCTCCCTCCCACCCCCAAAACCTGCCCTTAAAGCTGCTCCCGTGCCAAGGGGCTGAATCTGTGATCAATCCTCACTTGCATTTCCCAGTATTGGTTTTACAAATGCAATGCTTGTTTGGGACATCTCCCCTCTTGGAAGGTGTCAGTGCAAACGTGTGTCAACAGAGCTAAAACGTGCGCAAGTGCCGCTGCAGTCAAGTCTGATAATCAAACGTGAGTCACTGCTACTCGTCAGCCACTAACACACGTTTTGCAAGAAAGTTCTCTCTTCTAGGAATCATCACCACACAAATTCGAGGGTTTGTCTCTTTCTAAAGAGCGCTGTGACTTTGCTTTTCAGGGCACAGCTGAGCCCTCACGGGGCCAGTGCCCGTGGTCCCTCTGCCCAGCTGGCGGCCTCCCTGCCTCTGCAGTGAAACTCGGCCGCAAGCCCCTCACCTCGCAGAGACCCCACACACACTCTGTGTGGTGTGGCCATGGGCAGGAAGTGTCCTTCCCCCCAGCAGTTCTCCTGGCCAACATCTCCCTGGTACCAGGAGGGAGCCAGCAGCAGGGCGGGAGTGCCGGCCCCCAGCTGCCATCGGTATCCCTCCACTGCTGCGAGCCGCCTCCATCCATTGTGCTGCTGGCTGCTGTTAGTTATGGGGACAGGCAGTTTCGCCTTGGACTGGGCTGAGGAAGAGTGTGGTCAGCCCCAGTGCTTCGGCAAGGGAGACTTTTTCCTACAGAGGTATTATTGGCATGGCTTGCTTGCAGGTTGGTTTGGGAAGGAGCAGGAGGCTTCAGGGATGTCAATCCTCAGTTGCAATGTCTTCCCAGACATTTCTTTGAAAATATTCTTTGTTATCACAGAATCACAGGATGGTAGGGTTGGAAGGGAGCTCTAGAGATCATCCAGTCCAATCCCCTGCTAAATCATGTCCACCTAGATCATGTCACACGGGAACATCTCCAGGCAGGTTTTGGAAACCTCCAGAGAAGGAGACTCCACACCTTCCCTGGGCAGTCTGTGCCACGGATCCCTCACCTCACAAGAAAGTTTTTCCTTGTGTTTAAGTGGAACTTTCTGTGTTCCAGCTTATGTCCATTACTCCTTGTCCTGTTGCTGGACACTACAGAAAAAAATGTCACCTCATTCTTTTGATATCCACTCTTTAGGTACTTAAAAGTACGTCCTGGTTTAGGCCCATCTGAGAACAAAGGACAATGATCAGCCATAAGTACCAAGGGCCTTTGGAATCCCCTAAGGACAGGGAGGGCTGAATTGCTACTTACAGTCACAGGCAAAACAGACCAGACTACTCAACTTGGGGAAGAAAATTAAACTTAATTTAATCCACCACCAACCCATAACATAACCAACAGAAAATGACCCAGAGTGGTACAAAGATGATAAGCACAACCAGATCTTTAAGATCCCCTTCTCCCCATTTCTCCCATCTTCCCGGGCTCAGAGCCCTGATCCTGGTGTCTTTATCTCCTCCACACCTGAATGGCTCAGGGAATGGGGGTTTCAGTTAGTCCTTTCCCAATGGCTCCTGAGGCTTGTCTCTCCTGAAGGCAGGAGGGTTCCTCACTAGTCCTCTCTGCACAGGGTACCTCACACACCTGGCAGCCCTGCACGGGCAGTTCCAATGTCCATTCATCCCAAAGGCTGCAGCTCTTTGTGCCTCTTGTGTGGACCTGCTCTGGGGCACGCAGGCTCTCCAGCACGGCCTGCGCCATGGCCGCCTCCTCACACAGTCTCTCACCTGTCTGGGCACACTCATACGGAGCTGCTGGTGGCTCTCAGTCCTGCCATGGCCCTGCATGGATTGCAGGGGTACAGCTGTGTTCTTACCACAGGTTGCAGAGGGGTCTCCAGCCTGTTGCTCCTCCTTCCTTTCTCCTTCTCTGTCTGTGGGGTCCTCCATCTTGTACTGCTCCTACACATGCTCCTCCACTGCACATTTCACTTCCTAAGTAATGACCACAGAGGTGCCGGATTGGCCCAGCCGGGTTGGAAGTGGGTTCCCCTCAGAGTCAGGGGATGTTTTGAGAACTGGTTATGGGGACCAGCACTGCAGCTCCCTTCCCCTGTTACCAAGCAATATGCAGCTGCTTTTTGACACATGACAAAATGTCCCACAGCCTTTCCTCATAAGAAAGGTGTCCCAGTCCCCTGATCATCTTAGTAGCCCTCTCCTGAACTCTCTCCAGAAGTTCTCAACCACTCTCAAACTGGGGAGCCCAGAACTGGACAGAGTATTCCAGATGAGGCCTCACCAGGGCAGAGTAGAGAGGGAGCAGAACCTCCCTTGACCTGCTGGCCACACTATTCTTGATGCATCCCAGGATGCCATTGGCCTTCTTGGCCACGAGGGCACATTGTTGGCTCATATTTAGCTTATTATCAATCAGGACTCCCAGGTCTCCCTCTGCAGAGCTGCTCTCTCTGGTCAGTCCCCAGCCTGTACTGGTGCATAGAGTTTTTCCTCTCCAGGTGCAGGATTCTGCACTTGTCCTTGTTGAACCTCATGAAGTTCCTCTCTGCCCAGTTCTCAAGCCAGTTTGTATCCTCAATCAATGTCTCGCTGCACGCTGCAGCACATGTCCCCGGTTTCTCCGCGATACACTTGATGTTTTCAGTGATGACTCGCAAAGAGCATTTAAATGGTGACCTCCTACTGCTGTAACATGCAGGCAGCTGGGTTCCCCTCAGGCATTCAGGCTGCAGGGTTTGGTCTTCTTCTGGAACAACTTTTGGGAGGTCAGAAACATGAGATTTGAGCTGTTGCCGCTTTAACAGCTGAAAGGCTGCTGGAAGCATCGGGATGAACTTCTTGTGCACCAAATGCTTGTTATTTAAGTCACAGAATTACAGAATCTTAAGGGGTGGAAGGGATCTCAAAAGATCATCTTGTCCAACCAGTATCAGCAAGATTTTAAAAGGTGTGTAGCTAAAAACCCCTCTCTCACTTGCTCCTCACTGCTCCAGTCTTACTGCTCAGATGGACCCCAAGAGCTCCTGCTGCAGGGAAGGCTTGAGCTTCTGATGAAGCAGACAGGTAGACTAAGCTAATTTATAACTTAAGTCTTTTATTCCATCATAAGGCAGCAAAGGGGAAGGCTTCTCTCTCTTGCAGGTCACCTCTAATAGCAATTGCCTCGGCGAGATGGATTTCAAAATTAGATGCTCTCGAAGCAGAAGCCACACTGTGTTTTTCAAGAGCACAAAGCAGCTGTAAGAGCAATCTGACCTTCATTCTTAACAATAAATTCAGTGGGGGAAAAAATCCATCTTTGTTTTTCTGCTTGAAGTAGGAAGTACTGTCAAAAGAAAAGCCAAGGCACAACATACATAGAACAAAACTACAAGACAACTTCTGAAAAACGATACGAAACTCTCAAGAGATTTACTTCTCCCACTTTTTTTTACTCAAGCATTGGAAGGAAGTCTCACAGTTTGTCTACAAGTACATTACTTTGGGAAAAAAAAGGCTGGTGTTAATTTAAAGTCAAACTATTCCAGACTAAATTAATAGCATCTCAAAGTGCTTTTCAGACATAGGGTGCAAGCCAGTATCAAAGTCTGGGGACATATTTATTGATCAACATCCACACCGAGGTACCTCACTGGGCTAGCTGGGTTGTGAAACATCCTTTCGTGTGTTACAGAGGCTGGAATAATGTCTGGCACAGCCTGCCAAAGGAAAACATCCCACACTGATTATTTTCTTCTAAAGCAGCACCAAAGGGATGTGATGTGTAGTCAAGTACAGCACGGCAGTAAGCTAAAGAACACAACGAAGGAACACTGTTTCAATATACACAGCATTTTACTGCTATTAGTAAAATGATGGGCGTGTTTGTGTCCTAAGAGCCTGGAGCTGGTCAGCTACTACTGGCAGAGCCTGGAAATGGTGAAAATTAATCATCCCTCTTATTAAATACTATCTTTGTATTTTGCCACATCTCTGTTACGAGACTCAGTACTGAATAACGTGTTTATAACCCAACACAGTCTACTGGCTTTATCCCTTTCATCTTCTGTTAGGCATGGCCGGGAAAGCAGAAGGGAAATGTTTACTCCAAGTAGACAGCTTAACCCTTAGGCTAGCAAGAACTGGGAAAGGTCTTTTTCAAGCTCCTGCAGTCCCCCCTGCTCCTCTTCTGGTGGAGTTACTCAAACCCACTTTCCCGCTTTCCAGCAAGACTAACCCCAGCTATTACTTTGCCTTTTCTCCCTCACGATGAGCTCATTACACCAACAAAAGGAGTTATAAAGGGGCTCAGTGTCAGCAGTGCCAGCAGTGCCAGCATCACCCAAATTAAGCTGCAGAAATCTTTTCAGCCACTTGATAGCTGTTACTTGGGGTTTCTAGGGCCCTGTCTGCCTGGACAGAAACATTTTGTTAAATAAGCTCAACTTTTTGCTGGAGCTGGCGTTGACTGCGGGAAGCACAGCAGAAGAGCTTAGTTTAGAACTGCAGAGCATGCCTAGAAAGAAGTGGCTGCAACTACAGCTCCCTTCAGCACCAGCCTGAGGCAAACAACCGTCAAATCAATATGACTTCATTTGGCATTCAAGGTATTGCAACTACTACTTATTAACTTTAAAGTTCTCTCCAAACCAATCTCTGTTTTTCTTGTTTAGAACAGGAGGAGACATTTTTTTTTCCTCCTCTACATCAAGAACTTCTGTGAAGGTTAAAGCTCTAGGAAATGCTTTTTGTTTCAACAGCGATGCCAGTGCTGCCCAGTTCCCTTGCAGGGAACCGCTGCCTCATGGCTGCAATTTCACCCCTCATTATCCCTCAGCAAGCACTAGCTTTTAAAGATCATGGGGAGGCAGATTCAAGTGAAAGTGTCAGCAATAACTGATCTCAGATCACGTGATCTTGTAGTAGCCAAGTCTGACCTATTGGTGCCAAACACATAAGGCAGTTTCAACCAAGAGGATTAACTGCTGGAGCTCACTGGGGACCACAGCCGGGGAACAGGGAGGTCCTTTCCAGCAACAACTCTCAGAAACTCGTTTTCTTTTAAAAGCGGAATTGATATCCAAACCATGGTATTCCCCTCCAGAAACCACGGTTTCATTGTTTCAGAGGTTTGTAGAAGACACAAGTGAAGACTTCCATCCGACAGAACATTCAAGCTCTGATGACCAGCAGGCGCGTACCAACCCCTCACCAGCGCTCCACGAGAGCTGAAGAGGAAGCTTTGGGACACCTCCCTGCCTCTTCAGCACATCACTGCTCACCCAGCACCATCCAGAGCAGCCTATTACCTCCCCTCCTCAGCCCTGAGCAGGCTGTGTGTGTTACCCCTGCGCTCACCCCAAGGACGAGGGCTGAGGCCCCGGTCTGGCTTCGCTGCTCATCTTGTAACACCAGCAGAATCCTCTTACTTCTGTCACCATCACACACTGCCAACAGAGGCACGAGATTAGAGGGAGAGCTCATTAAAAGTGTGTTTGTTCCAAGAACAAGAAACGCGTCTACTTTCCTCTGAGGACCTGGGGAAACAAAAAAACCCTTCAGCACAAAAGAATTTATTTGTCATCAGTTACGAGCACGTGAACGGGCAACATCCAGTATAAGATAAAATGTACTTGCAATCTCTCTGTCCTAAGCTTTCTGTATGGAGACCTTGCCAACAGCACCATGCTTCTGTTTGAAAGCAGGGTTGTACAGATCTGAAAACACCAACACACGCGCGTGCACACGTACACACACACACACACACACAAAACCCCCTTAGGATATTAAGTGAGCCGTTTAACTAAGTATTTAAAACCTCTGCAATTATTAGTTTATTAGTATCATCCAGGATTCAGATGTTCAATATTTCTCCTGAAGTTATACATAAATGCAAATTGAAATAAGAATCTGAAAGTCAAAATTGTATAACAAAACAATACTCCATCACAAAAGCGTGTAAAATTACAAGAATGCTTTTTTTTGCCTTTTTTTTTGCCTTTTTTTTTTGCCTTTTTTTTTTAAACACTGGCACTTAAGAGAACCATAATTTTGTAACCACGAAATTGCCAAATTGTCCCCCAAACTGGTAAGCAGGTATCTGTGAATAGTTACAGTCGCCAGCACTTGAAAGTTTTACTAAATATGCAAAAAAAAACCCCTTAGCTTTGGTTTTGGAAGAGAACTGTATTTGACCAAATTAGACATTGTTGGTATACCATAAACATTTCACTTTTTAATGCAAAATTTAATAAAATGTACTTTTCCATACAGCTATATTTAACTTAAAATGGGCAAACATCAAGAGTGCGGTATAAAACCTAACAGGAAAAATACATCTTATCTCATTTTCAATTTGAGACAATATACAACTTTGTTTTAAAGGGCTAAAACTAGAATTTCAAGAATACAAATATGAATTTACATAGATTTAACAAATAATAATGGTACCATTTATAGAAATCTTAGAAAGAAAAAAAAATCATTTCTCGTGGGCCGTTTGCTACCAGGAGAGTTTCATGGTATAAAGCCCGTGGCCGTCACCAGACCTGTCACCAAAAAATAATATGGTCATTTCATGCTTTTAACTTTACACAGTTTCGGTTTGCCCCTCACTCCCACGTGGCCAGAGATTTACAGACACGACGCCCGTTACACGGTAACGGAGTCACACGTGTAAATGCCCCCGCGCCACGCGGACACGCGCTCTTCCTATGGGTCCTTCCAGGACGAAATGGAACATGCCCTCCCTCCCCCCCGGCCCCCCTCCCGCACACCGTCCCCCCACCAAACACCCCGCCAAGTAGTTAATTTCTGTAAAATTGAACTCTATACTTCTCAACTCTCCAAGACTGGTAAACTCATGCAACTCAATAGAATATTACATTTCACAAAACTCTGAACAAGTATCAGTTTGTTGAGATTGGACTCTCTTGGTTCGTTTCCAGTTACGGAAGAATACTCTTTTCGCCATATGCCTATTGTGTCTCTTTTTCTTACCCTATCGCGGTAATGCAGGGTATGCAGATCAAAAGCTTTGTTTATCAGCTGGTTATATGAAAGATGAAAACTGTAATATTCCCGCCATCCCATACGGGCATTCGATAAAGCAAAAGATGAGTTTCCCCTCAAAAACCAACCAACCAAACAAAAACCAACCAAACAAAAGAAAACGAAACAGGATGAATTTTTCAAGGGCACCTATTAAAAGGACAACAATACTAATAAAAAAAAAAATTGTATTTACTTAGAAGCATTCAGAATGTCAACAAAACAGCTGCAATTTTTCTTTTTCCTTTTTGCAATTACAGAGTGGTATTCAGTTAACAGAACAACAATTATTTTTATGATGCATCGGAGACAACTGAAGATGTGAAATGAACTACATCCCCATGTAGAACTAATTTGTGCTGTGCACCAACAAGAACCTGCTTTGAAACTCCCATGCCAATTTACAACCCCCACACTGTACCAGGCAAGGTTAGTGGCCATTGAAATACCACTAAGGACAGGGCTATCTAAAGACACATTCGGTAGTGTGTTAACTATACAAAAAAAGAGACACTGTACAGTTTAAAAACAAATCTTACACAGCCTTACATTTCCATTGTTTTGTTTTGTTTTGTTTTTCTTTAAAAGGAGTGAGTTGTGTACAGGGGGGTTAAATGCTTTATAGACAAGAAAGAAATTGCTCTAAAAGAGACTTATTCATCATCATCATCATCTTCATCCTCCTCTTCTTCCTCCTCCTCATCATCTTCATCCTCTTCATCTTCATCCTCATCTTCCTCCTCCTCCTTCTTCTTCTTGCTCTTCTCAGCCTTGGCAACTACTTTTTTGCCTGCATCAACCTTCCCTTTGGCCCGGTATGCAGCAATATCCTTGGAGAAGAAAAGCAGGAAGAATCTCTCAGACACTTTACCAGCCAAGAGCTCCGAGCAACTCTCACGCGGTACTTGTCCAACCAGAGCCACCCAGGTACTTCTGCTCCTTCCCCACCTCCACCGGGGCAGGACCAGGGGCCGCAGCTTCAGTTCCAAGGAGAACTGAGGCCCGAGGCCACAGCAAGGGGCAGTCCCTGACACGGAGGTGGTCCCAGCACACCACGACGGCTGCTGAGGAACCTCTCCTCTTGGGTTGCCTTGGACAGTAAAAGCACAGCTGAGCCCACTATCCCACAAGGGTATGAAGCAGGGAGACCTCTTAATGTCCCTACCTTCTATCACACCTAAAGAAACAGGCAGGAAAATCCTTGTGCAAGGCACGAAAGTGTAACTGGCCAGCCGAATCACTTTAGAATGACATGGCCTAATATCTGCAACATTATGCCTCAGCAAAGAGCAATTATACAGAACTCTGCCTAACTGAAGTTTACAAAATAAAAGGTATAAGAACTTGATTAAAGGGTAGACAGTGCCACCTTCTGCATGCAATAAATTTATTCTAGCCGTTTATAAGGCACAAAATTCAGTTCCTGTTATAGGGAAGTCAAAACTGTACCTGGAAGACCAAGTCAGAAAAACAGTTAGACTTCCTGACTTTGTGCCAAAATCATAACAATTACGCAACAGAATCAACCTGCAGGACTCGAACTCACCGGCTATGGGGAAACCTCAACATCTTTACACAGATGATCCAGATCTTCAAACATTCCCCACCCAGTGAAAACGACAACATGGACCTTGCGGTGCCCTCAGAGTCCCCTCAAGTTTGGCATGAAATTTTGAGCAGACAGAATACCTCCAAGCCAAAGGCCAAGCAGTGAAATACTGAGACTACTGCCCCTTAAACCCCTCACCTGTAAGTGCAAGAAGCAAAGGCAGTACACTAGTGAAGATGAAAATATCTGGGAATAAAGACTCTTAATGTTATAATTTTAAAAGTCTCCAATGAGTTATCTTGGCTGTACGTGCAAACAGTTACCAGCCAAAGATTTTAAGTTACACAGGAAGGAGAATATGGGAAAGCTTTGAGACCTGCAGTTCTCCAGCACAGGATTAGGACTCAGAGAGGCCACACCACCTCGCTCACTACAATTTTAAAGTGTCCTCCTTTGCCAGGAGGAGAAATATCCAGAGGAAAGTCATGGCACACAACGGACATACATGGTGTAGGTGGCTGTCGAGTAGTAGTAAAACATCATCATGGGACGCTGACATGCAGTCCCCTCCTCCTTTACTTTCCTTGTACTGGGATGCAAATCTGCCTCTGGAAATAAACCCACACGTAGCACTACCCTGTGCGCGCTGCACATTTCTAGAGCTCCAATGATGATAACGGGATTCAGCTTTAATAATTCAAGGAACTGTATGACATGCTGCTTCCTATGTATTATTAACTATGTTAATTACTAGGAAAGAGATGGACACGAAATAGGTACAGAGAAAACACATGTCTAAAACCAGCATCTCCTCAGTGTTTTGACACTACCCTAAGAATAAGTTACAAGAAAGCACCTCTGTGTCCCAGCTACCCTAATGTGCAGGGATCCTCGTCGATACTGCCAAAATGAGAGAGAACCAGTTGTCTCTCGACTGCCATCACTTAATGCTACCAACTAAACTCAGTTGCTGTTGTGACCTATTGTTTTAATCATGATACAGACACCCCGGGTATCCATTAAACCATCAGTGATGGTCCTGAATCACAGATGAATGCAAGCAGTTCAACAAAGGACTGCAATTACACGTTACAGTACTAAACTGTACGCTCCCTTAGGTGGTATTTTTTCCAACAGATACCACGACATCTGTCATTAGCGTATTATACTTCCCAACATCAGGTTATCCGCATACACGAGAAGGCCAAAAAACCCCCAACCATCTAAACTGAGGCTTGACCTCCCCCAAACCATCCCCACAAGTGTCACCATTACCTTTTCATACTTCTCCTTCAGTTTAGCAGCCTTCTTCTCGTAAGGCTGTTTATCATCTGCAGCGGTGTTGTTCCACATCTCTCCCAGCTTCTTTGCAACGTCCCCAATGGACAGGCCAGGATGTTCTCCTTTGATTTTTGGACGAAACTCGGAGCAAAACAAGAAAAATGCCGAACTACAGAGGGGGAGAGACACAAGAAAAAAAAGAAAGAGAGAAAGTATTACTTTAATTGTAAACTTTATTGTAACAGAAAGTTTTCTGACCTTTGTTACTGTCTCTTAACGGCATTTTGGAAAAGCACCTAAAAGCGAGACAAACGTTATTTACAGTGGAAGGTATCAGAACTGAACAAACTACTTCAGAAACTTAAGATGTCCTTGTCTCTTAAGTAATGTCACACATCCGGTCCTGTTTTTGGCAGGACCCCTGGAAGGGCCAATTTTATATACCACATACAAAGAAAACCTTAAAGCAAGAGAATGCACAACTGATACTGAGGAGTCAGTGTTAGGTCAGAGCCGTTAAAGGCAGAGAAGCTGCAGTATTTGTTATGACAATCCAAATTTCTAGATAATACCATCAGTCCAAATGTGAACATTGTTGCACAGGAGCTTCCCTGTTCCACTCAGCATTAGCTCTTGTCTAAAAGATGCACAAAAATGTATTGTTACCAAGTACTAGCGCCTAGTGGCAGGTGAATCTGAAGTCAGCACTCATACAGTGGCTGAAGTTCTGATTCTCCAAGCTGGATTTTGTACAAATGCCTCTTAATTTTAAACATACTGTCAATCAAAAACTCTGCCTAAGACCATGGGTGGGGAGAGCAAGGCCTGAAATATTTTACTGCCCTTTTACACCAGAACTACCCTCTGAATAAAAACCGGAAATGTGAAGCAGAAACGAATGGCACCAATTTTTGCGTCCGCTTTTAAAGGCTGACATTATCCCAGCTTAAAGAGGACCAATCTAAAATCCCAAACCCATTAACTAGAAACTAAAGTTTCAACCTATCTATCCTCACACCGCTGCTGAGGAAAAATCACGCAGTCTTGTATTTCTGAAGCTCCTAAGCCTGAATAAAATGATCCACTATGTGTAGACACGCTCCAGTGTGATGGTCCTGAACAAGACAAGCTACAAATCTACTTACGGGGGCCTCTTCGGTGCATTTGGATCCTTGAACTTCTTTTTCGTTTCCCCCTTAGGTGGTACATAGTTTTTCATTTCTTTTTCATAACGAAGCTTGTCAGCCTTTGCCATATCTTCAAACTTCCCTTTCTCCTTAGAAGACATAGTCTGAAAGGCAATTAGAATCGTAAAACATCTCAAGTTGGAAGGGACCCATAAGGATCACAGCACTTCAAGATTCAAAAGCATATCCAAGTCAGTTCCAAAATTTCAGTTGAGCGAGCTAAAGGTGAGGCTGGTTACCACTAATCTTACATCTGCACTTCATGCTTACCCAAACCCTGAACTTTTAAAGCAGCAATTACAGCCTCAAATAGCATTTCGCACAAAGTAATCACTGAAGGTTTTGTGGGTTTTTTCAAGTGGTTTTTCCTACCTTCCATCGTTCTGAGCACTTTTTTGAGAACTCTGAAAAGTTCACTGAAGCATCTGGATGTTTCTTCTTGTGCTCCTCCCGGCAGGTTTGCACAAAGAAGGCATATGAAGACATTTTACCTCTCGGCTTCTTGGGATCGCCTTTGCCCATTTTGGATGATTTTCTGCAACAAAGTAAAACCCAAAACTTTGACATTTCACAAACTAATGAAGGAAGCAAGCCACGCCAGAGGAGCGTGCCAAACAAGACCAAACAGAGCAATATTCCAAAACCATACAACAGGAAGAAGCTTCTCTTCTGGAAAGTGTACTGAGTGGACATTTCTGCCATCACTGTCTGAGGTGACCTGAATGCAAGTGACCTGAAGTCTCAAAGTGCCTTCAAAACGTGGTTTTGCTCTGCTGTGAACAAAAGCGTCCCTTCCAAGCAACCTGAAAGCAAAGACTAGCATCACTGCAGTGGAGACCACACTCCTTGACTACTGCTAGTGTACCCATGCCATGCTTGGAAAGAATAAATTATACTGAAAGGAGGAAGAAGTACCGGAGTATCCTCAGTTGCCTTTATAGGTTACTAATTTTTCGCCTTCCTAAAGCCTATATTTCCATCTCCTTCCTCTGTAGGGCCTTTGGTGCTCATTTGCAAAAGACTTTTAAAAAATTATTCTTATTTTTGTGTGTCATATATCATCACCTTCCTGAAAATGCACTGCAAAACCCTACTCTCCCTTTGTAAGTGTAATTAGAAATACAGGAACGAAACACCACATTGGGTCAAACATGTTATAACCAAGCCAGGGACGCTAAAAGTATGACATTTACATATGACTACCAGCAAAGCTGTGTTGAGCACTGAGGACTAGCTGACGTTTCCAGGGGCTGAGAAGGAATGAAAAATACCTTCCTGGAACTTTCACACCCTAGTTAGACATTCAGAGTATTTCTTCATAGCTTGCTGGAAAAAGCCACTTGTGCCCGGACAAAAACTGCTCCTCAGCAGGAATCAAAAGAAAGGGGAAAAAAGCACGTCGTACACACCGCCCGTCCGTATTGCCACAGCAGCAGTTACTTCCTATCGGTTTGGCGGATAGACAGATTTCTGCTCTGTGACTAAACACGTCCGGTTTGAAGTTTCTATCAAGTAAACAAGAGGGCTTAAGAACCAGGAGCCACTCTTGCCTGCCATGGAGATGTTTCCAGAGCCACGGGGCTCTGCCGGCAGCTGGGCCGCTTCCCGGGGGCTGCTGGGGAAGGCGGCGAGTGCCGGTGGGGGCCGGGGCAGGGCTGGTTCAGGGGCGTGGAATGGCTGTGGGAAGGATCAGGCGCCGCGACCCCAGCGCTGCCACCGTGAGCTGGCGTTTAAAAGCCTCCTTCCCGCCATTTTGGACGTTTCCCCTGCGAGGGGAGTACAAGAAAACTTCCCAAGTGCCCCCAGGAGACCTGCCGGGAGTGTTTGTGAGGGGGGGATATAAATGAAACGGGGAGGAAAAAAAAGTCTCGTTATTAGGGAAAAAGCTGTGTAAGTTTTATTTTGTGTTCACGTGAGGGCTCGCAACCAGCGAGCGGGCAGCGAGCACATGCCCAGGAGCCGGCCACCGGGGCTGCGGCTTCCCGCAGGCGGTGACCCCCGGCCCCGACCGCCGCTCGCGGCCCCGGGACAAAGCGCCCTGCGGCCGCCGCCCCCGCCATGAGGCCCGACCGGCGAGGCGCGGCCTGCCCGCCCGCGAGGCCTGCGCCGCCGCACCGGCAGTGGCGGCGGGAGCGGCCGCCATGGCGCAGGCTCCTGGCGGAGGAGGTCACCCGCCGCTGAAGCTCCTTCCATTTTGTGCGCCGAGGAGAGCGAGGCGCTCGCCCGCACCACCACACCCCCCCCCCGCGCCCGACGGGTGGGGCGGCCGGGCCGGGCCACGGGACCCCCGCCGAGGGGCGGCGGCGGGGCCGGGCAGCGACCCTCGGGCCGCGAGCACGGCGGCGGGGCGGCGCAGAATGGCCGCTGCTGGCGTCGCCCGCGCCCGCTGCCGCGCAGAGAACATGGCTCCTTCCTCTCTTCCCTTCCCTTTGTGTGAGCGCGCCCGCTACCCTGGCGCACACGCTCAGCCATTGCAACCGGGGGAGGGCGGGCGGGAGGGAGACTGGGGGGGAGGTGGGTGGGTGCGGGGGGGGGGGGGGGAGGTGCGGGGGGGGGGGGGGGGGAGGTGCGGGGGGGGGGGGCGAGGGGGCCGGCGCGTTTCCAGCGCCTGTCCGAACCCCGGTGGAGCGGCCACTGCCGCGGTGGGGAGCCCCCCCCCGCCCGCTCCCGCGCCCCGCCGAGTTGCGCGGCCCCTCGGCCGCGGGCCCCGCGCCCGGGCGAGTGGCGGCGGCTGCAAAAAAAAGTTCCCCCGAACTGCGCCCCCGCCCGCCCGAGCGCCTCTCTGCTCCGCCGCCGCGCTCGCCTTGTTTTCTCGCTCGCGGCTCCCGTCAGCCATGTTACAGCCGGGCGGCCGCGGGGCCGGAGGCTCCTCGGCCCGCGCCCCGCTGCCCCCGCGCTCCGCGCCGACTCGACGGCAGCCGGCGGCGCGGCGCGGCTCGCCCGAAGCCCCCCGCCGCCTCGCCGCGCGTGTGTGCCCGCCGGCCGCCCCCCCCCCCCCGCCACAGCGATGGCTACGGCGAGGTACCGTAAGCGGCTTACGGTGGGGCACGGCGCGGCCCGTGCCCCCCGCGGCGGCCGACCCCTGGCCGATCGCCTCCCGCCCCCCCCCCTTCTCGCCCGGGCGGCTTCCTTCACCCTTCTCCTTCCCTCCCTTCTTCCCGCCGCCCCGCTCATGAAGTCGCCCGCCGCCCCGCGCCCCCGCCCCGCCCCGGCCGGGGGGCTCAGCGCCCGGGAAGGGTCTCCTGGGCACAGCCCGGCTCGCCTTTGTGTGCCGGCGCCCGAGCCGGCGCTGCCCCGTGCTCGGCGGCCAGGCAGCGGCGGCGGCACGGCGGGCAGCGCCGGCTCACCGCCCGGCTGCTGGCGAGCGGGCGAGCGCGCCCGGCCGGCCCGACGGCCCCCGGCGCGTACTCACCCGTGTCAGAGTCGGCACGCAGCCCTCGCTCTGCCCCGAGCCCCAGAGACGCTCCCCCGGCCGCCTGCCCGGCCCCAGCGCTGCCTGGGTCCCTGTGTAGCCCGGTGCACCGCAATGGCTGTGAGAGCGGGATCGATACGCAGCCTCCTCACACTCTCAGCGCTGGTAACATTACTCTCAACACAGCCCCGCGCCCATTGGCTGCCGCCAAGCCAGCCGCCGCGCCGATTGGCCGAGACCCTTCCATTGTCCTGACCAGAGAGCCCCGCCGATTGGGCTCGGCGCGGGACACGTCACTGAGGATTGAAAGGGCGCGCAAATATAAAACTGAGCGGAGGGAGCCGGGCGGCGGCGGGATGCAGAGTTCTGAGGAGCCGGGCCCGCGCCGCGCCGCTGCCTGCCAGGAGCGCGGGCCGCCGCCGCCCCGCACGCCGCCCCGCCGGCCCCCCCTGCCCCCGCGGCCGCCCCCTGCCGCCCCGGGGGAGCCCCCACGCCGGGTCCCGCCGCCCCGGGGGCAGCGCGGCGCACAGCGCCGGCGCCTCAGGCGCTTCTGCGCAGCGCCGCCCCGATTCACAGGCGCGGAAACCGAGACGCGGGGCTCGGGGCGCAGCGGGGCGGCAAGCTGCCGTTGCCCGGCGCCTGTTGCACGACTGTAGGCCTCACACGGGCTGGCACACGGGCGCTGCCTGCGCACACTACCTCGTGTGCTAGGCTGGGCTGGGTTTGAATTCTCTGTAAGAACAAGAAGCCGAAAGTCTCAGCTCTCTTTGTACGCCTCGGCGACGAGGAGCGGGCCGGGGTGGCCAGGGAGTGACCCCCGTTCTCAGTGCCTCTGGAGCGATGCCTCAAGCTCCAGCCACGGCATCCCCGTGCTGGCGGAACGTTGACAATGCAGGCCACAGCTGCCCTCTCCTTTGTTGCCGCTCCCCACCTTCCTTTTTTTTAAAGTCACTTGCACTGAACCATCTGAGGATTATCAAACTGAAGGAATGCCCCCTTACATCTGCTTGGCTGTTTACATCTGCTTCTGTGGTGCAAACAAGGCTGGGAAAAACACAACATGTGATCAGTCCAAACGCAGTAACTTTTCCTGAAAGGCAGTGTCAGTGCACCTACTGAAGTAGTGGCAACTTGAATCAAGAGCTATATACAGGTGCACATGTTAAAAACCATTCTTACTTTTTCACACTGGCAATATGAGTAGCAGGTAACATTAGAGGATGATCTGTATGATCCTTAAAGGTTTTGTAGGCCACCTAAATGTGAAAACAGGACAAATCCTGGTGTGCCAGACCACAAACCCTTCCAAAACTACATGGGTAGAAGATTTTAACGGAACATGGTAACTACGTAAATTGCCAAAATCAACTACTTACACATCAACATTTGCAACTAATAACAAAATTTGAAGTATTATTATCTGACAGAATAGAACAATTTATAAAGTATCTTTTTGTGGAACCATGGCTACCAGCATTCAGTAATTAAACACAGTGACAAGTGACTCCTAGGAAGTCATGCTTAAGGTCCCAAGCAAAACCAGCCTTGAAATCCAAGAATATCATCATGTACCTTTTCATTTAGCACATCACCACTTGCTTAGCTCTTAGTCAGAAAGAAACTGAAGAGAGTGCTAGTCTATTAACTTTGGCTCATGCAAATGGAAAGCTGCACATATACCAAGAATGAAGAAAAAGCTCAAACCCCACATCTTAAAGTCATAATGGTACCAATTTCCAGTGCAGCCAGGCCCAAGTTCAATAAACGACCTTCCTCTTTCTTTAGATATGAACGTGATCAAAACGAACCCAATATAATTATACCAGTACAAGCACACCACAGACATTTATGCTGGGATGGCTCAATTCTCAGCTTGCTTACACTTGTATTAGGTGGACTGGATCAACTGTATGAAATAAAATCCTGTGGAGATGCACCCAAGCATTCGCTTTGCAGGGTATGTCCCTAGGAATTAAGCCACAGAAGAGGCTGCAAGAGATTGGCTTTGCCACAGACCTCCTGTTTATTTAATAATCTTTGGACAATTCTTTGTGCTTGTTCCTCCTTCTTTAGGTGAGGTGATATATATAAAGCACTTGTAAGACACTGTTACAACCAAAGGAAGCCTCAAATGAGCGGATTCCCCCAGCAGAGGCCATGGGTGCTGATCTTCTAAAAGGAGTTGTCGCAGTGGATGAAGCACAGTGGCACTCTACCAAGTCTTGGTCCAGAGTGCTACACATCAATGACTGGTCTTGGTACCACAATGAACTATGTGAAACAAAAAATGCTCTTTATTTTCCCTCACTGGCTCAGTTATTTCAATAGGCTTCTGCACACAGTCCCACTAAAGTCCCATGGAATTTCCCTGTTTAGGAAGCCGGCAGCACACATTATGATACATTAAGCTGAGAGCTGTTCAGCCTCACAAGATGTAAACCCAATAAGCATCTGAATATGCAGCAGGGTAACTTTATCATTCAAAGAGTATATACCAGGGCTTCTTTTGAGCATCATTCACACTTTCTACCATTGTCCTCCGGTGATTCTCCCGTCTAAAAAAAACACCAATCTCTCCTCAAAGTCTTCTTAAGTTCCTCACAGCTGAGGAACAAGACCCAAAAATCACACCCATTTTTATACATCTGCTGACAGAATATTTGTGTTACTATTCATCTGATCTCCTCAATTAATCCAGAATCCAGTAATTTCCACCCTGGATCCAATGCCCAAGCCAGTTGCTGCTGCTTGGTTATGATTGTTGCTTCCAAACATTTCTCCTCCTCAAGCTGGTGCCAGTGAGAAGGCAAATTCCAAATCCTCTGTTGTAATTATCAATCGTTTACAAGGCAGGGTGCTTCACGGAAGTCAAAGATCCTTCCAAGTAATGATCCTAACTATAAAACTACCTCATTTCTGAAGGAGTGCCAATGGACACAGGAGGCCAGTGGTTCTGCTATCTGGAATCGTGAAAATACATGAACAGTAAGGAACACTAATGTTTCTGTCTCAAGGGAAGTCTTTTGTTTTGACTGACTTGTGTCTTAAAGTTTAAACCTTTGTGCAGAATATGGAGCAGAGGAAAACTAAAAAGCACAAGCATTTATGTGGCCTAGTGTGCAGGAGCTGACAGCTTTGCACATACTAAGGTTCTTTAGTTTCTTCCTTGAAAAACAGGTCTAAAAGGAAGGAAAATTTATTTTCCTTAAGAATAAGGATGATAAGAATAAATAAATAATTAATTAATAAAAGGCATTGATTCCCAAACCTTGTCTGGAGCCTGCAATTTAGTAAAAGGTGAGTGGAGGTTCTGATTATATGACATACACCTGTAAAGGTTTTACTTCATCTCTACTAGTTATATGCTAAGGCCTCTACAGGTTTCTGTACTCCAGGGGGTTTCTTATGCGGCCCTTGATGACAGAAATAACAAGAATTTACTCATCAGATGCAGACAGCAGGATTTTTTACGGAAGCAGTATATGTTTCTTCTCTTGTTCACGCTGTGCCACATCCCTTCTGATACTTTACCAACATGCCTCCTTCTGCAAACCTTACTGAAGTCCAAATCTGTTTTAAATTACACTCCACAGGACAGGTGCAGCCACTGAGATCACTTGGATAACACGAGCCACCTTTGACTTCACATGCAGAGTCTCTGCCCACAGAATATTTGGGTCATAACAGCCCAGTATGACTGCTCAGGGGAGACAAAAAAAAAAAAAAAAAAAAAGAGTGTGTAGCTGCACAGGAAGTTTCAAAACCCGTTTAGTAATTTTAGTGTTTTGCAAACTGGGGTATACTTTGGGAAAAGTCACAGGGATTGGGTGGCATAGTGCAAAGCAAGACTATGATTTCTATTAGGTATGTATTTTAACATACTTCAATTTTTTTATGATATCCGTTTGTAGCTACTTACTTGATAACTAGTAGAAACGTTTGTTAAAGAGCCTTTTGGTTCAAACTTCTTTTTCATGCAAGGCAAGCTGAACTGGATGGAAATGTCAGCTATACTTTCTCAACCTTGTTTTAAAACATCCTTTTGTTTTCCATTTTCTTTAGAGATAACAGAGAAAGAAAGGCCTCTCCAAACACAGAGCAGTTTTGCTAAACAGTGTGTTGCTGACTAGGAACTAGAAAAGTTCCAAGTGAATAATGAAAACGGTGTTTTATTCTATTTATTTAAAATTATCCTCTCACTATGGATCATTCCTCACGTAGCTCACAACTGAAGACTTACAGTAAAGACAAGCACGGACAAAGAATGCCAAGACGTACAAGACCACCTGGTTGGCAGTGAATCCTGATCAAGAGAAAGATGCAGGGTGGGGATCTCATTCTCCTCAGCTCACAAAAATAACTTTGTGAAACACCTTGGTGAGACTCCTCCAGGACAAATTTCAAGAAAGTCACAGCACAAGAAGAACCAGACGTTAGAAAGCCTCTGCCCGCTTGAGTGCTGTGGTTGCAGACAGAGGTGAGAAAAGGAACTTGCATCAATTCCAGGAGTCAGAGGAGACACAGGAAGCGGGTCAGCACACCTCCCACGGGGCATGAAGTTTGCTGTTCCATGCCACCACCTTTCCTTGCAAGTTTTGCTTTCAGTGAAGGACACTGCTTAGTCCCCAGTGGTTTTGTCTGAAAGACAGGTGATTTCATAGCTGGCTTTGACAATTAAGAGACTTGGTGTCGTCACTAGGCCTCCAGATTTTGTCACTCTGTCCTCTCTCACAAGGAGTGAGATCATTGTTTCCTCAGAATTAAATATTACAGTGAAAACGGCACAATAAAAACTAGTTTGTCAGTCAAATCCAAAGCTACTGTTAGGCTATTTTTAACAAGATCTGAAAGCCTTTCGCAGCAAAAATGTAACATTTTCAGCTCAAAATGAGAGAAAAACATCTGCAGAGACAGGGCACCTGGGCACATCTAGTTCTGATGGAGCTGCTGGTGATTTAGATTGTCACTGTTGCTATCCAACATCTCCAGCCATCCAGCGGGTAGGCTGTTCCCAGCACACCTGGGAAGAGCACTGGCCGTATTTGCCCTTTTCCTGAGGCTGCAGTGCCAGCCTCCACACAGCCCAGGTGAACACAATTCTCAGCTGCTTATTAGGTGCAGACTTACAACCAATTTTTCCCTCCAGTGTCTTATTTGAAATTTTCAGGAGATACTTCAAGTATTTCCTTACAATCCTTTCTGGAAGAGAAAGACTCCATTCAAAGAAATGAGACTTAGCACAGGCTGCAAATAGTAACAATGCAAGGTAAAGCAGAGCACATTCCGTTCCAGCTGGATTTACTCAGATTGCATCAAGTAATCTGCATTTATTGCTGGCTCTCTTCTATTAGTGAGCATTATCTAGAGAACAGGGTTTCAGAAGGCCATTTGTCCTTTCAGTGTTGCTGACCACTCTAGGTGTGCAAGTAAGCGGTAACTGAGGAGAAGGAGCAGCCAGACAAGGTAACCTCGCCTGACTGAGGCCAGGGGCCTGGGAGAGGCAGGGTGCAGGGATGGCACCGGTGGCTGCTGCAGGGATTTCCTCGCCAGGCTTCACACACGGACCAGCTGATTTTTGTTGACACATAAGCCCTGCAGATAAGTCCATCGTTTCTAGAGTTGATATGTTCATAAATAAGGGTAAGTACTTAGTGCAAAAAGAGCGGATAACATTGAGACTCTCACACTTTTTGTGAAAGTAACAGATATACAGTAAAGCATTCAAGGAAACGACTTTCAATGCAAAAGTGTGTACTCACACTGTTCAGCCCATAAAGTGGGTAAAACCGAAGAGGATCAAAGAATCTTAAGGGCTGGAAGGGTCCTCGAAAGATCATCCAGTCCAACCTCCCTGCCAGAGCAGGGCCAGCTACAGTAGGTCACACAGGAACTTTTCCAGGTGGGTTATGAATGTCTCCAGAGAAGGAGGCTCAGCAATCCATCTGGGCATCCGGTTCCAGTGCTCCCTCATCCTCACAGTGAAGGTTTTCTGTATGTTTCTTCAGTATGGACTTTTCTGCTGATGATCAATATGACATGAACATTTTTCCACAGTGAAAACATGCATGAAAAGTAACCATTTCATGGTAATGGAAATTATTTACTATAACGACATATGATTCCTTTAGCATCTTATCTATAAGCACATACCTTTTTAAAGTGCTTCTGTGAAGCTCTCAATGCAGAGCTTCAAGACAGATGAGAACTGTTTTCAGCTCCAATAGCAAAAAGGAGTTCAAGAAATGTTCTTCCACAACTGCACTATTTCTGAAATCACAGACCTGTTGAGAAGTTTGCTTTGCTGAGAGCTGTTGTGCTACATCTATTTATGTAGCACATAAAGCATCTATTTATGTTTTCAACTTTCTGGAAACATTGCACCAAATATTGAATTCCCCTGCAAAATCTCCAAACCGTTGATGTGGTTGTACACTCAAGTCCACTACCAAGATAAGAGTTATCAGTCACTTCTAATAAACCCAAAATGCTGCTGTCCACCTTCACAGATACTCTCTTCTAAAACTATTAGTACTCAGTTTTTCTCACTCTAGTCTAGAGGCAGGTATGCCTCTGATGGTGACACCACTATTAGACTTCTATACCTGAACAGGCAGAATCCAACCAGGCCTAAGATGACAAAAAATATCTGACATTCCCTTCCTTCCTATTTTATTCACCTCAGAAGGTTCAACAAGATCCTTCATATCCATGACTCCTCTAGGTAGCCCTCAATCCTACATGTTCAATTGGAAAGGCTCCCTGAGCCAGGTGTAGTGCTGGGACAGCACTACTACTCCCTTATCTGTATGCTTTCTGAAAATGCACAATATACAAACATTGCTCTGACCTGTACCCTGATTGTTTATACAGGACTCTTCCTGTATCTGCAACACAGGCTAAACCATCTGCTTCTGGATAAGCAGAAGCCACCTTAACACCAACACAGTCCCTGCTATTAGAAATCCTAGCACAATATTATCTACACCAAGTAGGAAAATAATGCGAATGTATGGGATGTCAATATTTGAAGAGACAGGGGATGGAGCACGCACCACTATCTGGTAACCACACAGGATCTACTGTGATGTCTACGCTGCATACAAACAGTTACAGGAACTGCTGGAGGAAATAACCATTAGCTTACAGCCTCACAAAGGAACTCGCACAGCTTCACAGGACAATTTTGCCCTTTTGCTGAATACAGCCAAGTGTGCATGGCTGTCACTCAGCAGCGTCTGTCTCATCCCTGGCAATGTAATGATGGGCAAGCCGGTGGTTCTCATTCGTTCAGGGAATTGTCCACATATTCAGCAACTTCATAAGCTCATCACCTTCCCAATGAGACACGGTGCTCAAGAAACATAATACTACATAGAAACAAGTACTACAAGTTATCAGAGAAAATCACTTCATGAGGGCAAAGAACGTATTCTGGAAGAGCAGAAGCTGCCTCAAAAAGCTGTTATCCTTTCTCCATCTCTCTCCTCTTGGTCCTCTTCTCTTCCCCATACTCCTGTGCAATGAGAAGCTGGAAAATGCACTGTAGCAGCTGTACCTGCTCATCAGATACTCATCAGTAGCATTATTTAATGGTATAGTAATTGTATACCCACAACCCCTCTCCCCTCACCCCTAGAATGGTTGTCGAGCATATATTATACTCCAGTGGGGGCTGCATTGGTCAAACACCTACCATTATACTCAGCCATCCCAATTTATTACTGGCTCAGGAAGGAGGATCACCTTCTAAACGTCTCTTCAGAGAAATGATGTCAAGCTAGTACTCTTACAGAGACTGTCTCCAGCTTCTACCATAATCATCTTCTTTATTCTACCATCATCTTTCCTGGTGCTGTCATCTCCCTTTATTCAATGGTTCCATCCCAGGACTTGGGAGGCTCAAGAGAAGAAACTGAGGCAACCTAGGACGTAAGAAATTTCATCACATTGACTAAACCTGTGACACCAAATGGCATTCAAGGCAATGCTCACTTCTCTCATGTCTTTCCAACAACAGATAGCTGTTTTGAAAAGGGATCTGTGAGCTTATCATTGCAGGGAGACAACTTCTACCCCAACTTACCCAGTCCTACAAAAATTTTAGTGTTAACTTCTTAACATGCACTTGCTTAAACCTACTTAGATTAGTACTTTCTTAACTAGAGACTACTTGGATTTATGTTCTGTCCCTATTTGCCTTTACTCCATTTTCAGGAGTTTTAGAGGATTTTAAGTCTTTTACATGATTTCAATTCTTCTTTTTTCCCTCCTCATTTACTGTGTTTCCATGAACTTTAATTTTGCTGAAACAAATTAAGTCCCTTTATTGAAAATGCCCCAAGCTTCACTGAGGGAATGTTGCCACAGTAGAAAGGCATATGCTTTTTGAAGTCAAAAAGCAAGACAGTTTGGACAGAAAGTCAATGTGGTGGCCTCAGATGTGTGCGAGACACAACATTAGACACCTTGCATTAAACTGATCTGCGGTACAGTGAGTTTAAACAGTTCATAGTTCAATTTAATGAAAATCTGATGGTTTCCATGAGGGATAAGTGTGGGTCTGGGAGTGCGGATTCAATTCAGATGCTCAGATGTATGATACATATGATATGCATAAAAGTCACTGGGTAGGCCAAGATGCTTTGACCAGACAGGCACCTGATTAGGCTCCTTAAGGTAAATTTAACTCAACCTTGCCCTAGAGAATGTCCTAAAAATCAAAATGAGTAGCCACTCCGTTGGTATGCAATACTGAAGCAGTAAACTTTCATGAGCCTCTTTGAAGCTGTGGATTTTGATTGTTTGAACTCCTATACGACTTAATGGTGACAGCTTTTATAACAGAAGAAATTCTTGACACTGTGTTATTTCTTCTATGGCAGCATAACAGATCATATAACTGTTCCTGGGTTTCCAAACACAAGCCTCTGCTTATGGGATTAAACAGATGTATGGGATGAATATATTCACATCCATTCATAGCCTACTACCAGTGGCCGGCATACTCTGTTACCAACAGGTTCTATATTAAATCCTGCAACATTTTGGCAAGTATGTGTTCCCATGTTATCCATAGCATGCAAGGTTTTGATATATCATTGTTGCTTTATGATTATTGCTTTAATTTCACTTCAATCTCCTTAAAAACCTCAACACAAACAGAAATACTTTGCAATACCTCCTGCATACCCACTCTTGCTGATTTGATAGCCCTTTTTTGAAGTTTATGAAGCATTTTAAATGCTTTTTAAAAATGAGCTATGGTTTTCTGTCCTCTAATAATTGCATGCTTGGATTTAGTGGAGTCATATTAAACAGTTTATCTGATCTTGCCATTTCTTACCATATTAACACAGGAGTAACTAGTAAAGTGGTTTTACTTCTGTATATGTGACTAGTAAAATAGTTTTATGTCTCTCTTTTTTTGATAGGAAATTATAGAAAGGACAGAGAAGAGCCACATAAATCACCTCAGAATGTGGAAAAAATATGAGTACCATAAAAATTTCTATCTCTGTAGCTTTTTTTCTTTAAAAAAAACCAGAGAAGATTGAGAAGTAACTTGATTACAGGGTAAAAGCACCTTCCTGGAGAGAAAATAGTGAGTATTGAAGAGCTCTTTAATCCATCAGAGAGAGGTGTAACAAGAATCAATGACTGGAAGCTGAAGGCAAACAAATGCAAATGGAAATACAGTAGAAAATTTTTAGCAGCAGGCATGATTACTACTTGTATTATCCTAGTACCTGGAAGCCAAGTCATGGATCAGGGCTCTCTTACATTAGGTGCTAATAAAAAAAAAAAAACCCTAACAAACCAACCCCAAAAAAACCCACTTCTCTCTCCAACAAAAAAAAAAAAAAAACACAGAAAAGAAAACTCATCCCTCCAAAAAGGTTACAAACAACACATAAGATGAGGTAACATGGTAAATCAATCACAATATTATCTGATATGACCGGCAGCAGTTTCAGGCCATGGTTTCATGTTGTTGAGATACTGGCTTAAGATGATTCTGCCCTATATCAAGGCAGATTCTTCCTGCTCCCACAACTTCTCTACAGCTATGAAACTTTAAAAAATGTTCCTTTTCTTTTTTTATAAAAGCATTTTAAAAAGTATTAGAAACAGAGTTTTCTTTACAACAAAATACCAGTGGAACTGGTGTACTTTTGCAAGCATTTTGGTTTTTATGAATTTCAGTGAATGGCTTGAGTAAAATTTTCCTAATTACCTGTATAACTCAGTATCATCTACCAGCTGTTAACAGGGAATGTGCTGCATTACTCATGTGAAAAAGACTGCATAACTCAGATAAAAATATGCAAAAGTAAACCACGAGGTTGCTTTGTTCTCCTGATAGCAGATCACTAGCCTGGTCACCAAATCTCAAGTGTCATCCACAGATAATGAAAACTACAACTTAGCTCATGTTCTGGCAAGATTTTTCTGAAAAAAAAAACCCCTATCTTTTATTTTAGACTTGATAGGATGATAGGGAAATGAGCTTGTGATTCCCAACACTACTGCTCTGGCACTGGAGTGTACACACCATCCTTGGCAGCTTTCAAACACAACAGGACACCACACTCTGACCTGGAAGAAGATTAAAGCAAGCAGCTGAGAGAAGTATTTTTCTATTATGAAAGTTTTTACATGTTTCTGAGATGAAGAATCATATGGCTTGATCCTGAAATTCACCTGGGAGAAAACTGTGAATCTTGAGGAGTGCCTCTTCTTATTTTCCAATAGAAAAACAAGGATAGAAAAACCCTTCACTCTTGATTTCCCTTTATTTACACTATAAGCAGACTATAGCAACACATCATATACCCCCAACATCAATTGTACTGAGAAACTCTGGAGGAGCTCATTTTTGGGGCTAGGAATGCTGAAGAGGAAACAAAAGCTAGGGTAAACTCTCCACAAATGGTCCCTGAGGCTGAAGGCAAACCGGATATACCTATGGCATTTTACTACCAGCCTTCTTTCTTCCCTTCCTCCCAAGAGGTGGCCAGCCTCCTCCTACCAGTTCTGTGAGCTGAACACTCACATTCAGATGATAGACAGGGAAACAGTTACAACCAGATATAAAAATACTGTGTTTTTTTTCTTGTTCCTTGTTAAAAATACTTCAAGCTATAGCTATAATAAGCTGTGTCAAAAGAATGTTATTTCATTATAAAGTTTAAATACTCAATAGCCTTAATATTTAGCCTCATTCACCCTGCTAAACTTTTCCAGAGGACCGTGGCCCGCCTGTATGTGCAGGACACACACTGCTCAGGAAATGAATCAGGGTTGTGTATTGAATTAGATTATTTATAGGTTGGTATATGTGTTTGCTCTAGGAGTTGTGCAGAGAACAAGACAGACAACTACAGGAAGAGAGCAATGGGCATGTGGTTAAGGCAGCTGAACGCCACACAGGAACACTCAGTTCTCCCTCCTCCTTTGCCATCGGCTTCTGTGAAAGAGGAGCAAGTCAGACCAAGCACTTTGGCAGGTGGCCACCAACCTTGTCTTCCTCTTTTTTTCTGGGAGTCCAAACCAAAACACCTTGGGCCTTTCATGTAGAAATGCAAAGCAGTTGATTATAATGGAAGTTTTGGCTTTTGAGAGAGAAATGGAGCTGGAGGCACAAGGTTGAAAAAGCAGGCGAACCCAATTAATAACATTGACTTAACTACAGACTGAACCAGTAGCTCCGTCTTCTCCTTGGTCAAACAGGACAGTGGTGCTTTTCTGCTGTTCTGGGAACACACAATAATTCATCATATACTGTCAAGCTCTTAAAGCTTACGAAGGGGAAAAAAAAAGGTATTTCTGCTTCTTTTATAAACAGAGAAATTTGATTCTTTTCACCTGCTAATTATCCTGCATTGCTACATGCTTGCTTTAAAAAGTCTATGCAACACAAACACCCAAAGATAGAACATATCCATTTCCCCCCTCAAACTGTAATTTTAATGTGATTTCAAAAAAGCCTTTCCCAGCTTCTACCAGGGCTATTTAACTTTAGCGCTCACTGAAACTGCAACATACTCACATGGGGTACAACAGGGAACAGTACTCAGTCTAAACAAAAGATATTCTCTGTTTCAAACATAAAATTATCCACACTCTCGGCTATATAGTATGTCATGTAACCACAGCCACAGAAATAGAAAAGCAATAGGAGTGCTACTAAAAATTAATGCCTTTTCCTACTTATTTTATTAGTCTACATTACTGTGTATCATCACATTGAAAGCTTCCAGTAACAGTGGGCTACTAAGAAAATAGCAGATTGACAAATAAAATAGATGTACTGTGTCCAACAAATAAACCCCAAATCTAAACAGGCAATTTTTAAAGATGTCAGTAGAGTTCCAACAGTTACTCTGACTTCACAATCTGAGTTAAAAGATAAATATCACAACGACTGAAAACACAGGTGATGATTTCCTCCATTTTAAGTGGGAAGCCATTGAATGTTATAGGTAACACAATACTCACAGAAATCATGAGTTTTTGGCACGTGACAACAGAAATACTTTAACACTGTTTGATGGCACACGGTGCATGGATGCTGCTAAAGCAGATGTGCATGAGACTCAAAGACAATACAGTTCTGTAGGGCAATTTTCATGAAACAAAAGTAAAGGGGAATAAAACAAATTTAGGTTCAGGCCTACAATCAGATCTTCCAAGAAGAAACTTGCAGTTATCCAGAGTCCCATTAACTCAGTCAGGTCCTGGGTTTAATAAGGTCCTCTTGAACAAATCCAGTGGCAGGATTAAGGCCTAAATATGTAAAGGGAAAAAAGATGAAATCAGGTAGCATAGTGCACAACTCTAAAGAGACAACAAACTAGTCCCAGAAAAATAATGTGTCTAGACTATTACAAGATTTATATTTTTACAACCAAACGCTGAAGCTATACAAAAAGCTACAGTGATATCCTACATCAAGAGGTTCATATAGCATTAACTGATCACAGTATATTCCCCTTCAGGCAAATACAAGTACCTGCAGTGTGCTGGCTCACCTCCTGCGTGCTGCTGCTTTTTCCATATTTATATATAATTTGTTTTATTACTTTAAGTAAAAGAGGGTGGTCTACAATCAGTAAAGGTGTATTTTTATTAGCTCTTAATTTCTAAACATGTAGACTATTAGTATCTTAGTAATATGGAGGCAAAAACTAAAATGAAAGAATCTTAACATATTTTAAAACACTGCAAGACTGACAGAAATTAACAGTACTTCTATAAAAACGTCCACTGTTATGCCCATCTGAAGGTTGTGAGAAGTTCTAGCTTGGCAGCGCGTTAGATTCAGACACATTTTATGCTGATGTTTTCTCCCTAACATACTAAGAAAAGCATACACCTACAGTAGTATACACCTACCATCATATACAATTGCCAATGAGAAAATGTACTGTCTGAAAAAAAAAGTCAGCTTTATAAGGAGGTTTGCCTGCTGAAATACAGGCCTTAATACAGTAGGAATGTGTGACAGCAGCAGTGAAGACACTACAAGAATATCAAGTTGATGGCAGAAGCAGCACACAGAGCCACTGGCTATACTGTAGCATATCATATAATTTGAACTTCAGCAGCAGCATCTCTCACCACCCCAAGAAGGGGCACCTTGCATCTTCCTTCTCCGCCACTGCATCTGCCACTCTCACTGGTACTACCTCTTTGAGGTAGCCAGACCAAAGACAGCATGAGGTTGTCCAGGAATATGATACTGTTCTTCCCTTTACTACAGTAGTTATACCTTCAGAGATAAGCATGTAAGCAGATAAATCCATATAAACACACTTTTTGGAAAAAAAAAAAAAAGATAAAAAAGTTCAGGAGAATAAACTCTCTCTGATTACTCTTACTTCTCCTGCTTGATGGCTTACAATGCAGCATTCTTTGTACAAAATAATGCTTACAAATTATTCCAAGATAAGTGAGGACACGAACATCTGAAATTCATTTCTCTATCACTGATGGAGAGGTAAGGATTCAAATTGGTGGAGAAAAAAAAATACTATATACAAAGCTTTCTATTCACTATGCACATGAACATTAAGATGCCCTTTTTTGCTGAGATATGGCACTTAGACTACTTACACAAGAGGAAACTCATAGAAATGCAACACAGATGTGACGTCCAGAATTTGTGGGAGAAGGTAATGGTGTTGATGTCTGCTAAGGACAGACACCAAAATCTTTATTTCTCTTGTAATGTTGAATTGCCACTTATATGCCACATACATGTCGAAACTGGTGCATGGCAAAAACCCCCTAACCCCACACTTAAAACAACCAAAACATGACATTGTGCTCTCTCCCACGAGGCTTAGAGACAGAGGGCTGACTGCCACCGTGTAAGCAGTCCGTGCCACAGGCCCACCCTGGCAGCGAAAGCCCACAGGATGCAATTGCCTCCTGCCTCGGCTCTCTAACTGGCTGCAGGCCCACCCCTGTAGGGAGGGCCTATGGGAGGCACGGCCTCCTGCCCCAGCTCTCTATCCAGCTGCAGGCCCATCCCAGCAGTGAGGGACCACAGGACACGTGGCCTCCCACCCTGGCTCTTTCTGCCAGCTGCCCGCAGCTCATGGACATGCTGCACCATCTGCCCGACGATGGCTAGCATGCTGTGAAGTGTGTTTGCTCACAAATTTTTAGCAAGCACTGTCTCACCTGGCCATCACTACTCTTTCTATGAATGATCTGAAACTACTGAAAGGCTTTAACATATTAATCGATTCAATATATTAATATCAAATTCCTTTCCAGAGAGTTATATTTCCGAGGAAAGGCAATATTTTATTTTCTCTTCCCCTAGTGTATTACATACTTTAATATTTTAACCTAACTACTAGACACCTAAGACAATCTTTCTTCTTGCTCTTGCAAAAATGTTTTAATAGTTTCTGTCTCCATACTTGGTTGGAAATGCATCTACTGTAAAAATAGCAAGAAAGAAAATAAAAAGCTGTTGTGGTTCTTTTCTTATTTCCTTATGTCTCTCAGATACTAAGGTTATCTGATCTTTAGTTTAATTGAGGAAAGCCTAGAAACAATTCTAATTCACAGCTGTTCGCTACCATGACCATACAACTATGTGCCAGTGGAAAATTAGCGAAGAGCAGATGTTATTTCCTCAGCCCTTTCTCTAGTCCCCCTTCTCAACCTGTGAGTTCTGGGACATGCTGAAGGGGCAAGCAAAGGATAACTGTGGCTGGTACAGGACCTGGTTATAAGAGTCTCAAAACAGAAAGCTTCCTCCTCAGAAGAAGAATTCTTACATCATCAGACAGGATAAGGAACTGAATCAATTAATTACACTACTGAAATAGTATGGAGTCTAATTATTAGAAGACTCGATGTCATAACTTATTTGTAAAGGAATCATTGTACTTGATGTTCATCATTATTATAACTCAAATAAAAAGATCAGTGCCATCTCAGCAAACGCGAATCACACCTTTTCAAGCCAGCTACCTCACTGTGACGTAACAAATCACTGAACAATTAATGTTCAGTTATTGGTGGCAGGTAAGAAATATTCTAAACAATATTATTTGGGAAGCCATCATGGGAATTAAAAGCTTCAAATAATAAGCAATACAATTGTATTTGAGGACAGAACTTCAAGGTTTTCACACAAATTACTTAATTGCTGGTGACATGTACAAAGCTGCACAGCTATACTATCACCCTGCCTACCGCTCAGCCACATAACTCTAGCATTACCTTAGATCCCAAATTTACTCCAAATCCTAAGATCCATATTTATAACTTGCAGATAATTTCAGTGCCACATTTCCGAGATGTTTTTATTCTCAATTCTTCTGATCAGCTGAAGCACTCGATCAGGCTGTCATCATCATCACAATTTGATTCAGCAACATTTTTCTCTTTGCTTTTGAGAAATGCAACCTAATCTCATTCACATTCATTCAAAATGCTGCTGCAAACACCCTTTTCCTAGTCAATCACTTGGAGAACACACCCCTGTCTCCACAGCTCTCACTGACTTCTGTAATATCTGTTACATGTCTTCACTTTCAAGGCCCTTGCTCCCTTATCACCACCGCACCTATTGTTCCTTAATCACCGTCAGGAAGCCAGCTGTGGTTCACTCACAGTTGAAGCTAGGCCAGTTTTCATGAAACATAAAGCTGAAACGACCGTTAGAACATACTGTCAGATTTGTTTATTCTTTTGTGTTTGGCTTAAACACTTTAAAAACCTCCCACTTTTTTACTGACAAAAAAAATAAAAAAGGACGTTTCTGCTCTTCCTATCTCCCACCTGCCATCCTGTGTCAGGAGTCCAGCTTCCAGCTCTTCTCTTACACACAGGTTAAATTTGCAAACAGACCTCTCTCACACCTTTTCTTCTTTTACACCTTAAACTTTAGAGATACTCCCCTAAATATTCAAAAACGTACTTCATTGCTGTTCTTCAAAGCCTTCTCTGAAGTCCAGCTTACCAATATGCCCCTACAGCCCCTATGAACAAAATATGTGGGAAGAAGGTATACACACACCACCCACTTAAAATAATAAGAGTCTAAAGTAGGCAAGTGTGGGATGTAGGAGACAGATCCCCCTATACAGTAAATGGAGACAGCGACTTTGAGGAAGGAACTCCTAAAACATTCCAAACTGTTCTCTGAAGGAGTCTTTGGATAAGCTGTGAAAATGGTCTAAGGAGATCCATCTTCTGATTTAGGTACAGTTAGATGCCTGCAGTATGGATGTTCCTCCCTTCTCATCTATTTTCTCTTTTCAACTCTATTATATTTACATTGCAAACATTTAGGATTGCAGATAATCTTTCCAGCCCATGTTCGTGTGGTGCCTACCATCACAGGAACTTCAATGCCCGAGTAACAGTACTTTATAATAACACAAGAACAATCTTAAAATGCTATTTTATTAAACAGTACCTGATCACATAATTATCATGGAATTACGCACACATGCCAGGTAGAAGATGCATAGCTATGCATTAACTTTAATTCTGCTGTAGGATTAAGGAACTTAAGATGACAAAGGGTACGAAGAGCACAAATGTGTTTGTGGCAGGCACCAGCTGGTTTTATCTCCAGTGTGAATAATGGGCAAATACTCAAGACAATGCAACACAGCTAAAGAGAAGAAAGAAAAAGAGTGATGGGAAGGATGTGTGTGAAAACAAACCATGCAAACCCTTGTCATGTGTGTGACAGATGTCATAAGCTATTTTCTAAAATAATTGATAAGAAAATTATAACATGTAGGACTGGTAAGGTAAAAGAAAGACATATGAGGAGCCTTTTCATATATGTGAAGAGTTCATTCCCCACAATGCATGCTTCTCCCTTTTAAAGTTCTTGAACTTTAAATATACCCTATCAGAAAGGAGAATTCAGTAACATGAGGAAGATCTCTAAAGTTCAAAATAAGGAAGCAAAACCCCTAAGATACATCTTACATGCTAAGAAAATCTCTGAGTCTCTAAAAACATACTTATTGCTGGGAAAAATCTAATAAAACATTATGAAGAAACAATGAGATTCAAGAAGTTACTTGAATGAAAGAGGAGTCCCACACAAATTTGGAAATCTAATCTCAGGACAAACAATAAGCAAATGTAATACCAGGCATCATGTACAAAAGAAACAGAATAGAACAACTACTACTGATGGTGATCTAGTTCTTGCTCCAGATCTATTCAGCCAGACAACAGAAAAAAAGTTCTTACAGAGCCCAAAGGAAGAAGAAAATTCCTCTTGAAGCAAACAAAAAACCCCAAGAGACAGACAGTTGTCAATAAAAATGTGACAATAAACAAGGCAAAATGCTGGATGAAATGATCACTTTAATTACAAGAAATCTCATTAATGGCAAAGAGTTAACTGCAAAGTATCTCAAAATAATGGATTTGGTCCTATGTTACGGTATAGATGTTGAAACATCCCGAAACTGGGGTGAGTACCATGGCATAAAAACTGCAATTATCTGCCACTTGGAAAACAGAAAATACTTGGAAAATACATGGAAATAGTATATAGAATATAGAAAATACCTACTACTTGGAAAAATGGAAAACTGTTAATCTAACCAAAATGAATATATGGATCCTAAAAATGCCAAATCAAGTTTAAATGATGATAAATAACAAATATTCGTTAAAATAAACCCAAGAAAATAACCAGATGGTTTTATATAGTTTTAAATTGAAGATGCAACTGTAGAGAACTTAGTGCAATAAAACTCAGTGTTTTTTAGGCAAGGGGAAGGTAACAGTGACCCACAAAATCTCCAGTGAAGCTGATGTTACCCACTGACATTTATTTTCCCATAGATGTAATTCACTCACACCCTTACGCTCACTTACTCACAAGCACAAGACTTATATGTCCAAATGGTCTGGCCAGGATAACTTATGTACAAAACAGACAACAAAGGCTATCAGCTATCCCATTTCAGGAGCTGTTCTTAATTAGCAACAAAAAATAGGGGTTTTGAGCAGATCTTCTAGGATATCCTTCAAGAAGCATCAGCTGTGACATGACAGTCCTTTGCTTCAGGATCTTGCTTACCTGGCTTTCCATAAATCTTAGGCCATAGTACTGCTTTTCCTTGTTTGGAATACAGGTCTGAAATGTCTGCCTGCAGTCTTTGCTCCTGCTTGGCTAACAGGAAAAAGAACAGCGTATGTGATCCACTGCAACCTTGCTGCTATCCTCCTGCTGTTAGGATGCAAGGTATTCTGCTGGCAAGTCATCTGTGCTGTGGCACACAGATACTGCTGGGAATGGTGTCCTGGAAACCATGTCCTTCATTATCAGGACAGGCCAATTCTTTAACCCTTTGTTTTCACTCTTTCATCTTATGCTTATACATACATTTCCATCTATCCTGCATTTATACCAATCTTAATACTTTTGTTACAGCTCTGCACGGTTTTATGCTACTTGAACTGGTCTGATGCAGATCACTGCAGAAAGGACACGCTCGATGTTTCTCACTCCTTTGCCACGTGCTCCTCTATTTCCCTTTCATGGACAGCAGCAGCCATCACTGGCAAGCCTGCTCATGGAGCAAAGCAAGAGAAGAATCAACCCTTTGTTGGCAAGAGTAGTACTGTTCACTGGATCACTGGGGCAGATGAATGCCAGTGTCAGGTGCAAGGGAGGTGGGTAGGACTGCCTCGATTTAACATAAGTCCTTCATTAGATCTGTTATGCCATAACGGGAAAGAACACCAGATGCTTTGGCCTCAGGAAGGAACCAGGGCACTTCAGCAGTTTAGTGAAAAAAATATCTGCTCAATATGCCACTACAATAAGAATAAAAATAATAACCCACGCTGTGACAGTAGAAGAGAATTAGAAGAAGTACAATAGGATTGTAAAAATCAATACTGTGACCTTAGCAGGAAAAAAACACATGAGGTAAAGGTCACCCATTCTCCAAAAGGATACTAAAGAACTGGAAAAGGTTCAAATGTGAATGATAAACATGGAAAATACCTTATGAAGAGAAATTAGGAAGATTAGAATCAAGAGCATTATGCACCGACATATAAAACAGTAACTGTTCTAGAAAGGTTAGATCAGGCATTTCTATGCTCGCTATCTTGTAACACAAGAACATATACAGAGACATATCCAAACTGTGGAAAATTCAAAACAGATCAGAAGAAATGTTTTTCACATCGTATGTGATTTATTTATTATCAAGGAAATTCAGTTATTAGTGTAAATACAACATCCCTTTCAGCAACAGTATAGACCAGACCAGTGACTACATAAAGAAATCAGGATGAAACTTATTTGATGTTGACATCAACTTAAGCACTGGAGCATACTTATTGAAAATAATAGTATAATAATAGTGAAACAGGAAACTATAGTATGATTTAAGCCAATAAGATAACTCCTATGTAAAAAATATCATTTTAAAATAAAAACCAGCAACTTTACTTCATTATAGAACTTTTATTCACCATCTCACAGTAACTTTTCCTGCAGTTTGCATTAAATGCTATTATTAGCTCATTAATAACAATTTAGTTTTATAAGACTTGGAAACAAGTCTTTGGACACATTAAGTTCCTATGTAAGCAATAAAGGCAAATACATGAAAAATGAAAATCAGCATCGTTCATTTTTTCGCTTGTTTTCTCCAACAATGTAGGTTCTACCTAAAATGTATTTTTCCTGGTTTCCAATCACAGTTTTTTAGAAGTCTGTCTGTTTTTCAAAGACTTGAAATGTAACAATTTTCCCTTATATTTTTAAGGGGTTGTTTTAACAAGAATTCTCATTACATAACTCACTAAAAAGCAAGCAAAAAATGACTAATCACCCACAAACAAGGGAGCTAGAAATAGCTTAAGCACTAATTCCTTAGTATGCCACCACTTTACTGCTTGGTTATCTTGATTACATCATGCTGCTTTAGTTTGAAATGCATATTGACACAGTGCATACTAGAAAACACATTACTCCATTGTATTAGTCATTACAAAGACATAGAGATTTTTTTCTCAAAGAGCAAAAAGTCAATTTCTTTAAGATAGGTAAGAGAACAAAAAAGAAAGATAGTATAAGGATGGGGCTTCAAATATTTTGTTTGAGTTTTTTCCACTGTGTCTGAAAAAGTAAAGAGAATATAATATTGTCTGGGTGTGAGGGATAGTGGGGGAACAGGAAGGAGAGACTACCAGCATTGCCAGTGCAAAGATGGGTCCTCTTGGTTTAGTCAGTGGCTGGGTGAGGTAAAAAGGGATGAAATAAATGGCAGAAGCACTACACAGTACAACAGAGGGTAAAAATGAAGACTCAAAACCTGAAGAATATAGAGAGCACAAAGAATGAGAAAGATCACCTTGGAACACTTACTGGTATAGAGAATGCAGCTGGTACCAGGACAGGAAGAACTGAAAAATCTAAAGAGCTACATACTTTGTGCAGAGATGCTTGTCTGTAGGCACAGGTACTGATTCTGTTAGAGAACAGATGGTCTGCAATGACAGGGAAAAGCTGTCTGGCACAAAATTAAGCCAATAGGTTGCAGAAGGCAATATACAATTTCTGAATCCAAAAGGTAACATACCTTTCACTCATGTCTTGAAAGCAACAGGCTATTCACCACTGGGAAACTGTAACACGAAATGTAGTCCCCTTATTTAACTTACTCTGTTTTGCTGATGACAGAAGCTGTGAATTTGTGAATAAACGAAATATTGCTTTCCAGATTTACCTTTTAGTTGCATAGCTTTGGCGTGTGATGATTTTAATAACATACCCCAGAAACAAACAGTGATTAATTTCTAAATTAAAGTGGACATTTTGCTGTTCCAAAGCTATTTTATTATATGCTTGAGTATACACCATCTGAAACATACTTCACTGTACATTTACCTGCAAAGCTGCCCTGTGCACTTTTTTCAAAAGGAGGGCAGGCAATTGCAATAAACTAAACTCATGGGGGAGAAGGTGCAAACTGACTTCACTTGTGAAGGAATTTCTTGTTAAAGTCATTTATTTGCTCATTCCAATAGTATGAAAGCTATTTACTTGGCAATAAAGTTTTTGGACTGGAATAGACGTTTCTGAACTTCTTGTTGATGATTAATGTACAGTTTAAGAGAACCATTACTTTGTGACAGGCACTGTGGAAGCCAAGTGTCAGATAATGTATCAACTTCTGCTCCACTTAAATTCTAATTTAAGAGTTTTGATCATTAACGTCTCATTTTAAACTGGGAGAGTTCGGTGAGATATATAGTAGTTGTCATTGAACACCTGTTTTGTGACTATCTACGTGGGCATTACAGAAGACATTCTAGTACATATTTTTGAACAGGACTGTTTGCCACAGGCCATTGTATATCCATTACCGGAAGGTTTAAGTTTAAGCTATATATACACAAAGAAAACCAGCATAAACAAAGCAATAACGGTAAACTTTCAGATTGGACTCATCATTTGATTTAAGTTGTGCAAACTGTTTTCCTGAAATTAACAAAAATGTCACGCTACTTTAAATGCTTTAATCTATTACTGTTTGTACAACTGTTTCCAAGCTGCACAAAAGCTCTGGGCAGGAAAGGAGCGTGCCTCCACTCTAGCGTGTGGTCCAGTATTACCTATGAACGCATGTTCGCAGCCGCCAACGACTCCCGGCGCACCACAGAAGCGTACAGCTACGATGTTAGTAGAAATACCACAGGAGCACAAGGACAGCGCGAACACCAGCCTGTTACGGCGCAGGGCGAGCAGTGCCGGGCGGCGGCGGGCTCACCGGGGTGGCCAAGGCCGCGCTGCCCCGCGCTGGGGCGGGCGGCGGCGCCGGGCGGCCAGCGGCGGGGCGGCCAATGGGGAGCGGGCGCGACCCCGCCAGCTGCGGCCGCCCCGGGGCTGGGCAGGGCCGGGCCGCGCGGAGCCGCCCGCGTCCTAGTGCCGCCGGGCCGCGCCGCGCGGAGCTGCCTGGGTCCTAGTGCCGCCGGGCCGGGCGGGGCCTCGGCCTCTCGCCTCCTGCCCCGCAGCCTCACTTTTCTGACCGCGCTGCAAGCCGGCCCAAGGCAACACTCGAGTACCGAGCTCACGGAGGGGAAACCAAGGGCGCGTGAAGGTGCTCCTGTGCAACGCGCGTGGGCTGGGAGACTGGCAGAGCTGTGCACGGCCGCGGGTGGAACCACTGCCCCGGGACAAAGGGACTACGGACTTCGACACGAGGAGGAAAAGGTCAGTACCTTCAGCACCTGACCTCAAGCCTGGCTGTGTGTTATAAGAAACCCCGATTAAATCCTCAAAACTCAGCCCCTAAGCTTAACCTTAGAGCAGCGCATCTTCAGCACGCAGTACTGAGAAGAAAGGCGGGACGGGGGGAAGCTCTTAAACAGGTGGGAAAGCGAGAGCAGGGCTGAAACCGTGCACATGCTGTCGCAAACACGAGTACGATTCCAGGATTTCTCATGGCAAACGGAGGAAAGATCTTGACAAGCCAAAGACTTAAGGACACAGACAACCTCAGGAGGAACAGCCTGGTGAGGCAGCTTCTACACCTGTATGTGGGGAACATCCCAGCGTGCCCAGTTTCTGGCGTGCTGTTGCTACTTGTGTTAAAAGCGTTCGCAGCAGCACAGGATGGCGGGGATGCTGCTCTCAGTGTCTGCACCCAAGGCTCTCAAACGCATCAGCCTGCCCAGAGTGGCAATCCCGGATGTATTTTCACATCACTGCCTCCTTCCTCACCTTGCCTATAATTCAACAGGATTTGAAGATGGAACAGTAGTATTGTTAAATCTTTATACCTTCCATACTTTTTCGGTGAGACATGCTTAAAGTGACCCAAGACAACTTGGTCTGGAGCGTTAGAATTAGAAACAGGATTGAAGTGGCTGTTTTGTTGCCTTTGTGCTTTGCCTATGGAAATTGTGATCTATGTTGTCAGTAGTGCACATAGTTTTCATTAGTCTACAGTCTTGCTGCCCAAACCAGACAAGGGATGCACAGACAAGCTGCACATCAGTGGGAGTAGAGTTAGCTAAGCATCAACAACCTCCCCCTGAAAATGAACAGGGACATAGATAGAAAAATGTGTGCAGGATGTACAGCCACGAGTAGTATGAAATGAAAAATTTATAGGAAGATTACTCTTTAATAGAAATGTATCTGTTCACTTTGGCAAGAACTCCTACACTACATAGTATGCATAGTAGAACAGGACCATTATTTAAAAGCCAAAGCACCTGACTCATGATATATTATATCTGTTACAGCAATCTGCCTTACTCCTAACCAAACCACAGGTCTGTCATCCAGAGAACAAAAATCCTGGACCTATATACCTATTTTAATTACACAAATCAATGCAAGTTTAGATATACAGTACTATACAGCACTCAAAGTAAACCCAAACATCCTGAAGATTCAAAACACTTACCTGAAAAATTTCACTTCAGGTACTTTACAAACCCCTTGCTATCTTCTTGCTGCTGTTAGTGCACATCTGTCTCCATATTACGGACATTAAAGAAATGTAGGCCTGGAAACCTGGGCCAGTGTTAGCCCTGTGTCTTCCAGTGCTCCAGGATGAAGCTTCTGCAATGTAAGTGATAATTTGTTAGTCATTGTCAATAGGTAAATCTGTTTTGTCTTTTACATTTTTATTAAACAGGGAAAAAATAAATTGGTAAGAAAGCGTAAATTCAAGGAGAGCCAAGGTAACCGTAGGCTGTTTCACTCTAATCAGTGTTTTCACAATATGAAGAGCAATAGATCTGTGCTATCAGCTTCCTAAATCAAAGCATTTCTGAATCTGTCTAAATCGTTTTAAAAATACACAGATGGCAATGCAAAATGGGTAATTCTATAGTTTCTCATCAAATAGTCCAGAAATTAATACACTGAGACTGTACCACTTTGTAAAATAAATAATTAAAACAAACAAACAAACAAATCACTGTTTTTCAGTTCCAAATTACATTTACAAGACAGATGTAGCCTACAAACTCAGCAAATCAACGATGTGGAAAAGAGCAATCAGACATAGTAAACCACAGCTTTTGGAAAGAAAGCACATTGAGCAAGTAATTGATAGCACACATGTCCAGTGTGCACAGATCTTCTCAATGGTTTGAATGGGTGTGGAGCATCTTGCACATTTTTATATATAATGGCATCAAGTTTCACTGTGGGCTGCAGTATTGAGGACATGCCTTTAGGCTGGCGTGTTCATTTAACACATGAGTCATTCAGTGTGGAAACAAACATCCACAAACTAATGAATTGTGAAAGAACTATAACATCTCCCCCCTCAGGCTTCCACCTACTAAAGTGTCTCAAATAAACTTAATATCACAAAAGCGATTTAGCAAAAGAGGAATTAAACACTAAATGACAATCAACTCTTTTACAAGTCAATCATTTGTTTTATTTGAAACAATACTACTCAGTAAAGTTACCTTAGAAAAGATGATCAGAAAGAGACACTCCAGCGTTGACTTTTTTTAACTACTGCAAGTACAGATAAGATACCTCCATGACATGGAAATTGTAAACTAGGTTTTTCTTGATTGATATTGTCCTTCAGAAAATGAAGGATTTTAAAGCTAAGAATAGCTCTCGTTTCCTTTCTTTTTCCCCCTCCCCTAAAAATTGGTTTAAAATATAAACAGATCAAATAAATAACCAAACACTCGCCATACAATGAGCCGGAGTGAAAGATGAGCCTGGCAAAAAAAAGGGAGGAACCTAGTATGACCTTACATTACAGTTGCTGATTTATGTTTTTATTTTGGCTCTGGAATGGGTGCATAGCACTTTGAGGGCCAGATTTTATCATCCACCTACCTAGAAAGTAAAAATGAAAAGCTGAGAAAAGGATATTAAATAGAAGTCACTTCTAGCCACTTTCATACTAATCTAATTTCAAACGAGGAGACTGCTTACATTAATCTTTTCATATTAAACTTGCTAACTTGTATCAGGCCTTTGGATTCTGGCCACAGACCTCTCAGGCCTTCATCTATCAGGCCTTCTCTGAACTTTCCCTCCTGGTATAGTGAGGCTCATACAATTGTTTCAGATGGAAAAGATCTTTAAGATCAAGTTCAACCACTAACCTCACACTGCCAAGCCCATCACTAAACTAAACCATGTCCCTCAGCATCTCATCTCTACATCCTTTGACTATCTCCAGGCATGGTGACTCCACTGTCTCCCTGAGCAGCCTGGGACAGTGTCTAACAACCCTCTCAGTGAACAAGTTCTTCCTAATCTCCAATCTAAACCTCCCGTGGCACAACTTGAGCCTGTTTCCTTATGTCCTTCATTCCTGGAGAGAAGAGACTGACCCCTGCCTCCCTACAACTCGCCTTCAGGTAGCTGTAGAGAGTGGTTGTGTCTCACCTCAGCCTCCTCTTCTCCAGGCTAAACATCCTCGGTTCCCTCAGCTGCTCCTCATCAGACTTGTTCTCCAGACCCTTTACCAGCTTTGTTGCCAGTCTTTGGACACACTCCGGCACTTCAATATTCCTCTTGTAGCAAAGGACTCAAACCTGAACACAGCACTCGAGGTACAGCCTCACCAGCACTGAGTACTGGGGTACAATCACTGGTCCTGCTGGATACACTATTGCTGTTACAAACCAGGATACCATTGGCCTTCTTGGCCACCTGAGCACACTGACAGCTTATGTTCAGTCAACTGTCAATTAACACTCCCAGGTCCTCTTTTTCTGGGCAGCTTTCCAGGCCTCTAGCATTGCCTGGGGTTGCTGTGGCTCAAGTGCAGGACCTGGCACTTGGCCTTGCTAAACCTCATACAACTGGCCTTGGCCCATCAATCCAGCCTGTCTGGATAGAGGATAATACTGCCTTAGGTACATGCTAAGTTACAGTGCACATCTATACTGTGCAACAGGGAACAGTAGATTCTGTTATCTGGGCTGGTACTCCTCCTACCCAGGATACAGGACAGTTTTGCTGCTCTCATCAGGTGTCCGTATCAGGCATCTGTGTCAGCTCCTTATCCTTTTCTCCTAACAGGGCTAAGGCCTCTGCCAGGCATGCAGCAGACCAAATGTTGTTACCACTCTCAGACATTAACTGCCGCCCCTGTGATGAATATAGTCCATCCGATTAATGCCTAATCTGCTTGTGAATCAGCTCCTGAGCCACTGCAGCTTTCAGCATGACATGAGAAAATTAAAGAGTTTCTAAGGTGTGTCAAAACCCTTACTTCACTTGTAGCATGCTGCTGGAACAGTTACCTCAGCTATGAAAGCAGTTCATCAAAAGAATGCTCAGTCTCTGTGCTGTTCTTTACTCCATAGTATATACATACCTGGCATCTCAAAATACCCTTAAGAAGAAGCTTTAAGAACTGCTAGCTGTAACTAGAACAGTTCCACCGCAATACCGACCACCACTGGGATGCAAAAAGTAGGAAGAAAAACAGAAGCACAAATTCTCTGAGAATTTCCAGAAGTCAGATATACATGGATAAGAACATAATTTGGTTTGGTGAAAATAACAATTTTTGCTTAAGGTATTGTTGGTCTAAGCTATTTCAAAGGCTAAATTAAAAGGAACCACTTTTACTCTACTGTAGTTACAGTAGAATGTCCACTGGTGTTTCTACTTGCATTTTCTAATTGTGTACAACATTTAAATAGTGTGAATTTTTTAACAAAGTACCAGTATAATACCTTTGCATGCTGTCATTATACTTTTTATTTTTAACTTATATGAGGATTAAAAGTTTCCAGCTATGATCTGTCAGTAATTACATAAGTATTTCATATCGCCTGCAAAGTTCTGTGCAATGTCTGTTAGAACAGCTACATGTGTAGTGGTGAAATATGCCACCAGAGGTTAGTTATAACACACTTGGAGTATAACGAGTGCAAAAAAAGCATTTTTCTTAAGTGACAGTTCAAAAATATTCAGTTCTAAATATTCAGAGAAACAGGCTCACAGTGAGCCATAAATGGCCACCAAGTACTTGTCTAAAATAACTTACTTTTCTAAAAAGATACTTTAACGGTTTTTATATGCAAGAAGTCACTGGTAAGTAAACTAAAGGTGTTGGACACTGTTTTAGAATTTAAAATACTGCACGGTACAGAGCACTCTTCCTACTTGTCACTTTTTAGAAGAAATATGCAGTAAACAATCAGACAACAATTTTACTGAGAACTATCATGTACTATTTCATAACTTACATGCAAATTCTTACTAGAATGCTGCAGCTTTTGAAGATGCCATATCCATAGAATATCCCCTCATATCCATCGTTAGTACCCTGCATGCTTTGTACTCAAGCTTTGGAACAGATTTCTGACAAGCAACCCAAACCTACCAAAATGGTTTCAGGAAGGCAAATTTAACAGCTGTAAAACATGGAAAACAAACAACCAATTTGCAAACCACTGCAAGTGCAATGCAAACACAGTCAATGTAAAATTAATTCTGAAATGTTCATCAGATTATGCTAGATTGTAATATAATCACAGTTATAACATTATACTTTAAAATCACTTAGTTCACCTATAGAAAAACTACAAGAGACAACTGCCTCTTACCCTGCTAAATCCCATATAGCTCATCTCATTAAGGATAGCCATTTGCCTAGGAGTGATTTCTTATTGAAAGCAAGACAAAGGAATATTATTCTTAATCATATTTAAGGTCTTGCAAGGACTAATGAAATCTGAAGTTCCATTGCGCTGGACAGCGCATAAACACAACAGTAAAAAGATCCCTGATCATATGAAAACCGACAGTCTAAACAGATAAGACAGCATGGGGGAAAAGTTCACACACAGCACAAACAGCATGAGTGTAGTAAATGCAACAGTAGTTCTATTTTGGGGGTAGCTTTTGCTTGCAAAGAGAATGGCAGGAGAGACAGAGTAAGGAGGGCAGATTGTGTAGGGGGAAGCCTATGAAAGTAAGCAGGGTTGAGGCAGAAGTAAAGAGACAGAATGGACGGAAGGAGGGAGGAACAAACAGTCACTGAACACAGAACAGAGAACAGCTAATCAAAGCTAGTGAATGTTCTCTGAATGGTCAAAGGTCCTTGGGCTCTTTCTGTTCCTGCTAGTTAGGCTCTGACTAGGCCCTTTCTTTACTGCTCCCAGGCTTAGAGCTGAAAGGTTATATTGATTTTCAGACTTCCCCATTACATTCTCTCCAGCTTTTAATATGGGACCAATGTCTCTCCCTCACCTGTAGCTTTAAAAAGGAATCATATGAATCTGCTCAACGTTTTCTTTATAGAATGGAGTGAACACAGATCATCCTTATTTACATGTGATTCAACTTCTGATATTCTGACTTTGCTTCCTTCATTCTTATTTAGGTAACACATACCAGATGAGATGCATTTACACAGCAGAAAAGTCAGGCAAGATCTATAAAAGAGCAGGTGAAAGTTTTATCAGAGTATAGAAAACATTGTGTTCCATACTAAACCACAGAGAGTTGGGGACAGCTGCTCTATAGGCTCTGGTGCATGGAGCCAAATGGAAATATTCTGCCCATATATTAACTGAATAGATTAGGTTTATATTGCTAAGGAAGATGCATTTTTATTGTCAAAGCACTCATCACTGATATGCTCTAGCATAGTTGGAGATAAGTCCTTGTAAAGGGGAAGTTTGCCCACAAAGGCAAATCAAACCTATGAAACTGAAGTGGTGTAACTTTTTATGTGGCTCTATGGATAAAGGCAAAGAAACTAGAATGAAGTCACTTTCTTCTACATAAGGTCTCCAATATAAGTAGTTTGTATAGGCATAGCAACTGCAATATAATTAAAATCAATTTCTGGAATTGGGCCAGCCCTCCTAGGTTGTTTCCTTCAGTGCAGAAATAAGCTACGAATATATACAATTTTGTACTGATACAGCTCTGTCCACACTATGGGGAAAGATGGCTGATACTTTAATTATGCCACTATTGATAAAGTACCAACACATCTGATAGAGAACTTAGTGTCTCAGATATAGTCCATTTACCTATTGCAAGATAGCTGCAATATTCCTAGAGCAGGAATGGCTTTAGAGTACTAATTCTTAACTTAAAAAATAATCCCTCCTGTGTAATTCCCAGAACATCGTCAGCCTTTGAAATGTTAATGGAATTACTAGAGACAAACCAGACTTTGAATTTCTGCCAGGTTCTGTCAGGAGTTCAGCTGACAAGAGTTTTCTGCATGCCACTCAGGTGTCACTATACTATTCATAATACTTTTTCTTCTAAAAATAACTCTTTTTTTTCAGTAACAATGCTGTGATGATTTTGAAACTTAAGTAAAAACACTGGTAAAAACAAAGTGTGTGTTTTGGTTTGAAAAACACACATAAAAGCAATTACTCCTCCTCAGTCAAGACTACAGCTTTGGAAATTATCTCTGACTTGCCAATGACAGTAATAGGCAAGTAGTTACCCAGCAAAATCCCTTTAGTTCAGCTGCACAATAGTACTTCCACTACTGTCTATACTTTACTTGGTTGTTTGAAACAGCATCTGAAAACTCAGGCTGTGCTGTTAAAAACCTCAACTTTTCTGCTTCTAAAGGAATAACCTTTAGTTATTTCCCCAAGTAGTACTTAAAAGAGGAAAGAGAGGAAAAAAAAACTTAAAATGTTTTAACCAGTGTGTTCCCCTTAGGACACTCTGTATGGTGTTTCCCAGGCGACTCAGTTAAGACATCAGAATCACCTGATAAAACAAGAATGAATTTTCCTCCCTACTTATGATTTGGTTTACAATGGCTTCCAAAACAGACTTGAGATAAATGCATATATGCATGATTTTATCTCCTTATCTCTGGAAAATAAGACCCCTGTTCCCAGGAATCTTTGCATTAAAGTGAAATATCTATACCAGTACCTTGCTTATCAAGGGTGAACTGCATGTGCTTCATTAATAAAAACTGTATGCAACCATAACCTAACTAGCATGTAGAAAATACTGATAGGTATATCAGTTATCAAAAAAAGAATAAAATACTATTCTTTAATAACCTGAATTTGTTCTAATCTCAGGGATGGATCTGTGTTGCAAACTGAGGCACTTAAAAATTGGAGTTTTTTGTTTGCTAGTTGGTCAACTTTAGTAAGAGGGAAAAAAAACCCAAACGATACAATCCTTGTAATAGTAGCATCCTGTCATAAATAAATGAAAAGGGCATACTTATACAGAAAATCTTGTTAAACAAAAATGACATCTCTACAGAAAAAGATTATCTCATTACAAATAGTTAAGAGTGCACTTAATGGACCTGCCAGTAAGTGTAGTCTGTTATATACTGGAATTGTAATTTCTCAATGGTACGAAATTCTGCAACAAGGTAACTTCATAAAAAACATTTGTTACTTACAGAAAGCACCCTTCAAGATGCAATACTGTAAGTTATTCCTTTTGAGTCAACTTCACTGCTTATTTTGATACATGCAGAATTTTAAAACTTTTTTTTTTCCAATAGACCTGGGGGAAAATTGAGGAAAAGAATTAATTTTCCTAGAGATTCAAAAGCTTTATTACCCCAAACCTCTCAGCCAAGATTCATCAGGGTCATCAGGGTCTTCCTTTCTTTATTACTAAGGTAATTACTAATCTTCAATATATATACATTCTGCTAAATAAAACACAGATAGGAAATGCACTGTACATGGCACTTGCTTCTGGCCTCATGTTGTGCCCCTAAGAGATATAAGATTCTATCAATTACCATTGGTTGTGTGCAGAATAATCATCTAACCAAGGCTGGAGGGTGGGAACATATACAACTAATGTCTCCACGATTAAACGATCCAGTGGGAAGTTAGCCCACAATGTTTTAATGACAGACACCGTCTCTAAAAATGGAGAGGAGAAAATGCATTAGCAAAAACAGGTCAGACTCTAAATGGAACACCCTCACCTGGTGTTTAGAAGCAGAAGGCTGTGCCAATATAGTGCTTAAAGAGAATCATGATCATCTTCATCGACGAGCTAGACATTAAATCAATTCTGGAAGCAGTCCTGAAAACAACTGGTAGAACTTAGCAAACAGATAAGTCTCTGACCATGGTCTTTAACTAAACCAAAGCAAGAGGGCACTTCATCAATCTAACAAGCTGAAACACTTTGCCTCTTAATTTAAGAGTGTATTCACCTGAATCACTGGCCTTTTGAAGTATCTGGAGTTCCAGAGCCAGGCCTCTAAATGACTTCTGCATTCATAGTACTGCATAAAATGAAATTCAAGTCATTGACCATCCCTCTCTGATGTACTAATTGTAGCTCTCATTTGATAACAAGTACAGTATTTGTATCCTGTAAGATGGTATTCCATAGCATACACAATTACTCATTCCACAGTAGGATAATGAAGTTAACCTTCAAGGTACTACACAGGCTTCATCACCTCTTCTTGGTGAGCATGTCAGGAATGAGCTATGCTCTCTTGGAAGTCACTGAAACTCTCATAGCCGTATTGCAGGTAAGGCAGAACAATCTCCTTCAAAAACGTAACCAGCCAGCTGAATATGACAACATTGAAAAGACAGGATCCAACAGGAGAGTGTCTAAGCTGGATGTTGATGATCAGGACAAGACATTTTTGTGTCTTCTCTCAAAAGAATATCATGACGCCAGAACTGAAAGCAGCATAGTGCGATGGGTGATATCCAGTCCTGCTATCATTGTTAAGCTCTAAGGTAAGCTGTACATCAGCTCTCACAGCCAGTAAGCGCTGTGTGAGACATTCTTGGATCATAAGCACCAAGGTAAAATATCTCAGACAGGAGAGAGGAAGCTAATTATGTTCCACGTAGGAATGGAACAAAGATACTCCATAATACTAATAGATTAACACATTAGGCACAAAAAAGAGGTATGTGCACAGTTTATGTACTGGTCAGACACCATGCTTCTAATTTACAGTGCTAATGGCACATACCTACAGTGACACAGACTGTCTCTCAAAATACATCACTGCTGTAAAACTGAACATGCTGTCTGTGATTTTTTAAAAAAAATTACCAAGTATCTGGGTTTTTCCTGTTTAGTTATCTTAGTAACTGTTTCTCAGATTTCATATAACTTAAAAAATCTAGGAGGTGCAGAAATTTCCCCCCAATTCTTTAGTATATCCATTACAAGAATTACAGGGATTACTGAATTGTCTACTGAAATGTCTTTTTCATCACCCCTGAAGAAACATGCTGCTTACTAAAAGCATGTGACATTTCTTCCACTTACTTAAATTAATTAGATACTATAAAAACACTTGTATTTTAATAGTTTTATTTCACCAATTGCTTGGCAGGAACAGTTGCTTACTTTCTTAAACTGGATCATCTACTTCAGATGCACTTACTTCTCTCACAGTCCATATTGCCTATAGAACTGAACACAGAATTTCAGAATCATGGAATAGCAGGGTTGGGAGAGACCTCCAGAGATCACCCAGTCTAATCCCTTGCTAAAGCAGGTTCCCCTCAATCAGCTGGGTTTTGAAACATCCAGAGAACAAGACTCCACACCCTCCCTGGGCAGCCTGTGCCAGGAAATAAGTTTCCCCTCATGTTCTAGTGGAACTTCCCATGTTCCAGCTTGTGCCTGTTAGCCCTTGTCCTGTCATTGGGTGCTACATACAAAAGACTCTCTGCATCCTCCTTTCAAGTATTTATAAGTGTTGATGAGGTCTTCCCTCAGTCTTCTCCAGGCTCAACAGCCCCAGTTCCTGCAGCCTTTCCTCTTAAGAAAGATGCTCCAGTCCCCCTCAGCACATTGGTAGCCCTGCTCTGGACTCTCTCCAAAAGTTCTCAGTTGTCAGAGCTGAGGAGCCCAGAACTGGACAAAGGACTCCAGATGAGGCCTCACCAGGGCAGAGTAGAGGGGAAGAACCACCTCCTTGACCTGCTGGCCACACTCTTGATACATTCCAGGATGCTACTGGCCTTCTTGGCCATGAGGGCACATTGCTGGCTCATGGTCAGTTTATTATCAATCAGGACTCCCAGGTCTCTCTCTGCAGAGCTGCTCTTCAGCAGTTCGACCCCCAGCCTGTACTGGTGCATGGGGTTGTTCCTTCCCAGATGCAGGACTCTGCACTTGTCCTTGTTGAACCTCATGAGGTTCCTCTCTGCCCAACTCTCAAGCCGGTCGAGATCCCGCTGAATGGCAGCACAGCCTTCTGGGGAATCAGCCAGTCCTCCCAGTTTGGTGTCATCAGAGAACTTGCTGAGGGTACACTCTGTCCCCTCATCCAGGTCATTGATGAAGATGTTGAACAAGACTGGCCCCAGAACTGACCCCTGTGGAACTCCACTGGCCACAGGCCTCCAACTCAATTCTGTGCCATTGACACCACCCTCTGGGCTCTGTCATTCAACCAGCTCTCAATCCACCTCACTGTCCACTCCTCTAACCCGCAAAAATGTTAATGGTTCATTGAAGTTAAATATTTCTAAAAGGTAATAAATGTATTTCTTTTATTTGTTGTAAGCTTTTCTTCTTACATTCTTTCAATTTTAATTTTTTATCTTGATCTCAAAATACAGATCTTCAGTATCTTTCTGTTTCTGAAGAAGGCAAGGAAGTTAAGTTTATAATTCAAATTGAGTAAGTCTTAAAAAATATCTCCAAAGTTTTAATATTTTGTCTTTGAAACAGTATTATGCATAAGAAAAGGTTTTGGTTTTAAAACAGGACAATTTCTTCACCTTTTCATTCCCTCAAGAAGCAGAGTGGTAGAGGAATACGACCAATAAACTGAGACAGATTACTAGAGGTGGCCATAACATTTCCTTTTCCCATTATGCACTTTGTTCCTCTCTGAGATTCCTGCCTCCACTACTGAGACAGCAGTACCTGCTGCACCACTCTACTTTCCAAGAGCAATAATAAAGTAAAGCAGCACCAGTTCCAGGCAACTTTAAGGTTCTAGTTTACAAACTACATTGACCTGTGGCGACACAAACAACTGAGCTACTCTTTCCCTGGAGAAAGTGGGGACCAGCTGGAGAAGGAAACAAACTCATGATCTGAACAGAGGCCCTAACACTGATTCCAATATAGAAGCTGTTACTTCTAAATTATGCATGCATTACCAAAAGACATATCTGTCTTTGCAAAATGGAAATTGCAGTAGCTGAACTAGCTACACATAGCTTAAATGTTGAAAAACAAGATAAAAATGTGGCTGAGAATAGAACCAGACATTCATGTTCTGTGCTAGTAAAGAACTCCTCTTCAGAAACAGTACTACTGGAATATTAGGTAACTATATCATGTTCAAACTGCAACTATCAAATACTTTCACAAATATAGGCATATCTATTTTAAATGGAAACATTAAGAGGAAAATATTTATAGTTTAAGCTGTACCCTTTGCTACTTACAATTTTAAAAAGAAGAAACAAGAAGTTATTTACCTGAACTGTAGCTTAGGAGTCCCCAGTAGTCAGTCTGTTCTGAGAATTTCATCCCACTGAATGTCAAAGACCTAGTATTTCAAGGATAAGATTTCAAAATCACTTAGTGATGACTTAACTTTGTCTCACTAAAGATAAACCAACCTTTATTCCCACTCAGGTCAGCTCATTGATTTCAGGGAAAACACATTTAGAAAGGAGAGCTGAATACTTTCAGAAATTCCACCCATGAGATCGAAAGGAAAAAATAACAAACTTGTGTCAACCATTCGAGCCTTCTTGATGCATGATAGATCACGTATTTTTGTATATTTGTGTATTACATTGAAATTACTTTTACCTCCTCATTAAACTAATAAAATCTCAAATACCTTACCTTCTTCCTCTTCAGATACAGGACTCGCATCCTTGAGAAAACCCCATTTTGTCCACATATAGGAGGTTGTGCCAGGAATAATAATAGTTCTGCTCAAAAATTCTGAGGAAAAATACACATGCTGCTCTCAATATCCATATTATAGACATCATAAGCATTATTACTGAGTTGTAATATTCATTGATTATTATTCAGTGATTCAATATAGCAAATGAACTTATTGTATGTTTTACTCTTGTCTGCCTTTGTTTTTTGTGGAACTGTGTTCGATAAAAGTTTGACTTCATGTACAGCCCAAATCTATTCACCCCAACAGGAAAAACCATATAAGCTTAAGAATATTTAAAAAATATTACATATATTTAATATATTTAAAGGACAATTAAGTCAGATGCATCAATGCCCTCAGTTTCTGTAATGCTGTAGCATTTTGAAGAAAGCATTTAAAAATTGGTATCTGGTGGACACTATTCAGATATAGCATTTATACTGCAAAATAAAACCAGAACATTTAAGAAGTATTTCCAGAATGCTCTTTTGTGTTGATTTCAATGGAATGCATTTCAACCTCTAGAACTTCACTGCAGTAACAGCCTCCTTTTCACTAGTGCTGTCTCTGTGTGAAGTACCCTAACAGTTCAAAAGCTTTTTTAAACTAGTTTCTGGTTTTTAATTATCCATTACATTTAGAAAGAAAAAAAAAAAACCATAATCATGTTTTGTCTAAGTATAATAGGACTAAAGTAAAGGTTTATAGTAAAAAAGAGACATTCCATGTCACTGAAGTTCTTAGGCATCAGTCACATATCAAGATGGCATTGATAAGAAGTTAAGCATGTGCACAAAAACATGCAGAAGAGAAGCTTCTCTTTCTGAACCCAAAAGAGAGGATAGTATGAAGTTTGAAAAAGCTACTACTTCTCATTCTGTGGGATTTTTAGTAAGACAAATGGTATTGTTAAGGCTTCTCGGATCGTATATGCATCTATAAATTCTATTTTTATAGATGCAAGTGATCCAGTAATTTAGCAACAGAATAGGCAGGTATCATTAAAGGTTTGCACCACTGAAAAAGCTGTCTAACTGTACTCTGCCTTTCTGATAAGGAACAATTTGGTTGGTTGTTTGGGTTTGGTGGGGTTTTTCACATTATCACTTGTTTGACTGCTGGTTGGAACACCAAACTCACAGCTAGTGAGAGAACCCCTGCAGTTTGCATTGAGAACACAGGAAAAGGAATTCAAGTACTTACTTAAACATTCGTAACTAATTATTGTGCTGCAAACACTTCTTACTGAATGTACATTGCATACAGTTGCTAAACGGAATATTACTGTAAACCAGCTTCTGCTGGGAAAGTCATCATTACGTTATAAAAATAATTGGATGTCTAGAAAAAATAAACACAAGGTACACTAATGATATGTCTGCAATAAAATCTGGATCCAATGTTACCATGCCAAGATTTAATGATCCATTTTAGAAAAGAATTCTGACTGGAAGAAAATTCAAAAGCTGGTTTTTTTTAAATAGGAAATTTGAAGATACTCCAAGTATTTTGTAAAAACCTGGCCATGACTTTATTTCCCCTGAATTATTTTATAGTTAACTATTAACATTTTACATCCAAAACAACTCTGGCTTAGCAAAATACTGAATTCAGAAAATAAAGAAACACGTGAGAAAACTCAAAAAGAACTCGGAGGCAAAGGGAATCATGTCATTACCATCATCATAATCTCCATCCTCAACAGGTATTCCAGAGATAATAAATTGTGCTAAAATAATTTTCCAGACATCATTTTCCTTCCACACATCTTTTAAGTATGTGTGCTGCTGCATGTGCCTTTTCATTTCAAGATATTTCCCATGTCAGATGATCAACACAAAGACTGCCAGTCTCTGACACAACACAGCATGTATGTTAACTTAAAGAAAATGCCACCCTACCAAAACCAAATACATATAATTTAAAAGGTAACAAAGTACTTACCTGAACTTGACAAAGCACCTCTTAGCTGCATCGGTACTACTTCCCAAATGAAGATTCTTCCTTGCAAATAAGTGAGCTTTCTTTAGATCATTTTTCTGAGGCACAGGCTCCTCCAAATGGCAGAATGGATGTATTGCCATTATTGGAAATTTACAGTTAATCTGAAGAAACCAATCTGAAAACAAGAAATACAGCAGCTTTATGCAAACTTACTAAGAAGACTTCACTTGCATTTTCACCATTTTGTTAGTTAGCAGCAGCATTTAAAAACACACAGAGGATAGGTATATGCACTGATTGATAAGGAAGTATAAATGACTTACTTAAGTTCCATTTAAATATAAGAAAAAAACATTTTACTGTGAAGGTGAAGGAGCCCTGGCACAGGCTGCTCAAGAGAGGTTGTAGAGTCTCCTTCTTTGCAGGTCTTCAAGACCCACCTGGACATGTTCTGTGTGACCTGATCTAGGTGAACCTGCTTCTGCAGGGGGATTGGACTAGATGATCTCTAAAGGTCCCTTCCAACCCTACCATTCTATGATTCTATGAAACTAGATGGACAGTTTATATAAGCAGAAATGCCCAGGTAGAGAACTTCATTTAATGCTATTGTGAAGCATCATTTTAATACATTTAGGGCTGTTTCTTTTACAATAGTGACACACTGCAAAGAAGCCTTCACCAGGGCATCTATAGTGATGATTTTTGCAGAACATTTACTTCTAATTTAGAACTAGCTTCAGGTAATTGAAGTTATTGCTTCCGGTGTGAATTATTTTGTAATAACTGCAAATACTGAATGGCATCTACTGTTATGCCAATATATCCAGCCTTAGAAAGCTGCCCTCAAGTGTCTCACAATTTTCTCTTATTTTACAGAATGTATAAAGTATTTTAGTTAGGATGTGTATATGAGGACAAGATTAATCACTTGCAATTCAAATTCTGGAGGCATAACTTGGTGAACATCAATTTTAGTATAGTGTCAATTTAAAGAGACATGACCCTCCTGCTGCTTATTCTTGTCCTTGTGCCACAACCTCACTTGTGGAGATGTATCTGCTGGTGGAACCACTCACTGTGCCATATGAGGAACTAGCTTGGGCTAAAAATTGCTGCTTGTCATAGACTCTTCTTGAAGTCAGGATCAATTCTCTGATCCAAGTCACTGCATGGTGACACAAAAGACTCTTCTAATACAACAGGAGGGAAAATGAGGAAACAGGCACATAGGTAATTGCAGCTACAAATGTCAGCACTTCAGAAACGGCTGTTGTCACCTAACTGTAAATTACAAGGTAGATCACAGCTTTTTTGCTGAAAGCAGTATAGGGTATTTTGGTACTGCTTTAACTTCCATTTCTATCTCTGCATCACAGTTCACCATCCCCACAGTGGCAACAAAAATGAGCAGGGCTACACCAAAATTGCTTGGGTTACAGAGACAGTTTCCTGCCAGAAGCTGTAATATTGTAAATTTAAGAAGGTGGGATGAAGTACACCCAGTATGTGCATCTCTCCACTAACAACAGAAGCAACTTAGGTCACTCTTTAGACTGCTAAACAGGACGTGCTGTTTAGTGCTTCTGCCTAGGCTATGCTTGATCTTTTCCAACTTTGGAATCCGCTCTCTGGTTTCAAACAATTTTGTCAAAGAGGAAAATTGAAGTAATTTACAGTTTAATAACAATTCAGAGATGTCAGAATTGCAAGTACTGGGCAGGTGGATAGAGAAGACAGACCTACAAGCTGCCAAAAATGACGCAGAAGTTGCAACATATGCCCATATTATCACAGAACAAACACATATGTAAGACACACCTTTTAAGTACTCCAGCTGCAGGTGGTACTTTCTGTTACCTCCAAGAGCTATGTAGGAAACTAGGTGTTGTTAGATCTTGTGCTCACAGGATACAGGACTATCCATTTAGTACTCAAATCTGCTTACATTGCACTAAAAAGGAGTCCTTGGTCTGCAAGTTACGGATCTGCTCCTTGTGTTCAGTTTAAGAGTCCAGTACATAAAACACTTAATAGCTTCTGGTCTTCTGGAACAGCACCTCATCCTAATGAGATGCATGCTTCTTAGCAAATCAGCCATTTCACCCTTTAGAACCATTGAATGAATGAATCCCATCAAGTCCTCATGACTTAGGGGTCATTTGCACTTGATTCTAGCACTCAGTCTTTTGATTCTCTAATCCAACAATCAGATAATGTCCCATCAGTATTATTTGAAAAGAATAAAATGTCCACATCATGTCTGTGGTGAAGGGTAGCATAGAGAAATCACCCTACTCCTTCCTAGCACCTCTTATTCCTTTTAATTGCATTCTATACTCCCTTAAAGTCCAAGAGACCTGTCAAGTCCTTAACACATTACTTAACATTACTTATGTTGCCATCCATTTCTTTTTAAATAAAAGTGTACAAACAAATAAGTATTTCCCTGAAATATGCTGCTACCAATAAGACATGACAACAACTATATTACTGCAGTTAATTCACATATTTGGAAGGGTTTAAATGTTACCTAAAAATATTTCTGGTCACAAGCCTGTGAAAGTGATTGGCCTTTTACAGAGGGGTAGTTCTGAGATTTCCTCTCTCACCATGAACTTCTTGCTTAAAAGTAAATACTTAACAATACTAAATGAGACCAGTTGAAGAACTATGAATAGTCACAAATTTTATCCAAACACAGGAAAGTAATCCATATCAATTCCCCCCTCACCTTAATGAGACGGATCATACTACTGTTAAACAAAATACAATTTCTTGAATAATGATAAAGACTCATCTTAATATACACTTAACATGTACTGTTTATTAACAGCTGTGTCTCAACATCTACATGTATTCAGAACCTACATAGTATATTCTAATAGTGAAGGGCTTATGGGGCATTTTTTGGAGTAGTGGTGGGCTTGATTTTTTTTTTTTTTTTTGTTAAATATAAGAATTCCCTCTCACATTCTCAGTCATTGCTTTTGACAGTTTCTGGGGCCTCAAGCCTCTCTTAGGCTACTAACCTGCATTGATAGCACTCTACTCTGAACTAGTTCCAGAGCTGGAACCGAGTCAACTGTATGCTAGGAAAGGAATTCATTCTGATATAAAAACATATACAAGGAATTCAATGCAATAGACAAAAAGGCATGGGTTTATTTCCTTTACTGTTTTAAATATTAAACTTGGGTCAAATTTGCAACTCTGCTACAGCATGATGCAAAAGGAAAGATAACTGCAATAATTTGCTAAATCTTAGCTGTTTGGATTAAATCTCTATTTGCATAATACATGTGTGATGCTGATAAAATCATTCTAGTTGGAACACACCTCAGAGATCATCTCGTTCAACATTTTAATGCTGATTAAAATGTGAATACTTATTAACAATACAGGTCATACTCTTAACCTTGCAGACCACTAATCACTTGTAATCCCTAATCAAATGCACTCAACTGCCTTTGATAGGATTACTTACCTGCAGAAGGGTTTGTGGGACCAGTTACTTGCTATACACTATTCCTAAGCATGACACATTATCGTACTTCCCAGATACACCTGTTAAGTTTTGATCTATGAGAACAGGACAGAGTGAAGAAAGTGGTGATAAACCAGTAACCAAGGCAGGAAGGAGATAGCTGGGCCCTGGTTTCAGGTGTGGTTCACAGGCTGATGAACACAGGACAGAGATCCTGTGCTGAGAAATACCTAGAAACCAGAGAAATTACCACCATTGCCACCAACAGACCATTAATCATCAATGCCAGTGAGCAAACTTCAGCAGAATAAGTCTGGGAATCTCTGCTCTGGTCCTGTGGTTTTATTTTGCTCTGATAAGGATCTCCACTTTGAATTTGTATTCAGGTGACTACCATGACTACCCAACACCACGAGCTGAATTATAACTAAATTTGCCTTACATTAATTCAGTATCATCCCTCTGTTCTGAAGCATGGAAGAGTAACAGCCTACCTGTACTATGTACAATATTTGAACTCTGCCACACTAGAGAAAAAAACTTGATCTTCTAATTAATGAATTTATTTAAAAATTACCTGCTATTGTAAGTAACTTCAGATAACTTTCACTGTTCAGGTGAGGGAGCCCTGGAACAGGCTGCCCAGAGGGGTTGTGGAGTCTCCTTCCTTGTAGGTCTTCAAGACCTGCCTGGACATGTTCCTATGTGACCTGATCTAGGTGACCCTGCTTCTGCAGGGGGGTTGGACTAGATGATCTCTAAAGATCCCTTCCAACCCCTATCATTCTGTGATTCTATGATATTAATACAACTTAATTCAAATTAAGTTTACTTAATGCAACTTTAAGAGAATGTAGTATTTTTTATTTACTTTGTTCATTTATTGGGATTTCGTGGTCACTTTTGCTTACTGTGAACACTTTAAATCATAAAAATGCCATTTAAATGGTAACAGCAACAAGAAATAAACAGCAGCAAGATATACAGAAAGAAACTTATTTTAGTAGGTTTGATAATCTTGGTCTTAGGTGTATCTGAAAGGCATATTAAACCACCAGTATTTTAAAAGACCCACTGAAAACCTTTTAAATTCTACAGTTCAAGACATTATTCAGATGCCTTCCTCAAGCATTCACTGGCAGCCGCTGCTGTATGCTGGGCTGCATAGAGGGCCTGTCCTTGTTTGATCTCATATAGTAGGTCTTAAAGTATATGGGACTCCAAGAATTGTACTCTTAACTAGCCACAAAAAGTCAAATTTTGATCTCTAGGCAAATTTTCCTAGGTCACGTGATCCTGCACGTGTATCAATTGCATGAGTGTGAAAGGGACGCAGCTGAAAGATAAGAGATTGGAAACAGCAAGAGACAGAAATCAAGCAAGCAATTCTAAAGCAAAAAATGAGAGATCAGAGTGATCTCCAATCTGATAGAATATTTCCCAGCAAAATTTCCACCTTAGATATCTTTATAGTTTTGTCAGGAAACTTCAATATTTTTCCAATTAATAAAGCTGAATAATTGCTTCTAAGTTTCCATTTAACACCCAACTACATTGCCTTTGTGTTTTAGAAAGTAAAATCTTACTAAAGAACACTTGTTTGCAACAAAACTAGCTGCATTTCCATGTTTGTGGTAACTTTGTATAGTACTACTATAGCATTTGGCTTTCTAGTTTATACAGGAAGCTCAATATCTGGCTACCAGAGAGCAAGTTACTGTCCTGGCACCTTGTCTGAGTGGGATACAAATTGCAAGGAGATGCTCTTGTGCTCTTCTAAGGACAAGTATGCCCAAACCTTGCTAGGTGTTGCTTCCATACAAAATGCAGATATTTGGTTCTGAGTTTTGGCCAATGCATAAAACTATTTTCCTGACAACTTTGAGTAGAATACAAAACCAAACCAAAATAAAACCATAAGAAAGAAAAAAAGAATAGTGTGTCAATTATACTGTATTGTCTACAGAGAAGGACATCAGCATACAGATGACAGAATATCAAAAACTTCTGCGTTAAAACACACCACAGGTTATATGAAAATTAGCAGTGTGGCTAATTAGTAACATTGCTGATACAAGGAAAAGGCACTATCAGACTGAAAAGGACAATTACAGCCATTCCCTTCTGTTCTAAAGGCAAAGGTGGAAAAAAAGCTTTATGTAGAACAATTACTGAACATTATCACAGTTTTGGAATATACTATCTCTAATTTTAAGGTATAAAGAAAGGTTGAGAGATTGACAGGGAAGAGGACAAACAATTAGATATGAGAGGGCATATCATCAGCAAACAAGAAGATAATAATTAGCTAGAAGTTGGAATACTGATATTTTAGGCTCCAGGGAAAACAACATAATGGGGTTTTTGTCACTATCATCATCTTTTCCCCACATCTCCTGCCCATGGAGGACGTCAGAATTACAGAAAACTGTTCTACAGACAGTTAGAGGCTGTTTTTAAACATTTATTTATTTATTTAGAGAAGGATAATGGTCTCCAGATCCATAATGTTTGCTTTTTGAATGTGAAGAACCACATGTATTCTTACAGCAACCAGAATAAGAAAACGCAGTCACAATGTGGCCTTTCAGCACCACCACAAAATAAAACAGATACAGAAAAACATATACACCCTACACTGTGTAAACACAAACTATTTTCTTTGATTAACCCTACCTAAGGAACGAATTCGTATCACCAAATTAGTGAGTTGTTTCCCAAATACACATTAAGACCAAGCCTGATAATACTTTTTAGATATTAAAAAAATTCACCAAAGGATGCTTCAAAAACAGGAAAATTCTGCAGAGGCTTTAAGTTCATGTAGAATTAGTTCCATCAAGTTTAACAAACTATCTAGACTCCTGCAATTCAGTGAAAAATCTATGTAGTTTGCCATATGTTGGCAATTTGAGAAAGAGAATATGGGACAGGTATTTTTAAACTTTTCAATATAAGCATTAGCCTTTCTTTGCATTTATATGGTGCTTGTTAGAAAGAGATGCCAGCAACCAGAGCCTCTGCTCATGCATAGTGTCCGTGACTATAACAGTACTAGCATCCTTACAAAGGATGTTATCCTAAATGGGACTGTAGAATGCAAAAAATCCAAGACAAAGACCACAAGCAAATCCAAATCCAAGCAAAGGACAACAACATAATGGTGAAAAAATTTAGCTCAATTGTCTATTAGTACCAGAGAGAAAAGTCTCTAATTGCTAGGTAACAGTCTGTAAGGGAAAGTTTAATTAGATAATTAAGAATGGATAACCTGTCACTTTTAAACTTTTCATGAATAGATCGTTGCTCTTTCTTAGTATGGATGGCCATCTTACTGACACAGAATCTGTTTACTTGAAGAGGCTCTTTTCTCTTGGAAGCACCAGAAACTGGAAGAATGAAAGATGTCTTGAGGCATGTTACAGAGTCTAACAAGAACTGGGTAATTTCTTGCACAGAGAGTATATTATTTAATATTCTTCCTTCTGTTAATGTCTGGACCAAGTTCTGCAGGCAAGATATTTAGAAACTTTTTCCCAGAGTCACAAGGACTTTAATTAACATGTTTGATTATAGCTTATTTTCAAGAAAACAAGAGCCAGCTTTCAAAGTCACTTAGAAAAGAGAATGAAGCAATTAGATCCTTCTTTAAAATGTCACATGCTAGATCACATATTGTACACTTGCATGGATAGACAAGTCAGGTTCCTTTTTACATACGCACAGAAAAGAAACAGCACATTTTTCATCATCCCAGTTTTTGTATTGTCCTGTAAAACACTGCCCTTGGCTGCTATTACTGAAAATCACCATTCTCAAAACTAATGAATCACCTTTGAATTCTGCCATAAGTCAATCACTTAAAACTATAATCACAAGCAAGAAAACAACAAACCCTTTAGAAATCTCAAGATTTCATACAGAAGAACAGAAAGCTGGTATAAAGGCTAAACAAAAAGGAAAGCCAAACATAACTTGCCTTTTAAGAGCAACACCAATTAAGGAAAAACCTGTTAAGAAACCAGAAATCAACGTATCATATTTGGGTATCAAATACCATCAATGTCAAAACATTTTGCTTGCTCTAATCCTTTTGTGGTTTTTATGTCTTTTAAGCAATGCACCTCCGAAATTTCACATTGGTTTTGAAGTCCTAACCATCATCATGAAGCTGGCCAAGACATTTGCCCTTAAAGAGACATGAATTTTGTTTGACTGTTATATTACCTCATGCCACATCCCATTCAATTTCTTCCATAAATTTTAAAATGTTTTCTCTATTTATGCTGACTTGCACCAAGAGTAACAATGCAACACCACGATGACCCAGGAATATAACCTAACTATTGGAAGAATCTTAAGGACACAAGTGCCCAGCACAGCGACCATCATCAGACCAAACATCACCCATTTCTACACGGGTTTCTGAAGCAACATTTCAGCATTGATACTTTCCCACTAGAAATATTCCTAAAAACACAAAAGCTATTGAGTTTTGTATTATTTCCCACTGGAACAGAGTCAGAAGCTTACAGGCTATTGGGCAGAGAGGTAAAATAACCAAAAGAATGGATTGAAAATTAAGAAAAAAAGTATTTCTGAAGGCCAGCTGAAGTTCCCAAATGAAAATCTTTGCAATGATTTCTGAGAACCCTGCATGTAGCTTAAAGCAAACAGTTCCTCTCTTTGCTGCAGAGCAAATAACACGCTTCTGTTAAGGATGACAAAGTAAGAACCAATCTTAAGAAACGAGAAAAAAAGTTTACCTTTAACTCAGACCAGGGAATAAATTCCTTCTGCTCTGTCAAGGCTACAGACATCATAGCAGAGAAATAATATAGTGTTTCTTTTCAAAGGCACAGGAAAATAAAGAAGTCATAAAAATATCTTGTAAGAGGTTTTTACTCCAGAAAAATGGGTTCAAACAGGTAACAGTTGACAGAAAAGCACCTGGCCTCATGTTTTAGCTACTGATTTTGTACCTTCAGTCTCAAAAAGAAAGATATTCCTCTCACTGTTTAAAATGCTACCATAATCAGTAAATGTTAGTAAGTCTGTGGACTCAAAAACAGTTATTAAATGCAAGGAAGTCTACAATCACAGTAATCTTGACTTTATATATGAAAAACTTATCAAAGTTGAGATTACTGTTGCTGATCTTTCTGGTGGTATATATTTAACAACAGAACATTATTGACATATTTAAGTATAAACTGGAGAAAAAGAGATATACATATAATTCATTACTTTATTTTTACATTTCCAAAATGGCACTTCACAAGTTTAAATGTTAATGTTCCTTTGTTAGCTTTTGGAAAAAGAAGAAAGTATACCAAGCGAACATAAAACCTGAGAAACGAAACCTTCAGAGCAGAAGTTTTCAGCTGGTACCTCCCACTCCACAATCAGTTTCTCGGGGACCATCATGCAGCAACAATCTGGTTAGAAGCAAGCAGCCAATGGGTGTGTAATTTCCACGTACAAATATTTTTAGAAGACACACATGAATGGCGTATGTTCTCACCCTGAGCACAATCTTCTAAATATATGCCCTGAATATTATTTCCCAAACATTTGTAATTATTTTTCAGATAATGATTCCTGGTGCAGACAAGTTACTCTTTGAAAACATATATATCAGTCCTCAAACAACACTTATTTCAGAGTTCACCTTGGGGGCTGGGGGGGAGCCTCTATATGGTTAATTTGTCTCCCTCTTGTCTGAACATACTAACAGAAAAGACAAGATTTTTTTTACTGTTACAGTACATGTTGATGTGTAGGCCAAGAGGTTTCAGTCATGGAAAGTACCCATTCCAGGTACACACTTTAGAAATATTGGAATAAATTGAAATGCATTAATACTTAAACTGTTGTAAAATCTTTACTGACGGTTGGCAAGTTATGCTTCAAAACAGTACGCAACAAGAAGATTATCTTGATTCAGAAAGTTAAATCAGATAAGTATGTTCACTTGCCTGAACCAAAGCAGCTTCAAAAACTCCATCAGAAAACCTTTCTACTCTTCTTATGTTAAGAAAAAATCATTTTAAAAGGTAAAGATGGAAGGCAGTTAAATCAGAAATGAACCACATGCTCATACATTGTTAAGTAAATCTAAACCAAATCTAGTAAAACTGACACAACATGATGGAGACAACGTTTGAGCAAATAGCAGTTGTAACTAGATTATTACCAGAATAATCAGTCATTACCAGCCCACATCTGGAACACCCAAACTAACTCCTGGCGGCTCTGGAGTTTGCGTCATGTTGTAATTATTACTTTAGGGCTGTTCTGTTCAGGCCCAATGAAGTTCTATTGTATTGCAAGATGAAAAACTTCACTTTCTTTTCTTTGCCAACATGCAAACTCTTTCTCAGGCACATGCAAAAAGAGGTCTGGATTCTTTCTTTGGACCAAGGTTTTTTTTATTCAACTTGAATGTCAGGGAAGCAAAATAAAAAAAAAAAAAAAAAGACAGACACCAATAAATTATACTGTGGTACTTAACAGTACACAGAAAATACCTGAAATCATGGAATGGTTTGGGTTGGAAGGGATCTTTAAAGATCAGGCTGTTCAGAGAGCCTGAGCCCTGTTACCACATCCTGTTAGACAACATTCACTTAAAACAAAAGCTTACGCTTGGTGGAAGCACAACAGATCTTAAGTCAGTCCTATGAAAAGTAAAAAATGCAATGAAAAGAGGTAAAAATTCATTATTAATAGACAGAACACATATTAATTTTCATACATCCAAACACTGTATTTAAACCAAGTATTAATAGAGCTAAACCCACAAGACTCAGAGAGTCCTAAAACGCCATGAGAAAAATCATTGCATACATACAACCATCTAATGAAACTATTTAACTTTATTCAGGGGACTGCATTATTCAAACTGTTTTAACAGTCAAATAAAGCAACTGAAAAAGAGATTAAATACACACATTACATTCAATGTGTATGTAGAAAGACCAATCTCAATGTCTATAGAGTCAACAAGTTCCTTCTCATACTCAACATACCCCAATGCTCTTTACACTCCTGAAATAGTACACAGAAAAAACACATTCTCCACAATGAAAGCATTAATGAATCAAAACCAAATATCCATCTAAAAAAAAGTACTCCTCACAAAAAATGGCCAAGTTCCATTACAATCTTTCTGCATTCAGGCAAATAACTTCCTCCAATAGAGCAAAAAACCTTCAAACACCAATTCAAACTTAAAAACGCTGCTGTATGAGTTAAAGGAGTAACTATAGCAATAATAATTAAAAAAAGCTAGATTATGGACATTACAATGAAGCCATCATACTAACGTTATTTCATGATGTAAATCAGACAATGCTAAAGGCTTTTTATAAAATGCAACCAAGAGTACGGTGTCGGCAAAGCAGAAGCAGGCGATAAAAGCAAAGGCATTTTTTGGTGCTATCCCTAGAACAATTTCCTCACTCATTCCATCCTCCAGCCCCCGGGACCCGCCTGGCTTGGTCCACACTGACAGCCTCCTTGACGTAACTGAAGCAGAGCACTGACCTAAATGCCGTTGCTGTTGAGCTCCTTGTAGCTCGCACTCGAAGAAAAGGGGCCAAGACGGATTCAAAACCTAGCAGCACATACTCGACCTATTTCAGCCTGAGAACACTAGTGCAGAAATGCTTGCTCAGACAGAGCGCCCTACGTCAGCTCAACGTATTGAGACAGAAACCTCCCAAAACTACTGCAAGGCAAACTCTAGGCCACTTAAGAGAAGAGACTTGCAAAGAGGAGCCTGTGCATCACCGCAGCACACCGGTAGAAGCGGGACTGGCACAAATAGATGCCCAGTGCTAGAAAAAAAAGGCCAGACATGAGGTATAGAACCTCGGACATGGTTAAACCGCACCCTGGGCGCGATTTTAAGCAGGTATTCAACGAAGTGCAGAATAATAACCAACTCCCTGCCCCGAGCAACGGAACGACAGGGCTGCGCGGCGGCAGTGCGGCCCCTCCCGTAACCAGGGCGGGAGCTGCGGGACTCAGGGCCCGCAGGCCCATAGCGGGCAGGACTGTTACCGCCTCCCAGCTGCCGCGTCGGTGGGCGGGGACCGTAAGCGCGGGCCCCCTCCTTGCCCGGAGAGGCGGCGCGGGCGTGCAGAGCGGAGCGCTGCTCGCAGGGCCGGCCCCCGTCCCCTCCCACCGCTCCGCCTGAGGGAGCGAGGAGGAAGGACAGCGCGCAGGCCAGAGTACCTCGGGCGCGGCTTTGCTGCGCAGCCCTGCTCCCGCCAGCTGCCGAGCTCCGCCTACCGCTGCCTGCCGGGAGCGGGGCGGGCCGGGCCGGGCCGGCATGGCGTCTGGGACGCGCCGGAAACTGCGCAGCAGCCAGGTGTGCGGCGGCGCGGGCCGCGCTTGATGCCGCCGGTCGCCCCGAGGCGACGGGCGGCGAGTGAGGGCTGGCGAGTAGCGGCCGACGAGTAACGGCCCGCGCGCCGCGGCCGGGGCCGCGCCTGCGCCCGCCGAGCGCACGTGCGACGGGGACGGGCGGCGCGGGAAGGCCGCGGAGGGGAGGCGGGCGGCCCCGCCGCCGGGGGAGCGCCAGCCCGGCCGCCGGGGGAGCGCCAGCCCGGGCAGCGCGGCGGCGAGCAGCAGGTGAGAGCGGGGCTCAGGCCGCGCCGCGGGGCCCGGCCGGCATGGGGGGCTGGCGCCGCGGGGGGTGGGAGGCGGCCCCGGGGCAGGCTGTGGCGGTGCCGGGCCCTGGGGCGGGCTGCTGGGGTGCCGGGTCCGTGCGCTGCGGCGGAGCGGTTGTCTCACGGGTTTCTAAATGCCGACTGAGTATTTCATGTCAGTAGCCGCAGGGTTAAGGCGAGCGTTCCGTCTGCGCGAGTAACGCTGCCTGAAGCGCTCTCTAGTAAAAGATGCACTTGGTCAGGTTCTAGAACGCGCACACGTGTATTCATATATTCCCCTTGCACATGTTCCGATAATGAACTCTTCTGCAGTCATTTCCACAGCATGTGGATCGCTCTGGATGTGGATTAAGGACTAAGGAGGCAGTTTGCTCATAGGTCTATCTGAAACAGTCGAGCAGCTTTTGGTGTTAAAGGAAGGGAAGCAACCAACACATGGGCCCAGCACAGCCCCTTGCAGCACCTCTCTGCCCCTTGTTTCACTGCCTGAGGTCTGAGACTGAAGCGCTGAGACCCACACTAGGTCTCTTCCTGAAATCTTGCATCTGTTAGCAGCAGCTGTAATAAACTGCAACAGTTTGGGCTATATTTTTCCCATACTAACTCATATATTTTTTTCAGAATGATTTGTCAGCAGGGCATGTGGTCCCTGACCCTTGTCATTCACTTATAAAAGTGTTGTCATACGAGGAGGTTTAAGGGAAATCAGACTGTGGAAGAACCATTTGGAGCAGTGGAGTTGTAATATTGTATACTGGTTTATTTTTCAGCTTCATCAGTTTTCTCTTTATTTGCCTTAGCCTGTGTTAGGCGTCTTGCAAGAAATAAATTTTTGTTTGATTCCACATAGGGGAGATCTGCAGTTATGCTCAGCATTTGCAGGCTATCCTATAGGGAGAATTAATTTGTGACAGCATTGCAGCCTTGCTGTCTTGTTACTGTTGCACTTAATGGAATGATTTTTGTGTCCAAAATTATAAGGGGAAGGTGACTATGATTCATATATTTATAGTTAGGACCTCCGATGAAGAAAAAACTTAATACTCTGATTTCTTCTTGAAGAAGAATGGAGAGGTAACTAATAATACAGTGGAAATTTATCCTTTTGGTTTTTTGTTCTCAGAGTTCTGATTGCTTCTTTTCATCTTTTGAATATCCCCTTGATGGAGGAAAAGTTTGTAAGGCAATTTACAATGTCATTTTGAAGTATCCCTTTAGAAGGTAAATGAAGAAGAGATGTTCTATTCACCGCAGTGTAGTCAATGTTCTGTCACCTGCTTACTGCAGTTAGTGACTTATTTTTAAGTTACTGTTTCACGAGGTACAGCTCACTAATATCTAAAAGTCAGATTCCCCCTTACCACATAATCATGCAATGGTTTGGGTTGGAAGGGATCTTAAAGATCATCTATTTCAATCTCCCCTGCCATGGGCAGGGACACCTTCCATTAGACAAAATTACTCAAAGCCCCATCCAACCTGGCCTTGAACACTTCCAGGGATGGAGTATCCGTGGCTTCTCTAGGCAACCTCTTCCAGTGCCTCACCTTCATCATAAACAACTTCTGCCTTACACCTAATCGAGGTATCTCCTCTTTCACTTTATAGCCATTACCCCTTGTCCTACACACCCTTGTAGAATGTCCCTCTCCAGCTTTCTTGCAGGCCCCTTTAGGTGCTGGAGGGCTGCAATAAGGTCTCCCTGGAGCCTTCTCTTCTCCAGGCTGAACAGTCCCACTCTGTCAGTCAGTCTTCACAGGAGAGGCGCTGCAGCTATCTGATCATCTTCATGGCTCTCCTCTGGACCTGCTCCAACAAGTCCATGTCCTTCTTGTGTCTGGAGTTGAGGGGAGAATGGGCTCACCTTCCTGGCCATGCTGCTTTTGATGCAGCTCAGGGTATGGTGGGCTTTCTGGGCTGTGGGCTCACACTGCTGGCTCATGCCAGTTTTTCATCCACCACTGTCCTCAAGTCCTTGTCTGCAGGGCTGCTCTCATTCCCTTCATCTCCCAGGGGCCTGATACCAGGATTTGCCCTGACCCACGTGCACGACTTCGCATGTGGCCTTGTTGAACTTCATGAGGTTTGCATGGGCACATTCCTGAAGCCTATCACTCTGGATGGTATCCCTTCCCTCCGGAGTATCAGCTGCATCACTCAGCAGCTGGTGTCATCCAAAAACTTGATGAGGATGCCCTGTTCCCACTATGTCATCAATGAAGATGTTAAAACAGTGTTGGTCCCGTTACCAGCCCCTGAGGATATCACTCATTACTGGTTTCTACCTGGGACATTGAGCTTGGATTGAGCTTGGGACATTGGATGTGGCCATCCAGTCAGTTCCTTTTGCATCTAACAGTCTGTCCATCAAACCCATGCCTCTTCGATCCTTCACCTTTTCCTTTCTGTTTTCTGCCCGGTCAGTTCTCTAGCTCGTCATACCTTTTTGTGTGCCAATTTAACTCACTTGAGTAGCAGAAAAACTTGAGCTTTACTGAGTTTTTGCAGTTTTGTGAGTTCATTTAGCTTGTGGAAAGTCTGATGAGAATGTGAGCTGTCACAGAAGGTACAGGGAGAGAAAGAAAAGGGAAGAAACACACCTGTTCTATGGCAGTGAGCTGTTAGATCACCTCATCCACTCAAGGAAGCACAACCATAGTGTTAATAATTATACCAGGTCCATAGCGTGTTTTGCATTACATTTGTCAAGTATCCAAGATAAAAGGAGGAATGGCATAAAAGGCTTAAAACAGGACCCAATAAGCTGGAAAGCACGTTCCCATGTACTTTCCCATCTGTAATGCAAATTTGACACATTGCCACAGTGGGTTGTTTCAGCACTTGGTACAGCAGTCTTTTAATTGTCTGTTTTTCTTGGCAGCTGTTGATCTGATGCCCAATTTGTGTGCACTGTGCAGAGATCACTGATAACTTGCTGTAACGTTACAACTACTGAAAAATACAGGCAGACCACTTGGTGCCACTCTGCATATCTAGTACTGGCAGACCTGTTTAATTTGCTTGTCATATTTATGGCTGTGAAATGAAAGGACTATTATGTTCAGTGTTTATTATATTCATAAGTGCAACAGGTTTTAGACTCTAGTACTTTAGTACTGTTGCAGGGTGATTATAGTTGGGGGGTTATTGTACATTTTAGAACAGTATTTAAGCTTTAAAAATAAGATTAGAAGTAACAGAGAATATGTTGGTGAAAAAAAATACTTGCTTTCCATTTGAGATGGAAGACAGAGAAAGTGGAGACTTGCAAAGAAAGAGAGTTTTACAGAACCAGGGCATGTGTAAAAAGGAATAACCTGCAGGTCGTTAGCATTAACTTACCTTTTTGAGTGTGTTGTATTTATGTGCTGAAAAAAATGCCTAGAGTTCCAGTCTAGGTGGTGTATATATTTTATTTACTCTGGAGAGCTGAGACTGCCTCAGGACAATTGACTAAGGAATTGACTTGTTGACCTGAAGAAGTTAGCAACATTTTCTTGCTAGCTATAGCATGGAGAGTAAACCTGTTCTGTGCTTTAGTGTGATTGATACCTGCACAATTTGATTTTGTTTTTTAAATAGAATTACAAGTTCCTGGATAGACTAAATGTAAAATGACAGAATTGAGTCACAATGATGGTGTTTTTGCTATTGTGGAGAACTGGAGAGCTTGTCTTTCCTTTATAGTCCAAGAAGCTTGTATACTTGTAGCTAATTAATTCATTTCAACCTGGAGTGCACCCAGGACCATGCTGCTTCTTGTACACCTTCCAATTCTCCTTTGAAAACTAAACATGCACCCTGAGGCACATGGGTTGATATTTTTATGTTCTTACCTTCTCTTATAACTGTCAGGTTTATAAGTTGTGGTAGAATGTCTTTGCGTGCTGCAGCCTGCTAAGACTGAAAAGCACTGCTGGATACATTCAAAGTGTCAATAAGACATATCATACTCTCATTTTGACCCTCTCTTAGTAGCCATTGGGGACTAGTTTGATGAAATGAGTTGTTACTTTTTCCTACTGTTCTTTTTTAATTCACTCTGCTGCTTTTTAGCATTCTGTCGAGTTCTGTAGTGTCTCTCCTTGCCCAGTGATTTTGGATTGAACTGGTATTTACCAGGTCTTTAAGGAGGACTTCGGTGCCAGTGAAGGAAAGGACTTAAGGAGCTGCCTTCTCATGTGCACCTGGTTCATACGGAACTTGTCCTGCACAAATGCCTATGTGTGTGATACGTGAGGCAAAATTTGCCCCTGGAATTGAGAAATGGTTTGAAATAGAATATTCAATGTCACTTCTAAAATAACTGTGGTGGAACTGTAGTTTGCTAAGAGGTCTGTAACGTTGTTAAAATAACATTAGGACTTTCCAAAAAGTGGCAATAGCAACAGGATGCCCTTCTGTAGTTAAATTGTTACATTTTCAGGATAAACTTTTAATAGCTTGATATGCAATAAACTCGGTGTTTTGAAAGGCACAACAGCGGGCCGGTTGTTCCTGTTAATCTTCCATAGCAGCCCTCTATAACTGTATAGAGTCTTATTGCAACTATTTTTAAAGACATGGTTCATTCTGAGGGTTAGATACAGTAAGCTGAGATGCCCAGGCAGAGACATCCACGTTTCTGCATAGTGTAGTGCACTTGGAAAATTAGGGAGACCTTCTAGAGTGCAAAGAATAGATAAGCTTGTGAATTCAGGGCCTAAAGCCGTTAAATCTGTTGTGTAGCTTAAAGTGTCTTAATTTTGAGTTTATAATCTGCACTAGAAAACAAGTATTTTCAGTTGACAAAAAACTCTTCTGAATTCATTTCCACAGAATATACAGGCTGCATTATTGTGGGTAATTTTTTTTTTTCCACAAATTTAATCTCTTGTTTTATTCACTTCTTATTTTTCAGGACACTTTGAAAAATCCTTAGTGGTCATGACATTGTTACAAGTGACATAAATTAGCCAGTGGCTCAGAATGATGGATACCCAGAAGACTACAAATGGTTTGCAAGTGATTGGAGAAGGGACTGGTATAGGGAAATCGACACTCCACATGGTGGGGTATTTGGGAAAAGTCAGTTGAAACTTGTTTTACATGTGTGCAAAGTTCATATTTTTCTCTACTTTGAGAGATTTTTAATTGGTCTTAATTTAAAAAAATAAAGAGATTTCTCAAAATTGTTTTCCACGGAAATCTATAACAATGGCGAAAGATTGTTCCAAGTGAATCTGTGCCTGGGATTTTTTTACTGGCACGATTTCTACAACTGTGTGCATTCCTGTGAAAATTGATTTGTCTTTCAAAGATCTGAGCTTGTGTTCCCTGGCAATAAATGTCATGGTGGTTTAGTTCAAGTAAAATGAAGTGTTGCATAATTGTGTTTTTAAGGAGATCTTTCTAAATATTTCGATATTTAAGTCAAAAGATACATTTATTTAGAATTCTACCATGCAAATATATATATGTATCTTATAAATACTTTAAAGAAACCCTCAATCTGGTTTACTTTATCGTATTACATATTATATATAAAAGTTGCACAATGATTTCCTATCTTCGTATGTATGTATGTCTTACCTTGGGATCATATATTAAGTATTTAAATTTATGCTGCCTTTTTTTCTTTCTTTCAGCACTGTAAACCCATAGAAACAACTGCACATGAGTATTGTCCAGTGTGCAAAGAGAAGGGCCAGCTCCAGGGTTTACGCACTTACCGCATTAATTTTCAGGAGTCCATTTTTCTTTGTGAAAATCCTCAGGTATTATACTAATTAACAGTTTCATTTGGTTGTACAGAGGCCTTTCATAGAATGGTAGGGGTTGGAAGGGACCTTTAGAGATCATCTAGTCCAACTCTCTGCAGAAGCAGGTTCACCTAGATCAGGTCACATAGGAACATGCCCAGACGGGTCTTGAAGGTCTCCAAGGAAGGAGGCTCCACAACCCCTCTGGGCAGCCTGTGCCAGGGCTCCTTCACAGTGAAACAGTTTTTTCTTATGTTTAAGTGGAAGTTTTTGTGTTCCAGCTTCATCCCATTACCCCTTGTCCTGTTGCTATCTACTGTAGAAAAAAGGGATGTCCCAACCTCCTGACACCCACCCTTTAGATATTTATAAATGTTAATAAGATCTCCCCTCAGTCTCATATTTTCTAGGCTAAACAGCCCCTTTGCCTTAGCAATTGCAACTATTTAAGTTCAAGATTGTTAGTGATAAGCAGAATGTTGACATAGGACCCCTCTGAATCCATATGTTGGATGACATTTGCCTGTATGTAGACAAAAACACAACTAACCTGCGTAAGTGCAGTTTTTAGGCATAGATGGCTACCCTCAATACTTAAAAAGAGTAGTTTAAAATTAATAAAGGACAGTTTCACCTATGTTACAAGGCAATACATGGTACTAAGTAAATCTTTGTACAAATCCAAATACAAGGCCAAAATTTGACGATCCATGTAACTAACACATGACTTGCAGGTGTGAGCCTCACATTTTCCCTTCTTTAGGTCTGGGTCATTACCCAAGTAGGTTTGTAATTAAAATTAAAGTTTTTCCCCCCCTTTTTTTTTCCTCTTTTAAATTTAACCCTAGCTGGATTTCTGTGCTGCTTGATATGAGAGTCATGATTGTAATGCTTCATGTATGTGGGAAGTGTATACCATTCCCATATGGACTGCAGCCCTTTAAATTAGTAGAGACTAGACTAGATATGGGTCTCAGAGCTGCTTTTTCCATCCCTCCCTGCTTTTAAATAATCACAGTATCATTCTAGAGGTTGGTAACAGCAATTTCACTATATTTATTTTGCAGGATATCTATATATCTAAGACCCTACTAAGTACTTGATCTAATGCATCAGGCTACCCTGAAAGATACCCTGCCAGTTTTGGCACCAGGAGTCCTTCAGACATGGGATAGTGATGCCAAATCTGTATCCTAAAGGAATTGATTTAGCAGAATCAGAGAAGAGGACTCTCCTTAGCAAGATGAGATCATTTTCAGTGTTTGGAAGCATTTACTGGAAAAGCAGTGCTGATTATCACTATCAATGTAATTTCGTTGCAATTGCTTATAAAACAGTGGTTGGATACATATGTTGAATTTATGTATTAGTTTCATTTAAATATGACTTTACAGAATTCCTACATTCCATTTTAACAGTATGTACTTTTTTAAGGTCTTGCTCACCTGAAACTGCTTTGTAGACTTCGCTATAACTTTCTTCTCTTTCTTTAGTGTATCTACCCACTTGGTTATAAACCATTAAGCAGCATAATTACTTCTGCCGATTCAGAAAATCATCAGGCTTCATCTATTCAGAAGAAAAGGAAATTGTGTGGCATCAGTGACTTGTCTCCTGTTGAATCGTATCCAAAAAAAGCAAGAACTAATAACGTGGTAAATACTGAGCACACTATTAACACAGACCCTGTTGTCAAATGCTATCAGAATGGCTTATCTATCCCCAAGTCAAGCCTACATGATGTGTTACAAAAGGAACACCAAAAACCTGGTAACAACGTGGAGTCCTGCGTGCAGAAGGTGGATTTTGAAACAACCACCAATACCAACAGCTATCAAGAAAGTCTGCCTGAGACTTCTAGTCCCAGAACACAACTCTTGCCAAATTCTGAGCTTTGCTCAAGAGCATCCAGAGCTGATAAAGCTTCTGCTGATAACACAGATGTATGTCTTCAGTGGAGAAACACGCATAACCTGTGTTGGTTAGATTGTATTTTATCAGCACTGGTACACTTAAAAACGCTAAAAGTTGCTCTAGCAGAAGAATCTAGTGATGAAAAATGCTTACTCCAGAAACTCTTAACAAAGTATAATCGTGCATCTGTGCTCCTGAATACCTGTGAAAGGAGTAAAGTGAAAGGTAAGTTTACGTGCTGTTTCTTCATATTTGGGCTGATGTGATTTGTTACAAAGATGTGGAATTTAGTAAGTACAGTGTGCTTAGATATGCCTCCAATATATTTCAGGATCACAAAGGTGATTCATTTGAGTTATGACTGATTACCATGAGTTTGCAGAGTAGTGTGCTTTATATAATAGAATCATGTTGACCTCTGAAATTGTTTTTCTTGGGACAAATGTGGATATTTTGAAAGCATCAGACATAAAGCATGAGTTCTTTTTCATATCCCACATAGGGGATTTGGGAATTCTTCATATAATTGAGCTTTACTTTGGTCTCCTTCCCCTCTGTTGGTTAGCATATTAGGATGCTGTTGTAATCTTGCTCTTCAGAGTAGTTTCTGGTGGTTCTTGTTTCTAGTTTCCTTGTAGAAATGGGCAGTTGTTGCCTTGTCGCACCAAAAATACTGAAGCTGGGAACATGTGTTCTCTTCTGTCTCCAGCTGTGCTCCTTGAAGGAATGTTTCCCTTGAGGTCTGCAATCTGCTGTGGATGATAGTGCTTCGCAAACAGTTTCAGGCAAAATTTGTCAAACACCTTAACCTGGTTCATATTGACTGGAAGAGGCTAATGTATACTCACATGTGCAACTCAACAGGTTCAAGAACAAACCTCCAAGCAGGCAGCAATGACCACTGTCAGGCAGCCTGGGGCAACCTTCTGGGCAGCACAGCTGGAGTCAGGGGAGGATGTGGAAAAACCTGTGGGATGGGATAAAGACAGTTTAATAGGTAAAATGAAAGGCATGTATGCAAGCAAAGCGAAACAGGGAGTCAATTCCCCACTTCTCATGGTCAGGCAGGTGTTCAGCTATCCCCAGGACAGTAGGGCTTCGTCATGCCTAACGGTTACTGGGCATGACAAACACCCCCCTTTCCATCTTCTTCCCCCAGCTTTATGTGCTGAGCATGATATTCTATGGCTTAGGATATCCCTTGGGTGAGTTGGGGTCAGCTGTCCCAGCTGTGTTCCCTCTCAGCTTCTTGTGCACTCCCGGCCTCCTTGCTGGTAAGGTGAGAAGCAGAAAAGGCCTTGATGCTGTGCAATCACTGCTCAGTGGTAACAAAGTCATCTTGGTGTTACCTACACTGTTTTCATCACAAATTGTAAACATAGCCCCATAACAGCTCCTATGAAGAAAATTAACTCTATCCCAGCCAAATCCAGCACGGTGTGATGCTGTCATCTACTAGTCTGGCCTTTGATCATTTTCTATGCTGTTGATTTAGTCTAAGACTCTTGGTTTTTCTTAGTCCTCTTGAACTGACCCATTGGTATCATAAATCTAAACTTCTGAGGGATGATCTTTTAGAGACGATACAGATTTGTGGTTAGCTAGTACCTTTCATGAATTTCTTGTCATTGTTTTTTAAGACATTCCAGTAAAAGTGTGTCTTTGAATATAATTCAGACTGTAGTCCCAGAACAGCATTATTTAACTTGAAGAATGTCATATGCTTCCTGGGAAAAAAAATAGGTTTATCAAAAATGACTTAGTCCATCTTATGACAGACTAAACATACTATTCTACAGAGGAAAAAAAATCCCCAAAAGATTCTAAAGTAGTTAATGTATTCTGCTTGCCAGAAAGTCAGGCTGCTTGATTTTAGATTTTCAACTTGGAAGCCCTCTACCATCACAGAACCTGAGATGTTTTTCTTTCCCCTCTGTTGTGCTCTGTTTGCAAAGAAACTCTAGTGTGCAAGAACCCTTAAATAGGGATGTTAAGTGTTGGAATATAGTGCCATTAGAGGTAATTTAAACCTTTGATTTCCAGGAATTGCTGCAAAATGAATTTGTTTATTTCGGCAACAGTAGAAAGGGATTGGATCAAGAGTATTGGTGTAGAGAATAAGTGTAGTATTTATTCTGCCCTTCTGTACAAGTTTTCAGCATCTTTAATACATAGTCCTTTCTAAAGATATTCAAAAGCTATAGAGCTGCAAGGAACTTCTGTTTACCTCTTTTTATATACATAGATTTTATAAATAACCAACCATTAAGCACTGTGCAGCCACTTGTTCACTTACCCTGCCCACCCCAGTGGGATGGGAACAGAATCAAAATAAAGAAAGTTAAGATAAAGACAGTTTAATAGGACAAAAAAAAGAGAGGGAAAATAATAATAGAATGTACAAAACAAGTGATTCACAATACAGTTGCTCACCACTCACTGACCAGTGCCCAGGCAGTCCCCAAGCCTCACTGTCCACTGGTCAACTCCCTTCAGTTAATATATTGAACATAAAATCATATTGTATGGAATAGCCATTTGGCTACTTGGGGCCAGTTGTCCCAGCAGAGTCCCCTCCCATCTTGTGTACCCACAGCCTCTGCTGTCAGGGCAGTGTGAGAAGCAGAAAAGTTCTTGACTTGGTATAATTGCGTAGCAACAACTAAAACATCAGTGTGTTACCAACATTATTCTCCTCTTCAATCCTAAGAGCTGGCACAGCACTCTGCCAGCTATTATGAAGACAACTTTATTCCAGATGAAACCAGGACACAGCTATTATTGTAAACCTTTCCTTTAATTTGTGTAGATTGTGATCATGATTGTGTAGAAGAAGTTAAATTCTTGCTTATGCTTAAATAATGTGCCTGTGTAGAAACAGTGTTTCTTGCAAATTTAAGACACACACTAAGATACATAAACTACATTTCTAAAAATAGTAAAAAACGTTTTTTTAAGACTGACTTAGAAAGTATTTTATCTAGAACAGCACACTTAACTGTTTTATTATTAATTGTATAACATAATTGGAAAGCATATAAGTAAATTTTTGTACTTCAGATGCTAATGTTTAGACTTTCAAATGTACTCTTAATCTCTGAATCTCCAGGGCTTGTAATGTCTGGTTACACTATCTTTAAATGTTGTTATGTCTACCTGTTGGTGCATACTCTTAGCTATAATTTAAGTAAGGTCAAGTGATTCTTGATTATCAGGCTGCAGTAAAATGTGTGTAATGAGTTTAAATTCCTCTCTAATTTTCAAATTAATTAATACCGAGCATTGACTATTTTACTAACAGTTTTAGGCCAGTCTGGTTCAAAATGAAAACCATCAGTTTGCAGAGTGAATGAGGACATGTTGGGGGTACTTGTACTTGTGTGTGTGAAAGGATTGGGGTGTTACACATAAATACATGGAGATATATACTTTTTTTTTCCATAGATGTTCTTCCAAGGGCAGAATCTCATCTCAATGAAGTCAGAAACAGAATGTTTACACAGCTTCAGACTCGACTTAAGTGTGAATTGGGTAAGTGATTAATGCAGCTACACCTAAAGCCTTGCATGTCAGTACATAAAAGCATATATGTACATCTGTATACAAAGCTCTTTGCAAATACCTTTATGTTTATTGGTGACATGCATGTACTTTACAGTATGATCAGGTGGTCTGTCCCTTGACTGGTTTTGAGTTTGAGAGCATAGTCTCGTCTTTCAAACTATACTGTAGGTCACAAAATTGTCATTGGTAACAGCCTAATAACATGGATCAATCCTTTTGCTGTGAGGATTAGAAATACAGCCTCAAAGGGACAACTGGAATTAAAATCATAGCGATAAGCTTATCCTCTTTTTTTTGAATTACTGAGAGCTACTTTCAAACGTTTGGTGACTGTTTTTTCTGCCCCATTTTTGAAGGTAAGAAGGAGAGTCCAGTGTTTGCTCTCCCTCTGCTCTTACAACTGGATGAACAAGCAGAGAAGCTGTTCTTGCATTCCTGTTCCTGGAAGTTTGAATGTCTTTGTTGTGGCTACAAATACCAGGACCGGTGAGATTTGGTTTTTTTCAAAGTAACTTCTATATAACTGTTCTGCCTTACCTTTTAAAATCTGTATACATTGCTTGATTTTCTTCAGATCTCCAAGATTTGTACAGCTTAAGCTTGTTGGTGAAGTTTTACATGATCCACTTTTTTAGTCTAGTGTCCGCAAATAGTTTACTGCTGTGTCATGTCTTAGTAAGTCAGGTGATCGCTGAGGACAGACATTACAGGTAACCCTGAGTCACTCTGATATTTTGCTGAGTGTGCAAATTGCTGTCATTCTAAGGAATAAATGCCTAGTGCACTTTTGAAGAATATCTCTTTAATATTCATTTGGACTACGAAGAATGAGAGATTCTCTTAACATAATTTATCAATTTTCAAATAGTATCACAGGGAAGTATTTTCATGAGAAGTGATTTAATACCCTGTAGCTGCTGGTACATGCTAGTAATTTAGGCTTCTCTCAGTCAACAGAAAGAAAGACACCTGCAGAAGACAACTCACTTTACTTGAAAAACACCTGTTTCTATCCACTACCTTTGGTTTTTACAATAAAATTCTAGGTCCTCAAGTGAGATGAGATTAATATTCTTTGTTACTCTGCCAGCTAATGTGTAGTCCTAGTTAACAGGCTGTGTTCCAGAGCCTTTGTTACGTATTGTAGGTTTTGGGGTTTTTTTTAAGTTGAAAAGTCTAGGTTAGGTTGAATATAAAGGAAGTCTTTTCTGTGGCTAGTGAATGAATAAACTACATTATTTCACTTTAATAGCCCATACATTGTATTTTTACACAATATAACTTCTGTGTAATCTCTGCTCTGCACATACTATTTTTTGAAAGCAAGACCTTGTAGAATATGGATTCTGGGGTGAATTGTTTCCACTTCCTTCTCTCCTTGTGTATCTCTACTAGCTAGTAAATTATGCAGATCCTGGTGCAAGCTCTGTCTTATGTTGGAAAGGAAACAGTGATAACATGCTGAGGGAGAAAGAGCAGATAATGTGCAACTGAAGGCCACAGAGCTGCTGAAAACAGATGGCGACTGATACCGTTCCACAGAACTGAATTTAGTGCTGACTTGGATGTGATGCAGTCACAGTGGAATTCACACAAATGGAAATGGCATAAATATTAATAGAATTTGGCTTTGTCATAATGTTTTTGTGACTTTTTTCTCCTGGTAAAGTGTGCATAGTTATTGTTTTCTGCTCAGCAATTCAACTCGCTCTTTTTCTCTGTGTGTGTACACCCAGGTTTAGGAAAACACTAACAACATTCACAAACATCATCCCTGATTGGCATCCACTTAACGCTGTTCACGTTGGACCATGTAGAAACTGTGGTGATGGATCTCAAAGAAGACAAATGATTTTGGAAAAGTAAGTTTGAATACGTGAACTTCAAAATAAAAGACACTGAATTCTGAGAATTCCTTTATTGAACATATCACATTCAAAACCAAATGATTATCTTGGGCTTACAGAGTTTCTAAACTTGAAACTTTGATAAATACTCGCTTTTTAAGATTTTGGATCGTTCTGAAGTGCTGATACAGAAAATAGTGTTTGTTAAACGTGAACCATAGAGCAGTGTTTAACGTGACCGACCTATGTGTTTGAGCTAGGTCGTAAGTACTTACTGGTAGTAAATGCATCAACTGATTATCCACTGTCAGCCTTTTCATAACCCACTGTGGGAGGATAAAGCTGTTGTTTGATTATGCTATACTAGTTTGACTGGGGAACAATGTCCTTTCCTGCTGTGGTTATGTCACAGTTGTCTCCCATTTTTTTCACCTTTTCCCCACTCTCAAAATCCCTTATGTGGTGTTGATTTTTATTTCTCTAATCTATAATGAAATGGAATATCCAGTTGGGATATTCTTAGCCCATGACTGCTGTGCAATCTGAGGAGTCCTGTAGAAGTAGAACAGTAACAGCAGGACAACATACTCTTTGAGATGCCTTGCTTTTTCACTAGAAACTTTTGAGACTCTTTTGTTGTAATAAACTGATTATTTATTGTTTCTTTATTAGAGTACCCTCAATATTAATGTTCCACTTCGTAGAAGGCTTGCCACATAGCAACCTGAAGAACTATTCATTTCAGTTTGAAGAAGACACCTACCAAATAACATCTATTGTTCAGTATCAAACAGATAAGAAGCACTTCATAACCTGGTCTTTGAATCCTGATGGTAAGAACTATAAATTCTGTTATAATACTTAATGAGTCTACATCAAATGCTGTTCTATGAGTTAATGCAATTTGGTCAACAGTCCATATATAACACCAAGGATTTATTGTGTTCTTGGACTTCATATTGAAATGTTGTGAATAATTGTGGGAACTTTGTTACTCAAGGTGAAGGTTTCAGTTTGGTTAAGCTGATTTGTTCAATGGTCTTCTTGTCCTATACTGTACTCCCTGACTAAAGTTATTTGGGTAAAGCTATTTCCTTTCGTAGCTTTGTAAAGTTGAAGAATGCAGTCTGAGCACGGCTGTGGGACAGTTGATATTGGTTATTTTGAAGCCAGTTATTAGTCCATTTTTGGCTGGGAGAGAACATATAGAACTACCAGCATTAATGAAGTGTCTTTCCATTTCTGAACTTAACTGCACCTGAGAGGTGGGAGGCACAAATCCATGCTAGAAACATTACTAATGGTATGATGACTGTACCACTGATGGGAACTCTATAATCAGAGAAGGTGAAAAGTTCATCTTTTGAGTCTCATGCTTCTGTAGTGAGAACAGAGCACAGTCTTGTCAAGTGTTGACATGAAAATTGTCCTGAGAAGTGCATGTTTAGCAACATAGTATACATCATATGTATCTATTTTTAAATTCTTAAAGATGTAAAATATTTGCCCATGATCTGTGAACAATTTGCAGATGATAAGGCAGATTATTAAAACGTGCAGTTTCTCTTAAATCACAGTACCTCCCACCCAGCCAATGTAGAGATCTACAGACAAACTTAATTTGAGAGGGTGGTTCTTCTCACAGACCTGTGCAGGTGTCTTCAGACAGGATGTCACCATCATTAGCTCAGTCAAAAAAGCCCTTAGCTTTGTTTTTTGGTTCACCTGCTCTGACCTGTATTAATATTGCTACAAGTTCTACTACTTGTGCTTCATAGAATCACAGAATCTTAAGGGCTGTAAGGGACCTCAAAAGATCATCTAGTCCAACCCCTTAACAAAGCAGGGCCACCTAGAGTAGGTTACACAGAAACTTGTCCAGGTGGGTTTTGAATGTCTCCAGAGAAGGAGACTCCACACCCATCTGGGCAGCCTGTTCCAGTGCTCCCTCACACTCACACTGAAGTTTTTCCTTGTTTTGTTTTTTTTTTTGGAACCTCTTATGTTCCAGCTTATACTCACTGCCCCTTGTCCTACCATTGGACATCACTGAGAACAGCCTGTCTTCATCCTCCTGACACTCACTCTTTATGTGTAAACATTAATGACATCACCCCTCAGTCTCCTTGAAGCTGAAGAGCCCCAGCTCCCTCAGCCTTTCATCATAAGGGAGATGCTCCTCTCCATCATTCTTGTGTCTCTGCACTGAACTCTCTCCAGCAGCTCCCTGTCCTTGAACTGAGGGGCCCAGAACTGGACACGGTATTCTAGATGTGGTCTCATGAGGACAGAGGAGAGGGGGAGGAGAACCTCTCTCGATCTAATGCCCACAGCCCTTCTAATACACCCCAGGATGCCATTTGCCTTCTTGGCCATGAGGGCACATTGCTGGCTCATGCTCATCCTGCTGTCCACCAGGACCCCCAGGTCCCTTTCCCCTACACTACTCTCTGAGTTCATTCCCCAACCTGTACTGGTACATGGGATTCTTCTTTCCCAGATGTAAGACTCGACACTTGCCTGTGCTGAATTTCATTAGATTTCTCCCTGCCCAAACAGAGATCTCCAAGTTTTCTCTGATGTAATAAAGAGTGGAGAGGAAAAAAACCCCTTTATTTTCTGCTTGTCAAGGGAACGGGTTAATAAAAATATTTGACAAGTGTCTGAGGATAGTGACTTCAATTTTGAAAGTCTCTGAGTCTCTATACTGGTTGTTGTTTATTTTTCAGGAACTTGGCTTGAATGTGATGACTTAAAGGGTCCCTATTGCAAGAGCCATAAAAGATTTGAAGTTCCTCCTTCGGAGATTCATATTGTTATCTGGGAAAAGAAAACATCCCATGTGCCAGAAGAATTGAATTCACAGTTCCAGAGTAAAAATATCAAAGATTCTCCTCTTAATAATGTACAGCCAAACTCAACAGTGTTTCACAGTTTTGATAACACTGTAGACAAAAGACCTGCAGAACATTTCAAAGAGGATTCTGTGAGGACTCCAGATAAGAAAGAGCAGAGGGTAGCTGAGGATGAAGATGTTATTCAGAACGGTTTAGAAAACCTGTCACATGATGATCTTGTAACACTGATGCTTGAAGAAATTCAAGATGACTCAGAAGGTAAATCACTGCTGAATGGACAGATGGTGGGAAATAAACTGGATGTTGAAATGGGCACACCGCAACTGCAAGAATCAACTTTTTCAGCTGACACTCTGTATACAGGAGAGTTTGCTGGGACTAGTCTAGTTAGGAGCAATAAATGCACGTTAGATGAAAATTCCAGCATTTTCTTACCTCTAGAAGAGTTGAACCCAGCAAACAGGACTCTTCCTGTGCCCCAAAAACACAACCTTGATCCATCTGACTCATCGCTTGCTCAAAGAACAGGTGACAAAACTAATTTACCTAACGGAGAACACAGATTAAATTCACAACTACAGCTAAACAAGAAGCTGTCACCAGTAGAGAGTATTGTACAAAAATCACCTGACCTGAAAGATGCAAGCAAAATTGTAGTTAATTCTCAGGTTGCCAATTCTGCTGCTGTCAATAAGTCCTTTCAGCCTTCACACAAAGACCAAAAAAGAGGGTTTGTAGGAAGCTGGGTAAAGAAATTATTAGGCAAGAATACTTCTTTTATGCCTTCAAGTGCCTCAGGTCTCAAGAACGAGAGAAGTAGCAAAACTCCCTCAATTCAAAAAATTAGTGAAGTGCGGTTACCAGTTAAGGGAGCGAGTAACTTTGGTGGATTTCAAAGCAGAGCTACAAAGAAAACAAGTGAGACCCCGAAGTCAGCGGTTCCTCAGAGTAATAATGCTCATCCTTTAGCAAATTTCAAAGGACTTCCTCAAAGCACTCGTCTTCCAACAGCATGTCCTACCACTATGGAAGGCCCAACTTGGAATAAGTCAGGAAGTACGTTGGGTGCCTCAGGTAAAGTGAGTCGGTTCCATTCACCCAGCTGTAGCTCTGGGAAGGCAGAAGAGTCAGACAGCGACAAAACAAAGAAACTTCGCCTAAAACTGTTAAAAAAGCTTAATGCTAAAAAGAAGAAGCTGGCTTCCCTGGATAGGCTGGCAGGGGAGCAGATGGCCCCTGAGCGAAGGGCAAGCGGTGATGCCAGCACCCCCTCGCAGGGCGAGTGCCACGGCGACGGTGAGTTGCTGCAGAGCTTCCTGAGGGAGCTGCAGTATCAGATGGATGTCGCAGAGAGCGAATCTGAGCTGCACGCCAGCTCCAGCCACAGCAGCAGTGATGAAATCCTGGCAGAACTGCTGTCCCCTACTTCAACTGTCGCGTCCTTAGAGGCTCCGAGGAGTGAAGAGGAATGTATGTACATGGAAATGGAGAGCAGCGTTGTGGCGGCCGCACCTGTGCCACCTGCAGGAATGACAAGCCAGGACCACAATTACTACAGTCCTGTAAAGGACAGTGATGTGGAACTTCATACAGTAAGCAAACCCAGCGTGAAAAAACTTGCTTTTGAAAGCCCAACAAGGGAAGATATCCTTGAAGACCTGTTCTCCATTTCAGCACCAAGTTCAATGGCAGGTGACATAGATTTACCTCATTTTGACGAGACTCTGTTTGAAACTTGGTAACTCTTGGGTTTCTTGGGTTTAAGTATCTTTCAGTATTCTGTATATTTTGAAAAAAAAGCACTATTAAATTATATTTTCTAACTAGTTTAATTGCACACTGGCTGTACTTGAACAATTTACATTGAGGATTTTTTCCTTAAAAATTTATTGCAGCAGACACAAGGTTTTAATGCATTTTATTTTTTCAAGAAGCAGTTATTTTAGCTGTCAGGTATAATGATGATATTTAATTAAAAGCTCCTACGAGTCTTATTTTTTGCTGCTTTTAATATGGAAAACTTCTTCATATTCTACTGAGTTTGAGAAATAATAAACTTAGTAGTCTTGATGATGTAATGTTGTAAGCAATACCGTGTAAGTAGTAGTGATTAATTGTATATGATCAATCCACTCCTGAAGTTACGTTATCTGACATAAAAGAGAAGTACCTTTTTGTGTTGGGGGTGTTTGCATCCTTGGATGGATACAAAGATCATTTGCAACACTAAACAGGAGGCTGGCCTTCTGTTAGGAGCTCTGTTCTTCAGCATATCTGTTCTACAGTCTCACTCTGATGCATACACCCCTTGGATCCAAGGAAGGATGGATATGTGGTAGAAATTTTCCTGTTCAAAGTTACGGCATGTACTGAGTTTTCACCCTGGTTAACTGAAGATGTAATTTGGCAGAATGTTCTTCTGAGCCAGGTTCTGTTTTAAATAAAATTAATAATATTGGGCTGGAGTTTTCAGCAATAAGAAAGAATATAAAATGTAACTTCTAGTTTTTCATAGATGCAAATTCCCTTATAAAAGGTTTCTAAGAATTAAAGTTAGCACCTATTACTGTTGTCATTAGGAGCAGAGCAGTGCACCCCTGTCCCCTGTACCAAGGAGAGGCAAGGTGTCGTGGTTTAACCCCAGCTGGCAGCTCAGCCCCTTGCTCGCTCCCCATGCACTTGTGTGAGGGAGAGAACTAGAAGAGTAAAAATGAGAAAACTCAGGGGTTGAGATGAAGACAGTTTAATAGTTAAAGCAAAAGCCATGCACGCAAGCAAAACAAAGGAATTCATTCCCCACTTCCCATGAGCAGGCAGGTGTTCAGCCATCCCCAGGACAGCAGGGCTCCATCACACCTAACGGTTACTGGGGAAGGCAAATGCCAACACTCCAAACATTCTCCCTTCAGTTTTCTTCCCCAGCTTTGCATGCTGAGTGTGGCACCACACGATACCCTGTGGTCAGCTGTCCCGTTGTGTCCCCTCCCAGCCTAGAATCATAGAACTCTTTCAGTTGGAAAAGACCTGTAAAATTATCAAGTCCAATCATTAACCTCACACTGCCAAGCCCATCCCTGGGCAGCCTGTGACAGTGTTTAACAACCTGCTCAGTGAAAAAGTTGTTCCTAATCGCCAATCTAAACTTCCTCTGGTGCAATTTGAGGCCATTTCTTCTTGTCTTATGACTTAGGAGAAGAGACTGACCTCTACTACAGCCTCCTTTCAGGTAGTTGTAGAGAGTGGATCATGTCTCCTCTCAGCCTCCTCCAGACTAAACCACCCTACGTCTCTCAGCTGCTCCTCATCAGACTTGCCTTCACCAGCCTTGTGGCCAACTCTGGACACACTCCAGCACCTCAATGTCCTTCTTGTAGTGAGGGGCCTAAAACTGAACACAGTACTTGAGGTGCAGCCTCACCAGGGCCGAGCACGGGGAGATAATCACTTCCCTGATCCTGCTGGCCACACTATTTCTGATACAAGCCAGGATGCCATTGGGCACGCTGCTGGCATATGTTCAGACAGCTCTTGATCAACATCCCCAGGTCCCTTCTGGGCAGCTTTCCAGTCACTCTGCCCGAAGCCTGTAGCATTGCCTGGGGTTATTGTGGCCCAAGTGCAGGACCTGGCCCTTGGCCTTGTTGAACCTCATACAATTGGCCTCAGCCCATCACCCCTGTGTGCCTCCACAGCCTACTCGCTGCTGGGGTGGGGTGGGAAGCAGCAAAGCCCTTGACGCTGTGAAAGCATCATTCAGCAGTAACAACACCACTGTTACTGTGTTCAGTAGAGATCCAAAACACATCCCCATGCCAGCTACTGTGAAGAAAAGTTACTCTATCCCAGTACAAACCAGCACACAATGCTAGTAAGAGGAAAGCAGAGGAAAATGTGGCAAGACAGCTGTGAGTAAGCAGAAGGGTTCACATCTTGGTGTTTCAGGATTTGTAGAGCTTCCATTTTGCTAGCTGAGAGTCTTTTTTAAACGCGTAAACATGGAGCTGAGGGTATCATATGCTTAATTTGATAAGCTGAACACTTTCCTTGTACTCAGAAATAGCAAGTCTGTGTTTCAGCCCTTTTTAGAGGTGTTCTGCATTTTTTTCATTGTTTTAGACCCTGAGTTCAAAACATTGAGTCCTCAGTCTTTCTCTTCCACCAAGTGCAGTTGAACATAATTCTTACTACAAGTCATAGCTACAGATTTAAATGGTCTTAGATTCCTTGAACCAAGTTCAAAAACTGTTTGCAAAGCTGTCAGTGGCTTCAAACTCACCTTGCCAAGCTATTTCCCTTGCAATTACATGGCTCCTTATCGAACTGGCATTTCAGGCAGTGAACAGTTTAAATCTTGAAACAGAACTCTTTGTAAAGAACAGGAGCCCCTTCTTTGTTTCAAATGTTGTAACTGGTAATGTTACAAAGGAAGGCAAAACAATGGATTCTGAATGCAAAGTGCTGGTGTACTGCTGGTGAAATGTTTGCCTGTTTGTGAATTCCCTCATTAAAAAAAATAAATGCTGACTGCAAGTAGCATTTAATTTGTCAGTGAATAAAACAGGTGCCACTGCAAGGTGTGAGGGGGGCGATAGGATTTTCCTGCAGAGTCTTCCAACCAGGCATTTCTGTACATGCAGAGCACTAAAAGGCAGCATGTTTCCCAACCCCGATGGCCTGAGACTGCAGAGGTTTCCCTGGGCAGGGGAGAGCTGCTTTCCAGCATTGCTACTGTCTGTGACCGGTGGGATCTCAGCCCTAAAGTGGGATCGATCGCAGCACAGACCACGTGAGCTTGGGGTTGGCATGGCACGGAGCATGCTGGGCAGCATGAAGGGCAGACCCCACTAGAAGATGAGGGAGTCCTGGTGGGGAGGATTGTGATCAGGGGTACATCTGCTGTGCACAGGCGCCTGGACAGAAGCAGGATTTGTCAGCATTGGCAGCACCTCTGTGAGTCCTGTGCCTGCAGCTGTGGGGGATGAGGTTGGCACACCGCTGTACCAAAGCTCCAAGGGCATATAAATAGCATTTGATATTAAAGGAAGTGTGAAACTACATCTGATAGTGCTGCAAGTTCTTTGCTGCCTTTTTTCCTGAAGTCGTTAAGGTGACACTGGGCAGATTTGTCTGTTTCCATCAATGTTTTACTGCCTATGCAAGTGACAATTTAGCTGAGATTAAATGAAAACCCCATGACCACAGAAAGCATTTGGAATGTGGTGGCTGCTGGGTTTTTTGTTCTGAGACTAGTTTCAAAATGTGTTTTTTTTCATTTGGTACAAAGAGAATGCAAAGTATTGTATTAGTTTTCTGTCAATTAGAAGTACATGAGGTAGGCATAACAGCAAGTACAATTAGCTAGCAGAAGTCAGGTGCTGTACTTTGTAGGTTTTATGCATTTTAAAGCGTAAATTTCCATCAGTATAATGGCTTCGAAGACTTGAAGAGATTAAATTCTAGATATTTATTAATTTCTTGCATGACATAATCTTGTCAGTCTGTGACTTTTGATTTGGGAAAGGCACGATTGTGGCACTTAGAAATCTACAGCTTTTAGTTCAGAATCTGCTCAGTGGTGGAGGTAGCACTCTGATTCCCATCTTACGCTGCTTCGTGATACAATCAAACACTTCATCAAAGAGTACAGGGAAAAAGCAGGGCTGCCTTCTCAAATCCTGCCTACAATAAAGCAACCTACCTGCAAAGCATCTGCCTGGGGGGTTTTTAGCTGCATACTTGCCAGAGCACCATTCTAGACATGCATCGTGGTGCTGATTACAAACCTGACTTTGATTTTGATATTTTTCATGGCTGGCTATTGCCATTTATTCATCCAGCACTGGTTTTTGCTTTAACGATTCCCTTCCTGAGGATATATGAATGAGTGTGATTGTGTCTCATCTCTGTTCGGTTTGCAAGCCTAAACACCCCTGTTCTCCATGTGAGCCCCTTCGTGCTCAGAGCAAAGCACATTACCTTCAGAGCAGATTGTGCGGCTCCAAGTGTGTGCTGTGCTTTGAAGTGCACCAGGATTCAGCCTCAGAGTGGAAGGTCTTACCAGTCTAACAATAGATCTAAACCAGTGTGCAGACAGAGCGAGAGAGAACAAGGTTATCAGGATTACAAGGCTGATGAGGTTTGCCACATGCTTAGTTTTGCAGCGGTATGCACAAAGCCAGTGCCCTTGTTTCTGAGGGAGGACCTGAGGAAGCTGGTGCAGCACAGGAGAAGATGATGGAGCCTTGAGCCTCATGAAGGAGAGCGAGTGATGCTGGGAAAGGAGTGTAGAGAAGTAGGCCTGGCCTTTCCTAACATAGGGACTGGAAGAGTAACCTGTGGAGGACCTGGTGCCTCCAGTCTGTGTTTTCTGGAGAAAAGCTGAGGAAACAAACCCTCAGGTTTATGCCACGGCACCATAAATGTTACTATTAACTGCCATTACCTGCAGCCAAAACCTGAGCAGTTCCTGGGCTAACTAAACAGCTTACACACCTACGGCCCGTTCGGGGGCAAGCAGGGAAAATGCTGTCATTTGCTGATGGAATCGCACTATTTTTGAAGCTTTTATTCCAAGTTTTTGGATGATGTTCAGACCATTTTATCTGAGATTCACTTCTGCGCCAGGCCATCCTTCCAGAGAGAGGGAAAGGTCTGACTGCAGAGGGGAAAGTTGTGCAGGGGAAGGAACTGTCTTCATTCCCGTCCCGCCGGTTATCCCGCCCGGCCGCTTCTCCGCCAGGCCCCCGCCGCAGGGCCGCCCGCCTCCTCCCGCTCCCCGCCGAGGATGCGGCTGTGCCCCCGCACCGCCTCAGGAAACGGGCACTCGGGATAAACAACGTCAGCGGTGCCATGGAAAAGGGGGGGAAAAAAACTGGTGTTTCCGCCCGGTTTCGAACCGGGGACCTTTCGCGTGTTAGGCGAACGTGATAACCACTACACTACGGAAACCTCCGCTGGCGACATTTCTCCCCCAGCCTCTCTTGAGCCGGCGCGGGAGGGGCAAGGACGGTTCCTCGAGTCGACGGGGAAGCCCGAGGCCGAATACGGCTCTCGGGCAGTTCCCAGCGGTATGAAGGCTCCTCCCCCCGCGGGGGAAGGAAAAAGACGGTGCTCCCGCAAAACGTATCGCATCGTCCCTGGGTGGGCTCGAACCACCAACCTTTCGGTTAACAGCCGAACGCGCTAACCGATTGCGCCACAGAGACTCGCTGGTAACGAGGGCTGCCCTGCTCCTCCTGATTCCCGCGGAGCACGGCGGGGTGGCTGGGGCAGGGGCGCGGGTCGGCCCACGCACACACGGAGGTACAGCCAGCTGGAAAGTGGCTTGACAGGAAAGAATTTGAGGGTCCTGGTGGATATCAAGTTGGAAGTGAGCCCGGGAGGCCTTTGTGGCAAAGAAGGTGAATGGCATCTTGGGTGCAACTGACAAATTGTTGTCAGCAGGTCGAGGCAGGTGATCCTTCCCCTCTGCTCGGCAGTGCTGAGGCCACCCCTGGAGGGCTGTGTCCAGTGCGGAGCTCACCAGTACAAGAGACACACAGGCGTACTGGAAGAAGTCCAGTGAAGAGCCATGAAGATGGTGAAAGCGCTGGAGCATCTCTCCTATGACACCTGGGACTGTTCAGCCTAGAGGAGGCTCTGAGGGATCTCACCAGTGTGTATAAATACCTGGAGGGAGTACGCAAAGAGGCCAGAGACAGGCTGTGCTTGGTGGTGCCCGGAGAAATTGTGAGGTCTCTCTTCTTGGAAATATTGGGAAGACATCTGGATGCAGTCCTAGGTGTGGTCTCTAGGTGGCCCTGCTGGAGCAGAGGGATTGGATGAGGTGACCTCCAGAGGTCCTTTCCAACCTCAACCCTTGGTGGCCAGGGCTCTCTCGAGGCCACCGTAGTGACACTCCATTATTATCACGATGGCTGCTGAGAAGCTGCTTCTTGGGAGCAAAGGAGGAAGAGATGACATAGGAATTCCCCACAGCTTGGCTCACTGGGCACCACTCAAACCCAACTAATCAATAGCTTCCCGGGAAATTGGAGGCTTTGCCAAAAAGGCCTCAAAAGGGGCTGTCCTGAGCCCCGCTCAATTCTCTTGTCTTCCAATGGCAGAGAAAATACCAAATCTGCAGCTGTGCCCATTTCAGAGGTGGGTTTCCAGCATCCCAGCAGAGTGGCTTGGAGTCAAACTGATCTCACAGTGTTGCAGCAACACTGCAGGGTCAAACTGCTGACATATAATAAAGATAAGCCCAAAGAACTGCTGCGGGGAAGGAGAGCCCTGGCACAAAGACTCAGTGACATGGGGCTCACTAAATGGGCAGGAGCTTTTGAGGTGACATTCTGCCTGCTTCCAGGGTATCATTCTCTTGGCCATGCAAAATGAAGACAGCATTTAAAAACCTGCAGCCTTGCCCTTTTCTTGCACTTCACATGTCCAGCTCTGCTGTGCTCTCCTTTGTTGTTTTGTTGGGCTCCGGAAAGGAGGCGATGCTGAAGCAGACTGACGTGATGGCAGGTAGTCACACACATGTATGTAGATGTACGACATATTTGGTGGTTCTGTGGCACTTTGAATTTGCAAAGCACAGTACTGACATTAACCAGCCAGTCCAAGGGGCTTGAGTGCCATTGCATTTATGATAGGGAGTGACATTTATATATAGGAACTTGACAGAAGCAGCTTTTCTTTTATGAGGAGACACATTTCCACTGGAGTCCTTGCAGCCAAGTGCTGAGCAGAGTGCATGACAGGAAAGGAGAGATGCACATCCTAAAAGATATTTATAGATCTGTGTTCCCAGTCCTTTCCTCTTCAGTATGACAGCAATTCTACAAAAAGCTTATTTTGACTGGCTGTTCAAGATTTCCAGAGGAGGAGATTAATGTGTGTGAAGCCTTGCAGTGCAACTGGAAAAGCTCGCTGGCTTTGCACATTTTCCTGAGCTTCATGGCTCACCACGTCAAGGTTATCTTCCTCAGACAGGAAGGTGTGGATGTCACATTGCGAGGCAGCAGGAGGGAGGGCTGGGGTCTGGCAGCAGCTGCTGAAGCACAGAGTTAGCTGTGCCTGAAGCACCAGCCACAGCTGAGGGTTACTGTGGACATGGGCATTGTTCCCCAAGGAGTCCTGTCCCTTCTCCCTCTTCCCTTTTTTTACCCATTTGAGAAAATCTCACATTTCAAGTGGCCAAACTGGATATGATGGATGTGCCTCGCACTGATCTTTCTTGCACATACACTGGGTTTTCTGGTGGTGCCAAATTTGCCTGACTCAGACAGTGATCCTGTATGTATCCTGCAAAAAAAGGGGAGGCAAGAGCCTTCTAGATGTTTAGTTCACAAGGAGAGGGAACAATTTAATGTGCAGTTATGGCAGAAGCTGTTTGCAGAGTCATTTTGGCCCAGCCTTAGCTCTTCCTTTACCAAGGCAATTCCCCAAATGGCAAAAAATTTGCCAGAACCTCCTTCTGTCCTGCAGCTATTCCAGTGTCAAGGGGTACAAAAAGATAATATTCTCCCTTGCAAGGGGTTTGTGCTGTATCCACCTGTATTTACTGTATCCAACAGTGTTGCTCTGCTGTGGCAAAGGGAAGGGTCTTCTTCCATGTCTCTCATACCCTCTTGACTTCCTCTGCTTTTCCTTAAGCAGAGTGATGTTGCACTTAAAAAACCCCCTAAACCTGCAGTTTTTATTTTAAGGCAACCATACCAAACAGATTCTTGCTGGCAAAGCTTTTTTTCTCCCTACCCTTCCAGAACTCAGCTTAGCAATTCCTGGAGTTGATGTCATAGTGAGGAGGGGTTTTTTGCAGGGAGGAAGGTGAGACTCCATTTGCCTCCCTGCCTACGTGACGGGTGACTATGGAGCGAGCCTCGGCAAGAGGAAGTAACGGGCTGGGTTTCCAGCAAAGCAGCCGTGGTGGTGGTGGGTCCTGGGGTACTGAGTGGTGGCCTGGGACAGGCAGGAATTGGAAGAAGCAGAGCAGGAGAGAAAAGCAGGGCAGTGGGAAAGCAAAGAGATGGAAAACAAGCAGCAAGACGAGGAGAAAGCGAAGGCATTAACAGCCCAGCCCTTGCGACCTGGTCTGCACTTGGGATTTTGGTGGTTGGGGTTCAGCAGTTATTTGCTTGTACCCAAACTACCTGAGAGTTTTTCATACCTAGTAGCACAGATGATATTGATTTGCATGATAGAGAGGCTGGATAAAAACACCTGTTGTAAGTAAATGTGTCCCCATTGAACCAGATGGATCCCTGCTGGGAAGTCCTAGGGGCAGTGTCCCATCCCCAGGGAGGTAACCAGTTATCTGTTTGGGATGCAGGATGGCACTCAGACCTCCTGGATAGCATGTAGTGGACTACAGACAGACAGATGGGGGAAAAAAAAAAGTTGTCCATGGCTCAGGCCAGTGAAAATGTTACTTCTATTAGCGTTAAATTCCTACTAAAATTAAGGATTTTTCATTTCCCCATCAGAGTATGGACAAAAGGGAGCAGAGTGGTTGCAGTTGTCAAGGGATGTGCTCTTTGGAAGAGGATGCTTTCTGACAGAAGCTGTGAGACTTTCTGCAGCCATCCAGCACCTCAGCCTGTGCTTCCCTGCAGTCTCCATCGCAGGGCTGAAGCTGGGGCAAGAACACAGTGCAGTAATTACCTTCAGCTGTATTTGGCTTCAACTGCTAAAATCAAGGTACAAGTGTGAAGTCTGAGCCTGTAAAATTCTGAATACTGGCTTCTGTCACCATCTTCTAGGGAGTTATTTGTAGGGGGAAGGATGCAAGAGCCATCCTTGGTAATGAAAGACATATTCCTGTGCCTGCCTGTGATATTCACAGCACTTGTTTACTGCCCATTCAAATATGCCAGATGGATCAGGAGCTTTTAGCTTGTGACCTGGAGACCTAGGGTCTCCTCACTGGTGAGGCTGATGGAGATGTGGATAGGGAGAGTACACTGCGTTACTGAGACTTGCCAACGTTATTTCCCCTCCCAGATACTTGTGAGGTGGTTGAGTACTTGCAGGCAATGGCGTGATAGCCTGGCTGTTCTTGTCCAGCCTTTCTGCTCTTCCACACAGCCAGCCAAATGCTCAAACATGCTTTAGATATCAAGGTTGCTATTTTGCTTCTGTGCAGGAAGGGTAATAGGTATCTTTCCACATTATATAATGTTGTAAATCACAGGCATATAATCTCCTGTTTGTCTGGGCTTCATCTATATATCATGAGTGAGTGAGTGAGCCTGTGTCTGTGTTGCTCTGACAGGCACCTCGGTGCTGGGTGCTGCCACTGTCCTGTGAAGCCATAGGAAGTGTTTCATGATTCAAGATAAGAAAGACCTTCACTTCCTCTTTCTGTGCTCGCAGGAGTGAGCTCCCGCTGAGGCTGCACCATCCACCCTGACAGCCCACTGGCAAAATGGACCAAGAAACCCTGGGAAGTGTTGTCCTGCTCGCCATCGTCACCTTGATAAGTGTTGTCCAGAATGGTAAGACAAAGATAAGCATTTATTTAAGGGCTAATAGGGAGCTGAGGAAAGTTCAGGATGATGTTTGGATAGATATAATGTGGTTATAAGAGCGTGTGTGCTTGGGTGTGACTTGGCTTTAAAAATGAGCTTCTAAGTGTATAATTTTGTGTCCTTTTGCCGCAGTGTCTTGGCAGTCACAGGGTCCCACTCTGTGGTATTCCAGGGTTTGTTACACATATGTCAGAAAGGACCAATATGCTGGGGTAACCCTGTGACAATATGCCTTTTGATTCGAGGGCTGAGACGTCCTCTCCTAGCCGAAGTCCCTAATATTGGGCAGCCTGAGCAGGTCTCCAGCTGCAGCCCTGCTGCTGTGGGCAGGGGCTGGGCCCCAGGAGGCTGCTGTGGGTCAGACTTTTGCACTGAGATGGGTGAAGGGGACAAAACTGCACCAGCTCGTCAGAGGAGTCTGTTGGATTGTTTGTGGGCAGGCATCTCTCCTGCTTTCCTGCATCTCCAGGTTCTTCAGCCCAACTAATCTCAATTAACTGTGGCACTGAGAACATTGCGCATTTCCTGCAGTGGAGAAGTTTCCTTTTTTAGCTCTTATTTGGACGTCTGTAGTCTCTACTATTGTTGAGGATTTTTAAATAAAACAAGTTTCTCTCTTGTGCAAATCTGATTTTAAATTGATTATCATCTCTTGCAAATACTTAATCATTTTAGCAGGAAATTCTGCCAGGAATACAGAGACGTGAGTGAGTTTTGCCCCAGCTGCCCTGAGATGGCCCGGGTTCAAGGGGAGTCAGCACTGAGATGGAGGGCTGATGCAAATTCTAGGAACCTTCTGTGGAGACTTCCTGGTACAAATGGAAGAGTCCCACTGAGCGCAAACCCCATGTTCTGTCCTAGGAAATGGGCTATTCTTGGGCTGCTGCGGAGAGGGGAAGTGGTGGGAGCCTCAGCATAAGTCTGGCTGCCTGACAGCAGAACAAAGGAGATGCAAACTGGTTTACTTTCAACATAGGCCCTAAATGCCACATTGTTTGACCCAATGCTGATTTCTGGTAAATGCGCAGCGTGTGACATCACCAGATTGTGACACAGAGATAAGACAGCATACTGCAACTAAGAAAAGATGTTCAACATACATCTCTTGCTATTTAACCAAATTACTTTGAATACAGGTTTCTTCCCTTTCACTCTGAAACTTGAGCATTTGCCTTCCAGCCTGACACGCACTTTCATCTCATGGAAATCCGTCTGGGAGATTATTGACCCAGCTGCAACAAACAGGCAGCACGATGCTTGACAGAAGACTTAGCATGCCAAGCACGAGTGGCACACAGCCCTAAACCTTGATTTCAGACCTTGCATGGTCTGATTTTCCCCTCCCAGGCTTTCTGCCCGGAAAGACCAGACTGGTATGCAGTCCTGCAATGAAGGCAATAATTAAGGCAGTAGAAATGCTTATAAAGGGATATCAGTTGTACTGAATTCTTGACATGGCTCTGGTTCAGCAAAGCACTTGGGCATCTGCTTGACTGTCAGTACCATGTAGATTCTCGTTCATATGCTTTTCTGCATTTAGTGCAGCATTAGAAAACAGTTTCAGTGAATGCTGTTATTCCCCAAGCTGGAGGTGGGCTGTGGTGCTGCCCCAGCCACTGTCACCTTGTTCATGTTGGGAATCTGTATATCCTAGAGTGACTCATGTGGCCAGATGCCAGTGAGTCACACACGCAGCTTTAGCTTTTGTTCTTGCATCAGAGAGATGTTGCAATATTCAGGGTAAATCAGTAGCCATTGCTGAGCAGACTGGGATGGAGGAAGCAGAGTGAAGTCAATGGAAAGAAGGAGCAACCTGCGCATGTGCCAGCCCTTGCTAGGCTGGAGTGTCAGTGCACAGTTTCTGTGAGCATGAACTCGTGAAACAAACAGTCTCCTGGTGCAGATGAGCTGAATTAAGCCCCTCAGCCCCAGCCCTGCTCTCCTCACTTGTCTCATGCCAGCCTGTGAAACTACCCTCTTCCCTTGAGGTAAAGAGAAGGAAATACAACCGTGGTGTTGCGAGTGGCTCCAAGCTGTAGCCTCCCATTTCCCAATGCCATGCTATCGGGAGCCCAACACTGCTGAGATGGGAGTGCAGACCTGCAGTTAGAGTCACTCCTGGATGTGATCTGCCAGCTCTGCTCTGGTCCTTTGCAGAACTTCACACTGTCTGAGACTCAGGCAGGCAGGATGCATTCCTTGGGCTACCCTCTCGGATGATTCTGGAGGCCTCAAGGGCATGTGAGGTTGACAGGGCTAAGGACTCACAGAAAAAGGGAGCTACTTTAGGGATGAAAAGCTCACTTGAAGCAGGAGGCTCTGCCTCTCTGTATGATGGTGACGTGCTGAGTTCCCCTCCAATTCACTGCCCTCACCTGGGGGTCCACGTGGTCCTGAGGAAGTACAGCCAGTGAGGTGAGTTGGAGGTAATGAACCTAAAAATTTTTGCTAGCTAAGATGTGGATGCCTCATGTGAGGTGGCTCTCTAAGCTCTTTCTGGAGTCAATGGAGAATGATCAGCATTTCTGTAGGGTGGTTTCTCTCATGCTGATAGCTTTCTGAAGTATAGATTGATGTCTTGAGGTTCCTTTCTTCTGTTTCCCTCTATCACCTACTGTCACCTAGAGAAGGAAAATATCTACCTGCTCAACACTCCTCAACGTCTCTGAAGTGAGGTGAGACACTCCTTATCCATGGCGCAGGTGTACATGATGATCCTGTCTCTGTCCTTCACCCTACTGCCCAGTCCTTTGACCAAAGATCCATACACTGGATGTCAGAGGTTCTAGAACAGATGCCTGGACCTCCACAGCCAGATCCTTCTCAGAGGACCAAGCCCTGATCCCAGAGGCTGTACACAAGGAGTGTCACTATCTGTACTTCCAAGCTCTTGTCTTGGTGACCAGTGTCATGCTGGAGTGTCAGGCACTGTTCAGACTGGTGGCGCTCAGCATGCTGTAAAATCACTGCAGCAGCATGCTGCCATTTGGGAGGTGGCAGCACCTGCAGCAGCAGAGAAGGAGGTACACACAGCTTGCTCTTGGCTTTCTCTGAAGCTGTGGCACCTTCTAGTGATTTCACATACGTGCTAAAAGGAAGAGAGAAGGTATGCTACGTATCCCAGTGAGCCCATGCAGTCCCAGGCCTGCAGGAAGTGGTTTCCCATCACTGCAGCTTTGCCTAAGACAAAAAATGCCATTCAACCTAGTTCTCTGCAAGCTGGGTAGTGGGTGGATGGAGACGCTGAAAACTCCCAGTGGCAGTGCCACTGCTCCGGGTCCTGCAGGAGCCGGCCAGTGCTTTGTGCTGGTGGCAGTGGGAGGGTCTGCAGCCTGGTTCAGAGCCAGGATGCTGGCTTAAAGCACAGCGGGTTTTTCTGCAGAGAGGCTGTATGTACCCAGGGAATCACTTGATATGGAAAGCAAAAAACTCAGTACCTTTTAGTGAAGGCAATGGAAGTACAAAAAGCTTGCTTGCAGCATCAGTGAGGGGAAAAAAAAGAGGTGACTTCAGATTCCCAGGGTGAAATCCTGCAGCTTCTGAAGTTTTACTTTTATTATGTTTTATTGTTTAGTTATGTTATAATAATAACTTTCCTGATGGGTTACCTTTTATATACATCTTTGACTAATATTCTAAACCACAGAGTGATTTGGGTACACCGAGATGGGATGCACAATAATGCAAAGCTTGCAGCTCGTAGCCTGTCAGGACTGTCTGGTGTCTTTAGAGACATGACTGATGGCCTCTGGTTTAGAGTCATCAGATAAAATGTGTTTGTCAGGTGCACAATACATTACCTTAGGGTGCTGCATTTTTGCAGCAGCTAACACCCTGACACAAAGTCATTGCTTAAAGGGAGGATACATAAAATATGGACACAGAGAAATCAACCATCAGGACAAGGTTTTCAATGGGCCTTTCTGGAAAATTAACCAGCCCTGCAGGATGTACCTGGTTTAGCAAAGGGGTATCACTAAGGCAGAAGAGACTCCCTTGTCTCCCTGCTCTATTAGAGAGCAAGAATTGAGTTTGGCAGCTCAGACTGGAAAACTTTTTTTCCCACTGGGGTCAAAAAGGACAGAGTCTGGGCTGTGCTTCTGCAGCAGACAGAGGTGCAAGCTGCCAAAAGTGCAGGGTGGGGACAAAGCAGGTCTCAGAGGTGAAAGCCTGCTGCCAGTCACATACAAACACAGGGGATGTCTGAGGTTGAACTGCGCTGCACCCTTGCACAGGGGGTTTGATTATACCTTGGTGACAGAGAGAGTGTGCTGACCACATCCTGCGCCTCCATATACCCACGTCCTCTCCTGCCTCATCCGGCCTGGACGCTCGTGAGTACAGAGCTGAGCCCACAAAGCCCAGCTTCTGTGGTATCTCCAAACTACATCTCAGATATGTTGTGGTTTTTTTAACAGCTTTTTTTGCGAGCAAAGTGGAGCATGAAAGCAAACACTGCAATGGCAAGGGGTTCCAGCGGCTGGGATCCTCCGCCTTCGACCGCGTCTACACTGCCAAGTGAGTAGGCAAGCCCTGAGGAGCCAATGGGGCAGAACAGGGTCTGTCTGTCTTCACTGGGGTTTAATCCAAACCCTTTTGGGGTCTGGAGGTGAGCTCCAAATGCCCTCAGAGGAAGGCGTTGTCTGCAGTCCCTTGCTGCGTGCATTGCAGCGGTGTTCAGACCCGTGGTCCTCTAGTATCTTTGCTGATGCGCCCAACTCCCTCCTGGATGCCCTGTGCTGTGTTTAAATTGGACTGGCAGCCTTTATGAGTCCCTTCATTTGGGAGCCGGTTCCGCCAGCACTAGCTAATGCTGGCAGTGTGGTAGAAGTGCAGCTGGTGTCCCAGGGGAACTGCAGCTCAGCAGGAAAGAGCTGGTGGAGAGATGCTGACTTGCTGAGGAGCAGGTTGGTAGCACATTTCATACAAACTTCTTGATCCCCAATAGCTCCCTCAGCACGTGGCTCTTCACTTCTCCATCACATCCTCTTGTCTTTGACATCCCTTCAGGGGATGAAGAGGGGAGAATGAATTCTGACCTAGAAGAGTAAAGAACATAAAATACTTTTTTTGTTACCTGTGAAGTACTGACAATGTGCTTGAAATTGGATGGGATGTCCAAGAGCTGCCCTTCACAGGTGTGCAACCTCTGCTTCCTCCTCGGCCAGCATCCCTGGCCAAAGGAGGCAACTGGACATCACTCCCTCCAAAGACATATTCCTTCTGTGAGACACTCCTACTTGCAGTGCAATTCTCCTTTTGTTGGTTTCATTCAGTTTTCAATGCAATCAATAACTTGATTAATGTTACTTAATTACAAGGACTTTCTGAGCCAATAAAGCACACAGAGTCACTTATACATGTGCCATGACCAAACAGCTTAGAGGAAGAGAGTGGCTTCCACAGGTACCAGGCATGCGTGTGGGATGGTTTGTTTCCCTCAAGGAGCAGAACAAAGGCACCCATTATCCGAGTGAGGACATGGGGAAGCAGACCCGCGGGTGAGGCAGCCGCTGTGATCAGGCCCAGCCCTGCCAGATGGGCCTTGGCAGCTGCCTGCTGCAGCCAGGCCCCTCCAGGCTAAAAGCACACCTGCAGCCTAGATTCATCTCCCACCACCCTTTGCTGGTGAAACATGTTGATTTTGTTTCTGTTTCCCTGTGTTCTGATTTCTCTCTCATAAATTCCTTTCTAGCCAGAACTGCGGACACGCATACCCTACGTTTCTGGCCGTGCTTTGGTGCGCTGGCCTTCTCTGCAGCCAAGGTAACACACAGGGATTTCCCCACTTTCAGCAAAGGAATGGTGTTCCCAGATACAATTCAGGACAGTCTGGGCCAGGGACATTTCTCAGAAAGGCTTTATGGATGACATCCCTCTGGTTTGAGTGGGGGGTTTAGTACTTGGATGCTGTATGCCACATCATTCACCCATTAATTAAATGGGCTGCTTTGATTATCTTACCAGAGCTGCCAGCCCTTCCCAGAACTCAGGGCAGCTCAGGACTATTCCCCTGCATTTCTAAGTATGATCCCCTTCAATGCACTTTGAGTTGTCCTAAGGACTTTTCCTGGGATCTCTGGCAATTCTTTCTGTAAGAGGGGAGTTTCTTGACCAGAGAAAGGCTTTTGTCTGCAGACATGGGAAAAACTAGAAAGGGAGAAAAAGAGGGAAAGCCCCTTTCCATGTGCTCAGGAATGAGTGTTGTATAGTCCACCTGCTCCTAGAGCAGTGCATCTGTCAGACACCATTTATTTCTGATGAAAGCAGTGCCTGAGACAACGCTGTCTTTCCTGAGCTCAACATGACCCACACTGGGCTTCTGCAGCTGTGGGCAGGATTACACCCCAAAAACTTCAGAAAAGCTGATGTGAGGGCAAGGCAAGTGCTATTTTTCCCACACAAAAGCCTCTGTCCTGCTTCCAGCACTCATTCCAGAGATCAAGGCTGCAGGTTCCCATTTCCCAGTCCAGCCCAGGCAGCGAATGAGGATGGGGCAAACAGTGAGGCCCTGATGTTTGTAACCCCTTGTTTTACTCTGTGTCCAGCTCCTGCTGCCTTTGCTGGCCTGATGTACCTGTTTGTGAGGCAGAAGTACTTTGTGGGCTACCTTGGGGAAAGGACTCAGAGGTAAGGACTTGCAGAGCCTGTTCACAAACTGCAGGATAGGGGAGGAGCCGTGGGAGGTGTGGCAGCACTGGGGATGGGACAGCTCAGGAACAGGGTAGCTGCTTCAGCAGCTCCTGCTCACAGCCTCATCAAACCCATACGTGTGTGTGTTTGTGCTGCTACTTGCACAAGATCATCCTTTTATATTAATAATGCTCATTACACACTTGTGGAAGAAGATTATCCTGCAACCTGTGACGTCTGAGAAGACGTTCAAGTCTCTCTGAATAGCCACTTTTGTAAGCAGCAGCCTACCCTGAGCACATGAAGTCAAATCCAGGCCCAAATGGATCCTAAAAATGGCATTTAAGAGCTCACAGCTGCCTTGCAGTGCAAGACAGAGCAGAAACTTGTCCCCTCCATTTCAGCCCCCGAGACCTTTCAGCTGGTCTCAACAGCAGAATCCAACGTCTGAGGACTCCTCAGGTGCGGTGACATACATTGACAAATGGCTTTCCCCACTTTCTGTCTCCTCAGCACTCCTGGCTACTTGTTTGGCAAGCGTATTATTCTGTTCCTGTTCCTCATGTCCATGGCTGGAATACTCAACTACTATCTCATCTTCTTCTTCGGAAGTGACTTTGAAATACACATAAAAACGATAACCAACGCGATCTCTCCGCTGCTGCTCATCCCCTAGCTCCCCACAGCACTGAGGGGTCAGCGTGCTTAATATATCAACACCCAGAAGCAGCCGTAATTCATCTGTTTAAGAAATGAACCTATAACCCTCTTCAATTGCTGTAAATCTCATGCTTGATGGGCTTTGTAGTTTGATTTAACCTTGCTTTTTGCTTCAGGAAGAAGATTTATCACGAGCACTTGGCACACCTAAGGAATGGTAACAACCTCCAGTTAGTTCTGTAGGGTTTTTTTTTTTCCCTAAACTGCATCTTGCAAGCTGATTGCATAGGCTGGAAGGGACATTGTATGCTTGTTTCATAACTGCATTGTACCTAGCTCCTACCCCAAAACCCAGGAGCTTCTCAGAGTAGTTTCTGACCGATGGCCCCTGCAGTTGTCCTCACACACAGGCACAGCTTTTTGCCAGCATCCTGCATGCCCCTGCCCAAGAAGAGGCAGAGACCAGCCCCTTCACCTGCCCTTTCACTCCCACTTGTTGATGACTGAGCTCCTGCTGCTGCAGAAGAGGCCCTGTCTGGTCTTTCTTAATAAATATTCATGTACCCAAGGCTCCCGGCACTGATCTCATTTACACTTCAGTATTTTTGTTCTCATGGAGCTGTGTAAAAGCATCTTGTGTAAATGAGGAGCTGCTGTGTTGATGATGGGATTGGGTCTGTTTTGCTTGGCTTTGTTTAATAAAGCAGTCTAAAGGGATGAAAGCTGTTGGCTCCCATCTCCTTTGCCTGGTGATCCCGATGCTCTGGACAGGGTAAGCAGAGCAGGAGGAGCAGGACTTGCCCTTTGTGTGGCGGTGGGCATGGCCTGGCAAGGACATGCATTTAACAGCTCCCTCTCAATAAGCAAGTTCAGTTTTCTGCCTCTGTCACTAACAATGTGCCCCCACAAGTCTGCCCCATTGGATTAGAGAAGCAGACCACATCAGGCAAACGAGCCAGCCCCATCTTTTAAACACTGCCACCCTACGAGTGCTCCAGCTTTTAAGCCTGTTTGATTACTGCATGCAGGATGGATAACACTGTATTTTATGACTCCTTCAGGAGGGACAGAGACTCTTTATGAGTGGAGGATTTTCAGAGCTGTTGGCCAAAGGGGATGCAGACGGATGCCTGCCTTTGTACTCCAGCAAGGCTGCTGGGTTTGGTTCCTGCCTGATGCGTGGCAGAGGCACTTGTGCACACTTGTTCCCCTGAACCTCTTCCTGCACCATCTCTACAGCTGACTGCTCCCAGTGCCAAAATAACACACATTTTTTTTTCTCTTGTCTCTTAATGGAATTTTAGATCTGAAAGATTAGTCATAAACAGATGTATTGTGTTGATGATTATCTAATAAATGTTTTCAATGGTCAGAATAGGTAGTTAAAAATCATCTAACCTCCTAACCTATAGCTGCTGGGACATCTCATTCCCAGGCACAGTGTTTACATTCCTTCCCTCCCCTCCTTTCTCAGGCCACTACTGGTATCAGCAGACTCATGTTGCCCGCTACGCATCCTGGTTCAGAGGAGGGGATACTCCACCAGCATCACTGCCCCTGCTCTACAGCCAGCCTGCTCTCCCTGAGATACAACACTTGTTTATGGAGATCATTGCTAGTGGGACGTGGCTCCCCAAACCTTATGTGTCCACTTTGCAGGTCTCCAGATCTGGATGAGTGTCTCCTGGTGCCTTTTGTCCTCTATAGCAAGATGCAGGTCACTTGACCTCCTTCCAATGTCTCCTGCTAGCATGAGAAGAGGCACTCCACCAGCCAACTATAAAACATAAACAATTCAAATGTCTATTTTGGGGCAGATAATCCATCCCAGAATGCTCAGGCCTCTCTGTTGACTTGATGGTTGATTTCTACATGGTAGGTGAGATCGGGTCATCTTCCAAGGGAACTAATGCCCACCTTTTGTTGTAATCACTTGTTTTGCAATGTCTTCTTCCTGCTTCTGATAACAGAAGAAATGAAAATGTAGGCAAAGTCTATTTTCCATCTAGCTATAAACAGAAATGGTGATAGTATCAGGCAAACAGGTGGTACATAACTTGATGACTATGTAAATTGTCTGTGAACATCACACTGTGTTTTCCATGTTGCAGGCAAGCCTTGTGGTTGCGTTTGCCTTCCCACTCTTTCTGTGAAGGGAAGGCATCATCTGTACTGTTTGGGCTTTTCCCACTTTGTTAGACAGCTCTGGTTTTTCTTTTTGGCAGTGAAACCACCCTGTTACTCAAAACACCACAAACATAGGCTCATTGCAGGTGGTTGGACTAGATGACCTTTAAAGGTCCCTTCCAGCCCAAACTCTTCTATGATTCTATAGATCCAAATGCAAAAAATACATATGATACTGTAAAAGATTGTGGGCACATACTAGGGTCACATACACGTGAAACTGCCAGGACCTGCTGAGCTGCACTGGATGGGAGGACATGACTGGTGACGGAAGTAGCAGACCCTCTGACAGCTCCTGTTTGAGATTGGCTTGCAAGCTCTGGAGGCCAGCACTCATGGTCAGTGTGTTTGCCTACTGTATCTGTATGTGTGTATATATATGTATATGTATGTATGTATATATAGTAGGTGCTGAGTCATGTGAATGCTAGAGGCTTTTCAGGAAAGGCAGGGAAGTGGGTTGCTGAGGCATCAGACCTCTTGCAGCTTGCAGACTGGGTACATCTGAGTCTGCAGAGACTGCTGGAAGCTGGGTTATTGCAGGATGCTTTTGATCTGCTGACAAAGGCCTGGAGTACATAATATTCTTGACACAGTAAGCGTGTCTGCTTCTGCACAGCACTACAACCCTCTAGTGGAAACTTGGCCCTGTCTTGCACGCTGGTGCTTCTGACCGTGGGATGAGCCTTCCTTGGAGCTTTGGATGCGACAGCATCCACATTTCTGAACAAATGTGATGTTGCTATTGAATGCTTTTTTTAACTATTCTGGCAGGAAGAATCCCCAGTCTCAAAGCAGGATTCCTGTCCAACCCACCCCAAAGTCAGCAGTCCTGCTTCGCACAGGGGCTGAGCAAGCAGGTAACATCCAAGCAGGGTAAGAAACCTGTGCTCACCACCCACAAGGTTTCCTGCAGCATTTCCCAGATTCCCAGAACTTGTAAAATCACCCTGTGCAGTATCACAGGTTCTGAGTCACATCTGCGCCAAGTCAAGTTGCCGAATGATTGTCTGAGGACTAGGAGAGCGGTTCTGCTGGTATGGAGCAAAGGCTGGCCCTAGGCAGCTTCTCCATCTCTCACCTGCTCTGAGAGTACTTTCTTTAATCAGTGCATCTGGTTTAACATTCACACAAACCTTTCAAATGCGCTGTCAGGGTGGGATGCTGCAAAGCATTAAGTGCTGGCACAGATCAGTGCTGTGCCTTTTGCAGACCGTAGTGGGAGCAGTAGTGGGGCCATGTGAGGAATGCTTGGACATAGTTCGCTCTCTGTAAGTGAAAGGACAGTACAGAATGAGAATAGTGGTAAAACCATTCCCTGGGTGGTATTCAATTTGCCAGTGTGAGCAGTGTGAGCATGCCCATGGAAAAGCCATGGTAAGCTGTAGAGCCCAGCAGCACCTGCCCAGTGTCCTTGCAGAGGATGTGCCAACACCTGGGAGGGAGAAGGACACTGATGTTCCTTCAAGGCACCCAGGGGATGTGTACAGGATTTACCATCCCTTTGGAGAATGAAGACTGCTGTTCTGGGGCTGTCAGGGAGGGTGTAGGACGCCTCAGCCTGATGGATTGGTGGCTCAAGAGATTAGGATGGAGAAACATCCTCTGCACCACTAACTGGCTGCAGCAGGGAAAGATCTGCCTTTAGCAGTGCTGCCTTGAGAACAAAGAAAACATGTCCTGTGGAGAGGAATTGCTCAAGCTGGTGCTTGACCTCTGCCTGTCAGTGTAGCTGTCCTGGGTAAGAGAGGCTGCAGGCAGGAGGGCATCAGCACTGCTCCATCCATCCCTCCTGCCAGACCATCTCACTGCTACCAGCCAGTGCCCAGAGACATGAAAGCTAGCAAAAGGGAGATTCCTGCCCCTAAGGACAAACAGTGTCCACAGTGAGCTGTTTTTCTCCTTTAAAGAAGAAATAAATAACTTTTCCATTTCAGCTGTGAGGCTCTTCACACTGTGAAATGATTCCATCAGACAGACGAGCTCCCAGGGTTTCATGCTGGCTGCACACTGAGCTGCTCGGATGCGCCAGGCGCCTCCCGCTCGTCCCTGGGGAAAGGTCCAGGCACCAGTGGCCATCTGTGATGTGGGGTGGGGAGGGCAAACAGGGAGTGGGGAGGTTCACTTACAAAAATAACAGTGTGATGGCATTGCTCTGGAGTTAAACTCAGGGTTACAGCAGTGCCATTTTGCCATGTGGGACCCATCAGAGGCTGCTTGTGCATTGTGACATTTCGCGAGGCCAGGAGAGGCTTCAGGAGGCTTAGGGGAAGGAAGGGCTGCCGCCTGCTTCATGGCTATTTGCTGCCATTCACACCAGTGTATGGTGCATTTATTGTTCCTGTGTTCTCCCAAGAGAGTGCCACTGCTGCCTTCATCCCTAAACAATGTTTTCTGCGCTTTTGGCACAGCACTTCAGCGGAGGGCAGCCTGACCCAGCAAGAGCTCCCCTCAGTGCTCTGGGATTAAGCAGAGTAGCACAATGTCTCCAGACAGCTGCTTCACGCCTTTCATTTGTGCTGAAGGAAAGCAATTCTTTTCCAAAAAGCAGTGGCAGAGCCCACTGCCCTCAGTAGTGGGAGGGGAAGGGAGGGCTCATCCCCATCTCCAGCCTTGGGGCCGTGGTCCTGCCCGCTGCCATCTCCCTGTGCTCTCCCACTCTGCAGGGAATGTGTACCCTTGCTGGGGAACAGATGTCAGGGGACAGATTTACTTCCTCCTCTCAGATGAGACAGCGTCAGCCATAAACCAAAGCAGGCAGTCATTTATCAGGAGTTTAAGTTACAGCTCAATCTTGAATGATGTGTTCTTTTGGAGTGTCCCATGTGCCTTTAGCAGAGGCAGTGTTAAGGGCAGAAAATAACAGTTTTCATGGCTTAACCCCACTTTTCAGCCCAGCTCTGACTTCATTGCCTAGATCTCATGTGCCTCCTCTCCCTGCTCCCATCAGGCTTCCCAAGCATCCCCTTCAGTGCCCACCCCACTCGTTCGTCCTTCTCTATGTTGTCCCCTCCACATCCCTTCGTCCGGTCAATCTGCCTGTTGGCAGAGTCAGCTGGTGAGCCAGTGGAGGGAGCTGATCTGACTGAAAATAACCTCTTTTCCCTCCCTTTATTGTCCTGTTTTTAACCCATTTCATCCCCTGATCCCTACTGCTGCAGGTAGGGACCTCAACAGAAACGCTTGTGGAGCTTGTGGGGTTTCCCCTCTGCACGACGTAAATGCAGTGTTGACATGTTAGTCTTGAGGCACTCCTGTGTGGGTGAAGTTTCCTTCCCCTAATTCCCAGTGAGTTATCGCAGAGTCATCCAGAGGCCAAACCCCTCCTCCTCTCACCTCATACTGTCCAAGCAGTGCAGAAAACGTGACTGTATCTGGCAAGCTTGCAACCTCTGCTGCAGATGTCTAACAGCACAGCTACTACCTGAGACCCACTAGTGACACAGCTTATATGTGGAAAATAGCAGCAGGAAACTGTGCAGACATGTTATGGGGACCAAAAGTCTTGACAGTCTCTGTCTATCCCACCCACTGTTGGTTTAATGACTCTTGGGCTGCTGCATTTCAGAAAAGTACTTTCATTTCCCAAACAAGCAGTTATGTTTGTAACTGGGTTATTTTTGACTGCAGTAGGAGGACGTAACCCCTTTGACCAGGCCTCACTGGCAACAGCAGAGTCTCATGTCAAACTTGAAGAGGTTGCTAATAAAACATCAGCTCCCTCACAAAAGTCAGCTGAATTTTTTCTGGTCACACACAAGCCACATTGCCTTGGAAACAGTCTTTTATGAAAAGGGTGAACAGAAAAATAGAAAGGTAGATAAACAGTAAGGGGGCCAGCAAGTCCCTGTCCCACCGGAGCCTCCACTTCCCTGCAGGAAGAACACACCTCCATGAGCCTGGAATTCCTTGCATGTTACAAGCCTGGAGCTCGAAGCTTGCCATGTTGGCAACTCTGCAATACCCAGCTCCAGTATGTTGCTGTACAGCACATTTGCAAGAGGCTGCCCTGGCCTGGAAGGTGTTGAGTGTCCTGCATCACCCTCACTCTCGGCTGGCTGTTCCCTTACCTCTGCCCCTACAGATGCCCCGTGCCACGTTCTGGTTTCCCCCTGCACTGTGTGGTCTGAAGAGCTGCCAACAGCTTGTTCAACATCCTAATCTGAAGTAGCGGGACCCTGCCGGGGCCACCTTCCTGGCACTCATGGCTCTGGGTGGGACATGGAGACCCCCACAAATGGACAGCCCAGAGCCGCCAGTTGCTCCAGGCTGGCCTCCCACTGACAAGGGGGTGCCAGGGGATCTGGTCTGCTCTCACACATGCTGCCACCACACAAATAATGATTGGCCAGTGAAGATCAAGACCTGAGGTTGCACATCCCATGGCAAGGCTGTGTTTTCATACACCTCTGAGCACATCTGATAGCTTGCAGAGAATTACAGTGGTTCATAATTCCCTGTGCTTTTCCCAGCCCTTGGTTTCCAAGTCCTGGTCCTGGTGTCTCATCTCCATCTTTGCTTCAGCTACAGCACCCAGCAGATCTTTCCCTGAGCCAGTCCACCCCCTCAAATGGCAGAAGATCACCCATTTCCATGGATTACAGCAGTCTGCACAAAAAGTCTGAGGTGCCAAAGCTTCTACAAGATTAATTGCAGGGTGGGATGTGGAGAGTGCAACTTCTGCCTGTGGCTGTGAGCTGCATTCTGCTCACTGTAGCTAAGGTTGCATTTGAACGATGCCTGGGTGGTTACAGTGTTGGACTTGAGATCAGTGGTGTCATCCTGTGCATGTTCATTTAAATGATGCTCTTAAATGCAGCCAGAAATCACAGGAAGCTTGGGGAGAATCACTGTGTTTACCCCGTGTTTACATCCATTCACCCATTCTCAGCCACCAGCCGAGACAGGATCATTTTTGGTTTGACTCAGTACATCTGATCTCATGCTTTGATGAATTCCTGCTCCCAGCTAATTTTGCAAAGCACACCATGGCTCTCCAGCAAGGCGAGGGGAACAAAGCAGTGATGCACACTGCAAGTCAATGAAGAGACACCCTGCCAAATGTGTTCCTTTGTCAAACGATTCAGCAAATGACTACAGCATGGTACATGTGGGTTTTATTAGTGCAGTATGAAAAAATCAGCACTGTAAATGAAAGAAAGATTAGTCCATAGGCCTTCGAGACTGTATGTAGTTGGGCAGGGCTTGTTCTCTTGCCCCATCAGTATGTGACCATCAGTCACATACAAACATGAATCCTGGATGCCACCAACCTGCTCCAGAGCTTGCAACGGAGAAGTAATATACTCCTAACATTCCCAGGGGAAGAGACATCTGTGCCAGCCCGGGGCACGGTGTGGTGCCTGTGCAGGAGTTCAAGTGGGTGTGAACAGTCTGTTGTGGTGTGGCGAGGAGACAGGTTCCTGGGGTCTTGTGGGGATGCTGAGCATCCCATTGGCATCCTCAAACCATCTGGGGAAGATCACACACGCAAAACTTGCCCTGTCCTCCTCCTATATTGCTATCACTTGAAAGCATCAAGGAGTAAAACCTCTGGGATGGAGCCCACCAAGTCTGGAGTCACTCTGCCAGCTGTGGGCAGAAGCTGGCATCTCCCAGTGACTGTTCTCTCATTACGCCATCCTCCATGCCATGAAAAGTTAATCTCACACAGGCAAGCACCACCACTCCCATCCTGAGGTGTCTCCACTGCTGCTGCATGTCACTCCTGGTGCTCAGGACCCTTCTCCTGGACCTAGAGACATGAGACATGGCATTACCCCTCTGAATCTGTTTTCAAATGAGAAACTTAGCAATGCAGCCAGTGGCAGAAGCTTTAGAGGGCTGGAGAAAGCAGGAAGCTGAGTTGCTGTGTCTAAACTGCTGCTTCCAGGACTTGCTGGGCCCACTGCACTTGGCAGCTGGGAGGGTGGCAGGATGGAGCCCTCGTCTGCAGAGGAATCCGGACTGATCTACTGCTTTTACTCAGGGTTTTTCATACAAGTATGTCAGGAGCAGCCCTGGATGGAACCATGCAACAGACATGAAGGATAGGGTGCATGCATCTTGCACTGGACTCAAAGCACCTGAAGCCTGCACTGTTGCACTGACTGCATCCCATGCTTGGCCTCCTTCTATAAAAATGCCTCTGAGTGCAGGCTCAGGGCAAATCTAGATTAGATATATGCCCACAGAAAAACAAGCATAAATACAGTGCCCAGCAGCTGGGAAAGTGTGGCTCTGGGCAACATTCACCAGGAATTGTAACGCTTCACAGAATCACAGAATGGTAGGGGTTGGAAAGGACCTCTAGAGATCAGCCAGTCTAACCTCCTGCTAAAGCAGGTTCCCCTCGATCAGGTCACACAGGAACATGTCCAGGTGGGTTTGGAAACCTCCAGAGAAAGAGACCCCACACCCTCCCTAGGCAGCCTGTGCCAGGGCTCCCTCACCCGAATAGAGCAGAAGTTTCTCCTTGTGGTCAAGTGGAATTTCCTTTGTTCCAGTTTGTGCCCATTACCCCTTGTCCTGTCACTGGGCACCACAGAAAAAAAGACTGGCCTCATCCACTTGACACCCACCCTTCAGGTATTTATAAGCTTTGATAAGGTCCCCTCTCAGTCTTCTCTTCTTCAGGCTCAACAGCCCCAGGTCTCACAGCCTTTCCTTGTAAGAGAGACGCTCCAGTCCCCTGATCATCTTGGTAGCTCTCTGCTGAACACTCTCCAGAAGCTCTCTATCAGAAGCTCTCTATAGCCCAGAACAGGACACAGGACTTCAGATGAGGCCTCACCAGGGCAGAGTAGACGGGTAGCAGAACCTCTTTCGACCTGCTGACCCCACTCTTCTTGATGTGCCCCAGGATGCCATTGATCTTCTTGGCCATGAGCACACATTGCTTCCTTCCCTCCCTTCTGGGCTGAGAAAACACAGAGGATGACGCAGCAATTGTTTCTTCAGCACAGACTGTGTTGCAGTTTTTAATTTTAGAGCAGAGGTGTAGCAAGCCTAGGAAGGCTCTGCATCCCAGGAAGCATCTAAATGTGGAAAAAAAACTTCTGAAACCTAGTTCAAACTAATCTGTGATGGGCCTTGACAAGTGGCAACCGGACAAGATTTCATTCCAAATATGGCAGTGTTCTTTAGTGTTGCTCTCTGGAGCTTTCTAATCCAGACGTCAAGTGCTAATTCACCTTTTTCTGTGCCTGACTACTGTATCACAGAACCACAGAATCACAGAATCTTAAGGATTGGAAGGGACCTCAAAAGATCCAACCCCCCTGCCAGAGCAGGACCACCTAGAGTAGATCACACAGGAACTCGTCCAGGTGGGTTTTGAATGTCCCCAGAGAAGGAGACTCCACAACCCATCTGGGCAGCCTGTTCCAGTGCTCCCTCACCCTGAAGAAATTCTTCCTTGTATTTCTTTGGAACCTCTTGTGTTTCAGCTTGTACTCACTGCCCCTTGTCCTATCATTGGCCATCACTGAGAACAGCCTGGCTCCATCCTCCTGACACCTGCCCTTTACATATTTGTAAACATTAATGACGTCACCCCTCAGTCTCCTCCAAGCTGAAGAGCCCCAGCTTCCTCAGCCTTTCATCATGAGGGAGATGCTCCATTCCATCATCTTTGTGACCCTGTGCTGAACTCTCTCCACCCTATCCTTCTTGAACTGAGAGGCCCAGCACTGGACACAATATTCCAGATGTGATCTCACAAGGGCAGAATAGAGGTGGAGGAGAACCTCTCTTGACCTACTGCCCACAGCCCTTCTAATACACTCCAGGATGCCATTGGCCTTCTTGGTCACATTGCTGGCTCATGGTAATACATTTTATATTGACAAAGTTTGTTACTGATTCAGTAATGGTCTTTCTTGGTCTTTCATTATAAACCACAGTAGAAATCTGTGGGAAGACTGTTTATGATATCCCTACCATAAGTGTCCAACCGTGCTATAGTCTGGTGGAAAGTATACAAGGGTACAGAACTCATTCTTTATAGACCATCTATGTGGGTAACGCTAAAATTGTGGCATATATCCAAAGTTCTTGTACTGGTACTATACTTGTTATGCCAAGACACCCTACCAATTAAAAAAGAAATGAGACTTATTACTTTACCATTGGCATTGTTAAACAAGAAGAAACTTCTTTCCTTTGAGAGTGAGGGAGCCCTGGCACAGGCTGCCCAGAGAGGCTGTGGAGTCTCCCTCTCTGGAGGTTTTCAAACCTGCCTGGACACGTTCCCGTGTGACCTGGTCAAGGGGAACCTGCTTTAGCAGGGAGTTGGACTGGATGATCTCTGGAGGTCCTTTCCAACCCCGATCATTCTGCGATCCTGTGATTCTGTGAAATGTGTAGTGATGTTGAGATTTTGGGTACTTGGAAAAGACTTTTTCTTGGAAAAGACCTTTCTGTGCTGTGACTGAAAGGGGAACAGGGCTGCTCCTCAGGACCTATCACTGTCCCTTGCCTCCAACACTGTGGCCATGGGGCCTGGCCAGGATCAGCTGAGCAGGGCTAACCACACGCTCCTCTTGTGCTGCCTCGGCACATATTATATCACTTAGGCCAACGCTCTTTCAACAGGCCTCGGGATTTAGTGCAGTTCATATTTGATCAGGCAGATCCCCAAGGAACCATTTGAATAGCAGAGGATATGAGTACAGAATACGGAGGGACCACCTGGGTCACTAAACCCAGTCCCCTGTTGTCCCTGGCAACCATGTAATAGGCAGGTAATCCAGAAAGACCTAACTACCTCCATTCCTTCTCCGCTGTGTGGCTGGAGCCTGTAACACAATATTAAAGCCGTCACTGAAAGCACTTTTTTTTTTTCTGCAAAAAGGCAGAGCTCCCAGAAAATGGAAAGTCTCTGGTGTCTTAGGCCGTAATATATTGGTAGGAATAACGCAGTTTCTAGCAATAGCATTTCACACAGAGCCAGACTTGGCATTTCCCCAAACACTTCTGCCGTCATTTTAGAGATCTATGCCTAATAATTGCATAGCTGGATAAATAATTTGGCACTGAGGTTTTGTCTTAGCTTTTTTTCTTATAAATAAATACCTTATTCACAAGCAATATTAAAACATCTGTCAGTAGTGCAATGCACATTTCATATTGGTGACTTATTTCCTGCCCGGGTACATTGATTTTAATTCCATTAGCTGTACTGTTTTATGTATGCAATTATCAAACCTGTCTTTCATCAGAAATGCATCTATTCTATGTGTATAGGTGTAAATCACTGTATTGGAGATGAGTCACATACATAAACACACATGCACAAAGTGTTAGAGAGAAGTGGGTCAGCACAAATGGCAGAAACCCATTGCAAAATGATGGAGCTGGCCTAAATTGCATCTGATTGCTCTGAGTGAATGTTGAGATATGGCAGAGCTATGGCAGAGCTATAACAGACTGTGTCTCACTGAAGGAGCACTCTGAAGGAAGAGCAGTGGCTTCCAACAACAAACTCTGCAGAGGAACCATTGGTTAGTGTCTAGAAATGCCCTCAGAAGATCTTTCTAGGAAGGGGAAGATTAAGAAGGCAAAAAGAGCTATTGCAGTGCCGAATTCTCATGGGTCCTGGTTTTAGTAGGTATGTATTAAGCATCTAAGAATGTGAGGGATAAGGAAAACAGAAAGACCAGCATTAACAATATATTTGCCTCTCAGAAATGTACACTACTCACATTTCATTCTTGGTATGCCCAAAAGTCACACAACGACTTAGAGTCAAAGACAGGAAATCGGGTATCAGGTTAGATTTATAACAGGACAGGCACCCTCAGGACTAGGAATCGATGAGCACATCTCATTTTGTCAACTAGAGGCAGATTTCTTGGAGGGAGGAGGTGGGAGGCTGGGATACTGTTCTCCCCCAAGCTGTTACTGCTGCCTGCTGTGGTGCATGCTGTGTACTGTGCCCAGAGGCTCTGCTGCCCCTCAGCACTACTGCAGTCCTATCTGCCCGCCCCTGTTTTAATTTCCCCAATGGCAGCCCCTCATGCAGCTTTGTCCTCTCTCCCCATCTTCACTCTTCTCCTGAGTTAGATGAAATCTCTCTTCCAATTTAGGGAATGGGGTTTGTAACCCACAGGAATTAGCATCTCCTTGGAGGATGTGCTGGAGGGAGAAAGCAAGACAAAAACTATCTGGGAGCAGACTGACTCTTAGGTAAAAAGAAATACAGACTCAGAAGACCCAGAAGATCCCAAAGCTTGTGTTTTTTCTGCACTTGATTCTCTTCCCATTTCATGCCAGCTAGATACTATTATGAGCTGAAGCTGATGCAGCTGCAGAAAGTGGGGCAGGGAAGATCTGTGGCCATTACTGGATCCCATGGCTGAGATGGGCTATAGCCAGCATGGCTTTTGGGTCCAGTGACTTGATTTCATTATTGTATTGAGACACAAGGGCCAGTAAAGGCACTGGCTTTGTACCCTTTTTCACATGCCTCAGCTCTGACCACAGGCAAAGATGACAAATTATGTGCAGGAGATATTTCTTAGTGGTACTAATTTCTTTTTGTCTACCTGAAGACCTTTGGGAACACACCAGCAAGTAACACTAATATGGCAGGTAGACAAACATTGCTTTTTCTAGGTTTATTTTAAGGATGGGAGTATTTTTCATCATATAGTTGTAAAAACTAAGCCCTAATGGGTTGAGTCAAACAAATCCAACTTCCTCATAACCACATTTTTCTTTTCTCTTTGCAACAAGGGCCATGGGAACACTTCTACAAATGCCTGGGATATGATTCTGCTGGAATTTCATCCAAAGTGTAGAGGGTTCAGAGCCAGAGAGCCAGCCTTTGCCACAAGCCTCCCCCTTCTCAGCACCCCAGCCTCACACTGTGCTTCATCTCCACGCCTGGGGACACCTCCTGTGTGTGTGCTCACCTCGGCATGGTTACTGGAGTCCAGGCGCTTCTTGCATGTGTTCCACTTATGCCCCACGGAGGTGTTGGTCTGAGCAAAACCCTGAGGACTTTGCAAAATGGAACTTGTTGCTGGCTGACTGCCAGAAGGTTCTCTTGCCGCAGGAATTTGCTGAGCGACACTGGGGAGCAGTCACCTACACTCCCCCAGCCACAGCACAGCTGTCAAGGGGTGATGGAAGGTGACTGACTGCTGGATGGGAGCCAGGAGTTTCAGGAAAGACATTAGTCATGCTATTTACCAGAAAAGTCTTTGTTAACCACCAAGTGCTCTCTTGGGCCTAGGAGGTGTGGGTTTTTTTTCCATTTCTTTGGCCTGTGGGGTTTTACATTTGCTATGACCTCATGAAACGCCTCAGAGAGTTGCTGCCTTTAGCAGAGCCTGTCCCCACCATCCTGCAGCCACAGTATGCCTACTCTGCAGCTGCACAGCCCTTCCTGAAGCCACCTGGGCATCATCCCTCACAGAGCACCCAGACACTGCAGGCACTGCCTCACGCTCATCTGTCCTCTTAGAAGGGCAGTGGCATTGCAAAAAAGTCAATCTATTCTTTATGTCACTAGGTGCCTTTGCAAGTCACTTCAATCTTTATGTAGGAGGAAATGAGGGGGATCAACTCATGTTTGTCATAAATTTTCACATAATTTGAAAGACTTTCTGTCTAAGGTCCATGCTGGCCCATGCAGACCTGTGGGAGTAAGAGTTGGTCAGGGCAATGCAGTGAAAACAGCCAGGCCCTATTCTGATGAGGTGACCTATGGGACTGAGAGGCTGGAGCACACTTCATATGGGGCTACTGTGTCTGGAGTGGAATTGCAGTGCGTAACCCACATGGAAAATGCTCCTACTGACACTAAGCTATGTCCTTTCCAGGATATGATGGAGTTAGAGAAAGGGGGACAACTAAATGATGAAGGTAATGAAACAATTTGTAAGGAGAGATTGAACCAGCTTTGAAGAGAAGGAGGCTGGGGATTATGACTAACATTTGAAAAATCATGAAGGCAGTGAGTGGGGTGAATGCAGAACAAGTACTCACCATTCACCACACACTAGAACTACAGGGTGCATGTGCAAACTAGTAGTAGATTAGTTTAAGATAGATAAAAGTGTTTCTTCACATATTGGGTAATGAGCCTTCCTCAGAGCCCTACCTGGGCTTCTTAGAAAGAGCTAGATGAACGGTGTGCAAATTGAACAAAGGAACGAGCCAGAAACCGAGCAACAGTTTGGTCAAGGATAAACAGGGTCAAATATCTCCTTTTTTGTTTATCACCATTGTCATAACCACTGTGTACACATCTGTAGTCTGTATTCATTGACAATTTTAAGATAAGCTTTGTAGGTACTCATCTATTTGGCTCATGACAGGAACACACATCCTCAGTCTGTAATTGCACTAAAAGCAAAATAAGAATTAAGAGCTGTGATTTACAAGAATGAGTAAGGCAATGTTTAACCTAGTCAGCTCATTCTCCTTTAAATCTCTGCTGAAAGCCACAGGCAGGCTTCCAACATGTGAGTCTTTCTTATTTCCTACAATTTGAACACAAGTTCAACTAGAGTTCTAAATTACTGGGGGAAATTGTCTGTTCTAGATCTAGTTTCCACCAGTTCTGCAAAGGTCATGCAAAAATGGAAATGAACTTCCTAAACATTTAAAATGTGCTTCAGCCATTGTAATTTGGGGAGAAACACAAGTGTAATAACCTACCAGCAAAGTCACACTTGGCATCTGGCTACGGTGTGACTAGAGTAGTGTGAGGAGCAACAACTGCTCCTGTATCTTGTATGAGGAAGAAATCCTCATCCACCTAAGTCAGAGCAAGCCATGAGGAGAGGTGTGAGGACTTTGCTTTCCATTTAAGCCACATGGAAAGAAATATGGAAACTGCAGACCCCCGTTCTGCCAATCTCTAGGTCAAACCCAAACTTTGTCAACCCTACAGGAGATGTGTTTTTTAGGTAGAATATTTTGGTGCTTCTGCCCATGAACATTTTCAATGAAAGGGCCTGGAAACATCCTTAAGTCTGTATCATGCATCTTTGATATGCTCAGTAGCTCTTTCTGAACCTTGTAAGAAATTTTGTTGGGAGTGAGCTACAAGGAGGGTTTAATGTAGCTGCAAGTGGGGCCTGGCAGAGCACAGACAGAAGGGAGCATGGAGAGAGCCCAGTGCACATCACAAGGTATTGCTGTACAGCTGGAGATGTTTAATGTGAGTGCTAACATCTAATACCCAGATCATTGGGGACACGGGAGACTGCAGGTTCAATTTTACTTGCTGTGGAAACCTTTCCCTGTGGAAATGTTTGGTGCATGTAGATTTGTTAAGCAGACAAATCTGTGGAGAAATCTGAAGGGAGAACATCTCCTGGCTCTCAGGGCTGTTCGAGCTATAGGATTTACTTTTAGCAGTAAGTCTGTAGCTGTGACTCACAGACAGAGAATAGTGCAGGGCCTGCAGGCAGTGCATGTCAATTCTGAGCTGCCCTGGGCTTGGGAGGAAGAGGCACAGAATCTGGAGAGTTACAGCATGTGGAGATACATACGTAGCAGCCATTTTATAGCCCAGTCCCAAACTTTTACAGATTTGGGTAGTGGCTACAGATTTCTGTTCTGCTGAAAGCCCTGATGACACAGGCAGGAATTTCTCACAGCAGCAGGGCAGCTTTCAGCAGCTCCTCTGGGTGCCCTCCTCCACAGCTGTGTATATGGGAGGATATATAGATAGGTCCCGGAAACTTAAGCAAATTTAGAAAAATCTTGAAAAAAAAGAGGGAAAGGGTTATTCCTATTCCATATCTGTTTGCTTGTTTGGTGTAGAATGGCCACAAGCAATTATCAGCACAAACTGCTGAAGCTGGCTCTGCTGCAAAGAGAAATGTTTGTAGACCCACAGCTTAAAAAGTTAAAACTTTGGCCAAAGCCAATATATAGGACAGCAAGTATGTAGTTAATAGTGCAGACAAATAATTTTTTCCCCCTCTTCCAATTTCTAAGCCATAATCACATCACGCTTATTAATAAAAACAAACTACTCTGCCCTGGTGAGGCCTCATCTGGAGTCCTGTGTCCAGCTCTGGGCTCCCCAGCTCAAGAGGGATACAGAACTTCTGGAGAGAGTCCAGCACAGGGCCATCAAGATGATCAGGGGACTGGAGCATCTTCCTTATGAGGAAAGGCTGCGGGAACTGGGACTGTTTAGTCTGGAGAAGAGGAGACTGAGGAGGGGATCTCATTAATATTTAAAAATATCTAATAGGTGGATGTCAGGAGGTTAGGGCATCCTTTTTTTCTATTGTATCCAGTGACAGGACAAGGGGTACTGGAAAGAAGCTGTAACACAAAAAGTTCTATTTAAACATAAGGAAAAACTATTTCACTGTTCAGGTGATGCCCAGGAAGGGTGTGGACGCGATCTAGGTGAACCTGCTTCCGTGGGGGGTTTGACTAGATGATCTCTAAAGGTCCCTTCCAACCCTACCATTCTATGATTCTGTGATTCTGTGATCCCTTCTCAGGAGAACCACACCTTAGATGGTATTATCAATTCAAAGATTCCTCCAGCTCCCCATGAGATTTAACCATCAGATGGTAGCAGCCCTGTTCTCAAGGCTTTTGTTCTCAAGGCACATCCTGGAATGCTTTGGTCCTCACTGGTGAGCCTATGGTCAGAAGGGCACCAGAAATGTCCCTATAACAGAGCAAGTGTCTGTGAAACACAAAATCTCTACTGGCTGTATTCTCCATTTGCCTCTTGGGGAGAGGATGGCTTAAATGCAGCTACAGATGCCCCAGAGTGCGCGGCTGGGTCCTACCAGACTGGTGTGTGCACCTTGTGCTGCAGCCCCACTGGCTGTGTGGTGGCTGATATTCAGCATCACAGTTCTCATGCATGAACTTTGAGTGGTTTATGTAGCTCATTCATTTATCCACTGCCTCCATCCTGTTGCAACACAGCACTTGGCACACAGCATGCGTAGGTGGTCCCTTTGGTCAAACATGCAGGCACATCTCACTTCTGACTCTCTGCTGCTTGTCCTGCAAAGCCATTTGGCTGTTCACAGACAGACACAGGCTTTTTTCTTCTGACAAACCACTTGAAACTCAATCTCCCCACATTAAAGTTTTTTTTTTTCTTAGCCAACACTTGCATTTTACAACTGCTCTTTATTCTAAGTGTACAGTTAACTTGGCCATAAAATGGCATAAAATTAATTTTTGTGTGGACATCCAACAGACTCACCTCATATCATGTACACACATTGCTGTATGTGCAACATATAGCCACAGGGCAAGATAAAACTTGCAAAAAAATGTCCTCACACTGCATTTGAGATGAGATTCAGTGGATTTGATAAGCAGGAGGGAACTGGGTTCTGCAGGGTTGTCCCTGCCTTGCTGAATTCATTTTCTTCTTCCCAATGGCACAGTGATGGTCACCTGCCTCTCCTGGGCACTGGTTGTTGCTTAGTGGGTGCTGCAAATCTCACTGTGCAAGAGGAAGCATGGGGATGAACAGGAAAAATGTATCTGGGAGGTACTGAGGAGCACACAGGAGACATGGGAGAATGGGGGCACATACTGACTTTGACTGGAGTTACCTCCCCACTCATTGGTACGTTCCTAATTTGAACCAAAGCCTCAAGCAAGCAGAAGAAGGAAAAACCTTGAGACAGATGGCAGGTTTGCTGGCCATGTCTGTAGAGGGCACACATGGTTTTGGTAGTGGGGGGATGCAGGAGTGGCTTCTTTAAACAAAATGCTGCCAGAAGCTTCCCCCGTGTCTGACAAGGCCAGTGCCTATCAGCTCTGACCCACCAGTGACCAAGGTTGAGCCAATTAGGGATGGAGGTAACACCTCTGTGACTAACATGCTGGAGAAGGGGAAGAAGTTGCTGTGCAGTTGCTAAACCACAGCAGCAGACAGGAATCAGGGTGTGGGAACAACATCTCCATAGCCACCAAGGTCAGTGGAGAAGGAGGGGAGGAGGTGCCCAGCCACTGGAGCAGAGGTTCCCCTGCAGCCCATGGTGCAGCCCATGGTGAGGCCCTGCCCCTGAAGCCATGGAGGCCACGAGGCAGCGGAGACGCACCTGCAGCCCTGGAAGGACCCCACACTGGAACGGGTGGGTGCCCGAGGGAGGCTGTGACCCTGTAGGAAGGTCACACTGGAGCAGGTTTTCTGTCAGGACTTGTGTCCCCATAGGGTACCCAGACGGAAACAGTTCATTCCTGATGGACTGTTTTCACTGTGGATGTTTTCACTGCTCCACATTGGAGCATTTCAGGTGGAAAATTTCATGGAGGACTGTCTCACATGGGAGGGACCCCACACTGCAGCAGTGGGAAGTGTGAAGAGGCCTCCCCCTGAGAGAAAGCAGCAGCAGAGTCCATCTGTGACCATAACCTCCATTCCCCATCCCCTGCTGGGGGGAGGAAGTCAAAGCCCATGGAGAGGAATGAGGTGTTTTAAGATTTAGTTTCTCTTTCTCGTTTCCCTACTCTGTTTTGTTTATAAATCATTTGTTAATAAATCATACCAATTGTCCCAAGTTGAGTCTGTTTTGTCCATGACAGTAACTGCTGAGTGATCTCCCTGTCCTTACCTCGACTTGCAAGCCATATGTTATATTTCTCTCTCTCCGCTCCAGCTTAGGAGGGGGAGTGATAGAATGGCTTTGGTGGGCACCTGGCACCCAGACAGGGTTAAACCACCACATCATCCTAAGATCTGCATCCTATATGAGGTCATTCTTATAGACATTCTTAATGTGAAAGGTGCCTCGAGAGAGGCTTGTACCAAATGAGGACATTGGCTTTCCTGTGAGCAGGGTAGTGTTGAATCTGGCTCTTACTGGAGTACTGAAAGATGCCTCTTTTCTGGGTGTTGCATTTCTCTGCCAGATTTCAACTGCCTCTCCCTCCTGCTGTGACATAGCTCAGGGAAAAGTTGAAATAAACTTGTATGAAGGGGGAGGTGTATGCTCTCCATTAACAAGCATGAATAACCCAAGTTTACTCAAATTTTCGAAATGCCTTCCTTTCTGGAGAACTTCAGCATTAAAGATGAAAGATGTGGAAAAATGTATTAAATGACTGAAGGAACAGCAGAATGGATATAAATAATTTCTTATACACCCCTGCTTTAATAGTTGCTACTCTACCAAAGTAGAATAAAAAAAAATAGTAATTACTTTAGCCAACTGGAAGAAGCCATTGACAGGCTCTAGTCCTCATGGAGTCTTCAGCCACTGCAATTACAGCTGGGTGGGCAACACAATAAGACATAAGCAGGAGGTCTCTGGAGTGCACAGGTGACTGAAGGAATCACAGAATCTTCACAGAATCACAGAATCTTAAGGCTTGGAAGGGACCTCAAAAGATCATCTAGTCCAACCCCCCTGCCAGAGCAGGCCACCTAGAGTAGGTCACAGAGGAACTTGTCCAGGTGAGTTTTGGAAAGATGGTCTACTGGACCTCAAAATTGCAAACAAGGAAGAAATGGTCAGAGATGTGAAGGCTGGGGCAGCCTTGGCTGCCTGAGATGGGTGAGCAGGGAAAAGAGCAGTACTCCAACACTGAAATAAAAGGGATCCAGAGGAGCTGGTTGATTTTCAAGGGTCACCTCCTTTAAGCTCAAGGATAGTTCATGAGCACAATCAGAACGTCAAGAAAAAGTGGCAGGAGGCCTGCACGGATGAACAAGGAGATCCTGACAAAACCCAAACCCAAAACAGAAGTGGAAAGATGTTAGGAAACAGTAAAGAAGATAGAGCCAGACTCTTCTTATTGATGCCCAATAGAAGGTCAGGAGGTAAAGGGCAGAAATAGAAATACAGGAAGTTCAATTTAAACATAAGAAATACATTTTTTTTTACTCTATGAGTAATGGAACACTGGAACAGTTTGGTTAGAGAGGTGTGGAGTCTTCACCCCTGGACATATTCGAAAGCCAAGTGGATGTGACCCTGGGCAACCAGTTTTAGTTGGCCTTGCTTGAGCATGGGTTCAGACAAAATAGTCTACAGATGCCTTCCAACCTCAACAATTCTGTGGCTGTTACATTCTTTAAATAACCTTGTTTTCAATATAAGTCAAATGCATATTTTTCCTAAAGTGAGAGCTGAGGCCAAGAAATGACAAAGAAAGATGAATCAGTGGAGTCGTATGATTTTAGAAAATGTTTTGAGTGATTTGACTGTTCCTAAAGTAATTGTGTGATTAAGCTTTGTTGGTAACTTTATTCCTCGGAAACCAAAAGCCTGCTGAATTCCAATCCACATAAAAATTAGCCCTGCCAATACCCCAAACACCAGACCAGTAACCTTCCTCCTCCATCACCATTTGGGCTAAACAAAATATGTTAGGCATCTTAATTAGGTATATGCAGTCATCTTGGAAGGCACATAGAAAATGACCTAATCCACAATTAGCTCACCGAGTCTGATTTCTGTGGGGATTTTCTTACTCTCTTGATTATGCTGCATACATTAGCGTCCCTCTGCAAAACACCTCTGAGGCTGACCAGAATACCCAAGCACACACAGGATGGCACTGTTCTTGTCCATCCAATCCCACCACCGGTCTGTGCTTTGTCCCTGTGGTGCCCCCCTACAGCAGGACCTCTCTGGAGCATATCCCAGGCACAATGGGGCCCTCTTGGCTCTCCTATGCATAAATACATCAAATCGCTGCTCTGCATGTCACTTATGCAGTCCTCAGGGGAGCACTAGTGGTGCTTGCCTCAGAAGATGGGTGAGAGTAAGCTTACCTTATCAGCCTTCACTCAAAGGTCAGGTACAGCCACCCTGGGAGGAGGACAATGCTCAGTACCCATTGCAGAGCTTCCCTGCACGTGGAGGGAGAGAGATAGGGACGTGCTTGGCTGTGATGTTCACGGAGAAAAAGGAGGTGAGAGCAGGGGTCGCAGTCACAGTACTCAAAGACAAATTGGTACACATGTGCAGCCATAGAAAATGTTTGACTTGGTTTTACTCTTTTGAGTGAAAACAAAGCAAAAATAAATCAAAAGAAACATCCCATCTCTTGCAGGTTCACAAAAAAACATCCCAGCTGTAAAAACAACAAATCATACACAGTTGCATAGCTCATTTTTCCTTCTGTGGGTTAACCAGCGAAGGTCACAGCAATCATGTTTAATAAAAGAAGGTTTCCCTTATTTTCTGGCACTGGCTCTAAGCAATTGGCCTGTAAGAGCTGCTTTCAAAATCACTCCCTGGTTATTCTGTCTCTTTTCTGCTCAACATTGCTTGAGGCACTTGCAGCCAAGCAGATTATTTCTCTTTTTTTTTTTTTTAATTTAAAAAAGGAGAAAGAATTATATTAATTTACCTCAGGTTTCAACCAACACACGTTATAAGCCACTGCAGATTGTATATTAGCATGGGGATTTTGAATACACAGTAATTGAAATATATTACATTCAAAAAAGTCTCAAGAGGGCAGCATCAAATGCTGGTTTAGTTCCAGGGCTTTTTTTAAAAGTCTGTGCATAATATGAAAATAACTTGCTGGGAAAGACTCTCCCTACAGTGATGAACTAGTTCACTACCATCTCCTAATAATGCTTTATATTTCTTTCTTTGGCAGCTTTCTCCAAGCATTTAGTTTGATTATTAGCAGATCTTTAAGTCTTTTTTATCCTGGCTGTAAGTGGTCTGTGCTTATGCCTTCCTCATCACCTAGTACCTGTTGTGCCACCTTACCTACGGCCACATCCATCATGCCCAAGAGTTCTGACCATGCACCAAGCCACAGACTCTCCTGCAGCTCTGCACACAGGATGCCCCCACCAGCTCCTTCTCAGGATAGCAGCAGGCTCTGCAGACACCATTATTTCTGGTCTTGAAACCCCATCCTTGGGGTCTTCAGCAGGCCAGTTGCTCTACCAGGGCTAGCAAGTGCCCCCAAGCCTGCAGCATCTCACCGATGCCCACAGAGAGTGACTCGTGGGCACAACTGTCACTGCTGCCACCCACAGAGCAGCAAGCTGTGGTGGTGGGAAGAGAGCCTGCAGCTGGTCCTAACAGCAGTGCTCACAGAGAGGGGGTGGTCGTGCTATGTCACGAGCTCCTCAGGAGAGGGGCCACGCAGGAGCCTCGGCCATAAAGTGACTCTCCTCTTGAGGCAGTCTGGTCATCGCTGGGCTGAGATGCTGGGTGCAGAGAAAACGAACCCAGCAGGTGTTTCCCAAGCTGGTGCTGTCCTGCTCACAAATGCCCTGCTGGGAAACTCCCAGCTCAGGATCCCTTTTAAACATTTCTGTTACCTCAGACCCACTTTATGTGCTCAGGCCCTGCAAATAGCCGGGGTTCTCCTAACTGTCATTGTCAGTTCTCTGACATTTCTCCAGCCTAAAACAACACAACAGACTGGGAAGATTCTGATTCCTCTCCCTCAGATCCAGTTGTCTGTCTAGTAAAAGAAAAAAAAAAAACAAAAAAAACCCAACCCAAACTGTTAGTGTCTTTCAAGTCAGCTGGGTGCAGCTGAGCTGTGGGAACTGGGTGCTCCCTTGGAGCCTCTGCAGGCATGGTGTGAGAAGAGGAGAACAACCCCTGATGTGTCTGTGCCTGCATTTCCCCAGCCTAAGGCTGTCTAGATCCAATGAACACCCTTCTTGCTTGGAAGGTTTCAGTGGAAACTATGATCCAGGAGTCTCAGTCCATGGAAATCAGCCTTCCTCTACTGCTGATCTGCATTTCTCATCCCTGCTACCTCTACTCCAGCAACTAAAGTTTCCGCCCCAGCCTGCCCACATCTATACCTCCCTGCTTCTGATCTCTGTGCTCCAATCACTCACTCCTGCTTGTACACAAGCTCCTGCTTGAGTATATATATTAACTTTGCTAAGTTTGTGTTTTAACCAAAAGGAGAAGGGCTCCATGCTCAACTTGATGGCCAGTTATCATTTAAAAAAATATCTGAAACAAGGGATGAGTCTACTGAAAGCAAAAGGCAGACATGAGGAACAAAGTGAGCCATTTCTTGTTGGTTAAGAAGTACTGGGAAGAGGTAAGCATTGCCAAATATCAGAGTTAGAAACTCTGGGTAATGGAATGAAACTGGAACACAAAAAGTCTAAAAATCCTCACAGTGAAAAGTTCTTCCTAATCTCCAATCTAAACCTCCTCTGGTGCAACTTGAGGCCATTTCCTCTTGTCCTATCACTTGTCACTTGAGAGATAAGACCAATCCCCACCTGACCACAATGTTCTTTTAAGTAGTTGTAGAGTGCAAAAGGTCTCCCTCCAGCCTCCTCCAGACTAAACACCCCCACTTCCCTCAGCTGCTCCTCATCAGACTTGTTCTTCAGACTGTTCACTAGCTCTGTTGCCTGTCTCTGGACACGCTCCAGCACCTCATTGTCCCTCTTGTAGTGAGGGGCCTAAAACTGAACACAGTATTCAAGGTGTGGTCTCACAGTGCCGAGTACAAGGAAACAATCACTTCCTTGGTCCTGCTGGTCACACTATTGCTGATACAAGCCAGGATGTCATTGACCTTCTTGGGCACCTGGGCACACTGCTGGCTCATGTTCAGCTGACTCTTGGCCAACACCCCCATGTCCCTTTCCTCTAGGCAGCTCTCCAGCCACTCTGCCCCAAGCCTATAACCCCACCTGGTATTTGGCCTTGTTGAACCTCATACAATTGGCCTCACCTCTTTGCTCCAGCCTGTTCACATCCCTCTGAAGAGCCTTCCTGGCCTCAAGCAGATCTACGTTCCTGCCCAGCTTCATATCATCCATAAACTTACTTGATCCCCTCATCCTGATCATTGATATTGAAGGGTAGGGCTCAGCTCTACCTCAGATGGTGACCAGAAAATCAGGTGGGTGGCATAGTGCAAAGGCAGGCTTGGGAGAAAGTCTGTCATGAATTTTCAGACTAATTCGGTTTGCTCTTGGTTGTCACTGCAATGCCTTCCACATTCATTTAAAAATACTTTTATGCAGGCTGAGCAGTGACTGAAGTGGAATGTGGCAGTTTGATATGCCATATGAGGTATGACAATAGCAGCATGCCCAGGCTTTCTTCCTTCACAGAGGTACTCCTGAAGTGGCAGTTTTGCTGTTGGCTGTCAAGACACAACTCCAAAGGTGCTGATGCTTCCAAGCTGAGCACACTCCAGCTTCCCCATGCTTGGTGCCTCCAGCCACTGCATGTGCAGCTGGGGACTTGCTGACAAATCACCGTGTCCTGTTCTTGGCTCCATGTCATGCAGAATTTGATCATCTTCAGTTAAAAGCTTTACTTTCATAATTAATATTAAACCCAAGATTTTCAAGGAGTTTTAGCTTCATTATGTCCCTAAAACTTAGGTACTTTAGCTCTTAGAGTCCTTCATTCTACAAAACCACAACATAATAGTGATGTCCTCTAGTCTTCAGTCCCATGCATCACAAGTTCCTTAAAATCCAGCTAGCTTTAGAAAAAAAAGCTTCAGTTATTTTACATTAGAAACAAAAAAGGTTGAGGAAAAAAGTGAAAGCATATTTTTGCTGCGTGAACAGTCTGTGGACATTGGTTGGTGCTCAAAAACCTCTTTCTGAAATGTTTAAACATGTGAATTCTTGGTGATATTGTTTTCCTTCTATCACATATGCTCCATCCTTAAGATTTGAGTCATTCTTGAAGAAAACAGGAGAGTCTCCATGGTGACAAACTCCTGTGGTCTGAAAAAATGTGACATTTCCTCCATATCTTAACATTTTTATTTTGTGATTTCTTTTCCACCCCAAAGCTCAGTTTGCAATCATAAACGTGTATGAGCATGTTTTTTTAATATTCTGTATAAACAAACTTCCTCAATGTGTAAAATATCATTCCTCTCTTTTTTACACCCGCAAAAAGTCATCAGCGTGCTACTTTACAGTGAAAAGTCTCCAGGAGGAATATGTTAACTGCTGCAGACTCACCCACATGAGAGCTACCGGAGGTGGAGAATGTTATTTCTTTAACCTTCCCTTAAGGAAAATTGACAGAGAAACATCTCTCTCATAGATACTACCAAGGTGGAAATCATAGCATTTTATATTTCCATTCCTTAGCAAGCAATGGCTGTAAGGCTGCTCAGAGCAAGTTAAGTATTGTGAAGCCACCTGAAGGAGACCAAGGCTTTGCCCGCAACTATGATGGCAGAGGTACAACTTGCAGTAAGGACCCACTGTGCAAAGGCCTGGAACAAGCTCCCAGAGGAAAAGCACAATTTCTCCCAAAGGCATCACATTCCTAGTAAGGAAATCTGAGCCTTTTACTCCAGACTGGAAACTGTACAAGACTAAATATCCATTCAAGTTAGGGGGAAAAACCCAGCCTCTTTGCACCAACTTGGAATGGATTCATCTCAAAAATGCCATGGGATGCAGCTGTGATTTCTGCATAGACTCAACTCTCATTATATATGCAAAGTAATTCTAGTAGTTGCCTTGTTGTTGGTACATCGTACACTCTGTATGCATAAAACTGTTTGAGTTTTTAACTGGAGGATTATATAGTGTAAAATGGTTGGCAAAGAAAGTCCAATTGTGTTTTCCACTTCCAGTGCTCTATACTCACATCGATCCTGTTAAAAACACTCTAGCCTCCGTAGGACAGGAGCCAGCTGAACTTACACCTCTTATTGCTGCCACCATGTTAAACAGCAAACTTATTTATATTACTGTTTCTTGTGAATATTCCAGATCATGCTTTTCTCAGTAAATTATCATGTGAAGTTTTTTTTCCAGTATCTGTTAATATGATAGGGTTCCACAACCTGTTCCCTAAGAAAATGACCTTGATTTCTCGTGATCTTGCACAGGTTTTATATTTACTGAGTAGGGAAGCTCCTGATTTATACTGGTTTGTTTCAAACGAAATAAAAAAGTCAGTCAATGATAGGATAGAGATTTTTAACTTTGATTTCTGGAACAAAAAAATCAATTTGTAACTGTGAAAATGAATAAAATGCATTTGTCAAGGAAAATCTGTCAAATTAACCCACATCTCTTTTAGTGATAGGTCTTGTAAGTAAGGAAACAAGAAACAGAAGTTATACATTTGGAGTTCACTGTCTTATGTGATGTTTTCCTTGGCAGAACGGAGAAATGCAGACTGAATGAAACTAGGACTGCAAGGTGTGAAAGTAATTGGGTCATCATAATTAGCAATTATCAAAAATTAACTCATCAAATGAGAGGATATATTGAGCAGAGCTCATCTGCCGCCTGTCCTGAGGGTAAGTCCGTCCTGTGCTTTTGTCAGTCACCTGAGAGCAGCATGGAGCACTCCCCCAGCAAACATGCCTGGTACCAAAGGCAAGCTGCAACCTGACTCCTGTCTGCTGTTCCACGGGTGCTCCTGATCCTGCCATCCCTGCGGTGAAGGAATGAGTTAGACTTGCTCTTGAGTTACTATAGCAGCTCACCTCTTCTGTCATGTTTTTTCCCCAGTGCTTCTGTTCTCAACAGTGAGCGCTGGTTGTGTTTGCTCTTAGCAGCAGTGATAAGAGTTGAGCACCAGAACTAAAGCTGTTGCTGACTTGGAGTGGCAGTGCACTGCTCTTGCTGCTATTGCTAGTGGAGATCCTGGGCTCAGTTCAGTGGTTTAAACACAGAGTTCACAGGGCATGTGAGATGTATGGGGTTGGCAATGGTTACACAGCCCTCAAATCCTTCTGCAGGAACAGCTAGACAGGGGTGCCCAAGGCCTCCCAGACAGCACTGGATACCTGTGTTGAGGGAAGACATCCAGTGGAGCTTAGCAGGCACTTCCATTTCATCATCTGAATCACTCTCTAGATTATGCTGATGGGAATCAATAATTTCTAACTATAATAAGAAGTGAGACACCTATTTCAACTATAGATCCCTACATTTTTTCTTAATCAGCAACTGAATCATACTTTTTATAGAAGTTTTGTTGGTCATTCCAGTACCAAACCATTAAAGGTAATAGGAGTTTTGACCTTCCCTTTGAAGATGGAAGAGGCCTTCAAGTCTTGGGCACAAAATTCTTTCCTTGGGTTTATTTTATGGTTCTACTGTTACTGGCAAATTGGAAATACTAACTCTTATTAACAGTTTTCTCTCCATTGTCACCAAGCACTTTACAGGCAGGGACAGGTAATCTTGCCTTTCTCCAGAGAAAAAATAAAGACACAAGACTTTCTCCCAGATACATTTAAAATCAATGCAAAACTGAGAACAAGACCACTTGATTCTCAGCATATCTACCCACTAGGTCTTGCTGATTTATGAAAAGTTTTAATTGTAAATTAAACTTTTGGCTGATCTAGTAGAAATCTTCACTAAATTTCCATGCATCAAAACCCAGAAGCCCAGAATAAAGGAAAAAAAAGATGGAGAGAAAGGAGAAGTTTTAACCTACTATGTGTGTATTCAAAGTATCATTGCTGTCATACACTTCTCATCAGGGATTCTGGCTCTGGACACTTCACTCACTTGGGCTGGGATCACACTATATTAAATGGAAAAGCCTTTGTGTCTCCTTTCGATCTTTCATGACGTGAGGTTTGATCACATTGTGCTAATGTTTGATCCTCAAGTGGAGCAGGATCAGGCAAGAAGGGATCAGTCCTGCCATACTTAAAGCATTTGTATTCATTAAGGTCACAGTGGGACAAGAATACAAAAAAGGGGGCTTCCAGTCAAGAAAAATGTGTTATAGAATACTGAGAAATTGTGAGTAATGAAATGTATGATTCAGCATCACTCAGCTTTCTCATTTCCAAATTGCAGTGAGATCTGAAATTGCCCACTTTCACATCACTTACTAAGGGCTGACAAAAAGATCCGTTCTTCCTCATACAGTGCTCCTTAGAAAATTTCTAAATCATAGGATTTTGCCATTGTGGTCCTTTTCTGCTTTCAGAAGTGTCACTGGAGAAATGTCTGTTGTCCCCAAATGCCTGTTAATTGTGTTCAGTTTACTGTGAAATGACTGTTCTTTCTTATGGTGGCTTCTCCTGCAAACCAAACAGAGATTGGCTCATCCATCTGAGCTCACGCTTTCTTGCACACTAACAACAGTGCAGAAGAAAGCTAAATTATGCCCACAGTTATTGCAGGCAGTCATGGTCTAATGAGGCTAATCTCAGAGTAATGTCACTAGAATTGCATTATCTTCAGCACTAGAGATTAAGCTGAATTAAGCAACTGTTTTACACTAAGTTCCTCTTCCACCATTTACTGAATTTGCTGAACTAATATACAGTATTAACAACTTTCCAACACAGCCTGGATTTTATGCTTCATCAAAGCACATGTTTTCTTGGCTACCTTTAAAATATACCCGTGTATTCAAAAAGTGAGGTGTTGAGGGCAATGCAAACAAGCAAAATTCATCCACATCTGACTCCATCAGTACAGAAATATTTGGCTTAAGGAACCATATTGAAAGCACAGGGATATTTTGGTTATTACTGAACAGTGCTTGCACAACACCAGGGCCTTTTCCGCTTCTCACACTGCCCTGCCATCAAATAAGCTGGAGGTGCACAGGAAGCTGGGAGGGAGCTCGGCCAGGACAACTGACCCCAACTAGCCATGGGGCTATTCCATACCATAGGACACCATGCTGTGGTGATTTAGCCCTGGCTAGGAGCCAAGTGCCCACCAAAGCCATTTTATCACTCCCCCTCCTAAACTGGACAGAGGAGAGAGAAATAAAACATATGGTTTGCAAGTTGAGATAAGGACAGGGAGATCACTTAGCAAATACTGTCACAGACAAAACAGACTCAAATTGAGGAGTATTGGTTTATTAACAAATGATTTATAAACAAAACACAGCAGGGAAATGAGAAATAGAAACTAAACCTTAAAACACCTCTCTACAACCTCGCTTGTTCATGGGTTTCTAGTTCCTGTCCCACAGCATCACAGGGGATGGGGAATAGGGGTTGTGGTCAGTTTGTCACAGATGGATTTTGCTGCTGCTTCCTCTCAGGGAGAGGCCTCCTCAGACTTCCCACTGCTACAGTGTGGGGACCCTCCCACAGGAGATAGCCCCCTATAAACTGTGCTGGTGTGGGTCCTTCCCATGGGCTACAGTTCTTCACAAAATGCCCCAGTGTGGGTCTCATTCACAGGGAAAACAGTTCTTCAGAAACAAACTGCTCCAGTGTGGGTCTCCCATGGGGCCCCAAGTCCTGACAGCAAACCTGCTCCAATGTGGGCTCCTCTCTCCACAGATTCCCAAGTCCTTCCAGGAACTTGCTCCAGTGTGGGCTTCTCTATCCACAGGTTCCCAGGTCCTTCCAGGAACTTGCTCCAGTGTGGGCTTCCCACAGGGTCACAGTCTCCGTCAGGCATCCACCCGCTCCAGCGTGGGGTCCTCCCCAGGCTGCAGGTGGGTGTGGTGGTTTAACCCAATGTCCACTCAGTCATAAAATCACTCCTCTTCCTAAACTGGACAAGAGAGAGAGAGAAGTATAACAAATGGCTTGTGAGTTAAGGATGGAGAGATCACTCAGTAATTAGCATCATGGGCAAAACAAACTCAACTTAAGCCTAAGCACCCTCCTCCCCCTCCTTCTCCACTGACCTTGGTGTCTGTGGAGATGTTTTCACATTCTCCCTCCCTGTTGCTGCTGCAGTTTAGCACCTGCACAACAACTTCTCCTTCTAAAATACATTATTCACAGAGGTGTTACCTCAGTCACTAATTGGCCAGGCCTGGGTCAGCTGCAGGGGAAGCTTCTGGCAACTCTTTTTGTTTAAAGAAGCCACCCCTGTAGCCCCCCTGCTACCGAAAAAAAACCTGACCCAGGCAAAACCACTACAGTGGGTCTCTGCTCCCCTGTGGCCTCCATGGCTGCAGGGGCAGGGCCTCACCATGGGCTGCACCATGGGCTGCAGAGGAATCTCTGCTCCAGGGCCTGGGCACCTCTTCTCCTCCTTCTCCACTGACCTTGGTTTCTGCAGAGATGTTCTCACATTCTCACTCCCTTCTGCTGCTGCTGCAGTTTATCAACTGCACAGAAACTTCTTCCCTTCTCCAACATGTTAATCACAGAGGTGTTATCTCCATCCCTAATTGGCTCAGCTATGGTCAGCATGGATCCACTTCAAAGTTGACTGGTACTGGCCTTGTCAGATACAGGGGAAGCTTCTGGCAGCATTGTTTTTAAAGAAACCCTTAGACATGCACAGTATAGAAACTGGGACGAGTTGGTGGGAGGGGCAGATTGCTGCTCAGGCATCAGTCAGAGGGTGGTGAACAACTGCACTGAACATCACTTGGGGTTTTTTGTTCCCCCTTATTGCTCTGTTTTTTAGGCCTTTCTCCTTTTTTTCTGTGTATTACATTCCTTTTAATTTCAGTTAATATGCAAATATTTCATTATTATTGTTGTTATTATACTTTAGCTAACAAACTCTTCTTATCTCAACCCACAAGTTCTACTTTTCTTTCCTTGATTCTCCTCCCCATTGCACTGGGAAGTGGAAGGAGTTACTGAGCGGCTGCTGCCTTGCTGGCTGAATTTAAACCACAACACAAGGCCAGAAATTAAAGCTCCTACCATCAGAACAACGAGCACTTAGAACAGTTTTCTCCTAGAAGTATGAGGTGCTAAATTTGGAGTAGTCTAAATGTAACCCTGGTTCTTCATGAGGGCTGCAATAGTGCAATGCTCCAGCCTGCCTGGCAATAGACAGGCTCTGGAGGTAGTTTCAAGTCCAAAGGATGCCTTTGCACGCATGAAGACCATGGGCTTCGCACCCACCACCTGCCCATACCTCCCAGCCCTGTGCCCACGGAGCTCCTGGGACGGCATTAAAGCTACTGGAAAGCATACACTGCTCATCACTAAATACTGTCCTTTTTTGATTAACCTGCTCTTTTATCTAGGCTGGTAATTTGCACTCCTAGAATATAGATTCCAATTAAATTAAAAAGGAAAACTGAAGTAACCACAAATTGATGCGAAAACAAAGAGACTCTGATCAGTAGAACCTAAAACCTATGATACATTTTAAACATTTCAGCATGCACATAAAAGGTATGACGGTATCTCTGAAAAAACTCCAACTGCTGCTGTAACAGAATCATGTTCATAAATGATCGAGAAAGTTGTAATTGGGTACTTAAGCATTTGAAATCTAATTTGCCCCCAGAGGACTCAATTTCCTCTCCTCTTGTAATTTTCTTTGACTGCAATTTCATTTCAATTCCTACTCGCTGTAAGACTCACCAGGCTGTATGGCATTAGCTACAGTTGTAGTCAAGCCTCCTGACAGTTTGCCAAAGGCTCTTCTGAGGTTAGTTACGACACACTTTGTGCCAAGAAATGCTCAACAGCTCAATCAATCAGTTTTATTAAATTGAAGTACTTGAGCATGTGTCGTGATTTGGCCCAGCTAGCATGGCAGCACCACGACAGTCTCTCGCTCAGTGCCCCCATTCACCCCCACCCTCTTTAGGATGGCGGAGGCCCCAGCGAAATGGGAGGAAAAAGATAACCAAGGTTGTGGTGGATTAAGAAAAGGGCAGGGAGGGGTCACTGCCAATTACGGTTCCGGGCAAAACAGACTCCAGTAGGAAAGTTTATTCTACAAGAAACAGAACGGATTAAAAGCAAAAAGGGAGTAGGATGATGAGAAAATTACAACCAGCACTTTAAGATCTCCCTCCCCCATCCCTCCTTTCTTCCCGGGCCCAGCTCACTGCTCCTGATATCTCTACCTCTTCCCCCCTCAACGGCTCAGGGGGGCAGGGAATGGGGGATGTGGTCAGTCTCTCACAGATGGGCTCTGCCGCTTCTGTCTTCTCAGATGAGGATAACTCCTGGCATTCTTCCCCTGCTCCAACATGGGGTTCCTCCCCCAGAACACAGTCCTTAACAAACTTCTCTGGTGTGGGTTGTTCCCAGCAGCTGCGGCTTCTGCCGATACAGGGTCCCTCACACGGGATGCAATCCTTGGTGAATATCTCTGGCGTGGATTCTTTGCCATGGTTGTAGTTTCCGCAGTTACAGGGTCCCTCTCTTGGGACAAGGCCTCTTCTGGGCATAAGTTTAATAAGCTGCTTTGTCGTGGGTTCCTCCCCACAGTTAAAGCTGTGGATATTGGGTCCCTTCCTCAGGACACGGCCTACTCCAGCCATAATGATAAAGGGTCTCTCCTTCGGGACACAGCCTCTTCTGGCCATAGTTTTAAAGAAGAAAATCACTGTCCCTGGCTTGGGGTCTGCAGTGAAGTGGTTGGGTCCCCCTCACGGGACACGGCCTCCTCTGGCCATAGTCACTGTCCCTGGCTCGGGGCCTTTAGTGAAGTGAATCACTGCCCCTGGTCTGGGACCAGCTTTAGCAAAATGAGTCTCTGCCCCTGATATGGACTCATTATCAAAATGAGTCTCTAGTGCTGATGCAGGGTCTTTAAAGAAATGAAAATAAATCTCAGCTACACCAGTTCTCTCCATAGAATGCAGGGGAGTCTCTGCTCCAGCACACCTTCTCCTCTCTTTGAGACCTTGGAGTCAGCATGGTTGTTTCTCTCACTGTTCCTACTCCTTGCACCACCACCAACCAGAAGAAGAAGAAGAAGAAAAGAGCTGAGAGGAAGGAAGAAGATGGAGGAAGATGGAGGAAGAAACCTCCTCTTCTGTCTTCTTCTTAAAAAGTGATCGTGGAGGCATCTAATTGGCTCAGCCCCAGCAGTGGGTCTGGCTCTGAGCTGGGGAGAGTTGCAAGGAACTTCTTACAGGAGCCATCTGTACAGCCCCTTCCCCCTTACCAGAAAAGGCTATCATGTCAAACCATGACAGCATGAATGGTTGGATGTTTCAAAACCAGCACCGGTGCTTCTGTACCTGAGTAAATATAGCCATAACAGCTTTCCTGGGGTTAAAATTTTCCTTTTTTTCCTATTACATATGGAAATTCAGATATATTCTGAGTTTAAAATGTCATCCCTGCTACTGCTACCAAAGATCAAAATTGCTCTTGCTTGGATAGTCCAGGGGAAACCTCTGGAGGTTGTGTGGCAGGGAAGAAGAAAACCTGAAGGGCTGCAAGAAGTTTGTAGGCTGGGAAACACAAGTGTCTTCAAGATACTCTCTGTGAAAACTCAGAAATCTCGTTCTCAAATTCATTTTGCATACTTCTAGAGGCCACTAATGGATGTGAACACTGCTGTTTTCTCTGGCAACTGCAAATGGAGGATCACAGACAAAGTCTTAATGGAGCTGTCTACGGGCCTTGTGGTCTGGCTGAGCAATTAAAATACCTGGATAGTGTACTCAGTGCCATGTGTACAATTACTGCATCTTCTCACCAGCTCGTAATCTCATGGACTTTCCAACAACAGAACTTCTGTGTTCTTTTGAGCACAACAAAACAGCAGCAATTCATTAAAGGACTTGTTAAGCTGCCTAGAATAGCTTCAGTGTTGTGCTATTGCTTTCATGCTGAGAAATGAATGAAGCCTTTCCAAATACCTATAAATTGCCTTGAAGTATTTCATAAGAGTTTCAATTCCTGCCCAACTCTGCTGAAGTCAATAGCATTAAGCAGGCATGGTTGTGTGACAGAGCTCAGCAAAGAAGGACACAGATGGGGGGGAGATTTGGAAGAATGATAGAGGTCCAAGTAGGGCTCCCAGGCAAAGCAGCGCACTTGGGCCTTGGGATACCTCCATCAGAAAGCAACTGTGTTTTAAAAATCACATGAAATTTTACCAGTAGAGGGAATCAGAGCACCTTGGCTGCAACCTGCTCAGAGATGCAGGTCCATCACTGGCATCTTGAGTGTATCTTTTTTTTTGACAGTGGGCACAGGTTGAGCCCTTGCTTCTCACAGTCATACACTTGAATGCAGGCAGCCCCATGTCTGGAAGCAGGCAAGGGCCCTGCCTGAGCCATCTCATCCACTCTGTTCAGGGAATGAGGAATACCTTCAGCATCTTACTGCCTGGGCTTGTCTCTTCACAGCAAAAATGGGACAGCATTTGCCCTTGGTATGTAAATGAAACCTTCAAAGTTGGTTTTGTGGTTATATCACTAAATCTCCATTAAAGCACTTAAATACCAGTAAATTAATCTTCAAAGCTGTTACATCCTTCTGACTTAATGGAATTTGTGTCTTAGCACTTCCGAAAATTGAGCCCCTAAAGACGTACCTCAGCACTTACATTTGGCATTACGATCCTGGCTAGAGGAACAGAGCTTGGGGGGGAAGTGGGGGTGGTGTTTTGCTTTCCCTCAATCTGTTAAGGAATATCTCAACACTTTTATATGCAGCCTATAACTGGTATTTTTACTGGCTCTTGAGACTCTCTGAGTTTTTCATAGATGTGATTGTGGTGTACTAGTTTAGATAAAAAGATGATAATATCTATATCTTGCATGGTACATATAGGGCAGCTCCTTGAAAGCAGTAAGATTGTAAACTTTCAAAGGAGGAAAATTCCTTGCATTCCCTGGGATGGATCCTGTCTTTGGCAGATTTCCTACTCATGCAAATGTGCGTGCACTTGTGCTTCACTGCCCATCCCAGCTGTCCTCTTCTCTTCTCTTCTCTTCTCTTCTCTTCTCTTCTCTTCTCTTCTCTTCTCTTCTCTTCTCTTCTCTTCTCTTCTCTTCTCTTCTCTTCTCTTCTCTTCTCTTCTCTTCTCTTCCCTTCCCTTCCCTTCCCTTCCCTTCCCTTCCCTTCCCTTCCCTTCCCTTCCCTTCCCTTCCCTTCAACATAAGGAACTTGTGGTGAGGTGGCATGATGCCTTTGGCCAGGTCACACAGAATCACAGAATCATTGGAAGGGACCTCAAGAAATCATCTAGTCCAGCCCCCCTGCAGACAACAGGACTTATTCCACCGTGGAACCAGGATGTGACTGCAATGGGCACCTGAGCTTGAAAGGCACTCGTGGCATGCCGTAGCTGAGAGCATTGCTTGAAGGGACCTAACTCATTCTCTTTGTGAGGGATCTGGATCATGCTTTCAGGTTTTTCTTGTAAGTACAAGGACAAGGATCTTGCTTTCTAATGGGCAAAGTGGTTTTTGCATTTTCATTTGAGTCAAGAAGATAAATAATACATTATGTCTCAATAAGATCTAGAGCTGGGAACACAAATTAACAATATTGTCAAGATTTTGAAAGGCTGCTGGATAAAGTGGGACAAGAGCTTCATCAAATGCCTTTTATTCAGCTACCTAGTTCTTGTAATGATAATTAGAAAGAATTGTGCTGTACCCTTAAATGATTTCCTGAGGCTCTCCATGTCTGCATGACTTTAGCTGAGGGATGCCTGTGGAAACAGAAACTCAATTCTACGTTGTTTTACTTTCCATTAAGTATGCTCCCCTTGTTAAAAAGAAAAAACAAACCACACTCAAAAACAGAAAAAATGTTATATTTAAAAATCAAGCTGACAGCAGTACTAGCGATTTTGTTTAATAGGGCTCTAATACTCACCAACCGTGGCGACTACGAAGTCCACAGAGAGATCATCTTAAACAGATCATTAGTATTCTTTATAAATGTCAGAATAAAAAATATCTCTTAATCTGTATGTATTTTTCATTCTGTCTTTCTTGTCCTTGTATTTAAAGGTCTTTTGAATAAAAATAAAGAGCTGAGTTGGTGCTACGTGTCCCAGACAGAGTGTGCTGTGTTGATCATTCAGGCTGCGGTAGTGCATTTTTCCATCTGATGCTATTGCCATTTGCTGGTAGTTGTCGTGAATGTTGACTGCTTGACCTGAAATTATTTTACATCTTTTTGCCAGATATTTTGTCCATGTTCTTAGTGTTTAAGCAAATAGTGGCTTAAATTTGGAAATCCAAATAATGCATAAAAATACACTTTGTATGTATTCAAAGTAGCTGTTCACTGGAGGATGTACTTTTCCAAGGAAATAAGCTTAAACTAAAGAGTACTGTGCAATGGCCTAGTAAAAACCATCTTTGCATCTGTATCTTTGTAAATGCTGTCATATCCTTCTTGAGTGCTTTTAGCTTGTAAATCATTCAAATGGAAACATTATGCTGTGTATGATCACACTGAAGAGCTGTGAAATGCAGAATAGTGTCCACGGGCTGAAGGAAAGTGTGTAGAAGAAGCAAGGAGTTTCCCCTGTTCCTCAAAATCCTAAATCTGCAAGGGTTTCTGATGTCTACAGAAGTTATTGCTTTTGGGTGCTTTACTGGAAAGGGAGCACCCTCCTCACTCTGACACACTATTGCTTTTGCTGAAGCATTGTAGCAACAGACAAATACAGTTTATGGCAGATGTTTCTGGGGTTTTATGTCATCAATTAAATTCATGATGCTAAGAAGTTTAACATTGGACCAGTTTTCTGCTTTCTTACTTCAGTATTAGTTTGAAGTGACCCATGTGTACTTTTGTATACATACAGATATTGAAATGTAGCAACTGAGGTTACTCATCTGTGCGTTACAGTTTTCCTTTTGTTATTCTGAGGGCTTCTGCTCCTTCACACTGTATTCTCCAAGCCCAGGATCAGAAATGCTCAGCTCCACAGCAGTTTCTGGGTGCCATGCCTATGGTGTGGGTGGCACTGCCTTGCTGCCTGCCTGTGCATCTCTTATGTGATGCTGAGAGTAGAGTGGAGTGTGGGGAGATGCATGATCAGAGCTGTTGCAAAGTCCTGACTGTGCACTTACCTCAAACTGCCACATCTGGGGGTCCAGCAGACAGCAACTGCCGTCTCAGATCTCCAGAGACTGGAAGCTCAGGTCTTAAAAGTTGCCAGGGACTTTTGAGGACATCATGTCTCTAAGGAAAAAAGTAACACCTTGCACATTCATCTCTCAGAATGTGCATTTTTGCACACAAATTCAGACTCTGCAGCAAAAGACATGTTTTGATTGTTTTTGTTAGACCAGCTGTGGCTTTGGAGCTAATTGTCTTGCAATTAGTCTCTCCCTGGAGCATTGGTTGTGACATGAAAATTTGCTCTAATTTCTAAGAAAAAAGTACTGAAAAGCTGCACGCTGGTCATGGTCAAGGGAGGACATTTTAAAGGAAGGAGTAAACACTTGGCATGGATCAGTGGTGGCAAGATAGAGCTTAAATTGATCCTTGTGACCCATTCCTCATCTGTGATACCACTTCCTTGTAGAAGGGTTTTTCTAAAGATTTTACAAATTCAGAAAAAATACTAAATGTTCAGAAAAAATACTAAACTCACGCTAGCAATGTTCAAATAAAGGAATAACATTTGATTGGTAATAATTATAAACTCTGGTCACTCTCAGTAATTGGAAGCACTTGGAGAATTGTGTCCTCATCCATGGGCATTGTGCTGCCATGTGCCCCCAGTGCTTTGTGTTCAACAGAGCCTGACCAAGATCAATAGAGCCACACTCTGCATCCTGTGTCACCCAAGTGCCACATTCCTCTGACTGTGACAGGCAGCATACAGAGAGGCCAACATGTATTCATGTGCAATGTGCTGCCCTCTTCCATACCATGGCCATTCTATGCCATGTTCATTCATTCCTGGCAGGGCTGGAAATGGAGTGGGTTTCAAGTGTCTGTGACACAACTGGTCTTGGGTCTCTCAGCAGCACATATTCTGCAACTGCTGACCTGTCCTGGACCATGTCCATCAGAGCCAATACAGTCAACTCCAAGAGGGAGATGTTGCAGGACAAGGCAGCTGGTAATGCTTCCGTGATAACATACTTGAGAGGGGGCAGAAAAAAAGTTACTGTTCAGGAGGAAACCACAGCCAGGCAAGAGGAATGAAAATATGTGACAGAAACAGCTACGCAGACACCAAGATCAATGAGGAAGGAGGGGAGGACGTGCTTAGGCCTGGAGCAGATATTCCCCTGCAGCCCATGGTGAGGCCCTACCCCTGCAGCCATGGAGGCCATGGGGGATCAGAGACCCACCTGCAGCCTGTGGAGGACTCCCTGCTAGAGTGAGTGGATGCCTGAGGGAGGCTGTGACCTCGTGGGAAACCCGTGCTAGAGCAAGTTCCTGGCAGGACTTGTGGAGAGAGGAGCCCATGCTGGAGCAGGTTTGTGTGAAGGAACCACATTGAAAAGTTTTGTTCCTAAAGGACTGTTTCCTGTGTGGAAGAGACCCTTGTTGGGGCAGTTCATGAAGACAGACCCCACATTGTAGAGTGGGAAGTGTGAGGCATCCTCCCTCTGAGGGGAAGCAGAGACAAAGTCCATCTGTAATGAACTGACCGTAACCCCCATTGCCTATCGCCCTATGCCACTGAAAGGAAGGAGGTAGAAGGGAAGGTAGAAGGTCCTGGGAAGAAGGAAGGGGTGGGGGAAGGTATTTTAAGATTTAGTTTTTATTTCTCATTATCAATCTCTGTGGTGATTGGCAGTGAATTAAACTCATTTCCCTGAGTTGAGTCTGATTTGTCTGTCATGGTAAGAGCTGAGTGATCTCGCTGTCCTTATCTCAACCCATGGGCCTTTCATTGTATTTTGTCTCCTCTGTCCAGTTGAGGAGAGAGAGTGATAGAGGTGCTCTGGTGGGCACCTGGCTACCAGCCAGGGCCACTGCATCTCAACAGTCCTTGGAGATCCAGTGAGTCTGGCCAGCAGGGTTGCCCATTTTAGGGTGAGCTGAATCTTTCCTTGATTTCACTGCCTGCATTGATGAGGGCTTGATTTAGGTCTGCTGTTATACCTGTCTTCCCAAATAAACATCTGGGATCTCAGGTGGCATTAGGAACCTGTAGCTGGGTACATAATACGTCCTACAGGCAGTAGAGTGGTGTACTGGGTGCAGGGCATGGCTGTATTGACTAGGCTGTAGGAAGAAGTCAGACACCCAGCTCACATTCTACATCCACAAAAACAAGGTGTCCAAATCTGGAGCTGAATTTGACCCTTTCTAACTGTTTCTGTGCCTTGACTGACTTACCAAGCCACAGCGGCTGGCTTGAGTGGTCAAGATGCGCTTAGTTGCTAACAGTAGACATTTCCCATTTTCTTTTTTGTTTTTATCTTTCCCATCCACAGCAGGGCACTTGTCCCTGCTCTCCTGCCTTGTTTTTATCTCAGAAGCTTTTTGTAGCACTTAAGACAAGGGATTAATACAGAGTCTTGGCGATAAAATACAAAGATGTGCCACTATTCAGTTGTGGTTACAGCAGCCTCTGGTAACTGATTTCTGCATGGATATGACATAGTTTCCTGCCTGATGTGAAAAAAACCCCAAACAATTAGGAGCTTGCTTGGCCTGCTTGTAGCTTTATGGATGCATTTCATGCTAATAGTTCAACACAGCAGTCATGTGCAGTCTTCCCCCACCTCCTCCCCTGCTGCTGGTATGTTAGGAAAAATAAGTCTCACTCTGTGGCTGCAAAAGACAAACAAACAAATCTCAGTAATGCAGGAACCAAGCACCCCCTCACCATTTCAAGCTCAGCCATGCTGACAGGCCATGACATTGTGCTGCAGGATGGTCTCAGGAGTGACCTGGAACACCACCTGCCATATGGACCACTGCTCCACTGCACAATTTCATAAGTGTATGCAGGCACGATTTACAGGGAGCAGGAATTGTTAGTGTTCTGCCAGTTGTAATAGCTGCTCAAGTGTGTAGCAGTGATGTTTTGGGGGTTTTTCTGCATACTGGAGCCTGAAGAAAACAAGCTGTTTTCTGATTATAGGGATCTGAGTTATATACACATTGTTCTCCATTATGTAGTGTGTTTGATTACTAACACTTTGGAAATCATAGACTCTTCTTCTGGCACAACTGATTATTTTCTACAATCTCACAGCATGAGCACCATTGTCACTTGAAAATTGCTTTTCCAGGATTGTGTTTTATACCACAGTTTTCTTCTTCCCTCAAATTAGGTTTCATCCACGTTGTTCATAGATGCAGCTAGAGCATGTCCTGGAAAGCACCAGCCAGGGCATCATTCTGTTGCTCTCAGTATTAAGCAGGTTCCTGTTAACAGTAGCTGCTGTGACAGATGGGAGCCCGGGCTCTGGAGCAGGTTCCCACTGAGTTAGTGACTCCACAAACCCAGAAAGTGATGAGTTGCACCATAGGGGCTCACAGCTGAACTATATGTAATAGGTACACGTGAAGTACGTGAGTAAAAGAAAGTCTGTGTACTATGTTAAGGGAGGAAATACAAATAAGACCATCTTAGTGAACATGGCAGAGAGTGTTCTTGGCACGTGAGCAGCCTAACATTTTTGGTCAAGCTTTTATAAGTGGGGCAAGGTCATAGTGGGAAGGCAATATTGGTTTGTAAGGCTGTACAAAAAGATGTGAAGTCTTTGGACATATTGATCTGTTTTGTACATGTGCCCTTAGCCACCACTGCTAACAAGTGGAAAGAAGAGCAGAGAAGTAGCTCCACAGGTGATAACAGGGATAACAATGATATCCAGTTTGGGCCTTCCCAGCTCAAAAGAGCTATGGAGCAACTGAAGAAGCAGAGGGATGGCAGGGTGCTTGGGACCTAGAGCCCACAACCCAGGAGGAGAGCTTGAAGGACCTGAGCTGGTTTACTCTGAAGAAGGGGAGGCTAAGAGCCGATTTAACAGCTGCCCAATACTGCCTACAACTGCCCAAAGAGCTGTTGCAAAAACCTTGGAGTCAAACTCTTCCTAGTAATGCTCGACAATAAAAGCAGTGGCAGCAGCCATGAGTTGTGACCTCGGAGTTTTGGGTAGGACATAGAAGGTTTATCAGAAGGCTAAACTTTTTAGTGGAGCAGGAATCTCCATCCTTGGAGATTTTCAAGACTGTGCTAGAAGATGCAAGGCTGGCCTGATCTAGCTTTAGCAGCCGTCCCACTTTCAGGATCTGCAGTTCAGATCAGAGATCTGCTGAGGTCCCTTCCAGTCAACATGTTCAACTGTAGCCATGCCCTGTTTTCATCCACAGTTTCAATATAACTTTGCTGACAAAACATGAACAGTATACAGCAGCAGCTACTGCTCAGGTAGAGTGTGATCTGCCTCATCATCCCCTTCCCAAAGGCTTAGGTTTTCCAGCTCTCAGGTTATCTCCCTGCTGTTAAATAAATGAAGGGCTGAGAGCAAGCCATCTTTGTCACCCATTGCCCATCATGCTTTCCTGCAGCTGGTGATGACTGAGCTCCATGGGCCACCAGCCACAGGACACCCTGCGCCTCGAGTGCCTTGACTTCTCCAGGAGCCTTTGGGCTGCAAGCTGCATCTCCTGCCAACAGCTTCAGGCAAGCATCCCAGGAGAATGGCTCTCCCTTCCCCGAATGGCTGGTGAAGCAGGCATGGAAAGGGCAGGAAAAGGATAACTCCCTTGGGTTCATGGTAAATGTATTAGAGAGTTCAAGTGCTCAGCAGCACTCCAACCCTGCAAATAGGTTCTGGGAAGGAAAGATAGGATGAATACTGCAGTGTGCATCCCTCAGCTTCTAAATGTCTTTGTTGTGAATGGGATTTGGCTGAGAGGAGCCAGGCAGCCAGACATAGAGCTGCCACTGACAGTTTGGGGGACACAATTACCCAGCAACGTTCAAAGAAACTCAGTTTATGGCATGCTGAATAGCATAGGTAGTGGTTTGGGTGGAAAAAGTATTAGCCAGTGAAAAATACACTCAAGTGGCTGTGCAATCCAAACTTCAAATAGCCCAAGCTATGGGCTCTGCAACAGGCAGCTCTGATTTGGCAGTGAAATCAGACCTTTCATCTTCATAGCACTGAGCTGCCCAAACTGAAATTTGGTGCTCAGGCAGCTGGGCCACAGTCTGACAGTAAACCCTACTGAATGTGGAGCTTGAAAAACCTCTGGTTTTCATAACTGAGCTCAGTCTCCAAGTGACAGGAAAAAATACAAGAATGTGTGGGTAGGAGGTAACACTGAAAAACAGAAGTTGGGATGCTGGAGCCTACAGGATTGCCTAAAGAAAATAAAAGCTAATGGGATACAAACTCCCTAGTTGCAAATATAGATAGACAGGCACAGGATAAACAATGAACTCAAGGAAATTTCCACCCCTGAATATTGTCTGATTTGCCTTCTGAGTAGGGCTGGGTCTCTGAGAGGACACAGTGACACAAACTGCTTCTCAGAGAATGACAATGCTTGAGTCTATGTGCAGGACCTGTGCATGGTGTGAATAACAGATTTCCACAAGCCAAACCACTCTGAATAAAGAAATGCCACCTTTTTCATCATCCAATTATTTATTCACTTTCAGGAAAGCAGGATATGGGGAGGGGAGAGAGAGACTCACAGCAGATATTAGTATTCAAGAGCAGAATTAGAATTTTAATCTATGTCTGCTACTCAGGAGGCAAGACTCCCAATATAAATGCTAAGTATTGTATGCTCTTGTTGTGATGGCTGCATGAATATGCATTGCCACTGCTGGCATGGGGAGCCTGTCTGGTTGTCCTTTGGCTTTAACAGTCTGGGCATGTGAGAAAGAGCAGTACAGAGCCAGCCAGAGACTGCACCTGAGGGCATCAGCAAGAGCAGACAAAGCTGGGATGGCTGTAAAAATAGAGTAAATGACATCTCTGACTGAGATCTTGCAATATGGGGAGATTCCTCTCCCTCCTTGTGCTCTGGGAAACATGAATGTGGGGCTCACCTCTTCCTCTCCTCTCCCATGCAGTGATGGGGACAAAAAAGACAAGCTGATGGGGAACCAGCTAGAGATTTCCCCTGGCAGGAGCAACAGCTGGAGCTGCCAGGGCTTCCCTCTCTGTGCACTTGGAGGTGGCTGTGCAACCCTGCTGGGACTGCCTCTGGAAGGAGGATCACTGAGCAGACTTGCACTGCTTCCAACAATGCCGCTCTCACCTGCTGCTCCCCTCAGCTCCCTGCTGGAAGTTCTCCTGTGCTTAACCCAAACACACCTACTGCAACTGATCTGTTTGCTGCTATCACACTCCTGCCTCTCTTGTAGGATCTTCCCAGTGTCAGGTTCAGCAGTTAGGCCCTGGTTCTAGGCTGTTGGTACGGTGTCAGTAGTATGATAGCGTGGCTTTGGATCAATGCCTGGCTGATGCAGGCAGGAGTATGCATACTGACAATGTAGCAAAGTGCTGCTCTGTCCCATCACTTACCATCTCAGGATCTTGTTTACTGCTGCTCAAGGAACATTATTTTTACAGAAAGTTATTAATGATGCAGCTCTGAAAATCTGAAACTGTTGTCTGTCATTCTGCTGAGTGAATAATGGTACATGGAGCACTTGTGGCAGACACCATGTCTACCTGATCCAAAGGGAGAGGAAAAAGGGATAAAAGCACTTTCCTTGGATGACTGCAAAGGTACAGAAAATGTTTTGCTTCTCCATAACCATATTTGATTTTACTAGGAACTGTATACAAATTAAGCAGTGTAGTGAGTTCCCAGAAGCTATCAGGAGGCACTGCAAAGAGGAGATACCAGTGGGTTAAGAAGAGGATGTTCCCTTCAAAGATAGTGTTGAATCCTCATTGCCCTCAGTAGGTACAAGAAAGGCTTTTATTCAGGGGGAAAATGTATACATGGGGTTTTGTTTGTGAAGATACAGGAAATTTATTTAAGAAAATAACCTGAGGAAAAGAAGTGTCTGCTAATTAATTTGGACTTGTCCCTTCCAGAGGCAGTTCCCTGCACAGCATTACTGTGAGTGTGATGAGTTGCACTGTGGGTGATTTTAACACCTGCTTTCTGTTGTTACTTTGCAACACTGAACAAGAAGTTACTCTTGAAGAACTTCAGAAGCTGAATCCTGCATTTCAGGTGTGGGTTTGCCAGTGAAATCGCTACTTCTACCTGAGCATGGGAACAAATACCCAGGCAAGTGGTTGTGGGAAACATGACCTCTTGGCCAGAGGGGTCTCCTTAACCTGCGTGAAGTTTAGGTGGAAGGAGGAAAGTCTCCCCAGTATAGTTGCCCAGCCTATGGCTGCTGGTGGCACGAGTGCTTTGCTAGTGATAAATTTAGTCTTCTTCAACATGATGCCTTCTGTCTGGTTATGGAGGAGGAAGCAGATTAGAAGGAGGAAAGAAAAACTGAACTGTGCTCTTGGATTAGTATCCAGCTGCTTTTGTGAGCTCGTGACACAGAAGTCAAGAGCTGTCAGAAAGGAGAGATCTGCTCCACTGGAGGAGGAAACCTGGCGCTCACATGGAAAGGCAGCTTTAGGTTGAGCAGCCTACACAGAGAGGGCTGTGGTATAGCAAAGGAGGCAGCCTTATTCCTTTGCTCATCCTCCAAAATGTTTGTAATCAGGCAGCTAAATACACCTCTTCATATCCTGCTGTTCATGAGATAAGAGGCTGGAGTCACGATGGGACGTGCTTGGCGTGGCTGCGGATGGTGAGGAGCAGAGGTGAGTGAGGTCTGTGCCTGTGCTCCCAGCTCTGCTTCAGCTCCAGATGCTGATCCAGTGTGGGAATTTTGCCAGTAATGAAAAGAACAGATCTTTTTAGGTTCACAAATTGCTTGCCATTGGAGTCAAGTGTCCAGCTGCGAACGAGAGAGGCTCTACAGACAAAGCACCCTACCAGGAGTGCAAAACTTCCCGACTGGCTGAGTTCAAGTCCTGGGAGTAGTCCTGCAACCCTTTAATAACAAATAGACAGCACTGTTTTCTAGATGACCTGACATGACCACACCTCCGGAAAAAAAAGCCCACTGTGTTGTGGCCAACACATATGAGGGCCACAAGGGACAGCAAAGAAAAGAGAAGACAGGGACTATGTGTGAAGAGATGACACAGGTCGGGCAGAGGGAAGGGGACGCAGAGCTCTCCTGGCTTTTTCCATGGGAATTGCTCTGTGGGCTGGACTCTGCAACGAGTTGGAAGGAAAAGAGAAAGGAACTGAGGACCTTTTCCTTGGGAAGGGAGGGAGGAAGTGAGGACCTGAATGGGGAAAAAGTGTAACAGAGGTATAGGGAAAGAAACAAGCAGACAGGTATGAGGAACTGTCAGCAGCCAGATGTGTGAGAAGGAAGATAATCAACCCGAATCAGGCAGCAAGTTTGAGAGATGGCAGGAGAGAGGAAAAGCATGAGTTGGACAGTCTTCGGTTTGAGTCTCCTGGCAAGTACATCTTTACATTTTCAAAGGCAGAGAGCTGCAGTGGAGCTGTGGCTGCACTCCCAGGCCCCTGGGGACATGGATTACCTACCAGCCACTGCAGGAGAGCTGTTCACCACCTTCACCTCACAAGCCCCAGGAGGCCAAAGGGGACATCCATTTCTGAAGAAGCTACAGGGCAATTTCTGTCTTGCCATCCCATCCACTGCCCAGCCAGTGGTAAACACGACCAGCCACCTCCGTCCTGGTCCCCTTAGCCACCCCTTGCTGTTCAGACCGGCCACCCAAACACATTATACCTTTCTCAGACCAGAGAATAGAAGATCAGGATGTCTTAATCCAACTCTGTAGATTGATCCTCCAGGCCTGAGTGCCATTCACATAGACCATCAGAAAGAAGTGATGGAGGTCTCCATTCTGGAGGGGGCAAGAGGGTCACTTTTGGGCATCTAGGAAAAGTTGTTCCACAATTGTACTTGGTACATCATTTAACCCAATCCATGACATTTTTAAAGCACTTTTACATACCTACATAGACTTTTCACAAGTCACAGACGATGCTTTCTTCAACAATATATTTATATGGAGCCTGAAATTACCCAAACTTGTTTTGTAGTGCAGAAAAGTTTGTTTTCTTTCATTGTTTAACAATCATTATACTGTTGTATCCAAATGACTAAAAAGTAGCCAAGCAGGTTTTCACTTTATTAAATAATATAGCCAGGCTGCAAAAAGCACACGAGATTTAAGCCCAATTGTCATGATTTCCTGGAGTCAAGTGACAGGATCCATCCCAAGGTGCTAATGCAAAGTTAGATTTTCTCAGCTACTGGAATAAAGAACTTGAATTTAATAGAATTGTTGTCTTCCTAGACAAAACTTTCCAGAAGTATAGGCTCACATAAGCACACTTGTTAATGAATGATCTTTAAGCAACCTAGATATAGTATTCTTCCAGGAGCTGGAGAAGAAGGGCTGTAAATCAGGGCATGTAGAGGAGTTCAAATGGATAATAAAGAAGTGTATGAGTCCACATAGCATAGTACATGAATTACAATTTAAAAAAAGTCTTAAAAGCAAGACCATGTTTTGTTAAAGCAGAGCTCTGCTCTATGGACCTGCGCCCCACGGACAGGAGACACTTCAAAAGTCCCTGTGCTGCTGTGGCCACTGAATTTCCCAGAATATTCTGAAACACAGAATATTAGAAATATTAGAATATTAGAAATCTGTAATTTAAATGTAGTTTCTCTCTGTGTCCAGAGTGGTTACTTGTTTATGGTTTGGAAAGACAGAGGGAGGTTTCTTTGCATTAAGTAAAAGCTGGAGGACTGTAGGATAACTGCAAACAGAATGGAGGGATATTTTTGCTATATATATGTATATTAAAAAAAAAGTATTCCTGAAATTCTGATACTTGTTCAGAAACCAATATGGAAACTGAGACTGCAAAACCCCATTATATGCAGCTGAGTACAAATCTGTTATGAAAATAAAGCATACTAATTCTGTTTCTTTTCACAAAGCATGTTGTCTCCAAGTCATATCATACATGCTTTTCAGAGCCATCAGCAACTTTAAAACTTTTCTTGACAAAAGTCTGTGTTGCTAAAGGAAGAAATCAGTGGGTGAGTGTGCATGGGGCACAGCTTTGGTGTTTCTTAATTTCATTTTTCTCATTTGAAGAACCAGTCTTCTGGCCAAAAACAGGAGTAAGAACTGAAGCCTCAGAAGTTCACCATTAGGATTTAAGTCATAGTTTATGGTATATTAAAGACAGGAAATATTAAATGGCTGATTCCCCAGAGGCTGTGCTGCCATTCAGCAGGATCTTGACCGGCTTGAGAGTTGGGCAGAGAGGAACCTCATGAGGTTCAACAAGGACAAGTGCAGAGTCCTGCATCTGGGAAGGAACAACACCCTGCAGCAGTACAGGCTGGCGGTTGAACTGCTGAAGAGCAGCTCTGCAGAGAGAGACCTGGGAGTCCCGATTGATAATAAGCTAAATATGAGCCAGCAATGTGCCCTCATGGCCAAGAAGGCCAATGGCAACCTGGGATGCATCAAGAAGAGTGTGGCCAGCAGGTCGAGGGAGGTTCTTCTCCCTCTCTACTCTGCCCTGGTGAGGCCTCATCTGGAGTCCTGTGTCCAGTTCAGGGCTCCCCAGCTCAAGAGGGAGAGAGAACTGCTGAGAGAGTCCAGCGCAGGGTCACCAAGATGATCAGGAGACTGGAACATCTTTCATATGAGGAAAGGCTGCAGGAACTGGGGCTGTTTAGTCTGGAGAAGAGGAGACTGAGGGGAGATCTTATTAACATTTATAAATATCTAAAGGGTGAGTGTCAGGAGATTGGGACATCCCTTTTTCTATAGTAGCTAGCAACAGGACAAGGGGTAATGGGATGAAGCTGGAACACAAAAAGTTCCACTTAAATATAAGAAAAAACTATTTCACTGTTCAGGTGAGGGAGCCCTGGCACAGGCTGCCCAGAGGGGCTGTGGAGTCTCCTTCCTTGGAGGTCTTCAAGACCCACCTGGACATGTTCCCATGCGACCTGATCTAGGTGACCCTGCTTCTGCAGGGGGGTTGGACTAGATCTCTAAAGATCCCTTCCAACCCCTACCATTCTATGATTCTATGATTCTATGAAGTGAGAGTCAAATTTTCACATTAGAATTCTTCTGTCACTTGCACTTTTTTAGGGGTCTCTTTTAGAGGACAGTTCATTAAGTACAGGATCCAAGCTTCCTTTTTGGATTTTGTACTAACTGAGCACTAAATTAGCAAAATGATCACTTTATTTCTCTTCATTACTACAGAGTCACAGTATCACAGAATGGTAGGGGTTGGAAGGGACCTTTAGAGATCATCCAATCCAACCCTCCCTGTAGAAGTAGACCCATCTAGATTAGTTGCACAGGAACATACCCAGGCAGGTTTTGAAAACCTCCAGAGAAGGAGACTCCACACCCTCCCTGGGCAGCCTGTGCCAGGGCTCCCTCACCTGAACAGTGAAATAGTTTTTCCTTATCTTTAAATGGAACTTTTTGTGTTCCAGCTTTTGTCCATTACCCCTTGTCCTATCACTGGATACAATAGAAAAAAGGGATGCCACTACCTCCTGACATCCATCATTTAGATAGTTGTAAATGTTAATGATTCCCCCTCAGTCTCCTCCAGACTAAACAGCCCCAGATCTCACAGCCTTTCCTCGTATGAAAGATGTTCCAGTCCCCTGATCATCTTGGTGACCCTGCGCTGGACTCTCTCTAGCAGTTCCTTGTCCCTTGAGCTGGGGAGCCCAGAACTGGACACAGGACTCCAGATGAGGCCTCACCAGGGCAGAGTAGAGAGGGAGAAGAACCTCCCTCGACCTGCTGGCCACACTCTTCTTGATGCATCCCAGGATGCCATTGGCCTTCTTGGCCATGAGAGCACATTGCTGGCTCATGGTTAGTTTATTATCAACCAGGACTCCCAGGTCTCTCTCTGCAGAGCTGTTTTCCAGTAGGTCAATCCCCAGTCTGTACTGGTGCATGGGGTTGTTGAGCCCTTTATGAGGTTCTTCTCTGCCCAGCTCTCAAGTCTCTTGAGATCCCGCTGAATGGCAGCACAGCCTTCTGGTGAATCAGTCAGTCCTCCCAGTTTGGTGTCATCAGACAACTTGCTGAGGGTACACTATAATCTTATTACTCTGCCCAGCACCTGCTATGTGCTTGGGTATTCAGTTTGAAGTCAGACATAAATGTCAATATATGGGTGCATACTGCCCTTGATGGTGAGTGACCATGAAACACAGCTAATGCCTATTAAGAACTTGCCTCTAAAATATTTGGCATTAAGTAATGTTCGGTAGAAATGGGAGATGGTATTGATTGACAATGCCATGCAGTCACCTGTTGTAGGCATCCGGAAGATCTCAGGTTGTAACGCGAAAGGTGGAGGGTACAGAAGAGGTGGGCACGGGGTGGAGTGAAAAGAGGTGCTTGTGTTAGCAGATAAAAGCACATGGTGTAAACAATTAGTTGGAATAAAGCATCATCCACACTGTGTATATAGTGATCTTGTCCCCTCAGTGGAGGTGGGCTGAGTTATCCATGCAGGCAGCCTGGTGATGTTGCCGGTAGCAGCAACTGTCACCAACTTAGCCAGTGACCCTAATGCTTCCTCATACCTAGCCAGTCTCAGCTTTACACTGGGGATGGGGAAAAAGGTGTTACATTTTCCAGAGAAAGGCGTTTTGCCTTCTGCTGCAGGACTTGGGGACAGTTTGCCTGAGGAAAGCGCTGTGTGAACAGGTTTAATCCTACTCTCTTCCAAGTCATAAAAAGCAGGGTCAGACCCAATGTGAAGATAACTACCGTGTAGAATACCACACAGCCTGCTGTTGCAATGAAATAGTTATAACTAATCATCTTGTTAAATGTACTTTAGGGCACCTTTTATAATTAACAAGCCATGTTCCAGTTAATTTTGCACATGATGTTTCACAGTTTATTACCAGGTACTACAAGGATACTGAGTAAAAACCTACAAACAACTGCCCCTTTTAAGCTCTAGTGTTGCAAACAAAAGCAATTAAGCTCCTAGGAAGTTTAGTATCATTTGTTTGTAAACAAGCAGAAGAGTAGGACCTTTGTCAAACAAAAGGTTGGGTTAGAGGGATGATGAAACAATAAATCTTGCAAAGCATGAACAAGTTTTTGTGGAGCTACAGTAATGGAGTAATGAGGATGTGTTAGCAGAGTTTTTAATAAAGCTGAATTTTGCTGACTGTAATGTTTAAAGGTAGTGACAGGGGCAAACTGCACTTAATGATGCCTTAGATGACCTGAGTGATGGCATTCACATTGAAATAATGGCTCACAGTCTATGGCATTCTCAGTAGATTATGACTACATTAACATATCCAGCATTTACCCTTAAGTTGTATAATTTGCAGACCAGAAACTAAAAGAAGACATTTGAAGAGTCTGTGCTAAAGTGAAACTTCCAACACTCATCATTCATCTTGGTCTCAACAAGCTAGAGCATGTGAACATATGGAAATCTTCAGAGATTCATAAAATTCTAGAATTATTTTGGTTGAAAAGACCTTTAAGATCAAGTCCAAACACTAGCCTAACACTGACAAGCCCATCACTAAACCATGTCCCTCAGCACCTCATCTATGTGTCTTTTAAATAGCTCCAGGGATGGGGACTCCACCACCTCTCTGGGCAGCCTGTACCAGTGTCTAACAACCCTCACAGTGAAAAAGTTCTTCCTAATCTCCCACCTAAACCTCCCTTGGAGCAACTTGAAGCTGTTTGCTCTTGTCCTATTACTTCTTATTTGGGAGACGAGACCAATTCCCATCTCACTACAATCTCCTTTCAAGTAATTGCAGAGAGCAAAAGGTCTTCCTTCAGCCTCCTCCAGACTAAACAACCCCCGTTCCCTCAGCTGCTTCTCATCAGACTTGTTCTCCAGACCCTTCACCAGCTTTGTTGCCCATCTCTGAACATGCTCCAGAACCTCAATGTCCGTCTTGTAATGACGGCCCCAAAACCGAACACAGTATTTGAGGTGTGGCCTCACCAATGATAAGTACAGGGGGACAGTTACTCCCCTGGTCCTGCTGGCCACACTATTGCTGATACAAGGCAGGATGCCATTGGCCTTCTTGACCACTTGAGCACATTAATGACTCATGTCCAGTTGTCTCTTGACCAACATTCCCAGGTTCTTTTCCTCTAGGCAGCCCAGTGCTCTGTCCAGATCCCTCTGAAGAGACTTCCTGCCCTCAAGCAGATCGATTCACTTGCCCATCTTTGTGTCATCTGCAAACTTAATGAGGATACACTCAATCCCCTCATACAGAACAGGCCCCACCACTGAGCCCTGGGGAACACCACTGGTAACTGGCTGCCAATTGGATTTAACTCCACTATGGCTCTCTGGGCCCAGCCATCCAGCCAGTTTTCCACCCATGGAGTAGATCTATTCAAGCCATGGGCAGCCAGCTTCTCCAGGAGGATGCTGTGGGAGACTGTGTCAAAGCCCTTACTAAAGTCCCGGAAGACCACATCCCTAGCTTTTCCCTCACCCACTAAGTGGATCATCTTGTCATGCAAAGAGATCAGACTCCCGGGAGCATAGATGCTGCATTCTTAGCTTACTTGATCACAGAAACACAGAGTGCTAAGCCATCTCCTATTTGTTTCTGCTGCCCCAAGTATAGAGCAGCCACTGCCACTATTTCTCAAGGAGGTCTGGCAGGACAAACCTAGTCAGGATGAGGTTACTCACTAGGCTTTATCTTGCAATCAAAAACAAGACTAGGCTTGAAACAAGTAAATCTCAACATTTTCCTACTGCAGATGTAGTCTGAGGACACAGCTACAACTGCTTATTGAAGCATCTTCTGAGAAAGAATTATGCCTTGATTAGAGCCAACAAATTGTGTATCTTGCCCCTTTTATACCTGCCTGGCAGAACAAGCAAGGTGTGCAGCACTAAGGCTGAGCAAGGGAGGAGGAAGGCTGGGCTGGTGCACCTGAGCGAGCTTTGCTGCATCAACTCGTCCCAGTACAAACCCCAGCACACCCTGGGGAGGGCCAGAGTGGGAAATCCCCTCTGATGCACACAGACACTCATGTCTCTGACAAGATGTTACCTGGCCAGCCGCTGCAAACCCTGAACAGGAGGATAGGGCACCTTGCACCTGCCATGGGGGTTGAGCCAAGGAAGACCTGGGAGCTCCTTGTGTCCACCAACAGGACATGCCACAGTTTTGGGCCCCAGCACTGCAGGATTAGGCCTTACCGTGAATTAACTGTGAATGAGGCATTTTCTGCCTTACCCTCAATGCAAAAGGCTGGGGACGGCTCTGCTGGTTATTTGAAAACTGGCAGTTCTCATGTATTCACCACTTTTATCGGTGGTCTGGGTTTAATTTTTGCAAATTGCTGAGCAGCTTTGCAAAGCTGATGTGTGCCTTCAGCTCTCACTGGCTTAATCACTGCTCCTTTGGTAACCAATATCTACAACATGAATTAGCCATCTGCAAAAGACTGCCCTGGTAGATTTGTGCCAGATCTGCACATCCTTATGTGAGATCAGGGACTGAGGGGGAAAAACGAGTCTGTATGTGTGATTTTCTTGCAAACCAGTTTTGTCTGTTTCTTTTTTTAAGGCAATGTCGACATTTGGCTCATGTCCTCTGTGGAGGTTAGTGTTTCTGTTTCAAATATAATGCAAAACCAGGTGAGAAGGAAAGTCTTTAATGATGTTCAGTTTGAACACTGACAAACTTATTGTGATTTTCACCACATGTAACTTTCTCCTTTTTGTCCTGTATTATCTTGGGCTGTCTGCAGGATAACTGATGCTCCCCAGGCAATATAGCTCTGGTTAGAAATACCCATCCAGGTTGCTCCATCATGATGTTGTCTCACCAGATTCTTTGACTTTCCCTTACAATCAGAGATATGCAACCAGTGAAAAATTCCTGTTTTCCTTTTCCAGGCTGAAACCAGCAGATGGTGCTTACTGCCTTCACATGCTTCTCGAAGAAACCCTACACTCTCTGCTGCTTTATTTATGGTATTTACTAGGAAATAGCTACAAGGCTCACAGCTACTTGTCACTTTTCAGAGAGCTGAAGGATTGGGCTCTGAAAGCAAAACACATCCTACAGTGTTGAGAGCTTTAGGATTTCAAACCCCTACAAATTTGGTTGTTTTCATGGACTGTTTTGTCAAAATGCTGCTTTGCTGCCATCATAATAATTTGGAGGTTTTTCTGTTTAAAATTGGAGAGTGGGAGGAGAAGAGCAAGTTGTACCATCTCCTTGGACAGATTTCAAAGCACAGCTTGAAGCAGCAGCCTGTAAGAGACAGCTTATGCCTCTGCTATGTGGTTGCTGAGGCCCAGGGGAGCCTATACGAGTCAGGATGATTTGCAGGGAATACTGAGCAGCATGTGTTTCCAGGAGAGATCCTCTGAGACTGCTTCAGTCCAGAGGAAAAAGGTTATAAGCTGTCAGAAAAGTATCTTGCCCAGCCATTCCCAGCACTAGTAAAGAATTGTTGTCCATCCTCACTGCTGAGGGAAGAAATCTGTCAGGTTCCCTTGTGTACTTTTGGAGACTGAGCACCTGCAGAAAACCACATTGTAATCCCTCTCAGAGATCTTCCACATGCTCCCAGATGGGCTGCTGGCTTTCTCCTCACATTTACACCTTGTTTTTTCCCCAGAACAACCACCAAAAGCTGAGAATCTGCCAAGCATTCTCCTCAAGGGCTCTGTTCTCTCTCCCAGTGTGACTTAATCTGGTGGAAAATGCACAGGTTAAAAAAGATGTATTAAAAAAGAGCTGCTCTGTCATTTGATGAGGGAGAGAGTGTGAGCAGCAGCGTGCTGAGGGTAAAAGGCTCAGCCACACATTTACACTATTCATTACCATGCAAAGAGCTTACCTTGTTCTTTTTTATTTACTCATGTATTTCCTTTCTATGGACACAAAATCAGAATAGAAACTTGTCTATCAGACTATGCCTTCCTGTGAGCACATCTTTTATTCAATACTATTCTCTTTCTCGTGTTCTTTTTAGATGAATTATTATGACACCGTTAAAGCAGTGATTTCTACCTCCAGCCATGAGTGGACAGCATTAGTAAAAGGTAACAATTTTGCTTATCTTTAAAACCAGTAAAAATTTCTTTCAAGATACTGTGTGTCCAACCAGCTTTCCTTGCTTCCAGCCCCACCAGTGTCACTGCTACCTGCATTTATGGGAGTAAGCCAAGGTTTAAACTTGTCCTTTGATTATGGAAGCAGAAACAGTATTATATTTTCAGGGGGGATGGGGGGGGGTTTAAGGTTTTTTTTTTAATGTATTACCTATTGTAAAAGCATGACTAAGTTTTCTACATGGGAGGGCAAATTCTAAACCCATTGAGGCTGGTTAGAGAAGGCAGCAGCCTTGCAGCAGGGCTGGACTAATTTCCTGGCCACTCTTACCAGCTTTGGCAGCTAACCCAGAGGAATGAGAACTGCAAGGAACTCATGCTACTTGTACCCTGTTGCTTGAGAGAGTTCAGCACAAGGCCACAAAGATGATGGAGTGGAGCATCTCCCTTATGATGAAAGGCTGAGGGAGTTGGGGCTCTTTAGCTTGGAGAAGCAGAGACTGAGGAGTGACCTCATTAATGTTTACAAATATGTAAAGGGTGAATGTCAGGAGGATGGAACCAGGCTCTTCTCAGTGATGTCCCATGATGGGACAAGGGGCAATGGGTACAAGCTGTAACATAAGAGATACCAAAGAAATGTAAGGAAAAACTTCATTGTGAGGGTGAGGGAGCACGGGAACAGGCTGCCCAGACGGGTTGTGGAGTCTCCTCTGGAGACATTAAAAACCTACCTAGATGAGTTCCTGTGTGACCTACTCTAGATGGCCCTGCTCTGGCAGGGGAGTTGGACTGGATGATCTTTTGAAGTCCCTTCCAACCCTTAAGATTCTGTGATTCTCCAACTTTCATCCTCAAGTTTTCTCCAAACAACATTGTTTTCTCCTATCTGCATGTTTACACTAGAAACTTGGTAAAATCTCAGAAATATCAGTGTTTTCCTGAAGCTCCAAACCAGTTCTTCTTGCCTCACTGAAAATAATGCAAGAAAAATCCCCGATGATTAATATCTGCATGATTTGATCATATGTGGGTAGTGTGAATCAAAGATTTTCTAAATGATACAGGAGAAGACTGTGTCTAGGCTTGGGCAAGAGAAATCAGGTGGGGTCTGGCCCAGTTTGAATCCTTACTGGGGAATTAATGTATTTCAAACACCTGATATTCATGCCATTAACATTTTGCATTAAGCAAGATAATAAGATAAAAGTAGACATATGGAAAAATGGTTTAGTTTTGAGCTATATAGGAGTACTGAGCACCTGCCCTTTAATCAGACTTTCTTTGAATAACTTTAAAAATAGATGTTGAGAACCAATATTAAGTGGTTACAAGTGCTTAAGAGATATTACTAAGGTACTTCTGAGTTACATCGTGTGTAGGCTGACTAACTTTGGTCCTTAAACAACCAATTTGCAAGGAAAAGGCTTGGATAATCAGTTCACTTTCTGTCCTATTTCTGGAACTATGGTGCAAGTTCAGGTCTTGAAGGTCAAAAGTGCTCAGCAACCCCATAGCCCTGGCAAAGCACTGGCAGCTGCCAAACACTGAGCTCCATGGGAGACATGCAAATGTGCTTCCTTGCTGTGATGGACTGAAGACATACGAAGGTGTCTAAAATCGGCTTTGCTCCCAAAGAAGTGAATTGCAGAGCTCTTATCAATTTCAGGGGGAGAAAAGACCCTCTTTCCAGAGTAAGTGAATGAATGTATATCATAGATACAGAGATGAGCACTCACACAGCTTTGACATGTGGAGCAGCGAGTATCTGCAGCATCCTGGTGAGCACTGTGCTGCCCTGGCACAGCGTGCTCATCACCCAGCCCAGCCCTTCCCCCACCCAGGCTGTCTTCATCTGCCCACAGGAGCAGCGCCAGAGGAGTCACGTCTCCTCTGGGTCACCTTGGGTTTCCATAGTGACTATATGAATGCGATTGTCTTATCAATCAGAACCTCCTTGACTCTCATAAGCAACTATAAAATCTCTTCTGGTTTCTATAGCAACCATCTTTTAACTCATGAGTTTGTTTTCTCTAGGCTTAGCTGAATTGTTTGAAATAGTGCAAATTAACTGCTGGCGACATTTTATATATATTTTTTTTCCCCTTAAGCTGTCCTTTACTGTCATCCAGAACAACAGTTATGCTGAAGGCTACTGTCCTTTTGTTACAGTTACTTAGAGATCCTCTTTGCTGCCTAACTACTTGAGCAATGCCTCTAAAAATCCTTCACTTCCAAGGAGAATATTGAAAACCTGCAACCTCTGGAGTTCAGTCCCTTCCCAATTCAGGCCCCTATGTCATTCTGTCTCCAGGAACTTAGAGGAAACAACAGTGCTGTTCTGTTACCCCACATCACTTCTTGTAATAACATGCCAGAATAGCACCTTCTCTCCAGTAACCTCAATGCAAAGTACAGTCACTACTTAACAGCAACACTCTTAGTCAAATATTATTACCAGTGTAGTATGAAGAATGTGCACAAGGTCAATGGCACATCTATACTGCAGACCCAATAAACGTGAAGAAGGTTTGGGGTTTTTTTCTAGATTAAATGTGTTGACATTTAATGACTGCAGACAGGCCAATGGCACATTGTCTGTGGTTTCCTTTCACCAGACAGCAGGCAGACATAAAGTTTTCTGAAAGAGATGACATAGGCACAACCTATGCTCTTACTTCACGATCTGACTATAAACACACGTTGCTTCTCAGTCTCAAAGGTCATTTTTTCTGCCTAGATCATAAGTGGAGAATGTACTTCATTTAAGGCTGTAAAGGTAGTAATCAACAATTATTCTGCTCTGAAACTCTGTGGCAGGATTTTCTAGGATCCTTTCAGTAGCAGCAGATTATGGCCGTACCAGATTTACCTCTGTGCAACTTCCAGGTTTTGGAGGTGTTTAAAAGATGTGTAGATGTGACAGGGATATGGCTTCATAGTGTGAGTGGCAGGGCTGGGTCAATGATCTTAATTGTCTTTTCCAATGTAAATGATTCTGTGATTTTATGATTCTGTGAAAGGTAAATGGACTTATCAAAGGAGATGAGAGAACCTCAACCCCATCTGTGCTGCTGGTTTCTAGCTGTTCTGGGATATTCTTACTCCTCTTTCTCTGTATTACAAAAAACATTTTGGTTTGGGACCATGATGACAGAATTGTTTGTTTCACTCTTGATTTATAATTCTCTAGAAACCCTTGGTCTCTCCAATGTTTTCATTCATGGTCCGTTGCCCAGAGCTGCCTTGGTACCAACACAAGGCGTGTTTGTGCCTTTGCAATGGGATGGGCAGCATGTACAGAGGCACCAGCAAAACTGCAGCAGTCCACCTTGCTCCTTAGGGAGAAGGGGTGCTAAGAAACTGGAATAAGTTCAAGGAAAGGTGAAAAAATAGCAATAAAGTTGGGGTTGTAGTCACATAATAGAGAGGAGCAAAAGAACTCTGTGTCAGTTAACGAGAAACTCAGTAACAGTCATCAAGGATGAAGAAATCTTATGGGTATGGCAGGAGGAATACATTGAGATGACAAAAAGGAGGGGAGTCAACTTCTAAAATTAAAAAAGATAAAAATGTAGCGATTCAGGATCATAATGCTGAATTCACAAAAGGCAATTGGTACTGCAGGAGCCTGGAAGCCCCAGCCTGGCTGTGCTGAGAGAGGCCTCCACGGTTTTTCAGGGTGCATTCTTTGTGCTACTCGTGTTGGGCTGCAGGCAAAGGAGAGAAAGGGTGAGGGGGAAGCCTCGGGTAGAAGGAGAGAGTGGCAGGCTGTGGGAGTATCTCCAAGGAGAGCTGGAGAGGGCCAGGCAGTGTTCAGAGCCCACAACGAAGTAAAAGCTTTTGTATTCTGTAAGAAGCAAGACCTGGTTATGACAGGCAGAGGTGACTGGGTGGCTCAGCAATGGGTCCCCAACTTGCCCGGGAAGGGACTGTGGGAGACCTTGCTACAGGATCCTGGGCTCTGGTGGGCCAGGCAGAGCTGAGTGTGTGGGCAAGCAGCTCCCACAAGATAACAGTGTCTTTGCTGCCAGTGTTGGAAGCAAGTTACTGGTGTCTTTCCAACCCTGAGCTCAGGGCCACAGCTATGTTGCATTGTTCTGGGTACAGCCACACACCCCAGAGCACAGCACTGCAGCTCATTGTTCCTAATACTGCAATCCCTTTCCTCATACAAACCTCAGAGAAAAATCACTGTTTTCAGTGGGAGCTTGGCTACAGCTGTTCCTCATCCCCAAACTTTCAATTCCACTGCAGTTTCTGCCCAAACAGATGCCCCCAAGACAAGCAGGGCTTTCAGCTCTGAGCATGGTTCTGCTGTATGCTACCAAGGTTCTTGCAATCTGTGTACAAACCTGCTCAGTACAGCTCAGAAGTGGGATGCCCAGAGCCCATCTGACTCAAACTCTGCAGGAGAGATGGCAGCAGGCAGAGAAAGGGCACAAGGAAGCCACGGAGCAATACTGACTAGTGGCAAAAAATGCTTTCTTCAGGCAAATGCTTGCAGTATCTTTGCCTTCCTTTCAGTGAAAGGTTGTTATTGCTGGCTAAACCTTCCTGAGAAAACTCACACAACTTCACTCTCCAAAATATGAGTGTTAATAGATTTGGGCCCATTGCATTTGACTTGGCATAATAAGAACTCACAGATGGAAACTGCTTAACATGGAGCTGTTCTTACTTAAATTTCAGCTGATGAGCAGGCATGCTCAGAAGCCATACAGCACCAGTCTTTTACCTTCACATATCTGAAGAAGATGCTCTTTTCTATGTCCTCTGTTGAGGTGTCTAAAAGCTACTGATACAATACTCCGATTCTTTACATGAAAATTTGCTGAAATTGTCTCATTTCTGAATGTGTAACTCATACATAATTTGTGCAAAATAAACACATGTTCTTTGCTGACATTAGAAGAACATCTACAGATCCAAAATCAAATACTGAGAAACTGGGAAATGCCACAGCTGAAGTTATCTCTGTAGTTTTATCTCAGGTCCTTTCAGTGACAGGCTCTGAAGAGGAGGGCATTTTGCATTGTGGTTTTCTTCCCAAGGCCTGTGGTCAGGTAGGTGCAAGGCCTGTGTGGGCAGAGCTCAGTAAGGATGGCAGGAATGCCATAATGGGGCAGATAAGGAGCACATTGCTTACAGGGACTAAAAGCTCCTTCTCCTCATTTTGGTGTTCAGAGCCACTTAAACCCGGCATCTCTCTTTCTGCTGTGTGGCTGATGTACCAGGAAACGGATGCAGAGCAGCTCTATGTGCTCCTGCCTTTGCTAAGGCTTGCATAGTGTGGCTGCCATCTCTCCCTTCCTACCTCTCTCCCTCTCTCCCTCCATGGTATGTGGCTGTACGTCGTGGTCATCTTCTCAGCAGCTACCTCCAGGAATGTGCTTTGGCTATTGATGCTGCTCCCTCTCCTGCTCCTGCCCTCACTGCCCTGTGTGGGTCCAGAGCCTGCTGTGGGTTTTCCCTTGGGTGAATGACTCAAGTTGCAATAAGACAGAGCAGCTGTGCTGGGCATGGCCTCAGCAGTTTCCACAAGATTAACCCTGGAGGACAGCCAGTAATGTAGACAAGTACCAGGGTTTGGCATGCTGCTCACTGGGCTCTCAAGGACCTTACAGGGTGGCCTGTCCTTCACTCTGAGACCACTTGACTTTCAGCTCTCCTCTGAAGCATCTGAGCATCTCCCACACAAACAGGAGCAGCTTCTGTAAGAGGCACTGTAGGTAATCACTGGATATGGAGTTAAAACATGGCTGGCAACAGCATCTTTTCCATTGCTCATTGAAGGAGTGGGATGTGCTCTAAGCATAGTCACAGGGCAGGTCCTGCAAAAGAGGTGGTGGTTGTCCTCTCCTGTGGCTCTCAGCACCACGCTGGTTGGTGCAGGCTGGACCTGGGCACTCAGATCCAAGTTTGTTCAAAGGGATTTTAAGCATTAAAGCCAACCCAAACTCATATTCTGGTCCCTATTGTAGTGTTGGTGAGATACCTGAGATCTCAGTAAAAGCGAGCTAAGGACATGTCTTTCCCATGTCTTTCAACAGAAAAGAAAGCTGGGACACAAAGGTGGGGACAAGGGGTGGGGATCTAAGTGGAAAGTTTGAGCTACTCTTCAAAGCTGAAACTTTCCTTATATTGTTTGTTTTGTTTTGTTTTAAAGACAGCCAAGTGTGGGATTTTGAAACAGAAAAGCAGTTATTTGAGTTCACACAGAGAGGCAGCAACCACCCATTTGGCTTTTGATAGCAGTGGAAGAGTCCACATCTCTTTCTATATCAGATACACCTCTGCAGGCATTATTGCTGGTGCCTGCAACTGCTCTGAGTGCTGTGCTAGGCTGGCTACAGGAGGAGGAAGAGGTGGACGCCTGAAGATGGGCAGTTACAACAGCAGCCATTACCTGCATGCTCTGAAGAGAAGTAAGCAGTTTGCAGATTTCTAGAAGACTGCAAAACATCTTAAGAGTGGATTTTACTTTTTTTTCCCTGCAGAAGGGAAATGTGATGAGATCTGGGACTGCACCTACGCGGAGGTGAACAGGAGCAAGTAAGGACTTCCCTGACATTGCGTGAGCCTTGTCCCACGGCCAGATGCATTGGGTGGGAGTTTATGCTGCAAGTAACTGTGCTTTTCTGTGGGAAGTTCCTCTCCTGAGACATTCCTGAGGGATTAGTCAGATTCGTGTGCCTTGAAAAGAAGCTACAGCTTTTGGAAAGAAAAGAACAAAAATAAACCAAAGTAGAGCTATAGCGCAAGCAGATGGAGCTGCCCAGCCTCACCAAGCAGGCTCAGACAGTCCATGCCTGGATCTGCACACCCACAGACTGTGCAAGTTAGTTAGTGCTCTGAAAAATTAAGTTATCTGTGCCTTTGGTCTGCTACAGCATACACATGACACTGGCACTCTTTGTGATACAGCATCACATGCGAGCCAGGGTCTGTTGCACTGAGCATAGCACCAAGCACATCAATGACAGGTTCTGTAGTTTCCAAGAAGAATAGTAATTCTAGTGGAAAGTTATTGCTATTCTATCCTTTTGGAGACCAGGGAGTAAATTTGCTCATATTTGAACTAGCCACATGTAAATATCACAGCTCTTTCTAATTTTGGGAAAGTATGTTGATAAATCAAAGGCATCCTAAGCAGTGTCCTCAGTGTTCTTCCAGGTATATTGTGGCTCTTGGGTGAGGCAGAAGAATCAACATGTGCTGTCTAAGTAGAAAGATTGTATCTAAAAGAGATGATCTATTAACTTTATACAGATTATAAGATACTTAATAGATTATAGATTATAAAATAATATTAAATTGTTTTAATTGAAAACCTGAACTCAATGTTTAGATCTATGTAAAAAAATAGAACAAAAGTCACTTTGCCACCACTACAGCCTGCTGTTTGGTCTTGAAACCAAAACTGTGTCCAAGATACATAAATCTTTGAGGATCTTTTCACAGGGAAAGTGGTGTTAAGCCTGCTGCCCATCCCTACTGCCCCGCTGGGAAAACACCCAGTCTCTTCACTGTGGTCTGGCTTTGGGAGCTGGAAGAAGTGTCATTGAGGTCAGCTTGACTGATGAGCCCAGAAAGTCAGGTTTGCTGTCAGGACTTGTGACCCCATGGAGGACTTACACTGAAGCAGTTAATTCCTGAAGGACTGCAGCCCAGGGATGAGACCCACATTGGGGCAGCTTGTGAGGAGCTGCAGCCCATGGGAAGGATCCACGCTGGAGCAGTTCATGAAGGACTGTCTCCCATGGGTCAGACTCCCCTCTGTTGCAGTGGGAAGTGTGAGGAGGCCTCCCCCTGAGAGGAAGCAGCAGCAAAGTCCGTCTGTAATGAATTGACCATAACCCCCATTCCCCATCCCTCTGTGTCACTGGTGGGGAGGAGGTAGAAATCCTTGAAGAAGACTGGGGGAAAGTGTTCTAAGATTTTGTTTTTACTTCTTGTTTCCTTACTCTGTTTTGACTGTTGATAAATCAAAACCAATTCTCTACAAGCTGTTTTGCCCATGACAGTAATTGCTGAGTGATCTCCCTGTCCTTATCTTGACTTGCAAGCCCTTTCTCTCTCCCTCACCCAGTTTAGGAGGAGGAGTGATAAAATGACTTGGTGGGCACCTGGCACGTAGACAGACTTAAACCACCACACCATCTGAGTTTGGAGCACAATGACAGCTCAGCTATCATACACCATAAGCCATTTCTCCCCACAGTAATGACTATGTCTATGCTGACAGCACAAAGGAGTATGTCCCGGTGAATCCAGAGTGGGAACCACCACAATATATGTGATATGTCTCATTCCTGCCTACATAAACTGTTTTGATGAGTTGTATGTTTGATGTGAATATGAGCAAACATAATAGAAAATCAGGATTTAACTGAGTAAAGTTCTGTGTATGATTTGCCACTTTATAAAAACACACCCAAAGTAAACAACACATCAAAGTCTCCTCTCCCATGCTCATCTCTCTTCTCCTCTCATACCTTCTCATAAATTTGTTCTTGGTATTGCAGTGGTTTGTTTTCAGCACAGCTAAATTTGCCCTGGTGCAGCATTTAAAGTAAAATAATTTAATGGCTCATTGGCTAAATGCTGACAAATCTATTTTGAATGCTGGAAGAGGTAAGGCCTGAGTGAAATCTCAGCAAGGACTTTGGCATAGCATCCTGCAACACTCGCATCCTTGCAGTTTAGTGGGAGCTATTTACCCACATTGGTCTGCTTTATGCTCTGTGTGAAAACTAGTTCATTGAAACAAAAGAAGTATGAGACTGAGAGGGGACCTCGTTAACACTTTGAAGTATTTAAAACGTGTATGTGAAGAGGATGGGGCAACACTTTTTTCTGTAGTGTCCAGTGATAGGACTAGGGATAATGGACAAAAGCTGGAACACAAAAACTTCCACTTAAAGAAAAACTTCTTTCCTTACTGAGGCACACACTTTCCATTTGTTAGGCTTTATGCTTGGCCATGCACAAAGTGCAGTCTCTGCAACGTCATTCAATGACATGTTCTTCTTGACCTGTATCTGTGTGTTACTGCAAATCATATGGGACATTATAGATTTATTCCTTGTTTTGTTGTAGATATGTATCATTGGCAAGCACACAAAACCACAGTTTTAACTATGGTGTTATGTAGCTCAGTTTAAGCTGTGGAAATATCCACAACACACTGTGATTGGGTTACTTAATTACCCTCGGTCTGGGAGCACAGAAAACTTCAACTCTGCCCTCTGCACTGCCTCAAGGACCCTGGAGATGATCAGTGCTGTTTCACGGTGCCATTTCTGCTTCAGCTCCCCCTGGAGCCTCCTTTCCTCAAAACTTCTGGCTGAGTTACAGCATGAGCACTGGGCACAGATACCATATGTGCGGCCAGATCTCCATGGTGGTGGAAAGCTGGTGCCTTTGGCCCTATGCAGCCCCATCCTTTGATTCACCTTTTAAATCTCTCTTTGGTGGATCTGTCTCTTCCCATTCTCTGGAGGAGGATCCCAAGAGGGACGAGCATCCATATGTTGAAGTTAATCTTTAAAGAGGTTAACAATAGGCACTGTAAGCTCAGGATGCTGTAACACGGGTTTCACGGTAGGCCTGTGTGTGTCTGTCATGGTTTGACATGCAGCTGTTTCTGGTACCGAGGAAGGGGCTGTAAAGATGGCTCCTGTAAAGAAGTTGCTCAAAACTCTCCCCAGCCCTGAGCCAGACCCACTTCTGGGGCTGAGCCAATTAAGCATGTCCACGATCCCTTTTTAAGAAGATGTTGGAAGAGGAGAGTTCTTCCTGTTTCTTCCTTCTTCTGTCCCTTCTTCTTTTCTGGCTGATGGTGGTGCAAGGAGTTGGGAGAGATTGAGAGAGAAGTAACCATGTGGGCTCCAAGGTCAGTGAGGAAAGAGAGGAGGAGGTGTGCTGGAGCAGAGACTCGCCTGCATCCTGTGGAGAGGGACTGGTGAAGCTGAGATTTGTTTGCATTTCATTTAAGACCTTGCATCAGGGGCAGTGACTATAGTCAGAGGAGGCTGTATCCCGTGTGAGGGACCTCACATTCACAGAAGCTGTAACTGTGGGGAGGAACCCACGCTAGAAAAGCTCATTAAAATTATGCCCAGAAGAGGGGCCGTGTCCCGTGTGAGGGATGCTGTATTGGCAGAAGCTGCAGTTACTGGGAACAACCCACATCAGAGAAGTTTGTTAAGGACTGTGTCTGGGGGGAGGGACCCTGTACTGGAGGAAAAAGGCAAGGAGTCATCCTCCCCTGAGAAGACAGAAGCAGCAGAGCCCATCTGTGAGAGACTGACCACATCCCCCACTCCCTGCCCCCCTGAGCCGTTGAGGGGGGAAGAGGTAGAGATATCTGGAGCAGTGAGCTGGGCCCAGGAAGAAAGGAGGGATGGGGGAGGGAGATCTTAAAGTGCTGGTTGTAATTTTCTCATCATCCTACTCCCTTTTTGCTTTTATTCCATTCTGTTTTTTGTAGAATTAACTTTCCTACTTTCCTCTCTAAGTCAAGTACTGGAGTCTGTTTTGCCCAGAACTGTAACTGGTAGCGAGTTTTACTATGCCTACTATTCATTTTTAGAAAAACATCGTGGAAATTTTATGCTTAAATCCTATTTTCTTCTATGCAGTATTGCCTCCTTCAGTGATTTTGAAAGTCAGCAGAAAACTACCCGTATTAACATCCACTGAAATCAATACCAGTTTGAGGGATTCATCAAGGTCCATGGAATAAATCATATCTGACTTGAAAGATTACAAAAACATGTATCTGTTTTTCAATGAGCCGTGCTGTAGTTTGATCACTAAAAAATACAAAATACAGAAATACAGAGTTAGGACACAAACATTATCTGTACCACAGCAGCAGATACCCTGATAATTAGGTGCTCAGCTGTAATAGTGAAGTTAAAACCTTGACTCAAATTTAGTAACTCACCTGGCAGTCCAGTACCATCACCCACAGAGTTAAAAGAACCAGGAACCTTAATTCATATGAATAGAGGCATCTAAAAATAGCTGGTTTTACCATGAGCTTTGAGAGGAGTCCTCCTTGTGCACCTCTTCACATGGTTACCCTCCCCTTCCTTCCCATGCCCTAGGACCTCTGGCCAGGCTGAACCTTGGGGGGTTTCCAGTCCTGCCTCCTGGAAACATGCCTGTGTTCCCTACAAAATACTGATAAGACATGCCAAGCCTGCCCATTCACCAAGTTCTAGAAGGAAGCTCTTCTGTCCTCCAAGTCCTCAACCCAGACCAGCAACACGAAAGCTCAGAGGAAGCCTGTGCCTGAGGTTTGTGCACAGGCAGCATGATGCTGCCACCCTCACATCCTCAACTCCCTACGGCCGATGCTGAGATCAAAGTTGAAACACAATTTTCATGTGTCTGGTAAAAGGTAAATTAGAAAGACACTCATTAAATCTGAAGGAGAGAAGAGGAAGAAAAGTTGAATCACCGATTTCTGTTTTCGTTTCCCCTCCTTCACATTAAAGCATCAGCACTGCAAGAATTTAAATGGCACCTGATCATAAAGAATCAATCACTTTCCACACCATTAGCTGCTAAGAAATAGTTAATGTTTCAGAGATCTGAAAAAAAAAAAACCCACCCCAGGTTTGTCTGGTCTCTGTGCAGACTTCCTTTCATGAAGGTTCATTAGAGGAAAATTAGAGTAGTACCTTTTATACAGTTAACTGAATACATGACAATCCATCACTCCAGGGCTCTTTTTGTAGATCCAGGACTAGATGTTCTGATAAAATTCTACTTTAAATGGCTCTACAAAGTTTTCCTCTGATCAGGTTAAGCTTCCTGCTATGGCCTCCTGCTGATTTTACAATGTAAGTTCCTATCTTTTATGGTGCTAGAACCATAACTTCCATTTCAGTAATAATCTAAGCAAGCAGGAGTCTGTTACAAAAGTTTAACCCTTGATGCTACCACTCTACCAGTTCCAACACAGAAGTACTCTTCCACACTCCAAACATGGGTTTGACTGTGGTCTGACTTCCTATTCTTGAGCTCTAGAAAAAGGACAGTGAACAACCAAAGCATTCTTTGTGTTGCCAATGGTACACAATTGTCTAGCAAGTCAGTAAAGACCAGGCAACTCAAAGCAGCCAGTAACATAGATCTGCATTTTGATAATCTAGTTGCTTATGCAGAAAATGGGCCACTACCATGGGACACAGTACTGCTCCTGCTCCAGGCTGTGAGAAGATAGAGGGTGCTGCCAAAAGCACCATCTAGAAGAAAAAACACTTCCTGTGAGTAGGATTAGTTGGTTCTAGAAAGCACCAGTCCTCCCATCTGTACTCACTTTCAAGTAACTTCATGGGGCTAACTTCTCCTTTCTGCTTTTGATTTTGTTGTTGCAGATGAAAGACTGCTGGAGCCACAGCAACTCATTAAAAAACCCAAACCAACTTAGCATTTAATGACACTGATCTTCCAGCATTTGGTGTCACATGCTTATACATGGACTCTATGCTCCAGTGTATCAGTAGAGATAAGACCTTTCAGAACATGTTTTCAAGAAAATCCTTCCTTCAGTACACTTCAGGTGCCTGATTCCCTAGTGTAATTTGAGGTCTAAAGCACAGAACAAAAAGAATCTTTCAGCATGTTCCCCTGCTCCAAGTACCTCAAAATAAGTTTCTTCAATAAACTAGAGATGTACTTGATGGGAATTGTTAAATTTTTAAGCTTTACGAAGGCTAACCAGAGCCACTTGCTCAGTAGGAGTTAAAATTGTGTTTTACCATTTCAGTTTAGTCTGTAACAAAAGGCAGCGGACTCTGACCTAAGAATTCAGTTGAGTTTTAAGCCCTTATTCTGAACTGCAGATTATTGCTGCTAAGCTATAGGGTTCAGTGTATTACAAATTTTAGCCTATGCTAAACATCTGGGAAGTTTCCAGGTTCTTTGAAGCATGTGCAACCCTTGGGAGAAAGAAAAGAAAGAGGCATAACTCATTAAGCAGCTGAGTTCCTTTTAACCCACAGCACAACTGTTCTGTGCTGCAAGAGTTTTAAGCCTTTTGATGACTCTCATGTACAGGGACAGAAAGCGATGGCCTGTCAAACTGTGACAAAGGCAACACACCAGAAGCAAAGAAAAGCAGCTATACATCAGAAGATACCAGTAAAGTGAACTTTATTTTAAAGCTCATTAAAAAGCTTCACAATAACACTAACAGAATTAGCATTTCCTTACCCCACATGAAAAAAAAATGTATTGTTTAGCAAGAGATGAAATGTAAACGCTTCTGCATGCTACTAACACATTTCACCATCTTATTACCTGGTAAGTGCTTTGAGCTGCGATAACCAAAAACCTTAGAACTGAAACATTTCTTCTGGAACGTCCTTATGAGTGGGACAGACACTGGCTTTTTACTGACAACCCAATTAGATTTCCAAACAAAAGAAAACTACCTTGGCATCTACAAATGCCTACGAAGGTTTCGATTACAACCTTTTGAAGGAGCAGTGTATTTCAGAGCAAGGGCTTCTTTTCATCTTTAGTGATGCAAATGATTTAATACTGCACAGAAGCTTAGTATGAACTCACAATTCCACAGGAATCTGAAAGTTACCAAGGCAATTTTCCTTTTAGGATAGTCATGACCAACATTATTCTTATTCTTCCTCCTATAACACAATGGATCCCAAACAAGTCTTAAGAAAAAAAATATAAATAGTTCCCAAAACAATGCAATCCCACCCCCTCCATCACGTACAACAGCAAAAATATCTTCTGTCATGGGATGAAATAACTTGCTGCAAGTTCAGTGCTTTAATCCAAGTCCATGTTAATGGTGTTTTGATCACTTGGATGACATTCACCATTTTGTTGAGGCATTTCAGAATTTTTGTCATCTTCTCCCATGTCTTCTGTTTTATAATCACTCCGTTCATTTAATGGGTTTTCTTCCTTAGGAGAATCAACTTTTGGTTTTGGTTGTGTCACAACAGGTTCACAGACGTTGCTCAACTCCTAAAAGAAAGGAAAAAGGTGTAGTCGGAATATATATGAAGGACTCACCAGCTTCACTAGTGAGAAGTGTCTGGGCCCAGAAGACTGTTTGAAACTTGCTTCTGTATTTCTGAAGTCCAAACTGACAAGTACTTATTGTACCCTGAAATTAATTAACTAGCCTATTTTCTGAAGTTCTGCAGGCAAAGTTCTTCAACTTAATGTTGCAGTTTTCACACAGGTTTTTTTCAAGACTATTTTGTGCCTAGCAGCAACACTGAAAAAAAAACCTGAGTTTTTAAGGTGACTGAAAGACAAAATGTCAGTAAGACCTATATATTGTGTACAGTATAGTACCACTCCTGCTTTCTACTGAATCTCCTTCTTACTTGCAAGATGAAATTAGGGGAGAGGGAGCTGTGAAATAACTGTCTAACTTTAGCACTAGCCTCTAAAATCAGTTTATGGTACTTACCTGCAGCTTTGCCTTAATTTCACTTGAATGCACAGCTGGATCCTGATCTAAGCTCTTCTTAGCCTGTGCACTCACAGCATTATTCATCCACTCCACCACTTCACTAACACACTTCTCTACTTTCATCATTTCCATTTCATCAATATGGATGTATTTCTCATCCTGCCCAAAATAAAAAAAGTTACATTAGTTTGTATTACTATCATCAAGTTCTGCCAACAAGACTATTCCAATTATTTACAACTTAGTTGTGAAATTTACCGATTTTCAAAATAAAGAGAAGTTGGCAACAAGCCAAACATGTCACAGTAAGAAATAAAGATGCCAAAATGAAGACCTGTTTGCCCAATACTCAAAGCAGCAGCTACTTCACAGAGGTAACAGAGGCTCCACAAACAGGTCATGAAATAAAATGGAAATATTCTTAACAGGAATGATAAAAAACCCATCCTCTCCCTTCCTGGAGAGTCTTATATGGGTCCAAGGTAGTTTAGACAAGGTGATTCTGCTGTACACAAAAAGGGAAAAAAACAGATCATGACAAACAGCTTGAGTGTTGAGTGAGCTGCCCTATTAAACCTTACTAAGTTGAAACCAAAGGAATAAATTTTCAAAGATAGGAATGTTTATCAAGAAGGCAATCTTACGTACCAATGGCAAAAACCTCCCCAAACACTCACACATACTAAAGCTGGATGTTTTAGTTTATCCTAGCTTTTACACTAATGCTGCTCACCACGGCACAACTCTTGCTCCCAAAAGAACTGAAAGAGCAGCGCATTTCTAAAAAAGTCAGATTAGCTTTTACAAGGTCAAGAATCAGACCCCAGACTCACTCTCACTACAATGCCATTTTTGGCCTGAAAACATCCAAAGGGCATCAAGCAACTGAAGATATGACACACTGTCCAAGATCTGAGTACTGGGAAACATCTGTGGTGTTAGAGCTGTGACCTATATTGATAGCAGATTGCAGCTCATCTGAGAGTAAATTTGAAGCCTCTGCCGGTGAGCTTCAATAAAGCTCTATGTGGTAGAAATAAAGGTACTTTGAGGCCACTTACTTTATTCCTGAATTCCCCAGCTATTGTAGCATAATACTGAAGCCTGTGTCCCAATTCTTCCAATAGCTTTGGTCGCTCTTCTGCTTCTTGATAGCGCATTTCAATCGGAGTACCTAGTTTCTAGAGCAAGCAATTGCAATGTGTTATGGGATTCATTATCATCCATTCAATGGTGTTTTGTGTGATAGTCGGGAAATTTTGCATTTTGGGCATACTAAGAAACCTACCTTTAAATTCTCCAATTTGTCTACGTACACTTGCTTGGCTTCATCCTCCCCCTCTTCATATAGCCATCCTTCTGTCTCCGTCAGGAGGGCAGAGAACCCCTGCAGATCCTACATTCAATGTAATTCAACATGTCACATTAAAATATGCACCAATTGACAGTGTTTGTCTTGCAGCAGACAGGACACTGGTAAAAGTTTGCATTAATTCTTAGCCTCCTACATAAAAATTACATTTCTACAGCTTTTGCAGAATTAGATCACTTAAACCACACCAGCTTCAGAACTGAGAAACACACACATCTACAACATTTACTACATTCCGTCCTTTGTTAGGCCAACACCTGGGCTGAGGCTTTAATCCACAGTTCTGGTTATGGATACAACAACATAGCTTCTAGTCATCAACTTTACTCGAGAACACAACTTCACTCCATTTCCGACAAAACTTATTTCCAGGGATGTGTACCATTTGCTAAACCTGAACCTAACCCTGCATCAGTCTCAGTCACCATTCAAATGAGTTACAGTTTTCAGCTACTTCTAGGGTGATTATGAAAAAGCTTGACCAAGGAACACAAAATAAATATTTAGCATCAGTATTTTCAGAGAACCTCCTGAAAGTATAACCTACCTTTTCACAAACAAACTTCTCATAGGGTCCAGACAACTTGTCCCTGAACTCATACACATATTCCTCCACTGCATTCTTTGCATCATTTCTTTCTTTCTCCAGTTTATCTTGCATAATCATCTTCCCCTGTATAACCACAGAAAATATTTTAATTAAAGAATACCTATGTTCTAACAGGTTCTACAAAGCACAACTCCTGTAGGACACACTAATCTCCCAGAGGCCTTGGCTCATGTAACTGTTGGAATTCTCACTGCTACACAATGGACTCACCTGAAGAAATGGTTTATGCTTCTCTAGATTACAACAGCTTGAACCAATCTGTGATGTCATTCCATCGGACAGTGTGCTGATGCTATTGCTATAAACAACAATTCAACCTTTCCAATTAACATTTGTCAGTTACGTGTTGCAATTGGACTGTATGTTAACTCGTTGTAAATTATATGAGTTCACACTTCAGAGTTACAGTAAGAGATCAGAGGTTGCCTCAACAAGCAGATGAATGAATAACTACAACCAAGAACAGAGTCCAAACCACACTAACTCACCTCTGTTTCAATATACATATTGAGGAGGTCTTTTCCTAACTGCCAAACCAAGTTAGCTTCAATAGGCAATTCCACATTCTTCACTTTTATCTTGGGTTTTTTAGCTTCTGGGGGCTGATCACCTTTCTTCTCATTTGTCTGAGTTGGAGAGGAAAAAAAATAAGATAATTTTCCTGACTTCCTTCTGATGAAGGGGCGTTATGATGAAAGAAACAGTCACAGGAAGAACATGCAGACGTCTTCTGTCTTCTTTCAAAATCTTCAAAACATACTTGAGGCACTTTCCTTTTAGGGATTTCACCTCCTATCCTAGTTTCCTTACAGTCTACTTCATGGACAGGAAGTACTGAGCTACAGAAAGGACATTTATCGGAAACATGATGGAGTCTCAGGTTTTCCAGAGGTACCCATCTGTAGCTTAGCACTTCACTGGTGATACTGTGGTGGTGGTAAGATTTTTAACCCAAGATGTTTTTCATCTTATACAGATGACAGAGCAAACTACTGTCAGGCATATGTTTTTCATATTGACTATTTCCTCTCAGGTTTATGACTCCCTGATCTCAGCTTCTCTCAGCAGGCCTAATAAGCTTGGCCTCCAACAGTTGTTAAACAAATCGGAACATCTGCAACCCAAGCAAATGAGCTGCATAAAGGCAGGGAAGTGGTACAGAGCCTTCTTGCAAGAAATCTTTTGCAAGCTCTGTATGAAAATCCTCGTGAGATATATATTATTCTTCACAACAGAAAAGGTATAAAATTGGAAAAGGTTCCCAGTACCAAGTTCCTCACTTTTTTGCTGGAATATGTTACCATTTTAAAATCCACCATTATAGAGCATAACATTTTCAACAGAGTTAAAGGGTCACTCACTTTCTTGACATCTGGGATTTTGTTTTCTTCAGAGGGAGGTTCTGATGAAGGGGGAGACTGTGACGTTTGCTGACCATCAGTTTGTACCTGGGACTGTGTTCCAGCCTCACTGTTCTCTTGCTGGATATTTTTCTGAAATGAAAGCCCAGGCACAAAGGATGTAGAAGGCATGTGCACCTGTTTTTAAGAAGAGTTATAGGGCACTCCATTTCTGACACACATACTGTACAAAGTGCCCTACAATGCATTCTATGGACACACAGAAACACACACGCTTTAACTAATGGAGATACAGAGTAGGCGCAAGTTCAGAAGGACCTGGTGAAAATGTTACCAGTGCCAGGCTCACAGCATAATACTCGTGTGTGTGTGTGTGTGCACATGCTACCACTTTCTCTTACAAAATGTGTCCTTTAATTTATTGAGTCATTGATTTTAAGGTTTTTTTTTCCCCCCTCAGAGAACTATTCAAACATCAAGTACATCATAACAATGCTGCATTATTCCACAGTATTCCCCTCCCCTTCAATGTTGTAGAAAACAATACAGCTTTTCTTTCACAAAGTTTCGAAATGCTTCACTGATACAAAGGATTACACACAAGTCCTTTTAACACAGAGAGTATGGTGACTAATAACCCAGACCAAGCTTTCCTATTTGGAACAGTCTAAATTTTGGCAGCTGTAAGCAACCCCACCCTCGAGCAACCCACATGCTGCTGTTTGGTACTCTGCTCAATAACTGATTTTGAAATTCACATACTTTCAAGATAGCATGAATTTTCTCCCATTCTTATAAAGACATTTTATTTCCTGATTGTTATCCACATCTCAAAAATAACCTCATTTGTCTTCCTTAAAGGTATTTTTCTTCTAGAGTAGGTAACAGCAGAACACACTTTCATTAGTAAGGACATTTACACACAAGAAAGGTCAACTTACATCACTTGAGTTTTCAATAAGCCTCTGGTCCTGAGATTCCACTTCAGTCTCAAAACCAACATCTTCACTCTCTTCACTTTTAACTGGTTCTACCATGGATGCAGTGGACACACTGAAAATGCCATGAGTATTGACACGGACTTTCACTTTGACTTTAGACTTCTCTCCATCTTTCTGGGCTGCCACATTCTGGATAACATACCTACCTAAAACCAAAAGAATCAATACTCACACAGTAGACTAATAGGTCAGGAAAAACACCTTGCTTTTGCACAGAAGACACATTTTCTAAATATTTGATGAAGCCTCTGTGCTAACCTCGTGGTCCTCAATGAAATGAATACTGCAGAGAAAAAGCATCTCCAAACAAAACAAAACTACACTACCAAAATATATGTTGCTTGTCAACTTTACCTTACAAATCAAAAGGGAGGTTTATTTTCACCATCTAGGGTAAGTTCTCCTAGTAATACAGAGTAGATACAAAAAGTAAAAGCTCACTCTCCCTTACTTGTGTTATCTGTGATGCTATAATGGAATGAAAGAACTAGATGAAGACTTAGTCCAATGCCAACATTAAGTGGCATGTCTTTTTAACACAAGTTACTGACCAACACAGAAACAGTATTTCTAGAATTGTTATTTTTAGCTCCTAAGATCATACTTTTCCCATGTTACATGTGTATCACCAGAACAGTGACCTAGAGATTACAGTGCTTGTATAGCTGCTAAGTACAAGTTCACTGATTTCACGACAGACTGGACATAGTCATGCTGACACATACCCCACTCCTTCATCCATGCACCTAAACCACAAGCGTACAAGTTTTTGCCTGCTTAACTTTATGGGCTAAAGAATGTAATAACCCCTCTCTTGGAAAACCAATAATACTGGAGTTGTGACCTGTCCTGATTTTCAGTATTCTCATCAGAACTACTGACAACTATGTTCTAGGCAAAGAGATGATAAGTGAGTGAACTGAAACCAGTCTAATTTTCAGTTTTGTTTTTATCAGTTTGCTGAACAGCAGTTAAAGATCTTCCCATTTGTTGAAGCCACACAAACTGACCACTCACAAATCCCATGATCGGTCTTCAAGGTAAAAGGTAACATGAAAAGAAATCTGCTGTTGCTATAACTACAGAATATTTTGGTGGTTCCTAAGGCACAAGGTATTTGAACTTTGTACCACATAGTTTGCTTCAAAGCAGACAAAAAAACTTGATCTTTCCTGTTAGAATAATAGGTTTTGAAACTTTGTAGTGCATTAGGTGTTGGCTAAAATATTGGTAAATCAGATGGAGATAGTTTTGTCCTATATATCCTTTAAACGAGAAGGAGAGTATTTACAAAGTTTAATCTTTGACACTGCAGTTCTACTGCTACTGTATTTTAAGTGCATTCCTAACTAACAGGACAACTGCATTGTCAAATACTTAACCAATAGTTGTTACTTCTACAACCCTAAAGGAAAAGTTGAGCTTTCTAACAAAATGAAGCAATTATTTGGCAACTAGTAACAGTTTTATCTTAATCTTACATGCAAACATACAACATTTAATTGCATGCTTAGAATCCAAGAGCAGTCATTTAATTGGCCCATCTTTACCATCAGTCTATTTCTAACTAACCACATTGTAAACTCTTTGTGTCAACACTGTCAGTGTTGTAATTTGTTCAAAAGGATGAAAGAGTTGCTCATAGATGTTACCTAGGCAATTCAGATCAAGACTGTAATCCTGTAGCTGCCACTGTTTTCAGACAGCCTTGATTAAAGCTTCCTCAGCATTATGTTAAACTCTCCAGCTAGCTACTCAAGAAGGGTTGAGTTTGTTTTGTTTGTTTGTTGTTTTTTATACACAGGAGATATTTTGCAAGTATTCCTAGCTTCCTTTAGTGATAAGCAGGAAAAAAAAAAAGACTAAAAAAAGTTTAAGGTTATCTTGCACTGATAATCTCCTGGGCATTTGGCTACAGTTTCCCCTTATTTCTTCATTAGGCTGAAGCAACTTTACAAGTTAGAAAAATGTTAAAAATCCAAAATCGGTTAGCTATGGAATGGGAGAACTGAAAATTGGGCCCTTCAGACACAAAAGCCTAAATATGTCATCTAACCATACTGAAACATAACACAGTTACAGAAATTATTTAAGATCAAATAATGTAAGACAACATCATTTCCAGTACAATTACTCACCTATTTTTGACTCAGGATACGGGACTCCATTGGGATCAGAGTAAAAAGCTTCTAACTCAAATGGACCTTTCCTGTAGAATGTAAGAACTTTGGAGAAAGGTGCTGCATGATTTCTGCTGAAGACCTCATGAACTCTATAATGAAAGTAAAAAATAACACATTTAGCAGAGCATTTGAGTGGAAAGGTTTTGATCTAGGGTCAGAACTCTTCAGAGAAACATTACCATGTTTTGAAACATCTACCATTCTGAACAATTCCAAGAAAGATACTTCATTACTGTAATGTAAGGAAAAAAATATTACTGTGTGTACTATAATGGGAAACTGTTCTATTCCACTAATTTTGAATTTCATAAACAAATAAGTTTAGATGTAGGTGGCAATTCATTGACAGACTATCAAAAGACCCCCAACATTTGTTTCCTGCAAAGTCGTTATTCTGAACTTAGAATAATCTAAACCATAATTTGCACCGCTCTTTAGTCTCAAAAGGCTAATTACAGCCCTGTTAATTCCTTATTCATTTACTTTCTGTGAACCATGACATCAGATAATTATTCATTGTCTTTCTGTCATATCAAGAAATCAGCTTTATTTTATGGTAGGGTCTGTGCACTATTATGCCAGTCTGAATCCCACTTTCAACTAAGCTTTGTCTCCTGACTATGGAACAGTTTCATCTAATGACCTAAACATGAGAAAATAAGAGCATTGCCTCAAATGTGAACCCCCAAGTTGCTCTCAGAAGCATGTCACAGAAAATTAGGTTGTGCATCTCCACAGAAGACAGAAAGAAGGATGAATTACAAAGAACATGAAAAAGGTATGAATAGGCAACTTGAGAATTCTGACTTCCCCAAAATTAAATTCACACCTGGACACATCCTAGATAGCAAATGCATTTCCCCACAGGCACAGACAAGTTAATGGCAGAGAGCCCAGAGTCTTGAGACACTGCAGTTACAAATTTCTCTTACAAAGCACCCTAAGCTACACCCTTGCCTTTGGTAACTCATTAAATCCCAATTTGAAAAACCAATAAAGTTTCTTTTTCAACACAAGAGGAGCTACGGTTAAAATGCCAATGCATACCTTTACACCATCTCCACTGTCAACAGTCTCTGGTACATAGCCTACAGGTTTTCTGCATCAGAATAAGATACTCTAATTTAAATCCAACCAAGAACATTATCCTTAAATTATGAAGGTCAAAAGCTTCAGATAACCGTAGTTTGAGCTACCTACCCTTCAGTGTCCTCTGCTTCTGTGTTCCACAACAGAGATATTGGGAATGGTGTAGCATCTGTCACAGAGAATTCTCTCACTTTAAAAGCTGGAGAAAGAATTGCACACTAAACAAAAAAGAGACATGCATTAAAGTTGGTTAACCACTCTACTCCACCTGTCCCCAAGATAGATAAACATCTTTAACAAGAAAGAGAAACCTATTGACTTTACTAAAAGACAGCTAGGCAAACTGTTTGATTTCAATGAAGTACGATTAGAAAACAGAAATCTCACCCAGAAGTGTTTATACTCTGAGTTAGCAGGGCTTCTGGCCTTATTTTTACTGTAGCTTGTCTAAATGAACACTAGCATTGCAAAGAATGGAAGTGACACATTACTTAATTCTAAAAGAAGTGGTGTTTATCTTGCAAGTCCTGCATCTTTCCCTGGAGGCAACTTATCACTAGTCATGGAAAGCAACTAGGTAAAAAAAAGGTAAAGAAACAAGTCAAAGAAGAGAGGGTAAAATAAGAGAGTAAGTAAAGGAAAAAAGGAACCAGTCAGAATGAGTCATTTGCTTGTAAAATATAGTTCACTGGTTGGAAATTAAACACATAGAGGAGATAGAATAAAGGTCTCTTTCATATTGATGAAAAGCTGGATATCAGAAAAATACAAAATTGGTCATGTTTTGCACTCTCCATAGACACTTCACATTCTGTTGATTAAAAACATTTCTCCCCTCAGCAACAGCCATTTCTCAAAAGATCCCCAGGTCCTTTTCTTTTGAATACCAGTGGACTGCTTAGAGAATATGCCCAGTACCACTACTTTGAGTAATGAACCACAGATGTGTACTCTGGATTTTTCAAACAGCACAGTCCCATAAAAAAACCCTTTACTTTAAAATTGATAACTGCTATTTCTCATAACTGCCTGGCTAACTCTCCACAGAAGTGCTCTCAAGAAATGCAAATTATGTTTATCAAAGGTTGCCAGTACTATACCTGCAGAGCACAGCCTCTAGCTATTGCTTCATCTGCATTCAGTGTTGTACTGACATCCTTGCCAAAGAATTTAGCAATCCTCTCTTTGACAGCAGGAATACGGGTTGCTCCTCCCACAATCTCTACAGCAGTTATATCTTCCACTTTCAGTTGTGTTTGTTCCATTAGTGAAAGTAGAGGCATCTCTATCCTTTGCAGCAGGTCAGCACACAATTCTTCAAATTGTGACCTAAGGAAAGAAATGGAATTAACCTGCAAAGTAGGCTGAGGTAACAAACAGACGAGGTACTACATGAACAGGTGCTTACAGATTCTCCTATGCTGACATCAGTGTATTAATGTAGTTAACTAAGATAAAGATATTGTTTGTCCAGGTGTTGTAGAGTTGCCTCTCAGCAGAGGCTACAGATAAGAACACAGCAAACATTGATACTTCCTTTACAATGAAAAGGTGTTTCTGTAATACTGGAGGAAGAAAAAAATCTCCAACATTCTCTGGCAGTAGTAACAGGTCAAACAGTGACTACAAGTTAAGTTGTGCCTTTAAGTGTGTTCAAGAAGCAGACAAACACAGATTTAATTTGTGCTCAGGCCATAAGCAAGTCAACCCCCATAAACAACTCCTTTTCTGTATTCCCTTTCTCTGCCAATATTCACAGTACAGTAAGAACAGAAAAAAAGAACAAAGCTTCAATCGTTGTCATCTTAAGAGCAGGGTGGGATTTAGGTTACCTACAATATGCAGGAGGCCTAAATATGCAGTCACTTCCCCTGAGTCTGGCTTGCATGCATCAATCTGTGGTTTTAAGCACGTGATTCTTCCAAAAGAATCCACACTTCTTATGCAGGCTTTATTACAATGAAAACATTGCTCAGGTACCTGAACATTGTGTTTCACAGCCCTAGTTATTCTAGCATTACAAAAACGTCAGACTTTTTCCAACACTTGCACTATTTTAGCACAGTAAGTTCCTGTCAAACGTGAAAAGAAATATTTAAGAAATACAGTCACCAAAGCAACTGCCTGTCTTGTACAGAACTCACCTGTTCATTTTTCCAGATACATCAGTATCATTCATGAAACACTCAATATTTAGGGGAATATCTGTGCTATTTGAACTCATCAGTTTCTTCAGCTTCTCACATTCCTGATATAGACGAAGAAGAGCTCGAACTTTTGCTTTCGGATCCAGTTTGTACTTTGCTTTTATTTCTGCACAAAAGTAATCTACCAGCTTTCCATCAAAGTTTCTTCCACCTAAGAAAGGGTCAAATGCCGTGCCAAGTACCTAGTTTGAAAGAACACAATTATTTAGTCTTACATTCAGTAAAAATTCAAATGAAACAGCAGTCTTCCAAGATCAGCAAGTCTTCGCTTCAGAAAAGGTTGGGGACAAGTCAGCCTATCTTCCAATGCACAAGCTTAAGTATTCAATCAACTGCATCAGGCAAAAATTGCTCTTCACTTTTACAGTGGAAGACTAACTAGGTGACAATCCTAAGCATTGACAATTTTAACCCCTATACACATTAATTTAGATAAAACAAACCAAAGTGTAGCATTTGTATAGCTTACGTTGGTGTACTGAAAGGAATTTACAGACTATTTGAAATCTTCCTAGTGAAATAAACACTGAAAAATCTTCACCTTCTGACTTATTGCCATTTCCTAAGCACTAAATTATTCCCAAATTTTAAAAACAAAGCAAGTTTACAGGCTGTTTGATTCTTATGTCTCATAAAGCCTCTTATTTTCATTTTATCTCACTACCTTTAGTTTACTTTTGTTGAATGCACAGGCTGATACTTGAAACGCAGAATGTCCCATATCAACAAACACCACTATCCGTGGCTTCTCTTCAGGAGCTGGAAGGTCTTGTTTATAAATTCCATAATTCAGAGCCACTGCAAAACAAGTGTCAGATAGTATCAATGTGATCTCTCCAATTGCACACCACATGCATGTGAATATTAAGCTATAGGATCAAGAGCAGCAAGACAAATCCAGACATATACCTATGCAAGGTCTTACCTACATGGAAGTGCTATTCCACCAATATACGTTGAAGGATCCGAGGAGGGAAACATTCTTCCTCAGTCACGTATATGCTAAGTGTTTAAGCATGTAAAACTAAGAAGCAGTGATCCTGTTTGGGGTTTTTCTACTTTTATCTGTTTATTAACAACTTTACTTTGCAGAGTAATGATAGACACAGAGCATCTTTACAACAAAAGCCAAAACCAGTTTTGTATTTAAAAAAAGTATCTCCCACACATAAAAGTTTTGTCCGAGAATGGTATAAATGGTAAGAAGAGGCTGCAAAAGGGGACAATCTCAGTCTATACACAGTATCAGGCAGGGAGAGTTTGAGAAGTGCATCAAAAGTGTAAAACAGAAGCCAGTGGGGCATTTAAACACAGAATGGTGAAGTCAAATGACAGAACACAGTATTACAGTAGCATTCATTCTGAATGGATAGCAGTGTCAAAACTAGGCAAGGGGCTGATGCAGTAACTGAAGATAAATAAAACTCTAGAGTCTTGTCTATATGGTTACACAGGAAAGGCTGAGATTTTGGCATGAGACAGAATGTGAAAATGTACATTCTTGTGTACAAACTCCCAAGATTAAGGATAACAGCAGGATACTAGACAGATTATCAGGGAAAAGAATTAGAGCATTAGAGAAAGTGATAAGGAAGGTGAGGAATACGTGTTCTGAAGAGCAATGTCTTACAGTCACAGTGACATTCTCTCACTTTAGGAGAAAGGGACACTGACTCCCTCTCTCACATCATACACAGCAGTTCCAGACCATCTGGAACAAGGACAGCTCGGCTTCCCACTGATGAGAGACTTGAGATTTATGGATTCTGGTGTCTAATAAAGTTCCTCTGCATCTGGTGCACTTACTCTTATCTGTGTGGATTATTTGGGGTCTAGAAAAACCCAGTACCAGCACTCATTAATCCTTCCCACAAGCAGTAATTAAGAAGTGGTTAATTAAAACCAGAAACTATTTCACAAATGTATCCATTGTATCCTTGAAATTTAGACTTGACTGAAATTGCATATTGGTCTGTTCATTCATTTAACATTCATATTTGAGCTGAATGAACACGACTGAACACATTGCCCTTCCTTTCAAGCTAAAAATAAATTTATCAACAAAATCTGATAAATCAACAAAAAATCCATCTTTTTTTTTCTGTCCTACTATATCTCAAGACCCCTTCCCTAAAGACATAGTTAAAGATTCTTACATTTAAAATATTAGGAAGAACTTAACTAGTACTCATTAGCTTACAAGGTAAAGAAAGAAAGAGAAATGTTATGTGCTACACAGTAAAGAAACTCTGTTGTGCTGCTAAGGGGACGAAAGAGCTATCTGTTTTTCTGGTTACTGTTCATCCCAATGGCAAAGCTTCCAAAGATCCTTGCTAAGGATCCTGAAAAGATCAAGGTTCTTGCTTGGCCAAAGACTGAAGTAATGTTTTCTGCCAGACAAACAAAAAGGATGTGACAATGCCTTTTCTGACAAAGCCTTTAGTGTACTTCTGTCACACCATCAGGAGAGATTATCTCTGAATCAGATATGAAGGATTACTTTTGCTTCAAATACAGAAAAGCGTTGCAAAGGTACTCTTTTGATTGCTAAGGTCAGAAAACACCTTTTTTGGTAGTTTTAAACTTTTTTTTTTATTTTTGGATACAAAATCTCTTCATAAACATTTTGAAGATGTAACACAAAAGTTAAAAACAGAGAGTTGGCTATTTGTATTTCCTCCTTCTCTCTCCACAGTCACCCTAGATATGTACAAGCCCTGTAACTCAGAAAGATCCAGATGTATGAGACAAAGCATACCTATTGAGGGGGCCACACTTACCCAGCTCAAGAATTAACACTAGCACCAGTTCTCTGTAGCACTCTTGACTATATAAACAAAGAATTAAGCTAAAGCAACACGACAGAAAAATGCACTTACAGTTTTTGCAATGATACTGTCAGATTTGCTCTTCATAGGTGCAAATACATAATGTTCAATGTAAAGTTCATATTATCAATGAGTGTGTTTCTTAAAACCACAAACAGACTGAGAAAAGTATTGGAAATTATGAAGTGCTGATACTTAATCAAGGAACTTCCTTTAAGGATGTCTAAATCCTGCAACTGTGCATGTTTCTTACACAAAATCTAGACAGTAAACTAAATGGACAAGTAGTCCAGGCACACGTCGTGACTTCTAAGAACTCAGCGAGACAACTATCACTAAAAACTTCATCTCTTCTACTTTTTCCACACAGAAGACATTAAAGGACTGTAAATTAAGACAAAAACAAGTTTTTATAATATATCTCATGTCTGATTTTTCAAGTCTGACTTGTTGCTTTTTTAGCATAAACTAAATGTACATTGTACCACACATTACAGTTACAGAAACTGCAGTTTTATCCTACTTACCTGCTGTCATATCATTCATTAATCTAAGACAATTCAAACCAACAATCTGAGCTGCATCCAGAAGGGATCTCCTTTCAGCATCTGTGAAAAATGATGGAACCTGAAGAAAACAGGTGACAATGGCAAGTTATTCCCAGAAAATGAGACATCATACTGATTATTTATAGGTATTCATTAAAAAAAAAAAAATCTATCTATTCTTCCTCTTCAAGGAATACAGTTGCTCACTGCAAGTCTTTTAACATGCAACTACTGTACTGAACCAAGACTTTAATTATTCTATTCCATCAAGCTGAGAAGGCATTAAACGAGCATCAGCTAGTTTACATGAGCACACACTAGCAAGAAACAAATTAGTTATTTGTATACAAATGCTAAATTACTGGTGCAAAACACAAAACTGGGTATCATGGAGACAGAGATATGGAATAACCTTAACCAGAATTATCACATATACTCCTGTACAAGAAAGTAAAGAAGGAGAAGTAAAGTACAGCAACACAGAGGTGAGAGATGCAAATTCGTAAGGAATATATATAGATACAAATAAAGATAATCTCTATTAGTCAAAATTACTTTGGGCAAGAAGCAGATAGAGATTCTGACAGAATGCTGTTGAATATTTGCTACACATCTCTAGCACTAGTGTTGGACAGTGACCACTGGTGCTCTCAGGGACAGAAACTACACCATTAGAAGACACTAACTTTCCAAGTATCTACTGGAGAACAAACTCTTCTAATAATAACAGAACTAAATATTCCTAGAAGCAACGTGAGACAGATTTGTTCAAAGAGTCATTAAGAACAGAGACAGATGTTACTCTACACTCAGGTTTTGCAATGGAATCACTGTTCTTTATCTGAGGCTATTTTCTGTGCAGTCATAAATGGAGAAAAAAAAAAAATCAACTTACTGTGAAGATGAACATAAGCAGGACAGAAACTATGGCTTTCAGCTGCCAGAGGGCCAACTTTGACAAAGGTGTCTTTACCAAGTAGTTAGTGTGCTTAGTGAGTAGAAGGGTATATATCTGGATCCCAGAAGTGTTCTGGGACTGAGTTAAGACACCTACACGGGACTGAGTTCATGAAGTGGGTCAGGGTCTAGAATATGGAAGTGGCACTGGGATTTCTACAAGTCAAAAGCCCTAAAGTAAGCCAGGATTAATCCCCTTCTAAGTGCTTACGCACTGTTCTTATTCACTCTACACGAATAGAAACAAAATGCCCTCAATAGCTGAAGTTAGAAGACATAATGTTCTTGTGCACTACAATTACTTACAGAAATAACACAGTCTGTTACTGGCTTTTTCAGGTTACTCTCTGCAGTCTCCTTTAATTTAGTCAATAACATAGCTGAAATCTGTTCCACACTGAAGATATGCTCCTCATCCATGTACATGACCTGGATAGTAGACAGGTAAAAGAATTCCATTATTTCAACTGCAGGAAAAATTACTTACATTTAACGTTTTTTGATACATTGCTGACTTCATTACCTCATTATAGAAATTTACAATTTAATTTCCCAGTTGGCTGTCTACAGAAGCAGTAATTCCATTTTCACAGACTTAAAACATCAAGAACCATATCAAGTCTATGAATAAGTGGCTAGGAAGTGATTTAAAATGCAACACAAGTCTCAAGTGTGATTAAAACTAGACATGGTCACATAGTATTATCCCAAAAAAGTAAAAATAGACATCAGTTATCAAACTGCTGCCAACTGAAAAAAGTCCAAGTCCCTTCCAACCCTCAAGATTCTGTGATTTTGTAATTACACGCTGCCTATTTTCCTCACCATTTTTATGCTTCTGCTCAAATACATGAAGTCTCCAAAAGGAAGAACTGCGCAACAACAGTTCGTTTATGCACATGAGACAAGAAAAAGCTTAAAATTAATCTCAGAAACTAGTTTATCTGTTGCTCCTTATCAAGATATTATTCTTGAATCACCATTTTTCTGTATAATAGAATAAATGGCAATGATGAAGTGAAGGAATACAAAAATTACTTGTTGCAAACAGCACTTGTCTTTTATTCACATCAGTCCAATTTGGAGAAAAATTAAGCATTTCTGTTGTAATAGAAAAATCGTTCTCTAAACATCCCAGCCTTACAGAATGCTACTTACTGAATCAATTCTTAAATAGAAAACACTAATTTATTCTCCAAACAGCCTGAAAACAACAAAGAAACACCAAGTAGCACTGTTCTTCTAACACTAGATTCTCATAAAGTAAAAGACTCATATACATGCTGTAATTTGAGGAAAACTGTGATTTCTGTTTGAATTTATCCATTAACCTCGGATGTCACAAACAGTGACTCCTCTTTTGTAAAGCTTGAGTGCTCATTCAGTCAGAATTCTTTATAACGTACAATCTCCTCTGTAATCTGTTAATTATCTAGGCCTGATATTTACTGAAGTTTTGACATACCACTTTAAGGTAAGGAAAAAAGCAGCCAACTAAATTCACAGGTCTAAGCTAGGGTCTAGAAGCAGCCTCATCTGTTACAGAATCACAGAATAGCTGGGGTTTGAAGGGACCTCTAGAGATCATCCAGTACAGCCTCTGCTAGACCAGGTTCACTTTGATTAGGTTGCAGAAGAACACATCCAAGCAGGTTTGTAAGTCTCCAGTGGAGGCTCCACATCCTCCTTGAGAAGCCTGCCCAGGGCTCCATCACTCTCACAAACAAGATGTTTTTCCTCATACTCAAGTGGAACTTCCCGTGTCCCAGCTTGTTCCTGTTACCCCTTGTCCTGTCACTGGGCACTACAGAAAAAAGACTAGTACCTTATTATACCAGCAAGTTTTTATGATCAATATTTTAATATATTTCTGCAACACAATGTTATTAACTGCACCTATTCTAGGAAAAGTTGGTGTTCTATCAGCAAACTCCTTGAAATGTAAGCAAGTGGCACAAACCAGTTTTGAACATCTGTTGCAAGTAACTTATATGAGGCAGTCCACTAAAGTCAGACATATTGCTCATTTCTAGCAACTATTCTAAAGAAGAGTTCCTACCATTTCATAAGGAATTTGTAACCACATATTTAGACTGTTGCAATCCATTCCACACAGGAGTGGCGGACAGGTTAATATTTTGAAGTCAAACCATATGACCTCATAATTACCTTAGCAGTTTTTCTGACAGGAGGTTTGAGCTGGATGTGCAATTTGCCAACAGGGAAGCTCATATTTTAGCAATTACTCACAAATGAACATTAATTTAATAGTCAACATCCACTATTTAAAGATAATGCTGTCTATTCATAAAAGAGCTCTTCTTTAACAAAAAAGTTAAAAAACAATCTTTGGGGTAATTAAATAAAACCCATATTTTCATGACTGGGTACTAAAATGTAATGTTTTAAATTTAGGTATAAAAAAAATAAATACACTGCAAAATTACCTTTACTCCAACTCCACCATTCTTCATAGGAACCAAATCATAACTCAAATTTTCTTTTTCCTTCTGAACAAAAGGATCGTTAAATGCACGGCCATGAAACCTCTTGAAGTTAGATACTGTGTTGTGAGCATGAGTGATTTGCTGTAAAAAACAAAGGATATTCAGAAATGTGCAATGCTCAGTGCTATTTTGTATGCCTCCAAGCATCAGTCAAGATTTCATACAACCTGTTTCTGTAACACTTGTAATTACTCTCTGATACTTTCTATCAGCTTTTTACTACAGAAAATTATATGAGTCAGAGACATAGATACTTACAGGCCTATAAAATATATTAGGTATTATAGTGATTATACAAGCATCTCTAAAACTTGGAAGCAATCAGGAGAGTGATAGCACAATCTATAGCACCTACTACTCTAGTCACCTTTAGACAGAATTCAAACAGTTGAAGTCAGAAGCCAGCTTCACAAGTACCTGTAATGTTTGGAAACTGGCACTCCAATCCCAGCCACCTCACCTCCAGCTGTCCATTCTAAATTCCATTCCATTTCATTAAGTGCAAACAACTTTTTTTCACAGTGAAGTTTCAGGCTGGCTAAGTCTCCTCATATATTGTAATACTTCACCAGACCAACAAGATACAGTGCATAGACAATACCAAGAAACATGCAGCCCTTTTTTGCTAACAATGTCAGGTTAAACTACAGTACCAGGTCTCCACAGAACCAACTGACCTAGAGACGCACTCTTTATCAGGAATGCAATGCAGAACAGAAATTATACAAACAGACCAGCCTAAAAGGGATATTGCAAGTATCTCAGTAGAATTAATCCTATAAAAAAGAAACTACAGAAGTGCGCTGTTCTCTTCAGAACAGATAGCAACTCAAAGGATTAGCAACACTGAGGAAGACTTCAGGCATTCACTATCCTCCAAGCAACGTATCATTTTCTTACTGTATGCCACATTTTTCCATGATGAATTGAAGAATTTGAGCTACATCTTGTATTAAAAACTATGCAACTATGACGGGTGTCCAACACAAAAGCTTCCTGACAACACAGCAGGCAATAACAGTACCCATACTGTTATACAGCAGCTTTCAGAAAGCAGTGTGTGTAGAAAGATGTCACACATCTGAATTCCCTCCTGGGAAATCATCCTGAGTTTATTCTAACAAGCAAACAGTGCTCAGCAATTATTAGTAAGAGCACAAGTTAGCACAGGCCAAAAATCATGCCAGGAACTATTCTGGTACTTCAATGCAATAAAGTATTTAGGTTCCTGTGTCCAAGATCATTTCCCGGCATGGCTTCATTTATTTATATAGCCAAAACTTCAGAGTACTTGAACGCTATATAATTCACAGCTGTACTGATGAAGAACACAGTAACAGAAATTATGACCCTGCGGTGGGCAGAGAAGCACAAATGCTCTGTTAGCTTTTACAGCCTAATTTATTCTAAGAGAACAATCTTAAGATATTTTTGGAGTAATTGGATTCCATTAGCTCTGTAGCATGTTTTAATATCTTCCTGCTTAGTCACGATTAAGAAAGATGAGAACTATGGCCTGTTAACCAATATACTGTTCTTGTATCTCCAATGCTACCAAACTTAATTAAAGGAAACAGAAATTATCTGAAAATTTACTCCAACAGTAGTTCCTCAAGTATTAAAGAGAGTGCCTCCAAGCATTACGAGCTCTGTCACATGAAGTCACCAGTCAAAACCTGAAGTTTTTTCCTTTTGTTTTGTGAGGTTTGTTTTGTTTTCATTTTTGGTGGGGGATTTTTTGTTGAGTTTTTTTGGTAGGGTTTTTCTGGCTATTTCCTTGTTGTTTTTTTTTTTCCCTAAACTTTTTTCTAATTCACTTTCAACTTCTGTCACATTTTCAGCTCCATTGACTCTAACAATACTGAAACACACTCGGAAGTACGTAAGATGCAGATCACTTCCTGTTTAGAGCAACAACTCATTTCTGCACACTGACGAACCAGACTCATTTACTACTCACAATAGTGGAAGCAACCAAATAAAGAAAAGCAAGTGCTAAAATGAAATTTAAGGAAAAAACACAAATATATTTATTACTCCTAATGTCAACCTGTAACTGAAAAGGCATGTGTGCGTGTAAACATGTAACCCACTCCTAATGCCCTGGCTGTTTAAAATTAAGGGGGGAGCTATTATAGTGGGGGGAGGAAAGTCTGCTTTGTGTTCTCTCCATGGAAACCCATTGCAGTCCTTTTACTACAGGAGAGATCTGCACACACCAGCACAAGCTGCATGCTTGGGCTCCACTGGCAGCAGTTATGCAACAACTTACCATGTAATACCTAAGGATTTAGTCAACCATTACACTGAATTATGCTAAGATTTCTCAGACTTAAGTTCTCCTACTAAACTGAAAATAGCACTTCCATGAAAAAGAGCATTTAATCTTGCAGAGCACTTGAATCAGAAGAAAACCCACCCAAACTAAAGAATTACACCTTCAAAAACAATTAAAGGTAGTAAGCTATCTAAATAGCTTTAAGAATCTGAGACAAGACTCTCTCGTCATATCTAAGAAACTATATACAGCATGTAAAATGTTTAATTCAAGTGCAAGGAAAATCCTACATAAACTATAAGGAAAAGACACCAGATGAACTTAAATTGTCAGAAAAGGAACATGTTCAAATGGAAAGCAAAAGAGAGCAGTAACATTCTAGCAAAAACATCCTGCATGTCTCTGAAGGAAGAGGCATGGCAGCATAATGCAATTTTTCTGAAATAAAAGGCCTGACAAGAAAAATGAAGTTCTTTGGTTTTAAGTACAGCAAGCAAACTCTCTTTACACCCACTGGCATTTGGACAGTTTGCACTGGCCAATATACTGATATGCACAAACACCAGGAAACAACCTACCTGGTTTTTAGCTGAGACACCAATAGCTCTGTTTTTGGATCCAAATGAAACCACCGATCTGTAAAGAACAATAGGCTAATTAACTCAGTACTGGCAACAAATGCGACTAAGGACCATCACGCCTGTATTTCCTACGACTACAAATAAAACAACAAAGTACTTGCGCTGAAGTGCCACTCTCTCAGCTTACACTAAACTCCTACAATAAGACTCTTATCCATCTTGGCACGAATCCAGGACTTCTCAGAATGGTTTATCCAAACAGTTAAACAGGGCGGCCACTATTAACAGGTGACATCCAGACTACATCCTCTACCTCTGCGTTTAGGCGCTCGTAACTTCACAACCAACTCCTGCTTTGAGCCTAACCCTTTCTACCCCTGACCTCAGACCAAAGAAGAACTGCTCTGGAGCACTTCTAAGCTGCTGAGGCAGTTCTAAAAGTCCACCTGGCCGCAGACAGCTAGAGTTCGTGTCGTTCCCGCGCCTCGTTTAGAACAGGCTACCCCGACAGACGGGGATTCACCTGCCGCCGCCGGCTCTCCCCGCCTGCCACCCCACCAGCCGAGAAGCCTGCCTCTCGCGTGCCGCCCTCTTTCCGTGGCAGTGCCCGCCGTCCCCGCTCCGGCCGCGGCTCAGCACAGGGGCCCGCAGCGGAGCGCAGCGCCGCCCGGCCCCGCGCCTCCCCGCCGCCGTACCTCTACCCCGAGCGCGCCCCGGCAGCAACACAGCAGACATCACCCACCTACCCAGGCTGCCAGCCCCGTGCCGCTCCGACCCTCCGCCGGCCTTGGACCGGCTCCCCTCCCCCTTAAGGGACCCTGCCGCCCATCACTCACGGAGTGCACCGGTCGCTGAACTCATTGGCGACCGTCTCGATGCCGCCGGCCCGCGCCACAGCGATGTAGCAGCTCTGGAAACCCAGGTCAAAGCCCACCACGGCCATAGCTCCGCCGGCAGGGGGAGGGAGCCACCCTCGCCCTGCCCCGGCTAGCTCCGGGCGCCGGCCTCCGCTGCGTCCCGCTGCTGCAGGCGCCGGCGGCAGAGGAAAGGAAAAGTGCCGGCAGCGCCGCTTTAAATATGACAATGAGGCGAAGTTTCCAGAAACTGCGGCAGCCACTCACCGGCTCCACGTGCGGCTTCCGCTTCCGCCTTCCGCGGCGTTCTCGAACGATTGCTGCCAATAGGCGCCGCCGGGGCGCCATGACGTAGGCCGTTCTCATGGCGACCGCGGACGCCGCCGAGGCCGCGGGGGCGGGACGGAGTCGGGGCGGGGAGAAGGGCGGGGCCGGGGCCGGGCCGGGGCCGGGCGGGCAGCGGCGGGGTGGGGCCGGGCAAGGCAGGAAACGCGGTGTCTCGCGCCGGGCTGTTGGTGGCCGTTAGACGGTTCCCCCGCGCGCTCCTTTTCCCTCTTCAGTTTGGCCCTCTCGAGGGGCGATGGGGTTTCTCGGCCGCCCGGGAGCGGTTGTGGGGCTGGGCGGCGCGGGCTGCTGGGGACCCGGGCTAGTTGAGGAGTTCTGCTATTGCTCTCTGGCAAGAAGTGGGGGAGAGGGGCGTTCGTGTGGGAACTGAGGTTTCGATGGAGTGTTGGGAATGGCACGTGTTCTTTCCCAGCCGTGAACCTAGGGCGAGGCAGAGGCTATGAGAGGAAGCTGTAAGGAGGCAGGTGAAGTGCAGCAGTGCTTTTGCTGTTCGAGTGTGTTACTCGGCACAGCTGTTAATGAATATGCCTGTTACTGAGTCTGTATGTGTAGGGGAACAGGAGATAAGCAGCTACCTGTGGCAGTGTCCTCATTCCTCTTAATACCCTGGCAAACCTCTCTAGAGTCTACTACATTTTTAATAGGTATTTCCCCACTGTGCTGTTGGGGTGCTCTTAGCAAAAGGAAATATAACAGCTCAGGTTATGTTACATATCTCATACTTTCCTGAAGAGGAGCTTTTTTCTCTGTGTGCAGTGCCACGATCCATTATTAAGTTTACTGTTAGCTCCTCATTGTCTAGCTCTAGGTGTTTGTTCAGAGTCCCATCCCCTGCTAGAGGCAGGCCTTAACTTGGTAAATCATAGAATCATAGAATGGTAGGGTTGGAAGGGACCTTTAGAGATCATCTAGTCCAACCCCCCTGCAGAAGCAGGGTCACCTAGATCAGGTCGCATGGGAACATGTCCAGGTGGGTCTTGAAGACCTCCAAGGAAGGAGACTCCACAACCCCTCTGGGCAGCCTGTGCCAGGGCTCCCTCACCTGAACAGTGAAATAGTTTTTTCTTATATTGAAATGGAACTTTTTGTGTTCCAGCTTCATCCCATTACCCCTTGTCCTGTTGCTAGATACCATCGAAAAAAGGGATGTCCCAACCTCCTGACACCCACCCTTTAGATATTTATAAATGTTAATAAAATCTCCCCTCAATCTCCTCCAGACTAAACAGCCCCAGTTCCCGTAGCCTTTCATCATATGAAAGATGTTCCAGTCCCCTGATCATCTTGGTGACCCTGCGCTGGACTCTCTCCAGCACTTCCCTGTCCCTCTTGAGCTGAGGAGCCCAGAACTGGACACAGGACTCCAGATGAGGCCTCACCAGGGCCGAGTAGAGGGGGAAAAGAACCTCCCTTGACCTGCTGGCCACACTCTTCTTGATGCATCCCAGGATGCCACTGGCCTTTTTGGCCACGAGGGCAAATTGCTGGCTCATATTTAGCTTAGTATCAATCAGGACACACAGGTCTCTCTCTGCAGAGCTGCTCTTCAGCAGTTTGACCCCCAGCCTGTACTGGTGTGTGGGGTTGCTCCTTCCCAGATGCAGGACTCTGCACTTGTCCTTGTTGAACCTCATGACGTTCCTCTCTGCCCATTCTCAAGCTGGTCGAGATCCCACTGAATGGCAGCACAGCCTTCTGGGGAATCAGCCAGTCCTCCCAGTTTGGTGTCATCAGAGAACTTGCTGAGGGTACACTCTGTCCTCTCATCCAGGTTGTTGATGAAGATGTTGAACAAGACTGGCCCCAGAACTGATCCCTGTGGAACTCCACTGGCCAGAGACCTCCAACTCGATTCTGTGCCACTGATCACCACCCTCTGGGCTCTGTCATTCAGCCAGCTCTCGATCCACCTCACTGTCCACTCATCCAAGCCACACTGCTTGAGCTTTCTGATGGGGATGTTGTGGGAGACAATGTCTAAAGCCTTGCTGAAGTCAAGGTAGATGACATCCGCTGCTCTCCCCTCATCTAGCCAGCCGGTTATGCACTCATAGAAGGCTATCAGGTTGGTCAAACAGGATTTCCCCTTGGTGAAGCCATGTGGACTCCCCCTGATAACCATCTTACCCTTCATATGTTCAGTGATAACATTCAGGGTGAGTTGTTCCATCACTTTTCCAGGGATGGAGGTGAGGCTGACCGGCCTGTAGTTTCCTTCCTGCCCTTTTTGAAGACTGGCGTGACATTGGCCTTTCTCCAGTCCTCAGGCACCTCACCTGTCCTCCATGATTGTTCAAAAATGATGGAGAGAGGCTTAGCAATCACATCAGCCAGCTTCCTCAGCACTCTTGGATGCATCCCATCAGGACCCATTGACTTATGAGCCTTAAGCTTGGCCAACAAGTCTTTAACCTCTTCCTCTTCCACCCAGGGCAACTCCTCTGCTGTCCTGGCCATCATATTATCCTTGCTGGACTGGGCTTCCCGAGCATTTGCCTTGGCCTTAAAGACTGAAGCAAAGAAGGCATTCAGTACTTCAGCCTGCTCTGCATCCTCAGACACCAGGGCACCCTCAGCGTTTAGCAGTGGGCCCACATTCCCCCTGGCCATCCTTCTGCTGCTGATATACTTGAAAAATGCCTTATTACTGTCCTTAACATCCCTGGCTAAATTTAATTCTAGAAGGGCTGTAGCCTTCCTAGCTGTACCCCTGCATGCCCTGGCAATGTTCCTATACTCTTCCCAAGAAGCCAGCCCCTGTTTCCACCTCTCATGGATGGCTGCTTTCTGCCTGAGTTGTCCCAGCAGATCCTTGCTCATCCATGGAGGCCTCCTACCTCCTTTTCCTCCTTTCTAGCACGTTGGGACACACTGATCCTGGGTTTGGAGGAAGTGATCCTTGAAGATTGACCAATTCTCATTGGCACTTCTGTCTTCTAGAATCATATCCCATGAGATCTGTCCAAGTAGATCTTTGAAGAGGCCAAAGTCGGCTCACCTGAAATCCAGGGTCACAGTCCTGCTTTGTGTCCTGCCTCTTCCACACAGGATCTTGAACTCTACCATCTGATGGTCACTGCAGCCGAGGTTGCCTCCAACCTTCACATCCCCAACCAGGCCCTCCTTATTTGTCAGTACCAGGTCCAACAGCACACCCCTCCTCGTTGGTTTCTCAATCATCTGCGACAGGAATTTGTTGTCAGCAATCTGTAGGAACCTCCTGGACTGCGTGTGCTTGGCTGTGTGGCTATCCCAGCAAATATCAGGGTGGTTGAAGTCCCCCATGAGGACCAGGGACTGTGATTGTGAGGCAGCTCCCAGCTGTTTGTAGAAGGCCTCATCCACATCCTCCTCCTGATCAGGTGGCCTGTAGCAAACTCCTACAACAATATCACCTGCCTTGCCCTGCCCATTAATTTTTACCCATAAGCACTCTACTCTCTCCTCATTCCCACCCAGGCACAGTTCAGTACACATTAATTGCTCTCTCACATAGAGAGCAACTCCACCTCCACGCCTTGTCAGTCTGTCTTTCCTGAACAATACATAACCCTCCATGGCTTTGCTCCAGTCATGGCAGCTGTCCCACAATGTCTCTGTGACCGCAATGAGGTCGTAGCCCCACATCCACACCCACATCTCCAGTTCCTCCTGCTTATTCCCCAGGCTGCGTGCATTGGTGTAGAGGCAGTGCAGGGGCTTACTCAAACACACAGGTTTCCTTGGGCAGGTGCAGGAGATTCCTCCCCGGTTTGGCTCTTTCTCAGGGTGGTCAGCCTTCCGTATCTCAGCCCAGTGTACAGATGAAGGGCACTTACCATTGCATTCCCTGTCCTGCCCTGTTTCCCAGCTAGAGGGCACAGCTTGTTCTGTTTTGCTTCTCCCCCCACCCCCCAAGTCCCTTAGTTTAAAGACCTCTTTATTAAATTTGCTAGTCTACTCCCAAATAATCCAGTGCCTTTACACTTCATGCATTCTGTAGGAAGATATGACAGGTACCTAGATATTGTGGGTTTGATTTTCAGTGGTACATATATTAGATGCCGCCCTTCTGGTTCTGGCTCTTAGAAAGGGTGGGGAGAGATGGCAGGATTCAGAGTCCTTGACTGTCTCTCCCTGGAAGAGGCAAAACATCAGTAGCTTATGCCAGTTCCTTTCTTAGATGCTATATTGTAACAATCTATCTCTGCTAAAGCTTTGCTTAATAGCTGAAAAACATTCAGCTCTCTGTTGGATCTTGACCTCCTTCTGAGTACATGTGGGGAGGAATTGGTCCCCTAAAATGCTTGGCCTGTTTCAGAGGGGCCACAATGCTGAAAAATCAACTGGGGCCGTTGTGTGATGAACTGAGGATGCAACTTCTAACTTGAGAGTAAGCTGACAGATTGACCAAACACTAAGGAGTGTATGTATGTTTATGAGGTTTCCAGTCTCTGCTTAACACAGTAGATATTATAACACCAAACTGGGAGGACTGGCTGATTCCCCAGAAGGCCATGCTGCCATTCAGCGGGATCTCGACCGGCTTGAGAGTTGGGCAGAGAGAAACATCATGAGGTTCAACAAGGACAAGTGCAGAGTCCTGCATCTGGGAAGGGACAACCCCATGCACCAGTACAGGCTGGGGATTGACCTGCTGGAGAGCAGCTCTGCAGAGAGAGACCTGGGAGTCCTGGCTGAGTATAAACTAAATGTGAGTGACCAATGTGCACTTGTGGCCAAGAATGCCAATGGCATCCTGGGATGCATCAAGAAGAGTGTGGCCAGCAGGTCGAGAGATGTGCTTCTCCCTCTCTACTCTGCCCTGGTGAGGCCTCATGTGGAGTCCTGTTTCCAGTTCTGGGCTCCTCAGCTCAAGAGGGACAGGGAAGTGCTGGAGAGAGTCCAGCGCAGGGCCACCAAAATGATCAGGGGACTTGAGTGTCTCACAAAGAAAGGCTGCGAGAACTGGGGCTGTTCAGTGAATAGAAGAGAAGACTGAGGGAGGATCTCATTAATATTTAAGAATATCTAAATAGTGGGTGTCAGAAAGTTGGGGCATCCCTTTTTTCGATGGTATCTAGCAACAGGACAAGGGGTAATGGGGTGAAGCTGGAACACAAAAAGTTCCATTTCAATATAAGAAAAAACTATTTCACTGTTCAGGTGAGGGAGCCCTGGCACAGGCTGCCCAGAGGGGTTGTGGACTCTCCGTCCCTGGAGGTCTTCAAGAGCTGCCTGGACATATTCCTATGCGACCTGATCTAGGTGGACCTGCTTCTGCAGGGGGATTGGACTAGATGAATTCTAAAGGTCTCTTCCAACCCCTACCATTCTATGATTCTATTCGTGATAATGCATTTCCAGTTTCAAATGGGAATGTAAACTTCTTCAAAGTGTTTAGGTGTTTAAATACATTGATTTTTGTGGGTGACACAGAAGCACTTAAAATGCTTTCGCCACCTTTGTGAGTGTCCAAAGTCCTTGCATCCTGGATAATACTTCTATAGAGACTGAAGATGAAAATCTACTGTCTTTATTACCAGTTCATCTGTGTGTCAGCTGTTGCCCTATGACAAGAAGTTGGATGCCTGATGATTGTTTAGAAAATTCTGTGTGTCAAATAATGAACATACAGCATACCCACTAGTTTAAGTATCACTGTAGATTTATAATAAAAGTAAATACCAAACTTTCCTTTTGCCTTTTCTTCTTTGCTGTAAATTGTTTGTGCTTGAATAGAAATAAGAAAAACTTGACTGTTTGCCCAGATTTGCAGCTGATCTCTAAAGGGAGAAAAACGTGTTAATTTGGAAATGACTCTGCTGGCACCACATGTTTGATGGCACAATGCAGTGGTTGAGCTATGGCTTTGGTGAACTGGGATCCCAGTATAGGAATAAAGTTTTTCTTACTTGGCCTAGAGTGGAAGCATGTATTCACAGTGACTTGCTATGTGTGAGGTGAATCTCCACTGTGTAACTGTGTGGGGTGTTGAGAGTGAGAAAGGAGTAAAGGAGGGATAAGAACTGCAGAGGGTGGTAGTAGTGGAGGGAGAGATGCTTGCTTGAGATGATTCCTAAGGCTGGGCTTGGGGCAGCTGAAACAGTGTTGAGGGCCATTCTGAAAGAGTAGCCGCTGTTGCACGTTGCCAACATTCAGTAGGTTGGAAACCCTGTGTCTGTGGATGCCATCCATGCACCACTAGGAAGTGCTCTGTAGAGGAACAAATTTTACTATTACAATTTTAATAAGAGCTTCCTGTTTCTTATCAGTGAGGAAAGCTGGCAAATACAAGATCAAAGAGGCATCAAGAAGTAGTGCAACATTGATTAGCTAAGGTTAAGACTGGTGAGGCCTGACAGTGAGAAGATTTGCTGATGCTCTGGATAGAGACATGAGGATTGGAATCATTAAAATTGATTACCAACTACTGTAGAGATGAGGTGATAAACTTTATTTTTGAAGTCTAGAAGAAAACCCTTAAAACTCTTGGTACTTTCTTGCACTGATGTGGAGACTCTGATTGTCTCTCCTTCTTGAACTAGAGACAGGAAAGGTTACATAAGGACAGTAACCATCTTGGGCTGGGGGGAACCCTGTAATGAACTTCTGCTGAGATTTGTGTTGGAAAGGTTGTGAATTTAGGAACTAAGAATAACTGGTGTGCTGCCCTTCCATGTTGTGGTCACAGCAGCCTTTACTGCATGGCCGTGTGGATAAATATGCTAGACTGACATGAAATTTCTGTTAACATTCTTGGCGTCTGTCATGTAGTCTTGGATCTTAATGCCACTGGGAAGAGGAAGGTTTTGCTGTTCCTGCTTTCTTATTGTTCAGTGGGATATTGGATTCATACACATGGATGCTCTTATTTCAATCTTTGTGTTTCCGTACTGCACCAACCATTGCAGCTTGTAATAAGACTATAATCATTGACCCATGCTTTTCAAATTTTTAAGGTTACCTTGCAAAGTTAGGATGAGTGTTGCACAGTCTACCTCAGTATTCTCTCTACTTAGGTGTTAAGTTTATAATAAATGAGAGGGTTTGGTGACAAAAAGTATCTGTGAGGATTTGCCTTTATTCCTCAGCATGCGCAGAGAGTTCAGTTATGTAGGTACCCTCATTGTGTGTGATGGTTAAAGGTTTCTTTAAACATGCCCACATTCTGACTTGGAGAAAAGAGCAATCTGGCCTTCATCAGTGCAACCAGGCTTTTAAGGAATTCTATTCATATTTGTTACTAGGTACTCTATGTGGTCACCTCTATCAGAGCATTAATAAGGGTGTTTAGAAGCTGAATCTGATGTGGGAACAGGAGTTATCTCATCTGTTAAACCAGTCCTAATGTTGGTAAACTGTCATGGGGTGTGGTGGTAGAATGACATTGGTGTCTATACAGGGATCGTTACCGTTATAAAACATGACCTAAGCGAACTAAAAAGGGCTGGATGATGTCTCTGTGAAAGGCCAGGCATCACAGAACATAGCATAGGAATCTACTGAGTACTTAGGATTTCTGTTATGTTGCTAGGTGCCCAAACACATGTGCAGGAGCTCTGCTGGGACAGTAGAGGCAGTATCCTTTGCACATAACCCTTATATTTTATTTAAAACAGAAAACAGGAAAGCCCATCCTGGCATAGGTAGGCAATATCTAAACATTGTGTTACAGGTAAATAGGTCTCAGTATAATTTCTGTGGGGACTTTATTTATGTTCTGTCTTTCCATTTGTGAGGTGAGCTGCATTCCAGCCCATGCTATTGTTCTCATCTATTTGCAGGTTGTCTCTGCCAGCTTTATTGTAGCTAGCATTCTGCAGCTGTGAGAAGTTAGCTCTTATGATAGTGCATGATGGACACAATGGTCAATCTAAGCTTCTGCATCATTTCTGTCATCATCAGAGAAGTCCTTTCACACAAACCTAATGAGATTTGGGTTCTAGGCTGTTTTAAAGGTTAAAGAGCATTTGAGATCATTGCTTATTCCAAAGCAAGACTGGTGTTCCTATGAAGTCATGGTTCTCTGGAAATATGAATTAATTCACTAGATAACTCCAGTAGTCTTACCCTTGCTGTATGATGCTGTGTGGCTTTTTCCCCCACTGATTTTCATATCACCCTGTTTCTTCTGTATGATTTTTTTCACGTATATAAACATTTTGTAAATCAAGTGAAAAAGAGAATAGTAATAAGGAAAATAATATGAAATGCTAGATACCTGTTTAGTGATATGAAGCAATAGGTAACACATTATGCATGTAAAATATCTAAGTATTTTCATTTGGCCTTCTTTTGGTTTCTTCTATATAGAAAGTGTTAATGATAATGTTGTGCAGTATTGTCATTGTTAATACTTGGATCCACATAATTATCCAGGACAAAGAAACAAAGAATTAAGGACATATGTTGGTTGTGCAAGCAATCTGAAGCATAGTAACCAGTGGGCACTGCTTTCTAATGGCTTGAAATCTGAGCTGTACTGTTCAGAAAATCCCTACCACCATGGGGAATATGCACTTTAAACAAAATGCACAGCCTCTCAAGTAAGGCAAATGTAAAAGCCTCAGCACTTTGCAAATTCTATGACTCTTCACAGCTCTAGTGGCTCTGGCCATGAATCAGTGTGCTTTTAACACTCAGCATATCATGAGTTCAAATCCCGGAGTAACCAGGGGGAGTGATGCTTTATCTTCCAGACCCTCTGAACAAGATTCTTAACCCAAAAGTAACTTTTTCATCCAGATAGAAGAGTGTTCTTTTCCTCTTTACAATGATTAATAGATCTATGTTATTATAAAACATGAACTAAAATGGAGCAATCTTTGCCTTTTTTGACATTAATGTGAATTCTTCAAAAGCTGTAATTGTACATATTTGCTTTCATTGCTGGGAAACTACCATCACAACAAAACAAAAAAACCAGGTCTGAAACTAAATAATGCAAAGGTGGAAAAGGTAAGTGAAACATTATAGTGCCAAGGTTATTGTAAACGTCTTAGTTCCACTCACTTAAGTGAAAAGATGAAAACATTTGTACATCTTAGTAGATTGTCCTACTGGAAAAAGAACTCTTACACTTTATTTTATTATTAACTTAGTAGAGCAAGGTAAGTGTACCATAAATGCTTTGAGATGCACAATTATGGAGTTGAAGAACATTCAAATAATACTAAACCTTCAGTGTTCATGAATCTCAAATACATTAACTGGAGTGATTGTGTGTGTTTATAATAACATTTTTTTTTGCCCCTGTTGCTTAGACACAAGAAGTGTTTGAATAAGAAAATGAGACAATAGGATTGTGGTGCAAAGCAGATTTATGTCGGTGACCTGCTCTACATCAGTACTGAAGTACTGAAGAGTTGAACCATTTAAGTAAATATGGAATTAGATTGCATAAACTCTCTGATGCCTAAGTGCATCTGATAAAATAAATGCACTTGTAAAAGCAACAAAATTGCATATCAAGGAGGCAGTCTGGATATTAAAAAAAAGTGCTTTTGACTGATTTGTGTCTATAAAATCAAGGGAATGGAATGTTATTTTAAAGTTGAGAAATGGAAATGGATATAAATGAAAACTGAGGAGTGGGGGGAATGGAGAAAAATAAGTTAGGTTATTACTATTTCATCTGATAGCAAACCATCTGGAAATATGCTGCCAAATGATTATGTATCATCTGTATGACTCAGTGCTAATGAGATGTGCAGGGATTATGCAAACTCCTTGTGCTTTCAACATTGGTGGAATGTTTTAAAAATAACACTTGCTGTATTAGTAAGACATGTACTTGTTAAGAGTTTCTGACAGTAATCCAAGCCATTTTTTCACTAGAAAATATCCCAAGATATCCCACTTCAAAGACTGTGCAAATTTTTACTAACAAAAAAACCCACAAAACAAAGTCTGTCTCCAAACTAATATATCAGTACTTTCTGTACAGACACTAAGAAATTAATTAATTTCTCTTTTTCACTGACTTACTGAAAATATACTGACCAAGGAGCTAGGCCTAAACAGTATGAAAAGATAAAATAACTAGGTAGAGATATATATACTACAGGTTACAGTGAGTATGCTTTCAAAGAGTGTGTAATAAAACATCTTTTTAAAGTGTGTATGCATCATACTGTGCCTATGCATACACAAATCCATCACTTGCATATTTTTTTCTAAAAAGAAATGTAGATCTATTATTTCTCTGCTTGCATTGTCAGAAAATCAACAATTGCCAGAAATGGAGTACTATAAAAGTTTCCTTTGAGTGTTTATAGCCTCTCTATAGCTATACTTTGTCATATAACAGCTAATTTGTTCTTAAAAAGAAATCTGTTAATATTTTTGTATTATTTAGGATTTTTAGAATTTAAAACTTAAAACTATCTTCATATGAAAGCTACAAAAGTCTGTTGGATGGAATATCAAATATTAAAAGTGAAAAATCAACAGGCTGAGTAATTAACAGGTCAAATTACGCCCTTCTCAAGAAGTGTCTCAAAAGTGATACATACAAAATTGTAGAAATGATTCTTTTGAAGAAATAGTATGTTTGACTAAGAAATACTATGTGTTTTCTGGAAGTTAAGGGCCTATGAAGGGAACTTTTTATTTGTTAGGTGGTCATAAGATTTGGTTTTGAATATGGTAAAAATAAAGCAGCACAAACCCATAGTTGTATAATGGACTGGCAAGAGGAAAGAGTTGAAAAACTATCAGAACATTCTGCTATAAGGATACAGGTCTACACACAAGACCACTTTTTGTGATGTGGGTGCTTCTAAATTGCTGTGTCTAGTTTGTTGTATTTACATTTCCAGATGACTTGGAGGAGTTGAATATAGCTTAAAAATCTGGCAGCATTCTTTGTTGTGTAGAAAGCATGTTCTTCAGTGTTATACAACAATAATTAAGATTTAATTGGAGACTTAGAATACCTATCAGAGCTTTTTTTTTTTTTTTTAACTTTTTAGGCAGTCACATAGTGTTCCTCTAGTAGAAAGATGAAAGCAAAATTCAAACCAAAACCATGATGTGTGCATTTAACAGTGACTCCAATGATGATTTCCTGGTAAATGTTTCCAACGTGATTAACTTGTTTGTATTCTTTATAGTTAAGAATGGTTACCTTTCTAAACAGTTAATGCCCTTTGAACAGGGGCTACATTCAGTACTCCATGGATAAAAACTGGATTGTTGTGCAAGAGGTTTCATTTTAGTAGTGTTTTAGTAAAGTCCATGCACTGCTTGGAACATGCTGAAGACTCATATGAGAGGCCCCAACTAGGTGGGCCCAAAAAATAAGAAATTAAAATAATGAGGACCTTAGAAAAATGCTGATAAATGTGTTTTGCCAGCTTATCTGGATTTACCTGGGCTATGCTAATATTTTATAGAGAATAAAAGCTGAAACAAAAGAAATATTAAATGTCTGTTTTGAGATTCTCCACATCAGTTAATCTTATGTCTAGGCCAAGCCTTGGCATTGACATTGGCTTTGTGATTGCAAATAAGCATTATATATTAATTGTTTGGATCTGGTTTGGTTTTTTTTTTTTTTATTGCCCTTGGATCAATAAAGAAAAACAATCTTATGTTTAACTTCTGGACATTGGGTGGCACCATTGCCTCACTTAAATCACCATCTCGATGCCTTTAACTTTTTTGCGTTGGCTCAGCTCCCTTTATTTCTTTTAGCATAACTATATAAAGCAGGTAAAAATTCAGAACTAGTAGTATTCTTTCTTTTCTTATTTTAGCTTTATTTTAAGTAATCTTGTTTTAAATATTATTGGATTTTTGACTAAGAACAGATGTTGCTTAGTTTAAGGAACTGTGGTTTCATTTCAAGTGCTGGTCTGCAGATCTTTTGTGAAGTGCTTGATGAAATAGAGATACTGTCATGGTTTAACCCCAGCCAGAAACTGAACACCACACAGCCACTTGCTAAACTAAAGAAAGAACTAAAAAGCAAATGTAGTCATTATGACAATAATAATGTATATTAACACTGTAATGAAAAGAAATAAAGCCCAAGGGAGGAAAAAAAAAAACCCAAAATGCCCAATGCAAGTGCTCACCACCTGCTGACTGATGGCTGAGCAGCAATCCACCCCTCCCTGCCAACTACCCTCAGTTTATATAGAATCATTGAATCAGTTTGGTTGGAAAAGACCTTTAAGATCAAGTCTAACCACTAACAGACTGCCAAGCCTATCACTAAATCACGTTCCTAATGAGACATGATGTTCTATGGTATGTCACATATGTCCCATAATGGGACAGGGGGCTATCCCTCAGGTCAGTTGGGGTCAGCTGTCTTGCCTGCATCCCCTCCTAACTCCTTGTGCCCCTACAGCCTCCTTGCTGATGGGGTGGGGTGAGAGGCAGAAAAGGCCTTGATGTTGTGCAAGCACTTCTTGGCAATAACCAAAACATTCCTGTACTATCGACATTCTTCTCAGCATAAACTCAAAATGCAGCCCTGTACCAGCTACTTTGAAAAAAATTAACTTATTCCCAGCTGAAACCAGGACAGGAGCTCTTTACAGCCAGTCTGCTTTCCTGTGCCCGTGCCCCAGCCAGCCTGCAGTGAAGCTGCACAATAATGGAAAAAGCAGGAATAGCACCTCTGTGTTCTATTGTCTTTAATAAAACTTTGGTATAAAATGTAATTAAGAACAGATTTACGTTGGTTCCACAGGAAACACATCAGATATCATTATACGCTTCTGTAAGTGCAAGATCTCTTTTAAGTTTACTTTTAAGATGTATTTAAATGGATCTTGATCTCTTTGATGGCAGGTACAAAGTCCGTTCCAAATCAAGAGATAGTTCTATGCCACTTTCAAATCTAATGTATTACCAATATAAAAACATGAGGCAAGTACCTCTTTTCTCTATTGGTATAGATTTTTTTTTCCTGGCATTCATTAACTTTATTGTATAAAGCAAAATCTAAAAATAGTAGATAACTAATAGCATTTTGCCATCAAATTAGTAAAACTGTCTGAGACTGCATTTTGAAAATTGACTGATCAGTTACACAGTGTTTACCATGGAACTGAATGAGCCACTGAAAAGGAAGGCAGTATTTTGGTTAGTTTTGAGTTTATGGATGTATTTGAGGCAAAAGTGCAGAACTGAGTTTTGCAATTGTTTCAGAAAGTCACATAGGAGAGCAACGTCAGAGTTACATAGATCAGTGTTAGGACTGACTTACTTGAGGGAAAACATTCTGATGAAAGCTGGAAGAATAACAGTGGTTTTGGGGGCTTAATAAAAAATCCATTTACATGTGTGTTGTCCAACCTAAAGATGCTACAGTTTTAGCATAAATAAAATTCTGCATAAAAGTATTTCTTATTCTTTGAAAATGCTGCCATCGAACTGAGTTATCAGAAACAGTAACAAATCCTGTGTCAATACTATTTGCTATAAACGACTTAGGAACCTGTTGTCTGAAGAGGTTTGCTCTGTTAATCCTTGTGAAGAATGTATTTACTGGGATTAGAATCAGCTACAGATTTCAAGAACAGAGTATTAGAATAATTTTCTTGGCTTATCTGTTTGTAATGCATAATCTGACCAGCTCTATCCATAATGCTCTTGAACTGATTGCAGTGCAGCTTTTAAAGTTCAAAATATTTAATTCTTCACACATTTAGACCCTCAGAAGTAAACTTGAAGTAACAGATAATTCAGTTTCAGAGCTGAAAAATGGGACAGAGGCTTTAAATATACACTACAAGAACAAGTGAGGATCAGTGATTTAATGTTAAAAGAATCCTACTTTTTTATTCTTTTTAATGGAAGAAGAAATTTGAAAAGAAAAAGGATACTATTTCTCAAAGACCGAAAAAACTAAGTAGGGACTTTCCCTAGGCCCGTGAAGGATACAGTAAGAAATAATGTCCTAAAATTAAGGAAGACTTAAGTTGGATGTCAGAAACAAGCATTCTGATCATGAGAAGTAAATAGTAAGGGAGACTTGTTTAGAAATTTCTAATTATGGGGTTTTCAAACAACTGTCAAAATCATCTAGATCTAGTTCATTGTGTCTTCTGTTTGGAAATGGGAGGGAGGAGATAGAAGAGGACTACAGACTGTGGTGATGCACTGGATTGTACTTTTTTTTTCTGTAGGGCCCACTCAGCTGATGCTGTACCTTTGGCTCCCACAGCGTCGGGAGCTTGGTGTCAGCTGGGAACTGGGAGTCACTACCTTGCAGAACTGAAAGATGCTTTTGATTTGTCGTCTTTCCATGTTTTGAGAAGCAGCAGCAGTCCTCCTGTGAGCAGATATGAATGAAATGACCTCTTAAGGTTTCTTTGAAGCCCTATGCGATCCCACCCCATGATTTTGATATTGTACATTCTGTAGTAAATTAGTCTTCTGGAAACAATAACTTCTCTTTCAACCTTATTGTTCAGACCAAGATCCTGGATTGTTACAGTAAATTCACTGCCAAATAATGATGATTAAAATAATGTTAATGTTACTAATTTAGAGAAATCATTACCAACTGTTGTGGATTGACCCTTGCCAACAGCTGAGTGCCCACACAGCTGCTTGCTCAGCCCTCTCCCTTCCTCATTAGGGCAAAAAGCAAGAAAACTTCTGGGCTGAGATAAAGACAGCTTAATAAGGGAAGGAGAGGGGCAGAGACCCAAGGGATGCCAAGGCAATTGCTCACCACTTCTCAAAGCAGAGCAATGTCCAGCTAGTCTTTGAGCAGTGTTTTGCTGTTTTCCACACCATCTACAGAAAGCTTCAGTTAACGAGATTGACTGTGTATCTCATGGGCATTTTCTCAGGATTAGTGGTGGTTTCTGTAGAGCTATATAAAGATTTGTTACCACTGTTAAGCAACATAGCATACTGGGTAAGTCCATAAAGCAGTTTTTCTGGAGTCTTAACTGAGTGGTTGTGGCTTAAAGCTGTGTATTTTCTGGGGGTTTATTTTATGATTTTTCTTCATGATTTTTCCATGAATCTCCTAAACTTCCTTTGACTTTTGCTATTTCCTCTGTGTCATGTTCACTCGATGTTGCAGTATTTGAATGATGCTGTACCACATGTGACATTTTGATCTTGTTCTGTCTGATTTTCTGCATCAAAAGCAGAATGAAATAGTTCCAAGGAAGCAATTGCTTATGAACAAAATCTGAAACTGCTTTCAGGCTAATACAGGCCACAGGGAGTACAGTTGCTCTGAAGTGCTATAAGGCTGTAATGGCTCTTTAAGGCCATTCCATAACTGAAAATTTCTGGAATGAGGAGTGCTCTGGTTCCTACTGTTGGTTATGCTTGGTAAAAACTGACTTGTTGACGGTCCCAGTCCTTGTTTCCCCTTACCCCAGTCAGCAGGACAAGACAGATGCCCACCTTTGAGCAAAGTAGATGAGGATGCAGAAGTCCTTTTCAGACAAAATTAAAGCTATATTTATTGCACAAGGGATGGTTTTGTGGTTCTGCTCATGTCAAGAGGTGGTTGTTAGGTGACATTATTCATGAGCAAGGATGGTTAGCAAGCTCAGAATTGAATCATTTTATCTTTAATAATTACATGTTTTCTGCAAAATTATTTTAAACTGCTGTTTTGAGGAAGTGGAAGGACGTCAACAGGCAGCAAATACCAACTTCTATGCTTGGAGACAGTTTACAGACCCAAAGTTATGGATTGATTTTGTCAATAAGTGTATGCTACACAGGCATCAGGTAATTTTCTGTTCTCCCTACCATCTCAGAATAAGAGACTAATTTAGGCTGGGAAGATGAGTTCATCTGGTCCAACTCACAGCTCCAAGCAGGACTACTTCTGAAGTTGCTCAGGCTCCTGTCCAGTAAGTTTTGAAAGTCTCCAAGGATGGAGATTCTTCAGCCTCTCTGGGTAAACTTGTCTTAGTGTTTAATCTCTGCAACGTTTTGTTACATTCCTTTTGATTTTCCTTTACTGCAACTTGTGAATGTGTGTTTTCTTGCTGTGCACTTATTGAGAAGATCCTCTAGCATTCCCTCTCTAGGTAATTGCTGGCAGAAATTACATTGCCCTAGAGTCTTTTTTTTTATCTATCTTGAACAACCTGTTACCTTGGACTTGCCTGATATGCCACGTGTTCCAAGCCCTTAACCAACTTAGTAGCTGTGCAGTAGATTTCTTCCAGTTTGACAGTCTCTCTTGCACTAGTGGGCCCAGAATGGTACAGAATACTCCCAAGTGCTGCCTCCAAATAATAAGCAGAGTGTATTAATCACTTCTTTTGTCCTACCAACTGTGCTATTACTAATGCAGCCTGTTGTATAGTTAGCCTTCATTGTCACCCAGGTGCAGAATTTTACATTAATTTTTGTTGAACAACAAAAAGTTTCTACTAGCCCATTTTTAAAGCTTATGAAGAACAACCCTGTTCTTCAGGGTCTTAACTGTTTCCCAGTAGCTTCATGTAATCTGCAAACATGAAAGTGTGCTCCTCAGGAATTGTTCCGGATGGTGATAAAAAGGCCAGCAGCTGCCCGTATAGTCCAGAGTTGTCGGTGTGAAGGCAACTGCTATAATTTATCACTCTGCATTGCATAGATTCAGATATCAGGGCAGAATGTAACACAATGACATAATTGTCAGAGCTTTTAAATTTTGGTGGGGTTTTTCTATTGCCAAATTATTATAACAATGTTTGAGCTGGTTCCTGAACTGTCATGATTTACAGTGGAGCTGTAATGAGGTAAAATCTGTGGAAGCCATTTGTAGGATGTAGGACATCTTGAGGCAGTAATCCCAACAGCTGATGCAGGTTAGTCAATGCTTGACTGATCATGTTCTCACAGTTCATCAAAACAGCCAAAAAGGTAAAGATAAATTCAGAGAACATTATTTGACCATCCAATCCAGTGTTCCTTGAGCAGTTCACCTTGGGTTTTTTTTTTACCTGCCACTATGGCTTAATATACAGTGGAGAAGGGTAGATGATTCTTTATTACAGTTTCTTTTCTTGTAGGAGTAGAAGCAAGGGAAATAATTTAATATTGCCACTAAACTCTTTAACATATATGGAGCCATTCTCTTCCTATGTGGTTTTGTTCAATTAAATCCCTTGCTGTTCATCTACACTTGGACTCTCAGTTGACAAGTTCATCTTTTCATGTATCAGTAAAAAGACAATATCAGGTAGTTTAGGACTAATGTTTTGTATTTTCAAATAGCTGCACTTCAGCAGGAAAAATGTAAAGAGCTCAGATACACTTGGTAGAGGTAATTCTGTCTCAGATGGGAGCAGCAGAAGACAAATCAGGAAATAGTATTAAGTCTGACAGTTCCTTTAGGCAAACTGTACATTTGACCAAAGGACTGAACAACATGCCCTTGGCTTTTAATTGAGACTGAAAAGCTTCAGTCCTCTACATCTACCTGTAGAAGTATTACCCTTGTTTCACCTTGACTGTGTCCAATACAAAGATAGGACCATAAATTGTGGTGGTGAATGAAGTTAGGTCCAGTTGTCAGCTGATCACCAGTGGTGTTCCCCAGGGCTAAGTGCTGAGGCCTGTTCTCTTTAATTTATTTATCAATGATCTGGATGAGGGGACTGAGTGCATCCTCAGTAACTTTGCAGATGACATAAAGCTGGGCAGGATCGTAGATCTGCTTGAGGGCAGGAAGGCTCTTCAGAGGGACCTGGACAGGCTGGAGCAATGCGCCAAGACCAACTGTATGAGGTTCAACATGGCCAAGTGCCAGGTACTGCATTTGGGCCACAACAATCTTATGCAATGCTACAGGTTGGAGAAGAGTGGTTGGAAAGCTGTCCAGTGGAAAAGGACCTGGGGATGTTGGCTAAGAGACAGCTGAACATGAGCCATCAGTGTGCTCAGGTGGCCAAGAAACTCAGTGTCATCCTGGCTGATATCAGAAATAGAGTGCCCAACAGGGCCAGGGAAGTGATTTTGCCCCTGTACATGTCAGTGGTGAGGCTGCGCCTTGAATACTGTGTTCAGTTTTGGGCCCGTCATTACAAGAGGGACATTGAAGTGCTGGATCACATTCATAGACAGGCAACAAAGCTGGTGAAGGGTCTGGAGAACAACTTTTATGAGAAGCAGCTGAGGGAACTGGAGAAGTTTAGTCTGGAGAAGAGGAGGCTGAGGGTCATTCTCTACATCTACCTGAAAGGATATTGTAGAGGTGTGGGTAGGTTTCCTCTCCCAAGTAACAAGCAATAGGACAAGAGGAAACAGCCTCAAGTTGCCCTGGGGGTAGGTTTAGCTTGAATATTAGAACTTTTTCACCAAGAGGATTGTTAGACCCTGGCATGGTGCCCAGGGAGGTGGTGGAATCACCATCCCTGGAGATAAGATGGTTTTTGACAGATTAGATATACTGTAGTTAGAACAAAGCCAAGGAGAAGGTAAAAGTTTAGTAATGCAGAGTTAGTGAATCCATTGGTAACTTTGTGGAGAGAATAAAGAGCTGTAGAGAACATTTGAGGATGTTCTAAGTGCTTGTTAGTGAAATTAATGGCTGAAGCAATATGGCAAAAAAGAAGAATCAGATTCTGCAGCTAAACTACAATTGTGTGAGAAGGAGGAATAGCTGAGTTTTCGAATGAAGTGAAGGAAACAAAGTGGGAAAGGTTTCAGGCAGTGTGGAGGGGGAGGAAATTTATTTCCTAGGTTCACCATCAAAAGTATGACGGATTCTAACCTTCTGTCTCTCCCATAGACCTGTTTATTTGCTGCAACTATATGTTTTAAACCACAAATGTAAGAAATACAAATGTGACAAAGCTGCAGATAATATTATTTATGCTACTGGAATAATAAGCATAACCATTTTAGATTTCTTTCATGTTGTTTCTTTGAGATTATGTATTTTGGAAGGTAAACTGCACACGGAATTTGGAAGTCTAGAGGCAACACATTTTCATTGATGGCTACAAGAGTATCTAGTCTGAAATTCTAAGCCTTAAAACAGCTTATTATAAAGCACTGACATCGAAGTGGCTGTTTTAAGGCACTCTGAGTATATGTGTGTGACAAGTACCACAGTTTGATAGATACCCTGTTTCTTATCTGTGGCTTGGTCTGTAGTGGTCTAAAGGTGTTGAAATACCTGTGTCCCCTCCTCCCTCCCCAAATGTATATACTCTGCTTCTTGGACAATCCTATCACGAGCTCTAGAAAATATGCTACATATCTTTTCAGTGGTTTCATGCCAGGTGATAGAGAGGAGCTGTCTTTATTTACAGGCAGGCATTATTTACCTCATAGAAAAAGAGTCGTTTCTGATCCATTGTTATGATCTTCTAAGAATCTGTGACTGATTACTTCATGCCCAGTTTTTTTCCAGATCCCTTCTAAAGAGTGTGTAGTAACAGCAGTCTCTATCATGCAAAATTGCTTGGTTGAACTCTGTCCCTGGGACTCTTCACTGCAGCCCCAGGCCAGTTCTTTATAAATGCCTTAAGACTTACCTCAAGACAGAGTCCTCAAATTTTAATTACGAGCAAGTTGTTCCCATATTAACTCAGGAAGGAGAGGGATTACACTCAGACTACACTGTGGGCTACCTCAGGGGCTGACCGGAACACTGATCTCCCTCAGTGGTTTGGTTAGCCGACTTACAACATGTGTATGCTCGTTTACTGAAACTTTATCAATTCTTCTGAACAAGATGGGGCAAGTCCTAGGCCCCGTGTCACTCACTGAGTCATGTCTACAGTGTTTAGGAACACTACTACAGATTTCTCCTGGGGAGAACTCTTTAGAGTGATCCAAATGGGACAAGGGAGTGTAGTTAAGAGTGGAGCAATGCAGAGCTCCTATGCTCATGCTCACTACCTAGCTTTTGAAAAAAGTAAATGTGCTCCCTGGGTTATTTGCTGAACTTTGCGGTATTAATGGGATGGAACTATCATTGAATTACTATCTTGAGTAGCTGAAAGCTGAAAAACTGTTTCCAGATGCATGTTGTGATTCAAAAGGTAATTGTGTGATTCTGAACTCATTTGGATTGGTTTTGCTGATTTCCACAAGATTAATCATAGCTTAAAGTTATGCCCCTGCTTATGTAATTTGCTGAGTAGGACAGAGAGGTCAATCTGCAGCAGCCTGGGGAAGAGCTGCAACAGAAGTGAACTCATGTTGTGATTAACAGACCAGTCTCTGACAAAAAGGTCTTTCCACCTCATCCATTACAAGGAGCCATGAGTACACTGTCATTTCTGGATTAGTTAAATATTTTTCAAATGGCTAATGTAACAAAGTAGTTCAGTCAAGTTCTCTAACTCAGTAATTGCCGTTGGCCCTAGTTCATAATTTATCTCTTCTCCTGTACTATAGTCCTCCTATAGGAACAGATGACAGAGCCATCAGAGTATCCTGAATCTGAGTTGTCTGTGCACAAGGTAAACCACCCTTGAACCACATGCCATGGCACGTGACATGGCAATCTGAGCATTTCGTTCTGAGATTGCCACTTGACGTATGCAAAGGGATGGGTGAATAACACATTAGCACAAGTGGCACAGTTGGAATACAAGCAGGGCTTGTATATATGGTGGAAGATGATGCTTGGTTAAGTATAAACACTTGCCATAAGTTCAAGCTTACTTTTCCATTGGGACTCCAGATTCTTTGATTTCTTGTATCCATTTGATTCATAAAAAAGGTTAAAATAATGACACTGGGTCTATGAAAAAGTGCTAGGACTTCAATTTACTATGGGAATGGTCTTGTTGATGTCTTAACTGTTTATGCATGTAAAGTGTTTTCAGGACCAAAATCCTAGGTGAAAAGTTGTCCCCATTCCTACCACTGGCAACTTCTAGTTGATGAAAAGTTGCTTTATCTCTTGCATGAAATTGTCAAGCTGAAGTAAATCAACAAAGCTTTCACAAATCCATAAGAAAAAAACAACCTCAGAAATTCTGCAGGCCTCATAATCCCACAACTTATGATGGAATGCTAAATGTTATTAACTACAATGTAGTAACTTGAATACCAAATTGATGTAGCATACATGCTATTATAAATATTCCAAAGGATATAGCAATATATATTATTGTTTTAATTACTCTTTTCCTTGAAAGTCCAGGTTTACTTTTCATCCTGGAGAAAATTTTGGTTTTTTGCTTTTTTTTTTTCTTCTAAAAACTTCATCTATGATGAAGAATTAATTCAAAATGTTTAACTGTATTTAATATCTGTAAAATATATGCTACTAGGACAAAATAAATCTGACATGCATAACTTCATGTATATACCTCTGACAGGATTTCTTTATATTCTGAGAGGTGGGACAGCAACGGTGTCACATTTTTATTATTTATAAAAGGAACATGTAATATTATAACGAAAGAAAGATTGGTAATGTTTTGAACCTCTGTTCCTTACCAGAAAGTTCATTGTTTTCATCTTTTCTGAGATGGAAATTCTCAGTTAGGGTAGTTAGAACAACAAACAAATACAATCTGAGTTAGTATGTAGAGTAGAATTCAAGAAAAAGATTTACTTCCTCCTTCCTCCCCCCAGCCCCAGATATACCATATAAAACACTGAAGTGTTGGAGAACATTATGTTTCATGTTGGAGGTTTTCAAGACCTGCCCGGACATGTTCCTATGTGACCTGATCTAGGTGAACCTGCTTCTGCAGGAGGGTTGAATTAGATGATCTCTAAAGGTCCCTTCCAACCCCTACCATTGTATGATTCTATGTTAGAGCTCCATAGTTGTAGGGAGACTGTTACAGCAAAATGCCTCTTATATTTGTGAGAAACTAAAACATTGATTACATCTTATCAAAAGTCTGGGGTTTTAAATTTCCTTACTGACTTGCTGCATGGAGAAACATTTGGACATGAGTATATCTTAAATATTTTGAAAGTGGAAAGTGTTTTGTTTGTCTTAGCTTTGTGGACATGATTTCTGTGAGGTGAGTGCAGGAAACACTAGTGAAACTGATTAAGAAAAGCAAGGAAATGAAGAGATATATGTGTTAAGCAGAAGGATTCACACCTTTTTACATTATTATAGGTATAAAAATGGAAGGATAACTTCTTTTTTTCCTGATAATGCGCATGTACATAGAATCAGAGAGAAAAATTCATATGGAAGTTTCTATTAAATTTACATCAAAATTATTCCTGAGGCCAGTAGTTATTTAGTGAATCAGAATGTCAACAACAAGCAGTTGTTCTGTAAGACAAATATCAAGCTGTGGTTGCTCACACTTGTGTCCCAATTTCCCCTTCTCGAATCCCTGCAATATCAGTGGTGATATCAAATACATAAAGCAGGTTTAATATCTCAAGGCGATCTGGCTAGTATATACCTATTGAGATTGTTTTAAAGGAAAGTGTGAAGTCTACTACCAAGTTACAGTGATGTAGATGTACTTGCCTAAACTTGCAGTGAGCGAGTGTGTTTGTCACCTTTAAAAGATTGTCATTCATCTTAAAAATCCCATCTGGCATACTTAGGGTACCCCATTGTAACCACTCGATCTGTCAGGAAAAGAATCTAAAAGCTGCAGGGTTTTGAGGAAAAATCCAAGTTGGGTCCCATTCTGTTGGCCTTAGTGGATTAAAGATATGGGAAGTTTATGGCTGACCTGGATAGTGCACTATTTGTCTCCAGTGAGATCAATGCATAATGAATTGCTGGGTAAGAAGGGTCTGAATGAAAAGTATTTGATGGGAAAATGTGTACGTATAGACCTGGCTGGTATTCACAGCTACACGTACCCAGTGTGGAGGGAATCATTAACTTGGGGCACCAGGTGTTACTCTTAAAATCACATTTAAGGGCAAAGAGGAAGCACGCTGTATTGGTAAGAAAAGCCAAGAATTTCTTGTCTTGGGTTTCTGTGCCTTTGTGTGTCTCTCCTTGGCCTGAAGATTGGCAGTTTCATTCTGGAGTGTATGCAGGGCTGTCACAGCAAGTTGTTTGCAAGTGGAGTGCTTCACCAGGACAAATCTGACCTGTGTGTATGGTGTCTTCATCCTTGCTCCAGGATATACATGAGGTCATCTTTTGTTTGCTAACAAAGATTTACACTCTTGATCTTTCTTTGTTGGTCTGCAGCTCTTTAACATTTATGCATGTGAAATACTACTTTGTTTCTGAGAGTTATCCTCAAAACGGTTTTGTGCAGCTCCAGGTCTGCATTTTCTTTAAGTAGTGATGGGCAAGTTGTTTGTAACCGTGGAGACTCCAATGCCAAGGCTGTGCCCTACTCGTGTTGTGTTCCTGGACTCTCTGCTGCACCACACGTCTCCATTCCTCATTACACAGCTAGTTATTAAATGGCTGTCTGGAGCTGTAATCTGCTCTTTTGAGATAATGTTTTGTGAGGATTGTTTTAGAGATGAACTAGGTTACTTGTGAAAAAAGTTTCTGTATGAATGGGTGTCATTTGACTAAGAAAAGGTTGTTTTCCAGAGGAGAAGGATGAAGCTAATAACCAAATCAGCCCTCTTTTTTGTCTAAACTGAACAGCCCCAAAACCTTGTTGGAGGACTTGCCATGGAGTTGATAATTTAGCATTAAGACTTATAGACATCATTAGTTTTGGTAACATCCCGGATGATCAATAATGGCCACGGAGAGCTATGTTTACTAGGATTATTTGGGGTTGGATATTTAGTCGCTAACCAGTCGGCCGTAGCAGCCTCAGCTGCCCCCGGGACGCTGCGCCGGCCCGCGGAGTGGCTGCCCGCCGCGGCTGCCGGCCGCCGCCTCTGCCGCCCGCCAGAGGGCGCCGCGTCCCCCTCGGCGCCTCCCCCTCCTCCCGGCGCTGGCGCCCGGTCCTGCCGGGCCCTGGCGGGGGGCGGGGAGGGGAGGAGGGCGGGCTGGCGGCGGCACCGCCACCAGCCGGAGGCCGCTCGCCCGCGTTCCTGCGGCAGAGGCGGGCGGGCTGGCGCGCCGTGTCCCGCTCCTCCTCCTCCCGCCGTGCGGCTCGGCGGCCCTTGCCAAGATGTCTCGGGAGCTCGGCTGCAACCGCTGGCTCCTTTTCGCTGCGTTCGCCCACCTCTTCTTCCTTCTCCCGCTGCTCCGCACTCGGGGTGAGTGGCCGGGGGCCGGGCCGGGCCGGGCGGCCATGGCGCGGTGAGAGGAGGAGACCCGGGACGCTCGGCCGTTCCGCGGAGGTGATGAGGGGTAGGAGGGCACGGGACGGAGCGGGAGAGCTTGGTGGGGAGCGCCGGAGCGCCGCCGCTTCCTCATCCCTCTGTCCCGCCCCGTGAGGGGAAGCGGGCGGGGAGACGAGAGGTGCCCCTTCCCCTGAAGTTTGTTGGTGAGCTGCGCGGGAGCGCGTACGGAGCAGCGCCGGTTCCTCGCAGCGGCCCCGGCTCTGAGGTGCCACTGCCGGTCGGCGCCGGGACCGCTTCCCACCCTCGGGGCCGCGCGGCGGTATGAGGACGAGGGGACGGCCCTCGGCCGGTGCGGGGCAGGGACAAGCCCTCGCCAAGGAGACCGGCACTCGGCCGCTCAGGTCGATAAAATCGTTAAACATCTGGCCACAACCCACTGTGAAGCCACTCGTACTGAGTTTGAAATAGCACCTTACTGACCGGGTGTTGCTGAGGGGAGGAGGAAAGGTAATACCATCCAGTTAAAATGTCAATACAGAGTGAAAAAACTCACTCCAGCATCTTAGAGATGTTTTTAATGTGTCTAGGCAGGTAGGAGAAGATTAAAAGGGTTAGTAGAATGTGAGCAGTTGGATCGCTACAGGCTCCTGGGAGTTAGAAGCTGTTGCCGTGAGTGTAAGAGACAGAAGTAAATGTTTACATCTGGTCTGTTTCTCATTGTTTCTGTCCCCTGAATGTTTCCATCTCTGTCAGCATAGTGTTGTCAGATTGTTCTGAGCCTTTGGATTTGATTAATTTCCACTGCTGTGGCTTGTGGATCAAAATCCTGCAGGTGAAACCCGATACAAATAAATCCTGTTTCCAGCAAAGGAAAACTGTGATATTTTCATCTTTCTCTTTTAAAATGTTTTTCCTTTCACCTACACAGCTTAGTTTTTGGAGGAGTCCTAACACTCTACTGTTATTCCTAAAGATTTATTTTATTCTTCTCAGGATTTGTAGTTTTGGTCCAGTAACGTACTATAGCACTTGTAACCCCAAACACATTGTGGTCACAGAATGTGGTCACAGAATATTCTCTGCTATTCAGAGAATAACAGCTTCAGTTTTCCCCATTTGTGTACGTATATTTGTTGTACATACATATGTACTTGCAAGTAGAAGGTAGAAATAGAAAAACTTGGATTCCAGGTTGTGCAATTAGCTCTTGTTTAGTAGGTCTCACTTAATGCTCTTGTAGCATTTGTTCATCTGAAGCATGTTGCAGTATCATGGCTGTCTTGTAGTTTTTTAAATGCCGTTTTAAAGTCCTTTAATTTGTAAATAGCCCATGATTTTGAGGTGGCCAGGATAGTCACTTTGCAAAACAGTCAGCCTTGCTCTTGGAAAACAGCAATAATTTGGACTGCATTTCACAGAAGAAAACAGGTTGTTTGCTGATAGTTAAGTAATTTCATGAATTCCAACTTGCAGGTGGCAGCTTCCAGAATGGGAAAATGTAATCAGGTTATTTTTTTTGGTCTAACTTCTAAACAATCAAAAGGGATAATAACGATCCTTTTTCTTCTACTGTTTTTCTTTGCTTGCCTTTTATAAAGATCCTGGTGTATACAGCACTCATTTAGACATTTCAGTGGTTCACAGTGGTGATTTCAGCTGCCTTCCTCCCATATGTGTCATTAGCTTAAAGACATTTAGTAAAGATATAAAATTAGTTGCTTTTATTTTATGGAAAGCTTCAGATGCTGTAAATTTGCTTGCATCACTCTCTTCCTCTTCCTCCTCCCTTTCCTCTCTCTCCATTTTGGGTTGATACGTCTATAAGACTTCATTCATAGCCAGCTAGACCAGATTTTTTGATTCTGATAGGATAGCAAGAACGAAGAAATATTATAAAATCTTCAATATAAATACATGAAACTAATTTATTTTCCTTGCCATCTCTCCCAGGCTGTCTCATTATGGAAAATCCTGTCTCTTTGACTGACAGTGTCAGTGCAGATTTTCTCTGGAATCCTGTCAATCCATAGATTTCTATGTTCTTTGGAAACATAAGGGGGAGGAAACCCAACCAACCTCAACCAGAACAAAAATAGGCCTTTTGTAAATTAGAAATATAAGGAAATTATATATTAAATATTTTATCTACTGTGTGTGACATGTTCAATGGCTTTTATTATTTGAAGTAGTTATTATTAGTCATGGTTTTGTCATATGTAACTCATAGAATTAGAACTTTTTTATAGCTCATTTCAAGTGACCTACAGCCTGGTGAGGTGATTGAAATGACTGGGGTCAGTCAGCCTTGAATCATAAAAGAGGAAGATAACAGAAGTGTTGCCTTTCTGCCTCAAATGGATTTTGTCTATGAAGGAATTAACACTTTGCACTTAAGGGAACATTTGGAACTTGATTACATTCAAAAAGGTGGTACTGAAGAAAGGATTACTTCTGTGTTTATAATGTGGTATTATATAATTTTATATATTTATACAGTATATTGTCTTTTAATACTGCAGTATTTACATCCATTTTCCTAATACTTTGTTGGCACATATTCCTGCTGCTGAACCGTGAAAAGAAATGATTGAGTTTTACTTTCTAGCATTACAAGCAAGTCTATTTACTCACCAAAATGTTAATGGAAATAGTGGAACGCTTGAGAAAAAGAAATAGGAATTGAAGCTGCTTATATGACATCCTCTGATTAAATTTCCAGGTGTTCAATGTTGTGTAGCGTTTTCAGTGCATTTTAGTTTTACTTTCAGAAGAAATCAAGATAATATTGATGAAAATAAAAAGCTTTAAAGTCTTTCTAAAAATTCTTTCCTTTTCTCACTTATCCTCGGAGCCCCAGCATTTAGCAAAAGGAAAGGAGATCTAGCATCTGACACATTCAGCTTTTGTTTGCTTCTGCCAAATCATGTGAATAACTAAGTGTGTTAACAAACTTCAAAGTACACAGTGCATTAAATAATGAAGTGACAAATGCAAACATATCTGTTATATTTAAGACAATGCCTTGCTGATTTTTTTTTTCTGCTTTAAATAGCTTTGCTTGAGAGAGATAATAGGAGTAATCACCCAGCCTTTTTGCTCACTGTGGTGCCTATGCAATTTGAACTTCTGTCAGCTAGTCTAATTGGTTTCTTCTGACAATGTATATTCAGGTGGTCCACATGAGGTATGCTTGCCCGAGTGAAAAACCTTAAAGGGACTAGAGGAAATTCTGGATTCTCTCTTCAGAGACTGATGTGTCTCTTAAGGAGTGCTATTCTGAAAGAAATTTGTTGCAGTTGTCTGAACTAATAATGATGTTTGGACATTAAATGTTACTGTTTTGTTATAGCAGCATCTGATAGGTCCTAGACACAGGTAATCCTATTTTGTGCATATACAATAAAAAGATATCTTTGCCACAGAGAGTTTGCAGCTTTTACCTGTGTTGAACAACTAATCTGGTTGTGAGCTGAGTCTTTTTATCTGTGGTCCATTCTTGGGTGCACCTTTCAGAAACCTCTTGGGAGTGAATTTTGGGAGAATGAATTAACCTTGGAGGTGTTCATTTGTGCCCAGGTATTGTATTTCCTACCTACCCTGTGACCCCTTTGGCAGTAAGTTGTATGCCAGTTAGCATTTACCACATTCTTCTGATGCCACCATTTACCCAGTAAGTCATTAGAAGAGGATATTTACTATCAGATTGCTTAACCAGAACAGTCTGGGCCATATGTTAGCAAGTCTTGAATTTACCCCAGTTTGCTTCTGAAGACTGCTTTACTTGTATCAAATTATGTGTGTTTAACAGATTTGCTAATAAGGTAGTAGAAGGGCCATGGCATATTTGTTGCTAAAATGAAGTCTGCCAGAGTGAAAAGTTTAGTTTCTGTTGGGTGAAGACTCATGAGGCTTTTTTCTGTGGTGTGTTCAGGGATCTGCTAGTCTGTTTAGCACATGGTTTTTCAGTAATTTAAAAACAGTCTGAAATTCTTGGCTTATCATTAAAATGTATTAGCTGGAAAACATCTTCCTGAGGTATTTAATGTAAAAGATACCAAGTAATTTGAATATGTTTATTTGTTGGAAAAGATGGGGAGACTGTATTTCTGAAATCACTGGGAAAAAGAATAATGCTAGATAGAGAGACTTCAGGGTTCATCCAAGATTGTGGTTTGTTTAATAAACGATATGTGGGAGTGTTGAAGTTGTGCTCTATGTTAGGGCAACTACAACAAAAGACATTTTTAACTGAGCATGTTCAGTCTACCGCTCTTGTCCAACAATACAGAAAGGTTGATATGGGAGATGGTCCAGGAGAGCTGGTTGGTTTTCAAGGTTAACCTCCTACAAGCTTAAGAATGCTCCATCCCCATATGCAGGAAGGCAAGCAAAGATGACAGCAGGCCCACATGCAAGGAGTTCCTGACAAAACTCAGACATAAAAAGGAAGATACACACACGAGATGAAACGGGATCAGGTCACTCCAAGAGTAATATAGAGACACTGTTTTAGAGTGCAGGTATGCTGTTAGGAAAACCAGATGCTATCTGGACTTGAATCTGGTGAGAGATTCAACTTGTGAAAGGCAAGAAAATGGGCTTTTACAGGTTTATCAGCAGCAAAGGGAGACTAGGGAAAATGTGAGCCTGCTTCTGAATGCGAGGGAGGGACTTGGTGTGTGGAAGAGAGTGAGGAACCTCAAAACCTTCTTTACCTTGATCTATACTGCTAAGATGCACCTTCAGCAACCCCAGGCCCCTGAAACTCATGGGAAAGTCTGGAGCAAGGAATGGTTAGTCTCACTGAGGCAGCATCACTTTAGGGAACATTTAAACAAAATGGACTTGGAGAAGTCTGCAGGACCTGATGGGAGGCAGTCACAAGTGCTGATGGAGCTTGATGATGTCAATGCAAGACCACTCTTGATAATCTTTGAAAGGTCATGGTGACTGGGGAAGATTCCTGAAGAGTAGAAGACAGCAAACATCATCCCTGTCTTCACAAAGGGCAAGGAAGAGAATCTGAGGAAACTATAGGTTTACCAGCATTACCTCAATCCCTGGGAAGGCAGTGGCACAAATAATCCTGGATACCATTGCCAAACAAAGAGGGACAGTCCAGTGACAGTGAGAAGTCTGCATGTTTTTATGAAGGAGCAATCGGACATGACCAACCCAAAAGACTTCTGCGGTGAGATGATTGCCTTAGAGAATGTGAGGAAAGCTGTAGATGTTTGTCTGATCTTTAGCAAGGAGTTCAGTACTGTCTACTATAATGTCATATGCAAACTGATGAAGTATGGACTAGATATGTGAACAGTGAGGTGGGTAGAAAACTGTCTGATTTATTGGGCCCCGATCAGTCGCATAGTGCACTCTAGGGTTGATAATGGCTGCAGTAGTGTTTAGTGACCCGGACAATGGGGCAAAGTGCATGCCTCTGCAAGTTTGCAGAGAATACAGGAAGGGCAGGAGAGACTAATGCACTAGCTGGTTGTGCTGCCATGCAGAAGGATCTCAGTGGACTGGAGAGATGGGCAAATGGGAAACTGGGAAAACCAAGTTTAAAGAAGGGAAATGCCAGGAGTCACCCCACATACCAGTGTACACTGGGGCACATTGTCTGGAAGACAGCTTTGCAGAGAAGAACTTGAGAGTCCTGATGGACAACGAATTGACCATAAACCAGCAGTGTGCTATTGTGGCAAAGATGGTCAGCGGCCTCCTGGGCTGCATGAGGAAGAGTGTTTCCAGGAGGTCAAGGGATGTGATCTTTCCTCTCTGCTCAATACTGGTGAGACACACCTGGGGTGCTGTGTCCAGGTTTGGGCTCCCCAGTACAAGACATGGACATACTAGATGGAACCTGGCAAAGACCATGAAGGTAATTAAGCGACTGGAGCACCTGACATGAGGAGAGGCTGATGGAGTTGGGGCTGTTCAGCCTGGAGAAGGTTCAGGGAAGATCTTACCAACATGTTTAAATACCCGACGGGGGGCAGTAAAGACAGAGCTGGATACTGTGGTGCTTAACAGGATGTGAAGTAGTTCGTCCAAACTGAAATACAGGAAGTTTAAATGAAACATAATAAATTAATTAGTTTAACTCTGAAGAGTGACTGAACACTGTAAGAGGTTCCTCAGAGAGTTTGTGGAGTCTTTGTCCTAGGAAATGCTCAAAACCTGACTAGATGTGGTCGTGAGCATCCTGCTCTGTGGGAAGTGGACTAGGCGATCTTCAGGAAAAGTTTGCAACCTCAGCAATTCTCTGGTTCCGTCATGTGAAAGTGAAGTAGGTTTTAAAAATAATTCCCTAAATTGCTTCATGCTTTCAAAGACATAGTATGAAACAGTGGGTTTGGTTTTTTTCCAGGTTATCTGAGTAATGTTTAATTTGTTTCAAGGGTCATGTGCATTAATATTTTATAAATCTTAAAGCAGCGTGGCATGAGTTATCGAATGTTATGGTGAAAGGCAGCATCTCTTGTCAATCACAGTTGTTTCAGGTCTCATGTGTGCCATTCCTCATTTTCATATCATTTGAAAGTCATGAAAATTCTGCTTGCATCCAGTTTGCAAATAAGATGAAAATATGAGATGATACTTCTTCAGGTTAATACTGTGTAATTAATACATTTCCCAGAATAAGAGTGTTTTGTGTTGATCTCGTAATTGGGATCATGTAAAGTAGAAGATATGGGTCTGGTTTGTGTAGGGGAAGATATTCCTTAGCTGGAACGCTAAGTACTGTGGTGTTGAAAGAGGAGGAGGAAAATGATCGGAACATGCTGTCAGCAAGGGATATTATAGGCAGATTGAGGTATGCTCTGTGCACTTTTGAAGTGCAAAACATGTACTTCAGGGCAACGCTGTGGGGGCCACTCCTACTTAAACTCCATTTTTTTCCTTCCTGGCTTAATGCCTTATTGAAATGTGGCTGTGCTCAGCTGTGTTAGAATGTGTTTGGGATGTCTGCATTCTAGTGGTGTGATTTGAGATTCAAGTTAGTCAGGACCTGAGATGTCATTGTGAAACTCAACTCCTAGATGATGAAATTTGGTCTCCCATTCAAACAGTAGACGGATATAGATCCTTGGAAATGGAGCACAGCAGGTTTTGGACAGCCTTGTCTTGCTTTCCTACATCCCAGGTTTCTAGGGTGTCAAATGAATTGCTGTCTGCTAGCAATTCACATTGGAATCAATTCCAAGCAAAAAATAATTTAAACTTACTATGAGACACTCCAGTGGAATACGTTGATTTGTTTTTTGCACCCCAGTTTTTAAGAAGACCATCTATTTGACCTCGATGAGTAGTATCTTGTATTCCTTCCAAATTATAGCAATTTACTTTCATTTGCATCTCTTTAATACCTTTAAGAAAAAGGCTCCTTACTAAGAATCTTAGCAAACCTTTCTTATGTTAAAAGAAACTACTTTCACAAATGAGCAAGTTGAGAGAATAAATTGCTACATCAACTAGAAAAAAACAGCCCTGAAACATTTTTTTCAATGATTGTTTTTCTACAGTAAACAAGAAGTTTATGCATGGGGTGGTGCCATGACAAAAGGTTTAAGGTAATGCCAGGTCTGTTCAAATTAGTTCTTTGGGGTCTCTGTTCTTTTCGTAAAAGTTTATTCAAGTCTCTTGTACGTTCACTAGTCTGACTGTTGTTCAGAGATGGCAGTTAAAGCATACAAGAGCCATCTTCAATTTTCATAGATATGAAATTATGCTATTGTCAAGTGAACTGCTGGACTGAACAGATTTTGTTTTGTTCTGTTTTTTTTTTTTTTAATGGGATTTATTTGTCTTGAAGCCAAGATAAACTGGCTTCACATCAAAGAGTGATCTTTTCAGCGATGTACAGGAATAGAATTGTCAGGCAGCAAATATATGGAAAGGCTGCGGGAACTGGGGCTGTTTAGTCTGGAGGAAACTGAGGGGAGATCTTATTAACATTTACAAATATCTAAAGGGTGGGTGTCAGGAGGTTGGGACATCCCTTTTTTCTATAGCAGCTAGCAACAGGACAAGGGGTAATGGGATGAAGCTGGAACACAAAAAGTTCCACTTGAATGTAAGAAAAAATGATTTAACTGTTCAGGTGAGGGAGCCCTAGCACAGGCTGCCCAGAGGGGTTGTGGACTCTTCTTCCTTGGAGGTCTTCAAGACCCGCCTGGACACTTTCTTATGTGACCTGATCTAGGTGAACCTGCTTCTGCAGGGAGGTTGGACTAGATGATCTCTAAAGGTCCTTTCCAACCCTACCATTCTATGATTCTATGATATGAATTCTGTAAGAATGAATTGTCTTCTGTTAAAAAATATTATTACCAATATAGTATCATTTAATGTGAAAGTCTACCTAAATGTTTTTTTTCTTTTGCTTCAGAACTTTATCAAGTGTGAAAATGAACTCCTATAATATGAAAAAAATTCTGCTTTTTCTTCCAGCTTTTGCTGTAAATGTAGTTCCTGAAGGTGCAGAAGATGAGACTGAACTACCAGTGCTGCAGGTAATAAATTTTAATTGCCAAGGCAGGAACATTTTACAGACATTATAAAATCATCTAGAAGAGACCAGAGCAGAAAGCAGAACATCTGTGACATTGATTATTTTGATCATTGACTTCAATGGTACTAAATGTCATATGGTTCTATGTGGCATATAAGAGACCTTTAATGAGACACAAGTTATGTGTAGCAACACTCTTCTGCTATTACTAGGATCTTAATTTTTCCTATGGATTCTTAGAATTATTAGAATAAATTTATACTTAGAACTTTTGATCTTACGCTGGATTTTCTGACTTACGTTGACATTTGTATTGAGAGAATTAGGTTTTGGGGTTTTGTTTTAGAACAAAATTGTAATTTAGAGAACAATTTATTTTTGTTTTTTTTCCAGGATCAGCTGAAGAGTGCATTAGAAACAGTAAAAAAACTTGATTTTGCATGGCTTCTACAAGTTGCTAGTGTTACTGCTGTTAAGAGTAATTTTTGAGTATGTAACCTTTACTTCAGAAACAGGTTTTCCTGTCTTCTTGGTTTTGTGAAATATATAACACATTGAGAGGGAAATGGCTGCCTCTGCTCAATTAGCATTATATCATATTGCTACCCAAGTCACAGCTCAAGTAAAGCTTGTGTCTACAATTTTGAATTAACTAATGGTCAAAGCTAGCTCTGCTGTTAAACAGCACAGCAGGAGTTAGGTGTGGATGTGTGAATGACCTTTTTCAGCTGTCTACCAGTTTTTTATGTATATATATTTGTAACAGATATTTGTATATGTATAAAAGAGATTTAAGGGAAGAAAGTCAAATAAAAGTACTGAAATTAATCTAGAATTAGAACCTATAACCACCATTTTGTCTAGTGATTTCAGATCATATGCAATAGAAGTATGGTCACAGATAATGTCTTTCTATATAAGTTTTGGTTTTGATGATGGTTGCTATATCTATAGGAATTATCATAAATGAAAAAGATCTCTATTGCATACTGCTGATCTACTGCACTGTATCAGGGAGACTAGGTAATGCCATTCTATTTTTATTACTTACAAGTTGCTGTTTGTTAAATTCCATTACTGTTTCAATCCATACTGGATACAATTTATGAAGGTTTTCCTACTTTATCAGAGTTTCAAACCTTCCTTCAACTGAAGTCAGAGGTGCTTCCTAGAATTCTTCAATACAAAATCCTTATTTTTAGATTAACAGAAGTGTAACAGACAACATTTGTTTTGTTTTAATGAAGGCAGTTACAAAATATGGCTTATCAACACTGTGTACCATAAAGCATACACTTCTTTGGGAAAAAAAAAGATATTTTCCTATATTGTTGATAGATTAATTTGGAATGTGGTATAGAATGGTAGGGGTTGGAAGGGACCTCTAAAAATCATGTAGTCTAACCCTCTTGCTCAAGCGGGTCCACTTAGATCAGATCAATCAGGAACACGTCCCGGTGGGTTTTGGAAAAACTCCAGAGAAGGAGACTCCGCACTCTCCCTGGGCAGCCTGTGCCAGGGCTCCCTCACCCTCACGGGAAAGAAATCTTTCATTATGTTTAAGTGGAAGTCTTTGTGTTCCAGCTTTTGTCCATTACCTATGAGTGGACACTACAGAAGAAAGTGTTGCCCCATCCCCTTGACATACATCTTTCACATACTTTTTCAGTATTAATGAGGTCACTCCTCAGTCTCCTCTTTTCCAGGCTAAACGGTCCCAGATCTCACAGCCTTTCTTCCTAAGAAAGAAAGAATTGCTCCAGTCCCCTGATCATCTTGGTGGCCCTGCACTGGACTCTCTGCAGAAGTTCTCTATTGCTCTTGAGTTGGGGAGCCCAGAACTGGCAGATGAGGCCTCACCAGGGCAGAGTAGAGGGGGAGAAGAACCTCCCATGACCTACTGGCCACACTCTTCTTTATGTATCCCAGGATGCCTCGTGCCTTCTTGGCCACGAGGGCATATTAGTGGCTCGTGGTTAATTTATTGTCAACCAGCACTCCCAGGTCTCTGCCTGCAGAGCTGCTCTACAGCAGGTCAGTCTCCAGCCTGTACTGGTGCAAGGGGTTGTTTCTCCCCTGATGCAGGACTCTGCACTTGTCCTTGTTGAACCTCCTGACATTCGTCTCTGCCCATTTTATGCTGTAAGATGGCAGTACTGTGTACAGTCATCAAAACCCCTTTGTCTTATTTTCAGTTCTCGATGAAAAACTTTAGATTTTTTTATTAGATATTGAGTTAAAACTTCCATGTAACCATACACAATCTCATGACTCCTTTGACTCCCTGTGTGTCTCTATAGAAAGATGTGAGGATCTGTGTTACTCCTTATTTTGCTTTTTCTCCTTTCTTCTAGAAATCTGAAAAAGGTGAAACAAATAGTAAAATGAGCAGAGGTAAGTATAGTCTTTGTTTGTTTTCAGTTGTCTGCCTTTTTAGTGTAAATAAAATACCATAATTCTTTAAAAAATGACTCTGTGAACAGTGCCTGAATGCTTAATAGCATTGTCAGATAATTGCCAATTCCACAGTACTTTTTTCCTTTGCTCACGTAGTCGCATCAAACAGAAGCTTCTCCATCTTTGTATTTGCAATTCTTGTTGTTAAGCGTTTCTCTGAAAGCGTGTGCTTGCACTGTGAAACTGGTGTATTGCTTTTTGTAGTACACAACAATTTAAAATCCAATTTCATGATACTTAATAGCTGTTCATGTAAAAATTTAACGTGAAACTGAATTTTACCATTATGGTATTTGTAATATCTAGGTTTATTACAAATTGCATGTAGCAACTTGTAATAACCTTGTAATATCTAGAAACAAGTATCTAAGAATCATGTTAAACATTAATAGGATACTAAGTGGTAAAATCATTTTTTACTGGACATGCAAGATAAGTTATGAGAATAAAAATTCTGCAAGCTTCTGCCTTTTCTGAAAACAAGCCTGATATCCTTCCAGCAAAAAGTTTGCAGACTTGAGATAAAGACTTGCAATCTCTGCACTGTAACCTCGTGCTGCCTCTGCTATACTGTAGCAGTTCAAATCTTCAAGCAACTTGCACTGATACAGTACTTCTCAGTCCCTGAGCACTTGGGTCTGCATATTGTAAAAAGCACTAGCTTAACCATGTCTCTGTTGTAGCAGTTTCTGAGTAGTTGTGACTTGGTTCTGACAGCAAAGCTGAACACTGGCAAGACTTCTCATGCACATGTGTGTTCCATATAGTAGAGTTGCTGACGGAACTCTGAACAGTGCTTAGAAGATCTGGGGTTTGTTTGTTTGTTGGCTTCTTTTGGGAATCAGTTGCAAGCTCTGTCCCTAACACAGATTTTTTTGGGGGTAAAATATTTAAGGCTCTTGTCACTTTTATCTCCCATCCTGCCATTGAAAGGTCAAGACCTGTCTATAGGAGCTTTATTACTCTGTTCCTCTTTTCACTCGTCCTTATCCGGTGTCCAGCAAGGTCCATTTGCTCTTTGTATGCTTTCATCTCTGTTGTGGAATCTCACAGCACAGCTAGATGCTGGTTGCTGCTTTTACTACTCCCAGCAGACCTGTTGTGTTGACTTCATAAAGAACTCAGGGAAGCAGAGATAGACTTTTTTTTGACTTTTGACAGTGCTTAGTTTTCCCAAGTTTCAATGTGATCTCATTACTTAGAAAAGTTATATTTAGGAATGTTGCAACAGTACATTAGTGATGTAACTACCACCTGTCATCTATTGTTTGTTTCAGTAGGAGACAAAAGTGCTTTATGCAAATTTAGAAACTTGCTGCCACAGGAGATTGTAGAAACAGACCACACCAGCAGCTGGTTTGGTTTTTTTTTTTTTAAAGTTACTTTTAACCCATTTCTGTGGGTAAAATAAAGGAAGGATTTGAAACAGAGAATGAAGTCCTTGATGGTTCTTAGTTTCTGTGATTTTTCATTCTTGTTTTTCAAACTGTTATATAAGAAAATTCTTTCTCCATTATGTATAAGCTATACCTTTGTACCAATGAAGTCAAGTTGCTATCTGTAGTTTTCCTGACAGTTTTAAGAGTTCTTTTAAAATTTCCTCAGTCAAGCCTTTGAAGACAAGTGTCCACATCCTGATATCCTAGTTACTGAGAAGACAAGTGTAGTAGAAGGCCAGACTTTATGTTCCTGTGGTTGTTCTATCTACCCAGAATATAAGATACCTTTCTGGATTTCCTGGTGTGCAAAGTGTTTCATGCAGGGGTCCAGCCAAAAGATAAGTGATAGAACTTAACAATGTTGGGTCATCATTACCATACCATAGTAAAAAGTCTTGTCCTTTAGGTGTACATATATGTACTCTATTGCTGGCCGTGCTGGTAGGCCATCGTGCCAACTAACAATATTTTAGCTTTTGGAATATCTGAATAACAAAAGCAAATATCTTCTTGAAGTGAGACTCTGGCTATTTCAGGATAGTGTGCAATGATTTTGCTGTGTTTGGAAACTCAAAGGAACATTAAGCTTGGGAGCATGAGTTCTCTAAATTCCTTTTGCAGTCTGTGCAGAGAGAGAGGGCTACTTCCAAAGGACGACTGAGGTCTAAGGTGGGTTCAGCCGTTCATTCACCACAAGAGTATCTGCTAGCTTTTGCCTGTGAGGTCAGGGGGTATTTGTTTTGGGTTTTTATTTTTTTAACATGTATTTTATATAAGAGAAGAATGAAGTAATCTTGATGCTTTTTTATTCCTTTGATTTGATTCTTGCAAATAGGGTGTTGTACTTCCTCTACTCAGTAAACATCTGCAATATTCTGAAAGGAGCAAAAGTAATTTTTGCAGTTATATCCTTTCAATATCCTGCCTGGCCTAGATCTGCATCTTATGTAGGTTCTCTAGTAACTGGTGAGGGAAGTTTGAGTGGAATGGTTGAGAGCAACATGCAAAGTTTAAATAAGGGTTTTTTTTTTCCTATCAGAACAAATGTGTAGGTGATGAACTTGTTTTGTTGTTGTTGTTAAGTCAGTGTCAAGACACACCATGAGTATTACAAAACTATGAAAGAATGTGCAGTTTGTGGAACAACTGGATACTATTATTTCTAATTTCAAGATGTAAACAAGTATGCTAAAATGTGATGCATTTGCAATTGATTCTAAAGGTATGTTTTGGATGTTAGTAAGGCAAGAAGTTTGGTAAAATTCAGGCAATAGAAATATTGGAAATACTCAAACTGTATCAAGAGGGAATGTTTGAAATTAGGATGGCTTTCAGTTCATAGAATCATAGAATGGCAGGGGTTGGAAGGGACCTTTAGAGATCATCTAGCCCAACCCCCCTGCAGAAGCAGGTTCACCTAGACCAGATTGTATAGGAACATGTCCAGGTGGGTCTTGAAGACCTCCAAGGAAGGAGACTCCACAACCCCTCTGGGCAGCCTGTGCCAGGGCTCCCTCACCTGAACAGTGAAACAGTTTTTTCTTATGTTTAAGTGGAACTTTTTGTGTTCCAGCTTCATCCCATTACCCCTTGTCCTGTTGCTAGATACTATAGAAAAAAGTCTCATGCTGCAGGCCATAAACAGAAATACCAGTCATTACAGCACTTGTGGCATAGATGATAAATAAGCAGACATGCAGAGGTGAGATTGTGTGCTGTATTTGCATACACTGCCTTTAATCTGGAAAGATCCCTATAACTGTATAAACACGTTTACAAATTATTGTTGTTGGCATGAAGAAAGACTTGTCTCTTCCTTTAACTGTGGAAGCTTTATACTAGGCTGCAGTAACCTGCTCAAAATATAGGAACTAAAAGTTCTTGATTTGGTTTCAGTTGTTTTTAGACTTGACATAAAAGGAGGGGAAGGCCTACAGGGTACGCAAGTAGCCTGTTTTTTTTTAAACTCAGATTGGAAGCTGAATTTTTTGACCTGCACAGTAGAGTCTCTTCTTTGTGAGTTAAAGCTTGAATGCTTCTGCAGTTTATTTCTTGTGTGAGTAAAGAATGAAACATTTTGTACTCTCCCTGTTTTTTTGTTGTACGCATATTCCATTTAGTTTTAACCAAATACATTTTGTTTCCATCATTTGTTAATAAAAACCCAAAGAAAAGAGATAGATTTAAGTACTATTGACTGAGCTGCAAAGGTGTCAGTGACATTCTTTTGCTTGGTAGAGACCAGGATCCTAGTTGTTTTAAAGTCATAGTTGTAACCATGGATTTCACCATGTCACACATACTCCAGGGAAGTACATAAATCATCATGGAGTTCTGTCTTTTCTGTTGATGCCTGTTATACCTTTTTAATGCTATAATGATAAGCATTCAGCGAGTCAGAGATGTGGTTCTAGATGCCCACTGTTTAGGAGGAGTTGGGTAAGTGGGAAGCTCAGGAGTAATTTTTACTTTTCTACATTCCTAGAACTATGGAAGGAAATGGGGAAAACCCACCTCAGAATATACTTGCAGCCTGGAAATCAAGAGATTGACTTGATACTCCAGAGACCTACATTCAGATGATATGTTTCTTTCTTCTTAGGTGAACGCTTTAGCTTCTGGGGAGGAGAGAAAGCTGGGAGACAACATCGTCATATGCTTTTTAACGTTTGTTTTAAATTTCTCAGTAGTTTTGAGTTAACTGTAACAGCCCTTTGTTGTAAATAAACTTTGAAAAAGCAATTAAAAATCATACAGGTAGTTTATTTGTGCTGGTCATTGATTCTTATCTTCCAAATAGCAATGTTTCCCTGTTGCCATCTTTTGAAGTGATTTAGCCATAATTCCTGAGAAGGAGTGTTTTGCATAGTCATTGTATACTTGCTAAAACACATATTGCTGTTAATGGCTTGTTAAAAGTTGATTAAGGTTCTGTTCTGTTTAGCAATGAGCCATGGTTGTGGTAAGACTCAGGAAATTTCAGCACTCCTATTTCCCCTTTTTTTTAAAAATAAATTTTAATGTGAACTTGCCGTTTCTTTCCAATCAGTGAGCATTTGAGATTGCTGAAGATATTTTCTGGATATTTAAATGTCTTAGGGAAAGAAAAGAAAATAGAAAACAAGATAAATAAACTATCCGTGTATCAGTAGCTCTTTTGGATATTAATCTTCCAGAAGACTCCATTCCTTATCTTGTTTGGTTGACTGTTTCCTGACTTGAGAAACAATTCATGTGTTTAAAATTACACCTATTTTCTGTGGAAATTTTGATAAAATGGATATTGCTTTTTATGAACTATTTTAAAGTGCTTATAGCAGAGGAAGCTATTTTCATTGGATTAAAACAGTGACACCAAGGTAGATGTTAGATTACTCCTAGAAAGTATTTTATTGGAGGATGTCACAGCTTTTGCTAAATTGTAATTCAGATGCTTAATAAATTGAGGAAATAGAGTATTGGGGGAAACATTTAACTGCAGCTTTGAGCTATCATACATGTAACAAGTGACTGTTCAGAGGAACAAAGGAATGTAATTAATACTCAACTCTTGGACATGGTAATCTTCTCATAATCTTAGCAAAGACATTTGGGTTGAATTCTCTTTCTGTTGCGACTCTTTTTCTTATGATCTTTCTTCATGTGCCTGGTCTTACTATTTTTCCATGAGACTGCTTCTTTCCTTCTTTGGACATTGATTCTCCATCTTCGTTCCCCTGTTTTTCTCTCTTCGTTCCCCTGTTTTTGCTCTGTTTGCCAAGGTAGTATCTTTAACCTAGATGTCAAGATCTTGATGTGACACAGATGTTTGAGGTTGACTTGATCTATGATGCAAGAATATACACTTGAAAAAAGAAAGATTGCATGATATAAGAGTTGAATTTTTACTGCAGTGAAACACTAAAAGTGTTGCAATACTCTGCTGCTGGACAGGAAGCTTCACATGCTTCCTTTGAAGTGCTCTGTCCTTGGGATGCTTATCTTCACAGACACTGCTTATAGTAGTCTGGCAGCTTTCAGTCAGCTGTGACTCTAGTTCTTTACTGAACTTTTGTCCTGAACTGTCCTTGATTTGCCGTCTTCTGTATCTCTTTGAAAACTTGGTTTCAGTGGAATACCAGAAAGTGACTATCTCCTAGGGGTTTCATGTCTTCTCTCTGTCAGCTTTCATAATGTTACTAAGGATGGAGGTTTTCAAGTTCTGCTTTTCTGAAGTTTGACTCCAATGTCTTTTTTGTTACATTTTTGTTTTTCTGCTGTGCACTCTGAGCTCTGCATTTTTTTTTTTACTTTCTATACAGATCCCATGGGATTTTATCTTCTTTTGGCACTGTCTTATCTTGGAGTGATGACATCTGTAAAATTAATTCAGCAGCCTTTTCTGTGCTGTCTTCTCTGGATTTGGCTTTCACCTCTTCTCAATCCCTCTCATCCCAACAAGTCCTCTACTTCTCTCCATAAACACCAGACCAGCATTATTAGCTTTTCTTTTGTTCCTTATGCAATGGTTGGTCAGCGATTGACTTGCACCTCTGTCCCAATTTCAACTGGAATAGTTGATTTTCTTCCTCATAGCCGGTAGACTCGTACCACTGAAGCAATTGTATTCTGAGTGTCCTTGTCTGCACACTTTCTGCATAGTATCTGTAAAGGTCAGCTTTTATTTGGCCAGCAAACACACATATACATGTTCAGTCCTCATTGCTCTCTAATTTGATTGCTGCTTAGGTATGATCTTGGATGAGGTATACAGCATAGGCCAAATTTGTTAAGAATTTTGGAAAAGCTATCTGTTGTCTCCTCTTTCACTTTCTTGTCCTCTGTTGTCCTCTGCTGTGTTGTGCTTCTGAATAGGATGCTTGTTCTTTTTAGCTTTCATCGAGAACACTTGGCTATCTACTTCATCACCTACTTGTGTTTCTTTAATGAACACTTTTTTCTATATATAACTGTTTGCAAAGCTGCATCATTATTTTCTTTTAATTTTCTCACAATCTCCTCTTCCATTGAAAGTCCATAGCTATGATGCTTTTAAACACTGTGAAGACATATCTGAGATGTTGATGCTGTCCTGTTAGATAAAAGGGTATTTCCACATTGTTCTCATGTGCATGTCTCTCCATCTCGTGTTTATTTCTGGGTTCTTTACTGAGGAAGCAGGTTTCTTTGTTTCATATTCTTGCACTGCCTAGAGAGGGGAGATGCTGGTCTGTGACTGACACCTTTTAACTCTGGTAATAAAGCATGCTGGTGTACAGGAGAAAAAACAACTTCATGAATGTGGCTACTGTTAACTGTGCAGAAATTTCTTTGTTGCTGCAGATCTCCTAGTCATGTTGTGCTGTTTATATGTAATTGTTTAAAAAGACTGCTGGATTTTTTTGTGTGTTTAATCATGTCTTTACTATTTCATGAAATGTTTGTATGATTAAAGAGATGGCTTGCTATGTAATAGATTCCCTCCTCCTCCACCTGGTTTCTCATTATCTTTGAAACAAAACTGAAAATAACTTCCTTTGTCTTTAAATCTTTTTATTTTCTGGTTCACAGAATTAAAAGAAATTGTATTTATCATCCAGAGTCAAAGTAATTCTTTTCATTCCAAGAGAGCAGAAGATCTAAAAAGAGATATTTTAAAACAGGCTGCAGATCTTGGAAAGGTATGTTTAAATAATATAGATTGCACATAATTATGTATGCTTTTACTGCATTTCACTAAAAAGACTGTTTTCTATTGTGCTTTTATTAAAAACTATTACTTTGTTATTATAAGAAAACTTAGTGGATATTTACTTGATTGTATATGGTGATTTATCATGAATTTTGATTTAAACTGTCTATGTATTTTTTTTGTCTGGATGGCCTTTGCAAAAGTGATAACAAGAAAGACTTTGAAGAATATTGTTTTCCAATATGCCATTTCCAATATGTTTTGGTTGTTAATTTTTGTTTTATTTTTTAAAAAAAGATGCATTCTTTGCGAAGTGAAAAATAGAATAATTTAAGTAATAGTTAGGATAATTTTAGGTATTTTATTATAGCCAGAGAATATGGTGTAGATTTTTAAGACTTTCATTGCACAACTGCAGCATTGTGGCAGTAAAGCAGCAATGTGTGGGGACATTAAAATCCTAACTCAGGATTCCCTGCTTTGCACAGCAATAATCCACACTTCTCTTGCCCACATTTGTGTTATCTCCCTCCGTGGTGCTGTAACTACTCCTTCTTCCTCTGCCACCCCGTTGCAGACTGAGCCCTCTACTCTCACCTGCTGATGGGCTGTGCTGGCCTGGGAGCTGTGTGTAATACATATTTGGTATTGACTTCACACTCAAAAATGACATTTTACTTGTAAAACTTTAGACTAGAAAGAAGTGTTTTTTTAAGAGACTGACATTGAAAGTTAAGTGTATGTAAACAATGCTTGATTTTCTCTGCCTTCAATAAAAGTAAGCAAAAAGTAAGAGGAACATATATCTCCTGTTATGAAATAGCTTCCTGTGAGATTATTTGACTTGTTTTTCAATTCAAGGTTCTTTGTTGTAGAGGAAAGCCAAGTCTGATTTAAATTGTCTTGTGTATCTTGGCTTTGGAGTTCCTGAATCACATTCCTGGACATTTTAGCCTTGATTTATCCATGCTTATCAAACCTATTGTAATGAAATCCATTCTAAATGCAATTTTTAATCCCTTAATTAAATCAGTCATGCAAACAGTCTTTGTTCTGTGAAGTTCTGCTCTTTCAGAGACCTCTTTGGGATTTAGACAAGTGTTCAGATGCTACGTGTGCACACAGGATTATGGCTTCAGTTGTTAATAAAAGGATTTTAGCTGAGTTCTGTAATTGATGTTGCAGAAAATGAGTGATAAAAGATCATTCAGTGGAAGTATAAACAGTTTCAGATGGACAGGAATTATAGCCATGTTTGATGGGGGAGAGGATTTGTTTTCTTTTTTTGTTTTGTAATCAGAGTTGTACCTGTGAGTATTTCTGCCTCAAGCAGACTGAACTGGCTTTTAAAAAAGTTTATTGTATAATTCAGGAGATTTTCTTTTGTGGGAATGTTGAAAGGATGCTACTTCTCTAGTATGAAGAGGTACCTGTTAAACAGCATTCATGGCTATACATGGAAGTACATCATACCAAATTCTCATACCTGAAAACTGGGAAAAGGGAAAGGGCATCTATATACAGGAAAAAAAACCCAACTGTATAGCTAAAATGTACTTAGTGTATCTTGTCAACTTGCAGTTCCACTGTAGGTCACTGAGAGACATGACCCAATCATAGTAATTGTGGATAAGGGACAGAAGGTCTATGAAATCTTACACATCAACATTTGAAGTTCACATTTTCCATGATAAAGAATACGTATGAAAAATTATTATTTTCAGGCAAAGGAAGTTAAATCGTTGTGTTTTAAAGGACATATGCTTTATAGAAACAAGGAACTGGATTAACTGAATCATCAGGTTCATTTGCCTATTGTCAGAAGACCAAACCATAGATATTTATCATAGAATCATAGAATGGTAGGGGTTGGAGGGGACCTTTAGAGATCATCTAGTCCAACCCCCCTGCAGAAGCAGGGTCACCTAGATCAGGTCGCATGGGAACATGTCCAGGTGGGTCTTGAAGACCTCCAAGGAAGGAGACTCCACAACCCCTCTGGGCAGCCTGTGCCAGGGCTCCCTCACCCTTACAGTGAAATAGTTTTTTCTTATATTGAAATGGAACTTTTTGTGTTCCAGCTTCGTCCCATTACCCCTTGTCCTGTTACTACTATCTACTGTAGAAAACAGGGATGTCCCAACCTCGTGACACCCACCCTTGAGATATTTATAAATGTTAATAAGATCTCCCCTCAGTCTCCTCTTCTCCAGACTAAACAGCCCCAGTTCCTGCAGCCTTTCCTCATATGAAAGATGTTCAGTCCCCTGATCATCTTGATATCTCTGCACTGGACTCTCTCCAGAAGTTCTCTGTCCCTCTTGAGCTGAGGAGCCCAGAACTGGACACAGGATTCCAGATGAGGCCTCATCAGGGCAGAGTAGAGAGGGAACAGAACCTCCCTTGACCTGCTGCCCACACTCTTCTTGATGCATCCCAGGATGCCATTGGCCTCCTTGGCCACAAGGGCACATGGGTCACTCGTATTTAGTTTATAGTCAGCCAGGACTCACAGGTCTCTTTCTGCAGTCCATAAGTCCATAATGAGAAGACTCATTATCTTCTGCTGTTCTAAAATGAGAAAGGGAAGCCAGCTGCTGGATTAGTGTTGCATAATGAAGCTAGTGTATCTGCATTGCTTTAAATGTGTTCATATTTACATTCATCTTTACAAGTAATTTGTCCTTTTTGTTTTCTGTGTAATTCAAACATTTGTTTTGTTTGAAACCGAGATATAATTCTGGTCACCAGTAGACATCAGTATTGTGTTCATGCTTAAAAGCATATTCCGTAGGGATTTAACATAGAAATGAAGAAAAATCTTTAAGATTTTTACCTATTTTCTTAAATTTCTGGGATTGCTGAGCAATTAAGAAACTCTGTAAACTAGGCCTTCGCAAGAAACACCAGATAAGAATAAGGAAGCTGTCAAAGTATGAAATGGTATTTGGAACTGTTTCTTTCCATCTGAAAAAAACCATGAAACCCAAGATTATTTTTTATGGTATTTCATTAAAACTAGTAAATAGATAAAATACAGTTTTTAAAAAAATGATTGCTTTTTTTTCTGAAATACTGTTTCATATGTAGTTACTGCTATTTCATTGCCTGGAACTGTGATATTGCTTTGAAGATGAAAGTTTAGGAAAGGCTGCGGGAACTGGGGCTTATTAACAGTTATAAATATCTAAAGGGTGGGTGTCAGGAGGTTGGGACATCCCTTTTTTCTATAGTAGCTAGCAACAGGACAAGGGCTAATGGGATGAAGCGGGAACACAAAAAGTTCCACTTAAACATAAGAAAAACCTATTTCACTATTCAGGTGAGGGAGCCCTGGCACAGGCTGCCCAGAGGGGTTGTGGAGTCTCCTTCCTTGGAGGTCTTCAAGACCTGCCTGGACATGTTTCTATATGATCTGATCTAGGTGAACTTGCATCTGCAGGGGGGTTGGACTAGATGATCTCTAAAGGTCCCTTCCAACCCCTACCATTCTATGATTCTATTTTGTGTACTTCTTTATGAAAACCGTTCTAGTAGAGTAAATGTATTTGGCTTTGGTGTTTTTTTCTCCTTGAAGGTTCGTATATTGAACACTTTAGGCCAATCTACTATGTTCAGAAAACTTATATTTTCCATGAAAAGCTTAGAAATGAATGGTATTTAATGTAATCAAACAACAATTACTGTAGTGATTATTAGCATTTTAAAAGAAACAAGTACAATCAAAAGTATGGAACTGTACCTAGAAAGCCTCCATTATATGTTGCTTGGGTAAACACTTACTTTAACATATTCATTACGTTTTCATAATATTGTTTCTTTGTCAGTCTCCTGATTTCCAGTTTGGCTAATGTAAAAATAGGTGACAAATGTTTGGAGCGTCTGGTAGTTGAGTTCTTGCTTATTAAAAAAAAGATGTTTGAAGGGCATCCCTTTTTTCTGTGGTGTCTAGCAGCAGGACAAGGGGTAATGGGATGAAGCTGGAACACAAAAAATTCCGTTTAAACATAAGAAATGACTGTTTCATTGTTCAGGTGAGGGAGCCCTGGCACAGGCTGCCCAGGGAGGGTGTGGTGGTCTTCAAGACCCACCTGGACATGTTCCTGTGTGACCTGATCTAGGCGGACCTGCTTCTGCAGGTAGGTTGGACTAGATGATCTCTAAAGGTTGGAAGGGTCCAACCCCTACCATTCTGTGATTTTATGATAAAAACAATTTTACAAAATCCTATTCCCTAAATTCCAGCAGGAACAAAAATGGTCAGAAACCTATCTGGCCTGTTCCAGTGGTCTGTCCCTCAGAAGCTTAGTCTCCTTGGATCTTACGGGATCACGCCTACAGAAGGTTCAATTTCTTCAATTCCACCACAAATTGGCTGTGACTCAGTGTCCTAGCTGCTGTGTTTATAAGGTTAAAAAGCCTCCTAGTGCCTATTTTAGCCTTACTTTATTATGTCATTAGATTCATGGCCACAGTATCTATTGCTAATTGTCACTGAGCATGCCATATGTGCTTTAAAAATTCGTTATTTGTAATTGTCTAGGATGTACTGATGGCAGCATGGCATTATTTCAATAATATGGAAGATTTTTTTGTTGAAATGTTGGAGAGGGAAAAAGAAGTATAATTAGTTTTCTTGAATTTTAATGTATATATGTTAAGCCATCACCATATTCCTATCTGAAATTATCTCTTTCCAGATTGTTCCTGCTCATGTTTTTGGCCATCTGTGAGAGACTACTTTCAGGGAATTGGTAGACAGCAATTTTTTTTTTTTCTTAATTTGCCAACATTCCTTTTCTGGGTGAATTAATGTTACCTGCAATTCATCCTAGCACTATTTCCACATCTGATTTCAGATGCCAGCATGAAGCAAGCTGAAGTTCAGTTGTCCAGAAGCCTCTTTAGATATTCCGTTGTCATTTGTTCCCATGATGAATTGTGGCATCCATATCTATTGTTTGATACTGTTCCCACAATGAATTGTGACATCCATATATCACCCAAAAGAGATTTTCAAATACTATCAGGCTATGATGGAAACAACACTGAAAAAAATCTGTTTTTCTTGTTTTGATTTGGTTTATGGTTTGTTGTTTTCTTTCTCTTGTGCGCTGCGGTAGTTCTTCCCTTGTTTTATTCCTTGTTAGATCTATTCTGCAAATGAACAGGCATACATTCTACTTCCTGACCTACAACAAGCTCTATGGATAAAATTTCCCAATGGTTTTTGAAGTAGATCTGTTCCTTTACTGTAAAGCTCTCATAGATGTTAATAATGTAGTGGAACAGTTACTGAGTTGCTTTTAAAGTGATCTGTGTATTTAGACAAATTATTAATAGACCTAATTTAGTTGAAACCTTTCAAAATGAATACCATTAATGCAGTGAAATCCTCAACATACTCATAATGTATCTGTTCCTTCAGCTTTCAGTTTACTTGCTCAAATTCTAGATTCTAGTCTGAAACTCCTGTTTAATCCTCTCCCTCCTATAATGGCTTTCTAGCTGGGCTGATCAGATAATTAATTTTTGAATCTTGCAGTTTTAACAAGGTTTAACTGATTCTATTTAAGTGAGGTATTGGGCTACATTCTGTCCTGCCCTTCCATCTCTGTATTTACAACAGTCTCTTTTTATGGCCAAGTTTTCCACGATACCAAGAGCAACTCTGTTTTTTAAATTAGAACAGGTATATTCTATGCCCAGCTTTAAATTATTTTACTTTCCAATGTTATTAAGTCTAGTGTCTTTTCTTCTTTTTGTTGTAAATGTTAGTGTGCAATCTGTTTACTTCCTAGCAACAGCCTTATTTTCTTCTGCAATGATTTAGTCTCATGAAGTAAATCCTGTAGCCTCGTGAAATGTGTTAATCACCTTGATTCTCTAAATGCTTGTTCCTTAAGATGTAGGAGTTTACCTTGCCAGGCAGCAGACAGTTTTTGTTGACTTGATTAGTGAAAAGCAAGGCTCTTTGACTTACCTTCTCCATCAGCTCTCCATTGTTTTTTTACCTTTATAGAACAAAGATTGCTTGCTGCTTTATACAAGAGCTGTTGGGGAAGCTAGTCAAGTCATCTGTGATGTTCATCTTGCATACTGCTCTACTTAGCCCACACCTTGCTAATCTTTGAGTGATCAGTAGGACTCTTTCCTTAGCAAAATGACGAATGTGGCACATGACTGGCAATAGACTATGTGAACATGTCTTGCTGAGATGACAAGGCATTTCTCTGCACAGATGCAGATGGGGTACCTGGAGCAGCAGGTGCTTTTACTTTTTCAAAAAATTAAGGCCCTGCAGGGGATCCTTCAGGGACTTAAGAAAGCAGAGTAATTAAGGAACATGGTACAGTGGTGGAAAGGGAGGAAGAAGTTCTAACCATTACCAGTGGTTTTCTGAAACCACAGAAAATCCTTGTCTGAAAGTGTTGAGTATCATAGTACCTGGTATGTGTTGCTCTTGTGATGCTTTTTTCTGTTTGTATTGCTTGAGTCAGAGGATAGTACCAGTAACTACCAAAAGCCCTGTATTGTCTCTGATTTATGAATAGAAAATTCTGGAAACAAAATTTCTTTGCCTCTTTCTTCCTCCTGTGCCCCCACTTTAAACAATGTTTTGCACTTAGAGAATGGACACCTAAGTATTGCCATTCTAATTGAACTTCCTCCTGAACTTGCATATTCATACCTTGCATAATTGATTTTTCTTGTTTAAAATTTAGTATTTCAGATTTGCCCTCATTTTCATATTCCTCTAGAGAGCTTAGTTGGCCCTTCATTTTATCCAGCCTTACTTCTTTCCCTCTTGCTTTTTTGTTTTGCTTGACTCCTATTTGAAAATTCATCCCCAATTTTTGTATTTATAGTTATGTTCCAAATCTGTCCATAGAACTTCACTTCTGTTTTGTAGGTAGAGCTTGCAGTATAAAAACTTTGTCTCTCTGTGTACATTGACCACTTAAATGCACACAATGTTTGTTTCCCCTTCCTTATACATACTGATATCTGCTTTTATTTGTTTTCTGGTGTGTTACTTACTTTGCTTACATGGTCTGATACAAGCACTTTCTTTCCTGTTAAGTTCATAGTTTGTCTTCATAATGCTTAATTTCTTTTAGGATTTGCATTTTAAAATGCATATGCTCATTTTTGGAGCCTTAATGTTTCAGTGCTCAACCTCTGAAACACTTCTTGACTTGGATCTGTTGAAGGGGGAAGTGCCTCTATGTTCTGAAAATCTAACTTTTTGAAAGCATTTCAGGAAAAGTGTACAAAATGACTATTTAGTTTTGGAAATGTATCTCAGAATTGTCTTGAATTGTCTTCTCTTCAAGGTCATCTTACAGGACTTTAGAGGTTTGTCGGACTTCTGATTTGTCTTTTCGTTCTTCCAACTGTTCTCTTGGCTTTTTGTTTTAATTGTTTGATCTCTGACTTTGATACGCCCCTGCTTTTCATTCTGCAAAAGTATCAGAATGCTTTTGGCAATTACTAGGCTTTATAACTGGCTAAATTGATGTCTAACCCATTAACTTTTAAAACTGTAAAAGTTACCTCCACTGTAGTGCTAGAAAGTGAATGTGATTATCTTTTCATAAAAGATAGTCAGTAGATTTAAATGAATTTGTAGAAGGTGGATAATTCTGCAATATTGAGATCTTTTAAATGTTTTAGTAGTGAGAAATGAACTCCTCAGCCCTGCTTTACATATCATACACAGTTTTTATATAGCTGCTTTTCCCAGTCAAATATGTAGTAGCAGCATTGACTTTTTTATGCAGAAAATAAGACTTGTCACCTCACATAGATGACTTCTCACATCAGGGCAAAATACATACATGAAATTGAGAAGCTTAAAGTGCTTTCTTCAGGCCAAGTTGCCCCTTTCAACCTCTTCTGAAGCAATCACTGCATGCATCATACAATATGAACAAAATTTCACTAAGGTATATATTTGTTAGTAAAGAATAAGAGATAGATCTAAAGTTCCCTCTTCTGCTGTGGCTGCTGTCTGTTATTTTATAATTGCTCAATCATCTTTGAGTAGTGTCATATTCACTGCTCTCAAGTACTCTTGAGACTCGAATTAGTAAACCATCAGATTTAAACCCTTAAAAATCAGTGCCTGTTGCCAGTTTTCTTCTTGTAGTTCTCCTAAGCCACTGTACTAGTACTTGAAGTACCTTTACCAAATTTCTTGCCTTTTGGTAACTTCTTTCTGCTCTGTCATGCTGGTTTATTCTCTTCTTTCTTAGTTAGGAAACGTATTTTAGGTTTACTTGGTAAGAGCTGTTGAGGGGACGGGACCCACATTAGCTAGGGAGATGACCACCTCAAACTCCCTGCCAGTTGTAAGATGCTCCAAACTTATTTGTCTATGAATATAAAAATCTACTAAGAAATGGAAACTTAAAGCTTTCTGTGAGGCTACGAATTTCTGTAGCTGTTGCAATAAAAGGTTGAAGATTAATGAGCTTATATTGTTTCCATAGACTAAAGGGACAGAAGAGCAGAAGACCAAAGTAAAGCATCACCCATTTGTGTGTGTGACACAGAATTTGCAAAGCATCCAATGTTAGAATGGATGTCCTAGATTTTGAAAGGACAATTTGCTAATAATAAACAAATCATCGTAACCCCATATATAGCTTAATGTCATTGTTTGAAATGTTTTTATGTGTGTGTTCTGATGAAGGAAGATTTTGCTTTTAAGTAGAAACTCACTTTACACGCTAATATCATCCACAATTCTAAAATCCTACCTTAAACACATTCCAAATACTGAATCTCGCTCAGATCAGTTGGCAGCAGAATTATGGTTCAGCATTACTACTTCCTTTCATGATTAATAGCTGTGTACCGTGGACCACAGGTCTTCTTTACAATTGCTTTTATTTAGAAATCTTGTGAACTGTGAACTGTGAGGACAGTATTTCTTGCTGCTTTTTGTCTACACAAGTGATACACAAACAGATAGCACTTGACTGCGATATATTGTTGTCATTCTAGGCTACTGTCTCATTATGATTATTTCCAGTTGTTGTTACAGTAAGCACTCAAGATATTTCCCGATTCTTCTGCATTTCTTTGGTCATACTAAAAAATAAGATTGCTTTGAGGCGTTGGTGATCACAAACTCTCAAAAGAACAGAATAGGGAAGATAAGGGATTCTAGGAGAGGAAAAAGAAAATATTAGTGAGAACTTTTATATCTATCAGTTTTATTCCTCTAAGGCTCTGCTTTTGAATTAGCAAGTCTTAGTTTTCAAAATTGAGACTGTTCCAAAACAATGTTAGACAGACTTTAAAGCCATGTAATTATTTTAATAAATCACAGTTAACTGAAAGTACAGCAGATGTGCCATACTGCTTATTAGGACTATTCCTACATTAACAAGTAGTGTGGTACAATAGGAAGAAACATGTAGGGTAATGCAGTTGTTGCTGAGGAGCTAGCACTCATTTAACATGATGTTTCAAAAGGTTTCACTTTGGATTAGTTCTGATTTGATTCTTTAAACAGGAGATCCATTAGTAATTGCAGCACATCCTTTGGTTTAGTTTCATCCCAAAGGAATACAGTTTGTACACTCTGATGCAATACAGTGCAGCAAGTAGGAAAAAATGCACAGAAGTGAACTAACCTAGACTGAATAGGTGAGGCAGTGTTAGGAAGCAGTAGGAGCTGCTTTTGGTGTAGATCTCAATCTTGCAATTAGGTTTGAAATCTTTTTTTCTAGGCATTAAGATTATGATCAGCATTTTGAAATGATTTTTCACATCTTGGTAACTGCAAGAATTAAATTAGATTTTTTTTTTTTTGTGGTATTGAGTTTTAAAAGTCAGGAAATGACAATTCTATCAGCAACCATAAATCAAAGACTTCATTCTGGTCTTTGAAATGTGTAGCCCAGTCTAGATTAAAGCAGATCAAATTGGAACTGGTGGATGGTTTTTTGACTAATTGGGAAGCCAGAGAGTGATTTATTTGCTTGTTGAATGTATCTTTCAGAATTTTATTTGTTGACTTATAGTTAGTAGTTTCTTGAGTTTTCTTTTGTACTAGTCATCTGAATGATGATCTGTTCAGGTTTTCATCTACAAGGTTGAAAGTGACTGTGTTGATGTCAGCACATAGTGTTGATAGTGTTCACGTCAGAAAAAAGAGGCACATTTATAAATTCTTTGTATGACTGTTTTTCACTTTGCTGCAGGACACTGTTTTATACCAGTAGTTGGGGAAAATCTTAGTGTCACATCAATGTAATGCAAATGAAATTAACGCTGATTACTACTGACCACAGGTGAATTACTTCTGGATCACAAAAACATTACTGGACATTTTACTCATTTTCTAATTGGGAGAACTCTAGGCAGGGTGTACCAGTTGACAACATTGTAATATACATGCTGAAATTTACTTCCACAATTGTTCATAAAAGAACAATCTAATACAATAAAGAAATTACTGACTACCTGCATCTTTCTCACATAGCAGTTACGTCAGTGATATATTTCTGTCTCACCTAGAACTATTGAAGTAGAAATTTTTGTTCTTAATGCTTAAGTCATTGCGTAAGGATTTATATTCCAGCTAACTGCCTAATAAGTCCCTTCAGATGCAAATACTTATTAGAGTTTTCCCAGGAAATGAGTTGTTGGATCTACTGTGGAAGCATCAAAGAGTGAGTGCTTTGTTTATGCATTCAGGTATATTTTCTGGCAGCTAAATGGTAGTCTGAAGATTTCAATATGATGTACAGAAAAAGGAATAAAATTATTTCATTATAGTTTTTCCTTTTTTTTTTGACTTTTTTCTGAAGTTATAATCAGGAACATTTCAAATCACCTTCTTAAGTTGCAGTTATTACTACCATACGATTGGTAAATGCTTCCATCTTTAATGTAAATTCATTCAACAACAGGCTTAGATATAGGATCTTGCTCTTGATTTATGAAAGCAGAGTACTGTTATGGCCATTCTCCAAACTCTCTGAAACTGCACATTATATTACGACAAGCAGTTCTTTTTTAAGATGACAACCAGACATCTGAGAGTAGAACAGAAGAAGAGATTCTCTCTATGGAAAAATAGTAGATTATGTCTCCTGAGGAGTAAAAGACTACAAAATATCTGTTTATTACATATTATTTTTTGCTAGCAGCATGGGTGTTTTTCTTAAGACAGCTTAAAAGGAGAAACAGAGTAAAGGTTAAAAAGGTCGTCACTGTCTTGAAGAAGCTTTAGTATAACTGACGTATTAAGTAGAAGCAAATATTTATGTTACAGTTTTATTTAAAAATAGTACTTAAGTCATTTGTTGGTTTTATTTGAAGGGATATATTGAAATAATGTTTTGCCCTGGATTCTTGGACTCTGATAAATATTGATTCTTAGGTCTTCAAAATATGAGAAACGTGTATTATAGTTTTCACTGTTTAAGCAAATTGTTAAAATGTGGAGAACGTAGTGTACATTGTAGTACTTGATGGTGGCAATTCCCAGCAAATTAACTGACTCACTGGGTTTGAATTTGGAGATTTGCGCATAATTTCTGTCATTTTATAAATCCCTTAGGCTGTCTACATGGCATGTTTTATGGAAAATAAAGCTGTAGGGAGACTTCAGTGTGTATCTCACAGCTCTACTTTGTCCAAGTACTCAGAACAGATCACAGAATCATAGAACGGTAGGGGTTGGAAAGGACCTTTAAAGAACATCTAGTCCAGATGACTGGAAGAGCTTGGCTTATTTCATATCCCAAGGGAGGGCTGAGAAGAAGGTGGACAGGTGAGCTCTGATGATCAGATCTGTGAAAATGTTAAGTGCTGGTAGAGTAAAAACTAGGAAAATATTGCTAAAGCTTGAATTTTTGAGAAATAAAACAGAATCTTAAAATACCTCCTTCTCCCTCTTCCCAAGACTCTCGTTCCTTCCCCCCCAAAGACGCAGGGGATGAGGGTTGTGGTCAGTCCAGAGTGAGCTTCCCATGGAGTCACAGCCTCCTTCAGGCATCCACCCGCTCTGGTGTGGGCTCCTCCACAGGCTGCGAGTGGATCTCTGCTCCCCAGTGGCCTCCATGGAGTGCAGGGGCACAGCTGCCTCACCATGGTCCTTACCACAGGTCACAGAAGAATGTTTCTTCCAGGGCCTAAGCAACATCCTCCTGCTCCTTCTCCACTGACATTAGTGTCTGTGGATATGTTTTCACATTCTCCCTCCCTGTTGCTGCTGCAGTTTAGCAACTGTGCAGCATCTTCTGCCCCATCTCCAATACGTTATTCACAGAGGCGTTACCTCAGTCAGTAGTTGGCCAGGCCTTGGTTGGCTGTGGGTCTATCTTAGAATTTAGTGGCACTGGCCCTGTCAGCTACAGGGGAAGCTTCAGATAGCTCTTTGTTTAAGGAAACTGCCCCTGTAGCCCCCCTGCTACCAAAACCTGGCCCAGGCAAAACCACTACTAGATCTTAGCCGTTTTCTTTGGTTTTACACGACACTGTTTGGATGTCTATAAATTGTGCATTTCTTATATTGGTTTTGGTAGATTAATATGAAGTTGCATTCCCTGAAGATTTTCCCTATGTTAATGAAGGAGACTTTTAATGTTTTAATCCAAGAATCAGTGATTTTAGTTCTGTTGGATGATTTACTGTGAAATTTAGTATGTTGCTAGCATCTTTGTACTAAACAGGTTGGATGGGGCCTTGAGCAAACTGGTTGAGTGGAAGGTGTCCTTGCCCAGGTCAGAGGGGGATGGAGAGTGAAACAAGATCATCTTCAAGGTCCCTTCAAACCTAGACCATTCTATGGTGATGAGCCTTTAATAATGTTAACAGTTTCTATAGTGGAAAGGTTGGGACCATTTGTTTGCTAGTGTTAAGTCTAGCAGCGCCTTGTTAGGTTAATAGTAGTGGGATGTATGTAAATGGTGAAGAAGTCTAGATAAACTGGGAGGTTAAGCTTTTCTGGTAGGAAGATCTTTGCTTCAATACTAGTAGAATTACTAGGCCTAATTACCTAACTCAAAGGATTTACATATTTATAAGGTGACAGTAACATGCTGCTTGTTGTATTTCTGAGTTACTTCATCACAGTAATTAGCAAACTTAAAACATGTTTTAGAAAAATAAAGTAGTGAATAGGAATCTACTTTGACTCAGTCCACCATACTGGTATCTTCAGGTGCTTTGCATATATCCCTGTACATTGTAAGTTTATTAAACTGCCTCATGTAACCCAGAACTGGGGGTCAGGAAAGGGGATCCCAAAACCATAGACACTAGTAGATTCTAATGATGCTGCAGTAGGGAACTGTACATGTAAACAGTAGTAAAGCAGTGGAGTAAGATACTGCCTGTGTATTATGGCATATATCTCTCTCACTTTTTACATGTATGAATTAGTGAATGAATTATGCAGTTTGGTTTCTCAGAGGGCAATGTTTAAAGGGTATTCTCTCGGGAACTATGCCAGAATGATAGCTTGTCTGCAAGATACCAGGATCTGCCACACTGAAGAGGTTTAAAGTAACAAAAAAGCAAAGAAATGCATGAAAATATTTTCCTTTGTAGGAAGCCTCTTTGATTTTTCAGGAAGAAAAACTGCAAAGTTCTCATTTTGATTTCTTGCATGAAGCCATGGATTTTTGTCATGATGTTAGTGTGACAGGTCAAAGCTGAACTCAGCAAAGTGAAGACTGTTAGAACTCTCAGATAAGCTCTGTGTAACGTGATTGTCCAATGGAAGCCTTTGTAGAATACTCTGTGTTATTTAAAAGTTTTCCTTTACGGTGAAGAAATTGGTATAATGTATCTTTTAATGGATTACATGGGACGTATACAAAACATTCAACTTGAAGTGAGTTTGAAGAAGCGCTTCGCCTAAATTGCAGGTCACTTTGGTCTATACTATCCTAAGTCATCTATTCTGCAGGGCTCCTTGCTGGCGAATGTCAATGAAGAATTATTTGCTCATTCTAGAGCAATTTTTTTAAGATTAGTTGGTGTTTAGGGAAAAAAAGTGCATATAATTTGAGTTTAATGGGAATTTTAAAATTTTTCTTAAAGGAATTACCTACAGTTCTGCTTATTCATCAGATGGACAGGCATGAAGGTGCATGGACAATATTACCATTAATGAGAGAGTAAGTATCACGAATGCCAGTTATTTTATGTATCTAACCAAGAACATAAATATTAATTACTCAGCCTTCTATTTTCAAAAGCAAAGTTTCTGAACTAGAGCTGCAGTCTTATCTTTTCACTTGCTTATTCTACTCTTTTTTTTCCTAGAGCAATTTTCTGTTACATTGTGTTTAATCAGAGAAATTTTATTTTAAATAAAAGAACAATCATAATATAGTATAACTGAGTAACTACCTTCTTAAACCATTGTGGGGTTTTAATTATTAGGGAAATAAACTAGTCAAAAGAAATACCATTTTTAAATGTGTATTTTCCTATTTGGAAATAGGAAGGATGTGAGATATTTCAGAACCTTTGACCTTTCAGATTACTTTGCTGAATGAAGTGGATGAATAATTTTTTAAAAATAGATCATAATACCTGTTTGGGATTTCTAATTTTTGTTGCTTGCAGTAGTTTTCAATATATTTTTAGAAGCTCATATATCCAGTTTTCATCTTAGTATGGTCACAGAAGACAGATAATCTCAAATATCTTCTTCTTATCTTATGCAAATAGGTCCAAGGAAGACGTGCTGGGTTTACGTGGTAGTGTGTTTCAAACTGTCAGGAATCTTGTCTCTAAAGCTTCGTGATGCTGAAGATTGTCCTAAAACTTGCATCTGAAATTGATGACAGAGGCTCTGCATCCTCTTTAAATTTGATTTGGTTAATATAATTTATTTGAGTTACTGAGGGATGTTTTTGTTTTGAGGTTTTCACATCAGAGCTGTTGCAGGACAGAATGCTTTCCTTTTACTTACTGTGTGTATAGAAACACGAAAATAGTGCTTGCATGGTAGCTATCTCTGAGATATATGTAAACTGTGAAAAAGAGCAAAAGGGGAATTAAAGAAAAATGAAAAACTGAAAGATTATGTACCAGCTATCAATCATCTTTAGTTTTCCTTCTTAGCTCCTGTTTCAATGACTTAGTGGTTTGTCTTCTGAATTATTTGTCTTGGTGACAGAGTTTACAGGTACAGCTCTTGCTAGATTGCAGAACTCAGAAGCAAAAATACAAATGCTTATTTGGGTGATAAAGCAGAGGAAAATACTTCAGAAATCAAAAGAAGAATCTTAAGTAGAGGATTTCCATCTTAAGAATTCTGGTTTATGAATTTCCTGCAGAGAAAGACCTGGGAGACCTGATTTGATAATAAACTAATCATGAGCCAGCAATGTGCCCTCGTGGCCAAGAAGGCCAAGGGCATCCTGGGATGCATCAAGAAGAATGTGGGCAGCAGGTCAAGGGAGGTTCTTCGCCCCCTCTACTCTGCCCTGGTGAGGCCTCATCTGGAGTCCTGTGTCCAGTTCTGGGCTCCTCAGCTCAAGAGGGACAGAGAACTTCTGGAGAGAGTCCAGCGCAGAGATACCAAGATGATCAGGGGACTGAACATCTTTCATACAAGGGAAAGCTGGAGGAACTGGGGCTGTTTAGTCTGGAGAAGAGGAGACTGAGGGGAGATCTTATTAATATTTACAAATATCTCAATGGTGGATGTCAGGATGTTGGGACATCCCTTTTTCTATTGTAGCTAGTGACAGGACAAGGGGTAATGGAATGAATCTGGAACACAAAAAGTTCCATTTAAATATAAGAAAAAACTATTTCACTGTTCAGGTGAAGGAGCCCTGGCACAGGCTGCCCAGAGGTGTTGTGGAGTCTCCTTCCTTGGAGGTCTTCAAGACCCACCTGGACATGTTCGTAGGCGACCTGATCTAGGTGACCCTGCTTCTGCAGGGGGGTTGGACTAGATGATCTCTAAAGGTCCCTTCCAACCCCTACCATTCTATGATTCTACGATTCTACTGCTTCAGTTACCACTTTTAACAGAATGAAGGCATGGAGTAGTTTAGAAGTGGGTTGATACTGAGAGGCTCATACTGTTTTGTTTTCCCGCTGGAAAGAAGAGAGGGAACGGAGATCCATCCTTTCCACAGCAGCTGTTGGTGCTCACAGTTGTGATACAAGATGCATCCTTATCTGAAAATTGTTTTCAGGAGAATGGCTTTCCTCAGTTCTTTAGTTGTCACTATTTTTAAGGAGACCTCTAAACAGTTAGGACTGTTATTAATTTTTAGTTCTTGGGCACAGGTTAATGTGCACAAAATACTTAATTTTAGAAGATGTAATTGTAAGACATCAGTGGATGCCTTAAGATGCAGTACCCTTACAGTCTTCAGAAAGCATACTACATTTCTTCTCAGTAACCATGTTCACCCTGAAACTGGATCTTATCTGAGTATCTCCAGTGGCTCCTTGCAATCTGAACTCTAAATTAGTGTGCTCTGAGCTTTGCATAAGACTCTCTATAAGGCTTAAATACTTAGCCTTGAAAATTATCTTGTTTGTCCATCAATAGCTAGATGAACATACTCTTTTTTTGTGAACTTGTATGTTCTGTATCCACAAGATGCAGTAATTATTTTTGGAGGAGTCACTCTAGTGTTTTCTCCTTGCCCTTCACCCACCTGTTTTTTTTGTGTGAATCCAGATATTTCTCTCCTAAAGTTCTATCAGGGCACTAAAGTGTGAGGCAAATGCCCTCAGTCTTCACAAGTTATTGAATACTGTAAATGTTAAAACCATCAGAGTATTTGATACCCTTTCTGTACTTGTTTGGCAGGTTTTAAAAGGAACAGCTAGGATACAATCGCAGCTGATTGTATCTTGTTTGCTTGCCTGAATGGTGAAGAGTTGCCCAGATTTTAGTATTGAGTAGGCAATGCTTCTGTGAACTAAAAAGAGAAACAGACGATGATTTCTTCTGGCTGCTATAGGTTAGAAGTTTAGGTATCATAAGCAGAAAACTCTGAATAATCAAATACCGTTGAAAGACACAGAGGAAGGTGGCTTTATAGGAAGATGAAAGTTATAGTTTAACCCTGACCGGCAACTAAGCCCCACACACTCCCTTCCTGCACAGTGAGATGGAAGAGAGAATCAGGAGGGTGAAAGAGAAAAACTACAGGCTGAGAGAAAGACAGGTTAACAGGTAAAGCAAAAGCTTCTCATGCAAGCAAAGCAAACCAAGGGATTAATTCCCCACTTCACATGGGCAGGCAGATGTTCAGCCATCCGCAGGACAACAGGGTTCCATCTTGCCTAACAGTTACTGAGGAAGGCAAGTGCCATCACTCCAAATGTCCCCCATTCCTCCTTCTCCCAGTGTTATCTGCTGAGCATGACACTTATGGTATGGGGTATCCCATGGGTCAGTTAAGGTCAGCTGTCCTAGCTGTGTCCTTTCCCAGCTTCTTCTGCCCCCTCGCAGCCTCCTCACTAGTGTGGTGGGATGAGAGGCAAAAAAGGCTTTATCTCTGTGTAAGCACTGCTCAGCAGTAGCTAAAACATCCCTGTATTATTCAACACTCTTTTCAGTACAAATGCAAAATATAGCCCCGTAACCAGCTATTGTGAAAGAAATCAACTTTATCCCAGCCCAAACCAGTCAGTTTGGTTTAAGACTGAACTAGTTGAGCAACTGGCAAACATCTTATGATTCTAGCATGTGATTGGAAGACCTGCTGAGGCAGATATCACATGTTCAAGATAAGTATTTCTCAGCTAGTGGGTTTAGTTTTTTGGTTGAGTGGTTGTTTTTTTTAAGCAAAATGTAAATGAGCCTATCGCTCTTTTTGACTTATTTTTACTTACATTTCTGCTATTTATTTTCTTTGCTGATTTTACAAGTAGACAATGCCATAGGGGAAGAAATATGTGATATTTATAGGCGTTAATTTTCTTATCTGTATTTCTGGATAATTTGTTTAATTAAATCAGTGTAAAAGCGATGCACAGGAAACTGGACACATAAATATTGTGGGGTTTTTTCCATTAGGATGTCATGAACTAATAAGGCTTTCTTTTTCTAAGTATGGGAAGACTTAAGGTAGGAGAAGTAGAGAAATAAGGAATAAGAATTTTCTGACAGAGTCGGGTATCCTGCATTGAGATTAGTGCTAGCTTTGAGGAAGGTAGGGGGGTCCCTTCAACCTGCGGTTTCACTGTACTGAAAAAGTTAATGAAGTCCTTAGGTTGATGTCATGGTTTTGTATGGAGCTGCTTCTGGTAATGGGGAAGGAACTGTAAAGATAGCTCCTACAAGAGGTTGCTCAAAATTTTCCCTAGCTCCGAGTCAGACCCACTTCCAGGACTGAACCAATTGCATGTCTCTACGATCACATTTTAAGAAGCAGCAGCCGTAAGAGGAGGGTTCTTCCTCTTTTTTTTTTTTTATTCTGGGTGGTGGCAGAAGCAGTCAGGTGAGAGAGAAGTGGCCATGCAGACCCCAAGGTGAGTGAGGGAAAGAGGAGGAGATGTGCTGGATCCAAGACTCCCTTGCATGCCTTAGTAAGGTGGCAGCACACCCTGCACTCTGTAGAGAGGAGTGGTGAAGCAGGGGCAGTTTGTAGAGGACCACATTCCAGGGTAGTGACTATGTCTAATGAATTTGTGGGAGGGCAGTGTTGCAGCAGAGGGTGCCCAGAATGCTGCTGCTGCAGAGGAATCCCATGCTGGTGGAGTTTTTGAGCAGAAGCCATAGTTGTGGGAAGAATTCACACCGGAGAAGTTCATTAAGGACTGTATCCCCTGGGAGGGACCCCGTGGAAAAACAGGTGAAGAATGCAAGGAGTTGTCCTCTGAGAAGAGAGAAGCAGTAGAGACCATCTGTGAGAGACTGACCACATCCCTCATTCCCTACCCCCTTGAGCCGTTGATAAGGGAGGAGGTAGAGATATTGGGGGCAGTGAGCTGGGCCTGGGAAGAAAGGAGGAATGAGGGAGGAAGATCTTAAAGTACTGGTTGTAATTTTTCTTAATCATCCTGCTCCCTTTTCACTTTGTTCTGTTCTGTTTCTTGTAGGTAGTAGAATAAACTTTCCTTACTTCCCTCTCTTAGTCAAGTACTGGAGTCTGTTTTGCCCAGAACCATAATTGACAGTGAGACCTCCCTGCCCTTGTCTAATTCCACAAAGTCATTGGTTGTCTTTTTTCCTCCCCTCTTTCTGTTATCCTAAGGAAGGTTGGGATGGATGGGGAGAGTGAGCAAGAGACTGTTGTGCCGTTTCATTGCTGTGTGAGCATGATGGGGATGATCAGTGTTGAACAGCTGTGAGAAAACCTGTCATTAGACATTTTCATGATTATTGTAATGGTATTAGATGACCAACAGTAGTCTCCTTGGAAGAAAGTTAAGATACAGAAGAGAAAGTAACTTAAACTGCTATCTATAAACTATTGAATTCATAGGTGGCTATTAGACCTATAGTACCTCTACATTTGTGAGTGGACATTATTTATCTCTGTTTCTTCCTTCTGGAGTAACTGGTGCTATATGAATAGGCAGCAGCAGAGACAATCTCTTTATCCATTCACTGTAGTACTCTGATGTGTAATTCTAAGTAGTAAAAATTTTTGTTTCTGTGTAAAAAAAAAAATATTTGATTGCAAAGTATTTGTATTTGGGAAATATGAGTTGAATCTATCATTCCATTCATAAGCAAGTTTATTAGTAAAATCTTTATTTCTCTTGTTAGCTTCTCTATTGCCTATGGTAGGAACTCCTCCTGGATTTTCTTCTGTGAAGAAGATACAAGAATACAAGTTGTAAAGCTGCTCGAAACACTTGGAAGATTTGATGGGTCTAAGGTGAAATAAAAATTTAGATATTTAACTTTTTTTGAATGTTCTTCAATGGATTTTTAGATGAAATGTGTGGAAAATAAGGGGATAGATTTCTGTTCCTGAGACTGAAAGTAAACAAAGTGTTTAACATGAAGCAATATGAGTGCCTGTCTAGCTGTTATAGAATCATAAAGTCACAAAATGGTAGGAGTTGGAAGGGACCTTTAGAGATCATCTAGTCCAACCCCTCTGCTAAAGCAGGTCAGCCTAGATCAGGTCACTCAGGAATGCATCCAGGTGGGTTTTGAAACCTCCAGAGAAGGAGACTCCACACCCTCCCTGGGCAGCCTGTGCCAGGACTCCCTCACCCTCACAGTGAAGTAGTTTCTCCTTATGCTTAAATGGAACATTTTGTGTTTCAGCTTTTGTCCATTACCCCTGTACTGTCACTGGATACAACAGCAAGAAGTGCTGCCCTAACCTCCTGACATCCACTATATTGATATTTGTAATTATTAATGAGATGCCCCCTTAGTCTCCTCCAGGCTCAACAACCCCAATTCCTGCAGCCTTTCCTCATGAGGAAGATGCTCCAGTCCCCTGATCATCTTGGTGGCCCTGCACTGGACTCTCTCCAGAAGTTCTCTGTCCCTCTTGAACTAGGAAGCCCAGAACTGGACACAGGACTCCAGATGAGGCCTCACCAGGGCAGAGCAGAGAGGGAGGAGAACCTTCCTCACCTTGGTGGCTGTTAGAATTGAAGAAGAGATTCCTTCTGTAGATAGTCTTAAAATGATGTAGTGACAGTAAAAAGATGACTATAGTCTGCTGTGTAGTCCCTTTTCCCCATTTTCCTGCCTGTCATCAGTTCTGATTAGCATCAGACAGAATGACTGATGTTGGTTTGACTGTCTCTGATCTAATATGGTAGGGTATTTTATTTTTATTCTCTTTCTGAACTGTCTTAGTGATAAGACAGTTTGTTTTTACCTGCTGGAAAAGAAACAACACCAGAAGACTTGCAGAACAAAAGAAAAATGCAGTCACCAAGGAACAAAGTAAATTTGGCAATGCAACTGACACAAATGCTGTTAATGTTTAGAATTCTTCATGTGTCTGCCCTTTGCCTGGAATAAATGAAGCCAAAATCTCCTGTGAAAAATATGTTTGTCTTTATTTGTTACCTTGACTGAGTATTCAGCTCTGCTTCAGGTCTCACTTTAGCTTATTTACTTCTTTTGCAGACATATGACCGTGTTGTGTTTTCTCACAATTCTTTTCTGAAATGTTAATAATTCAAAGAGCTTACATTTTTAAACACTCTGGCTTCAAAATGGTGACTGAATATATTCAAGCATTTGGAATATCCTTTTATTTCTGTTTCAGAAACACCTACTCCTAATTGATGGTCTCAGAATAGAAACAGCTTCTTTTTGTTCTAGATGCTGCCCTTAATGCCTGTTTTAATCTCTCCTTTGCATTACATGTAAATTCTATTACAATAACAAGTCATGTTCCAACTTGCATTAAAAGGAAAATAAGATGTTTTGCTTTTGTACATAGTAATCTTCATCTTAGTATAACGATTCATATGTGATCCTTTATATACAGTAGTAGTCTGTCCGTTGCAAAATTTAAGAGGAGTTAGACCAGAATGAGCTCATTCATTGATTTTAAAATGGCACTACAAAAAGCTGGTACATCTTAATCACAATAAAAGGCCTACAAGAGACACGTGAAGAGTTGCTAAATCTGCAGCTTTTCAGTCTGGTTATCTAAAGATTAGTAACAGAGTAATTGAGACTATTGATATGAACACAATACTGAGTGAAAACAGATGTGTGAAACCATCATAAGAGACTGTGGAGGAATGTTAAGTGAATGACCTGTATTGATAATGAAGGACATTGACTACAACAAAACTGAGGAACAGTGAGGAACATTTGACTGACAGATCTCAAGGCAAGCTCTCAGATAGTGCATTATATCTGAACATCAGGAAATACTTTTTTTGCTGTGAGGATGACCAAGCATTAGCACAAGTTGCCCATGAGGTTGTGGAGTCTCCATCCTTGGAGATAATTCCCAAGCCATCTGCAGCAGATTGGTTCATCTTGTGCTTTCATAATGGAAGATGGCAGCAAGGTTAAACTGAATTGTATGTGGCACTCCATTTCATCCTAACAGAATGATAGACTACAGCCCCAAAGATGTGCAGAATGCGTAAACCAAGCTGATGGGAAGCAATGACTTAGTAGCTGTTGATACCCAAACAGTATAAAAGATCTGTCTAAAGAACAGTTTGTCTTTGAGAAGCATAAGAATTCTTAAGATGTTATTGTGAGACACAGAATGTGAGAGCTGCAGTCTATCCTCTGTGTCAGATACAAGTCATTGAACAGATGAATTTGTTTTACTTGTCTTGGTATTTATTTATGAGTAAGTAAGTACAAAAGTGTAGAATCAACTTGATTAGCCAGTTAGGTGAAGTCACCCCTGCCTCCTCCAATGTCTGGTATTGTGGTGGTTTAGCCTGGTGTCCACCAAGTCATAAAATCACTCCCCCTCCTAAACTAGACAGGAGAGGCAGAGAGAGAAATATAACAAATGGCTTGTGAGTTGAGATAAGGACGGAGAGATCACTTGGCAATTAGTGTCACAGGCAAAACAGACTCAGGGAGAAAAAGGTCTGGTTTATTAAAGGAAAAATGAGAGCAGGGTGATGAGAAATAACATGGTCTTAAAAACACCTCTCTCCACCCCTCCTTCCCCCCCAGCAGCACAGGGGATGGCAGTTGCAGTCAGTTCATTACACATGGACTTTGCCGCCGCTGCTGCTTCTCAGGGGGAGGCTTTCTCACACTTCCCACTGCTACATGGTGGGGTCCCTCCCATGGGAGAAAGTCCCTCACAAATTTCTCCAGCGTGGGTCCTTCCCATGAGCTGCAGCTCCTCATGAACTGCTCCAGCATGGTGCCTCCCATGGGGGGAGCTCCTCACACCCTGCCCCAACGTGGGTCACCCACCAGCAGAACAGGGACTGACTGCTCCGACCTGAATCTCTCACAGGGTCACAAGTCCAGACAGCAAACCTGCTCTGGTGGGGGCTCCTCTCTCCCCACAGACTCCCGGGTCTTGCCAGGAACTTGCTCCAGGGTGGACTTTTCACAGAGTCCCAGCCTCGTTCAGGCATCCACTGGTTCCAGCATGGAGTCCTCCACAAGCTGCGAGTTGGTCTCTACTTCCTAGTGGCCTCTGTGGACTGCAGGGGGACAACCTGCTTCACCATAGTCCTCACAACATATCACAGGGGAATCTTTCTTTCAGGGCCTAAGCACCCTCCTCCCCCTCCTTCTCCACTGACCTTGGTGTCTGTGGAGATGTTTTCACATTCTTCTTGTTGCTGCAGTTTTGAACCTGCGCAACAACTTCTTTTCCTTCTCAAATCTGTTACTCACAGAGGCATTACCTCTATCACTAATTGGCCAGGCCTGGGTCAGGTGCAGGGTCCAGCATAGGATTGACTGGCCCTAACCCTATGAGCTACAGGGGAAGCTTCAGGCACCCCTGTAGCCCCTGTGCTACCAAAAAACCTGGCCTAGGTAAAACCACTATAGGTATTCAGTTTTGCTGTATCATATTCCTTTGGATGTTATTGCAATGACTTTGGAGTGCTCTTAGTAAAGGTAGGAGATTTTTGCCATTTTTAAGTACAATATATTAACTCATCCAGTGGTCAGTAGTTACCTGTGATGCAATACATCATATTCTTTTTTTTGTCCCCATTTTTTCCAGCATTCCTTAAGTTACTTTATAAGTTCCTTTACATATAACTTAATCTTATGAAGGCAGTCTGCACAGACTGACTTGTCCTACACATCAATGTAGTTAATAGACAATATTATAACCAAATAAGCTTGGGGAGTATTGGCTGTAACCTGGAATGCCTTCACTCTGATTTGTGGCTTAATATTGGCAGAAATAATACTGTGTGAAAGCCCAAGGACGGTATATGTATGAGTTTAATTTTCTGTGTTCTATAGAGTGAGGAAAGTAGGGTTTGTTTTTATTTTTTTAAATACATGGATTGTTTTGGTGTAAAAATTAGTGAGCAAAATTAGGTTAAGTAAAGATTTTTTTTCAGTCTATAGCATAACAAAGTGGAGATCCAAAAAAAATACTGCAGATGGTAATGTTGTATTAAAATAAGCTGGAACAGAACAGGTTCCAAAGAAACACAAGGGAAAACTTCTTCACTGTGAGGATGATGGAGCACTGTAATGGGCTGCCCAGATGGGTTGTCGAGTCTCCTTCTTTGAAGACATTCCAAACCTACCTGTACAAGTTTATGTGTGACCTACTCTAGGTGATCCTGCTCTGGCAGGGGGGTTGGACTGGATGATCTTTCGAGGTCCCTTCCAACCCTTAAGATTCTGTGATAGTAATGTTAAGAAGATTTAAGTCTGTTCACGATTTTCAAATACAGCAGAGTCAGTAGTAAATTATTACACACTGTTATTTAAAACTCCTTAATTTTTTGCTTAATAAATGCATACTTGGGACCTTCTTCATCTATCCGTCTTGAAGATCAAGGGATTTAAAATGTACTTGCTTTTTAAGTTTCCAAGTGTAATGGAGACTAGACAGATGAAAATTCAAAATGGGTATATATAAAGTTCCTGAATGAACATCTTGTGTGGGTAGTCAAACACTGAAACGATGAGAACTGTGAAGTGTATTAAAGACATGATAGGACAGAGTCCTGGGCAACCTGCTCTGTTATTCTGTTTGAGCAGGAAGACTGGACTAGAAAATCTCAAGAAGCCCCTTCGAACCTCAGCCCTTCTATGATTCTAGGATTCAGTGCTCTTTGAACAGGTGGAATCCAGGGCATATGCTGGAGTTTGAAAATATAGTGTATTGTTGAATTCAGAGAACTGCCTTTAGTTTCATACCAACTACAATTTTGGGATTATTGTGAACAATATGCCTCACTGAGTTTTTTTCAGCTTTGCTTTATTCAGCATGAATGCAGTCATCCTCTTCACTGAATGGATGCTGTAGATGAATAAAATTGTTTCCTATATTCCTTTACAGGAGTGGTTTTTAGGTAAAGCATTATATGATGAAGAATCTACAATAATTCACCATTATGCCTTTGCTGAAAATCCCAGAGTCTTTAAATTTCCAGATTTTGCTGCTGGTTGGGCACTTAGCATTCCACTTGTTAACAAGTAAGGATTGAATTTTTAATAACTTCTTGTTTATTTATAGTAATTAAGAATGTTTAATTTATACAATTTTTCTATATGCTAATAAATACTAGTTTAATAAGTTATTTCATATTGATTAGTATTTTCTATAAAAGATAAAGATGTTCCTGCAGTAGAGTTGAAGGAAGGGCTGGGTGCTGCACTTAGGCCACAACAACTCTACTGCAGGCAACACTACAGGCTTGGGACATAGTGACTGGAAAGCTGCCCAGAAGAAAAGGATCTGGGGGTGTTAATCAACAGCCATCTGAATATGAGCCGTCAGTAGGCCATTGGCATCCTGGCTTATATCAGTAATAGTGTGACCAGCAGGACCAGGGAAGTGTTTGTTCCTCTGTACTTGGTGCTGGTAAGGCCACACCTCAGAAACTGTGGAGGACTTGGAGTGTGTCCAGAGACAGGCAATGAAACTGCTGAAGGGTCTAGAAAACAAGTTTGAGGAGTGGCTGAGGGAGTTGGGGATGTTTAGCCTAGAGAAGAAGAGGCTGAGAGGAGACATGGTCACTCTCTACAATTACTTGAAGGTGAATTGTAGTGAGGTGGGGATTCATCTCTCTAGTAATGAGTGACAGAACACAAAGAAATGGGTTCAAGTTGTGGCAGGGGAGTTTTAGATTGGAACAGGCTGCCCAGGAAGGTGGTGGAGTCACCATCCCTGGAGATAACAAAAGATGCAGAGATGAGGTGCTGAGGGGTATGGTTGGTTTAGTGTGAGGTTAATGGTTGGACTCTAAAGGTCTTTTCCAACAGTAATAGCTCTGTGTTTCTGTGAATGAATACATCTTGCTGTAGCAGGGACTGATGTTTTCATAAATTGGAGTTACCTAAATACTGTGCTTGGGAATACACAAAAAGGGAGCATTGTCTGAAGTTGGAGGTTATTATCAATATTGGTCTTGAAACACAGTGCTGCTTTCAGTCTGTTGAAAATGTTATGCCTGACTCTTCATCTACTCCAGATGAGAACTTTCTTCCTGCACAGGAAGAAATATATCAAAATGTGTGTGCTGAAAACTAATATTAACATCATCACACTGTGCTCAGATTAAAAAAAGGAATGATATGAAAGAGAGATTTAAATTGCTTCTTGGGGCAATAAGTACAGAAGTGCGATGTATTTCTTTTTCCTCTTACACACTAGTCAGTAGTGCCTGCCACGCTTTACTGCATACAATAGTGATTGGGGGTTTTAAAATATTTTTCTTGTAGTAAATTTATTCATTCTTGTATAGGCTTGCCAAGAAGTTGAAAAGTGAACCACTCAAGTCAGACTTTACAATAGATTTAAAGCATGAGGTAAGCAGTGGTGTGATGAAAGAGAAAAGTTGTTTAAAATCCATATATTTGATTGGTGGTAAATGTTAACAGAAAGAAAGGATTTATGTTGCTAAAAGGTTTGATTGCAGTGATCATGATTAATTTCTTTCCCTTCCTTTAGAATATTGTAATACTCTAAAACTATATTTCCAGCATAGAAGAATTAATGAATAAATATGCATTAATATATTAATACATACATGGTTGTATACAGTAAGATATCTTCTAAGGCTTGCTCTGTAAATGAGAGACTTCCAGTTCGTGAAGCATAAGCTGACAGGAATACTATCTCAGACACTAGCCAGCCTTACTTTCTACATCAGTCTTTAAGAGGTAAACATGATGGCATTTGGATTAAATAGTCTGAGAAACCTGACTGTTGTGTAAACAGTCAACTGCAACTTTAGCGTGGAAGTCTGGAATTTGTCTTTTTGTCCCTGGTTTGCAACAGCTTTAAAAGGCAGCCACTAGTCCTTTCAGAGAATAAGTTGACTGAGAGGAACATGAGAAGAAAGAAATGAGGGCATCTGGAAGTGTCTTCTGAAACTTTCTTAGTTTTGCTGACTTCAGAATGTTTGTGCAGCCCAGGATTTTGTACTGTCATCATAGTCAACTCCTGAAGCAGAGTGGAAAAGGAGGATGAATCTGGAATAAGCTTGCTGATTTGGGCCTGAAATTATGGGTGGCAGTTAATTTGTTTTAATTTTTTTAAAGCTCCTGGCAGCTATAAGTTGTGGTTCCAACCCATAGAAAAACCTATGTTAGTTAAAACCACTGCTGCTGTTGCAAATATTTATTCTGTAATGGTTATAAACCTCCTCATTTCCAACATAAATCTACAGTGTATTTATAAATTGGTAGTATATTTAAATTAATTTAGTTTTGTGCCAACACTATTCTTTCACATAGTTTCCTCTCCTTGGTTGATGCATTTCTCAAGAGCAATTAGACCCCTTTCAGCTTTCATTTTGCTGTGTGAAACAAGACAACAAGCTATTTCTTACCTCTCCTTAATTTTCCTAAATGCAAGACTTTGGGCTTCACACTATTAATCTTCTTTTTGTAAGTTACCTCAAAGTCATTCAAATATTTCCAATATTCCAGTCTACCTCAGTGCTGACGAAACCTTGAATCAGTGTCATAAAAAAATAAATCATTAACAGACATTTCTTTTATGTGCCACAGATTGCTTAATGAAAAACAATTGATCACTCAACTGGCAAAGTGACTTCTATCCACTTATTCTGGTAGCAGTTCTTTGCATATGTTTCATTTCAAATTTATTGCACTGATAACCTACTTCAGCCCTGTAGTTATTCTTTCTGCACAGCCTCATGTCTCCCTAGAGACAGTTCCATTCCCTCTCATTTATTTTATAAATTACCAGCTTCTCCTTCTTAAATATTTTTTATCTCTGCGTCCTTCTTCTGTGAATCAAGACTGATGGCAAATCAAAGGATATAATCTGAGATCTTAAATGACTGTGTGCAATTTTTATATTTAAGAATGATATTTAAGAAATGTTTTAGTTTGACAGAATCCTGATAACATGTGCCTCTAGTCTTTGCTATTTTATTGTGCTCTGAATCAGGTTTACTTTGCCCTACTACTTTCCAAGCCTCTGTTTCTTAGAGACACAACATTTGTATCATTTTCCATCTGGAAAGCCTTTCTTGCAAATATGGGAAAGGGTTTTTTGTTGTGCTGCTGCTCATTTGTAGATTGTTTTTTAGACTTTTTGTAACTGCACAGTATATAGCATTTTCCATGATGCTTGTTCAAAATTGAAAGTGAATTAAAGGGTTTTTTTGTATAGCTAACATTATAATTAGGACTAAGACTATTTCTGCCTGTTTATTGTAAAGTCATTTCCTTTGTTTTAGGAGCATTCTGTCATCCTGATCCGTAACCCTAAATGGCACTCAAACCTCACTTCTGAAATATGATAGCTTCACACCATTCTGGGATTTTCTGTTGAAGATTTCATTATTCAGTAGGAAATCTTAGCACATTATGAACTTTAAGAAATAATTCATGTTAAGTTAAATTGTTAAATATTCTTTGTTCTGCAAGAGCATTGCCTCTTTGTTGGTTCCTGTGATAGGGAGTAATTCTGAATAGCTGAATCATCCCTTGCTGTCATGTAGTCTTCCAGTTACAGGGCAGGGTCAAGAAGTACATCCCATATGTGAATGTGGTGACAGGACAAAAAGGTAAACTTGGAGCTGTATGTGTGTTTATTGGCTGCTCCTTAGCACAAGTGTGTTTGTGTTAAATGTCACTTCCATACTTCTCTACTCCAAGTACTATCAACTGTGTTTGTGTTCTACAGTGTAACTGTACCCTGTGGAAAATCTTTCAAATCTGGAAGATTAAGTTTCAAAACTGTGGTTGTATTCTCAAGTCTACCCCTAGTCCTAACAAAGCCTATAACAGACTGGCACTTGTATTTTAATCCAAGTTCCAAAAATGGCTGTGTGCAGGTAGCTTGGATTTTCTGAGGATGTTGAGACTTAAATGACATGGGCAGGAAAATACTCATCTATAAATTAGAAGTCTGTAACTGGTTGGGTGACACAATAAGGATTTCTGTTTACTTTCAAAGAAGGTGTAAATATTCACTCTACCATTTCTTACAAAAATTTAAGATGAGTTGTTTTGGCATGCAAAAATTTAAAACTAATTGTAATTTTATTAAATGAATTTTAAAACTTGTCCATGGAGTTTCTTTTATAGCAAAAAAATACATATTGACTCCAGGAACGTGAGCAAGAAGTAAGGTATCCAGCTAGTTAATCAACTAATCAGTCTTCTGCAGCATCCCATAATTTTCAGTTTTCCTGTAAAGTTTGTCCTGTAATATGATTTCTTTGTGTGCCCTGAAAATTTTTGTCCAGCTTCTTTACTGAAATAAATGTTTTCTGTTTTCATAGATTGCCCTGTACATTTGGCAGAAAGGAGAAGGGCCACATCTCACTCCAGTGCCTGAATTCTGTACAGATGATGTGAACTCGTATAAGGCTGATAATTGTGCAACAACATTCAGTAATTTTCTGCCACTTTGTGTAAGTATCATATTTTAAATACCATTTGCATAATACTTGAAAAAATGCAAACCTTAAGAAATTATTTTTTCAGTAAGTTAAAAAAAACAACCCAAACCCAAGTTTTTGTGGCACACATCTATTTCTGGATGTGCTTTCAGCCTTCCATGGCACGGGATATTTCCTGGCAAACAAATATTATATATGCCTTTTAATGAGTCTTGCTACCACGGTGTTTGATCAGCACATGATCTACAGGTTATTTCTCCTTATATTTGTGTGAGATGCTGAAATACAGTATTTTTTCAAAGATGGGAATCTAAAACTTACGGAAGTTAAAAATCAAATGTGACGTAGTTATTTGGTGCATTAGATTACAACTCATATCTTCCACCTCTAGAATACATTTATGGTATTATGGGTTAGATGTTCCTACAAGCCGAAGTCTTCCTGTGGTTTCAGGAGAGTAAGATTCTAAGTGCCAAAAAGCAAAACAAGTAAAAGCACTGAAATGCTTTTATTGCATGTGAGGAAATGTAAAGATTCCTAGTGTGTAGCATTAAAGCTTCTTTTTCCAAGGATGACACAGTTCAACATGTTCTCATAGTGATGACTTTCAAAGGAATTAAGAAAACATTCTTTTTTCAGATGAATCATTCTTAGTTCAGTAAGTTCTACTACTCATTCTCTTTTCCTAGTGATAGTTGTTTTAGTTCATGTTAGAATAATATATCAGAGGAAAAACTATTTCAATAATGTTATTTCAGGAATTTTAAACAACTAGTGATCTTTTTTTCAAGGCACAAAAATATACTTTCTAATAGTACACTTCTAGTACACTTCTGCTTTGAAAAGATATTTTCTGTTTTATTGTACATATGGACATACATATCTGATAAAATGTTACAAGCAGAACCTTCAATTAAAAATGTAATTTCTGTTTGTATAGGGAGAGCCAGTGAAAAAAGAAGATGTTTTTGTTGCTGTAAAAACATGTCAGAAATTCCATGGTGACAGAAGTAAGTTGTTGATTGGTCAAGGTAGTAGTTCTGCAATATAGTTTATGAAACTAATATTTAAAAAGCAAGCTGATGTATGTCTCTGTAGCTCTTGGGACTAAATGTTTGCAAAATCCGCTGGGAAGCATGAAAGCTTCAGAATTGTAAATGGCTTATTATTTAGGTAGAATTTCTTTCAGTATTCAGAATTCTTCAACAGAGCTGTGAAAAATTTAAGATGAAAAGTTGTGGTCATTTGACATAGCATCATTGGTTGGCAAAAATCTTGAATATCTAAGTTAAAAATATGCGTAAGTTAGCTTATACTGTTGTAAATTTGAGCTTTTGCAATATTAATTAATGTGGCAGCTATTAATATCCTTCAATGTGTTTCTCCCAGCTAACTGGTTCACTTCTATGCTAGCAGTGATAATTGTGCAGCTGTGTGGTGGCTGATTTACAGCTTCTGTGTGGCAATATTTATTAGAATGCACTAAGCAAAAGAAGTTTCTGATGTATATGGTCTGCATGAAATATTTCGTTCTACTAGATTTCATCAAAATCAAATCTCAGCAAGTACCACTGACAATCCCCAAAGGAATGCAATCACTCTGGTTAGTTTAGTAATTGGTCAGCTAGGTTTAGAGGTTTTAATTGAATTTATCAAGGAGAAATTGATTTATCAAAATTGATTTATCAAGGATAAATTCAATTTATCCTTATTTAATTTATTATGGAAGAGATATTTGACTTTCCACTTGAAGATGCTATTTGTCAATTTTTATCATGGGGTCTTCCAGACTCGCCTGGACATGTTCCTATGTGACCTGATCAAGGTCCTGCTTCTGCACGGGGGTTGGACTAGGTGATCTCTAAAGGTCCCTTCCAACCCCTACCATTCTATGATTTAGAAATTTGAACAAGCCACAGAGTCTCTCCTCCTTCCTTTTATCCCACTCTCCCCTCCAGTAAAGGATTGAGCACTTTATGCCGTCATATTGCTTCTGTCTGGATGTGCACACATGTTTCGTAAGGCTTGGAATGGGAAATTTGATCTCTGAGAGAGAGATTTCTACAAGAGACAAAGTTTCCCATTACCATATCCATGGTAAAAACAAACAAAAAAACCCCTAGCACATCCCAAGATACAGCCAGTGAATATTAACTTCCTTCTTAACTTATGCAAGGCAGGGAAAATAAAGACATAGAGAGACACTCAGCTTCAGCAAATACATAGTAAAGCTAAGCTAATTTGAGGTAGATCCAGTGTCTACAAAACTTGGAAGGAAAACTTCCAAACACACTGATTTAACAGAAGACTCTAGCTACTCGATGCCACCGTACCAGTCCATTCTAGTTTACTTCTAAGCATTTTGTTAGTCAAGAAATTCAGGAATGCATTCATTTAGGAATTTACTTGAATTTTGTGTGCCCAGGTACTTAATATTGTTGCTGTAGGCTCAATTTGTCCATAAGCATAATTATAAGTGATTATTATTGGCAAAAATGTGAAAAATTAAATAATGGCTTGCAGTACCAAATTTGGGGGTGGTTTTGCCACACCTGTTGTGAGAGGATGGAATGAAGATTAACTGATGCATCTGAAATTGTAGGTTTTATCACTTCTAAATTTTAGACTCTTTGCCAGTTGCTGGGTTTTTTTTCTTCAAAATGAGATTTGTGGAATTTTTTTCTTAAAGTTACTGCACTTGATGAAGGCACATTTCTAGTACTTTAATCACCTAATCATCAGGCTATTTTTAAAGTAGCTTTTGACAAAGCAAAATTGACTGTCCTGTAATTGGAGTTCACTGAAGAGTTCTCCTTTCTGGATCCATGTTTGTTTTCTTACATCAAAATTAAAACAAAAAAAAAAGCCCCAAACCTAGAAAGTCAGAACATAAGGCTTCAAAAACTCATGGTGAACATCCCTCAAGAAACACCTGTTGAAGACTGAGGAAAATTCTTGAACTTTCCTCACAGCTTCCAGTGTTATGCAATAGAGGATAATCTTACTCAAGATTTTGAAAGATTAATGGATGCCAGCTTCAGAGAGCTCTTTTTACCTGGTAAGTCATTCTTTATTGTATGCCAAAAACTACATTAGTGTGACATTAAGGCTTGGAATTCGATGTGCAAAAGCAGCTGAATTTTACTTCAGAATTTAGTTCCGATAGAGCTCTCCTGCATACCATATATGGTTATATAAGAAAAGACTGCAAACATACATCAAGGTTCAAGAAACAGCACAAATAAGATATGATTAAGAGCTTAGAGATGACCTTCTATAATGTCTCTGTAGTGTGGTATTAAAACTTCTGTTTGATCTCAAGTGTTAATACATATTGATAAATGTTTGCGTCAACAGCTAATCTGAAACTTCATATAATTGCTCTTTCTTTGGAATATACAAATCGTTATAAATTGCACAGCACTGTGGGATTCAATTTACAATAGACACTAGTCCCGAGGGTGCCACTTCTGTCAAAAGAAGCAAGGAAAAGTAGAAGACACTTTAGCTAGTAGGCCTTTTAACTGAGATGAGACTTGGGTCTTTGCTCCGGTGAGCCTTTCATCATTTATACAAACAAGAAGACTCCACTGAAGAAATTGAAAGGCTCAGTCTGTAATAGCAAATGGTTCTGTATGTTAGAGCACCCTACTGAGGTTGAGATCCTCAGTGGTAAAACAGCCTTTCCAAGTACATCTCTTCTGCCAGGTGAAGGTTGGAGACGTTTAGTATATCTGTGGTGTGTCTGTGTTGCTGCCTTGTTTTCTGAAAGCTTTCTGATTTTGTTCTTCTGAGGAACAATTTTATTCCACAAAATAAGAAAATAATTTCTTGCCTACTTGTTTTCTCATTCTAGTTGAAAAGAAAATCTTTACATGATATTGTCTGCCAATTAATGTCTTATTATGCAATATTATATGATGTAATGTGATTTCTTTATTACATAGGAGGTAGAGTTAATGCACTGTGAAATTCCTTTCAGATTTTTTATGCAAAATTGAGAGCAGTTTTATGTTTCTTCAAAAACTTTTAAAAGCAGTATTAGTTATTGCACCATGCTACTGAAGTGAAATGATACTTTTTCCAAATATTATTTCTTCCCATTAATGCATTGAGTTCTTACTACTCTGTCTTAACAGTTACCTTTCAATTCAGCTTAGTGTTATCGAACTGGTCCATCCTGAATAAATTCTTGCATGATCAGAGCAGAGGAAAGTAAGCAAGTGGGTAGGCAGCAAATGTCAAACTGGATGATGTTGGATTCCAGCAAGGGGATAAAATGAGTTGTTCACAAGTACAGAGTTAAATAGCAGCAAAGGGAAATTATATAAATATTTCCTCCATTTAAAGAACTGACTGGATGATCCTGGCTGGATGCTAGGTGCCCACCAAAGCTGCTCTGTCAGTCCCTTCCTCAGCTGGAAGAGGGGAGGGAAAATACAATAAAAGGCTCATGGGTTGAGATAGGGAGAGAGAGAGATCACTCAGCAATTACTGACAAAACAGACTTAACTGGAAGGAAAAATTATTACTAATCAAATTAGAACAGGATAATGAGAAACAAAACCAAATCTTAAAACACCTTCCTCCTACTCCTCCCTTCTTCTTGGGCTCAGTTTTACTGCTGACTTTGCCTGTCTCCTCCCCACCTGTGTCATGAGGGGACAGGGAATGCGAGTTGTGGTGAGGTCACCACAGATTGTTTCTGCTGCTCCTTCATTGTCAGGGAAAGGCTCTATCAGACATAGAGGAAGCTTCTAGCAGCTTCGCACAGAAGTCACCCCTATAGCCTTCCCACTGAAAAAACCTTGCCATACAACCCAACACAGCAGCAGACATCAGAGTAGATGATGGCCGATTCCAGCCAGTGGCTACAATGAATTTTCCACAAGCATCAGAGTTGTATAGCACTAAGGGAAACTTATATAGATGTTTCCTTCATCTAAAATATTAGCTCTTACCAGTGAGACCTACTGGATGGTGTCAAAGAACATAAAGCTGACAGTGACAGCAGAATACAGAGTGTTTTAGAGCAGTAGCTCATGAAGTCCTGATCATTTAATTTTTAAAATGGAAAAAGGTAATCATTTTAATCTGCTAGTTCTCTTTCAAACACTCTCCAGGCATACGCTTTTTTTTGTAACCCATAATTTATTCACTTCTGAGTATGATTTAAACATTCATAGTATCATTATTAGAATTTTGTGTTATCAGTTTTAAATGTTTATGTGAAGTGGTAAACTAATAAGAAAAGGACTGTTTTTGTAGAGAAGCATAAAGCAATCCTCCTTTGAATAGAATCCCTATGGGATCAAAATTGATTGTTTATAAATGTTTACAACATGCATAAGCATCCTTCTGTGAGTGTGTCTCCAAAGACAGGTGCTTTTGAGCATGAATATGATGCTGCTGCCAGATATGATGTATATTATACAAGAGTAATGCTTCAAAAAGTGCATTTGGTCTGTTTCTGATTCAGAGTATTTTATGCACTCTACATTTGGATGTGCTGTTTTTAAAATGTGACAGTTTGGATACTGGAAGAATGAGTGAACTCTGATAGTATTCATGCTGATGTGTGCTATGAAATCTAGCAAAGCAAGTGTAAAAGTAATGAATTCCATCCTTTGGTTAGCATAAATGTGAACAGGACAGTTTTCAGTGTAGTACAGGTGAAACAATAGCAATATTTTAAAAGCAATATTATTATTATATAAATAAAACTACCCTGTCTGGCTTTCATTATAAAATAAAATTGTTTCTCTGTAAACATTGCAGGAAATTTAAATGAATTCATATTTAGAACCTCGATGCTGTGTTTGAAACGGCATTTTCATTACCATGTGAAGGAATATGTTTCTTAACAAGGCACATAAATGTTTGATCAAGTACTTATTTTAATCAAGTTACTTGTGTTTCAGTGTCAACACTTGTTTTACAGTACCGGTTGTAAAGCAGACCTGGGAAAGAGAAGCTGCCCTTATTGAATACTACAGTGATTATGCAGACATCTCCATTCCTACTATAGATTTAGGAGTACCTAACACTGACAGAGGTGAGCTAGTGACCGGTGTCGGTTTTGCATAAATAACTGTCTATAGATGGTAAGATTTTTGGATAGTATGTGTGTTTCATGTATAGTACATAATTTAGAAATCCTGTATTTCTGTAGGACATTTTGTGCAGCCTAAACTAAAAGAATGCTTTTTCCACACAGGAAGTGGTTAGAGGGTACAATTCACCTGTGTAGGTAGAAAGTTCTTTTTAGTAGAAGCTTAATACTGTGAGTATAAAAGCATGGTGCACTGATCTCCTCAAAGAGACAAAAATTGGTGTAACTACTTGGGGTAGAAGTAATCGCTCTTGATTTATTGGCTTATAACATTGACTTATTGATTGTTGCCTCAAGTTGTACCAGGGGAGGTTTAGATTGCACATCTGGAAGAACTTTTTCACTGAGAGATTTGTTAGACGGTGGTTCAGGCTGTCCAGGGAGGTGGTGGAGTCCCCATCCTGAAGTTATTCAAATCCGTATAGATGAGGTGCTGAGGGACATGGTTTAGTGGTGGGCTTGGCGATGTGAGATTAGTAGTTAGATTTGATTTTACAGGTCTTTTCCAACCAATATGATTCTATGATCTTGAGTAAGATCAACAGTAGTAGCAGAAACCATAGATTTATTTCAAAAGACTTCAGACAGTGTCAACTGGTTACAGAGCATAAGCTACCTGGCATGTGGTATTCAAATATTGTATGCTTATGCCTTGTATGTTTTGATTTAAGCACAGACTTGATGACGATTTGTACAGTAGATTAGTGTAGACTTCATATTTATATAAGAACTGTGGACTTGCCTGATACATCATGAAATACTATGAAAATATCTTTGAGTATTTTGCAGAACGTATTTCCATCATAGTCTCCTCATTTTATGGTTTTTGAAATTAAAAGTAGCAGTTTACCCAGTATTGTCCAGCAGCTTGGCAGGATAGCTGGAATAAAGCCTGCTTTTCAAGTTTCCATAGTTCCAAAGAGTTTCCATACTTTAACATCCTTCAAAAGTGCTTTTCCTGCATGGAAATCAATGGTTATGTTAGAACAACTTGTACAAATACCACTCAGCAACATGAAAGATGTAATTTAAACTTGTATCTCAAATATTTTGCCAGTTACTTCTAAAATGTTTTACATACTGCAGTAGAATAATTGTTTATTACAAAATCTCATTTTATTTAAATGTATATTCTCTTATTTCTCTTCCTTTAGGTCACTGTGGGAAAACTTTTGCCATTTTGGAAAGGTTTTTGAATCATAGCTCTCCCAGAATTCCTTGGTTAGTCGTAGTGGATGATGACACACTGATAAGGTATCCACTGCAGTATTTCAGGAATTGCCACTGTTTTTAGCAACATTCATCTCTTCTTCTGTATTTAAGAGATTCATCTGTTTTATTAGTTAATGTAGCTTTATATTCCTTTAAGGAAAAAGATCTGTCACTTTTCTTCAGCATTTAACTCGATAAAAACAATGTATAGTAATGCAATTGTGCAACCATATAGTCTGAATATGTACATTGTAATTCTCAAGTGTGTGTCTGAACTGATTAGTTTTAGTCATTTGCAGAGTTTCCATAAGCTAGGGTTCGTGGTCAGAGACACCCAGAATCGTGTCCAGAGACTTGCATTTGTGAGAAAATTAGATCCCATTTTTGTGAAGTTTGCCACTTCACTATATGCAAAATAAGGCACAGTGATCAACCAGTGTGCATGACATGGTCATGAACATGAGAATAAGTGGTTCAGGACAATATTTTATGTTAAATTGTGTGACAGAAGAATTTGGAATAGGCTGTAACTGTAGATAAAGCAATATTTGTGTAACTAAATCTGCCTTTTTGGTTTTCCGTCCCGAGGAGAAAAGATGATTTGCAAAGATCTTACTGTTAGGAAAAAAATCATTTTGTGTTTTCTCTGAGTTAAAACTCAGCTTTGCTGAGAAACACCTGCTTCAGGAAATTCTGTTAAAATCTTTGATTCATCATTTGACCAAACTCAGCAGTCATAGTAAATAGCTCATCATAAATTTTTGCGTTTTGTAGAATTCCTCCCATCATTTTTGTGTTGTTTGCTAGAATGCCATTTAGGCTGGCAATGTCTGTGTTTTAAAAGGAAAGGGTACATGATTTCTCATTTATTTTTTCTTTTAAATGTTCATATTCTAGTATCTCCAGACTCCGAAAACTGCTCAGCTGCTACGACCCAAAGGAACCAGTGTTTCTCGGGGAGCGTTACGGTTACGGCTTGGGAACAGGAGGCTATAGTTACATCACTGGTGGAGGAGGGTAATTGATTTAAACTCCTACTGAGATCTGCATCATCTGCTTTGCTTGAACTTTTTTTGAATGTTTTCAATTGTGACACAAATAACTTTCAACAGAAACTGTGTTATTTCCTAGTACAATTAAAATGTAATGAAATGAAAATAACTCCCCAGTAAACAGTTTCTGATAGGCTTATGTTAAAAAGGCTGTAATTTACTTAGGAATCCAGATGCCCTGTTCCTCTTAGAATTATAGAATCATTATGGTTGGAAAAGACCTTTAAGATTATCAAGTCCAACCACTAACCTCACACTTCCAAGCCCATCACTAAAGTAAACCACATCCCTATTCCCCATCCCATAACCATATCTCCCATCTTGAGGATGTTTAATTCACATGACTGTGTTTGATAAGGAGGAGCCAGTTTCTCTATAAATAAAGTAGTAGGTTTTGGCTTTTTTATTATCTTTATACCATCAACAAAGCAGCAAAAATAAAGATGAAGGTAGACAAAAACCATGTTGCTCCCTTATTTCATTAGATAGAAATCATCCTGCATACTCTGAGAACATCGTACCATGTGATTCCAAGTGTAATAAGCAGAGACAACTGGGATTGTTGCTTCAAAAACATACTTTCATGATCTGAACTGTTGTTGAGTTTGCAGGAGAGCCTGAAGCAGCACACCTGGGGATACAAATTGTAGCAATGAAAATATTCATTCCTGTTCTCTTTCTTTGACCAAACATGGAGAAAAATGAGCGTGATTCTCCTTCTGTTTTTGAACTTCATGTATGGAGAAGTGACTGAGCAACATCACTGTGGTGTGATCTCGTGCATGAGGCACATGGGTGTCTCATGCAAAATTCAGTTTATATTAACATGTATATCAACTTTCAGGTTGGCTCATATTGCAGTAAGAACAATTTTAAGACTGATGTATCTTATGTGTCAAACCGAAGTAGTGTGAATGTATAAATGTCCTCAGTGTCTTTTTCTGTGAAAAGTAATAGCTACAATAACTTTCTGGATTCTTATCCATCCATGAGTAACTAAAAATCAATTGACTGGCCCTCTCATTGTTTTGTATAGTTGCATGAGCACTTAGTTATGTCGGGTTTATGCTTGAGTTAAGAAACAAACCACCTATTTGTGCTGGTGTGCTTGTTGGTTGCCAGTCCTATACTTCTGTTGTTGATCTCTTAGTTTCTGTTGGCATGTAGGTGTTGAAATTTGGGGATTGTTTTCATTCTCACGTTTAAGCAGATGGAGGTACAGATCATCCATCTTGCTTCATAACCCTAATTTTGAGGAGGTTCATTGTAAGTGAAGAATTCTGTATAACTGAAGGTACACAGTCCAGATAACCAACTAGCCAAGTATATTCCCCAAACATGTGCAATTTACATAACACCTTCTGTGTAGCAACACAGACTGACTGGAAGTCCCAGCCTTTTTTTCCTCTTTTTTCTTTTTTTTTTCCTCTTCCCAAGGCTGTAACTTACTATTCTTTCTCTGTTTGAGACCACATCTGGAATATTGTGTCCAGTTCTGGGCCCCTCAGTTCAAGGACAGGGAGCTGCTGGAGAAGGTTCAGCTCAGGGCCACCAAGATGATAAAGGGAGTGGAGCATCTCCCTTATGATGAAAGGCTGAGGGTGCTGGGGCTCTTCAGCTTGGAGAAAAGGAGACTGAGGGGTGACCTCAGTAATATTTACAAATATGTAAAGGGCGGGTGTCAGGAGGATGGAGCCAGGCTCTTCTCAATGATGTCCAATGATCGGACAAGGAGCAATGGGTATAAGCTGGAACACAAGAGGTTCCAAAGAAACATAAGGAAAAACTTCTTCGCTGTAAGGGTGACAGAGCACTGGAACAGGCTGCCCAGATGGGCTGTGGTCTCCTTTGGAGACATTCAAAACCCACCTGGACAAGTTCCTGTGTGACATACTCAAGGTGGCCCTGCTCTGGCAGAGGAGTTGGACTAGATGACCTCTCGAGGTCCCTTACAGCTCTTAAGATTCTGCGATTCTGTGATCTGAGTACTGAGATGTGACTTCCTATTGTGCACTACATTATTTTTTTTCTTTTTATGATACATGCAGTTTTCAATGTTGCAATGACAGTGATGGAGACTTTTACAACTGTAGTCTGGCAATATTCTCAGGTCAGCGTGCAGTATCTATAGAAGTTTTGCCATGTCCCAATGTCAAGCGAAGGGCTGTCATATGCAGCGATTTCAGTGTGAATCTTTTTAGTGTAGCTTGTAAGCTGGAGGGAGTGCCCTGTGTTCTGTTCAGACTAGATGGATGATATAACTTGAGAAAAGGCAGCTATGGAACACTAAATGAGTATATTCCCTCAGCTCCTGCATTTGAGACAACATCATGCTTCTGGACTATTAAAGGCTTATTTTAGTGGTAATGATCTTACAGCTCCAGGCTCTGGTTAATATTTACATGAACAACAAAGTCAGGATGAACAGAATTGCAATGACTTCAAGCAACATTTTTCAGTTACAGAGAGAACTCTGTGTAACAGGATTAAAGGAATGACAGTTCATGTTTAGAGTTCTTTTCATCTAATTGCTACATGATAACTAATTTGAGTGAGAGAGAGGAGAATATCCCCTTAAAGTCCTGGCCAAATTTAGGAGGAATTGTCAACTGCTGTGAAAATAGCGACGAGCTAAGTAATTCTTGGAATAACAGCAACGGGTATAATTGGTATAATTAATTTTCATGATGTAAAGTAATTCTATCTCAGAAAACGCCTCTTGCAGTACTTGTCAATACTGACTTCTCACATTCTGAAATTTCAGATACCTTGTCCCAGAGGGCTGCATTTTGTCTTGCAATTTTATATCGTTCAGCATAATATTTTTTAATTTCAGTCATTAGGCTTACACATTTGTTGTTGTCTCACACATTTCATTTGCTTTTTTTAATTCAGGATGGTTTTCAGCAGAATAGCTGTTCAGAAACTACTTGGTAGTAAATGCCGGTGTTACAGCATGGACGCACCTGATGATATGGTCCTTGGGATGTGTTTCAGTGGCTTAGGAATCCCTATAACACACAGTCCACTCTTCCATCAGGTAAGAAAGTTACTTTACTACTATTTAAATATATATTTAATTCTTTTAAGTATAAACATAAAACAACACTCATAAATACTGCATGCTCATAAATATTGCAAACTCGATCAATGTGTAATAACGATGGCCAAGATGGTGCTGCTGTACCTTATTTCTCTCCAGAACAAGTCTGATCAAATAGGATTATTCTCAAAGCATGAATTACTACAATCACAGAATCATAGAATGGTAGGGGTTGGAAGGGACCTTCAGAGATCACCTAGTCCAACCCCCCTGCGGAAGCAGGTTCGTCTAGATCAGGTCGCATAGGAACATGTCCAGGTGGGTCTTGAAGACTTCCAAGGAAGGAGCCTCCACAACCCCTCTGGGCAGCCTGTGCCAGGGCTCCCTCACCTGAACAGTTAAATAGTTTTTTCTTATATTTAAGTGGAACTTTTTGTGTTCCAGCTTCATCCCATTATCCCTTGTCCTGTTGCTAGCTACTATAGAAAAAAAGGATGTCCCAACCTTCTGACACCCATCCTTTAGATATTTATAAATGTTAAAAAGATCACCCCTCAGTCTCCTCTTCTCCAATGCTTTAGTAGTTAATATTTCAGTTACCCTATGACTGCATTTTATCAAAAATTGCATAATTTTTGATAAAAATTATCAAAAGTCAGAGGTGGGAACTTTGAAAAATCAAATAGAATTAGGAGCCACATGCTTTGAATACTTGTGACGTGTCCTCTGAGAAAAGGGAAAAAAACCCAACACAACACAGTACTTTTTTCTTTAGGTAATGAAGAATGTAAAATTTTTCAGTAAGGTTGTCTTCTCTACTTGTCCAGTTTTTCTGTTGATTCAGTCTTTACTATTCCAAAATATCTCATTAGTGAATAAATAAAATGTTCCCAGAAATGTTGCTTTGTGGTAGATTCTGAAGAATGGTGTAATGCCATATGCTAGCATGAGGGAGAACGAGGTCACAGAACAATATTTTCTTGTGAATATATTCTCTGGTTTGGGAGAAGTAGGTTGGAATAGATTTGAATCTTGTTTCTGTCTTCCAGAATATTTAATGGTGTCGTGATTGGTAGTGTAGTGTTACAGTGGAAAACACAGTGCATTGATTCACAGAGTTTCGCTTCCTCCAAAACCAATTAAATACTTTACTTTCCTCCCGTGGCATTAAAAAGAAGCAGCACTTAGGATTTTTCCCAAACAACACACAACATTTTGAAAATGAACATTGTAATCAGTGTAGTATTTCATGTTTGTCAGGTTATAATCTAAAAAAGAGAAAATCTGGGAAGATTCCTGGGAATCTGCAATTAAGATAACAAGCTACTTGAAAATTAGGAAATTGCCATGTAATGCAAATCAACTGTCAGCGGGGGGAAAAGTTTGCAATCTGAATCATCAGTTTCTCCTGTGTTGATTCTCTTTCTGATTACATTTAATATTCAGAGGAACAGGAAGACTGAGAACAAGCTATTCAATATTTTAATTCCTTGTCTGTACAAAAGCCATCATGTTTGTTTACTTTCTTGTTTTATCATCACTTATTCCTTTAAGTTCAGAAGGCAAGCAAGAAACGCAGCTGATAAATCAACAGTTATTGAAGCATTTGTGCTTGTACAGTTTTTTTTTTTTAAAATCCAATTTACCTAATTAAAGGAGGGTTGGAAAGAACAGAACTCAATTTATAGATTTGTAGGAACAGCCCTTATACAACAAAACAAAGCACTTCCTTGTAATCCTTAGTAGCGTGTGTTTCATACTGAATCACTTTGAAAGTGGAATCAGAGCAGTTTGATTTTTCCACATAGAAAATTACACTTGAATTGTAATTAACTTTCCTGTTGCTTATAACAAATTCTAATGGGACATACTTTTAACAAAAATTAACCCTGGGGGGGACGACTGCTGAATAAAAATTGGGTGTGCTTGTTCTACAAATTCCACTTCTAGGCAACAAGTATTTTTAAAATGAGAAAACCAAACTTAGATTTTCTGTCAAGCAGAAAAGTAGTTTTTAAAAACTTGACTGAAATTATGTACAATGTTCCTTGAAGTACATGAACCCAAAATTGTACTGAATATAGTTATGAAACAGAAGTAAAGATACCTTCATCCTTGGAGCCTCTATGATGTAACAACATTTACTCACCCTTCCTAGTTTCCTGTTTGCTGCATGCTGAGGTAGATATGTGTTCTGCAGCCTGTCCAGATGCTTTTGACACGATGAGACTTTCAAAACAGAAACCCATCCCATATTGAGTAACAGCCAGGATTGTTCTCTTAAATAATAAAATCAGGGCAAGAGCAATGTATTTGGCTTTTGTAGAATACCAGATACAAATTCTAGCACAAAAAGAAAGGTGCAAAGATTACAGTAATTGACTCCACAAAATGTAAGGAAGGAGAAATTCAGGGAATTTCTATCTTAAGCTCAACCACCTGTAAGGCACTATGATTCTTAGAGAGCAATGTAATAAAAATTATATTTATTAGAACAGATCTCATTCTTTCAGAATTATCAAAACACCTGAATATTGTCTAGAGCTCAATAATAAGTTGACTGATTTTCAAACAGCAAAAATTTTTGGTGTCAGATATCTGAAAACTGTCTCTACCCAAAGTAAATGCTTCAGATTTTTGAAACCTCAATGCTCATTAAAGCTTCTTTTTTCAGAAGTTGTTAGGGAAATAGACTCCCTCTTGATTTCTCTGGTGGAATTCTTAAAAATAAGCACTCTTTGGTTTAAATATCAAATTAAAAAACCCCAACAAAAGCACATATTCAGATTTCTAGATGTCAAATTCTGTTGCTGGATTTTATGACTGGAGTGGCTGTGGAGCTGCATTGAGGAGCACAGCACGTAGAGTTCATTAGCAAGTAGGTGAAGCATGCAGTGTTCAGTCAGTTACTAGCTTAGGCTTCAGAGCCATGATTCTATAACCAAATCACTCAATTTTCTTCTTGTGTTTTACCTCTAGAAAAAGATAGATGTGTGCCTTTCATGTATTTCTTATTAGAAAAACTATTTACAATGGCAAAACCTACTTCTGGAAGGAACTGCTACAGGTGGGGCTTTTTTAGGTAACGATGCACTTGGGTGCCATCAAACTGTCAGGGAAGTGAAACATGCTTTGTGCATTAAGAAGTCAGCTACATCATCTAGCTGTGTTGTAATTCTGCCTCTTTTCATATAACCTGATAAAGAATAACAGTGCAGTTTTCTGGCACCACAGTATTTCCTGCCTTTGGTAACCTTTGGCCATAATAAAATTCATATATTTAGGCTGCTCTTGGCCTTATTAGGATGCCATAATCATACTGGCAGTACTGGCAACTCTTCTTGAGAGGAGAGAGTATTAAAATTGAGTTGTCATTATTGAACCAAAACTATATTTTAAAAGCTGCAATACAGGCTACACTGTTCATCGCTTGATTTCCTAGGCAGTGACCATTTCATCCTGAGAAATAGGGCATATTTAATATCGGTGTACTTCACCACATGGTGACTGCAGCATGGGGTTGGAGACTAAAGTAATGCCCCTCAGTTGATTTGATAGAAGGATGTAACCCCTTGTTTGTTACCATCTGGTAGATTGTCATTATCCATTATGTGTTACATTGTTTTGTTATGATACAGAGGCTATTGAATTGTGGTACTAAGGTTATTCTTCATTGCTGAGTACTAGTGCTTTTTTGGTTTCTTCTTCCACTGTAGGCGAGGCCAATGGACTACCCAAAAGACTACCTTTCTCACCAGATTCCAGTATCGTTTCATAAGCATTGGAATATTGATCCTGTGAAGGTGTATTTCACATGGCTGGCACCAAACACAGAAGAGTCACTTAATGGAAAGAAAGTTGGATATAAAAGAGAAGATTTATAAGCAGTAGAAGAGTGTAAGTGTTGGTTAATGTACTGCAGAGGAGAGACAGTCACTACTGTGATTTTTGTGGTGTTCTCACTTTGTTCATCTGCTGATGACATAAAAGACAAATGTTTTGTTCCTGTTTGTTACATTCCTTCAGAGCAATGGAAGAAAGCACCTAATGGACTTTTGGATTCCTTTGTTACACTTGGTTTCTTTTTAGAATGTTTCTGAGCTTTGTATACCAATGAACTCGACGTGCATTTAAAATAGCTCCATCAACTTTATCTGTGTTCTGGTTTGGACTTGGAGTCAGGCAGCATCAATTTACATTTCCTTCCGTTGTTCTCTCAAAAACTAAAGTTAGGTATTTGAGAGCCTAACACTGAACATGTGTTGGACTAGATGATCTCTAAAGGTCCCTTCCAACCCTACCATTCTATGATTCTATGATCTGTTGAATATTGTCTTTCATTGACCTACTGTTCTGGAACAGGTTCTTGATAAATCACAGGAGTCATGACTTTGTTTCTGTGACCAGGAGATAGATTGTGTGAAGGTTGTGCCCTTTAGAAATAGTGTGGTTTCCTGGGATAGATGGACCAAGCATGAACCACTGTTGGACCTTGTAAGTTTATTAGCGTTTGTGAGGAATGGCATGTTCCAGATCGAGGGGAAAAAAAGGTTCAGGACAGGATTTATGAAGTGGCCACGGGAGGGCACTGTGGCTCCTTCAGAAACCTAAGTCTCTGTGTATCTATTTGGCAAGTATAAATGTGACTCTTAAGGATTTTTGCAGAACTAACACTTCAGTGTTTCTGATATGTGCATTTCAATAGTGTGTGGATGCCAGCTTTAAAAAGTCTGTAGTGTTCCTAATTTATATCATCAAGATGAGTAATTTTATGCATACAACATGGAAGGAGTGATTTGTATTTAAAATGTTCTGGGTTGGTTTCTTTTCTTTAAGTAATTCAGTTTTGTAAAAACGTTTGTACAAAACCTGGCTTTAGTGTGCTCTAAACTAATTTTTCTATTGTAAAACTGCTCACGTTAAGAAGACAGTATATGACACTCGTGTGCTGTTATTTGACTTGGTTGGCGATATCATAACCAAATACGAGGTCCTAAAGCCATATTGCTGGAGTAATATGTGGTTTGCCTTCTTTTAGTAGGTTAAAACTCAATTCCCTTCCAAAGTAACACTCTTAAGTAACACTCCAACTAACTTTTAAGTGGAAGTAGGAGAGCCAGTGATTCCCGTGTCAGCGGTTACTGACGTTGTATAAACATGTGCTGATGAACGCGGCTTGTGGAATTGGAGGCATTTGGATGGCAAGCACATATTCATAACAGATTTCAAATTGGATTCAATAGGAGCGATCCACACTATATCTTCTTTTCTTTTTTCTTCCCACTATCAGTGCCTTAAACAGTAGACATTTTACTGATACCAGGGCTATGTTCTGTGGTACCATGTGTGAATTGTTAATGACGTTTACTGTTTAGAACTGTGAGAGTTGAAAGCCAAATAAAAGCATTCTTCTTTAACCTTCTGTGCCTTCTTTTTCTTTAACAACCAGCTACAGGGTGATTTAAAGCTGTCATAACTCTATCACTTGAGTAATAATCTGTGGTCAGTGGTACTAAAAGGCAGCTTAAACCTCTTTTTTTCCCCTGTTCTGTCCTGATATTCTTCCCCAGATATTAGGTTACATTTCAAATTCCCAGTTGTCAGCAAGTGAAAAAGGCTCTTGCAACAGACACTTCATGATTGGGAATCTTGGTGCTGTCACAAAATATATGTTGTTATCAGGTTCTCCAAAGATCTTGCAACGTAGTCCAAGCACTTCCAGCTTCAAACTGGTGACATTTCACATCTCCTTGGGCCCTGTGGAGAAAGGATATGTCAGGCAAAGGTAATTAGCTTTGGATCCATGCCGTGTTGCACTTGTAGGCATCTGTCTTATTTATAGATTGGTAGACATCGACTCAGTCACTGCTTACTTGCTCAAACTTCGGGTCTAACAAACGTAATAGTAGCTGCTTTAAACTATCTTTTGCTGATAGCTCTATGTTTTATTGCAAGAATTCTGGAGATATTAGTAAGCATTAGATTTCTGATTTGCCTGTTTGTATTTTTGACAGCAATGAAGCAGTAATTTACTCAAGCATTCATCTCCAAATCTCTGACTTTTGAGACATAGCTAATGACATACAGCCCTAGCAACAGCATGACAAAAGTGACCTTTTATTCCATGAAGTAAACAATTTCAGCAAGCAGAAGGTCCCAGAGAATTTCTGAAAACAAATTACGAAGCCTTCTGTATTAAAATTAGTTTTAGAAGACTCAGCAAGGCTGTAACTGTCTGAAACCTAAAGACAAAACTGTGTGTTAATGAGCCCAAACATCACTAACATTTCTAAGGAAAATCAAGGGGTTTATAAATGATGTAATGTTAAAGTAAAGCAAGAGGAGGAGAATTTCCAACTTTTGATAAAGGCAGATGAAAAGGGCACTGCAAAGTTGATTGCTTCAAGTTCCTTTTTCTGGGACATTCCAGAATAATGGTATGAAAAAGAAAACCTGGGAGTCATAATTGACTATTTGCTTTTAATGTTTGTAATGTAGAAAATTACAATGTGTTAAGATATTTCTTTCATGGAATTCTCATGGTAATTTGGTTGGCTGGTCAATCTCCTTTCAGGAGCCAAAACAATCTTGAAATACTGATGGCTTCAATATAACAGGATAGTATTTTTCTTTCCCTGTCTGTGCAGGTGGCCCAGGCACGAAGAGACCCAAAAGGAACTGACTTTTGTTTCCTTCTGAGAAGGAAAAGGGTCAAGAGACTGAGGCAGCTTGCCAGCTGTGTAACTTTCTTTTTGTGAGGGAAAACTTTGCCTTAAACACCAGCTCTAATGACTGCTGACGGGAAGAAGGACTCCAAGTGACTTTATTTTCAGCAATTTAACTTCCCATGGTTTAGAGCTTTTGTTACCATGGCTGGAACTAGCATATACCTCAGCCAGAGGCCCAAGAGTCCATTAGAATCCCAGAAGGTGCTGGGTAAAGACTACCATAACAGGCTACTGTGAAGTGCCTCCAAAGCCAGGAACGCCACTTAATTACCAAAAAATATGTAAAAGAGATGGAGGTTTGCTTTTTACTACACCATAAAACCCTGAAGGCTTTAATTCATTGGGACTTCCAACCCTTAAGGTTCTGTGATAAACAGTCTCTGCTGCTGCCACCTCATCATACATTTACCGAGGAAACAAAGAGCACTTGAATCTTCTGCCATTAACGCTGGCCGGTGCAGCTCTGGCTCTCATGTCCAAGGTCACAGCAGCGTGGTGGCTTCACCCTCCCTCCTGTTCAGCTGCACACACTTCCCTTGTCAGTACACAACAAATTCTCTCCCCCAAGTCACATGAAGGACAATATCCTTAAGTGATCATTCAGCAAGAAATAGATTCAGTATTGATTTGTAGGTAATCAGTTTTTCTGTTTCAATGATTTCCATGTTATATGCACACATAATGATTAGCTGTGTTAATACTGAGCCTTATAGTGGCAGCCAGCAGGGAACTAACTACTTGATGATTTAAATCCTATCCTGAGAAGAAAGTTCCTTGAGCTTTTCAAATCTCAGTCTGCGGTTTGCAAGAAGGGACCTGTGGGCTTGATGACCTGTGGGACTAGAGGGAGCAGGGAGAGGTGAACTGCCTGTTTTTGTTGGTTCCCTTATACTTGTCTATTTGCCCCATTAGTCAGGAAGCAGCAGTGTCTCCACTGAAATCAGCAGAAGGAATCCCATGAGAATAACTAGGACCTGCATTTGGATGGCAGGAGTGAAACAGCCTTGGTGGAGTGTCTGCTTACTGCTTGGTTCTGAACACTAGGGGAAAATACACAAAAGAAATAATTTAAACATCTGAAGATGAAAAGCTAAGTAGGCCTTATGCAAATGTATACAGGGGCCAAAAAGATTCAAAGAAAGGAAGAACAGGTTTGGAAAGCAGGCTGTGGAGAGGAATGACAGGAAGTTGCATCAGTGGAGTATCATGAAATATTCCTGATGGAAAATACATGGGCATGCTGCTTTTGCAAGCTTGAAAAAAATGCTAAGCTATTCCTGGGAGAAATAAATATTTAAAGCAATGTTTCAGTAAGTCTGGAGGCTTTAGAGTCTAGCTCTTACAGAGAACAACTCCAAGACTAAAAAGCAGCAGGCTGTTAATATTACACAGACTTGACTTAGAAAAGCAAAATCTAGAGTGTAAGCAGTTTGTTAACTTTCATATTATAAAGAACATCTTCCACTGGGAAAATTATTGTACATCACGGACTAGTTTGTGCCCACTTCTCTCGTGTGTATTTCAAACAACTGTGACTTTGTAGGAACATCTGTTGCTCATTTGAGGGCATGGCAAAGTGTTAACGTGCCTCATGTGAAAGCAGTAATGAAGTGTCTGGTATGTACAGTGTGTAGGCAGATCTAACTCAAAAGCACTTAAATAATGGAAAGAAAAGGTGCTGAAAGAAGAAATCTACATGAACCATAGCCAGTGCTGCAGCTCAAGTTCTCTGCCATCGGCCATTTGCTCTGGGAATTCCTTTTACCATGTTGGTGCAGTGGGCCATGGTCAGAGACAAAGGGATGGGCCATGGGAGCTTCAGACAAGCTTCAGGCATTTCCCTGGATTCTGGCTGGGACAGCACCCAGGTGAAAGCCTGACCCAACTGTTTATACTGAAGTCCATCACAGTCCTTGTAGCAGTAACTCACATGTTAGCCCTAGTGCTGCCAGCTGGGCAAGCCCTGCACCACATCTTCACAGGGGTGCTCCCTGACACTATCTGGTTCCTGCTCCCCAAAAGCCTGGGAGGGTGATGAGAAATCCAGTGTGTACCCCTTGGGAAGGAGGGAAGCGTTGCACCACTGAAGGCCTAGTGAGTTCCTTGGTTGTGTGAAGGGGAGCTCTCACTGCACCTGCTCCAAGTAAGTTAACTGTTCCCTGGCTGGAAAGGTAGCAGAGGACACAGAGTATAATGCTAAGTACACATGGGCAATAATAGCCTGTCAGATCACTCTCAGTTATAACCAGGAGGCCTTAGGAGCTCTATGCTTATTAAGGACAGTCAATCACAAGTGCTTGTCCTGGTTTTATCCGAGCTGGAGTCTATTTTCTGCCTAGCAGCTGCTACAGGGCTGTGTTTTGGATTTAGTGTGAGAATAATGATAATGCGCCGAGGGATTTTTTGGCTGTTGTGAAGTAGCAGTTGAGTTAAGGGTTGTTCAGTTTCTTGTGCTGTGTCAGAGAGAAGGTGCATAAGAAGCTGGAAGGGAGCACAGCCAGGACAGCTGACCCCAAACCATTCCATACCACAGGACATAAACTGTGGGGAGTTGGTGGAGGGGGGCAGATTGCTGCTCAGGCATCAGTCACAGGTGGTGAGCATCATTCATCTTTTCTTGGGCTTTTTTCCCTCTCTCTTTTTGTTATGTGTCTTTTCATTGCAACCATTATTATATTTCTGTTTTAGTTATTACACTGTTCTTATCTCAACCCACAAGTTTTGTTTTGTTTCCTTTCCCCATCCTAGAGGAGTCAAGGCGGGTGAGCGCCTGTGCGGTGCTCAGCTGTTGACTGGGGTTAAACCATGACAGTGCTGGTGTGTGACAGTGGCCAATTCACCAGCCTTTTTTTTACCAAAGACTTGTTAAGACTGCTGCTCTCACTAATGTTGTCTTTGCAAGCTGCCTTCACTTGTATATGGAAACATGTATGGCTCTGTTCACTGGGGATGTTTCCTTGAGGGTAGCCCTTCACATGGAGCAGACCAGAAGCTCTGCCGCAGGCACGGTGCTTTGATTCAGGCTGTGCTGTGGTCCCATGGCCTCATTCTACCCATTCTAGAGCTCTGCCACGAAGTTCTCAGTCTATCTCTTGTCCCAACAAACCAAGCTCATGATTTGCTCCTTCTCTTTCCATTATTGTTTGTTCAGGCTAGAATTTTCCTGTCAATGGATTTTGTGTGTTAACAAAAAGGCTTCTTTTCTTACAAACACTAGCTCTGGAATGACTTTACACTTAATTAACAGTGAAATACGTTTTTTAACAACATAGAATATGTATAATCATCCCATAATTACCAGGTTATTCTTCTTGAGAAGAACTCTGTCAAGTGCAGTTTGAATGTCTGAAAAAGATTTAAAGTCATGTTAGAGGAGGACATGATTTTGTGTTACAAGAGCTGGCTTACCTCTATTGTGGCTTGCCACTTGTTCACCTAAGCAGTATAATTAACACTTTGACAAAAGCTCTCTTCAGAAGCCTGTCATTGTCCTGCCAGTCTTTCAAAACCGGATAAAATAGTTGCTGCCCTTCTAGCATTGTGGTAGGCACTGCTTATAATGGATGTTTTCATTACCTTTGTTAGCAATTCAGACACTTGATTCTTAAAATCTTTCTGATTTCTTGAATGATTACCCTGGGAGGTTGGATGGGTTACAGAGAAGAGGGCAGAGACACCAGAAATGCAGAAAGGAAAGGAGAGACATGCTGAAGGTAAGCTACAAAAATGTACTGAAGTCTGTGCAGCTTTTATATCCTCACATCAGTGCACACAGCCATATGCTCATAGGTTAAATATCCTGATCTCCATGTTGGAGTCAGTCTTAGCAAACCTCTCTGTAAAGTTTCTACTGTACCCCTTTTCACTGCTGGGATGAAGGATTGTGGATTTACCTCAACGATGGACAAGCTTATGCTGCAATTCATTGCTTTGGTTCTTTGTGTGTAAATTTGCAGTTGATCTCCAGCCCCAGCAGAACTGGGGCTCCGAGTGGGTGGGCTGACTCCCACTTTCACATCCACCTGCTCAGGCAAGATCTCAAAACAGCTGAAATTACAGTCAGTTTATTAACAACACAGCTAATGCGGCTTATGGCTCTGTGGGCAAACATAACACAAGCGCTGCTCTTCTGTGAAAGCTCTATTCAAGCTCCACAACTCCTCATGTGCTGAAAAAGGCAAGATTGGACTGCAGTAGGGGCCAGCTGTGGAACTGAATAGATCCCAAGAAGCAATAGCAGCTCCTTGCAGTTGTCATTCCCTGTATCACGTGTGCAGAGATGCTGAACAGAAGCATGAAGTGCTGTGAGATGAGTCAGATTCTCCCCGTCCCTGGAGCTGTTTGCTTGTCAACACTCATTTAAGTAGGAAATACTTTCCTTTCAGATTAAAAAGTGACATATTCCAGAACTTTGTTGGTTTTGTTTCTAAAGGAAGTGAGAAACAATATAAAGGGTGATAAGGATACGAGGAAATACGAGGAAAGGCTGCGGGAACTGGGGCTGTTTTGTCTGGAGAAGAGGAGATTGGGAGGTGATCTTATTAACGTTTACAAATATCTAAAGGGTGGGTGTCAGGAGGCTGGGACATCCCTTTTTTCTACAGTAGATAGTAATAGGACAAGGAGTAATGGGATGAAGCTCGGACACAAAAAGTTCCACTTAAGTATAAGAAAAAACTATTTCACTGTTCAGGTGAGGGAGCCCTGGCACAGGCTGCCCAGAGGGGTTGTGGAATCTCCTTCCTTGGAGGTCTTCAAGACCCACCTGGACATGTTCCTATGCGACCTGACCTAGGTGACCCTGCTTCTGCAGGGGGGTTGGACTAGATGATCTCTAAAGGTCCCCTCCAACCCTTACCATTCTACGAAACTAAGATTTACCAGTTTGTTGAACACCTTTATGCAAACAGCAACCTCAGCACAGCTCTGGCAAATACAGCATGGGGGAGTACCTGTGTACCTACTACAGATAACGCATAACTCCAGGACTGGAGAGCACTTGGGCCCATAAGACCTTAATTTGCATGTAAATTATCATTCAGACTGCTCCAATAATTAGGAAATGGTATTTTCCCTCCAGGGCTTTTGGTGTCTTCTGGTAGACTGCAATTCCTGCTGCCACGTGGCTCTAAAGTTAGTAATTTATTGCTAAAATCACAGCAAACTGGCAGAGAGGTAAAGGAAGGAGCTGTGTGGAAACAGCCTTGAGCCAGCGCTGTGCCACCATCATCCAAACACTCCTCTCAGGGGCTTGCTGCTTGAAAGGTGAAGCTCCGAGCAGGGAAGTTCTTTGGTCGTGTCTGTAAGTCTAGCTTGTGCTTGGCAAAAACCGTGCATCCTGCAAAGTCCCTTTAACAGTGGATCTGTGAACAGAGACATGCCATTTCTTCTGGCTGGAGAAGAAGAAGACAGAGCCCAGCTCTGGCTGGGCTGAAATGCTTAACTCCAGGTGAGTATTTCATGGGCTCATGTCAGTACTAATCATGCTCAGTCCCAGAGAAGACTGGAGCCGATGCTGTACTACTTTTTTCTGGGTGAGCAGGCCTCTCTTAATTTAGTCCCCTGGAGAGTGACCGTCAGAGCTGTTTTCTCAAGAGAACAGCAAGCCCTGGCACCCCTGGAGGTCAGCTGGTCCCCTTGCAGCTCGGCAGGGCCAGCAGGAGGTGGGACTGTGTGCAGATGGCTTTTCAGTTATCTCCCATGATGGAGATCCCACGGCCTCTTTAGGCAACCTAGGCCAGTGTTTCACCATCCTTGCAGTGTGAAAGTGTTTTCTCACATTTAACTGGACTTCCCTGTCTTTCAGTTTGTGCCCATTGCCTCTTGACCTGTCACTGGGCACCACTGAGAAGATTTTGGCTCCGTCTAATCTGCACCCTCCCATCAGATAGTTACTGACAAGATCCTTCCTGAGCCTCTGTCTCTGGCAAGTCTCTGAAGCTGCCTAACACAAGCTAAGAACCAATTTATTGTACTTATTTGACAGGTTCTCTTTAGTCTAGCAAAGTGACTCCAGGCACTTTCCTCCAGAGCCTGTTTACAGGTTTTTTAATAGCAATCACAGTGCCAGGCATTTGCTGCACGGTGAGAAGCTGCTGAGAATAATTAGCACCGAAGGGGAAATGTCAAAGTAATTCAAATGTAACATTTATACAAAATGCTATCACCTTTTAAAGTCCCTGTCAGCGGCAGCACAAAAGCCTTGCGAGTCCCTGGCCCCTGGGATTCATCCCACCTCCACAGCCATGCAGAGCAAGTCCCCCACCCAGAGACCCATTGCTCTTCCCTGCCAGGCTGGTGCTGGCAGTTCAAGTAGCTTGATAGTCACGTGAACAACCTGATGCCCTGGCGTTGCGCACCTGGCACCTTCCACAGAACAGGCTGTCCACAGCCCCCACGGGAAGCTGCTGAGGCTGTCTGCATCACTTACCTTACACCACTACTCAGCCTGCCTCTCCTCTCACCTCCCTTTCCTGCTTGGTTTTGCCTCCAGCCCCGCGTCGCTGTACCAGCTCTCCAGATCTGCGCATCGGTCCCCCAGCACCAACGATGAGTTATGCAGCACGTTCCCCCTGCTGCTTGCCCTTCTGGAAATTAATTGGGCAGTTACTGCTGTGATCGGCAGGTTTTAAATCTTTTGCTTGTGAAGGAGAGTCTGTTTTCAATTAACATTTTGCCCCTTGCAGAGCTCATTACCAGTGTCTAGCATAAGGGTTTTATTGCAGGCCTCCTTGAGACTGGATTGCTTAAGTGGTGGAGGTATAGCACTGGAGGCACCAGGGATGGGATGGGTGATTTCCTCTGATGCGCTGCTGGCTCTCAGGCTTCCCTGACACCCTGGTGTTCTCAATGGCTCTGAGGCTTCCCTGACACGCTGGTGTGCAGTGCCCTCTTCCCACCAGCACACAAGCCATCTGCTTGGAAAAGTGCTCACTTCGTTGTGCCACTTATTTGCAAATCAGACTGAGGCTTTTTCATGGCAGAATCTCTCTACCAGTGCAAAGAATGGAAGGAAAGTGTTTGCTGCTGAGGCTGAGCAGGGGGTTCCCAGCATCTAAGGGATTGGTTCACAACAGTCCACGGTGAGAAAAAAAATAATTACAAAATAATTTCTTCAGTCATGTCCCAATAGGACTGAAGAACCAGTTTATATCTTCGCAGCACTTCAAGAGCAGCTAATGAGCTCAACCACAGCCCAGCCACTAAGTGCAGAGCACATCAGGATCAGCAGATGAGCTCCCTATCACTGCCCTTTTGCAAGGAGATGCTTGCTGCGGTTAGCTTCCCACGACTCTGTGGCAGCCTTCAAAGCAATTGCTGATCACTGGGTGCCAGGGCTGGGCTGAGCTCAGCAATGCTTTGCACTGGAATCATCTAACGGTTTTTAGTCAGCTCTCAAGGATCTGACCTGTGAGTAATAACTTGGAGCAGACAACCATAAGCTGTTTAAATATGTAACACATTGTTTTCTGTAATGTCTCTGGCCCTCCAAGAAGTGTTCTTTTCTCCCTTAAGGCCTCCTTGAAAAAATAGTTATGAATTACAGGTTTCTGGATAACCATGATATATTCTCTTCACACACTCACAAATAACTCCCCCTCAACCCCAAATTTCAGTAGCAATCTCTATCAAGAATGTGCTCAAGGAGAATTTATAGATCTCTGTTCTTCTAGATTACAGATGTACAACAAAGACCCGTGACACTGTCAAAACTCAGTGTTAATAGCTGTGAGGAACCAATTTTACACAGTCACTGCCATTTAGTTCCTATATTTATATCTGAGGGAGAAGCACACAGTTAGTGATTTATACTGTCCTGTGTCGTTTTCTCCGATGTTCGTAATGCCTCTGTTGGCCAAACCTTGTTCTGAAGTGCTCACTTTACCTGTGCTGAAATACCTCAGAGGGATCCAAGCACTAAAGCTTCAGACTTCACAACTGCAACTGTTTCTGTCTAAATTATTCAGATACTCAAATACCTGTTACTGTGAACAGCCAGAACATCCTCAGACACGATGCTGTGACAATGTGAAGTCTTTTATCCCTCCACTGGGGCTTACAGACAAGATGTTTCTGTACTTACTAGTGGTGATAGGATATGTTCATCTCACCCATAACAGAAAGCTGTGCATTACCCAAGCACATGGTGGTGACAACATTACCTACAAGATGGGAAGTCATCTGAGGCGAAGCCTAAATGCCCTTCTTTAGGCTTTAAGCAGAAACCCTCTGTGCTACCTGGACTACACGGAGCAGCCATGGTGGACAGGTTGCTGTTGAAGACTTTCCATTTTGAGTAGAGTTCTTATACACCCAGAGAGGCATGATGTAGATCCCAGGTCTCCCTCTCTACTGGCCAAGTATCTGCTGGATCAGTTGAGATAAGGAGAGGCTTGAGGCTCACACACAGGCAACGAGGCTGCCATTGCCTGTCTTCGATACAGAGAAATACTTAGCAAAGTTCTGTATCTCTGTGGACAAGGAGCATCTCTCTGCAGCAGAGGGTCATTCACATCTCCTGTCACAGTAACTGAGACACCAAAGTAAAGAAATAGATGCAGTATTTGTTAGTGGATATTGGGCTTTTCTGTCTCAGGCACTGTGAGTAATGTTGCAAGACCATCTTAGTTCTATCTGTTTAGAATTTGTTTTCCAGTGCACTCTTTGTAATATATCTCATGGAATAACTATTGCACAAACAGAAATAGCCTGCATTAGACAAATACAAATCACATTTGAGCTGGCTGAGTCATCCCCTTCAAGGTACAATTAATTATTCAAGAAGTACAGATCCAAATGTTGCATAAGAGCTCTCTTCCTACTGAAGTTATCAAACAGGTTGAAAAATTATTAAGGACGAAACAAATAGCTTGCAATACCTTTGTGAACTTCTAGTTATTTTCAAAATAGGTTCAAAGACAGTGTGAAACATCCATGAGTAGCTCAGCATACTGCTACAAGCTATGTGCTCACAGGCGTGTCCACTCCAGGTAAAATCATACCATAATCCACGAAACCTTTATTATTCAACACTACATCACTGCTCCCCTACAGCAACCAGTCACCAAATGTTGTTGACTGCTCCACGAGCAGAACTGCCCCTGAGATCACAGACTGTCTTAGCAAGACATCTTGAGTGCCTGGTACCCTCTGCCTGCAGAACCCCTTTCCAGGGCAATCCTCATGCCACAGACCTCCTCTTACCATCTGTTTCCAAGCAGCAGCAGCATCTTTCCTGGGCAGCACTGCTCTGCAGCTGATCTAAACCTGTGGTCTGATTTCAAACCAAACTGGGGTGAAGCCTAAGTTTAAATCACTTACTAGAAGAGGTTATTGCATAGAAAACTCTGACAATTTAGTTTTCCTAGGAGCAGGAAGCAGGAATTTTAAACAATAAGCTGTTGAAAAACATCCATCATAATCTTCGCTGAGCAAGCGTCTCAAATGATTTTCTTTATGATTACAGGAGACAAAAGAAGTTTTACTCACAGACTGAAGAGGATCACTCTTTTTTTATTTCTCCAATTGTTTGTCAAGGGCTGTAAACCAGCCCTGTCAGACAGGCACAGGGAAATGCTCTGTAAAAACAACAGAGGTGGATTAACCTGGTGAGGCCTCTTCAGAGCCCTGCTGCAAAGCTCTGGACATTTCATCAGTCCTGCAGGGATAATTGCAAATCTGCTGATTCCTTTTAAAACAGTGTAAACTTTCACACACCTGGACTCTCAAAACCAGTGTCCCCTAACAAATCCCATGGCATACCATACTCTTAGAAATGCTTTCTATGCAGTCTTAAATTTGACTTTCCTGCTCTTCTACGTTTTTTCCTTTCCTTCTCAATGCTTTTCTTCCCTTCACAGTGTGTGTTATTTTGCCTAATGAACTTACTATTCAAACAGAGATTTAGCAGGGAGGCTGGAGTCATCCTCCATCCCAACTTGGCTGCTGTGCCCTTGACCTCAGCACAGCTGTCATTTAAACTGAGGCTACCTGTGAGGTAGAAAATGCCAAGTAACACCTCAGATTTAGTCTCCTGCTCCTTCTCCTTGCCATTTTTGCCACTCTTCTCAGTGCAGTCACATACCAGCATATTTTACTACATTTTGCTCTCACAAAGGAGACAGTTGTGCCACTCCCAGTTGACAGGGACAATGCCAAGAAGCACCCCAGGTCTGTGGAATGTCAATGCTTGCACTGGTCAATGATGCAAAGAATACTCTGAGAAACCAAAATGTGGCATTTTCTTGCTTAACAATGCTCAACCATCTTGGGCACTTGGTAGCATCTTTGCAAATCTGTCTGCTATATTTTAATAGCCAGTCACTTACCTGGTGTTAAGGTCCCCATGTGTAAATGCTGAATGCATTTAGGGTTTGGCCTGAGTGTTACTGTGAAGGAAGAATTATAAGCACCCAATGAACGTGCTCAAACTTGAAGAGCTTTATAGGAGCAGCTCAGTGCTATAAAAACCCAATGAAAAGGGTGATCTTTGCAGCCTGTTAAAACCAATGTACAATTACTATTTTGTCTTTATTGAATTCTTTTGCACCGAGTACCTGTGAATAATGTGAGAAAAAAATCTCTGTAGCCACTGGGATTCCTTTTAACACCCCTTTTTTCCCAAGAAATTGGGATGTTTTGCTTTCTGCTGTGACTAAAAGCTTCCAGCTAAATGCACTTAATGTCTGTCTCAATTCAGGAGTGCCCAAAGGACTGGGCAACCCCATTGTCGTTCTGCTCAGACTTGAGCTCACAAAAATCTGGCTTTATCTGATGTCAATGGCAATAGCTTTGGGGCAGAGCGATGACAAAGCTGGGGCTCACTCCAGCTTGCCCTTCATCCTCTAACCTTCCCTACAGGGGCAGAGCAGCTGCTGACAGCCTCCTATAGTACCTGCAATTGCAGTGGCATAGGCTGGGCAGAGGAGCTCTCCCTGTCTTGCCAGGGTCTGATACATATCCAGGGCTCTGTATGCCCATACAGCACTCAGCTGCAAGATCACTATATTCTCCCTTTCCCCACAGAGATGGCTCTGGGACAATATTCATTTTTTACCCATTCCATCTTCTGTGCCCAGAGTGACAGCATTGCCCATAATTTCCTTCAGTATATGAGGTGTTGCCATTCCTTACTGGATATTTCAGTATTCCTTACTGGATACTCGCTTTCAGCTCTGTCCTTTTGCTTCATGCCCCAAGCAGCACTGAGGAGATTTCAGGCAGCCTTCACTGATTGTTTTCACTCAATCACGTAATTTCTAAAAGTACCACCCGGCATTATGCTTTGCATGCTCCTCTCAGCTGCAGTGGTTAAACCCCCATGGCCTTCAGTAGGTGTCTCACAGGTTAGCAAAGAGCTGGAGGTGGCCATTAACATGTCTGTGAGCTCTTAAGAGGACTTCACAATGGGAATCTCAAACTGTGTTTAGTAAGAGGCAGTATTATCCCAAGGCAGTAATCAAACAGCTTCAAAGAGCTCCCTAACTATGTTCACAGCTAGAAAAGCTTTCTGATTGTTGGTTCTTTTCATCCCCAGAAACTGCTTCCAAACAACACCCCAGCAGCTGGTGCCAGTGCTGAGATGAATGACAACCAGGGAGTGGTCCTGCACTCAACTGTTGGGCTTCCTAAAGGTAAAATGAAATGATTCATTACTCACAAAAAACCTACTGAACCTCACGCCCTGCTTGTGAGGGCAGGCCTGACTAACTGAAGCATAGTATCATGTTGGGTCTGCACACCTTCAGCCCAGCAAGTGATGCCAGAGCAACCTCAGACTCCCAGCAGAGAGAGGGCTCATTTCCCTGGATGTGGAAAGCCTCTTTCTCCACATTAAAAGGAAGAAAAAGACATTTCATTATTGTTCTTGAATGTAAAATTTCAATAGCCCCTTTCCAGAAACGTTCTCTTTCCTGAATCAAGTTTTCTTTCAAGCTCTGTGTATTTTTACTTCCAAATTTAACAGGAACCTACAGTTCCTCTGCTGGGAGGTTCACGTTCTGGACATGGGAGGAATTTCATTTCCATGATTTCATTTGCTTCTCTTTATTTAAACGAGAAAGGTATAAAAGTAATGCTGCAGAATTGCCAGGAACATGTACCCATCGTAAACTAGTACGTTTGGGACCTTCTCACCACCACTAGAGCAGGTCTCCTGAGAAGTAACAGGAACTGAAAGGTACCTGAAATGACAGGGTTCAATACTCTTCTCACTATGGATGTCACTGCCATAGCTTTAAGGTTGGAAGGGATTAGTTACTGTCTAGTCCAATGTGCAGTACAAAAGCCGTATTGGAGGGTGGGTGCACAATTTGGGGGAAGACTGAGGTCGACATGATGGGACCTTGCTGGAGGAAGGCATGGCAGTGTCTCTGGGGACTGGGCAACAGTGCTCAAGGGGGCTGAGTGGCCACAGAAAGCAGGGAACAGAAGGGATACGTGCAGCAGGGCTGAGAGGAGTTTTAAGACTTGCAGAGAAAACCAAAGGAGACACAGGCAAACAGTGTGAGACCAGCTGCTTTGTTGTTATAGTAAGACCTCTTTAAGGGCTAACAAGAAAAAAAAATACAGCACTGAAGAGACCAATGTATTTCATTCTTTAAAAAGTAAAACCAATTCTCTGCATGTTTTGGAGTGCATGGCTTTCATTGACATAAACCAAACTATTGCTGTACACATAAATATGTGTCTTTACTCCACATCATGCTTGAATGTTAGAAAAAAATGACAAACTGAAGTATTCAAAGACTGATCACATCTCAGTTATACTTCATCATGTCAGTTGCTGCTGAAAATCTTTTTTTTTGTGACGATTTAGTTATGAATCTGAGCAAAATTTAATTCAAAACCAGTCCCCACTAATGGTTTGTCTTTGGTCAAGGTTTTAAAATAGTGATCAGCCATGAAAGTGTTTTTTTTCTCCCTCTGGATTTCCAGAACATCTCTATCTCCTTGTACACTTTGAGTCATCTCATAAAATGCCTTCCCAGATGGTTTTCAAGAACTATGGCAATGTTTCCTGCATGTATCTATTGCTCAGGGGTATTTCACCTCTCCCTTCCAGAATGGTGCTCTGTGCTGCAGCCCTGTTAAACGTGATGAAACTTCACAAAGACAGAGAAAACCCCTCCAAGGGCCACTATGGGGGACAATTTCTGTGTGGAGCCTCTATGAGACTGAGAGAAAAGTCACCTACCTCTCCCAGCTCCTGGGACATTCCTACACAGAGAGCAACATCAGTGGGTTACATGAAGAGGAAGCTGAAGCAGCGATGCTGCAGAAGCTGCAGAGGTCAACAACGGGTGGAGGGCAAATACTGGTTGAAGTGGGCAGGACAGAATGGGAAAAATAATTTCTAGGGTCTTTTTGCAAAAGGCCTCATGACCTCAGGCAAGTTGCTTTGTGCCTGGTGAGATGTGACCGCTTCAGATGTCAACCAGCATCACAGTCTCACGGCTGTTATAGGTAAGCCCATGGAAATCTGTGGGTTGCATTACATCTGAAGTAGAGCCATGGACACCTAAAGCTAGACACCTGAAACAAAAACACATGTAGTGAAACGTAGGACTCCATTTTACCTGCCCACTGGAAAAATCTGATCTGAATGCTCAGTACTCATTTGGTACATGTCTATGTTTCTGTACATGCACATGAGCAGGGTAATTGCACGACTCCTGCAGACAAAGCTTTTCAACAGGGCTTTCTTTTTTCTTTCTATGAAACCCACAGAGAGGCACTTTATATCAGATATTCATTTTGGCTGACAAATATATTTGAAATACTGCTCCTTATATCAGCTCTGCCAGCTCTTCTTGGCTAATACCTTTGAAATTTGGGAACTGAGACAAATAGAATGTATAGGTGAAAACCTATATGATATAAACAGTGTCATTCACCGAGTCATAAGACTTAATGTATTGAAACCCATTAGTGGTAGTTCCATCTATATCTGGCTGTTGGAAAGGAATAGATGAAAATATTTTAAAAAGCTAAGAAAAGACAAATATTTATAGCCATTTAAATTGAAAGTTCAAATCTGATTTGAACTGTTTGCCTTCAGAGAGGAAAGGAAGATGGATGGAAGCCGCAGCGTGGGCTGGGTGGAAGGCAGGGCCGCCCAGCAGTCTCCTCTCACATGATGAGGGTAAGGTGGTTTACCATGGTGAGCATTCAAACCACCTCCTGGCTGATGGCAACCAAAAGCAGTCTCAGAGGCTGGCTTGGCTTTGAGGAGGTCGTGGGTAGGGTTCCACCACAGATATAACGAGCTCAAGCTCATCTCTGGGGCTTGTGTTTGTGATTATAGAGAGAAGTGGTCTACTGGGTTCTTCTCTTAAAGGCTGTTGGATTATGAAGCCTGGGATAGTTTTTCATGGGAATGAAGTAGATCTCAAAACAGTTTCTGGGGTTTTCTGCTTCTTTCAATACATTCGAACAAGAGCTAGGGATTTTTGCTGATATTCTGTCATCAGAAACATCTCCCTACCTCATGTAAAAGTCCACGTGGGTAAGTCTGTAAAGATGTCTTAACTAAACTTCTCACTGTATGTTTTAAATTCAAAAGTAGAGTTGACCAGAAAACTTTTATTAGAAATGTACTTAAGGGAAGTTTCTTTTTTAACCTGCTACCTCTCCCCTGCCCAATATCTTCCTAAAGAGAATGTCTTATTTTTTTGTGCAGGTTTGAAGTGATTCACAGTGTTCTGTGAGCTGTTGTGAGTTGGCTTGAGTCTGCAGGGTTTGAGGAGTCCTGGCTTCTTTTGTCTTTCCTTTCCTCTCATGGGACAGAGTTTGTAGAGAACAATATATCCCATAGGACCACACACTCTTCTTTCTGGACATGTTACACAGTGTGCTGTGGAGGGCACACCACCCTGAGCTTGCTCTGGACTCTTGCTCACAGGGATCAACTGGGTAACCATCAACCCCGAGCAGAAATTCTCATGAAACAATGGAAAATGTCAAACGACGTTAGTGACAAGATCAGTTCAGCATGTCAGAACAAAGTACTCTGATTCTGCACATGCTCAAGTGATTTATTCTGATATCCCTCAAAGCGATACACCTCACCTTTTGCCCTGACATGGGATGAACAGCAAGGATTTAAGGCCAGTGTCTGCTGCAGTCTGAATCTTCTGGCTTGGGCACAACTCAACAGAGCAGCCGGTGGAGAATGTTGCCGCAGCACCTTCCCTCATCTTTGCAGTGCAGACTGGAGCAAATTCAAACCTTTAAATGGTGCAGAGATTTCCTCAGCACTCAGGTATCAAAGAACCTGTATTTTCTGTGGTTTCATAGTTAGAAGTGAACTAACATGAGCCAGCAATGTGCCCTCATGGCCAAGAAGGCCAATGGTGTCCTGGGGTACATCAAGAAGAGTGTGGCCAGCAGATCAGTGGAGGTTCTCCTCTCTCTCTACTGCACCCTGGTGAGGCCTCATCTGGAGTCCCGTGTCCAGTTCTGGGCTCCTCAGCTCAAGAGTGATAGAGACCTTCTGGAGAGAGTCCAGCACAGGGCCACCAAGATGATCAGGAGACTGGAGCATCTTCCTTACGAGGAAAGGCTGTGGGAACTGGGGCTGTTTAGTCTGGTGAAGAGGAGACTGAGAGGGGACCTAATCAGTGCTTTTAAATACCTAAAGTGTGGGTGTTAAGAGGTTGGGGTGAGTAGTTCCCAGTGACTGGAGAAGGGGTTTTCAGTGAGCAGTTACCCAAATTCCAGTGCCTTGGACATGGAAAGCATAATGGTTTTGAGCCTTTGCTTTTTTAAAACAGCACCCAAAAAACTCCCCTCTGGAGCTTTCATCAGGATCTTGTAAGTGATACTTCTAGAGCTTTGCCTAGTGCCTTTTTGGTATTTTCTGTTTATGGGTGGTGTGTATCTGCTGTGTATTTTGCTCTGATACACCACTGAGCCATTCAGCTTGCTGCCTCTGCATTGTCATTACATCCACAGTGGGAAACCCTGTGACTGAATGAATCGATATCACCAAATCCCAGGGAGGAAGATTTAATTAGTACAAGCCACCACTGACACTGTGTTTTTCTATTGTTAGGCCAAATATATACAAAATTGTCATTGTCTGTTGACTGGGACTCCATGTACACATTAACAGTTTTCTCAAGCACCCAGAAAATTGAGCTGATCCAACTATTACAGGCCAATCTGGCTCTCAGTGGCAAAAGTCCCAGGGCTAGACCAAACAGATGGAAGTAAGGGGAAAAACTTGAGCTTTGGACTGCAAAATGGTTAAAGCCATTGGTCTGTGTCAGCATGATGCTTAAGCTGTACTTGGTCCCATTAGGCTAATTACATTCCAACAAACTGCTTTGGAGGACATGGTGCTTAGGATTTGTTGCTGTTATTCTTTGCACATAGTCATTATGGAAACAGCTGCTTTTTAAATAATGCATGTTTGTTTGCATGTTTTATGGATTTCTTTTGAAAACGTGGATCTCTATGTAAGCAGTTTATAAAGGTATGCAGAACAGAGTTTGACTCTGTTTCCCTCTAAGGAAAATCAAGGAAAAGACCTTAAAAAGCTCTGTGAGACCTGCAAAGCCAGTGTTTGCTCCTTCAAGGTGAATTGAGAACAGCAAGGGAACACCAGGCAGAGGCAATCCTGATGCAGAAGGCATGTGGTCCTCCATCCAGATTGCAGCAATACTGCGCACTGCCCTGAGCTTGCTGATGTCGTCACGTTCCTGGTGTCAGCACCATTGGCACACGTGTGCATTCTGAAAAATCTCTCCTTGGAAACATTGCCTAAAAGAGGATTGTTTTAGTGTGTTAATGTCATCTTACTACAGTATTATGGCTTCATATCATAAAGGAATAAATGGGTAGGACCTGTTAAACTCTATGTTTGCTCTAGTTTCTTTCCACTAATTAATCTTTCTTTTAATTCCTCTTATTTGGTTTGATTCCTGGTTCACTCCTTGGCACTTGCGTGAAACAGCTGGTTAAATGAACAAGGTGCCAGTCCTGCTATTGCCTCAAGGCTGGGTAAAGCTTCAGGGTAGTCCACTCTAGACTCAGTTTCCTCCTGGCGTCTCAGGAAGGATCCCTGTGAGGCAGGAGGTGACCTTCAGGGCAGACAGATCAGAGTCAGGGGGGCAATGAAAGGATAGAAATGTGTCTTCAGTTGCAGCTGCCCATAAGTGGCACAGAGCAGCTTGGTCTTGTGCCCCAGGCACTTTGGGCATGCAGACAGCAGACACAGCCTGCCCACAGCCCTGGGAAGCCCTGTCCCTCCCCAGCCCTCAGCAAAGCAGGCCAATCTGACAGGGGAAGTTATCAAGAAAGCAGAAGAGGATCTTTCAGGAGTGAGAAGTCTAGTGTGCAAGGCTGGCACTGACTACTGTATGTCCCTTCAGAGGGGCACCCAGGGACAAGGGTTGCTCACCACATCTGAGGCTTGAAAAGTGTCAGGTGCTATTGTCAAAGACTCCTCCAAACCGTGCTATGCAGCCCCCAGTACAAGGCTGTTGGTGCACGTAAGCATCATGGGTAGTATGGCACAGAAAACCCAAGGCAATACAGGCTGTACACCTGGGAGAAGTGGTCAGGACAAAATCCAGGTACAGAGGTCTCATTTAAGAGGCAGATCACCATGACATGGTCCTGGTGCAAACTCAAACCTGATTTGGAAAGGACCCTGCCTGGAGTTCATACATCAACGAGCTTCTGTGTCCAGCTGTGACACCTCTCTGTCCGTGCTCCGTGTACCCCTTTGACAGAGGAGCAGTGAAATACTTGCAGTGAAATTAGTTGGAAGAGTCTCACTAGAGTTCACATGCAGGGATTTCACTAGCGAGCAGTTCTAGCATTACGTAAAGAATTCTCACTAAGGGATATAAATCAACCCAAGCAACTTCCATGTCCAGGGAACTAGGTGGCAGTGTTCATTGCCTGCAACAAGCTATGCTCTAGCTCTTTCCTCCTGATGTATAGGGCAAACAACCCACCCAAAAGGCACAGCATGATTGAAGGAAAAAAGAAGGTAGGACAGCAATTAAATCAAACCCTTTTATTCAGTAACTGAGCAGCAAAAGGAGGAAAATCTGGTTTGTGAATCGTGTTAAAACATTAAGAAGCCTTGGGTCTTCTTAACATGTAAAGCAGGAATAGCCTCTAGAATTTGTTTTTGTCTTTTAGAGAAGTCTAAAATTGGCTGTTAATTGAATCTCAGCTGTGCTGGCTAGAAAAAAAAGGTCCACAAATTACTCACACTTGACTGTAATTTGAATAAGTGTACTATCACTGGCATGGTTGCTAATTATCCTCGTGCTCAGTTACTCAAATCAGGATCCTATGACTTGATTAAAGTGGATAAGCTGTTTGAGTGAAAAGATATTTATTTGCCTAAACCTGTGGTTTTACTCACACACAAAAAACAACATACAGCAGGATTTTGACCTTTGATGGAGTGAGTCTTACCATGCCACTGTTTCGGATCAATTACCACCTAATTTCCTACTATGACCATGTTAAGTCCTGCCAACTCCAACGGTTCTATGTCAAAAGGTCCCTTGCATCTGTCAGAACATCAGAGGGAGCTGTGCATGCTTAGCATCTTCAAAGATAGAGTCTTTAACAATATCAGATCAAAATGTTCCTACCAGTCTATGTAATTTGTTCTTCACTGAGTTTTTCTTTAGTTTCTCCATTTAAGCTGCCATAAATGAGAACCTGTCCTAGGGTTCTTCAACTAGAGTTCAAATAAAGAATGCTTGATATGAAGTAGGACGAAAATCAGCTTTCCCAAAATAGCTTGCCTATGCACTATCAAAATAATTAACACTCACTGCTAACTAGGGAAAGGAGAAATGTCACTGAATGTGTCACGAAGCACATATCCTTTTAAAGCATTCTCATTTAAAACACTTCCAAAAGCTATGCTATAAAGGCATGGTATCAGGTAAACCAGATCCAAGAGATATAAAAAGTATCCTATGGATCCAAACGTTACAAGTCGCATCCTCTTCTGGAGAAGTTTCCATCATCTGCATTTCACTCTGTTTTGCTAAAATTACTGCAAAGAATTATTTTACTTCAAATGAAGAATGTGTGGGCAAACTGCTACAATGGTTTGGGTTTGTTCACCAATGATTTCTGTGTTTGCATAACCAAGCAATTTCATCTAACCTTTCAAAATGTCTGGTGTAAATTGTGTGAAAATTATACTAACAGTTGGGGCCAACTGAATCCAACAGAATCATAAGGCTGAGGGAACTGGGGGCTTTAGTCTGGAGGAGGCTGAGGAGAGGCCTTGCTCTCTACAACTAGCTGAAAGGAAGTTGTAGCTAGGTGGGGATTGTTCTCTTCTCCCAGGTAATGAAGGATAGGACAAGACAAAATGGACTCAAATTGTACTAGGGGAGGTTTAGATTGGACATTAGGAATAACTTTTTCACAGAGAAATTTGTTAGACACTGGCACAGGCTGCCCAGGTGGGTGGTGGAGTCACCATCCCTGGAGATATTCTAAAGCCATGTAGCTGAGGTGCTGAGGGACATGGTTTAGTGATGGGCTTGGCAGTGTGAGGATAGTGGTTGGATTTGATGATCTTAAAGGTCTTTTCCAACTAAAACGATTCTATGAGGTCAAATGCACCTTTTCCTCTGTCCCCGTTGCAGACTGTCTCTTGTCTACTTTGGTGCTGTGGAAGATGCACACAGTCACGGTGCTCCTCCCTGGACTCTCAGTGTCTGTACTTGCAGCCTAATCTTTGCCTTTCATGCTTTGCTGCTCCTAGCTGGCTTTGTTAGACACAAACATGCACAGTACATTTATCTCCTTCGTTTTCTTTTCTTTCTTTCCCTCCCATTAGCAGTCTTGAGGCAAAGGTTCAGCTCATACAGGATTTCCCTTCTGTTAAGAGCTGTTCTGCATCTGTCTTCAGGAAGCACACACCTTTTATCCCAAAGCAGGGCAACTGAGCACTCAGAAAAAAACAACACTCAACACACCTTCCAGTAGGTATATGTCACAGCTTTAACTGAATTTCTTGCCATTTCAAGAGGGTCTTTCAACAGCTTTGTGGACTCAGCTGATGAAAACTTGAGCTGGAAAAAGGGCTTAGTGTGGCTGTTGTCCAGGACTGATCTCGCTCGGGATACATGCCATGTCCTTGTGCTAGACAGGATTAATTGGAGCAGCGGCACCCCGTTTGTACCAGTGTGGCTAAAAATCCACATGACTTCATCCAAATGCAAACTTGTGTTTGTATCTCATATAATTCTGAGTCACAGAGCAAAGCCCTGCTTATTTGAGTGGGGTAAAGCTAACACCACATTTGTATTAGCCCAGCAGGTGAAACTCCAGAAGCCAAACAAGTTTTCAGGTACACTAGTTCCTGAAATCAGGAAGGGACAGGAAGAGATACTTCAGAAGCTAAATCGGGGTTTCTGTGCACAAAATCTTCTTAGTCTTAATTTGACCAGCTGGTCTCCTAAAAGACAGTTATCTTTCCTACAAAAATTTGACTCCCTTATACTCCTAGATAGTGAGATGTACAGCTGTACTGGGTATTACTGAGTCATTCATTCCTCACCTGATGTGCACTCCATAGTGGTTTTGTCTAGACTGCCTGCTGCAGTAGGGTCCCCTCAAAAGACTGAAAGCTTTTAATCTCAAAAAAAGTCAGGTATCACTTCAATTAAAAATTGGATCTTTTAATATAAAAATTAGTGGCTAGGCCAGATAGACTGAAATAACATTCTTTTTTTCTTGTTATGCATGTGTGTATATGTACAAAATATGTAACTTCTCCATATGTATCCTTGAAGTGTAAGTTCTTGTTTCCAGCTAACTCCATGTCTCAAAGGCAATATAGTCTGCCTGATCTCCTCTGGTCCCTAGACAAGTTCTCTTTCCCTGGGAAGCCTGTCTTTACCTCATCCTTAGCACAAACTTTTGGCCTCTTTGCACATGCCTGACATCTTCAGCTTCATTCTGCAAACCTCTCTCACTTAACCTTTTGATCTTTGAAGCCCAGTCTCCAGGAGCAGGAGGGACATGGCTCTAAGAAGAGGCACCACCTCACTCAGCCTGAAGCAGATGCCTCCCCAGCGAGCCATCCCACAAGAACATGGGTCAATGAATTGTCCCTCAAACTTGCTTCATAGCAGCTTAAAAAGGTTATTGATCCAAATAAAGTTGAAACAAAACCCATCGACGTTTTAATTTTTTGCTGGAACACAGTTTCTGAGATTAAATACACTTAGTACTGTAGTTGTGCAACAGACATCTGTAACAGCTCTGAAGCTGGAAGAGCCTGTTTCACAGAGCAGCTGCTTTGGCTTGCTTGAGAGTCCAAGTGGGACTGGACACCTCCTTGGCTTCGAGACAGTCCAGGATTTCTCATAAACCTTGCTTCACTTCAGAACAGCCCACATTTTTTTTCTTTCATTTACCTGATAAAAAACCCTCTCACTTTTAAACTTAAATCTCAACTGCAAGGTCTGATTTAACTAATTTTTTTAAATATTTTTTCCTTTATGCTGATACTTTCTGAATTCCAAGGTGCACTTCTTGATCTTCACGGGCTTACTTCATATTCTATTCTTTTTGAGGTGAATATTCACCTGATTCTGTAATATTCACCTGCAGTCAACAACTGCAGCTCTGTTCTTACAAGCATTTATCCCTCTCTTGAAGTGCATGTTCCAAATGCTATTTGTACTTTTGACCTGAAAAAAACCATCAAGTTCTCTCTATATTTAAGACTTTGAGCCGATGGGCACACTTGGATGAACTAAGCAGGTTCTTTCATTTCTCAGGACATGGTCTGCAGGCCCACTCTTGAAGAATGAAAGGCCTTTACAACATGTCAGGTTACTGAACTGCAGAGATGAAAGAGCTCAGTTTCTGTCTGTCTCTGAATGAGTGCTCGTCTTGAAACTGTGGTTTTCCCACTGCTTGTAATGCTCCTCTATCATTCTCTTGGTCTGCTTGTTGCCTCCTAGGGTGTCTCTTTGGACATCCAGCCTTTGTTGAAGGTTAGTGGCCCTTTCTGTTAACGTGCCCATTCTAAAGACCCCATTAGAAACACAGCTTCAATGACCATTTCTGTAATTACTTGCAGAGTTAAATATACTTTCCAGGTGCCTGCTGAAAATAAAGCTCTAGTCCTCCTTCTTAGCACTACTCACAGAGATTCTGTGCTCAGCTCAGACACTTCTCCCACCTCCACTCTCAGCTACTTCAGGTGCCTTTGCTTGGGTTGAAACTGAGTATGCATCTCCAATACTGTCTTGCAGCACTCTTGCTCAGGCTGGACAAATTAGTTTTGCCATTTTCATAGTCACAAAGAGTTCTGTTGCTAAAATAATTTCTAAGCATGGCATTTCAACCATGCCAAGTCTTCATCAACATCTGCCTACTAGATTATCTTTGGCTATTACATCCAGCCTCTTCTGTATTTACCTCTCCAGACATTGTAATGTTTACTGACAGTCACCTGTGTAAGCCTTCTTTTATTTTGTATAATCTAATTAAAAAATGGCAATTATAATCTAGTTAAACATAATTTAGCAGATAGTAAGACAAATGCCAACAAACTTAAGCTCTCCTTTTAGAGAAAGCTTTTATATTGCCTTAAATAAATTTGACATTTTCTGGGCAAGATCAATTGCTTTTTTTCTTATTGCAGCTTTCATATATCACTTATTCTCAAGATAGCAGCTATGATAAACCAAAGGAAATCAGAAGGCTGAGGAGACTTTGGCTTTTATTGGTGAGTATGGAAAGAATATTTTTCACACAGTTTCCTTCAGGTGAGTAGATGTATTAGCCAAAAAGTTTCTTCATAGACACCTCTACCACGTGCACAGCCTGTTGCTAGACTTGCGTACAGGGTGCAGTAAAGGACTGCAAAGGAGGAGAGACATCCAGCCAGCCGAGAGGCACAGTGAAGCCTCTGGCACATACATGAACGCTGCTGCCCCACAATACACCACTAATGAGAGATCTTGTGGAGATGCCTCGTCTAAGCTAGGAATTACTTGAGTGATAGTGTGGGCTCTTGTTTTCCTCCATCCCTGAGGAATACTCTGTCGCTTTAGCTATATGCCAAACTAGCAAGTACTAACAGAAGGTGCAGTCAGATTGGCAAACAGGTGAAAATACTCTAAAATAGCTGCCTGCTCAGGCTGTTTATATGTGCTTAAAGAAGAAAATAAATTCAAGTTCAAATAAGTCAGACTTCTTATAACTCAATGAACCAATAACTGTTGAAAATGTGGAGGCACACCTGCAAAACTTCTCTAGCATTAATAATTGCTGAAGTACCGCTTTTCTTCCAAAGTGGTGCAGAACACAGTAATCCCAGAAAGTGACAAAATAAACTATGCAGAAGAATTTTCTCTCCATAAGGCCCTCTCAGGATGTGATGCTCAATGTCCCCAAAATAATTTATGCAAAATCTATTTCCCTCCCAAGCTGGTGACTGCCCATCCCTGGAGGGGAGAGGAAGGACTTTGTGAGGAGACTTCTAGCTGCAGCTCAATGAAACAGTTGCTTAACCATTGAATTGAGTAAAACTGCCCCAAACCTCTTGTGCAGAGAGAAAAAAGGACACTTTGTATTTATAAAGATACCTAAAGATGAAAAATGTTACTGTGAAAATTGATAACTGAAGACACAGCAATGTTGAGATATATTGTATTTATCAGAATAAGGCAAGGAAGCCCCCTGCTACCACTGTGCAAATGAGAACTTTTGCATTTCTTATTTGGTGTTACATCCTTGTTCAACATCTATTATTTCTTGATTGTCAGCAATTTGGGATGAATCTAGAATGCTGGGATGAAGCTGGAACACAAAAAGTTCCATTTAAACATAAGAAAAAACTATTTCACTGTTGAGGTGATGGAGCCCTGGCACAGGCTGCCCAGAGGGGCTGTGGAGTCTCCTTCCTTGGAGGTCTTCAAGACCTGCCTGGACACATTCCTATGTGACCTGATCTAGGTGAACCTGCTTCTGCAGGGGGGTTGGACTAGATAATCTCTAAAGGTCCCTTCCAACCCCTACCATTCCATGATTCCATGAATTTGTTGGCATTCTATAAATTTTTTTTCTTTCCTGAGGTTGAAATGGAAAATAGCTATTACCTCAGTCTAGTGATGTTTGTTTTGCTTTCTTATGGTGTATATGTAGATAAGCACCTGAATAAATAACATTAAACCCTTGGTTTAGGTTATCTTATAATTAGTACATTATAGGCTGCAGAAATACAGACTAGCACTGTTGTAAATGTAAAATTGAAACGTGATATTTACTACAGATAGGACTGTTGTGAATATGAAATTGAAACATAAGTGATAATGATTACCTCATGAAAGTAAAATACTCATGCAGTGAAGGAATATCATCACCTTTCCCACCTTCAGTAATACAGTCTTATCTAATGTAGGAAAATACCTAGTGGAAACTGGCAAGCATCTTAGGGCTCTGAGAATTTCTGAATGAAGACAGACTCATCAAGTGAGGTGGTGCCTCACTTTATATCTTCAAATTTGACAAAACAAGATACCTTACTAGTCTGAAACTCTTTGGGCAGATGAGAAGAAGAGGCTGTCATTGCATGCAGAACACTCCAGAAGAAGTGATCTATATAGAACCTTCTGTTACTGTACCATGGGTGGCAGTTATCTATAGCAAATGCTCACTTTCACTTTGCTTCAGCTGGTACATGACACCAAAGTTAATAGCCTTAATTTATTTGTTTGGCATCTTCACAAATGTCTACCAAGCAATGGACAGTTCCCTCTTCAGTTTTGTAGTACAAAAAAGCATCACCAAAGCTTTGATGTTTCTGCATTTGAAGCATTGCTGCCTTTGACGATAAAAAAACTCTTGTCAACAGTCTTCCTTTTTCTGTGTTGAAAGATCAGCTTATTTATTGTACTGAATCTATCTTCACAAGGAAAAAAAAGCTTTGTATGTTTTACCTATGGCTGGGGAAAGACAGGGCTATTTCATTTTCTGCAATAATTGTGTGAATTATCATGGCTCATTCTTTGCCATGTTACTTGGCTTCTGCAGCAGCCACTTTGTCACTGTGCATGCAGACTCCTAGGGAAAAAGGGCTAGTAGATGCAAGAACTGCAACGCTTTTGTGATGTTTGTTTTCAGTGTTTTCCTACACCTGCGAGTCAACCAGAAGCAAGTCAAAAATTCTTTTCCAAATAAATGACAGTAAGTCTCAGGGCAATCATCATCCTTATAAAGCCAAATCCACGCTCCTTTAAAATCCAATTGCTTCTCTTTTGGGTTATTTTTTTTCTTGATCATGTAGCCATTGACATAATCCATGTGAGAATCATTGCATCATTCAGGCTCGGAAGGGATTTCAGAAGGTCTTGACTTCAAAGCAGGAGCTCAGATTAGGGCCAAATCTGTTAGCCTTCAGCCCTGCTGAGACATACTGGCGGCTCATGTTTGGCTCACTGCCCACCAAGGCCCTCAGGCCTTTCTCAGCAGAGGTACTCCTCAACTAGTTCAGTCCCCAGCCTACAACAGTGTTAGGGGTCAGTTCTCCAGTGCTTTGCATATGTCCTTACTGAATTTGATGAGGTTCCTGTTGACTTGTTCCTTCAATCTGTCTGTGGATAACAGCCCTGACCTCCAGCATATAGACTGGTCCCACCAATTTTACATCATCCGCTGTTGTAATGAATGGGCATTCTGTCTCCTCCAGGTCACCCATAAAGGCATTAAACAAGATATCTCAGGAGAGACCTCTGGGAAACCGTAACCATCCATCAGGTAGAATGTGACAATCCATTAATTATTACTTCTATTTTTCATTTATCTACTTGTCCACTGGTCTAGAGTGTAGCGTCTCACTGGATACAGGGATACTGCAGGAGATGGCACTGAAGGCCTTGCTAAGGCCAGCATAAATGACATCCACTGCTCTCATCCACAAGTCTAATCTTTTCAGCACAGAAGGCAAACAGGTGCATCAGGCATGATTTATCCATAGCAAATCTACGCCTGTTGTTACCAGATCCTCCCTCTTCATATGTCCAGCAACAGCTTTCCAGGGGACATAGTCTATGATTCGCCCAGGAAATGGATGAGGCTATTTTAGTATATAGTTACTAAAATACACCTGTACTTGAAGACTTAGGAGCTTTAGTAAATTCTAATCAGTAACATCTGTCAGCTCAGATTAATTGTCTGTCTTCATTTAGTAGACTCGAGAGCAGTTTCTTTCAACAAGACCACGATGGACACACTACTTAGGCCTCTGACTGCAGGAACGTGAGGATGGAAGTTATGGGTCTGTCACGCTGAGGAAAAGACTTCTGCTCAGTTAATGGAAGAGCCTGTGAGCACCAAGTGCTCCAGCAGAACGAGGACCATCCACAGCCACAGCCAGTGCCCGTAAGCTCCTGGTAGGTTGTTTCCTCAGCACATGCTCACAGATGTGCTCTCTGTCCTGATCCCTGTTTAAATGCATGGGAAACATATCCATCTCATTCGAAGTATGCATCAAAAAATACCTTGCAGAGCTACAGGTATGGGTGAGCAACTTCTATTTCCATCATAGTAAGAATACCTTTGGAAAGGAGTGAGGGAAGACCAGGAGGTGGCCCCAGGATCAATTGTCTGTGCGTAATGCTGGGAGGCCAGGGGAGAGCAGCCATGTCTCCTTTATTCTTTCCATGTCTGCTTTATTCTTTCCAAGGAAACTGAGAATGAAGGTTTATTTACAGCTTCTAGATTGTTCTCTGGAGTAGTGTCTGGCATGCCTCATATACCTCAACAGGGAATTGTATCCCATCTTGCTACAATATGACGTACTGAAAGCTCATAGCTATAAATATACAGATGTTTTCCCAAGTAGGGATTTTTCTCCCATGGAGAAAGGCAGCATCTGGCACATTCTACTCCTTCAGTGTGTCCTCCAGGGTTGGGTGGGTAATGCAGTTTTATGGTGATTCACAACCCAGGGAGTAATAATGCAACGAGAACGCCGCAAGCATAAGACTTCTTGTCTGAAGAAGCACTGAAAAGAAACACAGACGTGATGTCTATTGGTTGGGAGAATATTCTCTTAAGGGAGCAGATATTTTTCTAGCTGTAGCTGACAGAGATGTTCTTTATTACATGAACATGCCCAAAAATTTACTATCACTGTTCGACAGCTGTCACAGTGTTCAGATTTTGGATATGACAGCGTAGCATGAGTTTTATTTTCATCATGCAAAATGGTTGGGTAAAATTCTTCAGCAGTACAGCACATAAATAAATCATCTGCTCAGAGAGTTTTATACATAAAAATAGAAATTCTTTAGCTTCACCTTTTGATTTGAAGACAAGCTATCTGCATTTAAAACTCTTGGCTCTAATTTAATATATACTTTCTCCTTGTGTCTCTCTTTCATCAATGACAAATATGGGATTTTTCCTTCAAGTGATATTGTTTTTGTATTGATATTTATAAAAGCTTTTTTTTTTAAATTAAATCTCAGAATATGTCCTTTTCTCTTTTTTATTGCTGCAATGTCCCCCAGCAATCACTGTATCATATCTGAGGAAGAAAAATAATTCTGTAGTGATGCAGAAATGCAGATTATAAGTATTTACCAAGGTCACAACACACTTTGAGTTCTAATTTTCTTTGCTTAGGTTCTTAGACTCTTAAATAGTGTGCACTTCATTCTGATAAAGTACTGCTTCCCATCTATTGTTGCAGGGTGCCAGTCTGATGGTATTCCTCTTTGATTTACCAAGTCATTAAATGCTGCAAGATGTTAGCTGGTGTTAACAATCATGCTCACTTAGCTCTACCAAAAGTGGTTCAAATGGTTATTGTCACCTGGAGGCCATTTCCTCCAGTGCTGAAAACATCAAAACTAATTGTGTCAGCACTCCAGGCTGTTTCATAGCAAAGTAACCATAAATTAACTCAAATCATCTTTGGACTCGGAGGTCAGGAAGCATCAGATAAAATGAATACTGCCAAAAGGCTAACTAAATTATACCTTGCAATTACCTTACATTTTCTTTGTTACATTGAATAGAAAGCACTTCTTAAGTTATACAAATTAAAAGAAAAAAATAAAAGAAACAGGGTCACAAGCAAAGGGAGAGGTGGACAGCTTGAAAACATTCTAAGCGTGGTCCTGACTGTGCTTTTGGTGGGATAGTTTTGGAGAATGATGGCAAAGGCAGGGTGGATGGACTGAAGCAGGCTATGGAAAGAGGAAGGAATAAAAATCAACTTGATGAGAAGGGGAGTAATTCCGGCTCATGGAATGAACTGGCTTCAGAAATGGTGGGTCTGGTGCCAAGAATTTCAAATAGACCTCTTGAGCTCAGAGAGATGATTGAGAGAGTGAGCTGGGTATATATATGAAAGGCCAGCTTAACATTCAGGTTAGTTTTTAAGTGGTGCTGACATAATTTATTTGCAGGCTGCCAGTGTGTCCTGCCCAGCTGTGCTAAAGGCCACCAACTGTGAGCCTGCCTTTGCACAGGCCCAGCAAAAGGCTGCTGGGGGCATGGGGAACCCTGAGTGCACAAGGTCCCCTGGTGGTCCTGTTGCTGTCCCAAAAGACACAGTGACATGAGAAGTGGTAAGCCACGGAGCTTGTGGCAACTGTGGTGCCATAGAGCTGATTGAATTTGCCACTAGAGAAAAAAAAGCAATGAGGAGGGAATGAGGACAGCTGCTGAATCTACTTAATAGATTCAGCACAGAAAAATGTACCAAGAAATGCCTTTTATGCTGTTAATAATGTTCTACTCTACAAGCTTTTAAAATTCTCTTGCAAAAATATCAAATATCAATTTATTTTTACAATGCTCTCACTGAGGTACATCATATAGTTCCTGAGCAGTTGGCGGCTTATCATGCTGCAGTCTGCAAGCTCTCTTCATGCCAGCCCCTAACTGATGGTAAGGTATTCTGACTGTATCATCAGCCCAGAAAACTCCCTACACAGCTGCGTTTTCTTATTGACACTCATAAATTCAATCTGGTGCCTATCTGACAGACTCATAAATAGCTCAGAAAAAATACTATTACTGCATCAAATTGTGCCAGTTTTTCCCCCAGATGTGAGACACTCCTTCCTTCCTCCTCTTTCTTCTTTGTCAAATCTGGAAATTGGCATTGTCCATTGCAAAGGGAATTTTCTGGTTTGTACATCCTTGCCCTAAAAGTGAAAAAAAGATCTGTGTTCAGTTTGTGCTCTTGTAAGCGTGCCCATCTGTTCTCTTTGCATTACATGTATGTGCCCCTGCAAGCTCTTTTTAGCAATCTATAACTCAAGCAGAAATCTTCCTTGTCTCCTCAGACCCTACTTCAACCTATTTACTCTTGCTAATGGCAGAGCATTCCTATCCCCATCAAGGAACAGATGGTTGGAGTTTGTAACTACGTGATGAAAGCAACCACTGTTTACTACAACGTGTAATTTTGATTCCTAACTTAGGTTGTATTCTAATTACATTTTACATTTGCAGCTCTGTTTATTTCCACATTCAATTCTAAATTGGTTCAACCATCACTATTAAAACATCATCTCTACAGCTGCTCAGCTGGATTCAAGAATCCTACTTTTTGTGGTCATCATGGAGAATTCTGTGTTTTGAATTTATGGCCATATATTATATTACAAACAAACATTACACTAGTAATGTTTTATTTAACAATATTACCTGTAGGAAAATAAGATGTGCTAGTTTATCCCCAGCTGGGTGCCAGATGCCCACCAAATCATTCTATCACTCTCCCTCCTAAACTGGACAGGGGAGAGAGAAATATAATGAGAGGTTTGTAAGTCGAGGTAAGGACAGGGAGATCGCCCAGTAATTAGTGTCACGGGTAAAACAGACTCAACTTGGGGAGAAAAAGTTTGATTTTATTAATGAACAATTAAAACAGAGCAGAGAAATGAGAAAACTAAATCTTAAAATACTCTTACCCACCTCTCCTTTTCTCCGGGACTCTCCTTCCTTCCCCCTCAGCAGTGCAGGGGATGGAGGATGGGGGTTATGGTCGGTTCATTACAGATGGACCTTGCTGCTGCTTCTTCTCAGGGGGAGACCTCCTCACACTTCCCACTGCTACACTGTGAGGTCCCTCCAATGGGATATAGTCCCTCACAAACTTCTCCAACATTGGTCCTTCCCATGGGCTACAGTTCCTCATGAATTGCTCCAGCGTGGGGCCTCCCACGGTGGCAGCTCCTCACACCCTGCCCCAAAGTGGGTCATCCACCAGGAGAACAGTCCTTCAAGTGCTAACTGTTCCAGTCTGAGTCACTCACAGGATCACAAGTCCTGACAGCAAACCTGCTCTGCCTCCATGGACTGCACGGGGACAACTGCCTCACCATGGTCTTCACCACAGGTCACAGAGGAGTCTGTCTCCCACTGCCTGGGCACATCCTTCCCCTCCTTCGCCACTGACCTTGGTGTCTGTGGAGATGTTACTCCCACATTCTCACTCCCTTCTGTTGCCTCTGCCGTTTAGCAGCTGCCCAATAACTTCTTCACCTTCTCCAACATGCTATTCACAGAGGCGTTGCCTCAATCACTAATTGATTCAACCTTGGTCAGCTGTGAGTCCATCTTAGAGTTAGCTGGCACTGATCCTGTCAGCTACAGGGGAAGCTTCTGGCAGCTCTTTGTTTAAAGAAGCCTGTAGCCTCACTGCTACCAAAACCTGGCCCAGACATAACTGCCACATCGGCATAACAGTGAAATCTATTTAACCATAAAGAATTCATAACTAGAGCAAAACACAGACCACACAAACCACTCCTCATTTCCTTTCTCTCCCTTCTGCTCAGTTTTTCATGAGGAATGAGCATGCCTGCAGCCTAACTCCAGCTGCCATGGAACCTTTCACACTAGTCATAGGAGGAACTATTGATTTTAGGTTCACAGAAGATATGGATATGGTTTAGTGATGGGCTTGGCCATGTTAGGTTAGTGGTTGGACTCGATTATCTTAAAGGACTTTTCCCACCAAAACAATTCTGTGATTTCGTATAATTCTATGACTTTCATACTTGGGAGAAGAGACTGGCACCCACCTCACTACAATCTCCTTTCAGGACATCGTAAAGATCAAAAAGAACTTAGGATGAAGCCTTTCTTTGATGCCAAACAGAAATGTTAGGAAAACCACCAGAAATCTCTAGCAAGTGTCAGCAAAGGACCAGTGGTAGGAATGGAGCTGCAGAGCCAGCAGCTGCAGCTTGCGCCAAAGCCTCTTTGAAACACAGCTTCGTACAAGAAGCCTGGATTCAGGCTTCCCCTCTCCCAATCAACCAGGGTGCCTTCCTGAGAGCACAAGAGCTTCCTGAGAGACCTTTCCCGAGACTGGATAAGGGTCCCTGAGCAGAGCTCAATTAGAAGATGTGGGGAGAAGCTTGCACCTCAGCCAGCCCTGTTTGCTGCAGGAAAGCTGGGAGACAAACTCTTTTGCACATCCTACGAGAATGTGGTCTTTTCAACAGTTACTTGCACAGGACTCTCAGGCTGTTCCCTTTTCATGCTTTCCCCTTCTCCCTGTAGTAAAACTCTACCATTACAAAGCCTTTTGCATAAAGCCCTTCCTGTCATGTGGGGAAAGGTGACTGCTCCTAGTAAAAATCCTGCAGGCGTCCTTTTTAATTTTGTCATTTATGGGTGACTGGTAGATGTCAGGGTAAAGGTCTTAGAATAGGATATTGTGACATGGCCTCCAGGAATAGAAGGTCTCATATAAGGCTACAGAGCACAAACCACTACCCAGCACTGACCATTCCTTTAACTTCCAATTCTTGGGGTCATAGGCTCATGGGAAAATTCAGGCTGGAAGGCACCTCAGAAGGTCCAGCCTTCTGCTCCAAGCAAGGCCAACTGTGAGGTCAGACAAAGTTACTCAGGGCTCATATTCAATGTTGTCATTTTCTTCAGGCATCATTTGTTTCCAAGCTTCTTTATTTCCACCAGTTTCATAGGCTTGCCATGTTTATTGTTGCCAGGGCTGTCCATTCCTCTGGACTACTTCAGTGCTCATGTTGTCAAAGTGCCAGAACTGCAAACTGCTGTAACCTGGCCTCTGCTTAGAGACCTCTCTCAGAATCTTTCATCTACCTTCCATGTCAACCAGACTACTGAAATTCTGGACAACTTTTCTGTGCTCCCTTGCTGATATTTGCTCAAAGAAAAAGGTCACAGAAGTAATATTTATGTAGCAGGTGTTTAGTGGCAGCCCATAAAACCTTTTAATCTTGTGACATATGTTCTGATGAGACTGTCAGTGGAAAGTATGAGGTTTTTGTGGTAGCCCAGGAGATAAGCCAGCCCATTTTCTTGCTTTCCATTAGCCCTTCTTGGTGTGCCATATACTTCAGCATCATATGCCATGCACCAGTTTCCCCTACTCTGTTCCATCACAGCCAGATTTGGGCTGTGCCCATTCTCTCTCCCTGTGTATGTAGGTTGTTGTGGTTTAGCCCAGCCAGAAAAAAAGCACGACAGTCTTGCTCAGTGCCCCCAATCCACTCCCACCCTTGTTAGGATGGCAGAGGCCCCAGCAACAGGGAAGGAAAAAAGATAACCAAACATGATGTGGATTGAGACAAGGGCAGGGAGGGCTCACTGCCAATTATGGTTCTGAGCAAAACAGACTCCAATACTCAGAGAGGAAAGTAGGAAAGTTTATTCTTCTAGCTACAAGAAAGAGAACAGAACAAAAAGTGAAAAGGGAGCAGGATGATGAGAAAATGACATCCAACACTTTAAGATCTCCTCCCCCATTCCTCCTTTCTTCCCGGGCCCAGCTCACTGCTCCAGGTATCTCTACATCCACCCCCTTCAACGGCTCAGGGGGGCAGGGGAATGGGGGATGTGGTCAGTCTCTCACAGATGGGCTCTTCTTTCTTCTTAGAGAAAGACAACTCTCGTTCTTCCCCGGCTCCAACACAGGGTCCCTCCCACGGGACACAGACTCCTCTGGGCATAGTCATTACCCCTAGTGTGGGGTCTTTTATGAAGTGCAAACAAATCTCAGCTTCACCAGTCCAGGTGAGCCTCTGCTCCAGCACACCTCCTCCTCTCTTCCCTCACTGACTTTGAGGTCCACATGGTTGCTTCTCTCTTTTCCAACTCCTTGCACCACCACTAGCTGGAGAAGAAGAACATAACAAAAGGAACAGGAAGAACCCTCCTCTTCTGGCTTCTTCTTTAAAAGTGATTGTGGAGGCATCTAATTGGCTCAGCCCCAGAAGTGGGTCTGGCTCAGAGCTGGGGAGGGTTTCAAACAACTTCTTACAGCAGCCATCCTTACAGCCTCTTCCCCATTACCAGAAATGGCTTTATGTCAAACCATGACATTTCTGCGAAGGGGGAGATGGAAATAAGAATATGCAATTAATTGTTTCCTTAATGGCATGCATTGTACCTTTAGCAATATTTTTGTTTTGCTAAGTTGAAACTAGGTTTCTTTTTTTTTCCCCCCAACATTTGAGAGTATTATGCATGAGGCTTTCAACATTAATACACTATTGCAAAAATAAGCATCAAAGTTGTAGTAAAGTACTCCAACAAGCTTGCTCAAATGCAGAGAAAACCTTACTTTTGGGTGTCAAATCTGCTTTTGATAGGAACAAAATTAAGGGAGTTCACAAGCCTCAAAACATTTGCTTGCTCATTAGATGTGTTGAGGATCTACACAAGGAAATCAGCGATTTGCAGGCTTGTCTCCAGTACAATCTACTACAATCCTATTGCCAATACAATAAACACATCTACTTAAAAAGTTCTGATGGAAAAATGCACATCATAAAAATGTAGTTGTGATATAGTGAAAACATTTCTGCTGAAGTAAAAACATAAACAAAGGAAAAATGTCCAAATACAATGTTTTGAGTACCCTGCTTTGCTTCCAAATACAATAACAGGTTTTGTGCCATTAGTGTTAATTTATCTGTATATATAATGTTAATTTATCTGTATATATCACGTAATAACTTCATATATTATTTAAGTACACAGTGATTAATACTATACAAGCATGAGACTATGCTATTATGATCCAACTCTCTGAAAGTGTAATATTTCAGTGTTGTAAAAACAAATGCCAAGTCCAAATAAAAATGCAGACATTTCAGTTTGGCATCCAGATGAGGAAGAAAACCTGCTAAAAACAACCAAGAAGAAAACTGGAATTTTATGTGGAGCTGGATACCTGATTTCTGATTACTTCTAGTAAGCTTCTGCAAGACGATGGAGTCTGAAAAAGTCTGCATTTCTCAGCTATGTCACCAGCAGCACAGCTGCAAATATTGTCTTAACAGCAGTAATTGCCCTGGTCTTTCCCTTGCGGCTGCCACTTGTCATCCTTGAGGATTCTCTCCTCCCATCTTTGCTCTTGGTGACAGTAGTTTCCTATAACATAAACTCAATGTAGAGAAGAGAATTTCATGAGCAGCTCAGAAAACTACTTCTACAAAGAAGCTTTTCTTAGAGAGTCATGGGTATAATTCGACAAAGATAGCTACCATTTCCAAACGCATTTTCTCTGAGATTGGAAGTTGCTGTCTATACAAGAAAAAGGAATTGGTGTCAACTAAGATGAATAACATAAAATTTTGATCCCAGGTTCAAACAATACCAGTAAAACTGCTCTGAGCTCTATTTGCAGTGTTAATGCCATGACAATGAGTCCTTGATTTTTACAATAATGGAGTAATTTACGATGTTTCTTGCAAAACAAGATATGCTGCTGAAACGAACGCAGTTGGCTACACCCACTACTGGATTTGCCGTTCTTCAAAATTCTCTGGCTAGAGTATTGATGTGCCATTATTCATTCCATGTCAGACTTTTTCCTCTTAATTTTGGTGAAAAGAGTTCTGTTTTCCTAGGAGTGGAGTTCTTAGCTAGTTTGTTCCATCATTCCTTCGCTGAAGTTTTCTTATTTTTTTTTCTTAATTAAAGAAACATATTTATAAGTTACTATATGCAGACAGAAAACATCATGTATGAAAATTAGACTATGTAAGGCAGTCAACAGTATTTCTCTACTTTCACTGTATGATTTTTGTTTTCCTTTCACTGCTGTCAATGCAAACTTCCTGCTGGCTTTTGTTCAAGTAAAACTATTTTGGTGTTTACTCAGGTGAATGTTTAAAACCAGGGGTAAAAGCTTATGAACAGATGCTGACCTTTACTTGACTCTAGGAATGGGCTTAGTAGAAAGGAGCAGACGGTTTGCGTGTGTATAAAGCTTTGAGGAAACCAAGTCTAGGCACAGAATAGAGAAGACAAGGACTAGATCTTAGATGAGTTATAAAATTGTTACCTCTCAGGAGCTAGGAAGCTCTTCTGCATCTCTAAAGAGATTTTAGGCATAAAACTCAGAAACAAACCCAGACAAAGTACCTGACCAACTTATTACTGAATCTATTACTGAAATTACTTGCTGCACAAGCTTCCTGTATTCTTCCCTAGCCAGATAACTGCACTCTGTATTTATGCCACGTATTTTAAGAATTTCACTGTGGTATGAGGTCTAAAATTGGCATCAGGGGAGGCCAGGAACATGGGGGAGGCATCTTGGGAGGCAATTTATGCTACCTGTTGGCTTTTGGAGATGCCTACCATTGAATTTTTATTGAAAAAAGTCTTCCTTGACCCTTTGTGGTTTGTACTGAGGTCTTACAAACCTGTTACCTGCAACGTGCAGTACTAAAAAACTTATTATCAAAGTCTTTACTGTAAGATACTAGGACTTCTCAGTCAAAACCCACTCTGTAGCAGAGCAATGATTTCTTCTGCTGGTGCCCTCAATGACTGCTGTGAGGTACCAATTATGCCAGATTGGTTGCATCTCTCTAACATCATAGGTAGGTTTCCTGAGTAGTTGCAGTAGCTCCTGACAAACATACTGTTTTAGTCTGGATGTGTCAGGTCTGGAGATTTTCTTTCTCACTCATCAGAGAAATATTTTTCTCTAAAGGCTTTTCATGCTCACTGCAGTTATGTGTTTGATCCTCAATAGACAATTACTATGTCACCTGCTGTGTTTGCTTGGTGGCAAAGACAAATAGATGACTTTGCACCCTCTTAGAAGAGACTACTTCTGTTTTGTTGCAGAATTCGATCTGCATTGGTACACAGCAAAACCTGCAGTCTGGGAGCAAGACGAGTCACACCTCCCCACCTGTACAGAGCAATTGCAGCTGGTGTTGAACAGACATGGCTGAAGCAACTGTACAGTGGAGTTCAATTTTTCTTGGTATCAGTTGAGACTGGTGCTTGCCTACTTGATATGAAAGTCTGTTGCTTTAATATGAATATTATGTGTTGTGACAGCCATTTCCAGTGGCTTTCCACTGGCAGACGGGTATTTATGGGTGTATTCCATCCTGGCAAACTTACTAGCACTGGGATCTGTAGTCCAGATTTTATGTCATCATAGAATGGTAGGGGTTGAAAAGGACCTTTAGAGATCATCTAGTCCAACTCTCTGCCAAAGCAGGTCCACCTAGATCAGGTCACACAGGAACACGTCCAGGTGGGTTTTGAAGACCTCCAAGAAGGAGACTCCACACTCTCCCTGGGCAGCCTGTGCCAGGGCTCCCTCAAAGTGAAATATTTTTTTCTTATGTTTAAATGGAACTTTTTGTGTTCCAGCTTCATCCCATTACCCCTTGTCTTATCACTAGATACAATAGAAAAAAGGGATGTTCCAACCTCCTGACACCCACCATTTAGATATTTGTAAATGTTAATAATATGTCCCCTCAGTCTCCTCTTCTCCAGACTAAACAGCCCCAGTTCCTGCAGCCTTTCCTCGTATGAAAGATGTTCCAATCCCTTGATCATCTTCATGGCTTTCTGCTGGACTGTGAAGTCCCTCTTGAGCTGGGGAGCCCAGAACTGGACACAGGACTCCAGATGAGGCCTCAGCAGGGAAGAGTAGAGGGGGAACAGAACCTCCCTTGACCTGCTGGCCACACTATTCTTGATGCATCCCAGGATGCCATTGGCCTTCTTGGCCACGAGGGCCCATTGCTGGCTCATATTTAGTTTATTATCAACCAAGACTCCCAGTTCTCTCTCTGCAGAGCTGCTCTCCAGCAGGTCAGCCTCAGCCTGTACTGGTGCATGGGGTTGTTCCTCCCCAGGTGCAGGACTCTGCACTTGTACTTGTTGAACCACATGAGGTTCTTTTACTCTATATCAAGTATATCCCTAGTTTAATTGACTTCCATTTACTTTCTACACTATAGAAAAGGGTTAAAACGCATGTGAATTAAATGCATTACATCATAGAATCACAGAATGGTAGGGGTTGGAAGGGACCTTTAGAGATCATCTAGTCCAACCCCCCTGCTAAAGCACGGCCACCTAGATCAGGTCGCATAGGAACATGTCCAGGTGGGTCTTGAAGACCTCCAAGGAAGGAGACTCCACAACCCCTCTGGGCAGCCTGTGCCAGGGCTCCCTCACCTGAACAGTGAAATAGTTTTTTCTTATATTTAAATAGAACTTTTTGTGCTCCAGTTTCATCCCATTACCCCAGATCTATTACAATAGTGCATAGGTCTTTTGAATCTCTTTTAAGATATCTTCAGATCTTCATGTTCTTTTGGGATTAAAGTCCCTTCCATAGACCATCTGTTTTCTAGATGTTTTTTAATCCAACTCTTTTTGTTTGTTTTTCTTTGCTAAATTGAAAATAATTGAAGAGAGTAATAAAAGTTTTGGTCAATTAACAAAATTACTATCAAACCGCTCTCCATCAACTATCAGCAGTCCTGGCTCACTGGAGAGGTCCCAGTGGACTGGAGGATGGCAAATGTGATGCTCATCTACAAGAAGGGCCTCTCACTTAGATGAGGTGCTGAGGGACATGATTTAGTGATGGGCTTGGCAATGTGAGGTTAGTGGTTAGACTCAATGATCTTAAAGGCCTTTCCCAAATGTAATGATTCTATGATTCTATTATTCTACCATGCAGTGTCATAATCATTGAAGTGTGTTTCTGAGGAGATCGCTCCCAGCTTTCCTGACTCTACCAACAGTGACAACTACATCTTCCCTCACTGTGAACGTGACGTAGGCTCCTTGGTCATTTGTGAACCCACTGCAGACACATAGAATTCAATGGCTTAGACTACAGCTGACTTCCAGACCAACAAGTCTAGAGAAAGCCAAGAATATCCATGAGCTACCATGTTGGTCTAAGATTGGCAGCAAAAGTTGATAGAGTAAAAGAATGCTCTCGGGTTGTGGAAGCTGCAGGGTTTTTTTTGAGAATGAGTGACAAAAGTGAAACTTCATGCATACATATCTTGTCTAGCCTTAACTATACAACAGAGTGTTTTAAGGTATTCATTAGCGGTACCTCAACTCAAGTGGAGAGGGGAGAGAAAGCGATTAGCATCTCCAGAGAACCGCTAATCTTGTCACAGAAAAATCAGTGCTACAGTTATGGATTGAATTGATGGACTGTAGAGGGGACTTACTTAACAAGCTGTGAGCCCTACTGTCGTGGTTTAGGCCCATCAGGGAACAAAGACCACGATTAGCCTCAAGTACCGAAGAGGCTGAGAATTGCTCAAGGGCAGGGAGGGCTTAATTGCCGCTTAAGGTTCAGGACAAAACGGACCAGGATACTTGGTTTGGGGAAGAAAACAGAAAACCAGAAAATAATTTAATGCAACATCAACTAAAACATACCCACAAAAAACCCAAAACATAACCAAAACGAAACAACACAGAGGAATACGTCAATGAAGAGTCCAACCAGCCTTTTTAAGAACACCTTCCCGCCACACCTCCCCTCTTCCCGGGCTCAGAGCCCTGATCCCGGGGTTTTTACCTTGCCCCTCCCTGAACGGTTCAGGGGGGCAGGCAGTGGAGGTCTCAGTCAGTCTGCTCCCAACGGCTTCTGCCGTTCGTCCCTCCTCAGGACGGGCCAACTCCACACCAGTCCTCCCTGCGAGTCCGTGGGGTAGCTCACACACATGGCAGCCCTGCACGGGCTGCTCCGACGTGCACCCAGTCCAAAGGCTGCAGCTCCTCCCTGCTTCTCGTGTGGGGCTGCTCTGCGGCGTGCAGGCTCTCCAACACGGCCTGGGCCATGGCCGTCTCCCCACACAGTCCCTCGCCCGTCCGGGCTCACTCACATGGAGCTGCTGGTGGCTCTCAGTCCTGCCACGGATCTCCATAAGTTTCAGGGGCACAGCTTGCATTCTCGCCACGGCCTGCAGAAGGGTCTCCGGTCTACTGCTCCTCCTTCCTTCCTCCTTCTCTGGCCGAAGGGTCCGCGTGGTCGCCTCCATCTTGTATCCCTCTTACACCTCCCCTCTTGCATTTCAAATTCCCGTCCCCTAAATAGTGATCGCAGAGGCGCCAGATTGGCCCAGCCGGGCCGGAGGTGGGTGTGAACCCAGGAGCCGGGGGAGGGTCCGCAAACTCTTTACCGGGTCTTCACTGCAACCCGCTCCCCCTGTTACTAAGCCAAAAGCTGCTCCTTGCTAAACCAGAACACCTACCTAAATGGATGCTGGTTATTCCCACTGCATCTAGTAGACTGCATGGATTGACAGATCATTGTTACCTCTGGAGGCAGATGCTGGAGCAAACCATGGGAGCCTTTAGAATATAACAGGGATTACTGTCTAGCAGAAAGCTTTCTCGCTATGAAATTCTTCCATTGAAGAATTTTAAATGCATTAGAATCTCCAAAGACCTTGTAAAAATCTTGGGATAATTAAATTTGAGAAACAGGACATGAAGTGCACAGTTGAGGAGAACTGTATTTATTCTTTGCTAAAAAGACCAGGTTTAAAATAAATAGGTACAAATAGTTCCTGCACTGAATTTTGTTAGGTTTACCTGTCTCTTTTTCAGCATGCCATATATACATAGTATTTAATACTGGACAGAATCATTCCAGCATGTTATTTAAGGGCCATCGGCCTGCTTCCAATTTCAGCAGCCACTGCAAATGGAAGAATAATTTTAACAGTGGCACATTTTGCAATGAGGATGTGAGTCTTGGAGAGAAGTCTCAGAATTCTTCTCAGAATTTTTATTACAGAATATCTTCTTTTGCAGATTTTACTTCTAGGAGTTTCCCCTGAGGAAGACTAAACACCAAGTGTTGGGATGGACAGTGTACATATCTCACTAAGAACCCACTGTCCTTGTCCATAAAGTGACTTTAGCTATTCCAAAAATTAGAGATTGCTACTCGTGAACTAGATAAGGGAGGGAATGGTTGTTTAATCATCCTAACAGCCAGATAGCTCTGATATATGAGTGATCTTGTATAGAAAGTGACAAGCACAGGCATTAATCAAAAGTACCTGGAGTTGTGGGAAATCTCACAGAAGCAGAAATTACTGTTATTGCCACCTGCCACTTCCATTCCTTCAAATCAGGCTGGTGTAGAAACAGCTGTCAAACTAAGATTTAAGTACCTATGGCAAATCTCAATCTGATTGAGGTAAATAAAATAGCTACTTCTGTTTATTATTGAAATTGCCAGGTGGGAAATTGGCCATAATCATTTGGAAGTGCTACAAATTGGCTTCAAATTATGAGTGAAATGGGAGGTAACTGATCTGCCAGTTCAGTTGGAGGAAAAAGTCCATAAAATTACTTTAGCTATTCCAAAAATTAGAGACTGCTATACATGAACTAGATGAGGAAGGCAATAGTTATTCATCCTAGCACAACTGGTTCAATTTGTGCTAAGGTCATCCATGCATGGACTGGTCATCACAGGGGGATCTGGCTTATGTTTAGCTTCAGTGGAAGCCATCAGGATGGGTATTTCCTCATACCAGAAGCCTCAGCTGTCTTCTCATTTGGTGTCCATCTTCTGATAATAGCTCTACAATGTGTTTTTCCACTGGGATAAGTCTTGACCATGCTGATCTTCACCTTTTTTTACAGTAATATCTCTAAATAGGTATTTCCACTTTCACTCCTTTTTCATCATATAAAATGACTTTCTCTATTCAGAATATGTCTTTGGATGCTTGTCTGTATGTAGATTTGTATTTCAAGTGGCCAACTTTCCTCCCCTTACCCCAGCATGACTTAGACTTTCAGGGACTATCTAGCAACAGGACAAGGGGTAATGGGATGAAGCTGGAACACAAAAAGTTCCATTTAAATATAAGAAAAAACTATTTCACTGTTCAGGTGAGGGAGCCCTGGCACAGGCTGCCCAGGGAGGGTGTGGAGTCTCCTTCAATGAGGTCTTCAAGACCTGCCTGGACATGTTCCTATGTGACCTGATCTAGATGGACCTGCTTCTGCAGGGGGATTGGACTAGATCATCTCTAAAGATCCTTTCCAACCCCTACCATTCTATGATGACTTTATGGAGAATGGATGCCTGGTGGTGGCTGAATCTTGACAGCAGTAAGGACCAGATCCACATCTGGCAAATCCTGCTAGTGGACAACCTCCTCGGTGCCAGCAACCTAATCCTCATAGAGTCCCTGTGTTCAGCCTCTTTCCTTCCATCCCTGCTTTCTCCTGTGTCCAAGTCATCACCTTCTCCCCTTATACTGACCTCTCCATGCTTGCTGCTGCAGGTAGATGAGGGCAGGTGGCTCATTTAGCCATTTGGGTGGTAGCCAAATTTCACCCCCCAGTGAAGGCAAGTGGCTCAGCCAGTAGCATCTCCAAGTCTACCTGTTGGACCATGCTGCTTTAGATACATCAAGGCTTTCCTATCAAATTCAGCTCACTTTAATTAGACAGCTCTTGGGAGAGAGACTGACTCATCTTGGGCATTGCCTGGAACAACCACAAGAGATTTAAACAGCCATAGTGAATTCTAGCAATGAGGAGCACTGCCAACGGGGTCTGCAAATAGGGATTCAGAGGCTGCAGCAGCTCATGCAGATGGGCTTATGAGAAAAACGGTGCACCCTGCTTGTAGGCCCACAGCCTGGGGAAGTGATGTTGTCTCTGCCATAATGGTGGGTGCTCACCTGAGAGTTAAAACCAGCATTTCTATACAGAAAGCCCCCGAGATGTCTGATGCCTCCACCCAGATGGAGCTCATAAGTAAGGGGGCTTCAGTACAGGTCAAAACAAGTGCCCCTTCTCCTGGAGAAAAGGTAATTAACTCAAAAGACATGCAGGGGTTGATAATCTGTTACATCAGGTGGCTGAGTTGCAGGAAACAGCAAAAAGGCAGCACAGCATTAGAGCGACCAAGACAGAGAAGTGGTTTCAGAACCATGTTCCTGTGGCAGACACCACAGAGAATGTAGCATCTTGGACCCTGGTGAACCCCAAAAGCAGGACTCTGCTTCAGTCCCCACCCTCCAGCATTACAACCAAAACCAGATACGAATTTTTAATAGCTATAGACACTCATGAGCAAGATCTGCAAGGAAAAGCTGTACCAGCAGCACACTGGATATCAAAGAAAGAATTTCTGAGCAATCATGATGGGTGACTCTGTTAAGGGGCACTGAGGCACTCATGCTTTTCTGACATGAAGTCACAGGAGGCATGCTGCCTTCAAGGAGCTAAGGTCTAAGATGTTGCTGACAAGAGTGACACAACTTGTCAAGAGCACAGACTGACTATTGCTACTCTTCAATGCATTAATGACACTGCAAACAAGTTGTAGAGATCAAGGGATATCCAAGAAGACTGGAAGAAGGCTAATGTTGCCTCCATTGACAACAGGGGCTTAAAGGAGGATTCAAGAAACACTGGACACTTTTAAGATTCAGCTGAACAGAGTGTTGGGCCATCTTATCTAGACTGTCCTTTTGCCAAGAAAGGTTGGCACAGTTGATCCTTGAGGTGCTTCCCAACCTGGTATTCTATCATATACTCATAGACCATAGACTCATAGAACAATCCAGGCTGGAAGGGACCATGGAAGATCACCTGATCTTACATGTATTATTAATGCATGAAAATAAAACTGTGGAAAACAATCTAATTTTTAATGTTTTATGCTATTCACTTTACAGTTACTGAGGCTTCCTTCCATAAGTTGTTTTCCTTTCTTCCTCCTTTTGTGTAATAAATCAATACTATAATGATGTCAAATTACAGCATCTCTGGAAAGTATGTACCTCGGGAAGCAAAGTGGCAGACTTACTATTTCTTATGTTCTCCATTTGCAAGCTGAATTGAAATGCTGCAAATGTAAACGTGATGAAAATTTAGTACAAAAGATGGCTTCAACTGCATAATAAAAGTGGACTGAAATTAGTAATTGGGAAGAGAGAAGCAACTGTTGGCTTTTGCACAAAGGGTGAAAGGATGGCTATTGGGGAGAAGCACAGGGAGCTGTATGTGTGTGTTTGTATGTGTGTGTGTGTACACACGTTACCATTGTGAATCCCTGCTCAGAATCACTACTGCCCAGACCCAGAGCAGCAGAATCACAGCAAGTAGAGTCCATCAGCAGCCACAAAAAGCTCCTGGGTCCTGCAATCTCTAACAAAACTCAAAAGCCAGAATCTATGTGTATTTATTAATGTTTACTACACATCACATTTTTTTATCCATTTGATATTAAAGCAACAAATTCAGAAAGCCTCTGCAATCAAAGAGAAGGTTGGATGACATCTTGTTTCATTTGATACGTAGGTCTACAGCAGTTCATATGCTAAAACTACATTTATGAGTTTATAAAATGGCTGCTCTTCTCTGCCCTGATAATATACTGTTACTATCTCTATTTGCCAGGACATTTTTGCCGTTTTGAGACTAAACTTGCTATCCGTTTTCTGATAGATGTAAATATCTTCCTTTCACCATCTTGCCTCTAAGACTTCCAATACCTGAAGTTGTTTATAAAAGTATGTGGAAGATATTAATTGCTTCCTGCAACACATTACACTTTCAGACTGAATCTGAACTTTCCACTAATATGAGTGGAACAGCTATGCACATAACTCTGACTTGTTTGTAATTATCAAGAATGTGATTGCCTTAAAAGAAGTGTAACTTAGTATTTTCAGAAAGAGGTATTGTACCATTTCAGCCATTCCAAACATTTATTTTCTGCTATTTTGGGAAAAGGAGTTAAGGATTAGTCACAAGTTGGTATATCATAGAATCACAGAATGGTAGAGGTTGTAAGGGACCTCTAGAGATCATGTAGTCCAACCACATGACTATATGACCACCATATGACCACAGAAACATCCAGAAACTGATGGTAAACTACAGAAGTTAATTGGGTTTTTTCTTGGTCAGCTGTGTCTTGTGAGTCATTTCAGTTGTTTACAATACTGAAATGTATATCTAAGTCACTATCCTCCATAGTCAGTGATTTTGTCATAATTTATCTGCTGTACATGAGACGTTGTGGTATAAGCCCACCTGGGAACAAAGCACAATTCAGCTGCTCACTCTGTCCTCCCACCTGGCGATGAAAAAAAAAAGAAAAAAAGAAAAGCTAACCAAGGGCCTTGTAGGTCAAGACAAGGACAGGGAGAAATCACCAATTATAGTCCCAGGAAAAATAGATTTGACTTAGGGAAAAAAACAAATTTGTTTTAATCCATCATCAATCATAAACAAAACCAAATACAGTAGGATGTTGATAAATACAACCAGATTTTAAAAACAACCTTACTTCCACTCCTCTCTTCTTTCCAGGCTCAGCTCCCTGCTCCCTCTGTCTCTGCTTCCTCCTCAAGGCAGTGCAGGGGGACAAGGAATGGAGGTTGCAGTCAGCCCCTCAGAGATTCTCTCTGCTGCTCCTTCCTCCTCAGTGGGAGAGGACTCCTGATATGCTTCCTCTCCTCTAGGATGAAGTTTCTCCCACAGGAGATAATCCTCCATGAACTTCTCTGATGTGAGTCCTTCCCACAGGCTGCAGCACCTCACAAACTGCTCCAACATGGGTCCCTTCCAAGGGCTGCAGTCCTTCAGAAACAGACTGCTCCAGCACGGGCTTCCCACAGAGTCACAGCTACCTTCAGGCACAGCCATCTACTCCAGTGTGAAGTCTTCCAGATGCTGCAGGTGGTTCTCATCTCCATTAATCTCCATGAGTTGCACGGGGACGACTGCCATCTCACCATGGGATTCAGGCAGTATCTGATCCAACACACCTCTTCCCCTCCTTCCTCATTGACCTTGTCTGTATGGTCATTTCTCTCTCATCCCACTTCCTCTCAATCAGTTTCTCCTACTACTTCCTCTCTTGCCTTCTTAAATAGTGATCGCAGAAGCCTCATAAGAACAAGAAAAGCTGTGCACTGGATGTGTCTGTTTCTTTTCATGATTCCAGGGATGATCAGCTCCATCTCAGATATGCACATTTTGTGAGGTGAATTCCAACATAACTTTTCACATTCAGCCCATGGCATGACTTTAACACATTACATTAGTCACTCCCAAACAGAAGGACCCTGACACATCACAGTGCCTCTTGATCTTACTTCTGTCTTTGTCATGAACACACAATGATAACAGCAAAGTGTGTTATCATGTATAAGATAGCATCTAAGTATTCTACAGTCCATTTATTTGGGGAATGGTGCTAAACTCGTTTGGAAAATAGCCCAAAAAAATTTCCTCTTTACATTTCCCCAGCAACTTGCTACTTTCTTATTTGCATTGACATAAATCTATAGGAGGCCCTTTATAGAACAATACACAATAAGGATAATAGATATCTAAAATAGCACAGCAAAGATCAACAATGAGAGTGAAACATAGAAGATATTTTTTAAAGTGATATTTAAAGGCACTTTGAGCCAAGGAGGGTAGGCAGGTGTGACCAGCAGTGTGGTTGAGAGATGCTTCTGGCAAATAAAGCGTTTATCTCTCTTCTCAACCAGTGGTACCTGTTCCGTCCTACCCTCCAGAAGGGCTGCTCAGTCTACCCAGGCTTACTCAGCTGCACTTGCTGCCAGCATCCCACAGTGATGGGATTCTAGAGAACTTCTGAGAAATCCATATTCTTTGCTCCTAAGGCATTCAACAGAGAGTGGCCAGAACATTAGTGCAATGGATTCACACTACTGATGTAACATGAACACTAAAATGATTTAATGGGTGGAAAGCACATAACTGGTTGCAAAATATGCCAATTTGATATCAATAGATCTTAAATGTGTGCTTAAAATGAAGTGCTTTTGAGACTGAAGTGCTTTTTGGGTCACAGGACATGTTAAAGGACTTCAAAAAGGAATATTTAAATGGCTTCTAAACCAGTGTTCTAACCATAAGCATTTTCATTTATTTTAGATTTGGGCTTTAATCAAAAATCCAGTATCCAATTTTGCATGTCTTAAAACTGAATTCTGTTCTGTTTGGACTTCAGTGGTTATACCATCTAGGAGCCTGGTCCCCCAAAAGTCATCTCTGGCTAAATTGCAGTGAGGTATTTATTTTTAATAAGTCTTAAGACAATTAAAATAATATTGGCTTACTGTATAAGCAAGTACTCCTAAGCAGAGGTCATCTGTCTTTATTTAGCTGTTCTACATGGAATGCAAAAATCACCATGTAACAATGTCACTGCAGAAGGCGGCATTTCTTACCCTGTTTTCTTAGTTGTAATGTTAAATAATATCAAGGAGCTAGCAAAAAATCTATGTAAGAGATTTTCTTGTAGGAAAGTGGGTTCTTACTGAAATTTTCTTTTCTTTTCTTTCTTTTTTTCTTTCTTTCTTACTGAAATTTCCATAGAAATTTCTACCAAGAAAATCCAAATGACCTATGGTACATGTAAATCTTCGAGTCTGTCTTAGGTACTTAAAAATCCTGTGTTCATAGTCACACTTCTGCCTTGATTCAAGTTTCCATTGTGTGCTCATGAAATGATTGCTTCCCACCACACTAGATTCAGCACCATCCTCCCTGCCTGGAAGGTACTGCAGAGGCAAGGCTGTAGAGCTCACAATATAGCTCACCAGGAAAGATGTGCTACAGGAGAAGTTTCATGCATTACTGAGCCACGATTCCTACAGGGCAATGTGTTGGCTCTAGAGGATGCAAAGATGTTTTCTGAAATGGTGAATGTCAAGATGTAGATAGTTTGATATTTCACATATGAAAGCAAACAGACTTTTAGGACACAAAGTATTTCTGTATTTTGACTTTTCTCCTTGTGGCAGAAAATCAAATAGAAAAATATTGACATGCCTCACACAATGGAAATCTTGGAAAGATTAATCTCATGTGGTGGTATCTTTCATGGAATACTGAGGATATTTGCAAGGAATATAACATCTGAGATGCAGATATAAAAGGCTGAACTAGATACAGACTTGCACTTTTGCCTGATTCCCACCATTTCATAGAATGATAGGGGTTGGAAGGGACCTTTAGAGATCATCTAGTCCAAACCCCCTGCAGAAGCAGGTTCACCTAGATCAGGTCACATAGGAACATGTCCAGGCGGGTCCTGAAGACCTCCAGGGAAGCAGACTCCACAGCCCCTCTGGGCAGCCTGTGCCAGGGCTCCCTCATCCTCACAGTGAAATAGTTTTTTCTTATATTTAAGTAGAACTTTTTGTGTTCCAGCTTCATTCCATTACCCCTTGTCCTGTTGCTAGATACCATAGAAAAAAGGGATGTCCCAACCTCATGACACTCACCTCCTAATTTGAATTTATATGCTCTATAAATATGCTGAAGAGCAGCTCTGCAGAGAGACACCTGGGAGTCCTGATTGATAATAAGCTAAATACGAGCCAGCAATATGCTCTTGTGGCCAAGGTGGCCAATGGCATCCTGGGATGCATCAAGAAGAGTGTGGGCAGAAGGTCAAGGGAGGTTCTTCTCCCTCTCTACTCTGCCCTGGTGAGGCCTCATCTGGAGTCCTGTGTCCAGTTCTGGGCTTCTCAGCTCAAGAGGGACAGGGAAGTACTGGAGAGAGTCCAGCGCAGGGCCAATAAGATGATCAGGGGGTTGGACTAGATGATCTCTAAAGGTCCCTTCCAGCCCCTACCATTCTATGATTCTATAAGCTAGAGCATATAAAAAACTGGTGTGCAAAGCTAGCACTGACAGCACTAACTTGACTTCCTGCTTTTGTTGCCAGAAGTAGCAAATGAACGTTGAAAATAATGGGAAAGTGATAAAGTCCATCCCATAGGAAGTATTGTGGCAAAGAAGGAACTCTACTAAAAAGGTCTACGCAAACACACTGCTGGAGCTGTTGGGCTGGGACTAGTGTCAGCTGTAGTGTGGGTAAGGTAGGACACAGAAGCACACCTATAGTGACACACCACCTGTGGGTCACCATACATGACAGTAATGAAGATGAGAGGGGGATACAGATCCTTTTTCTGTAAATAATTATGAAGTTTCTTAATATTTGGCACATACACCATTTCTGAATAAGCTCAACCATACAGGAAGTTTGATGCATGTGTATTATTTCATTACTTAGCTCGTTTGGTGTAGGAATAAAGTCTGACACAGATGGTAAATTTCTTAGAGGGTATAATTTCCATTAATTTTCACTCTCAAATTATCTAGAGATTGGACTGTAAAATCTCAGAAAAAATGTTCATTTCACAAAAGAGTATTAATACTGTTATGGAAGGTTATGTTTTATTCATAAAAGAATGAAACTCTATTTTAAGCAAAAAAATGGTTATACTGTTATAAATCTGAGTAACTTATCAATGGTTTTATTTCTGTAATTACCTGAGGCTGATGGTAAACAGCCATGATTTAGTCTTGGAAGAATTTGAGCTGAAAAGTCCAGATTCTTCTGCCAAACAAGTCAAAGTCCATTGAAATATATGATCTACACATGAACATTCTCATTTTATTATATTTTATTATATTGGGTCCCTTCCTTGGGACACAGCCTGCTCTGGCCATACTGATAAAGGGTCCCTCCTTCGGGACACAGCCTCTTCCGGCCATAGTGATAAAGAAGAAAATCACTGTCCCTGGCTCGGGGTCTGCAGTGAAGTGGTTGGGTCCCCCTCACGGGACACGGCCTCCTCCAGCCATAGTCACTATCCCTGGCTCGGGGCCTTTAGTGAAGTGAATCGCTGCCCCTGGTCTGGGACCAGCTTTAGCAAAATGAGTCTCTGCCCCTGATATGGACTCATTATCAAAATGAGTCTCTACCGCAGGGTCTTTAAAGAAATGAAAATAAATCTCAGCTTCACCAGCTCTCTCCATAGAATGCAGGGGAGTCTCTGCTCCAGCACACCTCCTCCTCTCTTTCATCACTGACCTTGGAGTCCACATGATTGCTTCTCTCACTGTTCCTACTCCTTGCAACACCACCAGCCAGAAGGAAAAAGAAGGGGCAGAAGAAGGAAGAAGATGGAGGAAGATGGAGGAAGAAACCTCCTCTTCCGGCTTCTTCTTAAAAAGTGATCATGGAGGCGTCTAATGGGCTCAGCCCCAGCAGTGGGTCTGGCTCTGAGCTGGGGAGAGTTGCGAGCAACTTCTTACAGGAGCCATCTGTACAGCCCCTTCCCGCTTACCAGCAACAGCTGCATGTCAAACCATGACAACAAGAAAGATTGTTAAGAGTGGATAGTGCAATTTTTCTGAAATTCAGTCCAGGAATAAGATATTACATAAACCTAATACTTTTTATTTCATTTTGTTTTGGGGCTTTTTTTTCCCATGAAAAAGCTGCTGTCTTTCCTGGTTTTTAAAGTTCACACTTGTTTTCAGATGTTCTTCATCTTTCATCAGTGAAGGCAGGCAAAAATGAAAATAACAGAAGGGAAGATTCAGAGACATTTCAGGTGATTAGCTTTGTTTGGGCAATATGCCTTGTGTTGCAGCCATTCTTTTTCTTTTGTCCTTATGTAAAAAAGACACAGTGAACAGTTACAACGTTTGATTTTGAGATGGCGTCTCCCTGTATGGGAGGGTAAAGAGCTTAAATCATGTAGTCCAACTACCTCATCACTTCAGGGCTGACCAAAACCTAAAGTGTATTAATGACATTGTCCAAACGCCTCTTAAACAATGACAGGCGTGGGACATTGACCACATCTCTGGGAAGCTTGTTTCTGTAAAGAAATGCTTCCAAATGTCCAGTTTAAAACTCCCCTGGTGCACCTTTGAACCACTCTCACACATCCTCACTGGATACTGGGGAGAAGAGATCAGCACCTCTCTCTCCACTTCCTCTCCTCAGGAACAGACATCGGTAACAGGGATTGCTATTGCACTGTATATTGCAATTGCCATGTTTTGCTCAGTGTAGCTTACATTTGTATTATGATTTCAGTATATTTTGTATTATTCTCATAAATCATAAATCCAGTCTAACATCAAATATCTTCAAATAAATTATATTAAACATTTCACTGGTCTCTGACACAGACTTACTGACATGTGAATTCAATGCCTGCCAGTCTCTGACTATGAGTCTCAGCAGGGAAGAAGGATGTCAAAGAAGCCACTTTCTCAGTGGTGGAAATGAGACAGAATCAAGTAAGGCAGAACCAAAGTAGTGGAAGTTTTAAAGAGGGTCTTGTTGCTTGTTCAATTAATTTGCAATAATTTGTGTTTATCCCATTAAAGACAGAATGCAAAATCTGAATTGACAAAAGATTTGCTAATGGTGTCATTGTCATCAGGATGTAGTTCATAGCACAGAGCTTTGCAAAATAATAAAACAACAGCAGCAAAATGAGATCCTTTGTGCAACGAATCACACTGGTATTGCTCACTGCTGTCATTTATCATGTTTGCCACACTTAGAGCATTTGCTCATTGATGTACTCTGTTGGCAAAGCCAGAATATTGATCACTCATTATCATGGAAATTTGCAGAAAATGCAATTGGTATAAAATGCATCACATTGCCGTCTTCAAAGCCATGGGAAATACAAAGGGCACAAACAGAAAAAGAGTAATTTGTTTCATGCATTTCAAGGAGAGGAAGTTTCTCTGCAGTTTTCTTATAGACATTTTTAAAAAGTCACTCAACTGTAGAAACAAACTGAAAATAACCAAGAAGAGGGGAAAAATGCAGCTCCTTACATACAAAGAAAAGTGCTGCTACAGATTTACTTAAAATGAAGTCATTTTAAAATTCCCAGCTTTATTCTCTTTTCTATCTCCTGACAGAACTATCTTCATAAGACTTTTCACACAGACTTAAATTCCAGGGCTGATAGACTAAAAGATCTTTTAAGCGCTTTTCAAAGAGTGGTTACAGGGCAGTATTTTATGAATTTATAGTAAAGAAAGAGTTAAAATATATTGAAAATATGAAACAGTAAACAATGGAATATTGAGACTAGCTTTTAAATGAGTAGTAGCTGAACAAATTTGAGAAATTATGTTACTACATTGTGTATTTTATTAAAAAATCATTCTGTCTTCCAGACTTTCAGGGCTTAATCCAATACAGATGTGAGGTTGTTACCAACATATTCTACATGGGCTGCAACAGTCACTGCACAATTGTCCCAGTGAAGCTAAATAGGATCTTTGACAAGTATCTATACAAGAAACATTAGTGTTTGCATTTCAGTAGAACATGAAATTGTAATAATTTTGAATGCTGGAAACATTTACAATCTAAACTATGCCCAGGCATAGAATCATAGAATGGTAAGGGTTGGAAGGGACCTTTAGAGATCATCTAAAGATCACTCATGTTAAGAAACTCTGATGAAAACAGGGGGTTTCTTAATATTAAATGTACATTTTCCTTCTTGGTATGTTTTCCTTTATTTAAATATACCTGTTATGCACTCTCTAATTTTTTCCAACTCTCTTGATTCGTCTTCTTTTTGGTTGAGTTTTGTGATTTCTGTGGTTCCACAGCTTTTCTTTTGAAAAACAAAAACAACTGTTACCAGGAGAAAGAAACCTGGTAGTTTTTCAAACATTGAGCCTACAAGGCAGACTGTTTACTCATTCTTTTTTGCAACTGGGCAGATTCTACAGGCTGTTTGCAGTAAGTGCTTCTGCAGCGCTCATGCTTTGTTCCTAAGATTTAGGATTCCTAGCCCATCTGCTCCTTACCTTGTCACCATTCTTGCTTAGATGAGATGCCCCACTGCTGGATTTGCTCTACATACAGATGGGATATGCCTCGGGGAAAGCATTTCCCTCTGTCTGTCTTTGCAAAATGCACAGACTTTCCTGCATGATTTTGGAAAGCAATAAATATGACTGTTTGTGTATAACTGCAGGACACAGATTGTGATCATTGGCCATTCAGGACATGTATTATTTGTCTGACAAATGAGCTGCACTTTCTTGTCAGTGCATCAAACCATAAAGGTTTGGTCTTATTCCCATTGAAATAAAGCTATATTACTGATGTCAAACAGGGCAGGGCCATGCAGTATAGACTTGAAAGCATTCTGTAGCACTGTATTTGAGCTGAATTATCTACTCAGATTTATGAAACACAGTAAACAAATGCTCTAGAAAAGCAAAAATCATGAGGCCTCAGTCCTGCAAGGATCTGAGTTCTTTTGATTCCACAAAGCACAGAACTACATACTGAGCTTGAAGCCTGTGTTTATTCTCCAAGGTACTCCTGTGAACTGTAAGTTAAATACCTGTTTAAGCGCTTTACTGGATCAAGGCCAGAGTATTTTTAGTATCTTTTAGGGTTGAGTTCTTACATAAAACTTTTTCTCTGGGATCTTAGAGCATTTCACAAAACACACTGAAGACAATTCCTCAAAATGATAAGATGAAATACTGTCATAGGACAGAAAATTATATTGTTCCCCTGGGTGGGTATGACATTCCCAACCATAACTTAGGCTTCTGGCTTTCTAAATCAGTGACTGAAAAAAAACAATACCTGTTTTTTCTCCATTTACTAAAAGACACCTTACTCCAGTAAACACTGAAATGAATGAGTCATGTGAGAAAGGCAGGTTTTAAAATAAGTCACAATGATAAAATTTCCTAGGTACATGGACTTTGTTATGTGTTTTGTTTTCTCATGACTGTACAGGGGGAAATAGTTTATTTCTTCAGATAGGAAGAATTAAAAATGCTAAAAAGACAAACTAATAGAAGCAGTATATTGTTTTGAGAGAAATAACAAGGAGCTGTATAAAATATCCTAATTTGGGATACTGAACTAAATAATAGCAGTGATGTATGTTAATACTCCACACACATTGCACTCTAATTATAGCAACGTCAGAAGACCCTATATAATTTATTTGTGCAAGCAGCATAAACACATATGGAGAATTAAAATGTATTTAAAGAAAATTCTACAGTACTAAAAGACAAAAGAAAAAGAAAACCTAACAACTCAGCCCTATGATTTCTCCTGCCCTCTCTCTGTTGCACAACATGGGATGTTGCAGAGAATCCCATGCTCCAGTCCTCAGAAACACCTCAGACAATTTGCTTGTGGGTAGTCAGTCACTCTGCCTCTTTCCTTCTATATCTTTGTCCATCCAAAACAAAAGTTAAAAAAGAAAGAAGATAAAATGTTGACAAGAGGTTAGAAGGTGCAGCAACATGAAGAGAATCGATGCTTGAGTAGTCTGTGCAAATGAAAAAACAGGTCTTTTGACTGTCACAGTTTTGTTAAATGGTAATAATGTTAACCCAAAATTACAAGTATGGCAAACTACATTCCTGCAGTTCAGCCTGTAACGTTAGAGTCCTGGAATGGTCATCACACATTTATTTGTCATGATAGGAAATGTGTCTTCTTTTCCTCTACATTTAATTCTCATTAGAAGCAGAACAATTCTGATTGAGCCACAGCAGAAGTACCTTCATGATGCAAAGATGCCAAATTTCAGCCTGAGCAATGAATACCGGAAAAGTTGAAGGTACCTAATGGGACCTCATCAGAAGGAAAATATTTGAGAAACCTTAATTATCAGTTTCTTAATAACCTTTAGAAAAATAAGCACCTAAGGACAGAGAATTTAAACTTGTAAGTTGTCAGCTGTGAAAAACACTAAAGCAGTAACTTATCCCCTCACATTTGTGCCATAAATTTCCAGCTTGACCCAAATTGTGAGTTCTCAAGGCCACCAAGTTTTCCTTAGTTCTTCCATCCTAGGCACCTCGCCTGTCCTCCATGATTGTTCAAAAATGATGGAGAGAGGCTTAGCAATCACATCAGCCAGCTCCCTCAGCACTCTAGGATGCATCCCATCAGGACCCATTGACTTATGAGCTTTAAGCTTGGCCAACAAGTCTTTAACCTCTTCCACCCAGGGTAAGTCCTCTGCTGTCCTGGCCATCCTGTTATCCTTGCCGGACTGGGCTTCCCGAGCATTTGCCTTGGCCATAAAGACTGAAGCAAAGAAGGCATTCAGTACTTCAGCCTTCTCTGCATCCTCAGACACCAGGGCACCCTCAGCGTTTAGCAGCGGGCCCACATTCCCCCTGGCCATCCTTCTGCTGCTGATATACTTGAAAAATGCCTTATTACTGTCCTTAACATCCCTGACTAAATTTAATTCTAGAAGGGCTGTAGCCTTCCTAGCTGTACCCCTGCATGCCGTGGCAATGTTCCTATACTCTTCCCAAGAAGCCAGCCCCTGTTTCCACCTCTCATGGATGGCTGCTTTCTGCCTGAGTTGTCCCAGTAGATCCTTGCTCATCCGTGGAGGCCTCCTACCTCCTTTTCCTCCTTTCTTGCACATTAGAACACACTGATCCTGGGTTTGGAGGAAGTGATCCTTGAAGATTGACCAATTCTCATTGGCACTTCTGTCTTCTAGAATCATATCCCATGAGATCCGTCCAAGTAGATCTTTGAAGAGGCCAAAGTCGGCTCACCTGAAATCCAGGGTCACAGTCCTGCTTTGTGTCCTGCCTCTTCCACACAGGATCTTGAACTCTACCATCTGATGGTCACTGCAGCCGAGATTGCCTCCAACCTTCACATCCCCAACCAGGCCCTCCTTATTTGTCAGTACCAGGTCCAGCAGCACACCCCTCCTTGATGGTTCCTTGATCATCTGAGACAGGAATTTGTTGTCAGCAATCTGTAGGAACCTCCTGGACTGCGTGTGCTTGGCTGTGTGGCTATCCCAGCAAATATCAGGGTGGTTGAAGTCCCCCATGAGGACCAGGGACTGTGACTGTGAGGCAGCTCCCAGCTGTTTGTAGAAGGCCTCATCCACATCCTCCTCCTGGAGGCAATAAATCAAACATGACGGCACCATTCTGGTTTTAGGTCTCCTTCATATTCTGCTTGTGTTTTACATAAGTGAGCATTGAAAGTTGGTGAGAGAGCTCAGAACTGTGGACCCAGAGCAGAGTCTCTTGCAAAACACTACATAAAACACTCTAATAATCAACAGTATTCATACATTGATATTCTATGTGTACACATATTTGAGTTGTCTGAACAGATTGGATAGCTGGTCAGAAGTTAAAAAGCCCTGCAGTAAGGATGAAAAATATCAAAGGCAAAATTGCTAAGTAGAGAAGAGCTGGGAAAACACAAACACAGCAGAAAAAAACCCCCTAGATACTTTAGCAGAACACAAAAATCTCAAGTGTGCTGTTGCTGCAAAAAAATAGAAAATGAAGTTCTGCATTTCCAGAATACATTTTAATAAGAGTATCATATGGCACAAATCACGTGTCAGTTGGAAGGCAGAGGTCAGTTCAGGTCACAACACTTGGTGAAGATATGGGGCATTTGAAGAAAATGCAAAATGTAATTAGTAGTCCAAAGTCTAAAAACTATGGTCTTTACAAGGGATTATGTGGTCTTGAAAATAATGGAAATAATGGAGTCAAGTTTTTGTACAGGTTGCAATAAAAACCCCCCACCCAAAATAGCAAAAAAGGGGGATTGTGGCTGTACTCCATGTCTACAAAAGCTAGAAGGAAAAATAATAAGCTCAGTTTTCAGAAATGGAGGTATCAGGTAGATATGAGAAAAATCTTCCTTTTTTTCAGGCTAACAGAGAAGAAAGTACTAAAAGGTTTTAAAAGCCTTAAAAAGACCAGGATGATTTTGGGCTTAGCCAAGTATGTCTTCGAAGAGATGTAACCTCACTTGATTATCAGATCAGATTATCATTTTAGGTTCCTTTCACTCCACATTTCTCTGACTTTTATAATTTGATAAAGCAATGGTAATTAAAACACTAGCTTTTTGCTATGATTTGCCAGATGTATCTAGTGATAAATCACATTCCCCTTGGCATCATTTTCTCAGCAACATATGATTTAAACAAGAGCTGACCGAGTTCACATATCCAACATGGTGTGCTTTCGCTTATTTTAAAGGTGAATCTGTTTCTAAAAACTTATTATTAAATTCTGCAAATATAATTCCAGCTGCTGAGTTTAAATAAGGATAATATTTTTATCAGGATTTTTAACATCTCTGACCTCAATTTCCAGAAACATTTTCTTGATACCTCTGGCATTAGTAAAGTGAGGTCCTGGTTGATTCTAAAGGCTAAAAGTACATGTTACTGTTTCACAGCAATTCTTTATGTTTATCACCCCTCTTTCTCCCTAACTTCCCCAGTCACTCATCTCTGCCATGAGAGATTTATGCCTCCACAGCTGTCAGGTACTTTATTATCCTATCTTGTTTGTTAAAACTTGATCATTTTTAATGTTGTGGTTAGAGAGTAGTCATGCAAACAAAAATAGCACTGTCAGGAAGGAGCAGACAGACAGCTTTGGTGGGGAGAAGGAGTTGCTTGAACTAGGAGTGCAGCAGGGAAGCAGTAACATTCAGCATTGCTTTAGACACTAGCAATACAGTGTGCTGGCTAACAGTGGTAATTTATTCTTATGCATTTATTTATTTTTTTGTCCAGAAAGTGGTTCCCAGAGCTTCTGTTTCCTCAACTGCCAGCTGATTTCAAATCTAGCACTTAGTTCAGTTTATCGATTGCCAGAGAAGTCATTTATTGCAATAAATTGTGCACTAAGGTTTACATTCATATTTCACTGGATGGAGATTTATAATAGTGCATACACATATTGCAGTGAGTGATGTGCAAAATGACAACTGATTCAGCCAGCCATGTGGTGGCTTTCTCTTCTGCATTTAAACCTATGTACATTTAAAGAAACAATTTTATTACTTATCATATGAGCACATTGTAGTCCTCCAAAACACCACCACTGAGAACGTAAGATGACTTTATGCTGGGAAATGAGTAAATTCTCCTTTCAGGATTCTTGAAATGTAGATATCATGATATGGACATTGTGGACAGCTTGACAAAATGTTCATTTGACATTATATCTTCAAAAATATTTTATTGTCCCTGATAAATCACAAATAATTATTCTCTTTTTCTCTCTCTTTCATGAGAATACTCATTGAGCAAAGCAGCTTTGGGATTTGAAGATGAACTGTCCTTCTCTGGCAGGAGGGGTTGGTCCCTTCCAACCCTTAAGATTCTGTGAGAGCCATTGTAAGTATACAAGCAAACTGAGGAAAAAGAGAGTAAGGATTAATAGTTTATAGGATATTTTTATGGGAAAGGTATGAAAACTTCCTGACCACATGCAGTCACACCAGCTCTGACAATGCCACGGTCTCAAATATTAAGTTGTTTATTGTCTTTAATCATCTCCTGTTTACTCTAAGTCAAATAAATTCCTCTACAAGCTTTTCATCATTTCTTCTAACAGGTTTCAAAATCTTCTTTCACAGTAATCCTTACCATATGTAAGGGGAGAAACTTCTTAATTAAGATTGCATTTACATCTATTTCCCAGTCTTAATTTTGGTTATGGAGCCATCTATGTCTCTGAAATAGTTAAAGAACCCAAAACGTATGTGTTGGTTTTTTCTAGTGTAATAGACACATTCAAGTAACAGAAATTTCCAGGGGCTCTGGAAATACAGACAGCAATTCAGTCTGAGCCACTGACAGAAGAACCCAGGGTGGGGGTGGAGGTGAGCATGATGCCTCCAGGAGCACCGGAGTGCATCCAGGACTGGGCCTCTTACAGTGTGCACCCACACAAGCCTCAGCTCAGTGTAGACAGTATGCAGGGTGTAATAAGATCTGACACACAGATAGGCTGACAGGAAACAGACACTGATTGCAGCAAGATGGTGAGCATCTACTAATTGCAGCAGAATTTTTAAGGTGGATGGTTCCCTATTTCCAATGTATGGTTCCCAATCCTGCATGGAAACCTGGTTTGAGTCTTGGACTTTTTTCAGAAGGTAGTATATTCTCCTAGAAGCTCAGTATGTTTTCGGCCTTTGCATGTGTGTTTCAGTGTATTACTACAGTTCTGCATCATCTTTTCTACAAGCCAGCTAGCTCTCAAATGGAGTGGTTCTCAATCTCTTCATCAAGCAAAATTGCAAGAGACCAGAAGCAAGTACAGCTGACAGCTGTACCACCATAGGCCAAGGCAAATAAGCATCTGAACATCAAAATACAATGGTCTAGCAGGTGGGTTTTTTTTTTTTCAAAGTGTGCCTTTTTTTTATCTGACAACAAGGGGCTAGAATTAAAATAAGGAACTTGACTAGAAAAGCAGAGAGCTCCTTCACCTCTAGATTTTTCTGTCACAAATTAAAATGCTTAATATCCCTTTTGCTCCAAGTATTGTTTGTCACAGGTAATCTTTCTTCCTAATATAATTTTTATCACCATTTTCACTACAAATTATATTAACTACAGAGTATCTTGAAAAAGTTTGCATGCATGTGTTGTCCTACTGCACCATGAGAAAGCACCTATAAAAATGACATGAGCCATTGTACTGGGTTATTACCTTTCAGTAATTTCTGAAGGAGAAAAATATTAGTGCTGTATCACTTGAGCACCTTTCTTTTACATATTTGCGTTGTTATTTTGAAGCTTTGGTGATAATTTTTTAATCAATTTATGCATGCTGTGATGTGCAACCAGGGATTTCTTTGTAGGAGGTGACTGATTTTAGATATAAAATGGAAATGAGTAGCCTTCCTAACTTTAACGAGTCTGATGTAGCATTTTCAAGCCAACAAGAACAGCACTCCGAAGTGCCACCAGACTTTTAGTACTTAATCAAATTACTAAACTAGCTCAGAATGGAAGAGAAAAAAAAAAAATCATGAAACTGTTGAGATTTTAAAGGAAGCAGACAATGCAAGATTTGTTTTACATGTGCACACAGGAAGAGAATAAGACAATTAAACTGGCAAACTGACACATCTAAAGAAATGTCAGTGTCTGTCAATGTTAGACAAATTACACAATTGCCTTTACACATCAGCCTTTTCCTGTGATAAATACAATGCTCTTTGAAAGGGAGAGGAAAGTATAAACATTGGAATGTGGACTATTAAAAATTTTTAGCTGCCATCAAATCCGGTTTTACAAGGAAAAAAAACATTTTTAATGATTTGCTTGTTATGTAAAAGTTTGGCAAAGGCTTGTGCTATTAGGAAAACAACGTGAAACATGAAGAGGAAAATGTTCTCCTGGGAAGAATGACAAAGGGATGGTTCTAGATACAGTGAGCATGAATTACTGCTTTTCTGAGGCTCAAACAGAACAACTACTTTGAAAATAGCCAAAGATTTGCTGGGAGCTAGAGAATTGCTACAGCTTTTCCTACAAGCCACCTAAACAAACCCCAACTGATCACCTTTTCATTAGAACATTCACATATTGTTTCCATGAAAGCGTAACAGCTACAAATTACCTTCCAGACTCATTTCCTATACTATAAAGGAAAAATAAACAGAAAGATATGAGGAAAATTACATATAAGAGGTAGGGGGGTTGAGCTTTGTTGGCTACATTTTTTTAAAACTCAAACCAAATACTCTACACAGGAGATTCTGAATAGCTGCCCATCTTGCAGATTTTACTCTGAGGCCTTCCAAAGACCTGAAGGATCTCATCTATGAAGGTACCTAATTTCAGAATAACTATTCCTAACATGCATTATGAAGCAGTTGTTACTGAGGAAACAGAAAAAAAAATAATATTACAAGAATGTGGTGTGCAATTTATCTAATTTACATAGTAAGTGATTGACAACCCTGAGAGGGCAGCACACATCTCCTCCCCTCCCTGCCTCCCTCTGTATGTCCTACATTCACTTACCTCCTCTACAAGGACTTTACTTCAAGTCACATCTACTCTTGCATCTTCTCTTTCTCATTTTAATGCTTGAGGAATAGACTTTGCCGTGTGGAGCACTCTATATTTGGGTTAGAGTGGTGAAGTTTTTGCTAGTTTTGAGTAGAAGGAACACAATTCTTAAGGTACAGGTGATTTGAGTACTCATTGGAAAGCAATCATTTTTTTGCTCCTAGGGTTGTTGATATACTTAATGTGATGCCTTTTGTAGCACAAAGTTCTGAGAACAAGAAAAATGACAGCATTGATTTCCCCAAGCATTAGATACCTGTCCCTTCTGCTTCTCTCTCACTGCTTCCATTCCACCACCAAGTAGACTTAGAATTTCTCCATGCAAAGAGGCAAAGCTTTCTAGCAGACGTGGAGGTTACTCTTTGTGAAGTAAATTAAATGGTTATGAACAAATGCAATGATCTGTACTCTTCCCAGGCACAATTTTGGCCTGCGCTAGCTAAGAGTCTCCTGATTCTCAGACACAACTAAGCTATTCAAGCACCTAACAGTCCAGGAATCATTCCAGGCACACAGCTTGGATGCATCACCCTATTAAAGCAGAGTTTACTGAGTAAGGTTTTCCTAGCACAGGTGTGAGCCATTCTGTATTACTTAGTCTCCACATTCATTATCTTCACACTGTTTGATTTGCTAGTAAAGACATGACTGGAGACTGCTTTCCACCTGGCCTCCTAAGATCAATAGCTTTGTGACTCAACATGCTTGTGAGAGCAACAGATGTAGCTGAGGAGCTGAGTTGCGAGCTGAGGAGCAAGCAGAGTAGATATTCTCTTTCCCATGTGCCAAACTGGCCAACACATAAAATGATGTCACTACTCCTCCTCCTCCTTTAAGATTTTGAAAGGGAAAGCCTTGTGCAGTTCAGTGAAGGATATTTATGAGTGTCTCTCTGTGGGATATCAGAAGCTTAATAAATGTAGATGTTCCAATGCATCTGAAATAAGATACTCACACATTAGAAAGCCTAGGGGTTGAAATCTACTGCTCTCTGCGTATCTTTTTGGAAACTGCATGCTAATCACATTGACTTTGAACTAATGAGCTCAATGTATTAGGATCTGGGAATTGTCATCTGAGGGAGTCCAAATTTCCATCAAACTTATATGAAGCATTAATTATAGGTGTCTGTCTCAGGAAGGATAGGACTTAGATGATAAGTGCTGTACTATATAATTTCTGGCATTGTCATTTAAGACCCCCATAAATCTGTGCTTCCTGCAAAAGAACCAGAAAAATTTTTGGTTCTGATACTTTGTAAATTTTGTATATCCAACACATTCCAACATCCTTTGTCAGGTAGTATAAGTGTGACATATCAGCTAGAGTTCTGGGGAGGTATGTAGGCAGAAGCAGCTGAAATCTAAAAGCAAAATAATACAATCCCCACTAAAGTCAACCACAGATTTTGCATTGATTGCCTGGTGTGTTGATTTAGTAATCGATTTAGAGTATTGATTAAATTTTAATCATAGACTCAATTTGATCCTTGCAGTATTATATCTTTAACTTGCCTTCAAGAGTCCATTTGTTCACTCCCTCTTTTTATTAAAATCCTGGAAAAAGTCAATCCAGCTTATGCTGCTTTAGTCAAGTCACAACGTGAATCATGAACTCTAAAAACCCAGGTAAATTCTGTTAAAAAAAAAATCACCCACCAAGTTGTATTTCTAAATGAAATGTAAGTTCCCAAGAGTTTCTTTGTACTTGTTAAAAATAAAACTACTCTTATTACCTTAGAGACAGTGTAAAATATTTTTTGTCAATGTTTCATTTCCAGCCTTTAGTGCCTGGAGGCTTTGTGAGTTTCTCAGCAGTTTGTCAGCAGTTTCTCAGTTTGTCAGTTTGTCAGTTTCTCAGCAACTGTGGCTGTTTTCAGATTAATATATTTTAAAAACATTTCAATGTGTCACATTTGGAGACATTTACATTTCAAATCTAAGCATATGGTTCTATTGTGTTAAATGCTTCAGTAATTCTTTGAATGTTTCTTATCTTTAATGTCACAAACGTTTTCACTTATTACCATATTCCATTAGAATATTCCCTCAAGTGTCATTTAAACAGTATTTCACTTCCTGCTCTAACTCACAAAATCTATATATAATTTTTTATGTCCCTTCTTTCAACAAATGTCAGCAGTAACGCATGCAGATAGTTTATTTTTTTTAGTAGTATCTCTATTTTTAATTTTAAGTACATGTCTTCTTGGCAGTAAACCCAATAGCTTATTCAATATTTGGAGAAGCATTACTGTGATTCATATCACCTATTTTTAATCAGAATACACAACTATTAAAAAAAAAAAGAAATCAACTTTTCTTGGAGCAATTCAGCCAGAGGATAAAAGTTTGTTTTCCCCTGTGTAGTGAACAACATTTTCCTTACATCTGGGTGTTTAATTCACTACAGCTCACCTTAGCCCAGTAGTTTAAAGTCTCTTTCAGTTTACTGTAGGTACTGTAGCACTGGGTCCATGCTATTCTCTGAGTCTTTGTGCTTTTCTTTTGGCTTCTTGCATGCCGTTGGCGCAGTGTAATGCACTGAAAAAGGCATGAACCTTTTTTGTTCAGCAGCAGAGCATTTTTCCCCCTTACCAGTCATAGACCATCTTCCAAATGAACGTATAAAAATACTGGTGTATCTTGACTATTTCTACATCATCCAGCAGTCCTCTTCATGTCATCCAGCAAGTAACAGTGCTTGTGACCTGCTAGTCCTCTGTTTGTCAGTAAGCCTATGCTTCTGTATATTGAAGCATTCACTGCATATTACTTTTTGTGTTCTGCCAAAGCACGTACACAAGCAAATCCCTGAACTGGAGCTGCAGCAACATCAACAGCAAGACCCTAAAGCTGCTCACAGGTTCCCAAAACCTCTCATAGGCCCTCAAAGCTGCCCACAAGCTCCCTGTGGCTCAGCTAGAGGGGAGTGAGCTTCGTGCTGGTGAATGGACTGGAAAGGCACTGCAAGCCTGGCTGGTTTCTAGGCACAGCACCCTCAAGTGAGCAAAGGAGGCATTTGCAGGGTCTTTTCCAAAAACACTTTGGCAAGACTCAAATCAGCCCTGAGTAGGAGTGAAGGATGATGTGACACTCAGCAGCAGATTGATAGAGAAGGCTGCAGCTTGATTATATACTGCCTAAAATTTTCAAAAAGATATTAAAAATATTTTTAAAAAGACTTCCAGCCTTGGATATTGGGCTTCACCAACTAATTAGGAACTTCCAAAGGGGGATCAGCAGAACCTGTGCATCTCCACTGACATTTTGAGGCTCTGGATCCCCTAGTTAGTTTGCAAATATTCCCAGCTCATATCCCATAACCTGCTCACATTTCCTGCTAGCTTTGGCTGTGTACCAGTACATCACCTCTCTTGTCGGGCTTCACACTCCATTGTAGCAGACTGAGGACTAAGCTACAAGCTAGATACTATCAATAATGCTATGAAAGACATCAGTCTTTGTGGGCCTAAATTATTTCTGATTTTCTTGGCCTATGAAATACCAGCAACAGGTTAGCTATTAAACTAGTTCCTCCTGTTAGCTGACCCCTTCCTGGTGGAGTAGGATGGAGTTTACTACCTGCAGCACTGAAAGTACAACATAATCTTGGGATGTGCCAGTGCTACCCCGTTTGTTTCCCCATGGCCTCGCTCACAAGTCAATTTTCCATAAAAGCCATCCCTCATCCATATTTTTTATTTATGCAACGGAGTAAAGTCAGTGGCACACCTGAAGACAATCATCATCCACCCTGCAATACCTGGGCAAGCCCAAATTTCCCTCAGAAAATGAATGATTCACAACTTTTCCAGCATTCCTCTGCTGCAAGTGCACGAGAGGTCTTTCTCCCCATCTTCTTTGAAAATTCTTAATCTCCAGACCAGAGGAAGAACTGAGCAGACTAGTCACAGAGCAATCAATTAAAGAATACACTATCTATTGAGGGCCTGTGAATACTGTAAACTACCTAACAGTTTTGCTTCCAGCCTTAAAGTATCTAGATAGCAACAGTACATCTTTGAACACAAAAGCCTTTATCACCTGCAGCATCAGCCCAGATCTCTCACATACTGCAGGACCAGACACAGGAAAATCCCTTAAGCAGGACATAGAGGTTAGTTAAGTGTTGGTACAGCATAGGTTTACTCTGCTAGAATACTTTTTTTTTTTAAACAGATAAGCCAGGCAGCTGCTGTTTCTTGCTGTCCAGGCCAGCTGGTGAGTGCCAGCTCACCCTTACAATGCCCTCCCATTGCACTAGCAAAGCAGTCTGTGCTTTGTGTGGCCATTTGCAATAAGGAACTTGCCCTTTCATTCTTTGCCAGGATATTTTCCGCTGGACCCATGCCTTAGCTTGGTTCCCTGCAAACACTGGTGCAGGTCCAACAGCAGAGGCAGCCAGAGGGGCAGCAAAAACAGGCACAAACGGATGGGGGGCTCTGACTGATCCAGTCCTCAATCTAAACCACAGCCACACTTAAATCTGGGCAAGTTCTCCAGGTCCTGTGACCACAAATGTGAAGCACAAAAATGCTCTCCCAAAACCAAAAACATAACAGAAGCACATATAAATAAAAGCTGGACGTATGGTGGACAGCACACTGTGTGCAGGGGCTGGTGCAGCCGTATTTCATATGCAGTGCTTTTGCAATACAGCTATTGAGTGTTCTTGGCCAGTAACAATCTGTCTCTGAGCTTTGCTGCGTGATCATTCTGGAAACAACCAAATGGATGTGCTACATCAGGGCTTTTTATCAGAATTCAGCTTCTGGCTGAAAGAGTAATGAAGCTGGAATCTTACTGCATTCATTTTGTGTTTGAATAATGTACATACTAGAGCCTTTGAAAGAACAGGCAGCACATAATGCCATGAGAATGCTGAGGAGAAATTAACAGACCTCTCTTTCAGTTCTCCAACTTCCCAGAATCAATACTTGGAAAAATATCTCCTAAAGCAATACACAGCTTTGCACAGGTTTGGTAGATGTGCCACTTTGAAGACAATCATGTTACAGCATACAATGCTATGCTCAAGCAAATTTCATTCCTCTTAAAAACCATTTAGCATTTATCCACTTGGAAACTTGGAAAAATCTGTGAAACAAATACAAGAAGAAAATATCTAACTCCAGGACTACCCATTGTAGAATCATTTTTCCATGATAATAGCCCACAGAAAACCACTTCAATACCACTCTTTAATGGAACCTCATCTTTATGGAAATGAAACCTTGGTTACCCTGAGATCAGAGAATCATTTTGGTTGAAAAAACCTTTAAGATCATTAAGTCCAATCACTAACCTCATGGTGCCAAGCCCACCATGTCCCTCAGCATTTCATCTGCATATCTTTTAAATATGCATATCTTTAAAATGGTGACTCCATCACCTCCCTGAGCAGCCTGTTCTAGCATCTAACTGCTCTCTCTGGTGCAACTTGAGGCCATTTCCTCTTGTCCTATTGCTTGTTACTTGGGAGAAGAGACTGACCCCCACCTCACTACAACATTCTTTTAGGTAGTTGTAGAGAGTGATCATGTCTCTTCTCAGCCTTCTCTTCTCCAGACTAAATAACCTAAATTCCCTCAGCCATTCCTTATCAGACCTGTTCTCCAGACCCTTCACCAGCTTCATGACCAGCCTCTGGACACGCTCCAGCACCTCAATGTCCTTTTTGGAGGGGCCCAAAACTGAACACAGTATTTGAGGTGTGGCCTCATCAGTGCCAAGTACAGGGGGACATTCACTTCCCTGACCCTGCTGGTCACACTAATGCTGATACAAGCCAGGATGCCATTGGCTCATGTTCAGCTGTACTCCCAGGTCCTTTTCTTCTGAGCAGCTTTTCCAGCTACTCTGCCTGAAGACTGTAGCATTGCCTGGCGTTGTTGTGGCCCAAATGCTGGACCCAGCACTTGGCCTTATTAAACCTCATATGGTTGACCTCAATCCATTGATCCAACCTGTCCAGGCCCCTCTGAAGAGCTTTCCTACCCTCAAGCAGATCTAAGCACCCACTCATCTTTGTGTCATCTGCAAAGTTACTGAGGATGCACTCAATCCCCTCATCCAGATGACTGATAAAGACCTCATCCAGAGTTCCTGGATGTACTCAACAGAAATCAAGTCAAGAATTATATCCAAATAATTTCTGTCACTGTCTTTAAAAAAACCCAAAGACCTCCGAAATCTGGGTGATGTGGCATGGTGATAAAATATGGACCTTGGGATAAACAATTCAACTTGGTCCAGTTGGTACATGATGGACTAACAGCTGAAGGCATAAAAGATGAAGGAATTGATGAAAAGCAGGGTAAGGAAAGTCTAGACTATGAACTAAATGGGAAAAAGTGCAGAGAAAATTGGCACTGAAATGATTGCACATTCCCTAATCTAGTTGAAAGACAAATTTTACTAATTTCTTCAGGACTTTTCTGGATTTTTTTCTTACAACATAGTGCTTCACAGACATCCCTGTCCTTGTGGCATGAGTTAGGAGTTGCCACCCTAAAGCTACTGAGCTTCTTGACAAGTCAGCTACAAGCTCTGTCCTGGCTGAGCATGGAATAAAGCAAGTCAGGAGGTGTTCTGAGGCTAATGTCATCCAAGGATCCAGCTGTGGCCTATCTTGTGGTGAAGCAAAGGGACACTGGAGAGACACTATCATCTCCTGTAAAGCCATAAAGAACAACAGGGAGCTTGCAATGCTGCATGGATTAGCAGGTCACATTAAAGATTACAAGAACATTTAGTTTATAACACAGCCTGAAACAGAGGTGAGTCACTGGTTATTTTAACAGAGGTCTACATGGATGGATAGTTGATTATCCCTAAGAAGCAGTACTGAAACAAGACATGTTCCAAGGGAATAAGGTGTGCAAACAATCCTCATGAATAAAATATCAAAGCAAAAAGAGCATTTATAAAGTAACTGACATATACCCTACAGAATCATGAAAGCCCCAGAATGGCCAAACAGGAAAATGCTGACCTTCTCTGTGTACCAGGAAACCAAGGAGTCTTACAAACACACCATCTCTGTTCAGTTGCCTGTCACAGCAAGAAGTTTCCCTGCACACAGTTAGTTAGTGCTTTACACTAAAAATACACATGTGCACACTAAAAATACAACATGACAAACACCTTCTTTCAGCAAAATGTAGGGATACTTATGAATATCGACCAGCATCTGCTGCACTTAAAAGTTCTATGAGTTTGTCCATATGTCTCTTACCCAGAGGAGGTCCCCACGACCAGCTCTCCCTGCTCCTGGCTATGATCCCCGACCTGATATCACTATCACTTTGCAATGCAGCAGTAAAACCAGTTGACCTCTGTTAGCCAGAACAGGCAGCCTCGTCAGCCTGGACTGTGCTGGCTGGGGGTCTTTCACAGTCAGTGGAAAGGTCTTCAGCCCTTTACAGCTGAGACCTCTACCATCCTTGTGGGCGGCATCTGCAGCCAACTGCACTTCTGCTAGGCAGCTGTGAAATGTTTACTGATGGGGGCAAGGAAAGGGCTGACAGCAGCGTGTGAATCATTCATCACAAAAAGCATGAGCGCTGCTTTTATTCTTCCTTGCAGGCTAAGTGACAGCTATAATTCCTCAAGCTCTGTTCTTCCGTGGTTCTGGTGAATTTTTATGCATTTGGCTGTCACAAACATTACTGCAAAGATCTATATTTGATATTGAAAATTCGGGTCGGGAACACTACAAAGACCATGTGTACCTGCCTCTCCTTCCTGACAGGGACAGTATTTTATGCCTTTTCGAGCATGTAGGTGAGTTAAGGTTAGAAAACTCATCTTTTTATCCAGTCAGTGCTCAAACTTAGTTTAATTAGATTAACTAACCTGAAGTTTAAAAGTATCTTGCCTTGGATTTGTGTTTCTCTGACAGCAACAAGCTGCCCTCTCTGGCTGAGTGCACTGCAACCCACAGAGGACGCTGCTGCCAAATCTCCTGCTTGACACCTGGGACCCCATCCCAAGGAGGTGCCTTGCCCTGAGAGAAGTGGAGGGAAAGCTCAGGCACCCAGAAGCAGTTGAATGGCTCTGCCCATTTGCATTCTGCAGACCTGGCAGGCCTGAAAGCCTCAGCCTAGACACAGAGCTCTTGATATCTCTGAGGCACCATTTTGGGGGAGCCTAGCAGAAAGCTTGTCTTTCTGAAGGAGATTGGTAGGAGAGGAGGATGAAGGACTGAATATTTTATTTCTGAAATGGTAGTTTTAAACAGTGGTCTTTTCTCCCCTCCTCCCACCCCCACCCCCACCGCCCCACAGCATATTCCTTTCATTCATAGAGGCTGCAGCTGGAGCAGAGGGAGCCTTGACCAACACACATGAGGCAGTGGGCAGACTGCTGTCCTCCCAGCCTTCTCTGTCCCTGTGATAGGGCATATCCTTTATATTAATCACCTTCTCAGATTGATGCTTCCTTTCAGTTTCTTACACAAGTTACCCCTCATTCCCACAGGCTTTTTTTCCCTTTAGTAAACTATAAGAACGGGGCTGAACTGTGGATCAAATGAACAGTCTACTGATGAGTAGTTCTGTACAACTTGCTAATGCCATTTATAAGGAGTGGTCTTGTAGAGTTGTGTATATGAATTCTAGACAATTCCCTTTCTGCTGAGTGCATGCCACTCTGCACATCACCTAGCAGTGTTTGTGTGTTCAGTGCTGGAGCTTACCACTGCTTCACTGATGGAGGCCTCTGCCAGCACAGCACAGCACAGCACAGCAGGGCTCGAACAATGCACACGTACATTGTAACCTCCAGATAGCTGCTGCAGTCACATACTGAAATGAAGAAAGGGATATGCAACTGAAAAAGACAAGGAGGATCAATTCACTGATGCAGATACATGGAACTGCAGGAATTGCATAGAGGAGTTACAGTTGAAGATTTGATTACACATAGGAATTCTAGTGAGGGGGTTAAGCAGCAATTCAGCCTGGAGTGACTTGGGCTTATATTATACAATTATACAACATTATACAATGTTATAATTGTATTAAGATAAAATGCAGCACACAAACCAGAAATAATTTCAACATGAGATTTCAGTTTTGACATCTATTGTCAGTTACAAAGGACTATATCATAGAAATCCTAATGACATTTAGCCTCTTACAGCTTTCTTGAATACACCAAAAAATAATATGAATCTTGAACATGCATCAAACTCACTTTTTAATCCTGCTTCTTTCATTTTTAACTGAAGGCAAAACCGGTTTGGTGTATTTTCTTATTTCCATGAACTGAGGTTTCAAAATCCAAGACAATCAATGACGTTAGCCCCTTCAGCACTCAGGGTAGTCAGAGGGTTCATTTATTCCCTTGCCTGATGTTAGAAGGATTTTATCCAGAATTTTGCAGTGACTTTCATGGAAAAAGTGAACTTGGTAATCTGGCCTTCTGTGGCTGGTAAGCAGCTGTTGGAGTTTACTCTTGACATCTCAGAAAAAAATGTTCCCCACATTAAACTTCTGAAAATAAGAAATGACAATTTAATTTCTCTTCCTCAGAAATCACTCACATATGTGTAATTTTCAGGACTGTTTTGTTCTCTTTTTTTTCATTCTTCTTTACTCAAAAGCAGTACTATATTTTGTATTTCAAACAACTTACACTAGATAAATACAAGTGCAACTGAATGGAATAAACAAACATAGTTTTAAGGAGATGTTGCTTAAGCTATAGTGCAGTATGGAAATAAGACATGCTCCCTGCACATGGGAAGAGCTACTAAAATGGTAAACCACAACGCTGCAGATAACATAATGTCATAGCATGCCTTAGGCCAGTCTTGTACTATCTGAGCAAGAAAAGCACCTGACAGCATTCTGGAACATGTCTCTTGCACTCAACTCAGAAAACACCAGTGTGAAGGCTGACAGGTAAGATTTTAACTATAGGTAGAACATGTTCTCTCTGAAAGGTTACAGTTGTCAGGTAAAATAATCATGAACCATTACCTACAAGTCTCCTACTACATTCCAAGTGTTAGAAGGAGTTAAGCTGAATTAATATACTGCTGATACAAATTTGAGAAAAAAAAGTCATCAGTTGCAAGTCATCATTTTTTATTCTTTTTCTTTAAAACTCCTAACCAGTTCTAGTCACATCACAAGAACATGATACATAATGTTACATGAGCAAACACACTGAGAAGAAAAGTTAAATGAGATGTTAAATGAGAAAAAGTGGTTTGATGAGGAAGAGGTTAAAGACTTGTTGGCCAAGCTTAAGGCTCATAAGTCAATGGGACCTGATGGGATGCATCCAAGAGTGCTGAGGGAGCTGGCTGATGTGATTGCTAAGCCTCTCCATCATTTTTGAACAATCATGGAGGACAGGTAAGGTAGCTGAGGACTGGAGAAAGGCCAATGTCACGCCACTCTTCAAAAAGGGCAGGAAGGACAACCCAGGAAACTACAGGCCGGTCAGTCTCACCTCCATCCCTGGAAAGGTGATGGAACAACTCATCCTGAATGTTATCACTGAACATATGAAGGATAAGATGATTATCAGGGGGAGTCCACATGACTTCACCAAGGAGAAATCCTATTTGACCAACCTGATAGCCTTCTATGAGTGCATAACCGGCTGGCTAGATGAGGGGAGAGCAGCGGATGTCATCTACCTTGACTTCAGCAAGGCTTTTGACAGTCTCCCATAACATCCTCATCAGAAAGCTCAGGTAGTGTGGCTTGGATGAGTGGACAGTGAGGTGGATCGAGAGCTGGCTGAATGACAGAGCCGAGAAGGTGGTGATCAATGGCACAGAATCAAGTTGGAGGCCTGTGGCCAGTGGAGTTCCACAGGGATCGGTTCTGGGGCCAGTCTTGTTCAACGTCTTCATCGACAGGCTGCCCCGGGAGGTTGTGGAGTCTCCTCCCTTGGAAGTCTTCAAGATCCGCCTGGACATGTTCCGGTGCAATTTGATCTAGGTGGACCTGCTTCTGCAGGGGAGTTGGACTAAATGATCTCTAAAGGTCCCTTCCAACCCTACCATTCTATGCTTCTATGATTCTGTGGATAATAGAATAGGGCCAGCAATGTGCTCTCATGGCCAAGAAGGCCAATGGCATCCTGGGATGCATCAAGAATAGTGTGGGCAGCAGGTCAAGGGAGGTTCTTCTCCCCCTCTACTCTGCCCTGGTGAGGCCTCATCTGGAGTCCTCTGTCCAGTTCTGGGCTCCTCAGCTGAACAGGGACAAGGAACTTCTGGAGAGAGTCCAGTGCAGTGATACCAAGATGATCAGGGGACTGGAATATCTTCCTTATGAGCAGAGGCTGTGGGAACCAGGGCTGTTTAGTCTATAGAAGAGGAGATTGTGTGGTGTGGGGATCTCATTAATATTTACAAATATCTAAAGGGTGGGTGTCAGGAGGTTGGGGCATCCTTTTTTTCTATTTTATCTAGCAACAGGACAAGGGGTAATGGGATGAAGCTGGATCACAAAAAGTTCCACTTAAACATAAGAAAAAACTTTTTTACTGTTCAGGTGAGGGAGCCCTGGCACAGGCTGCTTCAGGGAAGGTATGGAGTCTCCTTCTCTCGAGGTCTTCAAAACCTGCCTGGACACATTTCTTTGTGACCTGATCTAGGTTGATTTGCTTTGGCAGGGGAATTGGACTAAATGATCTTGAAAAGTCCCTTCTAACTCCTACTATTCTATGATTCTATGAGATAAAGAGACCCAAATCAACTGGCTTTGGTAATATAGAAACTCTGGGTAAGAGAATGTCCTGTTCACACTGCTATTCCTGCCATGGTTATAGACTCTATAGTGCATCACAGATGCTTTTCTTGTTGAAGGTTCCCTACAGCTTCTCAGTAGAAAATGAAAGAAACATCTGTTTTCTATTTTTAAAAGATTGAAATAGGAATAGAAACAATTTCTCCCTGTGATGGTTCAGCCACTTTCCTGATGCCAGTTCTAATTAGTCAACAACCAGAATATCATTGGAAACATAGCTGTTCCTGACAATCTGATGAGGAACAGCAGTGGCCTCAATCCAGCAACATTCAGATATCAGTAGATGGATGCCAAAATGTTAGGTGATTGGCTTAAAGTCCTAAGTTTCCATTTTCAGCATTTTCTTTTCTTTTTTTAAATGTCATCTTGAAGGTTCATTTCCTCAAAAGGAATCTCATGTTTGTTTCAATATGAAATGCCTAATATTCACAGCAGATATTTTTCTTTCCATTTCAGTAAAGATCTTCTTCAACATTTCCTCTTACCCTCCTGAGCACTTTCTTATACTTTTACCTCCAGGGACACATAACAGTTCATTATCTGAAAACAGTTCACTGCCTAGCACTCATCAACCAACTCCCACCTGAGCATCACACTGCCTTTACACCAGTCCCCTCCATGGACCTTCCTTTTGTTCATCCTCTCTTGTAGACACATTCAGTCTGCCATGCTCTTTCTGTGCCTGGGAACACTGTCAAAACCACTGTCTTTATTGATGCTCGCTCTGATAGGTGCTTCATTTATTTATTTATTTATTTAATCATGGATTCTCGTTCTTTACCTCCAATTGCCTCATTTTGCATGTCTCCCTTCTCCAATTCAGGTCATTTCATTGCTTCAACTATCTTACTCCTTTTATTACTAGCAGTAGACAGCACTGAGGTGCTTTCTGCTGAGTCTCCCAGCTGCACTCTCTGCAATCTAAATGGCATATGACGTGAGGAAAGGCTTCCTCTGCACTTCCTCTGTGGGCTGACTTCAGCTCACTCCCTTCTCTCATATCCAGGATTTACATTAAGAACTATTGACCACAAAACTCACGTCTCTGTGTTTTCAGACACAGTCCTGTTGATTCACAGGTAGATAGGTAAGTTGCTATTTTGCATCCTTCTCTGAAGACCAGCTCTTAGGATACAAAGGCAGAGAGCTTTTCAGTCATTAGTAACTTTTTTTCCTTGTTCTCTGATTGCCTGTGGCTTTGAAAAGAGAAAAGGTAAATTACATGGAATCAAGAGTAAGGTTGATAGTCATGACAATTTGGCCATATAAAAAAACCCTAAAAGGTCTTAGATCTGTATAGAGGTCTAAGCTGTACACAGACTAATTACTACATCTGTGCAGAGACCAGCATGTAGCCTAAATCTACCTAGTACCATGTAGTGCTTAAAAAGGCAGCTAAGTACATCTCTCAAATCAGTTGTACTCAGGATCTTCTACACTGAGCTGTAAGCCAGACTCCTACATTAGGACAGCAAAATCAGCCATAGCTTTCTGATGTGATGACAGATAAGCAGAGGCATAAAAATCTCCTTGCAACTTCATTGGTCTCACTCATACCATGAGCAAGGCATTACCTCTGTTACTGCTGTGAAGGCCTCAAGAAGGCCCCTGTGTGTGACCTGTAGCAGAGTCCCAAAGAAGAATACGAAGGAAGGCAGCTCTGCTCCTTTGCAGCTAGTGGCCTGCAGCTGATTGCATGCCAATCTTCCGAGTAGACAACTTTTTTTTGAGTACATGCTAGGAATGAGATGCCAAAACCCATCAAGGACATTTACCAATGTTATTTCACTTTTTCATGTAATTCTGCATGACTGCTAGTCTCAGTTGTTCTTTTTGTTTGCATGTGCTGAATCTAAGTGCCATCAATCCCTCCTCTTGGGCCAGGAATATTCAAGTGTCTGAGTGGACAGTATATAGAAAACAGAAAGAGACAAATAGCGCCAAGCAAGACATACATGCAGTTTTACTGTGATGGCCAAGAGCCTTAGATCTTTCCACCAGCTTCACCTTTAATCATCTTCCATGTTACAATGTTGGCATTTTTTCATGCTTGCATCTGCTGTTTCACAAAGTGCAGAAAATCTAAAATGCTACACATCACTAGGAAACATTAAGTATGCTGTATCCATCTCCTACTTTCATTTGCCTCCTATATTCAATATGAAGAGCACCAGTAGCTGGGATGGTAAATGTATCCCAGATACTACGAATTACTGAAGTAAAATACTATCTGAACTGAATATTCTTCTTCACTTTGTTTATGGCCTTGCATAGATGTGAACAGCAGCTTGGCCTTTTAACACTGGGTAATTCACAACAGGCCTTTTTTTTTTTTTTGTCTTATAAAGTGGATCACCCATATAGATTGTATTTTGTAGACCTTATTTCTGGTGATTTTTGTGTTCCTCATGTTAGCCTACATATTCTGAAGTATTCTAGACAAAAGTTATCAATACATTCTGGTGACATTTTGTATGAATGCATTGTGGTCTGTTTTGCATTTGTTTTCACCATTGAAATCAAAATATAACATGGAAGGACACAATGCTACTTGTCACACTTATTAGTTAAATGCAATGAAAACTTACACCAAATGATGTATTACTGTTAGAGCAAAGTGTCTGGCCTGTCTAATTTTAAATGCAGATAGTAGTGTAGTTAAAAATCTTCTACATGTCTATGATATCCTCTTTTTTTTTAAAGAAAAGTTTTCATTAGGTGATGGACACGTATAATGCTGCCATAACATGGAGCAGAAAAATATTAACTTTCCAAAATAGTAATTAGGTCAAAGAGGCAATGATCTTTCTTTGAGAAACTGCCATGTCAGAAATCACTTTTGAGAAAACTAAGCAGCTGAGTTCAGTGGGCCAGCTCTAAGCAGTGTTTGATTATATGTCTAAGTTTTTGGACATTTGTACTTAAACGTCATTGTAACAAAAAAAATCAAACTGCCATCTTTGTAATCCCAGTTGCAATGTAATAACAGCAAAGTGCTGAGATTTTCATGACCCTCACAAATGTAACATTGTTTTTAGAAAAGAAACCCCTTCTACAACCCCAAAATACCTTGTCAGATAATCAATCATTAATTTAGTAAAATTAAAATCTCTTACACTCCTTCTCGGGTAAAGCAGTAATAATCCAGAAGCCAGACCAAACTGCTACTATGGCTTAAATAATTGCCAACGACCTGATGAGTGACAAGAAATTTCTTCTTTAGAGCCGGGAAGCAGCAGGCTGTGAGCATGCTCAATGCCACAAGTCGCTGAACTGGAGATTTCTTTAAGAGAGCAGCTACTAAGGTGTCAAAAGCATAAGCAACGTTCAATGGCCCTAAACCTACTATTGCCCTTCTCTTATTCTTCCCAACTTCAGACTATCAGCAATGCTCTTCCTGCTCATATTTATTCCATCTCTACTTTGTTCCTCTGTTAGAAATCCAAGGTAAGACTACTTATTTCTTAATTCTTTATAAACCTAATTGCCCTTTGGGACAAAGTAGGGAATTTTCATTTACACTGAGAAATTAACAAGGGATTTCATTTAAGTAAGGAGTTTTCATTTACATAATTTTGGAAAACATATTTTTAGAGAAAAAATTGTTTACAGCACACGAGGAAATTTGATTTCATAAAATGACTAACTTTTGGTGAAATTAAATTCATTAAATATAAGGCTGAAGGATAAACTATTGCCTTTTGAACAGGCACCAACATAATAAAACATTGTTATAAACTGCAAGCTTCATGTCGGTGTCCTATTTTCTCATTTTTTCATTTTTTCATCATCAGATTAAAAAAAAAAAAGCAGCATTTAACTTAACAACTGAGTTTCTGTAAATATCCCTCTATTATAACAAAATTTATAGTAATCTGGCCAAAAAAATCCTTTCAATATCCACACGGAATGACATTGTATTGCTATAATATATTTGATGGAGCACTTTGAATCTCAGAAATTATTGACTAAAGGATTGGTTCTGTGAGAAAAGTTTTTTTCCCATAGAAACATTGTATATGAGAATATACAAGTAGAAGCTACAGTATGTCATTTATACAAATTTTCCAAAATTAAGACTTTTCTGTTCCTGCACCATTTCTTGTTCCAAAATAAATGGTTTTTTTACTCACACTAATTCCTGAAGCGTTATGGAAAAGTGAATAAATGGTTTTCACTGTAATTAGCTCATGATTTTTAATTTCTCACCTTATGAAAAGTTCTTTAATGAAATAGCTTTTTTTTCCTAATCATCCATAAAGAGCAAGTCATAGTATAATCAAAGCAAGAGACTGAAACAGAAAATATATTACTGTGAAGTAAAGAAATTTTTAAAGTTGCCAGCCTTTTAGAAACAGAAAATTAGTATTAGAGAACGTATTATTTGTTCTGTAGACACCTTGTTACAGAGGAGTGGAATATGTGGGATCTTAATGTATTGAATTTTACTAAATCTTTTTAAATAATAATTATTAAATCACAAAGTTTTCTTGTCACTGAAAAGAAAACATAGATTAATGTATTCTTTTCAATGTCACAAATTTGATTAGCAGAAACAAAAGTTGGAAATAGTTCATTACCAAAGCAACCCTTACTATGTTTCCTATTTACACACCATAAAATGTATCTTTATTTATTTTGAACAGTTAAAAAAAAAAATCCACTTTACCGTTCTTTCAAGTTGCCTTTTCCATATGCTCCACATCAATAGTAGAAAATAATGCTTAACCCAACTTTGCCATCATCTTGTCTTAACAGCAAACTCTTTGCTCCTTTTAGCCAAATCAGGCTAGTTCAGCCTACTCCAGAGAGGGCTGGGACTCAAGATGACTCCAGTGCAGTGCAGCCTCCATCCCAAATATGTTCCAACTCAAGAGCCTTGGATAATCACAGGTACAAGCAAAAATTGTGGGGAAGGATATGTGTCAAAGAGACTTTTTTTTCCTGTGTGCACAAACGTCACATAACTGCATTTCAAACAACACAGAAATAGGAAGAGAATGACTGATCAGCTCCTGTCTTGCCCTTTCCTCTTAAATATGTCTACAAGCATACATGTTCAGTATAGCAGCTTCAGTTATGTGTGGGAAACCCACATCTGAAGCACTTCTCTGGGGAAAACATCTGTAGAGTAAAATGGGTAGGTAGTGATTACAGACCGTTCAGGCTTCATTAGATATGTACTCTATAATCCCTAGAACAGATACATGAGTTCGCTCCAAAAGAGTGGAAAGCATCACTTGATTATAAACGCTGCTAATAACCGAATGGCTGGTTAACCTTCACAACTCGCCCTTAGCGTGCAGCGCGGCTTACACCGATCCTGTACAAAAACATGGTATATCACTGCCCTCTAATGGCTGCCAATAAACTGCTCCTTTTGGTCTGGTTTGTTGGGTTGGGTTTTTTTTCATTTATTCCCCAAAAAGCTATCCCCAACAGACCTCTGAGACACAAAGTGTTCCAGACAAAAAAAAGTCTCACACAACTATCTTCACTTGCCAGAACTTATGGAAAGTAATTATATAGTATTTTGAAAGTGCTGGGGAAGCACAACTGGCATGCTACTGAGTGGAAAGAAGGTTATTCTAATTAGAGCTGGAACTTGGTAGTTGTTGCTAGTTAGCCAAACTGTGTCTAACACATAAGTCTTATCAGTCTGAATTGATAAGCCCAAGAGCAATATGCCCTCGTGGCCAAAAAGGCCAATGGCATCCTGGGATGCATCAAGAAGAGTGTGGGCAGCAGATCAAGGGAGGTTCTTCTCCCTCTCTACTGTGCCCTGGTGAGGCCTCATCTGGAGTCCCGTGTCCAGTTCTGGGCTCCTCAGCTGAACAGGGACAGAGAATTTGTGGAGGGATTCCAGCGCAGGGCCACCAAGATGATCAGGGGACTGGAACATCTTTCATACGAGGAAAGGCTGCGGGAACTGGGGCTGTTTAGTCTGGAAAAGAGGAGATCGAGGGGAGATCTTATTAACATTTACAAATATCTAAAGGGTGGGTGTCAGGAGGTTGGGACATCCCTTTTTCTATAGTAGTTAGCAACAGGACAAGGGGTAATGGGATGAAGCTGGAACACAAAAAGTTCCACTTTAATATAAGAAAAAACTATTTAACTGTTCAGGTGAGGGAGCCCTGGCACAGGCTGCCCAGAGGGGTTGTGGAGTCTCCTTCCTTGAAGGTCTTAAAGATCTACCTGGACATGTTTCTATGTGACCTGATCTAGGTGACCCTGCTTCTGCAGGGGGGTTGGACTAGATGATCTCTAAAGGTCCCTTCTAACCCCTACCATTCTATGATGCTAAGAGAATCTTCTGGTGTACCAGAGAGAACAGGTATCTTTAACAGTAGTTCAGATTTTTTTATATCACTGTCTAGTGATTCTACGCATGACAAATTTAAGGATAAAATATTTACATCCAGACTTCTAAGCCTTCTATTCTTATGATGAACTACTGATCAGAGGAGTTACAGGGCCTCTTCAGTGAGTAAATGCTTCTCAGTGTCAGGAAGGGATTTACAGTCCAGACCTTAATAACAATGCCAAAGCAGGCTAGAGATCACTGGAGTTGTTCAGTTCTGACAATAAAAAACCCAGCTGTTATAAATGTGACAATGGATCATGTTTAAGTGTCATACAATTACTGAACGTAAATTCTAGTGGGACTCACTTTTCAACCAGGGAGAAGATTAACCTGTTAAAGGATCCGTTCATTTTAGAAAGAGAGATCGGGCATATTGCTTTCTTGTGGAGTGCCATGGATGAAGAACCTGTCACCATAGTGAACGCAGGAACTCTAAAGGAAGCATATTTTAGATTAATGTAAAAATCTGAGGACTAGTGCCATTTTTGGTAGATTTTGTAAATTTCACAGACAGTATCTGGTTTGCATTGTTGTTTCAATCCTGCTCACCATTCAGGCCATAACATGGATGTTTTATGTGGACAATTTTCATAGCGTTTTCAAAATTTTATGATGGCAGTTCTTACAGTTCATCCAACATCTCCTCAATCCATAGTCTGAATCTATGAAGTTGAGTTTTTTCCCAGGGAAAATCTGATATGAAACCCAGTCGTTCTTTTCCCAGATGGAAAAAACATATTGGTGGAAAAGAATGATTATGAAAACTTGGACCTGTGCACAGTAAATAGTCTTTATAGAAATAGAATCCAGAAATACAAAATGTTTATAATTAATTTAATTTACTTGGCTGTTTTCTCTTTTTTCCCCTCTTCCTTCTTAAGCAGTATGTGAACTTAACAACACCTGTGCTGCCACTGACCTCTCAGTCAATACTATTTCAGTGATTTTGAAGCTAAGTAAAGCAAACTGGGGCCTGCCTGCTCTCACAGTGACCTGGGAGCAGTACTAATAGGATCAAAAAATACATTCTGTTATCATCCAAAATGTACCTTAATTACGTCTATTATGACAGCTCCAAGTAGAATTGATTCAACAAGGGACTTTCACTAAACCAGCTTTAAACCAGCCCTGAAGTGTCTGTATCTGTCTTACTGCAAAAGAGAGCTTTGACACGGTTTGGACATTTGCAGAGTATGTTTCAGTTATTCTCCTTTAAACAAAACTGTTCTTACAACCGCAGTCACTGAAAGAGTCAACAGTCCTTGCTTGCATTACCATGTTTGTGATCAATTTATAGACTTGTTTCAGTAACGCACATGGAATAAAAGTGACATGTGTGAGAATGGTGCACATATTGTGGCTGTGTGAACCTAGCTGATCCTCAGGAGGATGTGATATGGTTTAGTCAATTTTTGCCACTCAGAAATTGATGGTGAGAAATAGGGGAAATCTAGTAGTAAGTAGAGAAGGAGCAACTCCATCAGAGCTGAAAACTTGAAGACTGAATTTTATCATGTGCTGAATAAAGACCTGCTTTTACGGCACCATTACTTTGAAAGAGAAGCTTCCACTTTTATCTGTGTCTATTCATCAGGCAACTTGCTGTCCATGGAGTAGTATGTCACAAATCCTGTGGGCCTGCTCCACATGATACTGCAGGCATTGATGAGAATGGATGTGGATAACCAGCAGATAACACCATTATTTGCCTGTCAGCATTGCTGAAAAATGCTGTCAGCAACAACTGCAGCCATCAGAGAAGTAAATGCACTGTGCTTAATAAAAGAGCAAATTAAGATTAGTTAGAATTAATTTGGAGACTCAAAAAGAAAACTGAAATAGTAAGCCCTTTCTGTTTGAGTAATAGCTGGTTTCTTGTCTGCAAGGGCAATTAACTGAATGCTGAAAGCAAAGAGAGATTCAGGATTCACTTTCAGCCCTGCTACTCCACATGCATTCTGTTGTAGTTTTGCTGCTTTCCAGAGGTCATGGACACACATTCAATTCTTTAAAAAGGACTGTCAGACTATATTGAAAATATAGGTTAGAAAAAAATGTTTTTCTCTGTCCCTGAATGGATACAGAAGGAAAGCTCTTTCCAGTTCAACCTTTGTGCAATATCTGATACATGAAAAAATGCGTTCCAACTACAAATACTGCACCATCACAAGGACTTTGATGAAAACAGCAAATTAGTGGAGTCTAATTGTAAAATTATTTGAAAATATTGATATACAAAGATTAACCACTCTGAAGTATCTGATTTTACCCACATAGTGGATCCCAACAAAAGCCTTCAGAAAAGGTAGCCTAAACCTCTTCATCCATCTCTCAAGTTTTTTGGCAAGAGAATGTTAGCAGTATCTTGCTTAAAAGACATATCTCGGTAAAATGAAAAAATTAATTGAATTTGGATCTCAGCTCTGAGTTTGGAATCAACTATGTATTTTGTCTCCTATCACTGCATCTCAGCATCAAGTCTTTGCATCGTACAAAAAGCAGTAGTATCAGGACAGAGTTAGAAAAGACTAAAACATACTGTTTTTAAAGATTACTTTTTAGCTAGGCTTCTGCACTTTCCATGCTTGCTGATACTATATAGCTCCTAACTGTCCATCACCCTCATGTGAATTGGATTGCTCTACTTTGTTTCTGTTGTTCCGCTCTATAATTTTATCCTGTGTGTATCATTTTCATCTTATATATAGTCCCATAGGAGTCCTACGTGTCTACAGGCATGTCTGCCTTTGCAAGGTGAGCCCACAGATATTTCTACCTTTTCAAGTAAGATTGTAATCAAATTTACTTTGTCAAATTTGAACTTCACTTTTCAAAGACACTTCTAATGAGTAAAAACAGAACCAGCTCTGTATGATAAAAAGAACTTTCTTGTTTAGATTCACTTTTTTTTTTCAGTTTTAGCGTTCTGCCATTAGATTTTCTTGGACATAAAAGTTTCTGTAAAATTTGTGAAAGAGAAAAAGTGTTTTTAGAAATGGACCTGTGCTCCATACCTGTAATGAAACAACAGAGCTGATTTCCTGCAAATGCTCTGCAGATAACCAGTCATTTGTGATGTGCACCAATAGAGGAAATGAAATCTATTCTCGTTTTGAACATCTTGTCTAAACGAGAGATTTACCAGACTATAAATGAAACTGTGTTATTGCAAAAAAAAATCACAAAAGCATATCCGTGAATCTGAGATGAACTTTGTAGATTCATAACAAGGTTTGACTTGTCAGTTACTCAAAGATTTTGCTGCAATTGTGTTCAGTGAGTGTTCTTAGTAATTGTAGCTCTCTCATGTGTAGGTGGACACTTTCCTGTTGCGCAGCTGCCTTCAGTATGGTAAGTGGTTTTCCACAGGCTCCAGCTGGAAGTCCTGTCTTCCCATCAGACTTCCATGTTCCCCAGGCAGGAGGCCCAAGTATCACTTCCCTGTCCATCCCCAGCCATACTGCATGGTTCTACTACTTAATGCTCACACCTTAGAGGAGTCAGTCTACCAGGAAAGTACATTGATAAGTTTATATCTGGCCATCAATATGTTCTGCAGACGATGGGAAGGAGAGAAAGAAAAGAAATGGAAACTTTAAGCTGTCTTTTCTAAATTTCAGCAGTGGTAGCCTATTTGTAGTTGACACTGTAATGCAAGATGCAGAAAGAAAATGATATACAATTAACATGAAAAATGAAAATATTCTGTCACATGATGTGGTTGTAATTTTATCAGGCCTTTCTAATTTGAAACTTGCTCTGTTATGCAGGAATTGTCTTCCTACATTTTCTCAGAATCCTGGCTGATGGAAAACATTTCAGTCATCTGCCAAAATGGTTATTTTCCATGCAGAAACCATACAACAGGCCTCCCATGGGCATTTCATTGTGATAGTATAAATAACTGTGAGAATGGTGTAGACTAAGAGAACTGTGGTGAGTACTGCAATATCCGTAGGTATACAGAGAGAAAACCTGTTTGTGAGATGTGCTTCTCCAGATAATATACACTGAACCAATAGTAGCCATCAGATGATCCACAAGCCTGACAAATCTAGAGTTTTAAGTGTAATTAAATATCTAATTTTCTTCAATGACTGAGGGAATTACACCATTCCAGTCGGCAAAGAAAATTGACAGGATGTCTAAAGGCATACCCCAGGTAGATTACACTGGTGAGATTCCCCTAGAATCTCTATTATTAATTACCCTCTGCTGTGGACAGTGGGTAATCACTTCATATCTGTGTGGGGAATCCTTTAAAGTGTGTGCACAAATTCCCACACTTACGTAGGTGTACTTAGGCTCAGTAAGGCTTTTTACCAGTAGAAGTGAAGAATTCTTATTCTGTAATGATTTCAAGTGCTGTAAGAGGCTTAAATATATACATATGGTGGTACAAGTGCATAAGCACATACACACTTTGTGGAGATCACAGTACTGTTGCTCTCTGTCTTATTAATATCCACATCCACTCTCAACCTAGAAGAGTGATGAGGAATTCAGATCAATGAGATCAATCTCCTTTTTTGGCTAATAAATGACCCTCATTTTGGAACATGATTCCCTCTACATCATATTTGACTTCTGTGACTCTGAAGCATGTTGGGTCAGAAGATAATGTATCAACTCCACTCTCTTCTTCTCCTTTGTATCCTCCCTCCCCACCTACCTCCTAGTGAAGTTCTACGTATCTTTCATTTCCTTTTCTTCTTTCAAATCATACTTCTATGCCTCTTCCTTTTTTTCATTACCAATATTCCTCAGCTACCATCTTTGGATGCAGACATTTGTGTTTATGACTTTCCACATAGCACCCTTCCTGTTTGCCATTCATCTACCTTTACTAGCTCCAAACTTCAGTCTCATATACTAGCACCGATTGCCCCAAAGACTGATGGACATTCTCCATATTTAATAGAGATTGCTACCTCCCGTGAATCTATTGAAAAAACAGAATTAAATGTCTAAGCTTTACAAATTGCATCAGATTTTCTCTCAAATCTCATATAACTTGTACAATTGCCAATATATTTAGCTGATCCAGTAATGATGTGTTCCCATAGCTTTGCCTGAAATTTGAGATCACCAAACATATTCATTGAAACAAACATATTTACTGAAACTGATGTATATTTCTGGTTTTTACTGAGTTACTTTCTGAATTTCAGTTGTCCTAGAATACTTGCATTATCATGTGTAGATTTTCACTGACAGACACATTATCATGTGAAGATTTTCACATTTCTAACTCTCCGTGCTATACCATGTACTGCAGTATGAGTTTCTCCACAACATGAATCATTCTACTTTAGCATACAGTACTATTTATTAATATATTGTCCAATCATATTTTCTATCAACCTTACATTTCTCTCTCTATTTCTTTCTGTCTCTGCCGTGCTTATAGTCTAGTACACTTCTAATACTCAATTTGGATTAGCTTTCTTAACTTGGGCTTACAATTGCTACTCATAATCAGCAGGAGTGAAAATAAAAACAATCCACTTTAAAATTTACTTTTGATTCTATCCAGTAAGGAAACACACATACACCACTGACAAATTAGTATTAACGTTCTGCTTTTCATTTAAAACTGACAGACAATTTAAAGTACAGCTGACAAATGTTAACACTTAATATAGGAGATAACAGTGGATGGTCAAATGTCTTTTATATTGCCTGATTGTCTGGATTTATCAGAAGACTTCTACCTTCATCCTAATGCCCTTATTAATATCTTTAAACAATTTTACACTTCTAAGGCTTTCCACAGCATATATATATTTACTGTAATTATAGAGGTATTTGGAATTTTAGATGAACCCAGGGAACTCCTTTATTTTCCCACAGCTTTTTGCATGCATACAAGAATAGAGCAGAGTAATGGAACTTACATACTAATGCCAAGATACAGCTTTATAAAGTTGCAGGGAAATGGTAATTATACTTCTGGAACCTTTTGTAAAGTCAGTATTTGTTTTCACCCCACTTAGGAACAAAAGAAAAAAGAAAGGCTTTTTTATGAAACATTGAAAAAAACCCTAAAACTTTAGATGTTTTACATTGATCCATTCTAAAATATTTCTTCCTGCCTATTGATGAAGAGTAATAAACCCAAAAGCCTCAGCTCAGTCAAAGTATTACTACTCTGGGATAGCTCTTCAAATGGACTGCCTCATTAGGGTACCCAGAAAGATCTTCCCTTACACCCCAGGAAGCAAGGACAGTGTCTTGGCAAGAAAAAGGCAAGTTTAGATGCTGGGTTCTCTCTGGTGTGCACTAAAATCAAAGCATCTAATTTCTTAGTGAAGTGTAGAGAATTAAATCTGCATTTTCCAGTGGAATCTGTTCCATCAGCAATTTCTCAGATGTTCTCATGTATATATGAAGATATACCTATATCAAGTACATGTTATAGAATCATAGAATGTTAGGGTTGGAAGGGACCTTTAGAGATCATCTAGTCCAACCCCCCTGCAGAAGCAGGTCAACCTAGATAAGGTCACATAGGAACATGTCCAGGTAGGTCTTGAAGACCTCTAAGGAAGGAGACTCAACAAACCCCCCTGGGCAGCCTATGCCAGGGCTCCCTCACCTTCACAGTGAAATAGTTTTTTCTTATGTTACATTTCAGTTATCCTTATTGTAGCTTATGGACAGTAGTATTTAAACTTGATATATGTTTTACTTATGTTTGCTTTCATTACATGTGAAGCACTGCAGTCCTAAGAAGCACAGCATCAGTGTTTTACAGCCTTCCTGAAAAGTGAACCTTATTAAGGTAATTTGCAGGTGCAGCTAGATCATAGATCGTAGAATTATGCAATGGTTTGGGTTGGAAAGGACCTTAAAGATTATCTAATTCCAATCACCCTGCCATGGGCAGGACACCTTCCACTAGAATAAGTTGCTCAAAGCCCCAGCCAATCTCACCTTGAACACTTGCAGGGATGGGGCATCCAGAATCCCTTTGGGCAACCTCTTTTGTCCAATTTATTTTTAAAAAGAAGGCTCAGAATGACACGTCATCTGATCTGATGTATGTAGTAGGCCGTATGTAAGGCATTCACTCAAGAATTTCCAGGTCTCCACCAATACCTAGAAGTAAGCATCTGCATGGAAGCAAAAAAAAGAACGTGCCGCTGTTAAAGTCTATTGCATTTGTTTCAAGTAACATAAGCCTCCTCTAAGTAGAGTTCCCTTTGCTCTCCATCATGAAGCTGTTTTATGAAGAGATGCCTAGACACACGTTGCATAGCCCTGTGCTACTAAGTAGAGGCCTTCTGCATTCAGAGACTACAGAAAATGTTGACCCACCCTAGCTATTTACTAGGTGATTTACTAGTATGTAGTGGAATGCTGGGAGCATTTTGCTGCAAGGTCCACTTCAGTGTGGAAATCTTCTGACAAAATATGTCAGAACTGTAAACCAGTCATCTAATACAGGTCATATGAACTGTGCACAGAACATGTTTCCTCCTCTAAGGGAGCTTGGGGTGTCAGCCAAGACATGTATTTTGTGTTGTAGGTGTTTACATTTAGGTGAGTTGAATACTATTTTGATTTGTCATTCCTATGGCTTAAAGCTTACCAGCCCCAGGCCATTTACTGAAGATCACTGGTTGTGAAGCCAGCATTGGAGTAATGAGCACCCACCAAATATTGCTGAAGTTACCAAAGCAGGAATTTCAGGATTATTGATTCTTAATGACAGCTCCCCATTTTATTTTGCCAGCTCCAGTCCCACAAGTTGTTGTTTTTTGGGGTTTTTTTTTTTGTATGGCTGAATGCCTATTAATATGAGAAATTCTCAAAGATCTATCTGAATCACCAAAGGAAAATATTTAAGAGAGGCCAGACATAAAACCCTCAGCTGGCTTGTTCAAGCAGTTAAGTACATTTACTTTTCCAACAGACCAAAGGAAGGCCTGTCTTCTCACAGCTAATCCCAGGAGGGCACTCAAGCTTCAGCTTGGGACTTAAACAACAAGGACAGCTTGACAAAGGAGTTGAGCTTATGCAGGCTTCACAGGCAAACTAGTGCCCCCAACTTACTGCACAAATGGGAATGGAATGGAATGGAATGGAATGGAATGGAATGGAATGGAATGGAATGGAATGGAATGGAATGGAATGTGTTCAAAGTAATTTCTGGGCTCTGATCCTCTGTCAGCTGCACCCAGATACGAGGCCTGATTTTTGACATTTGCACCATTGACCAGTTAAGACACAACTTAAATGCCAGTTACCAATTACTTTTAGATCATTCATATGAAGTTTTCAGCAAGTATATAAAGCTGAAGAAAATGTATCTTGATAGTTTATGAAATAATTACATGAGTCTATAGAATGAAAAAAAACCCATATACAGTTACCTATGTGATCACTTTCTAAACAATATAGCATGGCATTTGTCTTTAACACTCAGGTTTTGGTGATGTTGGTCTTCCATTGTAGCCAGGTGTGCCCAGATGCAGGCAATTTTCTACACAATGCACAGACATCTAGTCTAACTCCCTCGCCACAGAAAAATAAGTAAACAGAAAATGTCTAACAAGAAATATCACCATTTTTTTCCACAAAATGACATCTTACTGTTTTAAAAGGTTAAATAAAACATAATTTTTTTTTTTCCTTTCTGCTTTCTTTTTTGATGCTAAGCTACCATGGAAACCAACTGCAAAATTATGCAAACAGCTGTACACATGGCAAGTTCTCCTCTGTAGTCAATCCTCTCACAGACCACTAGCACTTTTTTGTTTCCCCCATTTGAGTGGTGTCGTCTGTGTTCTTTGTCTACTAGGACAGCTTTCAATACAGCTTCCTTCAAGTTCCAATAGGAACTAGTCTGACTTTCATCAAGTTATGAAGAAGGCAGGCATTAATATACATTACATTGTCAGGTAGAATGACTTTGTCCTTTTTAAGTATGGCTATCATTAATAACACAAAAATCAGTCAGCCCTATACCTCAGATGAAGGCATACATACAAAGCTGGAATACATGAAGTCTGCTTAAGAAAACAGAGACAGCTCTAAAGGTAAGAATTCATATACTGGACTTAAGATAAATCCTCATTAAACCCTTAAGTACATAGTACTTGAGTTTAGCTCTTGCTTCTGTCTGGATGGTGTATGCCTTTTATTTGGCAGTTCCTGATGACAGCTCAAACAGCCTTCCATCCGAAAGCAGTTATCAGCCTGCAATAACAACAGTCATGTGAAAGGACTGCATCATTTGAAGAGCTGGCAAAGTGCTAGAAACAATTTTATATAAACAAAATATCACACTACTAATTTTCAGCTGAATCACATCAGTGGGTGCAATGTATGTTACTGTAATCGTGCCAAAAAGGATGGCTAGTGGTGGTTCACATTTAATAAAATCCCAAATAGTATGCCTGTAGCCTGAAACAGCATTCGCTTTTCTCCCCAGGCTCCAGTGCTTTCTATGTTGTATCTTATTTTTCATACCTTATGATCTTCAATTCCTAAAGCAAAATCAAGATATGGGACACGACACACCCTGGAGACAGACCCATAGAGAATAGCCTCAAAGAATTCCTTAGAAAGTTCTCTTCTAGTGGAAAATATTGAATCTGACTTTGGTGGTGTTACACCAGGCATTAATTTAGTAGCCTGCTTCAAATGGCAGAAGAGGGTAAAGATGGGATTATAAAACACTGGCGTTTCTAAGAACTTAATGAATCGTAATCATCCTGGACTTCTTACCTTACTTGTGTCAGATTCCTACAACATAATTCAATTCAGACAATATAAAAATAAATATTATTTGGACTGTGCAAGCTTCAGAAATTTTGTGTATATTATTGTCCTATTTTTGCTTTTTAAATAACTGATTGCCTCTCAGGTATCACAGAGCAACCAGCCTTCCACAACACAGGAAATGGCATCTGAACTTCATCTCTTCAGTCTCATCCAACTGCTATTTCACATACTCCAGTAGCTTGAAAAAGATGTGAGCACTTCATGAATTTTAACTCTTGCTGTGACTCTCATTGCATGCTGGGGCAAAGAAAAATCCCTGAACTTCTCTTTGTATCATTATCCAATCATTATATACTTAAATTACTATGTGTAGCTGACACTGCCTCATTAGTCAATATTCACAAACAATATTGTCTGCCTTTTCCAAATGTCAGTGTTTATAGTGCTATTAGGCACTCAGGAACCCCTGTCACTTCCAACAGCTGATACAGAAACATATAGAATCATAGAATAGCAGAAGTTGGAAGGGACCTCTAAAGATCGTCCAGTCCAATCCCCTGCTAAGGCAGGTTCCTCTAGATCAGGTCACTCAGGAACACGTCCAGATGGGTTTTGAAAAACTCCAGAGAAGGAGACTCCACACCCTCCCTGGGCAGTCTGTGCCAGGGCTTCCTCACCCATGCTGCCTGAACTTTCGTATGAAGATGTTATGGGAGTGTAAAAAGTCTTGCTGAAACCAAGGTAGATGACATTTGCTGCTCTCCCCTCGTATAGTCAGCCTGTTATACTCTTATAGAAGGCTATCAGGTTGGTCAAGTAAGATTTCCCCGTGGTGAATCTCTGTTGAGTCCCCCTGATAATCATCTTTTCCTTCATCTATTTTGAGATGGCATCCAGGATGAGTTGTTCCATCGCATTTCCAGGGATGGAGATGAGGCTGACTGGCCTTGTAGTACAAGCTTGGTACCTGTGAAAATCAGGCTAATCTTTCCAATTCCTCATCAAAGTTTGAATAACAAGCTGCAGGATTTGGCGTTTTGATAGATTAGTATATTATTTATAATATACATATTATGTATTATTATAATATGTATAATATCTAGGCAAATGTTGTCCATTGCATCATAGCAAAACATACCCACCCCAGTAGAGTGCAAAACTAGTCATAAAAGCACATCTATCCAGCATCATTCCAAAACTAAAATGTTTCAAAATATTAATTCAGATGCTACTGCCCTAGCAGTAATAGTCAGCCTTTTATGAGATAGAAAGCTTAAAGTACTTGAACTTGGCATTTTGAAATCAAATATTGCTTGTCTCTGTTCTTTAGCTCTCTGATTGTTCTCATAAATTGACTTAAAGGTTTCAGTTTCCTCTTTTTAAAAGCAGTCTATCAGTTTTTAGATAGTATTAATTTAGTTTCTGTCTTATATGTCTTTGTCAACAGGTATCTCAGTCATAAAGGTATCATTAGTTTGAAACCTGAAGTACTCAGAGATCTACACAAATTGAAATGGCTGTGAGTACCCATTTTCTCCCTGTCTGTAAAAGCACCATTTATCATCACTGACACGCATGTGTTTGTGCATCACTGGCAGTGGAGGCATTTATGGCATTGATCTAAAATGGAAGGAACAGGGCAGTAAAGCTATGTCTGCAAACAGCATTCTGCACCAAAAAAATTGGGATGATTCATGAAGCTTGCAACTCTTATTAGATGGTTATGTTTCAGTTTCTAGAGGCAATAGCTAGGTTGAGACACTGTGGATTTGCAGAGGAAAAGCTCCTTCCCGTTGTTTCTTTAAAAGGATTTGTGATGTAGTAAACTATTACTTCTCTGAAGAATTCTAGATTACAACTCAACAGTGAAAATTTCACAGCAGTTATTTATTGGGCAAAGTCTCTGTTTTTTGGTAAGTATTGCTCTTGCCCATTTTCATACTGGCATTGTTCAATATCTAAGTAGCTTTCCTTTCTATATTTTGGGCTTCCTCCAAGTTCTTTTCTTTCTTTATGACTTCCAAATGTCTTCATGAAGGAATGACGCTTGTCAACTCCGCATGCTTGTCACATCTTGATCCAAATTTGGATTTGAATTTCTTATAGGCATCTTTCATTCTAGGACTACCTTTACAATGTTTCTATTAAAATTAAAGCACATTCCTGAAGTTGTAAAACTGTTTAGAATCATATATCATTCCTCAGAATGCCTACTGGAACCCCACGATCTAAACTGGATATCCTTGGATACAATCAGCAGAAACATAGCATCTCCTTTTAGAAAACTGAAACAGTATTTAGGTACTTGGACAATTTCTGACACAGATATCACTGTCACAATTTAACAGAAAATTCCATATAAGACAGCATTTACAGTATGTGGGAGGGAGATGTGAAGTAAGTCCTATAAGGTTTTTCCATCACTCTCATGAAGTAAACTGGCACCTGAAAAGTATGATCTTCTTTTCTTAGAAAAGCTAGCCAATGGTTTTAATAGCATTCAGGGAAATAAGTTATTTGGTTTTGGTAGCAGAAAATTAAGTTCTTCCTGTTAGTCCCTTAGTTCAGGGCAAAGAAGATGAACAACTTCATGATTCATTGACTCAGCTGTTTCTGCCGAGCTCATGGTAGCCAGCTGCCAGCATCAGAGCTGGCAGCAGTAGCCTTTAGACCAGGCTCCATGGAGTGACCACTAAAGAAATGGATGGAGCAGGGGGCAAAATACCTTTCCACTCTTGCCAGTTCCCATGAGAAAGAGTTTGAGCAAGTTCATGGCATGTGTCGAAAACCTACAGTAACCATACTGGGAATGTAAATTATTTAACAAACACATTTTTTTCTGAGTTGTTCAATATAGCATATTTCTCAGTCATTCAATGAATCTCCTGATAACTTTAAAGTAAGTTTAAATTTTACAGAAACTGCATAAGAAAAAATATTTTAAAATTTCTAGGGAATGTAACTAAATCTAACCTTGAATTCTTCTCTCAAAAGTTTACATTTGCATATCTTTCTTACATATTGTGTTTTGAAGTATGGTAGAACATCTTGTTTTCTAACCACATTTTAATTTATGAAGATCCATGATAAACAATTCACTTGAGACTCTTCCCAACAAGATTTGTACTCAAGTGTCTTTTTTAACTGTGTGTAAGTAAATTATGCAAAAGTTTCTTTTGATAAATGAATATATCTTTTCCTGTGAAGACAAAAGTTCAAAATTTCTTTATTCTGTTAGACCAAACTATTTGTAAAAGTGTGACAATCTAAAAAAAAAAGGTAAAATTATAACCTTGCCAAGGATGAACCTCACAGTGTTTCAAATGACTGTCTAAAAAATACCACAGTCCTCTGCCAACATGAATTTTTAGAGCTGCTTCTTGTTCTCACGACTCTCATGAATTTGGCAAAATTCTCTCTTTCAATTTAGTTTCCTGATGAAAATTAAATTGGTTATTGTGAATGCATGTTTATCCTACATAACACAGAATCACAGAATCTTAAGGATTGGAAGGGATCTTGGAAGATTATCTAGTCCAACCCTTCTGCCAGAGCAGGGCCACCTAGAGTAGATCACACAGGAAATTGTCCAGGTGGGTTTGGAATGTCCCCAAAGAAGGAGACTCAACAACCCATCTGGGCAGCCTGTTCCAGCACTCCCTCATCCTCACAGGGAAGAAATTCTTCCTTGTATTTCTTTGGAATGTCTTATGTCCCAGCTTGTACCCACTGCCCCTTGTCCTATCATTGGACATCACTGAGAAATGCCTGGCTCCATCCTCCTGACACCCACTCTTTACACATTTGTAAACATTATTGAGTTCACCCCTCAGTCTCTTCTTCTCCAAGCTGAAGAGCCCCAGTTCCCTCAGCCTTTCATTATAAGGGAGATGCTCCACTCCCTTCATCATCTTTATGGCCCTGCGCTGAACTCTCTCTAGCAGCTCCCTGTCCTTCTTAAACTGAGGGTCCCAGAACTGGGCACCAGTGTATAATTCAGAATATATAGATATATGATGTACTAAATCTAAAATCTTAACCTACTGGTGTCTGTTTATTCTTGTACATGACTACATATAAGAAATGCCAATGTATTATCCTATTATTGCTGAAATGACTGGTGAGCTAGGCCATAAACAGAGATAAAATCACAGCAACTTAAAATGTATAACTTGTTGTTTGGGGTTTTTTTATATATATTTACATGCCTATTCAAAACTTGGTAATAAACTTGGGCTAATTTTGTAAGAAATAAATAAAAGAAGGTCAGAAAAATAAAAGATGGCCAGCCCAAAACTTAAACTTCCTTCTGCAAAGCTATTACGCAACACAGGAATTAGAACACTTTCCTTATTCTTATTCAGAGAGTTTGCAGGCAATCATATTACTGCCTTGAACTAATACTGCTTTCCTGGAATGTGATGTGCTCACTGTATCGTAAGTAAAAGAAGTATGAAAATGAGGCAACAAAAACCTTTTGAATATGCGTGACTCAGCCCTCAACACAGGATTGTCTCAATGTATAAGGCATCTTCTGGACAGTTGTGCTATTGTCAAGGAGGTATTCTTTACAATTGATTTAGTTATTGTAGGCACAGTCACATGACACATTTTTGATTGTCACAATCACTTGTTCCAACAAATGGACTAAGAAAGAGGCACCCTGTATTATTTCCGCCTCGTGATCAGATCACGAGCACTAGGGTGCTTTTTAAACACCACTGAATCCTGGGACTTCCAATCTGATCATGAAGCAGAAACAATATAGTGTGTTTCTATCTAAAACTGCAGATCTTTTTTCTTATTGAATCCATTCCTCCTCTGGAATGAGTTTTCCCTTTACAGGAAATCTGAACAAAACTTTTTGTTGCTGTTTACATTAAATGCACTAGTAGTAGTAACTCCTATTTCTATTTCTTTTTATATTCAGGCCTATCTCCAATAATAGGACAAGAAAAGCTGAATCTGAAGGAGGATCATGTTCATGAATAAAAATTCTACAGATTAAGAAATATAAAATGCTCTTTTGTGTTATACATGTGGTGTATAGGAACAGGAATTCTCTTCAGTGGGACTGTATCAATCACAGTGATAGCAAAAGCAAAAAAAAAAAGCTAAATTTGAACATGTAAAAGATCTGTCTAGATAGCAAATCTCTAAGCCATTAATCAAACAGAACTCCGTGTCTCTCTTTTACTTTGTTTGCTTTTAATTAAAACCCAGGAAAGTTTTACTGAACTAAGTTTTGCATAGGTCTCTTTTGCACTCACTACATTAACACATCTTGTCACAGATTGGAAAAGTTAACCAGGATCCTGTATAACTTCTAACACAACTTGAAAAAGAAAAAGTCAAGTACTCGTACTGAAATATGAAAATAGCACTCTATATTAAATTAAATCATTAAGCAGTTACTATAATAGTTATTTCACTTTACAGGTTCCTTCATGAAAAGCAAATTCACTTGCTGCCTTTAAAAAACCTTTTCCTCATTAAAAGATTTCGGAGAATTGTGAGCTTTCTAAAATCTATTATAAATTATAGAGTGTGAGCTATCACATGGCTATAACCCGAGTATACTGCATCTTTCCTGCCAAAAGTGAGGCAGGAGGCCATGCAGAATCAAAGGCAGGACAAGGGGGGAGCTGCAGGTGGTGCTTAGGGCAGCGTCATAGGGAAGGGAGAAACTAATTCCAAGACTTTCTTGGTTTTACAATGGACATAGTTGTATGGGCTGAAAAACTAGGTCTCCTTTTGTCACAGTGACAGTCAGGCTCTCTTCTTCTGGGTATATGAGTGCCCAGCTTCACCTTTGTCATATCGAGACACAACTACATTCTTAATACGCTTCAGCTCAGATGCTGAATTTATCTATATTCCCTGTACAGTCTATAGAAAGATAGCCAGGGCAGCATCTCTGTGGTTTGGAGGCAAGCCAGCCTCTCTCACTAGCTGTCTGGGGACCTTAGGCATCCACTTTAAGATTTGAGACTGTCACTTCCCCTGGGATAAGAGTGTATACATTAGGCTCATCTGCATATAAAGTAGTCACACTGCATCTGGGTTTTGGCTGTCTCATTGTCTGTCATACATGTTTAGGTAGAAACATAAAAACAGATGCAGAAGGTGTGGAAGCGGAAAAGAGAAGGGAAAACTTGAAGGAGAATCATAGAATCATAGAATCATAGAATGGTAGGGGTTGGAAGGGACCTTTAGAGATCACCTAGTCCAACCCCCCTGCAGAAACAGGTTCACCTAGACCAGGTCGCATAGGAACACGTCCAGGCAAGCTGTCAGTGACTGAAATGACATGAGTGATTGTAACAGGCTTCTACTAGCTGTGGAAGGAGAATAGCAACTGATGTTTTTTGTTAAAAACACTGATGTGCTGGTATGGAGGAAACTCATCCACTAGTAACAATCTTCAGCATTGAATTTACTGTGCCATTTTTTACATGTTTTTTTTTTCTTTGTTTTGTCATGTTCTACCTATATTAAACGTGAAAGCTTCACGTCTATGTAATTAGGCTTTGATTCATCTCACCTCTTAGTACTTATTAAGTTCATATATTGCAGAGAGACCCTCAGGCAACCAAGTTCCCAAATTAGATACCTCAGCTGCATTAGTTATGATGAATCAGAGCTAAAACGATCCATGTTTAGCAATCATCAAACATCAGTGCCTGTACCAACTGGCTTCAAAGTCACTTATGGATAAAATCTAAGAAAGTAAGTATTGAAGTAATGATAAAAGCTCATTTTGCTGCTATTAAAATGTTAAGGAAGATAGCATGCCTCTTCACCCATAAAGGAGGAAATCTGCATCTTAGAGTTCCTAAAGTTTGGGTATTTAAAGAGATGGTTGGAACACTAAGGATTAATCTGATTGCTTTTGTTCTCTGTATTTCTTGAAGGGATCTGACCAGCAACATGATTACAGAATTACCACATTATCTTTTTAGAGGCATGAAGTATTTACGGGAGCTGGAAGTTATATAAATGAGTATTCCAAACTGAATTTTAACATGTACTAATTTAGTTTGTTTTTTTCCTGAAATAAAATACAAGACAGATTTTTTTTCTTTTAATAATCTGTCTTTTAAATCACTTTCTAACTTCTCTGAGGGTCACAATAATATCCTTTCTTTCCAGGAGAAACATTCATCAACTATAAAAGGTATGTGAAGTATTGATTGCCATTCTATAACATGCTGAATGTACTTCTAAGGTAGCAGGCCAAAATACTCTAATTACAGCCATATAGATTGCTCAGTTTCACTGCTGCTCACAGGGATGATAAATGGATAAATTCACAAACAATAAGGGATTCGAGCATTTCCCTTATGATGAAAGGCAGAGGGAGGTGGGGATCTTTAGCTTGGAGAATAAGAGACTGAGGGGTGACCTCAGTAATGTTTACAAATATGTAAATGGTGGGTTTCAGGAGGATGGAACCAGGCTGTTCTCAGTCATGTCCAATGATAGGACAAGGGGCAATGGATGCAAGTTGGAACAGAAGACGTTCCAAAGAAACACAAGGAAAAATTTCTTCTCTGTGAGAGAGAACTGGAACAGGCTGCCCAGTTGGGTTGTGGAGTCTCCTCTGGAGACATTCAAAACCCACCTGGATGAGTTCGTGTGTGACCTCTAGGTGGTCCCGCTGTGGCAGGAGGGTTGGACTAGATGATCTTTTGAGGTCCCTTCTAAACCTTGAGATACTGTGATTCTGTGAATACACCTAGGAGCAGTCAAAACACCTAAACTAAGAACAAATCAGACAATCATATAGCTAGGGCCTCTAAGCACATAAGGATATAAATGGTAATAAGTATTTTAGAACTTCTATAAACTCTTCTTTTGGGTGGTTTATATAATACTTCACAGTGCTGAGAATTCAGTCAAGTTTGTATGAAATATTTTACATAAAGATTGTGTTCGGAAGTTTTCTTATTTCTTCTTTAATATTCAAAGATTCACCCTCTTTTAGAAGTGCAGCTTGAATCAAATTTCATTGATTCAAGGTCAAATTTCATTTGATTCAAGGTCAAAAAGCAACATCTTTTCTAAAATGGCCACTCCATATCACATGTCTTTCTTAAAAAGCTGTACAAAAGAAGAATCAAATGTTATTTTAAAATTTACACTATTTTTTATTAAGTAAAAGGAAAATATCCTGAATCCATTTGAATTATTAATCTGAACAGCTTTCTGCATGCAGTTCATTGTTTGATATTTTTCTCCTGTGCTACACAGTGAAGGATACTGTAAAGAAGTCAACAAACAGGTTAGTATGCAGTTCCTTCTTGTAGATTCCCCCTCTACATGTCCAAGGGTCACTGTGTGATCAACGTGTTTTAAGTCATTATAGGAGGGATGAAATTTGGGCAATCAGTTCAGTTGCTCACAGTTCATATGCCTAGTATTGCATCCTCGCTCCAGAAAGTCTCTGGTCTTTCACGGGTCCTGTATTGTGTCGGCCTGCCCACATGGATGCTTCAGTTAACACAGGACACGCCAAATAATACTAGCTGGAGTAACAGTCCTGAGAGCCATTCAGTAAACTAAAAGCTGGTTGAAGTTGAGTTTTCTCTAGATCCCAGTGACTGTGTTCACCACTACTTCATTCAGTTGCCCATCTACAGGAGTCTGGTGCTGTTGGAGATGCCCATCTGGCTGTCCCTTGCCACTCTGTAAGGCCATGGGTGCCTTGTAGGCCTTGCGTCTTACCAGATAGCTCTGCATGGGCATCTCAAATGTGTGTCTCCAGGGCAACTCAAACAGTTTTTGATAGACAGCAGAGTCAACCATGCAGTAGCTTTCCCAGAATAACTTCCTTTTAGAATCTTCTTGGAGTTGCATTACAGATCTTTGTTTCATTATTATTCACATAATTAAATGCAGCAAGTATCAATATTCTAGCCCATAAGCCACCACTGGAACATGGGACAGTAATCATGAGACAGGACATTGTTTTGAAATACAGATGGAGAGATGCTCTGCTGCTACACAAACCTTCATCAGTGACAGAAAATGTAGTTACTTCGATCCAAGAGCACATTAACCATGATAGATATGGCACTGCCAATGTAATAGTACCACCTGCCTGTCTGTCAAAATGATTGTTTGAAGTACATTTCCAGCTGAGAATATGCAGTACAGGAACAAAGAACATAAGATTGACATAATGTCAGTCACCACTACCATCACCCCCCTGGATTCTAACTGGGCTACAATTAACCAGAACAAAGTGATTTCTGTAATCACTCATTTTTCCAGAAGCCTTGCTGACAGGATGACAGGCTTTTTATTTCATGGGATAGATAGTATATAATCTAGGAAAGATATTATAAAATTCAAAATCTCAGAAAAAAAGGCCTCTTGGTGCAGGCCAGGACAAGAGCCACACCCCATCCTCAAATAGAAATTGCATTTCTTCTCAAAAAGAATCTCCTGGGAGATTAGGATGGGTCAGAGACAACTAGATCAGGCTGCTCAGAGCCCTGTTCAGCCTGACCTTGAATGTTTCCAGGGATGGGGCATTCATAACCTCTCTGGTTATCTGCTTGTGTTGGTGATAAGGCCTGGATAGATGCTACACAGACACTGGTCACATCTGTCAGGGGTTCCCTGCAGTTTTGCTTCTCGTACTCTTCACAAATGCAGATGTCATTACTCACATTTTCTACTGGGGCTTTCAAATTCAAGTTTTCCTTTCCCATCTTGCCAGATTAATATCTTCTTGCTAAACCATATTTGGAATGCCTGGGATCAGTTATTTTTCTCCTTTCATCAACGTTAATTCAAAAGGATATGACAACTCAGCCGCCTTTTGCTAATTTTGTTATTTTTCTTCTTGTTTCAGTTGTGATGTTTCCCTCTTAACAATCAAAATATATCTCTTGTACACTGTTTTGCCATTGCAGCAGACCAGTTCCAAATTTTTGCAGCTGTGTCGTATGATTAGAATGGGGCTTGGTTTTCATGATACTAGAGTATCAACAAGATGTCAGTTCCTGCCACTCTTCCAGTATTTCATGTACCTTGCCCTAAAATATCATCTGTGAAAATATCATCACATCCCCTGAAATCTGATTGCCCAACAGGTGAGGTCAAAATGCTACACTGCAGTTCAAGTATGCCAGTACTTGCACTGAGTGTCTACTGCTACGGACTCCCTCAATATCACAGGTTTCTCTTAGTGTTTTTGCCTCTCTCAGGTGGCTACAGTCGACTTTGATTATGCCAGGAGTTCCTCCTCCTGTTTGGATCACAGCTAATCAAATAACCTATTCCTATATCTTCTTTTCTTTTTCCATTATAGTCAAACGTGCAAAATAATGAAGCTCAGTCACTATTGCTGGCTTCATTGGATTTGCAAATCTTCCAGGACATGCACTCCTGACATTGAATTTGTAGACTGAAGGTCTATTAGGATGCTGTGGAATGAAACTCTGCTTTCAGACACTCCAGGAAATGTTTACTGAATATATTCAGTACACAAAGTGTCCTTTCATGCCTCTATCACCATTAGAGTTTTTATCAAGTTGAATGCTTTTAAAGCTCTCAGTGCTCTCAGTGGTTTTGCTTGCATGCATGTAACATTATACAACCCTCTTTCTTTTACTGACATTTAATGTCATATTTCCCTGATGTATGGAGTGTATATCCTGCCCAGTAAGCAAGTCCCATTGAATCATGCCATATCAAGGACAGGGTAAGGGCTATATTCCTCCATTATTTTGTTTTCAGAGTTCATTTTAGTTGGGATTGACATTTCCTGAGGATTTGTTCAGAGTCACAAACACCCATTGCTGTCCTGTTCTTATTTGTATTACAGTAGAAGAGAAGCTGAAATAGCGTATGTTTATGCTTACAGGTGTCCCCAGTTACTTGCCTCATACCTCTACACCCTGTACTGTCTTCTTGGCACATGATGTGAGCAAAGTGGCTTCCCCTGTGGCACTCCAGAACATTTTTTAATGCTCTGTGTCTCTCTTCCCTGGTTTAAAGCAGTTTTCATCTGCTGTGAGCACACTGCATCTATACCCTTCTCCTTCAGTTTTGTAATCTTCTGTCATTCTTAGGGTGGGAGGGGGGAACTTACCTGCACACTAAACATTCCTCTGTCTCATCACATGCATGTCATGACTGGTCCCAGCAGGTGTCTTTAGCCCTCAGCTCCCTTTATGCTAATAAGTATAACTGTCTAGCCTGACTTGCTCACCTGGGACAAAACAACGAATCAGTATGGATACTGCCCTCCTCATTTTACCAAAGCAGATATAACCTGAATGTTTTATGTTGTTGTTGTGGTTACAGTCTGGTTATTCAAACTAGTATTTTTTAATGTTACTTTTTCTGATATATTTTAGTCTATTTTTTCCTAAAGATTTCTTCTCTGTGAGTCTCCCTTTACTGTCAGCAGAAGATCAGAAACCTTGCAGGACGAGTCTATTTATCTAGCTTGTCAAAGGAGATGTTTCTCTCTCCTGACTCTAAGAGAAACTCAGCTATTGTGAGGACATCTGATGTCATGTGAAAAAAAACCTCACTCAGATGACTGAATCTATAGAATTAAAAACCAGACAAAACCATAAAAAAACCAATCATCTCAGTGCTCTGAGTGGCCAGTAGAGGAAGGCTCAGGTCTTCACCTGCAAACACACACGTTCAGTGATTTGTACTTCTAGTTGCACACACCACAGCTGAATCATGCACTATAATCACCCAGCCTACTACACTGTCTGTATGTTTGTCTGTCCTCCCAAAGAGAAGTCTATCTTTACTGTCTACAGGAGCTGCTTCCAGTAATTTTAAGCCAAAAGATCTTTTGTGTCCTTATGTTTCCTCAGATGGCCCATGGCTACCTTCCAGTACTGTGGATTTCTCATCAAAAGCTTGCAGGTCAATTTTACTTTGAACAATGGAAGGGAATTCTTGTTTCCCCAAGGAAAAGCTGGAGAGAATTATACATTTTGCCTTCTTGCCTTCTTCTGATTCTCACAGCAGAAGATGTCTTTTATCCTGCCTGTTCTGGGCTTATTAGTGCTTTCATTTCTGTGACTCCTTTGTTATTTGGAAGGCCCTCTGGCCAAGGTTTGTAAGAAGTTTTGAAATCACGCTACTGTGAACAGTTGAGCTTAGGACCCAAGGAAAGGGAAAGAGGCAAAACCGTGCGTCCCTTAATGGATATTCCTTCAGTTGCTGAATGGCACAACTACAAAGGGAATTCAGACTAAATGCACATCCCTACGACACAATCTTCCAGTAAAAAGTTCAATGTGATGTGATTCAGTAGGTTCATTCCTACTGAATCTAGTCAGGAATTTTCCATAACATAGTTTCTTTCAGAAACCATGTAACTCAAAATTTGATAACTACAGAAATCTCTATTTCATATAATTTATTTTCAGATCATAACGGTCACATATTTTACAGATACCTGGAAATGACTGATATTCTACATCGAAACACCAGAATGTTTCAAATTACGAGGAATCTCTCTCATGTGTAAGCATGCAAAGGAAAACCAGGGATAATCAAGGGGATGGAAGGACAATATAAAAGTGTCCAAAGCCACCCCAGGATGTTGCTTTTCCAGCTTAATTTCACAGCCCAGTTTCTGCAAAAAATAGATGAAATGTTTCTCTATTTGAAACAGTCAAAGGAAACATGCCTTTCATTTTGTTCCCTCATTTCTAGATCATATCATTTCACTTCTCTTTCTCCTCTTCATACTTCTTTTTCTGGCTGCAGTGCAGTAAACAAAACTGTTTGCTTACTTGGAAGTTGCTGTAGCCTTAACACCATGCTTTCGATGCAGCCCAGGATACAGTCAGCTTTCTGGTTTCCTCCTTTTTTTTTTCTCTATCACCTGAAGATTTTGGAATCTAACTTTTAGAAAACACACAAGTGAGAGTAAAAAAAGAAGATATGGAAGGAAACAGTAATTTGAATAACAATGAGGTAACGCAATTACTTACCTATAGTGTATATACAACTCAATGGTTTCAGAGCTTTTTATTTCTAAATATCATAAACCTTCAACTACTTCTCAGTATAGTCTGAATTGCAGAAAATGGTGATAAGTAATATGTGATGAAACTTTAAAAGCATAGTTTTATGTGCATTATACTGGCAGGGAACAATGATTAAACATATATAAAATCACTGGCAATCACCAGACTAAAACCCAGAAACTTCAGCCTGAAATATGTATGACATGGTCATTCTGAGCCTCAGAGCACTCACAGCAAAGACCGAGAATGATTCAAACTGCTACAAAACAATCTTCTCCTTGATCTACATTTGCAGAGCCATGAGGGTTATTTTGCCAGTACATATACATTTAACACTTATTCTTCATTTTATATCTTGATATAAAACAGATTTTAAAGTTAGATGTCAAAAGGTAAAGCTAGTTTTTTAGAATTATACTGAGTAGAACATAAAAAAGGCAATACACATGTCAAATCAGATTCATGTAATGATTTCTCATGAATAAAATGATTGTTCCACGCTTTCCAATCCTTTTAGTTTATTTCAGTCCATATTTCTGAGCAAGAGTCTGTTTTCAGGTTGTGGTGGGATGGGCCTGGCTGGGTGCCAGGTGCTCATCAAAGCTACTCTATCATGCCCCCTCCTCAGCTGGACTGGGGAGAGAAAATATAATGAAAGGTTCATGAGTTGAGATAAGGACTATCAACTATTACCATCACAAGCAAAGCAGACTCGACTTACGGAAATTAATTTATTGGCAGTTAGAGGTCAGAGTAGGGTAATCAGAAATAAAACCAAATCTTCAGATATCTTCCTCCCAACCCTCCCTTCTTCCCAAGCTTAACTGTACTCCTGAATTTCCCATCTCTTCCCTCGCAGCGGGGCAGGGAGATGGGGAATGGTGGCTATGGTCAATTCATCAGATGCCGTCTCTGCAACTCCTGCCTCCTCAGGGGAAGGACTTCTCACACTCTTCCTCTGCTCCAGCATGGGTCTCTCCCATGGGAGGCAGTTCTTCACAAACTGCTCCAGTGTAGATCTCTTCCATGGGGTGCAGTCCTTCAAGAACTGCTCCAGCATGGATCCTCCATGGGTCACAGTCCTGATAGCAAACCCGTGTGGGCTCCTCTATTCATGGGTACACAGGTCTTGCCAGGAGCCTGCTCCAGTAGCATCTTCCCACAGGGTCACAGCCTCCCTCCACCTGCTCCAGTGTGGGGTCCTCCCTGGGCTGCAGGTAGGTCTCTGCTGCCCTGTGGCCTCCATGGCTGCAGGGGCAGGGCCTCACCATGGGCTGCACCACGGGCTGCAGGGGAACCTCTGCTCCAGTGACTGGGCACCTCCTCCCCTTCCTCATTGACTTTGGTGTCCACAGAGCTGTTGCTCTCATGCATTCCTGCTCTTCTCTCCTGGCTGCAACTTCTGTGGCTCTGATTTCTTTTCCCCCCTTTTTAACTATTTTATCCCAGAGGGGTTACCATCATTGCTGATGGGCTCAGTGACAGGTCTGCCTTGGAGCCATCTGGTGTTGGCTTCATTGTGCATAAAGGAAGCTTTGAGCAACTTCTCACAGAAGCCACCCCTCTAGCCCCTCTTACCAAAACCTTGCCATTTAAACTTGCCACCACAGGTGGTGGAATCTTGATACAAATGGTTCCTTCTATGTCTCTCAGGTACTTACCAGAGTACTCCAGCCCACAAAGCTGCCATTTGATGAACTGTTAAAACCCTCACTCTGCAACACAGTGCAGCATGACTAAAACCCAAGTTGCACAGTTTGCTCTGCGCGTATTCTTTTATCAATACTTTGGGACTGATATTTATACAGAACTGAGGAAGCCAGTCTGAAATGAACATATGCCTCAGAGTGGTTTGTCACTTTGCTGGGGAATGGGTCATTCTTTCCATACTACGTGAGAGTCCTGCAGGTGGTTTCTCCTTCAGATTTACTGCAGCATTTGTAGTCGGGAGACAAGATCCCTGTGGAATCACAAGCCCACTCATACTGTGCATTAGCTGTGTTTCTATAGTAACTTCTTACAACTTATTCACATATCACAGTGTAACAGATGGAACACGTGGTATGTGAACAGGCTGTATGACACTAGACAATATTGAGGAGCTGTTTCTGACACAAAGTTGTTATCTATGTACTACAGATACATTAATGTAAAAATTGTAACAAAATAATGGAAGAGAATAAAACAGAGAATTGTTTGGGAGAAAGGGAAGAGAGGAAAGGCCATTTCAATGACCTTTGTTTCAAATCTTGTGTCTCGACAGGTGTGAACTTGCTAGTGTCCATCATCACTTGGTTTTCATAGGTCAGCATGTTTTGTTCCATTCAAAAAACTGCCCTTCAGACATCTGAGGCAACGAGTCACATCAGGATGTTGCTGTTGACAATTGGGGTTTTTTTTGTTTTTAATAATATTCACTGATGCCATCTGCTGGATTCTTGTCTTTGTCCTTGAAACCCTTTCCTTATTCCAGGTGGAAACTCCAGGTGATGCTCTGTGCGTGACTTATTTTCTTAAAGATTCATTTTAAACCAAAACAATTCTGACAGAGGAATTCTAGTTTACCATTAGTGCAGAGTAAGTATTGCCAAAAATGTTTGTGTTTTTCTGCATTCAGATTTTGAGCTTTAAAGCACACATATGCAATCTTCATTCCACATATGTAGGTGATAACCAGAACGGACTATCCAGTGAAAAGGTTCTTCTCTAATGTAGCTGCACATCCCATTAGTTTAATCATCAGGAAAACAAAACCACAGTAACAGGAGGATATTTAAGCAACTCAGACATCACATTTGTAAGTGCAGGTGATGATTTTCAGAGTGTCTTGAGGAGGCTACAGGCCCTCTCTGCTCCCACTTTCTCATTATAATTCTAGAAAATTGATACTTTAAGTTTGTAGAAAACTGGGTAAATAATTCTCTGTAAGATGAAAGGCATTAAAGAAATGCAGTAAATTGTCAATGGTTTTATTATAAAAACTATTTAGCCTCATTGGTTGCACTCGATTTCATTTGCATAATCAGAAAAGTGATGATATCAGAAAAGATGTACAATTGTGGCTGGCATGAGGTTCATGATGGTGAGGCTCTAAATACAGCCCAGTTCATGGCCCTCTGTGCAAGACACTTTATCCCTCTGTACTCTAGATTGCACCTTGTAAAAAAATAATTATGGTTTTTGTAAGGCATTTTGAAGCATACTGATGAAAACTACAAAATATGCATGGGACTTGGCTTTATATTACATGCTATCCTAAAGAGAGATGGACTTAGCTCATGTTTAGTGCTTTTATTAAATTCCAGTAGGCAGAGAAAGACGCTTTAGAGAAAAGCTCTTCTTTTCTCCTTTCTCATGAAAACCCATGGTGAACTCAATGACCCTTTCTTGTAAAATTAATACTAGGGCAGTGTTACACAAAAGAAAAAAATAGAAAAGATATAAAGTAATGTGACATATATTAAAATGAAGGACTTTATAAAGAAAAAATTACATAAAGGCACTCTCACTTTTTTAGCATTGCTACATCAAAACATAGGGACAGAGAACTTCTGGAGAGAGTCCAGCACAGGGCCACCAAAATGATGAGGGAACTGGAACAGCTTTCATATGAGGAAAGGCTGTGGGAACTGGGGCTGTTTAGTCTGGAGAAGAGGAGACTGAGGGGAGATCTTATTAACATTTACAAATATCTAAAGGGTGGGTGTCAGGAGGTTGGGGCATCCCTTTTTTCTATAGTAGCTAGCAACAGCACAAGGGGTAATGGGATGAAGCTGGAACACAAAAAGTTCCACTTAAACATAAGAAAAAACGATTTCACTGTTCAGGTGAGGGAGCCCTGGCACGGGCTGCCCAGAGGGGTTGTGGAGTCTCCTTCCTTGGAGGTCTTCAAGACCTACCTGGACACATTCGCCTGCAACTTGCTCTAGGTTGACCTGCTTCTGCAGGGGGGTTGGACTAGACGATCTCTGAAAGTCCCTTCCAACCCCTACCATTCTATGATTCTATGATTCTGTGATACAAAGTATCTTATTTTCCTAGACACTATCTGTACCTGCATAGTGACATTTATTCTGACAATACACAGTGCCTTGAACTCCATTCTCTATACTCTCACTAGTTTCTTTAAGCAGAAGTGGGAGCAGTCAATGAACAGTCCTTGAAGGATGACAATTTTTAGAAATGACAAAAAAACTTTGGCAACTTCAGTCATGTGGACAGACAATCCCCTCACTCACAGCTGTTCATTCATGCTTGGATTTTAAAAAAAAGTAAATCCTGGAGACAGCACTAACTTTTATTTACCAGTCTACAAGTGGTTGTTTCTCCGAGAGGTAACAGCAACAGGACGTTGCATTAATCTCTTTGATATTCACATTGTAGACTCTTTGTGCATTATCATTTCTGTATTCATCTTCTTGGAAAACAAAATCACAACTGTTACATTCATCAGGGGAGATTTGTATTGAAGACTGAAACACAGGCAGAGTGTGCACTGGGGCTAAAAAGGGCCATACTTTTCTACTGTTCATCCCCCTTCCCCAGAGAGTCAGTGTATCTCTACTTGCATGATATAGCCATCATATAATATATATAGCTCAAGGAAAAAGACCTTTGTCTTATTTGGTCTGCACTACCAATTCCAGGATATATTCTTGTGTAGGGGTGCTTCTCGCAGGACTGGAAGTTCTTGGGTGGGAGAAGGCCCAGAACATTCTATACAACGTGTAAATTTATACTAATCTTGAAGATTTCAGCAATATGTGAGCTCTGCAGGGTGGTGAATGTCACTCTGTGCCCATAAAGTCACTACGCAGAACTGCAAGACCCAAGCAGTGTTATTATAGTATTTTTAAGGTACTAAAAATCAAGTGAAACTTCCCGTGTAAGCAACAGAGCCCAGACTGAAATAAAATTTAAATAATGAAGCTCTCAGAAGGACCCTTGAAAGCAGTCAATTCAGTTTTCATTGCATCAGGTTTTATGAAGCACAGGCGTCTGGGCAGTACGGGAAAGCACATACCTGGGAAGCATTTATTGGGCTGAGGCACTTGCAAAGAACAAGTCCCTGTTATTAGTTATGTTTTCATAACCACCTTAGCTATATTTTGACTTCATTGCACATGAGCTGCCTACCTGTTATAAATAAAAGAATCAAGCTCTTAGAAAAAGAGTAAAGCAAAACTTCCATCAAACTCTTACCTGGCTTTTAAATATTTAATAAAGAGAACTCCAGAAAATATTTTAGAAGCTCCAGTTCATAGGTTATTCTGAAATGTCTCAAGGAAAAGGGATTTGGAGCAATGAGGAAGATCCAGAAAGGGAGGAAAACACCCAAGTATATGGGCACATCACTGAAAAAAAGGAGCCTAAAGAGTTAACACTTCTCAGATGAGATGATGAGACTGAGTTTGTGCTTCAGGCCCACCTGGACTGTAAAAATGATGGATATATTTGAATGACCATGAAGGCAGGAAGTCAAGTGCAATAATAAGGTCATTGTATTGTGGCAATGAGCCCAACTGTGAGGCTCTGACCCAAGTATTCAACACAGCACACCCTTCAGCATGGGATTCTGTCTGAAGAAAACTAAATTTCCATTTAGGTATCAGAACATGCTCTCAGGTAGTGACCCAGCCAACATACTTTCCACTACTGACCAACCCACTGAATAACTTGATTTTATAGACACTGTCTTGCTTGTCCCGAACGGTGTCTGGAGCCTCCTGGGTTCAGCATGGTCCTGGAGATGGCAGAGCAGCAGTCCAGTGGCAGAGGAGCTATAGCAGCTTATTGATTCATATCAGTGGTTTCTCTGCTCATAGTTGTGGAAGTGAAGAAGGTTCTGGCTGGTTTAGGTGCTACTGGAAGTGCCCTTTCTCACATACTATAGGACTTATACACCCAGGCTATTACAATGGATGGGGATGCCAGGGAAGGAGAAAAGCAGCCTCACTGTTGGTACTGCAGAAGGAGTGGTTGCATGCGGAGGCAGAAGTCAGAGGACAGCATCCCAGCAAGGCTGCTCTGCCACCTAAAATATATGTTGCCTCTGCAAAGAGAGGTGCTGCCAGCTACTCATCCTCCAGATTTCAAGTGTCTGCCCTAGAAAGGCAATTTCCTCCCCTGCATCCACTCCTGCCATACCAATAGCTGCATTACTGTAGCAACCCATGTGCACTGCATCAGCTAAATAGTAAAGATGTAAGGAAAATTGGTCTTGAATACACTTCTTTGGGTGCTACCCTAGGATAACGTAGACATAATTTGTTATGTTTTTTTCTGCTTGACAAAATCTTCCCTTAAAGTTGTTCTTTCTCTTGAACATTGGGATAAAGTAGAACTTGACCTTTATACAGCCTTGACTCTGCCCCCAAATTTGATTTCAAAGACAGAAGGATACTTTTCCACACTCATTGGCAATCTGTTCCCACGTATTTTATTTAAAGCACATCATTTATTAAAATAAAATCATTAAATTTTGTCTTTTCTGGGTTTCCATTTGCAGTAATTGAATTGCCAATGAATATGAAATAAAGCTTTTTTCTGACTGTCTCAAATGACTAAATCCCATTGTTAGTCCTTAAAAGCTATTTTCTTTTTGCAACACTGCTACTCTAAATTTTAGAAGTTGTATACCTTGATAGTCCTGTCCTTCTCTGATAAGATATAAAAAGGAAAGACAAATTATTAAAAAGCAAACCAGGAGGATTTATACAAAGAATCAGAAATTACAGAATCAGAGAATCACAGAAAAATTGAGGTTGGAAGGCAGATTTGGAGATCACCCAGTCCAACATCCAAGCTCAAGCTGGATCACCTAGAGCAGGTCTTCCAGGATCATGCCCAGCTTGATTTTGAATATCTCCCAAGGATACAGACTCCACAATACTTCTGGGTTGTGTATTCCAGTGTTTGATCACTGTACAATAAAGATTTTTTTTCTTACATTTAAAAGGAATTTATTGTATTTGGGTCTGTGGTTTCATGTCTGTTGGATACCATGGAGAATAGTCTGGCTGTGTCTTCTTTACTCTCTCCCTACAGATATTTACACATGCTGGCAAGATCCTCCCAGAACATTCTCTTGGCTGAAGTCACAGCTGTCTCAGTCTCTTCTTAATTGTTAGATGCTCCAGTCCCTGAATGATCCTCATGGACATCTTCCTTTCTCACAGTTCAGTATATACATGTCTCTCCTCTTCTGCAGAGCTCAGATGTGGACCCAGAACTCCAGATATGTTTCATCAGGGCTGAGCAGAGATAAATGATCACCTGCCTTGACCTGCTGGAAACATTCTTCCTAATGCAGCCCAGGAAGGCTTTTTTTACTACAAAAGAACATTGCTGGCTCATGATCCACCTGTTCTCTGCTAAGATCTCCAAGTCCTTCAGAGTTGCCTTCCAGCTGGTGGGTCCCCAGTGTGTACTGGTGCATGGGGTTATTCGTCCCCAGGGCTTGGTTTTTCCCTGTGTTGAGCCTTGTGAAATCCCTCTCATCCAATCCGTTCAGCCTGTGGAGGTCCCTCTGAATGACAGCACAATCAGCTGCTGCATCAACCCCTCCTCCCTGTTTTGTATCTTCTGCAAACTCTGTCCCATTGTCCAGGTCATTAATGATGATGTTAAACAGTGCTGGCTCCAGTATTGACCCCTGGAGTACTTCACTTGCCTCCAGCTGGACTGTGTACCACTCAACCTGGCAGCTCAGTTTTCAATCTGCCCTACTGTCTGTTTAACTAGTTCATAATTCATCAGTTCGTCTATAGGATGTTATGGGAGACTGTCAAAGGACTTACTAAAGTTGAGATAAACAGCATTTGCTCCTCTCCATCTACCAAGACAGTCGTCTTGTGTAGAAGGCTATAAGGTTGGTCTTATATGATTTCCCTTTCATACAAACATGCTGACTGCTCTCAGCCCCCTATTTATCCTTTGGAAATGGTTTTCAGGATTATTTGTTCCATTACCTTTCCAAGGATCAAGATGAAGCTGACTGACATCTGGTTCCCTGGATTGTCTTTCTTGACCTTCTTGAATGTAGGAGAGACATTTTCTTTATTCCAGTCCTCAGAAATGAAAGTATAAAAATTATTTCTTAGCATATAGAATATTTGGTGAGTTAAAAAGAACTGTGTCAGGTTTTTTTTCTCTCTTACGACTGTAATTCTTTATAAACATTTTCAAGACTATATGCCTAATTTTTAATTTAAAAAAAAAAAAGGGAAGAAAGAATAAGATCAGAACAAACAGCTATGCCTAAACAAATATTGCTTATATAAGTACTCACCATGGAGAACTAAGAGGAGAGCTGTCTTTGTACTGGATTAAACATTTTTACTCTGCTGTTACTGTGATGTGTTTAGCAAGAAAATTGAAAAAACCTAACAATTGGGTTTACAACATAATTTTTTGACAGAACACAGTGATGAGTAAAATAATTTCTTGCCCCTCAGAGCTAGTCTGTGATCAATGGCAAATGAAACACAGCAGCAGGAACTGAAGATGAACAGCAAAAATCCCATAGGCAGTTCAATTGTCTGCAATGCAGGGAAGTTTTTAAGATTATGATGGCAGCAGAGAACATTCCCCTACACATTTCATCAGAAAATGACTGATCAACAACTGCTTCAGCCTTGGAAATCCTAACAGGAGATTAACTGAGAGCTAGATCTTTTAAATGGTAGTAATTTATATTATCTCCCCACTTGAAAGAAAAGACAAAATGGATCAGACAGAACTATCTGTAGTCTATGTCCAGAGGATGATATATTTTAAAACTCTTACAGAAACCCATTTTATTCAACATTTGCACTGCTTTATGTTTTACAATAAGTACGTGCCCTTAGGAAAGTTCTAAACTACTGTGCATTATTCATGGTTTGGCCAGGATAAAAACACTTAGTTTTCCTGCTCTGAACAAAGGTTGTTTAGCAGGTACACTGTAATATCAACAAAGGTCCCCTCAGGACAACACATAAATAATGAAACAGAAAGTAAAGTTAGTCACCTTCCTGTCTGCATAAATCTATAAAAAGTACTTCAGTGTGATAGATGACGGTGAACTGAATGTTGAACTACATCTCTGTGTTCAAGCACACAGATGCCTTAAATAAATTATGTATCAAAAGAGAGCCTCTGAATTCTAAAAAAAGGCTGCACCAAAACATATTAATGGCTTGGGCTGCCTTCTCATATTGTTCTACTGTTTAGAAATCAATAATATCAATAGTTTCTGAAAGGTCAAACCAGATGATGTGTTTATTCATATGAATAGTATTTCAATGTTTTTAGGCTATTCTGCAGTCTAAAAATGTAAGAGAAACAAAGCACTGAAATACCCATTGTATGTAAGCTTAAATGCTGCAACGCTGGTTGTGCACACTACTTGAAAATTAATTTTTAATCTAATGTCTTTGTTTATAATTTGACTCTCACTAACAAAAGCAAAGATGCAGTAATGCAAGTCTCCTCCATGACACTCCTCCTTCTTTCTGGGAATTTTGCCTGCACCTAAAACCAGAGTTTCAGGGACTGCAACCAGCTTGGCACTTCCTGAAGCACAATGTAATTGTAATGCTTATAATGACACTATATATTTCATCACCTTTTGTAGCAAGACAAGGCAGAAAACTAGTTTATTGTGATGAAGGAAGATGCTCTCCTCTTTCTAGGTTTGTTATCCCCCTTATTTTTAATGCTCCCTACCGTTTGCTGTCTTTGCTGCATTTTATTCCTATATTGTTTTTCATCTCTTTTGTGTGCTCTCATAACAACATCCTGTAACCGCATGAAATGCTGCTTTTCAGAAACTGACATTTTAGTTACTTTTGCTTTGCTTCTGCTACCAGACATAGAAAGGGGCAAGAGAATGACAATGGAGGAATTGGAGAGTAAATAATCTCATTTGTAAAGGTTCAATGAGTAGCACAGCACAAAAGAATTAACAAGATGTTCATGGCAGCTTTTTAGCTCTTTAATCAGTTCTCTAACATGTAGGAGACTTTCACTGCAAGGGGAAAAAGTATCTCAAGAAAGGAGTTCGTTTTTACCAGAGATATTTTTTACTTTCATGGTATTTAAAATGGTTATTAAAAATAACAGCAATTCTGGGATTTTACTTCCACTTAAAAAAATCATAGAATGGTAAAATGTCCCTTATGGACTCTCAGAGGCCACACTTCTAAGGCTGTTGCAAGTATCTCCAAGTCAACTGTCCTAAGCAAATCTACCAAGTACTCCTCACGAAGAAAAAATGTGCCACCAGGGTTTGTGGCATCCATAACAAGTCCCTGTTGACCCTAGCCTTAAATAACACTTCCCCCTTCATGCCCTGCAATATCACCACACAGCCCTAGCTAAGGAGCTGCTCCTGCTGCAGTCTCTCAGCATCCACGTAGATGTCAATGGTCCCCGTGTGACACCTATGAAACTAGGAAAAGGGAGAGAGGAGAGCTGAGGGCTTCAAACAGCTCCAGGCACTGGATGAAGCACCAACTGCAAGGCCAGATGCATAGACTAACCATGGACTCCTGACACCAAAACTCACACCAGTCACAATCTTCAGTTCAGGTGCTTCCCAGTGCTTTGGGAGCATGGCTGAGGGTTATCCACAGGCTGGTAGACAAAGGGGAAAGGCAGAGAATTTACTCTTTAGGGAAGTGGTATAAGCAGTATAACAAGACTGCAGGCACAGCCTGTAAAGTGTTAATGTTTTCATATCAGTCAGCAGCAGCTGGTCACACAGCAAGAAAAGTTCACGCTGTACCTTTTTAAAGGGTAGCAGAGCTGTGACCACAGTATGACATCCCTAAGAACTTCCACGGTTCAAGGCAGCTTTGCTGAATTTGACCTCTCCTTACAGAACTGTGTTGTCCAGGAAAAATCCAGCTACCCAGGAACTGCTTCTTGTTTTGCTTCTCAACACAGGCAGTATTGAACTTAATTCACTGGAGGCATTTCGATTATCAACAAGAGGTAAAATGAAACTAAACTGTACGCAGTGGACTGTATAGCTGGACCAATATACAACTTCAGTGCAAGAGTTATTGAACACTGTATTTATCAGCATCCATTGTGATGTCAAAAAGCATTAATGCCATAAATCTTATAAACCACTCATGAATTTTCAGAATCCAATTTTCCTCACACCAGAACAGCTACTGTGGGGAATATGTCAGGATAAAAAAGTGCTCTTTGTGAGTTCATGCAGATGTTTTCTGACACTTCTATTAGAAAATATCACTTATATAAAGGGAAGGGGTTCCTCAGCCTTACTTTTGGATATTGCATAATCCTTGATGAGACACAGTTTCCCAGATGAATAGGATGAGGTGGAACGAAGGCTCTTCACCTATAAGAATCTATGGGAAATCGAAAAGGGACACAGGCCCATAAGAGTAGCTCTAGATAGCACAAAGCAGAAGTGTTTTAATTGAAATATCTGTGGCATTTCTGTTACCAATTCCCCTCCTTGAATCAGTTTTGCACTTTGAATAAGAAAACAGATAAATAATTAAATGTCCTTCTATTGCTGACTACCATAAAACTGCCTATCAACTCTAAAATCCGCTCCGCTCAGAACGAGAGAAGTGTTATCCCAGCACAGGAATATCCAAACACAGGAGCTGAGATGACTCATTTAACAAATCTCCATTGCTTCATGCCTACAGGGGAGTTTGTAACTTTTAACATGACTTGTGTAAATCAGCTTTGGGCATTTGGAGAAGATGGTAAAGAACTGATTTGCTGAAACAGTTTTACTGATCCTTCTTCACACACATAGTGTCAGATCATCTCACCAATGTACTACTGCAGTAGATAGGCTGTGCCACCATCAAAACATGTCCATTTTGGCTTTGGCTGAGATGCTTCCCTGCACCACAACTCCACTTCTCTGTGCTGAAATGCATTTTCCCCTCTTGCCCCTACCCTGGCCTGGTGCTAAGCCTCTCGGCCATATCGCTCCTTTGGTTCAGCTCACTGAATAAACAGAGGAAAAAACGGCACTGCTGCAAGAGAGAGGTCAGGAGTCAGCAACTGGTACTGGGTGAAAGCATGATGCCACTTTTAAGTGGCTGACTATATTTACATTAGCTTAAACAGGTCATGAGACCACAGGTGTAGACTCAGGTAATGCTCCTTGGAGCTCCATTAACAGAAGTTTCATTATTTGCTTTACTTACTTGCTAGTAAGGGAGAAAGGAGGGCCACAAAGGCATCTCTTCCCCTCAAAGCCACAATAACAAATAGCCTAAAAAGCATGAAGAAAAAGGAAGAGATATATTTAACATAAAAATACAAAAAAAAAAAAATTAGCTGCTACTCTTCATCCATAGATCTGAAAGCTCTTATTTCTATAACATGAAACTTCTTTTTTTTAATTCAAGTTTTCCTCTGCTATATTGTAATTAAAACTGAGCATTCACACAAGACCCCTGGAAACAGACTGAAAAACGTTTTCTTTCACCATGTAAACCTAGTGAAATGCAAATAGTAAATAAGCAGACGCGTGTAAATAAGGTTCCTTTTGGTATTGATATTTTAAGATTAGTAAAACAGTAAGCAGGAAGTTTATACAAAATATGAGGTTTTATTTACAATGTCTTTTGAAAACAGATGCATATTATAGTATGTATTGTTCATCAATATTGATAATTCCATTCTCTAGTGAAGAGCAAGCAAACAGAATCCTCCAAAAGGCAGTTACATATTCCTGGGCTTCCACTAAAGCATAAATCACAGAATGCACAGTTCAGCACAGAGGCTTTAAAATAAATGTGATAAAAAGATTTAAGACGAATTTCAAAAAGCACGTTGGCATCCTTTCAAAATGGCCCAGAGAGCTGCATCTTATGACATTATTTTTATTTGTTAATTTAGTGAGTGTATGGAAGCTTTTAGTTTTTCTTAGATTACATCCAGCTTTTGAGAAATCATGGAAACATTTGTGAAGCCACTACAAGCAAGCAGTTAATTTCCTCCTAATTTATTAAATGATTAATCAAGACAATTTTTAAAACTGTTTCCAAACCCATGTCCTCAGTCATTGTGGGTGGGCAGACCAAGTTCTTTAGAAAAGTAGACTGAGAACTGGGTCACAACATTTTGTGAGCCAGCATCTTGGTATCTCAAGGAAATACTGCCTAGGTTTTCAGAAAGCAGAAATCAAGAAGAAATAAAATGGAGTGGGAAAAAAAGTGTCATTGTTAGCATTCCCACAAATACTTAAAATATAGATATGCTTAAAAGTTAGAGCGTCCTCAGTAAACAGTTTATAATCAAACATAAAAAGTCTTTTAAACTCAGTATTTTGCAACATAAAAAAACCCTGCCACTGCTAAATTTAGCTATCTATGGTTGTGCTTTGAACTATCTAGACTTTCTGGCACCACTGATTGAAATCCCTTTAGAATTGACTCATCCTGGACTTTCTTGAGACTGTTAAATTGAGCATATTTATGTTTGAATGTTTTAGATCCAGACCTTGCTCTCAGGATGCATAAACCATGAGATCTTTATAATGCCAAGATCCTCAAACCACAAATGAAATGTATATGTCCAAATTTCTCCTGCCTTTAGGAAGATCTAAGAACAATGTAAGGCAGCGTATCTCTCAGTTACTGATCAGCTTAAAGCATCATACCTATTTCACAGATTTCAGTGCCTAGACGTATTTTGTTGCATGACATATTTGTGTGCCGTCTTCAGTTTCAAAAAGCAAGTATTTTGCATACAGAAAATCTATATTAATATTTTCAGTGTGAGCATTGAAATAGCCCATCAGTTGGCCAAAGTTTGGTAGCAAAAACCTGAACCAATAGCACCAAGAAGTTGCATTATGTAACAGGCTGGCATCTGGCAATCTGTATGGATTTCAAGTGACAGGTAAATGCAAAGAAAACTGGACAGAAAACAGCATGCCAAATGCTCAGGCTGGCATAGGAATCTGTATCTCATGACTTTGTTAATCCATCAGTAATCTGACTAAATATATATCTTAATTGGCTTCTTTAGGGAATGTGGTTCTGCACAGATCCACACTAACTGCTCATTAAATCTAAGGCCCAGCACATATTTTGGCCATGAGATCTACAGAGCGCTGGGTAATAGTGATACTCCCAACTACTCCTCCAGTTGTGAATTCTGGTTGTGGTTATACAAGTAGTTGACTTTAGCATGACTTGCCATAGTGGCATGTCTTGCTTTCATTGCTGCCCCACTCTCCCTTCTGTGCCCCTCTTCAATGCCCAGCTATGTGGCCCCATTTCTTTTGTATTGGCTCTGGCATTTATCCAAACTTTTGGGATCCCAATTCAAATTGTTAACCCATCAGAAAAACACTCCTTTTTTTTTTTTTAAGGACTAGTTTTCTATCAGGTTAATTAAATGAGCTTGTGCAGAGTTCAGTGAATAGCAGAGCTGGCATAAGGTTAAGTAATAGAAATGCAGAGAGCTTAGAGAGGAGCAAAGGGAGGGTTAAGAGAAAGTCTTCTTCCTTTTGGCAGCAGCAAACCTGTAAATCTGTTCACTCTAAATGTAGACCCAAGTGTCAGTCTTCAGTGAATTTTGCTTCTTAATCCTTTAAGACAGGAACCAGATGCAGTTGCAAACATCCTTGATGGCTCTGCTTCAGTCAGGTGCCTCGGGATATCCCAAAATTGGTTCCAAATTTCTGCTAGAAATGGACAATGATATTGATGCGGTGATAAATATGTTGTCAAATTGATTGGAATGCAAGGGGGTATAAAAAAGGCAGTTCTTGAAAGAACACCATAACATAGACAGAAGGGATCCAAAATTGTAAGTATATCATTATTTCTGACAGCAGAAGCGTTTGTCCTTATTGTTACAACCAAAGGTATAAATTGGGGACTAGATTCTTGTGCCTTAAGTACTGTATAAATTTATGTATTAATTCTGCACTTATTAATATTTCTGAGCATCTGAAATTATGCTTCTGAAATTGATGAAATATCTCTGAATTTTCAGTCACATAAATCAAATCTTAACTGGGATTTTGCTTCTTAAAGGCTTAGCTCTGGACAAAGAACTAAATTAATCAAAATTCCTCGTGTTAAAGATTCAGACTCTTCCCACACACACACTTATTTTCATCAAGTAGACAGACAGTAAAAGAGGGCAATGACAGACAGCAATGGAATCTCTATATGCTGTTGAGCAAGCTCCCACTAAAATTAAACCCAAAATGAGCATTAGGACTTGTAAACCTTGGAAATGGATACCAGGGGAATTCTGCCTAAGCCAGTCTTTGCCAGAAAGGGGGAAATTCAGCTGTCTAAACATAGGTGTCTGGTGGCATTTGAGAAGTCTAGTTATGGGGCAGGCATCTCCACAGATCCCCACCCATATCTTCCAGGCCTACACAGATGTTTTAGCTGCCCCAGGGCTTCTCAGAGGGCAGCATATGTTTGTGCTGAGGCAACTGAATCCCACCCAAAGTGTCTACTGTGCAATTACGGAAAACTTAAAATTCTTCTTTAAGGAGGCTCTGGAATGAAAAAGGTAACTCTTGTTAAGTATTAATTTTATCCCATAAACAAATCATGTTTAAAGGAAGCTGTCCTACCTCTTTGTTTAAAAAGATCCAAACTCAGGACTTTTAGTCTATCTAAATTTGAGGGTTTAGGTTTGTATTTTCTGTCAATCACTCCCTTGACAAAGACTGTATTGCGTAAGAAACAGAGTCTTGATAATAGCCAGTTTAAATTCAGGATGGTGACACATTAAGCATTTATGTGAAATGAGCATAAACAACAGGAAGCACAAGATTCCAGCACTGTGCATTGTATGGTGGCTTCAGGTATAGAATTAAATCATAGATTCATAGAATGGTAGGGGTTGGAAGGGACCTTTAGAGATCATCTAGTCCACCTCCCCTGCAGAAGCAGGTTCACCCAGATCAGGTTGCATAGTGTTCAGGCAGGTCTTGAAGACCTCCAAGGAAGAAGACTCCACACCCTCCCTGGGCAGCCTGTGCCAGGACTCCAGCACCTGAGGAGTAAAATAGTTTTTTCTTATGTTTCAATGGAACTTAAACTTTTTCTTATGTTTAAATGACATGAGAAAGGTAGCCTAGAAACTCCTGCTGCACATATCCATCTGAAAGAAGAACAAACAAGAATTTCTGACAATTTCTAAGTATACAGGTCCAGGAGATGTGTTAAAAGGTTAAAAGACTGCCTGTTGATCTGTGCTGCTTCATCAAAGCACTGGCACACACTTGACAAAGGTGAGATTCACTGATATTTGCTTTATACCAAAAGGTTATATGTAAAGAGATTATTTCTTTACACTACAGGAGAAAGCATAGGAGTCAGTAGGATGGAGGGGGTGTAGAATTAATTTTAGATCCACATAAACAAGAAACAAAGGCTAGTAGCTGCTGAAACAGCCTATTTAGGTCTTGATCTTCTTTACAGCCCAGAGGACTCCAGTGTATAAAGGAGGATATGGTGCTCTGTATTACTGCTACAGTGTGGTTAGAGAGGAAGGCTGAAAACATACAGGGCCTGTGCCTATGCATGAACGCATGCCTATGATATATGCAACGAATATACTTCAATGAAATCAGAGTCTAGGGATGAAGTCTGCTTGTTTTAAGCTACCTTTCCAACTTTTGCCTATTTGTCCAACTGATTTATTAGGATAAGTGTTTTGCCCTGAGGTGAAAACCCTTTCCTACCTATTGCTTCACTATTTAGTATATTGGCAAAACAGTTTCATCATTCATAATCAATAGAAATGTAAGCAAACAACAGTTATTAAGTCACTTGGATTACAAGCACAGACATGAAAGTAGGGTCTAATTATATGTGTACTCTTTCTAGAATTTCTAGAAAGGTGATGATGCTTCAGGCAGCAAAGGGGACTAGTTTTACGTGTGTGGCACGCATATAGTTACCTTCTCAGCCACTCTTCCTCAAGTCACTCATATCTCATCATGTCACCTCAGTCCTCTATTTTCTACTAAGATCATCAAGTCATTAAAAAAGGTCCTACCTTCCACTTTGGAGAAACTTGGTTTCCACAGATGTAACATCTATGAAAACCAAGCAGTATATGCTGTGAAATATGAGAAAGGTCTCTTATTAATGTTTACAAATACATAAAGGGTGGGTGTCAGGAGGATGGTGCCAGGCTCTTCTCAATGATGTCCAATAATAGCACAAGGGGCAATGAGCACAAGTTGGAACATAAGAGGTTCCAAAGAAACACAAGGAAAAACTTCTTCACTGTGAAGGTGAGGGAGCACTGGAACAGGCTGCCCAGATGGGCTGTGGAGTCTCCTCTGGAGACATTCAAAACCCACCTGGATGTGCTCCTGTGTGACCTACCCTAGATGGTCCTGCTTTGGCAGGAGGGTTGGACTAGATCATCTTTCGAGGTCCCTTCCAATGCTTAAGATTCTGTGGATTCTGTGACTTGCTATTTGACTCAATATGCAGTAATAACCACCCAGCCCTTGTGCTACCAAGTCAGCAGAATGTTTGATATGAGACACAGTAATAGACATAGAGGCTGTTTCTATGTGTTTCAAACAGCCCATGTCTTAACACACACTAGGCTTTTAACGGCTCTTGACAGGCTCCAGGTGAGCATGAGAAGTCTTAGTTCTAAAATAGGGTCTCTGTTGTCTCCAAAATCTTAACAAGTAAAAACATGCTGTCATTAACAAGTAAAAAAGATGTCATTATCTTGGGCATACTGCTATACATAAATCCAAGCAAGCAGACTAAGGTTAGTGTCCCTTATGTCTTCATCAATGCCACTCAGCAGTGCAGATCAGGGAAGCAGCATACAGATGAAGCTGCTGTAGTACATATTTAGTGAGTAATATCTTCCTTATGCTTCATAAAATGTTCTAACATCGGGAATATAATTTTGGTGCTTGGTCTAGTACTGTAGATCCTGTTAAACAACTATAATTATTTCATTAAGGCTTATTTCCCAGTCAGCTATGACCCTATTTGCAATTGCTCTGAATCAAATCATGCTATTAGAGAAGTTGCTTGTGCAAAGTTTCATAAAACAACACCTTTTTGCACTCCCTTTGCACTGGTAACAATGACAAAGAAAGGTGAGAAGCCACAAAAGACTACACTGCACGCTTGAGTCCTTTAGAGGGCACAAACAATTGCAGTTTTATTTCTTTAGACTTTGGAAACTAATTCCTACCTTTTGGTTTCCCTGTCTGAAAAATCAATATAATTAGATGCAAGTGCATAGCAAGCAGAGTCTATGGAAAGCATCTGAAGGATGGTACCTCAGGAGAGTGCCTCTCTCCATGAACTGATGAAGGCTGTTATAAAAATGTATTTCCTTTATTTTTCTCCAAAAAATCAATCTCCATGTAGAATGTTTTGCAAGTTGTGTTTCAAAGTCATCAAACATATCCCACTTCCTCACTTGTGGGAGGTGCTGAAGCCAGCTCCACCACCTCCCATTCAACCTCTCCACACTTAGGCCAACTAACAGGAACTAGCAGAGTTAAGCTCACAAATACAATAAGTTAGTAGTTGTTAAAATCCTGCCTGAAAACTCACTGTTAGAGTAAAACATTTCTGGACTAAAGACTCTGAAAAGGAATTGCAAATTTTAAAAGGTAAGATCCATTATGGTCACTGGAAAGAACTGAGACTGTATTTAAGAAAGTCTTTTCCATGATCCTGGCCTTCAGCAAATGGAAAAGGGATTTTCTTGGATCATCATAAATTGAAAGAAATGGGCAATCTCTGCCTAATATAAAATGATATCATTTTGGTATTTACGCTTTACTTGAAAATAGTTCTCAGTGTCAGGAGAGAAAGGAAGTGCCAGCTCTTCACAGTAACAACTTCCTCTTTTATCTCTCTGCTAATGTAGCAAATAGGAAAAGCAGTTTGCAAAACCATGTCTTTGACCGAATTTCTCACAACTGAGCAAAGAGCTGACCTTTGAGTGTTACCAAAGTGTAAGCAAATGTAATGCAACAGCTGAAGAGTGCTTGTACTCTATACTTTGATAAAGCAGGAGCGAGTCAAGCAGAGAGGTGTTTAATGCCTTCTCCCTGTCATCATATGAAATCATTGGAATTTGATAATTTTTCATTTTCCTGAAGGTCCTTCATTGTTGGTAGGCCATTAACTAAAGAGGCGGCAAGAAGCAGAAAAGCTCAAGCCATGTTAGCTGCTGTGGGAGTTGCTCACTCTTCCAAGAGACACCACAACAAAATTGTCTCTTAGGCATACCAAGATTTCCAAACCACATCTATTTGTTATTAATTACATCAAACTGATAAATTATCAGTTGCAACTGAATGACTTTTTCTGACATTTATTTCAGGCACGTTTCCTTGGAAACTGTGAAACAAGAAACCAAAGGAACCCAGACTTCCATGGTGTGTCACTATTTTTGTCAGTGTACAAAACTCCTCCATTAAAAGCTGAGCTATAAAATTTCTGTTATGTGTGGCCTCTGAATATCTGTGAAGTCACCAAAATAGGCATTTTTAAGGCCAAAAGACACAGAGACAAAACGTTAACAAACCCCAACTTCCTAGACTAAAATATAGTGAGCTTTATGAAGAGCTTCCCAACACATTGTGTGCTCTTTAAAGTATGCAGGCCACTTCATTAAGTGATAGCCCAGCTCGCAGCCCTTCAGCCATCATGCACACCTTGTGAGTAATCATTTCCGGCTGGAAATTCAGCCTTCAGTATCCCTGCAAGAACATAGGTGTTCTAATTTACTTGCAACCAAGTATCATTACTTACTTTTATAAAGAGGTGCCAATTTTCAGCAGATAAATAATAACAAACAAGGCCAAAAAAACTTAGATGCTCCATTCCCTTCCTCTTCCATGCTGTGATCTTTCTTGCACAGATGCTAGTTCAATATTTCCTCCGCATCAGCTTGCCTCCTTTAAAACATCCTTCAGCTTTTTACTTTATACCCTTCTGTCCTGGTCCCCACATTCAGACACCCAATGCTTTTTCCCAGTATCCTCCCATAATACTCACTCTCCTTCATTGTTTCTCTTTCAACACATTTTTATTCCTTTTCTACCCCCATACACTCTTTTTCTCAGCCCATTTCTCTCCCTTCATTCTCCCTGTCATTTCAATCTCTTCCCAAACCAGCTCCCAGCTCCTCTGTTTGTTTCAGTGCCCCATTTCTTCACTTCTAAGAGACTTCCTGCTCTTCAACAGTCTTTCCCTTAATTTCACTCACTTTCTTTTGTGAAGTGTATACACCAACACACTAATAGTCTTTCATCACTACACACATCATGTTCTTGTTCATTTCAGTTTAGATTGCACTTGCATCCTAGTAGCTTGGTTTTGATCCAAACAAATTCCTGAATAGATTACCTTTTAGCAAAAATGCTAAAATCTCTCACTCTTTAATTGTAACATCACTTTTGTGTTCATATTTTGTTTTATGGGCAGAATGGCAAAAAAACCCCACTGTTGGATGATGCCCATCTGCATTTGAGGAAGGAGTTTTCCTAATTAAGTGAACAATGAAAATAACAATGCTTGAACTAAGATCCTCCTCACTCCATCTTATATCATTCTAACACACAAAATAAGAGCTAAAATCATAAACATCCAGTCATATCATTCTGAAGTCTTTTAGAACATTCTTGGTATGAAAATCTCAGGGGGGAGGGGGAAGGGTGGACACTTGAGTGACACACAGTTAATTTTGGCCCTTTTTCAGTCACTACCACATTGTAATTTGATAGTCAACTCCCTTCTATTATTTGTCAAACACAGGACATATGGACATGGGAGATTTTCACTCTCTTTTTAATCAAGTCAAGTACTTCAAAGTATAGTAGACTTTTAACAATTTATTTAAAGAAGCATTACATTGGCATAGCCCCTTCCTTCCACACCCAAAGGACAGGTGGGATGGAATTGCCTTCTACAGGAAGCCACTGGTTCTCAAAACGGATTTCAACAAACATTAGAAACACAGCTCTAGTCTAACCTGCAGCAGCTTTAAGAGAAATCCTAGTCAAATGTAATTACAAACCTAGCTGCCCTGAGGACAAGGGGGCTCACCCAATCCTTTCCAAGTCACAACTTCCCCCCCTTTTTTTTTTTCCCCAAAGGGTAGAGATTTTGTCCCAGCATGCAAAATTACAATCAGTCCCTTAATGACTCAGCTGCATTGGTTAGTGCACTCTAGGGAATCTGTCAAGATTTAACTTCTTGCCCACACTACTTACTCTCAGAGATGAATGCTGTGTGCCTAACCTTTAAATTCTTGGATCTCAGTGGCTTTTGAAAGTTGTATGTGTAGAGATTTAATTGGGGTTCTCATGTAACCTTATACCCCTACAAAATTCCAAGAAGCTTTCCAAGAGCTTAGTCTCAACCTACAAGACAGCACAGCTTGCTAAGACATCATAGGTGCGAGAGGGAATGACAACACTTTTCCTGCATCTCCTCAGATTACTCTTCACTTCTGCTGATTATACCTTAATTAATTAGTTGTTATAAAGGTCAAAGTCTAAAATGAAGAAGCTGATTTTTCTCATAAAATAATCCCCATCCAGGGAGATGAGATGGCTCCAGACCAAAATAAAGAATTGACTTCCTGTTTGGCGTAGAGGGATAGAGCTGGTTAGTGGGGAAAAGGGAACAGAAAATACAAACCCACAGTTTGGAGAACACCGAGCAGCACTAAAAGGCAGGCGGAGGTCCATTACCCACTTCTTCCCTAATGGGTCTGTGCTGCCTGGCAGTAATGTGCAGCACAGATGGTATATGGATGATGTATAGACAAAAACACCTACTTTTTCATCAGCCTGTGATACCCTGTTAGATACATCCTCGGTGAATAAAGAATTCCCATTCATACTTACTCTCCAAGATTCAAGAGCTTTAATCTCAAACCTAATTGTTATGGGTTACATAGGTTTTATGTCACAGAATAATTTAGTTGCCACAGAGGTGTCTTAACTGTAATATAGCATACAGCAAACAGCGTATGGTTTATAATGGATGAGAAACTGACATGAGTCAGATGTGGCCCGGTTTTAGCCTGGAATCAAGCCTAAAAAATGTGGAGCTTGTGATTATTTTATTATTCTGTCCTTTTGTTCATCAGCACGTGCCCCTAACAAATTTTGAAGCTTTTGCCAGTTTGACAGGTCAAGTGGAGAATTGCAATACGAGTCTCAAAGACATGATATTCTTTGAAATTTCAAAAGAATTAGAGAGGAGACACACCAATTAGTCTCTCCTCTAATTAATGTTGCCACTAATTTCACAGTTTTACATGAGTGTCTTATTAATTTGGAAAGATTAATGACATGTCTCTTGACTGGTAGCTCTGCACGTGGATGTCTGCCCAAAATACATGTAGAAGGGAAAAACTACAGGTGACTTTGGCAGGAGGGAGAGATGTAAGACTTAGCAGAAGATTATGGGAGAAAAACAACTACTCATCTCAAGGAAACCAGGCTTCATAAGGTATGCTGTTTAAAGAAGTGTGTTTCTCATAGGAAAAAGACACCAAGCTGCTTTTATAAGTTTATTTTCATAAAGTTGAGTAGAAGTTGGTGTATAGAATCACATGGAATGGTTCGGGGTCAAAGGGACCTTAAGGACCATCTAAATGCAACCCCTCTGCCATGGACAGGGACACCTCCAGTAGACCAGGCTGATCTTAGTATCTTAGAGCTGACAAACTTTACTAGCCAAGCCAATACATTCACCCTTATAAGAACAACCTTCTCACGACTCATCTGTATCCCTAGCAGTACTCCTCAGTATTTTAAAAAACAATCTAAACCAATCTGAATGGGGTTAAGTCTTTCCTGGTTGACTCTTTTCATACATACATCACCTTCTAAGTTACAGGACATCGCAGACTTAAACCTCCATTTTTTACCAGTTCCTTGCTGGTTCACAGATGTCTCACTGGGATGCCTCTCAGCAACCAAACTGTGCTCCTGCTCCTCTCCGAACACGGGGCACAGCACTCACTGCAGCTTCTTCTTTTACTGCTGATTTCATTTAACCTGCCCTACTCACTTTAGACCTGCACCCCAACTGCGATTTCAGTTTAAGACTTTCTTGCTGTGAGGTACTACCGTCACTGCACGTTTCCGTGGAACACCCCCTTTGACAATGTCCGTTTTGCTGTTTCGCACATCGAACATCTCCCCTCCCGCCCGGGGTTATCTGACCCAGGACACTTGCTGCCTGTCGTCGCGGCCAGCGGCGCTGGGATCGTGTAACACATCACCGAGACCGTTTCCAAGCAGAGGGAAGCCTCTGCGGCCGGCTCGCCCGGCCGCCGCCCGCTCCGCTCCCGCAGCCCCACGGCCGTGGCCTGCCCCGCCAACCGCCCCACGGCGCGGAGGCCTCCCGCCACCCTCTCCGCACGACGCGCCGTAGTGCCGGTAGATTCTCCCGAGCCTGCTTTGCTTTCCTGCCGCGACGAGCAGGTCCTTCTGCCGCGCAGAACAGCAACGCGCCCGCCATGCCCGCCTCGCTCCCCGCACGGCCCAGCCTACCGCCCCCTTCGCCTCTCGGGGCGTCCCGGCGGGGAGGAGCTGCCCACTCCGCCCCACGCAGGGACCTCCGGGCGGGGCGGCACGACTTCGCCGCTGCCTGGGACCGCCCAGAGCCGCCTCTGCCTCTCCCCTCTCCCGCTCCCCCCGGGGCGGCGGCAGTGGGACCCAGGTGAGAGCGGGGCGGTGCCAGGCGCCGCCGAGGGTGGGCCCGGCTGGTTGCGGCGGCGGCTCCCGATCGCGAAGGAGGGGTAGGGCGGAGGGAGGCTGGGCTCAACTTGACAGGAGGGAGGGAGCGAGGGAAGGAGGCGCGGGTGGCTGCGCTCGCCGGGCGCGGGTGAGTGAGGGAGCGAGCGGGCGGCGGCCGGCGTGGGGAGGGAAGCGGGCGGTTGTAGCGCGGCGCGTCCTCGGCGGATGGCGGGCGGCTGGAGCGAGGAGGTGGCGCTCGGCCGCGCCCCGGTTAACGAGGAGAGGCGGAGACACCGTGCGATCCCCGGCTCCGCTCCGGGGGCTTGCGGCGGCATGTCTTTCCTCGCGGCCCGGAAGAAAGTTTCGGGGATGCTGGTGAAAGTGGGGGCTCCCCCTTCCCCTCTGCCGTCCTTTCGCTTCTTCCATAGAGCCCTGTCGCCAGCCGGCGGTCGCCCACACCGCCGCCGCCTTCGCTCGATCGGAGACAAAGCCGCCGCCCCACCTGCCGCCCCGGCCCCTCTTCACGCCGCGAAGCCACCCGAGGCGGAGAGAGGGACCGGGCCGGCTGTCCTGGCAGCGACGGGCGTGTGGAGAGACAGTGGCCCGCGGCGCGCCAGCAAACTTATTTTTAGATGTGCCTCGCATCTCAACGCATCTTAAAAATAGCACAGTTCGTATTTAAGGCGTGGGAAAGAAAGTGGTTCTGGAGGCCTCGTGGTGGTGTGCTGGGTTTCTTTTTTTAAAAAAAAGTCTTTTTTTGGAGAAAAAAATATTTCAGTGGTATAGGCAACTGTGGGACAGTTAATATCCACAGGTACACACAGGATGCTTTTACTATATCTTCGTTAAGGTTACCCCTTATGCATGTGAACAAAGGTACTCATGGCTTTGTCCTCTGCAGTGTATCTTCAGTGTGAGATGCAAGCTCTAATGTACGTGCACACCTGATTCATGCAATACTTCTTATAGGGTGACTCGAGCTTTTTTCCATCTGTCACTTTCTTCGTTTTCTGTCCTGTCACTTCTCTGGAACACCTGCAACATGTGGATGATGCAGGCTGAAGGAGTGGCAACAGGCTGCAAGGCTCAGTACTGTTTATTATTTTGTAAATTAATCTCACTTTTGTTTTAGCTCCTGTATCTCTGGTGACAGAACTACCATAAAATAAATGGGTCTTATCGCACCAAATGTTTAGTTTTATATCATTTCTATCAATGATCTCATCATGATTGCTCGCAAGGGAGAATTCTGATTATTATTTTAAAACCACTACAAATATATGGGAGATGTGAAGTGTAAAGGAAAAGTGTATCTCCAGTAGGAAAAGGAATTTTAAGAAAAAACCATCAAATTGTAGAGTATTTTAGACTGGAAAGGACCTCTGGATGTCATCTAGTCCTGCCTCCTCACGCAAAGCAGGTCCAGTTGGATAAGGTTGCTCACACCTTGTCCAGGTAAGTTTTGAGCATCTCCAAGGACAGAGATTCCTCAGTCCCTATGGTTGTGGTGGTGCCAGTATCTGATCACCTTAGCAGTGCTTTGGTTTTTTTTTCTCTTAATCTAATGTCAATTTCCTGTGTTGCAATTTGTTCGTATTGCCTCATGTCTTGCCACTGTGTACCTCACATCCATCTGTGAGTGGCTGTAGTCACGTGCATCTGTAGTTCTAGAAACTAGTAGAAACTATACTTGTGTTCTGGACCAAAGGGCTGCTTGTTCCATGACATTACTCTAAATATAATTCCTAGATTTTATTCTCATAAATTGGAAATTTATTCTTCCCAAGTGTTTGCTCAACATTTCCTGTTTACTTGAATGTGGTTATTAGCAGAATACCATATTAATTTAAAATGCATAAACACCTTATGAAGACTACTTGTTTTTTAAATCAAATAAATGTCTAAATTTACCCACCTTTGTCCATTCGCCTCGTGTTCCTTAAGCTGATTCTGAGACAGTTTGCTCCTAACTTTTGCTAGAGTCCTTTCACCATTAACAATGTCCTACAGTCTCTTGGAATGACAAAGAGTCTACAGAGTTTAATAGAAGGAAAGGATTGGCTTTAATCTTGAAATAGATTTTCCTTTGGAAGGCATGCGCCTTGCACAATACAGTACAACCTGTTATTACTGGGAAGTTGCCTTTGTACTATATAGGCATTGTTTAGTGCTCTGGAGAAGCCTTGACTGATGTTGATGTGGCAAATGATGTGGGCACCTTTTTTCATTTAGCAGGGAAAAAAAAAATGTTTTTAGCCTATGAAGAATAAAAATCTGCTTATTCTCCATCATAGAATCATAGAATGGTAGGGTTGGAAGGGACCTTTAGAGATCATCTAGTCCAACCCCCCCTGCAGAAGCAGGGTCACCTAGATCAGGTCGGATAGGCTCTGCCAAAATTACTTGTTTCTTAGTTTCTGTAAATTCTTGGATGTTGCTGACAATATTTCAAAAGCAGGAGAATATATTTGTAATGTGATTCATAGGATGTCACTTCTGGATATGTCTGGGTAGAATTTCAAAACATTAGTATGATGCTGCCTAATGGCAAATGCTTCTGAATGGTGTCCATTAAAGCCATGTCAAATAATTTATTAGAAGCCGTTTGAATGGCTGACTACACTGAATTTGGTGATATTTGGAATCATTTGATAAATAATTTAACTTACTTTTTTTAGATAGCATCTGCCATTTTATAATGATGAGAACACCATGTTATGCTCATTGGCTTTTATTAATTGTAATGAGCTTCAACTTAAGAAGAAATCAAGTGTGTGGGGTTTTTTTGTTGTTGCTGTTGTTTTTTATTATTTTATTTAGTACTGTAAGGCCTATGTGGGTCTTAGATCTTCTTGACATATATAAAACTCTTCTGCAGGCTCAGCAAGCTAGTGTTTATATATTGTGATTATATATTTGAGATGTTAAATTTTACCACTACTAATATTTTAGGGCTTCTAAAATGATATTTTCTGGTTCAAAAGTAGACTACTTAGCACATCATTATGGTAAAATAAACTAGTAGCGCATTACATTTCCATAAAATAGAAGGGGTTTGGGAGATATAAAAGCTTTGTTTGATTTGACAGTATTTGAGAATGATTTCATAGTTACTAAAACAGTTTATCATGGACTATTCAGATCAAAGTCTTAGAAGGGCAGATTAATGTATGTCTGCAAGCAGACCAGGATAGCAGTGATTCCTGTAATAAATTTCAGTCTGCATTTGGACAAGAACACAAAACTGGGAATGCACTTGTTAGACTCATGAATGATTTGCTTATTGTAGTGTGTAGAGAAAGGCCATAACTAGCTTCAGCCTTATTGTTATAGGACAGAATTTCATAATGCAGCTCACACGCTTTCAGTTTTATGGCCCAGAGGACGGAATATTGGAAAGGCTGTGCTGAATTAAAGCTGGGGGTCTGTAACAATGACTAATACCAGATGCTTCAGAGGGATTTGTAAGAACAAATGTGGGAAAAAATGCGTCCCGTGTCCCAAGGTGAATCCGGATGTTTTGTAGTTTGGAATGGGCTTAAAACCCAAATAATGTTTAACAGCTTCTTCAGATGTTATTATGTGTAATTGTGATAATTTTTGACGTACTGACAGAAGTAGCTAGTTGAGATCTAAGGCTAATTTTGGGGCAGCTAGTTTATATTGGGATTTGTTTGGTTCCTTGATGACAGACTGTTTAGAGACTCAGACCAAATTCACTGAATGTTCTCCACTAAATTCAATAATTACGGCTAATGTGGCATTTGGGGAAAAATAAGTGCTTCTGCCCACATCTTTCTACTTTGAACTGCAGTGGTGACAACACTTATCTGGGCGTGAAACCTGGCCAGATTCAGATTCCTTTTGTGTTGGAGCAAGGTCTGGAACTGAAGCCGCTTCTCAGACAATCCCATTATTACCAGTTTGTTGGATGGGCTGGGATCTGTATTTCTCAGCTTCTCCTGTGGTACTGAAATAGAGACCGTGCCCATGCTTGCTAGTTAGGATTTTTATTTTGGATTTGGGAAACTTGTGAAGTTCATGTTCCAATGGCTATTCCAGTGAGGGTTCAAGTCTTTTATATATAAACAAACAAAAAAGGAGTGTGAAATTACTCTCTAGCCTGATATGTACTTAACTGAGTCTCCTGTGCTATGGACTTGACTTAAAAGCAGGAGGAAAAAAAAATCATTGTTATATTACAGTCTATTTCCAACTATTGCTTGATTCCAGAATCAGTACCATCATAAATGTGGGATGCTTATTATCTCACATTTATCCTTAGAGTCTTGTTTCTGAATACCGTTATATTCCTGAGTTGATGACTTCTGGGAAAACTAAGTTGTGTGCTGTATGAATATGTATTTATGAACACATCAAAAGTGATACGTGGTAGAATGGTACTAGTCAGTGTTATTCAGTAAATATCTGTGAACCTGAGCACAGATTTCATTATGATATTGCTTAGGAATTTTTGCTGGCTTTTCTGAATGTTCTAGTCTTTATATGCAGCTCCGTGGAGATTTTTGAAAGGGTTACAGTTTGCTGTAGAAATTCTGCAGTACTTTCCAAGAGCTCAGGACAGACTCCACACTATGTTAGAGGACTTGCGTGTTTGAGCTTTGAAATGGCACAGAGAGCTGTTCCAAATTGGTGTTCCTTCAACGTCTTTCTGAGGTGGATGGCTTTACATTTCCTTTTTCTAGAGAGAGATGCATGATGTGTGCCATGGCTCCTGCTCGAGGGTTACTTCTCCTAGACTAGAAGTCAGTAGGCTGCTGTGCTTGATGCCGTGGCAGCGCCACCAGTTTCAGTGATTGGTTGCTGATATTTGTAGTAATGTATCATCAAAACCCATTTTCCATAGGACACTGAGTTCACAGCACAACTGCTTGTTCTGATCTCTGCTAGCAGCATCATTGCTGCCAGCATCTATAGCAGGAGACCACTATAGAGGGCACTGTCAGGCTGGAGAAACAACGGGAGAATTTTTGATGACTACAGTCACGGCAGGTCAAAACTAAATTTAAAACCTAGGTTTCTGTCCCTGATAATTGAAGCTTTCTTTCCCAGTAGAGCCTTAGTAAAAATTATAGTTTTTATTGACTTTTTGTGATAGTATCTGTGTCACCCAAGAATCTCCTTAGATGCTTTAGGCACATATCTAAGAGCATAGAGGTAAAATTGTAGTACATAGTACATATTCACTCTCATACTTTAGACTCAATTCTTAAAACTGTGTACTTTAGAAAAAAAAAATCCCATCAGTTCCTCATCATATTTTTGAATGAGCTGGAACAAAGCATGTGATAATATAAATAGTGTTACTGATGTCTATAAAATATGAGTCCATGCTTCATGGTGGGGCATGTTGTTTTATTTAACTTACATAAGAGCACAGATAATTATAGTTCTTTTAAAGCAGTTTAAATGCAAGTGACAGTCATCATTGTAAATGAGTGATTGTTAGGATGTGGATTTCATTTATTCTTTGCATCATAATATGTAGTCCGTCTTGGAACAGAAAACTGTGTGGCCTTCAAACCAGGCCATGACAGTGTGCAAACTTGGCATAGGAATCCATGCCAGAGCATCTCTCCAGAGTGAAACTGGAACTTTTCTGAATGTTACATATGTGAGAAAACAAGACATTCAGCAGTGCTATAATATATTGTTGTCTTCTATGTTGCAGAATAATAATAGGAATATCAATGTTTTTTGGGAACAGAGTACTTATATTCACTGAAGGACTTTCAATCTGATATATAAAAATATGTACAAATATGTACCTGACAAGTTGTAGAAAAACAACACAGTGGAAGGTCTTTTGGCGAGGCCAAGGTGGCAGTAAGGGCAACTACATCCTTTTTATTACTTAATTTTTTTCAGAGGTCATTACTAAAAATTTAATTCCATTTAAAGGAAAAAGTATTGTAATAGATGTCATTGTTCTTTGGAAAAATATGCTATGTACTTTTGTGATTAGTATAAAGAACATACAAACTGATGCTTCCAGATAGCAAGCTGATTTACTCTTATGGTAGAACACTTGTTGAGAGTGACAAGCTTACTGCTGCTGGGCAAGAGCATGACTTCAACCTCTGTGCACAAATACACAAATGATCCTGTAGCTAGAGTTGGCACTTAGGGTGAAATGACAGACAACATGTAATGTAACAATTGTTTATATTATAGCAGTGTACATTGTTCTTAAGCGGGTAATTCCATACATTGCTGTTTAATAAGTACTTTTAACAGACTTTGCAGAATTCATCAGGCTCTCCCTTTTTTTTTTTTCTCCCGTGTGAAATGAGTTAGAAGGAAAGCTATATGCATTAACTTGGTCAGAAATAGTTCAGAAATTTTTCACTGAATCCTGATTGGTCTATAGATGCACTTTCAAGCCAGTTATTAAGAATTTTTCAGTACCTTAAAATTCTGCATTTTATATATATAAAAAGTTGTATGCATTGCTCAATGCCTATTCTGAGAGAGAGGTTTTTTTTACAACATCAGATAGTCTTTGTTAGATGGTTTAGAATTAAAGAGAAAATAACATAATCTGCATATTTCATTTTATATTTTCATATTTCTTTTATCAACTGATTAACTGTGATCATTGTTGGCAGCAAGCCTATCCTCCCATGAGGTCTGGAGCTAGTAAACCTCATTTTCTTTCAAATATTTCTCTTATGGTTCCTCTGATGATTATGATCCATGTGTGTACTGGGTTGAAGGCATAGTAAAGTTTCTTTCCATGTGTGCTCTGCTAATGTGTAATATGATATGAATCCATATACCAGTTTTTATCTCATTCAGGACATTTATTGGAGCTGTTCATCAGAAGCTCATTCTTCACTTGGCCATCTGTTTCCATAAAGCATGTTGTAATCGAACTACCTTTGAGGTTGCTATCCTGTTAAAAATCAGTAATATCTGCCAAGCAGTTAAAAAACTATTAGCAGGGGAAGAGAGAGATGTTTGCAGACCTCGTGACCACATAAGCTTCTTAGCTTTAGCAAAGCAGACCTGAAATCTGCATTTTAATTATTCTCCAGCATTTGGGATTCTGATGTTCTCCTTAAGGAGATATATCTCAAAGAAGAGAATAGTTTGTGGATGAGAAGTTTATAACCTTTGCTGAACCCGGATAATATCTCTTTGAATGCCTAGTATCAACAAGATACTCCTAAAAATACTGGCTTATTTTTAATAAAATATCAGACACACTTAAAAAAAAACCCCTTAGTTTTCAAGGATACTTTGGAAGTTCTGAAAGTAATAGTAGCTATAGTTTATTCAGTCATGATGTTTTGATGAGTGTCTATCCTTACAGTTTAATAATCTGAATATCTTAGCGAGAATTTGTACAAGGAGTGCAGAGTCACGCCTAGGGGATTGGTGCCTCTTTCCGAAACAGTAGCTTTAACATATACTGCAAATCTAAAGCTCCTGCTCCTCCTATTAAAAATACTTGTGGAGTCACACACTCTAGCACAATGTTTGACTCAGTTTAAGTAGGGATGAGTTTTATGAAATGCCACTTCACTTCTGGGCATTTGCATTGTCATTTAGCAATCTTGTCTGAAGTCATGTTACAGAAGTCATCTTGAAATTAATCCATACCATGAAAATACAAAACCATCCCATAACAAAAGATGATCAATATCCTGTTTCTTTTAATTGTAGAAAAACTAAGAGAAAACTGTTTTCTGTCAGTAATAATTAGTCACAATTAAACCTTGCAGCACTCAGAAGTGTGTTATTTGTGTTGACATGCTATATGTTGTACAGTTTGGTCTTACTGTATAAACAGGAGATGAGAAGTGAAATCTCAGGAAAGAGACATGAAAAGGAAATCAAAGACTGCAAAAATAAGCGTAATTTCTAAATTAAGGAAAAGAAATTGATTATGTGAAGGCAGTAGAGGGAGGGAGGCTTAGATAGAGATGGGCCGAATGAAGAACATAATAAAGGATGAAGGGGGAGAAGTCACCATTTGCAGATGATAAATGAGGTCAGGTAAAGCCTTTTGACAATCAGCCATGTCCTGGCTGAAGTACAGTATATAACTCTGCATCTACTAATTTGAATATCTTCTTCAAAAGAGTCTGCATTATTCTGTTTGATGTCAAGCCGAATTTTTGAATAGCATCTTACGTTTCCTTGCACAATTGCAATTTACACAAATATGCAGCCAAAAGGAACAGTCATAGATCATGTTCTTATGTCTGACAGATTGAACAGTGCACAAAGTTCTATGTAAATATGGGTATTTAATATGATGACATGATTGGGTTTTGCCAGCTTTCCACTGAATTTGATGAGTGAATTTACAATTTAAATTTATAAGCTTATCAAAAGAGTTTAGTGGATTTTTTAAAAATGCATTGTTAATTAGAGAAGTGGAAAAGACTAAGATTCCTGTAGTTCCTTTGGTCAAAGTTATTAGTGGAGGGAAATACACTGTGGGAAGGGATGGTTGCTGTAGCTGCCTTCTGTTTGTCGTCTTTAAAGAAATTTCTGTGCTGTTTCCTATCACTACTTTCTTTCTTCTGCCCTGTACACATTGCTGTGGAGTCTTTTTTCCGTTAATAATTCTGGTCTAGCAATTCAAATGCTAATACCTCGCTTTGAGGTATATGGTAGCAGTATCTAAGGTCCTGCTATTTCCAAATGAGTCTCCATTCTTTGAACAATGTGATTATGTTCCCTATCCCTTGGGAGTATCCACATGCTGCCTCCAGGACTCTAGAACAATTTGTGAGTGATGAAAGTCTGATGGTACTTAGGCCACTGAATCCATCTGAAAAACCACAATATGCAAATGATGTCTGAAGCAATCTGTAATATTAAGACTGCTTCTAATTTATGCTGTTGTTCAAAAGTGAAGGAGAGGAGGCTCAGATGGATTTCTTTTGTTTTCAAACACTTAAATAAATTGCATAGGTTGATTGTTTTGGGGTTTTTTCCCCCAAGAGATGAGGAAGAATAGATATATCCTTAGTATGCCACATAAGCCACATTTGAGCAGGTATTGGCAGATAGTTCCTTATATACAGTTTGTGGGGCTGTCAAATTATTACAGTAGCAGTTATAGTAGGTTAAAATTATAGATTAGCATTTTATTGTATCATAAAAATAGGTTTGATAAAGAGTGCAAAAGGCAGTGTTAAACTGCTGTCTATTGGTAGATAACTGTGATACTGTGCTGAGTGAAATATTAACATCTGTACACTTGCAGACTTGCAGGTTACTTTGCTTCCTGGAAATTACAGAAGATTCTGATTGAGTTTATAATGTGTGAAATTCAGTGTTGACATATATTAGGATCTACTTTAACAAAAGACATAAAATATGTATGTACCATTGAGACATAAGAGTAAATATTCCTTTGTGTTGATGGCTTAATAGGTAAGGTAGGCCCTGAAATTATTTTTTTCTTAAGCTTATGAATTAGTGGTGAGGAAGAGCTCTGTTTATGTAGAGACATTTGGTATCCAGAAAGAGAGCAGAATTAGAAGTTGGAGACTGGCAACAATGACAAATAAGCTTTGGAAAAGCTTCCATATAAGCAAGATTGAGAAGATAGGCACATTTTAGCTTTTTCCACTTAGAACTATATGCAGAATACTAGCCTTTATGAGGAAAAAAAATTGTTCTGTCTACCCTTTTGATGGAAGAGTAAAGACTGTGTAATGATGTCAAAAAAACCTCAGTATGCAAGAGGTTCTTTTTCAATAGTGTGTCAGTAATTCATATAATTAACTGAAAATAATACCTGAGCAATGAGAACATGTTGGTATTTCTGCAAGAAAATATTAGATACTTAAATGTAATATATGCACACAATATATACATTACTTCAGTGTTTTTGAAATCCTTTCTTGTCTAAGTCATTGCACTTCAAAATTTAAGTAAACTAGATAGAACAACTGAAAAACCAGTTTTCCAATCCAGAATTGTCCACTGACAAATTTCTTGCACCTTCTGTTAAACCATCTGCTACAGGCTAATGAGCAGACAGCATGCTGCATGAGATGAAGGACTCGTATGAGCAATTTTGATAGCTCCTGTGTTTCTTTCAGTGGGAACTCTGTGATTAATGAAGCTTAGAGTTAAATTTTTAAGGGTGGGGGTGGGCAAAGTGTTCTTGCTTTCAGCTTCCGCACTGCAGGATGCTGTTGGCAGAGAGGGGTGACAAACCCACATTGCTGTTTTTGAAGCATGTTTCTATGTTTTCTTATAAGCCTTCATTTAGAAGGAGGACATCTCAGTAACCTCTGTCACTTGCACATCGGAAGTAATGACTGGATTGAGAGGAGTGCAGAGTTGTGCCTGTTTTGGGCGGGAGGGATGTGCATCATTCCAGATGTCATAAATCACTCCATAGTACAAAGCAGATATTAGTGCTGGAGCTGGAGCCTAGCTAGAACAAATACCAGCTTCATTTCATTATGTACCTGAGATCTTTGTTTCTGAGAAAAAACTCTTAAAGTTTCATCCTGCTGCAACTCAACATGATACCACACATATCTGCTGGTAGCAGACACAGATGTTGTGTTTTAAGCTGTATACAGACTAGCAGAGAAAGTATTAATTTATTTCCAATATTTGCTCTTTTGAAGTATTCTTCAGTATGCTTCACAGAAGTATTTGTGAGATATACAATTTTAATTTGCAACTTAAGCTTTCTTGCATTTATCAGGCTTAAAAAAGGTTAACGCTGCTTTTTGGGTCACTGATTGCTCAGTGATTCCTATGATTTTTGTTGAAGTATGAGTTGCTTGTAAGTATCAGAGGTCCAGTACAAACAAACAGTAGGGTGAAAGTGAGTGATGTTCTAGTGTGTTACCCTCAGAGTTGTCAGCACTGCTAGTGTCTTTCTGGTCTACACACCTGCTTGAGATCAAAGCAGAAGCACATCACTGAGGACTGGAAAGCTGTTCTAAGGACAGAAGAGTAGTGACACAAAGGACGTGCTTTAGCTGTGTATTTGCCTGTGAAATCAGTGTTGTAAGCAGTTGCATTGAATCTGTGTTGACCTTTCAAGGCTTCTTGCTGAAATCTTCTGCTAAGTTACATTTTCTCTATTTTGCACAATGACATTTGATTCACTGTTATTGGCATTTTGCATGTAGATCAATGACACAATTCTTTTCTTTTGTTTGATTCTTTTTTTTTTTATGAAGGGTTGTAAAGTGAGCGTGCCCAGGTCTAACCCAACATTGCAGATACACTGTGCATTTCTCTGCCAGCATTAATTCTGATGGCTTAAAATTTTTTAGCAAATCAGTTATGAACTGTTCATTGTGCCACTGCAAGGAGATCCCCAAAATGAAAAACCATTATGGTCATATTGGAACACTCTGTGCATTCTGGCCTCATGCATTGCGTTAATAACATGAGAGATTTAAGAGGCTTAAGTTGATGTTCTGTCCCAAACAAGAACATGCAAAGGATAACTGCAGCTTCACCAGTGAGATATATATTCTCCTCAACACCTGGAGACTAGGATTTGCTGCAGCAACTGTGAGCAACTGAATCAAGCCCCTGGTGCCTTGTCAGAGGTTGTAAAACTGTTACAGTATTTCAGAGTTACAAAATCTTATTAATTTCTGAAAAAAGTCCTTAGAAATATCTTGAGGAAAAATATTAAGGTCAGAAATTTTATGGCCTTATATTCTTTTAATGATACTAGGAACATCATTAATTGAACTTTTAAGATATAGGCTGCTATATTGTAGTTCTGTTACATTAGTCTGTATGCTTGCTGCTGCTGGAAGGGGCAATCCCACTCAACATCACTGAGTGTATTTAAGCTTCAATAGCAATGTGGGCCAGATCCAGTCTATTATGACAAGTAATCTTTTAGATCAAAAACCATCATAAAATTTGGAGTGTAGACATATCTATCTTTGAATAGATAGTGTTACTATTTTTAATTAGGTTTGAACTACTTTATTTTAACTTTCATCTAGTCTTTGCAGTTGGAACCAGGAACCAGGTACTACATTCAGTAACTATCTGGCTTTTCTGTTTTCAGTTTATAGGACTTTAAAACTGTTTGTATGTTAATGTGTATAGTGCAGATTGTGGTGGGAGGGAAAGGTGGGTGGTTTGTTAATCTAGATTTTTTTAATGAGTGAAAACAAATCCACTCTAGCTGGCTTTTTTTGACCTCACACTTCTGAATATCAGCTGTAGACTTATTGCTTTACAATTTGAACAAAAGAATGCTAATAATGAGTCTTCATCATGCTACATATGATTCAGAAAGACCTATGGATTTTGTTGCTGGTTAGATGGAAAAATACATTAGATGGGAAAATGACCCTTTCCAGTATAGTCTTGTTTAATATTCATTGTAGCACTTCAACTACCTAAATAAAGAGATTGTTGAGATTTAGCATGTGGCCAAAGTGAAAGATTACAAACATAGAATGTTTTACATAACAATGTCAAAATACTCGAGTTTTCTTTCAAGGAAAGATTTTTCAGTAGCAGTTTATTTTATTTGCTGTTACTTTAAATCAACATTTACTTTTCTAAAGATGTATTTTGCTGTATTTTTAAAAATAATTTGATCTAAGTTTTGTAACAGGGTATCATTTCAAGATGCTGATATTTTTCTGTATTTCTAGAATAAATTTGTTAGTATTCTTAGTTCCTGAGGTTAGGCTTTTATATTAAAAAAAGCCTGCTATTTACTTGAATAAATACTTTACCACTATAATTTAATTAGTAAGTATAATTTCTGTGGATAGGCTTATACCATTCTTTTGTTGCATTAAAGTTAGAACAGGAGTCTAAACAATTCCAAGATGAAGCTCTGAAACATTATTGTCTTAATTTTATGCCATAAAAACTTAAATAAAAACTTAATGCAGTGTGTATTTCAATTATACCTTATTTATAGAGTTGTTTGTAGCTTGTATTTAGGAAAGTGACTGAAGTTTATGGAAGAAAACTTTCTCATCTAACTAGTATCCATCTTATGACTGGTACCAAATGTTGAGAGCAGATGCAAACGTACGAGTTGCCCATTGCATTCACGTGGAGAGGACAGCACATGCACAAAGTACTAATTTAGTTCTATTGGTAAACTTCCAGCAGTATTTCCACAAAAGTGTTGTAGCAGGCATTCTCACATTTGTATCTGTTGCTTTTTCTCCTCTGATACCACTTCTGAAGCATCTCCCATGGGCACTGTAATGGCGGCAAGGTGTTGGGGTTAGTGTAGCAGCCTCTAGTACCCTGCCGTACAATCTGCCTGTTGCAGCAGTTAGCTTTGTGCTGCTTGTCAGGTGAGCTTGACTGGCTCTGAGATGGTCTCTTCAAACTGTTGTAGTCATAGCAAAGCACTGGGGTTTTTTCCTTGTTGAAATAGTTACAAATTGTACTGTGATCTAGGAGTGCTATGCTTCATCACTGATGCTGTTGTAGTCTATCTATTGCATGGTTTGTATGTGAGGGGTAAGAATTGGCTCCTGAGGTCATTTAGTGAATGTGCTATCTAATGTATTAATGAAGAAACGTAATCAAGACTGAAAGTTTTGCCTCGTGTGGAAGGTGGTCAGAGTCATGCAGTCCTCAGTGAACTGTGAGGAGACCAGTGAAAATCAGAGACTCTGCCAGGGTTTGAGTAAAAGCAAAGAAGCTGAACCAAGAGTTGCAGTGTGCTCAGCTGAGCAGTATTTAAGTGTAATCCTAGTGCCCTCAGTTGCTGGTGAAGCAGGTTCTGTTGTCTGAAAGAAGTGCAATTTACTGAAGGCTGGTAGTTTTATATCTACATATGGAGAAGTATGGCTAATTGTGTGTATTGTGCATACATCTCTGGGGCTGACTCAAAATACAATATGGAGGTAGTGCACAAGGCCTTGATGCTGACCTTGAAGTACATCTCTTTGCCTGGAAGAGGCAGCTTCAGTCAGCTATGCTATCTTCTTTTGTGTTCTTGGACATGAAAATATTAATAAAATTCTGATTCAATATGCTTCACAACTTACTATCTTCATGTATGTTAAGCTGGATGGGAAGAAGGTGGACCTCTGAGGGACACAAGTGAAGATTTAGGAGGAAAGAGCAGCACAAGGAAACCATTGTAACTTGCTCAGCTCTGTTACAGGACTACTGACAGGAGCTCAGTACAAGGTTGAAAATTGCTACTTCAAAGAGGCAGTAGGAGTCAGCTGATGATCATGCTAGACCTGAAGGGAAGGCTTACCAAGGCTTGCAGGACTATAAAGAACACTGGGGTCTCAGCCAAGCATAAAACCACTAACAGTTTTTCTATCTAGGTAATATCCATCCTACTGCAAGACTCTGAAATGTCTGATTTTTTTTTTTTTTTTGTATAGCTCCTTCAGAAAAGTGAATTCTGCCTTTTTTTTTTTTTCTCCTTTTAACTATGGTGAAGATAATAAGTGTTTAAAGGTAATAACACGCAGTTCATTATTTTAACAAAGAATAATGAGGGAGCAATGTTAAGGACTTGATAGGAAGGGTCAGTTGTTCTTTGTGTATAGCAGTGTTTCTGTGCTGGTAATGCTATACTTAGATTTCTACATATTAAAGAAACCCTAGAAATTGCTGGCAGGATCATAATTATATTCTCAAAAGCACAACTTGAATCAGTGCTTGCTGGAGACTCTGGTAGAGATATCACAAATTGAACACCTTTGTGAAAAAGCAAGTGTTGAGTGTGGGGCAAACAGGAAATACTTGCTGTTTTGCTTTGCAAGTTGAGGGAAGGAATGATGCAGCATTAATACATTAAAGATATCACTTTTTTATTAATAAGGTCCATAAACAATCCTCACAAACCCCAGGGGAAAGGAAGTACAATTGTGATGGAACAGTAAAAGGAAGTAAGAATTAAAAGGATCAAAAGTACTGAAGAAACACAGGAAAAAAAAAAGTAAATTAGAAGAGAGAAATTAGACAGCAAGAACCTCACTGGGAAGGACAAATAGCTGGGCCAAGAACTCTAGGAATAGGTGCATTGATTTGGAGAAGATGGAAAATGATATGTGTAATAATTCTGGAAAACATTCAAGGATAAGTTGCAAAGTACCAAGGTAACTGTCAGGTATGAAGACATTTTTAAATTAGGGTATATGCTGAAAACATGGGATTTAGTTCTAGAGCTTAATAGTGATTTTAAAAGTGATAGGTTTTGATAGGTGGACCGTTCCCCAATTTGTATAAGGACCTTAGGACAGCTGTGTCATCCAGACATTGAATTCCACTTGAATTTTGCAGGTGGTAATTCAAAGCTACATATTTATATTTAGCGGTAAAAGATGAACCTAGCTAGCTGTTAGAAAAGTAACCACCTCAATATTGCTGAGCAAATGAAAGTTAGTGGATATCTTGGAAACTGTATATGATTCATGTTGTAATAAGAGAGATGTGTCCTCTGTTCATGGTGTAATAAGTAGAATGTCAAGTAATCCAACAGCTAAATCTAATATTAGTTTACAGATTCACCGATTAAGGCTAGGAAGTGAAGAATAGTGTTGCCATGGTGATGTCTATACGATAAAGCACAAGGAGAACAAGCTACTGAATAATTGATACATGTCTAAGATTAGAAACGATCATTTACAGTGTGGTCTTTGATATTCATGCATGCTTTTACTTTATAAAACCTTAGAGAAACACATTAGCGTAGACTGTGACAGGCTATTGCAAAAATTTTAGGCAAAGTGTGCAAGAACACAAGAATACACAGTTACTGTAATGCTAAGATTGAGAATTCAGGCAAGAAGCAAAAAGTTCAAAAATGGAAAGCTTTTAGCGTGGGCTATATTTGGCCAGGCTGCATGCATTACTATAGTTCTTCAAAATGTAACAGAAATAAATAGAAATGTGTTTCCTAAGGTTCAGTAAGACTAGTTGTAACCTTTTGCTTGCGTGCTTAACACCTCCTTCTGCTTTTAGTCAGATAAAATAGCTCTCAATGTAATTTTTAAAGCTTTAGTTTAGAAGTAATTTATTCAGGTGTCTTAGGCCATCTTGAGTTAAGGAACAGAACTTGCAAGCATCCTGATAAAGCTTAAAGACACACTTTTTCAAAGCAGATAAAAATCTGACTGTGGTTGCAAAGGTATCTCTAAGTAAAGTAATGGAAAGCTATTTTCTGCGATAAACATTGTAGATCTGCTGGAGCAGAAAGCTGCAAGCATCATGCCTTTATAAACAGTTTTGCTTAACAAATGTCTCATTTATTTTTATAAATGTGTGGTGGAAATCAGTGAATGTACACAATAGCTCTAAATACAGTCCAGCTGCCCTGTAGCAAACTTTACTTGTCATAAATTTGTTTTCAGCAATCCCGATAGCAAGAGCTATTTTTCATTATTAATTAGCCCCATTAAAATAAATAAAATACATGTAGTTGACTCACATACAATAATCCAGAGGTTGAGGGTGTTGGGGTTTTTTTTTTGCTTGCAAGCTGAAAGAAATTATTTAGGGGAAAAAAATGACCAGTATAACGTAGTCTCTGTGTAAGTATTGTGTGCTTAATTAAAAATGTTTTTTTTCACTCTTTTGATGCCTCAAGTTTGCCCTATTAAAGCAAACATCTCTTCATGATCTCTAGGGTAAGTTAAGTTATAATCAGATTATGACCACATATTTAGAACTTAAAAAAGGACACATCAGAACAAATCAAAACAATCAAATAGTTACTGTGAAATGGTGATGGCAAATATCAAGGGATAGAATTGAGAGATGCCTTAAAGAAAGGTGACAAATGTCAGCATTACATTCAATTCTAGTTAATTTACTGCCTAGAATATGTAGAGAGTAACATACAACATGTCACAAAAAGTTCAGATTTGTGTTACATGGTGAGGCACTTGATTTCCTTCATTAACTTCTAAAGCTGCACAGGCTTCCTGTGCATTTTTCTTCCTAAAAATGGGCAAGTTGCCACTAATGATTATAAATCAATCAATACATACCAGCTGAGAGGAAAAGGAGAGGAGTTGTCTTAAACATAATAGGGATAGAGGATCATAGAGGTACTAGATACGTATAAAAGAGATCAGCAGTTTGTCAGCTGATTTGCAGTATGTCTAAATATTCCTGTTTCCCACAGATAGAGGTATTTAAAGATTGGGTTTTCAGCCTTGATTTTTGTTGTCTGTCCCAGAACTGAATCAATCATCATTGATGATTTTATACTGACCAACTATGGTCTATGTAGAAGAAACCATATTCAAAAGCAGTAAGGTTTTCATACTTAATTTAAATGCATAGTGCTTTAACAATGGATTCGTACTGAACAGGAAAGAGGCTTTGTGTTGTGTCTGAAGCAATGATCTGTGTATATGTCATAGTTATCCTTTGTGGTTTCCTCTTCAGAAAGATCTTGCTGTAGTTACTTGGTGGAATGGTCATGCATTCTTCTGTCAGTGTTACATTAGATATTAGAAAACAGCCTTATTAACTACAAAAAAAAGGGCAGCATTTTCCAATGCATTGAAGATCTCAGACATGTATGTCATTGGTGAACATGAGTTTGGTAAAAATACCTTTGGGAAAAGGCTTGTGAATTTTATTTTTGAGAGAGGCACATTCTAGCTGGGCAGTAAAATAGAAGTGAAAATTATACAGATCAATAGCCAGAATTAACTCAAAAATTGAAGAGCACTTATCTTCTGCCATGACCTCATTGTTAATGGTAAACTCTTCATTGAGTGGCAGCTGTTGTATGGTCCTTGCCTTCCTATTTGTCCCTTTGAAATGAAAGTTGGAGAGGGCTGCCGAGTTTTCCCTCTGAGTGTTGTGCTTGGCATTTTCATCCAGTGCTGCACCAAGCTGGGGGCATGAAGTTGATAGCAGAGATGCCCTTTCTGTGACTGCTCCTACGCTATGTTGTGAAGCTTGGTTGAGTGGAGCTGTCATGGGCTGGGTTTTGAGATCTGCTGGTCAATTAAAATTGTGTTACAAAATTATGCACAGCAAAGTCTTAACTGACTTTTCAGAAATTTTGAAGTAACATCTTGGAAAAAATGGCAGCATGAAAGCCTGCTTGTTTGTGTGCACTTGCCTCCAACAAAGGCAAAGGGAGTACCATTTTAATAGATTGGTGAAGAGTTAAGCTGGTATTTTGTATACCTGGTATTTGCTGGTTTTCTGTTATATTTCCATGGAATTTAGATTGGGAGGTTTTATGCCTTATTTCCCATAAAGATTGTTAAGCATGAGGAAATGAATTCTGTATATGTTGCTCTCTAATATGCATACAGGAGAACATTAACATTCAAGTTGCATGCATTTTTTAATACTTGTTTAGATTATTTCTTTATAAGCAGTTTTTTGTGGAAAAGCAGATAGTGCTGAGTAGTGCAAAGCAAGGATATTCTCTGGTTTCTCTCACAAAACTTGAAATTGTGTTATATATTATTTTAATAGTGATAGACATCTGTCAGTGGCTTCATTGTTAGAGACAAACAGATCTGGATCTTCCTCAGCACAGAGGAGAAGAACGCATCAAGGGTTCTGCTCACTGTTAATACTTTTGAGAGAAGGATGTGTAATTGAGATAGATGTTCATCTTGTTTTGTTAGTGTAAATTTTGAGTAAAGCATTCTCTGATTAATACTGAAGCAGTTTGCTGACAGCGTGATTAACAGTGGTTTATTGTATGACTAAAGAAAGTAATATTGACTGCAAGTATAAAGGCATCTTACAGATGCTTTCTGAATTGCTTAGCTTTTCTAAATAAAGTAATCTTTTAAATAAGATCTTTTTTTAAACTTCTCCATTGTTTTGGAAGTCTTTGTGATTCTTATTTCAATTTCATTTTTGAGATTGTCATATACCTGACACCTAGAAAATGCAATTGCAAAATTCATTATTCAGAACACTATTACTGTCAAGTCTGGGCACCAGGAATTTGGTTTTGTATTATTTTGGTGGTGATTCTGTGATTCTGTGATTAGTAGTATTCAGAAATTTCATCTCTTAATAGTTCACCTTTTTCACATCACATTGGGATTGGTAATTTTTTGGTTTGGTTGATTTGGTTTGGTTTTTGTTTCAGCTTGATATTCCAAACTGAAATGCTTGTGTGCTACTTGTCAGGTTTCTTAATTATTCACAATCAAGGTCTTTATGTATAAAGCCATAACAGGTGGATAAGTCAACTGTAAGTCAAGGGGGAACCTTGATTTCTACTTAGATTTATTAATCCTTTTCCACTCTTTCTTATCTAAAACAATAAATAATTACTTAAGATTGAAAAAGAAAAAGTAATGCTGTACTACAGAATTTTCCTATTTATTAGACAAAGGAATTTTAAACTATCAAAAGGATAGCAAATTTTATAATGTGAAGGAAAGGTACTTGATGCAGTGGATGTTTTGTTTGTATTTTTTCCTTAAGCTGCTTAGCTGATGAAAACACCATACAGATTGTGACAGGAAAAGGATCTCTGGAAAGCAGATTTCTGTTTTACCATTTTTTGTACTCTTCTTTCAACTTTGTCTTCCTGCTTGTGAGTGCAAGAAAAACTGGAAAAATTCAGGTCTGAGCCTTGTTTGGAATGTTTTGTACAGGTTGCATAAGAGTTTCATCCAGAATTTATCTATTCAAAATTGCAGTAACCAGGTTACTGAACTTGCTTGCCTATCTGATTAATCAAAACAGAATGGGGAGGGAGATTTCATCAAATGCCAGTTTAGAGATCAAATTTAATTAAAACTAGCAAAATAAAAGTAACAGTTCCTAACTGTTGCAGCAAGCCACATCACAGAAGCCTACTGAAATAAATATTAGATTTTTTGTCCCAGTTAAAAATCAGAAGGTTTTTTATAATAAGATTATTTTTGATATTTTGGTTTTAATGGATCTCCACTCTTGCTGTAGTCACCAGAACACCACTTGATGGACCATTAGAGATGCTTGCAGTAGGATAACAAGTCCCATAACTCTCTGAGAATGCATTACTGTCCTGTTGGTGGCGAGTACAACACCTTACCACAATAAAATGGTTTCCCCTTATTACTTTGACTCCCAATGAGGCCATGGCTATGTGATTACTTTTACCAGGTGGAAATCAGTGCCGGCACTGGAAAGTGAGATCTCTCCTTCCTACATCCTGCATTGTCCCACCAGCTCTCTTGTGCTGGCCATGATCAGGTCTTCACAAAAAAAATTAACATGAAGTATGCGGGTTGGGGTTTTGTTGGTTTTGTTTGTTTGTGGTTTGATTTTTTAAAATCCTCTATCTCAGATGTTAGGGTCTTTTTAAAATACACTCTCATTCTGTCCTTTTCACTTTTGTAATCCTTGCCAAATATAAGTTATTCAAGACTGATGGGCAGTTTTGAGGTGAAAATTGGGTAGAGCTGTTGTTCCTTGAAGAGTTCTTTTATAAAATAGCAAAAGACACCAGAGTTTCAAAGTAGTATGGGATGGTATTTATTCATATTCATTTTCAAGGTTTTCATCAATGTGAAAGTCTCCAGAGAGCCAGCATGGAACTAACAGTGAGCATACCACCAGTCTTCTGGCAAACGAGGTTGATCCCAGCCTTCACTTACCAGTTTTTAATAGTTGAGATGATACAAAATAAAGTATCACTTTATCTTCTTTTCTGCTAGTGAATTAAGGAAATGTTTTTAGGGCCACAGAATGTTGATTAGTGCACTGCCTTGCTAATAGTAAGCAGGTCACGTGGGTATCCAATGAATTGGCAAAGTGAACATTTGAGCACAAAGTAGTTGAATGTGAAAGAAACATGTAACCTAATGTACATTTGGTAAGACGTGGTCTGCCAGATTGAACTCTAGGGACTGTATAATAACACATCAGAGAATACAGCCTTCAGAGTAATGGTATTTTTGTCAATTGATATTGAAAGATGTATCTCAAACTCGTCATTTAGTAAATGCATTTAGTGTACTTACTTACTGTGTAAAGCAACATAATTATCAGAAGAGGCTGCTATATATAAGACCAGTATGAAGTGTTGAAGTATAAATATAGATTAATACGTGAGGTGAAAGCATGAGGACCAGAAGTGTGTTTACAGTGTGAGCTGTATCATTGTACAGAAATGCTCATGCTGCATTTCTGAGCTGTTTGCACCAATTCAAATCTGCAGACCGCTCGGGTCTGGCCAGGCAGAACAAATGAGAAGTGCAGTTTTTAGGGCAGATGCAAGCAACTGATAGTGCTCTGTTCCTTCCAGCACCCAAACCAAAAGCTTTATCTTGTGCTGCACAGCAATAACCCATGTGAAGCAAGCACAGATGTTCCTGGTACAGCATCACACTCCATGGACTGTCTGTGTGCATCCTTGCTGCCTGGGACGTAGTTTCTCCCATCTGCATTAAATATTTTTAACAAATGAAAAATAGAAGTTCTATATGAATATAAATGGAAAACTTTCCAAGCTAAGCTTGTTCTCACTGTGGTACTTAATCAGTTTTTGGGCAAGCATACAAAGGAAAAGACTTCCAAATTGAGGGAGATCAGAAAACCATTAAATAGAGTATTTTTAATGAACAATAAAGTGATATGTGATAAAACAGTTTTGGGAGGATTTTGTCTCATTCACTAATGTTTGAAGTACTGGTTTCCTTGTTTCTTCCACAAGATATTTATTATCTCTAAAATATTGCATTTTATAGTTTTTATTTTGCATACTTTTAACTAGCACAAACTTAGTAAGTGAAATTAATATGTTAATTTTATTTCTAAAACTCAGTCAACAGTAATTTTAATGTTTGCCTTTGCTTTTTTTTCAATTTAAATCTCAACATAAAGATACTAATATTGAACCTTTCTCTCTAAGTATTCAAGATATCTGTCTACTTTATCAGTGACTCTTTTTAACAAGAATTGTTTGTAAGTGAAGATTGTTTCAATATTCAATGGAGTGGGCAGGTTAGTGCCAGAATAGCAAATTATTTACATGATCTTCTGCAGGGAGTAACGTGTTCTCTGCATGAATTATTTCTTGTAGTCATTATCATATTATGAGCTCAGAATTAATTGCAACTTTGAGTGGGAAATATTTTAGCTGGCTTTGATTCATTCTGTATTGTTTGTTACCTTCCAAGTACCACAGAAGTTACGTGTCTCATGAAGAAAAGCAGTATTTCCCCTTTCATTCCCTGTTCCTGCATCTCTTTTTCTTTTTTCCCTCACTTTTAGTTGCAAAATGTGACTGGAGCAGTTGCTGTTTTGAACCTCACCCTTAAGGTTGCTAGGCAGAGGAACTTCATTGCGTAAGTAACCTGTTTCTGAACAGGCTACTGCAGCCCTAACCAGCCATGTAACGAACAGCCAACTCTGAAAGGAAATAGTTTCTACCATTTACCATTTGGAACCAGATCTCTCAAACATGGCAAAAACGAAGCGATAAACTTGTTTTAAAGTAACAAAACAGCTAAAGAGAAAGAAATCTTTCCCAGCAGAAACTAGTATAAAACATGAACATGAGTGCCTGAAAATAACTGTCTAACTAGAAACTCCTGAAAATTTATGATAACATCATGCATTGCAAATGCTCAATTGTTATTTTTTTAGTTCTGAGGTTTAGGGATGTTGATTCAGTTTGGGTTCATCTCTGGCTCCTGGAATGGTTAGTGAATGACCTCAGATGAACTGCTCAGATTTCGTGAGATACTTTCGCGTTGTTCTGTGCAATAAATATTTGACTCTAATAATTCAGATCTTGACATTCCAAATCAAACTGATTTCTTCATCCCTCTTAAATGGTAAAATATAAATCACTCAACTTAGAAGCATGTATATAAATATTTGAAATATCAGCATGTTCTGGAGATTATTATCTGACCATCAGTTTTTATTAGCAGAATCCTAAAGTCAGTAAACACAGAAATATTAGGAGATAATTAAGTGAAGCTACATGCAGAAATGAAGAGAAGCAGAAGGCAGAACCTGGAAGGGTCATGAGATAGTGGATATTCACATGAGCAGACAAGATGCTGTGAAAACAAAACTAAGTGGGTACAAAATGTTATGGAGTTTAAAGTTGGGAGTGTTAGGAGCAGGTTTGCAATATCTGGTGACATTTCTGAGATTAAAGTTTTGCCTGTTGTTAAAGTCAGCTAAGAAAAACTCTTTTGTTGATTCTTTGGATTTTGGCTTTAGAGTTTAGCTGTAGGTAAAGTACACCATTACTCAACCATTTGGCCGGTGGAAGCAGCCAGACAGCTCAGGAAGGCCTGCTTTGCTCCTGTCTGTCATTTGGATGTGGATTTTCTTGAACCACCACTCAAGGACTGCAAGATGGCCAGGCAGCAGGTCTTTGCGTCCTGCTGCACAGCCGAGCACAAGCAGCTTTCTGCTGTTCTCACCTGCTGGGGAGCAGAATGGGAAAGGCAGCCCCGATAACCCCGAGTGGTTTTTCTGAGAAGCAGCCCATACCACCCTTACATCCCCCACTGCCATGAGAGTGCGTCTGCTTCTCCATCACAGCCCTACCGCTTCCCCCACCTTCTTCCTCTCCATTCCCCAGTACAACTTCACATCTGCTGTTGCAGAGCTCTGAGCCAGCTTTGCAAAGAGCCGCCAGGCTTGCTGGGCTTGGGGTCTTTGCTTCTGGAAATTATACCATCTGGCCATGCAGCAGAACACAGTATATGGAGTTTATATTTAGATCACCTAGTATCTGGCATCTGGACTTTATTTATCTGCATTCTTGACAAGATAAGGTTTGAATACTTTCTTTTGTGGATGATACTCTGTGAAATGTATGTATTGTCAGTTCTCAGTTACCACAGTGAAAGATGTTCCATGATAGTAGTTATTCTTTCTGTAGAGCTGTCATTTCTGTTGGTGGGAGCTGCATGTGAGATGCCATTTATTATTGGCGTCTATTAGAAATACCAGACACCGAGAGGGCTGGAAAAGAACCTTATAATATCCTTATATATATCCTTATAATTAGACAGATCAATGGGCTAATTCATGATGGGTCCAGCAGTACTGAGTATTCTGGTAAGCTACATTGTGCTGTGTATCTCAAGGTTCTATGAATAGGTCTGGGTTGTGAGGTGGTTCTTTTTTTTCCTTTTCATGGGTGTTTTTCCATAAAAGAATATTTATAATAGCTTAAGGATAAAGCGAGTGATCCTCTTCTGTACATCCAGTAACATGCTGCAGAAAGGCCAACAGAGGGTGCTGGAGTGATGCAGCTTCTAATGTCACTGTATTTTTTTGTTTTCTATGTATTTTTTATTTTCAATGTGTATTTACAAACTTCCTTATTTTGGGGTGTCTTACTGAGCAGCTGAGGAGTTACTGCAACAATAATCTCTGTGATTTATACATGTTGTACTGCACATACTTTGATATAACAAAGCACTGATCTATTCAAACCATGGTTTGGTGTATATAACACCTGTGTAAAAATAACGTACTTACTGAGAAATATCTCAAGGTGGATGAGTAAAAAGGTAGTGTATGATAGATCATTGTGCAACACTTTGCAGTTAAACTAATTATATCCATACTCTATTTCAAGTTCCTTGTTTTTATGCTTGGTCAGGGTCTGGTTTCTGCTCTGGTTGTAAAGGAGACTGTCCTTTCTATACTGGACTGAAAAGGTGGGGTATCTGCACATGGTTGTAACTTTTGGCTGGAGACTACTTGATTCAGCTTGACACTGGTCTTTCAAGTAAAGTATGTCCATGAAAGTCAGTATTTACAGTCTTGCCTGAGAGTCTGTTATGTAAAGTGCTCCCTTCCTCTCCTTCTGATCGTCTCCCTTCTCTCAAAGCAAAGGATAATGGCTTCAGGCTACCAGATATTGGAAAGTGCAATATATCATATGAATATGCAAAACCAGGTGATTGCTTTTAAGATGTAGGCTGTTGTTATTGTGCAGATGTGATGTATGAGAGACTAAATCCCCTCTGTTGTATTGATGGCAATAACCTGAAATATTCCATGTTATTATATTTTCTTTTATGAGTTTAAAATTTGATAACCTATTTTTGACCAAAAATCTTGTCTGCCCCTGACAGCATCTCACAGACATGAATGGACTTATCAGCAGGGACATGAGGATTAGAATAGTTTCAGGAATTTGTCAAATGTAGTGTTTGTCACTTCTCATTTTCCAAGACCAAAATGCATCTGAACAATGGAACCTTATCTTTAAAATGCATCTGGAGTATAACATAACAAAAGCATTCCCAAATTTGCAGAAAGTTTGCAGCAGCAGATCGGAACCATGATTGCCCTGTTTCTCTGAGTGATTTTTTTTACTCAGATGCCACAGGTTTGACAGTTCTCTTTATGTTCAGGAAACCTGAACTCTTGCAGAAACATGCAAGAAGAGAATAATCCAGAGTTACAGTTCTACTTCCTAAAGTGTGTTTTCATGGAAAAAAAGCTGCAAAGGGCTACCCAGAATGAAAATGCACTGAAGACTGTGGAAAAGAGGTCCTTTAATAATACATGGTGAAAGGGTGAGGGTGGTTCCTGTTGTTAAGGGAAGGGTGGAGAGGGAAGACAGAGTTGTAAAACGTCACCTTATGAGATAACAGAAACTGAGATAACTGATATCTGCTAATATCAGCTCAGTAGATCTTTTAATTAAGTGTCCATTCAAACAATGCATGGGGCTGAACAAGTCAAGTAATGTTGGAATTGGACTGTCATGTTTGCTACTGTGGGTCTGGAGTATCCAGACTGAGATATGATAATCAAGAGGCTGTCTGACAGCACTGTGGTTGTCCAGATGGGTTGTGACACTGTCCTTGGATATATACTCTTTGGTTGGACAAGTCCCTGAGCAACCGTATCTTATATTCTGGTTAGCAAATAAGACCTCTTACTCATGTCACATATCTATGTAGCATCTTCACACCCCAAGCTCACAGTGAACATTCAAACTGTTCTCATAGTAACAAAATTCAAATTGGATTTGATAAGCCAGCATTATGGGCCACTGGGCATTATCCATCACAGGACAGTACTCTCCCTCTGGAGTGCAGTACCCAAGTCTGCTGCCAGTGGTTTTGAATGCAGACATGATGCAGGTGGCACTAATGGCTTCAGAGCCTCTGTGCATGTTTGGATCTGCTCAAAACTCTCAGCTTATTTGCCATCCCTACCTTTTGAAACAGCATTAAAACCTAGGACATGCTGGCAGTAACATGGCATCATATGATAAGCATGTTGCTCACAGGAGGAGCACCAGAGACAGCTTCATGCTCCTTTGGTACCATAACCAGAGAATCCAGGCCACGAACCCTGATGTACAATAAGAACAGTCCTGCAGTCCAAAAGCCATCTCTATGTCCATATTTTTGGGGGCTGAGAAGATTTCGACAGTCTAGGTGAGGAAATGTTGCAATGCTAGCTTTGTACTGCTTCTATATAGCAGAAGAGCAAATGTGCATAGCTTGTCTCAAGGAATGGTTATGCATGAGTAACTCTTGTTTCTGAGCCTGCAGCTGCTATTAGTCTGAATTAAAAAATTGACTGCCAGATGTTTGTAATTGCACCAAATAGAAATATTTCTCCTGTTCTAAAAGGGACCTTGCAGTTATACCCAAATAGCAAAAGTAGATTTACTCTCTGTACTTTTTATTTTCCAGAGGCACTGCTCTTTTTACTTCTGTTTAAAGAATTACAATGTAACTCAGCTTCTGCTGTTGCTTATAGTTTCTGACTGGATATTTATTAAAAAAAAAAAGTCTAGCTTATATTACTGGTGTAAAGACAAATTGTCATATAAAAAAATTTTTAACATCTGTGTATAGAATTTTCCCAGTTGTTTTATGTCTTTATCCATAAGCATGAATTCCTAGTAAGAAAGTATGCAGTTGTTATTTTAACAGCATCTACTATGAAATATTTGGTAGATGAATACAATTTTTAAGGTCATGTTTTAAGACTTGGATTTTGTTTAATCTTTTGTTTAATCTAGGAGCAGTAGTATATCATGTTGTCCAGGTGACTGAAGGTTAACACAACTGTTACTTTTCCCTAGGTAATTGTGATGGCTCACAATGCAAAACAGTGATCTCCGGGAAGCAAGGAGATAGCATCCAGACTTCTTGCTGTTAACCCACCTCTGCCTGAACTAGAAAACTACTTATGAAAATTACATTGCAAAATTAAAGCATTAAGAGACATCACTACACGAAACTGTTGCTTCAGGGAAAGGTAAGATTCTGTATTATCTAGTTATTACAGATTTACATGAGATTTTTCTATTAGAGTGATAGAGAATTGTATGTATGAATGCATTTATTCAATACATTTAGCAACTATTGTCCTTTTTTCGTAAATAGTTAAGTCTTTTGCATAGGTGAAAAATATGAATTGAAACATGCATATTGGGATTTGGGAGATCATGTGTATGTGGTTCTTACTGAAAAGGATTTTGTGCATGAATTTAAATATTGGCAAATATAGGTTTTAATTTCTTATGGCCTCACTTTAAATATGAATTATGTGACATGAGATTGCACAGATACTTCACAACAAATATTTATGGACTCTGTCTTAATGTTAGTGAAAGCTGGCAAACCATTTCCAGGAGCTGAAAATACTTGTGAGTTTTAACTAATCTGATACAGTATAAGTATTACTTAAAGCCTTCCTGAAACTTAAATTACTTACAGAAAATGGTTGGCTATATTTGGATTTGTAAATGCTGATACATGTTTGAAAGCAAATAATAAGCATTTTGCATGAGTACTGAGTAAGTATCTGAAATAGCTTCAATTGCTATCATGCATTTATATCTCAAAAGAACCAGGGGAAAAAGAGAGAGTAGCACGAGAAGAAATTTATCAGTGCATTTCTCTTGAATAAAACAAAACATTTTTTTTTCCTTCTAAAAAGGGCGAGTGGGTTTCAACCTGTTTTAATAAGTTGTATTTAGTACTGCTGTCATATAAAAAGAAGATTTCTTGGAGTCAATTAGTTTTCCCTGTAATTGGCTGTAAGTCACAACAGTGTGTTACTCCAGTATTTTCCTAGAGTACTGGCTGCCATAGTGCTCCTAGTTCTACTCCACTGAAGCCTGAAGTATTTGGTTTTGCTTTTAAAAAGCAGTACTATAAAGGCTCTTGACAAGGCCCCAGACATTTTTGTCAATTGCTTAAGCACAGAATTTTCTGTTTCAGCTTTCTTGATTTTTGGATGACAATTTTCAGTACATTGAGAAAGTTGTTGTAATACCATTTGTTGTTCATTGCCTGTTTTATTTTGATGTAGTCTTTTTTTATCCAAGATAATACGAATCAAAACGAGAAGCAGGTGGTTGTTTTGCTGTAGAGCACAGCGATCTGTAAATGTGAGATATATATTATGCACTTTATATGACCATTATGAAGATGGTGATTTTCATTGCCTAGAGATACGCTGTTCTGGGCTGACTACATGCATGCTGGCATGGACAGGGCTCCAGATGGCTGAGTCTGTCAGTTCAGTTTGACTTGTGATAGGGCTCTAGGACACGTCTCCGCAGCAGCACGTTCAATTTCAACCTGGTGTACCACTGGAACATGCTGAAATTCCTGTGTCAGTCACTGCAGTCATAGGGGTCTAGAGCACGGTCACTAGTACTCTAGACACAAGATTGAGCACGTATCGTTGCACCATGTGAGCCAGGAGGGAACGTGTGATGACTGGTATGGAAAAGTACAACTACACATAATTTCAAGCTCCAAGCTGGGAAATGAGAGCCGTTTCCTAGACTACTTTGTGAATGTAATTCTAAGACCTCCTCTGTTCTGGTTAAGCAAACTCAGGAAATACTACACTTGAGCACTTTTGGACTAGTTTACCTCTTTTACTGTGCCTTGAAACAACTGATTATATTAATGCTGCTCTTTCACAAATCAGTTTAAGAAGATAGAACCTCTCAGCAGTTAAGCTAATGGCTTCTGAGTGAAAACAGTATCTCATGGCAGCAGGCTTCCCACTCCAATGAATACAAATTTGGCATGTTAGCAGGTGTCTTGTAAATGTCCTTGAACTCAGAGTTGGTATTACGTGAATATGCATGTAATGGGCTTTTATTTTCTAAAAGGGAGATGAAGCTAACTGGGTTGATGTGCTCTTCTAAAATCTCCTATCTTTTACAGCTTAGAAAAAAATCACAGAGCATAGAGGGAATGATTTAGTTCCATTTAACTGAAATAGTGTTGTTTTTTAATTATGCTGGTGGCATATCAGCAAAATTAGCAGTGGTAAGTCTGATGATTGTAGGACCTATTAACTTTCCATCAGTTCTCTCAGGTTTTGGAGGATGATGTTGCTGGAATCAGCAGTAGAATGCTAGGGGAGACCATATCCGTTGCTACTCATGAATGTAACTGGCTTATTTCCTCTTTGTTTTAATGTTGCAGTATAAATTTTTGCTCTTTGATTAGTTTGATTGTTTTAATAATATATTTCTATTTCTCCATCAGTTCTATGCCTTTGGCTTTTGGAAGTAATAAATAGAAAGTGTTCATTTAGTCTCACCAAGGCATGTGACAAGCTATCTGGCAGTAATCTAGGAATGCAATTAAACGTGTTTACTTATGCATTTTGTTTGCTAGGTTACAGTTTCAAAATTTTGTAAAGTATAGGCCTCACAGGACATAAAAACTCAACCATTTTATTTTAGTGCTTTGACTTCATTTTTTAAAGTTTGAGAGACTCTGTCATTTCTTCACTCATTTAATTGTGCAGCCAGTGTTATATGTGAAGGTTCTAATTTTTACTCAAATTCTGATAGCTAGGATTGGTTTACTGAGTGTCAAAGTGCAGATCCCAGCAGCTATCTCCATTTGGAGCTCCGGTTTTGGAGAGACTGAAGCCTGGCTGTGTGGAAAAAACAAATTTTATAAATACCTAAAGGATGTACATATGTACCTGAATTATAGTACTTCACAAGGTGGTGGATGAGACATTTGAGCAGATTGGACTGTTACAGGGGAATAAATGAGAACTATGTGTCCAAGAATTCAAATGGAATATGAATAGAACAGTAATGTAAAACAAGGCAAAAAAACCTGCAAACCAAAACAGAAAAGGAAGAACTAAAAATAGATTTGTTTTGTTATTTTTAGGGATTCTTGCTGGTTGCATAAAAAAATCACTGAACTAAAAAGGTCATACCTTTTTAGTTCATACCAACACTCAGTACCTTTCAAACATTCATTTTAATCTAGTGCAGAGATCCAAATGAAGACTGATTCTTGGAATTTGGGGGAGGCAGTTTTTTTCCCCTAATTAAAAATATCAGCATACTAGCTTGAAATCTGTTCCAGGAAACAGATCAGCATCATTCATCATGTTGTAGCCAACAGTATTGATATTGACTTGGATAAGGTAATAACATTTTAGGGCTGATAAGCATCATTTAATATTGCCTAAGAGTGGCTTTTGTTTTTCTTTTCCTGTTAAGGTACTGTAATAGCTCATGAAAGGAGTTTGTCAAAATTAATCTCAGAAGAGTTCTTCAGAATCTTTATAGCTATAGGGTGAGTGTTTAAACAATTTGATTTTGCTTGTACTTTTCTACTTGCTTAAAAAAGCAAGTGAAAGAAAATTAAAAACAAAGTGGGAGACCTGCATCTGATATTAAAAAATAATATTTTTAGGAGTGTGCATAGCATAGCATGCTAGATATCACCAAATAGACAGCAATTCTTATTGAAACAGCAAACACTTAAAAAAATCATGAGATGGACAACCAAATCAAAGAAAGCATGCCATTATTTCCAAAGTAAATATTTTACCAAATAGGTTTTTGACTCAAGGACCAAGTGGTATAAGGAACATGGTATGATGTGTATCCAGTGCAATGTTTTAAACAGATTTTAAACTTCCTGGCTTTTCACTTGCTTATATTTAGATAAAGCTTAAATATTTTCACTCAATGCTTTTTTGTTTTGATTAAAACAGATAGCATTTTCCCCTTTACAGGTGACTGATTTGGAGGCTTTTCTAAGTATAAGCAAACTTTTCATGTACGTGTTTCTCCATCTAGTAGAATAGAGGAAAGACTCATTCTCCATTCCCTCCTATAGAGAAATGAGCTAAAAAGCCCAAAGATACAGATATATTACACTTTTTTCCTCAGCACTGGTGTGCTATTTTGGGATATATGCTGACCTACTTTCTATGTTTCCAGAAAGCAAGCTGAAAAATTTTAGCTCAGGTTGCAGAAAGATTTGGATTTATTTTTCAGTGGATTTTTGCACATCCTTTCACATAGATAGGCACACAAATACACATACATACACACACACAGACACATTGGCTGATGTGGGGATTGATGTACAGTAGCAAAGCTAGATTGCCAATTTTGGTAAAATTTCAACAATAATAATAGCAGATCTCTGTTGTGAGACACATGCCTTTATAGAATTTGACAGGAAGATGTTTTCAATCTAGTGGTGCTGTTATTCAGAGTTACATGATAAAAGAGAATGCTTTCCATTCTAAATTTTTAATTAATTTGATATCGAAGTATGAACATCCAATATTGCTGTAAGAATCTTGTTACATTTGTTTTTCCAGTTTCTTCAGCATTGTTTTAGAGACTGGAAAATAAAACCCCTTTGAATCATTGACTTTGTGCATCTCTTTATTCATCACTCCGACCATCAGAGAATATTCAGCCCAGTAGTTTGCCATTCCCAATTAAAGTAATGATGCCTAGAGCTTGAGAATTGTATGAACAAATTATGAGAGAACAAATAATTAGAGATGAAGACTTGCTCCTGTCCTCTGCTTAGGGCAGAAAAAATTCATCAACCTTGGCAACACTGCACTCATCTGTGGACTCTTCACAGCAGAGCAGCTCTGCTGGTGGAAGAAAATGCTTTTTAGCTTATGAGCTTCACTCATGATGACAGTAGTGCAGAAGGTCTTGGTATGGCACTCATCTAACTTGTATGAGCATACAAAGGTTAAGCATCTGTAAGTTTTGGTAGAAGTCTGCAGTGAAGTGGAAAACAGAATTTCCCTCATCCTCAGTTCGGGAAGATGAATTCTGGTTTGTAAAGGTACGGCTCTCTCTGTAGATGGAGTTCAGACTTTGGCAACTTGTCTTTGAATATCTGCAGCTAGCTGAGAGAAATCCAGTCCCTTTTCTTTGTGTATACCACAGCTAGAGTAGAAAGTTTTGTGGATTTTTCAGTAGTGCTTTAGGTTTACTAGGAAAGGCTGAACCTAAGTTCAACCTTAGTTTACACCCAAGTGTCCTCTGCAGTCTTACTGCTTTCCAGGATGTCCAGAATTGGTGGGATATTAGTAAATAATGAAGTTGAATCAGTATTACAGCATGATAGTCATATGAGAATTGGCTAGTTAAGTGCTCATGCTACAACAGCATGTTTCTAGTGCTACTATGTGGAAGGCAATAAAATCAGAGATCGTATGGTTACAAACACAAAACTCATCAGGGTAGTAACTTGAAGGAAAGCCAAGTGGCAATTTAAGAAGCTTGTTCAGCTTGGCTGTCACTGTGATGTTATAAAATATTGTGATACTAAAGTATTGTATCCATTTAAGTATCCAGTGCCTTGATATTCTTGTTTAACAATGAGGTATAAATAAAAGAGAGAGTTAAAAAAGGAGGCCTGTGGAATTTTGGGGGATCTGGAAGAGATTTTAGATTGTGAAGCCTCAAGAGTTCAATCATATAAATTTATAGAAGGGAAATTGACAGAATTAGTTGATCATCAGATGAATTCTTGTCTCTTAAAAAACCATCTCTAAGGAAGGAATTTATGAGCTTTAGAAATAAAGACCTTTGGAAGTTGAAGCTCCATCCAAATCCAGATTTTCTCACAAGAAGGAATTATTAACATTGGAATAGATGAGCTCTAGCATCTCCTACTAAGGAAGGAGGAATATTCCTATAATCCCCAAAAGCCAACATTAACATTGTCACTATTTAGCATACTTAGTAGAGGCACAGAGGTTATTCCCAGCCCTTAATCAATGGCCGTGTCCATTGAATGTAAAAGAAGTACAGGAGACTGGACTCCCAGGCTGAAATTAGACTTTGTGATTTAATTCCTACAAGTGTGCAATACTTTTCAAAAGCCTATCTTTAGTGAGCAGCCTTCTCTGTGGCCTTCTGTATACAGTTGATCCAGATGACCCTCACTTATATTTCAGGTTCCTGTGCTTTGTTCTTTCCCATGCAAGCAGATGTGTCGTGCTTGTTGTACTTGAGAAACGTATCTGGGAATCTCATTTCTATGTGTGCTTTCAGTCTGTGGAAGAATTAAGAGGATCTCAGGTTATTTAGGTCCTCTTAGGACCCCCTATTAGTTTCCATCCTCACAAAAATATTTATTACAATTTCACAATATGCTGAAAAAGTTTCCCTGGTACTCTCCTGTTTGTGTCAAAACTTGGAATGATAGCCCCAAATAATTTTGTCCACCTAAGAAAAATAGAAATAATATGACCAGTGGTGTAAAGTACCATGAGTAGGTCTGTGCTTTTCCATAGGTGGCAGTTCTTCTTAGGTGCAGAGTTGCTTTATCAGCTAAATTTATAGCTTATTTTACAGTGCTAATATTGCAGTAGTGCTTAGCTACAAAAAATGCATTCCTAATGCAAACTGATTGAAGGATAGGACAAGGGGCAATGAGTACAAGCTAGAACATGAGAGATTCCAAAGAAACATAAGGGAGAAGTTCTTCACTGTGACAGAGCACTGGAAGGGGCTGCCCAGGTGAGTTGTAGGGTCTCCTTCTCTGAAGATATTAAAAACCCACCTGGACGAGTTCCTGTGTGACCAATTGTAGGTGGTCCTGCTCTGGCAGGGGAGTTGGACTAGATGATCTTTCGAAGTCCCTTCCAACCCTTAAGATTCTGTGATTCTGTGACTTATCATACTGATTTATGTCTTCCTGAAAATATTTAGCTTCTATAGTGTTACCCCTTTTTCTTGGATGCTTACATAATTACAGAAGTGTTCAGGAATGTATTTTTCATCTTTGCTCATCCTAGAGACAGATAACAGCTTGACTTTCCAGAGATAAGCCAGAACATGATATTCTATGCTATCACAGGCCTTAGTTCTTCAAATTCCTGCTGAAACCGATCTTAAATGTCTGAAAATGTTGCACCAGGGAAGGTTTAGATTGAATATTAGGAAGAACTTTTTCTCTGAGAGGGCTGTTAGACACTGGCACAGGCTGTCCATGGAGGTGGTGGAGTCCTCATTCCTCAAGATATTTAAAAGATGTGTAGATGAGGTGCTTAAGGATGTGGTTTAGTGGTGGGCTTGGAGTGTGAGGTTAGTGGTTGAACTCAATGATCTTAAAAGGCTTTTCCAACCAAAACCATTCTATGATTCTATGAAAACTATGTTTTGTTTGAACTATGTGAGGATACTGCAATGTACACAGTACATTGAGGATACACAGTCTTTGTCTGAGTATCTTTGGCTCTAGATCAATTTCAGGATTATCATTCTGAGTATTAAAAGTGCTACATTACCTACAGTCCAGCTGAAAAACTTTCTTCTCCTGTCACTCTTCTTAATTATAAAACCTGGAGCTGAATTTGCAAGCAGCAGGAGGATGGTGGTTTTCATGCACCTCCCTGGACTGTGGAATGAATTACTGCAAGAGCTGAGTGGGAGTCTTGCTGCATTTTGGGAGTGTTAGAGGATTTATCTCCCTTGGCAAGCTTTTTTCTCTCTAACTAAGCTCTTAATTGACTTTGTGTGAAATAAATTCCTCAGTTCTGAAGCCCTGTATAGAGATAACCGTCAAAGACTGTAAGGAATGGGAGAGTGTTTCCTTTTCTTGATGTGTCAATTGATGTGCACAGTCAGTGGACAAACAGGTGTCTTAAAATATGTACTTGATAGAGTGTCTGACTTAAACTAGATTTTTGCACAGTTTAATTTAACACTAACATTCTTCTTCTTGATTGTTTTCATACATATAGCTAGTCAGAATAAGGTTGTGTTGCCTTCTTTTAAAATTTACTAGTTGCACTGCTGACAGAAAAGTAACTCATTTTCTTTTCTGTTGCTGCAAGAGTGATCTTTATTACTCATTTTCATTGTGTACAATAGTGTATGTGTATACATATTATATTTGGTGTTTATCTGGTGAGCCTTGGGCCACTGCAACTCTGTGGAAGGACACACTTTCAGTAACACAATCCCTAAGGGGAGCATCTGTTAAAGACATGATCTCTATTGTCATCTTGCCTGTATTACAGCACTTGCAAAGAGAATTCAACCAGTCCCTTTTCCTAATACTGTTTTGAATGCATCTACTGTCATTCTTGCAAATTATTGTCAAATTAGTCTAAATTGTAGTTAACTCAAGCCAGTACATAGTCACAAAGAATCTCATCCAAATTTTTAAATGTTTTTCTAATTCATTCTTGTTGTGCTTATATTAATAATATCTTTGATCACTGAGGGTCCTAATCTGAATAATCATGGATAAATTGAATAATCAGTATACTTGTGTATAGTTTTATTAGACACATTAAAAAAATTGCATAAAAAATGCACAGGCACATTCTGCTAACTATAACATTGGTATGCAGGCTATATAAATCATGTCAGGTCTGGTGCAGAGTAATACAACATGATATTTTTCCAGTCCTGTCCAGGAACAATGTTTCAGGCATGATTTGGATGCCATCTTGTCACACTTTAAAAAGTCAGAGAAAAAGAATCAGTAAAATTGAGGGCATTTCATGTCATTGTTTAAGAAGATGGTGCTCTTTTACTAGTTACATTGTCATACATCTTCAGGAAAAAAAAGTGGAAGAAAGAAAACTCCAAAATATCTCTGAGTTCAAGTAAGTCTGCACAGTCCTTTCATGTTTGGTGTGATTTTCCCCTTTTTCAGTCTTCAAGCAGTTTGAATTTTTCACTTACCTTAAAGTTTGCTTTAGGAGTCAGACCCTGCTTGTACTTACCAAGCAGTGCTTTCTGTCGCTGGAGGCAGTAGTATGTGTCAGTTACTTGCGGTTGGTCACAGCTTCCTGTGGTTTGGAGACCCTGAGTTTCTTCACATCCTTTCCTTTTCCTTACTGTTTTTTACTGGCTGTCATCTTTTCTCTCTGAGTTGGGGAGGGGTGGGGCGAGGGAAGCAAATTTATGTTTAATATTCATGTAGCTGTTCCTTTCCTTGCTTTCTGTCTTTCTTTCCATGACAATGTAAGAGGAGCTCCAGACTGCTTCTAAATTCACATTTACAAACCTGTGTAGAGAAGCTTTCATCATCTGCTCTCATTTTAATGCAGGCAATGCTTTGCTTACATGGGAAAGAGGGACACAGAGAAAGAGAAGTTCTGTTTGCAATTTGGAGTTGGAATTTGGGAGCAGTGGCAAAGGATGAGTAACCAATATGTCTCATTCAGGTGCAGTTGGTAAAAGAGGTGACAGAAGCTGATTTTAAGTCTTTACACAGAAAAATTATTATTTTATGAAAGAGGTATCCTCCTGTATCGCAATGTTACGTGCAATAAGTGTGTTTTATTAATGCTGTTCAAATGTAAATAAGTATTTATAATAAGACTACAGTGGTTTAATATTGTACAATTAAATATGTACAAATCAGGTGTGGGGTACTTGTGTCTGTATCTTGAGGTTTTAAAGATAACTTACACATCCATACTTCACCATGCTGTAGCAATGTCACATTGGCTTTTCTATACCACTGATGTCTATAGCAGAAACTGAAACTCCTGTCCCCAGGGCTGTGCCTCAATCAGGCATTCAAAGTAGCTGGTAAGAATGGGTTCTCATGTTTCTAGAGTTCTGGCCTGAGGTTAAACCCCTTGATTTTCCTATTCATTGATCTTGCACTTGAAACAGTTTTATATGTAGTTCTGAGGAAGATGAAACCTAGACAAAGATATAGAGAGTATAAAAATTGAGTATTTTTCTAATATGAGAGAATAAAATTAAGTCAAAGTGTATATGAACGTGTGTTATACTTCCCATGAAAAGTGATATGCAGAAAGCATGCCAGACAAATAACTTTAAACCTATTTCTGTGTGCCAAACATCAAGAATATGCATGTGGTTTTGACTCTTCTGCAGGTGTGATAGCTAAGAAGGAGGATGGTTTCTGACTGATGGAAACAGAATGCATTTGTTGTCTTTGACTTTTCTGTCACTGTTAGGGATCCATCTACATTTATTGTGTTGTTACTAAAACTTCAGAATTATCATAGTTAAATGTGGCCTTCCTATTCAGTGCTACATGCCATGCACGAAAATGCAGTGGGCTTTTGAGGAGAAGATGGAAAGCTACAGGCATAGAATCAAGCATGCTCTGAGCTGACACTGAACAATAAAAATTTCTATGCTCCAATTCCTTAAATGGTAGTTATGGGTACACTTATTTCTGAAAACACTATCATTTTTGCATCTGAATTTAAATGTGGCCTGAGAACACGTATGAGAGCCATCTGTTTGAGGACTCAGGCAAACTATGGGTGCTTTATATATTTGTCTTAAATTTATGTATTTATCTTAAATTATATTTGTCTATGTGATTGTGTGTGATAAGCTCTACCTGGCTGTTAGGACTGCAACACTTCTGAAAATAAGCAGGTGTCAGTGTTGAGGATCTGGGGAACAGTTTGCCCCAACATGAGGGTACAGGTGAAGCTTAGACCAATAGGAACCTGGGCAGAAGTGCTTTCTGCTGTCCTGGAATCTAGCCCCCTAGAGGCAGCATGGTTGTCCCCCATTTGTGAAAGGAAGATGATATTTTTGAGACACTCAAAAAGTTATTTTTTTAAATCCTCAATCCACAAGCAAGTTAGAGCTCCTGAGCTGGATGACATGGGGGATCATGACAGCTTTGATCCAGAAGTTAAATGGTGCTGAAGAAAAGGCAGTCTTAATCCCCAAGATTTCACTTGAGGACATAGATTTTACTTGGACCCAAACTGAAGTGGATGTCAAATTATCTGGATCTCACCTTTAATTAGCAACAGATGATACAAAATGTGTTTCATTATGTGGATGTGGATGTGGAAACAGCTGTTAAAGAGTTAAATATTTTTACTGGAATCAAAGTCTGGTGATAGTTGTTAACCTTCTTTTTGTTTGTTTGGGCAATGACATAACACTCACTGAGTACTAGCCTGGGAGTTTAAGATCACATCCTTGCATCAGGTTGTAACACGTGGCTTGTTAAGACCTAAGGCACAGATATTCCAGGAGATGTGCTGAAAGTCAAGTGACTGTGCATGGCAGACTGTAGAGTCTGACATTATAGGAAAATATGTAAGGTGGGAAAAGATGAGAAGTGAAATCTTCACATTGTCTCCTCCTTTCTTTTCAGTCTGGTACTTTGAAGTATTTTCTCATACATTGTTCTCATTTATTATTTTTATTTTTGCAATATAAGAAACGTATGTAAAACCTAATTTGGGTCTGTCCCATTGCATTTCGTAGGACAGGTTTACTGAAGGATGAGATAAGTTTTGGCTGCCTTTTTACTTTCTTCTTCACTAACAGAATTTAATGTAACGCAAGCAATCCAGAGTCTTGGGCAAGGAATTATGTCTGCCACAAGGCAGACCAGTCTTCTATATTGCATCTCACTCAGCACTGAATTAATGCAACTTTAGTATGTTGGAATTTTTAAAAGTCTGTGTGTTATTAATAGGCCACATATATATTTGCCTGTCCACAAAAAGCAGAATTTTCATTATTCTTTAGCTTTGATGACAAGGGAAGGAGGAAGATTGTATTTCCTAAATCTCTGTGATCACTTTGGACAGTGTACACACTTAACAGCAAGTGTAGAATATACTCTTTGCAACTGATGGAAACTTTTGTTAAAACAATCCTCTGTAAAAAGTACTTTCAAGTTCCAAACGCTTTGGATTTTTTTTCCTCTACAACACTTTTTTTTTACAGGAGCTGAAACGCAGATATGTGCTAACAACATTTAATTCATGTAAAATACTGAACACTCAGAAGTGTTTTTAAATTTAAAATTGTCTCTGAGGTCTGACCTTCATATTCATAGCTTGCTCCCAGTATACACAGAATACAATAGGAAAAGCAGGGACACTTAGCATGCTTTATTTAGAACTAGTACTACACTTGGACCATAGGCCTAATGTCACAGATGTCAGTGGAATAATGGCAAGCAAGATTTTGTAATTCTAAATGTTACCTTCATGTGGATTCTGGCAAGTTCACCCTCAGCCTTTGGTCTTTGGAAGATGCCCAGCTTCTGGGCTGTCCTTTAGGCAATGTCCTCTCTCCTGAGGGCTCTGAGCCCATCTGTAAGGAGTTCCGTTGGCTTGCTGGGTTTTTGTACTCTATCTCTCCACTACCTGGCCAGAAAATGGCTATTTCCAGGGTCTGGGCAGCTTTTCTGTTGGAAAGGAATTGGCTTTAAAGTCCTCATTAAGACACGGTTGCTGCAGCTATCATGTAATGGGAACATCAGCGTGAAGTAAAATTGTTACAAATGTACATTAGCAGATGAATTGTTCTGCTTATGAAATGCTGTGACATAAGTCAGCTTCCCCTCCTAATGGGGCAAGTGCACATTATGGAACAAACAGTAAGGGAGTAATATTATCTTAGAACCAGATCACAGCTTTAACCATACATTTTATTTGTTGTTAGCAAACGAGAATGTGTCTACAAATTAAAGGTGCTTATCTTCATTTAGCTGAAAGACAGTGCAGCTGAAAGACGTGTCCAAATCTCTTGTCATAACTCATCTAATAAAAGCAGCATACCAACATAGAACGCAGGTCTGGAAAAGCTGTATGCTGTTCTTCATATTGTGTCTGTGTGTTTGAGGGAGGCAAAGACTGAAAGCTTATTTCTCTTTTCTGTGACTGTAATGCAATATTATCTATTGCAAATTAAAACTGTAAATGTAGTGCATGATATGACTAGCATCTAATACTCTGATTTAGCTTGCTCTAAGGTCAGGTGTAGCCTGGCAACTAAGTTCTAATTGCACTATTCTATGAGTCAAGTGTTTGCTACATGGGTAGAAATTAATGTGAGCCAAAAATGATTTCTTTGCTGTCTTTGAGAATATGACCATGAATGGTTATTTGTTGACCTTTTCCTCCTATACTCGCTTCTGTAAAATGATGCTTGACTAAAGAGAAGTTTTTTGGATGCTAAAGCTGTATCAAATCCAGGCTTTTTATTGTAACAGCATTAGACTGGAAGACATTGGTAATTCAAGCAGAGACTATGTCAGATGTTCACATCCTATGGATTAAGACAACCAGGTTATTCCAGAAAATTAAACAAATAATTTTTGAGTAACAGCTGGAGGGTTTGAACAGCTGTATATTTTCCTCACTTTCTGATCCCTTGTTTTCTCTTGCATTGCTTAACTTTTCTGTTTGAAATGCAAAACAAAAGAGGTTAACGACTTTATAGCACAGATACCGGTTGTAGATCTCTAACTATTCTGCTATATTTAGGAAATGTGACCTAGGTAATAATTGCTTAGAGGAAAAAAAAAGAAAGTTTTCTAAATGGATAGTTTCTGTTTGTTGAATAGTGTCTGAGCAAGCAGGTACTCAAGAAGATTCAACTTGGTTGTTACAAATTTGACTTCTTTAAACAGTTCTGCCACCTGTAAAACACATCCATAATGCAGTGAAGAGCCTGAACATTGCCTTTGTAAGCTTAATTTTACTGGTATTTTAACCATAAGTAATCTGGCCTACTTATTAAAAGAAACACTTCATATATCCCTGTCCAATGTGCTTGCTTCTGTCTTTTTGTCCCTTGTGGCAGCATGGATAACAATAAATAATCAAAAGGTAACCTAGGTGTGTGCCGTGGTTAGCCTAGCAGCCTTCTAAAATGGGTACTAATGCAACAATGAGGGAGAGTCTGTGGGCCACAGGCAAGAAGGAAGAGGCTTTATTTAAGTATTGATTGAGTGTGCTGGTTTAAAATGATAGTAAAGCTCAAACTTTCCTGTCATTGCTGTTCCCTCAAATTGCATGATTAAGAGGCCTCATCCTCCCTTGGAAGTATTTACATACCATTCTACTCTGGTGTGTGTAGTATGATGGAAAGGTCCGTGAACCAATATATACCACAGAAGAACTCATTGTGGTGGTGTTTTTTTTCTTCTACTTCTACACTACAGGTTTTCTGAGCCAATCTGCACTGACTGACACATGGAGAGCATTTTTTAGGAAACCCTTTCTTATTTCTGTTGTTGATAAGCACAAACATTTCCTCAGATGAAAGTGAGAATGACAGCTCTAATGCAGTCATAATAACATGTGGACTACTGCACATGAATCATAGAATCATAGAATGGTAGGAGTTGGAAGGGACCTTTAGAGATCATCTAGTCCAACCCCCCTGCAGAAGCAGGTTCACCTAGATAAAGTTGCAAATGTGTTGTATGAAATACAACAACATTTGCTGCCATATTTTCTGCGACACTTAGGCACTTCACGCCCACAACTTTCAGATACCACTAGGGATCTTCAGCTTCTGTTCTATTGCTACGTAGTCCTTTACCTACTTAGGATTTTCAGTTTTCAGAATAAGTTTTTGCCTGTCTTGATTTTTAGGTCTGAGTGAATTTTCAAAATACATGTTCTAGAGTGGATCCTACAAAAGGCAATTTAGTCATGAGGTGTTTGGGATTTTTATCCATCCTCTTCTGGATTTCCACCTGATGGTCACATTTGACCGTAAACTGTTCTTAGATTCCTGTGCTGAATTGCCCTTGACATGTCTCCCCTTCATCTGAAAAAGTGTGATCACTACCACTCCTTTGAACATCCCAGCGTAATTTCTCCTGTTGGAAATGTTCTATTTGGCATGAATATTCATTGGGCTGGAGAAGGTAAGATTGTATAGTGCAGCAATTGTATCACCCAGCTAGAATATGGGACAGTCGCTTTCAAGTCACTCTTCTAATCAATATTTAATTATCTATACATGTCAGAGTAGTTTCAGCGGGAAAAGTTAAGAGCTGTTTCCAGAATATCCTGTAGCCTGTTGGTTAGGTCACTTACTGAAGATGTTGAAGTTTTATTTAAGCCTTTTGTCAAATTTTAGTTTAAAGCTCTTTAAATGTCAGTTTCTGCATTTGGTATTTGGTATTTCTTGGTCTTCACGTGTTGTTCAAATATGTTTGTATTTGCTCAGATGTAAGCATTTTCTGTTGTTCTGAAAAGCTTTTGGTTCACATATTGGATTTAGTTGAATTATCAGGAAAAGACTGAATATTTTTATGTTGATTCATTCAAAGCTGAAGAAGGAAGTGGAGTTAAGAGAAAGGGAAGCAAGGAAAGCTTATCTGATCTGGGTTTTTTTCTTCAGTGGGAAAAGAGAAGGATAACATCCACGGGTTCTAGAAATTTTAAGGATGTGAAGGAAGTAGTCACTGAATGTCTGAGTCCAATGTATTTCAGATTGGATTCTGACATTAACAATTTCAGTTTGCAGGCAAATGCGGTTTAACTTCAGAGGAAGAACACCAATCTAGCAGTCTATTTGGATCTTCCTGCATTTCTAACACAGATATTTTTAAAAGCTACGTAGATGTATATTAAGATACATAATTTCACCTTGTCTCTTTCAAAAGCATGTGGATGAACAGTTTATTTCTTGTCAACAATAATAAAGGTTGTACTGAATTTCATAAAAAATTATATTTGAAGCAGCCAACCTCTTGATGATTACACCAGTCATACAATATACCCTGTCTTTAGGAAAATAATTAAAGTGTTCATGGTTTAAGTGTTCTAAATGATTCAGAGAAATCAAGTTTTATCTTCAGTTGTTAAAAAGAGTTTGCCCTATGTATACATGATTGAAACACTAGTTACTGTCACATTGAATTACCACTCTGCTTATTCACCATGCCATATTAAAAGTTACTGTTATTTAACACCAAAACTTATGTAGTTAGAGATTTGTTGGGTTTAATTTACGAATTTATTTTGTCTCATTCATGATAGAATGCAAGTAAGAAAAACAGCAAGTTCGTAGAAAATGTTGGGATTTTTCCTTTCATATCCTTGGGAGGCTCAAAAGATTTCATTGGGATAACTGGAACAAAACAAGAAAAGTACCCTAGCTTTTGCTTAAATAGAGAATTTTCAGACTGACTTTAGCCTATGAGTATTTATTAGTTAGCAGTTACATAGAGAGAAAATCACACTGGCAGTACGTGTTCTCAGGCCACATTTAAATTCAGATAGCAAAAGCTATCACACTTGCAGGATCCAGTAGAAAAATAACATTGTTGCTTCTGGAGTGGGGAAATCCCAAACTGTTAGTTGTGGCCATAAAAACCTTTCTGCTTTGTACTGTTTATGAGTCTTTAAATGTTGTCAAAAGACAGGACTGAAAGCTGGGACATATCCTTCAGGTTGTACCTTTCTCCAAACAGGTCCCTAGACTGGGAACTGAGTTGGGGTTTTCTGTTGCTTTGTGAATTTTTTTACCTCTCATTCCAAGTACTTTTTTTCATAAGGTTTAGCAACACTTGTTTAGCTTGCCAAGTTAATGAACTATTAATGAACTGTTCGGAGAAATGCTGTTGGTATAATATGAGCCATCCTAGCCCTAGACAGTGCCTCATATTAACTTGTATTTTCCCCTTTGCACAGATTGTGCTGCTGAGCTCAGGTTTGTTGAACTTCCTAATTACCTCAGAACTTTCAAATGAGTGATTTCAGCATGTCCCCTCCCTGCACCATTTCACTGATGCAAGGAGGGGCGATGCAGTAACTCTACACCTGTTCCAGCACACGCCTATCAACTGGCTCAACTTCCCCAACGAGTGCGCGAGTTAAGCATGAGAACATCTGAGATTGCTTGGGTCTATAACAACTAGCCCAAATACTTCTGAATCCTTGGATTGGCTTTGTACTGGGGAGGCTTTAAAAGTTAGTGCTCTATAATGGCAGTTGATGACAGCAGCGTGTACTCTAGGACTAAGAGTAAACTGAACTCCTATCAGACTCGTAAGTCAACAAGACGGAGAAGCCTACCACCAGACATCGTGCTAGAAAATGATTTTCAAGGAAAGTTTCAAAGAAATATAAGGAATATAGAACCTATACATCCAAGGCGCCCTAAGAAAAGACCTTCTATATTTTCAGGTAGGAACTGTGATGTTAATAGTGTATTGGTCAATATTTTAAACCTTTTTGGTAATATTTGAAGGATTCAGTAGCTGATTCCAATCAGAATTTGTTCTATTTTAAAACCAAAGGCAGTCTTCACAGATAGTTGTTGTCAAATACTATTTGTGTTAAATTATGACAGCCATTAAAGTTAAACTGATGGAACCAAAAAGAGAAATTCTCTTCATATTTTTCATTTCATGTTGCATGCTTGTATGGATTTTAAAAATATACTTAGCATTTAAAGGAAAACAGTTGTTTCTGTAGAGCTTTAAACTGCATTTTGCTTAACCCCACTTACAAACAGTGCAGTCAATAGCTGCAGTATAAGTATCTCTCTTGCTGCTCTAATACTGTATCTCACTGTTTTTCTGGAGGAAAGTGGTTTGGGGATAAGCAGACATCTTCAGTCTAGCTGATTTTTTTTTTTGTGTAGCCAGAAATTAACATCACTAAATAGTCAAATGCATGCTTTGAATTCCTGGCTTGCACTGGAGCCTGTAATGTCTGTAGTTAATAGTTCAGTTTAACTCCCTAGTTGTTAAGAAGTAGGGACACAGTGTAAGAGTAGATTTCAGTCAAACTAATGGCAAGTCTGGATCATTTTGGGTACCTTGTTTTTTTTTTAATTACTTGAAATATGCCTAAAGCCAGGCAACAGATTAGCATAAGGACAAAGGATTTGTTGCAAAACAATCAGGTCATCTTTCCTAGGAGGTCTTAAAAGGTTTTAGGGGACTAAAAGTCAATACCAGCTTATCCCTACTGAAACTAAAGATGTATTTCTGTGAGGTGATCAGAGGAAATGAAATACTTTGTAGAAACAAAAATATTGTGTTTCTCAAATTTAGACAGCTCCAATTCCAGATGAAAATAAGGATTTAAAAATTTCTAGGGAGAAGTAGTACAATCATACAAATATTTGAAGAGCTATGCAGTGTATAAAACTGTTATTAATTATTCAAGTATTAATATTATATTCTTTAATGACAGCTAAACTTGCACAGATACTTTCTCATGAGCTGAAACACTGCTGAAGGAATGGGAATACAGTTACACAAGGCAGCACCATTTGTGTGGGATTTAGAGCCTCCATTGTACCTTTGTTAAGGTATTTAAAATATTTCATTAGGAAATAAAGCTTTTTTCCTCCTTCTATTCTGCTTCCCCAGCTTAAAACAAAGCAAAAAGCCCTACTGGATTTTAAGTCAGGTGGCTCAGACATGCCCAAGTTTCCTGTGCTTCCCAGTGCCTGAACAGGCTCTTCATGAGGTGATGTGGTCTACTGGTGACTGTTAAAGCACATTATTGTGGGTAGGATAGACCCTCTGTGTCTTACTCTTTCTCAGTTGCTGCTTTTTATCTTCTAACTACCTTTTCTACTCCTTAATTACTTCTGTATTTGGGTTTTTTTCTCTAACTTTTCACTTTTTTCTTTTCCTGGTACATCAACGTTTTTGTTAGAAAAAACCCATGTTAAATAGCTTTGTGTTTGGCCTCCAAAACCTATACTGTGTTGTTCCCACACAGATTTCTCCTTTGTTCTGTGATCTCTTTTTTTTTTTTTTAAAAAAAAAAAATACAGTTCTTCTTTCTTTCTTCTCATTCCACCTTCCCAAATTACCACACTAGCAGTAGTACTCCATCGTTTGTGCTGCGTCAGGTATGAGCACTGTACTGCAGTTTGTGTGTCTGGAATGCTGCCAATACACTTATGAAATCCACTGCAGCTGTGTTACTGTACACTCAAGGGCACTTAACTCAAAGGTAATGCAAATTGCTTGCTATAAGCAATTGATGGAGCATGATGGAAAGATGGGTGTAGTCTTTCGTTTGGTATTTCAGCAGTATACATGGGAGAAGCTTTACTTGATTTGCTTTTGAAAACAGGTTGACAAAGTGAGCCTGACGGCCTCTAGACCATTGTCTTCCATGCTGTAAATGTAGGTTAGAATGTAAACAGATCTGTATCATAGAATCATGCATGGTTTGAGTTGGAAGGGACCTCTGAAGATCGTATATATAAGGTCCTTATATATCACACTCCCCTGCTATGGGCAGGGACACCTTCCACTAGACCAAGTTGCTTCAAAGCCTTGTGCAACCTGACCCTGAACACTTGAGAGAGATTTTCTTAAAATAAAATAAAATAAATTTATTGATATACTTGCTCTGCAGTCTTGTATCACTGCTGAAGACCTCTGAAGAATGTGGTAATTCATACTTTCTTGATTCAGTGTAGTCATCTATTAATATAAATATGTTTTTTCAGTACAGAGGTTCATCACCTTAATTAGTCAGGCTTGTACTCATCTGCAGACATGCCCTCAGCTTAGCATACTATCATAGCTGTGATTGAACCTTAGCCTGGCAGGACCATACAAAACTGAACAGTGTCTTGTTTTAACCTGAAGATAAACCTGTGACTTAATAATGAGAAAAGGAAGAATTGTCAAAAAACAGAGTGTGCAGTGAAGGGGCCTTAGGAGGTCATGTCTTTACAGAGGTACCTAGGAAAGGTAAAGTGAAGTAACTGAAGGAGCATAAAATTAAAATGGATTAGCTAAACATCATTAAACACCTATGATGACTCATACTCTGAAGCTCAAAAGCCTTAAGAAAATTAGTCTGTATTTATTAATTTTAATCTTGTGAAGTATAGGGTGGGCTTTTACTCTGGAGTGGGTGTAGGGTTCTGGGGTGGTTTTTTTTTTTTGGAAGAAAGCTACTGATGTTGTTTGAGTTTATACATGGCAAAGACTTGTGATTTTGGCTGTGGTTGTTAATCTTCTGAAGCAAGCAGAATAAACAATACAGAAATTACAAAGGTCAAAATCCTAAAAAAATGTTTAAATTCTACTTGGAAACCATTCGTATTGTGAGCTGGGGATATTTAAGTACCATTGAAAATCCACTTCTAGTGCTGTAATTTGTATCTTGTAGGCTTTTTTCTTCTTCTTCATTTTAATATGCAGGTAGCCTGTATTGTTGAATAATGCTTGCTGATGAATATGTCAATTTTGAAGGACAGAAGGTGAGAAGAAGACTTTGGATTTTCTGCCCCTCCCAAGACCAGGCACACCTCCCTTTCATGGCCCTGTGCCTGTGACTCAGGCGTTGCCTGCACAGCCAAAATAAGCTCTGTGTATTCTGTGGGACAGCATGTTATCTCTGCTTTTGTAAAAGCATTGTGATATTGCTGTTGACTTAATGTACTGAAGGTCAGTGGTTCACTGTACTTTATATAGCTACTCCAAGTAAGCATGTAGGTTGCTGGTCTGTGATTTTATAAAAGAATAGCTAATATTCTGTAACAAATCAACTGTTTTTTCTTTCAGTGAAAATATTGTCACAGTTAGAAGTCTTCAGGTACTCTGTCAAAGCATTTCTGGAGTTCAGACCAGCATACAGTCTAGCAAAGTCAATTTCTAAAATAAGTAAGTTGAATCGACAACATGTTTGAATGCAAATTAAAATACTGAAAATAATAACAGCAAAAAGGTTTCTACATATAAGCAATATTTGAGTTATTCAGCAATGACATGAATAAATTATTTAATCCTTTATGAGATGAAGGGATAAAACAGACAGTGTATACGATTTTTTTTTCTTTTGACTAGCTATGTTAATTGGGAAAGATTTGCCAAAAATCTAATCACTTTTAATAAGGATGCTTAAAATGATGACTACAGTATGTGACTTGATTCGTATGAGTTATAATGATCTGTGTTCAGTATTTTAATTTAGTGAAGATTTGAATATCCTACCTTCTCTCTGAATAAATTGTGCTGCATGATAATAATGAATGCTTGCAACTTAAATAGGATAATTGCTTTTCACTTATGGTGCCCTGAGTGCCAACCTGCACGTTAAAGTTTGGTAGAATGGCTTCTGTTGGTGATACATTCTACAAGTATAATCCACTGACAGGAGAAGGGAAGGCAAGACTCACTTGTCTCAAAGCTCTTCTCTTCCCTTCATGACTTGAAAAATTGGTTTGGTTTCGCCTTAATACTGTTAACAAGACCTTCTGCTGACTGAAAACGACAGGAGGGAGGTGATGCATTTTTTCATTTGCTGTTCATATTGTAAACTGGCATTAGCTCTGTATATTCCTGTGTTTTATTGAGTCTTAAGATACGCCACTATGCTATAAAATTGGTACATGGCTGATGGAGTGTGGGTCTACCCATTTATCTGGGTGAGTGACCACTGCTTTCTTAGTAGAAATTATCAAATTGATAATGTTGTGCTTTTCTTTTAACCTTCTGTATTTTTATGCTCACATATTTCTCCCTATGGTCCTTAAGATACTCTTCAGCATTTTAATTCTTGGCTGGAGTTTTTTTAAGTGTCATCTTCTTACGAAAGGATGGGTTGATGATTCAGAAGAAAACTCCGGATTCTGCATTTTGACGTCTGATGTAATATATTCCTGTTGTCAAACTTGTTTTCTTCTTGGGTTCACTGGCATTTTTATGGACAGTGGAGACTGATTTCCTAATGCTCTTATAGGTAAATGTCATGGTTCATGCTCAGCCACAAATAAGGCACCACACAGCTACTCACTCACTCCCTCTGACCAGCAGCGGGATGGAGAGAGAAAAGCTAACCAAGGGCCTTGTGATTTGAGAAAAGGACATGGAGGATTCACTCACCAACTATGGCCATGGGCAAGACAGACTTGACCTGGGGAAGAAAACAAAATCAATTTAATCCACTGCCAACAAAAATAGAATAGGATGATGAGAAATACAACTAGATCTTAAAACAACTTTCTCTCACCCATCCCCTCTTCCCAAGCTCAGCTTTGCTCCTGATTTCCCGGCTTCCTCCACGCCTCAGCAGCTCAGGATGACAGTGAATGGGGATATTCACTGGTCAGTTCATCACAGACAATCTCTGGCACTGCTTCCTCCTTATGGAAGGAGGCCTCCTCTCACTCCCCGTTCCAACACTGGGTCCCTCCCATAGGAGATGGTCCTCCACAAACCTCTCTGATGTGAGTCCTTCCATGCGCTGCAGCTCCTCATGTACTGCTCCAGCATGGGTCCATTCCAAGGGCTCCAGTCCTTCAGAAACTGACTGCTCCAGCATGGGCTTCTCACAGAGTCACAGCGTTCACGAGGCACAGCCACCTGCTCTGGTGTGGGGTCCTTGAGGGGCTGCAGGTGGATCTCAGCTCCACCATACCCCTCCATGGGTTGCAGGGGCACAGCTGCCATCTCACCACAGGATGCAGAGGAGTCTCTGCTCCGGCATACATCCTATCCTCCTTCCTCACTGACCTTGGTGTCCACATGGTTGCTTCTCTCTCATCCCACCTCCTGCACTACTTCCTTTTTGCCCTGCAAATTTTCCCTTTTTAAATAGTCAGTGCCTGATTGGCCCGGCCTTGGCCCAATTTAGAGCCAGGGAAGGTTCTAGCAGCCACCACTGCAGCCCCTCCCCTGCTACCAAAAAGCCAAAATGACAAAGATGCTGCCTCATCTTTAGGTTGTATTTGGGGCATAAAGGAAGTTCTGTGTCCACTGGAGAGTGACTCAAACATGAAGATGAGGGTGAAGATAGGGAGAAAGGTGAGGTTGAGAGAGGGAATGCTGCTTCTGCTGTTGTGACTTGGATTTTTGTTTTCTGATTTCTTGTCTGTTTTAAAAATAAAAGTTTCATTTTCTGCTAGACTTAGATTGCCACCATCAGTTGTTACAGATTTGAAGACTCACCTTTAAAGCCAAGATTCCAGTGTTCAAGTGAATGAAACTCACTGTACACATAGTAACATACCTCATAGCTAAGGGTTTGTAGGCTTCACTATGCTGAAAGACCTTGTGAAGAAATTACAGCACTTGCATCCTAATTTCTAGCACAAGTTTCATTATGTGATGCCGTAGAAATGATTATGTGAAAAAGAATCTGGTTTGGTAACGTGATTTGCCAGTTTGACCATTTGGCTCTCTGCTATGTGATCTAGATGATAATGATTAAAGTTTAGAATGAAATCTTAAAATTTGTGCTGGATACTCACCTCATGGGAACCTTAACAGGCTCTTTCTTTTGTACATTTCTATCATTTTCACGAAGCAGCACTGATTTAATATTCAACACTGGTTTTATCTAAAAAAAAGTATGTTATCAAATCTCTTGAATTATTTTAAAATAGAAAATCAGAGTCCTAAGAAATGTTAGCAAAATAGGAGACATGAATAAAAACATTTTAAAAGCCTTAAGAACAAGCCAATCACTCTTTACATCAAATGGTAGTTGCCTCAACTACATTTAATGTGCGGTGAATCCATGAGGGTTTGTTAATATTATTTTTAAGTAAGTCTTTCTTTGGCCATCATGAGATGAGAGTTTTTTATTCTCTTTATCTAAGATTCACCTTAAAGGGCAGACTCACCATAAAAATATGCTCATCTTTGGCCCATAAAGAACTATTTTTGTGTTAATGGATTGAAAAGATTGTCTGCAATACTTTTTGCATAGAGCTGAGAAAAACATATAATTTCTTTACATGAAAGACAGACATTACTTTATAGTCTTACAGTAGGGAATCTGCTGTAATCAAAAGCTTATCAGTCAAATAGAATGTTTTAAAATAATTAGACTTAAAGGTTATCTTAATGGCTTCAATTTAACTTTCTTCCTGATATGCACTTTATGCCTCTTCTGAAGTGCAATTTTCATATAAGGTTGTGCAGTTAATGTCTTTGTAGTATCTTCTCTTGACAGTCAGATGGGTCTGTGGACTGCATATAAGTCACTCAAAATATTTTTCTTCTATAGTCCTTGTTTACTTTTATACACTTTTGTAGACTCGTTGGGGTGCATTCGGTAGGTATTTTCCTTTAATCTGTTTATACTTTGCCTAGCCTTACACATTTAGTAGGAGCACTGTATGTCCAAGTTAAAGCACTTGATAATCTTGGAATCTCAATGTTTTCTTCGTTTTCATTTCTTTGCTGCCTTATTGTACCTGAATTTAAACAACAAAAATATTCAAGAATTTCTGAAAATTCTCAGTTTCAATAAGAACTTAAAAACTAAGTAGTTTGTTAATCTCATTAGGCTTTAGAGGCTGTTTTACCTGAAGATGGATGTAGATAGTAAAATCAACCTTAATTACAAAAGAATACCTAATGAAAATTCTTTGAACACAACTAGAGTTATTGGACAAGTGTTTTGTACTACTTCTCATGAGGAAGAATGCCCTCATAGTGAAATTAAGTCCTTATCCTTATGGTAAACCAGCTGTAAGCAGATAAATACTAAATTCATATATTTGAGATTTCATAAAGATCAAATTTCATCAGCAGTATCTCTCATATTTTCTTTAGTGCTACTAAGAATAATTAATTTGGAAGGTGATTTTTATTAGTTTTGAGGATTGGATCTTAAATTAGGAACTTGACTTGTGCTCAGGACATAATTATATTTAGGGTTTCTTGGAAGTTGAAATTTCACAGTGCTTCACAGGATGAGATAAATTTAAAAGATTCTTGCACAGGTTATACTAATGCCTAGTTGCTACTCAAAGTTGGAATGCAGTTTTATAATCAGATGCAATTCTGAAGAGCCAACAAATGTCTGTTAATGCTTTTAAATTGTATACTGGAGTTGCTCTTAAATTCAAAATATCTTAAGAAATCTTTCCCATCCATTACTGGAAGATATTACTGCTTCCATGGAAAATTTTCTGTAGCTAAGCAATGTATATTGTGTGTGATACAATCTAATGCCTCCTCTTCCAAGGACTTGGCTGTGTCATGGGGTTTTTGTTTATTTATTTCATTTAGGACTGCATGAGGGTATTGCTGTGACTTTTTGTGGGGTTTTGCATTGTGTATTTGGAGTTACTGTTTCTGCAGTTTCACAGTGGCTGTAATGGCAATCTGTTTTCATTGCAGAACACATCACTGTGCATCCCCATGCTCACTTCCTTCTGATTTATCTGCTCTTCCTAATAAACCTTTTCAAGTGTAATTTGGGATGCAAACAATAAAGAGTTGGCAGAATAATTTCTAATCACAATGCTTAGTCCGCATATTGGTAAGAAGAGGGGCAGTCAACAAGTGTCATCTTTCTTATTGTAACCAGGCTTGTGCTATATTTCCTGCTCTTTTTTAGAATCTTTAAACTAGTCAGTTTCTTGCCAGCCTGTCTGTTCTCTCCTGTTCTGTGTATGCAAGTCAGAGAAATCCCTCTCTAGCAAAGCTGCACCACTCCTTCCATTTTGCTTGGACCAACCTGCAGCCTCCCCTAACAATTTTCAGGCATAGTTCAGAAGTTGGCAAGAGCTGACAAATAGAGAGAGTTGGTTGTGGCTGTCAGCATTTAGCTAATGTTTTACTGCATTGTTTTAGGCTGTTTTGTGCTGTCTGACTTCATGGTCAGAGAACAGCCCCATATAGGCATGGCATTTGTAGTCTAATGTAGTTGAATTGCCAGTCTGTCCAGCAAGACATAACTTTAATTGAAACTCAGTACTGGTTTGTTCAATGAGTCACTTTAAAGCACTTCTGAGAGGAAGATTTATCATGGACAGTCATTGACTTCTGTGTGGAGAATCTGTCAAGCATCAGATTTCCACTAGATGCTGGGGCTTTACTCTGGAAAGTCAAATCTGCAGCAGAGGTTTTGCTATCACACAAAGATACTAGGGCAAAAGAAAGATGACAAGAAAAGCAGAATACCAGAAACTAAATTAAGCTCACAGCCTGGAATTTCAGGGTCTGAAATGTATTTCATTTTCTGCTGAGCAGATTGAGGATAAATGAAGCATATGTGTACAAGTGCAATTCTAAGTCCATTCTGATACTAGAAAATCATCAGTTCTCCATTTAGAAGCTAGTAATATGGTAATTCAAGTTTAGATTTCTCATACTAAATGTTATGAGACTCTTAAAAGTTAGTGTTAGTTTGCCCTTTATCTAATTTCAGGGTTAAGAACACTTCTGCAGAATCTGTTGTTATATTTTGATTCTTCCAACTTGAAAGCCCGTCCAGAAAGAGGTCTCAGCATCTGTGTAAACTTCATTCAGCAGCAAGAAGAATAATAGTGAGGGAAAAGGCTGAGGTAGTCAATGTGTTCTTTGCTTCAGTCTTTATCTTGGGAATTCCCAAGTCCAGAGACCAGTAGGAAGGCCTGAACTAAGACAGCCTTACGCCTGGTACAGGAGTAACATTAGGTTAGGGAACATTTTAAACAAACTGGACATATGTGAGCCCATGGGACCTGATGGGACGGAACCACAAGCACTGAGGAAGCTGGCTGATGTCACTGTCAAACCAGTCCCAATAGGTTGCTCATGGCAACTGAAGGAGGTTCCTGAGGACAAGAAGAGAGCAAATTTGAGTCCTTTCTTCAAGAAGGGCAAAAAAGAGGATCCAGAGAGCTACTGGCCAATCACCCTCACCCTAATCACTGGGAAAGTGACGGAGCAAATAACTCCTGTAACCCATTTCCACACACAAGAGAATTAAATGACTGGGAGCAGTAAGCATGTTGGTATGAAGGGAAATCATGATTTACAATCTGAATAGCCTTCTAGACAGTATATCTGGCTTGGTGAATGATAAGAACACATAGGCTTTTGACTGTATCTCCTGCAACATCCTCAATAGGCAAATGCTAATATACAAACTAGGTGAATGGTGGATTGAATACCGAGCTGCCAGGCTGAGCAGGTTTTGATTAGCAGCATGAAAGCTAGCTGGAGGTCAGTCACTAACAGTGTAGCCTAGGGGTTAATACTGGGGGCAAGTACTGTTTAAGAGGAGTCTCATGAAGCTCAGCAAAAAGAAATGATTTTACCATAGGTCTGTTCAATACTTTCCCTACTACTTCCACAACTACTTTGGTTCATAATTCACTCTGTGTTCCTGAAGATCATACCAGTTCTCTTACTCCACTTCTGAAGATCATTGTAATTATTCAGGCATTTCCTGAATGATCTTTTTATTGGCAATATTTCAGGTGTTCTGCATTTGACTACAGTGTATCGGTGTAACACATACACAATATATATAACAGCACAGTATGTCCCTGTTGTGAAGATACCCTCTGAGTTTCAGGAGATATCAAGACATCGTGGTCTAGAATGGCCTTTCTTTTATCTGTTTGAAGGCTTTATTGTTTTTTCAAGATCACAATATGATTTATTTCTGAATTTTTGTGGATGGTCTTGATCCAAACAAACTGTTGTGAAAAGATAATAGAATTAGTGTGTATATTGACAACACGAATGATGTGTTCATTTAACTATTTTTAGTTCAAATTAATATTCTTTAGCATGCTGAAGACAATTTCTGTGCATTGGTCAGGTGCTGAATGCGCATTGTTTTGGATTGTTTTAAGATGAATTTCAAAGGAGAAGGTTGCTATGTTGAAGCCCCTTTCCGTATCCCCAGAGAAGCACATTGAAAAAGAATTATATGAATGTGAAAATATACTGATGAGTGAAACAGAGCTATTTCATTCATGGTTCCTTTTTTTTTTTTTCATCACTATACTTTCTGTTCAGCAGTCCAAATTCACTTTAGGTGTATGTACCAGCTGCCAGCTGTATGTTCAGGGGCACAACTACACTAAAGAACTGATTACAGATGATCTTTCACTGGGTATCCTCCTTTTTGCTGTAGTGCTGATCTTCCTGTCTTCTACACTTCAGTGATTGCTGGCTGACAGATCAAGTCTCTGTGGGCAGTTCTGGCAGCAGTGTTTATCCCAGGGAAGAAAGCTGCACCAAACCTCTGTAAATTGGCAGTTATATTCTCATACCCCAGAACTGTAATGAGTGGATTCTGGTTTAAGATTTACATTAAGGATAACATTTCATTATTTTTATGCCTCTTTTCAGTATGGATTCTTTTTTTTGTGTTATACACGGACTAGGCAACGTAGGGTTCTGTATCAGCTTAATATTGTAATCTGCAGATGAAATGTCATGGAAACAATTATGAGTTAAAGCAGTTGATTTTTAATAATAGTGTACAGCCTGTTGTCCACAGAGATTAATATCTTAGATTAATTATTTTGATCTGATTGTGTATTACTGAGAATTAATAGTGTTGTTTATGTAAGTATATGTGGAATGTCATGTTTGTGTCTCATAGACTAAGGCTGACTCCGTAAGTACCTGTTTTAGTATTTGCATATAGTTAAACCCAGATCTAGTGTTACCTGTGATAGCTCTGCCAGAAGATTTTTTTGGTTTGTTCTGACTGCTCTGAATTACTGTGCAAGAACATAAAGACATTCTCTGCCTGATCTGTGCAGAAGATCAGACTGATTATCAGTGTCCATTCTGGCTTTTAAAATCTTCAGGCTCATTGTCTCTCTATGCTTCATGCAATTAGACCTAGAATGTACCTGTTTCTACAATTTTATGAATGTCTCATATGTTTTATATTGCTATAAAACATAGTGCCCATTTTAGGTGATTCTAAAATGCATATGAGCAGTTGAGAAAACTCCTTAACCATGTAACACCTATGAAAAGTACTTTTTTATTTTTGAAACTTTTCTTTTTCAAATTGGAAACTTTTTTTTCCCTTGGCTTCTTTCCCCACTGGAACACCCCCACAGCCTTCCTTGTGTTGACCATAGTGATCATGTACCTTTGTGGAGAGACTCATAGCCTCATTCATACAGCTGAAGGTGACACTGTAGTCCCAACCATATTCCCCAAAACACACACAAACCACCTAAATCAAATTTCTGCTCCTAATGAACGGCAACATAAGGAGACTTGATGGAAATTATGGGGGAAAGGATGGAAGAATTTCACAGCTTTTCCAGCAGTATCACAATCTTAGATTAGCTTAAATCAAACATGAAATCATGGGGTTGAACCCTAGGTTGAATCTGTTGTATGATCAGAAGGGGAAGCGGTATCCTTATATTCTTGGAGAGGTTTCCATTTTATAAAGGATTGTGTCTATGCTGATGCTGGTTTTTTTAGCTCACTGAATTAATCAGTAGGTAATGATGCCCTCCCTTGATCAGTGGAAGAGTTCAGGCAAGGTTCCTGCGTTAGTGCCCTGTGTGAGTCGGGAGGATAAAGTATCACTGAGCACCAGTACCCAACTGAGGGTGAGGTTGATACTTAACCAGATTAGGCACTTAATAATCTGCAAAGCAACTGTTAGGTATTTCAGGAGCTAAATACCTTTGAAAATCTAGCCTTGGTGACTCAAAACCATTAATCACTCTAAGTGTAGTTAAAGTAACTATAATTACTGCTGTCTTTACTAGGAAATAATTACATTTTAAATGTGACATCTTTTTGTACTTTCTTCCTTGGGTACTAAACACAAAATACTGGTGAGTTTGGGTCTTTTAGTTAATAGAAAGCATTTGGTTTGTACCTTTTTTCATTGAAGTGCAAATTCCATTCAAATGTAGCATGAGAGAAACCTTGAGTAATATTACCCTCTTTAACAGCAAGATGGTAATTTGCCTTTTTCCAACATAAGCGGGGAGCTGTGTTAGACCTCATAGCTCTCAGAAAACCAAGATGTTTTTTAGGTTGGCAGGAAGGGATAGACTCTGAAGGATGTAAGAGACCCCATTACAAAGACTACCCAAATTCTTCACCTGGCTTCTGTGAGGACACCAGTGCTTCTATTAAGAAGCAGCAAGTCAGAGGATGCAGGAGCTCTGTTAACCTATTGCTTGTGCTTGGATGGCAGAGCTGCTGTTGCAAAACCTTCACCAGAGCAGGGAGGGCTCTTGGACAAATGCTCATCTATAGCTAGGGGGTAGCTAGGGGGAAGCAGCAAAGAAAATCTCTCTTTCTGAAATAGAGATCTCCTCTGCCACAGGTTACTTCATTCAGTCCATCAGTATGGAAAATGTTTTAATTAAATGAAAAATAAAAGTTTTACTTCCCTATACTTTAAAAAAATACAGAAAGTATTTGCAAGACAGAACAAGTGTTCTTATGCAAGACCAGTGAGATTTTTTTTTTTAAAACAAAGTGTTACTTCCTATCTAGCCACCGTCTAAGCAAGTTGTTGTGCAAGTAATGGTATTACACAGTAAACCCTGTATGCTGTATCTCACCAGTGCTTGTCTCAGAGAGTTATACGGAAAGAGATTTCAAAACTACGTAAAACAAGATACTTTCCCTTTAACAACTGATTAGTATTAAGATAGTTTACTGCCATCCGTTCTTCAAAGAATGAAGAAAATCATTTTGAACAGGATTGCACTGAGGCAGAAGCTGTAACCAATGGGTTGTCTGCACATAATGGCCTGTAACAGGAAAGAAAAACAACCATGAGAAACAGAATTTTCCCTGTAAAAGCATATGGCCTGATTTTTCCTGACACCAGCTCACTGCAGCCATTTATATAAAGTTGCTGAAACAACCAGCGATTCAAGTTGTGAAGATTTTTGCTGATAGCTATTTATGTTTATTTTGGATATACAGAAGCATTTTCCAAAGGATGAAGGGCATGGTGATTGACAGCCTAGCTATTAAAGGTATCAAGTGAGCTACAAAGGGTGTATTCATGTGCATGCCTTGTTTATAAAAAGCAGTCAGGAGAAGAAAAATATTTATTTTTGGTCTACCATCTGGCATGACTTCTGATTTTTGAAGCATTACTCCTTCTCACCTTGAAACAACAAAGAAGTTTTGAAAGTTGTAGAGATAGTGCTAGTCTGAGCTACCTGTACCTGAACTTTGGATCTTTCTGTTGGCCCTTCTGAGTACATTGAGAAAAAAAAGCACCTTTTCCCGGAATGAATGTGGGCTCTAGTGTGCCAAGCACACAGCAAGGGCATCCTCTGAAAAATGTACAGTCCTGTTTGAGATGGGATGTAGCAATACGTGTCAGGGAAATGGGGAAAGATGATACAGTGATAAATGCAATTTGATACTTCTTCATCTTTTGAAAGAATGGTAAAAACTGTTGTTAGTTATGTAAGCTCAGCTAATCCCAACACAGCTCAGATGCCCTGTGCCAGCCAGGTAATTCTTATGCACATAAGAATTAGGTAGCATAGAGGTAACAATCCGTAGAGGTAACAATTTTGGGAATAATTCAGAGTGAATGCTGAATGCATAAGGCACATCTAAGGGAACCATGGAGGTGTTTATGTTACACAGGTATGTGTGTGCCAGCTCTGACTCTGACTGGCTGGTCTGATGGCCTCTGTCTGAGAGCAGGCAGAGCACGATACCCGATAGGAAGGTGTAAAAGGAAGCAAACATAGCACAGTCTGATCCCATGTCCATCTCATCTTGATCTGAAGTAGACAGAAGTTGGTTGATACCCTTCCAACATGTTTATTCTCATTTTATGAGAGAAGTGAAAAATGAACTTCTCTTCTAAGGTTGACATTGCTTGTGGAGCAGAGGGACACGAGCAGAAGGATACCTTTCTACAGAGTAATGAAAACGTTGAGGTGTGAGTATCCAAATAGGTCAGCCAGAAAGGAAGAAGTGTTAATAATTAAAGACAAAACTAGAGAATGGAAAGGAAAGTTTGAAAAAAGAGCAAGTAAGCAAGCAGTTTACCTACTTGAAGATCACAAGAGCATCTTATTAAAGTCAGGGGAAGCTTTAAGAACTACTGGGGCAGAATTAAAGAAAATATATCTGTAAATGTATTTAAGATTCAGGAAAACATTTCTGTTAAAAATCACACTGCAAGAAGTTCATACATTGACATAAAAACTATCTGAGGGCTGGATTAGTATTTGAGAGCAAATTGGAGCTACTGCACTGAAAATTCCTTCTCTTAATTAGATAATCAATTAAAACATCATATATGTGCAGCATGTTAAAGGGAAGTACCGTGTGGAAAGTGAGTATTTTGAACACATCATGCTATGAAGGAAACAAAATCAGGAAAACTAAAGCGTGTTACGTAGTTTGTGCCAGGGTTTTGGCATTAGCTCACCACTCAAGTGTGTACACCCCCCTCCTTGTCTGCCTCCCTCTGCTTCCTATCACATCTCAGGCCCCTCTCTGAAGAGTCAGGAGCTTCTCCTTTTGCAAGGCAGGTTCTCTGCCTTCTGGGGAGGGAGAGGTGAAGGGGGTTTGCCCCAGGTCCAAGGCCCTGGGAGAAGAGGGGGAAATACGTGCTTGAACCACAGGATATGCCTGCTAGTGACAAGTATGAGAACAAGAAGAGAAGCTGAGAAGTCTTATGCAGTAATTGTTGGCCATCCCTAGAGACCCTGTAGAAACAAGCAGGTTGCTTCAAGCAACCTGATCTACTGGACTCCATGGCAGAGAGTTAGAGTACATGATCTTCAGTGCTCCCTTCCATTCAAACCATGCTGTGATTCTATTAATATCTAGTGATGGGCATGCTTCAACCCTTCCCTGTCCTGGCTTCCACTTCTCTGCTGTCCTACAGAATTTGCAGAGGGAAGGGTTGAAGATATAGCTATATCACTGATAAATATTGGAAGAGGCCCTGATCTTGACCCTAAATTTTTGAGTATTTGAAGCTCTGGTCTGAGCATTTTGCAATTTCATAACCTGAGGAAAAGAGGGACAGCCACAAGCTGGTTAACAATCTCTTAGGCATAAGTTACCTAATGCAAATTATACTTTGAATGGGTAGGTGGGGTTCAGTTACTAATCTTGCCTTGAAACAAACTGTTTGGAAATTTCCTGCCATAAGGAAGTTCTGACGCATTAGGTCACGCCGGGATGTTTGGAGAGTATGTTACATCATTTTATCTAAAATATACACAAAGGTTTGTAACAAAATTGCAAGGGAAATATATTTTTAGGATTCTAATAACAGAAAAGAGCTTGTTTAGGGTTGATGCCTGGCAACCAAGGTGAATAGCAGGAAGAAAATGCTACTCCAGTTATTCTTCATGCCTGTTGATGTCTGTAGGCTGTGCTTGCAGGACACAGGCTGCATTTTGACTTGCACAGCAGTATTTCTTGTGTCAGTGTGTTCTGAGCCCATTCCTCTGTGACAGTGGTGCAGACTTCACATTGACTTATGGGATGCTATGTTTTTAGCACCTGTAGGGTAGATCAGGGAAAACAAAGTTTGTTCCTGGCTCACCGATGCTTCCAGAGGCTGTTCAGCTAGGGAGAAACTCACAGGCGAACCCCTGATGACCTATTTAGTTACTCTTGGGAATTCACTGAACAGCCGAGGAAAGGAGATGAGTGATACATGAAGAATCCCAATGAGGCCTCTATTAAAATATTTTGTATTTTGTATCAAAAATGCCTCATACCTTTCCTCCAAAATTAGAGACATGTGCTTCATTTCTATGCCTCTATCTTCCATCTGACACCGTTTACAATGTAAGCGTGCATTCTCTATGCATTATTTACCGTTCGACTGCTTCTGCTTGTTGTGCTTTTCATCACTAGGTGGCAATATCTTAACAGTCAGTTACAAACACAGCGCAAAACAAAATGGTGCAGCAAAAGTAGAGACATGAGCTAAGGTTTTCTATTGCTTTATTTAGAGCTTAGTACGTTAAATTAGGTTTGCTTAATGATATCTTCTTTTGTGCAGTGCTTTCTGTCACTCTGTACTTATAATCTGGACCCTAAGAAGATGTTTGGTTTACCTTGTTGAATCATGGGACGTTAAAGGCACATAGAGTTCAGTTGTTTTAGATAACAATTTTGATATTCGTTTTAACAGAGGACATTAGTAAGGCATGTGTGCATGCTGTTTGTTAATGTTTGGCCTGACTTGTTTTGTGGTATGTAAGCTGTGATAAGAAAAGAAAAAAAAAAGAAAATATTTTAATGTAAGGAAAGAGGTGCACAAACTCAACAAATGCCGAGTTGAAGAAAATAAACTCACTATATATGAATACTCTGGTATTTGTCTGCTTAAATGTAAAAAATATTATTCCTTTTTTGTTGCTGGCTTATACATGGAATTGTCACAAATAACAAAAGACAGATCAGATTTTTCATTGTTTCTTTTTTTCCTTCCTGAAACCAAAGAGAGCAAATCAGATACTCAAACTAGGTGTCTAGGAGGAAGCCTCCAACTGCTTCAGAAGGCTATGGATCTAATGTAGGTCCTATGTCATATCTGCCAGGTCCACGAATAGCTCACATACCTAAGGGTATCTATAATCACGCTACCTATATTTAGGCACCTGAATGTCATTTAACTATGACCAGTATCCATCTGAAAGCTAGTGCAGTCTTTCAAGAGTAGATCATAGAAAGGTAACAACTAGTTTTATTGAAGGAACATGAAACCATATGCAATATATCTCAAGATGTGATAATACAAGAGTTGTTTTTTGGTTTCAGATGTTATGTGTGTTATGCATTGGAATCAAATCAGTCTGGGACTCATCCTTTGTAAGGTTGCTTTATTTTGCCTGAAAGGATTAAAAACCACAAAGACCCTAATAAGCAGCCCTTACTGTAGGAGAGGCTGGGTTATATATCACTGCAGACCAAGAGGAGGCTTTGTACTATTAACAGATAATTGCTCACTCATAAATACAATCACAGTGATTTATTGATGGAGTCTGAATAAAAGTCCTTAGAGATCAAAAATATAATTACCTGTACAAAAGTTAGAAGTCTCATTCTATTGGCAACAAATATGGAACACACTATTCTGCTTACTGGTTTCTGCAACTGGAGGTCAATCAGTGTGTGTGCACTAGGAAAAAACTTGAGATGTACTAAATTTGAATCTATAGTTTATACTTGCTTTGTTACTGTTATAATCACTTGGAGGCCTTTAGCTACTCTTTACATTTAACCTCAGCTTCTAAAGAGTTGAGATAGCAAAATCCAAATAGGTCCTTTCATATCAAGCTGAAATGAGCCCTGAAAGATTCTGCAAGGACTGTGCTGTATTCATATCTCCAAGTACGTTTTTAAGGCTTCCTGCAAGCATTGCTCGGAACTTTAGAGGGCTAAACTGCCTGTATAACTGCTATAAATAGTACTCACTAAAAATGTAAACAAAATCAGTACCTATGCTACTAAAGCATCTACAATTTACAAAAGTATCGTGTGTAGACAGTGAAGAGAAATAGGTTGCTTCAGAAAATAATTTTGCCCTGCATGGGAACTCTTGTGAACTCTTGAGTCATGCTGAAGGCCTTCACCTCCCAGCGTAGGCATCTAAGCTGGATGCCTCAAGATAGATATTGTGAATACCTCCAATGATATATATTTTTGTTTTTCTGCTACTGAGTGAAATTTTTGGAAGTCTTGTTTTTCAGATGTTTTGCAATGAAAATAACTGTTCATGCAGTATTCATCTCACAAATACACTTCTGACCATGCTACAAACAACTTCTCCCAACAATTTTTTTTCCAATGTTGAGGTGTGGAAATTCCACTGACTTTGTTCAGGCAAAGAAGGGTATAAGCCAGGTACCCAGGGTTCCTGGATATGTGCTATCTCTGATCTCAGAAAGCAGATGAGAGAACAGAAGGTGCACTACACGTTACCATTGTGGATTTTGAGTCACATACAAATGTTTATGATTAAAACAGTGCTTCTATTATCATGGTAATCAGCAGGTGTGGTGTTGTGGTAGACCTACAAAAAGCTTTATGTTATGGATATATTTATATATGATTTCTTATAGTTAAAAAACATTGTTGTTAATTTATCATAAGCTCCCATGTAGTAATAGCATAAAAAGAAGCCCACTGCATTTGTAAAGACATACAACTGTAATATCCGTCATCAGGGAGCTTGCTTACAGTGACAGATGTTGTATGCTTATGCCTGTCTATCTTTCACACCTAGAATACAGAATTAAATTCTAAATACCATAAAGTATTTAGAATTAAAGTAGAAGCTGTGTAACTTCAAAATTTCTTAGTCTTGGCCTCGCTAAAATAAGTTCAGAGCACTAGGTTAGAATATTGTCGTTTCTGCCATTTGAGTGTGTTATATGTGTTTTAGGAGTATTTCCAAAATGTGAGCAAAACCTTGGTATTGTCTGGAAGATGAGCAAATACTTAAATGAAGTTTAGCATATAGGAGTTTTCTAGAATGTTTTGTGATTATTTAATGATAGAAATTAGTAAGATTGGAATTAGTTACACTTTTAGTATTAAGGAAGCTGTTAGAATCAGAGGCATATATGTTCTAGTTGATACTTTCTAACTGGTAATGGAGGCATATTAACCTTGAGGTAAATTTTAATGTTAGCACTGAATTGCTATGAATGCCTGTATTAAAGTAATGGGACAGCTCATTAGGCTGCTCTGTGGACTGAAAGCAGCTCCTTTGTCTGTACCTTTCCTAGTACAATTGTGAGACTAGGAGGCATAATTTAAAAGTTGTGTTCTGTTTGAACTGTTTTGTACAATGCCAAAAATATACAGGTCTAAGAACGGTGGCATTGTTTCTTTCACAGGCTTTATCTTAAGACATCCATTAAGTTGTTCAGTATTTTAATACAGCGGCATCTTGTCAGAGGAATTGCACCATAGGTAAATGTGTTCTTCAGAAAGAACACTAAAATGTGAAAGCAGTCAGATTCTGTACTGTGTATTAATGTTGTGATGCAATGTTTAAAAAAGACTACTATACATGAAATGGAATTACTTTGGTTCCAAATCACTTCAGAAAACAATCAGTTAAGAAGATGCAAAGGGATCTGCAACTGAGACAGAAAGCTGAAGGTAGCTATAGCCTTTTTAATGTTAGTCCACAGGGAGGTGAAAGCAGGCACTGGGCGATACTTTAACATCCCAGATGCAAATTCTACTTAGAGTTGTCAAGTCTGTATAATCTTGGACACAAGAGCCCATTTCCACTTAAATATAAGAAAAAACTATTTCACTGTTCAGGTGAGGGAGCCCTGGCACAGGCTGCCCAGAGGGGTTGTGGAGTCTCCTTCCTTGGAGGTCTTCAAGACCTGTCTGGACATGTTCCTGTGCGACCTGATCTAGGGGAACCTGGTTCTGCAGGGGTTTTGTACTAGATGATCTCTGAAGGTCCCTTCCAACCCCTACCATTCTATGATTCTATATGACCAGTAAGTGAAGGCCTTGCCTTTATTTCCTGTAAGGATGGAGCCTTGTAGAGGAATAGAGATAGGAAGAATAATACAAACAAAACAAAAACTCACCTCAAAATTATTAGAAGGGAAAAAACCCTCAAAGATCTCCAAATTCATGTTACAAAAGCCAAATTCTCATTCATAATAACAGAGTGGGCAGATGATATCACAGCTTGGATAATAAAATTTTTGTTCAGTCTATCAAAAGAGAGATTCTGCCTTGTAAATATAAACTATAGAATTTATGGAGGGGAAACGGTCTATATCAACAGAGAGGCTGCTTGACCTCAGCCACACTCAAGGCTTTGAAAGAAAATTTAGTAGGAGATAATACTTAAGGGTATGGATTTAATTTAAAATTTGGTAATTTAGATTTAGGAAAGACAAGTATTTGCAGATTAACTTTATACTTTTATTTTCAGCACAAAAAAATGTGATAAAATTAATATATCAGTCATATTGAGAAAAACATTTGGTGTTGCACCATAGAGGAAGTTATTACTTCAGTCGTTGAACATAGGAATTAATGCAGCATTTGTGAGAATGAGTATAAGGACTTTCAAACCTACCTGGCATTGTCTCTGAGGAAAAATCAGTTGGCGGGATGGTAGGAAGTCATCAGTCCTAGGTCTTGGGACTTGCCATTTTTGGTATTAAATTTAATTGTAGGACTTTAATTGTAGAAAGTTGGAGTGTGCTGGTTACAACAGGACGGTAGGATGAGGAGGCATTGTTGGGATGGCAGGGGGATAGTGATGAGAGATCTCAGGAAAGAAATGGGAAGCCCAGAGTGGCAGCAACTGGATGATATTTAACATTATAGGCAGGAGGAGCTGATCAGATCTCTTTGACAGCTGATGAGATCAAACCAGAGATACTTTGAACATTTCTGACAGTCCCTGTTCATGAAAGGGTGTAAACTGGTTCTGAGTAAACGTAATTTAGGAATTGAAAGGTTTATAATGTGAGTTTCTATAACAGCCTTTCATTAGTGAGGACCCAAGACCTTATCTCTAGATGAGGTATGTTTACAGAAGACATTTAGCATATTTTCAGTGAGAACCATGGGAGTTTGGTCTCAATGACCCTACGTTCCTCAGTTTCCAATCCAAACATCAAATACTTTGCATACTGAAACTAAAAATAATGTGAAACATAATTGCTGACAAAGTTTTTAGAGGAGTCAGCAACAGAGAAGCTCTATTTTGGCTCCTATACTGAGATCTTGTGGGAAAAACTATTCCATTGAGTGAGAAAAGAAGTACTGTTGTTCCCAGGAAATATTGTCTGGAAGCATGGTCCTTGGAAGCATGATTCCAAGAGCATTTCTGAAACAAAAAGTGTTTCAGAAACTGATTCTTATTATTTTTTTTCATTACCATTAGAATATGCATAGTGATGTACTGAAATAAAACCTTGACAACATGGAAACTGTAGCTAGCAATTAGGTATTTTGTAGAAAATACAGAGAGATTAGCAAGCAGGGAATTGACTCCACTTCATTTTCTTATGTGAATTCAGTTCTCCTTAAAAAAAACAACATTATTCAAGATAAAAATGACATCAAACTGAGAATTTTTTCTGTTTGTTCGGGAGGTGAATACCAAGCAGTGAGCTCTCTGCTTCTTTTGCCATTGTGGATTCAGCTTGCTGTCTCACATCTTTTAAGAGGGAGGAAAAAAAAAGTCGACAAAAAAAAGAGACAGACGTTTTTCTATAGCAGTGAAAGAAAAGCAGAAGCAGGCAGTCTGAATGCAATGTTTTTAGTGCTCTGGAAGTGCTTCTGTTGTGCAACTGGGCTGAGGGAGAGCCTTTTCTTTTTTTTTCCCCCCAACGTCACTGCAATCAGATATATGGGTGCAGCTCTGCTTTACTGCAGCATGATGCAGTTGTGTATAGTTCAGTGTGCTCTTCTTGGAAACATGCGGAAGGAGAGCAGCTGACCAGAGCATGTAGAGGATACTCGTTAGAGGGTGGTTTTTTTTCTCCTAAAGCTAAACAGTACGTGTGAAATTCCTCCGGCTGCAGCAGAGACGGTTTCAGTGGGGCTTTGAGTTGATACTCGGTTCGCAAGAGGAGGTGCATACGCTCAGGCTGTCAGCGTCTGATGGAAAGAAAGGCTTCAGGCAGGCAGACTGCATGTTATTAAAAACACAGCTCAGACACCCTTCGGGAAGATACTCTGTGCTTATGGAACAAGTGCTGTGGTACTGTATATGCCTTAACTGACCGGAAGAAATTTGCCCAGTTGTGAAACGGAATAAATGAAAACACATACTGAGGGTGTGAGGGAATAAAATACTCTGCAAATAGAATTAAGTATGAGCCCTGGAGGAAGAGCGAAGGACACAAATCTCATGGTGTGTTTTTGTTGTTGTTGTTGAGCTTTTTTTTTTTTTAATGAGCTTACCTACCATGAACGGAAGAAGAGGATCTGCGGAGACTTCATTTCCTCCTCTGACCCTTCGTTTACATCACTAACTGGTGACAGTCACATCTACATACATAGTACCTGCCACTTCAGCTGCTCAGAATTATAGAAGCCTCTTTGTATGCAGCAGACATGGCTAGCCAGCAGGATTCAGGCTTCTTTGAAATCAGTATCAAATATTTACTGAAATCCTGGAGCAATAGTGAGTAGCAGAAGAGTAATCTTTTCATATTGCGCATTGCTTGGTGAATAGCTAGGATAACCTAAAGGATAAAATCTTGTGATTTCTATGTGTTTGTGTGCTATAAACCAAGTAATTCTTGCTTTTGTCAGCTCTAAAAATCAGAAGGTCAGAGATTTTAATAGGTTTCATTAACTGCAAAGGCTGTAATGAGATGATACTTGATTTTGCTTGATTGAATTCTCAAGTTAGGCTGCTTTCTGGCTCTCTCAATAGTACATTGCAGGGAGTGCATTCTAAACAGTGTTTTCTTTCTATATGTTTATTTGATTTGTTCAGGCTTTATCTAAATATTTTTTGAATGCTGCTTAATCACAAGGGTGTGGCATTGCTCAGAAGTTGGTTTTTATTAATTGTGCACCAAGGAGAAAAAATTAATGATTGTACTTCAGGTCTGAAAGTCTTTATTGTAATGTGATGAAAAGCAAAACATCAGTTGCTTGTAGCTGCACTTCCCACCCTCTATGCTTGATATTAGAATCTTATGCAATATTTCCGTCCAGAAAGAATCCATCTGTTTATCTAATTCAGGCTGGGTTTTGCAGAATGTAAACAAATAGAATTTTAGTCTTCCTTGGTCTTTCAGTATTGCTATTCCTGGTTTAAATCAGTAACTCTTCAGTTTTTTGGCAGTATTATGTAACAAAGATTCTGAATAAAATGTAATGCTTGCAGATACATTCAGATTAAGTAAGGCCATTTCTGTGACAGAAATGTGCTTTTCAGTTTAAAATACATGAACAGTGTGTTACTTTTTCTATAGAAGCTTGTATTAACAGGTCTAAATCTCCATAGTTGTTTTTAAAAGGTAGAACACAATGTCTGTGGAAAAATCCAACTTGTCTACATATGCATTAAGGTTCTGATCATCCCACTGTCTATAATTTAATAACTTCTGCATAAAATACTAGCATTTTTTAATTCTGTGGTATGAAAAAATCACAACATCTGCTGAATCCATGGCATATCTGAATACCTGCAAAGAAATAAAAATAATGCTATATTAAATGTGTGACATGCAGGACTTGTCTTCATTAAATGATATCCATAGAAACTATTTTTCCAGGTCATTTGTGACCTCAGTAACACTGTAGTGCTTGTTTGAATTTGTTTTTCTGCCACAAGTGTGAAGCCACCAGGGAATAATACTAGTACTTAAACAGCATTGCTTATCTGCCCCCCTTCCAAAATATTTATTGCATATTCATTCAAATCAGTGATCCCACAAGGACTGGAAGATAATTTTATGACTTAGTTACCTTTTTGGACTAATGGTAATCAAATATTGAGAACACAAGTGTGTATTGTGACAGCATATATTTTATAGCAATCTAGTCACAATTTATGACAGAAGAAAAACAAAATACTTTATGGTGCAGAAATAGAATCAGTACTGGCATTGTTTCTATGATAGATGACTATAACTTTAAGTGAAACTAGCACTTAAGAATATAAAAATGACTACTTTATGGAATTTAATATAAAATTTTCATCTTTTTTTTCTTTTTCCTCCACATCAAAGTATGTTAAAGGTATTTCAAAACAGCAGAGATGTTTCTAGTCTGAAATTAGAGGTCCTTACATGAAATTCTATTTTAGGGAATTGAAAATAGTATATGGATTGCTGGTATTTCTGACATTTATTTAGCTGGTAAGCACACTTTCTGCTGTACTTAAATAAGCAGTGAAAGGAAATACAATAAATTAATCCAGGTTGACTTAAACTTGTTGCCAGTTTTTTTTTCTTTGCTTTCAGTCTGAAAGGTTATGTTCATAAATCTGTACATGTCTTTTCTAGCTGAAAAACAAACAAGTTGATAAGAAAACAGTAGGGAGTTCAAAAGACCTATGGCTTTCTTCAGCTCTGCTAAGTGATGGGTGGAGCAGAGGAAAACACTTCCCTTGCTTGAGAAACTGCTGGGAAGCCTGCACATGCTTGCACAGGAACATGTTTTTCAGAAAATAGGTGCTGTATCTGCATACCCAAGAGCAGAAGTAAGCTATAAATTACAGCAGTAGAAAGAGGTCTAATGTAATGTTTTAAAAGAAAAATAACTTTGAGTCTATTTTACTGGAATGATAATAGTGTAGAGGTGATGTCCATGGTCATATCTGTAAATTGGCACTTTCAAACAATAGATGTAAATAGCATTTATCCTTCCTGGCCTTTACAGTCAACAAAATCAGTCTTTTCTATTGATTTGTGTTTTGGCTTAACATTTCCTATTAGATTGCCAACTGCACCCATTGCCCCTAGGATACCATGAAATAAACCGTTATTCTGCCTGGGATGACAATTTTCTGATTTTGCTATCTAAGTTGTTTAACAAAGTAGCATTCTTGACATGCCTGGCAGGATTTCAATTCAGTGCCACACAGCACTTGCAGAGGTGTTCACCGAGCATGCTGCTTGGATTTTCATGTTCATCATCCAGCTAAGGAGGCAGGTAATTTGTGGGCACTGGAGTTGGTTCATTTTAGATACCTGTTAACTATTGTAGTCAGAATGATGCAGTCAGTAGTGTATTCTCAGTGAGCATGCACTCTTGTTCCTAGAGGACAAAAAAAGCCAAGTCACAGCCTGGCCTTGGAATCATCTCACCAAACGGAGAGACCTCAAAATACTCCTATGTGCAGCTCTCAAAACAGACTTTTGCTCTGCACAGTCCTGTAATGGGCTGGAAGCAGAATTGGAATTCTCTGGATGAACTAGAAGAATATTTCTCTTTTTTTAACTGGTGTCTTTTGTGTTCTGATGTTTCCTTAAACATTCAAGCATTTTTTATCAATGTTGCATTAATCAACAAAGACATTAATCATTTGTATTACTTCTTTTTTAAATTACTGATAAAATGGCCATGCTTACTCAAAGTGAGTAGTGCTTATGTGGCCCACTGAGGTGAATAAGATGATGAGATTAAAATAGGGCTCACCAAAAGTAGAACAATTTTCCGAGTCTTTTCCTCAGATTCGTAATGGAAATATTGCAAAATACATTGTGTAAATAAATATTTGTAATTTATTCAAACACCATGAATCCAAATTTGAAGAATTTGAAACTGCTTTTTACTTCGACTGGTTTTACATTTTGAATGAATCATAAAATTAGATGTATTATTAATCTAATTTCTAAATGCATTTTTCAAACTCAGAGATTTTAATTTTAAAAAAACACAGAGGAAACGTGTTTAAAGATCAAGCTAGAAAAAGCTGGAGTACCATCATTATAAGCTGAAGGAAATGCTATAACAAATTCTGGGCTTTTCAGTTCTTAGATCAGATCAGCAATTAAGTTTATTGGAAGAAAGGATTCCTTAGAAGCATCCAAACAGCACAGGTAGATGGCTTACCTGGGCTCTCGCATATCAGTTTTTATATCAGCTAGTAGGAACTGCATTTCATTGTCTCCCAGTCACTAGAGATAGATTTGGAGGTGTCTCTTTGTGTCATGAAATGAGAGAGCATGTATTGCACAGTGAACATTATATTTGCCACTTATCATAGAACTGAGATGTCTGAAGGGCTTTAAGTATTACAATTTTAAGTAATTTTAAGTATTACAGTAATTGCTTATCTGCCTTTGAATGGCAAGATTATTTTTTTTTCCTGTGGGCTTGCATTTAGTTTGGACTCAGAATAAGGACTTTTTCAGTTGTAGGACTTCAGGTCTTTTTCCCATAGTCCATACTTCCCTGTCTTCTTCTACAGTAGCCACCATCCACATCAAAATCCTCATAGCATAATCAACTTAACCTTTGTGTTCTAGAAAGCCCATTGCTCAATTCTTCTAATACATGGGGGTTTCTTTGTGCCCCTGACTGCCCAGTCCCTATAGCAGTGGCTGGAAAAAGCCACTTGATGTTTACTATTGGTGGTAACATCAGAGAGAGCTTAATCCTCAGGCACACGGGCACCACATCAGCTATTGCTCATGTTGCTCAAAAACTGCAGCATTCCACAAAAGTCCTAGGAGGACCTCCGTTTCTGTGATTTGCTGATCACATACCAAGCAGAATGCAGTGCTAACATCAAAACGTTATGCTGTCAGAAGAGTATCAGACCTGATGGGATGCATCCAGGAGTGCTGAGGGAGCTGACTGTTGTGGTTGCTAAACCACTCCCCATCATTTCTGAACAATCATAGAGGACAGGTGCGGTACCTAAGGACTGGAAAAAGGCCAATGTCACGCCAGTTTTCAAAAAGGGCAGGAAGAACAACCCAGGAAACTACAGGCCAATAAGCCTCACCTCCATCCCTGGAAAAGTGATGGAAAACTCACACAGAATATTGTCACTAAACATATGAAGGAAAAGGTGGTTATCAGGGGGAGTCAACACAGCTTCACCAAGGGGAAATCCTGTTAAACTAACCTAATAGCCTTCTAGGAGTGCATAACCAGCTGACTAGATGAGGGGAGAGCAGCGGATGTCATCTACCTTGACTTCAGCAAAGTTTTTGACACTATCTCCCATAACAGAAAGCTCAAGCAGTGTGGCTTGGATGAGTGGACAGTGAGGTGGATCGAGAGCTGGCTGAATGACAGAGCCCAGAGGGTGGTGATCAATGGCACAGAGTCGAGTTGGAGGCCTGTGGCCAGTGGAGTTCCACAGGGATCGATTTTGGGGCCAGTCTTGTTCAACGTCTTCATCAACAACCTGGATGAGGGGACAGAGAGCAAGTTCTCTGATGACACCAAACTGGGAGGACTGGCTGATTCCCCAGAAGGCTGTACTGCCATTCAGAGGAATCTCGACCGGCTTGAGAGTTGGGCAGAGAGGAACCTCATGAGGTTCAACAAGGACAAGTGCAGAGTCTTGCAGCTGGGGAGGAACAACCTCATGCACCAGGACAGACTGGGAATTGACCTGCTGGAGAGCAGCTCTGCAGAGAGAGACCTGGGAGTCCTGATTGATAATAAGCTAAACATGAGCCAGCAATGTGCCTTCGTGGCCAAGAAGGCCAATGGCATCCTGGGACGCATCAAGAATAGTGTGGCCAGCAGGTCAAGGGAGATTCTTCTCCCCCTCTACTCTGCCCTGGTGAGGCCTCATCTGGAGTCCTGTGTCCAGTTCTGGGCTCCCCAGCTCAAGAGGGACAGGGAACTTCCAGCACAGGGCCACCAAGATGATCAGGGGATTGGAGAATCTTCTTTATGAGGAAAGGCTGTGGGAACTGGGCCTGTTTAGTCTGGAGAGGACGAGATTGAGGGGGGATCTTATTAATATTTACAAATATTCAAACAGTGAATGTCAGGAGGTGGGTGCATCCCTTTTTTCTGTTGTATATAGTGACAGGACAAGGAATAATGGGATGAAGCTGGAACACAAAAAAATCCATTTAAACATTAAAAAACCCTGTTTTACTGTGAGGGTGAGGGAGCGCTGGCACAGGCTGCCCAGGGAGGTTGTGGAGTCTCCTTCTCTGGAGGTCTTCAAAACCCATCTGGATGCATTCCTGTGTGACCTGATTTAGGTGGACCTGCTTCTGCAGTTGGGTTGGACTAGATGATCTCTAAAGATCCCTTCCAACCCCTACCATTCTATGATGAGAGAAACTTCTCAGTGGAGAATCTGAAGCCTGAGAGGTTGTTGGCTGCTAAGTCATCAGCCATATTCTGTTCTCTCTGGAGGATACATTTCTGCTGTGTCAGGATCAGAAATTAATGAAAGACATTTAGTCCTTCATTAAATTATACATTTAGCAGTAATTCAACCTTTTTACAGAGAATGTTCATGAAGTCCTGGGTCCACATGCAAGAGAAAGTGAAAGCTGTGAGCAGTTTCTTAGATAAAAGTGTGCATTATGTCACATTACGTCCAAGTCCTGTGGTGCAGTAGTTTGATATTCTAGTAATTTTTTTATTGTGCAAGAAGATGATAACAGCTGTTTTGCAGACAGTCACTTATCTTTAGGCATACATAAACCTGTTTAAAGCTGAATATGCTAAGCATGCAGTGACTGTAGCAAGATACCAGTGAAGGAAAGAGGCTCCTTGCTGTTTCTCAGTATCCACTTAAATGCATTCACTGAACAAGGAGAATTTATCCTTTCCTGCCATCTCTCTTGCTCTGGCATTCCTGCTCTTGCAGACCTAAAGTGAGCTGATTCAAGAAGCTGATGTGCTGCAAACTTACCCTGCAGGGAAAGGATCAGTTCTTACCTGAAGCAAGTAGGTGACCTGAAGCTTGGTAAGGGAATGGGCATTTGGTAGCCGAAGTGGGGAGATCAGGAGAGCAGGCCAGCACTGGCAGGAAAACTGCAGCCTGGGCTGGGGCCATGCTTGGACCTGCTTCTCTTGCTTCCTACTGAGGATTCACCCTAATACACCTGCAGAAAGCTGTCTATTTCCACAGCCTTGGCCTTTTGGCCTGTCCCCATGCTCCTACCCCTTCTTTCCTACCCTAGTTACCCAGTGAGTTAAGATCCTGCCAGATAAACTTTTTCTAAAATGGTGTACACGTTGGCATCAGGATAAGGAAGGGGACAAGGATATACAAATAGGAGCAGGAGACAGTTCTGGCTGATTCCTGCTATTAGGTGAATCATACTTACTTTCTGTACATATGCCTGCTTCTAAATATCAGAGCTAGTTCCTTCTATTCTACATCCCCCTCTTCTCTGCTTCAAAGCATCACTAGTGAAGTTGTGGCTGTTGTTTCCATGATAAATTTGGACTACAGACTAATTTCACAGAGGTAAGTAGCTAAATTGTTTGTGAGTTGGTAATTTTTCATTCCCTGCAGTTACCTAAACAAGATTTGAATCATTTGACCATAGAAAGAAAATCCCTTCTGCTCTAATATACCTTCTTCTGAATCATCCAATTCTTTGTCTGTTACATCAGCTGAAAGGAATACTAAACATAGTGTTCACATTTCACAGCAGCTCTTTCAGACAGATATTGTTAAGTTCTTGTAGTGGTTATATTTTCTAAGAATGTAAATGAAAAAATGTTCGATAGTATCTGCCCACAAGCTCATCAACCTGCTGAGAGCCTGAAACTAGGAATGATAGTGAGGGGACATTATGACCTATAGTTCAGTTAGGTAGCAGCAAACAGAGGTGGAAAGCAAAATATGTGTACAAACACATGCACTCTGGAAAATATGCAGGAGGAGGTAGAATGCTGCATGTAGTCACAAGACTACAACATCACAGCAGTAGCAGCCTTCATGTTAACAGATCACATAGTGAGAATGAATGATACAAACTCTTCACGAGGGATCTGCAGGGAAGCTTGAGGAATGGAGGTTGCTGTCTTTATGAAGGAGCTCCTCACGTGTGTGGAGCTGTTTTATGGGATGGATGAGTGACTATGTGCTTGAGAGTCTGTGGTTCAGGATCAGAAGAGAGAATCTGTTACAGGCCACCCGATCAGGTTAAGGAAATGGACAAAGCCTTCTTTAAATAACTTGAGGAAACTGAATTGGAAGTTTTTGTGTTGGTTCATATGGAGGACTTGAACTGCCTGTTGTCTGCTGGAAATGCAACATAGCAGTACATCAGCAGTCAAGATTTCTTGAAGGCGTGGGAAGTACCTTCTTAATACACAATGGACCAACCAGGGGTGAAGTACAGCTGAGTCTGCTGCCCATTAACAAGGCAAAACTGTTTGGAGCTCAAAATTCTGAAATGGGTGAGGAAAGAGGGTTAGAGTATAGACCCTAGAATTCAGGAGAGCAGATTTGCAATTTTCCAGATTTCAGAAACTCTTTGGTGGGATCTCATAGCAGGCATCTCTGAAAGGCACAGAAACTCAGGAAAGCTGGCAGGGCTTTGAGGTCAACATCTTCCAGGTGTGAGAATGGGACATCCCAATACTCAGGGAAGCAAGCAAACATATGAGGAGAGTGGCTTAACTTATCAGGGACCTCATGACTGACCTCCATTACAAAAAAGGCAGTATATTGGAGACAGAAGCAGGAGTTGGCTACAAGGGAACAATTTATAAGCACTGCTTTAGTGTACAGGAGTGGTTCCTGGAAATCTAAAGCTCAACTGTTGGTGAGCATTGCAAGTAATATCAAAGGCAACACAAAGAGTTTCTCTTACTTCATTAGTGGTAAAAGGCTGAACAAGGAAAATGCAGACCCATTGCTAAATGGGACAGGAGATTTAGTGAATGTGGACTGAGGTTCTGAGTGATGCCGTTGCCTCAGTCTTCACCAGCAAGGTCTGTCCAGCCTCTGCCTCCCAGCTGTTTGTGAGACCCTTGATGTGGCACTTCTGGTAAGGGGGAAAGGTAGAACTTTTGCAAGTTCGAAGTTCAAGAGCACTTCTGAGAAGTGTAGCAATTCCATACATATTTATGATCTTTCATACATTACAAATTATAGTCACATTCAAAACTGAGGGAGGACAAAGCTTTTCTATTCACAGCAGAGCTTGCTATAACAAGTGGCTGAGTGAAACACATCAGAGAATCACTGGCTTCCTAGTTTGCTCCTGGCCAAATAGCAGTGGTTTCACTGAGCTGTCAAATGCTGCTTGCTTCTCCCTCTGTATGAACTATAGATATCACCAATATAGAGAGACTACCAACAATATTCATGTATATGCATAATATCAAGGTCACTGATGCAACTGGTATTACAGAGCTGCCTGAGAGATTCATCTCTGTCATGTCCAAGAATGGAGATTTGGGAGTGCTTTTCTGGCCACTGGTTTGAAGAGAAATCTGAGTGTTGTTTTGTAAATACTGTGGGATCACTGTAGTGACGTGTGTCACGTGTCTCCAGAGGAATGTGTTGCTGATAAAGAGCTTAATTAGGCAGTTGAAGCTTTAGCAGAGGAGTTTCACACACACACAAAACTTAAGACCCTTTCTGAGAGATATGCTATAGAATATCCTGAATACTTTTTGTGCTTTCAGAAGTGTCCTGTCATCACATCTAGAATTAATGCATATAAGTAGAGATACTTCTGGTTTTCACTAGTCAGTGAAGGGTCAGAAATCATGATTTGTGTATGGCCAAAATCCAAAGATGTTAGATGGATTGGCATTAGACAAGGACCCCTCAAAGAAATGTAACAGATTTAGATTATTATTCTTGATTTTATTTATACTTATGAAGTTGCAGATGGGTGTAGTTTTGTTTTTACTTTGAAGGACTCATTTACATCCTTTTGAATTCTGAAGTAACCAGCTGTACCTGGCTCAGCACAGAAGTCTGCCAGAGGTGGTGTTTTGCAGGAATTCTCCTATAATTAGGTGGTCATTATACCACATTTTTTCCTAATTGGTTGCTCTTTAGCTCTCCTCTGTCTTTGTAACTTTGATGAGTCTCAACTTGCATATGAAGTTAATTAAACTTCAAAGGTTGTCCGTTTATCAATTTGTTTGTTTTGATCCTGATTCCTTTGAACAAATTTCATTGGACAGAATATACTCAATTGTCTTTCTGCATTTCTGATTGTTATTTGTTAATGTCTTTAAATATTTGGATCAATTTGCCTTTTAGGCTAAAAGATACCTGTGTAGAGTTTTAGCCATAGTTCTTCCTGAGAAGTTTGTAGAGTAGGTTTCTGCATATCCTCACAGTAGTATATTGGTGTTTATTTTCAAAATCAGGTTTATTCTGTGTGAGTTACAGAGATAGCACATGTTGCAAGCAGTCTAAACTATCTGACATCAGGTTTTGCAGTTTGTTCCCTTGTAATTATTTTTTAGTCTGCTTTCCAGTGGAACCAAAGCTTATTCAGTCTGGCTGCCATTTTTTTAACATGTTGACCAAATTCACAGAAGGGCAGAGTTCTTAAAGATACCAAAGTTTCTACAGAATGTGTAAAATGAGGCTATTTAAGTAGTGAAGTGGGAAGTCAACCTGATGAAAAATGGCAGTATAAGCTTTCTGTCTTCTTAGACATGAAAAAATCCTTGCTGTGACAGCCTTTGTAAATACCCAACTGTGAGATAAGCTTCAGTCACACCTTTCAGAAGATTGTACACAGAATTTGTAGTGTTGCTTATCTTAAAATACATTCAGAAGATGCAAATTGTTGTTCATTAGTTCAGATGCAGGGAAACTGCTGCAAATACCTTGCTTGCAATGCTCTAAATTATAATAATATTCATACAATGCTTCCCATCTGAAAGCTGTACAGACTTAAATTCTTTCACCATTGTTACATGAATATGAAAGATGGAAGTATTATTTCCTTATTGCTATTACTGGGCAAAATGAAACAGAGAAGTTGACTGAGAACACAAGATTGCACATTAAACCTGTGTTACAGCTGGAAATGAAACCCTATCTTATATTCCTTTTCTGGAAGAGCCTTTCTTCCTTCACATTCTTCATATTCTTTACTGGGATTAGTGCTTGATCAAGAGCAGTAGCTGTCCAGGAATTAGAATCTGGAAAGCATTGCTTTTGAAATACAGAAGTCACTGAGATTGGTAGTAAATTGAGCAAAGTCTTATCTTGACAATGGGGAACCTTTAACATGTATGTCATGAAATAGAAGATGGAAATATTTTCAAAGGGAAAGTTAAATTTATAATTTTTGTTTGTTCTTACTCATTTGTCTGTCGTGTGATAAAGAATTAAGGGGACAGGCCAGGTAGAAGTGAGTGAATGTTACAGGGAGCTGCAGACTTCCGTGGCCAGTGAAATTACTGGAATAATTGGAATTATTATTTTGAGGAAGTCTTAAAAGTAAATTGTTAATATAGATAGGTTGGAATTTTATGAAAAAATAATTAAAAGAATATATGTTAATGATTGTGTATGTATATTTCTGTGCCTACTTTTTTATGTCTTACTCTTTTTTTCTGTTGCCAATTATTTTTTCCTGAGTGCTGCAGTTTGGACTAAAGCACTATTAAACCTAATGTCCCTGAAAGTAACTTTTGGAATTTTAGCAGAAATGGTTCTGCCCTCTGTATGAATGAGAAAAGATAAAAACCACTGTAGTTTGTTCCTGTTAAAAATTCTCTTGAAGAGAATTTTGGGGATGAGTGGGGGACAGACACCTTACAGCCAAATACCTCCATACGGAACCTGCAGAGAGAAAATGAGAGTGAAGGAGAAAGCCTGGCAAAGAGCCCTTGGGGATGAAGGGAGAAGAGGCAGGGAAGTCCTTGGGCAGGAGGAATTAGAAATAAGAGAGTGAGAGAGGAAATGAAGTGACTGGTAGGAGATGTGGCCAAGGGGGAAATAGTAAAGGAGTGGGTGAAAGCATAGGGACAGGAAAAGGCATGGGATCGGGGTGAAAGGACTGGAAAGATGAGATGAGAAATTATTCACTAGGCAAGAGGAATAGTGCATGGGAGTCTGGCACTGGTGTAGAGAGCCTGAAGTGGAGAAGACACAGTTGTGAGATAGCAGATTGCAGAGCTGGAGTAAGAAGAGAGCAGCTGGGAAGATGGAGGAGGTGAGAGACAGAGAAATCCCTTCCCAAGCACAGAATGCAATGCATGAGTCCTGATTTCCATCCTGCATCCTTACTTTATAGCATATCCCTCTAGCAAAGGGTATGCTTTGCTTTCCTTAGTGCGTGTATTAGATGACAGAAAGTGTTAAATTTTATCTGATGAGGAAAGCAGCAAGTTACTTGTATGTGCTGTTAAGGTACCTGCATCAACAAATTGGTTCATTTAACATCAGATTAATCATAAGTCCACTATCTTACCTTGCGTATCATTTTCATTTCTGATAGCCTGAGTACAATGCAGTAATGCAGCAACACAGTAGAAAGCATATAGGTGTACAAAGAAATACTCTTAGCAGGCTGCACTGTAATGCAGTGACAAAACTTCCTAACACATTCCTTCTTCAATACAACAGGGAGTGTATAAGCTAATGATAAAAACTAGTCTGCCTAGGATCTCCTAAGGGAGGATGTCAGACAGATCTCAGGGCTTCTCAGGTGAATGGTAAAACAGAGCATGTTTTGGGGTATTAGTGGATATTTGAATGTCACTCTGTACTTTCAGGCTTGCAGTTTTGCGAGCAATATGTTAAAAGCTGTCACAAGGCACTGTACATAACGTATCTTTGCTGATGGTTTGTTGTCACATTAGATTGAGCTATACAGCTGAGTACTGCAGGGATCGACTCTAGACTTTATTTTGTATCCTCACTAGGGATTTGGAAGAAGTTAAATAGCATGCTAATGACATTGTGATAATCCTTACATTAGACTCTATAAGTATCAGCAAAGAAATCAGAGGAAAAAAGAGAAAAATAAAATTAAATGAGGGGTTATTTAGAGTAAAAATCTGAAAATGTACTTACCGTGTGATTCTGTAAATGTCTTTTGAGATAGAATTTCTTTTTGAAACATTAAAAACAAGACTGGCTACACTTTTAAACTGTAGGGTATGGACCAGCTCTTCACTGGAAGGAGAGGTGTAGGGCAATTTCTGCAATTTCAATTGGCTGCACCTGGGCTGATTCCCAGCTCTATTTTGGCCAAAGTGGGAAACCCAGAGGTCTGTCCATTAGAGCAGAGCTCCTGAGAATGACCATTATAAAAAAAGGGGGTTTAATTTCTTTGAAGACAAACAGTAGTGCTTCAAGTGGTAAAACAGAAGCATCACACTACTGGCAAGTTAGAGATTTAATTTTTATTATATGCTTTTGATATTAATAGATACTTACAATAGCCTTCTGCCTGATATTAGTACCATTCCTTATAGATCACCTTAAAGGCTATTATTACTTTATGCAGTCATCTTTTTCTTACAAAAAGGAATCTATTACTGCAAAGCAATGAGGTAGTTTCTACAAAGTTGCTGCCACTGACTTTACTCAAGCTTTTTCTCAAGTGCAAAGGAGTATATAATACTAGTCAGATCCTCTTGCACAGCTAGCACATATCTTTAACATTTTCATAGCAAATTTCAACCTCTGCTAAGTTCTCCTAAAGCCTGTCTGCCTGAGATGTCGTGCATTGTAAAGGTTACGTATATATTATGACGATATCCTCAGGCCATGACTTTTTAAATAAAGTTTTCATGTTTATCATATTAAATCAAGAAATGACATTTCAAGTTGATGTAGTTTACATTTATTATGTTGGATGTGTTTATCTGCTTTGTAAAAGTAGAGTTTGAAACATTTGGATGAAAGGTTTGAATCTATACCCTAAATTTATAGAACAAATATAACTTGCAAATTCTTACAGAAAATGATCCTCAGTCATTAAACTTCTTATGACAGAAATGATCAGTGTGATCAATTACTATATTTTTCTGTCTGGATTCAAATTGTAGCTATGGTTTTCCATAAACTGTTCAAGAACTGGCACAGTGTTATGACATTCCGATAGATATCTGTGTTGATAATTTAAGTAAGATATAGTAGGCAGTATTTTCAGAAAGCTGAGAAAAGTCCTAAGGCTTTTTACTGAAGACAAGGGAGTATTTAACTGTTTATATTAGTGAAATTGGAGTTAGACTGATTTCATGTGTGTTCTTTAGAAAAATATAAACCATGTTTCAAAGTTTTTGTATTAAGATATTCCAGGTAAGGTTTTAGGCTATACTTTTTCAGGAAAAGAAGGCTGTATTTTTGTTATTTTTACAGAATCATAAAATAAAAATGCAGCGTGAAGTTCTTAAAAATAACATATGCAAATTTTTACAGTCCTTATGCCTGATTTTTGCAATATCATCATTGTACAGTTTTGTTGTAACTGACTTCTGTGACATGATCCATTCTGAAATGCTGAATAAAAGATTACCCTATAGATTTCAGCATTTCAGGATGCTTGTTCAGCTTTATCTTTAGGAATAAGTTTTAAATGGAATAATGAATTCTGTTGCATATATGGTAGAATTAGACAGCTGCCACAGAATAGCTCATTTGATTGGTTCTATCTGTGTTCTTACGCTGGACAAGGCAAACCAACTCAGAATAGCTTCTGTCTATGGAGTCACTAAGGTGGCCAAGGACATATAGATTTTAGTATATAAATCAGACATTGTGAGCCAGTGTATGTACCTCAAAGACATGCCTGAGATTTGCTTAAACACAACAACCAAGTACTTATGTTTCTTTAAACAATTATTTTTCTCATCTATCCTTCCATTTCCGCAGGAGTGTCTCATTCTCTGTCATGTGTCAAATCTGATGCTCAAGTGCTCATCAGGAGGTAAAATATCTAGTGAAGTGAGCCCAAGCACAAAGTGGAGAGTCCTGGGTTTTCACTGTGCTTCCACCTAAAGATGAAGTAGGGGCCACTTAGCCTGGGTCTAGCTGCGAGAGACAGTGTCCATCTGTGGTTTTGGTGAAGTGCCTAGTATATGTGAGGGTCATATTTAATGATCTCAGGGTCTTTAAAATAATCTGATTAACTGTAATCCTTTCACATTTTCATTTCTCTTATTTAAAGATGTTAAGAAAATAATATGCAACAAATATTAGTTACAACTGCAGCATTTACTGTTGATTAGGATGAAGTAGAAGAAAATAAATGGCTGTAAGTAAACACTCATTTTATTGATCATTATCCCAGCACCCTTTTATGTCATGTGAAAGCCTGATTTATTTTGGATTAGTAACTTGGTCTCAGTTGGCCTGGACTGAGTACATAAAAAGCATAATGTCCATTTTATATCATTTACAAACTCCTATATACTTTTTGTGCAGCTATTACTTACTGTCATTTAATGTCAAAAGAGTACACTGTGCTAAACCAGTGATGTCTATACTAGGAAAGGAGGAGAATCTGGAACTATTCTTGCTGTGGAGGCTGATTCTTGCCCAACCCATAGCTCTGCTTTGTGACACAATAAACTGGCATTCAAAAAAGCAGCCCGTTCTATGATTATGAAGATGAATATGACAGAAATTAGTTAGTATGGCTTAGACTCAGGCAGAAAACAGGTAGAAATATCTGAAGAATCTGATTTGGAGGCATTTGTGATAACATACAATGACAAGAACTAGAAGTAATTTCAATGTAGGCATTCCTTTGCCCAGATACCTTTATTTAATGTTACTTGGAGATGAGAGTGCAAACCCCTGAGGTTTACTGAAACATTGAACCCAAAGCTGCCACATTCTGGTTGAGTTATTAGTTCTTTAGTTCATTAAGCTGCTACTTAAAAAGCAGTTATGGCCACATTGAAAGGGAGAGAAGCTGCTTCTCTGTTCTGCTTTGCATTTCTGAAGTGGCCCAACAATGTGAAGTCCATGTGAGGATGTATCTAAGACAGTGTTGGGCCCAGGTGGGCTGTTGTGGATCCCATTCTGAGCCACTACCCGAATCAGTCGGTCATATGGGTCAGTTTCCCGTTTTCTATTCCACAGAATGGGTTTAAGCCCCCAGCTTCTCAACTGACTTAAGCCCTAAGTGAAAGTGTCTCAAGTTCCCACATTGGTGATAATCAGTTGAGAACGTGCTGAAAATTTCCATGCCTCTTTCCATTACATGTGTAAAGAAAAGTCAGTGCTGATGTTTAAATTCTTATTTATTAATAGCCGTGTGTAACATTTCAGGTACTTGAGTTTTGTGCTTCTTGTAGTTTTGTACATGGTTTCTTACTGACAAAGCTGTTCATTATTGTTGGGTTGCCATGGAGTACTGATCACACGGATCTGGGAATAATAACCCATTATGCTAATATAGCTTGTCATTGTGTTTGATGTGATGTGATGTCCCATAACAACAGCTGATGGCTGTATCTAATACAATTTATGGTACAATCACAGTTTATGGAACAGTGTACCCTCTTTTTGCCACCTTCTTTTCTATGAATTATCTTTTTGATTCCATACCTATTTACAAAACCTTTTATGCATTTTTTTAGGTCAGTATTTTTCTGGTTTTAATTTCTTCCTACAAGGAGAATCAGAGTTTTTTTCAAAGAAAACTTCTGGCCTATCTGCTTAATGCTACAAATATGTCTTTCTTCAGAGCTCTCCTTGAGCTGCTCCCTTGGAGCCTCAACTTTGTGTTATAAAATTCTCTTTGGGACAGAAGCAGGACAATTTACTGAATTTTCTGAACTTCTTAGGTACTATAAGAGAAGAATGAGGTCAACAGTTGAAATACATTATTCTATAATGCATACAGCATTACCACAACCTTTCTTACTGAATTTTGTACTGTGACTGCTATAGAAGGAATAGGTTTTGAATCTTTGAATTGGTTCAACTTTATTCAGTAGCAGATGATCAGGCGTTTGTTGGTGATCTGTAACATGCACTAAAGTGTGGTTTTAGCCTTTTCCAGATTCTCAGGACAGTCCACCTTCAGGTGCATACAAACATACTTTCAGTAACAGCATTTCATTCATTGTTCTGTGCTCCTCAGACCTTCACTCAGTGGAATATGACTTCCCTGGAGTACGTCACTGCGCTTTCAGAAAATTTCACATTTCTATAGAAGCAGTCTGTTAAGGCAAACTACAGTTTGCCATGGTTACTACTTTTACTTATAAAGCATATTTTAAAATTATTCTGGCAATGTACTTTTTCTTTAAAATATTCCCCGAAAATTTAATCATCCCAATAAACTGTCTCCACTTTCATGTTCTAGGGTGCATTTTACAAAACAAATATTAAAATCACTTTATGTTTTGACAAAATGTGTTTGACAAGAAAACCATAATATCAGAAAATTATTACATATATCACAAAGATACTCTGACCACACAGGGTATATTTGTACCTGGATATACAAAGAGAAATTAAGTACTGATAGACATTCAGACTTCTCCTTTTTTACATTATCAAGATTAGAGATAGAAGAATCCTTCTTAGGACATCTGTATCATACCTTCACCAATGCTGATTGTTCTCAGCAATATGCTTTCTACTAATGTATTCAACGAGTCATAAATTATACAACCAGAAAAAACATTGTGTCATCCAGTCTGTTCTCTTCATAGAGCAGGCTTTATGGCTTCTCTGAATTAATTTCTGTTTGAGCTAAAGCACATCTTAATTTAAAAAAAAAGTCTTAATTTAAAATTTCCACTAATGGAAGAATCAGCACCAGCCTTAATAGCATTCTGGTGGTTAATTTCCTTCCCTTTGTGTTTAACTTCTTTAATGCATTTGTCTGGTTCAAAATTCCAGACGTTGGATGTTACTGAGTGAAAAGCTGTCTGTTAGCAAATTTCTGTTTCTGATATTCATGCTTAGCAGGCATGGAAATAATTTCATCTAAGTTTCAGGCATTGTTGGTGTTTATATTACATCTGTCGTAGTCAAGCCAGCCTTTCAACCCTTAAGATTCTGTGATTCTATGAGAGCCAGTGGAGAGAAATGTGCACTTTTAGGATACAGTTCAGATAAGCTGCTTTAGATATGTTGATTAGGAGGTAATGTGTCACACCTTGGATGTACCTGAATGATTGTCTTGTCTAAAAAGGCCTTTTGGATGGAGTGGCTCCATGTAAATATGTTTTGCAAATAAGTGCCGTTATAGGTGCAATATGATGATATGATTAGAAGACTGTAACTTTCCTGTGATCAAACTCAACTAAGCTTTAAGGCTGGTTTTCCAGTCATTAGTTATAGTTGCCTTTCCTGAATGTCAGGTTGCAGATACCTAAACAGAACTGAGCATCCAGTAGTGGTAGCAGAGAAAGTGGTAGTGAAGCAGTAGAGCTTTCCTGCTTTTGCTTTTGTTTATCCTGCTTGAAAAGGCTCTCCATAGCTCTTCAGGTCACAAGAATAGCAGCCTGTTTTCGACACATTAGTCATCCTGGTCTCAGGCCTTCTTTTCATAATCAGTGCTCCCCAGGAATAGAAAGCCTTATTCTGTCCATGTGGCATGCATTCTTTGTCTCTGGCTATGCAATGCTCCATACTTTAGAATTAATATCTCATATATTCTTTGCTTGCATTTAGTTTTCAAAATATTATTCAAAGTAGGAGGATCCTTTTACTGCTTTTTCGGTCTGTCACTCTTAATTTGTGTTTTGCCTCTATACTTTATAGAAAAGTTTTCTCTTTTATGTCATTAAAAGTAAGGATAAATAGTACAAGACCATGAACTGGTCTCTGTACCTCCACAAGAAGTACATTCATTAGAGTGTAATTCTCCTAACTCATGTTGAGAAGTATCTGTTACTTAACTTTTAGTCTATTTTAGTTATGAATGTTGATTTTTTTTGTTCTTATTTTACAGTTTGGTAAGATATGAGTCCATTTGCCAAACACAAATATAAGACTACACTTTTAACCTCATTAACCAAATTTATAATGTCATTAAAAGATACAGTTAGATTAATAAAATCTATCTGTAAACCTGTGCTTATGGCATTTATTATTATTATTATTATTATTATTATTATTATTAATTATTCATTATTATATATTATTATATTATTACATTTTGGTTCTTTATTAATCAAATGCAGCCTTTCCTTCCTGAATATCAGGCCAGCTGTGTTGTGGTTGCCTGGATTGTCCTTGCTGACACTCTGAGAAACCTGATATCATCATTCATTTTTCCAAAGCCCTCAAGAATACTGAATTTCCTTTGAATATCTCACAAAAGTAATCTTTTCATTATTTTCAGATGTAATTAGACTCTTCATTTTTTATTAAGGAATTATTCTGTTTTCTCATTATCTAAGCTGTTTGTTGGGAAAATCCAATGCTAACCTTAGGATTCTTTATTTTCATAACTAACTGATGCAGATTTAATCTCTGTAGGTGCCTGTTCCTCTCCAAATTTAATAATATATTTCTTACAGTCATTTACTCCAAAACATTTAGACATTTCAATAGGTAGATGGAGTTTTCTGTAACAGCCCGATGACCAGCATGAGAGCAATGTCCTGTCAATGTTTTGTTTGGTATTTGCAACTGTCTGGTCATTCAGAAGGTCCCTCGGACAGCAGCTGAATTTCATGTGCTTCACTCATCTGTTTAAGTGAAAGTTTTTCAGTAGACAGCTGTATTCAAGCCAAACTTTCAAAAACCTTCACTGAGTTCATATGGATGGTAAAAGTCGTTGTTTTATTGCTGCTGGTTTTATATTTCAGAGTCACCATGAAAAATATTTATGTCCTGGAGTCTAAGTCTAGCAAAGCAGCAAACATTTACATTTGCATTTAGGCTTGTGGTTAAGAAACAAATGAACTCTACTTTCAAAGAAAAGGTTATTAATGTAATGTTAATAAAGGGTTATAAGATACCTCAGCGTCATAATGCTCTGTGGCTAATAAAAGATGAGACATTTTTGTGTTGTCTGTAAGAAAGAGGCCAAACAATGTTTAATTTAATATAGAAGATAGACAATGTTGTGAGTGTGCTGCTGCAGCCATTATTAGGTAATGGCAATAAGATTTGAATCACACATAGAGTAGGGGAATGATAATTATAATTATTAAATCAGATTTTGGACGAAAAATGTTTTCTCTGCTTTTCTGTTTTTTTTTCATAGATGTTACTTTGTATGCTCCGCTTTAGAGGGAAACAAGAATGATATCTGACTTCACAGAAATCTATCCTATGGTTTCTTCACAGAAAGCTTCACAACATTTTGTAACAGTTTTCTTGGTCTGTGGAGGTTTAGCTTGCCAGTTTAGTGCCGGTTGTGGCTTGGTTTACTCTTGGTATTATCCACCCGCACAAGGAAGGGTATGAATCCTAGCCAGCAGCAGCTTAAATGCACCACAATGCAGTTCAGTCTGTACAAGATGCTCTCAAAGAGTCTGCTGTCATAAAGAGTGAGAGTCATCTCTTATAACCTTGGATGCATATCATTGTTGACAATTCTCCTTCAGTAAACACTGACAAATGATAAGCACCTCTAGAAACTGATTTATTTAAGCTAAGAATCTAAGAAAGATATGATGAATTACCTAGAAATGTGAGTCTCTTCATTTACTTTACTTGGAGCCTAGATGGCTAGATTAAATTCAATATTTAGCCTGTAAGTGGCTAAATTTGAACCTTTCCTAAAACACAGCCATATAATAGATCAGGTGCATCAGAAGGTCAAGGAAGCAACTGCTGTTTTAAATATTCTTCTTCAGTTTTCTTCTTTGTAACATAATCAAACCTGACATCATATTTGTTATGTCATGAAATAAGGAAAACTCTTTGGGGAATCAGCTCTGAAGATATTGAACAGTGTTAAGTCAATTCACACGATGCAATTTCAGAGGGAGATGAGCCACAATCTGTTTCTTTTTGTGCATCAGTAACAAAATACTGCTTATGTTTACACAAGTGCATTACAACACAGCCAGGTTTTCATTCAACAGGTCTACATTGCACAGAAGCCACACCATCCATAAGTGATATGCTGTTTTCATTCCTGTGAAACACATGAGTTTTTAATAGCATGAACCAACAATTGTCAGACAAACAAATTGTGGACAAACAGACAACAAAAACCTGAGGGGCGATTCTAGTTCTAACGTCTGAGATTCCTACTGAAATTGGAGTAGGACTCAGATGCAAGCATTTGATGTCTTTCTATAGTAAAAAAATAAACAGTTTCATTATCTTTTTAAAATTCCATCTTATCTGGATTCTGACAGTTTTATTGTAAAGGAGAAAAGGAAAAACACACTCTCTCCAAGAGAAAATACATAGGGAAGGAAGATGCAGGTCACATCCTCCCTGTTTACTGGTGTCTCTTTTGGAAGTATCTGTTCTCATTTGGACTCTTTTAGCCTTGTGCTTCCTCGGCACTTTTCCAACTTCCCTAAAAATAATTCTTCAGCTAACACCCATCAACCACAAAATGATGGGAATATCTTCATCTCTCTGTCTCTGAAAAGCAAAGTAAATCCAACAAAACATCTGTCTTATAGTAAGCTATTTTCTGATCTGACTAAACCAAAGTGGAGGATAGCTCTTTCCCCTAGTACATAAAAATGTGTAAAAAAAAAAAAAAAGTATGGACACCTTTATTTAAAAGAAAATGCTTTTTAAGCTTTATTTGAGCCAAAAATATTTCTGGCATCATTTCAGAAAGAAACATTTTCTTTGTTTTAATTTTTGAAATGTTAGTCTACTCATTTGAAAACAAAAATTTGAACATGCCTTTCTACTTTATTTGAAGATTTTACTTTTGGAGTAACTGGAAAAGATAGCAAAACTAGAAAAGAACTATCTAGAAAAGATACTAAGATTTTGAAAGTAATGTTAATCTCAAGCCTTTAAAGAGGCAGCATGTCATTACCATATAAAACACAGAAACTGAGAAATATTTATGTTTCATTTGGATCCCATCAGAAGGAACATAAATATTTCCTTTAGTGAGAAGTCATCCCCAAATGGAGCACTCAAGTGGTAAGTGAAAATTGTTTTGAGATTGTCCATGAGATTTCCTGTGTCATTTGGCTTTTTCAGTCTTAAATCTTATGATAAACCAAGCAAAATCTAAAAGTGGCTCCGCTAAAAGTCTTATATGCCTAGATTCCCACATATCTTCAGCACAATGATACAGGTAAACAAGAAAATAATGATGTACAGGGAAGAGAGCAGAATAAGAATTTGTGAGCAAAGAGAATGGGCAGAATTGCTGTCCTGCCTCATTCAGATGTCTTGCAAGGATCTGAGATAAGATCCTAGGGAATGTTGTGAAAGTGCTCAACCACTGGCCTGCAACTTAGGCAAAAGAGAGAGGTAAAGTCATAGTTGTTGGGAGCATTGCAAAGTCAGTGAAAAGGACTTCATAAAATGGGTGGATGTCTATGACAGAATTTCCTATTTATTTGTTTGTTTTTGTCAGTCATCATTCTTGAATTCCCTACATATGGAGACGTGGCCTCTTGCAAGAGCAGAAAATGTGTTCCACCCGCTGTTTTCCTCTACAGAGTCTGAAATGAATTACCCGTCTCTTGCACACAATTGCAGCACACATCTGACGACTACCAAGCTTAACCCTAACCTGACAGCAGCTGAAATGTGAGGGCTGGAAGGTTGCTAGTGGCTAATATAGCCAAATGACCAGTTTTAACCTTTCCAAGGTATGAGGCTGAACAAGATCCTTAGCTTCAAAGCTACCAGGCACTTCACCACATCCATATCAAATAAGACCTGCCAGTGTCTGTTGGGACTCTTCTAATGTTTTCCAGAGCCTGGGCAGAGGTATCTGTATTAAACTGGTTATTTCTTCACGGGGTTCTTCTCTGAGTGGAATTAGCATTTGAGGTCTTTGTAGATGTACAGAGAAGAGCATTCCCCACAAGCAGTATTTTAGCATCTGTCAGGCCTACTGATTGGCCATATACTGATTTTAATGGATGCTGCATTTTGTTTCTATCCTGCAAAGGACTGAATCAGATTGCTAAGAAATGATCACATCTGGAACTTGTTCTGAGTCTCCACTCTGCACATCGTTGTCCACCCAGGATGCAGGGAAGGGCAGAATAACTCACCACCATATCTTAGACTTTCACTTTCCATATACTCTGGATGTATGCTGAATTCTTCCTCTTCATTTTTCACTGTAAATCTTCCTAAGAGAGGATCAGAAACATAAAAACGTCAGACATAAGTAGCATCAATCACTTGTCTTAAAGTCCAGTACTTTAAATAAATCTATTTCCTATCATATGTATCACACGTCATTAATATTATTGTTTTTGTTGGTTAACTGTATGCCCTTACAGATATTTTTTTGTGAAACGTGCAAATGAATTATGAAAATAATGCTTACATTAAAATAGTCCTACTACCTCACCTTATTAATATACTGGATTAAGATTAAGATAAAAGTGGATCTGGAAGATTTTTATTTTGTTTCCTTCAGCGAAAGTTTGCATTGAATTTCATTCTCTTTGTCTATCAAGCTCAAACTAACTGGGAACATTTTTGAAGGGAGAAAAAGCCAGTTTTTGGTAACATTGGCACAAGTACCATATCCTTGTAAATTAAATTCTTCACACTTTATTTAATCATGTGTTTTCTTTTTAATGTTATAATTGCAGTTTTCAAACAAAGAAAATTTTCTGAAGAGTTATTTCAGCAGATGTATAATTATCCTTAAGGATATGTAGCTTCTCACTGACTCAGCTTGCAAAGAGAAGAGACTGTTGGTTTTATGGCAAGAAATTTAAACTATTGGCCAAAAGACCTTAGTTAGAAAACAAAACCTATCCTGTGTTGTCTCTACACTTTACATTCCTGTACTAATTGCTTTCAGCTTGGATTGTATGATAATACATGTGTTTGATATGCATGGTTTGTTTATGTCGAACTCTATTATCCTGTCTCATGTTCTTGGAGTGCCTGAAGTAGTTTCACTAATCTGTCAGCATAGTATGTACTTGTGGATAAATATAGACTTGCAGCCACTGTGAGTGGTCATCATCATATGCTGAAGCTAAAAATTACCGGAGGCCTGCTTGAGCTCACACGTTGTAGGTCTTTAGCACTTGTCTGTTAAAAAATAAAACTAAAAAACTAAAAGAAATGTCTGCCTCGAGGCTGAAAAATTTTTAGTGAAGTATGAAACAAGATTATGAAACAACTCCTTTCCTTTTCAATCTTAGTTAGAAAAGAATTCTAACTTTTCTAACTGAAGGAGTGGAACATTTCAGGTATTCCCAGTCTCATGGATATTACAGTAGCATGTTGGAGAAAATCCAGTGTGATCGGCTTTATAAAGGGGCTCGGTAGGTATGAAAATACTGCAAATACATGTTTTGGTTTGTGCTACTAGTTTGTTCGTTGTTCCTAAAGTGTAAATTTGGCTGAGTTAATTAAAAAAAAAAAAAAATCCAAAACGCAATCTCTGTTTCTTCTGCTTAAAGATACTAAAAATTCAGTAACTGTGTGAAGTTGAAGTTCTGTCCAGTGTAGCAGAGACTCTTGGCTTGTGCGTTACAATTGTTCTGTTGTTTTGCTTTGTCTTAGACCTTTAAGAAAAAGACCTGTAGCATAAATCATAGCAGAGACTCTCTCCTACGATAACTGAATTTTGTACTCATCCCTGTTGTTAGCTTAGTGTCTCTGTGGGTGTACTTTTTTACAAGTATTTCTCTGATCAGGGAAATGATCAATACATGAAAAAAATGTATCACATTGGTGACAACCATATGTGATATTACATTGCTACCTCCATATTTACTCCTTGTTTTTAATTTTTAAATAATAGATAACACTGAGAAAATCTTATGGTTGAACTAAATGAAAATAGTAGTAAAAAAGCATCCTTTGAAAAATACATCCTTGTTAGAGCTAGAGTAGAGAAAGTGCGAACATGTCTTGGAAACAAGAATATTAGTAGAGGGAACAAACTGCTCTCAGACAGAATTTCAACCCAAAATGGTACAGGAGTTTTATAGTTGGTCAAGCATAGTTAATATTTTTTACAGGTTTTTACTAAGAGAGGAGCTTCAAATATGTATGCGGCTTTCTTAACCTACAGATTTCTCGCTATTGCAGAGACCTTGGGCATCAGGGTTATCATGGTTTCCTGCATGTATACCCCCATTCATTCTCCTTGGGAATGCACTGTTTTGCTCTAGGTGAACGGTTTAGTTTAGTGCAATACTTGTGTGGTGACTGTGTCAGGAGTTCAAACTAAATGTTTCAAAGGTCCATTCTGGTACTTCTCTTTGCAGAACATTATTATTTTGAAGCCAGACAGTAGAAACTTAATTTGTCAATGAACTATTTGGAATTGAGTATACCCCCCCACCCCGATATCTTCTTCTGCATAAACCCATATAAATTATTTCTCAAGTAAAAAATATGCCTTTTATTTAATAGGGCAGTGTTTCATTGGCATAGATGGCAAAAATTTACACATCCGTTTAATTTCTGTTTCAAGGCTCACATTATAATGTATCAACATAAAGGGACTAATCATGGATGACTTTAATGCAGCTATTTTTTAAATTCTGAATCCTTGATTTCCAGTTTTATGTATCAGAGGCAACTTTTTTGTAATGAGCTTTGTAGGGTGCTAAGTCTAGTGACGTCATTTAGTGATGGGCTTGGCAGTGTGACGTTAGTGATTGGACTCAATGATCTTGAAAGCCTTTTCCAACCATAATGATTCTATGATTCTGTTAAAGCTTGTATGTCATGAGTATAGAAGTCAGTGATAGTCTAGAACCAGGTTTTTGCAATGCAAATATCAGGCATATGCACATGCTTGAGATAATGGAACTGAAAAGACACGAGAAAGCCAAACGTATGCAATTGCCCATGATCAACTCACAATCAACTAAGAGCCCTCACACTGTTGGCAATGTTAACTTGCACACTTAAGATGCTTATATAAAGTTAGCAGCTACAAAATGATCCTTTAAAAATTTGAACTCAATCAGGGTCATATGTCAGTCATTTCAGTAGTGCTGAAATTGCTGTAGCAATGATAAATGTTGACCCCCAGGATATCCTTTTACTTTCTCTTGGGCGAGAGGCTATAAAGTCCTATACTTCAGAGAGAGGTAGAAGTTTTGTGTGCAATGACAAATCTCTCAAATAATTGCATTTCTCTATCACAGTGTGCAAATGATTGATTTCTCATTTTGATATCTGGAAAAAAAAAAAGTAGCTCAGCCTGTGTCACAAACCAAACAGCATCGCTGTTAAAACGCTTCCTAGTAAGAATGACTGTGTGGATTTAAATTCCAGTCTCAAAATCCTGGCTGAATGCCACAGTGACTGAAGATAAGGGTGACAACTCCCAGGCTGTGTGACTACAGTTTCTTAAACTTGATTTCATAAAGACGTGAGGCATGCATGAGCTCCCACACTGCCTTCTTTTCTTCCATCCTTCCTGCATGACCTTTTGTAGTAAATTTTGATCTTAGTAGACAATTTAGAACAAAATTTCCCAAGGAACAGAAGGCAAGCTTGCATTTCATTAGACTCCTACAGATTCCTTGAAGAGGGAGCCTAGGATGATTGTGGTAGCCAGAGAGAGGTGGGTGGTGCAGCCTGGGTGTGGTTGGCTTGGCAGAGGCTGGTTGGTGGGCAGCCTGCCTACCCAGCCCCAGGCACACAGCTCAGGAGGGACCTTGGGAACCAGTGGCTGAGGAGAGTCTGGGATGGTGATGGGGGGAAGAGAGGGCTTTTACAGCACACAGAGCATAAATCTTTAGGTAAATTGGTCTCACTACTCACAAAACCCCATTTTTCCTAACTGAGCACTTGGCTATCAAGCAGATTTTGTGAACAGATGTGAGACAGTCAAAACCACACACTAGTGATTTTAAAAATATTGTCTAACTCCCTAAAGCTATTTGTGGACAAATTTCCATTACCTAGTATATTTGATAGTCCATATAAATTTGCATCTGATCCTCTGCATCCCACCGTCTTCATGCTTAAACTTTAGGAGAGCCAAGCTGATGACAGAAGAGCAGTAGCACTTACGCTCTTTGGTGGCTTTTTTTTTTGTTGCTTTGAAGCAGATTATTATTTGGAATTACACTGTATTTTTAGAAACAGTTTTGTTCAATATAAACATAGAACTGTTCTATACACATTGTTTTATTCAAAGAGCCATAATGCCAGCCAGACCCCATAATTACACTTTTGTTCACAAAAATCAAGTGAAACTTTGCAGGAAATAAATCTGGCAGGAAACATTTATTGGGGTAGAGAAGTGGTGCTGCTGTGCTGAAGAGTGATGGCATACTTTGTCAATCAGAAAAGTTGTTTGCAGAGTAAAGTATGGATGTGTTACACTTGCAAAATAATAGCTACATGAAGAAAAGCATTTTTATCTTGCATTATAGTCACATAGTAGACTTATAAACTGATTTTCTAAAGGAAAACACATTCTCTTTTCTCCAGTGCATGGTTTTCATTTTCCAGTGTATTAATTTAGGGTCTGATTCTGCCCCATCTTGAATACTCTCAAATAACAATGTAGTTGGGATTTGGGTTTTTTCTATCTTTTTTTTCTTTTCTTTTTTGCGCAGCAACATTATGTTAAAGCATTTAGGGGAGATCTAAAATCTCATTGATTCTTAAAACAATCTCATGCAATTAATAATTGGCAATTGCTTTCAGTAGTAGCAATTCCATTCCTCAAAAGGAAAGGCTGAAGGCATTAAATGTGCAGCATCCATCATTGTACTCCTTTATAGCTTTCTTGCTTGCTTGCTTTCTTGCATGCTTTCTAACTTGGATGCAATATACAATGTAACACTGTGGAATGCAATGCGATGGGGAAATGTTTTAATGGTATTACTACACAGTATTTTCCACAGTTTGTATTGCATTGAAGCACCTCTGTTCCAATCACCAGCCATGCTCACGGGTGCTTACAACACATATGTTGCGTTCAGAATGGCTAATGGCTGGTCTTCCTAGTTTTACTTAGTTTGCTACTTTTAAAGTCTCTGGCAAAGCTGACAAAGGGTGCTACCAGTACCTGCCTGAGGACCAGACACGACTTTTATTGACAGTAAGAGCTAAGCCTGAGGATTTTGGTTTGGAACTTATACACATGGAATAGTAGTATTTGAATTAATGAGGTTCTGTTTCATAGTACCACAATTTATTTTTCCTTCAGTTTTGCAGAAAAACAGAGTTAATCCTAGTACATAATATCTTGATACTGGTTATGGTGAATTCACAGAGTTACTAGATAGTTTATATTGGAAGGGATCTCAGAAGGATGATTAGTCCAACCTGGGATCTCAGGAGGATGGTTAGTCCAGCCTCTGCTTACTAACCTGAGAAAGTTTCTCAGGGGTTTGTCCAGTCAAGTTTCAAGTGTCTCCAAGTGTGGAATTTCTACCGTATCTGTGTACAAGTTGTACCAAGTGTTTGATCACCCTCTCACAGTGGATTTTTTTTTTCTTATATCCATTTGGAATTTCCCACATTCCAACTAGCATTTGTTGCCTTTCTTCCTGTCACTGTGCTCAAAAGAGAATCTGGCTTCATCCCTAGTATACATCATTATCTAGCTGAAGACTGCAATAAGATCTGTCCTTAGCCTTCTCAAGGTTGAATCAGTCCAGCACTCTCAGCTTTTACTCATTTAGCAAGCACCTAAGCCTCTGACCATCTTTGTGATCTTCACTTGGCCGTACTCCAGGATAGCAATGTCATTCTTGTATGAGGGAGCCCGAAACTGGACACAGTACTCCAGATGTGATCTCACAAGTACCAAATGGGACTGTAGAGCTTGGTACTTTTAGGAAAACTAATACATAATCAACATTTTTTGGCCATGAAAAACATTTTGTGTTTGACTCTTCATAGAAGATTTATACTAGTGAAACATCATTGTTGTTGCAAAAGGAGTCATTCTTGATTGATGCCACTGTGAATAAGGGGAAAATCAGGCCTTTTACAACTCACTTCAGTCAAAAGACCAGACTCTTGACTTTTGCAGGGATAAGTCTGTTGAATAGCAATGAAGAATAAATTTGCTACTTGACAACTGAGTTACAGAGCTGGCCTCCAAGTCAAATGATAAGAAATAGGATGGTTTTCAAACAGTTAGGTATCACCAAGTCTTACCATGTAAAAAAAAGAAGATTGAGTGTGCACTGCATATTAAACACTACTTAGTTTTAATATGTAAGATTTCAACTTTGATTTCTTCCTTTCTATGTTATGTACATTTTACCTATAACTATACCATGGTAATCATATTTGTGTGTTGTGCATTTCTTTGAGTCTCCAGTTTTGCTTTGACATATAGTGTAGTAGGCCATTGGGATCCTCTGGGAAAGCTAAGACATGTTGAATTACCCAAAAGTAAAGGTGTCTTTTCTACATTTCAGCTTCTCCAGTTGGTAACGGATATATCAAGCCACCCGTCCCACCCGTTTCTGGTACACAGAGAGAAAAAGGACCTCCAGCCATGTTGCCTATCAACGTGGACCCAGACAGTAAACCAGGCGAATATGTCCTGAAGAGCTTGTTTGTTAACTTTACTACTCAGGCTGAACGCAAGATTCGCATCATCATGGCAGAACCTCTTGTGAGTAAAAAGAAACTCTAAGTATATATGTGCTTTGATTTGAATTTATTTTTGAGTCAGGCTTGCTTGCCATGCAATGAGGAATATTTTGTGTGTAATCTATGTTGGAACTTGATAGTGTTACCCAAACTGTAAGATAAGCTATTATGCCAGTTAGAAGGTTGTGGGAGAGGACAGAGTTATGCAAGATAAGTCAAAGGAGTGACGTGAAAAGGAATTTATATTTTATTTCTGTTTGCAGTATAGGCACGTGTTAATGTGATTGAGAGGCAGAAGGGATGCCAGTCAGCATAGATTTCACTGTTGGGAGAATGATCACTTGAATCAAAATATATTAGAAAAACAGTATTTCTGAAGATTTCTAGTTTTCAGCTAAAAACAGTGAATAGTACTGCTGGCTATTAGTTTAGTTCTGACAGTACTAGATTTCATAATCTAACAAAGTGCTGTAGTGCCTGTTTTCCACGTAAGAAAAACTACACAGCATTTGAAAAAGGAGCTACATTACAAGGTCTTGCAGTGTCAGTGAGAGAACCATCATTTATATTTTAGGAAAATTTAGCATACAAGTATGCCCACTGCAAATTGTCTTATGTAACTGAACTTTTGGGAGTCTGCTATTTTAACTTGAGACTACATTTTATGTACATCCTAGTTGTTTTCAACAAAAATAGTTCTGTAACCTATATTTTAGGTCTGACAAGGTAAAATTAAAAGAATTTAAAATAACCAGGAACCTGTACCTCATGTAATATTTCAGATATAGATGTGAACCAGTGGCCCTGATTTATTCCCATTTCAGTTTGTGTTAGGATGATTTTGAATTGCGCTGTGTTGATATATTATCTTTGTTGCTTTGTGAAGCTGTGAATATCTGAATGTTGATCTTACTCCAGAGGTTGTTTAGTGAAATTTTACTTGGTAAATTCAACATAGAATATAAAAGAGACTGGAATGTCACCTTCTTCTTGTCAGCATATCAGAATGTATTTCTTACAGGAGTCTAACCGTGAGACACTAACAATAATTCAATGACATACTCACATCTTATTAATACTAATAGGACTTACAAGTTATGGCATGCTGCTATTTGAGGATGACTGTGACAAATGTGTTAGAAGGATTTTGTAGACATACAGTCAAAATGATCTTGAAATAATTAGGTTGTAATGGAAAAAGTGACAAGGGAAAAATGGCAAAAATTATTCTGGAATAGTGGCTAAGAATTTAAGTCCACTCTTTTGTGCAGTAGCTGTTGGATATTTATCAGCTTTGTTCCCAGATTTCTACTCCACTAACTAGAACTGTGACCCAGAAATCTCAGGGATTTGTGAGACAAAGATTGTAAATCAATGGTGCAGAGTTCCCCTTTGGCCTTTTTTCACAATAGGTAGTCAAATGGTGAGCTCTTTGAAGATTCTGTTCTAATTAAACTCAAGTATACTTCAAAGAAAATCAAACTTGCAAAGTGTTCTAACACTGAGATGTTTCTAGTTTGAATTCTCTAAGTCATTACAAGATATGGCAGTTCACTTTTGTAATGAATGATGAATACTTATCTTCTAGAGAAGCTAAAATTATCTGCTTATAATTCCATTTTCCTCTGTTTTATCAGCTTACGTTCAAACTCTGAAATAATTATGGGATTAAAGATTTACTGATATATTTTTTACCTAGATATTTCTTTTCATACACACATTTTGCCTGTTTATCCTTTCTGATTATCGTTACTATTGTTTCATTATTTTTTCTCATTTTCTTTGGTTTCCATGTGTATTTTAGATATATCCATTTCTTTCTTTTGCAATATTTACAAAGTCCAACTGTAAATTACAGTTTTCTGACAACTGTGGTGGAAAACTCAGTTTAAGTCCCAACATGAGTTGCAGATGCAACAAGATAACAATAAGTTTTGCTGTTTTCTAGGGCAGCAGTGAAGGGCACAGCACCCACCCCCTCCTGCAGGCCTATGGAATCTTGGCTAGGATGACAAGATTCCAGAGGCAGAGAGAGCAGAGAGCAATGTCACCTACTCCTCCTGCTGCCTTGGCTTTTAATTGAGTATGATTTGACATTTTGATTACTGGATCTGGCAGCTATCATCATAAAAAAATGCAGTCTCCAGTTCATATGTTTTCTAGGCATGAATCTAATGTCAACTACCCACTTCTAAATCTTTAACAAGTTAGAATGGAAACTCTTTGTTTCCAGATGTGATTTTTCTGAACTTTGGAGAATATTTCACTTAGAATTTCAGGTTAACTTTTCACCTGAAATATATCTGAAAATTATATCTGAAATATAACATGCATTTGAATCGTTACATTAAGCTCATAATGAGGTGGCTGATTTTTAATGATTAAAATACTATATGCACATTGTCAAATTATATTAATCCAAACTGGAGGTATTTGACAGCACAATTCATTAAAGCAATTTTTCCAGTTTCTAAAATAAAAATCCTATAAATTAAATTTAAATAATTTCTTCTTGAAAAACTTTAATAACTTCCTGCTTATTTTCTGTAAAGAATTATTCCCCTTTATCATGAATATTAAGTATTTTTCCCGCAGAACTTTTTTCACCGCTGAGTGCACTCACATTGAATTTTTATCAATTTCTATTGTAAATCTTCTCTGCATTGCTTCACTTACAAATACAATTTGATATTTTCTTACTCCTGATTTTTTTTCAAGAAGTGGTGACCTTAAAATGAAGCTAGGACAAGGAAGCCAGGGAAATATTTTTGCCTATTCAAATGATAAAAATGTTAATATATCTTAACACTGTGAAGAAAAAAAACAGAAAATAGTTTCCTTTTTAGGGCTGTTTATTATCACTTAGGGTAATAATCCATCCCATGCATACTGATCAGGCTAGTATATAAATACAGCTTTCAGCAGTACTTACACACAGCTGTAGACATTGATAAAACATAGTGAGCTACAGGCATTGACAGTGGTTAATGGTTGATTTAGCTGTTGGTAAACTTTCATTATGCCTTTCTCCTGAAAGCATCTTCTTTTACTGAGCTTTTCTAAATTCAGAACCTCTCTGAATAAGGAGCTCAAGAGCAGAATTTACTCATTATAAGATTAGGACTTTAAGCATATTCATGTATTCTGCCTCATTTTAGCAGGTAGATTTTATTTCAGCACTGGAGAAAAAAATGCTGAAAATGGGGGTGTGGTTGATACCAGTGTATTTATTACTTCCATTTCATTAGAAGTTCAAAGATATTAAAATATCAACTCAAAACAGGGATAGTGATAACAGCCAAGCAAGTTGGTTAGGAAGACTCTAAAAGGCCAAAAATGATGAAAATTTGGTTTTGCAAAGACTGACCAGCCAACATATACAGTGGCACCGCTGTCTGAAGCTTTAATCTAGGCTTCACTGAGAGACTAAATATGTTAAGGACAGACTTGGAAGAAAAGGGAGGTAGGTGTTTTTTGGTTTCTGAGGACTGACCTGTGATAACAAGTAAGATTTATGTGGCCTATAGTAATACCAAGCAGGGAACGGCTCCTTTGTTGATGTCTATAATGAGACACATTAGCATTACACAATTTTTACATTTGAAGTCCTCATGAATAGTTTGACCTATACGGGGACTTTGGACTCTTGTTTATTCACAGTGCACGGACAGGATTTACTATAAGGAGCAAGTAATTTTATGTAAAAGAGGAAAGGCAAACTGCTTCTCTCTATTCTAACTGTCCACTCAGTATGTGTGTGCCCAGATAAACCGAAGAGAAAACAACTTTATTTGAATAACTTTGTGCAAGTATATATTGAAAATGCTGTTCCTTTTTCGCCTGCAAAAAGTATCCTCCCTAGGACCTTCCTCTGTAAATGCTAGAAACATCCCAGAATCACATTACCATCTGTCCTTATGCACCTCTGTGTCACTCAAGGATAATGTCACTCATCATTAGTGTAATTCTTCTATTCCACTGGTGTTTCTGGTAGTCAAAATTCTATAAAGCATGTGGGCAGTCTGTCCAAACCTTTCGGAGCTTGTAGTTCATAGTATCATAACTCTGTATCTAATGTATTCAAGCTCTTTCTTTCTTTTGTATTCTTTATTTAGTATTTAAATGATATAAGTATATATTAGTAGGGTTTTTCTAGATCCAGTTGTGACAAATAATGTGTAGTACATTAAGAATAATTATCTATTCTTTCAATGTTTGTGTCTGAAGATACTTCTTTAAGATACTCCTTTATGAAATCCTACTTCACTTTATTATACTGTGCTTAGAACTGTCCTCCCTCCTGTGAAAGCATCTATACACCATCTTACTTTAACTACTTAATATGTAACTTGAATATACTATCCTATATACTATTGCGTGGAGCCCTACTGATCTATTACAGTGGATGCATTAAGTGGTTTGTTGAATGAGCAGATCTATGTCTGTCAGTCATAGGACAATCATTCTCCTCAGAAGGCTCATGTCCTAGTTCTCACAGCAAGTGTCAGGTCAGCACTTTCCTGTTTCTGGAAAATTTTAAGGACAATGTCATCACACTGCCCTCCTTCACTAATCAACTTTTGTTGGAATTTCACTGTCTGGGTGTAGTCGAGTCTGCAAAACCTGGCTCTGCCAGTGATAATAAAGCCCAAGCTGGGCCAGTTAAGCTTGTTCTTTCCCCCAGAGGAGACAGAGGCAGCTAAGCCTGAGAGATATCATCTATGAAATAAGCAAGCTCTACTCATGTACTCAAAAGATGTGAAGGCAGAAAAACATAGGAAGAATTATGCTTCTATACTGAAGATTGAAAGTATCAAATATAGCAAAGACAACTCCAATTGCAAGAGCCTTCACTTCCCCTTCTACTCATCACCTCAGAAATAATATCCCGCTTATCTCAGTATCTATCTCAGGCTGAGATCTGTGGCAGAAGCTAAGCACTGAATAGTATAGAGCAGTAGTCCTCCTAGGGTAGCTAATCTTGAACCACAGGACTATTATCTTCCTGAGACCTAGAAAGAGTTGGGTGAATGAAGCAGTGGCCACGGATCAGATATCTTCTCTGTAGTTGAGGGACATATTGTAGAGCTGAAACACAGGACCTGAGGGAAAGAGTATGAAAGAAAATGTTGGAAACTTAGAGGAAGAAGCAACTAAAGAGTTCCAGAAGTAATCATGCGGTGTGCGGGGGGATGAGACAGGATGCAGTGTGGGTCGGATTCTAGCATCTATACAAGACTGAGCAAAAAGGTTCATGCCATTTTAGCAAACAGGAAGGAAGAGGACGCATTTTTGCATAGCTATTGGCATAGGCATTTGCAGGTAGATACATGTCTATAAACAAACAGCCATGCATCTTAGAGCCAAGCAATATCAACAGCAGCTTTCTCAGTGATCTCAGGGTTTCCATAGCTGGGTGTGTGGGCAGAATGCTGTTTGAGGCTTGAGATCGCGTTCTGATGGCAAAACTCTCCAGAAGGTTCACTGTCCATGGGCCTCACTGCTACATGGATATAGCTGGAAGATAGTTAATGGCACATAGCATCATTTCAGCTGGAAGAGACCTTTAAGGTCATAGAGTCCAGCCTTTGTCCCAGCCCTATCAACCACTAGACTATTTCCCTAAGTGTAACATCCACCATTCTCTTAAATACCTCCAGGGACGATAACTCCACCACCTCCCTGGGCAGCCCATTCCAATGCCTGACAACCCTTTCAGTAAAGAAACCATATGATGGTTCAAATCACTAAGAGGATTTAGCATTGGAAGAGAAATTAAATTCAAGGTCACTGAGTCTGTCATGCTATGTCATATGTTGGTCAATGCTTGCAAATATAGCAGAGAACTTACCATATGCCCTTAATCCCATTTTTATGTCATTTAAGGATATTGGTTATTACCCCTATCCAGAAAATTAGTCATGTTACAGTTGTCTCAGACCAGTCTTATCAGTGGTCTGTCAACATGAAAGACAGAAAGAAAATAAATTATATACTCTGGTAGCATTCTTGCTGGATAAGTAACAATTAATTAAAAGGATATAATTCTATATTTTTGCAACAGTATCATCCTTCACATGTTTTCAAAGTCATATTTTAAGTCAACAAGGTACTGCTTCATCAGGATTGATGTATATTTTTCAATTTAAATTTATGTGCTCTTTTCTGAGCCCAAGTCTGGCATGGTACAATTTACACAACAGCCAGTTTGAATTATGCTGTATTTGATCCTGCATATCTGGTGACATGACAAATATGCAAAAAACTTAAATACTTTATGTAGCTACCTTCCCAATTTGGAAATCCACACAATAAGGTCTTGTTTCCTTAACTGGGAATGTAGTACATGTGGAAGCTATAGCTATTGTGGCAAAAGAACAGTGAAGGCTGACATTAGCTCTGCAAGGGCACCCTGACATACTCCTTCGAAGTCCATCAGATTGGTACCAGTAACCAAGAGGAAAAGGCTTCAGATCATGTCACCTGGAGACAAATCTGCTGTAGTGAAGTTACAGCCTTAGAGATAAACACATAACCAAGAAAAAACAAAATAAAGGAAGTTTGGAGGAAACTCCCATCATCAGAATTTCTTGAGTTCTCTTTAAAAGTATACCTTTCCTCACTTATTGATCTGTTCCTATGTAAACAGATGCAGAGCTGGTGACAGTAAATGTCTACCTGACTTTAAAGCAGCAGTGGCTTCCAGACAGCAGATCATTGCCAGGGTCAGTAGCTGTGGTTTGTTACCCCCAGGCTCTCCAAGACTTAAGAGAAATCTGGTTCCTGTTTACAGAGCTCTTAACTGTGCCTGGAGCAGCAATTACAACTCTAGATTTATTCAAATCAACTGATAAGGGCTTCCTAAAACTTTGATTAAATTAGGTCCCATTATCACCAGGGCCCTGAGGGCACTAACGAGCCTCAATTGCTGTCATCTGGGCCTCACTCACCCCTGCCTACAGTCCAGGGCCCCATTACAGCCCCAAGGGTGGTCGTCCCTGCCATGGCAACAGCAGTGCCAATCTCCAGCTCCCCACAGCCCTTCCCAGCTTTGGACCATCCCAGAGAGGTGTCTGATGGATGGGACTGCCCCACTGCTTGCCCTGCTCCTGACAGGAGCAGTGAGACAGACCCTGGCTGCCAGGCCCTGTCCTGCTGTCCTCATATCCCCAGCTGCTGCATCTATGCCCTGACACCAGGAAAGCCATCTAAGCACTTCAGCAGGTCCCCTTGTTGTAACTGAAGCAAGTCCTGCTTAGTGCTTCCCATAGAGATTAAGATACTGAGAAAAATGTGAGATCACAAGCAGTTCTGTATCAGAAACAACTGCCAGTGTTTCTCTCATGCAGCCATGCCTCAGTACTGGGTAGCTGGTAGGATATCTTTTTCTGCCTGATTGTAGGGTATTCTGGATGTCTGCATCCAGACAGGCTTTCTGCATTTTGTTCTCCATCAGAAGTCTGGTGTCAATCCTGTATTTTAATTCCCAAGGCATGCAAATGTGGGAAACATGCCCACCCTTCCTGATCTCCCTGTTTTTTATAGCATTTTAGCAGTTCCGTGTAAATACACTAGAAGAAGGAACTTCATCCACTATTTGTAACATGGGAGTCCCCTAAATTCCTGTAGCATTGCTCTCAGCATGGGCAAGAGTGAATACGATATCATAGGAAGGTGAAGACTGTGCTCTCATTATCAGACATAGAACAGTGAGCTTAAGAGAGAAGCCATGCATCCCCCATTTTCCTCTGCAGGAAAAAAAGCATCCCGCATTTCTCTACCATGTCCGTCTTGCACAAAAGAAATAACTTTCATCATGATAAATCTTTTGTTTATAAAACTCTTTGTGTATATAACTGAAGTGTCAGTTAACTTCTCTTTTTAGGAAACAAAGATGTAACCAAATGGCATGGGTACTTCAGGGTCAGGGAAGAGCATCCTGTCACCCGCTTTGCCAGCTCTCAGAAGTAATGTCAGAGACAGAAAAGAGGAAACAGTGCTGTTAAAGTTACACACTTCTGACTGTAGTGACTTTATCTCCTAAATCTATGTAATTCACCACTGGATCTTTCAGTGTTTCTGTTTCACAGAACTCTGCCGTCACAAAAGCCTTCTCTTCATAGAAGTGATTATTATATGCATGCCCTTGAATTATTTCTTTTTAAATACATATATTGGCTGATGAAGAGTGCTGAACCACCATGGTAAACAGCTGAAACAGGGCGTTGAATAGCAGTTCTTAATGGGAAGTCCAGATCTCCATAGCCTATTGTTCTTAGAGTGCTAAAAATAAGTTACATAAAAATCGCTATATCAAATGCTTTTTCAGAGCATCATGTTTATTCCAGTCCCATAGGCTCATAAGTAAAAGATCTTGGACTCTCATACTGTATCTCATGACACCACTCTTGATTGAAGCTTTATACAAAGTATCCTTAATTATTAGAGTATGACTCCAGAAAGCCCTTTTCCTGGCTTTATGTTGAGAACAAGATGGAAACAATGTTTTCATGACGTATAGCTTGTTCTAGGTGTCTGTGTTTTGAGAATATTGTTGTTCCTCTTATAGAGAAACATTTTCATGAGAATGCATTGTAATTGATCTCAGCACAAACAACAGAAGAGTAAATTTGATTGTACTTGGATAGTTTTTTACAAGTAAATCCTATATATCTTGGTCACCTTGAAGGAAACACATCATATAAGCGAAAAAAATACTGTCTTTTTTGTGTGTGTCTTGCTGCAGTCAGGCTTTGCAATGTCATAACCATGTTGTTTTACAGCTCCACGAGTTTATTACTGCTGCTTCTTATATCAGGCCTATCTCATTTCATTAATACTGGTTTAGCAAGTTTCGCAATGACTAACTTAAAAAGGTTTAGGGTTTTTCTGAATATTGAAATATACAGTGTAATACCAGTTTAGTCAATAACTCTTTTAGGAGTGTAAATCACTGAATCTGTGATTGATTATCAGTATAGAAATTAGGAATATTGGTAGAGTTGAACTTAATCCATGTAAATCAGTGATTGGACTTGGGATCACTAATGAACTGAATCCTACACTTAAAATTAATTTAGCAGTCTCTTAGTTAATCCATTTATAGCCCTTCTCCAAGATGTATGTCATGGTTCTTCATGAATTTTCATCGTAAGTATGGAGGCCACTAAAACTTAATGTATTTACTGCTCCAGCAAATTAGGTAATTAAGAAAATTTTATCTCCTTACATTGGAAGTTTTTAAGTTGTAATCAGTCAATCTGCTAATGCAGGTCTATGGTGGAATTATGATGTCAACATTATGTGTCCACACTTCCTTTCTAGATGCTCTTTTAAAATGTATAAAACTTATAGGCTGTAAAATTCACTTCTTTTCCTGTACACTATAGTACTAGAGTAATTAAAATCAGGGGAAACCAAGAGAAAATATTATCATAATACCCACCTCACAACTTGCCTGTGTTACGACAGAGGATGCCGATGTGTTCATGAAGTTACAATTTTAAAAAGGCATTCCTGCTAAAACAAAATTCTGGAAATAAGTAGACAGTAAAATTCCCCTTCTCATTTGTGCTAGTATCTACCTCAAGTTTCACTTAAGTCATCCTTAGTACTCTTTTCAACTCTCCAGATTTTACAGAAACATGTATTTAGAATATTTCTTTTGGAACTGGTCCATTGGTAGCCATCAGCTTACTTAGGCTTAAAATATCCTAGTGAAAGGGGTTTTTTTTTGCTTCCTGCCTGCACAAAAGCAGCTTTCTTGACAATGGAAAATATTAGAGAAGATGCAAATGCTGAGAGCAGTAGGTTTATTTGTTTGGGTTTTTTTGCAGTTACTCATATATCTATAATAGCACTTAACCTTTGTTTAAAGTTTGTGACCATTTATTATCAACACTGAGTTGAGGGCATGTCTGGGAAGTTTTTTACTGGACAGGGAAGAATGTCAGACTTCTAAAGTTGTTTACTCAAGATAAGTGAAAGAAATAAAAGATTCATGTTTGAGTTTTGTGAGTTTTAAGTTCTCAGTTATTTGGAGAAAGTTTAAGCGCTAATTTTTGACCTGTGCATCTAATAGCTTGGAAAGCAATCTCTAATTTAGTGGATTTGCTTCTCTCATCAGGCTACTTGGAATTTACTCCACTTCTGTGGAGTACTACTGCTGAAACTCAAGTTGCTGTTTCTTGGGATTATTTGTCCATTTTTTCAGATATATCAGTTACTGCACTGTCATGAGCAAAATTTCTCAGTGTCCACATTTTAATTTTGCTGGTAGACAGCATACATAAAATATGCCTTTTGTAGAGAATTAGCCTTTAATACCTGATGTGATGACATAAGCTATCACTGAGTCAGAACAGTATGTGACAAGGATGCCAGACACAAGAGTCAGAGCCAGTCAGTGAAAACCTGTATTTGAGGCTGATCTGATGTTTTCTTGCATTGTTTTGTATTCAGCAGTACGGCAGTACTGGCCACATCCATTTCTATGTAAATGAAACAGAGTAATACTGGGCCTGTGTTCTAAACATGCACCTTTCATTATTTTTATGCAATAATTGTAATGACAAGTAGGGTTTTGACCTGAGTTTGCTAAAATAAAAATTTGTGGGAGATGCAGAATTTTTTTACATGTATTTCATAGCCACTTGAGATATGGGTGTTGTTTTTTCTCCATATGAAATACCAGGTGCAATTAGCATTGGTTTTTTTCACTTAATTTTCAAAAGTTACATGAAATTTGTCAGTTTTCTTTAACATTTTTGGGCTCAAGAATTTTGTTTTATGTAGGGTTGTGAAGCTAGATTATCATGTCTTTTTTATTGTTTGCCCTCAGAATTTCCTTTTAGTGTATGCCCTTTTCTGTTTATTTTACTGTTTGTGTACTGACAGTCTCTTACAAGAGTAATCCAGAAGCTAATTGATGCTGAGCAGAGCAACAAGGGAAATCAAATATTTGGTTGTCACCCACTGAACTGGCAATTTATATTTTTATGCATTAGGACCTACTGACTTGTAAAGAACAGTTGTGAAAGCAGGCTGTTAATTGCCTATTTGATAGAAGTTCCAGGTGGGAGACATTTGGTAAACTATCAGAGTGAACAGATTGTGCTTTTGAGTCGAAAAGCTTACATCTCTAAATTGCTTAGATATAAGTTAACTAGGTGGGGCTGGTGATGGAGGGAATTCCCAAATAGTAAAAAGGTAAATAAAAGATGAAAATTGTTTCCCAAGAAGTTCAGAACTGTTTTCAGTACAACAGCTGTTTTTTTAAGGGACCATAGACTGTCCTATCCATTTTTGAAAACACAAACCAGAAGGAGATAAATACGTGCAAGTTCAACTACATGAAGCTACTCAGTGCAGGATGAGCATAGATCCATTCTGGGAGGGAGGATGCATAAGCGCACAGGTAAAGTGGAGGCAGGGACCAGTCAAACTATCCCTTTCAGAGGTAACTGGCAGGTAGGTGCTTCTCTGTGGAATAAAGTTTCACTTGCCCAGCCTTTAGAAACAAATTGACATCATGGCATTTTCTTCTAGATGAAACAGAAAATGGTTTACACAGCACAAGAGCACAAGATTTTCAGCAATGTATTTTCTGATCTTTGTCTGTAGAAATTAACAAATAGGAAAAAAATAACTAGCATGTTCAATCAGCTGTTTTTCATAGAAACATAGAATGATAGGGTTGGAAGGGATCTTTAGAGATCATCTAGTCCAACCCAACTGCCAAAGCAGGTTCACCTAGATCAGGTTGCACAGGAATGCATCCAGGCAGGTTTTGAAGACCTCCAGAGAAGGAGACCCCACACCTTCCCTGGGCAGCATATACCAGGGCTCAAACACCCTCAGAGTAATGATGTTTTTTCTTATGTTTAAATAGACCTTTTTATGTTCCAGCTTCATCCCATTACCCCTTTTCCTGTTGCTAGATGCAATAGCAAAAAGGGATGCCCCAACCTTCTGACACCCACCATTTATATATTTGTAAATATTAATGAGAACCCCCCTCAGTCTCCTCTTCTCCAGACTAAACAGCCTCAGGTCCCACAGCCTTTCTCATAAGGAAGATGCTTCAGTCCCCTGATCGTCTTGGTGGCCCTGCACTGGACTCTCTCCAGAAGTTCTCTGTCCCTCTTGACCTCGGGGGGCCCAGAACCAGACACAGTATTCCAGATGAGGCCTCACCAGGACAGAGTAGAGGGGGAACAGAACTTCCCTCAACCAGCTGGCCACACTCTTCTTGATGCATCGCAGGATGCCATTGGCCTTCTTGGCCACGAGGGCACGTTGATGGCTCATGGTTAGTTTATTATCAACCAGCACTCCCAGGTATCTCTCTGCAGAGCTGCTCTCCAGCAGGTCAATCCCCAGCCTGTCCTGGTGCATGGGATTGTTCTTCTCCAGGTTCAGGATTCTGGATTCTGCACTTGTCCTTGTTGAACCTCATGAGGTTCCTCTCTGCCCAACTCTCAAGCCGGTCGAGATCCCGCTGAATGGCAGCACGGCCTTCTGGGGAATCAGCCAGTGCTCCCAGTTTGGTGTTATCAGCCAACTTGCTGAGGGTACAGTCTGTCCCCTCATCCAGGTCATTGATGAAAACGTTGAACAAGACTGGCCCCAGAACCGTTCCCTGTGGAACTCCACTGGCCACAGGCCTCCAACTCAACTCTGTGCCATTGATCACCACCCTCTGGGCTCTGTCATTCAGCCAGCTCTCGATGCACCTCACTGTCCACTCATCCAAGCCACACTGCTTGAGCTTTCTGATGAGGATGTTATGGGAGACAGTGTCAAAAGCCTTGCTGAAGTCAAGGTAGATGACATCCGCTGCTCTCCCCTCATCTAGCCAGCCAGTTATGCACTCCTAGAAGGATATCAGGTTGGTCAAACAGGATTTCCTCTTGGTGAAGCCATGTTGACTCCCTCTGATAACCACCTTTTTCTTCATATGTTCAGTGATAACATTCAGGATGAGTTGTTTCATCACCTTTCCAGGGATGGAGGTGAGGCTTATCGGCCTGTAGTTTCCTGGGTTGTCCTTCCTGCCCTTTTTGAAGACTGGAGTGACAGTGGCCTTTCTCCAGTCCTCAGACACCTCACCTGAGCGGCTTAGCAACCACATCAACCAGCCGTCTCAGCACCCTTGGATGCATCCCATTGGGTCCCATTGACTTATGACTGTTAAGCTTGCCCAAGCTTTTAGAGCTGATCTTTACCTACAAAACACCACTTTCCTGCTGAAAAGAATATAAGACAAGGATGTTCAATTTGGGATGGGGGTTACCTAAATACTCATGATAAGAAGGAAAGAATTACTACAGTGGATTTTTTAGTTCTTACCAAAATGCTTACATGCATTTTATATATATTGTGGCTGTAGCAGTTGAATGTAGTCTATGTCTATTCCATTTTACATGAAGAGGTCCATTCTCCTGTTGATATTTGTTAACTCTTCCATCCCATCAGATTACTCAGTATGGCTGTTTTTTAGTATGCACTGCAAAATATACATTTTGTATTAAAATATACTTTCATCCTACATGCTTTTCTAAAAAGATGAGGTTTATCTCAATCAGTAGTACAGTAGCCCATGGTAGTTCGGTAAGAATAACATGCTTAATGGTTGCTGAGGTTAGAAATATCTTTATGGATATTATATGTCATTATAACATGGTGACATGGTGAAGCTTAATAGGCACTACAACATTCTTTTGTTTTCATATTTCCCTGACCACTCAGTTCTCTGACAGGTGGTCAAGAAAAGCTATTCCTGTGTAAATTTACCCAATTGTATTTGTGTAGCAGCCCTGAAAAAGTGTTAATATATCAACCATTAAAATTAGCTAACAGTATTTGGACTATAGTGTGCCTATATGAATAGAGGGTTTGACTGATTTGTTGAATTTTAGATAAACAACTTTTTTTTTTTTTTTTTTTTTTTTTACTATTCGGGTGAGGGAGCCCTGGCACAGGCTGCCCAGGGAGGATGTGGAGTCTCCTTCTCTGGAGGTTTTCAAAACCTGCCTGGACACGTTCCTGTGCAACCTGATCTAGTTGGACCTACTTTAGCAGGGGGATTGGATCTTTAAGGATCCCTTCCAATCCCTGCCATTCTGTGATTCTGTAATTCATACATGCAAATATGATAAAATATCCATTCATTATTACATATTCAACATATCTTCTTTTATGATACTGTACTAGTGTTTTCACAACAGCAACAAGGCAGAGGAAGTAAATTAATTTTTAGGTGAGACTTTGTTTTATAAGTATTGGCGGTGTAAAAGATCTACATAGATGTATTGCAAAATGACAGTTGCAAATATTAAATGCAGAATTGTCTTTGCTGACCTTTACTGCTTTTCTCTAATGTGTATTCATTTCATGGCAGTATGAGCAGATATAGAGGGTACAATTGAAGGCAACACTTCAAACAAGAAATAAGGATGTTTAACTTAGTGATTAAAAATGGAAATGTTATTATTGAGAGTCTATTCTTCTGAAATTTTCTGATGTTTTTTGTACCCCAGAAAGCTATAGTCTTTCAGATTAATCAGTACTTTATTCAGATTTTGTGGCTTTGGCTCCAAATTCAGCCTACCTATTCATCCAAGATTTGGAAGACATTTCTGTAGAATGTATTATAGCTACAGAGACTCAGAGTCAACTCATAATATAAAAGGGCCTCTTTGCCATTTCTGAATTGTGTGGGCAAGAAAATAAAGTTTTAAAAAGTGGTGCCTTCAGGATGGAAAACATTTTAAATATTTTTTAAAAAGCTTTTAAATAAGTGTGTCACCAGAGTAAATAGACTGCTGTAGAATCTATTACTCAGAGGCAATTTCATTTTATTACACATTTTAACCTTGCCTTTGCCAGTCTGGAACCTTTGACATGTAATGAAGATATCTACCATGAGTATAAATACATTTTATATAGTAGCTGACATAGCAATGATGTTGAAAATACTGCATAAAATGAAAAAGTAAGATTTGTAAGGATGTTGGAACTATATGACATAGAGTAGGCAAGTTCTTTACAATAAATTAGGAGGAATCTTTATTGCATAAAGAAAAAAAAGTGTTTCCAAAGGATACTTGAAGCTACTGCATGGCATTGGACTGTCGTTGAACTTACTCAGCAGTGTCTTCCTGACATGGTAACTATTTACCCTCATCATGCAAGCAATCATACATCTATATTTTAGGAGGTGTTAGACACCAAACTGCGTATTTTCATCTGTCCCTATGTCTTTATCAGTTCATTATCTATTCAGTATTCATCATTAGTAAAAAAGTGAACAGTAGTAACTTCTTCTTCGAGTTTTCTCAGATTTCCAACCCCTAGTCACCATTTTCAGTAGTTACTGCCATTCACTGAAGGGTTCAACAAGTTGCTCTGATGTGGGCACCCAGCTCCCAGAACAGAGGGTACAGGCAGAGACACTTGGCTTCACAGGGTCAGCTTGGGTCCTGCTGGGCTGAGCCATTTCTGCAGTCACTGCAAGCAAAGTCAGTGTCAGCACCAGACTTGGAAAGAGTCAAGGAAAATGCAGCAGCAGCAACACAAACAGAGGAATGAAGAAGAGGCAGAGACAGCTGCAGAAGCAGCTGCTGGCCTGGAGAGAGTGTGAGGAGAGAGGAAATGGCAGGATCAGCAGTAGGTGCAGGATGGGATGAAGGGAAGAAAAAGGTCTCAGTTAAAGCCATGGACTAGAGAAATTGAAAAGTTATGACAGCAGAACTGGCCTTCCTCTTCTTTGGTAGATGTCCTTGGCTCATCTCCATCCTGGGGGCTGCTTTCTAGTGTGACCAAGTCCGTTGCATGGCCTCTGAACAGTTTCTTTAGGTGAATGTACCACAGTTTGGGAAGCCCTGATGATCCAGTCACCTGTAAGAAGACAAGAGATGAGTTGTATTGCCTTGAAAAAAACTGAGGCATCTTCACTAATACAGAATCTCTGCCCCTGGGGAAAATCATCATGAGGAACTGAAGTATTTGTGAGGTGTGTGTGCTTCCACATATAGGTAACAGGTGATTAGGACATAGATATTACACTTCCAGACCTGGATTCCCAGTGCACATTTTGTGTCATTTAGTTGTGTCCACCTTACAGATAAGCCTTTGACAAGGAATCCCACATCTAATTTCCGCCTGAAACACTGAATGCATTTCTGCAGGATTTTAGATACTACTCTTAAAGCCAAGCATTGCAGTATCAGGCATGGGGACACAAAGCTTCTGCATGCCAAAGCCTTTTTTATTGAAACAGACATTAAGAAACGTCTCTGTGGTAACACAAGTGTTCTGTAACAAAATCAGAAATTTAATTAAGAAAAAGGTTGTATGTTGTCATTTTTTTTTTCTAAACTGCACTGATTCTCAGTACATTGATTTGTCCAGGACCCAGGAAAATTTTAGAATCTTCCTCCTTTTAGATAATTTGAACACACTTTTGAAAGATTATCTGCTGTCTTTCTCAGTGTGTGGAAACAGACAAAAGGAGTATTGTTCTCCCATGAGACACAACTAGATAGAGTAGCACTGAGTTACTGATTGAGAAGGAAGACTGCTAGTGGGGTAGTGTCATCTGTTTCTGGTTTTATTGTGTCTGTTCATTACCAGTAATCTGTCATAAAGTTTTAATTAAGAGTTGTTGTGCCCTTAATATAACCTAGTCACTGTAGATGTTAGAGATAACAACAAAAAATATTGATGACTGTCCTGGATAAATCAGTGACTCAGTAGAAAACATTTTGTTGATTTTTCTATTTAGTAGGTAGTCAGGGGATACTGTGGTCACCCTGCAGCCAGCCTCCTTGCCAGCTGGCATTACAAGTGGATCAGTATAATTAATTTCAAAATCAGTCAGCAGATTATTCTGGGCAACGTTTTCTCCAGGGTGAAACATTGAATAATAGAAATCTTTGAACCACCTCAAGTCTCTCCATTCCATTATCACAGCAGCTTTACAAATGTTTTTATTTTGCCTTTCACATGCCCTGGCAGTGATGGTATTTTGCCTAATACACTAACAGATGCTGATGAGTATAATAGTTTACTGAAAGCTGAACAGAAAATCTCACACTGAGCTGGTGGGAGAGTCACAACCTTGCAGCTGTAGAAGAAAGATGCATGATTTACAGAAGAATGAAGCACTGGCATGTTTCAAACAGAAGCAACAGTAGTACAATTCAGTGCAGAGTTGTGATGGTGATGGTGACATGTTTCTCAGACTGTCATCCGCCTTCATATATTGTTTATTTTCATTGTGGTTTAGGATATTTACGCTGTATATACTGTTGCATGTTACATGCCTCAGTAGCTGAGCCTGTGTGGAAAAAAGCCATAAAGGTGAATGGATGTTCACATGTGGGGACTCAAGTTTTCTGTCTTGGGCAGTTCTCCTTGGCCTTTCTAGGTACCCTTGAGAACGTGTTCTGAAAATTGTTTTCTGTTCCAAAACTAAATGACCGTATTTTTTTGTTTTTGTTTTTTAATAATACAGACACTTTCCCCACAATAATTTTCCTTAAAATTGAATTCTGATTCTTCTAAAATCACTTTTGTTTTTAGTATGTGCTGCATGATGCATTACATCTGTGATTTGTGTACATGTTTGTACTGCATGGTTGTATTATAACAAGTAGGCACTTCATGTAGCTAAATAGAGCTTCTTGGTTGTGTATTAGAGGAAACACCAGATGCTTTTTAGGATTTTGAAAGAATTTATTGTCAGTGTGAGCACCTAGTAATTCAAGTGTAATAAATGGTTAATCCTTTCCTTCTTGGAAAGACACTGAAGACACTCTGTCAGTATGAGGTCAGTTGTATGCAGAAGTCTCCTTTGCCTATGAAACATACACTATCTCCAGCATGAAACTGCTCAGGAGATAAACTATGCAAGTAAAAATTGAATAGAAAAATAATAGTAGAGTTAGTAGAATGTATCATAGTGTTGATCTTAAGTAATATATATTTAATATCTTTTCTTTTAGGAGAAGCCACTGACCAAATCTCTGCAACGAGGAGAAGACCCTCAGTTTGATCAAGTAAGACACTTGACATGATATTATATGAGACAAATGCGTGGAAAGCGGTCTAGTGTCCTTATACTATCGCTGCATTCTGCAAAAGCAGTATTTCTCAGTGCACTTTAGTAGAATGATGACTGCTTTGTCTAACCATTCATGGTTTTAAATTATGAGGATTTTTGAACAGTTGTCAAGCTCAATATTTTTTTACCATATAACTTCTTGCTTTTTATAGCATTCTAGGTACATGTATTTTTTCCTGTTTCTGCTGATGGAAGTTTCAAAACAAACCTTGTACCTTTCCAGAATATCTGACTTTTGAAACAGGCATATTTTTTCTTTTGTGGAATTTCTCTTATGGTTACTGTGAGTGCCTTTAGAGTACTTGTCTTTGTCTCATCAGTCAGTTTTGTCTCTGTAGCTGTGACCAAGACAATCTGTTGTATTTAAAATTAAGCGTAAAATCAGTTGTCAGGATAAATGCCTATATATGTCAAGGTAAATAGTAATTAGGGAAAAATCATTGGCAGGGAAGAAGAATTAAAAACTAAAATAGAATTTGTATAAGAATTAGATTTCATTTAATAAAACAATGAAATTGTAATTAATAAAATGAATCTGATATCTGTAATTAGATTAGTAAGTTTATTAAGTAAGGTAAATTAGACACATATAAAAACCCAAACCAACAGCAATATACACCCTTTTTAGTGATGGTATAAGCCAATTAACTTTTGTGAGCAGTCTTTCATAACAAAAAAAAATCTAGAAAAAATTCCCACATTTCCTATTTTGAAATAAAGAAAGATAGGTGCTAAAGACTTTAAGTTACAAAAAGGATACCAAAACTCACTCCCAACAAAGAGGAAGATAAAGTCAACAAGCAGCACTTCTGCCTCAGCTGCCATTGGTGTCACCATTGCTGGTGCCAGAAATACATGACAGAAAGATCTAGCAGAAGCAACAGCAACAGATCTGAAAGCAACTGTGGCTAATGCCATGAGTTTCAGGTACCATATTGATTAATTTAACTTGAGGAGAGGAAATAGGACAACAGTAGGACTTGAGAACCTCAAAGGCATTGAAGACATTTATTGTGTTTTCCCATACATTGTGCCAGAAGCAAAGGTGCCTTCTGAGACCCCACTGGTGTTCACAGAGGCTCACTTCATAATTTTAGCTTGACAAAGTGATGGTGTCTATGTGTTTTTTAGCTGCTTTTTGGGGAGAGATTCAGAGCCTGTTCAGAGAGCTCCTCAGAGCAGGAGGCAGTGGGTATGACTTCTGCATTGCTCTGTGGAGCTCCCTGTCTGCCTTGCTGGCCACAGAGAGACCCTGCAGGGAAGCCAGTCACTGTGGGCTAAAGAAGGTTGCTTTGTGAGTATTCCGTACTTGCCTAATGAAATTTTTTTGTGGTATTCTGACCTTAATTTTGGTATTTTTTTTCCTTCCTGTGGGAAGAGTGTAACACACAAATGAGAAAGAAAAACAAATTAATCCACCCATATGCAAACCTTGTGATACTGTTCCTGCAGTGTATTAAACAAACACATAATGGGTGGCCACGATTTGATTAAATATTCACGGCTAAGCAAATTGTGGTCCTTTACAAGGCAGAGAGAGAAGACTTATGCTTCTCTTTGTTATTGTACATAGACAGAAAATTGGATAATTAAGTCAAGATCAGTTAATGAGAATGGAAAATGCTTCCTAGAGTGAAAAAAATGTGTATTTACTGCTCTAGCAATTTACTCTGAATGGTGGGGGCAAAAATACAGACAACTTGCCTTAACAAAGGCAAGTTTTGTTATGTACAACATTTGTGTATATTTGTAACTATGTATCTGAAATCCTACCTGTATGTAGAGTTGATAGAAAAGTGTAGAGCTGAGATTGCCCTAGACATCTTGTCAGAAAACTTTGAGTTTGGTTTCTTGAAATTTTCTGAACAAATGATTCACATTGAAATTTTCAGATTATCTATCTGCATTAGCCTCAGTTACTGAGAATGTTCTTTTCAGGCTTCACATTGTTTTGTGCTTGAACAGCATAATAATTTTGAGATTTTCTAGTGCTCCTGGGATTGATGTGCACTGGTGATTGGGAGAAGGCAGATGAGCCTGTTTTCAGGAACATGGTTCATACGTAACAAATTCATTTTAGTTTGGCTAAATCATAGTTAGATTTTCATTCAAAATTTTGTAATACACAGAGAGATTTGATAGAATTCAGCTAGAGTGGAAACAGCAAGACAGAGCAAAATGTCTTTCTTTACTTAGTATATTTCACTCAGTGGATGCGGTTAGTACATCTCAGTATTATAAACCTATTTTGCAAATGAAAACATATCAGTATTTTAAAATTGTCACAAAAGTTTGGATAGTTTTGCTGATATTAAAAATGATGGTATAGTCTACCTGGAAAACTCTGAAGGTCATGATTCCACATGATACTAAAATGCAAGCAAGACAGCATGTGCTTTTAAGTCAAACCGTTAAGTTTGGTTTTTGTAAGTTAACTCAAATATTTAGAAAGTCTATGGGATGAAGGAAGACCAGGTTGACAATCCCCTCCTTCTGCCTTCCAGGCACGGAAAGCCTCAGTATTTATTCTTGGAACACTTAAAGTCATCTAGCAAAACCAGGAAAGGCCACGCATGACATTCCTGACAGTTTTACTGCAGAAATGAAGGAGGAGAAGAGAGACAACCCCCTTGAACAAGCATTTTCAAGGGTCTAATAATGCTGACTTTCAATTTTAAGGCCTCAGAAGTGACACACTGTCAAGGGAACCTAATCCTTTCTCCTTTTTTTGGGTTTATTAAAATGATCTCTGTTCAATTCGAATGAAATTGATCTGTGACTCTGAATTGAACGGGTCATTAGTCACTTTAAAATATCAGAGCTATGTCTACTAACTATAAATTAAAAAGCAGCAAAAGGAAGGCATGATCTGATTTAAAATTTACTTTTTGCAGGTCAGCTTCAGAGATGAAAAAAACAGCCAAAAACTCACTTTGCTGTAATTTACAATGAGCAGAATGGAACTTTAGGTACACATAGTAATCAGAATCAAGTTTAACATTAAGATCCCAGACCATTTAAAGTGATCACAAAAGCATTGCTTATTTCTCTAAAAAGCTTCATCTCTGACTCTCTGAGAACTAGCATTTTCTCCTGCTCATTCTCAAGCACCAGTAGTAGTTTTTTCATATGGTTTTAAATATCTTTATAGGATATTTTAAATCATATTTTAAAAATCCTTGATTAGTCATACTGCTTCAGCATTAGCATGCTCTGTGTCCCCAACTACAGAGATGTTGTTAATCATTGTACTACTGAACTATGACTTAAACTTCCTATTACAGGAAACCATAAAGTTGCAGACATGAAAAGATCAAAAGCTAGGGTGAAAATCCCCATAATTATCCAAGAGGCTTATCCTCACACAAGGAAATATTTTTATTAGTCTTTTCTCAGTCCCTAGTAAAGTATCTTCTTTTCTTACCACCACTGACAACACTGGAGGCAGAAAAAGGGCACTCTATAATCTTGGACCAATCTGGAGACATTTTTCCAAAAGTACAAAATGAGTATAATGTTTTGACTGTGTAAGTGAAAGCTTAACAACAAGGCTTAGTTTTCGAATGAAGTTGTCTGTTTGTATGAGGTGCCTATTGCAGGAGTTTCAGCATAAACTGCACAAATATTTGCACTCATTTTAATTGTACCACTCTCTTCTTAGAAGAGTACTAGATTGGAGAGTACAGATTGGAAAGCAAAAACATTTAACGTTTTATATACTTTAAGGAGATGAGAACAAAAACTAGTTCAAGCTAAAAAAAAAAAGAAAAATCAAAATAATAATAAAAGATGATTAAGTGTTCCCTTTTCATAACAGCCTAAATATGGTTAATGACATGCTGATAATTATTCCCATCCAATATATTAATTATTAGATGTAATAAATTAATACTGATATCATTGTCATTGAAGTAGCACTGTAGTTAGCCCCTTTTGTGTTTTCAGTTTCCCTGTCTTTTACACATTGCCTTTCACTTGCAAAAGGGCACATGTTAGAGAAAGTGTAAGAATTATTGGTGATGGAGTCATGGAACAACCCTTGGTTCCTGATCAGAAGTTTAGATTCAAGCAACATGTAAAAAAGTAAATCTGAAGGCAAAATTAAAGGTAACACGTTCAGAACTGAACTTACTGCACACTATAAATAGTGTTTCATGTAAACTGTTATCCTGGCAGTAAAATATCTATGAACATTGCTAGTGTATGAGCAAGCTAGGTGAAATAACCCATCTACAAAATTATGGTACAAAAAAATCTTGGTTTTTTTTTACTCATGTAACCAAGGCCATAAATGAAAACTGTGAGTCCAACTTAATAGTAACCAGTTTCAACTGTTCCTAGGGAGATTTAACTTCTTAGCACCATCCAAAAAAATTTCTTAGGACAAAGATGTGAATGAAGGGAAATCTACACAAAAACAACTGCTCCTAATATTTTATTTTTTACAGGTATTTCAGTTAGAGATGACTTGTTTAGAAATGTATTAGCAGAAAAAAAGGGTCCAACAGAATTACAGCGTGTAGGTGCTTTGACTACAGCTTAGGGCAATTAATCTCTCCACATTTCCCCTGCCACAGTCTAGAGTATTTGTAATAGGAATTGTTAACTTGATCTGTTTGATTTTATATATTGCAAATGAAATTCAAGTCTTACTATGGTCCATGAGAGTTTGCTGTTGGTTTCAAGAAGCAGGGATTTCATTGTAGCTGTTATTTTCCTTGAACCTCTATTGCTGGTAGTTATGAAGCTTTGTTATAGACATGCATGGAGTGGAAAAATGTTGAATGAAAAGAAGACATACGGCTATGGATATCCTAAATATAGCTAAGACAATGTTTTTCAAATTCTGCTTTCAGCAACATTAATAGAAACTGTAAAAATCTGACTTGCAATGCTCATTGTTTGGAATCTATGCAACAATTTGAAGAGAGAATATACAAACACTTTGCAAGTAATGGAGTTGAAAAAAATGAACCAACGCTATGCAAAAGTGAAGTACCGAAAACCTGCAGAAGTAAAATGGCAATAAAGCACACATTTAGCATACATACTGACATATATGGTATATGAAAAAAAGCAGAGACAAGAAATTAATGATATTGCTGGAAACTGAATGCAGTTTTGAGTATATTTGCTGTTAAAGCATATAGAAATTCCTATGTGAAATAAAAAACTAACAGCATCTATCTACTGTTAGTGGAAACATTTCTTACATTTGTATTTGACAATATAGCAAGACTTTTAAGAGTTTTATTTGCTCAGAGTTTCATTAAATTTACTCTTACATATTAGTCCAAAGTAAATATTCAGCTTTACATAAAGTACATTTAATGCTCTGAGAAGACAGATTTTTAACAGCTCTCTCCTTGTGCAGCTTTCTTATCCTTAAGCTATACTGTAGGTAGTTCATTTATGATGGAAGAACATGATCATTTGTCCAACAAGGACATATTTGTACATCTGTGCACTCCCTTTCAGGAGCAGCACAGAGCTAGAATTCATCTCACTCCTGGATTTACTTCCAGTAAATGAAAGGGTTGAGTAACCGATGTACTGGCTAGACTTCCCTCCCTTCCTGTTGCCTGAGAGCCAGGTCTTTGCCCAGTCCACCCTTCCTTCCTGTCTTAGAAGTGCAATGACAGAAAGATTTTTTAAAAAGCTATATTGACCTTTTATCCCCACTAAAGACACACACTGTAAATTCAGCAGAGAAAGTATGGCTTGAGATTTAACAGGAATCACTTTGACTTTTTGTGTTGAGTGAAATTGTGTAGCTGTGGAGAACAGCACTGAAAAATACATTGGTGAACATATTCTTCAATCGGGAAGACCTGATTGAAACAACTTTTCACTTCCAGTTAAATATTGTAATATCTTAAGGATATTTAGATCTACTTTAGGCCTGTTGTGATAGGACACGGGTTAATAGTTTTAAACTAAAAGGTGGTAGATTCAGACTAGATTTAAATTAGAAGAAATTTTTTTATAATGAGAGTGGTGAGACATTGGCACAGGCTGCCCAGAGAGGTGGTAGATGTTCCATCCCTGGAAACATTCAAGGGCAGGTTGGATGGGGCTCACGGCAACCTGATCTAGCTGGAGATTTTCCTGCTCATTGCAGAGGGGTTGGACAAGGTGACCTTGAATAGTCCCTTCCAAACCAAACCACTCTGATTCTATTCTAGTCTTCCCCAGTAATCCCTTTTTCACTCCATCTCACAATTAACAACCAGTGTTACAGCAGCTTCAGAAAAACTTTTGGAAAACAATAGAGAAGCAATTGAAATGTCTAAGCATCCTGAGTGAGTAGTGGGTAGTTTGCACTGACACTATGTGAGTCATGTCTTGTAAGTATTTATTTGGAGTCTTATGCCTGAAGGCTTTGGTATAATTGAGCCTGAGCTGCTGTAGTAATTCTTCATGAAAGGCCTCCTGTCACTGCCGCAAGCAGTGTCTTCATGCCGTCTTCCACAGCAGCTTGGTTCATATTTCATGTAATAAAATATATTGGAAGCACTGGGTAGAAAGCACTACTTTTATAGAAGTTTTTCTTTTTAAGTGGCAGTTACTACAGCTTTCTCATGCTACATGTTTAATTTTCGGCTATAATACCTGAACAATAATATTTTATCCTTGAAGTGTCTCATGAACTTTAAACCACAACATCACTGTGAATTAAATTCTGATGCTAAAAAACTTCACAAGAGAGCAAAGTTATTGATCTGAACTATCATCCACAAAAATTCTCATTTAAGGCTTTAGTAATATTTGAGAATTGTATGTAAGGTGCTTGATCTCCCAGTTTTGCTGTTGTCTTAGTCACGGAGTCTTAGTCACAGAGTTCACACAAGATTGATCTTATATGAAACATTAAGCTGTTGACTGGTTTAAGTTTAAGCTAGTGGATAGACTTGACAAGACTTAATGACATAATCAATATACTTGACATGAATTACATCAGTACATCACTCCTTTTCCTCAGGACTTTGTAGGATCAAGACCTGCATGATTATGAGGTGGACAGAAATCTCCAGATCAGTAACTTATTCCTATATTAAATAGCTGATTTCTGTTTTCTGAAAATGTACAGAAATGCTGTAGCTGTGAACATTCAATTGCAATACATGTATAATCCTCTTGTATAATAATGGTTTGAGGGTTTTTTTATCCTAGCATTTTATCTCTTCATGTTTTGCAGCCTTATAGTTTTAAGTTGTAGTTCAGTAGCAACATGGTTGGTAACATTTCTGTAATTGATGACACAGTTTCTACTGAGGGAGCAGTAATCTTCCTTTCCAGTATGCTGCTACAGATGTTTAATCAAGAACTTTTGAGGAATGGTTTTAAACTCTGTTTAACTTATTTGTGCAAACACACAGGAAAATGTACATGTTTTCCTATATATAAAAGAGAAACATGAGTTACCAGATGTGTGAGCCTAATAGTAAGATGGATGCATCTTCACGTTCAATTGATTAAGATTGTTTCAGAGCTTGTGGAGTTTCATAATATATTCTGAGGAGGGGCATCCAGCAATCAGATACAACCCATAAAGACAGTACCTCTGATTCATCAATTTTCCTTTCTTTATAACGTGCACAAACTCAATCAACATTGTCTAACAAATAAAAGTAAAAACTTGAAGAACTAGATAGTTTTCTGGTGTGTTGTAAGATGTGATACATAATTTTAATGCATTTTAGTATCTGGAATTTAGTATTTTAGTGTCTGGAATGACACTATAGACATACAGCCCATTTTTGTATCTCTACTTATATTTATACAGAAAATGCAGAATATTAAGTCACTGCTTGTACCTTGGATCTCAAAAATCAGATAAAAACGTGAAAGAACATGCCTAGCCATTTAATTGGTTTTCTTTATTTAAAGGAGCTGGGGAATCTTGAACATGAGTTGATGTATTGATTGTTGTGCTTTACCCATAGATAATAAGCTCAATGAGCTCGCTTTCAGAATATTGTCTACCCTCTATCCTGCGTACTTTGTTTGATTGGTATAAAAGACAGAATGGCATAGAAGATGAATCTCATGAGTACAGACCAAGAACAAGCACTAAATCTAAAAGGTATGGGTTTGAATATGCATACATACGTTGTTGACAGATTCTAAGGTAATGTATTATGTTTTGCCCATCAGCTTTTGTGAGGTAATATTTGCTCGAAAATTGTCATCTTTTTCTGCTTGTTTCTGGGTCTCTTCTCAGCTTCTAGATGGATGGAATAATTGTTACTTTGAATTTATGTTCCTGATAGTTCACTGTTTTTTACTGCTGTCTTGGATACTGTAATGTCATTTAAATAGTGGTTTGTATAAACTATATCTGTCTTCTTTACTTATGTGAGCAGGCAATAACGCTGTGACCCTTGGAAGGATATTTTTTTTACACAGCATTCTGCTTAGTCATGGAAATTTCACATATATCTGTCCCTAATTAAAAAAAAAATGTGAATCAAAGAGCATTAGCAACATTGATTTAGCTCATAAAACAAATAAGTAAATAAAAATAGAGAACCCCAAACAAATGTAATGATCTCTTAGGATATCAGCAGTTACTCAGTGATAAGGCAATGGATTGCTCTTGGTTTATATTCAGGTCTGACATTTTTTCACAGATGTATTCTTCAAACTCAGAGGTTTTTTCCAAATACTTTGTTACTACATTTAGAAACTTCAATGAAGCAGCAGAACAATCAACAATGGCAGACCTGGTGTTTGAAAATGCATAGACACTTCTTCACTTTAGGATTATATTATAATCCAGTAACTACTGAAAGCAATAGCTGCTGGAATGAAGGGGTAGCAGCTAGTTTTAGACATCAAGGTAGACATGAACCTCAATCAGAATCTTCCAGACTTTATATCTGTAAAAGTAGGTAATATGAAGATATGACTCGTCAATTAGATGTCTGCTGTTGGAGGAGATGAATCCTTTCCCTGAAGTGCCTCTTTCTCTTGGCTTGTTACAGCAACATGTTCTCATAATTAATCTTTACACGCAGTTGCAAGTCAGCTTTAGCAGTGAACCAAGACCACTTGACACAAGTGATAATGTTACATAAAGAATATCCTTTCTCCAACTTCTGTGAAACCAACAAAGCCAAAATGCAAATAATTTATTTCATCACTGATCAAGCAAAACTCTCAAATGCATGTATTATAATCACATAAGTATGATTGAAATCACTAAAGTTCTTAATGTTTATAAGAATTGTGCTGAATTTGCGCAAACAGGAATCTCACTGAAATAAGTGGTAACTGCTTCAAATGGACTGCAGAACTGTCCCTTTAGTGTTTAATTTTACAAAAAGTAGTGTAATACAACATTTCCTATTATCCTTCAGTACGCTTTGAAACTGTGATCAGATATTTCAGATGGATGGCTTTTGAATTCAGACATTTATTCCTCAGTGTTATCTGCACAAGGAGTGCAACTGAATGTTTGATGAATGATGCCAAAGTGGAAAAAATAACCCCGGAACAGTTTTAAAAAGAGAGCGCAGGTTGGGTATGAATTCTCCATCAGTACTTTTAAGGTGTTTCTCAAAACCTATCACCAGTCTAAATATGGATTCGATAGCACAAAATAATTTACTACATTTGCCTCCAAAGTGTTTATGGGAATTGTCTAAATGGTGCTGCCAGCAAGGAATTCTAAATGAAATTGATTTATTAGAATATAGAATCCAAAAGTTTCCTTGTCTTTGTTTTGAGGGGTTTTTTGGAAAAAGTTTTGTGTTGACTTTAAACCATAAAAAAACAGGGAGGAAATGCAGAATCACATTTAAACATTTGAAAGAAGGTGAAAGAAAGAAATTGAATTGGTCTCTAAGAGCATGTCAGTGCATTACTTTCTTAAATGCAGTTTAAAAATAGAACATAATCTGCTGTTACCTGTATTTCTTTAATTGAAGAAGGCATATAATATGAATTACAACACATCTTCTAAATCTTATGTTTCCTGGTTTGATTTTGCAGTGATGAACAGCAGAGGGACTATTTAATGGAGAGAAGAGATCTGGCTATTGATTTTATTTTTTCTTTAGTATTAATAGAAGTTTTGAAACAGGTATGGAGTTCTTAAATTATCCATTAACTAATAAACTATGGAAATTACCAGTACAACCGAATTTATGATTCTGCTTTCTATTTCCATATTTAACAGTCTAATAAGAATGAGATACATCCTGCATGGTTGTTCATTGCTGTGTTGCTTGCACCTGTAGGATACATAGTATTCTGTACAGACTTCATTTTGCCAAGTCTTTGGAGCTATTTCTCTTCGATACTAAATGAAGTTTAAATGACTGGCTAATTCCAGCTGTTATGTTAGCTAGATGCCTTTTCAGCTGATACCATATTTCTATATGGCAGATACCCGTGAGTAAAACTATTGCTAAGGTATGAAGCTTGAAGTGAAATATATGTGTATTCATTATGCTTTATTTTGTGTTTTCAGATTCCACTTCATCCTGTAATAGACAGTTTGGTACATGATGTTATTAACTTGGCTTTCAAGCACTTTAAATACAAAGAAGGGTAAGGCTCTTGATCATACAAATAAACTATTTAACAAATTACTTTCTTAATTTTTTAATAGTAGTAGTTAAGTAGTATGCTTTCTCACCCACAAATTCTTTCTTGTCTCTTGCTAGGTACCTTGGTCCTAACACTGGAAATATGCACATTGTTGCGGATTTGTATGCAGAAGTAATCGGTGTTCTAGCTCAAGCAAAGTAAGCATAATTTCCATCACAAATCTGAGAAGTTTTACTTGTTTATCATGTGAATATTCTGATTTTTTTTCTTTAGTATTAATAGAAGTGTTGAAACAGGTATAGAGTTCTTAAATTATCCATTAACTAATAAATTATGGAATTTATTGATGAATAAATTATGTGACTATTCTGATTTTCTCTCTTTCTTCAAAAGTAGTGTAAGAATTAGTCATTTCAGCTTATTAACCCTCTATTCATCCAGGTGTTCTAGAGCATAGAACTCCAGGGAATCATAGGCTTTCTGCATCTAGTCAGTGATACTGAATAAATTCAACTCAACTACAACAACACTGTTTTTCTTCTCTCAGCAATGATGTCTGTGGAAAGCTCAAAGAGCTGAAGAGAGCTATGTTTTTTTCTTTTTCTGTATGTTTTTTTCTAGCTGGGCAAACCTAAAAATGGCTACACTCCAGCACAGGAACATTTTAAAATATCTCTGCAGTTATTTCAGTTCAGAACTTGAAGCAGCTGCATCTGCATTCTTCATCCTGCATTTCGTTGAGCAGATGATATAAAACACTTTGTGGACAAGGTCTTAGATTATTAATCTGGAAGCAGACAGATTCAGAAATTCATGTACCAAATATAACATTTCATCATACCCTTACATGAAAAATTAGGCAGAGGGTGAAATTTACAACCCCAACACAGTGATCTCTCTCCTGACTTCTTGACATTGCTGAGACTGAGTCTGTTCTGCTAAACCAGTCAATGTAGCTTAATGTAGCCAAAATAGTTTGGGTTACTGGAAATCACATAACTTTCTCAAACTTCCTTGTTGTCTTTTGAAAACACTGCATGCACTTGCAAGAAAACTATCTTTCATCTCGGATTTTTGAAAAACACAAGGGGGTTAGTCTAATGATATTGTTAGCTCTTCTGTAAAAGAGGGGCATGTTAGGAAAATAATTTGAGAGATGTATAAAGGGACGAAGATCAGGCTGTAGGCTTTGTTTTCTGAGTTTATCAGAAGTGAAAGAGAACTAAATAAAACAAAATACATTCATATTCTGACCAAAATGGTATTTTAGAACCAAAGTTGAATCTTCTTTAGGTTTTTTCCCCAATTTATATACCTTGCAATACATTTAAAATGTTAATGTGTACTATTTTTTGTAACTAACGAATATGAATTCATAGATTTCCTGCTGTAAAGAAGAAATTTATGGCAGAGTTAAAAGAGTTACGGCATAAAGAACAAAGCCCCTATGTAGTTCAAAGCATTATCAGTCTTATAATGGGAATGAAATTCTTTCGCATTAAGATGTATCCTGTGGAGGACTTTGAAGCTTCTCTTCAGTTTATGCAGGTAAAATTCGTAAGTGTTTAACTGTGGTTCGGAGACTTTTTGGAATGGGCTCTTCTTCATCTTTTCTATAAAACCTCAGGAGATTTCCTGTGTCATTCCCACATAAGTGTATGTACAATTGTTTTCTACTTGCTCTGAACCTCAGCAGTCCAGTCTCCAATCTCTGGAGTGTATTGTTCCATACCAGTTTTTCGTCAGCTGTATACCCTTAGTCCCTACATCTCACCCTCCAACAAAAAGAAGTTTTATTCTGTAGGCTCCAGATATTTTACTCTACCATGCCACAGGTGTTCATTGCCCTGTGTCCCTGCCTAGCTATGTCTCCCTAGCTGCTCACTGCCTCCAAAGTTAGTGTTCCACCATGTGAAGAACTTCTGATAGAGAAAAACTTAGGGGAAGAGTCAAAGAATTGAGGCAAAAATTGGGTGGAATTTGTCTTGGAAGTGTTGTCCACTTGTCAATGCCCTCCTGTAGGGTATGTTTTGTACCCACCCAGTTAGAGAGGCACTAGTACAAAGCATATTTTTTACTATCATGAATGCTTTAAATTGAGAGATTACATAATTTTATGAAAGGAAAGGAAATATTTTATATTTAAAAATTTTAAAGTCCACATTCTTGCTGATAATGTTCCCATCAGCAGCTTTGTTTGACTGAACCTTTTTATTCCTGTTTTTTCTTGGAATCACCATCATGGCTACATGGTTTGTGGCCACTCATCCAGTAAAATACAGGTTTTGTGCAAACCTACATGTAAGGGCATTTTATTGATGGTATCGGTTGAGTAAGATCAATGTTAGATCCCTACAAGTAAGAATTTGGCATTGGAATACAAACACACACAGGTGTACAGACACACAGAGCCATTTCTCTAAGTCCTGAATAAGGAGCACATTCTATTTCAGTTTCCTAATGTGTTTCAAACCATTTTTAAAACATAATTAACAACACAGAAATAACTGATTTTTCTTTCTACCTTATGCTTCATTATATGAACACATCATAGTATGTGTCACCTTAATGTGAGTTATCCAGAGCTGTCAAGATATCAAAGTAACGTGTATTCAGTGCACATGACTAATATGAGTGAATGACTTTATGGCACAGGCTTATGGCACAGCACTTCTGAGATCCAATATTTACTGCCATTGAAATCAGTGATAAAGCTCCCATATAGTAGAAATCAAAATTTGAGTGCAAATGATCTTTACCTTCCCTGACTACAGTGCCTCAGCATGAAATTAATTCTTAACTATGCTACAACACATCATAGGATGCACTGTGTATGTAGGAAGACCAGTTTTGCTCAGTTTGGTGAAATATGGTTCAATCTTTTGAGTGATTCTTCTATTAATTTGAGTATCTACATGCAGTGCTTCAGCTGCAAGCTTTGGCACACCAGTGCTGCACTTGTAAAAAGAGACACTATCAAAGGGTAAGCTTGTCTCAGAAGCTAGCTCCAGAATATCCTGTCTTCCACCATGGAGAGCAGGAGCAGCTCAGGAAGGCTACTATCTTTGCATAGGGGCCTCAGCTGTGTAGCAGAAAGGACTGGGGTGACTGAAGCTGTATGATGTAGAATCCTGATTGCAGACAGGAAAAAATTACATGTGGTCTAAAGTGTAAACCTTCCTTGTAGAGTCAGTGGCTGTTTGGGCCTTGGACCCAGGGAGGAAGAAGTAACTAAAGCATCATAATTTGTGGTCCTCAGAGAAGTTGTACAAAAACACATGAGTGGGTGGATGCTTATCTCCTCTCCCTCACTTCCTGGCAGCACAGCTGTGCTGGTAGTAATTCACTGCATGTTTAGCAGAAAAGCACATTTTAACTTTTTCTCTCATTCCCCAGTTGCAGGCTGGAAATTGTAGTGGTTTGCACCACAGGTCTCTTCCCTCACATAGCACAGTTCTGTTTTCACCCAAAATCAGCAATGGATCCTAGCAGTGAAATTTAACCCAAAATAGCTACAGTAAGATTGTTTCTTTTCTTGAATATCTTGCTAGAGAAGTACATTCATTTTCTGGCTTCTCATTGTGTAAAGCTGTCCATGTCTATTACTCTGCCTCCTGAAGGCATACACAGGATCAGCTCTTGAGTCCAACTCCCTTTCTATCCCCAAAATACCACTGGGCACTGCTGGAATCAATGGAGAGTCTGGATTATCATGGTTAGAGGAACAGATGTTTGATCTTAAGTCCTGCTTTCTGCTTGCTGCAAAATGCCGATTTAGGTGTTAACAGATAAATGTTTTCTGTGGGATTTGCAAGATAGAAATAGCCACTGACACTTCATGTGCATTCAGCAAACATCTAGAGGCCTTTGTTCCAACTGATACACAATTTACATTTTTTGTTTTGTTTTCTTTTAGGAATGTGCACATTATTTCCTTGAAGTTAAAGACAAAGATATCAAGCATGCACTGGCAGGATTGTTTGTTGAAATTCTTGTCCCTGTAGCTGCTGTGAGTTTGTTTTTCAGGTTAAATAAATAATTTCTTAAAAATAGATAAAACAGCTTGTGAAACAGTGTTTTACTAACATGGCATTTTCTTTCAGGCTGTTAAAAATGAAGTGAATGTCCCCTGTCTGAGGAACTTTGTTGAAAGCCTGTATGATACAACACTTGAACTTTCTTCACGAAAGAAGCACTCATTGGTTGGTAACCTTAAGAAGCAGAGGCTAAAATTCTTTGTCAGAAATAACTGTGAGCAAGACTCTTGGGAAATTGCAAAACTTTTCTCTTTATAACCAACACATTTATATGCTTTATAACCAACACATTTATTTTTGCAGGGAAGGTTATTGCATTTGCAGAAAGTAACCATACTTATTTTATTCAGAATATTATCTAAATCAATGTGAATCAAACAGACGTTTTCAGCTTCTGGTTCTGTTATTATTAAATAGTTAGGTTTTCTCATACTTGTTATGTGTAAACACTGGGAGGAGAGGAGAAAGAGTAGAGTTCACTTCTTGTCAAGCGAGAACAAATGAGGCATGTGGGAATGACTCTTTCACAGGGCTTAGATAATACATTGCGGGAACAAAAAAATTTATAACACATGCCCATTTAAATCTGTAACTTGGCTACTGTGCAGCTCCCTATTTCATTTTTTCTTGTGAGATGAACAGTGGCACTGCAGTGTATTTTTGGAAGCATGGGTTGATCTGAATTAAATGAGGATCTGAGTCAGTTTGATGCTGGCCGCCTTAAGCAGTCTCTCTCCAACTGGGTCAGCGCACGTCAGCAGCGTGGCTTTAGCTAATCCATTTTGAAGTCTTGGACCTTATAAGTAAAGAAAGTTGTCATTTGTCGTCTCTCATTCTATGTGAAAGTCAAAAAGACTTCCCTGTTCCCAGCGCTCTCGGCAAATGCTGGTCACTAGTGCCATGAATCTGACGGGCAGACTGCAGGAGTGTGCCTGAGCTCCCTGCTGCCGTCACACCAGTCCCAGAACATCGCCTGGGGTGCAGTCCTGATCCAGTTTGAATTAGTCAGAGTCTTGGGATAAATTTCTCATTTCACTATGCTTGTGTTTGTGTGGCTCTATTCCGCTCTGCCAAATTAATAAAACATTATTGAAACTGCAGCAGGGTAAGGGCTTTGCTGGACAGTTTTTACACTAAATAGAACTTCCCCAAACTGGTGACTGTATTTGCCAAAGTCAATACTCTGTGCTTGGGAAAGGATTGCACAGCTGGGGCTTTGCATTTGATTGCTTGTCTACACATACCACACTGGAGGCTACATAGTTAAAAGTGACAAAATAGAATAGATTCTTGTGAGAGTGTGATTAGAAATACAAACACTGTGAGAAGGTGGAGGAGGGGAAAGGCAAACAGTTAGCAGAAATAGCTGCAGTGCATATTTCCAGACTTCCAGGAGTAAAGCACACTTTACTTTCCAAGATCAGTGTTTTATGAATCGGTGCACTCCCTGCATGGGCAGGATGGAGACATTTATCTTGTCATGTTCTCTGTTTAAAGGCATCTCACATGAGCTAGTCTCTTGAGATTCTCTTATGAGGGAACAGAGAGACTTAGGAAACTCCAGGACATGGTTTGTATCTTCCCTTCTAGGGTTCTTCCTTAGGATGGATAGTAACACTCTTGGGATGTTACTAATCTCTGTGATCCTGTCAAATACGCAACTCTTATAGTCACTATGTTAATATAGTAAGAATGTCTTCCACAAGAAGGCTTCAGTTATCCTCTCCCATATGTATTTTGGACATGAAGATTATAAAAATAAAACTGAACATACTTTTGCCGTTTGATCAAGAAATTATGTCTAAACCTAGCTATGGACAATTTATGTTGTATATTACAGGAACAGAAATTGGGGTTTATGGTGTATTTATACTTTTAGCTGTGGCTGAAGTTATCATTTCAAGGTTGATTTTGAGAATCATTGGTCTTTAAGATAAAGTTACCATATTTTTTACAAATAACTTGCAAGTCTTTGGTATATTGACAACTAAAACAGAAAAGTCTTGCTGAAATATCAAAGTCAATTTCAAAATTACAAGGAACACAAGAGATTCCAAAGAAATACAAGGAAGAATTTCTTCACTGTGAGGGTGCCAGAGAACTGGAACAGGCTGCCCAGGTGGATTGTTGAGTCTCCTTTGAATGTTGAGACATTTAAAACCCACCTGAACGAGTTCTTGTGTGTCCTACTCTAGGTGTCGCTGCTCTGGCAGGGGCGTTGGTCTGGATGATCTTTTAAGGTTCTATCCAACCCTTAAGATTCTGTGATTCTGTAATTCTGTGAGGTGCATTTTGGTTTACTTTTTTTTTCAGAATAACATTTATGAGTGTCAAATTAAGTATTGACAAAAAGATCAGGTTCCAGTATTTGAGCTTCTATGTTCTACCTTGCTTCTTTTTATTTTTCACTTCACAAAATGTAACTATCAGCAGATCCAGGCATTGCCTGTATTTTAACACAATTCTTTAGGGTGTTTGACATGTCTCTCAGTAAACACTGTGACTGCAGATTTCGAGGAGCATATAGACATCTAAGCATTCACAAGTCTCAACAGCCTCTGTGGGCCTTGTGATTATAATGAAGTTTTATTACTTCCGTGCTGTGATTTCTCATTTAACTTAGCCTTGGGTCTGCAACTGAGAGAACCTAACCCCGTGTCTGCAAATTTGTGGCCCATTGTTGGAATTTTGATACCGCTTTAAGTAGGCATTTGGTTGGTTTAGTTTATCCATAAAATGTATCTGTGACAGATTTAGGGAAAGGTTCCTTTTAAATTGTACTACATAACAACGTCTTTATATTGGCTAACATATACTGCACAAAAAGGAGGACTTAAAGCTTTAAGTTTACAGTAGTTCTGTCAAGTTACTTTTATGCTGTGTAGACATGCAAATAATACGGTGTCAATATCCATTTCCTGTTTAGGCTTTGTACCCTTTGGTGACATGCCTGCTATGTGTCAGTCAGAAGCAGTTCTTTTTAAACAGATGGCATATTTTCCTCAACAACTGCCTATCCAATCTCAAGGTTAGTATCTTCTGGGTTTAATATTAAATTAAAACTTCAGTATGCACTGATGATCTGTTGCAAATCTGTTTCAGGTAAATGAGTTGGATTATTGCTATTGACTGGTTCCATACATAATTTTATTCCCAACAGTACAAATTCTTTAGCTGAACAGATTTTTTCAATAACAAAAATTAATTTCTAGTATGAATTTCAGCTGAGCCTGAGCTGTGAAACAGGTAAGATTGTTAAGAAAAAAGTACTAACTTACACATTAAAAGTGACTCAATATTAACTTACTTTTTTTTCACAAAGGCCTCCTCAAGTTAAGCACTTGTTGTCCATCAGAATGGAAGTAGTTGCAGGGCACCATTTGCATTGCCTGTTTCACTCTATTAAGTTCCATTTTAAAAAAACTTAAATAAACCTATTTTAAGTTGTTTCCTTCACATATCCATTCTTATTCATTTGTTAGGTCTTTGAAGTTTAAGACTGACTGTCCACTGTAGTCTGCTGTGGTTCCTGGGCAGTGCTTAGTGTTCAATACATGTATACTAGATACCATCACTGCTTCTCCATGTTTCTTTTACTTGCATGGTAACTCGTGGCCCATTCAGCACTTAAAGTGGGTCCATATGAAAGGATGGTCTTGTGCTTACCTGAGAAGACCAATGTAAGAAGCAGAGTGATTAGCTCAAATGGGGGCTCGTTAGTCTAGTAAAGCGGAGACTGAGGGGAGATCTTATTAACATTTACAAATATCTAAAGAGTGGGTTTCAGGAGGTTGGGATATCCCTTATTTCTATTGTAGCTAGCAACAGGAAGAGGGGTAATGGGATGAAGCTGGAACACAAAAAGTTCCACTGAAATATAAGAAAAAACTATTTCACTGTTCAGGTGAGGGAGCCCTGGCACAGGCTGCCCAGGGGGGTTGTGGAGACTCCTTCCTTGGAGGTCTTCAAGACCTGCCTGGACATGTTCTTATGTGACCTGATCTAGGTGACCCTGCTTCTGCAGGGGAGTTGGATTAGATGATCTCTAAAGATTCCTTCCAACCCTACCATTCTATGATTCTATGAAGTGAAAGGCCTACAAACTGCTGCTTAATGAACCAGTGGTTAGGAGGCTTCTGCAAATGGCACAGGTAGAACATGCAATTGCTATCTCAGCTCAGAAGCAAACTGTATAGGGATTCTCCGTTCTCCAAAAGTTGAATTCTGAAGCTTGTCAGCAAGGTATATATTGCATCCTTTATTGCTGTTGCTTTCTTGCTATACTATGTCTTAATGAAACAATTTGTATTGACTCTCTTCATATGGATCCTACTGTTAGAATAACTCTTCAAAATATTCATAGTCTGAAGACTTCTTTCCACCTGTACCTGAATTACTTACTTTTGCTGAAGATATATTAGAACCTTATTTACAAAGAGATTCAGAAAACAAACATGTTGTTACTGCAACTAATTTTATGGTGTTTTACAAGGTTATACGAGCTTTAGAAATGGTGACTGTGGTTGTAAAGTCTCTGAGAAGCCAGACAGGAATATATTTTTTTCTGAAAATTAGGGAGATGCTGATAAATTATTTGAAACCAAAGTTGCTCCTACCTTAGTAATTGAAAATCAAATTGGAATTCACCTTGCCACCTGTAATTCATTAACATATACTTCAGTTCATAGGGCTTATAATTTGATGGCACATTCAGTCTTCAGTTTGGGAAGAAAGTCAGGTATCTGAATATGTGTCTAAATTAAGGACATGGTGGGCCACTCCTTCTCAATACAGAGAAAGAGATACTCCAACTATTAAAGCAATCACTTCACCAGTCAGCATAGCACCTCAAAGCCCAAACCAAACTCACACCGCTGGAGGAAGAGCTAGATCAACAGGATGGAGAAATCCTTCCACTAGAAGAGTTCTGTACAACAGTACAGCATATGAGATTCCATGATCCTGTGTGGGCTCCCATGAACCACATAATGGATTGGATTCACAAGAGCCTCCACACTTCATAATCTCCTTCCCAAAACCATTAAGGTCAAGCATACAGTGGGAAAGCTAAAACACTGGCAAATTCCTGATCTTATGGAAACAATCTTTTAAATTAATGTAGACTCCTGCCAGGACATAGAAATATTTGATCCCACCCAAATACTGTCTAAGGGCATTTCATACTATCCCGTTGAAAGTGATGTAAAAGTAAATAAGTATCCTGATTTTGAAATAGAACATTTATCATTAACTTTATTTTTTAAAAAAATATCCAGGGCAGGAATTCTATATGGGAGAGAGTCAAAGCACTGTGTTTCATTTAGAGGCTTTTTTTTTCAGTAGGAGCAACAGTTCCTTGACCTCAAGTCACATGGGACAAGGAGAAAGCTCCAGTACAATTTGAGCTGAGGGTACATACTTTACAAAGAACATTCTTTACAAAGAATGGGTCAAACAGTGGCTGTTGCTGGAATGAATCCATCGGTGCCAACACGACATCCCTGTGGCCTGACCTAACGCCCTATTGTAGGAAAAAAGAGATGAAGACATTAAAAAAAATGAGCCTTGCTCCTGAGAGTCTAGTTGCTCCTCCACCAATCACAGGAAAGAAATGTAGACATTGAAGAAGCTTCTAGAAGAGCAACAACAATGAATAAAAGCCAGTGGCACTCATCAATCAAGAAACAGAGCTGATCTTGGCAAGACTCTATTAATGACTACTCCCGTGTTCAAAAAAGCCCAGACTGACTTTGACAAATCCTTTGGCACCAACAGTGAGTTAGGCACTTCCAGCAGTGATAAAGGAGCCACATCCAGTGTCAATACGTCCTGTTAGGAAAGTGAAGAAGATGTAATGTATATCAGACCAAACACTGCTTGTCCAAATAAGATTACCAGCTGGGTTTTGCTTGTTGACAAAAATCCTCAAAATACAGAAGAGACTCAGTTGGTGGTGGACTTCTTTCAGTTTTCCAAAGGAAGACATGTTATGTACTTTCCAAAGTACTGGGCACCCAACTGCCATGCACTTGCACAGATCTTGCCCATAGACATGCCCATGATTCTCTGCATGTTCCTCAGACTTTTTATCATTGTATTCTCAGTCTTGCTTCTGCTATGCAGCATGCTGTTTCTGACAGAAAACTGGTCTACTATTTTCAGAAATCTCCACTGATATCAGTCTCAGCCATCTCTTCTCAGCTGCCCTTAGAGCTGAACTGTCTTGTCACTGAAGTAATTAGATTTTTGCTTATAGGGATGATTTCATCTGCCACACAAGCTCTTGTTATCTTAGTCACTGTCTGCTGTTTTCTTGAAAGCTGTAGGGTAAGAATTAATTTGGTAAACATACTTCATCATCTGTTGAAGAAATCACATTCCTAAGATTGAAATTTACAAGGACTGACATGATGATACCTGATGAAAAATTAATTGACAGCAGAGATTATTAAACAAATTGATTATAAACAACATTACAGTTTTTAAATCCTGAAAAATTAATAGACCACAGAAACTTTGATGTTCCTTTTACTACTTATTCTAATCATGTGCTACAACCATAATATTCTGCAATGATAACCAAAAAGGATTTTCAATTTTCTGATCCAAGCTTGTTACAGATGCCATCTTGGAAGTTGGAGCCATATCCTATATCATCAGCCGGTTGTCTTCCTTCCATTTTGCAAGACCTAGACCAATCCACACTAAAGAATTGGTTGCAGTTTCTTTGATCAAGTATGGTCTTTGATCTGTGACTTGACATTTGTCTGCAGACAAAAAGTGAGCTCTTTGCCATGGAGATTTTCACTGTGGGCGAGGCAGATCTTATCTCAGATCAAAGTGTACCAGACTCTTTCAAAGTTTAGCCCAGTGGTTGGCCCAACATGCACGAGACCATCTGATTGGACTGTATATACTTGCACCCTACCCTGCCACAGAAGCAGAAAACTGCACATGAACAGAGACTAAATGACAGTCCTGCATTAATTCAAAAATTTCCAAAATAAATAGCCATCCAGACAGATAATCCAATTCAGTCCAGCTGATGCCTGATGCTATGCTAATAAGGCCAGCCTGAATATCCACAGGTTTTTGTCCTTTCTCTTTTGAATATATGCAGTACATTTATTTGTTATGTTCTTCCTACCAGTTCTCTACCATAGGGCAACAACTTTTGAATTGGCAGAATCAACTGAAGATGAGGTTTTGTTTCCAGAGTCAAATTGAGGTGGTTTTCAAATAGAGATTTTGAATTGTTACATGTCTCTAATTTAATTTTATAGTTGTTTTTTTTCCACAAATTAAGTAGTAACAGGAGAGGTAGGTCAGATGCACAATCATTCTGCAGGAATGTGGTGATGGGCATTAGTGAGGCTGTATCCTTTTGTGGGGTTGTTATGAAAACTGAACCACAATGTCCATGAAGTGTAGAACTTCCTTTCTAATTTGTTCATGATGATTCTTCATACATTATCTATTTGTCTAGAATAAGGACCCAAAAATGGCTCGAGTTGCACTGGAATCTCTATACAGACTACTGTGGGTTTACATGATCAGAATTAAATGTGAAAGCAACACAGCTACCCAAAGGTAAGATGCTGTATTTGTAATGGTAATCAGGCCTTGTAGAGTGGATGTTGCCAGTGAAGAGGTTTTATAGTTCTCCAGAATTCCTTTGAATTGAACCTATTTCTGTTGTGTAATAAAAAACCCAACTGTACACAATAAAGGAAACCTTTTTGTGGCATCATCAGTTATTCTCCCACCTATTAAAATTACTGTATAAAATGATACCACTTTTGGAAGAACTAAAAATCACTCTCAACCTGGTTAAAGTTAGAAATATTTTCGCAGAGGTATGTCATTGACTGGTTTATTGTTACTTGTAATGTAGTAATGAGATAGCAAAGGATCAAAACAAGATACTCCATTACATTGTAATTTCAAAGGAAATAAATTCTAGTATTTCTAAATGGCATAGGATTTCCAATTTAAATTTCATGGTAAGTGAAGGCTTGCAAGGTCAGAAACGACTAATACTTTTTTCCCTTTCTTTTACAGTCGACTTATTACTATTGTCACAACACTTTTCCCAAAAGGGTCCCGTGGTGTTGTGCCAAGAGATATGCCTCTAAACATTTTTGTGAAGATAATTCAGTTTATTGCACAGGTATGGGAGAACCATGCATATATCTTTACAAATAATAAACAACTTGTTTTCCCAATAACGATTTAACAAATAAGTAAACTTCTGTTGTCTGAACTTTTTGCAGCTACATTGTCAGTATATTTCATCTAGACAATGACAAAATTATAGATTGGGCTGGGGCATACTTCTTTTGAATAACAGATTTTGATTAACCTTATTTACATGAAAATAGATAAAAATGTTTTCCCTTCAACTTGAGCATATTTTTTATTAAGTTTTGAACTTGCCAGCAAGTCAGAAAATACCTTTGTTCGTAGGCTCTGACTGCCAATGAAGTTTAAAACAATAAGTAATATTTTGTCCTGATACTGAGTCATTCCTACTGTATAGGACAATGAGTTGCACTGATTTAAACAGTAAGCCAGATAAAAAAACAAGTTCGGCCTGTAGTTGGCACATTTAGTTTTCTGCATTTCAAATGGGAATTGCTAAAGTAAACTAACCTTCAGTGCTGGAAGTTTCATGTCTTTTATTATTTAAATTCAGAAAACATTCCCAATGAGCAAAGCACTTAAGCACATACTTAAAGTCTCTGAATAGGAATGAATTAAACAGATGTTTAAAACCTTCCCTGAACTATGCCATCTGTGAACAAGCTCCTTTTATGTAAAATACTATGTTAGTGCCATAATTACTGCAGTTTAAATGAAATAATTAAAAGCTTTCTTTCCAAAATGGATCATTTTCTATTTAAAAGCTATAAATTTTTGAATGTGTAAACATAAGGCAGTGTTGAAAGCTTAGATCTGATAGATAATATGTTCTGCATACTTCTGAAAATCTGTTTTTCTGTGCATTTAAATAAATCCTGATTAAACTGGTTTTCAACATGCTGTTGCCTTAAAGAAAATACATAGCAGAAGTGAGCAGCTCCATGATTTGCAATATTTTTGCTATTTTAGGAACGTTTAGATTTTGCAATGAAAGAAATTATCTTTGACTTCCTTTGTGTCGGAAAACCAGCAAAAGCTTTCAGTCTCAACCCTGAGGTATGATTTGCGTTTTTTTTTTTACTTAGTATGTATTATCTTGTGCCACATTTACTTTCTGGTTACACTGTAAGCATGCTTTCACCTTTGTCCAGTTTTCAAGACAAATCTGTAACTTGATTTATTGGTAAAATACATCTGTGTACTTTGATCTATAATATGTCACATTGTTTATTCATGAAATGCGAAGTAGTGCAAATGTATAAAACAAAAAGATAAATGAAACTATATATCACTATCTCCCTGTCACTCTGCTGTTGTTATATGGAATGCCTTAAACTATTTTAATATAAAAAATAATTTTTCTGTAACAACTCAGGGAAGTGCTGGAGAGAGTCCAGCACAGGGCCACCAAGATGATCAGGGGACTGGAACATCTTTCATATGAGGAAAGGCTGCGGGAACTGGGGCTGTTTAGTCTGGAGAAGAGGAGACTGAGGGGAGATCTTATTAACGTTTATAAATATCTAAAGGGTGGGTCTCAGGAGGTTGGGACATCCTTTTTTTTCTATAGTAGATAGTAACAGGACAAGGGGTAATGGGATGAAGCTGGAACACAAAAAGTTCCATTTAAATATAAGAAAAAACTATTTCACTGTTCAGGTGAGGCACTGTTCAGGCAGTTACTAATCTCTTTTCATAATGGACCATATAGGACATTTGTGTTTAGCTGAAGATCCAGTTAAGATGTGTCACTAAACTCCAGGTCATATCTGTGCGTTTTATCCTGAAGATAAGAAGCTAATGGACTAATGAAAATACTTAGAAATCGAGTTTTGAGAGGGGAAAGCACTGCTCATAGTGCAGATATGAATTCATTGTTTATTTCATGGGCATTTTTTGTAAAATATCTCAGATTAGTTAACGTGGCAAAGACAGAGGAAAAAATGTTTGCAAGTGCATACTCAACATTTCAAAGTAATTAAAGAATGTGAGTAGAACATGATTATTTGATTATGATACTCATGAATCTTCTCAACTTTACAGAGAATGAATATTGGTCTGAGAGCTTTCTTGGTAATTGCTGATAGCTTGCAGCAAAAAGATGGTGAACCTCCAATGCCGGTGACAGGAGCTGTCCTTCCCTCTGGAAACACTCTCAGAGTGAAGAAAACATATTTGAGCAAAACTCTTACAGAGGAGGAAGCTAAAATGATAGGTCAGTAAGAGAATGGACAATCTGGAAACTTGGATGAGAATGAATGTGAAAATGTCTTCTGTACCTGAGAAGAATAATTTGCTATTGTTAGGTATTCAGTTGATCTCTTTATTGTATGTGTGCTTTGTTCTACATTCTAATGAAATGTATGGTTTAGTTTGACAAATACTGCTTTTCAAGAATTATTTTGGGAAAAGTCTTCAGTCGTGCTCCACCAGTGGTAGCAACCCTGTGTTCAGGGGCATTAAGTACACAAGATGGTTAAGAATTAGCTCCTTTCAGTGCTGAATAGCTGTTTTTATTAATGGATGTTCATGGTATTAGAAACAGTGCCTGTGCTCAGAAAATGTACCAGCTTTGAAAACCAGCAAAAATTCCTTTGTTGTCCTCATTTTAATTGCCTTATCTCGCACCAAGTGAAACTTTCTGACTGGCAGAAACTTTTAAATGTAAAATAAAGCTGCACTGAAGTGTCAAAAGCAACATTACCTTGGGCTTCCTTTACAGTCAGTGTGGAGATAGGATTGTGTGCTGTGGGAGAGGAGCTTCTGTAGCATGCCCTGAAAGTGCTTGTTTTACCTGTTAAAAAAAAGAAAAAAAGAAAGACTGCTCACCTGAGCATGTTATTAATTCCCCAAATTTACATGATTGAAACAAATTCTACATATTTCTACACCAGTATGCTGTTGCTAGGTCATTATAGTAATATCAAGAAAATAAGCAGAGACCCACTGCTGTTGAAATGTACAACAGACATAGCATTTAGTGCTGACATTCATTTAGTTCATTTTAATTACTCATGCTAGTGAATGGTGAATGTTTGCACTATTGGATGCTATATTTTATTAGCAATTTTATTAAAATTTCTAGTTTCCATGTATAATATATAAGATTAAGCAAAGTAATTCCTACATTTTGTTTTGCCTTCTACTCTGCCATTAATTTTTTTATGATATCAGATCACAAATTTGATGTATTTTTTTAAAATTTCTAGTATCTTTACCAGTTAGGAAAGGAACTGACTAGAGAATAGATGATTAAAGTATATTGTTAAAATATAAAATTATATGAAGAAAATTTACATTTTAGCATTTAATGAATTTGGAAAGAGTTGATTCAAGTTTTATTTTTAAAGTATTTTCTGTCCATCAGCTTCTGTAAAGCTGTATGTCTAATATTGTTTTTCATATAAAATGCAATGCCAATAATTTCCATACCTAGTAAGTTTCAGGAGAGCTCATTCAGATGGTCTCTAAAGGTTCCTTCCAGCCCTACCATTTTATGATTCTGTGATTCTTTGCCTGTGTTTTTTAAACCTTGCTACTGAATCAGAACTTTTACTTCTGTCCTGAAAAGTAACAAAATATTTTGTATAGCTTGGCAAACTGGACTTCATTTGACTTATGTAGGGACATATTTTAACAAGTTGTTTGGAATTTTTTCCAAATATGTATGTCTATTCATCACTTATTTTTACATACAATAGCATTATTTTTGGAAAGAGCAACAAACACCGTCTCTGAATCTGGGTATCATTACTAGTGGGTTTCCTGAGGAAAATGTTTCCTTAATTCATTTAGGACAGCAGGAGTAAGCAGCTTTCTTTTTCAAAAGATATGTATCTGTGAATATCCCAAATTATACAAAGATGTCTATTATTACAGGTATGTCGTTATATTATTCTCAAGTAAGAAAAGCGGTGGACAACATACTGAGACACCTTGACAAGGAAGTGGGTCGGTGCATGATGCTAACCAACATACAGATGCTTAACAAAGAGCCTGAGGACATGATTACGTGAGTCCTAAAGAACAGTAAATCCCATAAAATATCAAGACATACCTTCAAAGCTTCTTCTCTACTTCAGTCTATCATTAAGTATTAGAGAAACAGCAAGAAACAGGAACATTTAGCTTACTGCTTTTTTGCATGTTGATTTTACAACTTTGTGTTTTGGAGTGTTTGGAATTGAACTGATGCTCTCTAGGTAGCCGGAATGCCATGTGAATCCTATAAATGTTTAGACGGTAGAAATTGCAAGCCCAAAGTGGAACATCTGTCAACCTACACTCAGATCAGAGTATATTTGATCACTCAATTTCAAAATGAATGTGACACATTCTGTAAATCCCAATTAACAATATTCTTTCAAATTTCCCATTACTATTCATGCCTATAATCAAAATCAAATCTTAATTAAAAGTTCAGGTCATTTTGTTGTAAAAGTCTTGGATTTAAGCAATACCCCATGGGAACAAAATCAAACCTGTGCATCTCAAGCAGTGTTGAACAGCAACATTTTACACTCATCCAAAATTATTAATGAGGGAAGTTTCCTGGAGAGAGTTCTAGGTAAGTGGACATCTAGTATACTTAAAAGACACAGACCATTTGAGACACACAGAGCAGATTGTAGATCCCAACTGTTGGGAGACCTAGTATATCTTTCCTGTTAGAGCTGTGGACATGGTAGTTATGCTAGAAGAGAAATAACCCCTGGAAAAAAGTTTGAAGTGTAATGAAAAGGACGTTGGTATCTTTGAGATTGTGGGTTTTTTTCATATACTATAAAAAAAGACAACTTGCTAAAAGTCTCGTGAGTAGTAAATAGACTGCAACGATTGACCAAATTTAACTATGTTTTACAGTAGATTTAATCTTTATGTTTTAATGTCATTCCTCTACCCTTGTTTGTTGTTGTGATTGTGTAGATGAGTTTGTAAGCTCTTTATGTCTGTGGCATTGTCACTACCCAGTGTACTTCTCAGTAGTCACAGCCAGATTTCATAACCAGTTTGTGTAAATAGCCTTTTGCAAGAGGGAGAGTTCTGAAACTTGCATTTTATTCCCAAAAGATAATTGCATAGTAAAACCTTGAGCACTTACCTAAGAAGTGTACTTAACCTTAGTTATAAATGTCCATTCTATGGTTTCTCAGCATCACTAAAGTGTTGTTTATTTTTAGAATCAGTGAACAAGTAGACTTGAAAGAGTTTTAAATTTCAGGAAATCTTGTAACTTTTGTCGAAGATATAAAGATTTTAATGTTGGCAGATCTAGATATATGTTAACTTACTGTATTTTTGTATTGTACTTAATATCCAGATGAACTGTGACTTTATATATACACTTGAAAGAAAAATCACACTAGAATACATTTTTACTTGTTCATCTAAGGGGAAAAAATATCTGGGATGCTTAAATATCAGTCGATCTGAAATCATGTGAACTCATGAAAAACATCATTAGCTGTTACTACCAGCATTTCAAATGGCCCTTTTAGAGTCTGCATAGTACATGAAAATCGGAAAAGCCAATATATTGGTTTTGTGTAATTGCTTCTAGTTTTAGTCACAGAAGTTCATGCTTCTCTAGAGCTACGCATTTATTTTGAGATCATATGGGCTTTAATACATTTAATACATTTGTCTGTGTTTTATGGGGTTTGTCATATTTGTATATAGTTAATGTAATTGTCTAAAATCAATATAACAATTATATTTTAAATAACAGGAATCATAGGGAAGTGGCTAGGCAATGAATAATCACAACATTTTAAAGTATACAGATTCGGGAACTTTCTTTGACAGTGTTAGATACGCTTTTGTATTTAATGCCTGATCCGTTAAGCATTTATTGTTGAAGATAAATGCCACTCTGAAGAGTCTTACTGAAATCTTGGCTAAGGATGGTCTTTTGCATCATCCACTGAGATGTGAATTTCAATAGTAGTTATAATTACTTTCCAACATCTAGTCAGAATAAGGCAGTCATTTTTCTGACATGCAGACCTCCTCTTGCAAGTGCTTCAAAGATTTTTGCTGACAATACCTAACTAAATCTGATACTGCTGGTGTGGGAACGTCAGCCTCCAGGTGAGGACAGCTGTCAGTATGTTCATCCAGAGCTCATCCCATTGGATCCTGTGTCAGCCAGAGATGACTGCAGAGCCCTGTGAGGCCCTGCTTGCAGGACACATTTCATGCTGTGCCTGGTAGCTTAGATAAGTTGAGAACTTGAGCCTCAGATTTGGGTCTTCTACTGCTAGTTTTATGAGCAGATGATAAGCCATAGGACACCCACAGATTTTATATTAATAAATAGTTACTCATTTGCCTTCAAAAGAGTTTCCTCTCAGACTATTATTTTACATATCTCCATTTTAAATGAACAAACTTTTTACCCTCACTAAGGACTAATAATAAGCAAACATTGCAAAGCTTTCCGTTTAATCGTCAAGGAAGACTTGATATGCCTACAGATTACCAATGGCACTTCACTGTTTCCAACTTAAAAAAACACAGTATTTTCCACTAGTTATTAATCCAACTAGTATTTGTATTAGCAATAATAGTTCAGAGGGATTTGTTTGTAACCAAATTCTCAGATGGGATGTTATAGTCTACTCTTTTTCAAGTCAGTTCCTAACACCTTCTTTCAAGTTCTACGTGTAAAGATACAGTGAGGCAGAGATAGTTCATTATGAAAATAATTTCTCCTCATGGTACATTTTAAGTCAGTAGATTAAAATCATATCATCATTTTGTTAATGTCTATTAATTTATTAATGTGTATCCAAGCTGTTAAGTATAGAGGGTGTTAAGAGAAGAATGGGTTTCACTACAAGAATATCTTTACTCTTTGAATTAAGTAAGCCTAGTGTCAGTTTATGCCTTTTCCATACCCATTATTTCAGTGAATGCTCAGTGGTACTTTATAGATCTTATTTGAGACTTGTGAGATGGTATTGCATTCAGACTTTCCGTGTGACTGAACACAGAAGTAAAGTATCCAAGTGCAGTGTCCCGTGTTGGGTGGAGACACAGAGTAATACAGTAAGCAAGGTATTGGACTGGGGTGCGTGAAAACTAGGTTCATTTTCCATTCTGTCACTGAATTTCAGTATGCTGTTAAGTTGCTTACAGCACTTCCCAGTGTCTCTCTTTTCCCCCCATTCTTTTCTAGTTCAATCATAAGTATATTAAAGCAGAAACAATCTTTCTCTGATTGTTTATAGTAGAGTCCTTAAATAGGACTTTGCTCTTTTGATTCCTCCAAAGCATATTACAGGCTAGTAATTAATAATACTGTGGGAAAGACTGTACAGCTTGCAACACTGTTATTCTTGGGTTATTTTCTCTGTACTCAATCATAAAATAATAGATCATTGAGTCAAAAATTAGTAAATTAAAAAAAACAAAAACCTTGGGATATGTCTGAAAGATTTCTTTAACCTGCATTCTTACAAAACATATTAGAAACAGGTCAGAAAGCAACTGTATCTCTTGTGAAAATAGTCAGCAGCTGAAACTTGAGCTACTTTTAGAAGACTTAGTGACTCCCAACCTAGCTTCTAGTTCATGCTGAACTTTAGATTCAACCACTTTCTCTTTCTTTTAAGGAGCATTTGGGCCATTCCACAGATTAGAGCAGCCTTAGGGCTACCAAAACATGTTTTAGCTGGTAATGGTTGCTGAAGCGTTGCTATCTCAGGCAGGGATCAACAGAAACTCCATATCCATGCTCACCTTTAAATTATGCTACTTTTTTAGTGTAATCATGTGTGGTGTGTGAGACCTGTGCCCTGTTGAGAACAACTGTCTGGATCTTATGCTTCTTATATATCTGCTATTTGATTTATACAACTAGTGTAATATAGCTGCACTATAGCTGTGGTGGGGAGCACATCAACTTTTTCATCATTGCCTCATGCAAAGCTTGCATCACTCAGATGCTGATCTTGATGGAGGAATCCTCATGTGTTATCACTCCATCTTGACATATCCACCAGTTCCTCTCAGAAAGAAACAAGTGAATCAGTAATAATTGATTTTTCAAATACTCTGTAGATATGATGCATGAAAAATGTCAAAATCAAACCTATCCATTCAATGGAAACATTTAGTCATGTGTCCTTATTTCATTTATAGTGTCTGACTTTCTGTCTTGATATTCTTAGTAGTCCTCCGTTACTCGACTATGTCCAGTGCTTTTCTGAAAAACTGTAAGTGTCTCATTTAACACAGTTATTTGTTAAGCCTAGTCAAAATTCTGTTTTCATTTTTCAGTGGTGAAAGAAAACCAAAAATCGATCTGTTCAGAACATGCGTTGCTGCTATTCCTCGGTTGCTTCCTGATGGAATGTCAAAACTTGAGTTGATCGATTTGCTGGCAAGGTAAGCTGTTCAAGCAATAGGGGACTGCAGAGGGAGAACAGAAAGAAAAACCGAGACACAGAGCATGTAACAACTTTTTTTTTAGACAAAACCATACGCTTATAAAAAGTAACCTGATATTAATGGGTAAGACGTAGAAATCTAGCATCTTTTTACAGTCATTGTATTTATATTTTAGGCTTCTAATTTTATAAGAGAGTAGATATGTCATCTGTACCTCTTTTCTGTTGGTATGTAGTGACACTCACTATTCCTCATGATATTCCCCATTTATTACCTAGTTTAATCATCACAGCTTTCTGATTAACAGGAGATAACATCTATTCTATGGAGTGGAAAAACATGGAGATATCTATTTAGTTTTTTTTGTGATTTTCACGTGTCTCTCTGGTAAAACAGAATGTACTATCTGTGATATCTTTCAAAAATAATTCATAATATTTTTAATTGTTATTATTATAAGCCATGAGTTTAAATATCATATTCCCTGATGTGGGGTCCATCGAATTTATCTAGATAGACTTCACTTCACTGAACTTCTACCACACACAACTGCTAAAGCAGTTAGATTTCAGGCTGTCAAATCAGTGTCTTACTGCAAGTAGTTAATAGATACTGGTCAGTACAGAAAAGTCTGTTACATTTCAGTTCTAGCATCCAAATCAAAGACTCCAGCATGCATTACTTAGATAAGTGGATTGTGGTAGTAAATCAAGCCATGAAGCCCTTGTAACATATTGCTCTCAGGTAACTGCAACAAAGCAATTTTTGCCACTCCGTTCTTGCTTCTAAAACATACATGAGGGATGGCAGATGTGGGAGCCAGAGAGTTACATGCAAAAGCAGTTTTTTTCTGCTCTATGAAAATGAAGCTCCCAGTGATATACTTAAAAAGGTGAAACAATTAATTAATTAATTAATTGATTGATTCTGCTAGTAGTGAAAACTGCAAACAGCCAAACAAGCTAAAACTGCAGCCAATGGTAGATGTGCTGTGATGCATGGCCGGCTTGACTACCTTATGTTTACATCCTCTGCTAAAAATCACTTGTGAATTGTTTTAAATCACTGAATTGTCAAATTATAGAGATTCTGCAGGGGGGTTGGACTAGATGATCTCTAAAGCTCCCTTCCAACCTCTACCATTCTATGATTCTATGATTCTATGATACCGTACTAAATAATTACATCAGTTCTGCCTAGGGAAAATGAAAAAGGATATGTTTTCCTTTAATCCAATGTTTTAATTAGCTTCCTATCTTTAGTAGTGGCCTTAACTGAGCTGGTAGCAAGCACATATCCGTTCTGGTCGCAGCTCTTCAGTGGCAGAGGATTGTCTAGGTCATATGCATCTTAAGGTTTGAAATCCAATGCAGATTTCTTTATTAATTAGTGCTTCCCTCCTCAAGTCTCACAACTGTCAATGAAACCACTGCCCTGTCTTCATCATCAAACTTCACACAGAAAAAGTCAGTCTTTATTCTTTAGCCACAATCAGTTTGGAAGCAGCAGGTCTGCCTGAGCAAGCTCAGTTATCTGACTGACTGAAAAGAAGTGAGGACAGCATTTCTAGCACAATTTTAAAAGCAATTAGATGCTCCACCTTTCCCCAGCAAGGGGACATTTAGGAAGCCATTATCATAGCTGGAACTGGGACTGTTTAGTCTAGAGAAGAGGAGACTGAGGGGAAATCATTTACAAATACCTAAAGGATGGGTGTCAGGAGGTTGGAACATCCCTTTTTTCTATAGTAGCTAGCAACAGGACAAGGGGTAATGGGATGAAGCTGGAACACAAGAAGTTTCACTAGAAAAAACTATTTCACTGTGAGAGTGATGGAGCAGTGGCACAGGCTGCCCAGAGGAGTTGTGGAGTCTCCTTCCTTGGAGGTCTTCAAGACCTGCCTGGACATGTTCCTATGCAACCTGCTCTAGGCTGACCTGCTTGAGCAGAGGAGTTGGACTAGATGTTCTCTAAAGTTCCCTTCCAACCCTACTATTCTATGATTCTATGATCATCTACATGTCCTCAGGCTACAGCATCTTTACAGTGATGCTGTTTTAAATCAAATTCTCAAGTATAAGCAGGGGAAACACAGTTTAGGTAAAAGTAAGTGGGTACATAATAGGTTGGAAGGCAGTTAGCAGACAATTTAAGATTCAGGAGGCATATAAGCATGTTGAAATAGCTGAATAGAGTCTCAGTATTGCAGAGCAGGATCACAAACTGAACACACACAGTGATATTCGTGTGAAAAGGCAAACTTTGTTCACCTGTATAAGTAGGAGTAAGTCTAAAAGGTTTTTGAAAAAGTTCTTTTTCTCCAATCAATATCAGGAATGCTTGATTTGTAGAACATTTTTCAAGATGGGGTATTGCTGTTGGAGAATAGATCGACCAGGGAATGAGAGAAAGATCAGTGGGTTGAAAGAATTAGGTCTATTTAATGTGGGACATTGTGGACTGAAAATGGTCTAGAAAAATACAGCTTCAGAAGAGAATGTAATAAACTGTTTAAGGAATTAGGACCTAGCCTAATCTTAATATAAGTCTCCATACTACCCCAGCACCAGAGCTGCTTCTATGTTCTCTATGTTATCCCATGTTTACTTGAGTCCAGATTGACTACTTCTCTCCATTATGAAAAAGTAGTCTCTGGAGATAAATCAATAAAGTAGTCTCTGGAGGCTAAAGTCAATACAAGGATAAAAAACTCTGAAGAGATGAGATGAGATTTCAGTTCCTCCTTATTTTTGAAAAGAACCTAAGAAGCTCTTCTGCCAAGGATTTGTGTGAGGCTGTGTTGTTGGGATGCAAAGGTGTAAGATATTTTCTTTTGACTACAGATAAAATAACATCTTTGGGTTAATGGGTTCTTTTATTCACTGTTTGGGTTGAATCCTCACGACAGATGTGCCTTTTGGCAGCTTCCAGAAGGAGTCTGTAACTCAGCAGCTAGACTTTCTGCCAGGACAGCTGTATTCAAATTACAAGTCGTAAAACAGATGTCCGGTATATACTGTAACTTTTGCCCTTTCACTGCCCACTGAAACCCTTCAGTACAAATCCCAAAGTAGGTCTTAAATTTAAATTACTCCAGTGCAGGCAATCAAACGAACATTTACTTGTTTCCTCAAGCTGACTGCTATATAGTGTTAACACATAGTTGCATTCTTATGCTCAGTTTTAATTTCATCTCATGATAATGTCATTAGGCAGTAACTTGGGCTTAGAGACGTATGTCTTTTGTATCTTCTTTCCCATTATTACTTTGCATCATTGTGGAAGTCATTTCATGGATGACATTCATATTCCCAGAGATTTTGCTTGTTTTTCTGGTTCTGGTGTTCCAAAGAGGAAACAAAAGTGGTCCTTACTTAGCACAACAAATTACTGTGTTTCCAAATTTATATAGAAAGTCACATGGTTATTAAAGCATAACAGTTATTTTTGGAGTCATCTTCACCAGGGGTGAAGTTTCATGGCAGTCACTTTCCTTTGACTTGAATGAAATATCCCCTGCCTCCCAATTAGGCAACTATAATAAACTGAATTTGTGATGAGCCACATCTCATCATACACTTCCAACTGCATGGAATTTGGTTCCACTCCATTTGGCTGTTTTCTTTTTTTGCTCCTAAATTTCTATCCATTTCTTTATAATCTATTCTTGTTTTCAACTATGTAGATTAGATGTAGATAAAATACTTTGAAAGTGAGTTCTAACACACTACAGAAAATTACAGTCTCATGATTAATTAAAACAAAATGCATTATAAAGACAATGAACCCAAAATTGCAAAGTGTGCTGATCTGAATTGAGGGTATTCTGCCAACCTACCAACACAGAAGTTGTTTGATAATTTTTGTTTCAAAAGAAAGATAAGAATTTTTATGTTGAAAAGAACTTCAACATGATGCAAATACAGAAGGAAATAAAATTTGAAAACAAGATCTAAAATTGCACCCTCTTTGAGAAGGTCTTTCGGGCTGTCTGACGTGTTTTGAAAAGTACAGAAAGCCCTGAGGCTGTTTTTCCCATTTCCCTATGCTAAGTTGTTTAAAACCTAAAGCAGTTTTTTAAATGCAAATGCTTCTTTTTATTTCTTTTGAAGATTTGCTTTCAATAATTGTGATTTGCTTCTTGGCTAAAGAATTGTTTTAACTGCTAGGCAGCTGAGGTGTTGTCACTCTCTTATTTTTGTATCAGAAGTAAAGAAATAAATACATAAATTATGAAATTATCTATTAACCTTACTGTGAGCCTTTTATTATCAGAACCAAGTACAAGGTTTTTTTTATAAGTGAATGGTTCAAAAGTATACTTGGTTCGTGAAGACAGCAAAGTTGCCAAATTATGTACTTTAAAGATACTATCTTTTAGAAGAGGTGCAAACACTTCTTTTCGATCCATGAATATGTTCAGGCACTGCTGTGTCAAAAATTACAGGGCCAAACCAGTTTAAGGATGTTAATTGTGGTCAGTAGTAATGAAATGAGATTATCATAGTTGAAGTTTACATGGTCATTGGAAATTTTCCATGAGTGTTAAGTTACCAAGAAAAGTATGCACTTTACCAAAATAAACACTCCTTAGATTTTTATTACCTGACACTTACTGACTTACAGGCTGTCTATCCACATGGATGATGAACTTCGACATATTGCACAGAATTCTCTTCAGGGTCTACTTGTTGACTTTGTTGACTGGCGGGAGGATGTACTCTTTGGTTTTACTAATTTTCTGCTACGTGAAGTGAATGATATGCATCATACCCTTCTTGACACTTCACTGAAGTTGCTGCTACAGTTGCTTACACAATGGAAGCTTGTAATACACACTCCAGGAAAAGCTTCTGAACAGGCAAAAAGCAGATCTGCAGAGGTATGAAATCAAGAGATCTCTGTCCTAACATTTGTACGAATTGAAGGCAGAAATGATTTTCCTTGGTAATACTATGGTTTATGTATTTTGTATTTACTCACCTAAGAAGAATTCACTGCATAAGATTTTTTAAGGTAATTAAAGTCTTTTCAGGACAGCCCTGTCCTTGTGTAATACAGCAGATGTTATTGTTGAGCAACATAAAAGAATGCGTGTCCAACTGAAATATGCACATCAACAAAAGCACATAAAGTGAAATATGTGTATGTAAATGTGGCATTAGGATATTTTCCCAGGACTGAAACTGATTGATAATGCTAGTGGGAACACTGAGAAGAGTAAAGTGATTCTTCCCTTCCATAGCCATTTTGTTTTGCTGATTTGAAAACATCAAAGAACCTGATTGTTTCTACAGCCCGCTGTCTCCATGTGTTACAAACATTCCTGGGCACTGAAGAGCTTTGCTCCTACTCCTCCCATCTACATTATCCCACAGATATTTTCATTATCAGAGATGATTTTCAGGCTTCTTATCTCCTAACCCAATCACATTGGAAATGTTTTCATTTGGCAAGCATAATGTCTGCTTTATATCATAGAGGACCATTAATTAATAGGTAATAATAGTATGTAGAAAAGAGAAATCCTCACATACTTTTCAGTAAATACTGTTACACTTTACTGGTGTAACTGCCGTGTCAGGTTCTAGTGGCCACCTACCCAATGTGTTGCCTGCTACTGGATCAAAGAGGGGTCTAAGGACCTGCTGCCTGGAGTAGAAAGTGTGAAGTCTTTGCAGTCTGACTTACCCATTCATTTTTTTTTTTTAGTGTAGGATAAAACAAAGCATGTAGTTAAATTACAAATTAGAGGGAGGGGTGTGGCTAAAGGACTCGGTTCGCATATTGGGCTTGTGGAACAAGATAGCTTAAAGCAAGAAAACTTGGTTGTTTGAGGGAATGCTATCAGTCTCTTACTTCGGCATTTATGTGGCCTCGGTTTTATTTCTTTATATGTCCTAGTTAAATAGAATATTTCCTGGAGACCTGGTTTTCAAACGCCATCACTCCATTTTATCCCCCTTGCACTGTTCTACAGTTGATACCAAATGGATCCAGCCACAGGATACAGTCTGAAAGAAGCCCGTACTCTAATGTACTACATGCAGTCGAAGGATTTGCACTAGTTCTGCTCTGTAGTTTCCAGGTTGCAACACGTAAACTAGCTGTTCTAATCCTCAGAGAGATCCGTGCTTTATTCCTAGCCCTTGGCCAGGCGGAGGTATGATTTTCCTTTTCTGGAACTTTGAATTAAAATTTTCCAGAGCTCAGAACTACTGTTACAGTTGCTTTTAACGTAATTGCAGTGGTGTAGCAGGTATGCACTTAGTGTATAAAAAAGCATTTGCTCTGAGCTTACCATTTCTGCTTGAGTTAACACTGCAAACCTTTCTGTGTACTCAACAATGTAACATTAATGGCATGTGCTCTGTACAAGAATTTGAAGGGAAACATGTACAGAAACGTAAGATTTTCTCTTGGCATGTTGTGAACGTAAGAGATAATGTAAAACCCTTTTTCACTGAATGGATCATTTTGTCTTATCAGGTTTATAAATTTCTATTGGAAAAAAAATCCATTCCTCTAGCATACCATTTTGTAAAAAAACCCACTTCCTACAACACATTTAAGATTATTCACATACATTTTCCTTGTATAGTAAAGAACTCTAAATCTTTTTTATGGATGTAGAAATACTGAGAGTCATGTTGTATGTTGGCAGTCACAGCTCAGTGAGCCGTCTAAATGCCTTAAGAACACAAATATGTGTGTTCATGGCAAAGGAATGCTTTAATAAACAGTAAGCTAATTTTTCAGCCTTTTAATACCAGCTATCCAAAAGGATTTGGGATTTTCCGATATGTGCTTTTGTTCAGCAAACAGTGAGCTATACCTACAAATTAATTTCATTTCAAACCACAGCCTGGACTTGGTTCTGAGATTAATATGAAAGAAGAAATGTACCCATCATTACCAGTGAATTTTTTAGCCATTTTAGATTTATATAATAATTTTTAAGTTATTCTGTTTCATGTACCAGAAAAATAAGATGGGAAATAATTTGGTCAGCAGAGCAGTTAACTTGTGTTCTCTGTGTTATGAAGGATGATGACAGGCCTATGATTGATGTCATGGATCAATTGAGTTCTTCTATTCTTGAGAGTTTTATTCATGTGGCTGTCTCGGATTCAGTAAGTAATACTTTACTGTTACTGCTAGTATTTATATAGAGCACAGACATAATTATCAGACGTGAAATACAAAAAGTAGAAATTAAAGAAATAGAAAGCTACTGGAAATAAAAGAATTCATATAGTTTTATGGCTACAGCTTAGAGAATCACAGAAATGGTTTATTGACATGAGAACCCTACTTGCCGTTGAAGGTAGCAGGATTTAAAGTGGATTAAAACTGCATAAGCATCTGGTTCAGCCTCTTAATTCCCTACACACATATTCAAATGCCCCGATGAATTCTGAAGAATAATTATTAATAGTATTGATATTTATCACATTGTCATAGAATGTAGTCATCTTAATCATGGGCTAAGGCTCTGACCAGCTGTTCAGACAGTGAACATAAGAGCAGTCTATACCTATTACAGACTGCAGCATCACACAGGGGACAATGTATGGGTTCAGGCAGCAAGAAGAATTGAAAGTAAAAATGAGATTATATTGATCAGCATGATCATTGCCTATCGTGGAGTTTAAGAGCAAGTTATTGTGCATATTATAGTAATTGGAGCTTTAAAGAAGAACTAGAGGGGAAATAATGAGGTAACTTTTATCAGCTCCTCCTGAGCGAAAGGGCAATGTCATGGGGAGTGTTAAGGTGTTGGTCTAAAAAATCCAATAGAAGTTGGCCACGGAGCTTGAAAATAAATACAAGTACTGAGAGGAGTCATGTCAGGGAGTAAATGATTGTCACTGTGACTTTTATCTTTTCTATCCATAGACAACAATCCCATTGACACACAGTGTGGATTTGCAGTGGCTGGTGGAGTGGAATGCCGTCCTAGTAAATAGCCATTATGATGTGAAAAGTCCTTCTCATGTCTGGATATTTGCACAGTCCGTTAAAGACCCATGGGTTCTCTGCCTCTTCAGCTTTCTTAGGCAGGAGAATTTGCCAAAACATTGTCCTACAGCTCTCAGCTATGCTTGGCCGTACGCTTTCACAAGGCTACAGCTGATAATGCCTCTTGTGGATCCAAAGTAAGCTGCAGTCTGTATCTAACTTCCATTTTTATGGATTGTGTGATTTTAATACAAGCATTTTTTAGTCTCAGTTTCAGTCTGTAAATCCTACAAGGTGCTATTCAGTATTGAGTTTCATAATTGCAAATTGTAAGGTGGAAAACTGTGGTTTTCTGCCTTCATTGGTTTTTCCTGTGTCATGTCATGTTGAATTGCGGCTAGTGGATAGGTGACACGTTTTATTCCCTTTTGAAGTATTTTGAGATGCTGCATAGGTAAGACTGGAAAATTATTTATTTTAACTTATTTTTAAATTCTAGTATTCCTGTTAATGCAAAGAAAACAAGTACAGCAAGCAGTGGAGACAACTATGTTACTTTGTGGAGAAACTATCTTATTCTCTGTTTTGGAGTAGCAAAGCCCAGTATTATGAGCCCAGGACACTTGCGTGCTTCAACACCAGAGATCATGGCTACTACTCCTGATGGAACTGCAAACTATGATAACAAGGTGATGCATCCTCTTTCAAACAAATTATTCATCTAGGAGAGTTTTAAACTGCATCTGCATGCAAAATGCAATTACTGGAATATTGTATTAAACAACAAGTTAAATAAAATACAATAATCTGAATGAAAGCAAAGAGATTTCCTGATGTAGTTAGTTATTTATTTCCTGGTGTATTTATTTATTAGGCCTCACTGATACGGTTGTGATGTAGCAGACATACAACTAGTGTATTGATATCCCTAAGAGTGAAACAATTTCAGCACAATTAAAATTATATATTGATTCTTGAACAATGGGGTTTTTTTGGTAAAAAAAATGTATTTACTTAATGTTGATAATCCTGACATATGTCAATAATTTCTGAAATACATTTTAGGCTATTGGAACTCCATCTGTTGGAGTCTTACTAAAGCAACTAGTGCCTTTGATGAGACTTGAAAGCATAGAAATAACAGAATCGCTTGTATTAGGATTTGGAAGAACAAATTCCCTTGTTTTCAGGTACTTTCCCACTTACCATATTCTCAATTATTTACCTTTAATCCAAATGCAGTATTTTTGTTGTAATTTAAATGTACAGTGTTAAGTGTTGTGTGATTTGCACTTTACATATCTTTTTATATATTGCTTTCCATGGGAGACTAGGTTCTGTTTACAAAGGTTTTTTGTTTTTAATTTAGGGAATTAGTAGAAGAACTTCACCCACTAATGAAAGAAGCCCTGGAAAGAAGACCAGAGGTTAGTTGCAGAAACAAAATATGCTATTTTTTTTAAACTGCAAAATTAAAAGTTTACATTCTGTCTCTTTAAATTATGAAGATATAACTTTGTATTAACTAACAAGTAAAGCTCTGTATTCAACAAGAATGTTATTAATTGTGTGTAAGAATTAGTTTAATGTAACTTCTATCAATGATAACAAAATATACGATATAGAAGTCTACTCTGAGGGAAAATTTCCAGTCAAATGTAGAACTTTATTGTATGGAACTCAAATATATTGGAAATCCACTTTAAATATCTGGAAAAAGTACCTTTTAACACAGCTGAACTAGAAGCATGTTTCACAGCAGTCTCCAGGTATGCTTTTTATTTGCAGGCCAGACAGGGGCACCTATTTCAACTTCAGTTGACTACCTTTTTTCATTCTAAATACAACAGGTTAATTGACAAATTCACTAGTGTTTTGGTCTTCATTGTAGTACTCTCTTTTGTTAGTAGTGCTAGAAGTAATCTCAACAGGTTATCTGATAGATGTTGTCTAAACTGTTCTTAAAAACTTCTGGTAATAGACTCTGCAGCATCAGTAAGAAACTTAGGGGATGTGTCTATGCAGCTAAACAGGAAAACCGTGGAAGAAACTTCAGTACTATACCCAAGTTGCTGTTCAGCTTAAATTTCCCTCACTGGCTTTTGGACCATTCCAGCTGTCTCCAAGACAGAAATCTGAGATGGCTGTGGAGGGAGCTCACTCCTAGGGACAAGACACAGAAGGCACCAAGCCACCAGACACAGTGTTTCAAACTACCCCACCTGTGTTTGCGCTGCTGTGCTTCCCCATATCCCCTCCCTCACTCTGTGCAGCAGCTTACAGGTCAAGTTGCAAAGTCGTGACTCTGGCAGCGGCACAGCCCTCAGGTTAGAGCAGAGAGTTTGTAACCACAGTGGTGCTTCTCTTGGGCGAGAGAAGCATTGCATGAGTCCTGCTAAGCAACAGGGACATAGGCAGCCTTCTTGAGGTCTTCTGGAGCAGTGTGACTATGAGGCAGCCTATGCTACTTGAATCAGAGCCACAGTCTGTGTCTGTGTTTACCAGTGTAGACACAGCCATTGTGACCATGCAGTTCTGCTGACAAGTCTACGTTACACCAACCAGTGTGTGTACACTTCTGTGTGCAGTGTGAATACACTTCTGTGCACTTCTGTGTACAGAAAGTAAAGTTCTTGCATTAATACTGTCCTCTACTCAGGCTTGTTTATATGATTCTCAAGCAATGTCAAACTATGTTCACTGCTGTGGCCTCCACAGCAGTTTCAATAAGGTGTCATGACCGTGACCTGATGTGCTGTTGCCATCTGCCAAGCCCCAGACTTTGGTGCGGAAGCCATGCAGAGAATGGCGGTCAGAAAGGAGTTAGAGACTCTCAGCTATGTCTAATATGGAAATAAACAATAATTAATTCTCTTATCAGGTGCTTCATTCATGTTACATTTTATGTGGACTATTCTTAATAATTCTCTCTCTGGCAAACTTCCACTAACATTTCCACTCTGTGTTGCTTAACACCTTAATTCACTTGTGTGCCTTCCATCCCTATGAATTCATTGATTTGAAGGTCACTTGTTTTGATACTGAGCAGAAGTGGATTAATACACATTACTTGCCTCTGCATTTCTGCCTATGCACTATTGAAAACAACTTAGACTTGAAAAGCGTTTTCTGGAGATATACATATCCAGTCTACGCTCAGGACGGGAATCACAAGAATACAGAGGTTTAGAGTGTGCTGTAAGAGTAAATGTAACACTTGGAAATGTCAGTAGAGGAATGTGAAAACAAGAGACTGCAATATTAATTCCTGCATTGCTCTTGATACGAAGAGCAAAGCCACCTTCTTGCAAGCAGCAACACTGGTAAACGCAGGAGTGACTGTATGGGTCGTGTATCTGTAGAGAGCATGGCAGGCCACCCTGTCAGCAGGCTGATATCCAACACATGAGAAATAATGTCCTTGAACCAACATATGCTAGAAAGAGAGTTACCAGCGCCACCAAGAAATGCAGGGTTAAATCAAACTGAACCGTTTCAACCCTGGCACAGAGCATACTAGGTCACCTCTGACACTGTTTGCAGCTGTGCCTTTTAAATTGTGAGTTACAACAAAACTCCTTTTTTCTCTACGTGTGTTTCCTAGAAGCTTTAAGGTGTAAAGGAAGAACAGAGCTCTCAATAGGATAAATACATTGGCATACTGATTTGAGTAAAAACCTTGGCTGGTATGTTTCAGTCTGCCAGTCCTGGTCAGAATACCAGGGAAAGCATCAGTTCCTTTTCCCAAGCATCTGCTACTGGCCATTGGCAGAGCCAGAGTACTAGGTGACATAAGCCTTTGATCTGTCCCAGTATTTCCAGTCTTACGCTCTGAAGAGGAAAATTTGAGCTTTCTTTGAGCTTTGCTTTTCCTGGCAGCAGATTTCTCTGAGTGCAATAGTAGCTTTTTGACCTCACATTTTTTTTGGCTTAGTGGAGATGAAGGATACAAAGAAAAAAGTCAATTTAGCCCTTTATCAAAGAGGAGACCTCATTGCTTTCAAATCTTTCAAGGCAAGATAGAAGACAGAAAGGATAGCTTTCTAGAAGATAATGAGATACAATGGACCCGTTAACAACAGTGCAGTCCTGTTCTGTGGAGGAGTATATTAACAGTCTGTACAGCCAATGCGATCAACACATCCAAGAGTGTACTAGACCAGTATCTGCTCGGAGCTAACTTGAATACCAGTAATCATGTAGCTGCAGCATTTCCAAGTTCAAGTATTTTCCTGAGGTCTAGATATCTGTTCTGCACTTTGCAAAGCTTCCAGCACCCAAAATAAATCGTGTTAAGCTAACAGGAATATCCTTGCTACCTGAAGACAACATGTTTATTGGCACAGAAATCTTGACTATTAATTAATTTTTTATCCAGTGTTTCATTGTTTTGTTTCCACTTTTTTGATGAAGACTGAAGCAGCTGTTAACAGTTTGTTCAAAAACAGCTAAAAAGACAAAAAAGATCATATTTAGTTCTGTGTTAATTGAGAAGCACACTGTTACAATGAAATGTCCAAAAGCAATCAACTTCCTTCATTAAGAAAATGCTCAAACTGGAATTCTTCTATCTCACTACTGTACTAACATTTCTGAAGTTACTAGTTTTTAATGTATATGCAGCTATGCGTATAAAAAAATCATTGTGTTTTTAAATTCCAAGAACAAGAAGCGTCGAGAACGACGAGATCTACTGAGACTGCAATTACTGCGGATTTTTGAGCTACTTGCTGATGCTGGTGTTATAAGTGACAGGTAGGACTATCATTCATCACAAATATTGATCTTTAAGTGAAATAATTTTCGTTGTTTTTCACTGACTTTATGCCGGTATGGTCTTTGAAGAATTGTATAATGTGTCAGATATAGAGAGATTTATATGTATTTCTTTAGAAAGCTGTAGTATAACTACACTATTATTCCATACTAATGTACAGTTTTCCTTTGTGCTAGTACAAATGGAGCCTTAGAAAGGGATACGTTAGCCCTTGGAGCCTTGTTCTTGGAGTATGTTGATCTGACTCGCATGCTTCTGGAGGCTGAAAATGATAAAGAAGTCGAAATCCTTAAGGATATGAGAGCACATTTCAGTGCAATGATTGCCAACTTGATTCAGTGTGTTCCAGGTATGGTGCTAAATTGTATGTATTGGAAAAGTAGGTTTTATTTCTCTTTCCTTCTGTGGTGTTTTTCACTGCTTGTAATTGTCATATAATAAATGTAAAAGGCACACAAATGCATTCAAAACTCTATTAAGAGTCAAATAAAAGCCCAGAAAGCTTGATGAAGCTTGTAATATTCATAGACGAGAATCACCTCTTTCAGGAGCTGGGGATGTTTAGCCTAGAGGAGGCTGAGAGGAGATACAATCACTCTTTACATCTATCTGAAGATGAGTTGTAGTGAGGTGGGAGTTGATTTCTTCCCTCCAATAACAAATGATAGAACATGAGGAAATGGGTTTAAGGTGCACCGGGGAAGGTTTGGATTGGACATCAGGAAGAACTTTTTCACTGAGAGGATTATTAAGCGTTGGAACAGGCTGCCCAGGGAGATGGTGAAGACCCTGGAGACATTTGAAAGATGCAAAGATGAGGTGCTGAGGGACATGATTTAGTTTAGTGATGGTCTTGGCAATGTGAGGTTAGTGGTTGGGCTTGATGATCTTAAAGGTCTTTTCCAACTGTAATAATTCTTCTATATGCTGAAAGCCCAGCGAAGTGATTGTCTGTAGCCTCTAGGGGCCACAGATTTCTTTGACATAGGGCATTATTTTCTTGCCTTTGACATTATTGTCAGAGTCTTCATAATCTCAGATAGGTTTTGAAGAATATAGGTAGGTAGGTACATAAAATGTACAGTATTAAGTGGAGTGCCGAGATGCTGAGACTCTATCCCATGTTACCAGATTCCAGTTGTATAGGTGTCATGGTTTAACTCCAGCCAGCAACTGAGCACCATGTAACCTCTTGCTCACTGCCTCCCTCACACCCTCAGTGGAATGGGCAAGAAAATCAGAGGAAAAAAGTTCAAACTCATCAGTTGGGGTAATAACAGTTTACTTAGTTTAGTAAGTAAAATGAAATAGAATATAATAATAACAATAGTAACATATAATAACACTTGTAAGGAAAAGGAATGTAACAGAGAGAATTAAAACCCAACGAAAACAAAACAATAAAACCCACAAAACCAATGCATTTGCTCACCACCTGCTGACCAGTGCCTGAGCAGCCATCCTTCCCCCTCACCACACCCCTACTCACCCAGTTTGTATACTAGGCATGACATCCTGTGTTATGGAATAGCTCTGATCAGCTGTTCTGGCCATGCTCTCTTCCAACCTCTTGCGTCACTCCCAGCATACTAGCTGGTGGAGTAGGGTGAGAAGCAGAAAAGACCTTGATGCTACGTAAGCATTGCTTATTGTTAGTGAAAACATCCTTGTGCTTTTAACACTATTCTCAGCACGTACCCAAAATTTAGCCCTGTAGCAGCTAATAGGAAGAAAAACAATTCTATCCTAGCCAAAACCAGGACGATAGAAAAGATTTTTCCATCTGATGTTGTGCTTTTTGTGTATTGCAAGATCACTTCAGAAATCCAATGTAATTCCATTAACAAAAAAAAGTTTTTTAAAGTGTACTTTAAAAGCCTTCACGTGTTTACTGGGAGATGAGGTCTGGATCTTACTCAGTCTACATAAATCTGCTATCTCCAGATCATCTGTGACAGGATACAGAAGCACTGGTAGCAACAAATACCAAGGAGTTCAAAAGAGTGAAGTAAGGGAATAAATAATGTACAAATGCTCTTGTTTAAGTTTCCAGTATTCAAATTTTGTCAAAGTTATATCAAAGTTATCAAAGTCAAATTTTATTCAAAGTTTATCAAAGTCAGGTAGAAAATATATAAAAATTATAAAATAGTTGAACAAAATACAGAAAAAATGGCTTCCCTATCGTTTTCATTTAAGACAGTAAAAAAATCCCTTTGAACTGAGTAGTGTCAACTTCTTAGCTGCTGATAACAAAATAGAGAATTTCTGTCCTTTATTCCTCTTCTAAATGAGGCTCATTAACAATATAGAATTTCTCAAGTACTTACTTTGCCATGAGTATTTGCAAGGGCCTTCCTCTTCGCATTCATTCTCATGTTCTACAAAGCAAGTGAACAGTGACTTCATGTTGTATGACTTTTCCTCAGTGAAACAGCCACATTTTGAGAGAATACAATAATGACTTGTATAAATAAAATAATAACATTTTGATAGTTCAGAGATGTATTTTCTTCAAACAACACAACTTTAAAATATATCAATAACTAGCAAAGCCATAACATTTAAGTTCTGGCAAAGAAATGTTTGTTGTGTCAACACCTATCATCTTCAGCCACTGTTCATTTTGATTTGTGTTAGTATTGTCTAGTTAGATTTTGTTGGCTTCAGCACAGTTTCTAGGTGAAAAATAATTGACCACTAGCAGTTTGCCAGTTTCTTTAATAAATATAGTACCACCTCTGGCATCATGTTTTGCTTAGGGGAGTTAAAACTTTTGTTTAAAATACTTCTTTTGTTCTTTTTCTGCATGTGTTTAGGAATTCATAGATACTTTTCATTTGCTCAGAAAATATACTACATTTTTGTCATAAAGAAACAGGCACTAAGTTTCTTTTGTTTCTCTTCCCTACCTATTATCGTATTAGAATAAGACATATGTGTTATTTGGGCTTACATTTAAAGAATTGGAAAAAAACCCAAGTAAATATTTGCCACTAAAGGAATTCAAGAGGCAGTGAAAAGCTGGATTCTATAATTAGTTTTTTTCATGCTGTTTCTGAAGTCAGATATACCTGCTGGTATAACTACACGTTAATTCACAGCTGAAGGTTCTTAGAAATATGATGGATCTTACTCACTCCATTAGATTTTCAAAAGGAGCTTAGATACTTGGGAATAAGTGTATGTTGAACATTTAAGAAAAACTCCCTTTTTGTAGAAATTTTAAATTCATCTTGTCAGTTCTGCCACATGAACTTGTATTTTACATTAACAAATCACAACTACTTGTATTTCTGTTCATTTAGTTCACCACAGGAGATTTCTCTTCCCTCAGCAGAGCTTGAGGCATCACCTGTTCATCTTATTCAGCCAATGGGCAGGACCTTTCAGTATTATGTTCACACCGCTGGACCGTTACAGTGACAGAAATCATCAGATTACAAGATACCAATATTGTGCATTAAAGGTATTAAAGTTTCACTGTTGTAATCCTAACTAGCATTTCTCCATTCAAAATACAAGCAGCTGTGGGGTTTGTTTCCTTTTATTTTGTAGAAATTTAAATTGACATATGTGGTACAAACTTGTGCACTCATATGTATGTGTACAGTGGTATCCTGAAATATAACTGTATAAACCACTGAAGTTATGCAATTTTTTCTTTATAGCCACTTTTCAAGGCTAATTATCCTCAAAAAAAAAAATAGAATTATGTTTGAAATGCATTTAAAAATTATACTTAGTTGTTCATTAACAGGTTATCAGATTCAGTAAGGGGATCTTAGGCTCTGAAATTAAATATAGCACCAATTCAGTATCAGATGCATATCTCAGGACTGTCTCCCATGCTTCCCTGAAGACATGCTCAATAATAATAAAATACTTTTCTATCAAAACCAGTTGCAACTCCTCCACATACATAAGCTGGGAAAATAATAACTTATGTATATATATCAACTGCATCACTTGAAACATCTGTGGATTTTAATTGGATTTGTAGCTTCATTTGTGAAGACTGGGAAAAAGGACAAAATATATTTTGAGGAATGAGGGATCTGGGCTGTAGTATTCCTTCCAAAATTCTCAAACTGAGCATTATCTTGAATCCAGTAATATCTATACCAAGGTAATGAATGAAATCTAGCATAATCAACTGTTACCATTTTCAACATAGTTATTTCAAAAGGAAAAACGAGTAGCAGTCCTGTTAACTTAGATCTGAACTTAAATCATTCTGAAAGGTTCATTCATGCTACTTTCTCATTTAACTAAAGTTTCTTATGCTTTTAGGCCATGTCGGCTGTGCTCTGCTGTGGACCTGTGTTTGATAATGTTGGTCTTTCCCCTGACGGATATCTTTACAAATGGCTTGATAACATTCTAGCTTGTCAAGATTTACGTGTAAGTACTCACTAAAATGCAACACTGATTAATAATTTCAGTCTCTCTACTGGGTGCATAAAGAGTTTGCAACTGTAAGAACTGTGACTCTGCACAATCTGTTTTGAGCAGGAAACAATAGCTTTATGCAGGGTTCTAATATAAAAGTGTAATTCATTTAAAAGCAGTTAAACAGTTAAAGATCTATTATTCCTGAAAATATCATGTAGGGAAATAAGAAGCTAAAAAAAATGCTTTATGGCTCAGTGTTCTGTGCATCAGAAATTTAGGCTTTTCATCTGCTGATAAGGGTTAAAAATGCATGGGCTCAAAAATATTTGTCCTTCTATTTGGATAGATGAAATTTGTTTCGCCAAAAGCTAATCACTATAATCCATGATTAGTCCTTGTAACAGTGGACTGTAGCTAAACTGCATTGCCTATAAAACTAGTTTAGATTTAGGTCCATTAACATTAAATATCATTTGCAGTCTTTACAAGTACCTACACTTGGTGACAGAAAATTAATAGACTTTAGTATTTTGTGTTCCAGTACTATTCTCTACTGAAGGAACACACAAAGACACAGTCTAAGCTTTAGTTGTGATGTAGTAGTGATGGGACAAGGATTAAATTATACAAGGTCTGTGGGGACAGTTGTTAGATTGCTTGATGTAGTTGGATTAAACACACAAGTTTTCAGACCTCCTGGCTAGCAAAAGGTATTTTTCTTTGTCTACATTACTTCTGTGTTAGTCAGAAGAAGGATAATTATGAAAATATGTCCCTTCATGAAACTCACATGAAGTAGGAAACAAACACATAACAAATCATTTAACCAGTACAAATATAAGTTGCCCAAGAACACCTATCAACTGTCTTAGATTTTCCAAAGCTCTGATTTGTTCCATGCTTAACTTTGGAAACCTCCTTTGAACATTTACTTCACTTACGCAGTCTTTGTACAGACAATATTCTTTCAAATGAGGGGTTTTGAAAACTGAGACACATTTCAACTCTGCTATCTCTAAAACAAATTTCTTATCAATGTTCTGATTTCTTTTTACTTTTTCAATACTGTATTTTCCTCTTGTTTTGCCTGTGTCACTCTTAGGAATTGTGGAGGGTAATATATTTGATCTCACCAATCATCCTGTTCTGACATGTATTTGCTTGCTCAGGTTCATCAGCTTGGCTGCGAAGTTGTAGTCCTGTTGCTAGAACTGAATCCTGATCAAATCAATCTCTTCAACTGGGCTATAGATCGATGTTATACTGGATCGTACCAGCTCGCCTCTGGATGTTTCAAAGCCATTGCAACTGTGTGTGGAAGCAGGTATTAATTAATCTATTAATCCACATTTTCAAATGTAAAGAAAAATGTAGGTTCAGCTTGTGTTCCAAAGAACACAAGTCACACTGTTATGTCATATCCTCTCAAAAAGCTCTTGGGGACTGTGTGACTTTAGTTCCATGATTCTAAAAAGAAAGTGATATACTTTGTGGAAGATCCTCTTACTATATATATATATATTTGAAATCTGGCATTTTGATGTTGTTTTGCTCAGGAAGACACAAAATAAACACAATGCTTTACTCTGAACATAAGTCATAAATCTCATTTCAGAAGATTCGGCATGATTTTTCATTTAATATATAAAAGTTAGAATGTTTCAAATTATTTGTTAGCTCAAAAGTTATTATTTTGTTAATTTTCTGTCTGGCTTTCATTGGATTTGGTTATCTGTCCCTTTTTTGGTGACTGATACCATCGCTGCTACTAATGTTAAGTAAGCACAAGCTACATGAAGACACAAATACAAATACTGGTTTTGTGTCAGGCCCTCAGGAAAAAAAAACCCATTATTTTTTAATCTTTTCAAGACAAAAGTTATAGGAATGTTATGGTAGTCTAAAAAATAGGTAATTTGCACCTAATTAAAATCTAAACATTTTAGTCTTGACTAGGTGCGTGGTGAGCGTACTTCAAGAGGGAAATACTTGAGATGGAGCAAATTGAAACAAGCCAAGTAATTCAGAATTTATCTGTAAAACCTTTTTGTTCTTACAGGAAGAACTAGACTTTAGACTGTATTACACTGAGATTTTAAAAATAGAAATGCAATTTTGTGTTTGCAAGTTGAGTTATTTTAAGAGGTTTTTTGTTTAGTGAACATATAAACACATCAGATTTTCAGCCAATGTATTTCCTTAGATTGTGTTACCTATGCCACTGCATCCTAAAAAGTAGTCTTTCACATGCTTACAGTAAAAATTAAGAGTATTATCTTAATTATTTACTTTGAAGGGAAAGTCTGATTTCTTTCAAGTTAGGGATTTTATTAATATTTGAAAGCAGTTAACAGTATTTCCTTTATCATCTATCCATATGTGTAGAGAGGCCACCGATTAACCTACTTGTAAAATGAGCTGCTCCTGCAAAGAGGCTACAACCCTTAACTTCTTTTTTATTATTGTTTTTTAAACTTAATGGAAAGGCAAAGAGATAGGTGTAGAGGGTGCATGGCGTCTAGTATTTGGAATTGTCAAGATTGTCTCATGCCACGCATGCATTTGCCATATTTTTGTAAACATTTAAATATCCAAATAGACATTCTGCAGCATTTACAAATCATTATGAAAAAGTGGAAGTTTCATGAAAATCCAAATATTGTGATATGAGTTGACATTATAAATAGTGGAGTTTTTGTGATGTTCTTTGTGTTTACTCTTTGAAAACAGTTTTGATAGAACTGTCTGACATCTGAGAATGTTCATCTCAGAGAGGGCACCTTTTCTCCAAAGGGACTTGGTTTAAGGCTTGGCTTAAGAAGGAGTACTTTAGCCCTGGAATACTTTACCCCCGGAAATTTTTGTGCTACTCATCTCCTCTCATTACTGTTGGCCTGTCCTATAAATAGTTTATGTTATGAATTAAAATGAACTGACAGTTATAGACCCAGGTATTGCATTTCTCGCTGTGGGTAACTCAGTGCATTCCTAAGGTAATTATAAATAATCCTTTCTTTCTTCCTGTTCACCAGATGGTCCTTTGATCAGGCAGTGTGTATTCATAAAAGCTCCCTTTCCCATAATCTAGTGATAGAACAAAGAAAAGAAAGATGATATCCTCTTTAGACCATAAATCATAGTGAATATGATCTGCGTTCCTCACCAACATTCACAAAAATGAACTGTTTATTCTTCTAGGAACTACCCTTTTGATATAGTGACGCTTCTAAACTTGGTGCTGTTCAAGGCGTCTGACACCAACAGAGAGATTTATGAAATTTCCATGCAACTTATGCAGGCACGTATCAGCTACTTTTTAAAAAAAAAACCAACCAAATGCATGTGTCCTTCTATCTTTGGGGGTTTTTTTTGTGAACTTATTAAGTACAGTTTATTTCCTTTTCAGTTTTGTTTTGAAAATAAACAATCAATTTTCTCTTGGCTATAAATACTTACGGGGACTCTTTATATAAAAACTAATGGAAAAATATTAGGTATGGTGCATTTAAAATTTGGAAAGTTTTGAAAGATCCAAAGGATATGGATCATTCTTTGATATCTAATCTTGAAATGCTGATATTTCCTGAATTAATGACTTTTTATTATCTCATTGCATTATATTTTCTCTGTTATAGATCCTTGAATCAAAGCTTTTTGTTTATTCAAAAAAGGTGGCTGAGCAGAGACCAGGCAGTATCTTGTACGGTACACATGGTCCATTGCCACCTCTTTACAGTGTTTCACTTACTCTTCTGTCATATGAACTTGCAAGGATGTATCCTGAACTTACCCTTCCACTTTTTTCAGGTACCTTTATCTATTTGATTTATTATCTACTTTACTTTTTTTGTACAAATTGTAGAGTGCTGAGACGTTTCCACCTGTGAACAGCAATTCTGCTTATAAATTTAGCTTGACCTGGTTATATTCTAGTTCAGATTAAATCAGGTTTAGGAATGCAATGTGTATTTTCTAGAGGCACTTAATCAAAATACAGAATAGCTATTTAAAAACCTTGGTTGTGGATTCTGTGCTGCTTGTGTCAGGGTAACTTTGAAATTACAAGGACCCTGGAAAAGTTAAAGTGACATTGGCAAACTCTAATAGATTCTCATGTGAAGCGTAGTGATTCTTCTTATACATACACTTACAGAGATGATAGGTGTGAGGACAGAATTCTTCATTTTGTATAAACAAGACTTTAACTTTGGGAAGATTGATTTTGTGTGTCCAGTTTTACCAATTATTTGAATCACTCTGAATGAGTGATCTCTGCTGCCTTCTGTTATTTGTCACATCTGCAAAGCCATTAGTATTGTTTTAATCTTGTCAAAAATACATTTTGTCATGATTACTGAGAAAAGTGTTAAAGAATCAGACCTGTAGGAGCACTATTCAGAATATCTCCACTCTGAGACCATTGCTGGGAACAATTATATTTGGAGACCCATCTGTCTTGTTTAATTTATCTAATGTGTTGCTCTAGTTTTTGAATAACAGAATGCAATATCTGTTATCATGGGAAGTCTTCCTGTCTCTTAGAAACCCTTTCTGTTGTTTTTAATCAGTCTGTAGGGGCAGGAGAAAGGATAAGGGAACAATACATCGTTCATTTCTTAGTGCTCAAGATACCATGAGTTATGAAGAAGTGGTGTAGGGAAATACTGGTGACTCCTTTGTCTTTAAAACAGCAAATGTTGTTCATTATTACTACTGCCATCTATTCATGTTGCTTTAGTAGCCGTGAACTAAGGTGCACAGTCCGAATCGGAGCTCTTTCTATACATCTAGAATCATAAGGAGAGAGAACAGTGCGTGTCTTGAAGATTTCTTAAGAACAGGCAGTGAGGAAAAAAAGATGTTAACTGTACTGATTTTACAAAAGAGTTCTGGCAAAGAGAGCTAATGTGGTTCACCTTGGCAGGAAGCCTGTCACTTTATTTCTTATCCCAGATTTGCCAAAGCCCTTTCCCTTACAGTGACTTTTCTTTTTTTGTAAACTATATAAAATTCTGTATACAGCACTCCTGGATTGTCAGCCGACTATGAATTTTATAGGCCTCCCCACAGGAAACAAGACTTCTGATATATGCAAAATGTTTTGGTAAATTCATTATAGTGTCTTAAGATTTAAATAGTATCTTAGAAATGTGGAGGATGATGGAGCACTTGTAAACATTTTTGCATGTTTACTGTAATTCTCCAAAAGCTCTTGAAATTCTAACAGCCAGTAACTGACTGTTTTCCCCCTTTATTGACATCTATCTCAATGCATAATACGGCACAGTGACAAGGAATGACTTTCTGTTTCTGAACCTAGACTATGTTAGTTACTTTAGACAGAAGACCTGATCAATTGCTTGCTGTTTATTGACCATTAAATTGCTGTTTCTCTTCAGGGAGCTTGAGTACATGCTTTTGTGTGTTTGTGGTTTGCAAGGTGAAAATAATCAGATGATCCAAAGCAGAAATCCAGTTTAAACCATGTATTCAAGATTTACTTCATAAACTAACATGTTGTCTTCTTCAACTTTTACTATTTTAGAGGTAAGCCAGAGATTCCCAACAACACACCCAAATGGAAGACAGATCATGCTTACCTATCTGTTACCGTGGCTTCATAATATTGAACTCGTAGACAACAGACTGCTTCTCCCTGGTTCAAGTCCTACCACTCCAGAAGACGAGCTGAAGGACAAGGATGGGGAAATAACAGTCACAAGTGGACTAAAAGGCAATGGCTGGGGCTCTCCCGAGGCCACCTCACTGGTTCTTAATAATCTCATGTATATGACAGCCAAGGTAAAAGAGCAAAACAAACAAACATCTGTAAAAAAATGTCTGAAATATACAAACTTATGTTTCTTAAGCAAAAAGTACTTAGATTTGTTCCCTCTAATGCCAGAAATTTTGCACTGGAGCAGTCTGTGCTAAGCAAACACAACCTTCTTTTTGAAGAAGTTTCCTCACGTTTTCTTTTAGGGATGATACTAAAACTGTTCTCTTTCAAAACATGAGCAAAGAAAAGTGTTTTAGTCTTTTTTGTAAAAGAAAAACCAGCTTAATAGTGAAGGCATTAAGAATTAGTTACACAGGAACTAAGTTCAGTTTCTTCCTGTATTGCCTTCTGAGTTAATGTCAAAGGCAGAAGATGAAAGTTTATTTGGGAATGAGAATGAACACCTGAAATTTGTCCTGCTGAAGCTCTCGTACTTTCTAAGAAAAACTTACATATTCTATGAGAGACAGAAAAGGAAAAAAGAATCAGTATAACTTTCTAAGCATTCTTTTGTAGAAGAGAAGGTATTCTACATCCCAGGTCCTGGCAAAGGATCAGGGATTCCTTTTTTTCAATCACTTTTTCTTGTAAAATGCCTAAGCTGCTGGTGGAGAAGGTACTGGGAATACATCTTCTCTTTTCAGAGCTACAGGATGGTGTACTAGTGTGCTGTGCCTACTCTGGCACTGCTCTTGACAGATTCAATACATGTGTCTAAATTGCTAAATGCATAAACTCCATGAAGTTGCCTGGTACCTATGTCATGTGGGACAGAGTGGTTCACATTTCCTGTCCTCCTCAAGGTTAATCCTCTCTCAAGCTGAGTGTCTGTATCCATGCTACATAGCAGTTGATTATGGGTCTTGTCTCATGTTGAGGTCCTGTGAGTAAAATAACATTATTATTTTGAGTGAATTTGGGGACTTGTCTGAAGTAAAGTGAGGGCTATGTTTCAGCCCACCAAAATATCATGTCCAGGACATGAAATTGCCTTGTGAATTATCTGATGCTATGTTGTCTTTAAGATAATGTTGGAAGGTATTGTTTATAGGTTGAAAACAGATGTGATGCAGTCTCACCTTTATGACCTATCAGCAGCAGTCCTTGGAGCAAGTTGCTCCTAGCATAATGTCAATCTGTGCAGTGCTTAAAACAGTCTTTTCAAAGTGGGAGCCAAATATTTTACATAGGAAGCGGAACAGCTTCAATTCTAGACTCCCATGTTGTGGATGCATGCACTAAACATTTAAATGACTGGGCAAAATGGAATCATCCTTTTAAATCTATCTGCAAAGGAGAGCAAAAGTTGCTCATTTCCAACGTGAAAGCAAAGAGCTGTCTAATGCCTAATTATGATAGGATTTGCTCAGGAGAAAGATACTAAGTTGTTAGCTGCTGTGAAGGCTGAAGGACTTTGGTACAGACATGTAGAAACTGAACTTCAGTTGCTTGAACAACTGGAATGATGAAACCCAATAAACAGCTTGATTTTAGGATCACCTTTTTGAATCTACATTCCTGAAAGATGGATTTTTTTGTGTGTGATTAAAGTCCTTCTGTGTATCTAAACTTAAATATTTTGAAGTAGAATTTATGCTCTGAAGTCTGTCAGGTAGCTTTTAAAAATACCTCTTTGTCAATTTGTTTTTTCGTGAGCCTTAGTTTGGAGGTCTGCATATTTTAAGAAATGTGTGCCTGTGATCCTTTGCAGTATGGAGATGAAATTCCTGGACCAGAGATGGAAAATGTCTGGAATGCTTTGGCCAACAATGAAAAATGGAGTAACAACCTTAGGATAACACTGCAGTTTCTCATTAGTTTGTGTGGTGTTAGCAGTGATACCATCCTTTTACCTTATGTAAGTGTTTGCACTCTATTCTATTTACTGTTGGTAAATCGCAGAGGTTTTAATGAAGCCATCACCTACAGAAAATTAATTTCTCTTTCAAAATGAAGAAGTAACAACATGTTCTCTAGTCCACTGTAGAAAGTTAAATCACTGGAATAAATGAGCCAAAAAACTGAAACTCAAGACAGGAACTGAGTGATGGGAGTCTCTGTCTCCACCAGTAGAGCATACCTCATTTCAAACAAGAGGTAGGCTCTTCTCAAGTGAAGAGCAACTTTGCACATCTGTTTAAGGGACCAGTAAGAGGAACTGACTATAAAATGCCAGTATGAGTGAAAAATAGGTAATTTTTTTTTTTTAATTTCATTAAAAAGACAGAATGGCTGTTCAGAGGTTAAATAACTTGTATGAAAAATGAAGAGAAGTACAAATGCTAAATGCCTATTATTTTTCTCAGCAATCAATTAGTTTACAAAGCTATTAGTTGAATTTCAAAAGCCCTTTAAATGATGGATGTTGTATCTTGAATGAGACATAACATGCCATGATGTTATCAGCTTGCTACTTGTAAAGATTTAGGTGTTCCTCCAGAAAAGCATATAGCTTTTAGAAAGTGCTACATTCTCTTCTCCTTTAGCAAGCTTTCTGTGAGACATCTCGAGAGACATAAGGGAGCTAACTTTTCTAAGCTCCTTACCATATCAACTTCTGCCTTTGCATGGCTGTCACAAATTATATAACTGTTCCTGCAATGTGCAAATCAGACTGCGCAGGGTATTGTTATTGTTCAAGTTAAAATAAAATCAGGGCTGTCTGAGAAAAGCAAGATAGTCCCATTCCCATGTTCCTTATTGCTCAGTTGCTGAGTGAAACAGAATCTAAATTTAGCAAATTTTCCAGCACAATTATAATATGCTGTTTTATTAGTTACTCTCTTTCTATTGATTTCCCTGAAATAAATTTGAAATTACAGTTACTGTGATTCTAGTTATCTAAAAAGCCTTATAGACATAGTTGATTAACATGTTTGTTGCATCAACAGTTGCAGAAATACTACTTTGCTTAAAATGTTTATGATGACTGCTATGCATAATAGAATAAAGGAAATATAGAAGACTGTAATTTTTTTTAATGTTCTATATTCAAATATATAAATCAATGCACATGTATGCCAAGTCAGTGTTGCCTGGCTAATCAAAAGAGGAAAGATTTGAAAGTGGAGTTGCTGTAAGAACAAGCTCCAAGTTTATATGAGGTCTCAAATTGATCTCAAACATCTTGAATGGAACAATAATCTTTCCATCAATTATGGCAGTGATAGAAGCTCTCCGTTCAGTGTAACTGTGCTTTGACAAGAGGTTAGATGAGAGACCTCCCAGGTTCTTCCCAACCTGACTGATCCTACGTTCTGTGCAGACTTGGGATCAGGCTCAAAGTTGGTTTCCATCAGGAGGAGCTATTTTGGCAAAGAACTAGTAAAAATCACAAAAGAAAAGAAACAAAATGAGGACTGTTGTATTTCTGACAGCTTACAGAAGGAATAGGGGCAGTTTTCTAAGAGAAAGATATTGTCCTGTGCTGAATATATACCTCACTCCTAAATGTGTAGCTTTATTGGAAATGTCTGATAAACCTCTTGCCCAGGAGCTCCTCACATATCTCATCCACCAATCCAGATACTTACCAACCCAGAGCTTTCATCACATCTTTTTTCCAAAACTGTTGCCATCCCACAGCTCTGCCTCAAACCATGTTCCTACTTTTAGCACTTCTCCTTTTTCCAAATTCTTTCTGAACCCCTTTGCCTCAAAACCTTGACTCTCAGAGGCTTGTGCTCCTCCAGGACAATACAGTCCTCATACTCCACAAAGACAGCAGTCTGTTTTGACAACTCCAGCTTCATCTGCTCAGTATCTCCTGTTTTACCTGTGGGACTTTTCTACTCTCCCTCCCAGGCTTGCAGGGACTGTTGAGTAGACAATCACGTCTTCAGCTGACAAAGTTCCTGTCACCCTGTTAGTCTGTGTTTTGTAATGTTGAGTTAGAAGTTCAATTCTCAGATTTTGCAAAACCTGAAAAAGTTCTCTACTTCTGTAGGAAGCCTGGTTGTGCTTATGAGTCACGCCTTAACTGATAGCTTTGTCTAGAGTAGGAAAATTACACTGGGCTTATCACATGCATCTGCTCAATGTTTTGATAATGCCTTGGAGTTTACAGATAAGAAATCATACCTAACTCTGTTAAATACACATGAATGCTGATAACATGTATCTTCCATTATAATGCAGATAACACATACACATTTAGCAAATAAAGATAATCACACTGCAAGGTTGCCAGTTTACCCCTCTCCTTTTGGAGAACCTCTGTGCCCCAAGGCAGTCACCAGCTGCTTCATGCCTTCAGCCTGTTCTGCCTGTGTGGGTCAAAGCCAAAAGTATGCATGACTTACATTTTTTTTTCAATTATTTTTTGGTCAGCTACATTCATTGTTTTATCTCTTATGTTTCCTTTAAGCATTTTTCCCAATGCCCCAGAGCAAATTGCTGAGCTGTCCTTTCACATGTGTACTGAAAGGTTTCATAGAATATTTACCTCTCTTCAGCAAAGACTTAGTATGAACATGACCTTGTCTGGGGTGAAAGAATCTGTGAGGGTCACCATGAGCCCAGGTAGAAATGAGCCTCAGAAAGTAGGTGACTTCCTATATGGAAAGTCCCCGGGAAATTTTTAGCACAGTAGACTAAAAAAGACTTTGTGCATTTTCTGTACTTTAAGCAAAGAAAATGAGAGAGGGAAAAAAAAAAGGAGAAGCTGTCAGGCAGTTATTTTAATGGAAGTGCTTAAGAACATAAGAACAGCAATACTTAGTGAGACCACCAGGCAGTTCAGTCAAGTGTATTAGCTCCATTGTAAGTGTCTGGTTACGGTTATCTTTAAAGACAAGAAGGCAAGCACAGAGGGATGCTTCCCCATATGTTCTACCACCTCTGGCACTTTATTTATGAAATATTTTAGAGCCAGAGAGAGTCTCTGCTTTCACTAGCCATCAGGTTTTTTCCTCAAGAATTCAGTCAGATTTTGTCTCAGGATCTCGACAGTCCTCATTGAAATAGTGCAAACAATAAGGTTTCAGGTCTGATTAAAAGATTTATGGAAATTCACAGAATTTCTGTAAATTATACTCTCAAATTTTTCAATCCATCTTTCATCCATGTTCTGTTACTTTGATTAAATATGTAACCAGCGACTCATAGCCTGACTTGTTCTTTGTGGCTACTACTACTACTTTTCACATCAACCATATCTGGAAATATAGGCACGAAGTTTTGGGGGGATCTAGCTCTCTAGATGGCAAATTTGCTCCATTCAAGAAAGTAAGATTCATCTTCAATGGAAATCGCATACTCAAACTAAATCCCTGAGTTTGATTCAAAGTTAATGCTGATATGTTTAAATGACAGGTACAAAATCAGGTGGTGTTTGTATGTGCGTGTTCTATAGTTATATACCTAAACAGCTTACTAGTGGATAATAAGCAAAACCTTGGGGATAATTAGATCACAGATTCATTCAGCTGGGAAAATGGTCTTGATGACAAGGTGAGCAGTTTTGTTTCTGTATAAACAAGATTAATGCAGTTGCGTGGTTGTATTCTGGATCTTTTCAGTTCTGCAGTATAACGTGTATTGATACCTTTGGGAATTCACTTTGGACAGAGTGTAATAACTTATCTTCTTCTCTAGATAAAAAAGGTTGCAATATATCTGTGTCGCAATAACACTATTCAGACAATGGAGGAGCTTCTCTTTGAGCTGCAGCAGACAGACCCAGTGAACCCGATAGTTCAGCATTGCGATAATCCGCCGTTCTACCGTTTCGCTGCCAGTAACAAAGCTTCAGCTGCACCTTCTGGTATGACCTAAATATACTTCCCATTTATACTTTCCTGCTCTCTTCAGTCTTTATCTCTTTGAAAAAGCGGTCTTTTAGCATTGGCACCCATTCAGATCTGTGTCTATATAAATTTCAAGGCCTCATTGCATATGCAAATTACAGTTCTTTTTGATTCCTAGTGTTCTATATGCTTCGTAAACATATGTTTAATTCTCTCAACTATTTTAATAGGATTTTACTAATGTCAGAATTAATATAAGGTGATTCTTCTAGTACTAGTTTCAGAATAAGAAGTCAACATCAATAAAATTTCCTGAAAAATGAGAGCCTCAACAGTGTGTCAGTTCCGTTGTCAAAGGCCTAATGCTACTCCCGAACTGTAATAGTCAAAGATACTTAAGAGACACTAACCCCATATTTAACCTTGTCAATGTTTTGTCAAATTCTTGAAATACAATTGGTTACATCACCTGAGAATGAGCTTAATTTAAGAAGTGGAAGAGCATCATTATGTTGATCAACTCCTCTAAGCATGTAAACTTTACACCATTCAGTCATGCCAGTAGGTCCTGATTTGTAGAGGTAATAGTGTTCACCATGCCCAAGTACTTGCAGGATGATCACTTTGACTGTGGCTGCTTAAAAAATGTAAGTTATGAGCTTTTATTGTTTTGCAAATATTGTCTGCTGCATCTAATAGATGTTCTTATTGACATCTCATATACAGGAACCACCTCCAGCAGTAACACTGTTGTAGCTGGCCAAGATAGTTTTCCTGATGTAGAGGAGAACAGAATGGTGAAAGAGAATGATGAAAGGTTTGTTGGGTTTTTTTTCCTCCAAAATGTGTGTTTCCTAGGCTAAGGGTGAGACATTGGGCAAAGTTCTACATTGTTTTGTGAGCAACTCTGATGTTCAGATTGATCCTAAGTGATGTTATCCCAGTAAGACCTTTTTAAAATGAGAGTATGTAAATGTTTCAAAAAAAGGCTATTCACATGATCCTGGTTCCTGAGTATTGTTTAAGAGCACATTACAGAGGAACATTTATTAAACCCACAGTGAATAAGTTGTGCTACAGAGGTCATGGTTTTGTAGGAATTATCCACAATGGAGAAAGAACATCAAGAGTGTGTATCACTAAAATGTAAGTTGTGAAAAATCAGGTTTTATCACCCTTTTTGATTTCATGGACAGTGACTAAAATTTAGTGTGCAGATATATATCCGTGAATCCAAGGACACCTCCTTTGTCTGGAAAAAATGCCCTACAAAGGAAAAGCGATGTAAAATATTTCTGTCTTTTGCAACATCTAGTACACATTGACAAGCATTGAAGGCATAAATGCAAAGCTTAAGGGCCATATTTCTTTCCTCAATGAAACCCTCTTGTTATTTGCAAGAGAACTTTGACTGACTTTTAATAGCATTAGTTACAAAGTGTATTAGTATTACATTCCTCTGTTGTTCCTGATAGTCACTAGTATCACTTCAACAGTTCAACCCACCTTCCTCAGGTTCAGGGCTTAAACATAGAGAGACAATTACATGAGCAAACATTTCTGTATTTTGGAACTTTTTGAATTGCTTGCCTTCTATACATTATACACGAGTAGCATTTTGTCAGATAAATTATGTCTAACTGTAGCTTAAATGTAAGTAAAAAATGGCACTGACTTTAAACTTATTAAAGTTTCAAAGTGATAGTAAAGAGGTTTTTACTCAAAAACATGGTTTTCACATTATGCAGTAGAAATATACTTAAAAGGAAGATAAACTAATTTTTCCTCTGGAGTATTTTTTTGTTATACTTTACATAAATGTTTATAGCCAAATGATTTTTAAGTTAGATTTTTGTTTAGCTGATTTGCAGATAAGTTCAGCAAACTTAATCTCCTGCTATACATTAAGCCAAGCTGTATTTTCAGGGTTTCTTGTCATATTTTAGTGCTAAATATGACTCAAAAATTAGTTTTGGCATTCAATTCTGCCAAATTTGTATAATAAAAATGGAAGAAAGTCTACAAATTTCTGTTACTGGTTTTCTGATTCCTGCTGGTAGAATCCTCACTAAAAAAGTAAAATAATTTGCTTGAATTCATTGCTGGCATTTATATTCTTAAAGGCACCAGAAACTGTAGCTGTATCTGCACCTCAAAGCCCCTGACAATCTTAGAATGTCCATTCATATTTCCTTCATGTGTCAAAACATATTAAATAATGTGGTAAGAAGATAATAGGTTGTAACCAAGCTATTGGTATTTTTTAATATCTTTTTATGTTGATACAATATAATGCAAAATGCCCTACTCTCCACTAATGTCTGTGACCCATAGTATCTATGTCCTATAGAATAGAATTAATCTCAGCATATTCATATTTTTTCCTTAACTTTATTCTCCCTTTATCTTTTTTTATGCCAGTTTGTCCACATTTATTAAGGGATTTTATTAAAATATTGGAGAATTAGATACTGGAAAGACAGAAAATGACAGAATTAAGGTGATGCTTTTTTATCACCTCCACAATGAGTTTATTGTGCCCTTGTGACAGATGTGCTTTAGAAACTGTATAACTGAGTACCCTGCAATAGTATGTATGCACATTAGTAAGAAATTGAATTGAATGTTGCACAGGGAACCTTCAGTCTTGTTTTGTTTGGTACAGTTGTTTTAACGTGTTTATTTGTAATAAATGTCCTATTTGTAATTAATGGACTCTTCAGTTACTACTGCTTTAGCAGGTTGCTAGAATTTTACCCATGAACATGCTGTGACTAAATTCGAGCTGTGAACAGTTTACATCTCAGTTCAGTCTTAGCACAGTTTCTTGCTACAAGAAAGTCACACATTTACAGGATAAGAATTTTCCCTCTCGTAAATTTTAAAAGCTTGTGACAAAGGAGCACACTGTTAGAACTCAGGAACTGGCTGCAAAAATCTTCTTTTGTAGAAAGAAACAGCATTACTTTCACATGGTTGTCTACTCCCATATAAAAGTGCATGCTCTTTTTTTGCAGAGTAATGTTTCTGTAGGATTTCTCTTTTTTTGCAGCATAAGCATATGGTCCAGATGTTTAATATCAGTTTGTATTTTTTAACAAAGATTTTTCTTGTATTTGAAGGTTCAGTAATGTAATCAGAGCACATACAAGACTAGAATCAAGGTACAGTAATAGCTCCGGAGGATCTTATGATGATGACAAAAGTAAGTTCTATTATTCAATTTGGTGACATTTTGGGTGTTTTGGTGGAACTCTTTAAGTTCTGTATAAACAGTAATGTAGCATCGCAATACGGAGAGCATCTTTATTCTACTTTCATACCTCATTTAATTAATTTCCTTTGTTTAACCTGGGCTCAGTCAAACTTATTTAAATGCCAGAGAACTTTACAGAAATCAGCAGCAGAGAATCTTCCAGACAATAACACTCTGAACGTTTCAAACATTACAAGGTGAAAAACTTCCAAGAGCATTACAGTGAGTGCTTTGAATTCTGCCCTTTAGCCACTATTTCCCTCCAACTCAAGTGCTGTTTTATGAGCACAAAGAAGACATTCAGGAGTTCCCGAAAATGAGGTCTTACCTTTTCATTGCTTTCTGCAACCAGCTTCCAGGTGTACTGTGCAAACCTGTGTTAGAGAGGAAGTGAAATAGGGATCCTGAGCACCCTTTATGTATTTCTACTTTACAGACTGTAAATAGACACTTGATGCTCAGCAGACTTCAAAGAAAACCATGGTATTTCTGTCAACTATTGATTGACATTTTAGCAGGTGGATGTTTTGACTTCATTTTTGGAGTGAATTTTAGGGAAGCCAATCTACAGATTTTGGTTAAGCCCTAATCAAATGTAAAAAAAGGCAAGATGTTTTTATTGACTTTCATCTCTGGCTTAATAAACCAAGTCAAATGATATAGAGTCCATAATTCCTTGTCTTGATGCTGCAGACACCATTTTGGGACTGTATTTTGACATTAAAAAAAAAAAAAGATTTAATATATTCTTTAATCCAAGTAATTTTTTGGCAATATTCTTCTACAAAACACAGAAACACTGACAAATACAATATGATAGGATAAATTAATGTATATTAACAACCATTTTTCATAATTATAAATTTCAATATTTATAAAATATTGTGTATGTACATAACTGCAGTATTTAAATACACAAAAAAGTATGCAACATATTAGACCAAATGGATTTCAATACACTTGTCTTGTATTTCTAATGGTTTTCTAGTGCTGTAGCTACTAAAAATTCTTTAGCAGACATTAATTGGAGCACCAGCACTAATCTGATATGCATGAACTATCTTTCAAAACAGAACAATGCTTATATTACCAGAACATTCTTCACAAGCATCTAGTTTTGACAAGAGCTTAGAGTAATAAAAGGTTAAAAAAATGTAGAAATTTTCTTTGCTCTTTTGGAGTGTTTCCTCAAGCTGGTGCCCAAATGTTTTTTCCTGCCTGTACCTGCAAGCTTTATAGTACTGTGAGTATTTATGCAAGATTTGCTTCTCTCAGAGATTCGTTATGCAAATATATGAGCTCCTAGATTTAAAATAAAATACATTGTACTTGGCTACTGAAATTTGTGTAGAACTCTAAAAATAAAAAAGAACTCATACCATTTGATGCAACCTCCATTAAGTGCAACTTATTCCCTCAAACAGGCAGCCAAGGCTGCAAAGGAGTTGGTGGTATGGGTTCTCTCTTTTCTCCAGTCTACCTGAGCATACGTGTGTTGCTGAGGATATAAATAGGGAGCACAACTCTGCAGCACAGAAACCCCTCTGTTCAGGCAAAGACTGTGTTAAGGTGCAAAATGCTTCTCTTTTTTTTCAGTCTGCACATAAACCTGTGAAAATACAAGTGAGGAGCTGTGTCATAGTGTGCACTTCACAAAGCAGTTCTATGTGAAATACTTAAATAGGTAGTAATAATTAGTGACTATGCCGTGCTTTTTATGTGAAAAGCACCTGGCAAATGTTATCTGGTTAATCCTTAGAAGATAACTATGTGAAAATGCTACACTTTGCTACATTATTAAATCGGTTTATTCTTCTTTGTCTGTAACTGGTAAGTCATACTGCAGAGGATGAGAGAAATAACTATAGGTCTAAATCATAAAGATCTAAAGTGCTCCTTGGAAAACTAGCACTGAAGAATGGGAAGTTGGCATTTAAGTAACATTTGGAGGAGCAACTGAAAGGCTCCTGGAGATCTGGAAACCTGAAGGTGTTTTGTCAATATCAAGTGAAGTGTGTTAGATGTTGGCTCTTATACTTTTGTAGACATCGAAACAGTTTTGTTTCCTATGACGAACCCAACAGACACGAGATACAAGCTGTTAAAAAAAGGAAAGTGCTGAAAGTTTCAAACCTACCTAAAATGCAAAACTGTAACAAAAAACAGAGCAGAAAATAATGCTCTCACTACAAATTCACAATGATCAATGATTAGATATATGTCAAGAACAGGCCTGGAAAAGATACTTTCTATGACAGACTGCAAGTCCTGGGAAATAAAAACTGACCAATGAAAAAAATGGAGAAGAATGAGATGGAGCAGAATAGAGGAGCAATGAAAAAAGCTGTTCAGCTGAGAGAAGACAGAAGGCAGTGGAAATAACTTAATTGACTCACATCACTGCAGATTAACAGGTGGAAGAAATAAAAACCTATTGCTTATTAACATGCAGCAGCTATCATACTGGAGGAACATTAAATACATCTTTGAGAAATTCAATACATCATTCATCATCATTGAAAGGAAATTACCCTGAAGATTGGTTTTTTACATTCCTTATGCCTCTCTCCTAATTCAGGACATTTAACTTCTGCCTCGACAGGGCATCGGTGAGGAATTGAAAGAATGTGTCACTGGTGCTTGGTTGCTTTTAGCAGATGGCTTCTGACAGCAGCTTCATTGGCTGAACTTGTCTCTCATTTTTGAAGAGAAAGTCTGTTGCTTGATGCTTTGTGATGTGGATCTAAAGCTACTAAGTGACAGCAGGGATTCAACTTCAGCTCCTACCATTCAGTGCTGTCTGCCTAGAATTTCTTTAATTTCCAGTAGCGTGAAAAAGGGATTAAAAATGTATCACTTGTTATTGAACACAGGAATTTGCAACCCTCATGTCATCTTGCCACATTATTCCAGACAGCTTAGATGATACTTTAGCATAAGCTTTATTTAATCATTTCACAAAAATGAGTAATCATACTTGGTTTTTATGCACCCCATTTTAATACTTTTCCATGCAGATGATCCTGTTTCTCCATATACAAGCTGGTTATTGAATATTGTTGAAACTAAACAACCACATCCCCTGCCCATGCCTTACAACGGAGGATGCTGGGCACCACTTGTGGACTACCTCCCAGAAACCATCACACCCCGGGGACCTCTTCATAGGTGAGCAGTATTCTGACATTTCAAACAGAACCAACACCAATCCAACTGTTGCACCACTCAGAACATGTGAAAATTATGTCTTCAATTGCTGCTTCAATTCCAGAGCTAAATTTGGTGTGCAATGAAGGCTTGCAATTCTAACAGATTTTTAATAGAAAGCCTATTTACAATGTAGGAGGTCACTTTGATAAGAAGGAGACTGAAGAAGCAACTGAAACAGAAAATGTATCTTTCCCAAGCCTCTGTGGCTGGTATTCATAGTACTTTTCCCCACTGATCTTTTATTCTATGAATTCTATTCATTCTATTTAGTCTAAGCATACTCTGAGATTCCTCTTTTTCTTAATATGTATTGACAGCAAAAGTGTTCTTTCAGCAATGGGTACTTACCTGCTTAATGCATAACTAAGGTGCTTCAGCATTAATCATATTGAGAAGAAATGCTACAAAATGTAGAGATTGTTTATATCTTCAGATACAGCCATCACATTACTGTTTTCCCATCTCCAATATGTTTACCCGGTGATACTATGATTTAATTTCCAGGTGCAATATTGCTGTCATCTTCATGACTGAGATGGTTGTGGATCACAGTGTGAGAGAAGATTGGGCTCTTCACCTCCCGTTATTGCTACATGCTCTCTTTTTAGGTAAGAGTAACAGGACAAGAAATAAAGCATAAGTGTACTCCTGTCCATTTAGTTAAGTTTTGCTCTAGATTTGTATTTCTTATATGTTTTTAGTAAGGATTTCCTAAAAAAAATCCCAATTACAGTCTGTGAATTAGTCTCAAAACTTTGAAGCTTTTGACTATTTTGGCCAATTTCACTCAAATTTGAGAGGTGACTAGAAACTTGAAAATCCTAAAATATCTCTAAAAAACCCATAGCACAGCCTGGTTTATAGTGGAAAGCTGGACTGGTAGCACATGCCTTAGACCCGGGCTGTGCACACACCAGTGTTTTCTCTCGCCTTTGCAAAAATGATATATAAGACAGCCAAGATTACTGTAATGCAGAGATGGTGAAGGTAGGACACAGACCGCTGGAAACCAAGCTTCATTAATTTCAGCTCTAATGGAATGCTCTGTCATCAGTGTCTTCCCCTTACATACCTGAGCATAGAGGCACTGCATATTCCCCACTGCTGTGTCTGTTTTTGACTGCAACACATTTCAACCTTCCTTATACTGCCACTTCACATTTTGAAAGATGAGTGGCCTAATTTTTCATCACACAAGAGCATATAGCATTGAAAGCCTTTCCCTGGCTTCCATGGTTGATAAATAATAGTTTTCACAAATAAACACCGCCAGACACTTGTGAAATAAATTTATTGGAACTGGAAATTGCAGACCATTTTTCATTCAGTCACCATAGCTACCACTAAGTCTATTCACTGTCAGTCTGGGAAGGATCTGTTGTTCAGCAGGCAAGAAAGATTGGATTAAGAGGTTACAGCACAGTAGTGTGATATACTTCAGTATACAGTTGAAGTTACTTCATTCTCTTTTTCTGCTGCTTTGTTACCAAGTGCTCTGTCTGAATTTTTTTATGAAGTAGGGTTTTTTGGAAAATGCACATTTATCAGATAGTCAAGTTTTATATATTAGCACATTGATTTCAGCTAACTTCTAATGAAACACAAGAATAATAGCCTGGATCATATCTGAAGTGACTTCATGAGTCATTTTCAATACAACATTTCACATATATTCTTCACTCAAAAGTTAAATCTATTTTGATTTTGTAGATCTATTTGTAGGCTGCCTATAACAATTTTTTTTCTTCTTTTTTATGTGAACATTCTAAGTGTGAGAGAGAGCTGAAACAGAACTGAATGAGTGTATTAATTAAATCAGTAACCAACAACAGATCAAAAAATGCCTTTAGTGTGATTTGTAACAAGTGTGAGAAAACTGGTGTTTATAGTTAGAAATTCTCACAAGAATAAATGTGTAACAACACAGGAAGAGTGTTCAGCAGTGTCCATGTCAATTAAGAAATATTTAAAGAACCATCAGAGAGCCACACAAATAAACAATGTTTCAGTATTGCAGTTTTCCATAAGAGAGAGTCTATATCCTTCCATTTATTGGAAGGAGTGAGAAAATACTACAATGAAAGGATTTTGCAGTGTATGTTTAATAGTCTATTGGATGGTTTCTAGTACTGATAGTGAAGTAGAGCAGACTGAAAAGAGAAGACTGAGGGAGGATCTTATTAATATTTACAAATATCTAAATGATGGGTGTCAGGAGGTTGGGACATCCTTTTTTTCGATGGTGTCTAGCAACAGGACAAGGGGTAATGGGATGAAGCTGGAACACAAAAGTTCCATTTAAAGATAAGAAAAAACTATCTTACTGTGTGGGCAACAGAGCCCTGGCACAGGCTGCCCAGGGAGAGTGTGGAGTCTCCTTCCTTGGAGATCTTCAAGACCCACCTGGATGCATTCCTATACAACCTGATCTAGGTGGACCTGCTGCAGCAGGTGGTTTGGACTAGATGACTTCTAAAGGTCCCTTCCAACCCCTTGCATTCTATGATTCTGTCCAACCCTACCATTCTGTGATTCTATGATTCTGTGACTACTGCTGTGAACCTGCCTATGTCAGTAGAGCATGAAAATCGCTGCTGTTTAAAAACTCTTTTGCAACCAATGTGAAATAAATTGAGCAGCTCGATTCTTTTCCCATGGAGTCCATGTTACAGAAGTTTACCCTCTCAGGAACTCAGGTCCAAATTAAAGAGAGGCCCAGCACTGAACAAGCACCAAGACTGAACTATCTTTCTTGCTTCATAGTATGAAGCATTATCTATGCCAATACTTTCATACAACCCTAAGGTTTAACAGGATTTGTCAGAAGTGCTGCCAATATAGAATTTACTTTTAACTGAAAGAACTTTCTGTGTCCTTTTCCATGTATATTAGGACAGGACAGATGTGCCCATTATTTCTTGGCAAGTGGAAGGAAGTGAAAAAGGGAGAGTAAGAGCAGAAAAGTTGAAGAAGCTGAAAAAGAGGTTGGCAGGTTGGCTTTTTCGGAGGAGGCTATGAGCAGATCAGTAAGACCAAGGGCCACAGGAACTCCAATGACCTGCCCATATCAGCCAAAGACAAATTGTTTATACTATGGCAGTGTGGGCAGTTTCATTTTTGCAGGCCAGACAAGAATCAGCACAACTAGATATATTAGAAAACACCTGACTTGAAAGAATTGTTGGCCACTGCAACTTAAAGTAATGAAGGAGCTGCTTTTTAAAGAGGAGTGTAGCCTGAGAAAGGGGAAATGAAAACAATTTTTCAGCACTGAACAGAAGAAAATGCTTTTAAATATGCTGGAATATACTGAAAGAGAATAAGAAAGAGTTTACTAATACAGAGTGCAGTTTATTTAACAACCATCCGTTCTCTTTATATCTGTAATCTGAGGATTATTCAGATTGTCTTAAAATCTTACAAACATCAGTAGTACTAACCACATCAGAGTCTTTCCATACTAGACCTGCAGTTTCAGTTTGATACCCTGAGGTGGTGGATAGTTTCTCATGCTACTCACTGGTAGCTGAAGGGTTTTTTTCAAGGGATTTTGTCCATCAGTTCCTCTCTTAATAAATTAGTAACTAACTCTTACAGTTTGCACTTTTTGTAAAACTGATATCTGTGCAAAAAAGCCAGATAATTTGGTATGCAATGTAATTACAACAACTACCAAGAATTTCTCATCTTTGGAAGTCTTCCAGCCCAGTCAAATTAACATTGCAGTGAAACAGTACGCATAAACTTGTGGCGGTACATATTGTTTTGTACCTCCTGCATGAGACTTCAGTCTGGAAACTAAATATACACTTACATGTAAGTGAAAAAGCTACTGTGTCTGGAAATACCACGTCTTTTGTTTGTTTGCACTGTTGCCATGATCTGCCTTGGAATTTTTGCTATTTCTGGAATGTGAACTTGTTTTTTATTATTACTTCATAATCAGTGATTGCTGTAACCTTTTCTTATAGGTCTTGACCATTACCGCCCTGAGGTCTTTGAACACAGTAAAAAGTTACTTCTTCATCTTTTGATTGCATTATCTTGCAATAGCAACTATCAAGCCATTGCATCAGTGCTTCTTCAGACCAGAGAGATGAATGAGATCAAGACTCTGACAGTACAACCAGCATACTTACCTGAATATCTCTATACAGGTAATAAAGCAAAAGAAGAAAAGAACATTGCATGATACTGTGAGGTTTTTGAAAGTAGGGGGTCAAGGTTACTTTCTAAACTACAACAATTTTGGTAAATTAAAGTGGTGAAGTGGCAAATGTGAACAGTTCCCTTTCGTATTCATTCCATGTGTGCTACCCTAGAGATGCACCCAAATTATGATTAGATAGCTTTTTTGATAGTGAGAATGATACCCGATGGAAGGCAAAATATATACTGTAGAATTGTAAAAATTAATATGGCTAATAACTTCCTAACTTCCCCCTCAAGGAGTCAGGACTACTTTAAATGAGTGTAATCACTCTTAAGCCTTCAAAAGAAATGAATAAATAATTCCAACACAGGAAGAGCAGTGAGAATGTGCAGCTCAGATTTTCCATTATTAGGTTAAATTTCATATGATATGCACTCTCCTTTATATCACAGATAACAGAATTAATTTCTGTCCTGAAATCTGTTTCTGCATTAGGAAGTCTGCTTGAGACCTCTACTGAAAGAGATGTTCTGTTAACTTTTAACAATTTACCTGTGTTTAAGGGGTTGATTGGGAACGGTTTGTAGAAAGTTTCTAGCTAGATTTACTCTTGTCATGTAATATTAGTAAAATTAATAAATATATTACTAAAAGCAAGCATATTGTTGAGATTTAAGGGAATCTCTGTACCAGTTGTGGGTAGTATTAGTTGTCTTGGAGAGGGTGAGGAATTTCACCATAAAGTGAAAAATTAAAAGGAAATATTATCAAATGAGTGGCATTCCCATGGCTTTTTAGGAAGATAACCAAAACTAAATTAATAGTATGGCTTTATAATGAATATTAATTGATAACTGACTGCATTATTTTATGAGATACAAAAAAATTAAAGTAATGAGAAGAAGGGATAGGTATTTCCAGTTAGTGAATTACTTTGGCCATTGAAGTTTCATTCTGAAAACTGTCTGTGCAAAATTACCTCACAGATGAATTTCCATCTTGGATATGTAGATCTCTTTTTCTAATGTGTGTCCATGAATTATTAAATACAGAATAAAATTATTACATTAAAATTCTATTACTGCTTTTCTGCCAAAATGAAAAAGTGTCTTCATTCCTGTGTCTGAGTAACATAATTGGTGCCCTTTGTCTGGGCCTCCTAAGTCCAAGAAGTTACCAAAACTTTGTATTTGGACCATTTTTTGAGCAGGTAATACAAAAGAAGAGTGAGAGTGTGAGTGAGTAGCTATAGCAAAGAATCCTAATTGAAAATGCTTTGGCTCAAGTTCATTACACCTAATGTCAGTCAACTAAATTAAGAGTCTCCTGACCTACAATGGATCTTGTCAGCAGAGAGGCTCTCTACAAGGCCAGTTTTCCTGTTCTAGATACAGATGACTCGCAGTCTAAAAACAGGTCTTAGTTTCTAATTTCATCTCTGAAGTTGTGTGGCAAGCTTTTGATGTAGCAGAACTCTTACTCAGATGTTTAATCTTAATGCTGAAAATATTTAGTATATGTAGTCCAGTGTTTACAGTTACTAAAGGCTTCTGTTGAACAGAAGCCTTAAAACATTTGTGTCTTGCTTTCCATTACATTTTTAAAATTAGAACAACATCACTGTCTTAAAAGTTCCACCCTGCAGAGATTTTTTCCTCATCAGACTAGTACAGAGAAATGAGCTTAACTTTACATGCCCTTAGCCAACTTCAAAATTCACTTAACGGAAAGTCATACGTCTGAATGTAAAATGCCCTGAAATGATTGTTTTTCAAGCACTGTAGCTCTCGTGCAGTAAAAAAACCCCAAACTGGGCACTGATATTTTTCATTTTCTGTTGGATTCTGCGTGTTTCTAAACACAGTGCCATTTTCACGCCCCTTGGCGTTCGCAGACTGTTGTGTTCTGTGGGTTTTCCCTATGTTTCCCAGTAGAAGGTCTCTGCTGCTGACTCTGAAAAGAGCTGCTTGGAGAAGACTTTCATCTATAACACTGGCACAGCAGTACATTCCATCTTTATCTCTTCCCTTTTGGCTGGCAGGTGGCTTTGACTTTCTGCGAGAATACCAGTCGTCACCAGTGCCAGACTCCGGATTGAGCTCCAGCTCCACCTCCTCCAGTATCAGTCTGGGAGGCAGCAGTGGAAATCTCCCACAGATTACACAAGAGGTTGAGGACATGGACACTGCTGCTGAAACAGATGAGAAGGCAAACAAATTAATTGAATTTTTGACAACCAGGTAATGGAGATGAGCAGAGGATATGTTTGCACTTGAAACATACTTTCATACCTTCTCTATGATTATCTGTAGCAACTTAAAGGCTCAAAGGAAAATGACCAAGCTTTTATGGAAATTACAGACTCCCAGTCCTATTTTATGGGTACTTCTGGAAGTAGACAGGTACTTAAAAGCACTACAGTGTCAGGAACAACAGGAAAAAAATGTTGCCTGACAGGAATAACATGTTCAGTTGGGTACTATGGACAGTAATGTGTTCAACTATGAAATAATGGAAGAAGACAGTTTTATTTTCATAAAACTAGATAGGATGTAGGCATAGTAAAAGGCCAATGTGTAACTAATATTAGCTCCTGTCTACAGCCAGCAGATCCTAGAGTCAATGTTAAATTTTAAAACAGGGATTTGCTTATGCTGGTCTCTAAATTGTTTCACTTGTATTTTAAAACAGAAATATTTATTTACTTGTATTTTGCTCATAAAATTCTGTTCATTTACATCTTTTCCAGGCTGTGACCCTGGAAATATCTATTTGTCTTTACTGTTTATATATTTAGCTGATTACATTTGTGTAAGATAACTCAGATTTTGCACTGTTACATGTTTCTTTAAGGGCATTTGGTCCACTTTGGTGCCATGAAGATATCACACCCAAAAATCAGAACACCAAGAGTGCTGAACAGCTTACCAATTTTCTGCGTCATGTTGTATCTGTATTTAAAGATTCCAAGTCAGGTAGTAAGTTATTTTTCCTTTCATAACTAAGAGTATTTCCTCGAGGTCATACTGAACGGTTATCCTGTGGCTTAGTAGATCTGCTTATACAGAAGCACGACAAATTGTATGTCTTAAGGGTGTATGACATGAAAGAATGGGTTAAAAAAACATTTTAGATTGGACTGTGGCTGAATGTGAAATCAAACATTTCATCAAAAACGTTGGTAGAAAGCTTTTTGATTGATTCTACCATATTAAAGCTCCTCTGTGGCCTGTTGGTAAAATACATCACAGTTACTAAGTAAGTGTACTTTGTTTAATTTCTTCTGGCAATAAAAGTTTAGTTTTAATTCATTATGTTTTTGGAACTTGAGAGATTTACTGATTGTATTTTGAAAACCAACAGAGTCACTAATTAAACATCTTTCAAGATAAAAGCAGAATGCAGCATAAATATTTATATTTAAGATCTTATCCAAAGCCTTCTTAAACTAATTCAGCTAATTCTTCCAATTCAGCTTGGGTTTAGGTTTAGGAGTGTTCAGAAGTCACTGTGTTGCTGCAGCAAGAGTAGTGAATGGCTTGAAAGTTTGTCCAGGTGAACAAATGCAGATGAGCAATCTCAGGTTTTTGCTGACAAACTTGTGCAGATGTAGAATTTTGCTTTTGCAGTTTATTCCCTTACATTCTGTGTGAAATAAATGTAAACAGTGGGAAGTTTTCCCAAACACAGACATTTCTGTCTCCATTTCTCACAGGATTTTCAAGACACACTACAGTGCATATCCTCCCCACAGAGTTGGTTCAGCCTGTTTATGACTCACAGTAAAGTCCGTCATTGAAAGAAATACATTGACATAGTATTCTTTCACTTAGGTTTTCATTTGGAGCAGCATCTGAGTGAAGTTGCTTTGCAAACAGCTCTTTCAAGCTCTTCAAGACATTATGCAGGTCGCTCTTTCCAGATATTCAGGGCCCTAAAGCAGCCCCTTTCTGCACATGCATTGTCTGACCTCCTGTCAAGATTAGTTGAAGTTATTGGAGAGCATGGAGATGAGATTCAGGTATGTATGTGTACCTAATACTTCTTGGTACTGTTGATTTACTGTATACTTAATTTAAAATCACCATTTTACCAAGATGTTCTGGAGTCAAGTGATGTCAAGTAGAATGTGGCCTTAGAAAAGGCTACATTTGAGTTTACTGAAATCCATAGGAAAGCCTTTGTCAGGCTGTTACAATCTTATATAGCTCTGAAGAGAGCAACTAGGAAACATCTGGTAGATGTCATTTGAAATAAAATCTTCATCATGACCTTTTTCTCCCTTTTTACATCATTAATTTGTGCTGAAGGAACCCATTATCCTGTCTGCTGATGTAATCTGACGTGAAGTAGACACTGCCTCATTTCTCAAGCATTGACATATTTTGGAATTATAAAATCCACAACATGCATAACAATACAAAACTTGCCCTGACCTAATTTGATTCAGACCTGTCTTAGTGAGCTACGATGTTCACTTGGTTTAGCTAAACACACTGAAATTCTACAATCAGAGACTATTTATTGCGACATTCAAGACTTCACAAAGATAACTGCTAGCACTTAATAAGAAATAGACTGACATCACCTCCGTATTTTACTTAGGTAATGAAACTGCCACAGGATGACAGTAATACTCTGTCACAACTGCTTGTGCAGAATTTATAACAGTGACCTGCAAGTCAGAGGTTCTGTATGCCATTACCAATCCCCTGATGAGATATGTGCCCTTCTTGCATGCCTTCATAGATCATTCAGAAGCACAAAATAAACCCTATTTTTAGTGACAATTTAATGTTTAGGGCAGTGGCATTGATGTAAATGTTCTTTTTTCAGGAGAAATTATAGGCTTTCAGTAAGTGCCTGTTCCTTTTATGAACTGAAGATTTTTAAATGTCAACTATTTTTAATGTCTTTGTTGAAATTATAAACCTTGTGCATTGATAGGGGTATGTAATGGAGGCACTACTGACTTTGGAAGCTGCCGTGGATAATCTGTCTGACTGTTTGAAGAACAGTGATCTTTTGACGGTGTTATCACGGTAAGAACCGATTACAGAATCACAGAGTGGCCAGGATTGGAAGAGACCTCTAGGGACCATCCAGTTCAACCCCCTGCTAAAGCAGGTACACCACAATCCAATCACACAGGAACATGTCCAGGCAGGTTTGGAAACCTCCAGAGAAGGAGACTCCACACTCTCCCTGGGCAGCCTGTGCTGTGCCTCACCCTCACAGCAAAGATTCTCCTCATATTCAAGTGGAACTTCTTGTGTTCCAGCTTGTGCCCGTTATCCCTTGTCCTATCACTGCACACCACACAAAAAAGACTGGCCCCACCAAAAGGACATCTATCCTTTAGATATTTATAAGTGTTGATAAGATACCCCCCGCAGTCTTCTCCAAGCTAAACAGCTCCAGGCCTCACAGCCCAATTTCATAAAAGGTGTGCTCCAGTCCTCTCATCATCTTTGTAGCCCTCCACTGGACTCTCTCCAGAAGTTCTCTATCTCTCTTGAGAGTTCAAAACTGGACACAGTTCTCGTAACTGTATCTTTTTTTTACAGTGTCTCATGATATTAAGTGTGCACTCAGCATAAAATAAGTTTCATAAGATAGATGATTTGTAACCTTCAGAAAACTTAACTAAGAACAGGTCTCAGCTAAATTGTGCAGTAGTTGAAATACTGTTGATATAACTAATGGAACTTTACAATGCTTTGTAAATTCTACCTGCTGCTACTTGACTATAACTTACTTTAACTTCCATTAAAAATATTGTAAGTTTTTACACCTTACTACCATATAAATGAAAACATATCTGGAAACAAACAAGTTTTTTCTAATATATGTTTCTTACAACCTGTAATTCTGAGATTAATTATTCCCCATAAAGTAAATTATTTGTTCTCCTTAGTCAAACTAGGGAGTTTTTTTTCCCATGTCTACATAACCCATGAATTTTGGCAGACATGTAGACTATCCTTGTGAAACCTTTGACCTTAAAGTGGACCTTTGTACATGGAGGAAAATTGCAGGCTCCTTCCGTAACACAGCTGTACTGAACACCGATGGAGATGAATGTCTATCTGACTTCTAATAACAGCAACAAAATAGGAAACATTTTTGAAAAATGTCAGAAAGTTACCAAGATTTACATGCAGAACAAAAGTACAAGGGCTATTATTTCTGAAGCTAGTAGGCAGGCTGCTGTGTATTATGCTGCAATGCCAGAACACAAGAATTGCTTTGTTGATAGAGTAGAGGTGGGGAAATACAGCTTCTGCTTTCTAAAGAGCTATTTACCTTTCATTAGTCCACATTTCAGGAAAGAGCAAGGTGGAGCAGAAAATAAGAAACACTCCAGAAAGCAGTGGGATGCAATATTCATTACCCTGACACTGTTGGTTCCATGAAATCATCTTCAAATATTATAGACTATAGGAACTTATAGTGAGGTGGGAACGAGATCAGTCAGGAATTAGATCTTCTCCAGGACAAACTTCTCTTACATGTACCAACACAGCGTGTGCATCTGTACAGGTAATTGATAGGGATTGTCTGCATCATCACTCAATAGTCCATGAGGAGGCATCAGTCACTGAAGCTGAAACACATCTTTCTGCAATCCATGTTGAACTTAAGATACAGAGAGGGGAGAATGCAATGATAGCAAGATTCCTGAAGGACCTGTACTGGCAAGAATTTAAGCAGCCACATGACAGGTTTCTTGAGGATAATGTGGTATATTTGTGCTCCTGCACATGTTTTTTTCTGCCCACAGGCCTCAGCATTAGCCAGTAAGCCATTGTGCATTTTGCTTGCCAGCTGTGCCAAGTTTGGGATTTGCTCTACTGATGAGGACATTTTTAATTTCAAATTGTTTTCTGTTCTACCACTGCCACAGTATATATGGGCATTTCTACAAGTCACTTCATAGCTCTTTATCTCTTATCCCCATGTCATTCTTACCTATCTAAACTGTAGGCTATCCTGCTCTGGTTTGGTACAGTGTCACGTGAACCTCACTTAAGTCATGTCTGTGGGCAATTCTGGAAAAAAAAACAGATAATGAGCAGTAGACAGGGTTGTGTTTTACTCTTCCTATGTAACTATTTATTTACAGTTTGATAAATACTTAACTTGCATCCAGTATATACAAGTTTCAAGCTGTGCATTCACACGTTGGCGTGTATGTGATGTGTTTTGGTTTCAGTTCATCTTCACCAGATTTAACATCAAGCACCAAGCTGACTGCAAACCGGAAGAGCACAGGGCAGCTGAATGTGAATCCTGCAAGTGGTAACACAGCCACTGCTGAACGAAGCAGGCACCAGAGGAGCTTCTCTGTACCCAAGAAGTTTGGAGACGTGGACAAGTCTTCAGACCCACCACGTAGTGCCACACTAGATAGAATTCAGGCATGCACCCAGCAAGGCCTGTCCTCTAAAACAAGAAGTTCATCTTCTCTAAAGGACAGTCTGACTGATCCATCCCATATTAACAATCCAACCAACTTACTGGCAACCATCTTCTGGGTTGCTGTAGCTTTGATGGAATCAGATTTTGAGTTTGAGTATCTAATGGCATTGCGGTTACTGAATAAACTTCTGGCTCATTTGCCACTAGATAAAGCTGAAAACCGGGAGAAGTTAGAGAAGTTGCAAGGGCAGCTGAAGTGGACAGACTTCTCAGGGCTTCAGCAGCTACTCCTGAAAGGATTCACCTCCCTTACTACCACTGATCTCACCCTACAGCTCTTCAGTTTGCTGACACCAGTGTCTCGAATATCCATGGTGGATTCCTCTCAAGCTATCGGTAAAAACAGTGTGCCTTCCTCTCTTTCAGCTTCCATTGTTTTGACATTTGGTGACAGATCCCATTAGGCTATCTGAGTAAAACAAAAAATGTCACCTTCCCTTCTCTTGCAACATAATGTGCTTTTGCTTTGAACTGAGTGGGCTTTTTGGAAATTTCATAGCAATATAACACATTTCTGAAAAGATAATATACTGCACGATGGAGGAGAGGGGTCATGCATTGTTTAACATTTCATTTCCAGGGCTTAGCAGCATATCAAGGTTTATGAGTTATGTTAGGATATATGTTAGAGATATGTTAGCAGATACTGTCGAATTTTCTAGAACCTATTTTGGGCAGCTTCTCCACTGAATTATTTTCAGAATATTTCTGATTACTTGATATGAAATTAGTGTTTCATGAATTTTTCGTAGAAATGTAAATATTGAAAAGCCTTGTACACTTTTTAGGTAAACTACAGTAGCACATTAGTGAATAACTAAGTTATAGGGAATAACTAAGTTATAACAAGCTTAGACATAGAGTAAGGGGATGAATGCCACAAACAGCCTGCCCATCCCTAAGTACCTATGTGGTTCCTGTGTTCCAGGCTTGGTTTGAGCAATTCACACATGGGCTGTGACATACCATCTGGAGGTATCTTTTCTGCTCCTGGAGTATAGAGAAAGCCTAGGGAAATTATGTTCCTAACTTAGGTAACTTGTTAAATTGTGTAGAACGAGAGGGAATGAGTGATTAGAAAGTTATTTTCATAGATCAGATTCTTTCTTTTGAAAAAGCAGGTTATGTTTGGATGCAATTTCTTGACTTCTGAGCTCTTGACTCTGAACTGGAGTAGCTTTTGCAATAGGTCCCTGTTAAGCCACTGCCCGTAGTTCATAAGCTACCTTGAGCTAAGAGTGGCTGCGGAAGAGCTGAATCTCAGCTGCAGGCAGAGCCCTTGACAGCGGCTGGCACTTGGTGCAGGGGCCATCTTCTAGCTTCAGAAACACCCATTTGAGTAGTCTCATCTGATCAGTTGTATCAGAATTTTGCTTAATTATTATTATTGACTTGAACAATATAAACCAATGGAAGCTGCACCTGGTAGCTTGACCAAACCAATTGTTCATTTATCAATGCTCACTGAATTACTTGTTATGTTCTAGCAGCAGTAATAAAAATGCCACCACATAAGACTGTCAGTAACCCAGATAAGTGGAAAAAAGAAATATAGTCTCTAGTAGGAATAAGAGATACGCTTTTTTGTGATTTTTTTATCATGTAAACACCTGCGTTTGCAGACATAGGTTCATACTTTATAACAGTACTGTTGCCTAAATTATATTCTCCATTTTCAAGTTAAGACTCCTTTAATATAAATATAGCATGGTCAATGGTGTGAACAGCCTGGCAAAATCCATGTGAGTTTATGGCTAATGTAATATTGAAACCGTGACCTCCCATGAAACACCAACTTAAAAATCACTGTGGCTCTTGCTGTCCAAAATATACTCTTTTTTGTTGTTGTTCTGTGTTTTCCTATTCTAGGATTTCCTCTGAACGTTTTATGTCTCCTGCCCCATTTAATTCAACATTTTGACAGCCCAAACCAGTTTTGCAAAGATATAGCTGAAAGGATTGCTCAGGTATCAAAGTTATTTACTGGTTTTTTCATCCTCAAATCCCATAAATGCAGTTGCCTTGTTCGTAATATGTCTTGACATTTACATTTGATTAGGTTTGTTTGGAGGAGAAGAACCCCAAGCTATCAAATCTTGCACATGTCATGACCCTTTATAAAACACACAGCTATACGAGGGACTGTGCTACCTGGGTAAACGTGGTTTGCCGTTACCTTCATGAAGCGTTTGCTGATATTACTTTGAGTATGGTTACATATTTGGCTGAGGTAAGTTTTCAAACATTTTTTTACTGTTTTAAGTCTTGTGCTGCCTGACAAGCCAAAGAGGTGAAATCTGCCTGCAGGGGGTTCTCTGTAGCTGTTGTTTAAGATTAAGAATAAAAAGCAGAAATTAGCAGAAAGGGAATTACTGTAAGAAATCAATATTAAACACTAAAAAAAAAAACAAACCCAGAAAAGGTCTGAAAGGCTGATACATCTTAAAGCAGCTTCAATCACCAGCCAGTCAGATTTTCCACTGTGAAAATGAAAGAAACTGCACAACTTTTATTACATCCCACTGAGGAAAATAAAATAATTAATTACAGAAGGGATTTAGCAGCATAAACATCATCCATTCTATAAGGATCTGGTTTTTTATATAAATTTGTATGCATTCCTCTAACACTGAGTGGGATCATCTTGCTTCCCAGGTTTTCCCCTATGCTCTTTGCTTACTCCTAACATTTCTCATGCGTGGAGTATAAAGATGATGCAGAATTGTTACTGGGAATCTAAAGCTCAGTTGTGCTCTTTAGCTTAAGGCCACTTGATCTTCTGCCCCCTGTGTCACGTTAGCATCCAGACACCATTTACTTGTAGAGTTCTCAGATTTATCCCTTTACTTCTCTGCTGTAGTGAGATGCATTCACCTTTTCCTCTCATCCAGGGAGATGAAGACAGTTCTGTATTCTTTAGAGCAGCTTTGGAGTTTTTTTTAGCAGATTCATTCTTCTCTCTGTGAAAGGGTCACAAAAACTCAGCAAGCATCTCTGATATTGGTTATCCATAGATTTTCAAGAGCCTGAGAAGCCAAGCTGTGCTCCCCCACATTCACTCAAGACTTCAGAGCAAACTTGTCCCTGCTACCTCAAGCTGCAATTCCTCACCTTGTTCACACATGGAGGCTCTAAGTAAACAGTCTTACCAGATCTTAACTGATAGTGAAAGCTAGGACTCTTTTGTGCAGACTAAAACAGGACCTTGAGGTCTTTCAGTCTGCCTTCAAACTCAAAGACTCTGAAGAGCTATTAGCTCTTTAAACACAACTCTGAATCCGCCAGAACCAAGTGTCTCCTTCACAGCAGAAAGCTGTATTCCTACTAAACAAATGCTGTACAAATTGAGGTTTAAACTCTTTCTCCTTTGCTTTCCCAGCTACAGGAAAGATTTGCCCTCTCTTTTTCCTTCAGTACTCTAGGTACATTTACTAGTGCTGCGGCACCTCCACAAAGGCCATGGCGTGTGATCTTGCCCCACTCAAATGGGTTTAGACATGTATCTGGACAGTCTTTGCACTTCCTCCTTGCTGTAGATCAGCACCACGCTACTGTTTTAACAGCAAGTCAGGCAGGTTTTTGACCATAATTAAGGCACATTTCTCACATTACCATCATTGAAGAATGACAGAATAGTAAGCACAACTTCCTTTCTCTGTTTTTACATTGACTGCTGCTCTGTTGAGTCATGTCTAGGGAATATTTGTACGGGCATAGATAGAGTAGCTGCCGGTCTGGAGGAGGAGCAAGAGACAAGAAACCATTTTATTGAGCCTGTTGTGGCCACAGAAAAGATTTTTCCAGCACTCAGAATATGTTTCCCCTTTACTTTATTTAATCCCTGGACCAGGACAAGCAATGTGCTCCTGTCTCCTATAAACAGTGGGACATGCTATCGATAGGTAAAGCCAACATCTGTGTTGCAAGGAGCATGTCCTAGATCAGACATTGTCTCACTAATGGCTTGCCTGTCAGACATGGCTTGTTGTGTGAAATGCCTTCTTCAAACTTTGTTTGACTGACCAATATAGCCCAAGAACTATCCCTTCTCACTTGCTGCCAAATTCGGAAGGTCAAAGGGAACTGTCTTCTGCAGTAGCAACCCAACAGCCACATCAACCAGCAGCAACCAAGCTGAGGGATCAGGCTCCGCTCTCCACACCCTGATGGTTATCACACACTTATTAGTGAGGAATCCACAATTCTTCAAAACAGTTCATATGAACATACTGATTCAAATGATGTGTTACCACAACTCCATCTCGCTACTATTTTTGTTACTTCTGCCAGCAAAAGAATTCTTACTGTACTGACTAAATGCATTTATAGTTACTGTTCTTTCTTTTAAACTGAAGCACTCTTTCTTGTTAGAAATTTATGATGTATTTAAGCACATACTTGGTGTATCAACCATCATAAATACTCATCTGAACAAGTGGAAGCTGTCACAGTCCACACATGTTTAGAATTTAAAGAGCAAGATCTGTTAAAAGATTCTGTTGAGAAAAACTTTATAGGAACTGGAGTGGAAATTTGAAGCTTTCAGAGATAAAGTTCCTAGAATAGCTTTTTAACCACCAATAGAGAAAAAATTAATATTATTTCACAAGAATCCCTATTCCTATCATGAAGGTGATTATCTAGTCTAGTAGCCTTTGACAAGAAAAAAACCTCTTTTTCTCATCTAGATAGTTTCTTCTAGTCCTTTATTCCTCTTATACCAGCTGATATGCTGAATCACGTAAACTATTTACAAGGAAGGAATGAAACCTTCCATTGCAAGATCCTAATGGAAGCCAAGAAAAATTCTGTAATCCTGTTTTGAAGAAGAATTGCTAAGCATGTTTTATTTCTCAGTAAAGGTATCCATGAGCTGAAGCAGGTTACCATGTACTGCTGTCTTTTTGTAGAGGAATAAATAAAGCATAGTGCGTTCCATTTCTTGTGCTGTTTATGGAGTTTGCCTACATTGTTTCTTGAATCTTTTACTGAAGAGGAAATAAGAAGATATTTAGTGGGATGAGGTGTGTGTCCCACCTGATCACTCCATTTTGGCTGTCATGAAACATTTCTCATTCAATAGAAAGAGGTCAGTGTAGGCATCTAATAAATTACTGAACTCTGCTTCGATAACAGTTGAAATTTTTCTCTGAAGGCAGACATGAGGCAGCATAGAGTTGTTATAAGTAATTGTTTTCTAGATTCTAATATCTCTAGTAACCAATATTACAAGAACTTTTTTGTTGGCCTGAGTAGAGGGATAAGGTCTAGTCCTGAGCCTGTAATAACCTCCAGCAATAACATTTGGTCACCTCTGAAATTTGTGGGGTGAGACAGTACCTGTCACCAATGAAGGAACGTGCTACGTTCCAGGAAGTTTTCGGCTGAGATATTTCACACACATGTGCAAACATAGCATGGCTGTCTGTACACCTCCTGGCTTATGTATATATTATATGGGCACAGTCGCCTTTCCAAGGTTCATTATGGTATTCTGGGATTTACACTCAGGTGTTACAAAATTCCGGGATTTACATCAAGCCCTTCTTTGTATTAGCCTCTACAGTAAGAGAGCCTGGGGACTCCAACTTCTCCTTAACAGAAAATGTTTCCTTGGCAGTTAACAGCCAGTGAGCACTGGCAGCGAGGTATATTTGGATAAATAGATATTGATGTCTGAATAATAGTAGTTTTGTTTCTTCAGCGTGTTTTCTTTTTTCTCACTGACTTGCAGAAAAGGTAGACATAAAAAGATACTCCCATGTTTTTATTGGATGTGCTTCCCCAGTTACAGGGTAAATTTTACCTACCAGTTTATTCAACTGCTGACTGTGTTTTCTGGATAAGTTAGGGCAGGCATATATAAAATGTGTATTTCATTATCAAAACAGGCTGGCATTTGGCTCCCAACTTAAAGCTCTTTTTAATTTCACACTTGTATCATCATCAATTTTAAAATGGTTGTACAATAACATTGCAAAATCAATGAGTGAAGAGAGATGAACTGTGCAAACGATATTCATGAAACTAGTAACTTTTTCCATAAGAAGAAATGTCTCAAAATTTCACTTTTTCTTTTTTAACAGCTACTAGAAAAAGGCCTTCCTAGTATGCAACAGTCCCTCTTACAGATGATCTACAGTCTTCTTAGTTATATGGACCTGTCAGCAATTCCTGTGAAACAGTTTAACATGGAAGTGCTAAAAACCATTGAAAAATATGTACAGGTAAATACCGTGTCTGCTTTATAGGAACTTAGCAGTATTTAATATCAGAAGTTTATTTTCTTTGTAAGAATTTTAAGACTACATTAGCAGGGAGGACTGCAACTGTCCAGTGTGCTGTCAACATCCTGATGCTTCATAGACTGTGTATCCCCCAATAAGATGCCCAGTTGTGCATTCAGTGTTTGGGAAGGGTTAAGCTGCAGCTACGCTACAATATAAGGTTAATACCAGACACTCTTTTTTATTATTAGCATGACGGAAACATAGCATAAGCACTTCCCTTCAGAGAATTCTGTACTTGATCCACAAGTGGAAAACACACATTTCTACTAGAAATTTACAGCTGTAAAGAGCCTGTGTGAAGTCAGCTTTTCTGTTCTACAGTGGCCTTTACATTTATTCGTAGTGATTAAGGCATTCAGGTAGGAGATTTCAAAGCCCTTGCCAAGCTGGCCTTGCACTCAGATCTCCCAGGTTGCAGGCTAGTTTCCTAACAATGACACCTTAGGCAAGACTTGGTCTCTGCTGTTGAAATTGTTCTGCAAGTCACTGACCAAGAAAGAGAAAGAATAGTAATGTTTGAATACATCGTTTTTATTATGTGGCAAAAGAAATGACTGTAAAATGTAAATAATTCTTAATGCCCATGAATCTTTCTCTCAGTTTACTGATTAAATACACCTATTTCTAGAGCATTCACTGGAGAGAAGCCTTGAATATCCTGAAGCTGGTAGTTTCTCGTTCTGCCAGTTTAGTTTTACCATCCTATCAACACAGCGATCTTTCAAAAATGGAAATACATCGAGTGTGGAATAGTGCCTCCAAGGAGCTACCAGGGAAGACTTTAGAGTTTCATTTTGATATTTCAGAGGTACTATTTGTAATTTTGTTGTTTGATAATCCTGAAGCACGTGTTGATTGTTAAGAAAGCAGAAAAACTAGGCAAGAAAAGAAAACTGTCAAACTGAAAGTCTCTTAAATTCTTTTCAATTCACAGTGCCACATTTAATGACCCATTCTGGAGGGCTTTTTCTGGATTTTTACTAGATTTTTTTTTAGGAATTATTAGTTGTTTTTAACATTATCTGGTGGGAAAGCTGTGTGGCAGTTATTCCAGCTGTAATATATAAGTATGATATAAAATCCCTCTCCAAGCACTTTATACTTGGTTGCCAATGTCTTTATCCTGCAAACACCGTATACCTTTTAACTTCATAGAACTGAATGGTCCTATTGACTTTAGTGGGCAACTCTCTCTATATTTATGAACCTGCAGGACTGTGTGCAGTGTTATAGACTATTTCATGTACTTAATAGCGAGACTTTGAGTTTAGAAGGAAATATGAACATGGAAAAGCATCTTGCATAAAGGGTTTCTTCTTGCTATTTCATGTAGGTATAGTTCTAGAAAATGCTGAGCATCCTGTTGTCAGTCCAATAAAGCATTTTAATGTTTGTTGAAACAGGGTCAGAGTGTTCAGCACTCATAGGAAAAAACCATTAAAAAACACATGCAAGAAATGTGTAATTAAAATAAATCTCATAATCTTTCTGGCTTTTTTTGTTGATTCTTGTGCTAGAAACGAGTTTGACAGTTGCTTTGAGTATTAGCTATTCATGACCATAAGCACTAGCTACTAAGCATGGCAATTGTTACTCATATGTTTGCAGTGGAAAATAACATACATATCAAGTGACATGAAATTTGGTGCACTCCTTGTTTTACCCCTGTATATGATCTTCAGATTAATCTTTTCCTGCAACTGATACAGTATGGCACATTATAAGGGCATCCTGGAGCATAGTACTAGTGAATAATTGCTCTCTATTTAAGACTCCTATTATTGGGAGACGGTATGATGAGCTGCAGAGTTCTTCTGGACGAGATGGTAAACCCAGGGCAATGGCTGTCACTCGAAGCACTTCTTCAACCTCATCAGGATCTAATTCCAATGTCCTTGTTCCTGTGAGCTGGAAGAGACCCCAATACTCTCAGGTAAACTTTCGAGTAGCCCACTTAATTAACAAGCTGCGACTGGAGAAGTTGATTTAACACATACTTAGGTTCTTAAATGCATGTGCCCTTTGTGTTGCTCCTGGCGGGCTGGGACAGTGGCAGCACAGCATCTGACTGTGTCGGCTGAATGACTGTCTTGCATTTAGAAATGGATGGAGTTATGTGTGTCTTCTATCCTGCCAGTGGTTTTCTTTCAACCTGTAGGAAATGCATCCTTTTAAGACCTCTAAGTGTAGGGCAGTTTTAGATAAGAATGCCGGGTGAGTTCAGATATTAGCAAGGAGAGCACATAGACAGCATGTGCAACTTTCTCAGTGTTTTTTTCTTGGGAAATAAGGTAAAAAAAATCCTTGGGACAATTTTCCTAAAAGTGATGTTTGATTACCTTATTGATTTTGGTTATCTGCCAGTTAAAATAAAACCATGCAGAATAAATGTATCCATTGCTCTTTTTTTTAATGTACCACATTATATAGCAGCGACTCAGGCACAACTCTGAAAAAAAATTGTCATGCATGGGCTTAATTTTAAACTTCTGAACAGTCCTTTTGAATTGATGCACGTTTACAGGCTAATTTAAAATTAATGAATGCAAAAACTACTTCACAGCTCTTTTTACATTTCCTTGTTTGCACAGTTGCTCTGAAAACAACCTTTTGAGCACTTAATTACTAATTCTTTGATTGGTTTCTCCTAATTAAAAAATTGTTAATGGATGTTTCTAGCCATCAGGAGAATTGGTGGTTAAAAAAATGCTCACTTGAGAAACATCTTGTTTTCTAGAAAAGGACAAAGGAAAAGCTGGTGCATGTCCTTTCTCTGTGTGGTCAGGAAGTTGGGCTGAGTAAAAATCCTTCAGTAAGTAGCTTTGTATTGACCATTTCTTTGTTTCATTGTTTCCTAAACTTTAAAAGTGAAGAAGTTTGTTACCCAGAGTTCCTGATCTGATTTGCATAGTTCCACATAGTCACATTACTATAACTTGTCATTTGCACTGGCCCCCCCTGCATTTCTCAGCATACAAACCAGTGTGTGAATGACCCTTTTGCTTAAAAAATTTGCTTACAGAGCCGCACAATGGTTTTGCTGTGAGGGACCTGTGATGGCCTGACAGATCTGTGAAATTGCATGTGAAGGTTTTACTTGCGTCATTGCAGTGAGTGGAGAGTAATGACCTCTGACGTTAGTAACTGAGAGCCTTTATAAAGTAAAAAGTTAAATTACAGAAATGAAACTGAGAGGGGAACATCTGATTTTTCCTTCAGATAACATCCTTCAGGGGGTCCCTTCCAACCCCTACCATTCTATGATTCTGTGTTACTCTTTAAAAATTAATACTATCGAATGCCAAGAAATAGCCAATAGGTCACCCAAGACAGAAAGCTCTTATAATAGTTATTAAGCATTTTCTATAGAGAAGGGAAATTATCTGAATGTTTTTCAATAAGTTATATATCACTTCTGTCATGGTAAGCAAACACATCCTTCATTTCCGCAAGGAAGGGACCATTTCATTTTTGCAACTAAATTGCAGATGCAAATATCTTTAGTAGGAAAGGAAATATTATAGCTTGTTTTGTTTCCTGATCTTGACATATTTTGAACATCATTTTTAACTAAAGGTGGGTTTTTTTATGAATGTACTATCTCATCCCCTTGACAGTGTTTTGTGTGCTGAGTTCTCAGATTTTTTTCCTATAAATGTATTACAAACTTCCAGGCAACATCAATCTGCAGCCATTAGGAGGTAGCTGTAATATTCTTGGACGTGTTCCTGCAGTATGAAGTTGTTTCTTTGTACAAGTTTAATCTGAAGGCACCTGTCCAACATAAATAATAAAGAGTGTTCTAAAAATACCCAGTGAAGGAATTAGGTGTGTACTGGAAATACGGTCTTCTGAATAACCAATTACAGCTTTTAGGAAGAAACAACCAGAGGGAACAGTTTGTTACAAGAGAAATCTTTTGAATTGTAGGTCATTTTTTCTTCGTGTGGTGATTTGGATCTGATTGAACACCAGACAAGCTTGGTGTCTTCAGAAGACGGAGCAAGGGAGCAGGAGAATATGGATGATTCAAACAGTGAACAACAATTCAGAGTCTTTAGGGACTTTGATTTCCTAGATGTTGAACTGGAAGATGGGGAGGTACAGTATATTTTCTCTGAAACAGTTTTTTTTTATTAAAACAGTTTTATATTCTTTCTACTAAACACTGTATTCTTCTTGTAGCATAAAACTTAACTGTGTAACTATAAACTTAGTTCTGAGTTCAGTTCATTCACTATGTTCACTTAGTATTTGTTTCAGTAGCATAATAGTAAGAGGCTACCACACCCTTCCTTTCTGAATCTGCTTTAGGAAACACTGCAAAACTGTTACTGAAAGATAAAGTGTCTGTTCTCCTGCCTTTTCAATGAATTTACTTTTAACTGAATTCATTTTAAATGCAAGTTTTAAAGGTCTAAATTGTTAACAAAAGTATATTTGCTGATTAAACAAACATAAAGTGAGATTGTTCCAAATCTGTTGGTTCATGAGTAACTCTCCAAAACATGAATCTAGGCCTTCAGGCTGTTGTTACTCCTGCAACTGCTGATGAAATCACTAAGAGAGAGATGTATCTTCCACTCTGCTTAGGTGTCCATGTTTTCATCATTTCATGCAGGAGCTAACCAGAACCCTGAGGGCCCAGGTCAAGTCTTGACAGGGGAAGCCTGTCAGCTCACCTTGAGCTGAAACTGCTAAAGGGATATTGAAGAACTGCTGAATTTTAGGGGGGCTACACCCTTTAATCTTGCCTATATCAAACCTGGAGTATTTATTTGTTTGGTTGGGAAAGGCCAAAAATTAACATCCATTGCCAAAGAAGTACAACAATTTTGTTGCTATTTAAAAGTTCAGAAATTGTTAGTTCTTTTGAAGTATTTAAGGTGCAGATATTCAGCAAACCTAACAGTTTAATAAATTATCTTCTCATAATCTGGACTCAATTTTAACATGAATCCTCTTAGGCATTACTCTTAGCACTGAGAAAAACATGTGTACAAGAAGAGATAATCAGTTTGCTCCCTAGTTGAATTACAGTAGTAAAATAATTTTAAGGTAAACAGACACCTCAGATGGGAACTCATATATATCTAAATTTTAATGGAAATGAAGGAGTGGAAAGTGGTGTTGCAGAGTCCTTGTTATCCAAGTCACAAGTCTCTGTATCAACATACAGTGACTTTGGCTCACAGCCAAAAAACAAACCAAAAAAGGAGTTGGCATCAATGGTTGAAAATACATTACCAAATATTGTGAAGAGTTTTAATGTTCCAAATAACAATAAATGATAAAACATTAATGCCAGGTCATTTATCAAAAAGTCTACTGTCTGCAATAATTTCTGTGTCTTAAATGCTTTCAATGCTGTTTAGTCTGGAGAAGAGGAGATTAGGGGAGGGATCTTATTAACATTTATAAATATCTAAAGGGTGGGTGTCAGGAGGTTGGAACATCCGTTTTTTCTATAGTAGCTAGCAACAGGACAAGGGCTAATGGGATGAAGCTGGAACACAAGAAGTTCCACTTAAACATAAGGAAAAACTATTTCACTGTGAAGGTGAGGGAGCCCTGGCACAGGCTGCCCAGAGGGGTTGTGGAGTCTCCTTCCTTGGAGGTCTTCAAGACCCGCCTGGACATGTTCCTATGCAACCTGATCTAGGTGAACCTGCTTCTGCAGGGGGGTTGGACTAGATGATCTCTAAAGGTCCCTTCCAACCCTACCATTCTGTGATTCTATGATTCAAAATATTACAAGGACTTTGGACTGCAATTTTGGCTAAATATTATATGATAATTTTTTGCCCAATAAAATTCAGGAATTTCTTCATTCTCTTCAACAGTTAAAACCATGTACAGGTTATATATAACTGTGCAGAACAATTCCTGTCAAAAGGAGTTCAGCCACATGGATTGTGACACTGCAAAAAATGTGTCTTAAATGTGTCCTGATAGCTTCAAGACTGAGGCCTAAATTAATGAATATACTAATTGTCTTAAGTTGGCCGTGGAACAGATAATAAGCTTCTCTGGTTTTATGTAAAGTAAAATGAAAAATATAGTCCTTTATTTGTCTTTAAATTGCCACAGATCTGAGACCTTGCATTCCAAGGTGTAGTCCAGACGGATTTACTGTTGGTTTAAATAAATAGATACTTTAGCCAAATTCAAATCTGGCATAAGAGTCTACTTCTGTAGTGACTGAGTTAAATCAGTATCATTTACATCAGGTCGGAATTTGATATATTCATAAACAAGAATAAAACAATGTTAGAAAACTTAAGAGCACAATCTTTCAAAGAAACCTTATGATTTAAACAGGCCAGTGATGCTTATATCATCCCCAGTACACATGATGTACTTGTTTGAAATTTCTTACAGATAAGAAAGCAAGTAATGGTTACTTTCACATCTAAAAGATAGACCAAAGAGTTGAAGTTTCTGTGATGATATCAATTACTATTGTAGGCAAATGTTTGACTATGATGTATTTAATACAGTAATTTTACATAGACTCTTTCTATTTGTTTTTCTGTCTGTTATATCTGCTACCCAGGAACTTCAGGTAAGAATGCTACTTGAACTCAGATGTGCCAGCATATGTTATGCCTTCTTGCAAATTTGTATTATAGAATAACATCATAGTTTCTTTGTTGCCCTCCCCTTCTTCAGTGTGTGCATAGGCGGGTGGGGATGTGTGTGCTTGCACTTCTGACAGGTCCTTCATTTTTTATCTTGTGTTAGAAATATTTTAGGGTCTTTTTCAAAAATTCTGCTTCATTTTAAGTTTGGTTCTGACATGTTCAACAGTCTTCACACATTTTAAATATCTCAATTCTAGTATCACCATTTTTCAAATTGAGCTATTTCTCCTTGTAGTATCTTTGTGCATTAATAATACATAGAAAGAAAATGGGCAAATGCTGTATAATTTCTAGCTTTTCAGCTACGGTATATATTGGCTCCTGTTAGCAGATACCTGAGACCTCTTCAGAAGGTTTACATCGTTGTCTACCAACCTGAATTTAATTGAACACATTAACTCATTCATACAGCTTAATTTAATTCAGATCTATACTGCTAACAACCTTGTTGGACACACTTATCCTTGAAGAAAACTGAAATAACACATCAGTGGTTGCCAGTTTGGGACCTCAGCTTGCAGTTTTGTCAATGTAGAGAGAACTGAAATGACAGAGAATTGTAATGAGTTGTACAAATGACGCAAAAATCAGCAACAACTTTATTTTACATATTTGTTTCTGATAGTTTGTACATCAGCTATTATGAAAACAAAACCCCAAAAACATCTTTGTCTCAAAATGCCTGTGCTCCAACAGATAAAACCATATGGAAATAGTGCCTTATTGTGCAGTTCCACAATACTTTTGCCGATAACCTACAGTATTTGTACTGTTCCATTAACTGTGCATACTTTGTCAATACAGTAAGGATAAAAACTTTTTTGAAAGAAGTTTTACGTGATTCTTCCCCAGGGAGGTTGTAGAGTCTCCCAAGGAGGTTGTAGAGTCTCCTTCCTTGGAGATCTTCAAGACCTGCCTGGACACATTCCCATGCAACCTGATCTAGGTGGACCTGCTTCTCCAGGGAGGTTGGACTAGACGATCTCTAAAGGTCCCTTCCCTCCTACCATTCTATGATTCTAGGATTCTGTTCTATGATTCTTACTAGCACTATGAAGGAGCTATACTGCTCTCCCCCACATAGGGTTCCTTCCCTTTTTACTGCCCTTTCTGTGTCTCTTTATTTTCCCCTGGATTGTCATAATGTTTAAAGTGGCTACAAGGGCACATCTGCCCCTTTACTAGAGGGTGGTGATTGTGGGAAGTCCTATGTAGTACCTGCTCACTGCTGGACAGACACATTTATAGCATGTGACGGCTTTCTTTTGATTTCATGTTTGTTACTGGTGGCTTTTCAGATAGCAGATAGCTTTGCTCCTGCACTAGATAAAAGTGAAGAGCCTCTCAAATACATCTTCCCTTCCTCTTGTTAACTGTGACAGAAAGATTGCTTAAAAGACTAACAGCAACTCCACAGACATGTTGACCTCTTGTTTAAATTCGGTATAATTCTGAGTACCCCTCTAGGAAGCTTACATTAACCCAAATACTATGGGTATTTTGATCATACTATGCTTCGTCCCTCTTCCCCTTTTCCCTCACTTTTAATTCACTTCCCCTTCTAACTGCATGCTCTGGAAGTATCCTTGGTCATTTTTCTTTTTGATGGCTTCCTGCTTTAAGAATTCGCGCAGAATAAAAACTGCAACAAGAAATATTCCCATAGACATGGGCTGCAAAGTTTACTGGTAGCTGTATTAAGCATTGTGGGGATCAGGGTTTGATGACAGTCATCTTTGCTTGCTTGCTTATTGATGCCATTTTGTCATTTATTAGTTTAGTAACTGATGTGCTTGTGGAGGATGTCTTACTGCTGCACGTGTCCTCCAACCTTTGCAGGGGAGGATGGACAATGAAAGAATTTCTTAAAATAAATAGCTGGTAACTGAACAGTTATTTCTATGATTTAAAGAGACATAATTTCTTAAATCTGAGATGTGTTCAGTTCTTTTCCTACACAAAACTGCCATAAGATCCCAGTCCCAGGATGAAAACACAGGGTTCTTCCAATACTGTGGCAGGCTTCGCAACAACTTTGTGTTCATTTGCTCTTAAATATAGGGCATTCCTTAGTTCTAAATGTTCTTGTGGGTTACAGTTCTTGCATTTCTCAATTGTCTTTTTCTTAAAAAGTATTTCTTTCTTTCTTCCTCATATGTTTTTCTTCAATGGTAAGCTTAGTGTCATGAAACTGAATTTTCCCTCTTTCTAATTGTATTCCATAGTCTGTTGCATTAAAGGGGAATGAAGGAAAATAAGATCTATTAATGCAAGTTTGTTGATTGTTTAGGAGGTAAATTTGAAATGGAATTAATTGTACTTTATGCAGTTTGGTACTCATTCAGTAAAGGTATGAATAGTCCTGAATGGGGATTGACTCACATATCTAAAGTTACAAATCTGCTTAAGGAGCATTACCAAACTGAGACTTCTTTGTCTATGGCTGCACATAATTTTCATCTGCAAAAGCCCAGGAGATACTCATAATCAGCGATTTGATAATATTTATACCTTTTTTGGGCAGAACAATACTTTTGTCAAATTCATATTTAAAACATGTCTGTCAACTTGAATTTCCAGCAGTTGGTTTGCTTGTTTAAGAGTGTTGCATTCTATACAGTCTTGTTTTAAAGAGTTGACCTTGAATCTCAGAAAGAAACATTTTTCTGTATAAATTTTCTTCACATGTCGAGGTCAGGTTGAGGGCTTTCATTTTAAAGTAGCCAAAACTGCAAGTGGTTACTTCTGTGTAGACCGTTCATTCTGTGTAAGGAACATTTCTCCTCTGGGTGTCCATGATGAGCAGTTGTCGACATACTCCTGCATTTGCTGGAGAGGAACGTGGCTAGATTTGAAGAAGGGAGTAAGAGAATTGGCACAATTAGTGAAAAGAGATACAGTCCACTGGAACATACATAAAGTAAACAAATGGAAAAATGGTGTAAAGGTGTCATTTTTACACATGAAAGAAATCAAATGATCTTTGTACCAGTCCACCAGCCTAACAAATAGTTAGACATTTTGCTTAATACACTCAGCTTCATGTAACTGCATGTGGGATCGGAACTGAAAGTCAATACAAAATGTTTGGTCCATTTGACTGTGTCCTTTGCAAAATGTGAAATCTCAGGCAATGCTAATCAGGTCATTCTCAAAGTATAGTTTCAGATAATTCAAATAAGCTCAAGTCATGAAAATAAGCAATATGAGTCTAGAATAACAGTTTACAAAAGGTGTACTTCTTTAGGTAGTACATTTTGAGCGTAAATGAGGGTTTCATTCAAATCTACTCATCATGGTTACATATATAATGCAAAGAATCTAAAATATTTAACACCCGTTTCTGAATGGAACCATTGTTATGAACTGTGCTCCTAATGCTTTTAAAAATCATGGAAAAAATCATTTAAAATTGCTTCCAAACTTTTGTTTTGCCTGTCATTCCTCTACTGGTATTAAGATGTGTGTATATGTGGACTTACAAAAATGAATTCTTAAATCGGCAAATATGCATGAAAACATCTAATACTGAAAAGACTGAATCTTCATTTAACTGTCATTTCCATGCTTCTGCTCTTATCTCCAGGTGAACAAATAATGCTTATATCAAGTTTGTATTATATTTTTACATAAAAAATATTCCTTGAGCTAACTTTGAGCTAATGATTAGTGGTTGTATATGGTGAGTTTCAAGTCAAGGAAGCTGACCCTATACCTGGTTTCAGGGCGAGAGCATGGACAACTTCAACTGGGGAGTACGCAGACGGTCCCTGGATAGCCTGGACAAATGTGACATGCAGCTGCTGGAAGAAAGCCAGCTCTCAGGGAGCACGCCCAGCCTGAACAAAATGAACCATGAGGACTCTGATGAGTCATCAGAGGAGGAGGACCTGACCACCAGCCAAATCTTGGAGAACTCAGACCTAGTAAGTTGCAAACTTGCAGTTTAAGAAAAGACAGGGTTGTGGTTTTAAATAAGCAGGGCTTTTAGTTTCCTCTTGCCTAGGTGCAGTCTAAGCAACTGAAATTGGGGTGTGACACTCAATGTGGTGTTTTGTCACTGCTTGATTTTCCTTTATTTGCAAATGTAAACAGGAATGTTAATGCAGGGTTTGAAACACAGGAAATCTGAGATCTGGTTATTTGCCCTTTTTCCCACAAATTACAATGTGACAGTTTAGCACAACTGGCCAGTATTAAATCTTTCTGATGTATCTAATACTTAAATGCAACAAGACTCCAGTTCGGTAAACTGTTTCAGGTTTTCCTTGATCCCTTCTGGGATCTTTGCATACAGTTTTTATAACAGAAACATGGAGAGTGTTATATTATGTCTGCATGTACAAACTAAGAGAGTCACTGCCCTTTAAGACAGTGTTTACTTTGCATGTTCATAAAAGCACCGTGTTTTAGGGTAGCTGTGCACTCAGTTCTTCTGTGTTTTTGTTGTCTTTTAAACAGATTATAACTCTTTCACCATCAGAGGATACAAATCATATTGACTCACTTTCCACATCATGTGACACAACTTCAGCAGACCCTCATCATTTTAATATGGGAACGTCCACCTTTGATGTGTCTTTGCCTGATATAAACAATCTCCAAGTGTCTGAAGGATGCAAGGTGAATACATTTTTACTTTCTTTTCCAGTTGGACTTACTGTATTTTACATAACACTTTTACAATTTTATCTTACACTTTCATGGAAGGTTTAAACAGTAAAAGCAAGTACATTTGACTTCCTGTAGGCAATGGCATAGTACAATACATTCATATACTCTGCACATTCTTACCTTCTCCTTTCTACTTATGCTTTACTCATTAATGGACTTTATTTATTGTTTCTTAAGTATATTGCACTACATATGCACCAAGATACTCAAAGTTCATTGAAGGACTAATTCATGAGCTAGCTACAAGTTACAACCCTAGGAGAATATTGTTTTGTTCTTCATGCTAATTTAAAAGAGCAATATGCCAGCTCATGTGGTGGGTGTATGCACATATTCTCTGAGATTTTTTTGTATGTGGGAACTTATTGTGCAGTTATGTGCACTGGATTCAGCTCTTGCCTTTGGCAGACACACAGAGATTTTAAATACATGACCACAATATTAAGCCATCTTGGGTGGGTTGGGGAGGGGCAGGATTTGCAAGGATACAACCGCCATGTTCAGCACAGTTTATTTCAGACAATTGTATCAGAAGATGAACATAGAGCAAGGTTGGTAAATGATTATCAGCGTGGGGATGGTTTCTTTTATTTCTGTTTGATAATACTTGCTTGTGGGTGATCAGGTGAACCTCCTCCTCTCAATGTCTCTCCAGAAATATAATCTGAGGCACGGGCTGGGGCGGGGACAGCGTTAGTGGCTTTGTAATGCTATTTCCTTACCAGTAAATCTTTATTGGCGATGTCTAAATTGGGTGACTTGTGTAGAAAGAGCAGTGTAAGAGAATAGTGTTATCATCAGCTTTTATTCTAGTTCTTGCCCTTGTTCCCCTCCAAATGCAACCACACAACAATAACAAAAATATGATACAGTACTGATCAATAGGACTGCATTTAGCAGAAGTAATAGAAACTTCTAGTGAAGAGGTCATAAGAATGGGAGTGGAATTGTGCTGAATATTGAACAAATTGTTTGCATCAGAAATCTCTCCAGGAGGAAGGATGGGAAGAGAGAAATGTGTGTAAGGATAGGAAAGGAGAAGCTCTCAAAATGAGGATTGTAGAAACGTGAACCCATCATATGCCAAAACAACTGTTGGTAGACAAGTTACCATATACCAACTGTAAGCAGTAGAAGTTGGCAGAATTTCAGTTTAGGAAGCTGCAGTCAGAACAGACGCATTTGCAGGTGGTGACTGCAGCTAATCTTGTGCTTCCGGCTGCTGTAGCTATTTGTATGTACATTAAGAGTTGGAAATCACAGTCTGAGTTTCTTATATACCTGGAGTTTAAGAATATTTACTGTGAAAATTTCTTTAATGTCCAAATACCCATGCACTAGTGTTCATCAGTGAAATGAAAAGATTTGGAAAAACTAAGTAAGTGAAGAATGTAAAATTGCAGCAGTTTCTTGTGGGATAGGCAATGTTGGTGAAATATGTAACCTAACTTGACAGAGGTTTGCCATTATTACAAAGATGTCTGAATTGATAAGCTTTACTCAGAATGCTTTCTTAGTGGTTTTTTTTCCTCAAACATGTTTTCTTCTGCATACTTCCGTATTTTTATTCAAAACAAACTGGAGTCAGTATATACCAACAAAGTTAAAATGCTTAGGTTTATATTTATTTTAAGGAAGAAGTCATCCAATTTGTAGTCAGAAAGCTTGAAACTTGCACCTAAAGAATTTTTATGTGATTTGATAACACAAAATCTGAGCTCTTTCCTGTTTCTCTTGTCCTCTGAGCTTTTATTTTCAGAGAATTCATGGTATTTCAGCAATGCAGTGGAAAATTCTTGTGACTTTTCTGACTTTTTTAGTGCTGTATAAAAATGTTCAGTGCTGTGAAAATGTTTACAAAAAAAATCACTTCAACTTTTAAACAGATGTAGTGAATAAGAGCAACAAACTGATTTCAGTAGGCCTCTTCTCAAATCTTTTAGTGCCAAAATCCAGATATTATTGTTAATTGCGTGAAATTAGTGAAACTTATTTTCTGTTAAAGGTAGTGATCACAGATCAAGATAGCATTTATGAGGGATTAGAAGGCAGTGATGGATAGTGCTATGAGGGGTACAAAGATTCAGACGATACTATTTTATATATTTTTCAAAATATCTAACCTCACTGATTTCTGAAATTGTGCTCCAATCCTGCATGAATATGTGGAGCCCTCTTTTATATTTTACTTCTAGGCCATCATATTGGACTCCAGTGGGTGGGAAGTGTTTGCTTTCTTTTGCTTCCTTCCTTAGTCTGTCCTGTCAAAATGTGGTTTCCTCATATAAACAGTCATTACAGTGAACAAAGCAATGGTTCTTTCAAGCTAATATTTCATATTTCAAAGTGATTAATACTACCTACTTCTTGAACACGCATGAAACACACACACACTTCTTGCCAACTGCTCTGGTTCCTATTCTGGCAATCCAGCCATACAGCTTTCATCTCTCTTCTCAAGAAGACTTGTACTCTGGCTCATTTCATCTACCCTGATATTCCTATCACTTTGTTTAGAAAACAAAACAGACAAAAAATCATTCTCCTACTTAATTTCTGATCTTATTCTTTCTGGTACAAGTCTTGTTTAATTTTTAGAAGTTAAAGTTCCCAGAATTTATCTGTAGGATCCAAGCAGGTCTGGTAACCTTTCTCTTTTAATTGTACTTGCCATGGATTTCCTTCCCTTCCCGCTTCCAGCACATGTATGTACATGCATATATGCACAAGCACACACCTTAGGAGATACCTCAAACAGAGAAGATAAAGATTTTGAGCTACCCACTGCAGTCATCTGTGCAGGAACTGCTTTTTAGAATCCTATGGATGAGGCAGACAAAAGCCAAAAGATTAAAACTGAAACAAAATCTGTTGAGACTAAAGATGCAAGAGAAATCTCAAACAGGAATCAAGAGCTTTAGGTGCTAATGGATGGGAAAAGAAGGAAATGATAGAAGGATGGTCTTTTTTATGGCCTGCAGAATACTTTGGACTCCTCTCGAATGGAAGCTATTATGTAAATGAAATGCTAAAAATAATTCTCAATTCTAAACATGCATATAGTCTTCCAGACAGTGATTATTTTCAACATTTTCTGAGAGGCTTTCATACATTCTTGGGCACTATTATAAAGTGGTAAGTGACAAGGACAGCTTGACAGCAACAATAACCCGATCATTTTTCCTGAAAAAATGCTTCCCTGCTATGTTGCCAAGTGCACTGAAGTTTGAAATGCTTTGCTAGACAAACTAACTTGAAGAAATGCCTTTAGAATGTCATTTGTAATCTGTGGGTTTGTATCTGTGCAATTTAACATGGTTGTGGGTGGCCTTTTTCATTTCATGCTTTCTATTTATTACTAGAATTAATTTATTAATTTGTGGTTTTCTAAGGTATCATCTTAGAATCTTCACATCATCTTCACTTCCCCAGGTTGAAGCTGCTCATGAAGAACACGATACAGCAGTCCATGAGGATGAAATTTCAGGGTCTACAAATGAACTGCCTGGAGCATTTGAATGCAGTGATAGCCTTAGTCTGGATATGACAGAGACTGAAGAAAAAGTTGACAGACTGGAACAATTTGCTCTTGCTAGGTACCTGTATATGCTATTTTTTGTAAAAAATATTTTACACTGCACAATAAAGAGGTAAAAAGGTGCTAGTAGAACTGTTTTGGTCACATAAAGTATAAAATTTTCATGACTTTAGAGCAGTGAGATGACAGTCCCCTAATTACCTGCATAATTATCACACAACTCAAAAAAAAAACCCTGAGATTTTCCTTTTATGAGGAAAAAATCATGATTTTAACATAGATTTGTGCAATTATTCATGATATTCATGATAAGCTCAAGCAGTGTGGCTTGGATGAGTGGACAGTGAGGTGGATCGAGAGCTGGCTGAATGACAGAGCCCAGAAGGTGGTGATCAATGGCACAGAATCGAGTTGGAGGCCTGTGGCCAGTAGAGTTCCACAGGGATCAGTTCTGGGGCCAGTCTTGTTCAATATCATTAACAACCTGGATGAGGGGACAGAGTGTACCCTCAGCAAGTTCCCTGATGACACCAAACTGGGAGGACTGGTTGATTTCCCAGAAGGCTGTGCTGCCATTCGGCGGGATCTCGACCGGCTTGAGAGTTGGGCAGAGAGGAACCTCATGAGGTTCAACAAGGACAAGTGCAGAGTCGTGCAGCTGGGACGGGACAATCCCACGCACCAGTACAGGCTGGGGGTCGAACTGATGAAGAGCAGCTCTGCAGAGAGAGACGTGGGAGTCCTGGTTGACAATAAACTGAACATGAGCCAGCAATGTGCCCTCGTGGCCAAGAAGGCCAATGGCATGCTGGGATGCATCAAGAAGAGTGTGGCCAAGGGAGGTTCTTTTCCCTCTCTACTCTGCCCTGGTGAGGCCTCATCTGGAGTCCTGTGTCCAGTTCTGGGCTCCTCAGCTCAAGAGAGACAGGGAAGTGCTGGAGAGAGTCCAGTGCAGGGCCACCAAGATGATCAGGGGACTGGAGCATCTTTCATATGAGGAAAGGCTGAGGGACCTGGGGCTGTTTAGTCTGGAGAAGAGGAGATTGAGGGGAGATCTTATTAACATTTATAAATATCTGAAGGGTGGGTGTCAGGAGGTTGGAACATCCCTTTTTTCTATAGTAGCTAGCAACAGGACAAGGGCTAATGGAATGAAGCTGGAACACAAAAAGTTCCACTTAAACATAAGAAATAAATATTTCACTGTTCAGGTGAGAGAGCCCTGGCACAGGCTGCCCAGAGGGGTTGTGGAGTCTCCTTCTCTGGAGGTCTTCAAGACCTGGCTGGACATGTTCCCATGCAACCTGATCTAGGTGAACCTGCTCAAGCAGAGGGGTTGGACTAGATGATCTCTGAAAGTCCCTTCCAACCCCTTACATTCTATGATTCTATTATATGTGCAATATATGTAATAAAAAGGATAAAGAAGGGTTTGTTTAAAGATGTGCAGTAATTGAAATACAGCTTAGTTAGCTATTCAACAGATCAGCCACATATTCATACTTCCTATTTCCTGTGGAAGTCACAATCAAAAATCCCACCTGCATACTCCTGTGGCTGCTGGTGAGCATAGCTGGACTCTGGGATATGTTGAAACGAGGCATCAAGGTTTTTCCATGCTTTATGGAGCGCTTGCAGATTTTGGATGCTGTTAGATTTCAATTAGCCCTTATTGATGAAGAGAAAAGGAAAGAAATTAGGGTATATCAATAAGCTCACTCTCTGTGTGACATGTTTTGAGAATCACAGTTCCTATTCTTGGGAGCCATAGGAAGTATTTTCCATCCCAAAGGATAATACACAAGATGAAGTAGCTTAGCACACTTTAAAATGCTAGTCAGACTACATTTCCCTGACCATGGAGTGCCAAAAAGATGCTCTGTCTTAAGAACAGTGTAGAGAAAGGAGAGATCTCTCCAATCTATTACATTGAGGGGAAACCGAACAGATCAGTATATATAATAATCTCAGTACATGCTGAGATTCTTTTCAGTACTGCTGCTAAACAGTATTAAAAACACGTTTATCCTCCTGTGAAGTTTTAGCCTTCTTCCCCCAAATGCTGGCATGATAAAACAATTCAAGTATTCTCAGATGAAGGAAAATAGATAATAATGGCCTGAAGACAAGGATTTTGATTTGGAGGTTTTTCTCATTGCAGCCAATATCTTGACAACCTTCAAAAGTAATTTGAAAGTTCATTAATGTTTTTAGAATGGTGCTGTAATTGGTCTTATGATTGTATCTGTCTGTTATAGTGTATTTTATCTGCAGCCTTTTTGGTATTCTCCTTTCATCACAGTTTGGTTTTTTTTCCTCCTTCAGTTTTGGAGATGTCGATCGAAATGCCTCCCCTCCTCCCTCACCATTCTTTTCTGCCATCCTTGCTGCATTTCAGCCAGCAGCATGTGATGATGCAGAAGAAGCCTGGCGTAGTCATATCAACCAGCTCATGTGTGACTCTGATGGTTCCTGTGCAGTTTATACATTTCATGTGTTCTCTTCCTTGTTTAAGGTGAGAAAATAACGTTTAAGACACAAAATCAACATGTTTATATTGCGTGTGACTGTTAGGGCAGCTCTTTACAATAATAACAGTAGTGAACTGCTAGGTATAGAACCATTTTATTTTGTATGCAACAGAATTGCCATTCTAGATTTTCATGCAGAACTGTCTTCTAGGATCAGTGTTGTCATAATAATAGCATGTATATCATACTTTCTGCTTTGGAGATGTTATAAAATATAGATCTACTTCAAAGAATATTTTCTTCAATACTTAACAAACAGCCTGAAACAATAACTGCAAGAGGAAGGAAATACCTTTTTCATCTGAAACTATTGTTTCATCTCAAACTGTTGAAATCTAACTATGCCCATGTAAACATCAACATCATTAAATATTCTGTACCTAATCATGAGAAACATCCAGCTACCGTCATAACATAAATTAACAGAGATTGGGTCTGAAGGCTAGAAATACATTTCTCTTTTCTAAAACTGTATGCCCACAAAGATAAGAATCTTGAAAAAAGATTAAAAAAAAAAGTAGTCAAATGTACAAGTTGTTCTAAGGAATGACTGTTTGTACCTGTGATTAGTTTTAAAGACTTTTTAAATGATTTCTCCTTCATTATATGGGGCGCTACAAGATGTTTATCACGCTGCAGCAGTGTACACAGTAGCCAGGTGCAGAGTTTTAAGTACCTGTGACCTCAGAGTAACAATCTTTTATTAGCAATGGGTACCCTGCTAATAAATACACAGTCTCTGCCAGAGTTAATAGCATGTCCTCTCTAACTGCACAGTGTCCTCTTTTAAACATGGCTCTACTGTAAATATGGGTGCCTTATAGGCATTCTTTTAAAGCTGATAAATAACCATTTCTAAGAAAAAAAACAGTGCTTACTTGAGTGCATGACAGTTCAAGTTCGAAAATTAGTCCTGTGTTTCTTCTTGATATGTATTTCAACTTTTCTGCCCTTCTGTCAGTCCTACAGGTTAACCGTCCTGTTCAAGTGTTCTGAGAGTTATTTGTTCTTTTTCTTCTCTTTGAAGAAGTGAAAAGGAACTGGTGTTACACTTCTGAAAACTAAATCATTAATACTGTGTAATACAAAACTGAAGCATTACCTGTAAAGTGCCTGTTTAGCTCCAAATCCTGGCATGCCCACAATACATTTGCTGTTGTGCTTGCCCTAATTCAAGGCAAGCAATCATTCATTTTCTTCAGTTGCTGCTGGAGGAGAAAGCTACAATACTGCTCTCAAAAAAAAAATCAGAAATAACAAAACCTGAATAACAATAACAAAAAAAAAAATAAATAACAGGCATTAATAGTGTCAGTGAAACAGATTTTTTTTTTTCTAGCTGCAGTCACATATGTATTTTTAGTTTATAAAAAGAGCTTTCTTCTCTTCTTCAGGGTTAAAATATAGTAGTATTGTTTTCCCAATCTTGGCTTGTCTGAAGGTGTATTGTGTTTACACCATCAAACTTTGCTGCTCATCCATAGTTAAGACTTTTGACCCTCATCAACAGGAAGTTTCAGAAACAAGTCCACTATGTGCTAGGCTTGCAATTCCAATTACTGCCAAAATATAAGTGAAATAAAATCCTTGTTTGGAAGAGCTTGTCAAGTAAATACTTAGTGAAGTGAAAGAAGAGCATTTTCCAGGGCACCTACATTTCAGTATGCATCAAGTTAATGGTATCTTGGATGTTTGCCCACAACACACTAAAGTTATTTAAAATTCCTGAAATTATTGGAATACTTTTTCTGTAAACGAGTCATAGCTCAGAGATCTCTGGATTATCTTTACATCTGCCTCTGTGTATTCTGTCAAATGAAATGTCTTCCAGCAGATCAGTCAGATCCAAGACAGATTTGAGAGCTGGCAGGTAGTTTTCAGAAGAAGAAATTTGAGGTTAAGAAGAAAAAGCTCTGATAATACTTTGTTATTGTTTACATTGACACAAAGCACAGCAACTATATTCAGACACAAACATTTTCATAATATGCTGGTGGTTGGCATTATTATTCACAGCAGTCCCGTTTCATAAAATATATATTGTGTGCAGACCTTGCTTGAAAAATTTCAGCTACCGTAATCTGCACTGAGAAGGACATAGCTGAGATGATAAGTTGTTATAGAACTAATAGTCCATGTAATTGCAAAATAAATATATTTAGTGAACTACTATCCATAGATACTAAAGTACAATCTTTCACTATTTCACTTTTTAGTATTTTAAAACACTATTTAAGACTGTTATCTTCCTAGCTGTAGATTGATTGTAGCTTGCGTGAATATCTGAAAAGGAAAGCTATAAAGGAAGAATATTTCCTTGAATCTAAACAGTAGACTGGTCAGCTTTTGATGAAGGCATAACTGAAATGCTTTGTGGAAGTTATTTTCATAAAATAAACTAGAACTGTTAACATACATGAGAAGCTGTGTCCTGGAAGGGACCTGAAGAGTTTATGCTCCCTATCTTGCCCAGGACAGAGTCAACTGTAACTTTCATTCTGGTCAAATAGAAGCTTTTTTCTCTAGTCTTAACCTTTAGGCTGTGGAAGTTCATAGTTACTTCCTAGGTATTGTAGTCCAATTCTTAACGCTCCTTATCGCTTGAAAACCTCTCTTTGTGTGTTCTATGCCCATGGGTTCTTGCTGTATACACAGTGGTACTTTGCTACTTTGCAGTTGCCATTTATATTTGAAGACCATTGCCATGACTTCACCTACCTTAGACATCCCTTATTTAACCTCAGTTCTTTCAACATTCTTCAGTTAGTCTGTATATTACTTGAAAAGCTAGAGTAGGTTCTGTATTTCATCTTAATTTCTTACCAGCACTGACTGTAAAAGAATTACCTGTTTTATAGAAGGCATTCATGTTTGTTTAAAAACTTCTCTTCTAACTGCTGTACAGTAGAATACAGTTCATTATTTTCCACTTGTAACTCGATCTAGTATGCAGATCATGTTCTACAAGATTTTATCATCCTGGTTTTTCTCCATCCTGTGGATTGTTTCATCCTTGGTGTCCGACCTTGTCCTTCCTTCTTTTCCCTGCACCACTTCTTCAATATGTCAAGATCAGTCTGAATTCTGATCTGGGTTTCCAAGGAGCTGGCAGCCCCTGCAGCTCAATCATCCATTTAATAAGCAAGTTGCATATTCCATTATTCAGTATTTTCATTAATGACTTGCTTAGTGCCTGAGACAGTCCCTAGTGGAATCCTACTCAATTTATCTTTCCAATTGGACAGGGAGCTGCTGATAATTAACTTCTGAATATGATTTTGCACACCTAGTTACCCTTTGATGAAAATTAAATAGTTTGATATCATTTGTTCTTCCAGAATCTTTACTGCCTATTATTCATCTCTTATATGTTCCCCTAATTTCCTGACCTTTGTGATTAATTCTTTTACTATTGTTTTTTATAAGATAAGCACTTTCATCAAGTTTTTTACAAAACCCTGTGTTCTATGAGTTCTCAAGGATATTTTATGACTCCTAGACCTCTTTAGCCAGTATTAAAACTGTCACAGCATGAATTTCCCTAATCTGCCAAGATGTAAAATTATCCAAGCCCTTACTAGCAATATCTGTTCTTACTTGGGTTTTCACAGATGTTTCATTGTTACCTATATACAGATGCCTTTTCTGGGACCACTAAGGCAAAAGAAGACATTAAATACATCAGGCTTCTTGTAAGCATCTGCTATTTCTCGCCATTGTGATTTCTTGGCCTTCCTGTTAACTAATTCTAATTTATTTCTTGACATTCTCTTTTTCTCTTACTATTTTATTCGGCATCTCTCTGATTATTGTGCCTACATTACCATGCTATTGTTGGTGTCCAAGTTAATAACACAGTTTCCCTTTCTATTTTTTTTTTGCATGAGCATTTGCCTGAGTGAAATATTTGTGATTTAGACAGATATATATCTTAGTTTATTTTCTGTCTTTCAGTGACATAGAATGGGCTCCTCCCATTTGCTCCTTCTTGCAAATTCTGAATGCATTGAAGTCAGTTGCATGATTTCTTTAATCTGTCTCCTACCTACAAATTGAGAGCTTATGGAACTTTAAAAAAAAAAACAAAACAAAACAAAACAATCATTAAATCCAACAGCTTCCATTATCAATAAAGTCTGATTTTAGGTACTTAATTTCCTTGCTCCAGTGCAGGAACAGTAACAGGCTAGTTATATGTCTGTCATCCAGACTGGTATTTCGGAGGCACTTCTCTCCAGTGAGGCATGCTAACGGTAATACAATTCCTAACCTACATTCCTTAGAGAAATGCCCTGTGGTAAAGTGGAATGAATCATAAAAAAATGTTGCATGTTTTTATTTTAAAAAATATTTTCATGTTACTCGCACCTGCTGCCCACTGACCTTAGTGACATATATTTTGGCAGTGAAACCTGCTGTGTATTTATCAATACAATTATTTCAGTTCCTGCAAGTCTAATATTTATTTTTTTAATTCATTATTCACTTTATATATTAGTCACTGAAAAGAAGGTATCAGAACTAGAATGTTTCTGGAAGACATGACTGGTTTAGGACTCAAAACATTAAAAAAAAAATCCTCTGAGAAGAATAATTCCCGGATGCAATGCAGTACTTCTGGACTCCTCCCAAGCAGCAGGAAAGTTTTAGGAAGAAGATTTTTCCCACAACAGAACACAAAAGTTTTTTTCTGGTTTTTCCATGCTGCTATTTGGCATTAGGATGTCTGTTATATTACCTGATTAGCCACTTGACATGGAATACTAACAAAACAATGGCCGGAATGGGCAGAAAAAGTAATGTGCTTATCAACTCTGTAAACTCTGCACAGGCAAGAAAAAAAGCTACCTGTGGGTAAAAGGCTTTATAAAAATTGAATCATCTTTATAAAAAAGGATATATTTCAGTAGTAGATTATTATGAATTCTGTAATTAGTTTCACAGCTGCCCAGCTCTACACTGTCTGCAGCATAATAATTATTACTCAATGTCGTTGAGCAGATGTTCAGTTCTCCATAGGGAAATGGTCTCTTTTGCACATGTTATTGTGCAAAGAAAAAACCCATGTTGTTTATTTTACAAAGGAAAGAAGCTCATACTTGAGTAAAGAGTGTAATAAACATACAGTTTATTTGCTTTTCAGAATATTCAGAAAAGATTCTGCTTCCTAACCTGTGATGCAGCCAGTTACTTGGGAGACAACCTGCGAGGAATAGGCTCCAAGTTTGTGAGGTCTTCTCAGATGTTAACATCATGTTCAGAATGTCCCACCCTTTTTGTAGATGCAGAAACAGTGAGTATATTCCTTTCAAAAGGCACTTGCTACATTGAAGTGTGTTATTTTACTGTCTGTTTCACTTTTTATCAACTCCAGAACAGATATGTCAAAAACATACTCACTTTGTCCCTCTAACTTTAATTTCTTATTCTTAAGCACACTTCATTTTTCATATTCTTTTCTTAGTCAAGATGTATAAGGTACTGGCAGATGGGGAGTATAGAACCATAGAACAGTCATAGTGTGATGAAACTGTGTGCCAAAACCCAATATATAACAGGTGCCTGTTTCATTTGAGTCCACTGTGATGTGAGCTGGATGACAAAAGATATGTTAAGGAATGAAGGAGGTAGCCCATATTTATCCAACAGCATCAGGACAGTGTGAACTTATGCAGAAGTACAGAGGTAGGAACTTGCAAAATGTAATCTTGGGCCCACTGCCATGACCATGAAAGAGCCTTATGTCATCAGAGAGCTGTCAAGATTAACTAGTTAAACTTTGTGTAGTATTTATTTTAGTGAAGTCTTCTGCAAATCTGTTAAACACAGAACACAATTTTGATTCCACATTATCACAGGTGCAACTTTAGCTATTGAGTTTCCAGTATAGTATTCTATTTGTGTATAGTTCTGCATAAATATTTTTCGGTATTAGTATCTGTAAATCTAAGTATTTTTTTTACAAAATCTTGACTATACTTGATCCTCTGCTAATATTTTTATTCTTTCATAGTGACATTTACTAGACCTTTTGATTTCATTTCTGCAGCTGCTCTCTTGTGGTCTTCTTGAAAAGCTGAAGTTCAGTGTTCTAGAACTGCAGGAGTACCTGGACACATACAACAACAGGAAAGAAGCAACTCTTTCGGTATGCTGGATTACAATATCTTCCTGGGTTTGTACATGTGCATACTTACACTACACTATGTCAGGAGACTATGGATACCTTTAGGTCTGTTGAAGCTAATATTTAGTAGAAAAGCATGTTTCAGATAGTGGATCCATTAAACGTTTCTTTCTGAGCGTGTGAAGCAGAACTAAAAAGTAGCTCTTAGATCCTTTAATTTAGAAACATTGACAACTTTACTATTCCTGGTCTCTCCTTTTTCCTATTCAGTAATTAATACCTTTTCTTGGTTTATGCAATCGAAGTACTAGTAGAAATCAAGACTACGCTTTTTAAATTACAATCGAAGCTAATTGTCACAGTCTGTGTACATGAAAATTGAGATTGCAAACATTTATTCGCTTGCATGCTGTGCTATGAATCTAAAATACTGCTTACCTTCTTCAAATCAAACTAGAGATCTTATTTATATCTTCTTTTAATTTGTCTCTGAAAACAGTGGCTTGCAAACTGCAAAGCAACATTTGCTGGGGGCTCGCGAGATGGAGTTATCACCTGCCAGCCAGGGGACTCAGAAGAGAAGGTAATGAATGAACAGGGTTATTTCTCTCTTGTAAAGTGACATGTGTGGTGTATCTTGTTCTCAGACCCACAAGAGCCTGCTATATTTCCTCCTTGTCTTGCTTCTGGGTTTGGCCATATTCTAGTGTCCAACCTTACGACTCGAAGGCATTGTGTTGTTGCCTCAGTCCTGGCCACAGGAAATGGGAAGTATTCAGAGGCAATACTCTGCTTTCTGGGTCTAGATGAGGAAGCAGAGCTAATGCTGCCTGAGCTGTGTGTGCTCACCCTGTTAGAAAGATGTTGCAGCAACAGTTTCCCACAATGCAGGGTCTCTGAAAATCACTCCTGGTGTACTGTGCTTCCACATTACACCCATCTTATCTGCAGCTGTTCCAGTCTTGGTCTGTCCAACACCAAGGATCACTTGGTTGAAATACACTTAGATTCATACTTATGACATGATGACTGTAAAATAGCCAGTGAAGTAATTTATGTTATAAATAAGTACTTATAGCTAAATCAAAACATCTCTTTATCACTTCTGAACAAAAGTTTTACAAGCACATGTGCATGTATAGATACATAAATATATATAGATTTAGTGTATTGATTCCACTTAAGAAATCAGCAGACTTTCCTGTTATTTGATATAGCAAGTATAGGAAACAACTGGTATCTTAGTGGTGTAGAATGAGTTGAGAAATGTTATTTTGTGGGTTTTTTTCCCTTTTGGAGGAAAAAGAATGGAGGGATGGGAAAAAGAGGGAGAAGGAGAGAAAGAGACAAAATTGGGAACCAGCAACAGTATGTAGAAAAAAGGTACATCTCCTCTTTCCATGTATTTTAACTTATAAAAGATAACTATGACATTTTCAGAACACACACAGTTGTCTGTTGTAACCATTTTTTTTTCAATTACCTTGCTTTATTCTTATGTTGGTTTCAGTTTGTCTGCCTTCTCCCCTAGTTGATTTTATTCAGGTTTATCTTAACCTTTCTTTCAAACCTCCATGTATTCATCTTCCTGTCTTTGAACTCCCTTGATTTTTTTTTTATGCCATTTTCCAAGAATCCCAAATCCTTGCCACTGCTGGATTTTGGCTTCCTTAACCTTATTAGCAAATGTAATTTGCTAATAAATCCTCTGGCTGCAATTACAGGCAGTGGGAAAACTGTGTGATCTTCCCCCACCTGGCACTGGCACCAGCAAAAGTTACAGGCACCTTCCAGTGCATTTAAATAAGATACTGTCTCCTCAGTAATTGTCCAGGGAAGTTGCAGGTGAGCTATTCTCAAATCTAAAAAAGACCTGAAACACATGCTACTACTTTTCCTGCAAGTACATCAAGAGAGGGAGATAAAATATATGTAAGGAGGTATAATTATTGGAATGTGCATGGGCTTTCTCTTTCCACTGGTGCACAACACCCTGAAGACTGACTTCAGAATGTAGTGTTACATACCTTTCTCTATATAGCTTAACTAATCCTCTTCATTCCTCTTTTGCAAACCCACACAGTATGAGATGGAGGGTCACAATCTTGTTAATAATCTACATTATTTTTTTAGGGAAAAGTAGAAGTGAAAATGCTATGGAGGAATAAACTGTGATCTGAGCTCATATAGCTGGCCTAAATGCATCTAAAATTTAATAAATGCCACATTCCACTTGTGTGGGTTATTTAACTAGGTGTTGTCTGTTTCAGAATTAAATGTGTGTTTTGTGAAGCCAGAGCTAGTACTTTCACTGCTTATCAAACAGATTGAAAAGAAGGGTTTCTCACTCCTTCATGAATCCCTGGTTTCTCCTCAGCCCAAAATGCATTATACCTTGGAAGCTGACAGTATGGTAGGTGTTTGATCAACAGGCATAGTTCTTTTCTTCCCCTCCTCATTCACCAGTCAGTTGAAGCAGCTCTTCCCAAAGGAACAATCTGTTTATTGAACAAAAGTTGAATAAACTCTTAAACTCACCAAGGGCCTGAAATCCCGCTGAAAACTTCTGACCTAAAAAAAAATGCTTAGCTGAGCACAAAAACAGGCTGCTTCTGGAAAAGATTCAGAAATAATTATAAGGAAGAAAAAGCAACATCTTACTCTACAGAAGTCAGAAATCTTAGCTTCTCAAAACTCCCCACCAGGTAAAAAGCTTCAAGTGAAAAGAATCCTCTCTACAGACAAGACAGACATAAGACCAGTCTCAGCGTTAGCACAAGTGGTTGCATCACAAATGCCTGCTGATGTTGGTAACTGACTTGGCATAACTTTCTCTAATCAGATCTTATTTCAAAATAATTGCACATGATTTGTTGACCATTGTAACTGTTACTGAAAATGGGCAAAGACAAAAATTGCTTATTCTGACATTAAAGAGGCTTGAAATAGAAGTTGTTTAGGTCAGCTGCTAGAGCTAGCAACTTTTCTGAAATGGGCTAAAAGCTTCGTGTCCCAGAATGTCTTTCCCCTGCTTATTACATGATTTGGATCTGTCTGTGATTGGTAAGCTCTGATACTACATTGAGCAACAGTCTCAAGGACATAGGAGTCAATTTATAGACAAAAAATAACTGTACACACTATTGTGCTGTCTGTCCAGGTGTACAGTTGTCAGTACGTTCTTCAACTTTACTAGGAGCTGGGGTCTAAATCAAGCAGTTTCTTAATATAGTCAAAGACTGGCTTTGCTCAGATTTTTTTTTCTGGAAAAGGGATACATGAAGTTCCTATTGTTCTTGTTAATGAGCACTGCTAATTCAAGTATTTATCTCCTAAAGAGACATTCATATTATCTGTAGGTCCAAAGTCAGTATACACCTTTCTCAAACCTTACTTATACCAAGGCACACCACAAGCTAGTGGATGTGGGCTTTGCAAACTTCAACTGTTAATGGATATTTAAAATGTGCTGTACACCATAAAAATTTGCCAAAAAAATCAGAATGTACTTGCTATGAGTTTCAGTGTGGCTAGAGGTTCAAGTACTCCAGGCCACCGATAAGACTGGAGTTGTACCTCTTGAGACCATAGTCAGCTGGAGTTAAGTTGGATTACAGTAAAGCTCAAAGCACAGTGAGTCGCATTAATTTAGAAATTCTCAATAATCAGTTCTCTGACTGCTATTTGACAGATCCATGGATGACAATGAGATAAGACTGGCCTGGGTAGGCAACTTTTCCAAAGAAGGAACACAGCTGGTTTTACATAGTTTACATAGTTTCCTTCTAGTTCATTAGATATTTAGAATGTACAGCATATGCTGTATATCTTTTTTTCTCTCTGATATCATAGAATCACAGAATGGTAGGGGTTGGAAGAGACCTTTAGAGATCATCTAGTCCAACCCCCCTGCAGAAGCAGGGTCACCTAGATCAGGTCGCATAGGAACATGTCCAGGCGGGTCTTGAAGACCTCCAAGGAAGGAGACTCCACAGCCTCCCTGGGCAGCCTGTGCCAGGGCTCCCTCACCTGAACAGTGAAATAGTTTTTTCTTATATTTAAATGCATATAAATATTTATATATATCCACTTTCTCAGCTTGTGGGAAAAGCTTTTGTCTGCAGGCATATCAATTCAAATAGAATACCTTAATGAAATGCACTTGCAATTAATAACTCCTTGCATACAGCAGTTATTTTGTTACAATGGAATTCTCCTGTGCCAATAAATGACGGAAGACTTTGTTACCACAGAAGTGTTAAACTCTTAAGAAATCTCATCTCTTTTCAGCATGTAAAAATAATTCCTTGAAAAAAGCAAGAAGGCCCATGATCTAAAACTTAGTGCTTTTCTGTCATCCTAGTTTGCTAATAGTACAGAACAATAATTATTTGTCTAAATAAAAAAACAAATCAAAGTGTTGCTGATAGGGAGTGTGTCCTTAGGTGCAGCATTAGCTGCATAAAGGACTGTGCAAGTGATGCAAATACTCCAAACATTTGCTATTTTCAGTTGCCAAACCACTAACTGTGTAGCGTCTGTCAACTAATCTAAAACAACACTTCCCTTGCTATAGGAATGAAACTAGAAATTGAGAGTGAAGGCTAGGATCGTTCCACCTGAGCCCTTGCTGCTGGGGACTAAAAGAAGTGTCACTTAGTCCAGTAACTGGCGTCTTTTCAACTTCCAAGGAATATTTCATTTTATGCTGAGACAGCAGGATTAGTTACAATCATTAAATTGTAGAGCAATATGGAGTTGAGCATCAGGGATTTAGGGACATTTTCTATCCAGTATATGTACTTTCTGTGAAGAAGGAGATTTTATGTAATGTTAAACCCTTTCCCTACCCATTTTTTGGCTTGCTCTTGTTTTGGAAGCTGTACAGCGAAGACCTTTTTTCACTGAAAAAAAAAACCCAACATGGAATTCACTTATTTGCTGCACCCCAACCCCCCCACCCCAGACCCTTGCAAATTAGAAACTATATGTGGATTCCAATATTTTTGAAAGTCCAAATGAAACCTGGTGGCGTGCTAAACTTCAGAAGAGCTTAGGACAGAGGTAAACAAGACCTGAAAAACACAAGCCAGCACACCTGTGAATTTACTAGAGCACAGTGATCTGTCTGCTCTTGTCCTCTTCTTATCTTGAATTTAGCTTTACAAAGCTTAATTTACTTGAACTGTGTGGAAGCCAAGATATAAAGGATTTTTTTCAACAGCACTAAACAGAAAAAAAAGCAATGTTAAGGCATGAAATTAAACATCACAACACCTTAAAGCTTAGCTTGTCATGGTTTTATAGAAGAGTAGTACAGGATTTGGGACAATATCTTTCACACAGTTTTTAAAAGTAAGGCCCATGGAAATAATCCAGACTGAACTGCAAATATTTATTAACACTGTGCACACACACTGACATCAGGCTGTAACTGGGCTGATGTCATAGTGTTTGTTAGTGACAACATTTACATGATGATTATGTTCATGTAAAATGTCATGAGAATGTAACATATGTAAAATAAGGGAATTTACATTTAATGTACACAGAGTGGAAATGATACTTCTTGGCAAAGAGGAACTCTTTTTTTCTTTGAGGAGCTAGTTGTCTGATCTTTGAAGTGCTAATGTAGGACAATTAGAATTTTTATTGCTATTGCAACAGGACTTACTGACATTTTAATAGCTGCAGAATTACGAATCAATGAATCATTACTGGTGAAAGGAAAGAATACAAAGCTGTCTCAACTTGTGGCATTGTCATATAGTGAAACCAAACTGGCATTTTCCATGGATTTGTTTTTCCTTAGGTTAGTCATTATCTTAAACTTTTATTCCCATTGTAATATACCAGTATAAACTCAGTAGTCACAAAGCTTATCCTGAAAATTTACATCCAGAAGTAGATTTATAAATAATGAAGTATTTATAAATTACAAAGTTCAGTTCTGTTCATCACTTAGAAACTTTGCCTTATGCTTTGAGCACTTTGCGGTATGAGCTCATTTTAATAACAATAGAAAGCAAATTTAAATAAAAATATTTTCTCAAGAGTTTTCTAATACAATTTCACTGAAAGTTCCTGAGCTACTGAGTGGGATAAATCAAAGCTAAAAAAATCTGAAGATCTAATTGAGGATATTTAGACTGGAATTTACCATTAGAATTAAAGCTTGATTTTATTAAGAATGCTGTGCATGTTGTGTATAATATTTCCAACCAGTTATCAGGTTGAGGCAAGCATTGCTAATACTGCTGACAAGTTATGCTATTAAAGATGGGCTGTGCTTCCTATTGCATGCATTACACTGACACTATACTTTCTTTCCTTTCCTTTTCTCCTGTGCCATGCTTGCTGTGTAGCAAATGGAATCTCTTGCAGTAAGTTGAAGTTCTTTCATATTCTTTGTCCATCTCTAGATGGACTAATACACCCTAATTTTACTGTTTTCCTTCTAAGCATGTTTTCCTTTTTTGTTGTAATTTTCCTGTCAAATACTCAGTCACTAAAACAATTTACTAAAGTGTGTTTTGTGAAATCTAAAAACCTTGTGCCAAAATTCTGACATGTTTATATGATGTTTTAACAGTTCATTTGCATAAATGTTTAGAAGTCAAGCCTTTGAATGGATATAGTATGCTGCAGCGGAAGATTTTTTTGTTATGTATAAAATTCATCATTTTCTATTTGTCTTAATGAAAAAATACAATTTTTAGTTGACAGTTATGTTTTAAATTGGTTCTGTTTACATGCTGATAAATAGTTTCACCACTATTGGTTTCTAATACTTAGGAAGAAGAAAGATTGAGTTGCTTGATGTAGTAGCTAAATACTGAGTGAGTCAAACTTGAGTCTTCAATTTGACCTTAGTTTGTCTTCATTCATGTTAGCAGCCAGAAGGGTGAAACTGAATTCTTATTTTCCAAGGACTAACTCATGTGTTACAGGCCAAGCTATCATGAGGGGCTTTTTTTTTTAATTACGTTATGCTGTGTCCTGATTTTCAATTAATTTTTAACTCCTTGGCAAATTCTAGTATAAATATGTTTAACTGCTAGGTAGTGTTTTTAGTTCTTAAAAACTTTAGTAGAGTGAATTTTATCCCTACTAAAGAGCCTTGGGCTGTGTCCCTACTGGTGAACTAAATAGAACCAGGGAGTAAGCCTGTGTCCCTGGGCTGTCATCAGGGGTGAATGGTTATCACCTTCCCTGGCTGCGATGCCAGCCCGAGCATGGTTCCAGAGAAGCCAGAAGCCAGTGCCGATTCCAGTCACTCTTTATTTTGGGAGGAGAGCAGAGTTAGTCACACAGGTGCAAGCTTGGCCATGCTCTATGGCCTCAGTTACAGAGGATGGCCTATGGGCAGGTTTATTTAACAGGCAGCATCCCTCATGCCCTACCTCTTCCTTCACCTGACCACCAATCAGTGTTGTCCCTGCCCACAAGTCAGTTCTGTCCCAGCAGGTCACACATCTATTCCTTCCCTTTTCTCCCCACCCTAGGTCTGCTGAGCCTTCCCTCAGCTCCTGTGGGTCTTTGCTGTCCTATCAGGCCTTGTGGGATTCCTCCCTTCCATTTGAGGCAGGAACACTCTGACCCTGCTCACTAGTAAGAAACATTAAACATAGTGACTCTGATAAAAGAAGCAGCTCATCCACAAGAGCAGAAAACTCAGACCAGGCAAATTCACAGTCAAATGCTGCTGTGCAGGCCTGTGCCAAGGCCCTGTCTGCCTGGCCTTCAGCAGGACAAACCCTGCCAGGTCGATACCCGCGGGCTTGGGGCTCTCCTCCTGCACCCACTCGCCTTTCTAAACCTCTTTGGAAGGAGACAAGCTCTACCTGGTTTTGGCAGTGCCCTTGGCTGACTGTTCATGGATGGGTAGTTGGCGTCCTCCCTGATGAACAAAGCTGAAATTTGCCAAAGAGCCTCTCTTTCGACCTCAGCCCCTCAACCTTATCTGGCTGTTACAGAAATTTTGGGAACTGAAACACTAAGAATATAGTTCTAACTTTTGCTTATTAATAAAAACCCTGGCAGATATTGAACCATATGTAAATAAACACTTCAGTCAAATTAATGTTTATAATGCTTTAAAATATTTTTTATTAGTATTTGTGCTTGCATTTGCACAGACCCCAATTCAGCAAATAGCTAAGTATGTGCTGGTAGCTAAGCATGTATCAAGTACTTGAAGGAAGCAAAGACATTAATAGCTGATAGCTTCTTCTTTTCTGCCATGTTTGGCATGAAACTCTGCTTCCTCCAAGCCTACCCTCTCTCACTGTGCCTACACGGAGGCACACGGATCATGGAGCCTACCCTCTCTCACTGTGTCTGCAAGAGATGATAAATGAAATGTGGTTCAAAGTCTGTAAGGCTTTCCTGCCAAAGGATCAGGAGGCCTCCTGACTTGTACTTGCAGAATTTTCATTTCTTCTGTAATTTCCCAAAGATTCCTCCCTTCCCCACCATGATCCAGCTGTGGAATTACGAGATTCCCCCTCCTGACAGACACCTGGATACCAGGACAATAAGCACATTAGCTTGACTTCTCTGGCAGACATGTGCATCACATATTACTTCAGTGTGTCAGACACCCTTTGTGTGGTGCTGCACATTACACTGGAAGAAAAAAGTTAATATTCATAGAACAGTATTTACTTAGTCTTAGAGAACAAATTGATGAAGCCAGATGTCCTCTTACACATTAAACTCCATCCATCTGTTTCATGGTTTCTTTAAGATGGTGAAAAATCCATGAGCAGAGATTTAAGATGCAGAGCTGGCATTTCTTCCTTCTCATTCCTGGCTGGACTTATTACCTTTCTTCTTCTCCCCTCAAAGAAGCAGTGAGGAGCTTTGACCCTCTTGGATAGCTGTTTGATTGCTTCTCTCTTGGATCCTCTCAAAAGAGATCTTTGACCATTTCTGAAGTTTTAAAGAGTTTTGCTTTCTGTGCTGCAAAGTCATTTCCCCCATGTTCTGCCTCTGCTTTCCAGCTGCAAACTGTAGACAGTAAAGCTAACCTATATAAACTGCTTTGAGATTGATGCTGACATGTACTACCTGAGAGCTGGCCACCATAGTTTTGATTTTCATATGTGACTTACCTGAAGAAGAAAGAACGTTACTTGCTTTCTGAAATAATACATTATTATACTTCAGTAAAGTAATGGTTTTTGAGAACAGAACTACCTTAATGTGTTTTATTATTTATTTAAAATAATGTTTATTAATTATTTCTTCTTCTACAAATCTTCCCTTAGCAATTGGAACTGTGTCAGAGATTATATAAACTGCACTTCCAGCTGCTCTTGCTTTTTCAGTCCTACTGCAAACTTATCGGACAAGTGCATGAAGTTAGTTCCATGCCAGAGGTATGTACTACAAAGTATTATACTGAAAAGAACACTTTCATTTTCTTATTTTTCTTTCTATGGATTTACACCAAACCTTATGTTACCTCACCCTGAATGTAAGTCTGCAGACAAAACTCATCAATACTCCAGCATCCACACTAAAATACAGTCGAGGTGCTGTATTTGTTGTAAATAAGTGCAGTTTCAGACACTGGGATCTTTTATACATTCAATCTTCAAAAGTCATTTCAGTTAGTGGTAACAAGCTAGAATTCGTATCTAGTGAAATATGAGATTGTTTAGGTGTGCTCTTGCATTTTAGCAAGCCAAAAATACAGCATAGGGTTAAAGGAAGAACAAAGCTTAAAAATCTGTAGTTTGTGTTTTCCCTATATGGTACAGAGTGCAGAGATCACGTGTTAAAATGGGTCTTTTCCATAATGTGTACATCCAGTGTATAGTAAGAACAGACTTGAAATACCTACTCACTTTCATGCCTACGGAAAATGAAAATACCCATCTCATCTTTCTCCTTGGAACAGCTGTTAAATATGTCGAGAGAACTGAGTGAGCTGAAGAAAAATCTTAAGGATGCTACTGCTGCCATTGCAGCTGAGCCTCTGACAACGGAATCTGAGCCCACATTCAATTCCACAGAAGCAGCTATTCAGTCCATGCTGGAGTGTTTGAAAAACAATGAACTTGTTAAAGCCGTCCGACAAATAAGAGAATGCAGGCAAGTTTTGCCACATGGCTCATATTAGGCTTTCATGTTATTAGAAAAGTACGCATTTATTTATTAGCTTCCTAATTTGATACGAAATGTAATGTGCCAAGTCAGTGTAATTAGTTTGATGAGTTTCAACAAGGTGCATGGGGGCACTGATGTTATTGACTTTTGCAAGGGTATGCCACAAGTAACGATACCAAATCAGTTCTACAAACATATGTGCTTGCCACAATTAAGATGTTTAGTTGCATTGCATAGATTGAAAGTACTTCTGTGAGGCTCTTAGGAATCTTTACATAGAGCAAATTCCTTACAGGTGTATGTTAATGGCATCAGCTAACATTCAGCCCAGTTTCACTTTCACTTATTTGAATGGGTTTTTGTAAGGTTTTTTTTTCAGACAGTAAGAATTGTGCTTTTCTGTGATTTCAGTGCCTGATACCAGAGTCTGAGTAACGAGTAGCATAAACCAACGAGTTGCTTCTGGCTTATAGGCGTGTGCGAGTCAGTTCTTCCTTTAGAGATCTCTATCCCCTAGTTTCCATCTGTGCTAATAAACCCTTAATGATATGCACATTCTTTTCCTGTTCGATTGCAGGATTTTGTGGCCCAATGATATCTTTGGAAGTAGCTCTGACGATGAAGTCCAGACACTACTGAACATTTACTTCCGGCACCAAACCTTGGGTCAGACGGGCACCTATGCACTGGTGGGCTCCAACCAGAGCCTGACTGAAATCTGTACCAAATTAATGGAACTGAACATAGAGATCCGCGACATGATTCGCAGAGCTCAGAGCTACCGGGTCATCAATACTTTTCTTCCAGACTCCAGCATTTCCGGCACAAGTCTCTGACAGGACTCTTGTGTCCTCGTTCAAGCTGGGAGTGCTGCCCTGTTGGAGTGAGGTGGCTCAATGTCTTCTCAGCCTTACAAAGGTTTGGTCAAACTGTACTCGCTCTTGTTACATTTAGGATTTCTTCTAAAAAGATATGGGCTGAACTTCAAATGTGTAGCAATACTGTAAGGACAAAGGTAGCGTAGAGCATCTGGGACAACATCCTTTGTTCTCTGTTGCACAAAAATCAGTTAGCATTTCACTGAGCAACTGCAACTCACTACTGAAGAAGTGACTTCCATTGCATACCAAAGCCTACTACACTGAACAATACTTCCTTTATAGCAAATTAATTTTAGGTTGGCAAAAGTGCAATGTTTCCTTCACAAAATAATATTTTTTTTGTTAAAAAAAAACAACTTGTACATTTATTTCCTTTTTTCTCTTACTTGGTTGAGTGAAAGATGGGCAGAATGAAGCTGGCCACAGATTCTCGCAAACTTGTTGGTCAAAAGCTGAGAGCCTGTGTATATGAAACAAATTGTAAATGGACTACGGTTTAATGTACACTGTAATTTGAATATGATTACTGTATCTCAAAACAACGAGCTGCTATGAAGTACATTTCCTAATGTTACTAGGCTACTGTCTCCGAAGGTACTGGATCATATTGCAGAGGTCTGTTCTTAGGCCCCCCAAGCATCGTAAATGGTCTTGGTAGACTTTCTTTTTTCTTTTTTTTAAAGGACCTTGGCTGCTTTTTACTAGAGGGTTGCTTTTATGAATATATTTATACTATTAAAGGATGGTTGATCTAATTTAACTTGCCATTTTGTAGGAGAAAGTCCCATCACAGAGTCAAATCTTTTGAACTGTTATGCATGCATATTTTTATTTAATACAAATTTTGAGTATAAAAAGTAAAAATATTAACGTGAGATGCAAGTTCTCATATTAAGTTTCTTTAAAGAGATGTCTTATTTTATTTGTAATGTATATATCTAAAAGTCATACCTGTATGGGTTTTTTTCTTACATTTAACTGCTGTCCAGTGTTAAATGTATGCATGTAAATCTGTTGCACATCTGAGACACTTTTATTCTGACAACTATATAACTTATTCACTCTGTAAATACACTTACTGTTTTTGTGAAGTAACTTTGGTTGATACTTGGATCAGTACATCCATTTAACTAAATATAAAAGTCATATATAATCACAACAGATTGTGTTCTTGTCTGAATCTATGTTGTTGTGGATGGTATCCATGATCAGCAGCCCTCAAAAGACACCTTTTTTCATCTTTTATGGTGAAACACTGAAAGAAACTGGTGAGAAATGTAAGGACTTTTTTGTCAGTCTGTAGTTACAACTCAACTAGGAAGAGCATGTTGACTAAAGCAGTTCTGTAACTGAAAAAAAAAATCAAAAACTAAGGTGAAAGTTTGTTTTTGTTAAAACATCAAGAACGGCCCTATTTGTCCCTGCATTGGGTTTTGGTGAGGTTTTTTTCCTCACGCTAAAGGCAAAATAAAAGCTGTCCAGCCTGCCATATCAGCCTCGACTCAAGAAAAAAAGTAAAGCCCTCTTCACTCATTTTTCGTTTTTAAAATGCTTGCACAATTTTATGTGGATCTTGAAAAGTATTTGCATCGATGCATAAATGGGATGGAATCAACTTCTTTTACAGGTTTTCTGATTTTGCAATCCGCAGAGCTCTGCAGCACAGTTGCAGGTGCAGGACAAAATAGACACAAGGCAAATCACACGGCTGGTTTTCAAAGTAAAATAATGCACGATGCTTAGAGAAGTCTTCACATTTCAGTGGTGTGTTTCACTTTTGAACTACAGAGTTGTGGTTGAGATGGTCTGTAAAAATGTTTAGGGGCTGGTGAAAGCTGAGATCTGCTCTGTCACTTCGCAAAATCATGGATATTTTACAGGTCGGAGGAGAATTGATGTTAGAGTGGACCTGAGGAGGTAATCTAGTCCAGTCTCCACTTCGAAGCAGTATCAGCCATGAGATCAGATCAGGTTATTCAGGCCTTTATCCAGCTGGGTCTTGAAAATGTTCAAGGGTGGAGAGTACACAGCCTCTCTGGACTATTGTACTTGACTGTTCTCATAGTGGAAAAGCTTTTCCTTTTACTCAGTCTGAATCTTATCTTGTTTTATTTTATATGTGTTGTCTCAGCTTACTACATGTGCCACACTGAAGGGCCCACCTCCATTTTTATTCAACACCCATAGCACAACAGGTTATTGTCAGACTAAGTCCAGTTCTTTCAATGTCTCCTCACAGAGCAAGTGCTCCAGCCCTGTGGCTAGCTTGGTGGCCTCCACAGAATTTACAGTTGATCAACCTTTTTTTCATATAGAGTCCCTTGTCTGTGTCACTGTGAAGGGTTTTCCCCAACCAGGGGTCAGAATTTCCGCTTATCCCAGCTGAGTATCGTAAGCCTCTTATTAGCTCATCCTCACAGTCAAGTGAGATCTCTCCAAATGGCAGTAGGGCCCTCAGCTGTACTGATTGTTTCTCTCAGTTTGGTGTCATATAGGAATTTGACAAGTATGCTCTGCTGCCTCTTCCAGGTCTCTGGTAAAGGTGTTGAGGCCAGGTCCCAGGACAGACCACCTGCTGTACACCACTTGCCCCTGTGCTGCAGGTGAAGTACAATCTATTAATCAGTACCTTGAGCAGTTCTATTAAATTGATTTTCAATCAACTATGAAGACCTCAAAGTTCCTTCCACTCTAAAGTATTCTGTAATTATTTACTAATACTACAAAACCCGTGATGTAACCATTTAGCTTTCTTCATATAATTTCTAAACTTCAGCCTGAGCAGAAATCAATTTATTCCAAAAAAAGCCTCACTGAACTCCTAGAACAGCATGGAGTAACATCCCCCTGTGCTTCTACAACACTGGTACTGTAATTCAGGGACCCCTGACTGCATTTTGTCTCCATAAAAGCACATTCAGTTCCTCCCTTGAATTATATTTAAGCCACCTACCCTTTTCATAGCTGGAAAGCTTCTGAAGCACCAGCATGTACTAGAATCAGACACAGAGATAGAACTTGCTGTGTCTCTAAGACACCTGAAGTCTAGAGAATTTGTTACACTCCCCAGCTGAAAATGCTCTTTTCCTCTCCTCACTTAGAAGGCATGAAGCACACTTCTTTCCTTCATATCTTACATGACACAGGCTTCTGCCTTATAGTCTTTGATTATCCAACTACTATGCTTTTAATGTATTTGACAGGTAAGGGGAAGAAACAGTTGGAGATGCATTTACCCCAGACTTTACTCTCCAGAACATTTCCATACTTGTTCACTTTGGGTTAATGGAGGAAAAACTTGCTATCCCCCTTTTACTATTCCCTAAAGGCAGACTAGAAACAAGAACCTGTTTTCTTTAGGAACACAAACAGGTTCCCTCTCTTTCCAGATACTCTTCTTTCACCTCTGCAAGATGAAACTAAGGGGTAACAAACTAGCATAAACTTTTATTGAACTTTATTCATGGCATATGTACGATAAAGTTATTTTATAAATAATACAAAAGTCTTTGTCCATTATCCAATGCCAGGTCAAAAGCCTAAAGTCAAAACACTGAAAGAGACTGATAAAGTGCAAAACAAAGCAGAAGAGGGCACATGGATCAGACAATGTATTTGAAGCTGTAAGTGTTATCGCAGGACAGCCTCTTTCCTTTGCAGCGGCCACAGAGTTCTTGACGATGAGGTCGTTTGAGATCAATGTGTCGTTTCTTCTGAGGGCAGGAACAACGAGTCTTTGAACAGATCTTTAAAAGGGACATTTCGTTAGTAGTAAATCAAAGATGCTCACTTTGTGTTACCAGATTAACATTTAGTTCTCCTTAATCACAGAAACACATTTGGGCTGATGCACTGAAAAGAATTCCTGTAGAATCATAGAATCACTTCAGCTGGAAGAGACCTGAAAGATCAAGTCCAACCTTTGTAGTAGTAAAACACCCTGTGGAGGTAAGCTATAAAAGCCTTCTCACCTAGAAACACAAACCTCTACCATACATGTAGCTAAGCATAACACTGTATGAACAGTAAACAGTTCATGTAAGCCATCTGCAGTAGGAGTCTTCTCCCATAACACTCTTCTCAAGTAACTTTCCCTTGTACTTCGATGAAAGCAAGGTCTCTTCCAGATAAAGTCAGTATAAAATTTCAGCAACTGTAAACTATTAGAGTATGACAAATTCTAGCAGTCTCACCAGGATGCAGATATCCATAACTTACCTGGCACTGGATTGCTTCCACTCGATAGGGATTGAAGCCCTTCTGGCATTTCCGACACAGCTGCTTGAAGTATACCTGAAAAAAAAAACCCAACAAACAAGTTCTTAGTTATTATAGAGACTTAGTGTTCAGTACAGGTACATCCTCTTTGTCAGATATTTGGTACTTAAAAGTCTTGGGAGCAAGAAGTTACTCAACTACCTTGTTAGTTCCAGAAATACACCACACATAAGCACTCTCCCATCTGGTCTTGCAGTCCTTACAGTGGAAATAGCCATACTTCTGCTCCAAAAACTGCAGGGAGAAAGTTCACTGAGCAGCAGCACAAGTACACTCAGCCCAGCTCCCTCACTGCACCGCCTCTTTTCACAGGCAGGAGGCTCCACTGCCGCGAGGAAGACCACCAGCCCGGGGCCAGGGGCTGTGAGAGAGGAGCCAGAGCAGGGACCACTGTGCCTTTTGCGGCTCAAGAGCAGCTCTCTCACCAGCCTCCTTCGTGGTTCAGCCCGCACCCGTCTTGCCCGGAGCGGCCGCACCGGGAGCCGGCCTCTGCCCAGCCCGGCGCCCCAGCCTGCACACCTGGAAGGCGTTTCGACGTCTGGGGTCCCCGGCCTCCTCACTCTCTGGGGCGGCCCAAGTCTGGCCCTCCAGCAGCTCGCTGCCACCATCCTCCGCCTGCTGTTCCTCGGGCGTCGTTTGGGACACTTTCTCTTTCTCCTGGGGTCCAGTGGCCTCGGGCAGCGTGAAGAGGCGCCGGTCGGGCACGGGCGAGTAGAGAGCCAGGTGCCCGGGGCCGCGGAAGGCGGCAGGGCTGAGAGGGTGTCCGACGGGCAGCGTACGCGGCCCCAGCGAGCACTGCACGGCCGCCTCTGCCCGCAGGCTCACCTGCACGCCCACGTCCCTGGTGCTGGCCCAGCGCAGCCGCGGGGCCAGCGCCGGGCTCACCTGGGACAGCAGCGCCTGCAGCTGCGCCCGGCGGTACCGGTCCAGGTAGTCGGAGGGCATGGGGCTGAACGGCCCCCCGAGGAGGGGGCTGATGCCACTGCTCTTGCCCTGCTTCCAGCTGGGCTGCTTTACCGCGGAATCCGCGCTGCGGCTGGGCGTGAGGTTGCCTCTGAAGCTCTGGTACGTGCTGAAGGGGTGATAGACAAAACCCTCCATGATCATGGCTACCCAAACTTCAGCTCTCACTTCCTTGCCCAGCTTTTATCCTGTCTGGAGAGCTGCTGCTAATTGATGCTAATTGATGGGGAAATTGGCCCTCAGCCCGCGGGAGTGGGTGGGGGGGAGAGGGGTGCAGCTGATTGACTGCTGACAGAGCATTTTCCTGGTGGCACAGACAAAACAAGGATGGGTATGTGTGCAAGCACGCGGTGTGGGGAGTCCGGACACGGCAGCAATGAGGCTCTTGTTCCAGCCATCAGGTAGAGCTTTTCCCTTCCTCATTTCACCGGGGTCTCTGTGGCCAGCGCAGAGCCAGCCAACTTGCAGCTGCATGCATGCAGACTCACTCTGCACACAGAGGCCTTCCTCTTGCAGCTTCAGCTAGGAGATGCAGCCACAGGGTTAGAATCTGCAGTAGCAAATCCAGGGCTCAGTAAAATCTCGGGGGTTAAAACCCCCGAGATAAAGATTTTGACAGAGCTATGTGAGCAAGGCTCCATAGATATAATTCAGCCATAGCTGGGACAACCATGGTTTTCATAGTGAGGGAAAGGAAGGCTACCTGCTCACAACTCCTGTTTATGGTTTTAAAAGAAGGAAAAGGGGGGTTGGGAAACTAACAAAGCCCAGATAAACTGGGTACCTCACACACTACAGAGTGAAGAATGCAGGCAATTACATCTCTGAAAAGACGTCTTTAACCCTGCCCTCTGCAGGGGAGTTGGAACTCGAGGATAACAAGGTCCTTTCCAATGAAATCATTCTGTGATTCTGTGGTCTGAGCACCTTCATTGCACGGTTACTTGGGGATTGTCTACACACAGCTTTTCTATCAACTAGTTTGGTTTAGGAAAAGATGGAATATACTTCAGTTTGTACAAAGCCGAAAAAGTGGCTTAATACCTGTATAGTGAAATAAAGTTTAGCAATACAAGCACATATTAGACTAATGGTTCTTCTTCTATAATTGCATCACTTTGGTTTAATTCTAAGGTAATATAGTTAAAAACATATAATTAAATCATCCAAAGTGTGCATGTGAATCTTTAGAGACTGTGGAATCTCCAAATCCCTGGACCTGCTGTGGTGAGAAATAATATCTTTGCATGACTTTTCACCACCTTTATAAAAGTGTTGCATTATAAAATTAAGTGAGCCAACAAAATAGATACTAGAGAAGAGCTGGTAGGAATGTCTTTAAACTTTCACAGCATATTTGAGAAAGATCCGTTCAAGTGCCTGAAATAAGTCAGTAAAAAACAACATTTTAATGTAACAAAAAGAGGTTAAGATTCAGGAAACACACATACATCATAGTTAAAAGCAAGATGTCTCAAGCCTCTATATCATGCTTGGGTTTTCAAAGCACCATCTGTATCAGCCTAAAGCAGACAAGGTATTGAGATGACACAACTGCAGCGTGGCTGCAAAAAGAGTAAGTTGTTACAGTATGTTGGGAGGAGGGTGGACATTGAATGGGAAACTCAAAACAATGGTATGGTTTCCTCTAAAATGCTTTGGGAAGAACCAGTTACTGCAGCTTTCCAGAGCACTGCAGGATTAGAAGTGAAAGAAGCTTGTTGGAAGGAGGCAGTACATAGAAATACAATTGTATGAAGAGACACTGAAGGAGGTGACAGATGAATATGTAGGTGGTATGATAAAACTGTGTAAAATGACTGGTATGGAAAGGTAGGAAAAAAAGACTCCATTGTAACACAAGAGCAGATGAGAGATGGCTAACTCAAAATTGGTCATCATTAGAATTTTCCATGCAACTCGAAGTTATTTTATGGACTTAATGCTGAGGCTAGAGATTTATCAAAAAAGTGAAGAGACATGTACGTGGAAGGTAAGAATAATTCTCTTTATTATAACAACTGTAAAACTTCACGTGCCAAGACCTAACCTAACTAAAAGCTGAGGCTGAGACCTCCACAGGCGGTGACTCTCCGTCACACTACTGCTGCTCACTGTAAGACTTCTGGAGCCTTTTTCTGAGACATAGGCGTTAGCTGCTATTGTGAACAGCAAGGTGGAATATGTCAGCTTTGGGTGAGATACTTTGTCATGTATATGGGGACGTGTGGATACAGGCAACTGGCTGTCATTTGGCCCAGGACGCTCCCTCTTTGCATTGTGAGAAATCAGCCGGGCAGGGAGAGATTTTACAGAAGCCACGGTCCTTGCTCCGCTGGCGGCCGTCCCGCCCCTCATCTCTCCGTCCCCCTCGCCCTGCCTCCCGTGTCCCCGCCCAGCGGAAGGACGGGAGGGAGGGCGGAGCGCGGGGCCGCGCGGCGGCGGCTGCCGGGGGCGGTGCTGGCGGTGCGCAGGCGCCGGGCGCGTTGGCGCGAAGCTTTGAGCCTGGCGGCGGTGGCCCTGGGCACGGGGCCGCTCTCCTTCCCCCGCCCCGCCCCGCCCCGCTCCGCTCGCGCGCTGCCGTCTGTGCGGGGGAGGCCCGCCCGCCTCACGCGTGAGGCGATGCTGCGGCCGCCGCAGCGCCCCAGGGGCCGGCGGGAGGTAAACGCCCGGCCTGCGGCCCTGCCCCGGGGAACGTCCCTGCTTTGCTGCCCTCAGGGGTTAATAAATCCTCCGGGGAGGCCCCGTCCGCGCAGCCTGCGCGGGACTTTGCGGTTACCGGCCTGCTGGGGGTGGGGGCAGTGGTTTGGGCTCGTCTTCTGAGGCCCCTCGGCCCTGTGGGGTGACGCGGTAGCGGCTCCTCAGGCCGGTACGTGGGTGGTTGTCCGGCAGGAGCTTTCCCCAGCGGGAAGCAGTGTGGGTTAGTCGCATCGCGTTTTGTAGTGTACTTATGAGGCGACTTAAACTTTCTTGACTCTGTTAGGGAAACCTTTACCCTTTTGTTAAATGTCTGTCTTTCCCCACGTTTCGGTACGGCAGCGTGTATGAAGTGACCATCATGTGGTAAAGTGTTAAACAGGAAAGTTTCTGTGGCCATTTTGCTTACACCTGCTTCTTAATGGAGTTATGGAATTGACAATGTCTGCTCCGCTTGAAAGAAACTTAAAATGAAGTTATTGGCACGAAAAGTTGTAATGACTCTAAGAGTTCATATTTAATAGTATATCTTCTATCTTAACATCTAGTAATGAGTGTAGGTTTTTATTAAAAATACCTCAAAAATGTTCTGCCTATTCCATCTTGATTTTTCTCCTGCGTGTTTTTATTGGCTCAGATGTAATTCTCTATGCTGCTCTTGGCTGTTGTTTTCATACCACGTTCATTGTTTCAGTGTTTGAGCACATGCATCACAAGCATAAAGTTAAACAGGCTGGGCAGTGACAGCCCTACCAAGAAATGCATGAAAGCAGGCTTAAGACTTACAGCCCCCGGCATTAGAGTAGCACTGTATGAAAATGCATTCTTATTTCTTCTCAGGTTTTTCAACAAGTGTTCCAGTAATGTTATGGGTAAGAAAATGGCCTGCAAACCTGTGGAAAGACCAACTTTCTTTGAACTATTTAAGGCACATTGCAGTGAATCAGGTACAGCTTCTCTGCCGTAAATAATTTTGATTAGAGTTGCTTTCTGGACATCAATATTTTATATATATCTGCTGTGTGTTCCGTAGAAGAGCATTATGCAACTTGTTTGCTATTCTTCTTGCCTCAAATCTGTATTTCCTAATTTCTTCTGTTTTTACTGTTTCTTTAAGTTTGTATCTGTAGCTTTTTTCATTATATGTGTGCAGTTCCTTTTTTTGTACTTGTTTTTTCAGTTGTGGCCTCCTTATGCACCCACATGCAGGCCAGGTTTAGTCTTTTGCTGAGCGCACCTGTAGCAGTATGACGTAATGTTAAAAGGAACCCATTTAACTTGCCACTCATTTACAGAGTAAAATAAGAGATAAACTAAAAGCCAGAACTATGATTTTATTTTTAAAGAAACTGGATATTCTCAAACTGGTCTGACAACTTGGGCAGGCATTCTTCTGTATTTTGTGTGTACCAGCGTTCAAAGGTGTCAAGAAGCAAAAGGAACATTAGTATGACAAGGGAAGGAACAATGTGTTTTTCTGCTAGTGTTTAAATGACTAATGTACTTTCTCATCCTGCGTGGACAATCCTGTTTTTTTCCTGTGGTTTTACTTATGTTTTTCTTCATAGACTTAGGGCCTATCAGTCTCAACTGGTTTGAAGAACTCAGTGCAGAAGCACCCCCATATGAGCCTAAGTGGTTAGGAGAACATGGTGGTCCCTGTGGCTGGCTTGATCAAACAACTTTTAAAACTCCAAGGTCAAAAGCTCCTACATACAGTCAGCTGGCATCAACTCCGCTGATTTTTAAAGAACAAAATGTAACATTGCCACTTTATTCTTCTCCTGGAAAAGAACTGGAACAGAAAAAAATAGGAGCAAGTGAGTAATTTTTATTTGTTTCTTTTTGAAGTGGTACTTAAAGGCTGCCTGTGCCCTCCAGAAGCAAGAGATTTCTTCTTTTTCTTAGGTTATGTTGTTGTAGCTAATGATTATTAGTGTAATAGATAATGCTACTGCAGAAACGTTACGACTAAAAAACCTTGTCTTGGTAGGCTTCTGAAGACCATCTATAAAAATGCAGGACTGATCTTACTAATAAATTCAACCTTTCAATTATCTGATGTATACATATATGCAGAGTTCTCTGGAGAAAAGATGTTGCAGTGGTCCAAATACTCTAAATGCTGTTAATGAGATATGAGCTTATCAGTGTAACCTGTTGACTGAGAACCAGGGTGAATTTTCTTTGGTAGTCTGATTTTTGATTTATATAAAGTCTCTGAAATTCTTTTCAAGAGAATGAAGGGTGCTTATCATGCTGAAGTATGAAGCAATCTCTGGGGCACTTTCATAGAAAGATTTAGAAGCACTAAGCTCTTTGAGTTACTAAAACTGTAAGTCATGGAAAGAAGTAACACATTTCAATTTGGAAACAAGGACGTTTACTGCCGAACTTCTCGACTTATTCTCAGCTGAGAACACGTTTCTTCTAAATTTAACCATTTGAACTTTTACAATGTTAAGTCCTTAGTGAACTCTTGACAGCATTAAATGAATTGCAAACAAAGGAACCTTATGAATTCTGTTTCAAAATGATTACTTTTGCTCTGTGTGCATGCAGATGTGTGTATACACTCCCTAAGGAAGGCAAGACGACTGTTACCAAAGTTTGTGTGGCTAGCCTGAGATCTTCTCCTAGTTTGGTTTTTTTTGTTGTTGTTAGAGCCATCTGGTCGATGTACTTAGGTTTCATTCCTGCTAAAACACACACGTGGATGGATTTCACCTTGATATGGTACTGAGATGCAACCATGCTATGCATATGGGGACATCAAGGTATCCAGAGAAGGGCAACAAAGCTCTTGAAGGGTCTGGAGCACAAGTCTGACGAGAGGCAGCTGAGGGAACTGGGGTTGTTTAGTCTGTAGAAGAGAAAACTCAGACCTTGTTGCTCTCTGTAACTACCTAAAAGGAGGCTGTAGCTAGGTGGATGTTGGTCTCTTCTCCCTGGTAACAAGTGTTAGGATAAGAAATGGCCTCAAGTTGTGCCAGGAGAGTTTTAGATTGGATATTAGGAAAAAATTCTTTACCAAAATGTTTGTCAAGCCTTGGAACAGGCTGCCCGGGGATGTGGTAGAGTCATTATCCCTGGAGGCTATTCACAAGACATGTAGATGTGGTGCTTAGGGACATGGTTTAGTGTTGGACGTGGAAGTGCTAGGTTAATGGCTAGACTTAAAAATCGGTTGGTCTTTTCCAGCCTAAGTGATTCTGTGATTCTGCATGGACTCGGAAGCAGAGAGAAATGCAGATATCTATGTGTAACTTCTGATATGGAATCTGTTTGGAAATTTCTGAGTAGGGATTCTTTTGAGGAGTTGCTCATTCATGTGAGGGGCTCACTGCTCAGAGGATTCTGCTGCTTTCGTGGGCACACTTTTTTACCTGGAGATGCGTAGCATATAAATTACTCCTGCTACCAGTGACAATTTTCTGCTTTTTACTGCTTATTCAAATAATGAAGGATATGTCTTAAATAAATCTGAGGGAAAGCTGGTACAATTGCATGTTGGCATGTATGGAGTTTCCTCTAAGGATAACTTCTGCAATGACAAGAAAGGCGCAGTAGGGTATTTTAAAACTGAAATGGAATATAGGACTTGAGTTAGTATCAAGGATACACCCCGAAACACATATGTATCAAGTGAATAAGGTAGCCTAATGAGTAGGTTTTTGACTGTGCATTTGAAATGTGCTTAGCATTCTTTGAATACAGAATGTGAACATGTTCAAAACAGCAGAAGAGAAAGTAGCGCTGGGTTTTTTGGGTTTATTTTTAACTTAAAATCAGATGTTGAGTAAGACTTTTTAAAGCTTGTCTTTACATTTCAAAATTGAAACCATTACTGGTAGTTTTCCAGAGTTGTGTTGATTATTATATTCAATGTTACAGACAGAGACAATTTGATAAGCCCAAGTATCACAAGAAGAAAAATAGATCAAGGAAACGAAATATTTGCTTCTCCTCCTGGTACCTGCCGCAACTGTCTTGCTGCTAGGTATGTTAAATATGTCAACATAAATATAAGATAAACTTGATTTTACTCAACAAGCAACATTAAAATCACCATATTTGACTTTTTTTTTCAGAGCAGTGAATTTTCTGGTGTGTTTATGAGACTTGTAGATTGCGAATCAAATTGAAAGTAGAACAGTAGCTAATTTTGAACATTTTGTTGCTTACAGTTGTTCTTCCTTTTTATTTTTGTACTCCTTCAAGCTGTCATGTGGCATTTGTTGACATTATTTCATCTTCCCAAATTCTCAGCATCCAGTGCAAGAAAGAGTAGTAGTGATGTATCATGTGCTTCTCAAGTAGTAATTTGTAAAGCTAATTTCTTAGTAATAGTCTTGCTTTTTACATTGACATGTATACATTTCAGATAAATCTGCTCAAAGTACTCCTGTTGATTATAAGAACAGTTAAACTGATTATTTAATTAAGTTAAGCCAGTTTCCATAGTTTCATACATTCTGTTATGCTACTTGTCAGACAAATGATCGCTGGAAATTAACATGTTTCACAGAAGAGGCACTTTACAGTTCGTAATAAACTTACAGTAAGGTTTAAAATACTGACTGATGGTCAGGAGAAATCTACATTTTATTTAGTCAGGGAAATCACTGAGGTTGCACTGAAAGAAAATAATGGAGTTAGTCATTTATGTAGTGTCTGAAACACTTTCAGATATTGAGAGATGAAATTAATATTTTTCAATTTCCTTTTGTTTTGCAGTCCAACTGTTTTAAGGAATATTTACAGAACACCTCAGAGAAGCAATGTTCCTGGTTTGTATTTTAGCTTTTTGGTTTGAAACATATCTGTAGATGTAAATCCTATGTTCCAGGTATTACTTATTACGTCATGTCTTTTAGGACCATATGGAAGCTTGTTTTGCACACCAAAACTTTTGGAGGTAAATATTGTACTCCTGAATTTTAGTTTATTTTTTTTGAGTAATACATTTAGAATTCTGCACAGAAATAATAATTGTTAAATATGTTTTCAGATCAGAACTCCAAAACGTATTTCTGAAAGTCTGGGAGCGGAACTGGATCCAGATATGTCCTGGTCAAGTTCTTTAGCCACACCTCCTACACTTGGTGCAACAGTGATAATAGGTATCTCTATAAATGAACAGTAACTAAGGGTTACAAGCTTCTGAGTTTGACACTGAGAGTTCACTTAGTGTGATGTGTTTTATTATTCTAAGGGGAAAACTCTTATGGTGATGCTTAGTGGGTCACTTTAAATAATGCAGCCATAAAAGGAAGAGATGAAATTAAATGTGGCATTGCTTTAAAAAGTTTTCTTTCTTTCTATAATGGAATAGGGAATATAAATTTGGAAATAACATAGCAATGCGTAGGAAGATAATGACTTGCACTATCACAAAAGCTAGATACTACAAGGTTAAATCATGTGAGTATATTTATGAAACCTAAGTAGGTAGCCTGCAGAATAAATCCAGCAGCATTGCTGGCTTCAGTAGTTTTTAAGACCCCTCACTGTGCTTACCACCATACTGGTACAGTGAGACAGACAGAGGTACAGATCCAACTGAAGACTATATTTCCTGGGTTGTTTGGACAGAGCAATTTGTGGACCTTATTTACTGCACAGTTGCAGAGACAGCTGAGCCAGCATTACTGAGGATGAGACTGAGTGGGTGAGAACTGTTTTAAACATCAGGCCCTGACCCATGGTGTTGCTCCAAGTGGGACTTCATTAGCATATGATAAGCAAAATGAAATCTGACTTCACGATTTGTTGAAGAAAACTCTTGAGAAAATGGGAAGACCTGGATGTCAGCTTGCCTCCTGATGTCGCTCTTTTTAATGTTGTTAAACTATCACTATATAAAGCATATGGAACATGCAAGCATAGAAAGCATATGAAGAATGCATAGAAGAACTGGGAATCTCCTTGTGCAAGAACTGGTCACAGCACCAAGCCTGTCAAGAGTTCAAGGATGATGATTTTCAGTCATATGGTTTAGTTTTAGGTAGTTCTGCAAGAAGCAACGTGTGGGACTTGATGATCCTCAGGGATCTTTTCCAACTTGAGATGCTCCATGATTCCTCTTTTGGCAGGGAGAGGGTGGTACTATTCACAAGGCTACTGAGTTGTGCCAGTCTGGATGTTCACGGGCTCGGAATGATGTCACTTGAAAAGCAGGGCCTAATGACTTTCTTCTGGGAGATGAGTTGTGGTTTGAGCTCTCCTCATTCTCCCACTTCCTGGATGAGCCTAGTATTTTGTAGGAGTTACGCCCGCTCTTTGCCATCTGGCACCTGTAGAAGAAAATACTGGGTCATTTGTCTGCCATGTGGAACCTAGATGCCACGTCTGTGAAACTTGTTATTTGAATATATTGCTCTTTAGGCCTCACTTTCTCCTTTTGTAGTGCAAGTGAAAAGATATTGCTGCTCTGTGGGAGGAAATGGAAAACAAAAAGCCCTGACAGACCCAAGGATCTCATCTAGATCCCGTGACAGAAAAAAATTAGAATAATGCAATGAATAACTTCTGGAAAGGGAACTGACAGTGATGGTAGTTTTGGAGTGGTAACCTGTCTACCTAGATAAAAGCAACTGCAACCTGTGATTTGGGATGTTCTTGTGTGCTTGTGAAACTGCTTTTGCGCACTGTCCCTTAGCCCCACCTGTAGGACTTTTTAGTTAGAACTTTTGGTTAGTTTTTTTAGTAGGTTTTTTTGTTTATAGATTTCTGTTGCATTTAAAATAGTCCAAAAGAAACCATTTGAAAACACAACACACTCAGCGAGGTGCTTAGGAGCAAATGAATTGACTTGTCTTCTTTCTTCTAAAGCTAGAGAGAATGATTCTATTTCTGGAGCAAAGCAGCAGGATGAAAGGGCTGAGAGAGTAAGTAGTTTTAAGAGCTATGCTGTTCTTTAATTGCAGTTAAGCAACTTAGTTACCTGTCTACAATCCTTGAGCCAAGAATAAAAAACACTGTCATTTTCATTCTTGCCCTCCTATCTGGATATTTTTAAAAGATACTGCTCACAAAACTAAATTTGCCAAACCTGGCTGTAGACTGTGGTTTTACAAACAACCCCCTTTCAGGAATGTTTTTGCTATGTTGCTTTTTTGAAAAAGGCAAAACCGCTTGGATTCAGCAGCAGTGGGAGTCATTCATAGGGAAATCAAACCTAGGAACTGCAACATGCTATTTATCTGAGGGTTGGTCGGTTTGTTTTTCTTCCTCTTCTGTAGGAGTTTGGGGAGTTACTGTTTGCCTTATATTATCCAGCAACTTCTTGTGCTCAAACACTATACCAAGAGTTGAAATTGAGTATTAATTTCAGTCTTTTGATATTGTTACTATAGGGAGAGTTCCTACAAAGTTGTAGTTTTACTCTGCACATATGAAAGCTGAATGATGATTCAGACTGAAAACTGGGGATGGTGCCAGTATGATTCAGTTACATATTTGCATTTGATTAATAACTACCTGAAACTTCACAGTTAACAAACCGCTACAAGTGAAAATAAGCAAAGCATCTTTCTTCTTCCTCCTGTCGCCTGTGTTTGAGAGGTTTGCAACTGCTGAGCCCATTTGCTGCCCTTAAATTGATTGTAGAATGGAACCTGTTTTGCATTGAAAATGAGAATGATCTGTTTATTTCTTTTCAAGTGTACCTGTGAAAATGTTACCTCCCACTTTGAGGTGCAGAATTATTCAGATACTGCAGTAAATGTTTAGAGTTGTGTGCTTTACTGTTGAAGTGACACTTGCTGGTATGTAATATCACAGCTATGTCTTTGGCTTACAGAGTTTGCACACCCTTTTTTCCAACCACAATAAATGTCCTGGGTCAAGTGACACGAGTATGCTGTCCGTACCAGAGACAGTAAAGCTAAATGCTGAAGATGACATCAAAGATTTTGGTATGTGTTGATGCTTTACTACCAAATATACTGTGAATCAAGACTGAGGGTAAAGCTACCCTAAGCTGATTTGTCTCTTTCCTCTGCCAGCTGTGTACTCCTACTTCCTGATTTGATTCAACTTTGTAAAACTAATCTAGCCTTAAAAAAGGAATTGGTTTCTGTCGAGTCAAGGAATTACATCAGGTTACCATGCCGCTGGATGGCACCCATATGAGTACTGGCGTAAGTGAAGGCATGAGACTATGGGAAAGCTGAGAAACAAATGCTGCAGGCTCAAGGGGGAGCAAGACTACTACTTCTAGCTATTGCAAGGATTAGGCTTTTTTTGTGAAGTTTCTCCCCAGTACTCATTTTTCTGTAGTGGGCTTTTTATCTTTTTTTAAAGCTTGCTGTATCCTTTCTTCTTTTACTTCACCTATTAGTAGTTCAAAACTTGAAAAATTCTTTAGGAAAAATAAATGTTTTAAAATAAATGCAGAAAATACTTGACTGAGGGGGAATACGTGTTTTCATTCTCTGTTGTTAGATAATATTAGTGAACAGATGAAAATGTACACTTTAGTGTGAGCTTTTGGATTTTTGTTGAAATGATAGCAGAAGGGAAGAATATTACCAGAAATATGTTCTGTGTGCATGGCTATAGAGGGTGCTGTAGGATTGACACAAAGCCATGTATCTGTAGGATTGTGTGTCTACTCCTTACCTAAATTCCTCTGCCTCAAAAATAGCCTTTGGTGGTACATCCAAGAATTGTGAAATATAAAATAAAACCTAGCTATATTTTTGGGTGTGAAATATTTTGACAGGTGGGTCTGGTTTCATACGTTTCAGAAGATATGTGCAAACCATTAAGGTTGCCTAAAAAAAGTTTAGCTTATTTTTTCCGTCACTGCAGGTTATTTCTGGACACAATAAAAATCTCATTATTTTTCTGATATTTGTAACAATCACGAGGAACTTCTTAAAAGGTCCCTAATCAATTGGCAAAAAAAAAATGAATCTTTTCTAAATCTTTCTAGTTACTATACTGATCCATATCAAAGCAAAAGATAGTTTAGTAAATGAATACTTAAATAACAGTTTCCTTAGCTGCCAGATACAGACAAAAAATAGGCATCTTCTTAAAATGTTTGGTGCCTACCATCTGGTATAAATTTTGGAGGAAAAAATATAGACATTTATCTTGTAAAATTTACTACTCATATTCTACTGTCCATAGAGGAAAAATAATCTTTTAGACAGGTTTCATCTTGGAAATCTACATAACCACTAAAGTCCTCGGGAGGCCAGGACATCCGCATGTGTGTCTTTTACCTCCTGTTTCCGCTGTTGGAGAGTAGCCTTCTTTAAAGACACATAGATTTATCTTTCCAAACTCAGTCCTGAGTAAAGGTAATTGCCATAAAATTGAGAGCCCTATTTACTTGTAAAAACACAGTGCTATTCCTAACTTATTTCCTGAAACTTCCTTGTTTACTTCTTTTCCTCTCCCCATCTTCTTTTAACTGTTTAGAGTCGGAGATGTTAGATGGCTTATTTGCTGAGATGAATAGCTTTGAGGATACATTCGACATACCTGCTGATGGAACTCTTCTGCTGATGCCACGTGCTCTGGATGCAGTAGAGGAATGTGAAATAAGCACAGATAAAGCACAAGGAAAAGGAGAAGCTCCTTCTGAGCAGCCTGTTAGGAGAAAGATTGGCATTTCACAGGAAGGGAAAACAACTAGCTGGACTGAAAAGACTGAAAAGAGCCACTCTATTGAAATGAAAGATTCTTTGCTTCAAAACACAGATGAATACATGTGGGATGATAAAGATGACTGTCTAATGGAACATGAAAAGGAATTGGAGTCACTTAAGATCGCAGAAGATGTGCAAGATTGTAGAACACACAAGTCATCTGAGCCTGTGAAAGAAGACGTGCCATCTCCATCAAGCCAGTGGTCTCAACTGAACTTGTCTGATCTTGATGTAACTCACTTGGAAATGCCTATATGTAGCTCTCCACCCTCTGACTTACATAGAGAGAAAAATTTTGAAGAGAAGTCAGTAATAAGAACCAAGGATGATGCTGTGGAAACATCTGTACTGAACACTTCATGTGTGATAAAAGCACAAAAACTGTTACATGTCAATTTGTCAGAGAAGTGCTATGAAGTGAAAAAACCTGAAAACAACCCAACGTTGGGAATAGCTCCAGTAAAATCTGTGTCTCTGAGTGTTCAAGATCCAAAGTTACTAAAAGGATGTACAGCTGAGAAGGTTTCCAAAATGAGCTTCTTAAACTGTAATTCTGTTTTAATTGAAAGTACCAACGTCACAAAGTATTCTCTAGTCTACAATGGCAGCTTTTCCAAGCATTTGAAAGCAGCTTCTAAATCTGTTGTAACTGATGTTCTGTCTCACCCACTTGTAGGTAGTGCTACATCTCCAGACAATTGCAATGACCTACATTTAACAAGTAGTGAAAATACTCTTGCAAAGTCTGACTTTAAAAGCCTGAATATGTTATCCAGCTTGAGAAAGAGATCCAAGAGATTTGTTTATACAATAAATAATACTTTACTGTACCAAGAAGAAAAAATACAGGAAGAAGTAACCTCTGAATTGCCTGTTTTTCCTGGATTACCGCATTCGGCATCCAATTCGTGTGGATTTAAAGGTTGTCACGTGGCCAGTGTTGGTGAACAAGGTAGTGTATAACTAAGCTTTTAATACTTTCTGAAATATTCAGTACTTATCTATTAAGAACTCTTTCTGTAAGTGTTTCAGATGAAATTGTGTAAAATCCTGCGTTTGTGATAAAGTGGCTCTGCAACTGCATAGTCTGGGATCGAGGTACCTAATTGGTCTGTTATAATAATAGTGAGAGAATAGCATTATTTTCTGGGATAGAAACTTCCACCTTGAACCTCATGTAGAGGTGATCTTATGGGCCAAAATTTTATTCAAATCCAAATCTGCATTTGTTTGCATAAATGAGAACTAATTCATTAACACTTTTTCCCTGCAATGTGTTCTTTTGTAGACTGCTTACTGTTTGAGAGAGAGCATTTGCAATCAAATGTCAAGGAAAACAATTTCAGCTCTTGTACTTTAGAAATTGATATCATGGATAATTCATCATCAACAATTGACAGGCTCAAGCAACAAGACTTGGGAGACTTGGGGAAAAATGCAAGAGAGGACCAACCTGCTACATCATTACCATGCTTAGAAGTATTTAATACACAGAAAGAAGATACAAGAGATGCCTTAATTAGTGAAAAAATTTCGACTATAAAACGTAAAGTTCTAGCTTCAGCCTACCTAATGTCAAGAAAGCATTCCAGGTTCCTCCCTAAAGGCAATTGCTTAGAGAAAGGTGAGGAAGACAAGTCTTCAAGTGCTCATGTGAATGCTGGAGTTACTGTACCTCTGAGCCTTAAAGAGCAACTTGCATGGCATTCTCCTGGGCATAACGAACGCTTGGTCAAGACACGCCGTGACTCTATGCCTGTGACCAACAGCCGTTTCAATAGTGCTGTGACTCAGATGAACTTTGGTATAGATGGAGTCAGGAATGATTGCTGCAATAAAATACTAGCTGATGAAAGGCATGCTGCAGATCAGTGGTCAGTTGATTGTAGAGAAGTACTTGAATCTTTGGGAATAAACTGCTTGGAAAATGCTAGAACTGGGTTAAAACAAGGGGAGCAAACAGATGCTGCTGCCTTTTCAGAAGCTGTAGCCGACAGTCAAAAGCCAAAGTCAGCTGAAAACAAAGCAAGCACTCAAACAGCTGCTTGCAATGATGTAGCAGTAGAGATTGCTACAGAATTGTTAGACTGTGGAGATGACAGTTTAAATGAAGTAATTTCTGAGGAAGAAAAACAAGTAGCACCTACACATTCCAGCACAAAGTCAAAGGAGAATTTAAAGTGTAAAGAGAAATCATCGGGAAATATTAACACTCATAGTTTGAATCTGGGCTTTGGAGGCTTCCAGACTGCTTCCAATAAGCAGATTAAATTATCTGAAGTCAGTTTAGCAAAAGGCAGGATGCTGTTCAAAGATATTGAAAATGAATGCTTTGAAGCGTCTTCCATGGAAAGAATCAGAAACTTTTCAAATCAAGTTAAAAGGGAGAACATGCTTTTCTCAGAGTCAGAAAGCAAGTTGGGCCGTAATTTATCTGATTCTTCAGATTCACAGGCAAGTTTTCTTGATCCTGGGCATACACAGTTTATTCCACGTACAGTTGGCTTGTGTAAAAGCTTTCCTAGGAGTCAACAAGCTTTGCAAGAAATAAGTCAAACCTTGACAGCAAGCCAAGAAGCTGAAGTTGCTGAACTTTCTAGTATCCTGGAAGAAACAGGTAGTCAGTTTGAATTTACACAGTTTAGAAAGCAAAGTAATGGGATACAAAGTCATAGTTTTCAGCAGGTTGCAGCTGTAGAAACACACGGAAGACCAAATGTGGGAAGTATTCCTGAAGCAAGGGAAGGTGCTGATTTTTGTAGCATTTTTAAATCTGAAAAGCAAGTAAAAGAGGACGAGTATTGTACTAAGCAAGAAGGCAGAAATGAAGACTCTAAAGTGGTGGAATCTGAAAAAGAAAGCACAGTGGTTTTCCATAAAAGTGACAGAAAGGTGACTTTTACTAACTTAGACCAAAATGAAAGTAGAGTATCTGATGGGAGCTTGCCAGTAGCTGAACATGACAGCGTTTCCAGTTTTGTAGGCTTTACTTCAGCTGGAGGTAAAAAAATAACTATTTCTAAGGAGGCTTTGAGGAGGTCTGCAGAGCTCTTCAGGGATTTAGATGATGATAACTGTTTGTTTGAATCTTCTGAAACTAATACCAGGTATTGCAATTCAAATCGACACATGCCATCTAACTGTAATTTCCTCAGATGCCTGACAAAAGAAAACAAAGGAAAAAAGGTTTATGTTTCAGATTTCAAAAGGGTAGATGCCATTTCCAACACCAGTGCCATTTCTCACCATGCACAGGAGAAAAATGAGGAAAATATTAGCATACCGTGTAAGGAAAATAAGGAAAATCAGAAGAAAAGATCAATGAATGACAGTGAAAATGTTAATTCCACTAGTACTAAAACTACTATCAACAGTCTGTCATCCAGTAAAAACCAAAACCCTAACACTTCCCCACAGCTTCTCAATCAAGGAGATTGCCACGTTGAAGACAGTTTGCAAGAAGACTCATTAGATGTAACGTGTCTAGGAGATGCTACTATAACTGCAGAAGAACAACGTGGTTTAAGCATGTCAGATGTAATGGAAAACCTGTCTTATGATCTGAGAGAAGATGGAAAGGAAAATGAATGCTTGTCACAAATATTTCCAACTCCAGCTGGTGGTGAGATAGCCATTTCTGATGCAACTTTGGGTGCTTCTCTACACCTGCTTAATGCACAGTGTGGAGAAAGAGATACAAATGCTTTGGAGAACACTGATAAACAAAAGACAAGTACTAAGAATATGGAAGGAGAAGACACCACCCATGAGAAGATCCTGTTGGTGAACGAAAACAGAATGAAAATTGGTTCTTATTGTGAAATGCCTTTAGAGGAAGAGGTAGATGTTGAAAAAAATGAAATTAAGGCAAATTATCTGACTGGTTTTCAAACTGCTAGTGGCAAGAAAATAACAATTGCTGAGGGATTTTTGGCTAAAGCTGAGCAATTTTTTGCAGAAAATGATGATATAGGAAAGAAACATAATGACGATTTTGAGATCCCCTTAAAGAATAGGAAACATGGTAGAAACTGTGTCAAAGACTGTGATTTATGTATTGAAAGCATTGCTCAATTTGATCCAGAAAAACTGAACAAAAATCTTGTCCTCAAAGAACCTGGAGATCAATTTCAGCGGGCAGTAGAGAGTGATCCCATGAAACACACTGTGGTTCTTGATACCGTTAAGGTAGATAAACTTGTTAATCTAGGAGAGGATTGTGAAAGTAGTTCAGTAACTTCATATGCACGTAAAAAAGCTGGTGTCAGACCTGGAAAGTCGGAATTGGAATCCCTTCCTGGGCAGGCAAATGATCCTTTAAGTAAAAGCTCTTTGTCAAAAGATGGAAAGCTGTTTGCAGGGAGAGAGACAGAATACTGGGAAGAAAAGAGAGATGATTTAGAAAACGTGCGTGATTTTCCCATGCCCTCTGCTACATCTCTCCATTTAATGAAAGTATCGAATATCCTTGAAGAGAATTCTGTGCCTGGAGATACAGAGAATACTTTATTTGTTGATGATAGTAACAATAAATCTGATCAATCTCTCCTCTTAAATTCAAAAAGTAGCTCTTCTCATTTGAACTGTGACAGTAAGGAATTTGACTTAGAACGTTTAAATGAAGCTTGGGCTAATGAGAACTGCTTCACAGACTCCATAGTTAATGCTTGCCAAAACCAGTCAGTGCTCAGTCTTCCCGAAGATGAAACTCATTTAACCAGCTCAAAAGCAGCACCGCTTAATGTTCAAATTGGAAAGGATGATATAAAGAAAAATGTGTTTAGTACAGCAAAAGGTAAAGCAGTTTCTGTTTCAGAAAGTGCGTTAGAAAAGGTCAGACAAAAGTTTCAAGAAGACTGCAGAGAATCTGTAGACTATGAAATTGAGACATACTCAAGAATTAATCAAACAGAAACTGCTGGAAATTCATCTTCCATCATTCATGCTGAATGTCCTAATTCCACCAAGTTTTCAAGTGCTATAAGAAGTGAAGAGATTAATTCAGCCACATCCCATTTTATTAAAGTTAACGCCGGTGCTGGTGAAAATGGTCACCAAGATACATTTGCAAATGCAAAGTCTGTTCCAAATCCTCCAGGGCGATGCTTTGAACAGAATATTAAGCCTTTAGTGCACTTGCCTGTTCTGGATAAGCAGATAAAACAGTCAGATTCTTCTATAAGCAATCTTGGATTTTTTAGTACAGCAAGTGGTAAGCCTGTGCAACTGTCAGAGGAGTCACTCAGGAAAGCAAGACAGCTCTTTTCTGAAGTGGAAGGTAATAATTCATCACAGGTACAAGATGCACTCTTTGTTGAGAAAGATATGGAAAAGCCTGAAATGCACAATGAAGTGATTCCTAGGAAAATGCAGATAGCATTACCAAAAGAGGAAAAAAGTGCCAGCAGTGAATTGATTTTACATCCTGCTTTTGGCTTCAGCACTGCAAGTGGAAAGCAGGTAACAGTCTCTAAAAATGCCTATCAAAAAGCAAAAGCACTTTTAAAAGAATCTGATGACTTCTTGAGCAGTGGGCTTTGCATCACAGATCAGCTTAGTTCGTTTGAAGAGAGTGGTCAACATGTAAAATCTTCAACTGATAAAGTGATCTCAGAATCCCAAATTGAGAAAAGTTACAGTGAGGACTTTGACTTAAGCATCTGTTCAGAGGAAATGAAGCTTTTTCCAAGCGCTCACCGTGTCAAAATGTCTGAGTATTTGCCACATAGTAAGGAAAATGAGCAGTTATTTAAAAATAGCTTTCAGCAAGAGGAGACTGGATCTTTAGGGAAAGGGCAGCTGACTCTGGGGATGAAAACAGCATCTGAAGCAATTTCATGCAGTGCTACTGCTAGAACAGAAATTAATATTGATCTTCTGCAAACTCCAAAAAATTACTTGGAAGTGGAGGCTATAGAAAGTGCGAGAGCTTTTATGGAAGATGATCTTTCAGAATCTGGAGCACAAATTAACACTGCACAGTCCTTCAGTGACAGACTGGGAAGAAACTTCCAAAATAAGACCTTGGGGAAGAGGCAGTCTGAAGAGGAAAAGTCACTCGGTAGGTCTTTGTCTTATATATGTTCAGCTCTGTATTTCTGTAGTGGGTTGTTAGGTGTTCTTTTTAGGGGTTTTTTTTTGCATGTCACATTAACTTTTAGGTCATAGAGAAGTTGTTCTTTCTGTAAGTGTGAATGCCAAAAATTTTTTTATGCTGTGGGCAATAGTTCATCGGTTCTTTCCAGCCTCAAATGCATGGTACAAGCTAAACTTGTGATACCTGGTTTTGAAGGTGTGTAGGTTTTTCTGTTTTATCATTAGGTTACAGCAGAAAGCTGCTGCTCCTTTCCTCTCTCTATGGAGGCTTTTTTTCCCCCCTCCACACAAATCTATTGAAAAATTCATTGGAAACTGAATAGAAATATTTCCCTTTTTGTGCCTTGTAGGTGAGGGCAAAGTTTCATTTGTATTGAAATTGCTAATCTGATATGAGTAATAGCTTTTGGTCTAAAAACACTGTTCCTTACCATCTAAAACTGATCTCTCTCGGGGCTGGACTGTTGGTACTTAATGCTCCCATAGTCAGTCAGACTTGCTCAGGGCCCTGGACTACCTGAAAACTAGTTCTGGAAGGGTAGATTGCAACAGAGTGTCTGCACAAGTTGCAGTTCAAAGGTTGGGCAGGCTAGAGCAGGAGAGTTTAGGTAGGCATGAAAAGGTAGATAGGGCTCTTCCAGTCCAGCTTGAAACAGCTGTGCCACAGTGAGGTGTATTAGAAGGACTGTGGTTAGCAGGTCAAGAGAGATCCTCCTCCCCCTCTGCCTTGTGAGACTACATCTGGAATATTGTGTCCAGTTCTGGGCCACTCAGTTCAAGGACAGGGAGCTGCTGGAGAGAGTTCAGTGCAGGGCCACAAAGATGATGGAGTAGAGTGTTTCCCTTGTGGTTAGAGGCTGAGGGAGCTGGGGCTCTTCAGCTTGGAGGAGACTGAGGGGTGACCTCGTTATGTTTACAAATATGTAAAGGGCAAATGTCAGGAGGATGGAACCAGGCTGTTCTCAATGATGTCCAACGATAGGACAAGGGTCAATGGGTACAAAACTGGAACACAAGAGGTTCCAAAGAAATATAAGGAAGACTTTCTTCAGTGTGAGGGTGAGGGAGCACTGGAACAGGCTGCCCAGATGGGTTGTGGAGTCTCCTTCTCTGGAGACATTCAAAACCCACCTGGACAAGTTCCTATGTGACCTATTCTAGGTGGCCCTCCTCTGGCAGGGCGGTTGGACTGGATGATCTTTCAAGGTCCCTTCCAACCCTTAAGATTCTGTGATTCTGTGAACCATATCCTTAGTTACAGCTTCTGTAAAAGGTCTGTTGCACACTTCCTTAGAATCCTGTAGGGTCACTTTGATTACTGAAAGTACAAAAAGCAGCAGGTGAGCTGGGCTGCTGAGGTGTGCTGTGGCGCGCTTCCTGAAGCAGACTGTGCTGAGTAGGTTTGGTAACTTAAGACTCACAAAACTGGATTTGAACAGAACAGACTTAATGACCACAAAAGATGCTGCAGCAAACTTCAATATACAAAGTGTTGAAATCATTCTTGATAAGCCAATATACAGTCCTCCTATAGAGAAGGACCTTTTGCAAATCAGAGTGAAATAGCTCTTTGTTCGAAAAGGCTGTTTCGTACTCACGTGCGATCCGAAAACTTGCTGCTTCTGCTTGCTCTGACTTTTTGAATGCTTTATTTAGAAATTATAATCGAGTTATATAGTATTGGTAAGAAACTGAAATTTAAAGGAACATGACTTTTAAAGATCTGTGTCTTTATCCTAGGAGAACCTCCGATTAAAAGACGTCTGCTGCTTGAATTTAACAGAACAAATAATCCTTCCAGATCTTTGAAAGCTTCGAAAAGCACCCCTGATGGTAATTTTACTCTTCTCATGTTCTAAGCAGTGATCTGAAGTCAGTTGTTAGATTTAGAATTCTTCAATTTCCAGTAAACTAGCACATAATAATATTGCTTAACTGCCTCTTTTATCGATACCATCATGGAACTTCAGGGATGCTGCTATGGTGATCACATCATTAATGGTATGCCTAATTGTGTAGAATCTAAATATATTGTCATAAACTACTTCTATGAAAAGTCAGATTCAGTTTCCAGCTTGGTAGGAATTTATCCAGTTTCTCACACTCCTAAATTTCACAAATTCTTGTCTAAGTAGGAAGAATTTATTTACTTGATCTGTAATCTCTCCATTTAAAACTCTATTTACAGGAATGAGAAGGCACTGGTAATTTCATCATACAGCAATTTGTGAAGAATATATTTACTGACATGTGTCTACTTTACAGATGCTCTTAATAATTTGAGTCAGTAATATGGAGACTTATGAAAGTGAAATGAAGATTTTAAAGTTTGAGTTAATGCTTTATGTGAAGCTAGTTATTGATTAGGATAAACACATCTTGCAGGATGATAAATAGGAACTTTTGAGAGTGCAGCATCATGGTCACTTATCCTTTAAATCTGTCTGCAACTAGTGTGAAGATGTTTTATACAAAGATTTTCTTCAGCAGGGGGTGGAGAACAAAGCTATTTCAATTCACCCTGGAAATTTTTCTGTATGTTTATAACATTAATATGGGAAAAAACCCAAACATGCTGTAAATATCCATGCAATGTATAATTTAGAAATAGAAAAAACTTTTTTTTTCTAATTATCTTACAGGCATTTTCAAGGACAGAAGAAAATTCATGTACCATGTTCCTTTAAAACCCATAACTTGTCAACCTTTTGGGTGAGAAATTTGTAATACATTTTACAGGAGGTTGGGGCATCCCTTTTTTCTGTTGTAACTAGCAACAGGTCAAGGGCTAATGGGATGAAGCTGGAACACAAAAAGTTCCATTTAAACATAAGAAAAAAACTATTTCACTGTGAGGGTGAGGGAGCCCTGGCACAGGCTGCCCAGAGGGGTTGTGGAGGCTCCTTCCTTGGAGGTCTTCAAGACCTGTCTGGACAGGTTCCTGTGTGACCTGATCTAGGTGAACCTGCTTCTGCAGGGGTGTTGGACTAGATGATTTCTAAAGGTCCCTTCCAACCCGTACCATTCTAGGATTTTACAGTCTCCTAAGGCAATTTTTAAAAACCCCCCAAGCCCTTGTAACTTTTAAAAAATATATGATCATTAATTGCTACTTCAAAATAAACATTAAATTGCCACACAACACACATCACTGCAGCAAACCAGTGAGAAAATGTACATTTGTACCCTTTGTGTTTGTACAAATTGTACAGTTGTGTTTCTCTTTTCTTTATGTATATAAATGAAGTATTCAATTTTAAAATGCCACACTGATGTTTTGTCTCTTTATTGATGTGATGTTGACTGTTGCAGTACTAAATGAAGAATATAAAAATCCTGAGGAAGATTTTTGCTGAGAAGCTAAAACTTGTATATTTCAATGTTTTCATCTCTGTAGGGCTACTAAAGAACGCCAGGAAGTCAAGAATCCCACCCTTACTCTACCAGATCAAGACTTCAAAGGATTCAAATCTAAACCTGCTATTTTTCAGCACTGTGCACTACGGCAGGCTTCAAATGGTACTGCAGGGGTTTCTACTCCCTGTAAGGCCTCAGCAAATGAGAGTGAAGAAGCAAGAAGTTTGTACAGATCTGGCACAACTGCTAAAACTTTTATTCCACCCTTCAAAACCACGCTGACACTTTCTACAGGTGAACAAGGCAGCAGCAAAAGATGTGACTCGCTGATCAGCAAAAATATGACTGAAGAGATGGAAGTAAATCGAATCACAACTGAACAAAATTCTGCTGAACCACAGGATCACCAGTCTTGCATCCAGCACGCAGCAGACACTGACCTAGAAAACAACAGTTCGGGTATTTTCATATTTTAATCACTTAACTATTGTGAATACTGTCAGAATTGAATCTGTAAAGAATTCTGCCAGTCCTTTTTTAAATACAAAGAAGCTTATTTTTAAGACTTTTTTTTTTTTACAGGAAAGTCGGGAAATAATTACTTTTCTACTATTTTATATTGCACTCCTAATAAAACATATGCAATTCCAAAGGTAATTAAGAACACCAAAAAATTGTTTTCACGCAGTGCTCCACAAACCAGATGGCCAATGTTTCATTTGATATTTGGTTTTATGTACCTCCCAAAATATTCTAGGAGCCTGAAAGATTAGACTTGCTATAGTTCGTTCACTTTTACAGAAGCTTGATTTCATTCTGTTTTCTGATTAAAATCTAAGCTTAACCATATAAATGGCTCTAAATGTGTCTCCTAAACATGTTGTTTTCAAAGAGGCAGAGTTTAAATGCTCCAACTATTGACTTTATTTGTCATGTGGGCTTATGCCTTCTAAGCTCTCTTATGTTCCAGTGTTTATCATTTTTGTAACCATTACAATCACATAATCTGGATTTTTTCAGAAGGACTCCTGTGTATTTGAACAGGTGCATGAACATTTGCAGAATTAGGTCCTATATTTGCAGGTCAAATTCTCAGGATTCCAGGCTTTGTAGTCATCATCAACTAATTTCTGTTCATTTGGAATTTTCTATGAAGACAGAATTTAGTCTGAGGATTTAAATTTAGGTCAGGGACTCAGATATTAATATTAATTTATAGTTCATTTCATATAAATACTACTCCAATTCCTTCAGTAAATGCTGCTTTTTAAATGCATTAAACTTTTAATATTTAGACTGTTGCAGTTTCTAAAAATCTGCAGAGTGGTTTAGAGAATGTGCTTCTCTGAATCTGCTTTATAGTTTGTCTGTGTATCTGAAATCTATAAATACTGTAAACAAGCGTTTATGATTTGGGGTTTTATTTCTTTGCAGCTACAGTCAAGATGGTGACAAATCTCCGCTGTGCCAGAGATCTGCAGGAAATGAGAATTAGAAAGAAATACAGGCAAAATATTGGCTCCCAGCCAGGCAGTCTTTATGTCATTAAAACATCTGCAAGAAATAGAATCTCTCTGAAAACTGCAGTGGAAGAGACGTCTCCTAAATTTTATTCTACCGAAGAGGTACATTGGTGTCTTTTTACTGTGTGTCTTTCCCAACTCAGTAGCTTTTGAACAGATACATTCTTTGGTTTTGCGATAAGTATGTACAGTATCTGTTATACCAGTTGCTACAGTGTTTAAGTAGCTTTGCATATCCACAGTTTCCAAGACTACTCTAAATAATAAGAGTCCTAAATGTCTCTGTGTTATAATCAGACAAAACTGACTTTTAACCCATATGAAGAGATGTTTAAAGATAACAAGCTTTTGGTACGGTGAAGGTACAAAACACTGAATTTTTTAAACTCTCTTAAAGCACCCTGTGATGCTGTTCTGCTAAAATAATTACTGGGAATTCCTCCATTCTTGGTTTACATATGAAATGACAAGGTCAGAGAAAAGCTGTCTCAACTTCAAGGAAGTGTTTTATCTGAATTTTTAACGTTAGATATAAAAGCTCCTAGCTGAATTCTTACTATATTGACATTATTTTGACTTTCGTCTGTTGGTTTTTTTTGCAGCTTTACACATATGGTGTGTCAAAACATTGCATACAAGTTAACAGCACAAATGCAGAATCTTTCCAGTTTCTCGTGAAAGACTTTTTCAGTAAGGAATATTTATTAGCAGGAAATGGGATGCAAATTGCTGATGGAGGATGGCTAATACCTACAGATGAGGGAAAAGCTGGAAAAAAGGAGTTCTACAGGTACTGTTACATACAGACTTGAGACAAGTATCTTGTTTAGTTTTCCAACCCGATTTATGCAGATCTCAGTGGTACAGCACAGACTCAGCACAGACTGAAAGTCCATTTGAGCAGTCTCTCAATGAAGAAAAGTTCTTCAGTAGCAACTGAAAGCTCTTGAAATGTGTTGTCCATAGGCATGCTTAGAAAAAAAGGAAATAAAACCAAAACACTCAATGCACAACTCTATAAACTATGAGGTATGAGGGGATGGATTGTAATGAGCTCAAGCAAGCAGGAGAAATTGTAGGCCTGAAAGGGGATAGAGTACACCTCAGTCCCTCTCTACTGTGTAACTGCATGTCCCTGCAGCCACAGTCCCCATTTCAAGGATGCATGCCATGCACCCGTGCACGTGCATGCAGCCAAAGTGGAGGAGACTTTGGTATCCAGACAACCACCAGAGCAGGTTATGGAGCGTGACCTTCCTGTCTTCACTGGAATAAGTATTCCTTTGTTAATGTTGCCTGTGTACATATGCTGAATACAGTGCTAGGGAAAATTAGGCAAGTGAGACCTTACAGAATCACAGAATCCTTATGATTGGAAAAGACCTTTGAGATTATCAAATCCTTACAGTGGATTTCAGGTTAATTTCTTAACTATTTCTCTGCAGAGCCCTCTGTGACACTCCTGGTGTGGATCCCAAGCTAATATCAGAAGCCTGGGTTTACAATCACTATAGGTGGATTGTATGGAAATTGGCAGCCATGGAAGTGTCTTTTCCACGTGAATTTGCTAACAGATGTTTGACACCAGAAACAGTGCTATTACAGTTGAAATATAGGTACGTGTACAGCAGTGTATGTGGAGTTGCAGTTTGTGGTACTGTGTGATTTCTAGTTCAAAATAAGCACCTCTACCTCGCATTTACTCTTTGTTGGGATACTTGTTAAACTTGATCAGTATTAGAAATCAGTATTAATATCAGTATTAGAAATGTAGTGCATGTTACCTGTACAAATGTAGATAATGTTTGTTTTGCAACAGCAGTACTTAATCCTGTAGATTGATAAAGCAGTATCTTGCTACAGTTGTTTTAAAGGAAAAGAACAAGGTGATGGATTTTGTTTGCTTTAACAAAGCATCATGAATTCTTTTTGTAGGTATGATTTGGAAGTTGATAAAAGTAAACGGTCAGCAATCAAAAAAATAACAGAAAGAGACGATGCAGCAGGTAAAACACTTGTACTGTGTGTTTCTAAAATCATATCGCTAAACACCGTTGTATCTCCTAGCAGTAGCAATAAGAATGTGGAAAGTAAAAAAGCAGCAGCGATAATTGAAGTTACTGATGGCTGGTATGGGATTAGAGCTCTTCTGGATCCACCTCTCAAAGCTTTCTTGCATAGAAGAAGGCTGACTGTTGGTCAGAAGATCATAGTGCACGGAGCAGAACTTGTTGGCTCTCAGAACGGATGTACGCCACTGGAAGCCCCAGATTCTCTTATGTTAAAGGTAAAAGAAAGTATTAGTTCAGCTTGATTGGATACGAGCAAGAGATGTGAGAGCTGCTGTTGAGTTGAGCCACGTTAGTAAACAGAAAAAGTTCTGTCAGGGCTTTATAAACTGACACAGTTTTGTCATAGTTTAATAACCGGGTTTGTAAGACATGGTACATGGTCGCTGACACTGTTCAGTAGGGTTCTAAGAGAAGCTGGAAGAACATTCTGCCAAGTTTTGCTGCTTGTTTTGACAATTCAGTCTCCTCAGTTTGATTAAGCACCAAGTTACAAAAAGCATTTATCTATCATAGAGGAAGAAGGAGGGAGAAAAAGAAACCCAGGTCATGAGAAGGGGCTTGACAGGGAAGGGTTTGGCTTGAGTGTGATTCAAGTGCAGGGTGAAGCTTCAGCTTAAAAATACTGCTCCTCTGGCATGAAGCAATGGCTTCTCTCGGAGCTGTTCATTTCCTAGAGAATTCCATCAAATTCTTAGTTCCTGTTTAAAGTCTTCAACATGAAAGGAAACCTTGAGGTTAAAATGCAACACGTTCAGGTGCCAGAGTGAGGTACCTTTAGGGAGGTCAGCGGCAAAGCAGTCTCCAGGTGCATGAGGCTGGCTGTGTGTGTGACGTGTCTGTGTCAGTTGGTGATTGACTGTGTGGCTCACGCAGGTGTCGGCGAACAGCACGCGGCGCGCGCGGTGGCACACCAGGCTGGGATTCCACCGCGACCCGCGCCCCTTCCCTCTGCCTCTGGCCTCGCTCCACCGCGAGGGGGGAGCCGTGGGCTGCGTCGATGTCCTCGTTCAGAGAACTTACCCTCTTCAGGTACCGTATCAGTGTCTTATGAGCCTTAACAAGTTCTGTGAGACCTAAATGACGTTAGTTAATTGCTGTATCATTCCTCAGATCTGACATAACAAAGAGGTAAAAAACTTAAGGTACTGCTATGTGTGAGTGGTTCTTGCAGGGTGCACATAAGGAATATTTCAGGAGCAGAGTACCTTGCTTTAAGAATGTCGAGTTGGCACTCAGTGTCTTCTGGCTGGCTTTGCTCTCAGCTTCAGAAAGCCAGAAATCATTGACACTTCAGGTCTGTAATGCAAAAAGCACAGCACTCGTTTTAATGGAGGGAAAAAAAAATACGACAGTTCCAACTCCCAAGTAGAAGTTTTTTCTGTTATCCACATCCATATCCCTTCAAAGAACTGACATTTATAACCATTAGTAAGATCACTTTTCCTCACTGCTTGCCTATATTGTGTCAGAACTGTTACTTAAAAGTACTGCTGAAAATATGATTAGGGTGTCAATTAGAATGAAGATCTTTATAACACCACTCAATATCAAGACATTTTAAATATGGTCAGATTGCACTGTAACTACTTGCTTTTATAATAATAACAACTACAAAAAGAAATAAGATTGATGTTAGTAATCAATCCTCTTAATGTGAACAGTTTAACCAGGCCAGATTTTGTTAACTTTTCTCAGAGTATGTTATGCTTTGCATGGTCCTATGGGTTCAGGGTTTTTTTTCCATTGCTTTCTTTTTAAAGTGTTGTATAACTGTTGGTCAGTGCAGAATGAATTCTGCAAAAGAAGTAACAATATTTGGTTTGGATCATTACTTTGATATTTAGATCATTACCTTAACGGAGGAAATCACAGCACTTACTATGTGAACTGCCTGATAGAACTGACGTTTATTTAGGTCCCAGAAAGGGGGCTGCAATCTGTAACCACATCACAGTAAATGGCCTCCAGGCTGGGGAGGAAAGCAGTGCTTTGGTTCTCACTTTGTCAAGAGATTGATGTGCTGATATAGACTTTTTTTTTTTAAAACACTGATACTCTTGCACAAACACACCAAAGTGATAGGAAGTGCTACCTGTGTCCTTTTACCTCAGGAGTCAAGGAGCATGGGAATCACAGCAACCCTCGAGAAAGGCGTCAAACTGAATAATGCAGGAAATACATGGCGTGTAGCTAATGAGGCAGGCAGAGCCTATTTCAACAATTCACTGCCTCATAGAGTTCAACCCTTCCTCATCCTGCTCTAACTATACTCTTTTGCTGCTTCTCTGTGCTAAACCCGGAGCTCAGCTCATCCTATTGCTTAGCTAATTTCTTTAATTACTCCTGGTTTAATGAATTAATAGTAAATACACAACAAACTACTGTTGAATGAGCAAACTGGTGTGGTCTGGTGAGCTCAAGTAGATGCTACAGGCAGTGGAAGGGCAAAGATGGGACTGTGCAGCAAAAAGGAAGGGAAGGGACCACTTTTCAGCAGCAGTGATCTTTTCGGCTCACCTGTCTCATCCAATCAGACACGCCAGTGCTGGCAGGGTTGTGGACAAGGCTGTAGTCCTACAGAACCATTTCAGGCAGAAGTTGCTTAAAAGCATCTGCAGAATGACATCATAGTTCTTTTACAGTATCTAGTCTAGCATGGGGAAACAGTGCAGTTGATGTGGAAAGGCAGATTGGGCAGAATGCAGTTCTGGGACATTTTTAAGCATTGAGTTTGGTGGTTCATATCTTAATATATCTATTGATGGCATCCAGCTGTCTTCTAAATTACATCACTGACACCTATAAGCTATGATTTCTTCAGCTCTTAAATCGTGTAGTTTTGACTACTGCTCCAACTCTTTCACTGTATCTTTAACGTGAACATTTACCAACCAGTGTGGGGGATTTTGCCTTCTATCTATTATACTGAAAGAACTTTAAGGTTTACTGCTTGTTCATTTATAAAAAGCATTTTTGCTTAACAGTGAGTATTAGAAGGAAACTAGATGAGGTTAAAATTATTTTGAAGTCCGGATTTTGTTTGAATCTTTTTGTTTTAGTGGATGGAAAAGACATCAGCTGGTTCATACGTGTTTCGTAACAGTCGAGCTGAAGAAAGGGAAGCTGCCAAGCATGCAGAGGATCAACAAAAGAAACTGGAGGCTCTGTTTGCAAAAATCCAAGCAGAATATGAAAAGCATGAAGGTAAAGCTTTCATTGTTTCAGAACATGTAATAAGAACACAAAAACTTTTCAGGTGTTTACAAAAGAGTTTAAAGAAAGTGGCCAAAACTTCTCTGGTGATGGAGAAGCAGAGATAATGTGTTGGGCAGTTTTCTTTGCTGGTGGTGGTTTTGTATTGTATTGTTTTGTTGTTTACTTCCTATGTAAATCTTCCTACGTATCTACTACAGTTATATACTTGTCTCTTTGGCTTTGCAGCTGTTTAGGAAACTCTGAGAGTGTTCAGACTACTGAGCTGATGGTGAAGTGCTATGAAATGGTAAAACTGTTGATCCCATTTTATTCAAAGACCCAGCACCAATGTTTTGCCCAGAGGTGGGCAGTGCTTAGGGTGTATCTCAGTAGACCTGAACACCAAGACTGAGTTCTGAGCATCTTTCCTCACAAACACTGTGGGACTGTGGAGGTGCTGAGGTCAGTGGAGCCACTAAATGGGACAAAGAACCCAGTGACACAGCATGTGGAGAAGGCTGAGTTACTGAAAGCCTTTTTCACCTCAGCTTTAATAAGCAATCCCAGGCCATAGAGACCGAGGGAAAGTCTGGAGCAAGAAAGATATAAATCCAGGTGGAAGAGGATCGAGTTAGAGAAAACTTACACAAACTGGACCTTTCTAAGTCCATGGTCAGGGACAGAAAGAACTCGCAAGTACTGAAAGAGCTGGCTGATGTCTTTGTAAGGCTGCTCATGATCCCCTTTGAATGGTCATAGTGATTGGTAGAGGTACCTCAAGGCTGGAGGAAAGCAAATGTCTCTTCAAAAAGGTCAGGAAGGAGGACCTGAAAACTAGCTGCAGGCCAGACAGCTTTACCTTGATCCTGTAGAAGATGATGGAACAACTAATCCTGGAAACCATTTCCAGACACATGAAGGAAAAGGTGATTGAGAGTGTAGTCAACAGGGATTGACCAGGGGAAGTCATGTTTGGTTAACCCAACAGCCTTCTGTGATGAAATTACTGGTTTGGGTAAATGATACAAGAGCAGTGCACGTTGTCTACATTTCAGTAAGACATTTGACACTGACACCTTCAAGGCCCTCATAGAGGAGCTGACAAAGCATGGGCTAAATGAGCAGTCTGATGGAGTGAAGACCACCTGAACTATTGGGCGCAGAGGGTGGTGATCAGTGGCACCAAGTATTTTGAGAGGCCAGTAGCTAGTGGTGTATTGCAGGGACCAGCACCAGTCCTGTTTTGATATCTTCATTAATGATCTGCATGATGGGCAGATTGTAGTCTCAGCAGATTGGCTGATGATTCCAAATTAGACCAAGAGGGGAGATCTTATTAACATTTATAAATATCTAATTGGTGGTGTTAGGAGGTTGGAACATCCCTTTTTTTCTATAGTATCTAGCAACAGGACAAGGGCTAATGGGATGAAGCTGGAACACAAGAAGTTCCACTTAAACATAAGAAAAAACTATTTCACTATGAGGGTGAGGGAGCCCTGGCACAGGCTGCCCAGAGGGGTTGTGGAGGCTCCTTCCTTGGAGGTCTTCAAGACCCAGCTGGACATGTTCCTATGCAACCTGATCTAGGTGACCCTGCTTCTGCAGGGGGGTTGGACTAGATGATCTCTAAAGGTCCCTTCCAACCCCTACCATTCTATGATTCTAAGTGACTGATACACTAAGAGCACTGTGCTGCCATCCAGGGGGACCTCAACAGGCTGGAGAAATGGGCTGACAAGGACCTCCTGAAGTTCAACAAAAGGAAATGCAAATCTTGCACATGGGGAGGAACAGTTCCATGCACCACTACATGCTTTGGGCTGCCCAACTGGAAAGCAGCTTTGCAGAAAAGGCTCTGGGGGTCCTGGTGGACCAGTTGGAGTGTTTGCCAGCAAGGTCAAGAAGGTGATCTTGTCCCTCTGTTTAGCATTGGTAAGGCCACACATGGAGTGCTGTGTCCAGGTCTGGACACAGCCCCCCAGGATGAGAAACGGGGACATGCAGGAGAGACTCGAACAAAGAGCCATGAAGATGCTTAATGGGTTGGAGCATCTGACATAGAAGGAAAAGCTGAGAGAACTGTTCAGCCTGGAGAAGAGAAGGCTCAGGGGAATCTGATCAGTGTACATAACTACCTGAAGGGAGGATGCAAACAAGAGAGAAGCCAGACTTTTCTCAGTGGTGCCCAGTGACAGGACTAGAAGCAATGGGTACAAACTGAAACACAGGAGGTTTACTCTGGACATCAGAAAACCTTTATTTTGCTGTGAGGATGACCAACAGTGTTACCTCCAGAGGCTATGAAATCTCCATCCTTGGAGATATTCAAACAGCTCACTGGACATGATCTTGGGCAGCCTACTGCAGTTGACCCTACTTGAGCAGGAGAGTTGGCCAAGATGACCTCCAGAGATCCCCTCTGACTTGAGCCATGTTCTGATTCAGTAATGGGATGACACTGCACACATCTGCCAGTGATTTCTAGCAGCAATTTTCAGGTCTGATTGCTACAGCTTCGTGAAGCTCGCTGTTGCACCAGAAAAGTGGTTCATTCCACTTAGGTTTGACTCAGTTAAACTGGAATGAGAAGGGTATTGGGATTCTTGCCACACTGATTATAGATTCCAGCTGCTTTGATACTTTGGTCTGGTTTTTGGCAGGAGGTTTTGTTGGTTTTGATTTGATATTTTGTGGGGATTTTTTTTAAGAACAGGTAGGATTCCATCACTAATGGTAGCTTGTGCAGTTCATATGTCACAGGGTCGTATCTATAACACAAATAGCCTCTCCCTTTCCATAAGTCTTTCTCGTGGTGATCTGCAACACTGAGGTGTTCTCTATCTGCTTTTTCAGAACTCAGACTCTCAGGAATAACAAGGAGAAGAAAGTCATACCCTAAAATAAGACCCCCAAACCTCACCATTGAATCCTCAGTTGAAAACAGAGTTTACTTTACAATGCTTACTTTCAGTGACACGAACCCACGCATATCACCACCTCACTCTGGTGTCCCAAGTTTGGTTGGTAAACTTGTCTGTGCTGGAGTCTGTGGCGCTGAAGGGAGTTCATCAGAATGCCAGCAGCAACAGGACTTACCTAACACAACTAACATCATGAAATGAAGTTAACATGGCACTTGCCTTAGGACACCAGCTGAAAGACAACTTCATATGCAGATCACCTGTTGTCCCAGATCTTGGGATCTCTGATGCCCTTCTGCTGTATGAGAGGAAGTGACAGATGTGTAGAAAATATGGTCAAGTACCCATGAAGTTTTGTGGCAGTGTGTCAAGTCTCCCACCTTCTCCTAAGTGCAGAAACTGATACTGACTTCCCCAAAGTTCATATAATAATCTAATCTATGTTTAATTTAAATGAATTAGACTTTTTTTCTGCTTGTGTTTTCCTAGTATACACACACACACATATACACATATATCTGTTCCTATTTAGAAGTGGTTTGTATTTTTATTCTGGCAAGGCCCAAGTACTACAGTGTTTCTTATATAATCATTTCTTGTTTCACCTTTAAAGTGTATTGGTTGTGCTCAACATCATGGTTTCTTTTCAGCAGAAAGAACTCCCAGAAGGACACCAAGATCACGCATAGTCACAAGACAGCAAATCCATAACTTGCAAGACGGTGCAGAACTTTACGAAGCAATTCAGAGCACGACTGATCCTGGCTATATGGAGGTAACAGAGATCCTGCTGGGCTAATTCTGAAATGCTGGTGGAACAACTTATAGTTTGCTGCCTCCTGCTAAAATCAGCCATTAAATTACTACTTAATTTTGGTGCCTTTTCAGGTGTCTACAGCATGCTTATAGCTGAATAAAATGAAACGTTTTGAAAATATTAAGGCAAAGGCTTGTAGAAATAGACAAATAACAGAATGCTGTTGTCTCTTGATATAACAATCCAGAATCTAGCACAATTAAAAGCTACTGTTACTTGGAATTTTATTACTTTGTCATGTCTTGCTTTTATGAAAACTAACTGCATCCCCTAAGTCTTGAGTTTCACAGACATATTCTCACCCGCTGAAGTGTTGTTGTTTTCCTCTCTCCCTGTTCCAGTTCAATCAGAACTTGAAAGCATTTATGCCTTTAGTGCCTCCCAGTTGTTAAAAAGTAGATATGTGCCTTGCCTTTTGCAAGTCAGGGTGTTTGTTGTAAAGCCATAGAATCTGTGGCTTTACCCAGTCAAATGTTACTGTATCTTTGGTGCTGCATGTAAAGGCCTCTGGAACTTGAAGGCTTGCTGAGAAAGGTAATGCTCCTGAAGCACTGTACTGGAAGTCGCTGTATCAGCTCAGAGGTGCATCTCTCTTCTACTTACAGAATTTTTTTCTGATATTTCTTCTTATGAAATAGGCAAGCATATCTGTATTAAATACTGGCCTCGGTTACCCACTCATAAGCAAGCTCCTCACTAATTGTCATATAAGAACAGTGTGTAATGTAACACTTAGGATAACGGAGCACCAAGACTGGTGGCTCCTCTTGTGTTAACGTACCTCGTTTCAAGTCCTAGTAGTGTATCAGTTCAACAACAAATTGCTTGTAACAAATGAACACTTAAGAGAGAGGCTGTCTAAAAATCTTGACAGGATTGTTTTAATTCATTAAAAAAAGATACTGAAAACATTTTCTCTTGCTTACAGGGATATCTCAGTGAAGACCAGCTAAAAGCTTTGAATGCTCACAGGCAGTTGCTGAACGATAAAAAGCAAACTCAGATTCAGGAAGAATTCAAGAAGGCTGTAGAGTCCTCAGAACAGGAAGGAAATGGTTTTTCCAAAAGGGATGTGTCTACTGTATGGAAATTACGTGTGGTAGACTACAGAAAGCAAGAAAAACCTAAAGGCTAGTATTTAGAAAGTTATAAATAACTTTTATCTGAACATGGTAGCTGGCCAGCATGGCAAGTAGATATGAAGAGTTTCCTGAGAGTGTTCCAGCTTGCATGTTCATATTTGCAGTTCTGTTTGTTTTTTAGTTCAGGGCTTCTGGATGGGAGAGAGTGTTGTGGATTTGTTTTGTTTAAAAGCATTCAAATTAGTATTGCACAGCTAATGTAACTTCATCTGATATTGCTAGGAGTGATCTTAAGTATCTGGCGTCCTCTGCTAGAGGTTTGTTCGTTGCTAAGGGAAGGTGGTCGGTACAGAATCTACCAGCTGTCAACATCACAGTCCAAAGGAAGATCAGACTCGGCTAACATACAGTTAACAGCAACAAAGAAAACTCGCTATCTACAACTACCAGTAAGTGCTTTAAGTGCAGAAAGATGAATTATGGAGATGTATCACAGTCCATCCAAGTGTGTTGTAAATACTGAAAAAACATTGTGTTCCTTCAGGTATCACAGGAGAGGCTGGCACAGATTTTCTTTCCAAGAAAGGTTCTAAAATTCACCAGTTTGTCGGATCCATCTTTTCAGCCACCATGTGCTGAAGTTGATTTAGTCGGAGTTGTAGTTTCTGTTAGCAGAACAGGTATGTTGTGGACCACATTCATGTCCTCCCACTGAATAAGCACTACATTTTTTATTTCACAATTCAAAAATGATCTTGGTTTTGTACCTGTGTCTCAAGCCTCTGAAACCCTGCAAACATAACTGAGGGGGGATATTGTTAATATCACAAATATCTAAATTATTGATGTCAGGAGGTTGGGACATCTCTTTTTTCTATAGTAGCCAGCAACAGGACAAGGGGTAATGGGATGAAGCTGGAACACAAAAAGTTCCACCTAAATATAGGAAAAAACTATTTCACTGTGAGGGTGAGGGAGCCCTGGCACAGGCTGCCCAGGGAGGGTGTGGAGTCTCCTTCCTTGGAGGTCTCCAAGACTTGCCTGGATATGTTCCTATGCGACCTGATATAGGTTGACCTGCTTCTGCAGGGGAGTTGGACTAGATGATCTCTAAAGGTCCCTTCCAACCCCTACCATTCTATGATTCTGTGATCACCCATCACTGTGACGTGCTGGCAGAGAATTCTGGTTTCCTGAAGAAAAACTATCATCGCTTATTAGCTTAGGAAGAATTTAGTAAGGGCCAATCTAAGCTCAAGGAGAGCTTTTTTTTTGTTTCCCAGAATGGTGAATGTAAGTTCTCACATCTGTTTCAGCACCTGCAGAAGCACCACTTTGCATGTACATGAGCTCCCTCTCTCGTGTACAGCATCCTGGAATGCCTGCAGCACAGGCACTGGAGCTCATGGGCAAGGACGGGGAGATAATATTCTGAATAAAAAGGAAAACTACCATAGGAGTATTTCTTTTTTTTAAGCACAGAAACACAGACTTTGAGTTGTTCTCTGTGATCAGTAGCAAAACAGCAGAGAATCTGAATGAAGCCTGACACATGCAGATAGGCTGCCGCGTTACAGTTAGTTCTGTTTCCAGATGTGTGACTTGTTGCAGAAATCAACTTGTATCTATATTTACTTAAAGATTTAAGGTTTAATTCAGACTCTTTTCTTGCTTTTAGGTTTTGTTACTATGGCATACTTATCTGATGAGAGCCATAATTTAGTGGCTGTAAAGATCTGGACAGATCTCAGACACCTGGCTATCGAGGACATAGTTGTCCGCTCTTCATTCATTGCTGCAAGCAACCTTCAGTGGCAGTCTGAATTCAGATCAGGCATTCCTGTGCTGTTGGCTGGAGATCTTTCTGTATTCTCAGCCAGCCCCAAGGAAAGCTGTCTTCAAGAGAAGGTTAATGAGCTGAGAAGTACGATAGAGGTAAATCTGTAGATTCTTAGTTCAACAATTAATTTTAGTTAGTGCTGTTACATTCTTCACCAAAAAGCCCGTTAGTGTTAATAAATCTTTCAAGCACAAATGCACATAATGTTGAATTTGAGGGGATTTTCTGAGAGATGGAGTAAGATGTTAATGCACTTTTCCTGGAGGGCTGTACATATTGCCTATTGAATGCCTTTTGATTTATCTCTAATTCAGCTCGAGCAACTTTAGGATGTGCCACAGTCTTCTCTGGCCAGCAAAAAATATGATGTCTGTCAGTAGGGAATCTGTCATGGACCATTTGGCTCTAGCTTTCTAAAAGTTGAAATCTACTGTCTTGAATATATTAAGTAGTGGATTGTTGATTTATTATTTAAATTTTATTCCCATGCTAAGTATCAACATGCTTTTCTTGGTGAGGATGTAGTACTTAGCAATTTGCTACTGCACACTGTTACTCTGCATTTACACACTTATTACACAGCTATTCTGCATTGTAAACTGTTCTCCTTTATAGAACGTGGCCTCCTTTTGCTCCAGTGCAGAAAGTAAATTGATGAGTTTGCTACGAAGAAATCTCTCGCTTACGCCCACTTTAACTCAAAGACGTGGTCTGGAAAGCCCCTCTCCCTCCTGCAGCTCAGGCCTTTATGCAGAGGATAAAAGTTTGGTAAGCTGATGGTAATCAATAGTGGGTTTGTACTGATTGTGCAGTAAGAAGATAAGCAGGTTTTACACTGATATCTGTGGTGAACAGTCTCACTTCTCAGTCCACTCCATACATTCTCTTCAGAGCAACACAAGCTGATGAGAAGCTTTCTCTGCGTGTGGGTTCAGGGTTACTCCCCAGGAGGAACTGTGGGCTGGTTCTTCCTCCAAGCAGTATATGAAAACCTCCCCTTTTGGCCTGTGTTTTCACAGCATACTTTAAATATTCTGAGTTTCACGGGAGTAAAACGAATCACCGTTTCCCTACTGCTGCCTCGCTCCCACTGAAGATCATCTGACATGGGTATCACTGGAAAGAAAAATCTTGATCTGTTAATTTTTCATTCGCAGCATTCTGCAGTTCTACCTTTGTTTAGAGAATTTACCTCTTGGTCTTCTTTTCCTAAATGTTGCTCACTACTTACAGGATTTAAAAGGGAAGAGGTATCACCAAGTAAATGTTTGCATTTTATAGAGGTTTTGACAAAAATTGAGTTCGATCGTACTCGGGTTTCCCATGAAGGCTGCTGGTGGCAAGTTGTTCCTGACGTGGAATGCTGAGTGCAGGCACAACATTTTTCCTGCTGCTAGTTGTGGGGGAGGTAGAAACACCCTGATGTGATATCAGTTCCCAGGGACTAAATTTAAGCTTATAAGGCAGCCTTTTCCATTTCAGAGAGAGTGCTGATATGTAGTTCTGAAGGTTCAGTTTATTAAATGCATTAACCAAGTTAAATGAGACATTGATGGTATTCTCAAGTTTAAGCATGTGTTTGAATTATTTGCCCTGCAGCATCTATCTTTTGTGTACAGTCATCTTCAAGCTTTTTGGTCTGTATTCCATCCCTTTTTTCTTCCATTTTTTCCCCTTGTTTTTCCCTCTTTAACAACCTGTCAAGGATATATCCAATGCAGTAGAAGGCTTCACTCCTTTTCATGAGTCACTCCTTCTCATGATCTCTTACCATCTGTCACAGAAAAATTCCCATACATTCCATTTTCATCTCAGAAACAGAATGTAAATGTGCTGTCTTCATGTACACGTAGACAATGAGTTATCAAGCATCAGGACTTGAAAGAATAGCATTAGTCATCATCAGAAGGTAGCAAACTAAAGTGAAGTTGAGCATCTAGGTGAACCTGCTTCTGCAGGGGAGTTGGACTAGATGATCTCTAAAGGTCCCTTCCAACCCTACCATTCTATGATTCTACGAATGATGACATAGCATCAGTCAGGTTTCCCCCCCCCCCCCCCCCCCCATTTTGTGGAAGTAATTGAGGAAGCAAATGAAATGGGACATTAAGAGATTGTATTCAATGTAAAACTTATCTCTTTTTAACTAGATCTCTTCTAAAATGGAAATAAAACACCCAAGCCCTTTGTCAGCTAGCACACCTAATACAAAATTTGTCACACCTGGGGCAGCAAAAACACCTTCATCTGCTACAGTGAGTGAAGATCATCCCAGAAACAGCAAAAAGAGAAAAGCTATGGATTTCCTCAGTTGCATACCTGCCCCTCCACCACTCACACCAATGTGTTCAATCATTTCTCCATCTTTAAAGAAAGCATTTCAGCCTCCACGAATTTTGGGTTTGCAGCGCAGCAAGTCAGCCAAGGAAACAAATCAGGATGGTGGTCGTGTCACCCCCTGCAGAAACCTGAGAGAAACTGTCCATCTCCCTGAGAACGACCTGGTTGCTGATGAAGAACTTGCAATGATTAATACACAGGCACTCGTGAATAATTTACCAGAAGAAAAGAAGATAGAGTATGTAAATGAAAACAGCAGTACAATAGATACTAATTTATCTGACAATCTTTCACCCAAAAATAGTTCCAGGGCTACGGGAGAAGCAAAGAAGTCATCAAAAAAGCACTTCTGAAGTAGCTGAGGCCCTTGGAAAGAACACAAAGGAAGTGGAGAACTCGTTACCAGCCCACAGGACACGTGGAAGACAAAACCCTCCTGACTGCTACTGACTGCACATGTACATTATTGTGTATATATTTCAAATTGAAATTATTTTTACACTTTGTACATTAAATCCTGATTGTATTTAATAAAAGCTGTATTACAAAAACTCAAGACTCGAGCAACGACACTTCATCTGCAAAACAATTGTCAGTAATTATACATTTCTCACACAAACATGGATTGTACAATAGCGTCAGCACGGGGCCAGGGCCTGATGCCACTTTAAAAGCTGCTACTTTGATCCTGGTGTCTTTCTAAATTACAACAGGATCCTTGCTTCAGTCTCAAGCAATCACTTTTGTTACCCTCTGCAGTATTGGAACAGTTGTTTGGCTGTCAGAGGTGGCACAGGGCACCAATAAATGAATCTGTACATTTGTTGTTACCAAACAGCTGATCTTATCACTCATCCATCCATCAGTGGCTTCTCAGCACTTAGTGGGGGAAGGAGATGATTCCTATTACAACAGCATTTTTCTTCTGTAAGTCGTTATTTTGTACTTCTGCCTTTTAGGTATATTTGGTGGCCTTGTGCTTAATTCAGGGCTGTTCCTGTGGCCCTGTTCCTACTTTAACAAGCACTGGCCTAACATGCATGTTTCCTTGTAGGAGCCTCCACCCCTGGACTCATCTCAGGCTCAGTTGAACTCCTATGTCTTGGCAGGATAAAGGGCTCAATTTGGTCAGTGAAAGTGTTTTGCCTACAGGCTGCAGAAGCTGTTTGTGATAGGGCTGAGGTGCATGAATGCAGAGAGCAGAGATGTAGACAGGGAACAGCATCCAGTCTTGCTACACTCTTTCAGAGCTGCCTCCTCTGCCATTCCCTGCCCCTTTCAAAGGGAGCAGCCGTGCTCTAGGCAAAGTGGAGTGGGAAGATCCAAAAGGTTATACAGCCAGATAGAAAGTATTAAAATGACAAGGAATGACAACTGCATGGAGAAGGAATTTGCCACAAATCCTTTAGGAAAGAAGTTAGCAAATACTTATTGCTATCTTAGTGACAGAGTGTGATGCAGAAAAAAACCCCACAAACAAAAAGCATGTGGCACAGGCACTAAACTTCCCCATAATCACAGCCTGAAGGAACTTCTGTGGAGGAAGACAGATGAGTGCAGTTTGTACTGCGGATAGTGCTCCCAAGAGTGCTCATGGAGAGCTGCGAGATCGGAATCCAGCGACACTCAAGAGATTTGTAACAAGTACAAGGAGTTTTAAAATGTAGTAGAAAAATATAAGAATAAAAAAGTTTAGAAAAACATGTAAAACTAGAGACTTTTGTACCCTGATAATTAAAACACAGCGAGGAATGCACCTCTTCAATGGAATGGCCTGGTGCTTGTACGTGCCACGTGAGGTCTTCTGTTTGAGAAGGCTGGAGGGAGGCTGGAACAGGCACCCATGCCACAAGCTGCATTTGGGCCCCTGGAGCTTCTCTCATCCCTGCTTGGTTTCTGAGACTGAAGAACACTGTGGAAGGTGACGTTGTGCTCGTATTGTTCTTTCATCTGTCGTATCTTTTGTTGAGGGACGTGATGAGTATTTCTTCTGTAGAGTCAACATTAAGAGAGAATACAAGTGTTTAGCTACCCATAAGTCAGAGGTTACCTTAAGCTTGCAAACGTTTCTGGTATGTCTAGGGTAAGGGTTCATGTCCCTATTGATCTAATTCTAGCCCTTTTTTGCCAAATTGTCATTCACTTACATCTTCTTCTTAAAAAAGTATTATTAGGACTGCTGAAAAATGTAATGCAGGTATTTTTGTGGGCATAAGAAGTTCGACAGGTACTTTGCAATGTGGGCCAGCTGAGAAAAAGCTGTGTCAAAGACCAGTGTATTATTCGCTATGGGTTTTAGTGCTAAGGGCTTGTCAGCAGACAAGCCCTGGGAGACACTGACTCCTAGTCAACAAGTACAGAGGTCAAAAACCTGTTTGGCCCAGTGCAACTGGGAGGAAAGATCATACCTGGTGTGGCTCAGGCCCCAGGGCAGATTTGTAAATGCCACGTTTGAGAGGGAGTGGAACAGGATGCTCCAGCACACCCGGCTCTCTGGATCCACCAGAAACTGCCACAGCCTCTTGGCATGTGAGTGGGAATTGGTTTAACCAAAGATGCTTCTGCCATTTGTCTCCATCAGGCACAAGAAGCAGCACTGCTGATTCCTGACTACAGTTCTGGGCTGGTCCAAAATAAACAGAATGAAGCACCCATGCCCTGTTTTCCTTTGATGGTAAGCTGGCACTGGTTGGCTTCTGGATCTAGTAGGTGGGAGTGCACTCGCCACTATAACATAGTTGACAGAGGGTTGGTTGAAGGCTAGAAAGTTAGCCTGCAGGGAGCTGTTTGTGATGTAACCATTAACCCAGCAGCCACCTGCCAAACTAACAGAGCCACACTGGGGTGACTCCGTATCCTACAACATTATGCAGAGTTGATACATTCATTGTACCCCTTTCGTGTGGGTGTGTCTTAAGATCTTTAGAAAGATCCTCTAGAAGGCTGGTTCCTGGCCACATGTCATGCAGTAACCCACCCTGCTACAGCGAGACAATCTTTGTTGTGAGCAGATCTTTTTAGGAACCAAAGTCTGAATATTGCCTGTAGTGCTTAGACGTGGTTTTGTGGCCAAACACCGAGAGTGTTGCTCAAAGTACAGAGTGAAAATCGGGGTTCTTGCCCCCAGAAGCTTCCAGTATAAACACAGGTTTCAGGAGGTTGCTTCTTCTGCTGCCTGGCTCACTTTGCCACTGTCAGGCTCTTCCAGGGTTGAAATCACTGCAGACCAGGTACTGAGTAATGGAATTTTTCCACGACAATCCTTTTGTTGCCATTTACTAGGTTACTTTTTAGGGTGCACACAGAGGAAGAGGGCTGACCTTCCTCAGAGCACATCAATCAAATGAGAAGCTGTCTGCTGGTTTAAAAGAGTAAAAGACGTACCTTGTCAGTTCCCGAACGTTGAACTTCCAGGGTGTATCTGGCTCTCGGAATACAACTTCATATCTATTTTCACGTGCCTGAAGAAGGACATAGAAGTTTTAGACGTATGGCTGCTGAGCTCAGGATCAGACAATCTGCCAGGTGGCCTGAGATTTTATCTGGCTAACAAATGTATCACATGTACCAGGAGCCAGAAAGAAGAAGGTAACCGTGACTCCCATTAAGGTGCTGTTCCCAGCCAGCTCATTTCTTTCTACCTCCAAGGATCTGGGTCTCCCAGCAGAGCTTGCCTCAGCATTGCCCCCCATCCCCTTCCCCAGTGGCAGTGGCATCCTGGCACTTGAACTCGCTGGAAGCCACAGACGGTTCAAGAGCCACAGGTTGGCTGTGCCAGCCTGGAGCTTCTGGGAGCGTGAGGTCAGCGTCTGGCAGCCAGGCTATTTACAGCCACTCAGCCTGCAGGCCTCACAGCTTTTTAAGGTAAAGCAGTATATCTGTGTATACCACATACATATACACACATGTGTGTGTGCACGTATATATATATATTTAATACAATTACTGTTTTGGGGGGTTTGATTTGGGGGAAAGGAGGAAGGGAAATCTGTTGACCTTTTTCCATCATGTCCACCTCTGGCTGCACTCTCACTTGCCTCCCAGTCACCCACAAACATTCCCAGCTGCTCCTGGGGGGCCATGTCCAGGCTTGCCAGCACCACCATTGATTCTTATCTCTTTTGTGCTACCCTACAAGCAGTACTTAGACCCAAATTTCTTAACTGACAAGACAGTGACCCAAGAACAGAAGTGTGAATAAAATGTCAGCAGACAGGCCACATTATGAAACTGTTCTAAAGATGGTGCCATCTCTGAGCATTCCTGACAAGAGATTGTCATGCTACCATGGGACAACATCAGTGCATCTTCAAAGGCTCTTTATGGTCTATGTTTCAGAAGTCGTAAACTAAAATGATACATCATATTTTGACGTATTTATCAACAAATAGTTTGGGAACTGTTCAATTCATGTCACTGTTGGGAAGGGGATGACATTCTGATTTACAAGAAGTAACAAGGCATGTTCAAAGACTGTTAAATGTTTTTTGCCTTCACTGAGTTACACAACTGATTAAATAAAACAGCTACAGTGAGTGGCACTGCTTCCCCTACTTAGCTACAGTATCAATCCATAACTGTAATTCACAAACTAAAGGCAAGTGGAGGTAGGTATTTTTAGCCACATTTCAGTCAGATCACCTTGTAAATGCCACAGCTGAGCACACAAAAGCAATAAATCAGAGCCTTCCCTACCATCATCACGTAGGGCTTCATTTCCCAGGCGTGGATGTTGGTGTTATCAATAATAACTGGGCTTTTCCCACTCCTCATTGCTCTGCATGCTGCAATGAAACACATCAAGTAAAGCTAAAACATTTAAAGTAACACACCGAGCCAGGTCTTAGTAGTCCCAAAGTGTCCTCTCTTTGCCCACTGCTAGCACACATGGCTGCCCACCAGACTTGGGTTAGTTGTAGCCGCCACTCAAAGGCAAGCCGAGGGGAATGCCCAGCGGGTGCCCTCCTGGAGAGGTCTGTGTGAGAGGTCTGTGTTCAGCACTAAGATCTGAAGCTCTCATAGAGCACACTTAGTGGGGTCACAGCACCGGGTATTTACAGCAGCTAAAAATGACCATTATATGCAAAAAAATCCCTGTTGTGTGATCTCAACACGCTTCTCATTGCTAGAAATGTGTTCAGAACACAGATGGAAAAGCACGCTGCATTTTTCTCTCTGAAGTAGAGACCTGAGTTGTTTCATTCTCAAACTTAAATGATGATGTTTGCAAGTTTTCCTCCTGGCTGTCACTAATTCCCAGCTGTAACGCCCCTTTCCAAGTCAGGACAGACACCCCAGCAGTGGCAGCCTGAAGGACACAGTGCAGGATGCGGTGCCCACAGCTGTAGTAAGCAGCTGCTGGGCTGGGATTTGCACACCACCTGCTCTCACACAGCTTCAGCACTGCTACCTGACAGGCACCAGTTTACTTCCTAACATAACATCTATCAATCACCAACATCTTTTCATTTATAAATTTCCCTCTTGCAAGTCAAAAGAAATAAACCCAGAAGTGGTAAATGTACCCCAGGAACTGCAGTGCATGACAGCAGTTTGAGACCTTTTATTTTAGGGAGCTGAGTTTAAAGACAGACTGAAAAGCAAAACTATTCTGCAAAACCCCTGGTTCAAGTTCAGCCACCTCTCTTTTGGTTCCATTTGTGGGCATCCTCCAGGAGGTCAGGCTCAAACACGTATACGCCGTCTTCAACGAAGAAGTCATCAGTGCTAAGAACTACAGCACTGGGGTAGTCACGCTTCAGCTGCCTGAAAAACAAAAACAAAATGATGAAAGAAGGGTTAGTGCATGCTAACACATGTCTTTGTAGAGACATGTAAAGACATCAATCAGGAGCCACAGGGATGCTTTGCAAACACGCACAGGACTTCTATCAAAAAACCCCAGTTTAAAGGATGGGAAAGTAATGTGAGGAGGAGATAGATGGACACATGGGGGAAAAGAATGGCCTTGATTTCTTTAATCAGCAGAGAAATCTACACTGGGCTGCCAACATACGAGTCTGTAATCACATCAATATATTCCATTTTCCTTCTGATTTATCTGAGAAGGTAGGATCATAAATAAAACAACAAAAAAACCCAACCCCAAACCCACTGATCCCAGAGGAGCTGCTCTCCAAAGACCATCTGACCACAGGAGTTTTGCCAAGGAGAAATCCTTGTAGCAGGAGGAACAATTTGTCATTTAGTAGGGATGGCCTATCTTACCATCAGTTTGTGCTGTTGGGGTTTTTTTGCTACAAAACATATAGCACTTTTAAAAGAACTTACAAACAAGTATTTGAGTGATTATTATTTCTTGCAACTGTATGGTTCTTTCTGCTTTTCATTGTCCCTGTTTTACTTAATCCTCCTCTTGTAGAGATGAGTCGTTTTTATTTATTTTCAGCCTTTTAACATGTTTTAGAAACAAATCCGAGTTGCCTACACTGGCAGCCCCAAATGCACCAGATCCATAAAACCCGGCCCCTGTGGCCAGTGGCACAGCACAGTTCCCCTTTCTTTTCCCCCTGATGTGTGACCTGCAATGCCCACGGAGGCTGGAGGGTGTCCTGCTGTCAGCTGACACTGACTGGCTCTAGGAGGAGAAAGTGCTGGCTTATGGGGTGGTTTAAATATGAAGCATTCCTCAGCCAGCCCTCACAGCACACACACAACACAAAATTATTCTCAATGCAAAATTATGCTCAGTCCAGATTTATTTGTGTCCATAGACAACCAAGGGAGTGTTGGGGGATGGAGGGAGTCCTTTCAAGAAGTCTGGGAGAGCCCATGGCACCACCTCACTACTCTGTCTCCCTAATGCTCAAAATGTCTCTGGAAAAGAAAGTAAAGCCAACTGAGAAACCTTTGTGGCTCTCAGACACGAAAGCTGCTGCCCTGCTATCTCACACACACCTGGTCTCCAGTCCCTGGGACTCATTTCAGCTTCCCTGATAAAACGTTTCTCTTCCATCCCCATAAGCTGCAAAACAACTATTGCTCAATGTCTTATCTAATTGAGCAACAGCAAGGGAAAAGGTGCCTCTAGGTCATCGGCAAAAAAAACCCAGACACACAGACAGAAAAGGCTTAATATTGCCACCCCTGGCCCTGCCCTAACCACCAACTTGCCGACCTTATCCTAATCTGCCTGCTAGCAGCGATTCTGCACCAGGATTGCCCATTCATTGGGCTCCATCACCATCAGCCTCTGACTTTGTTCCACCTCCACTGTTACTTCTATCATCTGCTGACTAATTATCATCATTTTGTGGTAGCAACCACCCCAGAGGGCAGAGGCTGGCTGCTGATGCCACTGTTAGGTATCATTTAGCATCTACATGTTGTTATCTTGTAGCTCCAAACAGGTGTTTTAGTCACATAATTACTGCTGGGGAAACATCTAGCAGAAATCATGTTCCAAACAGTGACTTTTTTTTTTGCTTTAATTTTGATATCAGTGTGGTGGTTTAGGCCCATGGGGAGGAGCCTGCCTGCCCTGAGCAGAGACTAACAGGAGCCATGGAGAATAGACTGACTGAAACCCTCACTCCCTGCCCTCCTGGGCCGTTCAGGGCGGGAGGTGATAAAGACACCAGGAGCAGGGCTCTGAGCCCGGGAACAGGGGAGGGGTAGGGAGAAGGTATTCTTAAAGGGCTGGTTGTACTCTTCATCATTGTGTTGTTTTGTGTTGGTTACATTTTGAGGGTTTATGGTTATGTTTTAGTTGGTGGTGGATTACATTATTTTCTGTTTTCTTCCCCAAGCCGAGTAGCCTGGTCTGTTTTGTCCTGGACCTTAAACGGCAACTAAGCCCTCCCTGCCCTTTGGCAATTCTGAAGTCATGGTACTTAAGTCTAATCGTCGTCTTTTGTCCCTTGATGGGCCTAAACAGTCGGGCAAAGAATTCCTACCATGGGAGGACCTAATGTTTCTCTGGTTACTCTTGTGCTGATAAACAGATCTATTCACTGCCTCACCCTTCCCACAGCTTCACCCTTCTGCATCACAATCTCTTCTCTAGAAAAGTGACCGTGCCAAAGTAAGTGTTGTCTCTCTGTCTCTCTTAGCAGGCATATAAAATTGTACCACATTAACAAAAGGTCTCAAGATTTGGTTTTCTTGCTCAGTGTTTCTTTTAAGGTTCTCAGCCAGTGTGAATTTCAATTCTTTTTTAGCACATCCCTTACTAAATATTTAACACAGACCTGCACCCTCGCACCACAGCTTTGACATTAACCCCTAAACAATCTAAACGGTGTGATTATCTACAAACTCAGTCTACTATCCTCATATCACTGTCAATTAGATAAAACTTGTGCTTCAAAGGAGGAAAAATATGGCACAAAATGCGTACAGAACTACGAATTACCCTCGCATTTGCGATATCCATACCGAACAAACTCCCACCAAGAGCAACATGTGAAAACTAAGTGGGAAAAAGATGTTTTACTTTCTGCTTCTTTTGCTTTTAGCTTTCTTGAACAACCAAACCAGCACTGAAATTTATGACCATTTTCTGTGATCCCCTGCTGCCCATGAAGCAGGCAAAAAAACCTGTATCTTCTGTCCCTTATAATTTTAAAGGGTATGAAAACCTCTTTAAGTATGTTCCTTGAGAAACAAGCCTTCTGTGATCCACACAAGACCACATGGTTTATGGGGAAAGAAAGGTTTTACATAATCACAGAATGCAATAAAAATGCCCATATTTTGCCAAAATATACACCAGCTATGCAAAATGGGAAGATCTGTGACCCGTGTCATCAATTAACTAATTTTGAGCAGCATCATAGAAAGAAAATTACCCTTTGCCATTAGATCAGGGAATATAAAGCATCCCAGAGAGAGAAAGAAAAACAAAATCTCTTTGCAAGACCAAAGGGTACATATGGGCCCTGTCTGCAATTTTTAAAACTGCCACTGAACTTGAAGCCCTGGATTGTGAGGAGCAGTATCTGTCAAGGGTTTAGTATTTACCTGCCTGCATGGGACACTTCAATGCACAGTGTTGTAGCTCTGTCTTGCAGCAGATACTAAATACAGTATGCTCTGGATCTTAATAAAGAAAAGTTTGCTGCTGTTTCAGAAAATACAAGGGATAGAAAATAAGAAGAGAAAGAAGGATGTTTCACAGAATCATAGAATGGTAGGGGTTGGAAGGCACCTTTAGAGATCATCTAGTCCAACCGCCCTGCAGAAGCAGGTTCACCTAGATCAGGTCATTCAGGAATGTGTCCAGGCAGCTTTGAAAACCTCCAGAGAAGGAGCCTCCACACCCTCCTGGGCAGCCTCACAGTGAAACAGTTTTTCCTTATGTTTAGATAGAACTTTTTGTGTTCCAGCTTTTGTCTGTTACCCCTTGTCCTGTCACGTGGATAAAACAGCAAAAAGAGATGCCCCAACCTCCTGACATCCACCATTTAGATATTTGTAAATATTAATAAGATCCCCTCTTAGTCTCCTCTTCTCCAGACTAAACAGCCCCAGTTCCTGCAGCCTTTCTTCCTAAGAAAGATGCTCCAGTCCCCTGATCATCTTGGTGACCCTGTGCTGGACTCTCTCCACAAGTTCTCCGTCCCTCTTGAGCTGAGGAGCCCAGAACTGGACACAGTACTCCAGATGAGGCCTCACCAGGGCAGAGTAGAGGGGGAGAAGAACCTCCCTTGACCTGCTGCCCACACTCTTCTTGATGCATCCCAGGATGCCATTGGCCTTCTTGGCCACGAGGGCACATTGCTGGCTCATGGTTAGCTTATTGTCAACCAGGACTCCTAGGTCTCTCTCTGCAGAGCTGCTCTTCAGCAGGTCAACCCCTAGCCTGGTTGCTTGCAATAAATCTCCCCAAACCCTTTTCCCCCATTCTGCAAGGCAAGGTAGATTTCCACGTTAGGTACTGAATCTCATTAGATTGGCTGATACAGTTGAGAAAACTCCCAAGCTTTCAGATGCTTTCAGCTCTGACGCAGCAGCAGCAAACTTCATGTCTGTACCAGCAGGGCCCAGGGACTGACAAAGCCCCTGGAAACATGATGCTGTGCAAAGGCACAGGCCTCATTGTCTGCCTGTGCCAAGCCCACCAGCAGAGCAAAGATGCTCCTGAACAATGTGGCGACTTGGCTTGTCTTGGTGTACACTGATTTGCTGTCTCACCCTGGTCAGATTTACAATAGCTGCTGTGACTGAAAAAGGAGAACCTTGCTGTTGAAAATACAACTGTATTTCAATTTGTCCACAGCAGCACTGTAACTGCCTCGGTGAGCAGACGTGACTCCTGTGCTATCCATCTGAAGATCTGTTCCCATGACTTATAACATCTTTTATGTCCCCTTTTTTTCCTAAAGACTGCTTTCAAATAATCATTTCAGATTTTAACTGTATGTATACACAACAAACTAATTATTGAGGGTGTCAGCTAGCTGGATGCATTAGTATACTCAGGAGAAGTCTCCACAATCACTCGTAATACCTCCTTGGAGATAAAAGAAATCCAGACCTGTGTTCCATAGGCTGTCATGTCTTTCCTTTAGCAAATTTGAAAATAAATTGATTTCTGATCTGAGCCTGGTAAGCAAACTGGAAGGAACATCTTCTGTGCTCAGAAGGCAACAGAATGGTATAGCAGGCAGATCTGAGAAGCAGTGAACTCCCAAGCTACTTCCCAAGGTAATGGAGATCAAGACCAGGTATGTACTGACATCACATACAGACACTCACTCCAGTCACTCTCCCTAACACAAAGCACTCCTGTGGTACTTAAAAACCTCGAGTTTCAGCAGAAAGATCAGAACTGCAAGATGGGGAGCAGGTGCCCAGCAATATCAGCTGCCTGCTGTGTTTTAAGCACTCCTGGTGCCCTGAGCACTTTGCCCTAGCGCTGGATGCGCTGATGGCAGAGCACGTTTGTGCCCTTGTGTCTCACCTACGGGGCTGGGGCATTTTGTAAAGCCTGTGTGCCATGTTTGACAAACACGTGCAGGAGAAACACCTGAAGTACTCATATACACAGGTGAATGTTTACAGGAAGCAGGGGCTGCAGAGCTGAAGCACGTAAACCCTGTGAGAGCTGCCATTCCCCAGCAGGGTCAAGGTCCAGGGCTGGCTGAGGGCTGGAGGTGCCAGGATAAACTGGGCAAAAGCAGTAGAGAGAACTGGAGCAGACGTGGATTATGCCAAGCAGTGATGTTTCAGTGCCAAGGCATTTTTTTCCCTTCTGTTCTGGAAGATTGTTTCCTCTGTGCTCCATAGGGAGCACAAGAACAACCTCATTTTGAGGTTGTTAAATAAATCAACAGCAGTGGCTTAAAAACTGCATGTTTGACCATCCCCAGCCTAGTGCTTGAACAAAACTACTAGAGAGGGAGGTTATGTGTTACTTGAGCTGTGCATCACAGCAATATAGTGTAGAAGAGCTGGAAATACAGCTACTGTGCACTAGCCTTGTTAGTAAAGCAGCTATTAGTTTGTATGTGGCTAACGTGATTTTCTGGAGTAATTTTTTGAACCTATACCTGCTACTGCACCTCAGATAACACTGATCACAAAATCTGCACTGTGAAGTTGTGGGGAATGCTTTCAGGAGGAGGCAGTGACACGTGCCTGAGGGAGGCTGCTGGAGACACGCCTCACAGCTGCCTCTCTTCTCCTGCACACTTCTGCTGTGGTAACATGCAGAGAATGGCTACGGGGAGATGGTTAGGGACACCTAAAATTATGTGGTTCAGGGAAGAATATTCTCAACAGTGAAGGAATTGGAAAAGTTTGCGGCCCAGCGGTGAGCAGACCAACCCCTTCTGCCTTGACTCTTCAATATATCACAGGTGGGTCCTTTGCTGTCTTTACCAAAAGAAACCAAAAACCAGACCTAAACTGTTCCATACCAGTTTTGCACTGCTCTGAGCTGGGGAAGCAATCGGGATGGGGAAATCAATTAAACAAAAATGCCATAACTACATCTTACAAAGGTGGTCCAAACTATTCTGGATGGCACTGAAAGGTCAAGAGTCATAGATCCAAGGTTGTTCCTAGGATTGTGTCACGAAGTCAAAAGTGGCCTGTGGCTGGAGTTATCACTGGGTTGTGATATCAGCAGTGATAATATTCATGGTTTGTGACACTTGTGAGCACTGTAGAGATGTACAAGTTGTAGCACAAATACTGGCTGGTACAATGGATGAATGAATGGAGATGTGTGTGAAAGCATCAAAAGAAACAACAGAGCAAAGGCTATAACAATTGCACATGCTGACAAGCAAGAGCATTGTTAACAGCAGTAAAACTGGGGAAGGTGCTGTCTGCAACGCCCCTCCGAAGGCCATCACACAGCCAAGGCCCAGCATGGATGACTTGCTGCTAGAAGACCTGTGCTCTGAGAGCAAGAGCGTGGCCAGTGGGTCCCACCAGCCCACACACAGCTTCCTCCTTCCCCTCCTTCCAACAGGGGAAAGTGAGGCTGCAGCTGAAAAGACATATAAAACGGGAAAAAGGAAATAATGGGCAAAACCCTCTGCCTAAGATTCATGGAGCACCAAATGAGCAAAATTCAGAGGCAAAAAGACAGGAGCACAGAAACAGCTGGCTGAGAGACGGCATAGCAGACCTAGCCAAAACCCACCCTGTTACCACCAACCAGGGGAACCCTGAAGAGAAAGTGAGACTGGGGCAGCCTGTGACCCCTGTCCTCTCTGATTCTGGGCAGACCACCTGCAAGCACACATACAAACATCATTTTGCTCAGCACAGTGCATTTACCAACACCAAAAGGCACACAGTGTGGGAACAGCAAGCTTCAGAACCTTCTTGGTATAATCCTTGTCATATCTGGACAGAACTAATGGTGAGGTACTAACCACCACTTTTACAGCTGCCCTTTGATCTGTGCACTGCTGAATAGCTAAATGCAACAGTACAATTAACAGGGGCTGGAAACAGAGTAAGTTTCTCAAAGGTTCACCCCACTGGAAACTGAAACAATCCTTACACTGGTTTTCTAAATCTGTCATTAATAATTAATCTGGTGCCTGGACTTAAAAAACACCAGGTGAGTCAGTTACTTGCATTACCTGAGAATGTGGGCCCAGATCATAGAATCACAGGATCTTAAGGGCTGGAAGAGACCTCGAAAGATCACCTAGTCCAACTCCCCTGCAAGAGCAGGGCCACCTACAGTAGGTCACACAGGAACTTGTCCAGGTGGATTTGGAATGTCCCCAGAGAAGGAGACTCCACAACCCATCTGGGCAGCCTGTTCCAGTGCTCCCTCACCCTCACACTGAAGAAATTCTTCCTTGTATTTCTTTGGAACCTCTTGTGTTTCAGCTTGTACTCACTGCCCCTTGTCCTATCATTGGCCATCACTGAGAACAGTCTGGCTCCATCCTCCTGGCACCTGCCCTTTACATATTTGTAACCATGAATGAGGTCACCCCTCAGTCTCCTCCAAGCTGAAGAGCCCCAGCTTCCTCAGCCTTTCATTGTAAGGGAGATGCTCCACTCCCCTAATTGTCTTTGTGGCCCTGCGCTGAACTCTCTCCAGCAGCTCCCTGTCCTTCTTGAACTGAGAGGTCCAGAACTGGACACAATGTTCCAGATATGGTCTCACAAGGGCAGAGTAGAGGGGGAGGAGAACGTCTCTCAACCTACTGCCCACAGCCCTTCTAACACACCTCAGGATGCCATTGGCCTTCTTGGCCAGGAGGGCACATTCCTAGCTCATACTCATTCTGCTGTCCTAGGTCCCTCAGGTCAAGACCACACATCCCTTTCCCCTACACTACTCTCTAACAGTTCATTCCTCAACCTGTACTGGTACATGGGGTGAGTCTTTCCCAGACGCAAGACCCTACATCAGTCCTTATTGAATTTCATTAGATTTCTCCCCTTCCAAACCTCCAGCCTGTCCAGGTCTCGTTGAATGGCACCACAGCCTTCTGGTGTGTCAGCCACTCCCCCCAGTTTAGTATCATCACCAAACTTGCTGACAGTGCCCTCTGTTCCCTCATCAAGGTCATTAATGAATATATTGAACAGTACTGGTCCCAGCTCCGACCCCTGAGGGACTCCACTAGATACAGACCCTGCCCCACTGATCACCACTCTCTGCCTTCTTCCCTTCAACCAGTTCACAATCCACCTCACTACCTGATCATCCAGCCCACACTGTCTCAGTTTTGCTGTGAGGATGCTGTGGAAGACAGTGCCAAATGCTTTACTGAAATCCAGATAAACCACCTTCACTGCACTACCACCTGGTTACACCTTCATAAAAGGCTATCAGGTTGGCCAAACATGACTTCCCCCTGGTAAAGCCATGTTGACTGCTCCAAATGACCTTCTTGTCCTTTAAATGCCTGGACACTGCACCCAGGAGATCATGATGTTCTTACTGTACTATGAGACAACTCAAATCCCTCTGAAGGAGAAGGGGCTGCACTTACAAGACCTCTCTAAGGAGAGACACGTAGTTGCGGAGTCGCTAAAAAATACAGTGTCTGTTCATTAAACAACTTGGTCTTGCAGCAGAGCAGCCCTGTGAGGCAGAAGGCAGCATGTGACAGGATGGAGCATAACAAAACAAGTAAATTGTAGGTGAACCCAGTGTATGTCAGGGCTTCATGCTGCCACCCTTCACAGCAGAGCCCTTCCCGTGGCAGCCGGTGACCTCAGCACCGGCTCCAGCACAGGAACTCAACTGAGAAAGCAGCAGATGTTCCTTTTTTGATGGGGAGTGGGTGGCACTGGGAGCTGTGAGGTACCAGACTGTTTGATTTTCTAATACCCGATCAAGGCTACACTGCATCACGCCAAAAGCAGCGTCATCTCCCAGCACTCCCCTCTGGGCTTTTCCACCTATTTTTCAACAGTCTTGGAGCTGTCAGGGGGGACCAGTTCCCCCTGCTTGTTTTGTACACCTCTATAGCTCTGACCACCAAGAAAACAGAGTTGGTGTCAGTCTTCAGACTGAAAGAGGAAGTGCTTTACCGTGTTCGTCATCAGCCACAAAACCCCCACCAGCCTGGCACTTTGCAGAGAAGAAACAACTACCTCGGCTTGGGTGACCAGTCCGTCTTACCAGATGCATCCCTTTTGGTGCTGCTCACTGAGAACAACATGAGGCAGAGGAGGCTTCCAAACGGCTGTGCTTATTGAAGCGAGGCTCCCGCCTCCCGCCCGAGCTGGGAAAGCAGCTCTGACCCGGTGCCTCCGCCTTTGCGCGGGTGCCGCTCCCCGTTCTCCGCTCCGGACGGCGCCGGGCTACGGAGCCGTCGCCTTACCTGGCCAGGGTGCTCTTCCCGGAGCCCGGCAGACCCCGCAGCAGCACTAGCCTCCGCCCGGAGCGGCCCCGCGGCGGCTGCAGGCTCAACGCCCCCAGCGCCAGCAGCAGCTGCTCCTCCATCCCCCCACCGCTGTGCCCGGCCAGGATGGGGGCGAGGAAGGGGAAGGGGACGGGGACGAGGACAGGGGCGGGGGCGGGGTCAGGGGCGGCCGCGGGGCGGGGGACGCCCGGCACGGCCCGGCCCGGCCGGCAGCGGCAAGGGGGAAGCCGCGGGCCTGGGGCGGAGCGAGGGGGCGGGCCGGGAGGAGGGAGCTCGGGCAGGGAGGAGGGAGCTCGGGCAGGGAGGAGGGGGCGCGGGCAGGGAGGAGGGAGCTCGGGCAGGGAGGAGGGGGCGCGGGCAGGGAGGAGGGGGCGCGGGCAGGGAGGAGGGAGCGCGGGCAGGGAGGAGGGGGCGCGGGCAGGGAGGAGGGGGCGCGGGCAGGGAGGAGGGGGCGCGGGCAGGGAGGAGGGGGCTCGGGCAGGGAGGAGGGGGCTCGGGCAGGGAGGAGGGAGCGCGGGCAGGGAGGAGGGGGCTCGGGCAGGGAGGAGGGGGCGCGGGCAGGGAGGAGGGGGCGCGGGCAGGGAGGAGGGGGCTCGGGCAGGGAGGAGGGAGCGCGGGCAGGGAGGAGGGGGCTCGGGCAGGGAGGAGGGGGCGCGGGCAGGGAGGAGGGGGCGCGGGCAGGGAGGAGGGAGCTCGGGCAGGGAGGAGGGGGCGCGGGCAGGGAGGAGGGGGCGCGGGCAGGGAGGAGGGAGCGCGGGCAGGGAGGAGGGGGCTCGGGCAGGGAGGAGGGGGCGCGGGCAGGGAGGAGGGGGCTCGGGCAGGGAGGAGGGGGCGCGGGCAGGGAGGAGGGGGCTCGGGCAGGGAGGAGGGGGCGCGGGCAGGGAGGAGGGGGCGCGGGCAGGGAGGAGGGAGCGCGGGCAGGGAGGAGGGGGCTCGGGCAGGGAGGAGGGGGCGCGGGCAGGGAGGAGGGAGCGCGGGCAGGGAGGAGGGGGCGCGGGCAGGGAGGAGGGGGCTCGGGCAGGGAGGAGGGGGCGCGGGCAGGGAGGAGGGGGCTCGGGCAGGGAGGAGGGGGCGCGGGCAGGGAGGAGGGGGCTCGGGCAGGGAGGAGGGGGCGCGGGCAGGGAGGAGGGAGCGCGGGCAGGGAGGAGGGGGCTCGGGCAGGGAGGAGGGGGCGCGGGCAGGGAGGAGGGAGCTCCGGCGGCCCGGCCGCAGCCTGCCGTGCACAGGGGTGGGCAGGCTGGAGAGGGTCCCACGTTTCCCCCTGACAATGAAAGCTGACTTACGGAGAATAGACACGGAAGGTCGGCCAGTTGCGGCTCATGCAGCCAAAGCGCTCCGTTAGGGCAGGAGCTTTCTACCCGCGACATTAGCCCGAAGTATCATCGGTAGTTTTGTTAACAAAGCTCTCTCAGTTCCACAAGCTCTGAGAACAGACGGCAGCGCTGAAGACGTGCAGCCACCTGTGCTGCCCGTACGTACTGTGAGCTACAGGGTACCCAAGAAAGGGAGTCACCGCAGCACTTCAGAGGAGTGGAGCTATCTGCAGGGCCCACACACGGACGCAGCCATGTTTTCTTTTTTGACAACAGTGGAGCAATTTGAATCCCTCCTATCACCCCGCTCCCCCCCCCCCCCCAAAAAAAAGGGAAAAAAAGAAAAAGAAAAGTGGGAGGGAAAGGGGAAAAAGAGAAGGCGGCAGGCAAGGCTTCGAAGCAGCTGTAGCTAAATAACCGCCTTGCCTGCCTTTTTTCTCTCTTTCAATTTTTTCAAACATATCACATGAGAAACTATAGGAAGTGTAACAAGATTTCTTTCCTCTGTAGAAAAGCTGAGCTACTTTGAGCTGATCACCCCATGAGCCAAAGAAAGGAGGGATGGGTTCCTATTAAACCAAACATAGCTAGTGTGGTACCACCGTCTCCCTCTCCAAAGCATACACAGGATCAGCCCTGGTATCTCAGGTATGCCACAGGGACACACTGCCACTGAAACAAATACAACACTGAAGCTTTAGGTACAAAGAGAGAGACCTTTTGTAACACCCATCCATTTCCTAAACGGACCTACAAGAAAGGCAGAGAGGGACTTTTTACAAGGGCATGTAGGACAACAATTAATGGCTTTAAACTGAAAGAGAGGAGATTTAGAGTACATGTAAGGAAGAAGTTCTTCACTGTGAGGGTGGTGAGGCACTGGCACAGGTTGCCCAGAGAGGCTGTGAGTGCCCCATCCCTGGAAGTGTTCAAGGCCAGGCTGGATGGGGCTTTGAGCAATTTGGTCTAGTGGAAGGTGTCTATGCCCATGGCAGGGGGCATTGGAAACAGATGATCTTTAAGGTCCCTTCCAACCCAAACCACTGCACAATTCTAAGTGTTAAAGTAGTTTAAGAGAGTACCAGGAGAAATATCAGCTCCCTGGGATGTGGCACACTAGCACTAGCTAAAGCAAGTGGGGAAAAAAGTGTCATGGAATACGATTGAAATTCAAAGATACTAGGCTTTTTTTTAAAGAAAACAAACTGGCAACACCCTACTAAAAGATGAAACACCTTTTGTCCATACAAGAATACTGTGAGATTTTGAAAACTGTTTTTATTTTAAGCATTATGGAAGGTCGGACTTCAGTAACAGAAAAAAGATGGACATTCAGATTTCTCTCAATAAATAAAGGCAGAAAGCAAACAGTAATGACCGAGTAGCATTTTCGTGAAATCAAACTAACTTTTCTTTTGTCACTGGTACCTCAGGTAAGTTGCAAAGGTTTGGTTTTGGCCAGCACTAATTACCTTCCTCCTCCCCAGTACATTTTGCATAACATTCTGCTGGCTGAGGAGCAGCACACTTCCAAACAAAGAAAGGAAAAATAATCAAACACGTACATCAGAAATACACGGAAAGGTGCAGCCAGGAAATCTTGCCCTTGGCACAACATTAATTTGGGAATACATACATCTTTAACTGCTTACACATATACACAGTGCTTATTTAAGTGAAAAGTGGAGGCACATTGGCAATTTAGACCACAGTGGAGCAGAGTGTGACTGCAGTCAGGTACTGGCACTTCGGCTGATGCCCAATGAAGAGGGTGCAGGGAAAGATGAGGAAGAGATGAATGAATAAATAGATAAATATTGTGGATCTGGAAAGTGTGGAAGTGGAAAACACTATTTTCTGACAAGTCCACATAACCTAAGCTTCCTTGCTTCGCCTTACTGACCTTTTGTCACCCTTTTAACCATAAATTTCCAGCCTTACGTATGTCTCTTAATTGGCAAAGTTGCTCTTCCTGATTAATTTTCTGATGATTAAGGTCTCACTTAATTTGTCCTTTTACCTCCCTCCATTCTCTGTTGCCTGTCTCACTTTTATTATTTGCTACCTGTCTCTGTGATTTTTCTCATAAATAGCTATCTTTCATGATCCTCCCCTGCCCTGATAAGTCCCTTCTCTTTCTGGTCCACCTCACCCCACCTCTTGGCTTTCTGCTTTCCTCCTCTTGTTTGTGGTTACACTCATGTCCTTCCTCAGGTGCAAGTGCCAGCCACTTTGGCATCATCAGCTGACTGTACTCTTAGCACTCCATTCCCAGGCATCACAAGCACCACTTGAAAGATAGATGCACAGAGTGTGTTGCAACATTTTATGGGCCACAGCAATACATCAGAGCAAATTTGTGCTTCTCCACAAAAGCAACAAAGAACTGCTGTGCCCTGTTTACAGCTTCCAAAGGAAAGAGAACATAAACTAATCCAATTGCACCTTGAAAACAAACTCCCAAACCATGAAACTGTGTTTTAAAAATACGGGATGAAATTCATCACCTGTGTAATTTATCTCACTGTAGAGTGATATAAATATTTCTCACTTTGTTGATGCTCATGCAGGCTTTACATAGACACTTATATGAGAATTTTTTTACTGTTAAGGTTTTATTAATTTCTGATGCTCGTCTTCACTGAGAAATCAACACTCCACCTGTGCTGCTGGGATCACTTCCTCACTAACAGAAGTGTTACTGGTAAGGTTACTGTTTGAGTTGAGGGAAAAATGTCACTCTTAATTCTGAAGGAAACCCTCAATATTCAAAGATTTTAAAAAAGGAAACAACAACTTGTAGGTTAAATTTCTCCTCACATCATAAGATTTTAAGTAAAAGTTGGCAAAAGGAATACCACTAACAGAAACATCAAATCACTTGTTAGCCATGCTAGTTATAGGCCTTAGCAGTCTGCCACAAGCCATATCCATCCTTCCTCCAGTGTGTTCTAACTCTATCTGTAGAGAAATTTTCTCCTTATTTCTGTAGTTTCAAATGAGTCGAGTGGAATGGGAGCATTAAGCCTGGGTTCAGCAAAAGAAAGGGTAAGTTGTGGACGACAGAACAGGAGTGACTGATAATTTATTTCACCAGAGGTCATAAAGAGTCTGGGACTGAGAGGATGAAAGGCACAAGTAGGGTAAGACACTGCAGTCACCTTTCCCTGCAGGAAGGCATCACTACCAGTTCATGTACTGGTTCATGTGACAGCATCTCAGACCCTGATACAAATGACTTAAATACCAGAGCCTGAAGCTTATAACTTATGTGACAGACACCTCCTTTCTGCTTACTGGTCTCTGCTCTCAATGTCTTTGTGCCACCATCAATGTACTGAGAAGGTCTAAATCACAAATAGCTTGAAAAACCAACCTTTTGCCACACGCAACAAAGTTACCTTAGTTTTGATTTTTATTACTTGGATGGAGAGATTGATATTGGGGGACTGTGGGGGGCAGGGGAAAGGTGGACAGAGATTCACACCAAAAATCTACAGTGGTTACTTTCTTCCAGGTTATTCCTCAACATTTGATATCCTTGGTGGCCAACTGAAGTCCTTCCATGGTGGAATCAACATGAAAAGTTTCTGAAATAAAAAACAAGAAGAAATTCTGCTGAAATAGAGCCACAGCACAGACCATGGAAAGACTTTAAAATTCAACCCTCAGACTGAGAAGAGTGCACCTGGTCTGACATTTTTAAACATCTCTTTTTCATACTCAACTGTCACTTATGGAGAACCAGCAGATGATGGAAGACAAAGTAAAAATAAATGCAAGGAGGATGGAAAAGGAAGAGGAGAAAACTTGGATGTCAAAACTAGAGACAGTAAGGACCTAACAATCTCAAGGCTGAAAAATAATAAGAAGGGTAACACAGTGGGAATTTTTTTCTCCACATATCACAAACACAATATAGCAAGCAGCCATTCAGCCAATACTACCATAGTACAGCTACATCTCACAACTCTTATAGTACATTGCAACATTTTCCCATGACATTTACTCAGGAGCTGACAGGCCTCCAAGTTCTGGAACTCATGTCAAGCACCAGCACAACCTGACAGTTACTTTTTTCCTGAGAGCTCCAGAAACACTGTTGTGGGTAGCTCTTATTCTCCCTGGCAATCATACTCTCTGCTTACTTAAATTTTGGGCCAGTTTTTCTGGGTAAGCACTGTAAAAAGGCAGGTGAAGTTTCCTGGTCCTAATTCCAACATTTCTTGTTTAAAATGTGTTGTTAAATGTCAAAGGATAGAGAATTTTTTAGAATTATTATAATTATCAAAGTAGGAACTGGAAGAGGTTTGGCCATAGGATGGTATTTTGTGTGGCAATACTGGAAGCCTGCTTTAGTCTGCTTTGTGTCTTTTAGGTTACTTTTTTCATGTCAGCCTAAAGAGTCCTGCTTGTCCCAGCTGTCTGTTCCTGCTCCTTTGCCCGTATCTTGCTGGTAGTGTCGTTTTAGGACATTTGTTTCAGCTCAGTGGTCCAGATTGAAAACTCTTTGGATGTTTCCATGCATTGCATGATAGAGCTGAACTGCCTCACTCTGGCTGCAGAAGCACTGTGTCCAGCAGAGGGAAGTGATGGGAATAGCATGGCCAGGGAAAGGACGGGCAATAACACACACCATCAAGAGATTTGTCTCATTAAAACCACAGACCCTACCAGGCTGTCATGGAGGAAGCCTTCCTGCAGGGAGTTTCTGACTGCCACGCTTCCAAAAGAAACATGCCAGCTTTTATGTCGCAGTAGTCCCACAGATAAATGCTTAAACTGATGTTGGGCTTGTCTTGTTGTACATTTGTTTAGCATCTGCTGCTTTTGAGTTCTGGTCTAAGGAGAACTTCGAGGCACCAAAGGAATGCTGTTTTCACTGACCTCAGCACTTCTTTAAACTGGGATCTCTTGCTTAATCAACAGAACAAATACTGATGTACTGCCAATGCCACAATAAGGAGCTCTCACAAGGCCTTGAGATTAACCCTGTGTTCTCACACCACTGTTCCAATGGGAGAGTTCCCATTGGAATAAAAGCAACCTTACACAACATGAATAGAGAAGCCTGATCATCTGGCTGACAGATTACATTGCACTTGGCCAGTAATGCTTCATTTACTTTCCAATCTAAAGGGACTGAAATTATCGTATTAGCTCTCTATTTATTTTCTATGATTTCAAAAGCTTTCAGTAGGAATGCCTCAGTTTTCTTACTTTTTTCCCCCTGACATTTGATGAAATCAAATCCGTTTCAGTATTTACAGTTGTTCATTTGAGCATTTTTACAGCCACTCTGGGGCGTAATCCTTGGCAAGTCTGTTTTAATCAGCAACTAGAAGAGAATGATCTGGTGGTAAGACAACTTTAACCCTCAAAACCAGGAGCATCAGAAAAGCTCACTTGCCTTTTACAGCTCCGACACATGCAGACTCCAGAGGACTGCTAGAATACTCAAATGGGGTCTGGCCAAGGGTCTGCATTGACCAGTATCCTGTGCCTGCCAGTGAGCATGAGTCAGTTGGAAACCATACTAACATTTGTATAAGCTTAAAAGCAGTCTTTCACCTGAAGGTTTGGTTGCATGGTACGTGGTCTCTGGTATCAGAGCTGACTGCTACACAAGGAGGAAGTCCTGCACATGCCCTGCCCCGTGGCTGCAGCAGCATGGCTGCCTCTGCTCCCTCGCTCCAGCTTTGGCACTCATCTGGATCTTACACAAGCTTATCTAAACTCACCAGCTCTTACACAAGCTTATCTAAACTCACCAGCTCAGCAGAAAACTATCCCTTTTTTTCCTGTGGGGTCAGTGAGTTAAATTAACAGCCTTCATGTCAGCCAGGTAGTTGGTACTGTCAGTGCCAGAGCTTATAACCGGGGTGGGCTGGTAGGAAGGGTACTTCCTGCTTTCCACAGCAGTGGGCCATCACACCAGCTTGGCCTGAGGCAGCATACCGCAGCTCCAGAGCAGCCTAAACCCATACAACCTCTGGTGTCTGTTCCTCTCCCTCCAGCAGTCGGAACTTTCCCTGACTCATTTCAGATGTTGGACTAAAAAAACTAAACCAAAAACCCCCACAAACCCCAGTGACTAACTTCCCTCCTCCTCCCAACACAAAACCCTAACCAGCTTAGCATTTCCAAGCCAAGGGCTTTGCCTTGCTGCTGCAAGGAGGATGAGATCATGCAGCCAGGTCCCAGGGCAACCAACACAGGTTTCATCTGCCAGCAGGGACCTCCAGTTTCACCACACCACCTTGGCACAGATCCTAATGAGCAAGTCTTGCACAGAGCCTTCTGTGCAGCACCTTCTTTTTTAAACCAAACACTAACTGAGAGTCTTCTTCCACAGTAAATTGTGCATTGCTTTCAGTCTGTATTCACTAGAACGCAGTAGAGTGTTGGACTGCAAGATCACGTAGTAGACTGGGGCTTAATGTCGTTTTGTTTCAGTCAGTGGCTGGCTCACCCACACACAAGGTTGCTGGTCACTCCTGCTGCGCCCACGACAAGCAGGAGAGCAAGGCTGAAACAATTTTGGGAGCAGCATGACAGGAAGACAAAAAGGGTCAGTCTAATGGAAAAATGGTTGGATTCAGCAATCAGGTAAAGGGATGGACAAGACAGGATACTCTGCTAGCATATGTCTTCTCTTTCTGGAAGCACACAAAGGAAAAATAAATAGTCAAGTTCCAGGTTAGTCACGGTTTTCTTTGGGCAAGATAGTGGAGCTCTTCAGGTTTGTTTCTTTAGCATAAAAAACATTTTAGTCAATAAACCTGGGCATTTCTGGGTAGTAACTTAGGTTACAAATCCAGATGGAGAGACACAGTCGGCACTGTAAGCAAAAATCTCACCTGTGGTGTGTTCAAGTTGCAGTATTATACATAAGTATAAAAAATTGCGGCTGATAAAAGGCTAAGCATTGGGTGACAATATTTTTTAGTTGCTTACCAAATATGTTACTATTTTGATTATGTAAGAGGACAACACCACTACCAGATGTTCTTGATTTTATTAATAATCCATGCTGACAGCACCTTGTGAGATCAGTGCTGTCTGTACCACATGGTTCAGAGTGATTTCCTTCATCTTCCTACACTGGTAGTTGATACAGGCTAATCAGCAAATGACCTGCAATGTCATTTTTATCATCAATGATATAACAATACATAAAATCACATCAACCCCCCTTGCACGAGTTTCAATTTCAACTTAAACTATATAACTGTTTTACTTCTGTCATGAACCTCCCTTGTGTAAATTAAGAAACTTTCTTAAATTTCTACTTCTGTTTTTGTAACCATCCCAACACTGTGCACATCTGCCTTTTTGACTCATCCTCCAGCCACTGACTCATGCTCAGGTCCAGCACAGGACACCAAATGACACAGACTCCATGGCAGATCCCATGTGGGTGGTATTCCAGTGGTCCTGTGACATCTGGATGGGAATAATTTATACTTCAGATCTGCATGATTATTTTCCTGTCTTAATTTGCCCATGGTGCAAGTTATTCTGTTTCCATATTCCTCAGTTTACTTGTTTTAAAACTACAGATTAAGTCATTTCCCACTTTGGGAAGAACAATTGGTGGGAAACAATAGTGAAGCTAAGCTAGCATTTTCCAACTGGTTCTAAACAGTCTTTCCTTCTTATCACAATCTGCCTAGAATATTTCTCATAAACAAACTGGAGAAACTTTACCAAGCTACCAAAGGGTTAAAAATTTCACAAGACATGCATGAACATGATGGCAAGTTGGGTGATACTAAATGTACCCTAAAAATTCTTAGTTACTGCAACGAAAAACATTCACAAGTGTGAGTGATTACCTTTCCTTCATGGAGAATTTAAGATGGTCATTCATGACTGCTGAAACACAGCATCCACACAGGCAGCGTCACTGTAGGTCACAATGTTCTCCTCTGTCCCTCCCTGCAACAGCTTCCTTTCTGGTAGTGATTCAGAAGAGTCTTGATTCTCTTGGTGATTTTTATTCAGGTCTTCAAGTCTAACAATATCACCTAAAAAGCAAATTACAAACTGCAGCAAAAGACACGTGAAATGAGCTTACGTGGTCTGTCATTTACATTATGTCAGGATAGAGTATTTCTAGAACAAGCTTCTATTTCATCAGAATACTTCTGATTTTGCCTCCTAAATGGCCTACAAACTAAATGAAATCCTTCAGGTTTGTCTTTTACAAGGAAAAGAGCTGAGGTAGGGAGTGGGTGCTGAGATGGGAAGCTTCTGTGTGTATTCCTACTCTTATGCATCCTTTCAGCTTGCCAGGAGCATCATTTTCTCTTTTAAAATCAAGAAAGTCCTCTCTTATTTAAGATATCAAATCCTATCACCTTAAAGGGAGCTGATACGAGATTTTAAAACTTGTGGAACTTGTGAAATTATACTACAGAAATAACGTAGAAAGACAACTAGCAGCCTTATCCCATAACTTCCACACTGCAGGAATTAATGCCTGCAGAACTCCAGAGCTTCCCAAGGACCCTGATATCTCTTGCTGTTCAAAAGCCTGACTTTTTATTAAATGCTGCTGGCAAGTTTTAGTAGTCATTGTTTAATTAAGTTGAAGGTGCTCGACCTTTCAGAGAAATAGTCAAAAGAAAGACTTCTTCATGCTAAATGTCCTTCTGATCTGGAATGGGCAAACTTGAGCTAAGTATCAGATTAATTCCATATGGGAAAGTTTAAAAGGCAAGGCATTCTATCACTTATATCAGGGAACGTAAAGTGATGACTCACAGCAACTGTAGCTCTGCCATACATTATGGGCACAATCAACAGAGGCACAAATTCATTTATCACATCCTCCTGCTTTCACACACAGAGGAGTGTTCTCACTCTTTGTGCAGAAAACTTTCAATGTACTTCAGCATTAACTATTGTATCTTCTGAACAAGAAGTATGTTATCTGTTTCTTGTATCACAGGATCCACTTACCAGCCAAGGCATTTCCATTCTGTGATCCATTTGGTTTCTGTTTTTCCTAAAATAGATAATAATAGTCCAGAGAAAAGAATAAAGTATGTGACAAGAGATTTTGTTATTTTGGGAAAGAACATGGTCCATTACAGCTACTATTGCATTGTGTTTTCATTTCCACTACCAGACACTACAGAGCTTCTTAAATAAAACTGAACCTTCACAAAGCAACAGCCACAGCAGAGAGAAAAGTAATTTGAAAATTAATACTTTCTAACTAGACAAGGAGAATTAATTTGCCATCAGACACTCAGAATTACTTCTCTGCCGTAACTCTCTTACAAAGTGTCTGTGAAGAAGCTACAAATAGTGGAGGATGAAATTTGCTCAGATGATGGGAGAAAATCATAAGAAGGAAAACAACTGGATGATGATAGGTGGTACTTAATGAACACGGGCCAGGTCAGGACACAAGTATCAAGGAAAAGTTGTTGGTTTGGTTATTTTTTCCTCCAACTACTTTGTGTACATTTCTGAAGCTGATTTTTCAAAACTTGAATCCCACCATAGCCTCAAGCTGGTTCTGGAAACATCCAGAAGAGTACATAAATCACCTGTCTCTTCATCGCAATTATTACAAAACAAAGGCAATTTACTAGCAAAGAACATCCTCTTGCTTATGAACTGAATTCCTCTTTACACTTGGAACATTGGGAAGCCTTCTGAAATACCCTAAAATCATACCTCCACAGAGGTCTTCCACAGTAAATAGATCATCTTTGAAACTTTCCGGTCAAGAGGAACTATATAATCATCTGGCAACAAGGATTCTGTGGAAGAAAATAGTTTTTGCAGTTAAGTGTTTGGATCCCGCTATAGCCAAAATATATCACTGAATTACAATTTTTGCACACATTATATATATATAATTTAAAAAAACCCAGAAGATATTTAGGTGAGCCAGGAGGAAGGTCTGAATTTAGGTCTTTTAGAATCAAAGGACAGTGCACGAGAAGGGGAGGACAGGGAAGGAGATTTGGTTTTGGTTTCTTTTTGTAGGCAAAGGCTTTCCTACCATACTTTCATTTCCCCTGCATACTCCCCCAAAACGAGGTGCAAACAAGCAAACCCAGAAAGTTTTCAGTCCACAAATGAAACAAAATGTGACTTAAGTAACAACCTTTAAATTGAAAAAGGCTTAATTATGGGAATTTGTGCAATATCACTAAAGAAATTACTTTCTAAAATGTTTTAACTCTGTAGGAAAACAGTCTAAAATATATCCTCCACTTACATGAGAATCATACAAGCAAGTCAGTCAACTAAATCTTTTGTTTAGAAATAAACAAGGATATTTACAATTTTCCCCCAAAACAGTTTCAATAAAAATTGTCTGCAACTGCCAGTCATGTAAAACACTACAGCTCAAATGTGTAGATAAATGGTAGTCCATCAATATAATAACAGGCCAGAACAAAAGCTCAAGGATTTTTTTTTAAATTGTAGGAAAATTGTAGACATGAGAACATGGACAGTCTTCTGCAGACAGCAAGTGCCATTTTGATGGAAAAAAAAACCCCAACAAACAACAATTACAAGCTGTCAAGGGCTCTAGAGAGATATCGGGATGGGTTTGTATTTCTAAGAGGTTGTTTTGAAAGGAAATTGATCTGAGCACCAGGGAACGTCACCTGTTACTGACTGGGATAAGAATGACATTTGTTTTGCTAACTGAGTGTTTCTGAATGTCTGGTTTTTTTCTTTTTTACCTGGAAGACCTCCCTGCTGTCATGGGCAGCTCCCTCTGAGATCATGAAATTTAAGATCACAGATATGAAGACTCAACAAGATTGGAGGAGAAAAATGTTTTATTATGTAACAGTTGAGGGCATAAGCAGGACTTCTGTGCTCTGTTTCAGCTCTATATGGCAAGGTCTTTATTGTGTGGTGCCAGATTTAGATAAAGCAGCACTGCAGGTCCACTGGGGGCAAAGCCAGAGGACACAATGCTGCCAGTGATGGGCATCACTGTTCTGACGGGTAGCACTGCCATCTACTTTTACAATAAAAACAAATAATCCTGAGGTCAGTTTGTGAAGATAAAAAGATATAAGCTGCTCCTCAGTTGTCATCTTAAAGTTTTCATATGAAAATACGTGCTTAACTTTAAATTACACTGAAACAAACATGTGTAAAGGTTTATGTGCTGAAAAACAGTCCGTGCTTTTTAATGCTGTTGGCCAAATCAAAGTTACTGTTTCTCTGCTAAGTTTGGATCAAAGAAGTTGCAGAACTTTATGCACAGGGAACCTGGCTCTTTCAGCAAGTGTGTACACAGCGCTATGTCCTAGGGAGATTTCCAAATAAACTTTTGTTGTTGCTGGCTACAGCTCTGCAGTAAATTTGAAAATCATGGTTACCACACAAAACTCCTTTGAGGACTGACCATCATCTTTCTATCTTCTAACTTAAAATGATTAAACCGAAAGTACAAAAACATGACAACTGGACCTTGGGAAGGCAGGTGATACACTTCTTAATGATGCATGACTAAAGAGAATGTTTTTGCTATCAGAAAAGGCATCTTGTAAGTCTGAGATGAAATTTCAAATGAAATTAGATTTTGGGAAAGGTTTTCAATGCTATCTAAGCCACATGAGAGCATATGAAGTCTTTACCAAAGCAAAAGGAATGCTACTAATATTATTCAGGTGGAACACAAAACCCAACTTGCAACATCTGTGTAAGAGCACACATTTTGTACCCTGTTTCTCATTCAGTTTTGCAAGCAACAGAGCAAAGTTTTACTCAGTAGGATGTATTAGAACGTCCACAATAGCTTCATGCTTTTCATTTAAAGTTAGTAACTTTTTTGTTACTAAAAAGTCTGCAATTATGAGGCCAAATGAAGTGGCATCTTTGACAGAGACTATAAGAAGATATTAGGTGAAAAAAATAAAAGAAACCAAAACAATCACCAAAGCAGCAGCAATTCCTTTCAATAGGATTAGAATTTGATTAATTGGTACTCACAATATAAATATTTAACAATAGATTTATTTTTGTTGCTTGGTTTTTGTTTGTTTTAGGAGAATGTTTGGGGTTTTGTTTATCTGTCTGTGGTTTGGGGGGAGGGTGGGGTTTGGGTTATTTGGGTGTGGTTTTTTTAGTATATTTTACATAGGAGTAGTAAGAACAGCATTACCCAGTGGAAGACCTGGAGAACCAAAGAGCTGCACAAGTTGAAAAGCAAATCCTAATGATAAGGGAAGTCCCAGAAAACTACATTTCAGATTAACATCTTGATTATCTTCAAGTTGTGAGGCCTCTGCTGGCTCAAGGTCATCTGCTTTGGGCACATTTTCAAGGCAGCTTGCCAATATACTAGAATTTTCTGGTTTCTCAGAAACAACATAAGACAAAATATCTGGTTGGCTATTTGTAACTTCCGAAGAAACTTGTTCACTCTCACTCTCTTTTTTATCAACTACCTGTTGTTGCTTAAGAGTTCTATCTCGCTCCTCCTTTACCTCGGGAACGTCACAAACCGCACAGGAATACTTTGGTGTAGAAGATTGTCCCAAATGAATGTAAGAAATATCATGTAACAGAGCATTTGTATCCAGCGTGGGTAAGGAACACGTTGCCTCGGCGCCCTGCAGTGCATAGCCCTGTTCACATTCCTCTCCACAGCTCTTGCTCAGAAAGCTCTTTTGCCCTAATTCCAAATCACTTTTTTTGGTAACATCATCTTTTATTGGAACTTTCTTCGCTTCCTCTGTACTATCAGCAATCTGCCTTGGTAGATTAAACTTTGGTGCCAAGTTAACAATTTTTCTGCATCTTTTCGTCTTCAATGTAATTGGTGAGGCATCATTGCTTGGAACATTTACTTCACTCAAACACTGCATGAAGGTAGCCCTGGCTTCCAGATGGGAATCAAAGTGCACTTCACCTGCTGTGCATGCCAACAGACTACTGTTTATTACATCATCAGCCTCCTCAGTTACTGTTACCTGATGGTTTTCCTTCACCAATCCTTCCTTTGACCAAAAGCAGTTTAGCTGGGTTGAACTGTTTGTATGAGTCTGTTTAGGTTTCCTCATTTTGAGGGGTCTTTCTTCATCTACAAATTTATCCTTAGAGCAAGAGGAGACAGAGACTTGGGTATCAAAGCCCAACTGCAATTCCTCAGTAGGTAAATTAATTGAAAAAAAGGCACAGGCATCAGAACTAGTCTCTTCATCTTCTAAAGCACCTTTGTCCTCTGTGTTATCATCAGGCATGGTATCACATACCTTTGAATTGTAACACAGAGAGATTTCTTTTTCTTCATCATTTAAATTCAACAGCTTAGCTTCCACATCAGGTTGACACGTAATTTGATTTGATCTGGGTTTGTTCTCTGTGCTTAACAGTGGCATGTTATCATCTTCAGAGATGCCTTCTGCTTCACGGATGGAATTTTCATCGTTGCTTATTTTTAGGAAACTGATTTTGCAAACATTTTGTTCATGCCTTTGGTTTGTTTCCCCATCATCATTTTTGGTTAGGCTTTCAATAGTAAAAGGTTTTACATGTATTAAAAGTGATCTGTCACTTTCTACAGGCAATTCATTTTTCAATGCATTGTTCGACATTGTTGAGACCTCAGACACAGCAACAGGAAACCTTTCTATTGAAACCACTGCAACTTCTTTTAGGCTTTCATCACCACCACTACGCTGCTCTTCACAAACTGCTACTGGATCCTCTGGACCTTTGCTGAATATACACAATGATTTATTGGTTTCTTCTCCTAACTCCTCTTCACTTTCTGAAGTGTCTTGGTCATCTGGAATCGGATGCTGAGCTGCTGCGTCTAACATTTTCTTTGTAATTTCTCTAGGATTGCTTTTCATTTTTTTGTTTCTTTTTCGCCTTTTCTTCTGCTTTGCTTTTGTCAACAGCAGCCCAGGATTATTCCTAAAAATTGTTTCCCTGTGTGAAAAGAAAAAGGTGAAAAAATTCAGTAATTAGGTATTCACAGTGTGGAAAGAAAAGAATTGGTGCACTTTATGTGAATACGATGATCAAACACAGACCATCTCCTTTTTAAACCAGGTAAAATCTCAAATAAAACCTACCGATTAAAGAAATAAACACAATTCTGAACAATTTTGAACATTTAAAATCAATTTAAATAAACAAAACTGTCATCTCATTAACTTTATAAGAAGCATCACAAATCACTGCAAGATCAAACATGTTTCTGGATGTCTTTCTAAATGACGTTTGAATAACAGGTACTAAAGAGCTACTGCTATTCTGAAATGTCATTCAATGTCATGCTGAGCAGAAAGGTACTAAGTGGAGGACACAGTCAGAATATTTCATTCCTTACGATTAAATGGACTATACTTAGTTAAGCTAGACTCAAATTCAAAACATACTAACTTAAAATCTGAATAATGGAAAGGTACAGTGACTATAGTAACCCTGATATTTACTGCTCAGTATATTATGTGTGGACGCATATGTATTTGAAAACAGTATTTTGCATTTTAATAGCAAAAAAATAATGTACTACAGAAAAAAACATGCCAACATAGTTTAGGCAGTTATTTACAACTTCTAGCTCTTTTCAGATCTGCATTTCTCTTCAAAGTTTACAGGCAGAAGCTTTAACAGCAGTTTCTCTGAAATCTTGATGTTAGCCCATCAGCCACCTAACCCTGAAATGACCACATAAAAGAAAAATCTAATCCAGAAATCTAACTTCTCCCTATGCAACTCTTCAGAGAGATCAGATTCTCAAAGTTATCCGATAAATCTTCATATCAAAGATTTACTCCTTTCCTGCAATTCTTTGCTTTTCTGTAACTGTTCACAACAGTACTACACGCAAGACACTAAAGCAAAGCAGTAGCTAGAAGAATGGCAGGGTAGAACTAGTTATTTTCTGGGCATTCATATTTATCATAAGCTGTTTTAAATGCTGTATTCTGAAATTCTTATGAGACAAATTTTTAAAAGGGGCAGTGATTGTGCATGTAGGGACAAAGCCTGAGCCAATAGTAGGCAGCCAGGAACTTAAAGGTCCCCTGTGGAAATCTATATGAATTCTTTCTAATGTGAACTCTACAAAGCAAACTGTCCTAATTCTCTCAGTGTGAAGCACATCAGCAGCCTTCTTGGCCTCAGTATATCCACACCAAGACTGGAAGAGGATTCAAAAGGTCTTGGTGCCTCAATATTGCTGCAACAAGCACTACGGATCTGAGAAGATCTTCTATTGCCCTATAATGGCATCCACATGAGACATCCTACTGTGAAATGGGATTTCCTACAAATGTTGGCGTTTAAGTCCACATGGTACTTTCCCCTTAGTAATGAAAAGTGACTTGCCCTTATCCAAATCAGTGTATTTTCAATACAGTGCCTACGGTTTAAGTGCAGATGTCTATACTGTGGATGTTTGAAGCTAGTCAAGACAAATTCCACCTCAAATTCTGCTCACAATATGTTCCTTACTCAGAAACATACCTCTTTTCTCTCCCAAAAGAGAGACATGGGATGACAGGGAAAGTTTGAGGATTGAATAGATCTTATTTCTCTCTCAAATGAAATGATACAAAAATGAGGCATCTGCAACAGTAGTTTGAGAGATTGCTGTCATCCATACCACCCAGATTTGCAGAAATCTCATACTAATCACAGATTATGTCTTAAATCTTGACATGAGCTTTCTTCTTCCTTAATGAAAGTAAATTACTTGAAAGTGGTTTTAGAAGAGAAAATTCTCCAAACATTTCAGAAGCACAAAACTCCTTACCAGTGAAATAAAGTAACATTTTTAGTTGTCTTCAATGGAGAGGGGGAAATAAAACATCAGACCTGCGCACTAAATCCAAGAAGAATTTAGTATTGTACCTAAAGACTCTTGCACTGCCATAAGAACTCTGCAGAAATGACAACCAAATTGCCCATGTCAGCACTGGCACAGGAAAGGAATAGATGTCTCCAGTCTTGGTGTTACTGTAGCTATAACTCTTGAAGTTTACCACTCACTTCTCCCAGATGTGAATTTGTTCAGCTGCTGATGGAAGGGAACTTCTTTAATACTGATTCAGGCCTAACACCTGATACATCTGACAACATTTTCAGGATAACGTTGACAGAAATTTTCTTATGTTAGGATGTCACATCAAAGATGTTGTAGAACATTGCAGAAAGAAAAAGAAAGTCTCAGAGGTCAGTACATTTATTTCCTTTCTTTGAGAAGGAAAAATCACACTGGACAGGGTTCACTTTAGAATTAAAAACCAGCAGAAATAGATCCATGAAATAATAGGAATAGAACCCTGATGATCCAGAAAAACTAGCAGTTATTATTGCATTGAAATTGTTGCATGTAAAAACAGTAACAAATGCACACGTTAGTCCAGGTTGATGATTTGTCATATCTGGGTATGACCTTCAATAGTGAGATTCAACAATTCATAATAAATACAACAACAATGTCATTTCTATGCTTTGGAAACACAGAGGTTTTATAACAGTCCAGGAAAATTAGGTTTCTAAAGGGCTGGATTTCCCAAAGAAAGGACTAAACCAAAAAGGGAAGTGAGGAACTACTAACTGCAGAAAAATAACATTTCACTTCTCCAGGCAACTTCTGTTTTCCAACTGATCCTAAGCAAATACTAGCCCAAACAACCATTCCAATTCATCACAATAGCATAGCTAAAACTTCCTGCTTGGAGTATACCCAGTATCATGTTTAGGTTTTTTGCATTTAATGAAGTGGATTGTCTCCTAGTTTCCTTTAGTTTTATCTTAATTCCTCATCTTTTAGTCCACCTACATGTCTTTTAAGTTTTCCTCATCCTAAAACCATATGGCACACAACATAGAAAATTCAAGAACCAGCATGGAGATAAACTTCTTTACAGGGGCACGTGCTAGTGAGCTGTTTTTAAACACACACAACATATGCAAAAGGGGAAAGAAACAAGGTGTCATTTCAGTTAACATTTAAATTTTGCTGTACATTATGCATTTAAAAAAAAAAAGGCTTAGTAATAAACAAACCTGAAAAAATGTGATTTTGCTGAGATAGGAATTCCCCAAGTAACAACTTGAAATTTCTCAGCCTTCCATTTAAACAATATTAAAAGTTTTTTGCCAGAACTCTATTACATGTGACTTCAAGGTTAGAACCTACTGCTCAAAATAGTGCTGTCCAGCTTGATTGAAAGTGCGTGTTCAGGTGATACTCTTTGCTAGACAAACAAATGCACTTTCATGATTGCCAAGTCAGAATATGCAAAGTAAATGATCTAAAGAAGTTATTTTGCAGAAAAATCCAGAACAAAATGAGTCAGTTGCAGTTGTACAAACTTCAACCCTAGCATACATTTAAGCTGATGTCTCCTTGATGTAAAAAAACACCTGCAGTCACAACGAAACACAGAGGAACCAACCAATTCCATTAAAAAAAGAGTGATTCTGTATGACATTTAGCAATGAGGTACATGCTCTCAGAAATGTATGTTAATGTTAGTTAACCACTAAAATCTCTGGAGTGAGCTTTCAACATCAAAATTATAATACAGCTGCTTACATAAAAAGGTATTTATTGGGATTCACTTCACCTCTCCACCTGGTAAAATCCAAGTACATTGCTGAATTCCTTGAGACCCAACTTCACTTCGGCACCAAACAGAAACTGAAGTTATAATTTTGGAATAACAAAAAATTCACAGTACCAGCCTTTTTGTTACATATCTTGCCTTTAATACTGAAATGAATGATAAAGACCTGGTTCCTCAAAACAAAATGGAATCTTGGTGTTGGGTGATAAAGTAGCTGGAAAAAAAAAATCACATGCAAAATAACTTGTCAACATTATCGGGCTTACTAAAAGATGCAATTCCAACAGACAGTTGAGCATCCAACTTTGCACTTCATTGCTGCTGAAGAAACAGTCTTAGTCACCCTTTCCTGCTTTGCTCAAGAAGTTGACCTTGCACTTCCACTACTTGTCTCTTGCTAGCTCTACCACTCCCTGAGCTAGCATCAAAAGAAACCAAGTACTTGCTTCATTGTTGATCTGATTTAACTTATCAAGGTAAGAATCAGTGTCTAGCTAAGACAAAGGAAGTGGTTCTTGGGAGTAAGGTGACTACTTTCAGCAGCAACATGCTAGATTGCATCCTAGCTCACTTTAAGGAAATTCATCAAAAATGATTCACAAATGCTTACACAACACAGTGTTGCAAATTAATGCTTCCTGCCCCAAATCCTAATTGGATTTGATCTGAAGTAACTCAGTATTTATCATTCTTTTGTCTCTCGATAGCATTGCCAGTGGTAGTGAGATTTCAATACCTTCATGAATTACACTATTCTATCACAATACTCAAAGAGCTACTGTAATTTTGGGATAATTTCTACAGGACTGACATATATACAGTTCTGTGAAATGTATAATCAGTCATCGGACTGCTGCCCTATTATAGTCCAGACACAAGAGACATTGGTCTTGAGAGTACACAGAGAATGGCATACAACTGGTTTGATCGTGGCATGCCTCTAGAAGCTGTTAATTTAATCAAATACATGGCAAAGTGCAGCCACTGCTTTTCAAAGTAAAAAACCAACCAACCAAATAAAAAATCCAATCTACCATAAAACCCACCAAAACCCCCAAGTTCCTGAGGTGCTGGTAACAGCAATTCAGTTTAAAATCACAGTCCACTCCTAAAATCAGCAACAGACATATTGATGGATTGTAACAGATAGAAGAGGCACTGCTTTTTGTTTGACTGGATTTCTCGGCACCATTAAGTATGGCACAACGATAAAAGGCAGGTTAAGGAGGAAAAAAGAAAAAAGTGAAATGCTACAAGTGTTCTGAATCCATCTTAAGAAGATGTACTTAGAGAAGAAACTGCAGCTTTATCATCACCCTTCTAGCCCACGAAAGCTCAAAAAAAAGTCTATTTAAGTTCTCTCTTTGTTTAGTCTTTTGATGAGAATGATGGACACAGATGCCAATGTTACACACTGAAGTACAGCTCGAATCCTCTTGTCATCTTTGATGACATCGTTTCTATTACTTGGATGATACCAGCTCAAGCATGAAGACAACCTGATTGAAATTAATCCAGGCTAGATAAGAAATACATTGCTTTGAGGAGGAGAAACGGGAACTGCAGTCAGATTTGTACTAGTTAATGAAGTTTGGAGCAACGTGTTGTGCAGCAGTTCTCCTTAGTTTTCTATTGGTAAGACATTTCTGTATGAGACTTGAAGGAACACTTTCAAAAACCTGTAACAGGATAGGAAAAATCCCAGCTTTCCAGACAATGATGAGTCTCAATTTTACATTAACTTCTGGACAAACTATAGGACTACTGCATATGTGAATACAAAGCAATCAGTTCTCTCTAAATCCTAAGCACTCCCCTCGCAACAACACTGGAACACACTATACCCACCACATCTTTCAATGGTGGTGGTCCAGGCTGAAAACCATGAGGCACACTGGTGAAGGCTGCAACTGACCAAACAAACATCATCCAGTGAAAATGCAAAGCCCATTTGCCTAATGGATAATTCACAGCTACTGAAAAAAATATTAAAATTGTAGGATTTACTTAAAAAAAACCTCAGCCTTTTTCTCTCTAAAGGAAAAACAGAGCTGCTACAGGAATATTTCCTAATGTATACATACATCTCACTAGTTCAAATACAAAACATTATTGAATTTTAGTGGATTCTTGATGTTAGGAGTTATAAAATGTGAGTTCACTCAAAACTAAATTCTGGGAGCCAACTGACAATCTTTTTTTTAGTTCCTCACCCTTATAATCTACTGTTTTCCAGGCACGAGCTTATACAATTCTTCTCGAGAAGCTCTACCCAGGAAAAAGGCTGATTTACTGAGGCTCTCATGAGACTGTAAAATAAATCATGTCCTAAAATGTGGTCATTAAATAAGACAGATTTTCCAGATCCCAATTTCTAAAACCCATTCTCATTGTGTATTTCACTCACTGTAGACTCTATTCTTTAAATAATCACTATTTTAACCAGAAAATAAAGGGAACTACATATAGTAATATATCATCCTAGTACTTGAACACCAGATGACAGTCATCAAAACAGATTATAAACAAAGACAATCAAAAGATTTTAGAAGTAAAAATTAGATTTACAGAATGAAGTGTTGGCACATTCACACACAGAACAAATGTAAAATGAAGTCTGAGATATGACAAGCAAAATCAAGTTGAGAAAAAATATGAATGAGAGCCTAAGGAAACAAAAGGTACAATGAGAGCTGAATGGAGTATACAGAGGTATGTAATAAGCTACTTCTGTTAGCAACTTTGAATGAAGGGTGACGGATTTTAGCTGTATTTAAAGTAGCTTCAATAAACAAAATTGTAACAAAGACCTGTAACTAAATATCCATGAAAGCACAGAACATAACTCTGGGAACAAAAGCATGAGTTTTGAAAACACAAGAAGATGCTACAAACTTAATGAGGTCAAGAAAAAGAAAAGAAATGAAGAAAAACATGTTTTATAACATAAAATAGCATTTTCTGCACAATGAGAAAAAATTTCAAAAGAAGAGCCTGAGAGGAGGTGGAATATATATATTCAGTTTTCACATTAGCACCAGTTTGAACTGAGACATTAAGAAAATAGAGAATGAGATGTAGCTTTCTACACAGGTTTATAGTTCAGGGAAGAAAAGGGAGAGATCGATCCAGCCATGAAGATGACTGTAGCAACTTGGGCAGATCAGACAGATGTGAAAGATGCACTTCAAGAGCAAAAGAAAAAGGGGAAAAAAATTGCAAGAGGAAACCAGTACAGAAATCGGTATCAGTAAACATTAAGTAACCGGCCACTAACATAGTTAATATCAACATTAAAAATCAAATACTTTTAACTGCAGTCAATATTGTTATACAGAACATTTGTGGTCTCATTCGTGCATCTCAAATGCTGTATGAAACATAGAAAGCTACACAGCATTCAATTATAATATACATTCCCTGGAAGGTATTACACCTTTTCCAACACATCTCAGTAGTTTGTCTATCTGGCATCCAGCTTTGACATACTACTTTTGCATACTACTCTTTGTTATTAACTCATTCCTTTTTTAAACATCTTTCACCAAAAGGAGTAGAGAGAAACAAAACACAAAGAATTACCCCTTAAAGATGATTACTTTTTACAAAGCAGCCGTATACAATTCCTATAGTGTTGGGGATGATCAAATGCAGAAAACTGTCTTTCCATTCTGCAACATAGTAAGTGTCAACAGAAGTCTGCCTTTGGATAGAGAATTAAAAATTACTTTAGATAAGCACTAATATATGCCACTATTTTCCAAGTTTGGAAAGACCTAACAGCTAATAAGAGACAGGAGGCCACGGACCCCACCTGAGGGAGAAAAAATGGGATCACCTAGAGATGTAGTCAGGATCTTATTAGTTACTTTGCTAATATAGATATGAAAGAAAATAACCAGAATAAATGGTACAGCCTCTTTTGCAGCTACAGCCAAAGCCAGAGACTCGGTGTGCATCTGAGAAAAAGAGGAGAATCATGGATTGCTGTAACCTAAAGGGGCCTGGAAGAAAGCCTTTTACATGGGCAAGGAGTGATAGAACCAGGAGTAATGGCTTTAAACTGAAACGGGAGAGATTTAGATTAGATATCAGGAAGACGTTCTACACTGTGAGGGTGGAAAGGCACTGGAACCGGATGCCCAGAGAGGCCCCATCCCTGGAAATGTTCAAGGCCAGGTTGGATGGGGCTTTGGGCAAACTGGTCTAGTGGAAGGTGTCCCTGCCCATGGCAAGCAGGTTGAAACTAGGTGATCTTTAAGGTCCCTTCCAACCCAAACCATGCTATGAATGCAAACCTGCATCTAACACCTTGAAAATAGGCAGCAATTCTGCTAATGATTAAAAAGTTTTCTCTGATGGGTAAGAGCTAACTCTTCTGATATTCTGGATATTACTCTCATTATATGCAGTAGTAGAGTAGAATAAATTATGTCAGAAAGGGCTTCTGGATATCAACCTCTGCTCAAAGCAGTATCAACAGAGATCTTTTTGCTCAGTGCCTTTCCCAGATAAGTTCTGAATACTCCAAGGATGGAGATAATGGCACTGTCGTGGTTTAACACCAGCCAGCAACTGAGCATCATGCACTCAGTTACTCACTCCTTCCTCTACCAGTGGGAGGAGGAGAAGAAATCAGGGAAAAAAACACCAGAACTCCTGGGTTGAGATAAGAATAGTGTAATAACTAAACTGAAATAAAAAATAACAATAATAACAGTTATCTATCATAATGATGATTGTAATGAGAAGAACTATAAGCATAAATAAACCCTAAAAAAACCCCAAAGCTCAAGGGAATACAAATCATGTCTAACATAATTGCTCACCACCTGCTGACCAATGCTCAAGATCAATTCACTCCTCCCCACCAACTCTCCCCAGTTTATATACTGGGTGTGATGTCCTATGGTATGGAATAGGCCTTTGTTCAGTCAGAGTCTGCTGTACTAGCCATGTTCCCTCCCAGTTTCTTGTGCACCACCCTGTTGGGAAATGGAAAAATCCTTAAACCAAGAAAAGTGCTTAATTAGTAACAATCAAAACATTGCTGTGTTATCAACATTACTCTCACACTAAATCCAAAACAGTCCTGTAACAGCTACGAGGAAGGAAACTAACTCTATCCCACACAAAACCAGGATAACAACCTAAATATCTAATTGAAATTTCCCATGTTGCAATCTCTATTCACTGCTTGTCATCTAAGACAAGTCTGGCTCCACCTTCATACTCTCCCATGAGGTAGGTGAAGAGAGCTTTAAGCCTTCTGAAAGCTGAACAATCCATTTCTCCCAGCTTCAACTTGTGTATCGTGTTCCAGGCCCTGACCACCCTCTGCTCAACTCACTCAAATATATCACATCTTCCTTGTACCAGTGAGCTCAAAGCTTGACATTCTCAAGAAAGGCACCACAAGTAAACCAGGTGAAAGACAAACTAACTTACTCTCTTTACAGCTCAACTCTGTACAGAGCAGTAAAAAGTTACCATCACAGTTAGCTATCTTTACTCAAAATAAAACCATTCCTCAAGACCTAGGACCAAAAAGGGCAGCATTATGAACAGGTATTCATAATCAGAAACAAGAAGTCAGTCTAGACTGCTGGAACAAACCAAACTGAATGAACACAATGATCTGTGCCTTCTACATACACATACACGGAACACTCCTATATAATGCAATTCTGCTGCATAGCCACAAGCAGAGATTTGTAACTGCAGCTTTCATAAAGTGAAAATGTTTTTAAAATGTTATCAGGTATACTTTAATGAATATTGAGTGCAACTACCAAATAGCTGCAAAGAGCTGCAAATGAAACTCAAATATGTATACCTATCTTGCTTCAGGTAAAAGATCCAATGTCTATACTTTAGTGGTCAAGATGCCTATAAAGCAGTGTACTCATCTTACAAGCAATACAGGAAAAATGCTAAATGGCAGTCAATCCACTCCTAACACAGGGTCATGAGCCTCCAGAAACTCTTCATTGTTAAGAGCAAGACGTGGGATACACTATTCATGAAATTCTTATAAACTGTTATAATCTATAGTATAGGTTATCCAAAACCTAGGATGAGTAAAAAAAAGAAGATATTATTAGAAGTATCACAAACAAAATAACAGTCAAAGAGCATATAGATCATGACCAGGACTGATTTGTATACGACACAGTAAAGTCCTTAAAAATAGGCACTTCTAAATCTGTTGAGACAAAGACAGCACTTCTTAGTCTGCTATCAATTTAAGAGGTTAAACAACATCCACTAACCATTTCATCCTTTTAAAAATCAGTAGTTAGACAACCTGCAAGCACATATTCCAAGCTTTTTTGCTCATAAAGTATTTTTCTCTATGTTTTACGAAATCCCAGAATACTTACAGAGTCAGTATCAGGGAAATACTTAAAAAGGACAAGCAGGATGATCCACACAATTACAAAGAAGTTACTCTGATATCAGTCTGAGGGACCACAAAAGAGAAGTTGAATTTGATTAACAGCTCAAAAAAGAAAAATGTTTAACATCACTAAAAAGTCTATAACTACATCTGAAAACAAAATTACTTAATGGGTATGTTCTGACTTGGCACAACGTGGTATTGTCACAACAGCACCAAGTATCAGTGAGGTACACATGAAATGGCCAAGGACTGACTGCCTACCCGAGAAATGAAGTTGCATTCTCAGCTAAGAGGGAACTGGAAAGACTCTTTCCAGATAGAATACTTCAATGCTTGTATTATCCTTGCTCTAGAATGATACTGACAGTCTATCTCAAGCAAAAAAAGTACTTTCTGCTTCTCTATTACTACAGAAATAAATTAGACAAATTTGAGATGATCTGACCTTGACAAACCCTGTTACTTCCTACTTTATCTTCCAAATACTTAAAAAAAACCCAGCTGTGTTTTCACATATTTCCCTGTGAACTCAAAACAAGCTTACAGCTAATTTCAGCCAATTAGCCCTGTAAAAAAAACCCTACAAACATTCCATAAATTGATACACAAGTAGATTCTCACCTAGGAAATTATTACCAAAGAGCTTTAATCTCTGCTCTTGCTTTCATTTCAAAAGAATGAAAACATAAAACACTGAAATGAGAAAGCGTCACCGCAGAAACACTGGAATGAAGTATTTCCATCTGACCTGCATGAAACATTTGAGTTTTACAGTGAGTATTTAATTTCAGTTTTATGAACAGCATTTCAACACTATGTCTTCTTACTGCTCTTCACTTGTCTCTCTGCTTTTGTAAGGAAACCCTTCAATTTTCAATATATACCTGGTCACCTCATCTCCACCATACACCACCAGAGGGAAAAACATTTATTCTAGAAAACTCGATTGCTAGAAGGAAATAGGAGTTAAAATTGCAGGTATCACGCATGAATGTGAAAATTAAAAAAAGGGTTTTTTTTTCCAGTTCACTAAAAATGAATCCTACTAGTCAGCTCAAAGAAGAAAATACTGACAGAGTCTTAAATTACATCAGGAAAGACAGACACAAACCAATCAAATATAAATGCTAGGAGTCCCATCTCAGTTAGATGAAGCTTGGTTTTCAGTTATCTGTTAGCAGAAAAACAAAAACTACCATCTCCACAGAAGGTTTTAAAAAACAGGTGACAAAAGATAAAACCTTGTCTTTCTTCAAGTTTTACAAAAAAATATGCAGCATGGCAAACTAAAGAGGACAGGACTGTAAGAACAGAAGACAGAATCCCTCACAGGATATCATTTAACACTATATGTTAAAAGAAAAAAAGGGTTACAGTAGGTTGTTGTAGCTTGACCCCAGCTGGCAATCAGGCCCCACACAGCTACTCGTTTACTCCCCTGGTGGGAGAGAATAAGGAAGGTGAAAGTGACAAAATTCATGTGCTGAGACAAAGACAGTTTAATAGGTAAAGCAAAAGCTGCACATGCAAGGAAAGCAAACCAAGGAATTCATTCACCACTTCCCATGGGTGGGCAGGCAGGCTTTCAGCCATCTCCAGCACAGCAGAGCTCCATCACACCTAACGGTTACTGGGGAAGGAAAACGCCATCACTCTGAATGCTTCCTCCTCTTTCTTGTACCCCCAGCTTTATCTGCTGAGTGTGACACCATACGATATGGAACATTCCTTTGGTCTGCTTGGATCAGCTGTCTCGGCTGTGTCCCCTCCCAGCTTGTGCACCCACAGCCTCCTCCCTGGTAGAGTGGGGTGAGAAGCAGAAAAGGCCTTGATTCTGTGCAAGCACTGCTCAGCGATATTGAAAACATCCCTGTGTTATCAACACTGTTTTCAGCACAAATCCAAACCACAGTTCCATAGTAGCCACTGTGAAGTGAAAATCAACTCTGTCCCAGGCAAAACCAGCAGAAATTATTATCCTTCATTCTAGGTACACGATTATCATCAGGTGTATTGCATGAATAATATACCAGACAGTAAAACTGTGTACATCTCCAGTCTAACTGAACACAAACAGCAAATTCTTACATTTCTTGTACATATTTTTTGACAAAATAAGTAACTTTCCTTGCTTTTGAGGGAGCAGGAGAAATTCAATACCTTCAATATATTTCACATAGTATTTTTATTCTTTTTTCATTGAAGTATTTCAGTGTAAAAGCAACTACTGAGCTATATGTACAACTGTGACTGTCATATCTTCATGAAATACTAATATACCGTGAAACTGTCTTACACAAACAATAATTCCATTGTGCTTTCACCTGCCATGTCATTGTACTTACCTTGGAATACAGTTTTACAGATTAAGGAGTTTACAAGAAATGTCTAATAGAATGCCAAGTTGCAAAGCACTGCCTTCTTGTTATGTGTCTTTTGCAAACTGCAAGCCTGTAATTGAACAACATGCTTTGCATACCAAAAATACTCACCACCCATCAATCATTTATTAAAAACACAACACAAAAAAATGATGCAGCATCTTAAAATAGTATGAATTCACATCTGTTTAAACACAAATTCCAGTTAGAATGTCATTAAATATTAATTCATTTCCTTCAAAAACTGAAGATACCAAAAGATATAACATCAGTTCTCTATAATGCAGCTCTTTTTTATCACACCTTAGCATATTGTGTGACTACTACATAAAGTCTCCATACATTTTATACATTTATTATGACTTGAAGTAACAGAGTAAATAAAACCACTTTCTAAACCTTTTAATCTTCCTCCTATTAGAAATATGCTTCCATCTTTAAATATAAAACCTTCAGGAGAAGTGAAGTATTCCTGACCACTTGCAATGATTTCCATGATTCTGTTGAGACATGGAAAAAGATAATCATGAAAACTAAAACACATTCAAATAATTTGTATGAATAACAGACAACGAACGGAGACATTCATATGGTTGGAGAGCTTTTTTATATATATACACACGTAATTCAATGTATTAACAATCCATGGGCTACTGAGGCATTTAAAATTATTTTTCAAATAATTAAAATAATTATTAAAATGTGAAACTGCAGATTTCAACTTTTATAGTTAGTTGGACCTCTCAGGGAAATGTTATTGCACATATACAGGAAATTATACAAATTTAGATTTGCAGAATGGGTGTGGAAAACTCCAGGAAGACACCTCATTATACACCTGGATTTTCAACTTTCATGGTGTTCAAACTTTAAAGAGGAAGTAGTTTTCAGGGCCCATTTAAAAATAGTCTATAAATTAAAAAAAAATACGCTGGCTTTGGAATTTTCAAAATTCTGATGGATATCACAGCAAATTAGTAATGGAAAACCATGAAAACTCTTTTAGCTGTGTGCTAATGTTCTTGACACAACTTATTCAGGATTTACTTACTCATTGCATAAGGAAATCAAATGGAGTTAGACACGAAGACAGGTTACTTCAGCTAGCAAGTTAGTAACAATGCTCATTTGTTTAAAATCCTACAGGCTTAGAAGTAAACAATTCTGACATTGAACTACTAAAACAACACTGAAGACAAATATATTTTATTAACAAAGCAAGCTCTTAGAAAGCAAGTAGCGTGATAACTACAAATTCACTATTTTTTTTTTAAGAGAAAAGGGCAGTAAATTAGTCAATCTCCATGCTGGCTCATTCTTTTATGTGCTAAATAGTTCACATTGTCTGTGCCAAAATTAGGAATGCAATATGGTTTTACAGAAGTGTATCTGCTACTTATATTGAATTGATACATCCCAACTGTGGACTGGGACTTGACAGTCTAACGCTTTAATGCTTCATTTTTACAGTAAATGAAAGAAATTGACTTGAAAAGACATAGCTATGAAATGTTTTGATTTTAGTGATAAAATTCAGGTTTTTATAGTCAGCATAAAAAAGGTTGGTGGTGTGCAGCCACTGTCATAGTTTATATACTACCAAATAAAAAAAAGACTTTGGGTTGCACTGTCTTAAGGCTGGTGAACACTGTACTAGCAGAGTGTTGCTTCAGCTGCCAGAAGAGCTTCTGGGATGAAAAAAAAACCCAAATGACACAACTGAAACCATAAAATACATGCCAAAACATTGTCAATTGGCAATATATGCTGAATAAAACAAAAGGACAATCCAGGACAATCTCCTCAAAGATAAGAAGACTAAATGACAATCATTAAAACTGGTTATTACATAAAGAACCTCTTCTTCTGGGGCTTTAATTACCTTTTAAAAGATCATAGAATCATAGAATCACAGAATGGTAGGGTTGGAAAGGACCTTTAAAGATCATCTAGTCCAACCCCCCTGCAGAAGCAGGTTCACCTGTATCAGGTTGCAAGATTAGATATCTAATTATGACCTCTTTTTTTAAAAAAAAACCCTGCTCAACAGTTACTTGGCATATGACAACATCATTGTCTTACATTTATGAAGGAAGACTCTGCTATATGACACAATATATTAAATATCTCACTAAAATCAAAGTTATTACAACTGTAATAAATAGTTTTAAAAAAAACACATTTTAGGTACAATTTTATTTACATGCAAATTCGTTCAGGAACGACCTCCAGAAGAAGATGGTCTTGAAATCGGTCTATTTAAAACACAGAAGATCCACTACTTTATTGGAGGTGGTGATGTGTTTTAGAAGGGCAAGCAACAGGTTTTTATTAACTGACTGCAACTGTGTTATCAGCTACTGGAAATACTGAAAGAATTCCATGAGTCTGTATTGCCTCCCCACCTATGTCTTCGCTGCAGAGGTGGCCTTTGAGTGTTTTTGTGGGGAGGTACCACTGAATTCATGACAATAGGTATAGATATTTGAAATTCATATCGTTCCAACATCTGGGCAATCTTCTCACGAGTGACCCCATGTTTATTCCTCCTACAAAAATAAAAATTTAAATAAATTGTCTGGTATGTTTATATGTTTACAGTCTTCTAAGAAAAACACCTCTAAATTCACAATTTTTCTTCTTGCTTTTCATATTTGAAATTTCACTTTTATTTCACTGCATCCTCATTCTCCCAGTATTCAATTTGTGTTAAGGTTTATTTTAACAATTCACTACAGCATATGTTAAATAACAGAAAACAATGTAGTCATCCTTCACACAGAAATGTGATATTACTCAACAGAACTATGTACCTAAATAACCTCAGGACTTTACTTTCTGTTTATTTGTCACATTTTACATTGTATACTAGCTAATGAGTAGAAGAATAATCTTATAGACTACTACTTATTAAAATAATGTTCAAACTAGCATAAAAAATGAAACTACATCGTTTTGAGACTTAATGACAGAATATTTTCCCATCAGTAAATCTCTAGATAAAACAAGGAACAATTTAGGTTTCAATCAGAACAGCGTGCTCATGATACCTCTATCTACTAGCTCTTACTGATACTTGCTGTAAATTTAGAAATGTACCAAAACATACATAAGTGGAGACAAGTGTTTTCCTATTGTTGCAGTGTTTCGTGAACAGCTAGCTGCAGTGAGAACTTGGACTATTAAGAACCTGAAACATTAGATATTACTTTAGAAAGTATTTATTGCCTTAGTATCAATGGAATAAGGTCTTAAAATCCATGTTAGTAGAACATTTTGCTCTCTGTGAAAAGCAGAACAACAAGGCTCATGCACAAACTCAGAGAATTGCCAGTACTATTACAGAACTGAATCTAAAAGAACAGATACAAAACAAAATACTTACATAGTGTAGACAAGCACTTTGGATCATAATCCAACTACTGGATCATAATCCAACATATTCTTATCACTAAGAAACCTTATCTGAGCTGAATTATTTCCTAGTCATAATGATAGGGAATATATATGCCTTCATCTTTGTACTTTGTGCCAGAAACAGAAGAGGCACAGGCCTCCTTACCACCTTGCTTAGGTCTATAAAGGAAGAAACAATACTCAGCGCAAACAAGCTATACTGAAAAGAGGATACTGTATGCAGAAAGAGTATAAAGACTCATTTCCTTCCCCTGTGCCAGAATTTTGTGCATATTATTAAAACAAAGAAGTATGCATCAAGCTGATGAGGGTTCAAAGCATACTGCAGATAGAATGGAACAATTTATGATCTCAGCAGTATTCAGAATTATGTTGGCTCCTTAAGGTGTATTTTATCAGCTTGCTTTGTGGGAAGAAGAGGCTTTAGCAGAGTATTTATCTCATAAACACTGTTCCCTGAGACAACATCACAAGCTATAAAGCACTTGACTCTCATGACAGAAAAAAACTGAGAAGAAGTCTAAGTCCTCTTATGCCAAATGGTGGAAGCACAAAGTTATTCAATATTCCCCACATCTTAGTACTACTAGAACAAAATTACAGCTCAGGTGCTCTGGGCTTAAAGTGCACATTTATCCACAGTTGAACGGACTTGTGTACAATCACTTCATAAATAAGCCTTTCCTTAAGGAACAGGGCGGGATAATAAAATCACCAACAGTAAAATCACATAAACCACAGAAACTATTGTAGAAAAAGGAAAAAAAAAAATTCTGCCACTACTAAATATTTCTACACTACAAGAATCTTACATACCAATATGCTGGTAAAGTAACAGACATGACTACTTAGAAGTATAGCTACATGCCTACAATCCTGCCTAGACATGACTACTTAAAAGAATCCACACAAGTTTAATGACGTCAACACCAAATTGCATGTTTAGGATCTTACTGAAGGAAAAAAAGAGTGTATTAAACACACTTGCATTTCCCTTTGGTGTGAAGTTACACAGCAGGTAACTATCTTAAATGAAAACAATATCCATCTCAAAAGACAGATTATACACAGCATACCTGTTATCCCCCAAAAGCTTGAATCGAAGCTCTTCTCCACAATCTACCAGCTACTCAGAAACCGTACAAACAAGACAGAGGGCACGTCACATTCTTAGTATCACGAATTTGCCCTTTTCACAGATTTCTCAAACACACTAAGCTGTGGCAGGAACAACCCTATAAAACAGGTTCTAGAAATGCACCTGACTTCTAGGACATTGACATATTGGATCACTTGATAAAAGTTTCTAACAACCTAGAGAGCAAATAAATGAGAAGCATGTATCCAAAATAGAAGAAAAGTCTTCTCCTAACTAAAGTAGAGGGAGGTGTATTTTTTTATTCCAACTACCAGAACCAAAAGTGTTAGGTAATCCTATTTAGAAGTGAATCAGAATGTATGGCTCCAGATAACTAACAAAATAACCCAACTTTATTATTAGCATAGTATATGCCCACATATTGCACAAATGGTTGAGCTCAACATTCCTAAGAGGAATCCCAAAACTACAACAACTTCTATATAATTCCCAACATACAAATATAGGGGGGGGGAAACCAAAACAAACTTAAAAATTGAGCCTTCTCCTCAGGCAATTGAAAAACAAAATGAAACCTCACATCATCATCTGTCCTGTACTGTCCAAAAAATAAAGACTCCTGACAATGGGCTTCTATTAGAATACTTCAAGCAACTGGAGCTGCTAAACATCTCTAGGAAGCTTCTAAGAACTGGTAGCAGCGCTTCACAGTTCAAGGGTTTTCCCTTTTTTTTTTTAAGGATATAAACTTTACTTCTACAATTAATTACTGGACAATAAAATTCAATGGTAGCAACATCTCAAGTTTCTTTACCCTATTACTTGTTAAGATCACACAAAAATGTGAATTTTCCTGGAAAATGAGTATGTCTCATGTAATAGAAATCTCACACTGAACATCTCAGAACGAACTACTAAGGCAGCTTCTTAACTTGGCTGGTGCTGTTCAAACTAGAAAAACTTATTAGAATTCATCCTACTTAGAGAGGATCCCATCTCTAAATACAAGCGTGTGGCAGCTGAGGAACAAAAGATGAAAACTTGACTTACAAAAACAAAGTCCAAGTCAGTAATGTATTTTACATTCATACTTTGTGTACTATAGGTGCTACTTCACAAAACTGAAAAAATTATAAGCCAAGTCAGCTGGAAGCACACAAAATGACAATGAGTGAGAGAACTCTCTGTGATCCACCGTGAAAACGTTGTTTCAAACAATGAAATATCCCTAATTTAGTTTGATACCTCATAGATTCCTAAAGCACATACATCTGAGACAAAAGAGACATTACTCAAGGATAATAAGCAGCTTCCTGGGCACTCTCACAACCCAAAAGTCCAATGACCTATGTCCAATGATACTCTAAGACAGATTCTCTGAAAACTGGAGATAATTTCACAAAACCTTGCAACAGAATAATCTAAAATGTGAGCTTTCTTTTTAACCTGATTAGTAATGGACTACTGTTCTTCAACACTGAGATATCTATCAAAGTAGACAAAACAAACCACTCAGACTGATGTATCCCTTGCAAAATGCATATTCCTTTTTGTCTTCCATCTATTTTTTGCCATCAGCATTTCGTAACAAGAAATTTCTCAGAATAATTATTCATTATAATAGCAGTGATTCTTACAGAATCATCTTTATACTCCTGTCCAACAACATTTTAATATTGATTTTTCTTGGAATAACAAGACAGGACCTCTGTTTGTTTGTTTATTCACAATACTTCCATTTACAGGTATATCTCAAAATGCCTACTTAAATATTTTTATATTAGTAGTTAAATTCTTTTTAAAAAGATATTAAAAAAAATATAATGTACTATATATATTTATGTGTGCATATTTATCTATCTGTATATATAAGTACAGCAGTTTCTGTAATATAAACCTTACTTTTCTAATTCTTCAGGATCAAACTTCCACCAAGTATCTGGCTCATAGAACTCCACTCTGTATCCCTTTTCTAGAGCCTGCAGCAAGCAAAGAAAAATGCATGACACATATCATTATTACATAAAATATAACAAAGTTTATACACTGGTATCAAACAGATGTTTGATACACTGTTTATACAAACAGATGTTTATACACTGGTATCTGCCGTGGCAGCATGATGAATTTCACTTACTCCCAACACGCCTTTAGCTTTCATTCCAGGCTAAGCAAGATTAAGTCAATCCTTAAATTGCCCTGAACTATTGCCATACTAATCATAGAATGTATCAATAGGCAGTCTCTCTTTAGAAAATTGAGTAAGGAACAAAACAGACCAACTTCACACATGTATAGGTAAGTCTGAAAAATTTTAACAGGTGATATAATCACATATCAGAACTTACCACTTCCACATATGGCTTCATTTCCCAGGCTTGAGTATTAGTGTTGTCTATTATAACTGGAGATTTTCCCTGCTCCATTGCTTGCTTTGCTGCAATGAAAAACAGTGCAAGTTAATAAATAATTATGTAACTCAAAATGGCAAATGTAAATAAGTCATTTGTATGTTTTTTGTACCAATCTAGTCTGTCTGGAACAGTCTAAGAAAAGGAATAAAACCACTGAAGAGTAGAGACAGGAATGAAAAGAAGTAGAAGAAGGTAAGAAAAAATGAAAGGCATAAAAAATAAGTGGTGGTGAATTGACACAAAGGAGGAAGTGTTTAAGTCAAAGCAACACAACAGAGCTGCTCAAAGTCTGGGTCCTGCTGAGTATAGCGATCCCAGCATGAAACCATATCCTAGTTCCAGCCTTAACAGCCCTGCAGATAACACGATGCACGTGTTGAGACACATGGTTAGCTCTTCTACAACAAAATGCTTAGAAATAGATGATCTTCACAGAAATAAGATATCTGAAATATTTCTGAGATTCATTAAAACAAAATTACAACCACACTGTTCCTGTCTGAATAATATTTAAACTCTGTGGCTAATTTCTACCAAATCCAAGAGAGGGCAGAAGCTTCCAGAAAAATAAGGTGCTCCCAAGTTCTACAAAACAGCAACTGGTAAGAAGGCACTTCCAAATTAGGATCTTTACTGATGGAAAGACAAAGAGAGCATAGCCATGATGTAATTTGTTTGGAATGGTACATGGTACACAGCTTTTAACTTTGGACCAGCAAGGGTATGTTTCTGAGCCAGTACAGACTACAACATAGAACAGAGAATAGCTGGGGGACTTTAGGGGGCAGGACACACAAAGCTGTTGGTTACTTGAGGTCCATCAACTGTCCAGTTAAAAAACTTACAGATATTCTTTACAGAAGCAATATGAACTCAACTGAATATAAAGACAGTGAAAATTTATTCTGAATATATGAAGATTAATACTACTACATACCCTGAATAAAATGCCTTAAAAGCTAAGTTTGGCACATGAAATGGTAAGATGTTTTTAGCAATTGTCAATGACAAATTCAGCCATTAGGGCTCACAAGAAAATTAAGATGATAAACTAGATGAACTAGATGTGGCTGAACGACAGAACCTGGAGAATGGTTATCAATGGCACAGAATTGAGTTGGAGGCCTGTGGCCAGTGGAGTTCCACAGGGATCAGTTCTGGGGCCACTCTTGTTCAACATCTTCATCAACAACCTGGATGAGGGGACAGAGTGTACCCTTAGCAGGTTGGCTGATGACACCAAACTGGGAGGACTGGCTGATTCCCCAGAAGGCTGTGCTGCCATTCAGTGGGATCTCGACCGGCTTGAGAGTTGGGCAGAGGAACCTCATGAGGTTCAACAAGGGCAAGTGTAGAGTCCTGCATCTGGGAAAGAACAACCTCAGGCACCAGTACAGGCTGGGGGTTGGCCTGCTGGAGAGCAGCTCTGCAGAGAGAGACCTGGGAGTCCTGGTTGACAATAAACTGAACATGAGTCAGCAATGTGCCTGCCCTCATGGCCAAGAAGGCCAATGGCATCCTGGGACCCATCAAGAAGAGTGTGGCCAGCAAGTCGAGGGAGGTTCTTCTCCCCCTCTCCTTTGCCCTGGTGAGGCCTCATCTGGAGTCCTGTGTCCAGTTCTGGGCTCCCCAGCTCAAGAGGGACAGAGAACTTGTGGAGAGAGTCCAGCACAGGGCCACCAAGATGATCAGGGGACTGGAGCTGTTTAGTCTGGAGAAGAGAAGACTGATGGGGGATCTTATTAATACTTACAAATACCTAAATAGTGGGTGTCAGAAGGTTGGGGCATCCCTTTTTTTCTAAGGTATCTAGCAACTGGACAAGGGGTAATGGGATGAAGCTGGAACATAAAAAGTTCCAATTAAACATAAGAGAAAACTATTTTACTGTGAGGGTCACGGAGCAATGGCACAGGCTGCCCAGGGAGGGTGTGGAGTCTCCTTCCTTGGGGGTCTTCAAGACCAATCTGAACACCTTCCTGTGTGACCTGATCTAGATGGACCTGCTTGGGCAGGGGGGTTGGACTAGATGATCTCTAAACCTAGGGGTCTTTCAACCCCTATCATTCTATGATTCTATGATGTTTACTTCTACATACCTTGTACTATCATATATACATATATATATATATATATATACACACACACACACTCCTTTTCCTACAGACTACCAACACACATACACACTATGTTTTACTTCTGCTCTCTAAAAACAAGCCTAATTTAACAGGATTTCTCCTATGCATTCAAACCTCTGTTCTGGTTCCAGTCATGGGCATCGCCAAGCTGAGCAACATTATATGTATATCCATCTTGTTGACGAAAATAATCATCAGTGCTCAATACAATGCCATCATGACGTTGATCAAGCAGAACACTGTTAAACAAAAGAAAACACAAAAAAATGTTAACTTTCATTTTTCAGATAGAAAAAAAATAGATGTAGGGAAACAGAATATAGCTAAAATAAATTTAACTGCACCCTACTTCTGAACTTCTTGCAAACTTTAAACAGGTATATGAAGTACACTCACAGGTATTACCAACCATTCTAACCTAAATTACAGCAACATATTTTCCTCCTCTCTTCTTTTTTCTGTATTTGTTGTTTCTTCTTCTCCATCCCCAAGAGACATTTGTACTAGGATTATGGTTATAATGCAGTAAGTACCTCATAACAATATAATGCATTTACTAAAATTCTTCACGCCAATTCTCATTTAGAATTATCTCTAGAAACCACCTGATCATGACATATCTGTATGCAGCTGAGAAATGAACTGAACACAGTCTTACTTACCTCTGTTTTTATATCAACTGTGGAACTCACTGGAATTCACCACCAAGAAGAAAGTAATCCTTCAATCTTTTTTTTTTTAAATTATTTTTCTGGGTTGAGTTAGCAGTTGAGCCTATTTAAAAGGCCCCGAAAGGCAATACATTAAAAGTGGCTAACAATCAAGGAGACCTCCCTTGGCTGAGCAGTACTAAGTGGCTTACCACATCTTATAGAACTGTGGCTTCAGTCTGATAGATGACTCAGTGTGATAGATGACAAGACATTTAAGATGGAAAATGAGATACAAAAAAAATCCTATCAGAGAGTTATATTGTTTTTGCCTATTACTCATTTCTGAGTGCTAACAGGTTGATCTGAAAGCCATATGTTTTATTATCCCTGCATGTATTCCTTCAAATCAAGAGAAAACCAATTGCTTCTCAAGTCACTTAAACCACCTGATGAGAGTGTTTTAGTTTGTTTTCCTAAAGTGATGCCACTCCATGGTGACTTCTGGACATATAGACCAATTTCAACAAAATCTGACAGAAAATTGTTTCAAAAATACAATCAATTTTTATGAAGGGAAAACAAACCGAACAAAAAACCAAGGCAAAATAAAATAAATAAAATGCAGATTCAAATCAGAAACCAGAAAGACAAAAATTCCAATGCCTTTTTCACATTTATGCAGTCTCTTAGGTCTGCCATTTACAAGCAACATATTTTACTGGTGAGAAGACTCCTTCATTTGTAGGTCAGACTAAGTTCTATTACATTCTGTTTCATTAGAGATTACATGAGAAATTGAAGTATACTTTAGCAAACACTAAAAGACACTTCAGGAAGCCAATGAAGATAAAAAGCAGAACTCAATAGTTGCAATATTCACTGTTAACATGTTTATTTTTACTCTATATTTTAATATTTTTACTACTCATAATATGTTTATTAAAGAAGTTACTATATTGGGTGATGTAGCAATACAACAAAAATCCATTAAGCTCTTCTAGAATTCTCTATTTATATTGTCAAGAAATGCCACAGTCAAATCTTCTAGAAGCATCACAGAGATGACTTTTGGATCTAACTAAAATTCATCCTAAATGTTGTCCAGGTATGTCAACAAATACCCGTAAGCCAGAGAAACTGATTTTAGCAAAATCAGGGGATAATCTGATTTTAGCAAAATCAGGGAATAATTAACAGCCCATTGATCAGTAACATCAGAACCTGTGTCAAATCATAGAATGGTAGGGGTTGAAAGGGACCTTTAGAGATCATCTAGCCCAACTCCCCTGCAGAAGCAAGTCAACTTAGATCAGGTCACATAGGAACATGTCCAGGTGGGTCTTGAAGACCTCCAAGGAAGGAGACTCCACAACCCCTCTAGGCAGCCTGCACCACTGCTCCCTCACCCTCACAGTTAATCCATTCCAATAAGAAAACTCCATTCTGCCTCATGTAAACTTGACTTACAGAAAGTCCTTAGAAATTGAGGTTTAGGAAAAACCTGTAAAACTGAGACAAAAGTATGTCAATGACCAAAGTAACTAAAGGCAACTCAACCTCACCCAACCTCAGGTCTGGAAAGCCAATAGATTGTATCCTGGTGGATTGTATTTCCAAACACATAAAGGAAATAAAAGTATTCAACAAGAGTCAATGTGTGTTTTGCAGCAGACAATAATTCTTTACTAACCAGAATGCACTAATAAAACCTATGGGGATGAGAACAGAGTGATGAATGTAGCTATATCTTGAAATTATCAAGGTTTTCAACATCATCTCCCAGCCAGCAACATGCAGAGTACTGCAAGAGATGATACTGTGACCATTTTTTTCAGTATACTCATTGTTAACCTGGAAGATGAGGCAGAGACCTTGCAGATGACACCAAATTAGCAGCAAAATCTGACATACTGAACCATAAGACTTTGATCCAGAAGGCCACTGAGAAACTAGGACAAGTAAAACGTGATGAATCTCAACAAGGAAAAGAGCAAATTTTTGCAACTGTTAAAAAAGAAACCTAAGCATCAGCACAGGAGGCAAAGCAACTGGTTGAAGAATCCTGATGAAAAGGATTTGAGGAGTGGAGATAAGCAAATGGTGTAGTCTCATAAAAAGAAGAGCAAACAACATACTGGGCTTTATTAGAGAAGATGTGACCAGTACAACAATGGCTCTTGTGCAGTCAAATCTGAAATACTGTGTCTGGTTTATGGCTTCCTAGTTCAAAACACATACTGAAAACCATAAGAGGGCTGAATAGATGGCCACCAAGATAGCTTAGAGCATACAACCTATGAGGAGAGGTTAATAGCAGCTGTTCTTGTGTAGTCTGGCAATGAAGACACTAAAAGGCCATCTGATATAAGCCTATTACAGAGAATAATGGTAGTCCCTCACCTGACCTGAAACTATGAAGATGAGGAGTCAGGTTATACCAGGTAAGGGCTCATGTTTTATCACAGAACACTCATATCATGGCTTGGGGATTACAAAGAACTTCCTTTCTGGGAGGGTAGTAGTGCACCAGAAAAGTTTGGAAAATCTTGGGATCTCTGCACTTGTAGGTTTTTCAAGATCAAGCTAGACTGAGACACACCTGATCTGATCCAAAGATGGTGGCAGACCTGCCCAAAGCAGAATGATGGACTAGTTAAACTCCACAAGCCTCTTTCAAAAAACATGCCAATGATACCAAGCAGTTGGGATGGACAGTCAGAACACAGACTTCAGCGGAAGATTCGGAATAGATATGAGCCAAGTTTAGGAGGAGTGTCTGATATTACAAACTTTTACTTTGCACAAAATGCAGATAGGAATTCAAGATTCCTGGGTCACACAACTCTGTCTGCTGTCATTTCCTACTTGGGAACCACACTTGCAGAATGCATCCTACTACCATCTAGTGCTGAGCCACACAGATTTCGTAGATTTTCTGATTTTCCTTCACAATTATTTTTCCAGCACAAGTGGTAGAGGTTTAACTGCAGGTGCTAAAGACGCCAAGCCTGCAAAGACACTTGTGAGTACTAGTATGACATGAGATGATTATTTGCTGTTCTAGTCTAGACTGCAGAATTCTGTGATGTTACACAGGAAAAACATACTCAACTTCATTAAGAATAACACTTCAATAACAATACATATATTTTGCCCATAGGCAGACACTAATTCTGGGATTTTTTCACCCAGGCACCTGAGACTGTGATACGTGACTTAATGGGAATTAACAACTGCGACCAAACGTGGAACATATAAACTGCATGTAACTGAATACACTGAAAAAGAACTCCTACACAATTCAAATTCTGCACCCAAATTTGGTGACTTTTCTTGACCTTGCTTTCATGGTGCCTACTTCCCCATCTGTTAAGGAAAATTAATCGTTGATCTCACTAGCAAAAGGCAAAAAAAATGCAGTCTTCCTAAAATGTCTTCATAAAAACCTGAAGATATTTAGGATGTTTCAAATAATAAGAGTAGTTTATTTGCAGAAAGATTCAGAGACAATTTAGCACACCAAACATGGAAAACAAAATATCTGAGATCTTCAGCAGTAAGTGTTATCTAATTCCTGCACTGAAGGAGGCAGCATTTCTTCCACATGGTTATTTTAATTTTCTATGTTGCTTTCATATATTAAAGGAATTTTTCTATGACATGGAGATCCCAGTCTCCTAATATCAGGAGAAAGCCACAAACAGCAAGGTTACTTCTTCACATCAAAAACATGACCACTGTATCTATTTCATCAACTATTAGCACACAACAGAAGACAAGCAGAGAAGACACCCCACTTGTGATGTACAATTCCTGGAGTAAGCTCAATTAGTAAACAGTAATTTTTTTGTTGTGGTTTTTTTTTTGCATGCAAGAGAAACCTAATTTTGCTTAGTAGTGATAGCCTCTGTGCGCTTTATCAATTTATCTGCTTTTTAAACTAGGCAAAAAAAAAAAAAAAATCCTAGTTGGAGGTGGTACCTGCTTTTAATCCTGTCAGACTTCAGTAAGTATATCCTAACAGAAAAAAATCCTTTTTTGTATTTTGTTCACAAATAGAGAAGTTGACAGATGATAGTATGAAAAGAAGGGAGTAAGATTATGCTCAGTTTCACCAACATGCTGAAATTCTTCCAATGGTCTTTGAAATTGGCAAAATTCTTCCGATGGTCTTTGAATACTTTTGCGGGGGCATGAAAAAGTACTGCTTTAGTAAAAAATAATGCTGTTAGATTTGACTGATTTTTTTTACAATGAAGGGATTTAAGATTTAAAAAAGAGGCAGACCATCACATACTAGTATATATGAAAGTTTCAAAGTAAAAGGTGATGCAATTTAATGGATATAGAACATGTTCATTTCTACACAAAACAACTCCTGTTCATGAAAATTCTAAAGGAGCAAAACTCCCCCAAAAAATCTTTTCAATATTTAATGTAATTTGTCCTCAAGTAAAAACTTTTTCATTTTACTAGCCTACCTCACAAATATCAAAGTTTGCCAACTCACAACAGAGTATTTTTATCAAACTCTTCAAAAATTCAATTTGAGTAAGCTTCTCAAGCTTCAAATCTTCACTTACCGAGAAAGTGTTGATTTCCCTGAGCCAGGTAGGCCTCTTAAGATGAAGAGCAATTTCTGTGAACAACTGAGTCTTTCTTCAGGTAACTGCAAGGAAGAAAAGCTGTGCAATCCTTCTGTACTGTCAGCTTTTAGATCTTTCCAACGCTCTTCTCTGGTTTCACAGAAACCATTATTTTGAAGTCCATTCTGGTCATTATTTCCATTTCTGAAGATCTGGGTGGTTTGGATACCGGTATGATCAGCACAGCTGGTACTCTGATCAAGCAATGGACCATGGCTGTTGATATCCACATTTCCATGGTAACTGTGGTAACTTTTATAAGAAAGTTCACCATTCTGAGAAGGGAGAGCATTTGTTTTTTGTGGTGGAGAATTAACTATCTGAAAATGGGACTGTTGGTTGAATTTAGGAGGAAGAGGTACCCGAGGCACTCTGAAAGATTCTGTTAACTGCCAAGCAGGTCGGAATTCAGGCACTGAGTGGTTCCAATATTTTGAATCTTGTCTGTTATTTTCAGTTTTCCAGCTATTTGTTTCCTCAACAAACGGCTGCTCATTGCTTGATTTCTGACTGTTGTGTTCAAAGAAACACTGTCCATTCTCATAAAATGTTTGTGGGCTGCCCAGCAGTACATGTTGATAATCCTCTTGTGAGGTTTGGCTACAGTTATATGAAGACTGTTGTTCCTGAGAAGTTTCAGTTTCTTTTTCCTGAAAATTAGTATCTAAATTTTCACTTTCCAGCTGGTGAATTTCTTTATAGAACTGGTCCAGTTCATAATCTATTTCTGGTACCACAGAAGAAATAGTCTGCATCTTCTTTGCTTCCTTTCTCCTAGCTCTGTTGTCATGCAATTCGTTCGGATCTCCCTCACTGCTTCTACATTCATTGCAACTGTCATTGTTACTATCAGGAGGCTTGTAAATCGGTCCAATAAATTCTTTGCTTGTAAAAAACTCTTCATCTGATCCATTTCTACTTACTGAGAACAACATACTGCTATTTTTACCCTCACTATCATTAATTGTAAGAAAAGAGCCTTTCTTTTCTTCAACATTAGTGTCACTTATGGATGAAAATGGAGGACTTACATTCTGCAGAGTTTCTGGATCAACTGGATGACTAAGTACAAGATTATTTTCAGGAAGCACTTCATTCAGTTTTTCCAAGACACCAGTAAGTATTTTCTCTTGCTTCTGCATTGCGTGCTGCCCTTGGTTATCTGAGGCATATGCTGGTATCAAATAATTTGCTCTTCTCTCAGTATCCAGTTCCTCCTGTATATGTTGATTATCCTCATCAAAGAGCTTCTTGTAAGTCCCTTCTGTTGACTTTATTTTTTTAGAATATGGTTCAATTGTGATTTCATTCTGACACTCCCAGAGTCTTTCTCTACTTTCAGCATGAAGCATCTTAGAAAAAAAACCCCAAAAAACAAAAGAAACCATTATCAGCATGCACATTTTCCAAGTAAAGTGTAAAAAAAGCAGAAATTATTCAGGCCTATGATACACATCCTCAGACCCTCAACCAGAAGAAAAGCAGACATCACCTGCTAAAGTATTACTTAAAACAAAATTCCCACATTATTGAACACCTTCAGTAAAGAACATTAGTGCTGTAACAGCCTAGCAGTCATAATTTATGATAAACTTTAAATAATTTACATTTTTTTAAAGTATTTGAAAAATTAATTACATCAACAATCTGTTTTCTACTGATCTTCGATAATCTGAGCAGTGTTAATAATCTCTTTAACAAGAAAAACGTGCCATTTTCCAATTTGCAAACTGATGTCTGACATCACAACTAACATTTAATGGAAATGCAAAAACTTCAATCACGAAGATTATCATAGACTCATAGAATGGTAGGGGTTGGAAGGGACCTTTAGAGATCATCTAGTCCAACTCCCCCTGCTCAAGAAAGTTCACCTAGATCAGGTTGCATAGGAACATGTCCAGGTGGGTCTTGGAGACCTCCAAGGAAGGAGACCCCACAACCCCTCTGGGCAGCCTGTTCCACTGCTCTGTCACCTGAACAGTGAAATAGTTTTTTCTTAAGTGGAACTTTTTGTGTTCCAGTTGCATCCCATTACCCCTTGTCCTGTTGCTAGATACCTTAGAAAAAAAGGGATGCCTCAACCTCCTGCTACGCACCATTCAGATATTTGTAAATATTAATATGACCCTCCTCAGTCTCCTCTTGACTAAACAGCCACAGTTCCCGCAGCCTTTCCTCATAAGGAAGGTGTTCCAGTCCCCTGATCCCTGTGCTGGACTCTCTCCTCAAGTTCTCTGTCCCTCTTGAGCTGGGGAGCCCAGAACTGGACACAGGACTCCAGATGAGACCTCATCAGGGCAAAGGAGAGGCGGAGAAGAACCTTCCTTGACCTGCTGGCCACACTCTTCTTGATGCTTCCCAGGATGCCATTGGCCTTCTTGGCCACGAGGGCACATTGCTGGCTCATGTTCAGTTTATTGTCAACCAGGACTCCCAGGTCTCTCTCTGCAGAGCTGCTCTCCAGCAGGCCAACCCCCAGTCTGTACTGGTGCCTGAGGTTGTTCTTTCCCAGATGCAGGACTCTGCACTTGCCCTTGTTGAACCTCATGAGGTTCCTCTCTGCCCAACTCTCAGGCTGGTCGAGATCCCGCTGAATGGCAGCACAGCCTTCTGGGGAATCAGCCAGTCCTCCCAGTTTGGTGTCATCAGCCAACCTGCTAAGGGTACACTCTGTCCCCTTATCCAGGTTGTTGATGAAGATGTTGAACAAGTCTGGTCCCAGAACTGATCCCTGCGGAACTCCACTGGCCACAGGCCTCCAACTCGATTCTGTGCCACTACTTTCTGTGACATGAACTGAACTCAGCTAATTCATTTAACATCAATCAACCATATGTTGCACGGTATTTATAATTTGGTACTAGTCAAGTAAGACTTAAAATTAAAGCTGCAATCCGTTATTATATATCTGTTTTTTGGAATAACTAAAGGCCTTTGTTAGGGACCAAGACCACTTGCTTGCACGTTTTCCAAAACACAAAACAATGAAGCCCTGCCCCAAATAGACTGCATTCTAAGAATGAGCCAATAAACTTCTGAAAGCGCAATTAAAAACACAGCAGTATGACAGTGACCACCATGCTATTATCTTATTTAGAATTACCTGGCTTTTCCTTCATATTCTAAAGTGTAAATACAATGCAATAAAAAGCAATAGTCATCTTATTACATATCAAGTGCCATGTAGTTTACTCAGCAAACTCCCCCCACAAGTAAATGCAGTACCAAATATGAAAGAATTTTTCCTACTAGAGGGTTTATTCTGCTGCTTTTTGTGAATGTTTCAACTTTCTAGGAGTAAATGTTAATAAAATGTCACATGCTCTTCATTCTGGAGAAGAAAGTTTCTTCCTCTATCTGAGAAGTTGAAGGAACATTTATCATCCCATGTTCACTTGCAGAACTGACAAGAAGAGGTCCTACTCTGGGCACTTACCTAATATCCAAAGGAATAGAATCCTGCCATCCTCAGTCTCAAAATGTCTAAGCCAAGGAGATTTTACTGTTTGCATTTTTTACTACTTGGAAATAGCACTAATGTCAGGAGAATAAAGACAGCCATACAATTGTCTCTTTTCCTTAGAATCCGTGGAACAATGCTGTGAGCACTAGTCTGTCCTCTTCTCCATATATACACATTTTGTGTGTACCTCCAGCTTCTCAATTCCTTCTTTTTGTAAAGTATGACATTACATGAACTGTGGGCTCTGTCCCCATCTATCAAAAAATATTACCCTACCTCCACTCAAAATCAGACTGAGAAAAAAAAATAAGTGTCAAGTCGCTTTATGAGTTTCTATGTCCTCATCTGTCTTCTGGGATAGTGTTTAAGCGCCCATATTTTGATGTGGAATGAAAACAGACACCATGTGAATATCTGCTGCATGACAGTCTCTCTAATGATGGAGGATACTGCTCTGTGACTGTCTCACACAGGAATAGCCTTCCCCACTAATCCTTAGTAGACTTTTTCTGACAATGTTTGGGACAGTGAAGTTACATGTGAAAACATCTCCATCTGTATTTTCAGCAAGCATGGGGCAAGTATTTGCTGAGAATGTGCAATCTATTTGATAGTCCTCAAAGCCAACTGGTACAGGTTTGTTGTAGTTTTGTAAAGAACTAGTTTTAAGTGTCGAACCTGTGCTAGCATCTGTGATTCACCAAGCTCGTGCTTGCAACACTAAATTATAATTTCAGTTAACCTGACAAACATTCAGAACATTCAACCAACTCAAAGCCTTAGGCTTCACCTATACAATAAGTTTCCAAACAGAAAAAGAAGGCGTATGTGGCAGAACTTACAGACGGAGGATACGGACTGGCTTTGTTTGCGTGACCACCTCTTTCTGGGTACGGAAGTGACAGAGTAGGCAGGCGAGCGTTCCTCAAGCGGAGCCAGGCCCCACCTCAGGGCCGCGGGAAGCCAGTGCTGCTCCCGCAGCGGGCTGGCGCTAGTGGAGACGCCCCTGGGGGCCGGAGGCGACCGTGCGGCTGCGGGGGCCGCCAGCCCCAGCTCTCGGGAGCTGCCGGCCGCCACCTACGCCTATAATGTTAGGGAACCTCCGCGTCACACATAGTTCTCTCAGTCTGGTGTCACTGTCCCAAGGCCTCACTGTCCCACAGCCTCAGCAGCCGGCACCCCCTCTCTGTCCCTTTCCCCGCCCCACCGCCACAGCCTGAACACTCGGCCACGGTTCCCCTTTGCCAGACGTCGGTGGCGGCGGTGAGAAGAGCGTTCCCGGCCCAGCCACAACCACATGCAGGCAAGGAGACCAACCTCAAGGCAGAGGCGCGCGCCTGCCCGTCCTCTGCCGCCTCGGCGAGCAGCGTACTCCCAGCACGCGGGGGAGGGGACCCCGGCACCCCCTCGCCCTCAAAATGGCGCCACCTCCCCCCCCACCCCCGCAACCCACAGCTCTTACGGGACTTGTAGTTGCGCCGGGTCGGACGGTGGCCTACAACTCCCAGCATTCCCCCGTTGGGGAGGCGGAGCGGAGGAGTGAAGCGGGCTCTGAGCGCGGGAACGCGGTGCGCGGGCAGGAGGCGGTACGGATAGGTCCCGGGCGGGGCAGGTTCCCGGTTCTCGCAGAAGTGATTTAAAGCAACGTGGGAGCGGGTTTTTGCGTCATTTTAAACTCTTTCGGGGCCTGTATTTTCAGCCCGTAGGGAGGTGGTGCGTTTGTGAGGGCAGAGGCAGTCTCCGCAGTTTCCCAGCTTGGGGACCTGCTGGCTCTACGGCAATAAAACCAGTTTCTCGAACTCATTATTGAAACATCTGATGCATGGTTCTGGGTGGAAGAGAAATATTTTTGCACGGTTACGAAGTTCTGATGAGGATTGTTTTATATGTAAAATCTGTCCCATTTTCCTAGACATGTATTATGCTTACATGGATTTGCAACTTTTCCCTGCGGTGTATGTAAGAGTGTCTTTTTTTCTATGATGTGACTACGCTATTATTAATTTTTTTCCTGAATCTTGTGGTATTATGTAGAACAAACCACAATTTTCCAAAGAAACAGTCTTGCAATGGTAATTTATGCCCAATTTTCATTAGTGCATACAGCAGCTCTTGCTGTGCCCAATACAAAAACTTGCAACATTCATGCTTTCAGATAAATTGTGAATATTTTTTAGTTGCTATAGCTTATGTACCCTCTGAAATCAGTTAATTTGTTATAAATGTTGAAACAGTGAACGTTAAAATCCATGTCAGGTATCTTCCAGTGACCCTGCAGTCTCCTTTAATGTGCCATACAATAGCTTTGTTGAAAGGTATGGATGTGTCTTTGGCAGCATTTGAATATAGATCAGAAGGGAACTTCTGATCACAAGTGACTTTCCTGATTCTTCCCATTTACTAAGCTTTGTTAAGATTGGTGCTCTTCTAGTTTAAAAATGACTGAAATATATATTGTATGAATGCCACCGTTGTAGCATCAAGTATTTTTCCATATTGATTTGCACTTGACGGTGCTAACCAGGTTGGGAAATCTGTGTGCAACTGCTTTGAAGGCATAAGGGTGGCATAACCTTGTCACTCCATTCTAGACTGGAAAAACAATGTGTGACTTCTCTTAGGAGAGAGGACCAGCCTTATTGTTAGACAAGGGCTTGCTGTGGCTTTGAGGCCTGCATTTTGTACCATATTTTGGAATTCACAGTCAAAGAGACAAATTCTAAAGCTATTTTGAAGTAAAGAAAAATTCAGAAGGAATATCTGAATTGGTAATTTCTGATGTAAGGCTTTTTTTTTTTTTTTTTTGGAGGGAAAGCAGGAAATGTCATGAAGAATTGACTTTTGCTACCAAGAAAAATGTAGAGATGCAAGATATGCAAAGGAGAATGTTATTGCAGGTTGGTATAGTTCTAACATAAGTATTTTTCGAAATACAAAGAGCTACACTGCTTTATTCATCTACCTTTTCTTTCATGAGGTTATCTAAAGATAATAAGACTAGTCCCTAATTTTAATCTTAAAAATACTTTGCAACCAGGATTCTTCGCTTTTTTTTTTTTTTGAGAATTCTTTTCTAATAGTAATATTATTGACTACTTAATCCTAAGGAAAAAAGTATTTTATATCTGAAATAATAATTATGTGCTTCTCTACACAAGGTAAATAATGAAAAGCCCTAGTTAACTATTTAGAGAGAATAAGAATATGCTGCACATTGACATTTGAAGGTAGTGTCTCGATATCAGAGCTCTCTGGTGCTTCACTGTTATGTATCTAATAATTGTCTTCAATATATTTAACCTAGAGAATTCTCCCAATACTTGTATCTAATGAAATAAGCCACATGTTACAACAGACAATACCCTAATGTCATTTTTTCAGTTTCATTGAGGGTAATAAAAACATACTTTCCCTGATGATATTACTACAGCTGCTACAGATCCCACATGGGAAGATGAGACAAAGCCATGAGAAACAGAATCCTCAGGCTGCACTAGATGATGTAAGAAGAGGTAGAATAGAGTGGGTTGGAAGGGACCTTTAGAGATCATCTAGTCCAACCCCCTGCAGAAGCAGGTTCACTTGAGATTGACTTTTGCAATTATGTGTTAATATGGAATGATAGCTCCATCATTTTGGTCTCGTGCCTTGATCTTGTTATCAGACTCGACATAGCAGAGTGCTCCTTCTTCTTCTCATAACGCTGTCCTTCTAATAACACTTTAATAAGACACACATTGAGTTCAAGAGGTCTAGTTACATACTTATATTTAATCATGACTCTTTTTAAAGGGTAATCACCTTGGGTCTTAGTTTGTCTTGCCACTCTGTACTTCACTAAATCTTGTTAGAGAAAGTGAAGCTTCAAGATGATTTAGGAAATAGAGGGAATACCCTTGCATGGTTCTTTGAATCTAAATCAAGCTATACTTAGGAAAAAATTCTGGTGACTATACACAGAACTGGTTTACTTTACTGGTTTATTTATATGGAAAAGAGATATACTGATATGTAAATGTCAGATCAATGTTACGGTGACAAAAACTCATAACAGTTTTTTTAAAATTTTCAATGTTAAGCTTAAGAATTAAGAATTCTATGTGATAGTTTTGATAGAGTTCTATCTTTTTAACAAAAAATATCCCTACTGGCTATTGGAGACAGAAATATTTTTTGATGCAAGTAACAGGTTCTAGTAGTGATATTTAGGACATGGAGAGTCAAGTATTTCTTTTGGTTATGGTGTAAGTAGGTGGCACTTTTTTTTAATATTGTTAATTTATTCCCTTCCAGTATAGGGTAAAACTTTTTGAAGATAAAAATGGTGGGGAGAAAATAAACGGAACATCTTATCAGTTTATTTTGAAGGTTCTTGAGATCTTTGATGTAGTGGTTTTTGGCTGAAATCTGCATGATGGGTAGATGATTTTTTTTTTTGGTCAGTGAAGTGCCTGCTCTGTAAGTCAGATCTCAAGCGCTATAGCAAAACAGAACTAAACAATGATAAGATTTAACCTTTGTTGTAAGGCAAAGTGCTTTAGAAAATATAGCAACTGCTGGCTTACAGAAAAACTGAGCTTATAGGTTATGAAATGATAGGGGAAAACAGACCAGGAAAACATGATTCTGAGCAGTGTGTTTCAAAGTAGAGCATGGGGAATTTTTGCGGAGAGACACTCAAGGTGAAGGTCCAGGCTCTGCTTAGTCTGCAAGAATAAGAATATCTAAATAGCAGCTCAGATTTACATAAAAATAAAGCAGACTGGGTATAATGCCTTCAGTAGGCTTAAATTCAATGGGGCATTAAAATAAGTAGCTTTAAATAGAGGGCAGGCCATGGAATAGTAAAAGGAAAAAGTGTGAGGAGAAGAAAAAGAACTTTGGGTGGAGCAACTGAAAAATACCCTGCATTTTCCACAGCAGAATATGTTAAAGTATTGAATGCTTAATACATTAATGACTGTTTAAATGAGATGGTGATGAGATACTACAGAAGCTTAGTTATGGCAATGTTAACAACCCTACTGTTTTGTAGATTACTTGTTCCTTTAAGCTGTGTAGTTGTACGTGAAATTACTTTTATTTCAATACTTGATGTTTAACAACTGAGATGCTCACCTTTCAGATACAATTTACGGTAAACATTTCTGAAGTATTTTTCCCATTTTGTCATACTAACAGCATTAATATTTAGGTTTTGCACTTTCCCTCTCCCACCTCCTATCCTACATCTCAATTAAGGGTGGAAAGCATTTAAATCAATTAAAGGTAACTCAGAGGAGAAACTAATTTAATTCACTGATGAACTGAGCTAATCATGAGGGCAAGAAAGACTGCTGGTACAGTGTACTAATTCTTTACTGTTGTACCTGTCAGCAAGGCATTAAGGGAAGAACTTTTTTTTTTCCTGACTAGTGTGGCTTTTTAAATGCTGACTGCCATATGTTATGTTAGTGTTAAGTTTTAGACATATGCTGATCAAATAGCTGGAGTAGTCAGGGGTTAGCAAGAAGATTCCATTAAATTTATCAAAAACACAGCTGTTAGGCCACACGAGAATTAAAAAAAAACAGAGCTGACCAACAATAAACTGGTATTAGAAGCCTTAATGGCTTGTGTGTGAATACTCTCTAACTTATTCCTATCAGATAGCAAGATGATAAGATTTTTTTAGCTAAAGCATAAAAGATGCACTGATTGGTGGTGCAATAAAGCACTGTCACTTCCTGACTGCAGTAAAGAGGCAGATTCTGTTTCAGAACACTAACAGTCTAAATGATGTTTTTGGCCCCTGTGGCTCTGTAGCATGAAACATGGAGTGATAGAATCATAGAATGGTAGGGATTGGAAGGGACATTTAGAGATCATCTAGTCCAACTCCCCTGCTCAAGCAGGTCCACCTAGATCAGGTCGCATACGAACACGTCCAGGTGGGTCTTGAAGACCTCCAAGGAAGGAGACTCCACAACCCCTCTGGGCAGCCTGTGCCAGGACTTTCTCACCCTCACAGTAAAATAGTTTTCTCTTATGTTTAAATGGAACCTGTTCTGTTCCAGCTTCATCCAATTACCTTTTGTCCTCTTGCTGGCTACTATAGAAAAAAGGGATGTCCCAACCTCCTGATACACACCATTTATATATTTGTAAATATTAATAAGATCCCTCCTCAGTCTCCTCCCGACTAAACAGCCCCAGTTCCTGCAGCCTTTCCCTGTATGAAAGGTGTTCCAGTCCCCTGATCATCTTGGTGGCCCTGCGCTGGACTCTTTCTGGAAGTTCTCTGTCCCTCTTGAGCTGAGGAGCCCAGAACTGGACACAGGACTCCAGATGAGGCCTCACCAGGGTAGAGTAGAGCGGGAGGAGAACTTTCCTTGACCTGCTGCCCACACTCTTCTTGATGGGTCCCAGGATGCCTTTGGCCTTCTTGGCCACAGGGCACATTGCTTGGCTCATGTTCAGTTTATTATCCATAAGGACTCCCAGGTCTCTCTCTGCAGAGCTGCTCTCCAGCAGGCCAACCCCCAGTCTGTACTGATGCATGGGGTTGTGCCTTCCTAGATGCAGGACTCTGCACTTGTCCTTGTTGAACCTCGTGAGGTTCCTCTCTGCCCAACTCTCAAGCTGGTCGAGATCCCACTGAATGGCAGCACGGCCTTCTGGGGAATCAGCCAGTGCTCCCAGTTTGGTGTCATCAGAGAACTTGCTGAGAGTACACTCTGTCCCCTCATCCAGGTTGTTGATGAAGATGTTGAACAAGACTGGCCCCAGAACCGATCCCTGTGGAACTCCACTGGCCACAGGCCTCCAACTCGACTCTGTGCCATTGATCACCACCCTCTGGGCTCTGTCATTCAGCCAGCTCTTGATCCACCTCACTGTCCACTCATCCAAGCCACACTGCTTGAGCTTTCTGATAACGATGTTGTGGGAGACAGTGTCAAAAGCCTTGCTGAAGGTAGATGACATCTGCTGCTCTCCCCTCATCTAGGCAGCTGGTTATGCACTCCTAGAAAGCTATCAGGTTGGTCAAACAGGATTTCCCCTTGGTGAAGCCATGTTGACTCCCCCTGATAACCATCTTATCCTTCAGTGATAACATTCAGGATGAGTTGTTCCATCATCTTTCCAGGGATGGAGGTGAGACTGACTGGCCTGTAGTTTCCTGGGTCATTCTTCTTGCCCTTTTTGAAGAGTGGCGTGACATTGGCCTTTCTCCAGTCCACAGGCACTTCACCTGTCCTCCATGATTGTTCAAAAATGATGGAGAGAGGCTTAGCAATCACATCAGCCAGCTCTCTCAGCACTCTAGGATGCATCCCATCAGGACCCATTGACTTATGAGCTTTAAGTTTGGCCAACAAGTCTTTAACCTCTCCTCTTCCTCCCAGGGCAACTCCTCTGCTGTCCTGGCCATCCTGTTATCCTTGCTGGACTGGGCTTCCCAAGGGTCAGCCTTGGCCATAAAGACTGAAGCAAAGAAGGCATTCAGTACTTCGGCCTGCCCTGCATCCTCAGACACCAGGGCACCCTCAGTGTTTAGCAGCGGGCCCACATTCCCCCGGCCATCCTTCTGCTGCTGATGTACTTGAAAAATGCCTTATTACTGTCCTTAACATCCCTGGCTAAATTTAATTCTAGAAGGGCTGTAGCCTTCCTAGCTGTACCCCTGCATGCCCTGGCAATGTTCCTATACTCTTCCCAAGAAGCCAGGCCCTGTTTCCACCTCACATAGATGTCTGCTTTCTGCCTGAGTTGTCCCAGCAGGTCCTTGCTCATCCATAATATTTTATTATTCTCTTCCCACACACATCTCCAAAGGCGCTTACCACTTTAGGATCCTATCTGAGAAAGAGAGTTCAGAGAGAAAGATACTTCTGCAGCTGACTTGTGATGGTACGTTTTGGAAGGGAGTAGTAGTTTTTATTTTAATAGACTGACTGACTTTAGTAAGGCATTTAATCATACTAGTATTCCACTGTAGCTGTTATATATTAGGTGGAGAAAGCTGATGAGTGAGTGGTGTAAAAAGCTTCCTGCAGTCCTCATCCTGAAAAGTAACACAGTGTTATCTCTAGTAATTTTTTTTTTAATGAAATATCATAGAGTACTTAAAGATTCTTGTCTTTTTATTGGAAAACAACCAAGAGACAGATACAAGTAGGTATTTTTGGTAGAGTTAGACTTGTTAGTACTAAGATTAAAGCCATGCTTGTTAGCCTTTAGAATTAATATTGCTCATGTATGAAAGCTAGTAGCTTCTGAGTGTCAATTATTCATCTGTTTGATTTTTGTTTACATGGAGACAGTGTTGGAAACAGCACTCGCAGAGACAGCAAGAGTCTAAAAATTCCAGTCATCTTAAGTCAATGTTTCCATGTGGCTTCCTTGCAAATTACTTAAGAGACATATGAGATACTAAAATTAGTTGCAAAGTTAACTCATGTTTGTAATAATGTCAGCCATTTAGCTGAAGAGCCAACACTAAAAAATGACAATTTTCTTCTTTCTCTGACACAAAACACTACACCTGCAAGTGGCAGGCAATAACTCTCCCTCCTACATGGCAAAAACATTTTAGCTGGGAAGGGATCAATGTATAAATATGTATTTCACCTGATTTTTTTTCTCTAGTAAAATATCTTTAATAGAATTGTTGGAGAATTATAAAGGAAACAGACAAAGGAGTGTGGGCAGCAGGTCAAGGGAGGTTCTTCTCCCTTTCTACTCTGCCCTAGTGAGGCCTCATCTGGAGTCCTGTGTCCAGTTCTGGGCTCCTCAGCTCAAGAGGGACAGAGAACTTCCAGAAAGAGTCCAGCGCAGGGCCACCAAGATGATCAGGGGACTGGAACACCTTTCATACAGGGAAAGGCTGCAGGAACTGGGGCTGTTTAGTCGGGAGGAGACTGAGGAGGGATCTTATTAATATTTACAAATATATAAATGGTGTGTATCAGGAGGTTGGGACATCCCTTTTTTCTATAGTAGCCAGCAAGAGGACAAAAGGTAATTGGATGAAGCTGGAACAGAACAGGTTCCATTTAAACATAAGAGAAAACTATTTTACTGTGAGGGTGAGAAAGTCCTGGCACAGGCTGCCCAGAGGGGTTGTGAAGTCTCCTTCCTTGGAGGTCTTCAAGACCCACCTGGGTGTGTTCATATGTGACCTGATCTAGGTGAACCTGCTTGAGCAGGGGAGTTGGACTAGATGATCTCTAAAGGTTCCTTCCAACCCCTACCATTCTGTGATTCTATGAAAAGGGAAAAGAGAATTTACCTAGGGTGGAAACAAAAGCATCCTTTTCACAAACCTACTACATTAGAAAGAGAATTTAAATAAACATGGTTAAAAAAAAGAAAAATGTACCCTTATATTTCTTAAATTTTTTCAATTTTTACTTTTCTGTGCTGCCTTGATTTTGCCCAAAGTTTTTATAAATGGAAACAAAAGCTACTTTAGGATTCAGTTAAGTGGTTTTAATTTCTCTTGGATAACTCGTGATGTTAGAAATGTAACTTTTTTGTTAGTTTGCATTCAAATAAAAACATCAGTTGGCTTTCAGTCAAATTCTTTGTTATTTTTGCTGGCCCTTCATCAGACTCAGGTGATGACTGTATGGAGGGGTTTGCTCAACTGTTGCTATTACAGTCACATAATGTTAATCGTTAGATAGGGAAGTTGATAGAACAATTAATAATTTACCAATAGCAAAAGCAGGTCTTCTTGGTTCTCTGCTGTGTAGTCCCTTCCTTCTTCCTTGTGTTAGTTCACCCTCTTGTTGAGCTGACTGACCTTGCTAGCCAGGAGACAGTCTTGTAAAAAAACACCATAAAAATTTTACACCTTCCATTCTATTCCTTCCCTTATTCTGCCTCAGACAATAGGATTTTGTCAGACAATATTTCTCTGTAGTGAATCATTAGGGAATTCCGAGGTCTACAGCACTGAGTCATTCTAGGACCCAGCTTCCTTCCAACTATTCTGCATTGCACAGTGGGTTGCTAGAATGGTTTGAAAGTCTGTGTCACTTCTCAACTCTCAGCTCTCTTCCTGAGAGCTCCCTGTCTGTTCAGTCCTGTGAGGTGTATCTTAGAGCTTCTCTTTAAATAAAGATATGACTGGTAAAGTTAGAATGTTTGTCTATTCTGTTTTAAAGTATCCTTAAAGTTGATATGTCTTCATATACTTCTCTGGTTTAAGTCCGTGAGTGAAAAAAACAGAGGGGCTTAAAGGCAAAACATAGAGAGATTCATACATATGAATGCCTGAGTTACTATAATGAGCAAGAAAGCACAGTAAAAATGTTTAGTGAATCTTCTAGTGGTAATGTTACCTTGACAGTTGTTACTACTACTGTTCACATGGAAAGACCAATACTATAAAAGAGTAAGATTACTGAACCCACAGATAAACATAATATCTTGGCAAAGCACCAGTATGGTTTCTGTGAAGGGAGATACTAACACCATCACAAACTTCCAGCAGGTTTGTGAGGCAGGAAGTATGTGCACAAAGAAAAAACAGAGAACATATTTGTATTTTCACATGACATTTGTGCAGGTTCCTTACTAAAAGCTGTTAAACAAAGTTACTGTGGAACCAGAGGAAATGTCCTGTTCTGAGTTGGAAATGTGGTTGAAGGGTGGAAGCAGAAGTACAGTTTAATGGTTACTTTCCAGGTGGAGAAAAGTCAGCAATGCTGTCCTCCAGAAATATTTGGTTTACTGATGATGTTTTGCACAAGTCTTTGATTTTCATCAATGACCCAGAAAAGGAGGTGCACACTGAATACTTGGATGGCGTTAAATTGTGTTGGATAGTCAAATGCTGTCCTGGTGGAAAGAGCTCCAGAAAGTCTCACAAAAGTGAAAAGGTAAAAAGATGTAAAAAGATGGCAGATAGGCTTCAAAGTAGATCAGTGTAGGGTAAAGCATACAATTACTCATCAATACTGGAAGTTTAAATTCATGATGTCCTAAAGACACTGTTGTTAGCTCTCTGAAACCTTTGGCTCAACCTGCAGCAGCAACCAAAAAAAACCCACCACAAACCACTAAACAACGGAGATGTAAGGCATCATCAGGAAGAGTATTGAGAGCAATACAGAGAGTGGTTTGCTCTGTGGGAAATCTCAGTGTACTCCTGTCTTGAGTACAGTGTGCAGTTCTGGTCTGCAAGGCCACAACGAATTTAAAGAAGGAATCAAGGAAGATAAGTAAAATAATCCAAGGGAGAGATGGGCAGTCTTACAAGGTAGGGACTAAAAGAGTTTAGATTCTGGTTGTGAGAAGACAAGGCTCAGCAGCACATGGTCAGATTTTACAACTGAAGGAGGCTCTGTTGAAGGTGAATGCAGAAATAAGAGTTCTTGACCAATGGGTAGTGGGCTTCTATAATCTGCTGCCTAAGTAGACTACAAAAGACACAGTGTCAGCAGGTTCAATACTGGACAATGGGTCCATAAATGGATTCTGAAGGGGGTAGGTAAGTGTGTGCCATACATATAAAAACTAGACATGGAGTATCCCTCTTAAAACTGCTGAGGGTTCTGAGAGTGTATTATGAGCAGGTCAGCTTGACTTCCTAAATAGTATCTGCTTTGCTGTTATTCTTGTTTTATACAGAAGAATACTGCTACCTCAAATTTTGAATGTAAGTTCCCTGTATTTGGTGAAATTGCAGGGACTTGCAAACTGGAAATGTACGGTATGGGTCTGACTCTGGGAATACTATGCTGCTGCTGATGGTGCCACTATTTGGTTATGAAATACAGGGCTAGATGGACTATTGGTCTGACTCGGAAGGACGTTCTCATGGTTGAGAAGATTCTGTGTACTTCTAAGGTACAAAGCGGCTCTTGTCACTGTAGTCTGCTGTTGCAACACAATTTTTTTACAGACAAAAAGCTGTGAGAGTACTGCTGAGTAGAATGTTCTTTGACTGGTGTGTTCATCATTGCTTGAACACTGGGATGTGAACAGCATCTTCAGCATGCATTCTGTCTTTCAAGTTCTGTAGCATCGACTTTATGCCATACTTTAAGAAAAATATTTATTTAGTGCAAATATTTTTAATCTTTCTGAAGTATATAATTTCGCTAAGTAACTTAAACTTATCCTTACTTTTGCCTACACTTTCAGAAGGTGGCAAATCTAGTGAAAATGAGTCAGCTTACAGTCATAAGGTGAGATGTGATTTAAGCCTTAAGTACTGTGTTAAGTTTTGAGCCTCTCACTGGGGCTGGAGCGTGTCTAAAGAAGAGCAATGATACTGGTGAAGGGTCTGGAGAACAAGTTTTAAGAACTTATGGAACTGGGGTTGTATAGCCTGGAGGAAAGGAGGCTGAGATGTGATAACTCTACAACTACCTGAAAGGAGGTTGTGGCAAGGTAAATGTTGGTCACTTCTTCCAAGTAAGAAACAAATGGACAAGAAGAAATGACCTCAAGTTGCAGCAGGGGAGGTTTAGTTTGGGTATTAAGGAAAAAAATCCTTCACTGAAAGGGTTTTCAAGCCTTGGAACAGGCTGCTCAGGGAAGTTACTTAGTCACTGCCCTTGGAAGTATTTAAAAGATGTGTAGATATGGTGCTTAGGGATATGATCTAGCGATGGATGTGGCAGTGCTCAGTTAATGGTGGGACTCGATGATTTTAAAGCTCCTTTTCAACCTCAATGATTCTATGCTTCTGTGACATTTTTGGTGGTAAGAGACCAGGTCTGCCCTCATGAACATGTCCAGAGCTTGTACAAGCTTGTACAGCACAGGTATTCTCTTGTAGGACTGCCTCGAAAAGGGACTGGGTACTTGTTACTCCCTCCCGTAGGTAGAATATCGGTCTTTAACACCTTCCAGGTTATTTTTTTTGCAGAAAATCCATTGCGGCACGTCTGGCTAAGCCACCGAACGAGCGCGTGAGGAGCGGCTCCACGCTGCCTCCTGCTGCCCGCGGCGCAGAGCCTGCCTCCGCCTCGGCCTCGCGACGCCTCATCACGGCGCGGCCGCCCGACGGCCGCCAGCAACGGGTCTCTTCCCACCTCCAACGGCGCGAACGGGCGGCGGACTAGCGGCTGTGCCGGTGAGGAGCTGCGGCTGCGAGCGGCCCCGGGCGGCGCGAGGAGCGGTGTCGGACGGGCTCCCTCCTGAGGGCCGCGCGCGTTACTGCGGCGGGGCGCCGGCAGCCGAGCGCCCGTCACGTACCGCGGCGCCTGCAGCCGCCACCGCTCTGCGGGGATCCGCGTCTCGGCCGTGGCGTAACCGAGCGCGGGTGGGAAAAGGCACGAGGGGAGAATTACTTCCTAAATGTCGAATTCTGACATTTTAGAGAGTCTCAGGGCGGGCACGTGACTGATGGGAGGCCTCGGGACAGCACCCTGTGCCGCTTCTCGAAGCGTTCAGCGCCCCGGGCGTCCCGACTGGTGCCCTCCATCAATAAAACGGCGCAAAACATTTGCCTACGAAGTATGTCAGCACACTAGTGACTGTCACAGTTATGCACGTGGTTTTGCAATTTTGATAGCTATGCGAATGTTTAACTTTTTGTGTTGATTACACGTGCAAGTATATACACATACACACGTGCAAGTGCTCCATAGGAAAAAGATGCATTCATTAACCTAAGATTTTATATCTTGGTAAGTGCAGGTAGATGGCAATGGGGGGTTAAGGGGAAATTGTTAAACCTGCATCAAAAAAGTATATCCTTGACTGCAAGTGCAGGATCCTTCCCAATAGGAAGTAATATAAAATTGTCAGACAATTTATAAGAGATACAAGTATTTGTATCTCTTCTGCGCGGGCAGTAGTACTTTTGTTTTCAGGAAGAGTGGGACAAACCTAATTCACCCAAATATGTAAACATGTGAAGTTTTGGGTCCTGAAAACTGCTGTGGGTTTTTTTTGAGGTTTGGTTTTTTTTTTGGTTTGTTTTTTTCGGAATAGTCCCGTCACTTTATCCTGGTAGGACCGATGTAGCCTTCGTGAAAAGATAAGGATGTTTAACTTCGTTTAAAACTGGAATGGCAGGCTGGTTACAATGTGCTAGCAAGTTCAGAAAGGGTGAGGGAACTTAAAGATTCAAAACACTAGTTGCAATGTCTTGGCTGACATATTCTTTATGTTTCTCATACTAGACAAAGCCCTGGTATAATTTCAGCCGATGTAATGAGTATGACTTATGTTTTAAAAATAATACTCTAAACGCTTCCATTTTCTTCTTATGTGTCATTCATAAACGTAGCATTTTATCTGTAGCAGTGAGAATAAATTGCATCATTTTTTCTGTTTGCGTTTTCCTGTTCAGGCGCCCTTGAAACTCTTGCACTCACTGAAGCAAAACCAAAGGGTCTGATGAGCGATTTCTGCTACTTTTGCTGCTCTTTTTCCGCAGCTATGCAACTTTATTTCCTATCGTTTCACAGCGATCCTTTTGTAATTCGTGTTATTTGGAGGACTTTTTTCGCTAATTTACGTGGCGCACACCAGCAGATAATTAACCGTAGTTCATCTGACATCTGGCAGCCCGCTCCTCTCTCGATCCGGGCCGTTTGCTTCATCCCCCATTCACGGTTCGGTACGTGCCGCAGTTTACGCGGCCGCGACGGCTGAGGTGAGGTGTGCTCTGCTAGCTTGGAAATCGCGCGGTCGCCTTTCTAGACCTAGTTCCTCGCGTTTGGCAGGGATCCGCACGGTGCTGTGCGGCTACCGACGGCCTTCCGGGGGAGGCACGCTCATTCGCAGCCTTCCCAGGGTGGAGAACGAAGAGCTGGACTGGGCCCCGGGGCGCGACTACGCGTGGGGAAGGGTCGTGACTTTTAACACCACCAAACCTCGTCCCCCCGCTCTCTTCATCGCCTGGTAGCGGTGCTCTGCGGCTCACGCCGACGACCGCGCGCAGGGCAGGGCTCGGGGGTCCGGGGCGACGCGGGCTGCCGTGGCGGGGAGCGCGGGCCCTGTAACTGGCGGCTCCGGCCGGTGCCCGTCCGCGGCTGCCGCGCGGGCCGGCAGGGGGCGCTGCTGCCCCACTCTGGCCCCGCTCGCTTCCCTCGGCGGTTCCATTGGAGCAGCCGGAGACAAGTTGGCGCCATTTTGAAGCCGACAGGGGGACCGGGGCGAGCTGCGGAAGGGGAGGGGGTTAGAGGCGATTGGCTGCGGCTACGGCGGCAGCTCCTCTCCGAGCTCGGAGCAGCGGCAGCGCGGAGCGGACCCGCCTGGGACCAGCGAGAAGAGGCGGTTGCGGCGGGGTAAGGAGCTCGGCACCTCGGCCGCGGTTACCCCCACCCCGTCCCCGCTCCATTTTTCCTTTTCTGTGGCGGGGGCGCGGGGCGCGCGCTCGGACCGAGCTCCATGGCCAGCGCGCGAGAAGGGGGAGCGGGGGAGGGGGTGAGACCTTCCCTCGGCCCGTGGCAGAGCCCCCCCTTTCCCATCCCCCTCGACCCTTCGCGGGGCTGCTCCCCTCCCCCCTTTTCCTTGGTCGGCGTTACAAATTAAATTTGCCGCCCCCCCCTTTCCACCCCCTTCCCCCCCCCCCCCGCCCCGGGCGCGGCGGGGCCCCGCGAGGGGGTGACCTTGGCTGGGGTGCGCGCTGCCCCTCGCCCGACGCGGGAGCCTGGAGGTCACCCCCAGCCCCCACTTCCCACCCCCCCAGGTGGCCCGGCGGGCGGTGTCGCGCGCTCAGCGCCGGTGGCTCCTCGCGGCGTGGGGGTTGGGGGGGGCAGGGAGGCTGCTTGCCCGCTTGCCCGTTGTGGCGAGTGCTCGCGGCTCTCTCGGGTGTCCCCTCCGTGCCCCTTGCAGCCGGCCTAGTCCACCGCTCCGGCTGCACCGGGGCTCCCGCCACCGCACGCGGTTGCCCGGGCTTGGTGAGGGGACCCTCCCCTCCCCGCCCGGTTCTGTCTCTCCTCTCCGCACTTAGCAGTGATCCTTAGCCAGGAGGAGGTGGCGGCCGCCGAGGACCGCGGTTTGGTGGGTCTCTACTTATGCGAGCCCGTTTCTTTTATGCTCGCTCTTTTCTTTTTTTTTTTTTTCTTTTTTCTTTTCTTTTCTTTCTTTTTTTTTTTTTCTTCTCTTTCCCTCCCACTTCGCATCAGGCTCTGTTAGAAAGCGCTCGGGAAGGAAGGGGCACTGGTTGCCGCCGACTGGAAGATGAAAAACTATGCATTTTACATCCCAATTGCCAGATGGAAAACAGTTAATTTATAGGTTATGCATTGTTTACATTGAGAGTCTCTGGTCAGGAATCTAGGTCTGTAACTTCATCCCACTGCAAATAAATCACTATCAGTTCTTCAGAACAAATCAACAATTAATGATGATGAACAATCCTGGAAAATAAAACTGCAGCAGACCAGTTCCTACAGAGCTGGATGTTGTCGTGCTAGCGTTATTCTGACTTTTATACTTGCTTCCTGCGCGGTTGCTTGCTGAGAGCTGTGATTATTTTTTTAGGCGTTCTTTTTTCCCATGTAACACAACTGGTGAAGTATTCTCGTGGTGGTCTTTCTTTTGTACTTGCCGGGTAGGTGCTTTGGCTGTAAGTGATTTCTCTTTGCTGGGGACGCAATAGAAGGACCGTTGAAAATTTGAGCGGCTTTATAGTTGAAAATGAGTATCAAGTCACATTTTGGGAAGGAGATGAGATGACGCGCATTCCTTCAGGTTTTCCCCTTCACAACTAGTGGAATGGTTCTGTTTCAGTTGATGGAAATTCTGCTTGGTATGTCTTGCATGCAATATATATGTGCTTTAAATATTATATGTACTTCCATGAAGTAGAAACTCAGGATGATGTTGAACAGCTGAATGTATGCTTTGCTTAGATTACTCTAAAAGAAAACAGAGTATCAGACAATCAGGTAAGATAGTTGAATTGAGGTGTATGTATCATGTTCTTCATCAGCTTTTGAAAGCATGCACTGCTGGAGGAAGTAGTATAATACTTTAGGACTTGCATGACATCTTGTGTCTGTGTTTGAAGCAAGGTTGTACTTTTTTCCTGTGAGGTGGGAGTGTGTGTCTTGTGATTATCTGTGTGGTGTTTTTTTCCTTTTTTTAAAATACAATTCTTACATGGTAGTATTTGCCTATGTGTCCCTTACATTCCCTTTCCTAGTTACTGTACAAGCTGTACAAACCGGAGTTCACTGTTTGATGAAACAACTAAATAAATCAAATTAAAATGGAAAATCAAATGTGTATAACACTTGTACGCTGTGGTTTTTGTCTGACATATAAATATTGGGTTTAGACTGTATGTAGCAAGCTTACATGTGGACTTAAATTGAGCAAGTCAGCTCAGTCATTATTAAGCTGTAATTAAAAATATAAAACCCAACAGTCATTACTAGCATTTGGAAAATCATAGTAATGAAATACGGACATGACCTCAGGCATTATCCATTTTTGGCTCTAGAACAGGAGGCTCTGTTACGTCCTGTAGATCAAAAGAGATGCATTTTGTTTTGGGGTACATTGCTCTTTATTAGGCTCTCAGGTTATACTTTCTTCCCCCTTGTCTTGCCTTTGTCTCTGCAGTTGCAGTTTGTCTTCATACAGAACAGTTAGAGATTGTATGGATATAGGTAAGAGTCTTTTAGTTAGGGATTTTCATTTAAATATTTTTTTGAGTGAATTTTTTCTTTAAGCTTGGTTTTGGAAGAGATGATAAAGGCTACTTGTTGCACAAGAGTTTTCATGGGAGCAATGAATAAGAATATGTGAAGCTGAACAGTAAAAGCATGCAAAGTAGGAAATGGAGGAAAGAATGATACTGCAACTCATTTTTCCTTACCAGTTTCATTCTAATAGCCCTTTCCCTTAATGTTACTTAGCCTAAATACCTACCTTCCTCTTTCCTGACATCATCTCCTTTGACCCTCTGTAGACAAGTTCCTTTTATATTAGAACCAAAAAGTAGTTCTGGTGTGTGGTACTGGCAAGTGGTGAGGTAGTGTATCATACTCCTTTAGAACTGTAGAACTTTAGAAACTTCTAAAGTCAAAGCATTTTTACTTTTAGCACAAAATGTCAGTGTGAAATAATCTTTGGAAAGACAGAGTATTGGAGGCTTTCAATGAGGTTGGAAAATAACTGATATGGGAAAACTGAGGATATTTTATAGAGAAGAATATGTTAGTATGTTGGTTTTTGGTGAAAAGTTTTGTTGATTTACCAGATTGGCAGATCCTCTGGGCAATTTGAACAGCATTGACAGATTCTGGAAGGAATCACATAGACTTTGAAAGAATTGCAAAATGTATTTTTTTAAAAAAAACCCTAAAAATCTCTCCCTGTCCTCTGAAGTAAAACATATAAAAGTTAAGATTATGCATGTATGTAATTGATATACGTATTGCTCTTCTTTTGGTGGCATCTACAGTTGGATGTAGTCTTATAGGAAATGTGGTTTTTTTGTGTGATTGTTTTGATTTTGGTTGTTTTTTTTTTTTTTTAGTTTCAATAGTTAAATATCTCAGAGGTGCAATATGCAAATGAAAAGAAACTTCATTATTTTATAAGTTAGTAGTTTATTTCAGAAACTCTTGGAGCATTTTTGATTTCTCAATAAAAATGCTATTAATTTGAATACTTACTGTAAAACATCTAACTTGAAGCAGTTCCGTGAAATACAACTTATATTTTAACTTAATTTTTAAGAAGCGAAATATTAAGGCCTCTGCCTTTTTTAAAGGATTATTACTCTCTATCTCTGCATATACTGCTTCTCAGGCTTTTCAAAAGTGTGAGGAGGTTCTTGATGTAGTTTCTAAGGATTAAGACCTTGGTTACTCTGTCCCCATCACTGGAATACTACACTTTCACTTAAAATCCCAAGCACTGCAAAAATATTCTGCTTGTTTTATACTGCTTGATTTTGAACTGTGTTATTTCATCTCATGACAGCTTTAGTGTTAATACACTTCAAGAAATACTTGTTTTCCAAAAAAAGTGCCATACCTCATTTGTAACAGATGGACGTGTTTGTAGTAATTATGTTGTGTTCGTCACCATTTATATGGTAGTACTGTAACCAGGGATCAGGACCCCATCTGGGGTTTTGTAATTTAGACCCGGTTCTTTAAAAATCAATGCCAGACAATGCTAACCCTATGTACTTTTTCTTTGGCTTAATTAGAAAGCTTGGTGGATATTTCTCCTGCTCAGATGAGATGCTTCACTTACAGACTTTTTAATGGAAAAAAAAGACATGAAGTTAGCAGTCAGAGTGTTATTGTCTTAATTGCTTCCATTTATTTACCTAAGCCACATTTTGTAGCTCTTCTTAAACAGAATGAGATTCATCTAAAGCATAATTGTTAACCACTTAGAAAGTAACTGTTGAGTGAGGTTTTCCACCTTGTGTGTAAGTACGGCAATTGGTTGTCTACAAGTTCTTTCAAACCATCCTCTGCTTCTCACTAAGACATCCCCAGCATATGTGCATTGTAGCTGAATTCAACATCAACAGTCAGGATTCTGAAAGTCTTAGAAAGGAGGGGAAAAGAAAAAAAACACATTTCAAAAAAAATCCCAACAAAACCAACCCAGTTATCCATACTAGATGCAGACATATTGCTTTGAGGAAGTCTTTAAAACATTACAACTTGCTGTATGTAATCTTTGAGCCACCTTGAGTTTGTTCAACTTCTATTGGTACTGCTTTGATACTTGGATATAGGTTTTCAGGGAAGGCAATCAGATTTCTGGGTAGTCTTTGGCACTACATTTGTTAAGTTTCTGTTCTTACGAAAAAGAACAGATGAGTTGTCATTTATGAAAAATGAGCAGAAGATACTCAATGGAAACTATTATCTTTAGGGCTTTTTTTCTGTTTGCCTAGTTAAAATCTGAAGAAATTTTCATTGGGAAAAGGTACAGAGGTGTTAAATGGTTTACCATTAAGTGTGGCAATTATTTTGGTGTTTGATAGCTCAGTATAGAGCATTGTGTGTAGTTCACACCTATATATAGAAAACAAAGTGTATGAAAGATACTGTAGCTTTTTACAACAGTAGTTTGTGAAATTTTTTGTGTGGGATGATGTCTGTGCACGCTGTGTGCCACTGAGAGCTTTTCCAGGGTCTAAGGCAGACAAATTGTGAACACCTTAATTCCTGCTGTATAGTTAGGTTTACATTGGGATTTCTTCCTCTGAGAATATGAACTACTCAGAATAAGGCTGTAACATTTTGCCTTCCTGTTTTGCTTTTTTTTTTTTTTTTTTTTTAATTAAAGAATGAATAACTCCAATGATAAACAGAGGATTTGTGAGGGAGTTTTCTAGAGAGATAGCAAGGAGGAGATGCATTTCCCTTCCATTTACCCGGCTTAGATTATACAGTCTGTAATTCTTGGAAGCATTTCTGTAACTGCGGGAATTAAGAACAGAGATTCTCATGCGTGCACAATTTTTGGACAGAAATATTCTTTGCTCATTTTTAATGGCTGATATATCTGTGCTTTGAGAACTCAAAACACTTTTAAAGTCTTCAAGTTATAAACATTGCCTGTAGTAATCTGTCCATCAGTGTTATATATGAGCACATTTAGAGTAACTTTTTATTTCTTAATGGATCATTGCCCCCTTAATCTTCTGTATTATAGACAAAAATACCTTAAAACAATATTCAAATTGCAATTCCTCTTTAAAACTCAAAACAATTTTAATTCTGTCCTAAGTACATGTTACGGTAGTCTTTCATTATAATTTATATATACATGTGTTTTAACTGGCTGTATTTAGGAATTAGAGTTGCATGTCAAAGTTGGCTGACATATTTCAGAAAAAGCTGGAAAATGTGAAAGAAATTGTCAAGGAACTGTGGGAAGAGAAAGCATATCTAGTGATTTAAGTGATTGACTGTCAATTCGGAATACTGAAATTCTTTCTGTCAGTTTCTTGTTTTCCTAGATAAGTCTGTTTAAACCAAACTTCCCACAAGAGCTTATTAGTAGTGTACAGATTTCCTGGGAGACAAGACTCTAGACCCCAGCGTCTGTATGGCTCAACAGAAGCTTTTGTTTCAGACATAGAATCACAGAATCATAGCATGGTACAGGTTGGAAGGGACCTTTTAGAGATCATCTTGTCCAACCCCCCTGCAGAAGCAGGTTCACCTAGATCAGGTCGCATAGGAACATGTCCAGGTGGGTCTTGAAGACCTCCAAGGAAGGAGACTCCACAACCCCTCTGGGCAGCCTGTGCCAGGGCTCCATCACCCTCACAGTGAAATAGTTTTTTCTTACATTTAAGTGGAACTTTTTGTGTTCCAGCTTCATCCCATTACCCCTTGTCCTGTTGCTAGCTACTATAGAAAAAAGGGATGCCCCAACCTCCTGACACCCATCCTTTAAATATTTATAAATGTTAAAAAGATCTCCCCTCAATCTCCTTTTCTCCAGACTAAACAGCCCCAGTTCCTGCAGCCTTTCCTCATAAGGAAGATGATCCATTCCCCTGATCATCTTGGTGGCCCTGCGCTGGATTCTCTCCAGCACTTCCCTGTCCTTCTTGAGCTGAGGAGCCCAGAACTGGACACAGGACTCCATATGTGGCCTCATCAGGGCAGAGTAGAGGGGGAGAAGAACCTCCCTTGACCTGCTGGCCACACTCTTCTTGATGCATCCCAGGATGGCATTGGCCTTCTTGGCCATGAGAGCACATTGCTGGCTCGTATTTAGCTTATCAATCAGGATTCCCAGGTCTCTCTCTGCAGAGCTGCTCTCCAGCAGGTTGATTCCCTGCCTGTACTGGTGCATGGGGTTGTTCCTTCCCAGATGCAGGACTCTGCACTTGTCCTTGTTGAACCTTATGAGGTTCCTCTCTGCCCAACTCTCAAGCCAGTCGAGATCCCGCTGAATGGCAGCACGGCCTTCTGGGGAATCAACCAATCCTCCCAGTTTGGTGTCATCAGCCAACTTGCTGAGGGTACACTCTGTCCCCTCATCCAGGTTGTTGAAGATGTTGAACAAGAGTGGCCCCAGAACCGTTCCCTGTGGAACTCCACTGGCCACAGGCCTCCAACTCGACTCTGTGCCATTGACACCACCCTCTGGGCTCTGTCATTCAGCCAGCTCTCGATCCACCTCACTGTCCACTCATCCAAGCCACACTGCTTGAGCTTTCTGATGAGGATGTTACGGGAGACAGTGTCAAAAGCCTTGCTGAAGTGAAGGTAGATGACATCCGCTGCTGTCCCCTCATCTAGCCAGCCGGTTATGCACTCATAGAAGGCTATCAGGTTGGTCAAACAGGATTTCCCCTTGGTGAAGCCATGTTGACTCCCCCTGATAACCATCTTATCCTTCATATGTTCAGTGATAACATTCAAGATGAGTTGTTCCATCACCTTTCCAGGGATGGAGGTGAGGCTGACCGGCCTGTAGTTTCCTGGGTCATCCTTCCTGCCCTTTTTGAAGACTGGCATGACATTGGCCTTTCTCCAGTCCTCAGGCACCTCACCTGTCCTCCATGATTGTTCAAAAATGATGGAGAGAGGCTTAGCAATCACATCAGCCAGCTCCCTCAGCACTCTAGGATGCATCCCATCAGGACCCATTGACTTATGAGCTTGAAGTTTGGCCAACAAGCCTTTAACCTCTTCCTCTTCCACCCAGGGTAAGTCCTCTGCTGTCCTGGCCTTCCAGTTATCCTTACTGAGCTGGGCTTTCTGAGGGTCAGCCTTAGCCATAAAGACTGAAGCAAAGAAGGCATTCAGTACTTCGGCCTGCTCTGCATCCTCAGACACCAGGGCACCCTCAGCGTTTAGCAGCGGGCCCACATTCCCCCGGCCATCCTTCTGCTGCTGATGTACTTGAAAAATGGCTTATTACTGTCCTTAACATCCCTGGCTAAATTTAATTCTGGAAGGGCTGTAGCCTTCCTAGCTGTACCCCTGCATGCCCTGGCAATGTTCCTATACTCTTCCCAAGAAGCCAGGCCCTGTTTCCACCTCACATAGACGTCTACTTTCTGCCTGAGTTGTCCCAGTAGATCCTTTCTCATCCGTGGAGGCCTCCTACCTCCTTTTCCTCCTTTCTTGCACATTAGAATACACTGATCCTGGGTTTGGAGGAAGTGATCCTTGAAGACTGACCAATTCTAATTGGCACTTCTGTCTTCTAGAATCATATCCCATGAGATCCGTCCAAGTAGATCTTTGAAGAGGCCAAAGTAAGCTTGCCTGAAATCCAGGGTCACAGTCCTGCTTTGTGTCCTGCCTCTTCCACACAGGATCTTGAACTCTACCATCTGATGGTCACTGCAGCCGAGATTGCCTCCAACCTTCACATCCCCAACCAGGCCCTCCTTATTTGTCAGTACCAGGTCCAACAGCACACCCCTCCTTGTTGGTTCCTTAATCATCTGCGACAGGAATTTGTTGTCAGCAATCTGTAGGAACCTCCTGGACTGCGTGTGCTTGGCTGTGTGGCTATCCCAGCAAATATCAGGGTGGTTGAAGTCCCCCATGAGGACCAGGGACGTAATGCTGGATAACATAGCATGCTTTAAAAGTTGTGCCCTAAATTTCTCTGTGTAGGCGAAACTGGTGGACAGTTAATAAATTTCCATCAGTAACTTTCAGTTACATACCTATAAAATGGGAAGAATACACGTTTTTATGAATAATTTTGTGAAGGTGCTGTGAAAACAAGTTAATTGTTATGGTGCACTAATGTATTACCGTGTTGAGTCCTGTACAGAAGCCCAGTAGGAAATCAAGTGTCTTCAAAGAATGGTTTAAGTAGGATGTAATGAGGGACACATGTTAAATGATGAAAAGTTGAGTAGCTTCTTCATGTTGAATGAGAAATCCTGTGATGTAGAAGAGGGTAGTGAAGGATGAAGTAAATCAGATCCTTTGTGTGTCTTCTCTTTAAGGAAATCTCAATTCTCTTAATAACTGATTTTGCAATTAGTTTCATACTTTTGCCGTTTCTTTTTAAGCAGACTTAGTAAATAAATTCACTGTGTAGATATGTTCCTGTGAGTCATTAGGTTTTTAGCTACATGTGCTACTACTAATTAAATTAATGGAATGTTATTATCTTTTAAGTTTTTATCTTTTAATCAGCATTAAGTGAGATGAGGTACAAGAGCATTTCAGCAGATTCTTGCAGATACTATTGGTGGAAAATCAGTATAACTGTATATATAAAAGCAGTGTATAAAAAGCAGAAAAACATATGAAGAATGAATTTTGTACGACAGGCCTTAGAAAGGACTGAGTTTTGCAGGGTGTTCTCCTTCCCCACAGCTGATCTGTCTACTCTGGTCTCTCTCTCTCTCTGGTGACTGTTGTCTAGTTTCTCCTCATACCTCTTCAGGCTTCCGGTCCAAGTCAATCCTATGTCCTCTCTTACTTTGTTTGGCACTTCTTAGACTTCCAGCATTGAGGTTCCTAAAGTGTGGTGTATGGTGTTTCTGTAGGGGTTTTTGGTTGTTCCCCGCCTTCCATTAACTTTTATTCTGTGTTGCATGCCTTTCTCTAACCCAGAAATTTTCTACTCCTTTCACCTTATAAACCTTGTCAGTCCCTGTAGTAGAGTTGATGGAAGTCAGTGTCTTGATCCCTAAGCTATTTCTGTGCTAACCTGACCTTTTTGTCTGAAAAACTTAAGACAGACTGCTCTTGAGCTGCAAGTCTGGCTGAGGTGGGGACAATTCCTACTTTTTCTACTCAAAGAACAGCAACATCTGACTGTGAGGAGACAAGTGAATTAGTGATGGCTTTAAATGTCAACAGGATTTGCCATAGATGTTTGTTAAGCTTTGGCTATATTAAACCTTTTAATTTCACGGGACTCAGAAGACAGCAACCAATAATGTGTATAATTTTTGTAGCTTAAGCAATAGGTGGAAACTCTTTGAACTGTCATTGAATCATAGAATGGTAGGGGTTGGAAGGGACCTTTAGAGATCATCTAGTTCAACCCCTTTGCAGAAGCAGGTTCACCTAGATCAGGTCGCATATTTATGAATACTTTAAAGCTTACTCCTTTCAATTGTAAAACCTATCCTTCTAACAGTCAGTAAAGTTTCTATAGTTTTTTTACTGTTACCTTCTACTTGTGTTACTTTAATTCCTAACTGTTTCTATATATGGAAAATAGACCAGTAGGGGTGTGTAGGGTTTTGTGGAGTTTGATTTCTCTCTTGGGTAGATCTTGGTCCTTCATGGGAGGCTCAGGTAGTATTGAACTATTTTAAATAAGTGGTCCAGTCTAGTAGAAGAAAGTGTGTGGCCTTACTGTATGTATATCAGCACAGATCTGAGGCTGAGTGGAAACATAACCTTTACGCTAATACCCACAGAGTTTGGCTATCATTGTTCAGTGAATGTATCATTGAGTCATGGAGTATCTCAAGTTGGAAGAGACCCCTAAGGATGATTGGATTCCAATCCCTTCTTGTGGGACTACCTAAACCAAATGATTAAGAAGGTGATTCAGATACTTCTTGAACTCGGATAGGCTTGATGCTGTGGCTACTTCCATGGGGAGCCTGTTCCAGTAACCCACTACCCTCTCAATGAAGAAGTTTTTCTTAATGTCTGAATTGAACCTCACGTGACACCGTTTCATTTCCTGGTGTCCTAACAGAATTGATGAGCTGCACCTGAAAGGTAACTGTTAAGCATTCATTTCAAATGAGAAAACAAACCATGGAGTTTAAAAATTTTCTGTCGGGAAGGCTGGCATACCTGTAATAAATAGTACGTACAGTCTTGTTTGTATCTAAACAGGATTAAAATGTTCTCAATGTATACACATTTCTGGAAGGAGGATATGAAGGAAAATAGCAAGCTATTGTCAGCAGTGCCCAGTGACAGGATCAGAGGCAATGGGCAACAAACTAACACATAAGAGGTTCTTTCTGTACATCAGGAAACTCATTTTCACTGTGAGCGCTGGCACAGGTTGCCGAGAGAGGTGGAGGATTTGCCCAATATGTGGAGATGTTCAAAAGCCGTCTAGATTCAGTCCTCAGCAGCTAGCTTCAGGTGACTCTTCTTAAGTAAGTGGGTTGGTCCAGATAACATCCAGAGGTCATTTCCAACTTCAGCTGTTCTGTGAAAACATAACTCGGCAGGGCTAAATAACTGTAAGGGTTGAACAACGGCACTGAAAGCAGTTACAAGAGTGAATAAATTATTGGTAAAGACAGTTTACATCTTGATCAAGCATATAGACACGTGTTGAAGGTAAGTTAGACTTTGTGAGTTGAAACATCGAAAGAGTCTTCAGCTTCAGTTTTTCAGTGATCTTATTGCAAGGTTCCTGTACTATAGCAGATAGCTAGACTCAATCACTTGAAGTTTCTTCTAGTCTTAAAGCCCTACCACTAATGCACTTATTCAGCTGGTTGTAGTAAATTTCATCAAATTTGTGCTTTATAATCACAATATTGGTTCTTCCTTTGTCTTCAGGGACACAATTATTTTACCACTGTGTGATTTTCTGTCACTTATAAAATTTTGTGAAAAACGAATTAAGATGTTCTGTTTAGCTGGGAAAAAAAGAAAAGCCAAACTCCTATAATGGTCTGGGTAGACAACTCCTATTTGTAAAACATCCAGCTGAATGTAATTTGTTTTCGTACAAAAACTTCTGTATGCAGCTCTAATGTAAATATTGGATTGTAATTCATATTGATTAGGAATGGATGTAGTGTTATTTAGCACAACATCTGACTTCGCAAATGCAATACCCATACTTTCTTTTAGGCCTTACAATTCTATGTCTGTCACATGAGCGCTTCTTGTTTGATCTTTCGTAATTCTCTATTGAATCATTTGCAGTAGGATGTAAAATGTTTAATGTTGTATTTTTTGAACTGTATATACAAAGTTAGGAATGGAGGAGAGTCTTGTTTGTGTAGACAGATTCTGACTTGTTACCAAAGCAGTTTTGAATCAATGGTCTATCTATAAAATTTTGCGAGATGTTTTGCTTTGGTGGTAACATACTAATATTCATGTTAGTTTGCTTGTTGTTGGTTTTGAGTGTATATGTGAGATTTTTGGTTTTTTTCCAGAATTAAAGCAGTCATGATAAGACTGAATAAGGCATTATTTTTGCCTAATAAATGTACTAAAATAATACCAAGAGTCAATACATGGATTAAATTTGATTTGTACCTAATGTCTATTTGTTGCAGCTATCTTCTGCTTTCTGTGATGTTCCCCTTATTTTCCTCATTGCTTGCACACTGCTTCTGCATCTTTTCTTTCTGCCCTTTATGTATAAATACTACAGATGTTAGCCTTCTAAAATAATACAATGCAGGGTATCTGGGTTTTTTTATGACTTATTTGTTAATGCTGCTTTGAAAATAGAGTTTATACAGAAGAAAATGGTAATTCCTGCCTCCTTCCCTCTGTTCATTTACAGCTATTGGAGGAAGGAAATAAATCATTCTTGCCTTACTGAAAGTAACTTCTGCTACAAGAGAGTTTGTGTCAAAATTATGGCTGAAGACTAGTGACAGGAAATTTTGATACACTGGTTGTTAGTTCTCTTGTTTTAGAGTATCAGTCTAATAACTTTGTCGGTTTCTGGTGATTCTATTAAAAGAAGTATTTTACTATATCAAAGGGCTGGTTTTTCAGCAACAGCAAGATAATAATCTCCTTTGTATATGGATTGAGTTCTGCTGTATTCTATTTGTATATGTTGCTTCAGTTATTGACTAGAAATTTGTCAAAACTCCAATTTTAAAAACTAGAACTCTTCCTCTAGTTATCACTTTTTCTTTATTGTCTGAACTATTTATCTTTGAGCTTTTACCTTATGGTAGTTTGTTCTCTGTGGGTGGGATCTTGCAGTGGTTTTTTTTTTTTTACTGATTTCTGCCTCTCTTCTACTTTTCTGACTGTCTCTTCTTGTTGCCTCTGTAAATATACTGTCCTGATGTGGTAAACTATGTCCAATTATTTTCCAATTTTAATGATCTTTATGATAGGTGGTGGTAATTGTACAGGGTATTCTGAGCAAGTTCTTGCTGGTACCTTGAGATCTGTGTTAGATGTTGAGGTTTTGGGTCGTTTGTTTTTTAAAGTACTTTGTCTAGAACCAATGTTGCATTTTTTTTCCTGTGGCTGGACCTAGGCAGAGGACCCCACTTCAGCCCTCTGATTTTTCTCGTTACAGTTGATTGTGTTTCAAGTTTGTAGCACATGTTCTTGTTTGATTGTTCAAATGCAATCTTCACATGTACAACCATTTGTGTTCCTCTATCATTTAGTAAAACACAAAGAAAATATTAATCTAATTCGTTGCTGCATCCATTCATCCATGATTTCCAGTTCAATGCTTAACATAAAGTTTTTCAGTGCAAGGAGGGTGCAAATAGTTTTATCACAGGGTGATAAAACAAAAATTGTCCCAGGGTAGTATGTGAACCCTAGAAGTTACATTTTTCCCTGTATTTAAATGTTTAGCCTGCAGGGGGTTTTTTCCCTATACTCTTAAAATATTATTGATATTGAACAAATGCTGCTATAGTGACAATATTCCTTTTTTATGCTCTGCATTGTTAGTGACAATGCTGCTTTTATTTTCTTGTATTACATCTTTATTTTTGAATACCTTTAAAAAGTTTTGCATAGTACACAAGTTCATGAATTCTCAGATGTTGTCTCCATAGTTGCTTTGATTTGAAAATGTGAAGTTCTTAAGTGTATATTCAATCAGTAACTTCTGATTGAATTATACCTGTTACCAATTGCTCCCGGAGTTAAGTTTTACTTGCTGTTTCTTTGAAAATGAGTATTGAGTAATATTTTTTTTTTTCTTGGTTTTAGCTCTTTTAGTGCTGCCTTTTTTTTCCCCCCCCTGTAATTTGTTTACAGTGGCCATTTGTTTGACTCAAGTTCTGTCTTTACTTTTGTGATTCCAAATCTCTGTGGTGCAACTCTTCTGTCTCCAGTGCTCTGACTACTGCTAAGTGATTATTTAAATTCATTTAGTAGTATGAAGACTTCTCTTTCCACTCCTAGTCCCCCGACAAGGGAACAAATAGTTTAAAACTCAGTTTTGTTCCTTTGACATGGACATTACCCAAAGTTGTGTTGGCATTGTATACATCTCTAAATCACTTCTGCTTTCGATTTGTGCCGTTCAAAACAGATTTTAGGCACTGCTTGTATCACCTTAATGTAAACATTCATTATCTCTGAATATTTGCAAAGGCATATCCTGTGGAATTACATACTTAGGGGATGCTGTTTGCAAAACTTAGGTTTTGTTATGTGTATATAGGTGTGAGAGTAACTTGAGATTATCCTAAGTGTGATGTAGAGGATAGTTTTTTGTCATCCAAGTATATGCATGGGGTTTTATTGGCAGAAGAATGCGGGGTTTTTTGTTTGGGTTTTTTTTATTCCAGATTTTGCAGATGCAGTAATAATAAATGAAGAGGCTCATAGGGACAAATTTCACCACTTCTCAATATTGTACAGATAGAACATTGTGGACATTTCTTACCCATACAAGTGGTTTTTGGAAAGGTAACATTGAGTGTGGGGGATTGTTTTATATGCTGGAATGGAAGTGGAATTACTCAGTGATTGATCCATGTGCTATTGGTTCACTATCTGTAAAATACTTAAAAATATCCAGAATGCTTATGCTTATGGTCTCAACTGATACTGGTAGATCACTGAGTTCCAGTCTACAGAAGATTAAACAGGATTGCAAGTGTATCCCTTGACAAATGTATTTTGAGCACCAGTATTCCAGATTTCTCACCAGTAGCAGAAGGAAGGACAGACTATCTCAAAGGCATGACATCAAGAAACCAGGTGAATATGTCAAGACGAAGTATGAAATGAGTTTTTTCCAGTGAGTGGACTTCAAGGGCTTTTGTGAGCTTTACCATCTTGCGTAATTTCTGCAGAGCATTGTTAGTAAACATTAAATTGTCCTGTTTTATCATCCATTCTCACCAGTATTATTGTAAAGACCCGTGCCTTCACACAAAACAGTTTCCTTTTTGGTACAGAATTGATGAGCTTAAATTTTCTGTATGTGCAACTGAGTTAACTTGTGTTATTGCAGTTATAACATTAGTGAAAGGGATGGCAGAAGTCTGATTTCTTGAGTTAGGTCAATGCATGCAGTTTTATTATAGTCTTACCATGCCCTTATTGGAGACTCCAGGGGTTGTTTTGACTGTGTCCTTCCAGAACTGTGCTTAAATAATGCTGAAGTATAGGCTGTGAAAGCATGGACATATCAGTAAAAACAGTTTTTGTAGGCTTTATTATTAAAATCCAGAATCTTTAGAGAACATGTGTATCGTGGCTTTTCAATAGCTTTGGGCAAGTTTTCTTTGGGACAAAGGATATGCTATGATAGTCTTATGCTAGGGAGTACTGTTTGGCTAATTTTGTATTTGTAGAGGACAGGGAAACTGGTATCTTAGCCTTGTCAGATTTATAATACATGGAGTTTAGTTTATCTTGGTTTTGTTCTTGGATATGATTGAGCCATGAACACTCAAATGCAGATCCTTTTCTTAGGATATATCATAAACTTTTCAAATTTTTTGAAGGTCAATTTTTTTTTTTTTGTTACTAGTGTTCTTTTGTTGTTGTTAAATGGAGACTGTCAAGAAAACAAGAAGTATTAGCATCCTCTCTTATATAGCTAAACTTCATGGAGCTGGATAGTGTCCTTTATATGAGAATGTTTTATTCTTTGAAGATTAGGTGGAAAGGTCATTGTCAAAAACTTAATGGCTTTTTCCCAGATTTAATGAGACCTACCTCTGTTTTGTGCATCTGCTTCTCTTCCTTACCAGAAAAGTATTATCTTTTTGCAAAATCCTCTCATCCAAGCTGCACATCCAACACTAAATTTCTGATTTTTTTTGAGTACAATAACATCCTACCGATTTGCAACTCCTTTGAGGAACTGTATTACTGTAGAGCAAAATAAATGACAGTACAGAACTGGAAATGGTTAGTAAGGATATGATATGAAAACTGTCATGTTCATGTCCAATTAAATTTAAGTTCAGGCCAATTAGAATGACTTATTGTACATTTTGTGCATTATTAGCATTTTTGTTATTTCACATACTTTACATTCCATGTTAAACACTGGGAGGACTACTTGTAGACTACTTGACTTTTTAAAGCTTTTATATAGTATGCTTTCATAAGATGACTGCCTAACAAGCAATGAGGTAGAATGTTTTCCCTAGTATTTGGCTGACAAATGTATTGCACGTGTCTATTTTACTACCATCATATTATGTCAGCCTACACTTTTTTCTGGTTTATGAAACAAATAATTCTGTAACACTTTTTTTTTAACACAGTCTTCATCAGTATTTCTTTGGTCAGTTACTTTTTTGTCTTTTCTTTCTGTTAGGGTCTTTTGCTATAGTCTTCCAGTTTTTATCTCCTGTCATTTTTTTTCCTGAAGACATAGAGAAATACGTTGTAATTGTAATGGTTACAGTCTATTTTACTTAGTCTTGGGTAGATGCATTAAAGCTGAGATCCCTATGATAACTGGGCAATTTAGTTTTTCCTTAAGCTGTTGATTTGTTTAGTGGTGAGTTCTGTTATGTAGTTCCTTTATTTTTTTTTTTAACTTAATTTGAGTGTAAATGCTGTTTCACAGATGGCAAAAAAAGAGGTACTTTTATTCTTGACATCTTTGCATCTAATCACATCTGGAAAAAAACACTGTAATTTTACAAGTTGGGTCACTTCAAGTGTTTACAGCCCCACTGGAGAGAGCTGTGTGCTGAGTTGATACTTAGTACTACCTACTTGCTTAATCTTTGAGAGGCTTTCTCTAATTTAGTGGTGGAAAAAAAAAATCTTTAGAAATGAGAACTTGGCTAGGTTCATTCCCTAAGTGATTGCAAGAGAGAGTACTGTATTCTGTGTAAGTCACTTGACATTTTTTAGTGGACATATGCTGGCTTTGGAGATATGACTTGTCTTAATGTTCTGTTCTGTATTCCTATGTGTTAGCTCTTTTCCTGAGTCCACTGTATGTTATGAAGACATTTCCTCTTGCAGAGCTACTGCCTGCACATGTTTTAATTTACCACAATGTGTTTACTTGTTAAGTTTCTTTATTAACATATTATAATTTGTCATATTTTCAAATAGTTGAAAAGTAGCATTTCCTAATTTAAACAGATGTTACTGATATTAATGAGACTTCTGTAGTGAGACCTTGTACTTTTTGCCAGGCTGAGAGTGTAAACTTTGCCTTATAGTATGGTTCTTAATTCCAGAAGACCTTTAATTAGTGGTTTCTGTAAATTCTTCCTGTATCAGTCCTTATTGTGAGTAGTGCTGCATTACAGAAATTGGAAGCTAATATTTTTTGATATTAGCAATAATACTGGTATCCTCATTTAATGATAGTTAACAGTATAACATAATAGAACATGTAAAAAAAAACCAACAAGTATTCGTCTAGACATTACATCTGAATCAGTATTAATAATAACTTGGAGTTACATGAGCACACTTGGTCCAAACTTAAGTTTTCTGTTTCATTCAATAGCAGAAAATTAACTGCCAAGTTTCAACTTGGAGTGGCTTTTTATAGCTGAGTTAACTCCTTAAGAGTAGATGTATTATGAAAGTAGATTTATTATGGAAATAGATTTAATTTACTGGCACTGTAATAATGACCTTTTAAAGTACCTAAGTCACTTCTCACCTTCATCAAATGTTGTCAGTCAGTAACACACAACAGGAGTTTACCAGTATGTAGAAATTTTGTATAAATGGCTTAATAGAATACTAATAATTCAATTAATAACCTTACTGAAGTAGAAGTATGCCTGCATCTTCTGCTTGAGTAAGTTGCTGAGTAATCTCTTCAGAATACCTTGTTGCAGCTTTTGTGAAATTATAGCTTGACTAATTTCTTCATATGTGCTCTATTGTCGAAGCAAAGTTACTGCTCTCCAAGTATTTGTAAGAGTTTATATTTGTTCATGCAAGGATGTTACCTATGGAGGGAGCAAATATAAAAAAGGCATGGAAATTAAAAAAAAAAAAAAAAAAGACAAATAGCATGTTGACTACTCTAGGTGGTCCTGCACTGGCAAGGGGATTGGACTAGATAATCTTTCAAGGTCCCTTCCAACCCTTAAGTTTCTGTGATTATATAACAGAGCTTTGGAGTGTTGTGATTTGACATGAAAAAGATTTAACTTGCTTACAATGTTTTCTGAGACATTTCAATGCAAATGTTCTCTGATATTCTAAACTATCTTTGTGTTCTTGATGGAATGGCTCATGACAATTTAGAGGCCGCTGCTGGGTTTTGGAGAACAGGTTGATAAGTATCTGCAAATCTTTTTTCTTGGTTACACTTTCCTATTGTTGGAGTGATATGAACTGTGTAAAAAGAATATATTTAAATCTCTACACATGCAGTATTCTTCCATGACAACAATTTATTAAATTCACTTTAGGCTTCTAATAACTTTGAATGTGAAGTGTTATCAGTGACTTATTGTAAAATGTCTTGCCAATATGGATTTCAAAGTGTAAGTATTTGTAGGGGTCAAATTTATGTTTGTTTCTTGAGTTTTGTATACATAATTTAAAGATATTGAGCTCAAGAATTAATTGCATGAACAATTATGTATAGATCAGTGAAAGTTGTAAAGAATAGGAATGATGACATCTGTAAAGTTAATCACCTTTTCTGGATTTTGGAGGAAGTAATAGTAAGGCAGAACAAACTTACAAGGAATACAGGAACTGATTTACTAAAGCTTTATATATCTCTTGGAAGAGATACCTACAAAAATATCTGAACGGTTAAGATTTAACTCATGTATGGATCTCAAAGTACTGTTGACACATGATGTCATGTATGTTAAGGCATAGTTTCTTTAGTGATTAGCACAGTTAATTAAATCACCATAGACAATGTGAACTGTCATCCAAACAAAATACAATTAAGTAGAGTGTGATTTAAATTCTCCTTCTAGATCATAGACACAATATGCTGTAATGATATTTATTGATATATATTGCATAGGTACTTAATATGCTAGATATCAATATATGTTTCATTTGTGTGTGTATTCTGTATTTTATACTGTGGAGCACGTAGAGTATGTGTACTCAAATTATTCATAAGGTACTGTGTGCTACATAGAAGCCATCTGAATATTGAATCTTTTAGCATTTGATATCGTGGCCAGTAGACTTAGGTGGAACTGAGTAGCTATAGATTCCTGTTAATTATGTACAGAATTACTAGTTTGTATTTTATTTGAGTTTTGTCAAATTTTGACAATGATACCTTTTACTAATTACCTTGGTTTACAGTAATGAATTGTTCCCCATCTATAGGCTGTCTGATAATCCTAATTTTACATTCAATATGATCTTCAATTTAACATTTTTGTCACAGGAGATAGATGACTGTAGTCTATTCTATTTTAATGTCCAATAAATGCAGCTTCTACTTTTGATACTTCTTCTGTGCTTTAGTTTTTCTGTTATTATGCATAGAGTATGTATTTTGTCATCTTTCTTAGTTTCAGGCTACTGTTCTTAGCTGTCACTGTCTTGCTTTTCCTTGACAAAAGTTAGGCTGGCGTAATTGTTGTGTGAAACCCTGGCTAGAATCAAGTTAAAAATAAACCTCCGCCCTCCCCCCCCAAAATCGTAGGCCCAACTAAGTGTTCAACACAGATTATTTTGACAGAGCTAGGTATGCCTAGCTACACCGTCAGTCTAGAAGAACAGAAACTTAGCAGGGGGATGTAACAAACTAGTTCAGTTTTAGGTAGTAGTTGAAGTGATAACTTGGATGCATCAAGAAGAGTGTGACCAGCAGGTCAAGGGAGGTTCTTCTCCCGCTCTGCTCTGCCCTGGTGAGGCCTAATCTGGAGTACTGCGTCCAGTTCTGGGCTCCTCAGCTCAAGAGGGACAGAGAATTTGTGGAGAGAGTCCAGAGCAGGGCCACCAAGATGATCAGGGGACTGGAACATCTTTCATACGGGGAAAGGCTGCGGGAACTGGGACTGTTTAGTCTGGAGAAGAGGAGATTGAGGGGAGATCTTATTAACACTTATAAATATCTAAATGGTGGGTGTCAGGAGGTTGGGACATCCCTTTTTTCGATGGTATCTAGCAACAGGACAAGGGGTAATGGGATGAAGCTGGAACACAAAAAGTTCCATTTAAATATAAGAAACAAAGAACAAAAGAAAAAACTATTTCACTGTTCAGGTGAGGGAGCCCTGGCACAGGCTGCCCAGAGGGGTTGTGAAGTCTCCTTCCTTGGAGGTCTTCAAGACCTGCCTGGACATGTTCCTATGCAACCTGATCTAGGTGACCCTGCTTCTGCAGGGAGGTTGGACTAGATGATCTCTAAAGGTCCCTTCCAACCCGTACCATTCTATGATTCTATGATAACTGTTGTCCAAGGGAATAGTTTATCATTGATGTTTCTCTTGTTCAATGGTAGGTTTTGTTTTTCACTATTCTTAATTTTTTTTTTCAGTAAGACTTACCATTAATCCTTAAACACTTTCAGAAGTGACCTGCAAGTTTATATTTCATGGGAAATTTAAAAGGTTCGTTATTCTTTGTCTGTTACAGTTTAAGTAATAGACTATTTCCTTGAACCTTTTAAAAATTAATATTTGTTCCTGTAAGATTGGATGTAGTCTATAGAAAATTAATAACATCCTCAGAAGTGCCGAAAACACTAAATAGGAATTATATGCCCTATTACATAATCTTGACTAACTGCTAGGCATTTACCTGACTGCTCTCTTCCAGTGCTCAACAGAAACGTGGAGTAAAATAAGGTGAAAAAGTTTGTGTGAGAAGATAAATACAGGGAGATCACTCACAAGTAATCATCACAGGCAGAAAAGACTTGCCTTAGGAAAGATTACTGCCAATTACAAATAGAGCAGGATGATGAGAAACGAAGACAAAACTGAAGATACCTTCTCCCCAGTCTCCCTTCTTTTCATACTCAGCTTCATTTTTTGCCTTTTTTACCTTGCCCCCAAACCCATCAAACAGTACAGGGGATATAAGGAAGAGTTGTTTTGGGCAGTTCATAACCCTTCACTTCTTCAACTCCTTCCTCATGCTTTTTCCACTGCTGCAGCATGAGTCTGAACTAAACAGATGTAATCCTTCACAGATGTCTCCAAAGAGGGTCTTTCCCACTGGCTGCAGTTCAAGAACTACTCCAGTAGTCTTTCCAGAACAGACTGCTCCAGCATGGGTTTCCTGTGGTGTCATGAGTTCTGCCAGGGGCCTGCTCCAGTGTGGGCTACTCTACATAGGCTACACTGTGGATATCTACTCTGACATGATACTCCGTGGGCTGCAAGAGGATAACCTGTGCCACTGTGGTTTTGTCTACGGGCCAGAATAGAAAATAGGGTAACTGTTATCTCTTGGAGAATGGAGTGTTGAATGGGGAGAAATCTAATGAAATTCAACAAGGGCAAGTGTAGAGTCTTGCATCTGAGAAGAATAACCAACCCCATGTACCAGTGCAGACTGGGGAATGAACTGTTAGAATAGTATAGGGGAAAGGGACCTGAGGGTCATGGTGGACACCTGGATGACCATGAGCCAGCAATGTGCCCTTGTGGCCAAGAAGGCCAGTGGCATCCTGGGGTGTATTAGAAGGGCTGTGGTGAGTAGGTCAAGAGAGGTTCTGCTCCTTCTCTACTCTGCCCTCCTGAGACCGCATCTGGAATGTTATGTCCAGTTCTGGGCGCCTCAGTTCAAGAAGGACGGGGAGCTGCTGGAGAGAATTCAGTGCAGGGCCACAAAGATGAAGGGAGTGGAGCATCTTCCTTCTGATGAAAGGCTGAGGGAGCTGGGGCTCTTCAGCTTGGAGAAGAGAGGACTGAGGGGTGACCTCATTAATGTTTACAAATATGTAAAGGGTGAATGTCAGGAGGATCGAGCCAGGCTCTTCTCAGTGATGTCCAATGACAGGGACAATGAGTATAAGCTGGAACACAAGAGGTTCCAAAGAAATACAAGGAAAAAATTCTCCACTGTGAGGGTGAAGGAGCATTGGAACAGGCTGCCCAGATGGGTTGTTGCGTCTCCTTCTCTGGGGATATTCAAAACCTGCCTGGATTCCTGTATGACCTACTCTAGGAGGTCCTGCTCTGGCAGGGGAGTTGGTCTAGATGATCTTTCGAGATCCCTTCCAGTCCTTGCATTGTTTCAAAATGTCCAAATAGGACTATACCTATGCTAAGGCACATGGGAAATAAGGAGGTGATTGGTGACAGCTTCACTAAGGTAAAATTCTGTCTTGCAAATTTGGTGGCCTTCTATGATAGGATAATGCTGTTGGTGGATAAGATAACAGTGACTTATGTCATCAGCCTGGGCTTTTGCAAAGCATTTGACACTGTTGGGCATGACGTCCTTGTCTCTAAATTTGAGAGATGTGGCTTTGTGTTGGTTTAGGCCCATCAGGGAACAAAGACCATGATTAGCCTTGAGTACCGAAGAGGCTGAGAATTGCTCAAGGGCAGGGAGGACTTAATTGCTGCTTAAGGTTCAGGACAAAACAGACCAGGCTACTCGGTTTGGGGAAGAAAACAGAAAATAATTTAATGCAACATCAACTAAAACATACCCCCAAAAAACCCAAAACATAACCAAAACGAAACAACACAGAGTAATACATCAATGAAGAGTCCAACCAGCCTTTTTAAGAACACCTTCTTGCCACCCCTCCCCTCTTCCCGGGCTCAGAGCCCTGATCCCGGGGTTTTTACCTTGCCCCCCCCTGAACGGTTCGGGGGGGCAGGCAGTGGAGGTCTCAGTCAGTCTGCTCCCCTTAGCTTCTGCCGTCTGTCCCTCCTCAGGACGGGTGAACTCCACACCAGTCCTCCCTGCAAGTCCGTGGGGTAACTCACACGCATGGCAGCCCTGCACGGGCTGCTCCGACGCGCACTTATTCCAAAGGCTGCTGCTCCTCTCTGCCTCTCGTGTGGGGCTGCTCTGCGGCGTGCAGGCTCTCCAACACGGCCTGGGCCATGGCCGTCTCCCCACACAGTCCCTCGCCCGTCCGGGCTCACTCACATGGAGCTGCTGGTAACTCTCAGTCCTGCCAGGGGTCTCCATAGATTGCAGGGGCACAGCTTGCATTCTCGCCACGGCTTGCAGAAGGGTCTCTGGTCTACTGCTTCTCCTTCCTTCCTCCTTCTCTGGCCGAAGGGTCCGCTTGGTCGCCTCCATCTTGTATCACTCTTCCACCTCCTGACTCGCATTCCAATTCCCGTCCCTTAAATAGTGATGGCAGAGGCGCCAGATTGGCCCAGCCGGGCCGGAGGTGGGTGTGAACCCAGGAGCCGGGGGAGAGTCCGCAAACTCTTTACCGGGTCTTCACTGCAACCCGCTCCCCCTGTTACTAAGCCAAAAGCTGCTCCTTGCTAAACCAGAACAGACTTTCATGGAGAGACCACTCAGTGGATAAGGAATTGGCTGGATGGTTGCACTCTATTTGTGGTTAACAGCTTGTTCTCCATGTGTAGAGCACTGCCAAGTGGTGTTCCTCAGAGGTGGTTGGTACTGGGACCAGTGGTGTTTAACATCTTTGTTGGTGACATGGACAGTGGTATTGAGTGCACTCTCTCAGCAAATGTGCAGGTGACACTAAGCCGTGTGGAGCAGTTGACATGCTGGAGGGAAGGAATGCCATCCAGAAGGACTTAACAGTCTTGAGAGGTGGGCCTGTGCAAATATCATGAAGTTCCAACAAGATCAAGTATAAAGTCCTGCATCTGGGTCAGAGCAAGCAGAAGCACAGACTTGGTGATGAGTGAATTGAGAGGAGCTCTGTGGAGATGGCCTTGGGGGTACTTGTGGATGAAAAATTGAATATGAACTAGCAATATGTACTTGCAGCCCAGAAGACCCAACTGTATCCTGGGCTGCATCAAAAGAAGCATGACCAGCAGGTCAAGGGAGATGATTCTCTCTTATCTTTTCTGCTCTGGTGAGACTCCGCTTGCAGTACTGCACCCAGCTCTGGGACCCTCGACATGAGAAGGACATGTTGAAGTAAGGGGGGCCACAAAGATGGTCAGAGGACTGGAGCACATCTCTTATGAGGAAAAGCTGATAGAGTTGGGATGGCTCAGCTGGGAAAAGAGACTACATGACAATGCATTAAGAAATATAACAGGGAAAAAGGTGACATCTGTTTTCTTGTGATTATTGGAGAAACTTACCTCAATGAGTTTTGTTCCCTTTCTGCTTTCTCATCCTCTCTGTTTAGTACAACTGGGTAGCACTCGGTTCAACTGCCATATACAGTACAGTATACATATACAGGTACAGAGAAGATGAAAGAACAGAGTGGGCTTTTGTGTAGCTGTTGTAGTGTATTTCATATCATGGCTGTTGGATGATGCCTGATTATGTTCCTTCTGCTCATACTTTCCTAATTTCCTAAAATAAAGATGTGTTGTTTCTATTGTTTACAAAGACTATTTAAATGTCAACATTAGCTTTTTGTAAATAAGTTTTTGTAAATAATTGTAAATTGTAAATAATAATTAAAAAAAACTTTGTAAATAAGTAAATAAATACTAAATGTAAAGCAAAAACTGTAATGTAGATTGTTACCATGAAATGGGGATTGAAAAATACAGAATTTGTTGGATGTTTTGCAGGGGTGGATGGATGAGTACATTTTATGTTCTAGTTCTCCTTCTCTTGGGCCAATAAGTCTCAATTATGCAAGTTGCACGGTCCTGTTGTGGAACGTGCTTCTAGCTCATCTCTTCTTGTGGATTGTGTTTGATTTTTACTTCTGATGGTACAGTCCTGGAAGTTTGAAGTGTACATAGATTGTTCTGGTAGAGGAAGAAAACGTTTGACTTGGAATTCAGAGTTTAAGAAAGTGGTGGCTGTTAGGAAGTGTTTAAAACTTCAAATACATTTCTTTGCCATTGCCTTGATATTATTCATTTCCTATGTTGCATTCTTGACTTGTAACTGCCGTGGTATCATCTTTTCCAGAAATCGTAATTATCATAATACATGCTGTATAGTTGTTTTTTTTTTTTCATTGTGTTTTCTAATACTTGCTTTTTGTAAGTAAAGCTTTCGGTTTGCTTCCTTCTCTACAGAAGTGGAACTTTGCATAACTTAGGATGGATTAGGTGACAGTCTGCATTTGCATCAGTTTAAAAGGACTGAGGAACCCAGTAATTCAGTTGTTTTCATAGTTGAAATTTAGGGAGAAAATACAATTGCTTGTCTGCAGCCTTTTGCTTAAAAACTTGGCTTTGTGGCATAGAGCAGAGACTTCCAGTTATTTTGCTCTGTTCCTGTCCCTTCTTCGTCCTTGGTCTGCTGCTTGTCCGGCAGTATTGGCAAATTGAAGTTGGTGGTGTGTAACACTTGAACAGCACTACTGTTCAGACTTTTGGGGAAATCATGCTCTATTAAATTGTTTGGAAAACACAAAGTCTACTTCGGATGTCTTTTTTTTCTAAGAGTCTGAAAATACAAGCTGGCTAGGACTCGTTACCAACTGGTGGAAAGTGTTTCATAGAGTACGATGATTCCTTATTGCATTTTGGAGTGTGAAGATCAAATACATTTGGGAATGAGGAGTAACCCTTAAGATTCTCTGTATGTGTTAGCTTTTCGCTGCTGCGTACTTCTTGAGAATTTTAATGTAGTATAGCGCAATTTACCTGAATATCAAAAGCATTGCTGTCTGCTACAATATAGGTTACTGAAAATAATTAAAATCTCTTGTCCTTTTTTTTTTTTCCTTGTATGGATTTTGTCAGTATATTTCTAGTTGGATTTATTTGTAGGACAGATAATGCAAACATAAACTAGCTTAACAACATTAACTTCTTAATTTCTTTTCCAGTTTTAAATTTTCGAAATCATGGCTCATTCAAAGACGAGAGCCAATGATGGGAAAATCACTTATCCTCCAGGAGTCAAAGAAATCTCTGATAAAATATCTAAAGAAGAGATGGTGAGAAGGCTAAAGGTTAGTAAACAAGTAACTATTTGCAGATTGAAGTTTCTGCTATACTATTACTGTATCTTCTGTCTGAAAGGATAATTTTTCCTTTGCTTTACTTTTTGTGTGCTCAGGAGGAGGAAATTGTTGACTGTTGTGCCTTCTGGTCTACCACTGTTTTGAAACGACTTGGCCAAAAACATTTAAATGAGGTTATAAAAAAATCATCAGTAGAAACAACCTATAGTAATTTCAAATACTTCCTAAATTTTATTTCAGCTTCTACAGTAAATCAGTACTTTTAGAGAAGAAAGGAGTGGAAAACATGAAAAAAGTGAATTTTGGGGAACTAACTCCCCAGCCTGTAGCAAAGTAATTTTTAGGACTTAGGGTTGTGGGGCTTGGGTTTTTTTGGAGGAATCCCACTGACGTTATTATTCTTGAAAAATATTACTCTCTGCACTTGTGAAATACATGAGGATTATTACTTTATTTTTTAGGATTATGTAATTAAGTCTTTATTACTATTTTGTTAGTGAGAGTTTAAACTCCTTAAACTCTCACCCCTTCCTCTCTGATCTAAATAAGAAATTGGAGAACAGCATAATTATGTTGTTTTGTCAATAGTTTTTTTTTTTTTTCTTCTCCAAACAGTTTTTAAAATACAAGGATTCTCACCAACTAGCAGTTACTAATTTTGCCTTTTCTTGCTTTTGTGATACTTTGGGTGTTAAACATATTTTGTCCTAGACTTTTTTCTTGTGAAACTTCAGTCTACTGGACCCTAGTAATGCTAATGGGCATTTTAGTCCTGTTGTACAACATGCATGTTGCTGGGCTACACTGAGCTTATTCAAGCTCTCTATAAGCTACCACTGAAAGTGTGTGCTTCCCTTCTGGGCAGCACAGGGGATAAACCTATCCTCAGAGCAGTATCAGAGAAGACACTGAATCTGAAAGAGAATAAATGGAAAATAAATCATAACCCAAAATACCTTAGGGAGAAATAAATATTTTTAATGAAGTTTTGCTGCATTTTAAGTTTTTCGGTGAAAGGCTAGAAGAGTGAATGCTGGGGTTTTTTTTTGTTTTGTTTTGGTTTTTTTTTTTTTTTTTTGTTTTTTGTTTTTGTTTTTTTTTTCCAGTGGCCAAAATGACTGTATGGTTTCTTAAATAGGTATGTCAAGTACTACAGGTAGGCTCAGTATCTCTACTGAGACGATTTGTTGAGACAACTGATAGAGAGGACTTGACTAGGACCTTCCTGTGCCTCAGGAAAAAAAAAGACACTGGTTACTCAAATAAGTACTATTGCATTGCTAATACTGCTTCTGATAGAAGTTGTACAGGAACCAGGAGAGGAACTTTTCAGTAAGGACTCTAACACCAAGTACTTAATTTTAGATACTGTTGTCTGTTTGTCTTTTTAGATGGTTGTGAAAACTTTCATGGATATGGACCAGGACTCTGAAGAGGAAAAGGAGCTTTACCTAAATCTTGCTTTACATCTTGCTTCAGATTTTTTCCTCAAACATCCTGATAAAGATGTACGCCTGTTGGTAGCATGTTGTCTTGCTGATATTTTCAGAATTTATGCCCCAGAAGCTCCATACACTTCACCAGATAAACTAAAGGTAAATTGAATTAATCTCTTTTACCACACCAGGTGGTATGATTTAGAATGCCTTTTACTTGTTTTTCGTTCTGCTTCAGCCTGACATTTAGGTGGCTCTGGGATAGGAGCGTTGGTCAGGTCATATGTTCATCAGACAAAGTGATGCATACTACATCTTAAAATAACTTGTAGATTTTTGGATTTATATTGAAAATTAATATTTACTGAACTGTTATTAGGATTTGCAGACAGTGATTTGTTACTTCAGAAATATTGATATGTCTATAGCTTTTTTCATAATCCTTTGGAAGATAGTTAATCCCTTTGATGGGGAAAATACCCCTGCTATTTCCAGTTAAACTACCACGAGATGATTACTGTGTTTTGTAGATAAAATCTGTATTGAGACAACATAGTAGTATTTTTGTACAGAGGATAATTATTTCTGATATGAATTGGAAAACTCTACAAACATCACTGATCCCACTAGATGGAGATGGTTGATAGAGAAATGCCAGATTTGAAAAAAGCAGTAGAAATGTGGGGATTTGTTTCAGGGAAAAAAAAATAGATTTTGTGTGCTGTCTTAAATTGTAGTCAAACCTGCTTTCCAACTGCCAAACAACATCACTTACATAGACTGAATCTAGAGTGAACTGAGTCTTAGAGAAAACCTTGCAAGGCAAGATAACACAGTAAAATGTGTGCTTTTGTGTCTCCATGGTTTAAGAGTGTATGTGGCCTTTTTATTGTGTTTTATTTTTTGCTTGTTTTGTTTTTTCCACAGTAGGATTAAAAAATGGTTGTGGTAGAAGAATCACCTGTTACAGTAGAAGTGACTCAATTTCTGATCTAGTGGTTGTGCCAGAAGTGCTTCCTACTTGCTAAGTAGAGCAAATGGTACAATTTCAGCTATGGTACATCCTTTGTTTCCAGACAAAGAGAGATAACTAGGGATTTCTGTTAGTTGTATTTTCTTAGCTCTGAATTGTTGCACTTTTGATTACATACTATCTAGTAATCTTACGTACTGATTATACTTCATCATTATACTACATCTTCAAGTAGAGCTTTCTCTACTGTGCTATATTTGTCCAGTTTTGAGGCACCTTGATTTTTGCTTGAGCAAAATTAGGCTTAGAGCTGTCTTATTTTTTTCTGAGTGGGCTAACAAATTATAGTACTCCTTTTCATGGAGTTTCATAAGTTGCAGATTTTATAGTAGAAAATGTTGAAGATGTACGTTCCTAAAGAGGCTAGGAACTTGTGCTATCGTCATGCGGTTCTGCAGTCTGTACAGATTTCAGAATTCGCTTCTTGATGCAAATTTCTAAACACATTTTGAGAAATAAAGAACAACGGAGACCTTTTCCTAGGGCTATTGAGATAGGTTTTCACAAACCTGTTTCTGCTGAACAAAACTTTTGTGGTTGCAGGACAAGCTCTGATAGATACGTCGAAGAGTTTCATCCAGTTTATGACAAAGAGGTAAGAGGAAGAATGCTTCCTCTTGGGTTATATCTTGGCACTGTTTTTACCCAGTATTTCCTGTCATAGCCATCCTGTAGGTTTGAGTCTCTTTTAGTTATTTAGCACCAAAGTTGAAGGCAGTAAATGGAAGTACTGAAGAAGATAATTTCTTGAGAGGGAAAAACTGTTGGTTTTTTTTTTTTTTTCCTTGCTTCAGACACTTTGGATGTCTAGCTTAAGTGTTATTCAAGTGAGATACTAAGAGAAGGGATTGGAATTTGAGGTTTCCCTCTCTTATATGTATCCTCAGTAAAAATCTTAATGATCCTTGCTGAGTGTTGAAAAAACTTTGGAGTGGAAAATGTCATGAGTAGAATCACAGAATTGTTTTGACTGGAAAAGAGACCTTTAAGATCATCATGTCCAGCCTTTGTCCCAGCCCTATCAACCACTTGACCATTTCCCCACATGTAACATCCACCTGTCTCTTAAACATCTCCAGGTATGGTAACTCCACCACCTCCCTGAGCAGGCCATTCCAGTGCCTGACAACCCCTTCAGGAAAGAAATTCCTCTTCATATCCAGCCTGAGCCTCCCCTGGTGCAACTTGAGGCCATTTCCTCTTGTTCTATTGCTTGTTACTGGGAGGAACAGACTGACCCCTGCCTTGTTACAACTTCCTTTCAGGTACTTGTAAAGAGCATTAAGGTGTTCCCTGAGCCTTATTTTCTGCAGGCTAAACAGCCCCAGATCCCTCAGCCGTTCCTTATAGGAGACATACTCCAAATCCTTTATTAGTTTGGTAGCCCACCTCTGTATCCTCTCCAGCACCTCAATGTCCATCTTGTAGAGAGGAGCCCAAAACTGGACATGGGATTTGATCTCCGGCCTCACCAAAGCCGCGTACAGGGGAATGATCACCTCCCTCCTCCAACTGACAACACTGGTCCTGATCCAGGCTAAGATGTCACTGGCCTTCTTGGCCACCTGGCCACATGGCTGGCTCATATTCAGCTGCTGTCAGTCAACACTGTCAGGTCCCTCTCTGCCTGGCAGCTTTCCAGCCACTCCTCCCTCCCCAAGCCTGTAGAGCTGCTGGGGGTGGTTGTGGCCTAAGTGCAGGACCCAGCACTTGACCTTATTAAAATTCACGGCATTGACCTTGGCCCAGCCATCCAGCTTATCAAGATCTCTCTGTAAAGCTTCCCTACCCTCAAGCAGATGGGCACTTCCACCCAGCTTGGTGTCATCTGCAAACTTACTAAAGGTACACTCTGTCCCCTCATCATTAATAGAGATGTTAAATAGGAGTGGCCCCAGTACTGAGCCCTGGGGAACACCACTTGTGTTCAGCTGCCAACTGGATTTAACTCCATTGACAAAGACTCTTTGGATTCAACCATCTAACCAGTTTTTCACCCAGGAAAGAATATTCCCAAGCCAAGAACAGCCAGTTTCCCTAGGAGAATGCTGTGGGAAACAGTGTTAAATGTCTTACTAAAGTCAAGGTAAACAACATCCACAACCTTTCCTTCATCTAACAAGTGGGTCACCTTGTCATAGAAGTAGATGAGGTTTGTTGGACAGGACCCACCCTTCATAAACCCATGCTGACTGGGCCTGATCGCCTGGATGTCCTGCATATGCTGCATAATATAGCTTAGGATGAACTGCTCCATCAGCTTCCCAGGCACTGAAGCCCAGCTGACAGGCCTGTAATTTCATAATTCCATCTCTTTTCATATCTGGGTGTTAAATTGTGTGACTTCCAATCAGATGGAACCTCCCCAGTCAGCCAGGACTGCTGATAAATAAGTGATAATAGACTAAAAGCAGAGCTGGAGCAGGATTGCTCTTCTAGGATCTGGAACCTTCCAACTTAGTCCTCAGTCTTGGGAAAGCCTAAAGCCCAAATCTAATTTTCAGCAGACAAAGATGTTCTAATCTCTGCTGTCTGTCTAGAAAAGAGGAGGCTGAGGGGAGATCTTATTAACATTTACAGATATCTAAAGGATGGGTGTCGGGAGGTTGGGACATCCCTTTTTTCTATAGTAGCTAGCAACAGGACAAGGGATAATGGGATGAAGCTGGAACACAAAGTTCCACTTAAACATAAGAAAAATCTATTTCACTGTGAGGGGTGAGGGAGCAGTGGCACAGGCTGCCCAGAGGGGTTGTGGAGTCTCCTTCGTTGGAGATCTTCAAGACCTGCCTGGACATGTTCCTATGTGACCTGATCTGGGTGAACCTGCTTCTGCAGGAGGATTGGACTAGATGATCTCTAAAGGCCCCTTCCAATCCAACCATTCTGTGAAACCATTTCAACAAATTGATTGTTTGTCTTCTTGGCTGAAATGGACATGTATAAGGGTGTAGATGGTAGTTCAGATACGTTCTGTGGTGAAAGCCATGTCTCTGATGCTTTTGAAAGCCATTATGTGGTTAACCGATATCGAAAAAATAATCCCATAATAAGACCATCAGTGTTCTTCCTAAAGTTAAAGTTGAATTTCAGAGTCTGAATTCTAATGTAGAGTCTGATGTGGAACTGTGTTGTCCAATTTGTGAAAGTGTTGCTTTGTTCTAGCTGCAGCCAAAATTCATTTTATTCTGTTTTGTACTTCTAAATGCATGTTCAAATGGTATTCTGTATGCTCAAAAAATGAAAAAACTTTGGATTGTATAATACAATACACTAGGTATTAAAAACTAGTGAGTATTTTTGAGTTTAGTGTGTCTTGATGTGATTAAAACAGGAATAGGGAAAAAATAAAACCAAGTTAGTAATACTTTTTCAAATGGTACCATTGTTATTTTTGAAACATTCAGATGCTAGAGGTTGTACGTGAGTGCTATTCATTAAAGTATGTGTTCATGTACAATGCAGTTCTGTATTTCAGGGACAATTAGTTTTGGTTCAATGAGATCATAGAATCATAGAATGATAGGGGTTGGAAGGGACCTTTAGGGATCATCTCGTCCAACCCCCCTGCAGAAGCAGGGTCACCTAGATCAGGTCGCACAGGAACCTGTCCAGACAGGTCTTGAAGACCTCCAGAGAAGGAGACTCCACACCCTCCCTGGGCTGCCTGTGCCAGGGCTACCTCCCCCTCACAGTAAAGTAGTTTTTTCTTATGTTTAATTGGAACTTTTTGTGTTCCGGCTTCTGTCTGTTACCCCTTGTCCTGTCACTGGATACAACAGAAAAAAGGGGTGCCCCATCCTCCTGACATCCACCATTGAGGTGTTTGTAAATAGTAAGATCCCTGCTCAGTCTCCTTGTATCCAGACTAAACAGCCCCAGTTCCCTCAGCCTTTCCTCATAAGGAAGATGCTTCAGTCCCCTGATCATCTCGATGGCCCTGTGTTGGACTCTTCTTAAGTTCTCTATCCCTCTGGGACAGAGGCTCTGGGGAGCCCAGAATGGGACACAGGACTCCAGATGAAGCCTCACCAGGGTAGGGTAGAGTAGGGGAGGGAGGAGAACGTCCCTTGATCTTCTGGTCACATGCTTCTTGATGCCTTCCAGAATGCCATTGGCCTTCTTGGCCACGAGGGCACTTTGCTGGCTCATGTTTAGCTTATTATCAATCAGGACTCCCAGGTCTCTCTCTGCAGAGCTGCTCTTCAGCAGTTTGACCTCCAGCGTGTACTGATGCATGGGGTTGTTCCTTCCCAGATGTAGGACTCTGCACTTGTCCTTGTTGAACCTCATGAGGTTCCTCTCTGCCCAACTCTCAAGCCAGTCGAGATCCCGCTGAATGGCAGCACAGCCTTCTGGGGAATCAGCCAGTCCTCCCAGTTTGGTGTTATCAGGGAACTTGCTGAGGGTACACTCTGTCCCCTCATCCAGGTTGTTAATGAAGATGTTGAACAACTATGGCCCCAGAACCGATCCCTGTGGAACTCCACTGGCCACAGGCCTCCAACTCGATTCTGTGCCTTTGATCACCAGTGTCTGGGCTCTGTTGTTTGACCAGTTCTTGATCTACCTTACTGTTCCCTCATTTAATCCACACTGTCTGAGCTTTCTGATGAGGATATTATAGGAGATAGTGTCAAAAACCTTGCTGAAGTTGAGGTAGACAACATCCATTGCCAGCCAGTTATGCCCTTATGCACTCATAGAAGGCTATCATATTGGTCAAACAGGATTTCCCTTTAGTGAATCCCTGTTGATAACTATCTTTTCTTCCATATGTTTAGTAGCAACATTCAGGATGAGTTGTTCCATCACCTTTCTAGGGATGAAGGTCAGGCTGACCAGCCTGTAGTTTCCCACGTCCCTCTTTCCCTTTTTGAAGACTGTTTTGACATTGGCCTTTCTCCAGTCCTCAGGCACCTCACCTGTCCTCCATAATTGTTGAAATATGGAGAGAGGCTTAGCAATCACATCAGCCAGTTCTCTCAGCACTCTAGGATGCATCCCATCAGGACCCATTGACTTACAAGTGTTAAGCTTGGCCAACATATCTTTAACCTCTTCCTCTTCCACCCAGGGTAAGTCCTCTGCTGTCCTGGCCATCCGGTTATCCTTGCTGGACTGGGCTTCCTGAGGGCCAGCCTTAGCCGTAAAGACTGAAGCAAAGAAAGCATTCAGTAGTTTGGCCTTCTCTGCATCCTCAGTCACCAGGTCACCCTCTATGTTCAGCAGCAGGCCCACGTTCCCCCTCATTTTCCTTTTGCTACTGATGTACCTGAAAAACCCCTTCTTCTTTTCCTTTAGCGTTCCTGGTTGCACTCCTGCATGCTTTGATAATGTTCTCATACTCTTCCCAAGAAAGCAGGCCCTTTTTTCACCTCTCATAAATGTCTGCTTTCTCACTGAGTTGTCCTAGCCACTCTTTGTTTATCCATGAAAGTCTCCTACCACCTTTTCCTCCTTTTTTACTGTGGGAACTCACTGATCCTGGTCTTGGAGGAAGTGGTTCTTGAAGATCAACAAGTTCCTGTGGTCTCTTCTACCATCTAGGATCCTATCCTATGAGATCCCTCCAAGCAGGTCTTTGAATCACATGCTGTAAATGTGTCATCCTGAGCTACAGGATAAAAAAATAGATATGTTGTTAAATTAACCGGTTAAGATTTATTGGCACAAATGAAGTTAACTAGAAAAAAATTATACACAGGGAATGAGGTCTATGGTGTAGTTTTAATACTTGGTATTGGTCATTTTCTCCAAAGCTCCCTCCTTTAATTGAATCCTATCCTTCACTGAGACTCAATTTTTATGTCTTCTAAACTTCACAGCACCTCTAGTATCCAAGTTTTTGATGTGACAGAATTCATGGTGGATGTCTCCTAGCTTGCTAGTGAGTGGTTCAGGCACTAGTTTTTAAGGGGAGATTCTTCAGACTGGCTTTTGTTTGTAGACTGATTGCTCTTTAGTGGTTGGAGTCAACTAGATGTGTCCTTTGAACTGTCTTCTGGTTTGATTTCAACTAAAGAGTCTAGTTCGTGTGTTCTATAACTGATCTGAAGTGTCAATCAGTGTCAATTCTTCTGATCTTGCTTAACACTTCAAAGACAGAATCTTATGTAGCTGTATCTCTGAAAAATATACTTGTGCTTTTTTTACCAAGAAATGATGATGTCAAGTGTAATCTAATTGTTGTTTTCACCTACAACCACAGTAAATGCTTGACTTGATGCTAAGGCTGGATTTTATGGTTGTAGCCTTGGAAAAAAGTAATCTAGATCTCATCTTTTGTCCATGTCATTATTCTTGGGAGGTTGAGGGGAAAACATCCTTAGAAAGTCATAGAAGACATTCTAGATTATTTTAAAGTTAGTTTTCTCAGGATTAATTATAAGGCTTTATTGTACTTATTATGGCAACTTTATACCTTCTGGAATTTGATTTATACTGAGATTGCTAGATAAAATATTATGTACAGACAGTTGAGATTGTGAACACTATTTCTGGTGTTACATGCTTCTGACCATTTTAATATAGTAGCTATTTCCAGCTGTTCGTGTTCTGGATATAAAAAGCATTTAAGAAACATGTCCCTATGTGTTTCTCGTCAGTTTATAGTTCATTGTTCTTTATAACCTGCTGGAATTTGTTCTGTGTGAGACTTCTCTCAGGAAGTCTTCTGGTGTTGAAAGTTGATAAAGGAAGCAGGACAAGAGATGTGATTTGTGTCGGTAGTGCGATGATTGAGAAGTGTACAAACAATACAATGTAAATATATAATACTCTTAGCAAAGCTGCAGTTGCCTACTGTGTTTTTTTCTCCTTCTCCTGTCAAAATCTGTTCTAGTATAAAGTAAATATACTAAATTTATTGTCTTTCTGAACAATCTTTTTGACTTCTACAGTGCGTCAGCCAGTTGTAGCTGTTTGTCAAGTTGAGTGCTTTGCTTTGCAAAAGAAAAACATTTACCACTTCAAAAAAGAAGTTATTTTCTCAACCTTTTAAAGAAACATCAAGCATTTAAAAATTACTCATTGACGTTCTCTATAGTGTTTTGTAGATAATCTTCTCTTGAACAGTGAAGTAATGTATCTGTCATTGCTGCATATTTTGTGGTGGTAAACAATGTTAGTAATTTTAAAAGGTGATTATTTTATTTTTGAAAGTTTCATTGCATTTGATTAAATAACTGTCACTTTTTTTCAGGATATATTTATGTTCATAACCAGGCAACTTAAGGGTTTAGAAGATACAAAAAGCCCCCAGTTTAATCGATATTTTTATTTGCTTGAGGTAAGCTTTGTGAGTTATCTCATAAAAACTGTTAAATGTAAGTTTTCAACTTAGTCTTGTATTAACAATTTCTATTTTTTCTTATCAACACAGAACATTGCTTGGGTCAAGTCTTATAACATATGTTTTGAATTAGAAGACAGCAATGAGATTTTTACTCAGTTGTACAGAACACTGTTTTCAGTAATAAAGTAAGTATTGCCACCCCTAATTGTAATATACTATTGAATGGTTGAGGTCAAGTATTTTTAACTGAAGTGTTCGGTGTGCCATGTCTCTTTTAAGCATTAACCAGCTTAGTATTGTAATTCAGTTTAAAGGAATTTGGAGGATTACTGCTGTAAAAATGTGAGTCAGAAAATAGATACTGGAAGGTACTGTCCAGTACCTTGCTGTTCCCCTTGCTCAAACCAGGGTCAGCTAAAGCAGATGGCCAGTTGGCTTGTGAGCATCTCCAAGGATGGAGACTCCATGGGCTCTTTGGGCAACCATCAGGTGCTCAATCACCTTTATATTTAGAAAGTTTAGATTAAAAAAGTTTATGTTTAAATAGTATCGCCTGGATTTCATGGTGTGTCCATCGTTTCTTGCAATGTCACTGAACACCACTGGGAAGAGTCTGGCTCTGTCTTATTTACTCCCAAGATCAGGCACTTAATGATAACTTCCTACCTAAGCCATCTCTTCTGGAAGCTGAAAAAAAAAAAAGTCGCCTCTCTTGGCCTCTCCTTGTATGAGAGCTGCTCCAGTCCCTTATTTATCTTTGTGACCCTTTGCTGGACTGATTCCAGGGTTTCCATGTCTCTCTCATGCCGAGAAGCCCAGAACTAGACACGGCACCCAGATCAAGTCCCACCAGTGTTGAGTAGAGGGGGAAGAGTGTTCAAATACACTTTTCAGTTTCATGGTAGGGATAGATACAGTCCTTTTACTTATTTATTACAGTAGTAAATGAAGAGGGCATGAGATTTAAGAACACTTTAGAAAGTGGAAATGCAGCCGAGAAACTCGAGTATTTTCAGTTCTAAGAAAACTTGGGATGTAATTATTATATACCCTGTTGCTTGGCATCACTGTAGGGAGTACTCTGAATGGAAATTTTTACTTTAAATGGGTAGTACACTAAGAATTCTTGTTTTCAATTTCAGCAATGGCCATAACCAAAAAGTACACATGCACATGGTTGATCTAATGAGCTCTATCATTTGTGAGGGAGATACTGTGTCACAGGAACTTTTGGATACAGTGTTAGTTAATCTAGTGCCAGCACATAAGGTAAGACTTCAGAGTGACCTTGTTTTTTGTAATTTTGATTTATTGGATGTATGTATTCAGATATTTAAATTTCATTGAGAAAAGAGCTGTAGCAAATATGTTTCTATTATTTGGATTATTTATTTTTTTTAGCAAATAATTAATTTTTAGTAGCCAGAAAATTCAGAAGTGTTTCATTGCTTTGATTAATTTACTGTAAACCAAAGTAATTGTCATAGTCTTTTATGCTAAGCTAATAGCTTTAATGTTATATAAACTTAGGCACAGGTTTTGTTATGTGTGGTCACTGTCAGTAGAACTCAATATAACAAATGTCCTTTGTGGCATTTTTATTTAGAATAATGCTGTATCAACAATTACAAGTAGTATGCTGCCGTGAGTGGGAGAAGAAAGGTGTCTGCTGATTTGTAGTTGGCTTTTGTGTATTTCAGAATGTTGATTGGTGTTATTGGAAGCATATTGGTATGTTTTTGATGCAGCCATAGAACTATGTTCAGAAATGGTGCCTGAAGAGCCCAAGTGATGGCTGTCTACTTAGAGAAGTGTTTTGTCGAAAAGAAAAAATAGTGTTGTGGGGGTGAATTGAGGAAAAACTTCAAAGTTTACATATGTTGTGACACAGAACTGTTAAAAAAGTGAGGAAGTCAAACCCTGATCTAGGTGAACCTGCTTTAGCTGGCAGGGTTTGGTCTAGAATGATCTCTAAAAGTCCCTTTCATCCCCTACTATTCTGTGAAATTCTTCATTCAGAGATCTCTTGGGCTACAATGTAGAAGACCACTTATGCTGAGTGTGACCAAAACAAAAATTCTGGGAAATTATTGAGCAAATGTATAAATGCATACTTAACTGGGTTTTGGGCAGTTCTGGCTGTTTCCTACTAAACTTCTTTTTTTGAAGTGTGTTCAGGAAAGGGCTAATTTATTTGTACTTCTTAGAAACTACGGTGAGGTTAAGTAGGTATCAACTGAGGTTTTTACATCTTCAGAAAGACCTTTTTTATGGGGTATTGGTGTTTTGGGGCTTTTTTGGTGTGTTTGGGGTTTGAAAAATTTGTTTAGAGTGCTGTACCTGAAGAAGCTTGAGTAGACTTTTCATAAGGTGCTCTCAGAAGAACACAGCAAAATAGTGTGCCTTATTGCAAGACATCAGTTTCAGTAAAAAAACACACAAAAATTATTCTTCTTTTGACAGTGAAAGACTAAATGCTTAGCACAGATCAGTGTTGTGGGATGGCTTGTTTGGGTTTTGTTTTAGATCTGTGTCCCTCAAGGAGTGTGTTTGTGCCAGGAACAGACTACCATTCATGTGACTGAAACTCAAATTTCTAAAGTAAAGACTTGGAAAATGAGAAACAAAAGCAAGACTATGCAAAATACTTCAGTTTGTGTTTTCTGCAGTTAAGCATCTGTCATTTCATTGTGTCACCTGTGTTGAACTTGATTTGACTGTACTGCTTTTGTGACTCTGGTTTAATGAACTGATTTTGAGTTGAAGAATTTTCATCATCTTATATTGACTATAGCATCAAAACAAATCTGTTTATAGCAGATTTTAAGTTATTGATTGAACATTTTAATAGATTAAGGTATTTGGGGTTTTACATTTTCTTCTGTTTTAATCAAACTGGTTCTTTGAATAGAAAGCAAGCCAGAAACTAGCATGCTAACAGAAATGATTTTATAACTTTAGATGGTATTCTGTGTACTTTTACCTGTAGAATCATAGAGTGGTAGGGGTTGGGAGGGACATCTAAAGATCATCTAGTCCAACCCCCCTCCTCAAGTAGGTCCACCTAGATCAGGTCACATAGGAAAGCATCCAGGTGGGTTTTGTAAACCTCCAGAGAAGGAGACTTCACACCCTTCCTGGGCAGCTTGTCCCAGTGCTGTCACCCTTACAGTAAAGAAGTTTTTTCTTAAGTGAAACTTTTTGTGTTCTAGCTTTTGTGCATTACCCCTAGTCCTATCACTGGACACTTTTTTTCTGTGGTATTTCCTCATCCTCTTGACATCGACCTTTGAAATACTTGTAACTGTTAATGAGGTCCCCACTCAGTCTCCCCTTCAACGTTCTGAACAGCTCCAGATCCCACAGCCTTTCTTCATAAGATAGTCAATGTGAGATGGCAAGAAAAACTTACTTTTGCCTTTTAATTGTCTTTTTAGATTAAAAAGCCTTTATGGCAGCACCTGTAAAGACTTTTGTGTTTGTGCAGTGTGTTACAATGCGTATGTTACTTTGTTTACTTGAGTGTTTGCCAGTGTTCCATTCTCAGCCTCAGAAGTGCTACAGGGAATCCCACATTTCACACCCCACATGCTTTACATGCTTATCTTTTTGAAAAAGTGATATTGACAATTAAATTCCTAACTATCTCTACAAGAAACTTGCTTAATAATTAGTGTTATCTATCTTGGCAACACTTCAGCTGAGCTTTTTTCTTTGTCAGCTAACCTTAAAAACATGTTTCTCTTCTTAGCAGAACTAGGGAATCTGTTAGAACTGTTTTGTCAAGTCCTCTTGGATACAAATTCTGCTGCTATGCCATTGATGATAAGAAAAAAATTCATGACCCTTTTCAAATTCCAAGAATATAATACACAGTGTATGTGTTTTACTATTATTTGCTCTAGATATAGACTTAACATGTGATTTTACTCCTGAATTTACAAAATTAACGACTGGATTGATGCTAGATAGCCATCCTTGTAAGAAAAAAATAAGGGACATGCATTTGTTTTCTATTGTCCTCCTTGTTTTTTTATTCCTTCTAAAGGATGAGTACAAATTATTTCACTCTTAATTTCTTTGAGCTGTGTTAAACTGGACATTGAGGGGCAACTGGAAAAAGTAACTGGAAAAAAAAGCAGTGTGTATGCATTTGAATCACAGTCAACTCTATTGTATCATTGCCACTGAATATTGTCACTGTGGCAAACTCTGCAAGAGTATTGTATGTATATACACAAAAATCTGTGCCATGCTGTCAGAGGGGTTGCCACTGGTGTCTGCAGTAGAGGTTTGTCAAACATTCTAGAGAAGATGAGGTATGAAAATAAATTGGCAAAACTCTAAATAATTTTCCAGAGATGTGTAAAAAGTCTGAGATGCTAGCAATATATACACAAGAATCATGGTAGGAGTCGAGACAAAGGAGAGAATGTATGGATGACAGAGGTGGTTGTTTTTCTAATATTACTGCTTGGAGACCATCTAAGCATTAAAAAATAATGTCCTCCTCTGATTAATAGTATTCTCTTGGGGGGGGGGGAAATGTCTGCAGCATCCTGTAAGTCTGTTTTTCAATAGTAAATATAACTTCTAGATTGTCTCCCAGAACATCTGTGTTCTGCCTTTTCAGGGGTGTTTTTTTGATTTGTCCTTACCATTCAATACTTATTTCTGCTTTTGCCATCAATTTAGTAATTATTAATGATTATATTTAACAGTGTTGCTAGCTGATGGCATAAGTTCTACTGAACTCAAGACTCTCCAAAGCTTATCCCCACTGGGTGCTTACAAGCTGTTAGAGGCATCCTGATTAAGAGTGTCCCCCTCATAAGGGCTTTCTTAAATCATTTAATAGATCTTGAAATACTTGTCGCTTTTTTTTTTCCTAACGTATAGAAAGATTGACGAGGATAATGATAGAAGAGTTTATCTAAACACAGAAAAGAAATTTAGTGAAATTAGATCTTACCCTTATAAAATTTCTCCTTCAAGCTAAGTTGAAATTGTGTTGGTGGCTGTTAAGTTAGCTGGAAAGAGGTTTGATGTTTGGACCTATTTGGTAATGGCCTGCGTTGCTCCCATTTTCATTTAAAATAAGGCTATGTTGCATTATCTTGTTTCTGCTTTTTGTCTCGAAGCTGGAAAAGGGAGAGAGAAGAGACTTGCTTGGCATTGTTATTTTAAGAAAGTTTGGCCTCTGGACATTTGAGAGCCCTGGCTATTGACACAAATCAAGTACACACAGCATGAAAAAAATAGCTAACTTTGCTTAGCCAGTTGTGATCAGGACTATTTTTTTTCTTTGCAGCTTTTTTAGAGAGAACAAAGTGTAATGTGAATATGTTACTCAAAGTTGCAAATAGCTACTTCTAGCATGTATTTCAGCAAACATTACAACTTCAAAATGAATTGCTGTGTGAAAGATACAAGCTGAAACTGTAATTAATGTGAATCAAAACAGACCTGCCCATTGGAACTCTGGTATGCTAGGTCTGCTGTTTGGACTTGTTTTGTTAGTAAGTCAGATCTTGCTTAGGATCTAGAATTCGTTCTTAACCTAGGTGAAAGTTGTTTTCTTTATTTTGGTGGAGGTGAACTGTGTAAATCAAGAAGGGCCAGAGCAAGAATTGCAAGTAGCATGCTTTTCTTTATTGCAGTTATTTGTGACTTTTATATTCCGAAGAGTGTTAACTCTAGCTAAATATCAGAAAACAAACAATACAGGTGGAAATGGGCACATTATTTCGTGGTTTATTGTGGGTTTTTTTAGTGGAGTTTTTTTTGTCTTAACCTGTCTGTCACATAGAACCTTCTCTTTTCCAGGATTTATAACACCTGTACAATTTTGTAAAAAGATTGCCAATGTTGACTCTCCTATCTTGATTAGATAAGGGGAGAGGAAATTACAAGGATGTTAGCATCTTCTGTAAGCATTTGAGTATCTTTATGGAATTGGGGTTTTTATTCACCTTCTGTGGTGGCTCTGAGTAAAACAGATATTTCAGGCACAGATCTTCTTAATCTTTGGACTTCAGTCACCTAACTTAATGCTGTCAGTAGACAAGTCAGAATTCTCTGGTTTTATAACACCAAATATTGTTAATCTGTTCCTACTGCTGTCTAGAAGTCTGTAGTTTTATATACAACTTTTGAAATTGTGGACAATGCTCTTCATCTCTTAGCAGGTCATCTCTTCATTGGGATAGTTACAAAGAACCAAGCATATGCAGGCAAAAAAATGCACTGGGTGTGGCAATGCATCTGATGTTTGCTTCTCCCTAGGAAGGAAGTTTTCTTCCTTTTATTAATAAGCTATATTAAAAAAAACAACCACAAACTGCCTCTTTATACTATTGTCTTGGAATATTCTGGGTTTATATATATTGCAAAAACTAATCAAAACTAGGGGGACTGTCATGGTTTAGCGAGGATCTACTTCTGCTTGGTAACGGGGAGAGGGCTGCAGTGCTGACCCAGTAAAGAGTTCTTTGACTCTCCCCTGGCTCTTGGGTTCAGACCCACCTCCGGCCCAACTGGGCCAGTCTAGTGCCTCAGCCATCACTGTTTAAGGACAGGAATTTGAAATGCTTGGGAGAAGGTGGAGGAGTGGTACGAGATTGCAGTGACCATACAGACCCCACAGTCAGAGAAGGAGGAAGGAAGGAGGAGCGCTGGACTAGAGACCCCTCTGCAAGCCTTGGTGAGAATGCAGGCTGTACCACTGCAACCCATGGAAGGCAATGGCAGGACTGAGAGCCACCAGCAGCTCTGTGTGAGTGCACCTGGACGGGCGAGGGACTGTGTAAGGAGGCGGCCATGGCGCAGGCCATGCTGGAGAGCCTGCAGGCTGAAGAGCAGACCCACACGAAAGGCAGAGAGGAGCTACAGCCTTTGGGATCGTGTGCATCAGAGTGGCCCATGCAGGGCTGCCGTGTGTGTGAGGTACCCCGTGGAGGAGCAGGGAGGACTGGTGCGGAGCCTGCCTGCCCTGGAGAGAGACAAATGGCAGAAGCTATCATGAATAAACTGACTGAAACCCCCATTCCCTGCCCCCCTGAGCCATTCAGTGGAGGAGGAGAGAAAGACACCGGGATCAGGGCTCAAGAGTCTGGGAAGAGGGGAGGAGTGGGGAGAAAGTGGTTGTAAAGGGCTGGTTGTACTCTTCATCATTGTACCATTCTGTGGTGTTTTCTGTTTGCTATATTTTGGGGTTTTATGGTTATGTTTTGACTGGTGGTGGATTAAATTATTTTCTGTTTTGTTTTGGTTTTTTTTTTTGTCCCCCCCATGGGTGTAGCCTTGTTTGTTTTGTCCTGGACCATAAGCGGCAATTAAGCCCTCCCTGCTGCCCTTTAGGAATACTCTAGTCTGTGGTACTTGAGTCTAATCGTGGTCTTTTGTCGCTTGATAGGCCTAAATCATGTCAGGGACCTGTCTGTCTAGAAACAATTAATAAAATACCATATATCTATTTTGTATTTAAGACTTTTCCTTCATTCTTCTATGTGTTAATCAAGTCTGCAGTGGGTGTTATAAGGGCTGAGTTGCATGTTGCATATACTTCTGAACATCTTTAAAAACTTCTGATATAGAAAGTGCAGAAATGATGTAGCAACTAGAGGGTGGAGAGTTTGTGCTAGGAAAGGAAGGACACAATGGTAGAGCAGTAACACAATTAGACAAATGGAGGCTTAGGAATAGAGGGAGTGTGGTTTTCTTTGGTGTATTTTTTTATGAGGGTTTAATTAGTTTGTACTATTCACACTTTTTCCTTGCAAACTGAAGTTCTAGATGCTTGTTTTGTTTTGTTTTGTTTTGCTATCACTGTCCGATAGGCTGAGTAGCTTTGCAAGAGACTATGGAGAGGCTCTGATGGTAGTTCACAGGTGTCTGATTGTTGCAGGGAAAGAATCATACTTTGTACCACAACCCTGTTCAGAGCGCTGCTTCTGTGATGACTGTAAATGCCTCAATGTTGCTTTATATTACTTTCCTGTTTTTTTGTGGAAACTGATAAGGAGGAGCAATTAAGTGCAGGAACCTTCACTGAGTATCAGGCTTAAATATGCAACTGAAAATTAACCTTCAGTTTGCCAGGAAAACATTGTCTCGGTAATATCAGTGGAGACTACAAAGCTCTGTTTGAACTAGGTTTGGTTTTACTATGTTATCTTCACTACCAAATATGTATAACAAGCTATTTCTTTAATGCATTTAACAGTACATGGTAGCTTTATATTATTGTATTTTTTAGGATTAATGCATGTGCTTAAAACTTTTCTGTGTTTGCATTTTTTTTCCCCCAGAATTTAAACAAGCAAGCCTATGATCTGGCAAAAGCTTTACTAAAGAGGACAGCGCAGGCAATTGAACCATACATTACTAATGTAAGTAAAGTATGCAAACAAGTAAGGAAATCACTAAACTTTTAAACTGAGCTGTATTATAAGAACAATGACTTGCATATGGTTAAATAAGACTGTAAAATGACTTTTTACAAAATCTCAGTTATTTTTTAATTGTTTTATTAATGAAGCACTTTGTAAACTGTCCCTTTAAGTCCAGTTCTTTACCATATACAAACTACTAAGCCCATAAAAATTTTGATTTCTGAAATGCAATGGATAGTTTACTTTCTGCTGTCTTGGAGAAGCTTGCATTTCAATCCTTAATTTGACTGGAAGACCAAATGTACTGATATATTTTTATCAGAACAGTGCATCTAAACACATTGTTCCTGTGGCAAAAGTCTTTTTCTGCTGAGGAGATGAGACTATTTAGAAGCTAAGAGAAGGAGATCAGAATTTTAATGCCTTTGTTACAGGAAAAAAAGGAAGAAACAGAATCTAATAATAGATAGTAAGGAAGAAAAATAATGAGTGGATTGAGGATTGTAGCTGAGTTGGGTGTAGACAAAATAGACATGGCAAGAGAAGAGGCATGAGAGGAAGTAAAGGTCAGACAGGAGTTTCCTCTAACTTAAGTTGTATGAGAAAAAAAGAAAAATTAACCCACTCTTCTTAATTTTCTTTTAGTAAGTAGATGATGGTTAAGCAGGTCTTAGGGCAGCTATCCAAAACCTCAGGAGCTTGAAAACAGTAGAATGCTTTTTGTTGCTTTCAGACTTGAAACATTTTTGGTATGGGGAAAATGGATACCTTCCAAGACTTTTAAACCCCTCAGTGCAAACTCTTGCTTGAAACATGTTAGTAAAACCTGCTGTTTGGGAAGGTATTGCTACATGGGAATGTGTTTTTAGAGTTCATTTGTAAGGTTAGATTACGAACTGGGTGGTGATTTTGTGAGCATTAAGGAAGTCTGTACAATAAGAATCTTCCACTTAGGGAAAATATATACTTGCAGTCTTTTGTTCTTGGTTTCCCACAAGTGGGAAGTATTGTGCTGTCTGATTTCTATATTTTGAAGGTTAATTTAGTTCTTAAAATATATTAAAGATGCAGTAGGAGTTAGTTTCCTAACCAGGAATATGTGCGTTTCAGGCAACTATATCCAGAGAAGGAAAACTTCTCTGCAAGACAGTATGGAGTCTTTAACTTGTAATGGAAATGCACTTACCTGTTATTTTCTGGTCATTATTACTAGAAGCTGTGGACTTGACTATTGCTTCACTTGTTGGCGTTCTTTTTGTAACTTTAAAAATGGTAGCTTTCATGATTTTAGTTTCTTTACTGATCTGTTTAACCTTAGCAAGTAGAGAGAATTATGATGTTTATCTGTCCCAGGTTTGGAAATAGGAAACTGAAGTGCCAGGTAAATGTGTTCTATTGCCTTGGTAGCAGGTAGAAAGAGTATAATTTATTTTGCCACACTTGTGTGTTATTTTAACCCAAAGAGAAGAAAAGTTTTCTACATTATGTTTTCCCCCTTGTGAGTTATAGTATGTTACTCTTCAGTTGTTTCTTCCTTATCTATTATTAGAGGATATAGTTGAAGGTAGTGTGGAATTAAGATTTGATATTAGAAAATTTGTTCTTTAATGGGAAGTATGAATTATCCCTCATACCTGTCAAATTTACCAAGAATAATTGCTTTACAGTTGTGTTACACTGCTTGTGAAAATAAATTCTGGAACAGTCACTTATTAATTCCTATGCTATTATTTACAACTCTTTAACCTGTCAACTGTGTAGTGTAGTAATTGGCCACGTGTTTCAGCCTTGTTTTGAATTCATTGGATACATAAAAAATTATCTTTCACAATAGTAAGCTAACTAAATGTACTGACATTATAAAAAGATGTGATGCCCTGGAACTCTTCTAAAGCTGTTTCTTAAATTATTTATAGGCCTGCTGTGGTGAACTAAACATCACTTCTACAAGTAAAAGAAAACACATTAATGTGGATAGAAAACAATGATATTTTTAAGATTTTTGGTACAGGATTCTGGTCTGTTTGTTGTATTGTTCCCTCCCTGTTTTTTTTACAGTGGTGTAAATGTTATGAGGTTTAGTGGTAGACAAGCATAGGGTTTAGAAGAGGGTATATGTACTCTTGTTGTTGATATATACTCTCTTTTATTTTCCAGTTCTTCAATCAGGTTCTCATGCTTGGTAAAACATCAATTAGTGACCTGTCGGAGCATGTGTTTGACTTGATTCTGGAGTTATACAATATTGATAGTCACCTTTTGCTTTCTGTTCTACCACAGCTTGAATTCAAACTTAAGGTAAGCATTTCTTATCCTTTCTGTGTATTTGAAATGTGTGTGTTTTTTTTTACTGATAAGTTCATCAAATAATTTGCTATAGAAATGTAATGCTTATAACGTAACTTCCCTGAATTGTTTAATGGAAAGCTCATAAAAAGCCCTCAAAAAGGAATTTAAGGTCAAATGTATTAACCTACAGTGTGTGTTGTGTGTTTGTTTGGATTTTGATTGGTGAGGTTTTTTTACTTGTATCTTTCAAGCAATAACTTGATTTTTTTTTTTTTTAATGACTTAAGAATCTGACTTGTTTTATTCTCTGGTTTGCTGTAAAGTTTATTATGAAGGTCTCTAATATATTGAAAGCACCTTGTGCTGCTTGCTATGCAGACAATAGGGAATTTTGGCAAGGAAAATGTTGAGCTCCATACTAATGGAAACCGATGTGCTTACAACTCTGTCCAAATAAAAAGTCCATGGTGGGCGGAGACAGAACATTGGACTCCATGTTATTGCAGTGACTTTTATTATTTTTAAGCTTATTTTTTGTATCTGAAAGATAGCTGTTGCTAGCTATTTTACCTGTTCTAATAGGTATTTTTCTTTTTGACTTCCTACTATTTCAGAGTGTCCCCATCACTGATGAATTCAGTTTAGCAGCTGATACTCCCTTTATTCTGCACTATGTTTGGTTTCTATTTCTCATTTCACAGGATTTCTGTGGAAGTAGGGATTTTTATTAGTTTTGTATTAGTACATTTGGAAGTGATCTGTTACTAGACTTGAGGGCTGATGTGCAGTGGACCACTTAAATTTACATGTCTTTTTATTAATGAGGACAGATTATAGTATAACCTTTGGCCTTATAGGTTTGTATAACCTTGCAATGTTTATTATTGTAGTGGCTTATTCGTGCCTGTTGTTTTTCTCTTATGTTGCTAGGCAGGCACACACCACTTGTTGACGAGGTTTTCTTAATGGTTCTGTCTTCAGAATGGTTCTGTCTCCATTCACGTTTCTGAAAAGTGAGGTACAATTTGCTGCTTGCTGTCTGTGTCTTAAAAGTAGACAGCCCTTAAATTCCTGTTCTTACAAATGGTAAACAATTATAATTTGCTCCAATAAAAACAGTATTTCTGCAGCTGAAGCTGTTATTCAGGAGATTTAATCTTAACTGCTGCCACGTCCTTTTTTCATATTCATAACCTTTTCATCTCGGGGTCCATTGAAAACTACAGATTCTTTGTAATTAGTAATTCACAAGACATCTTATTCATGTTTATACTTTTGTTTATTGTTTAGTATAGTCTTTTTAGATGATGAACATATATTAAGTTGCTTTTCATCTCTGTGGTCCTTAGTGTAGTGTAGGGTTTGTAACTGTTTAGAGACTGTGGTGTGGCTTCCGCTTGAATGATCTTTTAGCTTCGGATGTGTTCTTTTGATGCCTTAAGTTTTAAGGCAAATAATATATGCCCGTTTTTTCCTGTTAGCTGTCAAATGAAGTTTGACCCATCTTTTACAGGAAAAAACCCACACTCTATTTGGAATAGGATAATGCTGATTTAAATCCTGAGACACTACAACAGGTTGCCCAGGGAAGCTTTGGAAATGTTCAGGGTCAGGTTGAATGGAACTTTAAGCAGCCTCATATAGTGAAAGATGTCTCTGCCCATGTCAAGCAAGTTGGACCAGTTGATCTGTAAAGGCCTCTTCCAAACATTTTTAATTCAGGTGCAGTTAAAAAGCATGTTGGTGTGTTGTGAAGACAGTGTGATTTCAATGAAACTCAAGAGTGTGCTAATGGTAGAAGGCACCAAATAGTTTGTGACTTGGAAGAGAAGCTGGACAGCAGTATTGCTGTTAGCTTCATGAGGTCTTTGATCAAGTGGGTGGTAAAGGAGAAAAATATGCCTGGTCTTGTATGTTGAAATATATGAGAGGAGTGGTGTCTTTTTGACTAAATGTCAACTTGAGTTAGTCATAAAATAATAACAAATTTAAGTGAGCTCTGTGTATCATTCAGAGTTTAACTAGATGATTTGGGCTTCTCTGAATTTGGTACATAGTATTGGTTCTTTATCCATGTAATAGTTTAAGAGCCTTGTCTTTTGAGCTTACTTGCCTTTTTTTTTTTTTACTGGCCCTGTTAGTAGAGACTGAAGAGCAATGAAGGTCAGCTCAAAAGAGCATGGGACTTCAAATAGGGAAATAACAATTAGATTTTGATATAAGAAAAGCAAGATGTGACGTGAGATTTCCAAAGGCGAACACAGAACTTGATTACTGACAATATGAAAAAAGCTACTTGACTTTTTTGGCATGTCATTTGGCAAGGAAGTGGGAAATTATTAGCCAAACAAGATAGGAATTCCTGGAAGAATGGCAATATGGTTAAAGACTTTGAAGAATCATCCTTGAGAAACTCCATCTGTATGTTCTAATGGTATATATATTTTATCTTCTATTACTGGATGCTTGAAAAGAAGTTTAGATTTTCTTCATCATTCTGTCCATCATTTTTGCTTTATGAGTTGAGTTGTATCAGGGAGACAGATGTTCTTGTGCTGGAGCCCTGTCATTACTGACAAATTTTGTTTGGCGAACAGAATGAGTCTGTTTACACTGAGGGTAGCCTTTCCAGGTACACTTTGTCTACCCACAACAAAAGACTTGTTCACTTTAATTCATTTGTATAATGACATTGCTAAGGCTGAGATATACACCACCACCATGATGTCCTCCAAAGTGGCTTGTAATACTGAAATGAATATAAAAAAATACTTCTGCTGATGGAGAAATATTTCTATGCTGCCTGCCTGATTTTCCTTACACAATACTCCCACAATTCCTCCGTTTTCTTGTGTTTGACACTGCTGGTACTGTTTTCACTATACTTTATCCCAAGGACAGTAGGTGCCAGAGATACAAATGTCACACCAGCCACCTTGCTGTTATATTAACATAATTCCTTTCTGGAGCATAGTGGGCTGATACTACTACCACCAAGCATTATGAACTAGTAGCATCTTTGGATGGAGACAATAGAAATCTGGAAGTTTTCTGTTCACAGACAATCTCTAGCTAACCTTCTGCGTGACATAAATATTGAAAGTGTGCCTCTGGGATGGAGTAAATGACAAGTTTCAGTTCCACTTACTACTTGATCTGGTAATTCACTAGGTCAAGTGGCTGAACAAATTCTTTTTTCTAGTGATGAGATTTGTATATAGAATATAATACATAGTGTTACAGTGGCCATAATGGAAAAATTATCATTCCATTTTATTATCATTTCTGTGGCCAGTGGAGTTCCACAGGGAACGGTTCTGGGGCCACTCTTGTTCAACATCTTCATCAACGACCTGGATGAGGGGACAGAGTGTACCCTCAGCAAGTTGGCTGATGACACCAAACTGGGAGGACCGGCTGATTCCCCAGAAGGCTGTGCTGCCATTCAGCGGGATCTCGACCGGCTTGAGAGTTGGGCAGAGAGGAACCTCATGAGGTTCAACAAGGACAAGTGCAGAGTCCTGCATCTGGGAAGGAACAACCCCATGCACCAGTACAGGCTGGGGGTTGAACTGCTGAAGAGCAGCTCTGCAGAGAGAGACCTGGGAGTCCTGATTGATAATAAACTAAATATGAGCCAGCAATGTGCTCTCATGGCCAAGAAGGCCAATGGCATCCTGGGATGCATCAAGAAGAGTGTGGGTAGCAGGTCAAGGGAGGTTCTTCTCCCCCTCTCCTCTGCCCTGGTGAGGCCTCATCTGTCCAATTCTGGGCTCCTCAGCTCCAGAGGGACAGGGAAGTGCTGGAGAGAGTCCAGCGCAGGGCCACCAAGATGATCAGGGGACTGGAGCACCTTCCTTATGAGGAAAGGCTGTGGGACCTGGGGCTGTTGAGGGGTGATCTTATTAATATTTATAAATATATAAAGGGTGAGTGTCAGGAGGTTGGGACATCCCTTTTTTCTATAATAGCTAGCAACAGGACAAGGGGTAATGGGATGAAGCTGGAACACAAAAAGTTCCACTTAAACATAAGAAAAAACTATTTCACCGTGAGAGTGACAGAGCAGTGGCACAGGCTGCCCAGAGGGGTTGTAGAGTCTCCTTCCTTGGAGGTCTTCAAGACCTGCCTGGACATGTTCCTATGCGACCTGATCTAGGTGAACCTGCTTGAGCAGGGGGTTGGACTAGATGATCTCTAAAGGTCCCCTCCAACCCCTACCATTCTATGATTTTAGAATGCATTGCTGGTGGACATACTCTTTCTTGCATAAGGAGGGCTCTTGACTCTTTGAGGATTATATGGTTATGGTGATGGACACCTTGGCAATTAAAGGTGACACAATAATGCAGGAACTGGATCTTGGTCCCACTTGATTGGTTGTACCCCTTTTTCACGATTGCAATGCTCCCTTCCATAAATTCTAGTTAGAGTGAAAGAAGATCACTCGATCTTGATTGTTCCAGTTTTAAGGACCTCCTGTTGTTCTTGGAAGATTTTCAAAGCTCTTGATGTTCTTGACTCCTGCTTTCAGGGATTGATTATGTTTCGTCCTAACCTTATGGTACAGAGTTTTACAGCGTGAGTGCTGGGTATTTCTCTGATAGTAATCCTGCTTCTCTAAAACTTATTTTTCTTGGTATCAGCAACTTTTCCACTAGTTATATATTCTGTATGTGAATCAGAATTTCTGTGTAGTGTCTTATTTCTTTGCTTCAAAACATCTTTGTGGCACATAGTGAAAATTAACTGGTGGTAGTTTTCTCCCAACAACCAGATGAGCTTCACTGAGCTATTTCCACTGCTGCCTTGTTCTCCGTCTCTGTGGCTGATAGGAGTTTGAGGACATGAATGAACATCTGCCATGTCTGTGATTTGTTACCTGACAGGATCAAAATCTCTTGCTGTCCATCTCCCTGAACCTCTTTTGCACTCTTCATGGCAGGCAGCCCCATGGTTTATGTTTATGGCTTCAGAGTTTTGTGAAAGTTCTAGGCTATCTTGAGTGTGTGAAAAATCCAAGGACTTACCTAGGGGTTAAGAAACCGTTATTGTGGAATTTGTGAGAGATCTTAGGTGCCTCAGTAACACTGTTGTGCATATTTACTATTTTGAATCTAAACAATGTGGCCACCTAGTGTTCAAGCACCTTGCCATTTTAGTACAGCCAGTGACTATACAGTTTGGTCACAATGCCAGGTAATTTTAGCTGCTGTGAGAGTTGAACATGTTGACTTAGATAAAGAATGAAAAGTTCCTGGCAGTAACTGGCATTCCCTGAAATGTGCAGCTTTTGAGTGCTTTACTCCCTCAGTTGCTTTTCTGTCCTAACTGTTGCAAGAATCATTTACATATGTTTGAAGAGAATTGAAGAGCAGTCAGATATGTGCTGTGCCACATCATGTACCAAACAGAAGTGGACGAACTAGTTATGCTATGGGGCTGGCTGGGATGGAGTTAGTTTTCTTTGTAGCAGCCTGTATGGTACTGTACTTTACGTTTGTGCCTAAACCAGTGTTGGTGGCAAACTGTTTTGACTGTTGCTGAAAAGTTCTTGCACTGGTAAAGGCTTTCTCCTACCACCATGAGTAGGCAGAGGCAGGACAGGAGGTTTAGAGGGGACACATGGTCAGCAGTAAAAGCTCAGAGAAAGGAGGGAATGTTTGTGGTCATAGTGTTTGCCATCTTAAGCAAGCACTAGGCATGGTGAGACCCTGCTTTCCAGGAACTGGCAGGACATCTGCCAGCCAAGGGAAAGTAGCAAATGAGTCGTTCTTTTTGCTTTACTTGTCTGTGCAGCTTTTCTGTTACCTGTTAAACTGAATTCTTCATGAGCCTTTTTAACCTTCCTTTTATTTTCCTCCCTTTCCCCTAAGAGAGTGAGTGAGAGGCTAGGTAGGTGTTTAGCCTTTGACCTGAGTCAACCCACCATACTGTTGTAGGTTTTGTAAAGGAGAAACTCCTGCGTTCTCATGTGGCAGAAAGACTATTGTGTTAAACATTTGGCAGAGTTGGGTCTAATCACAATTGCTTCTTTACTGATTTTTTTTCTTGTTTGTGTTTTTTGGGTTTTTTTTACTAAATTTTAGACAGGCATCTGCGTGATTAGCAGTGGAAAGTGCACATTTAACCTCTTCTGTGAAGGTCAGTCATTTGTGCCTGGTCTTGGTATTTTAAGGTGATGTGTTGAGAGATCTAGTCAGAAGCATTATTTGTACAGGAAGAACAGACATAAGAACATATTGCTGTGTAGATCAGCTTGTAAAGGAGACATACTACTCATTCAAATTTGATATTTGAATTATAGAAATGTGTATTACTGGAAGTATATACAATTCTGATGGTCAAAAGAATGAAAAGATCATGAATACAGACTATTTAGGAAATAACTATAGCAGGTTTATAGGTCTTTATTTTCCTATCTTACTGAGTCAGTATGATGTAAACAATAAAATCAGTAACTTGCCTTTCTTCCTAGATGTGGTAGTAAAAATTTTTAGCAAGTTACAGGTCATGTATCCACTTCTACTCCCAAATCCCTCCAGATATTCGGTGCTGCCTGCTCTTTTGGACTTGGTAGTGATAACAATCTGGCCAACCAGCTTTGTTAGTGAGAGACCCTAATACCTAGGCAGAAGAGCAGTTGGCAGTGTGTTGGGAGCATGTATGAGGAACTGAAAATATGAGTATTCACTGTCAATTTTTATTGACAAATCATTATAGAACACTATTAAGCATAAAGAGTGCTGGATCATACCTAAAGAAAAGAGGTGAAGAGCGTGACTCTTCTGTAGAAGAGATTAAGATATTTCTTAAGGTTGATACTGACTTATTTCCCTTCAGAAAAACATGTAGATATAAAAGTAGAATAAAGGAGAGATACTGTAGCAGTGGCTATGAAATCATGCTTGACCAATCTGATAGCCTTCTGTGATGATATAATTGGCTGGCTAGAGAAGGGGAGAACGGTGACTGACATCTACACTGACTTCAGCAAGGCTTTTGATACCATCTCCTGTAACATCTTCATAAGAAAGTTCAGGCAGTGTGGCTTGGATGAGTGGACATTGAGGTGGATCAAGAGCTGGCTGAATGACAGAGCCCAGAGGGTGGTGATGAATGGCACAGAATCAAGTTGGAGGCCTGTGGCCAGTGGAGTTCCACGGGGATCGATTTTGGGACCACTCTTGTTCAACATCTTCATCAACGACCTGGATGAGGGGACAGAGTGTACCCTCAGCAAGTTGGCTGATGACACCAAACTGTGGGAGCACTGGCTGATTCCCCAGAAGGCTGTGCTGCCATTCAGCAGGATCTCGACTGGCTTGAGAGTTGGGCAGAGAGGAACCTCATGAGGTTCAACAAGGACAAGTGCAGAGTCCTGCATCTGGGAAGGAACAACCCCATGCACCAGTACAGGCAGGGAATCGACCTGCTGGAGAGCAGCTCTGCAGAGAGAGACCTAAGATTCCTGATTCATAATAAGCTAAATACGAGCCAGCAATTTGCCCTCGTGGCCAAGAAGACCAATGGCATTCTGGGATGCATCCAGAAGAGTGTGGCCAGCAGGTCAAGGGAGGTTCTTCTCTCCCTCTACTCTGCCCTGGTGAGGCCACATATGGAGTATTGCATCCAATTTTGCACTTCACGGTTCGAGATGACTGGATTCTCTCCAGAAGTTCCCAGAAGGCTACCAAGATGATATGGGGGGCTGTGGAACATCTTTCTTATGAGGAAAGGCTGCGAGTCTTGGAGCTATTCATCCTGGAGAAGAAAAGACTTGAGGGAGGACTTTATCAACACTTAAAAATATGTAAAGAGTGAATGTCAAGAGGATGAAGTGAGTCTTTTTTTTCTGTAGCACCCAGTGATAGGACAAGGGGTAATGGGCACAAGCTGGAACACAGGAAGTTGCACTAGAGCATGAGGGTAAATTTATTTCCTGTGAGGATGATGGAGCCCTGGCACAGGCTGCCCAGGGGGCTTGTGGAGTCTCCCTCTCTGGGGGTTTTTAAAACCCACCTGAAAGCATTCCTTTATGACCTGATCAATGTGAACCTACTGTTGTAGAGGGTTGGACTAAATTATCCCTAGAGATCCTAACTCCTGTCATTTTATGATTTTGTGATATGTTCATTTGGTAGGAGTTACAGGTTGATTCCTTAGGAACATGTAAGACTGTTTTGAGCCGACAACCAACATCTTAGAATAAATTTTAGAAAATACTAAATATTTATGGTTCGTAATCACTAATATTCATTGTTTGTCAAACAGGACTAGAGTGCCTTTGTCTTGTAACTGGATTAGTAGCTAACACAGTGAAAGTTTCTTTTGCGGCTAGTTCATGACGGATATCTTCAATCTGGTTTAGTTTTTTAATGATTCTTTTCTCTTTTGTATTTCTGGCTGTATAATTAAGGACTTGAACGTTTAGTGTACTTATTACTCCTTCATCCTCCTCCTTCTCCATCTTCTTGGGTGTCTTACTCAGGATCTGTGTTGATTACCTAGAGAAATTCAGAGGTACTTAATATTTTATAGCATTTTGTTGTTTGAAGCAGGAGTGGAAAGGATGTGAGTAATGGAGATAGATGTAATACAGACTACAAAAAAAAAATCTTAACCATGAGGGCACAGAAGAAGAATTTGTAGCATAATGGACACTCACAAGCTGAAACTCACTGAAGAAAAAGAAAGATTAAGAGGAGAAGGTTATAAATGACTTTCAGTTGTGACAAACTGAATTTTAATTGGAAAAATTAGTCAAATGCAGACAAACATATCAATGGATTTACCATTAATGCTACTAATAATACTAAAGTGTGTTTGGAAGAATTTCAGTCTTTTGTAATGTAGTAATATAGGAGTGTTAGAAATTTCTTCATAACTTCTCTTGCTTTGCAACTTCAAGGATTTTACTGTTTTTAGGGAGCTGAATTAAAAGGATATATTGGCAAACTTTTCAGCCCATTTATAGTATTGATTCAGATTGAAGAATAGTTGGACCATGGTGTCACATTGGAGAACTCTGGCAGCTACAATGTGCTCTTGTTTCTTGTTCACATTCAAAAGATGATATTGAACTAATAAGAATGTCAAAGAAAGTAGAGAAGAACAGTGTTTTAAACACTCTTTGTTACCAGAAAAAAAGATTGAAATACTTGGGAGTGAATAATAGTTCTGATCATCTACAAACTGATCTTATCTACTCCCTTTTAAAAGAATTATTGCAGTCAGAAAAAAAAAATAGTGAACAGCAAGTACATGCTGATTGCACAGATGTTAGCACACATTTCCAAAGCATATGCTAAGCTTCAGATGTTGTATATTGTATTAAATAAATATAATGCAAACTATACTGGAGAAGTCCTTGTTTTATCTATTTTAGTGCTAATTTTAAATATGAAAGAAAAGTATTTAACTGAGCATTTTTAAATATAGGCCTAAACACAGCATCTAAGGTGATGGTATTTAATCTGACTTCTTTTTAACTTAATGTTCGTAATTAAACACTCCTCCAGAGAACAGTAATCCTTTATGTGCAGGCAAATATAGAATGTATGCTGTGGGTTGCGTTTTGTGCATGAATGTGTGTAAGCTTGTACAGGCATATGTCAGGTTTCCTAAGAGGATCAGTAAACTGTAAATGAGCATTAAAAACATGTGTATAGCTTTGTATTTTTCACCATGCTTTGTTCACATTGTTTTTTATCTCTACATTGTTTTTCATTTTCACTGCTTTTATTATTTTGTCATCTCCCTTTAATAGTGAAGGTTTTTTTGTCACAAGATAGACTTTTCTTATGTAAAATAGGTGTTTTTTTGATGGTATTTCTAGAAGTGTATGAGTATATTGTTACAAAAGCTGTACAAAACAGTACTCTGATTTTGGGATTTGTTTTTATTTTCTTTTAAATGAGAAAATTATGTGTTAATGTTCCAGAGCAATGACAATGAGGAACGCCTGCAGGTTGTAAAGCTTCTAGCAAAAATGTTTGGGGCAAAGGATTCGGAGTTGGCATCTCAAAACAAACCACTTTGGCAGTGCTACCTGGGGAGGTATGTGCTGGTTTAGTTCCCTTCAACATTTGATGAAGTCAAAGTCGTATTATTATTATTTTTTTTTTTTAAGCAATCCAGATAAGTGTGATTTCCTTTTCTCCTGCTGTTTTATCTGAAATCTGACACATAATGCTAAAGAGATTGTTCTACATGCATCTTCTGCATCTTATGATTCTGCAGAATGAACAGCTACAAATCATCCCATTTTTAGTTCACTTTTTCCGACTTTTTATTGCCATTGTCAAGAAAAAAGAATAGTTCTCATTTTTTCACAAGTGAAACTATTCAATGATAAGTTAACTCTAAAAGAGCATCAGATAACATTTGTGGTATCAAGTGGTATTAGAACTAGTTTTAGTATTTGTGTACTGGTTTCAGTTTTTTTATAGAAGTTCCATGAAAGAGAGGAATGTAGTAGTTAAAAGACTAGGAGCATGCTTAATCTTTTGGTTTTGAAATATTCTGCCAGTTTCAGGTAAAAATATAGCTAGAACTGTTAGTCAGGAGAAATTTAAGTATAGGTACTATGTTGAAATTGTTTGGATTTAAATAAATGAGGATAAATTCCTTAAATTGTTACAACTGCATACTGCTCTTAACAGTACAGGAAACTTAATTGAGAGAAGGCCTTTTGCTTAGAAGTATATAACTATTTTAAACATTGCATGTTATGAAAAAATACCAGATCTAGTTGAGCCTGAAAGAAAATGCTCCGCTGTGTTATAATGTGAAGCAATGTGAATATGTGCTATCTGTTGTTCGTGATTGCTATTTTCAACTCGCTGTGCATCACATACATGTATCTACTTTTTTTGAAGATTTTTAACTAAGCTATAATAGCTGTGTTACTAAAGGAACCATTCTTCAAATCTATTTTTTTTTTAAAAACCCCAAACCATTTTTTGCTAAAACAGTTCTTCCTCAAAACCTCTTTACTTGTTAAGCATTTCAACAGCAATAATTTTCTAAAACTTGATTTTTCATTTAAAACCCAAGCATTTTGAAGAAAGCTTGCAAATGCATTTGATTTTTCATTACCTCAATAGTTATATTATTAAAAATTATTTCTATCAAAATTAAACATAAGAAAATTCTCATTTTCAAGCCAAATTCAATTTTCCAAAAGGAAAGAACATAGAAGTTGAAGTGATCTGTCTCAGAAGAAACTTGTACTAGGCTAGATGTCCATTTGTTAGCTGCCTGTCATACAGTTCAGAGGGGTTGAATATCATCGTCTTAAACCTTTTAGTTGCTGATACATGATTCATGGTCAATTATGTGGAACATAACAGAGAAGACAGTTAAAATGTGTCAGGCAACTTTCTAATAAATAGCTCTTGTCTGTTTGGGATTTTTTTGACATGTACTAGGAGAGGATATTTCTCTTCATGTTTAGAACATGAGTCAATGAGTACAGGAATTTTTTTGTAAGCTGAAGACATTCTGCTTAACACCTTTGTTTTCACAGTATGTTACTTACAGAATTCTGCATGGGAAACATAAAAATATTTTTCAGAGCTACTTGATATTGTGTAGAAATAAACTAGTTTACTTCAGTAGAAGTGATATTTTTGTTGTTGTTGTAATGCGTTGTCTTGTTTCTAATTAGGTTTAATGATATCCATGTACCTATTCGTCTTGAATGTGTGAAATTTGCAAGTCACTGCCTTATGAACCATCCTGACCTAGCAAAAGACTTAACAGGTACCAGATTTATTATAACATTGAAGTATAATATTAAAGTGTCCCGTAAAATTAAGGAATGTTAGCTGTAAACCTAAGTAATATGGTCAAATGTTGTAGAGGATGTAGTTGAGGTTGGAGTTCTAAGTCACAGGGTCCCTGTCTTCAGTGTTCCGCTTGAGGCTGAGTGGAAGGTACACAATCAAGGAGATAACTCTGTCTTACAGTAGTTGCATTCCCAATATCTGTTGAAATTAAGCGCCATGGGATAAGGTGAAGACAGACAGGCTAAATTAATGGTCATGGCGTTCATTAGTTAAAGTGCAGAGTAGAAACTTCAGTTCCACAAAGCTGAATTGTGTAAATCTTATGCAGCCACTGTTTAAAACATGAAAGTAGTCTTCGTAACTATCACTGCCATTGTTGGTTGCTGCTCCTTTAGATCAAACCCAGCCATTAATTCAAGACCTCTGTAGGAAGACGGCAACTGGCATAGATATAAGCACTTAATAGTTTTTACTTCTGATGTCTTAATGGAAAAAAAGAAGTGTTATTAAAGAGAATAGGTTGATCTGGTTTTTGTTTATGTGGAGACTGTATCTCCACCTGATCAATAAACTACTTATTGCTTCTTTTTTTTTTTTTTGGTAGGTAACATCTTTGTCTGTTTGCTCTAAGCAGTGCATTTAAGGGGTTGTTAAGTGTGTGAGATTGCTCTTCTGCTTGCTGAGCATTTGTCCAGTGGACAGATTTTGGACACAAATACAGACCACACTCATCCAGTGGTGACTGGTGTTGTTAATCCAGTTAAAAAACCAAAACAACAAATGTTTCTGCACCTTCTGTTAATGGAATGGTGGAGAGTTTTCCTCTTCATTATCAAAATTGTATTTTCAAGGATTTCTTTTTTTTCCTTTTTAACATTGCAGAAAGACTTTGTGCCCCCTCTAATGGTATCCTCTGGGAAATGTAACTTTGCTTGCCCCTCATCTTTTCCCCACAGTGCTTATCAAAGTCAAATTATTGAAAAATTTCTCTGTCTCACTGATGTTTGAGACCAGAATTGTTTTGTGCAATGGCATTATTTTTGTTTGTTTGAGTTTATTATGTGTTTCTATGGAACAGAAATGTTTAAGGAAAGTCTTACTTGGATTTCAAATTTCTTGACCTCTATAAGTGTAAAGCTTGATTTCTTGACATGCTCTTTGGACACTTGTGCTGATTATCAGAAATGTTAACAGTCAGTATTTCCAATTAGAATTGAAAATTTTCACTGGTCATTGAACAGTAACCTCTGGTTGTTTTATTCGGAGTAAACTTAGAATTTTCAATGTTTCTTAATGTTCTTGGTGTTTCAGTGATGTATGCTGTGTATAGTGATCTTATTAACTTGTGTGTGCATTTTTCTGTTTGTGCTTCTAAATTAACCTAAAATACATACTTCTGAAAAGGTAAATAAAATGACAAAGTTAATTTGTCAGCTTTTTAAAATGACCATAGGTGTGTAATGTATTGGGCATTATAAGCAGAATTCATAAAATGTAAATAGTGTAAGATTATTGATCACACCAAGTAAGTAGCAATGGGCCAAAATAATCTAGAAAAAAAATGTTAAGTTGAACAGACTAGAGTCAAAGAGTGTACTTGTGAAGTATGTGTCTTGATTTATCCCTGCTTACAATGCTTACATGGTGCTCATCCTGGAGCATGTGAACTAGATTCCTTTTTGACAATACAGAAGTTGTGACTAGGAGTGCAACTAATGTGCTCCAGCAGCCAAAAGGGATGGTATCTGCAGGAAGAGAGTAGCCTCCAGCCTGAAGTAAGACTTTCATATCTATGTAGTGTAGTTAACAAGTTTCCAGCACTGTCTCCTGTTCTATAGATCCAGTTTTGTTTGGCTACAATAGTTGCTAGTGTAGATGTAAACTAACTATTATAAGAAGCAATTAGAAATGTTACCCTGTAACTCTCATTTCCATAATGCTAGCAATACAAGTATTTGATATTCTAAGGAAATAAAAGTTTTACTGATAGTCTAGTTAATTTTGGTGAAAACTGTTGGCTTCTCTGTTAAGTACCATCTAGAGAAAGAAAAGTAGCTATATATTTACAATGAAATACTTTATGTTTTTACAGAATATCTTAAAGTAAGGTCACATGATCCTGAGGAGGCCATAAGGCATGATGTTATAGTATCCATAGTTACTGCTGCTAAGAAAGATCTTTTGCTGGTCAATGATCACCTGCTTAATTTTGTCAGAGAACGAACACTGGACAAGCGGGTAAGACATAATTAGTGCAAATAATTGCTGTACATTATATTTCTAGACTGCAGTTCAGCTTTTTAAGAAGCAGTGCTTCTAAAGATGCTGAACTAATTTAAAAAATGACAAATGAAAACCAATATTATATCTGAAAAGTATTGGAGTTGTGTTTAATGAGACATCTTTAGTTCCCAAGTGGAATGCCACATTGTTCATAGTGCTGTATTTTTAATAGCTTGATTAAAAAAAAAAAAGACTGAAGCACAGCAGTGTTTCTTTCAGTTGTAGTTTTAGCAGAATTTTTAAGTAAAATGAGACCCTTGTAAAACACTCTTAATGTTTTTCCATAAGAAATTTTGCAAGTCGGTTTCAAAGTGTTGTGTAGATTACTGGTCAAAAATGTTCCACCATCAGAGGCAAGTAGTTTTCCTGCTTTTAATTAGGTCATTGAGAGACTACAAATCGGTGTAGTAGCTGTCAAATTCAAATAGCCTTAATAGTTATGTTTTATTATTTGGTAAAATGGGATTTGCTGCTTACGTTAAAGTATGGTAAACAAGACTGTTGATAGTCAACTTTCAAAATTGACATTATTATCTGATTTTTTTTTTTTGTTCACTGACATGCTTTCCCCTTTTGCGCCCATAATGCAATTGCAGATATTTGGTTTAGACTGTGAGAAAGCACACTGGCTGGAATTTATAACAGTTTTACATTCAAGAGGCATGCTTACATAGTAGTTACTGATGTTGAATGTTTAGCCTAAGAGAGATAATGCAATATATGTCCCAACGAGAAAATATTGCACTTAAAAATCAGTTTAACATTTTGTAAATGAAACTCTTTCATTTTTGTGTAGAAGAGGAAATACCTAATAGGAAATTCTGCAGACTTTTCTGTTTTGTGTTTTTAACTGCTAAACTGGGCACTGTTTCTTTTTCTCAAGTGGAGAGTGAGGAAGGAAGCAATGATGGGACTTGCACAGATATATAAGAAATATTCATTACAATCAGAAGCAGGAAAAGAAGCTGCAAAACAGATATCATGGATCAAAGATAAACTTCTACATATATATTATCAAAACAGTATCGATGACCGGTAAGCCTCTCGTGAAAGCTAGGTATTTCTGTGGGTAGGTGTTATAACTTATGTTATAGTGGAGATCTGTTTTTCCTTTGTACTTAAGTGCTGATGAGAAGGAGAAGACTCAATAATCCTGTGTGCAATCTTATACAGCTGCAGCCAATTGTTGTCCTGTGCTGCTTTGATCTCCTTTCTACTTTTTTGTAAGGCCAAAAGTGATCTAAAAGGGTCAGATAGGTTGGAATATTTCAGTTTTTAATTGTACTTCAGTAAAGGATATATTTGTTTATATTTCTGTAGCTTGCTAATATTTACGGTGATCTTGCTTTAAATTTCCATTTTGTTCCTGTATGCTTTAAGGATAAGTCTAGTACATGTAGTGACATGGATTAATGCTGCAGAGGTCAGTTTTTCTGTACCATGACTTAGAGCCTTGTCCTGAATTTGTGGTAAAAGCAGTGCCTCTGTCATACCAGCCATAGCCTCCTGTGTCACTGTTCTTATTGAAAAATAAATGGTTATACCGGGGGAACTAATTGATTTGGGAATTAGTCCACCTTGACTAGTGAACTAGTCCACTAGTGGCTTGGGAGATGAACCTTTGCTGCATGATCAGATACAAATAACATTGCAAACCTTTAGAAGTCTTTCCAAAAACTCACAGTCTCAGAAATTAATTTTTGAAATAAGCAGTTATATCATGGTACTATGGAAGTGGCTAAAAATGTCTGGATCTTCAGATCTAGTTTTACCCACTCACATATTTGTTTTTAAACTTCAGAATTTTTAGAACTAGCTGGGTTTGAGTTTAGACCACCTGCTTCAGTGTGCATAAGGATTTTCTTCTCTTTTTCAACCTTAACGTATTTGATTGGGGTTTTTTATGTATTTACTTAATTCTGTTAACACATTGACCTCAATTTGTGAAAGTCTTGGATCTTCTTGGTATTAAGATTACAGCATGGGCTTAGTTTTCCTTTGGTTTTTTATTTTTGGTGTTTCCTAGGTAAGTGGCATACCCAAACTTTTCTCTCTCTTCCTGTTTCCAAGTAAGGAACTTCTGTGTTAGAGCAGAAACTTTAAACAATTCCTGTGTCAATGTACTCACATTTTTATTGCGGGAGCAAAATAAATGGGATAAACTCAGCCCTTGGGAAAGAGACCAGGGAGAGGTGGAGGGAAGTCAGCTACTTCTGGCTAGTATCTGAATTATCCTTCTAGGCTTTGTGGTAATGTGACTTTGCCCCAGTACTGACCTGTAGTGAAATCCACCGATGCTATCTCTTTGGGCTGATAATTACAAGAGATCCTTCTCTGAAATCTTTTGTTTCTTGTCTAGATTACTGCATCTATTTTTGGTATTGTCATCTCTTAAAGGTCCTATTGCTAACATTAACATTACATCTTCGGTAATGATATATTTTTGTTTAATAGTTGATGCTGAGTTATAACTTGACCTTGAGTTTTTCAATAATCTCACCTTTAGAGGAAACAACTGATCCCTAGATGGATCTGAGAATTTTTGAATGAATGTTTTCACACTTCAGAACCACTTTATTCCTTTATAATTGGTAAGTTTCTTAATCCTGTCTTTCAGATTACTTGTTGAACGCATCTTTGCTCAGTACATGGTCCCTCACAACTTGGAAACAAATGAAAGGATGAAATGTTTGTACTACCTTTACGCAACACTGGATTCAAATGCTGTGAAGTATGTTCAGACTTTCATTTCTTGCAAAGTAACTTTTAATACAAATGCGATTATAAATTGGTTTTGAGTTGTTATGGGTAGCCTAAGCCGGTGGAGGAAAGTAGTTTACGAACAGTGACAATCTGGAACATAGCAGTAGTATATGTTTTTCATATGGGATTTTGGAAAAAATAACCAAGAAAAAACTATTAGGGTGTTTTCTAACAAGATATAGTACTTTTTAATGATAAACAGCTAAAACAAGTAGTGTCAAAAATCTGGGAAGAAGCTTGAGTGCTTTTCAGTCCTTTTACGTCTGAAAAGAGCATAGATTGATTAGCCCTAGATCTGCCAACATTTCGTTGAATATACTCCTTGTTGTAGCATCCAGGATGCCTTAAGAATGGGAGGGAATTACTTGTTTGTGTTTTTTCCTTTAATATGCGTTTTACTTACTGTTCTGTTATGTGCCTTCTGCAGCTTAAAAGGGGTAAGTGACCATGAATTGAATAAATAACAGTTTTGCTACTGTGATGTTCACCATTTGATTGAGTTTAGTTTTGTTTTTCATTTAATAGTACTCAGTCACTTGAAAATCAAATCTAGTGTTTTTTTTCTCATGAGCGAGACTAGAAGAAGCTTCATATGTGAAAGAATGGCTTAAAAAAACCCCTGAAGCTGTCAGATATTACAGAAACTGATGTTTGAATCATCTACATTTCTTGTATTACCTGCTGAAAGATATTACACCTGTAACAACGTAAAATTAAGAATACATTAAAACAAAAAGTTAGTAAAAGTAATGTTTAGTATAGGCTAAATAAAAATGCAGAATGTATTGTTTTCAGTACTTATTTCAGGCAACAGTAGCTTCTGAATTCTACAGTTTTCATATGCAACAGTACTCATTTTAAAAACATAGTATGTTGAGTTAGTTAATGGAACTTGTGGACTCTGCAAGTTTTTTAAATTAAGCTGGGATTGGGTTTATTTTAATTCATGTGGCTTATTTTTCCTGGGAAGTAAGCTAATTTTAAGTTTTGTCAAATCTCTGGTGCATCTCTTACAAGTTGAATCATATCCACTAAGCACAATTTATTCATCTAGTAGCTGCTTTCTTTGTGCAAAAAAACCCCCATTGTTTAGCGATAAACATCTTAAATGTTTTATTTAGCCTTCTTGGAATGTTTTTAGAAGAGTGATTTCAGGCTTGTACAAATGAGTTTTTTATAGACCAGGCATCAGTTACTTAGTACTTATTTTCAAGGCAGTGTAGTTAAGCATCTGAAGTGAAACTTGTTTAAAAATCTCACTAATGTGACAAATTTTCTTTATCGTGCATATAGGAGTCATTTAGCCTTTGCTCCCACAGCAATGATAGTTCAGATGATAAGCACGTTTCCTGAGTCTGAAGTTGAAAATAATTTAAAGACTCTTACGCCACGGTTGTGTTATTTACTGAATAGATGATTTTGACAACTTTTTTTCCTTAAATCTTTTTAGAGCGTTGAATGAAATGTGGAAATGTCAAAATCTTCTACGTCATCAAGTAAAGGATTTAGTTGACCTAATAAAACAACCAAAAGTGAGTGCTACTTATCCCTCAGTGCATATGCAGTTTTACTTAATATGATGTTTTAAAATTCCATTTGTTTGACAATGCCAAGCTTATTTTTACTGATAGAAAATATTATGGAAGTTAACTACTACTCCATTAGACTACACTTGCAGTAGGAAGCGTGTATGCATTTTTGTACTAGAATTGAAGACAAAAAGGTGTTATGGAAGTATTTGAAATATTTTGCCAATCATTTGATACTAAAATATTTGCTCCTAGTGTTTAGGTTACAACTTGCCAGCGTTGTTCTACCTTTTGAAAGGAAGAAAAACCCAGCACATTTTTTTTTGACTGCCAAATTGAGTAATTAGGAAGTACCTATACAACCTAACTTCTTATATATAATTAGTAACATTCAAGAAATTGGAATATTTTCATCTCAACAGATTACTTGTTTCTCTTACGTCTTGGAAAGTTCTGAAATGTTGTCTTGAATATACCAGGCTACAATTTTAACTTTACAATTTCACTCAGAAGGGAGGAAAAAACCCCATTTATTGAGTATTTAGGATATTCTTATTAATTAAAATAGAATTGTTATTTTTTTTTCTGTGATAGGTATGTTCATACTCATGTTTTTTGAGGAGGTGGGTTGGAAATCATATGTTGAATTTCTGGATATAATTTGAACTGTGATTAGATTTAAACTTAATGCCAAAAGTTTAATCTGGTGCACTTTTTCTTGACAAAACAGAATGTGTTGCCATGCTCACATTTCTATGTGACTGTCATTTTTCTTTTCTTTATGTATACATACTCATATACCACTGTAGATTTAATGACATTTTATGGCTAAATTATCCCATTTGCTGGATTTACCTGAACCAGGAAAAGTAGGTGGTTGGATTATCTAATGTATCTGCTTAGAAGTGCTACTGTATTACAGATAAGAACTTATCAGATTGAAATGCATCTCTTACTATTTCAAGTCCTCATTGTGATGAAACTTGTGATTTTTATTTAGAATTTATTACAAGATTACATCACGTTAAATATACTAAGTGCAGTAATTGCTAGTACAAGAGTATTTCATTGTGAAATACTTTTTCGTGTACTGTCTTATGTTTGTTGGTGTGCTTTAAATACACTTATGCATTTAAAACCTGAGTTAGTTCCTTGACATTTTCTTCATTTCAACTGAAAATGAAGTACCAATTTTTCCATTTGTTTTCAGGGAGATATAGTGAAAGTTCTTTCTTAGTCATGAAATATCAAATATGATATGGAATGAAACACATAGGTTTTGATAAATGCCAGCTTAAGCATGACATTCAGAACAATATATGCTGTTGACATGTTTGCATTTGTCTGTGGGGTCTTAAGCTTTTAAGGGCTAATTAGCTACACTTGAACATTCTTTTGATTAACAAGACTGTGGGAGAAATTAGGGTCATGGGATATTCTGAGGTGGTGTCACAGGCAACAAAATGGTTTTGACTACTAGTATTCTACTTAATTTAGTTTTTTTCTCAATCAACATAAACTTCTAATTATTTTTCTTGGTATTATGAAGCAAAACTAAACAATTCAACAGAGATATAGCCATCACTTCCCCTTTGGACACCTCTCTTCTCTGCTTTATGGTCTCCAGGTCCCTCACCACGTGCTATGTGTAGTCCTTTCAGTGTGAGGATGGCAGCACAGGAGATGGGGTTCAGGGCATGATGAACCTTTTCTTTTGTTGCTCCTCATTTGTTACCTATTCTTCTAGCGTGAGTTCCTCTACTGGCTGAAGTCCCTTTAGTCATACTTTCTCAGGTGTCTCTTAAATAAGTTTTTTTGGGGCTGCTTAGGCTTCTGTGGTTGAAGTTTTAGGAGGTGGTGGATTGGTTTGCTGACTGCAGAGCTGACTGTAGGTGGCTTTGTCTGGCACAGGGCAGTTCCCAACTTCTGCCTTCACAGTTCACCCCAGCAGCCCTCTGTAAACCCAAAACCTGCCCATTATGCCCAATGCAGATGCTTAGCTGTTTTTACTCAAACTTTCATTTATTTAATGCTTCTTGTATGGTTTCTTTGGAGTTTTTTCCCCCCATATTTTCACAATCATAAATTGAAGTGGCTTACAGTCCAAGGCAGTAATAATCTAGAGACAAATATCCATCAGCCATTCAGAGCTTAAACTTTGTTGTCTTTTAGGGAACAAAAGTAAAGTGAGCTAGTGATTTACATAGAATCACAGAATCTTAAGGATTGGAGGGCACCATGAAAGATCATCTAGTCCTACCAGAACAGGACCACCTAGAGTAGGTCACACAGGAACTAGTCCAGGTGGGTCTTGAATGTCTCCAGAGAAGGAGACTCCACAACCTATCTGGGCAACCTGTTCCAGTGCTTCCTCACCCTCACAGTGTAGTTTTTCCCTGAGTTTCTTTGGAACCTCTTATATTGCAGCTTGTACCCATTGCCACTTATTTCTATCATTGGACATCACTGAGAAGAGCTTGCCTCCATTCTCCTGACCCCTGCCCCTTTCATATTTGTAAGCATTAATGAGGTCACCCCTCAGTCTCCTTCAAGCTGAAGAGCCCCAGCTCCCTCAGCCTTTCATCATAAGGGAGATGCTCCATTCCATCATCTTTGTGGTCCTGCACGTAACTCTATTCAGCAGCTCCCTGTCCTTGAACTGAGGGGCCCAGAACAGGACACAATGTTCCAGATGTGATCTCACAAGGGCAGAATAGAGGGGGAGGGGAACCTCTCTAGACCTTAGAACACGACTTTGTATTACCATATGTGCTATTTCACGTCAATCTATTTTCTCCACTGAACTGTTAGAGCTTAAGTGTTGATTTGTTCTCCTGTAGATGTTGTCCCTGTGGAAACTGTAGGCACTGTGAGACCTTTTAGAGATGAAGAGGGATAGGACAAGATGCAGTGTATAGAAGGTGTCACAAAGGCACTTTGATTTGGTATTAAGTTAAAAGAAATGCAGGACAATCAAATCTGGGTACAGGTAGCCCAGAGAAGTTTTAAAATCTTCATCCGTGTAAATATTTAAAATACAAATAGATGAGGCCTGAAACAAAACCTGATTTAAGTTGGCCCTTGCTTTGGGTAGTGGTTCAACCATGTGACCTACAGTTGTTGCATCCAATCTACATTATTCTGCGATTAAAAATCTTTGAACTTTCCAGTCCACTATTTTTCTCATCTTCGAAAACCTTTTTGTCATTTAGTGAAACTCTGACAGTGTTCTCCTTTTTTCTACTTCAGACTCTCTCCATTGTAAGCACTATTGAGGAGTCTGAAAATGTGTTAAGAAACTTTCTATTTCTGTTGATCATAGTTTCTCCTTCTTTGAGAACGAACGGACATCAAACTTGCCTTTAAGATGCGTTACTTCTTTGGATATCAAAAGCATAAACCACAGCTTCTCTTGTTTTCTCCTACAGCAATGGAATACAATTAAATCAAATACATAAACTTGCCTGTTTGCATGCAGAAAAGTGGGTGTATGCTGATTTGTCTATATTTGAGTATAAGCTTTGTTGACTGCAGATGCTTCCAATGAGTGCAAGGTAATGTAGATCAAGGGCCACATTAGATCTTCTAGAAAGCAATGCTTATTGGTCTTCAATCTGTCATTATTCAGTGAAGTTACGCGACTTGAAGTTAAAGGAGTATTTCTGACATGGATTAGTGTGTTTCCTATATGATCAGTACTTTGTTCAACTCTTAAGGAGGACCTTGCATGTAGAATATGAAATCTTGTACAGGAAGAATTACTGGCAAAAGGAAAATAAATGAGATGAAAAGTCTGTGTTGTGTAACTTCTTTTGCTTGTAAGGTGCAGTTGGACAACTATATCCACAACAGTTTCACTGACATCTAAGCTTCACAGATATTCTGGAATGCATTTATGTTGTTGCTGTTTTTGTTGTTGTCACGGTCACGGATTGTTACTTTAACAATTACAGTATCGTCTGCCATCCATGTTCAGCTGAGCAGGGATGGCAATTGGCTTATTGACTTGCTCTGTTCTTTACAGTAAGGTGGAAACTACTGCCGAGACTACATAGAGTCAATATCTGAACAAGAAGATAAATTTAATACTGCTATTCTTTCTTTATTTAAGAATCAAGAGATATTAGATGAAAAGCAGTTACAGAGATGATCCATTTGTGCTGTTCATAAGTTTTACTACTTTCCAGTCTACTGTTCAAATATCTTACATAAGTGTATGTGAGACAGAGTCATAATGTAGGCATGATCTACCTTTTGCTTCCTGTAACTATCTAGCATCAGTTTTGCAGTGGTGGTTTTGATTTCTAATCCACTGATGTGTTAGCAAAATGAGTGCAGACATATTCATAATGCATTATGGAGTTTTGTTCACTCACTATTCAAGTGGCAATATGTAAGAAATTTTTACTTACTCCATTTTTCTTTTGTGACTTGCAGACAGATGCCAGCAGTAAAGCTATATTCTCAAAAGTGATGGTTATAACAAGTAAGTCAGTTGAACTATTTGCACAGTATAAAAATTACAGTTAATGTGTGTTACTTTCTTCAAGTCATTTGAGATAAGCTTATAAAAAGTTTTGTAACAAACAAAACTTAGAACAAATCCTGATAAACATAATGGAACAGTATGCTTTAAAGAATTAAGACAACTGTGAGCAGAATTACTTACTGTAAAAAGTCTCTTGTGAATCCTATCGTTCATTTTGGCAGCATCTGTTGTGGACTAATTAAAAATCTGTGTGATTTAGGGTGTTAGTATCTACTTTAACATTTATCAGAGAATATTTATTAAATTAACTGACATACTACACACTCTACTAACTTACTGTCTTTTTAGATATTTTAAGTGCCATTGGGAGAATGCAAAAAAGAATTAGGGTTTCAGTAGCAGAGAAGGCACTTTGGAAAGCTAACTTCTATCTAACCCGAACTATTAGAAAAAGAAAAAAAACCCACTAACCCCAAAGCAATGGTTCTTGTTCCTCTCAGCCCACCGTGCCAATAGCGTTAAAACCAGTATAAAGAAAAAAACTGGCTTTACAGTCCTGAAATTTTGTTTTTAAATCAACCTTTAAAAAAAAAAAAGGCAATTTTTCTGTCAGAAGAAAAATACTACCCTAGGCTATGTAAATTTTTGTTAGTGTGGAAGCCATGCTTGGCCAAGTTCCAAATCCTTTTTTTCCTTTTGTTTATAATATAAAAGTTGGTGAGCTTGTAGTTTTTACTATTCTTTTAGTTCTGGATTGCATTTAAATGCATGAAACATCTTAGTATGTTAATACTTTGGCAATAAATTGTCTTACTATAATAGAAAATGTAAATATCAAATATGTAGTGTAAGAAATGTGTTTTAAAAGCTTTTTTAAAAAAATATTGCAAGCTACTGTTAAGCTGGCATTTAATGAAGGAGTAATTTAGCAGAAATAACTCTTGATCTTTTTCACACTTAATGTACCAGTTTATTTCAGCAGAGCATATTCTTCTGTGGAATATAGGCTTTGTGTTCTGAGTTTCATCTGTTAATATTATTAAGAGAAACAACTAGACTTGTTGAAAAATGAGTGTGAAAGGTGAGGAAAGCAAATGGCCGGAGGAAGTCTGTGAATACACAAATTTTTAAAATTTGATGTCCTTGTAGAACTGTCTACATGTGTTAAGGTGTTTTGTTGTTTGTTTTTATATGACTTTCACCCTTCTTGGTTAACTTAAACACACCTAGAAACTTTCTGTGTATAACAGTTCTATCTTGTGTAATTGACAACTCAGATACTTCTTAAAATAAATAGTGATTTCTTTTGCTTATTTGAAGGAAACCTTCCTGATCCAGGGAAAGCTCAAGATTTCATGAAAAAGTTCACACAAGTTCTAGAAGATGATGAAAAAATAAGAAGTCAGTTAGAAATGCTTGTTAGCCCAACATGTTCTTGCAAACAGGCTGAAGGATGTGTGGTAAGAATTCATTATAAAATACATGAATGTTTTTGAAACCAAATTGATGATAAATTTAATTGAAACTTATATTGCAGAGGGAAATAACAAAGAAGTTGGGCAATCCAAAACAGCCAACAAATCCTTTCCTGGAAATGATAAAGTTTCTTCTTGAGAGAATTGCTCCTGTGCACATTGATACTGAATCCATCAGGTATTTTTCTGTGTATGTTGTTGACTGCAGATCACAGGGTTTGAAACTAGGGTGTCTTATTTCACCTGTAAGCACAGGCAGTAATCAATTGGGTGGGTGCAATTTAATACATGATAACCTGCAGTATTTTCATCTGTTTCCCCTTGCTTAGGGGTTTTTATGTCCTCATTCAGAATGTAGCCGCAGAAACAATTCAATTGTCATTCAGCACTGCTGGGACAACCTGTCAGTAAAAATGGATATGTTGCTCATGGGTGAGGTTGTGAGGTTTGGTTTGTGACTGCCTGGATTATTTTAAAAGAAATTTCTGTCCATGGCTATTCAAAAAGCTTTCCACACAGAATATTACCTCATAGTGACATAAACAGTAATGTAAATGAGAAAGTAAAGATTATGGTAATGAGGTATCCAGACTTTAAGGAAAAAAGACAGCAAAGTTGTAGGAGGGGAAAAAGGAAATTGCTGAAATTATCATTTCACAGCTGCATTTGAGATACATGGTACTGTGTTAGGGACAGCTTGTTCTAAATACTGATAAATTCTTATCTCTTAATTCCAACTATAGTAATTGACTTTAAAATACTTGAGCTTTTTAGTTTCTGCCTGTCATATATGCAATGGAATAGCTGTTGAGATTCCTCTTAAAAATCTGTTTCTGACCTTGGATTAAGTACAACGTGCAGCTGGATTTTTGCTTTAAATTTGAATTTTTTTTTCTCGTTCACAATAACAATATAAAATGTATATAGAAAGTAATATTCATATGTGACAGTAAGTTGTGATATTTATTTCACAATCTACTTACTGACTGACTGCTATACCATATGTAAGCAAAATAAAAAGTAGTAAAAGGCACATGTTTTCAGTTTTTCCACAAAGTTGGTCTTCTGTCATCTTTAAAGTTTCACTAAACTTCTGCTCCATTTTTGAGACTCTCGTTCTTTGTTTTTTGGATAAAAACGATCATGTATTAATCAGGGGCAGAAAAAAAGGAAGTCTGGGAAGTCTGACTAGTCTGTTCCTTGGTTTGCTACCACTTGTGGGTTTTATTTGTGGCTATAAATATCATTTACAGGATGTACTGAAGGAATGTTTTGAGTATGGTTCAGTTCTTGATAGGGAAGCTGCCTATACTGCTCTCTAATAGGATCATTTGGATAATTACCATATGTTTACGATATCCTGTTAAAAAACCTCCAAGCATTACTGTCAAGGTAAAATATGCAGTAGATACCTCTTCTAAATTTTAGCACAACTGTTTAATGGTTATCTTTTTTCTTTTGGTTGTAGACTGAATATTGTTAGCAGTTATTTTCTATCAATGCTTAAGGATCCAAAACAGCTAGTAACCTCACTATAATTCTTACCTGAATTCACTGCTTGTAATACTCAAATTGTCATCTTTCCCAAGTGATTTGTGTATTCTTAATTCATAATGGATAGACATTTTAAAACCTATCGCTTCATAAGCTTTAATTTAGATAGATGGGAGTAACCAGATTATGTATGTAGTTGATGTTTGTTTTATAACAAGCTTATATTTTAAATGTTTCTCTTCAGTGCCCTTATCAAGCAAGTAAACAAGTCTATAGATGGAACAGCTGATGATGAGGATGAGGGTGTACCTACTGACCAGGCAATCAGAGCAGGTCTTGAATTGCTTAAGGCAAGTATACTCTTGTGGTCAGTGGCCATGTGAAACTTTCTGAAGCAACTTTGTTAAAATAAAATTTTACTTATCACTCAATATCTTTGGTCATAAGCATGTGGTGGCTATCTGGAAGAATACTGGTTTGTTTTTTTTTTCCCTGTGCTTATCTTATGTGGCACATAAGTAGGGTGGTTTTATAAAAAATTTGGAAGATTTTATGGAAGTCAAAAGTAGTTTTGTGTGTGACATCAGCAGATGAGTTTTGATTATTACAGTGAGAATTCAGTGGTTTGTGAGTACAGTTATGCTACTTTTGAAACTGTATTTGTATATCAGTACAATACTGTGGTTCCCCCGAGTTCCTCGTGAATTGCAGGGTTTTTTTATTATTTCAACTGTGCAAAGTTTGAGACTCAGCTAACACAGCAAACACCATGAAGATGCATTGCTGGTGGTACAAAATTTGTTACTCTGCTGTCCCTTTCTTCTGGGAGGAAAAGTTCACTGTTTACAAATACTGCTGAAATTATGAGACTTTTAAAATGCAACTGCATGGGACTTTTTTTTCACTTAGTGCTTTTAGCCTAAAGTTGTTGAGAGACATTGTGCAATCAGCTTTGCCTGTACTTGCCCAGAGAGGTACTTTTGCCATAGTACCACCTCAGTTATATGATAGTGTTGGGAGTAATCTAACTGTGGGTTGACTTCAGAGGCCTCAAAATTTAAGACTCCCATACAGAAGTTTTGCAAGTATCTTAGATCAAATAAAGGCCTAGTAGAGTTGCCTGATCCTTTTAACCAGATGCACATGTTTAGGGAGAAGTGCAGAATGCCAGTAGCACAAAAATTAATCTGAGTAAGAATGGATCGTATCGTGAAAGACTTTTACAGATCATTATTTACATATTCATATGAACTGGCATGACACTTAGGGAAGGGAAGGAAGATTGCCCTGAAGACAGTGGCCTGTATGTCATGAAAAGAATCCTGAAAGGACAAATGTAGGAGTCCAGAAGGGGGAATGCCATACAGTGAAGTGGGAACGAAGGTAACTTTGTAAAGATGGAAAACTGTATGTGAAGAAGTTCCTAGATTTTGGCTGTCATGAGTCAGAATATTCTATGGAAAGACGATAATAGTCAACAACCACTTAAAAATGAAGAGATGGCAGACTTTTGGGGAGGGTCAAATGAGGATTCCCTATCCCTTCCCCATAGGAGGACTGTTATACTTGAAAACACCAAGTGTGTGAATCTGGTAAGCTGCTGTGGAAAGCTTAAGGGACTAGAGACTATATTGGGTATGTCTAAATTTCTGTTTTAGAGATGGGAACTTCAGAGCATAACCAGTTGTTCTCCTTGGCAAACAGGCATGAGGTGTGGGAGGACACAAGTTGGATTCCTTTTTAGAGAAACAAAATTAGGAGGAGGTGGACTTCAGAAGCACATCTTGTGTTGCAGTTGGCTTAGAAATGCTGAAATGTGAATATTGCTTCCATAGTATCAATTGTGTTTCTCTTAAGACCTGCTTTTGCTGTAACCCCAGTACTTGCTAATGTAACTGTAGCCACTGAGAAGTACATGGTCACAGTAATAGGAAAAGAAATTGGGACAGGAGAAAGAAGTTAAAACTGATGAAGTCGTGTATAAAGATAGAAGTTTAGGGAGCACTGAAAAAATAGTCAGGTGGATCACTTAACAAAACCAGGCAGAAGATTATAAATATTCCACTACAACAGTGGAAAGTGACTGTTGATGGAATGTTGTATGTAAGTGGACCTTTAAAAAGTATTAACATGGCTTTGATCTTATTTTGGCAGGTACTTTCATTTACACACCCTATCTCATTTCACTCAGCTGAAACTTTTGAATCTCTCCTGGCTTGCTTGAAAATGGATGATGAAAAAGTAGCAGAAGCTGCATTACAAATTTTTAAAAACACAGGAAGTAAAATTGAAGAAGACTTTCCTCATATACGATCGTAAGTTTTATGTCTTACTTCGAGTAGTGTTCTCTACTATATGGGACTTTTTTGAAGTTCTTGTTCTTTCTTTTGCATGCTATAGCATTATCCTGCATTCTTTTGGAAGAAAGTTTTCATACAATCATAGAATGGTAGGGGTTGGAAGGGACCTTTAGAGATCATCTAGTCCAACTCCCCTGCAGAAGCAGGGTCACCTAGATCAGGTCGCATGGGAACACATCCAGGTGGGTCTTGAAGACTTCCAAGGAAGGAGACTCCACAACCCCTCTGGGCAGCCTGTGCCAGGGTTCCCTCACCTGAACAGTGAAATAGTTTTTTCTTATATTTAAGTGGAACTTTTTGTGTTCCAGTTTCATCCCATTGCCCCTTGTCCTATTGTTAGCTACTGTAGAAAAAAGAGACATCAAGTAAAACAGGAAGCAAATCTTTAATTACTTAAAAAAGCACAATATCCAAAGTAGTGACAGCTGATATGTCACTGACACTGTTTGTATTAGATTTTCTTAAATATATGGCAATGTAAAAGTATTCTTTGCAATTTAATGGGGACAAAAATATTTCCAGGAAGAAGCATTTAGTAACTTGTGTGGATATCATGGTATAGCAAGCATCTTATAATCAGGAAACGGGAGCTTTTCATTTCTAAGTCATGTAAATAACCCTTTTTTTCTTTCTTTGAAAAAGCTGCAAAAACAAGTAGCAGTTTTGCAGAGATGTTGTGTTCTTTATATGTGAATCTGTACTCTTTTGCTAGTTTGATATTTTGGAAGAATTTCAATATGTGAAAATATACTTCTCTCTCTTGTGTTTAAGTGCTTTGCTTCCAGTTTTGCATCATAAAGCTAAAAAGGGACCCCCTCGTCAAGCCAAGTATGCTATTCACTGTATCCACGCAATATTTTCCAGCAAAGAAACACAGTTTGCACAGATATTTGAGGTAAAATTAATTTTTATTAGTCTTTCATATTGCATATGTAAACTAAGGGATCTAGTCACAGTTTTACATGGCAAGTTGTTTCAAGTTGAGAAAATATGGTTTTTCCCCTTTCCCTTTGTTCTCATATAATTTGGCCTCAAAAATGATAGTGGAGAGTGTTTCATATCCTATGATTGATCATGTTTAGGGTTATGTGTTTTAACATACGATAAAGTGCTGGACTATCTGCTAGAACCATGAGCTCTTTATGGAAAGAGAAACCATATAGAACTCTTCACTGCTGTTGGACTGGCCAAGAGGATTTAAATGGTTACTGAAATTATGGAGAACTGAATTATGGTAGAGACTATTACAACAGATTTTATAGTCATAACTGGAAATGTAATTTTTAATTGGTGCCCATCAGCCTTTTATCTTGAAGACTGAATCATAGCCTATTACTGAAACTGCCATTTTGAGGTGTAGTATGCCCACTTCTTCCACAAGAAGATACACTTTTTAATCCATTATTTCCTAAATAGTCTTCCTTGAGATGATGCTTTTTGACCTACCCAGATGTGATAAACATTTTGTCTGTCATCTTGATTTTTCTCTGGATTTGTAGGAGATTTGTAGGGTTGGTGAATGTATTGTTAGATCTAACTAGTTAGTTGTTCTTTTCAAACTGTTTCTCTGAAATAGAACTAGACATGGACAACTTGGTATAGAACTCTCACCACCACCACCACACCCCCCTGTAAGACACAGGTTATACCAGTAATACCTGAATTTGTTGCCTTTTTTCTAGCCACTGCATAAAAGTCTGGATCCAAGCAATTTTGAGCATCTCATTACACCATTGGTTACTATTGGCCATATAGCCATGCTAGCACCTGATCAGTTTGCTGCCCCTTTGAAATCTTTGGTTGCCACTTTTATTGTTAAAGATTTACTCATGAATGACAGGGTAAGTAATTTTAAAACTTCGTATTAAGATTCTGCTTCTCCTGTAGTACAGTACTCAGCAAGTACTTGTGAGAACTGTTGGCTTGCTTGTTCTGCTTTTTGTATACGGTTGTCATTTGATTTCCACATGTACTCTTTGACTCAGCTGAAAACCCACAATACAGGATAGGAGATGGTACTAATTTGGTAGTCCTTTCTAAAACAACAAGCTATGTATCACAGGATTTCATCACCCATGACAGCGGGAAAATTGGTATTGACTTCGCTCAGTCTCTTGTCTTGAGCAAGCAAGTTTTGTTGGGGTTTTTTTTGTTTGTTTTTTTAGTAAGCATAATGCATTTGAAACTAAAATTCAAATTTTTCAATTATTTCTGTATTGGTAGTGATTATAAAGTGAAAAAAAAAAAAGAACTTGTGCATTGTTAGCCATTGTTTTGGGAAAGATTTACTGTCTATGTGCTTGAAGTTCCACTTCAGTGAATATGGAAACTGGAAATTACTTTCAAGGCAATGGCTATTACACTCTAAAGCACTAGTTTTCAGGTAACAACAAAGAAGACCTTTACTGCTGTTAAGTATTCTGATACTTGAATAGCAAGGTAAGAACAGCATTGTCTGTAAAATACAGAAGGCATAAAGCTAACCAGCAAGCACTGCCATATTGTTTTCACAAGCAAACAGGAAAGAGATAATAGCAGATTTCACTGAAGAATAGCAGTAGTGTAACAAAAGAATATTTGGTTTAGCTTCCAGGAAAAAAGACAACAAAACTTTGGGTCCCAGATGAAGAAGTGTCTCCTGAAACGCTTGTTAAAGTAAGTAGCACTTATATTTTCCTGTGGTTGTATGTATAATGTTTAATAAAGAAAGCTAAATATCTGGATTCGATTCCTGAAACAGGTAACTGCTTTTTTTGTTGTCACTTTTATAAAAGTAAAGAAGTAGTAAATTGAAGATCTCATCAAAATGCACATGTTTATAGATCCTTTAAGGAGCATCTACTCTTTTATACTTACGTGAGTAAATTTACGTATATACTAGATTGACTTCTTCCTGTAGCTTTTTGTAGGTATAGATTGCTGTGCAACACTAAAGTATTCCAGTATTATCACAGTTAAAGTAAAATTCTTTTTTCCCCTCCTGTTTAATGTAGGAATCAAATAATATAGGTACTTTAAACAAAGTCTTCCCTCTTGCTTTTGAATTTTTAGGACTTAATCAAGAAACTTTCAGTGCTGTTTTGGAATAAAGAAAAAGTTCTGGATTTGTTGGTTTCTTTAGTGTGAATAATAAATTGATTTTCATTGTCTACAATGTGTATTAGAGAAAAAACTAGATTTAAGAAATTGAAAACAATGTTGGATATTTGGGTTTTTTTTTTAGTTAACGTCATCTCACTGCTTTTTTTTGCATAAGTTTATTGTTTATTACTACATTTTCTGGACTTGATAATGGATATTCTCACTCAATTTTTCACTCCATCAGAAATAGACTTAGACTGTGGAAAATGCATCCCTTGTCTGTACTTGTTTTTATATGCTGTTACTTCAGAACAGGTATAGAGCTTGCTTTAACATTTTCTTTTAGAATTACATAGAGGCATGTACTTTGCAACATGCTGATTCTAAGTTCATTGTAGCAGTCATTTAATTTCCAGTGCCTGTTAAATATAAGTCCTCTGGTAGTTTAAAAAAAGTTCTTTGCCTTCTCTCTTAAGCTGTTAAAACTTCTTGTAGCATACCTCTGTCTGCTGGTTTAATAAGTACTTTGGCTTCCAGCTTGGTATAGAACTCATTACTGGAAATGTTAATGTGTGTTTGGAGTTGATTTGTCGTCTTCTTAGTCATTTGACTACAGCAAGGATATTTTTCCTATTTGTGCAATTCCATAGTTTCACAAAACATGCAAAAACTGTTTTAAAAATGCATATTTGCTTTTATTAAATGAACTGCTATTTCAAAGTAGACATGATTTCACTTCAGTGATTGTACATGTAACATCAAGCAGTAATTATTGGTTTTCTCAATTTTTAAAGTTATTTGTGAAACTGTAATATCTCTCCTAAAACAGTTTTATATTGATAAAACTTATCACACAATTGGCTATTTGGAAGGGAACCAACTTATAGAAAGTCTTAAGGCAATTTGAAGTTGAAGCCAGGCCTGAAAACAGTAAAAAGTCTTTATTGGCACTTATTATGAAAATTGATCTGCAAATTTAATTAGCATTTATTACCACTGAGAAACCTATGTTTAATGAAAGCTGCAGGCCACACCATTAGTTTAGAAATGATTTCTTGCTGACATGTATGTTTCTTCACTCTGGTTTTAAAAGCCGCTTTCTCCCTTTGTAACATATAATAACTCTTTAATGGGGACGTTAAAACTATCAAGTTTTAAGTATAAAAGGGGGAAAGACTGATGACAGAATTTTAGTATCATCCAGCCTAACAAATATAAACTGATACAGACTAGCCTTAGTTTTGAAAGCTAAACATGAATGAAGTTATATCTGTAGAGAAATGTTTCAGTACAGTGTTAAATATTAATTGAATTAATTACTCTATTAGATTTTAATAGACTTGAATTGACCCTTGAGTGTCAGCTCTAAAGCAGTAATCAGTCTTTGCAGTGATCAGTACTGAGTACTTCTGTTCACTGTGCAGTGGATTTAGACTTGCATAGTAGCAGTGACATTTCTTGTTTCCTTCAATGTCCACTGCAATATAATTTTCTCATCCTATTTCTCTAACTGTGCTCTCAGTAAGCATTGTTTGATCTTCTAATGCTGCACAGACCTGCAGCATTTGTGGCACTGACAACTCAAGTACTAGAAACCTGAGCTAGCTGTTGTAATAATGGTACTGGTGGGAAGACAGTGTTTCTGGGATCACCACACTGCATGGAAAACCCATTATTTTTTTACAATGGAGCCATGATAGTAACTTCTAGATCAGAGAAAAGGATTTTAACAATCTGTTGATAAGATTAAAATTCCCAATTAAAAATAAACATTTAGTAATTATTCACTACTGACAGTTTATGTAAAGCTACTAGTTAGTTGTAGCTTTCTCATATGACAAAATGGATATGTCACGTTATATTCACTGTTTCGAAAAGAAATGATCGTGTCCTATCACTTTTGCGTGCAGTTCAAATACATATAGTCCATGTTCTAATTCAAGTACAAAGCAGTAATTTGTGACCTTGGATGTGATTGTGACCCACGTTGTGTTTTGACTTGCTTTATATTTGCACATCGTATATAATAATTTTTTATCTCAGAGAATTCTAGACTAATAGGTCACAAATTGAAACGAGGTTCAGATGTGATATAAGGAAAAAAACCTGAGAACAATCAGACAGTGGAACAGGTTGCACAAGGTTGTAGCTTGCCAAGAGAGCCAGTGCACTTACCCTTTTTGGAGGCTTTCCACAGCACAGTGGATAAAATTGAGACCAATGTGGTCTGACTTCATAGCTGACCTTCCTTTGAGCAGGAGATTGGACTGGAGACCTCCCAAAACTCCTTCCAAATCTAATTATCCTTTGATAGTTATCCTATTTGCCTGCAAAGGAAAAAAAATTACAACATAAGGCCAATGCAAACTCTTGTCATGTTTGTTTTAACTCTTCAGGTAGTCAGAAGCAGTGACTGGGGGAATTCTTATGCTCTATACTGATTTAGTGGAAATCCTAAATTGTGAAAGGTTGGTGGAATGTCATCCCAACATCATTAACACGATCAAAGGAACAGGGAGCATAGTGAGGTCACAGAAGAATCCTGAAGGAGTTGAGATTAGGATTTGCCATATGTAAGAAAGTCTAGGGTAGATTTAGACAGTAAAATTGGGAAAGAAAATTGTGGAGCGGGAAGAGAGAAGCAAAGGTTAAAACTGAAATTGCTCAGGAGCTGATCAGAGAGAGGTTTTTCCTCCCAACAAATGGGAGGTTACAGGTACTGATTGTGACATGAAGTAACTCACTTGGTAAGCTGTCAAAAGAATTGCTTCTGTTATTGTTTTTGTTATTATTTTATTGTTGATTTTGTTGTTGATTAAAATCTTTCAGTGGATACTTAGAGCTATTTCAATGGAAGACCCTTAGGGAACAAGGGCAAGACAATTTCATTTGTTTCTGCAAACTCCATTTTGAGTTCTTGAGTGAACTTCCTACCTCTTGCTGGTGTTACCCAACAGAATTAGAATTCTGTAGATCAAGTAAATGGGCTACAGTGCTAAAATATACATTCACTTGTAGATGACAGTTCTTGATCTTGGATATGAAGGGGTCATTGGGGATTGGTTTATGTGGAATAAATCAACTATATGATGAGATTTATTTGGTGATACTGTAAAAGTTTAATGGGGCAGTTGTAATAACTTCATGTAAGGAGCAAATTTGAAGTTACGCTGTACAAAAAGTAGCTTTAGTTTCTCTAGGAAGATTTTGGTGTTTGTGTTTTGAACCTCAGGGTTTGATGTTTTGGTTTGTTTATTTTTGTTGTTCTTTTTTTTTCCCCAAGGTTGTCTACACAATTCAGATTTTCATTTCTGTTGTAAGAGGACACTCTTCTTTCTGCTCTCATGTAGAGGGAAAGTGAAAGGATAGACAGATTCAAATACTAAAACAATCTTCAATTCATACTTTATTTTCACTGAAGAATTGTGAAATTATCCAGTGCTTCATAATAGCTGCTGGGTTCTGAACACTTTTAGAAGTTTACCTCAAAACACTTGATATTGTCATGGGCAAAAGACAAGTTATACTGAGTAACAGACTTTCAGTCTTTCCTGTAAATAGCCATGAAAGAAATACTATTTTCCAGGATGAGTTATCTTAAAACAGGTTGCTACTCTAACGGTCAAAATGTCTATGAAGTGTGTTTTCATTTACATGTCTTAGATCTGAATTCAAATATTGTGTACATAAATGAAGGGATTATAGGGATTATTTAAGCACGGGAATTACAGGAATATTAGAAGATGAAAATGTGTTCTGCTGTTATGCTTTTAAGTATATATTTTTTTCTATTCCACAGTTTTAATGGATATGTGCTCAATTAAGATAATTTTTCACAGAACGGGATAGGCGATTGCTTAGGAGAAGAAACAGTTCAAACTTTAAGTGTTGTATATTTTTATTTGCTGTGAGAAATGCTTGAGACTTCCAGTGAAAACTTGCTGTCTAGTGAGAATACGTCTAGTTAGCTTTCTATATTTAAGTGGTGTTTTGCAACACTGACAGGCTTATGTTTGTAGCAGCAAAAAGCATTTTGGAAAATACTGCACAATTAGATTATTTTAAAATTGAGACTCATGGTGTGATTTGACCTGCATATCAAATATTTCTTTTCAGATTCAGGCCATCAAGATGATGGTTCGATGGTTACTAGGAATGAAGAACAACCACAGCAAGTCAGGAACTTCTACTCTGAGGTTGCTAACAACAATATTACACAGTGATGGAGATTTAACAGAGCAGGGGAAAATTAGGTAAGTAACAGATGGTAATGTTTTGATGTCTGTGATGATGTGGTGGGGAGAGTCGTAGTGAAAGTAGTTAGGTAAACTACTCTATTAGACTGCTTAACAGTTTATCTTATTTCCTGAGAAGTAGTGTTAAGCTTTGGTGGATTCCCTCATAAGTTTGCTGAGTCTCAGTTTTTTAACACTGTAGACACAGTTGTATTTTAATGGTTTTTATCTGTGTTACTGTTCTCTAAAGAGCTGTCACTCATTGCAAAAATAAACTATGTAACTTCCTCTTTCACATTGAAAATTGGTTTTAATTTTTTATGCAGCTTGCTCTTTCTGTTGTACCAATTGTTGTGTATGTCAAAGGCTGACAGGCAGACTGTCCAATAAAAATAATAGCATGTTGCAGTGGACCAAGTGTGAATAGCTAGTACATAAAACACTTCTGCTTGAAGGCAGACTTTGATCCCTTGAGGCCTCTAGAAGTGTAAGGAAGAGGGAAATGTATGAAGAGGATTAAGTCTCAAGAAATAATTTGCCTTTTTTGTGATTGTTAGGTAGTTTATTTGTCTTTCTGGGTATCTTCTTAATCCTCTATGGTAGAAGTGACAAGTTGTCAGTGGCTGTTGCTTGCCAAACATTGTAAATTTATGTCTACAAAAGCCATTAAAGGCATGGATGGGTTGTACTAGTATGAAAAAAAAAGATTTTAATTTTCAAGAGGAGTTTACTTTTGCACGGTGATTATTATGCAGATAAACTGGTGATGTGTGTGCATAATTGCATATCCAAGAGTTGTCTAGCATGTTATCTTTGTGGTAACTGTGTATTCTATCTTAAAGTTCCTTGTAAATAATTGTTTTGTAATTTTAAATTTCAGTAATATGACCATTGATGGCAGTTACTAGGGAGTTAAGTGGCAGTATCACAGAATCACAGAATGGTAGGAGTTGGAAGGGACCTCTGAAGATTATCCAGTCCAACTCCCCTGCTCACGTATGTCCACCTAGACCAGGTCACTCAAGAATACGTCCAGGCAGGTTTTTAAAAACTCCAGAGAATGAGGCTCCACACCCTCCTTGGGCAGCCTGTGCCAGGTCACCTTTACAGAAAAGATGTTTTTCCTTAAACTTAAGTGGAACTTTGTGTGCTCCAGCTTTTGTCTATTAGCCCTAGTCCTATCACTGGACACTACACAATAAGTGTTGTTTTTCACCATACTTGTTCAAAGCATGTTGTTTGCTTATCCAGTAGTTTGTGAACAGATCAGTTCTTTAGGTCCTGTGTATTTTTGTGCTTGGAGTGATGATTCTTAACTCTTCCGTATTTTAGAAATTTTATTTTCCCACTCTCTTCATACTCAAAACTATAAATAATAATAGAAACTGTATATAAAGATGTGGTAATTCCTCATTGTTGAAGCTAATGGAGGGCTGGGGATACTTTTAGAGGAGGTAGAAAGCTGCAATGACATGTGGGGTTGCTCTGTTAAAGGCAAACTTTCCACCTCAGAGCTTGGAGTTCTGCCTGAGGATGGATGATGAGAGATAATTGAGAGCTTATGGATTGGTCTTAAAGAGCAAACTGGTATGGGTAATGTTGTAGTGGATGTCCTCTGTGGGACCCCAACAATGAAGAGGAAGCAGACGAAGGTCACTTTTAAACAGCTAGAAACAACTTCATGTTCACAGGCCTTGGCACCTTCATGGGGGGCACCTTCAACCACTCCAATACCTACTGGAGGTTCAATGCATAGTACATAACAATCCAGGTGCTTCCTGGGGAGCATCAATGACAATTTCCTGACTCAAGTGATAAAAGAGGCAATCAGCAGAGGTTCTCTGCTGGACCTCAGACTCTCCAACAAGGAGGGACTTGTTGAATATGTGAAGATTGACGGCAGCCTTGGCTGTAATGGCCATAAGATGGTGGAGTTCAGAATCCTGAGGGCAGCAAGAGGGCAAAACCCAAGATGACAGTTCTTCAAGAGAACCAACTTGGGCCTGTTTGAAGACTTGCTTAGAAGAGTCCCATTAGATAAGGCCTGGGAGTGAAGAGAGGTCCAAGAAAGCTAGCTAGTTAGTATTCAAGCATCATCTTCTCTAAGCTCAAGAGTGGTCAAAGCAGGTCGGGCAAGTATTTTATCAGACCTGCATGGATGAGCAAGGAGCTGCTGGCAGAACTCAAACATGAAGGAAGACCTTGAGTGTCTCAGCCCTGCAGACAGAGGACTGTGAGGTTCTGGTGGATGAAAAGCTGGACATAACCTGATAACGTGCACTTGCATCCCGGAAAGCCAACAGTATCCTGAGCTGCATGTAAAGTATTGTGGCCAGCAGGTCAAGGCAAGTGATTCTGCCCCTTTGCTCTGGTAAGACCCCCACCTGCAGTATTGTACCCAGCTCTGGGATCCTCAGCACAGGAATAACATGGAGCTGTTGGAGCAGGTCCAGAGAAGGGCCACAGAAATGATTGGAGGAATGGAATATATCTCCTGAGAGGAAGGGCTCAAAGAGTTGGGATTGTTCAGCCTGAAGAAGAGGAGACTCCTTATTGCAGCCTTTTAGTACTTAGAGGGCTTATAAGAAAGATGAGGACAGACTTTCGACAGGACAAGGAGTAATGGTTTTAAACTAAACAAAGGTAAATTCAGACTAGAAACAAGGAATATGTTTTTTATGATGCTGCTGGTGAACCAGTGGGACAAGCTGTCCAGAGAGGTGGTCCATCTCTGGAAACATTCAAGGTCAGGATGGATGGGGAACTGAGCAACATGATCTAGCTCAACATGTCTCTTCTCATTGGAGGGAAGTTAGACTTAGATGACCTTTAAAGCTCTTTTCTAATCCAAACCATACTAAGCTTTTTTTAGGTATACAGAAAGTGGAAGTAGGGTCAGGTAATCTTGCAGGAATACAGAGAACACCATCTGAGACACAGGAAAGCCAAAGCCCAGCTGGAATTGAATCTAGTGAGGGATGAAAAAGGCAACTAGAAGAACTTCTTTAAGTAAAAAGGAAGACTAGGGATAAGAGTATGATCCTTGATGTGATGCACTCATGAGTGTTGAGGGAGCTGGCAGATGTCATTGTGAGGCCACTCTTGATCCACTTTGGATGATCATAGTGATTGGCAGAGGTGCTTGAAGACTGGAGGAAGGCAGCAAACTTCTCACCTATGTTAAGAAAGGACAGGAAGGATGAGTCAGAGGACTAACTGTAGTCCAGTCGTCTTCACATCAATCCCCAAGAAGTTGATGGAATCCTTGGGCTCCCCAGCACGAGAGCTGGGATGAGATGTGGAGCTACTGGAATGAGCTCACTGTAAGGACCATGAAGATGCTTAAGGGATTGGTGTGAGGAAAGGCTGAGAGCAGGACTGTTCAGCCTAGGGAAGAAATGGCTCAGTGGAGATCTCATCAATGTTTACAAATAACTGAATGGAGAGTGTAAAGAAGATGGAGCAAGGCACTTCTTAGTGCTGCCCAGTGAAAGCACCAGAGGAGGTTCTGAACACAATACTTTTTTGCTGAGAGTGACCGAGCACTGGCACAGGTTGTCCAGGGAGGTGATGGAGTTTCCATCCTTGGAGACATTAAAAATTCATCTATACACTGTGTTGGGCAGCTTGCTCTAGGTGACCCTGCTTGAGCAGAGGAGTTGGGTTGGATGACCTCCCCGCTCCCTACCAACTGTAGCTATGCTGTGATTCCTAGCAATTGCATTTTTTGAAAGCTGTGTGCTATAAGGACAGGTCTCCATTGTCCCTGTGTGAGCTATACCATCTACACTAATAAATGCTCTCAAAACCTGAAGCAGAAGAAATGATGTTTGAGGCACACAAGTTCTGCATGGAGCTTGCCAGTATCTCACTGGCAGTTCCTGACATTTATTCCTCACCTTTTGAGAATACAATGAGGATATCTTTTTTTTTTCTGGCAATGCTTTGTGTCCCTACCGTGCAAATCTGACACTGCTTCTTCTAAATTAGAGTAGGCTTTGGAAGGAATAAAATTGTTCAGTCTGGAACATCATCCTTTAAACTGTAGTTGATCTGATGTCATTCTATGTAGAGTCAATTTTTGTGCATGGCTTGCATTTGTCTTTCAAACAATGTGTAATTTCCTAAAGATAATTGAAATAAAAGGAAGTGGCAGGGTTCAGAAGACATTTGACCTCATGTAAGCTATTATGTGGATGTTATTGTCATCAGCAGACATAAAAATTAGTCTGTCTCCCATGCCTCTAAATCTACAGAACTGTCCTTTTCAGTGTCAGTGTAAGGTTCAAAGCATAGTTCAGCCTGGAGTTGTCATGTGAAGACAAGGTCCCACTTGAAAAACACATCAACAAATCCCTGCTTATGTTCATTCTTCTCACTTTGAAATAGTAGAATTTGTGACTTAATGAAATTGCTTTTAGGACAACTAATTGCTTTGAGATGTTAGCATATGTAGGTTAAAGTCACCAGTGCCAGATTTATTTAATATTGAATTTTGTCCAGAAACAATATCTCAACCATCTTTCCAGGTCTTTATTTTAAATTTTACAGGCAATAAACAATCCTACAAATTTAAATGTCAAGATTATACTAATTTTCTGAGCCAAGTTAAATCTTGTATGTCTTAGTAGTAGAAGTTTAATCTCAGTATCAGATGGACACTACATGTTGCTGGAATTGCTGATATTATATATGAACACAAATTGAGATTCTTCTGAAACACTACCTGCATTTTCCTGAATCTGAACCTTACGAAGAGAAAGATTATTTTAAAACATTGGAGTTGAAAACTTCATGGTTCTGTGCTATAGATAATTTGCTACACCATCTGATATGCAGCATTTTCAGAGGCTGTATTCAAAAGACACTTTTTATTCTGCAGAACATGGAAAATGCTTAGAAAAAATGGGCAGTGGCATTTATCTTCTGGAGTAGAAGAAAAAATGTTAACTGCTGGTTTTTAAACTGGGAGAAGATGATTAAATCAGATACATTTTCACAATGCATTTTTTTTGTATTATCTTCATGTAGACCACCATTTTAATACTGTGTTTTGCACTCGATAAGTTTTCCGTGTAGCTGCACTTTTTTCTTATTTCAAACATCTAGTCTTCAGCAATAGTAATAGCACTGCATTAAACTGCATTTTCATATATATATATATATATATACACACATACACACACACACACAGAGACGTGTTTATTTCTTCCTTAATGACTGTATTTTGAGATAATGCAGGTCAGAAAGCTTTTGACTGTAATAATTTGTTCAAATATAGATCCTCAATTTAGAGTTTCTTCTAAGATAATTTTGGCGAATAAGACAGATCTGACTTTCATCTTCAGCTGTAAGAATGATGTTCACAACTAACACTGTCCTCCCTTCCCACAGAGTGCACACATGCTTGTGGGTGTTTCTGTGATACATATAGCCTGTAAAGATTTGGCCATCTTCTATGTGAAATAGATTTTATTCAATTTTCAGAATTAAGTGTTATTACTACCAAAGCCAAGGAAGATTGAAAGTTCTTAATTTTATCTTTTCCTTTGGCTCAATCACTCTGTACTCGTAAGTCGTCATTGCTCAGTTGTCACTGAAGTACTAAAATTGAATCTTTACTGGGTTCACTTATCACAGAAGATGCAACTCTAAGTGGATTTTAGCATCTAAGAACAGGACATTGCCATGTTAATCTTCATTGGTTTATTTGAAAGCTAGTTGAGCTTTTGTTCTGTCACTTGGTTGCTTGTGATCTGTCTAGATTTTCCGAAATGTAGTTTTCATAAAATACCAAGGTGTGTATAAAGCCCAATTAGAGAAATTTTAAAGTTTAAACTCTTTAATAGACATTTTTATCATGCACTCTGTGTTTTAATAAGGGCTTTTTATCTCATTCTTAAATGCATTATACTGTTTTCATTGTAATAGCTTGAAGACTACATTGTTTGCCCTTCCTGAAGATAAAGGGCAAACGATTAAGAAGTTAAACAGTATTTGTCCTGCTTAAATTAATAACTATTTCAGAATAAGAATACACCTTATCAAAGGAAAAAGCTGTATTTACGACGTCTGAGTAGAATTCATTAGTGTTTTCAGTGAGAGATGCATAAAACTTCATAATTATTTTATGTTTGATCTGGAGAAAGGCAGAAGTAATATACTGAAATAAATTTTCTAAGTACAGTGAAAGCTCAGGTTTATTAATACACACATTAAATGCCTATCAGTTTGCAAAGCTCATGTGAAGATTAATCTTATGATAACTTGTAAATATGGGTTTAAGTTACAGAAAAGCCTATTCATCTTTTGATGGGAAAAATAGCAAATGGAGTGTTTTTTATAATATCTAATTAATCTTAATTTATATTATATTGCAGCATGGATTTTGAGCTATCATTGCTGGAAAAAATTTGGCAACTTTGGGGACTAGAAATGGGCTACATCTTTGTCAGGAGCCCCTTGCTGAAGGAAAACTAGCATGCTAAACAAAAGTATCTTACAGGCTACAGTGAGGTGTCTAAAGGGCAATTTGGACTGTGCTGGTCCAGTGAACAGCTAAAACTGTTTCACACCCATGTGGAACTTTCAGGAAGTTCCAAGGAAAATTTTCATTGATCGGTTGAGGCAAGGTGATAGATGTGATGATAACCTGTGAAATTGGTGACATGGGAACTACTCATGGTTTGAAATTACTTCTGTGTTGATTTGGAGGGGTGAGGGTGGTGAAGTCCATGAAAATTTTTCATTCTTTTTAAAGTATCTCGTTTTTCATCAACGCAGACTTACTGGGATTCTATTAAGACAAGTAATTTACATAATTTTATAACTAACTAACCTTTATAATCCATGTGCTTGTTTTTCAGTAAACCCGATATGTCTCGACTGAGGTTGGCTGCAGGGAATGCTATTGTGAAGTTGGCACAAGAACCTTGTTACCATGAAATCATCACCTTAGAACAGTACCAGCTGTGTGCACTAGCCATAAATGTAAGGAAATGTGGTGAGACTTGTGGGTTATCAGCAAATGTATGAATGTGTGTGTTGTTTGTTCTGTATGTTGTGTATACTTCTGCTTATCTGATTCTGTGCAAAATGTTCAGCCTTGACATGAATTTATTTTCCCATAAAAACTTATTTTGGATGAGAATTAGATTTGTAGTACTGGCCTAACCAATGGGGAATCCTACCTTAAAGTGGTAGAACGTTAGAATATTGATAGACCAAGTAATTTGATATTTATTTAAAGTAACACCCCACATGCGTTATGATGTTATTAGAAATTGAAATGAGAAGATAAAAAGTACATTGAACTGTGATGACAACAATGGCCTTGGTTTCTTGATAGTTGGGTAGAATATATTTAGAACCCAGGGGTCTGTAAAGATAATTGGTATATTTTAAATATTAGAATAGACAGGGAGAGGTTTTTTAGTAAATGTTGGAATTTTCATCCTTAATTTTGGCCTGTGAGTCCAAAGCAACAGAAAGGAAAATAACTTCCAAATTGTAAGTAGAAATATAGAGATCCACTGTGTTCCTGTCTTGCAGACCTAGCAAATTCTACATAAATTGATTCACACACAAAGAGTAAGGCAATCCTGGAGGGATGGACTTGTGTTGATGGTGTTACTTGTGTAACTGCTGGTATTCTCCTGACTTTACAGAAGTCAAGAAAATCCTCTGGAAGGAATCCTTTCCAGAAGATATGTTTGTTTATAATGGCATTGTTTTCCAGACCTTAATTCCTATGACTGGCTAAAAGTTTAAAAGCTGCAACCCATTTTCATTGTCAGAAGATTTGCAATTGGCCTGTAATATTGGAAAATACAAAATATAGGTGCTTCATGGATATTGTTTTATTTTCATATAGAATATCTTAAATTGTTTGGAGTTGGGTACAATTAGGCCAGAAAAATGAATCACATACCGGAGTAAGTCAATATTAGATTTGTGTATTGTTTTAACAGTGTTTATTTGGGTTTTATGTTCCTATGGAAAAGAGGCTTTACTCAGTTCCCAAATAATGTGAAAAACAATAGAAATAGAACAAAACTTAAAATTACTTAAGCAGATCAACTCTTAACAAAAATGCAACAGAAATTCAGTGGTAATAAATGAAGGTTTTTACATCCAAAGGGAGGAATGATACTTTTCATTCTTCCTATTCCAAAACCTAATAGAAACATGAGTCTTGTATCAAAATGAATTTTAAAGTTTTTTATAATTCAGAAAAAAATGAGAGGAAAAGGGGGACTTACTGTAATGACAAATAGGATCTATTTCTGTGCCAGAAAGGATACTCTAGCTGGACAACATCATTTTTTTAATTATTGCAAATGTAAACCTGACAATTCTTTATGAGAATTCACCATCATTGTTTTGAATCTTTTTTCAGTAAATTAGGTGCATGTGTCTTGCCCTCTATTTCATCACTCTGTCTCACCTTCTCTTTTGCTGCTTATCTTCCAGCTGTATCTTAACTGTTTGTGGATATTGGTAACAGATGTGTTGCCACCTGGTTTTGGGTCTAATGCTTACCTCTCCTTAATTTTGGAAAGTTAATGTTGAGAGATGAGTTTTAAATTACAGGAGCCTAACAGGATCATCATCATTTAAAAACAACCAAGTATCACATCTTGCTGTAGAATCCTATAATAGTTTGGGTCAGAAGGGACCTATAGAGATCATCTCATTCCAAACACTCTGCTGTGGGCATGGGCACCTTCCACAAGATTAGGTTGCTCAAAGCCCTGTCTAACCTGTCCTTGAAGACTTCCAGGGATGAGACATCCACAATTTCTCTAGTCAATCTCTGCCAATATCCTACCACCCTCATTGTACAAAATTTCTTTCTTTATCTAAATTTACCCTCTTTATCTAAATTTACCATCTTTCAGTTTCAACTATTACCCCTTGTCCCATCACTACAGGCCCTGGTAAAAAGTTTTTCTTTGTTTTATTTATAAGCCCCCTTCATATATTGAAAGGCTGCAATAAGGTCTTTCTGGAGCCTTCTCTTTTACAAGCTGAACAACTCTTAACTCTTTCAACCTGTCTTGATAGGAGAGGTGTTCCAACCCTCTGACTGTTTCTTATGGCCCTCCTCTGGACTCAGACTAACAGCACCATGTCTGTCTTGTGATGTGAACCCCAGAGCTGAATGTAGTACTCCAGGTAGGGGTCTCATGAGAGCAAAGTGGAAGGGGAGAATCATTTCCTTCAACTTGCAGGGTACACTTCTTTATATGCAGCTCAGGATACAATTGTCTCTGTGGGCTTTAAGCACACATTGCTGGCTCGTGTCTAGTATTTCATCCACCAGGGTCCCCAAGCCCCTCATGCTGCTCTCAGTCCATTCATCCCCCAGCCTGCATTGGTGCTGAGGATTGCCCTGACCCTGATGCAGGGTTGTGCATTTAAACTTGTTGAACTTCATGAAGTTCACATGGCCCCACTCCCCAAGCCAGTCAAAATCCCTGTGGATGGCATCCCTTCCCTTAAGTCTATCAACTGCACCACTCAACTTGGTGTCACCCACCAACTTGCTGAGGAGTGTATTCAGTCCTGCCATCTGTATCATTAATAAAGATGTTGAACAGTACCAGTTGTGGAATTGACCCTTGAGGGTCCATCAGAACGTTGAGTTTTTGACTGCAATTCTTTGGACATGGCCATCCAGACGTTTTCTTATCCATCAATAGTCCATCTACGAAGCACATTTCACTCCAGTTTAGAGACAAGAATGTGATGTGTCAAAGACCCGGCAGGACACCAAGTAGATGACATCAGTTACTCTTTGCTTAACCACTATGCAGTCACTCCATCACAAAGAGCTACTAGTCAGACATGATTTGTTCATTGTGAAGCCATGTTGACTGTGTATGATTGCCTCATGGATATTCATGTGACTTGACATATCTTGCAGGAGAATCTGTTGCATTGTAGTATCATTTTGTCACTTTTTTTCCTCCTCATTTATTGTTATTTCTCTGCTTTTTGTGACTTTCTTTCTTGTTTATTAGAATTTAGATTGTAAGTGCTGTTAGGACAGGACTTCTGCCTTTACTTTCCTCTGCAGCTCCTGGTGAGTTTTGAGTACTTCATAACTTTTCTAGATCTTCTTGTGGTCTTTCCTTTCTCTCTGCCAGGCTACTGAGTTCAGATCCTCGGATGCAGGGTAACTGGTTTCAGATCCTCAGATGCAGGTTTCAGTGACTTTTGCACTGTATAAATATCCCATGGAAATCAGATGTATATTTTTAGGTTTGAGATATTTGTATGTGTGCATATGCTTAGAATGTTTAGTATCAGAATCCATTTCTTGATGTTAGATACTGATAATTCTAAAAGGTGGTTTATTCTTAACACTATCAAATCTATTCACAAATTAAAACATCTAAGTCATGTTAAGTTTAACTTTGGGTAGGCTGATTACAGTAAATTTTCTTTAATTGACCAGATCAGGAAGCAGATCAAACAAAAGTAAAAGCTTAAGTTTTCAAGGTCTGTAAGGGTTGCCAAGGTAGAACCTATGGTTCTGTGCTGGCTATTTTTCTTTCTCCGAGACTGACGTTTTGCAATGTGGCATGATTAGGGTGCAGAATACATAATTCAGTGTTGTTGCTAATTGCTGCATTAAGGTTGCTCTGGTAAACAGAGACTTTGTGATGCTTAAGGACACATGGGTTTTGTTATTTTAAAAGAAGCTGTGTGTGTTTGGCCAAACTTCTAAGCTCACCAGCAGTTAAGTCTTTGATCTGTAGAACATATTTTGATGTCAGCAGAGCTTCATATTGAAATAGAAAATAATTGAACATAGTGTTCAGTACTTCAGTGTTTAACAGGCTTTAAGGCCAGATTTTGGATCTAATAAGCTTTGCAGTTGAAAATGCAATTTTAATTGTGTTTCGAATAAATCTTTTAGATTGCATAAATTTCATTTGTTAAAAAAAAATCCCAAAGCTTTTTCGATTTTCTCTACCCTGAAAGTCTTTTAATTGTTTAAACAAGTCTTTTTCATTTTCAAGAATCAAAGTTCTGTCAGGGGGTTATTTGCTGCTTTGAAATTCCTTTTTGTTTTTTAAATATGGATAATTGGTGAACTTCTGGTGAATTGACATGGACTTCAGAGAAGTACATACATACAACAGGGAGAATGTATGCCTTACAAAACTGTAGAACTTGGTTGAGGTTAGTCCCCCTTCTCAGTGAACTAGTGTAATTGAGCTGAATTTAAGGTTATTCTCATAAGATAAAGGAATAATAGTAATTCCAACCACACAACATCATGGATAATAATGAACTATATATATTTCTCTGAGTCAAGGAGAGATGCTTTCTTGTCAGTATGCTAACTAGGCATGGGGCTCTTCTGAGATTTTGAAAGCCTTTAGACTTGGGTGATGTTATCAGTGAGGATAAGAGGGCTCTGTCTTAGCTTTCTACTTTGGGATGGATTTCCTATTGAGTCAATCTTTAGTAGGTCTCATGGTTTGCTTCAAGTCTGGCTACAGGAAGAATTTCAGGGTTTCAGTCCATGGGGAAGACTATGGCATGAAGTACAGAAGGGAAAATAATGCTTGATAAATTCCTTTGGGATTTAATTTTTGCGTATGGGGAGAGAGGGGCCTGTTTTTTCTGATGCATCATCTCTCTTGCTTGCATTTGCAAATTTAGCAGTCAGTGTTACCAGTGGCACATTACTCTGCACTTGCTGGCTGATAGCTAGAAACCCTCTTCAATTCTTATTTGACTAAGCTAGCTATTTATTCCCATTAATGTTTTTTTTTCTTCATACTTACAAACAACAAAAGCTTTTCTAGGCAGGTTAAATATGCCAAGTTGTTTTGGTGGCCTTGTTTACCTTATGCTTTCCTGTACATTTTCTTCTAACTTTTGTTTTGCTTCTAACCTATGTCTGCTAACCTTTCTTGGCCTGTGTCACGAAATGATTTGTTGTAAATTTAATGGTGTCATAAAGTATGTAGGTTATTTTCATGCAGAGGATTTAAAGTTCATATCTTTCCTGGAAATATGTTACTTAATACATTGTAGAAGTGCATTTACTGCTTTTGTATTGTTTTACTTTGTGTTATTTGACAACTGTTGGACCCAGGTTATTCACTTCTGGGATCAGCCATAGTTCAGAGGTTTCCATGGTGTAACAGAAATGCTTGGTACTCTCTTCAGTGTTTGACCTTATTTTATCTAGTAATTTGATTGAATTTTATTCACTTTCCAATATTAATGGCTTGATGAAAATTTGTGAAATCACAGTAGTAAAATCAATATTGTAATAACTGGTGCCTAAATACCATTTAGGTGCAGATCTGTGACGTCTCCACAAATGATCCTATTATAAGCAATTTCATAGACTCATTGCCTCGATATACTAAACTAGACCTTAGATCTGAATATGTCTTCCTGTACAGTTTCTGAACCTCAGGTGTTCTCCTGATCTTACAGGAAGCTTCAGCCAATCAATGATACTTAATTGCTCTGAATTGGCATTAAAAACATTCTTAAAATTCCCATGTTTCTGTGGCTGCAAGGTCTAAAATTGGTTTTGTCATGTTTACCTAGGCTTCCATGTTTCATTTCAAGTTTACTGTTGTTACCTTTTTTGGTTTTGCTTTTGTTTTTTTTAATAGGATGAATGTTACCAGGTGAGACAAATATTTGCTCAGAAACTTCACAAAGGCCTTTCTAGACTACGGCTGCCACTAGAATATATGGCTATTTGTGCACTGTGTGCAAAAGATCCTGTGAAAGAAAGAAGAGCTCATGCTAGACAGTGCCTTGTGAAGAACATAAATGTCAGGAGGGAATATCTGAAGCAACATGCAGCAGTTAGTGGTAAGAGAATAGCAGTCACTTTTGGTTCAAGTGCTATAGTTAAAATGTAAATGTGAGTAGACTGTGAAAATATTGATGACTGTCTGTTTTTAAACATAGAATGGCTGTAAATTGCACCTAGAAGTAGCTAATGAAAACTGAAAATGGAGTCCAGGTTCTATTTTGATTTTATTCTTTTTTAACAGGTATTTCTGAGGTCTTTCAATTCTATTAAAAGCTGTGCAAATGCTTATGCCTAAGTATACTGGAAGCCAAGTAGTCTTTCAAGGCAGTTATGTGTACTGTTTGAACTTTATGGTTAATTATGTTGTAAGTGAAGTGACAGTGATTTATTTTACTTCATTAATTAATAACATGCAACCTTAATGACATAAATGCTGTACTAAATTGACTCTTTGCTGTGCTATATTGGGTAGCTTCTTATCTTGTGTTTTGCTGGCAAAGGGCTGTATTTGTAGGCACTTCAGGATGAGTTTATTTAGTTCTTTCTTCTCAGTGCCAGCAGCCTGTGGGAATGCTTTATAAGTTATTGTGGACTGATGAATGTTAGCTATGTTTCTTCTCTAAAATCACCCCTTTTTACCTTTTGATTTCTCAAAGCTACACATGTACAGTATGACAACACCAGTACATGGTCATAGGAAAAAGCAGACCTTTATGAAGAGCTGTGGGCATTTTGAATAAGAGTTTTTGAAAGTTTTATTTCTTTGACTTAAGATTCTATGATTGCTCATGGTTTGGCCTTTGTGAAATGAAGGGGATTTTTTTTCATCTCATTTTAGGGTAGATAGGCCAGACCTGTTTTGTGAACCTGATCTCACAGATGCTGTCAGATAACTGATTTCCTTCTGCATTTATGAATAACAGACTTTGGCTATGTCAGTCTCTGTGTGTGCCTTAGTCCTCTTAGACTTCGATCAGAGAACAAGTCTGCAGAGAAATCCTTTTGTGTAATGTTAATTAGACTTAAAAAAGAGCAGTGCTTTTCTTCCTTCTCAACAATATGAAAAACAGAAAAATCTACTGAGCCAATGTCATCCTAAGACTATTTCTCTTGAAAGATTAAATAATTTTAGTTATATAGGAGGAAAGTATAAGAATTCTTATGTATTGAGATATATGCTGCCAAGTTACTCTTAAAAACCTGTGGAAGAAATGAAGAGGAGCCTAGGTGTGTGATCCCTGTTATCTAGGAGGACCCTAAAGCGTGCCTAGTTCTTTCCTTTCTGAAAGACTTACTTTCAATGATACCATTGATTTGATATGTACTATAATCTGCTAAGAGTCTGGATTAAATATAGATTATACGATATTTTTTTGAGGATTACAATGTTAACTTTGTGGCATGTGTATACCAGTCTGAGCTATCAACAGATAAAATATCTTGAACTGTTTGCCTGTCAAAAAATCATCATTGCAGTAGTACAGCTGAAGCTCAGTTCTGGTAAGATCATACTATTTCAATCTGTATGTGTTTCCCCTCTGTCATTCTCCCTACTGGCCATGTGGTAACTCAGTAATGATGAGAGTGCCTCTTTTGAAAAGTTTCCACAGAAAAATAGAGCTGAAAATTACATCTTTGATTAACTCAGCTATTTTTCTGAATCTGTTCTGACTTTTTTATTATTATTACTCATTTTTCCTTGAAAACTTGGGACAGATGAGGAGGATCTATTTCAGGTATTTCAAGAGATTTCCATATTTGTAGAGAAGTTGGTAAAGTTCTGTATACCTTGCTTAAGGAAGACTTGTGAAGGGCTAGTACCTGATAGTAAAGTGCCTCTTTCCTCTACAGTGACCTTTTATAGTCTGGCAGGAATTACTCTCAGACCTTTTAAATTCTCTATATGCTATTCAAAGTGGAAGCCACTCAGGAAGATATTTATTTTGATTGTGTATGTGTTACTAGTTGCATCTGGGTAGAAACTTGTGTCTTGCATAGGAATCTCTCTTTCCTAAGACTGTGTTTTTACCTGCAAGTCAGTAAGTGAAGAAATTGCAACAGTAAAGATGATTTTTTTTTAACAAGTTTCTTCCCAAATGCTCATAAATACTTGCCATGAGGGGTTTTGCCATACTCTAGCTTCAAGGACTGGTAGTTCATGTCTATAGAGCCACTCAGCCTTTCAGGTTGTCTTTCCTTGGTACAGATGAGGAAAGAATGTGTAAATTCTATTTTTTGTGTTTGTGTCATGACAGAGTTAAATATAGTATCTGTCAATATTTGTTCTTTTCTTGTTTCATCTGGTCTGTTTCACTTTGTTTTCAAGACCCAGTTGGAATTACAGTTACATTAGAAATTGTACAAGGCAGGAATTTAATGAAACACTGAGTTCATGAGCTCTTGATGAGCAGCTTGTTGAAGTTGCTAATTAATACAAATAATAGTGAGTTGGTCTGCCAGGGATATGTCTAAGACAAACCAATTTTCTGAAATCATAATCATGTTTCTTCCTTGCCACATCTTAATTTTTTTATTTAGTTATGCAGACAGCTACTGGATAAAACACAGGACAGTGCTTGAAGAAGTGAAGGGTATTTTTCAAATTGAGTGTAGTATCAACTGAAACACATTAAAAACTACTTTGTAAAGTTACATCAGTTTTATGATTATAGCTTGAAGTAGAAACTGAATGGTTTTATTGTTTCTTTCAAACCTTATGGTGGCTTACAGTCTATGTTGTAGAGATATTACTTTTGATATTTGACTGCAACTGCAATAGCTGTCTAAAAGTATATCCTTGAAACATGACAGCACTGTCTTCTGTGGATCTCTGTTAATTTGGAACACTTCTCTTGGTATTATGAATGAATCCAGATATTTTATATAGGCTGTGCATGATGCCCTGTTATGCAGACCTTTAAGTATGGTATAGATGAAGACTTATGGGAATTATTTGGTTACACCTACAATGATGTGTTTTATTTGATGTGTGCAATGCTTAGCAATCACGTCATATGAATATTTGAGAGAAACATGTCAGTATTCTAAGCTGTTTTAAAATAGTTTCAAAAAATTATTATATATAATGATTTACAAATGTCTGGATTTCTTATGAATGACCTAATATGGGATAGTTATCAGCTTCCCAAAAGAACATTTGCCTAGTCCTGATCATGTCTTTCTTGACTACTGACTAACTCAAATTTTTCAAAAGCAGAGTTAGAGAGCAGAGGGAGTTCTGATTGATAATCAGCTAACCATGAGCCAGCAAAGAGTGTGGCCAGCAGGTCAAGGGAGGTTCTGCTCCCCCTCTACTCTGCCCTGGTGAGGCCTCATCTGGAGTCCTGTGTCCAGTTCCAGACTCCTCAGCTCAAGAGGGACAGAGAACTTGTGGAGAGAGCCCAGAGCAGGGCCATCAAGATGATCAGGGGACTGAAACATCTTTCATATGAGGAAAGGCTGTGGAAACTGGGGCTGTTTAGTCTGGAGGAGAAGATACTGTGGGGAGATCTCATTAACATTTATAAATATCTTAAGAGTGGATGTCAGGAGTTTGGGGCATCCATTTTTTCTATAGTAGCTAGCAACAGGACAAGGGGTAATGGGATGATGTTGGAGCACAAAAAGAACATAAGAAAAAAAATATTTCACTGTTCAGGTGAGGGAGCCCTGGCACAGGCTGCCCAGGAAGGGTGTGGAGCCTCCTTGGAGGCCTTCAAGACCTGTCTGGACATGTTCCTATGCGACCTGATCTAGGTGAACCTGCTTCTGCAGGGGGTTAGACTAGGTGATCTCTAAAGGTCCCTTCCAACCCCTATGATTCTATGAATCTAGGAGTTTCCCTCCCCACCTTCACATGTCCATTCAAGTGTTTATCCATAGCCAAGTTAATACTGGGACTTGGCATTTTCCACAAGCACTCCAGATGCTTGTGCCATACATTCAACAGTAGCATGCCTTCCCTGCCTACTGCCTTGCCTGCTGCACTGGCTGCAGATTTAATAACAGATGTGCTGTGCATCCTCTAGTTCCTCTCAGTCATTAGGCTAAAGAAACCAGTGTGGATATTTTCTGTAAAACCTTTTCTTGGATTTTGATGTACAAGTTGGGGGTTTTTGTTGTCCTTGCCCTGTGGGATATGACTTCATTCTGATTTTTGTCATCAACTTTTGAGATGAAGTTCACTCTGCATAGTGTTGTTTCGCTCAGGATTTTTTTTGTTACCTTATGGAATGTGTATTTTGCAATTGTAACTCCAAGATAGCCTTTGGCAACGATCCCTACTTTTTGAATCCCTAAGGAAAATAGGCCACCCTACTGTCAGGATGTAAGAAAGACTTCTGTAGTCCTTGCTTAGGAAGTTTTGAATATTGTAGTTCAGTCGTGCTGCTCTGTTCAATTGGGTTTGGGCCTTTCAGGCCTTTCAAACTCAGTCCTCTGCTACTTTGTTTTAGCTTCCATGTTTCCTCCTGTCCTTTCTTTAAGCAGATAAGTGGGCTGTGGGTTTGTAGAACCCCAGCAGTTTGACTGCCAAGCCCCTGCAAAGGGCGTTTCTTTCTGTTATTTTGAGAGCAAGGCTGTATGTTGCAGTTTCCAGAGAAAGAATAGTGGCTTACGCTGCAATTGTGCAGGTCTCACATCTTGCAGCTAACATGGATTTTGTGATCTATCCTTACTCTGTTTTTTAAGTTCGTTAAGAATACAGACTTTGAACCAAGGAAAGAATTTAAGAGTAGGGGGAGCCTATATCTGTGTTCTCAAGCTAGCTAGAAAATATGCAGCCCTGAGTGCAAGAAGCTCAAAATGTTCATTTTTGCCTACATGAAACATCTGCCCATCAACCCTCAGATGCAGCATCATAAAGAAATAATAGACTCCTAGGTACCTATATTTTATTTTAATGTATGCTCTTTCCTCTGTACTAGAAAAGCATATTTCTTGGTATGCTTTCTTTTGATGTATATTTCTTCTGCTTTTCAGAGAAACTGTTGTCACTTCTACCAGAGTATGTTGTCCCTTATACTATCCATCTTCTAGCTCATGACCCAGATTACGTCAAAGTTCAAGACATTGAACAACTCAAGGACATTAAAGAGTAAGACTACTTGTAACAGTGTTATTCCCAGGATTAAAGCAATGTAATTTTATTCTAAGTGAAATTTTAGTTCATACTGGTAGCCTGATACACTGCCCGGTGCACATAATAGTGGCAGCTATTTCTATAAAATATTGTGGGAAATAGCATATGTGCTTTTTTAGTATTTTGTGTTATCTTATAGAGGGACCTTCGCCTTGAGAAGGGATCTTGTTATCTTACAGTGAGACTTTCATTTCTTTAGGAAAAAGAACTGGTTTCTCAGTTGGACTGGTTCAAGTTCATAATATTAGTAAAACCCAGAGTAAACTACTGTCTCAAATGTGCTTTTTCAAAGAATGTCTTGTGCATTTCTATTTATGAGGAGTATGGCATTTCCCCTTTAGGTGCCTGTGGTTCATACTGGAAATACTGATGGCAAAAAATGAGAACAACAGTCATGCATTTATCAGAAAAATGGTAGAAAATATCAAACAGACTAAGGATGCTCAAGGACCAGATGATCAAAAAATGAATGAAGTAAGTGATGATACTTGATTGGAAATTGCATTTAATTCTGGCCTTTTTCTGGAATTGACTTGGGTTTTGTTTACACACCAACTTTAAAATGTCTTTCAATAGAATTGTGTGTGGGAGATGACACTTTTTGTACTGTAATGGTGATATTTGTTGTAGTTTAGATGACAGTTACTTTGCTTCAGTAAGTGTTCTACATTTGTGAGGCAGTTGTAATAGTTTGTATTCCTTTTCTTTTTGTGTCAGATTATTAAATGCAAACTTAAATGTATGTAAACTAGGTTTTTTGTTTAGATCATTCACTCAAGTGCTTTGTAATATTTATTTTTAAAAGTGCAAGTGTAAGCTTAGTGTAGGAAGAAAACTACATGTGTTAGATGTCTTCAGTGTCTATTGTGTAGTGAATATATCGAACTCTGATCTTGTTTTTGAGGTTCAAAAACATCACATAATGTAGAGATTTGTCACTTTTCTGCTTTTCCCATAGAGAGGAGATTTGTTTGGATGAGTTTTGTCTTTGAAACTATGGAATATGCTCTTCTGAATTGTAGAACATGAAAGCTAGTTCTCGTCAACTGCTGTGCCTGCAATGCTTTTCTCTTTTGCTCCTGTATTTTAGTACTCTGCAGTACACTGTTTAAGGTGCAGGCTAATGTTTAAGTGTTAAGTGTTTAAGTAATCTTAAACATCTGAAGTGTTTAAGATGACTGCTTTTAAACTGAGTTCTTGTAGTTCTGTGCTCAAACGATACTGTCTTTTGTCAAAATTTACAGTAAATTTCTGAAGTGTTATTTACTTTTTAAAATTTTATTTTATTATTTACAGAAACTATACACAGTCTGTGATGTAGCAATGAATATCATTATGTCAAAGAGTACAACATACAGTTTGGAATCTCCTAAAGACCCTGTCCTTCCAGCCAGATATTTTACTCAACCTGACAAGGTATACCATGGCACTTAATTTTTCTTGACATAAGTCTATTTAAACCTTTGTTCATTGTAATTCTTTTTTTTCAATATTTCTTTTAACTTGAGGCATTTTTGCATTATAATGTAGTTGAAAATGTCTGTATTGTGTTTTCATAAAAAATTTATATGTGTGTACACACACTCATACCTCCTTCCCTAATATTGTTGTTCAGGTTTAAAATTCCACAAGCATAAATAATGTAAAGAAAATCTTCCAGTGCTACCTCCAAAATGTATTTATCTTGGTCATTAATTATTACTGGGTTTTATTACTTATTTATTATTGCCTTTTTTTAACTTTTTTTAAAAAAAAAAAAATTTTTTTCTCCCCTCTCATTTCTTTTCAGAACTTCAGTAACACCAAAAACTATCTTCCTCCAGAAATGAAGTCTTTTTTCACTCCTGGAAAGGTATGTGTAGTGTAGGGGTTTGGGGTTTTGATGCTGTTTGTGGTTTTGGGATTTGTGTTTTTAAAGAAAACTAATATGTAGTCAATAAAACACTTCAAGTTTAAGAAAATAGGTTGGTTTTGCCTAAAAGATTTATATACTAAAGGTTAGTAAACAGATAGAAAGAGATAAGTAAAAGGGAAAACTGCTGCTGTTTCTGCTGGATTGTGACGATAGCAGGCAAAGACTGTTGTCTTTAAAAAAGAGAGTAAAAAAAACCTCCATAATATTTGACAGGTTTGCAAAATTATTAAACTTTTTTTTTGCAGAAGACTACAGTATTACATATAAAGTTCTGATATTAAGGATTGTCACATAAAGTTATCTTTGGCAAATCTGAATACCGTTTTGCAGTGTCTTACAAGATAACTGGCTATTCCATGTTGATATTAATTTATTCTTTCTAAATGGGCATTGTATTGAATGGCAGTGTTCTTTCTTCCCTAAATCTAAACCCAGATCTCTTTAGAATAATATAAAAATTTAGTAAAGATAAATTTTGGTTTTTACCTGGGTTAATGTGTCCTGTTCCAGATGACAATAGTACACTCATTTGCTGCCCCACAAAACAAATAAAACCACAGCATCATTACCCTTTTACTTTGCTAATGATGCATTATCGGTGAGTTAGTAGCTTGATTAATAGAGGAAGAATGCAAGTTAGTAAAAAATGCAGATGTAGGAGCATCTTTTGGATTAGAAGTTGAAAGCATTTACTGATTGGAATATATTGTCACTGTATTGCACATTTGAGTATTTTAACTCCAGTAAGAAGTGACACTCTAGTCCATGAAGACACAAATGTTTTAAAAGGAAGTTGTGTGTCTTCCAGTATCTGATCAGTAGTCAACATTAAGTTCTGTTATCCAGTTTTTTACATAAAAGAGACTTGCTAGTTTGTCCCAAATTTAAGTGTACTATGACAATATTAAGAAACATAATTTATGCATCACATAAAATCATAGAATGACAGAATGTTTGTGACTGGAAGGGACCTCTCGAGGTAATCTAGTCCAAAGTCTCTGCTTTCTCAGACTTTTTTTGTGAAAAATCAGACTCATTTTCGTCTTCATGGCCCTTTGATGAACTCCAGTAGCTCCATATCTGTCATACACCCTAACTGAAATTCTTTTAACTCCTAAGGTAGCTTTTACATTATTTGAGATTTCTAGTGCAGGCACTCTAGCTCCTTTGGGGTTTTTTTGTGGTTCTTTGGGATTTTTTGTTTGTTTGTTTTAGAACACACAGCAGACGTGTTTGACCACCAAAAGTTGTCATTTGCATCACCATCATGACACCACCATGAAAGCTGGTCATGGGACTCTTATTTTTAGGAATGGAAGACTACCTTGAGTGAACCTTAGTGAGGTGGATATAGAGCAGGGAACAGTATCAGAGGGGCAGCGAGACTTTTGAGTGTAGGTTCTGTGGTTAGGGAGGAACTGTTAGTCCCTCCATAGTAGGAAGTCCAGTCCAATGTGAATTTGAATAGCTCTCTGATTTTAAGCTTTTTCTGTATTCACTTGTTAAGTAACATTAAGTTGTAAACTAATAGATGTGCGTTCTTAAACTGGATTTTGTTCTTCAAATTTTATTTTTGGAAAGGATATGCTGTTTTTCTTGTACTCAGTGAGAGTGAATCTTTTTGGTGTAAGTGTAAAATTCCCTCAGGCTACAAAAGTATAACCAGCACACCCATGGTGCACAGCTCTGAAAAAGGAACACTCAAAGCTGCTATGATGTGCATGTTGAATTTTTTTTTAGCTGTCACTAACTTGAGACATAGCTAGAATCTAATATTGAAATAGAAAATGAATCATCCTGGATAATGAGAAATGTAAGGAATGGGCTTTAATTCAACATTTTTGTACATGGGAGGTTTGGCATAAAGGTGTATTCTCTTTAGGAGTAACAGAACTCTTCTAGCTCTCTCAAAAGTTAGTATGAAATTGGAGGTATTTGGCATGTCTGAAAGATAATCCACTTAATAACCTGAAGCTCACCATTGTCTGAAAACTTTGGTAAAAGACTAACATTTTAAAAATCTTTATATGAAGTATTAAAATCTTATTCACAGTATTTTAATTTTGAGGTTCTCATTAATCCCTGGTTGAAACTAGTGTGGTTTGCCATTACAGCTAAGCCAGTTTATTGGTTTCTTTGCTGAAAGGGCTCTCCTGCTAATTCTGTCTTGCCAGTACAGCTGCTTCTCTGATCCAAATGGTGAGCCGGTTCAGGCAGCTATAAAAGCAGAAAGCAAACTGCACAAAAGGTGCTGAAGTGGCTTACTGGAAAGTCAGATGAGTACCCAGTACTACCAATGAGAAGAGGAAAGAACGTAAGGGTAGAGAGAAGACGACTGATTTTGGTGATAGCTAACTACTTGATTACAGCTTTGTCAACTTCCCTCTGGTGGCTGTTGTAACTTGCATATAAAAATGCTGATTGCTTTGTGTTAAATTAAAAATATTAATTGCAGAAAGTGAAATCTGAATATTTTAAGCATAGTACATGTTAACAATATCTAAATGTGTAGCTTAAAATAAAGGAAATATATTTTTGGTTTCAGCCCAAAGCAGCCAATGTTCTTGGAGCAGTTAATAAGCCTCTTTCGTCAGCAGGCAAGCAGTCTCAATCCAAATCTTCACGAATGGAAACTGTAAGCAATGCCAGCAGCAGTTCAAATCCAAGCTCTCCAGGAAGGATCAAAGGGAGGTTGGTAGACAACAAAGGAGCTTTGATATTTCACTTATTTGTAATGGAAACTTGGAATATTTCTATAATATGTTCTAAGTGAGAAACAGAATTCTATTATCTTATTTTGAGATGAAGTTGTAGTACCACATTGGTATAACTGAAACCATGAATTTGGCTTTCTAACTCCACAAATAAATTAGCTTTTAAAGTAAAAGTAAGAATGAAATTACGTCCAGAGATGATTGTATTAAGGAAGCTTTTTTTTTTAATATATGTAACTCCCACCCACATAGATATGTGTATACACACACCTACATGTATGTGTATTTGAGTGTGTGTATACATCTGCAGTTCCTAGGATCCTTGTGTAATGTTAGCCCACTGTAATGTTAACAGCACATCATAGACACTGAGGACTGGTAGGCAGTTGTGGCAACCTTATATGACTTAACTCCTCTGGAAATTTGTCCTATACTTTGCAGAGAAACATTTTTGGATTTTGGATTATTTCTGTAATGGAGAGAGGAATGTACTGTAATGTGGCATAAGTAATCTTCTAGTTCTACAGCTTATTTTGTGTCCTTTTTTAGGTTGTTCATTAGTCACTGTATCATCCCGTGTTCATTTTTTAACTGGAAGTCACATTATCACTAATTTTTTTTCACGGATATTTAGAGATTGCATGAGTCCTGCTTAGTATTTTCTCACATTGCTTCAAGCCTGTGAGTAAATGTTATGTTTGGAAATAAAACCTCTCATTTGGTACTTTTGTGACTATTTAATATATAATATTAATTTTAAATGTAATCTTGCATTGTTCTGCGAGAAATACTTCTGAAATCCATGGAAAGCCTACAGAAAGGGTTAGTTCTTACAAGTTATGCTGAATCACACAACAAAATACATTCTTGGATAAAGACAGGTTAGAAACCAGATGTTTCTTTATATCCAGTAAACTGAATCCGAGACCAATACTGTTCTACATCCAGTTCATTTGAAAAATTCTGCACTCACAGCTTAACGTACTCTGTCATCTTCATGATCTCTCCAGTTAATCTAAGTTAAACTGATTAATGTTTTGAGTGGAAATATCAGAGAAGAAAAAAATTCCTGTAGAAGTGATGGTAATGATTCAGTATGGATGGTATTTCCAATTTGGTTTGATTGAATATGTACAGGCAAGATTGCATCTGTTAAGATGATTTTTGATTACATCAGTTATTAGACATTTTATCCTTCTAGGAGTGAGAATGTCTTTCTTGGTCTACATGGTGGCCAGGCCAGGAAGCTAAGAGTTAGTGTATTTGAATACTACATTCATTTCAGCACATAGCATATTTCTTTTCGTTTAAAAAAAAAAAAAAAATTACTTTGATTTAAAAACGCTGCTTCTCCCTACCCCAGGGCAGATTAAATGGAATGACTTGTATATTGGCTGTTGGATATTACCTTTTATCCATGGGTCTTGTGTTTTACATATGCAGGAGATATTATTGTCCACATTTACATATGTAGAAACTGAAATAAAAATGAAATTGCTCCCTAAATAACAAGAGAAAGCTGAGGGATGAACTGGCCTCTGAAATTCAAATCTGCTGTTTTTTCCTCACCATAGGAAAGAGTTGAGCTTTGGCTGGTCTGTCTGTGGGGATCTTTTGGTAGTTGAAAGAGTATGCAAATGTACACAAATGCTCAGGTCTCTTGAAGGCTCTTCTCTTTCAAAAAGCTGCTTATCTCTCTCAGAGAAAAAAGAAAATTCAACTTGGATGATGATTGACACCCTTGTCTTGAGGCTTAGATATTCTAGAATGCGATACGTGGTGGCTATAGTAGCCAGAAAAAGGTTCTTTCAGACACACTGTTCATAGTTTAGGAACAGATATCTTCTGGAGATTGTCGTTCTTAATTTTTTGTTTTAATGATTGCCGACTGTATTATAATAAATGTTTATTCATCCTAGACTTGATAGTACTGAAATGGACCACAGCGAAAATGAGGAATTCACACTATCTTCACCCTTACCAGGGAAGAAAACTGACAAAAGAGACGACTCTGATCTTGTAAGGGTGAGCTGTTTGGTTGCATTGCAGATGTTTCATTTTCAGTCACCAAGACTTTAAAATAAAACTTAATCTATTACTTGATACCATTCAAGAAAACATGCTGAAACGTGAAACTAAGTCGATGTTTTAAACTGCTGGAAAATGTCATCAGAGATGAATTTGAAAATGCAATGAAAAAAAATGTTCAGTTTGTCTGGTTTTCATGTGTACATTGTGTTACCTTTGCATCACACTGACCTCTTCCATAAACTTTCAAGATCTGTTACAATTTGCATATTATTGATAGTATTGACATGGGTAGGTTCTGCTAGAGCTAGGTTGATGAGAATTGGTCCATCATTTGTGTCATTCCTCAGGATTTGTTGATGAAGCACAACATTTGACACGTGGTTTAAGTTGATAGCTTCCTCGGACTTTTGTTTCCCAATATACAGTAGAGATATTAAAAATATGTTCCTGATAGCTTTTGAAGAATTAATTGGATTAGTTTAGGAATGAGCAACTCTACTGGAGCTTTGGGAGATCAATTTAACCTGTCTGAAATTTCTGAGGTTGTAAAAGTCTATCGTACATGGCTTCTTGCTTGTCGTTAGCAAAGTGATAATACCTCATTACCGTGTTGATGCATTATAATTCACATCTTTTCTTATACTGTCCCTTCAGTGGTGCTGAGGCATGTTCTTTTCCAGCCAGATGTTTGCCTTTCAACAGCTGTTAGAAATTGCAACTGTTTGGTTATCTAGAATAGCAAGAGGGTGTCATGATTTAGACATTGGATTTAGACATTCAAGGAAGTTAGCTGAATAGCCATATGGATTCTGTTTTCTTGCATGCAACTCGTATTGCAGTGGAGGCAGGAAAGGGCTTGGTTTTGAATGCCAGGTATCACAAGTAGAAATTTAAACATGATTTAGAGGATGTCTGATTGCACGTAACAACAGACTTGTAAGGCAGAGTGATCTACCTAATGGTACTTGTGGACAAGTACAATTCATCTATGGTGTGAAACAGACTTAGTGATTAACAAGCACATTACCTATAATGTTAGAACAGTGGACCCCAAGGGAGAGCATAATGGTGTCATTGTTGTGCTCTTTTAGCATGTCAGGATTGCTCAGGAGGAATTACGTGTGTCACTATCCAGAGAGAGCTTTTAGTGAGTGACCACCAACCAAGGTCTTAGAAAGTGGTAGCCTTGTCCTTTATAGTTCTTACTGATGGATTTCTGTATTTCTCTGGTTCCCAGTGAAGTTGCAAAAAAGTATTTGGACTCAGATGCAGTGACTTAATATGTTAATAAACAGGCTAAATACTGTCTTAAGCAGTATTTACACCTGTGTCAGGATAGAGAAAAACAAGCCACCAAAGAAAATAATTGTACCATAATTTGAAGAGCACTTCAAATAATGATTTTACATACCACTAGTATATTTCAGTTCTCTGTGCCCTAATAACAGTTGTCAGTCTGCAAATGTTGTAATATTTGGGATGTGCGTGAAAAAGTAATAATACAAGATCAGATTTGTTACAGATGGATTTTCTAGATTGCATTAAGTTTTTCCTGTACCTAATGTCACTGCTGTTTTATTCTCTTTTTTTGCTATCTCTGACGGTTCTCTATCCCCCGTTATGTCAGTCTGTTGCATTTTTCTAGGTTGCTCAGCACATAAGCTACTGACTAGTAAAAATGTCCTGGAGTGTTGCTTTTCTTGAAGTGTAAATAACCATCTTATGCTGTGATATCTCGTGGGATAAGCAACCCCATTTCTAACAAAACCAGAAAAATCAGGAATCTCTTGCCAAAAAAACTCAGCTCCACTTCTGATGGTTCCTAGGTTCTGTAAACCTTGACAAGTCTGAGAGTTTATACAACTGTGGGCATACAATTCATGCTTAGAAGCCTTAGGTTGAATATGTAACTGACAAAGCTAAGTGATAAAGCAAGTAGGGTTCAGTATTTTGAGTCCTTTTGAGGGCATTTGTATTTCAAGCAAGCAGCTTAAGGTCATTGATTCAGAACTCATTTTTGGAGCTGGGGAGCAGATTATTGTGACTATTATGAGCATGAACCCAGAAGCAGAATTTTAATTGGGGAGCCAAAAATACATACGTTAAAGATGTCACTATTTAGATGTTTGTCCAGTTTACATAGATCACCATGTGAATTCTAAGGTTGTGGGACAGTGTTTCTCCTGAGGGAGGAACTTGGCGACAACTAGTTACCTGATAAAAGTAGGTAATGGCAGATACAGTCACTGCAAAAGCAAATAGAACAGGATTTAATGTCAATGGTCTGTATTAACAGTTTTGTCATTGAAGTCAGGAACTGGCAAGAGATGTCGTCATTGTTCAAACTCCAAAAAACCAAAATTTTTCAAGTGTAATTCTTTGTCCTTCAATATATTTTACTTTTTTCCCTCATATCCTTTATAGCTTTTCTGCATTTCTTGACCAGGATTTATGGATAAATATGTGTCACAAGGGAGATGTGAAGGAAGAAAGCCCCATTCAATCTGGTTTTAAGTGGCATAACAGATATTATGTAGATTAAATTGCTACGTGGCAAATATTAACAAATTAGTGTTTTTATGTGTTGAGTGATTTTAGCTTCAAATAACCATTGTTATGAAACTGTGAGATACTGTAAATATTTGGACTTTCGGAGCATGAAATTGTCCAAAATGAAATAGTCATGGTCTTCATGATATGGTAGGCGGGTAAATGTTGAGTCTTAGTGCAGCTCTGAGAGTAGTGCTTCAGCAATAACAATAATTCCTGTGCTTCCTTTTACCATTACAAATTCAGGTTGCCCACTGTCCTCTGTATTTGAGCTTTGTCACTGCCAGCGTGGGAGCCAGGCATAAGCACACTGAAGCCACAAGCTGGCAGTTCCCATCCTGTATTTATATTTTTCTATTGATAAAAATGCAGTTAATGGATATTCTAGCCATTGTGTTTGACATAGCTGAGCATACAAATGTGGAATACATACTTCAGTATTTTAACTGCTCACCTTTGAAATAATCTGTCTCTGCTGCCTTTTATTTTATATGAAGGGATGTGTTTACAATTTTGCAAAGTTTTTTAAAGGGGTATGGTAGACAATCTTAGTAGACAGCTTGTGTAACTTGAAGACTGCTTTGTAGCAGAGGGAAGCTTCTGTAGCTTTTGCATATGTGACAGCTTAGTATGGCAGTTTAATTCTTTAATTTAAGATGTAATCTTACCTTTTCAGTCGGAGATGGAGAAGCCTAGAGGAAGGAAGAAAGCAGCTATCACAGATTCGGAGGAGAAGCTAAGCATAGATGACATGAATAAACTGGGTCAAGAGCAGAAACTCCGAGGTAGTCAACGGGTAAGGAAGAGACCTGCAGTCGTTTCAGAATCTGATGAAACGCAATGGCAAGAGGAAAAAAGGCTAAAAGAAGATGTAATAGAAAGTGAAGATGAGCAGAACAGTCCACCAAAGAAAGGAGGGAGAAGAGGACGCCCTCCCAAAGCAAATAATGGGGGAACACCAAAGGAAGAACCAGTGGCCAAATCATCAAAAAGGAGCAAAAAAAAACAACTGCCAGCAGCTGCAGCAGAAGAGGAGGAGGAGGAAGAAGAAAGGCAAACTGAAAATATCGAACAAAAACCAAAAGGCAGGCAAAATAGGACAGCGAAAAGAACACAGCAGAGGTAAGCGTGTCATCTTTAAAGCTGCATATTTTATCCTTGGACATTAGTTATAATTTGATACTTTGCAATTTGGGTCTTCCTCAAAACAGAGCAGAACCATCTGAAACTAGTACAGTTGAATCATCACAGTCTACGCCACAGAAAAGACGAGGAAGGTCATCAAACACACCACCATCACAGCAAAAAAAAGTGTAAGTGGTGAATATTTTCTAAATTTGTGCTTAGTGAAAATTTAAAAATATGCCTCTGTGCCCCCAAACAATCATTAAGTGAAAATATTTCAGAATAATTGACAGTTAAGAAAATAAATGGCCATTGTTATTTCTAAAATGTTTTCCCTAGCTGCCTCTCCTAGAGCATCTCAAACCAGAGCAAGAAGCTATGAGTAAAGTTAATATGCTCAGGTGGCATATCCATAGCTTTGCTCTTGTAGGACAAGACTCAGTAACACACTTGAGGGCCCTGAAGACAAGACTTTGTTAAGATTTCAAGGAGTGAAAAATGGTCCCCTTTGTTTTGGAGGGGGAGGAAGAATCAAATTGTTACTGTGGTGAAACAGTATTGTGGAGAATTAAGTTTATTCTGATTCTCTTTAAATGGATGTTTGCTTTACTTTCTAAGTTGTGGCTACCTGTTATCCACTTGAACCATTTCTAAAAGACTAAAATGTGCTATAATCTATGAAGGATAGTAGCTCTTGAAAATTCTGAGGCGTTTTAAGCTCTGAAATAAACTCTGTGGATAGCTACTTTTTCTTGTGCCTGCTGTAGGAAATAGCAGGTATATCTGACACCAGTGGTGCTGTCCACTTGTGCACCTCTGCTTTACACACTGCATATAGATGTACAGAGAGGCAGTCTGCCACAGAACAGACTTGAAAGATGCTCTTCCAGAACCTTGTGGTAAATTCCTTAGTGTGCTGCTTGCGCTGATCTTCAGTTTGGCATTTTCCATTTCTGTTTTTCTAGCTTCTGAGCTTAGTTAGCATTATGTGGGTCTTCCTCTTGCAGTTTACTGTACCAATCCACCTGGCCCTGCAGATTTCCCACACTGGAGAGCTTTGCTCTGTCAAGCTTGAACCCTCAATTCCAATTCTAATTTCACACTGGATGGCACGTTCTAGCGTTTTGCACACAGAGTACCCCAACCTTTCCAGTGTTGTGTTTCCCTGCCTCAGGTCAGATCTCTCCTGCTCCTTCACTGTAACCAGAAACACAGGTCCCAACACTGTCTTGTTTACTACAGAAGTCCCTGCTACATGTGCAGTGGAAGAAGAGTTAGAAACTGCTACTGCCATGCAGGGAAGACACACCAACAAGTTATTGTTGGTTGATGTGCTATGGTGGTATTTGTCAAAGATGTCCTTCAGCAAATACTTAAGTAGTTTCTTGTTCACTTCTCAGTGAAACTAGTGAACTCAACGTGTTTCTGTACCCTGTTTTAAACAGAAAGTAAACTGTATCAGGGCACATGATCAATAACAGGCATAGTTCTTGTTCATAGGTACGTACATTTTTCCAAACATGAGGAGCCCAAGTAATTTGTTTCAGGATTCAGAGCTGTTTGGTCTATTCTAGACTTAATTGAAAACCAATGTTGTGTGTATTTTTAATTTTTTTTATCAAATTATCCAAATTCTGATAGTCTTTTTTTCTAAATCTGCCAGAAAAGGTAATTCTTCAGTTTTCAAAGTGCATTGTAGTCAGACCTTTCTTCTACATGTCTCCAGCAGGGACTTTAGGGAACTGAAGAGAGCTGATAGACTGAGCAGCACTGTGTACCACAAGACGGACTATATTTAATCCAAATGCTTAAAGCTTTCTAGGCTCCTTGGAGATGGATTTGACATTAGAATTCGGGATGTAACCTGTAAGGTGATAGTGTAGAACCTATTTCTGATAGCTAATTGGGTTACCAATTAGAACATGTGATACAGATCATTTTTGTAATATATGAAAAGATGCACCTAGCTTGGGAATTCTCCTGTTTTTCAATTCTCTTGCTTCTGTCAGTCTTGGAAGATTCGATTTTTATTGTTTATCAAAGGATGTCGTGTTGGTTGGCGCTGAAACCCCCTGCTATAATTACTATATGCATTTCAGAGATTTTATTTTGTACAGGTTTTAGTGTGATTCTTGAGACTGAAAATTCCTGCTGACAGCATGGTTTTGTGCTGTCAGAGGATGTGTTTGATGCTATTTCAGATGTGTATGCTACTCACTGAAGACTGAAGAGTGTGTGTGTTTGTGAAACAGTGTCCAGTTTAATTTACTCCCAAAAGCCACCTAGTTTGGGTGTACCAAGACCCAGGTCAATTCAGTGATTTGATACTGAACTGTGCTAATGAGCCAAGCAAAAATGGTGAGGTGGGTGCAGCTGTGTAGCTTGGGTTACATACCTCATTGACTTTTTAAGGTGTAGGGAGGACTAGTTCCCATATTGAGTGGGTGCCTTTTCCTTGTGGTTCATCTCCCTAACATGGACAATTTAAGATATTGTTGACTGATTTTTCTTGATTGTCCTGATTTAAGGTGTTGTTATCCTGATTATCTTAGCATAAGCTAGCTTGCAAGATGAGCATTTAGGTTCTTAAGTGTTAATTTTGTAACTAGCAACATGTCTTCTTCTAGGTCTGTAAAAACATAGATGCAGTTACTGAAATTCTGTTGTGTATAAACTCCTATATAGAAGTCGAGGACATCTATTAATGGAATTGAAGGAGAAAGAACCCCAGGGATTCATTCTGTGTCTGGCTTTTCTTGTTGTCTGCTTCCTGTTGTATCAGCCTTCTTTGCCCTGTATTCTAGTACTGAAGAGAAAAACCTGTTGTGTCTGTAGAGGCAAAAATTACTCCATTTTGTACTCCTAACCCTCTGTCTTGGGAGATTTTGGTTTTCAAATGCTGTTGTGCAGCCTCCTAGTTCCACTTCTGTTGCACGTGTGGATGAACTAGATGGGTACATAAGACAGAACTATCATATAAAATAAAATCTGAAGGCTGCTGTTCTTGTAAAGTAGAAGGTTTTCTCTCATCTTTTACACATGTGCAGACTCACGTACTGTCAAATTGATCTTTGTTTCCCTTCTGATTGTAGCCGTGCAGGACGTTCCAAACAAGCATCCAGTAAAGAGAATGAGTCCAGTGAAGAGATGGACGTATTTCAGAGTAGTTCACCTGTCAGTGATGACATTCCCCAGGAAGAAGTAACAGAAGAAGAGGAAGTTTCCACAATCAATGTAAGAGAAATGCCTAAAATTTTCTTTGTGAGTCTTTGTGGTTGTTTTCTGTGTATTGATGTTCAGAGAATTACTGCTCTTCCTCTTAGAATTTATTAACCGTCCTCCTTTAAAATGAATGAGGTGGTTGTCAGCTACTACTGCTGTGTAGTGGCTCTGCACTGTAGCTTCCCAGAGAAGCTGCGTTTCTTAGAAAATGTCAGGTTTTATCGAGCATCTTAAGTTTTCTGTTCTATATAGCTTTTTGTTATCTGTCTGCCTGAGTCGTGTAGTTCCCTCATAGGAAATATTTTTCAGGTAACTCATGCTCATTCTTCTCAGCTAGATAATAGTGGGTAATGTTTCTTTACACAAAACAGGAACACAAAATGAATGGTACTGGAAAACAAATATGGAATCTTGGAACAGAATCATTAAACCAGTTTCTTCCTCCTACCAGCATATGTAAATACTTTAAGTTTATTTTTATATTTTTCACACAAATCCATTAGCAAAGTTAGTAGCAATACTGAAAATATAACTGGATGCCTTCACACTTAGAATGGTAGGGGTTGGAAGGGACCTTTAGAGATCATCTAGTCTAACCCCCCTGCAGAAGCAGGTTCACCTAGATCAGGTCACATAGGAACATGTCCAGGCAGGTCTTGAAGACCTCCAAGGAAGGAGACTCCACAACCTCTCTGGGCAGCCTGGACATAACTGATGATTGGAGCGTCTGAGTATATGAAAACCCTGAAAAAGGAAACTGGATTATTTTTGAATGATTGAGGGATTAAGGCTCAGTAACATCCAAATTACATCCTAGTCATTGACTGAGATTTGTAGCTGTGACAGAATGAATAATGAATGACACTGTATGTAGTTACTGAAAAATCATTGTGAGACTAAGCTTTTTTTCCATTATAAAATAGATTTGTTCTTTATTTAAAAGGTTTTTTTACAGAAAAGACCCTTACACTGCTCTTTCTCCAAACAGGTCCGTCGCAGAACTTCCAAAAGGGAGAGGCGATGAGTGAGCGTGTAGTTATCAGCCTTCCAGGTGAAAGCTTTGAAGAATGCTTTTAATATAAAGCTTGAGACTGAATGAAGCTGTTAGTGCACAAATGGGGTTGCTGAAAGACAGACAAAAACCTATTTTACTGTTAATGCCCCTGCATTTGCAGTCCCTAAGTCACAAGCTTTAGCCACACACACGTTGATATCATTAACTGTGGATTTTTGTGAAGTGTAATGTGCGCTGGCTTTGTAGACATACGAACTAAAGAAGAAAACTGTAAATAGGTCTTTTTTTAATGTTTCTGACTTCTAAAGTGCTTGTATAGCTTTTATCTGCGGCTTTAAACTGACAGTACCCCACTGTTTATTGGATCTATTGATATAAAAAAGAACAGTTCGTTGAAAATTGATCTCAAGCAATATCTGTCAGTGTTCGTATTTGTACTCTTGTTGACATTTAACTGTGAAAAGGAATTCAGTTGAACAAATAGTGCTACTTTCTTTTGCCGCTATTTGTTGAGAAGAAGAAGAAAACAAAACGTCTGTTTCCTTCCCGAATCTAACCTAGTGTTTACTTTCAGGCACCTACCTATCATCAGAGGTGCTAAAGTACTTTCTTTTGCAGTTGAACAATGTTGGATAGAATAATACAAGAGAAATTGTGAAAGAAGTTGTTTTACTTGGTTTACACCTCAGTATTGATGCCAGAGTTTTCTGGACTTCTAGTGGCATTGAAAATTCAAAAAGGATTTAAAATATTTTAATTTTAAAAGTGTGCTATTAAATAATGTACTGAATACCCTACCCATTTCATCTTCCCCATCAGTTTTTATTAATCTACTGTATCAATAAAATTCTGTAACTGAGTTTTTAATAGTCTAGTATGTTAATGTGTATAGATATTTCCTTCTGAACATGATGTTCACAAAGAGCAAATTATTACTACATTATAATACGAAATCTGATATATAAACAGTAGTGAAAATACAGTTCTTATTACAATGTAAAGTTAATCACAAAGAAAAATTTTATTGATGCAGTGTGTCTTTATAAAGCTGTTCTTGAGAGCCAAGTGTTTTGTATTTTATAGTGAAGTTGCATGTTTATGAAAAATGTGCTGAAAATGGGATGTAATGTTTTTTTGGAAACTCGTATCTAGCAGTAGTATATGGTAGGTTGCCTCATGAGAGAACCTTTTATTGAGAGTTTATTGTACCTTTTTGTTTTGAGCCAAATTTTTTTTGGTATGAAGAGCTAAGTTTTTGTTTGATAACCAGCTGTTGATTATGGCAGTCAAGATATTCAAGAGTTGAATGAAACTCCGTTTTTATTTTGTGCTACCATAGAGAGGTTGGGTTTTTTGTTTTTTGTTTTTTTTAATAATCTACAAAAAAAAAAAATAGAATCAAAATACTTAAAGCAGTATCCTGTATGCAGTTTTACAGTTTACAAACTGTGTCTTTGAACCAAAATGTATAGGTTACTACACTATGCTTAGCCAAGCACATTTTTTCAGGTGCTGTTCTCCCTCTGGTTCCCCACAGTTGACAACATGTGAAAAAATAAATTCCTCAGTTAAGAAAACTTTATCTTATATAATGATGGAGCATTTTGGTATAATCCATCGAGAAATAAGTTCAAGTTGCAAGGTGACCTGTAAACATTAGAGGAAAGGATAATACTAAGTCACAGATTCACCGATTTCTGAACTACAAGATCACTAGTAATGAAGCATTTAGGAATTTCTTATTTTGCTTTTTTTTGTTACCAATCAAAAAAAGTATTATAAACAATTAGATTATTCCCCTGACCCTCCAGTATTCAGCTTTCCAACATTTATACCTATACATATGAGGGAAATGCTGCCTAAAAAGGCAATTATGGTTGATTTGAATTAACTTTGAAATAGTTGGCACAACGGAACTGGCTTACTTACGCTTCAGCACTGCAAATGCAAGTTGTTGGGGTTTTTTTAATGGTATAAAATGATTGAAAGCTAGCTTTATATTTTCCTCTTTGACAGAATTGCACTGAAAACATTTATGGAAGATGTACCTTTAATTCCATTTTATACAGAAATATGAAAAATTGATGCTGAAACTGCTGCAGACTCTTGAGGCTTTATGTGCATAAACATGGTTAGGTTAAACTTCATCAAATATTGATGCACATTACTGATCATAATGTTTAATGTACATTTAAACTATAGTTTTGCAATTTAAATGTTGATTTCTTGGGTTATAATGTGTAATTCATTATTTCTTGAGAAATAGGCACAGCAAATATTTCATTCTTATATTCAAACCTCCTCTAAGTTCATTCTCATCTCATAAAGAAAATGAATATTTTATGTACTAACATTTTGAGATCTGCGTACAGTAGCTACAGTAGAGTATAATTATGTATAAAAGATAAATTGCTAACATTCAGTTAGCATGCTCTTCTGCAATGATAATGTTAAGTTTATAAAAATGTACTGTATTACATTAAAAGATCAAATTGAACTCACTGTAACAAGTTCCAGTATGGAGTTTTTGTGAGATTACAGAAGTATCTTGCTGTACTTTGCAGCAAATTGAGCTTGTGTTACATTTCCTTTTCTTGCTGCAGTGCAACAGGAAACTTTCAGTGATCTGTAGTTCATATGCAAAATACAAACAGTGATTGTAAGCTTGATACTAGTGTTTAAGAATAATACAATCTGATTTCAGAAGCATGGAATTTTTTGCTTGTCACCAACTAAGCTAATTAATATTTAGGGCTAGCTAATCCACTGATGGGAAGGAAACATGAAATTGCTTGAAAGTTCTAGTGTGAGTACACACTAGATACTCACTAGCGTGAGTATCCACCTAGGATAATCTATAACCCTGTATTAACTGTACTTGACTCTGCCAGCTTACTTTATTTTCTAGCAAGATTGAACCCTTTTTCAAACATTTGGACATTTGCTGTTTTGACATTTTGATCTCTGTGAACAGGTACATTAGAATTTACAAAAAAGCGTTCGTATTAAAGACATTTCCACTGAAAATGAATATGCTCAATTTGTGAGTAACTTGCAAAAAACTTAGGCCTGAAGATGAAGTACTTCATTTTAGCATAGCATTTGTCATCTGCTAGTCTAAAAAAAAACCCAAATCACCAAACTTCATACAGAGGTGTGTGTTCCACTTTCTTCTTCTTTTTTTCCTTGTGTAGGTTTTGGTAGATTATCAAAGTATCTCCTTTTGTGAGTGCATACAATAGATTTTGGATCCTCCGAGTTTATGTCCCTGTGGTTCTGTGGGGTTATTTCTTCAATGCATTTGTCCAGTGCAAATACAAGCACAAAACAAGAACATGGATATATTGAATATTCCAACAGTTGTCCACACTGGGCACATAATGAAAAGAGCATACTTGTATGTTAAAACTGTATACCCCAGACATACAAAATACTGAGGTTGTGGATGGAAATAATTTTAAGACTTGGTTGTGTTTAAATATGTGTATGTGTTGTAGAGATTGATACATCTCCATCTCGCCAAGGTAGGTGCAGCACCTGTTTTACAAAGGATTTTTTGAAGGAATGTGTTCAGCTATAGCACAGTGTTTGCTCACAGCAGCCTGTCTACAAACACGTGGTTAAGAGGAGCTGGCCATCCGACTAGTCTGATGGGTCTGATGACCAAAACGTTACAATTCCCCTGACCAAGACACTCTGTCCAGTCATCCATCAGGTGGAGCAGAAGAACCAGAACACATCCTCATTTCCAGTTATACTCACAGAGTTGCCATTCCAGTCTTTACATCTTTGTTGGATGTTGCCTTTAAAAAAGATGTTTACTAATTTGGGTGTGATTTCCTAATGCTGACAGAAGTGACTTTTGTTCCACAGAGTAAGCAGACGTCCTACTGTGTCAGTAAGTTTGTCCCACATGCTTAGGACATTCATTCCGTACAGTACAGCTGCTGGTATTTTGTTGCTTGTGGAAAAGTAAGAAGATGAATGTTGGCAACTGATCCAGAGATACAGAAAAAAACCCGCATCTAATTTGCTTTTAAGTTCTTTAAGTTCTACTGGCCACAAGATATGATCTCTGCACAGAGTTCACCCTGTGCTGTTGCATTTGTGTAGGTAGAATGAACGGTGTCACACAGTGCATATATGCAGTAACAAAGACGTTTCATGCTTGCATTTTTTTTCAGTGCCTCACTACAGTCATTATGTGGTTTTTAGCAGCACTTTAATACCTATAGTGAAGATGTATATGGTACACTCTTTTGAGACAACAGCATCGGCTTCTGTCCATGTGAGAAGGAAGACAGTCTCTCAAGTTCAGTTTACTACCCCTGCAAATCAGTAGTTCAGTAATCATGTGATAAGGTGGAATTTGTTTCCCTATTTCATTTCTTTGGAGGGTGGTTAACACCTTAGGAGGTGTTTTATTTTGGTAGCCATGTTTGTGATGCTTGTGTCCTACCTCACAAGGAATGCAGTATTTTGCTAATCAAAGCAGTATTATTGAATAAGCTGCCTGCTTACTTGGAAGTAAGATGATGATGATGATTATTATCATTATTAAAAATTTCAGTTCTCAGATTTGTTATATGATTCTGAACAGGTCTAGAGAGCTGAAGGTTTCAGATACTAGTTTCTGTAAGACTTTCAGTATTGTTGCATTTTATTAACTTTCTGTAGATAGAAGACAATTGCTCTATTATGACATGCAGTATAAGAGAACATGTGAACTTAATGACAGTATAAGTAATAGTAACTTCTGTTGGTATTGTAATGTAAAAGAATGTGTTAGTGAAGCATTCTTGCCCTAAAAAGCTGTTTCTTTAATAGGTTGAGAAGACGCGCTGATAAAGTCTAACAGCTCTCTTTTAAAGTCACTTTGAAATAGTCTGCTTTGGTACAGCTGGTGTTTTGGTAGATATATTTTAAGCTTTACAGGTTTCTGTATTCCTTGTAGTATGTTACCATTCAGCAAAATTAAATTCTTGTAAACTAAAGGTATTTTGAAGAACAGAAGAGTTTTTAAGCCATATTTAATAAAACAATAAGGTGTTCATTTTGAACAGTGGGTTTATTTTTTAATAGGTGTAACTCTAGATGCAGTAACATATTACATGAACCTGATGTACACCAACATTTCTCTGGAGCCTTTGACCTGCAACATACTGAAAGGCAGCAGAAACCGCCTTTGTTTTCCCCTGTTGTCCTTCCATAAACATATCAAAAGACAAGAGCTGGAGCAGGAAGGGAAAGGGGAAAAAAAAGGACAGTTTTCCTTTCTGTTTTTCTTCTGCTTTTTCTATGTGGTTTAGGGGATGGAAAAACAAAGGTGTAAGGAGGTATATTGGGTAAAAAGTGAGATACTAGAAATGTGTGAATTTGAAAGGTGCTAGAGAAATAAGTAAATGGTAGGGATAACAGACAAGTGAGATGGGAAAGCAGGTACTTGATATTGGATGATTAGTGATGGGAGTGTTTTGTTAAAGATTAAAAGCCTAGGTGAGGGAAATTGTTAGTGGTATTATCGTTATTAATATTTAAGAGAGGAGAACAGAGGGTATTTTGCTTTCTTTGATTTGGAGGAGGGGTTGAAGTGTTGAAATACATGTAAAACCGTGCACAGACTTGAGACTAGTGCCTAGAGTGTGTTTATGGAAAGAGGGTCACAGGTGCTGCTGAGGGCAAATGTCATTAGTAAGGAATGTGGAATAGTTAGGCAAAAGAGGATTCTAACGTCCATAGGTAGGAAGATAAGGTTAAGGCAGCATCCATTTAAACGTAACATTGAAAACGAGGCAACAGAGATGCCAAGATGTGAGCCACCTGGAAACAAGAGCTCTCAAAGCTGCCTAACAGTAACAGTCTTCCCAGGTGCACACTGCAGATAGCAGTACATAACCATCAGTGATGACATCTCCCATGGTGCCTCTCATTAAGTCTTTCAACGTAGCTTCTTTTTTTTTAGTAGCTTTTTGTGAAACCCTGATGGGCTGGTCTTTCCTACTAATTTCAATATACCTTCTTAGCAGCCTGGGATGGTCGTCCACTTCCCTTGCATATAGATGTTCTTTTCTATAGGACAGTGTGTGTCTTAAGCCCAGTTATTGCTGCTTTTCATTCCCTTCAGTGGGCCTCAACCTGATGGGTTTCCAAATCTTCCTTGTTTTCAGCACTGGCTCAGTCAGTGGGTGACTGGAACAGACTCCCAGGGAAGTGGTCGCAGCAGCAGCCCGCCTGTCAGTGTTCAAGGAGTGTCTGGACAATGCTCTTAGTTATATGGTTTAGTTTTAGGCAGTCAGCAAGGAGCAGGGAGTTGGACTCTGATCCTTAAGGATGCCTTCCAACCTGAGATATTCCATGATTCTTAGTGCAGGCATTGTGCTGCTGATTTCACAGCCATCAAGTGAGACAGAACCAGTCATCAGACTGCTACTCAACTGTAGTGTGTGCTGGAAAACGTATACAAGTTCTGTGGTTGAACTAGAGAAGTAGTAGTTATACTGCTGCTACATTTTGATGCCTCAGTTTCCCAGTATCTAGGGAACTGAGCTCCTTCCAACATTATAGTACTTCTCCAACATTAAAAACCTGTCTTCCAATATTTAGCCTTTGTTGTCCAATGAAATAGCAAGTATGGGCTCCCCAGAAGCTTCTCTATGCTCCCAAACACAAAACAGAGTATAAAGCAAAAGGAGGAATAACTTTGAAGGAGTCTGGCAGAAGTTCAGTTCCCTTCTTACTGTTTGTATTAGGGAAGAAGCAAGCCTTTGGTAGGAACGTGAAAGAAAATGATTACAGAAGGGAAGAGGAAGTTTTGACAAACCATTTTCTTGTATTCATGGAAAGAATGGGAAAAGTTACTTAAAATTAATCTTGTTTTCTTCTGAAGTTGCTCTGCTACTCTTATTTATTTTTTTTTAATAACTCTGGTATTGAATATCAGATCAGTATCCATTGCCTGCTTCCCTTTTTTGTAGTTATCCAAAATAAGCAAGTGAGAGATGGCCATAGTCACTTCGTGCTACCATATTTAGTTTAGATAAAGTACTCGATATATCAGAAGAACATTTTAAATCCATACTTAATTCATTCATTTGTTCAAAACTTGTGACTCTTGCGACTTCTTTGCTTTTATGCTGCTGTTTCATGTTGAGCTTGGAACATAGATCTTAATTTAATTGGCTCTTTTAGCCCAACTTGCATAAACAGAAAACAATACAAAAGAAAACTGAATAAAAATAGAAAGTATTAATAGTGTAGAGTGCATAGTGTGGTCCTGCTACATACCAAAGCCTTCACTGCAGAAAGATCTTGCATGTTGTTCAGCCTCAAATACTTGTTTTCAGTGTAAACCAGTTGTTTCTCTTGAAGCCTGTGGAGTTGTAAAAAAGCTTGCAAAAGTCATGCACACACACTTACCCTGTCTGTTGTTTAGAGATACAAATACTTGGCATAAAGCAGCAAAATGAAAGTGGAACTTCAAATTCGGTGTATATAGAATCATAGAATGGTAGGGATTGGAAGGGAACTTTATAGATGATCTTGTCCAACCCCCCTGCAGAAGCAGGTCCACCTAGATCAGGTAGTATACGTAGAATTGCTAACATTTTGTTTCTGGCTACGTAGATGCACATTTGCTCAAAGAACTTATTGCTTAAGGTTGGACAAGGTTTGTGCAGTCTCCAGGAAGCTACAACTACTCCATTTTTCCTCACCTGCTGTGTAAGTTGGTATGGGCAGTGTGCCTGATGCCATGTTTGTTTCTTCACATTTCCTGATGAGAGAGTTTTTTGTGTCCCATTTGTCTACTGATTAGCAACTGACTTGTCCCATTAGCAACTGATTCCCACTTGATAACTACTTTATCAGGGCCTCTTGTGTCTAGGTGGGCCTAGGCACTTTCCAGTTCTCAGAAGAAAGGACCTTCTCCTTTGTTAGCACTAAAGATAGGGAACATTCTTCTGAATTTAACCTCAACCATATCATTGTAATGCCAATGTGCCCTGAGATCTCTCAGCTTATGCAGGACCTATAGAGGCACAGCAGCTTACAAAAACGAGTCTTCTCTGACCTGCTGGAGGTCACTGGTGACTTTGCTTCTGTACCTGAGGAAACAGTATCATTACTACAGTTCCTTTCCTCTGCAAGAAAAGTAGTCCTTACTACTGAAGTCATCCCTGTTTAGGACCCGCCACTCTATTTAAATTCAAGACTGATGAGGACTTTTAAAGCTGTGGTGGTGTAGCCCTGGCTGGATGCCAGGTGTCCTTGACTGAATCATTCTATTAGTCCTCCTCCTGAGCTGGACAGGAGAGAGAGATGTGACAAAGGGCTCATGAGTTATCTTGACATGGTGATCACTGAGAAATTAGCATCATGGGCAAAACAGACTCAACCTGGTGAGAATTGTTTTGATTTATTAAGAAACAATCAGAGTAGGGAAATGAGAGATAAAAGCTAAATCACCTCTCCCAACTCCTCCCTTCTTCATGAGTTTCTACCCCCTCTCTTGCAGGGAGAAGGGGAATGGTGGTTATGGCCAGTTCATCACAGATGGACTTTGCCACTGCTTCTTATGGGGAGACCTTCTCACACTTCCCAGTGCTACAGTGTGGAGTCTTTCCTGCGGAGGAGAGTCCTCCACAGACTGCCCAACGTGAGTCTCATCCATGGGGGAAACAGTCCTTCTGGAACAAACTGCTCCAGTGTGAGTCCCCACAGGGTCCCAAGTCCTGACAGCAAACCTGCTGCAGTGTGGGCTCCTCTCTCCATGGGTTCCCAGGTTCTGCCAGGAACTTGCTCCAGTGTGGGCTTCCCACAGGGTCACAGTGTCCCTTGGGCACCCACCCGCTCTGGCATGGGGTCCTCCTCGGGCTGCAGGTGCATCTCTGCTGCCCCGTGGCCTCACCATGGGCTGCACCACACGCTGCAGGGGAACCTCTGCTCCGGTGCCCAGACAGCTCTTCCCCTCCTTCTCCACTGACCTTGGTGTCTGTGGAGATGTTGTTCTCACATTGTCATTCCTGTCTGCTGCTGTTGCAGTTCAGCAACTACACAGCAACTTCTTCCCCTTTTCCAGCATGTTAATCACAGAGGTTTTACCTCTGTTGGTAATTGGCTCAGCCTTGGTCAGTGGTGGGTCCATCTCAGAGCTGACTGGCACTGGCCCTGTCACATACAGGGGAAGCTTCTGGCAGCTGTTTTTTTTAAAGAAGCCACCCCTGTAGCCCCCAACTACCAAAACCTGGCCATATAAACCCACTATAAAAGCTAATAGATTGCTTAATCTTCATTTTTCTGACTTGTAATTAATTTAAATGTGGGTTCTAAATAGCTTACCATGTGTTTGTGCATGCCTGTATAGATCTGCGTGTCTGCACACATACAAGCAGCTTGAAAACAGCTTTTTACTTCTAGCTGGTTTCTCATTATTAGCACCAGGAATGTATGCATTGCTGTGTTAATGCAATATGTATTAATATTGCCAGTCATGTAGTATGTTTGGGACCCTGTATAGCTGTGGGCTTAACTCGTGGTTCTCCTAAACCCCCAAGTATTAAATTCAGATCTCAGGATACTGTGGTGGACTTCGGATCTGAATAAGTGAAGAACTACTTCAGCATTGTCAGGTTTGTTTAACGAATTTTTGTATTATTTGATATGGCAAGATTCCTCACTGGGTGACTGCCAACACTGGAGGCAGGCAGGGGTTGCTGGAGACACGTATGTGAGGAACTCCACTTCTGTCAGAGGCAGACAATGGGCACAGCAGTTTGTGCAGCCCTTTCTAGACTCTGCTTCAGAGTTCTCTGGATGTTCTGACAGTTTCTCCTGGGGTTGATGGAGGGCTTCCAGAGCCTTGTGAGGAGTATCAGTGTGCTGGGGACCTCTCGCCAGGGCTTTTGCCCACAGGAGGTGGACGGCTGGAAGGGTCTGTGTTGCCAAGTAGCAGAGCTGTAGGAGGGAAGGCAGTGGGTTACAGCATCAAGGATGACAAGTAAGATCAATCAGACCTTCTCCAGGACCGTGCAGGTGCAAAACCCTGAAACTCCCAAAAGCTGAGCTCAAGGAGGTGCAGGCAGAGTCTGGCTGGGAAAGTGGAACTCTCACTATGGCAAAGGCAGAGAGCTGGTGCTTTCTGACTCCTGTTCCCCCTGCAGATCTGCTACTAGGGAAGAGATTTGGTGTCTGGCAGTTTCCTCCAGTGCAACTCAGTACATCAGCTGGTAGCACTGGGAGAAAGCAGTAAACAGCAATAGTGGGAGACTCATCTGCTGACCCAACTTGGTATCTAGGAGGACTTGCAAGGGGCCTTGAATCCTGCTTTTCTGAGTAGGCATCAACAGTGTGCCTGGGGAGACTAGGAATGATGGGAGGGAAATGGAGACCCACCATCAAGTGATGGTTCAAGTTGGCAAGTAATGGGAATCAATAAACAAGGGGCTGAAAGGGGCCAATTTTGAGACAAGGAAGTACCAGCAGAGCTTTATGGGAGAAGGTCTCATGCTCCTTCTGAGGAACTGGAACAACTGCATGCCTCTCTAAGGTGCCTGTGCACTAATACACATGATACGATGAGCAAACAGAAGTTCGAGGTGTATGTGTGGTTGCAAGGCTATGATCCAGTTCAGATCAGAGTGATCTGGTGAGACAGCTCATGTGACTGGAGTGCCCCCATGGAGGGACACGAGCTCTTAAGGAAAATTAGAACAGGAAGGAGGAGGAGTTGTCCTGTATCTGAGCGGAGCAGGAGTGCACAGAGCTCTGTAGGATGGATGAGGAGCCAGCTGAGACATTATAGGTGAGGATGGGCCAACGTGGGTGACATTGTGGGTCTCTGCTATGGACTGTCCGATCAGGAAGAAGTAGTAGCTGAAGCCTTCTTCAAACAACTGGAAGGAGCCTCATGTTTGCAGATAATAGTCCTTGTGGGGACTTCAGAGAGACAGGTTCCTTCAAGCCTCAAGTATTCTGTGATTCAGTACACTGCTGAGAAACCTGTGATGAAAATACTTGTCATGAGAGTGAAGCATTGGAGAATTCCAGGAGTCAAGTGTTTGCTGCAGCTGAAGACACTTTGATGCTGTATCTCATTGTATGAGGACCAATTAGTATGAGGCCATGCCTTATCTGCCCTCTTTTTCTCCTGTAATGGGTATGGTAGCATCTTGGCCAGTGCAATGTGCATAGCTACTTATAGCAGAGAGAGAGCAGGTAGGAAGGTTAAGTTTTAGCCCCTGCATCTTGGACAGAACCACTATGTTGCTTTCTCTCCAGCAGTCTTTTCATCCCTCTAAAGTGACCAGATCAAGAGACTGAAGGCAGAGCAGCTCCGCTGGCAAGAACTGGAGTTAAGAGGTGAATGGAGAAGCTTGTACCTCATTGCAGGAAGGCGTATTTTTTCACTCAGGATCAGGTTTTTACTTGGTTCTCTCCTACAGCACTTGGGAAAAGTAATAAAAGTAATGTTCATGAGTAAGTGGGGCATTAGATTAAGCAGACATAGTACCATAAGCAGGACAAGCAGGACTGTTTCCACTAACATGGGATTCCCTGGGGCTATGTCTGTGTGCCCCTTTTTCATCATAGGTCTTATCTACTGAAGGAAAAAACCCAAACCAAAACAACCCCTTTTCCTGTGTTGCGTATGTAATAGTTATTGGCAAGGATTTTAACTTTCCTTCCCACACGGATAGCTTAGGGTTTCTTTTAGGATGTGGGAGGTGCCAGTGTGTGTGATGTGAGTAGCAGAAACCAGGTCATGCATAGGATTTTGTGACCGGACTGGCATTTGTTGGGGGGAGAGGCTGAGATCAAAGAGCTGAAAAGTGGTTGTACTGGGAAACTGTACTGTTCAAGAGAGACGGACTGCCTCCAGTAGTGGCCAGAAATGGATGCCACGGGCAGAATAAGAACAAGATAAGAGTGTAGAGTAACTCCTCCAGACATCCCTGTTGCTGTTGGCTATTTTCAGTCCAGAGGATTTCCTGAGCTTGTTGTGGTTTAACTGTTCAGTAACTCGCAGTGGATCTTTTCTCAAGACCATTCTCAGCCTACAAAAATGATACATGTGGGATGCTTCTTGGCAAGCAGCTGCAGTGTGAACTGTGTTTCTGAATCCAGTTCCTGCTACCTTCATTTCATCATCCCTAATTCTGGTGGTGGAGGACTTGCTGTGAATGGTCAGCCCTTGACCACCCTTCTCATGCCATTTAGACCTTTACAATATTGCTTCAGTTATCTGTGTTTTCGGGGGGGGGGGGGGGGGGGGGCGTTGTTTGAAGGCTGTAAAGAAACCATACCATGTCTTTCAAAGAGGACAGCAAGGATAATAAAACTTTTCCAGTTCTCCTATATAATTTTGGTGTGAGGAGACTGGAACTGTCCCCAGTTTTAACATACTGATGGTACTTTATTCCTTCCAATAATTCCTACCACTGTTTTGTTTGATTTTTTTTTTCCTTTGAGCACCGAACTGCTGTTCTAATGAAAGCATCTACCAAAACACCAAAGTAGTGCTCATGAGTGGTAACAGTTCAGAGTGTATCAAGAAAATTCCCAAGCTATGGGAGAGGTTTAATTCTTCCATCAGGGACTGCAGTCCTCTGCCTTACCCAAGGAATGTTTAAAATGGCAGAAAATCCAAGGAGGAGAGACAGTACTTCCTTGCACCTGTGTTTCCTTTACATGCTGGCTGCTCTTCTTTGCCTTGCATAGCTGAACCCTCTTGCTTAGGATGATGAGCACTCTTGAGACTGGTGTCTGCACTGGCCTCGGTGTAACAGAAGTCGTAGGTGAGTCACCACTTCATTATCCAAACCCATGAAAGAATTTCTTTATCCAAAACTTTTCAGCTTCCCTTTCACACTGTATTCTTCTTAAATAACTTCAGCCTCCAAACTGGGTTGAACCCAATAGCCAACATGTCCCAGAATTCCTCAGTAGCTCTCTTACCTTGCCTACATGCAAATTTTTACAAAATGTTGCATGTCAAAGTTTGCTTGGGCTCTAATCAAGAGCAAAATAGTGTAGGCTTTTAACACCTGAAGAAGAAATCCTCACTGGTAGTTCCCCTCTGCTAGCAGTAGCTCCCAGTACTTCCGTTAAAAACAAGCAGGTTTCCTCCTGGCTGACTTCCTTAAAATTTATGGTCAGCCCTGCAGCATCTGATTCTTTAGCTTGAGTTCCACTTAGTCTGTGGTGCTGTTGCCTATTTACTCTGTGTCTGTTCCATGTTGTGTTGGTGTTCCAGGTGAATAAGATGGTAGGTAAATACCCATTTCTAAGGGTTCTTCAGAAACAGGTCCAATTGTGTGAATGACTTAATAGATGGTTGAATAGGTCCAGCAGTGAAAAAGGTGCCAGCCTCCCAGCTATGAACAGTGCCTCAGTGTGTCTGCTGATTATCCTGTAATCAGTGACAGAGAGAAGAATCGAGAGTCATAATAGCTCAAAATATTTCAGTAGTTTTTCTAAGGTTGAATAATATCTTCATGTTGGGATACCCCGTGGCTGATGGCAAGAGAGAGCTTGAGAGTCAACTTGTGGCCTCGTGGGGAGCTGTGTCCCCCTCATACCTGTGTGGATATAACCAATCACATTCTGGAAGTAGTTTCTACCACTGTTTTGACTCGTCTGCATCTGTAACTCCAAGACTTACCGTGTATGAGATCTGGCTGTTTCTGAAGAGTTGCTTTAGATTAGCATCCGTGTTGTATATGTATTCAATCTTTTATCTCTTTTTTGCGTCTAGGATATGAATGTTATTGTTGTAAGCAACAAACAGACTGTTCAGGAAGCCATGAGGCTGAATTACCGGTGTAGGGAGTGGGCCTTAACATGAACAGCTTTCTTCTCTGTTACCTGACCTAGGTGAACCTGCTTCTGCAGGGGGATTGGACTGGAGGATCTTTAAAGGTCCCTTCCAACCCCTACCGTTCTATGATTTTAAACCAATGAAAGTGCTGATAAGCAGCTTTGAGTTAGGAGAATTAAAAGCAAGTTCGGTGCCTCTGCTTTATAGTCAGGCATCCTCTCTTAGCTACATGTTATGGATCATAAAAAATCGTTTAAAAGCATGATATGCAGACAAAGGCATAAATGTTAAATCCTCTGATGATAACTTTGATTACGGTGCAGTCATTTAAAACTTCGGTACTTTCAGGAAAGAACAAATGTGGATGCTCCGGAATCCACATGGAAAAAAGGAAGTACAGGGCAAGACAGGGCATGGGCATAAGGACTTTAAATAGATGAAGAGTGTGATGATTAATTTGAATGGTGCTGGGCAGGACAAGTGCCCCAGGAGGTGTGGAAGGGAGTCTAAGGAACATATATTCCTGGGGGCTCCCAGAAGAAACTGATGAAAGACGAAGAATTACTTAAAATAATTTAAATATTGACTTGAGCCCTGGCTAATTTCCATCTGACTTAGTGGAAGTTCCTTTTAACCCAGATTTTAGTAAAATCTGTGCACGCTGTTATTCTGAAGAAGGATTATTTTCTCAAAGACAATGTTTACAGTTTGCAAGATGATCAAACAGATGGTTTAAATTTGTTCTGATGCTCTGTGTTTTTTCACAGTCTCTTTGTAAGTTAAATAAACTTGAAAATGATCTGTCTAGAACTGTGTCATTTCCCAGACAAGATAGCTGCTTGAGGACATGCCTGTCTTCACTCTCCAAAGAGATAATCCTCATCTTCAGTAAAGAGCAATAACTATGGATCCCTGCCCTTCCAGAACTTTTGCCTCTCTTTCCGCTCTCCAAAATGAACCCATGACCTGCCTGCCTCCTACCAATAGCTTCTAAAAGAGATCCCTCATGGTCCATTGTCCATGGACATTGTCCATGTCCTTCTGTCTTCCTGTTAGTCACCCTGACAGTAGGGATCCTGACTTCCATTACAAGAGAGAGCAGGGAAAAACTGGGGCAGCATGAATGAGGTGATACTCCCAGTGTGACAGAAGCGATCTTCCCAGGGTGCAACTATTCAGAAGTGAAGACATTTCCTTTTAGCATCCCTGCAACTGTTCAAAGTCTCTCCTTCCATGCTGGCAAAGCACGGGATGGAGCCTGCAAACGATAGCCATATGGGTCATCTGCTGAGGGACCGAATGTGCCACTGTTTGTCCCATGTGTTACAGGATGACGCTGGTTTCTGAACCAGCTCGGGTTTGTTCAGACGGGCTGGTTTCAGCCCTCTGTTGCAGGCGGTGCTGCCATAGCCTCCAGTCTGCCTCTTAAGCAGTGAATGCAGTTAAGGAGGTTTTTATGTGTTCATGGAAGCCTTGATTAACTAAGCAGCTCCAGAAAACTTATTTGTGCATGACAAAACAGTGAAAAAAATAAAGGTTTTTTGGTTGTTGGTTTACTTTTTTCCCCCCCTTTTGGGACAGGGCTGCAGATTCAGCCTCAATTTGCTGCGTGCATCGCTGGAGACATTCTAGTGATACATGTCTGTTGTCACTGTGCTGAGGTAGATCCGGGGGTAGATTCTCATCCTTCACAGCCTGGCAGGGTGCTTGGCTAATTCCTTTCCATATTTGATTTAGGCAGAGCAGAATTAGTTTGTAACTGGATACCTCTGAACTTCTCTTCATACTTGTTGTCTCTAAAACACTATTAGTATAACCAAATAGTCCCTCAAACCAACATGAAGACTAGCCAAGAATATTAATCTAGTGGCTCTTTATGTTCTTTGTCTGGCATAGAAATGCAGTGTCAGAAAGGAGCGTAGCAACATAAACTCTGAAAGTTCCCTTTTCTTTCCTCTCCATGTCTTTTTTTAGTTCTCTCCAAGAAAACAGGCTAGTGTAGAGATCTGACTTTTTTAAATCTTATTTCTTTCTCACCACACTTAATTTTCTTTCTTCGACTGAATCAGAATCTTTGCTCTTTTCCAATACATATCCTGACGTCTTTGGGGATACTAATGACAAGTGGAATTAAATACTACTGCGATAGAAATACTAAATACTACTACAACAGAAATTTCTTTGCTTCTTTTAGCAGCAGCAGAACAGACAAACTGGTGGACCATATATTCGCGTCTCTCCTGCTTTAGGAAAGGCCTCAGCAATTGGATCCTCCCGAGCCAAGACAGTTTGAGTGGTCAGTTCCAATGAGACCAGGGTAACAGCTCATAACTGGTGTTAAGATTAGTGCAGACTTTACCTATACAAAGTATAAGTAATCTCTGTCTAAAATCCATGGCAGTGGGCATAGCTGATACCACAGCAATTTGGAAAAGTTAGAAGACAAGATAATTTTGTTTTCATATTTAGGGTGGCGTTTGCAGTAAGAAGATCAAGGAATGTGGTTTGTAAGCACCTTTTTTAAACAGGGTGGTGTATTTTTAACAAACTTGTGTAACCATGTTTGTATATCTATGAATTTGGGCTCTGCAAGCAGAAGAAACTAGGTGTCAGTTCACTGCAGGTTTGGACGTGTTGCTGTCTGTTCACAGAGACAGCAGGACCTCCGTGTCTGTATAGGGTTTAGGAGTGCTGGAAGGAGAAAGAAATACCAAGCTGTATCTATCTTTAGGTTTACCTTCTGGTGTATCTTTCTGTCTCCATGAACTAATAATGCAGCCAATATTGCAGGTGGCATAGACGACATCAAACATATGCTAGTGGGTGAATTCCCTGTTACGCTAGGCTGGATTTCCAAATGACAAAAAATGTTTCCAGTTCACAAATACAGTTGTCATCCTCACATATATGTGTCCAATGAAATTCTCATCTGCTCCAGAGAGGGAATGAAGACAAATATATGCAAATATAAATATCTTGGTGCTTCAGGCAGCCCTTTCCTGTGAGCATTAAGCATAGTACTCATGGGGGAGGAGAAGGGAAAGATCCAAAACCACAGTCTGGCCAAAGCCCCTCCTGCTCTCCTCAAGGGTATGGACTACCAGAACTGTCTGACAAAGGTGAGCCCTGCAGAGATCGCACCCTTCTTGTCGGTCTCCTGGGTTATAACTTGCCAGATGTCCAAACAAATGGGTGTGCTGTCTTTCCTGATTAAAAAAATCAAACAAGACAAAAATTACTCTGTTTTTGTTCTAGAACAATTAACTTGATGTTTGGGCTCAATGACTCTATTGGGCAAGACCCTCCTTGGGGATTTATTAGTTATACTTCTGTGCTCCACAATGTGCACCAGCAAATGTGCAGTAACAGACAAATGCTGATGCAAGGGTTTCCTATATAAAGTAACAGGAGAGCAAAGGGAGGTGAGGAAAGACAGACCACTACTTGGGGAAATGTTTCTTGGAGCAGGGATTCTCCTGTGTGTAAATGATCAAGGGATTGTTGGGGCCTGTCTGCTTTTATATGTTCAAGGACTGACATCGGAATGCAGATTAAAGATTTTAATTGAACATTAATAGACCTCTCAAATAGCTGCTTTCACACTTTCCAAGTGAATGTTTCTGAACTTGTAATGCAATCATAGAATCATAGAATGGTAGGGGCTGAAAAGGATGTCTAGAGAAGATCTAGTCCAACACCTCTGCTCAAGCAGGTCCACCTACATCTTATTGCTGGTAGAGAGCTGGTTTGGTGCTACTGAAGATTCATGGAGAACAGCCAGTTTGGGTTTTTGGCAAAGTGAGAAGAGATTGGATCGCGAGGAGCTGACAAAGGACAGGGCACCACTGTCAGAGCTTGAGGAGAAAGAAAAAACAGAGCTGGGACTTGAAGGAATAGAGGAGCAACTTAACGTGGTAAAAGTGCAACTGAAGTAAAACTGAGTTGTGGGATGAAGGTGAATTTGTTTGTTCTGCAGCAGTTAACAGTGTTACAGTTGGTTGTTGTGTTAGCTGCCAGCATAGCTTGTTTCTCAGAAGGCGACGGCGGCTGCGGAAGGTGCAAGGGCTGTGCCGCGACTGCCGGCGCCTGTGCCACGCCGCGCTCCCGCGCATGGCCCGCGGCCGGGGCAGCCGCCAGAGGAGGCCGGTGTGCGGGGCGGCCCCGCGGCGGAGCGAGGGGCCCGACGGGCCGCTGTGCACGGGCCGGTGTGCGGGGCGGCCCCGCGGCGGAGCGAGGGATCCGACGGGCCGCTGTGCACGGGCCGCTGTGCGGGGCGGCCCCGCGGCGGAGCGAGGGATCCGACGGGCCGCTGTGCACGGGCAGCCCTGCGGAGGGGCGAGGGGCAGTGGGCCTGCGGGTGCGGGCGGCGTCCGGCAGGTGGCGCTGCCGTCTCCGCGGCGCGGCGGCCGCAGTAGTGCGGGTCTGGGGGTGGGGGCGCCGCCGGGTGGGCTCAGGGCCGGCGGAGTCGGGGCAGCCGCACGGCCCGGCTGTCCGCGGCCTGGCCGAGCCTGGCTGGGAGCCCTTCGGGCGCCGCCTCGACGGCCAGAACTTCGCTCCGAACTTCAGCGAGCCTTCGTATGCTCGTGGTGTGGTATGGAGGCCTGAGAGCGAAAGCCTCTCGCGGATCAGCAGGAGGACGCTGGCTGCGGTGCAGGGCTCATCCCGCCGCGGCTCGGACCGCCGGCTGCTCGCGTCCTCGGGCCCGTGACACGTGTGGCTGAACGCGGCCCAGCCCGCAAGCTGCCAGCCGCCGCGGTGCGGCGTGGCGAGGGAGGCTGCTGGGCCTCGCGTGTGCTGGGCTCTGCGCGCTCCCCGGTACGGACCCGCTGAAGGCGGCTGGGCGCAGGGTGTGCACGGCGCTCAGACTCGGGTGTTTTTGCATTACAAGGATATTTTTTTGGTACCGTGCTTTGTTTTTTTCCTGAGACCTTTCACCTACCGCATTAAAGCTCTGGTTCCTAGAGCTGTTCTGCTTTCCTTAAGGGAGGGAAGAGTAAAGCAGGTGATGCTTGTTTGCAGTTTTTTTCATGAAAAAGTGAATAATGCCATCAAGAACATGAAAACTGGTGAAAATACATAAGCTGAATTTATGTATACACACACCCATGAAGGAGAGTTCACAAGTAATTTAGTTTATTGGCTATTACAAAGATAGGCACGTTATCAGGTACAGCTATCCAACGTTTCACGTCACTGCTTGGCATGACGACATGCAAGCATGTGCTTTCCATAAAAAAACACCCAAAAACCCAAAGGGTATCACTAAATTATTTTTAGTTGCTCTTCAGAGTAGAAGCCTTTTTTGTACTTTTTCCTTCGGTTTTCTGGCTTTTCTAGTTCTTCTCTCCTATTTCCTCTAATACCATAGGGTAAAACCAGTCAAAATCTCCCATGATTTGCAGAGGACTACTTTTCACACTAGAAAGAAAACCTATTAAGCACAATATTTCCCAAGAAAGGGTTACGAGCACCTGAGTTTCAGAGAACAAGCAGCCCCACCGCATCTTGGAAAGAGCTTCTTGTTCTTCAAAATGTCTTACTTGCTGAGACTGAAATAAAGCATCTTGATTTGAGCAGGGCAGCAACCTTCCCATTGTGTGGGAGCAATGTTGCTCAGCAGTGATGTTCGTAGTTATTGAGATATCAAGGAAGTGCCATGAAAACGGTCCGACATTTAGGAAAGAAACCTTATGGTACATGTCTTGCAGAGCAAAACTTACAGAGCTTTTTGGACTGACGAAACGTACAAACAAAAGCTACCTTATTATGAGGTGGGATGGGGTTTTTTCCAGTTTTGAATGTCCTGTCTGGGAGTCATTTATATGAGTTCATGTCTAAAGTCCTGTTTCTCTTTGCAGTGAGGCAGCTGGAGAGGGAAGCAGAGGGGCAGGTTTGTGTGGGTCACAGTGCTGGGCCCAGAGCAACCAGTGATGGTTCTGTGTGGGGGTACCCAAGTGCAGGCTGATGCTGACCTGCCCTGAGGTGCTGTTGGCCATAGTGACACACCGTTTTCCACAGTGCCGGCACAGGATTCAAAAGGCTGTCCATCCCTTCCCAATAGAGATATCTGATTAAAGTCCCTGTTCTGGGATGGTCCTTCCTGGATTCTCAAAGCATCACAGTGACATGGTGGAGACAAGGGCTCTGCTGTCTGTGCAGGAGCCCAGGACACAGCAGAAGGCCAGAGCAGATCTCCTATGTGAAGATGCTCACCCCTGTGCCTTTGGCAGTCCCCAGCCTGTATGTGAACAACCTTGTAGGAAGTGAGATAGTCCATGTTTTCACATAAAGGAGTGAGATCAGCCCTACCAAAGCCATCCGTTGGTGGCATGGCAGACCTGTCTGGTCTGTCACTGTCTGGGACTGAGAAACTTGCTGATGCTTTTTGTATTCTGTAAACACTCTCAAGTGGAGGGGATATCAAGGGGAGAGAGAGAAGAGCTAGTTAGCCAGACTTCATCTCTGCCTGATTTCCTCCCTGATGAAACAGGGCTGACACATGCCTTGCATGGAGATTAAAGCTACTTTGTCATGGAAAATTGTAATTAGAGCTGATGATCTAGTTCTGTAGAGGCTCCAATGAGCTTAGTGGTAGCTCCAGAGAGCCCAGTGGCTGTTTGATTTGACATGCATGGGAGAACCCTGAATTATCATGATAAATCTGGCAGGCTTTTTAGCTGGATTAAACAACAAAAAGCAATGACTAGATGGTGGTCACTTCCTATCCCTTAGCTTTCAGAAGTGGTTTCTAGAAGGCAACATTTAAAAATTTCTGGCCTGTTTTCAGCAGTGGATTTATGGAAGATGCTGGTGAGTGAGGAATAAAATTTGTAGGGGCAGAAGTTAGTTTTTCCAAAGCAGTACTATGTACAAGGAAAGTGGAAATAGCAAGACTTCCAAAATATGATGTTGAGGGTTTTTTCCAAAAGGAAAAAAATTAGTGGCTGCTGGTGATGGAATGGAGCTGAACCCAGGCCCTGGACATTCATCAGGGCTGCATCACTCACTCCTCCATCACCTATGTTCCGGGCACTGGCTGCCACCACTGACAGGCTTTTAGTGAAGAACCTCTCAAGTTGTGGTCTTCAGTCAGGCTGTGACCCAGGAACAAGATTAGTTTCTCATTTAAAGTCTCCTAGGTTAAGCTTAGCTTGTTTCTCCCTAGATATGTGTCACAGCAGTGCTCTTGAGCACGACGTACACCAGGGAGGCCTGTAGAGACAGGATTGCTCCTCTTTTGGGATCCTACTAGCTTTCCTCCTTTTTCTTTTCTTAGCAGCTGGTATGAAGGGGCTGACTGAATTGGTCTGTGCCTTTCAGACAAACATTTAGCACAAGAACATCTGTATCTGCCCAACGTCATTTTTTAAAAGGTACCTGGTGTCTTCTGTCGCCTGGTGTTGGGCTTCATCACAAGTTCACTGTTAGCAAAGAAGGTATCTGTAGTGTACGCAAGGCTTTGGGAAGAAAGAAAGATGAGAGGACCTGCAAAACTAACAGCACTCACAAATTGCAAGTGCCTTACCCACATCTCCGGTGCTTCAAAGTCAAGGCCTGGGTTCAAGTGTGTCAGCAGCAGTCTGATCACTGCCAAACAGGGAGGGCGTACTGTGGCTGTGTTTGTGTGCTCTCCTGCCTTACAGCACCGTGCTGCTGCTGCTGACACTGGGACTCTCTCCTGCTGCCACCTCCTGTGGCCTTTCCAGAGCTGCTGCCTAGCAGGAGCCCACTCCTTGTTGCGCAGCAAGTGTGTCGCTCTTACTCCCAGGCACATGACCTTGTATTTGTATGCATTGATTCTCAATCAAATTTGAGCTGCTTCTGTCCACCTCTGGCCTTGAGCAAGATGAGAATACAGGATAGGCCTAATGCTCATTGATTTTAAAAGAAAAAAAGAAAATCATTTTTAAACTAGATTGCACTGGCTCCTGAGCTCACTGGGAGCAAAGTCCGCTTTAAAAACCAAGCTCCAGTAGAAGCTAAAATGAACACTCTGAAGCGCTCCTTTGCATCGAGTCTGTCTTCTCAATATAACAGAGAGCCAAGAAAATAAGCAGGAGTTATGTTTTAGGCTCCCATGCAGAAAGACAAGGAGTGTAATCTCTCTCTCATTTTCCTTTCTGATTAGGTTGTTCTATTCAAGATGTGATGTGGAGCCAACCTACAGCAAAGCAATTTCATTTCTCTGAGATGAGAAGGTCTGAACAGAGGAGATCATCAGGAATGGCAAGATACTGAGTAAGACATACAGAGTATTGAAACGTAGGCTCCTCCAGCTCCTCTGTGCTCAGTTCTCTATTCCTGACCACATGAAACAGGATAGTGTTGAAACGCTGACACTCACTGACCCTTTAAGCCCCGAACCTTACACCGAGAAGATTGAGCACTGCAACTCATGCTGACAGGTAAGTACTCCTCACATGTCAGTGCCAGGGTTAAAGTGAAGCCAGGAGCTGCCTGGTGTGCTTGTAAGATCAGCTCCTGTTCCCATAAGGAATACAGTTCCATGCTGTCTTACTAAGGAGAAAAAGAGAACCACAAGGTTTGCTGTCCTGTTAGTGGTTAACTAAGTTCAAGGGTGACAAGGGGCAATAGGGATGGGATGACAACAAGTGATAATGTGAAGAGCAGATGTGACCTCCCAGGCCAGTGGGGCTAGCTGGGAGAGAGTTTGCAGGAACACAAAAATGCTCACATTAGACCAGACTGTTCTTCAGACTGCTGAAGAGCTGTTTACTTGCTCTGCTGATTGCCTCTGGCCAACTTCAGTCTTGAGAGCATGCTTATGTTCTCTGCTTTGATCACTTTCCTTCTGAGTCAAAACACAAAGATGTTATTAAGATAAATTAGTAAAGACGGATCAGGAACTGGGTGGGAAATACTGATCATCATCTCCCCTGGAGATAAAGTAATCCCTATGCTCAATCAATTCAGAGCATTTAACAGTCCTGAGTGACTGCTTTGAAACATGGGAAAACAATGGTGCTCTATGAATTTATTGTCTTTGGCCTAATTATAGAAGACCTTTGGGTAGGAGTACTTAGAAATAAATTGGAGAGAGTGCTAGAAATGTGCAGTGCTGAGCAGGCCTGCGTGGGCTGAGTAACCTTTAAGCTGTAACACTAAATACCCTCTCTCTGTGCAGGCCTGGTTTCATTAGTTGTCATAAGCAAAGGAGTGGAAGTGCTCTGGAGAAAAATGCCATATCAAGTGTGGGAAAGAAAATGTGGGAGTGTCTGAATCATGTGATGTCTCTGTTTGAGAGCAGCACTCAGGAACCATTGGGTTTTGAGCAAAATGAATGAAAAGTGTGGTTTGGGCTTGTTGGGTGTGCAGTGCCTCTGTGCCAAGATAACAGACCCATTTGGGAGCATATAGGTTAATCTGGTTAACTTAAGCAATTGGAGATGACAAATACCCTAAAAAAAGAAGGTAAGTTTGGGAGATATTCTGAAGAGAGAGAGAGAAGATTAATAGCATCAGATATATAGAAGATTCAGGTAATAATTTCCCTAAGAAAGCTCTGACTTAGATTCAGCCTACAGCTGTAACTCAAACCACTCATAGAACAGCTACACTTCTCAGTAATTTCTGCTTCTAGAAAAATCACTAATAGAAGCATTCACCTATAGTCATTATTTCTCCTAAGTGTTAAAGAATGCAGTGCATTTTGCCTGTTTACAAAGATCAGTGTCTATCTGAGACACAGAGTAATTAATGTGCAGTTTCTGTGGTTTTCACAATTTATGAAAGTCCATGAACCATCTAACGGTGCGTGCAGACCTGAAGAGTATACGTCAGAAGCAGCATAAAGCGCCAGGGTATGTTGCAGAAAACAGAATGGGGTAGTGTGCCAGTGCATATAACAAAGTTTGTGTTGAGCCAATCAGGGAATCTAACCCTGAAAAACAAAAAAATACATGAGATTTTTTGCGTTGTAGGATTTTCTTTCATGGGAAACTCCAAGACTCCATTTGACTTGGAGGCCTCATAGAGTTGCTTTTAAAGCATCATTAGGTAGAAAGCCTAAGCATCTTTTGTGAAGCATCTGCTTAGAAAAGCTTGTACTGTAGGGAGCAGTGAGGAGTAATTGTGAATATAGACATCTCTGTATTTTTGTTTCAAGTCAGAACAGAAATGACAATATAATTAGGAGCTGGGCCCAGTCAGGATAGGGGGGAACCAAGAATTTGAGGAGATCTTCCCTGGAAGTGCATTAAATTGGGTATGTTTGTGACCTTGAACTTTCAGTTAAACACAGACGAATTTTTATTGGCTTCAAAGTTCTATGTAGTCTGATCTAAAAAGAAGTGTAAGTGAACTGAACACAAGCAGGATGTGTTTCTGAGGCAGAGGAGTTGCTGTAAGAGTGTGGTAGGGAGCGGCACAGCAGGAGCTGGTTTGAAGCAGGCAGGGTTACGACTAAGGGAAGAAGAATAAAGGCACCATGGCATTAAGAGTTATGATTTTTCCCCTCCTTCCTTTTTCATCCTATTTTTTTTTCCCCCAGAGGATCCCAATGCTCACTTCTGGAATATGATTGCTTTGTAGTAGAAAATGGGAGTAAGGAATGTAGGTGTAGTGGGTTTATGTGGCCAGGTTTTGGTAGTGGGGGGCTACAGGGGTGGATTCTTTAAACAGCTGCCAGAAGCTTCCTCTGTACGTGACAGGGCCAGTGCCAGTCAGCTCTGAGATGGACCCACCACTGACCAAGGCCAAGCCGGTTAGCAATGGAGGTAACACCTCTGTGATTAACATGCTGGAGAGGGGAAGAAGTTGCTGTGCAGTTGCTAAACTGCAGCAGCAGCAGAAGGGAGTGGGAATGTGAGAACATCTCTGCAGACACCAAGGTCAGTGGAGAAGGAGGGGAGGAGGTTCCCAGGCACTGGAAGAGAGATTCCCCTGTGACCTGTGATGCAGCCCATGGTGAGGCCCTGCCCCTGCAGCCATGGAGGCCACCGGGAAGCAGAGACCCACTTACAGCCCATGATGCTAATTGCCGAGTGATCTCCCTGTCTTTATCTCGACTCATGACCCGTTTGTTATATTTCTCTCTCTCCTGTCCAGTTGAGGAGGGGAAGTGATAGAATGGGGCACCCAGCCAGGGCTTAACTGCCACAGTAGGGCAGCTTCTTTGTTGCAGCTCATCCAGTCATACACACAGCACTTGCTTCAGATGTGTGTTTGCTGGGATATAGTCTGGCTGAAGCGGCGTTATAGTGCCAGTTAAAAGGGTCCAAGTCGGAAATTACAAAAGTGGTTTGGAGGTGACTTTTTTGATAATAAAGCAGTAGCTTCCATTTAAGTGGTACATTTTATCTGTAGCTGTTGAACTGCTTTGTCGTAAGGTTTTAAGTGACAATACTGCCCTGATTTGGCAGGAGGAAGATCAGCTCCAAGTCATAGATTATCAGTGACTTCCTCAAGATCATAGAAGGAACTGCTGAAGAACCAGCAAGAGAACCGAGCTCAACTGTCTCCTAAGTCTAGGGGCCTGCTTATGGTGGATTATTAAAGGTCTTGCTCCTGAAGAAACACTTCCCTGCATGCACTTAGCTGGGTTGAAGTACATGGAAAAAACAGTTTCCAGGAAAGAAAACCCAACAAAAACACTTTGTAAGTTTTTTGAGGTCCCCCCCCCCTTTAAACTAGACTGACTGGGAAGGAAACAGTAGAGTCACCAATTAGCACAACCAGGTCAGGATAGGTACAGCTGTTAACCTGTTGTTACAGCAATTTCAAGGAGCTTTTCAAGGATGGACTACACTTGTAGACTGTCATACTGTAATATCCTAATTCACAGGGAGGTTGGCATAATCAGCACGATAATATCCTGTCCATGATGCCAATTTAGTATAAGGTCCTGATTCACGGGAAGAGGTTAAGGTAGTGTTACGGTTCACAGGAAGGGTTCATGTTCCTTTTACCCTGTGCTGTATTAAGACACAAACACAGATGGCACAGAATGGCTTGGGGTTTTTTATTCTTAATTAAGGCTTATGAAAATGGATAGTCTGAAGGGAAGAGGAAAAGAAAGGAAGAGAGAGGAAAAGACAGGAGAGAGATGGAAGCAGAAGTTTCACCACCTGTGGATCCAGCAGGATCCAGTTGGTCCTTTGTTATCTTGAACATTGCTTCTCAGTGGTGAGTTTTCAGGTGAGAATTTCCAGGTGTCTGAGCAAGGGCCACTCTTACATATGTAAGTAATTTCTTTGTCCTGTCTCATCAGGAGTGGGTGTCACCCTATTTTCGTTGGAAGTTAGAGAAGATGGAAAATCTTAGCAAAAGACCTTATGTTGTAAACCCCTTAACCAGATAAGAGAATGCCAGTAGTAACTCACCCAGAAAGTTCAACTGGATCCCAAACACAGAGGTCAGTAATAGGAATAGAGAGGCCCCTCCAACCCTCTGCCAGATCAGCACAATGTTTGAGACAAAGTCACTAGTCCCATTCTCAGTCTCTAATTCTTCTTCTAGAATGTGGCTGCTAGAGAGTCTAATTCAGCGTGTGGTCCCTATCAAGGTGCACTATTTAAGCTGTTGATCAATGGCCATTGACCCACTCTTCTGACTGCCAGAGCTTGTTTTCTCAAAACCACTTGGCTTCTTGTAAAGTCCATCACCCTTTCATCCTCCCCGTGGATGTGGGGGGTCCATGGGTGTGTCTGCTACCTTTGTGCTTTAAGGATGGGTGTTTGAGACAATCACTGCTTTTATTTCACAACCGGTCAACATTCAAGAGTTCTACACATGTTCTACACATGCATCCAAACTTTTTGTAGCCTTGTATTTACTGTATTCGAGGTAACACAGGTTGCTGCTGTGTGTAACAGGCCAGAAGTTTTTCAGGAGCTCTGTAAGACCTCAGGACTCAAAGCTTGTCTGGGCTTGTCTTATCCTGCCTGGGGCTTTGCTTTAGCTTATTTAGCTGCAACAGTTTCCTCATGACCATGTGACTGATGTGACTTTTTCTTAGCTTTGTACAGTTCTGTGATATAACTGTTATTTTTATCTAGCTGAGAGTAACAAGTAGCTATTTTAGGTAGAATGAAAATGTAGGACTCTAGCAAAATGATGCATCATGGAGAACTATAAACATGGTATCATAGCAGAGGCCTCAAAAGGAAAGCTACTGGATGCACTACAGAGGAGTACAAATGCGAGATGGCAATAGAAGGCATGGGATAATGCTTCACACCCGGGAGCTATAAATGAGGCATCAGTGGTCAGTTGCTCATAGTGAAATCAAGGCAGACCTGGCAACTGGGTAAAACTGGTTTTATGGGGAATCATAGAATCATAGAATGGTAGGGTTGGAAGGGACCTTTAGAGATCATCTAGTCCAACCCCCCTGCAGAAGCAGGTTCACCTAGATCAGGTCACATAGGAACATGTCCCGGCAGGTCTTGAAGACCTCCAAGGAAGGAGACTCCACAACCCCTCTGGGCAGCCTGTGCCAGGGCTCCCTCACCTGAACAGTGAAATAGTTTCTATTTATATTTAAGTGGAACTTTTTGTGTTCCAGCTTCATCCCATTACTCCTTGTCCTGTTGCTAGCTACAATAGAAAAAAGGGATGTCCCAACCTCCTGACACCCACCTTTTTGATATTTTTAAGTGTTAATAAGATCCCCCTCAATCTCCTCTTCTCCAGACTAAACAGTCCCAGTTCCCGCAGTCTTTCCTCATATGAAAGATGTTCCATTCCCTTGATCATCTTGGTGGCCCTGCGCTGGACTCTCTCCAGCACTTCCCTGTCCCTCTTGAGCTGAGGAGCCCAGAACTGGACACAGGACTCCAGATGAGGCCTCACCAGGGCAGAGTAGAGGGGGAAAAGAACCTCCCTTGGCCACACTCTTCTTGATGCATCCCAGGATGCCATTGGCCTTCTTGGCCATGAGAGCACATTGCTGGCTCATATTTAGTTTATTATCAATCAGGACTCCCAGGTCTCTCTCTGCAGAGCTGCTCTCCAGCAATCTGACCCCCACCCTGTACTAGTGCATGGGATTGTTCCTTCCCAGATGCAGTACTCTGCACTTGTCCTTGTTGAACCTCATGAGGTTCCTCTCTGCCCAACATTCAAGCTGGTCGAGATCCCGCTGAATGGCAGCACAGCCTTCTGGGGAATCAGCCAGTCCTCCCAGTTGGGTGTCATCAGCCAACTTGCTGAGGGTACACTCTGTCCTCTCATCCAGGTCGTTGATGAAAATGTTGAACATTGAAAAGAAACAAAATGTTGAACAATGAAAAGAACAAAGAGAAAGTATCCAGTACACATAAATCCTCATATATGATATGAGGCCAACCACCTTAGGATCCAGGTGGGCAGCGGAAAGGTGAGTATAAACAGTGGAGAAGAGGTAGAAACTGAGAGATGTGTGTAACAGTTTCCCCTGTATCTCAGGACTTGAAGCATTCTCTTTTTGTTTCCTGTAATAATTAGATTAGGATTAATAATGCAATGATTGCAAGTCAGTGATGGTAACAACACATTCTTGGCTTTGCCCTTAAGTTGTGTTTCTTTTGTCCATATCCAGATTTTCTCTGTGAACAAAGTGCATCCAATGTCTTCATAAAAAGATTGTCATCGTGCATTCAGAATACTCAATGAGAAGCCATGGAGGTGAAATAGCTTAGAAATTCCCTAAAGTCAATACTAGATGTTTTCTTTAGTTATTTATTTACAAGAAAGTGAATCACTTACTTGTTCTGTAGGAGGTGAACCAATGTGATTCTGAAACTCTGAAACGCCATCCCTCTGATTTAGCTGTTTCAGTCAAATATATATCTTTTACTCAGAATGTTTGTTATCAGTACTTCATAAGCTTTGCAACAAATTTTTTACTCTACATCATAAGTTTTTTGGGGAAGGGAAAGTGAATGGCTCACTGGTTATTAAGAGGAAAGCTCAGAGGTCATTTGTTCTCGATTCATCTATTACGTACAGTAAATATTTCATTCAGATATGTCAAAAGGCTGTATTCAAAATACAGTGCATTGTATTTTGTTTTGCATCATAACATGGATGTGCTGCAGGAAACTTGCAATAAAACAAGATTTATTTTTAGGTTTTATACTATGATTTGAATCAGGTGCCTTTAGGATGAAGTTTGGCACATGCACTGTGACTTTATTTTCTGTGAGCGAGTATGAATATTAACATACCTTATCATAAAACAAGCTTCTAACTAAAAAACATTTCTATATGTTATTTACAACAATCTGGTGCATTTTTTGGAATATGTCCTCATTTTCTAGCTCACTTTAAATATGGCTCTTGAAAAATCTTCTAGTACATCAGTCAAATTTGCTGATAGTGAAATTTTCATTTGATGAATTTTAATGACAAATTTGATTCAATATAGAGAGATCTCTATAACTGAGACTTCGGTTCTGACTGTTGGTTATCAAGTAATTTCCCATTAAGATGCAGCATGAAGATTCTACCACTGAGATATATTCATTTTGAGCCCCTGAATACGCGGAGAAGTAGATTTCTGGATTGATTTCTGATGTCTCACATGCAGAGACGTGATATGAGATCCTTTTCACGCATCAAAATTCCTCTTGCGAGCATCTTGAGTTTTGAGCAGCAGTAGCTCACATTTCTTGCCTGAATTATGGTACCTGGCTTGCCACTTTGTACTGCAGCACTGGGACTGTAGCCCAGAGAAAGTAGGACAAGCAGTGATGGGAGGAGATTTGAATTTACCAGCAACATACCATGTCTTTGCAAACTGCAGGACTGGACAAGTTAGCTTAAGAGCCCATAAAGATAAAACCCAGGGCGAGACAGTGGCCAGCCATCCTCATTAGTTTATCGCTGGCACTGCATAGGAAGATTTAATTAAGGACTGTGTAGTAGGAGGTTGTATCTATCACAGTATTTTGCATGAGAGGAACTAGTGTCCTGTCTTCCTGCCTGCACCTGCCATACTTGTCTGATTACCTCTGGAAATGGAGTTTTTCAGCTCTTACCCAACTCCAACGTGTTGCCGTTCTGGACCACAGAATGTAGCTGGAGAGGAAAGCATCATTTGAGAAGTTCCAATTTTCGTTTTCCATTCTCTCTCCCCTTCTCCAGCCCTGAAGGTTTCTGTGGCCTGCAAAGTATCTTAATGTCTGAAGTATATCTTTACTGCATCTATCACTTTGCTGAAGGCAGAGGAAGCTATGAGTCCTCTACTGCTACACAGAAATGCCAACTCCATAGTAAAGCAATTATGTTGAGAATCTATGTGTGTGCTCTTAAAAAAAACAACTTCAGTATACTCAGCTCAGTAACAGCATCAAATTATTTCTGCTTTTTGCTGTACTTCCTAATTACTGCAAACCCCTACAGATGATCAAGTAATGACATAAAAAGTAGTTTTAATAAAGGATATTGAATCTACCTACAAGTTAAGAAAAAGCAGTTAATTTGCACTTTGTTATCTTCCCTGCTGTTCTTGATGGCAGCCTCAGTGCTGGGACACACCTGCCTCTCTCTGTGGCAGTGTCTGCTGCCCTGTCTTCTCTCTTTCTTGCTGAGCCTTGGAACAGTTCTGTTGGTGAGGCAGTAGCTGAATCTTCTTAAAGGCCTGCAGCCAGCCTCATTATCACAGAATCACAGGAACTTCTCCCAGCAGCTATCCTGTGGCTCAAGACTTGCCAGAGCCTCCCAGGAAATTTGAGCAGTCCTTACTTGGAGGCTATAAAAAACCTCACTGGAGCCTCTAGCCTGCTTTGTAGATTTTTAGGACAGATGTGGCTGTTCAGTGAGGTGCCCACAGAGTTGGGGCTGCAATACATAGCCATCCCAAACAGGGATGTAGCTCTGATGTGAAATCAGAGTCATAACAACTGAGCTTCATGTTGCTATGTAAAAGTTGGCAGTCTGAGTGGCTTCTTCTACCAGCTGACTTTGCTCTTTGGACTTCTGTTCACCTTCCCCCTGCTCTTGCCTTTCCCTCTGCCATGGGCAATATAGACAACACAGTACTGACTCTTGTAAGTGATAGCAAGAGAAAAGAGCCACTCTTTGCACAGACCAGATGCAGTAGGACCCTAAGGAAAAAGAAAAGGCTTGCCTCTTCCTTTTGTTCTGTGCACCCCATGACAGCCTGGGTTAGACCAAGCTGTTGCTTGCTGCCTGCTGTGTGCATCAGTCTGGAAATGCATCTAGGTAATTTTTTTTTTCTAGTTTGCCTTGAAAATGACAAAAGCTGGCAGCTTGTCTTGGTCTCAAAGAGAAGCTGCATCCTCCTCCAGCAAGTGTGTGCTTTTTGTCAAGGAATGTGGGCCCCTTTACTTGCCTGCCTAGTGAATTACCTGAAATACACAGTCGATGGATAGTACCTGTCAGCACATTTCACTAGACAGCTCCAGATAAAAAAATAGTTTAAATAATCATCTCTCTGCCCTCTGCATCAGGAAAGAGCAATGAAATAAACACAGATGAAAGACTATTGAAGCCATAGGACACTGCATCTCTTCTCCTTGGGGCAAATGCAGGTTTCTTTCCTATAGTAAATACATTTCAAGCTGCTTAGTTTTAAATTTATTTGGTGACAATACTTCTGAGGCTTCCCCGGAGAGGTTATTTTGTAATTTAATAGATGACACTGTTGGATATTTTTTTTTTTGTTCTGATTTACTAAGCACTCAGTGATTTTCATCTTTAAAGCACATTACAGACATTAAATAATCTGCAGATGGTTAGTGAGAAGTAGCTAAGCCACCACCTCTCTCACCCCGAGCCTTCCTGTCAATAACTGCAGGAACTCCCTTCACCTTAGCTCAAACATGTTTTTCTGCAGTTAAATCAGTGTTTGTAGTATGGGAAAATGGCAGGTCAGGCACAGAATTTCTTTTCTTTTGCCATTCTTATGTTCTCATTTCAAATCGTGTGCCACTTGCTCATCATTTCAGATGTTTCCTAACGTTCAGCCCTAAAAATGTTTTCCTTTTGCCAGCTATTTCACTGTTCTTAGCTCTACCCCAAAGAACACTTCTTCCTGCTTCACCTTTCAAGGTGTGCAAAATATACATGGATAGTTATCTGATGTGACCTTGTCATTGCAGGACTCAGCTCCCTCTCCTTGTTCTGTCACGCCTACCCTCCTTCTGAACTAGGCCATCTTCTGCACTGACATCAGACTTGTCTGGCACCTCCAAGGACCAGCTTGTAGGCACAGCTGTGTTTCCTCTCTCCTCCCAGCAGCAACAGCTGCTTTGTTGGCCAAGACAGCTAGAAAAATTGCTGCTGTCTCTCCTATGTGCCACCCCACGTAGAATGGCAACTTCACTGCAGCTCAGAATAGCCTCCATATCTAAATACCTGATAAAACTGCCAGAAGAACACAGATCTCAGGAGATGACACCACTGCCCATTAAGGGCACTGCAAAGGAAAAAATTGTGCAGAAACCATTACTGATCGTCAAAAAACTGAATGCCTTTTGTTAGCATGTTGTCCAAAATGCTCCCAAGCTGGCCTGGAGCCCTGCTAAGCAGCCCTTGGCTTGCCTGTGTCCTTGTACCCTCACCCTGGTGTGAAGAGACTGAGGTGGACAGTGATCTGCCCAGTTCAGTGCCCTCTGAGAATGAACCCAGAGTCACTGCCAACGTGGGATTTAAAACAGATTGGCCAGAACTAAATGCTTCGGGTCAGAAAGCTTGAGAGGCTGCTTGCGAGGGTCATGCACTGCCCTTGTCTCACCCCTGTGGCAGATTAAACAGAGCCCCAGACAAAAACATCTAATACACTTGGCCACTTGTATTTGAGGACATATATATTTGAACTAGATTTTGACACGTAGATACTATAAACCAGCTCTTGACGGGAACAGCGGTCCTCTCTCTCTCCAAGCAGCAGTTAGAGAGCTGCATGCTTTCAGGCAAGGATTGCCTGTGCCTTGCCTCTGTGAATTGCCCTACATTTCTGCTACCTTGCAATGTGTACACAGCTAAAAATAGCACTGGCCTTTTAACCATCACATTGCACACTGAGCGCTTACCTGATGGCAGGCGAACAGCCATTGCATGTGATTGGGAAAATCAGGGTAGCAATCAAAAGAGCATTTGTCTGCTTTGTTTTCCTGGTAATTCCTCTCGTGGCTTGGGCTGTCATTTTAAATGTAGCAGGTGCCTGTGTATTCAGCTCTCACCATTCCAGATGGCAAGTTCACCTGCTTTATGTTCTGTAATCTTGTATTTCAGGGCAGCGTTTAAAACTGTTGCCTTTTTAATAGTTAACTTCAGGACAGAATTACACACTGCCTCAAACCCAGTAAGTGGCTTCATGGAGTATTTGCTACAGGGCCTTGGCTTTTTGGTGTTCCAGTCTGCCTCCTGTTTTCGCTTGGATGAGCCTGCACAGTGCAGAGCCATATGTTACTCTGACATACCTGGCAGAGCAGATCAGAGTTTAGTCTGATGTTATATTTCAGGTCAGCCGTAAAACACAGTTTCAGTCACTGTCATATTCAAGCTGAGGTCTGAAAGAAGAACCTTCTGTATATTTGGATTATTGACTGATCTCTGCTGAATGCCACAGAGCAAAACACTGCCCACAAGCTTACTGCCCATAAAACCAGCGTGTGGATTTTGGAGCAGTGATCTTGGATGCAGTCCTGTATCATGCACAGTTTCACTGATAGCACATGCCTTCCACTGGCACCTCCTCTGTGAGGTTTGCACTCCGGTTTGGTTTTGTCAGCAAGACTTAACACCAGCCCTCCTGAACATCCTAAGTCCCGAGCCAGCATGTTATCCTGATGACAGAATGCCAAAGTTATGCTACAAGAGCTGTCGCAAATAGACGTCCAGAACCTATTCTATAGCCTGGGAGTGTGAATATCTGTCCTGAATGAAAGTGATGGCACAGTTCTGTTGAAAGGTGTTTAGAAGCAAGTGGGACATCTGGAGGGGCACCTCCCTGTGCAAAGCTGCAATACACAACTGGATGGAGACTCTATAGCAGAACAACCTTGGGCATTTTAACATTATTCCCTGGTTTGAGGCTTTCTGAACAATCACTTCCATCTTTTGTCTTTCCTGCTCTCAGAATCTGTGCAACCAGGCAACAAAGCCTTTTGCAGTAATTGGTTTACTTCAGTTGTTTACTTTAGCAAACCTAATGAAAGGAAAACTACTGCAAGCAATCTTAAAATGGCCCCAAAACCTTGTTTTTCAGTAGTGTTGTGATCTAGAGCAGGGAGACAGTTTCTAGGGACATAAATCAAAGCACTGGAAGTAGCAGAAAATGTACAGGCAGGTGATCACTCAATTAAAATGCATGGTACATATAAAATTATCACAGCAATCCATTCTGTTAGCATTTAGGCTATATGAATTTTATGATTAACATTGTAATGTAAACAGGAAAACTGCAGTGTTTTGAATTTCCATTAAGAGATGCCAGAACTAATGACCTATCTGTTGCTCTGTGGTGCAGGGCTAGAAGGAGAGTAGATGAAATTTTGCTGTCTCAAGGGACTTGACTTTGAATGTGCTTGCAGAATAGGTAGTGGTAACAAATATCCCCCAGGCTATTTGGCCCAGCTAGACCTCTCACTCTCTGGCACTGTGCTAAGCATGTTTTTAAGTATGTATCTCTAAGGTATGCCTGCCCTGAGAAGAGCTGCTTTACTTTTTCTGTCATCTACTTTAATTTCCTTCTCTATGTTTGGCATTACTGGAAGGGTATAAAAGGGCTGGAATCTTCTCTGCTTGCATTGAGTTAAGCAGTATTTACAAGTGCTGTTATAACTAATTTCTCTGTCCATCCAACCGGAAAGGCTAGAAAAGGCTTAGCAAAGTCTCCCTGACACACCAGCTGGGACTGCTGAACTTCACTGCAGAAGCACTGCAGATGCTTGACTGGGTCATATCTTTTTATCATGTCTGGTTTATCCTTTCCTAAGATAAACATCCCACACTAGTCAATCTCTTTTCAAACAGGAAAGTGTCTGTGCCTCCAGTCGCTCTCCCCACCACCTCACCACATGGTCTAACCTCTTGCCGTAAAGCTATGAAGGAACGAGTTCACTTAGATATGCTCAGTTTCAGTGTTCAAATCTGGACCATACCAAAGCCTGATGATCATGAAGACAGGTGTTTACAGGGCTCAGTACAAATGAGATTGAGATGGATACTTTGTGCTAATGGGATGATAGCTAGTGAAGGGTGAAGAATAAACTTTACAGTACAAAACTGGAACGTGCCTATCAATCTTCACAACTTTTATTCTCCACAGCTGTGGATTGTTGGGTAATAGAGCTCAGATTTAATGATAACCCCAAAACCAGTACCTAGAAGCCTACCCCTTCCAGGGTACATCAAGCTACAGAACATTTCTGTACCACCCAACAAAGTGCCTCAATCTGCTGGATGAGCTTTGTCCCTAGAACAAAAATGGACAGGGCTGCTCTGCCAGTGACTCTTGCCCTAACATCATCTTTGTGCCTGCTCTCTGTCCAGGGAATTACCTACAGAAGGTCTGGAGAAGGAGGAAAGAACCAAACCCCTTGATACTTCTAGTACAAAAGCCCCCAAATTTCATGTGCTACATGAACACAGCAGTAGAACTGCAGAGATGAAGGATATTGCCAATGTGTTATATGAGGCATGCGACTTCAAGCACTGTTAATAATCTTTCTATTCTATTTAGTATTGCAGCTTAAATTGAAGAGCTAGATTTGCTCAGAAGGTCAGTATAAATAATTTAGAATATTTAGGGGAGTCATGAGAAAAGTATTTAGTATTTTTTTTAAACTACACAGCAGTTTTGTATTTGTTGCCATGTTAATCCCTCATAAACGTTTTCATTAGCATTTTTTTTTACTGAATGCTAAGATTACTGCAAAATGAAGGTCATAACAAAAGTTTTATGCCATACAAAATTGCAAAGCAGTCCTGCTTACTGTGTGTGCTAAATGCTGCCAAAACCTTACTGCACAGATGCCAATGAAAATAGCTAGCAATGCTGCTGGAAAAATACTCTCAGTCTGCCCAAATGGACCTCAGTATTGCATGTATGGGCAAGCAGGAATGTCTGGAAGCTTCCCCACGGCTTGTGATGAGAGAAGAGTTACTCGGCCCCACAGATCCCCAAGCTGCCATGCTCCCAGTGAACGTGGTTAGGATGGAGCATCTGCATCCCCAGGAGTGTCTGATGTACAGTTGTGTTTTCAATCAGTTCAAGCCCTCTGTATTCCTCAACTTTAATAGTTAGCAAATGACTCTGGGAATTCTCTGCAATTTTTCCCCCCAGGACTGGGGCTCCTGTTATTCAGGAAGAAAATGCATTTTGTTCCCTTGTTACTGAGTGGCCAAATACCTTCAGTCAGCTCTAGGAAGGCACGTGCCTTTTCTACATGGAGAAATTACAGAGGCTTAAATAAACTCTTATTAACATTTGTTTCATTAGAGTAGCATAACCCTCCCAGATGCGCATGGAGTAGTTAACACCTGGCTAACACTGATTTTGGGTGTCAGTGACTAGATGAAGCAGGTAGTTTCCTGTCTTGCAGCAGTACTGTGGGTATGAATTGATTTTTCTAAACCACATTGAAAGCCTTTAATAAAACATGTAATACAAATATATTATTTATGTGCCTTTTGCTGTGAGAGTTAAAAAACATAAAAAATTGCTATAAGACCAGAGTTATAGCAATTACATAGCGCTTAGGTTCTTATGGGAAAAAAAGAATGAGTTTATTGCTTTTGGTATCTATATAATAAACAATAGAAAATGTGCCTAGATTAGTATAATTTGCAAATGAAACAGTGACAGTGGCATGTCAGCTGGCTCTTAATGCTTAGACAGACCAAGGCAACTCCTGAAATTAACATTCAAAGTTTTGAATAAATTTAGTTTAGCTGGTGCTAGTGATCTATAAGGAATGCAAGTTGCCTGATGGAACGTGGGCAGGTGTGGATGTCGGGAGGGAGCAAATGCAGTGATTTCCTTTTTGTGTGTGCAGTGCTTCCCTTCCTGAGTGTGTGAGCCCATGGGAATCTGCTTTTCGTGCTCTTCAACTTTGCTAGGATGGACAGAGAGAGAGAAATGTAGACAAGGACTTCTTGCTGAAGTCCTGAGTACAAAACACTTTTTCTTCCCTCCCGCATTGCTAGCTGCTGCGTTTGTCAGTCAGGCCACTTGCTGACCTTGGACAGACACTTGTTAACAGGGAAGTTAAATGGCCTGCCCACAGTGAGAAAGCAGATTCTCTCTTTCCCAGAAAGTTCCTGCTTTTCAGCCTCAAGATTGTTTTCCTTTTCCAAAGGCAGTTGCCTTCCTGCCTAGACAAGCGTCACGGTTTGGCCCAGTGAGCAAAGAAGCACCATGACAGTCTCTTTCTCGGTGCTCCCCATTCACCCCCACCCTCGTTATGATGGTGGAGGCACCAGCAAGATGGGAGGAAAAAAGATAACCAAGGTTGTTGTGGATTGAGACAAGGGCAGGGAGGGGTCACTGCCAGTTACGGTTCTGGGCAAAACAGACTCCAGTACTTGACTTAGAGAGGAAAGTAGGGAAGTTTATTCTGCTACCTACAAGAAACAGAACAAAACAAAAAGCAAAAAGGGAGCAGGATGATGAGAGAATTACAACCAACACTTTAAGATCTCTCTCCCCCATCCCTCCTTTCTTCCTGGGCCCAGCTCACTGCTCCAGATATCTCTACCTCCTCCCCCCACAACGGCTCAGGGGGGCAGGGAATGGGGGATGTGGTCAGTCTCTCACAGATGGGCTCTGCCGCTTCTCTTTTCTCAGAGGAGGACGACTCCTGGCATTCTTCCCTGCTCTGATATGGAGTCCCCCCCTGAGACACAGTCCTTAACTTCTCTGGTGTGGGTTCTTCCCAGCAGCTGCGGCTACTCCTGATACAGGGTCCCTCTCTCAGGACATGGCCTCTTCTGCCTCTGATGTGGGGTCTTTGACAGAGCACAAATGAATCCACAGGATGCAAGGGGGTCTCTGCTTCAGCACACCTCCTCTCTTCCCTCACTGAACTTGGGGTCCACGTGGTCGTTTTTCTCTCTCTTCCAACTCCTTGTACCACCACCAGCTGGAAAAGAAAGAAAGAGAACAAGAAGGAACAGGAAGAACCCTCCTCTTCTGGCTTCTTCTTAAAAAGCGATCATGGAGGTGTCTAATTGGCTCAGCCCCAGAAGTGGGTCTGGCTCAGAAGTGGGGCGAGTTTTGAGCAACTTCTTACAGGCCCTTCTGCATCACCAGAAATGGCTCCATGTCAAACCATGACAATGAGGTACACCTACTTTGATGTTTACAGTCTATAAAAAGGGGGTTTCCATCTGTGCACAATTGCTGGGTTTTGCTGATGCTTTTCTAATGGATCTGTGGCAGGTGTTTGAGGAAAAGCAAAGTTATTATCTCTAGGCTGAATTGCACTGTCCTGGAACCCTCAGTCTCCCTGGAATAATTTTCAGAGTCCCACATATTTAGAAAAGAGGGAAAACCATTGTCTTGAAATTGTAATTTATAAAAGCTAGAATAATAGTTCTTATGAAGAAAACTCTACCGAGTAAATGTATCTCTCAGCTACCTTGTAATGCCACGGGAGATTAAATTGTAGACACTTATTTATATAAATATTGAGTCCTTCAATATTAACTGTTTCAATCTTTGTATTTTAATGGGAATATTTTTTGTATTAACAATATTTTGTTGCATAGTTCAGTATTGCAATCCCATATTGATTAGAAATGCAATATGCTGGATGTGACTTTACTACATCATAGTACTGCAGTGTTGAAATTTTAGTTACCATACAAAATAAACAGCTTTCTATGTATTTCTGAGACATGGTCTGCAATTTTTCTATTAAATTTTACTTTTTAAAATGTATGCAGTCCCTAATCTGGGGAGTTTATACGGACCAGGACCCTTAGGAGTGAGATCTCTGGGCAGCCTCAGGGAAGATGAGGTGAAGTTGGGCAATGCTCGTTTCTTTTGTTAACAGGAGGATGTGCCAAGAGGGCAGTGATTCATTCTTTTACCTCAAGCACTGTGTTTAAGTTTCTCTCATTCAGTTGTGTAATGAAATCTCCTTCTTCAATGAAGCAGCACTACCTCAACATCTATTCCAGGAACAGCAGCCAGTCCATGAATGCAGTAAATGGCTTAGTTACCATTAGTGCTTTGATGATATTTTAAAAGTTTTGGTTAAGTTGTTTGCTTTATGGATTAGTTTTTTAAAGTTGTGCCTGTCAGTAGAGATCAGAGTAAGCAAATGAACACAGACAGGCTTGAACCACAGAATCTGAAACAAAAACGCAGCCTTGAAAGTGTGGGTTGTTTGTATTCAGGGCTCTCATCACCCAGCCACAGCGAGGAAGGGCAGACACCTGTTAGGATTTCTTTCCAGGTTCCCTTAAATATGAGAACACATTTTAGATCTGGGATTCTGATTTGGGCTCATTTATAGTTATGACACTATACAGCTGTGGAAGAGCAGTGACAGAAAGGCAAAGGTTACATGGGGGAGGAAGTATTTGTAGCTACAATGCAGGAATACAGAGGATCTTTGTAGGGTTGCTTAGCAGCTGTATTTCACAAGCTCCAAGCTCTGATGTGTTTTCACTGAAGATCTAGTACGTGTTCTGTTAAAGTTATTCATGGTATAGGAGGATATACTTTGTGACACAGAATAGCTTAGTGGGCTTTTCTCATCATTAAAGCACAGCCACTATGCACTTACTGCCATTTGTAATTTTCAAACTGAAAGCAGGGCTGACCACAGTAGCCTGTGTTTGCATGGGTGCTTTTTACATGAGGCTACATCTTACAGGTTTTGCTCTTACTCTCTGTCTTTCAACCCAATAACCTTGGTGGAAGGACTGATGTCCAGGCAGCTGTGGGACAGGAACCTTTGCTGTCCATCCTGCAGCAGCTGAACCATGCAGCAGGATGGGAATATCCAAGAAAGGAACAGATAGATGGGGCAGAGAATAGTTTGTAATTTGAGAACAGAGCTAGCAACACCAGCAGGAATTTTATGGGTGCAAAGCCCTTTATTGAAACCAGATATCACTACAGAACATCACACATAGGCAGCACATAGGCTCGGAGAAGGAGAGTTAGTGGTGAAAAAACTGGTAAAAATAAAGTTAAGCTGAATCTTCATTTTTTCATGTGTAGCTTTTCAACATTCTGATATATAATATTTTTATTTTCCTCTTTGTTCAAAATGAGCTTTTTTTTCCTTTATTGGCTTGATGTGGATATGTGCACAGAACTTTAATAGGAGTCACAGAACGGCAGTAGGGAGGGATGGGCAGGTGAGACTCATACTCTTATTAATGACATTTTTCTATATTACAATTCTAGCAATAAAGCTGATGGTTATCTTGCTTCTGTTGCCTGGCATAATGCATTCTGTGGTGTATAGAGCAGACAATGGTTCTCCAGGGGCACTGGGCACAGCTCATCCACAGCCTTGATTACTGTTCTGAATATTGTGTATCCTCTTGTGTGGCATCGTAGCTCAGTGTTCCTGTGCTGGCTGCACATCACCTGGGCTTTCCTTCTTTGTTTTTCCCACACACCACCCACTAGAGAATAGTTCATACCCATCTCAAAGTTACATGAGGAACAGTACCACCTCCTCCTTCAAACATTAATAAAAGCCGAGCAAGGAAACTAACTTTAAATCATGTAGGATGTAATTGCTCCCTCCTGCACTTTTAGCTGCGTCTTGTCTCCTACTATTGCTTGTTTATCCATCTATGCTCTGGCTTGCAGGACCAGGAAGGGCTGGGAATGGGGAGTTGGACAGTGGATGTCTCTGTATCTGTCATTGTACTCATCTGATGAGAGGCATAGGGCAGAGAGAGTTGCCTGTGCCTGAGATGTGTGGAGGAAAAAAATTTGTCTGATTATGGATCTACCCAGCAAAAACATTGCTCTGCTTTCCACCTGTTATGAATCTAATTCAGGCTACTTGTCTTAACATTCCCTCTAAGTCAAGAAATAGTCATAGAATCATAAGTTCAGTTGGAAAAGACCTTTAAGATCAAGTCCACTCACCTCACACTGCCAAGCCCACCACTAAACCACATCCCTCAGCACCTCATCTACACAGCTTTTAAATATCTCCAGGGATGGTGACTCCACCACTTCCCTGGGCAGCCTGTGCTAACAACTCTTTCAGTGAAAAAGTGTTTCCTAATCTCCAATCTAAACCTCCCCTGGTGCAACTTGAGCCCGTTTCCTCTTGTCCTGTCATTCTTACTTGTGAGAAGAGACCAATCCCCACCTCATTACAGCCTTCTTTCAGGTAGTTGTAGAGAGTGATCGTATTTCCCCTCAGCCTTCTCTTCTCCAGACTAAACAGCCCCAGTTCCCTCAGCTGCTCCTCATCAGACTTAGGCTCCAGACCCTTCACCAGCCTCATTGCCCATCTCTGGACACGCTCCCCGCACCTCAATGTCCCTCTTGTTATCAGGGGCCCAAAACTGAACACAGTATTGAAGGTGTGGCCTTGCCAGTGCCAAGTACAGGGAGATAATCACTTCCCTGATCCTGCTGGTCACACTCTCTCTGATACAGGCCAGGATGCCATTGGCCTTCTTGGCCACCTGGGCACACTGCTGGCTCATATTCAGTCAGCTGTCAATTAACACCCCCAGGTCCTTTTCCTCTGGGCAGCTTTTCCAGCCACTCTGCCCCAAGCCTGTAGCGTTGCCTGGGGTTGTTGTGGCCCAAGTGCAGAAGGCAGCACTTGGCCTTGTTGAACCTCATACACTACCCTGAAATGACTCTTGGTAATATAATTTAGTGACCCCATCAACTTCTATAGCAGCAAGAGTTGTTCAGATGGGAGGATTTATAGATTAAGTTTCTGTTTCCCAGTGCTCTCTCTGCCAGGTACCTGCATTGCTGGGGCTCAAGACCTGCAATAAACATGTGGGGACAATTTTTAGGGAGTCTTTGTTATGGTTGATATTATGTATCACCAGTTCTGAGGGTCCAAAAATAGAAAGTGTATCTCTGCAGCTCATAGGATGTACTGATCAAGAGAGGTCAGAACAGACAATTATTTGGTTTGGGCTTGTTTGGGTTTTTGTGTTTTTTTTTACAAAAATCTGTTAACAATCTGTTATTGGAGGCAAAAGGCATTGTGAACCTAATTTGAGAAACATTTTAGTTTGGAAGTAACCTTACTGTAGTAGATGCCACTGGCAGAGATCTTTCACTTACAGATGTTAAAATTAAGGGAAAGTATGTATGCGCAGGGAAGAGTTGCAGAAGTTGCCAGATGAAAAACTGAAAACAGAATTTTAAACAATCTTCTCCCCAGTTAAAAATGAATTTCCTACTTTGGCTTTCTTCTGATGTACTTTACTCTTTGAGAAGCAAACTGCAGAACTGCTGCAATGTGGCTGAGTGCTTATGTAAACATAGTAACGTGGATATCTGTTCTCTTTTGCCCATGTTGCAACTGATTCTTGGCCAGTTACTTAACCTTTCTGTGCCTCATCCCTCCCTGTACTAAGACTTTATCAGACCTTTAGAGCAGTATAGCCCTAAACATCTGTGTCTGTTAAGCACATGTAAATATTTGTACTTGTATGAAACTAACATTGCAGTGAGGTTTAAGAGAAGATATACTTTTCCTACTTACCTTTGAAATGGCAAAGTGATCTCAGATGTCAGTTAGCCACTGCTGACCTGTTCTCAAGATACTTGCCTTAATTTGATGGGTTTGGTTTCACATTCAATGCCAATACGCCTTTTTATTAATTCAGTGCATACACAAGTGCTTGTAAACAACTCCAACATGTTTCCCATGTATGGAAACTTCACCACTACTCTACTGTGGGAAAAGCCTCCACTTTCCATCAGTGGTAATGGCCAGGTTCCACTCTGAGGTTGTTTTTGATATGTTTTATTTTTTTCCTTGCTAAAGGAGAATATTTACTTGTTTATTATCAGCTGTAAAGTCAAGGTTTTACTGTTCATGGAAATAAATTACTTCTTATCAATGCAATTTTGTTTTCCAAAGCCTGAGGAAAACCACTTGTGAATGGAAATTAGCAATGGCTATTACTGAAGAGGGGAAACAAACTGCTTCCTTTTTATTATCTGTCCTATTAATAGTTACCAAGAAATGTCAGGTGACAAAGTAGAAAAAGTAGATAACATCAAGTCATGTTTTAATCTTATTTAGTCTCTTGTAATGATGAACCAAAAGAGACGCTAATTATGCAGTTACATGACTTAAATAGTATTGCTATTGTAGATAATTACATTTGCAGCATGCCTTGAAAGTGTTAGTGGAGTTATGGAGCTTGTTCTAAACTGAATTTCTCATTTAATGCTTCCATACAGAGGCAGTGATACATCTCTGTTGGAAAATGTGAAGTTAATTTCTGAAGTAGCGGTGACACCACTTTTTTGTGTTCAAGGTTTGTGTGCTTCAGAGGTTGGTTTTCTCTGTCCTTGCATTTTATTCAATCGGGGAAACAGAAAAGAAGACGGTTTTTATGTATCACCCAAAATAGAGCCAGTTCACCCAGCAGTTGTAACTGAAGAACTTAGTATTTTTTACAAAACTACATTTTGTAGGCAAGACATTTCACCAGTCTCTGGATTGACTCACGACTGAGTCATTTCCATCCCAATAATTAGACAAAGCAACAAATATGGCTTTATATGTTTTTATTTTGAGCATGGCAGAACGGTGATTTGTTGCTTCAATACTGTCTCTGTCTTTTGTGTACTCCAGAGAGGATGGAAGTGCTAATGCCTGAAAATTTAAGCAAATGCATTCCTTAAAATTTTTGCTCTCTCTCCTAACACCCCTGAATATTTATCCATCTTTATAGCTTGAAATTACAGCAATTGTTTAGCAATTACTGAACTGTATTTCCTATTTTGCTTAGAAATCTTTTGCCATTTAATCTGTCTGTATTGTACAAAAAGATCTTGGTATGCCAAGTATAATACGAAACTCAGAAATATAATGTGTAATAAATGTGAAAGTGCCTAAGAAGCCGTAGGATATCAGCAGAAGTACAGTGGGATACAATGAGAGGCTCATCTCCTCAGCTGCTTCTCACTTTCTATTTTTTGGTTTATATTAGGAATCAGAATCAAATTACCTTCTTGTGCATAGGAATGTGTCAAGGAGGAAACAATGGATTTTCAAAAAAGTGTCCTTTAAAAAACGTCCCTTGTTGATTGTATTCACAGGGAAGTGCAAAATTTATCCTTCTGCAAATTTTCTGATGGTGGCAACACCTCGAACTTCTAGCGCATTCAGAGCCAGGCTTTAGTCTTCCCTTTTCAGACGTGTCCAAAAGATGGGTGAAAACTGCTGGATCTGTATGAAACTCTGCACCATCTGTTTTATGTCTGCAAATAGTGCTAGGAAAAGGTCATAATCTGTATATATGCCTCATAAACTCAGTGAGAAGAATGGATGCAATATAATTTCGTGTATTTTTCTCCCATGTGGTGCTTTTCCTCACTGTGTCAAGCGCCTGCAGGTAAAAGAAAGCATTAGCATCGCAGGGAAAGCCAGTGAGATCTAAAGCCCACTGCATTCCTGCTGTCATGAGGATGGTACTCAGTCACCCTATTTGCTATTGCAAGTAAAGCACTTCCTTGTTCTGTCCCTATTTGCTTATTCAATCCGTAGAGCAAATCAATATGAGAGGCTGTGCATCAGTATTCAAGACACATCATGTCATGAGGAATCTTGGAAGGGGGCTTGGTTTGTTCTCATTTAAATGGGACTGAAATTGCAGAGTATCTAGTTCTCACAGAGCCCTTTTTATCGAGGAATCTCAAGGGGTTTCACAAAATTAACCACACACAGAGGGTGATAAATGCCTGGTGAGATAAAAGCAAGCAATTACCCAACAGCAGAGCCAAGAACAGGTCCCACTGCCTCTCACGAATATCCCACGCACTGTTTCTTGTCTCACCAGGATCTGCAGGAGGGAGCTTGCTGCACTGAGGCACAGGGGCAGCAAGTGCTTTCTTTCCCGGGGCTTGCAGGGAGGCAGGATGAATGCCCTGCGCAGCCCCCAGCCTGCTGGGGCCACTGCTGCAGGCGCCTGGGCCTGCGCTCACCCAGCTTGCCTCTGCCAGCTCCATAGGGCAGCTCAGGCCTCCCAAAACAGGCCCTCAGGCTTCGTGCATACCCAAGCCTCCATCTCATCTCCGTGTGTCACTGAGACTTGGCGGCAGTGTTTCTTTTTCCGAGTGTGTGTGATGAATTCGCAGTGGGGGACCTGTGGCAGTTAGTGCTTGGCAAGTGCCATGCAAGGCCGGGGCCGAGTGACTCAGGGAAGCTATTAATAGTCTCTGTTGAGAAGCTTATATTGCCTCAATAACATGGATCATTAATTTTGCTTTTTAATCATTAAGAAAATGCCTTTGTTTGATGGAATGTTTGGGATGAAGTCAGATGCAAGAAATTTTTCTGCTTTTCTTATTCCTGTTGCATTAGCTATTAACTAAGTCACTAAGGTCTTAATTAACCTCTTTTTGATGATTTAAAGCTGATGGAATGATTATATTTGTATGTATACAAATTAGTATGCTGCTAAATCATTATTTTGGGTTGTGCTGCTTTCTGAGCACTGTGTGTTTGGATATGAGAAATCCAGAGCAATAAAACACATAATACAAACAAATTAAAGGAAGCATTACGGGATTTACCCAAGGCATTTATCCCGCCTCAGTACCAGTTCCTAATGAAATTATGAGGCAATAAGTGGCATTTATTTCTGCTGCTAATGTTCATTATCTCCCTTTTAAAAATGTTTGCTACAATATTAAGATGTCTCCTCAAGTTTCCTCTCTTTCTATAAGGCCAGTAGAGAGTTCTCTAGTTCTCTGACAAGTGGTATTTTCCATTTGTTCTCTCTCTTAGAAAACAAACAGTAAAATAAGCAGCTTCCAGGGCAGGCTGTGATTCAGAAAGGATATAAGCAGGGCACCATGCAGAAAAAAAATGTGGTGACCTACAGTTGGGTTAAATATAAGAGGTGCATCTCTGGCTTTGTTTCTACCACAGCCCCGTGCAATGAAGGACCTAAACAGGCATTGCTGGCCAACTTACATCCTTTTTTTGTCTTAGATGCAGGTGGCTGTGCAAGAGTCACCAACAATATCAGGATTTCGAGCTCTTTCCAAGGGTCTGTCAGCAGCTGTGGTACATTGCCCACAGAGGCAGGGCTGGAGCCCAGGCAGCTGAACCAGAGCAGCCAGGACTGCACCAGTCTCCACAAGCCCGTTACTGCCAGCAGCACTCTGTAGGAAAAAGTGACTGCATATTTTTATGTCTGTTGTAAGTGATAAGAACTGCATCCAAACATGCACAAGTGTTATCTGTCTGTTCCCAGGGTCAGATGTCACTCCAAGCAGATATGAGTGCCTCCATGGGGAGCTTCTGTGCTTCACAACATGATTCAGGTGCCTTTTTCATGCCCTTCTTCCCCCTTAGGCTCACAACACCTGCTCTAACACCACCTGCTTCTCACCTATCAAAGTCTTCCATGTGCCAGATTAAAAAATGTCTTCCACGTGTGCACTGAGCCCCACATGATTTTCTTGAAAAAGAACATCCTGTGTTTAGGTAACTGAGGTTATGAATGCAGAAAATCAATGCCAGTTTGTTGTGTTCAGAGCTTTTTAATGTTATGTTCATTAAAATCTCATCATGGTGGATTTTTTCAATAAAATTTTTGAGAGGCTTTTTATATCAACAAATCCTAGAAAGCCTTTTTATATCAATATTAATCTTACAAAGACCTTTTTAATACCAGCATTAACTCCTGAAGGCTTTTTTAACCATAAAAACTTATCAATGCTGTTTCTAAATTTATTATGAGCCATAGAAATGTAATAACCGAAATAGAAGCAAGCAGTGCATTGTGAAGTATGAATTACAAAAAACATCGCTGTCTTAATAACCTGAAACTCTAAAAACCACCAGTAATGGCTTAGTGAACCTTAAGTACAGCCCTAGGGAATGCAAAACGTAATAATATATAGACAGAAAAAGTCTGATCAGGGACACGACTGTTACAGGACAGGGATGAGTTTTCGTTGGCCTCAAGTAAGGGCTCATGCACTATGTAAAACAGCAAGAAGTGCAGCGATGAGTAAGATCTATTCATATAGTTCATGATTCCTCACCACCTCTTAAATTGGACTTTATCTTGCTGTTTTGTCATATTTACTATACAATATGCACCAGTGCTGACAGCAGTGTAAATGCAATTACAATACATCTACATCTCCCATTGCTTGTTCTGCTGCTGCTCTTAATTAGACACTTTCCCAGTGGAGTCTGGCAATGTACAGTTTTTTTAAGTGGTAAATGAAATAATAGAATCACTGAATAGTTTAAATCAGAAAAGAGTAATCTAGTTCAACCTCCACTCAAAGTGGGTCCAACTAAATCAGGTTCCCCAGGGCCTTATCCAGTCAAGTTTTCAATGTCTCCATGGAAGGAACTTTTTTGTCCTTGATATCTGATTTATGGGATGAAGCTGGAACACAAAAAGCTCCACTTAAATATAAGAAAAAAACGATTTCACTGTTCAGGTGAGGGAGCCCTGGCACAGGCTGCCCAGAGGAGTTGTGGAGTCTCCTTCTCTGGAGGTCTTCAAGACCCGCCTGGACATGTTCCTATGCGACCTGATCTAGGTGACCCTGCTTCTGCAGGGGGTTTACACTAGATGATCTCTAAAGGTCCCTTCTAACCCCTACCATTCTGTGATTCTATGATTCTATGGTTGGGATTTTCCTTGGGCCTACTGCTTCTTGTCCAATCACTGTCTACCTCTGAGAAGTCAGGCTCTGTTTTTTCTGTTGAGCCTCTTAAGGCTGAACAAACCCAGCTCTCTTACTCCCTTTGTATGTCCTGAGCTCCAGCCACCTGACCAATTTGGCCACCCTTCTCCAGACTTGCATAAGACAGGCAGCATGCAGTGAGCTTCATAATACTGTGAACGAGGGAGATTAGACACTCCTGCATAGCAAAGTACATGAGGAAAGGTGGAGAAGATCTTATAGTTTCCAGGTTTCATAAAAATAGGAAGAAACTCTGGAGATGTTACATTTCTAGTAAGGTGTGATACTGTGGAAACTGAGCGAAGAAACTTCTGCTCTGCTGTGCAAGTACACCACCTTTATAAACTACTGCCAATGATTATCTAATTTTAGTGTAAAGAAGAAAACAGGAACCATTCAAGGAGCTTGTGGAGGCCTCTTTGGAGCATGGGAGGGTGGCTTAGAAAGATGAGTTCCTGAGATAAGAGAAGGGCAAAGGTTGGAGGCAAGACTGAATAGGGTGCACACTGAATCTTGAGAGCTTTAAGGAATATGCTTCCTGATCCACTAGTTTTGGTAAAGCTTAAGAAAATTGTGTGCAATCTTGGAGTGACTAAAATGAATCTGGCTGCTACAGGGAGATACTATGAATGGACAGGGATGTGTGACGGACAGGACGGACAGCCAAGCTGAGCTGCTGGGTGATGTATTCCAAAGCTGCTTTTGGCCTCCAAACTTTCCCCATTCAATCACAACACCAAAGGGATCACCAGCACCAGGATTAAAGCCATACAAGAGGGGAAATGTCTCCGTGTCAAAATCAGTCTCCTTGCACTCAGCTATTGGGCTGTGACAGTAACACTCAAGATCCCAGTCACCTTAAACAGAAAAGGTTTCTTCCATGGCCTCAGGTGAGGTGCAGGTCGAGCAGAGCCTTTCATTGCTCTTTGCTCTGCTTGCACAATTCAGAATCTTTCAGACTTGGTAATTTGTACTCGTGTCCCAAGTGCTTTGATGGTGCTTAAAGGACAATACAATCAAACTCCTATTTGCAGACAGTTTTGTTTTGCCAGCTGAGAGGCTGCTTCTAACTTACATGACACGGGCCATGCATAGACCAAGGAGCCAGCCATAGCCTGAGTGAGTGCCATGGGGTTCTCCAGGTCCATCACGCACAGCTGCCTCATGGCTGACGATTGGCAGGCACTTCTTTCACCAAAATTCACACACTGCACAGCCAGGAAGGCCCCATACCTCCCCTCCCTGCTCATCTTCCCTACCAGGTAGTCTCAAGCATCATGTCAAAATCTTCTGGTTCTTCAAGGCAGCTGTAGATAAACAGGAAAGGTGTTTAGGTTGTTGAAAGCGCTCTGTGAGCCCTTGTGCAGCTCTCAGCCTGTGAGCTCTGAGCCCTGCTCACTCTCTGTATGCAGTTGATGAGGAGACAACATGCCATCTTAATGCAGAGCAGGTATTGCTCCGTGGCCTCAAGCCTTCTGTGTGGTGCTGGCCATTTACTCCTAAAAGGGAATTCTACCGTCCTTGTGTTTGCCTGAGAGTTGAACAGTTCTGCATGTCCATGGTAGCTGAACAGTTCTCCACACTTGTCCTGTAAGAAGTGTCCTGAGACAGAGTGGTAAAGCTTGGGCAGACTCCCCTGGAGCAAGAGACAAGGTGATGACACTATGAATATTACGCTGACAGTCACACTCCTTTCTTCATCGAGTCCTAGTTGAATACACCTGATAATTCCAGTGTCCAAACCAATTTTTGGACAAGACATGTTATCACTGTGCTCCAAGGGCAGGACCACTGCTGGAGACAGTGACCTCTTCTCAGTTTAAGAAACTTCATGAAGTTATACAGAGAGTACTGTGAGGATGAGGGAGCCCTGGCACAGGCTGCCCAGGGCGGGTGTGGAGTTTCCTTCTCTGAAGGTTTTCAAACCTGCCTGAATGTGTTCCTGTGTGACCTGATCTAGGTGAACCTGCTTGAGCAGGGAGTTGAACTGGATGATCTCTAAAGGTCCCTTCCAACCCCTACCATACTATGATGCAATGAAAAGGCCCCAATGGACCTGCTTTCAGTGTCTGCCAGTGCACATGGGGCAGTTCAGGCCCTCTGTATCTGGGATCTTTACAGTTTTGCCAGAAAAAATTGCTCTTTCTTTGTGGCCCAGGAATAATGATTTTAATTAGAGTACGTTGGCGTGTTTTGAGGTGTAAAAACTAACAATCAAAATGATAGCATTATTTCCCCTTTGCCTTGTGTGGGCTTCAGTACATATGAAACCTTGAGGGCCACATTTTGATTGCTGTCTGTTCAAAATCGGGTATGTATAGGATTGCACTTTAGTAAAAATAACTCGGTTGTGCATTTCTCTCTTTGCATCTGGCAGAACCACAGCTGCTCTATGGCTATGTGAAGCATGCTCCTTCTGCACAGGGCACATCTCTTAGCAGCAGGCTTGTGTGTGTGTGCATTAAGAAGATCACTTAAACATGTGAAAAAACCCCCCCAGGCTGATTTTGTTAAAAACTCTTTAGAGTTTTTCTCTCTCACTTTCACCTAATTGTGTCAGTTGTGTTGAGGCATCTGGCTTGCAGTTTAGTGTGCTGGTGCATGGCTTGTTCCCCACTGGGAACAACCCATCCTTGCAATTGGAGAGGGCTGTTGGTGTAGATGTAGCCTCACACTTTTCCTGAAAGAGCCCTTGTGCATGACAAGGCATTGTGTAGTCAACTTGCTTGTGAAAAATCAGTTGTGAAATCTCTGCTGGTGACATCTCTGCTGGTGAAAAAGGCAGCCCTCGTTTTACAGCACAAAGCAGAATAACGGGTCACTAAAATGTAGATAGATTTTTGCCTCTTTGAGTTCGTCTCAGCAATTGTGAGATAAGAGAAAATCTGTGCAGTAGTTTCTATGGACATTCTGGTACAATTTATGTCATTTCATTTTTCAGATAGTTTCCAGCCTCCCCCAATTAAACCAGCATTTTAACTGTGATACGTGCACTGCTTACAAGATGAGACTTTTTCCTATTTGATTCATGTAATTTAATTTTGGCTTTGAATTTTTAAACAAGTGTAATAAATTGAGACAGAGCACAGTGTTCACTCAACATCTGGATGCTTTTGTACATTTCTTAGCTCATTATGATTATCAGTACCAATTTACCATGTTTCTGAGATTTTTACAGGCCATCTACATTACTAATGTTTCTACTCTGCTGAAATGAAGATTTTTCTTTTTTTTTTTTTTTCTTAGCTGGGGTTACAAATGGATTGAAGGGCTTTATAAATGTTGGGGTGACTTTGGCTCATTGCAAGCTCCTGAAAGCTGCTGTGTGTTATTGCAGCTTTGGTGCCCCTTCCCAGGGTCGGTCCCATAACAGTATCTCCCTCCCATCTGCCAGCAGCAGAGGCATCTCCAGACAGCAGCTGTGCAGGGCTGAGACAAACTCTGCTGGGATTTTCTGCAGGCACTCAAATTTCCTCTGTTTGTTCCCTTAGATCTGAGCATGAAAACAGCACTTTGAATGCAGAAAGCTCACCACTATTTGCAATTCCCAATGAAAAGCAATTACTATTGGTGTTTTCTTAACTTCTGTGCTCTTGTAGAGCTTAATGGCAATGCTCTGCCTTTCAGAAGCTTAGATAAAACCATAAAACATATATATTGAAAAGATTTTTGTAGCAAATGAAGCAGTGAGTCTGTGTTTTAAGCTATTTGGCTGGAGCGGGGCTACACTCAAGTCACTGAGCCTCTGCTGCTTAGTAGCTCAAGACAGGTCCAGTACGCTCTTGTGAAAAGGTTCAGAAAGTGGATATATCACGACAGAGGTAGATACAGTAATAATAAAGTCCTTGCACACCATCCTAAGGACTCTCCTTTTCCAGAAAGCCTGGTGACATCACCTTGCCTTCACCATGCTATCTATTCTGATTGCTGTAGGCCTGTTCTTTGGTACAGTAAAACTTGGAACAAGTTCTCCATGAACACAAAGTAGACAAGGACAAAATTTATCTGAAACAGGAGCCTAATGTTGGCTCTGTGACAACCCCATGATAGAACATCTCACTGGCATGGGGTTGTGACTCTGAGAGACCAGTCTCCCCAAAGAAGAACTGCTCTACAAATCGCTAGAACGTGAACAGACTTAGTGGATTATTAGGTACCACTTAGTTTAAATCTGTCCCTTATCTTTTGCAGTGTCCCTGAGGGTGATTTCTTCTCCCTTTTTCTATGAGTCATCACTTCATCTGCTGCATGAGTAAAATGTGGTGTGACTCAACTCAACTTTTGCAGAGCCTTGATAAACAATATATCGATTAAGCTGTGTTTTCGGAGTAGAGAAACCCAGGGTCATCATAAAAACTAAAGAAAAATCTCAAAGGTTTTTTCCTCCTTCAACTGTCCTTAGGCTTCATTGAAGTGCACATCAGTGGGAAGAAGCACAAACACAGCTTTGTGATTCTGGGATGACTATTAAACATATTATGCACAGTACTAATTAAATTGTACTCAGAGCAAAAAGACTTAGGGAAGCGTTTTCTTTTAGCCTACAAATACTTACCACACGTGAACATTATGTCTTTTATTGTGAAATGGCTTAGGAGTACACAAAAAAATTTTTCTTAAGTCCAATAAAGCATTAACTCTTTCTGGACTGGCCTTGATCATTCCCAGGTTAGACCCATCACCAGTGCTCTGTGGAAATTTTCATGCAAATTCAACAACTTTGTCAAAGGAGGGTAATGAACTGTTACGAGCTCTTCAGTACTGGCAGGAGGAGCACTTTCAGCACTAAAGCTATATCAGAAAGAAGCCTCTGAGCTCTGCAGTAGAAGTACATGGACAGAAGTTTCCCCTTACCATACCATCCAGACTGAATCCCAGTGGAGACCTGAAGGGAAGACACTCCTAAGTGCCTAACGTGAGGGATTCACTAAGAGTTTACTGGAAGTCTATAGTCGAAGATTGAAGAGCCTGGTCAGAAAAAGAGGAAGAATTGGGAATGATTGAGAGCAATAGTGCAAGTAATTCCTCTGGAGGGAGTTCTGAGTTATGTTGCTGAAGGCTGTTTCATCTGCCCAGCAATCCTGTTTGAAATTAAGTTGTATGTGCTGATCTCAAACATCATGATTTACAGGTATGCACAAAGAATGCATCCTATTTTTTTCTGATAGTATATGGATACATGTTCTACTATCTGTGAAACACAAAATGATAAGTTGGGGTGAATGTACAGGAGAGCTGAAGTCTATCCAAAAGAATTACAGCTGTTATTATCTGTGTACTCTAACTTTTGTAAGCTAAAGAAGATCCGTTACGTGTATCACCAAAGATGAAGTAGTAGAAGTGTGGGACACACTCAACATGCACAGTTACACAGCTGTCACAGTGATCATAATCTAATTTTATGCCCAAATAGTGTTCCTATATATGTAGTTCTTTGAATTACACCCTTGCATGGATTGTGAACATGATAATGACTTCAATGGATACACCCCTTTAATATGGAAAAGTACTCCCTTGCATCTAGCGAGGCTTTTCGATTTACGATTCAAATGATAATATGATTTTTCATTAATCAATAAAGACAGGAAGACCATCAGAGGAAAGACAACTTGTAAATGCAGATTATATATGAAAAAAATATTCTAAGAATGAAACTCTTGAAAGTACTTTGCATGGGTTTTTTTTTCTTTACTGTTAAATGCAACATCATGACTGGTGAAGAGGCCAGAAAAGTGCATTGTAGAATACCAGATGTCTCTGAATATCTGTAGGTCTTCATATAACTATCAGTGGATCGTGGCAGCAAATTAAATAGTACTATTTTCTAAGATTCATCCATCTGTAAAATAATACAGTGGAAAGTGGAGTTATTACCAAAATAGATAGACTTTTTTATTTCTCAGCTGAGAAAGCAATTAAAGGGTTCATTGAAAAATGCATACTACCTTTTGTGGTCAATGATTCCTCAAACCATTAAATGTCAAAATATTTTTCATAGCTTTTTGCTAAATAATTGAAAGGGAAATCATCCATTGTATGATTATTTTTAAGACAACAATGAAACTGGAGCAAGAGAATGAGTATTTACTTTTACCCAATTGCTTGTCTGCCATCATGAAAACATCCTGTGAGCAATTCGTCATTTGACCTTGAAACCTTTGCATCAAAATTCTTTGATTGCTTTTCCTTCTCTACCAGGAGTTATTTTATTTTGTTAACATGAACGCATAGAAATGTTGAGGCACATTGTCTCTACACCCCATCACTGAAAGGATCTCAGTTTGATTTTCACTGTGGAAGACAGTATGTGAATGTTAAGCTAAGATTTCCTGGTTGACATTTTTAAAGTTGTGTAAACAAAGATAATGATGAAAGTAATTAAGTACCTAGATACTGTTTAAATTTATTTCATACTATATTCCCATGTTTAGGATAAATCCTTAAATTGAGAAGTGGCAAAAAAAGTTGGTTCTTTAGGAAGTGAGAGCAGGCACAGAAAGAGGTTTGTATGCAGAATAAGGTGTGTTGAGGCTGAGTGGAATGAATGAGTCTGCATCACGAGACTTGTCTTAGAAAAACATGCAATGTTTGATCTTTGAAGAAGAGCTATCTCAATATCAAAAAAGCTCCCCAAAATTGTGGCAGGATCATAGAATCATACAATGATAGGGGTTGGAAGGGTTGGAAGGGACCTTTAGAGATCATCTAGTCCAATCCTCCTGCAGAAGCAGATTCACCTAGATCAGATCGCATAGGAACATGTCCAGGTGGGTCTTGAAGACCTCCAAGGAAGGAGACTCCACAACCCCTCTGGGCAGCCTGTTCTGATGGTACTTCCATAGACTTTCATACCTCAAATGTAACAGCAGAACAATGAATTTTCTTGTGTAAACAGTAGCACATAAATTGCAGAAGTTTGCTATGTATTGGTTTTAAGGCTGATCTTTCAATCAAGCAATTGAATTTGTATGCATAAATGCTTTTATTAACCAGTTCAAAAAAGAAGATACGTTGAACTAAATATGTTAAAATTGATGTTACACACAACTTTAAACAATGTTCAGCCCATCAGAATCCTTTCCATTGTGATTTCTGTACCCATTCTCTACAAGCATTACCATTTTAGTGGGTGGCACTTTGCTAAAAAGAATTGAAGAGTTAGATCTGATGACAGGACATCTTAACATCATATCTAGAAGGATAAAACCTCAGTTTCGTAGGACTGAACTTAAAACACTTACCTGAGATATTTAGGCAGGCTCAGCCTAGTTCATTGGAGAATAGTTATTTCCAATGATCCTTCATCCTGGAGAATTTTATTAATATATATTAATCTACCAGTTTTCCAGTTTAGTGAGGAGTAAAGAATCCATCCTAACAGTTAGAGAAATCACAGTGTAGTAGAAGATGCCCTTATAAGGAGACTTAATTTGAAAGGTGGCTTAGGCCAAGAAAAAAAGGACACGTTTTAAGCTACCTTCCATCAACCTGACCTCTAGATATGCAACTAATATACTGGGGAGGGGGCCTCAGGGATGCTTTTCATAGAATCACAGAATGGTAGGGATTGTAAGGGACCTTTAGAGATCATCTAGTCCAACCCCTCTGCAGAAGCAAGTCCACCTAGATCAGGTCACACAAGAACACATCCAGGAGGGTTTTGAAGACCTCCAGAGAAGGAGACTCCACACCCTTCCAAGGCAACCTGTGCCAGGGCTCCCTCACCCTCACAGTAAAATTGCATGCATACGAGGAAACATCTGAAAAACAGCTGTTACCATAGGATAAATGTCTGTTCTTTATCAGCACGGATGTGTCTGTGTTCATTTCTTTACAGCAAATCAGGTTAGCATGATATTAAAAACCAAAAGGTAAAAATTTAAGAAGCAAATTGAAATGGGGAACCCCTACTGGACCAGTTTCACTAGCAAACCTGAAACACCCAACAGAACAAATACATATCAAACTGCTCTCAGCAACAAGAAGAAATGAAGCTAAACAGCCTATGCAGTTTTACCAATGACTGCTTTCGTGGCTGGCAGCACAGTAGACCTTGAAAGACATGTGAGAGAGCATCAACTGGGGAAAAAAAAAGAATCCTAGTCTCAGCACCATGCACTTCACATAAGGGAGAAAGATTAAGGTGTGCCTGGATGTTCTGCACTTGAAAGTAATATATTTGTAGGAATATATTTTATAGCACTTGATCTTGTGGCATCACTAGCTACATTCAGACAATTTCCTTACCCTACTGGAAGGGGTTCAGACATTGCAACAAATTCACCATGAAGAGCTGGCTAATTTTTCAGAAAGAAATACTCCCTCCCACACAATACAGCTGAAAACAGCAGCCACACAGGACTAGGAGGGGAACAAAGAGCTGCCAGAATTCGAGAGCTGCCAGGTTGGACAGGAACCAAGATGAGCCATGCTGTGATATGGTACCAGATGCCTCAAATGAAGGCACCAGAAAACGGCACATGACAAGTATGGGATACTTTCCACTCCGAAATATGTCTTCCACTTGTGGTGGAAACTGCACATCTCTGTAATTAGAAATCCCCTTTGCCACAGAAATGAGGAGGGCTTCCAAATCATCTTGTCATTAGTTTGGGATATTGTTTGATGTCTTTTTTGCCTATGTGTGTTCTTAATATCTCTTATTAAGGTTTGAATATTTATTTAGATTTTGTCTCCTGTGCCTTGTACAGCTCTAGGCATCCTGTCAGTGATAGCTGTCACAATGTTTAGAGGAAGCAGTTTATTTTTCTCATGGGTTTAATTCAGTTTTGAAAGCACTTATTTTCTTATGGAGATGCTGGGATTGCTGGAACTTGTTCTACTGACGTTTGTGTTCTGGTTTTAGGTACATTCTATATTTACCTGTTTGTCGTTGCTGTGATCCTTATGAGATTAATAGTACCTTGAAGCAGACAATATTTTTCCTATTTTTTTTACTTTTCAGATGTATCTGTATGCATAAACACCCACATATAATACATATATAATACATACTTATACATACGTCATGATGCTTATGTATATCATGAGTGTAATACCATCAAGAAAGAATGTACTGGACATCAGTACACTTATCAGGCTGTATTACAGACTTCATTTCAACACTGGTTTTCAACACTTTTTTATTTCTATGTTTTTTTCCAGGGGGAGTTTGAATCTGAAACAAGACTGTATTTCTTGAAGACTTATTTGACTGGTCATTTAGCCTCTTCTTAGCCTTAGGACACGTGCTTGTAAAGCATCGCATTAAAGGCTGCATCCTGCTAGCAGCAGAAGTCATTCGATATCAAATGAATTTTGTGGGAATTTAAGACCTCAAGCACCTTGCAAGAATGAGCCATAGTTATCATCTGCCAAGGTCCCGCATTACAAAACCACGAAGCAGAAGGGATCCTATAGCTCTGCACAAATTAATGTGAACTTAGATACAACAGAAAAAAGTGATGCCCCATCCTCCTGACATCCACCATTTAGATATTTAATATTTAGATATTTAATATTTATTTGGGGCACCCTTTTTTTTTCTGTTGTATCCAGTGACAGGATGGGAGGTAACAGAAAGAAGCTGGAACACAAAAAATTCTTAAATATAAGAAAAAGCTATTTTACTGTGAGGGTGAGGGAGTCCTGGCACAGAGTGCCCAGGGAGGATGAGGAGTCTCCTCTGGAGGTTTTCAAAAATGTCTGGACATGTTCCTATGTGACCTGATCTAGGTTGACCTGCTTCTGCAGGTGGGTTGGACTTGATGATCTCTAAAGGTCCCTTCCAACCCCTACCATTGTATGATTCTGTGATTCTAACTTTTCTGTTGGTGGGTCAATAGAGATCTACACTTTATGGATATCAGAACTGGACAATGAGTAGTGCTGCATCTATATTGACTTAGCTAGCTGGCAATGAGATGAGACTTGAAATCATGGAGACATGGGGATTCAGTCATTTGCCTCTTTAGTGCTCCTAGGGGGAGTTCGGGGGAACCTGGAAAGCTGTTTAGGCTCAGTCTAAGCTATAGAAGCTGTGCAAGGCAGCACATAGGAAATTTGGCCTGGACCAACAGGAAGGTATAGTTGTAACCTCACCTGTTCGACATCACACTATGCCACTAACCTATGGGGGTAAGTGTTTGCATTCACCAGAAAACTGATGCAGGCTATTACATTTTTTCATGTCTTGGTTTCACAAGTCAGTGGTTATCTGGTTTTGAAATAGTACAAATTCATCCCCTGCTGTGTGATTAAGCAGCGAGGCGAACCAGAGATGAGCAGTTCCACATTGCAGGGCCAGGTGAGGTATGACCATCATGCTGATGGGTAGAAAAGCCCTAACTCAGCCCGGTGTCTGCCCTTTGGGGGTTTGATGGGGGGTTTTCTGATTCATGTGTGGAGATCACTGCTTTAGAGTTTAGCTTAATTGTCTGGGAAGTTAAAGGACTTTCATTGTCTGTATCAACACACCATGGAGAATACAATTTTGGCACAGTGAGATTGACCGAATGTAATGTGCAGAAAAAAGAGACTTGCCAGTGCTTGGGGAGCAAGGGAGTGTGATCGTCAGGCTGCAGGGTGGACAAGGTGTGGGATATAGAATAATGGGGGCTTCCAGATCTTTTATCCCTTTCCATTTCCCTGAGACAGCCTCAGTTGTTACAATGAGAGCCTTTGAATTGTGCAGTTTGATTAACTGCTACACCTTTCTAGAAAAAAAATCTATTTCTCTTAGAGAAATTATGAATTAAAATCAAGATGAAAATTCTTTATAATCATGAAATGCTGATTGATGTTGCTATTTGGAGCCTGAAAGTCTGCTGCCTGGCTTGAGATGGTTTAGATGAGACGTAGCTTAGTGGTGGGCTTAGCAGTGTTAGGTTAGGGGTTGGACTTGATCTTAAAGGTCTTTTACAACCAAAATGACTCTGTGATTCTATGAGATGGTTGTGTTGGGAGGAGGCAGGGTGCCTGAACTGGAGAGGGGCTTTCCTTCCTATCCAGCCAGCCAGCATGGCAGCTGTAGTGGGGTGACTGCATCTGTGCTCTCTCACATGGCACTTTGAACAACCCAGAATAACCTCCAGCCCAGCTGGGCCAATCTGATGCCTCAGCCATCACTATTTAAGAAGGGAAATCTGCAGCTGAAAGAGGAGGAGTGGTATAAGATGGAGGTGACCATGCAGACCCCACAGTCAGAGAAGGAGGAGGAGCATTGGACCAGAGACCTCTCTGCAGCCCATGATGAGAACGCAGCTGTGCCCCTGCAACCCATGGAGGGCAATGACAGGACTGAGAGCCACCAGCATCTTTGGATGAATGTGATTGGATGGGCTAGAGATTGTGGTTTATGGCCCATAAACACATGGTTCATCATAATGTCCTTGACTAGTTTCGGTTTGTTTCCAGGTATGAGTTAACAAAACAGCCAAAGAAGTTACTTTTCCAGCACATTTTTCCCTATGAGGACTCCTTGCAGTTTGCAGGGATGATTGCAATGGTGGGGGCAATCTCTCAAGCCATGGTTAGTGAAGGAGATGGCTCACAAGACTTGCTCTGCCTTGTGCTGCAGCTCCGTCTGTGGGGAAACTGAGGATTTGGAGTTGCTGATTAATGGCATTTTCAGCATGAAATGCATCCTCAGCACAGATGTCTTTAAAAAGACTCAACGTTTATTTATTCATTCCTTTACTATGTGATAACGTATGCAGTTAACATTGTACTTCAAAGGCACTTTCATGTTCTAAGGGAGAAGTGTCAAATAATGCTGTAGAGAGGTGTTTTTCTGTTTGTACTGTGTTTGGGTTTATGTTGCTTTTTGTGAGGCTTTTTTTCTTGATAATCCAAGCTATTTCTGAACTGATTATTTCAGAACTGTGGGATTTGTTGCTGCATACTTTGCGTCTGTGGCGATTATTTGTCTGAATCCTTCTACTTTAGTCTAAAGCCAATGAAAAAGTCTCAGCAGTAGCAAAATAAGTAGTGACCTGGGTTAACCTCTGTGGCTGGAGCAGCTCAGGCTGTAGCACATTCCCCATAGAGGGCCTGGGGAAGAGGAGTACTATGCAATGCTGATGCAGAGGCCTCATAGCAAGTTTTTCATTATACCCTAAGTGTCCCACAGTGATCTCTGTCCCTCAGAGAACTCGTCTCTGTGTTGCCTTCTAAGGATTGCTCAGGAGCAGACTGTCACTTAATTCTGATTATCTATGATAGGGATCGCAGCCTCTGAGCGCTGTGGAAACATGAAAAAGACTCATGAGGCAGATTATCCCGGCCTTCTCGTACGCCTGCTCCATGTCTGGATCTGACATGCTCATGAGTGGTAGAGGCTTCCCTATATTTGACTTTTGTACTGTGCTTACTGCTAAATGATTTTCCTCAGCTGTTCTCTGGATCTTCTATTCTGCATGTTAAGTCCAATTTTTTTTTGTCCAGTCCAACACAGGTTTGGGTAAAAGATTGTTCTCTTTCTCTTTGCAGCATCCTTTTACAGTCTTGAAAGCTTTATTATATTCCTCTCAGCCTTCTCTTTAGGGTAAGTAATCACACTTTTTTCAGTCTTTCCTCATAAGAAGTGCCTTATAGACCTCTTATCATTCCTGTTCACCTCCTTCTGAATCACAGTGCCCACGATCTTCTGCATCTTCAAGCTGCAGTTCTATTTTTATATTCAAGCACAGGGGTGACTTTTTCAGAACAATGAGGGCATTGTTGATTCAGGTTCAGCTCTTGCTCTGCACTAATCCTTAGATCACCCCAGCACAGTGGCTGTGTAACTAGTGGTTAACCCTTTAACTAGTGGTAACCCTTTTGTGTTTGTTAATGAGCATTCCTGCCTAGGTGCAATAATTTCCATTTGCCTCTAGAAAGGAACCTCTTCTAAAAAAAAAATAAAATTAAGTGTAGCTTTGATTTGTCAGGAAAGCTCTGAGCTTTGTCCTCCATTGCTGTTACTGAGAGGAGAGTGTCCTGCTTAACCTTTCCTTAGGTATTTGAGAGATGCTTCCCTTTCCCACCAGGAGAAGAAGTTGACTCTGTCCTGCCCAGCTCTGGGGTTGTTCTTGTAAGTTCTAAGATCCTTTGGGAATCTGCAGTGTTCCATATGGTAACTATCCACAAACTACAAGCTCTGCTGTCTGTCATTACTAGTCATCATACTATTTACTATCCAAAATGTCTTGCAATAGACCTTAGCCAGAGCACTTTACAGTCAAAAGACAGAAGTATCCTCCAGACAGAAGGAGACAGCAAATGTATCCCAAGACAAACATATAAATCAGAATAGCTGAATCATACTCTGGAAGTGCCAGTCTATATGACCTGACTTAGAAAGGAGCATGGGGTGGCTGTCTCAGACATAGTCGGGGCTCATATGAATCCCAGCCTACATTTTTGTTGGTCATTTTACTCAGTAGAGTGAAAAGGTCTCACAAAGAACCTCATTTTCTACTGACCTAAGAAGAGGACTCTGTTTCTGATTGTGTTACTGAAATGAGTGTAATAAACTATCAGCTATGGGGAAACCACTGCTGCTTTCTAAGTCTGTGACTACAGACTTGAAGTCTATGCATCTATTAGTTCTCTTTAGTCCAAAAAGAGGTGATCTGTTCACTGGAAAGACCACTAAAGTCTTTCTGTGGACTTCAGAGGGAACTCAGCCACTGTGTTTTTCAGAAGAGGAAAGGCACATGTTTGGACAAGGAGAGGAAATTGCTTCATGGGTACCATCACATTTGGTTCTTTGATGGTTAAATGGTAAGTTGCATTAGTGTAGCTCACTCCTTTTGTTGATATTATTGTTCCATGCATTTTCCTGGTGTGTGTTGTGCTCTTAGGAATGGAAGTGACTCTGAGTCAGTAACACCCTACTTCATGAACAGTTTTGATTTCAATGAAATGGTTCGGGAATGACGTTAATGTATATAGAATAATCTAATAATGTAATAATATTATAAGGATAAAATACATCCTCTGTACATATGTGTATGTGTGTATATATATGTATCTCCCTCATAGCCTCTCCTGTATTCAGATTTTCTTGCCATCTGTAGTATTGTTGTGTTGGAGTAATCCTGCTGGGGAATACTCAGACACTGCCTTTCTGACAGTACATGTTTTTTCTTGCTACTACACTCATTATTCACTGACCATAGCAGCAGTAAGCCTTCCACTCAACATGATTCACCAGAGACTCTTGTTTTCCTTTCATGATCAGTTCCTCGGGAGTCTAGAAGTTGCAAAGAGAGATGCTTTGAAACTTGGTTTCCTTTTTGTCAAAGCGAGTTGTGCCTACTCTATTGACAGCAGCCAGTTATCAGCAAATTTCCAGATCTGTCTATATTGTTTACAGTCCTCATGCTACTGAGAGATGTAAGACCCTGTGAAACGACAGAAGGGAAAGCATCTACTTATAATAGTCATAAAGCTATATAAAAAGGAAATGGTTTTTCAAGGGGATAACTGACTAATGAGAAGACAGAAAAACTCTCCACGGGGTAGACTGAAATTGCTCCCAAGCACTACTAATGTTATTGTGTTTGTATGTTTTGCTCAGTAGAGAGCTTAAAGACTTTGTAGCACAAGGTATTGCATAAATATAAGATATTGCCGTTGATTTCTACAGGGATGATGCATCAGTTGGCAAAACTTCATCTATCTTGACTATAAGATATTTCAAGCTATTGTGTATGAAGTGTAAAGGCTTGAATTTATTTGTTCTCTGGTTCTTGCACAATGCCTGCAAAATCCTCTTTGACCTTGAGAAACTGAGTTTTGAGTTTCCAGAGCAGGATGGCAATAACAAGACAGGGAGATATGTGGGTAGGATGATGGTCTATATGAAAACCTGTCCTGTTCAGAGACTGATGAAAAGATAACTTCATCAAGGAAAAGAAGTCACTGGTTTCTAACATCTTTGTTGTCCCGTTAAGCAATGAGGGAGAACATCAGCCCATACAGATGATTAAACTTCCCTGCTCCCCATAGGACTGGCTGCTAACAAGCAAGGTCAGAGGCGGATAGGCAAATGTATGTTTGGGAAGGCATTGTTGTTCTCCACTGGTGCATGTACACTGTTCACATTTGGTCCTGGGAAACTGGCTTTAGGTGGCCCTGCTTGAGCAAGGTGATTGGACTGGATGACCTCCAGAGGTCCTTCCACTGTCAACCCTGCTGTGATTTTACCTGAAAACCATGCAAGCTCCTGACCAAATTTTCCAGTAGCCATTTACACTCCACTTTGTGTTGGCGTGATGACAATGTGTGACGGGAAATGTGTTGTTATTATGGCACCACACCTTCTACTAAATGTGTCACAAATGCAATGCAATATGCAATATTGTGACCTGCATAGCACTTATCGGCTTAACAAGCTAAAATGTATTTGATGGTGTTATATTTGCTTTTTATTTGCACTTGTTTGTTTGTAAAATTCAATCATTTTCAATTGGCCTGGCTGTTGTTAGTGCAGGTTGGTTCTGATGAATATTGAACTTAATGTAATTTGAGAATGATTAAATATGATATTTGACCTATTAGTTTCATTTTAATGTCTTGGACGTCTTCACAGAGAGTTTTGTCTTCATGTCCATTGAAGGGGAAGATCAGTTTCCAAGCAAGCTGCAGTGCTACAAGCTACATTTTCTGAAAGAAAGAGAAAAACAGTTTAGGAAAATATATAGCCTGTCAGTCTGTGCTTTTTCTAGTCTATGATGTGAAGGGTCTTTCAAAGACTGAACACATCACACATCAGTTGGTATAAACAGGTCATACTACGTGCCATGCATTTTTGATTGTATGCCATTTTCATTTATTTTTCCTTATTTTGAGTAGCATCCCCGAAGTTTAAGCATGAAAAAGCCTAGTGGATTTATCACCCAGCAGGTATTCGGTGACAGCGCTTGCCACAGGGATTATAACTCTTCTCTCCTGTCACTTTCTCCTTGAGCACAAACTACACAGCCTGGGAATTTAGAACATCAGCTAATGAGGGATTAGAAGCATGTAATTTTTAGAACCCTTCTACTGTCAGGAGAAAAGATAATAGTAGGTTTCCTCTGTCATTCACACCAACCTGATCTTCAGGACACTTCAGTTTGAAGCTCTTATTTTCATGTCAACTATATGGCATTTCCTGGTCAAGCTCTTTGTACCCTGTAGGAATGACAGGGCAAATTCAGCTCTAAGAGGTGTCTCAGAGGAGACTCGATGGTTTTTTGGACTGCAAAACAGATGCAGAACAAAGTATGGTGCGTATGTGCACCACTGCACCTGTTAAGTGGATGCTTCCTATACAGAACTCCTTAGTGGTAAGGACTGGAGATTTTGGTGTATGTGGTTCCAAATGACCTTCGAATTGTCTTAAAGGTGTGCTTTGCCAAACAACAAAGGAGATAGCACAAAGAAACCATAGAGCAGGTGAAAATCTGACAGGAATGGATCCACGGTGGACCTTGGGCAATAGCTACTACTTCTGATGTTCAAAGAATGTGAAACCTGTGTGTGGCTTTGTCCTCTGAGACCAGCTCAAGGTTTTATCCCTTTTCCTTAGTGGTGCAATTCATTTATTAGTACAGTGAGAGCTTTGAAAGACTTTTTAAAAAAATTTTCTTATTCTCACTATCCTGTTCCAGTTGACTCCAGTCTCCTCTGGAGCCATTCAAAACCCAGCTTGATGAGTTCCTGTGTGACCTACTCTAGGTGGTCCTGCTCTGGCAGGGGGGTTGGACGAGATGATCTTTCAAGGTCCCTTCTAATTCTTAAGATTCTGTGATTCTATGATTCTGTGACTCACTGATCACATTGTTCCACACCATAGATACAAGTGAGGTCTGTCTTTTTGAACTAAACACTCAGGTGCAACAAGACAAAAAATGTCACAAAATCCAAACTATGACTAAGTACTTGGAACTAAATGAAAATGCTAAGTTACCAGAAACCATACTCACGTGGATTTTTTCTGTCCTCTTGAAGTATCTCAAATTGAAGGAAAAACTTGTTAAATTTATTGGGCATTTTAGTTTCTAGGGTTTTTGGCAGACTTTCCTTTACCTTTCCTTTGGTAAGGACATGACGTACATTACTTAGTGTTTGAACTGGTTGAAAAGGATGTTCACTTTTGTCCTTTTCTCCTCTTCTATTTGGGGTGGAGAGTCACAAAATTCTGTCTGGGAAGGGAAGGAAAAATTCTAAACCCAAACCATCCCCATTGCCTTATGCTTCTGACAAAGTGAAAGTCAGGACCCTTAGAGTAGAGTTTTAGAAGATGATTTTGAGGGTATTCATTGAATCTCTAAGGTCAGCAGACATCTCCTCCAAGAGACAGCTCTGGCAGGGCTTGCACAGAATGAGTACAGCTGTTTTTACCCACACATCTGTGAAATCATGTCTTCACATTTCCAGGATGGGTGAGGGAGATGTACTAACTATACTTCTGCTTTTGAAAACAGAGTCTAAGGCCTATGTTTTTTCTTGTATGTTTTCCTAAGGTGCTCTTTAGAAGACTGGTGTTAAAAGTTATAAAGAGATTTAGACATAGTAAGAGTTAAAACTGATGAAAGCATAAGACATGTCATGTTAAAAGAGCTCATCTTCTGCACTTGTAGAGAAGAACATTTTTAGCAAAGTAGCAGAAGTCTAGTAGCAGTGGCAAGGGACAAAGCATTTTGACCTTGAATTTAATCTCATCCTCAATACCATGATTCAAGCAAGTAAGATAAATAACTCCATGCCCTTTGAACACAGACTGCTGTGCACAGCAGGTGCTTTCCAGAAATGCGGATATTCTGTCCAATCTCTCCAAAGACACAAAGGCTTTGGGCAGAGCTCAAACCCTCTTATAAACACAGTCAAGACTCCTTCTTTGTTATTCAGCTATTTTAGCTGACATCTGTACTAATTTATCTTTTTTAAAGTCTGTTCCGCTGGACTGCTGCCTACAGCTGGACTGTGGAAAGGAGTTACACAGGAGTGCTCTGAACAGATAGTTGAGCAAGTGCAGTCACCAAAAGCAGAGACCTTTTGACAACTTCAGCACTTCCAAGTACTGATTACTGGCAGTGGCAATCATTTCTAATGTACTCCCTGCCTGTAGGTATTGACGTGTTTGTTCTGATTCTCAGTCTTTGTTTAGGGCTGATTACTGTGATCACTTTTTCTGTTGTAGGTTTGCACATCAGCAGTTTAATTACAAAGACAGTTCTCTCTTAAATGTCAGCTTGCTATATTTTTGCTGTCCCTGTAGCCATTAATGCCTTTGTACTGATTCACAGGCATGGTTTTACGCAGTAGACCTTGCTACCAACCTTGACATCAAGATTATTTGTCCTTCTCATTTAAAACAGGAAAAAAAGAAAAAGAGCTCCTGTTTTTCCTGCGATACGAAAATGTTTGTGTCATGTTTATGCATGTACATTTACAGTTGTGTGTGAGCAAGATATATATTCATGACAACAGGGGACATTTATTTTGATGAATGGCAATATGTTGCTTAGTGATTCATCAGGTCACGTCACATTGTCACTAAGCAACAAGATGTGATCTGACAACACTATGAATCTTTTTTCATGTGTTTACTAGTTTCTTAGAAGTGTAAGTATTTTTTGCCCCAACCACTAGTAATTAACTGTGAAATTATATTTAATGCTTTTATTTTCACAGTTTCTGTGGTTGTTGCTTAGACTGTCTTCAGTTTGTTTTCACTGTCTTCATCTCAGATATCCCAGAAGGCAGTACTCTCAGTTGCTCCAAGTGAGAAATACAGCTAAATGGTATTAAAAATACTGTTGTTTTTGTTGTTAGATTTTGTGCACTTCTAGCACTCATCACTTACACACCAATGCTAAACAGTGACAGTTATTCAATCTGTTGATTCTCTTATGAAATGACAAAGATATTTTTAACTTGGATCATGATTTATTAAGTAAAAATAACTGTGTTTTCATCTGACCCAGACTGCAAAGGAACTACTGACCACAATGAGTAGACGATGTATCTTGCCAGACACCCTGCTCCTGTAATCCATGTGGTCCTTCTGCCAAGCCACCCCTTCTCAAAAGAGCATTCTTCTTTTCCTACAAGTGGCAGACCATGTACTTTTTGGAGTGAATGGTGGACTCAGATGCTACTCAGCCTTCCAAGTGTCCTCCACACCATATGCAGAAACATCTTGTGACTCACAGGAGTGACTCCAATGTACAGCCATATGTTGGCTTGAAATCTTTTGAGACTTGAGATCCTGTAACATGGACAATTTGGTAGGAAAGCTAATGGAGCTCTAACTTGCTCAGAAATTTCCAGTTCACTGCCTCTAGCATTCTCTGTACTGTCCTGAGCATTAGAACCACAGAAATGCTTTTGCTCTGCAATGGCAAGACACGTGCATGTGGACACCTTCCTGCTTCTCATAGCTTGTGGGTTTTACAGGAACTCTTTTATGTCTTGGGGAGAGTCAAGAAACAGAATTGAATGTTCTGGGCCCCTCAATTCAAGAAGGACAGGGAGCTGCTGGAGATAGTTCAGTGCAGGGCCACAGAGATGATGGAGTGGAACATCTCCCTTATAATGAAAGGCTGAGAGAGCTGGGACTCTTCAGCTTTGGAGAAGAGGAGACTGAGGAGTGACCTCATTGATGTTTACAAATATGTAAAGGGCAGGTGTCAGGAGGATGGAGCCAGGCTCTTCTCAGTGATGTGCAGTGATAGGACAAGGGGCAGTGGGTACAAGCTGAAACATAAGAGATTCCAAAGAAACATAAGGAAAAACTTCTTCACAGTGAGGGTGAGGGAGCACTGGAACGGGCTGGCCAGAGGGGTTGTGGAGTCTCCTTCTCTGGGGATATTCAAAACCCACCTGGACAAGTTCCTATGTGACCTACTCTAGGTGATTCTGCTCTGGCAGGAAGGTTGGACTGGATGATCTTTCGAGGTCCCTTCCAGCCCTTAAGATTCTGTGATTCTGTTTTATGTTTGGGGTCCACTTGGGTCACTTGGCCAGAAGACACTTGCTCATCTTAACTGAGGCTAAGAATGAGGTAAATATTAACTCCGGGTGGCATGCTGATGAACTCTGCATAGAGTAGGGTATGGCTAAAAATAGAGTTGCTGTATCTCACTAAAAAAAAAAAAGAAAAAGAAAAAGAAAAAAAAAAGTTTTGAAGGGCAAGAGTAATGATTAACTCAGCTGGCACCCTCCCAGACTTTGCTTGCACGGTTCCAGTATAGTGCAGTCTTGGTTCTGATCAGGCTTTCTGAGTTTTATTGGAGTACAAATGTTGCCTAAATCAGAAACAAATTAGGCAGCTTCTGCCTGCTTAAAAAGTAGAATCAACTGTCTTAAAAGAAGAAAAAAAACTCACTTGACACCAGGGCAATTTCACATTTCTTTCAAATGTGCAAACATTGGCATTGCCCTCAAGTGGTGCTGTCTTCGTGGGTGATAGGAAGTACGTATGTATTAGTAGCTGCCAATGTGATTTCAGTGCTGTGCTCTATAATAGTTATCTTGCATACTGGTGTGAGCCACTGTATGAAGCTGATCCAGGCAAAGTGAGCCTTCTGTGCCTTCCTCACAACTCCCTCACCTCCCTCTGCTGTGGTCTCTGCTGCAGGCTGTGAAGATGAGGGATGGTGGCAACTACCCTGAGCATAACTGGTGTTGTGGGGGAGCAGGTACTATGCAGGGAGCACCCATCAGCCCCAACGGGTGCCAAACCTATCCTATGGCCTCACTGACCTGGTCTGAAAAGGTTAATCAATACAATATGGTTGATGTCATACCTAGCAGAGGAACAGAGTGCATCAAACAGAATGGTATAGCAGCACTATCCACAGGCTCCCAGAGCAATCACTGCCTCCTGGTCCTCCCTTACCTTCCCAACAATGTTTCAGAAGTCATTAGAATTTGGCTTGCTTCGTGCAACACAAGTGAACAACTTCTTGTAGAGAGGCCTCTCTTTTAATGCATAACCTCCCTGAAAAAAAAAACAGTAAATACAGAATTGCTTGTTGTGTCTCACGTCTTTCACAAGATTGTGTTCACTGTGCAATACCTTTCTGAAAAAATTAGGAAATCAATGAATTGAGTATGTAAGTCTCGCTACCTAGAGTGCTGCAAATTGGAAGGTACCTCTTCCCCCTCAGTTTGGAGGGGAAATCTAGTGCAACAATGCTCATAACCTCTCCTTCACACTTTCCCCACCTTCTCTTCTTTGCAAAAGATGAAAAGAGCAACACTGACTAATTTTAAAGCTATTTTTAAAAAAATAACTCCTAAGACAATCTCTGTTTGGTTCAATTTACCAAAGCCCTCTATTGCATACTTATCCATTCTCAATTTAGCCCACTGATTGAAAGTCTTCAAGGAAGCATAAACTGACTGATGTAATTTATATTCTGGAAACGGATGCACTTTATATGTGGCAGGAAGCTCTAACTTGTTCCGTCATGGATTCACTTCTACATTTACCTCCAGTGTTCAGAATATACATCTTGAGGGAACTGGGTGAGGAATCCAGACTTTGCCCTTTTGTATCTAGAGTAGCTCAGAAAGGATTGGATTGGATTGGATTGGATGGGATTGGTAGTGCACAGCCATCTTAAAATACCAGTTTGTTCTGTAAAAGGAACAAGGATGCAGAAACAGCCATGTTACTTGTAATTCAGTCCAGTGGATGTATGACTGATGGATGATGCTGCCAGATCACAACCCACTAATACATTGTCTGAGAAGTGAAAGGAAACTTCTGTGTGGAATCCCATATTGCTAATGTTGAATTACTGTCAGGCCATAGACTCCAGCTTCTGTAATCACCCATCCTGCTGGGCACAGTCTTTATCACTTTATTGGCCAGGGCCAATTTGCATGCTCTTAGAGAAGTCTCTATTTAGCATGAGCTGGGTATGATTTCCAACAGACTGCTTGTCTGACACCATCTCATCAGGGAGGCCAAGGTAGTTGTAGGGTGTGTGCAGGCTGCCCCAGAGCCAAGGAAAGCCCCGCACACATGTAATTTACAGGAACAGATGCAGTTTTGGTATTGGGAGTACACCTGATTTCTTGCAATAATTTGCAGATTTGTTGTAATCACCAGTGTAATTAACACTGGTTGCAAACTGTGCTGTATTTTCTGGGTCTTACCCACTGAAAATGGCTGTCACCATCCATCTTCCAAGAGGAGGCAGTGCTCTGATGAACTGACTGGGCTGGTGAAACAACAGGCATCATGAAAAGACAAGAAATCTGCCAAGCTCCTTCTTGGACTTGATGGGAGAAAATGTTTCTAGCATAGGTTTACAGAAGGCTTTTTAATTTCTTTTTTGGACTGCCGTGCAAGTGTTAATAAAATGTTCCTCATGCAACAGCTTTCTGTCCATCAGTGCAAGTCTCTTGCATATATTAAAAAGACTCAGTCGGTGGCATTTTATCACTTCTCTTGAGGTTTGCACCTAAGTGCACTGAAAAACTTTTAAGACATAACAGCAGAAGAGATGGGCTATTTTGTTCAGCAGCAAAAAGAGTGGCCTGAATCCCTGCACTTCAGGCTGGTGGTGCCTCTGTCCAAATTCAGCCTATCCCAAAAATTTCCTTCTGTCTGGACAATTTAAAACCTGGAAGAAGGAGAATGAAATCAGGTAGACCAGCAAAGGACCACTATGTGATGAATAAGACAATAGTGGTTCCAGCGTTTAAATTGCTTTAGGTGTCACCTATTCATCAACTAGATGTGTTGATCAGCCACCAACTGCTGCTTGCTGCCTATGCCCAGGTGTGAAAGCAGCTCCCTCTACCATTGCTAATTTGCAGAAAGTTTTCTGTGTAATGAATCACTGTGAAAGACACAGGGATTTTGAGGAAACTGTATCTATTTTAATGTAAAGTTCTTATTTTTGTGAGCTCAGAACCTGTTTACATCTTTAGTGTCACAGCATTTGCTTGAGGTTATTTTTCATCCTGGAGGAACAAGCTAATCAAAAGAATCAGACTGAAGTCCCAAAGCTCTCTGTCATGTGCTCAAATCTTTATGAGTGCTAAATTACCTCTCAGATATGTCACCTTACTGTTTCAGTTGCTAGGAAATACATTTTCATGCAATTTCTAAGAAGAACAAATAGTTAATGGAGATTAATTGGATGAGACAGAAGCAATTAATTTAAACACACAAGAATTCAGAGGTCTGTTAGAGAAAGAATGTTGTTTGTGGCTGATAACGTTTTGTATAGTTGCAATTAGGACAGGACAAAATTGTACAAATTCAGAAAGATCTTCTTGGATTAGCAGGCAATTTTTTTTCTCCATGCACAAGTGTAAAAAACCTTTTTGATATAACCACTCAGGAAGGATGACTTCCCACCTCTTGTGTGTGTGTAGACAACTATCCACAACCACATGCAAATTAATCCTTAGTGGAACTTGTTATTTGTGTCCAACCCAGAACTGCTTTTAGTGCAGCCTCAAACTTGCCAGGCTGTGTCCAGCAAGCTGCCAAGAGTGGAAAAGTCTTGAAAGCTGTGAAAGCTGTATGTCCACCCAGTGCTGTTAATGAGGAATGTGAGGAGGGAATAGCAGTGAGACAGACATGCTCTTTGTCCTTCCCTAAGCCTATTCACAGGGAAAGCCAGTGCTTCAGTCTGGGAGGGAGCAGCACAGCCCATAATGTCTCTTCCTCCACCACTGTCTTTCCCCAAAGGAGAGGCTCGAGCACAGTAGGTGCTGCGGTGGTACTTGTACCTCTCCATTAATCCTGTGGGGTCTGAGGGGCAAAATGAGTCCTGCCAACAGGAGTGTATGTGAAGGCAAGTTAATTTGCCCAGCTTAGCTTGATTATGAGGCCAAGGTTAGGAAAACCTCCTGATGTAGGACATTGTATTCTCATGCCAGTGTCTCCCTGGGGTGAGAAGGAAGCCAGATACCACTGAATCTTATTCCATTGTCTGTCTTGTGAGTGTGGGAGTGAAATGAAATGGCATCAGTAACAAACAGCAATGATCTCTTTAATTTGTGTCCTTGCTTTGTGGAGTTAACTGGTACCTATTGTGTTGAAAACCAGAATATCCCAGTGACAGGAAAAAGCCATTGATGGTAGCTTAGCTTGGGATGGTTGGTTCATTTATTGCCCCCAAGTGTCTATTCACTCTCAGTTCATGGATATCTGACCGCTCAGAATTCAGGTCCAGAGCTCCTCAGTTTGATATTTTAAGAGAAATCATCATTGATTTTCAATGTCTTAGATCATAAATTTGAATCCTGAGAATCTGTTTCAGAAGAAACTCAGACATCCATGTAAGCAGAGCCAATAATTTTGACAGCCTTTCCAAGCTGATCTGCACTTGCTTGGCACTCAGAGCTCTAATAAACTTAAATTGTCCACAGACATGTCCCATAGGCTGCTGATAGAAGACAGATACGTAAAGGAAATAAATATGAATTAGGGTAAAATGCAGAAATCTGAAAGGGATCAGTAACAGGGAGTGGAGGTGAAGTGCTACTGGGGTAACGAGGTGTCTTAGGAGGACCGAATTTAAATCTTGCTTGAACTTCTTCACAGGCCCTATTTGTCTGTGCTACAGAATAGCTGACAAATACTGCATAGTAAAGACCCACAGTTGAGGTAACAGAAGATTTCTAAGCTAAAAATCCTGAGCACTGGCAAATGTCCATGGACACTCTGCTTGTTACATACCTGGTGCTTGCTAGTATTGGTACAGCACATGGCCCACTGCTGTGCCTCCCTGCTTAACCCAAGGAAAATGAATGAGGACTGGAATTAAATTTGTGTCTTATATGAAGCAGTGGAAAATCTGAATCAGCCCAAACATAGAACTAGAAAAGCCACTTTAGCCCTGCAAACATGACTCACGTTTCAAGATAACTGTCAAGGTCTGGCAGTAATTTATTCCCCCAGTACTGGATACAGGAGCCTTCAGCTGCTGGGACTGAAAGGTTTGACAAAATGTTGATCTAAAGTCAAGGAGCAATGTAGGTTCACCTCCCAGCTGTGTGACTCTGTTGATAGGAATGATTTGTTCTCTGTCACCTTTGAATGCTCATTTTTCACATTGTTCTATGAATATTCAGTTCTTTTAGTTCTGAGAGGGTACAAATGTATTATGAGAAAGAGGAGGGGAAGGTGGTGGGGAAAGAAATCTCTTCAGCAGCTTTCATCTCCCATTCATGGTCAGAAATTACTTGCTGTGCTGTACCAGGAGCTGTGAATTCCCATTGCTGCATTGTGGAAGCAAGAATTGGGGATTCACAGTTCTTCCCTCTCTTGGCTGCAATTTCATATGAACAACTCTGTTCTAAGGTTGTGCAGAGCTAGTTGGTGTGTAGGGTGATGCCATGTGTAGGCTGTTTAGTAGGAGAAAAAACCTGCATGTACTATTTTTTAAATTCTTCACAAGTAGAAGCCGTTATATATTTTCTGTTGAAAATCAGATAAAAAGTAATGCAAACCCCAAAGATTTACACATGCTTCTTGCTTTATAAGCAATGCAAAGTCAAACCTTGCCCACCACAGCAAGCATCCACACCTCTATTTTAAAGAAAGGGACATTGTTTTCCATTGGGTTTTATGAACAGTGCAGGTAGAGTAGATATTCACTGATTTCCTCTGCCTACCTTCATAATCAGATTGTTTACTGATTACTTCCCTTCAAGATTTGGTTGAGGTTAGACATCACTTCAAATACCTAAGTGCTTTCCCAGAATTTAGCCCCAAGTGTGTCTTTAAGCTTTAGTGAAATAAGCCCTGAAGGATTTCTTGCCCCTCTCCTTGCAGATTGAGTTTGGCAGCATACACCAAATACACCCTTGGCATTCATATCCTTGCCATCACTTATTTCAGTCCTAGCTTAAAACCAGAGCTGAAATACTGTGGGAATATATACAATTAGTTAAACTATTTTTCTCTCTGATGGGTGAGAAGATGTAGTCTTTGAGTTTGAGCATGCACAGTCCAGTAGCCCCTCTGCAGTCTGAAGTGGGGTTGAGTTGGTTAGGAGACTCCTGTTTTTCTTGAAAAGCCCTCTAAACATCTCAAGCTACACCATTGGTAAAGTGTGTGGTCTGCCTTCTGTAGGTCGAGAGAGAAACCTGTATAACCTTCCCAAATTGCTGAGACAGAATGGTCTCCTGGCAACGGTGGTGTGCTCTGATGAGGTGGCTTCGAGTTTTCTTCTCTTTTAACAGGGACTTCAAGCGATATCACAGCTAATTGCTTATATAATTTACCATTGGTAACTAATTTCTATAAATTTTGTGGGCTTTAGTAGACCACATCCAAAATAGAGAAAAAAAGGACCGCTTTTCTCCTGGCTTTTGTCTGTTTTGCGAGTTGAAATGGAAAGCTTTCAGAGCTTTGCTATTTATGTGTACATGGACTCTCATAAATGGCTTAGAGTCTCAGCTGAGATGCAGAGACATTGCTCTACTACAAATATTTACCAGTTTTTTACAATTAATATTCCTTCATGGAGACACACTGAAACATGACAAATGCTATTCTGGAAAAGAAAAGCTTGCTATCAGTTGGCTGAATTGTTTGTACTGGCCTGCATAACAGTGCAAAGTGGAATTATTTTGCTTTATACAATTGTTCTTGTAACTAAGGAAGCTTCAGAGCATCTCCTGACTTATTGTTAATTTGCTTGCTAGTTAAATTTTCTGAAAGCAACAAAGAAAATAAGTTTGTTGAAACTGGAAGATCAAACTGGGCACATTAATTATTTCTCTCTCTTTCTTTGTAACTGAGATACACTGCATGCCTTAGCAAACTGTTGAAACATCTGAAATATTAACATAAGAAACTTTAATTGAAAATCTGTCTTCTGAGAATTGAAGTTCATCAGCTGTGGGCTCAGACCTCCAAGGTTTTCATACATATGGCCGAGGGCTAGTGCACTGGGACATACAATCTTCTGCAGTGAATGATGCAAGTAATTTTTTATAAAAATTACACGTTTGTCAGAGTCCCTTCCCCACTGAGCTTGGTAAAGTACCAAAGCAGATATGTTCTTGCCCTAAAGAACCTTCTTTTTATTAGCATTACATATGTGGAGAGAGAGAAAGAGATGCCAAATTTGAGCAGAGCAATGAGGATAATTTTAAGAGAATCCTCACAGTTTGTCTCCATTATATAATCTTTTCCATTTTTGGTTTATTTTTCACTCTTGGATTGATTTTTTTAAAGAAGTGAACCTTATGAAATTGTACCAGCTTTCCCTCGGCATGTCTACCTGGGTGAAAAACTGGTTAGATGGTTGAGTCCAAAGAGTCATGGTCAATGGAGTTAAATCCAGATGGTGCCCCATCACAAGTGGTGTCTCCCTGGGCTCAGTACTGGGGCCACTCCTGTTTAACAAGTTTATTAATGATCTTGATGAGGGGACAGAGTGTACCCTTAGTAAGTTTGCAGATGACACCAAGCTGGATGGAAGTGTCCATATGCTTGAGGGTAGGGAAGCTTTACAGAGAGATCTTGACAGACTGGATGGCTGGGCCAATGCCAATGCCATGAGTTTCAATAAGCAGCACTACAGGCTTGGAGAGGAGTGGCTGGAAAGCTGCCAGGCAGAGAGGGACCTGGCAGTGTTGGTTGACAGCAGCTGAACAGGAGCCAGCCATGTGCCCAGGTGGCCAAGAAGGCCAATGGCATCCTGGCCTGGATCAGGAACAGTGTTGTCAGCAGGAGGAGGGAGGTGATCATTCCCCTGTACTCAGCTTTGGTGAGGCTGCACCTCAAATACTGTGTCCAGTTTTGGGCCCCTGTCTACAAGGAGAACACTGAGGTGCTGGAGAGGATACAGAGGCAGGCTAGCAAGCTAGTAAAGGATTTGGAGCATGTCTCATATGAGGAATGGCTGAGGGATCTGGAGTTGTTTAGGTTCGAGAAAAGAAAGCTTGGGGAGACCTTATCGCTCTCTACAGCTACCTGAAAGGAAGATGTAGTGAGGCAGGGGTCAATCTGTTCACCCTAGTAACAAGCAATAGAACAAGAGGAAATGGCCTCAAGTTGTGCCAGGGTAGGTTCAGACTGAGTATGAGGAGGAATTTCTTTACTGGAATGGTTGTTAGGCATTGGAACAGGCTAACACCCAGGGAGGTGGTGGAGTCACCATACCTGGAGGTGTTTAAGAGACGAGTGGATGTTGCACTTAGGAAAATGGTCTAGTGGTTGATGGGGCTGGAATGAAGGCTGAACTCAATCTTAAAGATCTCTTCCAGTTGAAATGATTCTATGATTCTATGAAACAAGCAAGCATAAAGCATTAGTTCCCAACTGGACATAACTGAAATTATCACCGTCATAAAATCTGGTTCAGGAAATATTTTCACGGTGTGACATTTTATTTCACACAGAGGTCTTTCCCTCCAGATGTAATCAAGGTTGAAACCATGCTGTGCCCTAGATGCCCTACTGCTGTTTTTCTCTCTAGTTTGTGTGCTTTACATAAATATTTTTGTAATATGTGAAAAGATATGAGAAAGAGCAGTTATCACAGGCAGATTTTTTCTAATATAATTCCTTAGGAATCAATCCCCTCCCCTAACTTGTTGGCCACTCTTCTTTTGGTGCAGTCCAAGACACAGTTGGTTTTCTGGGCTGCCAATGTTTGTTGTTGGATCGTGGTGAACTTCTCATCCCTAAGTCCTTCTCCTCAGGACTACTCTCAATCTATTAATAATTGATGAAGATAGGTAATAGAAGAATCAAGAGATTATTTTTGGTTTGCATATGACATTGAGACTGTTATGGGAAAGCTCCATTCTCTGGGCAGTATTCTTAGAGGATTTGCAAAACTGGAAAGTTCCAGAAAGAAGTGTGAGGAAATGACAAGGGGCTCCACTCGCCAGCTTCTATAAGGAGATATTTCAGCTAGTCCTAAGGAAAGTCAGAGGGGACAGAGTGTACCCTCGGCAAGTTGTACTGGTGACACCAAACTGGGAGCACTGGCTGATTCCCCAGAAGGCTGACCGGTTTGAGAGTTGGGCAGAGAGGAACTTCATGAGGTTCAGCAAGGACAAGTGCAGAGTCCAAGAAGGCCAATGGCATCCTGGGATGCATCAAGAAGAGTGTGGCCAGCAGGTCAAAGGAGGTTCTGCTCCCTCTCTACTCTGCCCTGGTGACGCCTCATCTGGAGTGCTGTGTCCGGTTCTGGGCTCCTCAGCTCAAGAGGGACAGGGAAGTGCTGGAGAGAGTCCAGCACAGGGCCACCAAGATGATCAGGGGACTGGATCATCTTCCTTATGAGGAAAGGCTGTGGGAACTGGGGCTGTTTAGTCTGGAGAAGAGGAGACTGAGGGGGGATCTCATTAACATTTATAAATATCTAAATGGTGGGTGTCAGGAGGTTGGGACATCCCTTTTTTCGATGGTATCTAGCAACAGGACAAGGGGTAATGGGATGAAGCTGGAATACAAAAAGTTCCACTTAAATATAAGAAACATAAAGAACATAAGAAAAAACTATTTCACTGTTCAGGTGAGGGAGCCCTGGCACAGGCTGCCCAGGGAGGGTGTGGAGTCTCCTTCCTTGGAGGTCTTCAAGAGCTGCTTGGACATGTTCCTATGCGACCTGATCTAGGTGAACCTGCTTCTGCAGGGGGGTTGGACTAGATGATCTCTAAAGGTCCCTTCCAACCCTACCATTCTATGATTCTATAATTCTGTGATTCTATGGAATGATTTTTTACAATCATGGTGGTCAAACACTAGTACAAGCTGCCTAGAGGGGTGGTGCCTTTGGAGACAGTCAAACGTCCCCTGGACACAGCCCTGAGGAGGGACTCCCTTTGAAGGCCACCCCAGCTCAAACAAAAGCTGGGAGAGTGACCTTTTGGGTCCTTCACATTCACAACTCTCTGTTACACTATGGTTTGAGGTCTGCAAAAATGTTTTACATTGAGATAAAGTCTTTTGCCTTAATGGTCAAGTGAGCATGTCTTCCCTGGGAAAATACCTGATGTCATGGATGAAATTTGGTAACATTAAATTTTAACTTAAGGCATCCTAATTCAGGTGTCTACAACAAGATCTACAATAAGCTTGCTGTCACCAGTCACAACAGAGGAGGTCTAGAAATATGTCAGATGTAGATTTCTATTTGCAATTGTTTAAAGTTTACTGGGGTAAAATTATACCATAAAATGCTCCTCAGTCTGGTAGAGACTTCAGAATAGCTGCTGCTTGAAAGCTGAAGCTGGCTAAACTGGAAATAAGGAACATATTTTTAACAGGAAGGATGATGGAGTCAATTCACCATGTTTCATATCCTCAGCTCAAAAATGGACTGTTTTAGGAAAGAAAAACAACAAACATTAAATAAATAAAACATTTTTGTTTAATAACAGGAATCAACACTGATACATGAGCTCAGAGGCGACAGTCTCACAGTTCCCTTTAGTCTGAACTTCTGCATATCTGAGAATGAAAACATTACTTACTGTTGTCTTAAACAACTAGATTTTTGCAAACAACTCCAGCTCTGTTGATAGGAGCTAATTTATGCTTAGCTAAACTACATCAATTAAAGACCTACAGTGGAAGAAGATGAAATAAATGAAATGGTCTCTGCCTGTTCCACCTTGATGCAATTTTTCTGCTCTTTGGCAAAGGAGGCTGTGACACATTTATGCCTGGTGGGAAATGTAATTCCAGTAGACAAATTGCTGTATGCATTTATGACTTGTCTGTTTCACCAATGAACAGATTTCTTGGATATGGTGTTCCAAAAAAAGCACAGTTATTTGATATGGTAAAATGATATAAACATCTAGAGTAAGATACTAAAACTTGTGACCAGAATATCCTACTATGCCCTCCTAAAACATGACTTACAGAGTCTTGTCTGTAATGGATTATAGACTTGAATGGGGGCCATTCTTGTCACTTGTGGAATGGTGCTATTATAAACAGTAATCACATTGGATGCAAAATCATTGACTTCAAATGGCCAGACGGCTTTGACCACATGATTTTTATTTCAGTATTTTGACTCTGTCAGTGACCAAAGCCCAGCTTCATGGGAAGCTGTTAATTTTGTAATTTGCCCCATACAGGAAGGCATAAATTCTGTAAGTTTAACTTTTAATTCTGTAAGTTAAACTTGTTACAGAGTCTTTTTACAGAGCCTCGGTAAATTTAGGTACTTTATGCCCTAGAGTGATAACTCTTTCTGTTAAAAAAAAACCAACCTATTTTACTGTGAGGGTGAGGGAGCCCTGGCACAGGCTGCCCAGGGATGGTGTGGAGTCTCCTTCCTTGGAGGTCTTCAAGACTTCCTATGCGACCTGATCTAGGTGATCAGGGGGGTCGGACTGGATGATCTCTACAGGTCCCTTCCAACCCCTACCGTTCTATGATTCTGTGATTCTACGATTCTATATTCTTACTACTTCAGTGCAACTCTAATTATATTTAAAAAATCTAATGAATTATTTTTCTCTTTAACAACCTCAACTGACAAATTCCCTAGTTTATTTATGATAAAGTATTTATTACATCGGTACAGATGTGATATCTTTCAATAACATTAGAATACCCCTTAATTTTGATCTCTTCTCTTCTCTTCTCTTCTCTTCTCTTCTCTTCTCTTCTCTTCTCTTCTCTTCTCTTCTCTTCTCTTCTCTTCTCTTCTCTTCTCTTCTCTTCTCTTCTCTTCTCTTCTCTTCTCTTCTCTCCTCTCCTCTCCTCTCCTCTCCTCTCCTCTCCTCTCCTCTCCTCTCCTCTTTTCATTTTTTTTTTGCATTGGATATCTGCCAACATTCTATCAAATGCTAGGATTTAGGCATGACAGACCTCTTCAATTAAGTCCAGGGGTTAGTGCTGTGTGGCCCCAGAGACAAATCTAATTTAATCTTTCCTGTCTTATACAGCTCTCATAGGACACTTTTTATCAGCAGACCTTGGAGCACTTTACAAATTAATATTTTTTTGTCATCTCTTCTCTTTCATGGAAACTGAAATGCAGAGAAATGAATTTTCTCATTTAGACATGGCATTAGAGTCCACACTCTCTCAACACCTCTACCCCAAGCTGCCCACATGAGTTTTCTGCCTCCTGTTTCCAGCATCTTTCAGCCCAGTTGTTTTTGACTCATTATTTCCATTATTTTTTCTTAAATGAGTGGAGCTCAATTGACCATTTCAGATCATTAATGGATACCAAACAATATCCATCTGCAAAATGTGTAACATCGTTATTGTATTGAAAGGATGGTTTTCTCTGAAACCAAAAGCTCCATTTGGGTGAGCTGGACAAATCCTGTTGGAAGGCAGCTCCCAGCACGGATGTCAAACCTCTCATCTAAAGCATCTGGTAGCTCATAATTATGGGAAATATCCCAATTTAGTTCTAGCTATGTAGGAGTACGGGATGTTAATGAGACTAGTGAAGGTCAGAAGGATTATACTTAAGGGACAGAGCATAAGGTTGGGACTCAGACTGTTCTTGGCTGTCCTTCCAGTTCTGCTTTTAGCTTCCAGTTTAAATGTGAACCAGACTTTTCACCTTTGTATAACTGTATTTTCACATTGAAGAAATGCGAATAAAATTTCCAAAGCTTTAAGCAGCTCTTTGAACTCCTTTGATTGTAAGGTATCAGAGGTCAGTAATTGTGTTTGTTTTTTCGTTGTATTTTTCCACAATGATCCATAGAGAAGCAGTGGGTAATGCAAGGCCCTTAATTCTCATAAATATGTAGCTCCTAAATATCTAGAACCAAATAAGAAAAAAAATTTCAGATTTATAGAAGACCTTAGGAAAAATGGAACATGCTGCTGTTTTATATTTGCTGCCCTTAGTTCAAAAGAAATGTGGTGATATAATTTGTGTGCATGAAGTATGCCTGACATTTTCTGTTCATTTTAAATGGTAGAATATAAAAGAACTATATTTCTCTTTCTGCCTGTTTTGAGACTTCATTTTCCCAATTTTAGATGTGATGAACTAGGAAACACTGAAGCTGTTTGCTAGAACCATTTTGTTTTGCTGTTTTTATAAAACTCCTATCAAAATTCACGGATTTTGTCTATTATGAAAATGTCATGAAAGTCTGTGAGCTTTAAAAAGCATCTGTGCTTAAGAAGAAAAAGGAAATACTGTATAATAACAAATACAACAACAAAGCACAAAATAGAAATGGTAGAGGTACATTACAGACTCTTTGCAGTAATGTGCCATAGTTACAGCTTAATTTCCTGAGGATAAGCTGAAGTTCAATATTTTGAAGAAACCTTATAATTTTCTGTGATTTTTCAAAGTAAAATCTTTTTAAAAGTACGCAGCAAGCTTACCAAAGATTGTCTTGAAGGCTAAATATCTGCAAAATTCCTTTTGCATTGCAGTCAGCGAACCACAACAAGACTGAGAAAAACAAATCCAAGACTTGTACATAAAGTGTGTACAAAGTGTGTTTAGCTTCAGTGATTACTGAGACTCTGAACCACTGTCAACCCATTAATTGTTAACTTGGGTAAATACATTTCAGGCTGCTTCAAAAATTAGAAAATTAAAATGCTTACAGTGTCCTCTTGGACCTGCCTTAAATATCCAAATTCATAGGTGGTGTGTGGAGGTATGTGGGGTCCTTCAGGATAGTTGAAATCATGTCTGGTTTGCTTTGGGGGCTGTGCACTTTGAAAGTCCCTTGGCTGAGAGCAACATTTGCTTTGTGGAGTGTGCGAAGCTACATATGGACAAGCCTGTTCCCAGTGCCATCACTGCAAGCTTTGTACTCATTTGGATAGACATAAGGCAGGGGTTCTTAATGAGCTCATACAATACTTTTAGGAACATGTGTTTTTGAACTGGTGCTTTGTGAGTGTTTTTTTACTTCTACAAAATATACAAATAAATCTGATTGCTATTTGCATTACCTAACTGTGAAGATCAAGATCTAAGACCCAGCCTACTTTTCTTTCCTGGGTCAGGTGGAAAGCTCTCGCTAGGGCTGGATTGACAGCCCATACCACTGTTCCTAAACATCTGGGACAAATGCCTAACATATGTAAGAAGATGCTAATATATGGCCAGAGACATTGTCTTGAAAGCAGGAGGCAGCTTGTGATGGTGCAAAAACATCATCCTGTTCTGAACCATTTCAACATAAAACTCTCCATACTTAAACTGTATAGAAATAATGCAGTTATTTTTTCAGCAAGGACACTCCAAAGGAAATGATAGATTCATGTTGTGATGCCTTATAAAACAATAAAGAAACATTATAAAAATATTATATCTTATAAAACAATAAAGAAATCCTTAAAGGTATAATAATGGGAAAAAAACCCCATTTCAACTTCTATACATAGGATGTCAGGACACAGCATATTCACACTCCAGTGTTTAGCCACTAAACTCCATGGAGTTTAGCCACTCAAAAAAGCAATTACAACAGTATAGCAGCCAACTTTTCTTGGTTCATCCAGAATACCTAGGGAGCTTTCTCATATGTGGATGAACCCTCTTGTGTATCTTCCTCAGCATTGCTCAGTCTCCATCCACAAGCTTCTTTACATGAAACTTTCTTGTAATCAGTAATAGAGCAGTTAATAATTATTGTGTGTTACTTGTTATGTAAGTTTTTCCTTTGCTTTTTTAATTTTGGTATAGCAAATATTGTTCTACTAGGAGATACAATGAGACTGTAATCAATTTTTTTTTCATTTCTGCTGTTATTAGTATTGATTTACTATACTGAATTTGATCCTGTGAATTTACTACCATGGTGATTCTTGTTCTTGGTTGTTAGGAAATGTATTCCTTTTTTAATTCAACAGTTGAAAAAGTGTTCTAGTTGAAACCAGTAAGTGAAAAAAAGATCTATGGTGCTGAAAAAAAATAAAACCCACAAGTATTTGGAACAAAACAGCAGAAGAACAAAGTGAATGTACTGCAGAAGCACAATTTCTAAACCTTTTAACTGTATCTTTGCAAGAGGGCTCAGTAATCCTCAGTCTATTTTAGTGAGAATGGGCTCCATGGTCAAGTAGAGGAAGGAGCATATATATGCAATACTTCTGTTGGCACCCAAGTTGGTCTGCTTTAGGTAGCCAGATTTCTAATTTGGTATGGAACATCTTAATTATAAAAATGAAACCAACAACAAAAAAGCCTCAACAACTCAGGATGTCTCATATTCATCCTTGACAAAGGCCAGAGCTCAATGTTAGAGGCAAATTCATGAGACTGATAGCTTTGCAGTAGCTTGCACAGGGGAAGTGTCTCAATGGATTGTGCTTTGAGGCTTGAGATTGTCCTAATGATGTCTTATCCCTAGTGTGATTAAGGATGCCTCTTTTTCTTTTAGTATGTCATCATTTTATTTTCAGTTATGTAGCATTTATATGAGAAAACAAGAAGCCTCCTCAGGTTGGAGGGTTTTTTCAATGTTACATTTCCCAGCTGTCTAGTTAGTGCTGGATGTGCAGTGGTCTGGTTTCCACCTGCTGCTGGGCAGGGTGGAAGAACAGAAAACATTCAAAATTAAGATGTTATTAAAAAAATGTAGAGCCTTGGGAGTTTACTCTTTAATTTGAGTGAACATTTTTTTATGGCAAGCATGGAATAAATTTGTATTCTTATTAAAAAAACCCCCTAACTCTAAGGAGAAACTGAAACAAATGCATTGACAAGGAGGTTGACTGGGCCTGATCTTTTTAGAGTGAAGAGAGAAATGCTTGTTGACTTCAATAAGCACTAGGTAAGGCTTTAAATATTTGTGGGATCAAATTTGGTTGCCATCCATAGAGTGGAATGGTCTTAAGGACTTTTAGAGTTATGCTCTTATTTTTAATGTTTACCCAGTTTTTCTAAGAAATATTTTCAGGTACTTCCCACAATTTCTCTTTTAAATTTTCTTTAAGTTCATAGTCTATCTTGGAGGAATATTAAAAGAACTAGACAGAGATTAGTATTTCACTGTGTGTTCCAAAACCCCTAAAGATGATTCTTTTGCCCGGGAGATTTGCAGTCCACATGAGAAGGCCTAAAAAGCACATGACAGTCATATATGAGGTTTCTGTGGTTTTGCATTGTAATCCCATGAGGATCACACATTTCATTACTGCTGAACACTAGCATTAGCCTAACTGCATTCTGGAACCTTTATCATCTGTAGGACATGTAAATGACCTGTCTGAACATTTCTTGGTTGTATTCTGCCCCACTGGACTACCTGGAGAAGCAACACTTCATTCTAGAAGTCACTTTCATGTCAAACAATTTCCTGATTTCTTCTCAGACATCAAAACAGATGAGAACTGGAGTCTTAAATTTAATCACTACCTGCTCTGGGTGTCAAAGTTCCCTGACAGGCTTGAAATTCTTTTACTGGTCTTGATGATTGCTCACCAGCTCTTTTAGAAAGAGTTGGTTGTGAATCTTATACTCTCAAGAAAGTAGATCTTTATACTGCCCAGGTGTGGTTTATCTTCTTATTCATGCTGACCACTGTTGTTTTCCCAGTAGTCCTAAGATTCAGGAGAGACAAACCAAAAATATCACCGTACTAAGCCATGGTTATACCTGTGTGAAGTCCAGGTTTATCAGAACTTGCAGGCCAAATTTCAAAAACATTCGACACAATGAGACTGAGTGAAACCCAAAAGCATCACAGAAGTGGTAACAAAAGTGATATCAGGAAGCTATTTCAACTAATGCTGTAATTTTGGGTACAGAAAGATGCTCTATTTTTCTCATCTCAGTCATCTTTCAGAATAGCTAATCAGGAGATGGAAGCAGGATGTTTCACAGCCTAGTTTCAAATGTTTAGCTCTCTAATATTCTCATTCCAGGATAATGAGTATTTTTCTGCTTTCTGTGCAACATTTTTTCCAGCCCGAAGCATAAAGCAACAGCAGTTAGGCTTCACTATTGGATTTTCTATTCTCCTACTCTTGGGCACCAGCACAGAGTATGAAAAACAGGGAAGGAAAAGTAGGAATTGTCTCACTACTAATAGAGCAGGCAGGTGGTAACCCCACTTCCAGTTCCTAACGTGCATGGGTGATGGAGAAAGGCTGTAATCATCCAAGTCAGAATAAAGTGCCTTCACACAAACCAGTCCCTGAATGACGCAGAATGATGGTTGCCTGGCAATCTTTTTAAGCTTTTGATACTGCCAATTTGCTACATATTTTTCACACAGCACCATTCTTAGATAATTACTGTAGCTGGTGCCATAGAAAGGAATCTTTAACATTGTGTATATCAGATGGTTTTACTGATGAGACTGCCTGCTAGCAATCTTCTTATTGTCCTGTAATGATTCCAAGTGATTGTTCAATCGTGAACGTAATCTGGAAGCCTGGAAGTTATTGGATCAGATTTCTGATTTTGGCAACAGCAAAACATATTGTGTGACATTATGTCAATGGTGAAAATCCACTCTGTTCCCATATCACTGGCTGCTCAGGGGACAAATGACAGGAAACGATGCTTGCCTCAAGCAGAAGACTGTACTTCTGCAAGGGATGGTAAAAGTTTGTGCTATCAGGCTGTGAACATACACAGATGGTTATCTGAACAATTTATTAGTTGTCCTATAGAATATACCGAGAGCCTTGTAGATAAGTCACCTGAGCTAATGTTGCTTTGAATTTCCTCACCTGTCAAATGCTGCCATGGATGACACACACACTTTCAAAATTGAACTTCTTTTTTTTCACATTTTCTGTCTACTCACGTGCTACCATTTGATTCCCTTTCCAGTTTGTCATCCAGATCTCACCCTCATCTCACCTTTTTTCTTTTTCTCACACCTGTTTTTTCTCTTTGTCTTTTCTTCTCTTTTCAGTTTTTTTCTCTTTTCCTTCAGAGTGTTTTGCCTTCTCTTCCTTTTTTGCCTTTCATCTTCCCTCTTTCTTCTTTTTACCACTACATTTTCTCCTTCTTCCTCTTTACTCAGTATGTTAATAAAACATTTGACCATTTAAGTATTTTCTGTCTCTGTTCTTCAGGCTTCTGAAGTATTGCTATAGTTCTACCAAAACTTAATTACCACATCAAAGAGGAGCTGTCCTCATTTAGGCAGGATTTCAGCCTTTCCACATTTTTTTTAACACGTGTGACCTAATTAGAAGGCCCATTTAAAATGGTACTTCTACAGAAACAGGAGGAAATCGTACAAGTTGTTGCCAGGATATTGAATACGTCTTACAAAGAATTTGAGAAATATGAAAATGTCAGAAATGTTATTGAAAACATGTCTTTTATAAAAAAACTTCCAAGCTGAGTTTTAAGTGTTGAAATAATACTGATGGTTAGATATAATAACATCCTGCTTTTATGATAATAACACATACTTTTTCTATCGGGTAAATAAGATCATTTTAATGTAATAAGCAATAATCGTCTGTCGAGACCTGTAATCACCACTCTTTATGACAGCAAGCACTATTTTATGATGCATTTGCAACAAAGCCACTTTTTTCCATCACATATTTTTTATGGCTTCCTTTTTCCTAAATGAGGTAAATTCACTTTCCACAGAGTCCACATATAAGTTGTATATAATGAACTGGTGAGTGCTATGATTTCCCATCTGTAAGTACGAGTTGTTACATTCTCCAGCTCTTAAGTCTTTGTATGTAAGCTTATACTATAACAGCTTGTTATTTTAACTCTGGGTTTAAGCAGTGTGACCAGCACGTAATCAGTACTTCAGGTCCCTTCCAGCACCATTTATTAAATCTTTGTTAAAATGAAGACTGGCAGTGAAGTGAAACATTTTAACAATCACTCCTATTAATCAGTAGAATAATTCACTTAGGAAAATGCCAAATTCAAAACTGCGTGGGAATTGTAATCAAGACTACACGTCCTTCTGAAATACACAGGGATGCTCAGGCTGACAGTCGTAGCTTGTGTAGCACAAAGAAAAATTTCTTCTGCAGGTGGGCAAGAAACTCTCTGGTGTGGGTCATATAAGAGATCAGCACACTGGGATCCCCCTCACCTCAAAAACTACAGGCAGCAACTTCTACTGGCTTAATTAATATCTTCCATATGAGGAAAGGCTGTGGGAACTGGGGCTGTTTAGTCTAGAGAGGAGAAGACTGAGGGGGGAATCTTATTGCTATTACAAATAAAGGTGGGTGTCAGGAGGTTGAGACATCCCTTTTTTCTATTGTATCTAGCAACAGGACAAGGGATAATGGGATGAAGCTAGAGCAAAAAAAAAGTTCCATTTAAACATAAGAAAAAAATATTTTATTGTGAGAGTGAGGGAGCCCTGGCACAGGCTGCCCAGGGAGGGTGTGGAGTCTCCTTCCTTGGAGGTCTTCAGGACCTGCCTGGACATGTTCCTATGCGACCTGATCTAGGTGGACCTGTTTCTGAAGGGGGGTTGTACTAGGTGATCTCTAAAGGTCCCCTCCAACCCCTACCATTCTATGATTCTATGATTCTGTGGACTTGGATGGAGTTAAATTAACAGAGAATTTAGTACTGCATCCAGGTTTTTTAATTGCTAAGAACACGTGAATGCCCCAAAGGTATGTCTTAAAACTCCACAACATATCTGTAGTGTACAAATAAGACAGACTGCTGTGAAATGAAGTACCTTACCTGCTCTCTTCTTCTGCAGCTGAGCTGCACAAGGCAGCAAAGGTCTTGACTTGCATATTTTCAAGTCTCTGAGGTAATGACTTATAAAACTGTGATTTTTTCAGACCTGTTTTAGAATTCATTTGACTCTACTAAGATAAAAAGTTAAAACAATGTATTTATTTATTCATCTTTAAATGAATGTTCTATACCTGAAGTGTCTGGGTACCAAAGTTTGAATGTGGGAGAAAAATAGAAACAACTGAATCACGTTGTAACTCTGCAAACACTACATTTTGAGTTGGCTACATTAGGGTATGTTGTCCATCACACTTTCCACATGTACAACAACAGTTTAATAAAGAATACCCTAAGAAGTTACCATTCAGAGGAAAGGTAGTATGTGTTCATAGCTAATTTAGCTGCATAGTAAATATGCACTTGGTCTATAGGGAGATTGTGCAGTTACAATGCACATTACTTGCAGTGGTCACAGTAGGATCCCTGCATCTTCCAATGTGCCAGATCAATAAATCAGAGATTGGATAAGCCTCATTGAATATGTTTCTTGGCTCTGGTGTGCTTTCTCATGAAGTCCTTGGGCATCTGTTTACTGCCGCCAATTCAAGGGGGAGCAGACCATTAAAATGAAACAGAGCACTTCCATGCCAAACAGCCTAAAGCCAAATGGCTCTGGATTACGTATGGTATTCACAAGCAGAATACTGATTTCTTGAATGGTAAAACCTAATAGAAATAGACCTTCATTTGACTGGAGCCTGCAGGTAGAGCAATAATTTAAGTGTGCAATAATTTGTTTCAAAGTGACATTCAAAGTCTTGTGGGACTTGCCAAATAAATTTGGTTCTTGACAATGTTTCCTAGCTCCATGTGTTGGCTGATGCAATGTGTTTCCTTACTTAAAAAACTAGAAATGACTTTTTATTCGTGGTTTCATGTTTTACCTGAGATCACTGAGCTTGCTCCACATCTTTCAGGATGAGAAGCAGTTAAGTTCCAGTTGATATAATAAAGCACTCTCTATTGAATAGTGGCTGTAGCTGTCCGTCCTGAGGTTGGGAGATTTTTGCCCTATTTGGCATCTAAATTTTCAGCATTTCCTCTATTCTTGGCTCCTTAGCACAAATGAGTGATATGTGAACAATGTATTCCCTTATGAGTAGCAGATTTCTGAGCACCACACATGGCAGCAGGAGCACTAACAGAAAAAGAAACCCACTCAAACCAAAACATAGGCAGCAAAAATCCTATAGCTTCTTTACAACCACCCTCCTCCTCTTTACTATGTAAGGTGTATATCAACAAAGACAGACACTTTGATGGATAGTAGAGTGGCAGATTTTCCAACAAGTACAGAACACAACCAAGTATCTTTCATTCAACACCATTAAAATAGTTTTTGGTATCATTTTGTGTAGTAGCAGATTAGCTGTGTGAAGCAACCTATGCAAGAAATGATACTGCATATTATGGGAGCCATTAAAGTAAATGGTGCTACTATTCCATCAATTTAAATGGGAAATTGGGACTGCGATAAACCATTAAGAGATTTTGCTTGCAGCAATCACACAGGGACACTTCTTTTAGAAACTAAGAATCTTGGACTGTTCCAAGCAACATACCATTTCGGAGATTAATGTTCATATGCTGAGTATCCTCATTCTCCATTGGCTCACCATCAGCTCGAGGTGCTCAGCATCCCTCAGTGAAACATTAAACAGCTGCAAAAATGAGACCTTGTGCTTTAGAGATATGTTTGGGACATAAGTCTTTTTGGAGATGAGTCAAGCTATCTGTAGGAGTTTCCTGAAACGAGCAATTTTTGATAGTGAGATAATCCTGATTGCAGAGGCATCATGTTCACTCCTTGGGTTTTAACAATTGCCAGTTGAGCAAAATGGTTTATGACCTTCCCAGAAGAGCTCACCTTAAAAGTTTCTGTCTTAAAGTATAGCCTGTCTCACAGGGTGTTAAACTTATTATCCAGTACAAAGAAGAGATCTTTCAGTGCTGTCTGGATGGACTCTGGGAACAGATGGTGGCCCTGCTCTGGCAGGGGGGTTGGATTAGATGATCTTTTGAGGTCCCTTCCAACCCTTAAGATTCTGTGATTCTGTAATAACACCACAACAGAGATCGTTCTTAGGCATACAGGGCAGAATTTGCTATTGCTGCCAATGAAATCTTGAGTTTCTCCATAGTAAATATGAAACAATGCAATAGCATTTAAATAATTGGTACAACAGAATGCCTTTTACAATAGCTTTTATACTATTTCTTGATTACCTGTAGTAGAGAGGCATCCATACACTAGAAGTGTACTGTTCTATATACTGTGCAAACATGTGAGAAAATTTTTATTCCTTTCACATATACTTCTTTTTTTCCTGTTTGAATAGGAAAACAGATTTCTCAGAGGGCAAGTAGAATGTGCCTCCCTGGAGGTATTCAAAACTCTGCTGGACAAGGTCCTTTGCAAGCTGTTCTCACTTTGAAACCTCGAGCAGAGGGTCCAGAGGTCCCTTCCAATGTAAATATTGTATGATGCTATTCCGTACTCAAAGTTATATATAATTATAGCTTTCCTTCATAATCTAAAGGGCATATGAAAAGATATTTACAATGTATTGCATTGCAAAGAAGGTGTTTGAGGTGTGTAGGAAAAAAAGAATCAGAACTCATTTTTCCATTTACTCAGTCATACTTACCATATTCCTCTACTCCTCACAAACTCAGTTCCAGTCACGCTGTACTAACTTGAAGTTGCTTTCTGTGTACGTTCATGCTAGTTGGAAGGATCTTCTCTATATGCATTGCCTTCACAAAGTTGGGGAAGCAAGACCACAGAAACATCAGATCATTAAGGATGCTCTTGGATTTCTGACTGTTGGATCCCACAGATGAGATACCAATACTAGTAGTACTGCTTACGTAGCTGGCAGGAATTTGCTGCTGAATGTAGCCAAAAAATACTGTATAGTGCATGGAGAAGATTGCACTCTAAATATCTTTAGGACCATCAGACTAATTTTGTGTTAGTGCCAGAAATCTGCTTTTCTAGACTGTTGAGGAAGAACAAGAAAGTAGGAGTAGTGTGTGAAAAAAGTAATAAAAACCCTTCCACCACTTCTCAAACCAAGTATTTTGGTTTAGATTGGCAAAACACTGTTTTGCCATTATTTTCCTCCATTGCTTTGAGGAATAGAAAACCAATTTTTTCATGCCAACTATAGTTTTCATTGGCTGTGTTGCAACTTTGTTAGTCTTTCTAGTAATTCTCCCTAATGGATCAGAGTTGGGAACAGCCCTTTTCTTGAGTGAGTCAAACAGTTGTGACATAAAATGTAGAAGCTGATACCAATTCACCATTACTCATGGGAAACTCCAGAGCTCCCTTATGTGTTTCCCTACCTCCAGTAGATACACAAATGTAAATTGTGATTTTATACCTCTCAAGGTCACTGGAAACCATGGGCTACACACTGATCCTAGTTCAGTCTTATAGTAGTGCACCTCATGCCTGTTTTATACCAGAAGAAAATCCATATTCTCTCTGGGTTAGGATATAGTTAAGGTTGCATGTGTGAGACTCTTTTAGTGCTGTCTTTTTTGCTGTTTCTCAAAATATTCTTCTTAATAACTTGCTTCATGCTGTTAGTGGCTGTATTTAGTAAATTTATTCCACATGGAAGGGAATTTATGAATCCCACAGCTCTACATCAGGTGGAAAAAGTTTGCCAAAATGCTGGCAAATGCATTACTTAGCCTGGAAGCAAAGTTGTCTGCAAACGCTACTTCTTTGCTATTATTTATCACAGCTGTGGGGGTTTTTTAATGCTTTGATGCATTAGGGAAAAAAGCAAAACTGCAAAACATAATGCAAAAATCTTAAAAAATGCACAGATGCCATTTTAATCTCCAGAAACTTTCCCTATTGTACATACAAACAAAACTAAAAGAGTTTACAGGAGATGCTTCTTGCTGTGGCCTACCTATTGAAATTAATGGGTCTATAATACCATTCAGCTGCTTGAAAATGGAACTTATCTTATCATACTCTTTGAGTGTAAAGAAATGTATCAGGCAGCATATGTCTTCCAAAGCTTCTGTTGTAATGAATGTGGCATTCATTATTTTTCCTAGACAAGTTTCTTTTAGAAAAAGAAAATTAATACAAATGGGTTATTGAAAAGTCATTTGTGAATTCACTCAATATTTTGAAAGGATACGAAAAATGTAATGACTATTGCCAGATAAAATTGATATCTTTAATATTACAGAGAGATGGTTATGCAGCACAGGCTGATCCCTTTTGTATCCCTTGCTTCAGTTTGCCAAGTTGCTGAGGACCTGCATTGTGACTTTCTAACTCAGCCATAGAGTGAGTGAGCACTAACAAAAGACATCTCTGTTTTTCAGGCCAACACAACACAGCTTTAATTTTCACCACTTGCCTTTTACACAGACAGGTAAGGAAGGAAGGGGTTGGAAGCTGTGTTTGTCACCTTTTGGGTGACAAACTTGGCTTTGTTAGGTGCAGAGGGAGAATGTTTCATGGGCTGGAGGACAGCAGTTAGCTATTTGCTTCTTGGGATAAGGTGGGAAGTAGACTCCTTCCTAAGCCTTCTGCTCTGTGCAATTCACACACTTGCTCAGTTTAAAATGTATCCTGTTGTACAGCATAAAGCTGCAAAAATGGGGGGGGGGAGGGAGCAACAACAGGAGTGAGGAAAAAGGTGAGCTTGTGAGAAAGTGGTAAAAGACAGTTTTCTGTAGACTATTTATCCAATTAACATTTTGCACGATTCTGTGGAAGCAAATGAGGACTTGGGTCCCAGTCATGTAATACAAAGAATGTAAAGATTGTCCCGACTCTTATAGTGCCTTGATACGGGGCCTGCTTTGTGGAACTAGGGGTGAAAAGCGGTGCTTCAGCATAAACTTCTCCAGCAGTTCTCAGCTGTGAGGAACAATGGCAGAACTGCATAAATCAATTTGCTGATTCAGGGCCAAAAAGGTGAAGAAGAATCACTAGTTTATATCAATCAGACCCCACCCCCCATCCCCCAACCTTTTATTCTTTTCTCACTGAATGTGAACAGAATGGGTCATGTGTGACAAAATCCAAGGAACGAAGCCATCAGTTCACAATATCAGTGAAGGGGATGTGTGCCTTTGTAATGCTCCAGTGGCTGTCTAATGAAAAAACCCAAAAAACCTTCAAAGCCCTCGAGCATTTAAAAGCATCTCCCTCACTCTTTCCCTCCGAGAAGAACAGCTCCAAAACAATGTGTATCCCAGACAGGCTGCTCTCATCTTGTAAGAAGTGTCTAGTAGGATGTAACAGGCACTCACAGCTGCCAAAGCAAGATTTGGAACTCACACATCCTTCCTTTTAGGTATGTATCTTATTTACTGGGTCACAGTGAGAGGTGATTGCTAGGTTGTATGTGGAAGATGGAGCACCTACGTTGTAGTTACTGCTTCGGCAAATGGAAACCTGGGGAAGAGTTTCAATAAAGTAAGATATTTCAATGTTAGTCTCATTCTTTCTCCTGAAAATTCAGTTAAAAACTGTTTAGAGACTGCTCAGTATTTTTGATTAAATAATTACTTCTTAGATACCAGCCTCTGGGTTTATCTTCCTTTAACCATACCACTTTCCAATGTTGCTATGAATAAAGCCCTCTTAAGATATCCAAACAGCTTTATTTATGGGCCTCTGTGGTTTAGGCCCATCAGGGGACAAAAGACTATGATTAGCCTCAAGTACCAAAGACCTGAGGATTGCCAAAGGGCAGGGAGAGCTTAATTGCCGCTTAAGGTCCAGGACAAAACAGACCAGGCTATTTGGTTTGGGGAAGAAAACGGAAAATAATTTAATGCAACACCAACTAAAATATAACCATAAAACCCCAAAACATAAGAAACATAACACAACACAGAGTGGTACAATGATGAAGAGTCCGACCAGCCCTTTAAGAACACCTTCTCCTCACCCCTTCCCTCTTCCTGGGCTCAGAGCCCTGATCCCGTTGTTTTTGCCTCCTCCCGCCCTGAACGGCCCAGAGGGGCAGGGAGTGGGGGTTTCAATCAGTCTGTTCCCGATAGCTTCTGCTGTTTGTCTCTCCTCAGGGCAGGTGGGCTCCGCACCAGTCCTCCATGAAAGTCTGTGGGATATCACACATGGCAGCCCTGCACGGGCTGCTCCGACGTGCATTTATCCCAAAGGCTGCAGCTCCTCTCTGCCTCTCGCATGGGGCTGCTCTGCGGCGCGCAGGCTCTCCAGCACGGCCTGTGCCATGGCCGCCTCCTTACACAGTCCCTTGCCCATCCGGGCTCACTCACACGGAGCTGCTGGTGGCTCTCAGTCCTGCCATGGCCCTCCATGGGTTGCAAGGGTACAGCTGCATTCTTGCCACGGCTTGCAGAGGGGTCTCTGATCTAGTGCTCCTCGTTCCTTCTTCCTTCTCTGACTGTGGGGTCTGTGTAGTCACATCCATCTTGTATCACTCTTACACCTCCCACCAACACTTCCTACCCGTCCCTAAATAGTGATGGCAGAGGCGCCAGATTGGCCCAGCCGGGCCGGAGGTGGGTGTGAACCCAGGAGCCAGGGGAGAGTCCAAAAACTCTTTACCGGGTCTTCACTGCAACCCGCTCCCCCTGTTATCAAGCGAAAGCTGCTCCTTGCTAAACCATGACAGCCCCTTATGTTGGACAGAGGCCCTCTTTTCAATTATACACTTTCTATGTATTTTGACTTCATTTTGAGTGATGGTGCATAGTTAAAGTTTGAAGTTCAAAATGTTACAACAGTAGGAGCAGGCAAAGATGAGCTTCCTGTGAATGGTGTTCTGTTATCCAGGCAACAGTTCCTCGGAATTCCACTGTGACTTTCATAGAATCACAGAAAGGTAAGGATTGGAAAGGACCTTTAGAAATCATCTAGTCCAACCCCCCTGCAGAAGCAGATCTACCTAGATCAGGTGCTTGTGCCAGGGCTCCATCATCCTCACAGTGAAATAGTGTTTTCTTATGTTTAAGTGGAACTTTTTGTGTTCCAGCTTCATCCCATTACCACTTGTCCTGTTGCTAGATACTATAGAAAAAAGGGATGTCCCAGCCTCCTGACACCCACCCTTTAGATTTTTGTAAATAAGATCTCCCCTCGATCTCCTCATCTCCAGACTAAACAGCCCCAGTTCCCAGGTCTCTCTCTTCCTCCTGCTTATTCCCCAGGCTGCGTGCATTGGTGTAGAGGCAGCGCAGGGGCTTACTCAAACACACAGGTTTCCCTGAGCGGGTGCAGGAGGTTCCTCCCTGGTTTGGCTCTTTCTCAGGGTGGTCAGCCTTCTGTATCTCAGCCCAGTGTGCAGATGAAGGTTCTCCAGCCACAGGCTTCCAAGGCTTCCACTGAGCTGCCAAGGGGCTCACAGACCCCAGTGACGCTAACTGCCATGATGCACACCCTCCAGATCTTGTGACATGGTGGTAGGTGTACGGCTGTTCAGTCTCATACCTCCTTTCTCCCTAGAAATTAGGGGACTGGATCAGTTGGGCTACCGCTGAAATGACGGAATTCACGAAGGCCAATGGCTCAGCAGGTGTGCCAAGAGTGCCCCTATAAAGATGCTGTCCTATTCAACCTATTCTTTTAAATGTTAGAGAAAATTCTACAGAAATTACCATGCACATTGAGACATGGGAACGATTTTTGATCTGTTTGTGTATGAACAGAATTAAAGCCAGGACATGAACTATGTAGATAAAGGGGCCAAAGAGATGGTCACGGTAATTTTATCTAAGCAGCAGGAACCACGGTACTTCTGAACTACAACTAACTTGTAGATAGACAAACTAGCCCAGGTTTCACAAATGCCATGGATGGAGAACCCAGTACAAGCAAGTTTTCGATGGATAAAAATTCCATTATTTATTAGGTGAACATGTCTAGATTCAGCTTCCAGCAGCAGAAAAAAATCCCTTTTTTTTTGAAGATTCCCTTGTGCTACATTGCAGTTGTGTGTGTAGGTACTGTGTGCAGACTATTGTCTAACCACCATATAACCACTCTTTTTTTTTTTTCAGCTATGTAGTTTGAAATACTTGTATTTTTCACTCAATTTTCATACCTTCTCATCCATTTTAACTTTCTCAAAGTTTTTTCAGTTAGTCAGCTTCCTTTTTGGTCTCCGTACACTATTCCAGAGATGGGTATTCCAGAAGCACCTGTGGCAATGCCAAACACAGCAGAGAACTTCCACCTACTGGAAAGTTTTCAGTACGTTGTGTTGGAGCTCAGCCCACTGGCATTTTACATCCTTAGGTGTTCTCAGGTCTCATGATGCTGTTTTATCTGTTATCATCTGCAGCAGCTATCATCTGTTAGCTGGGCACAGTTACTCTGGTTGGGTTTTTTTTCTTGTGAAGTACACCCCACCAGCTCAGCCTGCTGTTAAGTGTCAGGTACCCAGCAGTTCAAGCACAGTATTTCTCCAAATTTCTCTACAGTAAGCAAGCTGGAATGTCTGCTTCCTTTTGAATAGGGCAGCAGATAGTCAGCATAGTCTTTGTGCAGGATTCTTAAATGAATGAATCCTTTAATTAGATGTTGTGGACCATATACTGATCAAAAATAAAGACTTTCCCTATCTACCTTCATTTGCCTTTCCCAGTCTTTCCCAGTCTGCTGGCTGTTCAAAACTGGAAGAAAAAGAGAAATCAAAACTCAGTTGGGGGTAGCGCAACAACCTTTATAAGTTAGAGGAGAAGCAGTGATTATTAGGTATCTTGTGCTGAATGAATATTTGACTCAGTCTTACATTCCTTTGAGCAAAGAGGGGAACGTAGTCTAGATAAAATGTCTGTGAAGTGAGTGTAAAAGTGTTTGGAAAAATTTATTCACAAAGTCACTATCAGTTGTTCCACGCCAAGGCAGAAGGAAGTATTGGCTGTTGTTCTCTAGAAGGTCTGCCCAACAACTGATCAATGGAATAATTGAGCAGAGACCACATTTTTCATTTGGCAGATGATATCAAGCCTAAAGAGACTGCAAAGCTACCAGTGAATTGGCTCAGGCTTCAGAGTGATCCTGACAAATGTGTGAAAACCATCTGACCTTTCCCATCTCCGCCAATACAGTTCAACAGAGACAGGCATATCTGACTGGGAGCAAATGTGGGAAGGGAGATGACTGAATTAGCAGCAGCTCCGGAGAAAGCAATCTGAGAATCACAGGGGACAAGAAGAAGAATATGAATCAGCATTGTGCAAAACAAACATCATACTGAGATGTATAAATAGGAGTCTTAAATGTAGGCCAGTTATAATAGTTCCCTACTCCACTTGGCACTTTAGAGGACTTTGCTGGCATAAAACAGTTCCTGACTTTGTAATTTTAAAAAAGATTCAAGATTTTTTTTTTTTTTTAATAAAGCAAATAAAACTGAAAGGGTAACACAAAATTAATGGAATGAAGCAGAATCAAAGGAGTTCAAAGTATTAGCTCTTGGCACGTGTTCCAATACTAAGGATAGTGAGAACTGGTAGGTAGTGTGGGCTGAGAGGTTGTGGAGCCTCTATTATTGGATGTTTTAAAAAATAGAAGTTGAGAATCTAGCTTGTGGAAAAGATGATCCTACCTTTTGGCAAGAGGATGGACTTCAGGGAGTACATATGCCTTTAAGAACCTTCCCAGCTCTACCTCAGCCTTTTTCTGATTTGGTACCACATGAATGACACGATACTGAAAACTGAGATATATGCAGCTGGGAAACAATAGCCGGAGAACTGAGTTGCTGAAAGAACAACAGGAACAATGTCAGCACCTCTGCACTGGCCAGAAAGTGACAAGGAGAGGTAGAGAACACCAAAATGATTGCACATCCATAACACGTGGCCCCACTTTTTTATAAATTAAGTAAAAATCATAATATATCACCTTGAAAATAAATGGCATGACATAGATTGTCTATTTTACTACTTGAGGAGTGCTGTAAAAGATGGACACATGCTAATACGGAGACATTTTCTTCTGGGGCTTGACATTAAACAGATTTAGGAGAACTCATGCAACAGCAGATTGGCAAGGCAAAAATGTAGCAGCTCTTCAAATGCCACTTGCATTTCATAGTCTGCAGAAAACGGTCTAACTCTTCCAAACCCTCAGTGTTTTCATATGCAGATTCACTCCTGTGCAAGGCCAGCAAGAAAATCACAAGCTTTCTTTATCCAGCCTAAGTGAAAGAAAGATGAATTTAACAGCTGGCCTTAAACACTTTCTCCTTGATGATTCAAAGAAAATGGAATCCATCTAAAGCCATTGATTAATTTTTCAAATACAGATGGAGAGCAATACCTTGAAAATCCACACCTTACAAGTACAATAAATGAATGCACAGGGGGGAGGGGGAAGGGCTTTCTTTTACAAGATTTTCAAGCAGCTCTTTTCAAGGCATATAATACCTATTTTGTATTACAGGATGACTTTATCTCTACAGTTCATGAAATGTAAGAGAAAAGCTTTATAGATTCTCAAAAGATGATATGTACTACACAGACAGAGTCCAGACTTTGAGAAGGTATCATAGATCCATGCTAAACAATCTCTTCCTTTTCATACAGTAAAAATAATCAGAGATAAGAGGCTAGTAAACGGTGCAGATAAAATATCTTCTAGACTAGATCTTAGTAGGATTTTGAAGGAATAGCAATAGACATGGATTACAAGGCAAATTTCTAGAAAGTAACAGAATATTTAATCCAATAATACAAACATTTCTCAACACATTTGTAGCTATTTAATCATTACATTATCTCTTTAGGTCTAGCTGCAGCACACAAGAATTGTTCATTGTTGTTATTAATAGTATAGGTTGTAGAGTTAACCAAGCTAAAAGTTTAAGAATTTCTCAGAGTTCTTACAGTTATGTCAGTTTCCCGCATAGTTATGTGGAAGCAAAACGGAGCTCTTTGTCACAACTGAACTGAAATCTGTCTCTACTTTAAAAATATGACAATAGATTTGGTGAAATACAGTATGTGTTTCTGTGTTTATATGTACCTTTAAAAGAGAGGACAGTAATGGGAATTTTATTGAACACCCATGTGTACACATTCAGTGTGCTATAAAATATCTGATTAAATCTAAGTAAAGGAGAAAACTACAGTTAAAATACCTCTCACTTCTTTTGAAACCAACATATTTTCATTAAAATGAATGCCATAGAAATGCACAATTTGCAGGAACTAATTTATCTTCTATCTCTTTTATTTCTTGCAAAATCATAGGAGGCTTTTGAAAGTCATTTCCTCTGCAGAAAATAGGAAATAAAATACAGTAACTTTTATTGCATCTGGAGAATATAGTTTCCCCAACTGTGCCATTCAGTGGTAGTTAAATGACTCTTCTAGACATTCTGACATAAAAGAAAATCCAAACAATTTTTGAAGGATGAATAGAGAAATTTCAAGAAGATATTTCTCAGGATGTCCATATTGAAGATTGCAGTACAAAAAAGACAACATTTTTTTTTTTTAGCCATCATTTCTAATATCATGCAAGTAAAACATATTAGTAAAAGAAAGAAGCTAGTTAAATATATTCTTACAAGGCAGTGTACACTGTGCATGCAAATAGAACACATTTTTCTATTCTTTACTGTGCCCTTTTATCAACCAGACATCAGTCTTTTAATGACATTTTAAGCGGTGCATCTGAATTCTGAATTCTGACTGAATGAAATACACCCCTCCTCCTAGGTAAAAGACAGATTATGTATTATTTAATTCTCAATGGCATCATATATAAACCAAACTTTTCCTATTTGGTAAAATATTGCTTCAGAGCTCTTTCAGAATATAAAGTACAGAGAAGCATATGTAGCATTCAGATTCCTTCTAAGCAGAGGAAATCTTACTTTCCTTTGAAAACAGGGACCTTTATTCAGCAGCGATTAATCCACAGATAGGTACAAAACCGTTATCCACATTCTACTAATTAATAGGGTTCATAATATGCTTACAGTACTGTTGCAGTCATTGTTCAGTAGAGGACCAGAAGTGTCTCAGGGGAAGACACTGCTGGACACATCCTTCTGGTATATTTGTCCATTCCTCACTGCTTTTCTGGGCTGGAGAAGAAGCAGCTCCCATGCCACTATGCTGAGCAGAACATTGTGGGCCACCTGTACAGGACCAGAGGGTGAGCTGAGCTCAAGGTTTGGTTCCAGTTTATCCCATCTAGCAAATGACACTGGAGATGAAATCCTGATTTGAACTGGCTATCACCTAAAAGGCTATTTGCACTCTACAAACATAAGATAAGGCAAGGCACAAGTGGTTTTGAAAAACACCACCAGCTTCACATGCTCCAGTGCCAGTAGCTAAAAAATAATTGGCTTCATCTCCTGCCTCTCTTGTTGTAATTAGAGATGAGGACCCTGGGGTGAAGCATATTCCTGGGCCAAGGCTCAGGACAAGATTTGTGCATTATTTAACTCCTTCCTTTAACTAGTATTCAAGTGAGAATTAAAGAATCCATAATCTGTCTTTTACCTAGGGGGAGGAGTGTATTTCATTCAGTCAGAATTCAAAATTCAGATGCACCGCTTAAAACATAATCAAAAGACTGAATTTTGGTTGATAAAAGGGCATAGTAAAGAACAGAAAAAAAGTTTTTCCTTACACTGAATCTAAGAGGTTTAGTGTAAGGAATAAAAATAAATTTATAAGAAGAGACTAGGTAACGATTAATGAATATTTTAAACATGGTACATGACTACAAAAAATCAGTATATTGTATTTTGAAGGACAGCAAGCAATGTTTCCAAAGCAACTAATCAGGCCCCATGGTAAGTGATTGACTCTAAAGTAATAATTTTAATCTACTTAAAGCCATTTGTAATTGGATTTTTAATACAAAATACGACCAGAAAAACAACAACAAAAAGATTGACGGTATTATCTACAACTACATCTGGAACAAACAACATCAAATGTCTGCGAACAACTTTCATGTGTATGAAAATAAAAGCTGCATAGAAAATATTTGAAAGGTGTTCTTGCTTTTCTGCAGAATGGACCCTGGACCTTCTACTACAGACAGGAACCAAGCAGATAAAAGAATGTTAAACATTCCAGTAGGGAAGGGCTTTCAGCTAGCACCAGGATGAAGAGAGTAATGTGGAGGTCAGGTGTTCCCTTGATACAAGGTACAAAAATCACATCTGTCATGATCGTTTGTAATAGGAAACAAAGCATACACTTAGTAAATGTTCATTTGTGGCAGTACAATGACAACAAGTGTTTTTGCAGCATTCTCCACCATGTATCACAGAATCGCAGAATCGCTGCAACAAATTTCATGTTTAACTTCTGAATGACTATATGTATTTTTCAAGGGGGTGGTTACATTGCAAATGGATACATGATAATTCAAAGAGTGTGACTTACACCTTGTTATACTCTTGGCATAAGACACTTTGATACTTAGATTATGCTATCTGCTCTTGTGCCTGGTCATAGAAGATAACACAGTTGTTAAGTAAGTCACATTTATTATCTTGCTACAGCATGTTCTTTTATTGCAATGACATGCTTATGTAGCAATTTTGAGTACCTGGAGAAAATCTGGAACAGCTGCACTGTTGTCAAAAGCTAAAATATGTGGAGGCAAAAACCTCATATTCTTACAGTTCACACGGTGTTTCTCTAGAACGTGGCCATGCTGTCATAGTCAGTCATTCCCTTGGAAAAAGGAAATACTTTTTCCTTCTTGAGTTCCTTCTCCATTTGTAGATCTTTATCTCTTTGGAATAACATGTTCTGAGGGTATCTGCTGTCAAGAGTTTTTTCCATCTATCCTGTGCCCAGTTGCAGTCACAAGATGCAATCAGCTACCAAATGTGACAAGGCAGATCAGCATTTTAATCTGCATCACTGTATTCTGACCAGAGACACGAACTTTGATTTCTTTTCTTCTATATTGGTGCTCTCATCACATTGCATCTCTTTATGAACAGCATTGCATGTGTGAGTTATAACCATTGGGCTGCAGAGTAAGCCTTCTTTTCCCTCTCTTGTTTATGGATAGAAAACAACTCATCTCGTCACAGATGGGTGAAAGGAATACTTTCCTTGTAGGTAGAAAACAGATCTTCAAGTCTCCAGGCTGAGTCATGCCCATCCAGAAATCTCAGCCTTCATTTCCCACAACCAGATAAGTGAGCCAAGACAGAAGTCTGTTTTGACTTAGGCTTCCCTAGCTCTTTGATTTTTTGATATGAAAATTCCATCTGTATCAAAGCTGGTATGTACATTTCCATAAAAAAAAAGCTGTGATTTTTATAAAGCTGCATTTTCTGACCAAAAATACTTTCTGTTGGAAAATTCCCAACTTGTCCCTTAAAACATCATTTGGATGACACACTTGATAAGATAAAATCAACTTAATAATAGCTCGGGGTTTAATATATATTTATCAGAAAGAAAGGCTAATTACAAAAAAATTCAGTAGCCATTTAAAGAAAGTCATGCCTCATCCATCTGAACTTGGTTTTGAAGTAATCTTATGAACTTGCATTTTTAATGAGATCCTTTCTGTAGCATCATGAGGGTATTAAGCTCTGGAGATAAAACTCTGTTGGAAGCTTCTGATAACGACTAAAACTTGCATTATTGTAGTGCCTTTAATCGCTTTCCAAGTTGTTCAAAACTCGCCCCACTTCTGAGCCAGACCCACTTCTGGGGCTGAGCCAATTAGACACCTCCATGATCGCTTTTTAAGAAGAAGCCAGAAGAGGAGGGTTCTTCCTGTTCCTTCTTGTTCTCTTTCTTTCTTTTCCAGCTGATGGTGGTACAAGGAGTTGGAAGAGAGAGAAAAGTGACCGCGTGGACCCCAAGTTCAGTGAGGGAAGAGAGGAGGTGTGCTGAAGCAGAGACCCCCTTGCATCCTGTGGATTCATTTGCACTCTGTTAAAGATCCCGCATCAGAGGCAGTGACTGTGCCCAGAAGAGGCCATGTCCTGAGAGAGGGACCCTGTATCAGCAGAAGCCGCAGCTGCTGGTAAGGACCCACACCAGAGAAGTTCATTAAGGACTGTGTCCTGGGGGAGGCACCCCATATCAGAGCAGGGGAAGAATGCCAGGAGTTGTCCTCCTCTGAGAAGACAGAAGCAGCAGAGCCCATCTGTGAGAGACTGACCACATCCCCCACTCCCTGCCCCCCTGAGCCATTGAGGGGGGAGGAGGTAGAGATATCTGGAGCAGTGAGCTGGGCCCAGGGAGAAAGGAGGGATGAGGGAGGGAGATCTTAAAGTGTTGGTTGTAATTCTCTCATCATCCTGCTCCCTTTTTGCTTTTTGTTCTGTTCTGTTTCTTGTAGGTAGCAGAATAAACTTTCCTCTCTAAATCGAGTACTGGAGTCTGTTCTGTCCAGAACCATAATTGGCAGCGAGCCCTTCCTGCCCTTGTCTTAATCCACAACAACGTTGCTTATCTTTCTCCTCCCATCTTGCTGGGGTCTCTGCCATCCTAACGAGGGTGGAGGTGGATGGGAGGCACTGAGCAAGAGACTGTTGTTGTGCTTCATTGTTGGCTGGGCAAAACTACGACAGAGGAAAAGCCTCACTGCTCTGCTATATAGTGGCAATCTCAAGTTATCACCGCTTAGCACTAGTTTTATCATCACTGTTTAGAAAGATATCATGTATGTGTGCACAGACTGAGTTTCTTCCCTGTCTTACTGATGGTCATGTAACTTCCTCAAAAGTGAGAAGTATTTGTAGACTTGTCTGAGCCATAGTAACTACACTGTTCCTTTAGATCATGTATATAATAAACTTTGGCTACTATAGTTTTTTTGCCCCTTCCCTTAACATATGTAAATCATAGCTTTTACTTACATTCCTTAGACCACTAGCAAATATTTTTACTGCATCATCAATGTGCAGATGCCCATATGGCCCTTCAAGCATGTTTCTTCCACTTTGCTTCCTTTCCATTTCTATGGACTGTGAATCTCCTGGGTCTCATATGGTCCAATCCTACACCTCCTGTCAACAAGCACCAGAGATTCCCATCTTTGGTGTTTCTAATACTGAGAAATAGGGATATGGGAAGTCCAGTTGCTGTGTACAAGTCAGCATCACATAAAGTGTCTTGGAAGGGATCAGAGAAGGTTAAAGGGGTTGACATAGAATCATAGAATGGTAGGGTTGGAAGGGACCTTTAGAGATCATCTAGTCCAACTGCCCTGCAAAAGCAGGTCCACCTAGATCAGGTTGCATAGGAACACGTCCAGGCAGGTCTTGAAGACCGCCAAGGAAGGAGACTCCACAACCCCTCTGGGCAGCCTGTGCCAGGGCTCCCTCACCCTCATAGTAAAATAGTTTTTTCTTCTGTTTAAATGGAACTTTTTGTGTTTCAACTTCATTCCCCCTTGTCCTGTTGCTAACTACAATAGAAAAAAGGGACATTCCAACATCCTGATATCCACCATTTAGATATTTGTAAATATTAATAAGATCCCCCTCAGTCTCCTCTTTTCTAGACTAAACAGCCCCAGTTCCCGCAGCCTTTCCTCATTTGAAAGATGTTCCAGTCCCCTGATCGTCTTGATGGCCCTGCACTGGACTCTCTCCAGCACTTCCCTGTCCCTCTTGAGCTGAGGAGCCCAGAACTGGACACATTACTCCAGATGAGACCTCACAAGGGCATAGTAGACGGGGAGCAGAACCTCCCTTGACCTGCTGCCCACATTCTTCTTGATGCATTCTTCTTCACAGCAGTAAGCCCATCTCTGTAGTATTATCCTTTAGGAGGCAGCATGATCATAAAAGCACAGAATCATTCACGTTGGAAAAGACCCTTAAGATCATTGAGTCCAACCATTTACCCAGCACCACCACATCTACCACTAAACCATGTCCCTAAGCACCATGTCTACACATCTTCTAAACACTTCCAGGAATGGTGACTCAACCATTTCCCTGGGCAGCCTGTTCCAATGTTTCATAACACTTTTGGTCAATATTTTTTTTCTGATATCCAATCTAAACCCCTTCCGGTGGAGGGTTTCACCTGGTAAAATGAAGTACCACAGCAGGCTAAAATCTGGAAAGAAGAAGTTGCAACAGATGTTTATAACCATTTTCAGAAATCTACCCAGCACTTCAGGCAGATGTATCATTTGAATAGGAGCTGGTGGAGCTTATGAAACATCATTCGAGAAGGCTTGATGAGTTATGGAGATGTTTTACTGGTTATTGCTTCATACGTAGATTTAAAAAAAACCCAATCCTGGTACCAAAAAGAAGGGCTAATTGCACTTCTTCATGCTTATGAAGAAAAAAGGAGAGAATAAAAGGGACTGTTTCCTGTGCCTAGGGCAAAGTAGAACCATTTGGCTCAAGCCCACCGAGGTTATGACTGCTCCCCTTTGCAGCACATTTGTCCTGCAAAGAGTTGTTCAAAAGCAGAGCCAGAGAACAGCAATTAAACAGTGCAGTGATTAGGGGATGAGTGTGCAAGAACACCACAGCTCTTATTTATCAGTACAGTCGGACCTGTAGGTTAGTTTAGGACAGAGTAGCTCTGGCAGGACCATCTTTGTTTCCTTCTTTATGAGGCTGCTAGATTACTTTACTCAAACAGTGCTCCTATGGGTGACCAAAGTGTTTCCTAGTTCTATACAGGAACGGAAACTAAAATCTTTTGCAGAAAATGGTACTTTTTAAATGTTTGTCTCAGAAAGTAGAATTTGTTCTCGTTTAACAAATTTGTACACCACTTCTTATTTTTCTTCCTAAGTTTTTCTTTGGCTTTTGGTCCCCCCTGCCCCTCCAACATCTGGAAAGGGATTAGTGGAATAAGAAGATGTATACAAAAAAGGAAATAATTGGTAGGATATTAGTCACATTATTTTCATTGCTTATGATCGAAAGAAGCAGATTGTGCTGCTGAAGCAGGAGAGATGGATGTTAAGGGGGAAGCTTTTGCTGTGATTGTACATTGGAAGAGCTTCTCCTTTGCCTTCTCCATGTCCAGCACTAGCCCCAGAGTTTGAGGCTAGGAATTTGCACCACAGACTCTTTTGTGTGGCTCCTCTGATCCTTGGACAAGCTCCAGTACTGAGAGACAATTAGGGCTGAGCAGCTGTCCCGGAAACAGGTGGTAGGTGAGAAGGGAAGGTGTTTCATTGAAGGAGTAACAACTTCACAATTGCCATATACAGGCCTGTTCCTGCAGATCAGCTGGCACTTGCTACCATCCAGAGACCTTCTCATGGATCCAAGTCCCCAGTTAAAGCAGCAAAAAAGTATTACTGTTAGTGAAGAGGAGCCCCAGTTTGGAAGAGGCATAAGCTAAGCCTCAACGTACTTTTATACCTATATCCTTAGTAGAACTTTTACCAATATTGCTATTCCATCCTAAAAGGCTTCACTCTTTCTACGCAGTTTTATTATATCATAGTATAGGCAAAGCTGACAAAAGGCACTCCTTCCAGGTTGCATATGTTTCTCTGAAGAATGACCACCTGCTCATAGGTATTTAGCTGACAGTTGCTGTTTATAGAGGCTACTCTGCAACACCATTCAGTATTGCTCATATACAGGTAATATATTATTTATAATACAGGTAATATAAATACATACACATTTATGGATAAAATGCTGACCAAAGTGAGCCTGGGTAGTGAATTGAGAACAAAAAAAATTGAAATCTTTGACATAAAAGAAAACAATAATGTAAAGAAAAAAGATGCCACCATGAAGTGTAATGTCCTCTCACGAGATGAGTGGTAGAAGTGATTGTATTAAATATGGTGTGGCCTAGGACTTTAGTGAGGAAGGGGAGCAAGGCAGGATGCAGCTGAGCAATGATATGTGTGAAATGGGATACCTGATCTCTTTTGATTGCTGTAAAAGAGGAGTTAGAAATCAAAACATTTTGTGTTAGCCCCAGGAAGGCTACAGAGGGTCGTGTCAATACCTTGTTACAGGCAAACATGAAACGCCTCACTAGGTAGGTCATGAGTTTAAGGGGCATGGCTTGAAGACAGTAAACCAGGCAGAGCCTTTGCCACCAAGCCAAGCCTGACAGCATTTTCAAGAGACAAGTACAGTGTAGCAGTCTCTGGAGACTGGATCCTCCAGCCTTGAGGTCTTACAGTGCTGACTGCACCGACAGCTGTGAGATGGGTCTGGAGGATGCTCTTAGCCTTGGGAAAGCTTTCCCTGTGGTGTAAAATTTTGCTGACCTTTTTTCAGAGATACCTGCCACACTTTGAAATATCACTATTTTCTGCTGTCATTTGTCATCCTCTGGAAACTGCTGCTGGCCTGCTGAAATAATAATAGCAAACATGCTAAGACAAGTCTTGCACACTGCAGGTGTCAATACTGTCCTTGCAGCACATCCACTGTCATGAAACATTCAGAAAAGCTATTGCATACAGAAAGGAGAATCTCAGGAGGCAATGAAAAAAAGACATAATAAATAAGTGGATGTTTTTAATAGATAATCTTCCTCAAAATTTTAGCTTTTTTTAAAGTTAGAAACTAATTTGAGCTGAAAATAGAAATAATGAAGAGAAATGGACATGGATGCCTTCCTTTCAATGAACATCTGTTTGGCGGCCAAAAGTCAGGCTTAAAGGGATTCAAGTGTTAAGTTAATTTTTTTAAAAGTGACAGAATTAACTTTCCTTGGTATCTATGACTAAGTGTGCTGGTTTTGTCTGGGGTAGAGTTAATTTTCTTCACAGCTAATATGGGGCTATGTTTTGGATTTGTGCTGGAAACTGTTGATAACACAGCGATGTTTTTGTTATCACTGAGTAGTGCTTGCATGGTGTCAAGGCCTTTTCTGCCTCTCATGCAAGCTGTGGGGAGGATCTGGGAGGGGACACAGCTGGGATAGCTGACCCCAAATGACCAAGGGATATCTCAGACCATAGCACGTCATGTTCAGCAGATAAGGCTGTTGGAAGAAGAAGGAATGGGGGATGTTTCAAGTGACAGCATTTGTCTTTTCCCAGTAACTGTTAGGTGTGATGGAGCCCTGCTGTCCTGGGGATGGCTGAACACCTGCCTGTCCATGGGAAGTGGGGAATAAATCCCTTGATTTGCTTTTCTTGCATTAGCTATTAAGCTGTCTTTATCTCAGTCAATGAATTTTCTCACATATACTCTTCTGATTCTCTCCCCCATCCCACTGAGGGTGAGGGAAGAACAAGAGACTGTGTGGGGCTTAGTTGTTGGATGGGGTTAAACCACGACACTAAGCTACAGAAATCAGGCAGAAAAACACCATATTAACCTCTGTGACTGTAAGTTGCCCAAATGAACACTTTCACTGACAGCTTGACCCAAAATGTGTAACTAATTCAGTAGCTACCCCGTGGTACTTAACAAAGAATTCAGTCTGCTAAATCTTATTTCTCTCCCCACTTCCTCTGCAAAGAGTCCTTTCCCTGCTTCAGCCAAAAGAAGAAACTTCTTGATGATGCTGAAGTGTAGTACATTTAAAAAATATCTAATAGATTTAAAGCTCACTTACTGTTGTCTCCTATGAGGCATGTTTCAAAATGCCAGGGGTCTGCTTTTCTCTCTGTGGGTGGGACTGTGTCAGTATGTATAGATGAAAGATTTTTTGCTACAAATTTTTTCCAGTTTAAAAAAATAAAAGATTTAGATGAAGAATATACACACCACACTGATAAGGGGCAACATTCTTTCAGCAATTAATGCATTTGAACATAGTTCTGTGGACTCCAAAGCATTTTTTCAAGCTGAATTTTTTTCACAGGTTATGTTCTGGGCACATATAAAAAGAGCACTGTAAATCAAAGATTTACACTTGGAAAATGCTTACTTTAGATGCTTGTGCAAAACAGTAGACAACCTTCCTACCAGGCCTGACAATTTCAGACACCAGTCTGCTTTAACTTTCTTACATATAGCTCAAATATACATATATCAAAGCTTAATCGACACCTCCTTCTGCCATGATTTGGAACTTTTATTTCACAGTCATTGAACAGACATGCCAAAGACTTTTCTCTTATATTCCCACCAATATTTATATTTTCTGAAGTTACCTGCTGGATGAAGAGAACTAAAACATTGCCAGCACGTGTTGTTTAACCACTGTGGTATTTTTGATACTCCTACATTGAGCCACCTGTATTCTAATTGCTGCATTGCTCCTCCTTCCTTATTATATTGCTCATCCTTCTTTGATTTGCAGCAGATATGACACTGTAGTAGTGAATTAGAGTAGCTGGTGGAAATCTAATCACTGACCTTGAGAAAATTCAAAATAGTCTCATAAACACTTAACTAAAGTCAGTGGTAGTAGGTGTGGTTTTCTGATTTGACTGCGCTGTTTTGGTCTAAAGAAGAGGTTATAAGTCCATCAGTCAAAGAGGGCAATCAATCTAAAACATGTAACAGCCTGGCTTCTGCTCAGGAAGAAGTATTAAAATCCTGACACTGTTAACAAATACTACCCTGTCTTTAACTCTAACGAAGAGTTGGGCATCTTACTGCTCAAAAGATTAAACCTGTGACTTCAGGTATGGGTAAAGCAAGGCTTTATATTAATTATGGTAGTAGATGTATGATGTATAAGAATGCTTTTAATGATGTTAAGATAAAATTGTCTACTAGTAGAGAGATTCATTTTGAGATTCGGGCACTTAAATGTCTTCAACAAGAAATGGATGATGCAGAACCCACATAGCAGTCTGTGCAACTGGCAAGGTGAACAACCACTGTGGTCAGGACTTCCATCCTTACACATGGCATTGGGTATCATTCCGAATGTATGAGGCTGTCATGTTTGACTTCCACTGCCATTACAGGAGGACATTGGTCTCCCACATTCAGCTGCTCACAGGACATCTGACCACCAATGTGTCATGTCATAGGGTTACGTCATCTACCCAAAGCTGTTAGATCTAACACAGGATCTACTGTAGACTTGTGTTGTTTCAGAATATGAAGTGGAAGACTGGTGGGGTACCTAGCCAAAAGCTGTGTCAGCTATATGTGGACAGCTGAAATGAGCTGTCTATGCAATATTAGCAACTCCCATGCAGAGGTGCCAGATAGAATGGGTTGCTGGAGATGGAACCAGACACATGTTTGGGTAGGTGAACTTCTCCTTTGTGCTTGGCTTAGGGTGAGCTGAATCACTCTCTAGGCTGCATGTATTCCATTGGCTAGACCTCCTTGTACTGTCACAGGGTCAATTCAGTTACCTAAACATAGGCATCTACAGGGGCCCCTAAGACATTCACATGAATTCAAACTGCCAGATAGGACACAAAACTAGTAACTTCTGAAGTGGCAGACAGAGGTCTGACAAGATATACTGCAGTGTCTACAATGCCAGAGATGCCTATGTTTAAGATTCTAAATTAGTTTCTCAGCTTACATACAGAAACCAGTAAGCAGACAATTAGATTCAGGTGCCTTAGTCCAAAGCTAAATACCACACCTAGTTCATCAGCTTTGTTAACTGTGGAAGGCTACAAGCCAGATAATCTTTGCAAGGGGATGCCTTTTGCTTTAATAACTCTTGATATTTGAGGGATTAATGATTCCAAGCACTGTAGGAACCAAGTACTGCACCCCAAATGTGTTCCTGACATCCTCCAGCCCAACTCCAGAGTTTATTTCAACGGCCCAGCTTCCTTAGCCTTATCCAGCCCCACAGATCGAGAGTGGGAATTATCACTGGGATTTCTTTCCTCAGAAATGGTAGATGTGTATGGTAGACACAGCACAACACCGAGCTGTGCAAACATAGCAGTGCTTTCAGCAACCTGAATCCATAGAATCCAAGTCCTCTTCACACACACTTAATGAGTATTTCACAGGTTATATCAAGCATCCCTTTATTACCATATTCTACTCTGCTTCTGTTATGCATTATCTAATTGGCTAATCATTTTTTTCTATAAGGTATACACCCAGACAAGCTCGACTCAGCACCAGCAGCATGTGTTTGCTTTTGGCTAGATCCCTTTATGTGCCATATTTTGGTGTTTTCCGGTCTGCACATCATCCTCCCCACATGACAAATACCCTGTGCAGGCTGCTTAGTTCTTTGACTACAGACATCCCATATGTTAATCTGACCATCTATAAGACAATCTCAATCACTTCTCATTACTTAGCTGCCCAGCTACAAGCTTTACATTTCATAACCACAAGCCTACACAGAAGTGATTTACTCTCTGCTCCTAGCCCATGCACAGGACCTAGCAAGAACCTTCGGAAATTCCTCTATTCTCTCCATGAAGCCAGATTACTTGGTGAGCTACTGCTTTTAAAAATCTACAGGTTGGTGACTGCCATGCTGCACTGTGATCGGTAAATGTTATTTCTTCAAACAGTGGTCCAAAATGTGCAGGAAAAGTATAGGAAAAAAATCCCCACAAACCACCAGAAAAAAACCCCAAACTTACAACAGAAATTATCTGACTTTCAGGATATTTTTTTTCAGTGCGCTGATTCTTCTGGATAGCAGCTATGAAGAAATACTTAGTGCCAAATGCTTTGGCTACTGGCTGTGCACCTATGTTTTCCTGTTTCTGAGGTGAAATTCACTGCAATAATTCTCAAGGGGTTTTCTTCTTTTCTTAGAAAAGTCTGCTTTTCAAGACTAGACTACTGCAGACACTTCATCTTGGCCTAATCTGGTTCAACTCCTCAACCACATTTGAAAAAGCAGATCCTAAACTGTGCACACTTACTGTTTTGGTAATAAATGTGTTGACTTACCAATGCTTTTGAGCCATCTTGGAAATGCAGAAGTAAAGCCTTACTAGAGTATCTGGGAACAGCTCCCAAGTATATTTATGTGAGTGTAAAGCAGCACTAAAAGACTAAACGACTTCTCAGTTGACTATAAATTGCATTTCAGTACTACACACTTTACATAATACAGAGACAGATATTTTGCTATTCCTTCACAATTGATTTTGTATAATATAACAGTTGTGTTTATTAAAGGGCATCATATGCCTGTAGCCTGAAAAATGTTTATGCCTTTGCAGAGAGTGTTGCCTGTGAATTTAGTAATGCAGCAGCAGTAGAGTTTAAATGACTACTTTACAAAGTTTCAGCTCAGTTCAGTTTAAAATTATATAACTCTTAACTGCAGAAGAGTCATTTAGGCAGAACATCTTAAAAGGAATTAACACATTACAACAGTTCTTAATGCCCTTCCTATTTCTTAGTGAGCCAATCTTTGCCTTGCAGTAAAGGAGAAGAATACTGGCATGAGCTGAAACCAAAGAAGTCTCTGAACTGAGGTGTCATTCAACTGCTGATAGTGCCAATGGCACTGATTTTAGCAGGATTAATTCTTATCAATTCACCTACAGAAAATGATCTAAAGATGATAATAGAAGTAATTTTGTAGGATATTCTTCCCTGACTGAATGTAACGCATAAAAAATTCAACTTTCATATACATAAAACTCAGCATTGTATTTTCATTTTTTAATCGTTGTGCTTTTTACTTCTTCATTTAAGCCTCTGTGGATCTTTCTTTTCAGAGAAGATGTGGCATTTTGCCAGAGGTTTTAAAATAGTAGGAATTTGACAAGTGAAGGGAAATGCTTCAGCTGTGCCTGAACTGAAGAGATAGGATGACTGTACATGAAAAGTCACCATGCGTGTCTCCAGAGTGCTGTCAGCTTTAGACTAAGCCCCAAGATTCAAGCTTTCAAGCCATCCAGTGGAGACTGAATGAAATTGGTTTCAAAATTATAACAGTGTATCACAAATAGAAATTAAATCAGACATGAGAACAGTAAAATTATGTTTCTGCTCCTTTTTATACTGCATCAGGGACCGCAAACCTGTTTCTTCACAGGTATGTACCTCTTAGGGTTGAGATCCAGTCTATCCAGATCTCATCTAAACTGTTAAATCTATTTCACTCCTGTGAGGGATCCAGACCCTCTGTTTTCCAGATTTTCTACTCTAAAAGTTCCAAAACTCAGTAGACAACTTCCTGTTTGGTCTAGAACTTCCCTGGACACCTACCTTCACTTGTTCTCACAGGCTCAGCAGACTCTGCAGTGACAAGTCTACTTCTTTCAGCCACTGCAACCAGGGTTTGGTGTCTGCAGATTTGAAGCTGGTGGCTCATGCTGCATGGCTGGAGTTGGCAAGGAGCAGTCTTCTGTCCTCTCTTCAACAGCTCTGACTTCTCTTGTATCTCTGGACCCTTCTTGCCACTCAAGCCTATGTCTTGTGCACAGGACAGGAAGAGTGAGGCTGTATCCACCTCTTTTCTGTCTCCCTTCTCAGGAGACAAGCAACTTATTTTCCCTCTGTCTCTGCCCATCCCTTGTTCCACCAACTCAGAAGGAACTTTTGAAGACAGGGAAATAATTTACAAATTCTTGTCTCATCATCTGGATAATGGGCAGGTGTTTGTGAAGTAAGAGACAGCATTTCCAAGATGTAATTTCCAATGAAATGACATTCCAGGATGGTGTTTCACTTTTTTTTCTCATCTCCATCACCTTCTGTCCCCAACTGGTGGCAAGTACTCTCGTGTCTTGAGATGAAATTCTGAGAGTGCAAATCTATTACAGAAGGGTATTTTCAACTGATTATATACTTATATATGTTTGGAAACATGTTTGTGAACGGAGAAGGAGTATTAAAACAGAAGATGATGGGTTTAGGCACTGAGACCGCTTGTTTTACTACAGTGAGAAGGACAGATGCTACCAGGGTAAGGCTGATAGCCCTTCTGCAGAGATTTTGAAAGGAGGAAGGGATTTGCTGTGTTGAAGTCAGTGCATGATGTGGCCTCAGGGAAAGTTGTTAAATTCCTGAAGCAGTAAGAGAATTCCATAGAATCATAGAATCATATAATCATTACAGTTGGAAAAGACCTTAAGGATCATCGCGTCCAACCACTAACCTCACACTGCCAAGCCTATCACTAAACTAAACCATATCCCTCAGCATCTCATCTATGTGGTCTTTAAATACCTCTAGGAATGGTGAAGAAGATTCATCCTTTTTAGGGTAGAACCATTCACCCTCAATCAGAACACTTGAATTTAATTGCATGCACTGACTGTGTAGCTAACAACAAATATCTCAGCACAGCCTGAATGAAAATTATACTGACACTTACAGTATCCATTATACATTGTATCAAAAGATGAATGTCCAGTAATCACCAAGACAAAGAGGTTGAAAGGTAAATCCTAATCTGGACCTGGGTCAGAGATGGAAGAGTGCTTGCTCAGCAACACAGATACAATGGAGCCATGCTTTGAATTTAAGGAGAGTGTGGGAGATCTGGATGTCTGCAAGTGTTTGGCTGACTTTTCAGCATGGTTAATATTGCACAGTTTGTTAGACTGTCTGTTAGGGAGGAAAAAAAAAAGGTCAGAGCAGTGAGTGATTATAATGTCCTAAAACATGAAAATAAGCTTTCTCTGCAAGAAAAAAACCTCAAGAAACTGGAGGCCACAGTGCACATTTTCTGCCATTTACAGGGAAAAAATAAGTTTTCATCTGACAGACATATAGATGAAGTGACAACTTTGTGACAGACTTCATCTCTCAAAAATGGGCTGCTTGCTTCAGGAGCACAGTCGCTGTAGACTTCCTGGACAGTTTTTGGAGAAGATTTTGAAGAAGTCACCTCCAGAAGTTGACAAAGACCTTAGCCTGTCTGACTTAACACTAACACAGTGAGGCCATTTCAATCCTTTGACTGTTGAGAATGTCTGGAAGAAATGAGGTCCTAATGAAGGAGCTTCAGTTAAGTGCCTACTTATTGGTGCTGCCTAAGTATAAATAGGATTGATCTAGGTTTCAGTTAATAATTAACAAATGAAAAGAAAGTGTATCAAGATACATTTCAAAATCTCTTGTCTCTCCAGAAGTTTTTTTTCCCTTAAATGTCAGCAACAGATTTAGCATCACTAACACCTGTGCTTAGACTGAGATATTTCTCTACATCCTGATTTTCAAAATACTTTGCCAGGGACCTCTAGTGAAGGCACTACACTTCCACTGAAATCAGGTTGTTATCTGAGTAGGAGCCTGGCTCTTCCCTCCTCGCAGCAAGACACCTGCAGCAGCACTGCTGTGCACTAAACAACTAACCTATAGCCTCTGCAAGCAAATACCAGATGATGCCAACACCTTTTTCGATTGCTGCAGCTCAAGTTGTCATTTACTTAAACTGTAATCAAATTTCAGCAGCTTGTCATACGTCATAGCAAACTCACTCATGGCAGCTGATGATCAGTTCTGGTTCCAAGCCTGCCACCTCTCAGCCCCTACTCCATAGGCTTCCTCCCCTAGGCAAGTGGTGTGGATGGAAGCTCTTCAGAGCTTCATCCCTCTAACACAAGAATTAATTAATTGCCACCATTAGAATACTATCTCTTCTCCTATATACTACATCTGTGGTCTCTCTTTAAAAGTAGCACAATGCACATGCCCAAAGCGAACTGAATCTGTGCAGCTGGAAGTTCAAGAGGCAGGTCCAGGAGCCTGGGAGCTGTGAGAGCCCATCCTGCACACTGGAGGAAAATTTCAGCAGATGACAACTGACATTTAAATCCATCAACTCATTGTTAGTGCTTACCTCTTAGGACCTTTCTTTAAAAAAAAAAAAAAGAAATTATCTCAGCACCTTCATTCTGTAGTTAAACTTTTATCTCCTGGGAACATCTCCCTGTCCTTAACAGCCTGTCTAGTAGGGGTATTTTACTCTGAGACGCCCTGATTAACGTTAAGAGACCATACAATTGAATATCGTTTTTTTTTTTTCAGTGTGCTGAACTCTTTCTCACTTTGCAGCCTTGGCCAGATTGTTTTGTGTCAAGGCAATGAGAATAGTAGCCCTAGACCTCTCTAAGAGTGGTCCAAGCATCGCCCGCACTCAGTTGCTTAAAAATCCAGTAATCAAACTTGGCTCCATTTGTTTCCTCCCTGTAAAGATCTGTGAGGCATTTCTAATTGGAACTTGTTTTGCATGCAGTAAACAGCCAAATACACAAACCTCCTCGTCCAGAAAAGAAAAGTGTTATTATTGTGAGGTGACAGTCTGCGAGATACTGGGGGCAGGCGAGGGGGGTGGTTATGTGATGTCCTTGTGGACGAGTTTCTCTTTAATTACTGCTAAAGGAGAGACCGCGAGTGCGATGTAGCATGAAAGAAACACGGGGTGAAGGAAAAGCCACTTTTATTTCCTCTGTCCTCTTTCCCGTGGATCGCTGCCGCCTGTCTTCTCTGCTGCCCGCTGGCCGCCAGCCCTGAGGCGCTGGGAGCGCGATGGGGGCTGCGCGCAGCTCCTCAGAGGGGACGGATCCGGCCGTCGAGTCTCTCCGTGAGCTCCTCGGAAGAGCTGTGCCGGGGACAGAGCGCACGGCAGCGCCGAGGGTCCTGCCGCCGAAAGGGGGCTGCAGCCGCGGAAGAGGCGGGCGGCCGGACGGCTGCGGGACCGACCCCCGCCCGCGGATGGGGCTCTCTGCCCGAGGGGGCCGCGGCTGCTGGGGGTGTGTGTGACAGCGGCGGCCCCAAAGGGCAGGCAGGACCCACCTCTGCCCCGCGGAGCCCCCGCCCCGCCACCGCCCTCTCTTCCCGCCCGCCCCGTCTCACCCCCCGGATCCCGCCCCCGGCGGCAGCGCTCCCCGGGGGAGCCGGGCTGGAAGGATGCGGACGGCAGCTCCTAGGTAATAATTAATAGCCGTGCCCACCGGGGAGGAGGGGAGCGGAGAGGTGCGATAAAAAGGGGCGGCGGGGGGTGGGAGGAGGGATCCGCCGTCGCGGAGACCCGCCGGCAGCATGGCCCTCGCCGCGCCGCCGCTGCTGCTGCCGCTGCTGCCGCTGCTGCTGCTAGGGCGGCCGCTCCTCGGGGCGCCGGGGCAAGGCGCAGGCACCTGGTCCCGCTTCGCCCGTCTGCCCTATCCGCAGGACCAGCTCTTCCTCTACGACACCTTTCCCGACGGCTTCCTCTGGGGCGCGGGCAGCTCCGCCTACCAGACGGAGGGCGGCTGGCGGCAGGGCGGCAAGGGCCCCTCGGTCTGGGACGCCTTCGCCCACCGCCCGGGCACGCCGCCGGGGCCCGGAGCGCCGGCGGCGGCGGGCGGCGACGTGGCCAGCGACAGCTACAACAACCTCTTCCGCGACGCCGAGGGGCTGCGGCGCCTGGGAGTCTCCCACTACCGCTTCTCGCTGGCCTGGGCCCGGCTGCTGCCCAACGGCACCGGGCCCCCCAACCCCGCCGGGCTGGCGCACTACGGGCGGCTGCTGGGCCGCCTGCGCCAGCTGGGCATCGAGCCCGTCGTCACTCTCTACCACTGGGACCTGCCGCAGGCCCTGCAGGATGCCTTCGGCGGCTGGGCCAGCCCTGTCCTGCCGCAGCTCTTCCGCGACTACGCCGAGCTCTGTTTCCAGCATTTCGGCGGGCAGGTGCGCTACTGGCTGACCATGGACAACCCGTACGTGGTGGCCTGGCACGGCTACGGCACAGGGCGACTGCCGCCCGGTGTGCAAGGAGGCCCACGCCTTGCCTACCGAGCGGCCCACCACCTGCTCCAGGTAAATGGCGGGCGGCGGGAGGGGGCCCTGGCAGCCCCTCGGCCGCCGGGCCGTGCCAACGGGAAGGGTGCAGAGGCTGCCCTCTGCTCTGTTCCCCGGTCAGCTGCTGGAGTGGAAGCCGAATCGACCTGCTCGGCAGAGTGTGGGCAGACAATTGATGGGCTAACGGCGGCAGAGCTCATAAACGGGAGGCGGGAACTTTATGGTTATTTGAAGTTAGTGAAAACATACAGAGTTAAAGCGCACTCTGTGATCTGCAGAAATGCCCAATCCTGCCCCTAAAACTTGCAAACACCATTCTAGGGGACGAGAGGATGCATCCGTGCCAGTCAGATGTTGGCTTACTGAGATTACCGAGGAAATGCTTCATACGACTGGAAAGAGAATTCCTGCACTTGATAAAAAAGTGTCACTGAGTCAGTGTAGTACCCCTAATGTGGTAGAGGTGGCTGAAACGTCATAATAAGAGGTTTTCTTGACAGAGTATTGGCTTTTTTGAGCGTGAACACTTTGTGGGGAAAACAACCTTTTGTTCCCCAGCCAGTCTAGTAAGTGGCATAAGTAGTTTGCTACACATAATTTTTATGCAGTGCATCTATATATGGTGTAATTGTAGTGTTTGCTGGAAGCAAACATTGCGATTCTCAGGGAGAATGAAGCGAAAGTGTGTACAAATCCTTCCAGTGACAGGAGGAAGGGTCCAGGATAATCAGAATGGTATGGCCATTAAGGCATGGTCTGTCATACGTTAATATGCATTGACAAACTCTGTTCATGTCCATCCAGTCAACGTACCCTTAAAGACAGGAGTTGCATCCTAATGCATATCACATATTAGACAGAAAACCAAGAAAACATCCAACATATGCCTTACTCAACTTTTTGCCACTTTCCTGCATTTACTTTTGCATTGTTTAGTGCTAAAAATAAGTGAAAATGAGGTAAATATGGGTAAAATTTCAGACAAAATCTTTAAACTCATCATTTAGTACCTCGGAGTGTACTTGATTGTGTTTGACGCTTGAGTATATCCACATTACCACAGCATCTTGTCTGAGTTGCTCATAACCTCAAGCATATACTTGTTCTCGTAAAAGCCCTATGGAGAAGGAAAGTGCTTTTCTATTTAACAATTGAGAAACTGAGGCACAGACTCGCCTACGCCATGTAAAAAATATAACTGAACCAAGAAAGTCTACCAATACTTGGTTTAGAGACAGAACCTCAGGATCAGTTTTGTCCCAGTGACTGTTGGTCAGGGTTTTCAGAATTAGTGGACGTTTCTTTTTACACAACTTCATAAAGCAGCAAGAAATCTTTTTTTTTTTTCCTCATTTCATGACAGAGGAACTGAGATGCAGATGTAATTGAGAACCAAAGTTTCCACTGACTGTTCGTGTCCTTTTCCTGGCATGGGGTCTTTTCAGAATATTGGTCAGTTACATTACACTTTCAGCTCTTCTGTGAGTTGGACCTTGAACCACCTACAGAGAAAATAAGGGATGTGCAGTTTATGCAGAAGGGCTCCCATCCCCAACCCTCCAGGCAAACTTCACTTGAGACAGAGATAGAGCCTAACTCTTCAGTGCAGAGAAGTGAACAGCTCTTAACAATGAGATCCTCCTTCTTATACTTCTGTAGCTTGCTGATATTACATCTTTCAACTTGTGCAAGCAATGAAGTAAAAAGCTACAGAGTATGAGACTACACAGCCTGATATCTGTAGAGAGTATGTAACCATGTAATGAAAGACTAAGTTATACCGTGTATGGTAAGGAGTGAATTACATTTCCACATGCAAACTGAATTCTTCTCTTAGATAATTCTTGAGTGACTGACTTTGCAACTTGATTACTGTTCTTTAACGTATGTCTCTGGATTGCATATAGTTCTGTAGGTGAGTTTGGCCAGCTGTTCTTAGGAGCAGACAACAGCTGTGATTTGGATCAGGAGGCAGTACAGTAGTACCACTTTAACGCATAACCTGGATGATGTGTGCAGCACCAGATGGTGCAGATGGGAGACACAGTCCTCACAGCCCCACCAGAAGAGATACAGTTGTGTCATCCTCCACAAAATCCCCTGCCCCTTTCTGCTGCCTAACCTTTCTCTACCCAAAAGGTCTGGTCCCAGGTTTCTCAGTAACCCTTTTTCCTTCTCTGTGACATTCTTGTCTCCTCATTTTTTTTTTTCCAGGGAAATTTTGCTTGCAGAACATGTTTGTTTTTTAAAAGATAAGATATGTTATCATAAATGTTTGGTTCTTAGCAAATGAGCAGACTAACTCTTAATAAGCATGTTTTCTGGCTTTTTCTTTCTTATTTACAATATACAGTTTTAAGCGTCCTCTTTTTGTGTTTATTCAAACTAAAGACCCTCATAAGTGGAAAATTTAATAACTAGCAAAAGGTGATGTATGCTGATTTCTTTTACTGCATGCTAATTACATTAAAAGATTAAATAATTTCCTTTAAGTTCTTCGAAATTCAACAGACGCAAGTGTGGAGTTTGGGCTCTGTCTTTCTGAATGAGTTATTTATTATCCAAATAAGTAATCAAGTGAGAGTTTGGTTAAATTTAGGTTGTTGAATTCGGGCTGGTGAAAACAGGGCAATGAAGTTTGATCTGAAAAATGACATTTAAATTTAGCTTGAATGGATTTCACCCTGTTGTACTGAATTTTAAAATTATCTTTCATTTTTATGAACTTCCACAAGTGAGTCAGAACAGATGCTAAATGGACAGAGGAAGAGACACTTCTTATAAAAATGAGAAAGTAAAAATCATGTAACAAGACTTGCAAGAAAAAAACATTTTATGGATTCCTCCTTGGTTTGTTATTGAGGGATATTGATCAGTATTCCGTGAAAATTTCACCCTCTTATAGTATTTCCACTGACATTTGTCACTTTTGATACGTCGAAGCCCATCAAACATGTTAAGAAATGGAGAAAGCTGTATGTGTTTATTCACCAAATAAATTGAACGGATCGAGTATAGTTTGTAAACGTTGGCATTCTGTTGAGTCAACAGCCAGAAAATGTAATGCCAGCAATCTGTCATGTATATGATACATCTCTTCCTCCAGATAGGGGTTGAGAGAGGTCGTTATATTATGTTCTGGTTTTTGGAAATGCATTTTTTCAGTAGTGGTTCACATCGTCCGAGTTGAACATACTTGGATTTACTCAGTATAAGCAGCATTTGCAGAAACAGAACACCACATTGTTTCCCTGAAGAAGTCAGTGGAATTGCTGCCTGGAAACCAGTCACATGGCAACAGACTGATTTCTATTCCAAAACTCTTTCCAAAACAAAAGGTGAGTACTCTTTTGTTGACCTTCGGTGCTAAACCTAATAAAGTATCAGTAATTACAGCATAGGAGAATGGTCTTTTCTCAGCACATTGTTTTGTTCAAAATACAGACAGCCTTCAGAGTTTTACTCAGTGCAAATGGAAGAATTTGAGATTTTCCTGAAAGTAACATAGCTTATTGTAGTTGCAAAGACATAGAGAAGTTTTAGGAAAAAGGAATAATTCTAAATAATGCTGTTTTAGTTTTTGTTTTCTGTTCTTGATTTCTTGAGACTTAAAGATGAATAAAGAATAAATTGGTTCTGTTTCTGATTTTGAGTATCAGTTAGGTAGTATATATTTGCAAAGAATTTATCGCATTAGTGATTATTCTAATTGCTAATCATTTGAATCAGGTATCTTTTGCATGTCAGAGGTGACAAAGAACTGCAGGCAAACCACAGAACACATCTGGTGCTGCATTTTTCTGTGCCAGTAGCTGTCGTTATACTACATTCAAAACTATACTAAAGTCTATAACCTACCTTTCTCAAGGTTTAATCATCAAAAGACGAAAACCACCCCAAATTGAGTTTCATTTTAAAGTGTGACAAACACTCACTTTATTAAAATTAGCTCAGAAGATAGAATATGTAACTTTTCCATTCCCATTTCCACCTAATTGCATGCGCATTTGCCAAAGGAACGTGTTCACATATTCCACTGTAACAAAAAAGTGATTTGTTGTCTTTACAGAGTACTTTGATCTTTAATTATCGAAGTACCAGGGTGACTTAGGAAGTAAGGTGTTGGCATGGAAAAGTAAGAGTGTACCTCCCTCGAGTATAGAGGTTCTATAACTGAAAATGCTTTACAGACGTTACAGAAAATGTTACTGAAACTCAACAAGCAGGATTTGTAATGACTACAGTGGTGACTGAAGTGGGATGGAAGCAGAGTTTGTGTGTTCTGTGTGTGGAGGAGCACCAGGTCAAGCCCGTATATATGTTAAGTCCCACTTCAAAGCTCTTTTGCTGCTCGTTATAAGGATTTCTTGAGGGTCCCTGTTCATTAGGAGGATTTTAGTGCTGAGTAATTGTGTTAGTTAATAACTGCAAACCTCTGTGTTTAATTCAATAGGCAGCCCCAAATCTGTGTTTTCTTATCTTAAGTACCATGTCCCTGATTTTTGATTGTTGCAGTAGCTGTTGCTGCAGGTAGCTCAGTGATATTTCTGATTCATGTCCAAGGTAATCTAGTATGCTTCCTTTTTAAATAGCATGCTTTTCATTTAAGATCAAAGCTTTTGTTTAACAGATTGGGCAGGGCCCTGCTTAGTGCCAGAAAGGTAATGAGTACTGATTAACAGCAGTTTGATACAGATAAGGGCATTTAGATAGGCCACATAAAATTCACATCTTGTGAAGTCTCACTGGGTACATGGGTGTAAAGCTGTCTGCTGCTCAATACTCTTTCATTTTGCATTAATAAAACCTGATAAATCATAGAACCATATAATCATAGAGTCATAGAATGGTAGGGGTTGGAAGGGACCTTTAGAGATCATCTAGTCCAACTCCTCTGCAGAAGCAGGTCAACTCCACAACCCCTCTGGGCAGCCTGTGCCAGGGCTCCCTCACAGTAAAGTAGTTTTTTATTATATTTAAGTGGAACTTTTTGTGTTCCAGGTTGCCCCACCCCCTTGACATACACCTTTCAAATACTTCTAAGTATTAATGAGGATCCCCCCTCAGTCTCCTCTTCTCCAGGCTGAACAGTCCCAGATCCTACAACCCTTCCTCATAAGGAAGATGCTCCAGTCCCCTGATCATCTTGGTGGCCCTGCACTGGGCTCTCTCCAGATGAGGCCTCACCAGGATAGAGCAGAGAGGGAGAAGAACCTCCCTAGACCTGCTGGCCACACTCTTCTTGATGCATCCCAGGATGCCATTGGCCTTCTTGGCCATGAGGGCACATTGCTGGCTCATATTTAGCTTATTATCAATCAGGACTCCCAGGTCTCTCTCTGCAGAGCTGCTCTTCAGCAGTTCAACCCCCAGCCTGTGCTGGTGCATGGGGTTGTTCCTTCCCAGATGCAGGACTCTGCACTTGTCCTTGTTGAACCTCATGAGGTTCCTCTCTGCCCAACTCTCAAGCCGGTCGAGATCCCTCTGAATGGCAGCACAGCCTTCTGGGGAATCAGCCAGTGCTCCAAGTCTGGTGTCATCAGCAAAGTTGCTGAGGGTACACTCTGTCCCCTCATTTAGGTGTTGATGCTGAACAAGACTCGCCCCAGAACTGATCCCTGTGGAACTCCACTGGCCACAGGCCTCCAACTTGTTTCTGAGCCATTGATCACCACCTTCTGGGCTCTGTCATTCAGCCAGCTCTCGATCCACCTCACTGTCCACTCATCCAAGCCACACTACCTGAGCTTTCTGATGAGGATGTTTTGGGAGACAGTGTCAAAAGCCTTGCTGAAGTCAAGGTAGATGACATCCGCTGCTCTCCCCTCATCTAGCCAGCCGGTTATGCACTCATAGAAGGCTATCAGGTTGGTCAAACAGGATTCCCCCTTGCTGAAGCCATGTGGACTCCCCCTGATAACCATCTTATCCTTCATATGTTCAGTGATAACATTCAGGATGAGTTGTTCCATCACCTTTCCAGGGATGGAGGTGAGGCTGACCGGCCTGTAGTTTCCTGAGTCATCCTTCCTGCCCTTTTTGAAGAGTGGCGTGACATTGGCCTTTCTCCAGTCCTCAGGTACCTCACCTGTCCTCCATGATTGTTCAAAAATGATGGAGAGAGGCTTAGCAATCAGCTCTCTCAGCACTCTAGGATGCATCCCATCAGGACCCATTGACTTACGAGGCTTAAGCTTGGCCAGCCAGCAAGTCTTTAACCTCTTCCTCTTCCACCCAGGGCAAGTCCTCTGCTGTCCTGGCCATCCTGTTATCCTTGCCAGACTGGGCTTCCCAAGCATTGGCGTTGGCCGTAAAGAAGGCATTCAATACTTCGGCCTTTTCTGCATAAAGTATGAAACATTCTTGGTTCTCCTCTTTATCCTCTTCTCTCAAGCAGAAGAGATCCTTTATCTGTCATAGTTTTGGGAGATCTGATGTGAAGTGCATGGTAGGATGTATGCTGCTGTGCATTCTTTCATAAGACACAATTTTCAGGTTTCCAATTCATCTTGCTTCCATGGAGGGTTTAGAGTACTTAAGGTAGCTGATGAGTGTAATTCCTACCCATACTTAAGGATATTGTTGGCACCTGGAAAATAAAGCTTAGCTTTGTTGTTTGCCAAGTAAAATACATATTTTAGTTCAAGGTAGTTCACCAATTTTAGTGCCTGCCTTGCCTTTTTGATCAAAAGCAAGGAGCTCCTAGAGCTTTTCCCAAGGTAAGTCAAGTAGAAACCTCTGTTCTGCAACTTACAGCAGGTTGAAATTGCAGTTGAAAGCATTATCTTCTGTGAGTAAAAAATACTCTGTGGTGTAAGATAAAGTTGCTTCACTCATGACATGCACACTTTCTAGAACATCAGATTCTGACCTCTCTTGCCTTATTAGAAATTAAATTGGAATAGGACTCTGGCAGTTTCTTGGGCAATTACCTTAGCTTCATTCCTCACATCTGTTTACTCTTTCTTTGAGTAATAGCATCTCTTTCCCAGTCTACTCTGGGGAACAAAAAATTTATCTCCCTATCTTTGAGTATTTCTTCAGCTGGACAGAAACACTGAATATGTCCATACCTCTGGTAGTACCATTGGCAAGCAGTGACCTTTGAGACAGTGAGTGGGGCGTGGGCATTTGGAGAGGTTTAATTTTAATTATTTTTGAGGCTATGATGCATAGGAGAAACAGGAAAGAGCAGACATGTGCACGTAGATGCTCTATAGTTTGCTTAGTTCTAGTTTGTGGTTTTTCAGTTAGTAATTGGCACAGGCTGAGGGGCTATTTGCTAATCCTTGCAACTGAGTGTGTGATTTCTGTGCCTGGTTGTTACTGATGAACAGTTAAAACTGCTGAACTTAAACTGAAGGTACAAGGCTGATCTTGGCAAAATTTTAAAAAAGCCAAGATGCCACCAGTCAAGGGAGCCTGCTTGCACTGACTTGTAAGTAAAGAAATGTACACAAGGGGATGTTCTTCTTCCTTTCCATGGTGGTAAAAATAAAGAAGAGGAATGAAGAATTGCTTCTGATGAGATAAGGAGGTCACTTGCATATGCAATGATGGTAGGCTGTAGAAATTATAGGATTTGTGTTACCCATTTTAAGTACTAAAGAAAAACTACTCATGCTTGAATATTTGCCTGCCAAAGCATATAGAAGTGTGCCACAGGTAAAACTGTGAATTCTGATTTTGGATTAAATCAAAATAATGGAACAGAAGAATTAAGGTTACAGACAACATCTCAGGATGAAGACTGGACAGATCTCTGAGGGAGAAGGTGACCCATGGAATATGGCCATGAATAAAACATGAAAGATGAGACTGGCTTCTGGAAGAAGAACTGAATTACTTCACTTGAGAGAAAATGTGCCAGCAGAAAGAGAAGATCAGTTGTCAAGGAGAAAGAGTAACTAACAAGCATGAGAGGAGAAAGATATTGACCATAGCAAGGGCTTGGAGTCTTCAGTAAAATGAGGTGAGGAGGAGACGATTGATACCAAGGAAGAAAAGGAATTAGATCCACGTTGATGCTTTCTGTAAATACTCCTGGACATAAATATCAATGACAGGAAGAAAAGAGTTAAAGGATCATATGTACACACACATAAAAGGATAGAAGTTCGGTGTTGGTACAGTTAAACTGACTCGAAGTCATTGATGGCCCTTGGAGGAAAGAGTTTCTGGGATGGACTTTCAGCATTAGCAACAAAAATCTTTTAGGACAGCTGGAGCAGTTTGAGAAAACAGAAAACTCCTGATGCATTTGATGTCAATAGAGGTGACAGTACTTGTAAACATGTATTCTTCCTCTTTGCTTGCAAATTCGTAATAGAGTGATATATGGCATGATTTGAATTCTGAGAATGTCTTTCCATGGAAAAAATGAAATCCATTCTATATTAACAATAAACAGCAGGGAGGATCATTTTATATAGGCACTGGAGTAAGAGCAATTTCTGAATCTCTGGGTTTGTTCACATTGAAGCACAGTTGTATTGCTTCTTTTTTTTACATATATTTAATCTGAGAAGAGGCAGCATTCTGTGTTATGGAGAGCTGCAAAAATTTAAATTTTAGCCTTGTTCTGAAAATGCCAACAACTCACATATTCTAAAGTTTCCCAGTTACTGAGATCTTTACAGAACATGTTTGCAACAGCTGATGTAGGGACCAAGGGACTGGGTCCACAGGTGGTTCCAGTGTCATCAGGCAGAGAGGTTCTGTAACTTCTATGGGAAGCACAGGAACTTGTCTCAGGATCTGCCAGCCTGGGAGGCCAAGGGGCCAGCAGGTGCTGCGAGGACACCCTGTGACGTGCTCTTCAGGAGGATGAGCTGATGGAACCACGTGCATTTCCAGGGGACTGTCACTTTGCTCCGCACACGATAGTTTTGTTACTTGCCCTTTAAGTCTTGTGTTAACAGCTGAGCTTTGACTTTTGTTTTAGTCATCTTGGCACACTTCTAAATATAGTTAAATGGTTTAAAATTGTCCAGGAGATATACTATGGAAATACCTTGTTATTCTGTGAGTCCAAAAGTCAACACAGAAATACTTTTGTAGGTTAATCAGTTTAATACCCTTACCAAGGGCTAGAAAATGTTGGCACCACTGGGGTTATATTTTACAAGGTTTTTAGAGTTGTAAAGATAGTAGAATCTGTTCGTTTTGATCCTGCTTCTAGAGAAGACATCAAGTGGTGGAGTGGGGAAGGGGGACAGACTTGTAGCCGTTGGTCGCACATTCTGGCAAGAGTTCACTGTGATTTTCCAATGCCTTTTCTCAGCTTTTTTCTTGTTCTTTTGAATATGTAGTAGCTCCACTGGATCAGTTGTTTTTCAGAGCCGAGGGCAAAGTTTACTCAATTTGTTTATTTAACTTTTGGCATTTTAAGAAATAATCTCATTTTTGCTGCAGGTGTGGAACTGTGGAACACAGTTATTGATTAATTATTCTAATTAGTCTCCTTAACACGCATATATATGGAAATGGTAGAATTATGCAGCATTTCTTTTCTTTTGAGAAAGTAGATTGGGAATATATTGCATTGTCAGGCTGAGTGATTATTTTTTGGTTTGTGTTTTGTAAGTAGGAGCATTTAACTTCAAAATTCAGTACTTCTGACCTTAGGTTTGAACTGAAAGTTCAGCTGTCTCCTGACTATACAGTGATGACATACTTTTTGTCATACACTTATTTAATTTTTAATTTCTTTGCCTTCCATAGTACAGTATTAACTTGGGTACAAGTTGTGTTTGCAGAGAGAAGGGCCACTGTAACCATACAGCTATCACCAGGTACATAGAAGGCAGAATCCAGGTCAGAAAGAGTCATAACAAAACATGGGGTCATAGAAAAGAGGAGCATTAGGAAAACAGACAATGCGTGAGGAGATAGTGAGATGTGGGGGTGACTGGCCATGAGTGGGAATGCAGGAGCTGAGTTTGAAACACAAATGCATTTTTGTATATATGTTTAGCATTGAAAATTAAATGACATGAGATGAGATGGCCTGGAGTCCCCCAGAGATAAACCGTTCTCTGGTTCATTCTTATTTCTAAATGGCACATGAATCTTTTTGAGGAAGCTGACTGATGATTTAATGAAATCACAAAGCATGATTCCCAGTGATGGGGCCTAATTTAAAGAGTTTGTCTTGGCTTATGATGTTCGCTTGCTGTCCTCACATTGCCACCAGTACTGGGAGTGGGGGACACAGTGTCCAACCTTTCCTTTCACAAGGAAAGAAAGGATGCCACATGAAGTCTGGATTTCTCAAAGGAGCTTAAGGAAAATAAGTAAGAATTGAATTTTCCTTAAGCTTTTTTTTTTGAGAATCCTGTCACTTTCAGGCAGTTCAGTACATGTGTTCTGAAGTTGAACATGTGTACTCTTGAAGAAAATATGCATTCCCATATTCAAGCATCATCTTTGCCATGTAAAGTGTAAGACCTTGGAAAGGCACTGGAGGAGCTCTTGAAGTCATCATCCTACTTCCCTTCCTAGCTGTGAAGATACCTCATGTTTCAAAAGAGAGGAGAGTATTGGGGTATACCACACAGGACAAGGAAGAGAGCTGCGGAGATAGAATTCAGCTGCAGCTTTGCAGCTTAATTACATGCTTGATGATATTAAAAACCCCCTCTTTTTCTTCTTCATAGTCAGCTGTGACACCTGCCTCCTTGACATATCAGCTAGCTTTTTTTTGTGTGTTTCTAATACCTCCTGTTTTCAGAGTTATATAATGTAGTTAGAGCAAGTCAGAAAGTTCTAAAAGCTGTGAAAGTGGAATTTGCTGATTCATTGAAAGTAAAACATTCAAGAGAGATCTCAATTTTCCAGAAAAAAAAAAAAAGTTGAGAACTAGGGGAAATAAAAATCATGTTATTTTTACTTTGCCATGGAAATTTTTGTTTTTCCATTTTGATGTGATATTGAAAAATTTCATTTTGATGAAAGTGAGTCAGTCATTCCACACCCTGCCTTCTGTATTCCTTCATTGGATGAGTGCCCACTGCTTCAAATTGGGTCAGTTTACCCTGTGAAATTGCTGTATAACCTGCTGCAATATGATTGACTCCTTGAAGCTGCAGATTGATGCTTGTTATTCTTTGATGAAAGGAATGAAACTGTCTTAGAACTTTCAGGACAGGATTCTTGCACCATAGTGGCTACTCTGGGTCTTGTATTTGTAGCGGTGCTGCCAGAGCCATTTTTGTATAAAACTCGTGATATATTTTTGTATAAAACTCCTCTTTCCTATTTCTGGTAAAAAGAAAGGTGGTGCTCAAAGGAAGCAGTTGCTTAAAGGGGGGGACAATTCTAATAAAAGCATCTTCAAATTGGCACAGTCATTCTGAGTGCGGATGTTAAAATCAGCAAACTGTAGCACAGGACAGCTCAGAAACAGCCTCAGTTTCCATAGACCAGCTTAGGGTAATGAAATAGAGACCAGTTCAAAACTGATCAGTGGTGCATTGGTTATAGAAACATCATTGTAATGCTTGTCCATGAAAGGCGAGAACCCTAAACTACATCAGTCAGACCCCACTTTGCCCAAGCTGGACTCTTCTGGAGAGGAATGTTCCCTGGTGATTTGGAAAAGGTTTGTAGAAACCAGAGGGGAGTGAGCAAAGGTATGTATCAGATACTGATGCTGCTGTGTGGGGTTTTATCTGGTTTTGAGGGCTCTGGGCTGGTGGTAGGGAAAAAAATTTATATTGTCAGGGAACACTGATGTTTCTTCTTGGACCTCTTTTCCCCTCCCTCTGTGCTATGGAAGGTGGCCAGGTTCCCAGGATCATTAGGGCATTTACCTAAATAATTTACCTTCTGTAGCAAAGGTTTAGGAGTATGATATCTTGGCACTTCCCTGTTTTATTCCTGTGGCTCATTGTGATATTTGGAGCATTTGGTAGGTTGTTTCTTGTTTTGAAGGTCTTGGGATTTGGTTTGCGGCTCATAATGCCCCAAATGCAGGTCAGAGTGGGCATATAGTGGATATTATTGTGTAGTGTTAGGGACTAAAAGCTTACTACCCTAAGCTTCGTGTTCATACATCTCCTTTCCATTTTTTTGCTGAGGGACTATTCTTTTTGTGGGAATGCTTTTAGGGCGATATTTTTTAGGGATCAAGTGAGTATGTAAGAGTGAGCTGTAGAGGAATCGGAAAGGGTAAACCATACACTGGACAGTACGTTCCCAATGTGAGAAAGGGTCTGGATGGTTTGGAAACAGACTTGTGGGGCACTATTATTTCTTAGACATGAGACCATGTAGAAATGCCTGACTGAGGTATTTAAGCATCTAGAGGAAAAATACACTGGGAGGTATACAGAGGCAAGGGAGTGAGTTGGTTTTGACTGAGAGGGTCATTTGAAATGTCAAGTCTGTGTAGGAATTTACCAAAATAAACAGTTGACTGACAGAGACCAAGGCTTCCTTGACATGGGACATAAGACAGAAACAGCAGCAATGACAACTGCCGCAAAATCTGCCAGGCAGGCTCAGCTTTTTTTATTACATCAGTGGTTGTGTAATAAACCAATTCCAGACTTAGGAGCAGCCCCTGCAAGCTAGTGAAGAATTTTCTCTGAAGCACTTCATTCTGGAACTGCTTCAGTGACATTGAGAAGAGTTGGACAGTCTGACCCATTGCAGTGATTCTTACATTCTACTATTATTATTCTGTATGTGTAAAAAAATATTACTTTTTCAGTACCCACATGACCTTTCTGGTAAGATTAGTTATTGACTCCACCACTGAATAATTCACTGTTGTTTTGTGCATAGGTTTGGGAAGCACCAGCCCTGAGCCTCAGTTTTGTATCTCAAAATCTTTAAAGGCTAGAGTATGTCCAGAAGACAGATAGGCAGTAGGTGTCACTCTGGAGTGTGTGCAGTGAAACCACTGCAGTTCTGCACTAGTGGAATGACAGTGCTTATGTAAATGCTGAAAAACAATGTCAGTTATTGGAACTGTAGCATAACATGGTAGTTTGGATACAGAGAAATAACTTTTCTAGATGAAAAAAATTGGTCTTTGCTTTGCTGACTGGGAAATGGATGTGTTAAGTGAAGAGTAGTCTGTGAGGTAGACAAGTCATTTAACTGGTTGTCTCCTCCAGTCTGAGGACATGGGAGAGTAGGCAAGGAAAACCCATATGCCTAATCAAAGGTGGACATGTCCACCAGCTCTCGAGCTCCTCTTCATGGTGCTAATAAGAGAGTTGGATGGGGATTAGAGCCTGCAGAGTCCCTGCACTCACCTTTGTGTACAGTGTTGAAATAATGTTGGTATTGGCACTGGGTGCAGCTGGGACAGTCTTCAAACTGCAAAGATTTTTTCAATAGCAAATTATACTTACCAAACAGCTGAAAAAACAGTGTTAAACTACTCATGGTTGATATCCACCCCAAGTTACAGCCATCAGCAGCAGGGCTTTTTTCTGGTTTGAAGCTGTAGCATGGAAAATTGCTCCCCCCCCACAGTTTAGCAGTGTCATTGTGCTGTCTTCCAGGCAGTGTTTGGATCGACTCTGAGACACAGTTTGACATATACTTAGTCTTTCAGTAGTTGGCTTTTCAGTAACCATTATAAAATGTTTGGCAGCATTCCCAGTGATCCCAGAGGGAAGAGCAGCTAGAAGTTGTTCTCCAGCTCTGAGCCAGCTGTCCACTGGGCTGACCAGGGTTGTAGCTGTATGTACTTTGGCTCTGCACCACAACTAGCAAGTGAAGACGTGGACTAAGCTGTCCTTGGCTGCCTGCAAGTCTTCGGTGTAGAGCTGCAGGATCTGAAGTGGTGGGCCACTCAGGAATTTCTCTCAGGAATTTATTGAACCTCATTTCAATGTAATTAATACAATGGGTATTTACTGACTATGGTAAGGAGAAAATTTTAAATGAGCATTAAATTTTACCGCCCCCATTATTTTGAAATAAATCACAAAATATCCTTCAGTCTCCTAAGGAAAAGTAAGGAAAGACATACAGCCATCAGGTAGTGGGGAAGAAGACAGGATTTTAAAAGTTGTACTTCCAGAACTGTTTAATGCTTTTTTTCTTGGCTTTGAAAAAGGGTGATCGCGTTGAACACTGGGATTCATAGACCAAAAAGGTTAATGGGGGTGAGGTTTAGATGAATGTCAATAACTACAGGTGCAGTGGACACCGAACCAATGTGAATTTACAGTATCAAAGTCAAACCAGACTTTACAAAATAAATTTGTATTTTCAGTAAGGCACTTGAAATAGTGTTGCATGGACAATTACTGTTTCAATTTGGGAGGAAGGAAATTTTCAGCTGTAGCTAGGAAACTGCTAAATCAAGTATCACAGTAAGTTGTACTGAAAGTAGAAGCATCAGGCTCAAGGGCAGTTCCTAGCTGAACTTTTTAATATATTTTAACTCTGTGCTTTGGCACTGACTAGGATTGCACTAATTAGAGCATGAGCTAAACTTGAGGAAGCAGTGCCAGTGCAAAGGATAATCATTGTAACAATAACAAACAGAAAGGCTCAGATTTTTTTTCTGTGAGATGAGAACTTGCTGATCACAGCATGACCGTTAGATGCCAATATAATCCAGCTGTGACAAAGACACATTTGTTTCTGGTCTGTATCAGGTGATGTTTCCAGCAGAGATGAGGAATTATCTTACTAGAATGTGGCTTATTTAGCTGAGCAGGAACACTGGGAAGAGGATATACTTGCTGTCTATAAATAGATGAAAGGTAGAAATAAGTGAAGGAAAATAACTCTCTGAGTCCAGTTTTTGTGTAAGTTTTCCTGTAAGAACCAAAGTGTTCAGACTGTACACAAATAAATTTAAGATTAAAATCAGGAGGAAAAAAAAGGAAGCCGTCAGTGAAATGTGATTCTGTAGTAGTCGTCTTCCAGAGAGAATAGTATGAACAAAATACCTAGTCAACATTAAAGTGAGTCTGGATCAGGTTATAAACAGGATTGCATCATATGTATGTCCATAGCAGCAGAGGGTTGAACTTGGTGCCCTTGAGGCTCTTCTTAATTTTATGATCTAGTTTTCCTAATATCTGGCAGACAGTAGATACAGGATCATAAAGATGGTAATGATTCTTTTTTTCAGTAAGGTATTTTTTGCATTTCTGTGAAAATCCTCTGAAGCCAGAATTATTCTTGCACAGCAGTATGACTCATCATTGTCTTCTACAATGTTGTGTCATTTAACAAAGCATTTCCAGAACCTTGCTCAGAATTTTCATGCTTTTATGGGAAATTCTTTATTGGGTCCCCAGTGAAAACACAGCAGCTGATTAGGCCTGATCATGCAGGAACTTTGAGAGGTTCACAATTAGCAGGACTAACTCCTTTTCTACAGTAGATGAGGCTCATTCTCATTTTTCTACTGCAGCATCCCTGAAAGAAGGGATTATGGAGGCAGCACTATCAGAGTAGCAATAAATCTCTCTTACTTTATATGCCTATTAAGTATATTTAATTAAGCTGTGCTAAACTATACACTTTAAATTAGAAAGGACTAATTCAAGACTTAAAGAGTGTGTTCATCTCACTTTACCTTAGATGTTTGCATTGTACACGCATCTGAACTAGTTAGATTACGCTCCCTGTGGAGTGTAATCAGTGGAGAGACTTAAGGCAGGATAATTTTGAACAGTTTTACCCATCTATATCAGGGTAAGATAGCTTGCAATCTAGAATTTCCTGTTTCTCTCCATGGTGTGTGAGAAAAAAAACAAACCAAAGTGGAGCAAGCAGTTCAGTCCTTTTTACATAAGTGGGTAATGAACTTTGGGGTTTTATTGCCATAGGAAGTTCTGGAAGCAGGTTGTAGCATCAGACTCAAAAAGATACTAAAGAAAATAGATGGGAATATACTCCCTAGTATCCCCAGCGGAAAATGTCTGGGAAGTAGCAGGCTAGATCTCACAAAGTAACTGCCCTCACTTGCTCTCTTAAAATAGCACTTTGTACTGTTGGTATCAGACATGGTACTGAGCTTGATGGACTATTGATCTGACCCAGCAGAGTGTCTGTCCCCATATTATGATATGTGCCCAATGAGTGGCTTATTTGGTAGTAAACATCTGATGCATCCAGTGCTCTTGATTCTCAATCATATCCTAATACTCTGGAAATATTTTCTTTCAAAATACATATATAAAATCCCTGCTGTTTCTTCAGTATTTGTTTCCAACATTTTCACTTTCTTGCATCTCACCAGTATGAGAAAAGTGGGGTTTTATTGCTACAGATGCAGCCCTACTTTCCCTCCAAGTGCTCATTTCTAGAGATTTTTTCTTCCCAATAAGACAGTAGTACGTGTCTCATGTAGAGTATCTTAGCTCTTCTATAGGAGTGCTTATGTACAAAAGAGCTGCCAGCAATAAAAGTTCTGTTAATACAATGCAATGCAATGTCTTCTCCTTTTTTCCCTCCTGTCTTCCTCCCTTCATCTCAGCTAAATGCCTCTCTCTTCAAGCCCTTCACACCCTGTTGACCCTTCAGGCCAACAAATTGTTTTTCATCGATGTTTTGGCAACTAGTTAATTACTGACCTGCCAGCTGCTCTGCTTCCTGTAGCATCAATTACTGAACAATGATTCCGTGTACTTCTTAATATCTAAAGTATTATTCTGATTTAATGTATCCTGTCTTAAATATTTTTTTTCAATATCCTTTGTGCTACATACTTGTTGAAAGTTGTATTGGCATAGCTATGGCTCAAGAAAACCTTTTGCTTTAGGACAAAATGGCTATATAGCTCTCTCTACCTTATGCACCGTATGGTATCTCTCAAAATGAAAGCTTATTTTCTTGTTTGATTTTGATTAAAAAAAAAGCTTTTCATGCTTTTGTAGCATTAGGCTGTTTAAGTGTTCATCTACAATAGTATTACAGTACAAATCAATGGACGTGTTTGCCACATGAATCTCTTAATTGCCTCCATTTGGTGTACTCTGGTTCATAGCCTGAAGTGGTTTTGGAGTACCCAGCTGGATTGGTTTTGGATGAAGGTAACCTGATAACTGCTTGGTAGGAGCACACCTGGTGTAATCCAGCTGGTAATCAACTTCTGATCCATGGGTTATTGTAGATCCTGGGTCCTCACCTCTGCTGTTTGCTAAAGTATATGTAGGTAACTGCAAGATAACCAGCTACATATTATAATTATATTAAGCACAGGGGTACTCTTAATCTCTTTTCCATCTAACAAGCCCAGAATATATGTAAACCATCTGGTTTGTACTGGTCTAAAAATCAAAGGCAGTATTTTTAAAACAAGTCAGTCTCTGAATTTATTGCTCTTCCTGTCTTCCTGTATTTAAACCTGAGATGTCTCTGATCAGTCTGTTGTCTAGGAGTAACAACCACTGAGCTAGTTTGCAAAAACCTCTGTGCCTGTGAGAGTGTTTTGATGGATGTCTTCATGAAAATCTGTTGAAAGTTTTTGCTATACCCATATAGCTCTTTAGTCTGTTACTTAGAAATGAGACACCTCTCCAAAGTCTTTATTTTGAACTGCCCTCCTTTAAAACAGGCAAGATTTAAATGTTAATACATTTCTCACTATTAGATATTGACCTAATTATCATAATTGCACGTGGCTCCCTGACAACTGCTAATGTCCCTGGTAACTGCAGGCAGAGCAGTGTTACTTTTTGGCATACATATAGTTGGACTTAGGAGGATGAAATGATGCCAGTACAGGAAATAAGTGAACTTGCATTTCTGTTGTACATTTTGATCTTAGACTGTATTTTCTTCCAGAATAAATTTACTTTAAATTATTGAAAGCATCATTGTTCTTTGATATTGGATATTTGCATATTACAGCGTACTGTCAGAATTTCCAAAGACATCATTATACAGAAACAAACACCAATCTCAGACAAATTGCTTAAAAAGTGTATCTGAAGCTGTGAGTTAACTGTTTTGTTAACTTCTCTTTCTGTATCTATATATAAAATGGTCAAGGACAAAACAAGTTTTTAACTATATCTGGAAACAGTAGGTAAAAGCAAAGGTGGATCTACAGCTATTTCATTTTATATATTTGTAGTCCAATGATGACTCTCATTCATGTATATAAGTGTCTTGACCTCACTGGCTTCATATTTTGTCCTGGAGCAATTAAAAGTTTAGCACTGCACTTTGAAATAGTAGGAAGAAGGTAAATTCTGTCAGTTTCCCTTTCTGCCAGTCCCTTTAACTCGGAGAGTAGTTTTTTTAGAGACTTCATTCTGTAGCAGTGTTAGCCAAACTGAAAATAATCCTGTGTAGGTTTGTTATATAAAGAAATCCTCATGTCAAAGTTACCTTCTCTTTTTCAAAAGACAATTGTCTTGTCTCCAAAAGACTGGTAAAGAGCTGGTTAAGGAAACCTGAAATATATGAAGTTGTTCTTCTAAAAAATCACGTGTTTGGTGCCCAGAAGTGCGCATTATACTGTGAGAGTAAAGTCTGGATCTAACTGTGCTACGTGTGTTTAAAATTTGACCAATTGACACAATATTTATATATACCTCAGTCTGTTAATATGATGCTAATTCTGGTCAGAAAGTGTCTAGTACTGTGGTGGTCAGAGCACAGAAGCCGAAACAATGACTGCTGAAAGAAGAGTAGTTAATTATAGTCTTTGCAACTGTATTTATTGATCAACACATGACCTTTTCGTTGTGGCTTAGGCTAAACAAATACCTTGATAAGACTCTTCTTTTGCTGTGTCTGTTTTTTTAAGTTTTCATTTTATTTATATAAGGATTGGATAAAAGCTTCTTTATGTCTTTTACTGTGATTTCTTTCCTTGATTGCTAAGCCTGGGATTGCGATACATTGATGTAATAAACCCCTCTATCCTATATTGCATCATATAAAAATAGAGGATATACTTCCAGAAAGGAACGACTATAGCTGGTATTTTTATATCAAGTTTATTACTATGTAGCTTCCTAGCTACTATATTAAAACGTTTATTCGATATTATGTCAGCCAAACTAGGTGGATTCCTTGCATGCCAACAGGTGGAATCCAGTTTAATTTGTACAATATGAAGATTGTGTTTATAAAGTAAGGATTAGATATTCCATTTTAAATGGTTTTTGTTTGACAGAGTTTTCTGTTCCACAGTATTCCAACTTTTAGCTCTAATGGTGCTTTTTATTATGTTTGCCAACTACAAGAATAAAGCAGGCAAACTTTTATTTGTATGCTTTTGAGTTAATACTCATCTCTGTAGTAGAGCAATTTTATATCTACCATTAAACATGCATTTAGAAACAGACATAAAGGGACTTATTCATACCTCAAAAGTGTATTTTCATGGTTTCAGCATGCTTTGGATGAGGTTCTAAATGTGTTTCCCAAATCAAAGGAGATATAAATTGAATCCAGTTTAATCGGTGACTGCAGTATAGCAAAAAACTTGCAGAAAAGACTGAGTAAACACACATGAATCATCCTTGTCCCTGAAGAAATGCAAGATTCAATTTTTTTTCCAGTGCAAAATTGCATGCCTCAATTTGTCACTCTGTTCAGTCTACTGACTGAAGTCATCACTCTGTTATTTTAGTCTTTAAAAGTGTGGTACCCCGAAAGTTTCTCTTTCCTCAATGAATCTTATTTCCCCCATCTCTCCCTGCACTGGAATTTATTTCTCCTCTTCTGTGTTCTGATTTGAACAGCTGAACTTCATCTGTACTCTGCCTTGGTGAGGCCCCCTCTGGAGTCCTGTGTCCAGTTCTGGGCTCACCAGCTCAAGAGGGACAGAGAACTTCTGGAAAGAGTCCAGTGCAGGGCCACCAAGGTGATCAGGGGACTGGAGCATCTTCCTATGAGGAAAGGCTGTGGGAACTGGGGCTGTTTAGTCTAGAAAAGAGAAGACTGGAGGGGAATCTTATTAGTATTTACAAGTATCTAAATGGTGGGTATCAGGAGGTTGGGACATCCCTTTTTTCTATTGTATCTAGCAACAGGACAAGGGATAATGGATAAAAGCTGGAACACAAAAAGTTCCATTTAAACATAACAAAAAACTATTTTACTATGAGGATGAGGGAGCCCTGGCACAGGCTGCCAAGTGAGGTTGTAGAGTCTACTTCCTTGGAGGTCTTCAAAACCTGCTTGGACATGTTCCTATGCAACCTGATCTATGTTGACCTGCTTCTGCAGGGGAGTTGGACTAGATGATCTCTAAAAGATCCCTTCCAACCCCTACCATTCCATGATCCTGTGATTCTTGGTGGCTGCTGAGGAGTCTGGTGGTTCCTCAGAATAATGGTGTCTGATCAAAGTCTGCCTCCTCTAGTGACTATATCCCCACTGATGGGATGTGCCTCTGCTGAGGAACTTAATTGCTTGTGCAGTTTCCCAGATCTTTTTTTTGTAGCCTAATATCATAGAAGCAATACATTACGGAAGAATTACAGCTAGTAATAGCCATTTTATTAATTGAAACTTGTCATTTTGTGTTATAGATCCCTGTGCTATTGCAAAGATCGGCAGACAGCTGAGGCATCAAGACCACTAGGTTATGAATCATTCAGTTCTACTTGCCTTAACCATCTGCATGGTCCTGCGATTCACTGTGTCAGCCTTTCAGGGGCTGTTGCTGGTGTAAAATTTTGGAAGTGAAAAAGTCTAGCTTAGATCCTCTTGGTTTCCCTGTGTCTTGGCAGGATTTTGATACAGTCTAATATATTCTTCCACAGTATGTGTCCTTCTCACAGTCATACTTATGCAATCGCAAGGCTAACCTCTTTAGAAGGTAGCCACTAGAGTTAAAAGAAGCCACTGGGACTAGAGAAATTGCAGATAGAAAGCAAGCATGTACCATCCAAGAAGTCTAGAGTATCCTGCCTTGCTTCCATCTACCAGTCCAAAAGACACAGGTTTCCCAAAAGTCTTTGTGTTGTGTGTGCCCATGCAGATGATTTGATAGTCTGCAACATCCCAAATAGTACTGGATACCCGTGTTTAAGCAACTGAATCTTATGTCACAGGTGGATATTAACACTTCTAACATCTAATACTATGTGTCAGGATCTGGAGCTGCTTTCTGCTCCCTAGGGGTAGGATTACATTGCTTGAGCATCAATACTTGCTGCCATTCATGTTGTGGAATGCCCATGACGTTTGTACTGGCTTACAGGTTTGACACAAGATTCATAGATGACCCATACTCTGTAGTAGCACGTTTAGGTTAGACATTAGTGTTGGGATTCAGTTGCCTAGTATTTCTGTAATACTATTTGGATAGGACCACACGACCACAGAGCTGTCTTTAAGCAAAAGTAGAGGAAAACTGAAGAAGTGAGACAACAGTTCCCTCCTTCCCTGGTGTTTGAGCAGTTTTCTGTATAAAACAGAGTCATGATCACCCAAAGCAGATCCCAGTCAGTGATAAATGCTATGTCAAGATAAAATCCACATGCATCCTGTAGCTTGGTACTAGCAATAACAATACTCTATTTACTAGGCTGTAATCCCCAGGAGCTATCACTCCTGCATCTAGCAATGATGTTGTGAATCTTCCTACATTTTTTATGGATCAGAACCAAACAGTGTTTCTTCTTGGAGCTGTTAGCTCTTTCTTGCCTTGCACAACCTCATTGTAACATGTACAGATCTGGGGGTAGTCCACAATTCCTTCTTCTAGGGTATAGCTATTCCTCAACTTGCTCAGCACTATACTGTTCTATTTCTTGCATATTCTGAAGCATAAAAATCTGAGTAGGATTACAGCTACAGGATGTACAGCCAAGTTAAAAATTCCTACAGCTGAAGGGGACCACACAAGAGGGATTTCCATCAAGAATGACACTCTGCCTTCTCTATTGTAGTTGTTTGTGAGTAATTTGTTTGTTGTTGCGACACACTCTAATCGCTGCTTTTGTTGCTTGTTTTACAACTAACTTGACTTCAGATGTTGTAGCTGAATGCTTTGTTATCTGCAACAATCATGCAAAAACAACTCCAAAAGTTACTGGATTACAGTTAACTTAGTATACAGTTTCAGTGATTTTTTCAACTTGAGCATTACTTGCAAAGGCATGTAATTGAAATCACACCCTTCAATCAGTTCTAATACACGTGCACGAACCAGAATGTTTCATGCAGGTTATGCACAGCAAGGTAGTTCGTGGTGATTGTTGTATATTGGGTATGCATGCAAACACAGCTGGATCTCAGATAAACAGTTGCAGACTGATTAGAAAAAGAAGGAAGAGTTCTATATTCACATCTGGTCAAATTATAATCTAAACAGTTATCTGAAAACTGGTATCCTGCTTATCCTGATTAGCTGCTTTTTGCATCCATCTAGAGGACTGTCTGGAACTTTTAATCTTGTTCTGTAGGCCATTGTCATGGATGCACAGCTCCAATCTCAGAATGATTAAATTTAATAGCCAAATTTGTAGCAGAGTAAACTCAGGTCATCATGTGAGTGACTGAGATGGGTTTTGGCAAGAACAATCCAAATATTTGATTTTTAAAAGAATCTTTGTAGAGATTACCTCAAGTAAATCCTCTTAATTCTGGGTTGCATTTGCCTGTATTATTGCACAGTGCTCTGATCCAATAGTTCTGTTTCAACCTGGCTTAATTATGCTTGGTTTTGCCCCATGTGCAAACACCAGAGTCCTGTTACATGCTGTTGTCTGACACCTGAAGTTTTTGTAGTCATCAGACCTCACAGCTGTTGTTATTTTTGTTTTGACCCTCGTTTATTTGGGGCTGCTATGTTATATTACCTGTGAGAGCTTTTAATATACTGGTTGCATGTATACTGACTAAATTTGTAATTTGTTTACCAACTGTGTAGGACCAAATGCCTCCATATTACGCATTGTTACCCTCCACTGGTGGAGACTTCTTCCAGTGTGTTTGCTATTGCTCCCCAGTGCTGCTCTTTCTCACAGAGGAACTCACCATGGGAAAAGCTATCCACCAACAATACCTTCTGAAGATGTTTGGTGGATAGCACCCAGTCAAGCCACCACTACTATGATGTTCTCATACCTCTGTCATTACCTTATAGAGATGTACCTGGGCACTGCAGCATTTACTATTTTGTTTTGCGATTGGTAAAGACCTATCAGTTCATATTTGCAACCATGAAGCTGGTATCTTTGGGTACTGGAAAGAGAGAGGGTCTAGTTTATGTAGTAGAAACATTTAATGTAGCACACATTAAATAATTCTATACCAGTTGCTTAATGTCTTCTGGAGGAAGACCTGTTCATCCATTGACTTAAAAATATGCTCCCAAAGTTCTGGCTTGTGCTTACTCAAATCTTTTAGTTTTGTGTGAGTTTGGCTGTAGGTTAATACATATCAGTTCAATAAATTACATTGATTTGATCAGCCTCTGATAATTTTTCTCATGTTTGGATGATACAAATATTGCATAAACCCGGAATACAGTGAAATCTTTGGGTAGTAGTTGCATGTTGTGTGATTTTGCTGCCATGTACATATAGGGGACAATTCTTTCCAGCCTTACCCTGGTAACAAGATCACAAAGACAGCACATGCTACATTTGTTATGCCAATCTCTGGCATTTTTGCTATGACAGATGTAGTTTATGGTATAACAATTCATGGCTCAAAAATCAGCCATTGCGCAGTAAATCCTGCTCTCTCCTTTTATGATAGGCCAGATTGGAGCATCAGAAATGCCTGATCTTCATGCAATTATTTGTTGCTCCAGTAAGCTTTTCTCTGTGATTTGGGGATATTTTTACTGCTTCTGTGACTGATGGTCAGGACTCATAAACACTCTGTAATGAATAGCCCTTCAATCTAATTTCTTTTGGAACTATAGTTAGGGAAGAGCCACTTCCTATTCATCTCTAGGTGAACTTCTGGAGCTCTTAGAGTAGAGCATTTATGTACCTCAGGAATAATTTCTAACTGCCAGTCTGTCAACCTTTCCCACTCTACAAACATGGATTTGCCAAATGCAGTATCGGTTAATATTGTTGAAATTGTGATATGACAGGGATTTCTTCCTGACTTTCTGCAGGGACACCATCAGTATTAAGTTACATAGGGAATATTCTAGCACATCTCCAGGAGCAGATACATGTTTTATTTGGGTCAATTTGTTTGTAATCTACTGGTGTGCCCAGGGTAACATTCAGGATTGGTTATTAACACCAGAGCATAGGTGCTTTAAATGCAGGGATAGTGGTAATAAGTAACCTGGGTTCTACATTCTGTAACTTTCACCCCAAATTGCAGGTTGTCTTCAACATCTTTCCAAGCTGGGATTTTGGCTTAGCTAGTTAGAATAGGCCCAACAAGCTGAAATCTTCTTGTTGCTTCCTCGTTCATCAGATGCATGTACTAATGATGGGCTTTAGTCTTATTTGTGTTTACCTCTATGTCTTGCTAAGAAAATTTTTGTTTCTAACACACTATTTCATTGACCTTCTCTGATTGTTTAGCTTCTGCCAGCTGCTCTGAGACGTTCCAAAACAATTCTTTTCATGTGCTTCCATTAAACCATCAGAATTAAATTCTTTCTACCTGCCAGCAATGTGCCCTCGTGGCCAAGAAGGCCAATGGCAGCCTGGGATGCATCAAGAAGAGTGTGGCCAGCAGGTCTAGGGAGGTTCTTCTCCCTCTCTGCTCTATCCTGGTGAGGCCTCATCTGGAGTCCTGTGTCCAGTTCTGGGCTTCTCAGCTCAAGAGGGACAGAGAACTTCTGGAGAGAGTCCAGTGCAGGGCCAAGATGATCAGGGGACTGGAGCATCTTCCTTATGAGGAAGGGTTGTGGGATCTGGGACTGTTCAGCCTGGAGAAGAGGAGACTGAAGGGGGATCCTCATTAATACTTAGAAGTATTTGAAAGGTGTATGTCAAGGGGGTGGGGCAACCTGGAACACAAAAAGTTCCACTTAAGTATAATAAAAAACTACTGTGAGGGAGCCGTGGCACAGGCTGCCCAGAGGGGTTGTGGAGTTGACCTGCTTCTGCAGAGGAGTTGGACTAGATGATCTCTAAAGGTCCCTTCCAACCCCTACCATTCTATGACTCTATGATTCTGTGATTCTATGATTCTGTGATTCTAGGAAAGACTTCTTTACTGTTCAGGTGAGGGAGTCCTGGCACAGGCTTCCCAGGGAGGTTGTGGAGTCTCCTTCGAAGATTTTCAAAACTAGCCTGGACGTGTTCCTGAGTGACCTGGTCTAGGTGGACTTGCTTTGTCAGAGGAGTTGGACCATTCTATGATTCTGTGTGTAAAACACCTGGGTTAGCAATCATAATTCCACAATGTGTAGAACAGGCATTTCCAAGTGATATGTTTCAAGGATGAGTACGCACAGACAGATATTTTTCTTCCCTGTGTACATCTACCAGAAAATCAGGTAATGCATCAAACAGAAACATGCTTGCATTAGTCACCTCTTCCACAATTTCCATCCTTAAAGGTACTGGAAATGTTTGCCTTTTACATCTTTATTTATTTTCGTTCTGTATTTAACCAAAAATAGTTTGTTCTTTTTAAAACTGATGTCATTAAGGAATGTGTATGTTACTGTGTCTATCCTCACTATGACTTTTGAGAACAACAGATTCTGTCTGTCTTCTGTTTTGGCTTCTGCCTTAGTTAGTTCTGAGTTATAGGGCTTTTGGCTTCTGAAGCTCTATTCTGTAGTTTGAGGTGGTCCTCACCTCCTGTTTTTTTTCTTCTCCATCCAGTTTGTACAAACCTTGAAACCAAAGGTTTGGAGCCAAGATGGTTGCCTTCACCTCACCAGTACTATTACCAATACTGTCTTTTCCAGTTTTTAACATCAGTTTACTCTCAGTGTTCTGCTGGGACATTTCTAAATCAGTTTTTTATAGTCTACATATATATTTGGTGTATCGGTTTTATATGCCTTTTTTTGCTCACTACTGATTCTAGCAGTGTGTCACTTGCCAACCAGAACATAGCTTAGAATCCATTAAAGTTCAGTTTGCTTTTTGGGCTAATGATGTATTCAGTTGCCACAATCATTACCATCGTTCCTGTTAAGGGTTCCTACAAGGTTATCGTGTTTTTTTCATCCTCCTTGTTCAGCACATTTGTCTGATGATTATCAGCTCTTGCAAAGTGGAGCTATTGTCTTGGTTTGTGCTGTTTTCTACAGCATGTGCAGTTCTGTGTGCTTGCTTTTGTGGATTATAACTAAGTTCTTCATGTCTTTTTCCCTGGTATCTTTTTTTGATGGTATCTTGTGTACTTTAATGTGTCAGCATGATTGGAGCCTAGACTGTTCTCCAAGAGGTTCATGCTTTGGTAGAGGGCTTTGTAAGTCAGTCTCAGTTCTGGAGCTTTTATGTGTTTGCTCCAGCATGCCCAAAACAATTTTGATAGCAATGATTCTATCTTTGTCTTCCTCTAAATACTGCCTGAGCATTGTGTCCCAGATTCTAGCCAGTCAAATCTTTTATCGGGGACTGTTTTAGCTCCCTTCAGTACCACAAGATTGTCTCTCAGCTTTAAATCACTCAAACTGTTCCGTACTTTCATCTTCTTTTTGTACTCTCTTTAAGAATCTCTCGTATCTTTAATATTCACATGGGTCACAACATTCCTTGAACTATTTTTGTGCAGTTCCGTAATTAATCTTTTCTGTCAGAGGTAACGGAAAATGATTAAACACATCAAGTGTCTCAGAAGCACTTGTTGTCAGAAATAAAGCTATTTTTATCTCGTCTCCCATCGCTTCTCAAAGTCAAATGCTGCGTAGTTCTTTTCCAGATGACCTTTATATTTTAAGAGACTATTATATCTCGGGAGACTTCAAACTGCTTTCCCAGCCTACTTGTCTCTTGGTGCTTTAGTTTATTTGGATTGGATGTCAACTCCAGGGGCTCTGCCAGCCTGCCTCTGTGGTGAGTGAAGGGGAATAGGCACTTTTCATCTCACGTCTGAGCATTAAAAATGGCTTGGGTGAATTGTGGCCTAGAAGCTTGTCCTTCTGCTGTGCATGTGACTCGCTCAGATGCAGGAGAAGACACAAATTAGGTGAGATGAGTCACCCTCAAAAGTGCATGGCTGTGTTTGCACAGCCTCTCATGGTGATGATGGGATTTGCAGAGTGCATTGCACAGTTGGGCTGCCTTCTCTCTGGCTGCCACCCACAGGGTACCTGCTGAGCGAGTGGCCTTTCGAGGCAAGGTGAGGCTGAGAGGCTTAACTCAGGGGTGGTGCCATAACATCCAGGTTTTCTGTACTTCAAAGGAGAGCTTTCCTACAGCAGTCACCTGACACAATGAAATCAAGTGGGGTTTTGGTTTCCTGCTGTCATGTTGTGGTCACTGTGTGTCTGCTGTGTATCTATCGGTGATAATGTTCACTTATGCTTACGCATGCAGTATGTGAAAGTGCAAGCTTGCCCAGACTTTGGTCTGCTATAAAATTCAATAATCCAAATCTCAGAATAACTTAACTGCTTCCTTATCTTTCAGTTGGTAGGTTGGTTGCATTTTTTGGGTTTTTCCCCCTTCTGATAATATTTTTTGAGTACCTGCAATGCATCTTGATGCCTATCTCCTTATTCTTGTGCTAGCACAGCTCCTCTGGTTTGCCTGTGATGAGGAGAAATGTTATTTTAGCTAGTTGCTGTACCTTCAGACAAATATTTAATGACATCTTTGGTGCTTTTTCTGTAGAGGCATCATACCAAACAGAGGCATTGTTCTGGAGTCAGTACACTACTCTACAACTTAAGATACCAAGTTTAATTTTTCTCCTTCGGTTCATGTTGTGATATTTATTTTATTGAATTGGTCATCTGTGGTGATGTTGGCCAGCAGGCTCTAAAAAGAAAACTAGAAAAACACATATTTGTGGAGGAATTATAGAGGGAAAATGAAGATAATACATGACTAACATGCCATCTATATAGTAAAAGCCTGTGTGTTATACATGAAGATATTTTCTCACTGATTCTGAAATATGGCACAAACCTTAAGCAATTTCTACATACCTGTATCTGTTACTCAGTGTTCAGAATGTCATTTACTTGTTAAAGAGAATGTTTGCCCAAAGTAAACCTTCTTGACTTTAGTTCTGAGGGTGAAACGTCACACAAAATGTGAGATGCTTTGTTGTAGCTTTTGATTAAAATACTTGGTTTTGATGATATGAAGGGAAAAAAAACCTCGTTATATTTTCCCATTCTCAGTAGAAGGCACATTCTGACTAATCATATCCTAGACTTTCCCATATCATTCAAATAATTATATCTATTTCAGAAGGGCTTTTGATGTAGGACTGAATAATGACATTTTTGGTGGAGGTACATTGGATGAATTTCTAGTCATCACAAAGCCTTTGCGCATCTTTTCCAACTAACTCTTCTCTTTGTATTTCTAAATGAGTTTCAGTAACACTCTCCTATTCAGTTTCATTAACATGAAATGGAGGTCAGCCTTACCTCCATCCCTGGAAAGATGATGGAATGACTTATCCTGGGTGCTCTCTCCACAAGAAGGACAAGAAGGTCATTAGGAGCAGTCAACATGGCTTTACCAAGGAGAAGTCACGTTTGACCAACCTACTAGCTTTTTATGAAGACATAACCAGGTGGATATATCGTGGTAGTGCAGTGGATGTGGTTTATCTGGATTTCAATTGGGCATTTAACACAGTCTCTCGCAGCATCTGGTATTATTAGTGGTTCAGAAGACACACAAAATTGCAAAAACTTATTCTAGGTGAATGAACACAAATTATGGAATCACGATGTTCTCAATTACAAGTCTTGATTTGTCCTTGTGAAGGTTATGCATTGTGATAGATGTAAGTACTGAGAACTTGCAGAATGACACATATCAGTGCTGGACTCAGGAAGGTCTTAATGGTTTTGGTCAGGAATTTAGAGGAGTGGTCAGGCATACAAATGTTTGTATATTACTTAATTCACTCAACTTAATGATTCTTGGACCATATAGACCTGTCTTGCAATAGAGTAGGGTATGACTGTGTGAGATTGTGAAGCCTGTTTGCCTGTGTCAAATTATTTCTATTATCACTGCAGGAATGTAAACTTTATAGGACTATCCCATGCTATGGCATTGCAGGGGGCTTTTCTGCCTTGGAATTATGTATGACACTTCATCAAGGCTCGATTTTGTCATTACTGTGATTCACACAGAGGTGTCTTTAAGACTAATCAAATACGACCAAAATCAGTTTCACCAGCTGGGTATAGGTAAAGCATAGTCCAGATAGGTATATTGGGTGGGAAAGTCAGGGGAAGAAGAATGTATCCACTTAAAAGTGAGACTCGTGTCACCTGAAACATGAGTGAAGTACAGCCATACAAATGGGCTTAGCTAGGGACAAGCTGCATCTTCAGACTTGTTTTCGTTTCATGATGATACAAGACTTCATTATTTTCTTTGTGATTAAACATTTTAAGGGTAAGGCAAATGCTGTTAAAAAGCTTTCCTGACAGTCTGTCCTGAAGAATAGACAGTAGTAAGCACAGAGAGCAGCCATCCTCATCCTCAGCTTTTCCAATAGTAGTTTAGCTCAAGTCTCAGCAGGTTCAAGAATGTGGGGTAGTATCCCTCCAAAAGATGTCAGTCAAGTGTTTGGTGTCTAACAATATGTACTGCTCTCTGAATGCAGGTAATAATGACAAGACTGAGTTTAAGCCCAGGCAGCAGCCAAGCATCACACAGCCACTCACTCACTCCTGCCCTGCACCTCCCCGTGGTGAGGGGAGTCAGAAAAGTACACAAAACTCCTAGGTTGAATTACGAACAATATAATAACTAATTGAAAATATAAAAATAGTAATTGAGAAAAACAGAACCCAAGAAAGGACTAGTGATGCACAATGCAGTTGCTCACCACCCACTGATGCCCAAGCAGCAATCCGCCCCTCACCACCAACTCCCCCCAGCTGATATACTGGGCATGACATCCTATGATATGGAGTAATCCTGTGGCTAGTTCAGGTCAGTTGTCCTGGCTGTGATCCCTCCCAGCTTCTTGTGCAGCCCCAGCCTACTCTCTGGCTGAATCTGAGTCATTTGAGCTATCCTATGATACTTTGCCTGGCCTACAGTTGCTGTGCCAGCACACGAGGGTCTCCCATTGGGTTCTGAATCATGTCTGCCATTTTCATTCAGGTAAGGCATCTCAAAAAGCTCTAGACATCTACATTAAATACTGCCACTAATTCATACAGTTACTAGGACCTGGGTAGTGGTCCTGCCCAGCGTGACAATACAGCTGCTCTACTGTACTGGGAATTACTCATTGACTCCATAAAGCAGGCTGACTTGAAGTGAGATCCCCTCAGCTGGGTATAGGTAATGCCATGGGAGACTTCCCAGGCGATTTAGGACATCTACAACTTAGGCCTGTGTTGTTCTGGAGTGACTTCTGGATGCCTGTGTTCAGGCTGCTGAGTGGAGCCTGAGGCCTCCATTGCCTTTAGTGGGAGCTTGAGCATTTAGATCACCTGTGGACAGCATAATATAAGATGTCTTCATCTCAAAATGAGTCTCACCATAGGAGCTGTATTCATTTCCCTGAATTCAGCCTAGAATTAAGCCTGGAATACTCTGAAGTCTCTAAAACTACATTAGACACCTAATTTTAGGCAAATTAATTCTGTCCCAGATTTCCATAGAGAGACTGCCCTGTCACTGGCTTCTTCCAGCTTTGTCTATGCCGCTTTGAACTACTTTATTAATCTGTGTCCACAGAGCCTGGAGACTTTGATGCACTATTTTCTATGTTTAGCTGTTTTTTAATGGAGAGAATATAATTCCAGTTCATGCACACTCTAGAGGGCTGACAGTTAAGTGGTCTTCTTCTTGCTTGCTTTCATCTGTCTGTAGAACATGTCTTGTTTAAACTGAGTAATAGGTTTTGTCTGTCATCACTGGAGAGAGATGGACTCCCAGAGAGTCACCCTGCATATCTTAGACAACAGTCTTCTCATTTTCTGTAGAGTCAGACGAGGTGACTTACTGAAAAAGTAAGAGTGTGATAGTCTCATGTTGCTGCACGGCATGTTTTTTCACTGCAATGACAAATAGCACCCCCTTATCTGTGAGGAGGGATAAGCTGTGGGATTCCCATCTTTCTTTCTTCATGGTAGAATCAAAGCTACTAAAATACTGGAAGATCTCTCTCCACTGATAGGAATAAAGAGGGATGAGAGTTATGGGGCAAGTCCTCCACAGTCCTTGAGGTGCTCTGTGGGTGTTCAGCATACTTGCAAATGCAGATGACAGAGATGAAGTTGTGTGTTTGAGAGTGTGCAGGGTGGTATCTTAACATTTGAGACAGGAAACCTGGAGATGAGTCAGGTCCAACAGAGGAAGAATATATGGCACCTTTATGAGGGAAAATTTGGGTGTGTGAATTTGAGTTACAAGTGGTGGCATATTTCTTCCCAACTATATTTCAAAAATCACATTTGAAGTGTTGGGTGTGTAGCATTTTGGTCATGATGCATAGTGTCTTTTGTTCTTTCACCAGCATAATGGAGTTTCAGTATGAGGTGAAATTAAGCCTCTGCTTAGGTCAGCTCTCATTTTTGACAGGAGACTTTGAACTCGTTACTATATTTAGTTTCTCACTAGCATCAAAATCATTACTACAGACAGATGGTAGGCCTGCATCTCATTTATTTGAGCTATTGATGTATCTATTACAAATGAGAGCATGTACATTGCAGTTGGCAACCGAGAGTGTGATTCAGATACATGCACATAGGTGGGAACTGTGATTAAGAGTTTCCAAGATTGTTCTCTTTGGGTTTTGATGACCACTCTAAAAGGGCATGGGTCTAGTCTCCTGTAGAGCCAGTGTGAGATCTGCACAGATGTTTTATATACCCCATGATGACTCACAGGCAGCAGGTTTCTGTATGGGGGCAGATGAACCGAGCCTTGGTTATTGATCTTACCTTTAGTTGTCCTTCACTTCCAGTTGGTTTTCTCCCAGCAGTGAGAATTAAAATGCTTCAAGAACTGTGGAATGATAGAATTAATTATTTTCCTGGTTAATTAACAATGTCTGTGTCAAAAATGATTAATAATCTTAATTGCTTCATGTTCCTAGTAATGCTGACAACTGGAAATCATTGTGGTTCAAAACTTGAATGGTAAGAATGTATCAAAAGGAAACAGTGAACAGCAGCTATCAATAAAACAATGGTAAAAATTGCCAACATACCAACTGCATGGAGTGGAATTATAAGGATTTATGTATGGCTTGCATTCCATGGAGGGCTAAAAATGTGTGTGACGTTTTGATTAATAACCTGTCATATATTCATCACACCTGTGTCTTTGTGTGGCAAGGATGGAGGTTCATGTCATCATGGCACACATGAACAAATACTGATAAGTCTCAAAATGCAAATGTAAGCTGGGAACAGTTATTAGGTAGGGTTTGAATAATGATTAAATATCATATTTTTTACCTTTTTGTCAATGATCTACTAATTTCTACTAGTATGTAGATGTTAAAAAGATGGGATGTTGATTCATAGAGCAGTCAAAATGCCTTGATAAGCTAGGATCAAAGAAAATATATGTTTTAGATGGTGAGGGCTCTGGAGATATCGTAGTTTAGATAAGCAGATGCTCACAGTGTAATGTTATGGCCTCATAAGCAGATATAGTGTATTAAATTGTCTCTGATTTTACTGCTGGCAAGACTACCACTGGCATATTATGTCCAATTCTGCTTCTGCAGTTTAAGACAGATGATGACAAATTGGAAGAGAATCAGAGGAAAGCAGTGAGAATGGTTAGAGAGCTTGAAGCTATGCCCGAAGATAATGCAAGGCTCCAGGAACTTAATCTATTTAGCTTTCAAAGGAACATCAAGAGACTGTTTCAACAGACTCTGAAAGATCACAGGAAAGAAATTTAGTAGAAAAAATGTCCTCATGCTAATAGGTAAAACTGTTACAAGACAAGTGGTTGAAAGTTGATGCTAGAGGTAAATAACCTGTTTTAATAAATTTTTCAGGAGCTCTGGTAAATTGTTTTTCACCAGACTTTTTAAAATCTGGTTTGGTAGTTTTTCCTATACTGTATGTTCTGGTTCAGCGACAAGTAAGTTCAAGGGTGTTTCCTTGAATTGTATTGACTGAGAGATCTGGATGGTTCTTAAAAACAGACTTTCCTCCTTTATATACCTGTGACTCTACAGATAAAGTGATATTCCTATAATGAAAACATACTTTGCAACAGGTTTAGTTGAATGCATTTTCATTTTTTGGTGAATATTGGAGTTATGTCTGGACTGAATAATAAAAGTGAATAAAGGTGTCTAGCTAATACTGTGCTCAGTGCCTGGAACAGTATCTCATGGAAAACTGAGATCCTGTTTTCCCTAACCAACAAGCAATGTTTATATATGTTTATATATGTTTATATATGTTTATATATGTTTATATAGTTTATATATGGTATTGATATGGTATTAAAGAAAAGTTAATTTAGGAGATGTAAACTGTTGATGAATGAATAAGGCCGAGCCCTCAAATACCATGTTTATGTGGTTTCACTATGTGGTGCTGGACATCAGTACTTGAGACTAGTTGTGTTATTTAAAATGGAATTTCATGTGCATTAATTGCAGTCTTTCTTTTCAACAGGCCCATGCTAAAGTCTGGCATCTCTACAATGACCATTTTCGTCCAACTCAAAAAGGAAAAGTGTCCATTGCCCTAAGCTCCCACTGGATAAAACCTCAACATATGACTGAAAAAAACATAAAAGAGTGTCAAAAATCTCTTGATTTTGTGCTTGGCTGGTTTGCTAAGCCCATATTTATTGATGGTGACTATCCAGAGAGCATGAGGAGCAACCTCTCATCTCTATTGCCCCAATTCAGTGAAGCTGAGAAGAAGTATATCAAGGGAACAGCAGACTTTTTTGCTCTCTCTTTTGGAGCTACCCTGAGTTTCCAGCTCTTAGACTCCCACATGAAATTCCAGCAGTTGGAATCAATAAGCCTGAGGCAGCTCCTTTACTGGATAAACGCTGAATATAACAACCCTCAAATATTTATTGTGGAGAACAGCTGGTTTGTTTCTGGTAGCACCAAGAGAGATGATGCCAAATATATTTACTATCTCAAGAAGTTCATTATGGAGACTTTAAAAGGTAGGACTGAGGTTGAAGTAATATGTGCTTGACAAAATCAAAATGCAAAATGACCATCACAGACATGTTAAAGAACCAGGCTGAAAACTAATTTTAGTCTTTAACATCTTGGAACTTATGAAATGAGACTTCAAATCCTTTTCTTGGGTTTATTCTTTTCAGCTCTTAAGACCCATAATAGCTGCAGATAGGATTTGTTGAGCTTGATGCTGCTGTGTTTGAAGTCAGTAGGAAAATTTCTACCGTCTTTAGTGGGAGGAAGTACAAAATATATGTGAACTATACTCTCAATAGACTTAGGGAGATTTACTGTGTTATTTATTAATAGTTGTTTTCCACATCTTACGTGTATGAATGTATATGGACAAACCATTAGAATATGTACATGAGAAGGTAAATTCAACACTATAGGAGTCCCTCTGAAAAAAACATAAGAATACCTTTTTAAATGGAACATTGGAAGCTTTTCATTCTGCATCTCATTGTTGCCCTTGCACAAATTTTAAATCGATACAGCTCTGGACATCAGTCACAATAATCTGAATTTACATGAATTGAGGAAGAACTGAATGTTTGAGGTTATGTATTCTAAATTATTTAATTTATTAACCTATTTATTTCAAGCAGGAAGTGAAATACACTCTCTTGTGTGAGATTTTTTTTCTATTTCCCATTTCTTGTGGTAAGAGATATTTTCAGTCCTAGTAATCACCAATGAATTGTTGGAGTTCCCATTTCCACTTTCACGATGTTCTAATTTCTTAGTTTAAAAGTTAATAATTGATTTACTTATCTACAGAATACTGTCCTGATTTTAAAAACAGCATTATTGTAGCTGTTCAGACAAGATAGCCACTGTGTTACATTGCCATTTTCATACAGGAGATGAGAAAAAATGGCTTTCATATTATTCTCAGAACTCATGAAAATGCAGAGGATTCCCACATTTGTTTGATCTGCTATTCTAGAAATCTAATTATTGTAAATAACTTCAACAGTTAATAAGTACATGAGCCAGTGCATCCAAAATGGCAAGAATGGAATGAAAAAAAGTTGCCAACTCTCGTAAGTACAGTATTACTAGCTTGCATGAAGTAAAATGAAAAGCTCAGTCTTAATGAAGGGGTCATATTCCTGTTAACCATAGAATCATAGAATAGTACAGGTTGGAAGGGACCTTTAGAGATCATCTAGTCCAACCCCCCTGCAGAAGCAGGGTCACCTAAATCAGGTCGCATAGAAACATGTCCAGGCGGGTCTTGAAGACCTCCAAGGAAGGAGACTCCACAACCCCTCTGGGCAGCCTGAACAGTGAAATCATTTTTTCCTATGTTTAAGTGGAACTTTTTGTGCTCCAGCTTCATCCCATTACCCCTTGTCCTGTTGCTAGCTACTATAGAAAAAAGGGATGCCCCAACCTCCTGACACCCACCCTTTAGATATTTATAAATGTTAATAAGATCTCCCCTCAGTCTCCTCTTCTCCAGACTAAACAGCCCCAGTTCCTGCAGCCTTTCCTCGTATGAAAGATGTTCCAGTCTCCTGATCATCTTGGTGGCCCTGCACTGGACTCTCTCCAGAAGTTCCCTGTCCCTCTTGAGCTGAGGAGCCCAGAACTGGACACAGGACTCCAGATGAGGCCTCAGCAGGGGAGAGTAGAGAGGAAGCAGAACCTCCCTTGACCTGCTGGCCACACTCTTCTTGATGCATCCCAGAATGTCATTGGCCTTCTTGGCCATGAGAGCACATTGCTGGCTCATATTTAGCTTATTATCAATCAGGAGTCCCAGGTGTCTCTCTGCAGAGCTGCTCTTCAGCAGTTCAACCCCCAGCCAGTTTGTAAATTATTGGACTTACATACTTGGATCTGCCTTTTAATCACAGCTGACCAGAAACAACAATTTACAGAGTTTCTTTCCTTTTTATGTGCCACTTAGTAAATAATAACAGCAACTGTTACTGTTATTGATCTTTCCCTTTTTTTTCTGATTGCCATTTAGGGTTGAATAGAGTAAATAAAGCTGTAATATAAAATAGTTAAATATTAATTAGAGCTGCTAATTGCTTGGAGATGTCTTCTCACATGGGGATCTAACCACTTACTCCAGGGTCATATTCACTTCCTTACCCTGTCTCTGTTGCAACAAATAAATTGATTGTTCCTTTAAAGTGGAGCATGTTGACTAAGATAGCAATGTAAACCCTTTTGTGCCACGTTGGCAAGCCAAGGGTTTAGGTCACTGTTTGAGGAGTTAGCTGGTAACTGACAGCTCAGGACCAAGATATTCTCAGATACATCTAAAGGCAAAACATAGACCCGTGGGCACCTTGCACATGGAAGCAGAGGGGCTGTGGGCTTCAGACACCTCACCTTGGTGCTGTGGGATTGCACAGCAGCAGAGTAGACATTCTAAAGGGTCTGTATTTGATGCTCATGGATCTGCAGTATTTCCTTGGACTGTTTCTATATTAGTGAGCTAAATAGAGCATGAGCTGAACTGCTGTGTAATTTTTAACCCAGTTCTGGCCTGCACAGTAGCACAGATCCAGGCATACTGTGGGGGATTGCTCAGGTCAGGAGTTATTTCCAGTGGGTAGTAGGGACAAGACCACTCAGTTTCAGAAGTGAGGACAGTTTAGGCACCAGTCAGCCTGGCTTGCACACCAACAGAACAAAGGAAAAAGAACCAAAAAAAAAAAAAACCCAGGACAATTTTCATTGTGGCTTTTCAGCAACATGCAGCCCGTGTGGGGAATTGTTTGGGACTTCCAGACATTTTGGAGCTTACACAAATTTCTCAAGTTGTTTCTTTCAGAGGTGACACTCAATACATTTTTAAAGGACTTGAGGAGAATTTTTATGAGGTGCTCAGGCGGTGTAGGAGGTCTGTGTGATGACTTAGAGAAGGAGTGAGATGCTGTTCAAAGAGAAATTCTCACTGAGACCGATTTATGAAGTGTACCTGTATTGGCTTTACTCTGCTGGTACAACAGATGTCATCACACATGCAGGCAGAGGTTAGAAAAACACTGGCATTTGCCTAACACAAAAGAATGATGCCTTTAGGATGAGAAGTGTTCTGTTTCCTTACTTATTTTCTCATGACCTCTGATAGACACTGGGCCAAATTCATTGCTTATTTAACTGCAGTTCATTTAATTGATTCCACCATGGTTACAGTCAGGAATCCATGTGGTCCTTCATAACTGGTTCCGAGGAAGTACATTAATAAAACCAGGAAATGAGGATCTTGATGTTCTGGTTGCCTGAAATAATGCTTTCAGTGTTACTAGGCTGGAAAATATTGTGTTCAGTCAGTACTCAGTTTGGGCTGACAGAAGATGGTGAGTAATAAAGATAAACTCTGCTGGTTACAGAGCCAAACATGAGTTCAAAAGAACATGTAAGAATGTGCTTAAATGCATTGCTGAATTAGGGTGGGTCTAATTATGTAATTAAAATAAGCACACTCCTTTGTGCTTTCCTGAAGCTGAGCCTTGCCCGGGAACATTTTGCTGAATCTCGGTGTTTAATACAACTAAACATGAATACCATTTGGAATCTTTAAATAAAACTGTAACTCTGGCAATACTAACAAATGCCAGTAGATCCTGATGTTAACCTTCAAGGCATGTGATGGTTCTTGCAAGTCAAGCAATTGACCTGGGATATTTTTCTTGAAACCCTTAAATATTTAAGCTGGAAAATGGTGTGCCATATGTAAAGACAGAATTATCAAATAAAGAGGATCTTCCTGCATTATATTATCACTTCTACTTAAAATCTGTGGTAATAAAAGTTCATCAGCACACTGAAAGTGTTGCCAGGTTTTTCTCAGTATGCAATTTGGGGAAGGAGAAAAAAAAAAGAATATAACTTCTGTGTGCATCCAGGGTAATGCTGCATTAGTGGCACTGAAGCTGCCTGTGAGCGAGCTGCAGGGCATGCTTAGCAGAGTGCAGGGCAGGGCAGTTACCGGCTGGGTCACTGCAAATGTTTGCAGTGCAGCGTGCTCTGCTCTGAGCCTGAGATTTGGCACGCCTCAGCAGCAGCACTGCTCAAACCACTGCTGCACTGCTTCTCTTTCTAAATCTGGCTTGTTTAAAGCCGAGCCAGGTGCCTCTGCTGCTCTGCACCGTGCACCCATGACCTGGCAGCTCCCTGAATGCGGTTGAAATATCTTCCTTGAACGGGCTTTGAGGTAGGCCCTGAGATAGTTATCTGACCTATTGCATTGTTCTTACCTGGGGATATGGCAAACGTTGCCAATATAGTGTAATCTACAAAGGAAAAATGAGCACTGTGATAAGTGTGGGTTTGTTCTCTCCTCAGCAATCCGGTATGATGGAGTTAATGTGTTTGGCTACACAGTCTGGTCTCTCCTGGATGGCTTTGAATGGCACAGGGGCTACAGCATTCGACGGGGATTGTTTTATGTAGATTTTCAAAGCCATGACAAGAAGTTGATGCCCAAATCTTCTGTCTTGTTCTATCAAAAGCTGATAGAAAAAAATGGCTTCCCACCTTTGCCTGAAAATCAGCCCATAGAAGGTATTTTTCCCTGTGGCTTTGCTTGGGGAATTGTTGACAACTACATTCAGGTGAGTCGGATGGCAAAGCTGACAGGCTGTCCAGCCAGATCAGTGCACAAGTTCATACGGATAAATTTGCTGCATAGAGTGTCTTTGCTGATATATATTACCACAGTGCTGCAAGGAGATGGGTACAAGGCTTTTGTGCCAAACCCTGTGCTTTTCACTGTTTTTACTAAACTTTCTGTGTGTGACTGAGGAGAAGCAATCAGATTGAGATAAGTAACATTTCAGAAAATGTATGGAAATTGAAAGCGGTCTGACACCCATCTTCTCTGGAAATGTTAGGTGATCAGTTACTGGAAGTCAGTCTTTTTCAAATGGAAGTTGATTAGATCTGCTGAAGTGTATTTCCAAATGTCCTAGTCTATAAAATGGGAAACACTACTGCTTTTTTTACATCCGTAATTTTAATGGTTACGTATTTGCCTGCTTTGATAGTAAATGTCTTAGAAAACTTCCTGAAAGCTCTTAAAACTCTACTGGCATGTGCTTATATATCCTGGTACCATTGTTTGACAGTTTTTATGTAAAAAAAAAAAAAAGTAAACAATATTAGATTTAGATTAAATTCCTATATTCCTTCTTTGTCCTTTTGTGCAGTACTGTGTTTGATGGAGGCCTACAATGCCCCTTGATATCACCTAGCTAGATCGTAGATCCAGTTCATGGCTCTCAGTCTTTATTTCAACTAAATCTGATTCTTTTGGAGCATCTTTAAAAAAAAACCAACCAAAAACTTCATAACATGAGTGAAATTGTGGCATAGTTACAGTCTCTTTAACAGTTTGACTCTGTAATTCTAAGATGCTGTTTTGGCTTGCAGGGCTTCTCTAACCACACTAAAGAGGTGTCGTTAAATTCAACGCTGAGGCTTGATCCAAGAACAGAGTTTGTAATTTTGATTTTTCCACAAAGACACAATCTTTCTTAAGGCTAGAGCATCAGGGATTGTTTGTTTTTTCTCACTCCAAAAGTAAGATCTAGCTTTGTTCTCTTGAAAAATACTACAACTTCCTTACCTGCTGCACCGATTTCCAAGAAAATTCAGCAGTCATTACCATCCTAGCTCCCTGATGGATTAGGGATTTGAAATGGAGTTGCTGCCTTTGGGATCGATAACAGCTATAAAGTTGCAGAGTCAGTCAGCCTGAGACGGTTAAAAAGTCCCTCCCATCCCCAAAACTTCCAAGGCTGAATATTTTCATTTCAAAAGGCCATTCAAACATTTTGTGCTATAAAGCTTAGGTAGTGTGATTTGTAGATGCATCACAGTGGAAAAACTCTTGTTGACATCATTCCCACAGTATTAGTGGCAATGCATGCTTTAGTAATCTACAAGGGACAATTCTCCAGAAAAGCAATTTCCCTCAGACCTGCTGGTTTTTATTACTTTCTTCTATAAGCACTGTACTGACCTCTCCGGAGAAAATAGCAAGCGATTTTCAGCAGCTTCTTTATACAGTCTGCAGAGCCTCAGCTACAAGTTGAACACTGGTTGTAGGCTGACACCTGCTTTTCAAACAGAGGGCTGGACAAGGAAATCTGAACTCGGGGAGGGGGAGAACTGTGCACCGAAGGAAAAAACAAAAAAGGAATAAAAGGACAAATAGACACCTGTGGTACCAGTATCTTGTAGTTTGGATCTTCCTCATGAGTGTTATGCTAGAGGTACGAATGAGGAGACTTTACAGTGTGCATTATTTTAAGTAATTCTTGTTTCTGTTTTCTTGTCCTTATTGTGTTTGTAATTTTCATTAAAAGGTGAAAGTACAATTCTGCGGGACCCTGAGAAGCTCTTTTTCTTCTGTGTTAGTATGTCATACAGGCAATTCTGACATTTGAAGCCTTAAAGGTTTACAGGAAATGCATTTATTGTTGGAGTGACTTTTTTTTTTTTAACTCAAAGGCCTGGAAAAACATTGATTCAGACATCAACAGCCTGCTGAAATAACTTGGAAATTAGTTCAGTATGAGTCAAATAAAAAGGATGTCTTTAGTAAGAAGAAAAAATTTTGCTTGTCAACTGAATTTGTGCTAAAAATCGAGTGCAGAGCATTACTCATCTTTCATCATAGTCAGGAAAAGTACTGAACACAGAAATGATGTTGCATTCATTATTTCTTTTGCTGCATTCAGGGAGTGATCTTGAAACTGAATCCACTGCCTGATTTACAATAGATACTCTCTCTGTAGGCTCTGCTTAATCTTGAAAGAAAAACATTTTAAACATTACCATAGTCTTTGCCGAAGACTTGCTTCTCTGTCGCAGGTTTAGTGCCTTGCCCCCAAGCAATCCCTTGTTTCCCATACAGACCGGAGTAAGAAGATACAAACACGGTGGCCGTTAGCATAAGCTTGTTTGAAAAGCTGGGTGAAAATGATACAAAGATTTGGTGCTTTTCTGATGTTGCATGTTAACAGAAGGATCATTCATTCATAGAAGCCAGAGATGTTATCACATCAGGTGGGAGAGAGGGGCTCAATGCAATGTTTTGACTTAGGATACTCCTTCACTGCCTTGTGCCTGGTGGTTATGATGTTCCCACCTACCTAGAACAAACAGCTTGAATCTGGTATGTTTCTTATTCTACCTAGGTAGACACAACACCCACTCAGTTTCTTGACTCTAATGTTTATGTGTGGGACGTTCACCAGACAAAGAAGCTTATTAAAGTGGATGGAGTTTTCACCTCCCAACGCAAGCATCACTGTGTTGACTTCGCTGCTATCAGACTGCAGATCTCTCTTCTGCAAGAAATGCATGTCACACATTTCCATTTTTCACTGAAGTGGTCTTTAATCCTTCCCTTGGGTAACCTTTCTCTAATCAACCACACACTTGTACATTATTATCAGTGTTTTGCTAGTGAACTTCTCAGAGTTAACATAACTCCTGTTGTTGCTTTATGGCAACCTATGGCTGAGAATCAAGAGCTTCCAGTTTCGCTTGCCAAGTATGGAGCTTGGGAAAACCCAGATACCATTCAGGCTTTTGTTGAGTATGCCAAATTCTGCTTTACAAGTCTTGGGGAACATGTCAAATTTTGGATCACAATGAATGAACCATCTGTGAAAAACTTGACATACACTGCAGGACACAACCTGTTGAAAGCTCATGCGAAGGCATGGCATCTCTATGACAAGGAATTCAGGAGATCTCAGAAGGGTAAAATATCTATAGCTCTTCAGGCTGACTGGGTAGAACCAGCTTGTCCTTTTTCCAGGAATGACCAAGAAGTTGCTGACAGAATTTTAGAGTTTGATATTGGCTGGCTTGCAGAGCCCATCTTTGGGAACGGTGACTACCCACAGGTGATGAGAGCGTGGCTTCGCCGAAGAAACAGTGTCGACCTGTATAATTTCCACCTGCCTTCGTTCTCAGAAGACGAAAAGAAGTTAATCCAGGGCTCATTTGATTTTTTTGCCTTGAGTCACTACACTACTACCCTCGTGGGCTGGGAGAAAGAAGATGCAGTGAAATATGACCACTATCTTGAAGTTCAAATGATCAACGACATCACATGGCTGCACTCCCCCAGCAGAGCTGCAGTAGTGCCCTGGGGACTGCGGAAGTTGCTCAAGTGGGTTAAATCGAAGTACGGTGATGTCCCAATTTATGTTTTGGCTAATGGAATTGATGATGACCAGAATGTGGTGCATGATAAGCTCAGAGTGTATTACATACAGAATTACATCAACGAAGGTTTAAAAGGTAAGGAACCGTGGATGGTTTATCTGTCACAAACCTCAGTATGAGTATACACTGTGTGGTAGAGTATGTGAAATTGTAAAGAAAGAAATCCTATGTAGAATACTCCATCAGTTAGATGTCATTACAGCATAACAGCTTTTTCCCTTTGATTTATGACTGATTTGTATCACTAAGCATCAGGAAGACTGACCTTGCACATATTCTGCATAAGAGAGTGGAAGGATTTTTTTGTTTTGTGGATTCCAGAAATTTAAGTACATGCTATGTGAATTGCTCCATGTGTATTTAGTCAGGTTTTTTTCTTATTGCACTTGTACTGTTGTTTTGCTTTGTTGCTTTTCTCCACTGATGTGCCTCAGGGCTGGGTATGAGTTCTGTTCCTCAGCTGTCTCTGTGTCTTATCCAACAGTGATCTTCATAATAATTCAGCTATCTACCTCATAATGCCATTTCCTGGACTCTTTCCTGCTTTCAGAACCCAAACCAGCCTTTGTCTCAAAGATTCATAAATTAGAAGGCAAAAAAGAGGCAGTTTGAGTCATCCTGTCATACAATACATGCTGTTTTTTAAGAACAGCGTAAGATCTGAATGAGATAATTTTTACTGTTGAAGAATCTCCTATATCTCACTGTAAGCTGTTGCAGTGGGTAGTTATTTACTGTTATTATATGTAAGTGTGTATATAGATATATGAAAATATTGCTTCTGGTATTAATTTCTTCAACTTTAAGCTTTTTTGTTGTGCATTTCCATGTATTTTACCTGTATAGGGATTCACAGAATCAGAAAATAAGCTATTTCTCATTTAACTCTTTCATAAACAAGACAGACAAAGCTCTTTGTGCCCTTACTATAAAACATCATTTAGAACCTTTTGATCATTAACTTTTTCCCATTTGCCAACATTCTTCTTGAGTGGGGCAAACTTAGACCTGGGCACTGTTCTTACCATAGCACACCTATATGTTGGCAGATATAACCTCTTACCCTTTTACTTCTCTCTTGTACATTGAAGCAGCCCACTAGCCCTTTTGGTCATGGCAGTAGATCGCTTACACAGACTCAGGGGTTATCTACTGAGAATTCAATCTCGATTACAGATTCTTGCCCTCATGGCAGAACTCCCTCTGCTGAAATATGCTCTGCTTGTTCTTTGACATCCTCACATTTGGTCGTCTTCAGATGGCAGTTGCTCGTTTGTGCAAAGCTTGCTACACAAGATAAATTATAGAATCATCAAATCATTTAGGTTGGAAAAGACCTTTAAGAGCATACTGTTGACTCATGTTCAGGTAGCTGTTGACCAACGCCTCCAGGTTCTTTTCCTCTGGGCCACTTTCCAGCCACTCTGCCCCAAGGCTGTAGCATTGCCTGGGTTTGTTGTGGCCCAAGTGTAGCACCTGGCACTTGACCTTGTTGATGTTGATAACAACTGGCCTTGACGCATCACTCCAGCCTGTGCAAGTGAAGAGCCTTCCTGCTCTCCAGCAGATCAACTCCTGCGTAACTTGATGTAATCTACAAACTTTGTGAGGATGCACTTGATCCCCTCATCCAGATCATTGATAAAGACGTTAGAACAGGCCTCACACTGAGCTCTGGGGAACACCACTGGTGACTGGCTGCCAACTGGATTTAACTCCATCCCCCACCACTCTCTGGGCCCAGCCATCTGGCTAGTTTTCCACCCATCTCAGAGTAGACCCATCCAAGATGTGAGCAGTTAGTTTCTCCAGGAGGATGCTGTGGGAGATGGTGTTGAAGGCTTTCCTAAAGTCTGGGTAGAACACATCCACAGCCTTTCCCTCATCCACTAAGTGGGTTGCCTTGTAGAAGGAGATCAGGTTAGTCAAGCAGGACCTGTCTTTCACAACGCCACGTTGACTGGGCCTGAACCCATGGTTGTCTGTCCTGTATGTGCCTCGCAATGGCACTCAGGATGATCTGTTCCATAACCTTCCCTAGCACCAAGTCAGGCTAACAGGCTTGTCTTTCCCAGGATCCTCCCTCTGGCCTTTCCTGTAGATGAGCATCACTTTTGCTAACTTCAGTCAGTTGGGACTTCCCCAGTTAGCCAGGGCTGCTGATGAATCATCAAAAGCGGCTTGCTGAGCACTTGTGTGAGCTCACTCAGTACCCTTGTGTGCACCTGTAGACTTGTGAGTGTCTAAGTGGTGTGGCAGGTCACACACCATTTCCCTTGGGATTATAGAGGCTTCATTCTGCTCCTTGTCTTTGTCTTCCAGGAGGAAGACAAGGATGTCCTTGGCATCCAGGAGGCTGGATGCCCAGAGAAAAACTGGTCTTACCATTAAAAACTGAGACAAAGAAGCATTAAGTACTTCAGCCTTTTCCTCATCCTTGCTCACTAGGTTTCTCCCCACATTCAATAAGGGATGGAGGTTCTCCCTAGCCCTCCTTTGTTGATCTATTTCTATAGAAACATTTTTTATTACCATTTACAACAGTAGCCAGATAAAGTTTTAATTGGGCTTTGGCCCATCTAATTTTCTTCCTGCGTAACCTCATAACCCACTGTGTTGTCTGCCCCTTTGCCAAAATGTCAGTCTCCTTTTTTTAACCTGAGTTCCATCCAAAGCTCTCTGTTCATCCAGGCTGGTCGTCTTCCTCACTGGTTCATCTTTCAGCATATAGGAGGGGACAGCCTGCTCCTGTGCCATTAAGATTTCCTTCTTGAAGAGTGTCCAGCCTTCCTGTCTGACCTTCAGAACCTGCTTCCAAGGGACTCTGTCAACCAGGCTCCTAAACAGGCCAAAGTCTGCCCTCCAGGAGTCCAAGGTGGTAATTTGCTTACCCCGCTCCATGCTTCTCTAAGAATCAAAAACTCTTATCATTTTGTGATCACTGTGTCCAGGATGGCTTTCCAACCATCACATCACCCACAAGTTCTTTGTGTGCTAACACCGAGCCCAGCAGGGCACCTCCCCTTGTTGGCTGCCTCACCAGCTGTGTTAGGAAGTTATCTTCCACACACTCCAGAAACCTCCTAGACTGTTTCCTCAGTGCTGTATTGTGTTTCCAGAAAACATCTAGTAGGTAAAGTTCCCCATGAGAACAAGGGGTAACAACTGTAGGACTTCTCCCAGCTACTTACAGAATCTGCCTCTTCATCCTGGTTGAATGGTCTATAACAGACTACTACCATGATATCTGTCTTGTTGATGTCATATCCCTAATCTTTGTGTTATTTGCAAACTATATGAGAAATAGAAATTTAATATCATTAAATATCTTAGTGCTAAAAGCCAGTCTTCATGACCACGGTAGAAGTACACCTACTGTGACACTTTCTATCCTGCAATTACATTTCTATGCTTAATATATCTATTGAAGACCAGTTGAAATCTGTTTTTCATGGGCTCCCCTTGACCTCATAACATTCTATTTTCTTCATTGAAGTGCCATATAATACTAAGTCACTTGCCTTGTGAAGTTTTAAGTATATGGCGTCAAACATCATCACTTTTACTGATCTGCTGATTTCATATAAAATATGGCAGATTAGTTTGACAAGATTTCTTTTTCATAAAGCTGAGCTGATTGGCATTAATCATATATATCTCCTGTAATTCTTATTTATCAAGCCTTATATAAACTATTCCCTTCTTTTCCCAGGTAGTGAAGGATGGCTGGCAGTTCGCTAATTTACCAGGTCATTCTGTCCACTCTGTCAAGTATTGGGTTTAACTTCCTCCTCTGACATTTCCACCTCTTTCACAAATTACTGAACATTGGTATCGAGTGCCCAGGAGTTCCTTCTCTAGCATTTTGAAGCACTGGCTGCATGTTTTACAGATCTGTAGTTAAAGCACATATCTTGGCTATATTTGGACTTCAATCTGTTTTTTTTTCTGCATTGCTTCTCCCTTTCCTACCACTTTAGACCATACCAGTTCTTGGCTCTTCTGTTTTTAAAGCATATATGAATATGGACTTTTCTCCCAGTTGCCGTTAGCCAGAACATGCCAGACCTGTTTCTTTACATAACTGATTTGTTCTGATCTGATACCAGTATCCCCTTCCAATCACTTCCTTCTCCTGTCTTCTGTCCAGCCTGGAAATAGCTCCTGTGTTTTCCAATTTAACCAGCACATGTAAGCCAATGATCTTTCCACCTTCCTTGTCATGAATGACTATGTCCTTGCTAACTAGCCATGATTCTTGCTGGAAAGCATACTCTCCCACTTTTGACACCATACAGTCCTCCACAGTGTTTGGTCCATCAGCAATACCAGCTTGTTAGCTCTCTTTTCTCCTCCAAACCTGGTATTGTGCTTTTGTCCATCTTGTCCTTACACAGGAACAAGCTCTTACCCTCGGCATCATGACTGATTCGGGTTTCTCTAAAACTTGCATTTTTTCTACAAGACCTGAGCATCACTGAATGAGATAGGATTTGGTACATGTGTGCTCTTGCCTTAAAGTTCCTCTTCTGCCTTCTTCCTCCAGTGGAGTTCAGGGACTGCACGCAGCAGTGTTTACGCGTGTGATGTTGCTCACCTGCATTGTTCCAGGGGAGCAAACACGTTTGTGCAGATAAATGATTCCAGGATACAGTACAGGACCCTTTGGACTCCGGCTATATTTTTAAGTGCTTTGTACACTATTTAAGTATATCTTTTGCCAACTGAAAACAAAGAACAGCAGTAACCATTTATGTAAAACACCATTACATCCACACGCAGTTTTATAAACACAAACTAATTATCCTGGGCAGCAGCTCTGTAAAAGAGCAGGTAAATATTATTTCATTTTACAGATGAAAGGCAGGTTAGAGGTGATAAATGTCTTGCGCGTGGCTGTAGAAAGAATTATTCCCAGAGGCATATGAAAATTCAGCAATTGTTAGCTTTTCAATCCTGTGTTCATCTGCTAGAAGATGTTGCTTCAGTTTGTTTAGAACAGTGATTTTGAGAGACAGAGTATTACACTTTGCATTGACTACTGTGGATTGGTTGATTTTGTCAAGCAGGACTGATGGCTCAAGGTTAATGTTCTAGCTGCTGGGCTTCTTACAGTAGCCAAGGTAGCGGAATGGATTGTGTTCTCAGTTTAATACAGGTCATGTTGGATCAGAAACTCGGGTCAATATCACGCAAGGACTGTGATTTGTGTAACCTTTCCACTTGAACTGGTGACATCCCAGAATGTCTTTTTCTCGTGTCACTGTGCTATGCTAGTGGGAAGTGCAGCCTGATGCCCCCTGTTCCTTGGACATTCTTATCAGGAGGTGCTCTGCAAGGGAGATGGAGCCATCAGAGAAACAGGCTGCAGAAATCCAGGTGCAGGAGCACCAAAACCAGTATTGTTTTATACAAAAGAGAGCCATCCTTTCATGATAGGCTCCGTGCTGATCATCAAACACAGTCATGCACTCACAGCTGTGTTTACCAAGCACAAGGAAATAAATTGGTGGATACTCACAGATCATACTGTCTGGCAAGGGCTGACAGTTTTTATGAGAAACACTTCATAAGTATATGTGTACCTTACCTTGTTTTGGGGAAGTGCAGATGTGGGTTTAACATCCCTGTTCCCCTACTTTATGTACGAGCATATGGTACTGCTCTTGAATGCCAAAGTGCCATTTATTTATGTCTTCAACCCTTTGTTTTCCTTTGCAGCTTACACCTTGGATAACGTTAACCTGAAAGGATATTTTGTCTATTCTTTTAATGACAAGACTGCTCCTAAATATGGTCTCTACAGTTATGTTGCAAATCAGTACGAAGCAAAGCCTTCTATGAAACATTACAGAGAAATAATCGACAATAATGGTTTTCCTGGTCCTGAGACTCCTGATTTGCTGTGCCCAGAAGAGGTTGCCTCGTGTCCTGAATGCCACTTCTTCCGAACTAGAAAGTCATTATTAGCCTTTATCTCCTTCATTTTTGTTGCTTTTATTGTTACTATGTGCTTCATTACATACTACTCCAAGAGGGTAGAAAGAAGGTATAAATAGAGCTGACCCTTTGAATACATCACTCACTGCCCTTTCTCTTGCATTCCCTTGGGAAATCTGAAATAAGCACACGTTGTTGTGATTGCTTCAGCACTAGGAAGGCATTTAAGTTGCCTGATACTGCAGGAGGTTGACTCTGAGACGAGATTGCTAGCATATGGCTTCCAGAAACTGTTTTCTCTGGTTGAGTACATTTGTTCATTGACCAGTCCTTAATTCCTGTGGTTGGAGTTGTCTCACAACTTTCCCTGGGACCTTTTGTTGAGCAGATGCTTTCCCCTCCTTGACTTTGCCTTGTTGAGTTGGAAGGGTGAAAAATACGTTTCGAAGACATGGAGTGATGGAAGAGCCTGAATGTCGAATTCTGGGGAGAAGCAAAATGGCTTTCTTTTCCAAATGAGGGTCTCATGCTGATGTTGCTTGGTCAGAGCCAGCACCTGACTGGAGCAAGGAATGTAACCAAGCAGAGATGGAAGAGAATTGCACAAAGAAGCACTGAGGGAAAGTGCACTCCCCCTTTCCTCCAGCAGATACAGGAGGACTCAAACCTGTGCTGCTTGGAGCTCTCAGTAAATCCCTTAGCTATTACTCAGGTTTCTGATGGCTGCCTCTGGCTTCTGTCATTGGGGCAGCTTCAGCTAAAGGAACTGTGTCTTTCCCAGGGAGGAAAGCAGCAGGGGATGGCAGGGGTCATGCATCTGATGGGAAGAGATGGGAATGGTGAAAGGACATCTCTTTGATTTGCTCAGTAAAACAGCATAGAGTGGGATGTCTTTGCTGTGCCAGTTGTCAGAAAGCTATGTGCCTGGTCCTATTGCCCTATACCCATGGACACAGCAGGTCTGGGGCACCCCATTTCTGCACTTTTGGCAGCAAGTGACACACAGCTGCAACTCCGCTGCTACCCGCCTACCTGCTGAAAACTTGAGAGTAATTCAGTTAAGATGGTCTCTGCATGCCACTTGTGTTGAGTGTGGAGACTTCAAAGCCCAGTGTTTTGGTGTAATAATGTAGCACTTTATTGTTGTTTTTGCCAGGGTCTGAGATCTTGAAGCTTCTTCCAGGTGGACTGGAGGGTCTCCTTAGAGCAGCTGGACCTGGTCCTGGCAGCATTTCATCCCAAAGTATTACTGAATGGCTGAGGACTTTGCATCTTTCTCTCAGCAAGATAAAACTAGCAAAATATTAGAAAGATTGTTTATTAGCAGAAATAGAGAGAGAATGGAAGAAAACCCTGTGTTATTTTGCCAGCCTATGAGTCACTACGTTAGGAGTGTCCTCTGTGTAAAGCAGTGAGGTCATTTTTCTCCACTCCCTACCTCTAGGCCTGCATTGCCTTCAGCTGTAATTGTATTTTTATTGCTATGTGAATAATGTCACTCACTGGAAAGAATATTTCAAAGGAACTATGCTCTCTGTTAATTAAGAATTATTTATCTACTAAAGCTGATTATGTTGTATTAAATGTGGTGTTTATCTACTAGATGACTAGTAGATGACTAAATGACCTCCCAGGGTTCCTTTCATCCTGAATACTTTGTGATTCTGTGATTCTACAATGTAAATGAAAACTTACATATGAAATGTGATTTTTATTTCTAAGTTAAGATTGTATTTAAAAAAAAAAAATAGAAATAGAATTAGAATTAGTATCTTATAATAATGATTAATGTATTTGTCCTCTACTTTGACTTTTAAAAAGGTCTCTCTTTGCACTAACGTATATTTTGGTATTGAGATTAAGGTGAAAAATTCAGGTTAAGTGATGAAGTTTTAAAAATATATACAAAAATTATTTATAGCCTGATAGGACTTGCTGAAGAAGAGCAAACTTAAACTGCTGTATATGTATGCATTGGAGCCTGGCCCAGTGTGAATTACAAAGGAACAGCTCTGCCTAAATGTTTGAAACACCAAATGACTTTCTCCATGGCATGGCAATGAATCACCTTGCTACTCTGGTAGTCAGTTGCCTTCATAGTGCATAGAAAAAAAGTGATATTCATTTAATACAAACTGCAGCCAGGTCATGCCTAACTTGTGTGTTATGTGCATGTGGGTGTGAATGCTACCATTGTTTTGCTGTTGGTAAGACAAGAAGAATCTGGTCCTGAGTTTTCTGAGAAAAGGTGCCTCCCCTGGGCTTGAGGGTTCAGGGAACCTGGGCAGGGCAGGGCAGGGCAAGCCCAGAAGAGCAGGGGTGCTGTGCTGGAGGCCACTGGCTCTTCCTGATGCTAGACTAGCCAGTAACTGTCCTGCATGTGCCATTTCATAGCCCCACCACAACATAGTGTGTGCAACAGCAGTCTGAGCTGGGAAGGAGACCGTGCAGGCTCTTCCTGCAGAGGCTGGGTGAGATGTGACCACCGGCAGGCAGATGGCACCAGCTGGATATCTAATTTGTAGGTAAACTGGGATTTGTTGCTGTGAGGCTGTAAGATCAGCCCGCTCATGGTGCCGTGGCTTGTGGAAGGGACATGGCCTTTGGTGGAATTCTCCTCATAACAGCTGTTAAATGTGAGTGCAGAGCAGCGACAAGGGGCTGGAGTTGGGCACAGCAGGGGCCAAAGCCTCCTCCTGAGCAGCCTGCCTGTGGCGTTGCCCACGCTCAGCAACGCTCAGCGAATGCACTGCACAGTGATGCGCCTGGGGAAACACGGGCAGATCTGGTGGAGATAGTGACATGGCTTTGCCTCATGAATCTGCCTCGCCTCATGAAATCGGGGCCAGCGCAAGTTTCATGTCAATCTTCCCGAGAAAAAAATTCACCCTCCACCAACAACACAAAAGCCCTTGAATAGGTAAAGATTTGGTACCTGTCCAAGGAGAATTGCGGTGTGCTCATGCAAGCTGATGCAGCAATCACCTCCTGCAATCAGGCTGTGGGCCGAGGGGCACTACTGTCCGTTCGGCACTGACGGGTGAGCAAAGATCTGGCGCTTTCCTCTCCCCATCTGTGCACCTAGAGCAGAAATGCCTGCAGCAGCGAGGACTCTGAGCAGAGGGGACTCTGTAGTCGAGCTGCAAAGAGAATCCAGAGAGGATAGTACTGTATTTTCTGAAGAGGAGCCACAGCCTGCACGTAATGGATATTAACATTCAGTGTCTTACATAGACTAGTTTCTTGATTTGAACCGTGTTTCCAGAATGAAATGTTGTTTCCCTTTTACTCGATGCTCCAGATTAAACATGTTCTAAAACAGAAAACTATAATTCAAAATATTTTTTGTGACACCAGTGCAAAGCTTCTGGTTTATTTCTTGAAGAGACTGTGCGGAGTGACTGTGGGAAGGATGTCTTTGCTAAATGAAAGAATGAATGTTACATTGTTTTTATAGCAACCTCAGAAATGAAATAAAGATACTGTCCATAACAAGCTGTAACATGATCGTACTGTTTCGTCTGCCCAATTTGTCTGCAGCATGAAGTACAGAGTAACCTTAGGAGAAGCTATTTTGATAGCTCTGCAAGGAATTCATGTTGCTGTTTGTTTTTTCCAATGCCACATAAATAACTGTAACTTTTGTGGGAGACTGGTGGGGCCTGCGTCTAAACAGGACTTGCTTCTGCAGGGGAGTTGCACTAAATGATCTCTAAAGGTCCCTTCCAACCCCTACCATCCTATGACTCTATGATTTTCCAACAGACCTCGGGCTTTGGAGCAGTTTGGGTTCTTTGATTATTTATTTAGTTTTTTGTAAGAAGTAACCGTACCAATGCAAGAGTGTTTTGTGGCCAAAGCCGATTCCATAGTAACACTGAAGTTAAATTTGACAGCTCTTCTATTCTAGGAGAGTTACTCACAGGCTCGAGGGATTTTGTCAGCATAGTGGTGGCACTAAGCTGTCAGTTTGTGGCATCCTTGTTAAACATCCTAAGGAAGGCAAATGTAAAGGTTAAAAGAAGTGAGAGCAGAAAGGGACGAGACTAATTAATGGGATAGTGGCCATAGAAGTGTCACCATGTTTAAACACACAACTTGCCCTTCACTTTTATCCTTGTGTTGTGTTTGTTTGCTTTGTGAGTCACTTAAAAAACTTGATCTGTTAGCTCTACTTGCAAAATCCCCTTAGGTGAAAACACTCTTATTCATACAATCACAGAGTCCTTTAGGTTGGAAAAGACCTTTAAGATCAGGGCAAACAAGTCAGTTTTAGGTGCTAGACTTCGGCTGAGAAAGTTCAGTCTTTTCCGTTCTGCACTCATGCAAAGCCGAGAAAAGGAGGCGAGGAAAAGAAAGGGGAAAACTCTCTCTGTCTTTGATGTGCCAAACCACTCTTGGCCACAAGGCGACAGCTGGTGCTGGCCTGTGAAGCCCACCCTTTTTAAGAGATTGGAAAAAGAAGGAATAACGAGGTGAAATGAAAGTGGCAGTATCCAGCATACCAGAGGATTTTGTTTTGCGAGCTGAATGGAATCACCACTCTCTGTCAAACAGTCCTGAGAAAATTAAGATCTTTAAGAAACCAGAAAGTTGAAATAACAGCAGCCTACAGCCAAGACGCTTGTGGGTGCTGACATTTTGCTGGCTATTATTTTGTGGTGCTTTGTGTGTTTGTGAAGGAGGGCAAAAGGGCCAGCGGGGCAGAGAGAAGCCAGAGAAAATGCTAATGAAGCAGGGCAGAAAAGCCACGGGCACAAGCTGAGTTCCTCACCCTGGGGGCTGAGGGAACAGTCTCTCAGAGGTGTGGGAATGAGCCATGGGGCTTTGAATGTTCTTTGTGAGAAAAATCAGATTTTAGAAACGAATCAACTTTGAAAACTCCCGTATTTGTCCCTTAATGATGCACCTCCTACATGATGAATTTTACTGTCAAAAGCCTTTTACTCGTCACACAACCCAACATGGTGAGGCATCGTTATCTGGTCCCAAATGTGTTTCTGGCCTGAGGTGGTCCGAGGGTGCAGAGGGGAACCAGGCACTAGTGGGTGGGACGGTGGTCACTCTCATGGGCACTGAGCAAAGCAGTGGGAAGGACAGCAATGATGATTTTTCTTAAATACTGCAGGTTCACAAGGAGTTGGATTAGTTTCTACATTAGTTGTTTTCTGTTAGTGGAAAGAGTTTCTTCCTTACTAAGAGAATTACACACAAGATTTTGGGGTCGTTTTTTGGCAGAGAGACATCAATTTTAACTCTTTCCCCCTAACCTGGGATGTATAATGTAGTTCCCTCTGTTTTTTTAATGGCATCAGTCCTTGCAAGGAAAGAGAGGATGAGAGCAACACCTTCTCAGTCCCTCTTGTTTGACTCTCAGGAGCCAGAGCAGCCTCCAAGCCAGAGTTTCTCCTGGGACTATGCCTTGCTGGGGTGTGTGTTGGAGCCGGAGTGGTGCAGAGCCACAGGTGTCTTCCAAGTGAGACGTGTGGCAGGGCCGGAGGAATGGCAGAGCCAGTGGTGTGTCCCAGCAGGGTGCTACCTAGCATGGCAGTTTGGCTTAGCAGCAAGCACCCAGGACTCTGCAACAGGCTTCCAGCAGTGCTGTAAACCAGCAAACACAACACCTGACCCAAAAAATCTGTTTTTCCTTGCACTGGAGGGAGCTGCAAATTGGCCGAGTGTTTAGTTCAAGAGGTGTAATGGTATAAACTACCTGCGCTGTAAAGTTTTACGAGGTGACAAAGTTTTGTAGTCTGGCGAGAGCGCAGTTTGAGCTGGAGGCCACTGGATGCCCTGCCAGGAAAGGGAGAGGAGGAAGCCAATGAAGAGGGTGTCCTGGCAGGCTGCAGCCTTTTGGGTCTGGTCAGCCAAAAGGGTCCCTGAGGGGTGTGAGGCTGCCAGTCCTCCATCCTGAGACAGGGGCTCAGTGCTGCCTGAAGAATGAAGCAGGGTCAGCTCTAGCGTTCTCACCACCTCCTCTTCCCATTTTGGGCAAATGCTTATTGACATTTGGGCTATGAAATGGGGAGCTAAATAAAAAGGCATGACATAGGTATGCCAGGATGTATAGTTTATTTAGGAGGTAAAATACTGTTTATAGGCCCTACAGGTTTGTTGTTGCCAGTTATTACTTTGCAGCAACCCCCCCGCCTCCCTCTTCACTGGAATCAAATGGGTCTTGTTTGCAAAAGCTGAGAAAATAAATGCTCATAAAGTAAGCTGCCAGCATTGCAGTCGTCTCTCCCAGCACTAACTGAGCCTTTAAGTCCGCTGCTGATGGAAGTTTGTGAATTTTATACACATTTGTAACTCATTTATCTGCCACATTGCTGCAGGATCCATGAGCGGATATTGCCTTTCCTTGCACCTCACAGCGGGAGGCAGTGGGGTCGTGCACTCCACAGCACGTGGTTGCTCCTGCTTGGTATTCACAGGCACATTCCTCCAGCTGGTGATATATTATTATTGGGCTAGAAGAAAAAAATAATGCAACTCAGCTCTTATTATTTTCTCCCTTTATCTGTTTGGTCATATTAATGTGGGATAATCATTATATAAATGCACAGGAGACGCAGTCAAGGACACATTTAAAGTCTTCCAATGCTCTTGTACTTCAGTCATTCATCTTCTGTCTTTAATTACAGCAAAGGATCTCAGAGGCACTTAAAAGATTAAATTACTCAATTATTTGAAAAACCCAAATGCAATAACTGTACCTCTTTTCTGATAAATACCAGTGATTGCTGGAAAAGGTTGCCCAAGGCAAGAAATACTGGGAGGCCAAGGAGACCATATTGTAACATTTTGGCTTAGGCCAGGGATACCCATTTAATTTTTCATTATTTTTATTTACATTTATAATAACCACAAACTTGTCCACCGCTGTCCTGGTGGTTTTAGCAGTGTGATGAATGTCACTCCTCAACTATTTCACCGAATCACAGAATGGCAGGGGTTGGAAGGGACCTCTAGATATCATCTAGTCCAACTCCCTACTAAAGCAGGTCCACCTCGATCAGGTCGTACAAAGAGTTTATGAGTGTCCTGGCTCCTCATCAGCTGTGGAGAGAATGAGATGAGAGCACTGGATGGCAACGGCAGCTCAAAGACAGAAGGCTCCAGGTGGGCATCAGCATGGCCAGGCAGTGAGCCCCATGCGAGGCAATGCTTGTGGGTGGGGATTGGGCTGATGTTAGGGAAGGGAATGTGATTAAAACCCCACTCCCTCAGAGCTGGCAGGGCTGGGAGTGCATCACTGCTGTGTCTGGCCAGGGCTCTGCAGCCTCATGGGAAGCAAGAAAGGTGGTCTGCCTAAAGCCGTCTCTGAAATGGTGCTCTGCCTGTCCCATAGACCCAGGAGGGAATAGTGTACCCTGCATGTGGGCATTGCTGCCAATGCTGTGACAATGCATCCACAGAAGCAGAGCTCGTCCTTCAGCCCTGTTGCTCTCCAGGGATCCCCAAATAAAGCCAGTGAAGAATGGGAAGTTCTTCCTAAATATTTTGCAAAGCAGCACATGTGATGAGCCCAATGCTACAAGCCTGGGTAAGGGGTGCAGGCTGGTGTAATCCCTCATCCTTGGGCCAGGAGGAAAGGGATGTAACTCTTCAGGGACAAAGAAATGTTTTAGACACTAGCAGAAGCTGCCCAGGGAGGTGGTGGAGTCCCCATCCCTGGAGATATTTAAAAGACATGTAGATAAGATGCTGAGGGATGTGGTTTCATGGTGGGCTTGGTAGTGTGAGATTAGTAGTCGGACTTCATGATCTTAAAGGTGTTTTCCAACCAAAACAATTCTATGATTCTACGAAATCCAGGCTGAAGAGCTAAAATCCTGCACTTTCTCATCATAGGCCCAGTTCTCAGTTTCTGTCCCATCAGGAACGAGCCAACACAGGGCACAACGCCAGACTAGCCATGAACCCGGGGGATTCTTAGAGCCGTGGTGGGCTCCTTGTTGATGCTGGTTAGCCAGCAGTGTGGCACATGGCTGGGTGATTGGTGCTGATAAACGAAAGCTCTACTTTCAGCTACTCCTATGGCAAATCTATAAACTGATAGAGTCTGGGGGAAGGAAAAAACGAAGGGGATTTCCTGTTTGTGGTCAAGCCAGACCAGCTGTGGTGCCTCTGACCCTTCTGCCATGAACACCAAGGCTGGCTGGAGTTGGTGAGGTGCAGCGGGGTGGCCGGGGTGGCATGAGGCTCACGGGGCACCCAGCCAGCAGCATCCAGCCAGCATCCATCCCGCACGCCTGGCCGGGCGCTGCTGGCCCGCAGATGCTGCTGTGAGGGTTACTGCTCTCTGCTCCTGCACCTGGCTTCCCAACTTTATGTAATCAATTTCTTTTAAAGAAATAGTCAGTAATTTGATATGCAAACTTTCAAGGGAAAGGAGCCATTCCAGCAAGGGGTGGGCCAGGCACGCTCTGGGGAGGGACAGATGGCCCTGCGGCTACTTTGCTCCCATAAATCACAAGCTGCTGTGAATCCTCACTGCAGCAAGTGCTGGCTCTGTGTTTCAGCCATGTGCCTCTTTCGGAGCTACTACGAGCAGGTGAAAGAGAAAGAGCAGGGTCTGCACTTTTAAGCTAAGTTTCTCTAGTGCTTTTTGCAGAGTTGAGCAATTTTGATTAAGAAATAAGTCATAATCCTCTCTCTGGCCGCCAGGAGAGCTGCATGCAGCTGCTCTGCCCAGGCAGGGCAGCCTCTTCCTGGAGCAGAAGCTCTTGCTGCAGAATGAGGTATGTTTTGGTCCCAGCCATGCCCTTGTCCTACCTTCCTGCAAACTGCTACCAATGAACAGACCAGCACACTGCTTTCAAACCATGGCTGCCTTTCGCCTCCCCATCGTGACAGATACACTCTCCCCAGTAGAGGATTGAAAGCCTCAGATTGTCATTGCAGCAAGACTGAGGAGCACACGTGTGCTGGTACAGGCTCTTGGTTATTTTCCTGCTCCTGCCTTCCTGCCTACTTGGAGGAGGGGAGCACAGAACACCTCTCCTCACCCCAAGATTCTGTCTGGAGTGTGAGGCATAAGACATTTACAGATTTGATACCTGTAAGGCTGGGAGTGCCTGATCCCATCTCTGTTGCATCTGGAGCTGGGATCATAGAATGCTCTCCCACCATGATTGCCCTGCCCTGGAGGCTGAGCCCTGTGGCAGCCTGGGCTGGGCGAGCTGGCCGTAGGCTGGAGCCCAGCCTGCAGACAGGTATGCAGCAACTGAGTAAGGAAGAGGGCTTGGGGGCCCAAAAGCTGGACTTAGGTGGTAGGAGAGGGCAGTGGAAAATAGTTACCTGTGAGAGGTCAGTAGTAGTAGTAATGGAGATTCTAGTTTCAGAGTCAAGGGGATGGAAGGGGATAAGTGTCCAGGTTACTTGTTCTGCAAGAGATGCCAATAGCCTTCATCAGAGGCTGTCGTGTCTTAAGTTCTGGTGTGGATTAGGAAGGGTATCTGGGAGCGTGTGAGACTTCCCCAATAGTAGCCTACAAACACCAGGCAAATAGTTCTCTGCAGCATTGCAATGTTTGCCCTGTGGTTTACTCATTAACCCAGGGCCAACTGCTCTGCTCTCTGTTAGCCCCCAAGTTCCACCTACTGGTGTGTTTGCTGAGTTTCTTACACACTGACATGAGCCAGTCATCTACAGTCACACAGTGCTAGGTGGGATCTGCTCTGCATCCATTGCTGCTTTGGGGGGAAATGTGAGCTTTCTGCATAGTGTAGCTAGGTGACCTATGATGTTAAGGGTCACAATTTAAATTGTACATTTTAGGAAAGCCCAAATACCCACCTTGTTATGAATCTGGGGTTGGATGCCCTATACTCCTGGACCTGACACAGGACTATGTGCAACTGCAGTTGCAACAACGTGTTCTGCCTGGCCCAGCAGCCAGCCATAGGAAACCCATGTGCACCTATGACTGACCCCCACTTGGCAAGGACAGAATGACACAACCATACTAAATCCCCAAGGGACATTGCCATTTGCTGCTTGCTATCTGGCAAGCTCTGTGTTTGCTTCCCAGCTCTTACATGTCACTATTGAGCCGCAGTGCATATTGGCATACAGTTTTCATCCTCTCCTGTTTGTTTTGCAGCCTCCAGCAGTCTGCTGGGTATTTCTTCCAGTCTTTCCACCTCACAGTCATTTCAGGGTGTTCAGTATGTGCCTTTGTCCACCTGCTATTTCAGAGCAACATCTCTTGAGCATGCCAAGATCCTCCAAGGCTGACATGGATTCTGCAGAGCAACTGCACCAAACAGACGGATGACTCCTATGTTGTAGAGAAGATGGATGCCCAAAAATTCAACATTTAAAAGACTGCAGACACCAGGAGCTGAAACACCAGTGCTGTTAGGGTTGTCTTCCCTGACATCACTACAGGTGGGTGGGAGGGAGAGATGGGAATGAGAGTACTATATTTTTTTTTGCAACAAAAGACGAGACTTACACAGTTGACCACCTGCTATGGCAGAGAAGTAGAGAAAACTGCTTCCTTTCAGTCCAGAGGGGATATTCCTAGGACACCTCTCCTGGATAGTCCTTCAAAGCTGACTCCCTGCTCACTATCCTGTTTTCTGAGACTCTCTTTTGATAATTCAAGAGAGAGCTGGAGAGAGACAGGCCCATCCAAAGGGACATTTTTTCCATCTGTAGATGTGTAAGGCAAACCACAGGAATCACTATCCTGCTGTTGCATCTTTTTCTCTTTTGCAGTGACTTATCATAGAATCACAGAATGGTAGGGTTGGAAGGGACCTTTAGGTACCATCTAGTCCAAGCCCCCTGCAGAAGCAGGTTCACCTAGATCAGGTTGCATAGGAACATTTCCAGGTGGGTCTTGACTTGATGGATTTGTGGTGGCTGAAACCTGATAATATGAATGCCAACATTCAGCATGTCAGCTCCATGGTCACTCTTATGAACCTCAACTTAAGATTACTTTCAAGAATGTAAATGTGGCATCATTGTTGAATTCAGTGGGAGTCAGAGGCCTAAACACTGTGAGGACCTGAGTTTGCCTTCTTCAAGCCAGGCATCCTAGCTTAATGGCTTCTTTGGAAAACATAATCTTTACCATGAAGCTCTTGTATACTTAAGGACACAACAGGATAAGTGTAATGGGCAACAACAGAATTCTGAGCCTAAAGTGATTACTGAAGTCACATTCAGAACAGTTTAGTGTACAGTAGGTTGCAATAAAGAAAGCAAGGGCTTAAAGGTGCCATGTTTCTTGTGCCAACAGATGACATCAGTGTGCAAAGAAACACAATTGTTTAGTGTACATAAATTTATTCAAATCTGCAATTATTTATTTACAACTAATGACTGATACCAACAGATGAGGTAAAAATATGAGGTATTGATATGAGTATAACATTTAAAAATGCAATTATCATAATGGCAATGTAACAATACAAAATACTGTGGTAGCTGAATGGTAGACATGGCATAATGTGCATCTTAAAGAAAACTTATTTCATTGATACATGGCTTAGAAATGCCAAAAGACCCTGACGGATCTTCTGCAAGGGTGGGAGGACACAGGGCACCTTCTGGCTGAGCAAGGACTTGTCAGACAGGATAAAACTACTGTCTAGGTTTTCCTTTCATTTCCTTAAGAAATTATTTACTGTCAGACAACTGCCATTCCCAGGGCCAGAAATTCTGCAGTCATTAATACTGAGGCACTACTGTCTTCATTTATGCAAACCAGTGTAGCAGAAGCGCTCTAATTGCCTTGTGTTTTGGAAAACAGCCAGCACAAAATCTGCTGCCATGGCTACAGGCATTTATGGAGGAGGTGCCACTTTCTGGGATGGCAGTGCTGCTGGAACCCGGGGGCCTGGCCTTGCCCTGCCAGCTCCCAGCACAAGCCCCCGCATGCTGCCTCCTGGGCGAGCTGGCCCTGGGCAGTAGCCCTGCCCTGCAGCTGGCTAGTGGCTGCCAGACCTCAATGTGGCCACGTAAGGCTGTGAGCACTCTCCTGTCCACACAACAGACACACAATAGTTGCACATTGCAACTGTTGTTGGCCACAAACTCAGGGCAGGAGATCACAGGCAGTCAACCTCCCCGATCCTATGAGTTGCATGGTAAAATGTGGGTGAGACAGCTCATGGGGAACAATGGTGACTTTTTAGGGGGGTCCTGCTGTTCCACGGGGATCACATACTGGGTCACTCTGCTCCTGTTCTCCCTGAGCTCCCACCAGCTTGCTTCTTCAGACTGTAGGGCTGTCCCCCACCAGGACAGCCCTTACCATGAACACAATGCAAGGACTATCAAGGACTGCACGTGGTCTACCCCACAGCCCCCATACCTGGGGCAGATTCCAAGCACTGACCCCCTTTACTGCATCAGGGCACCAAACTGTAGCTTCGTGTGGGAAAGGTATCCCACTTAATTGACCTCATATTGTATCTTAGCAGATGTTTTTGGAAGGACTGAGCTAAAGCACTGTCTGTGAATGATTTGGATGGTTTATGCAGCAATAAATAAAGTCAAAGTGAACAATGGCGAGTAATGAAAATCAGTATTAACAGGCTTGTACATTCTTATTGAATCACAGATGTAATATCATTTTTGGTCTTAGGTTAGTTGAAAACAAAACAGAACCCTGCCTCAAAGGTAACATCGACAAATTATTATGACTTTTAAAGCATTCTTCTACTAGCAAAATAATAGGTCCCTGAAAATGACATAATAGGCTTAAATGGCTCCTACTCCTCATAGTCAGGGGCTAATCCTGCTCCCATCAATGCCTACAGAGGCAGGATTGGTGCAATATAATATGAAAATGCCTGCTGTTACTATAAAGACAATCTTTCCAAGCATAGTCTGTGTTTAGTCTTTTAAATATCCATGATGTGTTTATTAAAAGCTTAAAAATGTAGTCGTTTGTATAGTAAGAATATGAAAAGGCATGGTATTCGTATGCACATCTTTGTGTCCACTGGGTGTGGAAAAATCTGCTTTGGAGTTTCTTAACAATTAGCTGTCTCTGCAGGAGAAGAACACCACACAAACACTTACTGAGAACCCAGACAAACACTTCAAAGAAAGATAAGATTTACAGCTTAATAACTTACTGGTCTGATTGCAGACACCTCAGTACCCACAGCGTCATCTTGTACTCTCCAAGAACGAGCAGTTACTGTGAACACTGCAGGTAGTGAGGTTCTCCAGCGGCAGATACACCATTGATTAAGGCAATAGGTAAGTTTTCAACACCTTTTACACAAACTTTCTGCAGCTGAACACAAACAGCCTTCCAAGTGTCTCTCTCAGTTACATTTCCACACATTTTAATTGGTGAAATTGATCCACTCCTCGTTATTTTTAAACGTACAGTAGCCTCCCTCCTCCTTACTTCTTTTAATTCTCCCTACATCTAACTCTAGGTACCTTCTCACAGCACACACAGATATGAAAGGCAATTGAGAGTGGGCGCTCCTGCCGTCCCAGGCAGACTACGCCTGGGAGCCCTGTGACAACAGCACACACAGCTTATGTAGCAGTGACACAAGAAACAAGTGACAGATTCACTGAAGGTCCAACTGATGCAAGCGGTTTGCACTGAGTTATATACAAAATAATTAATTTATACATATACATATATATAGATATAATATAAATATATACATACTGTACATAATTTATTTACAATTAAAATATGCTTCTTAGAAGCCTTTAAATACAAGAGTTATGTGACACAAGAATAATGGCAACAGTCTGATTTTGAAGTAATAATGATAAAAGCTCTCAGAAGAAATGTTTACTTCAATAACTGAAATGAATACAGAAGGGATGTGGCAGGGGAGAGGTGAAGTCTCCAGAATAAAAGAACTTTCCTATAAAATTCCTGTCTCAGCTTGTTCAGCAGCTCTCAGTATTTTTTGCTCTCAGTATTCCCGTTCCCCACCAGACCTTGATTTACGCTCAACATGCTCCCAGGAACACTTCCTCAGATTTTTGTTTCCGGTCCCTCAGCAATCAGAGGCTGAAATGAGTTTCTGATCCTGGCAACTTCTGCTGCACACAGATGTCCAAAGCCTTTGTTGTACCACTCTGGTGAACGTCCTCTGAAGAAATGGAAAGAGAATTGAGTAACTCAAACACTCCAGAAACATGCCCCACAGGAATGGGCTTGCCATGCTTCCTATTCCCCACTGCCCACGGTGGCAGTGGGGACTTCAAATGCTTGTCATTGTTATCATGCTCTGAAGCTCTCCCTTGCAGTAACTAGAAAAGGAGGTTTTACTTCTGTCATCACATCGTAAGAGAGGCAGACGCTGAATTGAGAAATGAGCTTGGTGTATAGAAAAGACTGCAGGAAGACTCCAAAGCCACATAGCTATGTTGATCCCAACATCTCCCCTCCCGGAGCTCAAAGTTTTTGCCCTGCTGAGTGGACACTGGCTTTTTGCAGGTGGAATACTTACTTTAGGTCAATTCTGCAGATGTGAGTCAGCCTGGCTTTCCCTGAGCCACATGGCTCTATCAAGTACTGAGACTCCATCACGATGGCTCGCACAGCACCCATGAGAGCAGCCTCTTCATGCTCCACAGAGATGGCAACCAGCATGCACATTCCCTTTGGCAAATCCGTCCTCCATGTCCTGTAGCAACACATTCAAGATGGGATCAATTCAGTAGTGGACCTTTTGGGCGCACGAGGAAGAAGCAGAATTAAAGCTACAGTTTGCTTGCCTGCCTATGCTTGTTGTTGCCTGCAATGCCACTGGCCTGTCCTAGGAGTCCCTGGAGAAGTTTTGTATTCCCCAGTTGGGGAATGGCCACCCATCTACATTGCTGCAGGCTCCAGGTGGAGCAGCTTTGCTTCTCCACATAAGCATTTTGTAACCATTATGTATTCAGGGCATGATACAGCCTTTTACAGACAGACAGGAGTTTTGGAAAGGAGACAAAGTGAGGAAAAGACACCCAAGCAAAGGCTGTAATGTTGCATTGCACCCATGCAGACATAGAACATCAAATACAGTTTAGCACACCAGAAATCCCCACTACTACCCACACTGACTTCTGAAACTCACACAACGTGTTGCAAGGACATCTGAATTAAACCCAAAACATCCTTTAATTTTTTTCCCCTCTCCCAAGTTTCCAGTCTCTCTTGCATGCTGCAGAAATTTTACACCAAGTTCAAGAGTCCTAGACTTTAACAGTTTTTTTCTTGTTCTTTAATAACTCACTACATATTCTGGTAGTCACACATGTTTCTCACTGGCCTTGAATCTCACAGGACAGGTCTACGCTGTTTCCTGTGCTGTGAGGAGAAATGAGAAATTCCCACTGTGCTGTGTAGCAGCATCTGGCCATGGGCTGTCTGGTACAGGGATTATGTTACCTTGGGAAGTATCATGTTTTAGCAGGTAAGGCACTTTTAAGGGCTGTTGAAGTTTGGACTGCAGCAGATCATTTCAACATTCTGTGTTTTTCCTTATGTGAAATTGAGAAATTCAAGACACTGCAGGAAAACAGTGACTTCAGAAGGTTTCACAAGTGTCTGTGCATTAATAAAAACAATGAGCTATCTGGGCAGAAGAAACACAAAAGGAGAGTAGGAAAAAACCAAAAACCACACCTCAGACGTACGGTGAAATGCTGAACCATCTACTGTGAACGGCTGCACAGTGCTCAGATGCAATCATATCGTCTTGGTAACTACGTGGTACTTAACTTGGGCCATTTGTGAAGTGGAAAACTATTTATCCCAGGAGGCTGCAGAAGACTTATGGTTCCTATTTCCAGTTACGCTGATTTAGGCCAGTTTCTGTATTTCTCTAAATATCTCAAAGTAGTAAAAACAGGCAGGGCACCTAACTGACACAGATGTTTCATGTTCATTGAGTACCACAGCATCTGAGGAATCTTTAATAACAAGTGCTGCCCGTGCAGGGCAGCTGAGAGCTGCATCAGATCCCAGGCATGTCAAACGTTGCCCCTGTTCTCTTACCGTTAGAGTCTTCCCAAGGGAACCTAATCCTCTTGTTATGACTGGCAAATTAGGGAGGAAAATAAAAAAGAGAAAAGGACAACTAAGTTTACCTTTCACATCCAAACGTTTGATTGGGAAGGAAAGAACTGCCATGTGTTAAAATATATTTATTCATGTCCCCAGAGGTAAATGATAATTTCACTGTTCACTTCTCACCAATGACGAGGTATGAAGTTGACTGTGATATCACTGGCTAACCTTTCTCTAGACTTCACGATATAAATCAAAAGAGATAAACAACAGAATCTGACAGATCTGCCTGATGTCTGTTTTCAGCCCTTAAAAGCCCACCAGGATTCAGTTTTATGATACGTATTTCAGTCCTTGGGGGTCATTCTGCCTGGGTTAGTGAAACGAATGAGAACTCAATGGCGGGATCTTCCTTTAACTGAAGTGACTGCACAGCAGGTCTTTAAAGAATGCAAACCACCATGAAAGCTAACAGTGAACTAAGTGGCAAATAAGAACAGAATTATGGCCATCCAAACCTTCCTGCCGCTCCCAGGCAAACTTCTTGGTGCTATGTGGAGGGCCAACTCTATCACTGGTTTAAGTCAATAATATTACAAACGAAACCTAATTATTTTATGATTAATTTAGCCCTGTGGAAAGGCAAAGGAAATGGAGTAATGGGAGGACTGGAGTTTTAACATTATAAAGAACTTACAAAAAACATTTTTAAAATCTTCCCCTAGGAGTTCCAATAATTCTTCCCTTATAACAACAACATCTGCATGTTATCAGATTCTCTAAGAGAACAGTGAGGTTCATAAAAGGGATGTACTACTGTAATTACATTTTACTAGGCTCATCTTTTTTCTTCAATCTTTGTTCCCTTTAATACAATTCTGACTCATTGGACTATTTCCTTTGTCAAAACTGCTTAGTAGTTCTCTGGCACAGCATTTCAATCAAAGAAAGCAGAGACCAAGAACAGGAATGCAGAAAATCATCCCGAAATAAATAACTGTAGCACTGACCCTGTTAAGTGAAATATGTCAGCAGCTCTACAATAGCTCCTAGCAAGCAAAGGGCTAGGATTTCAAAGGCAGAAGGTGTATAAGAGGATATTTTTATGTCTGTTCTGTACAGTCAGATAGATGATGGCAGAACTGGGATTGAATTTGGAATATTGATACACAGCTACACATTTATTTGAGGGATGTCATCTCCTTGGAGACAGAATACATATCTGCTGCCTCTTTCTGTTCATCTCCACACAAAGATTTTTATAGGTTAGCATTTCTTGCTCTACAAGGACTTCAACTGCAAACTTGAAAAACAGCTTATATAGACATTGTGTAACAACCTGAGCTTAAAAGCGTCACTATCTTCTCTACCGAACATTTGGCTCTTAAACAAACACTCCCCATAGAACAGCAAAAGCAGCGTAAAAACCAATCAGGTTCCATTTGCACTGTTTTGACATCAAACAAAGCTAAGAGAGAACAGCAGCTACTATCAGACAACTGTCTAAGGAAGAAATGATATTTATGGCCTCAGGAGTACAGATGGCTCAAATTACATATGAGAAAAGGTCAGTATGCTCTAGGTGTACAATTTTAATTCAGTTTGAGAAATCAGCACTGCAGAAGTAGAGCTCTTGAAGCACAGTTACACAGATGCAAAGGCCGAAGGAAGACCCCATCTTCCTTGTACATGCTGCAGGAAGCAAAGGTATTGGAGATCTGCTCTTGGCTTACCTTAGAACAACAAAGTCTCGGACGGGATGAGGAGCCATGCTGTTCAAAACATACTGGTAAACTTCTGTCTGCTTGTCCAAGCTCTCCACCACCTTCCACTGCAAAAAGTCCTCATCCCAGAGGTGACGTTCTCTCAGCACTCGGTTCAGGACAACTGATGGAGGGGCTTCGACTTCCACTGAGGCTTTCCAAAGCCTTAGCGGGTTCCCATCCCCCACCTAGAGTCATGCAATGACATAAACCTCCGTGACTGATACATCCCTCTTCAGCAGAGGATAACTGAGGACAAAATCTTGATATGGGTATCTGACTTGAGCTTAAGAGTATGTACATTTCCCTGCTAATCATTACCATTATTGCTGTTGCTGCTGCTCTGCTGCATGTGCAAACACATGCATAATAGTCCTGGATGGGAAATAGAAGCGATACATTACTTCTGCTTTCACACCTGTGTCTATCTGAATCAGTTCTCACAGTGACAGTGGAGCTGTTGTATTGTTTCTGACTTCATTTCTACGACAGGCACTTTTTCAACCCTAAGCATATTAAGTGTAACGAAGAATATGTGTGTGCAGAACAGATAAGAGTCTGAAACCTTGGGTTGAAATAAAGCTACCACCTTGGGCGGTAGATGCACTAGCTGCGACTGAGGGACCATTAACCCTCCTGGTTAATTGGTGAAGGAGCAGAACATATGTTGTTTTGGTTACGTGTCAGGTACACAGATGTTTGCTCCTCAAAATAGCTGCAAGGGAGGTACTGGGAAAATGCTTTTCAAAGACGGAACACACGAAGTGCTAGCTAACTCTTCCTAGCTCACAGCTCCTGTTGTTACACCTCCACAGTATGCAGTACAGGGAGTGGAAAGTGCTGGGCTACACACAAGATGAATATCCCAAATTCCACACATACAGCTTTTTTGCATGCTGATCCCTAAAAAGGGGTCAGATTTCAGGCAGCAAACAAGTTAATTGTAAGCACTGTATCTTGCAAGCCCTGCTTTTCCAACCCCACCCTGCCCTGGCATCCTTGCATACCAGTGTTAGTGCTCCAGAAATCTCCAGCACCTCCCACAGACCCAGTATTGTGTCCCCAGAAACCCACTTATAGAATAGAATCATAGAATCACTTTGGCTGGAAGAGACCTTTAAGATCATTCAGTCCAGCCTTTGTCCCAATCCTGTCAACCACTAGACCATTTCCCTAAGTGCAACACCTGTCTCTTAAACACCTCCAGGGACTGTGACTCCACCACCTCCCTGGGCAGCCTGTTCCAATGCTTGACAATCCTTTCAGTAAAGAAATCCCTCCTCATATCCAGCCCGAACCTCGCTGGCACAATCTCAGGCTGCTTCCTCTTGTTCTATTGCTTGTTACTAGGGAGAAGAAACTGATCCCCACCTCGTGTGTGTAGCCAGGGTGTCCCACAGGCTGTATTTTGCTTTAGTTTCTTGAGTGCTTCTTCCAGGACGCCCCAAATTACCTTTTTGTAGGCAAGTTCTGTGTTCTCTGTACTGGAACATGTGACCCATCCTTTGAACTTCTCTTTTGCTTCTTTCTGGAGATTCTGCATGAGACTTTCCAGGTACATCTGATAGTTCCCTCCTTCCTCATCCACTTGTTTCCCAAGCTCATCCAGGGTGGGAGAATGGACTTCTGCATCAACATAGGAGTTTCGGGACTGGGTGACCATGTCGTGTGGGACCTGTACCACAGAACGGAGGGAAAACACATGGGCAAAACCTGTTGAGAACTTTTCCTTAAGACAATGTGTTTCTAGGCTGACAGACCATTCAGCACCCAATTGCAATGAGCCTGCAAATGGACACTTATTTCTGTCTTTGCTTCTTAGGCAAGACAAGAAATCAAGGTAGTATAATGAAACAGTCATAACTGAGGTTTTAAAACATTATAATAAAACAAAATGTTAAAGCTGCCGATTTTTATTTTGGACTAAAGTTTCCTAATCCAGGAATTTGGGCTGAAAACTGCCATGGAATAATTACCCTGCATTTTTAATAGTTGTGCCTTTAAATGCCAGAAGGGAACATAAAAAAATGAGATAAATAAACTTTAGATGGAACAAGCTTACAAATAAGTGAGGCACCATCAATCTCTGAGCTAATACAAGACAGAAAATGTAAGCATAAACATAAATACTTCAAAGGGTGCTGCATTATGTGGCCATGAATAATGCCGTTTGAGTCTCTCACTCACCTCAAAAAGTTTGTTGCATTCCATTATCATGTGAGCAAGTCCCTGAGTAGCTGCCAGGTTTTCACTGAGGTCCTTCTGATCTGGCTTGCCTGTTGCATATTTTTTCTGTATTACTCTGTAATTGAATTCAGTGTCTCAGGTAAAAAGAGATGAATCTTTTTAATATGAAAGCACACAGCAGCAGGACGTTCAGAACACCAGAGAGAAAAGCCCATGTGTAGTTTTAATTTGTTACGAAGACTGCTCAGACCATTGGGCCTTTTTTAAAGGAAAAATGTTTACCTAAAACATTGTTGAGCCAAAAGTAAAAGAGGAAAGAGTATGCATGCCCTGCATTATGTTTTATACACTTTAAAAAGGATTTCTACAGACATGATGTACAGTGGTTCACGTGGTTACTGCTTAAAGCACTTGCTCTGACACTGGTTATACATGTACATGACCAAGTAGCTCAATGTATTCTGAACTAGATGGGCAAAAAACAAAGTCAGGAGGCACAACTCTGTTTAGCAGAGTCTATGCCTTGTTTAATCTACACCTTCCATGTTACATGCCATCTTAACATGGCCTGAAATAAACTTGTTTTCCCAAGTGGCAGAACATAGCCAGAAAACATAAAGTGAAAAACCACTCATGGAAAATCTATGTATTAAAATCCTTTAAAACATGGCCAGTCTTCGACTTCAGCTGCAGTAAAATCAGGCCCTTTCACTTCACAGAAGCAAGTATTACTTATGCAAAACTCACTAGTGCCCCATTGAAATCTCGCATGGAAAACAAGCACTGCATATTTAGAACAGCCAGCCAGAAATGCCTGCTCTGCTGTGAGAACACCTTCTGTTCCTGTACAAGTGTGCTTCTGGCTCTGCAGCACGGGCTTTCCCCTCTCACTGAAGCCATGCCCTGTCTAACGTGCTGGAAAGTAGATGCTTTGGAGAAATTTAACCTTTAGAAACACTGAAAGCATCACATGGTTTTAAGGGTATGACTATAGTGTTGAGAAGAAACTTACCTCGGTGAGCTTTCTTTCTTCACTATATTGAGGTGGAAGAGGGAAGGGGCCAGACAAACAGCTATGTTCATAGGAGTCATCTGATTCTCCTCCACAGAGGTGACATCACTCAGGAAGCACAGCAGAGTCTGCAAAACCTCCCTGTTCTCATCAGACATCAGCATGATGGCTGCCTGCACTGCCTGCAGCCGCTGCTCCTTCGGGACATCTGAGGAAAATCAAGTGTTCATTGCAAGATAAGGTAAGGAGCCAGGAGCAAGATCTGAGTTAGCACAAGCATTCACATTCTGGGAATGGCTTTCTGAAGCAGCAAAGACCAGCTGGTTGTTGGAGGGCTGTGGTATTTGCTCCTCTGTCAAGCACAGCTCTGTAGATGCCTGTAGGTGACGTTTCTCTGCTAGTTTGAAAAGCTGTTACCCAAGAAAGGCTAAACTTCATTTAAAGTATAGGAAGGGAGAGAGTACTCAGTACTCATGTCTTTAAATGGTATTTCTCAGGTTTCTTTTGTCCCCTGGGGAGACCAAAAGTCTTAGGGAAGCTTCAGGAAAACACACTTGTGTCCTAAACCATAGAAGACTTTAATGAAAGTGGAGACGGATATGCTTAAATAACAGCACAGACAGATCAGCTTCTAAAACTACCACAAGTTTTCTGTGTTTGGACTTGGAGCCTTCCTCTGGGTATTACATATGCTCTATATAATTGAACAGAAGAACAATAAAACCAGATTTAAAATAGAAAGAACAGACAGCTTTTAAGCTCTGCCTGCTAGTCTTGTACTTTATTTTAAAAGCTTTCAGACAGGAATGAAAAACTGAACACAGCCCAATGCTTCTAGATGATTTTCTAGAAGTGGCAAGGCCAGGTTTTTCTGCTAATCCACACAACATATCTTTTCTCCCCACACAGCCTCCTGGTACTCCATGACCTGGATAGTTGTACTGGTAGAGTCTGATGCCTAGAGAAGAAGCCTATTCTGAAATTCAAGTAAACATTAGGCAACTGAGAATTTTAGGGAAACAGAGAAAGTTTCAATGTTATGCCATACAGACTACTAGGCTAATCATCTCATCCCAACCCCTCTGTTTTACAGCAAGTCAAGCTACTCCGGGTATGTGAAAAGGGCCCTGGATATACGAATAAGATCTTCAGTGAGTCCCAGAAAAGTAAGAAATCCTTTGCCAATACACTAAGAGGGGAAAAATCCTTCCTAACTTCACATTAATAATTTCTTAAACAAGATGAAGGGGAAGAAAAACTCCCAGATACAAATTTATTTAATCACAGACATTACGAAATACAATTGGTATCCCAGTAATTTTCAACATTTTTATTTGTGTGAAAAGAATTTTCTCAGTACTATCTAAAGCAGAAAATACGTTTGTTGTTGGTCACATGGGAAAAAAACCCACTGCTACTCATTCTTAATCCAAATATTGGTCTCCAGTGTCTACAGAGCTTATCTTTTACCATTCCCACCTTGATTTAAACTGACTCATCTTCAAGTCTTTCTGAAATCTTTTAAACTACCGATGCAGTTCAAGAAAATCTTTCCTGGCACTTTCTTCCCTGCCTTTGATCAGCATAAAGAAGTGTTCTTCAGATTTCCCACTGCAGTACCAGAGTCAGCCTGTACCCATTTCTACTTTTGTTTGTTTGGTATTTGTTGGGTGGGTTTTGGTTTGTTTTTTTTTTTTGGCTGGCAGCAATGTTTTACTGTTCAGCCTCATGACTCTTGAGAATCTTCCTACCAGGCTCTCAACTCAGAGACAGGGAGTCCTTCAGTTTACAGATCTCATATTGCTGACGACACTGAGATCTGCCACGTCTCTCTTCCTTTGTGAAGAGGGTAGTTTACTTGCAGTCTCTCCTGTGTGAAGTTCGGACACTCCAAATTTTCATCAAGCAATAGTATAAAGGTGATTTGTTTCCAAGTCACCTTGGAAAGTAGTGGATAGTCTTCTTAGTCACTTCACTATGGATACAATTGTGAATGCCAATTTATTGGCACAGTGAACCTCTGTGGCTTTTCTGAACAAGCTCATAGAACTATAGAATTGCTTTGGCTGGAAGAGACCTTTAAGATCATTCAGTCCAGCCTTTGTCCCAGCCCTATCAACCACTAGACCATTTCCCTAAGTGCAACACCTGTCTCTTAAACACCTCCAGGGATGGTGACTCCACCACCTCCCTGGGCAGCCTGTTCCAATGCCTGACAACTTTTTCAGGAAAGAAATTCCTCCTCATATCCAGCCTGAACCTACCCTGGCACAACTTGAGGCCTTTTCCTCTTGTTCTATTGCTCGTTATTAGGGAGAGCAGACCAATCCCCACGTTGCTACAACTTCCTTTCAAGTAGCAGTAGACAGCTGAGATAAGGTCTTTCCTGAGCCTTCTCTTCTCCAGGCTAAACAGCCCCAGATCCCTCAGCCGTTCCTAAAATGAGATGTGTTCCAAATCCTTTACTAGTTTGGTAGCCCACCTCTGTATCCTCTCCAGCACCTCCATATCCTTCTTGTAGAGAGAGGCCCAAAACTGGACACAGGATTCCAGGTGCCAAGTACAACAAAGCCAAGTACAGGGGAATGATCACCTCTCTGCCCCTGCTGACAACATTGTTCCTGATCCAGGCCAGGATGCCATTCTTGGCCACCTGGGCACATGGCTGGCTCCTGTTCAGCTGGATGTCAACCAACATTGCCAGGTCCCTCTCTGCCTGGCAGCTTTCCAGTCACTTCTCTGCAAGCCTGTACAGCTGCTGGTGGGGGTTGTTGTGGCCCAAGTGCAGGACTCGGCCCTTGGCCTTATTGAAACTCATGGCATTGGCCTTGGCCCAGCCATCCAGTCTATCTAGATCTCTCTGTAGAGCTTCCCTACCCTCAAACAGATGGACTCTTCCACCCAGCTTGGTGTCATCTGCAAACTTACTAAGGGTGCCCTCTATCCCCTCATCCAGATCATTAATAAAGATGTTAAACAGGAGTGGCCCCAGTACTGAGCCGTGGGGGACACCACTCATGTTCAACTGCCAACTGGATTTAACTCCATTGACAATGACTCTTTGGACTTGAAACGACAACTCTTTAGACTCAAACAAGTCGTTGATGTGTGCAGAGGTAGACATGATGTGCAACTTTTGAGCAGGAGACATGAGGGGGAAATGACGGTCCAGGGCTAGACACCAACAGTTTCTGTTCACTTCTGTGTTAAGACATCACATATGGCCATATCCAATAAATGTATTTGCGAGGCTGTCTCTCATGGGCAGGATCGCAGCACGTCTCTACCAGCTACAAGCACTGTGGTGTTAAATACATTAGTGACTATGCACCACAGACAGACTTTTACAGTAAAGGGAGGCAACGGAAGTAACTGAGATTCTTTAGCACTGGGATTATACAGTGTTTAAAAATGGCTTTCTATTGTTCTGGCAGCTGAAATGTCTGCAAGTGAAGAGACCAGACACATTTCTTTTCACTTCTTCCAATTACTTGGCTTAGGCAGGCTGGGTATGCTTTTCTGCATGTGCCAGAGCAGTGGCTGACTGGCCTTCAGAATGGACATTGTCAGGAAAACACTCTAATTCCTCTGGCTTTTCAGTGTTTTCCTCTTTGTTTATTTCTCCCTCACTCTGGAGATGACATATACTGTCATTTCCTGATTCACATGTATTTTTATTGTTCTAATGCATTTGAGTCTCAGGTTTTGATGAATATTGCTTATGCTGGAACGAAAAGAAGAAATTCTCCCTTTTTTTTCTTTTTCTATGAGAGCTTTACTAAAAGCTGAGGATTTACATGAAGGCAGATTGTTTATTGCATTTTATTGACTATAACAAAAAGGCAAGTAATCAAAAGTCACAGCAAGTAAGGGGAATGCACATGCATATATTCTCATGGTAAAGTACCACTTCTCCATGCCCAAAAGACTCACTTGTATTAAGACATCCGCAATCGTCCCACAGTTTAAAGAAATCTGGCAAAATGTGAGCCTTTGTGCTTTTTATGTCAATGGCAGCCTGTCCTTCTGGCTTCTTTCAGATTGTGAGGCTGATATTTTTAAAGCTTCTCAACATCTGAAAGCTGTCTTTCCATTAAAACTGATCGTGTTTTGACACTGAAATCTTTAGCCACTTCTAAAAATCTCTTAGCAAAAGACTTTGAGGGCAGAGAGGTTTTGTTATATATCTCAAAGGTGAATGGAAAGAATCTTGCTCAGTGTTAACATCCAAAAATTACTTACAATATATTATCATATAATATTTTCTAACTGTTGATAATAAGAAAGATATTTCAACTTACATTGGTAGATGTGTAGAAAGGTCTCTCCCAGCTTACTTGTGAGGAGAGGTTCTGGCAAATCCCTGAAAAATTGCTTTACCATGTCTGCCACATCATATGCTGACTGGTCTTCATAGCAGACATTTTCTGGGGAACTCTCGTTCATCTGACGTAGGGCCTGGATTCGGGATTTCACTCCAGATTTTCGAAACAGACCCACCTAAAAAGGCACCATGTTGAATTAGGTAAAAAGAAAATGTTACTTAAGAAAATAAATAAATAAATCTAGTGACTTTGTTCATGAGCAAATCTTGGGTTGCTTATTTTACTCTTGGCAAGAAAAAGGAAAACAGCAAATGTGATAGTCATTACTTGGCCATAACTCTCATAGGCAAGCACGTGCTCTCATGGCAGGACTGTAAGAGTTAAAAACACTGCTGCTCAGTATCCCATCCTAGAGGGAGAGTTCAGAGTGCAAGCGGTTTCCCTGCTGCCTAAAGAGTTTAAGCAACATGCTCAGCTGATATAAATCAGCATGGCTTGCTTGCCTTGGGTGACTGCCTGTTGATTTACTCCAGCTGAGAATCTGGTTCCTCATGTTTATTTGGGTATATATTTTGAAGACTAACAAGAAAATTTTATGCTCAGCTAAGTAATAAATGCTGTGGCAAAAGATTAGTACATCCTGGTAGAGCTTTAACATCAAGACCAAATCTATTTTTTCCCCTTCCTGCTCTCTGCTTCCAACAGCTCCCTCAAATCCCACTGAAACCCCTTTTGAAAGCAGGGGCCACTCTTGCAGTGTCACTACGATACTTTTTTAAAAAAATCCTGTTTGCTTTCTATCCTAAAGGAAGCAGTAATTCTTCAAACCATGCCTTCACAGCAGCACTGCCCTTTTATGTCCTTCTCACCAGTGGAATTCCCCTGTGGCAAATTCCTGAGCCTCAACCACATTATTTGTTCCCAAAAGAGTTCATAGTGCTTCATCTGGGAAGGGTTTGCACCGTTTTCCTTCAGTTTTGCAGGGGAAAAGGTGAAATTTTGAGTAAGATCTATGAAAAAGACACATTTTGGGTTTGGAATGATAGAGTTCTGCTCCTCCATGCCCACTGTCACACTGGTGGTCAGGTCAGCTTTTTCCCTGGCACAGCCCACCAACAAAAACATGTGAAGTCAAGGAAATAATGCCTTCTGGCCTTCTCCCTCTTACTTCTGCAGGCAAAGAGTTCACACAGAATCCTCCTCTCATTAGAACACCTTCCATACTCAATTCAACTCACATTAATGGCACTAATTATATAAATCAAATACTCCTCAGCTCTGTGAGGAGAAGTATTTATTTATATGGAGATGAAATGCTACACCAGACAGACTGTGAAGCAGATCTTCTGCTATGTGTTCTTATTGATGAATTTTGCATCAGTTGTGAGCTAAATTTATGTGTAGGAAGTGAAAAACTGGAATGTGCCCTGTGTACATCCTGGTGTGCTGTATTTCTGTTCACAAGTGAAGCTCTTCTCTTCACTCTGACAAGAGAATACAAGAAAGAGCATCTGGCTCTTTTCATCTAGTTTTCCCCCTTCTCTTCTTCTTCTTTTTAAATCCATCTTCCCCTTAGAAATGTGTGCTGAAGATGCAGAAGGTTTTTTTATTAAAAACCACAGTTTTGGCATGTGGTAGATAAATGTGAAAGCAGAGTCTCAGTTCTGTGCTTTTGTTGGAAATCATCCTTGCTGGTACAAAGAACCTTTAAAAACTTCCAGCTATGTCTGATTCAAGAGGTCAGACATCAAATCTCACCTGTGAAATCTCCTGCTGCACATCATTCTCCTACTCTGATCTCTATTTTTGTTTAATGATATTTATCCAAACTCCTACTTCTCTTTTTCTTGGGAAAAAAAAAATCGTTAATTAAGAGGACAGTTCCTGACTTGACAGAAGAAGATATTTTAGGCTCTGTTCTGCAATGTTAAAGACTCATTCAGTAAATAAAATGAGACTACAGACCCAGTGATTTATCATAGGTTAGTTTGGCCCAATCTCTTTATTTAGTGGGTCATCTGCCCTGCAAGTAGCCATATGGTGCATGACAGGAATAAAGATGAGAAAAAGAAAAAAAACAAAGAAAAAGGCAAAGCAGTTTCTGTTCCACAAGGTGAAACTCGGTAACATATCCTACAAATAATGGTGAGGCTTCTCACAGCATCTTAGATATTTCAGTGCCAGAAGCCTTGCAGTGATTTAGAGATACCTCAACTTTACCAAGGGCATGTAGTAGGAGCTCTCATGCCTGTTCAGGACTGTAAACGGCCTTCTGCAGTGCATGGGAAAGGCATAAGCATGATGCCATGAGAGACAAGAATCCTCAGGCCTTCCAGTCTCTACTTCTCCTCCTTAATTTTCTATTCGATATTTTCCCAGTTCCACTCTGAGTAAAATCTCAAGCTGAGTTTAAATGGCCTTTGACGTAGCTGTGATGCTTTAGTAAGAAAATCCTCTCTCTTGGGGCAGATATTTGTCTGAGACTACCCACAGACAGTCCTTTTGACTGCCTCAAATCTCTCAAGAGCTTTTTCTTTCTCTTTGGTTTTACCCTCCTTTTTACTTTCTGTCCTATTTAACCTGAATCTGTTTTCTTCTTGTTCCTATTGCTCTGATTCTGCCATTTTGGGGAAGATGACTGTCTCCCAACAGAGCAACCTGTACAGCAACCAGAATGGTGATCAGAATGTGGAAAGATTCAGAACTGACCACTTCCACCCTTTTTGTCTGCTCGGAGCTATGAAAGCAGCAAAGTCTGTGGAGTAAAATGCTGGTTGTTCCTTTTGAGCTTATAACTATTTAAAACCAGTTATAGAAGAGGTCACATGACATGAGGCTGATAATAGCAGAGGACTGAACTCAATCAGCCAGGGGGTTTCTCGCAGTCCTATGTTCATAAAAATACATATCCTCATCCTTAGGGGAAGAACAGTAAAAATGTGATTGGTATGTCCCTGCTCTGTAGCTAAAATGAATTAAAAAAAATGAAATATTTTGAGCATGAGGATCTCCCAGCTGGTTTGTTGCAGCTAAGAACGCTACAAAGGGAAACGGGCTGTAATGGCTTTGGCATTGAACCCCTGCTGACCTAACTCTATCTGGATATATCTGACTTTGTCAACAGAATACTTTAAATATTTTGCTGAGCTTGCTCTCTATTCTTGGACTTTTCTTTCTTTGCTAAGTAAATAAAACCTTTTGTACCATATCTTGTGAAATGATGAGTGCAGTTAACCCTCAGTGGCAACAGTGTCAGTAATGCAGACACAAGCAGAGGCTGGGAGTTCTGAAGATCTCTTTGAGGTAGGTTGTTGTATGCAAATCATCAAGACTGTCACAGCTACAAGAATTCAACAGAGTAGTAGCTGCATACAAATCTCAAAATGGCAAACTGTTAGTACTGGCACAAAGCCTCAAATCACCAGAGGGCATCTTGGCCCAACATGAGACCTAACAGTCTTCAAATAACTGGTACTAATTGCAAAAAGCTTCACCATTGCTTGCTTAGGGTAGCTTTGCAGAAAAAAACCCAACTGAGTCCATGGAGTAAAGCTCATACCTGATCCAGACAGCTGCTCCGTAAGTAGCGAAGTGCTTGCTGTATGCTCTGGGGAAGAGGCTGTCCTGTTCTCTGGACATGAACTATCAGAGGCACACCAAAGACGTTCTTGTCCTTGTAGTCAGGGACTTTCATCCTCTTCATAAACTTTGGCACAGACCTGAAAATGAACAAGAAAATATTTACATAGTCTCTCTGAGTATAGTAACAATTGCTGTCAGAAATTGGTAACTAGGGACAATTCTTTTTTTTTTAAAGATGGTGAAATAATGTTTAGTGCACAAGACATGGACACTTTACCATTTGTGTGACTGACAGATTTCTCGACAGCCTTTATAACTAGATGGCCCATAGCTCTAAGATATAGCACAACAATCTATTCTACAAAAAACTTTTACTATGCAGTTGTCATCCAGATGAAGCCACCATAGTTTAAAGCATCCATCAGGCACTCAAATAAATGGCACAGCAAAGTATAGTGGAGAGGATATCTGAGAGAAAAGGAGGTCCAGTCCTCTAACAGGCTGAATGATTTTTATACCAGTTAAACAATTTAGTATTTCTACTGACTAACAATTTACAGTAATAAATGATGGTGGGAATTGCCTCTGTGCCAGATTCATCCCCAGTGTTACATGATTTCACAGAATCATGGAAACACAGAATGGTAGGGGTTGGAAGGGACCTTCAGAGATCATCTAGTCCAAGCCTCCTGCAGAAGCAGGCCCACCTAGATCAGGTCACACAGGAACGTGTCCAGGTGGGTCTTGAAAACCTCCAGAGACGGAGGCTCCACATCCTCCCTGGGCAGCCTGTGCCACGGCTCCCTCACCCTCACAGTAAAATAGTTTTTCCTTATTCTAACAAAGCTCGTGAGCTCGCTTTTTTTCCCAAAAGTGATGGTGAAAACCAGAGCAAACTGGATTCCCTTTGTGGGAGTCATGACTGCTGTGGTCTAAAGAAAAAAAAGAAAATGAATATGACCTGAATATGACAAAGATTTTTCTCATCTGTGTGGGAAGGGGATAAAATTTGGATTAAATGACATAGTGAAGGAGTACAGCATGTAACTTTACAGCTATTTAGAGTCCCACTCTTATAAATCCTTAGAGACTGATTATACAAACTGAAGAAATATTTGTCAAGACGGAAAACCTCTGTACAAAACAGCAGGATCTTGAATTTTCTGTATTCTAGTATGCTTATTTGGAGTTGGTTACAGTGAGCTTCATTTCAGCACAGAAGCTGTCAGCTAGCTGCAGGGAGCTGTGCCAAAAGAGAACAGCTATCTGAGGCTCATCTTTTTGAATTTGAGCTCTCTGACAGAGATTTAGAAAGAATTAGGAATTCAGACTGCCTCACTGTGCAGTGAAGCATATCTGGAGAGTGACCTAAAGCCTCAGCCTTGAATAGAATGAGCTGCCTTTGGAGTTACCTGCATTTTGCCACCCGCCACAGACAAGATGACCTGACTTGCTCAGATTAAACGTTTACATTTTGGAGTGGCTGATGTCAGTGAGCTGGATCTCACATGTAGTCTCTTGTGTCTGTTCTTCACTTTCTAAGGGAAAACTTGTCTTATCTAGCTCACAGCTGTGTTTAGTGGGATTTTAGTGAGGTGTTTTGAACATGGAAATCACAATGTAAATGCCAAGTCATATTATTTTTGGACTCAGTGTCTGTGTCTATCAGGAAAGTTTCTATTATCCTTTTGATTATTTCTCATTTGCTTATAATCTCTTATCTATGCCTATTTCCATGCCAGTATACCTCAGTCTGCGTGGCCCATCAGGGTTCATATACTATTAAACACGCAGATTTCTGTAGCCCGTTGCTTACAGAAGGAGCCACACTACAGCATTTGTGTCCATCTGCCCTTCACTCTCTGAGTGACCAGGTAGCTGTTAGAGCTGCTACAGCTGCAAGCCCCCTCTAACACAGGTCCAGTGCTAGACTAAAGCTTGCATCTTTTGATCTGCAGAGAGAAGTCCCTCAACTCTTCTAGCCCTTTTTTAAAAGCACAAACAAAACAATATCAAATACACGAAGTATCAGCAGCAGCTGTTTCTTTTCAAATCACAAAATGAATTCTGGGGAAGACTTACTGTAAACATTTCCTACTTTTAATCACTCTCTCCTACTTTTGTTTACTTTCCTGGAACTGGAGTGTTGTTAGAGAGGCCGGGGTTGTCTCTCTGTTAGAGAACAGAATCTCCAGGATCTATTTCTAACTTTGCCACTGAGTCACTAGGCAGCAATGGATTCAAGAGGAGAGTTTCAAAATCTACAGCTGAAGTCAATTGCTTCCCCCAGTTGGTTTACTGAATTTACTATTAGAGTAACAGAATTAGAATAAACTATTTTCATCTAAAGATATCTCTTTTCCAGTTATTGATGGTACTCACCAGGTCCAGCCATGTTTGTTTGACATGGAGTACTTCTCCATGATGGCAGTAAGACGAAGCAGAGAGAATTTTTGCAGAAGGTTCAGTTGAGCTGCTGACTGATTGCTGATGTGAAGTGATGCAATGGAGTGGCTCAGGCGATGAGAGATTTGGAAACTATGCCATCGCAACCGCCTTTCGCAAAAGAAGCAATAGAAAAATCAGACAACTGCTTTCACTGGACAGAAGAAGGTGGTATACTGTGAAATAGGTCTGGGCAATATACCAAACATACATAAATATATACACAGACATTACGGCTCATGGTGTATCAACTGAAAAGGTAGCTCAGAGGCAAATAAAATTATTTACTCAACCTCCTTAGTTTTGGAAATGCCCAAGCTTTGATTTCTTTGTAATGTTAGATTCACGAGGGGGTATGGATCCCACCCATATATGCAGGGAAGCAGCGCTGCCTCCTGTGCTCCTTAGCCTATATGTTTCCAACAGGAAATGCAGGAGGTCCAGATTCAAATGTTCTCTCCCTGACTCAGAACGGAGATTTGATGGCTGGTCCCTCACCTCTCAGGGGACTGGCCTGACCAGCGAGGTATTTGGAGATGAGGTTGTCCAAATATCTCTGTTGTTAAAAACTGAAGGATTTTTTTTAGAGAAGGGACTGAACCCTGTGTCTCCTTGGCAAGAGCCCTAACCACAAAGCTATTGAGACACTCACATCTTCTCTTTACTCCAATGCACTTTCTCTATATAGTGGATACATTGGGAAAAAAATAATTTCAGTTTCTTACTTTGCTAAACATGACTTCTGGCTCAAATCCTAAAAGCTTTGGCACTGCTCATTTATTTGGTTGTTTCCTCGAGTTCACTTTCTTGTGATGGTGGTAAGTGAGCACGGGCACCATGGCATGGCAGAATCCTCTGTGAGGACGTGACAAGACTGATGGTAGGTCAGAAAACAGCAACTGTTTTCCCACTGCTACACCCTGCAGTATAGGTCCACAAAGGCCTTTACCCAGGATCATGCTTCCTTGGCTCAACAGGAACTCATCTCTGTGCCTTCAGACAGGTCTGCAAACTATTAACAAAATCCTGCTTTTCACTTTTATTAAGAAGTTAATGTTATATCATCATTTCATCCCATCACTGAGGCTGGGTAGGGAAATTCTCTTTGAGCACAAAGGGACACATTTTTAAAGCAGACCTGTGCTATAAAAAAGTGTACAGGCTAATGACACATAAATACTGGGGTATGTAACTTAGAAGGAAAATTGAAAATATAGCCTAAAACATATACAGGGTCTTACTATGTAATCAGTAGATCACAAGAGAAAAAAATGCCTTAGTTTGCTCTACTAAACCAATTCTCCATTGATTCCATATACGAATTTCCATAGCAAGATGTGTCTTTTCCCAAAGTCCCATCCTTCCCTGGGCAGTCCCCGTCCCCCTAAGGATGAGTACAACTGTAATGGTACTCTGCACCTTTTGAATCCCAGGCTGAGAGCCTCTACTTCATTATATCATATTTCACAGTCTATGGACTATGTGTACAAAATTTTGCTACCTACCTATTTGGCCTTGTGAGCGATGCTCCCACCCCAGAGTCTCTCCTGTCCCTAACACCAGTGGCTTCGGATTCATTCAGGGATGCTCCATCTCTGTCCATGTCACTTGGTGTGGTCCGTCCATCAGAGACAGAGTTTCCTTCAAAATCAAGAGTAATCTGTGCAGGCGACTGGAAAGGCAATGATGGAGGTTCCCTGGCTGACACATCACTGACTGGCTGACCTGGCAACACATTCTTTGACCAGCCATCTACCACCTCCTGGAGTCCATTGACATGTTGCAAAATGTCATCTAAATGGGGAAAAAGAACATCTTTCTCTAAGTCCAGGAGGTCCCCAGTACTAGCATACAAGTGGGAACCTGGCACATTGTCATAAATACTAATTCTGCTCTCTTTAGGACAACAAGCCATCAATCCAGACTCCTTTGGAGTAGAGCAGTTCTGCTTTCCCAAAGAGATGCTGCCTGTCCTCCAGTTTACACTGTTACTGTTGTCTGTAGGTGACAGGCTTTCAATGGAAAGTGCCTTTGGGAAGGTCCCTGGTTTGTGATCCTTGGGAATGTGCACAACCAAGTTCTCCTGGGAATGAAACTCATTTTTGAGGTTTTGGTCCACCACTTGCCGCAAGGCCGTTCCTGCTAGAATGTCCAGGTCCTCCAGGTACATCCCACCTCTCTTGTTTGCTTCATGGCTTTTGCGTTCCTTCAAACATGGTGTGCTCACCCCACTGCTGCTGTTTTCAGACTGACTGCTGTCACTGCTGGATTTGGCAGAAAAGGAAAGTCCTCTTTTGACTGAATCTTGTCCCGGGTTCTGGAGATCTCCATTGACTATCTGTACACAGTGCATGTCTTTCAGGGATTGTGGCTCATACTGGAGAACGGGTCCACTTATCTCTAAGGGACCTGTTCTTCCCGAGCCTTTTAGTTTTCCGTGCACGCTTTTTGCTTTTAGTGTCTCCATGCGTTTCAGAAAGGTTTTTGCTTTGGTTCGTGTTGGTTTCTCATTCTTCAGGTTGTCCCTGGGAGCCAGGGTGGTGTTGATGGCAGTGGACTCTTGCAGCAGCGTGCTCTCTACATCATGTTGCCCAGGGCAGTCGCAAGTCTCCCTGGCAGTGCTATTGGTGCCGGACTGGCTCCTGTTGTCGCTTCCCCCACTGCTCTCACTGTGAATAGAGGAGACCTCAGGTTCACTCAGATCTGTGAGGACGCTCTCGCTGCTTGTTGTATTTTTCATTTTAATGTCCCCAGAAGATCCATGTCGGTCTGATCGGTGAAGCAAAGCATCAATGTCGTCCACTCGAGACCATCGTCTGCTGGTTCTTTGGAAAGTCCATTTATTACTGATAGCACAGAGGTCTTCTTCATCTGAGTCTTCACTCTGGAAAACAGCAAGTGGCACACATTATAAACAGGTGCTTTTACTCATCATCTGAATTAATCTGATTGTGCTGCTCCATATCAGCAAGAGGTGGTAAAGTCTCCCTGAACCTGGTTTATGAAAGACTGGGCATCAGTCATTTCATAACAGCCATTTCATAACAGCCCCTTTCATTTAATTGTAAAGACTGAAGCAAGCATCTTAACGAGTAAGGAATAAAAGTATACTCTGTGTCAGAGAGCTCCTGAGGCACAGCAGTGCCTCTTGGCTTCTGTGGGGCCGACTGTCTGTGCACAGAGGTGGGCAGGACCAGTGCCCACAGGGGGAAAAAAAAAGGGAGTTTTTAAAGGTCCAAGCAGAGAGGTCCTGACTTGCAGAGATGGTGTTAAGATACACACGGTACAGACTGGGAAGCAGTTAGATACAACATCTCTGTGAGCCATTTAAGAAACCAAGACGGCAAATATCCGGTCCTGCAGTTAGTTTTGCAGTGAGAACTAAGCAAACACCTATAAACTTCACAGACCAGGTGCATCTAACAAGATTTATGTTTCAGGAACATAAGTACAGATGAATAGCCAGGATGCTTAGAATAACAACCAAAAAAGTAGTATTTTAAGGTATGACTTAGGGTGGGTCTAAGTGTGGGCAAAGGAAGGCAGCAAAGGCAACTGTGGTGGTGTGTGGAGGAGCAGCCAGGCTGAGTCTGGGACAGGGCAGCATCTACAGCTGAGGTGAGCCTTCATACCTTCCTAAAGTGGCAGTCACTATCTTCATTGCCTTTGCCATCGGAGGCACCTCAAAAGGGATGACCTCCAGCCTGCCCCACTCTCTCTGGCTTCTCCCAACCTCTCCCAAGGCGGCAGCAGCCCAGCTGCCCTTCCCGGTCTCACCCCTCTGCCTGGAGTTCTGCTTATCTTTAGGCAGTTCCAGGAGCTACTCTGCAATGCAGACAATGTGCACCTTGAAAAAAGAAAAATGGATAAAAAAGCTCTCCCTGTGACATTTTTCTTATCTGTTTGCTCAAACAAAAAAGATACATCTTCAGCATGAGGCACGCAGTCAGTGTCAAACTCTGAGTTCTCTAAGGATGCGAAGCCCACAGTTGCTAATGAGTATCCTTCCCCTGACTTTGAACTTGGTTTCTACTGCATTATTCTTGTACATTTGTTTTAAAGCAGAACAAACTAACTTCACCTACATGACATCCAAACCGCTCTGCACATTCTTGGAAGCACTATGAAGGCAGTAAAATATGACAGGCTGTCAAACTAAAATGAGGTGCTAAACCAGAAAGACTATTTTGGGACTGGAAAAATTCTCTTCTTAAATGTCTATTATTAGAAGTATTTTTCTAGGAAGTTTTGATGGTGAAGTTATCTCTCATCTCTGACTAGATCTCTGCTGGCCTGTCTAATTGAAAAAACATAAGCCAAATTTTACAAGAAGGCCCAGAACTCTAAATAATGCAAAACCTCAAAAGATAGGAGATTGGGATCAATACCGTGCCAGGTCTCAAAGTCAAAAGTTTTTGCCAGTTTATCACTTGAAGTCAGACAGATGTTTAAGATCATTTCTAAACCATAAAATAAAATATAGCTGTGAAATTTTGGCACTAGTCATTCCTTTTTTATCTGCTAACACTGAGGTGTGCAGTGCTCCTGCAGATGATGTGAGTTGACAGGAACGAATGGAGATCTTAGTTCTGCGGTGAGCTAAGCAGCCAGTGAAGCATCAGGGAAGGGGCTAGGAAAGGCTAACACTGCTTTGGCCATTTTGTCTGTGGGAAAGAAATGGCATATCAGACAGCTCTACCTTGATTTTAGCTCCAGTCTGCTGTATGCATATAAGAAGTGAAGGGTTGCACAGACTGAGGCAATTTAAAATCCATCTGTTGTGGTCTTAGTAGTGCCACGAAGTGGATATTTTAAAGCCACATGGGTACATACTTTTAAATATTTAGCAGTGGTAATGATACCTACAGAGCACAGCACTGCTCAAGCACTGGCAACACCAGCCAGCACGATAAAAAACATGATTTTTTTATGTGTCGTACATCCTAATATGCCAAAGGGAACTTAAAGAAGATTCTTGGCTGACACAAATCCCTGTGGCTATGCTGACATTACTGTAAGAACTGACAGGATTTAGCCCATATTTTCTGCAAACTGGAATCGATTAAACTAGCCAGAGCAGGAAAGACATTGTGAAAAACATCATCAAGAGCAGAGCACAGAGTAGGAGAGAGAAATAAACATAAATTCAGTGGTGAATGTACTTTTAAGTCATTTTTAGAGGAAAATAAGTTTTGAGCTTTTTTTTTGGAAGAAGAAGTACAGATGAGCAGAAATGGATACTGGTGGTAAACAAGTTTTGCCTCTAACCACAACAAAGATGGGATTACATTCTGCCCAAGAACCACTCAGAAAAATACAGAGGGCGTTTTTAGGGGTTTTAAAATTGGCAACGAAACATGCTTGTGTTTCATCAGAAACAAAATCAGACAAATTAAGTATCTGGATACTGAAATGCTGCCATGGTGACTCACTCCAAATTCAGCTGCACTGTGAGTCCTGTGACATAATGTGCTTTTCTTTTGATGAAATCAGTAGAAGTTCTGGAAGCCCGGAATATCCTGAATGACCCACTGTTCTTGCTAGATATCAAAGTGCCCTGACAAACATGACTGTCCTTAAAAAAATGCAGAGAGCACTTTACTAACCGACATGTCACCGGCTATAAGGACAGTGGATCAAGAGTAAGTCTGGAAGCAACGATTCATCTTACACAAGAGGAGCAGACATCTTGGGGCAGTGACTGTATACTTCTACTGACCTAGGGTGAAATCAAGTGCATGGCTTTGGAGCATATTCAAAAGTCCATTTAATACCATTATGTTTGGGAAGGCGAGAAGGGGCAAGTTTCTTGAGGAGTGACTGATAACATTTGCCAAAGAGAAAAAGGTTTTGATTCACAGATTTGTCACAGTTGATTTAAAATGGTACAGCTTTTCAACTGAGGGTGTACTTGCCTGAGATACAGAGGGATGCTAACAAAAGGCAAAAAGTGGGTTTATTTGCGGTGGAATTCTGCCACATTTTTCCAGCTGGGGGCAGGAATTCTCATAAATCGACAGCTGCAGAAGGCAGTTAATCCAAAGGCTAATCTCTGTCTGTCCAAATCACTTACAGACATATTTGCAACACATACACAAGGATTTCTGTGTGCATGTCGATGAAGCCAAGGGGAAGAGAGCAGCCCACAATGGTTTGGACAGGAGAGTGGGTGGTGGGGAATGCTCACATCGCACTGGCTTTCATGGTAACCTTTCCTGGACGCTTGCTTGGCCCTGTTTTGATGAATCACTCAGGCAGCTGCACTAGTCCTGTGCAAACCTGCTATTCTATAAACCTCCAAAGCAAGCTGATTTTGCATTTCATTGTTCCAGTCACCATTGAGACTATTAGAGAAGGCAGTATCTACAGCAAAAAAAAAGCGTACTTGGCTCTGCGTTCAATTTCAGCCTCAATTTCCAGATTTTACACTTGCATCTACATTTCCTCCTGTCAGCAGTCTCTCTTCCCTCTTCCTCCCTCACCCATATTCTCTTCTGCTTTCACTTGCTCTGTATCTGTTGTTCTAAATCTCCTTCATTCTCTCTTTCTCTACATTTTTTCTGTGCTCTGCATCTCTATAGCCAGCTTCTGTTCCCCTGAAAGAGTACCAAGTAGACCAGTCCCACTTCTCTAGAAAATTAATGGTCTTCTGCAAGAAAAGCAGCTGAGGGCTTCAATCCATACAGAACAGGGAACCATGGCATCAAAAATTAATAAAAACCAAACATGACAAGAAAATCCTCCTTTTTTCAACACAACATAATCAGACATTTGAAGCAGCAAGCCTGAAAGCATACAGACCTCACATCAAACCCCAAATACCTGTTGAAAAGGAGGACAGGAACTAAACAAAATTCCCAGGACAATCAGCATTCACCTATATGTTTCTTTTTGCAGTTCTGTCTCTCGTGCAGCTCCAGTATGTCTGCTTGAACACAAACACACGTGCTCATAGATGCAAAACAGACACTGCTCCAAGCAGGTCAACGACACAATCGATTGAGTTAGTTTTTGCTGAAGGTCCTCATCCACTTCCTATAGTGCCTACCTGCTCAAATCATAAATTTATTGTATGGTTAAGGGGTTTCACTGTTCCCCCTCTCAGGTATGATGTGGGTGTTGAATGTAAAAAGTGTTGGCACTTAATCAAAGACAAGAAAAATCCATCAGGTCTGAAGCAGTAAAGAGAAGAGGTCCCCGTGGCCTCAGTGAATGGACAAAGTGCAAGCTAAAGAGGCTATGTACACAGAGGAACAAATGGGCATGTGCCAAAGGCAGAGTATCTGGACATTAAAACCATTCTTTTTTCAAGTTCCCACAAACAGTGAATAGAGCGTGAACACACTGAACCTGCAAAGACACCAAAAATGCAACTCTCTGACGTAGTTTTTAAAAAGCATTAAGCAAACACTCTTAATGAAGGAAAAACAGACACCAAGATTCCTCTGTTGACAACTAGCCTTGTACATTACTGAAGGGCATGGGGGAATTTGTGACCAGAAAACTAAATGTTCAACAGTTAACCCTGGACATGTTACAAAACTCTCAAAATCAATAGGCAGTTTCTGCAGTCCTTGCCAGAACCCTTTAAGCTCAAAGAATTCCCATGTTACACTGGAGCTTGTAATGATGACAGGCTTTTTTCTTTATATTCTTAACCAGGAATAAGTCAGTACAAGACATAAAGCAAAGCTATTGTTTTTGTCTGAGCAGCTTGCATTTTCTCCAAGCAGGATTTTCCATTGTGTACTCACGTGGCGTTGGCAAACAAGCCGCCCTAGTGAAACCATACTCTCTTTTCACCCGCGAACTTGAACTGCACATACGTAAAGCTTCAGAACTGTGTGTGCCCTTTTAACACATGTAGCATTGTTCCTGCTGTCTTAGTCACAGTTTTTTTCTATTCTATTCTATTTATAATTTCAAGATTCACCAATTCACATTATTGTGTGTCCAGATAATGATGAGACACACATCATTTTAAAAGTCAAATGCACTTTAACTTACTTAACTGACAAAAAGGCTAAACTGAGGAGGTGTTATCACAAAAGCTAAGGAAAAGACAGCCACATTTCATGAAGTTTCCTTACCTTTTTTCTTTGGAAGTTCACATCGAGTTTCATTGAGGCGCACTTGTTCAATGTGTTCAGTCGTCTACAGGGCAAAGCAAATTCAAAAGATTAGCAGCCTCTGATTAAAGGACACGACTTTTCATAACTTCAAAAGCTTTTCTCTTATCTGCCTGTAGGGTGCTAACTGCATACAACACGATTCAGAAACCATATTGGTCATATTATTCTAGGCTATAAGTCTACTGTGTTAAAAGGGAATCTTAGCTCCATGTTGCTTGATAGCCAGGTTTTAGACATTGCATTTTAACTCATAGACATTTAAGAACTTAGCAAATGAAACCCATATAAACAAACTCCTCTGATGGCTAGGGAAACGACAAGAGAAGAAGGTAAGCTGCATTCTGCAGGGCTGTAACACAATTGATCTAAAATGGGGCTTTTGAAGCACTGGTGAAAGACAAAAAAAGAAGATGTAGTTAGCAACTCCTCTAAAGAATAAAGAGTATTGACCTAAAGAAGAACTTTCAATGGTTACTTAGATGTTTCTCCAAAGCCAATAGTTCCTTTCTACCACCTGTGGATCTTACAGGCAGATTAGCACACTCCTCATGGAAAAAAAATCTAACATCTTAAAATAAATATTTTTAGTTATTTTTGACAATGTTCATAATGGTATTTCCAGGGACTGTCTAAGGCTTTTGCTCCTTGAAGTGCCAATTTAATAAAGTGAGTGTGTGTGTGTTGCCATGTGCAGAGACAGCCAGAGGACAAGAAAACATTCTCTTTCAACTGAGAACCTACTGCGATGATCATAATTTATTAGTTTTTATTTATATGTAAAGGTCCCTAATTCATGAAACCACCCATCTTCTAAAAGCAAAGTCTTAGAGTTAAGTATGTTTAACTTTGAACATTTCCCAGATTTTGGGGTGAATTTCAAAATAAAGAGAGGAAGAGTGAGAGACTCGTGCCCACAACACTCTTCTGTAGGCTGCCTGCAGCTCTTGTGCCTTTGTAGCAAGAACCATCCCGGTTGCTTCTGGCTCTGAGGAAGAGGCTGCAAATCTCCAGAACTGATCACATTTGAAATGTATTTGATAAGTTACAGGGACACATGAACAAAATTATCACATCAGAATAGTCTTTTCCATAGCATAAGAACATTGCAGCATTAACATATTCCTCCCTGTAACTTCTAATATTAGAAATCCTTTCAAATTGCCACCACTAATGAAGAACCAGCTCTCCAAATGCAGATCTTCCTTAAAAAAAATCCCCTCACAAAGTATCACCTGCTCATTTGTCCATAAAACACTCCTCCCTAGCTCAAGCCAATAAACCTGTTATGCCATATCGGAAAAGTCCTGTGCTATCGTATTGATGTGAGTATAATGCATGCACAAGCACACCCCATGTGCATGACAGTCACATTCTTGAAATAAATTTCAAGGTTTGTGGCTTTGTAGCTGTTATCTTCAGTCTTCTGCCCACAAATCCTCCTCTGGGATGACATCTATTATTGTAAACCTCATTTTTTGCCCAAACATGGAATTTCTCAACCCAAAGTTGCGTTTTCTTGGGGCCCTGGGGCTGAACAATGTTCAGTGCTTCTTTTGAGTGCAACATGTTTAAATTTGCATATTGATATAAATTCCAAATAAACAGAAGCACAGGCATGTTTTCAAAGGACTCCAGCCCCTCTATCCTCAGAGACAGCTTCCTCTGAGAAGTGAAACAGAGACTCAGATCGAAGTCCCTGCACCTCTGCATTAGCTGGCCTGTGCTGAAGCAGTAAGTTTGTGGCTGCATTTCCACACTGGTATGTGACTCTGTGCCACGTGAGGGTTTGTAGCTGCATATCTGAATCAAGCTGCTGCTGTGTTCTTTACACGGTGAGTGGCCAGACCAGGGATAGGGAAGTGCTCCCTGCTTCCTTCACCTAAACATGTCCTGCAAGGCTGACCGTGAGACAGGCTTCAGCTAAATTCATGCCCAGAGGCTTGGAAATCTTGAGAAACCACTTTCTGCTTTCCAGCTGCTCGGCTACTCTGAAAAGCAAGCCATTGACTCCACCTCCCTCACCTCAAGAGAGCTGGCACTGAAGAAACTCTCCTGAGAAAGAGTGCTGTCTCACAACAGCCCCTGGCAGATGATCTCTGCAACTGCTTCCTCAACAGTTTATAAAAACCTTCTATACTTACTGCCTGTTTGTAGTTGTTAAGGAGAAGAGGTAGAAGAAAACATTTTCAATTATAGGGACCAGTGCTTCTTTCATTTACCATGGTTCTGCTTGCCTTCTAAAAAGCCAGGCACTCCAGGAGAGGGCAGATGAGGAAGCAACAGGCCTTGACATACCCTTTGCCCTGTTTGCACCCAGGTATCTCTGTACATGTCCAGTCAACAGCAGAAAGTGTCATGGCACTTCTATTAAGAAGGGCTGCTTGTCCAGGATAGAAAGGTGCAAAAAGCATGTGATCAACCAACAATACTGTCCAAAGCTATCATTTTCCTGCTAACAGCATCAGAGAATGAGATTGTTTCAGCAGGGACTGAGAGGTCATCTCTTTAAAAATGAATATCATTACTTAAACTGGAGGCTTGCAAAGCCACACCATTGTCCTGGCTGCTTGCTAACTTGGCTTTGCTATGAAAGAACTTGCTCCATCATAAACAAACTTATTTTTTACTGGGTGCCGGAGGCTCAACCTCAGGTTTTAAATTCACCCTTCTACGAAACATTGGCATGCTTTCTGGGGCTCTTCCAGGCCTGTGGAAGGATTTGCCAGTGAAATTAGAGAACTAATGATCACATTTGTGAGCTTGCCTGGTGCTAACAGCTCCAATCAAAGCCAGTCTGTTTCAACTTCTTTTGACTTGCTGATGTGCCAGTGGTGGCAGAAAGCTTTTCTCATCTGCTTGAAGTTGTTAAACGACTGACAGCCAAGTCTTCAGCAAATCTTTCAAAAACCAAAGAGTAAGTGTCTCTGGCTACAAAAGGCTGTCACCAATGTCCCAGTTGAATGTGAGAGAAGCACTACACTTTCACACCATTGCTTAAAAACACAGGAAAAGACTGTTTGTAATGTTAACATAACATAAAATCTGTCCTTGAGAAAAAGCAGAAAAATACACATTAAATAAACAAAAGAGAGGTGGCTATATAAAACCCAAATCATTGAGGATGCATTTGAATGCCTGTCTGGAAGGGTCTGTAGTGTTCAAGGAAAGCCTGCAAAACATTTACTAGAGCAAGTGCTTCACTGACGTTAATTTTATTTCTTCTCCAGGCCATCACAGGTAAACGCTACCTCTGTGATTGGTGTAAGGCTCTTCGGTAAAACATCACCTCTATGTTGAAAAGTGTGTCTTGAAACAACACAAACATCAGTGGAGTGATTCAGGTGCCCAAGCAGGGGTCTCTGATGCTATTCTAGATCCCTTAGAGTATCAAGCCTAGCATTCAGCTGCTGCGGATCCTCTTGGTCCAGCCGGCCCATGGAGGACTCTGACATATCTTCAGAGATCTATGACGGCAATTGACACAGGTATTTACGGCTCCAAATCCCAGCCCCAGAGCTATGATTATTAATCCTTATGATGGAAGTTCTTCTGAAGCAATAAATCTCCGACTTTCACATCCTGCAGAGCACAGAGCAGTGTTTACAAAGAAATACAAGCTTGTAGCAATGATGGACCTGTCGTCCTGCTTGAAGAGCCATCTAGATAATGGGAAGACAACTCTGAAGTGACCTGGAGCCTCATGTGTTTCCCTGGATCTGTTTCACAGCTGTTTCCAAGCAGCTGGTAGGGAATGCAGCCAGTGGCACTGGGTAGTCGTGCAAGAGGAGGCACCAAGGGGAGGGTGAGTGTGACTTGCACAGTGTCTCCCACCTCGGCAGATCTGCAAGTGTCCTCTCTTACAGAGTGTGACCAGGGAAAATGCTATATGGTTCTGTAAACTCCTCTCTGAGGAAAACACATTATTCTTTATCATTACTCCTAGTCAAGCTTTAGGTGCCTCTAGCTGGCTTCTTCTCTGCTGCTGTGGAATTTGGGAAGAGGACACCCATCTTCTCATGCTTGGCTCTGCTGAGGTCTGAGCACTGACTAAGAGTCATCCAAGTACCGTCAGAGCTGGTGTGTGATTATCACACTGGCATGTCCCTGCTCCACCAGTTTTGTGCGTGAAGGGAATATATCTCTTTCCGGGCCTAATGCTTTTTATCACAGCTGCAACTGATTGAGTTACTTTACAGCCTACATACTCACATGAGGTGAGTCAACTCTCCTTGAGGTCAATGAGAGTCATTCTACTGATTTCAGAGCAGGGCTTGCCATACTGCACGGGGAGAGCTGGGATTATTTCCTAACAGCACCTTGAGCAATGTAACTCAGCAGATGGTACTGACTATACAATCACAATTTCAAACCTCTAATGGTAGGATGTCCCATGTACAGAGACCTTTGGATTATTTATAATCAATCAAAGAGACAAGAGCTATGAAAAAATAAAGGCTGCAGACTGCTTGGCACAGTTCAGATTTTAAGAGCTCAGCTTAGGAGCCTATGTATCAGACTGTTACTAACTTGTTCTTTATATTCCCAGTCATTGTGTTTATGTGAACACAAAAAGTACAACATGGCTTGGCTTTTCCTTCTCATACTCTTATCACAGCGGCCACAAAAGTTCCCAGAGCAGAGTTGGTTGCTTCTATTTTGGAAATGACACAGAGATCCAGCTATAAAATTTTCATGCCCAATTATTATTTTGGCAGGCTGACAGTGCTCGCCTGCAGATTGCATGGCAATTTTCTATTGTGTTACTCAATGCAATCTAAGTGGAATCTCTTGATGGATATGCCTCTAATCCAAAGGCCTCAAATTTGGTCTTTACTCTGCCAAATTTTCAAATGATACTGTAAACAGCAGGAGCGTTAGAATATCTCTAAAAGGTCACTGAAATCTTTTACAACAGGGACTCTTAGGCTTTCTGACTGGAATACTACCAGCTGCCTTACAAAAAAGAAAAGGTTCCTCTGCATTTGTCGCTTGTGCTGTCTGGTATGCTGCAATGTTATGAGAAAACTGATCATAAAATCAGATGGAGAGTCTGATTTCAACCCACAAGAGCAGAGAAATCCAGTGTTTATCCTAGAACCGTTACTGCTCAGAGCTAAAACTCTGCTCAAACTGATTATCCACTCTGGCATTCCAGCTTTAAAACCATCCTTGAAATAAAAACAAGAAACTCATTTTGTTCAGTACTACAAGCTGAACGCACTATCAGTCAGTGTGAAGGCTTGGCAGTGCATAGCTTTGAGGGTAGTTCTGGGTGTTTGAAGAATGGAACTTGGGCTCCTGATCTGGGAAATTGATGTATACAGAAATATTATCAGCTTTCTTTTTTTTTTAGCTTTCTTTTTCATGCAAGTGCATCATAGCCTGCAGCTCTCATGTGACATACCGATATGCACTTTTTACGAATGTAACTAAAGAGCAAAGCAAGCATAGAAAACTGGCCACAGCCGTCAGCCAAGCTCTGAGGATTTCCAGTGCACTGGAAAACTTGGAAGAAGTTAGTTTGATAGCTAACACAGTAACGAAACCAGTACTGGGGACAATGGCTGACACTAATTACTGTTTCTGATGAACCTGAATCTTGACATTCTGCACAGTTGCTTTTTATGATTCACTCTCATCTAAATGTTTGGAGCTGTTGAGTTACAGCAAATTAAATGGCTGCAATCTGAAAACATAACCTTGTATCAATACTTGTATTTCTACCTGGCTGGTATATGAGATCTAAAGAATTAGATCCAAACTGTTAAAAAATTCCCAACAAAAACTGAAGTCAACAGGTGTTGTCTTCTGAATAAAACCATTACAGAAAAAAGTTACTAGACAGTAATTCTAAAATAGGTTGGAAAGATCTGTGTCTATGCTTATGTACTACAGGTTTCAGCAATATCACTTGATTAGGCTAATACAAAGCGTGCATCTATCCAGCTGCTAGTCTATTTTCCAAAACCTCATCTTTTAATAAAAGAGAAAAAAACAAGTCCATCTCTAGCTGTTCAGCTCACAAAGAAATCCTCGTAAATACATCAATGTAGTGTAATTGTAGGTGTACCTGTGAGTCTACACAGAGGCTGGAGGAGGAAGAGATGAGCTATCCCCATTTAGCTGTGTAGGTATTGGATGTCTGGTGACTGTGACTGAAGTACTACCAATTAGTTCAGAGAAGAAAGACTGGGGAGAGTGACAGAGCTATGCAATGACTGTGCTTCCATGTTTGCTCTCACAAGAAAGGGATGGGGACAGACATCATACTTGCACTTCTTCAGCTTTGTGGGAAAGGGCAGGAGGGAAGAGATCTCAACCTCTTACCACTACTACTTGCCAATTCCCAAACTATGGCAAAGTATGTCTTCTACCATGCCAGACTGAAGCAGGGGAATGCCTCTTTGTGTGGGAAGAAGGTTTCTTAGTCATAGGCATAGCAATTCCTCCCACGAAGCTGTACAGAACAGCAGTGGATTAAGTTTGCAGTCAGTCTGCTCCCTGACATCCTTGAAAGCAATCACTGAAGCATCCAAGTCTTTCCTACTGATTTGTCTTCAGACACAAAGACTGCTACATAGAGAAAGAGAATACTCTGCTTTCCATAAGAGAATACTCTGCTTTCCATAACCACAACAGACAAAATAAGAAGCAACAGGCCTCACTTGCAGTAAGAGAATTTTGGGAAAACATTCTGACAGCTATACCCAGCAATTACATGGATCCTCCTGGAATAAGGGCATTGCCCAGGATGGAGAGATAAATTCTCTTCCAGTCCTGTTTTCTGTGATTCTCAGAGATGCTCTCTGCAGTCCTCCACAGAGTTATTAGTCCCTACAATACACAGTACATTCTGCAGTAGAGCAGCATACAGTCTCTAGTAACTTTAGCCACAGCTGCAGAACGGGAAATAGAATTTTGTCCAGTTATCTTGATGTTGGTGTTATGAAAGTTTCTGTAACATGCAACAAAGCGTGCTTGGTTAGGGCCCAGATGTGCCTTTGTCTTCACTGAAGATGAGAGGAGCAGAACCCATCTTGAGTGAGTGCAGGAGATAGAGGAAGGGAACAATGCCTCTGCAATGAGGTTTTGCAAAACTACCACAGAATTGCTGCCTCTTGAGTCCTGGGGGATGGTACTTGAGCAACGCAATCCGGTATATTTATCACAGGCAGAGCATGAAAAGCTAGATAAACAGCAAACACAAGCCCTCTGGGAGGGGCAAAACCAGTGATTAGTTGTAGCAGATGTAGTACTTGGGGTTCTGGTGCCACTCCTGTTACTGATGCCAAAAGGAGAGAACCAAGGGAATCACAGCAGCATGAAAACCACGTCTGTTGTCAGACAAAGTACATGCTGAATTCTGTGCAATGAAGTTTCATCTCTTCTGCTGTGCTTGGATGTAAGAGTTATCCATATACAACTCAAACGTGATTTTTACTTATTCAGGGTTTGCTTGTCCTACTGCTAGCTCTTTCGTAATAGGCAGGTGTTTGAAATCCATTGGATTTGGGTCTTCTCAAATCATGTGATGTTTTCTATGAGTGTGGTGGGAGTCCTACTCCCAGGATTTTCCATAAAATAAATGAATTCAGAATGGCAGCATTACATATGGCAAACTTCTGCTGCTATGCTAACAATAACAAATCAGCTTACATTTTTAAATTATCAGAAAAGAAACTTAGAAGTGTTATTTACCTGCAAAGAGGTTCTACAAGGTCCTTGTCAAGAAAATCATGATCTTTCTTTACTGCAGCAATGTCAATGGGAAACTGGGAGTCTACAAAAGAAGACACAATATTAAGATGACTGCTTGCTATTCAAATGAAAATATATTGTCTATATCTAAACTTCTTTGCATGTGTGTGCTCACTGAAATCTAGTGTGACTGATTTCACTCAGCTCTGGTTCACCTTCCAGCTGTTAACTGTGACCCTTTCAGTCGTTTGATTTTTTTTTTTCCTGTCAAAGGAATAATTAAACATCCCGTGCACCAAAGAGAGAGCATGATTATTTCATTTTGCCTTTAATAAGGTACTTATTAATTGTTCGCTGTTCTTTCTAGCACCTAGCATACATGAATGAGACCAAGGAATTGCCAATGTACTGCCTTTATCCTCGTGAGCATCAAGGTTTAGCCTGGAGAAGACTGAGGGGGAATTTTACCAACACAAATAAATACCTAAAGGATGGCTGTTGAGAGGATGGGGTGAGTCTTTTTTCTGTGGTGTCAGGGTAAGGGGTAATGGGCACAAACCGAACACAGGAAGTTCCACTTGAACATGAAGAGAAACTTCATTCCTGTGAGCATGAGGGAACCCTGGCACAGGCTGCCCAGGGAGGGTGTGGAGTCTCCTTCTCTGGGGGTTTCCAAAACCCGCCTGGACACGTTCCTGTGTGACCTGATCGAGGGGAACCTGCTTTAGCAGGAGTTGGACTGGATGATCTCTAGAGGTCCCTTCCAATCCCTACCATTCTGTGATTCTGTGAAGATTTCCATTCTCATCACAGTGAATTAATGAATTATTTGCTAGACAGAATTTTCCCATGAAACAGAAACGTTCTGCAATTTTTGCTTTTCATACAGGTCCCAATAGCAATCATTTCAGACAAAGAGTTAGCAATGGAGACAAAAGACATTGAGATGAATTGTAACCCCCAGTATTAGCCAAAAATCCAGACCCGTGTGCTGGAAGCTGACACTTCACATGTTACATGGCTGCAAGACAAGAGTGAGCTCTGTGACAGTGGGACAGGTTCCAGTGCTGTGGCTGTTCTCCAGAGCACTCTATCATGCTTAGGTACCACAGCAGGATGCTGGCATACAGGAACTGCAGCCAGCATTTTCAGACACTAGTGCTTAATACTGACATAATAGATGTCTGTATAAAGGACCTTGTTTTTGGAGATGCAAACTCTCCAGAGTGCATATTGACTGTACAGGAGCTGTGGAAGCCTGGCAAAGGTTGCTTTTTGGGACAATATCCCTTTGAGCTTGGCAGGCAGTGGGCTTTCCTTTCTCAAAGGCAATTGATATCTGAGATACTCTGATTACAAGGCAGATACAAAAGTACTACTGGGCACCCAGGGGCTGTGGGAGACACACATCTATGGAAGCTTTGGCCTGATGGTTATTCTTAGATCCTTGCTGGACTTAGAGCCTGCCCGGCTCCTGAGGAGCCAACTTAGCACACAGATATGGTGCTCCTAGTCCATAGGCACCTGAACCTCGTGTGATCTCATCTGGCCATCAGAAGCTATGAAGGTGTCCTCAGCAGAATTCTCCCCACCGCCCTCAGCCCCATGTGAGGGGATGGATGGCATCCAAGCCAGTTCTCCACAGAGCTGGCTCTCACCCACGAGGTTTCTTGGCCATGGCTCCATGCATGGAGCTGTGCTGTCTCCAGACCCAAGCTGACCCTGGAAGGTGTCCAGTGGCACTTGGCGTAGTCATACTCTGGCTAATCAGCCCAAGCAGGCCTGAGCTGGCTCTGTGTCTCTGGCAGAGGGAATGCGCAGTTTAGGAAAAATGAGGATCAGCTGCAGTTTCCCTCTCAGCATTGAGCTAGGGAGAGCGGTAAAAACCTAGCCCCAGTCTCCAAACTCTTCTGAATGCAGCAGCCATGCAACCACTTGTCCTGCTCTCAAGAGACATTCGTGCTTTCCTGGGCATGTGCTTTGCAGCTAGGAAAGAGTTTTCAGTCTTATTTTCAGTAAGATTGAAAATTCCAGCAACTTCCAGTGCTTTTAATCTCATTTTAGACATAGTTCAGGATTTTTAATTTTTTTTTTTTTTTAAAGACAGCTATGTATTTGGATTTTTTGTACTTGTTTTTGTTAACCTTTGAGATTTACACAAACTATGTCCCTGTCTTCTTTTTTTTTTTTTTTAATTCCCATGGCTATGAAGGCAAGAATCTTACTTTTCTTTAGGCACTGGTATGACTCCAGCAGCTGAGGCTTTGTGAAGCAGCCAGCCATGGCCATAACTCAGTCAAATGTAGGAGCAGGTTGACAGCAAGCTCTCCTGGCAAGGGCCCAGTGCACTTTCAGTACTACACAAAGAAGAGAAAAACCTACTTACTCTCATAGAACTGAGCGTATTGGGGAAATCCAGCTGCACGTAACCAGTCACACGCTTCCTTTGCTTCAATTTCTGTGCAGAAAGAGAGAAGAGAAAAGCTCACACTTAGTGTTTTGCATTAGAAGTTCTTTTTAGTTACAAGGAAATCACAAAGAGATTAGGTAGTAACTGTTTGTTGCTTAAAAGTACTGTCATCACTCATAATTCTTTCTTTATAGCATCAGAAAATGAGAGTCCCTTGAAGAAATCCAACTGCCTCCACAGGACCCTGGGGTTTGCATAAACATCTCCATGCAGCAGGAGAAGCTGCTCAGCCAGGTTTGTGGTCCTGTGTCCTGTTCTCCCCCAATGGCAAGTTGTTGGGGAGAGGTGAAGATGAAGCAGAGTGGAAATGGGGTGACAGAGAACACATACTGTGCTTTCTCATGCTCTGACACTTGTGGAGAAAAATCCCACTGAAAGCCACTGAAAGCTCTGACAGGTAAACTCCAGTGCAGATCTACTGTTACTGAAGGGACACCTGCACAGGTAGAATATGCCTTCCTCCCTTTAGTAAATTGATCTCCATTATGTAGACTCCTGCCACGGTGAATAGAGAGACAATTAGTTCCAAAGAGTGATTCACTTCACCTTAAAAGTAGTGTCTAAAATAGGTGGCATAAATCAGCTGACAATGCTTTTCTCTTGTGGCTGCTAACAGAGGGAGGATTAACAGCTACAGATACGTCTGTGCAGCTAGATAAAATAGATACAGGCAGTAGCTTCAAGCACTAGACCCCAGACTGCTCACTCTTTGATTTTAATCTACTTTCAGGCCCATTTTGGACTGTTTCAGTTATCTATCAAGACAAATGTTTTCTTAAGAATGCTATTACTAAGCAGCAAGGAATCAGTCTGTAACATCTTTTCCTTGCCTCTCCACTATTTAGAAGCATAGTCACAGCTGATGCTGGACTAGGTTTCCCCTTTCAAACAGCTTTCACTGGGTAAGATGTATTGTACCCCTATGGAAGAGATGGGGAAAGTAGCTGGACAAGAGAATACTCCTTACTTTGGAGGCAATAGTAGAGATAGGTGAGTATAAGTGAATGGAAGAAAACCATGTCCAAGGGAAGGTCTACATAAAACCTAAAGCTTTTTGAACCACAAAGGCAGATCCACCCTGTGCAATTATTGAAACAGCAGAAAATAAATGTCAGCTACACAAAACCAGGGGATCATTTCTGAAGCATCTCCCGTGAAACAGACTTTGTGCTCCACTCCAGCAGTCACACACACGGTTATGCATCCAAGCTCTGGGATGACCGATGCATCTTGACAGTGGGGATACCTCAACTTGACAGGGGAGGTATCTCCACGGGCTCATTTTACGGCAAGCAGAGTTAGGTCTGGCTCTGCCCAGCACTCACACTGCCTGCATGTGCAGCTGCTCCCACGGCAACTGGAGGAACAACTGAAAATAGAGGCTTACTCAGATATATGCGGGTTTCTGGGGAAACCCGGGCAACATCTCCTTGCTGCCCAGATCTTGATCAGGATCTACCACTTGAACAGTTTTCATTTCCAAGATCAAAGTCAAAATACATATCTGAATCTCTTACATTTGCAAAACACTAAAGAATGGAGTGTGCAGGTGTTGAAGAAAGTAGACATTTTTATGGTGCCTATTATTCAACATGAATGAGCCAGTCAAGGGTTTTGGCACACTTGTGGTTGTAAAATCTAGGCAGCTATAGCTAAATATAAAACAAGCAATGGAACTGGAAAAAGAAAATCAGGCTCAGTTGCTCTTCTGCACTTTCTGTCTTGCATGTAAAAAAAATTCCAATTGTAAATCCACTTTCTAATAAAATGCATTTCTATAGATAGGAGATGCTGATGTGAATTTTTCCCCATGTTAGTTCCATTTAAATCACTCATTATATCCCTAATGACTTTACCTACTGAAGCTCACCATAAAACCTGCTTCAAATATACTGTGCAGTAAATGTCCCACACACCTTCCTGCTCCTCTAAATACCAAATCACACCAGTAAATTTTGTTGCAGAAATCAAAATTCAGAATATAAGGTCTACGTATCAAAAGACCAAGTTTCCAAAGACTATTAGACAGCCAGTAACAGCTCTGCGATGGCTGCAATCATTAGTGATGCTGGAAAGGATTTACCACCAGGTCTTCATTTGCTTTGACATTAGTTCATGTCAAGGCCAAAAAAAAAGGAGTTTGAAAGTACATTCAGTTCTTAACACTGCACAAAAGAATGAGCAGCTTACATAAAATGTGGCTCTCACTACTGCACATCTGTGTGCTGAAAGCACATCTCTATTATGTTCTAGTGAGACTGAGTATTTTTATTAAATACTTGGAAAAAAGACAAGCCTTTATACTTTTGCTTAATTCAGTCTCGTGAAACACAGATGAATTGATCGCATTTCAAAATGTATCTTACAACTCAGAACAGCTGTACGTACATTGTAGCTTCATCTGGCCTGGAAGCACAACTAACAGAGGCTGTGTGTGATGGAGAATGCTACCATTTAATGCTTTATATGCTTATCATATTTCAATGTCTTTGGCAGTTGGCTATTCAGAGGAGCTTGCTCAGGAATCTTCCCGCATCCCAAGTGAGATCTAAAAAATCTCAGATTGCAATGGGTGAATAATTGCAGGGAATAACCATGGAAGTAAATCTCACCTTTTTTTACTTTTATTTTCCTTTTTTTCCCCCTCTTTTTTGTTTTTCTCTATGAGGCTGTTTGTATCACACTGCAAACAGTCCAAAATGATTGACTGATGCACTAGTTTTGTCTGGGATCATTTTTTCACAGTAGTTGGTATGGGACTAAGTATTGAACGACAATACAGAGATGTTTTTGTTACTGCTGAGCAGTGCTTAAACATCAGTGAAGACTTCTTTGAGAAGGGGTGAATACAGCACCTAAAAGACCTCAATAAAGTGTTGTAGAAATACTTTCAGCAGTGTTGTTTCAGTTCTATTCCCGCGTCCAGGCTAATGCAAGGGTCTAAAACCAACCTGCAGCAGCTGCACTGTCTTGGTGCAACCTTGAAGGACCTGGAATGTGTGTTCACAGGTGGCTCCAAGGAAGCTTTTCAACAGCACAGAGAAGAGCTATCACACTAAAAGTGATTTTAGAGAGAATAGTTTTTGTGCTCAAGGCCAGCAGGAGCCACATCTCCTTCCAGAAGCATGAGTCACTAGGGACCCAAAATCAGCATCTCCCTTGATGTCACCAAAAGGCTGCTTATCTCAGTGCACCTGACGGTGTGTTTGTTCTTATGCCCTACTGCCATGCTCTGCTGATGGGAAAAAAAACAACAACAGGGATAGTTTATCCACTTTACCTGCTTTCCACTTTTACCTAATTTCCCTGCTTTCCACCTGCTTGGTCAGCAGTTAATGACAATCATTAATCATTAACAATTCAGCCACAAATATTGACAAGCATCACCATGTCTCACAGTACATGAATTCTCATGGGGTTTTTTCCAGTTTTATTTCTCTTCTCCATTTCACTTTTCTACCAGTAGCTAGTAATAACTGAGATATACACATGCAAAAGCCCTCCAGCCACGTTTCTGGAGAGACTGAGATGATGATCTCCTCATGGCCACCATATCCTCATTGTCTACCAGCAGGAGGTACATCCAAAGTCCCCTGCCCACAGATGTTGATGCTGACCTTCCTCACCTCTCACTCGAGCCTCCCTCAGAAGTTGCCCCTGCTTCACCAAAACCTTTCAGTGCTCATATGCAAGCAGCAACTTAAAACCTTGTCATACACCTCTCTTTGATTAGCCAAGCCATCTCTTTTTCTTCTTGCTTTTCCCTCCCCATACTGGATTGTGTCTTAATCTTTCCTCTTCGAGTTGTCCCACCGTATATTAAATTAAATATTTATCCGCCCAAAGTATATATTGCACAGTAAAGATCGAAGTGCAAATCTATGATCCACTTTTTAATTTATTTAGGATAGAAGTAGAGCAAAATAAGCAGAGAGAGATTCACCCAGGAAATGTGACAGATGTTCAGGGTACAGCTGGGACTTGGCTTTGAGTGCAACTCCAGTGTTATGCAGGTTTGAGTTTGATCTAACTCAGCCATCTAAGCTGGCAGAAAACTAACCCCTCAAACTGGGAATGGTCTTCTGTGGTATTAGTGAGCTGACCCAGATCCTCTAAGGGTACTATTTAGTCCACATTAGCTGCATTTTAATGAGTGTTAAGAAAACCAAACCACTGAGGCAATCCTTCCTCACATGACCTTCCTCACATGAAAAAATTCAAGGGAACAGTCTAAAAACTTGTTTGGAGAAAATTGCTCTGTCGAGAGAAAATAACACAAGAAAATTAATTTTCTAGCTTGGGACTTTATCACTGTCCACAAATATCAGTGCTAAGACCTACATACCACAGTCCTTCCTCTTTTCCTGTCTAGACATCAGCGCTTCATCTTGCTTCAGCCTTTCTCCACTCTCCCTCTATTTCTTCTGTTTTGATGTTTCTTCTGTTTTGGTGTCACTCCCTTTCTTTTTAAACTATATTTTTTATTTAAGAGTCAAATATTGCTTTGTACAATGTGGTGAAAGAAACAGCAACTGAGATATATAATTAATTAGCTTTAATTAAATCTAATTTACTAGACTTAGGATAAAACATTGGGGAGTGCTGGAGAAAATTATTAATGAGGTCATTGGAAAGGAGTGCATTTCACTGTGCAGCAGCATTAGTGAGCTCCAGTGGCCATCCCAAGCTGGTCTATTAGGTAAAAGTTTCACTCTTGCAAGCATTGTTTGGGAGCAGAGCAACAGCTTGGCCACAGCTCACGGGGTTTGTAGGTGATTAGTCTGGTGCTATGCTTTACACTACCTTTTGCTCTTTGTTTTACTCTCTCCTTCAAGAAGAGGAAAACTGTTTGAACAACAGAATTTGCACCATATCTTCCAGAACAATATCTACCTGGCATTTTAGGGTCAGTTTGGAGGCTTGGCTCAACTCTGGGTTTAATAACACATTTGACTCTCAGGAGCTGCCGTGCATGTGTATGAAAGATGAACCAGCAAGTACTCCCAGGGAGGAAGCATGGATTGTATCTCTTACCTGTGGCATGCTCAAGGTGGCCTTGGACAACTCTCTGGGAGAGCTTCAGCCTCACTTGGCTGGACTTGGTGCATCCCCAAGTGCCTGATACACATGCCATGTCACCACTAAGCTATGCCACCACCCTGATGTCTTTCCAGAAGGGCACTCTGGAGGGCAGATGGGATCCCTAAGAAAATTCAGCTCAGGCTGAAGCTGTATGACAACAGGTCTAGCATGTTTCAGCTGCTTCTTGCAGCCTAGTCTGAGATCAGTAATAACACAAAGGTAATTGTACCATGCACACATAAAATTACCATTTATAGTACAAATATATCATAAATAAAATAAAACATAAGCATTCAATGAATTTAAATGATTTCACTACACTATGGTGCATACTCTTCAATAAATCCCGATAATAAGGTTTTCAAAAGTGGATTTCCATTGGAATTATTTTATATCGTGCCACATAATTACTATTAGAGGCAAGGTTATGTTTTGCAAGCAAGGAACAAATAAAGCTGTCAGAATGTTATTTTAATAGACCTTAAGCTACTGCAGAATATTGCAGTACTAGTAATAACACAGTAAAATATAGACCTTTTAAACTACTGTGGCTGAATATTATTCAAACGTCAATAGAAAAACATTCTTTCAAGCTCATGAGTAGTTTATGTGTAATTCTTTACACTTGGTGAATAATAGTCATATGATGTCCATTCATACTCTGTCTTCTTAGAAAGGTTGAAAATGAGAAGCATGATTATTTATGGACATGAGGAAAAATCTCACATGCTGAGAGGTTAAAATATTGGAAGTCTTTACCTTGGAGAGAAGGTGAGTATGGAAGGGTTATGATAAAAGAGTACAAAAATGAGAGTAATACAAAAATAGGAAATCAAGAACTTCTATTCATTCTGCCTTGCAGCACAAAGACAGGGAGATTAATGAAGAGAGGAATGAATCTGAACTGAAAAAGTGTCCGTTTTCTTAATGCAATCTATAAAATTCATTGCCAAAAGACATGGATCAGGATATGTGTGGGCTCAAAACTGAGCTAGAATCTTACGTGACTACTCACTGCTACAACCACAGGATTCTCCAGAAAGAAATAAGTGAAACCAAACTAAAGACTGTGTTAGGACATTATTTTTTCCTGGTTAAATGACCCCTTATATTGCTTTTCCTTCTAAGCTACTGATATTTCTCTTGCTCAGACTTACTCTGGGACTATATAAAATGTTTATTTCAACCACTACAACAATTTTTTCGTTCCCTACTACAACCAAATTCTGTAGAGCCCAGCTGGGAGACCTCTTGTCAGCCTTTTGTCTTCCCAAGAAGAAAGGTGTGTCCCAGCAAGAGTCAGCAACCTAAGTCCCCTTTAGGTGAAAGCATTATGCTGAATTCCTTTCCTGAATTAATGGCATACTGGTAAAACTGATAGGCCTGAGATTTATAGCAGGCTCAGCAGGCATGAAAATTTTCAGGTCTGGGAATAGTGTCTGCAATAATTTGTTTTACATCCAGATCTCCAGATAGGTACACAACACAATGGTTTCTCTCTTGATAATAACATGAAGGCAGCTATGCAAACAGCATCACAATAACAGGGAAAACACCAGAAGTTTGCAGTGTAGGAGAGACCTTTGTACAACATGCTACACTCCACAAGCTCTTTAAGCTGAGAGGTGACTCACAAGGGTCATTGAAGTAGCCACCACAAGCCAGCAGGGACACAGGGGCACATAAAGACCTCAGGAGCAAGAAATAACCTGAGGGACTCCCCATTCAGAGTAATTAGCCACCCCTGCAGGCAGCCATCACTGTCCCTAAGAGTCTTTGGCATGAAATTTGTTCCCCAGTGAACTCTCCCATTATGTAGACATCTGAGGAACTCTCTCTGCTGAGGTACAGGTTATTCAGCACAAACAGGCAACTGAATATGAGAATGCAATGAGATTTGGACATCAAGTTGTCTTAACGTTTAAAAGTCTTGGATATTACACAAAATGTTTAATAGTGCCAACTGGTGTTGAAAACTCACATCCATATTATATGGCTTAGCTATGTGATAAACCCAAGAAATTTAGGTCTTCCTTTGAGTGTCCTCTCAAAGTCTTTGGTTGCTGCTTGTCACGATCATTTCTATTTACTGCTGCTTTCCTTTTCTCCTCGTCTTTCCATGTCTTCCACTTCAAAGTCACTTAAAAATAACTCTGCCATTCATTTCTCTGACATCTTTGCTACCCACTGTCCCACAAGTCCATTCAGTTTATATAACCTTACTACGTGCTACTTTTCTTTTTTTTCTGTTTTTACCATCTTCTTTTAAATTCCTGAAACAGGATTTTAAATCCTTCCTAACCCAAAAAGTCTCTCCACTTTTCTTCTTAGCTTACAATGCAGCACTTTGTGATGACACTAATAAAACAATAGCTTGCATCCCACATCTTGAAGCACTTGAAATGATTATAAAAACTGATGCAAAAGTTATATATAGGGATCACTTCGTCCCTGGGTGAAATGCAGCTGCACTAGGATGAAGTGTGGCAGCTGCATAAAAGAACGCTGCAGCAGTTTATGACAAGAAACAAGGAGAATACTTTATCCAGCTGAAACTACTAACAGGATTTACGAGATAGATAAAATTAAACTAATATATATATATAGGGAGCTGACAAGGACATCAGGCTCTCCTCTCTTTAGTCTTAGGAAAAATACTCTGGTACTGCTAATGGGCAGAAGTGATGAAGAGCTCAGTTCTGTTCACATCCTCCCCCTTCATTATTAGGATTTATATTCCTTTTCTTGCCTTCTGACTGTTCCCATGAGTGTTGGCTCAGCAAAGGCATGGAGGACAGAGCACCACCTCTCCATTCTTCAGTAACATGCTGCCCTTCCCACCTATTTGGCCTGCCATTCACAAGCTGAGTGTTGCTGACTTGAGAATTAACAGGGCTTTGATACATGAGGACTGTATGTCCACTGTAAAAATGTGTTTGGATAAAGGTCTGGAAAATATGAGTCTTTAAGAGCTCTAACATAAAAGATATTATATTTTTAATGTGGAAAGAACGCTATCAAATAGGTAAAGAGTGGGTCACAATCACATCTCTTGGGATCTATTCCAAAACTGGCGATTCATAGAGAAACTATGGGGCAGATTCTGAAAACAGACTCTTCTGAGTTTCTGCCTTTGGGTTCCCATGTTAAGAGATCCTGGTGACATATAAACTTCTACATATTGTGGATCAAACTATGGCCTGAAGATCAAAATAGCCACTGAGATCATTTGAAAGGGGAAATGCTGAGTTTACCTGGTAGTTAGAAAAACAGGCCTCTAGTGGAGAATTTCAGATGAAGACTTGCTGTAAGCTCCTCTACACCCCTTTTCTTCTTGAGGAAGACCAGCACCATTGATTTTAGGGCCCAGAGAGTCATAGAAAGGGTAAGCATAACACCAGTGAGAGGTGTATCTAATGGAAAGTATATACATATCAACTCCAACTGTATCACAACTGGCAACTTGCCATAACTTTATATTTGAAATTGTGTTAGTATCTTTGTATCTGGACTAACTCTTTGATTAGACTGATAATACTTTACTTACAGGAGCAGTAAATTCCTCAATCTGTACACAAGGTATGTTTCTTTAGTGTACATCAATTGCACAAGGTGTTTTGCTGGTACTCTGCCCATGAGATCTGGTTTGAACTTGGATGCAGCATATGGGCCTCACTAAATGCAGCTTGCAGCTAGCCTCTATCCTTCAAGATTTTGAAAAATTTTATCTCTTGCAAGGCTAGGGAAGATTTGCAGACAACTTGAATTCAAGCAGGACACAAGATACACAAGGTCTCCGGAGTGATCTGACATTCAGAGGGCTCCCAAGAGGATGCAGTGCTGGCCTGAGCATTAGCTGTCAGGGGAACTTGTAACTCCAATTAAAGACAGAGAATTAATGTCTCTGGAAGTTGGAGTTTTTAAGCTCAGTGTCCTAAAGTGGAGGTCAAGTTTCAGACTTCAATGCCTTGGTTAGTTTTTCCACAATACCCAATGTGGTTTGCATGTGTGCGGCACTGAAGTTAATTGGTCAAACAGTAATTGGAGCTCGTCAGATGAAAGGCACTGTGGAATGCAGAAGAATACTTCATGTTCTAATTTGAGTAAAAATGTAAACAATATCCCAAAAGATAGATGTTGTCATTGTAAACTTTCTCCCTGAATTATGCACATAAGTAGAACAAAACGTAATTCCTTATCAACATGTTAGTTACTCTTTGATTATACCCTTCATGTGCTGTAGATGTTCAAATTACATGTGGGCAATCAGATATACATCAGAGAACCTCCATCCATCCGAGGTGGTCTTCACGCTGTGAATTTGTATTAAACGCTGAACATTAATATGAAACTAACTCCCCTTGGAGATAATACTTTGATGTATTAATAAAAAAGACTTCTCAGTTCTTGTTTGTCATAAACTAAGATTAAAGCACTTTCTTTTGGAGTTATGTGAGATGAATAGCTTGTAGTGCGAGAAGCATTAATAAGATACAGCAAATAAAGTAGAGTTCAAATATTCTAGACAGAGGTCCAAATCCATGACTTGTGCACAGTGAATGCAATGCAAAATGCCAAGCTCCCACCTGGTGTTATCAGTATTATCTGCTGTTATCAGATGATTAACACTACAAGCAGACCACCTTCAGATCCCACTGTTTCCTCATTAGCTCTTTCCATGAAAGATGTCTGAAAAAACCAAACTCCAAACAGCAGAGTGGCACTTTTTCACACAATTTGTAATAACTTGTCATCTACATATAATTGAGTAGCAGGAGGGCTGGCATTATCCATAAAGTACCAAAAAGAGCTGTAGCTACACACCCAGATGGCATTTTCTGTTTTGCAACCATATTGTAATTATTACCGATGAAGTGATTTTATATTATCATCAACTTTGCTAACATTTCATTATGCCTCAAGACTGTAGTGAAAATTCTTTTATAAAATGAAAATTAACATGATTTGTGGCTATTATTATTATTATTTCTGAAAACATTAAACATTTGGTTGGATGGCTGGGCCCAGAGACTGGTAGTGAATGGAGTTAAGTCCAGTTTTCAGCCAGTCACCAGTGGTGTTCCCCGTGGCTCACTGTTGGGGCGTGTTACATTAAGATCTTTATCATTGATCTGGATGAAGGGATTGAGTGCATCCTCAGTACGTTTGCAGATGACATCAAGCTGGGTGAGAGTGTTGACCTGCTTGAGAGCAGGAAGGAACTAGACAGGCTGGAGTGATGGACCAAGACCAATTGTATGAGGCCAAGTTCTGGGTCCAGCACTTGGGCCACAACAACTCCATGCAACAATAATGCTTGGGGATGAGTGGCTGGAAAGCTGTCCAAAGGATAAGGGGCAGCAACCTAAACATGAGCCAGCAGTGTGCCCAAGTGGCCAAGAAGGCCAGTGGCATCCTAGCTTGTATCAGGAATAGTGTGGCCAGCAGGATTGTCCTGTACTCAGTGCTGATAAGGTTGCACCTTAAATACTGTGTTCAGTTTTGGGCCCCTCACTACAAGAGGGACTTTGAGGTGCTGGAGTGTGTCCAGAGATGGGCAGCAAAGCTGGTGAAGGGTCTTGGAGCACAAGCCTTATTAGGAGAGGCTGAGAGAACTGGGGTTGTTTAGTCTGGATAAAAGGAGGCTGAAGGAAGACCTTCTTGCTCTCTACAAAGGAGGGTACATTGAGCCGGGCATTGATCTCTTTTTCCCAATTTATACATGATAGGACAGGAGGAAATGGGCTCAAGTTCTGTCAAGGGAGGAAATATTTATTCACTGAAAGAGTTGTCAAGTATTGAAGCAGCTGCCCAGGAAAGTGGTGGAGTTACCATCCCTGAAGGTATTCACAAGATGTGGAGATGTGGTGCTTTGGGACATGGTTTAGTAGTGGGCTTGGCAGTGTTAGATTAGTGGTTGGACTTGATGATCTTAAAGGTCCTTTCCAACTTAAACGATTCTATGATCAAATACCCATAGTTTTTTTCCAGCTATGGAAGTAATGTCTTCCCATGACTGCAGGAAGAAATGAAAAATTAGTAAATTAATATGAAGCACAAACATTATTTTCTTTAACTGGATATTCTGAATTTGGTCCATCTTCCTTTTTGGAGTTGGGTTGATCCTATGTCAGTGCCAGATATGATGTGATAAGCTAGGTCTGCCATGAGCAGGAATTGGACCAGACAACTTCCATTGTTTGATGGTTCTACTTTTAAAAACTATTTCAGTCAACGAAGAAATAGCATATGGTTACGTAAAGATGTTACTGTGAACTAAATTTTACTCTTTCCTTTGTGCATCACTGTAAAAACAGTGGAGTCACACTAGTGTGTGTTTCAGTGTGATCTAGTCCAGAGCCACTAATTACATGTCTGTATGCTGATCTTTATAGCCCTGAGAAAAACAAAGAGATTAAAGAAAACAATTACTCGCTTACTAAAAAAAGAAAATCTTTCCTCACTCTGTCTTCACAAAGGCACCCATTTTTACCAAAGTGCCTTCCAAACACTTCTCTGGAACACAAAAACAGTGCTAAATGTGGTAAAGTCAAATTAAAGGTTCTTTTTTACAGTAGCAGTGGTGATACTGTTCAGACAGCTGTTCAGACACTTTCCATTATTCATCACATGATAGAAATTTCATTTAGTTTTCCTGAATAAATACAGATAACTTTCAATATCAAAGAGGTGAACTCAAAGGTCAGAATTTTAAGGATATTTAAATTTCCTAACTGGTAAGGTTCAGACATTCAAGGATGTTTGAAGTATTTAACTCTCATTTTCCTCCTCAAGCACTTTGGATTCTGATTGACCCAATCCTGCCTTCTGCTACCAGGTGGCAGCAGGCAATTTCTATACACTGGCACATACACATCTAAACACACTTTGAAAACCCAAAAGGAAGATCACAGACCAAACACTTTTACCAACAAACTGAAATATTTTGGATTATCTTAACTAATGTCCTTCCAGGGTTCCCCTTCACACAAATCACCAGATTTTTTTGTTGAATCCCCTTTGCAATGAAAGCTACAGTCCACACAGCTATAGAGCAACACACAGAGATCAGGCTTTGCAACTCCTACATGATAGCCGTAAATAAACATTCATTCGTTCATACTGGAGAGAGGAAGGAACAGACAACTTGGCTGTCTTGGTATAGTTATTATTTTTAGCACTTTGGCTGAAGCCTCTAGTTTCCTTTCCATATATTTCTTTTTTTTATAGAAGGCTGTGTGGGTTTTATGTGCTCCTTCAAGTAGAGAGCAGACTTTTAATGTAGTGAAAACACTGGTTTTCCATTCTGCAGCTCACCTAGTTCTGTTTCCAGCTATTAAAACCATCATACAAAATAACTCTTTGCCATAATACAAAATTCTGCTATGGCAGAAATAACACTGGGTATCCATAGTACTGACACTTCTCATTTCCTTACCCTTGTTACACCACAGAGCAAATGGAAGCCAGATTCATAGGAACTCTGTAATTGACAATAATCATTGCCAGCAATAAAACAGTGTTAGAAAAGAACTAATTAATGTACCACCCAGGACTACAACACTCCCTACTCTTTTTTACTGTTATTTTTAGCTACAAGAAGGAAATATATATATTGCTCTTTTATCAAATAGCGTGAAAGAGCATACGTAAGTTAGATGTTTGTAGTTATCACTCTATAAAGCTGGAGTGTGCCCTTCAGCTGTGTGGCATTTATTACCTTTGAAGAAGACAACAGGAAAGCTGGAGACTTACCCGCTCCCTGCCTGTACAGGAGAGTGGGTCCATGAGTTATACAGTAGGAGACACCAAAGCTAACGAAGCACAAGCCTACTATTTTCATGCCAGTGTCTCTAACCAGATAACAGGAAGGAATACAGAAGGATTGACTCTGCAAACGTCAGTGAAATATAGTCCCTAGCACTTTGCAACTTACTGGATGAATCTCAACTACTGCTTAATCTTCTAATCGTTGATGGGAAATCAGTTGGGCAGTTTCAGTTGCTGTCTCATGGACAGAGTCCTTTTGCTTTGATTGCTGGAGAGCACATTCCCACTTGTCTGAATCATTACTTGGCTGAATGGGGGCAAAGACAGTTTTGTCACCAGACAGTGCAACCAGTTAGATATTTGGAAAGTTAATGACTAATTCCTTACTCAGATAGACTTTTGGTGGCAAACAAGACACAACATTTAACACTTACACTTTTGTTTGAAAAGGGAAAAGCTGTTCTTCCTTCCTTAGGATGGAAAATTGTGAGACTCAATATGCTAAAATGCATAACATGCTCAAAAATATGCTTCAAGTATATGAGAACTGCATAACTACCTTACATGAGGTGGTCTTCCTTTCTTTATGACTTCAACAATCAAGTGGCCTGGGTATTTATCAGGGGAGAATTTTGGCAGTGTTAAGGATCTGGTCCAGCCTTTGATCTGTAGACTTATTACACAGGAGCATCTGGCCATAGAGAGACCTAAGATACCTTGGGGAGGGACAGAGAACTTCTTTAGAGAGTGCAGCACAGAGCCACTAAGATGATCAGGGGACTGGAACATATTCCTTATGAGGAAAGGCTGCAGAAACTGGGGCTCTTTAGTCTAGAGAAGAGGAGACTGAGAGGGAATCTCATTAATACTTACAATTATCTAAATGGTGGATGTCAGGAGGTTGGGGCATTCCCTTTGTATCTAGCAACAGAATAAGTGGTAATGGGATAAAGATGGAACACAAAAAGTTCTTTTTAAACTTAAGACAGAACTATTTTACTGTGAGGGTGAGGGAGCCCTGGCACAGGCTGCCGAGAGGGGTTGTGGAGTCTCCTTCTTTGGAAGTCTTCAAGACCCACCTGGACATGTTCCTGTGCGACCTGATCTAGGTGGACCTGCTTCTGCAGAGAGGTTGGACTAGATGATCTCTAAAGGTCCCTTCCAACCCTACCATTCTGTGATTCTATGATTCTATGATACCTGTCACTGCAGCAAACACTTCCCACTTCAATTTGCAAGTTTTGCTAGGCCATGATCTGACTCCTGATCATTTGGAGAGTACTCATACAGAGATCAATGAATATAGGTCCATGCTATAGTTTGAGGTCAGTTTAGTCCAAGAGAGAAGCTAGTGAAGTAAAAATAAAAACCAAATACCATATTTTTTGATAAAGACTGAGAAGACCATTGAAGCACATGCTTGAAATATTTCCTCTGGTTTAGCACTTGGTGCTGTTCAATGTGTGCTACGTGGATGCATCAGGGTCTGCGTACGTACATTTGCCAAGCAGAATGACAGAAGTAATGTGACTATTTCCAAAAAATGAACTGTTTATGGTTTGCTCAGTTTCAGAATATGTTTCATAATCTTCAGCACTCACAATGTGTCACTCATGGGCTTGCAACATATCCCCTCCGAACAGAAGCCACTTTGTATTCACCACTGAAGAAACATGTGCTGTGTGAGTGCCATACTGTATTTTGGCACTAGCTGTTAGAAGTAAATTTACAGAGGATTAAGGATATGGAAGGCAGCATGCCTTGCACTATAATTCTGAGGAGTATTAAAATACCCCATTTAAAGAAGAGATGAGAGATGGCTGCCATTCAAATTCTTGAGGCCTAAGGTTCAATTTTGTGGGCAGAATTTCAACTGGTCTTTGGGACCAAGTAAGTCCCTGAACAACAGCAGTTACTCTTGCCCAGAAAGAGTGTGTAAGGACACCTCCCTCCTTCGGATGTCACCTCCAGCATGAGGTGGGAGCTGTCTGAGGAGCACAGGGCCACTCGGACCTGCTCCAGCTGGAAGCTCCCCACCAGCTGCTGTGCTGCCTCCAGGATCAGCTTGGGGCCCTTCCACATCTCCAGATGTGCTCCACAAAGAGTAGGATCCAGGGGCTGCTCTGGCTTTATATCCCCTCCAGGCCAGGAAAATGAATGCATGTGCTGAGAACATGAGCCACTTTTGGCTGTCCAGCACGACAGTAATGGGATAAACAACTAAACACGAAGACTGAAATTGGTTGCATACGCTTTGAAGGAAAAGGCAAAGTACTTTATCTTTCCAAGTCTAGCCTTCTGCTAGACTTGACCTTGGTCTGCACTTTTAGGAATCTGACATTTTTTGATCGTTTATTTCACTTTCAGATTTTGGCAGGGCCTAGTCTCAGATATGCCAGAAGTATGATGAGATAAGCTGTTCTCCAGACAGAAACAGAAGCAGAAAGCAGGCAGTTGCCTACAAAAGATAGTCTCTCCTAAGGATGTCACTATAAGAGTGCCTGTCTCTGTTTTCAAAAGAAGAAGTCCAAATCTGACACAATGCATCTCAGCAAAACGGAAGTTAAAGATTTTAAATAACGATCTTAAAAGCCCACACGTTGCTCTGGTTAAAAATGAATACATGATAAAGATATTTTATTTAGGTCATGGGCTGTATTTTGTAGTATTTTTATTACACTGTAACGGTAGTTAGAAGCCCAGGATCCATGGTATCCTGTGGCCACTGCATTATGCTCTGAAAGCTCACTAAGGAATCATGCTAGTGTACTGAAAATTATAGCTCCTTATTTTCTGGAAGAGTTTTATTTTAAAGACAAACAATAACCCAGACAAACCAGCCTGGACTCCACTAGTTTACCTGTGCTGGAGGATGTGCACGGAAGGTGACACTGTGAAAAGGTGAAAAATATAGGTGTGATGATCTATTGGCTGACTCTGATTCTGAGAAGAGAGCAGAAATCATAGAATAGAAATCATAGAATCATAGAATGGTAGGGGTTGGAAGGGACCTTTAGAGATCATCTAGTCCAACCCCCCTGCAGAAGCATGTTTCTGTATCTCCAAGCCAAAGCCATTTGTTAATATATAGTTTGAAAACAGAGTTTACAAAGCTTCTGTCTGTTGAATACATTTCAAAGCATTTCCTTCATCGTTTGCCGACCTTGGATGTCACCTGCAAGCTTCAATCCCCCTGGAAAGAACTGGTTTTTTTTGAGGAAAATGTTATTGTGGTGAGAACTTTCAGGGAGTGCTAGAGTTTTAAAGTTTCTCATGATGTTTTGCATTTTTCTTCTAAATGAACGGGAAAAAAACTCATCTGGCTCTCATTTGATTTCTCAATAGACTTTAGAAAGGAAATTCCAAACAGAAGTGTATTCCTACACCTAAAATCTATGTGGGAACAATGCTGTATGCTTTTCTCAAACCAACAGCAGCCAGGAAAGTTGGAGCTAAGACTGGGTGAGCAGGAGACTTGCTTGTTCCACACAGCAATTAGAGTCTCAGCAGAAGGACTGGTTTTATAAACCAGGCTTTGATAGGACTTACCAGAAGTTTGACATTAAGCATATAGTTAAATATCTAGTTGACCTGTCTTCACAGCAGTCATCTTGTCCTCCATATAGAATATTTATTTGCATACATTGGGATTTCTGGATATGAAGTGTCAGAATCACCTTATCTAGCTGCAACTGCACTGGAAGTATTAATCCCAGGTGCTCCTGAAGGCTATGGAGTTAAAGAAGTACTTCTGTGAAAATAATCTTATTTATTCTGGGATGCATCAAGAAGAGTGTGGGCAGCAGGTCAAGGGAGGTTCTGCTTCCTCTCTACTCTGCCCTGGTGAGGCCTCATCTGGAGAACTGTGTCCAGTTCTGGGCTCCCCAGCTCAAGAGGGACAGGGAAGTGCTGGAGAGAGTCCAGTGCAGGGTCACCAAGATGATCAAGGGACTGGAACATCTTTCTTTTGAGGAAGAGGTTGTGGAATCACCTTCTCTGGAGTTTTCAAAACCCACCTGGATGTGTTCCTGTGTGACCTGGCCTGGGTGAACCTGCTTCTGCAGGAAGGTTGGACAAGATATCTCTAAAGTTCCCTTCTAACTCCTACCATTCTATGATTGTATGATTAATGTCCAAAAGAAGTAAAAGTGGCCAGAAAGTGCTCATTCTTCTCTAGAGGACTATACAGAAAATTTCAGAGGAACAAATATATAAACTCAGAGACATTTCCAGTGAGGTGAAATAAATTCTTCTAGGCGTCTCCTTTTAATGTACTGTGTGATTTAAAGTCCATAATTTCATCTATTTGCACCTGATTTTCTCCATTTGCAGAGGTGGTGTAAATGATCTGTATCCCTTTTCGCAAAGGGATTTGAGATTTATGTAGGAACATTCCTGTGTAAATGTTCAGTGTTTACCACAAACAGCATGTATTTCCCACACAAAGTATGTCATTGAATTAGTGTTACTTGACTTCAGAATCCGCTAATCTGAAACACAAGCAAGAGAGCAAGTACTGGAATTGTTCACCCCATCTGTGTCTTATTCATCACTTCACCTGCTGGTTTCCATCGGATGTAAGCGTATCTCACTTAGCAGAACTAAGGTATTCTTACCAATTTCCCTGCAGTTGATACTATACATTCTTGGTATTCAAGTTTTCTCTAGGTATCTTAAGTTTATCAACTCCAAGTACTTTTAATTTTTAGAAATTGCCATAAAAAAACGTTTCTTTTTTCCTCTACAAATATCTTTGTCTCCCAACAAAGATGTTAATTCAAAGCACAGGGCCAGCATGGCTAGTTCTAAGTTAAAGCCAGGTGGAGGGCAAGTCTTCTCTGACCTCTCAGGAAGGTAGGCACAGCCATTTTCCAGTACCCTAAGACCACTGCTCCTAGCTGTCCTTAGATGTATCAAATTAACTGGTCGCTCAGTGTGCAGTGGAGACTAATGTGCAAACATGATGCTGGCAAAACCTTAACAGAATTCTTAAAGTTGACATGAAGACAAGATAACTGACACACAACTCTCCACCATGCTCACTGCATTGATTTCCTACAACTGTTGTTGATCGCCTTCGTCCCTGTGCTTTTCCTCTCTTACAGTTCAGAAACTTAGGGGAGAAGCTTCTAATAGTAATTTGTTTGTGCTGGGCGTGTTTGGCATGCCGTGCCACACTGTTACACAAATAAACAGGGAACACGATGTAACACCACAGCAGTAGATTTAAATAAGATCCAATTGTACTTGATGCCATTCGGATGTGGGAAGAATGTTCCCCTCAATGAAAAATCTTTGACGGAAAACAAGTTCACTCTTCACAAATACATACCATAACATAGGACAATACACCATCTTTGACTAATGACTTCATTGGGAAGAAACTGGCCTAGCAATGGCATTTCTCCTCCAACAGGCAGATGTGCTCTCTATTATACTGTTCCTTCTGCACAGAACTGAATTTGGGGTATTCTTTAGGGCTTGCATGAAGCTGCTGTTTGCTAGGAAGTAGTAACCTGTCTCTTATCACCTCAAATAAACTACCTCTGGCTGAACTGCCAGTGTTGGGATGGCGGGAGGCTACTGGCTCTTGATTTAGATTATGAGATTCTAAGCAACTAGAACAAGTAGCTTATATTTCAAGGTGCAATTTATGAATTTAACTACCATTTTTACCATATTTATCACAGCAGCAGCTCAGTGATAGCTCGAGTAAATGCTTTGACTTGCAATACACAGTCACATAAAACTTTAACCATGAGTTCTCTCCCCAGAAGACTTAAGGACAAACATATTTCCAACATTAGGGCCTCTAAAGAAGAAATACCTCAGGGAGAATATTGTTGTTAGGTGACATTGACCAAATGCTTAAGCAAGAGGGATTGAAGCAAACTGTGTACCCTAAGGATTTAATGAGCAGCTTGGAGAAGTTGATGGCCTGAGGCATAGCCTCAGGTCATTAAACCTCAAATGGTTATTAATCCCCAGGAAATGCCTTTTGTCGAGGTCATTAATGTTATTAAACAGTGGAAACGAAAGATGTATTGAGAAATTAGCATGCAGTCTGTTTGCAGGAGAAATGCTGTCAGTGAGCATGGGCAGGTTGTTTCCAGAAAGACACTGTAGTGTTCACTCAGCTTTCCAGAACTTCCATGTCACTCTGCTCCATTTCTAGGCTCCTTTGCAGAGTGTCACCACAGGAATTTTATCATGCACTGAGCACTTAAATTAGCAGCTCAGCGTAACTCCAAGGAATAGCATTAGCTGAAGTTCCTCCTGCTGAGTAGAGATATCTTAGCATATGTTTTGAAGGTCAGAGTCCTGCCCTGCTATTGCCTCTTTCTAGAATAAAAAAATAAGTTCGATTCAGTTAATACCTACATTGGTGACCAAGGCATTTGCCTAAAGGGTGAAACTGTACAAGTGTTAACAATCGTTACCCTTTCCTGAGAGTTTTCTAGGATAAAGGTCTCCCTCCACCTCAGTGGCTTCATACAGAAATACCTGGGACCAGAACAAATACATCCACTGGCGACTGCAGGGTTAACACCAAGATCCTGACCAGCAGGCAGGGAAGGGCAGTGCCTGGTGAGAACCCAGCCCGAGGCTTTCCTCTTGGACCCCTTGTCTGCACTGGACTACTCATGAATGAAGCCTCAGCTTCACCATCACTACTACTGCATTCCCATAAAGTATGGAAAATGCTGGTGCAGGGATTCTCTGACTTTTTATAAATAGGATCTAGACTTAGGAAGTTACCATTTTGTGTAGACAACAGCCAAGACTGAGAGTCTGACTTAGTGATTTCTGTTTTTTCCAGATTTTGCAGCTGGTTTATGATTTGAATTGGGCAAATCAGATCCTGTAATTCTGTTATCTTTATGCATCAGATTTTCCTGCATTAAAGGGGCTATAAACGTACCTACCAGAGCAGATATTTTGAACTTAGAATTAAATCTATTTACAATGGACCCTGGAAATCTTCACTTTCAAAACTATTATAATGACCAGTGCTTGATTTTTAAGGCAATGCAACAGATTACAGTTGCTTCCTGCTATAAACTAAGCAGGAAAACAGAAATTGTTACATAGTAGGATCATTTTGATTACATCCCTGAGGATGATTTAGCACCACAATTATGCAGCTGTCCAAATTAAGAGAAGAAATCTTTCTTTATTAAAGAGCCTGAGGAGATTTAGAAAGCAACAGTATATTATACTAAGTAAAAAGAAAGAACAAAAGACATAATGATCTATTTAATTCTGACAATACCTGCATTAAATGATCAATGCTTAGACGTGCATTGCCATTTACTGTTTGATTAAGTGCCCTAACATTCACTGGCATCAGCCAATGCATCCTTACTAAATTGAATTTATGCAAATGTTATTTCAATTACATGTTTCGGCATAGGTGCAGGGAATACATCCATCTGTGGGGAACCAGAGGGCAAATTCACTGTTGTTTTGTCTGATTTGATTCCTTGGAGATATTCATTGAATGAAATTGCTAAATTATTGGACTACAGAAAAGTACTTTTACAGTGATATCAAGAAAAAACTACCAGTGTCTAATTACCTGTCTACACAGGTTTGATACGTATTTGGGTCCTTGATTTTGTGAAGCATACCTTATATATGTTTAAGGCACTGACACTCTAAAAAATGAAGCTGTACTTTTAAGATGTAAAAATGAAGTTGCACTTAAATATAAGCATAGTTGGATATTTCTAGAAGGGAATTTTTGTTTACTTTATACATCATTCCAAATACCTGAAGAACTGCATACATGTCACAGTACAGAAAATTTTATTTGGAAGTACTGGCTTAGACATGGTTGTGAAACCATAAATCAGATAAATAAGTATCTGGACACTAAATTATTTATTAGACTTGGAAAATTCCACTAATGCTATATTTTTATAGCAGTATGTTCTTGTAACCTAGATCACAATCAATCAATGCATTTAAAGTAGTTTTCTTCTGAAGAAAAGACAAATTTATACTCCTGCTGTAAGGGGTCCACCTTCACAGTTTAGTGCTGTCTTGAATAAGATTCCTTTACTGATCAGGATTTTCAACAGATTTTTGTCATTGAAATCATTGCGCCTAAGCATGTGCAACATTTATTTCCTTTGCTGGATTGTTTCATGAGGCACACATTGTACCATTGATGCAAGAAACGGATTTGAAAAAGAACCACATGACCTTGATCTCTCCTGTATTTTCCACAAAACAGACAATTCCTTACTGTTGGTCTCCTTTTCTCTTTATTTTAATAAGTATACCTTTTCTTTCTGACTCTTCAATTGTTTTTTTAATTATCTTGGTTTCCACATCTACCCCATTACTGCTCTGGATATGTGAGCGAGTCTTTGTCAAATTTTATTCATCCATGTGGCTCTGGTCACTGAGTTTAGGAAACCATTGAACTCCACTATCTGTGGAGGCAGTCACATTTCCTTCAGTGGGTAGTATGCAAATACAGAGTAAGGAATAACTTGACAATACCACCATCTGACTCATGTACTTGGGACTGATAATAACTATAGCCACATTCTTTTAAATTCACTTTGCTTTTTCTCCTTCCAAGAATGACCATGATAATTTTTATCTTAAAAAGACTTCATCTAAGAAGTTTAAATTCATCATAGAAAAAAGGGCAAATTGGAGAGTGAAAGTTCATCTAATCCTCTCTCTGCCAAAACCTGCAGTGCAAATATTTACTCTTCCTTAGAGGAATCCTGGATTCAGGACTACTCCGAAAAATATATGCTTTGAGATACACCTGACCAAACAGGTTGCTTTGGTTGCAAACCAGCTACGTGGCAAATTTACTACTCTCTGCTGAAGTAGGTGTTTTGATGACACAGTTCCAGCTCTGTTCTGAGATGCAGACATTAACTCAAGCAGTGTTCATCCACTGTGGCTGGAATACACCGCTTACTTTTCCAGACCTTGCACCTAACTGCTTCTGGATTACCACACCTATAGCTATTCAGCAGAAACTCTGTAAGCAGCTCTTCTTTTCCTGCTAACAGTATCTTATATTCCTGTCACGCTGGCGCCTCAGCACCATTTGTGTCCCTGCTTGCAGTATTGGTGCCATTTCACACAGCGCTCCTTGCCATGGTTTGTAAGGGATGTTGGATGCTAACCTCAGCTGCAGTGCCCAGATTAGTTAACCCTCACTTCTGATGAAAATGAAAGAGCAGGTGTCTCCAAACTACCATGGATTTGTTTGGGTAAGAGGTCTGCAGAACAGTGAGTTTCAGAAAGCAGAACAGTGGATACCAGAAAAGCAAAAATACCAGTGAATGAAAAGCTAAGAATATACTTTGGGTGAAACGTGGAAGGAAGAATTCCCAATTCCTCAAATAACATTGTTTATTTAACAGTATTCTGTTGGGGAGAACTATGTATCAGCAGCAAGAGGAAGACGAGGGGGAATGTAGGCCCACTACTAAACACAGAGGGTGCCGTGGTGACAGAGGATGCAGAGAAAGCTTAAGTACTGAATGCCTTCTTTGCTTCAGTCTTTACGGCCAAGGCCAGCTCTCGGGAAGCCCAGTCCAGCAAGGAGAGCAGAGAATGTTCCCTGGGTGGAAGAGGAAGAGGTTAAAGACTTATTGGGCAAGCTTAAGGCTCATAAGTCAATGGGTCATGATGGAATGCATCCAAGAGTGCTGAAGGAGCTGGCTGATGTGATTGCTAAGCCTCTCTCCATCATTTTTGAACAATCATGGAGGACAGGTGAAGTGCCTGAGGACTGGAGAAAGGCCAATGTCACGCCACTCTTCAAAAAGGGCAGGAAGGACGACCCAGGGAACTACAGGCCAGTCAGTCTTTCTTGAAGTTCCAGTAGCAGAATTGTCCTTGAATAGTTCAAGACAAGCTCCAAAACAACGGAAAAAAACTCCTCCCCACTCGTTAACATTTAAAAAAAATGTAATAGTCTGAAGAATAAACCACATATATTAGACAGGACTGCAGATGGGGAGACACAGAAATGGAAGGCTAAACACTACATTCACAAACTTCTAAAAGTCTTCTTAATTGAACATATATTTTAATATAGCTTGAGATGTTATATGAAAGTTTATTACTCTTTTAAATGTTATTTAATAGAAGGTACATAGAGCTAATAATATTTTTAAAGGTGCCATAGTGGGAGAAGACCAAAATAACTGTCACGTTATAGGTGAAAGGTACTGATACAACTTTAGCCATCTATAAGCTGTACAGTTGTTTACTACACTTCATAAGCTTAGACCAAATTAGTCACCGTCTGTCTGCTGGGCTGAAATGCAATAGAGATGAACTGTCAGAGTGAGTTCCCTATTTTCTTTATGATGAGCTGCTCAAAAATTTTTCACTCCAGTATTTCAAAAGATTTTATGAGAAACCTAAGAACTAGGTCTGTCTCTATAACACAACACACAGAACTTCCTTCACCTATTAATTTCCTCCTAATGCTTTTAGTTTCTGCTTATGTTACAGTATACTTGTGCTAGTGCTTCCTAAGGAAATGACATTTGTATCATCTGTCTCTCTGGGACAACCCCTTGCACTTCAATTTAATTTCACAATCTATCATCCAGTTTCAGTCAAATCTGACAGAGGTAATCAAGTCTGAAAGATACCACATTTTAGAAAAGCTGATGTTGGGTAGAGAAAAGCACACAAATTAGTATTCTAGTGAAGGCAAGGCATTTGATGGTGATCCACTATCCACACTGAGAAGCGGCAGACAGTTTCCTAAAGAGTATGCAGAACTCTGCATCAGCCACAGCAGATGTACTGCCTCCCCAACAAATATTTAAGAGGTGGGAGATAGATCTGTGGCATAGCATGAAGAGGGGAAGCAAGGACTTGGTTTCAGTGAGGTGGGAAAAAGGAATCCAAATCCATAGGAAACTAGGCTGTACTGATGCCAGTACTCAGAAAGCAATTAATTTAGCTCAACTTTACAGTACTCTCTAAGATGGGAATAAAGGTCAAACACTACTCATCACTGGGCAATGGACTGCTCCAACTTTTGGCAGCTCCAGAATGACTCATACGAGGAACGTATCATTGCTGCATTCTTCGCCAGTGTTGCAGGAGTGACTGCATAATGTCCTCACAGCATAATGTCCTCACATTGTCCTCAGAGCATCTGAGAGAAATTCCAAGAGCAGAAGATGCTGAGGGGCTGTGGCACTGAGTAGTTGCTCTGCAGCCTGCCTCTGCCCTGAGCTCTGTCTAGGTCCAGAAAAGCTCCTAAAAGAGTCATTTGCAAGAAAGGAGCCTGGAGCGCAATATGTCCCAGTGCTACAGATCTACTAAGCTCTGTACAAATGTCCCTAGAAGAGACAACAAAAAAATGAGGAAACAATCATGCCCATAGCAAATAAACAAGCAGCCAGGCATTTCCTAAATACACATCAAGTCCAACATCACTGGAGACCCATCCTCTCTTCCACAAAACATGTCACAACCAGAGGCTGTACAAAGTCCAACTTCTACCAATACCAGCCAAAAACATATAAAGCATCTACCAGAAAAAAAACTTTTACTCAGCACTTTTTGGGGTGCAAAGTGAAAAATTTGCACAAACCTGAGCCAAAATGTGAACCTTACAATGGCCGGTGCTGTTCATGTGTTTCATGACAAATGAGCTGATGCCTTACAGCGTTTACAGTCCTCACTGACAAGCAGAAAAGGATAGGATAAGACACAAAAGCACAGAGACTTACGGATGGTCATCCTACGAAGGGAATTTAGCTCCTCTGAGTGAAACGTAGATGTGAGCTCAATCCACTCAGTCTGGATAGAGCCCAGGACCTCCCCTCTCCCAGTGAGTGCTCTGATTCTTGGGTTATTATGCAAGAGGAAGATAAGTCACATCCATCTTCAAATAAGTAAATAGATCACAACTGCATGGAGGTGCCAGCATTTCTTTCCCATTGTTCTTCTATATTCCCAATGGAAGAGATATTTACTTGAATGAGGCAGACTGAATCATCCTTGGGTGGGTGGATAGATGGACGGAGAGGGGGAACCGATCCCCCTCTATAGGTCTTTCAGTAAGCAACTGCTGCTCTCCTTAGACTGTACATGTAATTTAAGTAGCTATGAAAAATGGACAGGACCATCTGCTTAAATCCAGGTACCTGAAAGCTTGAATCAAGTGGACTGGGTTCCCCACAGGACACATGGCCCCTTTAGCAAATGCCAGCATTTCTTAATTTTTCAGACAAATACCATGGTATTGCTAATTATAGTGGGTCTGACTTTCATCTGGAATAAATTAGTAGTGTTGCTGCCAAAGACTAGCCCAGAAGAATTCATGTAAAACTGCAAGATTCTTGCAAGAAAATGAGACTGTGTTAGGTGGAGTCTTGTTGCTAGGAAGGCCTGTTGTTGAATGTTTTCATCCAAAAGATTAAAAACATGATTTCACATTACAGTCTCTGACTTAGCATGGTAAACAGCCTTCAAAACCACAATCGAGTAACAGTGCCTTTGTGCCTGCTTGCCATCAATGGCAGCCTCTTTTCTCTTTCTTTTTTTCAAAGTTATCCACAAAAATAAAACAGGATAAAACCAGAAACTAAGCACTTTTTCAAAGGTAAACATAATTTAATCTTTAAGACAGAGAACAGAAGATATGAGTTTTCTTTGACTGTGGACTTGTAATTTCACTGAAGATAAATATTTAGATAACAACCAGGGGATATTTAATTGTCAGGAACTATTATATTTAAAGAAAGTGCTAGAGATTTTCAGACTTGTTTTCCTGTGTGTGTTGACAACCCATTCCCATCATTTACACTCTGTATGACATATAAGTACAGTCACTGCTACAATTTGTAAATTGTTAACATTAGGACTGTAGGGATGGCTATACTTTCAGTTCTACATAAAAGTTTTACAGCTTTTACATCAGCATCTGGCTGAACTTCCATTACCTTAACATCCGTTATTTGTACTCCTCCTTCTCCTCGACCTCCGTATTTTTCTCTTGTTGCTCCCCTGCCTGGTTTGATCCGGGAAGCTGCCTACCCTGCCTGCTCTTGGCTCCTGTGACACTCATAAACCATGAAACAAATAAACATGGGGAAAGGATAAAAACAAAGGCATGAGGTTGTTTGGAAAATCTAACTATGTGGATCTCTCCAGCCAAGCAATGGCACCATCTGAACTGAGACATGGTATTCGCTTGTTCTTTTCATCCCCTCACTGCTCAGTTTGTGTCCTGGTCAGGACTAAGCCTTCTCATAAACGTGACTCACAGAAAATAGGATTGGTTTTGGGACTACTGGCTCATTAAACACTACTGTATTAAGTTGAGAACTAGCCCTTAGACCTGACAAACCTGCAATCGGTAGAACAAGAAAAAAAGATTCTTGAGTTTCAGGAGCTACTCTTAGAACTACTTGAGGGCAAGTTTTCCATATCTCAGCATAAGTGTAAAATAAATTCTATAATGATACTTAGTTCAAAGAGATCCTGCAAAGTATTACTAATTGGAATTTGAAATCTTTGGAGGAAAACCACCATGCAGTATCTAATAACTGGAACTGCATGGACAGAGTCTCAGGTTACCAGTCAAGCTAGAGATATGATACTAGGTGAACAGATGTAGCAAAAGAACTTCAATAAGAAATATCAGTAGATAACACATTTAATGACTTTATCAGCATGCATTTGTCAAACCTCATTGGATTTTGTGTACAGTCACAAAATCAAAAGGATCAAAAGAATGTTATTTCTCATATCAGAAAAATAATTTTACTCAGAGAATAAGAAAATGAAACCTCTTCTCTAGTAAGATGATGCAGCTTTGAAACAAATTACATATACTCTACTAATCAATAAAATACAGTTGCCAAGGCAACACTGACATCAGAAAGTGAAATACAGAGGTCTGTCTTACATAAACACATACACATACCAATATGTTATGTGAACTTTTGCAATCTAGCAGTGACTTCAAGGAAAAATATGTTTTTACAAAAGAACACATATTTTCCCAGGCTTGATAGATTCTTGTGTAAGAGCTTTTATGAGATTTTAGACAAGTTGTATTTTGTTTGGTAGCCTTTGTTCTTGTTCTTTTCTTACTGCAAACAAAGAAATGTTGGGAAAAAAATTCCTTTCAATGAAAATTAATTCTTGCTATTAAAGTGAGTTAAGACAGTAACAACTGGATGGAGGAAGAAACTCTACCCAAGTGTTTGAATATTGATCCTGAACATAGTTAAGGCTGAACAGTTTGAATTTGTGGATCTTATTTGTATTATATTATGCAGATCTCAAGGGACAAATTCTGAGTGCCAAGACTGTAAATAAGAAAGGATTTTTTTTGCACAGTACTTACAATTCTCATTACATATGTCTTTAACCTGAAGGCTCAGTTCTGCTGCCTTATTCAACAACTATTCTAATCCCACTGAGCTAAGAGGTACAAATCACAGAGTGGGATGCTATTAAGCATGAGTATAGGTGATACCAGCCAGCCTCTTCTAATCTCTAATTTTGCATTTAATTTGAAAAGTTCATGAAATGATTTCACAGCTCACTGACAGGGCCTCTCAGTACAAATGTAAATTTCTGGTACAGGCTGCTTCTTTCACTGTAGCTAAATAAAGCCCAGGTTTCCCAGCAACGTTCGCAACTCCTTGTCCCTTTTTGCAAAAACCATGGACAATACCTGCTGGTCACAGGATACCATCTCATGGCTTCCTAAATTACTGCTCACGTTTCACCTATTTGCATGCTCAACCACCTGGAGCTGGCAGATATTTTCCTAACTTGGATGCCATAGCAACCAGGGCTGAGGAATTAAGGGAGAACTATAGATGTCTATTGAATTTGCTCTGGAAGCTCAGGTGGGCAATATGAATGTAATATAAATAAATAATATGCAGCAGGGGGGTGTTCAACTGCTGCCTTAAACATCTGCCAGCATGCTCATTATCAGTACCAGGCTTTCAAGATTCTATTTTTCTGAAAGATGATTTTCAAACATTTTTAAAAAAATGAACTGGTTTAGCTCAATCAGCACCTATGTTCACTGAAAAACTCCACTGGAGACAGCCCGCTGAGATCTGTGTCAGCCTCTGAATTTTCAGTTCAGTGAAAAGGTGAAGTTAACTCATTATGCAGCTGTCTGAAGTGTTCTTGCAACGCCAAACTCGTGGTGTTTTTACAAAGAACTGAGAACATGGGATGGTGTTTTCAGGTATGTAGAAGCAATTACAGTCCAAACATAATAATGTCTTCATTCCTCATTGGGTAAAGTGATGAAAAGACTGACTGTTATGTGTGATTACCTCTTCTATTAATTTGGATGTATAAATTACACATGTTCCTACAGGTTTATGGAGTTTAAAGCACTATGTAAGGACTAAATATTAATATATGTCTAGATTTTTAATTCAGTGGCTTAGAAGCAGGAGAGGTACACATCATTGTGCCTTGTATCTATCACATTTGCTCCTGATCATCTGTATGCATATTCCTGCAAATAAATTAATACGATAGAGCTGCCTAAGTAGGTCATTAGCCACTAGTGGAGGGATGTGACACATTCAACATCTCATGAACAACCAATTTACTAAATCCTTCTTGTCTGACAGGTGAGGGCCTGTGCTCTGCTCTAGATGTACCAGCTGGGATACACAGATGCAGCAGAGGCACAGAGGAAAGGAGTAATGTCTGGATGCTATGCTCTCCTGCACTGAAAAATAAGGTGCAGAAGATGCTTTTTGCAGTTAGGGTTTAGTGTGCAAGGTCGCCAGGGACATAGGCAGAAGATAGTAAGTGCAAGCTCCAAATATTTCCCCACAACTAAGCCAGGTGGGACCATGTTGTGTAGTTTCAGCTCTACATAAGTGCTCATGGCTGGCAAAGGACTGGTGTTTCTGGTTTTCATCCCTGCATCACAAGTCCTAAAGCAAACAGTACTCCTGTTTCCCCTAGTCATGCCCAAACAGAAGGGTCATGTCATATGGACTTGGAAAGTTCAGCCTTAGCTCGTCGCAGCAGCGATCCATGAAGATGCTCCAGCCACCAAATGCCTCCTGCAAGGACCACTGCTTCCTATTCACATTCTGCTCAAACTGTTGACTGCATTGGCAGATTTCAAGACCTGAGACACTCCTAACCAGTGATTTCACCTTCTGTTTCATTTGCAATTCAGTAAGACAGTTACCACTGTTTTTACTTGTAGGTGGAAGACGACCTCCACAAAAGTGCCCTCAAAAGTCCTTTCCTTTTGTCCATAACACCCACAGATTTAACAGGAGCTTTTACGTGACAAAGGATAATTATGTTTTACTGTGTCTACTTGCCTTCAAAAGCATCAATAAATCAACAAACCAGAGGTAATTAAGGAACAAAACAATGCTAAGGGCTTGATTTAAATACGCAAACCCTAGAACATTCAGAACTTGACCTCAGCTCATCCTGTCCGTCCCTCTGTACAGAAGTGTTCTTTATACAGCGAATGAGTTTAGCTCGTCTGGATGCGTTTGGTGGATGGAAACTGAGTTCAATGTAGCTCCCTTGGCTTTTATCTTCTAAAATCGGAATCCTATTATTATTTTAACTTTACAATCATTTCATTAAAGCAATGTCTTGGCCAAAATAATTTGCTTGGGTGGCCTGAATACCCCCATAATTTTTATGAGGTGACCTTTCTGCTAAGTTCAAGAAACCATGCGTGATCACTAGATTTGGGTAGGAGTTTTGCCTGTGAGGATTATGAATACACTACAAGCAAAGCTTACTTGATTTATATTGAAGGTGCAAAACAAGTAGCCATCAACTTAATGCCACTTAATGCTGAAGGCTTTAAAGAGTCACATAAAGTCATTCTTTTTTTGAGACAGCAAAAAAATCATGATTCAAAGTTAGGGTTGTAAATGAATAAGTAAATCACTGTGGCATTGCATTCAGTTGGCCTCTACTCCTAACTCATTTGGTACATAACAGCTTTGCTGCTATGTCCTGCACAGATATTCAGTGGGAGGTTTTATAATGTTCCACAGCCTACAGAGCTCCTTTTTTTTTTAATGTAATGTTCTGTTTTTAACAATATCTGATAAGAAAACAAGAAGCAGCTGTAGCTCTACCAGCTAGCCCATGCTTATCATGTACTGTATGGCGAAGTATAAAAGGACAACATTCATTAAAATATGGGATAATAACAAGGGGTGTATAATATGTTATGAGATATTTTACCTATAAGAAGTAGCACACTCAGGAAGGCACCTTTGTGGCGGCTACGTGAGGGATGTTTTGAGGTAATGAAGAGACTTAAGGGCTGACTAATAAAAATGTAAGGACTGCGCAGGCAGTAGCCGAATGGCTGGAGCCTGAGCACACCATCCTACAAATCCTTACAGAAGATGAAGGGCTGGGGGCTGGCAGTCCCCATACACGCTACAATCTACCAGGAGAATGCAGTCCCATTGGATGAAAGAAAAAGTTTGTGTCAGCCTAGACCACTTTTTTTTTCCCTCTCATGCCCAAATGCATGATTAAAGAGAGACACTGGACTTACACTGTATCTGTTCACCAGCACTATCTCATTAAGAGTCATCTCAATGAGCAAGACAGTCCCTCTCAAGGACCCCATGATAAAGTCAGATCTTTTAAAAACTCACTGGGGCACTAGATTTGCTCTATGTCATAGACCAGTGGCATACCCAAGGAAAAGAACTGCTGCTTCACCTGAAACCCATGGCATTACCCACTGCCTTCCTAAATTAGATATATCAAAAAACAGGAAAGGATCAAACTCAATTAATCAAAAGCAAAACCAGCTACCCCTCTGGCAAGGTCCCAACAAGAAACTGTTCTATGGAAGGATAACCAAAACATGTAGAGTCTGCAAAGGAGGCTAAGAAAATTAAGGAAATAGAAAATGTCACAATTATTCTGAATTCCTGTAAACTTACAAATCAGAGGTCAATACATGAGTAACAAAGAGATGTCTGATAGCCATAAGCACATCCTCAAAAAACAAAGAAAATGAGTGCTCATCAAGACAGCACGATGAGCAGTGAAGCCAAAGAACCTGAGTGGGCTGAATGACGCCACAGGGCAATAGTACAGGATGCTGTTCAGAAGGGAGGGGATGCCGGATTTACTCTTGGGATACTGTTTAGGCACAATGCTTAAAGTCTCCTACTGATCTAAAAAAATACTTAATACGTGAAGCTTCCTTGGTGGTTGGGGTAAAGTAGAAGAACTTTCTTTCCCACTCTGCCAATGAAGAATGCCTTGACTGTACTAAGTGGTTATGTCTGGGAAAATGGATGTGACGAGAGAGACACAAGACTTTTCCCTTTCTCCAGGCTGGTTATGTTACCTTGCATTGTACTTGGCATAGTAACCATTAACAGAAGACACTGTGCAGACACTGAATGACACAAAATTAAGTAGTACTGTCAACTAAAAAAACATTTTCTCCTGATTTTTGCTAAATCTCAGCAGTGAACTGACTAGGAAACATATCCCTCCCTCCACTCTTGTTTCATCATAGGAACATGTTGTCACTGATTTCCTGCAACATGAAGGCAGATGTCTGTAGATATGCCTGGTATATAACAAGCAACTGTCACACCATGATATGAGACTAATTGAAGGCAAGCACCTTGATAGATAGGTGGGCAGAGCACACGCAAAAATAACAGTAAGGTAAAGACACTGATGTACAGCATATCGCTGCTGTCTTTATCATGCTTGACAAGCTCTTTATTCTTCACAAATAAAAAAATACCAAGAATTGTGGCTATTTTAGGAACAAATGTCAGAGGAAAGCTGTATCATCATCCTAGTGTTCAGACCTCATGTGCTGAAGTGGGATGAGCTATTTCAGCACGCGCTGCACACTGAAAACAGACTTTTCCCCCAGACCTTTCACAAATTCTTTCCCCCCTCTTCAGTAACAGTTCCCACCATCAGCCAAGCTACTGACAGGCTACAGAGACCTATACCCTTTTCTGTCCATTCCCCTTCAGACCCCTTCAAATCCAAAATATGCCTGCCACTAGTGGAAGCAGAATCCACAACTTTCAGCTCACTGAGACCCAGGAAGAAGCAGCAAACCTCTGGCTGTGTGTAGTGGCACAAACAGGAGCAGGACGTGCTGGGCTGCCCGGCATGGTCTGGTCCCTTCAAAAGGTGCCAACAACCCTAACCAGAACAGGATGTTGGTATAACGTAAAGAATCCACTTTTTTTTTTATTCCCAGTTGTCCCTACCATCAGTCACCATGCCCCCTCCCCCTAAGTAAATGAAATCAATCAGCAGGGATTTCTGTAAAATACATAAAACAGTCATCTTCCAGACTCTACCAGAAGATAAATGGTTCCAGACATTGGACTGCAGCCATTTTCCCACACATGCTACAGTGTTTTGTCATCCATATTGGGCCATAATAGTGAGTGGGGTTTGGTTGTTGTGTTGGTTTTTTTTCCTCAGTTAGCAGCCAATGCTTCTGCTTCTGACTTGTACATGAAAACCACTGCAACAAGAGTAATTTTTTTCTGTGCAATTTGTAATAGAACAGTTTCATTCCAAATAATACAGTCTGGGGTCTTGTACAGAACTTTGACACTTTTTTGCTACAGCTAATATCGTCTTATTGCTCTCAGCTGGAGCTTCACAAATCGTTTTGGAATTGAAGCATAACACCCCAATATGAGCCATTGAACTGAAATGAGCACGGAAGTATGAGCAGTGCAAACCTCATCTGAGAACCTGCTAACAAGAAATAACAGGATTGCTTGCAATATCTCAAGCTCGCTTTTGTGCTAGTGTCAAAAGAGGATACAAATACATAACAAAAGATGCACCAAAATGTGAGTTTACAATTAATTTTAACGTATTTTAAAGCAAGTCCTTAACAATCTGTTAACATAAAATGCACTTTGGAAAGAACCATGGGGCTTTTTCATTATTAAGAATGTGCATCCAAATTCTATCCTTAATTAAATCACGAGCAATTTTATTAACTGCAGTAGACTTAAACCTGACTTACATCAGCCTAAGTGAGTGTAGGATTTAGCCCCGAGGTGTTTATACACTGTAGTTCCAGTTAGTTTAGATCTCTTTGGGTGGGAACTCCTTTCCCCTTTCCAGAAAAAATATTCTTGCCTACCCCTTTTCACCTCACAACTGGGGCCAAAGCAGTCTTTTCTTCTAAGATATTTCTCAGAAAGGTTATGAGCAAATTTTACCCTCGATAGGAGATGATCTTATTAAACAAAATCACGCTCTGAAGTGATGGACACCAGCAGTTTTCAAATTTGTTTACAAGTTTTTAAACAAGCCACCTCAGATAAGCTTATTTACACTGTGAAAATAAACAAAAGACTTTAAGTAAAAGCTATTTTATAAAGGAGCTACTTCTGCCTGTTTTCAAAGCTGAAAAGCGCTTCCAAAGAGTACTAGCTGCTGTATGAAACATCCTTGCTACAGTATAGAAACTTACTGTCCACAGATATCCTTGGGCTTCACTGTATCTTTGAACCAAAATCACTTTCTTCTGCACTTCATTTTCTGCTCTCTTGCAATCGGATTCCCAGTTCCTGACAGATGGCTCCTCTGTCACCGAGTGCTGCTTCCGCCTCCTTATTGCTGCCAGCTAATACTTCCACGATGCTTAGCTGTTGTCTGCGGAGCTGTGCTCTACATCATTTCTACTCTGATCAATGCTCCGCTTGGTTTTAGGTTGGTTTCTAGTCCCGCCTCCTGCTCTTGAAGAACGAAAACTCACAGATGGATTTTCTATAAATCACCCCTTTTAACACAGTGGCTGAGCAAGTATGGCAAATGCTACAGCTAAGACCTGCTGCTCTACTTGAAACTTCAAAAACAATTCCTCATCTTAATGATGCACACATGAAAGTTAATCATGTACTAAAATCACTAATACTGAAATACGGTGGCCGGATAATTGTGACCTTCAGGGCTTAGAAGTTGATTAATGTAATACAAAACTCCTCTCTGTTCCAGAGGGGGAATATGGCAAAACATATCGTCTCAGTGAACTGCTTTATATAGTGTTTTGCTTTGAACAGGAGCCTGTCATTCTTACTAAGATAAATTTACACTTGCAATACAGAGCTTTTTGACAGACTAACCCAGTGTACATACTGTTTAGGCTAGCAGCCCTAAGCTTGAAAGAGCCTTTACCATTGTAGCAGCTCTTTTGAAGTGTGGGCAGGAAACACTTTTATTTTCTGCACAGCGCTGAGTGCGCTATACAGGGCTGAACTCATTATCATGTTTAACAAAGCGTGCAGTACAAAAGCAAGGTGGTATCATAAAACCAGCGCCGCGAACTTTGTTCCCATGAACAGAGCAAAACAGAGACGAGTTTCTGTAAACGGTAAGCTGTTTTAATCCTCCACCCTCCAGATCTTCTTAAGAAACTGTGCTGTGGAAATTAAAAATGACTGAGCAGATCTCAGTGGGCTGCAAAATCCTGAGGTCCTTGTCTTTTGTTTTTCTATGGTGAGAGCCATAGCCCAGCTGAAAGTGCTGGCAGGGCTAAAACCAACACCGCCCTCAGTAACAGTTGACTCATGGTGGCTCATGTGGTCCCCCAGCTGCTGCCCATGGTGAGGGGTGGCTGAGCTGCTGCCATCGGCTCGATGGATGAATCTGTGAGTTTCAGCTCTGCCAGTGGCATGCAGGGAAGGGTGCAAAAGCAGCGTGTCCTGGGAGTGGCTTTTCCCCAGGTGTGCTACTCAAATCCCACCCAGCAGGGCTGCGCCGGCCCGCTACTGGAGCTGCACCAAACTTGTGTGAGTGGATCTCGTCCCTTTTTGAAGTCTCTCCCACCCAATCCTCACATGTTCCAAAAATGTAGTAGAAAAACACCAAAAAAAAGCACTTAGATCTGCTTACACCAACTCTCTAACCACTGTATTACATCCCCCGCAGTTCTCCCAAGTTCAGTCTTTCCACACGACAGACGACCTCACAGGCTTCTGTTAGATCCCATTTATCTCTCTTTTTGCTCTAAGCTGAAGAATCTCATCTGTTTCACGTCGGGGCTAGTCAGCCTTGCTGCTCGTCCCCATGTCTACTACTGGTCCCATAAAGTCCTGTGGTCAGACTGCTAGTTCATATGATAGAAGCTGATGTTACAGCCCTGGAGCTCAAGGCTCGCTCTCAGTCTGCGACTGCTGTTTCTGGAAATGGGAAAACAGTCTCATTTTCTTTGCTTACAATTCAGTAGACAGGAACTGAGGATGGTCAGTTGTCGTTTTGCAATCTAACAGCTCTCCACAACCACTCCACAAGTAGTCTGCACACAAGAATCTGAGAACATCACCACCAGACTAATATCCAAATGGTTACTAGCCAGGCAGCTTAGAAGAAAGCGGTATGGACTAAGTAGCCAGGAATGCTCTGAGCCGAGGGCAACATCACTCTAAATACTGCAGCCACTACTCTCTTAACCAGCAGCTGTGAGACACAGGTCCTGGGCCCCGGTCCAAGCAACTGTGACTCAGATTTGAAGTGCTGCAACGACAGTGCTCTCCTGTGGATGCACTGGTTGATCACTGCCAGTAACTTGACGATGGAGAGTGAAACGTGCAGGGGACAAGCACCATATATGCTTATGGTATATGATAAATCTGCTTTCCAGGTGCTGCTGTACATTCAATACTTACCAGCTGTCAAACAACACGACTCAATTAAAATTACTTGCTTGACCTTTAAAATGTACTTGAAAATCCATAAATTAGACCAATCAGTACTACATATCCATTTGAATAATGACAGAAACTTGAATCTCTAGCAATGGCTGTAAGAGGAGATTAAAGGCATGATACCACAGTGTGACATGTACTTTATGAACCCACGATTGGGATCTTCCAAGGACTTTTAAAGAGCATTTCGTCTAGTGCCTAGAGTAACATTTATGACACATAGGACAAGATTTCATCTTTCTCTGCCCTGAGACTGTTGGCCATTCCATGAATAACAAGAAAAAAAGCTGACTGCAGGTGAAAAGGAATATATGCACTCTGCATCACCTTCCATTTACTTTGTTTCCAGACAGTGCACCGACTATATATCTAGTAAAGCAGCAAAAACACAATAGCATAGATGCTGGTTTATGAGGACTGTTTCTTTCTGCAAATCTTCCCCTACTGGGCCACAATATTTGCTAATTGTGAACACAGCCCTACAGGAATCCAGTATGGCTGAACACAAGATGGCCATGGAATGGGCTCAGGCCCTGGAAACCAGATTATTTTCACTGCTGGTTCTCTCTCTGGCTCTGTTTTGGACCACTCTACTAACCTTTGGTAGCACAGACATTGTCCTGGGGATGAAAGACAGTAGGATAGTTCCTCCTGCCACTACTGTGTGGATACTGCAGCCCTCACTTCTCCCTCACTTGGAGATAGTTTTGAGATCCGCTGAGACTGGACATCATGAAAAAATCAGACTTCTTCCCAAACTGTATCTCCACAGGTCAGATTGCCAATTGGTCCCATTATCACTTACAAAGATATTAAAAAATGTCATCTGAAGTGAAAGACTTGGAGACTTACTGATTTATTCAACTGGTAGGATGACCCTTTGCATAGAAGGTACAAGGACAGAGATTAGGGTGCCACAGAGATCTTCATCTGGTCCCTCTGACCTGTAGCTTCTCCCTCTGCTGACACTTGGAGAACCACCAGAAGAAACATGAGCAAGTATTTTGGTGGGTGAACTTTTGGTAGAGGAAAACCTTTCACCTTGATGTAAAGAGCTGCTTTGCAAGGAGCCAGGACTCCATCCAAAGACTTTCACCGCTCACAGATTGTGATGAAAGTATGGCAGAGGGAGCAACCACAGAGCTCCAAGTGAAAGCTCTAGTGAAAGTCTGCCCTGCATTGTCCTCAGAAAAGCTGGATCATAAAATCACAGGTCTCTGTGGTAATTCAGGATGGAAAGGACCTCAGGTCATCTTAAGTCCAACAGTCCCTTTGCTTTGTTGACCCTGCTAAAACATCAAGTTCACAAATAGTTTCAGCTCCCCACAACCACACTGGGAGGGAAGGAGAGGGACTATATTACTTGTCATTTACCCCAGTGACTTGTAAATAAAAAATCTCAGCCTTCTCCATGCAACCAGGATGGCTATGCTAGCTTGGCCCTGCACTATTTTGGGAGCTGAATAAATTCAGTATGTCAAATCTTCTACCATGAGGCTGTCAGGGGAAAAGTTTTAATAACTTAAAAGCACTTTGACTGCAGTGTATTTGCTTATAATACAGTAAACAGAATTACTAAAACCTTGTATTTTGCATCATAAAACTCAAAGATACTCAAGAACACATTGTTTTTTCTTACTGTCAGATTTTGGTTTGCTAAGAGAGCATGCATGAGCAGCTAGAAAGACTTGGAAATATCTTGAGACCCTTGAGAAGAAACAAGAGGTATGAGGACACTTCTGGAAAGATGAGCAATATGAAGATGCTCCTTTATGAAGACGAGCACTTGCGACTCCCTGCATCTCCTCTCCACTGCTCTGTAGCCTCTCTCCTCCAATGACCAGGACCTCCATCTTCAGCTGAAACTTCTTCACAGATGGGCTGGCTACATGGCCCTTCCACTTAGAGGCTTTTTACTTCTCACTGGTGTTTACCCTCCAGCTGCAGGCAACGAGAGCAGTCTGGAGACTAAAACACAGTTTCAGTCATATTTGATACAATACACCATTTCCCCTCTAACAGCTTTTCTGAATCCACTGACACAACTGGAACTGGGGCTGGCTCATGCAGACAAGGCCCCATGGCACCACTTCACTTGCCTCTCCTGTGGAAATACACGTCTGGCTGGAGCTGACGGCAGGGCTGCTTTGCCAGGCCATGTTTTGGGAGCGACTTGCAATTATTCTCCAGTCTGCAAACACATTCAAGCCTTTGATCTCCTCCGTTGCTCCCAACTGCCAGGCTCCCAGATGATGCCAGTACTTCCTGCTGCTGCCATCCCCTAACTGCCATGTGACCGCAGACCGAGTCGCCCGCAGAGGAAGGGCACGGGGAACCGGTGCCCCACTGCTTGCCGCTTTCCTTTCAATCCCCTTTTATTATGGCACGTCCTGGGCTAACCCTGGCATACTCTGGAGGAGAACTTGAGGCAAAGGTTTTATTTTGTGCTACCAGGACCAGGCACACTCAGTCCTCAGGTTTCCCCTACAAACAACACTCATGTATTTCCCAAAAGATCATGAAATGTTCAAAAGTTACAGAAATGAAGGAACACTAAGTGCTGCATAACATGGATATGCTGTCAGCAGAAGAGACAAGGGCAAAGGAAAAATAGTATCTTTGCTCTTACTGTTTGAAACTCTGCATCAAAACGGATATTTCAAGGTAAAATTGAAAGAAAAAAAAGATTTGAAAACTTCCCATCTAAAGCAGAAAATTTGTAGTGATAATACATTGAGTGGAGATTTTTTTTTTTCCTGGACAGTTTTCATCTAGTCGATGCTCTTATTAAAGATTTCCGTTCCCCAAAGTGACCCTGAACTATCTGCCATCCATTTACTATCACAGTAGTTATGGGCAGTAGGACAGTTGTACTACCTCCACTTGATGAAGAAGCCCTACACTTTTGCATTTTAAAATAAAACACATTCTTGGAAGGATCAAAATACGTATTACTTTACTTATTCTTCAGGACAACTTTTCTTATTTATACTTGGTATAATATACATTTAGCTTTTGTAAAATATACATTTAGCTTTTCAGAGTCTTTCTTGTGCTGGAAAATCTCTGAAGTTTACATGGCATATCTCTATGTCACATATGTTCCTTTTAATAGGCAATATAAATGTTTTTCAACTCTTAACTCTACATCTTGAGTCTCACTCACAAAAGTCAAGCAGCATCTTTCTGCTTTACTCATCACATGACCAAACAAACGATGGCTGATCTGCTCACTTGCTTTGCTGCAAAGCAGGGGCTCCCAGAACCTAGCCCAAAGCAAATCACTTTGGATTGATCAAACCTGGGGGTAAACCTCATCCCAATTCCCAGTAGTCTTCAATAAGCTCTGTTCCCTAATATTTTTCCCTTCCCAGGGACTAGCTTGGTTCAGGAGCATCACCTCTTCTTTGCTTCTCCACTCACAAGCTGGGACATGGGAGAGTGCAGCCATACACTCCTGCTATCACAATCCATTGGGACGTGACCCAGGAGCCTGAAAATGGCACTTACTGCACCTCAGTGACAGCAGCCCTGCTTAACTTGAGGTTCAGTTTGTGCATGGTAGATGCACAGCATTTCATTAGATTGTTCAAATGCTTCAAAGAGCTCAGAAGTAAAAATTCTTGGAACTGCTGCGTGCGTCAAGCTTTTTAAAAAGTTTATATTAAAATGCCAATCACTGGCTTGCTTCAGGGGAGGAAAAAACCCTTGTTTTCAGCAAAAAGTTAATTGTGTGTCCTGAAAATCGGTAATTAAAACCAACACTTATAGACAATAATCATCTGGAGTGCTAATTTCTTTCTATACATAAAAGGCTTAAAAAGGACAGAATAAGAGAGAAAAGTTCAGCATTAGCAAGACCAAATACACCCAGGTCTGGCTCAGGAACTCTCCTGCAGGGAAATGAAAGCTAGAAAATTTATTTTTGTTGCCATGAAGAAAAGTTGGATTTCTGCTGCTACATGCCTGCAATGTTTAAAATGACCTCGGCCACAAGCAAACCTGAAAAAACCCAAGAACTATCACTGTCCCATGCACTTCATCACGGACATGTCAGAGAGAAGTGCCATCACCGTGCGAAGAAAACGCAGCTGCTACTTTTAGTGCAACAATACAAGCCTGGAAACAAAGAATATGATTTCCAAAATCAACAGCAGAAGTAATTTCTGCCAACAGGATGTAATTACTCCTCCTGTAAAAGAGCTGTGGAACAGTTAATGGTTTCAAGCACTAATACCTATGGAAACAGAGCCTTCCCCAAATACCCAGCCAAGTGCTAGCTTACCGTTGGTTTGGGGAGCAGTAAATGGCCAAGAATACATCCTGTAACGCCTAAACCTACATGAGTCCCCTTCCAAACGCTATTCAAGCTTGACTGCTGAAGTTTCTGAAATCAGGTACAATTGTTGACCAGAGGGAAATTTCTTCCATCTCTCAAAGGAGCTGTAGTTAACACATTGACTGTACCACAGCTCTAAGGACAGGATTTCCACCACTATATCTCAATGCCAGCTCTGTGATTATTTCAGGTAATTTATCTGACAAAAATTCTCTATTCCCAAAGACCCTGTTTAGGAGTAAGCAGGATCTGAGAGTATGGGAAGTACATTGAGCTAAATGCAGTAGGAATATGGCACCTCAGAGTTGATATGCTTCTGATATTAATCTTCTTAAGGTCTGATCAAAACACATTTCCAGATCAGAAACAAGAAGCATCATTTAAAGGCAAAACTATTTTAATTATGGCCAGTATCCTCCCAGCATCCAAAAGCAAGCATTTGAAAAGTGCGTTGTGTGAGGTGTGCCAGGCCTTAAATATCCCACGGTAACTCAACTCTTACACTTACATGCTAAAATTCATAACTGTATATATGAAAACAGAGCAGTAGAACTCTCCACAAAGCTTCTCCTGTGGTAAGATTTCTACTAGTTATCCTACTGCAGACTACAGCTTGGGAGGAGACAAGTGTCCCAGCACCTTTTAGTTCTTTTCTGCCAAAATATGAAGTTTCCACAGCATATCCATATGCCTCAGACCTCTAGCCTTCTGCAATGAAATCAACTCTACGCAAGGCTAGAAGGCTCACCTCACCTCTTACAGATTATCATGCATTTCCCAGAGATTTTAAGATGGGATTCATTGAAATAAAGAAAGGTGCTGCTTATCATGAACATCAATTACCTGGATAAGGGGACAGAGTGTACCCTCAGCAAGTTGGCTGATGACACCAAACTGGGAGCACTGGCTGATTCCCCAGAAGGCTGTGCTGCCATTCAGCGGGATCTCGACCGGCTTGAGAGTTGGGCAGAGAGGAACCTCATGAGGTTCAACAGGGACAAGTGCAGAGTCCTGCACCTGGGAAGGAACAACTCCATGCACCAGTACAGGCTGGGGGTCGAACTGCTGAAGAGCAGCTCTGCAGAGAGAGACCTGGGAGTCCTGATTGATAATAAGCTAAATATGAGCCAGCAATGTGCCCTCGTGGCCAAGAAGGCCAATGGCATCCTGGGATGCATCAAGAAGAGTGTGGCCAGCAGTTCAAGACAGGTTCTTCTCCCCCTCTACTGTGCCCTTGTGAGGCCTCATCTGGAGTCCTGTGTCCAGTTCTGGGCTCCTCAGCTCAAGAGGGACAGAGAACTTCTGGAGAGAGTCCAGTGCAAGGCCACGAGGATGATCGGGGGACTGGAATGTCTTTCTTATCAGGAGAGGCGGTGGAACTGGGGCTGTTTAGTCTGGAGAAGACAAGATTGAGGGAGGATCTTATTAATATTTATAAATATCTAAAGGGTGGGTGTCAGGAGTTTGGGACATCCCTTTATTCTATGGTATCTAGTAATAGGACAAGGGGTAATGGGATGAAGCTGGAACACAAAAAGTTCCATTTAAATATAAGAAAAAACTATTTCACTGTTCAGGTGAGGGAGCCCTGGCACAGGCTGCCCAAAGGGGTTGTGGAGTCTCCTTCCTTGGAGGTCTTCAAAACCCGCCTGGACATGTTTCTATGCGACCTGATCTAGGTGAATCTGCTTTTGCAGGGGGGTTGGACTAGATGATCTGTAAAGGTTGCTTCCAACCCCTAACATTCTATGATACTATGATTCTATGATCACTGAAGACCGTCTCTAAAGACTTAAGTTTTTCTGCATAGCCCTGCTTCCAACATCAGAAGGAAAAAATATGCTTACATGCTGAAAATTCACCTGAGAAACTGCTCTGGAGTTTAACAGGCTGTAATCAAGACATCAGAGGTTCATTCTAAACAAGCATTTAGGGGCAACAGGCACAAATCCTTGATGTTAGCAGTGACAGTAGGTATGTGATTCTCTCATCCTCACATCAACTGAAGAGAAAGCAAAGAAGTCTGGTTTGTGACTATTTCACAGGGTAAATTTTCACTTTTAAATATGTGAAGACTATATTTGAGTAAAATTCAGCATGCCTTAAGTATGAAACATTGTCTTTCTGATTTTTCAGAAACTCAACCCGTTTGATTTTTTTGGTAAGTTATGTTATTGACAAATTTGGGTTTTTTCATCACACACATGCACAAACCCCTTTACTAACTGATGATACTTCTGTCACCATGGTACTCCAGATCTTTAACCATGCTTTAGAGAGGAGGAAAAAAAGGAAGAAAATCAAAGACTGCTAGTACATTAGGCATCTTTGGGCAAAGAAAATTATGCTTTGTCCCAAAGTAATTTCCTGCACAGTGAGATTTATGGATCATTATTATGTACATCAGTGCTAGGAAGGTACCCGGACTCCTCAGACAATTGATTACAGCCAATGCAGCCGAGGTAGAGGCCACTACTGGGTTTTAGAAATGAAGGGCCTGAGCACAAGGGAATGGAGAGAAGGGATTTTTCTGAAGAGTTGAAGACAGTGAGATTGTATTTCATTTACATCATGGTAGTACCTACTGGGATGTACAAATTAGACATAATTTTGTATGCCAAAAGCGTATGAGGCCACACTAGGCCTTGTCCTGCTCTTAAGTCTCTTGGCAAAAGCAACAAAGACTTCCTAGCACAAAAAGACCACACTGTGGTTTTGTTTTCAAACATCACTTCTAGGAAAAATAAGGGAAAACAAAAGCCCTCTGCAAATTATTCTGTACCCATGGACAAGGCTGAATGGTTTCATGTGAGTCATTTTCAGTCTTTGCAGGCTTGGCATTTGTGGTATGAACTCAGAAAAGTCATTACTGGTAATTTTGTCATTTCAAGTGTTTGTAACACATGAGAAATAAAGTGTTTTTAAAATGAGAAGTTAGATCCTAAGCACTTGAGGGACACTTACAGATCAACTTCTTACAACTTCAACCTAGAACCATTTCACTATGTTTAAAAAATAATTTCAGATGCTCTAAGTAAAGCAAAGTATCCAACATTTAACGTGAGAAAGAGGTTTTCAAACAAAACGGAATGCTACAACAAGTGTGACACCAATGGAGATTATATGCTTTCCTCTTGTTCACTTGAATGACTGCCTGTTTTGTTGCATTAACTCAAAGTGAGCCTGCAGTCCAGTCATATCTTTTCTATGTTCTTTTCTACAATCATGCGAAAACAAGAAGAAAAGGCATCATGTCTGTAATAATTCTTCAGGAAAGTTCTTTTTCATTATAAGTACTCTAAAATATTTATCTCATGGTCAAAGGAATATTAATACTGATGTTCTTATTGACATATAGGAACAGCTTATCTGAACTCTGATGAAGAGCTACCGATGAGCTTCATTTTTGTTTGCTATATTTTAATGACTGCTGTTATAAACCTGTCTGAACAGGGAAACTGAAATCAGAAAGAAAATGTAAGAATTGAGATGTATTTCAAGCACTCATTTAGATTTATAATCAATGAAGCAGGCATATGCTTTGATGGTCTGAGCAGTACCTGAGTGTCTCCCCTTGCCCTTCCCAGAACAACTGTCTGACAGTGCCATGGAAGAGACACAATGTACTTTGAGTCTACACTAACCAAATTATCAAATAAAATTAAGGGTCGGGACTCCAATGAGCATGTCAACAAATGAGGCTGATTCACAATGGATTTCCAAGCAGTTTTTTTCCATAATCTCTCTCCAGTGCCAATATTTTGGTGTCTTGTGTGAAGCTGCACAATAACAGTCTTTCTCTCAGAAACTGTTAAAAGTTTCTCCTCGATAAAGGCGCATCTGTTGACACAAACCCTAGAGGCACCAGTTGTGAAATCGCCGCACCTCTGTCAAATTAATCTGAAATCAGGCTCCAGATTTATTGAGGGTGTGAAGTGTTTGCATAAGCCTTGTTTCAATAGGGAACCAGCAAAAACATCTACTGATTTTATTTAAAAAAAAAAAAAGAGTTTTCCATGGCTTTATGCAGCGACTGTGAAGTCCTGCAGCTCTGGGCATTGCCTGCTAGAGACTGTGAAGCCCTTATGTCTGCCCTGGCCCCAGCTGTTCAAACCCAATGAAATGCTGAAAATGAGAAATCCATGGGTCCACAAATCTTGCCAGGAGCTGCTCCAGTGTGGGCTTCCCACAGGGTCACAGCCTCCCTCAGACACCCACCCGCTCCAGTGTGGGGTCCTCCTCGGGCTGCAGGTTCCCCCGTGGCCTCCATGGCTTCAGGCGCAGGGCCTCACCATGGGCTGCATCATGGCCTGCAGGGGAATCTCTGCTCTGGTGCCAGGGCACCTGCTCCTCTCCTTCCTTACTGACCTTGGTGGCTGTGGAGATGTTGCTGTCACGTAGTCTCACTTCTCTCTCTCGATGTAGTTTCTATTGTACAGGGTTTTTTTCCTCCCGTCTTAAATATATTACTACACAGGTGCTACCACCATCAAAGATGGCCTTGGCCCTGACCAGCAGCAGGTCCCTCTTGCAGCCAGCTGGAATTGGCTATTTGGGACACAGGGAAGCTTCTAGCAGCTCTTGCAGAAGTCACCCCTGTAGCCACCCTGTTGCCAAAACCTTGCTGTGCAAACCCAGCACACCTTTTTATGTTCCTTTATCTTCTGCTGTATGGATTAATTAAATATTTTTGTGTCTTCTGCAATCTCTGTCAGGTTTTCCACAGATTATTAAACAGCATAACTATGTCACACAATTCCTAAAATAAAATTTCAGAGGAGCCTAATAAAAAACAATGACCTTAGCAAAAACGTGTTTATATTCCTCTCCTTGTATTGCTCTCAAGTACTTGGCAAGCTTGTGGTCATATTTTCTATTAAGATTTGGGGACTGTGAGTTTAAGTCTCTTCTGGCTAGTGTGCAGATACCTCAAAGCATTAAAGTATTATGCCAAATGTGTCAGTTTGTCCTTTGACAGCTGTTTTGCAAGAAACTAGTGATCAGGTAGTCTGTGCCCAAATAGACAACTTTATCAGGTCAGTGCAGAAGAGGATTTTGTCTTTTGTGCTTCACAGGGATAGAGTATTCAGGGAAGAATCAAGCAAAATAGTGTCATGAGCTCTTCCTGGGACTTGTCCTTTATCACAGGTAGCTAAATAAATATAGAATCACGGAATCATTTGAGCTGGAGAAGACTTTTAAGATCAAGTCCAATCACTAACCTAATACTACCAGGCCCACCACTAGACCATGTCCCTCAGCACCTCCTCTACATACCTCCAGAGATGGTGGACTCTACCACCTCCCTGGGCAGACTCTTCCAGTGCCTAACAACCCTCTCAGTGAGGAAGTTCTTTGCAATATCCAATCTAAATGTCCCCTGGCGCATCTTGAGGACATTCCCATCACTGTCCCATCACTTATTACTTGGGGGAAGAGACTGACCTCCAACTTGCCACAACCTCCTTTTGGACAATTGTAGAGAGCAAGTAGGTCTCTCTTCAGTCTCCTTTTCTCCGGATTAAACAACTCCAGTTCCCTCAGACACTCCATATAAGACTTGTGCTCCAGACCCTTCACCAGCTTCATTGCCTGTCTCTAGACATGTCCAGCCCCAGCTCCAGTGGATGTCACTCAGCTCCTGTGGCCAAAGCTCAAGGAGAAGCCAAATCCTTATCTTTAACGTATTCCAGTTAGTAGGCAGCCCTGAGAGCAACCCCAGGTGTTCACACACTCTCTAATCCCATTAGGACTTTTTAAAAACAAGTTGGGTTTTTTTCCTTGGTGTCACAAAAGTTACAGTTAATGGGTTTGCAGTTATTAGGCAGTTAGAAAAGTTATTAGCACTTTGCAATTTGCTGCCTGAAGTATAGCAAGAGACAAGCACCAAGGTCCTTGTGAGTTCCACAGCTGCTGTGATTTTTCCATATGAGGAAAGAACAGTTGCCTGAGGCATTTGAGAGACATGCAAGAATACAAGAACAGTTTATTAATACTGGAAGTGAATTTGCAATTACTGAGAGCAGACGGTCAGCTCGCACAGTGAATGAACCTGAAACCACCTAGACTTACAGGACTACTGCAAACATTGAAACAGTACCAAATTCACAACAAGAAAACTTACGTTCTCACAGTCAGAGGTTCAACTCAGATGTCGATCCTATATACAGTGGTTTAAATCCAGATAAAGCTGACAATATTAAACTGAGTGGGTGGATTTACTCCACAGTAAATGCTCCTTCTTTTTACTAGCATATATAACTCTTAGAGCAGCCAAAGCTAAGCTAAAATAATTACTTTAATGTAATAACCATATCAACATCATTAATAATGCCAGGAATCAAGCTAATCCTCCCTTATACTACTGTATTTGAGATGTGGTAGCAGCATTAACAAGAATAGCAATGTGGAGCTGAAGTTACATGACTAAGTTTTGGATTACTCTATACTCCATTAACAAAAAATAGCCATGCATACATTGTTTTAACAAATGTACCTGTGATGCACTCCAGAGTTTTTGAATTCTTTCCATATACACACTGCTTGTAAAGATTCTGTGAAAGAGCTTAATAGAGATGTATATCTTGAGAGCACACTTCAGTGCAGCTCATGGACAAATTAGAATTATTATTGCTATAGGCATGTAATACTATGCATGTGCAAAGGGAAGGGCTTCCTTAATAGCACGTGCCTTTCAGCCTACATTTCAGCTTGCCAGCTCTACATTTGCCTAAGCAAATAAGACTGTAATTATCCAGAAAAAAGAAGTGAGGCTTTAAGCAAAGAGTTCTGTTGTGTGGCTCTTTCTCCATGTGTTCACAGAGTGAACTCCCAAGGGCTGAGCAGGCCTGAGAGGACCATGCAGTCACCCTCCAGCATCAAGTTTCAGCATCCCAGCTGAGCACCTCTGGACTGCAAGTGGTGAAGGAACTGCAGGTTCATTTGACCTGCAGTTTACAGGTCTTTGTGAAAGGGTAAACAAGTGCTTGAACCTTATGTGGCAGCCAAAGGCTACCAGACTTGCCTGTTCCTTGAGTCAGAAGGTAACTGCACCCTGGACTTGCAGTAGCACTCTGAAGACCAGATAAAAGGTTGCAACAGAATGAATGTCAGAAATAAGACATATCTGATGGAATAAAACGTCTGGCAATAGTATTTTCAGAAGGGGAAGAGATGTTGGTTTCGTGAGACTTCTGACCAGTACAACTTACTGACCAAGGAACTGTGATAATAGATTCCTCCAATCCAAACCAACTGCTAACAAAGGACTTTAAAATTTTGCCTGGTTTTCTCTCCCAGAGCTGAAGGTGCATGAACTTTCCCTTGCAAGCAGTATAGAATTTAAATTTTCAGAATTTAAATTTTCAGGGATATACTTATGGCATAAAAGCTCAGGTTTACATCATACAATCAACTTTATTCCTTTTTTAAGCCAGAAATCTGCATGGCAGGCCAGTTTGTTTTCAGATCACTATATAATTAATCAATTTCATGGTCTGGCTTCATGGCATAATGAACAAAAATCATTGATGCCTGTGACAAGCTTACACTGCCAAAAGTCTATTCCCATATCTGCAGTGAGGGAAACTGTGTTGTTCAGAATCCTTTCCTTTATGTTTCCATTTCTAACACTCAAGCTGGAAATCTCAGGATACTTGAAGAATCCTGCAGTGCAGGCTATGACACTGTTAAGATATTGGTATGTTGACAATACCCTAGGACAGCTTTAAAGTTTTCCGAAACCTTAAGAAAACAAAGTTTATACAAGAGTTGATTTTGACAGAATGTGATTTACATATGCATCTACTTAGTATGTTGAAATCTAGTATTAAAAAAAAAATGTTGACTATAAAAAAATATTTCCATCAGTATCTTAATAACCCTGGTTATTCGTGGAAACTTTTTGCATTTCCCTGAAATTTATGTGATCCTACAACCATTTTAATACCCTACACTATTGTATACACCATGGCAATTCCACTTGGCATTGTACAGGGATGTCCAAACTTTCTAAAAACCTTTGGGTCCAATTCTGCAGCTGGTTTTGGCCACTAAAAATGAAACTGAAATTCTTTTTCTTCGGCCAATATTCATCCCAATGTAGATTGATGAAATATACGGCAGCATTTGAAAACTCTTGTGATTACACAATACTTGGCCCTCTCTCCATTGCCAAAGAAAGATCTGGAGCAGACGCTGGCTTACATACTCATGGATTTCAGATTTCCAGACACATTTCTAATTTTGTATAAACCTTTTGTGTGTGTGTGTGTGTGTGTCCTTTCTAAATCTGGCATTGCTCTTCATTAAGGGCTAGGATTTGGAAAATAATAATAAAAAAAAAAAGCAGCAGAAAATCCCATGGGATTGAAAACAACAGATGTTGTCTGTCCTAAGCTTCCTTTATTCCAAATCACCAAATTTAGTGCTTTTAAGATTTTCCTGCCTCTCTTTTCAGAGGCTTGTGATTTGCTCTTTAAATAGATTTTCAAGAGACTGACTCTGACAGGAATGTATATTAAGAGATTTTTAACTTAAATGTACTATTTTTCAGGGAAGTTACTAGAAGCACACTAAAAATATTACAGGATCAGTATAAGAGCAGTATCACTGTGTATCCATACTGTGAGCAATAAACCCAACATATGACTGTCCCAACAAATGGGAGACACATGCTACTCACTTCCCACCCATACGCCTTCATGTTTCCTGCTCCTTCATTTCAACACTGTTGAACTGTCAAGATTAAAATACAGCATCCTCCCTCATGATTATCACAAAGGGCTTTTCAAGCTTTCCTTAGAAACACAGTTACTTTTTTTCCCATAAGCTATAGCTCTCTCACACCTTCTCACTCCCTTCCTTGCTGCAGATATGGCCAAAGAGCCTCTGCCCTTAGGAGGTAAAACTCATTCCTTCTTCGGGTCAGTGACCACATCCTTGAAAAGATGTTACGATCATGATGTCAGTGATTCCAAAAAGGATTGAGTGAGAAATAGCTATGAAAAAAATGAGTAATTTGAACCTTAGGGATATGTCAGGGAAATAATAATAATTAGGGACGAATGTTGGGGACAGCTTTGACACCCTTCTTGAAAAAAAAAAAACTAGAGGTTTCAAAAAAACAGTCACAGGAATTACTTATTGGCTAAAGTAATGACATGGTGAGCAGCAGTAATTTCACCTAGCTAAAAAAAGAAGTTTGGGAAATAGTCTTGTTAGAGTGCAGTTGTACCTGACAGTGAAGATCTCTTTACTCCAGGAAAAGAGCACAACAAAAATGTCTGGAATGTGAGGACAAATTAAAAATAAAAGTTAAGCATACAGTTTTCATACAAGAGAAGTTAACTCCAGATCAAACTACCAAGGAATATGGTATATTCTGCTTTTTGAAAATAAAATAAAATAAAATTTAAAGACAAGGAGTTTTGGGGAAGGATGTTGAAGCTAAACAATCCCATTCTCAACACAAGCCATTAGTTAGACAGGAGGCCAGGCCAAATGAACTAATGGGCTTAGGCTTTGCAAGGTCAAATCTTTCTGTTAAGTGTCAGAAACTCTGTGTTTACAGTGATTATAGCTATGGTCATTAATAAAAATAATTGGAACTGACTACTGCTTTGATTTAATCAGATTTGCATTGGTGCAAGTTCATTGAATTGCAAATGGAAGAAATATTAAACCATGTCTCTTCACAGATGGCAAGATTTTAACAATGCCTTCATAAAGCCTCAATTCATATTTTATGCCTTGACTTTCTCTTGTATCTCATTTTTTTTACAACAGCAAATGCACTACAGCAGTAATAGAAGTTAAACTCTAATATATTTTTGTTGGTCGCCAAGCTTCAATGGAGACAAACATCATTCCTTGGGGAATTAGTATGCTATTCGTGTCCTTTTAGAAATAAAAATCTATTTTCAGGTTAGAAAAGAGAAAAAAACCCCTCAGATTTTCAGGTTAGAAAAGAGAAAAAAAACCCTCAGATTTTCCGGTCTTCAGTAAGGCCAACTCTGCTTCATGTTCTGTCAAGCTTTTGCTCCTCCTGAGATTCATGAACACTGCCATTATTTCTCACTTTGTTCCATTTGCTCTGTGGTTGATGAGCAGTTTAGAAGGGATGCATCTATAGTATTTGCCACACACAGGAAATGTGCACGTTCAGATCCATTTTCAGCAGGATCAATAAGTTTTTTTCTAAATTTTCTTCCAAAGTGAAACATTTTCTTCCAAAGTGAACCTCTCAGAAATACCAGGAATAAAAGCATTTGGCTGTTTTTTAGCCTTTGCCAATGCCTCTTGATTTCCTATCTGAAGGACAAGGATGCAATGACACATTCTTTGATATGAAATCAAGACCCAAGTCATTGATAACAGCATCACCAGGAGCAGCCAGCACCTGCCATGAACTCTGGGTTTGACAGTTTTGAGGTGTTTTGAGGTCACCTGTCCTAAGTCCATAGATGCGGAAGATCCACGTATAAACAGAAGTGCCCTGAACTGCACAAATGAAAGTCTTTGCTGTGATTTCCAGGCTCCTGGCTAGGTCATAGAGAATCTAGAAACTTGATCCTTTACTAGCACAGAAGATCCTGAAAGCTGTGTCTCCCTCTGCGTCCCATCAGCTGAGCTATTGAAGGACACCTTGGTTCACTAGAAGTCTGTCAAATCTGGTGTGCTTTTACTAAATGTTTCAAACTTATCATGTCACCATAAAAGGCCTGAGAAAGTTTAATTTTGAGTGATTAAAGGACCAGTAATACTTTGGGATGTGTGTTTAGGCTGAGCTTCTGGGGCAGCAGAGATGGCCGAGGTGCTGAGTAGCAAAGCAGAGGAGAAGAAGTCAAAACATGTTGGGTGTGTGTACCTCGATTAATGAGGAAAGAGAAGCATGCATCCAGGGTATGGTGGAACAGTACTAGCAATGGAACAGTAGCAGCTGAGTGGTGAGGAGAGAGAGGCCCACACAGAATCATCTGAAATATCTGCTGATAAGGGATTTCAGCTAACCTGCACATTTCTGTTTTTCATGAATGACTAAGGAAATCCTCAATTACCTACCAGTTCAGCCAGCAGCTGCTGTCTTGTTACTCAGAAGTCCTATTAAATGAGGGGTACCAGGTAAACTGCAGTTTAGAAAATCATACAAAATACTGAAGTTCAGCACTTGCTAATGCACTCGCTCCTGATGGCTCTTCAGAAAGTATATGTGAGTTTTGACACGTTCCTTCTGTTCAGTCTTTTGTTCTCAAATATAGAATTCATTGTCATAGCTCTGGAAATGTATTGATAGCTCTGACCTGTAAACACCAAGCTGCAATTGCTCTGCAATTAATGATTTACCTCTTGGTCTGGACTATTTAATGTTCTGAGGAATATGAAACAGTTTTGGAAACAGAGAAACCTGTTGATGGTGATTTTGGTTCTCTGAACCCAGCTCCCAAAACAACTTTGTGACAACTATGTTTTGGTCTGACAAGCCATGTGGACAAAACATGTCCTGTACCTTTCTGTAACTTAGCTTTATGGAAAGAATGCAAAGATTTCCTAAACAGTAAGAGGAAAGCATAGTTGCAAAGAATCAGAATAAAAAAAATATCCCTCAGCTTTAACACACTTGTGTAAAGAAGTCAGCTACTGTGAGAAGAAAGATAAAGATAACATGTTTTCAAGAAGCAGCAGCAAGTTGTATCCTTCCAGCATGTTCCTAGGAAAACACTTTTGTGCACAAAGAGAACAACTGTGAAATACTAAACATGCTGCTAATGCATGAAGCCCTATGTTCTGTGGAGAGAACAGCATTCAGCAATAATTGAATCATCCAGGGCTGTGCTCAGTGGATACCCTAAGGTGATTATGTTCAGAATAGAAGCTTTCAGAATGTCATTTAGTAAATGAAAACAGAGTTGGATACCAGTAATAAACCAGTGCCCTAAAGCTACTCATTTTTTATAGCAACTTAATTGAAACATACAAATCTCTGAATGCCAGATGCCTAGGAAAGGGGGCAGCACTGAGACAAAACCCATAGACACGGAAGTTGTGCAACAAAGACTTTGCTTCCAGTAAAGATGGAGAAAATTTCCTTCCTCCTGTGATAAATAGGAACTTGTCACATTTTGTGTCCTCAGTTATATTCCCAGGATGGATATAGAGCTGGGTACCAGCTTGTTTTCGATTTTCCAATTGCTGATGAACCAGTAAAGTAAAACCGTGAGCAAAATCTAGTTTCCTCCTTATTGCAACAAAAAAGCTGTTTTAAATTGCATTAGCTCCCTAATCACACAATATCTATTAGCTAATTTGCAAGAAGCAGGAGTTTAAAAAGCAAGTACACATTTAACTCATACTTTTGTCAATTTAATGCCATAATCATCACATTTTGTATTCCTGCCTTTTTATATTTAGTACCTTTAATCATAAAACTCAAAGAAAACTTCAGCAAGATTTATTCAAGATTTTTCTCATTACTTCCTGCAGAGATGTGTCCCTAACACACCTGTTCTATTAAACTGCAAACCACAAGAATTAAATTGGCTTTGGAAATGCAGAACTGAAATTTTCCAAAGTTGAAGCGTAAGAAGAAAAAGTATTTCTTTGGATATAATAAGGAAGCCTCCCTCTTCTTGAGAGCTGAGGACACTCCCTTTCTAATAAGGTACAGCCTGTCATTTTACACACTAACAGTTTAGCAGGGTGGTTGAGAAAGACTTGGACCTGAGTCTGAACATGAGTTTGGGCACTGACACTGCCTGCTTAAAGCTGAATTAAATGGTCCTGGGAGGGGATTGGAGAACACCCCCCAGCCTCCAAAGCCAAGGAACCACCCCCAGCCTGCCAGTGTAGCCCTTCCTACTGCTTCACTGAGTAGTTTTGGCTGCAACATTTCTACAAAGCCACAGCCTGCAGCCAGCATCCCACAGTCTTGTGCTGCCTATCTCAGCTGTCCTGGTTTCTTCTTAGATGGGACTACAGGCACATGCTACCTCTTTTCCATTGCTGAAGACTGAGCGTGTCACACGACTGCCACTACCAAAGGATTCTGCTGCCTGTCTCTCCCGTGCAAGAGTACTTCATCATTTTGTGCAGATGATTAGTTAGTATTAGTTGCTTTGAAGATAATTGCTCAACAACAAATTCAGTTCTTAACCCTCATTTACATTTCCTAGAAGTTCTGTCAAACTACTGCCTTTGGGGCTGACATTTTCTGGGCTTAATCTCAGCTCAGAGATTATTTTCATGCATGTAAATGTAAATTCAGTTTACCTGTTCTCAAATCAGACACATATATGGAATGATTTTCCCAGGGAGCCACATCCAAAAAGCTCCATAATTGCTCAGTATCAGAAAATTATCCCCCAGATCTCATTGAGCTTAAAGGAATATACCAACTTAGAAAAAAAGCTTTTTTCAGACACATGCAGAAATAAAAGGAGCTATATAATTCATGCAGAATGAAATTGAGCCACCTGATTTTCTCATTGGGGTCAGTTGGGGAAACCAGTGACATGGACTACCTGGAGCAAGTAACTAATGTAAAGCATAAGACACTTAGTTCAGTCTCTGTCTTCTGCCAGAGCTGTGACCACCTCTGGCTCTTCTCAGGAGCCTCTGTGTATTTGTATCTGCCCAAGCATGCCGATGGCCTAAGCAGCAGCTGGATCCTGGGGATGCCAGGCACTGTAGAGGTGCTCAGTCACTACACCATGTCAGGACAATATTAATTATCCAAGTTTTCAACAATTACTACACCATCCTGAGATACACACACATGTATATACGAAGACAGTTAAGAGTGACAAGGAGAGTCTTTACTTTCCCTAAAAGGTAGGAGCTGGGGTGAAAACTTTTGTTTTATTCATTGCACATCAGATCCCTGATTGTGTGGCATGCCATCATTTGTTCACACTCAGGAGAGAGAGCCTTAACTTAATTATGGCAACTGGGGTGGGGAAATTAATCATCACTGAACGCTGTAAAATAGAAATCAATACTTTTGTGTCTTCCCCAAATGGTCTATTACTAGATAGACATTCATGGTTGTATTTCTCTCATCTCTTGAATATTAATAAGATAGCAAAGACTGGATATATAGATCAAAGCTTTGGAAACAAGGCTATCGCTAATGCAGGTCCTCAGGAGTACCAAGTTATAGCTACCAACCAACTTATTTGTGGGATGCAAAGTAATAGCCCTGGTATAATACAATCCTTCATTTTCTACTCTGATACTTGTTTATTTCTGTCACCATTTATTCAAATACTATCCTGCTATAATTAAAAAAGACAGGACAACAGTAACCTTTAGTACCTCCTTTCTGTGATAAGTGAGATGCTTAAACAAGAAATCAGACACTTGACAGACGAGTACCAATGGGGCTAAATTCACTCTGATGAGCTGTGTGACGGCTCCTTCCACGGATGAGGCACAACAGAGAGGCAGGTCATTAGAAATTACCCTGCAAAGGGATTACTGACATGTACAGCTTTTGCAATCCTATTAAGCTGTTGCCACCAAATGAAAGAACCTGTTCATTGCAGGAGTAGGGAAGACATGTTTTATGTACCTGATGTGGTAGGCTACGTCTGCCTGAGACACCGTGCCTGGGTAGATACGCCTAGTACCTTGGGTATCTGATCCCGATTCAGCCCTGGTGGTGACACAGGTCAACGAATTTCCAGGCATAAAACTACTACAAAATGGACTTAATGCAGAAAGCCTGTATTACAGTATCTATTACACTATATTGTATCACCTCTTAATAAATCAGAAAATGTAAAAGTAACAAATGGGTAAGCAGCCCAAAGGGTTTAAAGTCTACACTGTAGTGCCATCTAATGCCTGGGCCCTTTAGGTCCTGACACAGGGCCCCAAAGGGAAAGGAGCCCCAGATTCATTCAGCTTCTGACCAGGGACATTGGATGCCCTACATACATACTATGTTTGCTATGGTAGCCATATCCCATAGGAAAAGCATCCAGGATGTAGCTTCTGATTTCTTTTTGCAGCAAGCTGGTTTTTAGAAGTCGAGAGCACTGACGGTGTCTCTTAGTGACCTGTGTGTGCAGGATTATCAGTCCAGGACGAGGCACTCCCAGTCATCCCTGGGTGTGGGCTTTCCTCATGGTCATGAAGACTACCCTGCTGCATTACAGTAACATTATGAAGCAATTATGACTAAGGTCTGTTGGTATTTATGACTTAAGACCTTTTGTCTTTATTATAGGGCAAAGTAGAGACAAATGGTATGTGATAGCCTCATTTAACCATCTAATGCAATTTTATAGCACTTTTTAACATGAGAAACCTAAATTTCCCACTGGCCAATATTTTAAATGTTTTAATTATGGAGTGGTGAAGAAACATTGTGTATATATATACACATCATAAGACATTTGTACACATCATATGCCTCTGGTCTTGATATGTTTTCAATTGCTGGTAGTCATGTATTTCTTAGCATGTGCTCCTGCTGTCTGTTGTAAGCAACTGTTGTCCCTAAGCCCACGCTCAACTTTGATCCTACAATGACTCAACCAGTTGCTCAACATAACCTCCTTTGTTTGGGTGGAACTACACACAGTGAATAAAGATAAGGGTTAGAGCTGTAAGCTTTTTGAGGCAGTAAATTTATTTCATCAAATGTCTGCTGAAAGCCTGGAGCCATGGTGCTGTGTCTGCAGCGCATATAGCACCGTACCCTAAGCTGACATAGGCTGATTTAAGAGACCAGTGTGAGCAGACTTGAACTTCCCGAGTAATGCCAGACAGATCCTGGGCAGATATGACTCCATGAAATGTAAATAATGGCATTGCACAAAAGAGAACTGGCAAGTCAGATGTCTTTGTCCTTTACGTTCAGGTTTCCAAGCAGATCCCACTGCCACAGCTGGATGGTCCCTTTAACCAAGTAAGCTCTTCTTGAACAAATAACATTGCTGCGTTTCAGGTTTGTTTTGGGCATTCTCTCATGCTGCATTTGAAAACTAGGGGAAGGCTCCCATTTATATACTGAAATTATCTTCTACCTATTATTTTAAGTAAATTTTTAATTTAAAACTGGCAGAAAATTATATGAAAAATATAAAAATATCTAGTCCACAAAGTCTTGTAATAATTTGTTTGTGCAATGTGCATTTAGCATGATTTCCTATGGAAATGCAACTCACATGACCATGCTTTTTGTGCTGGTCAGTCTGTCTGTGTGTGTGAGGCTCCTCATCACCTCCCCCAATAACTTTTGAATGAATTGTCTGACTTGAAAAAGAGACAGATGGCTCAAAGGTATTAAACTCTGACAAGTTTTTTGAAAACAAGCATCAGGGTAATGGAAAGAGAGCCTCTTAGTGGCTCACTAAAGAAAAGGCTTCAGCACAAATTCAGTCCTTATTAAGCCAAAGAAAATCCGCACAAAGCTCAACTCAGTTGTGCAAACTTGCCACAAATAGCCTTCACTGGGCCTGGTGTTCATGAACTACTTCTTGTTATCTATTGCTAATCAAACATCGTCATGTTTACTGTAGAAATAGCAAGTTAAATTTTTAATAAGGATGCTGCTGAGGCAGTTAATACGCAATGCAATGATATTCATTAATAAGAAGCCCTAAGCCACAAGCCTTGCTGTACTTACACTCTGCCTAACTTTGACATTGAATCCGTGAAATGTATTATCGCAGCATTTTGGGCTCAGATTAAGATATCTGACATTAGAAAATACATCTAACACCACTCAGGAGGTTTAGCATTAAACCGATAGCACTCAGCACCAGTCGAACAGGGCCACAACACACACATTGTCCTACAAAAAGCCTAGGTGGAGAAAGTCTGCACTTGCATCTGACGAGAAGCTTTGATTAGACAAATTAGGCCAGGCTTTTATGCAGAGTTCTCAGCTCTGCAGACAGTGTGTTTGATGGCAGCATCCCTGCTGGAGACTCCGCTTCTATTATCACTCACTGCTTGGTGCTCAGTTTACAAAGGACAGTGCACTTCCCAATTTTCTTGCCCATTCTGCACCACTTAATTGCTGTGAGAACACTTGAAATGTTGGTATTTTAATGCTTACTTACTTTTTAAACAAATGTTATGACTCGGAACACCACTGGTCTCTGAGAGCTTAGTTAAGAAAGAAGAGGCACAAATCTGTACCTAGAGCTTTTAGTCTCATGTAGGGACACAAAGCAGTGTCAAAATAAACAACTGCAACATCACACAGCACTGTGCTCCCCGTTACAGTGGTACCAAGCAGCTGCACAGATGAAAATTGCACTTCCTGCGTGCATTCAAAGACACTGGGTGCACTGGCAGCTAATGGGCTTTGTAGGCACCACCATCTAGCCTTCAGTGAGCCAAACGCACACCCTACCAATCAAACTGGTGATGCAATTTTCTTCCTCTGGTTGCTGTCACCCCAGGGTGTGGTTTTATACACAACAGCAGCAGGTAAGTGCAAGCACTGACTAAAGAGGTAATTCCTATCTTCAGAGAAAAACAATATTCCTTCTCCTCAAGCAGGTAAATGCCAGATCTGGTTAGGTCAGCACCATGTACATTGCCAGCAGATCCTCTCCTACCTGCTTTTGGGGCCACTTTATGTCTGTAATTCTTTCTATTGATGTGCTCCTCAAAGCAAAGAAATAATGCCACCACCAGCCCAACTGAGCTAAACTAACTCTTGAGGCATACTGTCTTACCTAACTAGCCATGTCCTTAGTTCTCTCTCAAATCGCCACAAGGACACTGCTTATTGGCTTCTAGCACCAAGGCAGCCATTCATAGTGCTTTTCTTTGGTAGTGGGGGGTGCTACAGGAGTGGCTTCTTTAAACAAAGAGCTGTCAGAAGCTTCTCCTGTAGCTGACAGGGCCAGTGCCAGACAAGTCTAAAATGGACCTGTAGCTGACCAACGCCTGGCCAATTAGTGATTGAGGTAACACCTCTGTGAATAACATATTGGAGGAGAAGTTGCTGCACAGTTGCTAAACTGCAGCAACAGAAGGGAGTGAGAATGTAACAATGTGTCTACAGACACCAAGGTCAGTGGAGGAGGAGGTGGAGATTCCCAGGCACTGGAAGAGCAATTCCCCTGTGACCTGTGGTGAAGACCATGGTGAGGCAGCTGTGCCCCTGCAGTCCATGGAGGATCATGGGGGAGCGGAGATCCACCCACAGCCTGTGGAGGACCCCACGCCAGAGTCAGTGGATGCCCAGAGGAGGCTGTGACTCCATGGGAAGCTCACCCTGGAGCAAGTTCCTGGCAGGACCTGGGAGTCTGTGGGGAGAGAAGAGCCCACACCAGAGCAGGTTTGCTGTCAGAACTTGTGACCCTGTGAAGACTCAGGCTGGAGCAGTCGGTACCTGAAGGACTGTTCTGATGGATGACCCACGTTGGGGCAGGCTGTGAGGAGCTGCCCTCGTGGGAGGCCCCATGCTGGAGCAGTTTGTGAGGAGCTGTAGCCCATGGGAAGGACCCACGCTGGAGGAGTTCATGAAGGACTGTCTCTCATGGGAGGGACGCCACAGTGTAGCAGTGGGAAGTGTGATGAGGCCTTGCCCTGAGAAGAAGCAGCAGCAAAGTCCATCTGTAATGAACTTACTGTAACCCCCATCCCCTGCGCTGCTGGGGGGAAGGATAGAGGGTCCTAGGAAGAAGGAGATGTGGGGGGAGATGTTTTAAGATTTTGCTTTATTTCTCATTTTCCCTGCTCCATTTTGATTGTTCATTAATAAATCAAACCATTTCTCCCCGAGTCTGTTCTGCCCGTGACATTAATTGCTGATTGTCTTTATCTCAAGAACCTCTCATATTTTCTCCTTCCACTGTCCAGTTGAGGAGGAGGAGTGATAGAACAACTTGGTGGGCATCTGGCACTCAGCCAGGGCTAAACCACTACAACTATTTAAGCCTGTCACGGTTTAGTGATGGCACCTAACTTCTGGGCTGGGATGATGTTCAGAACCTGCATCTGCACAGTTGCCTCTAGCTAACCTCAAGAGCCTTATGCCAAACTACTCAATGCATTCCTGGTTTTCTTAAATCTCTGTGTCAGTGTATTCCCCTCACTGGTGTACTCCCTCCATGCCAGACATTCCTGTCTGCATGCAGCTGTGCCACAGGGATTGCAACAGGCAACAGCTGCCATCCCAGCTGTCCCCTCAGTACGCAGTGCTCAGTGTCTCACCATTCCTGTCTAAGGTCACAAACCGTTTTGTAACATCCCACAAACAACTCCAAAGAATTATACTGTGTTACACTGTGCTGCAAGGATAGCACAACCCACTGCAGAACAACCCATCTCCATGTTCTGGCTCCACACCTGGCCATAGCTACAGCAGCCAGAGAAGAGGAGTGCGCACAGCCAAAGGCCTTTCCATTATCATGATACCCAAAAGCTCAATGGGGACAGTCACACTGCCCTACAATTAAACTGCCACACCATTTATTGAGGGGTCAAGCTGAAAAGGTACTAAGAGCCCCCTGAGATACACCTCCTGCAGTACCGTCCTTGAATATGCACAGGGTAAAGGAGGATCTCTTGCCTGGGTTTGAGCTGTGACATTCACAGGTGGAACTGGCAATAAACATGGCAGGAGAGAAGAAACGGATGACTGATAGATGCCTTGTTGCTGGAGTACTTCCAAATTTACATGTGCAAAGCCAACAGCAGAAAGTTTCTTCCATAGATGTGCTTCATGAGCTATTCTGGGCATATTGAGCATATATGCTGTGTCTGTAGAGCTGAATCATGTTTTTTTGCATATGTCTTGGAACATCTGTGAGGTAGACCCGAATCCTTAACTCAGTCTACCTTCTGCGAGCTTTAATTCTGCATTTATTATCATACTACTTGACTAATATGATGGAGGCGTGCATTCAGAAGTAACACATGACAGTGTGTAGTTCACAAGCAGCCATACTCCTACGGGTCTGGTCTAAAGCAAAAAGAACTGAGAACACCTGGAATGAAGTGAATCACCCTAAACCTAGGAAACGAGGAAATTTTTCTAGTGCCTGTCTGGTAGTGTCCTTGTAGGGTCAGGTTATTACTGAGAAGAGAGTATGGCCACTCAAAGGGATGCTGAGAGGCTCACCTTGAGTTCTTATCGGTCAGGGAAGCTCCATCAGAGCTGCCTTGCACCCTGCTCTGCTTTCCTGGTTGCCAGGGAATTAGTACTACAGCCTCCCCAAATGACACCAACTCAGGAACACATTATTTTAGCTCATCAGTGTGTGTGCAGATGAGTGTTCATCTCCTGGATTTGTAAATGTGCAGCAAAGTAGGCTCCCAAATATAAAACTGCATATTTTTAGCTACAGTGGATATATAATAAAAACATTCAAAATCTGTGATTTTTTAAAAATGATCAGCTTATGGGCACACTTCCACTTCATTTTATTGACAGAGTAGAGAGGCAGGAGAAGAAAAAAAGGTGAAAGGGGCAACTATACAAGCAAACTCTGTGCAACCAAATTAAATATGCATAAACATGGCAATAAAATGTATGTAAACTAAAAATAAATATGAAGATTTTGTTTAGACAGTGTCTTTTTATTGATTAGTGATCTTGACAGAACTAGAGTTCTGTCAAACGTGTAAAAGCACATTGCTAGCATACTTTGTAAGAAGATTTGGAAGAAGTACCATGTGTGTAGTGTGATAAGGAAGGGGAAAATACCAAAATTAAAATGGCAGTTACAGAAAGTTATCTCTGTAGGCAGATGCAAAATATAGGGCCAAAATCTGTGTTGCTATTTCTTGTGGTAGAGAGAGATAAGGCAAGAAAGTAAAGTAAATAGAGGAGAAAAATTGTACTAGTAGAAAGATAAGCAATTAAATCGAGAGCTTAGCCCTGTTTTGAATCTCTGCATTACCCAAGCATGCTCCAGACCACTATGATATTACTGGCACATTTGCAACCTCCTACCTGCTGATTCACATGAACTCCCAATATTTTTCTTTATGAATAATGCCAGGAGAATCTGCCTTTCCTCTGTCTAAGCACTGTCTGCTTCGCTTGCGCTGGTCTCTCTTGAAATGTCAACTTTACATTTCCAATATCCATGAAGAAATTCTTAATAAAAAGATATGATCTGCATTTCAGAACAAGACCTTTAAATCCTTAAGCACTGCCAGTTTCTAGGGAACTTTTGTCAAGAATGAGAGACCCTATTTAAAAACACCATAATCAAGAGAGTTGCAAACATCAGTGTTTCGCAGACAATAAAGGCAGTACAATACAGGCAAACAAAAACAGGATTTTATTCTGAGTTCTTGTACATGAATGTGGAAAAAAACTCTAAATTTCTCCAGTGCATAATCTTGCTATGTTTTAATTAGACTTCCAACTGAGATATTTTGAAATGTTGGGTTTTTACTGCTGTCTACATTGCTTGTGTACTTGTGTACTTGTGAGCTACACTCTTAGTTTGCTTCTAATTCAGTAACATTGCTGATGGATATTAAAAGGAGCAGTTCCATATTCTTACTGCCTCTCCTGTAATAAAGCCATACAAGCAGAATCTTTTATTTTCTTTTGGGCATACGATCTCATCCTAGTCATCCTGCAGCTGCACTTTTACCAGACTCAATGCAAGGGAGGGAAGCGGCCAAGGACAAAACCACCTTATTTGGCCAGAATGTGCATTTCAGCTGGATGATGTGTCCAGTGATACTGCCCAGCAAAGGGGGCTGAACTGCAAGCTGCTCACTTCTCCAGACCAGCACCCAGGTCACAGACAACGCTGCAGGAACATGCCTCTGCCCTTGTCCCCTTCACTCTGAGACTCAAATCTGTTGCTAATAGTGCTGTCAGTTCAAGAAGCTTCATTCAGGTGTTTATAGAATCATGGAATCATAGAATGGTAGGGGTTGGAAGGGAACTCTAAAGATTATCTAATCCAAGCCTCCTCCTAAAATAGGTCCAGCTAGATCAGGTAATTCAGGAATGCATCTAGGCAGGTTTTGAAAACCTCCAGAGGAGACTCCACAACCTCCCTGGGCAGTCTGTGCCAGGGTTCCCTCACACAAGTAGTTTTTCTTTACAGTAGTTTTCACCAAGCCCATCACTAAACTAAACCATGTCCCTCAGCACCTCGTCTATGTGTCTTTTTAATATCTTTAATTTGCTGGAAAGAATAAGTAAAAGGGGTGGTGTTACATGCATTTGCTATCTGGGAATTTGAATTTTTGCTCTGCCTCTAGGAACTGGGGCAGAGAATTTAAAAAAAGGTAACAGTAACTAATGACAACTTTTGGCTCCAAACTCCTCTGTTTTCATAGGAATAAAAACCCATGAAGACTCATTTTCTTGTGTGTACACCCCTGTAACAGATCTGCACGTACTTGCCCTCATTTACCTGAGTCATATTTGTAATCCTGGATAGGTAATGGTAGTTTAAATGCAGCTCTCTCCATTTCTTCTGGCAAGAATATGACTCAGAAGTCGGAGTGAAAAACAACTTCTGATTCAGCAACCCTGGCTATTTTTGGTGGACTCTATGTCCTGCAGTAGCGAGAGCAGTGATCTACCTTCTGTGTCTCCTTATCCCTCCTTTGCTTGTATTTGATCTCAGTTGTGGCTTTCCAACTATTTTGCTGGCGTGGCCCCACCTTGTGCTGTAAATGGGAAGTAACGATACTGGGGAGGGTGGAACAGACCTGGTGCTCCCCTGTTATCTAGCCACGTATCTCTCCTTTGCCCCATATTTTCCTAAACTAATCTGCACCTCCTCATGCTAGTACAAAACAATTTCATTCAAATGGCATCAACTCATTGGACTTGACTGAATACACATCAACAGCCTACCATGACAAATCACAACTAAATGAGGCTGCAGAGTCAATTTCTTTTTCTCTGCTTTCATCATGCTTTTCCATTTAAAGACTGTGGAGGAACTGCAGATTAGTTTCATTCAATGAATTACAGATACAATACAGAGTACTTTGCACAACTGGAAATTCTACAGAGATTGACTATGCAGGATAGTGCTTATGGTACAGATCAGTCAAGTTGGAGCTCCTGGTTCAATTATTTGTGCTAACATAGAGTAATTAATTTCTATAAAACTGAAGATGACATGAGTTACAAGTGAGAAAGGTTTGCCACTGCTCATGCGACAGGAAGGTGAGCAAGATCTTGAACTTTGAGTCATTCACAGACATGGTATTAAGTCCACCATACTCAATAGGCTGGTGGTCATTAGGGAAGGAGATGGAACAAGCAGATTTGTCTTTGACTTTGTCTCCCACAGCATCTTTACAGTCAAACTGGTAAGTGAACGACAGATAACATGGGTGACAACTGGCTGGACCACTAGTCTCACAGTTTGTGATCAGCAGTACAAAGTCCAACTGGTGGTTAGTTATTACGGGCATCCTTCGGGGACTGATACTGGACTGATACCACTTGATGTCCTTATTAACAACCTGGGTGATGGAATAAAGCACACTCTCAGCAAGTCTGTGGATGATACCAAATTGTGGAGAAGTGGCTGACATGCTGGAGGGCTGCTCTTCAAAGTGACCTTGGCAGGCTGGAGAAATTGGCTGACTGAAATCTCATGCTGTTCAACATAGGTAAAGTCCTGCAGCTGGGATAGAATTACTCTCTGCAACAAGGCAGGCTGGGATTAACTGGACAAGGATGGCCCTTGCAGAACAGAACTCCAGGATCTTGTTATGACAACAAATTGCACACGGGTAGGAGTAGGCCAAGGAGGCCACCGTCACACTAACGTGAGGCTGATATGTTACAAAGGATGTAGCCTGTGGATCAAGTCTTTGCTCCTCTCTAATCCATATCTGTGAGACAACTGTTCAGTTTGGGCTTCTACAGCATAAGAAAGTCATGGGCAAACCAGAGTAAGCCCTGGAGATGCTCATCAAGATGGTCTAAGTGCTGAAGCACTTGACATAGGAGGAAAGACTGGCAGAAAGACTGGTTGTTCAACCTTAAGGAGAAACAGCTAAAGCTACGAGAGCTTATTGCTGGCTTCATCTACTTAACAGGAAAGTGGAGTCAGATTCTCTTTAGAAGTACATAGCTGTAGTATGAAATGCAATAGAAACAAGTTGCAGCATTGTAAATCAAATTAGATATACGGAAAACAAAAATTCAACATGAGGGTGGTCAAATTTGGCCACAAGTTGCCCAGGGAAGTTGTGGAACTTGTGGTATATCAATCCTTGGAGATACTTAGAACTAAACCTTAAAAGGCCTTGAGCAGCTCAATCTAGCTGTCCTTGCTCTGAGCAGGGGTTGGACTACAGAACTCCCAATTTTGCTTTCAACCTAAATTATTCTGTGATTCTGTTTAGTCTTTGGTCTCAATTCCCGGGAGGCTCTTGTTCATTGAAGTTCTGGAGGTCTGAATAGGATTCAGAGAAGCAGACTGTTATCAAAGCAGCAGTCATGGTTTCTGAATGCCACACTACAACTAGGTGTATTTCTTGCATTTTGTGATGCTACTGCAATGCTCCTGCACAGATCACTTGTCTGCAAACTACAGCTGTTTTGTTTCAGCACAGTGTTTTTCTTTGCTGGCATCTGTTCGGGGATCTGAACTCTGAGTCTGTGAGACAGCAAAGAAAAATGTCCTTTACATAACCGGTGTGAAGACAATATGCAACCACATGTACACCTCTTGTTTTCTAAGAGGGAATGTCACCTGAGTCCTATGTAAAACTAGAATTGGAACTGTATTTCAGTTCATTGCAACTTGAAGAAAGAACAGATTGAGTGAAAACTGAAGTCCCAAAGCAAATAATTTCTTCAGTGAAATACAATTATGTGGAATCTCATTCATATTTTTAATCTATATTGAGGAATTCCTTAAAGTGTAAAGAGTCCAGTCTGATGAATGTAACACTTCCCCTCCAGGTTACACTTCAGAATAGAAACCATCAAATTTCAGTTAATCACTCATGTGAACAAGAACAGGTCTAAAATTGCCTTGATGTCGATGATGAAACAAAGTATTTTACAGACTGCCTGATACCTTTTGTGCTTACTTTGTCAGTGCAAAATTAAAAGAGGTTATGGAGGATATAAGGTAGCAGAAAATCAAGTTAATCAGAAATTTTCCAGTTTTGAGAAGATGCAGGCTCTAGATACATTGAAAAAGAATCTACCATATCTATGTGTTTTTCTACAGGACACCAAAGCATAAATATCTTGGTGTCTCAGATGTTGAAGAGCACATTAATGTCATTAAAAACCCAAACTCTATTCAATTATGTGATAAACAAAACTTCAGCATCTGACAACAGCCACCGACAAAAAGATCTCCACTTCTGCTAATGGAAGGATGACATAGAAAAGATAAAGATTTCTGTTTAAATTAGATAAATTTGTGTGATAAAGGTGTAGTAGTTGTTATTCAGAAAGTCAAATTTGGCATTTATACGAATGCTAAAACTGTAACAATGGGAAATTTGATTACTTTTAATGAATTGTTTAAAAAAGTACCCCAGTTCAGTATTTTAAATTCCTGATGCAGGCTGTTTGCATAACTTACATTCATTGTATGCAGTTTTCTTACAGCTTAAACAAAGAGGTGAACCTAAATTCAGTACGAATTACATCAGTAGTTAAGTATCTAACAAGAAATGATCACCACTATAAATCTATTCTACATTTTACAATGATTGTTTAAGACAGCTGAGCCTCACATGAGCTGAAAGAGTATGTCAGCATACAGCAGCTGCTGATAATAACCAGCATGTGTTGGCAAGAGCTTTTTGTTTTCTGAAGATAATTAAAACTTGCTATAGTTTTCCAGCTGCTACATAGTCAATAAAAAATACTTTTGAAAAATGAGTGGTGTATTTTTTACTTGCTTTAAATGCATCATGGCCATCTCTACCGAACATTTACTGAAGTCAATTATTCTAAGATTTCAGTTTTTCGTATGTTTTCTATAAAATAAACTATATGGCAATAGTTTAGACCAGAAAATAGTTTAGACCTGTTATCTGTCAGCTTCAGATTCTCGGCAGGAAGAAGGCACTGCAATAACATAAATGTTTTGCTGAACAAGAAAACATATACATGCAACTACCTGCATCCTTATCCTTCAAATTCCACAGAATCTGTATTCAGGTTGTATTTTAAAAGCAGCAATCTCTATTGGGACCTGCATGTTCTGAAAAACATTCTGCTCTCATAATCAGTCAGCAGTCACCACAGAGCTATGGAGTAAATGCCTCTGTAGAGCAACAATGAAAATGCCAGTATTTTCATTTGGTTCTCATTAAAGCCTTAATATGGGATATTTCCAGGATTTTAGACTAGAGCCTTCTTACAGTTCCCACGTGACTTCATCCACAGTGAGTGGTAAAGACTGCCTTCTTACTTGTAAAACATGCCCAACAGGAGTGCAACAGGAATACAGCATTTTTCTTAAGCAAAGTCTTCTACAGAAGTGGTCCAAGACAACACTTTCTAGAACAATGCAACTTCAAAGATCTGAGCCATTTCTGATGAACACATAATTACTTGGTTAAAGTTAAGTGAATGGTTTTTTGAACAATCTGCATGTGCCTAGTTATGAAAAAGTAACTGGTCTGAATCAAAGCCTCCAATGTCAGGGCATGATTAGACCAAAATACCATTATTATCAAGGGAGCAGGAAACATTCCAAAATCAGGGCTATGATAAAGTAATACACACTCTTTTGTTCCATATCATATGTTTTTCAGGCTGTTGTTTGTAGAGACAGTCCAGGCGAGGATGCCTTGAGCAATCCCAGCCAGTGCTCCTAACTGGAGGCTATCAGCGAGCTAATGAACAAAGCTTTCTGGAGATCAGGTCCCCTCCACTGCCAGAAAACTGCAAACAAGAAAACTGTCAGAAAGAAACAAAGCAGGATGGTTAAATGGTTTTGCATGAGGCAAAACTATTGATTTCTACACTTTTTGAAATCTTAATTTCTGTATAAATCAGTTAAACAACTGTAGAATTGTATTCATTTCACACTGCTAATAGCTGATAAGGTACTCTGTGGAAAGATGAGGGTAGATTGCTGAGTCCCGTAGCTGAGACCCTTGTACTTAAAGGGCCTAGTGTCTCAGAAATCCCATTAGGCTTATAAAATTGTATGAACGTGTAAACAAGTATCTATAAAAATAGCTACACAAAGATAGATGGATAGATAAGACAGATAGATAGAGAGGCAGATGGATGGACAGATAGGCAAAACTTGGCAAACTCTAGCTGTTCAACTTCGACACCATAGTCCAATCAGCTGACGTGATCTTCCCGTGCTCTCATGTGAGATCACCTGATGTCTCATGTCAATGCACCTGAGCTCCATCCCCCAGCAAGCTTGGCAGCCAACAGTGAGGAAGCCACAGCCACACTTCATATGTGGGTTTCAAGACATGCACTGGTCTCTAGGCCACTGGTTGTGGTGGAGTAGCGTCTGGACTAGCGACTGGGGAAGGCAGCAATGTACAACAGCGCTAGTGGGAGCATGAGTGAGCCCTCCTTGCAGCTCTCCTTGCTGTTGGCTGAGATCACCTGAGGTGCAAAGCAGTTTGCATTCTCAGGCTAAAAAGATAAGCCAAATAATAGAAAAGGCACTGCATTTCCCTCAATAATAGTCCCTCTTAGGAATTCAGATGTGGATGTCAGAAACTAGATTATAGCCTTGAAATAGGAATCATCTGCTTTGTCAGTCTTAAAATAGAGTTTCAGAACCCAATATTACAGAAAATAAGCATTACTGAAAAAAAATTAATTTCGACTTTTTTTAGCAACTGCAATTGGTTCCTCTTAAAACTTCAGAGGCCAGAACTAATGAATTGGTCTTAAGATACGAGGCCATTTGAAATAATATGACTTTCAGCAAATAACACGGCCATTATGTGCCAGGGAGCTAAAACGCTTATTGTGCAGTTCAGCGAAAACTCAAAAGACACAAAGCGTTTGACATGACTGGCATCAGCACCATCTAAAAATAGCTGTGTATCAAAGAGAGTTAAAATGTCACCGGAAATTTTTTCCTTCCTTCAGAAGCTGCTGGTGAATAGATTGTTCTTGGTTTGAAGAGAAGAAACCCCGTGCCCCATGTGCAAGTGCAAGGGCGCCTCATCACCTCCCGCCGGCGCCTGCGGCCCCTCAACGAGGAGGTCAGGATTGTGAGATGCTCGGGAGGGATGGCCTGAAGTAGCTCAGAGGTGAACCACAGACACACATTTCCTTAGGTTAGCACCACTCACGCAATGTCTGAGCTGCCACTGGCAGAGTGAAGACAGCTCTGGCTCTCAGCATGAAGTGCTGGATGAAGATTTAACAACCCTGGCCATGAATCAGTGATGGTATTATTCGATCCAGGCTACATCACTTAGGCAGTGGTACAAAATGCGGCTTTTGCTGCAATGGCGCAGATTTTGGCAGGAGTGTCTGGTTTTATTGCAGAATTAGCATTTTGAATGATAAAGTAGGTTTGGACAAAGTATTCTGAATATCTCAGCCTGTTAATTTGGAAGGAGCTTTTGAAACAGATAGAGTCTGATGCTTGCCGAATTTAAAAGAAAATAATCTCCTTTTAACTCTGGATAAGACCTAGGCAGACTGCTGCGCTTTTAACGAAGTGAAGCTGACAGAATGGCAGTTTTCAGAAGTCCTCAGAAATAGATATAAATATAGCCATAAAAATCAAAAAGGAAAAAAAATATTAAAAGCCAAGGACTTATTGCCTCACTGTCTGTGCCAAGTATTAACTTTTGGATTTCACATTATCCCTCTCAGAAAAATGTTTGCAGGAAGAGAAAGCCATTATCTTTGAAGTTACGAAATGATTAGATAATCAGCTGCCGCCATCAGATGCAATTAAAGACACAAAACTTAGATTCATACCACAGAACATTTGAGTTTGCCAAAGATACTAAGAAAAAGCCACATTGTGTGGCTCTGAGAGTCTTGTCCTGTTCAGACTCCCACTTCCATACCAGCTAGAGACTAGGAAAAACTAATCGTTCTGCTGTTTCCTGAAGCTAAAAGGATGAAAAAGGACTCAGCCTCTCATGTCAGTCCTATCCTTGTGCCATCCGAGCATTGACAGAGGCAGTTCTTCCTTTTCAAATCTAGAGTCAACTTACATCTTTGGTCCCTTTTAAACTCTTAGATCCTTTGGAAGGACACTCTATGATGCTGCAGTTATCGGGATGAGCAATATGATCTAATAATTTGGACTAGTCTTTGCGGGTTCTGATTTTACACAAATTTGGGATATTGATTTCTAAAGAAGAAGAGTGCAGTTGTGGTTACCTAACGTGAACAGTTTGCTGCACAGCATGACATTATGAGAAGTACTGAAGTAGTTGGCTTTTTAACAGAATTTATTTCTGCATTTATGTAGGAATGGAAAGGCAGTTCATGATGGGATACATTTGCTTTTGTGTGCTTCCTCCTGAAACTTCAAGCATTAAAAATTGTAGTACAGCAAGAAATTTTTATCTTTTGGAGGGCAAATACTACAGAAACATTAAACCTCTTTAAATCTGTGGGGCAAGGTTTCTCCTTATTTCGCATCTTCCATGACAGTGGCAAGAGTGGTTACACTGACAGTATTAAATGAAAGCCTGATTCTTGTTTTTCGGTCAAATGGCACTGTTCAGCTTATGTCCACACTACCTAGGACTTGTCCTCTCCCCCATGAACTTGCTCTGGGTTGAGCTAGACGCAGAACACCAAACCAAGCCACGGAGTCATCTGCTTAGGGGAGCACGGGGTACTCCAACTCACCTCCTACCTGTTTTATTTAGCGTACAGACATGTCCACTCATGCTCAGAGGGACATATTCCTGCCATAAGCCCAGTACCAACACAGGAACATGACATGTTAATACCTAACACCTGCAAGCAAGAGCTTCTGGATAATGTGGATAATGCACATGGATAAGGAAGGGAAAATAGTCAGCAACTAGTGAAAAACCTCAGGGTGCAGCGTGTTCTGGGGAGTTTGCAAGAGCAGCAACTCCCTTGTAGAGAAGTGTTAAGAGTAAAAGCTGTACCATCATCCTTGCTTCTGGATACATTCAGCAGTAAAAGCTGTACTGCAGCCTTTACGGAAATGCCTTTCCTTAATGAGAGTGTGTCATATTTTCCTGCAAATGTGATTCCTTGAGAAGGAAGCTAGAGAAATCCCCCAGAAAATGGCAGCTTTGAGTGGTGGCGGATGCTATTTGGTATGTTTGTGACTAAAGAGGATAAAAGCTAAAAATAAGTTAGAGATTCTACTTTGAATTTAAGATGTTTTTTCCTACTCCTAAACCACTCAAGTCATAGAGAATTAGAAGTAAGTGGGGCACAATCAATAAAATAAACAAACCATGAAAGACACTAGTGACATATTAAGACGGAAAAAAAGTCAGATACCCATTAGGCCATTAGGGCTAAATGAGAGAGACAACAATAATTATATTCAGACTTTGCTTCCAAATCCTGCAAACTTTGCTCACACGAAACAAAACTCCCTCCAAACATAATCCTATTAAAAGAGAGCACAACTATTGCCAAAGGCCTGTAATATCTAGCTCATTAAGACAATACCAGTTGACATTATTAGGATTTATTATTTTAGGTCCTTAGTACTGAGGAAGATTCATCTGAGTAAGTTGAGTCCTTCTTTGGCAAAGGACTTGGAGTGGAAAGCAAAACGTCTGGTATGTTCCAGCGAGGCAGCTTCCATGCTTTAGCAGATGGTATTTACTTAAGATGTACTGCGCAGTCCATATTTTAAACTGATTTATTTCTCCAAGTTCTCCTAACTTATCACAAGCACAGAAACTTTTGCTCATCTGCGGGTGTGTTAGTCAAAACCCCGTGTAGTCTGAAGTGATTTTCTTCTCCTGGCAGAATTAACCTCCTCAGTCCTGTAACAGATGTGAGACGGAAAATCCGCAAGATGTTTTCAGACTGAGGCACTCACATTCTTTTCAGCTAAGCCACAATGCTCCTAAGTTCTCTGAATCATGCTGTCTGTTCTTTCAATAGCTTCTAAATAGCGCAGCTCAAGGTGCCCAAGCCCTCCTCTCCCCCACTATATTATGGTGTGCAATTATCATTGTAACGATTTGCCGTACTAAGTTCAGTCAACCCACTGAACAGAACCTGAAAGGGAAAACTCAACAGGTTTTGAAGCAAGAAGTACAACATATGAGAATTTTACGAGGCATGAGATATACTGACTTGCATACATTCAAATATCTGTGAAATGAGTATAAATACTAAATAACAGAGGTAGCATATACTGGATCAAGCCCATAGGCCATGTAATTCGGCCTTTTACCCTGAAAAGTAGCTATTACATCATGTAACAAACACAACTACTGACAATTGTTTAATAATCTAACTACAAGGGACCCGTTTTCTCAGTCCTTTCCACTAGAGGCTTAGATACTAATCTAAACATATTGATGCCCTATATGAAACAGCTCGGAGAGTTGTTTAAGTGCAAATCAAAGCCCGAGAACATTGTTTGACATAAGTAATATAAAAACAATGACTAAGATGCTATCAATGACTTCACAGTTTGTATCTGAATCAAAATGAAAAAAAAGTCCATAAGGATTTATTGCCTAGAGATAAAAATAATATCTGTCTGGAACCTAAAACTGCAGATTTTTTTTTAAATAACATTTATGTTGCTCATGGTACAAATACCACACTCTATTTTCAGAGATTTATATGTAAATACAGACATAAGAGTGTTCCAGTAACAAAAGTGCTATATACAGATTCTCTTAATTAATCTATTTTTTGTGAGTAATTTGTATTTTACTTCTGCTATGTAGCATTTTATATACCCCAGTGACTTACCACTTCTTCTAAATTTAAACTAAAAAAACCCACCCCAATTATTATTACTCTAATGATTCTTTTATTGAGCATACATCCTGAATTTACTGGCTTAAATGTCTTTTAACATTACTGGCTCTAATTATACAATAGGGTTAATGTGAAAATGAAAAGTCTCCTCAGTGATCAATACAGAAGATTTATAGCACAGCTACAGCTGTTCGTTTCACCACAAGCAGTTTCAAAACAAAAATGTCTCAATTTAAGATTTCTCCTTGGCTGAAATCCAGCTTCCAGTGAAATCAAGAGCAAAAGTTCTGTAACTTGAGAGAAGAGCCAAGATTTACTCCTTGGTGTGCAACCTGCATGTGTCAGCAGAGCTGTCACCGACACTCGGTGGCTGTAGAGTTATAAGGCCAGAAGGACCCACTATCATCACTGAGTCTGATCTGCAGTACCACACAGACCATTTCTTGATACATACTACACAAGCATTTCTTGATAATTTCAGCTTTTGAACCAGGTAGTGGCTCCAGTAAAGGTTTCTCCCTTTCAAATGTCTTGTCATCTATGAAGCACAAGTTTTCAAATTTTAATTAGCTGGACTGCAATCTTTCACCTTACTATTCAATTATTTTCCTTTTTTTTTTGAACAAATACACTTCAGGGGACTCTGAGTTACAAATATCCCTCAGGATATTCACATTTTTTTGTGTAAACCTTTCACACAAATACTTCAATCATTTTAAAGGACAAGTTTAGGAAAAAACAAATCGAAAAGAAATCCTGAAATTTAATAGGAAAACTCTAGTTTCTCCAATTCTTGGGGAAATAGAGTGTGTAAGGAAGGAAAGGTGATGGTGAAGAAGCGTCACATGATGTATGGTCTCAGTTTCTAATGGACCTTCAGATACTCCAAGAAACAGGCTTCACAAACTTGACAATCAAGACTTGGTATTGTTTAACTGACCCAAGATCCCTCTGCTGTAAGCACATGCCTGCCCTACATGCATCTGACACTGGAGAGGGTGACAGATCATGTCCCAGCTGAGGTCTGCAAGGCAGCTCTGGAGCTGAGGATGTTCCTCCAGGTGCCCTGGGTTACCCTAGCCCCCGACCTGTCCTCTCTTGTGTGCCTGAGCTGGAGCACAGACATAAGGCTGCTGCAAGTTGAGGGTTTAACAGAAACTTCAAACTGGCACTGCCGTGAGTTGCCCTACAAGCTAAAGAGGCTGTAGATCACTGGCACTGGTCAGAGACAACCTAAATGAGGGTGTTTGTATCGCCACCACCAAGGATGAATCTTGTTGGTTAATCTTCTACTTTCCTGGATTCAGATAATGAGGTTTTAAGATAATCTGGTCAGCACCCAGAATATGGGAAATGCTATGGTCCACGTTGCCTGAACAACCACATTTTGTCCTCTTTGTTATGTCTGACCAAAACCACAGCCTCTAATTATACAATTGCATCTGATTTGCTGTCTTCAGAGATGGACAGGTACCCTGCACCTGTACTCAGGTCCAGAATGTGATCTACTCTTTTTTTTAATGCAGACTTCTCTTTTTGAGTATGAGAGCATATTACACTCACATCCCTCTGTAACACTTTCCACAAATTGTACTTATGTTTGGAAAAAAAAAGAATTAAACATCGAACTAGCTCCAAAGGGAAGAATACAGACAGAAAAGAGCCTGGGTTTATACCTCTAACACTCGCTCAAACCAGACAAACACAGATGACACAGGTAACAGCACTCATAAAAGATCAAAACTGAACTTGAAACATATAACTGTATAAAACATCTGCTGTGTGTTGAATGGAGAGTTTGTCTTGAAAAGTTATTTTGAGATCGCTCCATCGAACAATTCCCTTCAACTGCTCTTGTCTATGGACATAAACTGAGACAAATCACTGAGCTTTACTCACCGTGGGCAGGAATTTACCCACTGAGAATAGGAATTTGCCTTATTTTCACTTGTTCCTTCATATTATTTTCTTACTGAAAGTGCAGGCTAAGAATCAAATTCTACTGTAGATGAACGGAGGCATTTCTTTACCAATGATGTCTAGCTGTGCTGGGGCCAATGTGGCTTTGTTCACCTTGACTCACATGCTGCTTATTCTGCACAGCCAATGATTTCACTTTTGCATTTTCAGAGTGCGACCTTAATTGTTCATTACTTTTTGCCTACAGCTACTTTTAATATTTTTGTTCTGCACTGAATTTAGCCATTTACTGTGAAAGAAATAACAACTTTGTGACTCATGTAATATAAATTCTTGAAAGTCACCACCTTATTTATTTAAAGAGAACATGAGTAACCATTAATGAATTCTCATACTGTTACTGCATACACAGCTTGAATAAATACCTCAGACCAAGCATGCTACACCCTGTTCCTTAATGCTGAGGCATGTGTCCCCTTCAGCATGGAAACTAACGGGCTTATAGGGGAAAGGGAAGCATCAAAAGATCGTATTTTGAAAATACCTATTTAGTATCAGACAGATAATAACTACTCGTATTCACAGGTCACCACATAATTCTGCCTCAGGGAGTCGGTGGTGTATGTAAACCAAATATTTAGGACTTTCAGAGTATGATTTGATTAAAATAACAGTCTAGTTCCTTTCATTTCCCTTGTGGTGGATTTTTTTTTTAGAAATTATTAAATAGCGTAATTCCTCTAATGATTCATTTAGTTTATTTTTAACTAACAGCAAAGGAAAGCACAAAGGAAAGCTTTTCAGCAAACGTGTTTTTAACGGAGGAAGAAAACTGCATTGCAAACATGACAGAGTACTTTAGCATTGTTTAGAATAGTACACACAGCTGATGACAGAAACGATGGCAGTATATGCAACACTTTGTATTGCACTGCATTAGTGAGTGAGGTTCCTATTCTAGAATGGAAGCTTTAACTACTTTGTATGTTGCAAATTGGATACACTGAGACTTTCTAAATCATTCCTTTCACTGTGGAAAAATATCCCTGATGTAAAAACCTCAGTATTTCCTACTGTGGGTGCCTCCAGTCTGAAAACCAGCAACTAAAAAACATTTGCACAAGGAGGAGAGAGCAGGTATTTGAACAAGCCCCAAGGCAGCTTAGCACTTAAACATGTGGCAGACCTGTTTTCAGCAAAGCAATTAAACAGGCAGGATTCACCATTCCAGTATTAAAATACAGGCTGGATGTTTTTCTAAACATATGCTATAATTCAAATGATTAGATTGAGGAAATGCTAACACAAGAACTGGGGTAACAGGGTTCGAATACTTTGTCTTAAAATGCACAACTCAAGAACATACAAACTCAAGGAGACTAAATGATGATTTACATGCTTTCCTCAGTAATGCGACTGAAAGCAAGGTTTGGTTGTCATGTTGCACCTCCTTACTTTTCTATACATTCTTGATAAGTTGTGTTATGGCACTCCATTAATAATGAATCCCACTTGCCAATGGGGTAAAGCTCACTCACCTCTAAAGGGACAAGCTAATACCTTCATCCACATTACAGTACTCTTCTGGTACCCTCTGAGACTGTGACTGACTGCAGTACCACCACACTGCTTACCGTCTGAACAAGGCAAGCACAGAGGGTGACATGCTGATCCAGTAAAACCTGGTGAAAGTCTTATTGCTAACTGATGGGTCCAGGGTTTTCCTCCAGAGTGTAAACTGAACGTTTCCGATTGAAAGACACTTCAGATATTAGCTAGATACTAGACTTAGGTTTTTTGGTATTGCTAACACAGCTATTTGTGTCAAAACCATTAATCATTACTTGGGGCACTGGAGAAAAAAATGTGTCCCTTGCCTATGTTTTTGCAGTAGACGCATATATTCCTACATATGGGCTCATAAACAGACAGGGGTGTCTATTTGCACACATCATTTCATTAGTGTTAACGAACAGACGCTTAACCAGCAGCAGACTCTGTCCCCAGCTTTCCATCAGTAGAAGAAATGAAGGAAGGGAAAACGTATTCTCAGTGATCCAAAACACACAAGTATTTCATATAAGGAATAATAACAAGTATCACATCATCAAGGCGCTATGCAAATGTAATTTCCCAGAGCTCTGTGAAGAAGAGGTTAGAAAGCCACGGCAGAGGTCATTCACCACAGACTGACCATCCATGCAACAAGCTGCAGGAAGAAAAGTTACAACTCGGAAACTCCTCCCTGTCCCACCAGGCAGCCTCTCGGAAGCCTCTGATGGGGTAGGGGTTACAAGAGGGAAGGCTAAAGAGCACTGTGACAAGTAGAGGAGGTGTGTTAATCCATCTCATCCTCAGCTGCTGCTTGAAAATTGAGCTGCTACTATCAACCACACACAAAACATTCTCAAATAAACCTGGAGAGAAATAAATTACATTTTCTTTCCATTCAATCCAAGTTGTACACTGGGTACACAGAATGACATAATATCCTTCCTGAAATGAGAGCAGCAGCGAGGACCAGTATCCTTCAAACACGACCAGTTCCTGAGACCGCCTTGCAAACAACCGTGTTTCCATAATTGCCACAGAAACTATCTTTTACATCTTTTTTAAAAGCTGGCCAGAGAATTACAGGGGCTTTGTGTTTTGGTTTTCTTTTAATAAATGCAATAAAAGTTTCATCACTATCTGCCTGTACATCTGCCAGAGTTTGACAGCCACGGATATGGAGAATTCTTACTGGAAAGCAACGCACAGAAGTAGCCACTCCATTTAATGGCTGCTGGTCAGAAGCTCACGCCAAACTTGGTGATATTCGCCAGATACGACAGTAAAGGACATTAAGTCCATGCCTGCTCCTAGTTAGCAGAATCAAACATCTTTTTGCACGCTGCCAAGAAAGTGACCGTTACCTTCAGGATTTGGGTTTTTTTTCTTTAATGACAAACACATGACATACTCTTTTTCTGCAGGTAGGATCACACACACTTTGGAAACCGGCATTCGTGGAAATGGGATGCTGTACAAAACTATAATCAATACAAAACTATGTATTGATTTGCTTTTTGATCTGGAAAAAATCCGTACAGTTGGCTTCTATTTGCATTATCTCTTTGCATTAAATGATTTTCAAGATGATTTTAAATTGCACACAAAGGTCAAAGCATTTGCTATGAGGCCAATCTGCATTTAGCTTTAGAGTCGTAGATATACACTCAGAGAAACAAAATCAATACGTCTGTAGTGACTGCCCAGATAACTGCGCAAGTAGCTGCAGAAAGCCAAGTCAGCAATTATTTTCAAGGACATGTGACAAGTTTTCTAATCCTCTGACAGTTACACATGCTTGTTTCCAAAGGATGTTATCCCAGCTGCCTTCTTCCAGCTGCTCTGGACTTCTGCTTTGTTTTTAACTGGATGATCCTCTGTTTCCTCTCTGTGCTTTACCATGGGCAGGTTTTACCTGTAGCAACCGGAACAGATGTACTGATGCCAGTAACTGCTCTGCCAGTCAGAAAAGACGAACTTCAGCACCTAAGCTACTGCATAGTTTATGATTAAAAGATAATGCAGTTAAATAGCTAATCGCACACCAGTGTTTGTCTCCTCGGTGTGCGTGTGCAGGAAGAGAAAGGTAAGAATGACTATTTCAAACTCTTGACTCTAGCCAGATGAGTGCAGAATAGAAACAGGAAAAGAGCCTGAAATATAAGGCATTAAAACCAGTTTCTCTTATGAAAGTGGGGCTCTGCAGACCCAGCGACACTGCTGGGCTAAGGAGTGCTTCTGCCAGTAACTCACCTTGCTGGATTTTCGTCAGCAGCTGGTGCCGGGCGAGAATCCTGCTCGTCCTGTAGGGAGGGCGCCGGGCGGTTTGATCGAATCGCAGGTACATCTCCTGGCCCTCAGCTGACACCGAGTTTAGGTAGTAACACCCGGTGCCCGACGTCCTGGGCACCTGCTTAAACATCTTTACTCCTTTAAAGTCACTCAGTCCGTCTCCGCTGTGGCTATTCCAGATTACAATCAGGGTAATGAAAGGAGGGAGGCAACAAGCCCTAGGGAGCCGAAAAGAGCAAGCGCTTTAAAAGAAAAAGGAGTGCCAAAAGCTACAACTCAGGATTCCTGCTTCTCCCACATGATCCGCACGGGCCAATCGCTCCGAGTCCTGCCCGTGGAAGCGCGGCGTGCCGAAGCGGGCCGGCACACCGGCCCCGGCAGCCCCGCAGCAGCCCCCTGCAGCCCCTGCAGCCGGCCCCGACCCCGGCCCCGACCCCGCGCCGCGGGGCTGCACCGGGACGCCGCGGGGCTGCACCGGGACGCTGCCCGCAGCACACAACAGAAAGTTGAAGACACTCGGGAATGCCTGGTTTAGAGTACGCAGAGCTGCAGGAAAACTTTTCCTGCTCTGCTCCACACCCACCAGCTGTCGACTCATCGCTGCAGAAGATGCCCTCACAACTTCTCTAAAAATCATACCCTTCTTTGCCAAGAAAAAGTCGGGTTATGAGACGGCTGTCTGAATCCGCAAAGCCACACAGTACAACGAGCGCTGGAACAAATGAAGCCCTTGGGATGAAAGAATAAAAATCAACAACGCCTAGCAGCAGGCACTCAACAGTAAACAAACCCCAAAATTCCCTAATATCAGTGTTACCGAGAACAGGTCACAGCCTGGAAGAGAGGAAGGGGATGGAGAGATTCTCTGCTCTTCAGGTTCCTCACTATAACATCTTTCGGTTCTTGTAACAGAGAGAGATGTCTGTTTTCATTCAACTCATATATCAGCCACTGAGTTTGCAAAACATGCCACTTCTTTAGTTAATCAAATGGAAGCTGAACATTGCCATTTTTATCAGCAAGCGAGCAGCAAATCTGAGTAAAAATACACCAAACCCACTCTCCTAGTATGACTGTCAAATAATTTTCCATTACATTTTAAAATACCAATATTTTGGTTTAATATACCCTTAGCATGAGCTGATTTCTAAGGAAGCTGAGCTCTTGCCAGGAAGTTTTGTGATCGAGACAGTTTCTGATACGAGGATGACTGGCCCATGGGAAGTAATTTCACAGCCTTGCAGATCAGCTTCACAGTATCACAGAATTGGCAACCGTGGGGACTCAGAAGGGTCTTCCAACCACCCCACTGAACAGGTTCCTGCCAAAACTCACGTGCAGGCAGCAGGGGAGGGGAAGGCACCGGTGAGGCAGTGGGGTGGCAGGTCAACCAGGATCCTGCACAGTTCAGGAGCTATGCTGCCACCTCCCAAATCTGTGCCACTTCCCACAAGGCCAGTGCCAAGCTAGGGGATAAGGAGCTGACAGCACTGCTGGAATGGCTGCAAGCCCCCAGCAGAAGGGGCTCAACCCCCATCCCAAACCACAGGGGATCTTGACCTCCTCGGACTCTACTTGGACATCTACTTGCCATGACATTATTGTTGGCACTGTGTTCTCTGGCCCAATAATATGGCACAATATGCCTTTACAAGACAGAGCTCTCCTCCTGCTCCCATCCTGGATGAGGCCACCCAACAGGGCAGGGCTATGAGGTGGCACTGCCTGGGACCTTCATGCTTGCAAAGACCAGGGTCAGGCTAGTTTGCAAGGGCAGAGGTACCCACCTGAACATGTGGAGAGGAAAGGATGGTTGTCTCTTTCACAGTTACTAAAATTTTGCTCTGTGCAAACCCCTTGGGGCAGGGTTTTACTGCAATGAAATCTGTTCTCATTACACCTTAGGGATTTTATTCCTAATTGATATGGGACTTTTGCAGTGCCATAAAATGGGGAAGTATAATTCTGGGTACTAGGAATTTTAAATGAGTGCTCTAGACTGAATGCCTCCATTATTTGTTATTACCATCCACAGGACCTGCAAGTCCTGTAGAGGCTGTTTTTTTCTCCAGTCATGGTTGTATGGTCTTCTATGAGACTCCCAGCAGGGACTTAAAACTCGAGACAAAAGAGTGGCACGGCTACCATCTATCCTCCCAAACAAGGCTGGTCCCTGGCAGCCAGGGAGTGGGAATGACCAGTCTGCTCCCTGTCTTGCTGTGCAAAGCGAGAAGCAGGATTGCTGCACAGGTGTGAGCGGGGAGAGCTTGAGCAGCAGGGAAGGGATGGTTTCTGTTCCCATCCCAGTGTGCCAAATCAACGTGTCAGTCACCCAGCTGCTATCTTTTGAACAACAAATATTCCAGAGACTCCTAAGTGTTGATGATGTGCACAGTATCTATCCAAAGAGTGATGTGAGTAAATTTATATTTGATTAATCTACAGTCCTTTGATCTAATTCTACTTATAAAATGCTACTGCTAGTGGAAAAAGCAATTATTAACATTTCATAGGACTCTTTACATTTTCATAGGGATTTATTTTTCTGCTGGAAAATGCATAGACTTTTCACCTAATGGTATTGTGCATTTTTCCTTGCAATATTTCCAAAGACTAGGAAGAAGTTCAATAGAAATGTAGTGCTTCAAAAGCTAGCCCAAAGAAATAAAAACCAAGGTAAGAGCCCGAGTAAGGTATTGACTAGAGAAAGAGTCCATTAAAGGCTAAACATGCCCAGTTACATGCTTGCAACAGTGAGCAACGCACCAGTCCCACTGTCCCTGTAGCTGCCTTTCCTTCCCACATCCCTGTCAGAGTGACAGGGCTGAGCTGCCCTCCCAGCTTCCCCAGCAGCACATCTCAGTGCTCACAAGGACAGAACGAGAAGCCTCAGTTGCAGGGTGACGACTTTGCCTTCTTCCCAGACATGAGGGTCCAAACGCAACTTGAGAGCTGTGGAGCGCTGCCTCTGCCGAGGCTGAATTCTTTGGCTCCACTCCAGCACTCACATAGTAGTCAAATAAAACAAGAAACAACACGAGTTAGCTGGTCTTGCGGTGCTCTTTTGAAAGCTCCCGTGTTTGCAGTTTTGCATGGTGGAGGAAAGAAGTAGTCCTCATTGCATACTTTAAAAAATGACTGTCTTCTCATTCGGTGGCTCCCTTGACATTCACTGCTTATTTTCAAAAATGTGTCATTCCAATGAGGAAACCCCTTTGACGGTCAATCTTTCAGGGAAAAAGTACTACAGAAGCCTAAGCTGTTATATAAGAGCTACTATATTAATATTTCAGTCTCAGTCTGAAGAGAGTTCTTGGAAGAGTTAATAAAGCAACGCTGAACTTCATGCTAATGCATCTCATAAAAGCACTTCAAAATAAAAGCTTCCCTGTGCATTTCACAAAGGCTGTGGGGAAGCCCCAGCAGACACCTGAAATTGCTCCTATCACGAGAAAAGTACAGCCCATGAGATGGAAACCCAGCCCCCGTTCCCGTGCCGTGACTGATCCATTCAGGAATAGAGATGCCTTCATAAAATCACAGCTGGAATTCAGTGATTTTTTTTTTTTAATGTAACATCTACATGTGACATCTAAAGTGATAACTGGTGATTTAATGCATACTGAAATTTTCTGGAAGATCAGGAATCTTTACTTAATGGCTTATTAACACAGCACAGTGCTGTGTCACACCTGCGCAGTGTGACAAAGTCAGCTCCAGGATGCATACTCTTCCCTGTATGCATTCCTAGTCAGAACTGCAACACTTCATTTTCTGTTCATTGATTTTTATGTCCCTCTGCCACCTTTTCATCCTGAAATTACATTTGGTGTGACAGAGTAAACTATTTGCAGGAAAAAAACGCCCCAAGGCTACCCACATATACCCAAGTATCACAGGCAGTACTTGAGATCTGCCCTCCTTTCACTGAGAACAGGATGCCACAATCAGCTGAAGAGCCCAGGACCATGTTCTCTAGAAATGCTAAAATAGATCTGATAACAAACTATTCACTTATGACCAGTTTTTCTGAGCAAAACAAGAGTGTGAGTTTCTATACACTACCTTTGCTTTAGACTATTACTCACACAGGCATGAGGAAACACTACAGGCAGCAGGGTAGTTGAGAGCAAATTGAGGTGAACAGCACTTTCCCACTTGTATTCCCATATATATAACAGGATTGCTTGCACACACCTTCTGAGGCACCCCTCCTAATTAACTGTGAGATAGGTCCATGATGTTGTACCTGGCGCAGAGTTCTCTGGGCTTGGATTGAACCTGCCGTTCTCACACAGTAATCAGCCACTTGATCTTCCCTCCGTGACCCGTTTCCCTTTTATTGTTAGTTGCACTTATCTTGTTATATCACATCTAAAATTAAATGGCAACCTGATGGCTTCTCTTCGTTTGAAAGCACTGGTGCTGTGAGAACAGCACAGCTTCCTAACCACGGGAGGAGCACAGTTGTTATTAACATTAGTGACATGTTGTTAGGAGAAGCCGGAAACTCTTGTTTTCAAGTCCCAGAAGAAAAAAAAGTCATCCGTCTGCTTTTAACTTGTTGATCTCTGTATTCCTTTCTAGAATTCTTCAGGTAGAAGAACAGTTCAGTTTCCTGGACTATGGCCAAAACATCAATGTCATAGATATGCAATATACTCTCTATTGGACATGAGAGTCCTAGCCACATACCTTATCCCTAGCCTATCCCCATGTCTTTTATTTTGTTCCTATATCTGCCTTCACAGATGCCTGCTCAGCAGCTCATCTGTTAACAGCAAGCAGTTCCTCGTATCTCAAATTTAGGAAGAGAAAAATGTCATCTGCAGAGAACCTAAAGTTGTGTATACAATGAAGGTTTCGCCTACTTCACGTGTTTTGAATCCTGTCTCTGGAACTGGGACTTTTAAAAGCAGGAGTTCATTGCCTGCTGTTTAGGGAAAATGTTTTATGTTTGAACACAGACATTTGTTTGAGAGCTGAGCTGGGATTACTATGGGCTGCAAACTCATTTATACAGGGCATGAAACAGCAGGGTCTGCAGAGCAGCCAGAAATGTTTCCCTCTGGCTCAGCAGCACTTCGACCCTCTTCCTAAGGCTGTGCCATGGTGCCAAAGATTTGTGGCTTCTTTGGGGCTGCCAGGAATTGGACTGGGACAAAAGGAAAACAGTTTCTGTGAGATTTCAGCATCACAGCAAAGCAGGATGGAAGGGGCTGATAGCTTCAGAGCACTACAAGAGGGAAAGCCTCATACTGGCGTGTTCTGGAGGCAAGTCAGCTGCTACATCAGCTGTCTGATAGAGAGTTTTAAAAATGAGTAATGCTAAGCAAAGCTTTCTCTAATGCATGAAAGGCAGGCTTATAGACACTCCTGACAAACTTCAAACCAGAAAAGGCTTCTGAATTGTACATTATATCCTTTTCCTCTGTTCTAGCATCCCCATTCCAGCACCAGAGGATTACCATTTGCATGGTAAGATCCACATGTTTTGTGAATAGTACCGGTATAAAAAGTATCTCCTGACTACAAAGCATTAGTGGCTTGACTGAATCACAGAAGGCAGCTCTAATGCAAGCAGAAGATTAGAAATTATATGCAGGCTCAGTGCAACAACAGTAGTGCTTTTATGGGCGCAAGGGATGATAGAGAGCAAAGGGAGGTAACTGCCTTACCAGCCACCCAGTCAATTTCACAAAAACAAAGATACGTGTAAAAAAGTCAAGAACATGAGGGTTGTGGCAAGACAGGTGAAGTGATTCCCCTCGAGGAGCTGAGGGATATTAAGTGAACAAAATAAACTATAACAGATTTGAAAAAGGCTCCTCCAAGATCCTCTTCCAAGAGATCATACAGAAGCTCAGCTATCAGGGATAAAAAGGAAAAGGCCACTTGTAGCTTAATGGCTGCTTAAAGGCAGGAAACAGAAGTAGTAATAAATATTCTTTGTTCACAGTGGGATGAGGTTCCCAGTGGACTCCCACAAACATGAGCGTTGGAACCTGTTCTGTCTACTCTCCATACATGATTTTATAAAGGGATTAAGTGGCAAAAGTGAGGTGGCAAAACAAAATGATGATACCAAATTAGCCTGGCACTCAAAGCAGAAATTGGCTGGAAACAGTGAAAGTTCTTAAAATATTGATTGAGAAGGCATTAAAACTGTAGGTTTTGAGTGCTGATAAATGTACCAGATGAAAAAATCCCACCCTAAAGGTACACAGTGCACCATACACAGTGATGAGATTCAATATCATCACTGAGAAAACAGATTTTGGATAGGCTTATGAAAATCCAACACAAATGCTCACTAGGAACAAAAAATTTTAACAAAAAAGACTTAAAACCTTTTAGAAAAGTAATTAAGAGCATACCAACAAACATCATTACCCTATTGAAAAGGTCTGCCCACCACTCAGTAATGCTGGAGTCTTTAGGCACAGGGAACTGATTGTGGGGCAGGTTCAAAAGGAACAAGCATAAATACTTTTTCACATTTGCACAGCTGACCATAGAAGTCATCATTAGAGGATGCTGTGGCTTACAGAAGTTAGAAGAGTTCAAAAAAAGATTAGGTAAACTTCTGTCAGAAAAATCTAGCAAGGGCAAATAAGCACAAAATTCCAGCTCGTGGCTCAGGTCCTCCCCAAATCACATGAATGCAGATAAGGTATATAACGTATACAGCATGACTACTGCTTTATCGGTGCTTTATTTTCCCCAAAATACTCACATCTGCCTGCTGGCTAACACATAACACTGAGTTGGATGGAACTGTGGTCTGACTTGGAGCAGCCAGTCTGAATTCTTACAAGAGCTCACCAGCCTGCAGCCTCCCACCTTGGGCAACGTAAAAGTGTGATCCAAACAGCACTGCTAGTGCATAAATGCGTCAAAATAATCGCTCCTGTGGTCTGTGACTGGAGTCTGTGGAATAGCCAGTATTTCCCTGGGCACAACCTCTCTGTGCTCTCTTGTCACATTTGCTGGTGATGTGCAAGCTGGTGGTCTGGTGGCCACAATGACAGGCTCAGAGGATGTGTCCTTCCTGTCCCTTCTGCTTTCCCAGGGGAGTTAGAAAGGAGCAGGCACTCCCAAACGGTGGGTAAAGTCATTGGAAGAGGTCAGTTGTTTCCTCCAGTGCCTGGCTGCTAATTTAGGCATTACAGTCTCACTCCTGTTCAGTTGTAAACATAATATTTTTTTCTCCATGAAACCACACCAGCATACTGGCCTTAGCTGAACTCTTCACAAGCCAAGAATAGCCAGCATCCCACAGTGTGAAGTCCCTAAAAACAGCAGTTCTCAACAGTAAATTGCTGGGTAATAAATAGAGATCAACTTTGAAGTCAAAAGAGAGGAAGACCTTTCAGGTGGCAGACCTCTTTTGCCAAAGTGTCCGGGAGAGTATAACAACAGGAATGAGCTAAAAGTAGCTCCCATACCCTTAGTACAACTCCATCTGCTAAATCTATACCCAAGTTCAGAAAACTAAACCCCAGGAACTGTGCAAATACATTTAAGTAGTGGTGGGCTAACACACATCCTAATCTCCCCGTCTCACTAACAAAGTGTTTGGATAACACAGTGATAACATAAGAAAGTGTTTAGATAAACTTAGCTTCTTGTGTTATCCAAAGACATTGTAAATCTTGACACAGCCCTACTGCTGGTGTCACTCTGAAGCACAGGCAAACATTCCTATCTCAGATGAAGGTTCGTGCCTTCAGACTTCATGTGAGGGCTTTGCTATTTATTTTCTTTTCAACAGGACTCCAGGACCATGATGATGAAATAGGCAAGAGAGGGAATATTGAGGTTTTGAGAGGGTTTTTTTTTGTCTGTGATAGAGAGATGATGCCAAAGTTAGATTTTGTAACAACAAAATAAAATCCCAACAAGACAGAGCAGAATAGCTCTTGGCAACACTATTTCAAACCCAACAGTGTGGGACTGGTGCATGGGAACGTTAAATTCTCCAGGCTCTCTGAAATGAATGAATATTCATTGTATGATTTCAGTCCCTTGTCCAGTGGGACGGATGAACATGATGGTTAGGGCACAGGATTGCCTGGCAATGACTTGCTGTTAAGACTTCAGGGAAGTTGTATAACCTGTCTCTGTACGAATTTCCTGACTGATAACAGTAATCTTTGCCTTGCTTAAACCTATACGTAAAAAAAAGAACAAATATAACTTTGTAGGCAGACTCATTTTCCTTACAAGCAATATCAGTCCACTGAAGGCAGGCTAAAGTCTACTCTAACTGCATCAACTGAATAGAAAATACCCTTCAAAATAGTCCTACACCTGTAGTGGGTTTCTTCAGATGAGACATTTATTGCCCAACCTTGCAGAATGCTGTGGATTTCCCAATATGTTATTCATTGCATGTTATCGTATCTTATAAACACTGTAACAAGGATGTAGTGTCTGCACTCGTGTCTCCACAGAGCAACATGCACAAACCGATAAGCTGGGTCCGGACACTAGGGCTGGGCTGCAGCCTGGCACACAAGGAAGTACTCTGCAGGATGCATATCACAGAATCACAGAATCTCAAGGGCTGGAAGAGACCTTGAAAGATCATCCAGTCCAACTCCCCTGCCAGAGCAGGGCCACCTAGAGTAGGTCACACAGGAACTTGTCCAGGTGGGTTGTGAATGTCTCAAGAGAAGGAGACTCCACAGTCCATCTGGGCAGCTAGTTCCAATGTCTCTTTTTTTTTCCTACAGTCCTCAAGCCAGCCCCTCCAAGACAGCCACTAGGTGTAGCAAAGCCATCCTTTTGCAGGTTATTCTTCTGGGGGACCCAGGAAAGCTGGCGTCTTGTCTGATGTGTGGTGGTGGCAAGTGTTCTTGGGAGGGATGCTCTCTGCAGAAGCTGATGACCCTTTTTGCCTTCAATTCTCCCATCTCCCCAATGAAGCAAACCGAATTAAGCCTTGCGGTAGCCAGCATTCCTGGGACAGTGCAGGATCATCCTGCCTGACACATCCATGCTGTTGATGCAAGGGGGAGCAAGACCACTAAATCCAGCACAGAGCTGAGGTCTGTCCCCTTGGGATCAGGGTATGTGCTTGCCCATGCCCTGAAGAATAGGCTGCATGTGACATTTTCTTCCCTCTCTCAGATAACTATCTTGGGCATCCCAGAACCAGAAAACACTATGGAGGAGTAGTGAATTTGTTCATTAGACCAGCTTTATGGCTGACCCACCACACTGCTAGAAGTGTGACCAAGACACTCGCACACTTAGCTGGCTGCATAACTTCAGGCATACTGATGCCTACTTGACAACCTCAGAAATAAAGAAGCTGGGGGAATACAGGATGTGCATATATCACATCCCTCACTGAAAGGTAGAATTTAGCATAATCTACATCAATTCCTCTGTACAGCACATTAGATTTCCCCTGTGTCTAAAACAGAAAACACAATGCCCATAGCTCTAATCTCAAATTATTATTTTTTCATATTAGAAAATATAGGAGTATCAAAGTTTGTTTTGGTTTGGTTAAGAAAAACCCAACCCACCAATAATCCCTGGCCGACCTTGCACAATAAACCATGAGTGGAACAGTTTACAATATAAATAGATGTTCATGAATTGGATAAGTCCCTGACCGGGATTTTCTGTCTCCCAAAAATTAACTGACCTGTGCACAACTCAAGCTTTCCATTTCCAGACTCTGTATTTCTTTCTTGCACTCTTCTCTTTTTCACTTACAGTTTACACTGTGTTATATAGATACCACAGAGCTGATGTGTCTCACTGGATAAAGTCATTTTGGCCAACAAGCTGCAGGTGGGTTTTTTTTTCAAGAGTGGAAGCCTGCCAAATAGCAGAAGCAATGCAGAGAAAAGAGCTTCCCATAGCTCCCTTACCACCTACGATACTGCTTCTCCTAAGAAAGATCAAGCATTCTGTTCCTTTCCTTCCCCATCCCCTGCTTTTGGAAAATGTTTCCAGTGAGGAGGAAGGACGAGAGAGAGCCTTAGAACCTGCAGCAGGTGAATGCAGGCAGGTGAATTATTTTCAGCAGACATTCCCTCCTTTTCCCCCCTGCCCTCCATATCAGCTGTACTGTCTTGGAGCATATTCTCTTTCTCCACCTCTCCCCTCTCTAGCTCTGTACACCTACACATTCCTTTGCACGGCCTCCTCCCTCCTCCAGGAACCACTTACCAAGACTTCTTCTCCTCTGTTGATTCCACCTCTGTTCAAAACAGGCATACCAAGGGAGCTGGTTGATAAGGTCCATGCCACCTGTGAATTTTTTACTCTCTCAGTTCCTGTGTGATGACAATACTGCTGTCTACCCTCTGTTTATCCTGGCATCCTATCACGCCCCTCTACCAGCCTTCCTCCCTGTCACACTTTCTGAACATACAGCTCTCTTTTAGATCAGTGCCAGTGTTCCTTATTTGTTGTTGTCTGCTTAAAGTGTTGCTCCATGTTTATGGAATGTAGTTTTACTGGAAAAAATCCTTGGCCAAAACCTTCAAAAGGAACTACTCATCTTAGGATGATTTTCCATGACACTTGCAAAACTCTGACTTTCTGGGAGCATTGGTTTCCTCAGTCTGAACAGAAGATCTCTTTGAAGTATCTCAAGTGGGGCAACAAAAAATTGCAGAACTGAAATTGCACCTGACCTTTGAAAAAGGTTGGTCCTGTTTATGTTTACCGTTTCATCTTGTTCAATTAGATTTTGACAGCTGTTCTCAGCTATTAGAACATGAAATTAAAGCAAAACTGGGCCTGAAAAAAGTTTCCAGACCATATTGCTGTAGAAGCCTGTTACACCCCACCTGAATTCACTTATTACCCTCCAAGTGCCGAGGATTTGCACTCATGTAGCTGAGATCAGAATTTGTTTTCAAGTAATTTGTATATACTCTCTACTTGGATTGCAAAAGAGAGACATTCATGTATTTCAGTCTTTATTTTTCCTCTTATGTCCTGGGGAACTTAGACAAATAATATACTGACTGGTTCCTAATATGTCTTAAACATAATAGGCTGGATGATAAATTAAAACCAAATTAGAGTTATGAAGGTTTTGATTTCAAACTGCTAGTAAGTCACTATTGCTTTAAAAATAAACTTTGTTCCCACTTTGCTCAGACTACTGACAGTTCATGTGACAGGGAGACAACTCTGCCTGTCACACCTGTGAATGACTTTAAAATAACTTTTTAAAATAGCAATTGTGATGTGAGGGATTACACGTCTCCAGAAGATTACAAACGGGAAACAAACTCTTTCTCACCAGCTTAGGTGTAGCTCAGCTAGGAAGTGCACAGTCACATCATAAACCTCCCTCTTAACTTTGTTCCTAATTGGCAGCCTTGTTAACAACATTAGCAGAGAACTGTTTACTGAAACCTGGAAGCTAAGAGGTCATACCATAAAACTTGTCATATCCACATACTCTTTCCTAAGTAAGTATCCACTAGCAGCTGTTGTGAAAAATAGGAGAGTAGAGGCTGAGGGACTTTTGCTCTCACCAAGCACACTGTACCAAGTACAATTAGTGTTCACATGTTAGGTAACTAACTAGTAGTTTGAAAAGCCAACCTCGAAATGTACTTTCAAACATGCAGTACAAAATCTGCATGCCTGCTGCCCTTGTGGTTTAGCTAAACCAGACAGAGATCACAAATTAAATCACACAGCTTTCATTATGATAAATTTGGCATGTCTTCTAAAGACACGTCATTCGCAATCTGCCTCCCCAGAATAAACTGGAAATGGAGAAACACATTTATGCAAGGTCTAGGTACATTGGCTGGTTACTGTCAGAACATGTAACTTTAAGTGCATGTTCAAGTGCCACTGAAGTCACAGGCACCTTGTCAGCTCCATCTCCTGCTGTGCATACTTGAGCAGGTACCTTAAAATGAAGACAGAGATGCTATAAGCAGCAATCTCTAAAATTAAACTTCAGTAATGTTAGTGGCTCACTGATTTCCCTATCAAATGCACTCAGGTGGCAGATGAAGAGATGGCTCTTTGCATGTCACTGATGCAGGCAGGTCTTTGGTGCTGCCACATGGCCAAGATTATGGAAAGAAACACGCACTACCAGAGGGCAATTCATCCCCCTTGTCTCGCACGCCTGTTTCAAGATGACAGGACTTGCCTTCAGAGGTTAACTATTTTTGTCTTGACTGTAAAGGACTCTTGTGACTAGCTCAGTCCTTTTAGAAGGCACTGCCACTAGACTCACTGTTTTTAAGTCAGGGAAGATGCTTTTCACCCTGTAAGTTATTTATATCATGAATCAAGACTGTGTGGATAGAGCATAGCATTGTTCTTGTACTCCAAGGACTAAACTGAAGATTTCTTAAGCATCTCAGTCAGTACAGCTTAGGTGACTTGGCTGCAACGTTCCCATTTTGGGATCCAGCCTTGATCTGGAGATTAAGTTGAAACTGTACTTCACCAGGGTTGACAGGTATGTCAGTGGCTGTGCCATGTATCCCAGGAAAGCCAGAGAAATGCTGATATGGATTGCATTCACATCTTCATTGGCAAGCCAGGTCTTAGGATGTTGTCATTGGGATGGGTGTCTGTCTTTTCCATTTCACTAGCAGGGTCTGCACGGAGAAAGACTGAAAACTGCCATGTGCTCAGGAACCCAGTGAGGAATTAATTGTTAATTTTAAGAGAACTGCTGTATTCCACAACTTCCTACTGATTATTTCTGACTTATCAGGTGATTGCTGACACTTTCATCCCCTGAAATTCTGTGGACATGTATGTTTTTACTCAGGCACCTACTGGTTAAATTAATTCAGAGACAATACTTCCGGTGCCAAACAATGCCCTCTATTGAAGAAATAAGTCATTTGAGTATGCATAAATAGAAAAGGTTGTAAAAACAAATAGGGGAAAGCATCTGGTTTGCAACATCTTTGCACAATTTGCAGTAGCTAAATCTGGAGCCAATTAATGACCTGTTTATTTTCCAAAATTTCAATAAAATGCCTTGGCAAAAACTTAATCTGTCTCTGGAGAACATTGTACTTCCTTCCATATGGTGCCCGATCTGTCACAGCAATAAACTTCTTCCCAGTTTCAAGTCCCCTAAAGACTGCACTGACTGATCCTTTCCATAAAAGAAGAGATAATGGTTCCAGCCCTCTAAAAGTCATGATCCTACCTTAACAGAAAGCAACACAGAGTGAAAGTGTGAGAGTGCCCTGTGTTATAGTCTCTATTGTGATCCAGAATCCAGACATTTGAAACAGTTCCCACTTACAATTCATACCACTTTTTAAAGAATTCCTCTGAATTTGATAGTTTCTTTAAAATGCTGCTATGTCATGATTAGTGTATATGCCTTGGCTTTGTAATACTTGTCCTGCTGTCCTTGTTTAGGGAGACTTCAAAGGAAACAGCTTAGGCTCTTTTGTAATTACACATGTTTACGGTTTTCTATAAAACAAAACAGATGTTTCAGAGTCGATTTTATTTGGTGGTATCTTGTCTAACCTAGATTCTGAAATGTATTTGATCTCGGTTTGAATCAGATTAGGTGTAGTATCCTCTGTTTTACTGTATATTTATTATAGGCCATAAATGTGGATGTTATGGTACCTTCACATTCCCAACGAACCCATGCATCCTACCACACTGATCCGATAGATAATATTTTAAAGAAGAATATGCTGTTGGTTTCGAGGTTAAACGTGATAAAATAGATGAGTCCACATGAGTTAAACACTTAACCATTTGAATGAAATACAAAGCATTTCCAAAGCCTGAAGTACAAGCACTTGAAGACATTAGGGACATACAGAGAGAGCAGCCACAGTTACCAAAATACTGCTTCTGACTCTCTAAGAACTAATGCTTCTTTATTTTCAGGAGTCATGGAGTGAGTTGAGTCAGCATGATAAAAGCCATCCTTACATCAGAATTCAGAATGCTTCTGCTGATTTTGGAGAAGCTGTTCTTTATTTTAATGTAACTGGCAGAAAAAATAATGGCATGAATCTTTATCCAATAATGAAGCTGTAAGAATTCTTCCTGAGATGGAAACTGGGCAAAACCCCAAAAACAGCACTGCCAGGGCATGCAGGGGTGCAACTAGGAAGGCTACAGCCCTTCTAGAATTAAATTTAGCCAGGGATGTTAAGGACAGTAATAAGGCATTTTTCAAGTACATCAGCAGTAGAAGGATGTCCAGGGGTAATGTGGGCCCGCTGCTAAACGCTGAGGGTGCCCTGGTGTCTGAGGATGCAGAGCAGGCCGAAGTACTGAATGCCTTCTCTGCTTCAGTCTTTACGGCCAAGGCAAATGCTCGGGAAGCCCAGTCCGGCAAGGATAACAGGATGGCCAGGACAGCAGAGGACTTGCCCTGGGTGGAAGAGGAAGAGGTTAAAGACTTGTTGGCCAAGCTTAAAGCTCATAAGTAAATGGGTCCTGATAGGATGCATCCTAGAGTGCTGAGGGAGCTGGGAGCTTGCCCATATTGTATCATTTTCCTCTTTTTCTGCTACTTTTTTTAGAGAGCTACTCTGAAGATGTGCATTTACCTTCTCAGATAAGTGACTTCCATGAATGCAAAATATGTTTTAATATATGCTGAAAAAAGCAGTGCCAGCCTTTGCTGAAAATCCTCACTTTACTACATCTATAAAGACATCCTACGTTCTTTGACTTTATTTGTAAATAAAATCATTTATTGCACCAAGGCACAACTATTCTCCATTAAAAGCACTTCTTCCTAAATTTCAAGTGAATATCATACACACTCAACCCACAGTACCTTAAAGTCACTTACAACTCTTTCGTTTCATGCCCTGAGACAGACAGATAGGTCCATATTTGTTTCTGAAGTAGCATTTGCAAGTTGTGATTGCTGCAAAATATTTGCTACAAAAGACTGTGAATAGTTCACGGACTTGTCAGAATCCATCTGTTTGAGTCTATTAATGGGTGCATTCGCAGCTGTGGTCTTTCCAACATCATAAATAAAAAGTTTCTTACTATAAATCCGAGGGATGAAATCTCTCTGTAAAACAGATTTCTTGAGATAAAATCTGTTCTTACATTTAAAGAGACCTCTTCAAATGAGAAGAATATGCCCATCGCATATTCTTTCAGCAGTTCAGTGACACATAAAACAACTCACAAATAATTTACTACAGTGTTATTCTGGATAAGCTCTGAAACAGCATGTCATTCAGATCAGAGTGGAACTGGGATGGGGAAAGAGAGGTGCATTTACCAGAGAAATGAAAGGAAAGTTGAAAATAGCCTACAAACTGGAACCTCAACTCAGGTCCTCACTTCTCCATGTAGTGAAATCAAAATAAACTCACACTTCTGCAGTGCACTTTAAAGAAGTTTGAGCTAGGAACCAATGTGGGAGGCTCCTAAATCTTTAGGAACTGTTTGTTTGCTTGTTTGTAATGCTAAGTGTACTTTTGCAGTATTTTGAGATTGATTTTGACTTAACTCTTTCTCTCAATCTCTCATGTTCCCAGAACTGGCAATTACTCTGAATTTATTCTTACATTACAGCAACAGAAGATCAAACACAAGCTGCTCTTACCTCAGATTCAGACAGATCTACATACGATATAAGGTACATTTGAACTGTGCTTCTGTGATGAAGGTAATTTTCCCTTAAATTCTTTCTATAACAAAACCAATACTCCAGTTCTGGGCTTTTTTTTTTAAGTGTTTCTTTATTAAATAAGGTTTCAGTGTCTTCTGCATCATCATGGCCTAGGACACAAGTCTCTCCTCCCCAGAAAACATGCTGCTTGGATTCTGAAACATCAGTGCCATTCATTTAGCTCGAGCAACAGAAGAAATTGATTTTTAGATCTGTGACAAGTAAGATTTGCAAAGTATTGCCAGAGTTAAGAAAACTATTTTGAAGTTAGTGAACTTAGCTTGCAGCTAAAGAAATACTTGTGATTTAAACAAGTTTTAGCTAAGCATAAATTACAAGTGGTAGTGTTTTTTAAACAGATTAGGAATTAAATTGCTACAGCTTAAAGAAACATAATGATTGTAAGTTTCAGTGTCTCCTCTTCACACTACAGCATGTTGCTGGATCTGTAAAAATGACTTTTGGACACAAACACTTTTCTATGTACTTACAGTTCCACAATAGAGAAAAAAAAATATCAGTATCTCCATGAAATTATTAATTGAAAGACTATTCACTCTGATGAATAGATAGAGTAGGGCATGTTTTAGTTCTGATTGGCATGCTAGCTGAAAATATCTCATTTTTTAAATTCTCATGAATTTTGGTCTATTATAGTGAAAGTGTAGCAATTGCTGAAAGTAATTTCAAGCCTCTGTGACAAAGGATGGAGATTTCATTTGTACACGCTGCTCCAGACTAGCACCCTGCAGCTGAGAGAAGCCGTATCTGCACTGCATAGTTTTGGACCTCATGTGATTACCTTGGGAGCCAAACCCAAACTTTTTTGGCATGTTTTCTTGTTTTGAGTGACCCATATAATGTAAGAGTTTTGTCACAGTCCCTCAGTCTGTTTTTTTTTTAATGGCAATGACTAGGGGCATGCATTGCACACCTCTGCAAGTAGCATTGGGGCACACGGAGGTGATCCAGTTTAGTGAGCTCAGTCTTGCATAAACTCTACTGTAATTAAATGTGATTAAGCCCTGCTGCAAAAGCACAGAAAATAAGACTTCAGGATGGCACTCTATCTTTGAGGGTCTTAGTATGACTTGAATATTGCATTGTCTTATTAAAAGGGGTATTGTGTCTCGCATTCTGCAGTGCACGTTGTGTGAATGTACTAATCGATATTACTGTATGTAAATCACTGCCCTCTACTGGAACGACAGGCAGAGTAGTTCACCTTAAATTGATTATTACAGAAATGAATTACACTTGTTTTGGGAGTTAGGGGTCTTAGGGAACCAAGTGTCATGAATTATAGATGTTCCTCATCCCTTCTTGCTGCACTAACATTTGTGTGCAGTTAGTCTTTGTTTATTTGCAGTATAAGCTGCACCAGGATGGTCTGATTGTCAAAATATTTTCAGCTTTGAACTGTAAACAGAATGTACAAAGAAACTACAAAAGTATATTCTTCTTGGAGATGCTCTAGTATCAGTCACGGAAGCTACTACACTGTCATACTTCGAAATCTGTAATAATCAAAAGAAACCATTACAAAATCTTTATTAATGAAAACTAATATTCCCAAACCTAATTTTTCACAACTTGTAAGATGGGCATCACTTCTTTAAAATCATGAGACTGTCTTAATACTATAGCATTTTACAAAATGTATGTATTTTTTGTTTTCTGTCTTTTCAGACTCTGAAGTTCACATTCTCAAGCTTTTCTTTTCAAATTTGCTATTAAAATAGGCTCCAGTTTAAGTGAATGCTGTATAGAAATATGAATTCACATATGAATTCACAATGAATTGTGAGAGCAGTGGATGTCATCTACCTTGACTTCAGCAAGGCTTTTGACACTGTCTCCCACAACATCCTCATCAGAAAGCTCAGGCAGTGTGGCTTGGATGTGTGGACAGTGAGGTGGATCGAGAGCTGGCTGAATGACAGAAGCCAGAGGTGGTGATCAATGGCACAGAATCGAGTTGAGGGCCTGTGGCCAGCGGAGTTCAACAGGGATTGGATCTGGGGCCAGTCTTGTTCAACATCTTCATCAACAACCTGGATGAGGGGACAGAGTTTACACTCAGCAGGTTGGCTGATAACACCAAACTGGGAGGACTGGCTGATTCCCCAGAAAGCTGTGCTGCCATTCAGCGGGATCTCGACTGGCTTGAGAGTTGGGCAGAGAGGAACCTCATGAGGTTCAACAAGGACAAGTGCAGAGTCCTGCATCTGGGAAGGAACAACCCCATGCACCAGTACAGGCTGGGGGTCGAACTGCTGAAGATCAGCTCTGCAAAGAGAGACCTGGAAGTGCTGGTTGATAATAAACTACACATGAGCCAGCAAAGTGCCCTCGTGGCCAAGAAGGCCAATGGCATCCTGGGATGCATCAAGAAGAGTGTGGCCAGCAGGTCAAGGGAGGTTCTGCTTCCTCTCTACTCTGCCCTGCTTAGGCCTCATCTGGAGTCCTGTGTCCAGTTCTGGGCTCCTCAGCTCAAGAGGGACAGGGAAGTGCTGGAGAGAGTCCAGTGCAGGGCGACCAAGATGATCAGGGGACTGGAACATCTTTCATACAAGGAAAGGCTTTGGGAACTGGGGCTGTTTAGTCTGGAAAAAAGGAGACTGAGGGGTGATCTTATTAACATTTATAAATATCTAAAGAGTGGGTTTCAGGAGGTTGGGACATCCCTTTTCTCTATAGTAGCTAGCAAAAGGACAAGGGGTAATGGGATGAAGCTGGAACACAAAAAGTTCCACTTAAACATAACAAAAAGCTATTGTACTGTGAGGGAGCAGTGGAACCTGCTTCTGCAGGGTGGTTGGACTAGATGACCTCTAAAGGTCCCTTCCAACCCCTACCATTCTATGATTCTATGACTCAAGGGAATTAAGATACATACATCAGCACGGGAAATGGCCATGCTATAATAGAAAAACTAAAAAAATCAGGAAGAGCAAGATGGAAGATCTGTCACACAAGAAATGCAAGAAATACAAAATACAAGAAGACAAACATAAGTAAAATCACTGCTGTGAAATAAGGCCGTTGCCTGACAAATGTTGCACAAATGAAACTGTTAAATCATCTAAGTTCTCAGAATCTTTAAAAGCATTACTATACAGGACATTTTTGAAGAGGTTTTTTCATTTGAACAAAAACAATAACACAACATTCAGAACTGAGACTGCACCAATTCCAGAAACTAAACACCATGTCCTACGGTAGCTGGGAAAGCAGAAGAGTGGGAGCCCAGTCTCTGAGGCCTTACTGAGTCCAGAAAATTCCCATGTTTAGGAATTTATTGGCCAGCAACCAACAAGGCTGTATAGATGGGGATTTTTGTGATGTTCACCTAGCAGCTAAAAGTTTATTGAGGATATAAATGTTCCATGTAAGTGTTCTGACACAGTTACTATTATAAACGAAGTCACTTGTGTGAGGATATGGAGAGCGGGCTGTTGGATTACAGTCATACAAATAAATACAAAACACCTAATAGGAAATAACTGAGAAGATACATAATTTAATGTGCCGTAATCAGTATTAGAAAGCAATCTTGGGATGGAAAGATGTCATTACAGTTTAATGTCAGACAAATAAGCTAAGTATATCTGTCAGTCTCTAGGAGCTCCTATAAATACAATTACTAATAAACACATCTATCTAAATGTACAGAAACTTAAACAGTATTTTGTGATACATACTGCTTTTGGAAAAACAGTGCTATGATTTATTTCCAATACTATGGTCTGCAAGCACCGGCAATAATGACAATGCTTCCAGGAATCCTCCATAAAGGCATGCTGTGGCATACTGACAAGGCATCAGCCGCCTGCTACTCATATCAGGAACATCTACAGGTGGGATGAACTGAGGCCATGTATATGTGTCACTGAAACCAGCGAAGCTCCAGAAAGGAGACTTATTGAGAATCTTTTCCAAGTAGCTATCAAGTAGAAGCTGACTGATACAAGTGATAAGCAGGTTTATTGACCAGCACCGAACCCCCATTTTATCAGCAGAGTTTTATATCACATAATATTAGGAAATTAAATAATCACAACTGAATTTCTCTTAGGAAAATAATCTCTGATGTAGCTCTCTCTGATGGTAGCAGGACTTGTTCAAGTACAGGATTTACGTATTAAATGAAAAACCAGAAGATGAATGTTGTTGTTGCCCCAGGAACCTCTCCTGCTCCTCCAACAGTCACTCCACATCTTGCGTGGCAAACGGCAGCGGAGCCACAGGAGCTGGGTATGAGAAAATTACATCTTCACTGGGTTTTGAGACAGAGGGGAGTCCTCCATCACCCCCCTCCACAGTCTCATGCTGATACAGAAATACTTGGCAGGTCAAGCACATTGGTATTTTTGTAATTGTATTTCTGGAATTAACTTCTTGTTGCTGAGGGTCATGAGAACCCAGCAGCAGCAGAACTAACAATGGTGGTATTTTGCCACCATTGCCCCCTTTTCAGATTCAAACCGCTGGTCTTCAGGGAGTGTCTAGGGAAGGAGATAGAAATTACAGAAAACTGACAGAACATACATGCAAATAAGATCATCTACATCCTTCAAAGATATGAACCTAAAAAACTATCATAAAATTAATGTAGAATATCCAGCATGATTAATATAATTTATGAGATCAATGACTACTTTTTTCGGCTACTACATTTTCTTTAGGATTGATACTAGAGCAGAAAATTTCCTGGCATGCCTGACCAAACAAATCACTCACAAGTCACTTTGTTTCTTCCCTGAAGCACTCCATCCTGAATAATGAACATCTTTCATAACTTCTCTCCTTGACATAAGCCAGTCTTTTTCTATTGATGGGGTAGGGTTAGAGGGGAATTTACACATATAGATCTTATCGGCGTACATGAGAATCAGCATCTTGTGCTCTGTAGTGCATTGCTGGGGACACAGGCTGCAACATCACTACTTTGCTTTCTACAAATGTATGTGCATGTTTTTAAAACAGCACACAAGAATATGCCCACCAAACCAGCCACAACAACCGCCAGATTTTTCTCATACACATCTCCCACACTAACTGGCCTGGCAAAATTATTTTACGAAAAAGAAATCTACTATTTCCTTGAACGGCTTTAATTAGATTAACCTGCTGTGTTTGCACTATACACAAAGCTCTTAATGAAGGAGACACTTCAGTAATAGAATAATATCAAGATGCAGTAGACTCAAGGTTGGCCCCATTATTGGGACTCCTGCCATTGCCCAGGTCTCTGAGGATTTGTGAAACTGGTACACATTTGCTTTGAGCTCTCCTAACACTGACCCCAGGATTCATCACACCAAAAATAATGAGTTTCCTTCAGAGTACAAACTCACAAAAGCAAGTCCTTAAAAATCTTTCATTTTAACTAAACTAAAAATTGTGAGGCACCTATACATATGATGCTTCTTTAATTAAGCTCCAGAAATATGTCTGCTCTTGCCCCTATACAAGCACAACAAAAAGCTGTGCCAAAATTCATATAGTTCTGATTGTGACCACTAGTTTTTGAAGACCCACTTTTCTCTTCCATATTTCCCAGTGGAAGGGTGAGCTGGTGCCAGGGAGCACTATGTCACCAGCGGTGCAACTGCAAACTTAGGCTTGATCATTTGTGCTCAATAAAACCATGATAACCCACATACCAACCACAAGTTACTTTTGAGAGGAGAAAGGGCATTGTCTTGACATCTTTGCCAAGCACTGAATGTGGCAATTACTCTCTGCTGGACAAATTATTTTCCATTTTCTATGCTTCTTCAGCTAACGTTCAGTTTCACCTCTGACATAAAAGCATTTCAGTCACATTTTGAGAGACATTTGTAGCTGCAAATCATAAGGTCTTCCTGAACAGTTAAAGATACCCAAGAGTAGGTCTTTTAACTTTTCAATTTAAAGATTTGAATTTTGGCTTCTTTAGACTAAAATTTTCTTTTACTGGTGAGCCTGCCTCATGCTCCCGTTTCAATGCAGGTCATCCATTTCTAAGATAAAATTAGTCCATTGTATGTTGTCCCACTGTACATTTTCATGCTACTTGATTGAGAAACTATCACTTCATCCTTTGAAATAAAAACTGTAACCTCACAGTGAAGGTTCAAGAGTCACTCTAGCACCAGTCTCTGAAAAATCTGTCTAAACTTGGCCAAATTATAAAACTTTGAAATCTCAGTCTGAGCACGTAACTAGAGACTTAGTAGAAAACTCGCTCCCGAACTCCGGTTACCCAGAGCCTAGCCAAGCCCAAAACAGGGTGAGTGCATCCCAGGTCCCTCCAAAGTCACCCCAAGCAGTTGCTTCTGGAGAGCTCTGCAGCTAAGTAGGAGCTGGGACAATCCTCAGGGGTATCCTGCTTCAGACTGCTGTTGCAGTCAGGCAGTAGAGATGACGTCAATGAAGAGATAAAAGGAACTGTACCTAAAGAGCTAGAGGAAATCAAATGGGGATATAATCTCTTCAAGAACACAGAACATACAAAGTATTGTGGGAGGTGAAGCTCAGATGAGACTTGGCAAAAAGGCTGAAGGTGTATCTATGCTGCAGACATGGACAGTGGCAGCCTTACAGAGCAGAAATCCCAGCAGCAATCTGTGTGGACTGCTGAACGACAGCTAAAAGTTAAACCTAGGAAATCAGAGACAAAGCTTGCTATTATTAGAAGAATGTTAGGGTCACAGAGTCAAGTTTTTAAACTTCAGAAAGTCTCACAATTGAAGTCATCCGTTTAATTCTAACCCAACCCTCCTCCCATTAGACACTTGGACAAAGTCTGAACCGCACATGCACTTCCCAAGGATCTGATGATGGACAATGGTCTACTTGTGTATCAGTGTCATGTACCCAACCGAGCCAGCTGCTGCAGGACTCCTCTTGCAGAGGCATGAAAAAAAGGGTGGGAGAAAGCACACAAGAAAAAAACTCAGGTTTCTGGGACTATGTCAAATAAACGATGCCCCTGCGGTTCCATCCTTCTCTGTCTGGTTTTCACCAAGTCACTTGAAACAAAATCTGACCAGACTGCCAGAATCTGCAAGTTACTCATTCCCTGAGTGCTGTACAATGAGATCACAGAGGCTGATTTGCACAAATGCTGTGCAATAGGAGCCACGGAGAGACAGAATTTGAATATTCAAGTAGAAAATTCAAGTTCTAACACTCAAGAGTTACTGATATTCCAAGTTTAATCTCCTTGTGCCTCTGGTTCCTATCTGTAAAATGGGAACAATGTAACTTTACAGCTTCTAGGAATACAATTAAAACGTTAATGGTATGAAGTATGCAATTGACTCTGTGCTCCCAAGCAACATGCTCATGAGCACTTGAAGGAATCTGTAATTCTCTGCTCAGTCCAGGATCTAAGAAAGCTGCAGTACAGTAGGCTCCAGATTAACAGATCCAGCAATGATGACTGTTACTTTGTGCACTGAACAAGGCAGAAACATTCTCTGCAAAAAAAGGGGGATGAGATGATGTAATTAAAGGACAATCCTACACTTGCAAAGAGGCTGCACAACAAGGCCGCAATAGGTGGCCTCCCTTCTGGTATTTCCTGACTTTAAAGCACTGAATTTCAGAACTTAAATACATATTTCTTTTTATTTCATTTTACTTTAGTATATAGTAATTTAAAGAATGCCAGGTGGAGGGTGGCACTTTTCAATAAGGTAAAACAGATGTAGCAATTCTTGTTGTGTTTTACTGCAACAGGTGATCATGATTTGAGCAGTGATCTCAGAACCACCTTAGGGTCATCACTTTTGAAGAGTCTGTTAAATATGTAAGTCAAATTACAAAAATGATGACTTTTCAGTAATGGCATAGCAGTTAGAATTACACTAACCTACGGTATTTTATGTAACTTCTCAGATTTTCAGGTCCTCACTCTAACAAGGGAAGTAAAATTCTGGTACATTTAACCATCATTTTGTGAATCGCAACTTATAACCATTGTGGGAACACAAAAGTGGAAAATAACTCTGTAAAAATTATGAAAACCACAGAAAAACTAAGGCTGCCATTTGTGGCATGGTAGTGGGTATACTCATTGTTTAAAAAACAAACCCTGGTCAGTGAATCAGAAAGAGTGACTAAGAGCACCATAGATCTGTCCTGAATAAGAGACAGTATGGAGCAGCCCTGTCCCAGGAGCATGCCAGGAGAGATGAGAACACTGTAGCAGTCTTTTTTATGCACAGCTTACTTTCCACAGCAATCCTGCCATGCTGTCTGCCTCCTTGAGAGAGGCTGAGCCAAGGCTTAGCTCTCTCCTTGCTCTAGTCAAGGTTCAACTCCTCGATCCAGCTCACCCGCTCACTGCCCAGCCATGTACTGCAGCCCTCTGCTCCAGCCCCTGGACACCAGGACAGAAACTCTTCCCAAGGAGCACTGGTAAAAGCCCAAGCAACCTGCCCAGCTCTTGGTGTTGATTCTGCTCTGAGCCAGAGATTGGACTAGAGATATCCAACCCCAACAATTACATAATTTTTATGAATTAAGTAGTCTTGTGCTTACTTTCTTGACAAGCAGATGTTGGGCAACCGCTGTCCGAAACCTTAACAGATAAAAAAGTAAAGTTGACCAAAAGAGTAACTACATAACAGCCTGCAAAGCTGTCACCATAATGATGATTTAATCACAAGTCTTTATTTGGCGTGATGGTTGGGATGTGACAGCACACTGATGGTTAAAACTGCATTTTGTGTCAGTTGTTGCTCTTAAACACTAGTTATCAGTTACACTGCTGCTCCAGCTGTCAGTCAGGGCTGAACTACAATGTCAACTCTGAGAAAAACCAAAAAAAAGGTAAAGCTACCTACCTGATTGGGTTCAGTTCTATTCAGAAGAAGCTGGTTTGGCATCCAGCAAATACTGACACATTTAGATCAGCTTAAATTTCCTGCCTTCTCATTAACAAATGCTGGAAGAAGAGGCATAGGAATGTGCACTGCAGCTATGAGGGCCAGAGGGACAAATAAATATAAAATCAAGGACAAAAATGCCAGAGACATAAAAGCATCTGAACAAGACAACGTCCCTGGAATCAACAGATGTTACTTGTACACATTTTGTTATGTGATAATTCACTTAATTACCAGTGTCTCACCAGCATATTACGAATAGCACTTGAATTATGACAGTGCATAAACTCAGGACATTAGTATTCTATCCACCTTAAATAAAAAGTCTGACTCTATCAATTTTAATACTCAGTTGCTTTAAGAAGTTGGCTACAGCTTCATGGCAGCCTGCCCAGGTCCTTTGCTCAATCAAGCAATAGTTGTCTTTGACCAAAAAAGAAAAAAAATAGCCAATAGTATCCTTGCTGAATGTCTGCTGGCATCTGCTATTAATATAGGAATAAGTAGATTAAATGTAAAGACAGGTTAATATTTTGGGTAATCATAACACTACAAAACTAACTGGTTTAGTAATTAATTACTGAAGCTACCCACTTCAGGTTATTTTTTTAAGTACCATACAATTTTTATCCATTATTTTAACTGTATGTACATAAGACCTAATGTGTTCTAGAAGGAGTTTACAGACCTGTATCATACACTGATTACCTCTGAATTATACAATGCCAGCATGTCACAGTGCCCTATGCAAGGTCACCAAACTCCTAACAATGCTGTAGGATGTGGCAGAAGAATCCATCTTTAGAAATTACCCTTCATTACATATGACTCTGATCATAAATCCTGATGGACTGTGTTTCAGTGTAATAACTTTACCTTGCACGTACCTTGTAAATCTTTAAATTCATGAAGTATTTGGCAAACAAATTAACCGTATGCTTGCATGTGTAAAGTGAACGTGCAGCTGCGATAGCAGTGCTTTGAATGTGTCGCGACTTACTGGAGTACCCGCCCTGCTCTATGTCCTGGGGATGGTGAGACTGCAGGAGCCTGGTTTTCCAGAGCAGTTCGGTTACCTAAAGCTATAAAAGCGCCTGAAATGAAACAAATATTTTTTCTTTGGGAGTTGTGGTCCTCCCTCACAAGCAAACCCTCCGAGGAACCAACCTGGACTTGTAAGTGACTCAGAAACCTGATCAGACAAGCAGGTGAGCCCGCTTCCTGACAGTAAAGTCAACCCTCGTGTTTTCTGAGATACTCAGAAGGTGACTACGATCTGGGGCTCCCTTCGGGTTTTGCCCTGAGCCCGACTGCTTGTGGCACCATCTCCACCGTGCCCGCCAGGCAGCATGGGGGTGAGGGTTCCGACATGCCCGCACCTCGGCTCTTGCCTGCAGCCCAACCTGCCCGGCGACTGTCAACGGCATCCGTGCCGGCGGCAGAGGCGGTACCCGGGCGCTCCCCGTCCCGCCGGGACGAAGCCCGGCGGTCTCTCCGCGCTGGAGAGCAGCGGGCTGGGTGCCCCTCTAGGCGCCCCGGCCGCTCCCTGGGGAGTCCCCTCGGCGCGGGGCACCCTCTGCGCCGCCGGGACCGCGCCGCCCCGGGGGTCTCCCCTCCGGCGGCCACGGGCAGGTAGCGCCAGCCGCGGCGCCGCGGGACTGACCTGCGAGCCGCCGCTCCCGGACATTCCTCCACAGCAAGTCCCAGGCTTTGGCGGTGGAGTCCCGCAGCTGCTCGCTCAGCGACCTCCGGAGCTGCGCCGTGACCGGGCGGCGCTGGCTGCTCATCCTCGGCGGCTCCGCATGCCGCCCCGGGCAGCCCCGCTCAGTGCCGGCGGCGGCCCCCCTCGCCGGGAACGGGCGGCGGCGGCCACATGGGGCCGCGGGGCTGCCCCGCCGCGCCGCAGCCCGCGTCACCGCCGCTCCGGGCGGCCGGCCCCTCCACCTGAGCGCCGCCCGGCGCGCCGCCCGCCCCCGCCCCGGACAGCGGGGCAGCAGCGTCGCCGCCAGCCCTCCTCGGCGCCCCGTCCCGCGCCCGGCGACTCGCCGCCCTCCTTGCTCCTTCTCTTTCCCCCGCCGCAGCCCACGCGGGGCGGGGAAGGTGCCCTGCGCTCTGGCCCGGCTCCTGCCGCACAGGCGAGGCGGGTCGGCGGCCCCGCCTCAGGGCCCGGGCCGCCCCGCCGCGAGGGTCTCCCCCGCCGCCGCCCGTGAGGGGCCGGCGGCGGGAAACGGCCGCCCCCGCCCTCCGGCCCGCCCGGCACCCCGCGCCTCTCGGGCTTAGGCACCAACGACGGCTCGGGCCACCGCGGGCTTCGCGGCCCCGCGCCTACAGCCCTTGACCCCGCCGATGCCGGTGAACCTTCCTTTGGGAACCGTCGGGGCCGTGCTCCGCGGCCCCTCTGCTGTCAGCCCCCGGCCTCGCACCTCCTCCCGTTGCCCGCCTCAGCCTCAGCGCGCCCACGGCCACCGGCCCCGGGCGGGCTCCGTGCTGCCTGGACAGCGCCCCGGAGCCGCCAGCCCCGGCCCCGCCGCCCCGCTCTGCCCCCGGGAACCGGGCTGCAAGGGTCGGCGGGAAGAAGTCACCCACCACGAAGTGCCACGAAAGCTGTCCCGCAGCCGGCTGCCTGCTCTCGGAGAGCAGCAGTAGGCGCTTCCCCGCGCCGAGACTTTTGCCAAACGCAAATTGTTTCTTCTGAGGTGTCTTATCAACTCTCCACCCGATCTCAAGCCACGGCCTCTACCATTTCTTTCCCACTTTCTCTGCATTCTACCCACTTACCCTCCCACTTCGCTCCCCTGCTTCATCCTTTCCATTCCCCTGCATCATCTCTTCCTCCTAACAAGCTCTTGCATCCCTAAAAGGTTTCAAAACTAAACCCTGGCAGCCACTTTTTGCACACTTTTACAGACTAAAAGGAATCCCAATTTTGCCTCCCCTAGACGAGACAGAGAACAATATCAGGGCCCTTACCCCACGTAGGAAACCAATTTTGGGTTTCTGCTTCCTCTGTGATCTGGGAAATACTGTCACAACAGAGGCCCCTTTCCCGTCTTGGCCACTCGTGGAGTGGATGGTTCCCAACACAACTGGCAGCAGAGAGTCCAATAGCTGAAAAGGACAACAGGGGCTTCATTTCAGTCACAAACTACTACTTATTGGTTACTCATTTTGCCGAGTATTCATGAAGTGCAATGAAGGGGCTGATGTTCCTGAAAGCGAATGCTATACACGGAAACAGCTGAACTCCCTGGTAAAGCAATCATGTTAAACACTATCGATAACCCTATCTTGTTTAAATGAAAATTATGCCTGCAATGTCAGCAATACTCATAGAAGCTAAAAGCAAGCAAACATGTATTCCACATTACCACTCGGTGTTAATAACATCTTCTGCTTACTCTCTGATGTGAATTTGTTTTCTATTGTCTCTGTTCTTAAAAGGTTCATCTTAAAAGGTCCATCTTAGAGTACTCTATCTGATGTAGTGAGGATGATGCATTTGGCCAGAACTTATGAAGGCGCTGTGCATCACTTCTCTTGCAAGTCTAGCTTACAGAGTCCTCCAAATGACTGGACGAACCCTTAGGAGAAAAGGGTTGCCTTCGAGAGATGGATGCATCCAAGATATGTAAGGGGGACCGCATAATTATGTAAATACTCCTACATCCCATGATCCAGAGCAAACACCTGCTGATGTTAATGGGAGAAGAGAGGATTACCGTTCCCACAATCAGCTCGCCTTGTAAATCTGCCGCTGACGTCTGCCTCACTTTATTTAATTCCCTACCAGCACAGCCATTACCAGTACATAAGATCTACAATGCCTGTTTTCTGCCAGGGGCTCCTATCTGCTAGGAACCAAGTAGAGATGAGAAATTAGTTTTTGACCTTGTACTCAGCTGCCCTATAAAGAGCAGCAGTGACACACTCTAAAGGTGAAATAATAGAACCAGTTTTGAAGGTTTTGCATCATACTGCTGTGTTATAACCCACAAGCACCAGTCTATGTCAGCCAGTACTGTAACCTTCAGCAGTGCTCTTCTGGCAGTCACACTTGAATGTGTCCTCTTACCATGTCGAGACTGTCTGGAAGATAGATCTTCCTTTCTTCATCTGCCTTCTGCAATAGCCAGAACTCAGCAATACAACAAAAGGTATTATCTTCCTTTCTATGCTGTTTTTGACGATATTACTCTGTCAAAATGTCCCTAGACTTCCAGGCTTGCTGAAAGCAGCTAATTAGCAATGGGATACTAGCAATTGCTAATACCATGTTATCTCACCACAGGTTACTGAGATAAACTCCAGTGATATGTCTGTATTTGATAATCAGCAGTAGAACTGAACTGGCAAACCTAGATCAAACTCTGTGGCAGGCACTGACAAAAATCTCATTCATTTCAGGTACTTTATTGCGGAAAACTAAGTCCAGCAGCAAGATCAGATACTGCACTTCTCTCCCCAGAGAAAACAGTGCTATTGAGTGATGAGAAAATACCTCATGGAGCAACTGGCCCATTCCTATTTTATGTCTTTAACCATAGTCAGTCGGTCAGAAGTTGAGTTACCAACACAGATATTCTTGATGCGTTACACCTAGTAGTAGCAGTTGCAATAAAACCTGTTCTGTACAACCCACTTGAAGAAAAGTATGCATTAGGGATCATCTGTAGGTCAAAGATGTTTCACTTCCTTTTAGCATGTCAGAAAGCATGACTAAACAGTAAAGTTCTGATCTCCTTCCATGCATTTTCATCTGTCGGTTATATGAATAAGTAGCCAAGCGATCAGTGCTGTTGTCTACAGCTTAAAACATTTGACATACTGAATGAGATGGGTAACTTTTTGGGGGAAAGAAAAAGAAAGCACATTTTCCACAGAAACAGCAGTATTCCTGCTTGGTACTTGTCGTGTCCAAATGGTTCTGTTCAGTTGCAATAAAAACACTGTATATGATGAACAGAAAGGAGGAAATTCCCAGTTGACTTAAAATAAGACGAACTATGATATTAGTCTTTTTTCATCGATAAAATAATATTGGCAGGGATGAAAGTGGCATTTGTCTGTCTTAAAATCTTGCAAGCATATAAAACATTGGGGTAAAATCTAAGCTAATTACACCCATGGTCTGATGACATTGTGGCACACAAGTCTGATGTTCTAATTATATATTTAGCAATTTATAGTTCCTCCTAATCACCATGGTAATTAAATGCCAAGTTAATTGATACTGCATAATAACCTGGCCTCTAATTTGCAATGTGTTTTTAATTTGTCACAAATTCCATTATGCAGTCTGATCTAGTCCTAATAAAGTCACTGTAAAAACTCCCGTGCATCTGGTAGGACAAGAATCAGGCCTAAGAAAAGTGACTACATCTTGGTTTGCCATTTGTAAGCTACTGAAAGACTATGGCAAATGTACAACTTTCCTTTTTTTCCCCTCTAGTCCTTAATTATGGTGAGTCAGGATTTTTTGTTAGTTTAACTGCTCCACAATATTTGTCTGCTAGTAGAAGAACAAAACAGGATATGTATTGCAGAGAAAAACGTGAGCAGAGTACACCCTTGGTTACTGTGTGCTGTTCAGTGGACAGAAGCCTCTTATCTCTTCAACAGCAATAATAAAGCAAAAGAGGAAATGAATTAGTACTACAGGATCACTGATGTAGTCTGATGCAGAGCAATCATAGAATCATAGAATGGTAGGGGTTGGAAGGGACCTTTAGAGATCATCTAGTCCAACCCCTTAATACCGAATTTCATTATACATCTGTTTCTTTAGGAACTGACTTTGAGTTACTGAAGCTTGCTGTACTAAAAATGGTGTTGCTGTGGGCTTTTGTAGCTTCAAATAGTAGCTCAAATAGTCCAGATACAAATACTTTGAGTAATGTTTTTAACTTTGGCAATGATCTTGATCTCTTTGGGGGTCCTAGAGCTCTGGAATTTGTTTTCTGTTACAGGCTAGATGTCCTGAATGTGTCCTAAGTCTGGGTTACCACTGGAAGGGAAGAAAAGATTTGAGGTTTTCCATTGCTTGTTTTCATAATGTCAGACTGCAGTGAATTGCATACTAATTCTGTGGTTGAAGTTATGTGGAAAGCACCAAGGGCATATGAGTAGGTGTCCTCTTTGACATCTAAATGAACAAACAAACATTTTCGATAAAGAAAAACAAGAATCATTGTGAACGAGGACAAAATGTTCCAGGGTGTTCCCTGTCACTCTCTCCTCACTTCTGATTTATATATGTCAATTATCATAATTTTAAGGTAGCTTCAATGAGGATGAATTATAAAGCAGTTGCATTCTTTCCTGGTTTATCAAGAGATTGGCACCTATCTGTTCATCCTTCTCCATTTCAGCTTTCTGAAGCTCTGGGAAAGGATCACTCCGTGCTTTGCCAACAGCAGAGCACTGCTGGCTTTCATTAGTTGGGGCCAAATTCTTTCACGTTTGTTCACAGTGATTAATGCTGAAATAAATGGGACTTCTTACAGTATTCACTGTGAAAAGGCTCTAAGTATGCCCAGATACAGACTACAGTAACACAGTATTTGCTGTTTGACTGTGCTTCCTTTCCCCTGCTAAAACTGGCATGGAGGGAATGGGGGGAACTAAGCTTTTCTTCTGTTCATGCGGATGATGGTACTTTATTATTATTATTATTATTAATGAACTATATTATCAAAGCCCTTAGAATCAGAAACTGGATGGAGCAGAAGAACAATCTTTGCACTCGGGGGATTACAAACTAAATATAAACCAAGACACCAGTGCAAAGAAGAGCTAATTAGGGTAGGAAGGGTGGAGTAACAGAGAACAATAAAACAATACTGGCCAGCATAGTAACTACTGGTGTTAGCACACCAGAATTAGTTTTTGGAGGCACTGACGCAAAGTGAGTTAGCAAGAGGGTCTCCAAGGAGGGTAATGTGGTATCTTTATATAGTCAGGGGACCAACTCCCAAGCTTGAGGAGCACTTTTAGGAGAAGCACGCAAATGCATGTTTGAAAACGTAATGAGCAGACAATGAAAGCAGACATCCTGTAGAGACAGACTGTGGGAATCAAGCTTTTAATATTGAACAAATGATAGATAGGGAAGGGAAGGACCTTCAGCCTCAAGCAAAGTCACTTCTGCTTGATGAAGGCAGGATGAACTGCAATGAGCAGTGACAGCACAGAACTGACAGAGTATTTGCATTTGGGATCTACTGAAGTAGACCAGATTCTGTCTGCCAAGGCAGAGTAAGTGAGAACAAAGATGAGATGGCAAACATGGGGTGAAAGTTTTTCCTAGAGCAACCATGATTTTTTTACCTGGAAAACTCTCGTGACAAAAATTAATTTCTTACAGAACAAGAAGTAGAGAAAATGTCTTTTTTTTTTTCCCCCCTGGAAAATAACTATCATTTTCCTGGTTTAACAATGGAGCAGGATTTTCACATTCTGTCCAACCCTAGCTTAGACTTTTCTCTCCATCTCACTTCCTAGTTGTATCTAGCTCTTGCAGATTAGTTTTTAATAACCACTCTATGATCTTGTCTCCTTAAGTCAGCCTAAGCTGTGACAGGAGAATGATAAACTTCAGATGAAGGCCCTGTGTGACAGGTAGGTGGATCCTTTATTCTATGAGAATGGTGAAAAATAGGACAGGGGGGTAACTGTGGCACAAATGGTAATTGGATGGATTACTCGCCGAGTCAACAGTGGAACAATAGACAAAAAAGCCGATACTTACACTGAAATTCTGTAGAGCTGCAGCCACAAAAGCCCTTGCACGTTTCTCAGACTGTAGAGGAGGAGAAAGGACAAACCAAACCAAGTGCCAATAAACTTTCACTTCCTTTCATAAGATACTCTGTGGACATCTTTAAAATGTAGTGTGTTGCAGATATGAAAGCTCGGGCTGGGCAGAGCTGGTCATTGCAGAAATAGCTAATTCTTCAATGATTAAGCAACTGCGAAAGTGGAATAGTTTTTATGTGTGTAGATATACTGAGGTTTCACTGGAGCAGAGCTTGACTTTTTGAGATGATTAATGAGCCTGAAAAAGGGAGCAGCTATGTTGAAACATGAAATGTTTCAGCATAGAATATGGCCCCTGTTTTTCTCATTCTGGCTTCTGGTATCTGATTTTCCCCCTCTTCTTTAGCTGCTTGACAGAAATATATTATTCTAAACTACATCTTTCTTTGCTCTCAAAGTGCTCATTTCCTTAATATTGTATTGGGACCTTGTCTAAACCAAGATTATTTTTTTTTCCAAACTTCCAACTGTTATTACCATCACAGTAGAAATAATTGGAACATTTGTGTAAAAAAAAAGCCTTGCAGCAGTCAGTGGCAATTTAGCACACACTGTATCTGGATATTGGTTCAGAGGCCTGGGAGCTTGTTCTCTTTTTTATAACTCTCCCGGATTACAGAGGAAAAACACAATCAATCTTGACAACAGGTTCTAACAACAATGCAATAGAACTGTTCCCCAAACCTATTTATTTATGAGAGTAACAACTTTTTTTCAGATATGCAAATACTCTTAACACACTTCCCTAGTAATCAAGCTGCTGACTGAGGGAAGCATATTGCCAGGTAACAATATATTGAAAGCTAAGGATTTTTAAAGAGCTTCCTTCTTTACTGCTCACACAGCTACTATTTTAACTCATTTAATAGATTTTTTAAATATCTATTTAATAGAATTGAAATGCAATGCAATGCTACTAACATTGTTGGACAGGAAATAAAGAATGTTGAGGCCAATTGCAATGGAGACAGAGTTTCAGGTAGTCAGATTACAATGACTAGAATAAAAATTTAGCTGAAGCTCAAGTCAACCCCTGTTAGCCTAAATAGGATCTTGAATCATTAAGGCTGATTTTAAATTTCTTCTTGCTTCCACAGTAAAAAAGGGCCAATTGGCTGTTTGTAGGATTGTCAGAGCTTCATGCAAAGTGAAGGCTGGTGACTTTTTGATTGTAAGCATCATTTCCCACAGCCCTGTTGTGGAGGTTTCCCAGCCATCTCAGAGCCTGCCTGAGTCCACACCATCACCCAGCTCTGGCATTACAGAACTCACTGTTCCATATGGCCATTCCTGTGAGCATAAAAGAGCTTAAGCTTAGGAAAAATGCTTTTTTCATGACATTTAACATATCTGGGTATTCCCACTGAGAAGCAGGATATTCATGCTGTGAAGAAGAGGCTGGACTAGGTAGAGCTGCAGCTCTTTCTATCGAAAAATGTCTCTGTTTCTGTGAGAACATTTTGGTAGTGTCAGGCAGCACCTGTATTCCATTAACTCCAAAAGCATTTCAGTGTTTACAGTAACCAGGAAATGTTGATGTCTGTGTTATATTAACAAGTCAGGGGTAACAACTGCAGTTTCAGTTTTTAGAGCTATGCAGAGAACGGTTTACTGTGAGTTGCTGAGAGTTTTACTTTTTTTTTTAGTTGAAACATGAACAGGCCTGTAGTACTGCTCTTGAAATCATTACAAAAAGTTTGAGAGGAAACAAGTTATTGAAATAAGTCCAATATTGTTTCCATAATGGCTTTGTATAACCAGGTAGGCAAAAGTATATCTGTGAATTGCAAGTGCAAAAAATAACCTGTGACACCAAATTTGTAGCCTCTTCACCTTTGTTTCACTTACACTCTTTCTGCCTTTTGCTTGTAGGTTGAGGGAGTTTGCATAATGGCATAATTTCATTCAAGGTTCAGCATTTTGGAAACAAAGATATATTTTTATGTGGCTTATTCTACTTATTTACCAAGAAGGGTAAGCTATTGAGTGTCACTGAATAGTAGAGAGCAGACTTTATGAGGGTACTGATGTGCTCCTGTATAATTACAGTATATGCAAAATTCACTGTGAGAAATGAAATAGTCTACCATGCAAAGCATAACTTATTATGGTCTTCCAAAGAGACTCCAACTTCTGCATGCAAGAGGGAAAAATCTATGCTGTGCACCCATTGGCTTTTCACAGAACTGGATTTTAATAGTTACTTTAATAATTTAATACACTGTTATAGTATTAAATTTAATACTTTAAGAATTCAATGATTATTATACAACTAGTAATGTCAGACACCCTGAGAAAATGCTATGAAATATTGAGTTATTTTTCTTTTCTCTTTTGGAATTGAAAGCAGTACTAGGTAGAGCAATATAATTCTGAAGAAAGGCAGCAACAGGGACTGCTCTACAGCTGGCCCATCTTACTATAGGCAGAGAGAAGTCGAGGAGGCGTTTCCCCATCACCTGCTGGTGTGTGCAGAGATGAGACCAGAATGATGACAGAGGTCACAGACACTACTGATAATGCTACCACTGTCTTTACAGAAAGAGTAATCTTTTTATTTAGTATTACTTGAAATAATGATTTCAGAAGGAACAGAACAAGCTTCATCTCCCCCTTGTACTCCCTTGGAGCACTGTGTTCTAGCTAGCCTGGCTTTCTCTCTTATAATTAACAGACACTTTCTTGAAACTCCACAAACGTAAAATGGTAGGGGTTGGAAGGGACCCTTAGAGATCATCTAGTCCAACTCCCCTGCAGAAGCAGGGTCATCTATATCAGGTTGCATAGAAACATGTCCAGGTGGGTCTTGAAGACCTCCAAGGAAGGAGACTCCACAACCCCTCTGGGCAGCCTGTGCCAGGGCTCCCTCACCTGAACAGTGAAATAGTTTTTTCTTATATTTAAATGGAACTTTTTGTGTTTCAGCTTCATCCCATTACCCCTTGTCCTGTTGCTAGCTACTACAGAAAAAAGGGATGTCCCAACCTCCTGATAACCACCCTTTAGATATTTATAAATGTTAATAAGATCACCCCTCAGTCTCCTCTTCTCCAGACTAAACAGCCCCAGTTCCCGCAGCCTTTCCTAATATGAAAGATGCTCCAGTCCCCTGATCCCCTTGGTGGCCCTGCACTGGACTCTCTCCAGCACTTCCCCGTCCCTCTTGAGCTGAGGAGCCCAGAACTGGACATAGGACTCCAGATGAGACCTCAGTAGGGCAGAGTAGAGAGGAAGCAGAACCTCCCTTGACCTGCTGGCCACACTATTCTTATTCTTGGCCACGAGGGCACATTGCTGGCTCATGTTTAGCTTATTATCAATCAGGACTCCCAGGTCTCTCTCAGCAGTTTGATCCCCAGCCTGTACTGGTGCGTGGGGTTGTTCCTTCCCAGATGCAGGACTCTGCACTTGTCCTTGCTGAACCTCATGACGTTCCTCTCTGCCCAACTCTCAAGCCGGTTGAGATCCCGCTGAATGGCAGCACAGCGTTCTGGGGAATCAGCCATTCCTCCCAGTTGGGTGTCATCAGGGAACTCTGTCCCCTCATCCAGGTCATTGATGAAGATTTTGAACAAGATTGGCCCCAGAACTGATCCCTGTGGAACACCACTGGCTAGAGGCCTCCAACTCAATTCTATGCCATTGATCACCACCCTCTGGGCTCTGTCATGCTGCCAGCTCTCAATCCACCTCACTGTCCACTCATCCAAGCTACACTGCCTGAGATTTCAATTCCCCTTGACTTCAATTAAGTGCCATGAAAATGAAGTTGATATGCATTCAGAAGGCATGAAAAAGTTGTTATCTTGCCTGCATGTATTGCTGGTTCCAAAGGTTTTTTTCAGTGTTGCAGTGGTTTCTAGTGAAATCAGTTGCCCTGGATGATGTCAGAATGTCTTTACAATGCTGCAGGTACAGATGTTGCTCATATTGTTTATTTACACTACTGTCATGCATACTCACTTCCACAGCTTTTTGTCATTTTGTGCTGACATAAATCTATTCAGTAGGAATTACCTGAGATTGTTCTACATTTCAGGGGAATTTTGTGAATCATTTACATTACAAAACCCGGTGTAAATTGCTTGGAGAGTGGGTGCTAAAGGGATTATAACCCAGCAGGATTTTATGCAGTGTTAGCTTTGGAGATGGAAGATCTGTTAATTTACCTGACAGAGAGTATTTGTACTAAGTAATCCTTGATGTTCTTTTGATCAAAATCATCAGGAACATAGTTTCAGAGTTCGGGCCTTGAAAATATTTTAATGAATGTCTCTGCTAAAGGGGAAAAAGTGTAAGAAGCAAACGCGAAACAAAAACCCCTGTTCTTCTTATGCCTCCAACTGGGGGCTGTTCCTAATTTCTATTCTGAAATTTTGCTGAATGGTTTTGCAGTGATCTAAAGTAGTTTCTCGCTGTCAATCAAGTCATACAGAATACCATTTCATCAGGAAAACATTATCCTCCCTTTGGACTTAAACAGCTTTGGATTTATCCACCTCCCTCCTGCCCTGTAGCTCATCTTTTATAGCTCGCCAGGACAAATGCAAAGTAGGTTGTATATACTACTAGAAAGCACCAATGGGCTCTTAATCTACTTTAAAGACTTTAAAGCAGAATTGATGAAACTCAGGGTCCTCTCGGACAGTCTCCCTTCCTACAAGAACTGCTCTAATAATACTTAAAAAAACATGCTACACAATTTAGACTAACTCTAATGACAGTGAAGTTCTTGACTTGCAGAGGTAACTGTAAAAACTCCCACAAGCTTCCTGAAAAATTTCATCCAGTATGACTACTTCTCTTTCCTTATTCATCATGATTCTTAAGAAAATGTGAGTGTAAAGCCCTCCATTTCTTGCTGATTTGATGATCATCATCGATTGGGGTAACAGGTGCCAGGTGCTACTTGTTCTTCATCTTGCGTTCACTGGATATTCCTACATCTTAAAGTTGAGCAGGAATTGAGAGCCACAGCATTTTTTTTTTATTAGTTAAGTAAGATGATTGTATCTTCTCTGCATATCATCCTTAACTGACCTCCTTGAGTGTTTCTTTTTGTAGACAGGTTTGTAGCGTTGACAATACTGGACGTCACTGTGATACTGTTCCCTGAATTTATACAATGACATTACAATAATATCAATGCTGTTCTTTATGGTTCATGTAAATTAGCGTTTTATTTGCTTTCATGACTAGCACTGCAAATTGAACAGCTGTTTTCACTGAGTTGTTTTAATTAAGCTGTCCATAATGTTGCCTTGGTATTTTCCTGAACTGGTAACGCTTCATTAAGCAAGCAGTATCAGTGAATGCTTCAGATCACTCCTGAGCATTACCTCACACTTAGGTAAATTGAAATCCCATCTGCTTTGAAGTTGTCGAATCACCTCGCTTTGGTGATTTGAATTTGGTTCTCAGAAATCTTGCTAATCTTTAGTACTCTAGGAAATCTTGAGTTTGCTACAGATTCTGCCATCTGTTCACTCACTTGTCAAGATAATGAAGCTTTAAATGATACTTGTCCTACAAAAACTCTTTTAGGCAATCTATTATTAGCCTCTCTTCATTCTGAAAACTGACAAGTTTAATTTGAGTGTCTTTGAATCTTTTATAAAGTGTATGTTCTACGACCAAAATTTCCTTCCCACACTGATTTTACATGTTATTTCCTCTCTTGTTTTGAAGATATCTGTAATATTAGTTTGGAAAGCCTAGATAAGTTTAATCTTTTCCTGCCCAAAAGCTGTTTTATTTTTCTTTACAGAGCCATACTGGATCTTACATCTGTGTTTTCATCTGCGTGTATTACAGCTTGCTTTGTTTTGTTTTGGTTTTTTTTTCAGAAACATACATAATAATATGGGAAGCAGCAATTATTTTTGCTGCCTACAATGATTTCTTCTCATCTGTAAATATGGGTATCATTCTTGCTGTCTCGGACAGCCAAACCTGATGAGTGTATTCCAACACTTCCACTTTTATCTCCATTTCTGACAGGGCTTCATCTCTTATTTGCAAAGAGAGGTCTAGAATGCACTCACATTAAGTCTGGAAATACTCTTGCCAAGCACAAAAAAAATCCCAATTTTAAAAACTATGAGCCTAAGCCTTATACCCTAAGGCACTGATCTTCAGAAGTGGTTACCACTCATCAGCCACTTCTCAGTGGCTTTCTGAAATCAGGTGGTTTATTTAAAGGCATAAACAGGAATCTGGAAGTTCAACTTTTGGTCCTCAATTTTTAAATCTTCTTACTAAACAGAAAGTTGGCTAATCCTCAGCAAGTCAAGGAAACATAACCCATGAATGAAGTCATGATAGACCATGATAGGTCTATTAACCAGTTGAAGAAAAAGCAAGACATTGTTTTGATTGCAAGGATAGAGTATTATGCATGGCTTCAGAGAGCTTGCAGAGCTTTTTGCCCATTTTACTGAGAACCAAAGAGGACTAGGAAGCTCTGGAGAACACAGAGGTGTGGAGTGGAAGCAACATGAGAAGCAGAAGGAAGAGAAGGATAGCATCATGAGCAGGAGAGTAAACAGACTGTAAAGTGGCAGTGGAGGAAAAATAAAACTGGATTTAGTTTAGTTAGCAAAGAAGGAAATGAAGAGAAAATGATCAGAGATAAGGGAGTCCAGAAGGGTTTAAGAGATAAAAACAGTAGGTAGGATGTGTGTATAGTGTAGAGAAGCATGTAGAGCCATGAACACTGGATACACTGCCTGCTGTTTGCACTTTTGGTCCAGGTTAACAGAATAAAATGCTTCGTTTTACACTTCATTCACTTAATCTGAGAATCATAAATAAATAAATGATATTTTAAAAAAGTCACAAGCAATAGGTGTAAGGTTCCCATTCCTGGAATTTTAGGCACCCATTGTTAAGAGAACTGATGAAGATTGGAAGCTGGGATGAAGAGGGATTTTCCTCAGAGGATGATTCATTCCACCCCAAACCAGCTGCACAGAACAGGTACTACAGCAGACCTGTGGAGGATTTGATTCATTTGAAGAAGATGCTACACTCTGAAAATACCTCTCTCCCCCTGTTGACAGAAGAGTTGCTCAGAAAGCCATCTTAGACTGTAGCTAAAGCTGGAGATACCAGTTCTGTATCTTGTTTCCCATTTATGTGGAATTTTAGTAGAATCTTAGTATTTAACCATTGTAGGCTCATTGGAAAATCTCAGGTTGAGTATGTTTTAGTTTCACTCTAGTCTTTTTAAAAGTCTCTAATGGATTCAAAAGCACAGTCCTCATGATTCTCAATATAATTTCTGTTCTGAAATCCTGTGACTTCTTTTGGTTTTTTTTGTTTTCTTTTTTTCTTAACAGACACTTTTTTTTTTTTAAATGCAGGCACTGGAATTGTTTTGCTGTTGAATAACAACTTTTTTCCTTGCAGGACTGGCTGTACAACATGAACACCTTGTTGGATCACACTCCAGAAATCTGAAATGGGAATCCTGCCAAAGCTCAAGGCTTCCTTTTTGTTTTGGCTGTTGCACTGCTCTTGCTTCTGTTAGTATCACATTCTTACCACTTCTCAGACACCTACGGCCAAACTCGTTCTCAGTGTAACTCCACCAAACTCAATGGAACTGTGACAGAAGTGAATTTGTCTCAGTATGTCTGTAAATTAACCAGTCATTTAAGCTGGAGAGTGACAGTGATAAGCAATAACAGCACAGGAGTGATGAAAGGAAGATATCTCCTAGTTAGTTTTGGACAGTTGACACTAACTCTATTGTCAGATAAGTCTTACTGACTGTGGGAAAAGCCAAGTGGGAAAAGTCACACTCACTGCCCGCTAACTGTAGGAGGAAAACAGATCTGGAATCCAGAGGAAATCTTGACATTATCTTTTCCCCCAACCCCTACCAGCCAGGCAATCAAAATAACTAGCTGAGTATCAGTTGTCTTTGTTCCTGGCCCAAACAAATGTGCTTTCTTGACAAAGCTTTTGCTCACAGGAGAGGAGGCAAGAAGGAAAGAGTCTAAAGTGGGTGTGGGGGAGTGCTTCCTGCCAAAAACAAGAGCTGCTTTTCTGTAATGTCTAAAAGGATAATGATGAAATAAGATTACCACTGTAAACAGAGGTGGCTCTGTGGTTTCCAAAGGACAGTGATGCAGACTCAATAACCACACAGCCCTCTGCAAAAGAACTCTAGCACTTCATTGCTCCACTTGGCCTCTGTTGACATTGTCAAGGACAGTGTGCCACAGACTTCAGTAAAGGAAGGATCAGACCCAAGGGAACAAAACCACAGGAAAGGACTTCTCTCTGCCCATCCAAATTATGTTGTGTAAGAATAAAGTGTACCCATTACAAATGAGTTCTTGAAGATTAAACGTGTTTCCTTCCCAGTGCTCATAAGACACAGGGTCTGTCAAGACCTAGGGAAGCGCAGTATATTATACTTAAATCAATGTTTCATGTACACATCACAGCAAGTTAGAGGCACTCTCATGTATTTCTATATACACTCACTTACTTACCTATGTATAGCTTAATACTCTGGATATCATCCCGTTATGGTTGCTGCTATGCATACAAAAATCCAAAGACATAGGGCCATAGAAGGGAAACACAACAACAAAAGCAACAAATAAAAGGTGCTCTTTAAATTATGTTACTGAATATTTGGCATCCTCCAATGAATCATCCAGCGATTGAGTGTACTGCATCAGTTCTGGCTGCCTTCTAAACAGGTGAAAATTAATAGCAGGAGAAGCTTAACTTTAGAAACTCGTCTTACAATTTTGTTACCAAATGAAAGCCCAGAGAACTGAAGTTTTCAACCATGTGTTGGTGAGCAGAAAAGAAAAGGAAGAGTATGAAAAAGCAGGGCAAACTTGATGTGCTATATTTATAAAACAAGCAGACGAACACTCTGTTAGTAATGCCAGAGTACCTATAGCTTTGTGTCCACTTTGCCTACTAAAAGACTCTGGAAATCAAAATGAGTCACTTCTATTGATGGAGGCCTGGCATGGATAATAAGGCAACTACTGCTGAGAAAGACTCTAAGGAAGAGCAGTCAGTTGTGGGATATTGTAATTATTCCTTTCCATATTCCCTCTCCACTGCTTAGGGAAGGAGGCAAAGAAGAAATAGTTCTCATAGAATCATAGAATGGTAGGGGTTGGAAGGGACTTCTAAAGATGATCCAGTCCAGACCCTCTGCTAAGCAGGTTCCCCTTGATCGGTCACAGAGGAACTTGTCCAGGTGGGTTTTAAAAACCTCCAGAGAAGGAGACTCCACACCCTCCCTGGGCAGCCTGTGCCAGGGCTCCCTCACCCTTACAGTAAAGAATTTTTTCCCTGTGTTTAAGTGGAATTTTTTGTGTTTCAGCTTATGTTCATTACTCCTTGTCCTGTCATTGGATACTACAGAAAAAAGTGTCACCCCATCCTCTTGACATCTACCCTTTAGGTACTTGTGTTATAGAATCACAGAATCATATTGGTTGGAAAAGACCTTTAAGATCATTGAGTTCAACCATTAACCTCACACTGCCAAGCTCATCACTAAACTAAACCATATTTCTCAGCACCTCATCTACATGTCTTTTAAATACCTCCAGGGATGGTGACTCCACCACCTCCCTGGGCAGCCTGTTCCAATGCTTAGTAACAAAGTTCTTCCTAATGTCCAATCTAAACCTTCTCTGGCACAACTTGAGGCCATTTCCTCTTGTCCTATCATTCATTACTGGAGAGAAGATATCAGCCACCCACCTCACCACAACTCCCCTTCAGGTAGTTGTAGAGAGTGATCATATCTCCTCTCAGCCTCCTTGTCTCCAGGCTAAACAACTCCAGCTCCCTCAGCTGCTCCTCATCAGACTTGTTCTCCAGACTCTTCACCAGCTTCATTGCCCATCTCTTGACACTCTCTAGCACCTCAATGTCTTTGTTGTAGTATGAAGCCCAGAAGTGAACACAATATTTGAGGTGTGGCTTTACCAGTGCTGAGTACAGAGGGACAATCACTTCTGTGGTCCTATTGGTCATGCTATTGCTAATATGAGCCAGGATGCCCCATGGCCTTCTTAGCTGCCTGAGCACGCTGCTGGCTCATGTTCAACTGGCTGTCAATTAACACCCCCATGTCCTTTTTTCCCAGGGAGCTTTCCAGCCACTCATCCTCAAGACTGTATCATTGCATAGAGTTGTTGTGGTCCAAGTGCAGGACCCAGCACTTGGCCTTGGTAAACCTCATACAATTGGTCTTGGCCCATCAATGCAGCCGTCCAAGTCCTCCTGAAGAGCCTTCCTGCACTCAAGCAGATCTACATATCCTCCCAGCTTGGTGCCATCTGCAAATCCACTGAGGGTGCACTTGATCCTCTCATCCAGTTCATTGATAAAGATGTTAGACAGAACAGGCCCCAGCACTCAGCCCTGGGGAACACCACAGGTGACCAGCCATCAACTGGATTTAACTCCATGCCCCAACACTCTCTGGGCCCAGCCATCCAGCCAGTTTCCACCCATCTCAGAGTAGGTCCATCCAAGCCATGGGCAGCATTTTTCTCTAGGAGGATGCTGTGAGAGATTGTGTTGAAGGCCTTACTAAAGTCTAGGAAGACCACAACCACAGCCTTTCCCTCATCCACTAAATGGGTCATCTTGTCATACAAGATCAGGTTGGTCAATTATCAGACTAGCTGATGAAGTCCCCCCTGTCGTCTCTTCTCTAGGCTAAGCATTTTAGTTCTCCCTCCTATTTTTACACCCCAGATCCTTCTGGTTTTGTCAAGAGTAGACCACCAACACCCAGGGCCTTAGCTACTTTTTGTCCAGTTATCCTGTACTGACAAACCTCGACCCACCTCTGGCTGAGCCAATGGTCACAGCTCAGTCAAGTGCTCTGGCACGCATGAGTGGATACAGAGGCTCTCCATACAAAAGCAACCTTAGCGTAAGCTCCTCCTGATGCTGAGCTCAGCATGGACAAAAGACACAGCAAAGAGCATCCAGCAGGATGAGGGCCCTACACTGGACACTAACCAGCTCATGGACTAATTAATATGCATGAAAAAAAATTCTCTTGATAAATTATTTGAATGCTAAACTGGAAAGAAATGTAAATGTTTTAACAGTTACCTTTTTGTATGAAGAACATTGATGAAAATATAAGGCTGTAAGGTTTGATGGAAAGACACCCATTCTGCTTGTACACTGCTCAGAAGGACACAACTCCATGCCTGAGGCCCACTGTCACTACCTCAGTACAAACAATTTAAAAATAATAAATGGCTTAATTCACAACCCAAGTGATTTGTAGTTTTAAGACTTTGCTAAAAGAACGATATACATTTTATGACATAGAATATTCCTGAGCTGCTGCTTTCCTCAGCTACTTAGAGAAGTTGACTGATTCTGAAATTGGGGCTTTTTATTTACAGATACAAATAATTTTCTATAAAACAGCTATAAATGCATCATTAAGAGCCCAATCCTACCACCACCAAGTTGCCAGTGACTACAATAGGTGCAAAATTAGGCTGTACAAAGCAAGAATCCTTCATATTCTACAGGATAAAATGGCAAGATTCTATCCTAGAATCAGTTTACTTCTCAGAATTAAGGCGATTTTAAAAGAAATTGATAATTATGGACTTGAAAATCATTCAACCCATCTAATAACTTCAATGATGCTTACAGATGGGCATTTTCCTGACTTAAAAGCAAGTTTTTCTCACTGGCAAATGTTATCTTAATGTTTATTACATATCATATGTAATCATATTTTGCAGCAAGGATTGAATTTAAAGTAAGGCAAAATCCTTACACTCTCCACAAGCTGAACCCCACAAAATGACAGTTGTTACTAAGCAAAATACAATGACGACTGTACCTGTTTGAGCAATTACAAAATTTAAATTATCCATTGTAGTTGATTTTTCATCAACTTTGTTTAAAAATAAATTCAGCATTTCCATTAAATTGCCACATAGAAATCACCCAAAACAACTTTAAAACATTGCACATGCTGCAATGTCTTTCCTAGTCAACAATTTGCAGTGAATACTTAAAATTTGTGTGGCAATCAGTCAGACCTGTGCCTTGCACAGTGTGCTGAGCAATGTCTTGACTATTTAATCACACTGCTTAATTTTAAACCATCACTGAATTGATGCTTAAGTCAGCTCTGATGTAAAACCATTAGTTTTCACCAGAGTGACATCAGGGAAACATTTATCCTTTTGCTTTAAAATAAATTGTCCAGAAATATACGGTAGCCTTATTTAACAGTCTTTGGGAACCAATACAAATTTCAGGGTAGGTATGTGCTTAAGGCAAACAAATTTCAAACAAAGACATAAAGCCATTACCTTCTCAGACCCCATGTTAAAAGCCAACACTTCACCAAGGCTGGAGTAGCAATTTCAGATCCACTTAATAATAGCCACATATAAAGCAACCTTTTGACTGTCTATTTTCTTGAACTTGCCTTTTTTATGACCCTGCCTTCATAAAGACACAAATTCACAATTCTCAAATACCATTATATGCAATGTGATTATATATGGGACAGCTTTGGCAGGTCTTTTGCATTCGTTCGCAGCTCTGGCCACCTCCTCTTGCTGTACTTCAGCTGTGGCTTGACAGCATGATGGTAATTACTGATTTGGATTTTGCCTTGTGCTGAATGCTCAATAAACACCAACATCTCTATATGAGTTTCAGTCATAGCAACTTGCTGTCCTGGATGGAATCTAATACAGAGAACAGGAAAGGCAGAGAATGGGTGGTTTTCAGTTGAAAAGCTTGCTGTGTCAACTCCTTTGTTTCTTAGGAAGGTGCCCCTTTAGCTGACATTAACACTACACAGCTCTTTGTCCTCCTCTAGTGGTCCCATTATATTTAGGAAGAGGCTTACGCAGTGGTTACTTCCTTCAAGTTTATGTGGTTATTATTCAGCTGCAAGGTGTTGAGGCTCATGCCTAAAGATCCGGTGCTCCATTCTAACATGAGCCACGGTAAACAGGTTTTTTATGTTTAGTGCTCATGGAAGTGGAAACTGGTATCTCTGGCCACAGCTACACAACCATTGTGTCTTTTTGTGCAGTTGTCAACTCCTCTGAGCAGAGGTTGCATCACAACAGGTTGTTCAATAGCATGAAACACTGGTATGGTGTGACTACAGTCCCACAAAAGGTCCTGTGTTGCAAAAGGTCAGAAGCTGGACACTTTGATAGCTTTATTGCTCTAAATAACTCACATTAAGCATACGTTCCAGCCAGAAGCGCTCCTCTGTGTTTCCTGCCTGACTTGCAAACAAAGAACAGCACAGAATCTGTCTTGTGTCCTGAGCCTTTCAGGAAGGAGCTACACGTCACTCTGATAAAGCACTAAAACTCAGATGTTAATCCTTAGGAATTGATCCTAAATAGTTAGACAGCCAAAAGCTGAACTCAGGGAATTGTTACATGAGAGAAACATTTTTTGTGTGTGGTTTTTGTAGTACTAAAATTGGAACACTAAAATTGCTGGTACTGCTACCTGTTAGAAATGCTTTCTGTGAAAACAAAAGGCTCCTACTATCTAGCTCATCCTACCATCTCTGTGTGTGTCTCTGTCGGAGCTGTAATGCTTAGTTAGCATTATAAAACTCTAAAGATTTATTTTGCTGCTTGCATTAAACTGTCTAACCTTCAAAGTTTTAAAGTTATACCCGGTCCAGGAAATAAAATACAAGGACAGAGCTTGCATTGTGGCTGCCAGAGAGGTCTCAAGGAAAGGTCTAATTGAAATAGAAAACACATCTATTAGAATTTATTTACTATTATTATTCTTCAGTGATTTTTTTCCTTGACATTGGTTGCTTTTGGAATAAATGTAAAATACCAGAATGTGTCCTCTGTCCTGAATCCTGGAAAACCCCAGCTTAAAGAAAGTTAGTTGCTCAGATGCAATGGAGCTGAATATGTGTTTGTCCACAAGATTTTTCAGACACATGTTCAGTCATAGAAGAAAATGACTCAAGAATCCTGTGGTTCCGTGTCTGACCTTAGTTGCTGGAAACCTACACCTGATAATTCCAACAGAGGCAAAACTTTGGAGCAGTTTATCAGTTTGCATTAGGACATCATTTCCAGCAAGATTCAAGAGTAGTTACTAACCCATCTATCAGCTGTTTGTTGTTCAGGTCTCCTTAGGAGTCTAAGCTGTAAACAAAAGTGAGTTAGGAAAAATGTTACAATACCTTTACTCTGAAACCACCTATATTTTGTACAATTATTGACTAAGTATTATTTTTAATGTTTACCAGCTCTAGTATTTTATGTTCCTCTTTCTTATTAAAACTGTAGACTGAAAATCAAGGCTACAGAAAGAACCGTGGAGCAGGGAAATGGAGGAAGATAGAATGACATTGAATATTAATATGGTTCTAAAGTGTCTTTATACATTACTGCTTCATTATTTCAGAAGTTTCTTATATAAAATTCAGAATATCCCTTAATAGATCAAGCCTATTATCTAATATTCACATAGTAAACCAGGAAACATACATATTTTTAATCTACAGCTAGGAGTTTTGTCTTTTAGAAATAGCAACATCCTGAGACATACATAGTAAGGGTTCTCATTTTCCTCTTGATTTTGAGAGCTGAGGATCACCATCTGCTATCAGCTGCTCCTGTACATCGCTAGGAGCTGAGTAGCAAAGATTTATCTTTTCAGAAGAGCAAAGAAGGGGGTTGTTCTATCATTCCTGATTGTGAAAGGTACATATATGAAGGAAGAGGCAATCTCACTGCCTAATTTTGAGAGCCAAACTGGCACTGCACAGCAATTAGAACAGGTAACAAATGAAAGACCTTCTGATCCACTGACAATGACCAAATCTTCCTACTTCTAATTTGAGCAATACAGAGCTTAACTAGTTAACAGGCCAAGGCCACCAAACATCTGGGTTTGTTCACTAGTTTACTTTCAGTATAACACTGCTGAGGAAAACAGCTTGTTCATTTTTCAGTCCAAAGTAAGCATCGCCACTTTATGTTGGAAATATGTCAAAATGACCCCACTCTGCTTTCTAGTAAAGGCAGGGGATCATTGGATGAGGAATGTTATAATTTTCCCAGTTATTTAAGATCAGGTTCTCATCTTGGGTAAACTCTTGTAGCTAGAATAATGACAGCACGAGACGTGAATATTACAAAGGTCTTGGGAGGGACTTCTGAAGGTCTAACCCAGCTGCTGCTCTCCTCCGCAGAGGATGGGGCGAGGGAGCTCATGGCCACAGCCCCAGCTCCCTCCAGCTCCAGTACGCTTGCCAGTCTGAAAGAGATCACCTTCTCCATCTTCCCACTAGCAAGAGGCAAATCCCAGTACAGGTTATGGTTCTGTGAGCCGCATTCTTTTCCCTCTTCAGAGTGCAATTGATCTTTAAGTCCTACTCAGGGACAGCAGCAAAGGTAAAATATAAACATCAGCCTAAAATGTTACATGACCAAGGAAACACAAAAATATGTAATCAGTGGAAACTACTGTATGTGGCTTTACTGTTGCAATGAACTGCAAGTTCATCTGCAGTTTCTAACAAGAGCCAAATGGAGTTGCAGTTCCCTCTCAGTTCCCAGAATCAGGCCCTTTCTTGGCAGTTGTTCCTATGCAGCTGCTATTTAGCACAGTTCTGGTTTCTTACACTACAGAGACCTCTCTTTGAAGTCAATTAGCATTATGCCTGGACAAATATTGCAGGATCAGGCTATTCATTAAAGCCCTGGGACCACAACTGCCTCTATTTGAATTTTGCAATATATCCGTCAAGGATTCACAATTATCCACAGAGCACTGCTGAGATGGCCAAGCTCACATGAGGATTTTATCGTATTACTGCAGTGCACCATCTTTCTTGCCAGCCCATTGCTGTTCTGCTACAGACTACATTACCCTGCATCAGCAAATACAAGAGTACGCTGCTATATTTAGGTTTCATACATACCACTAAAATAGAGGATGTGTCAGCTTTTAATCTGACTTCAGATTTTTGTCAGCAAAGTAAAAGCTCATTTTCCCTACCAATGATGAAGTGTTCTCTGTGTTAGTTATCTTGAGCTATGCGGTGATAACTTTAAACTGCATTAGGCAGCTACAACTCTCAAGCAGAACAGAATGATTTTTACTAAGCGATATAGTAGGACACAGTAAGGATGCATAGTGTCAGTCAGCCAGCTTTTAATAGTGACTGCCACAGGCCATCTGAAAACCCAGCAGCAACCTGAGGGCAGAGGAGCAGCTAACCAAAGTGTTCTCTGTGGTGCCACAGCAGATAATTAGGGCCTCCCGAGTAACAAATCCAGAATAGAGATAGGTGGTGCAGATTGGGTTTGGTTTTATGTACCTGGCAATATGAGAAGAAAAGCATTGCTGATGATGATGACTTGAACAGTGTGGTGTATTGCACAGCAATGGGACTGGGGCAGTCCTATTAATGACATCATCTACTAATGACAGCAGGAGTGTGGTTTAACAGTTGGAACCACAGTTAGCACCAGGATAGCCATGTACATTCTCAAAGAAAGTACAGTTCAGTGGATGAAGCTGGCATTTTCACACTTCTTCGTAGAGCTACAGAGTAGGATCTTTTTGACATATTCACAAAACTTGTTTATTCATGCCATCATACACAAGGGGTACAAGTGTGAATTGCTCTCCATACTATTGCTTCTACAGAAAGCCAACAGACAACTTGCTAACCTATAGACCAAGGGTAAGTCTGCCTACATGAAAAACAGCTTTTCCACTCCAAAATGCTTATTCTCTCTTGCAACTGTCCCTGGCACTTTGCTAACTATGTGGATGACACCACATTTGCAAAGTAGGTCTAACTCCAAATAACATTGCATTTACTTGGTTGTGTGCAATTATACAACAGTATAAATATATCATTTTCCAAGTCTTTTTGGAACTCAATTTCAGTGCATCCCATCCCAGGGCTGGCCATCCCAGCCTCATGACACTGCAGCAGAGCCATTCTCCAACTCTGCGATCCAAGCTGCAGACTGACATCCCATTCCATCCTTGTCTCATGCCTGTCCCCAGGGCCTTGTCTGGCCATCCTGGAGCCATGTCTGACCCTGTTCCCATGTCCCAGGTACCAAGGAGCTACCAGCTCATGCTGCACCCCGCTGCTATTAAAGAAAACAGAAAGCAGAATAATTTCCTGCCTCTAGAGTCACATCTTATCGTTATTTAATATTTTCCCCTAATGCATATTTTTTAAATGGTCAGAACAACATTATTTCCAGTGCATGCACTGGTAAAAGTATAAGTGTTATTGCATCTGGAAATAACGGTACCAGGCCTGGCTACCACACAGTAACACTGCCAGCAATTTGGTACTTCAAAGGAGGTTCCCTGGGGTGGCTGAGCAGTCTGTGCAGCTGCAGCTTTTCTTAGGACACATTTCAGGTATTCTGTGAAGCACTTACTGCAAATCCATGGAATGAATGCCCCAAAATAGTGTGCTAATTGGCAAATAAATAAATAAATAAATAGATTGTACAGTAAAATGCAAGCAAGAGAGAGAACAACAGTTCAAAGGGTAGTTTCTTTTCCCTTCTCAGACAGGTTTATGTGGAGAACAACTAGAAGCCAAGGAGAGCCCAGTCCCCGGGACAGGGCTGCAGGAGCTCCTGTTGCAGGTGGAGCCCTCTGAGCTGCCCTGTGAGTCCCCAGCTGCTGCTGGGATGGGTTAGAGGGGCCATCTCCATCCAAAATGGTTGATGCTGCATGGTGGGGAGGGCAGGGTGCTGCTTGGCTATGACCCACGGGTACTCAGCGAAACTATACTTGTGTGCCTCAAGAGGTCTACTTTGAGAGAGCTTTTCCCAGGAAAGTGGTTAGAAGAAGTAATGAGAAAAGGGAATGAGAAAGAATAAGAAGTGATAATGTAAGAAGAAAGTGGTGCTGTAAAAGAACTCGAGAAGAAAACTGTTTGGTTAGTGTATAGTCACTACGGACAGGACAGGTGCTCTCACACAAGAAATTCCAAAACAGAAAAAATGATCTTACCCAGAAAGCAGAGAAAATACAAGAAATGATTAGGAACTGCAAATCCAGAAGGAATTTTGTCCTACTCAGCCCAAGACAAAGGTTTGGACATTTAAAAAAATTAATTTTTTTTCCCCCTTTTTTTATGCTTTAACATAACACATTTTAAACCCAAAAGTTAAAGACATGAATAGAAATCGAAACTTCTTACTTTTAAAACTGTTAGATCACTGCATGTCAGTATATGCTCATCTATTTTACAGAAATCAATCGAAATAGGAATTGATGGATGCTAAGCTTTACCTATAAAATTATTCCATTTGAAGAAACAGGTATTTTCTACCAGAAGCACTTTAATGACAAATTTATTACCAGCTCTGTAATATGCTAAATTTCCAGGATTAACGTTTTACCTGTGACCAATTTGTGTCAGAAAATGACCAGTCATTCTTTCATGTCTGGAGTTATAAAGCATTCAACCATCATGTCTTACTGTAAAGTTGGGTGCTAAACTTCATCTCTTTTGCTGACAAAATTAATGTTATAAAAGTAAACCAATAAAAAAATTAATGTGAGCACTGCTAAAATAAAGATTCGTTTAAAATTTATGTGCTTTCCTTTTGTTTATAGAGCAAGCCGCCACTGTCACAGAGAGGTTTTGATCCAAGCAGTGAAAACAATAAAAGCGATTGCTAAATCAATCTCAAAATTGATGGAATTTGTTTAGCTTTGGAAAAGCACACGCATATATTTCATTGGTAAATACCACCATGGCATAAATACTCATACAACTCATAAAGCAGAAAAAGTTAATGTGCACAGAACTTGAATCAAAATACTTATATTTGTACTACGCTCTACAGCCTTCATATTTTGTTGACCTGATGCTAAGTATACGAGGGCAAAATTGGCGACAGAGATCTGAGTTTTCTAGGCCAGAGTTGTTGGCATTTTGCTAAGTCAGCACGTTTGCCAGCAGAGCCATTGAATCAGTGACATTGGCTGCAAAAGGCTTTGTTCATCTGTTTCTAACACAGTTAAGGTGGCCCTTGGAAAGAAACGAGGATGCAATTTAAAGCTGAGACAGATGCTACAATGAGCAAGAAGAAATCACTGAGTTAGCAAACTGGCCTAAACTAGTCCTTCAGGCCAAAAGAAGATGCTGTGTCATCTAGGGACAGAGCAATAATTGCAACAACTATGTCCAATTGCTTTCATTTTAGTTGACACACACTGCATACATATTGACTAATGAAACAGAAAAAGCAGTCGGAAATTGGTGACTCCAGAGGTCACTTGTTTTATGACCGAGATATTTCTAGCTGGCAAAGGCTTTTCTGGGAATGAGGATACACTTAGGCTTTGAGGACATTTCTTTCTGCAAAACTGTGGGGCCATTATTAAATTCCAGTAACCCACATTCTGGGAAGCAGTTTCTTTTCTCTGCATTTCTTAATTGTGCTTCATTACAATTTAATAAGAACATTTACCCTCAATTAAGCAAATCATCCAAGCAGTTGCAATGAATTGGTTTTGTCAAATGCGAATTTAATTGCGTGTTAAGTATCTTACTGAATCAGGATCTCAGTGTGTATATCCGTGTATCCAAACCTCTCCTTAGCTCCTGCATGCTAATGCATGAGGGGTTCAGGGTATCCATGTCTTTAATTCCGTTTACTGCTCTGATCTTGGTGCCTCACAGAATATCAACTGTAACTAAATAATTTCCCCGTAATGGTCAAACTCACCAATGCTGTTAATATTGACAAGTGCATTAATTGGTTCATGAGCTCATGCTCAGGAGTGATTCTATCACCATGACTTTACCACTGGGGACAAGGCCTGGGGGAGGTGCCTCTGTTACAGGTGCCTCTGTAACAAGCCCCTTTGCCAGACTTGGCTGCTGTGCAAGCACTGAGCCAGGAAATGTGCCCAGGCACACCTCACCTCAACTCCCCCTACACCCGCCAGTGCCACCTCAAGCCCCTCAGTCCCACTCTGACACCAATAACAAATATCAGGGTTATCCCTGTGATTTCAGAACTCACTTTGCATGGTGCAAGTCGAATGTTGCTGACTTAACAGCTTTCCAAGAAGCTGTGTAGATCCTGCACCAGTGCTTTATGAACAACAGCATGCAAATGATCATAGCAACGGCACCCAATAACTAACATAATAGCAGAGATTCCCGTGGCTCTTCCATCAACCTCTGCATGTCTACACAAGCAAACAAGAAACTTTCAAGGTTTAATGCAGTGTCTTACCTGCTTTTTCCTTACACAGCTTCTGAAACAGCACCTGTAAGAAATAAAGTAATTTTCCTTTAATAATCATACATTTTTTCCCCTTCAAATAAGTTCCACATTTCACGATGACAATAGATGTCATTATTAATCATCATCATCTTATACAAGGCATAAAATCCAGAGCTCTTCCATAAAAATCATAAGGAACATCTAATGTTGCTTGTGAAGGACAACCTGGTGTCCATTCTCAGACCAGGTTCACCCATCTTTCAGGGAGTAAGCTTATGAGCAGTCTCTGCCACAAGCAGGGTACATGCCACAGGGATACATGAGGTCTGGCCCACTGGATCATGCCTGGCAGTGTATCACAGTGGTGAGGCTCTGGGAGCAGCATGCTGCTGGTGAGATGTGTGGGCAGCTGTACCAACAGGTGGCAAAGAGAGGACACTGTGGCTATAGCAGCTCAGAGTAGTAGTGATGGCTCTTGGTCATCTGTGATCAGGAAAGGGATGTGAACAAACTGATTTGCTGGGTTGTTTTTCTCATACTTGCTCATCTCCCTGCTTCAGGTGTGGCATGCTAACTGAAAGCGGTACCATTAACACCATACTTGGATCCACCTCTTGGTCCATTACTTTTCTCTTTAGTAGCTCTCAGTGTCCAAATGAGGAGGTTGTTGCCAGTGATTAAATGCATATCACCCGTTCTCCTTTCATATGGTAGATCCATCAACTCTTCCAACAATGCAGCTTGTAAATGAAATTAGCACAATGGGTGAAACTGTGTCTATTTTTTTTTCTTTTTAATTAGACAGAAGGCTGAACTGATTCTTCCAGATATCAGTGAACTCACAGGTGTGATGTGCTCTATCTGCAGTCATTTGAAAAGACAGCCATTCCTGTACCTTGCAGTGGCACACTCCCTCTTATTCTGATCTGCTTGTCCCCATGTGGACAACCATCTGCACCTTTCCTTAAGATGCACCAAGGGCTCTGTTATCTCCTCAGTCAATATTGCCTCTGCAGCCTTGATAGGAATCTCTCTATAAAAACATGAGGTTTATTTACTTTTTATTTAGTTAAGAATTTTACTGAGATACTTGAAAATTCTTCCTCTAAGCACAGAATTGGTTAAGCATATCTCTTAATAATAGGAAAAGCACAGCTAAACTACAGTTGTCTTCCCTTCTGCAAGGAAATTTCATGGTAAAAAAAAAATCCTTGCTCAGTTTGAAGGCCTGCCTGAGCAGCAGCTGAAGTTAGCCTGTTTTGAGCCAGCAGGGACCGAGTGAGGTGGTTACTTCTTGATGGGAAAATAACGAGCATCTGAGTCCAAATCAGGTTTTATTAATAGCTGTTTATAGCTTGGCTTTAGTTTCAAGTGGTGGCCAGCTCTGGCTCCTGCACACTGCTGCGTGCTTGCCCGGACTGAACTGATTTTCATCCGGGCTCCCTTTTGATTTTTAGCTCGGTGGTGGTGAAATGCCCACAGAGAATGGAGCTGAACCCCCTTCCTCAGCGAGAGCCCATCAGCCACTACGAGACTCTATGATATCTGCACAGACTCTCGTGCCAGACCTCTTCCAGTCCTGCTCTTAGAGAGACTTGGAGGATTTGCCTCCTCCTAGGTCTTCTACAGCCTAGAAAGGGTGAATATGCTTCTGATTCTCATCTGGCTGAAGAGGAAATTCAGCTTATTTCCTGAGTCTTTATACATTGGCCCATTCTGCAGGGAGCAAGAAGAAAAACTGCAGCACTAGAAGCCAAAATGTCTCTAGCAGCATCACTTAAGGAGTCAGCGTTGAGCCCTCAGCAGAAGCATTTCACTTCCATAGAGGAGCAAAAACCTGACACAGGCTATGTCAATTAGCAAGGGACAGGCAGGTTCCACATTAGTGTGCAGGGTTTTGGGGCTGTCTGTTTCTGTAGAATATCATTCTGTCCCTCCAATGTGCAGGGAGCTGAGTTGTTCTCAATCACCCTGATGGAGACAGGCACCTGATTTTTAGCATCATGACTCTGGCATTAGCACAGTGGAGGCGGGTACCTAAATTGCCATACTGACTGTTGGGATAAGCACTTCTTGAAGAATACATAAACGATATGTGAATAAAAATAAGTATGTCAAGCCTTCATGGATAGCTGGTTTCTGCATTCTGCCGCAGCCAGAAGGGCATCAGCTATTAAAATCAAGCCCAAGCTACGTTAACTTCCAAAATCTTTTTAGGATGACATACAAAAAAGGATGCAAATTGTTTCTGGAACAATACCAAGTGGTAACAGAAAGCTGCCAACTAAAAGGGATTTATGGAAATAATAATGATAATGCACTACATAACCAATTGTATAACAAAATGCATTTACTGGAGGACTAGCATCCCATCTGAACAGCATGGCACCATCTAATCAAACATATAGAAACCATGGACCAAGAGAGCATAACTCTAGCCAAAAGGCTGTTGCAGCACCTGCTACTATGAATAATAAAGAAATAATTTGCTTACAACTCCAGCTGTAGCAATTTTGCAAGTGGAAGTGTCAAAGAGAAACCAGAGACAAATACACTCTGCTGATATATCCACGTTTCATCTGCTGAAGCATGTAAACGAGCATGCAGAAAGCAGAAATTTATGAGGTGCTGTATCCATTTCTACCCCCTCAGCAGTCTTGTGCCTCAGCAGGGCCATCTTACCTGAGCTCAAGCCCTCAAGAAGCCTGCCTGTGTGGCAACACCCTTTGCTTTAGGATCAGAGCAGGGTGAACCAGGCTTGGGAACCGGCCAAGTCTACCCTCAGTGGCGGCACAGCTAGTTCAAGGGATGACTTGCAGATTAATAAATCTCAGAGGGCTCATCCACACTGCTATGTAAATGATGGCTATTGATGAGGCTGAAACACTGTACACAGGTTTGTCCACCTGACTCAGTAGCTCTGGGTTTGTTACAAACTGCTCCGAAGAGCTCTGCTGGGAGCAAACTGGCTATTGGAAAGCAGTGGGGAAGAGGGGATATCTGGTGTCACTTGGCCTTGGGTGAGGGACTGGTATATAAACGTAGTCTCCAACTCCACAGTATTAAATGTATGGGTCTTGTACAGATGAACAAAATGCCCATGAATTTTTTAGAAATCATTACCTGAATCTAAGCCTCACACTGCAAGATGAAAATGTCTCTGTTTGACAGACAGCTAAAAACCAGGACTTCTTTAAGTGTGACAGTGATCCCATGAAAGATACCTTTCACTTACAGAGCCATGCATGTGAAAATGTCTATTTGGGACATAGAGTAAAGGAGGGAAAAAAGGCTGTGTATCTATTGAGGGCAGGATTTATAAAGAACCTGAAAGATTTTCTGGAAAGGCATTCTGTCTGGAAACAAATAATTCAAATGAACTCCTTGGACTAAGTGGGAGGGAAGGTAGAAGCCAAACACCAGCATTATATATTCAGCAAGCAAAATAAACATAGTCATAAAAAATATTTTCTTCTCTAATATATACACAATCTTTCATGGTTATAAGTGATCAAGGCACAGAACTCATCAAACAACTGGATTAAATGATTTAATAATATCCCAGTAAGCTTATTGTCACATAAAAGCTTTTTTTTTCCTGGCATAGAAGATGAATACAAAATGGTTGACTTGAGTAACTTCAAAACCATTTTAATTTGCAACAGCACAGGGATTCTGTGATGCCAGCCAATCCCATAACATCATATACCATTTAAGATATGTATCCAAGTCTTTTGTGTTCCTCTTCCCCACCAACTCCCATTAGGTATGGGCTTTTTTATGCTCTCATTTCAAATATGCCCAAATTTTCCACTGATATTTCAGGGTACTTGTCAAACTGTAATAATTCACTCTCAGGAAATCATAGCCTCCAAAAAAAAATATATAATTAGTGTATCTATCCAGCACACAAATAACTCCTCTGGCTTTTTAATAAAAAGCCATAGAATTTATTCAACATAGATATGGTATCAAAAATATCACTGCCATGAAATAAACCCTGGCATTTTGACAGGACTACTTGACATCTGCTATTAATAAAAAAAGGCTTTGGATTCTGCAAGCTTATGTTCTGTGGTGAGCAACCAGCAGCACCACTCTGAAACACAACACTTCCCTCAGAGGTAAAATGGATAAATCCCTACGACTTCTTACTGGTTAAGTGATACAGCAGAAAAGCACTCTGAGCTGGAAAAGGTCCTGCAAAGAATAAAGACTGAAAATCCTACTGGTTCTTCATTTTAGTGATTTAATAATCTGCTAGGCTTTAATTAAAGCAACATAGAGACAACTCTAAAGGAGGAAACCAGCAAATCCCATGCAAAACTCAGGTTTATTGGAGTCTTTCAGAAAGATGTTGACAGAAGGAAGGAAAATCCTAGTTACTACTTCAAAATAAAATTCTAGAGTCCAAAATCGGAAGTAATATTATGACAGTCAGCACTGTCAGCCGTAACTTGAAGTTGCCCAGCCCCAGCAATGAGATCTTCAGCCTGGATTACATTTGCAAGTTCCTTAGAGAGCATTAGTCAGCTGAGAATAATGGCAATGCTGAAGTTATCCCATAGAAAACGCTGCTGAGGCTGCTGAGTCAGAAATCTGATTTCTCTCAGAGACTTGGCCCTGATCTTTGGTACAGGCTTGAAAACTCTGCTGGATTTAGGTGTTTATGTTGCATCTTCAAATGCTGACAACAAAGCTCATAATTTCTCTTTACAACCACTGCAGAGGTGTTTTTAGAGACCATGTTTAATATACAGCCTGAGGCAGATCCTCTTGGTTGGGTGGCATTCAGCTTCCTATCTCCTACATTGCAACACATTGGCCTCCTCACCAGGTTAGAAGCTGAGATATTGCACTGCAAACTATTCATGACTGATGGGTCAAAAAAAGAAAGAAGAGTAAACAGTTTCCCATTCTGCAGCCGAACAAGTCCACTTGCTCATTCACATGAAGTGTGGCCAGCAGGTGATTCACCCCATCTACTCTGCTCTGGTGAGACCCCACCTGCAGTACTGCACCAGCCCTGGGGCTCTCAACATAAGAAAGACATGAACCTGTTGGAGTGAGTCCAGGGGAGGGCCATGAAGATGACCAGGAAGCTGAAATGCCTTCCCCATGACAAAAGGCTGAGAAAGTTGGAGTTGTTCAGCCTGGAGAAGAGAAGGCTTCAGGAAGACCTTAAAGCAGCCTTCCAGCACCTAAAGGGGCCTACAAGAAAGGGACTCTGAGGGACTCTGTATCAGGGAGCATGGTGCCAAGACAAGGGTTTTTAATCTGAAAGAGAGTAGATTAGATAATAGGAAAAAGTCATTACTGTGAGAGTGATGAGAGACAGGAACAGATTTTCCAAAAAACCGTGGATGCTCCATCCCTGGAAGTGTTCAAGGCTGGGCTGGATGGGGCTTTGGGCAACCTGGTCTAGTGGAAGGTGTTCCTGTTCATGGCAGGAGAGTTGGAAGTAAATATTTAAGGTCCCTTCCATCCCAAAACATTCCATGAGTCTATTCTATTCTATAAGTACTTGATCATCCACACTGTGTAATTGCTGGGTCACCCTTAGCTCTGTTTTCAACTGTTCCAATTAACTATCTACCAATTAAACTGTAGCATAGTTCAAGAGATTGGGGACAACTGCCAAATGCCAGAATGGAGGTGGACTCTGCTCTAGATCTGCTTCTTGCCACCCTGCAGAGTCTTCCAGCACCATCACATCCTTTGTACCCACAAACATCTCCCTGAGCTGTACTCACTGGTGTGCAGCACATGTCCATTCCCTACACCCCTCACCTCGTGGCTTGCAGCACAGCTTTCACTTCAACATTAAAATTATTTTCCTTATGTTAGATTACAGCTGTCACAGTGACAGATAGCTACTTCAGGTTTCCTAAAATATAAAACCATTCCATACTTTTGAAGTTGAACAAATATGTAAGAAATAATTAATATTGTTTCAGCTAGAGAAAAAAAGACATAGTCCAAATGCGTACCACCTTACCTAAAATTAATGGGTATATGTATCCCAGAAACGCTGAGATTTGACTTGTTTTGTACATGAACATTTATAAAACTTGATGCAAGTTGAAAGGGTTTCTAAGGCTTCTTCCTTTTGTTAGCGTAGCTCACTGAGGCATTTTGCTGCTACCTAACCTGTGCTTCAATGCTACTGAAAACCAACCAGACAGGGTAGAATGAGTCCAGTTCTGAGGAAGCACTGCAGACACAGTGTTTCCACAGACATTTTAAATCTCTGACACTTCATCTCATTTTCCTGAGAGCTATGTAAAGTTTAAAGGGGTTATCAAGAAAGGATGTAAATAAATTAAACTGTGTGTCTCTGTAGCCGACATGGAGAAAGTCTAATTTAAAGATTGTAATTTATTTCTTTGCTTCAAACTGGCAAAATAATACAAGTTGTCTTTTTCCTGATTTCTCTGAGGATCTAGCATACAGAACCTTTTCATCCTGTGCAAATAAAACAGAACTCTAATATTTTTTGATGATTGTTCTAAAATGAGCTGAAGAGATTCAAGCATCTGGAAGAATTCAGGTGACAGAGAAATGTCTCCTAAGAACCCTAGACTTAATATGCTGAGTTGTATTCTAAAAAGATGAAACACTGTAAATATGGCCTGCAGATAAAAAAGCATATTTTATCTTTGTGCAGAGCTTTAAAGAACATTTAATGAACATTTTCAAATTATTTTTCCTAGTTTAGTGTTTTAGTTGGTAAAATAAGACTTGTTCTTAAAGTGCATTTTACTTTATTCCAAATATTTCTTTCAAATTTTACAACCAGATTAGTGCTGGTCTGAAAAGCACTGACATAGAAAGAAAGATTTTCAATTGTTTTTTTCTGTTTGCTACAAATCTGTATTTTGTTGATGCACTATTGATAAAAGTCCAGGAAGTAATGGGATATTTCATGTGGCTGTAGTGTTGAAAGATTTGATCAAACAGAAAACTGTCTGGAAACTATTTTACAGTGAAAACTTTTGGATGATTTATTAAAGAGAAAAGTTTAGAGCAATTGGAGTGGGGTATTAAAGTCAGCAACAATGAGAATCATTTCAACAATATTTAAAGTGAAATTAGAAGAAAATGAGCCAAAAAGACAAACAGTAAAGGAAGATTAATTTTAGTAACTGTAACTTATCACACTTTATTTAAAAAAAATATATTAATTGACGAGGGAGATTTTAACTTCTAGCAGCTGCTAGGATGATTTCTAAATGTCACGAAGTTATGGCACTGGTGGTTATACCCACATTTTTATTGAGGAGGATTCATTTCCAACACATGAGGAGCAGACACCTGCAGTCAGTGCCGTGGTGTTCCTCTACAGTATTTGTTACAATATTACATCAGCCCAGTTGTTCATTTTACATCAGATTGGGAGATGCCACTCATCCCTGTGGCTCAGCTGGCCATGCCTATTTATCTTGCACCAGCACTGGCACTCATTGTGACAAATGGGAAATGAAAGCAGCAGAACATTACTTTTATTCACCTCCATATTTCTGCTGTATAATTTGCTGCTTTCATCACATGACCTCTATTAGAGCTACCATTTCCTCTGACGTGTTGCCCTGATGTGAGCGCTTTGTTTAGTATTCTGTAACATCATTTTTTTGCTACCATCTTTCCACATTACCTTTGCTTCTTCTGTGATTTTGTCTAGGGGATGACATAGACACTGATTGCTATTCCATGTCTCCATAGGTGGATTTTCACTTCCATCCTTCATAGCTCTGGCTCTGCCTTAACAGCACAGATGACTGACATTGCAAATGTCACAGGCAGCTTGAGGCAGTAGCTCAGAAGGGAAAACTGTCTGCTAAATCTGACCCCAATACAACTAGTTGAAATTTGAACATCAAACTTTTCCTACTATTTAATGAGTAGCGAAAAGCGTCTGTGTTGAGAAGATCCTCTTTGTTGTTGACAATGTCATACCACACATGCAGGTTTGCTCAGAAGCCACTGTTCACCATGGGGAAACAGTGTTGTTGCGGTTTGCAAGCGGTCCACAGATCCCAAAGAAGGATAAGATGATATCAGAATCAGCAGAAATAATGAATTGGAGACTGCAATTACTGAGGAATTTTTCCACATCTTTTCAATTTAAGAATTCAACTGACAAAATTTTTAGAAAGAGAAAGCAAACTAACAAATAAAAAAGCAAATTATTGACATTGTTGAAATGTTTCATTTTAGATAGCTCTCAAAGAAAAAAAAAGGCCTTTTTGTGTTTAAAATGTGTTTACTTGAAAATCTAACTAATTTAATTATATTAGATAAGAAGTTCACAAAATCATTTTAAACTGGTCTCAGCCTGTGATCTTGAACTACACATGGAAACTTCACAAATTGACAGATCATTTCACAGAACAGAAAAACTATTTCTACCAGTATCTCTATTTTGAACCATGAAAAAGGGATCCCAAGGTTCATAACGTCAGATGCCTTCTTCATCTTCAAAGATTTCACTGTATTTGTGATTTTGAAGGCTGTTGGAATTAATTTAGAAAATAACTCTGTTCAGTTAAAATTCTTCTTATTTTCTTAAATGTAGATACTTAAAAAAAATCCAGAATGTTACTTTGCTGTAATATATCCATGATAATGTTCTTATTTTCAGGGATTTAAAATTATGCCTGTCAAAGTCCATGTTCTAACAAAAGCAAACTGTGACAGCTGTTTATCTGTTGTCACTATTTTGCAATTTGTGGCCAGCTAGATATACTTGAGAGACAGAATAGAGACATCCCACTGCAGAAACAGACATCCCTCGTCCCTTTAAGGTGACCAGTGCAGACAAACAGGTCTGGTCCTACCCAGCAAAACAGGGTGGTGTACCTCCCTCTTTTTCACTCAAACAAACTTTCCATAACACTTCCTACTTCTTTGCTTTCAAACAGGCTTTTATAAAGATCAACATTTTAAAAAATCTGATTGAAATCTAATCTGATAGTTTGCTACTGTGTTCTTGCATAGTCAGGTGCAAAGCTGGTGTAGGCAATCTCGAGCATTTAGCCAAGGGAACAGTTTGAGAAACACATATCCAACTTTGGTCTGCACAGTGTCCTGAAAGTTTGGTTCATCCTGCTCCATTCCCAATACCCACACTTTGCAATCACTTCCTTATAGGATACAGTTTTACTACATCTCAGTAAATTTGCTTCTTATAAACACAAAAAAACCCGTTCTCTTTATGATTTTTTTTTAGCTTCAGCAAGTCCCAGGAGTGCTTAGTCATTTTGAAGTCTTGACCCTGCAGCAGAACTAACATCAACATGCTCAGAACTGTGCAAATACCAATTAATGCTCAGTCCTGCCTTATGATAACCAGTTATGCTTCTGTATAAACAAAGACGTGAATAAAACCTGGAGAGAAGGTACTTGTCATGATATATATGTGGCAGTCAGGTGGAAATGTGATGGGGCAGAGGTGGGAGGAATACAGACAAAAAGAGCAATGACTGCCAAATGGAAATGGACAAAAGTGAGAAGTGAGAGCAGACCCTGTTTTTTACAAGCCTGGACAAAACAGTGTCACACACTGCTATCATTTTTGCCCTCTTGAGTGGGAAGAAGTGCTATATCTATTTTAAAGATAAAATGAAGTGGGAAAAGTACAAGAGGTCACACAACAACAGAGGCATGAAAGCTGGGGACTCTGCTATCCTACTAGGGGAAATGAGTGACTTCTAAAGCAAACAGCAGTTAGTAATCCATGGCAGAACATGAAAACTAAGTCTTATAAGCTCTGGACAGAGTTATGGTGTTATTTTAGCTTGGCCTAGAGTAGCACTTAGCTGGGAATGAACTTCACACTGCCATTAGCAGCTATTTTGTTTGTTTTTGCTATTGAGCATCCACAGAAATGTTTCATCATGGCTAGGATCTAAATGGGTATCAGGTATTCTCCTTTACACTCAACTAATCACTGTAATAAAACCTCAACCAAAAAAGCACATTTCCCAGTAAACTGATGAATAAGCAATCAGTAAAACTCTTAGTTAATATTTATGCTTTTTGAGGAAAAACAAAACCAAACAGGTTCAGTGATCAGTTTTCATTAAAAGATAAAGCAGGGGTAAGTGAAGAATAAAGTATTTTGTTCATATTTTGTTTTCAGTAACTACAGAAGTTGTGCATAGCAGAAGCATTCTTCCTGAGAACACCTGTGGGAAAATGTTAGGCAGTATCTCTGCCTCTTCTAGTGTCCCAGTAAAGGCTGACGCCCTTAGGAGAAGCAGGGATTATGACTGTCTTGTAACTTGTAATTATTGTATAGATTTTAATCTTTATATGTCATTCAGCTATTGGAACCCTGATGTAAATCCTTTTCAACCTCTGATCAATTTTCTTTGATTGCCTGTATGGTTTGGTCTTTGTTTATCAGTTTGCTTTTATGACAGATTCAATGAGGAATCTTTCCCAAGTCTTCTTTTCCTATTCAAAAACCTCCCTTTGGAGGTTTCATAGTTCTCTCTTTCTAAGAAAAAACCAAACCAACATCATCATCAACATCAGGTAAGATATATATGTACTTCTGATTCACTCACCCTTATTTTTTTTTTCCCTTCAAAAAATTGCTGACGTTCTGAGAGAGCAGAAATTTGTGTGCTCATATGCTGAAGGTGCTTCTGGCTTAATCTGTGACCTCCAGCAAGTCAGGAGTCAGCACTGACTTCTACGGTGAAACTTGGATTACTGCTGTTCAGACCAAACCCTTAATCAAATTGGTTTCTAACTGCTGCATCTGCATCACTACTAATATACATGTCCAAAGCCTAACTGAAAGCCAGAAGCAGAAGATGTTAGGGCATCTAAAATTATAACCATATTTTATAGTTTATGGTATCTTGTCATACAGCTATAATAAAATATCTGTTCAGAAGCATTAACATCTTGAATTTTCTGCATCACATCACTTGAATATTACGGGTAAAAGTCATAACGACTACTTAGCTGTCTGCATGTATCCTCCTCTTGCAACAGAAGAGAGTAGACATTGCTTGAGTTCTCTCCACCACCCACCTCTCCACTCACTCACATACAGACACATAGACACCACACTCTTGCACAGCCTAAAGCAGCTTCAAACTCATTAAATGCGTGTACTACCAACTCAAGCTATTTTAAAGCAAAAAAAAAAAAAACCCATACTTTACCTATTGAAATAGAATAAAATAACTATACTCCCACAGAGGGCTTTTAAAATTGGCATATATTGTTTCTCAGCTGTCAAGGACAGTCAAAACAAATACATTCACCGAACTCCTTCCATCTCTTATGAACCTATATGGTGAGCTGATTTTATGCCTCTCTGCAATGCAGACAAACATTTCATTTCTCTCTTTTTTATATATATATATATTTTTTTAGCACTATGACCTTCCTAAAATTATTCAAGGATCCTTTAGTGGAAAGCTCCACAGTCTCCTCAGAGTGTTACTGTTCTCAATAGCTCAGTATGACCTGTGAACTAAATTTAAGATTATATAATTAAAAAAAAAAAAAAGGTACTAAGACAATTAAAATAAGAAGAAATATTTCATAGCATTAATGAACATTTATTACAATATTTGTTGCCTCTTTTTTATACTGTTTACATGAAGATCATGGACTAAATGCTGACAGAATTAATGAAGATTCTTCTATCACCTTGCCTATCTTAGTTGTCTTCAATCACCGTGAGATAAATATCATCCTTCTCTGTTTTCTATTTCATAATTCAAGCTAACAGCCACTGCTTGAAATTTGGTTTTACAGTCAGATTTAAGGCACTGTTCATCTTCCAAGAAGCACTGATTTGACAAAAGCCACCATTGCTTCAGCTGATCTTAAATCAAGGTAGGTCTGATTTATACAAACTGAAAGTCAAGTCCAACAAGAATAAACTTTTACAGTGAAAATTATTGCTGTCAACTCTGAAAATGGAAAAACCCAACAGTAAAGCATGCACCTACTGATGCATCTATCCTCTCTGTAGTTTTACTCACTGAACCATAACAACTAAAAATACTAATTCACAGCACAACATCTGAACTCAGGAAGAGGCTGTTGCTACTCTGTTTTTACAAGTACTTCATCATGGGTGTATTCTAATATTCCAGGAAGAATTAGAATGTGAAATATTAAAAAGGGCCTCCCAGTGGGCAAAACCTACTAATTAATGCAAGAAAGGCATCTCAGCTTCCTGTGTCCTCTGGCTGAGCTTCTGGACTATTGTACATCTGTCAACACCCTTGGCAACAGCAGCTGCTGGAAAACTGGATGCTGAGATGCCTCTCTACAGCTTGAAATTCCATTTCAGCATGATGAGACACATTTGATCAGTAATTGTTTTGTTATATTACTGGGAGGAGGGAGGGGGTGTGATGGTGGCTCTCCCAGAGTTTCACAGTTGTAAGATAACTACCTCTATGCTGTACAGAGAATGACAACTGTCAGTAGCACATGGACAGACAGATGGGGCAAAAACTGCAGGATTTTGCACCAGATTCTCCATCTGAACAAACAGACTTGTTGGGGAACAGTTTGGGTGGAAGCAAGAGAGCCACAGCTCTGGATACAACCCTGTGAAACAACCACATGTGCGAGTGCTGAAAATTACCTGAGCATTAATGTTTTTTTATGGAAGATGATGGAAAACATCTGGCACCAAATCATGCTTCCCTTTGCCACTTAAACCGAGAAAGTGGAAGAAGTACTACCAAGGCTTAAGTAACTCTATAAATAATAAATAAGAAACAGAACAAAAATATAAAAAAGAAACAAATAAAAGAAAGAACTAAAAAGTAACACATGCAATTTACTCTTATGGAACGTAAACGTCTTTTCAAAACAAGACCTGGAGGACAGCTCTGCTAGCAAGAGTGGCAGACAATAGAAGCATTAGCAGTGGATTATCAGAGGAGGTTTCAGTGGAGTAGCTCCTCAGTTGTGGTATGTGCTAGGCAGATTTCTTACAAGACCCAGGAGCTGGAGCAATAATTTTGTAATTCATGGGGTAATGACATGACAAGAAAAGAGAGATGCCACATTACAGCCATCTTGCTTCCTGCACTCTTTTTCACAGAAGCAAGTAGCTGAGGACATGTCCATACAGGACAGGACCTTTAAATAATTACCAGTAGCTGTTTAGCCACAGAAGCGTGTAGCTTCATGCAATTGAGTTTTCAAAGGCCACTTGGCTTCTTGATAGCTGATGGAAAAAGTCCTGGGTCCTTCTCCCTGGATTAGCCATACCTCAAGACTGGTGGCCAGGTCTTCACTTAATGTAGGACCTACCACAGTCATGCAAGCTTAAGAAGACCATCAGATACATAGAATCTTACTATGAGCTGCTAAAGATCCACTGTGATTTAATTACAAAATGTCTGGAATTTTGATCTGCTTATTATGCGAGTTCAAATATTTCATCCCTTACAGCAATAGCTGTGGCGTAATGGCCACTTGCATTTTCACATTCAGGGCCCTTCAGTATTTTTGAAGTGTCACTAGAAACACCTATTAATATTTTATTGCTGATGAAAAGAAGAAATGTTCAGTTAAAACATTAATTTAAACAGCTAAGTGTGAAACAGAAGCAGCGTAGTCAGATACAAAGGCTGTACTTTGTGACAGCGTATTTTGACTCATCGAATATAACAGCTATGCACAGCGCTGAGCCTCCTTACCATGTACAAAACTAAAGAATGAGAATCTGTAATTCTGGGCAGATAATTTAAGAAGGGTGGAGAGGCCTTAACTATAAATTAATTTGACCATTATCTCACTGACTTTTTTATATGTCAGAGTCTTAGTATCCCTTTAGTCTTAATGCCTAGCCCTGTAAGCCCAATCAGGCAGCAAACACTGGGTGTATGTATTGTCGTGGTACATTCCCTGCAGTTCCTCCAGTCTTCATGCAAAACATTCCTCAGATTCTTTATAAACAGTCTGATTTCTGTCTGCCTTTGGCCTACTACATATTGCAATATTCACTTTCACTCTGCTCTAAATCTAATATAATTCAAATCTAATTAATGTTATGCAAGTCTAAGCTCAATCTTGACTAAAATGCATTATGGGAAAGACACTTTCATTCTAGCAAATAATCAGTCAGACAAATGACAATTCTAGGGTGACTTTTATCTTAAATAGTTCTGGAGGAAAGTAAAATTACCTCTACACAGAGGCTGTTCCACATTTGGTACCAGAATGTACCCACCTCTCTTATCTCCAAAAGTCTTAGAGTTTTTGATCCTATGTTGCAGTACACTATCTGACAGATTTTTGATAGTCACAATGCTTCTGAGTACCTACTGAGAGCTTTTCTCATATGAGCTTAAAGCACCAAACAACTTACCATTCATGTAGTGTTAGAACATGTTATTACTTACATTACAAAGCACTCCATGCTCAGGATGCAACCAGAAATAAGCTAACTTTTATTAGGGACAAACAATATATGAAAAATGATGTAAAACACCAGGCACATGTATAGAACTTGCATCAAAGACCTTCCAGTCCATTTGAAACTTTCATTGTAGCTGCTACAGCAAGGATAACATCTGACATCCAACTGCAAAGGGAACAGCCATTACTCAGTTGACTGCCTGTTCTTAAACGTGTAATCCAAGCTTGGATCTCAAGTGGATGGTGGATAAAATATGTAGGTAGTCACATGAGCTCCAGAGAGGATGAGGAGCTTAGAAACCTACAGAGCTCAGCATTTCACACCAGCGAGTTGCAGATGTCTATGCCAGGATAGAGGCTATACAGACGGCTCTCAAGAATTGCACCTTTCACCAGTATGGGATGCTCAAGTGCCTTTACAGATGTTTACAATTTCTGAAATGGTGCCAGGGGATAGCTGATGCCTAAAAAGAGGTAGTCTCTTACCTGCCACTAGTTCTGCCTCTAACAATGTTTGTAACTAAAAACTGAAACCCGTCACCTTGCATACCCACGGAAACACGTCTTTACAGGTGATTGCAATATGGCACTAATTTTCCAAGATGCTGTTTCAGCAGCCACTCTACATTGTAAAGCGCAACATTGTGGGGAAAAAAAAAAAAGGGGGAGAAAAAGGTAATGAATTCCTGGCAAGTTTTACATTCCCCTTTAAAAAAAATTACATACACCCTGCTTTCCTCCCTTTCCTCCAGCAAATACCATTCATGTTTAAGATTAGATTATTTTTCTCCTGATTTCTCTTTAGCTGCCAGAGAGTGACTCATTGTCAGATTTATTTAATTAAAATTACAGACCTTGTTCTTCTGGTACTACACGTTAAAACTTGGAAATGTAAAGGAAAAGGTCAATAAGGAGAGACTCTACAAGCCAGGAGATGTTAAACAATGCCACCAGCAATCACTGTTGATTTCAATTGGGTAGTTGTTGCCTCATCTAAGATTTTTTTTACAATAATGCAATAGAAATCAGTTACACTTCTCTGATACTTATCTGAAAGGTCAGTTTTGTTTCTCTGTCACGCACTAGAGTTTTTAGATCTTGGTCATAAAAGAAAAATCTAATAATTTAATAAAAGGGACGTGGCATAGTTACTGTTAGCAGAATAATTAAGACCAGCTAAACATGTAACACATGCACGTGTTATTTTGAAAGATTTATAAATCTAGTAATAGAGATAAATGAACATCAACTGTTCATTTAAGTCACTAACAAAGTGAGAAAGTTTTTTCAAAAGATGTTTGCAAGGTTAGCTTTTTAATATTATTATTCTAGAGACATTATAATGTTAACACATAGGACAAAGCATATTGAACACACTGTATAGTGTCTAAGCAATGGATATATTTTATTACTCTAATTTATACACTTTGAAGGTAAAAGCATACTTAGAAAGAGTGAAACTTTTCCTGAGAAGACCTATCTGTTGTTTGCCTTGAAAATGTTTCTAGGAGCCAAATATCAAGTCTAAGGAACTTGTTTTGACAGAAAGCCTTTTTAGTACTAGCAACCAAGAGCATTAGACTTGTATCTTACTCTAATAACTGTAATAATTTTTGTTTTCATACACTTCTCATTTTCAGAGAGAATCTAATTAGAGTAGGTATTTAACTGCACTATCCTCATCACTGCCTTTATCTAACAGCCTACATTATGCAGCTAAATATTTTACCCCTGAGAGTCTCCTCAATTTGCTTTGAGATTGTTGTAATAAAAAGCACAGCTACCTTAATGGTTTTGTAGGGGAAACAATTAGTAAACCTTACTGGTTTGGCATTTCAGAATCAATTAGCTCTGCCGGAGAAGTTCTACAAACACAATACTGATGCAGTCACACTTTGGAAGACGTTATTAATGCCAGAGGAGAAATAAATATAATTGGAATTAACAAAACAGTTTAAGTTGTTAGGGCTATTTACTTCTTAAATTTATTTACTATGTTTAATTCTGGGGGTGAGGAGGGAAAAAAAAAAGGAAAGCTCATAATTGCGGATAATAAGATTTTGCCTTTTTTAATGAATGATTAATTAAATGGATATTAATTTGAAAGGGGGCTAGGAATATAAAATGCAGGTCAACTGAAAATCCGTACTACAGAAGGACATCTCCTGGTATTCTGGACTCTTGTTATCCACAGGACATGCTTGTTACAAAATGTGTGTCCTCAGCAGAAGCTAAGACAGTTTCATGGAACAGACTCAGTTAAAGAACAGAATAGGATAACTGAAAATGAGGAGTTGAGAGCTAAACAGAATTTCCATTGCAACATTTTTGTCATAAATAATGAAAAACTAAAATGCTGTAAGGTATGAAGAACATACCAATGTTGGAAATATGTGATTAATCTTTATATTTAATGGAAAAGAAATGCTTTGATATTCCAAATCATTAAGATGATAGATTCTGGCACGTGGAACAAAGCAAACTTCAAGTTAGTCTAATAGTACATTGCATGGGTGGGATTCAATTCATCTAGTAATAGGTGTCTAGAATGCAAACACTTACAGCTGAGCTTGTCATTCTGTATGAGGGGTATCAGTCATCTCACAAAATAAACTTCTGAATAAAGTGCTTTCTAAACATGCTTATTTTGGCTTTTGACTGGAATGACCATGTCCCATTATATGTAAATGTCAGAAAAATCAACACATTAATTTTATAGAAACAGCATTTTTTGTAGAACTGTAGCTGTGCAGCACTTGCCTTGTCTAAGTTAATAGTCCCGTGAATGGCTGCAGTGGTACTGCCTGACCTTTCTGCAGTATTGAGGTTTATGGAAGGTACCTAATAAATGTAAAAAAATTTGAATCAAATAAAAAATGTAACAGCCTCATATGAGATGTGAATACTCACAGGCTGCCCAAGAATGGACTGCCCTGGGTGGTGGTGGAGTCCCCATCCCTGGAGATATTTAAAAGGTGTGTAGATGAGGTGCTGAGGGACATGGTTTAATGGTGGGATTGACAGTGTTGGGTTAGTGGTTGGACTTGATAATCTTAAAGGTCTTTTGCAACTAAAATGATTCTGTGATTCTACTCTGAAAGTAGATGCTAACAGATAAAGCTGCTGATGCCAAGGTGTATCCTTCAGTGTTAATACATCTCAGAGAAAAAGACATGTTTGGTATCAAAGCTGCCTCCAAGGAGACTACAGATGTTTGTGTAAGTTTTTCAAAACACTTATATTTCCAATAGGCTGCAACTTAGGATTTGATATGTATAGCAGAGCTGGACATTATAAACATATTTAGAGCATACTCAACAGGTCAGTTACAGAGGAACTGACAGAAAAGAAGTGGAGAAATAAGGTGATGTCTTGTAATGCAAAATAATGATACAGGCTGGTTAATGACCTATATATGTTGATGTGCATTCTCTGTTGGTTATGTTTTACCACCTGCAAGGTCACTGGTCCCTGCTGCTCAGATAATATCCCCCTGGGACCCTGCCTTCCTCATGTGTACCACTGCTCCCCCGCTGTGTTTCCCCAAGATTTGCTTCTGAAAAGCTACTTCTGGGCACCTCCATCACCCCTTCCACTGAAAAGGCAACTGAAAAGTTAGCAAGATCTACTGTTAAAATCATTTTGGCTAATCCAGGCTACAGAAGTTCTTCACTGAGAGGGTGGTGAGGCACTAGCACGGGTTGCCCAGAGAAGCTGCAGGTGCCCCATCCTCAGGTGTTCAAAGCCAGGTTGGATGGGGCTTGGAGCAACCTGGTCTGGTGGAAGGTGTCCCTGCTCGTGGCATGGGGGGTTGGAACTAGATGGTCTTTAAGGTTCCTGTCCAGAACATGGACACTCAAAACCATTAATTTTTAAAAGGGGAATAGGAAACAGAGTTTTCATGAGACAGGAAATTATACCGTGGCATGCATTTCTACAGGAAGTTTTGAGAGCAAGAGTTTACCAACAGGCAAAGGAACTCAGCCACCTTTTCAGATTTCTGTTTCTGGCTACTCTAAAGAAAGATGTGGATCTCATCCAAATGACAAGCTCTATGCCCCTAAAAATGTCTAGGAAACATCCAAAGAGGAGTTAAATGTAACACTAATGGATATTTTAGAGTTATCATTAACTATAATTATGTCTTAAAGTAATAAATAACAGCCATGAGTGAAGTGCCTTAATTTCCTTTGCCTTCATTTTTCATTTCTTTCCTTAGTAGAAAACTAGAGATAACCTGGGCTGTGCAACACAATCCACTCATCAAACTAATTACAGTATAAATTTCTACTCAATTTGTTTAACTAAGCATTAGTTAGAAATTTCTCGGGAAACCCTTATCAACATAGTGAAAACCTTCCTTTATATAAATCATTTGAAAGAATATGAGAAAGGGAAGAAATGCATTGAAATTTAGCTCTTAGAAAGCTGATGAATAAGCTAATCTGTTACTGAGTGGCTCAATGTTCAATTGTTTAAAAATGGCACAGGAACAAAACCTTAGGAGAATGCCGCTGTTCTGAGCTGTTTTCTTTTTTTAATTAGTCCTAATGCTATTTTGTAAAACTATTATTCTCTTTTTTGTGTATCTTCAATTTGAACACATAAACATGCAAAATTTGGAAAATAAGTACCACAAATAACCTCCAAAGTGAAAACTTGCATCTTAAATTGGAATTACATTACTGAGTGAATTACTGAATTTATGCTTCTTTCAGGATATAAATGGAATATGTTAATTTCATTCAACAAAGACAATGGCACAGTGCACATACAGACAAAGCCCACCAAAAGTAAGGGAAGGTCACCGGGCTAATCACTTTGGCTTATTTCCCTTTTTCTGCACTCCCATCTGCCTGTTTTCTCTCCTCTTTGTATTTAAAAGGAACAACTTGAACATAGTTAGGCCAAAATTTGACCTACTTTTTTGTTCATTTTAATTAATTTCTTTTTTTGGCAACATCTCTGTAATTTCTATACCTTTCCCTTCCCACGCCATTTATCTGTAAAGCAAACTAAATAACACCATGGGTTTTTTTGCTACCAATGAGAAAACCTGTAACAGTACACTCCTGAATCATCATCAGCAGGAATAGATCTTTGGATTCAGATGGTGTTGTATGCAGGAAGGGTGTCTGTACATTGAGAAACAGGTCACCTTAACCCAACACAAAATTAGAATTAGCAAGGCTGCAGATCAAACTAACAGAAGCAGAAGAGCGTATTTCAACCATACGGTTACTTGGAAGCATATTCTTTTCACATAATTTTGTACAGACAGATTCACTTCATATTAAAATGCAGAACTTTGAACCATCTCCTCCCAGGCCAGCACAGCCCATGTTACTTATTAATCAAAGACTGTGGAAAAGGAATTTTATCAGTAGTCGAGTACAATCTTTTGAGAGGAAAGAAAACAACCTGAAGTACAGAAATCAAATCGAGTGCTACAAAAAAGTACTCTGTTCTGGTATCAGTAATGCCAACTTTTGGAAAGGAATATTTATAATTGCTTCAGGATGAAAATGATGCCAAAACTGAGTGCAGAAACAGTCTAACCTGCCAACTCCTTATAACACATCTCAAGACCTAATAACACGCCAATTTCCATGACTGCTCTCAGACTGGTTTGGGAGTGACTGAGACACATGGACCACAATGGCTACCAACTCATGAGGGCTCTGCACGCTGAGATGAGCAATGGGGAAGCCAAGCTAGAGACTGAAATTGCAAGAAATTACTGCTTTCATACTCAAACTTACATCCTTACTCATTAATTTTTTTTTTTTTAATGGGTAAAGTATAAATAAAAATGTAAGAGAGCTTCAAGGAGGATTAAATACGGGGCAAAGAAGAGATTATGTAGGCAGACTTAACTGGAAAGAGAAAAAAAAAATAAAAGCAGCAAAGATTCTTTAAACGAACTGCTTTTAGATTTATGGGGTCCACTCAGAAATCACTTCTCAGCCCTGACAGAATTGTCTTTCCAGCCACTGTGTGCAGCAGATAAGATGCAGAGGGAAACAGTGTGGATGCAGTTGCTGACCTGAATTTTATATGACTGTTCCAGGCTACCTTAATAATATTCATACTGTCTTCTGAAGTTTCTAAGAAGCAGCAGGTTTGCAATGCAAGGTAGCCCAATGAAAACTGAGGGAACAGAGAGCCTGGAAACAGACTGGCTCTGGAGCAGAAGAGGTGGTATCCCCTGTTCTTTCTCACAGATCCAAAGCAATTTCAGATTTTCCACCAGCCTCCAGCTAGTCTGAGACAGATTGGCTGAACTGCTTACCCTTTCAGAGCTCTTGTGAGATAATCTGATGGTGACAAACCAAGTAGGTGGTGCTGGATACAATTTTCAAACACATGCACTAGTGTCATTTCTACCATTACTGGGGTAAAGAAGAACCCAGCAGGTACTTCGATGGGCATTTCACCGTACAGCTACATTCACATTCAAGCAGAAAACAAGTAGCTTTCCTGAAGGCTGTTGTGATAGGTTCTGAAACCTTCTGGAGAACAACTGCATGAGGGCTCTGGATGAAAGGGAAGGACTGGACAGGGCCTCCATCCCTCTTCCTTGCTGGTGACTGAAACAGAGACTTTGACTTCCTCCCCTTCTAATTCTGACAGTACACAAGATCTATGCCATTTGGGTAGTACAATATAGATGAGGAAGAAAAGAACAGCCTGGCTCCTTCAGAAGGGGAGAGGGAAGAAAGATACTGTGAAGAAATGGATTCTTTCCAGTGCACTTTCAGACTGGCTAAGCTGGAGACTGAAAATACAGTAAAGAATTTTGGGCAAAAAAAATGTGGCAGTGGTAGCTCTATTAGCTTCTCAGAAGAGTCTTGTCCAGAAGACAAGAGTGTAGATTACATAGTAGAGAAAATTCATATGCTAAACTAAATCCCATAGAGCCTTGTAGTATTTCTTCAGAAAATAAAGAAAGCATTAAACTATTGCATTACAATGGGTCACACATCTAGGACAGCCGACAAGGCAAATGTGAAAAAGAAGCTTTTTTTCATCCTCTTCAGAGCCATACAGTTTAATAGGGTATGAATTCTGACCCAGACAGCATGGTTTGGGAATTTGCTATTCTCTGCTGGAGAAATGCTAATGAGCACAGCCTTTTATCCCCAAACATCTAGATGTCTGCAGTTCTTGCCAATTTGTTTGTTTGTTTATTAGAAATAAGATTGCTCCTCACTCTGAGAAATGGCAGCAGCAATTGTAGAGGCTGCTGTAGAGGGAAGGAAGAGAAAATGTGAGTCACATTTGGCAGCATCTGTCACTATACGTAGCAGAAGCTGCACTTAAACCAGTACTTGCTAAAGCAAATGAACTGACAGAAATACAGTCTTATCCATCAGCATCATTGCACAGGTCAGAGCAGGCAGGTGCAGTATATCAATTTGATCTGGGATGCTGCCCCAAAAGACCTCAGGAGGGCTTTCACAAAATGATTCCAGTAACTCTAGAAAGGCTCAAGGCTGTTTGAGCTGAACAGCAGATGCAGGAATAGATTATATTCCTCTAAGGTACAGAATGGATTGCCTTTGCTGGAAATGCCACTAGATATCCAAGGAGAGAAAGAGTGAAATCAAGGCCCTTCTTTCCCTTCTTCTTCCTGAGGCTACAGCATGGGAGCTGGGGTGCAGGTCTGCAATCAGAAGCATCTTTGCCTTTGACCATGAAGTCACAATCTGGATGACAATTCAGCCTATATCTAGAGACTCAGCCTGGGATCTGGGGCAGATAAAAGGATTTACTTCGGAGAAAACTGTAGACCTCCCTCTGGTGCCCCTTTTTCTTCCCATGTATGAGGCCTCAACATCTGAAGAGGCTGTATATCTCAATAAAAAAGTACTTTTACAGAAAAAAAGTATCAAATACATTAAAATACTGCAAAGGTTAACTGTAAACCACTCAGCATAGACACAACAGCCACCAAAATCATTATTTTCTCATAATAAAAATTTGGCAAAATAAATCTAAAGATCAACAAAGCATCAGCAACAGAAAAAGATAACATAAATGAAGGAGACTGGACTTGAAGATAGCTGAGATATGAAATACAGAGCACAAGGGTCTTTGAATTTGGAAGTGCTATCTAAAACAAGAGTTCTACCTCTGAATCCTAATTTGGTGCTGAAAGTCGTTTTCTCAACCTGAAGTGATGGTATCTGCAGCAGACAGGTGGTGAGGGGCAGGGCTCCACTGTGGAATGGAACCAGTGGAAGTGACGCAGGGAATACAGAGAAAGGTATCAATTTGGAAGTCTTAGGGATGCATATAGACTTTTGACTGAGTCAAGGCAGGCTGCAAAGCTGATTCATATAGTCAAAGCAAGGTGTCCTGTAGAAGAAGAGTGGCTGTGAAGCCGGTGCCCAATGTCAGGTCACACACCCTGTAGTCAGTGTAGCTGAGAGGCAGAAAGATGGCCCAGGCTGCCAGGAAGCCTGGACAACTTCAGCTGATGTTATTCTGCCTGGACTGAAGTCATGTCCAGAAAAAATGTTGGACTTATGGCTGCCCTGCAGTTCAGGCAGCTTGGAGGGGACACTGATGTTGTCACTATTGGTATCTGTCGCTGCTGAAGGACACAGAGAAAGCAAGCTAGGGACCTTCATCCCAACGCATTCAAGATCTTCTTATATTTAGTTCACACTAGCTACCTTGAACAAATCTACATTTACTTTACCTACACAAAGCAAGTTTAGTTTTCTGGATGTCTGATTGTCTGATCTATTTATCCACACACATGCTTATGTCATCAGTGGCATGTTTAGCAACCATACTTTCTTTACTTCTATATGCAAATGTACATATGCATGTATAAATGAGAAACATTTCTATCTTCTGGCCTTCCTTCTAGTTATGTAACTGTTAAACTATGTGTTTTGCTATTACCCTGCTAAAACTGTTCTTCTGATCCTAGCTCAGTTACAGTTTGCTGCATCTTGTTTTCATTATGCTGTAAAATTATGGCAGCAGAGGAGAAGGGCTGTGAGAAAATAATTTGTTCAACAGAAAGCTCCACAAAATTGCAAAAATGTTTTACTGAGCTCTTATGGTAGGAGCTATGCTCTTCTGAGAAGATAATAAAGGAAGTTTTTCTCTCTCCCAATGGAATGCAATTCCATTTTTACACACACACAAAGATACCAGAAATAGATGCTGGATTTCTTATTAATACAAATATATCCCAAACCAATTAACCGTTGTACTATGTCATAAATATAGCTCTGTTCTTATGAGTGTCGTATCTGTAGCTGATTGAGTGCCAAAATATCTTCTCAACCATTTAACTTCTAAGACAAACTGTCAGTATCCCCAGTGGTGTGTATGGATTTATAGATGAGCAGGATCTTCATAGGATTACCAGCTGCTCTTCACTTTCACATCTTTTGCCAAGATAATCTTTCCTAATGTTCTCTTGAAGCACTCAATTACATGGAAAAACCTCTGTAATGACCAGGTCTTGGCTCACCTTGCTCTCCTGTGGAAATGCTATTAAAGCATAATTCTATACGTTGGGAAAAAAAATTACATGAGCATATCAGAGTTGTGTCTGAAGTATCTGGCTCCTTGGACAAGGAAGAGTAGTCTCTGCATAGGGTCATATCTCTCTAGCACATTTACCAGTACTGTTATTAGTACTTTTATATTAACTAGAGACAAATCTATAGTGTGAAGTGCTTGTCATTTGACACACAAAAAACATTGTATATTCCAAAAAGCTTTCCTTGGAAGTTTAAGATTAGAGACATGGGACAACAGCATATGGCCACGAGAAAGCAAAGAACCACCACAGCTGTGCTGGGCTGGTGCACTACTGGGCTCAGTGCACAAGTGGCCCAACTCCCACCAGGTTTTTCAGTAACAGAGTTTCAAGGTTTTAAAAGGAGCATTGTTTCTGAGCCTTGACTGTTTACAAAGAATTTTCCTAAAGCACGTGGCCCTAACTAAAAGAAATCACAAAGGAACTTCCTTAAATCTAGGGATTTGGGATTTGGGAATAGAGACGTGGAAGGTGTTGGAGTGTGCTATGAAGAGAATATGGTAAGAAAGGAATAGGTTGTTACAGAAGTCTCAAGTGAAAATGAAGACCTTCTATTTGATGCAGCAAAAAACGGAGGCACGGCTTGAGGAACGCAAAAAGAATACAGCTGAAGTGACGGATGAGCAAAGTGATCTCTGCAGTAACATTTGGGAGATCTGAGCAGTAGGACTGCATTCCTTTCTCCCACTGAGAAGCATTTAGCTCAGTGGCTCTGCTGAATCCAAAGGAGTTACTTTTGAGAGTTATCAGTCTCCAGCGTCACATAGAGCTCCATAAACTTCAGTGTGATTCTTGTTGAGTAGCATTCACCTGAAGCATTCAGTATTGGGTAATGCATTTCGAAAAGAGTGTGGATCAGAGGATCAAAACAATAAATGATCACATATCTAGAAAATGAGAATTGCAAGGAAAATTTGATATAGGTAGGATTGTTAATTTAGAAAAGAGTGGCTCGAAACATGGGAACTATTTTCAAACATATGCATGAGAGAGTAAATAACCTTTTTTCCATGGCTGAGGAGGAGAAGAGGAAATGAATTTTACATGCAAGAGAACTTCAGACTACACTTTAAAGAATAAACTTTCAAACGTCAATATGTAGTGAGGCACTGGCTGCACTCTGAGATTGTAGGGTACCCATCATCAGAGGTCTTCAAGAACAGAGTACACAAACATCTCTTAGAAGGGACATAGATCTACATGATCCTAGACTGTAGCCAAGGAAATTATGTATATAGTACACAGGAATCCCTTAAAGCCTTTTTTCCCCCTCTCTTAATCTATTAACTTTCAAATAACCAGTTTAAAATAAACACAATACAAGGTATTCTTCGTGACTTGATCAATACAATGAGGCTTATTTCATAAATTTTACATCTGCAAGCCCACTCAAAATAGTGTTTCACAAGATCAAACACTGTCCAGTGTTTTTGCAAGTGTCTTCTGCCGATTGGAAGAGGAGTCAGTTAGAGATTTAAGACCTGGAATGGATCATTACTTTTTAGGTCTTGTTTTACAACTACTCCACACTTTGACAATGGAAGATGTGGTACAGTTTTCCTTGCAATAAGGTAAGTAGTAAAGGTATAGTCCCTCGAGTTGTGACAGAAAGAGATAGGTAGGGAAAAAATTGTTACCTGGGATCAGTTTTGTCCCAGAGAGTAAAATGAAAAAAGTACTAGAATAACTCTTCAGCAAAAGGAACCCTGCACATAGTAACTGTTGCTGGTACTGAACTGTCACCTTTCCTAGAAATTAAGCCAAAACACACATATAATAATATTTTAATTTAAAAATAACTTGCAGAGAGCATAAAGAGTACCTGGTTCACCGTATATGTTTACTACGTGTTATGTTGCTATATAAGTATGGCTACACTTAACACAGAAATTAGATATTTCTTATAATCATCAACTGCAGCTTTGCACTCAAACTCTGTGGACACTGTAGTATTTTTAAGCCTTATAATGAAGTTTCCTGGACAGCTGGAAGTGATTAACCTTTACGATACTTTGAGATTTTAGCAGGGTTGAGGGACTACAAAAAGCAAATGCCAGAAGACTCAAATTTGGAAAACACTATTCCCATTCATGTCACCAAACTCACTACAGACACTTGAAAAGCAGTGATTAAAAATAGCTAGACTAGATGCATGCGTGTCAAGCTGCAAGTGTTCCCAGAGGATAATCGCACAGATGTCCAAGCTCACACAACGGAAATTACAAGGCAGGGTGCCTGCCACTATAGAGACATTTTTTCCTTCACACAGAAAATGGGAGACAGTCTTCAGAAAAATGCTGATGCCTTGTTCACGCAGATTAAATGTTCAGGTCCCTAAGGGTCCTTATTATAGCAAGAACTGTGAGATAAATAAAGACAGAGTATCTGAAAGGAAACAATTCTTCCCAAAAACCAAACCAGCAATATTGGAAATCTAAATACAAGTGAATTGCAACTGAGGTCAGGATGCTGCTTTCAGTTCCCATGCCAAATCTTCCAAAATCAACATTGTGGTTTGGCTGTATGTTATCAATAACTGCTTGCCACACATTCATATGACATGACTCACTGACACTCGGCTTCCTTCCTGCACTTCCTTTGGCTCTAAAACACAGCTCTGTATTCAAACTTAATTAGTAATGATGTCACACACCGGCCTCTCACAGCAGCACCGAGTCAGGCCCTGAGCTAACGCGGGCAAGAGCTGACAGGTAGGTATGGCCACTCGAGCTGGTAACGTGGTTGGCTTTGGAGGCTCTGCCAGGGACACACAGAAGAGCACTAAGTTATTGAAGTCTGAATTCAAAAATAAATATTAATGCTGGATACATTATTTTAAAGTGTCTGAATGACTGAATCTCTCTGCCACATTTCCAAACAAGGAGTCTGTTCTGGCAGGCACTGTGGCCTGGGTACCTCAACAGTTATACTGGGATGGGGGAGCGTGTTAAGAACCTCAGATTATGTCCCAAATAGAAGTTTTATGTCATCCCAGAGAGGTTGTGCAGTCTCTTTCTATGCAGGTCTTCAATACCAGCCTGGACATGTTCCTGTGCAACCTGATCTAGCTGGATCTGCTTTATCAGGGGGGTTGGACTGGATGATCTCTAGAGGTCCCTTATACAGATTATACACCCTATAAAGCTTATACAGACAATACAGAATGTACATTAGTAACGAGCTGTCTTTGCCATTCCACAAGCCCCATTGTTTCAGCAGGTGTGCAATATTAAGCTGTAGCTGCTTTAAAAAAACCTAAAATAAAAACTGGAAGTTACTGAAGATGATGTCAATGGAAGGCAGTAGGCTATGCTTTCTAAATACTGGTGTCCAAGCTACTTTGCTGAACGGACGTTGTTGTTTTGAATAGCTATTTATTACAGACATGTCTACCAGAGAAGTATAGTAAATAATAAATATAATATAAAAACAAACAAAAAAGCTGCATCGCAATTTCTGTTTCTGGAGACAGCTTTGAACTGACTTTGCTACTGCTAAATGTTTTATACTAAAAGCTTTTTAGGTTCATAGTTCTTTGCAAACACTAAGTAAAAATAGATGTCTGCCCTTGAGTCTTAAGCCAACATAAAATATTTACAAGGATGGCATGACAACCAGTATGCTTCAGTCTCTCTAAGAAGTTGGAATTTCCCTGATAAGTGGAGCTTCTGTGAAGTGTTATCACACTATTTATATCAAGTGTTGTAAATGAAATTCTTATGCTGAGGTATATGTATCCAAAGAAAATGCAGCCTACTTGAACAACATTTTTACTGTTGATTTGCACACAAATTAACTTTTTCTTCCTACTTGCCAGCAATTTTAATTCTTTCTAATTGTTCTATAATGATTTATTATTTCTCTGAAACAGTACATTAACTACATTGAAATAAATTATTTTCCACTGTGAATAAACTGACTCCATGTCTAGAAAATCATTTGCAATGGAGTTCAAATGTTAAGGACTCATGTTCAGAGTTGTCTGACAGATGAGGTGGATCTCAGTGGTGATGACAGATCCATGAGCACGTCACAGAGTAGGGGGAGAGAATTAATAAGCTCTGTCAGATCCATGCAAAGACAACTTGGATGTCTGTTTTTACATATTCCTACATTAGAATCACATCAGAATATGGTGCAGAGACTTTCCAGTGGCTCTGGGTGATGTTAGCCAGACAAAGTCAGGTTTGTAACCTCACTCTAAATCCTCGATCTGTCAGCAAAGCTGGCAATGGAGAAGTAAGGATGCAGGATGGATATGACGGCAACCACAGAGCAAGAAAGATGATAAAGAAAAGATTCTGTAGACCTGAAAGAGATTTTTGTGAGAAGATGACATAAGACACAAAACATTATCAATATTCTCCAGTGAGGGATCAATTACGTAAAATTTGGGAACAAATGATCTTGGTGTTTTTTGGTGCTGCTGAACTTTTTCCCAAGCACCATGCTCTGATGTCTTGAAGAAAATTCTGTAGGACTCTTTCTGACCTCCATGGGAACAAGTGTAGTCCGAGACCTGCAGGACTAGAGCTACAGCTCTCCTTTGCACAGTGTCTTCTTCTTGGATTGTGTTCATAACACTATTCTCAAATATTCAAGTAGCCACAATTTTGCCTGCTTTCCCATCATGAACAAAGCAATTTTAAGCTGTAAGCACGTCTTAAATTATTGGTCTCAACTGTAAGCCTATAGTGTAGCAGTGATTTGCAAAACACTTGCAGAGAGCCTTCAGAGAACCTATTAATGATAGGATGTCATATAATGTCAAGATAATCAGTCAGAAGCCATGAATCAAACAGAACAAACGAGCCACAACTCTACTTTCTTAGGAGGAAAAAAAAAAGTAAGATAGTTTTCAACAATAAAAGCCATTACGCCTGGAATTCCCTGGTCAATCTTTTTGGCTTTGAATAGATAAAGTTCATAAAAAGATCCTTGCATAAGATGGGCAAACCAGAGAAAATAGATGTCTTCACCACAGGCATTGGTAGAATCACTCCATTCTTCAAAGCTCTTGCATTTTTGAGCCAAAGGTTGCTAGACCTCATCATGCTTCTGTAGGGACTGAACTGCCTCTACTACTTCCTGTGCCTTGTGCTTTCTCTATCTGTCCCCTAACAGCCCATGTGCCTACTGCCAAGGTACCTCTATCTCTGTAATTAAGATTTTGTTCTACTATTTACCTTGGTGAAGGGTGGGCTTTGATCTTCCACCGTGAGATTCAGGGCATTATTTTTCCATATAAAAAGCAGCATAATAGCACACTGGCAGAATGTCAGGTAAATACATAGGAATAAAGGCAGCCTGCGCTCATTCCCACACTGTGCAGCATTATCATCAGGAGAAGTCTGGGAAGAGGAAACACTGAGAAAGGAAACTCAGAACCAGAAGTCATTAGGGTCATAACTCATATGCAAGATAAAGAAAAATGTTTACTTAAAAAATTATTGAGAATGGCCTGAATACATCATTTCCTCAGGGATAGATGACAGTCTCTGGCAAGCATTTAAAACATCCATGGTCCTAGGATAAAGTTTTTGTAGACAAAATGCTGCCGATATTGATTAGCATAAGAATCTAATTAACTTTCAAAAGCATGTGATTTCTGAAAGTTCAAGCTAGTCAAGAAAAGTAGTACTATGTGCCAAATGCCATGATGGACACTGACAAAGGATCTGGCCCTGTATCTTAGTATACGGTTACAATTTAACAGAAGAATAAGTGAGAAAATACTTTGTTCTGAGCTGTCTTCTATAGAGAAAACAAAACCAAACCAGAAGATAGCAAAAGAAAGAAGAATCCAAGCCATCTTTTTTCTTTTCCTCTTTCGTCTTCACTATTCACTGTGCACAAGTGGCACAACTCCAAAAAGTTTAAATAATTCAGAAATCAGAACCTGTCTTTTCACCCTTCAACTGCAACTTGGTCTTCCTCTGGATCCTTCCAGAAGGGTCTTCTCCTCACAAAACTCCCCTCAAAGTCCACTGGGAGTTTCAAGGAAGGCAAATCTGCCAGATTTGTGGCATACACCATGTGACAGGGTCACTTCATCCTTCCTGGAAATCTACTGCCCTTACTTACTTCTACAGTGTATTTTCACCATAGTGTTAGCTCTAAGAACTCCAAAATTCCTACACAGATCCCAGCTCTATGGGCTATCACTATAAACCCCAACCTTCTCCACATCCCAGGAGTTGTGTTAATTGCTTTTTAGCAGCCCATCTTCCCCATGCACAAGCTGCAGTGGATGTGAGGGCTGAGCACCCTGATGATGTTATGGTAAATCTAATTGCATAGTTACAGCCACCTTTGGGGAAAGCCAAACTTCCATATGTCTACAGGGAGTGATTTAATGAATGTATATGCAGATGGAAGCATATTAAGAGCAAACAGGTAGTAATTGACAGAATAAATATTCCCATAAGTGTAGAACAAGGAGCACAGGTATAGCATGCAAAGCAGGTGACTGATCTGTGCAACTAAACATGCAGGTCCCTGCAGCCTCATTTTTTAGCCTTCTCTTTTTTAGCCTCTGAAGACTGAAAATAACAGAAGGAAAAAAAAATGTAGGGAACAAAATAAAAGGAGAGAAAGAATAGGTAATTGCAGCTGATTAACTGCTGATGCAACTGAATGAGAACTGCCAGAAGATACATACTGGAAATAAGAATGTCCCAGGATCTGCTGTGTTAAAATACCTACCACAAATGTGCACTTTTTGGTCAAACCAGAGGAGCTGTTACCCTTAAGAGCCTCAGTGGTGTGCTCCAGCTGAGCGAGGGATCCTCTTAGTTGCCAGAGTCCTTGCTTTGCAAACATGGCCTTTGCAGAAAAAGCAGGGTGTGAACTGGGAGGCTACTGGAAGTCAACCATGTTATTGGGATGCCAAGTCACTAAAATGTGAGACTATGCTGATTTTACTAAAAAGAAGCCTGAATGGCTCAGGCAGCTGAGTTCAGGACTTGCCATACTGCAGCACATTTGAAGGAGTAAATGGTATTACAAAGAACAGTATTTTGTATATTCTGAGCTAGGTAGGAAGGAGCAATGCAAGCTCTGATGGGAGAACACAAGAGATTTTTGCACAGCAGGGAAGACAATCTTGTGACTGATGGTGCAGGACTGAAGATCAGAAGGGCCAGTTAATACATTCAATACTGTGAGAGGCCTCATGTGGGATGCTGGGCAATGATTTGCACTCTGCCCTTCTGCTTTCCAGCTGCAAAACAAAGATAGTGAAGAACATGAAGCGTCTTTCTTGGGTCTGAAAACCTAAATATTGCAATTCACTAACATGCTAATCATCATCAGACTTTATAGCTGAAAAGGTCTGATGAATGCTTTTGTACAATGAAATTAATATAATCATCCACTGATAATCAACACTCAAGAAGCAGGGCAGGGTATATATTTCAGTGTTTTGGCCTCTTCTTTCATGGTGGTTTTTAAAAGCTGTAGAAAATTTACAGCCTGGCTTGCTGCAAAATTTGTTTTCAGAAAACAGTTTCTTCAAATTACAGAATATTTTAGACATGCCATATGGTACATAACTTTTGCTCCCACCTAATGATCCTGAGATCTTCAGAGATGGAAAATATCTGATACCAGTAATTTGGTACCAAGCTAGGGGAAGCGTTTACATGTAATTATTAATGTCTGAAAGTAATAAATATCTTAAGGGAAAAAAAAAAAAACACAGTCTTCCCACTTTGAGAAATACCATACTTGTATTTGCTGTCAGCCAACTAATTTCACTGTCCAGTTGTTAGTATCGTTAGGTGAAATAAACTCATAGTAATGGTTCTTCTGTGTACTTACATAAACCTAATTCTTACTGGGAGCAAATGAAGCACCTGTGACAGTGCAAACAGGGGATGGGATCTACCACAGACTTGTTTGCTATAAGCATGACTGCCACGTAGATGCACTTCCTATCAATGTCTGCTCCTGTCAAACTGACGCAGAGGATTGTATCATCAGGGGAGTCTGGACCTTCTCTAGTCCTTACTGTGGGTTTTTAGATTAGTTTGAGATCATGCATTAAGCCATGGAATTCATCCCTACCATTGACTTTGTGAACCTCAGGTATGGTAAAAAAAAAAATCACCCTGAACTTCAACCACTGTGGGCAGTATCTCAAATATACTGGAATTATAGATATTTATCTCATCATGCTTACATCTGCTGTGAATAAACCAGGATTTTGTCTGAGATCCCTCCCATGAAGCCCAGTGATACTAGGGATGGACGCTCCTTGGACAACACCACAACAGCCACTGTGAAGAAGTTTGTGTCAGTCCTTTCACAGTCACCTTTTTAAGACTCCTCACTAAAGATCATTCTTGTCCCAATATGCAGTGAAACTACTTTGCCACTCATGAATCCTAAATGAATGGCATTGCAGCAGGCTGATGGACAGTACGTGTGTGAAACGTGCCAGCCAAGAGGAAAGTGGACACAGGTATGATGTAGGCTAGCCAGGGCTGTGGGGAGCAGGAAGACACAAGTTATTCTTGTTAAGATGTCAATCAGTTCACAGCAGCTGGACTCCACATTACAGAGGGATATACATCTGGACAATACGTAACCACAATCAGTACAGGTACAGCTTGGGAATTAAAATTAATTATAACCATTTATCACCAAAACTTCGTTTTCTTTTCTTTATATTGCCACAAGGGCTAGGACTGGGGTGAACAAGACACTTTTAATCACCCAAACCAGGTTCCCTATTAAAAAGAGTTCATTAAAAAAGATGAAGGTCTAGAATTCTAGAATCACAGAATGGTATGAGTTGGAAGGGGCCTCTAGAGATCATTCAATCCAACTCCCTGCTAAAGCAGGTTTACCTCAATCAGGCAGCACAGAAACATGTCTAGGTGGGTTTGGAAAACTTCCAGAGAAGGAGACTCTACACTCTCCCTTGGCAGCCTGTGCCAGGGGTCTGTCATGCTCAAGTTTAACCCTGTGTTCCAGCTTGTGCCCATTACCCATTGTCCTGTAATACAGGAAAAAGATTCTCCCCACCCTCTTGACACCCACCATTTAGGTATTTATAAGCATTGATAGGGTCCCCCCATCAATCTTTTTGTCTCCAGGATAAGAGCACCAGATCTTGCAGTCTTTCTTTGTAAGAGAAATGTTCCAGTCCCCTGATCATCTAGGTAGACCGGCACTGGACTCTCTCCAGAAGTTCTCTATCTCTCTTGAACTAGGGAGCCGAGAACTGGACAGCACTCCAGATAAGGCCTCACCTTAGGGCAGAGTACAGGAGAAGAGAATCTCCCTTGACTTGCTGGCCACACTCTTCCAAATACTCCCCTAGGATGCCTTTGGCTTTCTTGGCCACAAGGGCACATCGCTGGCTCATGCTTAGTGACCTACCAGAACTCCCAGGTTCTTAACTCTGTTAAGAATCCAAACTGTCACTAAGTTCACTCTGCAGACAGATTGAATGACTAGTTGAAAAGCTGGTGCAACACAGAAAACTGTAAGAATATGACATTTGCATGTCTAAATGCTCTGACTGTGCAGACTACAGTCACCACTAGCCTGGAGAGGGTGCACTGCGGGGCTGCAGGATTGTACAAGGCTGAGCATAGAGTGGAAAACAATTTACAGAGCCGCAGCTATAGAGAGACACCTCACTAGACAGGTTATCCCTGCTCAAATGCCAGGAACCTTCGGTACTATTTTTATACACGAATCAAGGCCGGCGCCACAAAAGGCTCCGGGCCTCAGGGGCTTGAGGCGCCGAAGGCCTCGGCGGCACCGCCGCCCCGCGCTCGTGCGCCCGCGGGCGGAGCCGAGCCCGGCGCGAGCCGCGCAGGGGAAACAGCGCCACCTGCCGCGCCGCCCGCCCGCGCCGCCGCCCCCTCCCACAGCCGCGGCTGCTGAGGGCAGACGAGCCGGCCCGCCTGGGCAAGGCGAGGCTGGAGAGCGAGTGCCGCCCCCTCCCGCAGCCGCGGCTGCTGAGGGCAGACGAGCCGGCCCGCCTGGGCAAGGCGAGGCTGGGGAGCGAGTGCCGCCCCCTCCCACAGCCGCGGCTGCTGAGGGCAGACGAGCCGGCCCGCCTGGGCAAGGCGAGGCTGGGGACCGAGTGCCGCCCCCTCCCGCAGCCGCGGCTGCTGAGGGCAGACGAGCCGGCCCGCCTGGGCAAGGCGAGGCTGGGGACCGAGTGCCGCCCCCTCCCACAGCCGCGGCTGCTGAGGGCAGACGAGCCGGCTCGCCTGGGCAAAGCAAGGCTGGGGACCGAGTGCCGCCCCCAGCAGATCTGTGGCTGCTGATGGGGAGGACGCGTCCCGCCTGGGAAGGTAAAGAAGGTTCCCATTCCACCTGGATCTGGGTGCAGATCTGGGAAGCACTGCCTGGCAATAACTATGATTCAGTGAATTTTTGTTTATGTTGGCAGAGATCCCTCGTACAGTAGGCAGACCTGTGAATCAGTTTTAGTCAGTTAACACAAAATACCACACATTTCTTAGGACATTGTAGGACTAAGGGCACGCAGGCTACAGGAATTAATATCATTAATAGGAAACATGTAATTTTTGCAAACGACTCCAGAGAAAATGAAAGCAAACACTAAGGAACAAGACACAGAGTCTCTGACTTTCAGTCTGCCTGGTTGTCTTCTTTATTCTTTTGTTCTTTCATTTTATCATTTTCTTGCAGCCGCTGCTTTTGTGTTGAGAAACATGTGGCCTCCTTTCAACAGAAAATGTTAATGATTTACTCAGTTCTTGGATTTCTGTACACTTACAGTGCTACACACTTCTTCAACGTGGCCCATCAAATTTGCAAGCCTACCTGCATCTGAATTCTCTTTCAGTTATTCCCAGATGAACTGTCACCGTCACTGTGCAATCCTCCTCTGAGTTCCAAATTATTCTCCTTAGTACTGGTGATGGCTGGCTTATGAAGGATAACACTGTCCACTTACATGTCTACACCAGTCAGTATGCATTTCAAAGAGACCAGATTCTGCCACAGCCTCCACTGCTAAAACTGTTTTATTTTTTCTTCAGATGAAGCTGTGGGACTTGTAACTAGCTCTGGACATGCTCAAATTAAATATTAGTGTGTAGGTCAAGACACTACATGGAACAAAGAGTCTGAAAACCAGGACCTACAAGAAAAATCTAGATTAACTAGATTGACCTGAGCAAGGAAGATAGGAGAGAAAGAACATCACTTATTCTACATATTGATGTTGAACACGAGAAGACATTTTACAGCAAGAAAGCAAAGCAAAACTTTATAATGGTGAGGTGCTAAAACATGTTATCTGAGCACCAGGTGATTCTCATTTAGTACAGGGGAATTTAGTACAGCTTAGAAGTCCTTCCAAGGTCTTTCAGACTATAGGTTGCTCCAGTTACTCTCTGAGGCTGTGCAAACAATGTTTCAGTCAGGTTCGTGGCCCTAGGTGGGCAAACTCCAATTTGTTAGCTTAAGTTTTAGCACAAGAAAGTACGTCTGGAAATTTTCAGTTCTGTTTGCAACATGCTGTCTGACCCACAGCATTCTCAAACGCTGTTTTGATGGGTCATCTGAAAATTTGTATTCAGACATTTTGCAATACATAAGCTTTTTTCAAGCACTTTTATTTTCTGAGCACTTTGGTTTTGTCTCGAATTCTTAGCCAGTTTGAAGAAGGTCATAATTATGACACTTGGCTGCTTCAAATAATGTGTGACCTTTCTGCTACTGTGGATTATCAGCAGCACCCATCTTAGAACTAGCAGTTCATCTCAAAATCACTACTTAATCACACTGTGTTCAGTTCTGGGAATTTACCAAAATGCCATCTGAATGGTGGCTACCTTCTGCAAATAATTTTTCTGAAGTTGCACTTTCCTCCATATTCTAAGAAATGATAGGAGAGAACTTATTTTCTGGAGTTTTTGTATGTTTTTTCCATGTGTACTCCAGGTGATTATAGCAGCAAGGCTTCCATACTTAAACTTTCTCCTGCCCAGAACAGGAAAAACTGGCTTTTGAAAAAATTCATGGGAAAATGGAAACATCAACCTCCTTTCTCATTCTTGCTATGTGTTTTGTTGGAAAGACCTTTTTGTCTTGTTTTTTTCTGTTTGCTTTTTTTTTTTAAAAAAAAAGTCATTGTGAAAAAAACCCCAAACAAACCCAACCCTCGGTTCAACTTATATTCTCAGACCTCCCAGCTCCAGGCTTGGATTTCCTAAGTTCCCACTTTGGAAGCCTCACTAGTAGTGCATTTATGTGACCCAGGAGATGTCTTTCTCTTCTCCAGGTGGGCCTGTAGACCTTCAGGAGAGGAAGGGACAGCTCTCTTAGACCAGCTGGGAGAGTCCAGAGCTGCATGAGAGCAATGATGAAGGCTGCTGAGGAGCTGAGCTCTCACACTCTGTCTAAGTGATGGGGTGTAGAATCGCTGAATAGTTTGGGTTGGCAGGGACTTTCAAAGGCCATCTAGTCCAACCCCCCTGCAATGAGCAGGGACATCTTCAACTAAATCGGGTTGCTCAGAGCCCCATCCAATGTGACCTTGAATGTTTCCAGTGATGGGGCATCTATCACCTCTCTTGGCAACCTGTTCCAGTGTGCCAGTTCATCACTCATAATAAAAAAAATTCTTCCTTATATCTAGTCAGAATCTACCCTCATTTAGTTTAAAACCATTACCCCTTGCCCTATCACTACAGTCTCTACTAAAAAGTCTTTCTTCGTCTTATAAGCTCCCTTATAGAAGCCTTGTCCCTGATCTGGTTCTATATGTGCTTCATGCCACAGGGTCAACAAAAGACTTGGGCACATACCACTGCCCCATACTCTTGATTTCCATGGGATGCATGCATGGGCTTCACTCTGGATAAGGGAGTAAGTCCTGTGTAGCACTGATACCTCTCTGAAAGAGTTGAAGCACTGCAGAAGCTTCTGGAGAAGCTAAACACAGTTCAGTGAGGCAATAGGCCCAGGGGACTGGCTCCCAGAAACATACAGCAAGCTACCTGTGTACAAAGAGTTACTGTTAAAAACTAAAGTCCATCAAAACTGTATCTAATGTGTATATATATATGTACATATACACATATATCTAAAATACACATATTTATCTTTTTCTTCTGCCTTTTTTTAAGAAAAGAAGAAAGAGTTACAGAGACTTGTAAGGAAAGTCTTGGGAAAACACTGGGTACACCTGAGAGAACAAAAAAAAAAAACCCCATACAGCTGCCTGAAAAAGCTGCAAGTCAAGTAGAATCTTGGGCCTTCTTGCATTTAGCAGTTTTAGTGCACATCACTTTAAAAAAAAGCTGCATAATCCTATTTCAGTAGTGTGAGATACAATGGACCCCAGGACAAGGGGGTGGCATTTGGGCAAAGAGGCCTCCTCCTAGCAGAAGCCCAAGAGAAAGTTGTACCTTGAGAGGGATTATCTCTGTTAGAGAGATGGGATGCACAATTTGCTGCACTCATTTGCATTAAAAATGCCTTCCCTGTGCATTGTGCCTGCCTCTGTCTCTGGTGTGTTATAGATGGAAGTCCCTTCTTCCCTAGCGTGGGAAACGAGAGAGAGCAGTCTGCAAGCTCTCCAGAGTACAAAGAGCCTGGAGGCTTGTATTATGAGAGATCTTTGCACCACTGTTTAAGTGGGACTAGGGGTGTGACTCTACTCAAGCTCTGAAGCACCACACAAGCGCTTTGGCAGTCCAGGCAGGACACATTTTTAACTATACATCTCTGGTAATGCTTGAATCTCTACACTTTCCTCTTGCTGTGAACAACTATTGTAAAAGTCACAGGCTCCATCTCAATCTTGCATGGCATCTGACCGACATGGGAAGCAGTTGAGAAAACCCTGCCTGAATAAGAATCACACAAGTCCCAGAACAGAGGCCAAGGTGGTGAAAATTAGTCATAGGTATGCTGGTAGAGAAATTACTTTGATGAGACTGTACATATAGAACATATTCATTCATCTGTTTTTTACATTCTGTTGTAACAAATATATCACAGGGCCAGAAAAAAAGGCAGCAAAAACCTGACAGGTAGACAGATAAGGTATGATTGTACATAACTCCCTGAAGAAAACTGTACTCAACAAATCCCACAAACAAAAATACAACAGACACTCTGTTAGGGTCCCATCCAGCACACGCCTGCCAGTCTCACCCATGGGAGTTGCTGTACTCTATCACCTGTTCTTTTTTGTGGCTGCTACAGAACAGAGTAGAAAATTTTATGGTCACCCAATTAAATAGTGTGTTGCACCTCAAAGCATGAGCCCTGCTGCTAGTATCAAACGTCAAAACAGAAAAAAAGACAAATTGTTTCCATTGTGCATTTGATTGAGTAAAAAGTTAACTGTATGGATGCAAGGTTATCTCTATATTCGCATATGCGTGGTGTAATTTACTGGTACGGTTCCTGATCGTCTCTTGTTAATGCAGTTTTTCTTTCGACAGTTTGCATCCCACATCTGCTGTCCAAGTCGGGACATTGCAGTCTGTCCTTGGAAAACAATGCACTTCTGAGGCTGTGTACCAACACTAAACTGTAAGTCAGCAGGTTTAGTGCCCATGCTTAGTAAGGTTGTGCTGTTAAGAAGTGTGATTGGGTCTCTGCAAACAGTCAGTGTTATCAGAAATACCACACAAAAAAAGCACTGAAGAGTACTGGCACCTTGCATTATAGTTTCTGAAAAAGAATCCAGCTAGAAGAAATTAAAATTAATATCATGACAAATGTCACTCTAGAATACTGGGTATTTCATTTCACAAATCATCCATATGTCTATAAAAGCCAAGTAGCATATATAGGCTTAGTTTGGGATGTATATACTAATTAAAACATACTCCTTTGCAGCTCTCATTTCATCACTACAGCTAGACCTAGATGGCAAATCTTGCTGAGTGAGCTTGGGATAGTTATTACGAGACAGGGAGTAGGCTGGCTTAGAAAAGTGTTCACTCAATGTATTTCGCTGCCAGTCTCTACTCACGGGGTTTGTAGCTAAATCCGCACCAAGCCCCAGTGCTCTGCTGCCATTGCTGTTCCCAGTGGCCCTGCTGGCTATATAGAGGTGGGTCACCTCTATTTCCCAGCTGCTCCTGCCATTGCTTGCTCGTTCAAAGTTCTTCATGCTGGGTAAACAGACTCTTTCAGTTTTAACTATGTAAATAACCATGTAATGTCAAGCAAGAAAAAGAACCAATTCTAGCCTCCTCCCAGTATGTATTTGGACTTCATACACCTTTTGAACTATGTGAACTTTACTCCCAAATGAGTTGGAAGCTTCAATTTTACTTTATATTGTATGCAAAAGAAATGCACGTAAAATATCTTGTCCATGTCCATCCAAGAATACTTAAATATTGTTAAATTATTTCTCAAAGCCATTTCATTAGTAAGGAGAAAGAAGCTTTTTCTTTTCTTCCACGGATAACTCAGTGAACTTTTAAAAAAATATACACAAAGCATGTCCCTTGCCTCCAAATAATCCTTATGAAAACTAAATTAAAACAATTAATCTGATGGAAAATACTGTGTGAAAATGATACTGTTAATGTAATTTAAAATTAAATATTTTCATCGATCGAGTGATTTAACCATAACAGTTCAAGGTAATTTTAATTGCCATATAGCTATATTAGGATTATCATCTTCACCTGATACTTTTGTCAGAAAAAAATGAAATTGAGCAAATAATTAGAGAAGAAGTATGTTGGGTATTTTACTTAAGGAAAGTTGTGAAATTCACCAAAAAACTCCTATTCAATAAATAAATTTTGGTCAGTTTTGAAACACCGCAATTTGCTCCTAAATGAATCAGAATTATCTGAAAGCTTTAATTTCCTCAGAACTGACACTAACATCTCAAGAGTCTCATCAACTAAGAAGACAAAGGCTTTTCAGTCAATTTAAGAGTTCAGGATTACTACCATCAAGACATAAACCAATCCTTTTGCTCTCCAACCATCTACATGCAGAGCAGTTATGGTGCAAGATGTTGTAGTCTTCTCACTAAAATACTTTGAGTAAAATCTAAAAGCTATTTGGTGAATCAGAAAAAAGGAGATCTATAAGTGTGCACTTGGAAAACTTTTTGGGACTGTGTGTATTTGGGACAACTTCTGTTTCTCTGGTCTGTTCTTGCACTAGTAAAGACACACACAAAAGAAAGAAAGTAAATTCCAAACAAAACATCCCCTTATTAATTCTAATCACATAAACTCAAAAGCAGAATTCCAAGGAGAGGATGCAGCATAATTAACAGGTAACAATCCTGTAATCTCTCAATAAAAACAATTTCATAATAATATGTTAGCATTTCTTACTATTATACATAAGCACTGCAGTGCCAAGTTCCAGTTTAAAGTTTCTAAGCACTGTTAAAATGAACTGTCAGCTCAAGATGAAAATGAAAAGGCAGTGGCCTACTAGATAGTCCTGTTACCTCTTTATGGTAATTTTAGGCATAAAAATAAGTAAGAATGCGTCACATTTTGTAAATGTGTAACAGTTGGTTACTAGCCAGTTCTGATAAACACAATAACTGTTGACCTAACTTTTCTAATTCAAAGCCTCCTTCTGCCACCATCAGAACTGAACCCCTGAGACAGCCTTTGGCATCAGTCCTGCAAATGCTACTCAAATGCTCAGTGAGATGGATTTAGTATTTGCTGATTTGGTCTATTTAAATCTTCTTGATTCACAAATCCAGACTCTATTTACACTGAGGTTTCACTGATCTGCAGGGATGGGCAGACTGCGAATTTAGACAGAGAATTTAGGACTGTTTAGAAGATGCAACAGATGAGATTTAAATCTGCTAGTTTTACTTTCATAAGTTTTTGAAAGTTCATCTGTTAATGTACAAAATATTTACATTGAGCAAAGCTAAAATTTATACTGAGCTTCCCCTGTTCTCTGAGACTTGTGGCATCATGATTTCAGTGTAATGTGTAAACATGGCATTGTCTGCCTCACAGACAGCTTTGTGTGAAGGAGCTGACTGATGGGAGGAGGGAATAAAGACAAAAGGAAAGGGCTACACTGGGCATGTTTGCAACCACTTCTTGCTGGGAGCAGACTTTGGTCAGAGTGCTGTCAGATGCACTGCAAACAAAGTGGATGAGAAAGGCTGGAGTATCAGTTATCTGTATTGGAATATATAGCTCTTGGGAGAGAAGGAGGGAGGAAGGAAGGAAATCAGTCAACCAGTCTAGAGTGCTCCTGGGCAAGAAGAGTCATCTCCTCTCTGTGAGTAGAGCATGGGAAGAATGAGAAGGCAGCAATCCTCTTCAAAGGTGATGATGTTCACCATAACAGGATACAGCTGGAAGCAGAGTGGATCACTTTACCTCTGTCCCAGCAGTATACTGGTCGTATTAAGTATTGAAAGCAAGAAGAATCAGGCGACCTGTGTCTATACTGTAGAGCTAATTTGCCAACATCAGTAATACCAACATTAAGGATACATAGGAAAGCAATTTATGTGACTGAAGGACACAGCTTGAAGTTTATTTACACAAGAGTGGGAACAACTGGAGTTAGCACTCTTCATGAGGAAGGACGGTTTGCAGGCAAAAGCACAGGCCTAGAGTTATGTATAGATTCTGCTCTTGACCATGCTGCAACCAACCAGTGTGACTTGTAGACAGTCAATGAGGACCTAATTTTTACAAAGATTTTTGCATCTCTTATCTGCCTGAACTATGCTGCTCATATAAGCAGCTGAACTACAGACAGAAATCTTCACCTCCAGCAAAGCCAAATAATTATGTTAAGCACAGCCTTTCTTTGAGAAAATGAAGCACTGAACACTAAGTCTCCTTCACTTCAGGTCTAGGCTTCTTGCACTTCTTGGGTTGTACAAAGTAGCCTGACAACAGAATGGGCAGAGGGCTTATGAGGTCAGAAATCTTTGCCCAGAGGTTGTAGAAATCTTCTTGAGGCTTTACTATCAATTTTGTCAATGGAGGGCAAGGTCAGAGTAAAGCATGATCTGCCTAATTTTCACTTAAGGAAATAAAGCCTACCAGATAATGGACATAACTGCTGCTGTAAATTGTACTGTGAACCAACAGATTTATGACCACATTCAGCACTGACAGTATGTGAAACTTATTTCAGAGCCAGGTTACAGACACTTACTGTCTCATCTCAGATGTAAAATGAAGACTCTGCTTATATATTTCATGGAGAAATGAAGGATCAGCCTAAGATTTGTAAATACTTTAAGATCCTCAAATTCCTGAAGAGTGCTTAGTAGAAAGACAAACTGGTGTGTGTTGTCACATTATAACTTCTTTTTGTGCTGGACTTTGGCAGCTCTTTGATAAAGAGCTTGTCACACACACTCACTAATGGAATAATCTCTGATCCCTGCTGGTCCAAGGGCAGCAATATTGAACAAGTAGTGCATGAGAAACACAATGGTTCTGATTTTGCTTCAGTTGTTTTTACTTTTGAATTTCTCTGGCCTCAAACAATGTCAGAGGGTCAGGCAGGCATCACATTGCCTACAGAGAGATAATGACTTAATGACTCATAGTCACAGATTACAATATTATTAGTTTTACATTTCTAAACAATGTCAGAAGATATCAGACATCTCTGGAACCTCTGACCTAAACTCTGAGACACTGTTTATAGCATCAAATAGCCTTTCTGAGAAGAGAAAAAAAAAAAAAAAAGAAGAGAAAAATATCCTTCCTAAAAGGATCACAAACAGTTTTCAGTCATGTAGGTTTCAAGACAGCATTTTGTTTCTCATTTTCTGAATCAAGTGATTTAGCACAGATAAACTATAGCTCTATAAACAGTTTAAGCTAATAGAGGCTGACACTGATACTGAAAAAGAAGCAATTCACTCTGTCTCATCTCTAGCCGCTCTGTCCCTCTCTCACACCAGCCTACCAATTCACGTGGCTGAGCAGTGAACCAGACTGAGTATCCAGGTTAAAACAAGCCAGAAACCTATAAAATTAACTTTAGCCCTCCCATTTTAATGAACTCAAGGTATCCGTTCAACTAAAATATGAGAATCAAAACTGTGCTCATCAGCTGCACTTAAAAAGAAAACATGAAAGCAGACTTACCACAGATAAAGGAAAAAGCCCTCTTTGTTACCAATATATGACATTCCATTCCCTTACTAATTCACAGAGTACACACTGCAGAGGGTATTGTGTTATCTGTAAGATCTAGAGGGTTTTCATGCCACCTAGTATTAGACTATCCAGGTCTCAGCTTCCTCTGCTGAGTGCATGGAGAGGCAGGTGCTGCCCATTAAATGCCAGATCATAACATTTGGCAAGGGAGGGATTTAGCTCACCCAGCTCTAAGCACCTACACCTAAATCAGTCACTCCAGCCTCTTCAAATACTCAACTAGCCAACATCAGCACTTTGGGGACATGAAGCACTTCAAACAGATGACTACTTCAGGGGGACATGGATCTTGCTGTAGAAGTGCTTTTCTTTTCTCCATTAACGGAATTTCTATGATGGACTTACAAATGCCAGCATTTGTCTGGTGAAACTGCTGTTTGTCCCTCAGACACCTGACTTTCTCATCAACTTCAGTACCTATCTCCTTTAGTACCTCACAAATGACCTTTCAGTGAAACAATTTTTGTGAGGGAAGTAGGGGAGACATGACACATCATTGACCTAAGCCCATGATTTTCACTATTCTTTCAAAATACTGTAACAAGTATGAGTCATCTTTTAAAGGCATATTAGCAGAATACCTACTGTGACACAAGCTTGCCAAAGAAACCTTCATTGCACCTTTTAACTTGTCAGCCTAGTTGGTTTCCATGAAAGTGCACAGCTAACGTCAGTGCCTTGTACTGAGAATTGAACAACTTTGTCCTGCATAATTCTCTGCATATTATTCCTGAATTACAGCACCCCTGCTATTCCTAACATTGGTCTTCTCTGCTACATTTGCTAATCTCAATAAGATACCGAGCATTTGGTTCTCTAAATGCCCGGGTATATGAGCTCCTGGGGAGTGGAGACAGATAAGCTCTTTTTGACCTCCCAACTCATAACAAAATTGGAAAAGAAAAACTAAATCATCAAAATACAATGGATCTGATTTATCTCTGTGTTACTCCCAAGTAATGTATTAGACCACTTGGATCATGGGAGTTAAACAGATGCAACCTGGGTATGACACAGATGGAATTAGCCCTTTTGTCATTTGGATCCATCTCCTTTATATAGAATCACAAAATGGTAGGGGTTGGAAGGGACCTTTACAGATCATCCTGCTAAAGCAGGTCCACCTAGATCAGGTCACACAGGAACGTGTCCAGGTAGGGTTTAAAAACCTCCAGAGATGCCCTTTTTTAAAAAATATGGAATAGTCAGTATCTTCAGGAATAAGCAGTGAAAATTTGGTTATTGGAGAGACATGACAGACTCAAGCAGACTGAATGCCTGGAGGCAGACATGGCATTATTTGTATTTGCCTGAAATACAGCATGTACAGGAAAAGCAGTACTTTAAAGGAAGTATAAGGATCTAGTCTCCTGAATTAAATTTGAAAACACTCAGTTTCAGGATTTATCTCTGATTTAAAGCACTGGCCAATTCAAGAAATAGCCCATTAATTTCTAAAAAAAAAAAAAATCTGTGCCTCCAGTAGGTTTCTAGACTAGATGATTCACTAAGCAATAATAGTACTTTCTGCATCACACTGCTGTTAAAACACTGTTACAGGCATGTTTGACAGAATGCATGGACTGTACTGATGAAGATTTACGAAACTGGGTTTTTTTTGTACTAGCATTTCCTGAATTTCAACAAAAAGAGAAATGTAGACTTCAGAAAGAAGAAAAAAAACCCAAAACTTAGGTTCTCTGCCTTCTCTCACACACACATCTAGTCAAACAACAGTATTACTGCAGTACCACTTCAAAAATATTTACATAGTATTAATGAGATGGCCATTAAGCAACAATACTTGTACATGCTCAAACATTTGGCAGAGGTAAAAAACAAAGTTGGTGAATGCCTTTTTACTGAATTCTCCTACCTATTTCGACTAGAATAAGCAACAGATGAGAACAAATGATTGTGCTTTTGCAGAAATGAAAAACAGTGAACTTATTTTCTAAGGAAATAGCTTGTGGGAAGACAATAATGTTTTCAATTAGTAAGCAAGTGGAACTCACCTTCAAATTTCCATTTCAGTGAACAGGATTAGGTCACTTAAATACAGATTTTTTTATGGTGGCATGCACATCATTCATTTGTGGAAGAAAAGTATAATGTCTTAAAAGATACTTTTAATATAACAGATTTTGCTTTAATCAAAATTGCATACATAACTTGAAATAAGCACCTCATCAGGAGAAAGAGAACTGCTGAGCTATTGACTTAATGGGCAGTTATTGCTAAAACCTATTGGATTTGAGATTGGAGGAATGGAGGGTGGCATATGCAATGCCAGTATCTGAAAATGCCTCTGAAGCTGTTTGTGGAAGAGGTGCTAGTAGGACTGATACTTGTGGCAGAAAATTACCAGAAAGAATGCTTAAGGACAGAATAAATGCACCAATAGTAATACAGGCTAACAAAGAAATTTAAGTATGGTTTTGGGAGGCCAAGTTCTTTGAATATCATGCAGATATGAGTGATTTGGCTAATACAATATCCTTCCACTTCAAACAACTTCTGTTGTAGTTGTCTATCAGACTCAAAACATGCTGTCGAGGGAGAACAATAAAAAAAGATGTCAAGAAATAAAAACATCATTTCATTGCTAACTAAAAGTGAAAAAAAAAAAGAGATAGGAATAATTGGTTTTCTTTTACAGTGGATGGATATTGCCTGGCAGTCTCACAGATACACATTCAATATACTCATAAACGATCTGGAAAAGAGAGGAATAAAAAGGGACAGAGTCTTCCAATGATATTAAATTACAGAGGTTAATAAAAACAAAGTCTGACTGCCAATTGCTGCAAAAGGACCTTATGATTCTGAATGAGCATAAGATAAACAGATAAAATTCAATCCAAATAAATACGGTCAGACGCTGAAAATAAAATCCAGTCTCAGGCATTCACTAGTTCCTACTAGACTCCTAAGATTCAGTTTATCACAGTTCAAGAATTACAAACAAATTAATAATCCGGTAGCAATTTTACAACAATAAATAGGTGTTTTTTCACATACTCCACAATTACATTTTGGAACTCACTGGTAAAAGATGCTCTGAATATCAAAAGAACAAGTGAATACAAAAGACACAACTAGTGGCAAAAAAGACCATTTGGGGCTATTAATTACAAAACTGCAATATAGTGTCTGCCTTCAATGTGTCTGCATGATAAATAGCTCAGAGGAAGCTGAGATGATTTACTAAGTGCTTATCCTGTTCTTACACTTATTTCCTGAACATCCAATGTTCGCCAATGCCAAAGAAAGGATACCAGACTAACAGTGCCTTTAATTCAATCCAGTGAAGCCTTTTTTATCTTCTGTGATGATCATGGTCACTGCTGGCTCCCAAGTAATTTAAAACTGAGGCAAAATCCATCTGCATTTTGGAACCTAGACACTGATCCTAAAATAGCTTATATTTAGCTATTGAGAAAGTGAATAAAAGCCTTTTGAGAAAACCCTCTGACAGATTTTAACAGACTTTGATTGCAGACTACAGCACTACGTTGTGAAAAAAAACAACCCACAAAATAAATGTTGCCATTATTGGTTAGAAACTAAAAATCCAGAGCTGAACACTTTTGCTTACAGAGAATGCAGAGTGGAATCCACCCTGAATTGTGCATAAGCAAAAAACAAATTAAAAATCCTAAGAGACTAATTCTAAAATAAGCAATGAAGAAAAAGATGCAGTAGTGGCTCTGATGCCTGGAATCTATCCTATGTAACCTCCAGATGAGATGAATCACTCTTTAGAAGTGCCTGTTTCTTTCCACTGTCTATGAGGGCAATCTAAGTGACTAGTTCAGATGTAGAAGTCTTTATTAGTGTTGTCTAATATCATATTAGATGAATTCCATAGCTCTGGAATCTCATAAACTGTTTTGCAGATCGTACTCCTCTCTGTAGTGCAATATTTGCTGAACATGTTACTTCAAAGAAACACAAGGATAATTTTAATGATAAACGGTAAATTTTCAGGTTACTGAACCTGAGAGTCACAGATTGTTTTAACTATGCTGTAACGACTTACATCAGTTTTAGGTCGTGCTCCAGTTGACACTGGGTAAGATAAACAGTCTATATCCTGGTATTCTGCTCTTCTACTTTTCGAAGATCCCTTTCCTTGATGATCGGCATAAAAGCTGGTCTCCAATTGAATAGGGCACTGTAAGAGAATTTAAAAAACCCCGTAAATAAAGGCAAGTCATAAATATCTTTAATGTGAACTGCAAGATAAAAACACTGGATTTTTATATTTTTAAAGCTTTTTTCCTCTGGTGTAAGGTAAACATTTGGCTTGAATCTTTTCTCTTAAAACTACCTGCTGCATCATTCTTACTATGTTAGATATCTGGATATTAAGTGGTTTCCTTAACAGCTAATATACACAACTGGAGAACTAATAAATAGTAGCATATCTTTCTAAATATCAATTAACTGAATCACCTCTGCCTTAGAAAGATAAATGGTTTTATTCAAATTATTTAAACATATCTTTTAATTTTATTTAATGTTCATTTTTCTAACTTAAAGTGAGATGCAGCAAATTCTCATTTTCAAATATCAGACTCTGAACTTTCCACATCCACTTTTCCTTGTCTTTCAAACCTGGGGAGACTTCACTTGATCACTCCACTCCTACACCATTTTTAACAAGATGCACGTCTTAACTCTGTACCCACATGTACCTGGCCACACTGAATGCCATGCTGGGAAGAGACGAACTGCACAACATTCCCCTACTTATCCTTGTTTGCCTCAAAAGAAAAATGAGATATGTGGGCAAGGAACAAGCTGGGCTGCCATCCAGCAATATCTGTGCTGGGACCAGTCAGGGAACCAGGATTGTGGCTGTGCTGCAGAGCAGTCCCCAGCTGTTGGGTACAATCAAAATCGTCCCATTTTCTGGCTGCTCCCCTTCACAACATTTTTAGGGATGTAAAATGAGGAGGCTTTGAAAAGCTGACAAAAGAATCAGTATGCAGCCCAAAAAAGTTTGAAGGTTATAAACTAGGGCAGAAAAATTAATAGGACATGTAAGATAAAGACAAAGTTTTGTTCTATGAAAGTCATATCTCTAATAGAAGATGGAGTCATTATAATCAAGCAGGATTTCTCAGTTTACTATCCATGAATGATAAAGGACTAAACTGGAAAAGAAAATTCTTGTTCTTCAGATCTGCTGTTTTTTTTCTGTACTGAAACTGAGTACTAGACATCAAATGGCAATGAAACATACATTAAACAACAGGGAAACAAGCTGTTCACAGCAAGGGTGTTCTGTCTCTGCTGCCTCATTTACAAAATACCTCTTTTTATATTGCTTAGGAAGACCTTTTTTCTTAGGAAAAGTAGATGTTTTAGAGAAGCAATACTATTAATTGCAGTTTTCCAAAGCTAGTGGTTTTGCTTGTTAGTACATTCAGATAGCTCAGCTTTTTGTACTTAAATAATATATTTTGATGACAGATAATTATTTTTAATATCTTTTCTGGATCAGATACTGAGTCATCCAGCCAGTGCTGCTGCCCCATACTATTCCCCAGTAAGAAGTAACTTGCAGTTTACACAGATGTAAGGACAGACCAACTCTTACTATTCATCCAAAAATTACTATGTTTTAGAAAACACCTTAAATTTGTTCACCAAAATAGCACAAGACACCTTACTCCCACCCAGTAAGTCCCATAACATTTATTCACCCAGTCTATTTTATTTAGCAAATATTCAGACTCCTTCCTGTAAAAATTTTGTTCAAGCAAGTATTTTTAGTAATACATACCTTCACGACAGGAAAATTTAATGAATAATAGAATATCAAAGAGTTACTTCCACAAAAAGGTGAAAAATCCTTCAGTAGAAAACCAACTGGCTCAAGCTAGCAATTAAATTACAAAATGTATTTCTGAGACACAGCATTTGCCATAAGAAACAAATACTCTGTTGCCTGTTAAAAATTGCCCAAACCCTCAAGAGACCAATTTTCAGAGCAGCAGCTCCAACAACCACGCTGCTACTCATATGGTAATCACCTACTTCAGAGTCCTCTGGTCTACAAGTTGTCCTGGCATCTGTGAGCACTTCACCCAACATCATTTTCAGTCATAATTTCTTGTGTCAGTTCCCAGTTTATAAATCCAAATAAGACAAAAACATATGAAGATCCCATAAATGGTTCATCATTTTATAGAAGCCAAATGTATACAGTTACTAGTAAACATATGTCTGAGATGGGTCTTCTTTCTATTTAAGTTTCATTGTGAGTGACAAGAATAAAACATTTGATACTTGTGGAACAAATTACAAGTTATAATAAGAAATATGGGCCAAATGGGATGAATTGATAGAAGATAAATTACTCATGCAACTTGTATGGAAACAAGTTCAGTCTTTTTTTTTCCACTGCAACTGTCATTTTGAGATTTGCAAAACATCTTTATTCACAGTAAATTCATGGGAAGATTTAGAAGGATGTATTTTCATTCTTTAACTACATGGGAAGACTAAAGTCAACTCATTTTGAGGCAAATTATCCTTAAATATTTAAATTAGGGCAGATGATTCTCTTGTCCTACAAATATCTTTGTGGTAGACAGCAATGGTATCTCATCATCACTTCCAGAACAGATTTTCCCTGACTCTTTTCTTGCTCTGTTCTTGCTGGTGTCATCAGGCTGGAGCCTGTCCACGTCGTATTGTGAACTTGGCTCTTTCAAGTTTAAATAACATGTCCAGTTGAAAAAGCCACAATAAAAATGTGTCTGAGTCAAATGTTTACCTGTCCATAGATAACTAAAATAAAGCAAGCTGTCCTGGTAGACAGTGAGAAGAAAACATTATGTGATAAAGACAAGTATAATGCTCAAATATAGTATTAAAGAAAATGGTAATTTTGTCATTGATATTAGAAATATCCTTGAAATATCTTTGGACTTACACAAACAGATGCAGCTACTGGTAAGGGAAATGTCTGCCAAAACCAGTGAGACTGGCTTGGGAGTAGGTTTTGTTAACATTCTAAGCATGACCAACTCTGTATCACATGCTGGAACACAGGAAATTCCACTTGAACATAAGGAGAAACTTCTTCCCTGTGATGGTGAGGGAGCCCTGGCACAGGCTGCCCAGGGAGTGTGTGGAGTCTCCTTCTCTGGAGGTTTCCAAACCCGCCTGGACGTGTTCCTGTGTGACATGATTGAGGTGAACCTGCTTTAGCAGGGGGTTAGACCAGATGATCTCTAGAGGTCCCTTTCAACACTGAACATTCTGTGATTCTGTGATCACTAGCACAGAAGGGGGCGTATGTCCCAGGGAAAAGGCTGTTTGTCAAAGTCCTGGCTTCTGTACTCAGAAAGTGTCTTGCCACCAAGCTTCCAGTCTCTAAAGGGGGCCTACAAGAAAGGTGTTGAGGGACTTTCTGTAAGCACATGCAGTGATAAGAGGTAATGGCTAAAAACTGAAAGATGGTAGATAATAGGAAGAAGTTCTTCACTGTAAGGATGGTGAGGCACTGGCACAGGTTGTCCAGAGAGGCTGTGGATGCCTCATCCCTGAAAGTGTTCAAGGGCAGGTTGGATAGAGCAACTTGGTCTAGTGGAAGGTGTCCCTGCCCATGGCAAAGAGTTGGAACCAGATAATCTTTAAGGACCCTTCTGACCCAAACCATTGCATGATTCTATCATTCAGTAAGTGCAAGTATTTGGAATGTTGGTGTTGGTATTCTCTATGAAACCACTTTTGATGTTCTTATGTATCAAAGGGCATTTGAAAACATTATATATTTGGACTTGTTTTTCTGCTATCTACATGCTACACACCCTTCACTAAATGCTCAGGCAATGGATTTGAAGTCCATTGTCCTATAATATTCAAGTCTGCAAGGGAAAAGAATGATGCCTAACAAAATCATGTCTTTTGCCTTAGTAGAGTAGGTATAGCCATAAAATCACAGGTATTTTGATCACTGGTGACCAAATGAGACAGCCTCACAATGGGAAGGTCTTAAACAATAATGTCTTGGATTTCACTTCAGGCAGAAAAGCAGACTACAGTGCCACTGTATTTTGACAGAAGACATTGAGCAGTCTCCAGCAAGAAGACAGAATACTGTCCATTAAGAGACAAATTAATGATGAAATTAATTTGGTTTGACAGAGCTCGTTCTGACTTGCTGATATGCACAATAAGAAAGAAATGGAGTCATGACCATTGTTACTAACACTTTGCAGAATATGAAAACATGTAGTGCAAAGCATGACACTGATGTACAACTCTGAACATCCTACCTTGAGAGACGTGAACATTTACATTATGATCCACACAAGACATTTACTGAAAGAATTAACTTTTACAAAATTAAGCAGCAATGAAAGAACAGCAATGGCAAAAACATTCAAAAAACCTTTCTTTCCAGGAATCTCAAGCCAACGCTAACTGCCGCAAATCTAGACAACTCTATCTTAAGAACTGAGTAATCATAGCCTAAAGCAGGGAACAAACACTCCTACTTCTCATGGTGTTCACTCTCCAGTAACTTATGTTCATAAAAACTTTTGCTTATTCAAAATTAAAAATTACTATAATAATATCATTGCTCCTTAATCCCATTTGCCCTCAAAATAAAATCTTGGGAAACTGCCTGTCACCTGCCATCATGAAAAATTATCAACTCGAGAAATGAAGCTCTAAATCACATAAAATACAGAAAAACGTGAATTTCAACTCTCAGTGAAGATACATGGCATCGCTCTTGCTGTTATATCTTTAAATAAATAGAACAAGTGTAAATAGGCTAGCTCTGGAACTTTAAATTAGCAATATTCTATCCTGGAAAACTATCAAATCACCTGGATTAAAATTCCTCTCTTAAAAAAAAAAGTGTTTAATTATTTTAAGCCATACTGACACAAAACTTGCAAGTTTCATCCTATGACAGTTCTGGTTATTTGGCTGTTAGTTGTCTAATAAAATTATCGAGATTTCATTATTATGGAGTGAAAACTGTAACTTACTTCATCCTTGAACCTGACCTTCTCAGCCTATCCAAGAACACAATCAGATCTGAGAACTATGGCTTGATGAGATTCTGATAGCTAAATGTTAGAAAATGTATCATATGACACACACATTCTTACCAGTTGCTTGTGCCTTTTGGTGGAAGGAGTACTAGAGGGAGAAGAGCCAGCACTCAGAGCTTCTTCAATATCTAAATTCAGTTGTTCCAGTTTCTTCATAAGACATGACATAGAGTCTGACCATTCAGATCCTTTTTCTGGTTGGGTCTAAAAGAAATCAAACATATGTAAAGTCTTAAAATATTCAAGCTTTTTGTAACTTGATGACTTTTTTTTTTTTTTCCTAGCCCTCAAGGAAAGAGTTGGCCAGTTCTTTCCCTGTCCTTGAGTAACTTTTCTCCATTTAGAAAGCTTCAATTATCACTCCAACCATGATGACAAATATTCATAGCTGTTCTTCATATTCAAATGGTTACACTCCGCTTCTGTAAATCTGAATGGCTTTCTAACACTTCATCTTGGGTGAACCACTGCTAGTTCAAGCTAAGCAAAACCAAGACCAAATCAAAGTAACTTTAATGTCTCCTCCTTCAGCCACTTCTACTTTAGCATCTCTACACCGATTGCTTGTTGTCAATAACAATCAGAACACTGAAGGTCATCATGTGCACTGTATTTTATTCCTTATTATAATTCCAAATTTCATCAAGTCTTGCAGCTTTCCTCTGCCCATTGTTGGGAACACTTTATTGGTCTCAAACACTTTCTGTTTTCATGGATGAATCTTCCCCTTTTATCTGAATTGGTTCATTGTAAAAGGAAAACATACATCTATTGTAGTGTCACTGCCAAAAATCACTTTCTTGTTCTATGGTTTCCTTAAAGTCCTTTCCAGTAACTCCCCTCAGCATCTTTCCATGGCAGTCCCTCTGCATGCTGCTTCATTATGCCTTGTTTTCCTTACTCAAATCACTTCTAATGAGCTACAAGAAAAATAAAGTCACACTGACCTCCCTGTCATCATGGGTAGCTACTGCTCCCCAGAGCAGTCTCTGTCCTGAAGCTGCTTCACTTCTTTCATCTTTCTTATTTCACAAAAAATATCTATCTCTGTATAGAGAATAATTTCATAGCAAACAATTCTAACAGACTGGGCACATAGACAGTAATATTATGTTGCTGTCCTGTGAAAATCCTAAGGGCATCATACCAACCCTCCAAAATACCTAGGTGAGTTAGATGAATATTATTATCATTATTCTTACCTGATAAAATTTTATAGTGATTTTTTTTCCTTGTAAGGGCTTCACAAGTGGGACATAGACATAATTATAATTTACTCACTATCATAGAAAAAAATCTTTATGAACAGAATCCAGGAGGCTCACGCTACTCACTGACAATTACTAAGGGAACTGCTCATCTTCACCCCAGTAACTAGGTTCCCCATATCATCAGACACCTGGTCCCATATCACCAACAGACACATGTTCCCTTCAGAGGGGCTAGTATAATCTCTGCAGGAATTATTTTGAAGCACCAAAATTAAATATCCAGTCTTTAGTTCTCAAAATCTTTATTTGGGTTTCCCAAATTTCTACAACATCTTTTTCCTGGAATGCTGATAAAAGTACTAAGCTCTGTTTCAACTCTGTAACTATTAAAATTATTTAAGCAGATAATTGGATTGTTTCCCATTATCTCCTCAAACATTTTAAAGTTAAATATAGGATGTCCCACACAAAGTGAGTTTCAAAAGACACTCCTCATTTTGAATTCATTCTGAGTGACACAATCTTACACAGGAAAGGTGCATGTTGATATATGTCTACACCACTTTTTTGTAAACAATGTAAAGATTCTACATTTTACTGTAGCTAACACTTCCTTAAGTTCTGATCTTTCTGATACTAAAGAATGCTCAAAAAACTCAACATGGACAAAACACACAAACCTACAGTGAGTACAGAAAGTCTGTCAAAATGTAATAGGAAGGTTCTATTTCTCAACACAGTTAAACTGTAATTTAAGCAAAAGGAGCTGTAAGAATGTGCTTTCTTGCCAACAGTAAACAATTCTGAAGCAACAATTACACATGAAAATGTGTCTGATTTCCTTGAGCTATGAAAAAATTGTACTTGCCAGGTGACAAGCCTTGAAGATTACATTAGAAGTTTAGATTTTTTAGTCCAATAAAAAGTAGCAGTACAAACAGTTCACTTTCTGTTCTATGACAGCAAAGAGTATTTCAGGGAGCTGGTGGTGTGTCTCTAATTTATCATTTTCCATAAAAAATACAAAGATCTAAATTTGTGGATAGTTTAAGAAAGGCTTAAAATATTTCTAAGGCACTACAAATGCATGTAACAATACGCTTGCTATTGTGTTAGAATAAAAAGTACAGCTCCATGTGTAAGGAAGCACACTCTACCTTTATCTCAACAAATACTCCTAAGGAGTTTCCCCAAACGATAACTCTCCTAGCTTTCTACATTCAGTTCTGTCTCTTTTAGTTCAGTAAAACTCTATATTGTGTCTATAAAGGCGAGGAGGAAAAAGATGGGTTTTCATTATCCTTCAAGATAAAGCCAAATGGGTCTAGTTAACAAATGCCATTCACTAATTGGAAATTTGGCACAAAAGCACCCTTTGGAACAAACGCTGATTGGCTACGTATTTCAAAGGTTGCCTGAAATTCCTGCTGAACAGCAAAAACATGATGCTGCTTACATTCAAAAATATACAGCCTGCACAGTAGGACTTCTAACCAGTGAATAAATTCTGCCTAATCCATTCACGACGAACACAGCTCCCCAGTGTTCAGCCATAGTAACTTGGTTGGACATTATCAAAGTGCTCAGAAGAGCTGAGTATCAGTGTATCCTGACCATAGCAACTGCAGAGGGAGTAAGGTCAGAGTATCTTTGAAAGCTTTTGTGTCTTGCCCTTCAGGAGGAAAAAGAATCTCATTCAATTATCTAAGAATCATGGTCTGCTTTTATTCATTGTTTTTCCCCTAAAAAGGTGTACAGGGAGAACACTCCTTTCCATATACTCTCAAGGTCTCCTTTCTTTGTTGGAATTGCAGTCATTTAGCAACGCATAGGAATGCTGTTATCTTTTGAAAAACCTGAAATGCTTAGAGACAGAAGTTGAAGAACACTTCACATGTGTTATGTTGGAGTACAGAATCATTTAGGTTGGAAAAGAGTCTTATGATTAAGCTTTTTGGTGAAGACACTTTTCCTAATATTCAATCTAAACCTTCCCTGGTGCAACTTGAGGCTGTTTTCTTTCATCCTATCATAGGCAGATGAGCAGTAGTAGAAAGTGAGACCAAAGAATCCCTTGTCAAACAAATCCTTCAATGTGGAGCAACCTTGCTTACGAAGATCATGTCATACATTAATCATAGAATCACAGAATGGTAGGGGTTGGAAGGGACCTTTAGAGATCATCTAGTCCAACCCCCCTGCAGAAGCAGGTTCATCTAGATCAGGTCGCCTACAAACATGTCCAGGTGGGTCTTGAAGACCTCCATATTAGGCAGAGCATGACATATTGCCTTTGAAAGTGAACTCCGTTGCTATATGGATTCCTCAAGTTCCATACACTCAGGTTACACAAAAAATAAGTATTACAAAACAGAAGCATGATGTGCTAAATAGAAAATGAAGTGGTATACACTTCCTTAAAGCAGTTACAAATGCAGCTAGTATGCTTCAGATAGTTATTGTATATGAAGAACTAATCCAACTGTTTAATATTTACTAAGACACATTTAGCAATCACCCAAACATAACATTTAGTTGTAGGTTGCTACTTTCTACAGTAACCACAGTTTGTTTTAGAACAGCAAGCTTAGTGGTTTTGTTACATATACACATTCATATCAGATTCTGTTCACTTATATAGTTCAAATTTAATTACTACCTACAAATTACGGAGGTAAAACAGGGTGCAAGATTGTGGTCCATCACTTAACCAATTACTTGCTTTTCCCTTAGACTGAGAAGTAAATACATTCCAGACATTCAACTATTTGTGCCTTTTGGACCAAAGGCTTCTGCAGCCTGTTTTTCAGCTTTCAAGTATTCTTCACTAATCTTATTCAGCAAAAACATCTGTGATAAAAGGCATATTTAATTCAATGTTTTGCCCATGAAGCTTACTGCAATAGGCATGATAGCTGCCAGCAAATCTAAATATAAACTGAAAGAATGTGGCAGAAATGAACAAGTCCGTATAGAACACTCATGGGTCAGGGTTAACCTTGCTGCCAGACCTCATCTTATACTGGAGGCAGAAAGGCTTCCAAGAGAAGCATTCTGAGAAAATTACACAACTCTAAATTTATCTGATAACTTGTGGCTTTCACTTCAGAACCCTTCAATAGCTCCGATTGTTCTGATAATTAATGTATTGTACAACATTGAATGAAAAATTACTAACCTCAAAAAACCCCTCAAACAATTCTATTTAACCCTCTTCCTTAATAGTAAATCTGTTTGGATAAAATTCTCACTGATGTAACAGCCCAGATCTGCAAAGAATGATTTTGTGGAAGGATTTCAGAGGACATATCATATTTTGCTTTTTTTTCACTGATAACGCTCCTCTCTTCTCAAAGGAAGCCCTGTGTAAAAAAAGGTCTCTCAGCCACTAGTGGCTTTGCCTACAGGGGCTGAGGGAGGAAGCCAGATTGATTCCTTTTACAAAATCCTTCTAAAAAAATATTTAGGATACAAAGGATTCTTTTATTCTCAAAATAGTTTTATGTGTGCCTTCTATATTGAAGATAACATATTTCAAAGTGATTTTTCCTTCATATACTACTATAGTGTTCCTTAAACATTTATAGAGCTCTTAGATGGACAACTAAATTGTGGCACCTTTATCTTGGAAAGGAGGTAAACTAGCAACCTTTCTACTGAAGAACTACCCATCTGAAATATTCAAGGAAAGTCTCTTCAATTTGTCAAGTCAGCAGGCAAAACCATGTGTGTATCTAGGTTGCTGGGAAAATGGAAGCCCTTCAGGGCATAAAATTAAAGCAATCTGGATCCCCAAAACATTCAACTAAGATGAGCTATTTGGAGCTCACCAGTTCTAAAGAAACAGTACAAAAATACCAATACAAAAATAGTGCTAACTTCATTGGTTTTAAAGGAATACCTTTTCCAAGATGAACTCTTTCCCCTCAGACTTACAATATTTACGCTTCTTAAATATGTCTGCATACTGAGCTTTGGTTTCTCTTTCTATCCAGTCACTTTCTCTGTGCTTTCCTGTCTGATAGCATGCTGCCTCGAGCTACTGATTTCTTCAAACGAGTTTTCAAGTGACACAAGTCATACCTGCATGAACCTGATGAAACTTTCTAAGTACTTGATGCTCTAGAGCAAATAAAACTATTTTTGGAAGACACTTATGGTTGTTTCTGGCTTTTTCTCTATTTCCTCTTACAGTGTCACTGCAGAAATGCATTCATCTTCTTTCACTAAGCTCAACTGTGCATTTCTGTAATTTACATGTTTGTGTTTTAGTAAACCATCAATAAAACTATGTCTTTTAATGATGAATACAGGACAAGATTAAAAAGAAATGTGAAAATGCTGACTTTCAGGCATAGAATAATAAGGATATACACATGGGGTTTTTTTTTAATGATTAAAAAGTGCACAATATTGCAGAAAAGGGAATCCAAAGAGGTAGTACCACAAGAAAATAATGTAACACCACCCTTGCCTCATTTAATATCTTTTACTATTTGATGTTTTAAAGGCAATTTTAGACTCAATTGCTTTTTATAACAGCTTTTTAATCTTTCAGACAAGGAATTGGTAAATTTGGCCTTTAATCTGCAATCAAGACATTGATCTTGCATAGTGGTAATATCCATCGTATATCAGAAACCAAAATTCTGAAGTCCCATCTCTCTTTCAAAGGTTCTTGTATCAATTCTTAAAGACTATTGCTCTAAGCTAGGTAGGACAGGAGCTGTGGTGCCAGTGGAGTCTTCCAATTATTAGTTTATGGAAATATCTCCTAGACGAAGAAACCTGAGCAAATTTCTGGGACTGAAAGCCATAAGCTGTACCAGCATGCTGCTTCAACCAAGACAACAGAGAGAGACTGGAAGAGGAAAAGGAAGGAATATATATGAAGGTGTGTGGCATAATGCTTTGGAAAACAATTGCAAACTACTGCAAAAGTTTTTAAGTGCAGTTGCCCTTTGTCCCAGATAGTCTAGTATGAAAACTGTTACAGGTTTGTTTTGTTTCCAGTAAAAACAACTAGTTTCATATTGGACTTCTCATTTTAAAAATGACACCTTAAAATGGCATGTAGTTGACTTCAATATTGAATTGTAATTTGGATTTGCTCCAATGATTTAAAACCTCCCTTTTTATTCTCCCAGTTCACAATGTCTACAGCAATTCTCCACCTTCTAACACATTATGATGTCAAGCAACACCAAGTTTCACAAACAGGATGTCTGACAAGCCTGTACTGCTGAGACATGCCACAGAAGTAGCATGTGAATGGCCAGACAAGCTGTCTTAATTGACATCTGCTCCTGCTTCAGGACATGAATTATCCTCTTGGGTTATCCTATCTTCAGCTGCTTTAGAGCCAGCTCACCATTTACCAATTCCTCCACCGTCTGAGGCGGAGGAAGTAAAATGTGCTTCTTGCATCCCAAACACATGCAGTTTGTCAAATTCCTGACGTTGTCTCCATTTGAATTCAGTTTGGCACCATCTGCAACAGTTGATTGTTGTTGCTATAGTTAATAGTTGCAATAGTTGTTCTCTGCATACCACAATTTGTGACCATGAATGTCAAAACAGTTTAGATATATAGGCATTAAGACCCATTTAAAAACTTCTTCACCGAAAATTACTAACTTCAAAATACAGTAACTGTTACCATGACTGCCTTGGAAAACATAACCAACCAGTGGCTGTTTACAAAGGAGTATCTTCTTGCAGTGCTTGTTGACTAAGCAATGGTGTGTTTCATAGAGGGTTGATCTCATTAATTTTTACAAATACATAAAGGGTGTGTGTCAGGAGGATAGAGCCAGGCTGTTCTCAATGATGTCCAATGATAGGACAAGGGGCAATGGGTATAAGCTGGAACAGAAGAGGTTCCAAAGAAACATAAGGAAAAACTTCTTCATTGTGGGGGTGCCAGAGCCCTGGAACAGGCTGCCCAGATGGGCTGTGGAGTCTCCTTTGCTGGAGGTTTTCAAAACCCACCTGGAGGAGTTCCTGTGTGACCTCACGGTGGTCCTGCTCTGGCAGGGGAGTTGGACTAGATGAGCTTTTGAGGTCCCTTCCAACCTTTAAGATTCTGTGATTCTGGGATTCATACTGTGTTTCAGAAAAGCTGAGAGGCCTCATGCCACTAAATCCACAAAAAGTTACATAGCGTACTGGTAACTTTCAGTGTGTTTAGTTTCACCTATAGACTACCCTTTAAGATCAGATAGGGCTTAATCTGTTTTGTTTAAAAAAAGGTCTATCTCTTTATGAAACATTGTGGTTTAGAGCTATCCAGGATACACAAGAGCTGGGCTCAGCTTTGTCTTTGGACTAGCACATTATATGTCAGCTCTCCCATCATTTTAAAAATTGCCAGGAAGAGGAAAAATAGTATCACTTTAGCACTGGGTACAAATAGTTGTATAGGAAGTTCCTCTTCCTCTTCTTGCCAAAGAGGAATCCAGCACAAAAATTTACTTTTGTGGCATCTACCTTGAGTGGAATAGATCAGAAGAGCTTTGTGAGCTTTAGCCAACAATTATGCTCTATAAAATATATAAGCACTTTGATATGACTAGGATATAGGTCTTTCTAGTCCTACAAACAAGACTTCATTCTCAGGCTAAACATTTGAGTTGCTCCCATCACATGTAGTTTCTCTTCTTTGTCCAACAAATCTTTTTGCACAGGCAAAGCTTCAAGGGGAGAATCTATGCCAATAAAAATTTATCATCCAAAATTCTTCTGGAAGGTAGAAAATATAAGCTAAAATGAATAACTTTCTTTTATGAGAGCTTAAATTGAGAAAACAGATCAGAAAACAACACCCCCTTACTTTATCTGTGCCTGCCTAGCTGAATGGCCAGTCTGAGATAGTGGACAGCAGCTGATGCCTAAAGAAGGGGTGCAGAAGGGGCAATAAGAACCTCGCACTTCAGGCAGGACACTCTCCCAGTTTTCAGTACCATAAGCTGCAAGTTCTGTCACAATAGTGGCCATGAAGTAGCAAGGTGAACAGGAATTTCATGTCAGGCAAGCAAATTCTGCCTGTCCTACATTCTTCTCAATTTGATCCAAACATTAAAGATTTAGTGCAGTTCGGGATGAATTGTCAGATCACAGCCAACAAAAGCACGACAAGGGCAGATCCTCAGTTTTCACTTAAACTTTCACGCTACGAGGTCCACTGCTCCTTTGGAAACTTCCATCTTCTATTAAACATGAGCATAGCCACAGAGGTCCAACTTACTTAAGAAGTAACACACTATCCTGAATTATTATGTGATGATGCTTGAGGTCTTTGGTAAATAAACGGTCTAGTCTAAATACTAGACCATTATAGCAAATAATATTCTAGTCTGACTTAGATCTTCCAACACATAAATGCAAACCAGGTCATGTTGCATCTTAATATGAGTACCCAGGAGAAAAAAAAGATTCTCCAAAGTGTGAACGACTGCCACCTTAACTGCTCTGAAATGCTAACAAGACCTAAAGCTCTAATGTGCTTCTGTGCTACATAGAGCCCTCTTTATGCATACTTGTTCCTTCCCCACCACATTCTTTTTCTGTTCTATGTGGAAATGAGAACATCTTTCTACACTGAAAGTGAGTCACATTTGGAAGAATGTAGGGAAGTAAATACCTTTGTGGAGCTCACAGAAACCTCCTCTGGTGCCATGACCTTGCTGGACACAATTATGTGTATAGTAAACCTTACTCCTACTATCTCTAACAAAGGAAAACGAGTGTGACTGGTGAAAACTATCGTGTTTGCCTGGACATAAGTGAAAAGTAACACTGGAAGAGGTGAATGGCTGTGCCTGGTGACCAGTAGTCAAAAGTAACACGAAGAAAGAAAATAGTAAGAGCAGACAAAAGGGATAGTGATAGGGTGATATATAAAGAATTACAGTGACCCATATAACACTTAAAAGAGATCCCAGACATAGACCCCTTATGGGCTGTATTGGGTCTGCGTGACTGTGATTTGGTAGTGGGGTTTACAGGACTGGCTTCTGTGAGAAGCTGCGAGAAGCTTCCCTTATGTCTGATGGAGTCAGTGACAGCTGTCTCAAAGACAGGACCACTGCTGGCCAAGGCCAAGCTCATCAGCAATGGTGGTAATCCCTCTGGGATAATGTATTTAAGAAGGAGGAAAATACTGTGCTTCAACAACTGCAGCTGGGAGAGAGGAGGAATAATATGTGAGAGCAACAACTCTGCAGACACCAGGGTCAGTGAGAAAGGAGGGGAGGAGGTGCCTAGGCACTGGATCAGAGATTCCCCTGCAGTCCTTGGTGCAGCCCTGCCCCTACAGCCATGGAGGCCACAGGAGAGCAAAGATACACTTGCAGCCCAGGTAGGACCCCACACCAGAGTGGGTGGATGCTTGAGGGAAGTCCATGCTGAAGCAGCTCCTGGCAGGAATTGTGGATGCATGAAAAGAAGAGCCCAGAATAGAGCAAGTTTGCTGTCAGGACTTGTGATGCCAGGGGGCACCCATGCTGGAGCAGTTCCTGAAGGACTGCACCCCATGGAAAGGACCCACACTGGAGCAGTTTGTGAAGAACTGTCTCCTATGGAAGGGACTCCACACTGGAGCAGGGGAAGAGTGTCAGGAGTCCCTCCCCTTAGGAGGAGTGGCAGAGAGAGTATCTGAACAACTGACCACAACCCTCATTCCCCCTCTCCTTTTGTTGCTGGAGAGCAAAGGGGCAGAGAAAATCAGGGGTAAAGTGAAGCTTGGGAAGGGGGCGGGGGAAGGAAGGTATTATTTTTATTTTTCATTATCCTACTCTGATTTGATTGGTAATAAGAGAACTTTCACTGTATTTTCTCTCCCCTGGCAGCAGAGGAAGGGAGTGACACAGCAGCTTTCGTGGGCACTTGGCACCTGGCTAGGGCCACCTCACCACAGCAGTGTGCCCCAATTTGGGGCAGGAGGAAGCATGACCTCACACTGAGCAACATGAGCCAACGTGGGTGCCCTTCCCCACTCGCCTGTCAGGGCCTGGCTGTGTGCAGGTTTTCAGTGCGCCCTGCCCTGTGCTTCTTACTGCAACACCTGACGTAGGGCTTTGCCGAGAATTGATAAAAAGGGTAATTAAAACCAGTAAATTTCATATAGTGGTTGAATTAAACACACATTTGTCTGCTCCCTCAGCACACCACCCCCCAGGGTGATGCCTCAGCTGCCAGAGCGCACGGTGAGGGAAGCAGGTGCCTGGTGCATGGGCACTGGGTGTCAAGAGACACCAGGAGCTGCCAGCAGCCCGTGTGTCAGCACTGGTGCGGCCCTGCCAACCTGTGCACATCTCTGAAAATACCGGCATTGATGCTTCTTTCAAACCTTGGGAGCAGACTCTAAAGGTTAAGATGGTAAAGGATAGAGAGAGCTAGTAGTATCTGGCAGACAAATTTCTAAATTTAAATAACAGAACTATCCTGAGATACCAGAGTGACAGAATACTTAAACAAACAAGTCATCTCTGTGTAGGTAACTACAACCTTTTTTTCTTAAAACTCCAACATTCTTCTACACCAATTTTCAGTTATTTTCATGCTAAAAAGTTATATATAGTGAAAGAATTTCCAAGGAAACTGGTAATAGAGACTGTGTCCATGTTTTATAGCACTTCAGCTATTCGATATTTTCTGAGCAAGTCGTGTGACAAGTGCTTCTTTGGAGCCTATGTTACATATACCAAAACATAACTCTCAAAAACACTACCGATAAATAAGAAATTGGTAAAAATCACAGAATCACAGATTCTCAAGGGCTAGAAGGTATCCTAAAAGATCATCTAGTCCAACGCCCCTGCCAGAGCAGGATGACCTTGAGTAGGTCACAAAGGAACTCATCCAGGTGGGTTTTGAATGTCTCCAGAGGAGACTCCACAGCCCATCTGGGCAGCCTGTTCCAGTGCTCCCTCACCCTCACACTGAAGAGGTTTTCCCTTATGTTTCTTTGGAACTTATATTCCAGCTTGTACCCGTTGCCCCTTGTCCTACCATTGGACACCACTGAGAACAGCCTGGCTCCATCCTCCTGATACCTACACTTTCTGTATTTGTAAAAATGAATGAGGTCACCCCTCAGTCTTCTCCAAGCTGAAGAGCCCCAGCTCCCTCTGCCTTTCATTGTAAAGGGAGATGCTCCACTCCATCATCTTTGTGGCCCTGCACTGAATTCTCTCCAGCATCTCCCTGTCCTTCTTGAACTGAGAGGCCCGGAACTGGACACAATATTCCAGACGCAGTTCCATGTGGCGAGAGTAGAGGGGGAGGAGAACCTCTCTTGACCTACTGCCCATGGCCCTTCCAATACACCTCAGGATGCCATTGGCCATCTTGGCCATGAGGCCACATTGCTGGGTCATACTATCACTATATTTACGGTGAACTTTGAAAAAAATCCCAAATCCTACTGCACAAGCACTCGTGGAGTTCCATGAAATCTGATATTGTTCCCTGCCCTAAAGTTCTTGCAATCTACTACTGGGAAGAAATAGTACCATTCGCAATCCATTTCTAAACTGAAATCAGAAGTTAACGGAGAAAATAAAGAGTGAAAAGCATCTTCTGGAATTAGAAGGACAAAGAAGAGAAAGCTTAGCAGCGGGGAAGGTATTTTTGGTGGCTAAGAATAGCTGGCGATGAGGAAAAGGGTGGAACATGAATTATGAGAGAACAAGAGAACAGCAGATAATTGAAATAATGTAAACCTCATAAAAGATATCCTACACTGATTTTCATCAAGCTAATAACAATAAAGACAGGGCATTCATCCCAGGCCCAGAAAAGTCATTAGGCACCATTCCCAGATCTTCCTGGGAAGCCTGACACCTGAGTAGCCAGGTTTAATTGTTATCCAGACATCCAGCTTCAGTGTTACGCAGACATCAGTTACACACAATCTGTGGAGCTGCTATAAGTATTCATTGATACATTGATCCATCTCAATTGTTAAAATGTCCCTATTTCACATTACTTAGCTTCATGTCAAGTTATGGTTATCTGTTAAAAAACTGAAAAAACCTAAAATACCCCTAGCTCGTGTGGAACTTGTAAAACAACCTGGGCCAACTTTCCCATATTACACCATTACAATTCCATACAAGTCCTTGCGTAACACTGACCTGCAATTCTTGTAATGCCTGGGTACAATCACAGATTAGTGGTGGCACGTGCTTTAATTTGTGTTTATTTTAAGACAGACACATTCATGACACCACATTGGAATTAAGAGATAAACCTAATTTTGAAACAGCAGCTCTCCCAGCAGCAGAACCCCCTGCCCCAGGATTTTGGATACAAAACAGTAAAACTGCCCAGTAAAAAAGGCACCACAAAGGTTTTATTTCCTCCAAAAAACCCCACACATCACAGAAAGAACAAAGAAATGTTTTCTCCCTTTCAGTCTAAAAGACAATTTGTTAACATTACGGTCTCCAGAACACCAGATTTCACCCAGATCCCTCCAACATGTAACTCCAAGCAATTTGTCTGGCAATACCACACATTTTAAAAAAGTGCGAGTTTTATTATTTTTTTAAATTTGCTTCTTTCCATTCTTCCCACTGTGAAGCTTTATTTCGCCAAAAACCTATCACCGCGCTGCTCCACTGGCTCGTGCCTCAAGAGCACAGCACAACGCCACGCTGGCCGGCACGCTCAGGGCCCGGCCCGGCCCAGCAGCCCGGCCGACCGAGCAGGGCAGCAGCCAAGCGCTGGCCGCGCCCGCTTCCCCCACTGCAGCCCTGCCCCCGGCATAGGCAGCCGGGCTCAGGGCACATGTCGAAGAAGAAACCGCTTCCTCCTCGGCCATTCGACAGAGGCGGTCGGGATGTGGCGAGTGCCCTGCCCTGCCCCCCTCACCCAGCTGCCAGTCGCTCCAAGCGGCGCTGCCGCCCGGCTGCGGGGAAACCGGGGCCACGGCCCCAGCAGCGAAGAGGCCCCCGAGAAAGGGAAGCAGTCACGGAGGGGCGGCTGACGGAACGCTTCCCGTCCTCCGCGCCAACAATGGCCGCGCCGTGACGGTGCCGCCGAGCCCGCCCTCACAGGGGCCCGCGCGCTGCCGGGCAGCAGCGGGAGGAGGGGGAGCGAGCAGCGCGGCCAGCGCCCCAGCTGCGCGCGCAGCCCCCGCCGCTTCCGCTCCGCGCGCCGCTCTGACGTCGCGCCCGGGCGGGGCTGGGAAGGGAGGGGAGGGCGGCGGGCGGTGGCTCGCGGGACAGCAGCGCCACCTGGCGGGCAGCGCCGCCCGCGGCGCCCGCGGCCCGAGAGCGCGCCCTGACGTCCCCGGAGGGAAGGGCAGGGCAGGGCACGGCAGGGCAGGGCGCCCCCTGCGCGGGGCTCGGCGGCGGTCTCCCAGGCCCCTTGCTCCCGCCGCAACCGCGTCCACCCGCTCTGAGGAGAACGGCAGCGCCGGCTGCGCAGAGGTCACCGGGAGCCGCTCCTCCAGAGGGCGAGGCTGAGCACCGGAGCCGCCTCCCGCCGGCGCTGCGGGAGCGGGCAGGCCGGCCCCCCATTGTCTTCGGGCCGCCGGGGGTCGTGGTCTCAGTGCCTCTGAGGGTGGGCGTGAGGAGCTGTAGGGCTGCCCCAGCCCGTGGTCTCTTCCCGGCAGCCTGCCCAGTGCATTGCATTAATACAAGGAGTGTCACGGCTGGGACTGGCTTTGTTTCTTCTTAAAGTGACTCTTCTCCAGGGCCGTGCCTCAGTTTCCCCAGTGTGGAGAAGCACTTCAGCTGGGAAGACTCGCATGGAGCAGAGCCGGGTGTGCGGACCCCACTGCCGAGGCCTTGCCTGCACAGCGGAGCACACATAGACAAGGCTTAAAAGTGATCTAAGCACAAACCCGGTTTTCAGAAATATTTCTGCAGTTGCACACTCTGGTGGGAAGTTCCTGCTTTTTACATTCACAGCTACAGTCACTGCCATATGAGCATTTATCTTAAAAATGGCTAACTGTACGTCTCAGCAGTGACATACATACCTTTCTGAAAGTTCTACACAGACAATCTGCCCCTCTGTCACCTGGCAGATGTTAGAATAAATCATGCTCGGTCAAGACTGATTCTGTTCAACGTCAGAAAACTGATTTCAAATTTGAGACTTGATTATCTTGGTTTGATTTCAGTAGTCTTATAGTAGATATTGCGTGGATAATGTCATAAATGTAAAATTTACTCAAATTCTCAAAGGTAGGCTACACTGGCTGTCAGAAGCATGTGGCTCCAAAATCACAGTTGTGTTTGAACCATTTGATTGTGTGGCAGTTTGCCTCGGGACAGTTGATTACTTTTGTTACAGCTTGACCTCAGCTGTGTATATTTGTACACTCAAGGATACTTCAGACAAGAGAGAAAATTCTCCAGACTCCTAGATTTCAGAGAAGAATGTCAAAGCATTTATGAAAGCATTTAAAGTTTGATTACTTGATTTTACATATTAAAATAAGCCTGAGTGGGCGTATTTGGACAGTCTCATTTTTTATCTTTGTGATTATATGAAAATGTTTTCTTCAAAGTCCATTATATTTTGGGGCATGAAGGGAAAGGATATGGGGAGAGAGGAAAATTTCAAATCCTGGATGCTGGAAGCTAAAGGCAGGCTGTAATCACAGTTCCTTTAATTACCAAGAGTGTAGTCTGGCACAGTGTCGCATTCTGATTTGAAGGATCAGCCTCCTTTCTTGACATCATGATGCTCAGGGTAAACTGCTAGAACAAAGATTCAAGGCTTTGTAGCCTGAATTGGAATAATGTTACAACATAGCTCCTAGTAGCAGGGGAACTTAGCTTTTATTGTGGTGCTTTGTCATTAGGTTCAATACAAATGATAACAAAACTCCTCTTTCTGTTCCTCCTTAATAATTAAATCTCAAACATATGGGACCATATAAATAAAAATATTTTTAAGTACCTTTTAAAAATGAGTTCTTTTTTCTTTGTTTTTTTTTCCTTCAGGATGCTCAAATTTTCTAGTTTCATTTACGCTTTGTAATAGACCTTTCCTAAGTATTTATTGCCAGAACTGATACTTTTAAATAAAATGCTAAATGTATCTTTTCCTCTGCCATTCTTTCATTATATTTGAGTGATATTTAGATGTAAAGTAGTTATACTTTAGGTAATTATTTAATATTTTATCTTTTGTTGTTGTTTTTTTAGCTTGGTGTTTTAAGAGAACAAAGTCATACTTTTATGTCTTGGTGTTGCTCAAGTGCAGTGATGTTTCCCTGACAACTTTTGAGTACTTTAGATAGTTTCAAGACAGTTTGAAAGATGGGAAGAAAGAGAGATCAAACTTCAAAGTTTAATCAAAATCTGTGGCTGGATGGACACAGGAGACTCAAATGACAGCACACTCTAAGCTAAGGATGAAATATTTGCCCATATTGTTTCTGAGCAGCTGCCCGTGAGCATATATGTGCTAAGTGGACAGGCAGTGGAAAGATACTTACAGCTAAAGCACATGTTGTCTCTTACCAGAATCCTGGGAGGTTTGGGGACATTTTGGGGAAAGGGAAATAGAGGAGACATGGGCAGGTGTGGAGAAAATAGCAGGAGGTGGAACTGGGGATGATGTTAGAACACTGGAAGAGGATGGATACGGTAGAAAAACACTGAGAGGTGAGGACTGGGTTGGGGAGCGGGAGGTGCTGGAGGGGGTGAGGCAGGAAACATGACTTCTGCAGAATGTTGGTGTGGGAATCTTAAATTTGAACAATGCTTTGGGAACAATTCTTTACTTTCCTGAGATAATCCTCATGAGCTGGTTAGGTGAATGCTGTAGAAGCAGTAGGATAATACATTTTTACTTCCTACTCTAAGACACTTGATTTTAGACATGATACTTTTTCCATCATGAAGGACAATTTGCCCCTGATTGAGAAATTGAAAAAGAATACATTGTGAGGGAGATGATGAGTTGTTTGTTACTCAATGGCTTTCTAGGATTTGTGTCACTCATTGCACATGCTGTGATATTTTTTTCATAAGGAGGAAAGGGGTTTCTCAACAGCTTCAGTTTAGGTGTCAGCTCTGCCAAGTTGCTCCTTGCAGGGCCTTGATGGATTGAGCTCCATTCGAAGCCCATCTCTAGTGGCCAAGGATTAAGATGGGAGTGTAATTAGCTCCTTTCTGAATGTCATCCAGGGGCAAGAGTAGTGGGTCAAGAACAGTTACATAAAAGAGAATAATTGCAGCAAAATTGAAGCTGATAAGCGCATTATTGCAAATCTTTTCTGGAAAAAAAAAATCTTTCAGATTGAGGAAGTAAACTAAAGGTATCTGTAACTAAAGGTACAGTTTAATACAAACAGTTTTTTGGTGTTTTTTGAGTTTTGAATTGGCCAAAGTTAAAGGGAAGTAGGGGTAAGTTTGAGTGTGCTAATGAAATCAGAAATGTCATTATACACGGAGACTAGATAAAGCTGGCTCCAGGTATTATTTATAGTATATGTATGTTGTTCAGTTTTAATTATATGTATCTCCTGTTTTGAGAGGGCTTATGAGTCGCAGCATTTCAACCACAAGAAACTTGTCAAAATGACATAAGGACACAGATCATAGCAACAAATAAATCTCCTTGTGTACATTTTTGGAACTGAGAGAGATGAGTGAAGAGGCACATTTTTCTTTTCATTGTCTGTGTCTCTTAAATGCCTGCACTTAATCATGTGGGATCTCCCTCTGGAGCTCTTCAAAGACACCAAAGTCTTTTCCTCTGACTGTGTAAGGAATTTATGTGCTTCATTTGACATACTGCTTTCTCTGTAATATAGAAACTAGATATGTTCCCTAACACCCAGATCCAGATAATATTCTGCTGATGTCTTAACTCTATGTTGAGGCAGGCCCTGATGTGTACCATCTCCACTCCCACTCCCTCTTGTCTCCTTCCCACATCCCCAGTTTCTCTGGGAAGATAATTAAACTATGAGAGCAGCAAGCCTACTTCACCAGGCCCAGTGGATATTTAAACCATAGATATTTAAATATTTAAATTTTAGTTGAAAACAAATTGCCTAAATTACAGAGATTGGATTTCATTCCTCCCTCCCTGACAAAACCAGCAAAAGCTTCTAACCTGGAGGAGCACACAATATTATAGGGAGAGTTTTGAAGGGGCCACAGGGTCTACCAAGGACACATCTTGCAAGTCACGTGTGGTTTTTTTCACCACACTTTATCTGGTAAACTGTGATACACGCTCCTGCTACTTACCTATGCTAAAAGCCACAGTCTCAGGTATGCTACTATAAGAATGTGCTGTAATTTATGCTCTTTCTTTTTTCCTCTAAATGGCAAGAAAACCCATGGCAAGTGTAGAAACTGTGAAGGAATTAGAGTTTAAATGCTGAATTTAAGATCGTCACAAGAACACTCATCTCTCTGTGTATGCATATGTTCCTCAATCCCTTGTTAATTTCTACAGTATGTATTTTGTCTTATATTTTTAATGCTAGTTATCTACTTCAAGTTTTCAGAATTTAAACTACATTTTGTCTTTCAGAGATCAGAAACATAATAAACACCATGTGAGTGATCAAAACAGCTTTCAGAAACTTACTGTTCATGGTATCAGTAACTATTAACGTGTTTTAAACAATTGAAGCCCCATCTTGCTAGGTAAAAAAAAAAAAACAGAAAAGAAACAAGGAAGTATATGGAAATATATTATTACTACTTAATATTGACTTCTGTATTTTGATCCCCTTGGGCATCTTACTTTGTGAAGTCTTTCATGGCTTTTTAAAGCATAAGCAGAAAACAGAATAATGTTTATAGATTTTAGCATGTAAGTTTTAGCTTGGGAAAAAACATAACTCTGTTAAAAACCATAAACCACATTCAGTTTGATCTCAAGTTTGAAGAAAAGTTACTTTGACTAAGTAGCCTTTGGCATTATTCTTGAAGGAAAAGAACGATTTCTGTATCCCCAGAACACATAAGCATATTGTGTGTACCATGTAAGTATTTCTATATAACACAAAGGTTGAAAAATGTGGCCCAGAGCTCAACAAATGGTCACTAAATAGCAATGACTACTGCTACCAGAACCTTAAGGTTCTGGCAGAGTCCCTGTTCTTTGCACCAGCCATCTGCTGGAACAAGAGGGGCTGAGAGAAAAGCGTGATCTGTGGAAGATACTTTTGTAAAACTACAGGAGTTTTGCAAAATCTTCAAGATACAAGTGCATTAAAAACTGAGGTAGGTGAAACTGTAAGCATGAGCCTGTCCCATGGTTTTACTTGTGAAGCAGAGGTTTAGCCTAACCATTATTGACTTCTGGTTGTAATATACATTATATTTTGAGTACTTTAGTGTTATTTATGAAGTATCTTTGTGAAGTATCATAACTGAATACATTAAAAAATTTTGCTTCTACGTTCAGATATTGGGTAAGATTTATTTATATGTAAAAAAGTAATGATTTTTAAAAGAAGAAGAAAGCATTGTTTAGAATTACTAAAGGATTATAAGAAAGAGGAAAAATGCTGTGAGATGATTATCAGCAGTGATATTTTTTGTTCACAAATATTTCAGTTCCATGTGATATGAAATATTTTAGCAAACCCCCATCAACCACAGTAATTCAAATAAAAAGGTCTATTGACATAAGTCTGACAAATAACTGAAATCAAACAATTCCTAGCTGAATTTAAGGTGGCTAGGATTTCACCTGGTTCCTCCAACTGCATACCTCAAACAACGTTTATAAACTGTATTTTCAAATGCAAGAGACTTAACAATAACAACAATAAGCAAAATCTTCCTAACAAAATGCAGTAAAATGTAGAACTGCAAGATCTGCAGGTTTAAGAGGTATAATGAGGTAGCTTTGTGGAGAAGGAAGCACATAATGAAGCACATAATGTGGCACATAATGCTGCAGTAGCACTTGGGCTATATTCATACATTATGGGATAAAAGTTGGAAGGATTATAGCTTGTATTTTAATAGTTTGTCTAAATGTGACATTTAAGGAACTCTAAAAAGTGACAAGCTCTCCCAATTGCTTTCCAATCCCACTCACTTCTGTATAGTCTTGTTCTAATATTGCCACCTATAAAACACCCCAATTAAACCAAACAAAGCATAAGGGAAAATGGGCTAGTGCACATTTAGAGTGAGACTGTGCATAAACTGTACAGTATCTAATTTAACCTTGCTAGGAAAAAAACCAGGTAGACAATATAGAAACCAGCCTAGTTGTAATGTTGTAAACCCTCCCAATGTCTGTCTAAATTTAATGTTGAAAATGCCAAAATGGTAGCAATTTCACTTGGAATCTAAGTGATGCATTTATTTTCTTTTAATTTCTTTGATATTTATCAATTTATCAAACTTGAATTAGTTTTTAAAGACATCTTAATTTTGACAACCTTCCTCTGGGGAAAATACCTTTACCTGCCAGTTAAGCTATACAAGCTCCTAGTAGCCCACCTAGCAAGCTGCTGGAGGCTACTGACATATCATGCCCAGGCTAAGGAATCATTCACCATCATGGAGAATTTTGAATCTTTGTGGAGGTTTTTTTTCTGAATTGGAGTAATCCCATTTTTTTTTTAAAAAAAAAATACTCCTTTGCAAAATTGAATGCTCTTATTTGCCATGCTATACCTAGAAGATTCTTTTGAGGTATACACAGCCAATTTTAAATTGCATACATAAACTAAATTCTCCTTAATTTTGGCCAGTTTTTAATCTCATAAGCATACATACTCTTACACATTCATTTTAATTTGCATTGAAATTAAGTACTGTATGTCATGAGCTACTTGTGTGACCACTCCTTAGCATTTGCAACCATTTGAACACAATTTCCAAGTAAGCAAAGAACACCCATCAAGAAAGCCTGAATTTTTTTTCCTTTTTTAATCTGCATTTTGTTTAATGCAGTTTAAACTCATCTTCTTAAGAACTTTGCACAAAACTAGAAACGTTGTGCATTTAATCTGAGATAAAAACTGGATATATATACACTCCAAGTTATGGCTATTCTTAATATTTTAGGATTTGCTGTTATTGTTTATTTGTAGCAATGATTTTTTTATTTAAAGAAGTTTTACATGAGAACATTGAAGTGTGAATTTTAGAGTTTGCTGCCTGTCATTCCCATTTGAAATGCAAGCTTTGTCATGTCTGAAAAGTTTAGTTTCAAAAGCATTATCTGAACCTGTGTAATGCAGTTTTGCCTTTATTTCGGAAAGAACCAAGTTTGTTCTTGCTTACTTGGAATACTGAGGGTTTCCCACTCAGACTTTTAAACCTGTTTCTCTCTTTTAGCATTCTTTTGTTTTGTTTTGTTTTTATTTATCTCAGTAGCTTTATGTGACCCTCCAGGTAAGACTAAAACTGTTAAATCCTTACCAGGCTTGGACAAATCAAAGTGGTATGTGATCTATACTCCACAAAACACAAAATGAAGGGCTATCTTAATAGCCCTCTTGCATAAGAGATACATGATAACACTGCAACTTCTCTTTCAAAAAAATCGGAGCTATGGTCTATTTTTGCCACCCAGAGGTAATTTATTTTATTTTAGTAATTAACTTTCATCTTGCAAACATGATTTTTTGGCATATATCTTTATCTACAGTTATTTGTAACAGCTTACTAAACTCTGATAACGCAGAATCACAGAATCTTAAGAGTTGGAAGAGACCTGGAAAGATCATCTAATCCACCCCCCCTGACAGGGCAGGTCCACCTAGAGAGTAAGTCGCACAGGAAATCATCTCTTAGGGAACACAGAGCCTGGATCCTTAGTTGCACAAATACTTGGTACTTCACTTTCTCTCTGTACAGATGCTGATCTTGTTCAAATATGTTGTTAATAAAAAGCAGTCTGTATATTCTTTCTTCTAGTTATTGACTTTGCATACTTTTCTCTCAGTCTTGATGTATGCTTGTATTACAGAATGAAATATATGCAAGTTGCAATGTTGTTTCTTGGCAGATTTAGCAGCTTTTTTTTGACGTTTAAAGTAAATAATTCCCCAGACTATCTGCAAAGGCTTTTGCCACAGTGCAAAATCATCGTTACATAGCTACTTAAGTGTCACCATTGTACTGTTTGAACCGAAACAATAAATACTAAATGCAAAACTTACAGTAGGTTATATACTATATCACTAACTACTTTGTCACAAAGATTAGTTTAAGGCCAGACTCTGTTTCTCTGAAAATATGGTATAAATTGGCTGTTAAATCTTTGACACTCAAACAATACCTATTCTAGACCCGATTTTTGAAACACTGGGTTGAAAGCAAAATGTTTTAAATGCAGGTACTGGCCTCAATGTCCTGTCCTTTTATTACTGTAGAACTCCAAGCCAATTCAAAGGAAGTTTCCCTTTGCTGCACTGCAAAAGTCTTAACTTTGAGGTAATACAAAAGAGGGCAAGGCTTTTAGTCTGAAAAAAAAACCTGGATAGGTAAGAGCATTCTATTTCCATTTTTTTGCAACTTAAAATCCTCCTTAGTTGGAGTGACTGTCAAAAGTCTCGAGGACGATGACAATGTTTCCTATGGAAAATAACCACACAAGAATATCATAAATTGAAATCTCAGATTTATCATCCTAAAATCTCTGTGAGTTTGTTTCAAACATGAATCTCGGTGTTCACACAGGTTATATAATAGCTGGTGATATGATAGTAGCAAAATGATCAAAGATCCCTGGGCAAGTCAAATCATATGATAGCTTATAGTCCCATGGTATTACCAAGGAAATATGTCCATTACGGTATTAAGCTAACACAAAGAAGACAGAGGGATTCTGAATCAATAGAATCATTTCTTATTAACTGAACATGTTACCAAGGAAGAATTTTTTAAAGCACCTAAATGCCTTATAGGAAATGCAACAAACTTTCAGTGTGACTTTTGTGCATTTGAGGAAATCTGTAACTCCCTTTTCTTAATCCTACTCAAGAACTTTCCTATATTATGAATTACATTTTGCAAAGATCCTGCAGTTCTATTGCTGGACTTGAAAAACATAGGATATCCTCACCTATTAGACAAACAAGCTTGAAAATGCAACCCAACCCAGTTCTCTCATTTTTTGTGCAAGTTTCTGGTATCATAAGTTGTTGTGCCTACTGTCCATCCCACAGTTTATCCAGAATCTCCATCTACACCTTGAAGGAATATCTTAGTTTCAATAGTAACCAGATTAACAGATTTCTACGTGATTCTTGTGGTTCCTCCCACCGAAGACCCAGTCTGTAATTCAGTTGCCTATTCCCCTACTCTGACAGAAGAATGTAGTTCATCAGAGCCTTCACTTAGGCCTTGTTTTCTGTTGACTTGTGCTCTACTTCTGTAGAGATAATTTGAAATGCTTGAGTGGTCTCACATTGCACAGATTCCAGATATTTTCAAATATTTGTAAAGAAGAGTCTTGATAGAAGCCTTTTATTTTATGGGCTTAGTGTGACCATAAACACATGATCTTTTTAATGCTTTTCTATCAAGAGCAATAGTAATATTGCCACTTCCTGAAGTGGACACATGATTCTGAAGTATTAAAATGCATAACAAATAATGAATCAATATCTGAAAAAGGTAATAACTTAAGTTACATATGATTAATACTCTTCCCTTTAAATGTAGTACAACATTGGTGTTAACTATTTGTTATCTTCAAACTATAAGGATAAATGTAAAGCATGCAATAATAGTTATGAACAGGCTAAAGCAGGAGTTCCCAAAATTTTGTTTGTGGGGCCTCCTAATCTGTGTGCAGGAGACCACGGTGAGACTGTGCAACAAAATTTGTTGACAGCACGATATCTTTACAGTAGGACTGCTACAGCTAGGATGAGTAGCATAAAATCTTTCTCAAGACACTAGTTGCAGATAGTTGCACTTTGGAAACTGCTAGCCTGAAGATTTTCATAATGTGATGAAAACTACTTCAGGGCCAAAGTTTTACACATTAGCTTGAAGAGTCGGAGGGTTTCACACTGTGCAATGTAACTCAATAATCTCACCTTCTGTAATTTTATATTACCTAATTCGGCACCAAGATGAAAGGTACTTTTTACTGAAATTTTCTGAAGGAGTTTGAAAATCAAGGTGAATGAGCTTTTTGACTATTTGTTTGATTTTCTTCATGAATTTTTCCATATATTTGTGCCATATGCAATACATTTTTGGAAAGTGATGATATTCTGCACCACAAATTATGTCAAACTGCATGATGGGTCAGCTGCAAAAAAGCCCTCTGAATTTTTTAAGTACTGTTCCACTCAACACATGGAGATTTGTTTATCGGCTTTGCTTTTGAAAAATAACTTTTTTATCCTCATTTTGCAACTTTCCTTCAGGAGAATTTTAGCAGAGCTCAAGATGATACTGCTAAAAGTTTAGTGGACATTTTTACAAAACCAGAGTGCATATGTTTTCTCCAATCTCAACCCAGCAGCCACTGATGCCTCCTGAAGACAATCATAGAATCATAGGATGGTAGGGGTTGGAAAGGACCTTTAGAGATCATCTAGTCCAACCCCCCTGCAGAAGCAGGTCCACCTAGATCGGGTCACATAGGAACATGTCCAGGCAGGTCTAGAAGACCACCAAGGAAGGAGCCTCCACAACCCCTCTGGGCAGCCTGTGCCAGGGCTCCCTCACCCTCACAGTGAAATAGTTTTTTCCTATGTTTAAATGGAACTTTTTGTGTTCCAGCTTCATCCCATTACCCCTTATCCTGTTGCTAGCTACTATAGAAAAAAGGGATGCCCCAACCTCCTGACATCCAACCTCATGTGATTTGAAGGACAAGTATCTGATACTGATGGCAAGAAAGTGCATCTCTTCTGGGGGCATATACATTTTTCTTTTTTAATTTTCAGTTAATGAACAATAAATCATACATGTTCATTAAAACACGAAAGCAGAGTGCAAATATACTGAAGAGATAAAGGATAGTAATTTTGAGAGTATCTCCACTATTAACTGTAGATTGACTGTATCGTGTTTTCCTACGATTCCAGTATGCCAGTTCTCTTTGACATGATATTTTAGCATATCCTTAAGTTACTGTTCCTGTTATAACTTTACTGTTATTTTCCAAAGTTCCTATAATTTTGAAGTAGAAACCACCATGCATCCAGTTTCCACTGATATAAGATGCAAATTTGAACTTACTTCTCCATTCACAGTAAGTAGGACACAACAAATGCCATATCCTAACGGGAAATGGTTACATTATTAGAAATAGCAAGATTAGAGAAAAATGTACTCTATGCAAAATGCTGTGTTCATCATTATTCCTTCAAATTTGTGAAATTATGAAAAAGACTCTTTTAACTTAATTATTAGAGTCCCTAAGCTAACATTTATCTGACTTAATTATTCAGAGTTGATTGTGGTTATTTCTTGACTGATTATAATGTGTAATTGATAAAGTAATCAGCAGTTCTCCAACTCCTTTTCCAAGTGACTAGAAACTCTGCAAAGTTCAACTCGCCAGGTCAACATCTGTCAGCTCAAGAGAATGTATAAATGTCATACAGAAAATGCAAATCTTATAGAGACACAAAGGAAATTAGAATGTGCAAAGGTCAGTATATCACTCCTGTCTTAGACAAGTCATTTACCATTTTCCTCCCCTTAACTATCTGCTCTGTTTTCCCCGGTATTGTTATTTCAGCACTTGGCTCTCCTACCTGGGTAAATATCCCATGTCTGCTGAAGATGAGCAAAAATTAGATAATAATAACAACCCTATTATTCCTCATGAAGATATCACAAAATTGCATCTATTCTCCTTCTCTGGTTTTGGAGTCTCAGATTTGTAGGGCAAAGAGAAAAACAAACTGTATCCAAAGTATGAGAGAAATGGGAGAAGGAATTTGTGCTTCACTCTAATATGTTCTGTACTAGTTTTTGCCCATATACAGCTAAATTGAAGAAGAAGAAACTATTGCAGGGCAATTTTCAGATACCTTAAATTCCACCTAAGTTCCAGTGCCTCATTAATGAAAACAGCAAAGTACCTCTTGGAAAAGTGCTTCAAAGCGGCTTAGCAAGACACTGAGCAGGAATGTAAGAGGTACACAAGTTTAAGCCATCCAAACATAAGGGTAAGAAGCTTACTTTGGCAGGTCCAGCTACTAATTGTAGTTGTAGGCTTGAGTGCTGCTGTTTTGATCACTTAAATTGAATAAACTCAATCTGAATAAAGAAAATTCATTGTCAAAGACTTGAAACTTTCTGATTCCTTTCTTATTGGGTATGATTACTTGATTAAAATATTTACAAGCCACATAGAAGAATACATACCTTTTAAAGAATCATAATTAACTTCAAAGACTATGGCTTTGAATTAATTTTTGTGGGTTTATCTCTTTCTGCATATCTTGTCTGTTTATCTTGTCTTGCTCCTTTGGTGAACTTGGTGAAAAAAAAAAAAAAAATGAAGGCCAGAAGCAGGCAAAGTGTAGGACAGATGCTGTGGAAACTTCTGTATTACAAATGATTCCAGCCTGAATATGAACTCTAAGCTGATACAGTGATTATCAAACTTGTCACTCAGAAATGATTGTATAATGAGGATAAAATTTACCTAATTTGCCTAACTGTAGTGGAGGGATGGGACAAGGAAATTAATGAAAACAAATGAATAATCAAGGGAAGAGAAACTGGAAAGCCAGATCATCCATCTTCCTCCCAGTAAAGGACTGTTTCCTGTAACCATTTCCAGACTTCACTTGCCTTAGCTTTAAATGTCAAAAGCAGTGCAGCTTTCACAAATCTCTTCTTGAACACTGCAGTTTTACTTAAAGCAATGATTTACTGGTGAAAGGTGGTGACGCAACGACTCCATTAACACTATCCAGTTCTGTACACAGACATTGCCTCCTGACCTTGCACTGGCCACTGCCATGACTGTGCAGTCTCCTCTGAAAGGCTTTGAGTTTACAATCTGAAAGCCAAATCCTGAAAAATATATTAATTATAAGTACTACCTTAATAACCTAAGTTATCTGTCTGTGTCATCTTGTCTCTGTTACTCCTAGGGAGTGGTATGTATCTCAGTCTTTCTTTGACCCAGCTGATCAAGGTAACAGTCAATGCAAACATGAGACTATCAGCACTGTGCTTTAAAACCACAAGCAAGTTTGGTTTAGATCTTCCTAAATGTGTTGAAAGAGCCATGATGTAAATATGCATGCAACTGGAGCCCCTGAAAGGTGTCCCAAGTTCCTGTGTAAGGGCTAGCAGGGCCTGACATGCTGCACACCAGCTTATACAGCTGAGATGGCAGAGTGCAGGGAAAAATAGTATGACACAGGCTCCCTTAATGGATCGTTCCTGAGTTAGGAAAGACTCTTTCTTCTTTATGAAATTATTATTTTTCTAGGATCCTCCTGGAAGTTACATTGACATGTAACACTTGACAACAGTTAGTTTGTTGCCCTTTCCAGATATGTTTTAGAAAGAGATGACCATGTTCCATCAAGCAGCAGCTCTCAGAAGAGGACTCATTTGAAGAACCCTGAATGTCCACTGGGAAGAGATATTCAGTATGTGGAGGGCTGCAGAGGGGCTGCTGGATCACCTGGCACATCCTAATGGCTATTCTAAGCAGATTGTTTCCAGCCCATGGGCTTCCTGGCTTGCTCCCTTCTCTCTCTTCTTCTGTCTTCTTCCCCAAGCTGAGTAACCTGATCTGTTTTTTTCTGGGACAATAAGTGGCAATTAAGCCCTCCCTGTCATTCAGGTGTTCTGAATTCTGTGGTACATAAGTCTAATTGTAGTCTTTTGTCTCTGGATGGGCCTAAATCATGACACTCCTGGAAGTAATACATACTGTTTTGAGACTACATAAGGATATAAGATAAGACTCTGGATGTAAAGTTGCATAGTAGTACCTGGTTAAGTATGATTATCAGCTCAGTACAGTTTCAAGAAATGGCTGCACACACAGAATATGTCATTTAATATGAGGGACTAAATTTAAAAAAAGCAAGGAGAAATGGCTCTAGATACCACTTCAGAGTTGCCAAGAAAATATCAGGACAGAACAAAACAATCGTACAATCATAGAACTGTTTAGTTTGGAAAAGACTTTTAAGATCACTGAGTCCAACCATTAACTTAACACTGCCCTGTCTACCACCAAACCATATCCCTAAGCACCACATCTACATATCTTTAAATATCTCCAGGGATAGTGCCTCAACCCCTTTCCCAGGCAGCTTATTCCAATGCTTGACAAATCTTTTGGTGAAGAAATTTTTCCTAATATCTAATCTAAACAACCTCATCTACGTTAATACCACCTGATCGAGGTGAACCTGCTTTAGCAGGAGTGTTGGACTAGATCTCTAGAGGTCTCTTCCAGCCCCTACCATTCTATAATTTTGTAAACCTCCCCTGGTGCAACATGAGTCCATTTCCTCTTGTTCTGTCACCTGCTACTTGGGGAAGAGACCAACCCCCACCTTGCCACAATCTCCCTTCAGGTAGCTGTAGAGAGTGACCATATCGCCTGTCAGCCTCTTTTTCTTCAGGCTCAACATTCCCAGCTCCCTTAGCCACTCCTCATCACACTTGTGCTCCAGACCCTTCACCAGCTTTGTTGTCAGTCTCTGGATACACTCCAGAACCTAAATGTCCCTCTTGTAGTGAGGGGCCCAAAATTTAACACAATACTCAAGGTGCGGCCAATGCTCACCAGCATTGAATACAGGGGGATGATTGCTCCTCTGGTCCTGCTTCCCTTACTATTGTAGATACAAGACAGGATGCCATTGGCCTTCTTGGCCACCTGGGCATACTGCTGGCTCATGTTCAGCCGGCTGTCAACCAGCACCCCCAGGTCCTTTTTCTGTGTGACTTTCCAGCTATTCATCCCCAAGCCTGTAGTGTTGCATGGTGTTGTTGTGGCCCAAGCGCAGGACCTGGCAATTGGCCCTGTTGAACCCCATACAATTGGCCTCAGTCCATTGATCCAGCCTCTCCAGGTCCCTTTGAAGAGCCTTCCTGTCCTCAAACAGATCTACACTCCTGCCCAATTTGGTGTCATCTGAAAATTTGCTAAATCTGCACTCAATTCCCTCATCCAGATTATTGATAAACATTAAACAGAACAGTTCCCAGCACTGAGCCTTGGAGAAAACCACTGGTGACTGGCTACCAATTGTGTTTAACTTATTTCTCCAGGAATTCTTTGCTACCAATGCAGGTATTTAGTTTAAAAAAAAACACAAAATGCTTTACTGAAGTCTAAGTAGTCAACATCTACAGCCTTCCCCTCATCGACCCAGTGGGTCACCTTGTCATAGAAGGAGATCAGGTTAGTCAAGCAGGACCTGAATATCAGGACATGAATGATGTGAAAAATGACAATTCAAGATAAAAGGGGAGTTTTGCAAAGAAGGTAGACAGAGAAGACAAATCTATAATAAGGGTACAGAAATTCACTGGTATGTTTGAGGAAGTGCTGGCTTTGTGATGATGTTACCTAGACTACCAACATAAAGTGAGAAATAACATGAACAATATTTCATATGTATATAAATTTGATTTAAAATTTTGCTTCCCCAGTTGAAATAAATGTCATTTTTAGTTTAAGAACCATATTTTGGCACTAAAGGATTACAGACTCCTGACAGAAAAAAAAAGGTAGCCAACTTCAGATTTGATGACAAAAGCACAGGAAATATAGATATATGGGACTGATCTGGAGTGGAAACTTGGGGATCATGCTGAGTTCATAAATTAAACAGAAGTATCATTTATCGTGTATCATGCAGAACAGGCAGACGCTGTATGCCTTTGGGAAGAAAAGAACAGCTTATTTTTTAATGGGCACTGTTGTATTAATTGTTTTCAGTAGTTTCTTCTGCTTGTAACAGAGTTGGCAGCATATACAAGTTGTATTTTTTCCCTTTTCCTTCTACTTGTTTACTGTTTGATGTACTTGGAGATTTGTCTTTGCTTACTAATTAGAATGAAACAAGAAGTTCAATGATGATCACTTAAAGCGTGTAACTACAATTTTAGAGGAGAACGGGACATTGGCTTTGCTCATGGTGACTGCCTGCAAGGACCAGTGTTTCCCAGCTTGGAGAAGATGACAGCCTTTCCTCCTCTCCATACCTAAAATAGGAGATTTGCCATCAGTACACAAGTAAATTTACTTAGGAATGCTCCTGCAGGGTAGATCTTAATCACTGTTTCACTGTGAACTCCAGTAGCAAGGATTTAGCCAGGATTTCTGTCAGGGGGCTCTGTGTGATAGCCTGTATCATGTATGGACATGGTGATTTGTTTGTTATTCTATATTTGAGTCTAAGGCTTAGCAGCATGGGTTGCTTTTGACAACAATGTAATGTCATACTGTCTTTATTTACTTAACTTCTTTCTACTAGAAAGACATTTTTCCACAGCCCCATTTCAAATAGTAGAAATAAGTGACTTGCCAATGACATATATTTGCTTTAACCACAGTCATGGGGGGAGTTTTTATTCTGAACCGTAGTGCATGAATGCTGTTAAAATTTGAGAGACAAGATAATCCTTTTAAAAATTATGTCTTGGAGGCTTTCCTGGAATGATACATACTTATTTACATATTAAAAAAGTCAAAACCAGGACTGCATCACTGCATCTGCACGGGTTTTGAAATGTTTTGACATGTTCACTGAGATTTACTAGGTCATTTCACATGCTTGTCTGGCAATTTATAATCCATTATTTTGCACTACAAGCTTCATCCTTGAGTTTATTTTATGGTATAGACAAAGTAAACTAAATGGCAACAGCTTTTGCCCTCTCCTTTTTATCTATGGGAATGACCTTCAGTAAACAGGATCCAAGGGATGTTGTGCATGCATTTTGATATAGATCTATATTAATGGGAACATTTCTGAGTATACGAGGAAGCAAGATGTGGCTTAGGGGAGAGCAACAATACAATTATTTAATAAACCATGTGTTACAAGAATCTCTCAGGGTCAGTGTTGCATGAGAAGGTGCACTGTTTTTAAACCACCTTTGGGCCCTGGTTTTCTAATACTAGCTGCTGAGAAAGATGTGTAAAAACTGTGGCTTATTTCTCTGTGAGCTGATGGGTTTCTTCAGTAAAGTTGGGACAAGTATGAAATACTGCACAAAATGCCCACTCAGTTAATGGCAGAATTGGTCCCCTCAAACTGGAGATAGATTAGTATTAAAGGAGGCAAGTAATTAAGTATTGTATACCATAATTTAGATGTTAATATGGACACAGACATCGTAAGTCGAATTCTGCTTTCGTATATTCAGAAGTCAATGAAACAACTCTGTGTTGCAAACACTAAAAGTAAAAAGAGAACTGCAGATAGAGAAAAATAAAACACACTGGGTAAAAGACTGTACTTCTACCCTGATTTTTAAGGTATAGAGCACATTTATATGGAAAATAACTTTTAGAAGCTGGAGGAGGAGAAGATAGAGGAAGGAAAGGTATGCCTGACCTGCAGTTTAAGATTAATTTGTACTGCAAGGTCAGGAATGTTGGAATTTTAAGGGTTTGTTTTGCCTGCTGTTTGGAGTCACTTCATATTTTTGTACTTGAGCTGAACTTCTCCAATGATAAGCATGTTTAGCTCTAGGCATTTGGTTTGTCACCAGATGGGTGCAGGAGGAAAGTCTTGCCTATCTCCAGACTAGTGAGAACTCACTTGGAAAGCTGCTGTTCCAAAAAATAGAGCTAATGTACTTGACACTTTTGGAAAGGTTATAGTTGGATGATTCTTATTACACAATGTTTTTCATTTTTTTGTCCTAAATCTTCCTAGATTTTCATTTTGGATATTGGTCTATAGAGCATCCCAATGTGTACCAATACAACTAGAAAAAAACTTTTATTTGTTTTCTTTTATTATAGACCAGATTGTAACCTATTCTCCATATCATTTTAAGGAAATAAAACCACAGAATACACTGTTATTTAGCAGATGTAATGCTGTGGGTTAGGTGGTGCAGTGCCATGATACCATTGCACTAAAAAAGGCCATTTTTCAGCATGAAGAAATATACTCTGTTTTCAGAGTAGACTCAGAGAATATATGCTGTACATGGCATTATATACGATATTGTAAGAGGAGGGGAAACAGCCAGTTCCCATTTTAAAAAGCAAGAGAAAACAGAAAAACAAAGTTTGAAGTTCAGGCTCATAGAAATGTGTCCAATCTGAAATAATATTTATCTAATGGAGAAACCTAGTATACTTTTACTGTATGTTTATATACTTAATTGTGTAATTCACATTGATTATCCCTATGTAACAATTCATGTAACTCCTCCTGTAACCAATCTTATTTAAAACATACACAGAAGAAAAGTGTAGCTTGTATTACCTCCAGCTCCATGTGTTTTTCTTCCTTGTCATGGTCCTTTAATTCGTTTCCAGAGTGATCATCACAGTCTTCTAAATGACACATCTGTTGATGTTTGGTAAGTTCATGTTTACTTTGCTTTCTTTCAGAAGCATTCCTTCTGTGAAGACCATTGAAAAATGTCTCATACAGTGGCAGTTCTGTAAACACATCATCATCTCTACCATCTGCTTCTTCCTCTTCAGATGAAAAATCTTCTGCTTCTCCCGCTTCACAAATACGGAGTTTAGTATTAACTTCACGTGATAAAAATTTGGAATCAGAAAATGTGATAGCACTTGGTTTGTGTTTTATCACTCTGATCTCGTGACTCCTTTCTGGTTTTTGCTCTGAATTTCTTTGTGTAAGGAGTGGCCATTCTGTGTGCAAGGGAAAGTTCAAAGGATCTTCCTTTGTCTTCTGTTGTGAAGAATAGAGTAACTCTTCACAAAAGTGCTGCTTTATCTCAGACTGATTCCTGACACTGACACACCCTGCAACTGTGCTAAGTTGCAAGGATGCCTCATTGTGGTCTAATAAGGATGACACAGACAGCAAACTCAACTCAGATTCCAGTAAAACATTCTGAAATTCAGATGGACTTGCCTGTTTTTCTATCTTTCTTTGGTACTCTTCATACTTTACTTCCTTTGGAGTTCCCAGGTGCTTAGTAGATGTAAGATAAGGTGAGTTCTGTTCTTCTTCATAGATCTTAGTTTCCATTCCAATGAGTTTCATCCATCAGAGATCAAAATGACTTCATTCTTGGTGTCCTTAAGAAACATAACTCCACATATGCAGCTAGGGAATGTCTTATTTTTCCAAAACCATGGTCACACGCTCTTTATTAATGTCTGGATTCTCATACAACACATCTGAATCCAGTCTTCTCCTGAAAAAAAAAAAGAAAAAAGATGGTAACATGCATGCATTGGAGTGCATCTGCAAAAGTAATCCTGAAATGTGAAATTTCCATATCAAATTTACTTCTAGATCTCTTAGAAAATATTTTATGTACGCAGATTAATTGAACTTAAAACAGAGAACCTTGACTTGTTTAACTCAGAGACTACAAAAGAACTGGCAGATGCAAAAATGGTTTTTAAATATTGACTTTATGATCATTATTGACACAGTGGTTCAGAATCATTCCAAGTGATGCTGGATACAGTGCTTGTAACAAAATCATATGTCTGTTCACTATATTTTTATTACCTGTTAAATCACTGAATGCTTTTGCATTGTTTTGATAAAGCTACTAAAATGTCACATGGAAGAGCAAGAAGCCAAAGTAATTGACAGAAAAGAAAGAATATTTCAATATAGGTAGAATTTTCTGTCTCTAAGCTCTGTGAATTGCCAGTGAAGCACATGCCCATTTCCAATAAGTTTGTAAAGCAAAAAGAAGAGGCTAAAAATAACAGAGAGCTTCAGTACTGCATCAGAGTTGGCAGTGTCTGGTTTAAATCAGTCTTAACTTGTGTGTTCACATCTAGGCTGTGCACCTCCAGTACATGGGAAGAAGGGAGCAGCTGAAGAACTGATCTTGCATCATTGAATAGCTTACATTCACCCATATATATAATTTACTTCTCTTGTGACAGATTGAATATTGATAGTATTTATTTTAATGATTGTTTCAGTACTCCATCTGTGAGAGAGCAAAGCAGAACAGAAGCTTTTCAAAATAAAAAGAGAAGCTTGAGCCTTTGATGTATTTGGCAAACCTGTCAGTGATGAGGAAGGCATGTCAGAAGGCAGCACTGTGATTGTCAAAGTGGGAAGGAAGCAAAGTAAGATGCTGGCATGTGATGTGGATCTCACTGCATGTGCCATAAACTGAGCAATGCACACCAGCTAGACTTATTTTAGTGCTGGTTAGTGTATATTTTAGTGTTACAGACATACATTGGGTAACAGAAAAAATACTATTACACAGAGAAAATTAATATTTATTATATATTACCTTTGTTATTTGAACTCCAGCTGTAAAAGGATGGATGGGATGAGTCTGCCTCCTGGCATGACTGCCTTTATCTAAAACTGTGGAGACTGTCTAGACAAAGATTGGTCATCCCGCTTTTAGAGGGACAAATAAAGACAAGAAGAATCTCAGCCCATAACTTTGTTACACAATAACGATAGATTACATTGTCTACGTGTGAATGAGAAACCTACTTTTGAAACCCTCATTTTCTCATAAGATTGAGGTTAGCCATCTACATAGAAGTGACTTAACTTTCAGGAGCGCTGAACACCCTTAGCTCTGTCTAACATTATGTATACTCACTGAGTACAATGGCTTTGAGAAGGAAAACATGTTCCCACATTTGCAGGGAATGATTGGAACAACTAACATGTCATATAATATTTTGTAGATTGTGGGCACAGTGGGAAAATGCTTCCTGCCATTCAGGTGGAATATTATTGTCTGTGCTTTCCTATGAGCTGTCACCTTTGTTTTTGAGTCCCTGGCTCCCAGTAACCTGCAAGAAGGCATGCTGCTAGCCCACACGACCCCACCATGCAAAGCCAGGTATAAGGAAAAAGATTTGCCTGTTCTAGAGGACTCCCTGAAAAGCACCAAAAAAAGCTTTGTCCTGTCTGTCCACACCAGCCTGTTGCCGTCAGGTCAAAGGATGGGTTGTGTTCATCAGCTGTTGCTGCTGGTGGCTGCCCTGTTTCTCACCTATTGGTAGTTCCAGAAGGAGCAGCCATGCTCAAATCGCCAGGTCTTTCCCAGCATCACACTTTCCAATTGTCATTGTAGAGTAGATTTAATTGGGACAGATCTTTAAGTCAAGTCCAACCACTAACCTAACACTTCCAAGCCCACCACTAAACCATGTCCCTCAGCACCTCATCTATGCATCTTTTAAAAATCTCCAGGGATACTGACTCCACCATCTCCCTGTGCAGCCTGTGTTAGTGTGACCACACTCTAAGTGAAAAAGTTCTTCCTAATGTCCAGTCTAAACCCTGTCCTGGCACAACTTGAGACCGTTTCCTCATGTCCTATCACTCGTTACTTGGGAGAAGAGACCAATCCCCACCTCACTACAACTCCCTTTCAGGTACCTGTAGAGTGTGATCATGTCTCCCCTCAGCCTCCTCTTCTCCAGACTAAACACCCCTAGTTTCCTGAGATGTTCCTCATCAGACTTGTTTTCCAGACTCTTCAACAGCTTCGTTGCCCATCTCTGGACATGCTCCAGCACCTCAATGTCCCTCTTGTAGTATAGGGCCTCAAATTGAACACCATACTTGAGATGCAGCCTCTCCAGTGCTGAGTACAGAGGGACAATCAGTTCCCTGGTCCTGCTGGCCACACTATTGGTGATACAAGCCAGGATGCCACTGGTTTTCTTGGCCACCTGGGCACACTGCTGGCTCACTTTCAGGCATCTGTCAACCAATATCACCAGATCCTTTTCCACTGGACAGCTTTCCAGTCACTCTGTTCCATGCCTGCAGTGTTGTATGCGATTGTTGTGACCCAAGTGCAGGACTCGACGTTGTTGAACCTCATACATCTGGCATCTGCCCATTGATCCAGCCTCTCCAGGTCCCTCTGAAGAGCCTTCCTGCTCTTCAGATGATCAACACCCCTAAAGAGAATGCTTTTCCTTCTCTATTTGAAATGATCCATTCTTGGCCTGTTCCGTGGACCCTTTTTAGTTCTGGTAATGCTGCCAAGCAGGCTCTGCTGTGATTACATCTGCAGGAATACACCTCTCTCTTCATAAGAACATACTTTTGCTGTAACAAAACCAAAATACATTAAAAAATGCTCCTGAAATTCTGCAGCAGGCAAACATGGGATAAGTGAATTATGTATTTTTTAGATGTAGTATTTTAGGATGATGCTTTAGACTCCAAAACATGAATTGTCATCACTGCAAAAACTGGATTTTTCCTTATCTCTGTATATTTCTAGCATCTAAAATCAGTACCCAGTTTATTTTAAAATTTTGCTAAGTTCTTTCTTTCAAATGAATTTTGGTTTCTACAGTACATAGAATAAAGTTGGTTTACAGTTTAGTTACAAAAGACGTGAAACAATTTTTCTGTTTATTAGATTTTCTTACTCCATTGGGTTATTCTTAATTTTTTCTGGGATCAGACTGGTACAAAGAAAGTACACAAAAGCAGACTCGTTTTGTGCAAGTATGGCAAGAAATCACTGAAGAGGAAGTGGTGAGAACTGAGAGTGTGAATTTACCCTTATTCATCCTGTAGAACGTATAGCTTTGTCCAACCTAGCATTGATTCAAAAAACCCTCAAACTCTTATATAAAATATCAAATTCCATATTTTGTAGAGAGTTACACGTAGACTCTTATAGCTTCTAAAAACTGAGCATTTTTGGCAAAGCTATGGATTTGGAAATCCTGCCCATAGCAAAATGTGTAACTCAGAGAAGTCTGAAAATTCAGAGCTAAATCTGTACATATTGTAAAAGTCCTGTAACATGGCCCTGCAAAATAATATAATACCACTATTTGGAATGTATGCACTTAGAAGTTATGTAAAATAATAATCTTTCTGGAAATGGTCTTCAAGGATTTCTAAATAGGGAAATTATTTACATATGCATACCTAATTCTAAATATCTACTGTAGCATTAGCTCTGTAAGTAGGTGCTAGTGTAGGTAAAGATGTAGAATAACAAAAGTTTCTTGGGCATATGTGTGTTTTTTTTCAACTAAAAAGGGAAATGTAGGGCTACCACAGGTAACTGGCAAAGCAAAACTGATTCTGAAACAGCTTAAGAAAGAGCACAAAAAAGCAAAACATGTTTTTTTTCCTTTAAGCTAGAATGTAATATGCATACATAGGGGTAGCATCTTCACCTTTTTATACACATGAGTTTAAAACTTTAAATCCAAATTTTATATATTAAGGAAAGGTTCTTACAAATCAGCAATAAATGAAGACAGATTTCTGATAGAGCTGGTGAAGTGCTATGGCAGGAAAGTTTTCATATGGTCTGGCACAAGCAAATGTGTTCGTTTTTGTGTATCATGCTCTATCGACTTGTTTCCCCTTTGCCCAAACAACCAAAATTTGTATTAAATCTCAACAAGGTTTGCATGAAGATCACTCAAAAAGTGCATAATAAGCTTAACCATCAAATAGGAGGCTTTTACAGAGACTTTAATATTCATAGACTCATTTCTATTTTCTTGAGTCAATACAAGAATCGTTTTCTGGGGCAAATGGTTATGCTTTATTTTAGGCAGTTACTTTAACAGCAAGTGACATAAACTATTCACACATTGCTTAAATTAGTGCATTTCAATAGCCATTATGTATTTTGGCATAACAGAGCATGTGGATGTGTGGCATTTTCTTACTTTAAATCCAATATAAATGTGAACTGCCTTAGCAAACTAGCAAATCAAGTCCTGATCTTGGCTGAAACAGTAGACCACTCATCTAAAATAATGAGTTTTTCCCCCTAAGTTGCAAACGAGTATTTCCCTTTCACGATGACTTTGCTTAATATTTCCTATTGACCTAAGCAATCTTCCCCTAAGAAATTAAGCAAACAAACCAAGAGAATGTGAGACACACAGACTAAGAGCAAATTAGGAGATTGTGGTGGTTTTTTTCCTGATAATAATTTTACCTGTTTTGCAAGGTAACCCCATATTTTTCAATTCAGTTAATTTCCATAAGCGTAACAACAGGAACTCAGTTAGTAGCCAAAAGATTCTCCAAGCGTTGAAGCAGAACAGAAAAAGAAGTGAGCAGATCCTTAACAAAAGACATTTCAGCTTGCTTGCTGCACAAGAACTCTGTCAACAGAAGTATGTGTGAGAATCCCTGGGGCAAAACCAGCCTTCTGCAAGCACTGGCCAAATTATTCAGAGAAAAAGACAGAAAAAAAAGGAGAGGGAATGAAAAAAACCCCTAAAAAGAGAGAGTGAGAGCATGCTTCACAGAAACAGCAGGAACTTCTAAAAATATAGTGTGACCTCATTCTTCACATTATGCCAGACCTTAACACTGTGCTTTGCTTTATCACCTGGAGCACCTGGAGTCAGGTTCCCACTGCACACACTCGAGTTTGGATGCTGTCAGGGTTTGAAAAGGCAGGCTGTGAAATTCCTTTTGATGTAGCATAAAGCCAGTATAAATAAATAGCAACATTAGATTTCCACGTCACTTTCAAATTCTAATTATTGCTTGCCTACATTTCTTCCAGACCTACATTCAGTGCCAAAGCTTCACAATTCTTCCCTTTTATATGTATCTTAATAGGATCATACCTTGCTGACAGGCTTCTGCATTCACTGCAAAGTAGAGCTATAGTGTAGGTTATTGGACATATGAGTTTCTGAGAGCGATTATAAATCAGTTATTTGCAAATCTAGCCTGGAAAGGAAAAGGATGAATTGTCACTGGAAATATGGAGTGAGAACATTCTGAGTTATGGTGTAATTTTGGGAGTGTTTTTCTATATTGCTTTTGATTAGACCAAACAGCAAAAATGGAAAAGCTGCAAAATCCTTCTACTCAGGTAATGGATCCTGCGTGCTCAGGAGAGCACGTTCTCAGGAGAGAACATTTTTCATCTTGAGATATCCAGGCACAGACATTTGGCAAAGATGCTGCCAAATCTACATCCCTCCTGGTTCATTTCAGTGAGTGAGGGAGGCAGCACCTAGATGCTGATTTCTTTTACACCTCATGCACCTGGTTGACATTGCTGAGTACTTTAAGAGTATTTTAGTCAGCAAAGAATTTGGCATATTTATGAACGAGATACTCAGCAAATGAAGCCACATATTGAGGCAACCATTTCACAGGAATTACTTTATATGACAGTTCAGTGAGGCTTGTCTCAACTTAGAAGTGTTTATTATCCCAGCACAGCTGTACTACCAAGCCTGTCCTTTAGCTTTGCCATGTCTGTCCCCACCTCTACCGTGGCAGAAGCTATTTTATATTGCCAAGGAGAATAAAATATCTTCTAAAATGCAATAAACTGCAATGATAAAGAGACACTTTGCTAATTTAACTGTGCTTACATTCATGCTTGTCTTAGATGCAACCATTAGTCACAGATGTGCTGTTTTCCAAACACCATCTTAACTAATGCAGCTATGTCAGCAATTTATTTACAGATGGACCTACTTGCAATATATAAGAGGGAAAGACTAATTTCCAGGAGGAATCATTGGCACATTTTGTACTATTAGCTGAGCCTGAGGTTGAGTTTAGTTAAGGCATTAATATTCTGCCAGTGTGTTGACACAATCCTGTTTCAGTCTAAACCAACATTCTATACATTACTGTCATTGTCACGTATCACCCCCTATTTGCTTTAATTGCAAATAGGACAAGAAAATACCCTTTCTAATACAACTATTGCAGTTTCTAAGAACTTAGATCCATGAACAATGTTCAATCCCAGTTAGTTTACTTGAAGTAGTCCTTGATTTTGCAAATCATTCTTCTCTGTGCAGCCCATGAATCATGTGATCATGGTCCTGAGCAAAATCAAACAGCAGGAATGGGTAAGCACTAGTAAAGCAAAGGACTAGACATGGTTCTTTGCCTTGGAAAAGTCTTATACTTCTTGCACACCTGACTGCATCCTCTCAAAACAGGACTCAGAAAGAGTTGGATGTGAACAGAGAATTGAGGGGGTATGTCTTTCAGCACGTCTCTGAGAATATGAATGAAATCTCTAAAGAATAAGATCTGGCTTTTGTTCAGCCACTAGACTTCTTTTAGCATTGTGTTTGGTGTGGTGCTTTTGTATTCCTTGCTCTGTCTCATGTGTTTTCTCTTGCACCTATGAAACGCAGCATCAAGCTCATGATGAGATATTGGCCAGGGGCTGATTGACTGCATGCTTTTAGTAGGCAATTTTGAGTGACTTAAGATTACACTCTAAACTACCTGAGAAATTAAACCTGATATAAAGTTGCTGAAAATGTTAACACTTACAGGAAAGAAGGGGTGAAAGTGAGGCTTGTGTGCATATGCATTTATCTAAAATCTTTGGTACTAAATGAAAACCAGATTTTTTGGTACATATTGCCCTGGAATACTTTGGCTTTGCTTTTATATGAATGATGCAATCAGCATGAAGCTGGAAGAGCAGCTAGTCATACACAGACATTGTTCTTGATCACAGGCTGCAGAATGAACCAGCATCTAATAAATATTTATAAAATAACACTGGATAAACCACACTGGAGGAGGGAGGATGGTGAAGTCCATCTCCTTTTAGGCTGAGGGTCTTGGCATTGGTAACATCTTAGTTCTTTACTATTTTTAAGCTCATGAAAGAGAAACTATATAAGGCAACCACTTCTCACCCTGCCAGTTAGTTAAATAACAAGCAGCACGGTTTTGTTTTTCCTGTTTAGCTTGTCTGTTGTATATCAGCATTAAATTGTCCTTCACAACAGCCTGCAAGTGGCCACCAAAACTGCATGCATCCTTCTGAGAAATCTGAATCTGTGATACCAGCAGCTGAAGGCACTGGACAAAAGCAGTTATTTCGCACTGCAGAGGGGCAGAGGCTGGTATGGTCTGTGTTTATTGTATGGTTCACAATTCCTTAAAATGAAAGGACTTAAGTTCATAGAATCACAGAATGGTAGATGTTGGAAGGGACCTTTAGAGATCATTTAGACTAACAACCCCCTGCAGAAGCAGGTCTACCTAGATCACGTCACATGGGAACGTGTCCAGACAGGTTTTGAAGATCCTCAAAGGAGGAGACTCCACACCCTCCCTGGGCAGCCTGTGCCAGGGCTCCCTCACCCTCATAGTGAAATAGATTTTTTTCCTTATGTTTAAGTGGAACTTTTTGTGTTCCAGCTTCATCCCATTACCCCTTGGCCTGTCACTAAATATAACTAAATAATATAACTAAATATAACTAAATATAAATATAACAGAAAAAAAGGATGTCTCAACCTGCTGACATCCACCATTTAGATATTTGTAAATATTACTGAGATCCCTTCTCAATCTCCTCTTAACAACCCCAGTTCCTGCAGCCTTTCCTCCCTCAACCTGCTGGCCACACTCTTCTTGATGCATCCCAGGATGCCATTGGCCTTCTTGGCCACGAGGGCACATTGCTGGCTCATGTTCAGTTTATTATCAACCAGCACTCCCATGTCTCTCTCTGCAGAGCTGCTCTCCAGCAGGTCAATCCCCAGCCTATACTGGTGCATAGGGTTGTTCTTCCTCAGCTACAGGGCTCTGCACTTGTCCTTGTTGAACCTCACGACGTTCCTCTCTGCTCAACTCTCAAGCTGGTCGAGATCCCACTGAATGGCAGCACAGCCTTCTGGGGAATCAGCCAGTCCTCCCAGTTTGGTATCATCAGAGAACTTGCTGAGGGTACACTCTGTCCCCTCATCCAGGTCATTGATGAAGATATTGAACAAGACTGGCCCCAGAACCAATCCCTGTGGAACTCCACTGGCCACAGGCCTCCAACTCATTTCAGCTCCATTGATCACCACCCTCTGGGCTCTGTCATTCAGCCAGTTCTTGATCCACCTCACTGTCCCCTCATCCAACCCACACTGTCTGAGCTTTCTGATGAGGATGTTGTGCTGAAGTCAAGGTAGATGACATATGCTGCTGTGTGGATGTTGTAGGACAGTAGGGTATCCCAAAAGGCACTGCCAGGAGCCCCTAAGTAGACACTTATTTAGGCAAATAAATTGTACCTTCAGTTTACTTAATAGGCTACTCAAAGTATTGAACTTCAGGCACCAAGTTTTGGTCACTGTGATTCTTAAATAAGAGCTTCAACTTCTCATTTGCCTATACAAAATACCCATGTTCTCAATGTGTGCATCTAAATTCATCTGTCATAAGTGTATTGCTTCAAAAAAAAAGTATGTATGACTCTCCCGGTTAAGTACAGAAGCTCTTGTAGGAAGCCAAATTGATCAAAGATTATGAGAAATAATTTTTTTGTCTCTTGTGTAAGGACTTGTATCTGTGCTGCCATACATTAGTATGGAATATTTCAAGACTAAATCAGAATGTTCTCAGAAAACAAACAAGAACAAGCATTTTAGTGCCACGTGTATTAAATCACTTTGTGGCATTTCAGCTTCCCAGATTTGTACTCCTATCAGTCTTACAAAGTTTCTGTGGGGTTTGGCAACATGCTACATTTCTCAGTTGAATTACGATGCTTAATGCAAGACTGGTAAACAGCTCAAATAGGCAGGGCTTTGATTTATGAACTGCATCAGTATGGTAATGAGGATGTAGGCTGGGCAATTAGTTTTAAGTTGTATAAGCTCACACTAGCTCTTGATATTATGGGTACAAAGGTTTGTCAGAACACCTCTCAGTTCAGTATTTCAGAATCCTCTTGTGTCTTGATATCTATTAGACCAGAACTACAGCAAATTAAAACTTCTACTACACCTTCTGAATTGAATATCACTAAACCATTTGTATGAAAATGTCATCAGTAAATAGATGCATCCATTTAAAATGCTACTTTGCATGCTTTCTCTTTTTCAATCCAGGGTGGGCTTTGGACTCCAGCCATGTCTTTATCACCTTCTCTAATTGGTGTCTGTAATGAATGTTAAAGAAACAGGACTCCTGCAAAAAATGCCTATTACTACAGAGGCCATGCTGGAGGGCAGACTACACCTCTCAAGACTTGCTGGATGCCTGAGATATAAATGGCAGCAAAGAAGGACTGTGTCAGCTGCAATGGAGAGAAATTAATTGAGAGAGACCAAAAGTTATTTTTGAGGAACCTCCTGTGAAACTGTATGTGCCAGAAGGCCAAGGCAAATCCTGCTCAATCAGTCTTGGTCAAGCAGGTTTTTTTTGGTAAATGAACTTTTCCCTCAAAACCAACACATTTTTTATGTGAAAAAAAAATCTGTTGGGACCTATTTAGTTCTTTTGAGTAATCTATTTAAATTTTCAGAGGTTTCAGAAATAGAATCAAATGTAAATGTAAATGTATGGAGAGACAGAGGTAGAGATATAAATATAAAAACATAAAAATAAATATAGACACATAAGTATAAATATAACATGCTCTGATGAGTACTTCAGGATTTTCAATCTTTATCTTTCTTGGTTACCCATTTAAATATTTTAAAAGTTTATTATTAAGTATTAATAATTTATTTTTTATTTATTAAGTATTCAGTTAATTTGAAAGAAACTCACTTTTTTTTTAATTCTTCTTTTTTTGAAGGGTAAGTTTATGGGGTTTTTCTCCTAGGCAAACTCAAAACACTCAGCAATATTTAATGCCAGCTGCTTTAGAGATGTCCAAAGTTTTATTTATGTACAGAAGGGTTTCTTAAGCCAAGGTGCATATTTGAGACTTGAATATCTATTTTGAACAAATTTCCTGTTTGTCTTTCTGCTTTTCAGTTGTTTCTTCTCCTCCGTTTTGAGATCTTTGGTCTTCAAGCTCTGCCTGGACATGTACCTATGCAACCTGCTCTAGGTGAACCTGCTTCTGCAGGGGGGTTGGACTAGATCATCTCTAAAGGTCCCTTCCAACCCCTACCATTCTATGATTTTATGATCTTTCAATAACTACACTCATCTGTTTTTCAGTTACAGTTCTTAAATTCCAGATTTCTACTTGGTGAGATTTCTCGTTGCATTTGCTAAATTAAAGAAACTTACGGTATCAGATGATCTCTTCCCCATAGAAGGAGCCATTCTGGAATTTTATCAAATAGGAGCTGTCCCTTTTGTGGAATAAAGCAGCAAGCAACCACCAATTGTGAAAAGCTGTCCAATTCACTAGTGGATGCTGCTGGAAATTTTAAAGAGTCTACTATATCTGAAACATAGTCCACAAAGAATCAATGAGTTGGATACTTTTTTCCAGAAAGCAATTTGGAGTAGAAAAAAATACATCTGAAACTCTCATTTTATATCCAGACTTAAAGGTATATGAAGGAAAAGTGCAGGAAATTTATTTCTTAACTTGTATAGTTTTCCTTTCCTACATAAGCCACTCCTTTCAAATTTTTAATAAATAAAAGCAAAAGATAAGTAGAAATCTTAATCAAAGGGGATGTCCATTGCCTGGCAGGTTGAAGCTCACACAGACCATGAAATTCAATTATCTGATTCCCATGGAAACAGTATTGATGCAAATTCTGTTACAGAGCACTTTAAACAAACACAATGGTTATTTCCAGCTTCTATGCAGTACACAAACATTCAATCAAACGGTCAATGGCAACCTCTCTCTAGGCAAGGGCCTCTGAAAACCAATCCAATATATTAACGTCTGAGATAGATCGTGTCTTTCATCCTCTTTTTTACATGTGCAAAGTGTTTTAAAATAAGAGAGATTTTCTTTCCTTCAGAGTGCTGCAGATAAGTCACTAATTCTAGTATCAGAGAGGACTGAAATTAGTTGGATTTTTTTCCTTGCTATAAGAAAAAACCTAGTTGCCTAAGTTTCAATCTTCATTCATAAAAATGCCAGCATGTTCATTTGTGCTTTTCATGGAAACTCTGCCTGTACCAACATAGTATGACTTTCAGATCTGTCAGCAAATAAGTTTTTCATGAGTATGAAACTCAGTCACTGTCAGTCATACTAGGCTGAAGTGTTGGCATATATTTGTCTTGCTAGGTATAGAATTTGTTTTATCAACGAGGAACTGATAAATCACCACATTGGTAATTTTTAGTTGAAAAGCAGAAAATGAAGTAAATATGGAAATTAGCTTTCTTGTCAAACAAATGACAGAACAAATGCACTCAGTTTATACTGTCAGTGCCTTCCTACTCTAATGTTCCACACAGTCTAAGGCCAAAGTTTTCTACATTTTCATCATGAAATATCTCAAGAGGATTTGATCTTCAAAAAGCCACAGGCCTCTCTTTTTGACAAATATCAGCCACTTCTAAAGTGTGCCTCTCCAGGGGGATCATTTTTGTCATGATAAACATTCTGATTTCAAAACACCAAGCTCTCTTTGGCTGGTTTTTAAAACACGTTTTAGTCCCTACTGTTCTTCAGAGAAGCTTAAAAATTGTAAGAGACTGTAAGTAATGCAACCTTGTCTCCCTGAGCCAAAGCGATGACAAGGTGAAGCAGCTATATGAAATATGGACTTCCCTGTACACCTCAGCTAGGCATAAATTGCAAACCACTCACACCAGGAAGAGTGACCGTGACAAGAAAAGAGCAATGTCATCGCCTCCAGGCACCCACACCAGGCCACTTACTGCTGACAGATTTCTTGCTGCTGCCTCTCCCTTTCTTTAAACTGCAGCAAATGAATCTTCTTTGTGCCTTTTGGTGGAGGGGAAACGGTGGAATTGGTCTTGTTATCTTTCATCACCACAAGTCGTGTGAATATGTGGCAGTGCCTGCAGCCACAAAGGCACTCTGTATTATTAACTATAGGGCTGCGTAGCTTTAGGCAAGCCCTGCTTTGCAGGATGATGCCCAAAACCAGTGCAAAGTGGAGTTACTCTCCAGCTTTCTTGGGAAAAATAGAGCCTGTTTTGGGAACAAAACCAAGGATGTGTGGTAAGTGGGAAATAAACTGTGCCACTTCCCCCAAAATTATGTCCTAGGGGGTTCAACAAATTCTGGAACAACCACTTCCTCAGGAAATAGGTTGCATGATAAGAAGTTCACGGGCAAATGAGGATTCGTATTTATTTAATATTTCTTTTGCTCCAGTAGATGAAAATTAACTACCTTGTTCAAGGTTTGACTGTGTCCAAATGGATAGAAGATTATAACTGCTTAAATTGCTTATATTCACAACTTCACAGTCTTTACATATTAACCTTTTTCTATCATTTCTTTAACAAAATATTTTTTATGTTCTAAAATCCTAAAATCCCATTCACTAATGGAATATTGTCACATACGCAAATACGTGTTAGAGAGTCTGGGATATATTCCACGTGTGTTTGTTATCATGCACTACAGTCCTCATCCCTTTAAACAGACAGGAGGGCTGTCATGATTTTAGATTTCTAGGAGCTGCCATTGCAGAGAGAGGTTGCCAAGTATCAGACTGAGAGCTGCCTGCACTCCTACATCTTGCTCCCATTGAAAAGTATATGTTTCTATGTAGTTTTTAATGACATAGTTCTACAGTTTTATAGGCCATGGTTTCCTGCTTCACCTGCACATGAGAGAAGTGACCAGGGAAGTGTCAATATAGGAAGGGCAATGGTAAAACAATGGTTTTGGCTGTATGTTGTGATAAATAATTAGTGTTGTTTTAGCATGCTTCTGCGTTAAGTTATTTACAGGTATTTGTGTAATCGTGCAAAAGGCTAAGTTTCCCTTTAATTTTAATCCAGTACCTACCTGGCAGCATCACATTTTTAGTGAATTCTTCCCATAGATAACCTTAAGTAAAGATATGTTAACTTACATAAACAATTCCAAAGATATTTGAAAGTATCCTAAACAAACACAATACCAGTGAGAGTACAGGGAAGAAGAAGGTTTTTACGAGCTTCTGACTCACTTAGATATTGTTGAATTTCCTGGCACTCAGTGCCATGAGTGTCTCTTACTCTGGAACAGCTAGTAGGACACTTTGGAATATCTAAACACAAGGTACTTCTACATTTATCCAGGAACAGTTAAATGTGTTCAATATTTTTTCCTCCCCTCAAAGGAATGTGAAAAATTACTCCTATAGAAATACAGAAGAGCTTAGAAACCTGTTGCAGAAGTACCTGAAAGACCGAAGTGTCTCTGGCCTGAGTAAGCAGAGGTAAGCTGACCACTAGAGATGCAGAGCGAGAAGGCAAATACCTTCAGAAGCCACATCACACGTGAAAGATGAGGCATTGTGTGCTAGGTGTACTGTAAAACTTAGTGTTCTTTGGGGTTAAAACAACTGGAGATTTTCCAAAGTGCTGTTTTTGAAGCCTCTTCTTTGGCTCCTGTGCATCTCCCTTGATATTCTTCACCTTCTTAGTCAGGCTAAAATGCTTTCAAATTGAAAACATTGCCTCTAGAAATTCAGCAAATCTGAAAGTATTGATCTTGCAGAATAAGTTCAAATAGACTGTGACACTGAAATGAACATCTGGCTTTAGAGCCTAATTTATGCTGTCATTTCTTCAGATATTTGCTAAACATTAGCTTTCCCTCTCTTGCAATGTTGTTTTTTCACAAGCTAGAGCATTGTAGACATTAGAGGTAGGTAGGCATGTAATGGGCTGAAGAGACCATAACTTAGCATCTAACAAAGTTAGCTGAAATGGGAATTGCAACTATCTTCCTGCTATCAAAGTCACTTCACATCTTGATAATAAACCAGAGACTTTTAAAGGGACAGTTTGGTGAGGAAGAGAATAAATGCAGTCATTATTTGGTAACACATATGTCAGCTTACCAAAGCCTTCTGTTATCATAGGCTATTAAAAGATAGTGAGCCATAAGATTTGTATACCTTTTTTATCAGTCTTTTCCAGACTCTGGAAAGTTTTTTTATATATGATTTGCATTATTAGGCTGTACTGTTCAACCCCACCTCTGTCTAAATGTTAGCAATAATAGTCTGCACAAGGGGAAGTTAATGGCCAGAAAGACTAAACTATTAGGGCAAAAAGGATTATGGCACCAATGTCTGTCTGTTACAGGGGTATGAAAAATCATGGAGTCAGAGTAAAAGAAAGAGAGGTTGAAATGTAAAAGCACTAATTCCAAACTTTCCAAAGTTACCCCCAACAAAACATAATTGCTCAGCTCCATTTACCCAATACTTGTCCTCTGCCAGAGACTTCTCTGCCAGTCCTTAGCTCCTCATTTCCACTTATTTCCCCCTTCACATTTCCTGCATGCCCATTTGTCCTACCTATGCCAGACACACCGGCACTCCCGATTTTCCCCTTCTCTTGATGAATGCTCTGCAGTAAATGATACAGGACTATCCTTGTAGCCTTGGTTGGGCAGGCAAAAGGGAGCTGCCCCACTGCAGGGTCTGTGACCTCTCATGAGCTCCAGTCTCAGGGCAGGCTGTGGGCAGGTAGTAGGGAGCCTGGGCAGCTCTACCTTCTGGCAAGCTGATTGTCAGGCTCTGGTGATTCCTGGAGCATGCATTTGTAAGCTTGTTGTACATGAGCAACTCATCTGGTATTAGGCCTTTTGTATCTTTGTCTTGACTTCTAAAGTGAAGGATGAAGATTAAAGGAAAGGATCTGAGGAGCAGAACTGTCTGATACTTTCAGAGAAGGATTTGGTGAGGGCTCGTATGGACTGAAATGAAGGCTTGCTTTCCCAGAGCTGGAAATGCTTTGGATTTTGGGTGAAGATTGATATTTTTGAGCTATATGAAGAGTGACTTGATATAACTCAAAGTAACTCAAAGAGCTACTTTGATTGATCCAACACCTTACTGGCACTTGTCAGAGAATGGGTGAGCTCATACTTTGTAGTGACATGTGGAGCCATAACTCAGAACAGCTTAGAGAGAATTTGAGTCTCAGTGTCACAAACAAACTGCACAGAAAATGTAAGTGGGAGCAAGGAGCAAGGCCTGGGACTCCCCTTTCCAGGGAGGTTCTTCTTGGAACAGGCCAAAGACCCCTGTACCATCTTGCTCACTAACTTTTGCCTGGTAAATCTCACCTCCCTTTCAGTAGTGTTTGGTGCTGGCAGGAGAACTGTGCTATGCCAGACTATGTTGCAGCTTGGTGGCTGATGGATTTTCCTGAAAAGTACAGATTTACAGTGTTTTAGATCGAGGGTCTAGAAAGCCAACGTTCCAGCTCCTTCCTGGGCAATCAATGAGAAACCTCTTATGCTGTTTCTAATTGGAGTATCATCTCTTCTGGGTTAATGGGTCCATCCACTATAAATGTCATTAATCAGAAAATCTGTTCCCAGGAAACAAGGTCCTGCTGTACAGCCTACGGGTCACTATGCAGAGTTTGCCATGGGAAGAAGGAAGGAGGGTGTGCAACAATCCCAAGCTCCCACAAACAGAACTGAAAATGAATCAAGGTGTTGATTGCTGCTGGCTTCAAGTCTTTCTGCCAATCAGGCCTGAGTTTCCACACCAGGCAAGCCAGCAGGTCTGGTTTTTTTGACTTAAAGTAGAATGGAAGCCAAAATATAGGCAGCATTGGTAAACCCGGAGGTCAAAAGTGAGGATACATAGAAGTTGAGTTAATCTCAAGTTTGAATCTAAAAATGACTCAGAAGCAGGACTTTGGATTTAGCTGACATGCATAGGGAGCTTCCCTATTAAAGGGAGTTAAAAATTTGTCAGTGCCAGGGGGCTATTGTGACAGAAGAGTTGCTTTAGCCTCAAAATGGTGATTTGTATCAATGCTCTGCCTCCTGATAAGGGAACACCAAAGCTGACTCAGAGAACTCTGAGTTGGGACTTTGCCCAGAGGAATAATATGAATCACCTAAACCACTCTTACAGCTCCTTCTGTCAGTTTACTGAAAGCATCATATCAGCAGTAGGATCTGTGGTTTAGAAAATGTGGCCTAAAGCAGGATTTTTTTTTTTACCTCTAAGTCAATACCTTAAAAGAAGCAGAGTATCTTTAAGAGTAGGTTGATGTGGATTAAAAAATATCACTAGAATTCTTGATATATACCTCTTGCTCTTTCTGGGTAACAGCTTAGAGAAAGGCAAGCTTCAAAAACCATGATTTTTAAGTGATGAAATCTCTGCTTCTTCACTATCTCTTTCTGTGACTCCTCCTTTGACCCGAAGGAGTTGTGGCAATATAAAAAAAAGTTATTTATATTGTGGAAGAGACAGGGCACCATATAAATAATAAGATTTTTACTGTGCAAAGTGCAGTAAATTCACAGGAATGAGTCTCCACTCAAGGAAATCGCAGTCTATACCTCTGAATATGACATGACACAAATAACTATGGAAAGCACAAACAGGAAGGTGGATTGTAGTGAGCATATTTAAACACAAATATTGGCCAGCCAGCCCCCAGAGGCTCATGAAGCAGTAGAAATACTGATACCTCACAGAATGCTAATTTTACAGTCACAGCAGGGATTGTTTTTTAAAAACCATAAAGTGTTACAGAGCTCTGTCTCAGTACTAAAAAGACATTAGGATGTTGTGACTTTTTAGCCACCCTAAATTCAGGTGGAATCAAGAAGTAAAGAATAATTTTGGAAGATCTTCTTTTTGGAAGATCACTTAGCTAGTTAGTTGCTTTTCTTTACACTTTCTTTATGCAAGTTTGACATAGGGGAGATTTGAGTTGCTTTACTCATCCAAACTACTTTAGCCATCTAAAGTAAGAATTTTTAAAGTGTTGACAGGTTAATGCAATCCCACAGTTTTCTGTTGCATGTTTACTATCATTGTTTCTTCTACATGGATTTTCAGTCTATTTTGAAGATTAACGAACCATTTATTCTCAGACAGAAATTAATTAAAACCCATTCATTCAAATGACAATAATTTCAGCTGCTCAAGGTCATTCTCCATGTTTGTTCCTCTTTCCCAACATTCTATAAAGTACTAAGAAATCCCAAAATACTCTATCACAATTACAGGGAAGAAACATGAAGGAAACAAGAGGAGAGAGAGGTGTACGTAATTTTTAGAACACTTTTCACATTACAACTTCTGGAATTAAGTTTTTCATAAAATTTAAACACAAAAGCCTGTGCATTTCACACTTTATCTTAATAATTTGTTCCTAGAAACAGGACTGATTTTTATCCTCAGAGCATTTTGTGAAGTAATTCTCAGTCTGTCACCATATTTATTCTTAAAAAAACAAAAGGAAAATGCTCTCCAGAGAGATACAATTTGTTTTGGAAAATAAGACCTCAACAAACTTCTTTTGCTAGCATAACATAAAGCAATTTACTGAGTGAAACAAGCTATATGGGCAAAGGGAACTCTCTGCTATAATAACTGAATGTAGAATTTCTTCCATGAGAAACCTCTTGGTTAGAGGTGTGATTCTCCTCCATTAGCTACTCTGCTCTCATTTAATGTTGTTATTGAAGACAGCTCTTCAGATGATACCACACCAAAGAACAGCAACAAGAACAACAAAGGATTAAACCCAGCTCGTGGTTTGCTCCAAATCACTGGCTGAATCAGAGCAAAACAGATTGCTGGGGTGTGCCTCCGTCTGAGGCTCCCAGTCTTGGCTTGGCATGTTTATGGCTGTGCTGTCTGGTTATATTTTGTTAGAGTTGATGAATATAACTACATCTTATAGATATATCATCTAATAAAACAATCCACAACAGTACCCTGAACTTTTTGTAAAAAATGTCATTGTTGCATTATTCATTTTATTGACTAGTGCACCCAGGGATTTAATCTATCTGAGCTGCAAAACAAAATAAAAAGCACTAGATTTTTTGGTATAGCTAGAAGACTCAGCTGAGGAAAGATGTGGGGAGATGGGATGGAAGCAAAACTAAAGCTCCTTGAAGCATTTTATTAAAAAACAAACAAACAAAAAATTTAGTTAAACTGTGAGGAAAACGATTTCCCACAAAAAAAACTCCAACTCCAAACCCATCAAAAAAAATCCCAATTATTTTGAAGGAGGAAAAATTTAGAAATGTTAAAAGTATGTTTATGTTTGATATCACTACTCTCACATGCTGTAATATGACATTATAGTAGTTCTTCTTTTATGTTTGAATTAATTTAGGGAAGCATATTGCAAACATTTATAAAATGCCATATCCGAAATAAGATAAAATAATATGAAAAGATGGAAAAATGATTTTAAATATGAATTCTTTCAAGAATCACTGTTTTGAAAAAATTTAAAAAACTGATCCCATCCTGAACTGCAGTGAAATATATTTTAAAATGCTAAAATTTCTTGCAAGATATGAACTATGATTTCTGCTATGCACCAGTCCAAATCCCAGAGAAAATAGTCTGTGTTCTAGAAAATTCTTATAAATTGTCAACATGTATAACAAAGGATTATTAACCTCATTTTAAAGTTTATTATCAGTCACAGATGTTGGTCTAAAGAGATACAGATTAAAAAACCTGAAGCTAGTAGAAGGTCTTAGTTTTGCTTACTGAATCTTCCTTGGGATGGGAGTGTCATGGAAAGTCCTTCAGAAGACAAAACTGTTGAGTATGTGTGGCTACAATTATGGCAATTGGGATAAATTTTTCCTAAATTTGCAAACATACCTTGTGAAAGGACGCCGAGCATCCTGACCAGCCACCCAGACTTACTCTATAGTCCAAGCTTAGGAAGAGGACCCATTAGGCACAGTTCGTGTGATCAGTCTTCAATGTTTCCCTCAAAATGAACTGCATGGTAGAAGAGTCTATCTCTTTCCAGAGACAAGAGAAGGAGCATAGGATGACCACTATAGGCCTAGAGGAGGCTGAGGGAAGACATGATCACTCTATACAACTACTTGAAAGGAGGTTGTAGTGAGGTGGTGGTTGATATCTTTTCTCTAACAATGAAGGGAAGCTTTAGATTGGAATAGGCTGCCCAGGGAGGGGGTGGAGTCACCATCCCTAAAGATATTTAAAAAACACATAGATGAGGTGCTGAGGGGTATGGTTTAGTTTAGTGATGTGTAGAGTGTAGCACAGAGATATTAACAGAAAGAACTGCTGCCTTACTCACAGAGTAAATAAATAATCTCTGAATACTGCTTAGGAAACTGAATCATGAATGTAGACTGTCTAAAATAAAAATTTGTTTATTGATGCCCCATAAATCCCACTTAAGTCTCACATTAATGTTTTCTTTGAGTAGCTTTTTCATTAGGAGACGATTAAGTGGATGGAAATAGGAGACAAAAAAAGATACTCAGCTTGCAAAGGGTCAGAGCAACGTCCCAGGTGCCTCCATGTGTCCTGGCATTTTTCAGTCAGAGGCACCAGCTGAAATTGGGCCAACTCCTGCACAGACTGATTCAAAAGCTTAAAACCAAACCATTGCAAATTAGCAGAGAGATATAATTTTCTTTTTTTAAGGGAGCCTAAATTCCTGCTTCATGTGCTCTACTCAGTTTCCAGATTGGATCTTTTGTTTTTTCCCTACTATAAAAAAGAAAAGGGTGAATGAGATGGAATGCTCATTTATGCCAGTACCATGTGACTATTTTGAATGTCACAGAAACTTTACTTTTTACCTGTCAGAAATTCATCAGAATTGTGAGGTATTTGCTGTGTTCTTCTGCAGTGCAAGACCACAGAGGGAGTCATACCATTGTGCAAGATCTACAATGCTATGTACATAAATCTTTAAGGCATCTAATGAAAAAAAATCAGTCATATATTTCTTACTGTTAGCCTTTAAATATTGCCTCTATTTTTAACAACCAGAAGCTCAGTTTTGAAGAATCTCTCCCCTAAAATAGCACAGTAGATTGAGACACCAAACAGCACAGAAAATGAGCCATTTGTGACTGACAAAAACCATCAGTGGGGCAACCTGATCACACTGCAACAGTAGTAAATTGGTTCCTGCATCTAGTACTGGCTTCTGCTACCTTGTATATCAGATTATTACATATACAGAGAAGCCTTCTGCTGAGAGAAATACACTTCATTTTCAGCCCATGACCTCGTATTGTACCCTTTTGTTACAGATTCAGACCTAGTTCTGTGCTTATCCCCTTAGGTACTTGTAAACTGTAATTAAATCCTATCTCACCTGCTCCTTTTTCACGGCCCAACATGTTAAGTACTTGGAGCCATTTCTTCAGAAGATGTATTCTCCCATCTCTAAATTAGCCTTGCTCCCTGGACCCCTTCCAAACCTTCCTTAGGGAATGCACCAAATTACAAACCTCCTGAAAGACTGAGAAGTCTAACGGGACTGCACATGGCACAATAATCGGGGAAGACTGGCTTTAAAGGATATGACTGGGCAGGTTAAAGTCAATGGAAATTCAAGTGGAGAGATGAGAGGATCAAGGTTTAACAGTCTGAATGCAGTATGTGGCCTACAGACATTAGCAAGGATTCAGGCAGCATCTGTTCAGATCCTAAATCTAGGGCTAAGTTTCACTGGTCTACATGCATTTCAATATCTGGTGTAAATCGTTCTAGCTGCGGGGAAGACCGTGGAGTAATTGGGATATGCTCTAAGTGATGAGTAGCTGGAGGGTGACACCTAAGCACAAATAAGATGCTACAGGGAAGGAAGACAGCAAGGGTACATGCCCCAGAGGCTGGGGGGCGGTAGCAAAGCAGAAGCAGCTCTGAAAGAGCTTAAACCAGAAGTGTAATTTGTCCTGAAAGTGAAAGAAATGTTCTGCTTGACTATGTCTGGTTGTTTGGTGATTGTAGCCAGCACAATGACAGTCACTGTGATGTGTTCTTCTGAATAGTCTCTTAATAATAGCTGTGTGACAACTCAAAAGTGACATTTCTCATATATGACACTTGATAACATCAACTTTGCTACACTAATACACCTGTTTCTCTAATATCCAAGTCTTTCAGACATCTGAGGAATGATGTCTGCCTAAAAAGCAAAGCAATTTCTGTGCTATTTGTCAGAAGACTTTGCACTTTGTTTTCCACAGAAAATGAGATTGTCCTTTCTGTGTCACAGGACAGTTCTAAGCCTGAGAAGAATGTAAAACATAAAGCTAAGGGTTAGAAAACAGATTTCAGTATTTGTCCATTTATCCCATGTAAATATGTCTAATAAAAAAAAAATTAAATAAAATTAATTTAAGAAAGTGATACTGAAAATCTGTCAGGTCAGGAAGTTCAGAAACACATTATTCAAAGGCTTTTCCTGTAAGAAGTGTAATCCTAGGACTAGGTAGCACGTTTCCAAAAACTGCGGAGCTCTGTGAATGTTACATATCAAGAATGTTACATATCACTCCTTAAAATCCCCCAGTGCATATTCTGCTAGGGATCCCTATAAAATAAGTGTCAAATCGGATTATTTTGTGTATCAATCATGCTCCCTTTATAAAAGACCTTGGCCATGGATCTTCTAGTCTTGTTTAGTCTTTATATGAGAAGTGTATACTTGAACTCTCTCCTTCCTTCTACCTTTTTTTCTGCTTTCTGCAGTTTTTATTCCATCTCCTTCCTTTATATTATTGATGGGATGAAGAAATACAGTGTAAGTCAATACCAAGACAGTATTTCCTTCCAAATTTCTGCTGAAATGTTGTTCATTTGCCTGTGGTGTCTCGTACCTAGCAACCAGCTAATGACATGATTTTTTAAATGTTAAAGTAAAAAGTTCAGGTAATGAAACAAAGTCCAATTCATGGGATTGCTGTCAAAGGGTTGATGATTTTGCAAAGGATTAACATGTGCAGAATACCACTACTGGCTTTATTTACATGTTTTAGACAAAATGGGAGAGAACTGCTGAAACCTCCTGCATGAGTGGCAACCATCACAAAATCTCTTGTAAGAGATAGACCTTATTTGAAGAAGCTTGCAATTCAAACATGCAAAACAAGAGTTAGGAGGAAAAACAGATACAGAAAACTCAAAGTAAGGCAGCAGGTATGTGTAGATCCAGATCCTGTTGTTATTTGGGAACATTCAAGAGCTCCAAGTCTTAAGTTATTCTCACATAAGTACAAGCAGAGAAGTAGCAAATTAAGGCAACCAAAGTCATTATCACTAAATATAAAAAATGTTAAAACCCAAAGATTTTTTGTCATTATTTAAATGAGTTTTTAACATGCCTTTAACAGGCTCTGCAAGGCTACCTGGCAAGTCAGTGGCAAATCCAGGAGTACTACTTAGGAAGCCCAAACTTAGACAGTCCATGCTGCTCGTGAATGTGTCTTGCTGCCACCTTCTTAACTTAGTTCTTTGCTGCTCTCTCCAAAGTAAATGCAGGATTCAAAAGGAGAGCACAATGATTGCATGCTACGTTGATGTAAAGCTTTCTCCTCTGGTTTTCTAAAACTACTTTTTCATTTTTGTTTGTTAAAAGAATCAACAGACAAGAAAATGTGTTCTGTTAAAAGATTTCTAGGGTGTATGTATGGCCTGTTTAAATAACCTTTTTCCCATCTTCTTTGTAATCAGAGGATTTGAATTCTAATGCAAAATGTTCATGCTAGAACCTGATTATATCCCAGAGCTACAAATCTGAGTGGCATCAGTCCATGGTATCTGACGGTATTTGCCAGAAACATGTCAGGACTCCCCTATAGTTCAAATCTCCCCATAAATTCTACACTTACACAACACGGGTGACCTCATACTCAAAGCATGCCTTAATGATCAAGCAAGTGGAAACGTTCAGTAAATACACTGAATGTTTGACATTGTTATCAGTGGGTGTTCCCCAGGTCTCTTGTGAAACAATTCCAAGATTAAGGCAAGGCCAAGAAGTGTCAGCCAAGTGAAATCCTTAAAAGTTACTTAAAAAAAATTAAATTTTTCTTTGCTAATATTCAGCAAAATACTTCTTAGAGAAGCATTGGCAAAAAAAGAAACCCATGTATTTTTTGAACAGTGAGTTATTTGCTTTGCTTTGACTTATCTTCTGTTAAGTCATTGCTACTGATGTTACGAAGCTAGGGGAAGTATTCCAGCCTCCAGAGGAGTTCTGAGAAATGGAGCATTTAAAAGTCTATACAATCTTTTATAAAGTCCATTATAAAAATGATGCTTAATATGGACAACTATTCCAGCCTTTCAGCTTCTCTAAATCTGGCCTTAGAAATACTCCCAATGAAAAGAAGGCTGATTCCCAAAAGCAGAGGGCAGTGCCCTCTCTACAGCACACAAAGGACTTGGCTACTTCTACTGATTTCCACATGAGCAGGAGGCATTGATGTGCTATAGCAACACAGCAGAGGGAGAAAGGAGGAAAATCAGAAAGAAAGACAGATTTTGAAATTATTTCTGTTTCTCTGTTTTTCACTTTAGAAACTATGTTGCATTTATGTATAAATGGGTTCTTTCTCACACTGAGTGTCAAGTGACAACTTACATTAGACCTGTAGGGCAGCCTCTTAGGCCCCGCTGGCAGTGGGGGGCAATACATGTAGCTTTAATGGCCTAAGCAGCACATAAAAGAAACATTTAATAACTTTGTGTCACAATTTTCATGCTTAGCATTCCTTTATTTTGTAGTGTTGTTAGGAATTAAACTCTGGCTCTGTGAATATTTTACACACCTGATTATGTACCTGATTAGCCTGCTGAAGTGAATGGGACAACTCAAATGCTTTAAGTATATGTACAAAGAATACACAGGGCAAGGGTTGAGTCTGGAAACTTCATGTTCATATATCTTATTTCAATACAGACACATAAAAGAGACTTTTTTTAAACAAAAAGGTCCCATAGCTAAACCAACAGCAAGAAGTGCAAAGCAGATTTCCTAAACTGCTGGTTGGCACTCAGTCAAACACATTGCCTGGTTACTTTTGCACTGAAACAACTTCCATCAAATAATTCACATCCATAAACTAAAGAACATAAATGGAACACCACAAATGACAGATTTGTGATGGCCTGAGCTGAAAGCAACTTACTGCCTGGGATTAGAGGTACCTGTATGACCCTACATGTTGGCTATAATCCTGTTCAAGGTGGTGGTAAAAATGATGGATTACATGCACATGTTTATGCACTACATTACTGAGTAATGAGCTGCACTGTACTACATGTTTTGCCTCCAGGAACATCTACTTAAGTCATTCTTTTCTCTTGTCTTTTCTGTAGAAGAATATAATAATAGTTTGATAACCAATACCTCTGGTTTCAGGGATTGTGCCTAATCTTTAATCTCAATTACTATGTGTAAAATGAAATACAGCAAAATGGTCCAAGGGTTCTAAGGACAAAAAACCTCCGTGAACATTCATTGGCAGAAATTTCCCACTTTCCCTTCTTACCTCTGGATTCAAAACCTCACTGTGTCAATGAGCGCATTCACAAGTAAACAAATGTGTTTACTTGTGCAATATCTGTCTCGATAGTGAGTGCAATATCCTTCCCAATAGTGTCTGTGTTTTCAGCTCTGTTATTCCTCTTTCATGGCCTTAAACTAATCTGCACTCCAGGCCTGTTTTTCCACAGTCTCCAAATGCCTAAAGAAATAGAAAACCATTTGAAGGGATGTGCTAAGCACCTAATCAAATTAAGATTGTCCCATTTGCTTGTGTACTTCAGAAGTGAACTAGCAAACCCTGCCAATGAGGGAAAATTTAAGGATTTATCTAGGAAATGAGCTGAGCCTGGACCAAGAAATGCGTGGGCTGACATTTGTTCCTGTCCTGGATCTCACGGCACTGAAGAGGCATTATAAGCACCCTGATGCAATTCTGTGGCCTGAGGTAACTTTTTTATTCCTTAACAAAGATAAAGCTAATTTTAATGACAGGGGTTTTTTTTTCAACTTAGGGACTTCAGGAATAAGTGATATCAGTTGTTTTGTGACAGATAATGGCCCAGTAATGGTTTTTAATGTGGGTAAGAGGCTATATAACAAGAAACTGAAAATACGTTTATCCTATTGTAGCTAATGCCAAGGATAAAATCCTCTGTGACTCCTCTGCGTGCACGCAAACCAGATGCTGACAGGCCCAGCTGCAGTCCCCGTTTCACCAGTTGATCCAATTCGTCCTCAGTGAGTAATTGTGTCTTGTCTTCTTTCTAATCTAATTCCATCCATTATCCAAGATGGATAATTTCCAGGGGTACAGTACAGGGACCGGAATGTCTGCAAAGAATAAAAACTGAGCAGATCTACTTTCTGATAAATGCAGCCCACGACTCTTCTGCCTACGCTTCTTCCATCTGAGTAGATATGCATGTGCAGAGAAGGGGAAAACTAGAGACACAAGCCACTACCTGAACATCCAACATTCATGTATCCCACATGGCAAAATGAAGGTATAGCCTGCTGGTGGTGATGGTGTGCTAAGACCACTGCCTATAGCACGAACCCATGTGTTTGCCTGCACTCCACCTGTCCACATCTCTGTGGTTTTGCCTTTGTGTTAGACAGGAAGCTTATTCTGCTTATTATTTTTGTTGTGTGCCTGTACAGCAGCCAAAACAGGGGAGTCGTGGTTCAGAAAGGGTGTCCATGCCAAAAGGTAGCATGAATTAAAATGTATCTGTATAAAAAGGACATATATTAGGTTATTGTCTACATGAGGTAAAGCAGCCTAGCAGGATCAAATTTGCCACATCTTGAGGAGCAGAAGTCCACTCTCTTGAGCACTCTTCTCTCCTCATATCTGTCTCTAAGCCCCCTGGGGGCAGAAGGATGTCTTAGCAGCTTCTCAGGAAATGCCTTCCATCACAGTGTCTCAAAAGTCAACCCAATGTTTTAACTGGGCAGTGACTTCATTTGGAACTGTACATGAAGGAACAAAAGTTAAGATAGCTCCTTGTCTCCAGGAAAAGAAGAGTAAAATGAAGAAGCAAGGAGTCTGCTTTTCCAAAGGTGTAAATCAGCCTTTTAAACTCATAGCCCCAGAGAACTTCATATGCTATCCATAAAATCAGATTGGATGTTTTTTTAATTCATCAGCATTCATAGAATCACAGAATCATAGAATGGTAGGGATGGAAAGGACCTTTAGAGATCATCTAGTCCAACCCCTCTGTGCCTGACTCATCATAAATCTTAATATGTAAATCACCCAACTATATAGGCTTCAGCACATTCAGAGTTCACACTGATTTTCATATAGACAGTCAGACCATTCCCAGTTTAGTCATTATCACTGTTTCAAAGGGTATACACAGAGTCAAAAATGTGCCTCTCACTTCCAGTCCTCCACCAGCAGCCTCAAACGCTGAAAGCTGAAGGTGAGTTTTAGGCCCTGGGCTGCACTCCAGGTGCAAGCCTGGGTGCAGTATGGACACTGCTGCCCTCTCCCCAGCTGAGGGGCACTGAGCTATAAATGCCCATTAAGTGCTTGTGCCTTAAGCCCACCTTATGGTTTGGTTCCCTCAGGAGACTTATTTGGACATTTAGGACTCTCTGTGCTGACTTCTGAATCACAGAGAGGTTCTGGTGGCCAACGTTACCATGGGCATTGAGCAGATGCACATCTCTGTGCAAGCAGTATCATGTGGACACAGAAACACAGCTAATACATGGTTTGAACCAGTTTCTCTAAGTTTGCAGCTCAGGTCCATACCCTTGAGCCCATGTCAGGTACAGAGTCAGACAGCAGCGTGCATTTTTAAGACAGAGTTTGTTATACCAGTTTAGGTAATTTAAGGCTATTAAGGCCAGGGTGCTGTTGGGCTCATCTCACAGAAGGCAGCAGTATGATGGAGCATAAAAACACACCACTGACACAAAAGCAGACAGAAGTTAATTCAAAAAACAAAGCTAAACATCTGCTCCAAGAACTATCTCTCTAATGCATGGATGGGAGCACTAAAGTTTGAAACATTATGGAGTGTTTAACCAGTACTACACCAGCTGTTAGACATTTTTGGCAATGGTGTAGATATTATCTGGCAAGTTCTCGTGAGCAGCTGACAAGAATGAAGAGTGACAGATATAAGAAACAGAAAGTGCCAGCCATATGGCATGAATGTTATGCTAATGTTTCAGGTGTCAAGCAGTAGTCGCTTGTGTTTAATTTGGGTGGGCAAAATTTATACGGGTTTTAATGATTACACAATGTTATACACAATTACATTTACATCTCCATATTGTTACAACTGTAATTTTGCCATTTAACAGTAATAGACACTGCACTAAATTTATCCACTTAGAAGCAACGTTGTTATCTTTATGGCTTTAATAACACATTTCCACCTCACAGGTGGAATATTTATCCCTACAAGCAGAGCTGCTGCAGTTCAATGGCTACACGTGTGATCTGGTCTGCAAGATGTTGCTGGCTGATGCTGGAGTGTTGGGTTATTTGGTGAATGCTCACAGCCCACGAGAAATGCAGCAGCCAAGGTGTTTATGGGTATGTCTCCACAAAAATCAATGATGTTGATTTGACCCCCAAACCTCTTCATGCTGCTGCTCGTGTTGTATTTACGATGTGTTTTCAAAGAAGGGGCCAGCCCTTGCCCTGCTCAAAAGGCAGGCCTCATGGCAGATAGGCTATCTGAGCTTCAGGCACTGAAAATGAGCCCCACGGGCCTCTTGGCACACCAGGCTTCCTCAAAGGACCGGCTGCTAAGTTGTTTTACAGACTGCTTGCCACATCAGAACTGGATTTCATCCCTGAGAAGTGGAAGCAGAAAAGCCTGGCAACATAAAATTGTATGTCCTGCTTGTGTTGTGTCTCACTTGAAGAAGCTCAGATCACCCTCACATCTCTGATGACAAAGGGAGAGGAAAATCCACCCAAAGGGCTGGGATTGTCAATAGCTGGCTGACATAGGCAAGGCATAAAAATATCTGTTTTGTGGGAGAAGTCCTGTTCAGTTTGGGATGAGGTTGCATCTCCATCACTGCACAGAGCAGTATGTGACAAGTGTGACATCTGTGCTGAGGCACATCCCGTGGCTGGACTGACTGAAGGTCAGCACCACCCCTAGTGTCTGTTTTGCAGAAGGAAAAAAGAAAAAGAAAATAAAAATGAAGGATGGGGATGAATCAAACAGCAGCAAAGGTCTCACTAGGTACGAGGATCTAAACAATTTTGCCAGAGAATCGGCTTGATGTGGAGGTTCCTTTCTGTGACCTTCTTTACATCCATGTAAAAGAATTAAATAGTACAAAAAATCTCATTTTAACCACATTTGTGGGGAAAGTCTTCACTCCTTGTGGCATTATATGGTGACACACAGATATAATCATCATAGGCCACGTTGTGTTACGAAGAGTGGAGTCAAACAGACTCAGAACAAGTGGGAACATTCCTGGGAAAGATGCAGGTGGGTCTGGGAAGTCTGGATGATCCCTGGCTCTGAGAGGAATTCCTGTGTCTTGCAAACATTCCTGGATATATTTGTGATTCATCTCTTTGCTGTGCTCTTGAGCTACACTGAAGATTAAGTAGATAGATAGAAAATGTCTGCCTGGTCCCACCTGCCACAGTTGCATATTAAGCTGATGGAGGATATATTTACTTTAGCAGAAGTACTTTCTGTCATGAATGCACCAAAAGATAGCTCAGATGTTGCAAGACAGGCTGAATATCTGCCTGGAGATAAAAGTTGTGCCATTCTCTGACAAACTTCTAATTACAGAATCTCACTGAAGGGCAGGTTGCCCCCCTGTGTGTCTCTGAGAGTGGTCTTACTGGCTTGATAACATTTCCATTGCCTTTAGATGCAGCTCACACTTTCCAGATTCTTTGCGAGCAGCACCTTCTGCTTCCTCTAGCAGGCTTGGAGTCTAGCCAGCTCTGTAAGTCTCCTGTAAGCTCTCGCAGCCCACTAGGCCTCTCAATTTACTGCCTACCTGGCACCCTAATATCATGACAGTGAGTCTGCCTTCTCTTGGCTGCTGTACTGTACTCCTATGCATGTGAGGCAGAGTAGCTTTCTCAATGTTTTTATTTCCTTGTTTTTCTAAAGGGCATAAGTAAGTGCTTTCACAAGTGCAGGCTGGCTTGTTTGTCTTTGAAAATCTTTGGGCCAAGTCTGCATTTCATTTTTCTGTCTAGAGTTTTGCACTTCAAGAGGATTAGCTCACAATGTTTTCAAAGCAATATTCAAGGTATAATTCATATTAACACAGGACTGATGCTAGTACACACACAGCTTTCATGTTAAGCTCTGGAAGCTGCATTTCTATATGTAGAGAGCAGCTCTGGTCATAATGCCAAGCACAATAACAATTAGAAAAGGAGGAAAAACATTGCCCTCTAATTATCCCTTAAGTGCTCCAAAGGCAAAGTAAGGGTAGCATTTAAGCATAGCCAGAAGTGAGCCTGAAGCCCTTTAAGTGGAGCTAGGATGCAGCAGCCTCACAGTATGTTTCTGTGCTTGCAGTTTAGTACATTGCCAGTCTTGCTGTTGCACCAAAGATACTTTAGATCCATATATAAGATAGCAATCATTTAAAGTTACCTGTTTTGTTTTGCTGTGAAAAGGAATGAAGCCGTCCAGTCTCAGTTTGGAGGTGATAACCGACAACTCTGCTGGTAGCAATGACTGTCAGCTCAGTGGTGAAAAAATCAATAGAAAGAAAATGATTTGTGAAGTGCAGCAGAAGGGGTGATCTGCATGGGCACACCTCAGTGCACCTGCAGCACCCACATCGAAGAGGCAGAGACGTGCCTCCTGGCATTCTGTGCCTGATTTCAGGCCATGGGCAGAGGCATAGAGAAGCAGGAACTTGCCGCCCCCTGCGCAGCCCCTGGTGAGGGGGATGTAGAAGAGAAGCAGATGGTGGAGCACAGTGCAGATATGGACAGGCAGGAGCCAGGCAACATGAGTGCTGTTGCTCCCTGCCCTGGTACTTATCCTTCGATTGCCTTGGGGAATGCATTTCACATCTCTGGGTTTCTGTTCCTCCTCCCACCTTTTGTTTGTGATCTTTTCAGAGCGAGACCTTCTCCTAATACATGTTTATACAGTGACTAGCACGATGAGGCCCTGATCTTGCTTGAGGCCTCTAGGCATGACTGAATACAAATGATAAATCATCATCATAAAACAGGACTGCACAGATCCATAACTTCTGTCATAACTCACGGCTGAAGTGTCAGCAGCTCACAGACTCATAGCAAGGTCAGGGAGACCATCAAAGGCCAGCAGAAGTGAATCCACACAGAACAGAGGAGGTGCTGAATGGCTTTGAAACGTTTCTAATATCTATCAGTGCTATATCCATGTCAGTTCACAACTGATTTCCTTTATTGATGTCATCAACAGCGGCAACAGGGCTAAGAAAAGGATTGAGCTTTGTATCACAGCAGAAGGTGACAACGGTCACCAGGGAGCAGACTGGGAGAAAACATACATGTACACTTGGCAGGATCTTCAGCAAAAACATTTATTTGTCCTTTTATGGAGGTATACAAACCAGTATTTGTATGTCTTTTTATTCCCCTCTGTCCCATGAAGAAAGCCGTGGGAGTATCTCTTGCAGGGGATCTCAGTGTCTCTGGAGATTCTCCCTCTTGCCTATGAGTCAGTGCAGATGTACAGGAGGCATCGCTTGACAGGGACTCCCTTGCCAGCAGGAGCTCTTGGGCACAGAGCTGAATTCCTTGACACACCCATTGCTGCTCAAATTGGCACGAGTCAACAACATGCTTTACAAAAGCTGTCATCACACTCTAGGGTTACACTTTTTTTTTCAGTGTCCCCTAACCTGTAGAGGCAAGGAGTTTAGGAGACCCAGAGCACAACAGGAAAGAGTTCACTGAAGGAATGTAAGGAGCTGACGGTACACAACGCAGCAGTTCTGTCCATTCAAAGCAAGTCAAGTAAGCATGCAAATATCTTTAAGCCATTATATCTGCTGACAAGCCATGCTGTGTTTTTAGCCAAAGTGAGATGCTCTGAGAAAATGTAGCTTCAGTGAGCTGCATATCAGATGAAAAAGAAGCATTAGGGAAGGTTCAAGCTGTATTTAATGGAAAAAATATTTTGTTCTTGATGAACTGAAGGATTTATGCTGTTCCTCCCTGTAGCTTCACATCTTCCAGGTAACAAAAACCAGTCTCCTCCTTGTTCCTGAGATTAGAACTTTCAAAATATTTCTAAATATTTCAAAATAAATTTGGTCTTTAAAGTGTTGCCTGCTTCAGGCTGCTGAAGGCTAGCCTGTCTGTCAGCATTGCCTTGATGGCTTATATAACAGGGAATACTGTCTTATTCCCAGTTATGACTGGACCTTCTCTATCAACTCCTATTTGCCATACGAGATTGTTTGCTAGACAATTACAATAAGAATGATTTTTTTTTTGGTCAGAATTCATCTTCTAAAAATGTGAAATTTGGTACTGAGTATTCTAAATGAGAGCAGAGTATTATTCAGTAAGACTGCCAGAATCATACATGCTATTCAAAGAAAGAAATCAGTCCCAGATGCAGACCTTGGTGTATCAGCAATATCAGAATAACTCCTTTTTTAACCATCTCTGTGGAGTAAATTTCTATAACTAGGATGAGAATTGGGCCAAACAGCTTTTTCAGAGCTGACAGTGTAAATCAGATGAACACAGAATCATAGAATCACATAATGGTAGGGTTTGGAAAGGACCTTTAGAGATCATCTAGTCCAAGCCCCCTACAGAAGCAAGTCTACCTAGATCAGGTTGCACAGGAATGTGTCCAGGAGGGTCTTGAAGACCTCCAAGGAAGGAGACTCCACAACCCCTCTGAGCAGCCTCTGCCAGGGCTCACTCACCCTCACAGTGAAATAGCTTTTTCTTAAGTTTAAATGGAACTTTTTGTGTTCCAGCTTCATCCCATTACCCCATTAACCCAGAGAATTAAAACAAAGAAGCAGGAAGAAGAAAAGTGAGAAGGGCTGAGAAGTGACATCAAATAAAGGAGATATGGAACAGCTGTGCTTGAACCTGGGTGAGGATGTGCTTTGGGATAAAGGAAACAGACAACAGCACAAGAGGCATTTTTTTCCTGGAGAGCTACCCAGTAGTAAAGTGTTTTAAGGAAGAGTTTGAATTCAGGGAGTATGCCATAGTCAGTATGACAATGCATGTATTAGTCTGAGGAAGGCCAGCATAGAAAAAGATCCAGAGGAAGAAAAGGAGGAAAATGTTCAAGCAACTTCTATTTGGAAGGCCGAACAGAAAACAGAAGTTTTGGCAATATGCAGGAACCAGACTTGGGAAGGCTAAACACTACTTGAAGGCAGAAGGAATATCAGTTTCCCTAAAGAAAGTAATTAGAACAATTTGGACTGCCCTTCAGCATGATGTAAGTGGGCTACTGTCACACTTTAACATTGGATGCCACTGAAACATTGCTTGGACAATCTTGTCCTCTATTTTACTGCTGTTGTGACAATGCAACAGGCCATGACACATCACCAAAAGGGTTCTTTCTGCATAAGGCACTATCAATTGGTCCTCTTTCTAGGCTGACTATGCTTGTATCTTGCTCTATGAGGGCCAGATCCTGGTAATGTTAGGCCAGCATCCCATCCTTACTGCAATAGTCATACACCCTCTGAACTACCTCATTTAAATCCATACAAAATGAAGCTCTTTGCATCCTGGTTTCAGAAGGTCAACTTGTCGTTGTCTCTCATCCTCTTTGTAGATACAGGCTTGTGGTCCTTCCTGTAAGGTCCTCCCATTTGGTCTCATCTTTTCTATCAAATCTTACAGCTTATGAAGCTGACTACTCCTCACTTTGCCCAGCCAACAGCAGCAGATTCAACTTCCAATCATCTGCCTCCCTTTCCCTCCAGTCATATTTAAAGTTGACCCAGTAAACTTTTGTTTTAAACAAAGTTTAAAACTTTAAATATAGTTATTTTTTAACATAGCTAACATAGTAAACTCATCTTCAAAATCTCTCTTTGAAATCTATTTTGATTTTGGTGCTCTGCAGCTCATGTTGATCTGACAGTTGTTAGGTGAATGTGAACTTTTGTTTTACTTCTTCTTTCTACTCCCCACTTCTACCTGCTGGGTTTTGTTGCCATCTCTTTAGGGCTGTGAAGCCGTCTGACTGTCAGTGCAGTCACTGTCCCTCAAGGAAAAGTCCCTCTACCATAGAAAGTCTTCACTACAGGTAGGGCTAAGGACTCTCTGCTCTCATTACCATCATTTCCAGGAAGGCTAGGAGACATCTGTTGAGCCTGTGTAATAGCTCTGACTTCCATTTGCCCTTTGTCTTTCCAGCTGTGGAGACCCACCCTGATCTCTCATTAACAGTGTAAAAACAAACACATAGTTTTGTTTTCCCACCTCCAGGCAGCTGCAGAACCTTCCCCAACCAGCTGTAAGCCGAATCTCTTGTCCCCGGAGTCCTAACCCTTGGAAGACTCACTAAGCAGTCTTGGTTTTCAGTCTGGGACCAGCAGCATTTTCCCTCGTACTCTATGCCTCTCAGCTTAATCTGGGATCAGCAATGGTGGGGCTGAACTCACGGCAAAGGAATGCAACAGAGAGAATGGCAATGGCATAGAAACAAACCAGATAGTAGGTTATTTCATCCCTTTGCTGTATAATGTGATATTTTAAATGAAGACTAGCATTAGTTGCCATCCCTTTGAAGAATCTCAGGGTTTCTCTTTCTTTACTTCACTGGCCTACAAGGCTTGGGATCCTCAGAAGGCTTATCTTGGCTGTCTCAGCTATACAAGCTTGACACCGACTCAGCCCTCAAACTGTTGGCCAAATAATATAGTTAGCAAAAGCTGACCTCCTTGACTGACTTGGCTGGAAACACCTTGCGTGCAGAAAAGAAAAGATGTGGGATTTACTTACGAATGCAGCTCTACCAAGAGAATAAGGCACATGATCTCTATCATTTTTGCACGCTTTCTAAGCCCTGCCAAACTTCTGGAGACTTTTCTATTGCAGTTCTGTTCCCCTAGTGTCTCCTGAAGAAGACATGGAGCTGGCCAGAGCATGGAGAATAATGTTCCCCCAGGTCATGGTCATATTGAGTGAAGCTGCCTCCATCAGGCAACCTCATGGAGAAAGGGCAAGAGGGACTGAGAGTTAGTCAGTCCCATTTACACCAGAGCTGCATCCCCACTGAACAGTGGGGCTTTATTGCTCTCATTTCCTTGGCAGTTTGGAGGTTCATCATCAGATAGGAATGCTGACCAGATCACACAATGGTGCCGTGGCTCTGGGGACACAATAGCAAGAGTTCACAGGAATGGTTAGGTTTGAAAGGGACCTCTAGAGATCATCCAGTCCAACCCCCTGTTAAAGCTGGTCCGCCTCGAGCAGTTGCACAGGAAAATGTCCAGGTGGATTTGGAAACCTCCAGGGAAGGAGACTTCACACCCTCCCTGGGCAGCCTGTGCCAGGGCTCCCTCATCCTTACAGGAAAGAAGATTATTCTTGTGTTCAAGTGGAGCTTCCTGTGTTCCAGTTTGTGCCCATTACTCCTTACCCTGTCACTGGGCACTACAGAAAAAAAGACTTGCCCCATCCCCTTGACACTTTCCCTGTAGGTATTTATAAGTGTTGATAAGATCCTCCCTCAGTCTTCTGCAGGCTAAACAGCCCCAGGGCTTAGAACCTTTCCTCATATGAAAGATGTTCCAGTTCCCTGATCATCTTCGTAGCCCTGCTCTGGACTCTCTCCAGAAGATCCCAGTCCATCGTGAGCTGGGGAGCCCAGAACTGGACACAGGACTCCAGATGAGGCCTCACCAGAGCAGAGTAGAGGGGGAGCAGAACCTTCCTTGATCTGCTGGCCACACTCTTCTTAATGCACTCCAGAATTTCATTTGCCTTTTTGACCTGAAGGACACATTGCTGGCTCATGTTTAGTTTATTATCCACCAGAACTCCCAGGTCTCTCTCTGCAGAGCTGCTCTCCAGCAGGTCAATCCCCAGTCTGTACTGGTGCACGGGGTTATTTCTCCACAGGTACAGAACCCTGCACTTGTCCTTGTTGAGCCTGTCTCTCTTCCCAGAGGTCAGGGTAGAGTCCTCATTAGTCACTGCACACACAAGGACATGACTCTTAAATCGCAACTTTTAAAACATTTCGGAGGAACACAGATTGCTGACAGAGACTTTGAGGTAATCTAAATCTTAGGTGAAGATGAAAACGCTGTGAAGCTAGCTTCAAAGAAAGATTTACTTTGGCTATATCTTTAATCTGGGGATTGATTGAAAGAAGAAAAGTTTCAGTGAGTAATTTCTACAGGATCTGAAATATAACATATTATTAAAAGCACAACCCAACAGCTGCTTAATCTGATGGAGACATTGTTCTCTCTGAGCATTTGGTAATAGGGTATTTCAGACGATTAAATAGCTAATAAAGTCAGAGTCTTTGGTAAGTAGATGGATACTAGCAATATTGCAAAGGTAATTATAGATTTCTATCAAAAAGTTTTTGACTCAAAATATTTATTCTCAGACTGAAGCTAATACGCAGGTCTCAGTTAAAGAGAAAATATTTTAGCCACTATTAAAAGGTTTCCAATTTTGTCTACTGTAGTAGGCTTTTAATTACAACCAGTTTGAAGGTGTATGTTTTCAGATCAAATATTCCTTTCTTCAAGGTAAATTCTCAGCAGCTGTCATATGAAACTATTTCTTCTATTAATTATGATCTTATGCTTTTTTGGCAGCACAGGGATCTGCATCTTTAGGTTGTTTATTTCCTTTACTCCTTCACAGGTATTAGACAGTTGTAATATCTATACCTATCTAAAGTTACAGAGTGGTAAGAATGGGTCAGAGGAATAGAAAACAGTGTTAGGGACACATACAAAAAAACCTTATAGAAGTGTCCTGCATGCACAAAATTATTCATTTGCCTCCTTGTTACTATTTCAGCCTGTCGTTTTTTTTCTATTGACCTTTTAGATCCTTTACTCCTTCCCTCTGAGGGCCATTAGGAAACCAAGGCAATTTTTAAAATACCTTTCATACCCAGCTATGCTAGTTAATTCACAGACTGTAGAAAAAAAATGTTATTTACATCAGTAAATTATCCCATTAGCAAGGAGGAGCATGCAGCAGAGCTTCTTTTTACACTGAAGCTAGTTTATCTCCACCTATGGTTATTTTAGCCATTTAGTCAAGCCAATACACATCATACAGCAATGTATGCCTGTATCTGCTTTGCATTATATTTCTTGATGTCATCTCCTATGTCTGCTTTACCAACTCCACCTCCTGCTTCAACATACTCTTTTTCCTCTTTGAGGCCGTCTTTTGAGGACTCATTCCTATTGCAAAAACAGTGAGAAATCAGAGGGCAATGGCTCAATTGTAGAGCAATGAAGGTTATTTTAAATATCTACAAAGAAAACACCTTGTTGCATTGCTCTCCTGCCATTTGGGTAGTGCTGTGTTTCTCAGACCAAGGGTTTCCAAGATGCAGAGAGTTTTTGGGTATACGCATATGGCACCCGGGCTGGAGGAAGAGTGCTGAAGACAGCACATTCCTGCTGCAGATGTGGCTGCATCTACCACCTGTGGTTCCAGCATCACCATCCATGGGGTAAAGGACAGCCCATACTCACCTCACCTGTAAAATGCAGTGTGAGAAACGGCTGTGACTACACCTGCATGGGCAGCTGAACCTGCTCTGTTAATAAATGCCCTCACAGCTTTTATTTCTACACACAATAAAACATATGTAATAAACAAGCGCCAACCTTGACCTCCAGCCCTCCAGGAAGATCCACCATGGTCAAGAGAGGATTGCTGGTATACTTTATCATAGAGAGAAGCTGTAAAAATAACCATACCAACACCAGTAGCTGTTTCTGTGTTCTCCTTCCTTCCCAGGAAGATCAGCCTCACAAGTTAATGGTAAACAAGGGACTTCAGCAGCCCATGTGTGGGATGGCTGTGTGGTCAGAGGAGGTGTTGCACCATGGACTCGAGCACAGGCTGTACTATGAATGACTGAAAGCTTCCAGCATATCTGTGCAAGGACTTGAGCAGGCAGGATCCAGCAGCTTTTGGAGGCTACTACAATCAACTACTTGTTACCTGCATCTAAATACGGTTGCCAGGTGGATTAAGAACCATGGAGTTAGATCCAAGCCAGACTTTTGTATCAAAATCTCAATAGATACGAGTTCAAGAAGTCATGTATCTTTTATTTTTTTTCCTTTTTTTTTGATATTACCAGCCACTGAAACAGACCCTCACTGCTAAGCGTTTGCTTTGGTCCTCAAAGCAGTTCATGCTGTCATCATATCTAGGGGTTCAGTTCGGTCTCATTTCTAGTGAACTTTGAGTGCTATATAGAGTATTTTAACCTCTATTTACAGTGCTATCAGCTAGCTAGATCTTTTATTTCTACTGTCAGTGACAATAAGAAATAGGTGACAAAAATGACTATTGTAGTTGTAACTGCAGTGTTATTTATAAACACCTAGATGCAGAAAAAGTGCAATTTAAATTTCATTGTGAGCAATATTCAGGCCTAGAGCTCCCTAATGCACAATTCATAGCTGCTTAAATTGTAGTCATTACTTGCATACTGCAATACCGTTTGTCATGATAAAGGAAAATTACTTTTCTGTCAATTACTCCTGCAAGATTAGTTAATTTACATTTGCAAAGGGTATGGAGCAGCATTTCAGTTCTATAGAGATGTTTCTCAGAAGCATTTGGCAATTTAATGTTTGGAGGAAAAAGTAAATGGAAGTCAACTTTAAAATGTAAAAAAGGGACAATGCATACATCCTGAGGTCTTTGTACCCCAGTGAAGAGCAGCCATGAAGACTGGATGTATCACTTACAAACTACCAACTTCAATGCTGCAGAAAATTGTATTGAGGACCTGTAAGAGGCATGCTTCTCTCTGCTTCAGTACTGGGCAGCCAAGCTGGCAATATCTGAAATCACTGCTGCTGACTACATGTGAGCTGTGTGTGCAAATAATCTATAAGAAACGTCCTACCCTTTGACATCCCCTTCTGCTTACATCTGTGTGTTTGTTTAATTCGTGTTGGGATGGAGACAGCAAGAGCTGAAAACATGAAGAGGAATGCTATTTTTACTTGCTTGCATAGAAATACTGTGTGGGTTTTAGCATGTCTGACTTGGATACCTACCTGAGGCATCACAGCTCCTGATCCTAGCAGCATAATTAAGGTGTTGGTGCCAGAGGTCTTTGGAGGGGTGATGGAGTAACTGAGTGCAGCGGTTCCTGAGGGACAACATAGTGCTCTTCCACCATGCCTGAGAAGCTGCTTCAGGAAGGAGTGCTGGAGCATCCGCTGGGATCCCTCTCGCTAAAATCAGCCTTGCCTTCTGCAACCTGTGCGATGCTTTCATGGGTAAGGACACTTGCTGCAGATGTGGTAGGATCTGGCGTCACTCCCTAGCCTGTATGGATTCATACCCACATATTCCCAAGATAGAGAGTAAAATTTTCTCTTCCCTGCAGGGAAAGAGTGGAAAGGTCTTTGGAAAAAACAGTGCTCAGGTGAGGCCTCAGATTTATCACAGAGCACGGGCGGGGTTATAACCTATCTCTGCCCTGCAGTCAGGCAGGGTTGCTTAAGCCACCTCAAAGCTGAGGTCACGGGTATTTTTTCACGAGTAGCACAGAACCTGTGGAGTGCAGACACACTGTGTAGGTGTACTGCAACAGACTCTGCAGCTGGCACAGCAGAGCTTAATCTCTATGTATTATTGCAATAAAAATGATGAAATACCAGCAGCCCAGGCATCCTCAACACTGACGCTTGTGTTCAGGCATGTTGGACTATGCTGATACTGATATCCTGATCCTGTATTGGCATCGCAGCTCTCATGGCATTTGGCAATGTTTTACTTTTAACCCCCACCAAATTCCAGCACATACAATCACAATCCTCCTTCCTGACACTGCTTGCTTGATATAACAAAGGGTAGAGTATCCTTATCTTTCCTGCCCAGCCTGAGCTGCATGCCATTGCTGTTGCTGTGCTTCCATGCAGAATGTTTCAAAGGTAGAAATTACACAGGAGGGAGTTCTCTGAAGAGTTTATGAAGTGTTGGAGGGCACCTTAATTATATGTTGTTTCTGTTCCCATTAGGTTTAGTGGATTTGCAACACTGCTTGACGCAAAACCAGACTGCTCCAGCCACTCATTAAAAACTTCACAAAGTGCTTAAAAATCTTGAACGTTTATGTTGCCTGTAATTATTTTCCATTTCAGTTGCTTGGATTTTCTTTTGAGATGCATTTTCTTGGTTAACAACAAGGCTAGAATCCCACCTTGCACAAAAGGTAAATCACGTTGGTTTCCAAGAATTAGAACTGGGTATGCCTAAATTCTGATGGTTAATAAAGATAGCTAGAAAGACATGAAGGTAAGTGAATAGATATAAAGGTGTAAAGATACATATAAAGGTATAAAAATATGGAATTGTTAAGGTTTTGGCTTGAGACAGATGATAGACAGGTGATAGACAATATCCACAATTATTTTCAGACTTTTTTTTTTCTTTGCCTAATTAGAGTCAGTCCCACTGGTTTGCTCTCAACTTAGGTCTTTAAATGCCCCATGCTTAAAATATTCTTAGTTCTTCCACTTGTGTCACTGCAATAATATGCCAGAGAAAGGGCTCTTAGCCCTTCATTCATAGAGGGACAGACATAACTTAAACCATACCAGTTGCTGGTTCTGTACACTATGGGAACTGTTGAAAAAGGTAGGGCTTTTTTGTGATGGGCTTGATATGCCCTTCACACTGTGGTAACTTCAGGTCATAATGCAGTGGCACTGAAACAGCTGGGGTTTAAATGTTGAAAAATCCAGCTGTGGTTGTAAAGGTTTTGAGATCTACTGCATTTGGGATCCCTTTGATTTTTCCAGATAGAGCTGGAGAGCTCATGGTCTGGGCTGCTCATCAGTGCACCTCTCTCCTGGTCTGCAGATCCCCCATACAAGTGTGTAAACTCAAACAATGTGCTTACCTTTGACACATGGATACACTTTTTTTTTTTCCCCTGAGAACCCATAAACAGCAATTTAATTAAGGTAATTTAATTTGTCATCAAAACAATGCATTATGCATTAATTAAGGCAACTTAATTTGTCTTCAAAACACAGGATTATTCATTCACCCTAAGGCATGAAACACATAGCACAAAGGCTAAAAAACAACTTGAGAGGTATAAGTATCTTACTCACACCTTCATCTTTCACCTTGCCAGCTTTTGTGCTTTCTCATTTTCAGCTTCAAGAATCATTTACGTAGTGTTAGCATGGGTCTGTTTTTTCAGTGCTTTCCTTTCCCTTGTAACTCCCTTCCTTTCACACATTGCCTCTGGACAGCTTCTCTCAGGTGACTCAGAGGCCTCAATTTCACAAAGATTTTATGAGATTATAGTGTGATACTTCTCAGGCCTGAAAAAACAGTGATATTAGCAGTGCTTCAGCCAAGGCATTATCTCTTAGGTCCACAAACCTCCTTAAATTTGTGGACTCTTTTGTACGTGCTAAGCCACTGCTTCTCTTCTTCTGCCTGATCCCCTTCATAACCCTTATTGACTAACTGCACAATGAATACCCCCATCTCACAAATGCATATGCAGAAGTGGAATATTCACTCTAAAATAAAAATATCAGGCACGTTTTTCTAGTTTCCTCGTGCAACTACTTATTCCAAAATAACAGCCTGTGTGATACATTCCTGTCATCAGCACCAGATGCAACAGAATGCTCAATAGTTATAAAAGGTAGGATTTTGTAAAACTTCAGAGTTTTGACAAAATGTTAAAAGTCTTTATCAAAGTTTTGTACTTGGGCTGCATGCATCTCACAAATATTTTGTGTTACAGGTGAGTCTTGTGCCCATACAGGCAGAACTTAGGAAGTTATCTTGGACTAATAGAGTACTATGGTTCAGAACATTCCCAAATAGAACAAATATATCTGAGTGCTAATAAAAAGAACTTCACAAGAAACTATTTTAGCTACAGTTCAACTAAACCTTAGCTTCATTTAATCCCCACTTCAGTGGAAGATATGAGCACACTTCATTCTAGGAACTTGTGAAGTACCAAAGAACAGGCACCCTCTTGCCTGTTGGCTTTGTCCAGTATGTTTTTTCATAGTGATGCTGAACATTTAGAGACTTGAGTGTCCCTGGAACTCCACACAGCAGGTAGCACTTGTAATGAACTCCTTAAAATCTGAACATACCATGTTTTTGTTTGCTGTTCAGAGTAACTAGGAAACCAGCCTCACCCCAGTCCCTATGCCGAGTCCGCCCCTTAAGATCCTTCTGTGGCTTTGGCATTTCCACCTGGCAGAGATTAATTGCTATTGGTAAAAATATCACAGAATTCAATTCTTTAGCTGCAGCAGGAGAGGTACGAACCATCCACTTCTGACTAGCAATAGGAGTATGAGCTGTTTCTCCCATCTGGAACACAATTTGCAATGAATTTCAGGAGACAGGACAGAGTCTGCAGATAGCTACACAGAAACTTCTCCTTTCTTTAGGGCAGCAGCTCTGGACTATCCTAGCATTGCAGAATAGGGAAATCATAGCAGCGGTAAGGAAGCCCCACCTATAGTACAAAATAATCCCATTAGTTATTTTGCTGGGTAGGCAGCCATGGGAACAGTGTGGTTATCATCAGAAAACAGAGGCGGAAACAGAACTTTCTCTAAGAATGGGGAATCAGCTTCCAAGAGGTCCCCGAGTATCACAGAAAACACCACTTTCACAGCATGAAGACAAGCTTCCTAAAACAGTATCACCAGCAAAGAACAACAGAAATCTAAAAGTTACCAAGGAAAACCTCGGAGTGGGAGGAAAGAAAATAGAATAACACATGCAGCTTATTGCTTAGATGAGGTGTGATGGCAAGTAGTTGGATTTAGCACCTTTATACAAAACCATATGTAGTTTGAAGAGACATAACTGAAGTGGTGGAATAGAAGTGAGACTGTGCTGTTTAATCTTTTGTTTTAGAGGAAGCTGCAGGTGAAAGAACAACTGGAAGCTGGTAAGACCACAGACATCCTTTGCTAGCAAGATGCACTACTGCAGTAGCTCTTCGTTTACCTCCTCATCCAGCCTGGCAAGGCTGCCAGCTGCAAGTATGGAGCCACATTCCAACTCCAGTCACACTGGAATGAATCCAGGGTCATGTCATTCAGTTTAATGAAGTTATTCGTTATTCACTCTTGCCTAGCTGAGAATTTGGCCCGTTTTATCTAGGTAGCAATATCTAATAGAAAAAAGACTAACAAATTCAGCGTACAAGAAGAACCAGAAGAGGAAGCATTTTACTTCACATGAAGAGGAAGCATTTTACTTCATAAGGATTATAGAGGCACTTTAGGTTAAGGTCTTTATCATCATTTAAAGGACAGGCCTCTGAAAAGCATTTCTATATGTGCCTAGATTTTTTTGTAAACCGCATTTGCTATTCTAGAAAATGGAAAGAAAATTGATTGATTTTAATATTTTTGAAATAAAGATACTGCCATTTGTTCAACTCAACCCAAATTTATTGTACATTTATTAGCAGTTTGAGTTAAGATGACAGGGAAGTGCTGGAGAGAGTCCAGCACAGGGCCACCAAGTTGATCAGGGGACTGGAACATCTTTCATATGAGGAAAGGCTGCAGGACCTGGGGTTGTTTAGTCTGAAGAAGAGGAGACTGAGGAGAGATCTTATTAACATTTATAAATATCTAAAGGGTGGGTGTCAGGAGGTTGGGGCATCCCTTTTTTCTATAGTAGCTAGCAACAGGACAAGGGGTAATGGGATGAAGCTGGAACACAAAAAGTTCCACTTAAACATAAGAAAAAACTATTTCACTGTTCAGGTGAGGGAGCCCTGGCACAGGCTGCCCAGAGGGGCTGTGGAGTCCCCTTCCTTGGAGGTCTTCAAGACCTGCCTGGACATGTTCCTATGTGACCTGATCTAGGCGACCCTGCTTCTGCAGGGGGGTTGGACTAGATCTCTAAAGATCCCTTCCAACCCCTATGATTCTATGATTCTATTATTCTATTATTTGGGATCCCCTCTACATCAATCAAGAAGGCCTCTCTGGCTGAAATACACTGAGCCCTGTGATTTTCTCTGTAGGAGCGTTTTTCTGTCAGTGCCAAATTCAGCATTGGGAAACAGTATTTTGATCTGCTGGAGAAATCCAGGGTGTCCCTGCTGTAGCGACCAACAACAGACATGAAAGGAATGAAGGTAAGGGAAGTTTATCATCACTATTTTTTTTTTTTCAGTAAGATCAGATTCACTCAGGCCATGGCTTGAAGATACTCTAAATCTGACTTTAAAGATTCCAGTACTGTAACAAAAACTGTGCAACCAGTCACATAAGAGTTGCAAAATGGCACAGATTTAGTCTGGTAGTTCATTTGTTACAGAAATATTGACGATTCTCATGTACTAGGCAATGGACTGAACAAGGTTAGTATACATCCCATGTTTTGTCCTCTGACTAATTCAGCAGAAATGCACTTGTGTTCCCACACCTTATCTGGATGCTGTTCGTGTTGCTGCATGACCTGGAGGTGCTCAGATGGAGACCAAATGATGGTGGGTCCACAAGGGATAGGATTTCTGTCATATCTAATTAGCAAAAGCATGCCATTGATTTTTTTCATATCACCTTTGGATTTCACCTGGGTCCACCAGAATCTAAAAGTATAAACTGATGCAATGCACCTGCCTAGGCACAGAAACATGAAGTTGACTGCTTCCTAAGGAAAATATATATCAAATTGGGAAAGGTGTCGGATTGTTTTGAGTAGCTCGAGAAAGCTGTGGGACAATACAGACATGATTTGAAACAACTTTTATTTTTTTAAAGAAGATATCTCAGCTTTTACCAACATCTAAGTGAATCTAGAAAAGTTCCAACAATAGCTCTTTTCACTCAAGATGGTATATAAACTAACATCCTGGGATGGCAGAGGTCATTCTAGACCATCCTGGACCGTTCCCATAGAGGAAAGTGAAAATATCACAAGCCGGGAGTTGCAAACTGCCTGCTCAGGTTTGGATCCTTGACCTAGGTATTGGCCCCCTAGAGCTCTCCCACAGAAAACCATTTCATTATTCCTGTTCAAACACATGCAAGAAAGAGCAGGCTATTAATATTTCAGCCACAAGGACGATCCTCCTATGTGCTAGTAAATGCCATGTATCTGTTAAAATTATTTCTATAAATCTGCATCAGAATGGACAATAATGTCTTCATTTCCAGCAACCACCATTAATTGGCCAGCTTGCTAACACCTGGTGCCAACAGATTTTTCATCCAGCGAGTGCAGTGCCACATAATGGTAACAGCAGGTTTTAACCTAATCCCTCTCCATACATAAGCAAGCGTCAAATGACACCCGTGACAAAGACACACAGACCAGCCTGACATTTGCTGATAACTCCCAGGAGACTCTCCCTCAGCACAACTAGTCCTGCTCAAACACATTTTCCAATAGAAAAGACAATTTCCCAGCTAGACTAATTGCATTCACAGAAAAAGCATCCTCCTCCTCCTTGGTACATGTTTATTAGTCCAGTCACAAATGCAGCTAAGGCTTTGTGAAGTTTTCCAACGCAATAATTATTTCATCTTAGGAGAATTCGCAACAGCTTGCTTGATAATGAAAAGTTATTATGCAGATATATATACTTCATGCAAAGTTGCACACACACACACACACACCCCCACAAGTTAAAAAAAAAGTAGGCATTTAAAACAGGTGTTTAAATTCCACTCACAGTTTTGAAGTCTAAGCATAAAACTTCTTACTTTGCAGCTGTAGCTTCAAGCTGTCTGGAAAGATAATGCAGTCCATCAGATACCCTGGTTTTGTTTTCTTGCATAAAAATATCATCTGTCACAGGCACAGGAGCTGGCTTCAAGGACCAGCCCCTTCTGCGCAGCTCACCAATCAGGAGACCCTGGGAGCACATGTGGAAAGCTGCTCGCCTGTGCTCTGGTCATGGACAGCAGATGTTCTGCGGGACCCATGTGCCAAAGGAACAGGGGTGTTGGGGAAAGATGGTGCTGGGAGTGCCCCAGTCTGGGCTGCTGGCCCCAAACCCAGCTTCAGGAGGTGAAATGTAGGGCTGGCAGGGAGTGCGACCTTGGCCACAAGATGAAAGGCAGACCCTTCCCTACCCCTCTTCAATGCCCTTGGTCTGGCAAAACTGGCCATGAGGACACCACAGCCTGAGGACAGCGATTGTGCCTTGCTCCTTTTGGCCTTGTTTACTAAAAATAATCTCATTTACTGTAACATTAAATGCTTTTCCACTTTTTCTCCTAGTTGCTACTCTAATTCCATTTATGGTTTTTTTTTTCCAATCTCATCCCTACAAAATCCCTCCCTCCCTCCCTCATGCCTGTGGGAAAGCTATGGGCATTTCCAGACCCTTAGGACTCAGAGGGTCAACCTTGCCTGGGTTTTCCTCTCTTTTGCCAAAACCTTGTGCTCTCCCTCAGCACACAGCCGGCTGCACACGGGTAACCTGCTCCTCCTATGCCTCAGCTGCAGCTGCCTGGCTCTGCCCTGCAAGCTCCCTGTGTGCAGTTTTGCTCTGTGCCTGTCAGTCAGAGAGGTCATTTTTCTATTGCATCTGCTTAACCTGATGACATTTAAATTCAAACTGCTTAGAAACTGTACTTAGAGACATACATGCACACCTTTCTGGCTCACTGTGTGCTGAGCCCTTGCAGAGAACTGAGACTGAGGAAAATAATATGTGTACGTTAATGCACAGGGTTGAAAGTTTATCAGTAAGGCAGTGCATGAAGTAAAAAATCAGATCGTACCTAGGTGAGTGTGATGAACTAACATCAGTAGGTTTGTTTTCACTCCTGGAAGCATACTTGCAAGTCACAACGTGCTGGGATGGAGAACTAGTAAACACAGTAGTGCAAAAGCCGTGCCTTTTCCAGATGAAGTACAAGACCTAAAGGCCTTACTGTGTCGCACCTCTCAACCCCAGTGCTGGATTCATTAATTCAGAGTGGTGGGTTTATTGGATCAAATAGCCTTTACTTTTGCAGCCAGGGTGCAGGTTAGTGTGGACTTGCTGTAATAAAAACTACTAGCTCCAGTCTGTGAATAATTGGCTGGTTTAATTAAATTAAGTTTTCTTCTAAATCCCAGTTTAGTAGATTAGTAATTCACTAAAAGCTTATTTTACAATGCTTTTCCTATGGCAAATACAAGCAGTCTGGTTAAAAAACTGTGACAAAGCTCCTTTTTCCACCCCCAGAACCCACCGGTTTCTCAGAGGAAAAATTCCCGCTGAAAGACACAGAGACGGGACGGACTTCAGCCAGTGAAATCAGTTCCTGCTGGTTTCAGGGTAGAATTTCCCATTTCCAGAGGCTGAGGCCAGCATGCCCCGAGCAGGAAATAACTCTCCCTTAGTGAGAGCCAAGAGCTGTCGTAGAAGTGGTTTCTTTCATCGGCCGCTGGCGGGGCGGGGAGGAGCGAGAGGGATGGTCTTTGGGGTGTGTAAGGTCTCTTTCAGATCTGCAACAAGAAGCGAAGTTGTTTCCAGTTCCCAGACGGGAACATTTTGTCCAGAGGTTTCTGAGCTGGGAGTGGCCTGGATAAGGCTGGCCGGAGCTTTTCCTGCCTGACCCCAACCCCAATCCCGCACTCAGGGTCAGGAAGAGGAGTGGAGAAGGGTCAGCCTGCTCGGCCTTCCCGGGGATAAACCTTCACCCCCTCTTGCAGCTGAAGATAACGCAGAGGGAAAAAACATTGAGCCTTGTAAAATGAGTATTTCCCTCAGTCGGAGAACTTGCCAGGGCGATGCAGAGGGACTAAGCAGAAACCTCCCCTGTATAGCCACCTCCTCATGGACCACCAGCTCTGTTATACCAACATCCTCACTGGCTTTCCACAAGCTTTTAAAGGGTCTGCCTCCACTTTTCTTTATCCTACACAGGGTGAAATCTCAAAAAGAGCTGGTTTGCCCCAGCCAGCAGTGAGAAGTGGAACTGTGAATCTCCACTGGTACACCTGAGACCTGCCCTTGCCTTCCACGTGTTGGTGCTGGCCACAGCTGTGGAGGGAGGGAGGGGCACAGCTGGCCCAAATTTGTATCAAGCCTGGAAAACTGCCAGCCTGTGTTAAACACACAGCCAAGCCAGCTCTTAAGAGCTAAGCATGTATGCATTAATAGCTGAGATTTAACAAGTCACCTTACCACAGCAGTTCAAGATGAGCAGTTCTGTCATCTCTCTCAGCCTATTTACTTGCCAACCCAGCACAGCTCTCTGCAGGACATGCATGACATCTATCAATTCCCAGGTCTATTGCATCTCACTGGCAAGTCTTTTTCCCCAGCTCCCAATGTATTTTTTTTTCCCTCTCCTTTTATTCCCAATTATGTCTGACTGTGCCATATTAAATTCCTGTCCTTGGTATTTACAGCCTGCAAATATTTGTAGACTTATCACAACACCTGTGAGCCACAGTTCCATCAAGCTCAATGTGTTTTTTTGCCGCTCTTCCTCATAGAGTTTGTTTTTAAAAGAGAGCAGAGGGAAGTTTAATCATCTCTTCTTTAAAGAAAGGCAACAGCTGGATGAAAATAAAGGCACACTAAGGAGAGTTTAAGGAAAATCTGTATTTGAGCTGACCAACTCTAAACTTCATACTTGTTTCCTTATATTTGTCACCTTCATTTGGATGACTACAGTTTTACTGAAATTCTGATGCTGCAAACTATTGCATACCCTTTGGTCAAACACACCAATATATAATTCACTGTCTTAGGTGAAATCATTGACTTGCATGAAGCTACCTGGACACACAGGTAAACACGTGTGCAAACAGTTGTATGGTTGCAGGCTCAGGATGAGACTTTCGGCAGTACCTGGGAATCCTCTCTGCTCTGTTGCCAGAGAGGTGGAGTCTCTGCAGCCAAAAGGCAAAGCCCAGGAGGAGTTTCATCCCTGCCTGAAACACCAGTCACAGGCGATGATTCAGGAGCAGGCTGCCAGGTCAGAGGCCACCTGAGAAGGTCAGTACCTGCAGCAGCTTCTCTATCTCTCTCTCTCCCCTCTATGTTACCTCATGGACAAAGTGCAAGCAGGCATCTGAGTTGAGACAACCTTGTTGCAACATCTTGTGAATACTATATGTGTTTCTCCAACCTTTGCCACCAGACATTGCGTGGTTGCCTATGGCAAAAATAGTACTTTACTCTGCTTAAAGATCTCACTGGAATCTCGCTGTACTTAACCAAGGCTTAATGGGAACTGAAGGAGAAAAAAATATAAGCCCCAGACAGTTTAAATAAGGTTTGATTATTCACAGGAGCAGCAGGGGAATGTTAAAATTCTCCTGGGTCTGTTGGGAGCCTCTGGCATTGCTCCAAACTACTGTTTTCCAACTGTCTGCTTTGCATGGATGCTCCTAAAACCCAGATAGCAACTTTAGATCAGTGAAGTTCATGAATAGATGATGAAAAATCAGAGGACAATCTGGGGCTGCCCTCTGTCTGATGTATTTTGGGTACTTGGTGGAGTTTGTCTCCTTCCAGTTCCTGGGAAATAAGGTCAAACTCTGCATCTTCTGTACAACTCTCTCCATCAGAGGATATTTTCTTTGGGCCCCAGTCTGTCTGTGCAAGGCAGGGGCTGGAGAGAATGAAGTCTGTGATTTTATTCTATTTATATTAGGGCTTATTTTTTGTTCACATCAACTACAGTAAACTGTAGCAATGCCACTGATGTCACTTTAGCTGAAGTGTTCCCATTAAAGCTATTTTACCATTCAAAGGCAAACAAAAGCAAACTAAAATGCAAGATAAAGGCAACAAACTATGTGCTTTAATGATAGCTAGTTGCCTTTGTAATATTTTTCATGGTCATGTGGTTTTTTAATGTCACAAAATGTGTGGCACGCTTTCAGTGTTTTTTCCAGCTCTTGAAGTAACTGATAGAGTGTTCAATCAAAAGCCTCATAGTTAGGATTTTTAAATAATACCTGAAATTAATTTAATTCAATCAGTTGCCCTAGAACAATTTCTATCAGCTAACATATCATATACACATATCAGTATCATAACACATTTTATTTTTCCCTAGATAATTTCAGTTAGTAACTAGAAATATCACTCAGCTCAGAAAGTAATTCTAAAAAATAAATATAATTACTCGCTGAACACCATTTTTTTTTCCTCTACAGGAAATAATGTCTAAATTCTGGTTTAAAAGAGAAAGAATCCAGATATTCTAGATTGCATTTCTGAGTTTCTATATAAATCAGCTCAACCAGTTCCTCTCAACAATACAGCACTTGTAAATGTGATAGCACCGTCCACTTTCCATTAATATGCAGCTATCAGTTGGTGAGTCACACTATAAAGCATTTAGCAACTGTTCCCATAAATACCATACGCCATCTGTTAACTGAATCAAAAGGCTGTGTGCCAATTTTACTTTTGCATAGAATGGTCTGTTTTACAATGATTCCAGCAATCTCAGGGCGTGCAGATATTATAAAAAATGAGTATAGAAACTTGCCTTTCCATCCAATTCCCAAAGAGAACAGCTGAGGGAGAAAACATTTTTATCCAGTGGGATACTTTTGACATTTCACCATTTGTTGCCATTGCAATTTGGAACTACAGGACTTGAAACTTTCATAATTCATGGCAAGAAATAACAACTTGATTTTTAAAATACTCTTAGGGAACATGTCTAGATTAGGTTTCTTACTAATGTATATCGAAGTGAAGTTTTTTGATGTGCCAAAAATACAAAAAAAGGTTTCATAAGAGTTTACTGGAGTGACTCCAAATATGTTGCTTCACGGCAGTTCAGTTTAAGATTCCACTTTGTGGCAACAACACGTCACCTTTTGGGAATGCTAGCTCATGCCATCATCCTATCCCTCAGGCTGGACACTGACTAGGTCACACCTTCTCTAACACATGGAGTTACAGAGGTTCCCTGAGACAGCTCATTTGAGGTTAAATTATGGGAGACTTAACGAGAGGAAGTTTTGGGCATTGTCACTGCACTGGTAAACACTGTACAGCTGGAATTCAATGTCTATAATACTCAAATAACTCAAACTACTGTGAAGGTTATTGCCCTGATACAGGGTAGAGACATCCTAGTGAGAAAGGGTTTAAATGCCTGAAAGATACGTTCATTAATCTAATGAAATTTACTTGTCATAACATACTTTGCTACTCATACATTTTTTAGTTTTCATTTTGTGGATGCTGCCTTCAGTCAATTCCAGAAGTTATGGAAGGAAAAGTGGAGGTGATGGAGTGACTAACAGGGACTGAAATGTTACATGGGGAGCTGGATGAGAAGACCCATTGTAGTGTGAGCCCAAGAGAGTGGATCTGCAAGAGGTAAGAAGGAATAATTCAATATTTAGAGTAAAAATAAAATCCTACCAAACAATGTATATATTCTTTTCTAAAACAAATGCTAGAAAAAACATTCAGAGACGTTTCCCTCTGGACATAGTTTTAGAGCAAAGGCTATAAGCTCCAGAGAGAGAAGATAAATCCATCCTGTTCAGAGGTAACTGTGACCTTCAAAGAGCAAATGTTGCCTTGTACGAGCAAGCAGAAAACTGTACCTTCTGAATGTCCCTGTTTTTACATCCTCACCTTGTCAATGGCTGTAGCACCTTCTTATTTCTGAAGATCAGCTTGACACAGAACACGGTATTTCACAGACTTACATCTAAAAGCCTTCCACATTCCCCAAACACAAATGTTGGCCTTGAGATGTTGACACCATCAAGTCTGAACAATTTTTCAAGGAAGTATCACTGTTTCCCAAAACCAGATTTTTAAAAATAAATACTGAAGTATTGAAAACTCACAGTGAACCCTGGAGAGAAATCCAAAATTGAAGCTACTTCTCTCCATAGTGACAGATACTCTGTTGCTGGTGATCTTTCCTTAAATGTAAAACTCCAGGCAGCAACATTCTTGGATATTTCTTTCTGTACTACTCTTGGTGGCTGTGTTTTTCTGTTCCACAAAACCAGCAATATACATTCTGACTTATTTGAGACTGATGGCTATAGAAGTAAGAATGAACATAAAGTCTAAGAGGTCATACTGTGCAACTGTATACAAAAAGGACAACCCTCTTTTTGTCAGACAATTGTGCAGGTTAAAGCTCTTAGTGGGGAAAGTGGGGAAGGGTGCAGAAGAGAAAGATAACCTGTTTCTTCCCCATCTAATCACAATAGTTATACTGAAGGCAGTGATGAGATAAAGTGACTGCACGGGATCTACTAAAACAAAGATTCAACATGTATGAGATCCACACTGCAGCAGCTGTCCACCACTTCTGAAGGGCTCATACTGTTATTATTATTAATAATAATATTCTATGATCTATTACTATGGATATTCTGTCTTCTGTTCTGCATTCTATGATCTGATTCATTATCCTATTTTATGTAGTGTTCCTACTTCTTACTGTACCAGCTCCTATAACCAGGAAAAAAGAGTCTGGAAAGTAATTGTATTAAAAAAAATAATCAGTTGACTCAATTTGATTTATAAAGTTCTGTTTCCATTCATTTCCTCCTTGATCTTCCTTGTCCTAGAGCACATGAGTCATATATGTCCCCATATACCAGTTTCTCCACAATAGAACAGCTCTGACCCTTCAAGGTTGCTGCTCATGTGCTCCTCAGAAAGCAAGGGCCCCAGACACGTATCTTCATTCTTAGAGCTGGACTTCTAGTTCTACCACAGAATCAAACTAAATTTGGAATTCTCAAATGTGATCATAAAATTAAAAGCTCCTTGTTCTACAAGAATTTAAAAAACACTGAATAGAATCAATCAGCCTCATCACCAGTGTGCATATTGCGAGCAACAAGTGTCCTCACTGTGCTCTGGGCAGAGCTGAACTACCTCTGCCTTTGATCTAGGCAAAAGAAGCGAAAGTGGATGCCTTAGGAGTGTGCCAGCCCTGGGTTCATGCACTGTGCTTGCCAAGATCATATGGCTTTCCAGTTTTGGCACAAGAGTGTGGCATGCTTTTCTTTTTTTGGCAAGTAGATACATCTTGGCAGTGGAACATTTTAGTCTTCTGTGTGCTTGTAAAATACACAGAAAATATACTGCAACAACACCTTCCATGGCTACTGGAGGAATAATAATAATTTTCTTGCCAGAGGAGCATTCTTAGGAAGACAACATGGGCTCAGAAATATTGGTTGGAAGGGACCTCTGGAGGTTCAATCTACAGCTGAAAGCAGAACTATTGCCAGCAAATGGTCAGGTCAGTCATGCTTTTTCTATTTGAGTTTTCAGGACCCATTACAAGGATAGAGAGTCCACCACTGTTCTCAAACTGTTTCCCAAACTTGCCTGAATCTCAAGACAAAATCTGTGGCCATTGCCTTGTTTGCACTGGGCATCTCCCACTTCCAAGATTCTGTAGTTTTGTAATACTCCTTGACATAGTTGTAGGCTGCTATTTGATCACCTCCTGGCTCCTTCTTCATCCCAGACACCCCAGCATCTCCTTCAGCTTTAGACCCAAAACTGGACCCTATTCCAGTCAGGCCAGTGCAAAACAGTAAAACCCCTTGCTATGCTGGCCATACTCTTGCAAAGAAGCTAAGGAAGCAGTCTGCCTCATCTGTGATGAAAAATGTGATGATAGCATACCATAGGCTCATATCCAACTTGCCACCTGGGTCCTCTTGACTGGGACCAGCCTGCTACTTAGCCAATTGTTTCCAGTAGATCTGGTGCAAGGTTTATTCTACCACATTGCAGGGCTTTACCCTTCTTGCTGAAAGAGAAGCAGAGAGTTCAAAGCATTTCTCTTGGCCCTGACTTCAAGCTTTTCAAGATCACACTGTGAAGTGCATCAGTCAACATCAGCCATTCCTCCTGGTTTGCTAAGGGTGCACTGGAGTGTCATCACTGATGTAGTTATGAACATGTTGAATTCAGTCCATATATAGGTCCTCAGCTTCCAAGTGAGAACTTCATGGGTGTCAGAAGCCTCACTAAAGTCAATCTACAGCAAATCCACCACTTTCCTTTTTCCAAAAAGAATAACTTGACACAGTGATAGGGGCTTAAGACTGGAGAGTCTTTATTACAGCACACAGCACAGTTTTTCCAAATGAGGCAGTCCAGGCCCTAGAGGCAGTGTAACTGTGTTAATACAATGTTTCCCAAAAACTAAATGGCTCTACTTGGAAGGAAACTATGCTAGTCCCACAAATTGTGCAGGATGGAAGGGCACTAATATGACTCTTCACTGCTTATGCCTTCATCGACTTAACTCTCCTATAGCAACTGTGCTGCATACACATATGTATTGTCTTTTCACTTCACATCCAATTCGCATATTGTGAAGTTTTGTGTTAGTTAATTCCGAGCCAATTGTCAGTATTGAATCTGTATTGCTAACCACAGATTCAACTAGAATTACGAAGGCTTAAAATATCTGTAAAAGCTGCAAAACTGAGAAATTTTATCATAGAATTGTAGAACAGTTTGAGTTGGAAGGGACCTTTAATGGTCATCTAGTCTGATCCCCCTGCAGTAAGTAGGAATATCTTCAACTAGGTCAAGTTGCTCAGAGCCCCATCCAACCTCATCTTGCATTTTTTCAGGAGATGGGGCATCTACCACCTCTCTAGGCAACCTGTGCCACTGGTTCACCACCCTCATTGTAAAAAAATTAATCCTTATGTCAAGTCTAAATCTAACCTCTTTAAAGCTATTTCCCCTTGTCCTATTGCTACAGGCCCTGCTAAATGGTTTTTCCCCATCTTTCTTATAAGCCCTCTGTAAGTGTTGAAGCGCTGCAATAAAACCTTCTTAGAGTGTTCTCTTCTCCAGGCCGAACATCCCCATGTCTCTCAGCATGTCTTCATAGGAAAGGTACTCCAGCTCCCAGATCATCTTCATGGCCCTCCTCTGGACTCACTCCAATAGGTCCATGTTCTTCTTCTGTTGGGGGCCCCAGAGCTGGACACAGTACTGCAGGTGGAGTCTCACCAGTGTGGAGCATATGGGGAGAATCTGCTCCCTCAACCTGCTGGACACAATTCTTTTGATGCAGCCCAGGATACAGTTGGCTTTTTGGGATGTGATGCACATTGTTTGCTCATGTGCAGCTTCATTGACCATCTAGCTTTTCATTATCTTATGAATGAGCAGAAAGGTATGTAAGTTGGGTAATAAATTGAACAGTTTAATATCCTTTGAAATTCAATGCTAAAGTCAAACATCCAACAAAAATAACAAATCTGAGATTAAAATTGAAAATCTCAACATTTAACCATATCTATTCCTCAGAAAATAAACACCATGCTTTAGCTCTCAGTCTGTACAATATTGTAGAAAAGAGATTCTAAAAGCATCTACAGAGATTTTTATACCTTTAGAACTGTGTGATGTCATTGTCTTCAGAAGACATCCTCAGAGTCAGTCACGCAAGATTCTGAAAGTTAATGATGAGAAAACAATTTGGAGATTCAGGTGTTTTGTGATGTGTGAAAGAGACAGAAAGGTTTGGTTGAAGGGACCTTTGGTGAATTTGAAGGAGTGACAGACAAGAAGAGAAATAGAAGAAATAACACAGAGAAGCTAATTAGGGATACTACACATACAGGGACAACGTCTTTTGAGTGTGCTACTTGTAGATCTGTACATGCTTGAATGCTGTAGTCTGTTTTTATATAAATTGGCTTTGTGGCCAAGAAGGCCAATGGCATCCTGGTATGTGTCAAGAAAAGTGTAGCCAGTAGATCAAGGGATGTTCTGCTCCCCCTCTACTCTGCCCTGGTGAGGCCTCATCTGGAGTCCTGTGTCCAGTTCTGGGCTCCCCAGCTCAAGAGGGACAGAGAACTTCTGGAGAGAGTCCAGCGCAGGGTCATCAAGATGATCAGGGGACTGGAATATCTTTCATATGAGGAAAGGCTGCGGGAACTGGGGCTGTTTAGTCTGGAGAAGAGGAGACTGAGGGGAGATCTTATTAATATTTACAAATATCTAAATGGTGGATGTCAGGAAGTTGGGACATCCCTTTTTTTTTTGATGATATCTAGCAACAGGACAAGGGGTAATGGGATGAAGCTGGAACATGAAAAGTTCCACTTAAATATAAGGAAAAACTATTTCACTATGAGCCCTGGCACAGGCTGCCCAGAGGGGTTGTGGAGTCTCCTTCCTTGGAGGTCTTCAAGACCTGCCTGGACACGTTCCTATGTGACCTGATCTAGGTGAACCTGCTTCTGCAGGGAGATTGGACTAGATGATCTCTAAAGGTCCCTTCCAACCCCTACCATTCTATGATTCTATGAAATTAAAATCTTAACTTGGTATGTAAAAGTGTGTGTCTGGATGCATTAAAATTTTTGATATGTTATTTGAACTTTGCAATCATATTGGAGAATTTCATTACCGATACACACTCCAGTTTAGTTTCAACTGTATTTTCAATATTAATACTGCAGGCTGCTTTTGTCAATATTGTGGCATTTATGGAATCCAATAGATGGCAAAATAGAAATGGCATCATCGTTAACATTGTCTTTCTTAGCAAGTAGGGAACATATTGTGCACAGCTTTTAGCTCTTTCCAATGTCCTCACAGGATAAGATCACAGAAAACATAAGCAGTTTTTCCTTCAGCTAGAGAAAGCGTTTCAAAAGAAGACAGTGAACACTGTCACACTGGTGTTTAAAGCCAGACCGGGAAGGTCATAAGAATAAGCAGTGCTATTGAGTGACAGAAAAAAGCTGCTTTGTTCTTAATGTATTTCCTTTTATTTGCCAGAATGCCACATCAAGCTCAAACTTTCTCTGTATTTCTCTGAAGCAATGTTGTTAGCAAAGGCTTCTGCAATCAGTTTCTACCATACAAGACCGTGCACCAAACTTGTACAAGTTAGTACTATTTTTATTTGCATGCATATGAATTATTGGCATATGCAGTGGTGACAACAGCATCATTCCAAAGTGTGCCTCATTTCTGGGAAGTGATATTGAAATACTCAAGAAATAGCTAAGAGTTGGGCATGCAGAATTTGTTAGAAAGTAAAGAACAATAAGATGGTCACTAAACACAAAGAGGAGAGAAAACTTCCAAAGATAAGCAAAAGTAATACGCAATGGGTTTCTATTTTCCAGTATGTCCCATAAAACTGTAGACCACTGACCTTACTACAGTACAATTCAGAGCTCTTAGTAATGTATTGTCTCGTGTACAGAATAATGTTTATTGGACATAGCCTATTACTTATAGTAAAATAGATATGCAAAGAGGTGATACTCAGAGAAATGTGGAGCAAGAGTCATTCACTTCTCACTCAGTTACACAATGAGAAGCAACCACAGTAATCTATTCAGTAATCCAATTGCTCTTATTAAATACAAGACCACTGAGTCCTCCTGTCTCCTGAAATAGCCTCCTGCAGCCTCATTGTGATAAAAGCCACCTGCCACATTTGTAGAAATCTGAGTCCTGATTTTTGAACTGTATGTATAGTAACAAAGGACCTTTGGGATATCATGAATTCTATAATGTGTCATCCTTACAGCCAAGAAGCCTTGGAGAAAAGGCAGTATGTAAGTGAGAAACGCAATGTAAAATACAGAGTCAAGCTTGAGTGGAAAAGATGGATTCTCTCTTTTAAATGGGACATATCACACCAGTATGAGATCATGACTAAATGTTTAATTTTGGAGAGAAGTAGTGAACGCAGCTTTAAAAGAGGATGGAAAGAAACTAGATCCTTAGTCTACAGAACAGATCTCCTGGGTCTAAATCTCTTCCCACTGGAGAATTACAAACACGAAGAAATCATTCAGCCAAAATTTTATGATGTCTGCTCCAGAGAATGTGTTTCAATGAGACACTGAGAAGAGATCTCACAGTAGTGCAACACATACCAATCCTGTGAGTGTGCAGCATTTCATCTTTTCTTACATAGGGAGGCGCAAGATAGCCATCCCTGGAGATGCTGTTCTCACCAGGCACCTTTTCTGGTATAGCAGGTGTACAACCACCAACACTGCTGTTTAGATCAACTTGTCATTAGTAGCAGAAGGTTCAGTGAGAGCCTCAGGCACCTCTGAGTGTTGGCTACTGAAAAATTTGCCACAAGTACAAGAGCACTACCTTGTGCTACCTAAATCACAGCATGCCAGCTGGTGAAGGAGAGTGGCAGAAGCTCACGGGCTCCTGCCCATCCCTGAGACTCCGCTGTCCCTCTTCATGCACTCCCTCTTCATTGCTTTCTGCCTTGGCAATACCAAAGACCACAGACACAAACGTGGAACAACATACCTCTGATATTTGAGCTGGGGGAAGATGTAGTACAGATAGTATTTTCTGGTGTGCATGTCTGGAAGCAGAAGTTTCCAGTGTAAGTAATGTTATACATCCCTCCAAAGGGATGGAGCACTGGTGGTAGTACCAGCACCAAAATTCCCATACAGCACAAGAGCACATTGGATTTATTAAACTGAACTGCTGTAAAACAGGTAACATCTTAGGCTATGGCAATGGATTTATTATTCTAGGTTTTCTATTATAAGACTGGTTGGACAGCAGAGTCTTGCTCTGCATTGCTGATCAGCCTTTTGCTCTGTCTTCAGGAGGACCACTATAACTGCTCCTCCTAAGTTACAGTTCCAGGTCCTAGTGAAAAAACTTCGCTTGAGACAAAAATGAAAGCTACTTTCCAACTTTTTATAAAGCAGCACATTGACTAAGAGCTGCCTTTCGTGCTACAGCAAAGTTCCCACTGCTATGGGGAACTTCACAGAAGTTTGTAGAAACTAAGGGTGCTTGCCTAGCTAATAAGGTATAAAGATCATACAGAAAATGCAGAACGGTGCCTAGATGCTATCTGAAACAACATTCTGGGATAACAAAAATCTGGTCTCAGAATCATGTTTGCAAAAGATAGAGGTTGGCAAAGAAACTTAAGAAGTTCTGAGATACTGGCTTAAAATGCTAATGTTGTTCAACATATAGCTGTGATCAAATCAATGCAAGTGGAAGTGCTGGAGGAATTTAAATCCTGGTCTGGTAATTATGTTAGGAATATGAAGCAACACATAAAATTTTAAAACATCACCTCCTACTCATTTACATAGCCAAATGAGAATCTGTTTGAATCCTTGCCATATTTTTGAAACAAGACATTTTCATAAATTCAAATAATTTTGGAAAAGATTCCAAATCCTTTAGGTCCCTATGGCATAGCTCAAGCAGAATTTAGATGCCTGCATTTAAGTGAGTGAGTCACAAAAATCCTGCCTGTGGCATGCATACCTGAAAGGCATCTAAACTGTCATCAGAAAAGTTATTTAGGCACCTAAAGTACTTCTAATGTGTATTCCCAGAGGCCCTCTTACCTTGGATGAGTGTCTCAGCAGATATTTTGTTTCATGGTACATTTAGACATTCTCAAACTAGTTGTTTGGATGCCTAAAATCCTTTGTAGATGAGGGGTGGGTATGCAATGCCTATCCCATACCAATACCACCAAGCTCTGTACAGGGCAGCATTCATGCACCCACTATTACTCCAAAGTCATTTGGATGAACAGCACTGGGGAGTGATGCCCACCACTTGCACTACATAAAAGGTGAGGAGCAGAGTACTGGTACTGCTAGGCAGCTTCTTTTCACAGAGGAAACAAGTTATTCACACAAAAGCAGCAGCTGAAGTGGCTAAGAGGGACTTAAGAGCTGTAAATCCCTCTCTCATAAATGCCTGAATCTCAGGGAGATAGAGGGAAGTTCAGACACATCCATTGTTTCAGCATTTTCTCTCATTCATCTGCTCGGCTGTTGTAAATCTCACAGCCTGGTGCCTGACTCTTCCCCTCAGCCTTGGAGGACAGTATCTAACTGCAAATTTCTGCCTCTGAGCTGGGCACTGGAAAGTCAGGTTGGATGTCATCAGACCTGGGACTTTGTCCATCTAGGGCTTTATAACTTTTCTTTTTCATCCCAACACATGTAACTGTAAACCCTGACGCTGGCAGCTACTCTTCCAGATATGCAAAATACAGAAAAGACTGTCCTTGTACTGCCATTTATTCTCTGAGAGTTTTGGAGGCCTTATAAAGTGTCAATATACATGAAATTTTGAGATCAAAGGTATAATCTGAAACTGTGATTTTTTTTTTTTTTTTAAAAAAAAAAGAACAAATTTGGAAGGACATCCCTTTTAAGAATAAAAGACCCTAAATAACACATCCTAAGTCACGGCAATCTTACCAAGTATTTCTGCTGCTGTAGTGAAAATGCCCTTATGAGTAAGAAATAATCTCTAGGATGATTTTAGACACTACACAGGATAGCAATATTCTCTAAAAGTGATAAATATTCTAATTACAGATCATCACTGTAATCAGCAATTCAGGAACTGGGGCTACAGTGAGAGTCAAACCTTATGGCACACCTCTGTATGTCAGTATCTTAGCACTACGGGTGGGAAAGGACTATGGGAACCTGCCACCCTGTGGACCCACGGTATGTGATATAAGCAGAGAAACAAGGGGAAAGGGGCTTGCATGCAGAAACTCAGACCCACCCCAGTGGCAGATGTCCAGCAGCAGCCTCTTTCACACTCTCTCAAAGCCCACAGTTCTGACAGATGCCCTCAGTGGTACTACTGTTGCCCAGGCAATCCTGCACTGCCCCATCCTCCTGGGAAGTGACTTTAACAGGTCCAGGAACAGAAGTAGATATGAAAGTTGTAGCTAAAATAGCTTACACCAGTACTTCAACCACTATGCTAATAGTAGCTGTGTGTACATCTACCTCCCAGTGGCAGTTTCTAGAGCCCCTAAGGCCACTAACGCTCACAAATATTTAGCAGTAATAACCCACAAGAAATGTCAAAGCCAGGAAGTAAAATGCTTCTTTGAGCATTATATTTTATGTTCATTAAAGCATAAGAAAACAGAGGAAATAGCTTCAGAAAAGTTCATTGAGCCAGCTGGAGAAATTTTTAGTATGACACTGGCTTATGTATGTATCCATTTTCTCTGCCTGACCTTTTCCGGACCAGCCTCTGTTTCTTTCGAAAACAGTCTGTCTTTGATTCATGCTGGATTTCCACCTCATCAAAGGGGTTTGCATATATGGATCAAGAGATCAAAGGTGATGATAATCTCCTGAAATCTGCTTTGTTGTGCATTCAAACTAATACATTGATAAGAGTTAGCTTGCCATGTTAAAGAAAACATAGTGAGTTTGCGAAGTTTTTCTTGCAGTGTTTGTTGACACCCACAGTTTTGAGACAAACTAAATAGTTAACTATCCCTAATTATCCTCTCATGTTGATTTCTCTCCTCTAGCAACTGATGCTACATTTAATTTCTTTTTTAAAATGTGAATTTGTGAACTAAGAAATGTTTGCAGTATTTAAACAGACACTTTCAGTCTGTCAAGGCTTGAACAGATGCACAATTCATGAACTGAAACTACATGATATAACAACTCAACTATTTATTGATTTGATGAAGCAAAGCTTGTTACTAACAATAGCCTATTCAGACCATCTTTCTTTTCTGATAAACACATTAAAACAAGAAACTATTTGGAATTCTGGTTTTTGAAATACGGATGAACCTGGTTTAGTTCCTATCATAGATGGCAAACATTTTCTGTTTTATTCTTTAGATAATTTTGAGTTTAAAGTTTTGCTTTTAAAATACTTATACAGCTTTTCTTAGAGAAAGATATTCCAGAGCTACAGAAAAACCTTTACAAGGATTCATATTCTCCATTAGCTTGCTCATTTCAAGGTTATAACAAAGTTCATCCCAAAATGATGTCAATAATTTATGGTAGTAAACATCTGTCATCCTAATACACTGAATAGTTCATAATGCACATGACTCATATTTAAATCATTCATTCCAAGTCTTTGAGTTATCAAGTGGAAAATAAGAAGAATGGAATGAAATGACTGCAGTGTTTTGAGAGAAAATCAAATTTGAAAAGCTGTGATATTCTGAATAATCTCATAATCACATAAAATGGTATGCAGCAACAGCAAAAAAAAGAAGTAAATGGGTATCATGTGGTAAATTGTGCTGTAATCCATGTTAGATTCTCAGTGATGCTTGAAAAACATGTATATTTAAATATGAGGAACATGTATATTGAAAAACATACAGCTGGATAAAACCAACTTTTAGTCAATACTGATACAAATTTTAACCTTATTTCACTAGGAAAACTGGAAAAATTCCTGTAATTAGAGGCAAACAGTATGCTGAATTTACAGCAGCTTAATATCTGCTATGGAAGTAGTTTTTTAATGCAAAACAGACACTGAATTTCTTTGCATGATTATAAGGCACTTTGTGATGGACACAGCTGCACAAACTAAGAGCATTCAGCCAAGGGACTCAGGTCACTGCTGCAGAAACATGTTTTTATTTGAGTAAGGAGCCATTATGCCTTTGGTAGAAAAGCATCGGGGCTCTTGATTTTCATTTAATTTGACTATTTAGCTACTTAATGCAAAAGTGGAGCATCTCCAACAAGAAAGATCCCAGCTGAGGTGATATGAGCAATTGGGTGGTGGGTCCCAAATGCTAGGTACTGAGGGTGCTCTGGGAGCTCTGCTGCAGATAAAGCCTGGGCACTGAGTTGTCAGGCAGGAATGGCTGCAGGGACACATGAGTGCAGTTCCAGGCTTGCTGTGCACTTCTGATGGCAAAGCCCTGATAGAAGATTGCCCTGTCTGCCTAGAGGTTGTACTTGGGTAAGGTGTGTCTGCTGGGAAGCAAAAAGCCCCCTGCAGATCAAGGCTCCTGCAAGTAGTTGCCAAGAACAGACCTGCTGCTCTGACATCCCAGGTCAGTCAGGAAGCTTGTACTCACAGTCCCAATAGGGACATGAAAAGGCTAGAAACACCATCTCCCAGCAGATTGTTAGGATTAGTTCTCTTACTTACCTAAGAGGTCAGTTCTGGTGATTACCCTCTCTACTGCTCTGGCTTTTTGATGTGGAATTGCATAATTCTGTGAGGAAAACCTTTATTCTTCACATCAGGAGTAGTGATATGTCTATATTCCTTTAATACAGCATATAGTTTTTGAGATCTTGTAAAAAGACACATTTTTTAGTATCAAAAAGGTAGAAATGCCAGTAAATGGGTACTGCAAAGAACATGTGGATACCAAGGAGAAAGCATTTCAACTGCAGATACTGGACCAAACCTTATACAGCCATAACATTCCCTAGAAGCATTGTTTCAAATTATTATTGTTTTCTGTCTTCATCAGTTCATGAAAGCTCAAAAGAGCTAACTAAATGTCTTTTGAAAGGAATTACAAATTCTGAAGAATCAATAAATACAACTGTATTCTCAACAGAATATTTTTATATTGTGCTAGACAAGGATGAAGATGCATTTCCTGTAAACTTAGTTATGAAAAAGACAGCTCAGAGACTACAATTTAATTACTAAGATATAACAAGACATCTGGGGAAATTTGTAGATTGGCAGCTTTTGAAAGAGTTTACAAAGTGATTTTCCAGAAAGAAAAAAAGAAAGGCTTATTTTCTGTCTAGGGTAATTTTTTGCTATGGAAGTTTAGATGTTTATGTGGAAAGAAAAGTTTGTCAATATTTTAAAATAGGAAATAAAAAGATTAAAAGCTAGAAGTCTGCTATGAGGCAGCAGAAGTATGCCATTTCACAAAAACAGAGGAGTCCTTCCATAACCAAGTATTTGTTCTTCCCTATTTTATGGATAACAGTTATAACGGATTCTATACTACAGTGTTTGTTCACAAGAAAAACTAATAGTAGAAATTATCACTCTTGTGGTTTCAAAAAATTGACTGAGGAGTGAGTTTATCATCAATGACATTTCTGTATAAATAGCCTTGCTGATTTTTCTAACCTAATCATTTAATGGCATTCCATGTTCCTATGGTATTTACTTTGTTATTGAAATAAGCAAACTAACCCTTGATCTTATTTTCTCTTTGAATTCAGAATAATATTTTTTCCTTTGTGTTTTTGTAGTTTAATGCTGGTGAAATTCCATTGAATTTATGGGCAGCTACTCTGCTATAAAACTGATATAGTAGAGAATTAAGCTTTTCTACTCAGCTTTTCTTTTATCACCTCAGATAATATGACTTTTTTCAGAAATATACTCTATTTTTTATTAAAGCTACCATTTGTTTAGTTTGTTGTTCAGGAGCTTTTGTAGATGTATATCCTAAGTTGGACATAGCAGTTGTTCACTCCACATAGACAGATAAATAAAATGCCACCAATTTCCTTTTTCCCCAAGTTCACTTCCACTCCTCAAAACCTGCAGATACTCTTCTTGGCTTTACAGCAAAAGTAACTTTGGAAGATGTATGCCACTGGCTAGAGTTACCAGCTCACCTTACAAGAGCTGTCCAGGACCTTGCAATGTGAAAATCACGTGCTTTAGTTACAAGGGGCCTTTTGAGAGGCAACAGTAGGAAACCAATGGATTTTCTTCACTACATCCCTCCAGATACCTACATACAGCACTTCATCACTTGAATGAAGTGGCAATCAACAAGCATTCAGAAAAACTGATCAGGTTTGTTGATGTGTTCATAACAGTACCAAAAGCAAACATGAGGAAGACACAGACCTGAGGCACATCAGCCAGCTAGAGATTAAAATCCTGTTCATCTTTTGCACTGTGGATTCATGTCTGATGACCCAGTCATGCTCAGTGAGAACCACAGCCATTACCTTTGCCATATCAATAAGGGAAGCACAGTATACCACTTAGGAATAATTCTTCTCCTTTCTTATAATGAGAGCATTATGTAACTTCGCCAAATCCCTTTATTGGTGTCATCAACAGCTGAAGAGAGATCAGAAAGCATAACCTTTTGATCACAGCTGCAGATACCCATCCTCAAGAAAAAATCTGATGTACAAGGGGCAACAGCAGCTTTTCAAAACTCCCTAAGATTCTTAACTTGGAGACAATCAAGATCACGCTGGGATCTCTGTGGCACCTTAAAGCAGCTGGAAATCATGCTAAGCTTTTTGTTCATTGGTGGCCTTATCTTTCCACAGTGGCAGCCGGCCAAGAAAACCTCCTGGCAGCTTGGTGCCATCAAGGTAGCACAGAGTAGCCAGAGTGTCCTGCTGAGGGAGGCAGCCAACCCACTTGCCTGCCCAAATACAGCTTTGGAAAAAACTGACACATTCATTACTCACATGATAGTCATTCTGAGTACAATATAGCAAGTATGACTTTGTACTAGGATGACTGTATGTCCTGTACTGACACTGTAAAAAACAGAGTATTATAATAACTCTTCTTTGGCAAGAGCTTACATCTCTCTTAGTGACAACACCACCATTAAAGCTACATCTGCAGGTTTAACCTCTCTGGCAGCTCTTTTTAGGTTGGCAGTCTTTACTGAAATCCATTTCCTTCCTTGTTTCATTATCAGTTATTACTGGCAAAGGGCAAATGGCTCAAACATTTGCAAACAAATGTGGTAAGACAGTCCTTGCCCTGAAGAGAATGTAATCTGCTTTGGATATAGACAAAATAATGATTTATTCTGAACTTTTGGTTTCTTCACCAAAAATTTAACCTCACTGACACGCAGCCAGCAGTGCCAGACCTGTGCTGAGGGAGCAGAGCAAACTACAGCCCGACCTGTGGGGCAGCAGGGGAGATTGCTGCAGGGCCAGTCTTGCACCATGGATTGGTTTTCTCATCTGAAGGAGGGTCAATGGGAAATGTGAAGGAAGCAAGACACGAAGATTTTTCCCCACCACCTGCGCTCTGTTTTGTGTTGGGCTTCTGACGTTTTCAATGCACAGTATCCTCTCTGTAACGGTGAAGGTAGAAGTGTGCTTTTCCCCTGTCCCCCCATAGCTTATTCATTAAGGCGATCTCATCCATGACAGGAGCTGTAGGGCCAAACCTTTTCAGGCACAGTAAAGCCAGAACTAGGGCTCCTGTCTCCTGATCCCATGCTCAGGTGCACCCTGACAAAGATAAGGGTGTTGCAGCAACTTATTAAGGTTTGGAATAGGTCCATACAGTTCTTTGGTCAGGTATAATTTCATCAAGACAGACATGATTGTTTCGTTTCCCTAACGGGCTGGAAGACTAGAGGACCATCAGGATTACTGCTTGGGAATTACCAATGACACCCTGGCCTCTTCCAAATTCAAGCTGTCAGGATCTGTCCCTGATTGCATTTCCAACTCAAACTGCATCTGTTTAAATATTGTCACCATAAGGCAAAATGGGCTCCTCCATATACAGAATACTTGTTTTCTGAAAACCTGGCTATACTGACCTATTTATATGACCTTCTGCAAAACAAAAGGCATCTCTAAATAACTCAGGCTTTGTGAGGAGCTGAGGGAAATGCAGGGGAAATCTAGCATTTTAAACTTCCATATTAGCAGAGAAAGACATTGGCAGAGGAAAATAAACATCCCTATAACCTCGTAGTTCAACCCCTTTTTCAGATAGCTGGCTTCACTTTCAAACAAGTTTTATAGCAAGAGCAAATAAACTCAGAATATTTGGTGGTAACCATCCAAAATACTTGAAGATTTTGACACACTGTCACACGTGCTTCTTGGCTGCTATTAACAGCAGGTTATTGTCAATGTGAGTTTCTCCTGTCTGTTGTCCCTCTGAGTTCCCAGGAGGCAAAGGCACTTTCTGTCGGTCACATTTGCTCCTGCTCATACATTCTGTAAATACAAAGCTCAGTTTTGTATTGGTCAAGGCAGAGACATTGGTAAATGTACATGTCTTGCGACATCAGATGAGCTGTTATTATTTTGTTACTACATTGAAATTTACTCTCTCTGTGTCCTGACTGAACAATTAAAAATTCTTTTCCACTTACAGTTACTGTGATTTTAAAACTACTTAATTGATTTGAATCAATCATATGTTGGATTTCCTGTTTACTTGTAAGATAATAAAATCAATTGTTACTTACAGAAAGACTTGAACCCTTACCCTGGACTATGTGTGTTTATGTAAAGCTTTCTTCATGTATTTTTTCCCTCATGATTTTGCCTCTTAATAACTTTTTACTTATGACTGCCCTTTCTACAGAAAAGCTGTTCTTTCACTGAGGTCACACTGCTTGCCCAGACACAGAAGCTGAACCATTCAAATGGTACACAGAAAAGCAAGAAGTGGTGCAAATGCTTACACCTGCAACCTGCAGGTGCAGGTAGGAGCAACTGAAATTTTAGGCATGCATAAGTTGAGGCCAGTGTTTGAGAGAACAGGTCCCAGTCCTCGCAGTAGCTGTTATATTTACATAGTCTGACAGGCTTCTGGCAGCAGGCAGCTGAAAGTGATGAGCTGTCTCAACAGATTAAAATTAAATTCTATTGAAGAAAACAACATACAAAAATTATGTTTCTGTATAATCTGTGTGATTAAATGTTACTTGTTTCAAAGATAATGTTTCTGTCACTTTCAATTACAGCTTTTGGAAGCTTTATTCTGCATCATTTAATCTCTTTAAATCACTCTCCTGTTCAGCTTTCTTATAGGGATTGGCACACTTGCTATGAATATTGCACTCCTACTAACTTCTACAATAACATCACTGACTCTAATTTAGAATTTTCTTAATTATATTTGCACTCCCTTGATGCCTGGGAGTTGAAAAAAAAAGAAAATAAAATCAAATGGAGTCACATTCAGGTACTTTCTAATGGCCAAGTTACATTGAGCAGGGTCATGTCATGTTTCTGTGATGAGAAGATGAAAATGTAATTGTTTCTAAATTGTGACAGATATTTCTTGTTGGAGATTGTTTTTCAAAGTATTTCCCTCTCTCCCTTTTTTTTAAAAAAGATTACTATTCAAAAACTAGAGGGTTAAACAAAATTTCCACTAGGTTTTCCTAGGTTTAAAAGTTTTCAGTCAAATATTGAAATTGAGTTAAATTATAATTTGTTCAACTATTTCAAAAACTCTGTTGAAGTTAAGCAAAGTTAGAGAAAAATTCCTGTTTTCTTGAAAGAAGAGCCTTTGAATCAAGAGCAATATAAAACCTGATCTCAAGTCTACATTTGGCTGAATATTTTTCCTGTATTAGTCTAAGGAAATGATGATTTACGCGCAAAAAGGAAGCTACGCTTCCAATTAATGAGTAAACGGAAGAAAAGGGGGGAGGGAGCTTTGCTATCAAGAAAAAAACAAAAAGGCGGTTTGTCAGCAAAGGCTGCTCTCCAAGGCGAGCTCTGCCACCTCGTGGGCTGCCGTCCTCTTACAGGACAAAACCAGCCCGTTGGAGAGTACAGGGCAGTACAGGGAAAACGGGCCTGGGGAAAGGAAAAGAATATTTATAATGAATTGTAGAAAGAATTTCGTCAACGTGAGGGATTTGAATCTCAAAATCTGTCTCTTTTTATAAAGGAAATCATGTCCTCAGCACAGCAAAATGTATATTTCTAGGTCATTTTTCCAACTGGTATTTCCAGAGTTTAGATTTGAAATCATCATTAGATATCATGCAGTTATTCGGTGTTTGTGTTACTGGATCTGCAAGTGTTTTTCAGCTCGCAAGTCTGAAGCTCTGAAGTCTCGAGTTCAAGGTCCATGAAAGTGTCTCCAGAGCCTGCACATGAATCTGTACAGACCCCAAAGCATTACAAGTTGCACCTTGGCAGGCAAGGCTAAATGCAGCCATAGTTCAGCTTCATGACCTAGATATACTTCTTTTGTAGCTCTTTGTCATTTTTTAAACAGTACTTCACAGACCTATGCAAATCACTGATTTTTCAATTTACTGACCTAAATAGAAACCTGAACTGAGACAAACAATTGAGCAAAATAATTTTTTTTCTTGGCAACTGATAAGCTGGAAAAATAGTTTGGATCAACATGCAAAATTTATTTGACTGAAAAAGAATCATTATTAATCAGTTGAAAATACGGGCTTGGCGATTTCAATCCCAGAACATTTTTTAGTGAATGTTTCCTTTTTAGAAATGTTGTGCCACTTTGGCTCTTCTTGTGTTTTCAGGAAGGAATAAAACTACTAACACGTCAATGCAAAATCAGCAAATACTTTGAGTTGTCCCCAGTTTTAGCATGCTCCTCATTTGACAATTTTACTCAAGGTGTGTAGATAGATAATTGCCTTTGACTTGAGATCCTAATTGTGAACTAGCAGCACCAATCTGGGCAGGACTGCTTGAGAAGTGTGGGCAGAACCCTTGTTCCAATATCTGCTTCTCCATCTTGATCAGGAACAAATAGGTGATCATCATGGAAACAAGTTACTAAGCCTTGTAGTGGAGAAAATCTCAGTGGGGTAGAATGTGGCAGACACTGAAACAATGGTGTCATCTTGAGACATAAATATAGCTGTCCTCCTCACACATATGCTACTTTAGACATGCCATCTAACCAACAGTTTGCATGTAACCTATTAGAGGAGGAACAAAGATATTGTTAATATTTGATTTAATAATTTGAACTGAAAAGTCACCAGAAAAAAGAAGGTGGAGAATGTCCGTGAAAATGCCACATCTGCAGAGATACACTTTTGTACTACAGTTTGACTATTCTTGCTAAAGAAACACACTCAGCTCTTAAAGGAGTGGTTCCTTTGTTATATCTCTGTGACAAAACTAAAAAAAAAGAGTGAGCTGGAAGAAAATTCTCAGATACACCCATATGGCTTTCATCCCTTTGGTCTCATTTCCAAAGTAAGCTGAGAAATTAAAACATTAGGTACTTTCAGGAATTGAAACTACTTGTTTTAAGATAAATCTCTGAATTTCTAGCACTTGACAAACTGCTAATGAAAACAAGGAGCTAAAGATGTGAGATGTGTGCAAAAGATATGGCTCAATTTTGTTTCTCAAGTGACTAAGCACCTAGACAAATCTATCTGAATTGCTGAATTAAAAAGTAAGAGAAAAAATGGGCATTTGAATAGATTTAAAACTATATACTTGAAATAATGTTTATATATTAAGATATTTTCAATTATTAATTAAATATACTGAAGCAGTAGATACACTGAAATATAATTAAATATACTGAATATTTAGATAGAATATTTAACATACTGAAGCAAAGCAGTTGGACCTGCTTTGGCAGGAGGGGTTGGACTAGATGATCTCTAAAGGTCCCTTCCAATCCCTACCATTCTATGACTCTGTGATCCAAGATTCTATGTGACTTTGCTATTGGAGCTGCTTTGTCTTGAAGGCACATAGAATTAACATTAACAATAGTTAAAGAGTAGCAGTACATAGGTAGATAAGGAAGATGTGATTCTGCTTCATTTAGTGATGAATCATATACTACAATCATATTTCCTTGATGAGGTCATTTGGTTGGACTTGATGATCTTAAAGGTCTTTTCCAACCTAACTGATTTTGTGAGATGGTTTTGAGGGGTAAAAAAAATAAAGCAGCCTTGATGAGTGATGCAGACATCATGTTAACCATCAACCAAAGGCAGCAAAATCAAAAGTTTCTAAAGTGATGAAGCACAAAGTTAAAGATCTCTTGTAGGAATTGACAAAAACTTATCATTTGATTCTATGTGATAAAGAAAAAAACCGCCACCCTATTCCTGAAGAAACATGGGCTCTTCTCTTGCCTAGGACTATTACTATACATAGGACTATCAACCGTATGTTTAATAAGTGCTACATATTATATTTGTAGTCACCAAGATTTAAACCAGGGAACTAATTTTACCTTGCATATGTGGAAGGAGCAGACAATACAGTATAGTTTTCCCTCTTCTTTCTGGCAGCTGCTGTATGACTCCTACTTTTCTCACTTAGGAAGGACTGGCTGATCTAGAAAATGCACACTTTAAAACACAGTCAGTATTCACCATGATCATAGAAGCAGACATACTGTAATGAGATTATTTTAATCTTGGAAGCAGAACCACAGAAAGAGAGATTATTTGTATATTTTCAGGGTGGTCAGGAGCAATCTGGCTCAAAATTGCTGAAACTCAATATTTCTATGGTGATTTTAAAAGGAATTTGATGGGCTCCTTCCCTTGGTAGTTGACACCAATCCACATCATAAAACCCTCCCTGAATCATACTAGTCTGATACCTCACTCCAGAGAGAGGACAGCCGAGCAGTACAGGAAGGGAACTCAAAGGGCCCACAACACGCTGTCTTCTCTGATCACAAAGAGGGCCTGCTCAGTTCAGCTTGGGAGGTAGGCAAGGCTAGCAAGAGGTAAGGTGGAGACAAGAGGAACACCTACACTTGCAGCTAGATTTGTAACACCTGACCTATGGGAGAAGGACTTGGTGATTCAGGCCAGTGCAATAAAATCTCCTACTGTTCTGTCCCATGTATTAGTACATAAATTTTTGTTGCCATTTGAATTCTGCCACAGTAGGAAGCTGCTCATGCTCCATATTATTCTTGTATTGGTCATGATTGTAAAACATGCACCTCCTGAGTTTTGTTACAAGCAATATTTTTTTTTCAATGAAAAAAAGCATTTTAGATTATTTTTAAACAAAACCAAACCTGTGAGTATGGGAGAAGCGGCAACTATAGCAGAAAGAGCTAATTTGTTTTTCTCATCCAGAGCTTCGTGAAGTGTCATTTTTCTTTTTCACATCCCTGTGCTCTTCTAAACACGAGTTTATGGCACAGCTCATAGGGCTTACAAATGCACTTTCCTTCAGAGTCTGGCGTATATTCTCCCGAGGCTCTCAGACAATTACAGTAAAAAATAGAAGCATCAATTGCAATCTTTTCACACAGCATGGTATTTCTCCTGCTGAGGTTTTAATTTGTCCTGAGACCATACATATCAGCAGTTTTTCAAAATTACATTATAAGCTGGTATTTTGTCCAGCCTAAAATCCAGCTTATTTTCTTCTTGTACGAAGGTTTCCCAGTCACTGAATTTGTGGTTCTCAATCTCACAGGGAACAGGGCTTGAGATTTAAGGGTTCAAGAGTTGACCAGATTGGTAATTATGGAACCTTGCCAGACTGGGGAAGCAGCAAGGGACTAAAGACCCACAACACTACCACTTCACTGAGGGAGCAGCAGGAAGCATTAGATACAAGACTATATTATATCCTGCAGTAGGGGGGAAGAGAAGCAGGATAGAAACTGATGGAAAAAAGGATGGGAAAAATCTATTACCTGCTTCTCTGTATGTTGTCTTTGCTAGCTGGTCTGAGCCTAATCTTTCAAAATCATGCCCTGTGTATTCCCACAAAGTAAGTGGGAATTTTATTCTTGAATCAACATCTATTCAAAAAACAGTGTGAAAATTTGTATTTACATGATTTTCATTAGATTGAACCTCACCTTAGGTTTTAGTAGAATAAAGAATCCTTCTTCTACCAAAGCTGGACCTAGTTTATCAAATATATCTAAGAATCATAGTCAAAATGAACCATTGTATAATACAAGGTAATAACAGTGACTTTAGGCAGGACCTGAAGAAAGCCACATCACAAAATGCATTCATAAAAGCTGAAAAAGGAAGCTACATTGTTGATTTTCTCCAAGTCACTTTTTAAAGCACTCTGTCTTCTATGTGACTTTCAAGAAGTTTTACAGAGCAATATTGAAAAGGTCCACATGTTAATATTTAATTGAGAAGTGTTATGACAAACTTTTCTGATATTGAGTATTTGACTACAGCAACAAGTTTTTGAAGGCTATACATTGTTAATGGAGAGATTGTAAAATTTAAGATTTTCTTATATGACACACAAAAATCAAAGATGACATTCAGTCCTCTACTCTGCCTACATGAGACTGCATTTGGAATATTGTGTCCAGTTCTGGGCCACTCAGTTCAAGGAGGACAAGGAGCTGCTGGAGAGAGTTCAGTATAGGGCCACAAAGATGATGGAGTGGAGCATCTCCCTTCTGATGAAAGACTGTGGGAGCTGGGGCTCTTCAGCTTGGAGGAGACTGACGGGGGATCTCATTAATGTTTACAAAAAGGGTGGGTGTCAGGAGGATGGAGCCAGGCTGTTCTCAGTGATGTCCAATGATAGGACAAGGGGCAATTGGTATAAACTGGAACACAAGAGGTTCCAAAGAAATACAAGGTAGTATTTCTTCACTGTGAGGTTGACAGAGCACAGGAAAGGGTTGCCCAGACAGACTCCTTCTCTGAAGACATTCAAAACCCATGTGGATGAGTTCCTGTGTGACCTACTCTAGGTAGTACTGCTCTGGCAGGGTGTTGGACTAGATGATCTTTCGAAGTCCCTTCCAATCCTTGAGATTCTGTGATCAAGAATAAAGCAACATTTAAATGGAACACACTTTGAAAGAGAAAAAAAAAGCCCAAGAGCTGCTCTAAATTACTTTTACATAGGAAAATTAACCTTTACTACTTCCTGAACTCTTATCTCCTGCTTCAAAATATTTCTAGATAACTTTGTAAGTGATTTTTACAATGCTGACAAAGCATAAATTTTGCTAATTGCATCTGGCCTCCTTCTTAGCAATCTTAATACAGAGATGACCGAATTGCAGAAGAACTTATTCCGTCATACCTGTGTATTTCTTAGTTACCTACCAAATAATTCCAAGGTTTAAAAAAGATAGGATTCTAAATTAGAAAGACAATAGATCAACAGACTAAATCCTGTTTCTAACTGTAATCAATATCTGATTTGTCAGGATGAACAAAAAGCCCTGTTTTTAACCATAGACCTATTTATCATTTACTGCATGTGAAGAAACACATTCTTTTTGATCTTTACAGGCAATCTGCTTAGTCTTTGATGCATAAGATTTAAATAGCCCTATTTTTAATTTGTTTTATACATTTAATAGGAAATAATTAAGTTTACATAAATAATTGATCCACGGCATTTGATTGTTGGGAAAAAGCAAACTTTGGACTAGCCCTTTATCCTGAAATCACAGGCTGACTGACACCAGCATGCACAATAGGGGGACATAAAGCATTACATTATCTTGATGAACCATGTCAAGGATATGCACCACATGATGTTCAATGATAAACACAAGTTGAACAAAAATAAATAGAGAGGAAAGAAATACGACTCTTTAGTACTGATACAGTAAGGGCATCACAAGTACCCAAGCACCTAGACGGTAAAGCGGATGCACTGCCTTCTGAAATCAGTGGAAGGTCTCTGCATTGTTTTGATAACCACCAGTTTGATAAAGACAAGTTTTCTGAAAGAATAGTGTTACCTCCTAGAAGAAAATTAAGACTATAGATTGCTATTATATGAAAATTTCTAAGAAACAGAAGACATTTTTCTCTTTGAGTCTTTGGTATTAACAAGTTTAAATAAGGTACAACATGCAAGGCAGGCCCAGTGATTTGGTCCTGAATACATCTCCAAATCTGTCTTTGTCTTCTTCCACAGCCTTAAACATCTAAGAAAACTCTTCCTTTATTTCTCAGATACCTTGTTCTAAGACATTTCTCCTTCGATGTCTACATGAGCTTGTGAATTTACACCTGCATCAATGCTTAAATAAATTTTCATATGTGATAGTGCTGTAACTCATTTACCCTTATCATGTTCATTTCTTGTTGTTTATTAGCTCCATTTGTTATGTCACATTTAAAATTAGATTGGAAGATATCTGGGGAAGGAATCATTAGCAGGTTGCAATCAGAACTCTAATTATGTTGCTACTGGAAGGTACTGAGGAAGCAATAGCCGAATCAAGAGATGTACTTATTTTTAATAGAGGAAGTAATGTCATAGTAAATTGCTGCTCCATTTTCTAGAATATGGGCCAATTGAAGGACTTGCAGGTAAAAAGTGGTAATGGAACTGAAATTGAAAAGGCATGACATATCCCACATGCTAAACACAGACATTTTACACTGCTGCCCAGACACTGTACACTGCTGCAGAATGCAAATAGACCCAAGACTTCTTCCACTGGTTACCAATAAAGCAGCAGAAAGGTGGAGTTTCTGAAAAGATAAAGTGCTGACAGGAAAAGGTATAAGAGAAATGAAAGGTTTATTGCCTGGCAATGTTAAAGAATCACTGGGGGCAAGATAATTTACCAGCAGAAGCACTAATGGCCTAAAAGCCAAATTTCTGCTTCCTAGTAGAAATAGCCTACTCTGGCTGAGTGGAAGAATGACAGAAAAGATGTAGAAGCTAATTAAGAGCTTACTAAGCTAAGCAGGAAGCTTACAATGACAAAAGAGCCTAGGTCTCTAGGCCCTGAATAAATACGTATGATGTGACCCTGTCTGGACTAAATCCCCACAAAAAGCAATGGAAAAAGTGAACAGTCCAAGCTTCAGACACTGTATATCTGAATTCACTAGATGCATGCACAGTGATGGAGGTGAGACTGAACATGGGAAAGCTGAACCAGGCAACTCTAGCTCAGCATCTTGTCTCACAGCAGCCAAAGAAGATGGAGAGGGCTGAATAGAAAAGTAGGGCAAATGTAGGGCGATAATTGCCCTGGACATTCTCCCAGCTGGGAACAATTGTGGTCTCGAGGCTTTCTGAGCCAGATGTAGCTTCCACAAACTCTATATAATGTAAACATTACAGATATTTTTTCTGTGAGCTTATGTGGTCTCCTCCGTGAACTCATATGAACTTCTAGCCTCCACAGTATCCAGTGGCAAGGACTTCTACGGCGTAACTATGCCCTGAGTGAAGAACCACATTCTTCTCCCTGTTTTGAACCTGTCAAATACTATTTTGAGTTCATGCCCCCTAGTTCCCATGAGCACCATAAGCAATCAATCTCCTGAGCTGAAGTTTTTCCAGGAGGCAGCCAGCATGACTGATCAGTGAGTACTGAAGGTAAGACCAGGAAGTCATACAATACTGATGCTTCTTTACATTGGTGAGAAAGGCTGAAGAATGCTTGTCAGCACTGTACCACTGTTACTATCAAAAACTAAGCATGCTCTTTGAAACAATTTCGGTCCATTCTAACTAATAACTAACTAACTAACTAATAACTTCTAACTAACTCAATGCCAAGACATGCTCTGAAGAATAGCGTGTGCTAGGGATGTTCCTAACAGGCAGCATGGAGAAGACTGCACCATGCCCAGCTTCCTTCACATTACTTAGTACTCCAGCACTACCCTACCAGGCCATTCATTCTCCAATAACATGCCATGTGCACTCATGTTAAAGCCTAGGAAATGTGATACATACACTGTTGTGCTATGAAAACGTCACTGTGGTGGAATGCAACTCAGCCCTGACATTGTATCAGCCACCTGAGATTGAAAAAACCACATCACAAATAATTATGTCTTAAGACACTCCACATAGGGACCAAGGAGATTGAGGGTCAAGTGTTACGTAGTCTAGACAGATCAAAGTCTGTATCACTCACCTTCAGGCCTTAAATCTAGCTTGATTTAGTAGTATACATACAGCTTTAGTTTACATCTATGCTGAAATATCACACATGATCTTGCTCTACATCATATTTACATGATTCTTGGCATGATTTTCACTTGGGCCAATAAATGCTTACTCAAAGGGAAACCTTGATGTTGCCTGAAGAATAGTAAAGGCTGTTCTCAGTAGGCCCTGTGCATGGGAACAAACCTTTTGGTGTCCTCCTCTATAACATTTGGTGACAGCTGGTCTCATTAACAGAGAAAGGTCACTCTGGTTTTATTTACTATTACAGGTGTTTGTTGTGATTATAAAGTAAAGGAGATTTGGACAAATAAAACACTACAAGTTTATGTAGCTTTCCAGACCCGATCTGCAATGTAGTATGTCTAGAGCACTCAAGTGGAGCCCATTGGCCTGGTCCAAAAAGATGTTCTGGCATCCAAAGAGGCAAGATACACCGATCTTGCCCTTTACCTCTTTATCTTTCCCCTATCTTGAGCTTGTTAACTTATCTTGTATGTACAAAGAATTCACCTCAGTTCTGACCCACAATGGAGATTTCTAATTAGCCATCACACAAGGATATTACAAACTGATAAAAGAACAGATGCCTAAGTGTAGAGAATGTAGTAAACAAAAGAACAGGTTCCAGAAAGGAAAATTTGAAGGAGGCAGCAAACGTTGACAGTCTGTGCACATGTACTTTGAATATTACTCATAGGCACAGGATCCTTGCAATCAATTTCCTTAATGAGGAGCTGTTTAGAAACAGGGAGATCCCTCATCATCCAAATCAGAAGCTATGAAATAGGGAACCATTTACAAAACTATCAAGAGTTGTCTAAGGTCTCTATATGAAGACAAAATAAAGGACAGGGCGTCAAAAATAGCCCTAATGCATCATTTTGACAACATGGCTCCACAAGATTTTAAAGTGATTGAAGTTGTCATAAACAAGGTCTTGACAACCTCTTACACCCATCTAACTCTATAGCAGGAATTCCAGGGATCTACGCTGGTAAAAAATGGTTTTAATTGAATTAGATAAGCACAGCAACAGAAAAGGGTAAAGGGTAGAAGGTTGGGAGGGCGGGGAAGAGAAAGAAGCATGGCAGCCACAACTTAGATTATTTTAAAATGTTTTAAAGTGCCAGTCTATGTACCTGATTTCTTTAACAAAAAACACAGCATTGTAAGATATGTGCAGCTAGGAAATAATCCATAGATTTTTAACAACTGCATATCTGAAGGATTACCTTAATGGTTCTTCAGGGCCTGCACACCCTGATGGTTTAAGCTGATTCTTCCAAATGATATACACCTGAGTCAAAATAAAACAAGCAAACAGCTTTGCCATGAATACATCAAATTATTCATATGAACATAATCTTGCTTGTACTAAAGTTTAGAAAGAAGCTCTTCACACAGTTGCAGATGAGTTCTCTTCACTGTAAGGAAATGTAAGTTCACACGGATACCTGAAGAAGTAGAAAGACAAAATAGCTGAACAGAACTAATGTGAAATATTTACTTAATCTAATATATTTTCCTTAAATTAATAACATAGCAGTGTGTTCCCCAAGCTGTGTTTAATATTTAATGCTGGGTTCTGCATTGCTTGCTTTAACAAAACCCACTAATTTTAAAATGACCTGGCCTAAGAAAGATAACAACAAGAGAAATAACCTGAAGGCCTTTTTGTTCGGCAAGAGGAAAAGCAGCATTTTTGTCACTATAGAGTTGTAATATCGGAGAACAGGAAGTCAATCATCTAATCTCAGCTGGTAAAACTTTTCAGCACAAGGAGCTCTGGAACAGCGGTTCACTCCAGTTCCCATCAATAGCAATCCAGTTGTATAAAGACATATCAATACTAATAGCTCTTCATAGCAAGTATTGCTCTGTGGTAATTCTCCAAGATCATGATAGATATGAAATAGTACTATGTGTATTAGTCTACTGTTACTAAGGACAGATAAATGTATGGTTAACATTTTCAAAACTAAATTTTTATTTTAGATATTTTTGTCATTGGATATTGCAGATTTCAATGTGTAAAAATAGGAAGTGTAGCATGATGTAGCATGTTTTGTTGTTAACATATCTATGTTTATAACAGAGACACATTCATAGAATCATAGAATCATTACAGTTGGAAAAGACCTTTAAGATGATCAAGTCCAACCACTAACCTCACACTGCCAAGCCCATCACTAAACCATGTCCCTCAGCACCTCATCTACACAGCTTTTAAATATCTCCAGGGACTCCACCACCTCCCTGGGTAGCCTGGGACACTAACAACCCTCTGAGTGAAAAAGTTCTTCCTAATCTCTAATCTAAACCTCTCCTGGCACAATTTGAGGACAGTACATTTCCTCTTGTCCTATCATTCATTACTTGGGAGAAGAGACCAACACTCACCTCGTTACAACCTTCTTTCAGGTAGTTGTAGAAAGTGATCATGTCTCCTCTCAGCCTCCTCTTCTCTAGGCTAAACAACCCATGTTCCCTCAGATATTACTTGTAAGACTTGTTCTCCAGACCCTTCACCAGCTTTTTTTATCCATCTCTGGACAAGCTCCAGCACCTCAATATCCTTCTTGTAGTGATGGGCCCAAAACTGAGCACTACTCAAGTAGCCTCATCAGTGCCAAGTACAAGGGGATAATAATTTCCCTGGTCCTGGTAGTCACATTATATCTGATACAAGCCAGGATGCCACTGGCCTTCTTGGCCACCTGGGCACACTGATGGCTCATGTTCAGTCATTTGTTGACTAATACCCCAGGTCCTTTTCTGACAGACAGCTTTCCAGGGTTGTTGTGTCCCAAGTGCAGGACCTGAAACTTGGCCTCATTGAATCTCATACAACTGGCCTCGACACATCAATCCAGCCTGTCCAGGTCCCTCTTAAGAGCCTTCTTGCCCTCAAGCAGATCACCTGCCCAGCTAGATGTTGTCAGCAAACTTATTAAGGATGCACTCGATCCTCTCATCCACATCACTGATAAAGGTGTTAAACGGAACAGGTCCCAACACTGAGCCCTGAGGAACACCCCTGGTGACTGGCAGTCCACTGGATTTAACTCCGTTCCTCACTACTGTCTGGGCCCAGCCATCCAGTTTTCCACTCAAAGAGTTGGACTTTTGAAGCCATGGGCAGTCAGTTTCTCCGGGAGGCTGCTGACTGAGAATTACATTAATTCTCTGACTGAGAATTACATTAATTCTCAATTACATTGAGGACATGAAAATACACTGCTTTTAACTGAAAAGGAAAGTATGAGTACAAATTGTTGCTGGTCATACACCCTCTATTATTTTTTAGCCAGATTATGGAGAACTGCTCTCATTTCAGAAAGCAGATTCACCTACTTACATGTGAACAGGACTGGCCTCAGATTAGCTATTAAATTTGAGTAAGCTCCCAATAAGTTCACTGAGTGACTAAAACATAAAAACTAAAAAAAAAAAAAAACCAAATCTTTTTGGGAATTGACATTGAACTTAAGATGAAAGCTTTTCTGAAAATGAAGAGTCTCAGGAGAAAACTAGGAAATTCAAAAGCTTCAGTGTGCCCACTGATTCAACAAAAATATAATTACTCCATAAGGGAGAAGACAAATTATAGAGACACATGCAAGACTGCCGTGGCCTGAATAATAGAGATCCTACAAACACAATTTGATCATTATGGTACTCAAACTTTGAAATATGAGTGAGTTACTGAATATATATTATGTGCTATAGAGCCTTGAGTTTCAGTAAATGTACAAAAACCATTATTAGGGGCAAACAATGTGTTCTGCCAATGGCACTGCCTAGATGTATGTTTGAGTACCATCAGGTTTTAGCGACTTTCTTCATAGGATTTCAATAAGAATCTGATTGTTACATCACATATTTATTATCATATTTGGAAACAAACCAAGATGTGTTCAGAGGTGTCTGAATTTCATTTATTAATATTTTATGAATTCAAAGGAGTTGGGCTATTTACCATCTGGAGGATGTTAAAAAAAAAGAGTTATCACATGTTAGAAATCTAGAAAACACTTATTATCTTAGCCACATTAGTTAGAATATTACAGGCAGAGCTAGGTAGGAATGTTTTTAATGTAACCGCTTTCTTGTGCATTCATCTGACTTTTTTAAAAAAGAGTATTATTTTACATGGTTTTTTCAGTGTAAAATAGCTCAAGTCAATAAAAGAATTTCCAGTTCATGTCCTGGTGAGAGTGGATGCAAAGACTCACCCCCTTTCAAAATAATCTGTAGCACTTCATCAGGAATATCTATCGTTGCCCATAAAGAGACATAAAATGTCATACAATAGAATAATCATAAAACAGTAGGGTTGGAAGGAACCTTTAGAGATCATCTAATCCAACCCCCCTACAGAAGCATGTTCACCTAGATCAGGTCGCATAGGAATGTGTCCAGGCAGGTCCTGAAGGCCTCCAAGGAAGGAGACTCCACACCCTCCCTGGGCAGCCTGTGCCAGGGCTCCCTCACCTGAAGAGTAAAATAGATTTTTCTTATATTTAAATGGAACTTTTTGTGTTCCAGCTTCATCCCATTACCCCCTTGTCCTGTTGCTAGATACCATCAAAAAAAGGGATGTCCCAACCTCCTGACATCCGCCATTTAGATATTTGTAAATGTTAATGAGATTCCTCCTCAATCTCCTCCAGACTAAACAGTCCCAGTGCCCAGTCTTTCCTCGTGTGAAAGATGTTCCAGTTCCCTAATCATCTTCATAGCCCTGTGCTGGACTCTCTCCAGAAGTTCTCTGTCCCTCTTGAGCTGAGGAGCCCAGAACTGGACACAGGACTCCAGATGAGGCCTGAGGGCAGAGTAGATGGGGAGAAGAACCTCCCTTGATCTGCTGGCCACACTCTTCTTGATGCATCCCAGGATGTCATTGGCCTTCTTGGCCATGAGGGCACATTGCTGGCTCATGTTCAGTTTATAGTCAATCAGGACTCCCAGGTCTCTCTCTGCAGAGCTGCTCTCCAGCAGGTCAATCCTCAGCCTGTCCTGGTGCATGGGGTTGTTCCTTCCCAGATGCAGCACTCTGCACTTGTCCTTGTTGAACCTCACGAGGTTCCTCTCTGCCCAACTCTCAAGCTGGTCGAGATCCCGCTGAATGGCAGCACAGCCTTCTGGGGAATCAGCCAGTCCTCCCAGTTTGGTGTCATCAGGGAACCTGCTGAGGGTACACTCTGTCCCCTCATCCAGATCATTGATGAAGATGTTGAACAAGACTGGCCCTATCTTCACAAAGTTAATTCCTAATTACAGATCAAGCACCATTATTTGTTCATATATTTAACTATCTGACAGCATATCATTCTTTAAAGAGGTTCATGATCAGTTTCGATAAGGAATTTGTATATCTTTTTTACAATACATCCAGAAAAGAATGTTGAGTATTTACTGGGTCAGTTTCAGAATACCTTTAAGTTCAAATCTGCAACCGCAAGTGGAAAAGAGTTTGCTTTGTTCCAGTTCTTCTGTTATTGCAAAATGTAGGCTGATGGAAAACTAAGAACATGGCTATATCTTTTAGTCAGTGATCTTGTAAATCCCAAGGGAAAAGATCTAAATTACAAATGAAAATAGTCCATATTTTTTATCAAACAAATGGGCACGTATTCACCATAGCTGCAGTTCATCTGAAGAATGGATCTGTAATTCTACATGTTCCCAGATGGATTTTGAATTTCTGTTCAGAATACTTAAAAATTTCAACTGTCTTCCTACGTCTTTCTATCATGATTAACTGTGCTGCTGTAAATCTTACTTAAATGTGTAGTTGAACAATTCCTGATGGTAGAAATAAAAGGACTTAGGTTTGCACAGCTATGCACAGTGGAGGTCACAGAGGCCTGAGAACAGCAAAACGTATCTCCTTTTCTTCTAATTCTCCAGGCACGCTAGAGACTAGGGAGGTGAGCAGGATCTGTCTCTTAGAGGCAGGAGTTGCAACATGAAGAAGTACTGATTAAATTTGAACATTTTATAATACTGCCAAGTGTCCTGACTGCAGGAAAATATAACTTTCTCCCTTTTCAGAAAAAAAAATCATTTTTCTGCTTCTTTAGTAAAGGGCTTTGCCTTATCTTTTCCAGGTGGACAAGTGTACAAAAGCTTTTGCAGTAATGACTGATGGACAGGAAGTAACTTACAATTAAATGTCATCACTGTAGCCTTTTTCAGAATACATCTTCAATACTTGTGAAAACCTGTCTTCTTATACTTCAGTTTGCTTCATCCTTGCTTGGAAACAAGTTATATTTTCACTACTTTTAATTTTCCAGACTAAATATTGTCAGGTAAACTGTTAGATTGATGAAGCACTAGGATTTCTTGTTTTACTCTTACAAATAAGCAGCTTCTTCAGTGCTGACAATCTATATGGGATATACTTATTTTAGATTTTTATTCAGTTATCAGTGTTAATGTCACATTCAATCTGCATTACATCAGCATGTCACCAATAGAACAGATGTCACTTTATTATGGTCTTTTTTTTTTTTCTCATTGCAATTAGTGATTCAGTCCTTCTTGACACACAATAATTTACTTGCAGCAATATGAGCACTCTGATGGGGACAGGGTGATATAACCTAAAGTGACAGCCAACAGAGTGGCAATAATCTACTAAAATATTTGAAACTGAAAAGAAAAATCTACCTCGCTCAGTTAAGCAGTCAGACAGTCTTCTGTCTGAAAAAGACAAGTTGTTCTCAAGCAAAATGGTACTTGGACTTGTTAATGGATACTTGGATTGCTAGCAGCAATCATGCTGTGAAGATATTTGGGAAGTCAGTATAAAAAATGCTCTAATTTGTTCTATCACTGTTTCAGTAATTGGTTAAACTGGTTTAAAACTCTCTCTAGATATTTAAACACTAGACCTATGTCTTAAGAGTTTTACTTCAATCTGGGTATAAGATGGAGCTTTTTTTATAGTGCCTGACATTGTGTCACCTCCTAGTAACATGGCTGCTGGCATTAAAAGGCTCAAAATGCCATTTGTAGTTAAAATCTCTATTTTCAGTTATATTGGCTAGTTTATTCATGCAGAGAAGTCATTTTACCTTTTGACCTTCCTGCTGGACTGAACAAAATGAGTGAAGACATATTTTAAGTCTTTATATTTGAGCAAATTGTGAGTGAAGCTGAAATTGACACAGTATCCTGTATTATTCACATTTATTTGTAATACACTTGGCCAAATATTTTGATTTACAGTGAAGTTAAAAAAATTAATGAAGTAGAAAATAGAAGCGTTCTAGAGCATTTAAATCAGATATAAAGTACCACAGCTGCAACGCCTCATGCAGGCCCAGGTTTTAAAATGATAACATTTTTACATTACAAACTAATTTTGTTCATCTGCTTACTTTTTACAGCAAGGAATGACTTACCTGAAAGCTGAAGTGTAAGCCCATGCTTAACCACACTGCTGATGTGGGGCACAATTCCCAGCATTTTCCCCTTGGGATAACAAGATATTCTATGGACATTTAATGACCTAATGACAAAGAGAGATAAAGGCTCTCTCAGAGATGCTACACGCCTTTACTCCTCCTTGATCTCTTCTGGAGCTGAAAGTGCCTAAAAGCTTACTGGACAGACTGCTTAAGTCTGACCTCATCCAAAAAGGAGAATCTGTCAGAGTACTTGCTGGAAGGTGGCAAGCCTTCATTTTTAAGAAGACTATCTATAGGGGCTGGAAAAACTGAGCAGGTTATAAGGAGTTATCACAACAGTTTCAATTAAGCATGATATTGAAGCAGCACATCATTCAGAAATTTATTAAAAAGTCGGGCAGATGAGTAACGGATTTGCAAAAGTTTAAAAAGTCTGTTTATAAATACAGTCAATCAAAGAGGTTACCAAAGGCATTAATGGTCAAATTCAGAGACTACTCTGAAGGCCAGCAGCTGCTAAACAGAGAGAAAGGCCACACATGAGAAACAATGTAGACCCACAAAATGTAAATTTAGAAATGGCAAAGGAATGGGTTGCTCTGTGGTGCCAGCTAGAACTCAGGGGCTTAATCGGTAGGCACTAGGCAGGATATTTCTGCTACAGCTTTCACAGACTCAATTTTGCATCACAGCAGTGCTGACAAACCTGATTAATGAGTGTCTATGAGAGTAATGTAAGTATTTCAGAAAAAAAAGGTACCAAAGTATAAACTGATGTGCTCTCTTTGCCCCTCCTAGGTTTATATTTTTGAGTAATACAAATGTCTAGTTTAATGAAGCTATTACCTGCTGACTATAACAAAGAATGTGAATGTGAAGCTGATAAAATATGACAAGTCACATGAACTTTTCATCTAATTATACTTTTTCACAGAAATCATCCAAGTAAAGAAATATGGCTGACAAATTTCAGACCACTCATATGCACATACATTTTATTACTCTAAGAAATTGCACCTTCAAATAGTATCATTTGCACATGATGCTTCATTTATTAGGACTACTACACAAAAAAACTGAGACTTTACCTATTATGTATGCTGTATGTAATTCTGTATATATGTATTCCATATGTACACAAAGCCACATATACAGGTGGAGCTTGCAAGTTCAAAGGGTGATACATAGATTATTAGCTGCAAGTCCAGGATGACACCCAGACAAACAACCTAAGGACTATAAGTTCCCCCAGACATAGAAGACTGGCTTCTATGTGATGGCCATCTGTAGAGGTCGAGGAGAATGAATGCGCACTGCTGGACCTGGTGGACAGTCCATGGGTGCCTGAAGGGCCCTTTAGAAGTCAGCCCCTTCCCTGCCTGCTCATGCTCCCCGGCTGGCTGCTCGGGCGATCCCTACGAGGCCCACCTCACGGATCTAACGCGCCTTCAGCCGACTCCCAAGCCGCCTCCAGCGCGCCCCAGCCATCACCGCTTGCACCAAGTATCTGCACGTGAACTGAAAAAATGAGCTTGCCATAAATAACGCACGATCCGCTGCCCGAGAGCGGGCAGGAGAGGCGCCTGGCGCTGCCGCTGGCACTGCCGGACCGGTGTAATCTGTGCCAGCGGTGCTTTACCAGCGGCCTCGTACGTGCATAACAAGGGAACGCCCCGCCACGGCCGCCCGGACGGTAACGACCGCAGCGGCTGTAAACACAGAGTGATGACACGTCATGCACGAACCCTGCCCGGGCACAGCGGGCAAAACTTGTCCTTCGGGGGGGGAAACAACGCAATGCTGTCGGGTCGCGACACCTGCCCGGGCCTAAGCGCGGCTGTGGACCTCCACCGGCGGGGCGGCGCGGAAAGCGTAGGCCCGCGTTTCCGCCCCTTCGGCGGGCGCCGCTGCGGCGTGTCCCTCGGCGGCCGCCGTATCGGCCCCTCCTCCCGCCGCTACGGGCCGGGGCTGTGGTGGCGGCGCCGCGCGCTTTTCAACCGCCATGAGCCTGTGGGTGGACAAGTACCGTCCTAGCTCGCTGGCCCGCCTGGATTACCACCGCGAGCAGGCGGCGCAGCTCCGCAACCTGGTGAGGGGGCTCCCGGGCCTGCCCCGACGCGCTCGGCGGCCTCTGCCCGGTACCGGTGCGGCCGCTTGAGGCGCTCCCGCCACTTCGCGCTCTCCTCCCCGCGGCAGGGATCGAGCCCACCACCGCCCTCTCTTCCCTGACGCCAGGGTCCTCCGCGCGTCAGGATTCCGCGGCCCGTAACGCCGACCCGCGTGTCTGCAGGGCAGGGGTCGGGTGCTTTCCCTTGGCGCAGGCCTTAGGCTTCTCAGGAGCGTCCCTACCCGGCGCCGCCGGCGGGAGGGCCCGTGGCATCGTGCCCTGCTCGGGAGCGTGGGCTGTACGCCAAGGAAAAGGCTGTGATGAAGTTCGTGGCTTGACTTGCTCAGGAGCGATGTGCATTAGTGCTTCTTGCTGGTCTTAGCTGAGAATGATTGATATCTCCGAGAATAGGGCCTGCCGTGTTAACTTAAAGTTAGCTTAAGTTTTTAAAGCAGGTGGGAACAAAAACCACGGCTATGTAATTGTTTAAATGTTCAAGAATTGCTTTCCCAGCCAGATGTGCTGAGCTCTCTTCATTAGACTCCAGATGTGCTGAGCTCTCTTCATTATACTCCAAATGTGCTGAGCTCTCATCATTAGACTCTGGATGTGCTAAGCTCTCTCTTCATTAGACTCTGGATGTGCTGAGCTCTCTTCGCTGATCCCCTAGATTGATTTGGTCTTAGTGTTTCTGACATTTGTATCTAACTCATGTGAGTTTGGACTCAGGGGGTTGAGTCAGATGTCCATTCAGGTCATGCTTTTTAGCTTTACAAGAAACAAACTCCTAACTTCATTTAGGAATGAACTTCATTTAGGAAACACACTATCTGTTACTCGCCTAGATTCAAGGCTTGCAAATGAACCAACAAAGTAATTATATCTACACATACTCATCATAATTGTATGTGTGTATGTCATCTTCAAATTTAGTTTTAATCGGTTTTACTGTGTGTTTGTTGCAACTGTCACTCTAAAAACCCTGAAAAGCATGTGAATGTTTGTTGGGTTTTGGCCTTGGTTTTTGTTCTTGTATTGGTTTCTTTTTGAGGGGTGAGGTGTTTGGAATTAGATATGGTCTTCAGAAAATGTAATGTTCTATAGGAAATACTGCTGCGGGAAATAAATTCAACAGTTCTAGGTACTCTGTTGTGACAGAGATGGAAAATGTAAACTTGTGTGAGAATGGAAGGATGAATACTCTTAAGAGGAAAATACTGTAGCTAACTAATATTTTGTGTCCAGGTTCAGTGTGGTGACTTCCCTCATCTATTGGTGTATGGACCATCAGGAGCTGGAAAAAAGACAAGAATAATGTGTTTGTTAAGGGAATTATATGGTGCAGGAGTGGAAAAACTGAGGATTGAGCATCAGAGTATAACGGTAAAAGACAAGAATCTGTCTGCTGTGTAGTAATGTGGATATCTATATATGGATGTGTTCCTATTGTGAGACTTCTGTATTTATTTGAGTTTTAAAACATTTTTTTTCACACTTTATCTTCAAGATCTTTTATGTAATTAATTGGAACACTTTTGTTACATGAACCAAAGTTTTGTGAGATTTACTTGTTCCTGAAGTCTTCATGGGTGGATGTGGGGTCTTATTTTCTGTGAGTGGTTGGGTTTGCTCTGTTTTGTTTTTTACAAGTCAGTTTGCACAATAGTATGTGTTGTGATAGGTTGTCTCTTAATTAAATATACAGAATTTAATTTGTCTGTAAAAATAACCTTTATTTTTAAAGCTGGCATTGCTTTTGCATATATGCAAGTTTTAACTTGTTTTCCTATTCTCACCATGGCAGTTTCAGCATTGGCATAAAAGGTCAATTTAAGTTCTTTGTGCCTTGGTCTTAGGCATGTTTATTATTGTTTATTATTCATAGGTTTTCATGTTTATTATTCATAGGTTATAGTATCCATTCAAAGTCCTTGTTATGGAAGGCTTAACCAGTAAGGGGTTATCAAGGTCTCTTGATAAGTAGGTTATTTAATAATTGCTTTTTAATTCTCAGGAGTGAAACAAGTATAGTACTTGTATTGGATGATAGAAATATAGAATATATTTAACTGCATACTCAATTCAGAGGTGATTAAAAATACTAGTTTTATTCTTTAAACAAAAAGTATAGAGTTGAAATCCTTTGCCAAGAGAGGAAAACAACCTCTTTAGGCTTGTCCAGAGGTTTTCCCTCCAAAACTTTTCATTGGAGAGGAAAAGTATAATTTATTTTGAATGGCTAATTCCAATAATAACACATACTATGTATTACTGTAATAATCATAACTGTTATTATTTTACATGCTGGATGATGTGTCTGTACTCCCCCTTTGGAGGTGGGGTTGGGGGGTGGGAGATGCCTAAGTCTCCTGAGGGGAGATCTTATTAACATTTACAAATATCTAAATGGTGGGTGTCAGGAGGTTGGGACATCCCTTTTTTCTATAGTAGCTAGCAACAGGACAAGGGGGTAATGGGATGAAGCTGGAACACAAAAAGTTCCACCTAAATATAGGAAAAAAACTATTTCACTGTGAGGGTGAGGGAGCAGTGGCACAGGCTGCCCAGAGGGGTTGTGGAGTCTCCTTCCTTGGAGGTTTTCAAGACCCACCTGGACATGTTTCTATGTGACCTGATGTAGGTGAACCTGCTTGTGCAGGGGGGTTGGACTAGATGATCTCTAAAGGTCCCTTCCAACCCCTACCATTCTAAGTCTGGTATCTCAGCAGTTTTTTGATCTCTGAGACTTTTGTATTGCCTCTGACTCAGTTTTAATCTGTAAGATAAGTGTTTGCATCAGATTTTTAGAACACCTTTTGTGAAGTTTAATATGCCTACTTTTTACATAGGCACCTTCTAAAAAGAAAATTGAAATTAGCACCATTGCAAGTAATTACCACCTTGAAGTTAACCCAAGGTAAGTGTACAGTAAAAATGTCCCACTTTAAACATAAGCCACTGGTCATACTACAGGTGGTTTCAGCCTGGGTATCTAAGAGCTTGATAGCCCTGTTTATTTTCTGAGAAAATTAGATAATGATTTATGGGTTTGGACTGCAAATGGGAAGCAAGAGAGGATTTTTATTTGAACAGCTCTAAATGAGCAAAAATTTGGATTGCTGTATACTAAAGACAGTAGTGTTCTGATTAACTTGCCACATAAGCATGCTGATGTTGAGGAATAGATAACAAACAGTTTTTGATTCATAGATTTAACAATTTAAGTTGAAGTTGAGAGCTTTTATTGGAACCAATACCCCCATGTTGTTGGTTCTGTCACAAATACAAAAATAAAATGTGAAAGCAAGAGAGGTTTACCCAGTAACTCTTAAAATAAGGAGTTTAGAGCACAGGAAAGAGCAACACTGCAAAATGCTGGGAATACTGTCATGAGTGAGGTCAACTGTTGATTTAAACGGCAGAAGCTGTAATAGTGTACTGTATTTCTTCTTTGACAGTTGTGAAATTGCTGGTGATAGTTCACTGACCCAAAGTAAATACTTGTATTTACCCAAAAGCGTTTAATGTTGCTTTAAATCACATGAGTCTAAATGTCATTGTGTGCTGGGAGGCTTTGGTTGTGGTGGCTTTGTTGTCTGGGTTGCAATTTTAAGACACTGTGTATACTGAAGTAACTTTTAGCTTTGTGCTTATTGCTAAACTTTTTCTCATGTTGTTCTGTGTTTTAGAAGCTATTGTCATCTACTGTGTCTCCTTTAAAAGCTTGTTCTGCAGCTAATCTCTCTATATTAGTGAATATCTGCTGGTATTCTAATACAGACCCAAACAATTAAAACTGAGGCTTTTTTAGTGGTAATTAACTGTTTGAATATGTTGTTTTGGAGGTATAAAATGTGTGACCATTCAATCTTCTGCTTTGATAACCTAAGGCTAATACTTCTCTTAATCTCCACAGACCACTTTTGACTTGAGACATGTTTAAAGTAAAATACAGTTATCTTCATATTAAAATCCTAAAAGTGTAGAACTGTTGCATTGGTTATTGTGTAGAATAGCAGTGCTGAGTTTTCATTAAGAATTAATATTTTGATTCATAAGCTTTAAGTGCTCATGAAATTGTCATGTTTATGTCTGACCAGATAATGAACCTGTGTCTGCTGTGCTAATGTTTATCAGCATAAGCTGTGAAGTTTGATTCAATTATAACACTGAAATCATGTGGATCTTTAGTAGCATGGAACATGACAAATGGCAAACAGGGAAAGGAAATTAACTTCTGGGAAGGACTCTGCAGCTATTGACTTTATTATGGAACTTTATTAGACAGAGCTGTTCTTTTTCCTCCGAAGGAAGGATATTTACTGAATTTCAAAACACTATCCCATGTCACTTGACTAGCTTGGATAGTTGCTTTAAAATAGGTTCTGCTGAGTAGTGGGTAGTGAAAGAATAAGCAACAATAAAAATTAAATATTTATATTTGTTTTCTTTTCCTGAAATGTTTGTTGGGGTCATGTTATATCAAGGATAATCCTTCACCATGAAATTACTGTTATTAAGAAACTATTTGAATCGCTTTCCATTTCCAGAAATGGATCTAGCTGATAAATAAAAACCCACTTGTTTCATTTTGCTTTGTGAGGTTTTTCTGTGCTATGATCGAAGGTCTGCTCCCTGGCTGAAGGAGAGATCTCTGCAGTGGAGGTCAGCGTACCCTATTCAGCAGATCATTGAGATAACACACTTGTGCCTGTTGTGCTGCATTCTCTCTGACAGGAATAGGGAAGATCTGGTTGAGGAGTGACTTGAACAGGACAGACAAATGCTTTTTTTGGTTGTTTTCCAGTGAAATACTGCAGAGCTACTGCTCCCTCTGGAAAGGCAATAGTCAGGAGATGTTGGAGCATGTCCAGAGATGGGTAAAAAAGCTGGTGAAGGGTCTGGAGCACAAGCCTGATGAGGACCAGATGAGGGAGCTGGGGTTGTTTAGTCTGGAGAAGAGGAGGCTGAAGAGAGAGATGATCACTCTCTACAACTACCTGAAGTTGTAGCAAGGTTAGAGTTGATCTCTCCAGTAATGAATGATAGGACACGAGGAAGAGGTCTCAAGTTGTGCCAGGACAGGGTTTAGATTGGACATTAGGAAGAACTTTTTCACCAAGTGAGTTATTAAGCATTGGAACGGGCTGTCCAGGGAGGCAGGTGAGTCACCATCCCTAGAGATATTCAAAAGACACGTAGATGAGATGCTGAGAGATATAGTTTAATTTAGTGATGAACTTGGCAATGTGAGGTTAGTGGTTGGACTTGATCTCAAAGGTATTTTCCATTTGTTATGATTCCATGAAGCATATAGGTTTTTAATATCATAACATCTACTTTTCAGGGAAAAATAAAACTATGTATTTACATCAGTCCTTTGAATCGGGTATCTTGTTATGTGGTTAGATGTACTTTTTCTTCCCTTAATGGGTAAAAATATTCACATCATGTGTCTTTGCCCAAATCATAGGTAACAAAATTTGTATTTTTCATACCAGAAAAATAAGTGTTATTGAGTTAATAAAACATTTGACAATGATTTCAGTACTTTCCATTACAGTGCTGCTAATTCACCTGTTCCTGCAGAAGCTTTGGATTGGTTTTGTTATTAGGAAGGTGCCTTTCAGCAAAGCATGTATTCATATTAATTCTAACCTCAACAGCTTCCGGATTCTTTTGGTATTCTTGTTCAGTCAAGAGGCTACTTAGTAAGGATGTATTTTATATGCAATATAAAGTTCTAAATCAAGTTTTATTCAAACTCCTGGTACAGTGATGCAGGAAACAACGACCGTGTAGTAATTCAGGAACTCTTGAAGACAGTAGCACAATCTCAACAGCTTGAGACAAGTACTCAACGAGACTTTAAGGGTAAGTAAAACCAGTTAAAACCAGTCAAATGACTTTTTAAACTTGTTTTGCAGAGACTTTAGCTGACTGTTTTGTTTGTACCTGTATGTTGCGTGTATGTACCCTTTTGAAATCAAACAACCTCTCATTATTCTTCCACTGTGGAAATACCCTGAGTGATTAAATCGTCAGGAAGAGGTTGTGTCTTGTGTTGGTTTCTTAGGAGGACAGGATGTAGTTGAATGACAGTGGCTGTGCAGCAGGGATCAGAGCTCCCTCTGTCTTTATTCCAAGTCTGCCACTGAAGTGCAACTGTAGCTTAGTTTGGTGATCCACAGTAATAGTTCGAGTTAATTAATGTTGAGTTGAGGGACAGGGTAACCTTCTGCTAAGTTAGGTGTTGACCACTTATTTGTGGTGTTTTGAGGAATGAACTGTCTTAGGCAGAAAGTTTAGAAGCGTTTCATCTGTAGTGTATGGAAGAACACCGGGTAAGAAAATGAAGCAAGCTTCCACTGAGTTTTCCAAAACACGTGTTGTTACAACTGGCTTATTTTTCCTCCAGGTAACTAAATTGAAAGCAAAATCAGAACTATGTAACAAGAGATTGAAGGAGAGAAGGAATCTTGACAGAATAGAGCAGAAATTAGCTGAACACAGTCATGAATTTAGTACTTTATCTTATTTTCCTCACTCTTCCCAGGAAATACTACATTTACCTAATCTGCTGGTTGCTGATTGGCTCTACCAGTTGCTCATGTTTATATATGTCCTCACAGCTGCACTCATACTATGCACCTCAAACTATCTGGCAAGCTGCCTGGTCTCCTTAGGCTGCATATGTAACCAGAGGTGAACTGGGAGAAGGGTCATGGGCTGACTTGTTCCTTCAGGCTGTTCTCACTGGACCATTCAGAGAACTGAAATGAGCTACCTATGGAGGAGCCTGCAGAAGGTAGCTGGTTAGGCTACTTGCTTCATATGAGATGTCTCCTGTTTTGGTTTGATTTGGTTTTTTTCCCTGTAAAAGACCATAGAAAGGTGCTGCAGCTACAATAATAAGGCAGCTTTCTCCTTTGTTAAGCTAAGCCTTTGTCTTTTAAACATGAAATGTACTGAGAGGAGTCTTCCTGAAATGTGTGCTTATTGATATGTCCTTATGCCATAAAGTCTTTTGCATTTCTTATTTAAAAATTACTTTCAAAATACTAATTTTCAAAGTGAAAGCTTCTATACCTACCTGGATTATTTCTCGGCACGGCAGTGTTGCAGGCGCTGCTCTAAAGAAATTGACATTCCAGGCTGTGCATGCAGGGATGTGAAGGAGTAGAAGATTGTACGGTCAAAGAGGCATGCAGGTTGCAGTTTTATTTTCCTGTCTGTGGAACCATGCTGCCTTTTTCTGCTTGTGTCATTTATTTTGGTATTATCAATTGTACATCACCGTACTCATTTTCTTAGAAAGATTTGATTTTAATAAACTCCCCCTTTATTTCTAATTCTTTTTTCAGTGGTACTGTTAACAGAAGTTGACAAACTCACTAAAGATGCTCAGCATGCTTTGCGAAGAACAATGGAGAAGTACATGGCGACCTGCAGGCTGATCCTGTGCTGCAACTCCATGTCAAAAATCATAGGGCCTATTCAAAGCAGATGCCTGGCTGTACGAGTGCCTGCTCCCAGCATTGAAGATGTATGTTGAAGTGAATGCAAAAATAAATTATTTAAACTTCTTACTAGATAAAGTCTTGCTGTAGGCTCAAATATTTTTCTTCCTCAAAGTGGCTTACCTTTTCTTTGTAGAGGGGGACCTGTCAAGCATGTCTTATGAAAGACTGGTCTATCTCTGGTCCAGATACGTTTCAAACAGGAAAATCTGCAGGTACTTAACTGTCTTCTGAATGTTGCACTCCCTGCTCTCTGATTCCTGTCTAGATCTGCCATGTCTTGTCGACTGTGTGTAAGAAAGAAGGCCTGACTCTTCCTCAGGAACTGGCTCAAAGGCTTGCAGAGAAGTCTGGCAGGAATCTTCGGAAAGCACTGCTTATGTGTGAATCCTGCAGAGTACAACAGTAAGTCACCGTGCTATGAATTACTGCAAATTAAAATGTGATATATAAATGAACTTTTAAGTTCATTTAGTACTTTTGAGGCCTTATTAGAAAAGGCCTCAAAAGTACTTTAATCTGACTTCAGTCTTTTAAAAAAAATACTACTATTCTGCAGATATCCTTTTACTGCTGATCAAGACATTCCTGAGATGGACTGGGAAGTTTATTTGAGAGAAACTGCAAATGCTATTGTCAGTCAACAGACACCACAAAGGTACATACACACACTTACTTGCGGCTATAAATTATGGTTTTGGTGTACTCTCAAACTTAAAAAAAAAAGGTTCCAATTAAAAATCTGACATATTTAGTTTAGTTATTAATTTCCTGGGGTTTGTACCGGAGCTCGTACTGTGCAACCAGAGGAGGTGAGCTTAAAAATTACCAGAGGAGGCTGAATGAGCTTCAGGAACTGAAGGAATTGTTAGTTTTCTCTGTCAAAGCTTTGTAATCAAAAATGACCATAAGGTTAGTTGCATTTTTTTCTCTGTGGGATTTTTTGGGATGGGGGTTTGTTATTTTGGTTTTTGTAGGGATGATGCTAGTGGTGATGGTAGTTTAGTGGGGGTTTTTTGTTTATTAGTCGTCTTTCACTATCTTGGTGTAATTCAGCTATGTAAAAAAACTGGAAATGAGAAATCAGCTCTCTTTTTAAGCACATTAGGAGGTGCCCCTTTTATCCCTCTCAGTGTCATACACAGCCTGATCCTTTTATAGATTATATGAGATGTCACTTAAATTCTTGTATTTAATTTAAGTGCTTGTAGCTTCTGACCTCCTGTTATCAAAAGATGAGAGTTGATAGATGTATGTCTTTCTGCCACCTAATCATCTTAGTCTCCCTTGTAAACAATGAAGAGGGAAAAAGTATAAGCAAGTCTTGTAGCTCTAATAAATTTTATAGTGTCCTCGTGCTAATCTTAAGAATGAATAATAAATGTAGATATGAAGAGGAATTAAAAGGAGACAAGCCTTAATTAATAGCCGTGTAGCTTCTAGATTACCTGAGACTATTGTAACTAGAATCTGTCTTACTGTTTTGAATAAAGGTGTTATGTAGCATTTGAATTGAAACTGACTGACTTGGGTGATGCTTCTGGGTTTAAAATAGCACACGAAACCAAAACCAGGAAAAAGCTTTGCTTAGATTGACTTTTTTTTTTTTTACCCTTGCAGCACATTTTACAAATAGTGCAAACACATCGGTATACTTTGGGGAAGTACCTCTCATACTTGTGGTGTCTTTCCAATAGGCTTTTAGAGGTCCGTGGACGACTTTATGAACTCCTGACACACTGCATTCCTCCTGAGATTATAATGAAGGTAATTCAGCTATCTAGCCCTTCATGTGTTATAAATATTAATGCTGTGACAGTCTCAATTTGAGTTTTAAAACACAACCAAAACACACCAAAACATCAGAAACTATTCAAATGTAGATGAAAAGTTGTGCCCTTTCCAAATAGATGTGAATGACCAAAAGATAGTTTTGTGTTTCCACTGGAGTAACCAAACTAGTCCCTGTTATTTCTCTGAGGCAGTAATTAAAGACCTTGTTCCTGCAAATGCTGATACAGAGCACTTGCTTGTTGTCCTCAGTTGCTACATTTGGCTGTTCAGTTAGGCATGAAGCTTCTGAGTTGCCTAGATTCGGGGGCAGGAAGAGTCTATTCTCTAATTTGGAAAATGTGCCTAGTTTGTTTTTGTTGCAGGCTTCCTTGATCACACCTCTATTGAATGGTTTACTAAAACTTCTGTGATCGCAGAACGGCAGCATCATAGCTGAGTGAAAACAAAGGAGCACATGCTTTGTGCCTCTGAGGACTTCAGGACAGTTTCTGTATTGAAGCATATACAGATTTTAGGGACTAATTTTGATATAATTTGTTCCCTTTTGTAAAAGTTTTGTTGTTATACATTCAATATTTTCTCTGGAGAGCTTTACTGAAAGATGCTAGACCAGCAGGCCCCTTTAAAGACAGAAGTCATTTTGGTAGGAAAGCAAGCAAATGTGACATGTTTTTATTTTTAGCAGGGTGAAAGGATGCTGAAGACAACTAGAGCAGAACAAAGATTAAAGCTAACACTTGCTACTTAACCTAGATGGACTTTGCTGTCAGACACAATTACAAGACAATAAATTTCACAGTAACTGATTTCTACTTTCCATCAGTTTTGGTGGTTAGATGTTCCTTTAACCTTCGTTTCTTATGGTAGGTTAGTGGATCCTGCATAATCCTGTTTGAGGACTGTTGTCATCAGACCAAAGGTGGATGTTCTCTACCCACTGTTTCTTCATAAACTTGAAATGATCTAGAGATACTTCTTAATCCTGACCCTTTTAGTGGGGATGGGTTTGCAATGATTTTTTTTTGTGGTCTCAGATCGAAAATAGTGCACATCTTGGTTTTGTTATGACAAGTATCTTGTGTATCTACACATAAATATGTAGATAAACATACGTTTATGTTTTAAATAAGCCATTTCATTATATTTGTTAATGTTATTGCTCTTTGTGCTCTGCTGTCAAGATAGGAAGTAAATGATTTTAGTACACTTACTGTCTTGGTAAAAACCCTTCCCAGGGCTATGTGCCTGCATGCAAGAGAGGTTATAGTATTTGAGGATGAGGTTAACTTTGATTTTCTTTAAGGCATAAGTGCTTCCAGTATGTGATGCTTTCCTGTCTATGAACACAGTAGGGAACATCTGTTTGGAATTTTTCATGAAAGAAGGTTCTGAAGAGACCTAGTTCCATGAATCTCGTTCTGTCAAAAATAAGTGGTGTAATGGTTCTGGAATGTCTTTTCTGTTGTATCTTTGAGTGAACTGTTGATCATAGCTCTCCTGCTCTCAGAGAACTACTGATTGAGGACCTGGAACATCTTTCTTATGAGGAAAGGCTGCGGGAACTGGGGCTGTTTAGTCTGGAGAGGAGGAAACTGAGGGGGGTTTTTATTAATATTTACAAATATCTAAATAGTGTATGTCAGGAGGTTGAGGCATCCATTTTTTCTAATGTATCTAGCAACAGGACAAGGGGTAATGGCATGAAGCTGGAACACAGAAAGTTCAATTTAAACATAAGAAAAAACTATTTTACTGTTCAGGTGAGGTAGCAGTGGCACAGGCTGCCCAGGGAGCGTGTGGAGTCTCCTTCCTTGGAGGTCTTCAACACCCGCCTGGACATATTTGTGTGACCTGATCTAGATTGACCTGCTTCTTCAGGGGAGTTGGACGAGACGATCTCTGGAGGTCCCTTCCAACCCTCACCATTCTATGATTCTATGAAATAAGGTTGTCCTCAACAACAATTTCAAGTACTGTCCTGTTTTTACCCCTTTAGGGCCTCCTGACAGAACTTCTAAATAACTGTGATGGACAACTGAAAGCAGAAGTTGCACAGATGGCAGCCTTCTATGAGCACCGCCTGCAACTGGGCAGCAAAGCCATTTATCATCTGGAAGCATTTGTAGCAAAGTTTATGGCAATTTACAAGAAGTTTATGGAAGACGGACTAGATGACATGATATTCTAACTCTAGTGCCCAAAGTCATACATGGAATGTTGTTATAATGCCAGTAATGTTGCAGATGTTGTCTGTTTGCCTGTTCTTGACTGCTTGGGGGGTTTGGTTCAAAGCCAAATATTTCATTTTGCTATTATAATAACACAGTGAGGTAAAGAACAATGTTTGTTCAGTTTTAGAAACCAGATGGATTGTTTGGCAGCCACAAATCCATCTTTAGACCCATACAAAATATGTTAGCCTTTCAGAAAGACAACAAGTTGCCTTTGAAGACAAGATGGTTGTCGCTCAGCAGTATTTGGAAGCTGACATTGAGAGGAGAGAATGTGGATGCTGCCTAGTTGCTTTTGAATTGCTCACAGGCAAGGCTGTAAGCAAAAGATGTTTTTTCCACATTGTGGTAAGTTCCAGTTTGAGCATGTATGTTCTGCCTACTGATTTATCTATTGTGCTATCTGGCCTGATTTTTATTTTAGCCTCACCATTTTTGTGGTGTGCTGGCACAGAGTGTTCCCTGACTCTTATTTGTAAGCAGCTGCATTGAAATTGTGGATGAGCAATACTTCTGTGTTGCTTGTACATCTGTTTGACAGCATGGAACACTTTGTTTGGAAGGAATATGCCTGTATAAAGCAAGGCCACATGGTGGCTGATGCTTTGGGGTTCTCCCTAACTCATATAATGCTCAGAAGTTGCCTGTAGTTTGACCAAGGTTTAAACTTTTAGCATGTATTCTTTCACCTCTTAAATTGATATGTGACTCTTTTTAAATGGCAAAATAAATTGTAAAAATAAGAACAATAAATAAAATGCTGAGGAATTGTGTTACACTGTCTGTGACTACTGTGTGTTCTTGGGCTTTGATATAGATGGTCTTTTCAGAAAGGTTAGATATACCCCCTTTGCCATTATAAGGCTAAAGGGAACCACTGAGGCTGGAAAACAACCCCTCAAAATAAATAAATTAAAGAAACCCCAAACCCCCCCACCAAAACCCACAGTCCCAAATGCTTTATGGTCCCCATCTTTTACACATTATGTGTGTGTTCTAGTTCCCTAAAAATTACTGAATTCATGCTTTTTATTACTTCACTCTGATAGTTTAGGCTATTACTAGACACTATTTAATGATAAAGTGAATTAAATACTGTTTCCCATCCCACCCCTTCTTTGTGTCAGGGAAGGGTTTAGTATTTGGGGATTTCTGCATTGAAGCTAGTTCTGCCTAATGGCAGTTGTTTTGGAAGCTAGGCCCCTACCCTTAGTAATTGATGAAGAACCTTGTTAGTTATTACTGTCTCATCGTCTTTAAAATGTACAAAAGTCAGCATTAACCTTCAGGAGGTTGTGTCCCGTGTGTTCCCATGCATGGGGCCTTCTGCCTCCTTCTCAGCAGGATGGTGCTGGCCTGCTTCACCCTCAACTGCTCTTCTTGAAACCCAACCAGTCTGGAAGATGGAGTTTTCTATTCCATCTGCTCTTGTAACGCAAATCCACAGTGCTGGTAGCTTGTCAAGATGTAAGTGACTTGACTGTCAGGGATCCTGGAAAACCATTAAATTAGAGTTAGTGGTAGTGGAAATGAGAACTTAAATCCATGACAAGGAAGTGCGCAAGAATGGTACAGGGGGTATAATTCACGTATAAACTGCCTGCTCTTGTAGAAGCCTAGTCCATCTACCCCTTTTTTAAAAGCTAAGCAAATTTTACCATTTGCAAACTGTAAACAGAGCATGTGATCAAGCAGAAGCATGAGTTCTGCTTCTCTCTCACTCCCAAAGAAAGAAACAAGAAATCTAACATAAAAGGGGAATGTGCGCAGGGCTTTGTGAGATGCAGTTGAAATGTGCAGGGACGGTCAGTGAGAGGAGGCAGAGGAGCAGCTTGCTGTTTCAGAAACTCTCAGCAGCTTTGTCTGGGAGACTGAAACCTCAACATAAATATCTCAGTGGGTGTTCTGGCTGCCTCTTCTTGAGGTTCCATTTTTATCATGTTCTAGTTTGACTGCATCTAGAGTAGTCAAAGATGGAGAAATGGGTTAACGATCAGGGATCGCTGGCAGAGGAAATGCCACCGTTGTTCCCAAAAGCCAGCATTTCCTCCTGCTGATCATGCTTCTGCCTCTGTTTTCCACAGCCTAGAGCCCAGAAATTTAAATGCACAGGCACTGTGTCTCCTAAGTCTCTGCACACATTCTTCCTTCCCACGGTGATTTTTGTAGTAGCTCTTGCCTTACATGGTCAGTAAGTTGTGCTTTTTGGGGATCACCCCTTAGAGGGTGATAGCCCCTTGGGATGCTGCTTCCCCCCTTTTGCACACTTGATTAGAGGCAACAGTATGGCAGAGGACTGAGTTCCTGGGCTGGAGGATGCAGGGACCAGTAACCCTGTCCCTCGTGCTGTGCACTGACAAAGGTGGCTGATGGAAATGGATGAGCAAGTGGCTGTCAGAAGCCAAAAGGAGCTTTCTGCCTTTTTTTTTCCCCATCATGGGGCTATCATGAAACCGTTTTCCCAGAAAAGCAGAAATGTAGTTGGGCAACAGAGGTCTGTCTCCTGGGGTAGGCATAGCTGCCTCAACATGCTTCACAGATCTGGTGGGAGAGGCAGTGCAGGTAGAGTTTTAAACACTGGACCAGCCTCTGGAGAATCCATTTTTTCAGCTGGTTTGAATCTTTTGTGACCTGCTTAGAACTGCTTCTGGCTCACATGCTGAGAGGGTTGCCCTTGTTTTTATCCAGCATCACCTCCTGCTAGGTCCAAATGAAAACTCCAAGCTCCTCTCACCCAGCTGAGACTTCAGTACTGAATGAGACCATGAGGTTGCAGAGAAGTTGGCTTCATGCTAGCATGGGAAGTCAGAGGTGAAAGTGATTTCTTTAAAAAACGATCAAGAAGCTAAAGGCAGCAACTACTCTAGTTAAAACTCTGCTCTGCAAAGATCAGCTATGCAAAGGCCAGTTATGCATTCAGACCTTATGTCCCATTTCTGAAGCCCAAGTATGAACTACTGTGAGAAACCTTATTTTTAAAATCACGTTATTTTTAGACATCTGTGGTAAACAACTACTTCAGCATTACTCATAATAAACAAATCATCTGTTTGGAAGATAATTTTTAAAATGTATTTTGTTAAATTCAGATGAGCAAAGCTGACATGAGGAACGTGCTCCTCTCTACCAAAGTACTACCCTGATTATCACAGGCTAGGAAGTAAGGTAGATGAGAGAGGAGTTCATTATAACAAAATTTCCTTCCAGTGCAGTGAATTCAAGATTATTACAGTTCATTGATATAAAATAATAGCTGTCACTTGGCTTGGTGTAAAGAGCTGATGGTATGCCTGAGCAGCCTTTAGTCTTTCTTGCTTAACATTTCTTGTCTACACTAGGAATTAATGCTGTATGAATTTGTTGCCTTGGATTTCAATCAATGATCCAAACCAAAGCCCAGAGTTGTAGTTTGCTTGTCTTAACGTGACAGTGAAATGTGCTTCTGGTTCCTGAAGGCCAACATACTTCTCTTGCTCTCTGTTTTTCATAAGGAGGGAAGGAATGTAAATACATAAAGATGCAAAAGAAATTAACCTGTATTGTCGAATGTGCCCTGCAGGTTAATCAATACTATGCTGTGCAAGTGACATGTCAGGAATTAGCTGCACATCACCAAAAGGAAAAGAGTTTAGCATTAACTTCAGTAGTCTGAGGAACTGGCTCAGAATTTTTTCTGTCATGAAAACTGACATGAAAACTGACTATTTTCTGTCCAAATTAATGAGGACAACTAGTTCTAAATCAGAATTTTTTTAAAAAGCAGTAGATACTTCGCTTGCCTGACAAATGAGCCTATTTAGCAGTCATTCCTATAACAGGCCTTCTTCTGTCTATAGTATATTACTAGACTTCTGAAAGAAATCATAAACTGCTTCAGCATCCCTGGAGCTAGTAAATATAGTCCAGTCACTTAAATATTAGGTGGTATATCAGTGGGGAACTCTTAAATAGGAGTGAGACATAATACAAGCAGAAGGAGCCTGAAGTGCATAACCTCACCACTGATACCACCAGCCTACCAGCATTTCTCCTAGCAAAGGTGCTAGGGCAGCTGTCACTGTCTCTGTCCTGATGCCTCCTTGGAGTTGATCTTCAGCCCTATCTTAGGACATGGAGTAGGTGAGGGTCTTTCACCATAGAACCTGTTTAGGAAAAAGACACTGTGAGATTGTTATCTAAAATGCTGGGCAGCAGCTAAGATTGCTGTCCTCTGCTTCCCTGCAGTAACATAGCAGCATGCAGGAGTGCCTGGTTTGCTGTGCATTGTGCTTTAAACCCAGCCAGCGACTGGGCACTGCACAGCTGCTTGATCACTCTCCTTACAGGGAGATGAGGCAGAGAATCTGAAGGGTAAAAGTGAGAAAACTCATGGTCTGAGATGAAGACAGTTTAATCAGTAAAACAAAAGCTGCTCATATAAGCAAAGCAAAACAGAATTCATTCCCCACTTCCCATGGTCAGGCAGGTGTTCAGCCATCCCCAGGACAGCAGGGCTCCATCACACCTAATGGTTACCGGGGAAGGCAAATGCTATCACTCCACACATGCTCTCTTCCTTCTTCCCCCAGCTTTATCATGACATGACACTATACAGTATGGGATATCCCTTTGATCAACTGAGGTCGTCTGTCCCAGTTGTCTCCTCCCAGCTTCTTATGCCTTCTGGCAGCTTCCTCACTGGTGAGGTGGAGTCGGAGGCAGAAAAGGCCTTGATTGTGCAAGCACTGCTCAGCAGTAGCTAAAATCTGCATGTTACCAACCCTATTTTCAGCACAAATCCAAATCATTGTACTATAGTAGCTACTTTGAAGAAAATTAACTCCGTCGCAGCCAAAACCAGCAAATTGTGTCAAGGGAAACCTCTGCCATTGATACAATTGAGTATTTTATCAGGAGCATGTCCCCAAGAGTCCTTTCAGTGACCTTCAGCTATTAATCAAAATTACAACTTAGTCCCATGGAAGACCTACAGTTACTTTTAACTCTTTCTCAGGGACTATCTAGGAAGTTAGTCAAATTCCGTTACTATTTTTCTACAGACCTTTCAATGTCATTCCCAAAGTAGTTTCATGCCATGGTAACTGCAAGGTTCCTGGCTCCACCCTGCTCTCTTCTATCCAGGGCCCTTTCAAACCAAGTCTTCACCATCCCTGATGTTTCCCCTCCTCTTTCCCCTTTTAAAGAGAGATCCACAGTGCAAAGCTGGAGCACTCAGCCAGAAGTGAGAGAACTGGGTTCTGCACTTGCTCCATCTAAAGAGATTAAACTACAGTGATTCATTTTCTTTCCAATTAGTAGGTTTATTTTAACATTACTTACTAATGCATTTGACTGGTACCTAGCATTTAGCAGGGAAGTTAGCGGTTAAAAATAGCTGTTAAAATTCTACCTCCTCCACGATGGAAATAGTTTCTCTTGTGCGCTTGTGGCTCATCTGTTTGATGATGTCCCTGTCTTTCCCACCTGACCACTCATGTGAAGGCTCTGTGAGACTGGCAGGACCAGTGGTCTGCATAGCTGCATTTGAGGGCAATGGGAATGAGCACCTTTCTTATAAGGAAAGGCTGCAGGAACTGGGGCTATTTAGTCAAGAAAAGAGGAGACTGAAGGGGGATCTCATTAACATTTACAAGTATCTAAATGGTGGATGTCAGGAGGTTGGGCATCCTTTGTTTCGATGGTATCTAGCGACAGGACAAGGGGTAGTGGGATGAAGCTGGAACATAAAAAGTTCCATTTAAGCATTAAAAATCCTTATTTCATTGTGAGGATGACGGAGCCCTGGCACAGGCTGCCTAGGGAGGATGTGGAGTCTCCTTCCTTGGAAGTCTTCAAGACCTGCCTGGATGCTTTTCTGTGAGACCTGATCTAGGTGGACTTGCTTTAGCAAGAGGTTTGGACTAGATGATCTCTAAATGTCCCTTCCAACTCCTACTGTTCTATGATTCTATGACTTTCTGCACCCTTCTTGTGCTTAGAAGAGGTTGGGCTCCAACATATAGTAGACCCGCAGGCTGCAGTATAAGGCATTTTCAATTTTAATTTACTAAGCTGTGTAGAGACACCTGAATATGGGGATAAAGGAAGAGTCTGGTGGGAAAAGAAAAAAGCTGTTGGGCTTTATTATTAGGAAATTTGCATTTTACTAGCTAGACTGGTTTTGTGGAAGGTACCTTTTCTGTTCAGGTTCTCATAAAGCCTCTGTGGAAACTCTGGCATGGCTTATTGTTAAAATGTCTTTCTTAGGTATTTTTAACCTCTTTCCACACCTCTCTATACAGTTACAAAGAGCAGAGTTTGGATATGGGGCAATTGAAGACAGAGAGATGGAGACCTACTGTTGTGCTCCCTTTCATGGCTGACCCAGTGTTTCCCAATTTTTTTTTTCTTGGTTTTGCCTGTAACTAAGTAGTTTACTATATTAAATCTGATGCTATTGGAAATCTGTAACAGCCAGTGAATAGCACAGTTTCACCATAGTTAAAAGTTGCCAACGTGGGCTTTCACTGCAAGTAAGCTGGTGTTCTTTTTTAAATTTGCAATTCCACGTTCAGTTCAAGTGAAGGCAATACTTGGTACAGTCCTGGTCACAAAGAGATCTGAAAGCCATGCTAGCAAAACACTCATTTTCAGAAATCTATGGAACATTTTCTCTGCTTTTTACTGCTTGGAATCCTGCAAAATCTTGTTTTCAGTCTTGAGTGAGAAGGAAGGAAGGGAAATTAGGAGCCCCATCAAAGAGAAGAAAGAAAGAAGTCAGAATGACAAAGCAGACAAGGACAGATCCTGAGGGAAGACAGGTATATTCATTAATTCTATTTACATTTCAAAGACGAGTTAACTTCGATGTTCTCAATCGTATCCTACTCTTGGGTTCCCTGCCACACACCATGAATAATAAATGCACTTTAGGGGCTAGAATAAGTGACCCAATAGGCTTCTTCCACTTTTAATTTCATGGGTGATCTTAATTTGAGAGGTCAGTACACATGCCTATGGTAAGTGACAATTTTAGGCCAGTAATTAACACAGAAGGCAAGATGCTTGCTAAGGCACTTTCAAATAGATCACAGATAACCTTGCAGGAGCTGACTAACTCCAACAAAACACCTCCTTAGGTGATAGCAAATGATACTTGGAACAATTTTTAAAATTAAAAAGGATGAGGGAAAGGGATTTATGAAACTCTTGGCTGAGATTTCTCTGGAGAAAGAATTTTCATAATAAGTGGGATTAGCTGTTTGGCAATTAGCAGACAATTATAAGAAAAGCATTTACCCAGTGGGCAAAAATCTTTTATGATAGACACACTCATCAAACTTGTTTATGCCAGAGGAGGATAAACAGTGCTGTGCTCACAGTGTCTTAGGTCTAGTGATATGAACAGCACCGGCTGCTGCTACCCTGACAGCTTCATGTGATCTGTGTGGAACTTGATGTGCCAGCGCTTAAGGTGGCAAGGACAGAACAGAGGGCCCCATGATGTGCTGGTGGATCCTGGGATGTCTATTGACAATTTGCCAGGGGTCCACAAATGAAATTAAGAACAACAGAGCAACTAATTGTGCAGAAAATTGAGAAATCTCTGACACTGGGGGATTTTCAGGGATCTGCAAATCAGAAAAAGGAAGGCATTGGCTTTATTAATATTAGTACCTGTAAAAGTGATCAGAGTTGGTAGATCAGTGTCAGACATTGGCAGCTTTTCTAAAAGTGTCCCTTGACAGGTGACGCCTCAACCAACCATAAATTTGGAGTGGCAGATGCTGTAAAGAAGAGTTGAGGTAAGCTCATCCTTTTTGTCTTGTTATTTTTTTTCCTTTATTCCCAGCTTAACAATGAATTTTTCTGCATGGTTCCTACAAAACAGAGATATTTAGGCACCACTTCTTGACCAAAAGGCAAGTGGGGGATGGATCTGTCTGACTTTACTGTTGTTTGTATTCCTTTCTGTTCTCAGAACTTAAAAGATCCCTAAGTAGGATGCATCTGCTAACTAAAGCACCCAAGAATCAGTGTTTAACGCTGAGGTCCTTTCCAAGCTCCTTCCAAAAGCAATGGAAAGAGGTGAGCAGGTGCTGAACATGAGCTCTCTAATCCCAGCAGCTCCTCCAAGTGTATTTCATGGTTCATCCTCTAAAGGAACCGTTTCTTGTCATTTAACTCCACAGGCAATATGGAGCAGAAAGCTAAAGTTACATAGAGATCTACAGCCTAGATGTCTAAAAATGCACTTTTCTGTTCTAAAATGCAGCTCAGAACAGCAAAGAGCACAAGAGGAAAACAAATTAGGACCAAGTACTACTCAGGAATGTAGTGTTTCCTTGGCACAAGGTAGTGCCCATCCTGAGGACTACAAATATAGACTCTGACGTAGAAATTAATGCAGTCAGTCCTAGACTTGCTGCAGGCATCCTGATCAAAACAAGAATTTCACATAGAGCTTATGGCCCTGTAAATTTGTGACATACCTAAACGTAAGTGTTCATGCATTATTCTTCCAACCAAATCCATGGTTTTTATTTTCTTTCCCTGCATAGTTAGGACCCTGTCCTGGGGCAGCTTTATTTGCAATTGGCTAAATGTATTCCGATCCCAGGAAGTATTTGGTACACTTAAAGAGGCAACTGCTGTCCTGTGTGAAACAGGGCTAACACATGCCTTAGGCAGCACTTTACTACAGAAGAAGTCAGCTTTTGCAGTGTGTTTCATTCAAACTAAGGGCATTAACTCTTCACTGAAGAGGGTTGCTTTAAAGGCTGGACTCTCCCTGTGACATGGATCTTGCTTGGGAACACCTGAGTCAGAGCGGGCAGACCCGGGTATCAGCATTAGGAGAAATCTGTTCATGACTCATTGCATGCTTGGGAAGAACTGGAGATGATGAACACTTTCATACATGGAATTCTGGAGACGGATAAAGCCTTCCAAGAGGACCAGTCAGGTCCAGTTAAAGTATCTTTTTATTTCCAGGAAAACTAAATATCCGATATGGTTGAGGGCAAGAACTGGCAGCTATGATCAGAGGCATTTTTCTGGTGCATTGTGCAGGTTAACAACCTGTTGAACATGATGGAGAGGCTGAGGGTTGCAAAGTGCTATTGCAGCTGCTCAGTGCAACCTGAAGCTGCACTGAGAAATAGGGAGATGCTGTCAAGTCATTCTGGCAATGGAACAAGCATATGAAATGAAGGGAATGGTGTCATCAGAGCTGGACAGCAGCAATATTTTGTGACTGAAAACTATTTTCTTCACTTGCACAGTGATACTGACATTTAGGGGGAAAAAAAACAGAGCACTGCAGAGACAGTCATTACAGATGGAGGAGACTGATTAGCTCCTCTGGCTTTTCCACCTGAAGATACAAGATGTACTATGATACTGCTGATGTGAATGCCATGGGAGAATGCAAAAGAAATGTGATTGCAGATATTATGTCCAAATTGACTTAAAGCTGCATTAAAACCTCAGATTACTGCACAGTTCTGTGCTGTGTTTGAAAACATGATATACATCTGCTACTGACAGACACATACAGAACACATAAGGGCTTATTTCTCAGAAAACAAGTTTGATCTCTGACTTGTTGATTCACAAATCCATGGAAACAAAGGCAGAAAGTAAAATACAAGACAGACCTCCCTAGCACATAAATAATAGTCAGCAAAGAAACTGTGTTGTTTGGGATTTTTATTTGGTTTTCTTCCAAATATTTACACTGCCTCACAACCTTAAGCAAAGTTAGTCACTGCAGTTTCTTCATCTGTAAAAATCAGATAGTGAATCTGATCTTCTTTGCAAAAGGCAAATCTGTAGATAAAAGCATCAGTATAGCTTGCTGGTGTTAATAAATATTTTCTTGGTTGACTAGAGAACTACTGCTACACTTTTCTGTGCTATACTTATTCAATGTACAGATTTAAACAAGTTATTAAATCCTCCTGACTTTTAGATTTGCTGACAGGGAGAAAGAGCTGTTCTTAAGTTGATACATCATATTTATATATGCTGTATCCTTAAGCATGCATGTCAACCTCATTTTTAAAACTATGGTTACTGGGGTCATGTAGACACACATAGAGGCAAATAGCTCCTTGCTTTCTTGGCTGTGACTGCTACAAGGCAATGAAAAAGATCACTAGACTATGACAGTGTCTTGAGTTACTGCCTCTGCTATGAGAGCTCAGTACGAGAGTTCTTGAGAGACTATATATCTCGTAGGAGTAGAAGTATTGTATAGGCTGTCAAAGTGAACCATAATAAAATAGTGCATCTTTCAACTACTTCCCACATTACTTTACATCAAGTGGCAGAGTACAATAAGTTTTAAAATAAAAAGTTTAGATGAATGATTATATAGGAATAAATGAATAACAAAGGCTTTTAATGCACATGTAAAAAATAATGCAGCAATCACCTTCCAACTGTATTTTACCTATTTTCAAGCCACCAAACACAGCTGGCAGCTCTTTATGAAAAGGGCTAAAAATGTGCTTAGTCTGAAATAATAACTCTAGAAAAAAATTCAGAACAAAATCAAAGAAAATAAATTCACAGATCCTGAGAGTTTCAAAGCAGTCTCCTCCTCATAAGTCCCCCTCTCCCTCAAAACAAACCCAAGGCTATAAAAAGCTTCAGGAAAGATTTTCAAAGGCACAGAGCTTTCATAAGGAAGAAAGCCCCTAAGTATTCTTTGTGCATTTCAATAAGGAAATTTCCCCTAGATCTTCCACACTTGAGTCTTTTCTGTGCTCGTGCACCAATTGGCATGGTCAAAGTATGAATGAGTAATACGTAGCTCAGGAATATGATGGTTTATCAGCTCAGCCAACTCCCCTTCTTTAAAAACGTGGTAGTACCTCAGCCAGGTCGCACCAAGAACCCATCTGCTACAGGCTCTGTGTGATCAGGGCACGCTCATTGAATGCTTTCTGCAGAGAAGAGCCTGTTCTTTTGTTCTGAGCTTGGCAGGAAGCTCCTTGTTTTGGGTGATAGTCTATTTTAAATTGCTGTCTGACAGCTAATTCTTTCAGATGTGAAGTCAGGTCAGGTAAACACACGCTGCTGCAATTGTGAAGAGTATCTGCAGCCATAGGGAGCTGTGTAGTTTTTTGCCTTAATTCTGAATAGCAACTTCAGAAAGCCTTCGAGCAGCGTGACATGGGCAGTGCAGGTTTAACAGCCACTTCAAAAGCTGTTATATTTTCAAAACTTGATTTGCAATATAGGAACAAGTCAGAAGTGTGTTTCAGAAAGCCATGCTCTCTGTTTTGTTTTTGTTTTTGTTTGTTCTTTTTCTGTTTAATTCATTCAGCTGAGCACCATAATTGAGGTATCTAATGAGCTCTTTTTGGTGACACTGATCGCCCACATCTAATACTGACTGAAGTGATCTTGAGAACACAGACCATCTCAGAGATTTCTCTAGCCCTGTGCACTGTTCTTTTTTCTCCCCTCCACAGGATGAGCACCTTGCTATCCTGTGTACCTCTCAAGTCCCATCCAGCTTATGACAGGGCTGGTTCAAAGCCAGCTCTTTGTCCTTGTGAAGAATTGATTTTTGCACTCCACATGAGCAAGGCTCACCTGAGGAGCAGGAAGGAGGTGAAGGATTCCAAGGAACAAAGACATCTTGCTTTTCAAATCTTCTCTGTTTTTGTTCCATTTCCCACACATATATCATTATCTGGCCTCCTACTCTCAAGATACGAGCCATCTCTTGTATCACTCACATGAGCCTCTCTTATGTTGAAAAACGGTAAATCACTAGAACAGAATAGATAAGGTGAATAAGTATTTCTCGAGGCACTAATGAATACAGAGTATAAGGACAAGGACTGACTCTGACAAGTTGGCAGACGACAGTTAGCACCACAGGAATACATCATTTATCTTCCATTGTGCTACATGTTATTGGACTATCTCTAACATCTTTAACATTGTACTATCTGGAAAGTTCACAATACACTGACTTATTTTAAAAACAAAGCAGAATTTAGAAACATTGAAACAAATGACATCTCTCAGATTGGCAACAAACAACACAGCAGTCTTGTTTTGTCAATGAAAGGCTACCATTTGGTCAGTGGCAAAGCAACCTGGCCCTTTTTTACCCTCACCTAATGCATATCTGTGTCCTGGAGGAAGCACTTCTGGAAGACTGAGGCCATACATGGTCCTTACAGCAGCCATGCTAGTCATCCTGCTTAAGATAATCCATTAAAAAGGAATTGGGTTAAAACTGCCTGCCCATTTCTCCTCCTATATTGACAGACATCCATAATAGACCAGAGAAAATGAACACTTCCTATCAGCCTGGGATACATTTAACTTGTCAACTTGCCAACATAGGGCCACCAAGATGATCAGGGGAATGGAACATCTCTCATACGAGGAAAGGCTGCAGAAACTGGGGCTGTTTAGTCTGGAGAAGAGGAGACTGAGGGGAGATCTTATTAACATTTACAAATATCTAAATGGTGGGTGTCAGGAGGTTGGGACATCCCTTTTTTCTGTTGTAGCCAGCAACAGGACAAGGAGTAATGGGATGAAACCAGAACACAAAAAGTTCCACTTAAACATAAGAAAGAACTATTTCACTGTGAGGGTGATGGAGCAGTGGCACAGGCTGCCCAGAGGGGTTGTGGAGTCTCCTTCCTTGGAGGTCTTCAACACCTGTCTGGACATGTTTCTATGTGACCTGATCTAGCTGAACCTGCTTGTGCAGGGGGGTTGGACTAAATGATCTCTAAAGTTCCCTTCCAACCCCTACCATTCAATGATTCCATTCTATGATTCTATGTGATCAGCCTCGGATACATTTAAATTATCAACATGTGGGTGAAATACAGTCAATCAGCATTTGTCTACTTCTGCCATTAACAAGTATGCATCTTGAAAACAAATAATTAGATAGTCCCACTTTTTCTTGTTAACCCCCCACACCACACAAACGTTGATGATAGGGAAAACGTCTCATCATTATGATGCTGAATGTCAAGAGGCACAGCTTTGCTCAAGTCAGAACTGAGTTTAAATTTTACTCTCATTTCAATAAAATTTTTACCCTGAAAAGGGTGATTGGTCTCAGACTTTGGCAGGAATTTGCTAAACGGCAGTTCCGCAGGTTATCTCCTGCTCTCAGACTGTACAGCTCTACACCAATCCACATCAGAGATGTTGGGGTTCATTTGGTCTTGGTGCACAGCAGGGACTTTGCCAAAGCTTCAGCTACATAGAATGAAAGTTACATGAGAAATAAGCATATAAAATAATGATGGAAAGGAAAGGAAACATATGAAAGATGCTGAAAACAAAAAGCAATTGAATTAGTGATATTTACCTAACCGTATATTTTCCTCAGTGAAAATGCCTATGCCAGTTTGGGCAGATGTTTCTACACATATCACTTCAGGTTAAAATGATAAACCAGTTTTCAGTTAAGGTGGTGCTGGTTTCCACAGAAAAATAACAGATCTTCCAAGGGAAAAAAAAAAAAAAAGGAGGTACAAGCTTTCTTTCCAGAAACATAATTATAGAAATTGCTAGCAGAAGCTCAGTATGTGCAACCTCTCTGTGTTTGTCAGGGTGGCCATTCACCATCAGATCCATTTTGCCTCAGAAAAAGAGATACTTTACAATTAAAGAATAACAACATGCAATCCAACTGAGATAGGAAAACAGTCTGCCTGCAATGAATGATGCATTCAGAGCCTCGGCGGCAGTGTGAGGATCAAAAGGCAAGCTTTGAAGAAATAGGCTCTTTTAACATTCAGTTATTCATCTGCTCTGCCTGTAGGTTTCACTTGTTTGAGATGAACGGAAATCAATTCCAAAAGCTCAGGTCTTCTAGCGCTAGTCAAGATATTGACATTGAAATGTTATGGCCTTTTTAATTAAAAAGGTATCAAGTATCATTTAAGAAATTACAGCATGTTAATAAAACCTTGCGCTGAGTAAAACTTTGGTTTTGTCAAGATAAATTTGTCAGACAATTTTAAAAGCTCTGGGTGATGTATTCCATTTAAAAATTCATACCTCAAGGAAACAGCATATGCATAGGGCAGCATTACACTATCCTGAAATAGCAGATTATCACTCGAATCACTGCACATGACTGTTTTTAGAATCATGGAATCATTTCAGTTGGAAAAAGTCTTTAAGATGATCAAGTCCAACCACTAACCTCACACTGCCAAGTCCCACTAAACCATGTCCCTCAGCACCTCAGCTATGCATCTTTCAAATATCTCCAGGGATGAGGACTTTACCACCTCCCTGGGTAGCCTGGGACAGTGTCTAACAACCCTCTCAGTGAAAGAGTTATTCCTAATCTCTAATCTAAACCTCCCCTGGCACAACTTGAACCCATTTCCTCTTGTCCTAACACAACTTGAGCCCATTTCCTTTTGTTCTCACCATTCAGGTAGTTGTAGAGTGATTATGTCTCCTCTCAGCCTCCTCCACAGTAAACAACTCCAGTTCTCTCAGCCACTCCTCATAAGTCTTAGTCTCCAGACTCTTCACCAGCTTTTTGTCCATCCCTGGACACGCTCCAGCACCTCAATGTCCTTCTTGTAGTAAGAGGCCCAAAACTGAGCACAGTACTCAAGGTGCAGCCTCACCAGTGCCAAGTACAGAGGGACAATCACTTCCCTGGCCCCGCTGGCCACACTGTTTCTGACACAAGCCAGGATGCCATTGGCCTTCTTGGCCACTTGAGCACACTGCTGGCTCATATTCAATTGTCTATTAATTAACAGCACCAGGTTCCCCTATCTCTGTTTTCCATCTCATGTGGATAGGTACCCAGAGAGCAGCTGTTTTTACTGTTGAAGACTGAGTCAAAGAAGGCATAAAGTATCTTAGTCTAATCCTCATCCTTGGTCACTAAGCTTCCCCTTGCATGCATTAAAGGGTGAATATTCCCTTTAGCCCTCATTTTGTGGATGATATATTTACAGAAAAGTTTCTTATTGTCTGTTACAATAGTGGCCAGCTTAAGTTGTAGTTGAGCCTTGGCCCTTCCAATTTTCTCCCTGCATAAACTCACAACATTCTTGTAGTCCTCTTCAGCTACCTGACCCTTCTTGCAAAGGTCAGAAATTATTGTTTTTCTCCTGAGCTCCAGTAGAAACTTCCTGTTTAGCCAGGATGGTCTTCTGACCCAACAGCTCAACTTCTTGCACGTGGGGACAGTTCAATCCTGTGTCTTTAAGATTTCCTTCTTGAAGAATGTTCAGCCTTCCTCAACTCTGTTGCCTTCCAGGGCTGTCTCCCAAAGGACTAAAGAAAGGCTCCAAGATCACCATGTAGCCAGTCACCTAAAGCAGGCAGTTATTAAAAAAAAAAGGAAAAAAAAATTTTCTTTGTAGTTAAATTCCTTGTATGTTGAAACTGTATTTAAACTGAATGATCTGTACTATGCACTAAAAGTGCTGTTTCAGAAATGGAGTGGGTCACATTAGCTGGCAGCGAGGCACAAACCCTCACCAAGGACCTTATTTCAGCTCAGCAGCAACATGAGCTTGTTCCCCTCCAGTGGAAATGATTCAGATCTGCTTCTGCAATTCCTCTCATACTGACAATAAATACTATCATACTGAGAGAAGTATTTAATAGAATTTTAGGAAGATGTGGGTTGGAAAGAACCTTCAAAGGTCATCTGGTCCAGTCTTCTTGCTGTGGGTAGAGACATTTTCTACTAGATTGGGTTGTCAAAGCCCCATGCAACCTGACCTTGAAAAGTTCTAATGATGGAGCATCCAAAACGTCTCTGGGGAACCTGTTTCACTGTCTCACCATCCTCATTGAAAGAAATGTCTTCCTAACATCTAATTTAAATCTACCTTCTTTTGGTTTTAAACTCTTGCCCTTGTCCTGTCACTACAGACCCTAGTGAAAAAGTTTCTCAAATTTCTTACAAGATCTCTTTGAGCACTGAGAGACTGCAATAAATTCTCTGTGGGTCTTTCAAGGCTACACACCTAGAACAATCTTCCACCTGCTGTTCAACATGTTCTAAGCTGATTTCCCATCATCCAAACACTATAAAACAAGAGTCCAGCTGCTTCAAAGTGTATTTGTCGTAACGACTGGTACTGTGGTGGTGAAAATGGTTTCAGGGCAGAGGAATCTCATCCTGGTTAAGCAACCAGCACTAGACATTCAGGAAAGAAAGAAGGGGAGAATAGTGATGCTCTCTCCCCTGGCCTCCTGTGGTTGGCTGCCTAAGAGCTTTCTCAGCCAGAGGCTGGAGCTGGTACCTAAGAGACAGTGATGAATTTGTCCCTCATGGGTACTTTCTTGGAGTAGTTTGTACTTCTGATTACACTAATTCATATGTCAAAGGAATCTACAAATTAAGTACACTCTTTTTAGGAAAAAATGGTTTATTCTGTTTTCAGTATTTCTGTGTGGTTCTCCTGTTGTAAGAAACCACTGAAACTTACTGCTTATTCACTAATTTGATATAATATTTTGGGTTCCAAGATGCCATCTCCCTCTCAGGAGCAGTATGATGTATACACTTTTACGATACTTTCATGATTATACTCTTTTTCCTTACATGAAGAGCCCTAGTCCGTTAATCTCACCTCAAACATAAACTGTTTGCGTCTTTGCTATAAATAAGGACCTTTACTAGTTCACCTGTATCCTTCAAGAGGTGGAGAAAACTTCAGTTTCATGCGGTATTCAAGACATGGATGTACCAGGTTTCTATCTTCTACCATTCTTCTGGATTTTCATTTCTATTCTTTGTATTTGAATACTTTTTTCCCCAGGCTTGAACATTGAGCTAATATTTTCCATGGCAATGAAAAGGAGTCTGATAATGACTTCAATATCTCTTTCCTGAACAAGAACTGTGCCTGCACACTTAGTTATTTTTTTCTATGCCTGTTACCTAGCATTTATTCACAAGTACTTTTCTGCAATTTTGTATTCAGTCATTAGTTTCATATGAGACTTTTTTTTTGCAGCTCTTTGCAGTCAATAATCCTGAATGTCACCAGCAAACTTTATCACTAGCCTATTTATTTAATTCGTAATTATAAACTACACAGGAATCTGTTGAACAGCAGCCTTTTCCTAGGTGCCATACACTTACACTAAGCATCAACATTGAGTCTTTCAGCACTTTCATCTGCCGGTATTTTACTCTTCTGGCTTTCCCTTTCAATTTTCCTTAAGAGTTTCTTCCTTCTTGGTAGTAAAGTTTTATGCAGTGGATTTTTTAAGGCATTTTTGTTCCTAACAGGACATTTGATTACAGTCATGTTAAATTCAGTGAGAGAATGTGGTTCTTGCACAATTACTTATTGATGTGGACCTGATGCACCATTTAGGACTAATGAGTTGTTTCCCTTTTGTGGGTTCTCAGATTAATCTTTCCAAGAGGCTTTATGCGCCTGTGTATCATTTATGCAACCTACATGGATAATAGCTGTTTCTCAGTATTGTGTTTTCTGCCCTCACAGCCCTTGCAATCTCTTTTAATAATCTGTGGTCATTTCCTCTAAGTTTAAAAGAGAGTTAGTGATACATCCTTATTATTACACTGCTCTCCTCTGTAGCAGTTTACCTACTGTTATTTCTTTCAGAACTTTATCGCTTTGATTTTTACCACAGAAGAGTATTCAGGGTCTTTTAGCTGTTATGTAACCCTTGTAACAAATGCTAGGAAAAAATCCTGGAAGTTCAGGGATTTAATGACTATTATATCATTACCGTACTAGCCAACACCATGCCATGGTGATGAGGATAAGTAGGACTACATGCAATTTTTTTAAACATCCAAAAACTGAAGAGTGATCTCATTAATGCTTACAAATATGTAAAGGGTGGGTGTCAGGAAGATGAAGCCAGGCTATTATCAGTGATGTCCAATGACATGACAAGGGGCAATGGCTACAAGCTGGAACATAAGAGGCTCCAAAGAAATGTAAGGAAAACTTCTTCACCGTGAGAGTGATAAAGCACTGGAACAGGCTGCTCAGATGGGTTGTTGAGTCTCCTTCTCTGGAGACATTCAAAACCCACCTGGACAAGTTCCTTTGTTCTCGGTGGCTCTGCTCTGGCAGGGGGGTTGGACTAGATGACCTTTCAAGGTCCCTTCCAACACTTAAGATTCTGTGATTCTGTGAAACAAACTATTGCAAAAAAAGAAATTGAAGCACAAAAGTATGTACCTGGGGTGACCACAGGTTCTTTTTCAAAACCCCTGACAACTCTTTGCATCAGCAAGGCCTTACTTTTTGGATTATCAGTTGTTATTAATCAAGCATTCCTTTTCATTTTGGCCACACATTCCCTCAGCATATCTGAAAGTCAATCCAAATTAATTTTGTTTCATATACTACTCATTCCCAGCACTTTTGTTTAAATTGAAGACTGAAAGATTTTCCATAACTGAAAAATACATAGTGGAATTTTAGATTTCAAAGGGAGAGAGTGAGGAGGAAAGGAGACGGTTTCAAAGTTTCTTCTCTTCTTCATTTCATAAGGATATAATTAATTGCTCCTTGTGCTAATTTAATGCTGTGACTAATCCTACTAAAAGGGATTATTTAGAACAATCAGACAATGTAAGATACATTTTTGTGTCATTCAGCTGTCTTTAGAGAACAAAAGTGAAAGAATCAACAATTTAATTTTTCTTTAGAAGTAATTTTTAAAATTAATATTTTAGGTCAGTGATTCAGTTCAAACCCTGTTCAATGGCAAAAAGAAATCTGTATAATCAGAAACTGCTTTTCTCTGTCAAATTTCTTTACTAAAGTAAAATCCCTTCAGAGACATTTGGAAAGTATTTAAGGATCACAGAATCTTTATCTCAGAGACTCTTTTGTACATACTGTATATACACTTCAGATGGCACTTTCTGTCAGCTCTAATAATAGGAACAATTGGAACATATATAGAAGGCATGATTCTAACTTAAATATGATTTTGTTCTCTTCATTACGGTGGTATCAAAGTAAAAACAGAGCAAAAAATACTAATGTACCAAAGATTAATTTAAAAGAATTACTGGGTAACCTTAAAACAGTGTTTCCATTGAAAACTTTTTCCTATAAAAGTGTAACTCATTAATTACTTAGTCTGGAAAATTTGTTCCTTCTTTAATTTTCACACACTTATGGTTAACATTAGCAAATGAGGATGCTGCTTTTATAAAAATAATTATAATTATGAAAATTAATTAACTTATTATAGCCTTGATTCAGGAATATAATTACACACAAAAATAATTAAAACCTCTGAGTAGTTTAAAACCAGATTCTGCAGGGTTATTTTTGTGTTTATATTAAAGATAATTCTGAAATGCTTGTCATAGTAGTCTTCAGTCTTTTATTTTTTGCCTTTTGTGACTAGGCAAACCCAAGTCCTTCAGCTTCTTTTAATGTTTCAGATTTTCTAAACGTCAGTCATTGAAAATGTATCTATATTGATTGCAAATTTTGGAAGGCATGGTCCACAAAAGCAGATTTTCCGCTGAGGATCTCAATAGTACCAAATTCAGGAGGGTGACTCATTCCTCTGCCATCCATGAAACTGCTCTGTCACCCTACCGCACACAGGTATTTGTCTGGTTTTGTGACAGCATGACACTTCTCACACATATTTGGCCCGTGGTCTGTCTTGCCTGGGCATTATTTCTCAATTGCTCATTGAATGTTTCCTTCCCAAGCATGGTATGTCTCTGTTGATGGGTTTTGTACCTGTTCTTGTTGATTTGAGACAACTTTCCATCATTTGGATGTCAAATCACATCTTCCAAAATAATTCCAACTCTTCCTACGTAGAAGTCATGCACAAATTGTTCTGTGTGTTCTTCTAGATTGTCATAAAAGTTATTATTTAAAATTTTGCATAGAAACAGATGCAGGGTGGGTCCCAAGAGCACGCCCCTTGAAATATGTCCCAATTGGACAGTGAATCACTGAGCCATTTTGAGAATGATTTTTTTTTCCATATTCTTTGCCCTGTTCACTTATATTGTTCGTAAGTGACACAAGAATCAAGATACATCATGTCTTCTCCTGCTATCCTATCTATTAGGGTGACTACCCTGGCAAATACAGAACACTGATAGGCTTCTCCTGATAAATACATGTTGGTTGTTTCCCGTTGCATTAGTATTCCATGTGTGTAAATAATTTATTCTATTTAAATTAGATTATTTAAATTATTTATTCTAGTATCCTTGCATAAATCTAAGTTAGAATAGCTTCCTCTTGATGTCCTTTATCTCTCTTTTGTTTGCTTTTCTTTACTTGGCTGGAGATCTTAGTCTGATAGTTCACAGTAGTTTATGATTAATTTCATGATTTCCTAACAATTTGTGTAACCTAATTTATCTAAATATTCTTTAAGATGTTGTTTCCTTTTTAAAATCCAAACTCCTGTCCTCTGATTAAAACTCTGCTAACTTTTAGATGACTGCTATTAACTTTTTGTAGAGACCAAAGAAAAATGTAGCTTCCCTGGTATCTGGCATCCTTTTTTTTCGATGGTATCTAGCAACAGGACAAGGGGTAATGGGGTGAAACTGGAACACAAAAAGTTCCACCTAAATACAGGAAAAAACTATTTCAATGTGAGGCTGAGGGAGCCCTGGCACAGGCTGCCCAGAACGATTGTGGAGTCTCCTTCCTTGGAGGTCTTCAACACCCGTCTGGACATGTTTCTATGCTACCTGATCTAGGTGATCCTGCTTCTGCAGGGGGGTTGGATTGGATGATCTCTAAAGGTGCCTTCCAACCCCTACCATTCTATGATTCTATGACTCTATGATTTGCTTTCCACTGGGATGGCTCGCTTGTTGTTCCCTTAATACTGCTTCTTTCAGGTAATGCAATTTTCCGACCACAATGCCTTTTTGTTGGAAAAAGTTTAAAATTTTAGAATGTAATCCCAATGGATCATCAGGAAAAACAGAATTTCGTAGAACTGGTAGGTAGCGATGACATATCTGTCTGACAAAACAGTGTTAGGAATAACCAAAGCTGCACAGAAATATGAGGTTTCTTTATATGGCAAAGAAACTATGTCATGATGGCATTGCAATATCGCTCCCATATTAATTGTCCCAAGAGTGTAATGTAACTACGCTGATATGGTCTGATTCTAACACTTGTTTCTTTCTTGCTCAGCATCTCACTGAAATTTACCATAAAGACAGAATATTATGTAATTAGGAGACTCTCCTGGACTTTTTATTTGGACTCCTTTTTTTCCTAAGAGACTCTTCCACCTTGTAAACTTTAAGAATTATAGTATTTGCAATTGCGCAGACCATTTTCTCAGACAGTGTAAATTAGAGGACTGGGCAGGTTTACGCCCCTTAGGTTCCTCTCACTTTATCTTTTTACTACATGACTAAAAGTTCATAGATTAAAGCAAAGTTAATTTTCACATATTGACATTAACACCAAGGAAAGCCATTTGATGCTCTTCATTCCAGGAAGCCCTTTTTCCAACTGGGATTAAATCGAGTCTGGTCAGATATTTCAGTAATATAAAATAACTTTACTGACTTGAGTATCTTACTCCTAACAGGAGAGGAAAGTGTAGTATCTTCACCCTTGCGTTTGGAGGAAAGAAATTACTTATCTTAATTAATAGGAAAAGCTGCTTCTTATTCCTTGCCCATCCCAGAGGCCAAGAGCTCAGTGTATTTATATAAGACTTTATTAACACAAAGCATGACCTTTCCAAATAAAGGAGTAAGCCACCTCAACAAAGGTAAAGTCATGCTTAAAGCCCTACATTATGATTCACAACAATTCCTTAGCCAGAATGGGAACGAGTGCCAGTCCTTTTTCTGTTACTGCAAATGTCAGATAGTCTACTTATTGCAACAATATAGGAACGGCTTCATTATGCTAACAATAACAAAGCTATCAGTATATGGCAAAGGGGATGATTTCTGTTGTTTGGTGATATTAAATCTCCAATACAATTATGCTATGAAAATAGAGGGAAAGTGAGTATTATTTCCATCTTACAGTGGTGAAAACATTGTGGAATGAATTACAATTGCTCAGGGCAAGTTGGTCCCCTCGAACAGAAGTTAAGCATTTGAGAGCAATACATTTTAAACTCTTGCTGATATTTCATGTCTAGGTTTATTTCTTGTTATTATTGTCTATACAATTCATGGAACAGGCAAAAATACTTCACTATATACATATTTGCAATAGCTGGTGATTGTAAAGAAAAATTATCAAGTTAGTCTTGACACTCCTTTTCTGCCACTATTTCCTACTAAAGACCTGGCTTTAGAACATCTACTGATTTTTCTTGCCTCCTTTGACAATCTCCTGAAGATTAAGAGAATATATGTTTACCCAAATTATAGTATGCAAGTACTATACTAGTAGCATATTATATACTGGTATATATACTAATTTAACACATTATTTGAAGCTTTGAAATTCATCTGAACCATATTTTTCAACAATAATAAGGAAACACGATCACTACCATGGTTCGTGCATGATCTGTGATGGTAAGGCCTGTAATAGAAACATCTTTGTAATTTGCAACCATTTAATACTGCTGAAGTCACAGTCTGTAACCAGGCAATTCCACCTTTCGCCCAAGGATCCCTCACTGGTTCTAGCTTCTTGCACAGCAGTCATGTAAACAGGGCTTCCAGCTTGCTGTGGATGGGAAGGTATGTAGTTCTGCATCTCCAGCAGCAAACTCAGCCCTGCTACTCTGCTTTTCTGCAGACTGTACACAAGTACTGCTGGGGCACAGACCTGTGAGTCAGACAACTTCTGAACATTGCTACATATGCTTTTCAACAAACCTGCCTTGTCCTTCTCTTCCTCACTCTGGATTTCCAGAAAATGCCAAATCACCTTTGGGCACATGGTAATTGTTACTTCATCTAGGAAAAGGATGTGAAACCTCAGTAATAAGGACTGTTAGCTATTGGTCAGGTTTCTGAAATCATGACTGAAAGATTTTCAGGTGGTGTGGCTGGGCATGGTTCACAGCCCAGTATAATGATGTACCAGTGTCAATAATGCAATCTCAATTCCGTCAAATGTATCTGGACTTGAAAAGTAAAGTCCTTCAGGGCTTAAAGAAAGGTCACACAAGACATGGAAAAGAAGCTGTGTCAGGCTGTTCACTGACTTCAAGAGATGTGAGATATTAATGATTCACTTTGATTTAACAAGGCTTAGAGACTTTCACACTCCTTTTGTTGAGAAAAGGAAAATCAAGTTTGCTGAGCATTGTATTTATCGTATTGTCCAACTTTTAAGCAGTATAAGCTTAATAGCTTTTAGAAGGTAGTTGAGTAATTTCAAGACTTTCAAAACAAAAGAATCCTCAAACTTTAAAAGAGAAAAAAGCAAAGGCCAAATCTAGCTTTAAATATCTGCTATAAAAGTGGCAAAGGCAGGTAGTTTCTCCGTTGTTAAGTTAGGTTGAAAAAGGCAGCTAAACAAAAAGGAAAAATCTTACAAGAAATGAAATCTGAGGTTATCCAATGAACACTTTAAGGTGGCAATGCCACTGAAACAAGCACTTCTGCTTGCTCTTTCACCCCTGCTTTTGCTGAAAAAGGTCTCTCTGAAGCGAAGTCACATACACATGTGTGACTTACTCATTTTGCAGTTTATTACTGGGTTTGAAATAATATACATATCTTGTGCTAAAATAGATTTACCTGGTCTACACAACCCAAAATATCCTGTTGACCAGTAAAAACCTCACAAACTTAGATGAGACTGCAATGTCAGCCTAAGTGGTTTAAAGGTCTGGCCTGCAGACACTGGCAGCACACAAAACTTGCCAGCGATGGTGAGGACAGGAGTCAAAGCACTCACTTCAATAAGGCAGCCACAAGCTGTGGTATATCATTGCTTCATGGCCTTCATTTCATGCTGATTCCACCAACAGAAAATGGTAATCACAACTCAGTTTATAGACTTGAGAACTGATGTGAAGGCATTTGGTGTTTCCACAACCTGAAGAAATAATGAGGAGGAGAAAGAAAGGTGGACATCTTGTGTCTGTACAAAAGGAAGTGCATTCCTGACATAAGAATGATGATGATGTATGGCTTTGGCTGGCCTGATAGCCTGAAATTCTCCACCCATTTTTAAGGAGATACAATTGCAGTGGAATTCAGGTTATTTTTTTACCGTCACAGTACAATGAGCACAGACTGCTCCTTTCTGTCTACAAGGCTCTGAACACAAGAGGTGTTCAGATGGGATTGCTAGGGAGCATTTACATTGGCCTTCCCACCACATATGGAATAAAAAAATATTTATAGTAATGATGGTACTGCAATTCTACTTGTAATAGACTCAAAATACTAAGTGAAAGCATCATGTAGTGGGAGCACAACACTGAATTATTCTCCTGTATTGAAATGCTGATACTCAAACTAGGCTGCTAAGTAATTAAGTCACTATTAGACCAAACCATTAAATCCATTGTTTGCTGTTTTAACTGCTGCTAATTGCTATCACCATGACAACAGTGGAGTTTCTTTTTCTGGTATCTCCATGCAGTTTCCTTTTCATAAAGAAGCCTGCAACAAGGAAATTTACATATTCCCAAACTGAAGTACTTCTTGTGCTGAAATAAAGGCTTTAGATAAGAATGATTTTAATGTCAGCAGTAAAATGGATCTTACCTATTTTTTTTTATAATTTGTTAGCAGAATTTTCTGGATCTTAACACAAAGTGCATTTTAAAGTATGTTGTGGTTTAAAGCCAACCAGCAACTGAGCACCACACAGCCACTCACTCACTCCCCTCACAGTGGGATGGAGGAGAGAATAGGAAGAGTAAAAGTGAGAAAACTCGTGGGCTGAGATGAAGACAGTTTAATAGGTGAAGAAAAAACTGCTCACACAAGCAAAGCAGAACAGAATTCATTCCCCACTTCCCATGGTCAGGCAGGTGTTCAGCCATCCCCAGGACAGCAGGGCTCCATCACACCTAATGGTTACCGGGGAAGGCAAATGGCATCACTCCAAGCATGCCATCTTCCTTCTTCCCCCAGCTTCATCTGCTAAGCATATTGTGATATGGTGTGGGGTATTCCTTGATCTGTTGGGGTCAGCTGTCCTGGCTGTGTCCTCTCCCAGCTTCTTGTGCCCCCTTGCAGCCTCTTTGCTGGTGTGGTGAGGTGAGAGGCAGAAAAGGCCTTGTCTCTGTGCAAGCACTACTCAGCAGTAATCAAAACATCCCTGTGTTATCAACATTGTTTTCAGCACAAATCCAAAACATTGCCCCATACAAGCTAGTATGGAGAAAATGGGGTCTATCTCAGACAAAACCAGCACATAGTAGATTATTAATTTAAAGAACTTGCCTTCTCACTTGCGTCATAAAAATCGTAGTACAGAATAAGGTCAGAGGCAAATGCACTGGACCAGCACAATACACTGTACCTTCTGCAGACCTTAGTTTACATTCTGTTTATGGCTACACTTACGTCAAACATTCAGGTTGAGTCAGAGCCCAGATTTTACTTCTAATTCATTAAAAAAAAAAAAAGTTATTTGATAGCCTTCCAAATATTTAAGTCCTTATATTTAGGTTACAGTCATCCTATAGAACCTATTCTGGAACCCTGTGTGGGTCCCTATGTTCAGTAAGGAGCCTCCTAGCCTCTTCAATCTATCATGCTGTTTGACTGGGAGATGAATCACTGCTGATCTGCAGATAGAAGTCTGCTTCGAAGTGCTTTTCTAATATTAACTGCTGATCCTATCTCCCAGGAATAAAGGAAAGATATCCAGAGGAAAGCTGGAGCTCTCTGTGCTTCACACGTGATTTCAGCACCAGCTGATAAGAGCTTCTGTGAAATGGTGCCGGTACTTGGCTAACATTATAACAGAAAGAAGACTACTCTGGAACTCTGACTGGAAGAGAACCCCAGGACTTTTTCTGATTTTCACTTTTGGAGTGAAAGGCTCCAGTGTAAGCCAAGTAACAGCTACTAAATACATTTCTTCTAATTGGGCACCAGAGGCTGCTTCCCAGAGATGGAGGGGCATAGGACAGTCCTGCAGGTAGACTTCTCTCCAGCTCTATAGCACTCTTGGCAAGTGTACTTCACACAAAACCGGTCTCTGGCCATAGACACCACAACAGTGTGCCAGCACTCTCTGCAGGCCAAAGCCCAGGAGCCAAGCCTGACCTTAAATTACAGAGTTAACAAAGCCCAAAGTCTGTGACATTGGTAAAAATTCAATGTGCTAGATCTCTGTACATGTTTTACTTCTTCACATTGCAAACATTGCAAAATCTGCCAAGATCTGGTAGGATTCTTTTTCCTAGCATTTAGGCTGTAATAAACTGGGAAAAGTACATGGTAAAGTCTGAATGACACCCAAAAAGTCATTGTGATTAGCCTAACCCTCATTAATATTTCTGCTATATGGGGAGCATGTGTGTTGGCGGAAAGTATTATAGGCCTAAAAAGCCATTTACAAGTCTAGCCTAAATGTATAGAAATGATCAGTTACTGCTCAGATCTTGTTTGGGACATCCACATGTATCTACTTTTGATTCAGGTGCTGAACCCTTAAGATTCTGCGATTCTGTGAAGCCAGTGCAGAGGCTTCCCTTTCACCACTTAGATATTGTCAAACCTTTGAGGAATTAAAAGCTGTCACATATCGCTCCCTAAAGCATCAGGACAGTTACATGATTTTTGCTTCAATCTGGTCACACACAATACAGAGCTAATAAAAATTTTGAATTCTAGAATTCTCATACCAATACAAAACATTAGCATCCACTAATGACATCTTCATAAACAGAGCTTCAATGTGGTACTTCAGTTTAGTTGTTCTATCAGATACTGGGAAAAAGTCAAATTGTCTTCATAGACCTACGAATGGCAGAGCAAAGTAATAGGCAAATTAGACAGTCAGTCTTGTAATTTGATTTTGTACTTAGGGAAATAGTCTAGCGGTTGATAGGGCTGGGACAAAGGCTGGACTTGATGATCTTAAAGGTCTCTTCTAGTCAAAACAATTCTATGATTCTATGATTTCCCAGTTTGGTTCACAAGCTCCAAACTCTTCAGCCATAAGTAATACTTAATGGAAAGAGAGGACATACTTGAATTGCCATTAGCAATGTGATAAGCAAACCCACTCACCAATACCAGCAGTCAAGCTGCCTGGTTTCTGCTCTAAAATGAACTTCTGCCCCTTCGGCTATGCATCGTAGAAATCATGAGTGATCTTTTCATACACCCAATGAATATGTCCCTCTTTAGCTGACTTGCCTCCTTCTCCATCACAATCAGTGCTAGGCTATCTCATTGAACGAAGTGCAATTATCCTAAAGAAAGAGGAGAGAGAAAAATAAAAGTGCTGAAACTCTTGTTATAAAATTACATTTCCTTAAGTTAAGCAGTATGACACTGTCTATTTAGGAAATGGTGTTTCTAAATACTATGTTGCCATAGAGAAATTGCTGAGGCTTTTAGAGGAAGAAATGTCATCTATTCTCTGATTTTATACAATGTATTGTTTTCTTATATAATTCTGAAAAGAACTTTAGGACCTGCCACAATGTTTATTAACCTGCTTATATTGTTATACTGTGGAAGCTGTTAACTTTTGCGTCATAAAGTCTTCTACTCTTTTTCAGTCTACCTTTAAAAAAGATATTTTTTAAGAAGTTCTTTATTTACAGACACATCTTAAAAACCAGCAAGTAAATATGATGATGAATACCAAAATATACTCAGAGTCTGAAACAAAAGCTCTGAGAGATGTCATTTCTCCTCCACTTCTTTCAACATCCAGAAAGACACATACTTACAGACTTCCCCTTGCACAATTCATTGACACTGTGTGTTACTGCCAACAAAAATCTTTCCAGCTTTTCAAACATTATTTTTTTTTCCCCCCAACTGTTCTGGATCATCATGGTGCACTGGTATTAGCAATGTCCCCAAGAAAACTCTGTGATATTATGAATTGGCTATTGCATCCTATGTCATTGTGCAGTTCACCGTGAGGCTTTGTACAGAAGGGCTGTAAAAATGGGGATGTTCATTGAACATATGCTGGCCATGTCAGGATATCCATTGATTTATTGAAGATTTGGGCCACCAAGACAGGCTGCTCAGGCTTCACTTGCATGCTGCAAACAACTCTGTGTGGAATCACTCCTTCCCTGAGGCAAAGGTATCCATGGCAGCAAGTCACCCAAGACATCTGCACTGCAGGCTGGTCATTAATCACACTCCTGATGTTGTCCTTGTCTGGTCCTTACTTTCAAACCCATAAGCATTTAAAATCATGTCAACTCAAAAGACTCTTGTTCTGTGATTTCCTAGGCAATTACATCAAAGAGAAACATCAGAGCAGGCTAAGACCAAATTCAATCCTGCAATAACAGGAGGAAACTAACTCTGGAGGGGTTTTGGTTATGTCATTTATTAATCAGAAAAACTGTGCTACGATTAAATCCTGTAACCCTTGGTGTCTTCTGTCCTATCAGATATTCACTCAGCATCACTGAGAAATTGTCCAGACTGCAAGTTTCCTGAATATCCTACTGAGATCAAAGTGATGACAGGTGTTGGAGTGAGGCAAAGAAATTCTTTGGAAGATGGTCACTGTTCTCTTCATTATATGTGTTGCTAAATAACAGCCAATTTAGAAATACTAAATATTAATATTCATAAAGACAAAGGATGCATGATGCCTTGGTTTAGTTGCTCCTGCATTGCAGTGCACATCTTTTAGTGAGATTAAAAGCCACCACCTTGCAAGTACTTACACAGGTGCTTATCTCTGTGTGTACAAATAATACCACTAAGTGAATCCAGTGGGGATATTCCAGGCACAGAGTTCACCACATGCATTAGTGCGTACAAGACTGGCTGTCCAAGGCAGGTTTTTTTTTATTGCTCTTCATTATAACCAAACTCTGCTGTAGAAGCTAGTTTTTTAAAAATACCTTCAGAAAACCCCCAGTTGAAATAGCTGAAGTGCTCTACTGGGGATCATTTCAAGAGGAAGCTGATGTACTCTCAAATATACAGGGAAAGGCAGAAGGATACAAGAGAAGGAGAGGGAAATTGTTCTTTGGAAAAGCTGCAACATCATTTCACAGCTTTGCAATTGCTTCATTTGACAAGAGGAAATAATAACTGGTGAGCTGATGTAAGCTCACAGGAGCGAAGAGAACAGAGCTGTTCCTGGTTCTCTCTAGGCTTACACTCAGGATAGCTCATTTAGGTGGAGGGACAGCCTGGAAGTTGCTAACAGCTTGAGACAATTATCAGGAAAAGAAAGAAGCTGCATACAAAAGCACCTAGTAAGAGAAACCACATAGTAAGACACCCTTTAAAACGAAGGCAAAAAAACTGTTTAAATGAAAAAAACCAAAACCCACAATGAGTTGTGTGTAAAATGCTCTCTGCTCTGTAACAGGAGCAAAAAAAGATGCAACCAGGGCTATGACTAAATCCCACCCAGCATTAAGACAGGCATAGCAGCTTTTGTTTTAAAATGATAGCCCCAGAAGCGAGGACAACAGTCTTGATCCTCTGAAAGGTAAAGTCCAACTCTTCAAGGTACTATTGTAATAAATTTTCTATAATGTTCTTTTAAGAAAGTAACCATTTGTGATGGAGGCTGGTGGAAGAAACCAGTCAGGTTGGTTCACAGCAACCACCAACAGTCACACTTTGGATATTTCTGCCTAGAGGAATCCAATGAAAGCCCATCTCCTATGCTTACCAAGCCATAAACCACAAAATACTTGTCAACACTCAATTCAGTGCTTTTAGTACAACAGACTCAAAACTGTACAAAACACAGTGTGCCAGACGAAGAGAGCAGAAAACTGTTTGAGGGCACAGCTACTAAGTTGCTTAAGTAAAAAAAATGTTCTGAGAATCCTAGGGAGCTGGCTATGACCCACACTGCAGAAGCAAGGAAAGAAAATGTATACAGACATGACCAGCAACCTAGCCTGGGGGAAAATAATTTCTGGGGGATTGACTCAGATTTAAATATATGATTTGTACATGTTAGTCCAAACCTACTTTCCACTTTTTCTGTAATCCCCAATATCCTTTCTTGAATTACAGGGAAAGCCAGAAAATAACTTGGAAATCAAGTGTTGCATCAGAAAAAAAAATCCCATTCTCTGTCCAATACAAAATTGGATATTTAGTGCTGCAAATGTCACACAATGATACTGTCTGTTTAACATGGGTGTTGTTTGCTTACTTGCTTAATAAAGACTGTGGGGTATGTAGGTATTTTCTTTTCAGCACACTTGCCCCTACCTTTATGCAAATTAAGAAGAAAAGTAAATCTATTCATCTAGTGCTGGCAGGAAAGCAAAATGAAGAGGTACAGAGCAGCAGTTCAGCCTGACTGCCTGTCACCTAATCTTAAGCTAAATTTGACTCAACTTGATTGAAAGTGAAATTAAATTTGAGTTTAAAAGCCATTAAAAACTTCTGAGTTCATAAGTGATTATTAACTTCCTGAGCACTGTGAAGCCTCTGACTACGTGTGAGCCTCATGCAGTCTGTGCCACATACTTTGGGGAGCCCTGACACCCCACAGCTGGTGAAAGGGACTCTGGCTCTCACATCCAGAGCTGGGGCTTGTCCTCTGGCTGCAGTGTGGCAGCTTCTGTTCTAAGAGTGTCTGAAATTTATCTTTGAATTTAAGGAGAAATTGTCTGGGAGAAGAACCGGCTTTCTAATTCCATTCTTTGGGTAATACTCAATGACATTAATTTAACTCAGCTGCTCTGTGCTTCAACCTAATAGGACAGAAAAATCTGAATTGTTTAGTTTGCTTTTGACAGGGAGAGTCTTATAGATGGACCTGTCGTCAGAAATCTCCCAGATGTAATGATTAATTCCTGATTTAAAAAAATGACTGTTCTTTCCCTCTGCCCCTGGGCACTTGCAGCTGTAGAGGCATCTGTAGGACCAAGCTACTCGGGCCTGTTGAGCTTTGCCAAGGCCACTCTGGCCCCTTTGAGCCCTGCATATATAAGCCATAACATGGAAGAGCTGATGGGAGCATAAGAGAAATGGAACTGACTCAGAGACACATCCCAATGCCACCAAGCCCTCCCTACTACCACTGGAGAGACAAAACTGAAGTTTCCCAGCTGAGATGAGTTTCTTCAGAGATTAGCTTGTCTTGCAGTACTTAGTGGCAACAAATGCCATTACAGCCGTCCCTATCACAGCTGGAAATCCAAACCAACAACTCGGACACACTATTTCTAATAGGTGTGAAAAAGATGGTGTTGCTTTCCTTCCCTTGATTAAATGAGTATTTTTGTGGTGACACATTTGGAAAGCCTGCTTAATTCTTCTGTCTCTCTGCAGCATCATCCCTCCTACCTTATAAACAAACATGACATTGCAGCTGCATTGAAATTTGAGGAAAAATTGAAATTCGAGGATGGGGTAACACTTTTTTTCTGTAGTATCTAGTGACTACTAGACTAGGGATAATGGACAAAAGGTGGAACACAAGAAGTTCCACTTAAAGACAAGGAAAAACTTATTTGCTGTAGAGGTGAGGGAGCCTTGGCACAGGCTGCCCAGAGAAGTTGTGGAGTCTCCTTCTCTGGAGGTTTCCAAACCCATCTGGATGTGTTCCTGTGTGACTTGATTGAGATGAACCTGCTTTAGCAGGTCCCTTCCAACCACTACCACTCTGTGATTCTATGAAATAGATTTTCTGTGAAGCACTTAATCTGTGTGTGAAACCAATTACCTTGGTAGGGTCCCTTCAGAGACTTTCAGCAAGTTTGTTCCTCCATCAACAGCAGCAGCCGTAACGGGAGCACTTTGTCAGTCAAACTAATAGTTCCTGCCCCCGCGAAGCAGATAAGAAAAGAACAAGAGAAGAAAAACTGTAAAATCAGTCTTAAAACCCTTGAATGATGGTTCCCATGAGGTGTCAGGATCTGGGGAAGTACTGATTAAGAGAAGGGGAAATGCAATTTGAGGCACAGAAAGGCTAGGAGAAAAGGAAAAATGAAAGAAGCTAGATGGGAATAAAATTATAAAAGGGAATTTTAGAAACAATGAAGTGAAAAAGAAGGACAAGGAAGGAAATGAAAAGGAGGAGATAAAAACTGAGAGAAAAATGAAAAGGAGATAAAAAAGCAGATATGTAGAGAAACTCTAGGTTAGTATCATCCTAATTAGTTTACTTTGCTGCATCTTACCTTGCATAGATACCATCACACATGGACACAGCATCACAATTAATCAGACATCTAGGGATTCCTCATAACGCTGTATTGATATTGCCACAGCATGATAAAACCTCCCCACAGCCTCCCAGTTCCTGCAGCACATCTTACTGGCCTTCCCTTCCCCCTCTTACAGAACTGAGAGGCAGCAGAACTGCACCTCTTCCTCTTTCCTAAATCCAGCAGCTGCAGCATAGAGTTGGTGTGTGACTTTCTGGATTCCTCCTGTGTCACAGCTACTGCTGTGGAAGTGGTGACCTACAGAAGAGAAGTAGGAAGGAAAAACTGGAAGAGAATGATAGCATTTTTGGCACTGAGCCAAAAATTAAGATTTTTTTTTTTTTTACTACTTCTGTAAAGGAGGTAAAACATGTCTATAGAATTAGGGACTCTGGAAATCTGAGTCTTAAAATAAATATTAACCCACTTTGCCTTAAGTATCAGTGCTGCATTCTTAGACTCCTGTTTTATTTCCATGGTGGTTGCAATACCCTGACCTACTCAGGCATAACCAATCACCAGATTCACCTCTACATGTTCTTGTTGCCTTCACAGAAGGACAGAAGATTTCTTCCCGCTCACTGTCTCAGACCACAACAATATAGTCTGCTGGTCCCAGCACTTTGGAGGTGTAGTACTACAACAGATCTTTTCCCAGGAACTTCTTGCAAGTTTTCAAGTTAACACAATATATAGAAGGAACAGTGTCTGTTTCACAACAAAAGAGGAAGATACAAATTTAGAGCCTGAAAAATAATAAAAATAGCCTTCTGCCAGTCCTTAAGTGGAAAGAAAATGAACTTCAAAGTGTTTGAAAAACTACCAGTAGAGTGAAGATGTCATCTCTAGAAGCTGTGCTACTGTGTTGGTTACAGCTTACTCTTCTCAGATGCAGCTGTAACACAAAATTAATGTCTTGCCCAATGCAAAGAAGGAAGACTGACCCTATCCTCTTGAGACATCGGCAAACTTGTTTGTAACAATTGCATCTTTTTCATAGTTTATGAAATAACCTTTTAAAACTACTGTCTCGTTCCATATCATGACACTGAGACAGCATCTTAATAACAGTAACAGACATGTGAAAACAAAGGTCAATATCATGACATAGCTTACAGTACCAATTGTACATGAGGATCGAGAAAATAATCACAATTGGTGCTTTTCTCCCAAAAACAAGACATATCTAAGAGTAGTAGTAATTGGACTATGTTGAATTGTATGTTTTAGTGCTACTTTATTCCAGTATAAAATTAACACGACTGTATAAATGGAAAGCATAAAAACAAAAGTGTTAAATTAAAGATCTTGTAAATTTACCACTTCCCTCTCCCTGCTCCAGAGTCCTCGACAAAAATATTTCTCTAAGTTGCATTATGGCCAAATCCTCTCCCCTAAGTCTGAGGTACTAAGAAGGGACTGTACCTGGGAACAAGAGGAGGACAGATTTGCAGCACTGTGCTTAAGGTTTTTCAATTAATTGAGCTAATATTTACACACAGAATTTCAACCTTGAAGAAGTGAATTATGTTAAGAAAGATAACAGTTTCTAAAAAAAGGTTAATAACCAATGAACCACGTTTTCATTTTCAATGTTTCATTTAAAGAGTTATTTAAGGGGAAGAAAATAGCAAGATGAGCCTCTGGCCACTGAAGGCTGAGTCATTTTATAGATGTGGATGCAGTTAGTCAGCTGAACCAAACAGTACATGACACCATTTTACAGTTCAGGGACTGACAGGAACAGAGACATCACGTGAAATAATTTTCAAGATATAACTGTCAATTTAATAACAAAGAAACAAACATAAAAAGCAAACTATGAACAAAGACAAATAACCAGATAGTCAAGAGAACATACACTGATCACAACTCAGTGAGCTGACTGTTGCAATGAGAATTCCTAAAAAAAAATATAAATCTATTATCTATGGCATTTTCAGAGACAAATGTGGTTTCAACACTTCCTCTTGTAAAAACTCAGGCAGTTTTCTGAGTGCAAGCCAGTACCAGGCTTTATGGTTTGTAGCATTGTGGTGGTTTAGTCCAATGTCCACCAAGTCATAAAATCATTCCCCTTCCTAAACGGAATAGAAGAGAGAAACATAACAAATGGCTTGTGAGTTGAGAAAAGGATGGAGAGATCACTTGGCAATTAGCTTCATGGGCAAAATAGACTCAGGGAGAAAAAGGTTTGATTTATTAAAGAAACAATAAGAACAGGGAGAAGAGAAATAAAATAGTCTTAAAAACACCTCCCCATACCCCTTCCTTCCCTCCTTCCTTCCTTCACCCCCAGCGGCACAGGGGATGAGGGATGAGAGTTTCAGCCAGTTCATTACAGACGGACTTTGCCGCTGCGTCTTCTCAGGGGGAGGCCTCCTCACACTTCCCCCTGTACACTGTTGGGGTCTCTCCCATGGGAGACAGTCCCTCATTAATTTCTCCAGCATGGTTCCTTCCCATGGGCTACAGTTCCTCACAAACTGCTCCAGTATGGAGTCTCCCATGGGGGCAGCTCCTCACACCCTGCCCCAACATGGGTCACCCACTGGGAGAACAGTCCTTCAGGTGCTGACTGCTCCAGCCCGAGTCCCTCACAGGGTCACAAGTCCTGACAGCAAACCTGCTCCAGCATGGGCACCTCCTCCATGAACTCCCAGGTCCTGCCAAGAACTTACTCCAGGATGAACTTAAGGATTTACACCCTCCTTCAGTCACCACCCACTCTGGCTTGGGCTCCTCCACGGGCTGTGAATGGGTCTCTTCTTCCCGGTGGCCTCCATGGGCTGCAGGGGCACAGCTGTGTCTCCATGGTCCTCACCACATATCACAGGGGAGACTTTTCAGTGCCTAAGCACCCTCCTCTCCCTCCTTCTCCACTGACCTTGGTGTCTGTGGAGATGTTTTCACATTCTCTCTCCTTGTTGCTGCTGCAGTTTTTCAACTGCTCAACAACTTCTCCTTCTCAAATATCTCACAGAGGTGTTACCTCCATCACTAATTGGCCAGATCTGGGTCAGGTGCAGGGTCCAGCTTAGAATTGACTGGCCCTAACCCTGTGAGCTACATGGGAAGCTTCTGGCAACGCTTTTGGTTTAAAGAAGCCACCCCTGTAGCTCCCCTGCTACCAAAAATCCTGGCCCAGGCAAAACCACAACAAGTATGCAAACAAAAGAGATAAAACCACCAGAACAGGGAACTGTAATGCTTGAACTGGAATTAATGAGTCACCAGGTATTTTTCTGTAACAGGATGTCAGGCATGCCAGCTTGATATAAGCAAGTCAGAATAAATTGCTTACATATTATTAAGTCTGAGAAGTCTAATAGTCTGTTCAAAGTGGCCAATTATGTGCTTGGAAATATATATGTTTGTAATATCTTATTTCCCACACTTTCCAGCTTGGGTTTATAGGCACAGAAAGTTCTTTGTTCTTTTCCTTCCTCAAAGATCATACAGTTATAGTAAGGATCTTGAGTAAAGATAGATTTTATAGAGGGCTCTGAAGAGAGTATAAATAGGCTTGCTCAGATTTTATTTAGTAGGGAAATGAACATGGGTACATCTCCCATTTTTTTTTTTCCAAGGCATCACTGAAGTATCACATCTCAATACTTGTTGCTTTGGAGCAAAGGAGATGATGCACAGAGAGTGGACTGGCAGCCTGTCTTACAAATCTCCGTGAAATGCATTGGCCTTCGTATGAATTCTGGCACACAAGATAATGTGTAGAGTGCGCAATTCTGATGGACTTGTGAACATTCCCTACTGATATGATGTCATACTTTTATTCTTCTCTTTCTGAGCTTATGCTCAAGGCAGAGACAAAAGAAGGGTTAAAATGCTAGTTCACATGAGAATAGCTCAAGCATCTTCACTAATGTAGCTGACAACAAACGAGGCAGGAAAATATTGTCAGTTGCTTGTATCAGTGACTTTCACTCCTGCATCTCCATATGCTGGGTTTCACTTTCCTCATGTACAAAATCAGACCTTTAACTTTTTAATAGTATTACAACCTTACTCTACTGCTATAAATGAGCACTGCTGTCTGTGCCTGGTAATCCTTTCTTGCATGTGTCCAGCAACCCCTTACAAATCTGTGTTCTTCAGATAGAAACAAGCTGGTAGTGCTGGTCATCTGCATTCTTAACCCACATCATCTGATCCCTGTTGATTTTTTAAAGAGTTTGTATTTGGAAACCACTGGCAGTAATTCAACAGTGAAGGACTATGGATTTAAGTATTATGGATTTATGTAAGTAGAGAGAAAACCAGTCTGGTTTGTGCTTAAAGGATTGTATTGATTCTTGCTAATTCAGCTGTGGGGGAAAACTCTCCACTTTTTTATTCCCTTGCGTGGCCTGTGGGACATCTGCAACACAGGAGAAATGGGAGCTCCTTGCCTCATAGTCCATCCTGAAGACAAAAGAGTAGAAGAAATGGGACTAAAAGAAGTTTGTTTTCATTAAAACATCAGCACTATAAACATGACATTTGAATAACAAACTGAATTGAGTTGCACAATTTTAGCCACACAATGCAATAGTCTGCTAAATTTTGTTATTGACAACTGCAGTTTTGACATTGTAAGAGTTAATGTCTTATCTTTTTATTTAACATCATTTTAACAAGCTGCTTCTTTCCCCATATCTGTTACTACTTTGATTTAACTGTAGAGCTGTCATGAGTTTCTATGTAGCTGCTTTTTGCCTGGTAACAGAGGGAGGGAGCTGCAGTACTGATCCCCATACGCAGTTCTTGAAATGGCCCCTAGCTCCGAGGTGGACCCACCTCCAGCCCAGCTGGGCCAATCTGGCACCTCTGTGGTTGTTATTTAAGAAGGGAAATCTGATCTGGAATAGCAGGTGTAGGAGTGGTACAAGGTGGAGGTGACCATATGTACTCCCCCAAGTCAGAGGAGGAAGGAAGGAGGAACATTGCACCAGAGATCCCTCTGCAGCCCATAATGAGAATGCAGGTTGTGCCCCTGCAACCCATGCAGGGCCATGGCAGGACTGAGAGCCACCAGCAGCTCTGTGTGAGTGCACCCGGACAGGTGAGAGACTGAGTGAGGAGGCATCCATGGCGCAGGCTGTGCCAGGCCTGTGCACTCTTCAGCCTGTGCACTGCAGAGCAGACCCACAAGAGAGGCAGAGAAGAGCTGCAGCCTTTGGGATGAATGCACATCAGAGTGGCCTGTGCAGGGAGAGATCCTGCATTGGAGCAAGGAGGACTGACAATGAGTCCGCCTGCCCTGAGGAGAGACAAGTGGAAAGAGACATCGAGAAAGGACTGATTGAAATCCCCATTCCCTGCCCCCCTGAGCATGGGGGAAGAAGGCAAAGATACTGGCATCAGAGGTCTGAACCTAGGAAAAGAGAAGAAGTGGGGGAAAGATGGTCTTAAAGGGTTGGTTGTGCTCTTCATCATTGTGCCGCTCTGTGTTGTTTTTTGTTGCTTATGTTTTTGGATGTTGGTGCATTAAATTAAGTTTCATTTTCTTCCCCAAGTTGAGCAGTCGTGTCTGTTTTTCCAAAAGTGGCAACTGAGCCCTCTCTGTCCTTAGAGGGTTCCAAAGGCCCTTTGTACCTATGGCTGATTATAGTCCTTTGTTCCTGGATGGACCTAAACCATAACAAGAGCCTGAAAAACACACAGACAAAATGAAACATCAAAGTAGGTATGGAAGCATCATCAGGTCCTGAAACAAGAGTCAATAACTTGATTTCCCATTAGTTTAGACTCATTAAAACATCACATCCATTTAGAAATGACACAGATGCCCAGCTTGCAGGAGCCATTCTAAACTGCCAGAAGCATCTCTCCCCATCCCCGCTTCTTTTGTGCTACCTCATGTGATTACACAATGCAAGCTCAGAATCCGGTTCAGAAAAGATTGTCAACAAACTGAAATAGAAGAATGGCTACCTGGTCAGGTTAGATAGCAAGAGAAAGGAAAACTGCATGCATAAATACAACAGTAACATCCACAGATGAAGTTCAGTGAGAGATGGGTAATCTAATCTGTGTAACGGCGGGGAAAAAACCCCAATACAGGTTATCCAATAGATTAGGTCTTGCCTTAAAATTTGGATGCTATAGAAATCCTGAAGAAGATATGAGTGTGAGAGTGGAGAGAGTTGTGCAGGAGCCCATCTGTGGCATGTACAGGAACCTGCCTCAGCAAGCAGGGCTAGTGAGCAGTCCACAGCTCCTTTGCTCAAATTCTTAAGTACTTTAAAAATAGGCCAAATACAAATAAGCAGAGGGCGTAGTGGTATAATCTGGCCTCACATAAGGAGGTGACTCATCCAAAATGAGACATATGCAGACAAATACCATCTAAGTCCTAGTACATGGACCTCTGCCTGCCTTCTTGTCCTTCTGTTTTGAACATAAACATCAGGTGCGTCACTGTTTAGTTGGAAAGTACCCCAAATTCTGAACCTCACCCACCCACGGATGATGATAAATCTCTCTCCTGAGGTGATGGTGGACACTCTCTCTTACAGCTACGGAATCACAATGCTCTTGAAGTTGGAAGGCAGGTGGGGATCATCTATTGCAACACCCAGCTGAAAGTAGAGTCAGTCAGAGCTGGTTGCACAGGACCATGACCAAGCAGGTTTTGAACATCTCCAAAGACTGAGGCTACAATCTCTTTGGACAGCCTTTTCCAGTCTTCAATCACTTTTACAGTAAAAATATGTTCTTGTGCTCTAACAGACTTTTTGAGAAGAGACTGGCTCTGCCTTCTTTACATGCTCCCATTTTATATAGCCCATGCTAAGCAGGAAGGATTTAGTTGCAAACTGCAGCCCACTGCAATATATACATCCAACCCCACTTAAGATGTCAAGAGTTTCCACAATAAATTCCAGCTATAGCCTCTCCTAGCTGATTTTACAATGCTCAGCTCATCAAATTTACAGACGTGGTATGTAAAACCTGTTATACTTTCACAGATAGGGATCTGTGGGACCACAGGGGAACCTCCAGTATTTCTAGATTTGGTTTTACATATTTAATACTTGAGGGAAGAACGGAAAAGGAAAGATAGAAGACAGTGCAAAATAGCTTCCAGCCTCATAGAAAGGATCATGAGAATTTGAATTGCGGTAATAAAATGTCCCAAGCAGGATTTACTAACCCCTGGCTGCATGACTTCCTCTCCTGCAGCTGCTTTCAATAACAAAGTCTCAATGCCTATTGTTTTGTTTCTTACATACAACAATTTCAAGTGGTTGCTTTAATTATGCTGAATACAAAGCTGCAATGTCTCTGGCCAGAATTACCTTTGACAGCTATAGGAGTTCCCAGGCTCCAGTCTTGCAGGCCTCCAGAATTTAACCTCTCTATGAATAGTAGCTTGCACAGCCTGCAAGTTCTTCTTGTTGGGATGAAAACAGACAAAATGATGTTCACTTTGCAATACCTTTCAGCTTAACTCAGATAAAATTTTAAAACCCCTTCAGAAATTGAAAGAATGGGAGCTCTTGGCTGCTAGCTTATAAAATAGAAAGAAAAGAATAACGTCTAGTTTCCTATTTCTTTTTGTTTTCAGAACAAAACAAAACCCTCTACAATTGACTTCAGATAAAAAAAAAAAAAAAAGACAAAAGAAAGGGCTGTGGATAAATCCTGAATTATTTTCTTAAGCCAAACCAAACAAACATAATATCAAAAGAACGGGTGAGATTAAGGGCAATCCATAAAAATTTCAAATCAATATGGAGTCCCTTGAGAGCTAAAGTTTGATCTGTGTCACGATAACGTAATGCCAAAGAAACTCCAATGACATCAACAGAATCACTCTGGCTTTATACCAGCATGACTGGATTCATAATCTGGCACTGAACATATTTTTATTGAAGCCATCACTGCAGTTGCTACACTCCTCAGGTTTATAGGTGCTTTAAAGCTGTTCAGTGATCTGTAGTTATTTCCAGGATATGGATATAGTAAAAGATATTAGCCAACATACTATGTGCCAAATCTTAAACTGGTGTAACTTCATACCAATTACTGACTGATATGAGCTGTGCATCTGACCTTCTGTGTATAGCGTATATCAGTTAGGACAAGATGGATCTGCAGAGTGTTCTCATCTCCTTGCCAAAGTGCTAAACAACATAGTGAAAGCAGTTAAAATGAAATACAAGGTCACTGAAGACTCAGATTTGAGACTGTGAATATCCCGGAAGAATCTTATCCTCTGGTAATCAACTGAAGCTAGCCTAAGGTAAAGAATGTGTTTTGCTCAGTGAATTTGCAGGATTTTTAATCAGAAGCCTGGGCTTAGGGAGTTGCTTCCCTTCTGATGAAAGTAAGGGCCCTGTGTCCCTCAGCCAAGAAGCTGATTGAATTCCAGTCTAGGAAAACCTTGATGTGTGAGAGAGCTGGAAGCCATATAAAATTTATAAATTTGCTCTCTGCGATAAAAGGACGCCCAGTTGATGCTGGGGAGAAATGGTGGAGAGTGGAAGGGAAATGAGATCTCAAGGAGGAGGAAGTGCAAGGTAAAACAGAGGGGCAGGTACTGTTGGAAGTCAAAGCTCTGTTTTCTGCATCACAGTTAGAAGAAATAAATACATAGTTTTCACTTTCTAAAGCTACATAAAAGACTTGGCCTCCCAGTAGTAAGTCAGCTTTCAAAATCTCTAGGCTGCCCAGAAAGACTCAGACTCTCCTGTTATTGCCTGAAGAATTTTCAATATCTGCATCTCATTTTATCTCATAATTTTTTTTCCCCAAAATAGTCAAACAGATAAGTCACGTCATCATCTGTTAACTCTTCACTCTCTGTATCTTGTCCAGCTGGGTCAAGTTTAGCCAGCCATGGTCATGGAATCATAAAGTGGACTCACTTTGGTGGTAGTTGCATTATTCTCATGGTTTCTATGTCAGTTATTCACCTCCTCACTTGTTGCTGTAGTTAATCTCATAATCTCGTTTCACATTCTTCTTTCCTTCTAAGCTCTTAATATTTTTTGTAATACCATTTCACTTGACACCTGAAGACTCTGGAAGACTTTTTACCTCTGCTGTCCCAAGCAACTTCAGTTGATACTCATTGCTAGCAGAGGGTATGGCATGACACTCCTCTGCCAGAAGATGTTGTCTTTGAATGAGTATGTGTCCACTAACTCCCAAAGACACCTTCATACCTACACATTGAGACTTCTCAGTAGGACAGGATGACATGTTCCTGCCATAGAGAAGGGTTAGTATATCTCAGCCTCATTAGCAGACATACGAAGTAATTTTATATCGGCATAAAAACTAGAAAATGGTCTCACATCCTTTCTACACAATTCAGTGATTGCAAAAATTAGTCTAAAAGACAAAGAAAGTCTTCTGTTTATTAGAAAATTTGCAAAATAGTCCTCATAAATAGACAAATTTGACGTCACCTGTAAAAAATATATTTGGTGGTGTATAAAGATAAAATGTTACAAGTGATACTGCCCTACAGCATCCTAAGTATTTACTTTTAAAGTCAAATAAATGTTCTAAAAGAGTTTTCATATATAAATCATTGAAAAAAATAAGCTTCACAACAGGAAAGAGAAAAAATTAATTGGAGTTATTAGTAATTTGTTTCTCATGAATTTGCTACCAATTGCCCAGCCATTCTACATAGAACAATACAAAGAGAGCAAAAAAAACCAGTCTGCTGCACTCTGGAATAAATATGGTTTTAAAAGTCAAAGTAAAGAAGATTCTTCTGAGGCTAAAGGAAAATTTTAATGTCCCCAACAGGACTATAACTGATGACAAAGAACAGCAATTCTCCTGCCTTGGTAATCTGTCCTGCTCAGTGTCCTTGGCTAAAGGAAGGAAATAGGATGTAGGATGCCAAAAATCAGTAACATGTACTGAAGTTAAAGGAAAAATTGGCAAAAGAAAATATTTCATCATTTTTCTCTGCATTTTTTTTTTAATTGGAATAAGAAAAGACAACAGAATAAAGACTAGCTGGTGAATAAAGTGGCCTATAGCTTCTCATATGGCAAAATCATCAGAGAAGTTCAATGTCAAAGCATCTGCTCATGCAGGATGATATCAATTCAAGCTTCTAAGGGAAGGGAAAACCTTTGCTGTGTAGACAGATATTCAACCTTCCTGGAACCTGAAATATATGTCCCCTATTAGAACAGCCGTTCGTATTTTTCAGAAGAACTGTCTCCTATAGTAACTCTTAGATGAAACCAGGACAATTGAAAATGTTTAGAAAAGATGGACATGTTTGATATCATGACCTATAAGAGCTTGGTAAGCCAATAAAACTTTCAGTGTCTGCTCAGGAGCTGAAAGTCCTGGTGAGCTATACCAAGACACACAAAAAATAATTGTGATAACAGAATACAGAGGTTTCAGATGGTAGGTCATCTGAAGGGTTCTCATTTCTTTTGGAAGGACTCTGGGAAGAATAGCTTGGCCTTGTTGAATAAGGGACTCCTGTAAGATGTTTGGTCCCATGCTCATGGCCTGGCCAAATGTAACCTACTTACATCTTTATTTGTCTCAATGCACAAGTGATCACCCATGGCAAGAATGACCTTGGATTGTGAAGCTTGTATACAGGGCCTCAGACACCACCAAATGAAGCAGCTGTAGGACCGACTCGTGACAAAGACTGATCGGTTTGCAGGATTGTAAGTCAAAAAGTTGGAACAAAGGTACCTTTTTCACCCCTTCCTTCTATCTATGTAATAGAAAAACCTCAATTATCTCTTAGCAGTTAAGATTCTGATACACATGAATGAATGGATCTGATTTCACTAGCACAGAACACTAGTATGCATGTAAATTAGTGTTAATTATAAGACATTCAGTCTTTCAGTATAATTCACATCTTGGGAGGCCGAAAAAAATCATTTCATATAAAGTAAAGGTGCCTTTCTTTTAATTACAATCTCTAAGTTATGCATTTGGAAAATTTTAAGTTCTTGAAAGCGCAGTTATTCTCCGCTGACTACGGAATTTTAAAGTATCGTTAACTGGAACAGATAAAATCAGATTAATTTAGATCACATTATGTCAGTAATGGCTCATAAACATTTCTGCAGGCCCAAATTTTATTCTAGAAACAAAGCAAGTACTGCACTGGCAGAGGCTGAAGGTGCTTCCTGTCTGGAGGCCTGGCTCTGGCTGCAGCACACACCAGAAACCTTAGGCAAAATCTGTAAGTGACACTATGATGGTCCCACAGGAGGGAGGGGAAGAATTGTCTCTGGACTCCAGAACTCCTGGGAATGATAATCTCTAGAATTATCCTACTTAGACTAAATCTGGGATTCTTCCCTCACCTTCCCCTTACTTTCAATGAAATCACTAACAACTACAAAAGGCAGCCACAGGGCAAATAGAACAGAACATGCTTACTGCCATATCTATATATAGGTACGTATATTATATATGATTTTAAATGAAAAAAATGGTTTAATTGTTTAAAAATGATGTTACTAATTTTAAATTAGCCTTTTACATTTTTTCATGCTATATGGTTGCCCCTCTGTTTCAAAAATATCTGCCATATTTCTACAAAAATGGGCTATTTCAATTCTATTTTATGACATACTTTCTGTTCTTGTTTCTAGCTGCACTATGTGACTTTTGACTGTGTTATATCCTCTGTATCTTGCTGTTTTATTCTTTCCTGGAATAGAAATTCTAGCTTTATTAAATCTACTGTGACACCAATCCTATACAGAAGTATTTGGGGCTCTGGTGGGGTGTCAGTGATGTCAATGGGAAAATAATTGTCCTCTAAATTAATCAGTGTTGGCCAGACAATAACTTTGTCATGTCAATAAGCAGAAAGCTGTTGCCCAGCTGTTAAATTTAGAATATTAATATAGAAAAGAATCTAACCACTCGCCAAATAACTTTCTTTTCCCCTGCGTCCATCTCCTGCCCTGTGCTCCTGCAGTTTGCCGCTTCCCATCACTTGTGTGATTATGAAAAGGGCTAAAAGGTTGCCTGCTTGTGAACAGATCCAAACCATTGCAAAACAAACCAACCAGACAGATCCTGCTGTTTTGACAGGTTATAGGAAGATCGGACTACTGATTCTGTCTCAGCGGCCAAAAAACCCACTGTCCTCTTTACCCATAAGTATCCTGCTTTCTGAGGATGCAGCTTATGTACAAATATAAACTAGAGAAGAGACAATGTCTCCAAACTGCTCAGCTATTTAAAAAATACGTTAAAACTTTAATGAAAGTGCTTAGTGTGCCTTGTCACCCAATTAATTATCTGACAGATTACATTTACTTCTATATATGTCGTTAACATATTTGCCTCCTGGCTGTTTAAACTATGAATACATTTACCATTTGCCATTTTTTCAGCTCACAGGACAATGCACCATGAGATCATCTGCCTGCCTAGAATGGACAGTTTGTTACTACACTAATTTTTATTTTTTTATGTATTAGTCTGTTTTTTGTCTATGACAAGACTTCATCTATCATTCTGTGGTTTCTAAGTTTACTCACAAACTCCTATAAAAGCTTTCATCAAATCTTTCAGAAGTATAGAACTATGTTCATAGCTTGAAGGTGCTTTCAAAGAACACTAATATGTTAGACAAACAGGATTTTTTGCAGCTGGCTGTATTCTAGTTTTCATTTTACCACTCTCACTACTCAGCAAAGCTTTTGTGAGCTGTACTTCACTAGACTGAAGGATTCCATGGGGGTTATAATACAGGAGAACCTGAGAATGTACATCATAATGAGCTTACCTGTTTATCAGAGATTGCTATTTTTCACTGCCTCCCTATGCTTAGTAGAATACTGTCCATACAGTGGAGGCCAAATAAGAACTTGTGCTCCAGCTGAGATACTTTGTTAAAATCACTGCAAACCTGCATCTTTTCGTTTGTATCAAGTGACTTCCCAGCCTTATCCCTGTCTCCCTGACATACAGTATGGCAAGCGAAAGCTTGGAAAAGACTACAAGAGTCCATCTCATCACCACAAGACACTAATCAGCGTTCAGGTTACTGTTTGAGACTGCTGTTGACCCAGAATTGCCTCCCCATTTCCTTTACTAGCCTGCTTGCCAGCAACTCTGTGCTGTTTTCTGAATCACAGCTCAGGCTACCTTTGTGGTAGACATGAAGACACTGCTCTCTGCTCATGTTCATTATAAAATATTCATTCTGATGCAGTTATACAATGGTAATACAATTTTACTGGAAATTGAATAACTACATTAGCTGAGCTAGTACAATTTTCCTTCTTTGGTTATAGCATCATGCCAAGGAAAAACCCAATCCCTGGACCACGGCCATTCAATGTTTGTGTGCAAAAGACCACGGAGGTGAATGGTAAGCTCTTTTGTTGATGGTTTACCACTGCCTTGCACAGAGCGGACCCAGTCCATGGCCCAGCACCCTAAGCGCCCTAACTGCTGTAACTATGCAACAACTACTAATGCTAGTAAGCAAAGTATCACACATTTTAAGTTCTTACTTAAAGTAATATTCTACTTTGTCCTTTTTTAACAGAATCTAGAAAAACCTAAGATCATATCATTCAGTTAAAATCAGTTAAAAGTGTTCAGTTATCTTTGGAACACAGAGGCAGGAACCTCCATAGACAGTCACCAACAACTGAAAGCTGTCCTGTTAGAGAAGAGAGCATCCCATCGTCAAGGGTGAACAGCATTGATGCTCCAAAAATTACTTGCACTTCACCCGTGAAATACCATAGGCTTGCACTGCAAGGTGCATGAATACAGTGAGATTTTATCTCCACAGACTGACTGCATGACAGTCTCTTCACAGAAGCCTAACTTTCATCTGAATACCAATGCTGGCATTGTGTTGGCTTTACAATGCTAAGTTCTCACAATCCTACTATCAGCTCGAGCACCATACAAATTTTCTTCATTTCTGCTGTGGCCTTACATTCCAAAACTCTCCCTTGCAGGAAATTACATGCATTTCAACACTGACAACAAGCAAGATGTGACAAACAAATATTCTCCTGCAATGGGATTTGAAACTGGATGTTGAATGCTTTCATCTCCTGATGATATTGTATCACAGGCTTTTTCACACAGAGATTTAAAATTGTGTTTTCCCCATTGCAAAGCCACAAAATGAATCACTGAAGAGTGTGAAATTTCAATTAATATTGTCTCCCAAAAGTTAAGCCCATTTGAGAAAAATATTTAGGATATCTATGTTTTCAAAAGGCTGAAGATTGGAAAAATCTTTAAAAAAAGACATTTTGAAGTAGAAGGGAAAAGTTCCCGTCTTCTCAATTACTCCAATGAAAATAAAAAGTTGTTACAGTTACTACTTCAAATTGTACAGGTAATATGAAAAGGAAGTGATACAGAGTGCTGTCCTCATTGGGCAATGATGAGAAATTACCTCACACAGCCCGATCCAAATTCTAATTTGAGAAACAATCCAGTTTGTGACAAACTATCTTTGTGGGTCCTTTATGAATACCAAAAGTCCTTTTAGGGGTGAACTGCTGTATACCAACCTGGGGCAGGAATGCAACTGCAGTGTACTGTGTTTTGCCAGTATCAGACTGAGAAAAATTACCTTTAGGGTCACAGGGATTGGTTTCAGCAGTTTTCAAGGCTGTTATATACTGCAGGACTACTAGAGCCCAGCAGGAGGGAGATACAGCTTACTCCATCACAGTGCTATCCTCTGCTGTTTCTGCCATTTAGCACCAATTATAGGCAACAGAATAAATCTCATCTCTATGACATCATTAGGCATGATTTCCATCCTCAGTCCCTTTCTGCTATTTTTGTGTACCACTATGCCTATACAGCCCTGAGATCAGTTCAACAGGCAGTGAACTGTGCCTGAGCGGTATCATGTTTCCCTTATGCCCCCCTCTTATGCTTCAGCTGTTACCTGTGTGTGTAACAGCTAGCTTTATATTTTGTGTTTTGTATGAACCACATAACTTTAGTGCTCTTTGTGTTCCACTGCATCACATACCTATATCCATGCCCAGATGGGCAGCAAACACATGTGAAAAAGCCAATTGTCAATGTCTGTCAAAACGGTTAAAAAGCTGAAATGTAGCCACCCCTGCCTTGGTGGGTCTGGGTTTCTTTACCCACACACTTTTTCATATGCACATTGGAACATGGTACCTGTGAGTCACAACTTTTGGTTAAAATCAACCAGCATTTTAAGAAATTACTGGGGAAAGGAGTGACCAGCAGACAAGGCAACAAGGTTGCATGAGCTGTGTATCTTTTGGAAACCAGGAAATGAAATAATTGGATTCTGTAATAATTGGCTTTGTCTAAGTGGGTCTGAATTAATCAAAAGGATTAATAGTTGTGAAAAGAAGGAAGGAGAAACTCATGATCTCATTTATTTTTTTCTCCCCAACTAGTTGCTGCCAGCACAGGTTAGTATTTCTCCTCTCTTTGTTTACTGCAGTTCATTTTATCTTCAGACAGGCATATATTTTAATCTGAGCGATTCCAGGATATTCTGCAGATGTTGTGGGGTTGCTGCACATTTTCACCAAGGTAACTAAACTCAAAAGATATATAAACATGTATTTTGTCTTTCTGTTTTGCTTGTTTTTCACTTCTGTGCCTAGCCTTCAGTTCTTTACATCTGCATTGCCGCGTCAAGTCTCCACTTCAGAGAAATATTCCCCAAAGTCCCTGTTCCTTGAAATACTGTATTTTCTTTAAAAGGCAGAAATGACTTTGCGCTCTGACATTGGAATACCTGAGGGATTTCTACTGAACTTACCATGTGAATGTTGACAGAATCAGCAGGAGACAAACAGAAGCTTTACTCTTCTAAACAGGGTTGTGGAAATGCCACTGTATTTATAGTGGAATGTATAAATCCCCAAATCCCTTTGTTCAGTGTTCTGCAAGAACTTGCTTAAACTAAACTAAACAAAAAACACTTGTGCAGCAGTTCTGTTAGATTACACCAACAACAGAGGAATAAATGAATACACTAGTCATAGCCTATAGCAGTCTATCTCCAAATTTCCTTGCTTTCCACTGTACTAATTTATACTTAATACAGAAGAAGATTTATCGTGCACAGGTGTATTATTAATGTTATGTTAGAGGTAATGTATGACAAGGTCTGCAATAATAAAACAGTCACTAGACTTGAGTTGATAAAATAGGAAAAATCATTACCTGTGAATACTTTCTGTGTTTGAATTCTCATTGGCAGAGATCCCACCAGTGGGAATATCACTGGGGGACAATGCAATGCTTCTACTAACATACTCTAGTCTCATCTTCATTTGGAGTGCATGTAAAGAGAATGGGTAAAACAGCCACATCCATCTCCATTCTTAAATAATTAAAAAAACACCCCCAAACAGTGCCAAGCAGAACCTGAAAGGTGCCAGAAAGCTACATAGTGAGGGTGAACAGAGAGTGAGAGGACAGGATCAAGTGAGCAAACAACTAAGATTAGATTAGGATGGATTCATATCTCATTCTGACTCACTTATCTTTAGAAAATGATGTGAGTTTATTCAGACATGGTTTAAATTTTGTGTGAGGACTCTCTGTCGTGCTGTTTGCTTTCCTCAGTCTTCATTCTTTTTAGAGAGAAATAAAAAGACACAATAATTTCAAAGAAATGTATCCTACTCTCTAGCTTCTCAGAAAACATAGTGAGATATACAAGATCTTTACCATTTATTCTAAACTGATTACATGGCTAAATTTGCATTTAACATCTATGAGCACAACAAAAGCCAGGGCACAGATTCAGCTCCACACATACACACAAGGAAGAGTCAAGAGTCCTACAGTTTCTGAGGATTGCATAAAAAAGGGTAAAATGACATGTCTCTCACATTCCTTTCTGGGTTGCAAGTGTAAAAATATCTTTAGCCCACTTCTGTTCCTTTGATACAAAGAAGTTTGCATCAATGTAATTGAGGATATGTCAACACAGTATTCAAAGGCATAATTTTGGATTGTGTAGACATACCCATCTTTTAAAATATCTAGTTCTTGTACTCAGAGCATTGTAGCTGTGGATGGAGTCCAACACATGTTTTCTGACAATGTTGCCAGAAAATATAAACTCTTGAAACTTGTGTCCAGACTAGGTGCCATTATAGGACCCATTCAGCTCCATTTTCTTTCCAAGTCCAGGATAAATTAGCCACAGAGGTTTGTTTTGTTGTTGTTTTGGTTTTTTATTTTAAATGATGCAACTCTTTGTTTGGGTTATTCTGACCACAGTTCTGTGACACCACATCTAGTGACATTAGTATAGCATCCAGCAGCAGTAAAGTAAATGTGCTTTGGACCATGCCAGCACTGAAGCCAACTGTGACAAAAATGGACATGGAGACAGAAGAGCCATGCGAAAAACTATTACCACACCATACTGCACCCATACTGCTCACTGAAAGAGTCCCTGGCCTGTACCTACTCCTGATCCACAGCCAGAATTTCTGTATGAGTGCCAGCACAGAGTTGAAGTGAGACAGAGAGCAAGCTAAAGGATTCGATCTCTATTCACCCATATTGCTTAACTCTCAGAGCATGTTTTGGGCCACTCTCTCTAAGATACTCAGTGGCAGCTTGGGGCAGAACTCCTTCCAGGGACTGCCTGCAACAGGTAGTAGAGATATAACTGCACCAGGGGTGGCTTATGATGATCCCAGCTCCAGGCCCTCAAACTCTTCTCTATATCCTCCTACCATATCCCTGGGTATGCCATGAACAATGTTTCATTCACACTGTTCAAACAAGACTGCAGAAAGATGCAACACAGATACCACATTATTTCAGTCAATTCAAGATGAAAAGGAAAAGAGTCACAAAATAACATTTATGTCTTTGGGCTTCAAAAGCATCACCCGAGGCCCAGGGAAACCCAGAGCCAAGTACAAGATAGCTTGGAAGAAGCTGGTGTACTAGATAAAGAGCTCAACCTGGATATGAGTCAGTTTGTCCCAAATTTCTCTGTGGGACCCTTCTATAGCACAGAAACAGTTTATGAGGTATCACAGAGAGGCAGAATAACCAACTGGTTCCTCCTTTCTCCTTTCTATATCAATTTTATCTAAAACCTTCCCTTCCTCACCCTAAAATGCATTCTTTGTAACTTTCATAGCATGGATAATATGAACTTCAGTTTAATGATTCCTTCAAATTCTTTATAGACCCTTGTGCCCCAGGCATTTACAGAAGGAACGTGATGCTCTTAAGGTGGCTGGTACTTTGGGTCAAATTTCAGTGGCCTTCAAATCCAGGCCCCTAAATACTGTAAACCTCTGTATTTGCCCTAAAGCAGTCTAGTCTGAAACTACCATGCTTCAAACTCACACTAATTCAGCTTTGCCTCTTCCTTTGGCTTGCTCAGCTTAGGCTGAAGGTTTGAGAATGAGAGGCCAGTAAGTGACTGTTCCCCAGACTGCCTCATATTTCTCACTTTTGACCTCTTGTTCTCTGGTACCTCTCTTTGCCATCCAGATGAAGAGGTCAGCTGAAAAAAGAGACAAGAAATTCACACACCACTTCCGAGAAGACCTCAATTTTGCAGCTAAGAAGCACAAAATATGGGCTGCTCTGCTCCGCATTATGAAGAGAGATACAGATGGTACTAGACAGCTCACGTGGTTCAGAATAATTGAGAGAGAACCTCAGGATAGACCTTACATATCAATGTAGACATATTATACTTCCTTTGCAGATGGTGCACACCAAGGCATATAGATGTACCAGGAGCTCTACACTCCACAAAAGTAAAAAGCTGTATGCTTTCTGAATAAAAAAACACTACTGCTCAGCTAAAATGAAGCAATCAATAATCTTGCCACTAGACCTATTTCTTGAGTTTGACAAGGTGCCTGACAGATCAAAAATAAAAAACACCGTCTCTTTCTTAAATTATGGACACAAAGCAATTTCAGTTGTACTGGGTGCAAGCAGAAGAGAGATGATTCTCTCCTTTCTTTTTGAAAAACACTGAGGATGTTTTCTTTGAATCAATTAAAGCCTGATGCTGCTACATTGTAATCAGAATAAGAAGTTCTGACTATATTACACTTTTCTTCCTTTCCTAAGCTGTTTTTGCTGCAAGATGCTTCTAGCTGTAAATTATTTTTGCAGTTCAGATTTATACAGAAATATGTACAAACTGAGTGAAGAAAAATGAAAATAAACTCATGCAGCTGTTTCTGCCTATCACCTTTAATCTTTCACGCACTTTAACATACGTGCTTCCCACAAAGGGAGAGAAAGATCTATTTTTGCTTTATGTGAATATAAAAGTAATTTGTTGCCATAGCAATATTTTTCCATCCAAATGCTCTGAAGACCACAGTTGATTCAGATTTTGGGCAAACTGTAACTATCCCAAAAAACCCATGTAAAGCGTTATGCTTCAATAACCTCTTCAGTTCCATTATAATCACATCTTTCTGCTAGACATTATTAACAAAAACTAATTCAATACAGATGTTTATGTCTATACAAGCTTTCTCCCAGAGACTGCTTTCAAAATCATTTGCTTGCATCTTGTTTAATTCAATTTGCATTAAATTTCTGCAGAATGGACTGAAAAAAAACCTGTCCATCTCTATCCAGTGGAGCAAATTCTGAAGTCCACAAGAACGGTGCACAAATCTAAAGAAAGCTGTTAATCCCCTGCATGTTCTACTTTCTTAAATTCCCCTCCACCCCCTTGCACAGTGCTCTTTAGTAGGGTTCTCACAGATGTTAGCCCTGCTCATTTCCATAGCAACCCTCTCCACAGAGTGGAACAATTTGTTAAAATTGTTGGGGTTCAGCCTTTGAAAGCAGCAATATCACAAAGACTGATATGGGAAGCCTCCCAGAGCTTGAGCTAGGAATCACAGGAGCACCATGTTTTTCACCTGAATTTTGACCTTGTCCTGGCAACAGCAACTTCCATGTGTCTGAGAGGACATTTCGTATCAGTTGGAGTTTTGGATTACGGTCTGCAAAACACAGTGCCTGGCTGAAGCTTATCATGTATTCTTATTGCAGTATTACATGTTTAAAGTGCAAATAAACCAGAAACCAAATGAAACATGCAATTCCCAAGATCTTAATAAAAGAAATGTTGGCAGCTTTCTAGACTCTTCCACCTACACTCTAAGAGCCATTTCATGACATGGGATTTGTCTAAGTTGAGGTCAACTGGCCCAGTCCACTGACAGTGCTCCCAGGCATGATGCCACGTTAAACTACATCAGAACCTCCACACTGGCCACCTGGTGCTCACACATCTGGCAAAGTTCTCCAGATATGACCAAAACTGAATGAACATGCAGTTTATCTGGGAAGAAGATAATGTTTGTTTTTTACTGTTTTTGACTGGATAGGAGTACATGTAACTGTCCTTGTTACCTCTCATCCATTTTCACAAGCCCTTAACTACTTGCATGTCTGTTTTTCTGCACACTCATGAGCCTGTGTAGCCTTGCTAGACACTCAAGGGCCTATGAAGCCTGTGGGAATACTTGTTATGTATCCCACAGAGCCTCAGCCTCATAAGTCTTTTTGTAAGACTACATACAAACAATAAATAAATGTGCTTGTTATAGGCCAGACATACTAACACAATACCTTATCTCTTAAAAAAAAATCTATCATGTGCTTTCTTAATTCAGATGTAAATCATGATTTACTGTTGTATTTAAATTGTCACCATCTGTTGAAGTAGACATGAAATGAAAAATGGTCTTTTTTTCCACTCTTTCATAGCCAACTTGAAATGCAACATGCATTTTATACCTCTGAATACAACTGACTCAGCTGCAGATGGCCCTTTCATGCAATCATTTCCACCAGTAGTGTCTGTGTGTCTTTTATATATCAACACAGAGAGGGAGAGGAGACAGCACAAGACTGCAATGTGACTGCAAGCTCATGAAGAGTGATGGGAGTGTCTTCAACAGACAAAAACTGCCATAACATACTTGCCTTAAGGTGAAGTTTCATGGCCATATTAAGACAAATCCACATACTAATGCAAAAACATGAGCTTTCTTGCCTTCCCTTCTATCCCAGTCTGCAAGTTTCTGTTCACTTTCTTCTACCAGCATTGAAGCAAGACTGGGAATTTGATCTAGCCACAAGCATTTTTCTGGTTTTGAGTTTTAACCAGGTTAGTTTTCAGCCAGAATAGTTTCCAGACCTGTCTGACCATGCAACCAGCCACATAAACCCCAGAGCAGGAACGAAATTACCCTTTTCAAGGGCATCACAAACAGTGCAAATGGAGGTCAGTTAATCTCTGCTGTGAAAGAATACTCTTAACTGACTAGATTTCATATTGATAGTGTTCTCTAAGGGGTAATACACTAAATAACTATCCATCAGTATGTGTCAGGCAGTTTACTGCCAGAGGAAACAACTTACCGTAAACAATGTTTCTGCAAGACAGCCACATATTTACATGACTATTTTACAGATAAGGAAAGAAACTGAACCACATTAACTTTTATCCCTAAGGTCAAAGAGAAAATACATAAAGCAGGATAGAAGGAGAGATCTCCTGTCTCTGAAGTCCCGTGTCTTAACTGCAAGGCTACGTTTCTTTGCACATACAGCTTTTTCATGTGTGAGTGCATATATACACACACACACAGATTTATATCAGTTTCGTAAAGAAATGTGTCTAACACTGTGAAAAATTGATTTTTGCGGTAAAAACCAAAATAACTAATTTTATAAAGTCTAATAATTATAGGAGTGACAGGGAAAAATAACAAGCAGAATGTGCACAGAAGAATGTTTCACAGCATCATAGATAGACTTCAAACTTAATAGCAAAATTAACTGTTTTTCACACCTTGCAATAACTAATAAAGACCCACTCCATGTTTTACACTGCTGACTTCCAAATATGTTCTGAGATGCTTTTTTAAAATGATAAATTAAAATAAATTTGCTTTAGCAAGAATCAACAGATGTTAACAATATCATTGCATCAACAAATAGTGCTTATTACTATTATTTTATTGTTAAGTTCAACTACATACCACTTTATATGGAGGCAACATAAATTATTTTAAACACAATAGCAGATGAGCTCTAATTTTGCTTGTATCAACATTATGGTTTTAGAAATGCCAGCTGACCATGAGCTTTATTGTACCAAATGGGATAGGTGATCAAGCTCCAAACCATTTATTCTCTGGCTGCCTACTTTCTCTACACAGTCAGGGAGTTCCCTGACTGGCAATGCTCCAAAAGGCATGGAGATTCATAAATGCAAATATGTATTACATATGCAAATATTATGGAACAGTGTGCCCTGAAATATGCACATTCTGAAAACATAGCAACATAGTTTCCTGATAATACTTAATGACATCTAGCAGTTCATACTCTAAACAGGTTTCCTTCTGGAAGAAGAATTAATGGGGGATACAAGTAGAGAGATATAAAAAAGTAAAATAAATATGTTTACAGGAAGAAAGAAAATACAAGGGCAAATATAAAACTCCCCATTGTCTATCATACTACAGAAACTCCAGAGGATTTGGGAGAGTCTGGGAAAGCAGGTTTGTGATGCAGGCTTCCCAGCCAAGCTCCTCTGGAAAGAAGGATGAATCAACTGTAAAGGTACTCAAGGGGATGGATACACAACCCTAACAGACCACTCCAATCCACAGCTCATTTATCACTTCTTAGGTCAGGGTTTTATCCTTCATGAGGTCAGGAATTTGTTCCTCCTTTCACACAGTGAAGCATCCATCAAAGCTGTGCAGTAAGCAGCTTCACCAGCTGGAAGTGGTGTTCTAGAGAAAGATTACATTTAAATAGGCAAAATACTGGAAGGTCCATTCTCACAGTTGCCTCAATGCCCTTCATGCCACCCTGACAGCCAAAGACAGGTGTGCATTATAAGAGTCCATGCAGAGAAGGCAGTTCGACTAGCATAAAGAAAAACACAGCTAGAGCCTGTGTCCTTGAGAAGTCTGGTGAAAAGGAGTCACAGGCAGGACAGTGCTGGCCCATCCAACCACTAGATTACAGAACTTGCATCTGAGGTACCCTGCGGGGCCCATGAGGGAGTGAACCCCTCTTCAATGATGAACCCCTTCTCAATGATGAACCCCTAGTGCCCTGCACTGACTGGATCCTTGGCTCCTAGCCTTGGCTCCATAGTCTGTTTTTCCCCAAGGAAACACACTTTGAACTCCTGTTCTTGCACCTGGTTGATGCTGGGATCTAGAAGATGGGTCGTAGGCCCTAGAATGGCTCAGCAAGTCAAGGCACTGATGGGGGGCAAATGGGGGATGCCCACATTCCCTCCCTAGCTCCTGGATAATGGCTCCTTTCATGGAGGGTCAGCTGCCCATTCCTCCATCTCCATATCCCTCCATAAGTGAATGGGAGGGAAAAAAACCCACCAGAACCATATTGTAGCACATTTTATCGCAATCTGGAGTTGGTCTCAGCCCTTGGGCTTGCCCTGAGGTTAGCAGCTCACTTACAGCTGTACCTGGGGATGCCAGATCCCTTCAATCTCTTCCAGATCTTACCTGCCTCAGGCAATTCTTATAAATAGAAATGTGGACATTTACCCATGTTCCCTATACAATAACAAAGAGTTCCCATAACTCAGATTGTGTATTTCAAAGGGGAGAGAAAAATCAGTACAGTTCTCTGACTTGTTCGGAAAGATATAAAGAAGGATGGAGGTCATTTAGGTGAGTATAAAAGAAAAGGATCCTGGGGCATGGGGAATACTGTGGTAAGACAAAAAACTAAGCTCTCAGACCTGACACGTCTCATGAGTTAAAAGAAGAAGAGAATTGCATATAGCTCTGGCCAGCTCTGGCCTCTGGTCAATGTTTTACCACTGACTTGCTGTACAAAGTTGCTCTGAATTATTGCATTTCTACTTTGGTTTTGTTCCTTTCGAAACAGAGATAACACAATTTGTCTTCCTATAAGGTTCTTCAGCTACCATGGAAGAGAAGTGGTATATATGTCTTATATATGTTACTTAATATGTGAAATCTGCCAGGCAAAGTCTTTTTTACTAGGGCTTGCAGGCACTTGCAGGCTAGCAGAAGTACATGGAGTTAATTATACACATGCATGAATGTATGAGGAAAAATATTTTTCAGAAAGAAAAGTTAAAAAAGTATTCTAGAAGGCTACTTCCTGAGGCAGCCTATTTGCATCAAAATCCTTCAAAACTAACTGAAAGAAAAAGCAGAGCCAAGAGGGTATCTGAATGAAAAAAATAAACTGTCTTAACAAATATAATGTCTGTAAGAAGTGTTCAAACCCTTATTTTCCTTACAGAACTAAGAAAACACACTAAAGATAGAATTATCATTTCAGCATTTGTTCAGTTAATTATTTGATGTCAGGCCAAAAAAAATCCCTAACTACACGCATATGAGGATTTTCTAATTTAGCAAATTCAGGTGATCCATCTCTATTTGAAGAAGTTAGGTATAAAACTGTTTCTGAAAATAATTGTTTATATGAGTAATTCCTTCCTTCCTTCCTTCCTTCCTTCCTTCCTTCCTTCCTTCCTTCCTTCCTTCCTTCCTTCCTCCCTCCCTCCCTCCCTTCCTTCCTTCCTTCCTTCCTTCCTTCCTTCCTTCCTTCCTTCCTTCCTCCCTCCCTCCCTCCCTTCCTTCCTTCCTCCCTCCCTCCCTCCCTTCCTTCCTTCCTTCCTTCCTTCCTTCCTTCCTTCCTTCCTTCCTCCCTCCCTCCCTCCCTCCCTCCCTCCCTTCCTTCCTTCCTTCCTTCCTTCCTTCCTTCCTTCCTTCCTTCCTTCCTCCCTTCCTTCCTTCCTTCCTTCCTTCCTTCCTTCCTTCTTCCTTCCTTCCTTCTTTCCTTTGTTTCTTTTGTTTCCTTTCCCTCTTCTTCATTCATTCATTCTTTTCACTCATTCTTTTGTTTTTGCCAGAACAATTTTTCTTTGATTTCTGCTTGTTGAAGAGCAGAAATTTACTACTGACAGTGGGTTTGTTTGCACAGATAAAGATTTACCTGCATAGAAAGAACAAACCTACATGTCAAATTTTATACAGATCTTGCTTGCTCTTGGGGGAAATCAGTGGCAAATAGTCACCAGTCCACCATGACTAATTCTTAAGAGAGGCAATCTAGTCCTAAACAATCCTGTTCTTTTTCTAGTCAACTGCACTTTAGAAAGCTTCCAAAGGTGTCTCAGTCCAACTAAGTTACCTAAGAGAGAGTTATCTCCTGGATCTGGCCTGGTCCTTTTAAAATTTTAAATCTTTGCTTGAAAGTCTGTCAATTTTTTACTCTTACACTACTTCCCTCCATTGTGCTCTTTTTTTATCCCCTTCCCAATAAATAAACTTCTCTGTCACTACCACAGCTTGCTTACAGATTTGAAAGTGAAGAACTTTGTTTTGTTCAGCCTCCAAAGATCTTTAAGAAGTGGCTGCTCATTTATATACTAACCCCACTTAAAACATAAGGGCAAATCCTCTGAGTATATGAACAGAGTTCACTAAATACAGTAGAACCATGGTTCCAAATCACCCAGAAGTATGTGTACATAGCTATGCTGTACATAGCTGTTCAACCCATGAATTTACAGATAAAACAATCTGGTAAAAGAATGATGTAGTAAAAAAATCTTTAAGGATATGCCATCACATATCTTGCAAATACTTTACATTTCTTTTATATGCATTTATATGCATTTAAAGGTTTCAGGAAGAGATAGTCCTACAACATTAGAATATAAAATTAAGCAAAGATCCCTGTCATTTCTCTAATTACCTTCAGTCTTTTATTTTTCACCATGAACACTGTCTAGCCCGTGACTATGCTGACCCTTTACTTTCTCTGGCTGTGTACTGCTGCCCTTATTCTACAAGGCACTCAATTTACCATAAATTGGATAGTAAGAGAATAAATTATTAATATATTTGTAACCTGGAACATAATTAAAATGCAGTTCAAATACACAACTTTTATGGCTGGAGAAAACTCTTTTCAGTGGTGTATTTGCATCTTATAGCAGTGACTGAAAAATTATAAAGCACTAGAATATATTTTCCAAACTTTTTTTACTGACCGGGAATTTATTTTTACTGGAGAAAGAGAATGGAGACATAAGTAATTTTGGAAAGATAGTTCCTATAATTTTTTAATTGGTTAAGAACTGAACTTAAACCCCATTTCAGTCAATCAGCAAACTCCTCTTAACTTCTGGTTTTCTGCTCAGAACATCGTGTAGCCAACAAATGTGTAGTACACTTACAAACTGTAAGCAATAGTACAACAGAGCCCATTCCTTATCACCGTTGATGCTAGAAGCTAAAAGGAATTGAATAAAGTAACTGGACACGCTATGCTTGGGAATCTAATAGCTCACACAACGTATCTTGACATGTTACAAACTGGGGTTGTGCATGAATGTATCCTGTTGTTTTGGCATGTCAGCATTTACATCATTTAAGGCATTACTTAACAAGTAATGATGTTGATGTATTCTGATTCATGTGTTTCTGTTCTTACATTAAACCTTCTGCAATTAGCAAGAAACTAAAGTTGGTAGTGAATTTTCCAACCTCTGCTAATCCAAGAGGTGAAGGATGTGGCTAGCAGACAGGTATGAAACCTTGACTATTGGTAAATAAGCTATTAAGACTATCTCATGTAATATTGTCAATGACAAGAGAAGATCTGATCATAGAGTCATAGAATGGTAAGGATTGGAAGGGACCTTTGGAGATCATCTGGTCCAACCCCCTTGCTGCAGCAATAAACTCCATTCATCTAGAATATATTAGTGACTTGGGATTTTAGTGATTTTAGTGATTATCAGGGGTTTTGAAAGTCAGAATGATAGGACCATGCACACCAAATGGAATCATAGCAAATTCTGGGTCCTAAAATTAAATTTTATTACTTTGAAACCAAAGAATTTTATTTCTTTGATATCAAAGAAGTTGGGGTATGTCAGAAAGGCAGACATTTTTACCCATTAATATAAATTTTAACAGATATTTGGACAGCTATTGCTACAAATCCATTCATATTATCAGGTGTCTAACAGCTGATACTATCATTATATTATATGTTAAAATATTAGTCGACCATAAAATAAGCTGATACTATGATTGGTGACATCTTAATAGAATAAATTAAAGGTTATGCATATGCTAAAATTTCCTAAAATGCTATGATAGAATTATTTATTTAGCCATCTAAAGTATGATGTTCAGTTGTACATGAACAGATTTTTCAAAGTTTTACTTTGTCAGATGAAATCTGATATGTTTATTCTAAAATATGAGATAATATTCCTGAGTAAAAGCTTGTTAAATTATTTTCTAGATGGAAATAAGTGAGTGAGAAGGTGAGAAAGCCCTTTTATTCAATCTTTGTATGAACAGTGCTCACATTGCAATGAAAACTGCTGAAAAATTGAAATTTGTCAGGGATGTAGTTCTGGAATATAGATATGCCTTTCATTGATCTGTTAAAAAATCAGATTTAAGATTATAGTGCTTTAATAATGCACTTTACACACAGATAGCAAATTATATTAAATGGATAAAAGCAAAAATCTTCCATTTTTATGGCACTCTACTTCTGTGAATATATTAAATAAGTGAATATTGATTACATGATGTCTCAAGATACCATTAACAATGAAGATGCAAACATGAAAAGGTGGCTGGGATTTTATACTTATTTGAGGATTGCAAATAAGATCTGTTAAAGGGCACACAAATGAAGCTTGAGCCCTCAAAAATAATTCTTCTTGCGTGACACATTTCTGTCCTGGTGATGAATGTGTATCATAGTGTAGTGCATTAATTCTGTGACTATGAAATAGCAATATGTGACTTTTTCCTCTTTCTTCTTTGTAGCAAAAAGGCAAAAATCCCTCATTTTGCCAGAAAGCACTCAGAAATGAGGATGCTTTGATATGAATATTGCCTTTCTGGGCTAAATCTTCCATCTCTTGTGTCCTTTTACAAGGGTTGGCATGAAGAGGTTCAACTTCACTCTGGCGTTCATTGTAGAAAACCACCTGCATGGGTTTACAGAAAGACGTGAGGGATGGAGGTGGTTCAAATGCTTCAGTGATTGACTCAGCACAGTCAGCCTGGAAGACAGGACTCCAGGGCACACCAGAAAACACATTGTCACAGGTTAGATGCGTAGAACCCTGCTCTGTGGTGGTTGGGCTGGGTTTTCAAGGTAAAAACTGTGACATCTGTTTGCAGTGTGTGTACAGCATTTACAGGAGGGGAAATGACTGCACAGAGCTCTCTGTGCTATTCTATAATGACTTCTGAGTCACTGAACTGACACCTGCAAAAAATACGACGCCAAGTTATCACCCCAAATGCCCTTGGAGCTGTTGGAGCAATTCATGGTGTTGATGTGGCATTCAGGATTCAGCTAACCCCTGGGTCAGAGACCTTGCCCAAGAGACAGGGTGGATGTGGCTAACCTTCCTTGGAGTTAAGGAGAGACAAGAAATATCGCCGTGGCTAGAACATACCAGTTTGTTTCCAAGTGAAAAAACAGCCCTTGGTATCAAGTAGCAAGTAGAAAGTTCGAAATCTTGGATTTCAAATAGGGGCCTTCCTAAGTTTTCTCCTTCCTAAGGCAAGCACTTGGAGTTAGCTTTCTTGAAATATACTTTTAATATAACCTTATGGATGTCTCCCATGGCTTCCCTATGCTTGTAATTATTTTTTCACTGTGTGGAATAATCTGTTGATTTTTTAATATTAACAACTGAGAAGTTTTCTTAGAAACAGTCATTTGTTTCCAGTTTCTTACTGATCACCACTTCCTGAAATCTGTCAGAGAGTTTACAACCCATGTAAGAACTCTCGTTTGTTAAGAATTTACAGTGCTCATGGTACTTATTCCCATGAAAGCAAGGGGCTTGGTTTTACTCTCAATCCCCCTAGTATTTTTGGATGCTGTTTGTCATTTGCAGAGGGATAAATATCCTAAAGATCAATATATTTCATAGAAGTAGATAGTTGTAGGAAAATACTACTAGAGTTCAAATATCACTCTCAATTATTTCTGAATATATTAAGATGACAACATCTTTGCCATTTTGAAATGCCCTGCAGCAAGAAATAATAACTCTGTGTTGATATATGCAGAGTAAACAGAAAATCTAAGTGTATTACTGTTGGGCAGTCAATTAACCAAGAAAGTCACAATTCCCTAGAAAGCCAGGTTTTGTTAGCTCTCAGAACTACTTGTTTAATCAGACTGTCATGTGATACTAAGGCAAATACCTTACAAACCTCTGCCACATATCCTTTATCAAACAGATTTATTTTACAAAAAATGAGGTTGGTTCATCCAGACTGGTGGGTTTTTTTTGTTTTCTGTTATTGGGCCCAGACTGACTTCATGCTAGAAGACCTATCAGCCAATGTACTAAACTTTTTGAACACTGACATAACATTAGCACTGTTTTTGTCTTCTCAAATTTCCTTTGTAATCTGAGATTTATTAAAAATTAACCTAAACCATTTGTTCTCTAATGTCCACACCTCAGAAGCATTCAATTTAACGTCCTTCTTCTTTACTAAGGATGGTCTGGGAAGTACTTCTTTGATTTCTTATGAAATTAGATATTTATTGAGTTCTGCCTTTTCCACACCATTATTTAAACATCTCCTTGATTATATGTCTTATTAATGAGACTGGTGTCAAAGTACTTCCTGAATTATTCATGGTAGTTTGTGATGATGAAACCATAGAATATAGCAGAAGATGAATGATTTTGTGGCTAAGATATTCTCTTAGCATCAGGAGATCTAGATTTTAGTCCTACAGATTTCCAATGTGATGTTATCAAATTAAAATGCTTTTTTTGTGTCATATGACTTCTGGAACTGTTAGTGAAGAATTTGAAACCTTGCCTATTTTCCTAAGTCTATTCTCTCTGCTTCCTTCATGGCACTCTTAATTCAGGAAGAATGTTTATTCTCAGTTCTCAACCTCTCTCAGTCCTAAAGGCTGAGAGAGATCCACTGATCTCTCATATCAAAAGACAATGAAAGATAGTCTCAAACATGCCCCAAGATCTCATGGATCTCTAACCTTAATGCTTCCACTTGCTTCTTCATGTCTCAGTTTATCAAACATGTGATGTAGAGTCACCATACTGAATTACCATTTATCAGCTTTCATGTATTCAAGGCCTGACCTCCCTCCACTGTGGCCCCTCTACTCTTCTTGCACTGACACTTCTCTTACATGGTCTTCTGCGATCTCTTCTTGTGCTGTGAACACTTCCTACATCTCAACATCATATTTTCCTTGTCTACCATGATTGGATCACATCTGAAATACTAATTTCTTAATTTTTCAGTCTTTATCTGTAGCTTCTCCCACTGACTTTTTTTTTTTTCAAATAATTTGTTAGCTAAAGAAAGTGGGAACTTTCAAGGTCTTATCCACACTAATTGCTGTCTTTATCTTGATTGCACTCCTTTTACCTGGTAATATTTATATCTTTCTTGCATTGTAAATAATCTTGGTGGTCATTAAACCATGATCAAAGAAATAAAAAGGTTCACTGATAATCCAGCAGGTCAGATTTGATAATAATGAGAGCTAGTGAGGAAATCTTTGCCAGTAAGATTGGGGCTATCAGTAGCAGTGATACATAATAATTGAGCATTGATTCTGGATGAATGCTTTTAGATGACAGCAAAATGGACTATATGTTTAGGTTCATAAAGATGCCCTTTCCCTCTTCCTGTTTCTGGACAGAATTGCAACTAGGTGCATCCACAATCAGCTACTTTAACTAGTTATTACTACTAAAGATCACCAGGAAGTTGTATTCTTCATGGCCTTAACGTGTAGCTGGACAGGTCACTGCTGCTATTTCTGAGACTCTCTATTCACCATTTGAGCCACAAACTAGACACAGCTAATTCCTGCTACAGCAGATTAAAGATAACCTACCCGCATGAGAAGGATTTATCTGGGAAAGTACACAAGAATGAGAGTTCAGCACTGTGTTTAGATCAAGCATGTGGAATTTAAATACTCTACTGTAAGCTTACAACAATTCCCAGTTTGTGGGGTTTTTTTTGCAAGAGGTAGTACAAACGTGCCCTACTCAGCACAGCATTTTCTTCCCCCACTCCAGTTTTTGACTGGGTAGTTTAATACAGACAAGAAGATAATGTCATGGGGGACACCCAGGTTCTGAGCAAAGCTAACATGGATCAGCTGCAATCAACGCAACTCAGACAACTAACTAGGAAAGCTGACATAGTAGATGACTTAAAAAAAATGGAAGACTTCTGTAGGGACAGAACTGGGAATGACACTAAGACACAGGCAGGGGAATGCATGGACTTGAAACACATACATGATCTATTAAGGCCATCTATCATATTTATTACTACATATAAGTACATATAATGAAGAATACATATAGTATACAAATATATCTGGGAGGAATTTCCTGGGTTTTGGCCAGTACATTTACTGCTACATAAAACAGTTTACTTATGGAATGTGCTCAAGTTATTTAAGAGCTGAGAATATAGAGTGACTTTTCAAAATTAATTTTCTTGACTCCTATTTCCAGCTGCATCCCTTCTGATCTCATATATTCAACCTGGTAGGCAGAGAGGGGAAAAAAATCCCTCAGAATACAACCTTGCCTGTTTCACAAGCAGATTTTCCAATTTTTACTGTGGCTATAGAGTTATTTTCATAGCCTGAGTAGGGTTTTTATATAATTGATTTCAGTGAGTGGTCACATCAGTCATTGCTGGGTTTTATGGGATGCTATAAAAGCACTGACCAGGTTTTAAGAGCATATTTGCTGGTATAATGTGCAATGGTGATAAGTGCCAAAATCTTCAGGCAGTAGCTGTAGCCTGTCCTACTCATTTTAACTGCTCCCTAGGAGGGCTTCCAGAGGGCTGGTATTTCTTGCTTAGCTAATATTAGACTTAAAAGCTCTCATTTAAATATTCTGGAAACAGTGAAGGACTGAAAAAGAGAAGGAAGCATCAGTCATTGCGTATCCTCTAAGGGAAACTCATGCTAGCAGAAAAGCAAGGGAGTTCAGAAAAGAGTGGGGTGTGCAAGGGACATTCTGCCACTATTGATCATGCTATTATTCATTTAGGATTAGTCTCTTTTTTTCCTAATAAGAAAAGATAATTCTTAAAATTTTGCCTTTATCAACAACTCTAGTCACTCGGCTGTGCTCAGTGCCAACAGATTTATTTGAACATCTTAAAACAAAAAGTCCTTTCCTTTCTCCATTACAGTTTTTCGCAAGTGGTAACAAATAGGATACAGAGTACAGAGGCCATTACTGGCATATGATGTCCTTCAGATCCCTATATTTCCATACTTACAGGGCTCCTTCACTCTTTTATGTGTGTTTCTCTACATAATAATGGTTTTAAAGTTACCATCAAATAAATAAATATGATAAAAAGTATAAGAATGCTTTTTACTAAGTTGCAAAACATATAAATCATCCAGATTGCACATGGGAGGCCTCATACAACTCTCAGACATAGATGTTAAGTGAAATTGATTATGACAGTCCCCTCTACATCTAAAAGTCAAGATAAATGCCAAAAGACTTGAAATTCAGAAACCATACTTTAACCCTCAAATACTAACAGCAGCCTTCCCTATTTATCCTGAGATAATAATGTTTTTTTCCTTAGAGATTCTTATCGTATATGCAGTACAGATATCTTTACAAGGTGCTTACAAAGCAAACCACCAAGACAATGTTAAATAACAGAATAACATTTTAAATGAATTTATGAGGACTCCCATTCCTTTTAATCAATAAAATACCATGTTATTTTTCTGAGTGGTTATCTCCGTTATCACGCTGTCAAGACAGTGGACGAAGATGTGATCTCCCTTGTGCTAGCTCCAAACTTGGCACAGTATAGAGGGCTATAGTTTTCAGGCTGTGTGGACCAGACCGAAAACTGAGTCCCTCTAGATTATTTCTATACAAAAGTGTTAAATTTTACCCCCCCAGTTCTAGTGCCGAGTGCTATAGTCTGGATGATACGTTTCACAATGGTATCTAAATGTTCTTTTAGGTAATGTCTGCTACGTAAATGCAAACTCTGTTTAACAACCTGAATATCCTCTCCACAGTATTTCTGAAACTGCTTTGCATTTAATCCAAACTTGTTTTTCCAGGGCATATAAACAAAAAGTCATCTCTCCAAAACAGTTGCTGGCACTAACACAGCATTGATAACACCAGGAAAATGAGTACCTATTTCTCCTAGCCTATTTGTCCCAGGCTTCCTCAATGCTCTGGCGTTAAGGCATTTTGCCCCTGCTTCCCACTTGGGTATTAATGAACCTGCAATTAAGATCACATGCCTTGTAGACCTAAGGCAGAGTATCTTTTGCTTCTGACACTTTTTGTTTCTCCTTCTTCAGGGCAAATCCTGGCCACAATGTGTAGTGGTTTCGTCTGGGCCAGGTTTTGGTAGTGGAGGGGCTATTGGGTTGGCTTCTTTAAACAAAGAACTGCCAGAAGCTTCCCCTGTAGCTGACAGGGCTAATGCCAGTCAATTCTAAGATGGACCTGCCACTGACAAAGGCTTGGCCAATTAGTGACTGAGGTAATGCCTCTGTGATTAACATCTTGAAGTGCCTGTACACCAATGCATGGGGAATAAACAGGAGGAGCTGGAAGTCTGTGTATGGGCAAGAGGTTATGATGTGGTAGCAATTACAGAGACATGGTGGGACAGCTCACATGACTGGAATGTGGTCATGGATGGCTATACCCTTTTTAGGAAAGACAGGCCAACAGGATGAGGTGGTGGGGTTACTTTTCATGTGAGGCAGCAACTGCAACATACTGAATTCTGTCCAGGTAAGGATGAGGGGCAAGTTGAGAGCCTGCGAGTGAGAATTAAAGGGCAGGCTAGCATGTGTGACACTGTTGTGGGTGTCTATTACAGGCCACCTGATCAGGATGGGGAAGTTGATGAGGCCTTCTACAGGCAGCTGGGAGCAGCCTCAAAATCACAGACCCTGGTTCTCATGGGGGTTTATAACTACCCAGACATTTGCTGGATGGCCTACATGGCTTTTAACTTACAGTCCAGGAGGTTCCTTCAGTGCATCAATGATAACTTGTTGATGCAAATGGTGGATGTGCCAACTAGGAGAGGAGCACTGCTGGATCTTGGACTCATGAACAAACAGAGTCTAGTTGAAGAAATGAAGGTTGAGGGCAGCCTTGGCTGCAGCAACCACAAGATGGAGTTCAGGATCTTGTGCAGTAGGTACAGAATACCAAGCAGGATCACAGCTCTGGACTTCAGCAGGGCCAACCTTGGTCTTTTCAAGCAACTGCTAGGGAACATCCTGAGGTACTAGAAGGTAAAGGGGCCCAAGTTAGTTGGTCTCTATTCAAGGGTCACTTTTCCCAGGCTCAAGATCAGAGCATCCCAACGGGTAAGAAATCAAAAAAGGGAGCCAGGAGACACTCATGGTTAAACAGGGAGCTGTTGGGAAAACTCAAGTGGAAGAAGAGATTATATAGATCATGGAAGGAAGGAATGGCCACTTGGGACAAACATAAAACTGTAGTCAGAGGATGTAGGGAGGCAACTAGGAAAGCTAAAGCCTTGTTGGAGTTGTACCTTGCAAAGGAGGTAAAGGCCAACAAGAAGGGCTTCTTCAAATACATTGCAGATAAAACTAACACTAGAGGCAATGTAGGCCCACTGTTGAATGAGGCAGGTACCCTGGTGACAGAGGATAGAGAGAAGGCAGAGTTACTGAATGCATTCTTTGCCTCTGTCTATACTGCTGGAGACTGTCCTCAGGAGCGCCAGACTCCAGTTGAAGTCAGGTTAAAGGAGGAGTTTTATTTGGTTGATTAGGATTGGGTTAAAGATCAGTTGAGCAGTCTGGAGGTACATAAATTCCTGAGCCCCAACAGCATGCACCTGTGAGTGCTGAGGGAGCTGACAGAAGTCATTGCTAAACCACTCTCCATCATCTTCACTAAGTCATGGAGAACAGGAGAAGTGCCTGAGGAGTGGAGGAGAGCAAATACCACTCCAGTCTTCAAAACTGGCAAGAAGGAGGAGCCGGGTAACTACAGACTGGTCAGCCTCACTTCCATCACTGGAAAGGTGATGGAACAACTTATCCTGGGTGCTGCCTCCAGGCATTTAAAGGACAAGGAGGTCATTGGGAGCAGTCAACATGGCTTTACTAAGGGAAGTCATGTTTGACCAACCTGATAGCCTTTTATGAACATGTAACCAGGTGGATAGATGGTGGTAGTGCTGTGGATGTGGTTTATCTTGATTTCAGTCAAGCATTTGACACCATCTCCCACAGCATCCTCGCAGCAAAACTGAGAAAGTGTGAGATGGATGATCAGGTAGTGAGGTGGATTGTTAAATGGTTGAAGAGAAGAAGGCAGAGAGTGGTGATCAATGGGGCAGGGTCTAGTTGGAGGCCTGTATCTAATGGAGTCCCTCAGGGTTGGGTGCTTGGACCAGTACTGTTCAATATATTCATAAATGACCTTGATGAGGGAACAGAGGGCACCGTCAGCAAATTTGCTGACAGAACAAGGGGTAAAGAAATGAAGCTGGAATGCAAAACATTCCATTTAAGCATTAGAAAAAACTATTTTACTGAGGGGTATGGAGCCCTAGCACAGGCTGCCCAGGGGGATTGTGGAGTCTCCTTCTCTGGAGGTCTTCAAAATCTGCCTGGATGTGTTCCTGTGTGGTCTAATCTAGGTGGATCTGCTTCTGCAGGGAGGTTGGACTAGATGATCTCTAAAGGTCCCTTCCAACCCCTACCATTCTGTGATTCTGTGATTCTATGATTCTGTGATTCTATGATACTAAACTGGATCAAGTAGCTGACACATCAGAAGGCTGTGCTGCCATTCAAGACTTATACAGGCTGGAGGATTGTGTGGAGAGAAATCTAATGGAATTTAACAAGGGCAAGTGTAGAATCTTGCATCTAGGAAGGAATAAACCCATATATCAGTACAGGTTAGGGAATGAACTCTCATAGAGTGTCGGGGAAAGGGACCTGGGGTTCCTCATGGGCAGCAAGATGAGCATGAGCCAGCAACGTGCCTTCATGGCCAAGAAAGCCAATGGCATCCTATGGTGTATCAGAAGGGATGTGGGCAGTAGGTTGAGGAAGGTTCTCCTCCCTCTCTACTCTGCCCTCAGGAGACCACATCTGGAATATTGTCTCCAGTTCTGGGCCCCTCAGTTCAAGAACAGGGAGCTGCTGGAGAGAGTTCAGTATAGGGATACAAAGATGATGAAGGGACTGAAGCATCTCCCTTATGATGAAAGGCTGAGGGAACTGGGGCTCTTCAGCTTGGAGAAGAGGAGACTGAGGGGTAACCTCAGTAATGTTTACAAATATGTAAAGGGTGGGTGTCAGGAGGATGGAGCCAGGCTCTTCTCAATGATGTCCAATGATAGGACAAGGGGCAATGGGCACAAGCTGGAACATAAGAGGTTCCAAAGAAACATAAGGAAAACTTCTTCACAGTCAGGGTGAGGGAGCACTGGAACAGGCTGCCCAGATGGGTGGAGTCTTCTTCTCTGGAGACATTCAAAACCCACTTGGATGTGTTCCTGTGTGATCTGATCTAGGTGGTCCTGCTCTGGCAGAGGTGTTGGACTAGATGATCTTTTGAGGTCCCTTTCAACCCTTAAGATTCTGTGATTCTGTGATATTTGAGAGGAGGAACAAGTTGCTGCGCTATTGCTAAACTGCAGCAGCAACAGAAGGGAATGAGAGTATGAGAACAACATCTTCATAGTCACTAAGGTCAGTGGAGAAGGAGGGGGAGGAGATATTTGGGTCCTGGAAGGACTCCCCTGTGACCACAGTGAGGACCATGGTGAAGCAGCTGTGTCCCTGCAGTCCCTGGAGGCCACTGGGGTGCAGCCGTCGAGGACCCCATGCTGGAGAGGGTGGATGCCTGAAGGAGGCTGTGATTCCATGGGAAGCCCACACAGGAGTCCACACAGTTCCTGTTAGGACCTGAATGTCCATGGATAGAGTAGCCCATGCCGGAGCAGGTTTGCTGTCAGGACTTGTGATCCTGTGAGGGACTCAGGCTGGAGCAGTTGGTACCTGAAGGACTGTTCTCCTGGTGGGTGACCCATGTTGGGGCAGGGTGTGAGGAGCTTCCTCTGTGGGAGGCCCCATGCTAGAGCAGTTTGTGAGGAACTATAGCCTATGGGAAGGACCCACATTACAGAAGTTCATGAAGGATTGTCTCCCGTGGGAGGGACCCCACACTGTACCAGTGGAAAGTGTGATGAGGCCTCCCCCTGAGAGCAGCAAAGTCCATCTGTAATGAACCGACTGTAATCCCCATTCCCCATCCCCTGCGCCACTGAGGGGGAAGGGAGAGTTCCAGGAAGAAGGAGGGGTGGGGGGAGCTGTTTTAAGATTCAGTTGTATTTCTCTACTCTGTTTTGACTGTTCATTAATAAATCAAACCATTTCTCCCCAGGCTAAGCCTGTTTTGCCTATGACACTAACTGCTAAGTGTTCTCCCTGTCCTTATTTTGACTCACGAACCTCTCTTTATATTTCTCTCTCCCCTGTCCAGTTTAGGAGATAAAATGACTTGATGGGCATCTGGCACCCAGCCAGGGCTAAACCATCACACAACCATGAGAACCAAAAAAATTAATTTCACTGACAGTAAGTTGTATTCCTTATCTCATGGTGTAAACCATGATAAAATCCCATTGCAAACTTCCAGCAGTTGATTGGCCAGTAACAAATTGGTTATGCACTTACTTGTGCTAGTCTGGTTAATTCACTTCCAGCACTGTACAACTATCAAGTTTTGCACCAGTGAAATTGCCTTCATTTGGAACTCAGACAAGGTTCCTCTAGCAGTTTCAGGGAAGTCAGATCTTTCACCTAGGGGCTCTGCTTCCACTGCTAATATCCAAAATGACACGATCCTGTTCTCTAACTTTGCTCTGACATGTACCACTGGATGCAGTAGAATTGCACAGTTATTACGTAAATCTTGATGCATGTCCAGTCTGCTGCAAATAAGCTATAGATGTCCTTCAGGCTTAGCAGGGACATAAGGATCTGTTACCTACTTCATCTTGAAAACAGGATATTTCACCTTAGGACTAGACTTCCACTTGTGATGCAAAGCAGACCCAAGTCACCTCTGTGCTGAAATTGTGAAAAAAAGTAACGTGTCCCACAAAAAAACACAAGCCAGTTCTTTAAGGATCATACTTCCTAACAGTGAGAAATCTGCAGCCTGCATTCTTAGTGATGAGGATGTATAAACAGACCATAAGCATAGAAATAGATGTTTGAGGTGCATGGTATCTAAAGTGCTATATAAAGCTGAGGACAGAGCCTGGGTTCATCTGAGCAGGATGTAGGTGCTCACGCTGAGGATGAAGCCTTTGATTTGTTCTGCTTTAAGCTTGTAGAAATGGAAAAAATTCTGACATGTCATCTTTGAGATATATCTACACAGAATCCATATTTGTACCAGAAGTTATTTTGAGCATATTACCATTTCCCCAGTACTCAGTTAAATGAGCAAAGGGTGCTCACAATACTGACAGAAAGCTGAACACATGAAAACTCAAACTGCTAGAAGCTGATCTGTTCATCAGAAATTTGCCTTCTTTGTGATGACTAAGAACTGTGAAATAAAAAAGCAAAGACATCATGCATGTAAATCAGATCTGATTCTTAAAGTTCATGAAGTATTTTAAAAATGGTAGATAAAAGATTTTATCAGGGCAGACTTCAGCTTAGTGGAGATTCCTCTCCTTTTCATTGCTGTTGATGATACCGATGGGTCCTCAGACATCAAGAGGTACTCCAGTGCTATCTTACTATTTCTCCTGCTCTTTGTTAAGTCACTGATTTTCAAACAGCCACCCTGAGTACCTCAGAGGGTGAGATACTTAAAGTCCTAGACATGAAAAGGATTGTGTTTTTGAAAAATGGTAATTTCAGGCAGCATAGTCTACTATGACAGTATGCTCAACAACTTACATATGAACAGCAGCAACAGCAACAAAGAAAGCTGAATTTAAAAAAATTCCTCATTGTGATACCATGCAGCATGTAGGTAGATGGAATAATTCAGTGAATTACGAAGCTGTAGCCAGCCTAGCCTCTTAGGAGGTACACCTTCTCATGTGTCATGTGAAAGAAAGAGTTTTGCTTTTAAGAACATAGTCGTTCATGATTTTTGTTATCCTCTAGGCAATGCCTTCTGTATTGCCAAATCATTACCCCTCTGCAAACAAACAGCATTGTTATCTAATGCCAAAGTATAATCTAGCTGCCAGTTTTTAAACACCCTGAGCAATAACACAACATGCTATACTAACATTTCCTGGAATTTATTTCTAAAGATGCTTTTTGCTTTCCATCTTTTTCTTTTTTTCTCTTAGAATAAAAGAAAACTCAAAAGTAACCACAATGTGCATGAAAGTGAAAAGCCCTGATGAATTATAAGTATTGTCAGGAGCAAACTATATTGAACAACAACCTCAACTGTACTTTTTAGGCATCTTGACTCATTCTTTAAATTGTATCCCAAAGGAGTGCAACAGAAAGCAAGTCCAACTGCAGAGTGTGTGAACACACAGTTGTGGGAACACAATTCAAAGCTCAGCATAGCCCCTGAAATCAATGTGGTTGCACCAGAGCAACTGAGAGAAGAATGTGCTATACGTTTCACATTGGAAGTCCTGTCAAGAGTCAGGCAGAGAAGAAATAAACAGCACACAAAAAATGTAACGCAACTAACAGAAATTATTCATCTTGTGTGATGAAGCTCTTGAAATCTTTTGCATTCTGTAAAGAGTAAAGCCTAGTTTTGCAACTGTTGTACGAAGCATCATTGGAACTGTGTATCTATTTGTTAAAAGCTATTTTTCTTTTATTGTAAATGATTTGCTTTTATTATGGTAGGAGCCTAAGGCTGCAGCAAGGGCTGAACAAAAGTTGGAATTTCCATCCACTTTGGGACAAGAAGCCAAAATATCAACACATCCCGTGGAACAAAATGTTCTGGAAAACACAGATTCACAAACAATCGAACAATTCTTCTTTTCCCAGCTGAGCACAAAAGCTGTATGTTTCTGTGACGTTACATGGCCTGATGCAGTGTAGGGGTTGAATGGCCTATTGTGTCATTTGGTCCTTGGCGGTTAAGACCGCAGGCTCAGGTCACTTCTCCGGCGCCACATCGCAGCTGCAGGGATGATGGCAAGAGCAGTGAGCATATTGTACTGTCTAGATAGACTCTAATCCGAGAGTTAACCACAGGAGACAGAGGAGACTAAATCTACAAACCTAATTATACAGTATAGTGTTGTTACAGAAACCAGGTTCGTACTGATCTGAGTTAAAACATGATATCTTGGCTAAAAGAAAAGCCACAGAGCCAATTTTTACCACAGAAAATTTAGGAAAATGAAATTCTGACCAAAAGAAATCAGATGGCTATTTTACTTTTTGACCAACAGTGCCCCGGTGTTACAGGTTGTATGAACCTAAGTAGATAAGACAGTATATTTTTAGATAAATCAGATATTCCTTTGTCCATATCACGAAGCCAGCACCATTAGCAGATATGTTGTTTCCTCTCACAGTGCTCTTTCTCTCTAAATAGATTGCACAGACTCAGGCTAGGCTGCATCAGCTTGCTTTTGGCCTGCATCATCTATCATCGCGTCTGGGCATGATTTGGGAGACAGGTCCCAAGGAGAAAATATACATGTGGGGTCCATAAGGAGGCAGAACTCACCAAACCTTTTGTCCTCTGTGTTTTAGCCCAAATTCAGCTTACAGTTGCCCGATTGGTTGTGCAGGGACCAGAGAAAAGGAGCAGTGGGCATAAATGAGAGCAAGGAAGGAGTAAGACTGAAGTGGTGGCTCAAAATAGTTGTGAATTTATGGCCCAAGATTCAGCTTCATAGTAGCTATATCTAACTTCAGGTACTTACTCAACAGGGTACTTATTCTAGCTGTCATTGGTGGAATCCAACTTTGCCTTTCATGACAAGAACCCAGACATTTCATGCAAGCACAGACCACAGTAGAGTACAGGGCTACAAAGCTGTCATTTGAGGACTTCACTAACTGCCCATGGTCAGGCTGGAGGAGCCATTTCATAGGTAGCTTGTGCAAGAGCACACAGAAAGCCTGTGGGAGAGCAGGAGGGCGGTCCAAAACACCTGATGTGAGCACAAATGACTTAATGGTAAAAACATAGTTCTCCTCTAATGGGCGTTTGCCTTATTGATCCAATGATTTCTCTGAACATTTTTTAATTGAACCAAGTACGTGGAAATGAGGTGTTGAAGTTACAGAACAGAGTGTGTATGTATTTATGAACTGAAAGGAGAAATTCTGTCTGAAAAGTGCTTCACTAAACCTTCACTAAAATGATACACTAAACCTTAAATCTTTCTTAAGTGAAAATTAAAAGATCATTTAGAACTGCCTACTTCCTGCTTCTGTAATCAAAAGGTACCTTGGATGTTGAAGTGTAATTAAAATCCAGAGGTCCCAGTTTTGCAGCTAATAAAAATGAATTCAATCATAAATTAATTGGAGCAACACTGATTTTGAACATCCGAGGACCTGCTCCTTGGTTATAAGTTTATTCTTAAGTGTTCCTTTCCTGTGGCAGAAAGGCAGAAGATATAGAAAGTCAGTATGAAAGAGGAAAGATGTATGTCTTCAATACCTTATAAAAGGGAAAATGTAAGCTTTAATCCACACTAATCCCAATAGATGTAGAAATATATAGTCTTGTTTTGCTTGGTGTTATGTTGTTCGTGTTTGTAGTTGTGTAAAAAGGATGCAAACATTCATCAGAATTTAGTCTTGAGGGATCTGCTAAGCAGGTATTTTTATCTGTGTTGAAATGGGTGATTGTGAGATAGGCCTATTGAGAAAAATTACAAAATGCTGTTTTATTACTAAATGAAAGAATGGCTCTTCGTGGCTCTTTCTTCAGTTATCATTTTTGTAGGTTGGTGTCATCCATTTAAAAAGTAAATACAGCTTTGAGGAAACTGACCTGCACTTTAAAACATGGGTCCTTCTTGGGGTCACATAAATGAAGTAAACAGAATATGATCATGTACTCGAGGGACTGGGAGAATGTATACAGCACTTATTGTGTGTAGTAATTTGTTCTGGTCAATTTATAATAAATATCTTTAGAGAAAATGCAGTCTTAATATCCATATTTTGGTCATCAAGCACTTACTAAATGATGCTTTGTGATACTTTCTCAGTAGCCAAGGATAATGTATGATATTATCAAACGACAGCTGCATTGACGGCATTTTCTCTCCTTTCTAGATGATAACGGTTGTGCAAAGCAGCTCTGTTACAGAGCACAGTGAGAGTTTTTGGATAGCTTTCACTAATCTTAAGCAATGCTTTATTAAATGTTGCCTGCATCTCCAGGGCAAAAACGTGACCCACGAAAAAATAAAAACAGATGAGCCTACCTTAAGAGTCATGGGGAAGTTACAATACCTCTTTCCTCTTCTCCTAACAATTTTCCAAGGCCAGCAATGTCAGGAGATGCAGCTGCCCCCTTGCCAGCTGGGCAGTAGGAATCTCATTGTGGAGCTGCCAGGACTGGGGATGCTTCTTCTCACTCAAGCCCATCAAGTGAGGAAAGAAAAGCACATCAGGTTGAAGAGGAGCACAAGAGTGTTTCGGGGGCCACAGTGCAGCAGTCCGGGTCCCTTAGTACCAATAAAGAAGCAATTGCTGAAAAAGCTGAGTGTAATTTACAGTGTATAAGACAATCTTCACTGGGATTTGGTGGGCAAGTGGGTCTCATTTCTGCCTGTAATGGTTGCTGCCTGTCATCTGACCTGCACTAGATTTAGCAAGTATGTGTAGGGAGAGGGGGTAAAGGATTACAAACAGAAATAAATGGTTATTTTGTGAAGAATGAATTTTAAACCCAAATCTGTATAATCTTTCGATCATTCAGAGAAAACAATAATCCTTTTATTGGAAGCAGCATCCTAAAACTATTCACAGGCAGTAAACAAAGGAAAGGGAGTGAAAGAGGGGAAAGAAGAAAGAAAAGGGGAAAAAAAAAAAAAGCAAGCCTTTACCTGCTACTACCATCTAGTGGTAAAAGAGAAACAAAGGACGTGCCTGCAAAAATAGTCTGTAGGAGGGGTGAGGCTGGTAAACAGACTTCAGAAATGACAGAATTGTTGTCTGGCAGCCATTTGCTCCTCCCAACTACAAACACACGCATTATATGTCGCTCTGCTACACCCACACTCTGCTCCTGGCATGGAAAGCAAGCAGAAAAACAGAGCCATGAGTGGAAATGGTCAGCCAGGGAAACATACTCCTCAACCTTGGAATTCATGTCTTTTCTTGATACAAGTATATGATTTAAGATCTTCCAGCTATGGTCATCCTTGTATTCATAAGTATTCAATAGCTAAAAAAAATAGGACTTGGGTCTCCTCTATTAACTTCAAGAAAATACTAGGTCACATGCCTCCTCTCCCAAGGATTGTACTCAGTGGGAGTAGTGAATTTAGCGTGATGTCCTCAAGCCCTGGCTGTCCCCACACTCCCTCCAGCCTGCTGAGGGAAGCTCTGCTACTCTGACCATGAGACATTGTCCTCTCCTTGCCAAACTGCCATCTGGTCTTGCCAAGCAGAGGAGCAGAACCTCGGCACCTTGCTGGGACCTCCAGACAGAGGTTGGATGCTCCCTCATGGGAGTTAATAGGGACTGCACCTACACCTTACCGAGTCCTTTGAAACTTTCAGTCTACGAGGCAAACTTCTACCTCCCAAGAAAACAAGTATATCTGTCTGAAATGCAAAGCTAGGAAATAATTTACTATATTTAGGACAAGTGCAGGAAGGGGAAATAATAGCAGACTTTACAGTTGCCTTGAATGCTGTTTTGGCTTCGAGCTGTGTTCCCTTCAGCTCACAGATGAGCTGCTTCTCAAGGTGATTCACATCTCTTCCCAAACCAATGGGAAGGTCTTCCAGTTCTTCCAAGCTGCCTCTGTCCCTGTTGCAGCCTGCTTTCTCTCCATCAGTCATAAAATTAATGCTTTTTAGCTGGCCAGAATCAAAACAGAAAATTTAGTAGTAGACTTCCCTGTCTCCACATATACTGCATAAAGGATTTTAGTAATATACAAAACAAGAACAGCATAGGTTATTCTTTTTTAAGACAATAATCAGTGGTCAAGAATAACTTGTTCTATACTGGAAGACAGAAGAAAATTGTCATTGTCCCCAGTGACTTGGATTGAAGTCAAATTTCCCATATTTCATTAGGGTTCTTGATGCATATGTATGAACCTTTGCAGCTTCCTGGAAGCTTCAGTAATTATTTCATCAACGTATCAACTTCAGTATCAGGTGTAACTGGAATCATGAATACCACACCTCCAGCTGCTGTGGGTTAAGTGTCCTTGGGTTGCCTCTCCCTCATGCCTGGACTGGGATGGATTTCATATATACCTGACTGTAATAGATACATCTTTAAAATGTGATTTTAGCTTCCAAACCTCTCTGAGCATAATCAAAAGTTTATGTACCTAAGTTTGGAGCATATCGGTACTGTTTGGGCAAGACTGATCTCTACCTTAAAGTCAATGCCTAAAAGAAATGAGAGAAATCAAGTGGCAATCCCTGCCCCTCCAAGGGGAAAATCCAAAACCAACCAAAATAAAAAATAAACCCTGAACAGCATACTTTATTTTAACCTTAGTGTTTCCAATATAAAGTTGATACCTAAAATAGGTATAAACTAAAAGTACTTCCCTGCATTGACTCTAGCAGAAGCTGTGAGTGACCAGCTGCAAGATATGAAAGCTAAAGCAGCTGAAATTCAGCACTGGCATTAGGTGAATGAGAGATTTCACTCCTGATAGGCCACTGAAAAACAGGGGAGAAGTTGCCTATTGCCCATTTCCTTGGGAAGAAAGCAGCAGTTGTCTAACAAATGGCTATAGGAGAACTTCAGATATAAAATCCTGCCCTGAAAGCAGCACCACAGTCAAGTTGGATCTCCTTTTGCATCCAGATATGAGATCACTGAACACTGGAAGGCTTATTGATGTCTTATCACCATCACTGAAACAAGTTTTGTCCTTTCCGTCAGTAGATTCAAACTCCACCAAGTTAGAGGAACAGCCTTGTCCCATGCCTCAAGTGGCACTCAAGCATTACTTTTGTTTTTTTTTTTTTCAGTTTTTTTTCAGGTTTTTTTTTTTTTCAATGAATAATTCACGGTGTTGAAGGAATAATCCCATGCACCAGTACAGGCTGGGGGTTGAACTGCTGAAGAGCAGCTCTTCAGAGAGAGACCTGGGAGTCCTGATTGATAATAAACTGACCATGAGCCAGCAATGTGTCCTCGTGGCCAAGAAGGCCAATGGCATCCTGGGATGCATCAAGAAGAGTGTGGCCAGCAGGTCAAGGGAGGTTCTTCTCACCCTCTACTCTGCCCTGGTGAGGCCTCATCTGGAATCCTGTGTCCAGTTCTGGGCTCCTCAGCTCAAGAGGGACAGAGAACTTCTGGAGAGAGGCCAGCGCAGGGTCACCAAGATGATCAGGGGACTGGAACATCTTTCATATGTGGAAAGGCTGCGGGAACTGGGGCTGTTTAGTCTGGAGGAGACTGACGGGAGATCTTATTAACATTTACAAATATCTAAATGGTGGATGTCAGGAGATTGTGGCATCCCTTTTTTTCTATGGTGTCTAGCAATAGGACAAGGGGTAATGGGATGAAGCTGGAACACAAAAAGTTCCATTTAAATATAAGAAAAAGCTATTTCACTGTTGAGGTGATGGAGCCCTGGCACAGGCTGCCCAGAGGGGTTGTGGAGTCTCCTTCCTTGGAGGTCTTCAAGACCTGCCTGGACACTTTCCTATGCGACCTGATCTAGGTGAACCTGCTTCTGCAGGGGTATTGGACTAGATGATCTCTAAAGGTCCCTTCCAGCCTCTACCATTCTGTGATTCTATGATCTGTCTCGTTTCCATCTCCCTGGTTGCATGTCCTACAGCCATTTGTTAGAATGATACTGTCTCACATTTATTAAAGTATCTATTGCTGAGAGACTCGAGAAAATAGAAAAATAATTACTCTTCATCAAGATGCAGTTGCATTTATAGAAACATTTATTATTTTTATAGACGTGTTATGTACTTAAAACTTTATTCATGTACATTTATATGCTAAGAGATTCTGTAGTGTTCATAGTTAAAGAAACTAAGGAGCTTTAAATAAAATGACATGCATATTTGTCTCATAATAATTTAGAACTGATAGAAGTTTCTTTTCTCATTGTGTTGTTTTAATTAATCTATTTATACATTTATTAATTTAAAGTCTAACTTTAGATATTTTTCACTACCTAGATTGGTAGATTGTTTAATATCCTTTTTACTGGTAAATGCACGTCACTGTCCTCTTGAAACAACTAGAAGGTTGTTCCTCCTTCTTGAGAGAGCCCCAAAGACCTTGTTTCCGACCCAAATGTTTAGATTCAATTTTTCACCTTGACATATGGTTAAAACAAAAAGTAACGAATGAGATCCCCTAACTATTCTGAATAGGTAGTTGGCATCTTGATGACTCAGTCAAAAGCAGATTTTGCATACTGTTTGCAAAAATACTAAACCTGCATGTCAGGATTTAGACCTATAAAGACAGTATGCTTTTTTTTTTTCCCTGTTTACTGAATAAATAACACTTTTTTCTTTCCTGGTTTTGTGAGAAATAAGGTTAATAAGATGGTATTATTTCACCATCCTCCACTTCCTCTTCTCCTCCTTTTGGTTGTTTTTAGTCAATTTAACTAGAAACCTCGAAGATTATGAAGTCTTACATATTTTGTAATAATCAGGGACTGATTAGAGGAGACTGGCTTCATTAATGCTCCATTTGAGTGAATTATTTCTGGTTAACAGCAGCACCTGGGCAGTCAGCATGAGCAGTCAGTGTGTTTATAGCCCTCTCTTGCTTGTGTTGTCTCTTGCCCTGCCTGTAACTCCTGAGAAGTAGATGAAGAAGAAATATATGGACAGGTGGGGGTACTGTGGCATGGGAGTATGAGGAACAAAACAATACTGGAGCAGTATGGGGCAGCTATGAGACACTGGCTATGTGTAATAAAATGGAAGTAGTTGTAAGTACATTTGTAGGTTGATGGCAGTAGTTGTAGATCTTATTCTTTAGGTGAGTAGGTATGATATGGGACATGCAAGGCAAATCCATGCGAAACAAGATTTCCTGAGCTCCACCATTCATGCTCAACTTCTGCTGTTATTTTGTCTACTTTCCCTGCTCTGGGATAGGTCATAGAGAGCTAACTACCCATCCACTAGTAATCCTCTCTGCAAAAGATATACTTTTGTTGTTTTCCAGAACTGCATTTATCCTTTCAGATGCTTTCCATCTATCCTAGATTCCTTTTATAATTTCTTTCTCATGATCATCATTTTCTAAAGTGAAAAGCTATTGAAGGTAAATGCATGTTGCAGCTTTTTTATTACTTTCCATTTACCAAGGGTACCTTTTCTTGGGTGTAAATGCTTTATGTCACCTTTAGTTTTCTTTGTGTTTATTTTAACTCCTGTTTTTTTGGCTTGCTGCATAAAGATAATTTATTATCCTCTTCTCTGTAGCTGCTAGGTATGTAAGAAGTGCAATGTCATATGCAAACTGCACAGGTACTTCTCTTTTATTCTCTGTAGTCTTATTGTTGTACATTTTTTTTAAAACTTCCACCAAGCATGTACCCAAAAAAGAGGGTGGTAATTGTTTTTATGGAGACATATGGGCTACTTTAGCCCCAAATTAATGAGCTTCATGTGGCAATTACTTGGTGGAATTTCATGCCCTACGTTATGCAGGTCAGATTAAAAGACTCTTCTGGCATGAAAATTTATTAATCTATAAATTTCTGTTTCTCACTTGTTCTTGTGATGCTTCCAATGAGGAAGAGCCTTCTCATCTATATTGAATACCCAAAGCTGAGGTAAATTATTCTGTGTGACCTTCAATACTTTTCTGTCACTTTGGCTCTGATCTTACAGATGTTGTACCTCTAAAGCTCTCAGTAGGTTAGGCATTATGGGTGCCTAGGGATGACAGGCAGAGCATTTGATATACTGCCTTAGTGAGAAAAATCAGGTGGCTTGTCCTAGGCATAGGTTGCTTGCTATGTAAAATCCTCTTTACTACCTAGCTTACAGTAGTATTCTATCTGCCAGGGAAGTAATTTTTGTGAGTGGATACATTTGCTGCTAGAACCAGTAGATTTATGTTGATATATTTAGGATTTTTTTTACATATGCTTGGAACCCCCACTCTCTCTAGCCCCTGATGTAAGCTTTCTCCTGTCACACAGGGTTTCTCTAACCATGCACCTGGACCCAGAACTCAGCTTTGATGCAGCAGAGCTGCATAACCTCCACCTAGACTACTCAGAAAAAGCTGTGAGAAAGTCTGTGTGGAGATAAGAAAGGTAAAATTACAGGCAGAAGTAAGACGGTTGAGATAAGATCAGAAGTAGCCGGAGGATTCAAGAGGAAAACCCATCACTGTGGAAAGATGTGAAAAAGTAAAGGAAAAACACTGGGGAGGCTGGTAGTGCTAGCCAGGACTGCTGTGAAGCATCAGCTCATTGGGTCAAATAGCACATTCAGGAGCAGGTGCACAAGGTAACCTGGTGACACCAAGGAACCACTTCAAGGAACTGCAGAGGCCAGCTCTGCCCCTTCCTGCTTGTGCCTGCCTGACCAGCAAAAGCTCTTGGTGGTGCTTCTCTCTGCCATTAAAGAAATGATTTATGCTTTAAAGTTGGGGGTTTTTTTCCCCTTTTGCTTGTGGGATTCCTTGTACCAGGGTGAGAATGCTGGAACAAATGAACTCAGGAGATGATCAGTAATACTTTTCTTAAGTACCAAGTTCAAAATTCACATGTGTTCTGCAGATTTAACATTTCTTTAAAAAGTTGTTTAGTGTTTTCTAAATCTTAATTCCCAAAGGTTTCCCAGAAGGGATGAAAGTGTTGATCTAGCTATGAATCAGATGTCCACACTTTCTAGTCTGCCTAACAATTGTAGGTGCTCTTAAAGACCCCTTTATTATAGGTTAGCAGAAATTAAAGCTTCAAAATCACTAAGAAAGCTTCTGTGAAAGGGCTAAAGAAGGAAGTTTTGGGTTCATCCAGAGTGGCACTCAAACACACAACACTTGGAGACACCAATCAATGGTTGCAATTATGTGTAATAATCACTGGTTGCTTGGCAGGAAAGTAAGCTCTTATCTTCAGAACTGGCTTATCAAAATGATTTTTCTAATGAGTGATCTATATAGAAATTTTGCAAAGTGGAAATGCACTAAGGGAGACAAAGAAACATAAGAGGTAGATTGTTAAATAGGCCTGTGAATCAGAAAACACTTGCAAGATTTTCTTTGAAATCTGTTGGTGAAGGAGATAGGAAAACTTCTTCAGGGCATATTTAACATGTATTAGGATAAATCATCATTGTTGAAGGAAAATAATATGGAGAGTGGTGGAAAGGGGTTGTTGTAGTAGTTCATAAAGACAAACCTTCACAGTTGCCAGCATGAAGACTGAAGGACAAAAGGAAGGAAAACATGAAAAGAGGAAGAAAGAAAGAGCAAAGTGTTTTTTTTCAAAACTGGTAAGAAGATTACAGCCACAGAAATAAGATATACTTGCGTGGACACATGGGTTATTAGTTTTTGATTAAATTTCATTGTTGAATCAGAAACTCTATTAGTTGTTAATGATGGATCATTTTGAGCAAATATTTCTATTATTATACATAACTTGTATTATTGCAGTATTTTCATTAATGCCTAAGAAGACATGGAAGGATTAAAATATTAATATTTTAAATGTATGGGGTTTTCTATATTTGCTTTAATATTCAAGTTTATACAAATTTCTTCCTCTAACCCAAAGTGTTAAGAACTCACTTCCCTGAAACTCTTCTTTAATTTCTTCAGTCAAGGAGGTTAGGAACTTCAGGAACACCACCAAACATTAAGTCAAATAAAAAAGGCACAGCTGACAATAGTGATACGTCCTTAAACCATGTACAGTGAAAGATCTTATTGTACATTTGAAGAGCAAAATACCTTGAAGGAGTTAGGGTTTCAAATAAGTGAAACAACCAAATGGTTACAGAAAGAAAGATATTCTCACAATGTATTAGCTGTAGATTCCTGAGAGCTTATAAAATAGAACATAGCAATAAGTTGTTTTGCAATTTGAGGGAAGACAGTTCACAGTAGATTTTGCTTCATACATAGAAAAAATATCTCTCAACTCTGAGAAACTTTTATCTCTGGACAAAACTAAATCCCTTTCTGAATGTAGTAAGTAGGAGTATATAAGCCATCAACTTCAGAGGTTTGTGAACTTAAGAGGAAGATTCTTGAGAAGGTTTTTGTTTTTTCAATGAACTAATTACTGTGAGTGTTCTAAATAAGATTGCATCTTACATTAACTACAGCTTTTATCAGTGAACTCATTTACTCTTCTGATGCCTGAGACAAAGCAATAAATCCGATGTAAGAACACAGAAGTCCTAGAGAGAGAGATTAATAACAGTAGTTGCTGGGTTTTTTTAAAGTAGACAAAATGAATAGTTTTCTCAGCTCTAAAGTTAAATTTATACCTTAAATACAACCTTCGTTCACTTGAGAGGTAAAAAGAACATGAGCAAGTTCTGAGGATCACTGTCTTTGAACCAGTCACCTGAAAATACTTCCCTTTATTGCAGGCTGGTATGGTATTTGCCTGATGATCTAAAATGTTTCATTTCATTTTATCCCTTAGGGAGCTTGTGTCCCAAAACCATCTTTCTTTTTTTTTAACCTTTTTTTTTTTTCTTGGTATTCTAGGCTTTTACAATTTGGTCAAAATAGAACAGATCATGGTCTATAGAAAATAAAAAGAAAAGAAAAGGTAAAGGTAGAAAATTAGATATGTATACATATAGAAACTAATTTGTAGAAGAAATTAAACCGTTACTTTAGAATCTGACCATTTTAGCACAAATTTTCATATATATTATCTACTTTCTACAGAATTACAGTGTATTTTAACAGGTACAAAAAAAATCCTTAGAGAAAAACTCCTAAATACTTTCTCATATTTATATTTTTTTTCACATACAATGTAGCTGCTTACTGTTATAAATTCGGATTCAACATCATCTCTCTCTAATACATGATGAATTCTCACTTCCTTCTCATGCTGATGAGGGTGGAACCTTTTCCTGCACTATACTGAGCTAGTAAATGACACTGTATGGCATTCCTTTAAATTGCCTTTTTCTACCTGTTATTGTAAAACAGGATTAAAAAAAATAAGCTAATAATAATAAACGAATTGCTAACTGTACCAAAGATGTTCTGTGTAAGTTTTCTTTGTGAATAAGATCTGGTACCTTTTAGATACTACTGACTTTGTCACAATTTCTACTATTATCTCTCCTAAATATTTTTTGTTATTGTTTCCTCAGGTGTTTCTATTAATTAAAGAGTTTTATGTCCATTTCAGTATATTAACACTGAACTACTCCATGTAGCCAGAGAAATAATGAGAGAGATATATCTCAAAGGATATTTCTGATAAAGATTAATTCTTATTGAAACCATGAGTCTGTGCAGCAGTGCTCCAGTGAGGCACCTGCAGAGAGCCAAAATAAATCTGGGTATCTTTTGGGGATCTCTAAGCCAGAGAAACACAAGGACAATTTGTAAGTGGTTAGTCACAGTGTGTGTGTGTGTTTATATGTGCTTCAGTACTCTGCAGAATGTGTGCTGGCCCTGATCCTGGCTCAGCAAAGCATCAAAAGAGATTCTAAAGGCAGTAAGAAGTTGAAGGACATTCACTCCCTAAATACCCACCAAGGTCCAGGCCACAGAGATGAGTGTCTGGTTTCAGCCCCAATTTTACTTTCAGTCATCTAAATACATCCTGAAAAGGTTCAGCCCCCGAATTTTCTTTCAATCCAGAAAGGTTTTAGGTGGTGACCTTCCATAAATAAAGCCTCTGTATAGCTGTCTTGAATCTTGAATTCCACCTCTCCTTTAAAAATACTGTGTCTGTGACAGAGAATTCCCCATGAGTCATATCCCATTGTCAGATGTAAATGGTGGGATATTCAACTGACTAAAATCAGTGCACTTTTAAAGCGTGTTTTCACTGGGATTTTACCAGAACTTATTTTTACATTTTACTTGTTGACCATGCTGTTGCCCCAGAGCCCCAAAGCAATCTGTGCCAATAGTTAAAACTGTATTTTTCCACCTATTCTTCATTCTACTCAAAATTACTGATCTTTCAACTGTAAGCAAAGAGTGATTTATCATTGTAGCTAAAAGCAGTAGAATTAGCCCATCGTAAATTCAATGTAATCTGTTTTTCCATTACAAGCTTTGGTTCAACAGCTAATGAAAGCAGAAATCAGTACATTTGATAATTATTGTAAGGTGACATTTTAATGAGAACGTAACTTTTGGGGAACTAAAAGAGGATGTGCAGCCACAAACCCCACTAGGACGTTGAAGGCTGGGCTTATTTTCTTTCATCTGAGGCAAATAACTGCCAGAATGGTTTTATTTAAATGTATCTCAAACTGGCTGTACTTCCCATGCATGGAAAGCAAGGCAGTCCAATTCATTAAATAGAAAGAAACAGATGCCTCCATTCAGGCCAGGCATGGCTGCTAACCGGTATTTCAAGACTTGAGAAAAACATTCTTCACATGAGGGTAAACCTGGAGTACAATGTTTCTTATGACCATTTTACTGTAAATGATTCATTGAGAACTTTTCTGAGCTATACCCTTGAATGAAAAAAATAATGTTTATATACATATCCAGAATCAAATATACATAGCTACATGTTCCTACTTACATGTGCTACTTGCATCTGCTTAAGTCCTTAATCCATTTGCTATGTTTTATTTATATTGAAGTTGAATTTCTCTTCAGCTTGTGACATTAAATATCACACTGCTTAAATAAAATGTCTATATTTCTTTGTTGCTAGCCATTAATTCATCAGTGTCCTTAATATTGTGTGCTCATTGAAGTATTCTACAATTCAGGCTATTTCCAGACAGCAGTTACCTTCTGTTGTCAAAACCCACCACATTTCTGAAATTAATCTGTATTATAAAAGCACATACACAGTTTTGGTGTTATAGTAAAAACAGAAAAGAAGACTCAAAGAAAGGAGCCTTGGTTCCTCCAAAGCAGTGGGACAGTAACCCTGCAGAAAGTGTGCCTCTGTCCCTTGTGTTCCATGGTGGGCGGAATCCCTGTGAGCCTGAGTGGGATAGTGCAGACATTTGCAGATGACACCAAGTTGGGCATGAGTGTTGATCTGCTTGAGGGCAGGATGGCTCTTCAGAGACATCTTGACAGAGAGGATTGATTGGCAAAGGCCAGTTGTACGAGGTTCAACAAAGCCAACTGCCGGGTCCTGCAATACTACAGGCTTGGGGCAGAGTGGCTGGAAAGCTTCCCGACAGAAAAGGACCTGGGGATGTTGGTTGACAGACGCATGAACATGAGCCAGCAGTGTGCCTGGCTGATCAAGAAGGCCAATAGCATCCTGGCCTGTGTCAGAAAGTGTGTGGCCAGTAGGACCAAGGAAGTGATTGTCCCCTTGTACTTGGCACTGATGAGTCTGTACCTCCAATAATGTGTTCTGTTCCGGTGAAGGGTTTAGAAGACGAGTGTTAGGAGAAACGGCTGAGTGAACTGGAGTTGTTCAGCCTGGCAAAAGTGAGGCTCAGGGTAAACTATTGCTCTCTAACAATACCTGAAATGAGGTTGTAGTAAGGTGGATGTTAGTCTTTTCTTTCAAGTAACAAGTGTCAGAACAACAGGAAATGGACCCAAGTTATACCAGGGGAGATTTAGATTAGGTATCAGGAAAAAAAATATTCACTGAAAGAGTTATTGAGCATCGAAACAGGCTGCTCAGGGAATGGGTTGAGTCATCATCTCTGGAAGTATTAAAAAACCCTTTGTAGCTGTGGCACTTAGGGATGTGGTTAAGTGGTGAATGTGGCAGTGCTGGGTTAATGTTTGGACCTGATGATCTTAAAGGTCTTTTCCAACCTAAACAATTCCACGATTCTGTGTTGTGTGATGTACAGTTTCTCTAGCCAGTGGTGAGCTGGGTCAGCAGTGTCCTCATGGAGCTGAGAAGCATCATAATTTCCATTCCAAACCAAGGGTTCCTAATTTCCAAATTCTTGGCCTAAAGGATGAGTTTAAAATATTAGTAAAAATGTGAACTTGCCTATATTTTTGTGTATGAGGGTTACTGGTTAGTGAAATCTGTAAACCCAAACAGGCCGGCACTGAAGCCTCATCTTGCCATCTTCAGTCCAGTGAGATCTTGTGTGCTGACACACAGTAAGCCTGATCAACCCAGGCTGCTTTCTACTAACAGACAAGTGCAAAGCAGATGCTGTGAGGCCAAGGGCCTTGCTTAGCAAGTACTGGCTGGGATAACTTCACGAGGTGTGAAAGACCAAGCATTCCAGCTCTGTGGGTTGCGAGGATGTAGTTGGTTGTCACCTCAGCTGACCAGGCTTAACTACCTAGGTTGTCCCTTTCAGCTCTGTGCCAACATACTTATTGTTGTCCTTTTGAACAAGGAAATACTCTACTTTTGTTTCAAGGAAATAAAGGTGCAGATACTTTTCAAGAACTCTGCACACACCCCACTGCTCCATAAGAAGTTGTGTCCTTTCTCATGCCCAGCTTTAGCATAACCAGCCTTGGTGCAGAAATGAGGTTGGAGCTACAAGCATAAGCCTCAGAAGTGGAGGGTTATGCTTAAGTGGTGGTAGGCTTGTGACTCGGCCCAATAACTAGGAATGTCAGCAGGAGATTTCTACTGTTTAGAAAAGAGACATGTCTCTGAAGGAAGTTTTCAATAGTTGTAGTGTTTGAGAAGACAAAATTAAGACCAGATTTCTGTGACAAACTAGGTCTAAATTGGCAAAGATATTTTAAAATGTACATTTATGTGATACATATGTTTGCTTCTGAATGAAAACTAGGACAGAAAAAAATGAGTAACCTGCAGTGATGAAAATTAAGTTTAGAAAGGCTTGTTGACTCAAACGTATCCTATTTTAAATAACAGTGTTAATCTTAAGGTTTGCAATTATAAGAAAGAAGAACAAAAGTCTTTGTGAACATTATATTCAAATGTGAGTAATTGAAGAAATGAGAACATTCTGTCCCTTGGTGGAACTGCGTGAGCTTTATAATACTTGCTCAAATTTAGATAACATAACAAACTGAATGCAGCTAGTGTTGCAGTTAGCATGAAGCATTATTTTCAAAATCAAAAGGACAATTATGAATGAAGAAAAGAATAAAATTACATAGTGCCATTTTATTGTAGTATCAAAATAGAATCGATGAAGCAAAGTCAGAATTTAAAAGAAATCTGGATAGCTGTTATTTATGTTGGCTGGATATTCGTAAGGGTGCCTGACAGAAATGGAATTCCAGAAATGCTCTTGATAATGTTATTTGCAAAGTGCAGTTCCCTGTACTGAGATTTGTACTATGAGTTTTGCATATAAAAAGACACTCTCTAAAATGATAGGAACTTCTATGCCTTTCCAAATAGTCACACAGCAAGAAATTATAAAGTAAAAGCCAGAAAAGTCTTTCTTGGCCTCCTAGTCTAGGTCACTTGTCTCTGATAGTTATTTCTTACCATGTGTTCCCTGATGAATTTTTCAGCCTAGATTTGAATTCTCAAGTGATGGTACTCACACAGTTTTCCTTGTAAGATAGCCTCAGAGCTTAGGTTCACTATGGATCAAGGAAATGTCATCAGTGCCCTGATTTGTCACACAATGACAGAGGTTCCAAGATACTCTATTTTGGGACATAAATGCTCTATCACTGTAGCTGCAAAATGTCAAGAGCTTTTAAAAATAATCTTTAGAGGACCCATTATTTTCTCAGCACACTCTAATTCAGTGACCATGCCACACATATACTCTGCTTGAGTCACCTCCAGAGCTGTAGGTGGGAAGGAAAGACTGTGACCTTGCTGTGGGACACGGGCGTAAATGTTGACTACTGATCCTTCAATGCCCAGCAAGGCTCAGTGCCTTTCTAACACAAGGAAATTCTGCTAATAGACATGCAGGGTCTCTGACAGTTTGTTAGATCTTCCTTGCAGTCACTTTGGTTTCTGACAGTGTCAGTGCTTTGAAGTTCTGGGAAGAAATTGAAGCCTACAGCTGACTTTGGACAGAGCACCAGCAACTGCACTACTGTGGCTAAGGAAGTCAAGTATGGGGAAGGTTATGCTGCTCTACAGCTCTTGGGGAAAGAGAAACAATTTCAACTTTAATTCATAGCATGCCAGCATAACTGGGAGAATCCCTATGTAGTCTTGGAAATACTGTTACTTTTTGAAGAGTGCTTCAAGTGTAAGGGCTTAGATATGAGATCCTGTAGGCGAAATTTCACACTCTGCAAGAAGCTGCAGAACAAAATAAGTTGTGACTGTAAAAGCCAGACTCCAACTGTGGATAAATAAAGGATAGTCAAATCAGGAAAGGCAAAATGACAAAGTGGACCTTGTGGGACCTCCACAGAAGGTTTAACAAGGAGACTACCATCTACCATAATGCAGCTAAAATTTGGAACAAAAAAGAAGAATGAGAATGTAGTATTTTTGGAGGTACTGGAAACTTTTCTTGGCTGTAGGACCAGCTAAGGTTAAAGAAAATGGTCATGAACATGAAACAAAACCTGCAACAGCCTGACTAATTATAATTCCTGAATGAAATAGGCAGGTTTTAGCTGTGCTCAGAAAGGTTTAAAAACTCATCTACAGGATGCAAGGAGTCCATAAGACATCAGAACATGGTCTACAGAACAAATGCATTAAAAAAATTCTTCAAATACACTCATTCCTACACAGGCAAATAAGAAACAGAATGTAGAAACAGTTAATGACTAGTCAAATCTTCGGTCAAATTTTATGTGTTTGTTAATGACAAGCAGTGAAGTTTCACAAAGACATGGTCATCTTTGGCACAAAAATGTTGAGAATGTAAGAAAAAACTATTTCAGTGTTCAGATGAGGGAGCAGTGGAACAGGCTGCCCAGAGGGGTTGTGGAGTCTCCTTCCTCGGAAGTCTTCAAGACCCACCTGGACATGTTCCTATGTGACCTGATCTAGGTGAATCTGCTTCTGCAGGGGGGTTGGACTAGATGATCTCTAAGGATCCCTTCCAATCCTAATATTCTATGATTCTATGAAAACAGCACTTCTCCTTGATGCGTCTCATCGCTTTTTGCTTTTTGTCTTTCCTGATCAATATAATTCAGCAGCTACCTACTGTAAGGATCCATGAAGAACTTTCTTCATGGATTGAAGTGAAGCACTAGCTAAAATAAAACTGAGGCACAGCCCTACACAGTCGTGACCAAGGAATGCTCAGGAACGATCGGAAAATTGAGGCAAGAAACAACAACCAGCTCTGTTACTGTTTTCACTTCAATCTGCATGTCTCTTCCAGTAACATGACTAGTGATAATCTTGAAAACTTCATAAAGCAGCTTTGTTGGGATACTCATGCTCACCAGATGTGCCTATGAGGCCAAGAAAAGATGTGGTCTTGCATTGCTACTGCTCAGACCATGGTAGATGTAGGACATCAGGGCCCAAAGGATGACCCTCTTGGACAGAGGGGATGCTCCGTGTGACAGTCATTGCAATAGGAGTAAAGAATTTCAAACTTGAAAATTCAAAACTATAAAAAGATACTGCAAGAAAGGATTCTGTACCTTCAGCTTTGTCCTATCTCCAGCTGTCAGTATTGTATTTTTATTCTATTTCTACATCCTTCAGGCACCTGTCTAATGTTGTGAGGGACTGTGTTAATTCAAGCCCTAGATCTCTTACTCAGAAAATTTCATGTGCTGATTTAAGCACTTTGCTCAGTTACCATTAACTAAAGAGAAATCTAACTGAGCTCAAAGTACATTTGGCCTGCATGAGAAAAGGAGAAAACAAAGAATTTGAACAAGAGCTGTTGCTACTTATGTAATAGCTGCCATCTTGGGCTAAAGTAGCTCTGAAAAATTTTCCCAAGCAAAATGTAGTGTCATTTCATATCAGTACTTACATCTCCCTGTGGCTTGAGGGGAGATATAAAAAAAAAGTTGAATATTTCCTTCATTCTCAGCCTTCCAAATGATGCATAGCACTGTGAAACTATCTGACAAGACAAGTTATCGTGTCACTCAGTTTATGGCAAAAATGTGATTAACTTTATATCTGTGTAGAGTTGCATTTCTTACCTGAATGCAGAGATGAAAAGGTGGCAGAGGGTAATGCAGCCAAAGACATCAATAAAATCCCACTGACATAATCACTCCATATAAGAAAGAATTCTGAAGCAAAGCTTTGTGGTAGAACCTCCATTTATATTAGTAAGTAGTACAAACTGAGAGGAATGGATCTGCAAAGCAAAGCACTTGAGGCTGTGGACCTGATGTCTATCTGCATTTCAGGAAATCTTACTCTGGCCTAGCTCTAACCTTCCCTCTTGGACTGAACACCTGTGAATGGATGGAGTGCCTTAGGTGCTTCCCTGAAATAAATCTACCAGTTTAGCTCCTGTGACAAGACCTCAGTTTGTGCATCGTGACTTGACTCCTCTCCATGATGTCAACCAAGGCATTTGCAAGTGAGGACAACTGAGAGACTTCTTTTGAAACTGCAGCTCTGCCACAGACTAAAATACTGCTATAGATGCAGCCCATATAATGTGACCTGAAAAAAATTTGCGATTCCATTGACTTGAGTCACTGGACACAGGTGAACTTGATCAATTAACTGGATTTGCTTTGTTCATGAATGCTTTTTGGTTTTTGTTTTGTTTTGTTCTGTTTAATTTTTTCCTCCTCTTCTCTTTCCTTTAAAAGCTTCTAGAATGAATAACTAAAGCAAGATAATCCTGTGAAATAAATTACTGTTGTGTGAACAGGGAATTCTTCTTCAGGCAAGAGATGTATTACTGTTTGCACATTTCCAATGGAATGAGAAGAGATTTGTTTCACTGCATCTATTGATAATTGAGTGGTTTGGTTCAGAGAATCTCCTCAAGCAGAAATTATGCCCAATGAACTATGAGATGAAACTGGCTAAGGAATAAGTGCCTAAATTTTCTACTTCACCTTCTTCCCTTATTGTTTAGAAAAATGAGGATTGGGTACCAGAGCTTACTATTATATATATGTTTATCGTAATTGGGACAACCTTCTGTCATAGCTTTATGAATTCAGAAATGGATCTGAGGTACTTTCCAAAATGAAGGAGTCAGTGTTTGTTATGCTGTTGCCCATTCTGATATTTTTGGCCATCTGAATCATGTAAACATGGAGAGAAGGATTCAGAATGAAATTACTATTGTGGAGGTAACAGATAGTTATGGGAACACTGAGTAAATTCCCATTTTTTGCTGACTGCAAAATGGAAACCTGTCAATGACAGCAGATTCTAATCACTTTTCCAAACTGGAAGATCACTTGGAGACTAATTTAAACCTGAACAGGTTAATTTGAACAAGTAAGACAGTATGTGAATCTGCACAAAAATAGGCACTCTTCAGAGTGCAAGGTTCATATTTTAAAGAGTCATAGTATTAAAATGATGTTACCTTAACTGAGCCTATGTAACATTTATGTACTTGTACACAGGTCTGGAGACACTGACACTGGCTGGAGACACTGACAGGGATTGCCAATCAGTTGCTTCTAAAGAACTTTTAATCACAAATGACGTTAGTGTTGCAATGCTGCAGATGAATTGTTACTGACTAATATTTCATATGTAAAGTCTGGGCCAGGATTCAGAAGTGAGTGTATGTTACTCTGTAACAATGCCTGGGGGGCCATGGGGTTTATGATTCCTGCTTCATGTGTCCTATGTAGGTCTACACAAGGGCCTGGATTCTATATGGTCACTCAGTTAAATTTAACAGCTTTCCAATATGTGTTTATATTCAAACTCTGATACCCTTTGAATAATTCCCTACTTCTTGAAAATCAAAAGGCTTACGAATTACTACTCACCACCATATATAATTATAAATTTAAATACACACTTGCATGCACATATTTGCCTCAGGTTAATTGTAATTGCTGATAAAAACCATCTGATTTTAACACATAATTTGGAATCCACCTCCAAAATGACAGCTATTTACTCTCCCCATCACAAAAGCTACTGGTTGGATTGGCCTAATGTAACAGTCTCAGGAAACAGGCTGAATGTTTTTTAAGCATGGATTGAGCAATGCAGTCAGCCTTACAGTCATGTTTTCAGGTCATGGCCAAGGCAATGTGTGTAAGTAAGGAGCTGGAAGTTCAGAGAATTTGGATTTGGAAGTTAAGAAAGAAGGCATGGTGCGTTATTAAAATGTAGTTTTTGACTCAAGCTTTTCTGAAACAAAATATATGCATATGTTGTTTGAAAATGGAGTTGCTATGGTAATTTGTTATTTACCAGAGAGGAGTAATTGAACAATTTTTTTTTTGTAACTGGTTTATGAACAAGTCACACCTGTTCCTGAGTGGGTTTAAATTACTCACCCTTCTTTTCTATGCCAAACTTTTCATGTTCAATTGCTTTGCTATTTCAGATTCCATACACACCTTTCACTGATGACTGATGCCACTTCTCATTTGGAACAGTCACTTTTTCTAGTCAAGAACATAAAGGATAAAACCCCTGTATTTTATATTTAGAATCTCTACATATAAATTGATAAAACCTATGCATTGATCATGTCTTTGCATGTATATGAAATGTATATATCTAGGTATATGTATATACACATCTGTATTTCATTGAAACTCAAGTAAGCTCTACTCTTTATTAGAATGCAGAGATTTAATATTTATCAATTTTGCCTCTGCTCATGCCAAAACAATTCTCTGAATAGACGAGAAATTGGATCCACAGAAGAGACTCTATAAAGTGAAATTGTTTCCAAAATTAATTGATTTTCAACTTAGCACAGTGTGATGTGCACTAAGCCAGGTGAAGAGAAATACAGAGAGATAAATGTCATACCTGCTGAATTATAGCAGCTTGAAAGCTTCCTCTGTCATTTAGTGAATATGGAAATTTTAATCTGTTTTTCTTTCTTTCTTTCTTTCTTTCTTTCTTTCTTTCTTTCTTTCTTTCTTTCGTTCTTTCGTTCTTTCTCTTTCTTTCTTTCTTTCTTTCTTTCTTTCTTTCTTTCTTTCTTTCTTTCTTTCTTTCTTTCTTTCTTTCTTTCTTTCTTTCTTTCTTTCTTTCTTTTTTTCCCTGTAGTAGTTAAGTTCCCCCTTCCCAACAGTAAGTTACACAGTGAAAAATCAGCTTACTCTGTAGCAAATTTCTTAGTAGGTTGTAAGGGTCCTTTAATATCACTTGACAAACATTTACTAGAAGGAAGAAAAAAGATCAGCAAATCATGGGCATATTATGATTTGGTCGTACCACAAATTCAATTAGATCAAAGCTTACTAGTTCCAAATGCCCATTTTTAATTTTACAGTAATGCCTCAGAGGAAAGAAATGGATACTATGGCAGGCATGTTCTGTGATGATAACTGCGATATTTAAAACTCAAAATATTCCTGATTTTAGGGCTATAATGTCAACTTTTAATTAACACATTCTGCAGGCTTTAAATATGTTTCTTTCAGCCAACACAGATTTCCTTTTGTTTTTTAGTCTCCAATTCTCTGAGTTTTGCTTCAGGTCTTTTATCACTATCAAGAAATAATAGCATCCACCACATTAAAAAGAAATTACCCGACAAAATGAAAGATTTGCTTGGCTGGGAACACGAGAGACTGTGTACAGTAGTGGGTTAGCTCTTACTATTAATTATTAATTATATTGCTGTATTCTTTGGAGGAAGAAACAAGATGTTTTAGTTGAGATGATGGGGAATTGTAGGGGCCCAAAGGTTATGGTGAGGGGGTGGACAAATGCAGAGCTTTCTCCAGAGAGACTATAAGCAACTTCAGTCTTATGCATTTAGATGTCAGATACATGCCAGGCAAGTGTTCTATGTGAAAGTATAGAAATTGGTACTCCCGAGTAGCTCAGTCCTGAGTCTCACAAATATCTCACAAATCAATGGTTCCTCTCCCAGTTGGCCTGTGCCACATAGACCAGCTCCTCTTTCAGATACGGGTATGCCAGAGAGCAATTTCCCTACATCCTTTTCCTGTTGGTTTTTGTTGTTGTTGTTTTTATGGGGTTTTTTTTGGTTGTTTTTTTTGTTACTGGACTAGAGAACTATGTAAACAAACATGTTACTTGTTTGCATACAATACTGTTCTGGTACACAGGGCATATCACTGCCAGAAGGCTATCAGCCTCTGGAGAACATGCCAGATTCTCCAAGAAAAACAATTTTCTCTGTAACAGCATAAAGAGGATTCACTGATTGCCAAGAAAAAAAAAATCCTATTTCCTTCTTATTTGTTCCCACCTTTCTCCCCAGCTTCCCCTACTCTTTCTTTCACAGATGCTGCTTTCCCTTTGGGCTCATGTCCTCTTACTTTTTATCTCTTCCTTTACTTCCCAGCCCCAAAATATGGGAGGCCTATGGTGCCTCCTGATTCACAGAGTTTGAACCTCTTCCTCTCTTCTTTGGAGCACAGCCTTTCTCTTCTCAGTCTTCCTGAGAAGAATTTCCACTATACCACGGCAAATATTTTTTTCAGCCCCTCCTTCCTCCTCCACTTTTCACCCCTGCTCTTCTTGCTCTCTCTTCATCATCACAGCAACTTCAGGTTTTATGTATCTTTTGGAGGATTCCAAAGGTATCTGAAATGAATATATAGATCTGAAATTTGTATACGTCACACATTTCACTAATGACCTTCCCAAAATCCTCCTCCCTGCCCCCAGCCAGTATCTTGACAGTGTGGCTTGCAGATGGTTTGAGAGACTGTATGTTAATTAATGTTAGTAGAACCAAAAAGCTGACAAAAAGCTTAACAATTCAGCACAAAACATAATTGATTAATCATGCAAATTACCTCATATTACTTACTGTGCTCTAGTGAATTCTTCTGTAGCAAAGGCTCTCTGTCTTGGAGGCATTACTGTCCTAAAAAATAAAAGAAGAAAAAGTCCTTGTTCAGGAGCAGTGTTACAGTTTGCAGGTTTTGTATGGCTTCAGCATGAATCCCTTGCACGCTTCAGTGCAAGATTGAGATCCTGCAGTCTCATGCTCCTATTCCTGCATGAAGTGTACCAGCAGAGAGACCCATGATGTCTACGTCTGTGCACAGGATCAGGCAGTGTAAAGGCAGACAGTTTATTTGTAGCTCTGGAGAATCTCTTACTGCTTATAAGAATATGATCTTGGTGATTAGACAACAGAAAAAAAAAAAAAAAAAAATCTATGCTTCCATCCAGTGGCTGGAATTTACAGTTTGAGATGGATAAATTGGCACAGCTCCTCCTGAGCACAGGGAGTGCTCAGCGGGAGTAGAACACTGGAGCAATGGTGAAGCTTTGTCATATTTCACACATTGCAGGATGCTCCAGCTTAGCCTCGCTGAAACACTTTCTTGACAGTATCAACACTCTCCAAACTTTAAAAGAAAGAGCCTCCTCAGTCCTCCTGTCTTTATTCTGTATTTTAAAACAGCAATTCTCCTCAGATGCTTTTAGCTCTGTATAAAACACTTTCACCTCCCAAGGAAGTGTGCTCAGAATGCATGTCTTGTGGCCAATATCTCCTTCCACCTCAAAAGAAGATGACAGTGGGTTTTGGAGCAGCTTTGTCTAATGGCAACCTTCAGAAGGGTCTGGAATCAGATAGGGTCTTCTAGGTGACTTTCTCTCTAGTAACTAATCTATTTAATATCTATTAATCTATTTATATCCTAGTAGGCTGGGCTTTGTACTTTTGTTTTTGATATTTCTATTAAAGCTGACAAATACAAATACTGAAATAAGCCAAAATCTTGGAATGAAAAGAAATACAAACCAATCTGGCAAAGCAGATGCAAAGATTCATAACTTTTAATGCCCACGAGAGTGATTGCTGTCGTATCCTCCATCTGTACAATTCAGGCCCATGAAACGGACTTACTTTTCATTGACCTACAATATGTTTTCAAAGATATTTGAATATGATTTAATGGCTTCAAGTGGTGGCAATCTAATACATTACTTGATGGATTATTCCCATATCCGTGTAGTTACAATTCTGAACATCCATAGCTGCAAACAATGTAAGAAATATCACAGAATCATAGAATGGTAGGGGTTGGAAGGGACCTTTAGAGATCGTTTAGTCCAACTCCACTGCTAAAGCAGGTTCTCCTAGATCAGATCACATAGGAAAGTGTCCAGGCAGGTCTTGAAGACCTTCAAGGAAGGAGACTCCACATCCCCCCTGGGCAGCCTGTTCCAGGGCTCCATCACCCTCACAGTAAAATAGAATTTTCTTGTGTTTAAATGGAACTTTTTGTGTTCCAGTTTCATCCCATTACCCCTTGTCCTGTTGCTAACTACAATAAAAAAAAGGGATGTCCCAACCTCCTGACACCCACCATTTAGATATTGGTAAATATTAACGAGATGCCTCCTCAGTCATCTCTTCTCCAGACTAAACAGCCCCAGTTCTGGCAGCCTTTCCTTGTATGAAAGATGTTCCAGTCCCCTGATCATCTTGGTCGCCCTGTGCTGGACTCTCTCTAGAAGCTCCCTGTCCCTCTTGAGCTGAGGAGCCCAGAACTGGACACAGGACTCCAGATGAGGTCTCACCAGGGCAGAGTAGAGAGGGAGAAGAACCTCCCTTGACCTGCTGCCCACACTCTTCTTGATGCATCCCAGGATGCCATTGGCCTTCTTGGCCATGAGGGCACGTTGCTGGAAGATGTCACTATAAAAAATATTCTTCCCCTTCTACTGTTTATTAACTGATGATATCATTACATAAGGACTATATTTCTGGATTCAAGTCCTCAGTTACTGACTTACTGAAAAAATATACTATCATATAAAGTTTTCTGTGGGTGGAGAAGGGGCTTTTGTTTCACACCTGTAGTGGTATGCATTTGTTAGCCCAAAGCTAGAATTTGGAAGCAGCCTATCTCAGATATGAGCCTGATTTGGATTTCCTTTTCTGTCCTGCTCCAAAATCAAGGGAGCTTTGACACAGCTACAGCTTCAGTGCAAAGGCCCACTTCTGTCCCCTGTGTGCTGGACAAGTGGTGCAGAAGGTCCTGAGCCCATACACAGCTACCGGAGAGGATAGGAGATGTGGCAGCTGTCCCTGTGCTGAGCCCATGATGGAGTTCAGAGACAGCAGCAGCAAGTACAGTGCTGCAGCCCAGGCTCCCTACCATACTTGCAGAGCCGGCACGTGAGGCTGGGAAGAAAGCTGGTGGCTCAGCCAGAGGATGACCTCTCTGCTCTCTGCCATGGTCCTCTGCCAGCACTGCAGTACCTTTGTTAGGAAGCATGACTAATGCTGCAATTACACACTGGGATTTATCCACACTGTGAACAGACAGCTGACAATGTGAATTTCTCTCTCCAAAATCCAGTGTTGCTGGCATTTTACAGACTATAAAGTAGAATTTGTTTTTTTTCTGTTGAGGAGCTTACCATGTATGCAAGTCAGTCTAAACCAAAATACTAGGCAGAGACAAGTTCTACACATTTATCCTAGTTTTGTATGAATTTGCCAGATGTCAATGTGAGTCCATCTTGACCAATAATGCTTGTAATACTTTGGTTCTAGAGATACCAGCTTTGAGCAGAGACGTAAAACAGCCCTGACTCTTTCATTTGGCCTGTATAACATTACCCCTGCAGTTTCATTTCAGGAGTGCTTTTTTAAATTACTGCTGAGTATTAATGGACAGTGGTATATTGGCTGTCTTTTACTGATGGAAGAAATCAGTAATTTTCACAATGTAAGTTTAGTAAAAAATGATGAAATTCTACCTGAAGAAACATAGTTTTTACAAGGTATTATGTAGCATACCTGGTGTAGTTAAAGGGCTTTTGTGAGCACAGGAGTCAGTTGCTTCTGATGTGAATGGGAGTTCTTTCTATGGACTCCAGTGGATCCAGGATTTCAACCATCATTTTAAGGGTTTTATCATAGAAGGAGGTTTATTGAGCGATTTTACAGTCTTGAGGGAAGAAAATCTGTCCAACTTCCTGTCTTATTTTTACACCTATAGCTCAGACACAAGACACAGACAAAATCTATAAAAACCAAATTTCTTTTATAGGCAATGGAAAATGTGCTGAGTTGAATTTATCTTGGTTGTGTTTAATCAGCTGTTCCCGTGACTTGTCATGCACTGTCTGTGCACAGTGAGTGCATGGTCAGCCTGCTGTAAATGAACTGTACCAGCAGCAAATGTAGAGAAGACTCTTTCTTGAAATAACAATAACACTCTGCAATGTCATATTTAAAACCATGCATGGTACTTTACAGGCAAAACACATCCACAGCAAAGTGGTTGAGTTCTTTTCCATAATATTTTTACTAATCTGATCACAGCGGGACCAAATTTAAATCATTGGGCTGAAATGTTGCTTCAGGAACAGAACTTGTGAAAGGAATCGGGAGTAAAATATTCCATGAACTTGTGGTGTGCAAAAGGAAGAAAGAGGGCAGATGAAGGAACAAGTACAGAATGAGCACAGCAGAAGAAAGGCAGTCAGAAAGGGAACTAATGGAATATTAAATGCCCATAAATAGCCAGTGAAATCTCTGCTGTGTAAGGCGGCCTTACTATTGGGCTAACTCTTGAATTAAGAAACATCTGCAAAGAATTCACCAAAAGCCTGAGTATAATTATTCTCTGGCATTAGATGACTTTTGAAAAAACTGGTTTATGTCAGTCTTTGATGCAACTGCATGAAAAGTAAAAGATACCTTACACGTGATAATAACTTGTGCCTGATATCCTATTTTTTTTTTCCCTGAACATTGAGTTATGAGGTGTTCTGTGATGACTGAGGTACAAGGCAGACTAAATAAATACATAAGACCACTTGTTTGTTTTTGTTTTTTTTTTTTTCCTCATGGATACAGTTTTAAATGATGCAGAATAACTTGCTGGATCTTATAAATCCTTCCTAGCAGTTTTTGCAGTGGGTGCTGACACGATTGGATCACTGCATTCAATATGTCTACTTGGATGAAAAATAATTTTCTAGTCACATATTTTTTGTCAGATTTCTGAGGGATGTACACATTAATTTCCTTACTTTCCTGTAGTAAACTAAATTTTTTTTAGCATGCTCTGGTACAGACACTGCTGAAATGGGGTACTACTTCTAAGTCTCTAAGGTCTCTAAGTGCAGAAAGCTATTTTTTTCATTTGGAGCTTGCAGGATCTCTGTAAATAAGTGGAACAATACTAGGGTTTTATAATGGTTTCTGTATTTTCACTCATGAGGACAAATTTCCAAAGCCATAGACCAGTATATCCAGGACAACTGATCACAGCACTGAAGGGCTGAAGAGTCCCACAGCAGAGCCAGGACACTCACTGCATGTGCAGGCTGGCAGCAGGTGCCAATTCCCATGATGTGCTGGGAGGTGTGTGTTTAGGAGAGTCCACAGAAACTCTGCCAGAGAAACACAGCTGGGCAGGGCACAGAAGGGGTAGATGGAAGCTGCTTTCCAACATTGCCCAGAGAGAACTGTGAGCTTTATGTGTTTTCTTTTGGTGCCTGCTCTGCAGCAGTGGAGGTGCTCAGGTGACCCCTACCTGCTGTGCAGGCACAGCTCGTGGGCTTCAGCCCAGTATCACGTCCAAAGAAATAAATGTTTTGGAGAACTCATGACTCTGTAAGCATGATATTCTGAGATTTACCTTGGTAGATGATCTCATTGAATGCTGACTGGAATAACAATAACTCCTTTTGAACCCGAGACATGAAACAATGGCTGCCAGTGACTTGTAGTAGGTGTTTAATTTTTCTTGGCTTCCTTCAGGATGGAAGAAGCTTTCCCTTTTATAAACTACACGGTAGGTCCATCTGAAATGATTTTCCTCTTGAGAAATTGCTCTGAGGGTATTGTTTATAAGCTACTGACCTTTAAATGGCCTTCTTGTTCCATTACTGTGGTTCTTGGGTCCTTAAAGCCTCAGGTCACTTTCACTTTTAATTGTGCTTTATTATTCACCATTGTTGCAGAATGTTTCAGTCAATTTAGTGAGAAAGGAGTCTTATATTCTCCCCTTAATGGATTGAATTTGGGTCATAACAAAATGAACAATTATCCTTGCCTATTTTATTAATCTTAGTCTTGTCTCATTTATTTTTAAGTTTCGGCAGATCTCCTTTGAAGGCAGCTGTAAGCAGAGTTTATTGCAGGTTAGCAGGAGAAAGTGCTCTCTGCTGCTGTGACTGAAAGTGAGATGAGGAATGAGTATGAGATAGGGAGAATGTAATGCCACTAGGATTTTAAAATTGCATGTTTCATATATTTGTATCAGAGTCAAGTGAAAATTAATAAAGCGAAGTTTTATCTGGCATTTAATCCTGATGAAATTCTTCTGCTGTACATACGAGCTTGTTGAACAAAACCTCAGCTTGCCTTCCTTTCTTTCCAAGATTTACTAATTAGACTCTGGTTGCAAACTACTGGACCTTAGTATATATGAAATCATGCATCTTCCAATTAACAATCGTGATTATGAAACACATGAAACACGTGATAACTTCAAATGCTCCTTCTGAAATACTCTGGCAGAGCTATAAGATGCCAATCAGCTTGCTACTTGTGAGCTTTCAACATGAGAAGTGGCTAGGGTTTATTTTTAATTCTGGTTGTTCTCATTTTCTCCCACTCCATCCGAGTTCTGTCTTTCTCTTCTTACACTCTTTTTTCTTGCTTTCTTCTCCCACTCTATCCTTACTCAGCTTCTATGTCCTTCAAGTGTATTGTTCCCTGTTTTAATTTGAAATGTTACCTTGCTTCAATTGCAGGATAGTTCCTGTTTCAAACAATATGGAAACTGCACAAAAGGATTTGGCACTAGTGGGAAAAATAGGTGCTAGAAATTGCCCAGAGTTCAAAGTTTCAACCTGAAACCACTTACTTAGATGCCAATCAACTCTAAGCAGACCTGAGTCATCCTTTGAAAGTTCCCCTCTTTGCCAAAATTTTCTCCACTCTGTGCAACTTATAACCACTAAAAGCCTTAACTGGAACTACAGCCCAGAAACCAAGGATCTTTTTGTCTGCAAGTTCTTAGGCCCTGAATTGAATCAGCATTCTCCAATAATATACAGTGCATACTGCAAATATTGATTCCTCACCATATGCAGTTGTAGTTACTCTCCTTTGATACACACAGCTAAAGGCTTAGTGTTTAAACATACTAGGTTAAATATTGGAAGGTGCCTATGAAGTAGGAGACCTGACTCCTTCATCAGCACCAGTAGTTTGACACCTTTATTACCTGTTTCCTAGAAGAGTACCCAAGCAAACAGAGGCAAAAGATGAGGAACAAAATCTGTATTCCCAAATCAGTTTGTGTATTGTGTCTGTGGACCAAGGAATAGGAACTGGAATCCCATCTTTTCTCCTTTCTGTTCCTTTCCTTCAGGCAAACTTCACCAAGTTCCTTCTCATACTCCCTTTCTGACTTCATTCCTGATTAAAATGAGAAGGAGCTCTTGTAGGATGTGGTCCATCCTCCTCCATTTCTACCATTAGCAAATGTAGTGCAGGAAATTATCTTGAGAGAAGGAGTAGGAAGCAAATGAAAGAAATGACTCTAGGTTTCCCATTTCACAGCTCATGTGTGAGTGTGTATGCACCTGGATCTTACTCTGATAGCATCAGGTCAAGATTGTAGCAGGCACCATGCCCAGGGCCATGGGCACTGGGTCCCACAGTTAAGTCACAGTCTGGGAAAATCATCCAGATCTGGGATGTAGGCAGAGAACGGACCAACACTCTCATCTCACTTAGGCTGTTGCTTGACCTTTGTGCTGCTGACCAATTCCCACATAAAGAGATGCTGGATACTGACAGAAGTGCTGGATACTGTCAGAAGTGCTGGATACTGTCAGAATATGGTAGCTTTGATGCCTGATGGTGATCTAAGAAAAATAGTAAAGTGCATCGTGTTTTCAGAACTAATATTTTTTATGAAATCAGCTAGCTTAGTTGTAAAAATGTGGCATGATTTGCATGCACAAGTATCCCTGGAAGAGGAGTAGCAAATTACAAAGCTCTGTGTGTGGTGAGGACCATACAGCACCTACCTGCACTCTAGTCTAGTCAAACTGATGAAGTTATTGAAGCGTGTAAGTGGTTGTGGGATTCACCTCAATGGTAGGCATTTAGTGTCGATAATGTCTGAGATAAATCTCTGTAGATGCCCTTTAGAATGGATGGAAAATCATTTCTAGCCATTAGATTTAAATTAATTGCTCTGTAGAGCTTCCTACTCCCTTCATGCACTATGAAGGGAATGTAGATAACTGAGTCACATTAGATCATACTCTTACATTCTGCCTTTGATCCAACAAATCTCTGCCAATGTGTTTTATTTGCAGGATGACTATGTGGTGGTTGGCAAGCTGAATTTGTGGTATGTAGGCCAGATGACAGATTTTGCCAGGAATCAGGCAGGGTTGAGGGGCTCAAGTCTAATCCCAAAATGCTAAGCATCTCCTATTCTCACTGAGAGGAGTTGAGAACACTCATCCTGTTCAGGAAGTGCTTGTTATCAGTAAATGCACACTCTATAGGAACCTCTTGTAAACAATTTGCAGTTTATTGTGATAATATAGTACCCCATGCTGGAAACAGGTTAGTGCTTTAAATTCATAAACTTGAAAAAGTAGAGTCAAAGGAGTTATTTGACCCTGGTGTGCTGAAGGATATACATTAGTTGAACATGTGACATGACTAGGTGCCAATATCAAGATCTCAGAAATTGCCAGACTTAATCAAACCAGTGGTGTGTGAAGACGTATAATATGGAAGATGGGAAGCCATTGCAGGCAATTACATATTGTATAAACTTCTGTAAGGTGGCAGTTTACCTGTGTACTTACAGGAATTTTACTAACTGTTGTCCTGAAACATGAGGGTCCACAGCTAAGGTATTGTTTATTTTAATTTAGATGTGATGGTTCTCGTGTTCTCTTAACAACCATCAGGTACTTTTTTTTGTCCTCCTAAGTTGTTGGTCTCACTTATGACATCGATGCTAGTCTCCTCCTCTGGGGACATTCAAAACCCACCTGGATGAGTTCCTGTGTGACCTACTCTAGATGACCCTACTCTGGCAGGGGGATTGGACTAGATGATCTTTCGAGGTCCCTTCCAGCCTTTAAGATTGTGTGATTCTGTGAAATAAAGAAAGATACAGACCCATTTTCTGCCTTAGGGTAAGTGATGGGGCACATCTCACATTGCAGTTGGACCACGAAATGATGTCCATCCCCAGGACTGATGGCACTAACTCACTTGCATTCACGCTGCCACTTTGCAGTGGAGAGTATCTACTATACAGTGGCTTGGCTCAGTATTTCCTTAGGGCCCAAATGATGGTCCTAGGGTATGAAATTTTTTTTTCCATTTTTTTTTCCCTTTTCCTATTTTTTTCCCTACGAAAGTCTCTGAAATAATGTCAGCAATATGTCAGAGTCTATGAGAGTGGCATTTTAACAGCATGAAACTGAAGACATACATTTCATGGCCTGGAGTGCATCTAGGAATATCTGATCCTTTGAGGATATCATTGAAAGGCACAAAGAGGTAAAGTGGTGCACTGTTGTCCATACAAGAATAGCTGTACTGCCCAAAGGGAACTACTCCCAAATATTGCTTTGCAAGGAAGAGAATTGGAGCCACTGAGAGAACAAAGATCCAAGATAACGTTTAAACAATGGGAATGCCTGGCGGTCTAGTTTATGAGCAAACTGCCTGGTCCTCTTTTTGTTTAGCAGTGTAGAGATTCTCAGAGATACCTTGAAGCAGTGAATTCCAAATTCAGTTATGTTTACTAAAAATATGCATATCCTTATAGCAGCTGAACATCTGTAGATTTCATTGAATGTTCTTGGCCTCTTGTGTAATGAGGAGATAAAGCAGTGTACATGCTCTCCACACTCATCACACTGATTGTTGGTCTATAAACCTTTTCTATTTCCCCTCTTAATGAAAAACAGTTGTCAGGATTTTAGGGTGCAAAATAATTCTGGAATACAATATGTGTTATGTGCATGCAGGTGTCCAGAAAAGAGAAGTATTGGACTTCTAGGCTTTGCTGTATTTTGAATCCTGAATAGTGATTTTTTTTGGTGACTTTCCATATAAAATTTTTTCCAGCTTCCTGTTTACTTCCATTACTTGCTTTTTTAAATTTATTTATTTTTTAAGGAAATTAAATAACCATTTATGAGCCAAGGAAACTGATTTGATCACTGATCATAGAATCACAGAACGATTGGGGTTGGAAGGGACCTCTGAAGATCATCTAGTCCAATACCCCTGCAGAAGCAGGTCGACCTAGATCAGGTTGCATAGGAATGTGTCCAGGTGGGTCTTGAAGACCTCCAGAGAAGGAGACTCCATACCCTCCCTGGGCAGCCTGTGCCAGGACTCCCTCATCTTCACAGTAAAATAGTTTTTCCTTGTGTTTAAATAGAACTTTTTGTGTTCCAGCTTCATCCCATTACCCCTTGTCCTGTTGCTAGATACCATAGAAAAAAAAGATGCCCCAACCTCCTGACACTCACCATTTAGATATTTGTAAATATTAGTGAGATTCCCCCCTTAGTCTCCTCTTTTCTAGACTAAACAGCCCCAGTTCCCGCAGCCTTTCCTCATAAGGAAAGTCCCCTGATCATCTCGGTGGCCCTGCACTGGACTCTCTCCAGCACTTCCCTATCCCTCTTGAGCTGAGGAGCCCAGAACTGGACACAGGACTCCAGATGAGGCCCCACCAGGAGAGAGTAGAGGGGGAGCAGAACCTCTCTCGACCTGCTGGCCACACTCTTCTTGATGCATCCCAGGATGCCATTGGCCTTCTTGGCCATGAGGGCACATTGCTGGCTCATATTTAACTTATTATCAATCAGGACTCCCAGATATCTCTCTGCAGAGCTGCTCTTCAGCAGTTTGACACTCAGCCTGTACTGATGCATGGAGTTGTTCCTTCCCAGATGCAGGACTCTGCACTTGTCCTTGTTGAATCTCATGAGGTTCCTCTCTGTCCAGCTCTCAAGCTGATTGAGATGCCGCTGAATGGCAGCACAGCCTTCTGGTGAATCAGCCAGTGCTCCCAGTTTGGTGTCATCAGCCAACTTGCTGAAGGTACACTCTGTCCCCTCATCCAGGTTACTGATGAAGATATTGAACAAGACTGGCCCCAGAACCCATCCCTGGGGAACTCCACTGGCCACGGATGTTTTGTATTAATTTTTTAAACTACCTTGAACTAAGCAAAATATCCCAAAGTGGCTACCCAAAGTAGATCTTTTGGGGCAAAACATGAAATCCAGTTTTCATAGATACAAGCACACAACACTCCTGTGCTCTTTGAGATGTTTAATAGAATCATAGAATCATTTCAGCTGGAAGAGACCTTTGAGATCATCGAGTCCAGCCTTAGTCCTAGTCCTATGAATCAGTAGACCATTTCTCTAAGCGCAACAATGCTATGGGAAACCAGACCACTCTAGTTTGTATGCTCCCACATGAAGCTGAATGTCTAACTTGGAAGTTCCAATTTGGAAGATACAGATCCAAAGTTGTCTGGCTTTTGAATTATCTCAGACCTTATTTGATTCGCTGAAACAAAAAACTCCACTCCCATTGCTATATGCAGCCTCCCCAATGCCTTTATAGTAAACCTTGTAAAATATCCATGAAAAATGAAATGTTAATTGTTAAAACACAATGCAATGTTGGAGTGAGGTGTATCTGTAATTCACTTGACAAAAGCCTTAACCTACTTTCAAGGATGTTCTATCCTGAGATCTTCTTTATGACTTAAATGAGATTACCTTTTAAAAAATCTACTTTTATTTTATTTTGGAAATTCCCTACATATTGTCCCCTGTGGTGCAGGGTGATTGTGCTTACAGCTTAAACAAAGGACTGCACTTTAGGAAAATGGGAAGAAATAACCTGTTAAGGCTCTACGAGTGATAAGATACTGCAACGTAAAATGTCAGATTTCATGTGCTCCAGAAAATACAGTTAATTTTTAGTTAAGAATAAGATTTGTTAATGAAGGGGATCTATTTATGTATTCAGCATAACTGATGTCATCACTAGTGCTGCACAGTCAAGTTGCTGTTGCTTGAGGGAAGAGTTATATGTTTCCCCTCCGTCTCCTTTAATGATTTATAGTTTTTGTATCTTAAGTCAAAATTGAATTGCAAGTGCCTCAGAACAGAGTCCAAGATCCAAGAACTGTTTCTGTGAAGTAGATAAGACACTTGTTTGTTAAGAATGAATAAAATATATTTTTTAATATTAATTCTTCATTTGCATTATTTTTTTGTCAAAATTTGCATTTACAGAGTTGCTTTGCATTAAAAATCCGTTCTAAAAATACTTAAAAGGGAGAAGGAAAATCATATGAATTGAAAGAACAATAATAATAAAGAGTATTTAAAAATAAGAGTAAATTTATAATTACTTTAAAAATTGTGAAATGATGGAAAGGAAAACAGAGGAAAGCATAAAAGCAGAAAAGCTCCGAGTATTTTATGATGGGAGACTTCACATTGTAGTCCATTCCATGGAAATAACACAAAGCATTCAAAAGATGAAATGCAGTCATGGGAAGAATAGCAGAAAAAATTTAGTGTAACTGCTGGCCCCCACTGTGCCTTCTGACAGAGTGGTGAGATTTTGTAAAGAAAGGAGCAGATCAGTCCAGTTTAAGACAAGACTACAATAACATGGAGAAATACCATCTTCTTTGTTTTAAATTAATTCTGTCACTTTGGTGATCTCAAATCAAGTGGAAACAATTAATAAGAGCTGGGCACGAGTTTTGGGAGAAAGCCTTTTCCAGTGCATAATGCAGTCTGACAACACAGGAATATTTTTCACTTTCATATCTAGAAAATCTACTGGTTTTATCTTTGTTTCCTTGGATCTTTTGTGGATCTTTTACAAAAGTAGTCCTAAATATTGGCTCCCATGTGTAAAAACCACAAAATCAATGCTGGGCTTTTAAAGTATCTTGTGAAATTACCTGTTTACATTGCTTTTGTTTTAGTTTTATCTGTGATGTGAGATGATTTTCATTGCATGACTTGGTAACAGTGCATAAGTGCAGTGTTTATAATCTGTGAAAATCCGAATTTGTCTAATCTCAGCTAAAGACATTCAGCTCCCAGATAGTAAAACATTCACAGAATTTAATTGACCCATGTCTGATCCCTTGTTGAACTGATGGTGGCCTAGATCTTGTAGCTGAGCTTAAGATACAATTATGTGTATTCAAATTGTGTCACTTTACAACGCACCTAAGCATCTTATTTCAGATGCAGCCATATGGAATGATGATGCCAAGCCTATATAACCCAGTAACTGTAATTTTGAGAACACCAATGGCATAATAATTGTCTCAAAGCCCTCAAGAGCCATTAATTATTTGTATTTCTTTGGGGAGTTGTTTTCTACAGGACAAATAGCAGTTGGCAGAGGATTAAGCCTCAAAGACTAGTTTAATTTAGAAAAATACATTCAGATACAAATAGTATTGTAGCTGTGGATATTAAGGTGTGATATTAGTAGCAATAGCTGTGTTTTTGGAAATTCTTTTGAAGTATATGATTAAATACTAATGAAAGAAATAAAAGAGGACCACCTCATCTTTATCTCCTGAAGCATTTGTGACCATGTTTTTGTCAATCCCACTTACCAGAGAATGTAATACCAGAAAACTCATATCCCTTGTATTCATGTGGGTCAGAACTAAAAGATACAGAAGGCTGCATTTCAATCAGATGCTGATTTCTTTACCCTTTGGTATAGTAAATGATTTTGAAGACATGCAATGCAGTTTTACTTAGTTCCCAAACACTTTCTACAGCAAGTAGGCTCTGAAAGGTGTGATTGTTTTTTCTTCAAAAAAGTCAGATATTTTGCATTGAAAATCCAATATAGTGCTAAGAAATCCTCACAAGAACAGACATTGTTCACCTCTAGTTGTACTTGCAGGCTATTTTGAGGTTATCTTAGGCACATAATAAGCATTATCAGCCCATCCATCAATAAATGTCTCTGAGATCAAGACAGCAGAAATACTTTGCCCATCAGAGCATATTACAGGCCTGATAATGCACTCTGACTACAATGCTTTGTCCTTCTTGGAAGCCACATAAAAATGAAAGGAGACAAGTTAGTGCTCGAGGCCTGGAAAGAAAGGAGTTTTGATATGTAAAATACTATAGACAATAGATAGGAATCTTGAGCAAAGTATCTGTCACTTTAAACACTTCTGTATTATTGTAAGAGCCTTATGATTATGTTGGGTTTTTTGGAAGGACGTAGTGGGCATCTACTTACAGTGTATGCGTTTAATTTCAGTGATATCATGATTCTTCCTCTGTGACTTTCAGCCTTCTTGTGCACTGATCATTGATACTATATGGAGACAATGCTGACTTCGTTGTTTCAGTTTTGATTATGAGAGGCTCTGTTAACACATGCTGTAGCACAAGATAAGTTCCAGGTTCTGATATAATCGTCTTCATTTTTTTTTTTGCCAGGACAGATTTTTTAATATACATTGTTTGTCTTAACATTCAGTATTTTTTGTCCTCGGCAATATATGTCTGAAAATCAGGAATCATTTGTTCTTCACTTATCTCTGTACAAATTCATTAAAGTGTGACACTGGTATATCAACATTTTTGGATGCATTTTCAAAACATTGCCCCAAAGCATTTTACAGAATGAAGTTCAGAATTACATCCCTATTCAACACAGCAAGTGTGGCTTAGGTACGTTGCTGAGATCTGTCTATTTTTGTGGTTAAAATCGTATGTTGGCTTATATTTGTGTTAAGTGATCCCGAAATACTAGAGGTTGTAATTATGAAACAAAGAGTATATTGTCAGGCACCATATGTTGCTGTTTTTCAAATGAAAATAAGCCAAATTCTTTTCTTCTGGTGTCTTGTATCCTGAACGAGCAGCGAGAAACCCCCTTGCATTGCAGTTTAGGTTGCTTCCTATTCTGAAAGCTCACCACTACTTCTGTACAAAGGAAACTCCTGCAGCTGTTTCTTCAAAATCTCTAACTGACTTGGATCTACTTTATTTTATACCTGCTTTCTTTTACTATTGATTAACTACATCAATCATTTTATGAAGAAAAGAAGTAAACATGTCTATGTTACAAAAGTTGTCTTCATCAGAAAAAGAAACATTTAAAATCCTACTGGAGGTGCTATTTCAGAGTATAATTATAGAAATTCCAGGGAAATAGGTTTGACATTGATCTTAAATAGGCCACCTTCCATGGTGTTTGCTTTATTGAAAATGGCATTTATAGGAAGCAGCTGGCCTGGAGATCACCGTGCATGTACGCTGGAACATCCTTTTATTAGAGATCATTAGGAAAGAGAGGGGAGGATGCTGAGAACAGGAAGTGTCATAAACCATTTTGTTGCTTCTGGACTATGTCTTGGGTAACATTGTTTATGCCTTGGCTGCAATGCTGACATTTTGTGAATGCTGTCTCATTAAATAAATATAAATGTGATTACTTCTCATAGGCTGTTTGGAGTGTGCTGTAACAAGATTTTTTCCTTTCACATTATGGTATACTTCTGAAATGTATGTAATGTTTTCTCTGCCTAGTTCATCAGGAGCAAATCCAAGACTTACTTCTTAGGTCAAATAAACAGAGTACCTCCTGGAGAAGCCATCAGAGTCAGGGGGAGCAGAACCCAGCTTCTCAGGACAGCCTACTCTGTATGGAAGAAAGACTTCAATAATCTCATTGCTGCTGTCTCCAGCCTAAAACTTCTGACATCTTCATCACACTCAGGTTTTTTAGTGGGAAACTGAGGCAGGGTGAGACAGACATTTTCATGTGGTCAGAGAGTAAATCTGAAGCAGCGTAATCAGTAATGGAACAGATTCCTCTAAATGCAAGGTTAATTGTATCAGCGGCTTTGTTGACTAAACAATAATTCTTCACTTCAGTTGTTTATCAGTGATTATGAGGCAATGAGAGGCTACTGCATGCTGTGTGTATGCAGAGAATGCACAGGACAATAAACTTGTAAGTTAGATACTAACTATGTGGGACATTAGAGGCCTTGCACAACAGAGGAATAAACATATGGAAGGTAACTAACAGACACTAATTTGATTAGAAAATCAATACTTAGTGTAGTATCCTTGCACTTTAGTCAATTAAGACAATGATCAACAAAAGTCCCTGGACTGCTTACGCATGTTACATTAAACCTTTATTGGATAAAAGCCATAGCCAGGAACCAGAACTCCATTCTCCCACCTGAGCACCCTAACTTCAAGACTGAGACCATAGTCCTTTAGCCAGGTCTTTCTGGCTTGTCAATATTCCTATTTGGCTTCCCAGAAGAGTGGCTGTTGCAGCAAGAATCCCTCACCTCTTCCCCCCATCCAAATGCTCCAAACTTCTGGTGCTTTTGTGCACTGCTTTACATACAGCCCACTCCTTTACATCAACCCCACCAGACCAGAGAAGGCAGGTCTAAGATCTCAGACCCCTAGCAGGTGCATGCTCTGCCTGACAGAGTCACCCTGTGAAGTGCTAATGTTCCTCTTTCCTCTTTCAGTGGCTGTCTTCTAAAATAAGTGAGCCCTGTGCATACGAATCCTAGCCAGTACACCTGCACCCTGAGCAGAAGCATTTCATGTTGGTCTGTCTGTCCTCAAGACCCTCAAAAGAGTGGGAAATTTTTTATGGCCTACTGACTGCCTCTAGGACAGGGGTCATGAAAAGTGATGCTCTCTGGTTAAGTTGTATCCCCTGTGCTGCCTGCAAAGGGAATTGTAATGTAGATCTCTCTGTTGAGCATTACATTTATAATTTTAGTATTTCAGTCCACATTTTGGGTACCAGAAGAGGATGGATTTGTTCTTGCCCATTGTTTTATCTTTTTTCTTTTAACTTCATCTATATTACCCAATCCAGACCATTGCAGGACCTAGTGCTCCTCCTAATTTTTTTGTTTCAGATGCGGCATCCAGGTTCATTGTTCATTGCACAAATACCACGTGACACTTTCCTTTCTGCATGAAGACCCTTGTTCCCCAGCCTGTGAATAAGCAGAAACTAGGATTCTTTTCTTGCAAACTATATTTTAGTCCTTCAAGATCTTTATAATCTGACTATATACTGGCTATATTAATAAAGTAATTAGATATCAAATTTCAGTTCATGTTCTCCGTTTCCTTAATGTGATTGGACAATATTTTATTTCCTGATTTAAAATATTGCTTCTGGATGTCAGGATCCTTAAAAAAAGTTTGATAATTGCAGAATGGTGGACAAATCAATGATATGAAACCAAGTGTGCATTTTACACATTAGCTGAGAGCTGTAGCACTCTGACCTCATTCATGCTCAGTTTTATGCTGCTACCCTTTCACTGATGTAATGAAGTTAATTCATATTTATATGACTGTGCAGGGCAGAGCACAGAGAAGGAATAGATGTCTCCATGCAACTCTGACTGTGGATGAGTGCATGAGGTGAAGGTGGGCATTGCTACACCCCTGTGTATCTGAAACCCAAAAGGTGCCTATGTCCCGATACCCAGAGGATCCCTGGGCAGGAGCTCCCAGTGTGTTCCTGAGCTGAACCCTGCCCCATGAGCTAGGGTCCCCTGGGCTGGTAGGAGTGGGAGAAGGAAGAAGAAGACCTTCACCACTCCTTGCCTGGTGTTTTCCTAAATTAGAATGACATGATGATTTTCCTTCACCTATTTTACACCTTCAAGCCAATTGTAAAAAGGCTTTAAAATGAAAGTGAAAGACAAACACTTGAGTATTTTGGAAAATTTAAAAAAAAACCCCAAACATTTCCCTCCATTTTATGCCACACTATGCCTTCGGATTAATATTGTTCATTATAGTGGTAGCAATTGTTTATCCAGGACAGTGACTGTGGTCCAGGTGTCTCTCAAAAATTTATACCTGGGTGAAAATAAATTGATTTGGTCTCTGAGTTTCTTATACTTTATCCCAAGCATGGATGGAACTTGATCAGTTTGTGGCTTTTTGTAGCTTAATATGATTAATTTAATTCAATAAATTCCATAAAGAACCTTGATGTTTCTTGACTGTGAGTTTTATTTTACTCAATGCATTTCTTCCACCTTAGAAGTAGTGCCAGAATTAGGCGCTTCATTACCCCAGCTGATGTTGCAAAACACATTTATGTATTGGTGACTAACAGGTCCTTTTCTGCTGTTTGATGTGTGCACTGAGGGTAACAACAACATTGTTGAACTGAAAGTGTGCATGCTGGAGACGTTGTTAGTGTTTGGTGTCAATGAGAAATGTGATGCTACTGGGTAATCCCTTAAGGCTACTCCTGTATGGGATGAAGCCAGCTACTTAATGTGCTACTTGTTTGTCCACTGTCATGGAAGACTCTTGAAGAACCCTAAATGCATCCTAACACATCTTTTGTAGAAGAGTTTTTATTACGTTATCTCAGTTAATATTTGTATAGTGCTGATAGCATCCTGTGTGCCTCACAGAAATAAAGACGAAGTCTGTGCCTTGAAGAGCTTGTAAATCAGCATCTCCACATGTCTCAGCAGTCTATGATTGTAAATTGCAAGGACAGCTCTTTAAAAAAAAGCAATAAGATGATAAAGGGCAGTGTACCAAATGGCATGCAGTGAAACCAAGGGGTAGTAGCCATTAAGCTTGTGATTTGCCAGTTCTGCTATTGCTGTATGAATGCAAAAAAATTATTTCTACTGTTTTAATGTTAGACATTTTGCATGCATCTTGTCCCAGAAGGAAGCAATAGTAGTAGCTTGTGGAAGGCAGGGCCAAGTAAAAGATTCTTGCAGACAAATCAGTGTAGAAACCTGAAAAAACATTACCATTGCTGCCTCATTCCTAGGATACAGAATCTAAGCTTATGACCAGAAATTTGTCAAGAATTTGCTGTTGTTTAAAAATACTTATTTATGCTAAATGAGAGCCAGAGAAGACATCTCCACTTTTCAGAACCTTCTGTTTTCTCAGTAGAAGCTTCTTTATTTTCAGTGGATACAAAATGCTTCTTACTGTTGTAACTGGGACTGCAGGCAGACCCCTCTCTTTGGATTTGTTTGCAAAGCTCTTGTAAAAATTTTCAGTGTTTTTTTCCGACCCTTGCACTAATGGCATATAAGAAAATGGAAAATAGAGATGAGCATAAGGATGGAAAATTTCTGAGTTGTAGTGATTTGATTTCTTCTACTATTTGTTTCCCAGACTGTAAGATCTGGAAAATTTCCAAGGAAAATACCACTTACTTGGTATCAGTTTGGTCTCAGATGCGATGGTACACAAATCAGGTGGTGCTATAGACTGAGATAATAAAAAACCTAACTCATACTTTCTTCTGCATTTTTCAGCTTGTGTGATAGCCTTTGATTTCCAGTTATTTTAAAAAGATTTGTTTTGGACGACCATCTGGATTTGCACATAGTAAAAAAATAATATTTTAAAAAATATTTTACCTCCTGATGTTTCCTTTCCTTTTTCAAATTCTAGTTAGAGTTACTGAATCTTAGTGTTATTATTGTATTTTGTGCTGTTTACTCTAGGAACATTGAAGTAAAATGTAACCAAAATGTAACAAAAATATAACAGCTCAAACATGACAGAAAAAAATACATAAACAAATATCAGGACACCTTTGCCCAAAGATCACAGTCACTTTAATAAGTGAGATGAAGGTGCTAACATCTTTGACAGCAATGTTTCTAACCAACAACACTTTGGGTAACCCAAGACATCTGGTCCTTCAAAGACTCCCAAATTCTGCTCTCAGTTGCACCTCTCCTTGTTCTGGAATGAACTTCATCTATTCACCCATTTGCTTGTTCTTGAATGTGCTTCACCTGTCCGCCACCCATGTGCTGTGTGCCCAGGCTTCCATACCTGCACACAGGAGAGATGGGCATTTACAGTGCCCTGCTACTTCCATTACTATGGGGCAAGTAATTCTGGATCTTGCTTAGCTTAGCCACTCATGAGTCGGGTATCCAATCTGACCGAGAGGTCTCTCTAGTTACCGGAGAGAGGTGGAAGAGATGGAAGGGATGGGAAGCTGGCACAGGATACTGTTTCATCTGAAAAGGCATATCTCTGAGGTAGGTAAAATAAATTGTAACACTTTCTTTCTTTCCACTGTGCTTTGGAGGAACTGGAATGACTCTTTTAGATCTCAAGCCCCATTTTTTACATGACTAAAGTTACATGGGAGAACCCTACTTTTTTGTTTGTTTTCTCAGATGGTAAATTTTTCACAAGGAAAAGTACTGCTATCCACCCACTGGGGGAGTGAATAGTATGATGCCATTTAATTTCAGATGAGACCTATAAATGACTAAAAAAAAAAAAAAACTCTCTTTTCTTTTCTTTTCTTTTCTTTTCTTTTCTTTTCTTTTCTTTTCTTTTCTTTTCTTTTCTTTTCTTTTCTTTTCTTTTCTTTTCTTTTCTTTTCTTTTCTTTTCTTTTCTTTTCTTTTCTTTTCTTTTCTTTTCTTTTCTTTTCTTTTCTTTTCTTTTCTTTTCTTTTCTTTTCTTTTCTTTTCTCTTCTCTTCTTTTCTTTTCTCTTCTTTTCTTTTCTTTTCTCTTCTTTTCTTTCAGATTCTTTAAGGTTTTTGTGAGCTTTAGAATGTGGATTTTAAAATATCATGTTTCTGTATGGCACCAAATACTTACAGAATGAACAACCATTGTTTTTGGGAAGACTTCTAGTACTTGGAAACAACTTAGAGGTCCAGTTGGATGCTTACATAACTGAATTCAAAATACTTGATTGATCTCTCAGGACAATTGACTTTCAGAATTTATTCCAGGTGTCTATATACAGCAACATCAGTTGCAGAATATTCATACCTGTATACCTTTTATTGGTGGATATGTTCCATCACATTTACTAAGTTGGGCAGCCCCAGAAGAGTAAATTTCCATGGAGAAGTGTCTCTAGGTATTGTTGGAGAAAGAAGCTCACAGTTCCTCCAACTTCTCCTGCTTTTCTTCTTTTCCTTTCACCTGCTGGAGGATCCTGTTGTGAAGCCTTTAGTCACTTGTGTTGGTTTATTGGTGTTTACCAAAGTTGAAAACAACTACAAATTCTTCTTCCCCTGTTACTCTTATCCTACCTCAAGTACTGTAGCACTGTTTAAGCCTGGGATCCTTACTTTGCTATTTTTTGCATTGCAGAATAGAATTGAACCATAGAATAGCCCAGGTCTGAAGATACCTACAAAGGCCATCTTGTTCAAACTTTCAGGGGAAGGGCAGAGATTATTTATCACCTTGTCTAATGACATCTTGGAAACCTCCAGCAATGGAGACTGTACCACATTCCTAGGGAGGTTTTTCCAGAGATAGATGGTTCTCACTAAAAACTTCTTTGTCATGCAGAGCTGGAGAGCAGCTCTGCAGAGAGAGACTTGGGAGTCCTGATTGATAATAAACTCACCATGAGCCAGCAATGTGACCTCGTGGCCAAGAAGGCCAATGGCATTCTGGGATGCATCAAGAAGAGTATGGCCAGCAGGTCAAGGGAGGTTCTGCTCCCCCTCTACTCTGCCCCGGTGAGGCTTCATCTGGAGTCCTGTGTCCAGTTCTGGGTTCCTCAGCTCAATAGGGATGGGGAAGTGCTGGAGAGAGTCCAGCGCAGGGTCACCAAGATGATCAGGGGACTGGAACATCTTTCATATGAGGAAAGGCTGCGGGAACTGGGGCTGTTTAGTCTGGAGGAGACTGAGGGGGGATCTTATTAACATTTACAAATATCTAAATGGTGGATGTCAGGAGGTTGGGACATCCCTTTTTTCTATTGTAGTTAGCAACAGGACAAGGGGTAATGGGATGAAGCTGGAACACAAAAAGTTCCATTTAAACATAAGAAAAAACTATTTTACTGTGAAGATGAGGGAGCCTTGGCACAGGCTGCCCAGGAGAGTTGTGGAGTCTCCTTCCTTGGAGGTCTTCAAGACCTGCCTGGACACCTTCCTATGCGACCTAATCTAGGTGGACCTGCTTCTGCAGGGATATTGGACTAGATGATCTCTAAAGGTCCCTTCCAATCCCTACCATTCTATGATTCTATGTCAAGACGAAACTTCTCACAATGCAACTTGTACACTTTGCCTCTTGTCTTTGCCATCCCCGTTGAAGCTGTCCTTTAAGTACTGGAATACTGTTATGAGTTTTCCCTTGAGTCTTCTCCACAGAGAAAAGACGTTATTCCTTCAGTCTTTCTGGACAGGGCAGGTTCTCCAGTCCTTTGATCATCTTGGTGGACCTTCTTTGGACCTTCTCCAATCTGAGTATGTCTTTCTTGTATTATGGGGACCAGAGCTGGACACAGTATTCATGGTGCAACCCAACAAGAGCTGAATGTAGTAGGATGATCCTGCAGATGACCAGGACCTGATTTGCCTTCGTTGCTGCAGATACACTGCTGACTCACGTTCAGCTTGGAGTTCATCAGAACTCCCAGGCCCCTTTCCACAAGGCTGCTCACTAGCCACATAGGTCCTGGCTTGTATTGGGTTCTTTGATTACTTCATCCTGGGTGGAGGACTTTGCACTTGTCTTCATTAAACTTCATATAGTCCTCTTACAGCCTATCCAGGTCTCTCTGTAAGATCTTTCTCACTTCTGATGTGTTCACCTCACTACCCAATTTCATGTCATCAGCAAACTTGGTAAGGATGTAGCAAACTGCCAGAACGCTGCTGCTTATGCTACCTGAATTCTCAGCTGCTTGTTTCTAGTTGATCCCACATATTTTCTAACATGCTCTCTTCACCAGTGCAAAATTTTTCAATAACAGTAGACAAAGAGGAGCATTTTGGGTGTCCTGGAGACCCCCTGGAGTTACATGGCTGGCATTTGTAACACCCGTACTCTGTGTGAACAAGAATGGCTGAATACATGTGACAATCATGGTTCTTGACGGCTGGGCAGCATCTGGAGCTTATGAGACGCTCTCAACACTTCTGCCATCACCACCTTTCTCAGCAGCAACTTTCTTCAGCAGACACAATAACATGGAAATCCATCCTTCTGCCAGACTCAGAGCTTCAGGCAAGGGAAGCAAGGATTTGAAATGAGACCTGATGCCCACCTTATGTGCTAAACCTGAAGTATATTTTTGCTGGAAAATCTCAATCTCAATACTTGTTAAATTCATCTGTTGATCAATTGGTGTTTCTATTTCCACTGCTCCTTGGCAGCTCAGATAGCTTGTGACTGACTGGTTCAGACAGCTAGGTCAAAACAAATTGTCCTAATTGCATGCAACCATTTTGCTTCTAAACTTCTACCTATGCAAGAATATTCTATGGCTAATCTCAGGTGTGGTACTTATTTGGTGATTTCCCTAATTAAACACACATGACTGCATGTTACAGTATTGGCTTTGGAAGATATTTTATTTATGGGGGTAATGACTCGGCTCCTGCTGTTCCCCCAACTCACAGAGTGCACTGGAGGCTGTATTATTGCTTGTGCTTTAGGCAGCCTTTCCCAGCAGCATCAGTGGAGTCAGCATCATTTAGCATCTTTGCCAGGTGCTCTCAGGCCTGCCCCAGGACAGGGAAGAGACAGCAGTGAGCTGAGTGAGGCTCTGTGCTTTCACAATTACATGCTTTTCCCTGGGGAAGGAAGGGGAATAGAGAGAGGATAGACAGCAAGCAGACCAAGGCATCCACTCCTGTTTTTCTCAGTTGACTTGCTGGGGAACCTTTCTAGCACAGCAGACCCAGCTCCTCACCACTCTCGGGAGAGCTGTCGTTAGCAGATTACTAAACCACAGTGTGCCTGTCTTATGGCTGGATTTATTAACAGTGTCATTTTGAGTCTCCTGAAGATCAGTCCTGTGCTCTCTCAGGAATACCTTGCATGGCTGTACAGGAAAAAAAACCCCTTCCTTTTTGTTAAGAAAGCTATTAAGTGACAATTGCAAGAAAATGCATTAAGCTACATAATTTGGAAACCTTTCCAGGAACAGTCCCTCCCCCCTGGTTACCAGTGAATACATTATTGTCAGGGAGGTAGAAACTCTTTTGGTTGTAGTGTTGAAAAAATTAATAGCTTCCTTAAGGATCTGTGACATTTTGAAACGCCAGGGCTCTGACATTCTGCAGAATATGTTCTGGAGAGTCTGAAGCTGTCCCTGTCTCTCTACCTTCACGTCCGCAGAACAAATTGATGGTGGGAGAGTTGCTCTCTGCTGATTTGGATATAAAACTTGCTCACTTAATTCCAAAGAACTAGAGATAACTCAATGACATGATGAGCAGTGACTCATGAAAACAAAATTTGGGGCCAACTAGATGGTCAGCAGGGATAATCACCTGGAATGGCTCATAAGACTTATTAGTCACAGAGGGAAGCCCACGTATATTCCTCATCCACTCTTCTGAAGTTCACATGCAGGCTACTCAGTCCTGAGTCACTGAGCTGGTTGCATATTCAGATGTAGAAGCATCACCAAATTAAGTGATATGCCCTTGAAGAACACAATTTAAAGTTAAATCAGTGTTAGAGTTTTGACTATAAAGGTGTGAAGAATGGCATAGTAATCATAAACTCCAGCCTTAAAAACACATTGCATAAACCAGATGCAGCAATTTATGTGGTAGAATCATTATAATGTAATTCTGTATTCTGTACCGTGAGGCTCAAAGAACACTAAATCTGGAACGTGTTATATTCTAGCGAAGTCATTTAACCTGTAAAATCCTGCAGTTTTGACATACTGCAAGAATTTGATTAGTATATAACCTCAAAGGTTAAAAAATGCCAAATGCCACATTAAAACTTCCTCAAATCATTAGGTCCCAAAGGTCACCGTGTTCTTTGGAGATTTAGAGTTTCACAGTTCATTTTCCTTCCTATTTTTATAAAGAGTTTCTCTACTGTGCAACAGAAGTCATTCCTTTCTTAAAATTTAATTTGATGGTCTAGATTTTATTCATCTCTTTCCATGAACTAATCTAATTCAAGAGCAATATCAACACTGATCTTTTCATTGGTGATACAAAGGTACTTCAGTGAAGCAGAGAGGCAGTACTGGACCCTATAATCAGCTGTGTTACAAGTCACATTTCTCCTGTAAATTAATGGAATTATTGGTACTTGCCACTACAACTGGAATTCATCCTTTCTTGTTACAGCCTTCAATATTTAACATCAGAGCCCACTACTTGGCCTACTACTCATAGGCTCTCCTCTAATCAGAGGAGATGTGTAGGCTCCAATGTGCATATTGTGTGGAACGTAAACTGGCTCCTCAAGGTCTGTCTGTCTCCACTCAGCAAAGAATGACTCTAAATGACTAACTTGGGTTAGATGAATCTTGCCTCTTTGTCTTTCCAGCCACATTTTCCTGCAACTTGACTCCTACAGGAAGTTTATAGTCTGCCAGGAAGTCTAGGAAGGAAAGTGCTTTACGTGGGTATGAAAAAGAACAGAGAAAGCTAATGTTTATTAAGTGCTCAATTTCTGAGGTGTGCATCACCAACTTAAATGATCAGATAATAAATCAAAGAAGTTTTTTTAAATAGAATGATCTTCTTAGGAAAAAACCCAAAGTATTCCATTTTGCTAATATTAGAGTGTTTTATAGGAAAGTGATCATAGAATTGTAGAATGGTAGGGGTTGGAAGGGACCTTTAGATATCATCTAGTCCAACCCTGCTGCAGAAGCAGATCCACTCAGATCAAGTCACACAGACTGGAGTGACACTGGCTTTTCTCCAGTCCTCAGACACCTCTCCTGTCCTCCATGATTGTTCAAAAATGATGGAGAGAAGCGTAGCAATCACATCAGCCAGCTCCCTCAGCACTCTAGGCTGCATCCCATCAGGACTCATTGACTTATGAACCTTAAGCTTGCTCAAAAACTCTTTAACCTCTTCTTTTTTTGCCCAGGGCAAGTACTCTGCTGTCCAGGCCATCCTACTATCCTTGCTGGACTGGGCTTCCCGAGGGCCAACCTTGGCCATGAAGAATGAAGCAAAGAAGGCATTCAGTAGTTTGGCCTTCTCTGCATTCTCGGTCACCAGGGCACCCTCTGTGTTCAGCAGTGGGCCCACATTCCCCCTAATCTTCCTTTTGCAGCTGATGTACCTGAAATGATTTATTTTGAGCTGTGTTTCTTTTTGGGGCTTATGTTACATGTAATATATCTATATATAATTTTCATGAATGCACATTTCACTGTTATTCAAATATTCAATATTCAAAAATTACTTGACCAACACAATTGAAATACAGCATTCTGAGTGTCTCAGAGCTTGTTGGAGGTCTCAAACTGTTTTTTGGTGTTCTATTTGGTGCTTCTATTGAGCTGTAGCCCATGCAATTGCATGCTTGTTTCCTACTCACTAGCAGGTTTTTTTTTTAAGGATAAAGTATGCATAGGTGAACAGAACTATAAAAACACAGGTGCATGCTATAACAGTAAATGCCTTGTTGATTACTTAAATCAAGACCAATTTCAGACACAGCTGCTTGGTACACTAACAAGTCTCCCTTAGCTATTGTTTTTAACAAGTTGTGAAACCTGATTAAGGAGTTTTTTTGTCCCACCTGCTAGTAAATATTGAGCATTTAATACAGCAGTTGTATGCAGAGTAATGAGAAGTTTAGTTGAAAATATCCAAATTTCTGATGTACAAATGACCTTTTTACATGGTATAAGAGAACAGAGTAAGCCGTTTGGTAGGTTTCATTTTGTGGAACTCTGGCATTTGATGTGCAGATTCATAAAGGACGAAGGAATGGAGGATCACTAGGTTATACCTAACTTAGCCACCATGATTTCACTTAATCCCAGTTTTTAAAATGAGTGCCAAGGAGAAATGTGACTGATGCTTAAGTTCTGCACAGAGGAGATTAATATAAAATATGTAAAGATCAGAATTAGTGGACATCTGGGCTGAGTCCTATCTATTTCAGAAACATCAGTGTGGCCTCAGGAAGAAGTTTTGCCTTATAGATAGCTGCTGAAGTTCCTTAGGGGAGACAATGGAATGTGGATGCAATGGTCTGGTTGATAGATTTTATTTAGAACTCTGAAAGGTTTTCAACAGATTCTCTCAAAAAAAAAAAAAAAAACCAAAAAGGTTGAAGAAAACTAAGTAATGGAATAAAAACGACAGCTTTGTGTTGCTGATTAGTTGTTTGATACTGAAAGTTAGACTAAATGGTTGGAAAGAGTATGGGCAGTGGAGGAGGGTCACTGGTGGATTCTTGTCAGTTTGAGTGGGCGTGTGGGCTGTTCAACATATTCATCAACAATCTAGAGGAAGGGATGAACAATGGCATGATAAAGGTTGCTGATCTAAAATTATTCATAGCAGGACTAACAACAAGGGCATGGGCTGAATGTGAAGACTGGCAGAAAGATCTTATAAGGCTGATTGACTAGAGAATAAAAATGGCAAGTGAAATTCAGTGTAGATAAATGAAAGTGAGACACAGAGGAAAACCCTCTAACTTTGTATATGAAATGATGGCCTTTTAGCTGACTGCTACCTCTCAAAAGTAAGATCTTGAGATTATAATAAATATTTCCATGAAAATGTCAGTCTAAGGACTCGGTAGTGGCCAAAGAAGCAGATGCAAATGTTAAGGATCATTAGAAGGACACAGAAAAAAACAGAAAATGTCATAATTCCATTGTATGAATTGGTGGCTTGCTCACGTCATAAGAATTACGTGAAACATAGGTATCATCTTCAAAATGAGATACTAGAGCTGAAAAGGATTTGGTAAAGGGTAACAAAATTGATTATGGATATTGAATAACATCCATGTGAGCACCAACTGAGGAAACCAGTCTTCAGTGCTGGGAAAGCAGCCTGTACAGGAGGGGGTAAGATGTAAGTATGTCAAGAGACATCGTGAGCGGTGTGAAGAAGGGAATAAGGCTAATGTATTCATTGGGGTTTTTTTCCAATATAAATATAGATCTATTTAATAGATATTGTACAAGGCAGGCTAAAAACAAACAAAAAAAGATGTGTTTCACCCAGTGGATAGTCAGCCTGTGAATGAAGCACTTACGGCTATTGTAGGTGCCAAAATCACAGCATTAAAAAGGAGACTGAACCAGTTCACAGAAGAGAAATACACAGACAATTCCTAATTATCTATGGCATCCAGTTCAGGGAGCTCCTGAGGTGAAAATAAGTGAAGACTTGGATTATGTCAAATGAAGACAATACTTTATTACAAAGACCCTGTTACCACAGTTAAGTACACTTCAATCAGTTAAAACATGTACAGCAGTACAGGAAATAAAGTAATGCAAGTCTTTGAAGGGAACACCAGGAGAGAGCAAGAAATGGAAGGGAAAAAATCCCAAAATGGTAAGGTGGTTGGGGAGGGAATAAATTATTTACAAGCTGAGGTGATGGGATGTGGGACAGAAGGATTTAGATCTGTTCGAGTACAAGGGCAGACAGGACTGACACGTGATTTGGAGAGAGCTGTTAAATACAGGACTGATGTGAAGGTTCTTGTTTTCAAGTCACTTTTAAGCAATGGAATGAAATACAATAGTTCTCTCAGAATTTTTCTGTCTTTATCTTCTAGGAAGTTTTTCATTCTCCTTTCTGTTCCTGCTAAGATCAACCTGGGCATGTCTATTTTGGCAAAAATACACACAGCAAGGTCAGAAGCAAGGAACAGAATTCCAAAAGAGCATGACTTGTATATTTCTCCAAGCATGTTTTGGTTCAGAATAAGGAAATAGCTTGACACCATGTGTATAGTTTTGCCAAACATACCAGCATTTCTCTTCCACGACAACAGATTAAAATGAAATTTGGAGACTTATGAACTTCAGTAGGTCTACCTATGCCTATAAGCTAAGTACAATTTTCTCCATAATGTAACAGAAAATTGCTAGGCTACCTTAATATACTCAACCTACTTTAAAAGTACTAATTTTCCCAAGCAAGTGAAATATTTTTTCTTTCATTGTTCATGTTTACTTAAGATGTGTACCTTTCACCTCCACAAACTTGATGTTATTATCTTTTTTTCCTAAAGACTGCTGAAATGTTTTATGGTGTGTAAAAAACCATATCCAGTGATTCAGGCTGTCAAAGCTACAAGTATGTGGAAAAAAATGAATCTGTGATTACATTGTCAGAAAGGTTACAGTAGATATTTGGAATAAATAGTCAAGGGGCTTCCCTATTGTTTGATGTGCAATTAAATGTGCTTACGTGCTGAAAAAAGGAAAGGTGACAGCACTGGGGAATATTGCAAGTCATACTTTTTGCCTTAATTAGTTAAAAATCTGATTCTGTGGATTTCACCCCTCATATTCTATAATTGCAAAGGGTAAAATCTCTCCCATATCTAGCAGACTACATGAAGATAGGTGGTAGCAAGAATCCCAAACTGAGAAAAATTTTTGCCACTGCTAGTAAAATAAATGTCTCAGCAAATATTTCTTTTTTTCTTCTTGCCACAAAAGGCACCTACAGATTAACAAAATATTCCCTGTTACTCATTTGTTTACACCATCAGATGTTTGCTCTGCATACTATGAAATAAAAAGACACAGAGTTCCCCAGGACAGCTTAAAGGCTAATACTTAAAGAGGAAGTTGACAACAGAAGAGTGTGTGAGTTCAGAGTTTGTGATCATAGGAAACTCTATCTGACCACAATGAGGTGCCACCTTGGCCAAAAAAGTGGTCTTCTACTGAATTTTGATTTGTAACTGCAGGAGGAGACAAATAGATTTTTTTTTTTCGTGCATATTACATTAGTAATTTACAGTTCAAAGAAGGGCACAACTCTACTGTTGCTGATGAGGGCTGCTGTAATCCTTCACCTTTGGTCTTTAAGGAGACTTGAGTATTTCAAGGGCCTGAAGGACAGTGCTGTTTCTCTGGCAGGTACCTTCATCACTTGTTAATGTAGAGTATTTTTGGTTGTGAAGTATTATTGAACTCTGATTAGTAGGTTCACATATACATTTCATCTTCTTTCTGATAAGCCTATGTGGAGCACTGCAAAGACCTGGAGAAATGAGGGAAGCAGCAGGGTGCTGCTGTTTTTACAAATCTGACTATTAGCCTTGCAAAGTACAGAAGGTGTGGCAATAAAGTTCTCTTGGAAGTCTTGCAGACCTGTGAGGAAGAGTAAAGAAGGAGGCCAAACCACAAAATAATTCTTGAAGGGCTCTGGGATGACGATATCACCTAAGGTTTGTAAAGCCAAGCGGAAAACATTTTTTTTTTCTCTACCAAACACAATGAAATGTTAATGTCTCAAGTTCTCAAGAATGCCAGAAAAGAAGTGTATTATGAGAAAAATAGTACAGAAACCAGAGGAAGCATGAGATGTATTCTTCCAAAAGACGCAAACAAGATTCAGTAATTTGCTGGCTTGTTGTGAAATTATTTTCCTCTTTTTAGATTTTAAACATATAAATGTAATTAAGGGTTTCGGTACATTTCTAATAGTTTGGTAATACTTCCTGTAATAACTGAATCTTGGCTAAACAGCCTTTTCTGTGCTTGCTTATGAGCCTCTTTCCTTGCAGAAAGAGACCACACCCACAGCTTAGTTTCACTGTCCCTCTCCACCTCTCTGAGTATCTGAGGGTCTCTCTGAAGAAAAATTTTCTCAAGAATTATGTCCATGTTGTGCATTCAGCACTGATGTAAGGAGGTACCCTTTTAGCTAAGGCACTAATACTACAATCTAATAATATTACTGAGAGCTTGAATGGCCATGTATTCGTTGTTCTAAATAATTGTGCTTATTTCCCTTGCAGACGTGCCCATGTGTCAGTAGTGCTTGGTGTCACGGCAAACCAAGAAACCTGGCAACGGTGTCCTTGGTGACAATCCCAGTGCTTGTGGTGTAGCCTAACTGGGAAGCCATGGGGACGTGGACAGGGCACTCTGTGAAGTCTACATGAGGTCTGGAGCCAGCCAGTGCACAAACATGGAGAATGGTGCCAGGAAAGTGCCAGTCAGGACTCAGTAGCCAATGTGAGTATTAAGCAGATATTCTTTATTGCAGCACTAGGCACATAGGGGATCACTTCACCAAGTGAGTGCATCGTTTAAAGCAAAACATTCTACATCTATACAGTCTAGATATGCATATCCATCACATTTCTTTGTTAGTTTCACCCATTGTCCCACCTCAGTCTCCCCTCGCTACACCTCCATGACACTTCCAGTCAGTGGTTCTCTGGGGTTGTTGATGAAGATCTGAGTCTTCCTCACAGTATATTTTTCACCTTTGACTTCCTGGTGTTTGTCCAAATCACAGGACAGGATCGCACCAGTCTTTCTCCAGGCTTGAGCAGTTGCTTACTGTGGTAGTTTGAGCCTGGCTGGATGCCAGGTGCCCACCACACCGCTCTATCCCCCACCTCCTCAGCAAGCCAGGGAAGGGGAGAAAATAAGATGAAAGTCTTGTGAGTTGAGATAAAGCAGTTTAATAAAGAAACAGCAAAGCCATGCATGCGGAAAGTGAAGTAAAAAGCAGATAAAGCTGTTACTCTCTACTTCCCATCAGCAGCGATGTCCGGCCACCTCCCGAGAAGCAGGGCTGCAGTACGCATAGCGGTTGCTTTTGGAAGGCCAGAAATGAATCTTGCCTCCCCTTCCTCTCCTCTCCCCCAGTTTATATTACTGAGCTGATGTCATATGGTATGGAATATCTCCTTGGTCACCCTGGGTCAGCTGTTCTGGTGGTGGTCCCTCCCAAGACTGTGCCCACCCACAGCTGTTCGTGAAGGTAGGGGAAGGGATGCTGGAGGGACAGCCTGATGCTGTATGAGCAGTAGTCATAATATTGATATCAACAGCAAGCACAGCACTGCAAGAGCTGCTGTGGAAAATCACTACCATATCAGACCCACTACACTTATTCATATGTCTCACTCTGATTGGTCCAAGATAAGTTCTGTAAGCTTTCTAGGTAACAACAGGAGTTGGATCTTCTCCAATGAAAGCTTCTTGACACTCTATAAGATTAGCAATTTCCTAAAGCTAGTATTGCTACAAGGTTCACAATTTTGTAAAGTGAGTACTTCTACAAGGTTAGCAACTTCTTAGAGTAAATAATTCTAATTCCTAAGAGTTACAAATGTATTCTTGCAGTTTTGTAGCTAATACATTATACTCTGTATGATGCTTCTATACATTTCTTTAAATCACTTCTATCTTCTTCTTGACCCTTGCAAATTCTTTTGCAAAACAAAATAATTCAAATTATACCTTTTCGTACAAATGTTTTGTTAAATCTCGAATCATGTACCACACTTTCAGATATATAATGATTACCAAGACCAGGCACAGCATGTTTAGTACAAAAAACACTGCTACGGGATGTAGCATTCTATTTAGAATTCCAGTAGCAGCTGGGGATCATCCAAATAGAACTTCCCACCAGTGATAATCTCCATCCTTTTTTACCCATTCTACTACTGGATGTATGTCCTGTATGTCATGGTGAATCGTAATCAGGACTCTACAAGTGTTTTCCCTTACTTTTTCTACTAAGTTTTGTAGATCAGGGTACTCTAGTAGCTTCCTGACCAGTGTTAAGTTCATACCAATTGTTGTTGGCGACAAAGTGTCGTATAACATGTATTTGCCATGTACACTCTGGTACAGAATCCTTGGTATAGAGTAGTCAAAGTCATACTTTGTCATGAAAGTCATAAAAGTAAAATTCCAAATGCATAGATTTGAATGGTTGCTAAGCGATACTTTCAGGTAATCTATTAGCAAATTATTACAAGGAGTTCTCAGAAATACACAGCCTTTTCCAATGTTCTCTAGGACAGACCCTGGATCATTATCAGAGTACATTTCAAAATGACAAACACTCTGTCCAGTGTCTAAGCAAATATTTTGGGCTCTTGGGGTATTGCCCCATATATATCCTTGTGTTCCCTTTGTTGTACAAACATCAGCATCAATAGTTTGCCATGCATGGGTGTGGTTGTTTTTAAAAGCCCAAACCTGGTGATATATCGGGTATCTTATCACACTTTCTCTTAAAATTGCTAAAGCTACAGTAGGATAAATAGTGTAGACTCTTGCTTAACGTAGAGTTAGTACAAACCAGAGATTTGGTTAGTATCTTGGTTATATGTGAAATTTACAAAGTTCTAACATGACTGGAATTTCTTTTCGAAATAGTGGCATGATCCCAGATGGCCTTTCTAACTTCTATGGGTAAAAGTCCATTTACCCCTTCTTGGGTTACTGTGGCAACTGTGGGTTGAATCCACAACTGAGCTTGAATACAGTTCAGTGCCAGGTACATGGTGTTTTGAACTGCCCCTATAGCACTGGCTAATACTTGATGGTCACCCATATATGCTCTATCAGAATCCAAAAAGAGTGTTGAAAGGATCCACTGATTAATCCCTAAACCCCCCAGATAAGGTCCCTTACTATGCCACCTGTATGCTGTTAAAGTTTCTTTATCTGTCCCTTCAGGGTCATAGATCTGTAGCTGTGCTTGATCACAGAAGTCTATATATATAAAGACATATTAATTCCAGTGAGGCTCCATTCTCCTACTAATAAATATGGCTTATTTATCCAATGATTATTCCAGCCATCACTACAAAAGCAGTTTCTGTTACCATCCTCTATTGTTCATGGGCATTGACAAGTTTGTGATTGGACCTTTCAATTACAAGAGTTGTTACTAATCATGATTACGGTCTTCTCATTTTTCAATATTTGAAGATCAGATTTGAGTCTGTCATCATATGAAGAATTTTCAAATTGGCAATTTTTCCAAAATTGTGGCCATGTATTATTGTCACAATTCCAATTAGTAACCACTATTCTGTCTCATGATTCCCTTGGGTAGTGCTATAAGTATCCAACAGTCTTTTATTTTAGTTTCATTAACCCATTTTGTAGAGTCTTAAAGTGAATGTTCCATTTGCAAGCAACAACAGTGCTTACAATAAGCGTACAAACAACTATGTTATCATTTTAACTTAAGTGTTCCCAAGTGTTCAGATGCTTTTTTTTAGCTATATTTTTTACTTGAGAGTAGTGAATCAAAGCTGGTTGTTCTCTGATTTTGATTGCAGTAAAAGTTGTCAACAACATCTAGATGTTATTTCCACTTTTCTCCAGTGGGCCACCTGAAAAATTCTTAATATAAATCCAATCTTCCGGGTTAAAAAGGTGGATAAGGTGATGCAAACCCTTAGCCCTGGTTCCTAATACATTTTTACTGATTTATTCCAATTGTTTTCCTAAGGAGACAATATAATTCTACAGATAAGAGTCTCCTGACTGATTTAAATCTTCTCCTTTATATTCAGTTTGATATGGTTGATATGGTTTGATATTTCAAAAGGGCTTAGATTTTCTTTAGCCATTGGTTTTATACATATCCTGAGCAAGGCTATGGGCAATGCTTGATACCAGTACAAATGTACTGAATTAAAGAAATGTATAGAAGCATCATACAGGGCATAATATATTAGATAGTAAACTGCAAGAAAACATTTGTAACTCTTAAGTATTTCAAATATTTTTATAAGAAGTTGCTAACCTTGTAGAAGTACTCACTTTACAAAATTGTGAACCTTGTAGCAATACTAGCTTTAGGAAATTGTTAATCTTGTAGAGTGTCAAGAAGCCTTCATTGCAGAAGATCTAACTCCTGTTGTTATGTTGTTACCTAGGAAGCTTACAGAACTTATCTTGGACCAATCAGAGTGAGACAAATGAATAAGCAACTGCTCAAGCCTGGAGAAAGACTGGTGTAATCCTGTCCTGTGGTACGGATAAACACCAGGAAGTCAAAGGTGAAAAGTACATGGTGAGGAAGACTCAGATCTTCATACTCAACAACCCCAGACAACCACTGAAAGGAGACATGACTGAGGTGTAACCTGGGCAGACTGAGGCAGATCAATGGGTGAAACTAATGAAGAAATGTAATGGTATGCATATCTGGACTGTATCGATGCAGAAAGTTTTGCTTTAAACGATGCACACACTTGGTGGAGTGATCCCCTGTGTGCCCAGTGCTGCAATAAGGAATACCTGCTTAGTAGACACATTGGCTGCTGAGTTCTGACTGGCACTTTCCCATCATCAAGAGGACACCTGCGTTTGGGGTCACTCAGTGATGCTGCTGCTTGTGTTTCATGCACACTACTCTTGCAAACTAAATGTAAACCCAGAAATATTGTTGCTGGAGTTTCCCTAGAACACGAGAAACCCCAAGGAGCCAAACCAGAGGATAAGCTGTAATCTTATGGCACAATTTTAATGAGACTGAGAATTAAAAAAAAGACATAATTGCTGAGAGATTTGAGTTTTGTCTACTATAGGAAACTTTGACTATGTTTCCATCATATTTTTCATTCTTACAGCGTTTCAAATTGTGTCATGTCATGAAGATATTCAAGTTTCCTTGGAATATTTACCTCTTAGAGTTTTGAGGAAAGTCCTGATATTACAACTTCTGAGCTCAGTAAAAGCTGAAAACACAAAAAAGCTTACAAAAACCTCAAAACCAAACATTTTAAAAATTTGTATCTTAGCAATTCTAAAACAATTACCTGATTTTTAATCCTGACTCAATGGCTTTGAACACATGGCTTTGGCTATAATGATTCCTTCATCTGTAAAACTGGAATAAATATAATTAACTGCCTCAAAGCAATGCTGGGAAGTCAATCACTTGGAAGAACATAGGAGATGGAAGTTACTATATGCCTGTAAAGTATTAGTGTTATTAGTTACAACATCTTGAGCAATTAAAATAGATGTTTTGCTAAACTCAGGCTTTTAACTAACAACAGAGCATAAAGTACATTTTTGCTTTAGGTGAAATACCCCAGAGGAAAGCTTAAATCTATATTTACTGTCCAACAGAAGAGATGAGTTGGCTTGTTCAAAGCAAATTGCATTAAGCGTAGAACCCCAACAAAAACATCAATTACTCTGTTAGCCCTTATGCACTCAGCTTGAGGTTGTTCACCAATCATGTGGGAACAATTAGCTTTATGGATTATTGATTATATTCAACCCTTAGGCAGCTGTGGGCCTCAGAAGGCAATTTGTGGTTGTAAAATTGGTAAATTTTGTAGGCTCTTTCAAGAAACTTCCTGAATAATTTGAGAATGTATTAATCAACCTCTAGGGTCAGTTACCACTAGTAATCAGACTAGATGGATAATTTGATTAATTAGAGATTCTTTAGGACATAAATAGGTACAGTAATAACATTTGGTAACCTAAAAATACAAGATATTGACACTAAGGTCTAACTGATGTCTATATATAAGGAAAGTAAATTGTAAATATGTTGAAACTGGTGGTTGGAAACAGCCATTGTTTACTCCAGGGACTGCCAGAGGGAAGGAAAGGATGGTACATTTTTCTGCTGATGACTGCCTCACTGGAGTATACCAACAGCAGAGTTTCCTCAGTCATTTCTGAACAATAAAGATCTTTTATATTTCCAAAGTTGAACTGACTAAAGTCCCTTCTCTTTCTAGATGATACTACTTAAATATGATATATTTACAGAATAAAAAGACAAAATTGCATGGACAAAATTTATATGCCATTGCACAGTTGTGTTACTAAGTATTGACCTAACAACAGAAAAAAATGCAGAATAATGAATGACAGTAAAGATAGATTTAGATCTAGAGTCTTAGTTTTTTCAAACACAACTAATTTTGGCTGAGCCTGTTTTTGTTAGACAGATGACCATATCTTGCACATTAGATTTCATCATTCCTATCTCAGAGAAATTAATATCTAAAAATACAACTGTGGCTCATTCTTAATTAATGATTTCTGGAAATGTAAACTGAACTCCTAATGCTGTATGAAGTGTATGTCCAAAAAAATGTGTTTACATATAGCCAGTTTCAAACTCCTGCTACGTTATGTCTTGAACCAGAACCTTACCCAGTATGTATGAGACTTTATCCATGAGACAATCATGTCTGGCATATATGTTCCTTCAATTTCTGGACATTTGAAACTGGATTTGTGTTGTATTTTTAAGAAAGAAACAGAAAGAATGACCAGTTTTTATATAGTGTTGCTTTATACATTTGGTAAATATTTACTGCTAATAGAAATATGCAAACCAATATTTTACAAACATCTATCGAGAGAGTGGAAAACTTTTATGAAGACAATGAGTTAGTGAAAAATGTTCTCCTGTCCTCTGGGAAACTTTTCTAGACATGTGTGAGAGATGGGCACTTCGGATTTTTACATGACTGTCAACTGTACATCACAGCAGTGGAGTTTCTGGAAGGTACTAAATTATTCTCCTTTGCTAGGGATTGGAAATACCTTGAGGTATACTTAAGTGATGTGAGACAGTAGTTTATGCTTACACTGCCATCACTTTTGTCTTAATATAGAAGGTGAAAACACAGCAATGAATTATAATAGATACTTTTGATCATGCTTCAGGAAAAGTCTCAACAGAATTAAGGAAAGGCACCGATCCAGAGCCCCTTGGCTGGTACAGACAGAGTTGGAGGTGGCAGGGGTTGCAGCTCTGGCCAGGTCCCACAGCTGAGCATGAGCTGAAAGCAGTTCCCAGGGGAATGGGCTGGCCCTGGCACCAGTGTCAGCCATGTCAGTGGATGCCACTTGAGTAACTGATGCTGAAAATCTGCAGATTGAGATTTAGAGGACTACTAACATGGAGACAAAGTAGTATCATGAATATCTTACATCTATCCTGCATCACAATGAGCTGAAATTCATCCTGAGATCAGGATAGCTCATGAAAGGTTTGTGTAGCCCAGTGTTCTGTGTCCAAAAATAGTTAATAGCATCTCTCCAGTGTAAAAGTAGGACAGGCATGTTGGGTACTTCTTTAGAGATATTTTGCACAGACACTTGCATAAATCAAGCATTTACTTTCCTCTACATAACAAGCCGTTAAAGAAAGAAGAAAACTATTATCGGGGGGGGGGGGGGGGGGGGGGGGGGGAGAGTAAGGGGGAGGGAGGGGAAGGAATGAAGGAAATACATGCCTATGCTGAGCAAACCATGACTCTGTGAGCAGCCTGAGGTGTCCTTTGGCTGAGAATATTTTTAAAGGCATATGTTTTTCATGGGCCTTTCATGTGAGCTGGTGCAATTTTGTAAATTAATGGATATTATTTCCCATAAGATTCTACTGCTTATATTGACTGTATCAAAAGCTATGCACTTGTCAAAACTTCTGCTTCTCATTCAGAATGTGTTTCCAGAGTCCTTTCTTTCACAGGTCTAGAACTGAATTCTAGAGAAGATGAAGCGTCCTCTCTTATCTGTTTCTTCTGTGAAAGATAGGCTGTAAGCACACTTGGAGCAGTGGATCTCAATTGCATCCTGCCATGGCCCTGATAAATTCAGCAGCATGTGGCAGTGAAGTGGCTGACAGATCTCAAAGATAAGTAAGATAAATGCTGTGCACTTTTCCACTGCAGATCTTCATAAAAATATCAAGTTGCTCAGGCAGTGATCTGGGCCTCTTCAGAGACTTGCTGCATTTTCCTATTTGCTGCATCCGGGCCAGGCTTATTTGTAAAACTTCAGAGTTTAGGGAAAGGAAATAGTGGATCATTGTATATATTAAAAGCAGTAAGAGTGCTGCTAATAGACAGTGTTGTTACAAATAGTGGTGAACCTGGGTTCATTTACCTCCTGTAAGGATGCCAGGTATCCAGAGAACGTTTAAGGCAGCTCCAAGTAACATAGTTCTCATTTTGTCCCAAACCCTCTGCAGAAAGGCTTGTGCGGTGTTGGTCCTGGCACTACTATGCCAAGACAAACAAAATAAAAAGGAAATCAGCAGTCAGCATATAACTCCTTCTTCACCAGGCATTGCTGCTTATGCCTGTCAAGCTCCAAGCTATTAAAATTACTCAAGTGGAGAACAACACGCAGAAAGATCCTTTTATCCCCTAAGTCATATGTGAGGGTAGGCTTATCCTGGTAGTAGGATGTCATTTCAGACATCATCCCATGTCATCCTTCTACCAGGGCTGAGTCTACTAGGAAACTTAAGCCAAGACTTAGTGTCTTCAGTTTTGACAGTATAACTGAATATTGAGTGTGGATGCCTGCAAGCTTGGGCTGTACAAGTGATAGCTTATATCACTTATTTGATAGTTGCCGATGGTACACTGTGCTATTTGTGCTGTGCTACGCTATACTATCTCTGCTAAACTATCTATTCCTGGGACATTCTCTGCCACATATACACACACTAAGGTACTGTGAAAGAGGCTCTGCCATTTTCTGAATCACAATGGTAGGGCTGCGTGGGGAAGATGAAGAGCTGATCTCTTCAATGCACCATACTGTAACAGGTAGAAAATTTCATTCTCTCAAGCTGTCAGCATTTTCACAGACACTAAGTTTTACATAAGGAGGTAAAAAAAAAAACTTAATTAAGCTGAAGTAGAACATTTAAAGTGGGCTGAAGATACATCGTTTTGTGTTTGTTACATCTGCTCAGGCAGTGTTCTAAACAAACGTCGCCCTCTTTGCCAGATAGATTTTTGGTAGCGTCTTTATCTACTGATTGGAATATTTTTAGCACTTCATTTTGTAACTCACATTGCTATACAATAAAATTATAACAGTACCTCAGTGAAAAGATAACATCTTATTGCAGTAGTTTAAGCTCCAATCCATTTGAAAAAAGAAGTTTTAAGAATTCTATATGATTGATGCCTTTCAGCTATAAAATAGGTAGAGAATCATGATTCTCCTCTTTTACTATTAAACATCTTTGATATATTAGTACATTGTACATTAGTTAACATATTACTTGACGATCGTAAAACTATCATCTTTCTGTCACTATAGAAAGAGTCTCCAGAATGCTTGCTATTTCTAGCTGTGATCTGTGCTTTAATTTTACTAGCATGTTGTTATTATCCAGTGTGCCAGCTCTTTACACATTCCAGAGATGCTGAAATAGTGTAACAGAGTTTGCTTTTCTTCTGCTCATCTCGAGAAATACAACCTCCCAGTCACTCTCTGAGTTACACAGGCATTTTCCAGGCTTGTTTTCCAAAGAAGAAGCTGTCACAAGCCCACAAAGCCTCTTGTTGAGTCATTTATCATATTTGAACTGTGGATGAGTTCGAGCCCCTAGTTGAGATCAAAACTCCATCAATCTAGGAAATGTATACCCGTGCTGTAAAAGACAGTCTTTACCTAATGATTGGGCATGGTGGGCAGAAAATACAGCATCTCAGGGGCATGCTACATTTCCAGTATCAGCTAGCCCTGGGAAGAGTCACTGGTGGCTCACATCAGGCATTTCCAAGCTGAAGGTGAGCTGCTTCCTCACTTCCTACCAACTCCTCACCATGAGGGAATGCATACCCTTTCCCTCTGCTGAGCTCACTGAGCTCTCACAGAGAAGGACAGATGGTAAAGGGTAGGAGATGCAATTCGAACTGCACTGCTACACCTGCTATATTTCAGGCAGATGAGGTTTACCAATAACTTGAGGTTTTGCTGTGATTCTTACAGTAAATTCCCCACATCAGACTGAGTCCTTCTAGCAAAGCCTTGGGCACCAAGACATGAGATGATGTGTCCCAAACCACCAGGTAAGACCACTTGCTACTGTCAGCGTCAGACTTGTTACTGTCTTTTTCAGGTAGTACGGAGAGTTTCACAGCCCTACCCTTCTGCAATGCTTTACCTGGCACAGCCAGGCACGTTGTCTATGGCACTGGCACAGCAGAGTGAAGGCAAAAGGGTCCATCAAATGACACTATTTGGCTAGTGTTGTGAGTAATTACAAAGGCCAGGAATCTGTGGGGAACAAAGTTGTTCACCTGGACATGGGATCTGAGCTCAAAGAGCAGACAGGACATTGTCCCAGGTACCTCCTTCATACCTATCCTTTGAGTGGGAGAAGGAATTAGAATTTCTCAACTGTAGTCCAAAAAGCAGGATTGATCATGTATCCAGCAGGGCTGTTTGGGCAGATCTGTAACAGTTTGTGGCATCTAGAACAAAGACAAATAGGAAAAGTACTGTCTTTTAATATATGCAGAGGTTGTGCCTGAGTAGTAACATTGAGGAAAACATGTCATAAAGCAACTACCTAAGAGCTTCTTCACTGTGCCGGATCCCATTAGTTTTTCCCCACCATGTTTGCAATTTGAAGGTGTATTTCAGCTATTGTAACCCAATTTGCAATATGAGGGATGCAAAACACAAACCCTTCAGTTCAGTCTATGACAGAGCTAAATTTTTTTCTTGGGGATGAAGTTGTTAACTTTCATAGCTAGGTTTGACCTAAATCTGTGAAGGTCATAGCCCCTTAGAATTTCCATGTAAATCTATATATTTCACCACCTGTGGTATAACATTCTTTATTCTATAAAAAAAGACAATGACCAAAACATTTTTTGCTGGTTTAGAGTGACCTTGGAAGCAATTCACAAGTGTTGAGCACAGTTACACAGCTGCATGGTATAGCCATTAAGCAAAAAATATCTCAAAAAGAAACCATGCATTGAAACACTGTGGTCAGACATATGCAAAATAGTCAACCTTTAAAAAATTACCACCAGTAACAGGGAAATTCTTCATGATTGGTGGGCCTTGCCTGTGTCCCAAGTGATTAAAAGTCAATGGTCATGCAGTTGTGCTGTGCCATACATCATCTAAAAGGCAATTTTCCCTCCATTTGCAGGAAAGCTTCAGATTTGATTGATTACATTGCTTTTTGCTTGAATTTTATCTGTACAGATTGATGGCTACCATACTATACATGTAGTATCTGAAAAAAACAAACTAATTTTGCTGTCATTTTTTTTATGAGGAATCTTCAAGGAATATTTACATTATTTATATAATATTTACATTGTGATACATTTGGTTATGACAAACAATTTTCCTTCAAGATGTTTACTGGGTTGTGTGGCTTGGCAAATATGATTTCACTAAACAAGGAATAATTTTGTTTGTTTGCCCCAGGCTGGTTCATTTGCCAGTCGAAGGAATGCCTCACATGAAGGAACAGGTACTGTCTGATGGAGTGTGTCTGATAATTTAAGAGACAGAAGTGGAAAAAACTGCATCAGAATTGACATAATGGCTTTTTTTTACTGTCTTACACCCAGTTTGAGTTAACTGACCTAGAAAAAGTTATACCGTGTCTGCACCACTGCAAGGAACACCCTAACCTGTAGCACCTCTTTTCCAGACTTGCTGTGTGAACTCATTTGTTGGGACAGGGCATTAGAGGAGGATACAGATGCCTCTGTAGGCAGCAGGTAAGTCAGAAAAGGACAAATTTCTGAACTTCCCACTAGAAATTGCCTGTTCCATCAAACAGTTCTAGGAATCTAAAGCTTCATACTTTAATTTCCCAAAGAATGAAAGGTTTAGTTAAGCACCTGTAGTTGAAAGCTCGAGTTGAGCAAATAAGTAAGATGGTTTCAGGTTAGGTAATGTAATAATTTCAAGCTAAATGGTGGCATTTGAGGATGACTCAGGTTTTGCTGATGTCTGTTGTGCCTGCTCTGTCTGGGATGCTTACTGGAGCAAGTACCTGGAGTAAGGTGGAGAGTACCAAACCAATCTGAGCACTGTCTGCAAATAGGATACTAGTGAATCTAGGATACTAGTGTCTAGGGAAACATGATAAATCTTAATAAGTAGGACTAAGTATATAAACTTGGATTTTGGATTTTATGTGTTTGTCCATTATTCACTCAGGGAGTGCAAGCAGCAGTAACTGAGAGGAGTTTTTACTCTGTGGGAAAGCATTCAGCACCAATATTTTTGTTGTTTGTAGGTAGTGCACCATCAAAGTGGGAGGAAAGAGGCACAGGTGCTTAGCAAGCACTAATGCTTCCCTGAAGATCCTTAAAGCAGTCTGGCTCCACAGCTATTGTGGGATCATATCCCTGAGCCCCACTCACTGTTCCTTGCTCTGAGCAATTTTTTTATTTTCCTACAACATTTGTTCAGAGCGCAAGGCTGGAGGAGCAGGAATTACAGCCCCCTTCCCTCACTGGTATGTGCTTTCCGAGACAGTCCCACTGGCAACAAAAATCTGCGTTCCTCCTTGGCAAACCTTTCCCAGGTCCTCAGAAACATTCATATTGCAAGGTTTTGATTGGCTGATGCTTCAGAATAAATCAAGCTTACATTTTCCTTTTAAGTAAACATTTGAAATAAATCTCCTTGTGAACGGAGCTCAATATAAATAAGAACCAAAGGCTGAATGTCCTGCCTAGTATATCCCAATTAGCACTGGATTATTAGTCCGTTAAAATGCCAGCCTAGCAATAGCAGACTGTTTGTAACACAGCTGGGCAACTCGTTAATTGTTCTTATTAATGAAGAAAGCTTTCTCTCCTCAACTATTTCTTAATGAAATTGTGGGTTCTTCCTTGATTAGTAAATCAAATCAAACCACATTTAGACACATTTTGTGACTAGAAGAATGCAATTGAGATAGGAAAAACATCTGAGTTTCAAATACAGCTCCCAGACAATTAATATACATCCAATAGTACTAATTAAAATTATTAACACATGAAACACTGTATCTGACTGAGAGAGATTTGTTAAGAATACTGGGTCCAATATAGAAAGAGTAACAATAGGAAGTAACCTTTGACACCAACTTATGTTGTATTTATCTTGGAAAAAAAAATATTTTTCAAATAAATATTTCAACATCTCTTTATGGAATGATGTGATATAACTTCTAATAAGTGTGTGACACACCAAAGTGCTACTAAGAGACTGCTTTTTCTTGCCTCAGTCACTTAATGCAGATGATTGTTTTGTAAGATTAATACTCCTGTCACATAGCACTTGCCTCTGTCTAGTGTTATATTTGAGTATATATTCCCTTTTATTGTGTCTGTGAATCAGATGCAAATAAAATTATGGTGCCAACTAAATTTTACAAGAATAAAATAGCATCCTTAGTCACTTTTGTGGTTCCTCTGGAAGGACAATAGGGATTTTTTTCTTCCATTTTACTCATTCTATTTAGTGATGAAATAAAAAGCTGTTCCCTCACAAGGTCCTGGGCTGGAATAGAGTTGATGCAGACAGTATCCTCCCATGCTCTGCTTTTCTGGTTTCTGCTTCTGTACTGATGATGCAAGTATGCTGAGACAAGCTTGCAGCAGTTAAACAAAGAGTATATATCCATCTGTGGTTTCTGGCATTTCCTTGTGGTAACAGGGAAGGTTGTGCATTACTTGTGGCCTAAGACTGTTGGCCTCTGAAGAACACACTTTGAAAGCCGTGGTAATGGAAACCCTGGGTCATGAGAGTGCTGACAATTGGAACAACCTTTCCAAAATGTAATGGATTAGCATAGCAGGGTTTGGTAGCAGAGTTCTACAGAGGTGGCTTCTGTGACAAGTTTTTAAAAGCTTTCTGTATGCCTGATAAAGCCAGTTCCAGACGACTCCAAGAGGACCTGCTGCTGGCCAAGGCCAAGCCTATCAGCAACAGTGGTAGCACCTCTGGGATAATGAATATAAGGAGGAAATATGTGAGAGCATCAACTCTGCAGACATCAAGGTTAGCGGAAAAGGAGAGGAGGAGGTACCCAGGCATGGAGCAGAGATTCCCCTGTAGCCCAAGACGTAGCTCATGGCGAGGTCCTGCCTCTGTAGCCATGGATGTCACAGGAGAGCAGAGACCCACCTGTAGCCTGGGGAATACCCCACACTGTAGTGGGTGGATGCCCAAGGGAAGTAGGAAGCCCACACTGGAGCAGCTCGTGGCAGGACCTGTGTGCCCATGAAGAGAAGAGCCAACGCTGGAGTAGGTTTGCTGTCAGAACTTGTGACGCTGTGGGGGATCCACCTTGGAGCAGCTCATTCCTGAAGGACCGAATCCAGCAGAGATGACTTGTGCTGGAATTTTAGTCCTTCTCCCCCTGAGCAGGAAGGATAAGCAGAGCCAATGTGTGATGACCTGGCCAGTACTCTCATTCCCCTCTCCCTGTGTTGCTGGAGAGGAGGAAGGTAGAGAAAATTTGGGACAAAGTTGAGCATGGGAAGGAGAGAGGAGTAGGGGGAAAGTATTTTAAGATTTAGCTTTTATTTCTCATTATCCTATTCTGATTTGATTGGTAATGAGTTTCTTCACGTCAGGTCTGTTTTGCCCATAATGTGATGGTAACTGGTGAATCTCAATCCTTGAACCATGAGCCTTTCATTGTATTTTTTCTGCCCTGCCCAGTTGAAGGATGGTAAAATGGCTTTAGTAGGCACCTGGCATCCAGTCATGGTAAACCCACCACACAAATGTAAGTAAAAATATAAAACACAGTATGTAGGATCCCATCTTGTGTGACTGTAGTTCTAGGAGTGGTGTAGGAGGGATTATGGACAGCTGTGTTCATCATTAGTCCCATGACATACTGCCTCACTTACTTGTACCCAAAGGATGTTCTCCACAGGCCAATACAGGACCCAGATTGTAGCATGAAACTACTTGCTATATCAATCCATCACCTCTCACTCCCCACTAAGCCCTACCACTGATCCCTGTTCTGCTTCACCTTTTCTGTCAAAAAATTGCTGGTGTAGTAGCATCTCTGGGATGCTGGAGAAGCAGCTCTCTACAAGGAGAAGATAATTAAAAAACAAATAATGAAAAGGCATTAAGAAGACAGGGAGAAGAGGGAGTTCCTAAAGGTCAGTCTAGGGTGAGCATCTTCATTTTCTGACAAGAAGGCATCTTGTTATTTCACTCCAGAGGAGCTTTTTTCCCAAGGATTATATTCCTTGCAAAGTGCAGTTATCTTGCAGCAATTCATGTGAGGTTTTAAACAGGAAAGGAGGTAATGGGGAAGGAAAACTCCCAGGAGGAAGTATTGCTACCTACCCACTCACCTTGCCCTTATCCACAAGAACAGGGAAACTGTAAGGCAAGAGAAGACCTGGGCTCAATGCAATGTTTGCATCCTCTTTTGTGACACAGTACTGGACTTAACCCCAAATGCCTGAGGGTCTCATATAACCAGAGCAGTTTTAGCAAGTAGAAGTGAGACGCCAGGACTAGTTTGCAGGATGAGGACCTGAGGAAGGTAAGATGCTGATAGTGCTATTTATTATCTGCTGAGGGGGTAACCTGCCTGTGACTATTCAGTGCATGTCTGCCCACATTCACATCAAACAACATGCTGTTTCCCTGACTGTTCCCATGAGTAAAAGACCATTTAATTTGTAAGTCTGCCTTGTGACTTCTCTGCTTTTTTGTTGTTGTTGTTTTTTACCTCCACCCAAGGACAAAGTTTCAAAGGAAAAGCAAAGAGGAGCTGCTAGCAGTCAGTGACTTGTTCTTGGTGATAACTTGGAAAATGGTGTCACTGAATTGGCCAAGAAACTGCTTTTCTATTGGTTGAACTCCAATTAAAGTGGCAGGGGAGAAATAAGAAAGCCATTCATCTCCAGACAGAGACCTCAAGAATCAAGAGGAGGTCCTGGAAGCTGCTAGAGGACAAGATCACTTTTTGACAGGTTTCATAGGTAGGATTTCATGTGATGATTTCAGTCCTTTTAGCCACAGGTTTGCCTAGCTTGATTTACAGGTGTTTGGACCTTCCAGAATGTTCTGGTTTAGCAAGGAGCAGCTTTTGGCTTAGTAACAGGGGGAGCGGGTTGCAGTGAAGACCCGGTAAAGAGTTTGCGGACTCTCCCCCGGCTCCTGGGTTCAGACCCACCTCCGGCCCGGCTGGGCCAATGTGGCACCTCTGGGATCACTATTTAGGGGACGGGAATTTGGAATGCGAGGCGGGAGATGTAAGAGTGATACAAGATGGAGGCGACCACGCGGACCCTTCAGCCAGAGAAGGAGGAAGGAACGAGAAGCAGTAGACCGGAGACCCTTCTGCAGGCCGTGGCGAGAATACAAGCTGTGCCCCTGAAACCTGTGGAGATCCGTGGCAGGACTGAGAGACACCAGCAGCTCTGTGTGAGTGAGCCCGGACGGGCGAGGGACTGTGTGGGGAGACGGCCATGGCCCAGGCCGTGTTGGAGAGCCTGCACGCCGCAGAGCAGCCCCACACGAGAAGCAGAGAGGAGCTGCAGCCTTTGGAATGGGTGCACGTCGGAGCAGCCCGTGCAGGGCTGCCATGCATGTGAGTTACCCCACGGACTTGCAGGGAGGACTGGTGTGGAGTTCACCCGTCCTGAGGAGGGACAAATGGCAGAAGCTATTGGGAACAGACTAAGTGAAACCCCCACTGCCTGCCCCCCCCGAACCGTTCGGGGGGGGCAAGGTAAAAACCCCGGGATGAGGGCTCTGAGCCCGGGAAGAGGGGAGGTGTGGCGGGAAGGTGTTCTTAAAAAGGCTGGTTGGACTCTTCATTGATGTATTACTCCGTGTTGTTTCATTTTGGTTATGTTTTGGGTTTTTGGGGGTATGTTTTAGTTGATTTTGCATTAAATTATTTTCTGTTTTCTTCCCCAAACCGAGTGGCCTGGTCTGTTTTGTCCTGAACCTTAAGCGGCAATTAAGCCCTCCCTGCCCTCGAGCAATTCTCAGCCACTTCGGTACTCGAGGCTAATCGTGGTCTTTGTTCCCTGATGGGCCTAAACCAGGACACAGAAACATCAGTGGATAATTTTCATCTACCCTCATGTGTTTCCACAGATCTCAGCTCTAACAGAATGTTTTTTGGTTATTTTGAAAAAGATGACCTTGTTCACTGCAACAAGAGAGAGGGGAGACAGAGAAAAGTGTTCAGCACTGATACCAGCATATCTGGGAATGGGGGTGCTGTTCTTTTGGAGAGGCTCAGATGTCATCCAAGGCCAAGGAGGGTGATCACTCTGACCTAAGACATGTGTGGCCATGTGTGGCAGGTAGAATTCAGTTTGGATGGCAACTGTAGTACTGAATGAGGATATGCAAATATCTTACACAGGTTTTTAACATTTACAAAACAGACATGTTTCTCTAGCAGAATCTCTTTCCCCCCTCAACTGATCCATGAAGTGAAGATGATTCAGTGTGCCACTTTTTTTGAAATGTACAATAAATAAAATGCTGTCTGCTGCTGGAAATGGCTGGGAAAAAAAGTTCTCTTAAAATAGTTATCTAACCTGTACCTTTTCCTTTCAGATGCTATAATTTCTCTGCCACTCGGCAGCCCAGAGAGCAATGCTCAGCATGTTTTACAAGCACTTTATGTAACTTGTGGAGAAGAATAAAAAGGTCATCTTTCTAATGCTGTGTAATCTTGGACACTATTAAAGGTACTTCTTTTGTACCAATTGTGCTGAAAAAACAAGAGTAGAAGTCATGAGCATTCAGAAAGTGTTCTGTTGGGCTTATATAGGTGACTAGAGCCAGGAAAAGTCTTTTGCTGAGAGACACATGCTATACATTTTCCAATTGTAACACTTCTGTAATCTTGCCCAAGTGTTGTAGCATAAATCTTCGTCTGTGTCCAGTGGAGCTGTATGCAATGGATTTGCCTCCATTTCCATATGTCTGCTATGTGTATTGATTATCTGAGCAAATGATGCTAAAGCAGCTAAGTGATGTTTACCCAAATTGAAAAGATAATTGGCTAGATTCATCCCTGATGTAACTGTTCCAATCAGTGAACTTCTGTCAAGGACAAATTTGTCTTAAGAGAAGTAGAATTCCCCACGACGTGCCTGTTAAATCAAAGCCGTTGCCAAAAATAAATCAAGAAAAATAAAGCAGCTCTCCCAGAAAAAGCACATCTTATCCAAATTCACGCTTCCCTGCTGGGATCCAGAAAGACGTTGTTGGAGGACAAGTCGCTACTGCCAGGTACTGTTGCAAGGTTTTTGTGCCTAGTCTTTGTCCAAGAGGTTGGCTTGCACAGATTGCTCCAACCAGGGGCCCGAAAGACTTGTCTACAAGTGTCCATCGTGGAGAGGGCCCAGGCAAGTGCAGGGGCCAGCTGGTGAAGACCTCTTTACCTCTCCCATAGCTATACCTCTAAATAAAGCAGGAGCACACATTTGTCCCTGATAGCCCAAGCAGGCTTGTGCTCACCATCCCTAAGGCTAGTACTGTTTAGAGAGGATATGAATGGGAGACAGCCAGTTAGTGAGGTTGAAACAGAGCCTTGTTTATTTATCACCATAAAGATCCCTGGAGGGCTGGATTAAATGTTCACATGCTGGGGAAAACAGACTATGCCAGTAGAAAGGATGAATCAGTCCTAAAGACAGATGCATCTTGCATTCATCTTTTGTGCCTGCCAAGCTGCCCCGTACTGTGTTACCAGAGAGACTCAAGACTGTAGCTTGATTTTCAGGTACTAGAGAATACTTTTAGTCAAGTTTTGTCTCATGTTCGCTCTCCTTAAATGCTATCCATTAATTCAATGCACATTCTTTATGTGGCATTTTGTGCTCACAGTTTCCTCGATGGATGGGTTATTCTGTAATGTAAGTAACCCTAATGAATAAATAAATGTCAACTCAGTATTTCATAAAGTAAAATACTATAGCTGTTATCAGTAACATGCTAAAGTAATTTCACCTTTACAGCAAGTCTGATGTCAATTTTGATGTGTTTTTAAATCTATCTAATATAAATGTGAATGAACAATTTATTATGAATCATTTACACATCAGATTGGACCCACTTTTCTGTTTTCAAATTACTGTAATTCCTCTTCAATGGTTGTGTTTTCCCCTCCATTTTTTTCCCTCTCCGAACCTAGATTGGGGCCATGTAAGGCTATTCTAAAATAAAAGGTAGTTTAACTCTATATACCCCTTGCTTCCAGGCTGTGAATGTAACATTGCTATGAGAAAATATGGTATTGACAACACACTGTGATTATTTAAATGTTGTATTTTTCTTCTTTGAGGAGGAAGGATAGAAGTAATTATTTGTTTGCTGAGAGTTATACGCAATTATCACATTTCCATTTGAAAAATTTTCATTTTGTGATTGATCATCTCTGTTTTACTGTTGTTACTAGTAAGTTAATGAAGGTAATTTTGCAAAAAACATCTCAAAAAAATTCAATAAGATCAGCAGAAACTGCAAAATACCATATTTTCCTCCTCTTCCCATCGCTTTGTCTTTGAGCCTCAGTTCTAAACAAAATCTGGCTTCATTCCTGAGTGATGAAACACAAAGACATGGCAAGCACATTTTATCTGTGGCTGTTCAGAAGGCTTTACATCCTTCTTTTTCCTGACATACCTTAAACAATGATATTATATTTGCACAGTCTTTCTCATGAACTATGTTGTGATAATTTTTGCTCTTACTGATTTTTGATTAATTATTATAGCACCTAAATGCTGTCCTGAGATACTGGGGAGCTTGTGTCCATTGTCCTCAGTATCCAGTTCAGAAAAGGAGTTTTCAGTTGTACATGAGGGAATGAAACCATATGCATTTACCTTTAATAATTTTAGTGGTTCTGATAGAGAGAGATGTTTTGTCTGATGAATTTTGTCTGCTCTTTTGAAATCTTACAGCTTTTCAATTTGTTCTTTTGTTTGCTTTTCAGAATGTGGTGTGGCAGCCTGTATTTCAACCTCAATAAAGTACAACATTTCACACTCTCTTTAGAAAGATTCTTACCCCTTTATAAAGACAGATAGCTTGGTCATGGAAAGCAGAATGTAGCCTGTAAAATAAATAGGATCAATGTACAAATGAGGCAATAAAAGCAAATGACACACTAGATTCACTAGGCAAGAAAGATACTACAGTCTACATAAAGGCAAAGATGCTGACTTCACAGGATCCTGTGAGCAGAGCTTCTGTAGGCAGCAGCAATTTACAATTACTGGTACATTAATGATAGTGTGTGATAAGTGAATTACTGGGACATTGGTAAATGCTATTCTCGTTAAAAGCCAATCTATTGTTGGCACTAAACTCATAGTTTCAAGAGATGCCTACGTATTGAACCATGAAAAAAAAAAAAGTAATTCTGAGTTTTCATCTGGAAAGAAGAATCTCAACTGAGGAGTGAAACCTTATTTTAGTAGGTGATATACAGGAAATCCTTTTAAGCCATTAAAAAGCCATGTATGTGTAAGATATTGGAAGACATCTTTCTTTTAATTTCCTGCAGAAAGGCAGAGGAATTAGGTTAACAATCTTTGTGTTATAGGTTCATCAAAGCTGTCAAAGTGCAGCTAGTTTTGAAAAATGAAGAAATATCCCAACAAGAGTGTTTGGGGCATTTCATATTTCAGTTGTTCAAATGAGATTCCGCCTTGGAGAATGTCTCCAAGATCTGACTTGTTCTGTCATGGAGTGGATTGCTTTCTAGCTATTATCTCCATTATGGTCATGGTTACGTATACCCAGGTTGGTAAATGGCTTTAGATTTCCATTTGGTTTAGGTGACCTGGTGATGATTGCTGAGACGTCTTTCTAAAAGACAGAGTCTAGAGAAGGTGACTGCTTTAGCAGATTGAGCAAGTAAAAAACATCTATGAATGTGAGTGGTGGAACTTCCCTCCTCATATTCAGCTGAAGAGCTAGGCATATAATCCTAGATTTTTTTGTGATTTTAGAGAACTGTGTGGAAGGTTATTGTACTTATTAAGGTGTCCAGTTTATGAAGTCCAATTAGGCAAGTAGACCCCCTTAGTTTCAGAAGGTTGTAGCTGAACAAGAATTCTAACGTGGGGTGACCCTCGGAAAGTGTCCTCTGATCAAATGATGGATCAAAACATATTCAGACTCCTTACTTGTGCATGCATCTACCAGTAAAAAATTGTTTTAGTGATTTGAATGTCATGCTAAGATTTTGTGAAATGTGGAGAGCCTCCAGAAGATAGGGGGACACTAAGATGCATACATCTCAGAAAGTGACTTGGGAAGAGGTCCACGTGATGTGCAGAACAACAGGTAAGAAGACTTTGTTGAAGGAGCCAAGAGGTTCCATTAACTTAATTCTGGCTATTTTATCAGTCATCCAGGTACATATAACAATCATAATTAGCCTCAGTCAGCCTTAGTCTTGTTTACTTTGCCTCTTAAATAGCTATGCACTGTGCTAATTTCCCTACTTCTTTTCTGGTTCATATTTCCATGACCATTTTCTTCTTAGGCGGCTCTTGGGACACATGACATTTTTGAGTGAAGACCCTTCCTGATTTTCTAATTGATTAGAACTGAATGATCTGGACTAATTTCAGACCTGATGAAAAGGTGATTGTTAAAGCAGTAGCGTGGTACAGAAAAGCACCATTGCCTCAGAAGCCTACTAGCTCCACAAGTGTTTCTCAGAAACTCATAGGCCCAAGTAAAAGAAGGGCAATAGATATACGACTGTAATCTTGAGATGATATGTAAATGTATTAAATTCCCTAAGGAATTGCACTAAAGAAATGGACGCTGTGCCTCTGCTGACAGGCGGTAGAAAGAGGCTCTGGTACCGCTTGAGCCTAAGTGTTTTATGATGAAGCTCATTAGACCTAAAGGCTTCCTCCTGTACTGAGGTTTGGGAAATATATCCTCATTCAAGAGCATCTCATTCAGGGTTTCAACAAGTTCTTCAGGAAGCCTTTCCTTCCTGGAATAATTCCCATTTTCCTGGAACCACAGTTTCTGCAATAGCCCACTGTCTTTCATTGACATGTTGACATTACTGTAGTAAGCTATCACGTAAAAATGTACTGCACACAGATTGAAAGCATTGGGTGTCTTGTGATCCTTCAAGAATCTTATAGGAACATTAATGAATCCCATTGTTACTCATTCCATCAACAGCTTTTGTTTTTTGGGTTTTTTTTTTTCTTAAGAAAAAAGATGTAGTGAAAATTGTTTCAAAATGCTGATTGTGAAGTGCTGAAAGTAGTGTCTTAAAATAAGAACAATTCTCTTCTCTTTACCATGCAACTTTAAAAGATAAAAGGTAGTTGGAACTGCAACTTCAGTTTTCTTAAACAGTGATTCTTATTCTGAACTCATATTAAAAGTGAATTTTCCTCCACTCTTATGCAAAGGAACAACTATATTTTTACTGATGTCTCCATTCACATTTGTAGTGTTCATAATTCAGAGGAACCAGATTGTCCTCCCACCCCCACTTGTAATACAAATTGTTGGAAGTTGGAAGATGTGCTTCATCCCTAAGGTTGTATATTTTACTCCATGTAATAGGGGAGATTAAATTAAAATTGGATTTTGGATATTTTAATGGTACATCAGTCAAATCAAGAAAAAATGTGTTCTGTATTTGAAAGGTGGTCTTACATATTTTTAAGCAATAATATAATAACCTCAAACTTAAAACAAAGGGAAATGAGAAATGGAATGGGAAAAGAAATTATTCTTAATTCATATTTTACACAGGAACGTATATAAAATTGCTAAATCTTTTATGTGTACACATGTATATATATATACATGTGCCCATAAATGCCAATATGGTTTTTATGTGAATAGACTTAAAAGATATATTTCAGGAATCATTTTGACATCTGGTTAGCAATAGTCTATATATTGATGAGTATTCATTCATATTTAACCTTTCTTGATAAGATTTTAAGTTCATATGTCCCAAGAAGATATTTTCCACTTCCCTTTCTTTGGCAGGAACTTTAGTTCTGCCCCTGTGGCTTTTGGATATAAAAATAATTACAATTACTTCATCTTTTTATAACTTAATTTTTTAAGTACAAGCCTCTGAAGGTACTTATATGTTGTCTCATTGGGGCATAACTGGATTTCATTCCCAGCCCCCATCTGTTTGCAAGCTGTTACATATTTGAAAGTCATCATCTGGAGCACAGTTACTGCTCACTAGTATCAATCCAGTACTCCCTGCTCACACAGAGGTCTCCAAAGGTAATCTTGTGATCTCTCCAACCCTTACACCATTCATCTTCTTCCCTCTTCATAAACATGTTGTACAGTTAACTGTACACTGTTAAAAACTATTCTCTGTTCTCTGCTTTTAGACTTCCCCCCAGTTCTGGACCTCAAAGCAGTAAGCAAATAGGCTAAAGACCATGGAGCCCTAAAAAACATGTACTGTATATAAAGTGGCTTTAGCAGCAATAACCTCCACTCATGGCCCGGGTCAAGGAGAATACCATTAGCTACTTCTTCGTATCTAGTGTAAAACCCGTGGTATGAGTTCTGTAAGGAGAGGAATCAGGACTGGATTGAAACTACAAACACAACATTTTGCTGATTATTGCCTTCTTTTTTTAAAAGGCTTTTTTCATGATAAAGAAAAAAGCTTCATGGAGATAAAACACATTCTAGTAAACTGTGGAAGCTGTACAACTTCATGGGACAAGGACAGGTCAGCTGTCATCCTCGTCCATGGCAGTAGCCTGGCATAGTCACTCTGCTGGGCCAGGTTGTTAGAGGTCACAAGCACAGCAGTGAGCTGTGTGGGGCTAAGCCAGAGCCAGTACAATTTGGAAGGATTCAAGGACTGGCCACTTGCCCTTCAGAGTGTATTGCAGCTTGCCTTTACGCAGTAAACTACATGCTGCATTGAATTCATTCCCTCACTCATGTGGCTACTGTTCATAGCAGTTTCAGGCTGGAGGAGAACAGTCCAGGGTCTTCTCTCTTGCTGTGACAAAAAAGAAAGTTTCCATAAGTTGTGATTCAAAGTGCAGCTATTCTGACAGCACTTGAGATGCTCTCAATGTCAACACTAACAGTACCTGTCTTGATAACAGCCACTCAAAAGTACACACGTTCCTCCATTATTCAACTTATTATGACAAACACTGTGTGATCTCAATGAGCTGGAGGTATTATTACCTACAGTGCAGACAGAAAAAGATGTTGGCTGTGTCTTTCCAAAGATGAGGAGAGGGTGACGAGCTACATACTCACAGGTCATATGAGCACACTCTCCGCATCTGATCAGAGTGCCCATGGAGTGGTCTCTGGACAGCAATAATCTTCCTAATGATAAGGTGGCAAGTTGTTCCTCGCTTTCTGACACACTAAATGTTGTACACAGAGCAGGATAACTTCTATCTCTGTCAAGGAAACTGTATCACAAAAAAAAAATCTCTGTAGAGATGATCAATCAGAAAAGCAGAATGTTTTAGATGACTTCACATACTTGTCTGAATGGAGCACAGCAAGTGTGCATTCAACTGCTTTCAAAGACAGATAAAATTTCTCCTCGGTAGCCATCAGCAGACATGTGCCTGAGTTTAAGCACAAGCATACACATGTTGGGGTTTTCATGACAGATTCTGTAATTCAAACTCCAGACAATTATGGTGACTTCTTCAGTCACCATAGTGATTTCTTCAGTTTTACCAGCACCATATTGAGTAACAATAATAATGATTAAACTAGTAGCTTTCTGTGTTCTCTTTAAATATTTTTCCTCTTGCTCTATCTTTTTTGTACTGTGTCTTCAGGTTTGGTTTGTTGTTTTTTTTTTTTCCTAGGTGGCTTGATCAAATTTCCTTGTTAGTACAGGAAATGAGGAAGTGCTTTTGTAAATTACGTGCAATATAAGAAAGCATTTGATTTTTTTCTCTAGTAAAAAGAGAAAGCGTAGGAGAGAAAAGACATGGAATGGATGCTTTACATCCAGTGTGGAAAATGAAAGGTACATGTAGCACACTCTGTGCATATCCCAAATAATGTCTGGAAACATGAAACCTTACATTGAGAAGGGCACTATTTAGAGCTAACAAAAAGACATACTAAGAAAGGCCAAGTTGGAATTCTTGTTGATTTCCTGATGCCAGAAATTGAAGTAAATGATGCAAGAAAGTGTCTCTATTCTCTCTGGCTGCAAAATGAACTGAACTGAACTGAACTGAGCTGAACTGAACTGAATGTTACTGTCATTCAAACGGATAACAGATATGCAATAGCATTTATACAACAGTTTAATACCCACTCGTGCAGCTGTAGACCTGGGCACGGGTTGTTCTTTGCCTTGAGGAACTCTGATACATCTCATCTCACAAGGGAGGATCTTCATCCTGCCTGAGGCTGCAGAAAGCTCGATGAATGGATCTTGTATTCCTCCTTGTTATTCCCCCTGGATTCAGAAGGTGATGAGGAAAGTGGTGCTATTCCAAGGTTTGGATTCTTTCCTGGGATGGTGAATTTGAGCCTTCCCAGGCTGCAGGAGACCTAAGCCATTCCTTTGCTGAACAAAGTCTCTGTTCCATTCATTTCTGTACAAGAAGTGAACAACGCTGCCTTGTCTTATATGACAAGGCAATCATATGGCTTCTATGACTCAGCAGTCATATTTTAAGAGAAAGTACAGTTTTCACAGTGATTTTAGACTGTAAAACAAATTCTCAACCAAATGAGTAAATTAAAAATGTGAGCATGTACCTTAAAGATAAACGGACAAGATTTCAGGCACTCTGTTTCTACAAGTCCTTCTAGTTGGACTAGATGCTAGATGTCCTTCACACAACATGCTGACTTGTGACTCCTTTTTTAAGCTGATTAGTTCTCCTAGATTTCATGTGGGAACCTGAATTTTCAACTTGCATATGTGATCAACATTTTCACACCTGGATGCCACAGTAGCTGTAGTGTGGGGTAAAAACAGGACTGAGAGGAGGCACGTCTCACAGGGCTAAGTCATCACTGATGATGAATGTGGCCTCATATTATCCCTTTCTTATAATATTTCCTGTAAAAAAAGCCTTGAGTGAGATTTGCTGTGGAGTGTTTCAGTATGTCATTTATTTATACTGGGACAGTAAGAAGAAAATTGGAATAAAATAAACTTCCTCACTTTTTCCCTTGGTATCACTGCACTGGTATTGTGTTTATACTGCAACGTTCGTGTAACTTCCCGTGGGACCAACCATAGCCAGGAGAACAGAGAATTGTTCCTTTTAAAAATGACAAACATCTGCTTAATGCTGTGAACAGGTGAAAGCTTCACTTTTTACCAACTGCTGCCTCTACAGACTCTGTTTCTCTTCCTCAAATGTTCCAGCTCTGGAGATCAAATGGGAAATATTGTGTGGTAGCCATAAGCTCCTTGAAAAATTAGTTAGATCAGAGCAAAGGATACAGTGATACTCAATTAAGACAGTGAAGTAGCTGATATTTTGGATAGACTAAAGCAAAGCTGCAAGTCAGATCAGACAAGCATCTAACTCTATAGAGATTTTAAAAGACTATAGACAAATTAATAATTAGAGAAACAAGATAATTGGGATACACTGTGACACCTTCTGATCTCCACTTATCTTAAGTCATTGAGACAAATCAGTCTTTTGAGTATCTGCAGTAACTCAGTGTGGTGAGTTGACCCCGGATGGACATCAGGTGCCCACCAAAACTACTCTACCAGCTATTCTCCTCAAGTGGGCAGAGCAGAGAAAGTATACAAAAGGTTCATGGGTCAAGATAAGGACCATTCACCAATTACTGTCATGGGCAAAATAGACTTGACTTGGGAAAAATAGTTTGTTACCAGTCAAATCAGAGTAAGGTAATGGGAAATAAACCCAAATCTTAAAACACCTTCCCCACATCCTCCCTTCTTCCTGGGCTTAACTTTACTCCTGAAACCTCTACTTTCTCCATTGTAGTGGTGCAGGGGAATGGGGAGTGGGAGCTGCAGTAATTTCATCATCTGTTATCTCTGCCACTCCTCTCTCCTCAAGGTGAACACTCCTCACACTCTTCCCTGTTCCAGTGTGAGGTCTCTCACATGAGAGACAGTTCCTCATGAACTTCTCCAATGTGAGTCTCTTCCATGGGCTGCAGTCCTTCAGGAAGGAGCTGCTCCAAAGTGGGTCCCCCACAGGGTCACAAGTTCTGACAGCAAACCTGCTCCAGCATGGGCTCTTCTCTTCATGGGTACACAAGTCCTGCCAGGAGCTGCTCCACGGTGGGCTTTCAATGGGTTCTCAGCCTCCTTTGGGCATTCACCTGCTCTGGCGTGGGGTCCTCCTCGGGCTGAAGGCATGTGTCTGCTCTCCTGTGGCCTCCATGGCTGCAGGGGCAGGGCCTCACCATGGGCTGCACCACAGGCTGCAGGGAAGCTTCTGCTCCAGGCTTGAAGTACTTCCTTCTCGCCTTCCTCACTGACCTTGGTGGCTGCAGGGTTGATGTTCTCACATATTCGTAGTCTCCCATGGCTGCAGTTTCTATTGCTCAGGTTTTCTTTTTTTGCCTTTGTAACTGTTATTCCAGAAGGTGTTACCACTGTTGCTGATGGGCTTGGCCTTTGCCAGCAGTGGATCCATCTTGGAGTCATCTGGAATTGGCTTTATCAGGCATAGGAGAAATTTCTAGAAACTTCTCAGAAGCCACCCTGTAGATGCCTGCTACCAAAACTTTGCCACATAAACTCAACACACTCAGTTTCAGTGGGTACAAACAGTTTATGGTTAAATCCAGCAGCACAGAGGGCCAGGATATGGATCATATAGAACTTAACACAATCAGAAAATTGTATCTATTAAATACACTTTCTGGCAGCTCAGCCATTAAGAGTCAAACTATAAAAGCATTGGCCTGAAATGCTGAATCTAAACAAAGTGCAGCAGATGAAATGCATTACTTTATGGGATTATTATAGTTCTAAATCTAAGACTGTGGAGACAAATCTTGGAGTTTTTTCTCTCTTAGTGATTTGCTGCTTGAGGAAAGGAAAGGTTCCAGAACACTAACCAAAGTAATGTTTCAAGTATACTGACCGCTACAACTGCTGAAAATAATGGTGATCTACATCTTACATGATACCAGCATACTTCCTCCATTGCTTGTTTTAATTCAAACTGATAGAGTCATAGAACTGAATGAGTTTTGAATAAATCACCAATGGTAATACTCTTACAAGGGTAATCACAACATTAATATCCTAGGCTGGGCAAGAAATAATTAAAATGTAGTATATTCCTTATAGAGGTTTCCAATATTAATGCCAAGCACCTTTAGACAATAAAAATGAACAGGAGCTTTAGTTCATAGAAATGAATATTTTAAAACAATGCTATAATGTATTTGCTTTCAATTGCTTTTTTTTTCTTGCAATCTTCATTCTTCTTGGTAATAATGTCATTTTTTTGCCTCCAACTAATACCTTTCATTTTTCTTTTATAAGAGTTAAAATGATAACATATCTCCCATATCCCTCTTCTATCACTGGGCATCAATATATAACTCCAGAGATACACATCAAATGTATTGGGTAGTAGATTGCTCTTTCCACAAAAGAATTGGGCTTCAAACCCATTTATTATGGACCCAGCTCAGCTATCTCTGTTCATGCTGAAGAGTTTGTGCAAGAAAACTGAGACTCCCTGCACAAGGTAGCAATCTCAGGTACACGTCTGCAGCTCTGAAACAGAGCAGTACTTCAGAGAAATGCTTTCACATCCTCCAAGATTATATATTTTTTTTTTCTAATTAGCTTGATATATAGCCATGTCTGAACCTGACCCTATTACTACACAAGCTACTGTGACATTTCTTTACTGTTTACAGATTTGCTAACACAAAAACAGACTAGGATGAGCTCTCCAAATTCCTTAAGATTGACATATTTGGGTTAAAAAACAAGATTAGTGAGCTTAGATTACTAAGTAGTTAATTAACCACATGAAATTAGATCTGTTCTACTATAAAAAGATAAAAATAATGGACTTGCAGATATTTGACCACTTCTTACAATTTTGTAAATAATTCAATTGAATGCAGAGAGCCGATGAAGATAATTCAACAACTTTACCATTTTTAAATGGACTGCCCATGAAAAGCCAGTGGTCCAGAAAATGTCAGTGTTGGGAACTTATAGTTAAAGCTAGGCTTTGACATTTGGCCCCTATGATTGTCAAGTTTGTTCAATGAGGAATTGCAATAGGTCACTGTGTTAAAGAGGAGAGAGAGATGAGTAGGGATGAAAACAACCACTTTTCCCTCTCATCTCTTCTTCTCCTCCACCCCCATATTTCACAGTGCTAATGAAAAGAATGATATCCTGCCAAATTAACAGTTCAATCCCGTGTCTGTGACATTTTTGGAACATGAAAGCTGATCTAAACCCTAAGCTTGTATCAAAGTCTAATCTGTGACGTATGAAATAGGATGTTTGGAGTGGAGCTCAACAAACTGGCCTTTTCAAGCCCTACAGAATCAGGTCATCCAAATTCAGTGTGATCATACTGGTTTAAAAATGATGTCTTCCACCACTCTGTTTCCACACAACAGAGCTTTCTATTGGCAGACTGTTGATAAAGCACAGTGGACCTAATAATATGGACCATCTTCAATGGCTGATTACATTTCCAGCAACTGAAGTTGACCTTTTTTATTTTTTTTTAAACAGTATTCTTAATCCATTCTTAAGGGCTTATGCACTATAGCAAATAACTATCATTTGGAGCCTATCTGCCTTTTGATGCTGAGGGAAAAGGACCTGAATTAAGCATAGTGATTTTGAAGTTGATTATTGAAGCTACATTAATCCCCTATGCCAGTGGAAACTATTATCCAAAACAAAACTTGCTTTCAATCACTATAATTTACTTCCCCTTGGACTTCAGAGTGATGTAAGCAAGTGAAATTGAATTTAGCCCTGTTTCTGAATAAGTGTCCATATAAAGTTTTTAATCTATTTTACAGTTATTTAGATTCTTTACTGAGAAAGATGATAAAAATTACATAGGAGAAGGTAACTAAAGAATATTAAAAAACCCTTTAAACAATGTAAATTCTTTCTTGTTTCCCAGTCCTTAGCTTTTCAACAGAAACTGCAGATTCAGTTGTTATTTTCTATAATTAAACCATCATGGGAATATTGAAACACCTAGACTGTAGGCCTCATGTACTTATGCCTTTGAAATCAGTGGCTTAGTCAAAGTACAGCAGCCAGCCTCCTTTACTAATGTTCCCAAAACAGAGGCCTGGAAGTACAAGTAGGAAATGGCAGAAGGAGAAGCACAGTAACTGTTGTTTACCCTTTTCTGGGCTCTTAAGAGTGTAAAAAATAACAGTTTCTTTTTCAGCTTCACCCAGGGGTGCATGCCACAATTCCCCTCCTGCAGACTTGTGACATTGATGGGGTGGACATCTATATCTGAATTTACCATTTAGAGCTTCTCTATGGTCAATGGAAAGAAATAAGTGTTTCTGAGGTGCTCTTCATCTCATCCTTAAGTAGGTAAAGAGTCGTGCACTAAAAACATTCCTTTCCCTCCATATCAAGGGAGCTCAGGTAGGTCAGGTGCTGGTGTGTATTGCTTGGAAATCTAAAGTTAGAAGAGATCCCTTTGTCTTTCCAGAGACTTGGAAGGATATTAGAGTTCAGTTCCTGTCCTCTGGTAATTCAATGCTTTCTCTGACCAAGAAAAGTTATTAAAAAAAAAAAAAAAAAAAAACGATGCTGTTATTTTCAGTTAAAAGTTTCTAGGTTTGTTAATGACCAGTGTCACATTTAGGGCAATATGGGTGACTTGTTATCCTCTCCAGGAAAAGGGAAACTGTGGAGATAGACAGCAAGTTTTATTTGTGCCTCTTCTATCTGTTTGCTCTTTGAGTATAAACTACTTCGAGAAGTATCATATTCTACTGAAGACTACTTTCACAGACCCAAAATAAACAGTTTTTTTTCTGCAGCTGTTTGATTAATAAACTGAGCAGATTTATTCATTCAGTGGATCACAATAATTCACCATTTCATTCTAAGCTTTATTTATAACTTTTTTCTTTCACTAGAAACTCATTTAAAATAATTTTATTTTATAAATTAGCAATATCATGTAATTTCAATCCATTTTCTTCCAGCTACCTACTTAAATGCATTTAACTTACTTTTTGTAACAGTGTGTCTATGTGAGGTACAGACTAGCTGTTCATATCAGAGGGCTGTTTAAGGATGTCTTTGTATAAATCTGTCTCTCTTCCACATTTTTTGCAAAGAGCTTTGCAGAAAACAGCTGTAATGGTCTTATTCCTTGTTTATGGAGGACTATGGACACTCTCATGTGTAAGTGGCTTCTACTGCCACAGATGCCTCAGAAATCACAGAATCATTACGGTTGGAAAAGACTTTTAAGATCATCAAGTCCAACCACTAACCTCACACTGCCAAGCCCATCACTGAACTAAACCATATCCCTCAACACTTCATCTATGCATCTTTTGAATATCTCTAGGGCTGATGATTCCATCACCTCCCTGAGCAGCCTGTGCCAATGTTTAATAACAGCCTCAGTAAAAAAGTTCTTCCTAATGTCCAATCTAAAACTTCCTTGGCATAATTTGAGCCCATTTCCTTGTGTCCTATCATTCATTACTAGACAGAAGAGATCAACTCCCACCTCACTACAACTCCCCTTCAGGGAGTTGTAGAGAGTGATTATATCTCCTCTCAGCCTCCTCTTCTCTTCCTCTCTTTCATATAGTAACTAGAGACTTGTTGCCCTCATACTCAGATATGCTCATGTGCCACTAATTGGAAATATTTGGAATCTGTGTGAGCTGTATCCATATATTCCAGGAGCAGATGATTGATGATCACACCGTGGGATCAATTTTTTTTCTGGCCTTCCTGCTGAGGATTTATCTCATCAGAATTTAGGTTGAATCTCGAGTGGGACATTGACATGTAAAACAAGATTGAAGCACAGTTGAAAAGTTCCTGAGTGGTGATTGCAAAAGTATTATGCTGCTGCTCTTTGCCTAGTTTCACTTTCAAGGACTTTGGAAACAAACCAGCATGTAAAAACATTGTATGCAGACTGCATGTAATTTGGTACAAGAGAACTCTTGTCCTTTCCCTCCCCATGATGCTTAGCTTGCTGAAGCAGCTGAAAGACCCGACTTTTAGTTGACAAATTGTTCTCGTGCCCAAAGTTATGCTCCAGTGCAAAGCTGGAAGTGTTACCACATAGTCTGCCATTTATTTCTCCCAGAAAACTTGACAGTGTCTTCTTCTTCACAGTGAGAGCTGGCACAGTCTATCAGGAGACCAGGGTCACCAACACTCTTTTTCAGCAAGTTTGGCTCTACTTTAACTCCAGGAGAACACTGTGTGTCTCTGCAGGTGATGGGCAAGGACATTGTGCTGGGACCTATAGGGACAAAAATGCAAGCACCAAGAGCCAGAAGGAAGTCAACAGGGATCAGTTTTCCTCTGTAATGATGGCACTTTCTGGAGGTCAGGGCAGATGTGGTAGCAGTTATCTGACTGTTTATTCATTTGGATAAAACCCCAGAAAGGATCTCAGATATTAACATCAGACCTGAGTCTTCTGTTCTGCAGCTAAGTGCCCTGACTACCACACTTTCTGAAATGCATACGCTTTCTGATTTTGCTCAAAATCTGAAGAGATTTACTATTCAGTGCAATCAAGTCAAGAAGAGGCATGGATGCTGACAACATCCAGATTAGATTTCTTGCTTGTAGTCTTGGAAGAAGCCACTCAAAGATGATGTTTGCAGCCACACAAGCTGAAGAAGAAACTGGCCTAGATTTCCTACTTTCTACATCACCACCTTGGCTTGTACAACTCTGCTTGCTGCAAAGAAGATGCTGTCTCCATCCTTGTAAAGACTGACTGTAGCTTTGTGTCCAGCATGCAGGACACTGCTGTGTGTGGATACAGATTGCATGCATACATATATATTTGTGTGTGTGTGTGTGCATGCCTGTATGTATATGAAAACATATATGAAGGTATATTCCTTCTGTTTTGCCTCAGTTAAACTCTGTCGAGGGACAGAGTTTAAAGACCTTCTACTGTACTTAGTGTTTGCTATTACCAAGACTTAGGTTAATACTGCTGAAGGTATAAATGTCAGCTTTGAGTTTCAGCCCAAGAGCCAGGAGCCCTTGCAGAGACCTTGAACAGCATTTTTCCCCCCCTTTTATTAGATTCAGACCTCAGATATCAAAACATACTTGCTGTCTTCTGTGGTGACCTAATGCTTTGAGGAATATGAAGATAATTAATGTACAACGTGACACAGAGAGAACTGGTTATATACCAAAAGGAACCAAAGAGCATAAAATGTCAAAGGAAGGATGTGTTTAAAGTTTTGCATAGTGTTATTGTATGTACCTGTATTTGAGGAAAGAAAGGGGATTAAGGGTTTCTCACAGTTGGCCACATTCTTTCCATGATTATTTAAGCATTACTGAAAGCAGATTCTAGCTCTCACAAATATCCGATTAGTGCAGCTAAGACTGGTGTGGAGCAGGCGTTCAATGTATGAGGTAAGATTTGTTTTACCAGAATCAGATGTCCTTATGAAAAGCATTCTGGTCTACCAGGGAAGGTTTAGGTACTTTGATTCCTTCCTGGATTTTTTCTTCTTGGTTCAGAATGGTGTAGACTTTACAGTTTATGAAAGGTCTAAACAACAAATCCTTGCTAAAGTAGAGTAGTACATTAGCGTGGAGTATGGAAAATGCAATCTTGTAAGCAGTTAATTTTGGTAAAATATGACAATATAAAGACTAATGTTTAGAAATATGGTGTAATGCTGTCTATATAATAGTTCCCTTTTCAGATATGAGCTGTATGTTTGCTAGGTGTCTTTGACAATCTAAGTTCAGTGGTATAGACTAATAAAAATGGAGAGTGAACTACCAAGTGATGCAGTATTTACTCACCAAGTCCTTGATAACAATGCCTAGTGAATCTAGATCAGTGCTTTAGTTTAGACTGAGGATGTGTTTTGAAGAAATTCCCTCATTTCTCCCCATGTACCTTGTTCTGGGTCATGGAACAATCCCTGAGCATGCAAGCTGAACTGCTCTTGGTTGAACTAAACAACATGATGAGCTTCAAGAGAGCCATTAGTTTACTCTATCCAGTTGTGGACATTTAGTACTTGTGATGAGACTAGAGCTATCTGAGGTACCTCTGCCCAAAACAGGGACAGTGTGACCTCCACATCTTCAGCCGCAGCTGTCCTAATCTGCAGATTCACTCCTATTGCACATCACTTATTTCTTACAAGTGTGGTCATGAATCAATCTTGGAAATAAGACTTTGGACTAGAAGGGAAAAATGAGACATATTAAAGGATTTCCATTTCTCATCCCCATTTGGCTCTGCTGTAGGGTTTTGTCACTGAGCAGCACAGGCTTTGCCACTTAAGATCAAGATTTGCAGAATGATTAGGCTGGCATTAGGTCTTTCATACCACAGTTATTATTTCATAACAGATTTTCGTTTCCTTTGTGTGAGTAAGCAGAACAGCATGACTCCTTGTGTCCCTTCAGGACTCACGATATCAGCTACAGAAAGGCTGATACAACAGAATAGACAATATTTTTACTTTACTGAAGAGTCCTCTCTGTGTGGGAACAGAGATCTGTGATGTATGTGGTTTGCAATTTTAGTGCTGGTCTTCTCTTGTGGCAAATTACAGCCTGCCCCCTAAAAATAAATGCAGAGTGAACACTGTAGGTCTCCCCAGAGAAGACTAAAGAGCAGAATGGTCTAACCCACTTGTTTTCCTGCCAGGGCAAGAAGCTTTCTTTTCTTTATGCTCAAGAATATTTGCTTCTTCTGTGAAATAGCATATTGCATTCTGATTAGCAAAATAATTTTGGTTTAAAAATGGAACACAATGGTCAACTGTGACATGCTTACTACTTCCTTTTTTTGGTGATAAACTGCTGGATAAATGAACTGCTAGGTTGCACAAGCAAGGCAGCCCAATGGGTAGGTACTCCCATGGTCACCTTGGAAGCAAGAGCACTAAAGGCTTCAAGCTTCAGCTGTCAGAAGCTGACTGATCAGCCTTACTGAATTCCTGTCAGGATCAGTGGGGAGAGACATCGTCAGAGGACAGCATGTGATGTACTGTGCTCCGGAGATGTCTCTCTTGCTCTCTGAGAGATCATTTTGGACTGGATATGTAACGTTTGAAGGGCTGAGATGGCTTTCACCTTAAATTTCCTTTCCTTGTTCTACCTCTTACTCCCCAATGTGCCATAGCAAGATCTATGTCTGTTCGTCTGCAAGACAGACTCCCATTTGCAAAACTGAGATAAGATACCTTTTCTAACTCACAGAACAATTTTTGCAGTTAACTTCCAAAAATATTGCTGGTGCTTTGGTTCTTTAGTGCTGAAGACAGAAGATTCTAAGAGATCCTTAAAATTATCATTATGAATTACATAATTGAAAGTGTTTTCATATGTCATATGACTCCAAACTGAAAACATTACTTTGATTCAATGATAATTTCTCAAGTATGTTCTCATAAATGTCTTAAAAAAATCTAACAAACGTAAATTACACCTAACAGCTTTTCTAGGAGCTACTGAAAAATCTTTATACCTGGTCTGATTTTACTCAAGGGTTAACTAACTCACAGAGCATTAAATGACTTTGTTAGAGGAAGGCCAGAGTGCGATGCAACATGGAGCATTCTGATTACAAAAGTCATTACTGGTTAGATTGCTTGTTCTGACCAGATCAGTGTGGTGACAGAATGTTCTAGTGCAAAGAGCAGCACGGTAGCCTCAGCCTCTCCTTGTCTCTCTTATCTTTTCTTTGTTTTTGTCTTAAAACAGATTTTGCAGTGAATAGTTTTTTAAAAACTAAAAGACCTACTGGAGACCATAAGCTGAGGAGAGCAACTCATGATGCAAATGGTAAGAGTGGTGCATTTTCTGTTTGAAAAGCCCTGAAAAACGGGGTTCTTGGGTGCAGTATATCTGCTCTTGATGGAAGTTTCTCAGACCTTATGGGTAGTTCTTAGGCCATCCAAAGTAATTTACTCATGCTAATCATGCTGATTTTCTCTATAGTGAACTAACTACTCACAGCATGTGAAATAGTTCTGTTCTGAGCTACTGGGAGTTTAGAACTCTTCCTTCTGTGGGATTGTTTCTGTACGTAGCCAAGCTTAAATATTTACATCTATTCATTTGTATGTGTACTGCCGTAATATCAACCAGGATGGCATATGAGGACCTCCACCTGAATTTATGCATGTTCACTTTCAGTGCAACTGTAATTTTACCCCTCTATATATGTCTTTTAGTAATGTATAAATGAGCCAGACCCTTGCATATTGAAATAAAGCTGTATGACGGATTTCAACATTTGGTCTGTAAAAAACGAAAGCATGAAGAGTTATTATCATCAAAGACAACTGCTAGGTAAGCTGCACAGCCAACATACAGCACTGTGTAACTATGGTAAAGGCAAAGTTCAAAAAGAAAGTTAGTGGCTTCTACCATCCTATTTCCCAGCGTATCTGTGGTTGGTGGAATTGCCTTGAGGTCCTATAGACACCTAGGGCTAATAATCCTAACTTTTTCTAATATGAACTATTAAATAAAATCTTAACAAGCTAAATATGCTTCAAATGAGATGTACTCAGCTAAAAAAATGTCAGCCTGCAATTTCTTATTCCCTGAAGAACACAGGGAGAGAGTATCCAACAATTTGATTGCCCCAGGGATCTCCAAACGTGTATGATGTCGAATAATGCTTGGAAAAAGAAGGCAGTAGACCTGTTTCTGGATGGATTTGACAAATACATATTAATTGTATTTCTACATAATGCTTTCACTGCTGTCCTTAGTATCTTTTGATTGACATTTTTATCTCTTTAGGTTTTTTTTAGACATTGCCAATATGACATGTAGCGTCTGAAGAAAGGATGCAGACAGATCCTGAGCCTGACACTGATCTCCCTCTTCAGTCACTGCCTTCTGGAAGGGAACAGACTTATCATCAAGAGGCCACTGTCAGAGGTACAATTCCTGAATGCCTGTCGAAACTTCCCCTGACTGTTGCTTATTTCAAGAGCCTTGGCTTCTCATTTCTCTAGAACTGGCATTCAGATGTGACTAATGACAATCAGGCATTTTCTTTTCAGGTGATACCCATATATCTCAGACAGGGGACAAAACAACAGCTGAGGGAAATGGAATATGTGAATATTTAGAGGCATATAGAACACAGGATTTCCTCCTTTATGCTGATCAAGGGATTGGAAAACACCAGACAGACTTAGCAAAGGAAAAGCATTAGTCCAGGTATAGTATTTGGCTGACAAACAGATAGGAGGTGTATTTCCATTTTAATGTTTTTACTGACATTTTTATTATCATCGATTTGGTGTTATCCTCTTTTGATTCATAAATACTGCCCGACATGTATTTGAGCTGCAACATATACTCTCTGTGTATTTTTAGAACAAAGTGGCCCCTACCCTATATTTTCCACAGGGGAATAGATGAGTGTGAAACAGTAATTGAGATCTGAGTTTTTTGTTTACAAGAAGCTTTGCATATATTAATGTGTTTGAAATTAATGGTTCTTTAAGCAGTACAATAAACCAAATAACTAAAGCAAAGCTAAGATGACCAACTCTGCCTTTCAAAACCTGTGAAACACCTCGATTTGAGAACTGTTAATATTTAAAATAAGTATTAATGAAGATTACAAAAGCCTGCTTATAACCAAAAAAATCTACTCATTAAAATAATAAAAAAAAGCATTCTGGAAGTTTTTAAGAACTTTTTTCGTGTCAGAGAAAGGAATCCAGTATGGAAATACTCTCCTAGCACAATTTACTAGCTGGTTTGCCTGAGATTAAGCTAATGAACTGGCACTGAAAGAGCTGGCATTTGGTCGTACTGATGCATTATAAAAGCACACTGTTGCATTCACTGCTCCTGTAAGCTTTGATTAAGATTTTACAACATCATTAGAAAAACACATTGTTGCAGCAGTGAGAAAATTTACATTCTCCAGGTCCATGTGATTTGGTGTTATGAATGAGAAAGGCTTGTGTAAGAAGGTGTGTGATTTGGATTAACAGGAAAGCAAAGTGAAATTTACATTGCGCTTAGTAAGAAGAAAAAAAAAAAGGATATAGGAAAAAAGGAGTAAAAAGAGAGGAAAAGGCTGTCTAGAGAAACTGGAAGAAATTTTGCTGCTGACACCCAAGTGTGGGTGCAGTCAATATGATCAAGGTCAAGGCTGTACTTGCAAGGGGTTTGGAGGAACAGCCATTGAAATTCAACAAAGAAAAATGCAAAATCCTTCACCTTGGCAAGGAGAAGAAACAGAAGCAACACAGGCTGGGGGTAGTCTTGGCTCTGTTGTGGGGCAGCCCACCTGTATGTGTTCTTTGGATTTGGCAGAGCAAGCTGGGCAAGAGTCAGCAGTGGGCCTGAGAGTAAAGAGGGGCAACAATATATTGGGTTGTATGAATAGATACAGCATCAGCACAGCAAGGGAAGTGAATAGTCTCTCTGCTCAACTTTGTTGTACTACACCTAGGCTACTAGACAGTTTTGAGCTCCCAAGTTCAAGAAAGACATTCATAAACCAGAGTTTAACAGAAGCTACCATAATTGGAAAGGGAGGAGCACTTGCCCTATGAGGAGAAGTTAAGGGACCTGGATTTGTTCGGCCTGCAGAAGACACTGTTTTGAGGGCACCCAACAGCAGCCTCCCACCACCTGCAGTGAGGATGGAAACAGACTCTTCAAAGTGGTGTGTTGATGTAGCAAACCCTGCTAGAGGCAGGAAGTTACGCTAGACATACAAAGTACCTTGCAAACTGACCAATCCTGTGGTCCTATAAGTAGTTGGAAAGGGGAATAACTTAGGCAACTAAAATATTGGAGCAATTTGTCTGTCAGAGATTTACATACAGAAGGCACTTTGCTAATCTAGATCACAGCTACTTTTCATGTGCTGGTGTGGCAGCAGAAAGAAGCAGCATAGTAGATCAACAGATAGAATGCTGGGTGGATAAACATTCAAAAAATACTGCTGTTCCACAAGGAAAGCAAGGCTTCTGAAGTCTCAAAAGTGAATAAAAAATTGGAGAAATAAAATGAGAGACTCAAAGAAACAGTTGCCTTGACAGGGCAGCTGATGAGGCTATGAGAGGTGCTCAGGCAGGCACATGTACTCAGTCCGGGACTGGACTCTGTGTCTCTGACTTCTGGTGAATAATAAGAAATGAAACACACTAAAAGAGACACAGAAACATGCTGGTTGGTTTTATTTGTGAGTGACTGAGCATTCTGTGGGTAAAAACTGAAATAAAAAGAAAAGATAAAATGCATTATTCAAAGTTATAAGAGAACATGAGTCACATGCTGAATGCCACAAAATCAAACCTCAGGCTCAGAGATACCATTAAAATACAGTAGTTAAAAATCAGCATTCTGTTTCTGAAGGAAGTTGCAGCCAATTTGCTGATTAATCCTCCTTCAATCCTGTAGAACAAGTACTCTCTGGCCTACATAAAGAGCATCAGAGGCTAAAACTCCAGGGCCCTTGAATACATTTTTTAATGAAGCTATTTTAATCAGGGTTGAAGAATTAAATATATTCAGGGAGAGTACGTTTTGGGTGATTGATAATGGGTGAGTAAGCTTTTTATTTTGTGTCACTGACTTGAATACTGCCCAGCATTGAAGTGGTGTGAAATCATGACTGCTGTCTACTGATCTCAGTCTAGTTTCTAGTGGACAGGTGTCTATATCATGAAAAAATGTCCTCATCATTAAGACTAGTTTGTGTCTTTATTGAGAATCATAGTACAGATGCAAATATTCAACTGTGTTTAAATCCTGAAGGGCTTTTTCAGGGATAGAAATAGAGTACTAGAACAAGATAGAGGCATCACTAGAAAATACACATGACCTGTATATATATGCATACAAACACTCATAATCTACCGAGAGACAGTTTCCTACCCTTTCAATTTTACTCTTCTCCAAAAATTCACATCTAACAAAATATCACATAAAGTTTACCTTTCAATCAGACTGGCTTTCTTAAGTTCATTTCATCACAAACTCTGCTTCATCTAGTGTTATTCTCAAACTATTTCCTTGCACAAGAGCTTTTCCAAAGCAAAACCAAAGCAGAGAGATGTGTCGTCACTTTGTAATTCACCTCCCTGCAGTCACAGAAGGTGGCAGTTTTAGAGTACCATTGATACTCACAGCTTCCCCTATCAGATGAGTGCTCCTTTGAATAAGGACGGTGTTTCAGAAGAAGGGCATGGAGTAGGGGCCTGCTTATAGGATTAAATTCAGGCTTGGCAGCCCTACTGGATCTGAAACTGCAGTGATAAACTTGCCTCCTGGATCAGCAATAGAAATTGAAGCCAAATCTTTGCACACCCCATCCCCAGATGAACTCCCAGCCTCAGGTAGAGTAACTGACAGAGAAGGCTTTGAGAAAGACTTATAGCAGAGAGAGTTATAAGGATAGATTTCTTTCTCGTCTTCTAAATGAAGAAGTAAAGCAGTTGTTGGGGTATTGGAATGAATGATTCAGCCAAATATTTCACGATGTTGCCCATGGTAGAAATAGAAGTGGTTTATTTGATTTTCTCATCTCCATGAAAGTGATACACTTACCTACCCAATCTACTTGTCACTCTACGGCCTTTTGATTGTGATCATAAAAATTGTTTATATGCTCGCATGCTCATGAAGAGATAGATGACAGAGGAGGTAACTTAGCCAAAATCTGAGGATATGTAGCTAAACAGGGATATGTAGCATTTCTGGTGTAAAAGTGGTTTTGTTTTGGGTTTTTTTTTCTGAAGGTGCAAAGCTTTAGAATTGATAGAACTTCTTAAAAATGTTACATTAATTACCATAATAAGAATGTTTCCAATTAAGCCAATAAACATAAACGTCTTCAGCCTAAGGAGGTGACTTGCCTTTATCCTTTTCTTTTTTTTGGCAGACTTTCTTTCGGTGGTTATCTTCTAAATGTAGCACTTGAGGGTGCCTGAAGCCTATGTACCCTGAAGAAATCTTTTGCAGAATTCAATTTCTGTTTGCTGCTGGATGTTCACTGAATGAAAACAATTTGGTATTTATCCTTGAAGGCCCAGCCAAATCTGTGGGAAATGAAGCTTGTACTCTCTCTGCTTTGTCACCTGCCATAAACACCTAGCTCTCATCAAATTCATGAAAAAGAAACACCATTGCCTGACTTTGTCATTTGCTGTTAAAAAACATGACTTGGAAAACAAATGCATTGTTACATTTTCTTTATCATGTATCAGTTGATTCCCAAATGAATGACAAGTCTCTTCAAAATTGTTCTGAGCTTGTTTAACAGCTGTCAAGAAATTTAATTGGACTTTTGCTGAGTAGTTTTGAAGACTGGCTCCCTTGTGTCTCCACAAACACTCTCACAGTCCTTACATCAGTGTCAAAAATCCTGCATTAAATGACTGTGCTGCCAAGAGGACGGGAATTAGAAATAGTAAAAGAGTTTGAACACTTCCTTTTTCTTGCTACTGTTGCTCAGTGTCCCTTTTGGCCGTTTGGAATGCCTGTGTTGCAAAGTCACAGACTTAGAAGAGTTCTGGAAAAGTAACCCTGACAACTTGTAAAAGTTAGGTACCTTAAAGAAATCCCACAATTTCTAGGACAGCATAGAGTGAGGCAGCCCCCTTCAATGGTAAAACTGGGCCATTTCCAGTCACAAGTGCAAGAGCTCTGGGCCAGAAGAAAACATAAGTGAACAGTCATTTTATAGCCTAGTTGTGAGTGTTCCCAGAGAGCAAAAGGGAAGAACTTAACTTTCATGGTTACTGACATCCTCAGAATTTGTGAAAAACTGCATGATACCGTCTTTGCCTTTTCTTAACTAAAAATGTTTCTCAGATTGGTTTAAAATGGGGGAGATATGTGACAATTTTTCAAGATTTGCCCATTTCAACTTCTTAATAGCTGTAAACACAGTAGTGTTATTTACCTTCCTTATGTAGTTCAGTAGCAAATGTAAAAACTTGGAGTTATAAGAATTCTATAGCTCCTAATAAATCATACCCTGTACTTGATAAGAATGTAATCCATCATGCATAGGATTAAATGGAAAGATACCCATGGCTACTATGCTCTGCTTCAAGCTATCCCACTGAAAGACAAGACAGATGCTTAATCGCAAGTCATAGTAACAGTCAAATTCAGCAAAAGGCCTTTTCTCATTCAGTATGAGACTTTTATGCCCTCTCTTCTTTTCCTTGTTAGTCCAGTCTTCCACATTCTCTGTCTTTTCCTTTAACTACCTGAGTTATGATTCACACTAAACAGCACTTCCCAGTGGTTTCATCAAAGAAAGGGATTGTGAATCAGATCAGTTTTATATTATACAGGTACAGAAGATCATTGTAATTGTGACACCTTTGGGGTTGCTTAGAGCTCCAAAACCTCAGAACAGTTTCCCTTTTATAAGTGGGGAGAAATTACTCCCTCTATAAAATTAAGACCTTCCCATATGCTGACTTATTATAGTGGTAAACCTGCTTACTTTTAAAAGGATAAACACAAAGCTTAGTAAAAAAGGAGCTGACAATCACTTGATTACAGCATCACTTGGTTGACACTTTAATAAAAATGGCATTAAAATAGCATTCAACACAAAAAAGTAAGATGAAAGTAAATGGGACTTTTTGCACATTAGTATTTTTTTTAACATTGAATGAATTTACAATACTCTTATATTTATCTGCTGATCTAATTCATAGGGTGATCATGGCTTAGTTCCAGGAAAGGTGTTGAATGGAGAAAAGAAGACCATATTGCACGTAAGAAGAAAGATTGCTTCGCAGTGCAAGTGCAGTTTTGCCTGGGCTCCTGTTTTTACAACAAACTATAATCATAACAGTGTTAGGAAAGTATTAATAGGCCCAAAGTTATCAATTAAAGCATTTGGTTACTACTTAAAATCCTCATCTTCCCAAAAAGAAAATTTTTAATATCTTTGTGGAAAGGACAGAAGTTTATAGTACCTGTTGTTGTGAATGTCCACAGGCATTAAAAGGAAATAGTACAAAGATGATATTTTGGAGACTCCATTTCAGAATCCAAAGGCCTCTTAGAGCACAAAGCAGGCCCGTAGGTACTGGGGAAAAGGCCCACAAAGGGAGACTAGGCTGTGTGAATCTGGGGTTTATTGTGTACAAACAGCTGCCTATCACCTGTTATTCCTTGCAATCTCCTGTTAGTTTTTTAGTCTTCCTACCCCATTAGAGGAATTCTTCTTTGTGCTTATCTCTTGTAAACTTATTGCAAACAGCATTCACCCGCCATGAGTTTCACAGAATTTTTCTAATGCATCGATTGAAGGAAAGTTGTTAGGATAATGGTCAGTGCAGCAAAAAGTGCCAAAGATGTCACTGTTTTCCATCTGCTCCTTAACTTTCTGTATATCTTTGCAAGCTCACTGAAAAGAGCATGGTAAAAAAAGAGACTTGGAAAGACCTTCAGAAAAAAAAAGACATCATGTTGCAAAGAGAAGGGAAGATTCAACCCGATTTTGAAACCTTGAACTTCATGCCAACTCTAATCCCCACAGGAAAGCACCAGTGCACATTCGCTATTCACACGGACTTTTCAATGCATTACTTAAAACACAAGGCTGTTTCAATTCTTCTGAAACAAAAATCACTAAAGGCATAAAGTGCTATGATAGTGATCCCTTCTACATCTTAAGGTCTTCCCAATGTTTTATTGATAAAAATTTATGACAGCCTCGTAGATGAAACTTAATTCTTGAAAGCTAGTCTCCTTTTTATTAGTTTATCACAACTTTCACTGTTCAAATCATGACTTTATTGAGAACACCATTGTCTGTAGATAAATCTTAACCTGAAATTTGTTCGTCTACTGCCTCTGAAGCATTTTAGATCTGAATCTGTAATCAGAAATTGCAAATTAGAATTGGCAATTGGCTTTACAATTGAATGTTAATAAATAGTTCCTGCTCAGCTGAGAAGAAATGGTCTAGTACAATGTTTTAGCTGTATTGGCTTCATAAAGTTGACACAGGCTAAAAGTAGTAAAAACTTACTTTTGTCATTAAAGTGAACAGATCGGTTTCTGAACACATTAAAATGACAAATTCAATGAGTTAGTAGCTGACATTTTTACGTAATTACTTCTCGGAATATAGCTGGACTTTAAACCTGATGTTAGAAGTGAAAGATGCTTGTGCTGATTGGGAACATGTTCCACTAAAGATGAGACCACAGTCACAGTACAAAGAGGACAATCCGAGCCAACTAATGCCATTGAGATGATGACCTTTGAGAGTACAAAAGTTTTCATCTGATGAGCTTTTACTGACCACTTCAGTTGTCCTGGCAAGACATCTACTCACAGACCTGAACAAGGCAAGATTCAGATCTTCTTGGTGCAGGAGATGTAGGCCTAGGGCATCACAAGCCAGAGATGCAAGTTAAACTGGAGGTCACTACTTGCCACTTGACTACTGTTTTATGGAGCTGCAGGGCCTTGACTGCCTTCTGGGCATAGTTTCTGGTTTTAGCTTCCCCAACCCAATGTTCATTGAACTCCTTATACTCAGATCCCTGAATGATAAAAATCCTCTCTTTTGGTGTGAGATTACCAGTAGTTCTTGCTAAAAACATCCCTGACTGTGACATTCCCCACTCCTTTTATCAGGGCAGGACTCTACCATTCAGAGAAACTGTAATACCCTGAAATATTGAGGAATAATGATTTCCATGTGATATTTTCATGGAACAGAAGGGAGTAAGCTTAATACTGTGAATTTATAGTGAAGGTGAGGTATATTGTAAATATCTGTCCATGTGTGGATGTCTGGAGTTGTACTGTAGCCCTCTCCCCTCCCGTTGCCTTGCTTCATCCTGAGTATAAGGTATGTTCAAGGAAACATTGAAGAGATCCCCTGCTTCCTACACTACATATTATGATTGCATGCAGCCCTCTATCCTCTTAATTTTCAAAGAGAATTCCCGTATGTTAAAATTATTTTGCCACAAGAGAATTTACATATGTCCCCACTTATCACATAAATGAAGTAAAGAATTGAAGGTCACAATAGAAGTCATTGAAATAATGCTTTGAAATCACACGAATACTTTAAATTGCATTTTGGAAAACATAAAAAGAAAACTTGAGTATTTTCACCAACTAAAGTGTCTCTCTTCTTTGAAGGAATTAATGGTATCTCCTGCCCCACCTCAGAAGTATCGAGACAAGTTGAATATAATTAAAAATAAAATTGAATTTAGCATCTCATGTGCAACATTTGCAGAAAATCAGGAACAAAAAAAGCTGAGTACAATTTATGTGTAGCGTTCATAAAGGTAGCTAAGGATGTTCAAGACAGAATTACCAGTAGATACTCATAGGGATAAATCCAGTTTACTGTCTTCATAACAATAATCCTGTTGATAGGAACTATAAATCAACATATGGCAATGTGTTTTTCTTAGAAACTGCTTATTGCATACCTGATATATCTGGGGGAGAAAGAGGCCTAATGTCATGTGCTTTTGAGTACCATGATTCTTCATTATCAGATCAGAAATCTATTTCATAGGCCAAACTTCATCTGAGACAAATCATTTTTGTTGCATAGGATCTCCTGGGGCAAGACCAATTTACACCAGCCAAGGATATCTGCAGTCTTCAGAACTGATGCTGGAGTGCCAGATTCTCATTCTTCTAAATGCCAACTTAGTATTTTGAAATAGAAACAATACCTAACAAATTATTGAAACTAAATGAGGACTAACAGATCTGATTTCTCATTATGTTACTTCAGTCAGCTGATATGCTCTAATATGGAGGTGAAAGAGGCCCTCAAAACATACCACAGTGCAGAGCATGAGTTTATAAACGTACTTACCAGGCAGACTTGGTGTTTTTTTTGACAAACTGAAAAATCTAAATAAGGAAAAGAAGTAGATATGTGGATCTGATTCATACACACTTCCTACTGCATTTCATTAAACTTTATTCTTTAAAATGTATTCACACTCTCAGACTCACAATCTGTGTGATTGTGCCATCACGTAGAAAGCAAGCTAACTAAACACTGTTTGAAAAGGGAATGTTAAGTAGCACAGTATCTTGAGGTCTAATTATTTGGTGAGGTAAGAGTCGGAAGAGAAAATAAAAAACACTAACGAAACTGAGAGATAATATTTTATGAGAACTTCAGCATACTTGGGTGAATGGAAAAATAATTTCTTGAAGTGTTCAGGAAAAAAGTAGAATATAGTAACATAGGATTCACTTCAGAAAAATGGGGAAAAATACTTTAGATATATATTTAAATCTGAAAGAAAATTGGAAAATAATAGTGGTAAAAGATGGTTAGGAATGACTTATGTTTTCTATTAGCTGGCCTCGAGCAGTATGTTCTTCAATGTTCTAAAGCAGTATATTCAGTCAGTCTCTAATGGTCCTGAATACATGTACACTCACATGGCAACATGCTCATGGACATACAGACATGGGAGTTGCTCATCTCTCCTGAGCCATGTTGTAGCTACTTACTGACACTTTTTTTCTGTCACTCTGCTCTCCTTCCATGATCTATGGCTGAAGAGTTCAAGGGACACTTCCTCTCATCTTAAAATACTTATTAAAGTGAGATGATGAGCTGCAGGAAATCTAGTTGGAAGTCAGTAACTAACAATGTACCTCAGGGGTCAATACAGGGCCCAATGCTGTTTAATATCTTCATTAATGAACTAGGTGATGGGATAGTGTACCCTCAGCAAATTTACTGATGACATGATACCAGATGGAGTGGCTGATAATCCAGAGGGTCATGCTGCCATCCAGAGGAACCTTGACGGTCTGGAGAAAGGGGCTGACAGAAGCATCATGAAGTTCAACAAAAAGAAATTCAAAGTTATGGACCCGAGGAGGAGTAATCTGAGACACGTATGTACACTGGGAGCCGTCTGACTGGTAAGCAGCTTTTCAGAAAAGAGCCTGTGCATTCTAAGGGACACCAAGTTGGACACAAGCCAGCAATGTGCCTTTACGTCAAAGAAGATGAATGGTATCCTGGACAGCATTAGGCAAAGTAATGACAGCAAGTCAAGGGAATTGATCCTTCCTCTCAACTCATTACTGGTGAGGCCACACCTGGAGTTCTGTGTCCAGTTCTGGGATTCTGTGTATGAGAAGGACATTGACATACTGGAAAGGCCACAAAGATTATTAAGGGATTAGACCATGTCACATTATCCAGAGGAAGGCAAAAAAGCTGGTGAAAGGACTGGAAGTATGTCCTGTGAGTAGTCATTATGGGCAGTGGGCCATAGGAGGCTGAGTGAAAGTAGAGAGCAAGGTGCTGATCACTTCTCTGGGATCCAGCGACAGGATGTGTAGGAATGGCTCAAAGCCGCACTAGGAGAGGTTCAAACTTGACATTGGGAAACATTTCTTTATTGAGAGGGTGGTCAAAAACTGGAATAGACTTCCTAGAGAAGTCATTGGTGCTCCATGACTATAAAGAAGCATTTGGACAACACCCTCAATAAAATAATTTTACTTTTGGGCAGCCTTGAAATGCCCAGGCAGTTAAATTAGATGATAATTTCAGGTCCTTTCCAAATGGACTATTCCATTCTATTCCATCCTATTCTACATTAGAAAAGTCGGAAATAGCTGAGTTTATTCATCCTGGAGAACAGAAAGCTCGTAGAAAGTCTTAGTATACTTAAATAACTGAAGGGAGAATACCAAGAGGGCAGAACTAGGCTTTTTGACTGGTATCCAGTGACAAGACTAGAGGAAATGAGCCCCAACTGAAAAAAGGGAGGTTCCTTCTAAACATAAGGAAACTCATTTTCATTGTGACCACTGACTTAGGTTGCCCAGGGAAGTTGTGACATCTCCATCCTTGGAGATATTTAAAAGCCATCTGAACATTCCTGGGCAACCAGCTCTAAACAATCCTATTTCAGCAATTGAACTTTTGTTGAACAACAGAAAAAGAACCCCTGGAACTACTCAAGAAGAAGAAAAAAATCTATGCAAAGTGGAAAAAGGGCCTGGTTGCTTGGTAAGAGTATAGGAACATTGCCAGAGTATGCAGAGACAAAACCTGAAAGGCCAAAGGCTTTTTGGAATTAAACCTGGCAAAGGAAGTAAAGGAAAACAAAAAGGGCTTTTTCAAATACATAACAGCAAAAGGAAGTTTAGGGAGAATGTGAACCCACTGATGAACAAGGAGGGTGTCCTGGTGATGGAGGATGCAGAGAAGGCTGAAGTACTGAACGCGTTCTTTGCTTCAATCTTCACTGCCAAGGCCAGCCCTCAGGAAGTCGAGACCTTGCAGGACACTAGAATAGTCTGGAGAATTGGAGAATTTCCCTTAGTGGATGAGGATGAAGTTAGAGATCTGTTGGGCCAGCTTAACACCCATAAACCTATGGGACCTGATTGGATGCACTCACAAGTGCTGAGGGAACAGGCTGATGTTATTGCTAAGCCATTCTCCATTATTTTCAAATGATCGTGGAGGACAGGTAAGGTGTCTGAAGACTGGAGAAAGGCCAATGTCACTCCAGTCTTCAAAAAAGGCAAGAAAGATGACCTGGGAAACTATAGGCTGGTCAGCCTCACCTCCATCCCTGGAAAGGTGATGGAACAGCTCATCCTGGATGCCATCTTAAAAAACATGGAGGAAAAGATGGTTATCAGTGAGACTCAACACAAACTCAGCAAGAGGAGATTCTGCTTGACCAACCTGATAGTCTTCTATGAGAGTATAACTGCCTGGCTAGATGAAGGGAAAGAAGTGGATGAAATCTACCTTGACTTCAGCAAAGCTTTTCACACCATCTTCCATTACAATCTCATCAGAAAGCTCAGGCAGTGTGTCTTGGATGAGTGGATGGTGAGGTGGATCGAGAGCTGGCTGAATGACAGAGCCCAGAGGGTGGTGATCAAAGGCACAGAATCGAGTTGGAGGCCTGTGGCCAGTGGAGTTCCACAGGGATCGGTTCTGGGGCCAGTCTTTTTCAACATCTTCATCAACAACCTGGATGAGGGGACAGAGTGTACCCTCAGCAAGTTGGCTGATGACACCATACTGGGAGGACTGGCTGATTCCCCAGAAGGCTGTGCTGCCATTCAGCGGGATCTCAATTGGCTTGAGAGTTGGATAGAGAGGAACCTCATGAGGTTCAACAAGGACAAGTGCAGAGTCCTGCATCTGGGAAGGAACAACCCCATGCACTGGTACAGGCTGGGGATTGACCTGCTGGAGAGCAGCTCTGCAGAGAGAGACCTGGGAGTTCTGGTTGATAATAAACTGAACATGAGCCAGTAATGTGCCCTCGTGGCCAAGAAGGCCAATGGTATCCTGGGATGCATCAAGAAGAGTGTGGCCAGCAGGTTGAGGGAGGTTCTTCTCCCTCTCCTCTGCCCTGGTGAGGACTCCTCTGGAGTCCTGTGTCCAGTTCTGGGTTCCTCAGCTCAAGAGGGACAGAGAACTTCTGGAGAGAGTTCAGCACAGGGCCATCAAGATGATCAGGGGACTGGAGCATCTTCCTTATGAGGTAAAGCTGTGGGAGCTGGGGTTGTTGAAGAAGACTAACCGAGGGGATCTCATTAACACTTAAAAGTATTTAAATGGTGTATGTCAAGAGGATGGGGTGATACTTTTTTCTGTTGACTGCTGCAAGAGGACTTTGGGGCAATAGACATAAGTATGAACACAAAAATTTATGCTTAAGGAAAAACTTTTTTGCTGTAAAACAGAGGTAGCTCTGCTACAGGCTGCCCAGAGAGGTTGTGGAGTCTCCTTCTCTGGAGGTTTTTAAAACCTACCTGGACATATTCCTATGTGACCTGATCTTGCTTAACCTGCTTTAGTAAGGGGTTGGACTGGATGTTCTCTAGAGATCTCTTCCAAAACCTACCATTCTGTGATTCTACGATTCTATCTACTGCATGCAGTATGCTCTAGCACATCCAGGATATCCACTTGGCAGTGATGTTACATGAAAGACACAGTGTGTTGGCCTGGCAGCTGGAGGACAGGCAAGATACACTGCTGTACTGTAAGACATATTTCATGCCTGTGTCTAGGTGTCAGAATCACATCCAGATGAGGTCTTTCCCATCATTGATGAAATATTGGCTTGCATGCAATATGGCAGCAATTGGCCTGTGTGATTTTGGCTTATGTATTCAGAAGCATTGTATAACAAATGATTTTTAGCTCCAGATTCAGTGAAATGTTGGTGTCTACATGTAGGCCATTTATCTAAGCTCTCATTATAGTGAATGAAGACCTAGCCGCTACTTTCAATACTTGACATCATTGACTACAAACCTGTGTTTGGACAGTTGAATATCTCTCAAGGCTCCACTGACTCATGAAGGTAAGAAATGATCAGTACAAATGCTGCTTTCAGCTTTGGAAACCACAGGTGTGTTCAAAGCAGTTCAACAAAAGCTGCAAAAACTGTCAAGAAAGTATTCGGGGCAATGAAACTCAGAGACAGGGGAAAGATCCTGACCACATAGTGTCTGAGATGAAACGTTTGTTTCATACTACTTGAGAGAGACTCAACATGGTCAGAACTCAAAAGGTTTTTATCCTGAAGGAGTCACAGCATCAACCAAGTCATACCCTCATACATCACTCCAGAAGAAGCTGTCTATTAACAGCAGAGGTAATGGCAGAAAGAGAAAGCAGAGAACAGTAATTAGCTGTGCCTCTCCCCTCTGAGAAAGATGCAATATATTGTGTGTCAAACAAGGATAAGAAACTATTAAACTGTCATGAATATTCATGTTAATCTTTCATTCTTGAGAAACATTTTGTGAGGATGAGCAACAGGATGATACAGGCCTTCAGGCTTATTGTCTTGAAAATGAACAGAAAAATAAAGTAATGAATTATATCTACAGGTCTATTGTAAAAATGGCAAGTGGGAAGAATGAGCCCTCATATGCTTGGAAGAAGCCAAGTGCATTGTAAACCTGGAGACAACTTTCTTTTTTTTTTCTCATGATCATTCCGAGAACAAAGCAGCACTTTGCTGAAAAAGTGACAAGGTCACTACCTACATCATAATCATGAAGTGCAGCAATATCTTCCTAAAATCTTCACCCTAATGTTAAAATTAATGGATGTTACATAACAGGAAAATATTTAGCAACATTTTGTCTGATCCTTGTAATGTATTGAGTGTGGGTGGTGGGGGAAGGGAATTTCTAACATGGAAATTATTTCAATGCAATCTACATTAGGTTGAGGGTTGCAGTATTCAAACAGATTGTTTTCTGCTTTGTACATATTTAGCCCGTTCACTATCATTTTCACACATGTCATTTGAAAAAACTTGTGGAAGTGTCTCCTACTGTACGTACCTTCCCACTTCAGGGTGGTGGCTTATCAGAAACAACATTCAGATTTTAGGACACTGTTAACACCCTTTTAAAACCTCCTTTGACTGTACTTACAGGGAATATCCAAATCTTTTTTGCCTACACATTTGCTACTGAAGGATATCCTCCAAATGATGTTTTCTCATGATATTCTTGCATTGCCTGTTGTACTTTATATGATTATTACCCTCTATATATGGCAGATTGTTTACTTTTAAGGCAACATACAATGGTACAAATTTATCAGCATGAATTCTTATATAATGATATGTTGATAACATGAAGAATTTCCTGGATTAGATCTGCCTCTCCACCCATTCTTTTTTGACATCCTATGCTGCAATACAAAAGGGCATTTTATCACTAGAAAAAAACCCCAAACAAATAAAAAACTCCACAAACAAACAAAAACCCCCCAAAAGAACCCCAAAACCCCACTAGGTTTTCTAGGTTCTATTTTATAATCCATTTAGTTACCCATTTTCCCATTTTATAAGGGATCCTAATGATGCATTGAAAAACTGTTGGATAGATTTCATTCATCCTAAGGGAAAAATGTCAGTGACCTAAATAGAGGTTTATTGATGCACATCCTTATATTCAAAATTATCCTACATAAACTTTCAGAATGTTTTTCTTTGCAGAACAACATAAATAAATACTACTTCCTGAGGGCATTTATTAGTTGGAATGTTTCAGGGCACACTCCTGGCAGTTAGGATAATGAAGTATGAAATTCTATGCAGTTTTTCATTTTTCTGCAATATCTCTAGATGAATTTGAATGTGCCAGGGCTGTAGACATGGAAGACTTGATCTCACACCAAATTACACTTTGTATAGCATTTGAGCAGCAGTCAAAATGGGCTGATATGTCAGAGACACTCTGTGTTATAATGACAGTTCTCCAACCATCAAAGGTACATATTGAAGTTTTCTGGGCATGGGTTGCAAGATGAATAGGCTTCAGGACTTCTAGACCTTCAGTTTGACAGTTGTATTTGAATCTGTACAAACCGAGTGTTGCACATGTCACCAAGGCTACGTGCATTATGAATTCTCACTTGGGGGCTACGTGCATTATGAATTCTCACTTGGGGACATTTTGTGTCCAATTTAAACAGTTTTAAGCTTTCAGTGACCATCAGAAACATACATTTAGGAAAGAAACAGATTCACACAATGTAAAATACTTAGATTTTATTATATGACTATTTCCATCAATACTGGAGTTTAAGCCTTAATTATGCTTGCTACTTTTTAATAAATTATTTCTTGTAATTTATTTTGTCGTTTTATTTAGTGTCTGATCCATAACCTATCATTATCAGAGAAAGTCCTGAATACAAATTGAAGGACAAGCCATCCATTTTTCCTTCACTGTCATATATCAAAAGAGGAAAGAAGTTAAAAGAAATGGGGAAAATCATAAGAGAACACAATTAATTTACCTCTCCCCTCAGTTTACATTCCTATTGTTTTTATACAGCCTCACAAGGAAACCATCTGGAGTGCACTAGAGAATTACTCAGAGTGGGATACAGTTGACCTAATGTGATGCTCATTACCTATATTAAGGCAACTGAATGCTATCCCCAGAGCCTAAGTGCTTGGCTTCATTACTCTTACATAGATGTGGAGTTTCAAATGTCATAGTACAGCCAGGATAGCTAGACACTACAAGAAGGTCTGACACTAGAATTACAGGAAAGCAGATGCCTCCAGGATCAGCAACTGGAGGCCGGCTTAGTTCCCTGAAGACATCTCAAACTGTTTCTCAGCTTCCATATCTAGAATCAAGCCTTGTCTTGTACTGTACAAGAGATGTGTTTCAGCTGTCTAATATTGCGGCTTTTACCATTTTATCTTCCCTAAACGAACCTGCCTACTCTCTAGTTCCCAGAGAGGAACATGGATGTCCCGTAGAGTCTTTGTGAAATCTGCAAGTCCCAGGAAGATGTCTCATTTTCCACAACCTAACTGAAAAGTCATTAGAAATTTATGTTTAGGCAATCTCATGCTGCCCTAGGGAGTCTAATGAGACTAGTCTCTTACCATCTTTCTGATGGGTGTCTAAAATGAAGTGATACAAATCCCATGACCTCACCTCTGTTACCCAGAGAGAACTTTATGTCAATATCATACATCCGGTTCTTTTGATGCCTTCAGGTATCCCAACTTTCCTCTAGAAACTGTTACAGATGTTAGGTCTCTCATGGGTCCTATGCTACAGTTGATGTCTTTCAGACACCATAAGGCCTTTCAATTGCCAGTAGGTACTTCAGTGTAAGCAACTGAATTTAACTCTTTTCTCTGGTAAGTCTGGATGTTCCCAGTATCTCAAAGGATGTCTTATATATGTCAAGCTAGAGCCATAAACCATGCTTAAAATGGCAGAATTGTCTTACCTACATTCATAAGGACTAGAATTATGGAGGGCAAAACTGAGTGACATCCGACATATCTATGTCCAAGAAATGCTCATATTTTAAAGTTTTTCTTGTTCTGAATAAATATCTTTATTAAAAAGATAATACAAAATTATATATATAATACAAATATATATGATTACATTATAAAGCATACATTCATAAAAATATCACGGGATTCTTTTAAACAATTTCTGTCTACTGAACTCTATGCAGGTTTTTGTGTCAGTTTTTGGGGTTTTTTTTGATACCATTCAAAGTGCAGCTGCATTCACTGTCACTGTTCCTCCTGGGAGGTGTAGGTGTAATATCTTTTATTTCTATCATGTTAAGTGCTCTAGACCCCCTGGAAGGTACTGTGGCCTATTTTCATAGCATCTGCTGAACCTAGTGTGCAAAACTCTACTTGAAACTAGTAACTTGGTCATATATGTTCTGTCCTCATTAAATCTTCAAGTTAACATGTAGAGTGATACTTTAAAAAAATCAAGAAACTCATAAAATTCTTGACAGGTATGAAGTAATGAAGTGAATGGAGGAGGAAAAGAACCTGGTTACACTGTAAAGTGACCTTCAACAGTACACAATTCAATGTATGTTTGTCTACTGAAACTAAAAAGGAAAGAAAAAAGAGTAGTTAACTACTCCACCAAAAAGTATTCAAATAATTAAATCATAAATAATAGTATTCATTTACACATTGTCTTCTGAGATAGAAAAGAACCCTTTGACTACATCCTTACTTTCCTTAGATTCATGCAATGAATAACATTTGTCTTCCACATCAAGATAATTATTTGGTAATCACTGGACTTGGTAGTATGCTGGAGCACTAGTTAATGCCATGCCATGTGCAATGTTTGAACTTAGATGAAACTTTGGTAGTGTTTCAAAAACACAGAGACCAAGGGCTCAATGTCAGTCATGTGGAGTTTGGTAGAAGCGACTGACAAACAAAGAATGTATGCTTAAAGCATTGCTTCTCAACACTGCTCATTTTAGGCTTCAATTTCCTTTCCTAAAAGTAGTTACAAATCCCTATTAAATTTTTCCCATTTGTCGGAAGATCTTCCCTTGAGTTGAAGCAAGGAAGCAATTCCTCTCATCCTGCTGAGAAGAGCTGGTTTAGGGTTTTTCTCAGGCTAGTATGTTACTTTGCCATCCTAAACAAGAACAGAGACCATGTATTCTAAAACATGTAAAAATTCCTGGCCAACGTAATTCCACAGAAATCAGACTATAGTAGTCAGCATGTCATTTTGAAGGCTTCAGAAGCTAAATCTCCACTGTAACCCATGCCCATTGATTTTTTGTGTCCCACTGATCATAATATATATTGCTTCCAAATCCAGGCAAAGATTTCTGCCTGCTTGAACTTCAAGCCATGTTCTTTCACCAGTGAAAATAGCAATACAACAGAGATCTGTGTTACCATGACAAGTGAAGAAAAAAATTTATGAAGATTTGTAATAACCTAAAAGAAATTTCATACATCACTGAAGACAAAGAAAAGTGAAAATAAAAGAGATTGGGGTTATATTTCTTTTTAATAATGTCAGTCAAAAATGTTCCAGTCAGTGATCTGAACACCATGGATGAGGACAGATTTAGCACTTCACTTCACTGAATAACAATTTCAAAGCTTAGCAAAATCTTTGTAAGAGGAGATGGTGAAGCTTAAACTTTCTGTAAACAAAACACCCTGGACAAATAATGCATTTTGATAAAATAGCAGCACGGTCCTTGAACTGGAATATCTAAATAAAGCAAAGGTTTTAAAGGAAGGATGAAAAGAATTTATAAAGGATCGGTGATATTGTGTAGACTCATGTCCAGTTTTACTGTCATCTAGAAAGCAGAGGCAAAGCTGGGTGACACAGAGAGCTTTGTAAATGCAATGTAATAGACAGAGTGGTAAATTCTATTAGAAGAGATGTGGGTAGACTTCTGCTGAACTGGGAAATAAAGACAAAAAAAGTGCAATCAACACTGTAACCTCACTGCCTAAACGGTTGCTTAGAAATTAATTAGAGTAATGCCAAGATTGTAATACAGGCCTGATTTCTTCGAATTCAGGCTGAGGTTTTACAGTTAGCTTACGCAAAAGTACTGAAGCTTGTGCTGCTGCTGAAAGGGGGATCCTGCTTACCTCCATTCTCATACTTATCATACGTGAACCATATCATGTTGTCAGCTGTCAATCAGTATCACTCAGTTCCTTCATCCTGCTCACAACCAGTGCTACAAACGAAATGACCACTGTCTCATGGGTTACTATTTGATACACTGAGCAGCTTTGTGACTGCTGGTGTGGATGAAAGGGAGAATATGGGAAAGCACAACTCCTTGAGTGGGAATAAGGTCTCAAACTGTGAAACTGCACTTTATTTCAGAGCTAATTTATCATCAACAAATGTAATACTGCAGCAACACAGAGACACTCCACATTTGGATTCTTAATGCTATGCTGGATTTGACTGCTTTTCTTTCACCCCAATTGATAATTCACTGGCTAGGAGAGATACTGAATATTATTGCTGTTTTCAGATGGAACAAAAAAAAGGTATAAAGAGGGAGGAATAAAATATACAATATTTACAAAGGTAATTTATGTTAGATTTCTGTTTTGATTCGACATTTTACATAATTATTAAAAAAAAGTGAACGCTTAAATATTTGGGAATTAACAGTATTATGACAGAGCAGAATGAATGCTGGTTTATTTATCTGTGTTCATTGATTTCTCCAGTCTCCTTATTTTTTCACATTGTCCTTACTGTTTATGTTACACAATCATGCTCTGCAAAAATGTGAAGTGACTAACATAAGTAGTTAGTGTCAATACCAGGGATAACGTTTTACATCAGCTACAGGCTATAAGAGCAAATAAAAATAAGGATAGGAGCACAATTCTAAACCAAACTGAAATTTCAAAAGAATACGCTGCAGACATTCTTGTAATTTTTTTAAGGATACCTCAACTAGTATACTTCACAGATCTGCTCAGGCAAAAGGTCAAAAGTATGCCTAATGCTGGTTATCACACGGATTTAGATGGAATTGCTACAATGAGAAATGGATTCCTGTGACAATAAAAATGCAGTAAATAGCAATAGATGACTATATTATTGACATTTAGAGTCTTTCTTTCAAAATGGGATACACAAGGTCACCTTGCAGAACTTGCACAATATTTGTTGAATGTTTCTAACTTTCAATGGCATTCAGAAAGCCATTTGTGCTAAAAAAAAGAGTATTGTGAGGTACCTGTTTTGGAATGCTTTGCCCTTCTTAAATGTAAATATAGTGTCAGATATCTCCATAAAGTCTTCAGTGTACCAGTGAGAACCAGTGCCTGCCACTTTGGACAACAAAGGAAGTTTAAAAATATCTCCCAACAGTATGAGATGGAACAAATTTTTATTAATATTTTAATTCTTTTTCTTCTGGTTTGAATTCATAGTAAAATAGATTTGAGTACTTGAAGTCAGATGAGGTATCCCAGCATGGGATCAACTTTAGTTTTGTCATTAATTGACTATAACTGTTGTTCTCTCATTTAATTTATTTGCTTTCAGTAACTTTCCTTGTCTTGACAGGACTTAAGGCAACTACCTGTGTGTGATTGCGTTAATACAATAAAGTAATAAACTATCAGATGTTCAAAGACAAATTTCTTGCTCCATCAACTCCTTCTCATCTATGGAAGTGTAGGCACAGACATGCATTTGTGTGTATATGCATATGTGCAAGAGAGTTGCAGTTGAGACATAGAGATGAAGATGGTTCACTTTAATCTTTCATAGACATGATTATTTGCAAGTCATTTCTTTACCTGGGAGACCTGGTGAGATTAAGTGAGAAGGTTCACCTCAAAGGTTATCCTCCTAAAAATAAGCTTTGAAAGGCTGAGCCATTGTAACAACAGAGAAAACTCTCACTACTGATGCTACAGAGCAGCAGTGGTAGTATTTTTGAAAGCTAAAGATAGCTGTACTGACCGTGGCAGCAAGCTGCTGCAAGTCCTAAGCTTGGAAAGAGGGTAGCCCTAGAGGTGACCACAGGGAGCAGTAGGGCCAGTGGTGCTAAGAATCCCAGATCAATTTAAGCATTCTTTATTAAAGTCCTTGCTTAAAAGCCAGACTCTTAAAATGGTCATTTTAACATGGAGATAGCAGAAAGAGGTTATGGTACACCTGGAAAAAGGAAGTAGATGGCACAGTTTCTTTATTTTAAATGAGAATAAAATACATAGAATTACATTAGACACTCTGTCAGAGAAATAGTCCTCAGAATAGCCTCGGGCACTGGCAGTACAGACAGATAGCAATGGGTGAGATGTGTGGGTGTGTGTACTTTAAGGGAGTCATAACTAGCAATAGTGACCCCCAGAAAATCTAATAAGACCAAGTGAAGAGAGGAAAAAGAGGGAAAAATATATATATTAAATACAGACATCCTTTCTATTTCTGTGAGAGAGCAGAGGAAGATGCCGTTGGAGGCATGTCATGCATTATGCAACTACTCACAGTTGTCCAGCTCCTCCAGATCCTCAGTATGGTTAGCACCAGTGTAACTAATGATGCCAAATGTATAATGAGTAGGTGAGGGACAAGGAGCAGTTTTATTCAGTGAGAGATCTAGAGTATTAAAGAGCTTTTCTGCAGAATCAAAATGAGTAATGAGAGAAATGATAGAAAAGTGTAAACCTGCTCTTTGGGACTCTTGGCCAGGAGCTCCAGGGCACTGGGGCACCATTCCCTGCTGGTTCTCAGCACTGATGTGGGCTGGGCAATTCTCAGGGAGCTGCAACAATTCAGAACTCTGCACTTGTCCTTGTTGAACCTCATGAGGTTCCTCTCTATCCAACTCTCAAGCCATTTGAGATCCCACTGAATGGCAGCACAGCCTTCTGGGGAATCAGCCAGTCCTCCCAGTTTGGTGTCATCAGAGAACTTGCTGAGGGTACACTCTGTCCCCTCATTTAGGTGTTGATGAAGATGTTGAACAAGACTGGCCCCAGAACCGATCTCTGTGGAACTCCACTGGCCACAGGCCTCCAACTCGATTCTGTGCCGTTGATCACCACCCTCTGGGCTCTGTCATTCAGCCAGCTCTCCATGCACCTCACTGTCCACTCATCCAAGCCACACTGTCTGAGCTTTCTGATGAGGATGTTGTGGGAGACAGTGTCAAAAGCCTTGCTGAAGTCAAGGTAGATGACATCCGCTGCTCTCCCCTCATCTAGCCAGCCAATTATGCACTCATAGAAGGCTATCAGGTTGGTCAAATAGGATTTCTCCTTGGTGAAGCCATGTTGACTCCCCCTGATAACCATCTTATCCTTCATATGTTCAGTGATAACATTCAGGATGAGTTGTTCCATCACCTTTCCAGGGATGGAGGTGAGGCTGACCGGCCTGTAGTTTCCTGGGTCATCCTTCTTGCCCTTTTTGAAGACTGATGTGACATTGGCCTTTCTCCAGTCCTAAGGCACAAAAACTTCCCAAAAGTCTGTAAGGCAGTCACCAGCCACTTCTGCATTCTGGGGATAGTTGAGGAATGTATTGATTTATATGGCCTAGTGTACAACTCTTCCATCTCTTCTTCATTCATCCTCCAACCCAAGCTCATAAATCCTCATCTGTAGTGGAAGGAAAGGCCTTGACAATACCATGCTCCTGCCCCTGGAGCAGCCTCCATATGCTCTGTCTCTCCTCATCCTATCTCCCAAAAACATGATTCATTTTTCTGTGTCCTTGTGCCCCCAAAATCACTCTGACAGGATGACAAGGCATCAGTGCTAAATTCCACAAGGGCTTGAGATGTCTAACTGGTACTACAAAGAGTGATGCTTTTGACAGACAGAGGTCTGCTTTGGTATCAATATAAACAGAATCTCACCAAAGTAAACAAGAATCTGCTAGCAGGCATTCACCTTATCTGCAACTGGTGATATAGCTCAAGAGCAATACCTTGTCTCTTATCTTTTTTTCCATAAAAGTGCTGAAAATGCATCACGACAAGCACAATCTGTTTGCAAAAAACCTGCTTTAGATTAAGAACTTGCTTTTCCACAGCTCTAATAGCATGAAACAGCACCAGTCTGTGTAAGTAGCATAATTCGGGAAGAAATGGCCACAGCAGCGTTTCTCCACTACTATCGGCTTTGTGCTCTAAAGTACTTCTGCTCCATTGTCTTTCTCTGCAGCCTCCCCAATCTTCCATGATGCCAAAATTAATCTGCCAGATGACAACTAGCCATTTCAAATACATATTAAAAAACATGATTTTTTTCCCATCCTTCTGAAACAATTGCCTTTACAGCTCTGATTTCTGTGGTGATTGAAGTGGACTTGGTGCCTCAGAGCAAAGTAAACACATATGTTTGGAACGCTTTTAAACTACTTGGCACCATATCACCTCTTGCCACCCACAGAATATCTTTTCAGCCTTACAGGCATGAAGCACTGGCTTTCAAATTCCATGTGTCTCTTTCAGATACAGTTGGTAGTGTGGTGGTACATGTGACCTCAGACATCTGGACTAGCTGTCAGCCAGAACCTTTAGTGTTTGCAGCACCATACTGAGGCTCTTTCACATCAGATGGAGAGGAAAATATTCCCAGATATTGGCTTTCTCCCAAAACCAGTACTTCCCTTGGATCACACCTCTTGTGAAACTCTGTATGAACTGAGGAAAGAGATGGGTTATTGGCATATTTTGCACAGGCTGTCTGTTGGCTTTGTTGTAACTGACGACAGCTCCAGCCTGGAGGAGGCATGACTGCATGTTGCTTTTTGCATATATATGTATATATATGTATATATATACTATTTTGCCTGCTGTTTCAATTTGGTTTTGTATTTTCAGATTGAAGAAGACAAATAAAAACTATCCCACTTCTATAGTAAAAAATGTATGTGCCAGCTGTGGTTGCTCGTACAAAAAGATAAAAGTGTTCACATAGAACAAAAAATAAATACCTTTTTTTTGTAGATATACTAGAAAATCAGAATACTATTTGAAGGCAAAGTCTATTTAATCCCTCCTCCTTCCACAGTTGCTAGAAAAATGGGTTGCCAATTGGTGCTAACAATGAGCAGTATCACTGAGATTACTCTGCAAAGTGTCCTCATTAGAAAATTGCATCCAGATCCTGTGGGCTTTTGAAGGTATTGCTGCAGAAGTGAGATGGGAATATCATTTGTCAGGTAATTCTCTGGGATAAAATTCTCAGATACTAGCTGACTATATTCAAGCAGAGAGTAATATCCCAAATTAGGCAGCTTGTTAGTATCCCTCTAATGTGTTACTGAGCAAATGATTCCAATGAGAAGGAATGCAGAAGTTAAGTAGGTGTCAAGCAGAGACTCAGTACTTGGATGGAAGCAAACCAGGTGTCATGGGTTTGAGAGGATATGCTTTTTCTTGGTAATGGTGAGAGGGAGCTACAGTGCTCCCCCATAAACAGTTCTCTCACTTTCCCCCAGCTCTGTGTTTGGACCCACCTCTGGGCTTGGTAATGAGGGAGCCCATATGATGAGCAAGGAGAAAAAAACTTCCATCACCAGCATCATACTGCTCTTGGCAAAGGTCTTAGGATGCTGATGACCTGTGATACTGAAGCTCAGAACATATGGATGCAGGGGGAAAGCAGAAGGGGAGGTGTTGCAGTGGAAGCACGGATAGTCTTTAGGAAAACTATTTAAACTGTGACATTATCAAAATCCGTTTCATAATAACATACCATTCTCCATTTTTCATGTAAAAAATAGATTGAGACTAATAACCCACTGATTAGATAGCTAAGATTTCAATTACACTAACAATAAATCCTTGGCTTTATTTGAAAGTTGTGTTTCTTTCTGCCTGTAGAAAGTTTCGAATGTAACATTGACTATAATCAATTCAGGATTGGAGTTGGTTCATAGCTGTTGATAAGTGAAGAACTAGATCTCAAACTGAAGGACTATGGGTGGGATTTGCACTCACAAAGATGCAACTCTAGGCAGATTAAAGAAAAAAGGATGTTATAAATGAGACTTCAAGGAACACAAGTATTTGAAGTAAAATTGCTTGATGCATTTTAACAATGGAAAATAGTCTTTGTCCTACAACAATACTTCTAGGACTTATCTCTGAAGAACTGCAATCTTGTGTCCCATAAATTGGGGAGCAACATTGTTCAATGCAGAATAGTTTGGTAATGGAAAAAACTTAAGATTAAATTAAACAAAAGAGGATGTAATAAAATGTTCTTGATTATGTTGTTCATTTCCTGCTTAGGGATTGTATTCTGATTCATGCAGAGAATTGCATCAAGAGCCTCTAATTAACAGCATCGCTAAACCCAGGATTGCTCTAAAGAGATGAGGTTAGAAAGGGACTTTTCCCAGCTTAGGTCAGTGCTGTAACCCCAGAGTATTGGCCATTCTTGAATAACCCTTTTTTACTTTACCGTAATTCTTTGGTTTGTTTTTTGTGGCTTTTTTTTTCCTCAGTTTCATTCAGCATTAGAAGAAAATCGGATTTCAAGACTTCAGAAAGTTTTTAATTTTCCATCCTTTCTGAAATCCAGTGCCAACTAGTCAACTTTCTGACAGAGGTTGACTCACTCACAGTGAGGAACACAACTGTAGAAAGATGACATTATGATGGGAGGAGTAAAATACAATGGAAGAGTTTTAATTTCTTAGTTCAGGAATTAATTGCTGCAATTTGAGATGATCATATGGCATCCCTAGTCAGCACCTGTGAAAGACTGATTGTTCAGGCAGAGAATTGCTCTAATAACCAATTATACTCTTGGTCTGGGCCTACAGGCTTCTTCTCTTTCCCCTCTATTTCTCATGGTTTAGTGATTGTACCAAAGGCTTCATGCTACTGATATACATACTAACATAATTAGGCTGTTTTCAGAAGACATAATGTCAATGACAATGTAAAATCTTTTTTGTCATGTGTTTTAGCATAGATTTCATGATTGCTTCATTGCTGGGAGTACCACATAGTAGGAAAAAGAATACATGGGAGAATGACAACAGTCATCTCTGGAAAGGATAAGTGGCCGTAAAAATGTTCTTCAGGTAATGTATGTTCAGAGAGATTATTCTGTACTGCAAACAATTTGCTTGCAAGCACACTGTGACAATCAATCTTGCTATGAACAATAGCTTTGCTGCTTTTCCTTCTTTGGCAGTGTTGGAAGGATGTATGAGGTCATGGATAATTACCGCTCACACACTGCTTGTCCACTACTGACAATTCCAGTTGCACCCATGTGTACTATGCACAGTCTGTAACGTAACACATAGTAGAACAAATTTCCCTGCCTTTTTATAAGTCTTTTACTTTGTGTGTGTCATGGTTTGACATGACAGCCTTTTCTGGTATGGAGGAAGGGGCTGCAAAGATGGCTCCTGCAAGAAGTTGCTCACAACTCTCCCCAGCTCAGAAAAGGCTCACTTCTGGGGCTGAGCCAATTAGATGCCTCCACGATCACTTTTTAAGAAGAAGCCGGAAGGGGAGGTGTCTTCCTCCATCTTCTTTCCTTCTTCTGCCCCTTTTTCTCTTCTTCTGGCTGGTGGTGGTGCAAGGAGTAGGAACGGTGAGAGAAACAACCATGTGGACTCCAAGGTCAGTGATGAAAGGGAGGAGGTGTACTGTAGCAGAGACTCCCCTGCATTCTATGGAGAGAACTGGTGAAGCTGAAATTTATTTTCATTTCTTTAAAGACCCCGCATCAGCACTAGAGACTCATTTTGATAATGAGTCCATATCAGGGGCAGAGACTCATTTTGCTAAAGCTGGTCCCAGACCAGGGGCAGCGATTCACTTCATTAAAGGCCCCGAGCCAGGGACAGTGATTTTGGCCGGAGGAGGCCTTGTCCCGAAGGAGGGGCCCTTTATCACTATGGCCGGAGCAGGCCCTGTCCCGAGGAAGGGACCCAATATCCACAGCTGCAACTGTGGGGAGGAACCCACGCCAAAGCAGCTCATTAAACTTATGCCCAGAAGAGGCCTTGTCCCAAGAGAGGGACCTTGCAACTGCAGAAACTGCAACCGCGGTGAAGAATCCACGCCAGAGATATTCACCAAGGACTGTGTCCCGTGTGAGGGAACCTGTATCGGCAGAAGCCGCAGCTGCTGGGAACAACCCACACCAGAGAAGTTTGTTAAGGACTGTGTTCCGGGGGAGGAACCCCGTGTTGGAGCAGGGGAAGAATGCCAGGAGTCATCCTCATCTGAGAAGACAGAAGCAGCAAAGCCCATCTGTGAGAGACTGACCACATCCCCCACTCCCTGCCCCCCTGAGCTGTTGCGGGGGGAGGAGGTAGAGATATCGGGAGCAGTGAGCTGGGCCCGGGAAGAAAGGAGGGATGGGGGAGGGAGATCTTAAAGTGCTGGTTGTAATTTTCTCATCATCCTACTCCCTTTTTGCTTTTATTCTGTTCTGTTTCTTGTAGAATAAACTTTCCTACTTTCCTCTCTAAGTCGAGTACTAGAGTCTGTTTTGCCCAGAACCATAATTGGCAGTGAGCCCTCCCTGCCCTTGTCTCAATCCGCAACAATCTTGCTTATCTTTTTACTCCCATTTCGCTGGGTCCTCTGCCATCTTAACGAGGGTAGGGGTGAATGGGGGCATCGAGCGAGAAACTGTCGTGGTGCTGTTGTGCTAGCTGGGCCAAACCATGACAGTGTGGCAGCAGATGTCCAAGGTTTTAAACAAGTGCACTGTCAAAACAGAACACAAAAACAACTCAATTGACTTCATAAGAAGTTATAGGATGAAGTGTCTTTATTTTCTTTCATGTCAGCACATATATATAGTAAGTATATTAAGTATATTTCAAAGTTGGGTAATTATTAACATATTGCTGTCCAGTAGGGACATTTAATTGCCAGCAACAAATGATTGCATTCCTAGGGCAGAAGCATGAAACAATTCAGATTAACTATACATTTACTGCTGTAATGAACCTAAAAAATGTTATAAGTTATCTTGGACACAAATACCTGAAATGTACTAAAAAGTAGGGAAAATAAGGGTAAAGCTTTGAAAGTATGGACATTTCAGAGTGATATTAAATCCATCTGAGTCCTCCATGCACTGAATCCATCACCTCAGTTTGATAGTGTTGTGGAATTCCAGATTCAGCACCCAAGGGTACACCTAGATGGGCAAGCACTGAGCCCCAGCACAGTTTGTACAGGGATGCATCAGCCTGGATACTGACAAATCATGCTTGTATGCTTCCAGATCCAGCTAAAAAAATCATAACTTGCCTTTTGAGGAGGTTGTACTAGCTCAGGCATGGCACAGCACTTCAGGATCGACTCTAAGCACAGGCAAAATGAACTCAGATCTCTTTGCATGTACTCATTTAGACATATCCTCATAGTTCTCAAACACATTTCTGCTGTGGTTGCCAAATTCCCAGTGGCAACAGTTTTGACAGTCACAGTCAAAATACAACTGTGTAATAATAAGAATAAGTTTTCATGTGTCAGCTGCTCATGAAGTCCTTGGTGACTACATATAGATACTAAGAGAACTTGTGAACTGTTGCTTTAAGGACTGCATGAGTTTCGTAAAAGCTTTCTGGATGTTAAAGTAACCAATAAAATCACGTTACTCTGCTCAGAAAGTCCACCATAGAGACAAGAATTATCTACTCCTGTGTTCATTTTCTGTCCTGTGAAAGATTAATTTCCACCCTCCAAGCAGAGCTCATGTAAAAAAAAATATATATGTATTTGTCTTAGAATAGTTAAGAGAACTCCTCAAGAAAGGCTGATGTTTCCCCATCACAAAATTCTCCACTGCCAAAGAGAAATGTAAAAATCAATGGAAGTGAAAAAAAGCTTTAAGAATAATTCTCCCCTTCCCCCCACCCTCCTTTCTAACAACTGTTTAAAACTAATGGTTGCTACAATGGAAATAAGATGTTTTCACATATGCATAGCTGTGGACCACAGTGAATGCTTTACATGTCATAATTCTCATCCTCACTTGGACATGAGAATCTCCCCTTATCAACACAACAAGCTATGATCTGTGCAATTAGCTGAAAACATTGTGTTTACCTGATCTTCCCTTTCCTTCTGCTTCTTCAGTTGCTGCATATTCTTTCTTCATTAGCTTGTTTGCCTCATCTACCTTTTGAAGAACAAGATGTCTTAGACCTGTATAATCACTGATTAATCTCATTAGTTACCAGGCGTTCAAGAGATTTTTGGATGAAGAAACAGAAATGTGAGTCACTATGCTCTTTTTTATTCATTGTAAGTCCGGTTCTACAAAAGAATTCTCAAAAATGTATCAAACTGTTGCTTCCTTCCTCATTGCATCAGCCTAGGAAGGTACAGATCTTCACTGCCTCTGGGGGGGCGGTCAGGTTGTACAAGGGTACCACCTATTCCAGCATATTTCTTTCCAGGAAAAAAGCAAATTATTTCATATTTTTCCATCAAAATGAGGGAGGTAATAGGCCAAATCCTAGTGCCTATCATTGCGTTCTTAAGTAATTATGCTTCTTGGAGGATGTACACCAATATAATGAGGCATTCTAGTACAGTTCTACAAAGGGATGAAGTTGGATACAGCTATTAAGAGAAACAATGAGGGGAACAGGCAAATTGTCCACACTTGAAAATTGCTATTTTGTTTCCCATTTTTGTTTCAGACCACTCCAACCATCTCAACGCTCAAATACAATTGGATAAAGCACTTCAGTACAGGGACTAGTCCTAAAAGCCAGTACTGATGAGCTTGTACAAGATCTGCCGCCCTCCACAGTCCAGAAGGCTCTTCATTCTCACAAACACCCACATGGTTGTATGTCAGTGCAGGCAAGAAAAGCATCAGTTTCTTATTGATGGGCTGCAACATGGCACATATTATTTCTGAACTCAGAGCTGAGTGAAAAACAAATGGAGTAATAATTATATCTTATATCCAGACCCGTTGCTATGACACTTATGACAAAGTTACGTTCCAATGTACTATGATATAACTCTTATTTGAAAACCTAATGCTATGTAACAACACTGTGGCCAGCCTCCTCCAGGTCAGGCTGGCCCACAATGTTTTGAAGGCCCTCTATGCTCTTTCTACCACTTGATCATAGAGTGACAAACCCTTCCCTTGGGTAGATGTGTTTAACAGAATAGATGTGGCACTTGTGAGGCCACATTTATTGCTATTGAACAAATCTATTGCCATTGATTTAATAAGGGAGGTTGAGAGCAACACTTTACCTAAAGCAAGTGCCTCATACTCCTATTTGGAGCTCTAAATATGCCTTACTGCTGACATGAATGATATGCCCACATCACTGCTAAACCCCGCACTCATACAATTTATCTTTCCTGTATTACAACTGGCTGCTTCAGTGAAATTCAGTTTTGTTTTTGGAGATGGTAAGACTGTAATTTTGAACATAATTTACTGATGTGGAAGGAGGCAGATATGTTACAAAAACTTACAGAAAGGCAGAAAAACCGGTAGAGAAAAATATGTGCCAAACACTTCAGAATTTAAGGCAATAGATAGCATTTTTAGATAAGCTGAGGTTGCCTTCTTTTCCATGAAAATTCTAGGCCCATTCAGTGGTCTTTTTACACATTTTCTCATTCAGATTGTGTCAGATTGTTTTTAATTGTGCAGTTCTCTGGCAGCTTGAAAACATAAAACTTTCATTTTCTATTAAGAAGTTCTTTTCACTTGATCCTCTATGATAGAAAATGAAATTTCTGTGTGAGTCAGCCACTAGAGAGTCTGAGGGAAGCAATATCTGGGTTAACAGGCTGTTTTAAACACATTCTCTCAGGACTTTTCTCTTTCCTTTCAGCATTTTCAGCCTGTCTGCCTCTTCTTTCCTGCTTGTTTCTTCAATGTTCAGGCCAATTGTGATCTGCTTGAAAAGATAGACTGGATGTATTAAAGAATGGCTTTTCATATCATGTGAAGACTCAAAATAATCTGACAGTAACAGAAGTGTGTTGGAGAACAGCACCCAGGGCAGGATGAGAGGAATAGTGGGCAGATTAGGGAAAGAATATTACACAGAACAAATAGTAAGCACACTGGCAAACAACTAACTTTTATCTCATTAGTTGCCCTTGAGGTATCTGTATTGCTTTGATCTCAATTTCCAAAAGCAATAGCAAAAATAAAGACAATTCTTTAATCTTGTAAGTGCAGTAGCCCCATATTGACTCACAGGTGTATTTATCGTCCTTGAAGATATAATACTATCTTATTTGTGAGTTGGACTGCCTCTCTGCAGTCCATGACATAAAGATGTAGGTGCAATTTGCCCAGTTAAAAAAAATTTTCTTTGAACCAAAACTTAGAACCAAAAATACGTGTGTATCCATGTGTGTTTTATTTTGCACATTACAAAAGAAAGTTTCCATAGGTTATTCTCCACACTGAGACCTCCAGATTTCCATTTGCAGACTTGCAAACCTACATTATAAAATATGCAAGGCCTGAGTCTGTGCTGCCTTTGATATTAGTAGCCTCTATTTTCCCTCTCAGCAGGAATGCTAGAGTTCACTGCCAATAGCTGGGAGGTAGGCTGATGGCATCCAAACGAAAGGAGTGCAGAAAGAGTAGCTATTTTGTGCCTGGAAAGCATAAGCAAGTCCAGTGAAAATGAAATTGGAGTTACAACACCCTCAGGACTTGAAATAACGCTTGTGACAACATTGCATTGTATACTGATGTCCTATGATCTAACTCTTATCTGAAGAACAGACATTTTGGACTCCACAGAGACAGAACGTGGTGCTTTGTAATGACATAATGATATAATAAAGTCCTACAGGACTATGTAAAGATATCAGTTTCACTCAGGACTTTAAGCTAAATTATCAACTGCAGCACAAATAACATACAATCTCTTCAGCTCAGTTATGTAGTTTAGCCTGGGAGATCAATGCCTCTGATTCTTATTCCACACTTTGCTACCTTTTGATGGATGTAACAATAGACAATTTTCATCAGGATAATTTTTGAAAGCACTTGAGAAACCATGTGTCAGGTTTTTCATATTAAATCAGTTTAATCAATAAACATTAGACATTACATTTCTTAAAAAAGTATTTACTCTTAGTGCACTGAAACAGTGAAAATGATATGAAAAAACATACCTGCACTGTGTTTCAGGACAGAAGAAGTAAAGATGGTAGTCTGTAGATACAAATTTAAAGAATGTGATAATTTAGTAGAAATTATTTTTCTGATCACATGAATCGAGTCTTCAACCCCATATTAGTCTGATCAAACTGATTTTAAAAGAACGAAACAACAACATTGCTCTGGCATTTCAAGCCAGAGCAAGAGATGTCAAGACAGCTTTGTTGATAACCAACACTTTGCAATTAACAAGTGATAACAACAGAAGACCAGTAGGCATAATCTCTTATTAACCTAGTGGAGGTATCATGTGGTAAAAATTCCATACTGAGCTTCTGGAAATTGAGGATTTTCTTTCACAGATTACATGTGACTTTGAGTAAATCACTTAGTGGATTAGTCAACCCTGAAAAATAATATCTTACTCAACATTTCTTAGATGTATTTGTAATTATATCTGCCCGTGTTAGAGGGAAAAACATGTTTCTGGTATTAAGTCCTCTGAGACAAAACAGATAAACAAATGTAAGCTGGTGTCCATCCTTGCTTATGAAGTGCCAGTGCAGTTCACACATTGCATTTCTAGGGATCCATCCATATTGTAAAAACAAAAGAATTGTCCCTGACAGTCTAGGTGAAGCCATTAAATCAGACAGGATAACTCAGGTTTCTAGCACTGTGCTAAAGGATGTGTATCTCTCTGCTGTACAAAATGGAAAGAATGAAACTCATTGCATCGTCCCAGACTGAATTTATGGGAGTGTGTGTTGGATTTGAGTATGTGTTGGGTTTGTGTAGAGCCATTTTGTGTTTGTTAACAGGGGAGTAGACTGCAGTACTCACTCTGTAAAGAGGTCTCAAAACTTATCCCAGCTTTGAGCTGGACTCACCTCCAGCCCACCTGGGCTAATCTCACACCTCTGCCAAAAATATTTATGAAAGGAAATCTGCAATGTGAAGGAGGTGGAAGGATGGGACAAGATAGAGGCAGCCATGAAGTTATTAAGAGAGGAGAGAAGGAGGTGAGACAAATCAGAGATTGCCCTGCAACACATAGTGAGATGGTGGTTGGTCCCCTGCAAACCATGGAGGGCAATGCCAGGACTGAAATCTGCCAGCACCTCTGGGAGGATCCCACAGCTGAGGGATAACTGTCAGGAGGAGCCAGAGACTGTGTGGGGAGGTGGCCATGTAACAGAATGGGCTGGGCAGAGGGCCACCATGGAAGAGGCTCACACAGGAGGTGGAGAGGAGCTGCAGCCCTCAGGATAAACACATGTTGGAGCAGTCTATGCAGGACTGCCTGGCATGTGAGAGACCCCACACTGGAGCAGGGGAATGGCGAGGAGTCCACCTGCCTTGAGGCAAGACAAGCGGCAGGAGCTATAAGGAAAGGACTGACTGAAATCCCCATTCCCCGCCTCCCTGAGCCATTCATGGGTGGAGGATGTAGAGACACTGGGATCAGGGCTCTGAATGCAGGAAGAGGGGAGAGATGGGGAAGACGGTCTTAGAAGGTGCTCCTCATCATTATCCCATTCTGTGTTGTTTTCTGTTTCTTATGCTTTTGGTTGGTGGCAGATGAAATTAAACTAGTTTTTCTTCTCCAAGTCAAGTAGTCTTGCCTGCTTTGCCTGGGACTGTAAGTGGTGAGAGAGTCCTCCCTGTCCTAAGGGGTTCCATGAGGCCTTCGGTACTCTTTCTCTTTCCCATCCTGCTTATGGGGAGTGAGCAAGTGACTGCATGGTTCTTTGTTCCTGACTTGGCCAGAACCTTGACAAATGGTATTTTAGGGAAACAAAGATGATATTCTCATCTATTACATTTCTGCTGGGAATCACTAAGAAAATACGAAGTATTGTCACAGCTTTAGAGTTCAGAGTAAGACTGCGTTGCAGTTGTAGGTGAGCTAAGCTCTGGAGGGGTTATTGAATGCTTTGATGTCCAAAGAAGAACGGTGCAACAGACATTCAAAACTACCTCTATGTCAATAATACAGTTGCTGAGCTCTAGCTCCTGCTGAAAAGATATACTGAGCACTGCACAAAAGCTGTGTTGTGTGTTCAAACACACAAGGCTGTTTTCAAGAGGAGAGTGGACATATTTGGTAGTGAAAGCATCTTGTCTGGAAGATTGCCACACTACACAATTCCTGCACATGAGTCAAGGTAGGGAGTTCTTGCCGGTGTATAGTTGCTGGAGACCTTGGAGGCAGAGAGGACCCCCTTTGCTATTAAAAATAGAGACATTCTTTGGCCTGAAAGAATGAGTCACAGGAAATCTAACAAAATTAAAAAGCTATGAAAATGAATAACCTGAGAAATCTTGTGTCATTCTCCTTTCATGCACTTGTATTAATTCTTGGGACTCATCATTTAATGCAAGGAGATCAGGTTCGCCAGGTAAAGCAATGATGCAGCTGAGATTGTAAACTCCAGAGTCACATCCACAGAGACAGCCATTGACATCCAGGTGTCCTATTATCTGAAAGCCATTGGCTATGGGCCAAAACAGCATAAGTAAATTAAAGCTCACACATTAAGCCGTTCCAATATAGATAATGGCATTACACCATGACAAAACCAGTTTCAGAGATTAGTCCCAAGCCTTTTGGGTAATAACACAAAAGGACCCAAATTATATTCTCTCACTTCACACATATTCATGCTGAAGTGTGTGTCAGCAACGTACAGTTTATCTCAGCCCACAGAAATCTATCCATAAGGCATGTACAGAAACACATCCCAACATAGTGACTAATTCTGCACCAGCAGCACTGTTTTCTTAGTCACTTGTTGGCTTGGAAGATACCCACATTTAGAACTGAGCTGACAATTGGAAGCAAATAATTTGATGGTTTAAATCAACCTTTTCCTAATTATTTAATTGCAATTTCATAAAAATTTCCTTCCATGCTGTAATTATTCAAAAAGAATCCCATTTTATCAGTGTACACATGTGTGGGATTGTGAGTTTATTGAGATATGCACTGTCTTAAGTGACAACTGGTTATACAAGTAGCATGGTTCTGTTTCTTTTCCCTCACTGGCTGAGTGTAACTGTTGACATTTGGGCTTGAAGAAGATGGTGCAGGGTTGAACACCCCAGGGGAGAGTGGTATTTTAGGGATGGGTTGTAGCTAAGAGAGACAAGAGCTACTTGAAACACTTATAAATTCATCCTTTCCAAACTACATAAGATGTCTCTTAGGCAGGATGCTAAAAAATCCACAACCTCCTACACTCTTTATTGGTATGAGTGCAGAATTTGAACTTAATTTTGGCTCACACTACCCATACAAATGAATCATCTGTGGAAATGTTTGGTGCACTGGCAGAAAATATAAAATCTTGATACTTCTTTGGGTCTGGAAGGTTTGACAGATGTCGTATTGGCCCCAGTGATGGCATTTCTAAACTTCCCACTGCCACATTTGATACCATCAGTATGTCCTAGGCAACAGCAAGAGAGCACTTAAATCTTGGGCATGACACAGAATAAGTGTCTGCTGTGCTTTTTTTAGTGTTGTTATTTATGCGTTTCAGTAGCATTAGCCTTATGCAGGGAAATAACAGGAAAACCAAGGATGGTACTGTGAAACAAAGGCACATATCTGGACAGAAGCAAGGAGCTGCCCATTTTGACTTTGTTACCTCCTCCAGGTGGTCCCTGGCTCTTGCACTGTGCTACCGAGGGTTAAAACTAAGTCCCCATAATTTGACAGTACTTAGCTGGTGTCCCCTCTGCCTCCATTCCCTTCTACAAATAAGTTGTTCAAACAAACTTCACACATAATGTAAGTCTATCTCTCATTTTTTGACAGTTTATTGTGACCTTTGAATTGAAATATCCACAGCCTACTGTCATAACAGAGCTGCTGACATATTGGTATAACCCAGCTTGGCAGGCATACTACAAATACTACAAAAAGCTTTATTACTTAAAAAGTGCATTGGACTCTTAAAAGAGAGGAGGATTCATATATACCATGAGGAAGGAAACTACTGTGAGCATGTGGAAGCTGCTGAGGCTTTACGTTTCAGGTAACAGCTCTGCTCTCTCCTAAGGAACTAAAGAAAGGGTAGGAGATGTGTAGTGGTTCCAGGTAAAATAATAGAGAAACAGTGAGACACAACCAAAGTAAGAATAGGACTGGTCATTGATGATGATAAAGGAGATAATGGAGGATCTGTGCAGTTCTTCTTCGAGAAGAGACACCAGTGCATAAGAAGCAAACACAAATCAGGAAGAGAGGATATTGCCTGGAAGGATCACTCAAGTGGCTATGATCACTGAGGTTCACATGTGAAATCAAAGGAGTAAGGGACGATTTCTTTTAGAACATGTCAGTGCTATAATGGAAAGCTGATGGTAGCTTATCTAGTCATACCTGAGTTAGCTTCAAAATAATTAACCATGTCCTGAGAACAGAGGACTTGCTCAGCAATTAGAACAGTGCAGAGACCAGGGCAAGATTTACAATCTGTGTTACTGCAGTTAAGTATTGCCAATACTTATACCAACATGATACTTACCTTATGTATCTTGGTTAAGCTATATCTCTTGAAGAACATTTAACTTGAGTATTACAACTATTTTTCTGTTTATGAGGTCTCAAGTTCTGGTCATATCATGCTGTGGACCCTCTTCCAACCACACAGGCTGAACCTTGCCTCCTGATTTCCAGCTTTATGTCCTAGCTGTAGTAGCAAATATCTTTGTAGTTTCAAATGGATACAACTATTAGAGCAAGAAAAAGATATGTTGCTAAGCAGTAGGACCAAGTGGGTTGCAAAGTATTATGAGGCATGATAACAGGGAAGAGGTTAGGCTTTGAATATGTTCATCAGCTATTCACCTTGACTTGGGAAGGCATTGCTAAAACACATGTCTGTACACTGTGGCCTTTGTAGGTCACAGCTACAAGATAACAAGCCTTGAGACAGCTACTAACAATGTTTCAAAGCAATCTTTTAAAGCACAATTTAGTACTTCCTTCTTTAAGAACTAAATGAGAAACACAGTAAAATTAGTACTCAAGTTTAACCATCTTATTTTCTGAATTTTATTACATTTTCTTTAGTTTAGGCACCTTATGATCTTTTGACTGAAATAGACAGGATTTCATATGGTTATTGCCGTGCTCTCACCTCATGTTGCCTCGCCCCAGGTTTCTTTGCTCTCCACTTCTCCTCTCTAGGAAGATTTCTAAACAGATAGACCTCCTTTGATCTCAAGCTATAGAAGTGGGACAATAAGCTTGTTAACCTTAGCCTGAACCAGGCAGGTAGGCACTTTTAGATTAACAGCCTACCCATTGTTCTCTGAAGGACTCTTGGTACCTCCCCTGGAGATATCTTATCTCTATCACTGAGCAAGCAGGAAATGAAACATAGATTCATAAAGTATAAGCCCAGAAGGGACCATTAGAAGAGCTATTCCGATCTTATATCTATCAGAGGCCCTTTAATTTCACCCACTTATCCTTGTAGTGAGTTCAATAACTTCTATTTGACTAAAGCAAACACTCCTCCTAACAGATGTTTCAGATTTAAATTCATGCATTCAAACTAAAAAGTATCACCATGTAAACTGAGACAGGTAAAGCAGCCTTTGAAAAATAATGCAGATGTCTCCCTTGTTCTCTGTAACACTGCCTGGCTGTATTTAGGTACCAACCTGACATGTTTTACTGTGTCTGCACGAGTCACTCTAAAATTCACCCATCCTCGGCATAAGAGATCCTGAAAATTAAGACACATGTAAAATACAGATTAGGCACCATTACAGACTTGTTAGGTAGATTGCACATTATATTATATTGAGATCAATTAAAAAGTAGCATAATACCCTATGTAAGACTATGAGTGTCATCAGTTTGTAAGCCTAGACTGACAAATGAAAAGGGCTATCACAACAACTCCCTATTTATTTTTTTGCTTGCTCCCCAAATCATTTATTTTCTCACAACAGCTTTCTCTTTCATAAAGATATTTATTGTAAGGGAGTCTTATACTAAACTTTCACAATGCAAGACAGCTAATCCTGCATGCTCACAGGGTGAGAGTTCAGTCAGCTCACAGCTCTCTTTTTTCATCTGTGTAGACATTTTCAGTGAGTCTCGGTAGCACACAAAGAAGAGCTGAGACCAGCAAGGAAGTCATTACAGTAAGTGCAGAAGAGTAATGTACTCTTAGATGTTTTGCAGCAGAATAGAGAACACTCCAAAGCATCATTAACCAAATTAACTAAAATATCTCACCGTCAAACATAAAATACTTCAAACAGTAACATCTTTGGACATTTCTAAAACCCACTGAGATGAGGAAGAGCTTTTTTTTATTTCTATATATGACGATAGTCCACTGTCCTGAACGTATGATCATACGTGCAGTCCTATGTGGTGTTTGCATGCAGATATTGAAAACAGGGAGGTTCTGCATGATACATTTCCTGCTGCGGTATCATCTCAAGGTAGTTAATAGGAAATGTAAATGTGGTTATAATATTCCTTTTTCTAAAGACATCGTAACATTTCAAGTTGACTTTACTCCAAGAGATTGAGAAAGGTTATATTTACATACAACCATTCACTTGGTAGGTTTTATACAAATATTGACCTCCAAAAGTTATAAACACTGTTCTATATGAACAAATCAGATAATTTCAGAACTGTGTTGCACAGATTTATTTTCCAGTGGATGTTTTCTACAGTATACTCAATAATACATTTCAGTCTGGGTTTAGTCTAGAAAAGAGGAGACTGAGGGGAGATCTTATTAACATTTACAAATATCTAAATGGTGGGTGTCAGGAGGTTGGGACATCCTTCTTTTCTATAGTAGCTAGCAACAGGACAAGGAGTGATGGGATGAAACTGGAACACAAAAAGTTCCACTTAAATATAAGAAAAAACTATTTCACTGTTCAGGTGAGGGAGCCCTGGCACAGGCTGCCCAGAGGGGTTGTGGAGTCTCCTTCATTGGAGGTCTTCAAGACCTCCCTGGACATGTTCTAATGTGATCTAATCTAGGTGAACCTGCTTCTGTGGGGGAGTTGGACTAGACCTCTGGAGATCCCTTCCAACCCTACCATTCTATGATTCTATGATTCTATAATGTAAGTCCAAAAGACCAAAGATGAAGAGATTTTGAGCAGTCAGTTTCTATTAACTTCTGAATTTGAAAATATGCTCACATAAAATAGTTCAATGAAGCTTGGTTTCTCTCCTTCAGCGTATTCCTTATCTTTGTCTCTATGAGACAAGATAGAATATGGTACTATTCCTGTTAAGTCTCTGCATTTCTTATTACTACCTAGATGAAATTATAAACCCTTTGATGCCACGTGGAAATGAAGTTGAGATAACATGTCCATCCAAGGAGAATATTTTACTGACACAGATCACAATTTCATAATCACTTTTTCTATAACAATGCAACTGCTGGAAGAGGATTCTGCAAAGCTTGTGAACTGATCTATGGGAAAAAACTAGGGAAGAACATGCCTGACAATGGAAGGTAAATGAGGAGCCTGTAAAATTCAGTCTGCCTTCCTTGAGATTCCTTGAATTTCATAAAGTTAACTCCACTCAGTTCTTATTTAAAAACCTGACTAATTAATTAATTAATTAAAACAACAACATTTTACTAGAATGCATATGGTTTGATTCCAGGGCTATAAATTAGGAGAGAATATGAAGGACATTGCACAAAGTTCACCCTGATGAACAGAGATTTCAGTGATGTCTCTAATTTCAAGCATTCAGAGTAAGATGCCAGTTTTCATTTTATGTTTTATACTTATGATTTTTTTAGAGTAGTTCCTGCTGATAAGAATGTGTCTTAATCTAGCTCAGCAGCCAGTCCATCAGTATTAATAACTGTCAACTGACTAATTAATGTGTGCCTGCTGTGTGTATTTCAACAATATAAATGTCTTGCTATGCAGAAGGTGTCAGATACTAAGGTAATTTTTATAAGTAGGCTCTGTGTCTTGCATATCAAAAAAGGCTGAACTATTTTATGGTCTTACTGTAGTTCAGAAAACAGAACAATATTTTCAACATTTTTCTCTGAACGTAACCTATAATTTAAAAAAAAGTAACCAAGTTTCAAATGTTTCTTTTTATTTATATTGTTCTGCCTAACTCCAAAACTTACATGTATACATATACTTTTTGCAATCAAGAGGCCTCATTCTTTTAATTTATGCTAGTCTCGTGTTGAAAGAGCTGCAATTTTTTTTTTTTTTTTCCCAATGTGGCTGAAAACAGAATAAGGTTCATTGACAAAACAGAAGAAACAACATATAGAACTAAATTTCAGTTCTGCAGCCATGATAACAGATAGTGCAGCCACTCAGAGAACCTTGTCTTGTCCATGATAACCTCTTTACAATAGAGAACCATTGAAGCTTTCTCCTCATTACTAGAGTTTGCACATAAGTGCAAATTTATGTTTTGCTATGAATATGAAGAAATCAGTGGGGTAATACCAGGCCTTCATTTGCTTTGCTGCCTGCATTTTTTGGTCTTTATTGATTATTTAACATCACTCAACAATAAGGGTCATAATGTCTCCAGCAACACTGCTCCCACTAGTCATGTGAGGAGCTGGGTTAGGTTTTGAGAGACTATTATTATGCATATATACAAAACCCAATTGAATCATTAAAATTGTATCTTATTTTCCTGTAATGTTATCACTGTGGTATCCAATAAGCATTATGGAGTCAATTTGACTGAGAAGAACACAAAGATTTTCTTATTAAGTTTATGGGTACTTGGAGCCTCCTCCAGGTTTGGGAAATACTGCAAATTCCTTTGCTTCACCAACTGTGTGATAGATGTTTACATAAATCATTTAGGTTTCCAGTACCTCTTTAAAAGTCTGAACTTTTTAGCTGATGTATTTTTCTGAGCTTATAAAGACTGATAAATTCTGTAATGATCTTCACTGCTAAGTAAATTATTTAAAGGGGGAATATATATGCTATTTGCCACAGTCATGATTTATGTTCCTCTAGAGAGACTCCAACAGCCTTCTGACAACATGCAGATAAGCCAACCTTTGCAGACTTCCCCCAAATACCTTCTGCAATGACAGACTTTCTGAAGAAAAGGAACTCTACTTTTAGAGTGAGACCATAGCAGTGGTTTGTTCATCCCAGTCATTACCACAACTGCAAGCCTCTTCTTGCTGGGAGCTTCCAGCTCCTCTGTCCTGAGGCCCAGGAGGCTGAGTGTTGCATTTCACAGGAGCCAAGGCCTGGAGCTGGCAGATTGTGGAGCTGCAAGGAACTGAGGGGAGCCAGCAGCAGCCACTACTGAGAGACACTGAAGGTTGAGGAGGACCTACATGTATGGCACTGCCCTGAGCAGACTCCCAGAGATTGGTTACAAAAAGCCCTTTTAGTTTCTTTTGGTGCTGAAGAAACTATGGCAAACATCCTTAGGCATTTACAATAAGTCAGAGGTATGCTGTTGTGAGGCTGCTGCTTGTGATTTAGTGATAAGGTGCTTAGTACTGAGGGTACCTGACCCCATGCTCAGCAGCTTCTGAGCTGTGGTGGGCCCCAGTCCTGTGCACAGCCCTGCCTGCCTGCATCTGTGTAACACCAGATGCTCCACTGTCTTTTGCCCCTCAGAGCAAATAAGAGACCCTGGGCAACAGCTTCCTCTCACTGGGGTTACAGGAAAGATGGAGTTAGAGGGAGCCCTTGCAGGAGCAGCACTGGTGGCTAGGAAAGGTCAGGAAGCTGCCCTGTCATGCTAGGAAGGTGACCCAGGGCGACTTGTGCAGTGGGAACTGTGCTGCCAGCGCTGAACAGCTGTTGTCAAGGTCCCTGCTGTGATGTTCAGAAGAGTCAGTTCCGTATATGTAATTGATGATTTTGAAATCTGACAGATATATTGATGCCCTGAGAGCCTACAGCCTCTGAGGGTGTTCATAGTTTACCTAATAATATCGTGAGTTGCTAAGATGGATGTAGTGGCTGCCAACAAGAGGGAAAGAAATAGAGCCAATGATGAATGTAATAACGTTTCCCCATATCAGGACAAGGCATCTGCTACACACTGTAGAACTGCATTTTTTTTCCTAAAGGATCTAATACTTACTTTCTGTACATTACAGGGTTTGACAGTGCTTTGTTCAAAAATGGAAGTCTCACATTGCCAAATTTCTAACAAAATGGTAGCATTCTTACCATGTATTTTAAACAGACTTTGTGGCAGATTTGCATTAACTGGCTTGAGTGAAAGATACTGTCTGAACTTGACCCCTACTTAGCTTTTTGTCATACTGCACATATCAGTAGATCAGTACGTCTGTGGCGCCTTTGTGAATGATAATATCTGAACCACCTTATCTAATATATATAATGTTTCAGTGGAAGCATGTTGTTTTCCATAGTGCTTGTTTCCTATAGAGCTCTTTAAAAGTTGGAACTTTTTTCAGTAGGATTAATATTGAGAGTGACTAATTAATACAATGTTTGTGATATTTCTTTGGCTTTAATAATATGTCTCTTTGTACTGTTTTCTTCCTGGCAGGCAATGAGCTGCACAGCCTCTCTGGTTTTTTGGTTTAACTGTGCTAGAGCTAGCAAGACCTGGATTTCAATAGTTTGGAGTTTTTTTTGAAATAAACACTTGTTAAAAAAAGTCCACAGCGCAAAATTTTGATTACGAAGAATTAGATCCACACGTTTAAAATCCTGGCTACAATTGCATTTATAAATGCATTTTAAGCCTTGACAGCAGTGCAGCATTGCATAGTACTCGCCTGCTCAAAATCAATAGGCACCTTGCGGCTAACCTAAAAGCTTCCCAGGCACTGAAGTTAGACACTCTACATGCTACCTTGAAACCTCAGAGAAATTGCTATCATGTACAACTTATTCACAACAGTCTCGCATTTGGAGCAATCATCCAGAAGCAAGGGACCAGAAATGCAGGGTGTGTTGCTTGAACTGAAGTCTTACAGTTGCCTGCTTTCTTTAACCATGTGGATCTCCCATGCCAGACTGAGGTGTGGACAGACAAATATTCTCCATTTTTCTTCCCTCCCACCACAATCTACAGGAAGGGCCTGTAATGTGCTCTACAGGGCAAACTCTAGGAATGTTCGTCCGAGCACTTTCCAACTGAAGGAGATTTCAAACCCAAATCACCCTGTTCTTGAACCAGTGCCCTAATACCATTAGTTTATCATTAAAAATGTCATGAGGACAGCCAGCTGGCAGCCTTCAAAAGGCAAGAGTTCAACCCCCTTGGGCAGCTGGGCAGAAAAGCAAAAAATTTTCAGCCTGGATTAGAAAATGAAGTTCCAGAGAGAGTGGGATTTCTAGCTATCCCTATGAGGTATTTTATGTGGTATAAACTGATTCAGTGTCAGTTTTCAGGGGAAGTAGCTAGCTCTACAAACCCTTACATGATCTACACATCTAAAGAAGGTTGAGTGGAAAGCACACAACCCCCTTTTTGGAAAGCAGGAGGAAGTGATTAAAATGTCAAGTTTTGGATATCTCCATTAAAAACTCAAACACTCAAGGTAAACCATCTTGTTTTTTTGGTTTTTTTTTTGCTTCCAATCATTTCCCCACATGTCCAGAACACTGTCTGCCAGGTGTAGAGGGACTGAGGGAGGCTGCTGTTAAACTGAATCTCACCATGTTTTCCTGGGAGTCGTGGATGATGATTTTTTCTGTTGGCAACTCTGATTGATTCTTTTTCTATTTATTTTCAATTTAATTTTAAATATCTTCAAGGATACTAAATTCCTTACCACTGCAAGGCCTTCACCCTCTGAATGCCATGACTTCAAAGGAAATTTCACCACGTTGTTTAAAGATTCAAAATACATTAACAGTAACTGAAGCTTAATCTTATCTTCTTGTACTGATGCTCTCATTTGCCTAAAGTTAAAAAACTGTAGAGTCTATATTAAACAAATTTATGAACTGCTTAATACTAATAATGTCAGCCTTTAGAATCATACGAGCAAACAAGATGACTATCCAACCTCATCAGAATGATGGATACACACAATATATGCTGCCATAGAAAAACTTTCCTTAAAGCAGTTTTTGAAGCATAAGGGCAATTTAAACATTTTTAGATAAAGTTAGAAGTAAATATGTTTCCAACAGAAATTTGATCCAACTTTTTTTCACCTCCTGGTGGGTTCTTGGAAGATTTTCAGAATTTTTTAAAACTGCAATGATTGCCTATGCAATTTGTATTTTTGTTTCAGTTTACAGGGGAAGAATTGGCATTCTTCCTGACACTCTGAGGAAAAGCTCTGATAATTTTATGGTGATCAGGTTGTGATTTTGTCCCATAAAAATGCCACTCACCAAGAACAGGATTCAACTCCAGACTCTTAACCTTAGGATCTGGTTCTATGACCATTCACAGACTTCTATGGACATTTTGAGTGCTCTGAGATATAGCAGCTGGCCTCCATCTGCAGTTCCAGAAGACACATGGCACATGTCTTCAAGTTCTCTGCTCTAGCATCCAGCCTCTTGTGAATAATGGATGTACTAGGCTGTTTGACATTGCAAAAGATACTATGAGCTATGTGTATAAGCTCATGTTTTAGCCTAGAGAGCTACCGATCTCACTATAAGGTAGACACTGTCATTTGGTCAGTTGAATAGCTTTCCAGATTCCATTGACTCTTAACCAGAATAATTTATTTCAAATGTAATTGTAGTTTTGTAGTTTATCCTCACCAAAATGGTTAGTGTTGACAGAGATAAAACGAAGAAAATTGCCATACATGTCTAAAAAGATCAAACTCTGTCTCAAGCTCGTAACTCTTGTGCATATGAATGGCTACATATCTCACAGCTTCACAGCATTCATAGGGAGTAAACACATGGATGTGGGTGCACATCTGGGAACTGAGAAATGAATTTTGATTCAGTATGTGACAAGCTGCAAATTTCTGCTGTTTATTTTTCATTAAAGTATGTTAACTATTTTTCAGCCTCATATATGCCTTACCTACCAGCAGTAACAGATTATAGCAAAAATAGTGATACTTCTCACTAATGATGGTCTCATGGTTTCTAACCAGCAACCTGGAATGGAGAGCTTCCCATTTTTTGCAGCCCTTACTATAGGAAAACACATTTTTAAATTTCTGATGCTTTGTATAGTTTTTACAGCTTTGTGTTGAACTGACCATACAGAACTCTTATTTATTTACTTGTCAGTCCAGGCTGTCGTAACAGGAAAAGGCAAAACCAGCACTACAGTCTTCTGGAAAATAACCTGAAAATCGGGAGATGCAAATCAGTCACTCATATGTACTTTGCCCAACCTTGTGGCTACTGATGAATCCTGTCATAGTACAATATCAAGACTTGGCTCCCCAAAAAATGTTTCTCTTGTTTGAAAAGGGGTTTGAAAATACTGTGGGCAGATATATAACTAAATTAAATCAGCATCAAAGACAAAGGATAAAGAGTTTTCCCTTGACAGCAAAGATCCCAGTGGGGACCTCAGTGGGGAAAGGATTTTATGTCAAGGACTCATATGTTTTTAGACACCATAGGCCCTGGAGGAATCTGCTGCTGCTAAGTTCCTATTGAAAGACCCTTTTGAAGGATGAGAACTTGGTACTCACGTACTTGGTAAACAAATTAAGAGCTGTAGCAACTGTCTAAACACACCCACTAGATGAATGAAATCGCCTCAGTAGTATGCTCTATCATTCAATCTCTGCTTGATAAATTTGTGCATGAAACAGCCAAGACATGTTTGCACATTGCTGGAAGGAGAATGTGGGAGAAGTCAGGGCCAAATGCAATGAATTTTCCTGCTATCTAGGCATCAAATTCCTGTAATTCTACTAAAAATCATAATTGAAAATGCTGCCATCCTTGGCAGTGGTCATCCCTGAAAACAAACCACACATCTCAGAGTTGGCTCAGTTCTGATAGACCAGTGGGAGTTTGTGGTTTGATTCACCTGAAGAATGCCCAAACTCTGCTTTATCATGTATCACTGTTTCCTGGTGGTGGTAAGATGTGCCTGTAAACATATATTTACACAGATGTAAGTATTTAGTTGTTTGCTTTCTTTACATTTATAGATTTCTTCTATTTCTAAAAACATAAAACTAAATTAAAAAAAACCCCTACAGTTGGCTTTTTTTCCTTTAAAGTGGGTATATCAGACAGTATTAGAGATATTATTGTTAACCTTTAGCTGAGGAGGTGAGATTTTCCTTTTAGTCAGTCGGAAATGTTTTATAAAGGAAGCTATATACAGAATAACTACTCTTGCTTGATAAATCAGGAAAGTAAAGCATAAAAAGGGGAAAGGATCTGTCTGTGGAAATAGTAATTCAGGCCACTGACAAAGATGGAAACTGAATCTTCCAAGCTTTAGCACAGCGCCAGCTCATCTGGATCACTCCTCTCTCCAGCTAGGCAGGTGTAAGGAGTGACCCAAACAGCTCTATTCATCACCTGTTCCCTGTACAAAACCAATCTGATATGTAGATGGAAAAAGTTTAAATGGCTTTCAGTGGTCATCTTTTTGATGCTCTCAGAAACCTTACTGTGCTTCTATTAGTCCTTTCTGCTTCCTTTTAACCCCATTTCTTTAATTTGTTCCGTTCAGTTTTATTTCCACCTCTTGCTAAGAAACCCCAGTTTCCAGAGACTGTATTTCATGGTTGTCTGTCAGCAAGTACACTGAAAGTGCAAACTCCTCACAATCCCATTATTTCATCCCTTTATATGTCTCAGGGTGTTGGTGGCTGGGACCTGCCCTATTCCCACGTGTTCCCCAGCTGAGATGCTGTGGCTATCGCTCTCACCCTTTGAGGCCAGAGTTGTGAGGTGAGCTCTCCCATTAAGCTTGCCAATTGACTTCCCAATAGTAATTCATGGATGAAATCTTCTTACCACATTTTAGATTTCTGAAAGGGATCTGTCTGGTTGAAGGTTTGGTATCGAGTCTCCTTGCACAGTTAATGAACAGTTAAGCATTTCCAGAGGACAGCTCATCCCAAAGATTGCAATCTAGAAAATGTGTGGTAAGGAGTTCTCTGTAGAAGCCTATGTCTCTTTCTATAGGCTAAAACCAGAACCTATAGGTTAAAAGATAGCCATCAGGAGGTGAGGTAAAATCTACCTTTATCTTCACACCCTTTTCCCCCCATCTGTTAACTGGAACTAATACAGCCATCAGTGGAATGCCAGGTGTCCACATTTATAAATATCTGCAATTAAGGGGAGAGCTTCCAATGCATGATTCTGTGGAAGTATGAAGAACTCATTCACAACTGTGACAGATGGCAGAACTGTTTTAGGGCACTGTTTATTGTAAATATTCCATATATTCTGTATTGCTAGGAGATGTAACCAGGCAGTGGTGAGGTAGAATAACTATTCAGACTACCTTGACTTCAGCACAGAGGGTCTAGTAGTAGCTGGTCCTACAAGAAGGAAACTGATCTAGCCTTCCCTTGAGCAGCTCGTCAGAGACCTCATCTGGAAGCTGGGAGCAGCTTCCAGAGGGCATCATTGGGCAATAGAGGAGCTAGACACCCTGCCAGCAAGGGGTGGCTGCAATGGGACAACCTGTGAAGCAAGTGCTATCGAAATAGGGCAGCTGCAGAGCTGAATAAGCTACAGAGGCAGCTATCACAGACTGAAGTGTTTTCTATAAATCAATACTCTCACTTAACTCACAATAACTTCTTCAGAAATGTATTGACTGATAGATGTGCATACAAGTGTCTTGAAGTTGATGAAACTTGAATGCTTTGGCTGGTAGGGATTTTGGCCATCATCTGCAATTAATAGAAGTTAACTTGAAATAAGAGAGTGTTTTCATCATCGGAAAGGTTATTTTCTTGATATCAAATTGTGAGCAGAAGGTCAATTTTCCTGCTCTATCATACCTAGCTTAAGACATTTTGACCTTGGCAAAAATAATTGAAACAAATGGAACTACTACATCTGGGATGTAGTAGTGGCAGAAATAGAAATCAGAACAGCTGGAAATATAGTTCATGAAAAGGTTCACAGATATACAGAGGGCTAGACCTGGGCACGAACCAAATAAAAGCATATTTTGCAATGGGATATGATGTTGTGCTGAAATGTGATAACTCTTTGACATTCACAGTTTTTGAGAGATATTTTGGCTCTGCTTTTGCACTGTATATTCACTTCAGTGGAATTTTCCAGCCTGGAGATTGTTTGCACAAAATGTAAAGCAGTGGAGAACGGGACTGACCATTACATCATCCTATCTTCTTGAATTTTGATAAACTTGATGGATCAAGTAGACTTACATCATTCTCTACTTCGGATTTTCTAAGTAAATCCCATTCCTCCTCTTCTATTTGAACTATTTTCCTTTCACTTCATCTTGCAGGAGTAGTGCACCATTTGCACCATAATATATGGAAACTCACTGCTTGCACTTCTGTTGCAAATGTCAGTGTAATGTGCAGCATCTGTTTACAGCTCTCATGAGCAATTATGCTGAGGCACAGCCTCAGTCTGGTGTTAAGAATTATTTGGGTATTCATAACAGTTTCTTTGACCGAATTGATGTCCTGTCACATACACACAGCAATCCATGATAGACTGAAAATTTCAAGAAAAGGGTTAATGTGGAGCAACTTAATAGGGGTTTTTTTTGTTTACTTTATTATTTCCAAGTGAAGCAATTACTGAATATTCAGATTATTTACCTAATAAATTTTAATATAGGCAGATGTTTGCCCCTAGGAACTGCTCAAACAAAAGAATTTCTGTAAGAAGCACACTTACAATCATGAGGATCATAAGCTGAGTACAGCACACATTAACAAGCATTTGCTTTCTGAACACAGGTAACAGCACATTCATTTTTCTTACGTATTTGGGAATTGACCTCTGACAAGTATTTCACTGCAAGGATCTGAAAATCTCTAAAAAATTGTTCTGAAAATTCACCTGAGTACATGCACTGTTTTAAAACATGTTAATTTATACAGATCTGAACCATTCAATTAAGCTCACGCTCAAAATGGTTTCCTCTAATAGGAGTTGCCTGCCATCTGTTAAGGCAACTATTTCTATTGCCAATGATCTTAAGTTAATCGTTTATGCTGGAGTGATTTAGTTTCTTAATCATAAATATCATCTGTTCTTTTTCCTTCCCTGTCCTCCCCATCTTCATTTGGGTGGTGATTTTTGGGGGGCATTCTTAATCAGCAGTTTCTGAAAGTAAAACTGCAGGAAGAAAGAAAAAGTTGGGAAGGAGAAAAGGATTGGTTGTTATTGTTGTCTGCTGGTTTACAGTTATTTTTCATTGACTGCAGTATTCTCAGTTTGTATGCATTTTCCTTGTACTTGATACACTGTCACAATTAGGAGGGATGGTGACTACAGCTGCAGGTCATCTATTAACTCCCTTTCTGCAGGTCAATGTTTTCCACACAGACAAAAATCTTGTAATTTTCATAAAAGGGTCGTATCCCTGAGGAAATGTAAAAGAAATTTCAACAGCAATATTTGCTTCAATAACATCCAGAAGTTTCCTTACACAGTTCCTGCTGTCCAATCCTTATATCTAGGGCTCTCATATCCTAAGAATAGAATATTTTTCCAGACAAACATTTATGTTTAACTGAAATTAAAGACAATTTCAAATAAATGAAGAAGAAAGGGTGTCACACTGTCTTGTTAGGTTTTTTTGGGGGAGATGTGCAACAAAGTAAAAGACCCAAGATTTGCTACTGTCTTGTCCCACTTATGCATTTTTGGTAATCATATACACTTATATCCCCTGGCCCATTCCATCTCCCCTGTCTTTACAAACATACAGCTTTGACAAGGCTTTGCTGTCAGGAAGCAAGCAGTGAAAGGAGAAGCGAAGGCCATCCCTTCCCAATCCCAGCTACCTGCACAGATGCTGAACACATCCTTCATGCTCCATAGAAGCATAGAACACAGAAACTTATGTTTTGATTCTTTCTATTGGTTCTAGAGTGTGTTGGGTCATCCTGAAAGGGGAAACACATTATCCGTGTGACACTTACAGCTTAGATGATGAAGATTCTCTAGTGCTACAGAGGAATTAATGAGCATCTGCCACCTGAGAGACCTCTTGCTTGCATGAACAACATGGATTGTAAGAACTCCTCATGGCTCATTCCACCCCCTTTCCACCTCCTACAGTGTGTTTTGACCTAATGCAGCAACACAGGCTTTGTATTGCATTAAAAGATAGCAGGGAATAAGATAAAATTAATTATTGATTTTTTAACCATACATTTCAGAGTTGTTATATTTTTCTTTACCTTTTTCACTGTGTATAGTGGGAATCTTATCTGACTGTATGAAAAGCTGAGTAAAATTCAGCATTGAAGACAAAAGAGTTTTATCAGCTGGGTAGCAGTGAGGGTGCTATTACTTTTACACCACCAGCTGCTTACTATATGAATGATTTATGAAAGTGTGACTGTCTGACTTCACATTAGCTTCTGCTATTTCAACACTCTTATTAGCAAGGATATTAGCAAAAATTATAATTGTCCTGTGTTTGAACAAGAATTTAGAACCTTATTTTATTGTTGCAAAGCAAACAACAACGGCAACAAAAACAAAAACTCAAGTAGCTTGCATTAAGAACAAAATACAGTGATGTACTGAACTTCCACAACTCCCACTGAGACAACAGGGTGAAGGCACTTTACCTTTCCTGGGATGGGGAAAACTAGTTCACTCAGTACTCTGATAAATTATAAACATACAGTTGATCTTACAACTAGGTCTTGGTGACGTCCATATAGTGCTGGAAAAATCAAAGAGAAATCAGAGCAGACATTTAAATTCAGCAATATTCAGTTGATACGCAAAAATGAACCCACATTCTATTATTTTCTAAGCTACTTGAAATCTGTTTTGCAGTATGTTACCATTTCCATGCATGTTACATTTACAGTAAGAAATATAGCCTTTTGCTTGTACTGTACAATATTTCACAGTTATTTTTTCTCTGACATACAGCTTATTTACTTAAAATATTGATCGAAACTCCAAAACTAGATTCAATTTCATCAGTGATTGTGAACTGAACTCTGAAGAACCAAGATGTAAAATAGGAGATAAAGCTACTGTTTTAACATGAAATGTGAATTCCCTTGGCTAAAATGGCAATGCATTATAACTTTGCTGTTCTGACACTAAGGAATTAAAATTTAATTATGCCCTATTTGTTTCCTATTACAAATCCTAATACTGAATTTTGTATCTACTTTGTCATCAAATTTAACATCATTAAAATAATATTACGTAAAACCCATAGATAGTAGGTCTTTAACCTACTTCCCCAAGAAAGTAGACTCAATTTCATAGTATGCCACTCCTGCAAGAAAAGTGCATGTTATGACTTCCATGACAAAGATCTCAAAGTAAACCAATGAGTTGTATCTTCATGAGCAACCATATGATACCATGAAATGAATGTTTGCTTCCCTCTAAGTCTGGATCTTGGAAACTAGGATATGGTTATTAGAAATGCCTTTTTAAAGCCCCTGATAATCCACAAATCCCTTAGAACTTATGACTGTTCACTGCAATGACAGCCATTGCATGTGACCACAGGGTAAAGGTACAGCAGTATTTATTATTAAGAGGAAAGAACTTCAATTGAGGATCAGAGCCCCATAGCTATTAAGGTGCCTAAGGCATTTCCAAACCTGCAGCTGATTTTCTGCTCTTCCTGAAGGTGACACAACTGTTTCACTACTGACTGTTCCCTCAGAGGCTAAGGTCAAGTTGAAGCCCAGAAGATTCCTAGAATTGAAATTACCAGTAAAATGCAATTTTGCTATAGAATAAAAAAGTTATCTAGGGTTCTGCAGCCTTTCTCTTTGGCCAATTTTTGTCCCATTTCTCATTGCATGTCCTAGGAACATGGGTGATACCTACCTGTTCAGGGGCAGGGTAGGCTGGTGAAGCCCTCACTATCACTCTGGCTGACAGGGAAGATGATGCTTTCCATGGGGCATGTAGTAGGAGGGACAGAGCTGTGCACGTCTAACAGTACATATCAGTTAGGCAAAGTCTATGCTGACAGCAGTCCCTCAGCTGGGACCAGTCTACAGCCACTAGACTGGTCATGTCCTTTTCCTCTCAAGTGACATCCCTGAGGTCTGAGGAAGAAGGATAGGATGTCATCCCACAATTTCATGCACTGTCTGTATCTACTTGCTCTTGCTTGTTTTTCTTGCCTACCAAGCCCTATTGGTACTCTCTAAGCTTAACTCTTGGAATTGATGGTCCTAATTGGCAGAGCAGGAACAGAGCAATGCCATCACAAAGACCATTGGAGAAGTGTTACATGTCATTTGGGTACCAGGTGTTGAGCTGTCTAAGCAGATGATTTTACGTGTAACTGAAGTTTAGGGGTTTTGGTTAAGGGTCGGAAGTATAGGACCCCTATCAATCAACCAGATCCACTATTTTCCTCACTTAGGCTGCCCCTTTCTCTTCCCTTCTCCTTGGGAATTTGCTCCTGACCAAGTGGCTCCCTGCAGCAGTTGAAAGTTTATAGGGAGCCTGACAATTTGACTGGAGGCTTTGACCACTGAGAGCTTGGGAAGAGCAAGCCACAGCAAAGCAGGAGTTGGGCAGGAGTTAGAAATAAAAGAGTATATCGATGTGAAAATAAATCTTCATTTTTTAGCAAAGTAAATGTGGTATCCCCACTCAGAAATGAAGCAGTTTCCCCACGTCAAAATAAGAATGAGATTTCTTGTTTAATCTGGCAGTCCTGTGAAATACTGAGTGTCCCAAATTTCCAGAAAACTCTCCACACAGCTTTCACTCTGTAAAATTATTAAAATACAACTTTCCTTCCCCTTCCATTATTTGTACTTATTGCCAGAACAAAAGCATCCAGTATGAGTAAATAAGATTGTCTTTGCCTGCCACTTAACTTATTGGACCCCTCTTAAAACTGTTCTTATTAATTGTTTTTGTTTTTTAAAAAAGATCTGCCTAATGTGGAATTTAGATGATAAAATTGGTCAGCAGAGATTTATTTGCAACTGGACTAGGGAAATGGTTTTATAATAGAAATACAAATTGGACTGTAATCACATCGATTTTGGTAAACATTGCCATCCTCTTCTCTGTGTGCATATATGCACAGGTTAATTAGAAAGTTCATAGCTTTGCCTGTGAAAATCCAGCTTTTTAAAATGTACATTTGAATTTGGAAGCCTAATGAGATCTACAGCGTTTTCTGTTCAAATTCAGAAGGCAGAAGAAGTAACACTACAGCCTGTTTCCTAACCTTTTCTTGAGCAAATTGACTTGCTCGGATATGCAAGACGATTATTAACTCCATAGACAGTAGTAACATCTATATAATATTTATTGAACAACAGAAGAAAAAACTAAAATGAAAATTCCACCATTGAGTGTTCAACACACAAACAAAATGAGCATGAGCACTGCTTGCATTTCACTTCAAAAGCTCAGAAACTCTTTATTTTAGAGAAAAAGCATCCTGCAGGGTAGAGCTTTAGGAATAATTGCACAGAGGTTCACCATTCAAGGTCGTGGAGCAGCTGATAGTAGTAGCAGGGGATCATGTTTTACAAGAATAAGTAGATTATAGAATGACATAGTTTCCCACTGAGTGTCCAGCTAACACTGGGGGAGTGGCCAGTGCTGTGAGCCTTGGGTTCCACCCCAACCTCTGGAGATCAGTATGCATAATCAGATCTACCTTCTTAAACCTATGTGATCATTTCTGTTCAGATACATCTCAAGCCTGCTTTCTGCACATCATACCCCAGTCTCAGTCTCTGTGTTCATCTAATCTAAGTCTATTCGCCTGGGCTTCATATCCTAAAAGTAGCTTTCCTGCAGAGCTATTTTCAGTCTTGTTTTCTTTCCTTCAGTCTACTTATTCATAACCCCATGACTCTTATCTATCTTTATTTTTGACAACCTCCTTTTCCCACTTTGCCTTCTAGTCATATATTCCCCTCAGATTCCTTGTCTTCATCTCTCTACTGTGACTACTGCAGCAATTTATGACGTCACCAATTCTACAGCTTGTGACAGGTTTTCAAAGGCTTCCTACTACTCCATGAAAATCAAACTCTATTACTATCTTTCATACAATTTTCCATTACAAGTTGGCATTCCTCAAATTTTATATAACAACCTGTTTTGTAAACTGCTTATTTGGGAAATAAACAACTCCATTTTCAGATTGAAGCACTCAGATATGCATATTTTATCACTTCAGCAAGGTGATTGAACATGGGATTTCACTGGGCAGGAAAGTGGCACAGAGCCTAGGCTGTCTATACTGCTTGTTGGACCACGGGGCTAAAGCTTGGTTCTCATCCTTGTTACCAAGAACATACCTGCATTTGGCATTTAAAGACAAGAAAATAAAATTCAGAAAGAATTCTTGAGACTGAGGGGTTTTTTTCCATCTTATAGAAACACCTCAGCCACTGTGCTGTCAAATAAGACTGTTTCCTCTGTATACTTTACCCAATGTACCTGGTAATTTTTTTCTGTGTGGTCAAAGAGCTTGTAATGGAAATTACCATGAGATGGTAAGTCTCCTGTTTTGTAGCATACACATAGACTAAACCATCTGCATGGTAATAATAGTCCTGTGCTTTACCTCATGTTTTCAAGTGACTTTAAAATCTCACAAATCTCTGAACAGCTCAATTTGGTGATGTAATCATAGTTATACATCCCCAGCATTTCTAACAATTTTTAAAAGTGAATACAGTACTGAGTAGGACAAACAAGCTACAATCACACCATGAAGTGACCGGTGCAACATTAAGAATGCCTAATTTGCTCAGGATTGTCTTGTGACTTCCCTCAAGAGTATTCTTGAGGGAATTAGAAGCCATGAGAGTACAGCAGTTGATACAACAGGAAAACTTAGGTATCATCCATCCCTGGGAGCATCTTCCAAGAAACCCTTTTGGCGATGTTTGAGCAGGAATATCTGAACTGTACCCAAGCAGTAGCACTGCAAGACTTTCTGGTTTTTTAGAGAATTATATATAGAAAGCACCGGCACCCTGACCCAACTCTCACATCCAAGTTCAAGCAGGCTGTGTCTGTGCTGTGGTTTCTGGTAAGGATTCCAGTTTCTTTGTGGAGGTGGATCCAGAAGACTTTCTCCTTGCCAAGTTTAGGGTATGATGATATATCAGGTGCTTTGTGCATGCACAGAGGTTGGTTTGAACTGATACAGCCAGACAGGAAACATGGATTTTCCCCTTGGAGAATAGGTTGTTCATTTTCTCAGTAAAGTCTAGTATGTAGATACTGAATGTTTTTTCCTGTGATACATCAGAAATTTTTCCCAGCTTGAGAAATTTGGCAATACGACAATAACTATGACTATTATATAATCAAAGACATAAAGCAAACCAGAGCTAAAGTGCAACGAGGAGATAACTCCTGTTTTTCGGAAATTAATATCTGGGAGTTGTGTTATAACCTTATATCGGTGTTAAAGTGGGGACAATAAGTATCTAAGTATGTCGTTAATACTAAAGTCTACTGCTTTGCAACCTATTCCTATGATTAATTACTAGGAGAGGATGATACAAGGAGGTGATGTTTCATTAGTAAATTATGCTGTCCATATGATGTGGCTTGTCATCATGATATTAACAAATTCTTGCCAGTAGTTATGAATTCAGTAGAGCAAGTCTTTAATGGGAATTTTTATTGGTTTCAAAGCAGAGGTTTTCTTATGGAGAACACTGTGGCCTCTCTCCTGCTCTCATGGAAGTGGATACAGAATTACCATTGGCTTTAGCAAATGTTAATACAACTCTTCTTGCTTTTCCCACAAGACAGACACTGAGGTTTCTAGAAAGCAATCTTTTACATCTGTCTGTTCTAGGAACTGTTAAAGTCAGTCTGAAACTGCCTGCTCTGCATGGTTGATAGATGTCGAATTCCTATGAAAATACACCTGCAGTATATACCTGCAACTATGATCTGAATACACACCTGAGGTGCTTCTATAAAAGAGTGAGAATAGTGATTTTTTTACTTTTCTAAACAAAAATTTGGAAAAAGATGCATCCATTCCAAAACAGTATCAAATAAATAAATTCCTCTGAAGAAAGTTGGGGAAAACAAGTGAAAACTTGCCACTTATTCTCACTAACAGATAAAAAAGTACAGACCTTTTGTTAGAAGACACCAGTGTTTCTATATACATACCAGTCAAACAGCCAGCTAACTAACTGATTAGTTAAGCAGCAGCACTACTTTCCCACCGATTAACAAGAGCCTTTGCATATACAACGTCTCATGCATTTTTCAATGTCAGGAATAGCAATTTTCTTGTTTGGCAGCTCACAAATGTCATTTTGCTGTAGCACCTCCATTAGGAAGGAATACAATTTTTGTTAGTGTCTGGGAGGTTTTTCCAACTAAATGAATTGGAGTCGACAAGACCTAATGAGTTATTGTCTGGTTTTATGTACTTTAAAAAATTTGACTGCTTGATTTTTTTAGCACTTTATCTGGGTTGTTAGTATAACTTAGACTTTTTTGTCAACTTTCCCAAAGTGACCTATATTGTTTCAATTTTATATCCACTCTTCACTTACTCTGATTTCAATAGCAGCTCAATTCAACATCAGTGCATAGCTGGTCTTCTGCTCTGAAATATTTGCTCTAATTCCCACACTGTCAATCAGATTCTTTTATTTTAATTAGATAATATTTTAACTTATATAAACTCCTAAAAGAGTGAAAAAATACATTATGTTTGGGTAGAAATAAATATCATCACTATCATTAATAAATTATTAAATACATCTTAATAAATTATTTAAAATTACAAAGCAGCAAGTACTTAGTGCCAAATATTAATTACATTTCAAAAGGATCTTTAATTTTCCTAAAACAGCATCTGCTTTACTTATGGCTTTCACAGTTTCTCATGTCAGTTTGGAGTGTATCCATCGTGCAGTCCACTCTTCAGAAAAAATCTAAGCTGTTTGTAAAGATAGTTCCTTTTGTGAAACAATACCCAGTATTTCTCATTTTTCTACCCAACAGAGAAAGTGTCTAAGCTGTTACCTTTCTTACTCAGGTTATTTCTGTTGATTATTCATTTCATGCAAGTTTTCTGCTCTAATCAGTTTTCACACATTTTTTCCACAGTCAGGCCTAGAAAGTAGAGAAAATCCAACTGGCTTAAGTGAGGACTTCAGATCAACAGAATAAAGAAATCTTGTATGCTGTGATTTATTTTATCAAATGCCTACTGAATACCAAGGAAACTTGTCTGTGCCTGATTTCTGTGCAATCTGCATGTCAATTACATTGGGCATTTGGTATTATTAATGTGTTTTGAAGCTAGATCTCTGTTCTTCGTCTACTGTGTGCAAGTGAGGGTTTTTTATTTTCAGTTGCCTAACCAAGAATGCCTGTTTTGCATATGTTGTTTAGCTCTGTGATGAAGGACCAGCTAACCTGGATTAGGAATATTTAAGGATACCGTCTGAAGGCAAATGCCCAGCAGCCATATGACTGACAGAAAATTGCCCTGTATGCCAAAATGCTACAGCTTTCCATTTGATGCACTAAAACACATGCTGAAGACCCTGCCTGGGCAGTGCGGTGGTTCCACAGCTTGCTTGCTGAATGTGAGGTAGATGTATCCAGAGCTTCCTCCTAGCAGAGATGATGGCCCCAAGCCAGGATCCAGAAACTAAGTGGACTTGTTTCATTCCATATCCTGGGCAATCAGACTGACAGAGCCTTGAATCTCAGCAGATATGCTCTCTAAGAAAACTCTCCTGGAATCCACCTTTTTGGGAAAGGATGAAGAAGAAAATGATGGCAGGGTCATTTTCATGCAGTGCTGCAGTCACCAAAGTATTCTTGCAGCAAAGCCACTACCACTGCAGCTTTTCCCAGAGAAGTTACTGAAGGTTTTATTTTTACACAGTAGGTAATTGCATCTAGCTACTCTTAACTTCAAAGCAGTCTGTAATTTCTGGTCTTCTCTGCATGTAAAAGAAACTGACAACTATGTGTCCAGTAGTACTTGTAGTTTTCATTAAGCCCTGAAGGAAATCATGGACCTCATTGAAACAAAAAGCTAGAAGACCTCAGAAGGTCATTGACTTCATTCCCTAGCTCCAAAACAAGGTCAGACATAGTTTCAGAGCTTCTCCTGACAGGTATTTTTCTAAATTGATTTGTTCTTCAAAATCTCCAGTGCTAGGAATTCCATAACCTTCAGAGACAACTAAATCCAAAGTTCAACCATTAAGAGCAGTTGATTACTGTTCTAATACTCTCTGATCTCTTAATGTGGTCTTACTATCTTGTCCCTATTTTCTCTTTTCTGGACTAAATATTTTCATAATTTTTTTCTGGTAATTTTTAAAGATTACTTATCACCTTTCATTACTTGGGTTTTCCCTCCAGTTTATCCATGACCTTTTTAATCATGATTTGCAAAATTGGTCATAAATTTGCCATTGAGTCTCTATCATTTCTTCCAAGGAGTATAATAACAGTGTAGCATATTAATAATTACTTGCATGTTAATATTTAACTAGCAATAAGTCTTGCATCTAATGAGATTTCAGAATGAGACTCATCTCTTTTGTGACATCACCTCAAACAGTATCTCATTTCATGTCAACCTCCCTGAAACTTGCTTGCAATGTTGCCAGCCAACCAGTTATTCTTTTTTATTCTCATTTTGCGTTTATGATTTGAATTTTTTTTCTTCCCAGAAAACTTTTTACCTGACCTTATTAAATTTCATTGTATTGATTTCAGACAATTCATTCAGACAGTTCATTCTTGATTCTGCTTCTGACTACTGAAGTGCATGTTGTACCTCTGAAACTTTCTATCATCTCCAAATTTTATGGCATTACTTCTTTATTTCATCATCAAAATATTCAAGGTTTATATTGAATGTTAATAGGAAGAGACTTTTTGCAGGGTCTCTCAGTTTATCAGTCTTGTTCTTGAAAAAGAAACTTCAACAATATTTTTCAAATTTGAGTATGGAAATGTTGCAGGGACTGTGCCACAAGCTTTACTGAAGTCAAGACGTACCACATCTACCATTTCTATGCTATCCTGCAGACTTTGTTACTCCAGTAGGAGAATCATAGAATCATAGAATGATAGGGGTTGGAAGGGACCTTTAGAGATCATCTAGTCCACCCCCCCTGCAGAAGCAGGGTCACCGAGACCAGGTCGCATAGGAACATGTCCAGGTGGGTCTTGAAGACCTCCAAGGAAGGAGACTCCACAACCCCTCTGGGCAGCCTGTGCCACTGCTCCCTCACCTGAACAGTGAAATAATTTTTTTCTATATATAAAAGTTTCTATATATATAGAAAACTTTTTGTGTTCCAGCTTCATCCCATGACCCCTTGTCCTGTTGCTAGCTACTATAGAAAATAGGGATGCCCCAACCTCCTGACACCCACCCTTTAGACATTTATAAATGTTAATAAGATCTCCCCTCAGTCTCCTCTTCTCCAGACTAAACAGCCCCAATTCCCACAGCCTTTTCTCATATGAAAGATGTTCCAGTCCCCTGATCATCTTGATGACCCTGCGCTGGACTCTCTCCAGCACTTCCCTGTCCCTCTTGAGCTGAGGAGCCCAGAATTGGACAGAGCACTCCAGATGAGGCCTCACCAGGGCAGAGTAGAGGGGGAGAAGAACCTCCCTTGACCTGCTGGCCATATTCTTCTTGATGCATCCCAGGATGCCATTGACCTTTTTGGTCATGAGGGCACATTGCTGGATCAAGGTTAGTTTATTATCAGTCAGGACTCCCATGTCTCTCTCTGCAGAGATGATCTTCAGCAGGTTAACCCCCAGCCCGTACTGGTGCATAAGAAGGAACTAGATTGCTTTATACAAATCCATCTTGACATGTTTCTATTATGGTATTATCTGTCAAGTGCTTGTGACTTGAGAGGGTTAGGAATTTGTTTCATTAGCTTTCCAGGTAACAAATTTAGGCTAGCTGGCTCATAGCTATCCTTCACAAAGATTGAAGCTACATTTGTGTTTGGTCTTCTGGTGAGCCAGTTAAGGAACATTATGTCACAGCTCTCGATTTAGCTCTAAAAAGAATGACAACTCTTATCATTTGCATTCCTGACAAAACTTAAAGTTTTGGATGGAGGAGCTGTAATACTATTACAAGCATGCTTATTGCTTTCCTGCCCTGACAATCCCTGAAAATGGTATCTACTCGTTCCATGTTGACACAGAAAAATAGAAGTCATTTGAATTAATGTTAGCATCTCAGAGGATGTATTTATATATTTATTAATATTTACAGATAGGTGTGCTGGCAGTATAGATAGTTTTTGTAGGCAGGGAGGGAAAGCAAATAACTTGACCTCAAGGCAAATGGAGCGAGAGATATACAAGAGATATGATGAAACCTCTCTTTTGGCAGAGGTCATATTGAGAAAACAGATATTCCCAAATTTCTTGTGAGTCACTGTTGATAGTCCCACAAGCTGACTATGTGTAGATGTCTGGATATTTCCATTCTTTTCTTCATTCTCCATATGAAAAATCAAAGAAGTAAAACTCCTTTCAATCTCTTCTCTCCAGTACTGAATGATATAACAAGAGGAAATGAGTTTAAGTTGCACCAGGGGATGTTTAGATTGGACATTAAGAAAAACTTTTTCACTGAGAAGGTTATTAAACATTGGAACGAGTTGCCCAGGGAGATGGTGGAGTCACCATCCCTAGAGATATTAAAAAAATCATGTAGATGAAGTACTGAGGGATGTGGTCTAGTTTAGTGATGGGTTTGGCAGTGTGAAGTTAGTGGTTGAACTTGATGATCTAAAAGGTCTTTTCCAGCTATAACAATTCCATGATTCTATATGCTGATTCTACTTGTGCCATGTTTTATACAACAGAGCCCTGATATTAAGGACATTATGCACTGATAAAATATAAAAATGATACTGTAAATGGCAATATTGAGGCAAAGTGGAGGAAACTGTTTCTGTCCTACTTGGATGCTTGTACACAAAATCCAGACTAGCCTAGTTGGAGCATGTAGAGAACTGAATTATCTGAGTGGGGTTGGACTAGACGACCTCTAAATGTTCCTTCCAACCCCTACCATTCTATGATTCTATGATTCTATGAGCGGTGCCAAGCATGATCACATATGTTGAAAATAAGTATATAGAGGGAAAATGCATGTGAAAAACAAAGAGATGTGGGAGCAGTGTGAGAGAAGGACACAACATAATTCATAGAGAATAGTGGGCAGGTAAGCAAGACACAGAGAACAAAACTGAACCTAAGCAAGTAATTGTCCCATTAAGGTGGAGAAAGAAATTAAGGCAGATAAGCAGCATTTTAATTCCTGCTTCAGTGGTTTTGTTGCTTGTCTCTTAACAAAAGGTTATTTACTACTGGAGGCATTCCTGTGAGTGGAAAAGCCAGCAGGTCTGATGTGTCAGCGTGGACACCTTGTCTTGACTACTTCACTTGCCAGCAGCCAAGACACACAGATAAAGCCTGTATGGGAGCAGAATTCTCAGCACACACAGCAGTGAGTGGGCTGGGACAGCCTGCTCCCAGGGAGATGGGAAAGGGAAGGCTGATGCCTATGGAGTAGAAAAAAGGACTGAATCCCATTTTCTATTCTTTCTTGGTTAGCTTTTGAAAACTTTGCAGAGTGACAGCTAGAGAGACATCTCAAATGGCCTTAAATGTCTGTATTTAGAGAACTGAATAGTGTCCTAAATTTCTCTTATCTATGATGAAATAAAGTCGACATATTCCAAGCATCCAAAATGATGTATCGGCTGAATAGAAACTGAAATTCTCTGTAAGAAGTGCTGAGCAACACAGATGGGGTCTGTGTGAATAGCTTCCAAAGGCACTGTCTTGTTGGTGCAGAAAGAGGAGATTTGGACCCTCTGCATCTGATTCACCTCTCAGGTAATACAGGTAGACAGGAGCACTGCTGTTGGTGGAACTACAAACCAAAAGCAACTGTGTTGGAGGTATTATCGTATTTCTTGAATTAAAAGAGGGTTAAACAAAGATGTCTGACAGCAGTGCCATGCTTTGGTGTTCAAATCTGTGTGGAGGAGAAGCAGCTTCACTCCTGCATGCCCCAAACTGAGCCTCAGAGTGGACATACAAAGATGTGCAGCCTCCCAGTCCATATAACAGCCAGAAACAAAAGAGTTAATGCTCTCTGAATAAAATACTAAACACAGGTTCTTACAGGCTGGGATTACAAAAGACGCCAGACAGGAGAGAATGTGACTGAATTCAGTTGCTGTAAATTAGTGTAAGATAAAAGAAAAGAAATATCCCTCCCCCCGCCCCCAATTCAAGACTTCCAACAAAGTTTTCTTTCCTAGGTTTTATGTCGAGTAAAATCTAGTAACCAATAGGAGACAGGTAGTAAGAAACTACTTTGGACTGGGTACAGGAAGAATGTTTACTCTCATTTGTCTCAGCTCAGGACCCTAAGTTATTCTACATTTAGCCAAAGTAGTGCCAATCTGTAGAGCAAATATAAACATTTTATCTGAATATTTGGGTCTCCAGCAAATTCTGTGATCCGGTCGTATATATATTTTTCTAATTCCAAATGAGGTATGACCATGATAGATTATGAGGTGTTAGCAGGAATCTGGATATTGGAATACTATCTAGACCCACACAGGGTTGTCTAGTCTGGAAAAGTGGTAAGAACTTGGTAGAAATTAATTTTTCCTGATTTCCAACCTAAACCTCCCCTGGTGCAACTCGAGGCCGTTTCCTCTTGTCCTATGACTCATTACTTGTGAGAAGTGACCAGTCCCCACCCCACTACAACCTCCTTTCAGGTAGTTGTAGAGAGTGGTCATGTCTCCCCTCAGCCTCGTCTTCTCCAGGTTAAACAACCCCAGCTCCCTCAGCTGCTCCTCATTAGACTTTGTCTCCCGATCCTTCACCAGCTTCGTTGCCCATCTCTGGACATGCTCCAGCACCTCAGTGTCTCTCTTGTAGTGGGGGGCCCAAAACTAAACACAGTAGGTTTTACTGTAGACATGAGCTCACAAGTTCAGTACAAACAGACATTCACTTCCCTGGTCCTGCTGGCCAGGCTATTGCTAGTACAACAGATACAAATAAATAAATAAACACATTGCTGACTGGTTAATGTACTTCCAAAGGAAACTCAATTCCATAATGTCACCATGTTTTGTATTTAGTGAAAATGAAACCAAAAATTAAAGGTGAATATAAACTAGGAGAGAAATGACAGCTGAAACAAAACACCCTTGAGATATATATATAGATATAAACATGCATGCTAGGTACTTAAGGGAAGAGATATAACTGATATTAACTAGTGGAGATTTGATAAACTTCTTGGGGAGGAAACTATGGTATCCATTTTTCACTTAATTTTAAGATAAAATCCCAAATAAAAAAGCTATAATAATCTGCTATTCCATTTCTTTGTGTCTGTGAATGCACTAACTTGATTCTTCTGAACAATCTGTCTCTTGGGCATTCATAGATGGTGACTGGCTAATAGTCAATTGAAGCAGATATGAGAGTGACTTCCAACCACTATATCTCTGAACTAAATGTACATTTAAGCATTCATTTTATATTCTTGTATAATATATATTTATTACAAACTCCCTAGAATTTAAACAAGAGATCCAAAACTGGCAACATGATTAGAATTGAGATGTACTGGAGGCTTTCTTTCTTAGAAAGTACTTAATGTATCGGCATTACTGCTCTTCTAGTATGATAAACATGCAGATCACTCAAAATGAGATTTAGTAATGTGTTTTTCTTCTAGAAACACAGTCTTGAGAGGTTGCTAACAAAATAATGGCTTTTGAGAGAAATTTATTTTATGCAACTAAGGTTCTACAATTCTTGCCTAGAATCAGTAGCAATTGCAAAGATTTAATTGGAATTAGTGATGTTTTATCTCACAGAAATCCATTGTCTTGTTTGAAGCAAGAAATTCATATACTTTTAGAAGTAAAATTGTATTATGTGTTTTTACTGTAGTTCTCCCTTAATAAAAAAGTAGCATTAGTCTCAATATCCTTAAACTAAGCAATTTCTTTCAAATTTTATTACTGTATGTGCTACCATTCTTTTATTAGTCTCAGCATGTTTTGCATATAATGGAAATAACAATATCTTAATTTTTCATAAGGGGAATTTTTCATCAAGGGAGTTGAATCACAAAAAAAAAAAAGTGTTTTTCCCAATCTAGCACTGGAAGACCATGGTATGGTCAAAGATCAGTTCTGAATTGTCTGCTGTAGAAGATCAGAGCATGCAGGAAGTCCAGGAAAGTGTGAACTTTACCAGTTGACTGTGTGATATGAAATTGTTAAGGCAGGGGTGTTGCAGACCAGAGTACTTCTTCAGATTTTGAACTATCTCTTTGTAAGTGAGTTTTTCAGCTTGAAAACATGGAGATAAAGTTCCTCTGGGAAGAGAAAGGGAACTAGATTTGGTATGGTCGTTGTATATTTCGAGTACCTGTTTAAGTTATAGGTGTATATATTCTCTGGACCTATTACATTATGCTTAAATCTGACTTCTCTCATGAAGAAAACGTTACTATGAAAAGTAACGTTCCTGTGACCTCTCAGTCTTGGTGATAAAGAATAGTATCTTCCCTCCACACTTCCCTCTACTGCCTTTTGCTTTGTAGCGTTTGTATATAAGTCTGAGGAACAGGATAGTTGTTTACAACAAAATTTACACAACCAAGAGGCAGCTAAGTAAAACCATACTTGTATGGGGAAGCACAAATATCACAGTTATTCCTCCTTTTTTCAATCAGTATTCACAGTCATGTCTGGTTTGAATGAGTCATGGGTGAGTTTTTTCAGAACTATGACAACTGGAGACTTATTCTCATAATATTTTTTTGGTAAAAATAAATAATTAGATCATTTAGTCTGATTGATTTGCTTCTTACTGCGCATCAGCTATAAAACTCTTCTGTCTCATTATGTGGTTGCACCAGTCCTTGCAGATAATTAAGTCTGAAAGTCTAAAGTTGAGAGCATAATCTTGACCCTCATTTGGACAGAGTAAAAAAAGGATATGGACATTCTAATTTATGTGATAGAGAAAAAAATTACATTGTTTCTTATTTTATCATAATCATAGATCTTCACATAAATCCTAAAATCTGTTTAAACATCCTCTCCTAAAAAAAATAAAAAAAAGAAAAATAACAAACAGTCAAATTTATAGCAGGGTCAGTTCCACAGTGCATATTCAGTGATTCATTTTATTAATCGATTGTGGAAGTTTATATAGCTCTACCCTGGAGTGGCAACCCTTTTTTTGTCTCACTCATTTTTTCTTTTCAAAATGCAACCAGAGTAGATGCATACCTGGGCTGATGGCTTTTACCCTTCGCATCACACCCTTCTATCTAGTACACTTTCCTAGGAAGTACAAGATCTAGATGCAAATTTACAACCTGACTCTAATTCTCTTCTTAGATTACTGTCATTTTTGCTGAAGGCAAGTTCTGTAGAGATACCCTTTGTCCTTCTGCTATGGCGGATTATACAGACAAAATCAGAATGGGTTGCCTCATTTCTATGGGGCAAAAGAGCTATTTGGCTTATCCTTTTATAGGAAAACTTAAAAAAAGCCCTAACTTAATCATAATAATACCATTATTAGATGTGCTACAGGTTTTAGTCAGTTTACAAGAGAACATATACCTTACACCTTATTACTGCTCAGGCTGCTGTGAGTGGGCAAAGCTGATGGATGCCATTTTTCAAGCCCTTTGGGTTGTTTTACTTTTTTTAGAACTAAACCTGAGGGCATACTGTGAAGCTCCAAACCTTTACTTGTCATCCTCTGGAGACAAATAGAGCAGAGTCAACCTAGAAACTGAAACATCACTTCCTTCATATGATCTTCTCCCAGGATTCTTGCAGGTGCATGCATGGGTTTGCTTGTACATAGTCATAGAATCAAACAAGAATCAGATTTTATCTTTGCTGGCTGAAGAAATTATCAGTAGTCCTCACTGCTACCTTTCCCCTGGAGAACCCTGCACACTCAGATCTGGTGGTATGTTGCACACAAGGCCTCTCTGACTCATTATTGTCTGAATGAGATGGGTAGTTCAAATAGTTAATCTTTGCCAAGTGTCTTCATTTTTATGAGACTGATTTCATGAATGGCTCTGAGGAAACAGTAGCTGACAGCAGGGGCCACCAACAAACAGCAGAGATGGTGCAGGAGAAGGGAAATGGTGCTTGCATTATCTCAGCCAGCCATAAATGGGCATAATCAAGTACTAACACTGCAGAACTAATCAATTCTGAAGTGCCCTGTTACCAAGTTGGTGTTTTCTCACCTCTCCAGGCCAAGGCAGCTGTCAGGAGCACAGTTCAACAGGCATACTTTTGGCAAGTTAAGACATGTAGCCAAAATGCAGCTCCTAATCTGACACTGTCACTGTTGCCATCACAGCAGTCTGCTTTCTGCCTGAATGCATCCTTCCTGATTTATTATAATTCAGGGAAAGAAAAACCCATAACTGAACAATTTTAAAGTAAATAAAGGAAATTTGAGATTTTCACATTTCAATTGGAATAAGAAAGAGGGCTGTATTAATTTGAACTTCGTCGTAGAAACAACATTTGTGCATACTGATAATTCTAAACTTGAGGGAATTAGTCCTATAAAAGGAATTAGAATGAAATCGTAGTCATCAGTCAAAATAGGGCAGAGAGGATGGTTCAAAAGTATATTTAATTATCCAAACTTTGTGGATTATACAGTAAAATTAACGTGTAATCATGTTCAAAGGCTGTGTTTTAAGTTAACAAATTGAGTTAAATTTGAAGAAGTGATAAATAGATTACAGTTCTACTGACAGAGAAAATTATAACATGCGGTGCTTTTGCTTCTCTGATAGTCCTTTTTAATGCATCAGACGAATGGGAACCTGCCCACACATGAATGAGCCAAGCCCCGCAAGAAAACTCAGCCACAGGAGGCAGCTCTTCTCTGACTTGCCCCTTAGTGACTGCCTGATAATGCTCCAGGAGGCTGCTCAGAGCATCTTGAGTTAGGTTCTCACTCTGAATTGTCCATGAGAGTCTCTCCCTTGGTTACAGAATGAGACCTAAGATATTAGACTTCCCATAGCTAAATATAGACTTCATCCATTTCCATTGTTTTTCCTGACTAGTGATTGTGTCTTACTGTTCAGTGTGTTTAAATGCACCTACACTTGTCCTCACGCTTCCAGAAATGTAGGTATCTTGCAAGAGTCGTGATGCATTGTACACTTAGGAAAGGACACACTCATATCTTGGGAAGTTTGTTGTAGATGGACATTTACTTCAGTACGTTAAACAAGGAGAAACCACAACAGGCTACAATCATCCTATTCATATCCATCTGAACTATTCCTGACAAAATACTTATCTCTCTGTTTCTTCTGTGGATGAGACATCAGTTGCAGAGGACACGGAAACAGAAAGCTCGATGGTTTAACACCAAATCACACCTTACTCAAGAGAGAAAATAAGTGAATCACAATTACTGACCAACTTTTTTCCTGTTTTCCATGAACTTTAATGAACTAGAAAGAAGGGCGAGAAAAGACAGGAGTCAGAAAAACAAGGCTATCTACTGTACCAATCATATATACTATTTTTCTTTTTTCTATTTTTAATTTAACTATGAAAAGAAAATTTCCTCCATAAGAACAAAATGGCAGTAAGTTGTTTGACTAATCAGAAATGTGGCGTGTGATACACCCTAAACTCAAAGAAAGAAATTTATTTCTTCTTGTTTTTTAATATAAAACTTTTCGTTGTCTCCCATTTATCTCTCTTCCTGCACTCTGCTCCACCTTCAGGAATTTCCTTTTAATGAAGGAACAGAATATTTCAGAAGAAGAGGTTGTGTTCTGTCATTTCATTTATCTGTGAGTCCAAAAGCTTAACATTCTCTTTTGAGAACAAGTTGTAAAACATTTGTGGAGCTGGACATGCATCTGGAATAATTTTGAAGGTTCCAGAAGGTTTTTCTTTGATATCACCAATTACTTCCTGCATTTCATTGTGTCATTGTTGCCCTTCACTTTCATAATTCCCATAGGCATCAGCAAATAAGGTTTAGATTGAAATATATTTGCCTATAAACAGATATTTTCTATCTCAATTTACTGGTGACAAGTTTAACGAAATCATATGGAGAACATGTATTTCTATAATAACTAGCTTTCAGACATTACCTGTTTATGTCCAAAAAATTGTAGGTAGTAGGCTTCTGAGGTGCCAAAATATCGGTACAACATATTATTTAAAGGATCATTACCTATCTATGTATTCACATTATAGGGATCCTTTCTGTTTCTTTGCTTTCCTGGATTATCAGTCACAAAATATCATTCAGAGAATGTCAGAAATGCCAGATCACGGGCTTTGTTTCCTGCTGCCTTGAAGAAACTGTAGAAGGAAAACAGAGTGAGTGCCTTGAAAGTAAAGCAAAGAACAGGGAGGCTGAAAGTATTAAGTTAGAGAGAAGTTTCTAATTGAACAAATATGGTATACTACGTGAGCAAACATGGTATACTAGCTGATAATTTTCAGGAATGTATCAAGCACTTGAGCATAGGCTATTCTTTCTGCATGTAACATTTCCTACTGCCTTGAAAATTCACAGAATCACATATTGTTTATATTAGGAAAGACCTTTAAGATCATTGAGTCCAACCATTGGTATCTAGCCAGCTTGGTGTCTAGCAACAGGACAAGGGGTAATGGGAAGAAGTTGGAACACAAAGAGTTCCATTTAAACATAATAAAAAACTATTTTACTGTTAGGATGAGGGAGCCCTGGCACAGGCTGCCCGGGGAGGGTGTGGACTCTCCTTCTCTGGAGGCTTTCAAGACCCATCTGGATGAATTCCTAGCAACCTGATCTAGGTGAACCTGCTTCTGCAGAGGGATTGGACTAGATGATCTCTAAATGTCCCTTCCAACCCCTACCATTCTACAATTCTCTCAAGCTACAAGTGAAAGGTCAAGAGGAAATTGACTCAAGTTGTGCCACGGAGGTTTAGATTAGTTATTATGATTCTTTTTTTTCATCAAAAGCATTGTCAAGCCTTGGAGCAGGCTGCCCTGGGGAGTGGTTGAATCACCATTCCTGGAGGTACTTGAGAGACATATAGATGTAGAGCTTAGTGGTGGTTTCGTGGTGGAATTGACATTACTGGGTTAATCATAGAACCCTGTTGCTAGATACAATAGAAGAAGGGATGCCCCAACCTCCTGACACTCACCATTTTTATATTTATAAATATTAATGAGATTCCCTCTCAGTCTCCACCAGTCTAAACAGCCCCAGTTCCCACAGCCTTTCCTCGTATAAAAGATGTTCCAATCCCCTGATCATCTTGATGGCCCTGCACTGGACTATCTCCAGCACTTCCCTGTCCCTCTTGAGCTGAGGACCCCAGAACTGGACACAGGACTCCAGATGAGGCCTCACCAGGGCAGAGTAGAGGGGGAGAAGAACCTCCCTTGACCTGCTGGCCACTCTTCTTGATGCATCCCCGGATACCTTTGGCCTTCTTGGCCACGAGGGCACATTGCTGGCTCATGTTCAGTTTATTATCAATCAGGAGTCCCAGGTCTCTCTCTGCAGAGCTGTTCCCCAGCAGGTCAATCCCCAGCCTGTACTGGTGCATGGGGTTGTTCCTTCCCAGACACAGGACTCTGCACTTGTCCTTGTTGAACCTCATGAGCTTCCTCTCTGTCCAACTCTCAATCTGGTTGAGATCCCATTGAATGGCAGCACAGCCTTCTGGGGAATCAGCCAGTCATCCCAGCTTGGTGTCATCAGAGAACTTGCTGAGGGTACACTCTGTCCTCTCATCCAGGTCGTTGATGGAGATGATGAACAAGACTGGCCCCAGAACTGATCCCCGTGGAACGTGAAATGACTAAAACCTCTGTCTATCCCATGAATTTCCCATGCCTAATACAGAGGAGTTGTTTTTCTGACTAAGACAAAGGGATGGCTGTGCCTTGGATAAAGTAAAGACAGAAAAACACAAAGATTCAAGTCAGAGCTATTTTTTAAATATACATACTTGCTGCATACCCACTGGTTTGAATTCATACAACATAGTGCTATAATAATATGCCTTTCTAGTCATATGCTTTTTTCTGCTCAGTGTTGCCAAAATTTTCATCAGCCAAACCTTAGTTCTTTTCCTTTAACTAATTTGTAACTAGATAATATTTTAAATGCCTTGGCCTTTTTTTGTTTTTTACAATGTTTTTGTTTGATTTTTTTAGTTTACAAGACAAAGGTCTAGACAGGCCTGTATATCCATGGATCATTCATGCAAAAGAATATTATTTAGAGAACAGGCCTGTAATGTCAAAGGATTTTAAGAACTGTGTATATTCGTACAGTGATCCTGAGGCTGTGAGTAGGTCAAGCTGAAGAGAAAAAGGTAGAAGAGAAAGGTCAGGATGCAAGTTAATTTTACCTCAAGGTTTTCTATTATATGACAGATACTTAGAATTCAAGAAGGCAAATATGTGTTATAAATTGTTTATTTGCAATATAAAGCATTTCTCCAATAACCCCCAAAGAATTCCCATTTCAAAATGCCTTCTCTTCCCCTGCAAGCAAGGGTATTGTTTATGAGTTACATAGAAGAATATTTTTTCTTACCTCTGTAATAGGAATGTCTGGGTGATAAACTGGCAATTAGTAATCTTTACATGATTGTTCTATACTCAAATTATTTGTTCATCATAGGCCTAGAAAAAGGAATTAATAGAAAACCATTGTGAAAATAACACATTCTGTAAACAGAAATCTACGCAATAATTTCTAATTCCATTTACATTAATTTAAACAAGACTCAATCCTCTGACTTCAGAGTATTACAAATTTACTGTGGTGTAGCTCAGCATTCAGCCCTGAGCTTTTAGAAATAAATGGGTTCCTTTGGTATGATATAGTGACCAGAATTTTCTTCTGTTTGGGAGACGTGAGAGTTAACAGCCTAGAGCAAAATTAGCAAGGCATGGATCAGAAAGGTAATGAGTTTTGGCTTATGGGAATAATAGAGCACACATGCTGGAAGGGATCCCAGGGACTGCACATACTCTACCCTTGTTAATTTTTCACAGCATTTTGCATACGAAAGTACACATACATCTCACTGGGTGAGAATTGTTTGTGTATGTAAAAATGGCACTTCAGCCTGGAAGCCTTTATAAGCTTTCACTCTTCTTTAAATTCAAAAGTACTGCTCATTGGAGTTGAGAACAGCACATTCCACAACCTTTGCAGCAGCCAGTGGGTTACAACGATCTCTCCCCAGCTGTTCTCTGATGATGCAGATGGGCTGCTAGTTTCAGACGAGGTGTGCTTGCACACAGTGGGATGCTTTTAGACTGTTCAGGCAGTTGCTCCTTTAGGCTATGTGGTAGATAGCAAAGGACACTGTCTCTATATACATAGGCAACACTGTGTGCTTGCTCTTCACTGTTTCTAGGTTGCCAGAAAGAGACTTCTCTGACCACATGTAGACATTTATTACATGTGTAATCTAATACGAACTAGTTAGTTAGACCCTCTCTGGTCAGTGGACAGAATCAGAACTTCCCAGGTGTTTGGAACTGCCAAATCTAGCAGTGTGACAAAGGTGAGGCTGCTGCAGCTCCATGTCCACTGGTCCAGCCAGTAGTGAGGCCAAGTACATCTTCCCAATAGGCACATGTGCACACAGACACACAATATGTATGCTTCCATTCATGGGAAGCCACATAAATCTACAGTGACAGAAACTACAAAATCCCCACAACACAAACAGCACTAACGGCTTGATCTTATTTCCCTCAGTCATGGCCCAGACACTAGCATTTCCAGAACCCAGAACCTCCTCTGGTTCCTCCAGATCCCTTTGACTCCTCCATAGATTGCTTCAGTATCTGTCTCCCAAGCCTCTTCTCCCACTTTCAGGCAAGTCTGCTTTGATGTTCACTAGTACCGATATACACTAATACTCACACAACATGGATGCACACAATTCTCTGTGGTTGCTGACACGACAGGCATGTGGACCTTCACATGTGACTTCTTGTTCACCTTCAAGTTACTGGCACTCAGATCTCCATACACACACATGTGCATAGAGCCTTCTTACTCAGAGAAGTAGTTAGGAATGATGTTCAATGAGAAAATGTGACACAACAGTGGTGATCAGACAACACTGGTACATGTAGCTGAGCAAGTGTACTGGCCAGCAACCTGTTTACACGAGTTACACATTTTATTCACTTATTTCTTCTATTTTCTCACTCTATCAGCTACCCCAGTCACTCTTTTCCAGTCTTTTGTGTTTTCCATAAACATCCCATGACAAGTCTTGTATCATTCCATTGCACCCCATAATACATCCCAGATCCCTGTGGGCAGAATCTCCCTTCAGTCTGTAAAGCTGTTGTCTCACTGTTGTTATCTCTGGACCATTGGGTGGGTGAATCCCCCATGACAGCCCTGGCATGAGCCAGGTCAGTGTGCATCATTTCCTCCGAATAGATTATTGGGGCTCCTCTGACATTGTTCATGTGTTCCTCTCTGTACAGGGAGAGAAGATTTTTCACAGCTTTTTGATAGGCTTTTCTTAGGGAAAAAGCCATTTCAAACTCAACATGAATGTCAGAAAAAAGTCAAATGAATGATGCCATAAAATTTCTATTCTCCCTGTTGGCTGCCCGTATAGCTTAGCAGTCATGTGAGTGTCAAGCCTGGTGGTTATAGTAAGAACTACATTTAATGGGGAAAAGTATGAACATTTTCCTCTTTACATTAATATAGATCCTCTTTAATTCCTTTTTAATACCTTAAGCCACCTCATACTTGCTCAAAGGAAGTCGACATTTGTGTGTATATCCCATGTGTTCTTACAGATTCAGTTCAGTAAGTAAGCTGCATGAGCTTGTTTCCTTCCGTATCATAGTTTCAGCACTTAAATGAATATGAGGAACTCCATATTATTATAGACAATGCTAATCAATAGAAACTAGTTGAATAAAGGTAACAGGAAAGAAGTGTTATTAATGCTGCCATATTTGCAAAAGCAAGGCTCTTTTATTCTGTACTGCCGATTTATATTAATCCACTGAAATGCAGTCTGAAAACTTGTAGTAAATACATAATTAGGACATTTCAGTTGTACAAATCCATCAAAACACTGCAGAATATACAAGAAATATTTCAAAGCCATCTCTTTGTTACAGACAATGGTATTTTTTCATCAGAATTGTAGAAAGTATTCATGATGGACTTTTTGGCAAATAAAATCCCAACAGGATTTTAAAAGCACATTCTGTGTTTAATTTTTCCTAGTGTAGATGAATACAGACGATTACAAAGAATGCAAGTTATAATCAAGGAATCTTTTAAGAAGAACAATGTATTTTTCTGAGGACTAATTGTCATGCAATTATGATCAGAAAGTAGGAGAGCCTTCTGCTACACAATCTATAATGCATATAATGTGGAGCAAGTCAATGCATGCATACATCTACTTTGTCATATGTCAACAAAAAACACCAGAACATTAAAGTAATAACTTTCTTAAATTAAAGATTCAAGAGAAATAAAAAGTTTGTTACCAAAACACAGAATTTCTCAGTTAGTTGTCTCATTTCATCTAACTGTGTTCTAGGAAAACCAAGACCTTCTGAATCTGGGTAGCTGCAGAAGAAAAAAAGTGATTTGATTTACTATACTTTTACAAAGATTTAATGAGTTTCCATTTATACGAGTCCATGTGAAAGGAAAATAATCCTCATAGTTTTGGTGTCATTGGAATTGGTGAAAGCTTGTCTGAACAGCCCACAAGAGAGCAAGTACCAAGGACCAAGCAACATAGATGTCAATGGAATCTGACACTCAATCTCATTTTCTGTTGCTTTTTCACTTCCTAGTACAGAGAAAGTTTTATCTCTATGCTTCTGAATTGTACAAGATAAAATTCCAGACACTATCTTCCTAATTCTCTTCATCTTTCCTTTCTGAACAAACCATCAACATGGCTGTGGTTCGTAAGTTACAGGGTCACCTCTTAACTATAGCAAATCCCGAGATAGGACTCACAGACCACTTCTACTTGTTATCATTGTTGTATAATGGTAAGGGTTGGAAGGAATCTTTAGAGATCATCTAGTCTAACCCCCCTGCTCAAGCAGGTTCGCCTAGATCAGGACACATTAGAACATGCCCAGGCAGGTCTTGAAGACCTCCAAGGAAGGAGACTCCACAACCCCTCTGGGCAGCCTGTGCCAGGGCTCCCTCACCTGAACAGTGAAATAGTTTTTTCTTACGTTTATGTGGAACTTCTTATGTGCCAGCTTCATCCCATTACCCCTTGTCCTGTTGATAGTTACTATAGAAAACAGGGATGTCCCAACCTCCTGACACCCACCTTTTAGATATTTATAAATATTAATAAGATGTCCCCTCAATCTCGTCTTTTCTAGACTAAACAGCCCCAGTTCCCACAGCCTTTCCTCATACGAAAGATGTTCCAGTCCCCTGATCATCTTGCTGGCCCTGCACTGGACTCTCTCCAGCACTTCCCTGTCCCTCTTGAGCTGAGGAGCTCAGAACTGGACACAGGACTCCAGATGAGGTCTCACCAGGGCAGAGTAGAGAGGGAGAAGAACCTGCCTCGACCTGCTGGCCACACTTTTCTTGATGCATCCCAGGATGCCATTGACCTTCTTGGCCATGAGGGCACATTGCTCATGGCGCATGATCAGTTTATACTCAGCCAGGACTCCCAGGTCTCTCTCTGCAGAGCTGCTCTCCAGCAGGTCAATCCCCAGCCTGTACTGGTACATGGGGTTGTTCCTCCCCAGACACAGGACTCTGCACTTGTCTTTGTTGAGTTTCATGAGGTTCCTCTCTGCCCAACTTTCAAGCCAGTCAAGATTAGTCAGTCAGCCCTAAATCACAGCACCTAACGGATTCCCATTTGGGGATGCTATTGCCGGTTTCCTGTCCGAAAGCTTTGGTAAGGCAGAATAAAGCCATTTTCATGATAGAAAGCTACCTCAAAATTATTCCTGAATTACAATGTCCAAACTTTAGAAAAGAAGCACACTATGTAGAACAGGAAATACCATTTTCTGGTAATGTGCCTTGAATTCTTCCCTTTTTGTTACATGTTATAGGATTGCTTTACATAGCAGCAGACCATGAAGATATCCAGTGTTTCTTCTTACCACAGATCTCACGTTGAAAGGGCTTATTTCAGTTTTTATCTTAATACCAATGAGGACAGTGATGTAAGACATAGAAACTTAAGATTCGAAAATAAAGCTGAAAACAAAAAAATAACATCCAACTTGGAAGAAATATGAGTTGAATTATTTAGGAAAAATGGCACTATAAACAGCTTCATTGGGAGTGCAACCTCAGGAAGAGAGATATAAATGATTTGAGCTTTATGTGTACTAGAGCAGAGCTTGGCTCTGACCAACACAGAAGGCAATTGTGATTGTTCTATGTCATTATGCAGTATAGTGCTGAAAGAGTCTTAAAAGCTCTCATTGTCCGACAGATTAGAGATAAACTTAAAAGCTGTTTTAATTTGTGTTTATACATGAGTTTATTTTTTAATATATCTTTCTTTTTCTGCTTTTCTGCTGTTTGATTTCTTTTTTAAAGATGCATCCTCTTCATGGGATTTAGATGAGCTGGTCTTGCCAGCCTAGAGTGAATAAATCCTTTCATTACCTTCCTTTCCTTAAATACAGAGCTCCTTTCAAAGTACATAGAGGAAAAATGCTGAGAATCATACATTACCAATATCAGCAACTACAAACTCACAGATTGGTGAAACAATTTAAAAATCACAGAGATAGAGAGCATTCATTTCTGTGAAGGGAAAAGTGAGCAATCAATTTTGTCAGGACCTTCTGGGCAGAAAATGCACCAGTCTTTCACATAAGTCGTTTTCCCACAGGCCAGTGAGGCTTGCTTTAAAAAGTCAGCCATCCAGAGGTTACTAGGTTAATTCTCTTCATATGAGAGACAATAAAGCTATCCTGGTACATATTACATCTAGAAACATGCATTGGCCAATGATTGACCTTTGGAATTATTACTTATCTCTTTCTTGGACTGTAATATGATGTATCCTTGATTATAAATAAAAAGCCTTAGGAGAATTAATTACATGGTTAAGCAGGTGAGCTATTACTTTAAAAAAAAAGAATCTGTGAGAGCCTGATTCAGAGTCATTGTTGTTCACCTGGAGCATGATGTTGTAACCGAGATTAGGATCTGGTTTAACTGTGTAGCTGAGGGCATTGATGCTGTATTTAAATACTTAACACCACTGACATTATTCACAGATAATAATCTGTACGTGAAGAAAAGGATATCTTTCATCATTTGTGCCAAATCATCTTAGTTTAAATCATTAGCATTCCTGAACCTGTCAAAAGACGGGAGTGAAGTAGGCTAGGGCAATCATACATGCATTGCTTCCTTCAGGGGAATTGCCTTTCTATGGCTCCACAAAATTCACTTGTCTCAGCAAGAGAAGGTTACAGTTGGATAAATCTGAGTCTTGCTTATGGAATCCAAACCTATACAAAGAGAATAATACGACATTTTTTAAATTAATTTGATACAGTTAGATAGATATAAGAAGAATTTGATGTATGCTCTTTGAACATGTTCGTCAGTACAGAGAGTTTCTGGACCCTAATTAGTTGTCTCTTTTACTGTTTGAAAGTTGTCTGTAAAAAGGAGTAGGTACTGTGGAGTTAGTTTACTACTTCCCAAATTATTATTTGTTGACATTTCTATTTTCATCTAACTTTCTTTTTAAAGTTTCTTAAGTTTTTATACTTCCAAACTTGCAAATCAAGAAAGATCTTGTTCAATTATATTCTCTGCTCCTCAAGATGTTGCATGGACTAGTATGTTCAAGACCAAAAAGCATTCAGATACTATGTTTACAGTTTACTCAAAACATTTGAGGGAAACATTGCATGCCTGTTCAGCAAGGCTACTACCAGCAGAGGTACTTCACAATTCCCTAACCTGTATGTGCATCCCAGCTCTCTTCCATCTCTATAACAAAATGAAACTGATGCACAGTAGTGTCCTCACTTCTCCAGTAGTTGAGTGAGTTGGAGTAAACTAAGGAAATCATTTAGGTAATAAAATGCCAAGACCCCAAAGTATCATGTGTATGAAGGTAACAGCCAGCAATAGTACTTCATAACTGGTTATATCACACATGGTTTATACAGAATGTTTCTATTGCTTGACACTAGTACATTCAAAATTGGTCATAATATGAATGAAATTGCTAGGAAAAAATATAAGTCCTGAGCAAAAGGAGATGTTTAGTGTTGCAGTATGGGGTACTGTGTGACCCATTTTTAAGTACCTGGTTTCCACTGCAAAGTCTAAAATCCTGCTTTAAGTAAATGGATTCCTCTTGTAATAAGAGAAAGCAGTTAGTGACTCAGATTGAGACTCCTCAAACCACACTGAATTACTTAAGATTGTGGAGAGGGGGACAGTGAAAAAAAAAAGTGGATCTCATCACCCTGAGAATATGATTTATTCCACTGCATTTTAACAACCGGAAGTATTTCTTGCAAACACATATGCCTGTTATTTCTTTCTTCTACAATGAAATATGGATCACTACTCAAGCAGAAGAGATAATGGGCAAGCTTTGCTGGACGACTGATCAGTATGTATACTTTTCTAACAGTTTCACTAAAACAACATCACTCAAAGCAGCCCTCAGAGACAGCTGTGATTGATAGACAAGTTGTCTGTTCAAGATTGTGCTAACTCAGTTGGAAGGGTGGAACAATATGCACAGTCCTACAAGAAAAAAAAAAAGTATATTCATTGAACAGAGGGCGAATGAAGGTGAAACGTGAACATTCAAATTGGGAGATAGGAGCAGTCTGAAATGCTACTCCAAGCAAAGTATCAAGGGGAGTCAGAAACAATACAACTTAGCTTTTGGACATGGAGACATGGTAAAGCTTTGTCATGGGCGTAGGTATGCTAACATCTTGCTGGACAAAGTATTTTTCTTTTGACTATGCCTTAATGACAGAAAACCAGGATACAACATTGCTACCAAACTGAACCTACAGCTATGTTTTACAAGACAAAATTTAGCGCTGCAGTTTCCAGACAGCTGGTAATCTGCCATCAAGATTACAATGCTAACACTGCACATCTACTAACAGCAGACAATAGCCAGAGAGAACATTTTTATAAAATAGCTTGACAGTGTGTGAGAAACTGAGTTAATTTTCCTATTTTGCCTCAGGAAAGAACAAGCTTGCAAGAATAAGTTGAAAAATCCTCCATATGAGTTTTGCCTGTGACTGGTCTATGGACTAATGCTTAGGGTACACTCCTGGTGGATGTATATTTGGATCCCTTTCAGATACAGAAGTACCCTTCCCTATTTGTGAAAATGTTCAAACCAGCTAACTGCTCTCAGAGGAAGGCATCACCTTCTCCTTCCCAAAGATTTCCTCAGAAAGCAGTTTGCACCACTGTCTTGTAAGGATCCTGGTATTGCATTCTGCAACATGCTGCCTGGATTAAGTTATCATAGGAAGACCTACACTGCTGCTTAAAAAAGTTTTATATGAAAGAGTGAGTTCAAACACTGGCCATCTACCCTGCTTAATTCCAAACTCTGATTTGAACTGCTTCAGCGAGCTCTCTCCATTAGACATCTGCTGTAAAATAGTTTGTCCTCAGCACCACGGACATGAGCCAGTTCACATCATAGGCCTTTCCACCTGGCCTTCTCCTATTTAGAATTACACAATGAGCCTAAGGGGACACAAGCCAAACAGTGTCTCTGATGTCTACGGAGAAATTCATCTGCTTTAGCTTAGGAAACTAGGAGTCAAAGTCTGTGTACTTTTTCTAGGCTGTCTTTATAGTCAGTGGAGAAATAGATACCCTTTGGTGTGGCATAACTCATCCCAGGATTGACATCTACATCATCAGCTCCTGTTTTACTCTCAGATGGTGAAATCCAGGCTCTCCAGGTGGCATACTTTCCTTTGAGAGGCAGTCAGCTCTCTCAGAGGTGAACACTGGGTGCTCTTGGCAGGGTGGTCCTGTCTAGACCAATAGTATGGCAATCTGCCCCTGACATAATCCCATATCAACACCCTAGTAAGTTTTCACCTTATGTGTCCCAGCCATCCTACACCACATTGCTTTTCACACAGCACGTTCATCAAGTTTCAGATGGTGAAACAAGCCACTTGTATGATTTTGGCTACTTTGAACTGAATCCTGCCCTTCAGAACACTATTCTGTGTCACCACAAAGTGGCTAAAGAAGATCTGGCCAAATCTGGCTGTGGGCAGTTTTCATGCAAGGATAACACTGAGAGTCCACAGATAGTCCACAATAACTGTTTTGGAGTTCTCTCCCTGGTGACAAAGACAGTGCAAAGCTGTCCTAAAAGGTATATCCTAAGGACCACTCTCTTGAGTGCCTCTTTCTTTGCATAGGAGGAATCTAGGGTGACTTGCTCAGATTCAGAGATCTAATTTTTACATCACCACATACGAGCCTTCAAAAGAGATTTTTCATGACAAGAGTGGTTAAAGAGGCTCAGGAGGAGGTAATTTCTAACATAATAAACAAATACATTAATCCTTATCAAGTACCACAGTATTTCTACCCATAATGCCTGTGCATTACTGACTGTATCAAGATTCTTTTGCTGAAGACAGCTACAGTTGATGATAATAGACTTAGAAGCCATTAAAGATTTGATAGCACAAACTAGGTCCTTCCATTCATTACCTAGTATTGCTTAATAATGAACACATGATACTTGATGCATCTGTACTCTATGAAAAGCCTGGACTGCAAGCATACTTTTGAGCTCTAAATCGTGTTACACTTACAGAATATAGAGGAAATCTGTATCACAATGTGATGACCATCAGTTCATGTGTTCCTTTCAATGGCTGGACACAGTAGCTTTGACCCAAATAAAGACAAACACCTGTCCTTGCAGCCCCATCACATAGCTACTCTCTGGTAGACAAATTACTCCTATGCTCTTTTTTAAAAGGGCCCAATATTATATGATTCAAGAGCAAATATGAGTTTATGTAATCTAGCTACTATTGCCCTGAAGGCTGGTTATTTGGACTGCAGAGATGGGTCCAGGGCACATAAGTGTTCCATATTTCAGCATATAAATTATAGTTGTTGTATGGATAATCATATTTGCATGGACTTTATCCAGTCTGTGTAGTCTGATTTTGTCTCACTCTCTCAAAATAATGGCTTTAGAAATCATATCACAGAATCACAGAATGGTAGGGGTTGGAAGGGACCTCTAGAAGAAGATTTTCCTCGTGTTCAAGTGGAATTTCCTGTGTTCCAGCTTGTGTCCGTTACCTCAGTCCTGTCACTGGGTACTACAGAAAATAGACTTGCCCCAGCCTTTAGGTATTCATAAGCATTAATAAAGTCCTCTCCTCTCCTCAGACTAAACTGACCCAGGTCTCTCAGCCTTTCTTCATAAGAGAGATGCTCCAGTCCCCTAATCATCTTGGTAACCCCCCACTGGACTCTCTTCAGCAATCCTCTCTTGACTTGGGGAGCCCCGAGCTGGACACAGTACTCTAGATGTGGCCCTATCAGGGCAGAGTACAGGAGGAGGAGAACCTCGATCTGTTTGTGTGCAGACTGAGTACTGTTGCTTGCTTTGCAGTGTTTCCAAATCCAATTGTCCCTTCAGGATGATGATTAGATTTGTGTTACAAGAACTTACCGCATCATCACTGGAACGTTACTGTCATCTCTGGATGATGAAAAAACCCATTTCCTACACTTTCAGAATTTAGACTGAATTAGACAAACTCAAGCTTTTTTACAATCCCATGTGAAAAAATCTCTAATATTTCTCCCAGAGAAAGAGTGGTTTTCATCCATACCCATAGCTGTTTGAATCTTTAAGCTTTTGGGAGGGAAAGTCTAGACTCCATTGGAAAACTGAGAGCATTTGATTTGAAGCAGGAAGATTTTACAGAACAACAGTCAAGTGAAAGACTTTAGTTTGCAAATCATGGAAAATAACGTAGGAAGTGGTCTCAGAAAATCATCAGATCCCTCACCCTGCCAATGCTAGATATGCAACGCTGAGTCAACAGCCGCCTGCACTGTGATTTTTATATGAGGGGATTCTCTTAGTAGAACTTCCTGGCTAACATATTTAGCTTGATTTTCTTACTCCTTTACTACAAAGATGACTGATTTCTACATCTTACTCTCATTTAGATCTGCTCTTCACTTTCTAATTGATGCAAGGTCACAATGAACTCTTTAACTGTAAATGTCTGCTAAATCTAAGGAGCAAATCTTTGTTCATTTTTTTAAACTACATCCCTGTCTCTACTTAGTTCTTGGTACTAATTATATTCAAAAGGTTTTTGCCAGGCAAGAGGGATAGAATTTGTCAACCCATATATAAGCAGTGATGCTGAGGCCACATCTTTTCTCATTAGCCCTCAGATGCTGTGTTTTAGCATAGTTCACACTAGCATTAGCTGGAAGACAACAGCAACTCAGATTATAAAACTAATGTTTTATACATTAATTAATGTTTTAAAACTACAAACCAGCTAATTCTGGTAGAATTCAGCTTGTCATAATCTCTTCAGCCAGCCCATCACACCTATTCCAGAGGAATGAGCTTTAAAAATAGCTACATGTACCCATTTTCAACAATGCATATAAGGAACATATATTGCAGTAAGACATTCAAAGAACAACTAATTTTATCCTATTTATAGATCAGAGAGATCTGTAAAGAATAGTGTAAAGAAATCTCTGAGAAACAATTAATTAATAATTAAAGAATGAAAATTTATAAGGAAATATGTTGCTGTTATCCTTGAAAGTTGACATAGCTTTACAAATAAAAATAGACAGAGCAAATATCAGCTGCTGGAATTACAAGCAGACTAAAGGAAACTACAACAGCCATAAAATGCAGAAATAATAATGTACTTGAGGTTTGTTGAAATTACCTCTATTTCTCCCTCAAGTCATCAGTTATTTTTTGCTTAATGGAAATAGTACAAGGTTGGCAGGTCTGCATCCAGCCCACAATACCATAACCAGGGAGGAACAGATCCCGAAAAACCTGAACACAAAAGAAGCAGCTGCCTGAAAAGATAAATCACTGCCAAAATATTCAGACAGCCTATTCAAACACAGCAAAAAAGGTAAATGTTAGCAGTTGATAAACACACTAAATGAAGCAATTGATGCTCAGTTCTTGTGGTGCAAGTTAATAGCAGCCCTTGTGGATATTCACCCAACTCTTCTCCTTTCTCGAGGGTAGAGATTGACAAGGGGATTGCTCTGGTTTAAAAAGATCTTGCAATGACACTTGTGTACAGCCAAAAGAGAGTGAACACATTTTCTAATTTCAAGAATTCGAGATTTAAAGTTCTCTAGCCAGTATATCTCTTATTTATTCTATGTCCTTGAGGTTAGCTGACCTAGTCCATTGGGCTATGTTCAGCTTTGATCTAAGAAAGAATCACAACATATATACTGCTTTCAAGGGAATGACTCTCAGTCACTTTTTTCTTCTTAATAGTTTGGTATCTGCCCTTCCAGTTGACAGCACCCTCCACTGAAAGAAGGGCTACTTCTGGTCTACTGTAGCTTATATAGCTGAACCCGAAATTGAGATTTGAGATAAACTTCAGTCCAGTCCCTGAGCTGCCTCCATGCCCTATGTGCATATGTATCATAGAATCATGGAATCACAGAATCATAGAAAGGTAGGGTTGGAAGGGAGCTCTAGGGATCATCGAGTCCAACCCCCTGCAGAAGCAGGTCAACCCAGATCAGGTCATATAGGAACATGCCCAGACAGGTCTTGAAGACCTCCAAGGAAGGAGACTCCACAACCTCTCTGGGCAGCCTGTTCCACTGCTCCCTCACCTGAACAGTGAAATAGTTTTTTCTTATATTCAAATAGAACTTTTTGTGTTCATACAGGACTCCAGATGAGGCCTCACCAGGACAGAGGAGAGGGGGAGTAGGAACCTTCCTTGACCTACTGGCCACACTCTTCTTGATGCATCCCAGGATGCCATTGGCCTTCTTGGCCTTGAGAGCACATTGCTGGCACAGTTTATTATCAACCAGAACTTCCAAGTCTCTTTCCCCAGAGCAGCTCTCCAGCAGGTCACTCCCAGCCTGTACTGGTGCAGGGGATTGTTCCTTCCCAGATGCAGGACTCTGCACTTGTCCTTGTTGAACCTCATGAGGTCCCTCTCTGCCCAACTCTCAAGCCGGTCGAGATCCCACTGAATGGCAGCACAGCCTTCTGGGGAATCAGCCAGTGCTCCCAGTCTGGTGTCATCAGCCAACTTGCTGAGGGTACACTCTGTCCCCTCATCCAGGTTGTTGATGAAGATGTTGAAAAAGACTGGCCCCAGAACCTATCCCTGTGGAACTCCACTGGCCACAGGCCTCCAACTTGATTCTGTGTCATTGATCACCACCCTCTGAGCTCTGTCATTCAGCCAGCTCTCCATGCACCTCATTGTCCACTCATCCAAGCCACATTGCTTGAGCTTTTCAATGAGGATGTTATGGGAGACAGTGTCAAAAGCCTTGCTGAAGTCAAGGTAGATGACATCCGCTGCTCTCCCCTCATCTAGCCGGTTATGCACTCATAGAAGGATATCAGGTTGGTCAGATAGGATTTCTCCTTGGTTAATCCATATTGACTCCCACTGATAACCATCTTTTCCTTCATATGTTCAGTGATAACAGTCAGGATGAGTTGTTCCATCACCTTTCCAGGGATGGAGGTGAGGCTGACCGGCCTGTAGTTTCCTGGGTCATTCTTCCTGCCCTTTTTGAAGACTGGAGTGACATTGGCCTTTCTCCAGTCCTCAGGCACCTCACTTGTCCTCCAGGATTGTTCAAAAATAATGGAGAGAGGCTTAGCAATCACATCAGCCAGCTCTCTCAGCACTCTAGGATGCATCCCATCAGGATCCATGGACTTATGAGCCTTAAGCTTGGCCAACAAGTCTTTAACCTCTTTCTCTTCCACCCAGGGCAAGTCCTCTACTGTCCTGGCCATCCTGTTATCCTTGCTGGACTAGGCTTCACTAGGGCTGGCCTCAGCCATAGCTTTACATTACCATGTCTATCGTGTGGAAAGCCAGCTTGGACACAAAGAGTTTACAAGTGTGGATTGCCTGTGCAGTAGTGTCTGGTGGAACCCATCTAAGAAAGCTTCTATAAATGACATTTATCTAGTAACAGCCATGTGATGATCTACAAGTGTCACTGTGACCATGAGATGGGATAAGGCATGCATGTCATTCAGGACGTTGTTTGAATTATCCATATGCCTTGGATATGCAGGCATGCAGTTGATATGACACTGAAGGATAACAGAGGACCAAGCCTTTTTCCTGGAAATGTGTCTTGGTTAAAATGTCTAAAGCATGGCCTGGGCACAGACTTGCATCCAAATAGTAGCTCAGTGTGCAGTAGAAGCCAGAAGGCCAACAAAATATTGGGCTTCATCAAGAATTGAGAACAAAAGAGAAGACAACACTGCTATTAAAAGAATGATATAGCCACATCTTGAGAAGTATGTGAAAGTATGTAGGTTTCTAGTGTTCAACTCAAGAAAAATACAGTAGAAGAAACTAATAGATCAGGTGGATTAGACTAGCTGTCTGTGAGAAGAGATCAAGAAGGCCAAGACTCATGAGAAGAGGCTAAAAAAGTGAGGAAGAGATTCTTAGTTTTTGGTGAGGAGAATGCTGAATGGGATATGACTAACATTTGTAAAGCTATAAAAACTGTGGATAAGACAATGTATAACTATTATTCACCAAACTATGTAATCTTTGAATTACAGACAGGTATTTAAACCACTAGGATATTGATTTAAAACATGTAGAAGAAAGTACTTCTCTCCAGTGGGTAGTGAACTTTGTCAATTTACAACCATAATAGTTTGTGGATGCAGATCACATCACTGAGGTTCAGAAAAGTATTAGACAACTCATGTACAGTAGGTCCATAAACAGAAGAAAGATGTATACTTTCTAACACCCCTAACAAACTATCGGGTTGCAGGGAGTACAAGGGAAAGGTCAGGAGGAAACAGTTGGGTTTATGTGCCCTGCTGAAACAGCATCTCCTATTGTCAGTGGGAAGACAGAACGGTGAGCTGAATGGATCCCTGGTCTGACCCAGACAGGTATTTTTTTCCTGTTCTTCTGTTCCTCATTCTGCCATGAATACAGCTATGTGCTGGGCAATTCATATTCTGTTGACTTCAACTGCTTCATTATAAATGATCAAAAAAAGAAAAAAGGGTCTTGTCTAACAATGATCATGCTGAGTGGGAATCTGAATTCTCTTCCAAGTCACGAACTAGAGCTTGAATAAAAATGTAGTTCATCAAAAAATGAAGGAAAAGAAAGAAAACAGGAAAAGTATTCTGCTTTATTAACATGTTTAATTCTTTGTTCAAGCTTTTGTTAGTCAAGCCCACACAACTGCTGCAGTAAAAGGATACAGTTGTTTCTGGCATGATATAGAGACTAAAGGTGGAAAATGACCAGGTAGGAATATGATTATCTAATATTCGATTTGTATGTGACATTCAGAAAGTGGCAGGAAGTGAATAAGGATAATTCCGTCATTATCGCATAGTGCTCACACTTTAATGCTTTTATAATGCACAGTAGTCTTTCTGGGCCTTTCCACAGTAATTGCTGAGTAGACTCAGTGCCATCAATATTCTGCAAGTGCATTATACTGCATAATGCTAATGGTATTAAAGAAGGAGAGCTCGCAAATAATTACATGAAGCAAAGGAAGAACGGGCAAGAGACAGAAGCATTGGATAGACTGTATGGTGTGACTCTAGATGAAATGGGAGGCGAGATGGAGACATCTTTGCATAGTTAATATTCCTGTCTATAAGATTGTATCTGATGGGTTCAAAAAGCTACTCCATTCAGTCTGTCATCACCAAAAGATTTGATTCAATGTGTATGTAAACATACATATCTTCTGAGCATGTGAACAAACCCACTGAAGACCACATTACTATTAACTTCTTCAACAACAAGACAGATGATTTTATGGATTTCTAGATCATGGCCGGTGACAGTGATATTTCCAGAATTTGAAAAGGAATACCTGTCCTTGGGTTTCAGATACAAAGTCTAAACTGTTTTCAATCAACAAGGACTATATAATATTTCATTATATCAGCAGCTAGTATTATGTAATTTGTTTGGATGTTTCTTTTCTTTAGATCATTAACTGCAATTTGGACCCAAGGTAGCATATACAGGGAAAAATAAAATCCTCACTCATATCTGGGAGTATTAACTGAAATTTAGAAAAAAGACATGATGCCTAAAAAAAAATCAAAGTGTTCCCATCATGTAACAATGAGAAGGAAGAAGCAGGGAATGTAAGTACTCTTTTAGTCTCTTTTCCTTACAGTTAATAACAATTACTGCTGGTAAAACATATCTTAGGCTTTCTGCAAACAAAGCATGAACCGTAAGTGTAAAATATTTAAACCAAAGTTTTGAAAATTTGATTTTGTTCTCTTATTATTTTTCTTTCTACTAAGAGTAGAATAAAAGATTACTGTAATGAAAGGGGCATCAAAGTTCCCTGAAGAATTTAAAACTATTTATTTTGAGCTACCAAATACATAAACATTGAATTGTTGACCACAGCTATAAATTCTTGGATTTTAAAGAATCACAGATGTTGGCAGAGCCCTCTGGAAATCATCTAGTACAACACTGTTTCTCAGAGCAGGGTCAGATACAGCAGATTGACCAACCCTGTGGCCAGTCAGCTTTTGAATATCTCCATAGAGACTCCACAACCTGTCTGGGCAACCTCTTCAGTCAATCACTCACATAATGACTTGGTTTTTCTTATGTTTAAACTGAATTTCCTGTATTTCAATTAGTGGCCATTGCTTTTTGTCCCTTTACTGGTACGACTGGTTAGTGTCTGGCCGCATCTTCTTGATTTTCTCCCTTCAGGCATTTATATACACTGGTAAAATCCCCCTTTCCCTTCTTTTCTTGAGGCTGAAACTGTGCTAGCACTCTCACCCTCTCCTTGTATGCCAGATGCACCAAGCCCTTAATCATAATTACTGGCCCTTAACTGGACTCCCTCCAGTTAATTCCATCTCTCTTCTGTTCTGTGAAGCCCAGCACTGGACACAGCACTGCAGATGTGGCTTCACTGGTGCTGAGCAGAGGAAAGGGATCATCAGGTCCATTGATCTACTGGCAATGCTGTTCCTAATGCAGACAGACAGGCAGCTGGTCTTTGTTACAATGGAGTGTTGCACTTTTGTCCAGCATGGCCTCCAAATCCTTTTCTGAATTGCTGTTTCAGCTTCTCAGAATATTAAGGTCCTAGCAGGTCAGCACATCCCTGTGGTATGCTAGCTGTTCCTCTCAGTTTTGCATCCTTCCAAACTTGTTGATTAAGTCCTTTGTCCCATCATTCCAGATCATTAAAAAAATTGTTAAACTGTACTGGACCTAGTATCAAACCTTGAGGTCCACAACTAGTGAGTGGCCTTCAGCTGGACTTTGCACATCTGACCACAATCCTCTGAGCTCAGCAGTTAAGACAAATTTCAACATACCTTACTGTCCACTTACCTTTTTGAGGAAGATGTTATGGGAAACCTTAACATCAGGGAAACCTTAACATCAAACACCTTTCTAAAGTCAAAGTAAACAAGATCCACTGCTTTCCCAATATCCCACAAGCCAGTTTTCTCATCCAAAAAGCTATCTAATTGATCGAGCATTATTCTCCCTTTGTAAATCCCCATCACCTTTTTGTCCTTTTTGTGTTTAGAAGTGACTTTCAGAATGATTTACTCCTTTACTTTCCTATGCTCTGAAATGAGGCTGGTCTACCTTGTGTTCCACTAATTCTCCTCCCTGCCTTTTTTTCTCCCTCAAAGAGAGCAGTGCCAGGTACTTCCTTCTTGTCCTCTGGAAACTCTACCAGTCGCCATGGTCTTTCATAAATTTTCAGTGGCTTTTCAGTGTTGTCTGTGACCTCTCTCAAAACTAATAGGTGCCCCAAATCTGGTCCCAAAGACCACATGTTTATCCAGTGTGTTTAAATGTTTCCTAACTTCAGCCTCTTCCACCAAAGTTAAGTCTTTCTTGCTTTAGACCTTCCTCCTAGTCTCAGAAGCCTGGGATTTCTGAAGGCAGATCTTACCAGCAAAGACCAAGGTAGAGAAGACACTGAAGGTCTCAGCCTTATTCATGTCCCTTGTTACCAGCTCCCTTCTCCCACTCAGCAGCAGGCTTACATTTCCCCTAGCCTTCCTCTTGCTGCTGATATGCTTAAAGAAGCCCTTTTGGTCGCCTTGCACATCCCTTACCAGACTGAGCTCCAAGTGGGTTTTGGCTTTCCTGACCGCATTATTACACACTTGGGTAGGGTCTCTATATTCCTCCTGGGTGTCCACATCTTGTGCATTTCCTCACTATGCCCGAGTATTGTCAGGAGCTCCTTGCTCATTCATGCAGATCTCCTGCCACAGATACTTGACTTCCTGCATGTGCAAATGACTACTCTGGAGCTTGGAGTAGGAGATCCTAGAAAGTCAACCAGACTGATGCCTGAAAATCAATCATAATAACAGGTTTGATTATTTTTCTCTTGTTTTGGCAGTTTTCCTATCTTTTCCCATTAGTGTCTATTTAGTGCTCTAATTTGCCCTGCTTGTTTTCTACAAAAAAAAGTCTCATATTTTCAAAAGAAATCTGTAGCATTGAGTTTATAACATTCTGAAATCCTTTCTCCTCTTTGTTAAATCAAGATTGTCTGTAAAAATCCTTGGATAATATTTGTTTCCAGTTTACTTTTGGAGAAATAACGCTTCAGTAGAGTAACTTATGTTTCAACCACACATATTGAAGAAGGAAACAGTAATCAATAAAAAATATTTTGTAATTTAAAATTACTTATTAATCAATAACTTTAATTAGCAAGCTAATAACTGATTTTAATGTACAGATGCTCACATACATACCTAAGCAATGTACTTAGATGCTCAATAAGCCCTGCACTTACACTTCAGTAAGCAGTATATCAGACATTTTACATATAATCAACAGAATTTGGTACATGGTGTTTTTATCTGAATCTCAAAGCTGTATGGTGAGACCTATGTTTCTTCTTTTCCCATTTGTTTTAATTTCCTTTATTTCTTTTTACAATACAGTAGGTAAGATAAATTTGGAGAGGTAAAATTCTTTCAGATTTCAGACTTCAAGAAAGGTTGTCTGGGCAAAACCCTGTGTGCAGGTTTGTTTTTGGTTTTTTTTTTCCCCAGTGATGTCTGTTGGTCTTACATCAGCTATTTCTTTTCTTTACAAACTTTCTTGATTCCGTTCCATTCTGTCACTGCAGCATGCCGTCACTGCAAAAGGAGTTAAGCAATTTTCTCTGCAGTAGTTAGTTGGAGGAAATATTAAAGAAATATTCTGAATATATGGAAAGAAATTAATGTATGACTCTGTCAAAAACACTGTACTGAGGCTGCTTTCCCTTCCTAACACGCTGCTAAACTTCCAGTTTCCTGAATGTGCTGTGTACAGCACAATACATGGCTGGAGCTTTGTATAGCTGCACCACTAACAGAAGTGATACTGTGTAGCAGAAAAGCTATAAAGTTGCACTTGTTAAGAACAAAGAGTCTGCTTTTGCACTGAATATTCTTGCTTCATATGTTCTATGAATATAAAACACCATGTTGTTAGGCAATATTTAACACCTCTTTTACCACTTCACAGTGATGTTACTGTGTTTTTTAATATTTTTTATTTTTTCCTTCATCCAGGATTTTTGTGTACTATAGGCTGTTAAAATAATTCCTAAAAGGAATAACTTGACATAAGAGAGAGAACTTGCCACTTTTTAGGAATAATAGGCCTTTCTGTTCCCTAAAACAAATCGTGCTCTGAGTCTGCATTTCTTCAAGCAGTGGTCTCCAGTGGCAGTATTCTTGGCAGCTGTCCTTTGCTTGCAAATGTTATGGCTAAATGCAGTCTCTCTCTGTAAGATAAACAGAAAAGCTAAGTCATGCTGCTGTTATGAATTAAAACAAAACAAATCCACCTGAATTTGTGGCATAAAACTACTTACATATCAACTGTTTGTTTCTGAATAGAAAATGTTAGTCCTCAGTCACATCCTTAAATAACTGATATGAATAGTTCTAATAAGAGTTTTAGTTAACCTATGCTTCTTACACTGCTACAGAAGGTTTACCAAGAAATTCCTCAATCTTGCATTGTGACAATTCCTCCCTTACCTTGGATATATGAGAAAGCCTTGAAAAGGTTAGTCCGCATACACCCTGCTTATGCATTTGTTCTTGGTGATGAGCATTGATATATGTTGGACATGGAACTCTAAACTGAGCAGTCTGTACTGGATCGTAAAGGTGGGAGATATTGTTTTCTTTTCCCTGCAGTGGACCTGTACTCTTGTCTCTCAAAGATGAGAAAAAAGAAACAACATGACAGTCCTGACTAATAGTGGCACCTGTTGCAGTGCTCCAGATAATGACTTGGCTTGCTATCTCAGAAAAAGGAGAGAGAAAACATTTGTCAATTTCTTCTACCTTCTGCATTCAGAACATAAAGCATTTAATGTGTTTTAGAGAGGCAGTTGAACTCCATCAGATTCTCTAAGATGCTTTTTGTGGGTAGCCCTTTATACTTAAATGAAATCTATAAATTCAGTTTAATTTCCAATAGACTCACAAACCAATCCACAGGGATGCACCAACAAAATTGCAAAAGCTGTGATGAGGTCTCATCTAGTATAGACTATACAGAAATATTTGTCCACAAGATAAATATGAAGCTGCACTTGAGTTTGGAAAAAAAAGAAATTATAAGTTGAAATATAAAAATCCAATCATTTTGGAATAAGAAGTGATTAAACTGAATTATGAGTTCCTATTGTTTTCCTAAATGTTTTTGTGGTAAAATGTTAAAATATTTTGTGAAAAGCTGATGCCATTGTTGTGAAAAAGGTTCAATGACTTCATTTGGCTGGAGGATGGGAATTTTAAAATGAAATAGTATCACAGAATGTTAGAAGGAGCACTTAAAGATCTTTTAGTGCAACTCCCTGCCATGGGCACGGACATCTTTCAGTAGATCATGTTGCTCAAGGCCCTCTCCAATCTGACCTTGAACACTTCCAGTGATGTCACCTTCACAACCTCTCTGAGTGACCTGTTCCAGCGCCTCACTACCCTCGTTGTAAATATTTTTTTTTCTATGTCCAATCTAAATCTATTTTCTTTCAATTTTAAACTACTACACCTTGTTCTATCAAGATGATGTCTGAGTCTTTTTCCATTTCCTCATGTGGAGAATTGGCTTTGAAGCCTAGGGTGTGTAGGCACAGACGTAGCTTGGACCAGCCAGCTTGAATAAAGATGGTAGGGATAAGTTAATGCAGCTGGCATGCTACTTCAGAAACAGGTGCTGCAAGTTAATCAATTGGGCCCTGGGTGATCTCATGGGCAGAAGCAGCATATAAGGAGGTAGCTAGCAAAGGAAGGGTGGCTTCGAGTCAGCTCTGGTGGTTGTACTACGTTGCCCCTGTACGTCTCTGCACGTGCATTACTTAGACCCTCTACGTATTTGAGTGATTATTGCCTTCACAACAACAACATTTGGTGACCCCGACGTGATTCGCTGAATCGGTTGGATCAAGAACCCTCGGCAGGAAAGCACTTGGATTTCTGCTGGAAAAGGCAAGTAATCTGAGCAAACTGATATAATGGGAAAAATGCTAAGCAAAGAGGAAAGTCCTATTGACACCCTCCAGCATATCCTTGCGGAAAAAGGATTCAATTATGAAAGAGAGCCTTTGCTAAGGCTTGTAAGATGGGGACAGGAAGTGGGTCTCTTTGCTTCCCCCCAAGAAGTGTATGAAAAAGGACACTGGGAACAGCTAGGAGACATGTTGAATAATGCTATCGGCTTGTGTAAATTGGTATCATCCATTATACACCAGCTAGAAGCTGAGCGTGCTGCCGCTGCTGCCATGAAAGCAGAAGCTGCTGCACCATCTGCGTTCCCGGTGGATGCTAAAAGATTCTTTGGAGGTGGTGACTTTATAGTGCCATCGGCTCCACCTCTAGAAGAAAATACTCAGAGATTCTTTGGAGGGGATAATGTCGTAATACCCTCGGCTCCACCTCTGGAAGAGGAGAGCATGGATGTGAGCCCACCTCCCCCAGAACCCCCTAGAGCACCGTTCCAGGAGCCGAATACACACATTGCTTCTCCTCCCCTCCCACCCACCCTTCACCATCCTGCCCCATCCCACCCTTCTGCTATACCTGAAGGAGTACCTAACAGAGAACGGAAGGTACGTTTTACAAATGATATGCCGTTGCCCCTGAGCTCATCAATCCCTGAGTGTATTCCTCTGCCATCATCACCCCCAACTTCTAGTGAAGATCAACAAAGACAATTATTAAAGGAAGAGTTAATACAACATGGAGAAGATATGAAACACACTTTGGCCCAGCTGGAGGAACTGATAGAAAAACCAAAAGCAACAGCTAATCAGCTGTTGGAACGAATTAATGAATTAACCAAAACAAAGATTAAAGTTTCATCCCCACAGGTACTCAGAGATCCTCGTCCAGATGATTATGATCCGGCTAAGAAATGGAGAGGCCTCATACGTGATGCGGTAATCGAAGGCGAATTTATTCCGCAAGCCTTTCCAGTAATAACAGCACAAAGAAAACGACAATGGGCACCTTTAGATTGGAAATTGGTAAGAGAAGGCCAGAAAGCAGTAATGCAATATGGCTTGTCCAACCCATACGTTCAGACATTACTAGATCATATTTTTGCCAGTGGGTTAATGACTCCATTTGACTGCCGGAAGCTTGCAGAAACTTTCCTGAAGCCCACTCAGGTATTACTATGGGAGTCTGAATGGGAAAAAAGAGTTGATCTGACGGTGGTGGAAAACATGGACTTACAACAGGGAGATCCGCGGCGAGTCGTCACAGCAGACATGATGCTGGGTAAAGGAGCATTCGCTGATCCTCAGGTACAAGCCCGGCTGCATGAAGCTATCTTGCAGCAAACACAGACACTGGCACGTCAAGCATTTAAGATTGTTCCTGATATGGGGGTGCCAGTTCCCTCATATACAACTATTATTCAAAAACCTAATGAGCCTTTCATGACCTTCTTAGACCGCCTAAGAGCAGCTCTGGATCGTATACCAAACATGTCGGCTGAAGTCAAGGCGGAAATAGGATTACACTTAGCAGTTGCTAACGCTAATCATGACTGCAAAAAGATCCTGCAGGCTCTCCCGCGGACAGCAACTTTGGTTGACATGATAGAAGCCTGCTCTAGAGTAGGATCGTCAGCACATTTAGCTGAGGCAATGGCAACAGCATTGAAACCTTTAGTTCAAGCCCACAAAGGAGATCGGAGGCCAAAGTGCTTTAACTGTGGAAAAATAGGACACGTGAAAAATCAATGTCGGTCCAGACCATTGGTATGGACAAACAGCTCCGCCAGGCCATCTGGGTCCAATGGCAGATTTCACGGTAATTGTTACAGATGTGGCAAGTTTGGCCATAGAGCCACTGAGTGCCGCTCTCGAGTGGCCAGACAAACAATGCATAAGGGAAACGGGTTGACGAGCGCAAAAAGGGCGAGCGCGATGACACAAAAACGCCCTTCAACACCAAGAGCTGCCTGGATGGCCTCAGATCAGCCACTGCAGGAAGCGCAGGAGTGGATGTGGAAACAGCAGTAGATGTAACCATCCACAACACAGAGGTAACAATTATCTCCTCTAACGTTAATGGACCCCTTGGCTATGGATTAAGTGCTTTGCTTTTAGGACGGTCATCGGCCTCTCGACAAGGTATTTTTGTGCTCCCCGGTGTAATTGATGCAGACTATGAAGGAAATATTGGAATAATGGTTAAAGTTTGGCAGCCACCAGTTCATATACCTAAAGGAACTAAAATAGCGCAATTAGTTCCTTTCAGAGCTAAAGTTCCTTTCGCAGGAAGTCGTAAGCGTCGAGACGGTGGTTTTGGATCCACTGGAGTACCTGAGGTAAGACTGGCGGTGCCGCTTTCACAGGGAAAGCCCACTCAGACGGTTGTATTCCAACATCCAAATGGTGAACACATGGTTGGGTACAACACATTACTGGATACGGGAGCAGATGTTACTATTGTGCCATTATCCTATTGGCCAAAAAGCTGGCCTTTAGAGAATTTAGACACCCCTGTTGTTGGAGTAGGAGGAATACAGATGACAAAAATTAGCACAGACCTGATTTCGGTATGTATACAGGGCGAAGAGAATAGATGTGTGCAAATTAGGCCCTATGTAATGAATACTTCAGTTTGGCTTTTGGGTAGAGACGCCTTAAGCCAAATGGGCTTTCGTTTGTCAAATGAAAATTTTTAATGGCGGCCATTGATGGGCGACCAATCCTGAAGTTAACCTGGCTAATAGATAAACCAGTTTGGATTGATCAATGGCCGCTAAGCAAAGAAAAGCTCGCCCACATTCATGAATTAGTAAATGAACAACTAGAGAAGGGTCATATTAAACCATCCACCAGTCCATGGAATACACCAATTTTTACTATCCCTAAAAAATCAGGGAAGTGGAGGCTGTTACATGATTTAAGAGCTGTTAATGCAGTGATGCAGGACATGGGTGCTTTACAGCCAGGATTACCCTCTCCTGCAATGCTTCCAAAAGAGTGGCCCCTGTTGGTGATTGACTTAAAGGACTGTTTTTTCACAATTCCCTTACATGAGGATGACAGTGAGAAGTTTGCCTTTACAGTACCATCGATTAACAAACAAGAGCCAGCAAAACGATATCAATGGACTGTTTTACCTCAGGGAATGAAGAACTCACCAACTATTTGTCAAACTTATGTTGCCTGGGCGCTGGCACCTCTGCGCAAAAAATACCCTCGTGTCTTATTTTACCATTATATGGATGATATCTTGATTGCAGGGAAAGGCCTGGACCAGCATCGCATTCTACAAGAAGTGAACCGACAGTTAAGCAACTCCGGGTTGGTGATCGCGCCAGAGAAGGTACAAATGCACGCCTCTTGGAAATATTTAGGTAATATTATCACTGATGCGCGCATTTATCCTCAGAAGGTGGCAATTAAAACAGATATTGCTAACTTAACAGATGTTCAAAAGCTGATAGGTGATATCCAATGGGTACGAACCATATGTGGTATCACAAATGAGGATCTTGCGCCACTAATGCCTTTGTTAAAGGGCTCAGTAGAGGCTGATAGTGCGCGAAGACTGTCTCGGCAGCAAATCCAAGCAATAGAAAAAATAGGAAGCAAGATAGTCAATAACTACAGTCACCGATATGATCCTGACTTGTCAATTAACATTGCTGTGATAAGTCAAAACCAGCATGTAATGGCAATCTTGATGCAATGGGATTCAGTAGCGAAAGACCCATTGAGGATCCTGGAGTGGATATTTTTGCCATATAATTTACAAAAAACAATTACCACGAGGCTTGAGGCAATTGCAAAAATAATAGTTAAGGCCAGGAAACGTCTGCTGGAAATAGCAGGGATTGAGGCAGACATCATTTTCCTTCCTCTCACAGATGAGTTCTTGAACTGGGCACTGCAACAATCTGATGAATTACAGTGGGCCTTATTGTCTTATCCAGGAACTATAAATAATCATTATCCGGCCCATAAATTGTTCTCTGTTAAATTTCAAATGGAAGACCGGCCGTTGAGATCAGCAGTACCCGTTAAAGGCCTGACTGTTTTTACCGACGCCAGTAAGATCCAAGCCAAAGCAGGAGTGGTTTGGTGGGAAAATGGAAAATGGCAAAATCTAACTGTCCACTCCCCAGGCAGTTCAGTTCAACTGCTGGAACTGATGGCTGTAGTTAAAACTTTTGAGAAATGGTCAGACGTCCCATTAAACATCATCTCCGATTCCCTCTATGTGGTCGATGCTGTCACTCGATTAGAGAGAGCGCTGTTGAAAGAAATCTCTAATCAGAATCTGTATAACTTATTTCTGAGACTCTGGCATCAGATAAATGAACGGCAAACTGCTTATTATATTGGACATATTCGAAGCCATTCGGGCTTAAAAGATGGCCTATCAGTTGGCAATGAAATTGTTGACAGGATAGTGGCAGCTCCTTTATTGATACCTACGGGGCCAATAATTGACAAATTTTCTCAAGCCCGAAGATCGCACGATTTTTTTCATCAAAGTGCTAAAATGCTGGCGAAGCAGTTTGACTTGACCATATCGGATGCTCAGGGTATTGTTTCCACGTGCCCTGCATGCCAGAATCAAATCGGCCTAGGAGTAGGAGTCAATCCCAGGGGTCTGGCACCATTAGGTATATGGCAATCAGATATCACTGTCTATGCTCCTTTTGGGCGATTTAAACGTATACATGTTACTATTGATACTTATTCAGCCATGGTCTGGGCCACAGCCTTAACCAGTGACAGTTCTCGAGACGTCATAAGACATTGGAGGAGTTGCTTTGCTGTCCTTGGTGTTCCAAGAGAGATAAAAACTGATAATGGCTCGGGATACATAGCCAGTAAAACACATAAGTTTCTAAACTTATGGGGTGTTAAACATACTACTGGTATCCCAGGAAATTCCACCGGTCAAGCCATTATTGAACGGACACATCAAACCTTAAAAGGCCTTCTAGAAAAACAAAAAACGGGGGAAGAGGGGGTGAGTCCTCAAGACAGACTAATGAAAGCCCTTTATACAATGAATCATCTCAGAATTGTGGCAAACCGGAATGAACCACCGGCATTAACACACTTTGCCCAAATGAGTCGGGATTTGGATTTTACTGACAAACCTAAAGTTTGGTATAAGAATCCCACTACTGGAGAGTGGCAAGGACCTGCAGATCTGTTAACGTGGGGAAGAGGCTATGCTTGTGTCATTACAGATCAAGGTCCCCGATGGATTCCGGCAAAATGGATCAAGCCACATCAACAGAAAGGACTTAACTGTAAGACCAATGGAAAAAACAATCTTGAGGAAAGAACCAAGTGATCCACCCTCAATCCATCACTCTATTAAAATGTAAACCCTCGCAACTGTGGCACCACTTAGGCTGCTGTAAATTCCTTCAGCTATAAAAGAATTAAAGAACTTAAGATGACCAACAGATGAAGAGATACTTCCATCTTATTGATAATGCTCACAGATCAGCATGCTAAAGGATCTGAAGAAAAGTCCAGAACTACATCAGGAAAAAGAAATATCAGTGGAGCTACCAAGACCTCATCCCTTCCTGCCAGTGTGCGTCCCTCCTACCAACACATATCAGATTGTTTATTTTGACTTTATGGATTTCTGTATTGTATTGTTCAGCGATGTAGCTGTTATTGACCTTTTGTTGTAAACTCATGGCCATGGGTAAAAATATTTATGTTTTCTTCATGTACCTTTAATTCTGAAATGTGTTGCTAAAGGCTGGCTGGTTCAAAAAAGAAAAAGGGGGGAATTGTAGGCACAGACGTAGCTTGGACCAGCCAGCTTGAATAAAGATGGTAGGGATAAGTTAATGCAGCTGGCATGCTACTTCAGAAACAGGTGCTGCAAGTTAATCAATTGGGCCCTGGGTGATCTCATGGGCAGAAGCAGCATATAAGGAGGTAGCTAGCAAAGGAAGGGTGGCTTCGAGTCAGCTCTGGTGGTTGTACTACGTTGCCCCTGTACGTCTCTGCACGTGCATTACTTAGACCCTCTACGTATTTGAGTGATTATTGCCTTCACAACAACAACAAGGGTGAGCCAGGTGAGTCTTACAGGACTCAGTAGACTAGAGCTCTCCACTACACGCGCTACTTAGTCTGAAGACATCAAGATGGTCCCTGAGAACAAGAGAGTAAAAATTCTTGAAAGAGTCGGGGGAGGCATGGACTTCTCTGTGATCTGGTAAAAAATCCCAAAGACATGATGATTTCTATTTCCGGTGGACATCAACCAACCATGTGTATCAATTTTCTTAACAGACAGAACTGGAGCAGATCAAACATTTTAGTCTCCTAGTCTTTTTGCATGTGGTATTTTTTAATAACGCACATGTGTGAAAGTGTCTTTATGAGCTTCCTGGAAGTAAATATTAACCCATCATTAAATCAGTAAGTAGACTACTCTAATTTTTATAAGGACTTAAAATGACTTTTTTTTTTCTTCCTGTGTATAATTTAATGTTACGTCTTTTCTTCATTTTGAGATAAAAGAGAGTGAAATTAAACACAGGTGTCAATAGCATGCAGCAGAAGTGAAACATACAGCAAGACTATTAAAAAATCATTTCTACCACTATCAGAAAGCAAAGTTCCTTCTGATAAACCAGGAGACTACTCCATCGGTGTTAGGTGTCTTTCTAGGTAGGGTCGTTATGGCCAAAGACTTATGCTGTGTGGGTTTTAGTTCACATAGCTTCTGACTGCTGAAATGAAGAGATCTGTGTTAGTCTCCTGCAGTGAACAAAGATAAGTACACACTTTTAAAAATCTATTTAAGACAAAATATGCCAGAAGACTGTCCTTTTTCATCTCGTGCCTATCAAACCAATTCAGGTGACTGGCAAAGGTGTAAAGTTATGTGACATCTACAGTCAGCAACGTTCTTCACTAACAGACCATTGCTTCAAAGTGTTCAGCCAGTGGTCTGGGATGTTAAAGTGAAGTTCTTCAATTTTTTTCAGAGCAAGATTAACATAAATGTCTGTGAAATCAAGAATCAGACAGTAAAAATTGTACTTATTCAGAGCGCAAGCAGGCATCTCTTACACTATAGTTAAGATGGTATATCTTTCCCTTTTTTGACACCTCCTCTTGGTATGCTTACATATCTCACGATTCCTTGTGCTCATCCTTAGGCATTCAACCTTTCACATCCAACACAAAAAGAGTTTTGATGCCAAATTCAGCTCTGTGAATTCCATTCCTGGAATAAAGTACTTGAAAGTCCCCAGTTCCTTTTGCAGAGTTAACCTTTGTAATCCTCACGAGCAGGTTCAAAAAAGATGAGTTCAGCCTGAAGCAGGTGCAGAGAAGAGCTCTTATGGTGATCATAGGAGTAAAGAGCATATTTTGTGTGAAAATGTAATGCTCAGATAGTTTAACAAAACAAAACAGACAGAGTTGAAGCAATTGATTTTTTTATAAATACACCAGAGAGAAAGCAGTAGTATTTTATCTGAAGAAAATGCTCTTACAAGCACAAAAAAAAGACATAGATTGCCTGAGGAATAAATTAAAATTGGATATTGGAAAAAATTTCTGATTGCTGTCCCAGTGATTCCTTGGAAGAACCTTCCGGCAAGGTTAATGAGGAAGAATGGGAAGCATATAACTTCAAATGGCCCCCAGACACCCAAGTGATGGAGTCATCTGCTGTACCTGAACTATTTGTGACAACAGAGGGCTTGAGTTATTAGCCCAGGAATATGTTCACAGTCTTTTGTCCTCATATTCCCAATTGCAGCCAAACAATTTTAGCTCATTTCTTGGTAGATTCAACCTGTAGATTTAGCAACCTATTTCAGGTAGGAAAGGAGGCTAAAGGTGCTGCTTCATTGACATTGATAATACCAGTTGTCAATGGTACAATTCTGCTAATTTGTCTTAATTCCTAGTTACTGTGTCTGTGCCATATGTCCCAGCTTAGGTCACCCAGCTGCAAGGCAGAGCTGCAGTTCCAGCTGCTTCACTAAGAAGAGACAGAGATCAGAAAAAGACGAAACCTATCCCAGGCATTCCTTACCAAAATGTATATTTGATAACACAAAACACTCAAGTACCCCCTGAGCAAGGAACAACTCTGACCCAGGAATTAGTTTTACAAAGTGGAGCTGCTGAATAGCAAATTAAGTGCTACGAAGTGCCTTCTTTGGTTCTGGTTCAGACAGGCTGGGATGTGTTGTCTGATCCAAATCTATCCTGAAGAAATAAGAGCAGAGCATTGTCCTGCATTCTTTCATCCCTGCTCTCCAGAGTAAGGAAAAAAGGAAATGCCCCTGCTATATCCCCTGGACTTCTGAACTACCTTGATAATGAAAAAAATAACTGAGTGTTCCCTACTTCTTACTTTCTGTGCGCTCCAATTATGCTTTCAATCAATTTTTCTGTGAATTGCTAGTACCTAATTGTAGCTAATATGCCCTTAGTAGTTTTTCTTGAATCAAAGATGCTCTACTGTAACCCAATGAATATGAAATACATTAAGGACTGCTCTTTTCTGCAGTTCCAGGATGTAAATGAAAAAAAAAATAATAGCTACAAAGTATGTATGAAAGTCTTTTGTTGTTTTTTATTGTGAGTATTTGGCATTACTGTTTCCTGACTGCTAGGGAAAATGAGATTTGCATGGCCAGAGTAGTCTTCAAAGCACCATTCCTCTAGTTGAAGGCAGGACTCCTAGAGGGTGCCTCCTTCCAGTCCCTGTGTTTGAACCCTCCCAGGAGCACAGAGCAGTGATTTATAACCCTCGCTTCTCGTCCCAGTTGTCTTACCTCAATAAAGGGCCAACGGCAAACCTCTGTCTACAGTTCTGGTCCTACAGAAGACAGCTAGTTTTACCAGTGACCTCAAGAGAGCCAAGATTTTAAATCTTCACAAGATCCAAATTCTCTGGACTCTTTTCTAATACATAAACCACAGTAGTTCTCATAATTGGCATCCTGCAGCACTTAAACCTGGCACTTTTCATGTGGTAAAAGCCATGCTCAATATGACACTGCAAATATACTAGGCAAACCAGGGCAAACTAGCTAAGCTGCTTGAAAAGTCTCTCTCCCAAAAGAACTCATATTGATTTCAGCAGAAAATAAAAGCTTTTGGTTAGATTGCTCTCACATAAAAGGATTGGTGGTACATTGTTCATTTTACTGATGTTAAATGTGCCTTTTATGTTCAAGATCATAACCAACATACATTTAACAGCTTGACAACTTTAGAGGAAAACAAATTTCCGTTCCGCACACCAGATGGAATCATAGATGTGAGAGTTGGGCACAAAGCAACAATATCTATAAATCTAGTATTTTATCAACATATTTCAGGGTGTACAATTAGAAAAGTTATCAGTTACATCACAACTCATGATATATACTTGCCGAAGTGTCCCCTTTGGGAAGATCAATATGGCTAACTCATCGTGAGAGTAAAAGATGTACATCGCTTAAATTACACTACACTCCCCAGTGATGAGCTGGGTTATCTGGAAGCAATTGCACAGAATGTGGAGCTGATGTCAGAAACCAGGGAATGCTAGGATTTACACTATATGTTCCCAGAATGCACTAAAAAGGAGATCACTGTGATCATTTTCATGAGATTGATTGTTCTCATGATTCATACCCAAAATACGAGTGTGTTTTTTTTAAAAGAGTGAAAAAGTGGACTATGGATACATAAGAATTAGGACACCCCAAGTAGTCAGTAGAAAATGCCAGAGAAAATGTGTACTGCTATCTCTTTCTCTTCCGTTGCCTGTGATGCCTGTCTCAGGGGAGCAGAACCAATGCCTCTGTGACATCAGCTTGGATGCATCATGTCTTAGTCTACACCTGAGTTTGTCATTCTCAGGCTTTTTACAAGCAGAAAAAAACTGGAAATTTCAGACACACTTCACTTTAGACACCTACCTTTAAGAAAAGTCATGCCTTAGTGTTTGTTTCCCTCATCACTTTAGAAAAGTAACTAAATAGAGCAACTCAGGTGTAGGCATCTGTGTTTTGTCAGATGAATTCTACCCTGGGATTTACTCTTTTGAATTCCCTCCTGCCTACAGGTTTTCTTTTTCATGAATCGGAGTGGGAATACCTTGCAGTTATTTCATGCACAAATAGAAACAAATTTGGCAGAAGGGTCCCTTAGCATTGTCTTTCAGCTCTGTGAGCATGATCCCATGCCACCTCATCTAAAGTGGGCTACATAAGCCCTATCTTATTCCTGCTTTATTGAGATTTTCCTGTCATACATTTTAGTGAGTAATAAGCTTGATCAAGAATCATGGAATCATAGAATCATAGAATGGTAGGGGTTGGAAGGCACCTTTAGAGATCATCTAGTCCAACCCCGCTGCAGAGGCAGGGTCACCTAGATCAGGTCACATAGGAACATGTCCAGGTGGGTCTTGAAGACCTCTAAGGAAGGAAACTGAAGAACCCCCCTGGGCAGCCTGTGCCAGGGCTCCCTCACCTGAACAGTGAAATAGTTTTTTCTTATGTTTAAGTGGAACATTTGTTTCCCAGCTTCATCCCATTACCCCTTGTCCTGTTGCTAGATACTATAGAAAAAAGGGATGTCCCAACCTCCTGACACTCACCCTTTAGATATTTATAAATGTTAATAAGACCTCCCCTCAATCTCCTCCAGACTAATCAGTCCCAGTTCCCGCAGCCTTTCTTCATATGAAAGATGTTCCAGTCCCTTGATCATCTTTGTCACCCTGCACTGGACTCTCTCCAGCTCTTCCTCTTGAGCTGAGAAGCCCAGAACTGGACACAGGACTCCAGATGAGGCCTCACCAGGGCAGACTAGAGAGGGAGAAGAACCTCCCTTGACCTACTGGCCACACTCTTCTTGATGCATCCCAGGATGCCATTGACCTTCTTGGCCACGAGGGCACGAGGGATCAAGGTTAGTTTATTATCAATCAGGACTCCCAGGTCTCTCTCTGCAGAGTTGCTCTTCAGCAGTTTGACCCCCAGCCTGTACTGGTACGTAGGGTTTTTCCTTCCCAGATGCAGGACTCTGCACTTGTCCTTGTTGAACCTCATGAGATTCCTCTCTGCCCAATTCTCAATCTGGTTGAGATCCCACTGAATGGCGGCATAGCCTTAGAATCATAGAATCATAGAATCATAGAATGGTAGGGATTGGAAGGGACCTTTAGAGGTCATCTAGTCCAACCCCCCTACTCAAGTAGATTCACCTAGATCAGGTCACATAGGAACATGTCCAGGTGGGTCTTGAAGACCTCCAAGGAAGGAGACTCCACAAATCCCTCTGTGCAGCCTGTGCCAGGGCTCCTTCACCCTCACAGTGAAATAGTTTTTCCTTATATTTAAGTGGAACTTTTTGTGTTCCAATTTCATCCCATTAGCCCTTGTCCTGTTGCTAGCTACCATAGAAAAAAGGGATGTTCCAACCTCCTGACACCCACCCTTTAGATATTTATAAATGTTAGTAAGATCTCCCCTCAATCTCCTCTTCTCCAGACTCAACAAATTCAGCAGTCTGGGGAATCAGCCAGTCCTCTCAGTTTGGTCTCATCCGCGAAACTCTGTCCCCTCATCCAGGTCGTTGATGAAAATGTTCAACCAGACTGGCCCCAGAACCGATCCCTGTGGAACTCCACTGGCCACAGGTCTCCAACTCCATTCTGTGCCATTGATCTACCTCACTGTCCACTCATCCAAGCCACACTGCTTGAGCTTTCTGATGAGGATGTTATGGGAGACAGTGTCAAAAGCCTTGCTGAAGTCAAGGTTGATGACAGCTGCTGCTCTCCCCTCGTCTAGTCAGCTGGTTATGCACTCATAGAAGGATATTAGGCTGGTCAAACAGGATTTCCCCTTGGTGAAGTCATGTTGACTCCCCCTGATAACCATCTTATCCTTCATATGTTCAGTGATAACAGTCAGGATGAGTTGTTCCATCACTTTTCCAGGGATGGAGGTGAGACTGACCGGCCTGTAGTCTCCTGGGTCATCCTTACTACCCTTTTTGAAAACTGGAGTGACATTGGCCTTTCTCCAGTCCTCAGGCACTTTGCCTGTCCTCCATAATTGTTCAAAAATGATGGAGAGAGGCTTAGCAATCACATCAGCCAGCTCCCTCAGCACTCTAGGATGCATCCCATCAGGATCCATGGACTTATGTGCCTTAAGATTGGCCAACAAGTCTTTAACCTCTTCCTCTTCCACCCAGGCCAAGTCCTCTACTGTCCTGGCCATCCTGTTATCCTTGCTGGACTGGGCTTCCTGAGCATCAGCCTTGGCCATAAAGACTGAAGCAAAGAATGCATTCTCTGCATCCTCAGACACCAGGGCACCCTCAGCGTTTAGCAGCGGGCCCACATTCCCCCTGGCCATCCTTCTGCTGCTGATATACTTGAAAAATGCCTTATTACTGCCCTTAACTTCTCTAGCCTTCCTAGTTGCACCCCTGCATGCCCTGGCAATGTTCCTTTACTCTTCCCAAGAAGCCAGCCCATTTCACCAGGCACTGCAGTTCCTGAACTTGAGGGCACCTGTGACATATTTTTGCCTCAAAAGCATAGGTCCCTAAGCAGTCTAAGCACTCCCTGCACTCCACCTGGACCAAAGCTTCCCTACTAACCGGCTCTGTCTAGGTGGATGCATTGACCTTCACCTGGGTTTTGTCCACTTGAACCTTGGCTTTAGTCCTTAGGCAAGTGCTCAACATTTTGCTAGGTTGAAGCTGAAGCTGGGGTACTTCTCTGACTTCTGCTTCTCTAAACGGGCCGTGGGGTTGTTCTCTGCCCATCCTCCCTGCTCGAACTGCCACGCAAACTGCCACGCCACTCCTGGGTGCTGTGTCACTCCCTGTTTGCCGGCCCTGTTCGCCACGCTCCTGGTCACTTGTGCTCCCTGGGGGACAATTAAATCCCCCACGGTTTCTGTGGCTCCGCTTCTTGGCAAGACCATCCCCCTCACAAGAGCTGCCTGGTCCTGGCAGCTCTCCTCACTTTTCCTCCACTCCCTGTGCTCCAGGAACCCCTCGATTACCTCAATCGGCCACACAGCCATGAATATATGAGCCTTGCCTCTGCTTTGTTTACCGTTGATAAAAATGAAATGAGAACATGGTACAAATAAGACATGCAACTTGTAAACCTGTTTCATTCTGAGGAGGCAACACTAAATCTAGAGCTGATTTCTCCTGGGATAAAAACGTAATTAATACTTTAGGAACTCTTCTCCTTTATGCTTAAGTCAGGCATACAACCAGGAGTATAAGAACATATAGGTCTCTATAGAGAAAAAAAAATACGGTGGAGAGCTTCAGACCAGTCTTGGTCTTCAAGTACTCAGCTGGGTAAAATCAATTATTAGAAAAAAGCTGATTATATTAACACAAAGATTTAGGTCAAGTTCATGACTATCTCCAAAATAGTCTGCAAAACTCAGGATGATGGTGGATGTGCCAAATAGGAGAGGAGCTCTACTGGATCTTATACTCATGAGCAAACAGGGTCTGGTTGAAGTGGTGAAGGTTGAGGGCAGCCTTGGCTGCAGCAGCCCCGAGATGGTGGAGTTCAGGTTCTTGTGTGGTAAGAAGAGAATACCAAGCAGGATCACAACCCTGGACTTTGGCCTTTTCAAGCAATTGCTAGGGAACATCCTGTGGGACAGGGTACTAGAAGGTAAAAGGACCCAAGATTGTTGGTGTCTATTTAAAGATCACTTTTTCCAGGTTCAGGATCAGAGCATCCCGGCAGGTAAGAAATCAAGCAAGGGAGTCAGGAGACCCTCATGGTTAAACAGGGAGCTGTTGGGCAAACTCAGGTGGAAGAAGAGAGTCTATAGATGAAGGAAGGAAGGGATGGTCACTTGGGATGAATAGGAGACTACAGTCAGAGGATTTAGGGAGGTAACTAGGAAAGCTAAAGCCTCTTTCGAGGTGTGCCTTGAAATGGAGGTCAAGGACAACAAAAAGTTTGCCTATAATACTAAACTTTGGGGAATGACTGACACACCAGAAGGCTGTTGCTGCCATTCAACGAGACCTGGACAGGCTGGAGGGTTAGGCAGGGAGAAATCTAATGGAATTCAACAAGGGCAAGTGTAGAGTGTTGCATCTGGGAAAGAATAATCGATTGTACCAGTACAGGTTGGTGAATGAACTCTTACAGAGTAGTATAGGGGAAAGGGTCCTGGGGGTCCTGGTGGACCAGCAGAATGAGCATGAGCCAGCAATGCGCCCTTGTGTCCAAGAAGGCCAATGGCATCCTAGGGTTTATTAGATGGGATGTGGTGAGTAGGTCGAGAGAGGTTCTCCTCTCCCTCTACTCTGCCCTTGTGAGTCCACATCAGGAATATTGTATCTGATTCTGGGCCCCTCAGTTCAAAGACAGGGAGCTGCTGGAGGGAGTTCAGCACAGGGACACAAAGATGATGAAAGGAGTGGAGCATTTCCCTTATGATGAAAGGCTGAGGGAGCTGGGGCTCTTCAGCTTGGAGAAGAGGATACTGAAGGATGATCTCATTAATGTTTACAAATATGTAAACAATGGGCATCAGCAGTATGGAGCCAGGCTGTTCTCAATGATGTTCAATGGTAGGACAAGGGGCAATGGGTACAAGGTAGAACATAAGAGGTTCCAAAGAAACATAAGGAAAAATTCTTCACTCACTGTGAGAGTGACAGAGCACTAGAACAGGCTGCCCAGATGGATTGTGGAGTCTCCTTCTCTGGGGATATTCAAAACCCACCTGGACGAGTTCCTGTGTGACCTACTTTAGGTGGCCCTGCTCTGGCAGAGTGGTTGGACTAGATGATCTTTTGAGGTCCTTTCCAAGCCTTAAGATTCTATGAGTCTGTGGTGTGAGCAGACAGCTTGGAGAAATTTGGAATGATGTTTAATAAAACCAACTAGTCAATTTAAAAACACAGAAAAAGAATGTGTTGAAAAGCACTAACAATTTGAGCACGGTAGATCTACTCATTGTTACCTACTCATGTTACCTTTCCCATTTATTTCTCTTCTGTCACCAGGTCCTGTATTGCTAGCTCTGAACTTACATTCTTTGTGAATGCTGCTACCAGAGGCTTTTGCTGCTGAGGCAGCTGTGTGCTCATTTTGTCACAAACGCTGTTGACTGATCCTGTTAAGTTTGTGTATCTTATACAAGTGAAAGAGTTGTTTAAACTAGATGTTCCCATCTGGGAAGTTCAAAGGCTTTATAAGATTTATAATGTGACTGGCTTTATCTTTAATCTAATTCGTAGCTTTTCTGCCTATCAAGTCTTATATGTTCTGTGCTTTAATTCTAGCTCTCGCTGAAGCACCACACAGCCAGGCACACACTCCTTCCCCTTGCCCAGGATGGGACGGGCAGGAGAACTGAAAAAAAAGATTAAAACTCATGGGCTGGGACAAGAACAGTTTAATTAAAATAAAATATACTGCTATGACTACTGCTAATAACAATGAAAAGGAAAATTATGAAGAGACGGAAATAAATCCCAAGACAGATAAGTGATGAAAAATGTAATACCTCACCACCTTCTGACCAACGTCCAGTCTGTACCCAAGCACCAATTTTTCCCTCGTGGGTACTTCCCTCCGATTTATATACTGGGCATGACATTCTATGAGATGGAATAATCCTTGGGCCAATTCAAGTCAGCTGTCTTGGCCAGGCTCCCCAGCTTCTTGTTCACCTCTTTGCTGTTACAGCATGGGAAACTGGAAAAACCTTAACTTAGAATGAGTACTATTTAACAATAGATAAAACATGCATGTGTAATCAACAATTTTTTTCATGCTATATCCAAAACATAGCACTGTACCAGCTATTAGGAGGAAAATTAACTCTCTCAGACAAAACCAGGACAATTTGTTGTAAAAGACAAACACAGAAGCAACATAAACCTTTTGTAAGCAATAAATATGGACTTAAAATAGCTACAATTTGTTTTGATTTACACATTTTTTAAGGAAAGAAAAGAGTTTTTCTTCTCTTGGTGACAGTTTTTAAATAACCCTTCTAAAAATTCAGTTTTAAGTATAAACTTCTCCAGGAAGCTCCACTGCTCTCTCTTCTGCTGGGAGGAAGCCTATTTCAAAACTAAGTAAACAGATAAACATAAAATTCTTTGAAAGCAAAGATTTGGAGCCCAGTTCAGTTCCACTATCAAAGCAAAGACATCAGTGTCTCAACTGATGATGCAAAGGACCCCTGAGTTTACCATATAGATAATACTACAGCCAAAGCTGCTGTCAGGAACCCATCTGAAAAGAATAAGTGCAGAACTATGAGAAAATATGAAAGTAAATATGGATATAAAAATGCATTTTGATTACCAGCAGAATGTAAGAATTTCAGAAGTGATGGAAATACTAATTACAACTAAGAGATATTGGTTATGTTGAAGTGGGGAACATAGCCAAGGCCAGAGCTGTAATGCATGCACTTCAAGGGACTAAAGGGTGGGTTTCAGGAGGTTGGGACATCCTTTTTTTCTATAGTAGCTAGCAACAGGACAAGAGGTAGTGGGATGAAGTTGGAACACAAAAAGTTCCATTTAAATATAAGAAAAAACTATTTTACTGTGAGGGAGCCCCGGCACAGTCTGCCCAGAGGGGTTGTGGAGTCTCCTTCCTTGGAGGTCTGCAAGACCCACCTGGACGTGTTCCTGTGTGACCTGATCTAGGTCGGCCTGCTTCTGCAGGGGGATTGGACTTGATGATCTCTAAAGATCCCTTCCAACCCTACCATTCTATGATTCACAACCTCCATCCCTGATACCCATCATCACCACTCTCTGGCATCCATCCATCCATCCTTCCATCCATTCATTCCTATGTGTCAGTCCTTTCCCTCATGGACTTCACTGGCCACTCCATGGAAGGATGAGGTGAGGAAGGGAAAAATAATGAAAGCTTATGTCCCTTCACAGTGCCGTTTTGCTCTTTCCATTGCTCCTTGCTAAGACTTTGGTTAAATTGTTCTGCTAGGAATGGCCTGAATCCCTCTGCATTTTTCCAAAATTTGTCTCTCTGTAGCAATACTACTCTTGTAACTAACAGAAACTATAAATGTGTGATGCCTGTTAGCTCCATGTCCCACTGCAACAGATGTTTTAGGGCCTCACTATGAACTAACTCATGATCCACTGCCAACCAGATGGCAACAGTGCAAAGGCAGACAAGAGTCATAGAGAGCACTGTGTCAGACCTCACCTGTTCATGCCAAAGGTAAGAGTACTCCTGAATGCACGCGTGCATGCACGTTGTTGTGTCTAATACACAAGATATACTGACAGCCTTTTTTCCCCTGGCAGACCTGACGTTTGAAAATAAACCTAGTACAATTGCTTTTGTCACTGTAAACTGTATGTGAATTTGACACAAATCATGCTCTAAAATATCAGTTCAGAGCTTATAAAGTGTTTTTGACAAATAGAGAGAGCAAGAATTTGAGACGTACATGCAGAGACGTGATATGCCTGTCACAGGAGCTGGAGGTAGTTAAAGATGGGAAGTTGCTATGTCCCTTTACAAACAATGTAGGAATTGCCCACAGCATCTGTGAACAATTTTCATTCTTTTTAAAAAGAGCTTATAATTACTGAAAGAGAGTAGTGGCAGCAATTTGCAGTTCAGCAGGGAATGTTTAGGTGCTGTAGTGTTTAGTGGGAGCAGATAATGAGGAGATGGAGTAGGAAGTTACCACTGTGATGAATCCCTGTTATTAGGACAAATAAACCAACAAGCTGAAGAGATGCTTATAAGAGAAACAGGGAGGCACAAAGATCTATTCAGCTGCTTATAGGGTGCTACCACAGATTTAACTAAACAGCTCAAGCTGGCTAAAAAAGTGTTAAGTTTCAGCACAGGTTTTAAAGGGTGAGACATTCTCCCACCTGCCATTCGCTTCTGCTGGTAGTACACTGCACCTCTGGCCAGCAGCTCTTTACTGACACAAGTGTCTGCTTGAGTGTGATGAGCTGCAGCAGCTCACCAGGAGGAAAGTTGTAGGTGTCCACCTACACCTTGTGAATGATGTTTGAAACTCTCTGTCTACCTCCAGCTGAAAACTCCATTTTGCTTGCAGGGCTGGTTTTTGCTCCCCTGCTGTCTTCTGACTTCTGTCTTGATTAAAATTCCTCACTGAAGGTGGATAGGAACACAGGGATAAACAACAGAGGAGCCTTAAGTGTTGAGAAAACAAAGCAAGCAAAAGGATTGCAACCATCCACTGCAGGACAGGTTTTTAGTTCTGAGATCTAAAGAAGACACAACTAGATCTCAGAATACTGGCCTGGAGGCTTTGATTGTGCACCAGAAGACAGTGATTTTATCATGAGTTGCCATTGTACTGAAGCATGCCTTTACTACAGCATGGAGCTACCTGAGCTACTGAAGATGTTTGCAATATGTCCACAGTGCATTATTAGCCCAACATTGTGCCTGACACAAACTTTCACTCTTGGGAAGATGGATCAGTCCAGACAAATACCACATCCTGATCCTATTTGCCTCCCAAATGGAAAATCAGGGTGTTGTACTCCACTACCCAGTACTTCTGATTCTGCGATATCACAGGCAAACTGAGCTCAGGTATTCCTGGATGTGACAAAACAGTCATAATTTGGGACAATTTGGAAGTGAAGGACTCAGCTCTCCTACAAAGCCCCATCTTACGGAAGTAACTGCCAAGGACTAACTGCTGCAGCTGTAGGGCAGCTCTTACCTCATTATTCTACTCCAGAAGTTCAGACAGTGTAACATTTGGAAATAATTCTGAACAGCACTTTAGTCTTGCAGCCAGCAAAGGGTTAATTTTAGCTCTATTGAAACCAAGAAGGCTTTAGTGAACTTCAGGGGAGGCCGAATTCATCTTGTGTCATACAAAGGATCTCAGATTAGAAACAGTTTCTGGATCCTTGCAAATATCAGTGTACTTCTTGTCAAGCAGCCATGAGGCAGGCTACACTGTTTTAGCAGCATAACGAACTGACTTGGAGTAGGATTAAACCATGCTTTACCCCATGGTTTTCAGCTCCATAGCCCATTGAGTGTGGGCTCAGAGCCATATGAGGTGTGTGCTGACACTACTCACCTCTCACAAGGTTATGGCATTGTCAAACTGGCATTTCTGGAGACTATTTCACGTGAGCTCTGTGGTTAAAGTTTAATCCTGAGCCAATTTACTACATCCAGCCCCCTGTAATCTCCATCAAACCCTTCTGTCCATTTGCAAAGGCCATGTCAGGCAGACAAGAAGGACTCAAGTTGTCTCCTGGAAAGGCCATGCACAGTTGTCTACAGAGTAGTGGGATTTGTGGGCAGAATTCAAACTGGGCTGAATTCAGACTGCTGCAAAAGTCACTATGGATACACGGTGCTGCTGTTCTGACAGCCTCAGCTTTAAATCTCTCCAGGGAAGAATCTGGTACAATATGGACAAATGAAGCTCAAAAAAGAAAAGATGTGTATATCTTCCAGGCTACTGGACCATAGTGGATTCATCTCAGTCTGTGTTCACATACAGACTCCTTCACTCATTGCTGTGGTTTTCCCCAGCCAGCAATGAAGCACTATGACAGTCTCTTACTTGGTGCCCCTGCACCATCCACTCCCACCCTCCTTAGGATGGTGGACGCCTGTAGTGGTTTTGCTTACCCTGTAGCTGATAGGGTTGGGGCCCGTCAATTTTAAGATGGACCTTGCAGCTGACCCAGGCCTGGCCAATTAGTGACTAAGGTAACACTTCTGTGAATAACGTATTGCTCTTATAAATACCACCTTCTGTTTGATGGAAAGCTCCAGTACTAATGGCATATTAGCTGCCTAATGGTCCTAGACAGGTATTTTTTGATTGCTCTGAAGTACCTTATGTTCATTTATTTTTCATTTCAAGCATCTAAGGATTATTTGGGTACTGTTTTCTCACTTTGTTTGGTTGTACAGCCACAGGAGGAGGATATAACAAACAAAACCTTTGGAGAAGGTCTGATTCCCGGCCTTTTCTGCAGTAGTACAACTATGTGTTTGCGACACTCGCCAAGCCACAGCTGATTCCATATGTAGTACCATACCTTAAGCCTCTTAAAAATCTTATCTTAAAAACCTTATCCTACCTAATCAGTTAATTTTCACTCTGAAATCTGTAATATTCCCCTGGAGCACTTTACTGCACATCATTCACAACCTTTTAGGAATCTGGGATTTCCACCCATGCCTGGAGTATATTCTACAGACAATCACTCAGGTTTAGTTATCTTCTTTGCTTTCCATAGGTGCTACTGAGTGTTAAACATCTCTCTTTGTAAGAATCTCTATTTGGCTTTTTGAGCAAATCTAAAAGACTCATTGTGTAAAACAGTTCAATGCACCTATATGTTGCACTGATACTATAGTTCTCCTGAAAGTAAATACTATGCAGAAAAAAATGCCCTAGGCTCAAGACTTAACTGCTAAGCATAAAATTGTGTCCAGCTACCCCTACCTAGTCTGTGCTGGTAGCAAGGCACCTCAAAAGGGTAAATCAAATTTAACATAAGTGGAACTGCTCTTTGTAGGTACTTCTATCTTTCTATCCGCATTTTGACAAAGGGAAAAAAGTGTCTCATTTAAGCTAGGAAAGAATCTAAAACTTATCCAATACTAATGTCATCAATCCTGGAAGATTGATGATTTGTTTCTTCCTGTGTCCTGGAAGAAACAAATTCCTACTTCTGGAAGTTGACAGTATCATACTATAAGAAGTACATAAAACAAATTCAGAGTTGTCCTAATCTCACAGATAAATAATTGATCATTGGAATATTTTGGCTCTAAGAATATTTAAATACTAAATCCCAGGTTTAAACACACATGTTGAAATAACCCTACTTCCTTCTCTGCACTCCCACCTCACCCAAACTCTATTAGCAATTTGAAGCCTCTGGTTTGGAAAAAGAGAGAGACAAAGAATGAAGGAATCCTGTGAAATGTATTCTGTGGGAAAAAAAATATCAGATGTAGATAGAAATGAGTTTCAATATGTATATACCAGAGCACTAGCATTCAGCTGGCTGAGAAACCTGCCAGTGAAATACCAACATTTTAATAGGATTTAATTTTTTCTTTGGTTCAGCAGATTCCTTATTCATTACTATAAGAAACATTGTAGAGAGTGCAAAGCTCTGGATAAAATACACTAACAGCTTCAGCTGAAAAACCATTCATGAGTATGATACACAGGATGAAGTGAAAGGTCTTTTGCTACAGTAATTATTACCTCTGGCCCTCACTTGCTTGTCTTCCAGGAGATGAATCTGACACATGGTAAGGTTTACAGCAAGAAACTTATTGACTTTGAAGGGCTGGAATGTTGCTATTGAAGAAAAGAAGAAAACAAAAGCAAGCAAAGCAAAGAAAGCTTACTCCATTGACACTAAAGGCAAACACAATTAAAATCACAACACTCCAGCAGCTGTCTGTTTTTTTCAGGATCTGAGTCCTGCATTATACCAATAGCATTTTGCAGGAAATACATTTCAGCATCCTCAAAGGTTAAGCTTTAATACCACAACAGAGAAGGAAATTGTAAAGGCTTTGAGCTAAAGTGGGAGAATGGAATTTTAAAGGGAAAAATTTTGTCTGTGATTACAAACAAGAGAGCAAGCTTTAAAAGGCAGAAACTTAATTTTCTTTGCAATTTCTATACTACCTGTTCAATGCACAAAGATTTACCTTTAGCCAGCACATAAAGGGAGATTAAAGGGATGATACATATTAATGAAGAGATTTTACCTTAATATCCATTTCCAAGTGCTCAAGTACAAATTGTGGTAAGCCACAGTGCAATTAAGAGATATCATTATGAGAGAGGCAGTTACAATGATGTGAGGTACAGATCTCGGAGGTATCTTTCTGTGTGGTCTGGAGGAAAGTCTGGGCTCTGAAAGAAGGTGGTGCACAGTCACCTAACCACAAAAATAAACTCTTTTGGTAAAAACAAAAGCGTCAATCACAGATGTTTTTGCAGATGCCTCCAATAATGCCAGAGTTGCAATTTTATCAGGAGCAGAAAATTAGCTGTGGTATAGATGCAAAAATTAGGTATTTGTGCTCCAGTAGCATACAATAAAAGTAAATCTCTTTCTTCCTAACTTTCATGATGTTCATAAACTGGTGATTTAGAGTTTCTATTTAAAGACACGTAGCAGATCCAGTAAAGGCATGAGCATAACCTGAGGGACTTTGTCTTCCTTTCCTCCCTAATTGGGTTTTGTTTTGTTTTCTTTCCCCAACGCAAAATTAGATTGTTAAGTCTTCAAAGCAGGGACCCTGAACTCAATTATCCTCTCATTTTCTTCAGTCAAAGTCACTGAGTTTCACTAACAGTAAACTTGCAAAAGGGGATGAAGAATCAAACTTGTCTTACTGTATGTCACCAAAGAAAGCCAAACTATATAGGTGTGGGATGTAGTCACCTGAGAAAGTTCACTGTATGCTACATGCTTTACTCCACCTTCCCCATTGTAATTTATTTCATTGCCATAAGACTACAAAATACTGCTTCTTGTGATTCTTGAATGAGAGAAATGCTTCCCTGCCTCTGCTAAGGCAGCTTCCATTTCTTAAGCTGCAGCTACAGTATGACATGGTTTTACTATGGTCAGTTACAATTTTGGCAAGGATATTTCTCATTTTGACATGTTGGCCTTCTCCTGATCCTACAACTGTAAAAAAACTTAGATCTTCAAGTTAAAAACTCTTTTTAAAAAAAAAACCAAACAAACAACCCATGTTTAAAATCCTCCTCCCAGTAGAACCAGGCTGACACGTGTACCAAACAGGACTGAGCCTACATGGCTGTAAATCCCAAATGGAGGGAAGACCTTCCCAGAGGTGCACCAAGAGGCACCTGACTCACTGTGTCAAGAAGGGCTTAGCCTGCAGCTTCCTTTCTGTATTTGTCTTCCTTGCTTATAGCTGCTCCCATGTCTAAGTCTAATGCTAATGCTTATGTCCTTTTCTCTTTAACACTTACTATTCCCCACGCAAATGCGAAGGACTTCACACCTTGCTATCATTTCTGCATGTAGCTATGGTAGTTACTGGGATTTGGAAAGTCTTCTCAATTCCCAAGGATGGTGCTACAAAGTCGGAAGAGTATCGAGCTTTGATGAAGATAAAAGACATGGGATTATAAGGACAGCAGAAACCTCTGTCTAAGCTGTTTTCAGGTCAATTTAACAACATATATATGAGACATAATGGAATGGAAAGAGAAGGAAGTATCTATGGTCCTCTGAAAATCTGAGGAAAACCAATCTTCTCACAAAGTCAAAGGACTTTGAGAGGAAAGGAACAATTATTTAGTTTGCTTTACCTTTTCTCCTTGTAAAATTTCCTTTAATCATGTGTACTTGTATAAAGGTATGTAGATACTGATATAGATTCAAATTCCCGACTGACACCCAAATACCACTTATCATTCTGATCTGCTCATAAATGGCACAGGTTACCTTTATAATTACCTTTATAGTTACTTTACAATTTATTAGCCATTTTATACATGGAACCTAATGTAATAAGTGATATAAGGCTTTATAATGAGATAATTTGTTTCAAAGGTGCTGCAGTATTTTAAATTATTTTAAGTTGCTTTCCCACAAGTCGTTTTAAAAGGAGAGCTCTTTCTGTCTAACAATAATAACCAGGTACAAGCATTGTCAGCCTGAAATATGGTGACTCAAAAACAATTACAATAAAAGTTTGCCTCTACCTGACAGTCTTCCTGCCATGTTTATGTATTTTATTCTTGCAATAAAATTTGAAGAGGAGAGGAGAAATGATTGATTTTCTCTAGAGGTTCCACCTGTTTACACTGATTTTTGAAAGGTGTTTTCAGACATGGGAAATAATGAAACCAAAAAATGATCTTAATAACATGAAGAAAATAAGCAGAATATAATATTTTGAGTTTCCTTCAGTTATAGCAAATCACAATGACAAAACTGAAACATTTTCAAGAGGTACCATTTTGGCTTGTTTTCTTTTATTATTCTGGAAATGTCCCTTTAACATTCTAATCTAAAACTGAGTTAAGCACATTTTTTCAAATCTTGGAAGAATAAGATGAATTTTAAGGAAATAGTTAATGTCAAACACACTTATTCTGCCTTTCTCTTTAAAAATGTAGTAGGACTGACAGGTTGCTTTGGTTTTCACTTCAGCTTTTTTGAGTTTTGGGTAAAAACTAGATCTGTAACATTGCTGCACTCTAGATTTTTTTTTCTTGCTATTTCTCTGTATTTTGAAAGAACAGAGAAAATACCACTTTATTCCAAGTGTATGAATCACACCTGTATGATACTCCTTGACTGGTGGCACAGGGAACACTTTGTTTTGCCTGAATTCCTCTACTGTAATCTTCTACCAGAAGGACAAGAGACCATTGGTTAGAGCGTGCTGAGGTTTGGTGAGTTGACGATTCCACTTAGATAGATGATATCAATGAATTTATTTCCACAAAAGCAGGTCTTTGTCACATGTAACAGTTCCTTGGGAGAACAAATGCCATAACCAAGAACATTCTCTTTCCTCTTCCTTTCTCTAAGCTTTTGTTACAGAGCAGAACATAATATATGGTATGGAATACCTATTTGGTCAGGCATCATATGGACTCCTGCAAAGCAAATTAACTCTGTGCCAGCGACACTCAGTGTTTCAGCTTCTAGAGTTGCTTCTTTTGCTGTCACTGTTTGAACTTAGGGAAGTCACTTCTCAGTGACGCAGCTTACTTGGGCTTAACATAGGAGGAAAAATTCTCCTTCAAGACATCAAGAATCGCTATTCAGAAAGTACTTTCAGAGCCATGGATAAAAGGAGTGATAGAAGTGTATAATACCATAGTATTATTTTTAACCTTTGAGTTTCAACTCTGTTCTCTCTAGATACGTTCAGGGATTTGGCTTAGCTTTATGTACATTGAATTTTATGGTTTTATGAAATTTAGCCCTGTTTCACTAGTCCTTTCATTTTACATTTTCTATGTACATCAAGCTTGGTAAAGCCATGTGCCCAGTAGACTTTGAAGACTTTAGGGAAGACTTTAAATATTTTCTTCATGTCAATGTTTAGGACTGATGTTCGATTTGTTGATGTTAACACATCAACACAAAGCCCTGACTACACTTCTTCTAGGTATGAGTTTGTATTAAAAATAACAGCTACAAAAATAAACTTTGGAGTAATAGTGACCAATAAAAGCAAAAAAAAAAAACCCCAACAGAGAGATCAGATGATGAATAGTGCTTGTATAAAGTTACAAACAGAGGTTCCAGAGATAAAGAGAGGAATTATATAGTAACTCATTAGATATTGCATACTATGTGGACAGTAAGGATGACAATGGCTTCATGTACTATAAATGAAGCCAAAGAAAAATTAAGAAAATGAAGCAAATTCAAAAGGATGAGGAAAGTAACAGAAACAATGCTGGATTCTAGTGGGATACACTCATCAAAGACAAGAAAGTTGAATATAGATCCCAATTGGATTCTTCTTATTCATATGCATATTAAAACATTACCAGGAAATACTTCTAGGAGTAAAACAAGGCTGGAGCTGAAGTTAGAGTGGCCTCATCTTGGACACAACCTGGTATCTAACAGTCAGATGCTGAGCTCCAATCCAGGATCCACTTGGTCTCTTCATCATCATCAGTGTAGGGTCTGGTCTGTTACTGCACTGTTGAAATCTCCAGGTGGAGGTGAGTGACCATACTCCTGCTTTTCTCAGACCCAGATTTCATAATTCTAAAATTTAATTCATGGGAGGTAAATATAAAATGCTCACAGTGTTTCATGAGTGAGGACTGGACTGCAGGCAATGTGTGCCTCACAGCCGACTGAGGTCCCTTGCTCTGCGGCAGGGTTGGCCCTGGCTTCCTGTCCTGCTGAACTTATGGCTTTGGCATTGGTGGACACCTCACAACTCCATCCTGACAGTGGGGCTGTGGGCATCTCACAACTTCATAGTGACAGTTGTACTGCAATGCAGCAATGTAGTACTGTGGCTGACCCTGCAAGGGCTCTGGACAGCACAAGACACAAGGAGGACATTCCTTTGTGAGATTGGCTTTATGTAAATCTGAAGCATTGCCCTGGAAGTCACTGGCTATCTTATCTTTACACTTTCTGAACTAATCTGATTTAGTCCTCACCCCTCTCTGCAGGTACTTTCTATCAAAATGACATAGCAGTAACAGTCAATAGCATACACATAAAAGTCACAATAAAACCAGAAAAAATATAATAGGAGATTACGCAGGAGGTTTTTTGTGTTATTTACAGTTTAAAGACAAAATGTAGAGTCTTCACACTAGCTACTAATCAACTGACATCAAATATAGATTCAACTTTTCACCTGTTTCTCTTCAGTGTGGTCTATCAATGACTCAGGCTGCATATGAAGGGCAGTTTCATAAAAACACATTTTTGATCATTTCTAGTCCTGATTCTTTATAAAGGGAAAAAGTTTCAGTACATTGCTATTGCCTACAAATTTCATGGATGATGGATGAACATAAGGCTGTAATACAATTGTGGGTTTTTTTCCTGATATTATAAAGAGCAAAAGTAATTCTGATTTACATTCTCAGCGTTCACTGAGGACTACATATTGTTATTTATAAAGTAGGCAAGAGATTTTGCAGACACCTAGTCATTAAGTTATTTAAAGCCTGTCATGCTGGAAAAGAAGACTTAATCCATAGAATGTAGAAGGGAAGGGATTACAGTGTGGGAGATCTCAAAAGGAAGAGATTACTGAAGAAAAAAATTAGCACAGTGTGTTTGCTTCCTGAGGAACAATCACTTGCAGGTAAGTAACAAACAGCATGCAGAGTTTGCAAGTCATTGCACCAAGATATTTATAAAAGAATATACTTTCCACATAATAATACATGGGAATTAATTAACAAAGTAATGAGGATCTCTTATATCTACTTATGCTTGCTCTGGCAGATATCTATTTCACGTTATGTTCAGATGAACAAGAAAGTACAGTCATAATTGCAGTAGAAAAAGCGTTCGAAAGATGTGAAATCAATAGCTGTCCTCAAATTGGTACCAGAAGAGAAATATTTTGCAGAGCGATTAAACTTACAGTTCACTGGGTGTCACACACTGTCATAGCACTTGATCTTACAAGAAGCTGAACATTTCCCCTCTGCACCAGCAGACCACTCATGCGTGGATGACAGATAAAGTCCCATGGACAGCACTGGCACTACTCCTGTGCTTATACATAAACACTTTTGAAACAGGATACGCAGCAGGGTACTAGAATAAGGCTTTAATAAAGATTGATTAACAGTCTAGAAACGAATTCTGCAGTCCTCAAGGTCAAAAATGTTCTGCTTATTCACAGTCTGTGACTCATGCTGCTTAGGGCACCTGGGTTGCATGTTTAAATTATGGTTATCTCACAGTCTCTACAGAGGCTATCTATTGAAGCAGATGTATTAATTCTACAGATCAGATTCTGAGCACTTGATAATAGCATAATCCTTTTCCTTTACTTACTAGGCATCCACTGCACTTCAAGCTTTTATGTTGATGATGTTTATCACTGACAAAGGAGCAGTTTTGCTGCCATCATCAGATGTAGCAGCATACATGTGTTTTGGGTGAGTAGAGGACAAAAGAAACTTGAGATGCTCAGGCATGGGGCTTAAATCTCTTATCGCTAGCTTAGATCTCAGAGACTCCCACTGAGTTGGTTGTTTCACATGCAGTGAAGGCAGGTATAAGTCAGAAATATTGTGACAGGGATGGTAAATTTACTGTCAATCATTGTGTCTGTTGCTTGTTGGAAAGTAGGGATTCAGGGATGTGGCAGATTACTCCCACTGACATGGGGCAGCCCCTCTACCCTCTTCTAGATAGAGTGTTAAGGCTCTTTTGCACCTTCCCACCCCCATAAGGGAAGTGTAGGTGTCCCAGCTTCTCTTTCAGGTGGCTGAAAATGGATGGAGACATCAAAGTGTTGCCTCTGCTATGGAGCATCCTCACTGCACCACTAAGGGAAGGTAATTTTATTAATGCCTATCCACTGACTTCATGAAAACTAAAGCTTGTTCAGCTAAATTAATATCTCTTTATAATAGGGAAGGCTGGTCAATAAAGTTAACAGCATTGATCTAACATCAGCAGAGAAGGGAAAATTTTACTTGATGTTATACATTTTGATTAAGAAATCAGAACAAATGAAAATTTTCACATAGTAAATTGATTAAAAACTACTGAGATGGTAGATCTAGAAAGACAAATGTAACTCAATAATTTTTGAGTGTTTGTGTGCTTCTCAGGATTCCTTCAGGGAGCTGGGTTTCACTCTGAGATATGTAACACTACTCTCAGTGACCTGGGAGGAAACATAAAATCACTGCAGATAAGATTTGTAGATCACAGTGTTAAGGACGGTGAAGAGTGAACAGACACTGTTACCAATAGAGAATGGTGTTAGGGAGTTCTCAGACAGGCAAAATATGAAGCAAGAGGAGCAAGTATACACTCATATGCAAGAATACAAAATGAAGATCATTCATATACGAGGGGGAAATGTAACCTAGACAGCAGTTTGAAAAGAGTTTGGGGATTGCAGTGGATAATCTGAGTATAAAAACCTAGGCTGCCTAAACACTGCCTAGAGGGTTAAAACAATCCCACGATACATAAACAAAGGAAATTTCTAATGTGAGAATAGAAAATTATGCTGTCATATGTGGTAACAATAGGCTTTCTCCTCTTAGGTATCCAGAAGATTGTAGAAAAATAAGAGTTCAGGTGAGAGTCATGACAAAGATTAAGAGGTTGGAAAGCTCTGCTTTATAACTCATTGTATTTTGCTTATCAAAGAGAAGGTTCAAGGATGGATAAATCAGTTTATAAGAATCTGTATGGGGATGAAAACAAGAATGAAAGACTCTGACTTACAGATGGGATCCAAATTTTTAACTGTTGAAGGCAGTGCAGAATTCCAAATAGCTGCAAGTGTTTAAACTTACACTGCCTTTTTTTTTCACTAAAAGAGACATTTTTGTGTTTTTCACTCAAATACACAATACAAGAAAATGTAATTTTTCTCAAGAAGCATGAAAAGTCAGAACATGAGACACCTCAGGACACTTCAGGGTTTGTCAGGAATGTAGGTGTCATTATACAGGTGACTTGTTTGTGTGATGTTCCATTATATTCTGTAAATACAAATTTAAGTGGAACCTTAAGTAGGAAATTTTGATGGGTAAAATTTAAAGTATGACGGGTTAAATTTATTGTCCAATGACTTTACCTTTTATTTAAATCCTTGGCAAACTTGAAACTGTTTACTGCTAATACTCTTCTCCCAGGACAAGAAAATAAAGATTTGCCCTGGTCTCTAGTCATCTGTTGGGTAGGACAGGAGACAGCTACTGACATTCTTAGCTTTAAATGATGAAGTCTTTGAATGTAATGCATGGTCAAGAGCTTTACTGAATATGAATTGCAGAATGAAGACTTTAGCTACAGTAAAAAAAAAACAAAACAAACTTTATAAGCTAAACTATGAATTGAGATACATGGACAATTCTCCTAGATGGGGGAAAGAATTCTCACCAACTTTTTCATGTTAGATAACAGTTTATTCAAACCACTGACTAGTTCCAGCGAGTATCAAAATTCGGTTCAAATGGTCTAATCTGTATTGCAAATCAGGATTTTCAAGGAAACATTTTGTAAGACCCAAAATCTCAAGTTTTACAGGAAATTTAGAAGACAAGAAGATAATAAATATCTGTTGGAAAGCATCTTAGATCTACAGTTGTCATTCCTTAGTTGCATGAGGAATACAGAAAGCTTTTACATTTTTAACAAATTCTTACTGTTGCAAAATCTCTTCCAAGCAAAAAGCCTCGCTCATATTCTAATAAAAAAAGGCAGATTCCATTGCCTGAATCCAAACCAAACAAACACATTTTAAAAAAAAAAAATCAATCCTGCCATTAAATAAAGGCAGGATTTATTAAATGTGGGTGTTAGATAATCAGAATTGTAGAATGAGTACAAGCTGTGCTTTTTCATCCTAGACATTTACTCCAAACGATTTCAATTTTTCAGCAAGTGGTGAAAGAGTCCGGTCAAAAGAAATATTGGTTGGTGTGTAACTTGCACTTTAAAGCACTTTTTAATTAAAGACTTTTTATATTTGCCATAGAGGACTCACCACAACGAAGATATCAGAAATATCAACTTGAAAAAGATTTTAATGACTGCTTACAAAAAAAAAACAAAAACAAAAACCAAAAACCAAAGCAAACCAGCACCTTTTGTTATGTTATAATAATGATTCCTTTCATGGACTGTCATTTAACAGTCCCACACAGTGTAGGAGGGATGAATGAAAGCTGCTTCTTCTGCCTTCAAGCTGAAGCACATGGTAGACTGGCAGAAAAAAACAAGAGCTCAGAGGATGCTACACAGCATGATCTTAGTAATTGACTAATGGTGCTCTTAGTTGTTCTTGGATTTTATTTTATTTTTGGGGGTTTTTTTAACAAAAGTAAGCCTCCATTGCCTTCTAATCCTAGTCAGTCATATTTTGTACTTTTATTATTCGCTTCACTTTGACCTACATTTCAATAAGCATGAGTCTTGAAGAATGGCTGTTCTTTAGGCAGAGATTAAAAAAATCTCCTATTAGTCTGAACTCCTCCTTCCCACAGACAACCTACACAAAACCATGTATGCTGTTATCACAAATAGTATTTAATTCTCAGTTACATTCTTGGGACTGACCACCACTGACACTGACTTATAGCAATTCACACAGATGACTCTCTGATCTCTTGCTGACAGACTAACAGAGTCCATGAAATCTTGTGCAGTGGTTCACTTATACTGGATTGCACCTGAAAATACAGTATGTGGATAGACTTAGGTGTTAGCAACAGCTTGTGCACACATTTAATTTTGTGCACATAAGCAGAGCCATGGCTTTATTTGGAGTAAAACTGAGTGTCTTAATTTCTTCTCCTACCATCTATATTTATAGTATTTCTGTTAACTGATCCACTCCATTACTTATTTATGCTCTTAAAACATTATCTCTTACTATTTTTAAATGCTTCTGTTTACACTTACACAAAGCATAAGTCTGCTCCACCTCCCACAAAAGTTACTATATCTGCATTATCACTGCTATTGTGATTTTACCTACTGAGATTTTACTGGTTGGATTCACACAGGTTGAGTCTCAGCACATTCAGTTCTGTTCACATGACCACTCTAATACCACCTTAATACCAACCCTGTCACATCCACATCCACCAGCTTATTTACCGTCTTCCCCACTGTCCATGTGAAGTATGTTGCCCTCTTATCAACAGTGCAGGACTTTGGTATTCCTATGACTCTTTTTTTTCTAACTATGAAGTGCAGTGGAAGCAGAGTGGAAAGTGTGGGGAGTAAAGGAGAAGTGTAGGTAGGGCACCTGAGTGAGAACTTTGGCCTCTCCTTCTATATATCTCAGCATTTTGCAGATGGCAACAGTTCTTAGCCTTCTGTGTGACCAGCAGCTCAGAATACCCTTATCTTGGAGGTTAGCAATACTCTAAAGTGTGGGACACAATCCATTGGGGAACACCATTTCTTTGCAGGGATACTGACAGGATATATCCACGCTGCAACATCTCTAGGTTAGAAGCACGCTGTGATGGGACTGTATCAGGTAGGAAATATGACCTTACAGAATCTCAAGGACTGGAAGGAACCTTGAAAGACCATCTAGTACAAACCCCCCTGCCAGAGCAGGTCCACCTAGAGTAGGTCACAAAGGAACTCATCCAGATGGGTTTTGAATGTCTCCAGAGAAGGAGACTCCACAACCCATCTGAGTAGCCTGTTCCAGTGCTCTGTCACTCACACAGTGAAGAAATTCTTCCTTGCATTTCTTTGGAACATTTCTGTGCACAGGGTCACTGTCATGAGCTGTGAAGAGCTGATTTTCATTTTCTTCAACAGCGTGGTTGCTCCTGGCAATGGAGGTTGCTGTCACAGGAGGATGCAGGGTGAAAAGAAGACATTGGTTTGCCTGGTCAAGAAATGGGTGGCAAATGGGTGACACTGTGGAAATAGACAAAGCGAGAATCTTGGAAAACTGCTTTGGAAGAGCAAAGTTCTCCATTATAGGCACCGTCATGAAAATAATCCTACCCAATATCATCTACGCTCAAGACAAGATACAGTATGACAGATGTCATTGCTGGCTATGGACTTCCTAAAATGAAAGGGCAGTTTGTTGTTCCTACAGGCTTAGACAGCTATTCAAATTAGAAATAATATCATCCATCTTTCCAGTGAATCACAGTGTTTCCACAGAAATATTAGGCTTAACAGCCAAGTCTATGACAGCCACATAGTCCAAAGTTTATATAAAAAGTACAGCCTACAGGAAACAGAGAGCAGATACACTCTTACCTGTGAGGTGGTGCTCAAGGGATCTAAAATAATTTTAACTATTCATTCCTACTGTGTTTTACACGTTTGTGTTTTTCAAATGGCTGAATAGGAGTTGTTTGTGTTCTCACAACAAAATCACCAGCTACATTGTCAGTAACACCTACGTAGCTGAGGCTAACTGGGACACTTAAATGCTTTCTATAGACACATAAGCGAGTTAAGCAGCATGTACATGACACTGGAGGATGGACAGCTAGTTCATGCTCCAAAGCCCATGTTAGCTGTGATCTATAGACATGTTGCCAGAAGACCCCAGGGGTTAAGTTAACAAGTGGAGCTTGTGTTTCTTCTGTTTGGATTTCTCTCTGTGCAGATAACAGGCATGGGCTTCTTTTGTCCACTCACTCCTCTGCCTAGTACCTTGTTTAACTTGTTCAGTTGAGTTTTTGTGGCTTTCTTATTTTATCCTCCTTATCTTCTTCTTAATTAAGATGTCCTCTACCTTAAACCTGTAGGTTATCTGAGCATTTTCAGGCCTTTTCACATGGTGGTATTCCTAGGATCCTGCTCTATCCCTGCCAGAACCTCTGGAGAACAGCTGGTGGAGTCTGCTGGGAGAGACAGGAGAGATGTCTCTTATTTTCTAATTCCTGAACATTTACCTCTGCTTTGGACAGCAACATTAGGTTAAATCTGAAGTTGCTACCTAGACATACAGCTACTGTCCTGCAACATTGTGTCCTGACTTTGATGGCATTATTGCAAAGTATGAAACATAGGGAAAAAGTAGCTCTATTCAGACATTTTTAGACTGATAGGTGGTAGTTATCATCAATTACTCTAATGACTTGGAATCATTGAGAACTGCTGTTTGAAACAGAGATCTGTAGCTCTACAAGTGGTAATCTCTACTGTAGTATAGGAGAACTAGAAATATTTCAAAGAAAGGAAACTTGGTTGTTTTGGAAACATGACTGCAATGGATGTCAAACAACGTAGACTAGGATCCTTCAAAATGGAGAAAGAGAAGGCTGAGGCAGGACGTAATATTAAAATGTTAAAAGAACATAACACAAAACAATCAATATAAAAATAGTTAAATATATAATTTTAAAATGCTACAGTAATACTTAATAAGGAATGACTATTCACTATATCTCAGAATTGCAGAACCACTCAACACCAAATGAAACTGTCAGGTAACAGGTTGAAAACAAGACAGAGAAATTAAGCTCATCAGTTTTATGACAATGTTTAATCTGCCTTTGTTGACACTTCGAAATTGAGTGAGAGATGATGCATATGAAAATCAGCCTTAGCAGCTATGTGTTCTCATAGGAGTGGGCAACTGAAAATGGTGATAAGAAGGAATATGTGAGATATCTTTACTGTATATTTGTAAGATGTGGCACGGAAACCAGGTGAAGTATTTTCCACTTATATTTATTAGAAGATGCTTTCTTATTTAGAGAATCAATCTTTTCTCTTTTGCCTGTGCGGCTAACCATATCAGCCAAGTCATTATTCCCCAAGCAACTTCTTCATTAATAATATTGATGATAGATACAAAAGAGCTAAAAAAGTCACTCTCAGGCATAGAAAATCCTGTGTACTGGACACTCCAAAGATACATGCCATAGAGAAGGCAGACTTTTGTCCTGCCCTCACAGTAAACGGTGGGTATTCCATTCAGCTTGCTGAACATCCAGCTGACAGGGAAGGGCCAGAGCCTCTGCCATGGAGAGCTCAAGCTTCACCAACTGGCAAAGGCTACTAAGTGTGGAGAGTGGGAGAGAGTTAAGGCAATAAAATTGATATTAGCTGATAAAGCTCTGGACAATCATTTGACAACAAAGGCCAGGAAACCTGAATTATTTTGAATTGAGACAACATAGGGTCTTTTTATTTACAGAGAAATATAACGCTGTGAAATGTCTTATCCTTATTCTTATTAATCCAATATTTATGTCAGCAGAAATTGGTTATACCAAAATCATCAGAAAAATGCACTAAAAATGATACTTAAATTCTTATTACTCTTGAGTATGTCATAACAGAAAAGTAATTTCAGAGAGTATATAATAAGAATATGATATCAGAGTATACAATAAAAGAATCTCTTTTACACTTTGGGGACTGTAAATAGCTCTCAAAATAAAGCTGCCAAGCTTTTGCATGTCAGTGAAAAGTCTATAACAGCCCAAGCTAAGTGAAATATTCCGATTGCATTACACTTGTAGAACTTTGTATCTTGCTGTCAGAAGTCTTTAATAGAGTAACAGCTTCATCAGTCACCTATCATACATGTACAATATCTTGTTAGAGGCATACACATTATATATATTACCATGGTTAGAGCAGAGTAATCACTGTTACTGTGGGAAATGATCCCCCCTAATCTTCCACTAACTGCAGAAATGAGTCTTTGAGGGAGCTGCAGGTAGCAAGTGATAAAGACATCTGAGATTGTTCTGGATGTCCTAAAGATGCAAGGAAAAAGGTGTAAACTCTACTCAGAAATAAGGAATAGGTATTAGTTCCAGTATCTGAAATGAAGGCAACTGCAGCATGACAATGGTAATTTGTTGAGTTAAAAATGTGTTGAGTGTGAAGAGGCAAAGGGTAAAAATGATCACATGTATGCCAATACATGTTAAAAGCTGCTATTTTAGTTTAAAGAGGAGATAACAGCAGAACATTGTCAGCTGGAGAAAGAAGACCAAGCTTCTTTAATTTTGCTAGCTTTGATACATTTTTCCTCCTTTACTGGCAGGTAGAATGAATGTTGTTATTACACAGAAGTGAAGACACTGAAGGTAAAAATGTGCTCTGTTTCACAATGAATAAAATTAGTGACTTCAATAGAATCAGATTTTACCCAATGTCCTCAAAATGCATGAGAAAATCTCAAATCGGGGGTGTTTCTTGCCTTTTTTTAAAGGCCATGATACGACATCTAAATTAATTTAAAGTTTATTAGACAAAACATAAGGCAATTTCAATTAAGTTGGGTTGTAATGAAAGCTGTAGAAGCTCTGTAAGCATTATAAACATTGCACATTCTGTCTCTGCCCTAGGTAAAAACACAGAGTAGACCTCTTCCCCCTTGGATTACAGAGGATAAAACTAGCTGAATAACACATCTTGCATCTACTATCATGAAATATTTAACATGTTGCTGGCAGAACTTTGTTTACGGGAAACAAAATAATTGCAATATGAAATGGATCTTTTCACAGTCTGGTTATTTTTTCAGCTGTAATTACTTCAAGATCCTTTACAGATCTTGAAAGAGAATTGAATACTGCTTTTTTTGCTATGGGTTTGATTTTTTTGAGTTTGATTCGTTTGGGGTTTTTTTACCTACACTAAATACTCCTAGGAAACAAGCTGTATAATCCTACTGTCCACATGAATACTCTCACATATAACTAAAAGAAAAAAGGCTTGTGCTTGTTACTTTTAAAATTTCAGATTATTCTTAATTTGTCATGAAGAAGCCTAAATTTTTTGGTAGCATAAATTATTAGATATCAGACATAGGGTAACTATATTGTTTTTCCCAGTAACCTTTAACTTGACCTTTGGTAATTAACCACTCTTTTTTTCACAAACCACATAAATTGAGGTTATTATCTACAGAGAGAGTGTTAGAGACCTTAGAAAATGTTTCAGAGACTTTACTTCAGAATTCAGTTTGGAAATAGCTAGCTAATAGGGACTCTTTCTTTTTATATAAGATCTTTAATGTACAACTCTGACAATTAAAAAAAAATAGTAAAAAGAAATAATGGTCTTTCTATGTAGGATTTAACGTTAGTGAATATTGTAGCATGTTGAGACTGCAAGTCCTTAATATTTTTGTTTCATTTCAACTTCCTTTTTAAATAAAAATACATCTCCACCTAGAAGCTGTCTTTCAGAAAACTCAAATAATGCAGTATCAAAGCTGTCTGGAGAAAGTGTAATTTAGTAATCTTTTTACTATTAGTGTATAATTTTGTTCCAATTCTTAATTTCAGCTTCTTTCATTCAACACTTCTTTATGAAGATCAAGGACATTGGCAAATCCATGGCAGACTTGCAATGACAACCATGATGGGATTCAAAAAGAAAAGCTTATCACAAAGAGAGTCCAAAGTTCCTGGAAGGAAGAAGTATCCATTTTTGCAGTCTTCAGAGGCCTTTAAAATAAACTCCAAAGATATATAGAGTTTCTTTTTAATTTAGAAACTGGGATATCACTCTGAGACTACAAGGCTAATACCTAAGCCAGAGCAAGCTGATGTGACTTCTTTGATACTGAAATTCTTTCTATCAAAAATGCATCTCTGTACTCATATTTTTTTACGATGTTGCCAGAAGAAATTTAAGTATTTTAACTTCTTAAGTTGATCAAAGGCTAGCTTATTGTTCTTCTTTTCTCTCCCACTTACACATGTATATTTACTAACTTCTATTTAAAGAATCTTGTGTATAAAGCAAATGAAGAAAATTTCAAAATGTTCCAAGGCTGCTGCAAAACCATTTAAACATACTTGAACAAATTATACTTCAAAATCGTTATTGGTGTTCCTTAGCAACAGTATTAATTAACTAACATGAACTAAACTTACTGCAAAATCTTAATAAACCAGGCTATTTAAGTAAAAAAGAAATTTCAGCTAAAACTCCAGAAGATTAAGCCTGTCAATAATACAGGAGAACACCTTGTTTCATTAAATGCACTAATACCAGGCAGCATATAATGAAAAACTCACACCACAGAATCATAGAATATCTCAAATTGGAAGGAGGAAGGGAGCCATAAAGATTAAGAAGCCCAATTCCTCTGTGTATGTATATAAAATGATCTATACATTCAGTAAATTAAAATGTATGCTAGTACTAAAATGAGTCAATTCACTTCCATTTCAAATGTACCTCCGACATCAGAATTCCACTGATCTATTCTGGTATATTTGACTTTCTTTGAGACTGGTTGGATTCATCCTTTAAGTAGCAACACAACTGCTCAAATTTGGTTCAAGATAGCAACCTCCTCCACTGACATCCTCTCTGCATTGTCCCCAGAGCAGGGACAAGTAACATACCTCTTTGCAAGGTGATGAAAAAACCATTCAAAGATGCTACTTCAGGATTTGATCAGATGTCTATTTATTTAGAGAATGGAGAAGATCACAATCTGTTTAATGTAGGAGGAATTTACTGGAAAAATACTTGGAGGTATAACAAAAGAACTAATTTAAATATGTCTACTGAAGTGGTAAAAGTCTTACTATTGAAAAGGTTTGTTTATTATCTTATTTTAGTTTTGAGTAAAATATTTAACTCTCTAAAGCTCCATAACAAAACTGCATTTTTATACTCTCCTTGTAATTCTTGTTTTTACCATAGTTTTTTTTTTAATTGTGGGAGGATCTTATTTTAAACCTATTGCCCTTGTATTTTATTTACTAAAAAGCTTTTTTGCAGCCTGCACTTTGGGGATATCTGTCTTATTGAAGCACTTCCATTATTGTGGCTAGGTCTGGCTTCAGTGACAGCCTGAGAAAATGTCCAGGAACTCTACCAGGTGCACTTAAATTTCAATGTGAGGTGCTCAGTCTTCAGAGTGAGAAAAGAGGTTTTTTCCTCAGCTTCTGAAACAAACACAACTTTTGGTCCTGTCTCCAGGCTTGTGAGAAAAATTCCCATTTTTTAACGTCACTTCTAACTACATCCTTAGTTTCTTGCCTGCTAGTGTCAGATCAGCTTGCTTTAGATCAATTCACAGTACCAATACAACAAGGACATAACTAAAATTCCTTTTGGTTAACCAGAACACACCATATAATCTTCAGCTGGCTCTAGGTCAGCTGTATGAAGAGAGATACCTGATCCAGCAGAATATAGGATGGGATGAAGTTACCCCTTCCACACTTTTATAGCAGTTTGAACTATCAGAGTGAACTTGAACTAATTCAGTTCTATGTTTCATGTGAAGGCAGCATCTCAGATCTGGTATTTTAAACATTAAAATTGAATTTACACTATTAAAACCTCACAGTATTTGTGGCTCCTGAAACATACTCCAAATTTTAGGGAAGAATCTAGCTGTTTTGCATCTGCATAAAGCATAGGCTAGCACTGAGGACATTCCAAATAAATCTGATTCTAGAAAAGAAGAAAGCTGTTTTGTATACATATACCTTGGGGATCTTTTTTCTTTGCTGTTGTGCAATGCACACTGATATTGTCTAAACATCTATTAAAGTCTCTTTACCATAACAACATGTATCTGAGACTACTCATTTGTAGACAGGTCCACATGAGGTCCAGGATGTGATATAAGCATATAAGCACCAGTTTGCAGGACTGGGAACTCTACGATGCACCAGCAATTAAGGAAGACACTATGCAATGTAAGGGAAGCAGACTGTGGAAAAAATGTAAGTTATAAAGATCCAGAATTTTGAGTTTAGACAAAAATACATGTAGGTGGGTTTATAAGTGTTAAAGAATTAGCATTGCCTAAAACATACATATGCATTTATTGTAACACGAGGAGTTTGGAGATCAGGATGGTCATCCAAGGAAGAGGACTGAGAGGTATTTCTGTGTCCCGAGGCCAGGAACAGTAGTGGTCATACAGACTACCATGCTGTGTTAATGGAGGTGTAGGAATAGATATATCCCTTCTCCTGCCCAACAGAACATTTATTCCTAGTTATTGTGATTTGGAAATGATTGCAAAGTTTATAGTAAGAGCATTTTTGATTTACGGCTCCTGAAAACCTGTGTATTTACTCCCAGTGCTTATAGTGAATTGGTTTTAAGTTAATCCAGAAAAAAAAGAAAGATATTTATATGGAAAAGAATTGTGACAAAGGCTGAAGTTTCATCAGATATTTTCCTTCACATCCACATTTTGACCTGTTTGACTATTTATTGAGAATTCTCAGGCCTTTTTGTCATTTGTGTAATCCTTTCTGGGAGCTGCTATCTACAGGTTTTGAATTTATTATCTTATGCTGCAAAAAAGGGCCAAAAGATAACCTTCTCCCCTACCATTCTGTTATGGCTGATAGTGACTTTAAACATTCTAGTAATGGAAAAGATCAGAGCTTAGCTGAGCCAGCATTTAGATTTCTTTTTTTTGTTATAAAGTGTATACTAGTACTGCAACAACTCAGAGCCAGGAATGCAAGAGTAAAGGGAATATCTGGTGAGGAGGGGAGGTGGAGAAAGCAGGGGAAAAAACAGACAGAAAATCCTTCAATACAGTGCTACACTTTGGAAAATCAAGCAAAGTCTAAAATGAAAAAAGGGAAATTCAAAGTGCCTCTGTATTGTGACACTATTTCAAGCCAAACGGTGCCTTGGAAGTCATTCCAACATGCCTTGCGCTGACAGTGACTAAGGCAGGACTAGCTGTAAGCTCCCCTGCAGCTACGTTTGTCCTGTATCATATTCTTCAAGGTCGGCTATGAGTGTCATGAAGTGCACGTGTCTCCTTCAAACAATGTGCCTCCTTTTATAACTTACTGCACACATCTTTTTATTTATCTCTACAAATGAGAGAGATGGTTGTGGCACAAGGAAATTGTTCAGCAGCGGTGAAGGTCAGGAGCTGAACAGATTTGTTTAACAAACCATCTCAGTACCATGTTTCTAATCCTCTGAGCGGGAATAGAGTAGAAGTGCTGTTAAAATTCAGTCTATTTCATTATTAATTTGCCTTTTTTTCCTCCCTATTAACTCATATACTATACTACCTTCCAACTCTAAGCAACGGCCTTGGGCAAAGCTGTGGTCTGGCCTTAAGCAATAAACATGTACTTCTCTTACAATGGCTCTCCAACACAATAAGGCCACGGAGTCTCCAAGCTGAAGGAAACAAGCTGCACATTCTGCATCACTTTCACTCCTGCTGCCCAAACAAATCCTGCTGCCCAAACAAACCCTACAGGGAAATGTAGGATGAACCCACAGTATTAAATCCATTTTCCATTTCAAACTTGGCAACTACCCACTATGTTTATATGGTGATGTGTATGCAGATGGATGCTCACCATCATCTCCCCAACTCTAGAGATGAGTAGCATGGCTTCAGGACAGTGCAATCTCAACTGCAGATTTGGTGCAAGTGCAACTGGCTGTGCAATATGCAACACATGCTGATACTTAGCCTTAGAAAAGCCTGTGTGTGACTGTTGGAATAAAACCAAGGACTAGAAGAAAATATTTAGGCAATATGATTGCAGATGTTAAATTTGTTCTTCAATTAAAAGAATGGAACTATGTGCATAACAACTCACAAAGAATTGCACATATACAATGCATACATACATACAATCTGGTAAATCAGTAAAATGCCTCAATTAAAACACAGATTAAAACTGACAAGAAAGTTGGAGAAGCACTGTTATAAATAACTAATAGTAAAATAACACACAATGATTGAGTCTGTCTAGTGCAACTGCCAGTACACGTGAGCTAAGAATATCTGAAGCTTTACACCAAAACACTTTATTCTGATGAGTGTGGTAATGGAAGCCTGATAGAAAATAAGATGACACAAGTCAGCAGGTCTCTCCCTCTACTCTGCCCTGGCAAGGCCTTCTTTGGAGTATTAGGTCCAGTTCTGGGCTCCCCAGATCAAGAGGAACAGGGAAATTCTGGAGAGAGTCCAATGCAGGGCCAAGAAGATGATGACTGAAGCATCTTTCTTATGAGGAAAGGCTGTTCAGACTGGAGAAGAGGAGACTGAATTGTAAAGGTGCATGTCAAGGGGATGGGGCAACACTTTTTTTCTGTTGTCTCCAGTGATAGGACAAGGGGTAATGGACAAAAGCTGGAATACAAACAATTCCACTTAAACATGAAGAAAATCTATTTTACTGTAAGGATCAGGGAGCACTGGCACAGGCTGCCCAGGGAGGATGTGGAGTCTCCTTCTCTGGAGCTCTTCTAGGCCCGCCTGGATGTGTTCCTGTGTGATCTGATCTAGGCAGACCTGCTTTAACAGGAGGGTCAGACTAGATGATCTCTTGTAGTCCCTTCCAACCTCTACCATTCTGTGATACTATGACTTTAAGTCCCTTATTTTTCATGGGTTTTCTTGGTACAGATTTCTGGTGAAGGGCTTGGTTTGCAGGAGCTGAGGATTTCTGGGAAGATATAAGATTTCTGCTCCAAAAATTTCTGTCAATTTTCTGATGAAGTCTTCCTAAGGAGCATGGCTTTTCCTCGTTGCAGCTGGCTTCTCTATCTATCTGTGAGTTCAGTCTCAAGCCCAAGGACACTTGTCCAAGTGACTTTTCTTAGTTTCTCTGGTTTTCAGACTTTTAATAGGATGGACTTTAGTGAAGAACCCCATGCAGCATTACAAACTAAAACCAAGACATCCTTAATGTCCTTTTCCTTAGATAATTCCTGAGGAGCAGGAATCTTTGCTACAACTAGGGCCACAGACCCTGGGAGGGTCTTTTATCTTCAAAGCTTTTATCTTCAAAGCATCCATTAGGACATACACAAGTTTTAAACCTCCAAAGCTCACATACCCGCTTTTTCCCTGTGACAGTGGCTCACTCATTAAAAAAAAAGGGAAAGAACAAAACCAAACACAAAAACAAATACACTATACATGAAAAGAGGGTGCTGTCACTGACATTCGCCTAAACAATGCCCTAATATTAAACCATTTACTTCAGCAATGGACAGATGTCACTCAGGAACTCTTGTCTTGTCCTCTGCCTGCTGGGAAACAGCACAGAGCATCTCCTCTTTCCTCATGTTAGCACTAGCACAAAAGCTATTTTTCCAACATATCTGCAGAAAATCTTTCCAAAGTTGTCGTAGAATATGGTTACCTTTCCAGAACAAACTGTTTCTACTTTTTCCCCAGGCATGTTATAAAAACTATGCACCAAAGATCACGTTACAGGCTAGAAAGAATTCAGAAGCTGAAATAATGTATTTTTGTTCAAGAAACCTGAGGTCAACTCTGACAACCACCCTCTCGTTTGTACTAATGATTCACTTCAGAGTGTGAAAATTAGTATTATTTTTTCAATGTCTCTACTCAATTACTGCTTTTGATTTACTTCCCTGATTTGTAACTAGTCATCTAACTGATAGTGACTTCAAATATTTTCAAGAGGTTGAAATTCACCCTATTATCTTTATTAAGCAACTTTTAATTATTGCATTGGTAGAAGTCATGTAGCATTGATAAAAAAGTAAGAGGCATGAATCTCTCTAAAACTAGTCTCAGTTTGAAAAGTTTTTTTCTGGAGACTGTTTGCAGCTGATTTTTATGCTTTGTTAGAAAAAAATGCAGTGGCCTTTTGACACAAAAAGAGTCTCATTAAAACTCAGACACCAGTGAACTCCCTTGATCAGGATTGATTTCTGTTTCATTGTGTTGTGCTTAATTGAGGAAAAAGAGGCAGTGTTGGAGTAAACTGGCCAAGGGTTATTCAAGTACAATAATATCCACTCAATCAAGAGACCTCACAGAACACCTTTTTGTTCTGATTAAGATGCATACCCAGTTAAGGGTTTCAAACCAATTCCCACTCAAATCAATGAGAGCTTTCTTCACCAGCTTCAAAGGTTGTTGATTAAGCCTGCATAGAAGATGCTCTTTCTGGTTTGAGGGGTTTTTTTTGAGCTAAATTACTAGTTCAAATAAGATCTGAGACAAAATATGGCCTGAGAGATTTCTGACGTTGGAAATTTGCAAAGAAGCAGAGGTCAGGAGTTATTTCTAAGAACTTCTATATAACATAATTTATTTAAATCAGTATGCTTGTCTGTGAATTACAGGTGTACCCATAAATGTTCACAGGATAACCAGAAGGTTGATTCTTATTTTTGTCTGAGCATGCATTTGAATAAATAAATACTGTGAAACAATAAATAAGAGCAGAACTCTGAAGGATTACAAAAGTTTTGTGTATTTTTTTCCACAAGTGTTTGTGACCCTAAGTACTGCTACCCAACTATCACACTAACTTTCCCCCAAATTCTTGTTAACTCCTGTAAGAATGCTTGAAATATAGTTCTTTTAAGGACTAAGAGTTCCGGAAGGTACAGTAAAACAACTTCTCTGAACAGAACTACATTGATAGAGACATTACTAGAAAAGAAAGTACCAACAACCCTTTGGTGCACAGAGACTGCATGTGCACACTGTATTTGCAGGTGTCACATTAAACTGGATTTTTTTCACAATTAAGTAGCACTGTGGCCTTTCAAAAGTTTTGCTTTGTTCAATACAGTTCTCTAAAAAATTTCTTATTCAAATGGAAGAAGGGGAATTCAAATAAAGAATCATTTAAAGGAAAAAAAAACCACTTAATCCATAAATTTTTAAAAGTAGCTAGGAAACTAATCATGGTAAGAGTCATGCACCTAGAAACAAGATTCATCCATTCATTGATAATGATGATTGTAAAATTAAAGACTGCGTCTAACTTTCAAAATTACTTTGACTTAAATAATTGAAAGGAGCTGAGTCTTTATGCTTAGTTGGTTTATTCAGTAACTTCTGATGGCTGAAGGATCTGGCCTGTAGATCCATCACCTTCAAGAGGATGCAAGTCTTTCAATGTTTAAAAATATATCTTTTTTTTTTGTTTTTAAAAGAGTATTTAAATTCTAATACAGTTAGAGGAAAAACTTTAGCACTGGGTAGGTACCCTACTCCTGATTTTGCAGCATTTGACAGCTTGTGCAGTAATAAGTGAGTGCTGGTGAGGTTGAAAGTGGAAGGCTGTTTAAGAACTGAAAAATGAAACTTCTTGAAATCTTTAGTCTGTCATATTTGAGACCATTTATATTGCAAATAGAGTGGAGGTGGAATTCCTATCTCTGCACTAACTCAAGCAGGACTGGTGAGTTTCAGACCCTTGCAGAAGGATGCTTGTTTGCCAGTGTTGGTGCATAGATAGTTTGGTTTCTCAAAGGGTTGTGGAAGGGAAGTGATCAGCAGCAGCCTTCAGTAGGGTGAGTTATGAGCTATTAGCTGGTATAAAATTTGACTCAATTTGATGTCTTCAATCTGTGTCCAAACTCTAAGTAAGTTTCCCATACTGGATTCTTTCAACTTATGTTACTTCTGCAAAAGCCAGAAGTATATATTTCTTCTGAATGTTTTATCATGGGATCTAGGTTACAGCCTAACATAATAACAGAATGTGATGGTCATCACCTTTAGTAGCATCAACTGAATTCTTCTTAGAACTCCCAGCTTCTGCTAAAACATTCTAATCAATGGGTTACACTCTCTGTCATTTGATGTCTCTGTCTCCATGAATACTACATTCTTTCCTGCACTTTAACACAACAGTAAGAGGTTAAGCAGAAGATGTCATGAGGTAGCTGTTTGCTTGGTTTCTTGTTCACATTCTTCAGAGGAAAGAAATTTGGGGTTGGATTTGTCACCATAAAGATAGTTAAACTGATGCTTCACATGTGGTAGGAAGCTTTTAATTCGACTAGGGTACTAGAAAATTTATAAATTTACAAGAGATTAGCTATTATATTACAGGCTGATAGTGCACCCACTGGTATAGCTACACAATGTGCCTCTGAGAAGCTTCTAAATCCCAAAAGGGATTACAAGGAATGAGGAATCTATTAGGATCAGATAAATCTGTACATATACAAAGAAAAGACATTTAAGGCAGTTTTCAGATCTGAAGAACTACTGGCATTTAGCGGCCTTTGGTGTAAAGTAATTAATGAGTGCGAGGATTTCAAGTTGCAATTTTGGACTTTGGATCTACAGTCCATCTAAATCCTGCTCTGGATTTGCCCTCCAATTGCTAAATGCCATATTTTTTGCACATATTCCTTCTCTAGCTGATCTTTCTTAATTCAGACCGTACCCAGGTTTTCAATGAATATCAAATGGCACGATATTAGTATTTCCAACCATTGTGCATGCATATGCTTTTGAATGGAGAATTAATTGTAATGCTGAATATCTTAAAGAATGTCAAGGAAGTCTTGCATAATGCCAGCTTTAAGAGAATTAGTGGTCTGCAGTGACAAGAAACATTCTTGACATCTCACAGTTTTGATCCCCTTGGCTAAGCCCTGTTTGCTTTTAACTATTTCTTAGAAAATGTAAATGTTTCACTTATTTAACAAAATAAGCAGAAATTACCAGTAATCTTTAATTAAATTTAGCACATCTGTATTCCTACAATTATCATACTTAGTCTGACTAGTTTTGTCCATGCAACATTCCTATTAGAATGAATTCTGCAGTTGAAAGTCTCATTCTTTTTTTTGCACATATTATTAGAGTGCTTATGGATGTATTAGTCCAGCATTTTTAGAGTACACAGTGCTTCGTAAAGAGAAAACAAGAACACGATCCCAATTTCAAAAAAGACTGCTTTTGAGATGAAAGGGAAAAACCCTGAAATCCAATAGTGGATTAACACAGACAAAAAAAGCACAAAACCATCTAGAAATCTTTTTTTTTCCCCTTGTTTGTGTCTATCCAGAATTGTTCCTTAGTCTTTTGTCTATCTTGCTGAATGCATCCTTTAAAGCACTAGGCCTCAGTATTCTTATCTGCCTCCAAAGATGCTTTTCAATTCTCCATGCAAACAATGGCCAAATGTTATTGTCATGCAATTAGCAAATTGAGATGAATAGCACAGAAACTTTTTTCAAAATTTTATATTCAGAATTTAAAACAAAATGAGCTGATAAAAGAATCAATGAAAATTGAAGGGAAAAACATCACAGTCTCACACCTAGATGCACCGAGTTTGCTTCATGATAGGCTAAACTGCACGTGTTTAAGAAAAGAAAATAGATGCCACTGTCCTTCTGAGCAAAAATAACAATCTCAGTTAGCTTCCCAATATATCAGATATCTCCTGGAGTGTCTGAGATGGCATCGGTTTATCAGTATTCTGTGTTTGTATAAGGCTTGTGTGGAAACTCTTTTGTATAAAGTGTCATAATTAAGCACTTAGATGTTTACCTGACTTAGAGAATGCTTTTATTCCTCATTCAGCTCACCAGTTGCTGTTCTGTTGGCTGTTTAGATACACATTAGGTTCAAGACTGTATGAACTGGATTCTTGCAGAAACAATGCTGATTGCTGCCACCTTTCTGGCAAAATGGCACCTGTGCTATGGGGTCACTTGTTCACTGCTCCTTTCCAAAGCAAATAGTTGAATTTAAACCACCTGTGCCTGTAAGTAACCATGCCTTAAGTTCCCCTACTGGGCTTTGCAATGGAAGGAATGAAGATCAATGGTCTCAATCTGGAGATGATGATAGCAGGAATACCTTTCAGCTGATGGAAGTTGTTTGCTGAAACTGTTCACTGCCCATGGCATCATCATCAGAGCATGCTAATATGCTGCATTTGTTTGCCACAACCACTTTCAATAACTTCATATGCACCAGGTAATATGCCTTGATAAGTGGGTTTAGATTAAACTTTGGAGACAAAGGTAAATACCCACCCAAGTCTAGTCTACAAGAGTTGTACTTTGGCTTCATGATCCTCAAGTCTTTCTCTGATTGACTCATGGACCTCTGGATTTAGACAGAAGCAATGGATCCTGCTGATCACAAAGTCTCTTTGTTGCGCTAGATGCCATACTGAACGCAGAGCAAAATCCTTCCTTCCAAGAGACGAAAGAGCAAGAGCCAGAGAAGAAAAAAGTGATCCTGACAGTGTCTTTAGGAAAGGAAGAAAAGAAGAAATCCAGCATGTAAGGACCAAAGTGGAAATAGAACTGATATATGGAAAGAAGCCTTTATTCTTACTTTTTCAAATATGTAAATAATTATTCTCCTTTCCCTAAAATTAATCTCTGAGATTATCCTCCCATGTCAGTCTTACAGCTCCTGATGTTCAGACTGAACATCGCTCCAAGCTCAAGTATTCTGTGACATTTTGAGTCCTCTCTGGCATATATCACATATATCACATGCATCATTCATCTTGATTTTGCCAGCAATTTATTTACTGTTCTTACCCTCTTCTTATTTGAACAGGACGTCACTATTTTATTTGCCATCTGTGAGCTCCATATGGTCACAGCTAATGAAAGCAAGTAGTCTAAAAAAGATGACACCAATAAATAACCTTTGTTTGAATAAATACACTGTCTACTTCTTTTAGACTATCCTTGCCATCACTAAATGTCAGGATAGATAGTCTTCTTGCATTATCTGACGACCACAGGGCTTGGGATAGTTGAAAAAAAATGTTGGCTGTCAAGTTACAACCGCAGTGAAATTTGCTAAAAACACTCCAAAGATAAAGTGCTGCTGTATCTTTTTCCCTCAGAAAAGACATATTTGTATTAGCAGCTACCCCTGTATCTCTAGCTCCGGCAGAAATAGAAAGGAAGCTGATAGACCATCACATTTTTTTTTGGTCTTCTAGTGTTAGAAACTTAGACCTCTCAATCTAAAGATCTTACCTCTGATTCTCTGATCTCATTTATGAACTCACTCATCTTGTTGGGATGAGCAGCATGGGTATCCTCTGATCTGCTCTCCCACACCACAAATGTCCCTGTGTTTCTGAGCATTTTAAAGGAAAGAGAAACAGCAAAATCAACTGCATCTCCCTCTCAGTTGTCTGTTTCATCAGTATACTTTGCATTTAGTAGACAATAAAATATACTTGAGCCTATATCTGTAGCAATGAAGCCTTTCAAACCCTCGCACTCTGCCTTCCGCAGAGGAAGTCCTAGTGATCAGAATAGCATCTGCAATGTGTCCCGGTGGAACTCTAAGAGGAAGCTGCTTTATCCGAAAATTCTTGAGAGAAGAGGCCAGGATTTGCTTCTGATATATTGTTACACTTTAGGGATATAATTAAGGCTGGCATATGTCTGTGAAACCCATTAAAGCTCTGGCAGCCAGAGTCAAGACCTTTTAAGCCAGTGTGTTTCCGAATTTGATTTTTATAAATGAAGTTGAAATGAATGCCAGCTTTATGTGGCTACAGCATGCTACTGTACACATGAATAGTGGTTTTAATGATTTGTTAAAATCCCTAGGGTGTTGGATGAGGTTTTAAATATTGTTTTAAAATAGATTAAATTAAAAAAAAAATAATGTGTTGCTTTTCCAATGCAACTAAAAAGGCTATGTAATTAGAATGAGTGGTAATATAAAATATTTGATTGTGGCCCTGGTGTTCTTTATAATGAAGTTTGAGTAATTAGTGGGATGATGACTGAGTACTTATTACTTAGTGTGAGGTTTGTGTTTCATTACACAAAACATCAATCACTGTTTCCCCATGACAGCTGTAATGGCAGTCACTCCTTTTATCTTTTCCTGTGTCTCTGTTTTCACATTTGCAGAGTTACCCCAATTTTTGCTTAAGCTTTTCACTATCTGCCTTGATTGTTTTGACAAGTGAGGCCAAACTCCATTGTGATCTATATAATGTAGCATGAATGACTACTAAAAAAGAGCTTTATTTTTCCTTTTGATAATACTCCCTGTAATGAAAGGCATGCTGCAAAAATGGCAGGTTTAACAGATTTTTCAGCATAGCTGTGCATCTATGAAGTTTTTTATCTATGAAGCCTATTTATTACAGAATTTAAAAGACCTTTTTGTGTTATCTGGGAAGTTTTTTTACAAACCTCTGTCGGTGGATTCTTCCCGTACTTTTCCCTGCTCTCCAAGGATAGAGGCCATGGGAAAACATCATCTAAGATCGTCTGGCTTGATCCTCTCAAGGACTTTGAAATTACAAAAATGGGATGTTAGTTTGGTGTTTAATTAGGAGCCAATAGTGAAGAAAAGAGTTAGGTAATTGGTGTCTGTACCGAACTGACCATAGACGGGAATGTAATGTCTGTGATAATTTCAACAGTATGTCGTTTTTAGATGCACAGACCTAACAGTTTAATATCATAGCAACATCTTCTAACACCAAGAAGAGCAAGAGAAAAAGGGCCTTTTCTATAGATATAACCAGACTAAATACAGGATTTTTTCTAACATTTATCTTTTTCTTTTCTTCTGCTGAAAAAGCAGAAAATGGATGATTAATGTAAGAACTGTCATGGCTGTTAAATAATACACTTCGTTTGAACTCTGTAACCTTTGTTTTTTAAATATTTTTTCTTTTCTTAATTGTGTTTTTATGGCACACTCGAGAAATGGTGAAAGACAATCTTCTTGTACAAGAAGACATTTTCCTGAGACAAATGAAACGTGTAAATATTACTGTTTGAAGTATAGAGTCAGTCCTGAAAAGATGCTGTTAGCTTGTTTGAGCTGGGCAAATGAGTAAGGTACCTTGTCTGACAAGCACTGTTGCGTATGCTCAGATTGACTCATAGAGTCAATTTCATTGACTTCAAGCTGGCTTTGCAGGTAGTGAGTGTCCTCAGTTCTTATTGATTTAAAACAACTTTAAAGTATATAGAGTACAGGAAACTAATGAGATATGAGATGAAGGAAGAAGACCCATGAAGAACTTGGGAAGTGAAATGAAAAAACAAAGGATTCAAAAAGAGAATAATGCATATGGCAAATTTACTTTTGCCTAACTTTGATCACTTAAAAGCTAAATGTGTATCTTGTGTTAACTGTTCAGATTTTCTCCATAGTCATGAAGAGAAAATAATCCCTACGTAGAGATGTTAATTTCATAAATCTTGGAAAATTATTTTAGGAAGGAATGAATCACCCTTCAGGACATCTGTGCTTCTCTGCTGAGTTTAAAGGGCATCTAGGTAATACTAGGGAAAATTTATCTGTGAGATAAATGCATACATTCGAAAGAAAAAAAAATCAGGTGTGGAACAGAGTATTATCCTCAGGATACACTTGTTATAAATTGGTCAGAGTTGTGGATTTTAGGTGTTTTATTAAAAAATTTAGGTGTTTTATTTATTATTTTATTAATTTATAGAAGATCTGAAAGGCTCTTTCATAGAGTAACACTAATGATTTTTGTCTCTATCTCAACTCATTTCTAATCAAATGAAACTAAGTATTTTGAATTACCAGAATGCCCATATACAGAAAATAAACCAGCTGTTATGTGCTAGAAGCATCTTGCATGCAGTCATAAGCATTTACATAATCACTTCTTACTCCATGGCAGGTGTATCCCAAAAGACTGGTGAGTCCTTCATTGAGGGCTATAACCTAAACCAGGATTTTGATCACACATAATCTTACTTTTCAATCTTTAAACCTTCACCCAATTGTAGGTGTATTTTCTGTTTAATTTCTAACAGCCTACTCTACAGGCAGTAATCTGCAGAATTATTCCCATTTGAAACATCCAGAGCATCCTTCATTACCAACAGACACCTATAAATAGAAGATGTCTGACCACTTGCTAATTAGGTGCTCCAATGACTAACTTTCAAGCATCTGAACACCAGTCTGTTATCAAAGACTCAGAGGTAGAACCTTAAGAATATGTCAAAAAAAAAAAAAACCCATAAGTAACCACGTTTAACTAACCACTAGGAAAGGACATGAGCTGGGAAGTAGGAAAGAGTGTGGCTGGACAGAGAAGTTTAAGTTATCCAGAGACAGAACACAGCGGAAAGCAAAATGTTCCTCCTGAGACATGTGATCATAAGATCACACTGGGATGAGGTGTGGATGTAGACTCAGAAACAGAAGACAACCCTGTGACTGCCTTGGCCCAACTACCTGCACTTCAGCTCTCTGGTCCTCACAGTGAGGGATTCACAATGAGGGGAGCATGTCTGGCTTTGAGACTTCTTCCGAGATGCTCTCTACTATTGCTTAGCTAACATTACTCCCTTCTTTTAAGGTGTGTTCAAATGTCACCTAAACAGCCTCTGGTTGTTTCCAGCATCTCTTGAACTCTTCATTGGTAGGGAATGGGATCCTGATTCTACTCCCTTGTCACCTTGAGGAGTTTAGTTTCTCACCCCTGCTGCCTTAAGACACTAACAGCATAAACTGAGTGAAGGAATCCCCTTCCCCTCCTGTTGAAGTTACATTATTTTCTGGGGGAAAAAAATAATCAAGATTTCTATCATTAGAAACAGAGAGAATAAGTATAGTCAGATAAAAAAAAAAAGACAGTTATCTGCCTGGAAATTGCAGACCTATTTTGTCAGCGAAAAAAGAAATCCTCCTTGCAATGTCTTGAAACAGATTTTATCTGTCCCATACACTTCTTTCCTGGGTGAATGCCCTACAATAATGCTACATAGTAATATTCTCTACCTTGTGTTTGCATTAATAGCTGTGCTGCTTGAATGAAAGATATTATTCCTAGTTGATGAGGAATCAAGAATTTTCTTCTACTTTTTCTTTCTGAGGCTTGAATTTCTGAAACAAAGCAGCTTAGTAATCCCTAACCAACTCTACCAAAAGGTCTAAAATACACGTGAATATTTTCTTAGACACAGCCTCTTTTGCAACCCAGAAATCTCATACTTGAGTGGTTCAAGAAACTGATGTTCCAGACATCCAGCCACATCTTGTTCTCCAGGAACAGCACAGCCCTCCAGCGACAACAGAGCGGGTGCTCAGTAAGGAGTGTTCGGCCTCTGTAACAGCTGAAAATGTTGGAGTGCACTCTGGGACAGTGCACAACACATTATATCCAATGCTTTTTGGAGGTGTCAGGTTTGCATAAATGGTCTGGCATGTGCAGTAAGTATGAAGTTGCTCTATCACAGAATCATTGAATCTTAAGGGTTGGAAGGCACCTCAAAGAGATCATCTAGTCCAAACCTTCTGCCAGAGCAGACTACCTAGAGTAGGTCACACAGGAATTCATCTGAGTGGGTTTTGAATGTCTCCACAGAAGGAGAGTTCACAGCCCATCTGGGCAGCCTGTTCCAGTGCTCCCTCATCCTCACAGTAAAGAAGTTTTTCCTTATATTTCTTTGGAACCTTTTATGTTCCAGCTTGTACTGATTGCCCCTTGTCCTATCATTGGACATCACTGAGAACAGCCTGGCTCCATCCTTCTGACACCTGCCCTTTACATATTTGTAAACATCAATGAGATCACCCCTCATTCACCTCTTCTCCAAGCTAAAGAGCTCCAACTCCCTCAGCCTTTCATCAGAAGGGAGATGCTTCACTCCATCATCTTTGTGGCCCTGCACTGAACTCTCTCCAGCAGCTTCTTGTCCTTGGACTGAGGGGCCCAGAATTGGACACAATATTCTAGATTATACTATATTCTACATTATACACTACTTCATATCAGAGTACACATTTAGAGGTTCCCATCTCCAGGAACAGAAGTCTCATCATGTAGCAAAGACAGACATGACTGTTTCAGGAGCAAGCCCTATCTTGTAAAGCATTGCACTGTGTAACCTGCATGCAACTAAGTCTGCTTCCAGATTTGGTCCCAGCAGTCCATTCCTGTTCTTGTGTGCTTAATAGGGATATTCTCTATCTTGTGTTTGCATTAATAGCTGTGCAGCATGAATATAAAATACTATTCTTAATTGATGACCTCTTGCACTAATTTTAGTCTACTATAGACAGGAGATGAAGGCTCAGGCCACTGGTCATTGAGCCTCACTCTGATTTTACTTGCCTCTGAATAACAGCATCTGCTTTACTAGATTGGTTTGTGATAGTCAGGATTAGTTTCTTGGGAAATAAAACTTTTCCATTCTATGTGAAGCTATGACCAGACTAAGCGCAATGACTAACAATGCTAAGGGCAGAAAAAGCAATATTTCTCAGAAAGATAACTGACGAGCAGTTCTTATTCCTAGTCCCTGAAAGATATTATATTAACCCCAACACTACATTTTTTTGGCTGTGAGAAGTTCATAACTTGAGAAGAAAACTTATTATATATAATTTTCCCTCTTACTGGTTCACTAACATAAAGGATACTGACACTTTCACTGTCCTGACACATTCTCCATCTCTGTTACAAATGCCAGTAAGATGAATTCTGTGTTCGCACAGAGCACTGCAATATGAGGACAAGAGAGAATGAGTGGTGAGACATCTGTAGTCATGATATGTTCTTACTTCCCAAAGCCCAATCTAGCCAAGCTCACTCCTCATATCCACCATATTAGCTTGTGAACTTTGAACAGGACTCCAAAACCTACTTATCAGACTGACTTCATTTCATTTCAGACTCTCTCAAAGGCTCAGTGAAACATTGATGTACACTTTTTAAAATAAAGGAACTTAAAAAGGTCAATATGCAAAAATATTGTGCCATATCAGTCATACCTATGTGGACTTCTCAACTATTCTACAGTATCTGAAATGTCCTGAGACATGTACATTCAGTTATGACTGCTCACTGTATGCCCAGGTTAGTCGTCCGAGACAGTTACTCTTCAATACAAGTAGAGGCAAATAGGGACCTCCAAGAGGCCAGTCGTTCTATCTGCTTTAGACACTTATTAAAGAGAAAATGAGCCTCTCTCAGTGGCTGCTTATCTTAGGACAAATGAATCCCACCTCAAATCTTAAGTTAGTCCCCTTCATGTTTGAGTTAAAACCTTCTTCATGAGTAATGCCACAGAAATAATAACCTGGGTCACTCGAGGGTGTGACTTGAACAATGCATCTTATACTACAAGTTCTAGACAGATTCTGCTCTTACATGCACTGGTCCAAATAGAAATATAAGCAGAGAGAGCAGAATAAGTCTCCAAAAATGTTTATGTTCCTGATTAATGCAACCAGCACAGTGTAATACAGACAGTTAATTGCAGAACATTCCAGCTGTTTCATGGCTTCTTACCAAATGGGAATGAAGTTAAACAGTTTGCAATAGTTTACTAAATAATAAAATTGTTTTAAAAAGCCCTTTGGGTACTGAAAACAAATTGTTTTCTTTCTTTAATGTGTGGAGGGTATGAGCATTATGGTAACCACCTCACTGAGCTCATCAGGGGAAAAGTCAGACCCAGGTTGTGCTCTCAGTCAGAGAAGGCACTTTCCATCTCATGACAACCACAGATCAGGCAAAGCTTGTTTGAGACGGTGCTGGTATCTCCAACTTACTTCTTTTTGAGCTTTAAAACTCATCCATTTTGCTATAATCAATTAGTTCCATTTCATTCACTGTAGTATAAGCATGGAGAAATTATTAACAGAACTGTGTAGTTAAGATCAGGCAGGTTTTGAGTAAATTGTAAGGTGTTTGTCACAGTGGGATTATATCTTTATAAATGGCTTATGTTCCTAAAGCAGATAAGATATAAGTACACTTTTGAAATTAAAACCAATGCAACTATCTAAAACCTACTCCAAAAAAAAGATACTGCTGGTTTGAACCAAAGTATCAAGAATCAGCTCTAGAACTTTTGCATTGGACTAAGAACGATGCCACATGAAGGTCTGCGCAAAGTTATTTTTAAAAGTTCAGAAACTAATAGGCAGATTTTAGAAAGTTCAGTTATACATAGACTAGAAAGGAAGGTCAATAGATTTTGATCTTGTCCATGCCTTTTGGCCATATTTTCCCTCATTGTAAGAAAAGTCACGTAATATTTCCTGAAACCTTTTTATCAGGGCATGATCTAAAGCTTAATAAATTAATTTGAGAAACTCATACTTATTTCAGTTAACTGGAGTAAATCTTCACCTGGCTTTTTCTGAGGCAACCTTCCCCAAGTCTCACTTTCAAAGATGCCGTCTTCCTGACCTGAGGTTCTAAAAGAAATCAACATATTCAGAATTTCTCCAAGCACTGATCAATTTGCTTTCAGAAAGAAGCCTACTTTTCTTTTCTAGTTTTTCTTCCCTGGTAAGTAATTCAGACATATGAAGATTCAGTTCAGTTCTTTCTGGGATTTGAAATACGTACAGACGAATGCAAAGGGTATTGTTACAGCAGTGTAACAAGTAACCTCTCATCGGCTGAGCTGTGGTGACTGTCCATGGACATAAACCTAGACAATTACAATAGTGAAGTTAAACATTTTACCTTAAACTTCTCTGAGAGTATGTAAGATGATTGCCCTGCATCTCAAGACTTGACACATAAGGTGCTGGAGATTTGTTAGCTTCAGTTCAGATGCATACATCCACTTATCCTCCTGAATACATTGAGTATGTGACCACAGCTGGAAATCTGGGACAAACAGTTTCACTGCCATGTCTTTTATTTCTTCGGTTCATTAGTCTGTATAAAACTACCAGGCAATACTAATTAGACCACTAAAAAAAAAAGAAACAGAAAGAGTAAGGAAAGATTAGGAGGGTGCACTGCATCTTGTAACATCGTGATCAGTTAAGTGTGAAATTACTGCTTATCACTACTATACATTTTCTATTACCCTATGGACATTTTCAAACTCAGTATGTTGCTTGTGGAAAAATAAACTTTTTAAAGCTGCAGGTTAATGTCAAGGTTAAGCAAATGTGAATGTATGTATTTCAAAGCAAAGCCAAACAAACCAGAAGATTTTAGTTCTATTTTTTGTGGCTTTGGAAAAAGAATTTAAATTCAAGTTAATTATTTTCTCAAGATGAACTTTTGAATAAACAGAAATTTGCATGAAGAAATCCAGGCATTCTACACTCTGCTTTACATGTGTGTATTAAGAAGCTCTAAGAAGAGTGTCTTATCATCCCTGACAAACAATTCCCCCTGCATCATATGCAGCTTGGCCACATTCCAAATCCTGCCCCAGAGAATGTATTTTTCTGGTGGATATAAAAGGATTATATTTCTCCTTTAAGGGATACATTCTGCACATGATTAATTACCACACGGATGTGATATTGATCCACTCAGAAAACTGAATTTTAGTGTCATGATTTGACATGGAGCCGTAGCTGATAATACAGAAGGGACTGTAAGAAGTTGCTCAAAACTCTCCCCAGCTCTGAGCCAGACCCACTTCTGGGGCTGAGCTAATTAGATATCTCCATGATCACTTTTTAAGAAGAAGCCAGAAAAGGAGGCCTGTTCCTGTTCTTTCTTGCTGTCTTTAATTCCATCTTTTCTGGCTGATGATGGTGCAAGGAGTTGGAAGAGAGAGAAAAGCAACCATGTAGACCCCAAGGTCAGTGAGGGAAGAGAGGAGGAGGTGTGCTGGAGCAGATATTCCCCTGCAGAGAGGACTGGTGAAGCTGAGATTTGTTTGCGTTTCATTAAAGACCCCATGCTAGGGGCAGTGACTATGACCAGAAGAGGCCGTCTCCTGTGGGAAGGACCCTGTATTTGCAGGAGCCATAGGAAGCTGGGATGAAGTCACACCAGAGAAGTTTGCTAAGGACTGTGTCCCATGGAAGGGATCCTGCATTGAAGCAGGTGAAGAGTGCAAAGAGTTGTCCTCACCTGAGAAGAGAGAAGAGGCAGAGCCCATCTATAAGAGATTGATCACATCCCCCATTCCTTACCCTCCCAAGCCATTGAGTGGGAAGGAAGTAGAGATATTGGGAGCATTGAGCTGGGCCTAGAAAGAAAGGAGGGACAAGGGGGAAGATCTTAAAGTTCTGGTTGTATTTTTCTCATCATCCTGCTCTCTTTTTGCTTTTTGTTCTGTTCTGTTTCTAGTAGGTACTTGAATAAACTTTCCTACTTTCCTCTCTAAGTCAAGAAGTGGAATCTGTTTTGCCCGGAACTGTAATTGGCAGTGAGCTCTCCCTGCCCTTGTCTCAATCTGCAACATCCTTGGTTATGTTTTTCCTCGCATTCTGCTGAGGCCTCCATCATCCTAAAAAGGGTGGGGATAGATGTGGGGCATCGAGCAAGAGACTGTCATGGTGCTTCATTGCTGGCTCGGTTAAACCATGACTTTTATAAACAAGATCACAAACAAGATCATTTTGTTGATTCACAAAAATTCTAGTAATTCACTAAAATAGAGTTGTTCATGTGTTTATTGCAATAACATCAATCATGCTAAAACTGTGGTATTTGATAACAACAGAGGTCATCTACATACACAAAAATTGTTAACTCTTGTACTGCACAACTGAGTCGGTATTTTAGTACTGCCAAATGTCTCACAAACAACAAGCAAACTCATATTTTGTAGGGAACATCTTAAAGGGTTAAATTTCAAAACCACATAACTATTCACTTTTTAAAGAGGACACTCCTCTTAAATAGTAGATATTGTAATAGATCATTTAGTTTATATATGGGTACTCTTAATTTTTGAAATATTTTTACAGTTACACAAGATATAAGAACTATAAAGATGTTATGATGTTTTGTTATAGAAATTAGAGCATGAAAAATAAAATATAAAACAATATCTCAAAGTTTTCCCATAAAATACATTCAAATTACCTCAAACAACAATAAATCTAATACACTATGTATCAGGGCTTAGATGTTGTTATAGAAGTTAGCAGTATATAGGCGAGAGGAAAGACATGCAGTAATAGTACATCTAACATTAATATTGATTCAAGAATGGCATATTCTAGTCTATTGCTTGCCTTCATTTTTTATCTGATCTAACTCCTACTGAAGTTGAGAAAAGATTTCCAATTACTTCAGTGAAAGTTGAATCAGTAACTTTCACTTAGTAGACGTGCAAAGATATGCAAACTAAAACAGTTACTGGCATAAACCAAATCAAAGCTTAACACAGCTCTCTGCAAAATAGCCATGATATGGTGATTCTCATATGTATACTCTTTAGTTACATCTTCTTACAGTGCAGCATTCGGTATGATGTAAACTAATCACCATTGTACCACAAAAGCATCAACTTTAATTAACATGGTCACATAAACTTGGAATCCATTGATCATGTGACACTGAATCATCACTTATGTAGGCTATACCATAATTAAATCACATTGAGGTTTAATCTACACATATATAACAGTGTTTCAGTGATGTCTTTTCACAGGGAAATGTATCACTTCTTGTAACCGAGCTGAGCAATAGCATACAGGTCAAGCAGCATTGGACACTTTTGGGACAGGAGTTCCTAAGGTGAAGATCTAGTAACCTGGACAGAGATGAGAGCTCTTGTCAGTAAGCTCTGCCTGGACAAAAAGGCTTTCCCCAAAACTTTAAAAGCTGATTTACTTTTCTTAAAAGGTATTGTGAGATGTAAGACGCCCAAACATACATCGGAGGCAGTAAGCTTCTAACCAAATACCAGAGTTTGGTATTTTTAGTCAGGATTTAAAAGCTTGGTCTCCTAAGTCCCCTCACTGCCTCAGCAGGGTGGCACAGACGGGAAACAGGAATCACTGCTCTTGTCTGATATAGCTTATGGGTATGAATAGGGCTATAGGGTTTTATCTTGTTGTTTGCTGATCAGATTTTGTTTTTTTCTGCAATCAGGATTGAATGCAGACTATGTGAGCTTCAGTCACAGACATGACACACTGAGGGCGGAAGGATGTTCCAAAGGCTGATGTGCTCTTTAAATGCAAATTTTAAATGAGAAAGAATATTTTTCTGAGAAAGGTAAATGATGAGAGATAGTTTACTTTGTGCAATGTAAAGGGTATGTGATCACACAATCACTGTTAAAAGTGACCCCATTTTTATTTCTTTTGACATTTGTGCATGTTCAGTCAATTGAAAAGACAGACAGAGCACTGCGAGCCAGTGTCTAGTGCCAGTTACACAGCTACGGATCCACCGAAGTCTTGCCAACATGTACAAAGAGCTTAGGATTTTGAATGAGATCGTGTGGGTTTATTTACTTTAGCCTTTGCAGGCCAGCAGAGCAATGGCTTTGGATCAACAACTGGAAAAAAGAATTTAGCCACTAGCATCTCTACAGGAAATCACCATCCTCTTGTAATGCTGTCAAATAAAGAAAAGTAAAAGATGTAGGTACAAATCTTAGAGCATAGTTAATGAGTCTCTTATTGAGCAGTTTTCTCAATAAGCATTTACCATGAAACATTAAAAAAACCCTATAACAAATTTATAAGACAATGGGGAAAATAGCATTGATAAATGTCTTCAAATCATTAGTATAGGTCTTCTGTTATATACTAACAAGATGTGTGATTTTTTTAAAAATGATACATTTTTTGGATTCTACAATAGCTTCTGAGGTGAACTATATTATGCAGTTTTTACAAGTAATTTATCTTGTGGACTTACACTATCTGTCTTTCTATAGTGGAGTGCGTGTTATTGTTCTTATATCATTTACAGTATTTAAGTGTTCTAGGAAATAATATATAAAACAGTGTATAGGGGAAAAAAAGTTCAAAATGGCTTCAGGAACATTTCTGATGCAAATTTCTTCTGTATTATTTCATGCATGCAGTCATTGTGCTTCCATTTTCTGCATAAGTGCCCAATTACTGTATGGTTACAACTAAATAAATCTAAAAACTTACAAATATCAGAGCACTAACTGTATGAATTTTAGCTTTCAGAAATACTGAGGATGTCTTATTTATCACTTTGAATATAATGCCAGTTTCACATCTAGTTTAAAAAATGGATCAACTTGTGTGAGCTTAGGGTTACTTCAGAGTTTTAATGATGTAGCTGCAGAAAGTGAAAAAGAAAAAGTGAATTCATAGAAAATTCTAGACAAAATCTCCAGAAAAATACTTTCTACTCTGCCCAAATCTCAGAAACCGGCCAGACTTACTTTTAAAATTTTCAAAGATAAAGCAAAGAATCTAAATGTGACAATAATTGGTCTTAGATCGAAAACGTGAAACAGAAACTTGCACTAGTAAAAAACTGGATAAAATTGCTTTGAGTATACAGCTTGAAAACTTAAACATAGTGGATAAACCCATTTTGAGTTTTGAATTTCATTATATACAGTACTTATAAATTACCAGTTTCTTACTTAGGCTAACTCCTACTACAAGGGCTGGAAATGTTTTTCCTCTCTAACCTCCTCCCTGATATCCTTTTCTTTTAAAAAGCTCTAGGAAAATATCAGGATAATGTAAATGGAACTTAGTGTTATTTATGATGTCTCCAAAATTAAAATTCAATGAAAATTATTTGGAGTCAGATCCTTCAGTAGTACCAAGACTATGTGGTGAAAACCTAGTCCAAACAGCCCAATACCTCCCAGAGCCAATCTAGGCTGTATCTGTTCTAGTAAATAAGATGCATTCCCTGAATTTGACATCAAGTAATGTGATGTAAACTGTAAAAGCAAGAGAATATTTTTCGATCCCGTTTTGAGAGATGTTGATGAATGGAAATACATTAGGTTGACTCATGGTTTTCCATTCTTGATATAGCTGTTCAGATAGCATGTATCATAGAATCACAGTATGATTTAATCATAGAATTGTAGAATAATATTATCATAGAATAATTTTGTTTAGAAGGGATCTTAGTGATCATCTGGTTCCAATCCCCCTGCCATGGGCTGTCACCTTCCACTAGACCAGTTTACTCAAAGCCCCATCCAATCTGGCCTTGAAGACTTTCAGGGATGCAGGATCCTCAGTTCTTCTGGGCAACCTATTCCAGTGCCTCACCACTCTCACAGCAAAGAATTTCTTCCTAATATCTAATCTAAATCTACGTTCTTTCAGACTGAAATAATGATTATTTCTCCTATCACTACACTCCCTGATAAAAGGTCCATGCCTATCTTTCCTGTAAGCCCCCTTTCTATAAAGTCCTCTGGAGTCTTCTCTTCTCCAGGCTGAACAACCTCAACTGTCTCAGATTGTCCTCATAGGGAAGGTGCTCCAGCCCTCTGATTGTAATCATGGCCCTCCTCTAGATCCACTGAAGCACATCCACATTTACCGTAAATTGTAGGCCCCAGAGCTGAACACAGTATTGCAGGTAGAGTCTCAACAAAGCAGAGTAGAGAGGAAGAATCACCTCTCTTAGCCTGCTGGCTACATTTATTTTCATGCAGCCCAGGATAAGGCTGGCTTTCTGGACTGTGAGTGCATATTGCTACATCATTTTTAGTTTTTCATTGACCAAGACTCTCAAGTCCTTCTTGGCAGGTTTACCCTCAATCTATTCATCTTATACAGAATTGCACTATGGTTGGGATTGTCTCAACCCATGTGCAGGACTTGGACTTGTTGAACTTCATGATATTCACATGATATTCACACCTCTCAGGCCCTCTGGATGGCAGGGAAAGACTTTTGAGAAGGTCTTTCTGGATGGCATCTCTTCCCTTTAGAGTATCAGCCACACCAGTCAGCTTGGAGTCATCTGGAAACTTTCTCTGGGTGCACTCAAACTCACCCATGTCTCCAATAAAGATGTTAAATAATATTAGTCCCTGTACAGATCCCTAAGGGATAACATTTCTCACTGGTATATCTTCAAATTTTAGAATCCTTTCTGAGTAGTGAGTATAAGAACTGCAAATGGAATGAAAAATACTAAATGTAACAAACCAACACAGCAGGATCAATATGTTTTGGGTTTTGTTTTCTTTTTCTTAGTATTTTCCTAATAACTTTCTATCTGGTTTTGAACACTGCTAAACACTGAGCCAGCATTTTCAGACAGCTGGTCTAGATATCAACACCTGAGATCTTAGTTTAAGAATATCACCTTTTGCTTTTTTTTATTGCTTTTTTTTTCCTCGTTTCATTACACTATAATTCACTATCTTTAGCCTTTTCTGAAACTTTTGTCAATCATTTCTCCTCTTGATTTCTCCTCTCTTTAAAACTTGGTAATATCAACCAACTGTAACCTCACTATTTGCTCTTGTTTTTAAGTCATCTATGGATATACTGAACAGTACCAGCAGGAACTTCCATTTTCAGTGGGAGGTGGTAGCTCAGGACCACTCTGTACTATGAAAACTAACCATTTATTACTCCTCTGATTTTCTGTACTTAACCATGTTAGAATATTCCCCCTAATTCATGTGACTTGTTTCTGTAACAGTGACTGACAAAGGAAATCCATATAGTCTGTGATCCTTTTTATTAAGGATCTCTCTTTTGGATGTCATCTTATTTCTGGCTTAAATACTTTCTTTGTCTTTCTAATGTCTCTTCATAAGTAGTATGCATTTCCTTTGAATGTCCTAATTGTTGTTTAACTATTTAATAGATTTTAAATGTCACATAAAAGCATTTTACCCTGTGATTCTCCCCTGTATCTTCTTTTTAACAAGAAACACCATTTTGTCAAGCTTATGATGCCTTCTTTTTGACATTAAATAGTATGGTAGCAGATTGGGTCACAGGATACTTGCTATGACAACAAATATGCTGGAGCTAAGCACTTCATTAAAAACTTTTGAGTAAAAAATTTTGGATGCTACTCAGGAGCATGGGAAGGATGAGGAGGATGGGAAGAAGAGATGAAGAAAGAGAGGAAAGAAGAATATATCTATCCTGGAAATTCGTCTTTTCCACAATTCCTAAAGAATCTAGAAGCTTCCTCACTTCTCTAGTGTTTATCCTGAAAGTCTCAGCATGGAATCACTCCCTTTCTCTTGCTTCCTTCTTAATATTTTGAGGGCTATTATCCTGGAGTTGAGTTGCTCAACTAAAGAAAACGTGGAAAAAACTCTGTGCCACTCTGAAGGACCCAACTCTGGACCCCACAACCTGCCCAGGGGATTTTCTCAGTAGAGGTTTCTGTAATGTGACAGTAGAAAACCAGAAAGTACAGCCTTAGACCATGAAAGTTTGATGACACCGAATAATCCCTGGGGAACAGCAATTTTCTCAGTCCTTTAGGTAAGACTGTGCCAAGTGTGCAGAGGGACTTTTCTGTGATACATGAAGAGAGTCAAATGTGCTACTGAGACAGATGGCTTCTGCAAAGTGAGTCTCCCCAAAGTGTGTACTATTACAAGGTGAAATAAACCCAGAGTCCTCTAATGTAAGTGAAAAACTGAAGGTTGAGTGCTGCATGGTAAACACCAGTAAAATACGGTGTTTTCAAACAGCAGGTCTGGGTGGAATTTTAACTACAAATATTTTTGCAGTTCTGAAGGAGAAACACTTTCCAATTTAGCAAAGGATCTGAATGAAGGGAACAACTGTGGCAAAACAGAGTGTGAACATACTAGATTCTGCCAAAAACGAAATCCTTGAGGGGAAAGGAGGATGAAGGTGAACTCTCAGAGTTCTATTGGATTAGTTCCAGTGTAGTACTGCATATTGAAATGAACAGCAGCGAGGCTTGAAACAATTTCTGGTAAGGAATCTGGATTTCTTTTCTCAGTCCCACAGTGCTACAGATTATATATGGGTTTTACATCATATTCATTAGCTTCACTTCTCTAACTAACCATTTGGGTCCCACAATAATTGCAAACTTTCACTTAACTCTCTTTGAACGGTTGTGTAAAAACTCATTATTATATTCACTTTATAGAGCCTGGAACCCTCAACAAGTAAACAAGAGTAAGAACTTCATCAATTTATGGCATTACAACAGTTGACTCAAAAGAATATGTCAACAAATGGAAATGAAAGAGAGAAGCAGAGGCTGTGGAGAAGGTTAGGAGAAATGTTGCTCCTCTATCTGACAGCTTTTAGAGGGTGGTAGAGCTGATGATAGACTGAGAAACCCACCCCTTCTTTGGAATTGTCATTATTTTCTCATCCCTGTGATGATAAGTACCTGCAAACCACTGCAAAACAGAATTAGCCTCAGTGTAAGATAGAACTAGAAATCCAATTCAGCTTTTAAATCAATGAAGAAACCTTGCCAGATATCTTTAGCTCCAAACTTGATTTCTTTGTCAGGAGGAAAATCCAAGTCCAATGAACTGTGTGAGGAAAATAAAAAATAGTGCTGATCCATGTGAGAGAGCTATTTCCTTTAATAAAACACATTTTAAATTTGTATCTGTTCACAGGAATATAAAATACCAGTTGGTAAAAAAATAATTATAATGAGAGACACGCTAATTGAATAGCTATATTAAGAAACTAAAACCATGAATCTACCTAATGCATTTCCATTCATCAGCTGCTCAATTTCCTCTGTCTCTCAAAACAGGATATGAAAATATTCTCTTGCTATTATAGCTTACATAACATGTTGGAATATTTAGAAAATATCTTTTATCTGACATCACAGCTTCTTTATCAAATGAGATCTCTTTTTATCATTAGAAAAACCTCAAAAACATAAACTAAGACTGAAGAGACTCTATCTATTAAAGAGCTACCACAAAGGTTAAAGAAGCTTTGTAAGACATGAATAAAAGCCTTTAAAACAGGCTCCTTAGCTATAGCTACGTTACTATTTTACAATCAAGTATGCCTATGGCTCATAGGCATAGGATATTGCCTATCCTTCAATCAAGGAGCCTATGGTTCTACCCTTGGCACTGCCACCTAACAAATTACCTCATTATCCCCCTCCCGAGTAAAGGAAAATTTAAATGACAGCTCAACATCTTATTGAAAGCTTAAAAAACCTAAAGCACAGTCCAGAACAGAATATCACATAGTTCTTCTTTGGGACTGAGAGCTGTGAGTTTAATCTACAGTTAATATAAGAACTTGTAATCCACCTAGAAAAGTATGGATTATGAGGGTCAGTGCAGTTAAACTGTTCTAAGGCAGTGTGTGCTAATCTATAAGGAGATATGCTAAGGAAAAGTGTTGGGAATGTGATACTTCTGCTCCTTTATGACTAGTAATACAATGTTTCTCCTTTATCAATGTTTTTTTTCCTTATAGAATCTTGTAATATTTCTTTTTACAAACAAATGCAAAGGATGTTTCTTGTAGAGCAGTTAATTATACTTGGACAAATATTTAGCTGTACTATGGAAAGCAGCTTAGCAAGTTATTTGAGATCTCAAAACTAGGACAGTTTCCATGCAGAACTTCTTTATTTCATCCTACAGAACTGTTAGTGTTTCAGGAAAGGGAGCTGTCTCCTGATACCTCTGACAGGGGATAAACATTTTCCTGCACACAGCAGGAAAAATAGTAAATTGATCAGGTAGGAAAAAAAATATGCTAACACGGGTATATGCCCATGATTTGTGTAAGTGCATTGCTGAGTCAGTTGGAGAATAACATTGCAATTACAGAACAAGTGAGACTAAAAACCCTGGTTGCTGCCATGTAAGTTTCCATCCAAACTGCCTAAGTTCAGTCATTAACAACTTTCAGGAGCTATCATCTACCAGATTTTACAGGTAGCTTTACTGTTCCACAGTAATTTGGGTTTTTAAAGTTTAAAGCTAAATAATCCAATTATTTTTGAAAACTGGAAAAGCAGAGGAATACCATCCCCATGGCAAATAATGATAACCATTCCTAATTTAGTTAAGAGCTCTAATGTCAACACTGTTACCCAACCATGAATGACATACCACGTTTGCATCTGGAAAAACACAACTCCCTTTCTTGTAGAGCAGGGAAGAGTCAAAATGTACTAGGCCAATGCTGCACATTTCATGCACCTTTACCAAAGGTGCCCAGAGCTCCCATCTGCCCTCTGTAATGAAAAAGAAGCTTGAACTATTTACCAAATCAACAAATGTTTTTTAATTCTTAGGAACTTCCAATTTGCCTTTTTTTTTTGCTGTGAGGAGGGAGTTGAAGTTCATGTTTAAGTCCCCAGTAAGTCCAGCTGACTGATAACAGGAGCTTTGTGAGACATCTTCGCCAACTTATTCTCCCCAACCTTGAAGATCTTGGAGTTGTTTTACCAGAAACTCTTGCCCCACCAGAGCTACATCACATTGCAGCTCTTTGCCTGGCCATGAGTCCCATACATTGAGAACCCAGCCCATGGGCTGACCCAATCCTGGCCTCTCCTTGGTCCATCATTCCCAGAGAAGTGCTCGATGCTGTGGGCTGGGACTGTTCTTGGCTGCCCCCAGCTGCCCTGCTCCCTGGCTGGGGACAGTGAGATGGTCTGGCTGGTGACACTCTGCCCTGTCTGCCTTGCAGAAAGTCTTGGCTCGCAGCTTCCCCTTCCCTTACAAAGCATCCCATCCTCCCTGCCTTCTGATAAACATTTTTTTATTTTATTTTACAGATTAAATATGTGTGAGTGAAAGCATTTTGAATAGAAACAAAAAGAGTGATAGCTCTACTTTAGCTGCCATTTTCCACCCCACTTGTGTTGGGCTGGATGCAGTCTTGACAGTCAAGTAGTCACAGATTAGTATCATTAAAAATGAGCAACTTACTGGGGCTACAGTTATGAACCTGCATTCTCTCCGCTACAGGAACTGGTGCCTTGACTTTGGAGGGAGCATATAAAGCTTCATAAACAATAAATCTTTGCAAATATACCCCAGAATGTACTTTTTTTGTCTATGTAATCGTTTCCTACTTTTATAGCCATCTATGGCATCAGTAATATCCAGCAATTGGACAGTATTCTAGTCTTATTTTTTTTTCTCTGAAGAATGTAAACTTTTTAACAAACCCAATCCAACCATGATTTCTGTTTTACTATGATTCCATTATCCCTATCATATTTCTATCTCATCTTTACAATATTTCAAAATCTTCTTTTTCCTTCTTTTTTTTTTTTTTTTTTTTTTTTTAACTAGCATGTTCACAGTGGTATAAAGATGATGAATCTTGACCTTGCAGAGGTATGGTCTAAGAATCCCTGGTAGTGATGTTAAGTCATAAGGTTTTTAAAACTTGCAAATCCATTTTTTAAAGAAATCCAAAAAGATGTGAGTTACTCAATGTATTATTTTGAAAGCTGATGTAAGGTTATAGATTATTCTAATTTGGGGTTTTTTTCCATTATATACTCGCAAGCACATCCATTCAACAAGTGTTGTTTTGTCTTTGAACATTTACTGAAATGAAAGAAAAAGAAAAAAAGTAACGTGAATTTAAAAATTAAAAAATATATGTGTTCATATGATGTGCATAATAAAACCATAATCTAAACTAATATTCAGACAATAACCAGGCACCGTTGGAGAGTTTCTGCAGATTCTAACACTACTTGTCTCTCAGACCTGAAGGATCGAAGTAGAAGCTTGGTATGTTTTGGAGGATGAGCACCAACTAGTTCATTTGAGATCCACTACAAAATTCTCCATATACTCCTAAAGTGAATCTCCTTTAGGGTATTTAATACATCTATAACAATTAAGGACTACTTCTTTGATGATGTCATCATTCTGCGATATAAAAATGGTATTCCCAAATGCACGGCTAGAGACTCAGAAATGTTCTATTTCCTGTACTCTGCTAGTGCCCCGTATTGATTTACTTATTTTAAATCAGAATAAATGAAAATCTTATAAATTAAATATCTTATAAATTGGAAGAAGTGATTAAATTACCTCATAGAGCCTCCTCCTTAAAAGAGTTTAGTTCTGTGGTTGCACTGCCAGAGACTGTATATGTTGGATTCCTTTTGTTAACTTACTTCAACACTGCCCACCCCCAACATTCTGCACCAAAAAAACCCTTCTGTGTTCAGTGAATCAACCATGTTTATAAATTATGCAGAAAATGTAGGCTTCTGGTTAAGCTGTTGGAATGACATCTCCAAACTATCACAAAATATATATGTGAGTATATACTTCATAGAAAATCCATACTGTATTTTGCATAGACATAGTTAACATCTGTTAGCACTAAGAAAGAGAGTTCACGACAGGACTTCAGTCAGGTACCTACACTTAGGTGACCCAAATCTGAGAGAGAGATTCTTGTTCAGAGAAAAGCTGTAATGGGCATAAATGCAAATTCGTGAGAAGTATTAGTGAAGTCAATAGTTTTTAAGAACATAATTAAAATCAAGCCTGTATGTGTTTTGTTTAATGGAGGTGAAATTCTCAAATTAAATATGCCTAAATGAGTAAATGGATAGGAGATTTTCCCTCTCTAAACCTCCGTTTCTCATGTAGAAAGAAAAGCTATCTTACTTTTGAATTCTTTCATTCAGTTTGTGACATCCACAGGGAACGTAGTGTCTCTAGAAGTGGAATTGAAGAGGGTCACTGCTGCCTGTGCCTCTGTATTTCTTTGTACTTTTTTTTTTACAGTCATGACTCCTGAACTTATCTAAACACTCTGGAATACAGGCTTTCATTTAAAAAATGGAAATCTTCCGTGCTTCACAGACATGGAGCAAAGTTTGAGTACATGTTCGAATTTATCTTGACAGTTTAGCAATAGGGCCACAAAAAAAGAAGAAGGAATTAAAATCTCTAAAACATCATTACTTTTAAATTAATCTGATGATAATTGAAGCTTCATTTACAGGTATTGAAATGTTGAAATAGACAATTCTGATCTCAGTAGTGGAATGGGACAAAATGTTCACTGGAATCAAACACTGCAAAAATTGCCATGTTAGCAAATGCACACTTTAATTGCACAAGCTCATCTACAGATGATTCTGCCCAGACTTTGTCTGGAAATATGCTTTGGCCCCAGTAGTTGAGATAATTGTCAAAAGAGTATCTAATGAATAAAAAGGACCTTGAGCACAGGGAAGGTTCTGACATTCCAAATGAGCACGAATGGTGGTCTCAAACTGGAAACAAACCTTTTCAAATATTCCTAGATCTAGACAGTCAACTGAAACAAGTCAGACATTGCAGGTACAGGATACTAATTTTTCTTTTCCTCTTATTTTTCTTTCTCATGTTATGAAGAAGCCTGTTCCCAAAGAATATAGATGTTTGGGATTTGCTTATGTCTATTTCCCTATTTTATGAGGAACCTAATGAACAGAATTACACAAAGCCTGGACACACTTTTGATTATGACTATTTGTTGTACAGAAAAGTCCCTGAAGACTCTTTCTCATGTACTGAAGGTTTGTCTAGGTCCTCATTTCTTCCAGATCCATTTGTCCATTGATAATTGCTTGTATTCTGTATAAACATGTGGTCTCTAAGACAGTTTCAAGTATTAAATAAACTATGTCTCAGCAGGTTAGCTACTTATAACTGAAGCTACTTGAAAACAATAGCAGTAGGAGAGCAATGTGAGATTATCATACACATTTGAGAATAGAATAAGAAGTCAAGGAAAATGAAATTCTCTCAGAGAAATAAATACTAGAAGAGTCCAATTATAGAACAAGCACATCTTATGTTCTGTTTCTTCCTCTAAACAAGAATAACAATGCTGCAGAAACAGGATTTTTTTATTTAAAAAACAAGTACTTTTCAATTATACCAAATTGAGGCTTGAGCAAGACAAGGGTGTCTTTTCCTCTTAATGCACATACTTCAGATTAGTACTAGTGAAGGTGAAAAAAAAGATCTTACCAAATACATGAAAAAGGAATATATCCTAACACCCATAACATGATAGATTTAACGAAAGCCATTCATTTGGCCAACTAGTAAGAAAGAAGCAGAATAATTCCTGATATTTTATTTGCTTAGCTCATGTCTAGCTAGTGATTCAAAATATGAGTCACTACCATCCTGGCAGCCAATCCATAGACCAAGTCAGGCCAAAGATTAAGAAAGAAAAGATGGCAAGCTGAAATGCTCTCCAGACATGCTAACTTCTCTCCACACAAATATCAAGGGAAATTCAGCAACTTGATCAAAGTAGTTAATGAAGTCTTAAAATAGAGTTAGGTAAGATGTAGCCAAGCAAAAAAAACCCCAAAATCCAATAGTGACAATACATTACTTATAGGACTCAACTGTATTGCATCTAGCACTTAATTTAGTTATTATCTATCAATAATAATATAGATAGGAATATCTGTATGATAGGAATACTCCAAAGGTTCTTTCTTTTAGGGGTCTTTCTGTACTTTTTATAGAAATGGTCAATTTTTTTATATGACCTTATGTCAGTCCTTTCTATGCTTGAAGCACAGTGATTCAATTTCTTTTAAAAATAGTTTGTCCTTTATCTGACTAGTAGTGGGCAAATATAAACTTTTTATTTTGCCAATTCTAATTGCATATTCATAGAATCATAGAATGGTAGGGGTTGGAAGGGATCACTAAAGATCATCTAGTCCAATCCCTCTGCAGAAGCAGATCCACCTAGATCAGGTCACACAGGAACATGTTAAGGCAGGTTTCAAAAGGAAACTCCACATCTTCCCTGGGCAGCCTGTGCCAGGGCTCCCTCACCCTCATGGCAAAATTAGTTTAAGTAGAACATCTTGTGTTTCAGTTTTTTTCCATTACCCCTAGTCTTATCACTGGACACTACAGAAAAAAAGCTATGCCCCAACTTCCTCGCATTCACCATTTAGATATTTGTAAATATTCATGAGATCCCCGCACAATCTCCTCTTCTCCAGGCTAAACAGTCCCAGTTCTCTCAGCCTTTCTTCATAAAGAAGATGCTCCAGTCCCCTGATCATCTTGATGGCCCTGCACTGGACTCTATAGGTTCCCTGTCGCTGTTGAGCTGGGGAGCCATAATTACAAACAGGACTCCAGATGAGATCTCACCAAGGTGGAGTAGAGGAGGAGAAGAATCTCCCTCAACCTGTTGGCCACACTCTTGATGCATCCCAGAATGCCATTGGCCTTCTTGGCCATGAGGGCACATTGCTGGCTCATGTTTAGTTTTCTGTCACCCAGGACTCCCAGATCTCTCTCCGCAGAGCTGCTCTCCAGAAGGTCAACCCCAGCCTGTACTGGTGCATGGGGTGGTTTCTCCTGAGGTGCAGGACTCTGCACTTGTCCTTGTAGTTGATATAATAATTTGTTATTCTGTCATTTAAAACCATATTTCTTCCTCTTGAATACTGGGAGCACTCTTAATTTGCAAAACATACTTGAGCTCATACATATGCTTTTGATAGGAGTACTCACCAAGACATTCCATCATCCTGATGGAAAGAAAACTGGAACAATGTTTTAAAAGAATTGCTTTTTCTCATGCAAAATAATCCAAGTCTAAACATAAGCATCAGTGAGGCAGAGAAAGCTGGATAATCAAAAGTTCTTTGACTTAAAATAATTACATTTCTTTCAAGTACAATACTTGGAAAAATAATTGTCAGTAATGCAAGCAGATACTGAGGCAAGAGGCATAAAAGTAGCTGCCTCTATCTACCCCAGCATTTCACAGAATCATAGAATCACACAGAGGCAATGTTACCCAACACTGAGAGTTCTGCAGGTTATTTCTGTTGGGAGGAGGAATGGGTGGATCTGGGTACCTTTGATGCTGTTGTGTTTATTTACAAATAGTGGAGACTAAGTCCTTTTTCTCTCAAAGCAGCAGGAAAGAAAAATCCAAAGGCAGTTTCCTTTCTTGCAGTTCCAACTCCCTTCTCAGCTCACCATTATTTAATAAATAGTTTCCTTTCATAGTAGAAAATTGAGAAAAGGTAAGTGTACTTCTCTGTCTGTATCTTGACCTCCTCGTTGTTTATTTTTGGTGAACTGTGGTACTTTTAGTAATTGTCTTCAATTTGTCACATCTATCTTCCTTCACCTCCTTTGTCATTATCTTACACTTGGGAAGATCCTGTAAACACAAGACCTAAGTTAGCAATAATATACTCACATTATTACAAACGGGAAATGATTTCTCAAAAAATTAGGGAAGGTAATTAAACATCCAAAGTTTGCTGGTAGCTAAATCACACCATTTCTATTGATGTCTGTTTCCTTGGGATCCATCTCAAAGAAGAAAATTGTTGGTCAGGACAACCTCAATAACAGACAACAATCACGTTCACCTAATTTCAGTGAATAGCACAATTGTACTACTGGTTTATTTTTTATTTGGGGCCCCTTTTCATGCTGAACAACATAGCTTCCTCTATGACAGTCAATATAAATAAGTGATACTGAATGTTAGAACTCTGAGAACATCACTCCACTCCTGAAGATCTGTCTGCCTGGCCTCAGGGCCAACTTAGATCATTGTGTATTGTCTAGTCTTGAAGAAAGGTGCTGGTGAAAGCTCTGCTCAAATGTCTCAGAGGAAACTTCTCCTAAACAGGTTTGCTAAGATGCCTCAGCGAGGAATCCATCTTCTTTCCCAGATCTGATTTTAATCTGAGGCTTGCACTCTGAGATGCTGCCAGAGCCATACTGCAGTGTTGTTATGGCCATATCTGCACTTTGCTACATACCTGCTGAACAAGATCTATACCTTGACCCATAGGCTGACCTCCAGACTTGACCCTAGAGCTGCCTCATGACAGGAACTTGCTTGGCATTGACTGGACAGTTGACTGAATTACTTACCACCACAATCCTCCTCCATTCAGTTGCAGGAATGCCCTGCTGCCCTGCTGTCCCTGAGGATGCTTCTCCATTCCTGGCCCCCAAGGAGCAGCTAGCCCACACTGAAGGCTCAGTAAAAGGCAAAAAAAACCATTGCCAAGGGAAATAAGCAGCTTAAAAACACCTGCACTGTTCAGGAAAGCACAGGTTGAAACAAGAGCCAGAACAAATATGGCAAAGTCTGGTAAGCAAAAAACCAGACAGGACTGTCTGTCCTGAAAATTATGGGTACTACAGTCTTTATTTTCAAGTGTGCCCAAAGATGCTACATACATTCCTCCCAACTAAGCCAAAAGACACTGTGCAAATTTTGCTAATTATGAAGCACATAATCAAGTGATGTATCAGGATTGATAGCAAAATGCCAAAAAAAAGAAAGTAAATATGATCTATGTTGCATCTCCTCCAAATGGATGGCATATTCATTTTTAATGCCATTTTAGTTTAAGATGCTTGGCTTAGTTCATTTAACAAGCCACAGATCTTAATGAAAAAAATATTCAACTGTCACCAATAAGAAGGATAATAATTAAAATTATTTCAACTGCATTATCATTAAAGGCCCCAGGTTAAATGAATTCACATCAGCTTCTAACGCAGTTACACACATCATAAATCCTCTGTTATCAACCAAAAACCATTTAAAAAATTAACTATGCCTTGTTCCAATAATGTTTCGTGAAAGCTTCAGGTTATGGGAAATACATTCTCAACCACCTTACTTTTTCATTGTGTTCATAGAGTAGAATCTATTCTTTTTGATCAAAGAGTGGTTTATAAACAGAAGTGCATAACAGAAGGAAAAATCCTGCAAGCACTCGGTAAATCCTTACTTAGCCTGTAAACTAGATGTATGTTGTATTCTATACCTTCTAAGTAAAATGTAGATCCATTTTTAGTATGTGATATCTTACTCTGCAAATAATTTAGATGAAATCACTTAAGAATACTCACACAGGAAAACGACACTCTTTGTGAATAAGTAACAGAGAATCTGATCACCATTGCATAAAAAAGGAATGATTTATGTTAATACACATTGTTAGCTTTCAGGAAGACTTTCAAGACAAAAAGAAAGATAAGGATGATAAAAAACCAGGACATACTAATTTGCTGATGAGCTGAAGTTTAAAGTTAGCTATATAGATCAAGATCAGTATATAATTTGGGCAAACTGAATGGCCACGAAGATTAAAGAGAAACCAATGAATAGTAGGTTAATAGTACAAGGTGCAGTGCTGTGTAGAGAGACAGCTCTGAGGATTTATTTGTAAACTGGGAGTGTATACTCGGAAATTGCAGATGAATTTCAGGGAAGAGTATGACACACAGGAAATATGATCACCAACATGATGAGACTGTGAAAAATGCAACTTTAAATCTAGAATGTATCCCTTCCAACAGAGAGAGAGAGAGAGAAAAGCATTAATAGTATAGTCCTCTGGAGATCCCATCAGGTAGATGATACACTTCAAGATATCTGTTTTCATGGAGATGAATTTAGATAAGCTAAACTCAGGGAAGATTAACCAGACTATTCTAGAGTATGGGAAACACAGAAGCATGGTTTGCTTATACAAGCAAGAAGAAAGCAGGGAGGGGGAGTAATTTTTTCTATAAATATTTTAATCAGGGAAAGAACAAGAGAGATACAGATCTTTTCATACTAAAGAGCTGCTTTGGTATAGGTATGAGTGGTCCATGATTACATTTTCTACAGATTAATTTATTTCCAAATAGCAAGCTGAAGTACTGAACAGGTTGTTTGGAGGCTTGAGAGAGAACATCTTCACCTTTTTTCAACCTCTCAGTTCCAGAAAAATCTTAATTGATGCATAACAGGAGATGGACTACTGAAGCTGATGACTCAGGAGCTGCTTTCCAATCTTGTGGTATCCAGAGTGGCCTGGAGGAGGTAATGAAGATTAACAAAAAACCTGAGGTGTTCTAGGAAGAGGTTGCTGGACACTAGGCTTAGTTCTCCTAATTTGTCTTGTATACCATATTGTTCTGAAATACTGGAGCCTTTACTGTTAATGGAATTATTTATTTGCACAGACAAGATATTTCCACTCAAAAAGAAAAGAAAGAGTAGGAGGAGAGCTGTTGTAACATTGTAAAATACTATTACTGGACATTTGTTGTAATGTCACCCTGTCATAGAGCCACGTCTGACCTGAATCATCTTCTGTCTTTATGATTTAAAATGAATACAGAATGGATTAGGGCAAAAAGGCAAAAGTGTTGTCCAAAGAAGTGAATGCTCTCAAATTCAAAGTGTTTGTCAAATTGGTGGAGCTTACTGAAAACAAGACTTTTTTTTCCCCAATAGCAGATATCAGTTGTGTTCAGCCTCCATCTTATAACACATAATTGCGATGTGTATTCAGTTCCTTACTAAACTTTCAGTTCCTTCTTGGTCCACTGAAACTCAGGATGGTTCTCACCACTGTGGGTAGTAAATATTTCTGTATATGCGTCTCTTTCAGGCATCTTCTCTGCTGGATTGCCAGTACCAGAGATTGAACCGAGCTTCTTCAATGTCTGATGTGACATTTTATTTGCACTAATGCCTCTCTGCACAGCATTTACATTTACAACTCTGGAAACTCAGTGCTGTTAGAAAGCTGGAGCTGAAGCAGTGCTTGTGAAGAAGTAAGTGACCAGGTCCTCTGGCGGCTTCAGTTATGGATTTTCTGAGGATGGCTGTTTAAAGGGAGTTGCTTCCTATCCAGATCCTCTTCAATGAGTAAGAGAATTGTTCTGGAAAATTGATAGATATTCAGTGCTTCTCTCTGCATCCTACATTGATAAAGTTCTGTTCACCATTACACTCCGAGCTTCTGGTCTAAGCTCACTTGATATCCAGTAACCATGTCACGTATCTCAAGCAACATGCCAAAGATTCTCCATACATTCCTCTGAGCTACAGATATCTTGCACATGACTACAACATTTCACACATAATAAAAGGCCAGCAACTACAATTTTTTGTTTCTATTGAGTTTGGGACAGGTATGTTCCCAACATGGATAATGAACCATACTGTAGTGTTTCATGAGGAAGTGCTTTCCAATCCCGTATCTGTGCTACCTTCTGTGGGACAGTTCCCAAAGGACATGCCAGTAAGGAAGGCCGAGCCTGATCTTCCTTTCAGGATCATATAGTACCTTCTGGCCTTACCGGATGTCTTCACACTGTGTGTTACAAGGGGAGTCTTTGCAAGTACCAGATATCCTGCATGACCTCAGTACATTTGGTAAGGCCACTCCAGACCCCAGGCTACACCCTAGTTTGAATTTAGTTTATATGTCTTCCTCTGTAAGGGAATTATCTCCCACTGTGCCTCAGCATCCACACCAACTCTGTTCTGCAGAACACTGCCACAAACTATGGCTCACAAGTTTAGGAGACAGTAGTAGAAACAGCAAATCTGCTACAACATCACAGTGCCAGTACATCACACTATACTCAGATAAGACCTTGTTGTTCTTCAGAAATTGAATAATCAAAAGCACATGACTTACCCTGGCTTTGATGATGCATTTTGTGATGGTCCCAAACACATTGGGAAGGCTCAGCATGAGCCCCTTTCCCTGATGACTCTCTGTCAAGCGCCTTTTACAGATGCTGAAAAGCACCAGTGAAGCCTACATTAGCCTGAAGATGGTACCATGTGCTGCTGTGCTCTAGACTCTGCTTTTCGCCAATTCCTGGGACTAGTTTCCTCTAAAGTAAAACCTTGGCATAGGTCTGGTGACTGGTGACTAACAAAAAACAGCAATGACAAAAATACACCAGATTTGTCTGTCATCATTCTGAGTACCTCTTCAAAACCCTCTCTCTTGTGCAACTCCAAAAATCTCCACACATCTGTAGTTCTATCATTACCATGCTCCAGGTTGTGCAACACATCAGTTTCATGATATAAATCAGCTATGTATGGCAGCCTGAAATGCAGCCTGCAAATTATTACAGACACTTAATATTAAAAAAATTAACTCCCTCTAAATTATTCTGATGTATGATGTGACATATGTCCACAGAGCATGACAGGAGGACCAAGAAGGCCAAACTTTTGCAGGACAGAAGCTGTCAGGGTCACGTAGAGGGTACTATTGTCGTATTGTCCTATGACAATACAGCCACTCTACACCAATTGCTAAATATTTTACCCTGGAACACTTTCAGTTATGTAGTCTTAGCCCGTGTTCCCATTTACACACTATCATAGCCGTTAATACCTGCACCAGCCAGTCTGTGACAAATTTCTTCCAGAGGCCTCTTCTATCCTTACAAATTCTTCTCTCCAGACTTCAATGGAACTTCCCCTACATATTTCTCTATGACCCATCATTTTTCTGTTTCCATAAGAATACTGCTACAGTCTGACTAAACCACGGTAAATTTCTCAGCCCTGACTTATCCATCAAACCTTTGTTATTTTAAAATATATTCATTTGTGCTTCCTTGGTCTGCCATCAGAACCCAATGCAAAGTAACACAGGCAGCTTCTCCTTACACCTGTATATCCCAAGGCTTACCATTCTAGTCATTTTCCAACCATTGCCACTCCTTCCTGTCTTCTTCTGTCAAGTGACCAGGTCCCAGTGCCATACGCTATGTTTTCACTCTATTTCCATCCCAATGTAAGGCTTGGGAATGCTCTCCTTTCTGTGAAAAGCTACAAGCCTGCCTTACCCTGTGTAACTGGCTGCTTTTTCCAAAGATATGGTAACCAGAGCATGGCCTGCCTAATCCTGAATGCCATTGTATCAAGAGAACCAACATATTTTAACTGTGAAAACTGATGGGTTTTTTCCTGCTTGTTGAAAATAAACTCTAAGGTTGAAGATAAACAGTCCAATGAGAAGGACAAACCTGAAAAAAAAGCACACATCTAAGAGAACTATGACATTTGGAAGCATAAATGAATGTACAAAGCATGTATGTGTGAAGAGTAACTGCCTTCTGGAAACAATATGCCTGAAGAAAAAACCCTCCCTGTAATATATAAGGAGAGGGTTACATTTCTATTGAGAATATTGTACGTTACTTAAAATCAATGGCTCTAAAACATTTTTTTCCCAGATCTGTTTTTCACTTCAGCCAGTTTCACTTAGGTCAAGTGCTGTCATGAAGCACTGACATTTCGAATATCTTCATTTACTAGAGTCACCAGGAATCTCTTAGTGCCCCTTCAGACTAAATATACAGATTAAACACCAGCTTGCAGCAGGTCATTTAAAGACAAACAAGGAACAGGAACACACTATTCTCAGAGTTTCTCCTAGTGTCCCAGTGCTGGTGTAATGCCTCAGAGGTTCACAGAGGATGTACGATTTGGATTGTGGCAAGGGCACAGGAGCCGTGGAGACCCTACTCCAAGTGATACTCAACCACTCTTCTGCAACTACCTGCCAGCTTTGCATCCCACCAGGGTGAGGTTTAGCATCATGCCCTGGATGAACACCATTTTGCTGCCTGCTGTTGGTCTTTGCTGGTTTAGTAATAGGTCTCTGTCAAATAGCAAATAGTTAACTATGTGCCTGTGGTGAGAGAGGGCATTCACATATATGCCTGTAGTTTGAGTAACTCCCTTGGTGTACACTTAGTTTAAAAGCCTGGAGGTCTTCCTCTTCCTTCCCCTCCTCCTTACTGATAGTAATGCTTTCCACACTCAAGAGTAGGCTAAACATTGCCATGGGCCATTTAGCAGATTTGCTGCTGAAGCCCTTCTGTAAAACCATTTAAGTGTGACAGGACTGCCTACCCCAGACACTAGTGGCCTCAGTGTCTCACATTTAAAGGAATTCTCCTTTGAGGGTCAGAAAGATCTGGGCATAGACTCAAAAACATTTTTCATGGAAAATTAAGAAAAACTAAACTCAAGGTCCAATTTTCATTTTTTTTTTTCCCTTTCAATTATACACATAAATCTGTGGAAACAGAAAATCTCTAAAGAATATTTGCATTTAAAAAATTATTCCAGTATTCCATGTCTGTAGTATTTCCCAGTGTTGTATTAATGTACAAATACATTGAATACCTTTCTTAAAACCATTACATTTCAGATAACTGTAAACAGACCCCATTGTGAATTACAACTAGGCCCATGGATTTTCTTGCTCTTTTTCCTTCAAAAACTTCTGTATATTATTTTTTCCTTCCTTTTCATTGTTGTTGGTCTAGTATGCTTTGGAGAGGCTTAGATAAACCTATTTATTTTAGTTTATTTCCCTGGATAAAGGGGTTAAACCAATTGTCTAAGGGATCCCATTTGACTAGCACCAGACATTATTCTAGATGTCTATAATTTAGGATTTTATGAAGTGATTGAGGAGCATAATGAGTATTCCTGCAGCAGTAAGGTGAAGTAGCTTTATATCTGAAAGTTACGACAAGCTTCAAGATGCAGAGAGGCATCATTCTCTCTTTTGATATACCATTTGCTGTTTTCACTTGATGATCTAAATTTAATATGAAAAATCTGTAACTCTTGAAAAAGAAAAACAGCCAAAGGGAAATAGTGTCTTTCAATACACAGCAGACAGAGTTGCTAAAGGTACAGCAGCACACTTTAACAAATAAAAGGTCATATGAGTTAATTAGTCTTTTTTCCTCTTCCATTTAATAAGAAACAAAGTTACCATGGAGACTGACTGAATAATGCATTCTATTTTGGTACAAAAATACCTTTTAGAAAGAATATATTTAGTGAGGAATTTTCAAGGCAGTGAGTGCTCCAAAAAAAAAAAGCCCAAACATCTGAAACCTTTACTTATTCTTCTTCTCTTCATTTGTGTGAGCATTAGTGGTTCTGTCTTTCTTGTCTCGTGGTCATCTGGGAAGATTTCTGTGTTCTCTTAATAGAATAAATATGTGTAAAGATCAATTTTGGCAAGGTAGCAGCTCTACCTATCATGAGATTCTGACTCAGCAGGACAACTTGTCTGCATATCTGATATTCCTGGTACCCCTGAACTCTTTGAATCTCCACTCAGCTGCCTTCTAAAGTCATAAATTGAATAAATTTATGGACCATAAATTACTTGTATCTAAATTGGTTTGAGTCTTGTATTAAAGAACCTAATCTGACACTAAGGCCTTCACGGGACAGAAGAAGACTCCTTTTGGAGCCCTCCATATTTCATTCTTGTTAGGGTGTTGAAACAAAACTGGGATAAAAGATTTGAAAAGGAGAAAACCTCCTGGTTTTTGTCTTAATTAAGAAGGCCTGACAGGTTTTCTACAAAGACAATATATTAATCTTAGAATCATAGAATCATAGAATTGTTTTGACTGGAAAAGACCTTTAAGATCATCGAGTCCAGCCTTTGTCCCAGCCCTATCAACCACTAGACCATTTTCCTAAGTGCAACATTCACCTGTCTCTTAAACACCTCTAAGTATGGTGACTCCATCACCTCCCTGGGCAGCCCATTCCAATGCCTGACAACCCTTTCAGGAAAGAAATTCCTCCTCCAGTCTGAGCCTCCCTGGCTCAACTTGAAGCCATTTTCCCTTGTTCTATTTCTTGTTACTAGGGAGTACAGATCAACCCCCACTTTGCTACAACTTCCTTTCAGGTAGTTGTAGAGAGTGATAAGGTCTCCCCTGAGACTTCTTTTCTCGAAGCTAAATAGCCCCAGACCCCTCAGTCATTCCTCACAAATGTGCTCCAAATCCTTTACTAGCTTGGTAGTCTGCCTCTGTATCCTCTCCAGCACCTCGGTGTCCTTCTAGTGGAGAAGGGCCCAAAACTGGACACAGTATTCGAGGTGTGGCCTCACCAAAACTGAGTACAGGGGAATGATCACCTCCCTTCTGCTGCTGACATCATTGTTCTTGATACAGGCCAGGATACCATTGACCTTCTTGGTCACCTGGGCACAAGGCTGGCTTGTGTTCAGCTGCTGTCAAACAACACTGCCAGGTACCTCTCTGCCTGGTAGCTTTCCAGCCACTCCTCCCCAGGCCTGTATTGCTGCTGGGGGTGGTTGTGGCCTAAGTGCAGGACCCAGCACTTGACCTTGTTGAAACTCATGGCATTGGCCTTGGCCTGGCAATCCAGCCTATCGAGATCTCTCTGTAAAGCTTCCCTACCCTCAAGCAGATCACTACTTCCACACAACTTGGTGTCATCTGCAAATTTACTGAGTACACTCTATCCTCTCATCCAGATCATGAATAAAGATGTTAAACAGGAGTGGCCCCAGTACTGACCCTGGGGAACACCACTTGTGTTCAGCCACCAGCTGGATTTAACTCCATTGACAATGACTCTTTGGACTTAAGCATCTAACCAGTTTTTTTACCCGAGAAAGTGTATGCCAATCCAAGCCAACAACAGTGAATTTATCTAAGAGAACACTGTGAAGAAGAGTCAAATGCCTTACTAAAGTCAAGGTAGACAACATTCACAGCCTTTCCTTCATCCATCATCCTTTCACAGGAGATGAGGTTTGTTAAACAGGACCTGCCCTTCATAAACCCATGCTAAATGGCCTGATCACCTGAGTGTCCTGCATGTGCTGCATAATAACTTAGAATGATATTCTCCATCAGCTTCCTGGGAACTGAAGTCAAACTGACAGACCTGTAATTTCCCAGATCCTTTCCAACCCTTCTTATATATGGGTATAATATTGGCTGACTTCCAGTCAGATGGGATCTCCTGAGTCAGACAGGATCTTGATAGATGGTGTGAAGTATGTTCTCGGGCACCATTCCCCTCTTCTCCAGAGCATGATTCAAAAGGGTTGCTGACTCTGTGTTCATCAATACAGACACATACAAGTTTCCACAAGTCGAAGTGATTTCCGTTATCATTTAAAATTGTTTTAATTTTTATGAAAATGAATTCATCTCATGGACTATTTTTAAACTAATATATAATATCTAAGACTTTTATTTTTAATATTCTAGCTTTATATTTCTCTGTAATATTTCATTCAGGTTATTGGATGATATGTTTTGTACCTGAAGGTGAAATCCCAAAACATTTTCTGATTTGTAATTAAGTTTCCCTTGAAAACAGATTCTTTGTATGAGCTTTCATATGAATACAACACAAATTTGCTTCTCCAGTCACATAAAAGTTAATGAAAATAGATAATAATAAAGAATTAAACTATATTTGCAAGTGCTTGAAATGTTACTGACTATTTCTCTCATTATTCACTCTTTTAGAATACTACTGTTTAGTGAAAATGGATTAATCTTACTCAAAATTGAGCCTATAAATTAATTATTAAATGCATACAGTAAGAACATTTTGAAGGAGAGTAATTATCTGTTCACTAAATTCAACACATAATGAAATGAAAATTGGTTAAGTATCCTAATAGGTGAAAAACACTCCATAATGCTAATGGTATTTTTTCTGGTTTTGTAATTTTTTTTTCAATACCTCCTTTCCCTTGCATCTAAAACAATTGAAAGAAATAACTGCATATACTTCAACTTAAATATTTATTGTAAATTTCATACCACTCTCAGCATTTCAATACACATCTAAGACATTGGCTGCAAAAGGGTTATTTTGAAATGTCTCACAAAGAGTCCTTATCTAGCAGACAAGAAGGCAAAAACATCTGGATGAGCCTCATTATGGTCTCCAAGCAGGTGGTAACTGTGTGGAACCAAGCATAATCTATCATAGGAAAGGCTTACTTGGGGCACTTGGTAGAAGTGAGCCCATTTAGAGAGGAAGTAATTTTTCTCAAATTTATTCCCTTAAGGACAAAAGGAAATATCAAATATTTAATGACTGTGCAGGAAAAATAAAATTGCCAACTTTAACTCAATTTCCAGAACTGATTGATGCTTTATTATTTCTGCGGCTACACAGATGACTAAGAACTTGATACATGCCCATTGTTTCTTATAGACATACAGAACAGCAAGAAAAATATTGGAAATATCACTGTCTGATAGATTTAGTGATTGACCAAAAGAATATTACAATGTATTTCTCTAGCACACAAAGCAAAAAGACACTTTCAATACCACACACTGGGGTTATCATTAATAGCAGTAAGGTGAAATTCAAAGAATGTGTTCATAACATACACTTTTAAAAAAAATATATACTTTTCATTTTTTTTTCAGAGTGAAGTTGTAGCATAAGGCTGCTCTTACTGTTTTGTTGATTTGTGTTTGATGTCTATAGAAACTGGATGTAAACTTATTTTGCAGTAAAGTAGTAAATTACTAACGTACAAGATCTTAAACCAGTTTAAAATACAAATGTATAACACAACTTAAAATTAGGAACCAAAAGCATAAAAAAGAGTAAAATTAGATACCCATACAAGAGATGGCTAGCAGTGTAACTAAAGCATAAAATCACATTTCCTTTCCACCAATCGTGTTCTACCAAGAATATAGGAGAGAACCTCTTGAGTAGAAGCCATATTATCTAATTTAAGAAGTCTGAAAGTGAGATGTCAAACTTGTCCTGATCCCTGTAGGATACTTTAAGATCAGGAGAGGAAAATGAGCAACATCAAATAAGGAATAACGGGCTTTTTCTTGTACTCTGATCAAAGGACAACGTAATTTCTTTTTCTCCACTGATAAATAAAAGAGCCTAAATTGACCAGATTTTTTAATTTTTAGGTCCTCAAGCTAAGGATGATTCATCCCTCTTGTTTCTTGTGAAAACACACTTTCTTTTGAAAGTATTTTCCAATTTAATTACAAGAAGTTCTATGAAGGAGGAAGAGTGGCATTTGTTTCATTAATACCTGGAAGAGACTTCTATATCCCATAGTGTTTGCATATTGAATTATAGTCAATGTTCTGGGAATGGTTCCTCTATGTTATTTATGTTGCTTACCCTGAACAGAGCTTTTCATTAGTATATTGGTGATTGTGCACTGGATGCAATGTGTAGATACAATTTCTTTCCTGTAGAAATACAGATAATTTAGTTATATGCTTATAGCCAGAAACTCTATGGGAAACTGCAGCAAGACTGTGGATTTGTGCAAAAAGCATCACTCAAATACTTGCATTCATTTTATATGTGCCTTGGTATCAACTAACAACAGAAGCGGCACTGTTGAACAGTTGTACAAGGTAATTCTTATATGAAGTTCAAAGATGTTTCACTGCACTTTGCAATCAGATCCATATCTATGAGAACTATTTCCAAGAAATATTGTTTCCACTGATATAAAATAATTGCATCAGATCTGCTGCATGTTCTTTATGAAAATGTTGACATCATCATCAGACAATTGGACTTTAATTTTCATATAAGCAAAGTCCTTAGGTTCTATGATGAAGCTGAACCTGCTTTTGTCAGGATTCACTTTTCACAAATCATTTTACAATGCCACTTTGAAAATCTTTGGCTGAATCACTTAGTGCTGATTCTTTTGTCAGAGAAATAGGTGTTCCTTAACTACATTAGTGCAAGCCATCCTGTGAGAATGTCTTCAATGACTTCATTTTTCTCTTTGTTTTTTAATCCCAAAAGAACTGGCAGACATATGGCTCTCTGAGGTACCCAGTAATTGCACACCACAGATATTTTTAATTTTGCTTCTATGAACACATTTGTTTTGCTCTAATCTCTGTCTTCTTTTACAGTGTCACTGGAACCCCTCCTATTAAGATTTGCTGAAGAAAGAAGATAATGGTTGGACCTCCCATGCCTGCACTACTGATCCTCCTACATGTAATATTTTTCTTTTCTTCTTCACAGTAAACAACTTCATTACTCTGTGGATGAAGCAGGGATGTGCCAAGACATGCAGCTCAAACTGTTAATTTTTAATGATGTGATTCTTCAAGTGGGAACAGCAGCCTGAGAACACAGGATTTGGTTTTTTTCAATATTTTAATATAGATTTTATAATTTTTAGTAATTTAAGGAATACAACTGTGTCTGTGTCCATCATATTAGTGTAATGGAAAATATGAAGTAAGAAAGGTATTTTCTTCATCAGCATTTGATGAACAATCTCAGCAAGTCTGTCATGGGTAGCAATGTGCTTTGTTCAGGCAAAGTTGGAATTAGCTGAGATTCTTTGATAAAGCAACAATAATTCATAGGTGGGCATGTATCTATGCATCTGAGATGCATACTTACAGGAATGACACTTTATGATATTTTAAGGATTTTGTATAACAGGTGGGGAAGAATACCTTATTCCAATGGTTTGTCCCTTACATTCAAACTGTAGTTTATAGACAGAAGTGAATAAAAGCAACAACTTCAAAATAACAAAAGAGATGTGGTTTTGACAGAAATAAAAATTCTAAAGAAACATGAACTCACAGAGCTGATGCAGTTCAAAAATCTTTGCCATTTTTATATTAGGACCGGATTTTGTCACAGCACTTAAATTCTCTGAAGGTCTGACTAGATTATTCCACTGTATTGCTGGAGGAGACATGGGTGGGAATTTTGCCACAGCAACAGTCACATCGTACTTCTTTCATACTGTCTCCAAAACCCAGGATCAAGTTTCCAAACTGCTCTTTTAAATAGCTTAAATTCAGTTCAAGTTCAGACTCCCTTCAAATTCCACCTGTCCTTGTGGCTTGGCATGAGACACTGTTCCTAGGAAAGGACCTAGCATCCCTTTGAGAAAGGACCCAAATAATTTGTTCCACCAGACACCCTCATTGCAAGATTTCTTCCAAGAACGCCATATATATAACCTCCTACTACTAGTATCATTAAATTACCACTAATAACTACACTATAGCCTATAGTATGATTAATAACTGCTTAATTAATATGAATTAATTTGGGCTTGAGGCTGAGCTGTGACAGTGAATACATAGTCATTCTTTCTTGTAAAATATCAGTGACGTTTTTCCAGTCTTCATAGCCACATGTGCAGAACAGAACCCCAGACCAGTGAAAAATGGAACATGCATTTAACTAAAATCATTAACAACTTCATCACTGAGCCTTTTAGAGATTAATTTACAGTATTCCTTTTCACTTGTGTGTCATTCTGCTTAGTCTAGAACATAATCACTTACTCTTTTCTGTGTCCTAATTTCTAATTTGAATTGTTTTTTAATTTTATTTCAAGTTGATTCTGTTTTACAACAAATTTTTCAGCACTGATTGAATCAATTGTAGACTTTAAAAGCTGGTTTTTATAAAGTGTGTCCTCACTGGAAGGAGGACTTCATAAAAACAAAAAAAATGCCCATAGGATAAAGTGTTTCAAAAATTGACTAGGAAATGGAAAAAATGGGTCAGAAGTGAACCACTATATCCTAAGTGGAAACAAATAATTACCTCTTTGACGGTACAAAGCAAAAAAAGAGTGAATTCCACAATTCCTACCTGAACTCAAGACTGAGAAATAGGACATTTTTTCAGATTGAATTACAGCCCTTTTAGGTTTTGAACTTTTAGTCAAACTCACTTTACTCTCTAAGTACCAATGGAGAGATTCAAACATATGTCACTTCCTCATGAAAGGAAAAGGCACCATTAGAAATTTGGCAAATACAGCATGTTTCATTTAGTGTTCAAATGACAGCATAAAATGTCAATACAGCATGTTGAAGCAAAGATATAAAATACTCAGCAGCTTTATACATTTAGAAAAAAAAATAAATGAAATATTGGCAGCCTGAGAAGGAAACCCATTGAACAGGAAGAGAAGAAGCTGCAGTGCCCTTTAAAATGTCTCTTGCTCTGGAGCTCTAAGGGAGGAGGATCCACACTGTAGTTAAGATGCAATCATATTATAAAACTTATATATGATGTTTATTTGCTTATGCTCCTTATGTTCTGCCAAAAAAAATGTTTGAAATCTCATTAGTATAAGTCAGTTTAGTGTAAGGATCTTACCTGCCAATATTTCTTGACAACTGTTTTCTATGAGTAAACCACAGAAATTTGAGAGTTGTTGAAGAAATTTCTCAGAGAAAGATAATTCAACAAAATCGAAGGTTCTCCAATTAACAATTGGCAACTCCAGATAGTAGTACACAGTTTGGTAGTTATAGATGTATGTAAATGATTTTGGCTTGACTTTGACAAAGACAAATGTTAAGTGTTTCCTCTTTTTTGTTTAATTGCCACTTCCATACACTTTTGTTTGATGAAAAAAAATTCATTTTTTAAAGTGTCTGTATATTGTATTTGGCAATCTGTTTGTGTCTATGCATCAGTGTCAGATTAAGCCACTGTGGTCTTGAATAGGGACCTTATTTTCAGTCCGTGGGAATTTCTCAGGCCTAACAGCAATTGTTCACAGTACAAGCATCAGGGCCCCAACACCAAGAAAACCCAGGGACAAGGTGCATCCTAACACAGTAAATCCATTTATTAAACACTATTGTTTGCAGTCTTCAGAAGAAATTTCCAGAAATCTGCTGTCACTAATTCTGTAATGATGCAAATTGTTTCTTCTGAGGATAAAAACACAGGCTTATATGGTCTTTTTTTCTTTAGCACATTCCCTTTTTGCTAAAGGATGTGTTTGGAACACTTCTTCCATAGCTGTCAGTATTAAGTGTTTAAAACTTTGGCTCTATATTTGCACAGTATGCAGAGAATGTCTACTACATTGTAACTCAAGCTTTCTATATTATCTCTGAAAGCAATCACATGCAGTTCCAGTTCTTTTACAGTAAGCTCAAAATTGCTGTTTTCATGTGCCAAACATGGCAGTTGGCAGTTCATATCTGAGCACTTGCAATTATATGGTCTTGGACATTGGGCTGCGCCCAGTGTGTAGAGGCAGGAGAGGGCACAACCTTCTGGAAACATAAGTACAGTAACTGCACAACATTCCCCAGCCTGCTACCTATCTCCAACTGCATGCCCTGCCTCGCAAACACTTAATGTAGTGCAATATGCAGAATGTTGCCAGTGAGGTGGGCATGGTAAGAGACCAGTCTTACTCTATGCACACTATGGCAATTCAGATACAACAAGAAAAAAACGGGTATCCTGCAGAGATACAATTCTACTTCCTCAGTGCATACCTACATTTGTTCAAATCGGTGGGTTTTTTTCTGTTTGCAAGTTTTATGTAGCTATGAAGCCACAGATACTTGAAGTGATAGTAGAGAACCCAAACCTGTATGCTACTACAAAGTTTTATCTTTATCTTATATCTTTTCTTATATCTTTATATTCTTATTGATTTACATCCTTACATCAGAAAACTATTACATAGTTGACCTATGGACTGGTATGCTGGGAGTAGCTTGACAGAGTTGTATTGCTACATCAGGCAGAGAAATTCATGTTTGAACATAGCTCGGGAAAAGTTTTCTGTACAGTAAATGGAAGATTACTGTACAAGAGAGACAAACATAACTCCGAATGGTTAGGCTAAAAGCGATCAGAGTAATCCTTATATCTTTTCCTTTAAAAAAGCAACATAATTTACATTATTCTCTTGTCTATTGAAAGGAAGTAACTAGGTCGTTGAATCATATTTAACTAGATGTTGACAATCACCAGTAGTTTGTACAGCTATCAAGAATGGGACTGTGATTCCCAGACCAGACAGAACATTGGTACTAGTGTTTCTAGTACAGTTCTTACCTTATCTTATTACAATGTTCTGATAATGGATTTTCTGTGTTACTGAGTGGAACTTAACAAATTGATGTAAAGCCCAAAAACTGTTCGCTGTGTGGAGTTCAGGCCAGACTGTATTTAAAATTCATGAACCATGCCCTTGTGGCCTTGTGCCCTTGTTACCAAGAAGGCAAATGGCATTCTGGGATGCATCAAGAAGAGTGTGGCCAGTAGGTCAAGGGAGTTTCTGCTCCCTCTCTACTCTGCCCTGATGAGGCCTCATCTGGAGTCTTGTGTCCTGTTTTGGCTTCCCAGCTCAAGAGCGACAGAGAACTTCTGGAGAGAGTCCAGCACAGGGCCACCAAGATGACTGGGGGACTGGAACATCTTCCTTATGGAAGCCATGCTCCTTAAGGCTGCAGGAGCTGGGGCTGTTTAGTCTGGAGATAAGGATACTGTGGGGGGACCTCAGTAATATTTACAAATATCTAAATGGTAGGTGTCAAGAGGTTGGGGCATCCCTTTTTTTTGTTGTATCTAGTAACAGGACAAGGGGTAAGGGAGTGAAACTGGAACACAAAAAGTACCATTTAAACATTAGAAGAAACTATTTTACTATGAAGGTGATGGAACATTGGCACAGGCTGCCCGAGAAGGTTGTGGAGTCTCCTTCCTTGGAGGTCTTCAAGACCCACCTGGAAGTGTTCCTATGTGACCTGATCTAGATAAATCTGCTTGAGCAGGGGGGTTTAGATGATCTCTAAAGATCTCTTCCAACCCCTACAATTCTATGGTTCTATGATCTGCTTAGTCCCAAAGTTTCCCAAAGAAAATACCTCAGATAATGTGGAACATACTTTCCACAACATTTAAGACCACATAGTAGAGAGATGCTCTTTTCTCGGCAAGGGAAAAAGGGATGAAAGACACAGATATTTGTTATGAAAAGATTGGTTGTAATAAATAATCAAATAAAGTAGAGAAACAAGGAAAATCAAGAAGTCATTTGCTTTATTTTGGAGAAGGAGTAATTTTGCTCTCTTTGTGGGTGGACACGGTTTTTACATGCTAATGATAATGTATAGTTAGAAAAGAATACCTAGAGAATCCTGGGGTAGAAAACTGTCTGGATGTCCAGGCCCAGAGAGTGGTGATGAATTAATCCAGTTGGCTGCCAGTCACCAGTAGTGTTCCCCAGGGCTCAGTGTTTTGGCCTATTCTGTTTAATATCTTTATCCATGATCTGGATGAGAGGATCAAGTACACCCTCAGTCAGATTGTAGATGATATCAAGTTGATATCAAGTGCGTAGACCTGCTTCAGGGGAGGAAGGCTTTTTAGAGGGACTTGGACAGGCTGGAGCAATGGGAAAAGGCCAATTGTGTGAGGTTCAACAAGGACAAGTGCCGGATTCTGCACTTAGGCCACAACGACCCCATGTAACTCTGCAGACTCAGGGTAGAGTGGCTGTAAAGCTACTTGGAGGAAAAAGACCTGGAGGTCTTAATTGACTGCCGGCTGAATATGAGCCAGCAGTGTGCTCCAGTGGCCAAGAAGGCCAACGACATCTGGCTTGTATCAGAAATAGTGTGACCAGCAGGACCAGGGAAGCGATTGTCCCCTTTTACTCAGCACTGGTGAGGTTGCACCTTGGATACCGTGTTCAGTTTTGGGCCTCTCACTACAAGAGGGATATTGAGGTGCAGAGGCATTTCCAGAGATGGGTAACAAAGCTGATGAAGGGTCTGGAGCACAAGTTTTACGAAGAGCAGCTGAGGAAGCTGGAGTTTTTTAATCTGGAGAGAGGAAACTGAGGGGAGACGTGATCACTCTCTATAACTATTTGAAAAGAGGTTACATGAGGTAGGGGGTCACTTCTCTCCAGCAATGAATGATAGGACAAGCAAATATGGCCTCAAGTTTCACCACAGGAGGTTTAGATTGGAGATTAGAACTTTTTTGCTAGGAAGCTGGCCAGGGAAATGCTAGTTTCCTAATTCCTGGAGCTATTTGAAAGATGTGTAGATGAGGTGCTCGGGGACGTGGTTTAGTGGTGGGCTTGGCAGTGTGAGGTTAGTGGTTGGACTTCATAATCTTAAAGGTCTTTTCAAACTGAAATGATTATATGATTCTAAAAGATCTGTGAAGCCTGTCATTACTGATTATCTTCTCAAAAAAAGCAGGCAGCTATTGTATTCAGAAGCAAGCAATGAACTTTAAGTTTCCTATATTTTCTATTTTTATGCATGGAGGAAATAGAGAAGTAGTAAAATGCAGCTATGAGCTTTAACTAGAAACGGTGAGTGGTAAAAGAGTCTCTTCATTCTGTACCTATGTAAAACTTGTAAAAACAGTTTTACTGCCTGTCTTGGTGAATTTTTCTTCACAAAATTTTACCAACTGATCAGTACTCATTTTCAAGCTAAAGTGCTTGTTAAAATTCAAATGAATGGATACAACTTATTCAGCTACTAAAGCTGAACTAAAGAAATAACTCCGCTTCTTTCTTCTGCCAACTTCATTATTAAATTTAAGTAGTTATGTTTATTTGGTGACTTGATAATTTGATGCCTTTGATTTATTGATTCAATTTCCATTATTACTTTGATTAAATCCTTGTATTACTCTGTTGTTAATTAATCTCAGACAGTAATAGTAGCTTTAATCGGTGATGTGTACGTTTAATTCTAGGTGGGTTTATCCACTTAATAAAATTCATTAAAATAATCTGTTTTGATATATTCTTTTTGCCTGCAACATGAGCTAATTCCTATAAAACAAAGACATTCAAATGAAGTATTTGAAAACCATTTGGTTTTCTGTCTGAATTCATACCTTTGTCTCTTACAGTTGATATCACATGCATATTGTTTCACATCTCAGAGACCCTATTGAAACAGAAAAGAAGGCCACAGGACTATCAATTAGATCAAAGAAGGGAAATAAATACTCTTAAAGAAAGAAAATATACCATAGAATCATAGAATTGTTTGGTTGGAAAAGACCTTTCAAATCATCGGGTCCAACTGCTAATCTGGTGTTGCCAAGCCAAGCCCACTAGCGCAGATTACTCATTTAGACTGTGCCATTAGTGAAGGCAGGTTTATTTTACAACAGCTAGTGTTGAAGATAGCTTAAAGGCATTAGCAAGAAAGGAATATTAGATCTAACTTAGATTCTAATGCAGTCCCATGTTTCTATTGTGCTGAAAACAGTATTTTACCCGATACACTTACATAGGGAAGAATACAGTAACGATACAGCTATTTCTGGAAAATCAACGATATTCTACAAGTTAGAATAAGACATTTAAAAAGATATAAGTTATCAGTTTGACAAATAATATTTACTTACAAATACAGTTTGGTCTTACAAAATTATGAATTTATAACTACTAACATGCTGCAGCTGATGTTATTTACAGTCAGTCTTTCTTAGGTCCCAGAAAGTCTCTACATGTTTCAAAAGAAAATTTTTTAATACTCCTTATATAGACCAGGTTTCCAGTTGACTGACAGATGTAACTACATATAGAACAGTCACTAATTCTCACTCTACCAGTCCAAAGAGCTCTCAATGCCAAGAAAATTATTGACATTAGCAGCTCTCATTTCTGTTTGTAAAACAATTCAGAGCTGCAGACAGCAATGACTGGAGGAACAAGTTTTATATATTTGTGGTACATGCAAATATGTGTATACAGTGACATTGGTGAAACTCTTTTTCATGGGAGGATGTGCAATCCACAGTCATTGCCATGTAAAAAAAAACCTTTCATGTTTCTTATTTCCACTTCATCTCTAGATGTTTTGAAGCTTATTCACCAACATATAGCTCTTCATCAACCGCAGTACTAAAGGTGGCAAAGAGGATCCAATGTGATACTTCTACTTCAATTCCATTTTTGTAGTGGGGCTTTTGGGCAACCGACAGTGCAGTTAATGTTATATAAGAGGAAGAGAGTATTTTTTTGTAGTAATCCATTCTGATTAATATACTTATGAAAGGAATACAGAATGTTGATGAACTGAATTCAGGTAAGTCTAAATGAATACCCTAACCTAATGAGATTACAATTCCAGACATAAATGCTTATTGGGAAAAAGAAGAATTCTTACCACAAATATTCATGTTACTTTTTAAGCTATATGTCAGAAATATTTCTATAACTTATAATTTTGGGTCATGTTGAAATAGACTGCTAAAGTTTCATTCAGATCTGTTTTCAAAATTGTAAGATCTTTGCTCCTCCTCACCAGGCACAAAATAGGGAGCAATTTTAATATCACACAAAGCTTTAAAAATTCATGTAAAGAATTAAAATTCTTTTCATTCACAAATCAAAAATGCTGGGTGCATGTTTAGGTGCATTTTCCCCCATATTGCTGCTACTTTGAGAAGTGGAATTTTTATGCAGTCCTTACTGTGATTGCATAGGCTCCCCATCAGGACTAGAAAGGGATAAAAGGGCCACCCACTGAGAAGAGGCACCACATCTGTGAAGCCTAGTTAGTTTAAGGAGCAATTATAGCAGCTGACTGGAAAGAAGAAAAAAAAATCAGAAACTGCCTCCTACCATGGGAACAGTGGCACCTTGCTCTCCCTTTCTGGAAAAAGGTGGGAATTGGGAGCCTTGTCTGCCTTGTGAGAGGCATTACTCAAACGTATTGATTTGGAAAATGCTTAAAATGGACTCCCCTGAGTGAGAAGACACATAAGGTTGCTTTGCCAAACCTTCACCACATTATGCATAACAGGCTTTTAATATCTGGAGACTTCAGAATATTATCTGTGATATTATCTTTTTCAAATATTAAGTACTTCTTTTGGACAAACAAATTATTACTTGTATTAATAGCTCTCATTATTACCTTATATGCAAAAAGGACCATCAATCTGATTACTGAACAATCCACACTGATGAAGTCAAAGTGAAACCCCAAATCCACACTTTGTGTGTTTTTCTTGCAATAAAACACTTTAAATCTTTACAATCTCTTCTGCTTTACTTGAGATAGTATTTTTAAAATATGAATGATGAAAAAAACAACGACCAGCATTTTAGATCATGATAAATGTTTTGTACCTACCTCTGTTAGAATGTTTGTCTACCCATTGAACGATTCAACTCTAAGTTCTCACAATATACAAATAACTTCATGTAGGGTGAATATCCATACCAGCATTGAGTTCTTTCCAAGCACTTGAATGCATTAGACTGTACATAAAACCTAAAATAGACTTCTGTGTATGGTTTCTTCAATAGGTTACTCTAAGACCTTGGTTGTATATAAAGAAAGAAAAAATCTCTTCAAGATACTCCTTATTGCTCCTCAGACAAATGCTAAGAAATTTTAATCTCAGGGTATCAAGCTAGCCCTTAGGAGATGATGATTCATAGCCAATCAAAAATATTTAATTAACAGATGCTGTTCAGTACTTTAGAGGACTGACGTACTCAGGAGATATGCACTATCTCCAGTTTTATTTTCACATTAGACATTTCTTAAAGGAAGAAAAGTTTCTCCACTAAAGCATTCTTAAAAATGGAAGTAATCTATAGGCATGCTATTTAAGTCTTCCACTGTCTTCTCATTCATTACTAAGAACTCTCTGGATCTGTAACCATGATTTAAAAGTACCTACTTGCTGATGGAATGTAGACAAATATCTATCATCCTCAAGCACTAAAAATATCTAAATAAATAACGGTATCCATCACCTGTAATTTATAGTGTTTCAGTTTTCAAAAATCTGCGCAGATACCAGTCCATTGTAATATGAAATCATTTGCTATGTACTGCTGCTTTATTAGATCCTAATCCTCATTCTTGCTCAGTCGGTAGAAAACATATTGCAAAAATATCACTTTTTCCAAACAGCATAGAATGCTTGTTTTCTGTATTGGCACTTTTTTTTTAATAGTAGTCAAATAAAAAGACTGTTCAGTGTCTTGAATCATGGAATTGTGTAATTGTTTTAGTTGGAAAAGACCTTTGAGATCATCAAGTCCAACCACTAACCTCACATTGCCAAGTCTATCACTAAACTAAACCACATCCCTCAGCACTTCATCTACATGTCTTTTAAATATCTCTGAGGATGCTGACTCCACTACCTCCCTGGGCAGCCAGTTGCAAGGCTTGATAACACTTTCAGTGAAGAAATTTTTCCTAATATCCAAACTAAACCTCACCTGGTGAAATCTGGGGCTGTTACCTCTTGTCCTGTCACTTGTAACTTGGGAAAAGAGACCAGTACTGACCTTGCTACAAATGGCCTTTCAAGTAGCTGTGGAGAGGGATCATATCTCTGCTCAGACTCCTCCAGTCTAAACAACTCCAGTTTCCTCAGATGCTCCTCGTAAAACTTCTGCTCCAGACCCTTCACGTCAAGAGATTGTCCATCTCTTGACGTGCTTCAGCACCTCAGAGTCTTTTTTCGTAGTAAGTGATCCAAACTTGAAAACAGTATTTAAGGTGAGGCCTCACCAGTGCCAAGTACAAGGGGACAATCTGTCCAGATCCTTCTGTAGAACCTTCCTGCCCTGAAGCACATCAACACTCCTGCTCAACCTGGTGTCATCTGCAAACTTACTGAGAGTGTTCTCAATACCCTCATCCAGATCACTAATATGGATATTAAACAGAACTGTCCCCAATACTGATCCCTGGGAAACATCACTTGAGACCAGCTGCTGTCTTGGGTTTGGGTGGTGGGTTTTTTTTGCTGGAGGTGAGAGGCTGAAGTGGTAGCCTCTGTGAGAAGGTTCTAGAAGCTTCCCCAGCTCTAAATCAGACCCACCTCTGGCCATGGCTGAGCCAACCAGGCACCTCCGCAATAGCATATTTAAGAAAAGGAAACCTGTAGTTGAAAGAGGAAATGGTATAGGAGAGAAACAACCATGCAACACCAAGATCAGTGAGGAAGGAGGCAAGGAGGTGTGTTGAAGCAGAGACCCTCCTGCAGCCTATGGTGAGACAGCAGGCTGCAACCTATAGAAGCCCCCACGCTGGAGCAGGTGGCTGCACCCAAAGGCAGCCATGACTCTGTGGGAAAGCTACGCTGAAGCAGTCAGTTTATGAAGGACTGCAGCCCTTAGAAGGGAGTCACGCTGGAGCAGTGATTGAGGAGCTGCAGCACGTGTGAAGGACTCATGTTGGAAAGGTTCATGAAGGACTGTCTCCTGTGGAAGGGACCCCACGCTGGAGCAGAGGAAGAGTGAGGTGAGCCCTCCTCCTGATAAGGAAGGAGAGGCAGAGACAATGGGTGATGAACTGACCACAACATCACTCACTGCCCCCTTGCACTACTCAGGGGCAAAACTGAGTCCAGGAAGAAAGGAGAAGTCAGGAGAAAGTATAATTTCTCATTATCCTACTGTGATTTTTCCTTGGTAAAAAAATTGATGGCTTTTCCCCGTAAGTTGAGTTTCTTTTGCTCATGATCATAAAGGATGAGTGAACTGTCTTTGTCATTGTCTCAGCTCACAAGCTTTCTGTCATTTTTATCCCACTCCATCCCACAATGGTAGAGGAGTGAGCAAGCAGCCCCATGGTTCTTTGTCAACAGCTAGGCCTAAACCATGACAGCTCCCGAATGGATTTAACTCCACTCAGCACCACTCTTTGGGCTCAGCCATCCAGATAGTTTTTATCCAGCAAAAAGTAAACATATCCAAGCCATGAGCAGTCAGTTCATCTAGGAGAATGCTGTGGGAAATGGTGTCAAAGGTCATCTTGTGACAACTTCATCACTTCCTACCTGAAAAAGCAATATTGGACAATAATCTGAGGGCCATAGCAGAGCAGGAAGTCTTCTCTTCACATCTTTCAACCTGGCCCTCAGAGAGGTAGCAGACTTTTCTTAGAAGTGGGTCTGGTCTGCATATTGGCCCTTCTGTTTCCTTCAGAAGAGAATCTGCTATGACAATGACCTGGGTCTTCTTTTCTTCATGTCAGTTTTGACACAGGGCATAGGGTGTCTTGATCTCCATGACACTTCCAAGCTAGATGAACCACCATCCTTCTTATTGTTCAGTTCAAGTTCCAGTTCTGAACTCTCCAGCTCAAGAGGGACAGAGAACTTCTGGAGAGAGTCCAGCACAGGACCATCAAGATGATCAGGGGACTGGAACATCTTTCATACAAAGAAAGGCTGTGGGAACTGGGGCTGTTTAGTCTAGAAAAGAGGAGACTGAGGGGGGATCTCATTAATATTTACAAATATCTAAATGGTGGATGTCAGGAGGTTGGGGCATCCCTTTTTTCCATGGTATCTAGCCACAGGACAAGGGGTAATGGGAAGAAGCTGGAACACAAAAAGTTCCACTTAAACATAAGAAAAAAACTATTTCACTGTGAGGGTGATGGAGCCCTGGCACAGGCTGCCCAGGGAGGGTGTGGAGTCTCCTTCCTTGGAGGTCTTCAAGACCCTCCTGGACATGTTCCTGTGCGACCTGATCTAGGTGGACCTGCTTGAGCAAGGGGATTGGACTAGATGATCTCTAAAGGTCCCTTCCAACCCCTACCATTCTATGATTCTATGACTTGCAGAGCCTCATACCTATTGTGCACCTATGAAGGTGGGGTAATCATATAGGAGAAGTGTCCTCTGTGCCAGGCAGGAACTTGTTGCCATTGCTTTGCAGACCTTAAATCATTGTGTTCAACCAGCAGAGATAGGATAGGGAGTCCTACATATCATGCATCCTGTCTGTCTCAGAGAAGGTAGGGTGAAGATTTCCTCCAAAATTTTCCCACTCTCCAAATAAAATGAATACCTAACTCCATAAATGACTTCTGGTATGTTTCTGCTTCTTAGAAGGATCTCATTCCACTTTTCTTGAGCTGAACTTGTTTACATTCAATTGTCATCACTCATGTTCTGATATTTAGGCAAAAAAATAAAACCTTCACTTTTGCATTAATATTTTTTTAATTCCAAAGAAGAGAAAAACATGAAATAATAAAAATATTTTTTAAATTATACTATATATTCTTTTCTGTAACATGCTGCAGCACTTTGACCAAATGACAGATTACTCTCTTACTATTAAATGATATAAATCCTATCTAACGAGGCTATATTCTTGTGAAATCTTTATCCACTGAAAAAAATCACAGAGATTACTTTGAGTATTCCACCTTTAAAATTTATATACTGGTAAGAGGTTTGTCTAATGACTTGTATTCTCTGGTCAACCTAGAAACTTTTTATTTCCGTATGAAGAGAAACCTCTCATTATGTTGCACCATGCTCTTGAATGTTCCTAATCTAATTTCTCTAGTCCATCAGGAAGGACGCAAACGCTTCACATCTGTAGATCTTCCTTGACTGGGGGTCAAAACTGTTCTGCAAATAGTGTTAAACAGATTATTCTTTCCTAACTTGGCCAACTAAACTAATCACCTTGGCTCCCTCTGTCTTACTGGAAAGAGGTAGACACCTCTGCTATGTAACTCCTACCTGTGTTTGACATTTTTCTTAGGATAGACACAACTGTCCTCTTACACCTCTTTCCAATAAATGTATGAGGTCTACTTTATTATCTTCAAGGAGGAACTTAACTTTCAGAATGCAAAATTCAGTGAAATGAATGTCCATATTTTTGTGTTTATTCTGTTACCTGCTCTGTAAGAATCATATTATTCTCTCCCTTATGGTACAGAAAGGAGAAGGTGAATCCAGTAGTACCTTGCACTGCTTTTCTAATTACTTTCCAATTCAGCCTTGTCCTACACTTTCTAAGTTGTGATGCAACAATCTTCTGATTGGAATTCACAGAAGTGACGTATAAAGTGAGATTGCTTGCTTGCTTACTTCTCTAAATTCACCAGATCCAACATCTGACCTGAAGGATTTAAAGGAATTTGCTAAATTCTCAGACTGGCTTCTGCTGGGTACTAGTCTGACAGCATGGTATAACTTAGGCGTACATTGTGTAGTTGGGGCATACAAACCATGTAATGATCATTGTGTATTCTGCAGAGCTCTCAAATCTGATGTTCAGTGGATCTAACTGCTACGATGCTGCCGTATCCATCTACTCTTCAGCCTAATGAGTTTAGATTCTCCTTCAGTGGAGTTTCCCTCCTTCAGGTGACTTCCTTCCATGGCTTAAGACACATCTTGTCAAAGGATGTGAGCATTTCATAATTTTAAATCCTTTACATTAATGATCACACAACCTTTTGTTTTCACTTGATGCTTGAGAGTACTCTTAGCCTTTTGCTGTATATATACTGATTTGGAGATTCAAAACAAAGTAAAGGACAAAATATAGGCATTTAGCTACTGCAGTCTTACAACTAAAACTGTATTCACACACAAAAAAGAAAAATGGAGTACATCTTACTTTGTCAAAATGGTCCACCCTAGGAGTATAATATTTTGCTATACTACTGAAATATTAATGTACAAAATTTTAGACAGAAAAGTCCACGAGTATAAACAGCAGACTGTGCTGCATATATAATCAAAAACACTGCATTTATTAGAAAAAAAACAAAACAAAACAACCAAGCCACCCCTGCAGTAATCAAATTATTTTATATGAAATGTTACTGTTCAGAATAATAAGATAGCAAATAAGCACACAGGGCAAAAGCCATTCAGTTTCATTAACTGAATTGAACTCCTCCACAGATAATTACTTTCCCTTAAGTCTCACATTCACTGAAAACCTGCTGCATTAAAAAGTATAGTTAACTTTTTTTTTTCTGTATTTACACAAAGTTTATCATGGCAATACAGTCTGTTATTCTTTACATGGTCACGTAGCAAAATATGAAACAGCTTAAAAAAATGATTCCAAGCTTTCCTTATATGGCACATCATTGGCAAAGGTTTCTCACGGATATCACAAAAATGTAATTATAATGTCATGGGGTTTTATCATTCAGATACAGTCAGTATTAGTCTATTTGACTCTACTGCATGGGATTTTGAGTTTAGACAAAGCATGAAAGCAAAGCATTGTTTGACAATGGCTTTTGCTGCCTCAGATATCCTCATCAGTCATATGCTAGTGTGTCTGTATCATCTACCCTGATCCTCTGTTTCATCATGAATAAAAAAGTATTTTCAAACCGACTAGCCTTTGATAGAGTGTCAGCGTTAAGAATTTATAGGACTTCCAAATAGCAAGTTTCTACATCTTCCTTACAAATATATTAGTAACCATGCACACACAAACGACAGAATGGTAGGGGTTGGAAGGGACCTGAATATGCCACACAATCATTGTAAGCAGCCATAGAAAAAAGTAAATTAGAAGCATATCCAAGGGAGTAAAGAATAATACAATATTGTTTCTAATTCTGGGATTTTCCTGTACTGTGCACAATATGGACACCAGAGTCCTAAAGTAAGGACCATCAAATGGTCTGTGACATTATAGCTATGAGCCTGTTACAATAGCAGGACATATTAGTGAAAATCCACAGTATAAAGAAATTGTTGTGCTCTGTTTGCTACAAACACAAAGGCAAAATTGATGAAAATGGAGCTACATTTGTGGTAAGCTATATTCAATCTATAAGACCTTTCATCTGTGGGAAAAGAGGACATTACTCTTAAAACCCCAAAGGCAAAATTACCCTTGTGCCCTTGTTTCACGTGTAGAAATCTTTCTTTATCAAAATTAAGTACTATAATGCTGTAAAGCATAAAATGTTCATATTCACATCATTCTACCAGAGGAAATAAAGTAAAATTTTTACTCTTAAGAAAGTGAAGCTTTCACAAAGTCTTAGATTAAATTGACATATAAAAGTCCAGAAGGAGAATCTGTTTCTTGCAAGCCCCTAACTTGCCTTTCAAATGAAAGAGAAAACTCTTCGTAATTCACTTAATGTCACATTTCATTTGAGAATTTTTAACTAGATTAAAACAATTTAAACCTGATACCATACATTATATCTATGATATCTTAAAATACCTTGGACCAAAAATTTTGTGATAGTTTAAAGAGAGGCTACTTCTGTTCCATTTGCTGAGGCTACCAGTAGAAGCTTTGCTTTTCAGATCATTTTAATATATCTTATTTAAGATTTGAGATGGAAATATAATAAAAGACACCTCCAAATTATGTGATATACTTAAGTAATCAACTGCAGACAAATGAAGTAGGAATTCATGGTCTCAGTTTTCTCAGAAGCTGAATAGTTGCTAATTACAGTAGACAGTATTCTATCCCATTTTAAATACCTTATAATACTCTATCTTTGTTACTAAGAAACCATTAACACATTGTAGGGAACATGAAATGCCAAAGTAATGCATAATTTTGTTATTTAGCCTTCCCTTTTAAGGGAAAATCCTTTGCATATTCACATAGTTAATGCATTGGCAGTCCAAATTTAAACAAGTATATTTGTTAGTATGTCTCAGGACCTAGAACAAGCTTTTTAGGCATAAAGGATATCTCTAGCACTTCTGTGAAACTAAAAGGGTTGTCATTTGCTATCCACAGATATAGTTTATGTGATAGTACGACATTTGCTGGAAAGCAATTAAAATACACATAACATCTTAGGTTTGGGAATTTTGTTGCAAGTAGGAAATATCAATAATTCATGTGTTAAATTAAGTAGAAATTTGCTGTGGCCACAAACTCACAATACAGTGGTCTGGCAGTAAGAATAAGAAGTTCTTGCTACCTACTTTAGTCATGGTTCTTGGTTTTAAAAATAGGTTGAGTAATCGTAACCCCATATTACTTTACTGATACAGTTGCCACAATGAGAAAGAGCAGCATGCTCCTGCATGGGGATGGAAACAAATAGTTAGGCATGCAGGATCCCAAAAATTTGTTAATCCAGGAGTGCTGCATAACTCTTTAAACTGAGAAACTGAGATTCTACTGAATTCAGAACAGGCTTCAGACCACTCTGTCATTACTAAACATAAGGTGCCATTTCTGTGCTTTCATAAATAAATGGAAATAAATCCTGTAATATCAGAGATATAATTTTCGAATTATGATTTACAATTAAGATTAGTAAATAGTGTCAGAAAGCCCTACCAATACCATTTAACAAAGAATATCCAAATAAGGAAGAACACATTTGACAAAGCTGTGGAATGAGGATTATATAGTGGAAAAATGCAGCTCAAAAGAAAGATTCACAGTGGAAAAGGAACTCAGAATAATATCTTAACATCACTCATCAATGTAAATGCAAGAACCTGCTTTAGCAGGGGGGTTGGACTAGATGATCTTTAAACCCCTACGATTCTGTGATTCTGTGATTATTTAAGAAGAGTTGAGAGATGATCTTCTTCCTCATTATATAACATTACTGGACTAGAATACTATATGTAGTTCTTGCATTTACATCCCTAAAAGCTGTAGGAAAACTACAGTAGGAAAAATAAATACAACTCAAAAGAGCTAGGAAAATACCTTTTAGCTGTAGACTGAAGGTTTTCAGCTTATCAAAAGGAAGTGTAGATGATATGTCTACATGTAAACTGATCTTCTGAGAGATAAAATATTAAATATGTAAGGATTCTGTTTAGATAAAGTCTGAAATAACCAGTTCGATAACTTGCCAAGACACTTCAGCTTGTAATAATATTACCCCTTACAAACAGTTTCAGCCTTACCCAAAAAATTTTCTTTGTATCAAAAATAAATGTAGTTCCACAAATGTAAGAAACAGAAATCTAGGTTTATTGGATTTTGAAACTGGATACACTTGCTCTTTCACTTCTCTAAATAAAAAAGGAAAAAAAAAAATGAATGTATTTGGAGATGAGGGAGCATCAAACGCTGAATCACAGAATCATAGAATGGTTTGGATTGGAAGGACCTGAAAGACCATCTAATTCCAACCCACTTGCATGGGCAGAGACACCTTCCACTAGACCAGGTTGCTCAAAGCCCCACCCAGGCTGGCCTTGAATACTTCCAGGGATGGGGCACTCACAGCCTCTCTGGACAATCTGATCCAGTGTCTCACCACCCTCGCAGTGAGTAACTTCCTCACATTTAATCTCAATCTCTCCTTTTTCAGATTGAAGCCATCACCCCTTTTCCTGTCACTGCACGCCTTTGTCAAAAGTCCCTCTCCAGCTTTCTTGTAGGCCCCACGCAGATACTCAGAGGTCTAGTAAAAGGTGCCCCAGAGCCTTCTCTTCTCCAGGCTGAACAGTCCCAACTCTCTCAGCTTGTCTTCATAGGAGAGGTGCTCCAGATTTCTTATCATCTTTGTGGCCCTACTCTGGACTTGATCCAACACGTTCACGTCCCTCTGTACAACACTTATAACTTCATGAAAAAATAATATGGAAAAAAATGTTTAATTTTCCATAATGAATGATCATATAAAAGTCTATTTCATTCCTTAGAATACCATCTCTAACTATATGAGCAACTATCTAAATTGTCACCAAAAAAAAGGCAACAGGGAAAAGTTTTCCAGTACTTCATTAATCAAAGCCTCTAGAAATTCTCATTGATTTTATCATGTATCACCAATATGTTAGAAAAAACATATAATATTAATTATATTGTAATTATTAGTATTATTATAATTACTAAAAATAAGGCATCCTTCTGAATCTAAAAAAGAAGACATCTAAGAGCTGCTTTTTCACAGGCAAGGGCTGTTTTTTTTCAGATTTGCTGACATGAGTAGTGTTGAAGATTCACTTGGGTAAATAACAGCAATATGTGTACAAACATGCAGTGTTCAGTTTCTCAGTGTTGTCCATTTGAAGCTGAATTAAGAATGAGATTTTTCTGTTTATTCATTATTTACTTCTGTTTGTTTAGATAAAATAAACTTAGGAATATAGGTGCAATAGTACAGAACAGTACCATCATGTTATTTATCTTGCACTTTCTTTACAAAAATTACTCAAAGCAACATGTCATATTTATGACATTGAGGAGAAAGGGTCAGTATAATAAACCTGCAACACATAGCACACTGGCAAGAGACTGATTGTTTTTTTCCTGGCACAACTCACACAATCTGGATAATGGCCACCATATTGACTTTCCAAGTGTAGGCCATGAGAGGACAGGATGCTAATCTTATCGTGTTTGTACAGTGAGTCATCTTCCACATAATAGAGGCAGAGAAGCAGGAATGTCTTTGTAGTAAGTCATTCTACAGCAGACATTAACAGAATCTGTGGGGTGAAATATGAAAGGCAGCATAGGGAAGAAGGAAAACTAGAAAATGTGAGTAAAAAGGGAGGATATGTAGAATTGCTGAACTTTGCAGTTCCATCTCTGGTCTTCCTCAAGAATGAAGATTATTAACTCCCTCCTCTCACAGACACAGCAAGTGGTAAGAAAGGAGATTTAAGGTCACCAAATATCACATTCTGGAAAAATAAATGCTACTATCACCTTCACACTTTCAACTCTTTGAGGACAGGAGGAGGAATGTAGAAAGATAAGCCTGGATCATGCAGGAGAATAATTGGGGAAGGAAGCATGAGGGAAACGGTTAATTGCAGTAGACAGTGATATGGGACAGAATAACAGTGACTCGTTTATGGAAGGTGCACCTGGCAGGCTTGAGCAATAATAGAATGGCAAGAACTGCAAAAGGACATCTGCAGCTGCTGCAGGGTGTTGACATGAATGTATGTGAGTATAGGATACCGGGTAGTGTATTTGTTTTTAAGAGCTGGGTTGCCTATATGATATGAGTGCAAGGCAGAGCCTTGGTATTAGAGTCAGTAATGTTCTCTCTCTTTCTCTATCATTGCTCTTCTTCTCTGTGGCACTTCCCCATAGCTGCTGACTGTAAAACTGGTGAAAGACAAGGCAGCAACAACATGACTGGATGAAAGAGGATGCTAAAGGAAAGGAAGAACTATTGAGTAATGTCAGCAGCCCTGATGAATGTCCAGCATTCTGGTGGGGTTGCTAGAGACGTGAAATGCGTGTGATTCTGCAGATCAGAAAATAAATCTCAGCCCAGAAAATGCTCTTGACTGTTGCAGCCTTTCTCCTTTTACCTAGACAGCTTTCAAGATTAGCTGCTGATGCAAGAAATGGCTATGGGTTCAACAAAAGGAGCTATATGTCATCAGGAGTAGCAGCTCAAATGAAACACATAGCTTCAGTTCTGAATGCAGTAGCAAAGAGCTGGTGTGATGAACACTTTGAGCTTCTAAATAGGAAAGGATAAGAAAAGACTGCAAGGGAAAAAGACTTTTCATTGGAGATTTTGGACAGAAAAGCAGGCTTGCAATTGATAATGCCGAAAGTGAACTTTGCATGAACTTTAAAGCACATACCCATTTCTTGCTTAGAAGGCACTTGGGAGACATGGGAAAACCATGAACTGATGAGGGAACATTGCATTACTAAAAGGGCCAAGTTAATGACAGTGAATGGGAGTGGTGCTGATACATTATCTACTGACATGATAGCCACAGAAAAAAGATCTTTGACGGGAGTAGCACAGTGCTGTGGAGAACCACTTTAAATAGCAGGAGTGGTTTGGAGGCATCTGCATAACTGCATGCTGTAATCAGAAGGAGGAGCTGGGAGAATATTTCAGACATACAGAGAGATATGCAAAGCAGCACTTGTCAGCAAAATGAATTGATGAAACAGTGTTCAGGTCTCTAGAAACTGTTAGGCAACAGCAGAGGAGACTGAGGAAGAACAGAGAAATACACTGAAATTATATGAGCAGAAAAACTAGAGTAGGAAGTAACATTGTGATCAGCAGGAAAGCTATTGAGCAGAATGCAACAGGAAGAAAATAAAAGGTCAGATCTCAAAAATAAAAGGAATAAAATTATCAATGAGAAATGGAGTATATTTTCATATAAAATGTTACACAAACCTAGCTGAGTGTGTTTATCTGAATGCACATGAATTTTAAGGAATAGGAATTGGATGATGATTTGTATTTTGTAGAGTATCTGCTACTTGGACACCCTCATCTTGACTGAGGCTTTTGAAGATTACTATATTATACATTCTATATTATATTAATATTACATGATGGTAATTTTAATCTTTCTATACAGCTAGCATGGAAATAATATAGCTTTTGGTGTATTCTTTGCATTTGTGCACGTAAGATAACTTCAGACACACATACTTCATTTGGAGCTAAAAAATAGATCTAGGATGCTTTGGGCACCCTGCCACCAGGGCTAAATGAAAGCCAGAGTAAGTCTACTGATAGACATATTTCTGGCTGTTGCAACAGAGGCACAAAAGTCCTTTGCCTCCCTTAGAGTCATGACACAAATCTGACAGAATCAGCTGAATATTGGGCCTTTCATGGCCAGTATACTAGAACCACTTTTTTTCCTGAATATCTCTTGAAAACCAAAGAGGTCATGCAGGACCTCCTTGGTCCAGGAAGTATCTAGAATTAAAGTAGACTTTCTTTGCTGAAAGTTTGGAATAAAATTGTTCTGCCTCAGTCTTTAACTCCTGGTTTCTGTTTGCACAAAACCAAACAGAATCAAGCTTTATAATTTCTGACCACAATATTAGTGCTAAACAAAGAATTATTAACAAAAAGATTATTCATGAAAAGAAATAAAAGGAATAACTTTTATATGCAGAGGAAAAAAAAAGAAATTAACCAGAGCAAAATAGTCTAATTAATAAATGAAGAGGAAGAAAATTAGTGATGATAATTGCTGAGGTGCTGACTACTGAGTTTTTAATGAGGGAAAAATGGTGGGAAGTAAGTATAATTAGGAAGTAATGAAGCTTCTCTAAATACAGCTGTTTATAAAATAGAGGTAAGAACAGGCTGGAATGTATAATGGCTATATTCACCGGCATACAGCTTTGTACGGAAAATATTGACTGAAGCCAGATTTTCTTCTGCTTAGACTGCTGTGACTACATATTCAAAGAATACAAAAGTTACCTAATGATTTATAGGTAAGCAATATACAGAATTTAATCAAAAATATTAAAAAATTAATTGTCTAACTATTTTATTAACATTGTAAAGAAATGAGAGCTCACCACGGATATGGTTCTGGAGTTAAAAACAAATAAAAGGGATTTTTCTGGTAACTAACATTTGTTACATCAGCACTCGTCTTCTAAAAGAGTACATGGTTAGTTACTTAAACTTTGGAAACAATGGCTGTTGCATATTTGAAATTGTTCTGTCATTTCAGTTAATTTCTTAGTGGACTGTAGTTAACTTTCTGATATCGTTTACATAGACTACATAGTCTACATAGACTCATTTATTATGTCCACTGACATTCCTATCAGGTAGGACAACACTGAAATGGGTAGAGAAAAAGTTTACCTTAAAGGGTGATCCCCCAAGTTATTATCAGGGGCATCTAGGAGGTAAATGTAAATAAACTCTTAATGTTTCCTGAAATTCCAGGACCCTGATGATTGAAAGCTAGCAGGGAATTATAGACCTGTTAATCTAACCTCAGTTTCTGGAAAAATTATGAAGACCATACTATGTGCTATGGAAAGACATTTAAAGAACAATGTAACCATCAGGTATAGTAAACATAGGCTTACAAAGGGGAAGTCCTGTTTAACTAATTGATGTCCTTTTGTGAAAAGGCCACCTGCCTAATGAATTAAGGAAATGTGATGGATGTAGTTTTTCTGGGCTTCAGGAAAGCTTTTGATTCTGTCCCTCACAGCATCCTTATGGACAGATTGTTCAACTGATAAGAACGGGTTCATGAAGTGCTGAGTAAAGAACTAACTGAAGGGCCAGGCTCAAAGGGTTGGAGTGGACAGGGCTTCATCTGGCTTGCAGTCAGTCACCATCTGTGTTCCTCGGGGCTCAATTCTAGGGCCAGGTCTGTTAAATCATTTAACCAATGATGTGGATACAGGAGTTGAAATTTGCAATGATGCTAATCTGAGAGGTGCTGTTGGTTCTCTTAAGGGACAAGAGGTCTTGCAGAGAGATCGAGATAGATTGGAGCATTGGGTAATGATCAATGGGACAAAATTTAACAAGTCAAAATGCTGGATTCTGTGCCTATGAGTGAGTAATGCCAAATATAAATTGGGAGAGGAAAGGATCTGGGGGTGCTGGTCAGCATCAAACTTGGTATCAATTAGCAGTATGTCCTGGCAGCCAGGAAGGCAAACTGCATCCTGGGGGCATCAAACACAGCATAACTAGATGGGCAAAAGGGATGATTATCCCATGGTATTCAACGTTGGTGAGGCTTTGGTATCATATGGAGTTACAGACATCACAATTTAAGAAGGTTGTGAAGGTCCTTGAACACATCCAGAGGAAGGCAATACAGCTGGAAGGCATGTCTTGTGAGGAGCAGCTAAGGACTCTGGGCTTGTATAGTTTGAAGAAAAGGAGACTGAGAGGTGACCTCATTGCTTTCTACAGCTTCCTAAGGAGGAAAATTGGAGAGGAAGGTCTGATCTCTTCTCTGGCAGACTGTGACAGGACATGTGGGAATGGTTCAAAGCTGAATGGTAGGTCTCTTCCAACTGATTCTATTCTATTCTATTCTATTCTATTCTATTCTATTCTATTCTATTCTATTCTATTCTATTCTATTCTATTCTATTCTAGCTCTGTCTCTATTCTACTATTCAGACTGTTTTAGACTTCAGTTTCTGAGACCATAGGTGAATCCTCACAATACAAATTTCCCAGGCTATTGTTACATATAATGCAAGAGATTGTAAGAGAATGAGTGATATAAACAAAAATAATCCCATACATAGTAACCTGCAAGAACCAAATTAAGGCAAGGATATTTCATTCAGTACTCTAAAATTTCATACACAGAATAAACAATCATATAAATGAATGGTGATACTAAGATGAATAGAGTGTCTAGGAATTTAAGGTAACACTGTACAAATTTCAAATTACTTATTTATATTGGCTCAGTAGTCAGTAATCAAGTCAATTAGCAGTTTTATATTCAAGAAAATCTAAAGGAAGTCGGCAAAGAAGAAAAAAAAATCTCCTTTGTACCATTTTAGCTACAAAAAAGTTAGATCTACATGTACAAAAAAAATAGATCTGCATCTAAAAAAAAAAAATAGCGTGGTTTCACTGTTAAAGAGGTGTTTTACATTTTAAAAGGTGTTTTATACTTCAAATTCAGCACAAATAGTTCCAAGTTTCATTTTACATTCCTGAGTCTCAAGAGTCAGATTCAGTTTTGATGTCACACAAAGTCCAATATGCTTAAGTTGTCCATCTATGTTCAGGACTATGCGGCTATAAAGGATACTAGAATTTTGTCTTGTGAACAAAAAACATTTATTCTAGGAAGTAAGATTTGCACAGTGCCTATTATGATAGTATGTATCTGTGCTTGGTTTCTGGCAACATTTAAAACACAGATACATTTAGTCTGCACTGCACCAAATCAATATAATGCTGAATTTATCCAATTCAATATCAAAGAAATACAAAATGAAGCAACAATGCTATTAGTCCCTCTTTCATAATTCATTGACTCTAATAAATTACATTTAACATATTTTATATCAATTATGGAATAACAGTGATACTATTAGGGGATGGTGAGCGAGCAGCTGTGTGGTGTTCAGTTGCTGGCTACAGTTAAACCACAATGGTCCTTTTTAGCATCCAACATGGGGTTCAAACCCATCACCCTGAGCTTAAGAATCTCATAGTCTCCATCTCTTATTCCATACTACTAACATCATGATCAGGTCTCTCGCTGTCCCATACATTCTCACTACCCAACACCACCCTTCCCATCCTTTGATATAATACACAGACATCATTCCCTTATTCTGTGGAAAACTCCTGTGAATGTCTGTAAAATGTCCATAAATGTCCATAACTGTCCATAAAATGTCCGTTGAGTTCATTTAGTCCATGACTTTAGGTTCCATCTGTTGTGGTCATTCAGTATAGAAGACATGGGGTGTCAAAAGGTTACTGGGCAGCAAAGCCAGCTCAGGTCAAGTTACTGCTGTGCTTGCCCTGCTTCTTGTAAGGCTTGTCCTCTATTGGTTCAGGGGTTTCCTAACACAGTAATTCCTATAACATGGGTTACAAGAATTAAGGTATTTCCATTGCATTCTCCATCTCTGGTCTCTTTAGACCAGTCCATAGGATTTGACATTGCAATGAAGTCCTCTTGCCCCTGCTTCAGCTTGGACTTATCCACAGGTTGTAGTCCCTTAGGGATGTACTTGCTCCAAGTGGAGCCTTATCTATGAGCCACAGTCTTTCCAGGGGTATAGCAGCTTCAGTATACACATCCACAGCCACAGTCACTTTGAGGTGCACCTGCTCCAGAGTGCCTTTATCCATGGGCTACAATGCCCTCAGAGATATACTTGCCCCCATGTGGCCACAGCTACAGTCCCTTCTCAAGTAAACCTGCTCCAACATGGCCTTATGAACATCCATAGGTGCTTTGAGGTGTATCTTTTCCAGTTTGGACCTTTGGGTCACAATCCCTTTGGAAGTGTAGCTGCTGAGGCACAAACTAGATGATCTCTAAATGTCCCTTCCAACCCCTGCCATTCTATGATTCTGATTCTATGAACCATGGCTACAGACACTTTGAGATGTAGCTGCTCTGGCTTATTCACAGTCACAGATGCTTCAGGCTGTCCTTCTCCTGTGTCAGCTCATCCACAGGTAACAATGGAGAGCATCTCCATTGGACAGCCTCTCACAACTACAAAAGGACTATCATGGTTTAACCCCAGATGGCAAGTAAGCCACACACAGCTGCAGACTCACTTCACCTGATGGGATAGGGGAGAGAATCAGAAGGGTAGAACTGAGAAAACCCGTGGGCTGAGATAAAAACAGTTTAATAGGTAAAACAAAAGCCACATATGCAAGCAAAGCACAGTAAGGAATTTGCCCCCACTCACCACAGGCAGGCAGGTGTTCAGCCGTCCCCAGGACCGTAGGGCTCCCTCATGCTCAATGGTTGCTGGGGAAGGCAAATGCCATCACTGTAAACATCCCACCTCCCTTCTTCTTCTCCCAGTTTTATCTGCTGAGTATGACACCATGAGGTATTGGGTGTCCATTGAGTCAGTTGGGGTCAGCTGTCCCAGCTGTGTCCCCTCCCAGATTCTTGTGTCTTCCCAGAGCCTCCTCGCTGGTGGGGTAGGGTGAGAGGTACAAAAGGTCTTGATGCTGTGCAAGCACTGCTCAGTGATAACAGAAGCAGGTCTGTATTATCAATACTGTTTCCAGTACAAATTCCAAGCCTAGCCCCTTATTAGCTACTATGGGTAAAATTAACTCCATCATAGCCAAAACCATCACAGGGGAAAAAAGATCCCATGTATTATGTTTATGCCAATAAAGTATACGGTAAGGCAATGACAGAAGATTAATTTTCTAATTGATTTTCAGTTTTAGCATTCTGCTGCCACTGAAACCAGTTCTTCTTGATTATCAGGAACAAGTAAGCAAAGACTATCCCTAACCTATCTGTCATTCAAGGCACCTACATCCTCTTTGGCAGTAGTATAGTGCAAATAAAGAGTGGGCAAGGTTAAATCCTGATGCTTTATAATTCCCAAATGACACTAAATTAACTCTTTAGCTGTTACAAGAAACATACGTGTATCAAACAGGTGGAAATTCATAGGCTTGGCAAGGCAAATAAGAATGACTGCAGACAACTAACTATCACAGAAAACCATGGACTCAAGAAGTAGCTCTTAAACCTGTGTTACTGGTGCTATGAGGCAAGAGCTGCAATTATTCTACTCCTCACATCACTCTGTAGCTGAACTTCTGGTGTGCATTTTCTTCCCAGGACTCTTTGCTCTCTCTCTTCTTGCAACAGTCATCAGTGTTCAACTTTTAGTTCCTGAGGGTGATCAGTTGTTCATAAGGAAAAGCATAATCTCCCTCCAAAGCATCCTATCTGATTCACTCAATTTCTTCTTAAAATAAATAACAGACTAGCTGAGATCAGTCAGTGAAGAGAACATACAGTCATGGGTGAATAGATACTTGATACAAAGTAGGTATTCCCTCAGTTCCCTATATTAACTGCAAAACCCCCAAAATTTATGTACTGTAAGTATTTTTGGCATTGAATGGAAGGAAGAAAGAAATTTGCATTTGCCTATCTCTTACTTCTAGGACTGTCTGATTATCTAAGATTTTGATTTCACTATGCTCTGGAAGGCCATAAGACTAAGAAACCTTAACTCAGCATTAGTAATGATTCTTGACACTGAATATAGGCTTCACATTAAAAAACAGGATGAGCTTTCTCTTCACTTAGCACTGCCATGACATCATCTAGAATAATTCTTTCTGATCTTCACACTACAGAGATTTTAATAAAATTGCAAGACTTTGAAAGTGAAAAACAAATTGTTAAGAAGATGGTATGACAGCATTTTGTTGAAATGTGTTTTTTTAGCAAGCAGTGAAGAAGTGGAAGCATAACAGCATTCAGAAAATACAGAAAAGTGTAAATACAGGGAATAGCTGAAGTTTTTCGAAAATATTCTGACTTGGTGAAACAGGAACGGTGTAGAAAAAGAACATAACTGAACAGTTCTAATGAATAGTTCATTAAAAAGGGTGATGCAGAATTCATTGTGAATAATTCCAAAGGGTACTAGGAATTATGTGATTGAATAGTTTCATGTTATTTGGCCACCTGACTACTACAAGCTGTTGAACATGTGCAGCCATTGAGAGGTCAGAATGCCCTGCCTCTCTAAAATCCAGATTATTTGCTTATAATCTGGTCTACCCAAACTAACTATAGATGCCGAAGTCAGAGCTAGTAACCACAGACGTTGTCCATAGCTAGTGGACAGAAATATGCATCAGCAGTGAGCAGAAAAACTCGTGCTGAGGCATCTAAGGATTGTTGAAAACATCATTAATGATCTGGATGACAAAGCAGAGTGTATCCTCAGCAAGACTGCACACAACACCAGCCTAGGAGGAGCGGCTGGTACAGTAGAGGGTTATGCTGATATCCAGAGAGACTCGCTGGAGAAATGGGCTGACAGAAACCTCATCATATTAAATGAAAAGCTCAAAGTCCTGTACTTGAGAAGGAAAAAACTCAAGCGCCAGTACATACCAGGGGCATCTGACTGGAAAGCAGCTTTACAGAAAAGGACCTGGGAGTTCCTGGTGGACCCCAAGCTGGACAAGGGCCAGCAATGTGTCCTTGCTAGCAGGTTGAAGGAGGTGATCTTTTCCCTTTAATTGGTAGTGGTGAGGCCACATAGGGAGTGCTGTGTCTAGTTTTGGGCTCCCCAATACAAGAGAGATATGGACACATTGGAGAAGTCTGGAAAAGTGATACAAAGATGACTTAGGTATTGAAGAGACTAACATAAGAGGAAAGGTTGAAAGAGCTGAGGCTGTTCATCCTGGAGAATATGAGGTTTATGGGAGATCTCATTAAAGTAAACAAGTGCTTGGAAGGTCCAGAGGCAATATACAAAATCTGAAGCATAGGGGTTTCCTCTGAACATGAGAAAACACTTTTTCACTGTGAGACTGAGCACTGGCACAGGTTGCCCAAAGAGGTTGTAGAGTCTCCCTCCTTGGAAGTATTCAAAAGCCAGCTGGACAGGATCCTGGACAATCAGCTCGAGGTGGGCCTGCTTGAGCATGGGGGCTGGGCCAGATTATTTCCAAAGGTCCTTTCCAAACTCAGCTATTCTGTGATTCTGTGAAGGAAGATAACATAATCTGCCCTTAGCAAAAGCTTGCTCTCTCACTTGACTATGAACAGAAAAGATGGTGAATAGCCAGGTCTCAAAGGTTTGGCTTCTAGACATATCAAGTTAGATTATATGACTTTGATGATTTTTACTCATAGTTACCTAAATACAGATTTAATTGCTAAACTAAGCTGCTTTTGGATATATGGGCATTGGCAAGACCTTTTGATGATTTCTTCATGTTTTTTTTAAAATTAATTTTCATCAGTTCAGCAAACTGTGAACAAGGTCTGAACTAGAATGTGAAGATTATTAAACTTCCTATTCCATAAACAGCTGTTCTAATATCTTATCTGATCTGAGTTTATTTTTTTCTCTTATGGAAATAAATTCACCGGGGAAGAAAAACAAAACCACACAGTGTCAGAACAGCAACTACATCATAATTGTTGTCAACAAAAACTACTAGATAATTGTAACAAAAACTTTCAAAATGTTTGACCTTTGCCTTATTCTTAGTAAATGTTATTCCTGCAGCTAGTTTAGTTTGTAAGCGGAAATTTTGCAAACTGCCTCAAAGTAGCTTAAAAATAGTCAAACAAAAGCACACAGAAGTTAGTCAACATGGAGTGTAATTTTCTACTGGATTCTCTTCTTGAGGTATGAATATAACAAAGTATTTATTGGAAACCACTTACTAAACTGACATTACTTAAAGCTTTGTAAATATCAGACTGAGACAAAATTACTGTACATGTAAGTCTTCTGAATTTTTAAAGTGCTTCCTCATTTTGTTCATGCAAATAGGATCAGATAGTGTAAAGAATCATAATTCCGCAGCTGAAAGTTACTATTCCCATTCATCACCCTCCTCAGTTGAATTACAGTCACTGTCATTGAGACAAAGAATCATTCAGGCTTAAAGTGGCCATGGGAAGTCTCAAGTCCAACCTTCTGCTCAAAGCGAAATCAACACTGAATTCAGAGCAAGTTGCTCAAGGATTTACCCATAGCAAGTCCATGCTGACTGTTCTGAATTACCTCATTTTTTTTTGTCCATGCACCCAGAACTGGCTTTCAAGAAGACTCACTTATCAATTTTCTCAGGGAACAGCCTGAAGTTCTCTCTATTGTGCTTCTTGATACTTTTGAGGACAGGACTATTCCATTTCTCCAGTCATCAGGAACCTCCCTGTCCCAATCCCTAAGATGATTCAGAAATGATAAAACTACCGCACTTTGCATCCTCGGAGGTATCCTGTTTTGTCCTGTGGACTTTGATGGGTTCTCAGGAGAACCTTAGCTCTGTTATTTCCTCTCCTCCTTAAACCCTGACCCTAGGCACAAAGGCAAAACACCAGACTAAGACACCAGTAATTAAAGTTTCCCAATACTGGAAATTGAAGTCAGGCAAGTTCAATTTCAACTTCAATATGAGTGATATATTCATACATTGTCAAAATAATACATCTAATTACGTAGTAAAGGTGAGCTTCTTAATTAATTTTTTGTCTTAGAAATGAGGGCTGTGAGTGATGTAATCTTATTCAGGCATCTCAAGCTGAACTGTACAAAAGTGTAGTCATGATAGTTTAAATCATCACATCACAGGGGCACAAAAGCAAAAGAAAGAGAAAGGAAGGTGCAGCTGAGGGTGCAAAGAAATGCCAGGAACACCCACTATCTGACTTAGAATAAGCTGTCACAGAATGATCTACTCAGCTGCCTTGTCCATTTTCACAACTCATGGAGCAGACACTCTAAGCTATAGCCAACATGTAGTTTTCTGGGTGTTCTTGTTGACTACAGAAGCAACATGGGGTGACTGCCTTTGAGACAAACTGTCATTTGATGAACGTTGATTTCAACAGTTTCAGCTTAACAAGAGTCAAAACTGACCCACAAACACGTCTTAGTGTAATTCAGTGGACAGTATGGAGGGAAAGGCATGCAGTGAAGCTAGGAGTTCCTTTAGCCAACACTAACAGTCAAGTAAATGCTTGTGAGACTGCAACTCTGAGTAAGATTTAGATAACTAAAGTAAGGCTAGACAGATTCCATCTCTTAAGCATACACAGGGTAACACTAGAAGTTGGTATGTGTGAAATATTTGAAGCTCTGTTTTAAAAAACAGACACACCATCAATGTTTTCTCTTATTTCTTTGCATGTCATCTGTAGATAATAAAATTGTGAGAGGCTTATTAGTTAATGATATTTTTAAATATAGACTCAGGAAGTTCGAACCAAAGACATGAGCATTTCCAAGTACGTACCAAATACATAGTTATGGGCTAATACTTGAGGATTTGTATCTTTTGGGTGTGAATCTTGGCTTTTTATCATTTTTCTGCTTTCACTTTCAGGGAAATTGATCATTACTTTCAGCAAATTTTGTACTAAAACTAATCTTCAGAGGTTTCATTTGGAGGAAATTAATATTTGTTCTTGGTGGAAGAAATAACAAGCAGCATTTAAAAAAGTCTGTATTTGTAAATAAACATTTTGAGTATGTTGAGATTTCTGTATAAACAATTCCAAGCTTATTGTCCAAGTCTAACCTAACGGTTTTGTCTCCAAAACATTTTGACCCTGATAGACATGCTGAAGCATCTTAATAATTCAATAAATAAATGCATTTATTACTTATTTGGTGTAGAGCCAGATGAAAAGAAAGTATAGTGTCACCCACGGATTTTCCACTTTGTTAAAATTTAACATGATAGTATTGACATTGAAAAGGAAGCAACATATATTGTGAAGTGAAAAGCTGAAAAGGGGATGTTTTACTGCAATTGTTGCTGATGGAATTTTCTTCCTGTTGTTTTCAGTGATCTGGCCAGAGAATTTCCACTGAAGTGTCACTCAGAGAAATGTCAATGACTTTTCAGTCCCATTTTTTTTACGTCAGTGTGCTACCTAAATTCCAGACACTGTTTTGGAATATATTTATGCCCATGAATTAAATAAGCAGGTGATCAATGTTTAGTGTTTACACTCTTGACACCTCAAGATTCTTTAATGCCTAATTACATCTGTATTATCAGATTACTGTAGAAGAACTCTTGGACCAGCTTCTTATCCACAGAAATACATGTTATGACATTGACTTCAGTGGTGTTCCACTGGAATACAGACTTACATGAATTAATAATCTAACTCTTAATGGAAGAGAGGTTTAAGTTGGGGGAGGGAAAAGAGTATAGGGATGCCCTTTTGATATTTTTAGCAGACTTTATTTGCTTTCTAAAGATGGATTACAGAAGAAGAAAACATGCCATGTTTTGTATTACCCTAACACCTGTGTTAGCCTCTTACATTGAGTTACGATATCATGGTTCGCAATAAGCAAGAATATTTAGGTGACAAGTTGCACAGCACCCCCACTCAGTTTCCATTAGGATGAGGCTTTACATATGCTTTTATAGGACAGTTGCCAACATGAAATCTAAACATAAAGACTCATCTATTTTAACTCTCCTCCATACATTCGATTTTTATGTCAGAAAACAACAGTGAAGATACAGTAGAAATTCTGAGTCACATAGAGAAGTCTTTCCCCCTTCTGTTTTCTTCTGGATTCATTAAGGATGGTATTCTCAGATCAGGCTTCAGAAATAAGATGAGAAATCCTGTTTTTACTAAGAATTACCTGTCTCATTGTACCAGTGTATTTTTTTTTTTTACAATTTGACTAAAAATGCATGTTTTAAAACTAATATTAGTTATTCAGTAGTACTAAGAACTGTAGTATGAATCAGGGTCCTATTGTATGTTTTAGTCCAATAAGGAAAAACCAAGTTCTCCTTAAATATGGTCAAAGAATGAAAACTGTAATCAGACATTATGAAAACTGAAAACAAGAGAAAACAAAAGGTGAATTTAGCAATAACAGTAGCAGTGATAGTAAAATATTATGTAGCCACATGCACAATTTCAGTAAAGAATACAAAATCTCTTTGTTGCAATGTATGTAAAAGCCACATACTGGCACTTATTTGTACAAAGTACATTAACATTTGCATTCTGTGATAAATAAAATTCGCCGGAATAAATATGTACAAGCAAAACAGAAGCTGAAAATAAATACACTATTTTTTACTCCATGAAGAATTTTCAGCACTTTGATAGCATTGAAAATTTCTACACATGCTGGTAGAAATATTTGCATTTAAGGGATTTAAATGTTTTTCTTTAAATTCATTCCTCAATTGTGTTGTGACTAGACAAGTAAATTGCCTAAAGCACTGTCATGAATGAGAGTGACTTAAACATAGGCAATACTTGAAAATTCATCGTTAAATTTATTTCTGATAGCTATGTAGAGAATAAAATCTAAATTAGATATATGTAGGAATGCTTGAAAAGGCAAGTAACTGCTCACTTTGCAGTACCTAGTTCTGTGGGATGTAACCTGTACAAGATTTTACTCTCTTGCATTCCTGTATCCCAGGTCTGAGAAATGTAATTCCTTTCTAATAAACTAATAAGAGGTATGGTGACTTTCCCATTTTACTCAGTAATAAAGACATCTCATCATCAGGACTTGAGAAGCTTAGCTACAATAATATGAATAAGGTCCTTTCTTTTTGAACACAGCAGAAATTTGGTGAGTTGCAGGCAGTGTCTCATTTGTGGAGACAAGCAGTCTACTGTAGCACTGACAGAAAGAGTTATCTATAAAATTGTATGTATCTAAGTAAAGTATTACACAATAGCACAATGTGGTATCAAACTACATATTAAACACAATATTGCAGTTACAAATTTCAAATAGTTTTGGAAAAGATTGCAGTAGAGGTTATGTGAGTTCCACCCATATATATATTGTCACCCATTCTAAGATATCTGTCATCATTAAAATGTACATTTACCATTTGAAATCCACTCAGGGTCTTTGAAAGTACCTGCTATTCTGAAAGTGTCAAAAACATTCTTGGTGAAAATGTGGTTGTGGGTATAATCCAGACCTCTTCAGGAAGAAAGAAGTTGGTATAAACATATTAAGGGTGCAAAGCTGTGCTTTGGGTTGAGAAGGAAGTTCAGGAAAAGAAACTGATGAAGGGATATATTGAGGGCAAACCAGCTGTAATGGAGAAGCTAAGCTGAGTGCTGTCATGGAAATCTGTCTAGGAGACAGTATGAACCCACGAATTACTTTACTCTCCAGTAACTAAGTCATGAGGTAAGCAATCTTCAAGGAAAAGTGATAAGCAAAACAGGTACTAGGGCTCTTCTAAGCCAGGAATTCAGCATGTAGCAAATAGAAAACAAATAGAAACTTCAGTCCTTAAGCAATCTTGACAAATAGACCTTGACCGTCTATTGAATGAAAGGCAGTGCTCTGCCTCTTAGTATCCACATCTTTGGCTGTATTGTTTTTACACTAGTGTATAGATGGGAGAGATGGAGAACAGAGAATCAGTCTAAAGCACTAAAAGAGAACACAAAAAATCCTGGTTTCATGGTGTAAAATCACATGTTGAAAATTATTTTTGAAGAATGATTCTATAAAAAGATGTTTGGATTATTTGACAGCAGCTGGGACTTTTGAACTTGTCAAGGTCCTGCACCATGGAACTGACAAATACTTTCAACTATGATGACATTTTCTTACAGAATATGTGTTACTTGTACTCTATACAAGATACTATATATCCAGTGCACTTGTTTTACATACTGTTCCATAAAATGACCCAGGGACTATTTTCTGGGTCTGAGGTCAATGTTTCAACTTCAGTTGCTGCACATCTAAGACTCATTGAAATTTTGAGATCTATATAACAGACAAGTTAACATCATCTAAACATATGAATTACTACAGTCTATGAGGCTGTAGACTGAAGACTGTGCCCATCACTAACAGGTAAGACTGACTTCATTTTACATCAGAGGCCAAAGAGGATACAGTGGAAACTGTATGCAGACAGTTATTCTGGTACCTCTCAGTTTTTTCTTAATAATCTACTTAACAGTATCTATAAATCTCTTAATCTGAGTGGTTTTGAATGCTTGGTTCCCAGTTGCAAGGAAACTGCCCCATCTACCATGCTAGAATGATAAGATAGTGAGATGAAGTTTATTCCTTCTGCCAGACTTTTATGTAGAAAGAAGTGCAAAAATGATGGGAAGGCAAAAAACAAGAGCTTGCCTTTGCAGTTCAAAGAGAACAAAGCTCCCAAGGAAGGTAGAGATCTAGATCTGCTGAAGAGAACTTTATGGTGAACAGAGATGCTTACTGTGCAGCCTTGATTTAAGTTCCTCCTCAAACACACTTAGTCACCATTTCATATTGATCATCTCCAGCTGACATAGAATATGAGAACACTTGTCACCCCTGGAGGCAACTAGATACATGGTCTTAAAAAATCTCCAAAACAGAGGAAGAGAAGTACCTCAGATCTTCTCTGTTAGGCCATTTCTTTTCTCTATAGAGAGATAGAGCCCAAGGATAATCGAAACCATACTGCTGTAATCACTAACCTTAATAGCAGGCAGAGAACAACACAAAATTCTATCAGTGGTCAGTTAAACCATTTCTGTGAATACACAGGGTAAAAAGAAGACTAGATAAAGGTACCACACTGTACTTGTGCTGAGAATGGACATAGATGCTAAAACAAAACTACATTCTGGGAGGTGTCTGGTCTGTGAGCAGAAGGCAGAGCAAACAGAAAGTAAATGTAAAATGTTTATCATAGTGTCTTGTATCACCAGCAAGCCTAGACAGGATTTTATCAGTTTTGCTAAAGGAACCTTTAGTTTATAACATAATGACTCTATTTTTGCTTCCAAATGAAAGAATGAATAGTGCATAGACTCAATAGTGCAAAGTATTCACAAACTGAACTGTATTTGAAAAGAAAGCCTTCTCAGGTTGAGCTTGCTAAAATTTGAGGCTAAGAACAACTCCAAACGAGCCTACTCAGAGTATATGCAAGCACAACATCTCTAAGAAGTAGTGAACAGAGACTAAATTAAGGCATCTTATCGATAAATAATGACAACATTTTGAGGAAAAAAATGAGGCGTTATATAAGATTTCTTACACGTAATTTTGCTTACCACTGCAAAAAAAAGAAAAAAAAAAAAGACAGCCCAGTTTTGGCGATAATGGCTCTCATAGATGTTGTTAAGTGCATAGAAAGCTTAAAAAAAGAAATAAAAGTGGAAATATGGTACTATAGTAATATCTGTTGGGCTTTTCTGTTAAACAGTGGCTTAAAACTCCATGAAAGGAGAAACTATTTATGTAATCTTTATCCATATTCAACACTGAAGTTAAAAGCTGAAGTAAAGACTGTCTTGTTTCCCTTACATGTACATCAAACTCAAATATCTTGCAAGCTATCTATAAAGAAATTAAAAATAGCATAGATGTGTCTACCTGAAGCTGTAAACTGCAAGTAATTGAATTATGCGGAGATTAATAAAAACACAATAGCTACCCAAGAAAATGAGTCAAAGCTGTGAAGCTTGATAAACTTTTTTTTTAGAAAACATGCAAATCTTTGTGATTCAATGTGTAAAATGACAAATATAACACTGCCAACGTTCAAATCTTGCAATTTAGTTTTACTTGCCAAGTCTGTATAACCTGTAGGGAAAATAGCCAGATGCTATCTCTGGTGGTTTTATGTGGCCAGGTTTTGGTAGCAGGGGGCTACAGGGGTGGCTTGTTTAAACAAAGAGTTGCACGAAGCTTCCCCTGTAGCTGACAGGGCCATTGCCAGTTGGCTCTAAGATGGACTTACCACTGACCAAGGCCAAGCCAATTAGCAATGGAGGTAACGCCTCTGTGATTAATGTACTTGAGAAGGGGAAGAAGTTGCTGCACAGTTGCTAAACTGCAGCAGCAGCAGCAGTAGATAGGAGTGAGAATGCGGTATCTTCACAGATGCCAAGGTCAGTGGAGAAGGATGGGGAGGAGGTGTCCAGGCACAGGACAAAAGATTCCCCTGTGAATTGTGGTGAAGACCATGGTGAGGCAGGTTGTTCCCCCCGCAGACCATGGAGGTTACAGGGGTGCAGAGATCCACCCAAAGCTTGTGGAGGATCCCATGTCGGAGTGGGCAGATGCCCAAGGGAGGCTGTGACTCCATGGGAAATCCACATTGAAGCAAGTTCTTGGCAGGACCTGGGAATCTGTGGAGAGAGGAGTCAGATCAGGTTCACTGTCAACACTTGTGACCTTGTGGGGGATCCACACTGGAGCAGTCGGTACTTGAAGGACTGGTCTCCCCATGGATGACCTACGTTGGGGCAGGGTGTGAAGAGCAGCCCCCATGGGAAGGAGCCATGCTGGAGAAGTTCATTGGGGACTATCTCCCGTGGGAGATAGTAGCAGGGTAACTGTTCCCACTGTAGCAGTAGGAAGTGTAAGGAGGCCTCTCCCTGAGAGGAAGCAGCTGCAAAGTCCATTCTGTGATGAACTAACGGTAACACCCATTCTGCATCCCCCTGCACCACTTATGTGGGAGGGAGAGTCCTGGGAGAGAGAAATGACAATCTCATAATGCAGGAGGGCCAAAGTTGGTTTTTCCTCCACAATTATAACTGCTCTCTTGTGCTTACAAACCATGACAGAGTAATTGCTTTATCATCCCACCAATTTTCAAATAATACATTAAAATATCTTGACCTTTATATGACAAATTTTGGGAGGTATGGTTTTCCTGAGGACGTTCCCTAGTTCTTATGGGATCTTGGTAAAATATGTTGTTCATAGATTTCACATACAATAAAACTTGAACATTTATAAAAAGAATGCTTAAAAATGTACATTTTTATCAATAAAGTATATCTTATTGTGAAAGTGAAGACAAATTTGTCATACAAATAGCTTCAGTGAAGCTCAGTCTACTTTACCAATTCTAAATGTTCTCTTTATTGCAGTCTTAGGAAGGCTGACTAAAGACTGAAGAGTACCAATCAAACCCTTCATCTGGGGATGTATCTGCTGAAGAAGTTTTCAAAGCTGCTTCTTCTAATGCACCTGTTTTATGGACAAATGTAAAACTCCCAGAACTTGTGGGTTTATTTCCCTTCACCTGTATGTAGGAGGAAGTTACAAAAAACCTACTTAGCATTCACAGAGTGAATGTATCATGGACAGCAGCCAAAAAACAATATTAGAAGTTGCCTGCCAGGCAGGGAATCTAGTGTGTGGGGGAGAGAAACATGATTGTGTTGAGCTTCTTATTTAACCAACTCCTAGGGAGTGCCACTGACCAGGAATGACACAAATGGTATAAAAGCAGGAACTCTGCAGTCACTGAAGCAGTTCACACCAGAAAGAAAAACAAAGTAAATGACAGTCTCTGAGAGTGCACTGGACTGCAAAAGTCAGCACAAGGATGACTTTGGCATACCACAACACATGCACCTCAGCAGCAGCCAGATTGGCTGCTCCCAGCACAAAAGTCTTGAGCAAGATGAAGCTCCTGAAAGAAGATTTAACCATCCAGGTCTCAGGAAGAAAAGAGTGCCTGCTATTCCTCTCCAAGACTCAGCTGGACCACTCTGGGACCACTCTGTCCAAGGTCACCAAAATAAGGGGGACAATCCTCAGCTGTCCTGTCCCTAGGCTGGTGCTGAGCCTGAGGAGCCCAAGCTCCAGGAGGAAGGATGCTTTCAGGGCCCTTGCACTGATATGTTTAATGTTTTTGATAAAGAACAGAATGACAGAATGGAGTGCACTCTGTTTTGTGAATGATACCACTGAGAGGAAGAGTTGATAAGGTAAAGAGGTGGGATGCCATTTAGAGGGTCCTCAAAAGGGACAGAAATCTGCCAGGGAGCAGCAGAGGCTGGCTGCCCCGCAAAGGAAAATAAACTGGCAAAAAGATAGGCAGCAGCAGACCTCACTAATAAGGATCCAGAACATGAAGTCATTAAATCCAGGTCAGGATCAGGTCTGCATAGGATGCACAGGTCAAGCTCCAATCCAGTGACCCTCTCAAAAGTCTGCAGGGATAAGGCAGGTTCAATGACACGTTAGGTAGCTTCAAAGCCAAACCAGAGTCTGAGCCAGGGTCAGGATCAAGAACATACAAGATCAGGCACAGATGTAGAAGCTACACTACTGCACAGGCAGAGGTCAGCAGTACAGCCTCAGCTTAAAAGCAGCTCCCAAGAGAATGGAGAGCCATGCCCTCACTTCTATTTTACTTCACAACATCTCTTTCCAGTGAAGGAGATGACCTTGGACTGAGCAAGCTACACCCCTTAACTCAGACAACTAAATTACTTGAAGACAGGAATGCACTCAGGAACCTGACAGCATCTTATGAAATTCAGCAAAGGCAATCCAAAATCCTACATCTGGGATAGCATATTGTAATGGCACAGACTGACTATCTAGAAAGGAGATCTGTGGAAAAGGACTGAAGGTTACCTAAAAGACAAGAAGATAAGCATAAATAAGCAGTGCACTTCTGCAGAAATACAAACTTAAACACAATTTGGGTTGCATTAGGAAGAATATAGCCAGTGGGTTAGTGCTCATTGTCCTCTAGCTGGCACTTGTGACATTTTATTTGGAGAACTGTGTCATGTTTGAGGTGCTCTGGTATAAGAAAGACATTGACAAACTGGCAGAGTACATTCGGCAGAGGCCATCAAGATGGTTAGAGAATGAGAGTGGATGACATACAAGGAGAGGCTAAGAGCACTAGGCTTGTTCATTTTGAATAAAAGAAGGCTAGGTGACAGCTAACTGCTATCTTCAACCACACAGTCAGTGAAAATGGAGTAGAAGGTGCCAGACTTCTTGGATATGCCCACTGAAAATATGAGAGGCAAAGAACAAAAGCTGTAGGAGGGCAAATTCCTGATAATTTCAAGGGGAAAAAAAGTCACCATGAGTATGTCCAAATAATGGAAGAAGATTTCCAAAGAGGTTGTTAAATCTTCAACTGTGGAGACAGTAAAAACTTGTCTGGATAAGGTTCTCCAACAGTGTTGGATCTGATCTGAAACCTGACCTTGCTTTATGCCTCAAGGTGTTGAAGCTTCAGGTGCTAGTGAAGGGAGAATTAGACCAGGTCACCATGCCAGCCTAAATTAATCTGTTTCATGCACCTCATTGTCAGATCAGGTTTTAAGAATGTCTTTAGAACATATTTTGTAAGCAGGACTTGGAAACATGGTCTGTATGTAACTTTTATGATAAGTACTTATGTATACTGTTCATTATAAAGAAAAATAGATGTCACTATGGAATAGTGGCACATGGAAAACGGAGCAATGTGTGCTGCATGGGTGACCAACGTTTGATACTATATAATAATGTCATTAATGATCTGGATGATGGAATAGAGTGTGTGCTTATTAAATCTGCAAACAACACTAGGCTGGAAGCAACTGTGTGTACATTACAGGACAAGATTAGAATTCAAAACAATCCTGACAAAGTGTAGAAATGGTCTAAGAAAAACAGGATGTTACTGAACAGACACAAGTGTGAGGCATTACTTTTAGAAGGCATACTAAATTGCACAAATACAGGACGTAGCTCATTCAGTTTGTTTGTACTTCACCAGAACAGGAACCAGGGGCAACAGAGGATCACAAGCTGAATAAGAGTCAACAATGTCATGTTGCAGCAAGAAAAGCAAACAATACTGGCATTTTTTCTTTAAAAGGTGTAGCCTCCAAGACATGTAAAATAATCTTTCCACTCTATGCAGTAATGTAAAGCCTCAATCATAGTAGTCAGTCCAGTTTTAAGCACTACTTAAGGAAAGATGTAGAAGAACTAACTAAAGAACATGACCCTAAACATTACCCCTATTGCAATTCTGATGACAAGGTAATTTTTATTTCCTTGGGGTAACAGCAAACACACAGAAATATGTCCTTTTCCATGCTCTGTGCCATACCTCTTCTTTTATACTCATAGATCAAAATGAGAAGCCAGTATCAGTAAAGTATCGAGAAAGCTAATCCTAAAGCAAGGAAAAATAAATAACACTTGGAACTTGAGGGAGAAGTGTATCACAGTTTTTTCTTTTCCAGATGATAGCTTTTTTTTTCACAGTGATGTCAGAAAACAAAAGAACTGTCTTGAATAACACATTTTTTTCATTTTACTGCAAGCAAATAAACAACTAAATAAAACTGTTTGAATAAATTCTGCACTTTCAGCCATGAAACTTACCTGAAGTCAGATATTTACTAGGCCTTTGTTGTTTTGTTTTGGTTTTTTTTTTAAACCCTCTATTTCTAATGTTTCAGATACAATAGCTAAATATTTAATTTAGGGAGATAACCTAGCCTCATAGAATCATAGAAAAACCTGCATTGGAAGGGAACTCCGAAGACCATTTGTCCAGTCTTTCATGGGAAAGAGAGCCTAGATGAGATTACCTACAGAGATTACCACTCTGCCCAATTGCATCTTGAAAATCTCCAGTTATGGGGACTCTAGGATATCCTTCAGGAGGTTGTTCAAATGAATCAATGATTGTAAAAAAATTCTTTCTTATGCCAACTCACAGTGTAACTTGTACCCACTGCCCTTTGTCTTCTCCACATAGCTCCTTGTGAAGAGAGAGCCTCTATGCTCTTTGTAGCTGCCCTTTAAGTATTGGAATACTGTGATGAGGTTTTCCCTGAGTCTTCTCTTTTCCAAGAAGAAAAAGTCTTTCAGTCTTTCCTTGTAGGGCTGGTTTTCCAGACCTTTAATCATCTCTGGGGCCCTCCTTTGGCCCCTCCTCAGTCTGTCCATACATTTCTTGAATTGTGGGGACCACAACCAGATACAGTACTCATGGTGCAACCTGACAATGCTGAGTAGAGTAGGAAAAGAAGTGCTGAGTTGAGTGGGAAAAAGTGTCAAATAATACTCATAGTTACTGTAGGTTCCTCCTGATAATTTCAATGATATTTCAATTAACTGTTGAGTGTTCCCTGATAACAAAATTAAGCCATCAAACGCATATGCTTTGTTGACATAAACCAGGCTATCAATATAAAAACTTCCATTAATCTCTATTCCTTGGTGTATTATAAACCTTAAGATCTTAAATTTATAATTTAACAGTATCTGTTTGAGAAAATGCTTCTAATCCTTGTGATCTTTTTTGTCTGATAGTGTTGGGTCATACTGCGATACATAGACAGTGTGACCAGCATCCTTTCTGTCTAAGCATTTATTTGATTCCAAGTAGCTGAAGTATAAACATGCAGAAGCGTATGAAACAAATGTCATTTACCAATGAATTGGTCTTTTTCTTCAGCAAATAGACATCAATAATAGCAATGGTTAGTTTGTTGTATTATTGCAGGGAATGTTTCCACCAAAAGATAGTTGCATCATAAGCTATCGTCTAGAAACACATTAAAACAAAAATGTCAGAAGTAAGAGTCAAGAATTTAGCTCACATGTATGGAACTTAAAACAATGATTGCTTGTTGTATTGCTTTTAAGACACCTGAATAAATTTTGTAAGAGCTGGTGAGGCCACACCTTGAATATTGTGTTCAGTTTTGGTTCTCTCACTATAAGAAAGACACTGAGGTGCTAGAGTATGTCCAGTGAAGCTGGTGAAGGGTCTAGAGCACAAGTGTTATGAGGAGTGGCTGAAGGAACTGGGAGTGTTTAGTCTGGAGAAGGGGAGGCTGAGAGAGACCCGATCACTCTCTACAACTACCTTAAAGGCAGCTGTAGTGAGGTGGGTGTTGGTGTCTTCTCCCAAGTAACAGGACAAGAGAAAATGCTGAGGTTTAAATTGGGTACTACAAAAAAATTCTTCCACTAAGGCCTTAGAACAGGCTGCCCAGGGAAGTAGTTGAGCTACCTTTAAAAGACATATAGATGTGACATATTGACATGGTTTAGTGGTGGACAGGGTAAGTTAACAGTTGAACTTGATGATCTTAAAGGTATTTTCCAACCTATACAATGACATTTTTTCATTATTCTGCATGTTTTTAACCCTAATTAGTATTCGGTATTTATAAGAACAAAATATTTTTTTTTGCAAAAAAACAGCATATGGAAATCTAGTTGTAAAAAGCATCTTAGACTAACAATAGCAGTATGGTCCGATTGCTTTGTGAATGGGCCATACTGTAATGAACATCAGTTCATTAAAGTTACTTGGGAGTTTGGCACACTGTATGCAAACTGAGTGCTTAACAAAGAATAGAGAATATAAGGTGAAAAGAAATTAACATTTTTTTCTTAAGATCCTTACTGTTGTCTAGAAAATGTGTCTTTATGTGTCCTCATGTTACCAAAGTTCCATAGCCTGAAGATTATGGAGATATCAATAACAATGAAACGAAAAATCAGTTATGGAGAGAACCAATAAAGAGGTCAATACTAATAATTGACCTTCATAAAAATTGACCTAATAATAACTTCAATGTTAAAAATTACTGTACTCATTTCAGAACTGAAAAGGCTCTCGTGGTTAATTTTGTAAAAAAAATAGAGAAGATGAGACTAAAAATCTGAATTGATTAAGCAGCTCAAACTAAAAAAAACCAGGATTTTTGAATCAGTCACAAAACAGACCCTTCCAAGAACATAAAAGCTATACATTACTGTAAGAAATCATGCTGTATGTTTTCTGTAAAATCATGAATCCTGCTATTTACATCTAGGCATCTTTTACTGTGATTATATGATACTGACAGCAAGTAAGGAAAAATAAAAAGACAAATTGAACACATATTTCCATTTAAAGGCAAGAGTTATATTTTAAATGGGTCCGGCTTCTATTTAACTGCTTCTCAGATCATTATCTCTTTTTACTCTAACAGCTTACATTTAATGAGTTCTTCTCACTAGACTTTACAATCATGAGAACAAATATAGTGTCTATTTTATTTTTACTTCTCAGTGTAAAAATTAGGGAAAAAATAATGTAGATACTAACTATATCTTTTTTTAAATTACAAATGAATTATTTGGATAATGTATCACAATAAAAATCAAAATAATGACGTCATACTGATTTTGCCTGCTTAGCTGTGATTGAAGTGTTTGTAAACTCTCATAGAAGGTCTGTTACAGTGTTTCTGAAACTGCACAGGGTGTAACAAAAGTTGCCTCTGGAAAGATACAAGGTGGGTTTTTCATGTTTTTTCCCTTTCAAGACAAACCAAATGGAATTAGAGAAAAAGCAGGTAGAAAACATTTACAGTTAGAATAGCAACACAATTCTAACTTCAGACTTAACTTCTGCATTAATGCACCCTGTCGTGTGGAAGTTTAAAAACAGCAAATGGAACTATTTGGTGCAATACATATGCACAGCAGGAAAAGTTCAGATGCTGTGGTAACGTTTCAGTTTGTATTTCCTAGCTTTTTACTTTAAACTTTAAATCCTGATTTTCAAGACAAAGGATCTAACAGCACTTCCTGACACTGGCACAGGAACAAATCCCATTATCCTTACTCACGAGAATAGTCTAATTAAACACAACAGGAGACCTCATATGGACATGGTAAAGCAACCAGTATTTTGATGCCACTGTGGCAGATAAATGAAAATTCTCTAAATTTTTCAAACATGGTTCAGTCCTGATCTTCATAATTTCACTATTAAAAAAATATTTTTGCTAAGATTTAGTGTAAATATACGCCTGTACAAAGCAGTCCCTGTTCACATAAATGGTTCCATTACTTGTAGCCAAGAGTCTGTCTTCTAAAACACGATTTTTCAAGCCTTCTCAGTTCAATGACTACATAATCTGTTTACACAAATAAATAAAGTAGTATTGCTACAATTTATTTTACAACTGAAACAAAAATTGAGCTAAAACTTTAAACAACTATTTGTTAGTTTTATTTTCTCATCTGTTTGTTTGTTGCAAATATAGGAACATTGATATGTGTCTTTTGCTTTGTTTCTTGCATGTTCTGTAGCATTTTTCTATTTTCAGTCTGATGAGGTGTTAAAATGGAAGCAAATGAACACCAGAGCTGCAATTACTATAGGGCTGAGATTAGTGTTACAAATTTGTTTTTCTTTCAGAATGCCAGTGCTACAATAATGTTCACAAGCGTTGATGAATGGCTCACCTCAATGAAAGCCTGCTTATCAAAGCCAAACACCGTTGATTAGAGAAGACAGCTACTTCTTAACAGTGTTCTAGCTTATAAAAACACAGAGAACATGATTTTGTAAAAAATTATTTGTAAACCCAAATATGAGTCCTATTAAACACAATGTTGGGAATTCACCTTCTCTTAACAAGACTTTTTATCTATGTGACTTCAGCAGAGGAAATGACAGTCAGACAGTTCAAGTCCTAAACTGGAAATTATATAATAAAGGACTCCACAATACAATTTCTAAACAAACTCATGATTGCAACTTTATCAGAAATTCAATGAAGAGGAATAGTTGGAACAGCTGTAGCCATGAATTACCCCAGCATTTGGGTACATGTGTAAATCATGGAGTCTTCATAGTAGTATGAAGTATAGAAGGGATAATAAAATATATCAAACCATATTTTCTTATCCCACTTTCCTAAAAAAAAAAAAAGCCATTTATGTGGTTGTGCTGTTGGTCCATCTGTTCCATCACAAAGATGAAAACAAGTCAATGAATAATTTCAAGAAAATTTAACCACGGATCTCAAGGCTAAAAACTTCTTTTTTGATTTTTAAAAGTTGGCAAGTGGATAGAGATCCAAATTAATATACCTACCCATAGAAAAGCAATTATAACTTAGTTCCCTACACATTTAACAGGCAGTAGCGATATAATGAATCAGAAGAAAACTACAGAACACATCAGCCAACATGAAGCTTCTTGCCAGACACAGGGTTTGTAGCAACACGCTTCACCATATAGATGTGGATATTGCAATAATAAAGAAGAGAACTGTTGGATATTAGCACCTATGAGTGTTATGTTTTGTAGAGACTGTCATAGAGCTCTAGGCTTAGGTTTCAGCTTTGCATAAAAAGCTCATGTGTTCTTGAATTTTCAAAAAAATTCAGATGTATAATGAAATAACTTACTTTGACACAAACTTGAGGACCTTCCGACTCTAAGAGGTTACCTGGTTGACAGATAGGAACATGAAGAACATGAAACATCCCTTTCTCAAATCAAAATGAGCAGTTTTGTGTAGCTTGAGTTGAACATTTGCATCAATTGGTTGGCGTGTAGACCAGAACAGTAATTTAACATTCCTACATTATAAAAGTTTGACCTGCTGGATTGGCTTTTTTTGTTTGATTGTTTTTACAGGAGATGAGGCAAAGTAAAACAAGTAGTGAAATCTTTCACTGACATTTACAAGTTAAGCATTTTTATCTAGGTTTTTCTGGAGAATCGTTTTAAAATCTTCCTGAAAAGTACTTATTTCAGCCAAGGATAGAAACAGCAAGTGCAATTTGAAACACACTATTCCATCAGCTCATCATCATCCACTAGCTAGAAGTTATTGCATCCGGAATTCGGTCCGTGACATACAAGAGGTTCTGATCTACTACAGTCAAAGGTTTGTCTGATTACTGCAGTGGAACACCCGTCTTTGGGGCTTTAAACTAAGATGGGTTAGCTCTGTAGTAAAGCAGTTAAGAGGAGATGGTGGGAATGCAGCTTTTGGCTCTTCTATAAGTATACAAAATCAAAGTATATTCAAAGTTGCTCATAGATGGTGGCAAACTTTAAATGAACTTCTTTCCATGAAAACACTGTTCTTTCTTATCTCCATTCTTATAACCCATCTTTTTGGTTTTCTCCCCATCTTTTGCAGCTTTCTGAAATAATATTGGTTCTGTGATTCCCAGCTAACTACCGTTTTAGTCACATCTATGCATCTGGGCTATGCATTCTGTCAAGCACCGATGGACTTTGCAAACAAGTACATGTAACATACTGTATTTACATGTTTGTAGAGTAAATGCATCTCCTAGTACAGAGATGAGATCCTGTTTTCTTCTCTTGGTAGAGCTGAGGGCAGCTGCTGTAATCCTGGAGGATGCAGTGACCAAGTCTTGCTGATTCATCATGTTTATGCGATTTAGTATCTAAGGCTGGATATAAGGTGGACTGGTAATCCAGCCAAGTTCTCAGATTTGGGGTTACAGAAGAGACACAATTAATGGCATTCTGATACCAATGGACAAGATTTGTTGTAAAATGGAACTTGCAATGATAGTCACTACAAAAGCAAGACAGAACACGTCTTTGAACAGGAATGGATTATTTCCAGTATATATACAGCAATTACATACAACTTTATTCAAGTGACTACTTGAATAATTTCATCCTACTCAAAACACTGGGGGTACTTCTGTTTCTCTGCTGTAATACTGGTGAGGCTTGACAAAATGTCCATTGCCATGAGGCATCACTGAAACTAAGAGGCTTGGTAATACTACTGTCAAGTAGATATCTCCATATATAACATCACCACCAGAAACTAGGAGTGCAAGTATTAAAAAGAGCTCTGTAACAATACTGCTCTCCTTGAATGAGCTCTCAGGCTGCCAGACCCCAGGGTTTCCCCTGTGCCTCCCCACGCCCAATGGAGCAGAGCTCAGCAGCCCTTGCAAAAAGCCCTGACAACCTCACTCCAACCAGATCAGTTGTTAAGACAGAAGTTCCTAACAAAAAATGGTCCCTAGGCAGACACTTTTCCTCACACCACAGCATGGGACCAGTGTGAGGAAAGTATGGCAGAGATCACCGAGACTCGAAAGCGTGGGAGCTGGCCGAGGGCTTTGACCAGGAGGCCGGGGACAGCCCTGTGCCCCTCACCAGCAGGGTCCTGGGGGGATGAGGAGCGGATCCCTCCCCGCAACGGAAGCCTGCGGCTGGCAACGGGGCGGCGGTGTGCGCCATCCCGCAGCCCCGCGGGCGGCCCGAGCGGCGGCGCGCCCCGCCCGCAGGGGGCGCCCCGGGCCGGAGGGGCGAAGCCGGGCCCTCCGCCGCGGGCGGTCCCGAGTGGTCGTGGGCAGGCACCACCCCGTCCCTTCGGGGGGCGTTGCGTACCGGGCCCGAGGCGAGGGGCGTCGGCTCCTGGAACCTCGGCAGGAGGTGGCGGCTCCGCGCCTGAGCGCGGCCCCCGACGCCGTCGCGGTGGCAGCGCGGCCCCCGTGCACCTGCTCACCTGTCTCCCGGTCGGCGGTGGGGGGGGGCTCGGCCCGGCCACTCCCCCCGACGGGCTCGGCGCAGGCGCCCTAGCGGCTACCGCAGGCAGGGGGCGGCAACATGGCGGCGTGAGCGGCGGCGGCTTCGGCTCCACAACAACAGCGGCAGCGGCGATCGCTCGCCCCGCCGTCAGCGCCGCGCGCTGCTCGCCTCCGCTGCGCCACGCTGCGCTCGGCGGCGCCTGCTTCTCCGGCCCCGCGACGGGGAGGCGGCCCCGGCTGAGCAGCCTTCGGCTAACGGGGCATCGGCGCCCATAATAATCCCTCATTATAGCGGAGCAGGGGAGCGGCTCCTGGGACGGTGCCTGCGCCTCGGGCCGGCTCCTTGCGGCCCCGCCGGGTGCGACTGCGGTGGATGCGCGGCTCGGCTCGGCCGGGCGGGGAGGAGGCGGCAGGTGCCGGTAACGGCGGGGGGTAAATGGCGAGCGAGAAGCCGGTGTCGGGGCCGGACCCGCAGCCCGCGGGACTCATCTCCGTCGGGGCTGGCGGCGGAGGCGGAGGCGGTGGCAGCGGTGGCAGCGGCAGCAGCGTCGCGGTGATGGGCGAGCTGAGGGCGTCGGGCTCCGGGTCCGTGGTGCTCCCCGCGGGGATGATTAACCCGTCGGTGCCGATCCGCAATATCCGGATGAAATTCGCCGTCCTCATCGGACTCATCCAGGTCGGGGAGGTCAGCAACCGGGACATCGTGGAGACGGTGCTGAACCTGGTAAGCGGCCGGGCACCCCGCCCCGGTGACGCCCCGGCGGGCAGAGGGCCTTTGGGCACCGGCCCGCGCAGCCCACCTCCTCCCGGCGCTGCTCCCTGTGCCCCCCCCGCCCCTCTGCAACCCCAAAGGGACCTTCATTTTCCCAGCCCCTGTGTCCCTCCTACATGCACGGCCCTTCTCCGACCATCTTTCCTTCCCAAACTCCTCTTGTTCCCCCTCTCCTCGTTAATACCGCGACCCGCTCCTCGTGCGTGTGACAGAAGCCCCCTCAGCGCTACCTAAACTCTACACAGGACCCTACCTAGTACAGACAGGCCACTCTTCCCTTTCCCAGTGCCTCCCCCCGACTGCCTCCTGCAGAAGTGGAATGTGTGCAATTCACAATGTAAAAAAATAAGGAGATTAAGTAATTCTCGATTTTGGGTTCTGAACGCTGCCCTACCTGGTGGCTTCCTTGTTGGAAGAAGAGTGGTGTGAATGTAGTATCTGGTTTTAATTGATAAGCATTAAAAAAAAAGCAGCCTGAGCTGGTATCTTTTCTTAGTGTCTGAAACATGTGAAGGTTTTAACCCTGTTAGCTCACTGTTAGTTGAGTATTTTAGGTAGATCAAGGGGGAGCAGGAAGATTTTTGCAAAAATTTAATATGCTTTAATATCTGTAAATAAAGAGTTAGTTGTATTGCAGCATTGTCTTGTGTTGCTCATGTCTTAATAATCTGCCATGCTTTCCGAAACACAGTCTTGTCTGCAAAGTAAGTGCTGTTGCTAATTTTGATAATGATTTGATTGTTGTAGACTGGTAAATAGCTTGAAAGAAGGAGAAGATGCTAAAATGTAGCTCCTTAGTCATCTGCTCACTTCATGGAGTGAAAGAGTTACTGCAGGACTGTATGACTTAATGTTTTTGCGCTACCTACACCAAAGCCTGAGGAACCTACAGAAGCCAAACGAGTGGATCTAAAAATGAATCACTTTCAATTATGTGCAATTTGGTGCTGCTCCTGAATGCAAGATTTGCTGCAGCAAGGCTTTTGAAGCAGTTCAGTCAATGAAATATCCTCAATTTTTGCATATAAAATAGGATAGAAAAATGACTGCTCAAAACTGAATGGCAATTAATTGAAACTGCCTTTGTTTCAAATGAGTTTAATGCTTCTAACCTCCACTCATTTTATTCGAAGTCATAAAGAGTATATTTTGTTTCAAACACTTTGAAGGGATGAATTCTTCTGTTTGACAGTTATTTGCATTTGACCTAGCACAGACTGAATGAAAATGCAGCATGCAGGGAAATACATGGTTTGGTCAGACCATTTTAATATTTATAGCTTATCTGAACACACAGGGTTTAAGCCCTAATAATTTTGTGAATACATCAAAACAATAATCTGATATATTTCTCCTCTTCTCTCTGCAAGCTATTTGATACTTAACTGAAACGTGATTTGTAAATATTTTTTTTTTTTTTTTTGTACAAGTGTGGTACAAGTAATCAGAACTTTATTGGATTATTACCCATTCCTTTAAAAGTAGTGCCCAAAAGAAGGGAATGACATGTAGTTATTTTATTAACTGACTTTATACAGAACATGACAGACACAAACACGTTTAATCCTTTTCTGATTTTCTTCTTTCATTCTTCTTACTGATATTTAAGCTTATTTTAATTCTGGCTGTTCATGCATCAGCAATTGGACTAACATTGTCTCATCTCTGAAGGGGGAGAGATTAGAATGTGTTTTGGTATTTATGTGGAAGACATACAGTGCTGGCATATGAGTTTTAGCTACAAATCAGTTCCTATTGCTGAAAACTATACTTATATTTAGAAATAAACGTGAGAGTGTTTAACACTGCTCTCAGCATTAGAAGACGTATATGAATGTGAAACTGCTTGGGAGTCTGCTGCAGTAGCGATGCATTCTGGATCAGTCATTACTTAACAGATGGACTCTAATATACAATAGTCAGTATTCCCACAGCAGAGAGAGGTTAAATTGTGTCTGCTTATCTTCTCAGGGCAGCAAATGTCTCAAACTTATGCTTGTATATTTGAAAATTTACTTGCATGTGAAACAAACGTAGTGAATATGGCAGATGCAAAATAAAGCTGATGGCATATTCCTAAACTATGAAACATTATCCAATTCTGTATTAAGGATTTTAATAGCAACTTTAAATAAAATGCAGTTTTGTATTTTAGAAATATTTAGGGAGGTGAGTGGGAGTGGAGAGAAGTTGATTTGGGTTTTTTGCCTTTTTCTTTCTTTTCCTTCAGCCTTTACCTTTACTGTTTCTGAATGACTCTTGATGCAAGTGTGACCATGAGTGGACAGTGCCTAAAGAACTGATATCAGTTTCATATGTCAGTTCATATGTTAAGTCAGAAAGAGGTATAACTTATATTGTACCATATTGGGTATCTATAAGCCATTTGGTAATAGCTTTTTAGTATTAGAATTCTGCATAGCTGAGTCTTCTTTTATTATCAGAGAGAATCAGAAGTTACTTTTTAAATTTTCTTATCTGAAATTGCTGCTGTCTTCTGTGTAAAGCTTAAATAAGTCTATTCATTCTTCCTGCATGGAAGCAGCAGCAAATGTCTGAGACAAACTTTGGTTTAGCTTACCCTTGTTGTGGAGATTATCACTCTTTTTTTCCTGTTAAATCTTTGTCTTGGGGTTTCTCACAGACAGTTTTAACCTTTAAATATTTGTTTTGGTGGCCCCGCACTGTGGTCTCTGTTACTGCATTTGGAAGTTACTTCATGTGGTACCTTCTGATGTTGATGGACAAGGTGATCTGTTGTATCTGTGAGCTGATGAAGTGCTTTTTATACAGTGCTGAAAATCTTTTTCCAAACTTAATAAGCTGTTCGATTTTCAACTTTGCCAAATTTTGTCAGTTGACTTTCAGCTCAGGCAGTATTTTGTTCTTGGCCATGCCTACGCTGTTTATAGGGTTAGTATTTTTCTCTTGATGCTTTTCTTAGTGACACTTCCCTTAAAACTTAACGTGTGTTTAAAGTTCTGTTATACTGGCAAATTTGTTTAATGGAGTATCACCTGGTAAGGTTTCTAGTAAGATTCAGCCCTTCATATGACAATGCCTGTGAACTATTAATGGTTATCCTTAAAAACAGACTGCTAGCATTAATGCTGTGAAGGTCAGAAGATGTTAAAAGTCTATTACCTGAAGACTTTTCTAGAATGATTTTATAGAATATTGTGGGTTTCTGGAAGTAGAAGGGAACTCCTCATCTTAGGTATCTCATGCATTATTCTATGTTGTTTTTTATTTTGATTTTGGTCTGTGAGTTTAATATGAATTCCCAAGTTCAGCATGCTCTCTCTGAGATGTGTTTTCACTGACCTTTGTGTACTGCAAAGCACCAAACTGGAAAAGGCTTTCCTTGCAAAAAATGTAATCCTCTAATTGCTCTTGGTAATTTCTCTTTGAGGATATTTTGACACCATTTCTGTGCTTCTGTTGATGAGGAGGCCTTTCCCCTTTGAACAGCTCTGTTAGTTTTCTTAGGGTCCTGTCAAGGATGTTGTTACTGCTATCATAGATGTAGTTATTATTCTCCAAAGTTCCTTTGCTTCTTCATACCCTTTTGTACTTATGATGTGTGTTAGACTGATGTTTGAAATGAAGTCGTGTACTGTGTGCTCCAGCAAGTACAATATTAAGGTGGAAATGGGTCAGTTTGTCCACCTGTATTATTCTACTTCATATGTATTTTCATTTCACTTATTTCCTAGTGCAAAATTTCCATGTGTCTTTAATTAGTTTTTCCACAATATTCTTGCTTTTCCTTTCATTATTTTTACTGACTTTCTTTCTTAATTCTTTGCTTTTCCCATACTTTAATGGGAAATTGGAAATTTTTCCTTCAGTGTATATTTTGAATTGTCTGTCTGGCCGGCTTTCATCAAACATGGCTATATGAACTTCATTGTTTCCTGGCTTTTAGAAACTTCTTCTCTGTTCCAATTTGAATTTCTTTTTTTTTTTTTTTTTTTTTTTTTACTTTTGTAGTGTTGATTCTATGGCAATGCAAAACAAGAAAGGTAAACATGAAACTGACTGATACTGAAAAATTGTGACTGGTGCTGACATGTGCTGCTTATTTTGAGTATACATCTTGAACAGACGATGTAGTGCAGATCTGAACGGATTTCAGTCTGATACAGGTGTACCTGACCAGAGTTCTCCTTGTGCAATCTGGAAAGCTTTTATCTATGTTTTGTCAGGCTAGAGAGTACTTATAAGAAGTAGGTCAAACACCAGGCATAGTTCGAAAAGTCTCTTGCTGTTCTTGTTGACTACAACCCACGCTTCTGCCTAGCTCTTCTCATTTTCTTGACTGTTCCATCCTACTTTAGTGTTAGTCACCCATCACAAGAGGTAAGTCATTTTTTAGTGCTCTTTAATGTTGTGTACTTGTAGGAGGGGCATTTGCAGCTTCAGAGCAAATGGATTCGATTATGTGATTCTCACCCTACAGGTTTTCCTTAGCAGTGGTCATAAGGAAAAATGTGGAGGCATATGCAAGAACGTGGGGTGTTTATTTGTTTAGTTTTTTTCTTTTTTTCTCTCCTTTGGTATTTGTTTCTTTCAAACATTGGTTGAGGGTCGTCTTACCCTAAAGATGGCTTTTGATACTTGAGTTCTTTTAATCTATTTACAGTTTTTCTTGCTGCACATCCTGTAGCACAGTTCAGCTCTTGTGTGGGGAAGAAGAATCACTTTTTTTTTTTTTTGCTGGATACTGTTGTACTCTGAGAAAGCATGCGCCTCGTGAGCTGCATCCTCCATCATCTGATTTGTGTTTTTCTTTTGGAATAAACTTTGCAAGCTTTGAGGTTCTTATTCCATTTTCTTGGTGTAAGCTTTCCCTCTTTTTAGAATAATTATCTTCTGGTAGACTATATTATTCAAAAGAGCAAATTTGTTTTGTTTTTTTGGTTGGTGGGGTTTTTTTTTGTTTGTTATTCTGTGTGTGTGTGTGAGAGAGAGAGAGAAGGGAGTTCTGTTTCAAGTAATACTTAACTGGAGGTGACAGTCTTTGTCCAAATTGCTGTCAGTACTACTAGTCCCTTTTTATCCTACCCATGTTATCCACACACTGAGCTATGTCTGGATGTAACTGTAGAAACTACCAGAGCCACGTGAAAAGAATGGTGTCCAATGCAAGAATTTCTAGTAGCTTTCCATGGGCAGCTACTTAATGACAACAGCTACAGTACTCTTTATGTAATATTTTCATTTTGATTACCAAAAATCTTTGATGGACTGGATGTTTACTTAATTTCCTTTGGTATAACTGATTGCTCTTGGCCTTTTCATTTAATATTTGACAATAGGTGTTTATGAGTAGGATTTTTTTGTAGTCCTTATATCAGTCATGAAGCACTAGTGATGTCTCAGCAGGTTGCTTGGAATCTGTTATAGTTCTGGTAATGATAAATTGAAACATTTCTATAGGCAATAACTTTTTAGAATGTGTCATGGTGAGTGTATCACTGAGTTTTCCTTACTACTTAACTCTGTACAGCTATTTTCTTCTTAGCTTTACATCTTACTTGTCTTTTACAGGATTCAGTTCATGGATTATAAGGGAGGTGAATACCTTGAGGCTCTTTTATTATTTTTGTCACACTGAAGTAGTAAAGTTCTGAGACTGGTATTAATAAAACGCTTTGCCCTTTCCTCTTACTCCCACCTGAGACCCTACCTATGTGTTTTATCCCTTTGCATCAAACAAAAGGTTAGCACCTTTCTCTTTCAAGATGCTATTTTTACAAAATTGTGACCCGATTCCCCATTTCAACCATGTGCTTTACCAGACTAAGTGTTTAGCTGTGTGCTCAGTTTTACACTAATCTTTCTTTCGCCTCTGTATTTTCCTTCACTGTTCCACCTCCCCTCATCACTTGGCTTTCAAGTGAATACCAAGAGGGGTAGAAGTCAAAGGGCATGGTCCATTACGTTCATAAGGGTGATGCCTAGGAGGCTGTAGTGCAGTTTTTTCTTACATCGTAATGCTTTTCAGTATCTCCACTCATACTTTTCAAATATATGAATCACTGTCTATATTACATACTTTAAAAAAAGACCCAACACCAAACCGCAACACCCAAAAGCTGCATAATTGTTTCTGAATTCCTATTGAAATGTTTGTTTCCCTCTCAAGCCATATTGAATTTAGTCAAAGTGGAATAAAATCTGTGATTGGGCGAGTACCAAAACTCAGACTTTTGTATGCTGATAAATACTGTGCACAGTATTAACATAGCTATGTTGACTTGATAAGCTATCCAAGCTGTTTTAAGTAAATCTCTTAATCTTACCTGTTCGTTACTTGGTCCTACACTTTTTTGGTTTTCTTATTATAGCCTATCTTGGTAAAATGGCCATTTCAAATCAACTTGTGTTGCTCTTCTATTACTACGGCATTTTGTAGTACTTTACAAAAAGTATCATTTTAGCTACCCTATTAGTTGATGTCTTGTATGTGCCTGGTGGCCAAAGGGTCAGTATAGCAGACTGCGTTTATGTTGAGTTCCATATATTTTATGATGGAACTTGATCCTTCATTACCATTCATATATTTTTAAATACTCCATTTTTAATTCTTGCATGGATAGAACCCTTAAGCTTTCCTTAAGCCTGGGTCAAATTTAGAACTTGCTTTTATAATCAGAGGCAACAGATCTTTTGAAACATCAGTTTTGATCTACCTCCTACTTCTGTCTTGCAAAGGTTTGGCTTGAATGTACAGTGAATGATACAGTATTCATTATATGATATTCAGCTTAAATGTAATGCCCTTTTTAAAAACAAAAGAAGTTCGTTGTTCATGGAGTCACATATTGTTCTCTTAATGGTAGAAATACTTGTTTCCAAAATAAGTTTATGATGGACTTCAACTATTTCAACTACAGTTTTGTAACTTCCAGTTTAGGAAGTTTATTAATAATGTTCCTCTTTAAGTGAAACATTATTTGTTATTTCCAATAGAGAAATGCTTCACCTGATCAGCCTACTGAATCTGCTAAAATTTGCATTCTGGTAATTTTTGTGGTTTAGAGTTGATTCTACTTTTGAAATAGATGGAAAATAATAATTTTCAGTAAATAGAAAAGTCTAACAGTGATTTATACCAGTGATATTGATTCATTTATTTTAATTCAACCCTATAATGTGACTACCCTGCTTTAATTTAAAATTGGGTTGCATCAGTGAAATAGTTCCAACATAACAATTAATTGAAATCTTGTGTAAATGTGGATACTGCTTATACTATTAAACACCTTACAAATGCTTGACTTCTATAATTGGAAGATGATTTTTTTTTTTTCACTGCCCTTTTGTTTACAGCTGAAAGCTTTTCTTAACTATAAGAAAGGTATAAGGTTTTGCAATTAGCAAAATGAGACATGGCAAGATATTCACTTACAAATGAAATTGTTATTCATATCATGCTTTTTGGTACCCAATAGGTTTTTTTTCGTAGTGGGAATGTAGTAGGAGAAGAATGGAACTGATTCTCTGAGTAGAGCCTTCTAAACTAACTCTGTACCAGCAACATGGCATTGTAATCAGTTTTATGTTATCTCATTTATTCTTTGCCTTTTAGGTCTTCATATTTGTTGAAAAATACTCAGTTACATAAAATTTTCTAACTTTTATTGACTTTTTTTATTGTGTGCTTTAAAAGCCATAGGAAAAGGTTTTTTCCTTTTGTTTTGTAAATAGAAAATGTTTTCAATATTTATAAACACAAACATGAATTTGGAAACAATGTGTCCTTTCATTCACAAAGGAGCCTGTCCAAACATAGTGAGGGAAAAAAAGGACTCCTTCCTGCTACAGAGTTATAGAAAAGAGTAAGATATGCTTTCATTAAACATAGAATAGTAATCATGAAGTACACCTTCCAGCTAGTACTGAACTGACTGAAGCCAAACCCTGTCTTGGATTGCTCATGCCTGACTGATTAGAGTTTGCTCATAATATGTAGCACACTGCATTAAAAAAAAATAAATCTTGATTTAATTGTGAGCTAAAAATTTTCCTGTGTCACTTTTACTGTTAAGAACCTTCAAAAAAAAAAGACTACTTTGAAGTGAGGGAAGCATTCTTGCTTAAACTTGAGTTTATGTTTTATAGCTATCAGAATGGGTAAACTATATACTCTTTATCATAGAATCGTAATGATTGGAAAAGGCTTTTAAGATCATGGAGTCCAACCACTAACCTCATCCTACCTGGCCATTCACTAAACTAAACCATATCTCTCAGCACCTCATCTATGTGTCTTTTGAGTATCTCCAGGGATGGTGACTCCACCATCTTTCTGTCAGCCCGTTCCAATGCTTAATAACCCTCTCGGTAAAAAAAGTTATTCCTAATATCCAATCTAAACCTCACCTGGTGCAACTCTTGTCCTTTCATTCATTACTAGACGGATTGATCCCTAGTATATTCAAAGAGAATGTGTGCATCAGAATGGAGCTACAGAGTTTTGTCAGCTGTAGTTGTGTAGCAACTCCATAATGTGAGCAAATGTGAACTACTGTATCTGATGACATTATACAGGGAGAATGAGCTTCCCAGTGGGCTGGAGAATGGACTTAGGGATTCAGCTACTTTGCAGAAGGGCATTAGCTGCAGCTGTTTAATCACAGCTATTGTCTGAAATGAGAAAAAAACAATTTGATAGGAAGAAAACGGCTTCATCTGTCTTTAAATTTTAATTTTTATCTTAACAAAACTTATCAGGGGTCATCTGAAAGCTGCATTGTAGCTATGTTAATTTATGGAAAGAGTAAAGAGGTGAAGAACCTTACTAAGAGGTGTGTTACACTTTCATGGGTGGTGAATTTTGATGTGTTCTTTTAAGATGAAAGCTCCAACAAAAGCCATGACTGTAAACTCAGTGTTTACACGTCCAATAGAATTGTTTGCCTCAACGTTCTTGCTCCATGAGCAAGAAGTTTGCTGACATAAAGTTGTCAAAAATTAATGTCAACACTCCTTCCTTTCCTTCTGTTACTCTAGTCAAATACATTATCTGTTTTGGTAAATGGCAAGGTGTGTGGTAATTGAGTAATGTCTGTGACTTATGGCTTCTTGGCTGTTGATGCTGAGTAGCTGAAACTTAAGGACATATTTGTATACAACTACATTTGACTGAATAAGATCAAGAGATGGGAGCTACTTCATTCTTTTTCCATAAAGAGATTTGTGGAGCCCTTGCCCCATGTTATTGTCTCTGTGGCTCCAAAAATGTCCCCTGCATCTTCTGTGTCTTCAGCTATGGCATGTATAGCTCCAAAACACCTGTATAAGTTTTCTGGTTTTTGTTTGTTTTGTTATATGCAGCTTTTATGTGATTTGAAAGACTTTTTCATCCACTCTGTTCTTCACAGAAATGTTGTAGTCTTCATTGCATCTTTTGATATCTTGCAGGACATTAGGTGAATGCAGAAATGGACTTACAGGAAGAGACTGTTAGAAGTGCATGTACTATCCAAGGCTGAAGTGAACTGAGTCCACCTGAAAAGAAATTTCAACATACTGTCCTTAACTCATACGCAGAACGCTTTTTTTTTCCTTTTATCAAAATAATGTTGGTGCTCACACCTCTCCATTCTTCTTTTTGCCACAAACATTACAATATCCTTCTGAAAACTCGTGATCAGAATACTTTCATAAACTGGCAGAATCACAGAAACTTCAAAGACACGTGGAACAGTTGAGGATGGAAGGGAAATCTAGAGGTCTCTAGTCAAAAATCCATGCTCAAAGCAGAATCAACTAGACTAAGTTGCTCAGGGCCTTGTTTGGCTGGGTTTTGGTTATTTTTGAGGATGGAGAGTCCTGTTGTTGTTTTATTTTTTTATTAGAAAAAAAAAACCCTGGAACATAAAAAGTTTCATTTAAACATAAGGAAAAAGTGTTTTATTGTGAGAGTGAGGGAGCCCTGGCACAGGCTGCCCAGGGAGAGTGTAGAGTCTCCTTCTCTGAAAGTTTTCAGACGCCACCTTGACACATTTCTGTTTGACCTGATCTAGATGGTCCTGTTTTAGCAGGAGGATTGGACTAGATGATTGCTAAAGGTCCCTTCCAACCCCTACCATTCTGATTCTGTGGTGTCAAGTTTTTAGTTAGGTGTAGGTGAAGTTTCCTATGCCTGTTGCTGCTTGTGCTGTCACTGAGTGCTACTGACAAGAGTCTAACTCCCTTCTCTCAAGTCCCTGCCCACCCTACCCGCCCCCCCCCCCCCCAATACACAAACACATTTATAAGATTGCTTTAAACCTTTTGTTAAGGCTAAGCAATCCCAGCCCTCTTCAGCCTTTCTTTGAATGTCAGATGTTCTAATCCCTTAATAATTTACACATTTAGATCTTTATTTTCCTTGTGCTCTCTTTCCAAAAAGTGGGAAGTTGAGTCTGGGAAGCTTTTTAATTATAGCAACCCTTTCCTCATCTCACAGTATGAGCTGCAGTATCTACCACAAATAATCCAGTCAATATTGCTATGCCTATCCCAGCAAAAGACAATTTGCACCACATGCAGCCAAGAAAGAAAACACAGACCTCTGGGAGCTATGGCATTGAGTGTTTGCTTTTCATCTGTTATGCTTGCTTGTTAATAGATAGGCTTAGATGAAACACACAAATCCAAGTGTCTGTCAGTTCTGCAAATTACAGTGTAGGTAAGCTTTATTTCCTGGATTTCAGAAATAAAAAAAATGTAGCTATATTTAATATTCTTCTGAAAATGAAGCTAATATTAAGGGCTTAATTTTGAGTTAATGAAACTTTGTGACTCTTAACGTATACCAGAAAGACTACTTTCTTCAACAAGTTAGCATGAATTGAAATTAAACCAAGAGCTATTAGCCTAGTATTTCAAGTTATAGATGCTCGATAACAGAAAGAAAAAAAATACACTAATACGTGGCATAGCGACAAAGTGAATAAAGCCAATATTGACAGTTCTGCATTGAGTTTGTTGAAAAGAATGGATTCATGATTTATATATATAAAATCTAATATTTATAGATCAAATGTTTGGTAGCACTGTGTATATAACTGTATGTAACTTAGAAATGTTGATATATTAAGGATGATTGTGTAACAATTTTTATAGTTCGTGTTTCATGCAAAGAAAATAATTCATTTAAGGTAATTTGTACAATAATAAACACATTGTGACTGGAACAATTTGTAGGCTTAGTCACTGAGAGGGAGTCAGTCTTTGACACTTGATACAGTACAGCTTTTGACATTTTGAAGGTAGTGCTCAATGAATAGTTGCTGCTGTCTGTAAAACAGACTGTTCTTTAATGAAGAAGTTGGTAGTTACAGGTATTTCCTAAAACACTGAAGCAGGTTGTTCCCACTTCAACGGTCATGATGAGTTCTCTTATTACTAGTATAAACAATTTTTTACTATAATTAGTTTTCCTTTATTATGAAAAGATTACATGATGATTTTTTTTCCTAATATATTGTAATCAGTTTTCAAGAATGAGTTTGGATCGGCTTCCTTTGTTGCATGTCCCAATTCAGTTAAAAAAATAGTTTTCAAGTCTGTAATCCTTTTTCTCACTTGGAGGTGTAGTTTACTAACCAAGCTTTCACTTTTTCAGAAACCAAGCAACTCAAACTAATGCAAGTGCATCTAAAACACATATTAATAGCCTTTTGTGTAACTGTTAAGGGACAGTGGAAAGGAAAGATGGGAAAGGGGGAAGGAGAAGTTTCATTTGAATGAGACTGAGCTGATACTTTTAAGAACAGACTCAACTGGAGAAGTATCAGTTATGACAGTCTAAAAAGTATTAGCACAAAAGAAATTAATTGTTTAGCTATTAAGGAATTATAAAGTAAGCTCTATATTTAAAAGAACTCTAAACAGTACAAGCAGAAATCCCGAATTTCTTAAATACCTGCCTGGACATGTTCCTATGTGACCTGCTCTAGGTGATCCTGCTTCTGCAGGGGGATTGGACCAGATGATCTCTAAAGGGTCCCTTCCAACCCCTACCATTCTATGATTCTATGAATACAGCAAGTTATCTTCTCTGTGATGCAGTATCTGCCAGGATTAACACAGAGACCTTGATTATACGGTGTTTTACTAGTTTTTGAGGTATCTGTGGGAATTACCATCATTTGGTAGTATCAGAATCTAAGCCCACATGTAGGCTTCAAAATGCTTCAGATGTTCAGTTTTTCAAGTAAGACATTCTTCTCTTAAAATGAAACTTAAAGGGGTTAGGATGTTTCAGAGTATAAATAGAAAGTACTTTTTTTTTTTTTTTAAATAGTCCAGATTTAAGCTCTTGGATTGTTTGCCATAGCTTTGGTTTTTGGTTCTGGCCTGTCCTCTGAAGTCAGAATGACTGTAAATACTGATAATTGAGCTTTTCTCCTGCACTAGTTACAGCATAATTATCTTTTCAGCTATTAGTCAGTTGAACTGTGTTTTAACCAAAACTTACTTTACCCTGAAAAGAGAGCAGCACAGATAACATATTTTCTTCTGACTAAGGTCAGTCTTAAAAGTATCTGATACAATCCAAATGTGCAGAAAAAGCTGTAAGAAGTTTGAAGTGTTGAAACAATCTAAATCCTTCTGGAGGTCAGAGGAATCTTAGGAGCACCTTGTTTAAATTATTATTTTGATATTCCTCGCTCATGTGGTCCTTATGGAGTTACAGTGGATTTTAGGGTTTCCTCAGTACAGATGCTGGTAAAGCAACCTAAATTAAACTAATGCCAGCCTGTTTTCTGAACTGTGTCTACGGACATGTTATGTCAGCGCTGTGTTTCCACCAGCCCCTTATAGGTGCATAGGTATGGTATTTTTGAGAATGAGGGTTGGTTTGGGGTTTTTTGCTTAAGCAGTACATCTGGTTATGTATGTTTTTGTTGCGTTAGTTTTTGAAAAATGTTGAGTTTAAAAATTTCCATCTGGATGTACTTTGTAGAGCTGTTGAGGAGACCACATACTTCATAGTACAATCAGGATGTGGCACAAGCTGCAACACACAGGGCAACCAACATGAATTTTGATTTGGAATTCTTTTAAGCAATCCTGAAGATTTCATGGGAGATAGGAAAGTTTGTGGTCTAAAAATAAATCCCGAGTCAGGAAAAACTCCTTGGCATTTCTATTTATTCAGAAAATTGAAATCCAACTAAATAGTCTGTTCTTAGTGTAGCCAAATGAGATCTTTAAAACACTATAATGAAAGACTACTGAGGCATTATTAAAAATTAATACAGCCAAGTGATTTATTGAGAAAAGTAGCATTTAGCAGTAATTGTTAATACATTTTGGTACTGCTATAGGGTGAGTAGCTTCCAGCTTCTTAATCTGTGCTAAGTTTCCCTAGCAATATTTTAAATTAGTTTTTCATCATTTTTTACTTCTCATATATTTGGAAGTTAAGAGTAACCATTCTAGGTCATTAGGTTTGTGCTGTGACTGAAAATAAATAATTGCTCAAACTCTGTTATTGTTATAAGCATCAAAATAATCTGTAGAGGAAAAAAAAAACCTTCAAGTAATCAGACTGATCCTTGGGGAGTAAAATGACATAGAAGAAACTGTATTATGGTTCCTTGTGGGGAACCATTATCCCATGTCTGGGATAATGCTTGGATTTTGAAGGTGTTGGATTTGGGGAGTTTTGAGTGATATAGTCTTGGTCTGAGAAAGTATATTGGGTTTGCATGGCAAGTGGTGGGGATGCTACAGGGGTGCTGCCTTCTGGGAGAAGCTGCTGGAAGCATCCCCTGTGTCTTATGGAGCCAATGCCAGACAGTTCCAGGATAGACTTTCTCCTGGCCAAGGCTGAACCTCAGTGACTATGGTAACACCTTTAGGATAACATATTTAAGGGGAAGAGAACCTGCTGCAGAACTGTAGTGGAAGAGAGAACTGAGACTTTATGAGAGAAACAGCTCTGTAGCCACCAGAGTCAATGAAGAAGGAGGGGAGGAGGTGCTCCAGGCCCAGAGTAGAGGTTCCCCTGCAGGCTGTGGTGCAGTCCATGGTGAGACCCTGCCCCTGCAGCTATGGAGGCTACAGCGCAGCAGAGATCCATCTGCAGCTCGCAGATAACCTCACAGTGGAGCACAAAGGAGGCTGTGACCCCATGGAAAGCTCTTACTGAGGCAGGATTCTGGAAGGACCAGTAACCCTGTGGAAAGTGCATACAGCAACCAGTTTGCTGTCAGGACCTGTGACGCCATGAGGGACCCACACTGGAGCAGTCTGTTCCTGAAAAAACTGCAACCCATGGAAGGGACCTATTCTGGAGCAGTTTGTGAAGAACTGTAGCCTGTGTGAAGGACCTATGTTGGAGAAGTTCATGAAGACACCCCATGCTGGAGCATGGGCAGAATATGAGGAGAGAGGAATGGTAAACATGTGTGATCTGACTGCAACCCCCATTCCCCATGGCCTGCTCCCTTGAAGGGAGCAGGTAGAGAATTCACGGGTGAAGTTGAGCCTTGTGAAGAAAGGAGGAAGTTGTTTTAGGGTTTGATTTTATTTTTTTCATTAACCTATTCTGATATGATTGGTAATAAATTAATTTCACTGAGTTGAGTCTGTTTTGCTAATGACAGTAATTGCTGAGGGATCTCCTTGTCCTTGCCTCGACCCACAAGCTTTTCATTGTATTTTTCTTCTCCTGTCCGGCTGAGGAGGGAGAGTGTTAGAGCAGCTTTGGTCAGCAGCCGGCATCCATCCAGGATCAACCCAGTACTGAGAGATAGGTTTTATTTAAGTGTTGGAAATATTTTGAAATACAGTTAAGGAGGTCCAGAAAACCTGTGGGTTAAATATTTTCATTTATAGTTGTAAACGGAATTACAGTTTTATGTAAAGATTGATTGATGTACACTATTACTTATTTTTCTGTATTTCAAAAAAAAGTTATTTTACAGCTTTTGAAATCTGTGGACTTTCCTTGTGAAGATGACATTTGCAGTGGTGAGGTATAATTAAAAAATTGTGATTGATACTTTCTGAGTGAGGAGCAAGGCTTAACTTATGCATACTGGCTGTCTTATATGCATTGCCATTTCTGATATACCAGTACATTCTGACTAGTAAACTGGCAGTGGTGCACAGCTCTTCAGCAGCTCCATTGCCACCTCAGGAAAGACTCGTTGACAGAAAGGAATTGGCTGTTCTCTCATGCAATACAGATTGCTGATGTCTGCCTTCATACATGTGAAGCTATTTAGAGACTTCTTGGAGGACAGTGTGATGATAAACAACTTATATTAAACTTTTTGTGTCACCAATCCCACATACCACTTTCAGAGGAATGTGGATGAATATGCTTATATTTCATGCTCTATAGCTTTTACTTACACACCCGAGAATTATTTCCTGCTGACTAGCATCCCTTGTGTGACACATCCACTGGAACTGTGTGCCCAGCTTTCACGCAGAAGGCTGAGAGCTTGGATCTTGTAGGATTTGTATCTCGTAGCTACATTATGCTTTTTAAGCCCCTGGCTAAACAGAAAGGACTGTGCCTATTCTTCTTGTGGACAGTGCATAGTGGTTGAGATGTTTCACCTTGGCTTGGAATATTATAATTAAGTGTGCATTACAAAGGAAATTAAAAGTTTTCCTTTTCAATAGCAGCAGACAGCTACTGCTATTTAAGACTCTTGTATAGGAGAAAATTGTAATTTATTTGTTATAGTGATTGAATGGAGAGTTAAAATTTAAATCTAACAAACAAATGAACAGGAACTTCGTAAGTTTATATTAGTTCTGTAGATGTTCAAAACATGCCCAACTGGTTTATAGTTAAACATCATACTGCCATGGCATAGTTACTGTGAGATTTCTTTTTTTGTTTTCTTAACTGGAAGACTGAAAGGATTTTTGTTTTGGTAGAAGGATGGACCAGGGCCATGTTTGAAATCCATCCTTCCTTTTCATTGCTATCATATAGTATTTTCTGTTTTCATTGAGTGCCAGAGACTGGTATGTGTGTGTGTTCTACCTAGAAACATTAGATTGTCTTTATCTGGTTTTGATAGTTATACCATGGATGTTTAAATAACATTTTATTTTTCTTTGTGTAGATGAGGTTAACATTGTTTCATTTTTAAGTTGCAGAACTATTCCTTCTTTCTTGCACAGGGACAGTTAAGACTTTCACAGATGTCTGGCACATTTAATTGCAAACTACCATTGAACTACACACATTGTTTGGTTGGATCATCTTTTCTTGATTAAAAATTCAAGAAAATGGAATGCCTAGTGAGCATCAGTAAATTATAAATATAAGCATTTGGAAGCACTTCTGCAGGATGAAAAAATGTTAATGTCAATGTTGTTATCCAGTTTTAAATCACAGCATTCTGAAGCCTTAAAGAGGAATTATGAAGGTTAGTTAGAACCAGAAAAAAGAGAGCCTTGGATCAGTTACAGAATGTTAAGTCATGACTCACAAAACAATTTAGAATGGAAGACCTCTTATTAGCAATAGTCAAAACTGAGAAAGGATGTATTCAAATGTAGGCTTTGGGGGAGGGCTTGATGGAACATGTGCAGATGTAAAAATCTGTTACCTTCCAAATGCTGTGCTTCTTTGTTTTTGTTTACATAAATAAAAAGATTCAATTTTACTTTCAAAAATTTTAAAGGTTGCTTGTTTAAAAAACATATCTTTATTGGACCTGTACAGTCCTCTTGTCCTCAACAAAGAATGGCCTCATGGCTCTTCTTGGTCATTCTCGTTGGAGATACATTATTGACAGAAGAAAAAAATTTGCTCCTTTGAGATAAAGGTGCTTACAGAGCTGTTTACAATAAAAAAAGTAATTTAAAAAGCTACATGTCTGCTCTAAGTAAGAAGATAAAAATGGGACATACTATTTAGTGAGGCACTATTAATTGTTTTAGACGTTTCTTGTCCAGTGGTTTAATTCTCTTCAATTGGTTGGACTTTACAGTCTTCAAGATGGAAACTTGAATCAATATAATTAAAGATTCTCTTTTTTAATACTTTGCCATCTTCATTATTTAAATAAGATTGCATTTTTCAAGTCTCCCTTTGATCTGCAATAGTAAAGTTCATTGCAATCCTTGTAATAAGTGATGTCAAACAGTGGATTATCGCTTTAGTTTCAGAGTAAGTAAAAATTGAGTTGTCATGGAGAGCAAGCATTGGATATACCTTTCAGTGACTGCATTTGTGGAGTACTGGGTAGATACTGTTTGTAAAGGAAACAGAAACCTTATGCAAGGTTTCAGTTTGTTTATTGGTTTTGTTATGTTTTTTTTTTCTCTTTTGTTGGCCCATTTGAGTAGATTTACGTATGTTCTTCCTTCAGGTTCCATAGCTTCACTGTTAGAGCTTATCTGTAGCTAAAATTATTGTAGTTTTTCCAAAACTCTTATTTTGAACCATTCTTCAAAGTGAGCATCATTATTTATTGAATGAAAGCAGAGCTACCCCAGTCTCTCACACTGAGTAAACAGATTACATCTTCCTGTACTTAAGTTTTCATTAGCATTAAAGCTATCTATGTCTTTTCTTACAGGATTTGGGGATAATGGGTTGGTTGGTTTATTTGGGTTTTTCATGGATTTCAAATTCCTTAAAAGAAAAACATACTTTTCAAGTTATGTTCACAGTATTTGAAATGTGAAGTATTTCTTCTAGGTGGAGCATTTTAGCAAAACACTTTCCATAAAATGCTTGATATACCTACATTAACTTTGCTAGTAAACTACTCTTCATACATAATAATAAAAATAATTTCAGAATTTTGGAGTGACTTAATTAGTTTTGGGGATTTTTTTTTTTTTTTTTTAAGAAATTTTTTAAAATGCATATGCTTATGGAAGAAATAATGTCAAGCTGAAAAAAACCCCAAACACGTAATGAAACAATCTTACTTGTCTGGAAGTTGTCATTCTTTTTTAAACTTCTTAGATTATAAATACTTTAAAGTAACTTTATTTGAACTAAAAATTAAAGCTTGGTTATTTGCACAGTGGGATCCTAAGGGGATATTAGTAAGTCTTAGCTCTGTGTATGATTTGTAGAATTTTCCTTTACAGATTGATTTATGATAGATAGAGCTATGAAGGGCTAGAATTAGATTGCTAATATAATTTTCACTTGTGAGAGAACGATAAATTTTAGGCAGCTTCAATAAAAGTAAAAAGTTAATTTACTTGTGTCCTGTCATCATGGACTGTGTTTCTGCCTTTCTTAATAGATTTTTGGTTTTTTTTAATGACTTCTGATCATGAAAAATACACCACATTGGATGCCTGTATACAGTTAAAGGAAAACCCAGGGGTTTTAAAAGTGTGAGAAACTATACAAAGAGATTCTAATTAAAAAAGTCTTTATGGTCATGAAGTTCAAGTGCTATAATATGTTCTTGTTAAAGGGATGTTTTCAATCAAAATTTTTAACTGTATGAAAATAGCATCTGATATAACAAGGGGAAAAAGTTTTACTTGCAGATTTATACGAATCAAGTAAATATGCCTCTTATTGCAGCAACATAGATACAGTGTTCTTATTTTTAAGGGAAAAATAAATTTGTTTTTGTTGCCTTTGCTATATTTAATAATTTTTCCTTCTCTGTTCTTCTTTACAATATCTGATACTGTTAGAAAGGCCATCATCTTCTGTTAAGTAATTGGTAGAGGAAATAACTATGTGTTGGAGATAGTCCAAGCACCACATTTTGAATGTTACTTCAGTTCTTTATCAGTTAAGTTATATTGAGGAGGGCAGATTTAGGAACCCAAGTAACTTTGAAAATTCGAATTTATACAGTTCAGAAAAATCTCTTCCAGATTGCTTGGTTGTCAGTGTTAAAGATATCCTTTAAAACCTTTCACGTATTTCCTTAGACAAAGAACTAGGACTGATGAGTAAGTTTTTATACTGTTAACACATATCTTTCACACTCATGTTAACAACTGAATTTTAGATTAATTTTAAATATTCAAGTCCAGCACTTAGAACTTGTGGAACTCTTTATCAACAAGTTAAAATATCTAAGTACTGAAAGTGAGCTATGAAAATTCCTCCTTTAACTTAACTAAATGGTTTATGGGAAGGAAAAGATGGAAGGGAAAAAAACTTTTGACATTCAGTAATTTCTCAATGTAAAGGTTTATTACGCCGTAATCCAAAATTACTTGGTATATGCCTCTTTTCTGGGTGAGTCAGACATTCTTGCTATGAGAATATCTGCCTATATTATAGCAAAGTTGGATTAAAAATGTGATTTACTTAAATTAAAAATACTGTTTTGATATGATATTCTTGGTATATTTTGTCTCCTGGATTTACTGTTGCCAATGGAAGCCCATGAGATTTCTGCTTAGGTCATAGAATCATAGAATACCAGCTTGGAAGGCCATTCAAGGATCATCTGGTCTAACCTTTTTTTGGCAAAAGCACAGTCTAGACAAGATGGCCCAACACCTTGACCTGCTGAATCTTTAAAGTATCCAATGTTGGGGAATCCACCACTTCTCTGTGGAGATTATGCCAATGACTGATTGTTCTTACTGTTAAAAACTTTCATCTTGCCTCCAATTGAAATGTCCTCAGTAATAACTAGTACCCATGACCTCTCACCTTTTGCATGTGACTCCTTGTAAAAAGAGACTCTCTATCTTCTTTGTAGCCACCTCTTAGATACTAGAACATGGTGATAAGGTCTCCTTTCATCTGCCTTTTCTCCAGGCTGAACAAACCCAGTTCTCTCAGTCTGTCATCATATGACAGGCTTCCTAGTCCTTTGATCATCTTTGGGGCTCTTCCCTGGACCTTCTGCAGCCTATCCACAACTTTTCTGCGTTACAGGGACAAAATCTGAACACTGTATTCCAGGTATGTCCTGGCAAGTGCTGAGTAGAGTGGGATAATGACTTTATCGCTGCAGGTGATGCCCTTGCTGCAACGCAGTGTCCTCTTGGCTTTCTTTGCCACAGCAGCACGCTGATTTGTGTGTCCTTGATTGGTGAAAGCAGAAAAGAAGTGCTGCCTTGTCTTTACTGTGATAAAAACTGTTATTTGAATATCTTATTTATTTTAATATTAACTGTATAGCATGGCAGTCACTCCTGAGTGGCTGTGAGGTTCTTATGTCAGAGCTTTTTCAGCTTGACAGTTGAAATACAATAATTTCTATTGTCATGCATATTGAAATGGAGTGTACATAATGCTGTCCTTAGAAGAGAGAATTTTTGACATGACAGACTCCTAACAGAGTAGGGGTAGCCATTTAGAAGCTCGAACATTTGGATCAGGTTTTGATGAAAAAAGATCTACTGACAGATAAATGTAACTGAGTGATGCCATTACAAGTTTAAATTATACTATCACTATGAAAGATACACTCTAGAACTTCAGTCTCCTCTAGCGAGATCAAGAAATCCTCTCCCTCTCTCCCAGTGACTCTCTCATATGCATCTGAAGAAAAGTTAATGGTCAGACTTCATTATAGTCTGAACGGGAAATTCTAGAACAGACATCTATTAAGTCAGTCTTGCATCTCCTTCAGGTCTCATGAGAGTTAAGTATATATCAATATGAAGTTTCTGAAACCTCAGCTGCAACTGATGCAGTGGGAACATGCTGCTGTGCACACACTTTGTATGGTTGTTGATCAGGGCGTTCATTCCTTGGGATGGATTCTTAGCTGTGAACATACTCATCTTGCCACTGATCTTAGCTTGCTATCCTGAGGTCAGCTTAGGTCAACGATCAGACTGCAGCCTGTATATGCATGTAACAGACATAATTTTTAGTCCTTCTGAGCTCAAATAAATGTCAGTCTTGCACCATGTTGAGATGATCAGGAGTACTTGATCAGAGTGCTGCCAGCACAAGTCTTAGAATCATAGAATGGTAGGGGTTGGAAGGGACCTTTAGAGATCATCCAGTCCAACCCCCCTGCAGAAGCAGGTTCACCTAGATCAGGTCGCAAAACCTCTTCTGAGGTTCCTAATTCCACAAAACAGTCACAGAATCTTAAGGGTTGGAAGAGACCTTGAAAGATCAGTGTCAGGACCAACAGACCATCTGAATTAATAAGTCTTTCCCTCCAAGTTGTTTGCCATTTATCTGATGATTTGCAAAGCTTATTCATGTCGTCAGAGCAACATGGGCCTATCAACACTATAGAAAGAGACTGCTCACCAATCTAGTATAACTTTAGTAAGGAGAAATTTCCAAGTATTTTTATTGTGTTCAGAATTATGTGCAGGTGAATGGTGACGGCACTGTGATGCTTTACTTCCATAAAAAAAGGAATCTGAGTTTGTGTCATGAAACAGGTTGATCTTTGTGAGTAGCATAGATTTATTCATTTGCCTATGAGAAGTTTCTTTTATAGAAGCTGATAGAAAGTTTCTAAGAGCTTGTAAGAAAAATGAAGACAGGCTTTTTACTGAAGCCTGTAGTGACAGGGCAAGGAGTAATGGTTTTAAACTGAAAACCAATAAATTTTTATTGGCTCTAGGGAAGAATTTTTTTATGATGAGTGTGGAGAGATGCTGGAACAAGTTGCCTGGAGGAGTTGTGGATGTCTCATCATTGGCAGAGTTCAAGGCCAGGATGGATGGAACTTTGAGCAACCTGAAAGATGTCCTTGCCCATGGCAGGAGGGTTGAACTTGATCATCTTTAACTGTTCCTTCCAACCTAAACCACCACTTCATGATTCTATGAGCACTCTTTGGCAAGTGAAAAATGGTAGTTTCACTTGTTTAGATGGCATAAATAAGAGCTTTATTCTCTCCTTCATGTCTTTATCAAGAATCTGTATCTGTGGGACCAGTTTTCCACTGCAGGCTCAAAATGGTGTTTGTGGCCAGTCCTCTCAAGGGCCTTGTTTTGTGTTCTCTGTTGTATTTCTCAGAATTCATTGGTGAATAAGATTAAAATGTAGTTCAAGAGGGAGAGAGAAGTGAGATTAAGTTCTTGTAACCCTACTTGTTACTGTGTGGAGAAGCTTAGGGGCCATTGTTGTCTCAGTCAGTTAAACCTGTTAGCTAGAATTTGTATGTCTGTTGTGCTCTTGCAAGACCTGCTCAGACAAAGGAGGAAGTGAGTATCTTTTAGCCAAATCAATATCCCTCGTGAAATGCATTTTGGATGCTAGATACCTTTCTTTCCTAAACCTCTTGAAAAACAGGTAAGGACTGCATGAATCCCACTAAGTGAACCACATTCAAGCATGAGTCTTCCTCGTGGGTGATGGTTGTCATTCACAGGCTGTGAGCTGCATTAAGGTGTGCTGTGCAGTAGCTGTCCAACATCAGCTCTTCCGTGTTCTGCTTTTTGTTCTCTCTTTCCACAGTTCTTCCATGCAGGGATAGTAAGTTGCTTAATTTTATCGGGTAGGTTGTACATCTGTGGGATCTGCACCTAACACGTAGTGGGTTGTTGGTCCATGACCTGCCCTTTGCAATCCATTTATTGTTTCACCTTTCCTGAAAAAAAAAAAAAGTCTCCATTGGAAGAACTCCTAGATTTGATGACAGATTATTGTTATGCTGTCTTTAGAAAAAGTAAGAATAAAAAGTCAGATCACTCATTCCCAATGAAGATCATGACAATTTCTCCTCAGATGAGCTCATTTTTTTATATTTTGTTCTTTGCCTGACAGGAAGAGACATTTCTCTATATCCTGGATCCAGGGAGTTTTACATTACGAAATTCATTCCCTATAAAATACTGTTTTTTTAATGAGAAGTTTTGCATCTAAGTACTGTAAGCATGCAAGCTGTGATTAAAAAAAACCTGTGAACTCTGTGTGTCCTGCAGGGATTCTGTTGTTAACCAGGGAAACCGAAGATTGATTAAATCACTCCTTTATGGGGACTGCACGGAGGAGGAGCTGACAGTTATGCTTAGAGTCTTTCTAACTGGGCATTACAGTCTTTAATCCATTGTTTAAAAGCAATACAGTTTTCAAAACATACATACTATTTGTGGTCAAAATAAGAAAAATCTAGAAATAGCATATATTTAAGGAAGTCTGATAACCTGGTGAAGGTGGTGATCTCTGCTGCACTCTGCCCTCCACCTCCCAACTTGATCCCATTATGATTTGATTTTTTTTCAGTAGAAATTTATTTTTAAGTGGATGGTGTATTTTCAGAAAGGAAAAATGTTATTTACCTTCCTCTCCCAGGGCTCCTTTGTGGTGGGTTGACCTTGGCTGGATGCCAGATGCCCACCAAGCTGATCTATCAAGTCTCCTCCTCAGCAGGATAGGAGGAAATAAGATGGAAAAGAGCTTGTCGATCAAGATAAAGACAATTTAATAAAACAAAAGCAAAGGCTACATGCCAAAGCAAAGGAAACCAAAAGATTTGTTTTCTACTTACCATCATTGGATGATGTGCAGCCACTTTATGGGAAGTTAGGGCTTCATAGGGGCTGCTCCAAAAGACAAAGAATAATAAATGCCCTCCTTCTTCCTCCTTTGTTTTGGCTTGTATTACTGAGCAGACATCATATGGTACGGAATATCATTTTGGTCAGTTTTGGTGAGCTGTTCTGGCTATGTCCTCTGCCAGAGTCTTGGCTATCACCAGCCTACTGGCCTTTGAGGGTAATGTAGGGAGAATATTGGAGACAGCCTGGGTGCTGTATGAGCACTGCTCAGCAACAGCCAAAACACAGGTCTGTTATTAGCTACAACTGCAGAGCACAGCAAGTACTATGAGGGCTCCTATGAGGAAAATTAACTCCATCTCAGCCAGGCACAAAACATTCATTTATATGTAACTTTGTGTGAATGGCTTTCTGCATTCTTCCTTACTAAGTGCTGAGTTAAACAACTGTCTAAAGTAAGATTCTATTTTGTGAGTGTGTGTGCTTTGGTATGTATTTAAACCCACTCCTTAGTGTCCGCTACAAGAAAATTAGTGGTAGGAAATCAGTGCTGCCTTTACCAAATTAAATTTGCGTCTACTCTGGGAAAATAAGTAGCATGAGTCTGTCAGTACAACTGTTAATTCCTCAACACAGTTTTTCATTGTGACTCCTTCACTGGAGAGTTAAGTTTATTATTTTAAGGCTGCAACCATCTCCTTTTACAGGAGAATTTTGATTGTTCTCATTAAAATTTGTTGGCTTAGAGCACACTCCATCAAATACCCATCTAGCCCACTACACTGTTTTGCAACAGTGAGTGAACAGGGAAGATTTTAAGAGCAGGGGAAGCATGTAATACAGATTTTTCCTAATGCTGTTGTAGCCACTAGCAAAACATGGCTCTGAGACTTCTTAGGTGCCACCTTTGTACTGAGCCCAACTTTAGTGCATTCCTTCTCCACCTCCAATTAAATTCTCTGCTGCTTTTGAACATATGTAAAATGTGTTTTAGCATATATTTCTGTGTGAAGGGATTACAAAACTAATTGTGTAGTGTATGTTTTTAAACCTACCTTCTCCTATTTTAATGTGATATGCTTTAGTTCTTATTTCAAGAGCTGATGATTTTTTACTGTACCTCCCATAACTTTCTAAATCTCTTTTATTTTTTTTTCCTCAAATGCCTTCTTCAAGATGAAGAGTTCTAATTTCTTTATTTATTGTAGGATACCACTCCATATCTAAACAGAAAAAAACCATAAATAGGCAATTGAAAAATATTTTAAAACCAGCTAGAATCATACCCTTCAGCCTTAACCACTGTTCGGATTTTTGGGGTTTCTTGTCCACGAGCTTGCTGGAACAGATTGAAGTAATAATCCCTTAGTTTTAAATCTCTTAGTTTTGAAAACATACTGCTTGGCTACTGCCACTCCCCACCCTCCCCCTCCCACTTAATTATGCGACACATGGAGCAAATCCTTATCTGCTTTGTTTACTTGCTCCTCCTTTCTTACTAGGCCTTACATTCCGCTGGTACTGGTTAGATCTTTTGTGTCATGAGTAATTGCAATAACCATATAGAGATGAGACAATTTTAGTAGAACTAAATTTTATTACCATTTTCTCTGTAGAAAGAGAATACTGAGGAAATTTTTTTAAGGCCCCTATTAAAATGTAATTGGAAGACTCACACAAGCCTGATTTGGATTAAATTGGTTACTTACAGGTAGCTGAGATTGTTGCTGCAGTGATATCCACAAAGTCTGGTAGTGATGCTACCTTGATTCTTGACTGGATTTAGCTATCTGTAAGTTGGTTGCCATGACACTGTTTATGAAGTGACATGCTGAACTTTGGTAATATATCAAACATTTTCATTTACGTGGAATTTTTTCCTGATATTTATATAGCTATCATTATTTAAAAGTAGGGTAAAACTCCTCTCTTGCCTCACCTTATGTAGGCATGAGGACCTATATAAGTATGTTTAATTAGTGCTTCTGTTTATTCTTAAAATGTTAAAATACTTTAAATATCAGTTTGTCTGTTCTTTTTTTATAGTTCTACTGTAAAGATGCCTAGATACACAGAAGCACTCGTATTTTCTGGTCTTTTTAAACAGCATTCCCCCTCTACTCTGCCTTTGTGATACCACATCTGGAATATTGTGTCCAATTTTGGGCCCCTCATTTCAAGAAGGACAAGGAGCTGCTGGAGAGAGTTCAGTACAGGGCCACAAAGATGATGGAGTGGAGCATCTCCCTTATGATGAAAGGCTGAGATTGCTGGGGCTCTTTAGCTTGGATGAGACTGAGGGGTCATCTCATTAATGTTTACAAATATGTAAAGGGTGTCAGGAGGATAGAGTCAGGCTCTTCTTAGTGCTATCCAATGATAGGACAAGAGGAAATGGGTACAAGCTGGAACAGAAGAGAAATACAAGGAAAAATTTATTCACTGTGAGAGTGATGGAGCACTGGAACAGGCTGCTCAGATGGGTTGTTGAGTCTCCTTCTCTGTGAACATTCAAAACCCACCTGGACGAGTTCCTGTGTGACCTACTGTAGGTGGTCCTGCTCTGGCAGAGTGGTTGGACTAGATGATCTCTTGAGGTCCCTTCCAACCCTTAAGATTTTGTGATTGTGTGGGATGTTTTCCATATTCCCTTGATTCCTGGCAGGAGACTTCAAAAGGAGGTTGTTTGGCTTTTAAATCTTAAGTATTACTCATAGCAGCTCTCTTAATTTTTGCAAAGTAAATTACACTGATGAAGCATACTTAAAGTTTTGTTGCATAGGTGTAACAAATGTCTGGTTCTAGTGTTTCAGTAATGAATGTAAACTAGTTATGACCATTTTTCAGAGCCTGTGCATAGATCAGATTATTGCATTACTCTTCTCTGGTTTAGTTCTCCTAATTTTGGTCACTTTTTTCAGTCATTTTAGTTTAGTTGTTTGAGATAGCCTAATGTGCTTTAATGAATTGGTGTAAAAATTCAGTGTATTATTTCACACCTTTGAGACTGATCCCGCTACTAAGCAGTGTGCTATTGATCCTGCTACTGAGCAGTGCAAGAATATGAGGCATTATGATGTATTTAGATGGCACTTACTGTGTGACAAAATGGCAAAATTCGATGGTTTTATATATTTTGTGTAGAAATTTTTGTATTCTATATAAATGGTTTCTATCTTATAGCAAAATCTAAACAAAACAAAGTAAAAATCAAAACTACAATCCTCTGAAACAGAAGGCAGAATCTCTTGTCTTGTGACTAAAATACTCTGCTGCAAGCCTGTGGAATGAGTAATTAAAGATACTGTGCAGTAACTTTTATTTTCCTGGAGTTGAATCATACACCTGTTATAAAATTGTGAGATCTGTGCAGTTGAAAGAATATTCAGCACTACATCATGTATTCTCTGACAGGCTTTTACTGAGACTCGATGACTGTGGATGTGTTAGAATAGGAGGGGAAGATAAAATACAATTGGAGAGTTGGTAGTGATTACAGTGTGTAATACGTACCAAGTTTGAGACTATCATCACAGTAGATGTATATTACAGCCATTCAAGGAAAGGAAGGGCTGCAGAAAGATTCTTACAGTGGTGGTAAAATGCCTGAATTAGACTCTTTTCTTCCAGTTGACCTTAGAAAAACTTGTTTTTTGTGTTTCTCTATTCTGAAGAGATTAGCCCTTTTTTAGGAACCAAAATAGATTTCTCAGATTTGGTAGTGCAGTGGTGCTGGTGGTTAATTTGAGATCTGTTTTTGCACAGTCAATCTCACTTCTTGTGGTACGGTTAGTGATACTGACATATTCAGATATTGAATTTTATGTTTTCTTCTTGTAATTTTACAACACTTTTAGGTTTTTTTTTTTAACCCAGACATTTCTGTTGTAGTCTTTTTTTTCTGTTGACTGTGCAGATTATTACAATGACATCTGTAAAGATCTCAGCAATTTATTATATGTGATATTTAATGTATCTTTAAGTTTCTAATGGAAAAGATATATATTATTTCAGACCACCTTTTGAAGAAAATCACAGATGAATCAAGTTCATTATTTTGTATCTTTAGGCATGGTGCATATTTTTGAATGTGGTATATGTCCTAATGCTTCTTTTGGTTACAGGACAGTTGCCTAGTTAAAATCAGTGGTTTCACTCTTGATCTATTTTCTGACCTAGCTGCAATCATTTTTGTGGTTCTAACTTTGCTTAAATACTGAAGCTTTTATTGCAAGCTTTATTATGTTTTGGCAAAGAGCAATCTTGTCTGGTTTTTTTCAGAATGTTTCAAGCCCAGAGCTACTAACAGCCTTCCTTACAGACTGAAGACTTTATCATTTGGAACTCAGTTTCATTTATGAGATTAGTGTCAGAAGTCCTAACACTTAAAAAAAAATAATTAAGTAGTAATCTGTTCTTGCATCTTTTACAAAAATGCCATTTGCTGCATGTGAATCCAAGTATTAGATTTTGAGAGTCTGAGTAATGTATTTGTACAGTAAATGTTGTCAAGGCTGTAACTTAAATAGTTTTTGTGTTCCAAAAGCCAAAAAGAAGCAACATAAGCAATGTTTTCTTATGGCAGTTTTATGGGGAAAAACCACTTTTTTTCAAAACAACAATAAAAAAGTTTAAAATCCTTGTCTCTAATTGTTTGTTCTGTGTTGAATACCCAGCCTTAGGCTTGTATTTTGTTCTCTGCTTCAGTGACGTTATAATTGAGCATGTCTAAGGAGACTGATGGAGATATTAATTAGGAGTGATTACTAAAATAAATAGTGTTGAACACTGGAGGGCAACATTACTGTTTGTTGGAACAAGTCTGTGTATAGAACCTATGCTCACACTCAGTGCTTTATGCCTGCTATCTATTTCACTTCTTGCCCCGTTTTAAGGTTCTTCTGCTATTGCCAACTGGTAATGTGGCCTATGTTTTGCTGTTTCTGCAGCGTAGTGATTTAATGGAATTGAGTACCCATTTTTAGTCAATCTTTAAAATGACAGTCCAGGAATGTCTCCTTTTAATGAACTCCATTTATCACTCCTTGGTAATCAGAAAGTTCTCTTCCATACTGTATAAGGTAGTGGTTCTTTAACATTGATTCAATGAGTATTTTCAAAATATATGCCAAAAATAATAATTTATTTATTAGGTGGCAAAGATGTATATCAAACCGAATTTGGATAGCAAATGGATTTCATTCAAACATATGAAAGAGCATTTTAACAAGTTTTTAAAATGTGATTATTATTATTTTATTAAGTTTTAAAAAGATATGCTTGATATTTTTATATTTGTCAACGTATTGATCAGGAAATTGAAAAATCAGTGACATCAGTTTTTCAAAGCATCTTAGACATACCTGCAGTATCTTCTGAAAGACTATCTTCATGACTACTAAAAATATATTTCTAAAAAAAATCTATACTTTTCTTATAACATGGGTTTTTTTGAGCATAGCTTTTATGTTCTTACTGGCAACTAGTTCAGATAAAGTATTCATCATTTCATTAAACAGGATAAGTCATTGTCTACTCTGCCTCCTTTAAAAATGTAATGCTTATCTTGTATTGTACCACTTCTGTCTCTACTTGCTTTGACTTGGGGCTTGCCTTTTAATTCCTCGCGCAAAAAATGTTTTCGCAAAGATACTGGAAAATAGAATTTACTAACTGGCATCTCTTTAAGGATAACTTTCTTCATGCGCTGCCTCAGCATGATCAAAATTTTCTTTTACAAGTAGTGAATATTTTTGTCTATTTACCTCAAGTCACATGGAGATGTGTCAGTATTTATACACAGGCTTGGTCTAAAAGAAAGTTTAGATACCCTATGTTTATTTATTTGTAGTTACTGGAATCAATAATTGAGGGCTTTGCATTCAAGTTTTGGAGTAGCATGTATGAGTTTCAGTTGTGGAATCACAGAATTGTCTTTGCAAAAGATAAATGTTGAGGTCTTCATTTCCAGGTGACTGCTGAAATGGTTATCTGACCTAAAGCTTCAGTCACTGTGGAATCCAGTTCTGAGATGGAATAATTTTCTGACATAAAGCTGTGTTGGAAGCATAAGGTTTTTGCTTGTTGGACTTTCCCCTTTGAAGGTGCCTTGGTGTATCAGTGTGGTGAGATTTACCTTGGAAAAATTTAAGGATTGTTGAAAATAATGTGCATAATTCTTCTTCTATGATAAATATGAAAAGACCCTGATGTGTCTGTTAATTCAAGAATAACATTGATATTGAAGGTTGGGGGAAAATGCATTGTGGGAATTAATGAGTGAGCATCTGATGGGTAAGAAAATGTAGCTATTTTGGTAGAAATGAGTGGAAGACGGGAAAAGGAGAGCAAAGAGAAGTAAGGTGACATTTGATTGACAGTGTAAAGAAAAGATTTGAAATGCAGAAGGTTCAAGAGGTATCATTTCATCAAAAGGAAAGATTCATATTCTTGGAAACATGGAAGATGAGTGAGAAATTATATAAACGGCAGGAACATTAAAGAATAAAAATAAGGATAATCCTGAGATTTGAGGAGTGGAAGGAGAACAGAGGACACAGATAAACAGAGAAGGAATAGTTAAACATTGTGTTTCGGTTTTGACTTAAAAAATACTATCTTTAACAGTTTGTTTGCTCTATCTGTACTTAACGTTCAATTGTAATATCCTCAGTTTGCAGTTGTAATTTTTGTGATGAGATTCTGATAAATGAGGAATCTAGGCTGAATGTTGTCAGTTGTCAAAGGTGGCTACTTGATTTTCCTTTACGTAGATCAATGAGCCATTTAAACTGGAGTCATGCTGCAAATTCTTTAATAGGAACCAAGGAAGCCTGTGGTTTTGCAACACTATTAATCTAGTCTTTATGTTTTCCTTTACTGTTTCAAACACCACAGTTCTGGAGTCTAATTTTCTTCCCAGAGAGTTGCATGGGCCACCCATTGCACCTGAGAACATTTGCCTATTTTGCTCTTCTATGCAAATATCAGACCCAGTGCCATAATATTATAAAAAGTGAAATTGACCAAAGTCAAGGGTTTAAACAAAAGTAAATGGCTTGTAAGTGAAAGCTGATATGTGTTAATCGCCTACTTGGTATTTGCATCTTGTAAAATAGCTTAAAATGTGTCCTGTGTAGTATGTTTGTAAGTGGTATAGTTGCAGGATGTTTAACGTATTGGAACTGAATACGTATTCTGCAAGATACAGATTACATTGTTATGTGTGGATCTTTGCATAATGTTATTTTCTTTTCCAAAGTTTCTTTCTTCTTCATGTAGCTCATGTGATTTTATGGTAGCTAGATTTAGTAAGGAAAAGTAAAACATGCAAGGATCCTCAGAAAGCTAGACTGATTTATCTGCTTCACTGTATCTTGTCATTTGAACGTATGGTTTTAATGTGGTTGGAAATTCTATAATTTGCCTTGATATCAACTTTCTCCGAAGATTAAACTGTTAATTATGTAAATATTGTATGTATAACTCTTATTCATTACTCATCTAACAACTTGATTTAAGGAAAAAAATATGGATATTGTATTTTATCTGATTTGTGTAGATTTAAAAAATACTGCTTATACTTTTAATGGTTATTTTATTTCTTTTCATAAGTTTTCCTGATTTAACACCTGCAAGCAATGACCTTTTTTAGCAGTTAGCTGGAGGTTACCCATGTATATCAAGCAAGACTAAACAGTTTGGAATGGTCGTTTCACAGATAAGTCACTTAATGACACAGATTTTGTTTATCTTGTGAGATCACATACCTTCAAAAACAACATAATTAAACAATGATAAATTTGTAAATGTCCCAAACTCATCTTTTGGTTTTTTAAATGTAATGTTTTCTAACAAGTAAGTCTTGCTCTCCAGGGATTTAATTCTCTAAAAGTATGTGTGTGGAAACTTCAACTGTATTTTTACTTCAAATTTTAATGTAAATGCCTGTCTTTAGTTGGAGGCATTTTAGGAAAGTATGCTCAACATAGATGCTAAAAGCATCTATGAGAACTGTGGTGCTATGTAGTTTATACAGGCTCAGTTAGTTGGCAACTAAGAAACTGAAGTTGATGGCCCATTATTTTAAAGTTTCCTTCTTGTGCATGTCTCTTGGACCACTCCAAAAAGGTTTATTGAAACTCTTATGAAAGAATACTTCTGCTCTTGACTGTAGTCTAAGACTGACTTTTGAGAAGCATGAAACTAGGTAGCTTCAGGTATTTCTGTACATTGACACTTGGATAATGAAGCTTGCAGCATTCTGAAGCTTGTTTGTGAACTGTTTTTGCTGATTGACTCAATGCACCTCCTCACACAAAGTTTAGAAGGGAGAAACACTGTTTTTTTGTTTATTCTAACTCCTTGAGGTGTGCTAAGATTGCATTACCTTCAAAGCTGGGATTGTTCTCTTTTACTATTTTTCTGATACTTTAATATAGGGTAAGAGAGATTATCTGCCACCTTCAGGGTGAATCCCTTATCTGTCTCTGCAAAGGTGGAAGCATTGCCTTAGGCTTTTCCTAAGGAGCAGTTGAGGAGGATCAAAGTCCAACCACAGTTATGATGGTGGAGCATTAAGAGCTTATAGCACTGGATCACATTGCTTTTATGTTATAGCATCACCCATCTGTCCTACAGTGTCCATCATCTTTCCGCATCTTTCTAGAACCCTGTATCATTGCAGCACATCACATGCTCACTCCCTGCTGTTGCAGCCTGGTGGGGTGCAGGGCTTTATTTACATAGCGATAACTGAAGATAAATATCCTTGTTATGATGTTATGAAGCTGAGAGTCAGACATGTCTACATAAAACTGCAGTTGAAACGGCTTGTTGAGACCTAGTTTGCCTACTTAGGCTGATATGATTTGCCTAAGGTCACTCTGGGTATTGTTGTTAAGAAGTAGATAGCATCTTATTGGACTAGTAGTGAAGAACAAGAGGAAAGATTCATGTTAGGGAAGCATACGATTTATATATCCATGAGTCTTGCAATTTTCAGTTCATGAAATTATATTAAATTCTATGTGTAAAATTATATATGGTAAACCAGCTGTGTTCAAGCACTAAATACTATGACTATCAAAAACTGCCTAAAACCAAAATGCTTTAGTATGCCCATGTCACCACATTCTGAAGCTTACTGTTCAAGAAGATTGATATTTAAAGTCCCGAGAAGTATCAGATTCTGTTTGATACCTTTTTCTTCACTTCAGTGTTAGAATATATAAAGTGATTTTTTAGATGAGAATAAAAAAAATATTGCTTCTGGCATGAGATGAACATAAAATACTTGTTCTAAAGAGGTTCAGTGGTGGCTTTTTTGAATCAGATGTTGATTAAATAAAGACTTTGAAAAGCCTTATGAACCTGATACAAACCGAACTACTGTGATACTGGGACTTGGTAGTTCTTCAATAGCAATCTAATGTTTCAGTGTTGCCTGCAGTCTACTTGATGCAGCATGATGTCACAGAATCAGATTGGAAGTACTCCAACCAGCTTCTTTAATGTCCGCCTCCACGGTAACTTGTGACAGATAGAATCGTTGCTATCCGTTGTTTCTAGTTGCTGATAAATGAGTGCAACATCTGTTACTTAATGAGTGTCTTAGGGAAAAGGGATAAAGAGGGGAATGTAAAGATTTTCTTTTTTCAGTCTTCATTGACCTGTGTATTAACCTGGTACACTTTATTTACTTTTTATCAAGAGAATATGTAGTTTCATTTGAGGAGATTCATGTCTGTTCTTGTATTGTACTAGGTAAAGTAGGGCATGCTCTACAACATGTTTCAGTATAAAAGAAATTTAATTGTTGGGAAGCAAATGTGCAAACATGGACCTGATTCCATATCTGATTCTGCAGCTGTCATCTGACTTTTGAGTGGGCTGTTTCTTATGTCATCATCCTCTCTTCATGGAGCAGTGTTTGCCACATAACATATATATGCCTTCCAGCAGTCCCTCAGCAGTGTGACAGGTGTAAGGTGTGTGCATTTTCTCCTAAGAGTGACTAGGTGAATCAGAACAGAACAACTCATTTGAACCATTACCAATAAGCAAATAAAGAAATTCCTTGACCCTGAACCTTGAGGTCTTCATTGTTCCCAAATTGGAGATTTACAATGTTATTATGATTTCATTATGATTCCATTAAAGGTGAGTATGTGTTACAGAGAACTTGGCTGTGGAATTGCGTGAATTTACTGGGATTTGTAGAACAACCATTTCTTGCTGCATGAGTCAGCAGCATGTTCAGCAGCACACGACCTTTCTTTATTCACTATTTGGCTGCTGAGCTGCTTGATCCTACTCTGCTGACCCTAGCAGGAACTGTACATGTCATGTGTCACAGTAGCTAATAAGCCCAAATCATCTGCACCTAGTGTTTCTAAGCAATTCAAGTATGAAGTAATTGAGTTATAGTATAGAATTATGAAAATGGTTCTGATGAGATCAGAGGAGGTTTACATCAGTACCTTTGATAAGCAAGTAGAAATCCCAATTCAAAATAGAACTGGAAAGCATGTGAGAGAATACTGGAAAAGTTTCAACATGTTTTAAGCATCAGTGTTTTACTCTGTGTGTGAGCAGTTGATACAATCCAAAGTATTTGGCTAGATTTCTCACCAAAGGCTCTTAAAACAATTTGAGCTTCCGTGATATAATGGGAGATTCTTACATGTGTAAAAAGTGGTTAAAATGTACAGTGAAAAGGATAAAATTAAATGCCCTGTTTTCATACTAAAGTGAGGTCACCAATGGATTCCCGTAAGGATCTGAATTGAGGCCTGTGGTCTTAATATATTCATAAGTCATTTAGAGGAGGAATGAATAATAAGGTGTCGAAGTTTGCAGACACTAGAGGGTAATTCAGGATAACTTAAAAAAAATCCAAGTGATAAAATGACAGTTAAATGTAAATAAGTATGTATATGGAGAGAGGGAATAATCACAATTTTAGGTGTAGACCTTTGTTCCTTAAGTTAATTGTTACTACTCAGAGAATGAAACCTTGTAATTGAAATAGATTAATGAAAATCTTAGCTCAATCCTCAGTCCCAGAAAGGGAAGTTTTAGGAATCATTATAAATGCAATTAAAAGGAAAAGATCAGCACATCAGATGGATACACGTCCACTGAAAAAAATGATACAGAGAGTTGAACAGATATGCTGTTGCTTCTAACTGGGAGTTGTATTATCATAGAATAGAATCATAGACTTATTTTGTCTGGAAGAGACCTTTAAGATCATCGAGTCCAGCCTTTGTCCCAATCCTGTCAACCACTAGACCATTTCCCTAAGTGCTACATCTACCTGTCTCTTAAACACCTCCAGGGATGGTAACTCCACCACCTCCCTGGGCAGCCCGTTCCAATGCCTGACAAGCCTTTCAGTAAAGAAATTCCTCCTCATATCCAGCCTGAGAATCTAACAAATGGAACATTCAAAATGAGGTAAGATGCTTTTCAACATAATAGGTACATTAGTTGTGAGACAACTTGTTGTGTGCTTTTGCAGCAGAAACTTATCACATACCAGTATGTACCCACTAGCTCAAGAATTCTGAAGAAAGTATTGGATGTAGAGGGGAAAATTAGATCAAGTGGTGTATATGATTGCCTTATCATTTTTTTTTTTCTGTGGTAGCTCTTCTTGTCTTGTTAACAAACACATATTTTTCTAGATAGACCTTTTCTTTGTCTGATATAGTACAGCAGTTCTTATAAACTTTTTCACTATAAAAACTCTTATTATTCTTGCCTCAGGCCCTAATTAAAACTCTAATTAAATTCCTCTCGTGAGGGAGAGGTGGGAGATATTACGGAAAAGTAATATTTTCAGTACCTGTCTTCCTATGGTGGTAATATTAATGTGCAGTTAACCTCTAGTCCTGCTGATGCCGGTATCTGACCTTACTTGTGATATTCCTTTTGTCATACAGCTATATGTAGATTTGAAGCGGTTCACTTTGTTTTCCTGTTAACATACTAATCCTTTTCTCCTACTGCAGCACTACACTTCCAGCATGCCTAGAGCTTCTTTATTTCCTCAACTCTATGTATAAAATGTAAGAAACTGAAGAGAAGCTGCAATGATCTACTAGAAATGCAGGTTTGGTTCCAGCTTCATTGTAGTGTAGCAGATAAGGTTTGAAGCTATACTTACTTACAGGTATATGTAATTTTGTAAATCAGCCTGTTTATAAATAGTATTCCTCCTCCTCTCTCTGAATTGTTTCAAATTAGAGCAGGATAAACAAAAGTGTTAATGAGACATTGACCTGAATGGGAACCTGAAATAGAGGAACTTAACTGTAGCTGTCCCTGAATCAAAGAACGAAATTGTTCCATGCTGTGGCTTGTTAGGTTTCCAAGGAGACAATATGTGTGATGTTAGGATTGTTTGGGCCTTGCTAAGAAACAGCTTGGCTGTTAAACATGAATAAGTCAGAGACACGCCTTGGTGTGAAGATTGGGAAGATTTTTGATGATGCTTGGTTCTGATGGCATTCATTGGTATTGAGCTGAATCCTTTAGGAATCTGTCTGCAATAAAATTAGAGAAACACCTCATTGTACTTCAAAGTAAATTGTCAGCTACAAATTAAACAGAAAAAAATAGGAGATCTTTTAAAAATCACAAAAAGAGACCATAAAACATCATTAAGTGAAATACTAAGTCTTTTATTTTGATATAATATTATGAGAAAGCAGTATGGGAATGTCAGATGTGGCGTGCTTATAGCATTTGTTTTCTAGGCACAGAAAATTATGCCCTGACATTCTTTTCTGTTATTGTTTAGCCAGATAAGGGGAAGTGATCATCTACTTAGATTAGACTTTGATATTTATCTGGATTTGAGCTATTACTGGATACTCACATATATGTTTAGTGTTACAAAGTAGTGCTAGGAGTAATACTGAATTTTTCCAGATTTCAACCATTTGGGGGTTCAACATAGACTGAAAGCCCTTCATGATCCTTTTCTCCTTCCATAGGACAAACTCCTGTGTTAATTTTGGGTCTTGTCAAAAAATGAATCCAAGAAATTTGCAAATAACCTATTGTAAAAGATTTTAAGTTTCTTGACATCAGTTTTGTAACATAAGAAAATGTGGCAGTTTTTTGTAAGTCATTTTGTATTTGTAAATTACTAATTTATACTGAAGATTTTGACTGGTTGATTGAAAAGTAACACTTTTATGCAAATGTTAAAAGTAAGCAGAGAGAACCTTCCAATGAAGAGAAACCATGTTTGTATTGGGGAATTTGATTTTGAAAGCCTATCTGTTGTGGGCTCACTCTGGTAGGCAGCTGAGCACCATGCTGCTGCTCTCTCACTCCCCTTCAGTGGGGTAGGGGAGAGAGTGGGGAGAGTAGAAGTGCAAATAAGTTGGTTGAAATAAAGACAGCTTAATAGGCAAAACAAAAGCTGTGTGCAAGTGACACAAAATAAGGAATTAACTGACTACTTCCCATCAGCAGGCAGCTGTTTACCCATTTCAAGGAAAGCAGGGATTCATAATGACTATTTATTACTTGGAAAGACAAATGCCATAACTCCAAATGTGTGTTCCACTTCCTCCTCCTTTCCGCCACAAATCCAAAATGTAGGCCCATATCAGCTACTACGAAAAAATTACAGCAGCTAAACCCAGTACGTCTGGCTTTCACAAAATGTGAATAAAAAATAATTAACTTGCAATGTAAAGATTAAAAAAAAACCTCTCCCCATCCTACCCCAGGCTTTAAACCACCCCCAAAAAATGCAACAGTTGAACACGGTGTTTAAAAAATATAAAAAACTTACAGTATTTCGTGTGTTTGTATGTCTTAACAGATTTTGCTCTGAAGCAGATCTCCTTTTGGCTTATTGTGTTTTATTCTAGAAATACATTAACAACAAAAGAGATATCTAAAGAGACTCTCCAGTCTTTATTGGGCAAGGGGCAAACAGTGACAAAGGCTAATGAAAAAGCTGGGGTACTTACAGTCTTTTTTTCCTCAGTCCTTAATGTTAACACTACTTGTTCTCTGGGTATCCAGCTCTCTCAGTGGGAAGACAGGGTACTGACAGAGCTGGCAAAAGTGCTCAGCAGCCCTGGCTAACCAGGAAAGTCCTAGTGTACTGGAGGATGGCAAATGTGACAGCATCTACAAGAAGGGTCAGAAGGAGGAGCCAGGGAACTCCAGGACCGTCAGTCTGGGCACAGTGTGGGAGAGGTTATGAAGCAGGTCATCTTGAGTGCCATCATGTGGCATATATGGGACAAACAGATGATCAAGCTCTGTCATATATGGTTTTATGAAAGGCAGGTCCTGCTTGTCTAACCTGATCTCCTTCTATGACAAGGTAACTCACTTAGAGGATGAGGGAAAGGCTATGGATGAGGTCTACCTGGACTTGAGAAAAGCCCTCGACACTATCTCCCACAGCATCCTTCTGGAGGAAATTGCTGCATGTGACTTGGATGAGCTGAGGGGAGACAGTTACCTTAAGGGAAGTTGTAGTGAGATGGGTGTTGGTCTCATTTCCAAAGTAACAAAGCAAGAGAATGAGAGGAAACATCTTCAAGTTGCACCAAGAAGGTTTAGATTAGATATTATGAAAAATGTATTTACTGAAAGATTTGTCAAGTCTTGGAACTGCTGTCCGGAGAAGGGGTTGATTCGACATCCCAGGAAGTATTTAAAAGACATGTAGATGTAACACTTCAGGATGTGGTTTAGTGGCGGACATGGTGATGTTAGGTTCATGGTTGGACTTGATCTTAAGAGTCTTTTCTAAGCTAAATGATGATTGCCCTATTTGTTTAGAGTTTACTTAAAAGCATTTTACAAGCTTACTGCTTCTTCAGATTGAAACATTTAGAATTACACTATAGAACTGAGTAAAGGACGTGCCTATTTTATCTGCACTTTTTCAACAAATGCTGAAACGTGTGTATCTTCTAAAGCCTGCATGCAAGTGTTTGCAACAGTTAATATGTGGCTTGGATGTGTCTTTGAACACATACTGTTTATGAAACCCTTTCTAGATTTCAGACATGTATCTCTCTTAAGCATTCCCGTTTTGCTAAGTATGGCAAAAGTAGTTTTCCATTCCTATGTGTGTGTTTGTACTCAACCATGTGCACTCCTGAGGTAATTGTGGCCTATGGGTGGGCAGAGCAGAGACACTACTGAGAGGCTGCAGTATATGGATAACTTGTATCAGAGCAGGGGCAATGCTGAGTTTCTATTGCATGATGATTCATTGATTGTTTGACATGTCTTTAAAATATACGATATAAGTAGTATTTTTTCTGGCTTTTTAAAGAGCTACTTGAGAGATTTGACTAATTAAAAAAAAAAAAAAAACAACCAACAACTGACATGGTTTGCATAGAGCCCATTTTAGGCAGTTTAACTCCCTCATATCTAGACAATATGTTAGTCTAAAATGAACTGGATCTGCTAAACAGACCAGAAATTTATTCTAGTTAATATTTAACTTCATTTTGATATCTTTTTGCTCTACTGAATTGTGGATGGTAGTAAATTTTTTTTATTTGCTTCTTTATCTGGTGTGACATACATTTAAAGACCATATTGGGTAAAACTGAGTTAGGACCATAATATTCTGAAATATTATCCAGTGTTGTGGTTTAACCCCAGACAGCAGCTAAGCACTATGCAGCTGCTCACTCACTCCTCTCCCTCCCAGTGGGATGGGAAGGAGAATCAAGGAAATTAAAAAAAAAAAGTCAAATTCGTAGGTTGAGGTAAGAACAGTTTAAGAAATAAAATAGAATAGTAACAACAATATAATGATAGTAATGAAAAGGAATATAACCACTAGGCCATTTCCCTAAGTGCACCATCCACCTGTCTCTTAAACACCTCCTGAGACGGTGACTCCACCACCTCCCTGGGCAGCCCATTCCAATGCCTGACAACCCTTTCCGGAAAAAAATTCCTCCTCATATCCAGCCTGAACCTCCCCTGGCGCAACTTGAGGCCATTTCCTCTTGTTCTATTGCTTGTTACTAGGGAGAGCAGACCAATCCCCACGTTGCTACAGCTTCCTTTCAGGTAGCTGTAGAGAGCAATAAGGTCTCCCTTGAGCCTCCTTTTCTCCAGGCTAAACAGCCCCAGATCCCTCAGTCATTCCTCACAGATGTGCTCCAAATCCTTTACTAGCTTGGTAGCCTGCCTCTGTATCCTCTCCAGCACCTCAGTGTCCTTCTTGTAGAGAAGGGCCCAAAACTGGACAAGATATTCAAGGGGCAGCCTCCCTGAAGCTGAGTACAGAGGAATGATCACCTCCCTTCTCCTGCTGACAAGTAGGTACAGTAGGTAAAGAGCAATTCTAATTTTCATTAGTTAAGGACAATTTCAATATCTGCAAATGTTTCTGTTTTCAATGCTAGGCAGACTCTAGAGCCCACAATGTGAAGTGCAAGAGCATCATTCATAATTGCTACAGGGATGCCTAGTGAAGGGGGCACTACCAATACAGAGAAATCAAATATATGTTAATATCTCATTTATAAAGAAGTTCTGTATCATCGCAGTCATCCCATTTTGCACTTAAGAACCACCTCCTCTATTTTTTTTCCTTAATGCCATTATTCAGATAAGTCTTTCATTCCTTTCTTTCTTCCCTTCTCTTTTGAGATCCCTACTGAAAATATGGGGAAATACACTGCTTCTTATCCAGCAATTCTGTATTTTTTGTCATTGGGATGCTCAATTACTGCTGGTTTCTAGAGAAGACTCAAAAGAGGTATCAGAGAAGTTATACTCAATTGAGCTTTTTTTTTTTTTTTCCCCAGTAGAGGCCTTTCAATTAATCTTCTGGACAAATATTCATGTCTTGTTGGACTGCAGTTTTTTGCACAAGAGCTGCATGGGTATTTACATATCTTTCATCCAGATCATGTGCTTGATCCATTATAACTGAGCATTTCAGTGCCTAGCTAGATTACCAAAGGATTTTAACATTTCTAACTTACCTACCTGAGTTGATGAGGATATGAATATGGGGCATAATTTCTTTTAATGAACACTGCTCCAGAGACACATCTAGGATCTACATATGTCATAACACAGGCAATAAACACAACAGCAGTCTGGTAAATACAACAGCTGGTTGAAAGCCTTTAACTGATAACAACTCGTGCTTCATAAACTTATCAACAGTGATAGGCTTTTGGCTGTAAGAGAGAACTTCTGTACAAATACTGAAAAGATCACACAAAATGTTTATCACCTGAATAACAAATCTCAAGTTTAGAGGATTCTGAAAGAGCATCTTTCCAGTTGTTGTTAGCAGAGAAACTCCATTTATCTGTACCAGTTCCATTTTTCCTTTTCCTGTCTAAAATAAATGAAAGTCATGTAAATTAAGCCTAAATCCTTTTAGGACATTTCTTGAATTCCAGATTCAACAAAAAAGATGTGGTAATTGCTCATCTGGTCTTTTAGTGCACCTCAAAGATTTTAGCAGAGGTAGGTGTGATATCTTTAATGGATATTGCTTTCTATACATTGATAGTGAAGCTCATCCATAGTAACTTTTCCTTTTGAAAGAAAGACAATTTAGTGGTTAGTGTGTTTAATGTGGAGGAAAGGTGAAAAAGAAACACTAAACACTAACAGTCCCAAAAAAACAGCTTTTTTTTTGTGGCAGAGCTTATGCTAAAATAGAGTACTGATTTCAAATTCTCTGCTCACACTTACAGACCAACATAAATTATTCTAAGAACCTATTAGAAGTCTTTGGTGATTATTTTTAAAGATGTTGTAGGACTTCATAGTCTCTTGAAATATGCATCTTAATTTGGGCCATTTACCTTATCAAGTTCCATGTTAGCTAAAACCTGAACATAATAATTAAAAAAAACCCGTGAAAGCTAGCATAGTCCTTTTCCTTATTAGTTTTTCTTTTTCTGCAATAAAAAAACCAATGAATGTATTTTAAAAGAGTTTAACTCTTGTAATGCTCCTCAAAGCAAGGAATTCAAGTTAGTATCTGGGAATATGAGTAGCTGTGAGACTTAATATAATGGGATATGAAATTCAGCATATATAATGCAGATCTTGGCACAATGTAATTGTCTACATTTTGTAGCAGGTGACAGAGACTTTTTCATTTGCCTAACATCCAGATGGTACAAAGAGGAAAATAGGTTAATCTCTATTTTGTATACAGAGCTGGTACATACTTATTAGCAGATTTCTTCTCTGTGGAAATTTCAGTCTAGTTACAGTAGAGCTCTGTTCCATTCCTGTTCTAGCATTTCTGCTTTTATAAAGATCTTGCATAACAACTGGATCTCAGTGATCTTGTATGTAGTTCTTGAATGCTATGATACATCTTTTCTTAATAAGATCCTTCATAAGAGACACAATTAAAATATGCTTTAAATATTGTTCATTCCCTCATGGATGTTTTGTTGAGAACTATCAAAACAAAATGTAGTCTTCTTCACTGATAACATTATTTGGAAAAATAAAGTCCTTTACTTGTGGTAGAAAGAGAAAGGGAAGTTTGAAGGTAATCATACTTGAAAGCTCTGTTCTGTGCCCTTATCTTAGATATTTATATCTCCTTTGCTCTGGTTTAATAATAGTTCTAGAATTTAGTTTGGAATTGTACATATGTGTCTATCCAAACGTTCTTTTCCACAGGCTAAATGTACTCCAGAGAAAGCAGTCCACATAAAAGATGTCTTCAGCAACTTAGAGTTATGTAGGGCAAAGTGGATACTCTTCAGTTTGTGAACCACTCTCTAGTACTGAAGAGATGTTGCCAGAAAGACCTCAAGAGCAAAAGGGGCTTATGATCAGCTTTTTCTCAGAACAATGACAGGTTATACTGTGGACATAAGTTGGAAAAGATATGGAATAATATTTTTGTGAGGCAGATGCAATTCTTCCGGAAGAGTTAAGAGTGTCTGTGTTAGTTGAAAAGAATCACAGTCCTTTTCCATAGACAGGGAAGTCAGCTTCATCAGGAGAAAAACTAAGCTAAGAAAAACGTTTATAACTTATTTTATTTCTTTTTAGGTAAGTCTTACCACAGTAATTTGATGGTGCTAAGGTCTTCATTTGTCAAATTTTTTGTATGTGTATACTCTTTTGTGCTACCTTTTTTCCTATTCTTTCCATCAACAACCTATTCAAAGATACCCTATGAAAAGGCTACAGATTCCTTCCAGATAATAGAATAGTAATTCTAAATATTTTAATTGGCTTTCAGTAAAAGGAGTCCACATTAAATTTTTCATTTAAAGAATACAGACAGCGAATATTTCTAGGTCAAACAAAGTGTGACCTACTCTAGGAGGTCCTGCTCTGGCAGAAGGGTTGGACTAGATGATCTTTCAAGGTCCCTTCCATCCTTTAAAATTCTGTGATTATAGCATTTTTACAAAAAAGGAAAATTGCATCTAATAAAAACTATTTTTTTTTGTTTAAATATTTTAAAATGTAATTTCACTCCTTAAATTACTTGTTTGTCTTGCCTTTTAGAGTATTGAGTGCAGAAATAAGAGGAGACTGATAGTGGTTTTGGAAGAAAGATGACAGTTTCTTTGGTGTACCAAGTCAGAGATGTAATGAACTTCACCATTCTCCAGTATTGCTACTGGTAACGCCTCGTTGTTGGACTTGCCTCAGAATCCATGATTGTTTACTGGGCCTAGTTTTAACAGCTTTAGCTTTTGGGGTTTTTTTTTAGTTTTCTCACAAGATATTTGGAAAAGGCCATTGAGCAGCTTTTCTTGCATCTAAAAATCAAATAGGAGCTTACAATTTGTTGGCAGAACTGAAGCTGACTGCAATCCTGGATAGAAACCACAGGGATTTCTAATGGTCCTGTTCTTTTCTTTTTTTTTTTTTTTTTTTTTTAAATGTTGACAAGCTTAGAAAATACCAACCTAGATGCTTAGTTAATTGTGTAACTTAAGAAGTCAGAGATAATTGAAATATTTAGTGGTCTGGTATGCTATGCTAAAAGTGGTAATTTCTGGAGACAGTTGTGCAGGGGGATTATACATGTCTTTGTGAGTCTGAAAAGGACTTATTCCCTAAAATTAGTTCACAATCTCATTTTAAATCAATTTATTACAGGAATAACTATATGTTTTCAGAGTATCTAAGTCATATTAATTTAATTGTGTTTAGGCAGTCAGTGTATCTTCTACTTTATGCTTTTTTCAATTGTGTTTCATAAAGGAAAGCTGAATGCTTGTTAACCAGCAAGATAATATAATATGCCTTGAAATAAAGCCTCACTGCTGAACTTGATGCTGTCTTTCTGTTGGTGAGCATCAAATCCTAGTGTTTTAGAAGTTCTTTTGTTGGTAAATAGGTATAGCTTTAGGTGCTCTGATTACAGTTCCTCAAAGTCAGCATTGCATTTAAAACAGCCTCAGAAAAAGTGTAGGAGATTAGAGACCCATTTGTTTGAGTTCCAGATTCATCCTGACATTAGAACTAGTGCATCAACTTGTTCATTTATATTCATGGATTAGAAAGGGAAATGTAGTTTAATATATTTTTTTACATTTTAGCCTGTTTCAGAAGATTAAATGAACTTTAATGATAAATAGACAAAAATTATGTATTTTCCACGTTTTTATCTTACTTTGCAGAAGAGACTTCTGTGTTGAGGGGTGGCTTAACCCTTCAGCAAGTAGATGTTGGAAGTTAACTAGGGGCTTTCATCTGTTTACTTCAATTTATATCTAAAATTATATAGTACTAAGAGTACTACTATTAGAATCATAGAATCATAGAATGGTAGGGGTTGGAAAGGTCCTTTAGAGATCATCTAGTCCAACCCTCCTGCAGACGCAGGTTCACCTAAATCAGATTACATAGGAACACGTCCAGGCAGGCCTTGAAGACCTCCAAGGAAGGAGACTCCACAACCCCTCTGGGCAGCCTGTGCCACTGCTCCGTCACTCTCAAAGAGAAATAGTTTTTTGTTATGTTTAAGTGGAACTTTTTGAGTTCCAGCTTCATCCCATTACCCCTTGTCCTGTTGCTAGCTACTATAGAAAAAAGGGATGTCCCAACCTCCTCACACCCACCATTTAGATATTTGTAAATGTTAATAAGATCTCCCCTCAGTCTCCTCTTCTCCAGACTAAACAGCCCCAGTTCCTGCAGCCTTTCCTCATGTGAAAAATGTTCCATTCCCCCGATCATCTTGGTGGCCCTTTGCTGGACTCTCTTCAGAAGTTCTCTGTCCCTCTTGAGCTGGGGAACCCAGAACTGGACAAGAGACTCCAGATGAAGCTTCACCAGGGCAGAGTAGAGGGGGAGAAGAACCTGCCTCGACCTGCTGGCCACACTCTTCTTGATGCATCCCAGGAAATTACAAAAATATATTTATTTAAAATAATTTCAAATGTAATTTTCAGTTGTGTTTTAAGCACTGTCTACTACTCAAATTAATAATAAATTCCTCAAAGATTTCAGTAATTCTAGATGTGAGGAATTTAACAGACTTAGATACATGACATTTTCTTGGTTTTGTCTTGAATGACTTACAGATATGTGACATTATCTTCTTTTGTCTTCTTGATGAAATGTAGGCCAGGCTTTCTAAAGGTAGGAATGCTTTTTCTAGTGTCTTCACAGTTTTGGTGGTTTGAGTTCCTTCTGTAGCTATTTTGATAAAGCAAAACGTTTGTTAAACACATATATGCAAGCTGCTAATTTCGAAGAGTAGAAATGAGCCTTTTGTTTCAACAAGTACTAGGAAAGAACAGAAAATTCTGTTAGCACTTACTGGTTGATTTTTGCCTGTCACTTGAGCAATTACTGTGCTGCTTTATATGCGGGGAATCTTAACTCTGCTGGAAGTCTGGATAATGATCCTTCAGGGCACAGCATCTGTGGGTCTTCTCAGAAACAGACCTGTGTTGTTGCAAGCAAGTATAAGCGGCTGCTTTGTCTGCCGTCCTCTTTCTTCAGCAAGGACAAATATGAGGTGTCTGAGGAGAGAGGAAAAAGGAGGAAGACCTAGCAAAGTACTGAGGCTCTATAGAGGGCTTGAAGGACAGAAAGTTTAATGTAATCCAACAATCTTTAGCTTTTTTAGCAGAAATAAAAGGAGAAGCAACTATATATAAAGTACAGTCATTTCAATCAAGCACAATCTGCAACTTTTGGAGGAAGAGGTAGATTGTGCTAGTCATCTTAATGCATGGCACATGAGAGGTTGCATTTTTCTAGTGTTTCTTTAAGAGAAATGATTCAATAATGAGTTTTGCTGTGGTATTTCAGAGGGTTGAGGTTTTTTTAGCTGACTTGGTAATTACTGGAAATTCACTGACTGCAGTCTTTGTCAATGAGGAGTTTGTGTTTTATGTCTTTGCACTGTCTCCTACTTACTGAAGGAAACGTGGAGAGGACCTTTTTAATGACTGCATTTAAAAGTGCTAACACTGACCATTGCCACTGGATGGGAAAAAAACCATCCATATCCTCTCCTGAAATGCATCTGTGTTGGCAAATACTGTTTGCTTAGAGAGCAAACACTGCAGTGTTTGGACCTGTAATTTCCTGAGGAGCAATATGGGCTGTACCCATCAAACTTCCCTTCCTATGATAAACACTACTGAGAGTAAGAATAAAAGCATGGCAAGTTCCATTTAGAAAAACAAAATTTCCATTCTGTATTAAAAATTGGAAATATAGTTAAAGAAGACAAAACAGTAAAATGTAATTTAAAATAATGCTTTGACTTTCAGGTTAATGATTGAATCATCGTTTCATTATTTCATCTACCAGCTGAAAACAACTATTGGTGAGGTTCCTTTGAGTTTTGATTTCTTTAGCTTGTCATGAGATGGCCTTAGCTTTCATGTTTTGTGCCAAATAAGCATCTCACTTCAGGATTCATACTGCATCTGGCTATGAAAATCTATTTTTAAATCAAATTTCATGACAAAATGAAAAAATTAAAAAAGCAGATGTAATAAACAGAACATTTCCATCCTGTCTTGCACTCTGGGATGGTATTTTTACCATCCTTTCTGTGGCTTTTCTTGAATTCACATTTTAAATGTATTATTTAATTAGCTAGAATGAGAGTTATTAGCTAAAAATGACAGTTTTCATCAAGTCACAAAATCTTCAAGCACCTGCAAAATTTTATAAACGGTCTATGATGGAATATTTATTCTAGATGCATCTTGCTAAACCTGAAAGTCATGGTATCTTCTCACATTGACCACAATAGAAATGCTGGGCAGTTGAACTTGGCAGTTCGACTACTTTTTCTATACTGTGCTGTCCCTGCTGTAGTTTCCCATTGGAGTTCAGCTATCATAGTAGATTAAAGACTACAAATGAAGTCCTAGAATTTCTTAGATTAGGTGAACGAAGAACAGCGACTATGAAATTACTAATCAGTCCAAGAAGAGAAACTGCCAAAGACCTTAAAAGAAATAAGTAGGTGTATTACTTCTGTTATGCTTCTTAAATTTGGTAAACTCTTGTATGTTGTAACAGCTGAGTTTTAATCTCTGGTTTTTGTCCTTTTTTTAAAAAAGATGAACCTAGTTTAAAGAACGGGTACAGACTTTGTTGTGTTTTTCAGGAATTTTGAACTGAAAGTAGAATTTTTTTCCAAAAGAAGATTCTTTTATTCTATTCCTATGTTGAGGTAAATAATGAAATAATGATGTCACTCTTGGAAGGCCTTATCCTACTCAGAAAAAGAAAGAAATTCAATAACTAAAACAAGAACTTGCCAAGACAGTCCCTGTATTTGTTGGGAATTAAAGTAAAACTGAGGAGAACTGATGAATGGTTAATTGTTCAAAGTCTGATCCAAAATTTTCATGACATGAAGGTACGTAGAGTCTTTATGATTTTAAGCTGTTGGAAATTTTTAGCCAACATAGTAATACAAAAAGCAGAAAAGAATTTAATGCCCAGGAAAATGTTTGAAATATCTTTGTTTTTAACTTCAAGTGAAAACTTGAATGTTTACCTTTAAATTATACATTGATATATTATTTTTTAATATAAAATTTTATTTTACTATACTGAAATATAAATCCACATATTTACTTGAAGTATATTCAGTAATACGTGGTTTTGGGACACTGGCTACCAATTTCTTAATTCAGAGTCTGTCTTCTGGAAATTGAAGATGGCAGTTCTGCTGATTTCCCTCCTTGCTTTTTTTAAAATTGAGAACTTGATAACTCATGATCACTATGCCCTAGGTGACCTCCAACCATCATGTACTTCACCAGACCTTTGTTTGCAAACAGGAGGTCCAGCAGGGTGCCCTCCCTTGTTCGCTCTCTCATCAGCTGCATGAGGAAGTTATCCTTCACATACTCCAGGAACCTCATGGACTGTCTCCTATCTGCTGTGTTGTATTCCCAGCCAACATCTGGTAGGTTGAAGACCCTCAGCCAACAAGGACCAGCACTCCTGAGAGTTTTCCCAACTGCCTAAAAAAACCTCTCATCTACCTCCTCATCTGGCTGGATGGTCTATAACAGAGACATGATATCCCCTTTGTTGTCCTTCCGAGTGATTCTTACCTGTAGACAGTCAACCCTATCCTCACCATTGTTGACCTCAAAGCACTCGAGACACTCCCTAACATGGAAGGCTACCCCTCTGCCTCTCCTATCCCGCCTGTCCCTCTGAAGAGTCTGTAGCCATCCAGTGCAACACTCCAGTTGTGTGACTCGTCTCACCATATTTCTGTAATAGCGATGATGTCACACTTCCCCTTGATACACAGGGGCTTCCAGCCCTTCCTGTTTGTTGCCCATGCTGTGTGCATTGGTGTAGATGCACTTCAGGTAGGTTACCAATCCAACTGCTTTTTGGGGGGAAGAAGCCTTAACTTCCTCATGACCATTTTCAGATTCTTCTGTGTCGTCTAGCACAATAACCATTATTTCCCTGCTACCACAAAGAACTCCAACTCCAGCCTCCACTGAGGTGGCAGACGCAAGGATGTTAGCAGTAGACAATCCCTCAGATGCTTGCATGCTGCCCCAAGGCCTACCTCCAGCAATACTGGTATTACCACTTTCCCCCTTCAAATGTAGTTTAAAGCCCTCCCAATGAGTCCCACTAACTCTTGTCCCACTTGCTTGTTTGCTCTTTGTGACAGATTTATCCTGTCCCTTTGAATTGTACCCTGTGCTCAAAAAACCCCAAAATGTTGTTGTTTGCACCAGGCTTAGAGACAGATGCTAATCTGTTTTGCCTTCCATATGGTTTCCTCATCCATGCCCGTAACCAAAGGGATAGAGGAGAACACTGCTTCTACTCTTGATCTCTTAACCAGATGCCACAATGCCCTGAAGTCTCCCTTAATGGCCTTTAGACTCCTGCTTGACATTTCATCACTACCCACCTAGAAAATCAACAATGGCTAGTAGTCGTGGGCTGTAGCAGGCCAGGGATCTCCCTCTTGACATCCTTGACCTGTGCCCCAGGGGGGCAGCAGACTTCCCTAAGAAGATGATTAGGTCTGCATATTGGCCCTTATTTTCCCTTCATGAGGGAGTCTCTTATGACTATGACCTGTCTTTTTTTCTTCTTTGAGGAAGCTGTTTTGATGTTGGGTACTGATTGCCTGAATGCTGGCAACTCTCCAGTTGGGGTGAGCCCTTGTCCTGATGACTGCTCAGTTCTGCTTGCAGGGCCGCATACGTGTTCTGTAAAGGCAGGGACACCTGGGAGGGTGGAGCAGTCACATGAGGCACTCTGCTGCACTGGGGAATGACCTGCTGCCATTGCCCTCCATCCCTTGAGTCCCTGGATTCAGCTGGGCTAAGAGAGGAGGGGGAATGCTCTGGGTTACCCCCGATTGATCTGCTGCATGGAGGGGAGGCTATGATCCCAATCATCTATTTCCCTCTCACTCTCCCTAAAACTCCTCAGCCTACTGACATCCTTGCAGAGGTGTGCCATCAAGCGGAGTATTTCCTCCACCTGGGCACACCTTGCACAACAGTGCTTCCTCCTTCCACCCTTGACAGATGGACACCTCTCACATCTCGTCACCTGGATGGCCACACACTGCCTCTGTAGTTCTGAATGAGCATGCAGAGGCCAAAGTTCTGTCTCTGAGCCAGGTCGCTACCATTGCTCTCTCCTCCAGGTGGTAGTGCTTAGGCTCGCCCTGCCTGTGCAAGCTGCCACACTGTGTTGTGTGGGGGCTGTTTAAATCCTCTACAGTTGCTGCAGCTCTGCCTCCCAGCAGGACCATCCCCTCACGAGAGCTGCTGGCTTCTGGCAGGTCTCTTCACTGCTCATCTCTCGCTGCTCCAGGAAGACCTTGATCTCTTCAGTCTACTGCTCCCATAGGATTGGATTGGTTCATTCACTTTCATATACTTATTCCCTAGTCTAGTACAAAAAGCTTGCTGTAGGAAAGAAAGCAAATGGTTTTCCTAACCCTGACAAGACGTGTTCTCTGAATGAGTTCCTGCATTGCTGCTGCAAACTCTAGTGACTGGAACAAGAATGAAAGCTTGAGAGGATAGGGAAAGTAGAGCAGCACAGTCTGTGCAGAGAAGTAGGTTGCTGCATATCATCCCAGCAATTAGCTGTGGTCTCCACTGATTAGCAATCACCTCTTAGCCTGATGTCTTTCTAGTCACAGCCAGCAGCTTCAACATCACTATTTTCTTGAAATCTGTGCCTGAAATCTCTACCAAAGTATTGTCATTCCCACCACTCTGTGCCTCTGACTGTTTCTGGAATTGAAGCAAATTCTGAAGCAGTAACTTCAGCCCTTTTGCTGCTCTGAATTCCCTTTGAGTATCAGCATCACTTACATGGTAGGAAAGAGATGCTTGCTCCAACTAACACCATGGGGATTGCAGAAGACTGAAAAAGTATGAAGCTAGCTGAAGAAGAGGAAGGCTGTCTGAGCAACAATGAAGAGAATTCCAGTCTCAGTGCTGTGCTTTGTTCTAACACCTTCTCTGTGAGTTGTGACTTTGATGCAGGAAAGGGTACTACATTAATAGCAAGAAAATGCATCTATATATCTCTGATTATGTAGTATTAAATTATTTTATACTGTTAATAGGTTTTTTCCTTCTCTGGGGACATTCAGAACCCACCTGTTCAAGTTCCTGTGTGACCTATTCTAGGTGGTCGTGGTCCTGCTCTGGCAGGGGGGTTGGACTAAATGACTTCTCAGGTCCCTTCCAGCCCTTGAGATTCTGTGGTACCTGATTTCTCCAGATTACACATGTCTTACATTGAACTAGTAGTCTGAAAGAACTGAATTCATTCAGAATAGTGGAATAGGCAGAAATTTCAAGGACAAAATGCAAGTAGTAAACAAGGATGAAATATATAGCTAAAGAGAAAAGTGCTGTCAATTCAGTTTCAATGACATATATAGGTAAAGTTTTAGCAGAGTAAACTTCTAGAAAGTGATGCATATGCAAAAAGTAGCCTAAGTACTTGGCATCTCACTTTAAAAAAAACCCCAAACTCTCACCATGCGTCTTTTAATCTTTTTCATATTTGCTTTCATGTTAGAAACCTTTCCCAGGATAAAGTTATTGTTTTCATTTACTATGACTTTCCTGAAATTAAGCTGGAGGAAAAGCTGAAGTCATCCCAGTGTAAACAATGATGTCATAATTACTCTGTTAATTTATAGAAAGGAAGGGGTGGATCAGATGACCTCAAGAGACTAAATAATAATTTTTCTTTGTGTCCTGTGTTGGGGTCTGCTAGACTTTCTAGAGGAAATCCCATGGTTAAAGTGTGATTTTTGTGAATTTTTTTCATTGTGGTAATAATTATTGTGGCTTTCATGTCTGTTTCTTATCAGAGAGAATACATGGTATGAGTTTGTGTTCCTCTGGCATAATTTGTTTTTAACACATAGAAACCTTGAAACTGAGGTAATTATTAGATGTTTTATAGGCAGATTTTTTCATAAACTGCAGCCTGAGTGAGCATCAGGACAATGCTAGACTTGTTCATCTGAAATTGATCTCCTTTGTGTGCATGCTTGCACATGCACATACAGCAAATCAGAAAAGGCTTCTGTTAAATATTTACCAGTAAAAAGCATATTAAAAAATGTGTAATAGTGCCACCTGCTGACCCCTGTCATAACATAACTAAGTTGCATGCATGGGCACTGGAGAAGGCATTGCAGAGAAAAGCAGAACCCCAGTCAGTTGTCCTAAATTGAGGGATGAACCAAGGCCGGTAAGAGAATTTAATAGACTAATGTAATGAAAAACACAGTCAAATAGAACTAGAAGTAAATGTGGATCACAAGGAGTTGCTAAGAATTTTTCTGGCAGTTTTTGCACAGTAAATTAAGGTCCGTCTGATGCTTCCCTGTTGTTGAAAAGTGTTTTTGACTTCATGCTTACAGTCGACATTAAAAGTTTTCCTATCATGTGGTGAGGCAGATTCATCTAGAAAACTCAGCCATTTGAGGATGTGAAAATCTATGGCTAGAGAAAAGTGACTGATAAGACTGTTTCATTGTCAGTGTGTTCTTGGACTGTCTTAAATTGGTCATGAGGATGTCTTTAGTAAAGACTTGATTAGAATCGCTGTGAACATTTTTGTATCATATTACCTCTGTCCTCCTTTACTTCTGATGCTGAGCAGCTTTCCATGAAGTTCAGATTGTATTATGCCTGTTCTTAGAGGAACTTCATATAAAGATTGTTCTCACTAACAGAAATATGTTTACCATTTGCCTTGAGTTGAGGAATAAGTTGGAGAGAAGAATACAAACTTTAGAGTAATTGGATGCAACATCTGGAAGACCAGTGATCCTAAGATCATCTCAGAAGATTGTTATGAAGTCCAGAAAACTAATCAAGAGACTGGGTTGGGAAGATTACTTGCAGGCATGTTGGCCTGTGTTTGGAAGGAGAGGGAATATTCAGTATAAAATGTTTGTATTGACAATGTTTTCATTTACCTGTATCAATAAAAGGTTATAGTTGCAAATAATTTCACATGATCTGAAGAGCTTTAGAGAGAAACTTATACTAGCCTGAGCTGATCTTCCTTTATATTGCACCATAGTAAAACAAAGCCACAAAAAACAGTGGAGTGCTACGCTACTCTAAATATAGTAAGCTAAGTTAACTGCCAGCCTTCTTAATTGGTAATAATTACTTCAAAAAATGCCTTGTTTAGGATACATTTACCCCAGCACATGACAAAAATTTCCACAGAATCAGTTTACATTTTCCACACAATCAATTGCAAGAAAACCAGAATCTCTCTTATAGCAGGAACTACTGCATTTGAACACTGCCTTATTTTTTTTTACTTTGGATTTGGGTCTTGTACTCAAATCCTATATGAACAAGACAAAACATGAACAAATGCAGTTTGTTTCATTGCCTCCTATCTTGAAGAACGGAAAGAATGAGGATCCAGGTATCTACAGTCTTACCTCGATCCATGGGAAGGTGACAGAGCAGCTAATCCTGCAAACTATTGCCAGACACAGGAAGGACAAGATAATCAGGAGCGGTCAACTTGGTTTCAGCAAGTCAGGCTTTACCAACCTGATAGCCTTCTGTTTGGTACATAATTTTTCATGGTCAGGAGGGTGAAACTTGTCTACTTGTACTTTTTTCTCCTAACTTGTTTGACAGTTTATGCTGACATATTTATTTCTGGTTTTCTCTTTTAAATTATTTTTCTCTTGTGCTATCATTGTTAAAATTATTTTCATTAACTTTTTGTATTTTATCTTAACCAAATTGCCAAGTCAACCATTGTAACCTCACCTCTGATGTGTTAAAGCACATTCTTCACACTTTACTGTTTAGTCCAAATGCAGTCCTGTTATCCTGTTATTACACCAATTTGCATCTGTTTAGTGATCTTGGTTCTTTGCATGTAAACTCCTTAGTTTAATCATAAATCAGACAATGATGAACCTTCTTGCTCGTCAACTGTCTGACTGGCATGCTGCCATTCATACAACTGGATACATACAACATTCATGCACTCTTCTTGTCCCCTTCTGGAGTTTGAGAGTACTATGTTATTTTCTTCCCAGTCTTGTATAATAGTGCTGATTTCTTTTCAAAGTAACCTGCTGATTTCTAGCTTCCAGAACACCTCCTAGGGCAAATTGTGATCTGTCCTTTAGCCTAAATTCTGTTTGAAGATTAAATAATAATTTTGTGTGCTCATGTAATTTAAAAAAAAAAAAAGAAAGCCACACAACAAAAACCAAACCAAAACCCCAAACAAAACATGAGCATGTTTTTGATGTTCATGGAGGTTTTGTGATAAAGCCCTTAGCTTCCTGATGAAAGCTTCTTTAATCATAGAATCATAGAAAATAATACAGAAATGTGCATATTTTTACCAGGATCCATCTGAAAGAGTAGTCTAATGGGAATTTCTGTAATATGTTGTTTATTAGTTGGGTTTGGGTTTTCTTTTTCCTTTTTGGCTTGCTTTTGACAAGAGTAAGCTCACATTCCTGTAGACAAAGATGTTCTGACCGGTGACTCCAATACATGTGTTGGGAAGCAGATTCAAAAGACTGACGCTTTTCTGTATTTTAGGGGAGTAACTGGGGGGTTTCTTTTGGTAGTGCTTTCAGTAAGGTAATAGATAATTTTTTGAATTTGTGGTTAGCTTTGGTCCATTTTCTGGCATTGCTGCTTCTCATTTTCAGTTTTGCCTTTCTCCGCAATTTTCAGACATAATTCCTTGTTGTTGCTAAGGGAATCAGGGACTGTAGCTCTTGCTGTTTTATTGTATTGCAATGAGTGTAAGTGCTTGCAAAGCAGTAGGCTTTCTAAGTTATTTACTTTTACTCTTGAGTGAATTTCTAGGTGCTATAACTTAATCTACCTGTCATGTAAAATCCATAAATTGAAACTGTAAAATTTCTGTGAATTACTTAATTTTATTACTCATTTTAAAGATATTTGTTCCTGAAACACAGCCTTATAGATTATAAATGTATTTGATCTGTAAAAGACGTGAAATACATTTAGTGTTTTGTTTCTCAAATATTTTTTAACATACGGCAATTGCTCTGTGTGGGTTCTTTTAATGTTAAGGGAGATCAGACACCTTAAGGGAATTGCATTAGAACGCTAGGGGATTTCACACTTACTTACCTTAAAGAATAGTACTAGTACAAACCTCATTGCTTCCAAACCTTTCAAATATTTATTTTTGTTTTCACTTGTTCCATTAGGCATAGCTGAATATTACTAAACTTTTACTTGCATTGCTAAAGAGAAAGGAAGATTGTGTAAAAGGAATCGGAAGAAAAAAGGGAAGGGTGGGGACTGTGCTTTGATTTTATTGTCCTTGGATTTCTTTCCTCTCTGCTATACAATTTCCAGGCCCTTGTCAATAAATCTAACCAAAGAGATTTAGGCATAAATTGCTTTGCCACTGCCTAATGTGCCAGAGTGATGAGAAGGAGGCTGCTGTAGAGCACGAAAACTAAATGGGTTAGCTACTGGTGCTTGGACTGCTCGCCACTGCCGTGCTTTGGCTGGATGATTTTACCCACTCATTTTGTTGCCTGTAGAGTTTGCTGGTGAACTACAGAACAGAAGTACAGACTTTTTTGCTGGTGAAGTACAGACTTTTCCAGTTATTCTTAATGATTTTTTTTTGTACTACAAATGAAATATAATCTCCACATTTTTTTTCAAAGCTCATTGCTTATTTGGCAAGCCAAATGTTTATCAGCTGCTTTGTAAACTTTCCAAAAGACTCAGACTGATTAATCAGTCCTGATTGGTAAAAGTTATACTCCTATTCCATGGTTTATGTGGAATAGCAATCATTTTATTGATGAAAGTCTCCTTAAAGTCCTCCTGTAAGAATATAAGTTCAAAATCTTTTCATGCACAGTACCCAGATAGATAGATAGTTTTTTTATAGAAAAAAAGGACAAAATCACAAGTACATTATAAAGAAGTTTTCTTCCTTGAGGGAGTCTTCTTCATTTTCTTAAATAATTTATTTGAATAAATACCTGATTCCTTGTTTGGAGTCATTCCTCACAATCAGAGTTGGCTAAGCAAAAACCTTTTCCAATATATGGAGACTCTCAAAAGAGAGAATATTACTTCTTTTTTTTTGCTATTGAAGTTAAATGAAATACTTACAGTATACTCCAAAATCTGTTTAATGCAAACATTTAGTACTATTGCTAATACTGATCTGCAATAATGTATTTTTCATTACAGAAGTATTTCTCTTAAAAAAACTATTAAAAAGGAAATATTTGTATGTTCAGTAATTCATGACAGTTTCTATGTAAATAGTTTTGTTACCTGTGAAAAACTGTCAAGTTTTGCATAAAAAGTTTCCTTCTTTGAGCATTGTATATGCACAGAGAAGGGAGTTAAAAGGAAGCCATCTGGGCCTGGACAAAAGGCACTATTGTCTATCTGTGGTTGCATTACAGCTAGATGCTTTAGAACAAGCACAGAGTAGTGAGACAAAGGCCTGTGGGATGCTAGAGGCTCTTTTGTTAGTGCTTAATAAGCGTAAGGTAATGGCAGCTGACAGTAGAAGCAGGTGGAAATGCTGGAAGTAATTACAAACACAGATTTGAGAACTGGCGTGGTAGTGAATAAATCGTGAACATGAATGTTATCATTTATGTGTTATGCTATGAAAAAAATAAAGTCTGTTGTGGTGAAAGTAGAGGAAAAGCTAAACCAACAAATCCTTATGCTGTTCAACTAAAATAACTTATCTAGGATATGTGTATGCAATGTTGAAATGTGCTTTGCTGTTCTATACAGAATGCATATAACTTGAATATACAGTAATTTACAAATTTCTAGAAAATATTGTAATATCAGACTGTTTTTTATCTCTTAAAACTAAAGAATGAATTGTTTAAATAAAAACAAGAAATCAGGCTCAATGGTTAAGTCACTTTGCCAACAATTTTGTCCATCAGCAGCCTAAAATGTCTTTCACTGCTCAAATATTTTTCTTTTGTGATATGTCATTTCTTTAAATAGAATGTGATGGTAACAGAAAATGCAAGTTGTAGGCAGATTATGGAATTCTCCATAATAGCATAATGAAGACAAAAAATAACCATTTATCTGAGATCTGGTCCTCTGGATATGTCTTTACAAATTCTCATAGTACTACTTCTGCCTTTCTCCTCAAAGTGTTATATAGCCTCTACTGCTGAGAAGTATTTGAAGTCAGGTGAACCAGCCTGCATAGAGGAATTGCCTCTTCTTGTTGTCCTGTTAGTCAACCACAACTTTAAGTCTATTGCTGTATGCATATTTACAGTGAGCATGAGAATGGGTTAGGGACTGTTCACATTTTAAGAAGGGTATTATATCTGCTACTATTGTAGTTTTCCGTAGAGTGGCAAAGTAAAATGCCTTAAGTGCCCTTGCATGTTGAATGTTCTGCTCTAGTGTTTTCTTTCAGAAGCGGTCTAATAAGGTGTCATGGGCAAAACAGACTTGACTTGAACTTTTACTAATTTTCTTGCCACTTAACACAAACTTTGTTCACTGATTTGGATATTGAAGAAAGCTGAATAATCAGACACTTACATAAACATCTTCTTCTACCTGCCCCAGTCTGGAGACAAGCTGAACACCTCTTCTTTCTCCAGCCTAGCCCTAGCTTCCCCTGTGTCTGGTTTGGCCCAGCTAGCAGAAAAGTACCACGACAGTCTCTTACTTGGCAGCCCCCATTCACTCCCACCCTTGTTAGGATGGCAGAGGCCCCAGCGAAATGGGAGGAAAAAGATAACCAAGGATGTTGTGGATTGAGGCCAGGGCAAGGAGGGTTCACTGCCAATTACAGTTCTGGGCAAAACAGACTCCAGTACTCGTCTTAGAGAGTAAAGTAGGAGAGTTCATTCTACTACCTACAAGAAACAGAACGGAATAAAAGCAAAAAGGGAGCAGGATGATGAGAAAATTACAACCAACACTTTAAGATCTCCCTCCCCCATCCCTCCTTTCTTCCTGGGCCCAGCTCACTGCTCCCCAGATCTCTACCTCCTCCCCCCTCAATGGCTCAGGGGGGCAGGGAATGGGGGATGTGGTCAGTCTCTCACAGATGGTCTCTGCCACTTCTCTCTTCTCAGATGAGGATAACTCCTCACATTCTTCCTCTGCTCCAGTATGGGATGCCTTCCATGGGTTACAGTCCGTAACGAACTTCTCTGATGTGGATTCGTCCCAGTAGCTATGGCTTCTGCAGGTACAGGGTCCCTCACACGGGACACAGTCCTTACTGAATATCTCTGGCATAGATTCTTCACCACAGTTGCAGTTTCTGCAGATACAGGGTACTTCCCTCAGGATATGGTGTCTTCAGGGCATAATTTTAATGAGCTCCTTTGGCAGGGGTTCTTCTCCACAGTTACAGCTTCTGTGACTATTGGGTCCCTCCCTCAGAACACAGCCTCCTCCGACCATAGTTTTAATGAAAAGAATCACTGTCCCTGGCTCGGGATGTTTAGCAAAATGAGTCTTTGCCCTGATATGGGGTCATTATCAAAATAAGTCTCCGCCGCTGACGCAGGGTCTTTGGCAAAATTCAAACAAATCTCGGCTTCACCAGTCCTCTCTGTAGGATGCAGGAGAGTCTCTGCTCCAGCACACCTCCTCCTCTGTTTCCTCACTGACTTTGGGGTCTGCATTGTTGTTTCTCTCACCCTTTCCACTCCTTGCACCACCATCAGCGGGAGAAGAAGAAGGGACAGAAGGAGGAAGAAACAGGAAGAAGCCTCCTCTTCCAGCTTCTTCTTAAAAAGTGATCATGGAGGTGTCTAATTGGCTCAGCCCCAGAAGTGGGTCTGGCTCAGAGCTGGGGAGAGTTGCAAGCAACTTACAGGAGCCATTTTTACAGCCCCTTCCCCCTTACCAGAAAAGGCTGTCATGTTAAACCATTACACCCCGCTGTCACCATACATTGTGCTGCATTCATCCCAGCTCCTCCAACACGCTGTGGGCAGCACAGTTGAGTTCATTTGCATGTTGGTTTCTGTCCAACAATTCTTGCTTCTTTGTGATCTCTTCTGGTGCCCCTTGCTCACTTGTTTTTTCCGGCAGCTCTTTGCTTAATAGATTTCCCCTGCCACACAGGTTTCCTCTGACATGCTTTTCCTCAATGGCTATCCCTTGGGGTGTCGCAGGTCTGGCGTGAGTCACCCATGGCTGCCGTCCTTCGGGACTGCACATTCCTGCTGTAGCGGGCTGTGCTTGACCCCAGGAGTGTGTTGGTCTCCCCAGCCCCTGTGGCTGCTGCTACTGGCTTACAAACACCCGAGCAGAGGATCAGTGTTCTACTCAGGGCAAGTGCTGTTTTTGAGTAACATGGGCAACTCACAGTGGACTTGGAGCTCGCTGGAAAGGGCTGTGACCAGCCCAGGACAGTTTAAAGTGACTGCCACACAAGGCCTTCCCTGGTCTCCCAATATTGAAACCATCCCAGCTGTGTGCTCTACATACAGAAACCCCCCAGACAATTATTTGGAAGCTAAGGACAAGATAAGAGGAGGAAGTGTAGGAGTAAATGGAGAAGCCTGACACCTGTGCTTGTACAAACAGTAAGTGTGAATCCATTGAAATGTCAATGTGTGATTCCAGCGACTTGCTGGGTAAACATGTTGCATTAACTTGAAGGATGTGTCAGAAGCTGGAGAATTTTGTCTCTCACCTTATGTCCAGATTTATGCTTATTTTCATTTTTCTGGGCTTTAGAAAAGCTCTGTACTTGCATCATGAGAAACTAGCTATTGTGCTAATAGTCTTCTGTTCATGAGTTCTTAGAGAGCAGCTTCCCTCCAGCATCCCCTGCATATCTCCACTTCTGTGCAAGTGCCAGTGGTGACTGCACTCCATCAATGTTCAGTTCCACCATGATTCTTCTTAACCTTTCTTAATTCTGGGAATTATTCAATTCCTAGAGGATGCTTTTGACTGAAGTAAGATACCCCTTCTCCAGCTACTGCAGTTTGTGTCATCCTTAAGGGCATAATTGTGTGAGGTCCAGTCCTCTACAACTAATAAAAGGTATGAGTAGGTGGTTAATGAGTGGGCATTTTTCACTTCAGTCAAAGTAGGAGGGGTTTTTGTTTTATTTTGAATTTTATAAGATTTTTTTTTCCCTGATATATTGTTGAATGTGATGTCTCTAAATTTCTGTTTCAAAATATGCGATTTTTTCCTACTGATTCTAGCATTACAATGGTAGTAAAATTATTTATGTTCCTACTTGTGGGAATACTTTAACAACCAAACTCTGAAAACCACACATCATTGCCAAATGTGTAAAATGTCAACAAAGCAAATGTAGCAGAAGCAATATTCATTAATACAGTAGCATGCCTGAAAGTGGCAATGCCTCTGTTTTGAGTGTGTAACAGAGGTTTATTATACTTCATTGTATTTTGTTTGTGCCTATTTTGTCTGTTAATTTTGTGACGGTTTAGGCTTCAGCCTTAAAAGCTAAGTGTGCTGATGTTCAAAAACTAAGAGCTACGAAAACTCTGCTGCGCTGTTGTTTGAATGATAAGTGTGTTAATCCAAAAATTCTTTGGAAACACTGTGCATTTTTGGATTACTAATTAGGTGTTTATTAAAATACTTAGACTGTGACATGACCAATCAACACTCTTATATTTAAATGCAAATTGTAAGGGGAAGAATCAGTCCCATTTTCTAAATAAAGTTTTCCCTAACCACTGGGGAATAGAACTGAATCTTGGAGCATATTTAATTTTTGCATATCTATGTACTTTTTAAAACAAAAAATCTGTTCAAAATTCACATCACTGTTCAAGATAACAATCCTGTTTATATGTTCCAAGCAATATCAGAGCTCTGCAGGGCAGGATACTGTATATGTTTATAGATCTTTTTCCAGTGGAAAAGCATGAACAGACTATAAAACCAAGAAGGTTGCAATTATTTTGTAACTCAGTGACAAAACTGTTGAATATACTGCATATTTTTTAACTTCTGATCACATAGTAAATTAGAGCAGTAGAGCACTTGTATCACAGAGATAACTTGGAGAATCTGTAGAGACTGTATAGGAAAATGAGATTCCTGTAAGGCAGCAACCATTTATTTAGGTCCTAAAGTTCTGTGCTAGATGGACTGAAGGGCAAGTATTGTATTTTCATTAAAAACTCTAATATTTTTTTCAGTGGCAGGTCTTGAGAATTATGGTATTTTAAAAGAGACATTGTAGACCAGATGTAAGATTTAGTCTAATGTAAATTTATTTATAAAAAGGCAACAAACCAGAATAAAATACCTGGAAAAAAGCACTACCAACCAACCTACCAAACAACAAAAAACCAGAACCCTCAATGGTCTACTGGGCTCTACTGGAGTTACCTTAAATTTTCATCATAATTTTGAAAACCTTTTTGCAATATTTTGAAAAATAGTCAAAAGCAGTACATGTATAAACATAACCATTATTCAGATAAGAGACTGGGGAATTCCCTCTGCGTAGAGAATAAAATGTAAGTTTATCTACAGGGAATAGTTCAAGGAGCATTTAGAAACCAATATGTGGGCAAAAGTGTAGATTAACATACAGTACAGTCCACATAAACCCCTGGATTTCTTACTTGTATTTCCTTCCATGTTTTTGTACATGGCTGTTAAATTAAATGTGTTGAGTAATTACAGTAAATTCAGTGATTCTTCTTCTGGTACAGCTTCATAAAATTCATTCCCAGTTCAACAAGTGCATACAAAAAAGAAAGCTATTTTAATATTCATTAAGAACATAATAGAACTTAAAGTATTAAAGTTGGTTTTATAAACAAATTTTGAATACTGTTATTTGGCTGTAGTCACAGAACAAAATGAACTTGTATAACTAATGAAAAATAGGAGGATAATATGATGAAGAAAGAACAATGAAATAGGAAGGAAGAAGATTTTAAGTAGAAGTAAAGGGAGGAAGGAGTAAATAGAGTATCCCCTTTATATCTTTGTTAAGATTATGTGGAAGAAAAATATTTGAATCATTTAAAACTTTTTCAAAATGAAATGGAATTAAGCCTTTATGTTTGCTAGGCTAAGATAAGTGAGAAGCTCTGAGTTGCAATTGTTTTTCATAAGAGCAAAACTGAAAAGTGTGATTGAGAGGATTTTTTCTTGTTTACTTTCTTGGAAGATAAGAGCTGCTTGGAAGTTTTTTGATGTACGTTTGTTTGTGTTTTATTTGCCGTTAAAGGAATTATAAAGTTCTAAAAGTAAATGGCAGGTTTCTCCTAACTCATATTTTGTTTTTCACTTTCTTCTCTCTGTTGTCTAATGTCTGTGCATAAGTTCTTTTACAATATATGCTCATTTGAGTTTTTTTGTAACTATACATATATCATACTCTTTAATGTATGATGGTATGCCTAGAGCTTTTCTCCATTTTTATTTTTCTCCCTGTGTACTAGCCTTCAAAAGTCATTTGTTTCCTGTCTATGGGAGAACATCTTGCAGTATAGGAGATGTAACTCAAATGAACTTATCAAATAGTTGAGGTGTGACTTGATTTGAAGCATGTAGAGGCTTCTTTGTGGTAAGAGTTTCTGTTATAAAAGTCTTGTTAATCTAGTGACAAGAAAGATCATAAGAACAAGTGACCAGAAGCTGCAACCAGTCTGATTGAAAATGAGGTGTTAATTTTTAGTAGAATGAAAAGCCACTGTAAGAATTTACCCATGAGTAGCCATAGAGTGTCCATGTCTTCTTACTGCACATTTTTAAATGAAGAATTTGGGTTCCTTTATATGGCCTTTAACAAATTTAGGCACAGGTAAACTCCTGTTTCTTTTGCAAGGATTTTATAATTTGCGTAGATTTGAATATGAAAGCAAAAATGCGTTCTGATGAAAAATGCTTCATTTTAAGATACTTTTGAGGGAAGAGCAAACTGCAGCTTTTCAAAGAAGTGAATTACGGTATGTAAAATTTTTTTGCCATTGCATTTTAGCAGTGGACTATCAAAGCTATTCAGTCCAGAGTAGGTATTTGGTGAAATAAGTTCATTTAATTTAACATCAGATCCTTAACCTAAAACCCCATTTGAACAGGTATTTTCGAAGTGTTACGGTGTAATCATCATGTAAGTGAAGGTATGAATATGGTTGTAATCAAGCTGATACATGGAAACAATGCTCACATTCCAGTGATTATTTTCATTATGTTTGTGTATCTGATGATACAAACTTTTGCTCACTGTCTCAGTTTTTGTTCTTAGTGTCTGTTTTGTACAGTAATAGAACTTCTATCTTATATTACCTTCAAGTAGAGATATCTATGAACCATATTGTGACATAAGGTATTTGTTTCTTGTTGTCCTCCCATCTGATACAACTATGACTAATATAGTGAGCGATTTTGTATGATAAATGCTATGGCACCCCTTCTTCTGTATGCAGGAACTAGAGGAAGCCATTTTTACAGTGGATAGCATTTTTAATCATCGGTCCTTTTAGTCAGAAACCTCTTAAGAAAAGGAGCATAAAACACATTAAAAGGTGAAACGAATATATCTTTATTTTGCATGATGAAAGACTCGAGGAATAAAAGGCATTCTTATGGGTGTTTTTGATGTGGAGGAGTATCAACTAAATTTAAGTGAAGTTTTGGCAGCAGGAAACCTTTAATACCTTTTTATTACAAACATTACATAAATAAATACATAAATATTAATACTATCTACCAGTTCTGTAAAACTAAGTGATGAGTCAGTAATTTAATTACCAAATTTATTATCAAATAAAAGAAATTCAGCATAAAGTTAGATATATGTTCTTATCTGAGTATTTTCTTGATGTGATTGACACAGCAAATAACCTTAAAACTTAAAAGAGTTTATGAACCATAACTGGACTTCTTAATTGCACAGTTTGCTAAGCTTCATCAGAATTAATTATTTTACTATAGCAGTGGTCATAGTTGAATCTCTGAATCTTGCAGTACAGGGGAAAAAGTTTCTCTTCTTACTTTCATAATATGAACCACAAAGTCAAGGCTTTTTATAAGCTTTTATGTTTTAAGGCCATCTGGCCATTAAGCACTGCACAGCCACTTGCTCACTGCCCTCACCCCATGGGATGGGAGACAGAATTGGAAAAAAAACCAGTAAAACTCATTGGGAAAAAGTTTAATGGGACAGAAAAGAAATGGAGAATAAGAACAGAATATACAACGCAAATGATACACAATACAATTGCTCACCACCTGTTGACCAATGCCTAGCCAGTCCCTGAGACACGGTGTCCCTGGCCTACTCTCCCCAGTTTATATACTGATCATGATGTTATATGGTATAGAATACCCTTTTGACTCACTTGGTTCAGATGTCTTGACTCTCTCCCCTCCCATCTTGTGCACCCTCAGCCTCTACTGTCAGGGCAGCCTGAGAAGCTCTTAATTTACTGTAAACACTACTTAGCAAGAACTAAAACGTCAGTGAGTTAAAGATATTATTCTTCTAAATCCAAAACACGGCCCCGTACAAGCTACTAGGAAGAAAATTAACTTTATTCCAGCAGAAACCAGGACATAAGCATGTTTTGTAATGGAAATTTTAGCTGTCTTTTGAATGAACAATTATGTCTTTGTTTCCATGGAGCTAGCACGAAAATAGCTCAGCAGCAGCGTGATGGTATTAAGAACATCATGTTAGTGCTACTTTGGGGAACTTTCCACTTGATCTGGTCAAGGCAATTTCAATTAAATAATTTGTGAGCTGGTCAAAAGTAAAATTTAGGAGCATATTTGTTTAGTTGAAGCTTTGTTTAGCAAATACTTCCCCTGCCCCTATTTCACTTTGTGTGTATAACTACTGCAGTGGTAACTTCACCCTCAGTGTCTCACCTGCAGAAGGTATGTGTTGACACTGGGAATGCTTGAGTTTAGGGGAGTCTATTTCTTTGTTCATTAAGAAGCATATTTGGACTCTGGAAAGTTTTTATTTCTTCTAGTTGTGGAATTGAAATGTGTGTATATGGAGGCCTTTGAGTTAATTCATTTACTTAAAGTTTGGGATGATTAAGCTATTGGGTTTTTAGCTTTCTATATATTTGTTTAAGATATCTCAAACTCTAGAATCATAGAATAATTTAGGTTAGAAAAGACCTTTAAGATCAGTGAGTCCAACCATTAACCCAGCACTGCCATGTTCACCACTAAATTATGTCCCAAAGCACCACATCTGCACATCTTGTGAATACATCCAGGGATAATGACTCAACTGCTTCCCTGGGCAACCTGTTCCAATGCTTGGTAACCCTTTCAGTGAAGAAATATTTCCTAATATCCAATCTAAACCTTCCCCCTGATACAATTTGAGGCTGTTTCCTTTTGTCCTTTCACTTGTTAATTGAGGGAAAAGACAAAGACGCATGTCAATCACCTCAGAGAGTGTCAGGTCTCCCTTCAGCCTCCTCCAGGCTAAACAAGCTGTAGTGATTTGGCCCAGTCAACAAAGCAGCACCACGACAGTCTCTTACTTGTTGTCCCCATTCACCTCCACCCTCATTAGGATGGCAGAGGCCCCAGCAAAAGAGGAAGAAAAAGATAACCAAGGATGTTGTGGATTGAGAAAAGGACAGGGAGGGCTCGCTGCCAATTACGGTTCTGAACAAAACAGACTCCAGTACTCGACTTAGAGAGGAAAGTAGGAAAGTTTATTCTACAAGAAACAGAATGGAATAAAAGCAAAAAGGGAGCAGGATGATTGAGAAAATTACAACCAGCACTTTAAGATCTCCCTCCCCCATCCCTCCTTTCTTCCCGGGCCCAGCTCACTGCTCCTGATATCTCTACCTCCTCCCACCTCAACGGCTCAGGGGGGCAGGGAATGGGGGATGTGGTCAGTCTCTCACAGATGGTCTCTGCCACCTCTCTCTTTTCAGGTGAGGATGACTCCTTGCATTCTTCCCCTAATCCAATACAGGGTCTCTCACATGGGACGCAGTCCCTAATGAATATCCCTGGCGTGGGTTCATCCCACAGTAGCAGCTTATGCAGATACAGGGTCCCTCAAATGGGACAAAGCTTCTTCTGGGCATAATTTTAATGAGCTTTTTTGACATGGGTTCTTCCCCACAGTTACAGCTTCTGTGAATATTGGGTCCCTCACGTTGGACACAGCCTCCTCTGGCCATAGTCACTGCCCCTGGCACGGGGTCTTTAATGAAGTGAGTCATTGCCCCTGACACGGGGTCTTTGGCAAAGTGTGTCACTGCCCCTGATACAGGGTCTTTAATGAATTGCAAACAAATCTCAGCTTCACCAGTCCTCTCCACAGGATGCAGGGGAGCCTCTGCTCCAGCACACCTCCTCCTCTTTTTCCTTACTGACCTGGATTCTGCATGGTTGCTCTCTCCCAACTCCTTGCACCAAGGGACAAAAGAAAGAACAGGAAGAACCCTCCTCTTCCGGACGATTCTTAAAAAGTGATCATGGAGATGTCTAATTGGCTCAGCCCCAGAAGTGGGTCTGGCTCAGAGCTGGGGAGAGTTTCAAGCAACTTTGTACAGGAGCCATCTTTATAGCCCCTTCCCCATCACCAGAAATGGCTTCATGTCAAACCATGACACAACCCCAGTTGCCTCACCCGCTCCTCATAACGCTTGTTCTCCAGACCCTTCACCATCTTCATTTCCCTTCTTGGACTTATTCCTACCACCTCAGTGTTCTTCTTGTAGTGACAGACCCAAAACTGAACACAATATTTGAGGTGGGGCATCACTGGCTCTTACAAAATGAACTCAAGTGTCTTAATACAATACGCAAGCATTGTTTTAAGTTCCATACGTATGAGCTAAATTATTGTTACTTCTGACATTTTTCATTTAATGTGTTTCTAGACGATAGCTTGTGATGGCAACTAACTTTTGGTGGAAACATTCTCTGCAATAATACAACAATCTAACCATTGCTATTATAGATGTCTATTTGCTGAAGAAAAAGACTTTATTCATTGGTAAATTATGTTTATTTTATACACTTCCACATATTTATACTTCAGCTACTTGGAACCAAATAAAGACTTAGACAGAAAGGATGCTGGTCACGCCATGCTTGGAACCAAATAAATACAGCCTCACCAGTGCTGAATAGAGGGAGACAATCATTTCTTTATTCCTGATGGCCACACTGTTTATGGTACAAGCCAGGATACCATTGGCCTTCTTAGCCACCTGGGCACACTGCTGGCTCATATTCAGGTGACTGTCAGCCAAAGCTCCCACCTTACAGCTTTCCTGTCGCTATTTCCAAAAGCATACTGGTTTCCAAAACTGATTGTAAAAACGGAAAGAAAAGAAATACTCGCCCTTTAAAATATTTATAGTTTAGTGCTTCAAATCTCCTAGTCTTTGAACTTTCAGGATGGTAGAACCTGAAACTGAAATCCTGAACCTGGCGATGATTTTAGGATAGGTTTTTAGTAGTTGCTTTTCAATGTAAAGAGATTAGTGCTGAATATATTATGTGTTTTCCACTGTAGTAGTTAGTTGAAAGGTTTGAAATGTTATCAGTTGTTTTGTCATCGTTAATGACCAGGAATGTATGTACTTCTCTCATGAGACTTCTTGTTTCCTAAGTGCTAAGTTCTTACACTTCAGTGTCTCCAGCCTCTGAAAACTGTTTTGCTGACCCTAGCCAAAGGTTGCTGTATATCTTCTCTAATTAAAAGAAAGGTCTTAACACAAGTGTTGCTCCACATTAACAGATTCTGATCTGTGTTTAAGAAAATGAGTAGTTTTTTTCACAGCAATAGGTCTTTTAAGGAATTTGAGAGTTTTTTCATCTTCTCCTTTAGACTAGTAGCCATAATGAACCAGATTAGAACATGTAATCAGATTATTAAACACAGGTTATTAAATGCAGATTATTAAAGCAGTAAAAAAAAAAAAGTCAGGAAATCTGAGAAAATAACAGATGGATCAATACAATTATTCTCAGACATCATTTATAGCTTGCAGAGTAAAAGCAATGCATATTTAATGTCAGATGTTTAATCATCTATTTCAGAGGACTTAAAATTGTTACAGAGAAGGTATCCTGACCACTGTGTAGTGACTAATCTGGCGTTCCATTGTTTCCAGTCAATCTGGTACATACAGATTTGGGATGTACCTGGGAGTTCAGCAGCTGGGGCACTTGAAATGCCTTTATCAGAGTCCTGTTTTGTAGCTGAGTACGGCAGGACTTCTGCACCCTAAATACTAGCTGAAGTACCTAGTTATCTGACCTTCATCCAGTCCATCTTTTTTCTTTGTGTTTATATTTGGTGTAACCCTTGACTTTTCTCACTACCTGACATTTTGCTCAAACCCTGCCTGTGCTCTTGCTTGGCAGTTTGAATTGTGTTAGTCTAACTAGTGTCTGTCTCTAACTATTTATTTGGACTATGTTACATTAAACTGATGTAGTTGAAGGGACTTTGTCTTTCTTTACCAAATAGTGAGAAGAGGATAGTGACATTTGTCATATATTTATCAAATATTTGCTTATAACATTAGTCATAATCCTTAAGAATCAGATGAATAAGCCTCTATGAGTCAAACAGGTTTTTTCTGCTGATTAAACATCTTGAGGAGGCTGTGAGTACATCCATAGTTATGTGTACTTTGCCTTGGTGTTATCTCCTCTACTAGTTTGCTTGAATCAAAGCAATACTGACGTCATTTTGTTGTTGCTCTTACTGATATTTTTTTGGTTCTGTGTGAATTGGTTAAAACTGGCTTTTAAATATATACCTTAAATATATACCTCCTAAACTGGGCTGGAGAGAGATAGAAATATAACGAATGGTTTGTGACTTGAGATAAGGATGGAGAGTTCACTCAGCAATTAGCATCATGGACAAAACAGACTTAACTTGAGGTTTATTCAAGGAACAATAAGAACAGGGAGATGAGAAATAAAACTGAATCTTAAAACACCTCCCTCACCCTTCCCTCTTCCAAGACTCTCCTTCCCTTCCCAGCAGTGGCGCAGGGGATAGGTGTTGCGATCAGTTCATTACAGATGGACTTTGCCTCTGCTGCTTCTCAGGGGGAGGCCTCCTCATACTTTCTACTGATACACTGTGGGGTCCGTCTCACGGGAGACAATCCCTCACAAGCTTCTCCAGCATGGGTTCTTCCCATGGGCTACAGTTCCTCACGAACTGCTCCAGCATGAGTACATCCCATGGGGGCAGCTCCTCACACCCTGCCCCATCATGGGTCATCACATTGAAAATGTGATGAATTCAGACGTCTTTTGAAGAAAAAAAAAAATTGAAAGAACTTGAAAAACATTCTTAATATCTGCAGTTAAGCTTGTTTCTACATGTTGTAAATCACTATTTATTAAAGAGCTGAGAATGTCACACAGCTTTCACTTCTTGCAGAGCAGTATAAAGAATTGACAGTATTTTCACTTTTGAACATATACTCTCAGAATTTTCTCAGCTTGGGTCTTATCTTTCACAACCAATTACAAGACTGCTGATATTTGGACAATACTTCTGTAAGGGAATCTTAATAACTTTACTTATTAGCTTAGTAGTTCTGTGGAATATTCTGTTTCCTGTAATTTGGAGCTGCTTATGTTGTTGTTACCTACTTTTATTCTTTGAAAAAAGTGGACATTACTTTTCCTTTTAGGTTTTTCCAAATTTGATAATTTGAAATTAAAACAAAACAAGAAATAATCTGTGACACTTCAGTGTCATATAGTTTGTGAATGAAACAGTAAGCATTTGGCCATGATGGTTTTTTGTTATAAAATGTGATAGATAAGGCATTTGGTAATTCATGTCTTCTGTCACATCATTCCTTGTTTTCACATATTAGAATCATAGAATCGTAGCATGGTAGGGGTTGGAAGGGACCTTTAGAGTTCATCTAGTCCAACCCTCCCGCAGAAGCAGGTCCACCTAGATCAAGTCACATAGGAACATGTCCAGGTGGGACTTGAAGACCTCCAATGAAGGAGACTCCACAACCCTTCTGGGCAGCCTGTTCCACTGCTCTGTCACCCTCACAGTGAAATAGTATTTTCTTAGGTTTAAATGGAACTTTTTGTGTTCCAGCTTCATCCCATTACCCCTTGTCCTGTTGCTAGATACAATAGAAAAAAGGAATGTCCCAACCTCCTGACACACACCCTTTAGATGTTTATAAATGTTAATAAGATCTTCCCTCAGTCTCCTCTTCTCCAGAATAAACAGCCCCAGATCCCACAGCCTTTCATCATATGAAAGATGTTCCATTCCGCTGATCATCTTAGTGACCCTACACTGGACTCTCTCCAGCTCTTCCCTGTCCCTCTTGAGCTGAGGAGCCCAGAACTGGACACAGGACTCCAGATGAAGCCTCGCCAGGGAAGACTAGAGAGGGAGAAGAACCTCCCTTGATCTGCTCCACACTCTTCTTGATGCATCCCAGGATGCCATTGGCCTTCTTGGCCATGAGGGCACATTGCTGGCTCATATTTAGCTTATTATCAATCAGGACTCCCAGGTCTCTCTCTGCAGAGCTGCTCTTCAGCAGTTCAACCCCCAGCCTGTACTGGTGCATGGGGTTGTTCGTTCCCAGATGCAGGAGTCTGCACTTGTCCTTGTTGAACCTCATGAGGTTCCTCTCTGCCCAACTCTCAAGCCGGTCGAGATCCCGCTGAATGGCAGCACAGCCTTTAGGGGAATCACCCAGTGCTCCCAGTTTGGTGTCATCAGCCAACTTGCTGAGGCTACACTCTGTCCCCTCATCCAGGTCGTTGATGAAGATGTATTATGAGTGTTAAGTCTTCAGTTTAGTGATGGTCACGTACATCTTGAAGTACTTTTTCTAAAGATGATCATATTTTCATTATTTTCATGGTATGCAACTTTTAACTTGGGAAATTTTAGGTTTTTTTTTTTTAAGAAGCGACATTATGATCTGATGCTTGTGGTCTCGTGGTTCTGGTTGCTGTTGTTGATGTAAAGGTAAATATTTCTGGGTTGCACGAGTAGCACTTAAAATATATGTGTTACAGAAATGTTTCCTAGTGGTAATTTAAGCCTGTTTAAGTGCTCAGTCTTTGAAAAGAAACAGCTCTCTTACATGTAAGTACCTTGTGTGTAAATTTTATGTGTGAGAGAGAATTTTTGTCTCCAGAAGTCAGATGATGCACTTGATGTGGAAAATCCCACTTTAAATTTTAAAAAGAAAAAAATGCATAGAGATCTATCTAGAGTAGTGCAAGATGTGTCCTCTTGAGAGGGTGAAGGTATTTGGTGAGTTTTGATGACAGAGGTACTAACATACTACTTTGCCATCAGTGACTACACTGCATGAGTCTGTGTCTTGTGAGAACTGATGCAATCATGTTCTGCAATGTCTTTCTGATGAAATTTGGCTGTCTTGTGATGTTGATAAGAGTCAATGAAGTGCAAAGATATATCATGACTACTTAGCCTTTTCCTTATGCATTAAAGTGTAAGCTTAATATAGACTGCAACCCCATGTTATTTTTCAGTCATTTTTTTTATACTAATGGTAGAATCATAGAATATGTTGAGTTGGAAGGGACCCATAAGGGATCATCTGGTCCAACTCCTTGCTTCTTGCAGGACTACCTAAAACTAAACTGTATGATTAAGACCATCATCCAGATACTCTGACAGGCTTGAAGCTGTGACCCGTTCCTTGGGGAGCCAGTTCCAGTGATTGACCACCTTCTCAGTGGAGAACCTTTTCCTAGTGTCCAGTCTGAACTTCCCCTGCTGCAGCTTCTTTCCATTTCCTCATGTCCCATCGCTGGTCACCAGAGAGGGGATCCACACCTGCTCCTCTGATGCTCCACTTGAAGAAGTAGTAGACTGTGATAAGGTCACCCCTCAGCCTTCTCTTCTCCACACTGAACAAACCAAGTGACCTCAGCTACTCTTCATAAGTCTTGCCCTCAAGACCTCTCACCCTTCTTCAGACACACTGTAATTGTTTGATGTCCTTGTATTGACACAGCCAAAACCTCACATGATATTTGAGGTGAGGCTACCAGTACAGTGTAGAATGAAATAATCACTTCCCCTGGCCAGCTGGCTATGCTGTGCTTGATGCACCTCCAGATTCAGTTGTCTCTTTTGACTGCCAAGCACACTACTGACTCATATTCAACTTACCATCAGCCCAGATGGCCAGATCTCTCTCAGGGAGGGCTGCTGTCCAGACTCCCTTCCCCTGATTCCTGTATATATCCAGGATTACCCCATTCCAGGTGGAGAATCCGGCACTTGCTGTTGTTAAATTTCACACTGTTGGTGATTGTTCAGCTGTCTAGTCTATCCAAATCTCTCTGTAAGGCCTGTCTACCCTTAGGGGAATCTATAGCTACTCCTAATTTACTATTGTCAGCAAACTTCCTAATGTACATTCAATTCCTGCATCTAGGTCATTTATAAAAACATTATAAAGAACCAGATCTAAAATTGAGCCCTGGGAAACCCTTCTGGTAATTGAAGGCTAGGCTGATGTGACCCCATTTACTATAACTCTTTGAGCCTGACCCATCAGTCAGTTGCTCACCCCTTGTATAATGGACTTGTCTGGCTGTATGCTAGACATTTAGACCAGAAGAATACTACAAAAGTTTTGCTAAAATGAAAGAACCCAAAACCCACATGTACTGACTTCCATTGGTCAACTAGATGGCCCACATGTACTGGCTTCGGTTGTTTAATGGAATGGGTGAACTTGTCATAAAAGGAGGTTTTGTTAAACAGATAGTTATGGAGAAGTTGTAGGTAATGAACTGCCATGTAATGAAGAATTAACAAATATACCAAGCATAAAATACCCCTATTGCAGCTGACGGCCTAACTTTTGAAATAGGAAATATTTTTTCAGCTAATTCAGCATTAACAGTCAATCTGCATGTATTTATGTTCCTAACTTTTATGGTTTAAGATAAAATTCAGGTGGTTGATCTGAGGAAACAGATTTTGTGTTGTTGGTTAGGTATCCTTGTTAATAGCTGTAATAATTATTAATGATTCATTTTCAAATATAAGTTATTAAAGATATATATCTATGTGCAGATGTATTGTCTCATAGAGCTGTATTAAAAAGATTGGAATCCTAAAATAATAAAACAAAAAGTGGAAAAAATTAACTTCCTTATAAAATTTTGCAAGTTAGTTCTACCAATGACCTCAAGTAAGGTTTAAATCTTATTTAGGATACCCAATTATATGTGAAACACATGTAGTTGAAAAATGTAAATATTTAGACAAAGGATTATAATGGTTTTCAAATGCCACTAAGAGTAAGCATGATAAATACATTATATTGAATAAGTTTGATGCATTTCTAAGAATCCTGTAAGTTCATTTTTAAAAATAAATTGATGTAATTTGAAAATCCGACTGGCTACCAAAGTTCAAAGTTATAGTAGTGCTTTTAACATGGTTGGAAAAGAGTTGGTGTTTTTTCCTTCTCCATGTTGTTCTGTAACTTCAATTCTGCAAAGTATTTATACGTAAATTTTTTGAAGACATAAGTTCCCAGCTATGTATTAAATTGAAATACCCCAAGAACTAATATAATAGTTATATGTTTAATTAACAGAAGCAACTGAAACTGAAATAGTTTATTTTCATGATCATAGAATGGTAGGGGTTGGAAGGGACCTTTAGAGATTATCTAGTCCAACTCCCCTGCTCAAGCATGTTCAACATAGGAACATGTCCAGGTGGGTCTTGAAGACCTCCAATGAAGGAGACTCCACAACCCCTCTGGGCAGCCTGTTCCACTGCTCCAACACCCTCACAGTGAAACTACAGGAATGATACAGGTATGATCATTCCATGTACTCAGTAAGTCAAGAGTATAATAAAATTTTCCATGTAATAAAAGCTGTGAGAAGTACTGGAAAGGGAAACACTTGAACTTTTGATCGAGATTTTACAGTCATTTTAATGGCTTATGTTCTTTCAAAGTTGTTCTCATCTGTTTACATGTGGAGTGAATTATTATTTAACTTGACATGCTGACTTCTGATTGTTATCCATTCAATTAAAAAGCAACTGAATAAATTTTCTGTTTTTCCAATTGATAATGGCTTCTGGATACCTCACTTCTAAAAGACCTTTTATGAATTACATTTACATTCAAGATTCAACTTGGGATGTCTAAAAGGAGATCTGAAAAGTCCTTTTGATAGATTCTGCTGGGCTTATGCTATTAAATAAATATTTTTAAAGAGTCAGCTGTAGCTACAGTTCCTTTTTATATTTTATTCCCCTTTCTAAATTGTGTTGAAATGGAAAAGAAAGTAACTGAATCCAACCATTTGAGGAGACCTTGTTTAGAAGTAATTTCCTTTGCTTTTATTAGTGTTCAGTTATTTTACACATCTTTTGTTTTTGAGGGAAAAGTATAAGTGCTTTTAAGGTGTTTGAAAATGAGTCAAATATCAAGTTTTACCGCTGTCTTCTAATTTGATTTATGTTTTTTTACTTTCTCATTTCAGTTAAGTGAATAGAATGGTGTGGTTTTGTCTTTTTAATAAAGAAGGTGTGTTTATTCCTTTGTATTCTACTTTCTTTTCTGAAACATGATTGAGGAATATGTTGGGCATCTCCAAACATAATCACTTTAAATGAGAACTGTGATTATTCTAGAACCAAAGTTTTTGTTAATAAGACATGACTACATAGAAAGAGGGATAATTGAAAGTGGGTTCTAATTTTATTAAAAACTTCTTTTCTTATAGCCTCCTCATCCCCCTTTTTTTTGTTGTTTGGAATCAAAAATGCTTTAATTTTTACTACGATAAGACTTCACTTCTGCTGAGTAAAGGTAAATCTTACTCAAGGATTGGGAAAAAAAATAGTCATACAACTGCTTATACTTTCACAAATGTTTTTAACCAAAAAGTGTACCATAATCCGTAAATTATGTTCTATGACATTATATTAAATTTATAGAAATATAAACAAAACATAATGTTAAAGGAATAATCCATATGTATATCGAAGAAATTATCTTTTAATCCAATGAAGAATGTATGATTTTCCTTCATTGTGTAACATCTGCTGTTGTAATTGTTGACACTTCAATTGTAGCTGTCTTGTAATTAAATTAAATGTGTTCACAATTTTACCAGTTACATGATGCCTTTAAAAGAATGCTTGGTATGGATGAAGCTGTGCAATTAGTTATGCAGGTAGTGTGTTTGAAACTGAGACCACAGGAATGTTATTTTCAAAATCTGGGTCTGAGTCTTGGAGAGACCATAAGGGTACATCCTCAAGCATTCCCTCCAAGCTTTAGCGTGCGTTAGTCAATGATGAATAAGTGTAGCATCAAAACATGGATGAAATGTCAAGATGTGATGGAGCATTTTGCTGAGATGATACGTTGCCTCTTAACTACAGTTTTGTAAGCACTTCTGTTGTGTTTTTTAAGTGAACCAAGTAAGGGATGATGTCTTGCTGAGAGTGGTACTTTTTTATTGTTGTTTGGAGGAGGAAAGAATTTAGTATTATAATTCTTTATTAATTAAATTATCATTCATTTAAAACTTTATTTCGTTATATTTTAATTCTCTATAAATATATTTTATGATGGGACTCAAATCTGAAAGACATTTGGTGCTGTTTACAGAGAAGTATGATGCTCATGTTACATACAACATTTATGTTGGGTATGGATTTACAAGAACGAGTACGTGCTGCAGTTAGCATTTTTGGAAGGTTTTCCAGAAGTCTTATTTCCTTCTTATCTCCTAAAGAGTAATAGAAAGTCTAACTTCATTTCATATCTGCTCCCCTATAGTAATTGTGCTCTCACAAATGCTCTTGTAAGTGGCCTCACAGTTATATTAGTTCGGTGAAAAAACATTTTGGTTCTTAGTAGCAATCATAAAAGCAAATTAAATATTAGGAAACATTAATAAGGAGAAGATGAGGAAAACAGAGTATTTTTATACAACTCTATACATTAATGATATGTCTGTGTTTTAAATGTTGTATGAAGTTCTGGTAATTTCTAGCCTCATAAGGGAATACTAGAACTAGCAAAACCCATGAATGATAAGAAAGGTGATTAAATATGGATTTCTGATGAGGAGTGACTTAAAGTAGGATCGTTCAACTTGGAAAAGAGATAACTGAGTAAATTTTAAGAGGAAGTGAGTAAAGGGAAGAATGTGATAGAAAATGCCTGTTCTTTCCTTTAAAAAAACAAAAAGAACTAGAGGGCTGAAATGAAATAATCCCATAGCAGACATATATCAAGATATTTCTTTTGTACAAATAATGAGGAAACTGGGGGGCTCATTACTATGGGATATTATGAATCAAAAAAAAAGAGAGTTCAGAAAGGAATCAGAGAAATTAATGGCAAGAAATCCATTAGCTTGTTGAAATAAAGGTGTTATTTCTGAATCAAGAAATTACTGTTGCAAGTAGTGGGAGCCTGTGGCCCTGTAATGGAGGAAATTTGGTATATCCTTATCCTATTCTTACACTTTTTGTAGATATTTGGCATTTTGCTGCTGGAGTAGGTTAGATAGACCTTTTTTATAGACCTTGCTTGTTTTATATTCTTCAACAGTTCGAACAGTAACATCAGCAAACACAGCAGGAGAAGTAGTGCAATATTCAGATAACCGTGTTCTAAGTACAGGGACTTGCTAATGTAATAATTTGATTTCCTTTCCTAATGGCTTTCATCTTTAGAAAGGTAGTTTACGTTTTTCCAGTGTGGAGATGGTTTGCTACACACACTGAAGTCATAATATTAAGTAACAAAAATAGGGAAATAACACACATAGAGTATTAGAATAAATCAACGTTTTCACTCTTTGCTGTAGCTGCATAATTGCACCTAACCATAATTATGTTGCCTTTTCTTCTAGATCAAAGGTGAAAAAAGGTGAAAAATGCAAGCAGCTGTACATAAATGGTGTTCCATTTCAGAAAGCTGAGCAATTAAGAAATCCAACAAAATTCTTACCAATGGTCAGAGAATTTCCCTTACATTAATTGTTTCTTATCCTTATTTATCTACCTTTCAATTTCTTCCCTCAAAATTATCTTTACTAGTTAGATTTGCATTGTTGACCTCTCTTATTTTGTCATATTTTTCTAGCCTTTGTTCTTCACTGTGTTATCTTTAGATGTAAAAGAAAGTATTTAATTGGATTAAGAACTGCATAATAAATTAAAATGGAGGAAAAAACATAATTAGAATCCACTTTCGGCTTTGTAGATCAGCTATCAATGCGGTTTCTGCGGTACATGCTTTAGCAGTTGAGGCTTTATACTTTCACAAAAAAGTCTTGAATCATTGATGACAGATAAAAGCCTATAAAAGATCAGTCATAAACCAGAACAATTATGTTTCTCTATCCTGAGATTTATTTAGAGTGTGCAAGGGGACAAATATTGGCAAATGTGTTGAAAAAAACCTTAGTCTTATAAATCCAAGTATCAACAATTTGCGTTTATAACCAAGGGGAACTTCTTTTAATAGCTTTAAATTAAAAAAAAAATAAATAGCTTGAAGACATTTTTAAAATTAGTTTCTTTTAGAGTTTTTTAAAGCAATATCCTTGTCCCTTATCAGTATCTTGCTCACTTTTGAGGACAAGAAAAATATAATGAATGTATAACTTCTCTTGATTTGCTTAAACTACAACAACAAAAAAATGCACCAAAAACAAACCCAAAAATATATAGACTGGCTTTACTTGTAAGTTTAGACAATAATGATTGTTTAACAAACTTCAGGCTACCAAAATGGAGAAGCCATGGGACTTACATGGCCATTGATACGTAATCTTGTTAATATTCTCAACTCTGACACCTTATAGTTCATGTGTATGTGTAATATGATGGCATTCTTCTACATTATATCACATACTAAACAACAGTATGGTGTTTCAGTTTATTGTATTTATGGAGAAATTGTTAATGCTTTTGGAACTAACTAGTTAGAAGTACATCAATACCTATAAATTGAAGTCCATATGACAAAAATCACTTACCAAGGGAACAAAGTAAGCTTTGAAGTAGAACCAATCTTATTTATAATTTATCTGTGCTTATTTATAAAATATAATCAGCAAACGTTTCAAGAATTTCATCCTAAATGAAGCACTTGTTCAAATTACATGAATAAGATTAACTCAATTATAGATTATATTTTATGTTATTATTTGCTGTAATCTATGTATCTTTTTAATAGAAGAAATGCTGACTGGGAATTCCCTGTTTACTGTTGGCTCTCTTTTACTTACTTACCACATGTAGAGAATTAAATGGAACTGTATCACATGTCCAGCATTTGGTTTATAATCAATAAGAGCACCATTGTACAGAAATGAGCTAGAGCTTTTCATTGTGCCTAAACACTGGGTTGTTTTTTCCTATAATAACTTCTAGGGGAATAAATACTATGTGATAAGTAGCTAATACTTTTGACATCTAATTAAAAATGGAATGTAAGTGTTAAAAATGAGTATGTTGAAATTGAATATAGAGCTTCACAAACTGGTGAAGAGCATTGCCCTTGGGAAGTTTCAAAATATTGACAGAAAAAATGTTACTAGGTATTGCAGAATTACTGATGTAAGCTAGCGGCAGGATATTGATAATTAAGGACACTTCTTTGTTCTTCCCACTAAGCTCCTGATTTTCAGCTACATGGAGAGTAGGACCACAATTGTGCACCTCTCACTTCAGTATTATTTGAGATGCTGTATTTCCAGCGTTTTGGTTCTCCTGGACTATCACTTTATCATTAATCATTAATGTGAACACGATGTTTTTGCCACCTTTATGTATCAGTTGGAAAATGGCACTGTCATAACTAAGTTTGTTGGAATTGTTCTGCTTTTAAATATTGCATAGCCATTATTTGTGTTTTCCAGGTATTTCAGACTCTTAGAGTGTTTTGTGACAAGAGGGAAAAGTTTAAGTGCAAAATAAAAACAGTTAAAGACCCAAAAGAAAATAAAAAATTAACAGAACAGTGGATATGAGCATGGGACACCTTAAAACTGAATTCTTTAATTTTAAAATAGATAGCTTAATCTCAATGAGAGGCATGTAAGTAATTCCTTTTCTTGCCAAACAGCAGTTGTATAAACACAAAGCAAGCTGGGTTAATGGCAAGCAGTATTTACCAGGTGAGTTGCATATGTTGATGTTTTATAGAAACCTGACTGTGATATGAAAGCAACTGAGGTACTAGCTACTTAGCTATTAAAGGGAGCCTACAAGAAAGATGAAGAGGGACTTTTTGCAAGGGCATGTAGTGAAAGGACAAAGGGTAGTAGCTTCAAATTGAAAGAGGAGAGATTTAGATTAGCTATTAGGAAGAAATTCTTCACTGTGAGGGTGGTGAGGCACTGGCACAGGTTGCCCAGAAAGGCTGTGGATACCCCATCCCTGGAAGCATTCAAGGCCAGGTTGGATGGGGCTTTGAGCAACCTGGTCTAGTGAAAAGTGGCACAGGTTCTCAGGAGGGTCACAGAACATTATACTGTCTCAATACCAATAGAGTGTATTGATTGGAGAGATGCTTCCTATATGGCAATCGAGTGACAAAGTTATATTGTATAAGTTTTCAGATAATGCAGAGTAGAAGGGTGAGGCCCTAGGTGGGGTGAAGAGTACCCCACCTAGTAGAAACTTGCAGAAGAGATAACAATGAGGAGGAGTACTCGAGAGCTCCTTAATAGTGAGAAAAAAGCATCTAGTGCAAGCAGAAAGCAACCACTTTGTCTCTCTGATTGATTACCTCATTGGAAAGAAAGAGACAGTAAGATCCTGCAGACTATTTGTTTTTGATTTACAGGCCAAGGGTCAACAAATGATGGCTGTTTAGCACAATATACTGGGCCAGGTAGATATTTGTCCTGATGGTATGTGACTATTTTTATGATCTTTATCCAAGACTAAAATTCCTTTAACTGTAGTTATTCCAGTCACAGAACACATCTGTGAGTTAACAAACAAACAAAAAAGATTACTTTTACAAGTACATTTGAATAACAACAAATGTCATTATTCTTGAAAATAAACCTAAGTGTTATTTATTGCAGGAGACTTCTGTTGACTGGAACGGTCTATTAGTATTTATTGGAACTACATTCTGTTCACTTCTGTACGTAAGGTTGCGGAAGCAGGAGGGTGTGCATTGTAGCATTTCACAGTTGTTTTAAAAACAGACTCTGATATCTGCACAAACACTGTGTGATACCGTTAGTTATGCAATACAAATTAGACTTTAAAACAATATGTAATTGTTGGTAGTTTGATGTTTCCTAATCTTTCAACATTTTCTGATAACTGTTAAATCTCTGCAAGGTTTGCTTTATTAAAAATAAAAATATGCTAACTACTTAAAAAAAAAATAGAAAGTATATCCTGTGACCCTGGAAAATGTTTTGGTTTTTGAGTTGCCATAAAAGAATTGGTAAAGGATGATGGTGACCTACTAGATTTGTCTGTGCGAGCTACAGTAGTTGCACTACTTGAACTTGCACTTATTAGTGGAAGTGGCTAGAAGATCATTGTTCAAAGTAGTTGAAAAGCTACATATTTTCTTTGAGTCCATTTTGTTTGTGACGGTGACTCTTATTTGCTTCAATTTCTGTTCTATAATACTGATCATGAGCTTATACTGTATTTCCATCTGTATCTTGAGCTTAAAGTGAAGTTTGTGAAAGTGAGAGAAGTGAGCCAAGAATGGCCTATGAAGTGTTCTAAGCAAAATGAATTAGGAATATCTGTTTAGTAATACCAACATCATTCCAGTAGTACTGTCACCAATACTAGTAATATCAACATCTTTATAGTCTGTAAAAATCAATTTTCTATATTAGTTTTCACAGATGTGGCAAACCTAAGCTACTTAGTGTTGCATATTTAAGTAAATGGTCACTTACTGTTCCCTTTTTTGAGGGAAAGGAAGTCCTCTTATCAGACTGATCTCTGATTAAGTCTAGATCAGAAGGAATATATAAGAGGAACTAAACAAGAAAAAATAAAATCATGCTGGTTCCAAGACTGAGAATAGTTTTTATTTTACTTTGCTGAATATAGACCTACAAGTTCTGTTTTGCAGTTTTTCAGTATTCGTGTTCAAGATCCTGAAGTAAAAGCTCATATTCTGCTTTGGCCCAGAGGCTTTGGCCCAGAGTTACCTTCTGGTGCCAGAGAAACACTAGATTGGGAGGATGACTTCTACTTTTGTGTTTTGGGCTAGAAATTTGTACATAAACTGTCTTTATCAGTCTTAGTTTCTGTCAAAAGTGACTGGATTGTACTTCTAGCTCTCCTAGGTGGGTAAAATTTGTTCTTTGTTGGGGTTTAAAACTGTCTCCTCTTTCATTCCTTTTAAGCTAGGCATTTTTCTTTAAAGGAATTACAGTCTTTTTCTAATTAGGCTTTTATGAGGGCAGGCATTTGAACTTTATCAGACTAACATGTATACCCCTAAGTCAAGCATTACAGTTAGAACAGATGGAGAACTTTGCATCAAATACCCTCCTTTTCTCCAGAATAAACAACCCCAGTTTCCTCTTTCGACTTGTTCTGCAGACCCTTCCCTAGCTTTGTTGCCTGTCTCTGGACACATTCCATCACCTTAACGTCCCCCTTGTACTGATGGGCCCAAAACTGAACACTATATTCAATGTACAGCCTCAACAGTGCTGAGTAGAGTGGGACAATCCCTCCACTGGTCCTGCTGGCAACACCACTTCTGATACAAGCGAGGATGCCATTGGCCTTTTTGGCACACTACTGTCTCATGTTCAGGCATCTGTCAATGAATATCCCCAGATCCTTTTCCACCGGACAGCTTTCCAGCCACTCTACCCAAAGCCTAGAGCATTGCATGAAGTTGTTGTGGCCCAAGTGCAAGACCTAGCACTCATCCTTGTTGAGTCTCATACAATTGGCCTCAGCCCTCAGTCTGTCCATAGTTACACATTCTAACACACGTCTGCCTGTTTTCTTTGGAAAACTACCCAAAGGTGAAAGTTCACAGCCCCTTTAAGCACTGTGTTAGAGCTGCATTGTGCCAGCTTTGCCATGTGCAACTGCAGGATGATTGTTTATGTAACAATGGTATTTTTTAAATTAAAGCATGAATAGGGCCTAGTAAACCTGTGTATAATATTTTTAAAACAAAGGAAATCTCAGTTTGACAATTGCTAGCTTTGTCTTTTCATTGTAGAAAAATCTTTCTGCTTGTGCTAGTGATTTAAAACTGTCCTCAAAGAAATTAGACAGTTCTTGTAGAAACTTTTACAGTCTCTTGCTGGTTTATGTCCCAAGGAAAGTAATGTCCCGAGGCAAGTAACAATGACAACAGGAGGACATTGACAAGTACAAAGTTAATCTTCATTGCTTATGGACCTTTTTTACTATCACAACGTATAGTATCTTCCTAGCATTTCAAATAAATTTTAATTGTTTCTCCTCATGCTTGGAAAAAGGTTCTGAAATTTGAAAAAGATTTTAAAAAAGGAGGTATTATCAACACTATTGACTTACAGAAAATGACTGCAGAATGTTGAATGAATGGTAAAATTACTTTTCCTGTATAAGAGTGGTGTAATGTGTAGGCTTGCTTGAAATGGGGAATAAACATACTTTATAGTGTATTGAGAAAATTTGAGGCTTTTGTGTTCTGAGGCAACCATTAAAGTGTGATGTTTCAGGCCATGTTTAAGATTACCTGGGCTCTTACTCTCAAGGAAAGTTTACTGTATTGGATTATGGTTTGACACTGTGTAATTCGCTGGTTTTGCCCTCAGTGCTCAGTTAACACTTTTACAAGATTCATTACTGAATTGAGCAGTGCTACTCAGTGGGTAAAACTGTATGAAGTAAATGTGAGGACGGAAGTCAAAAGTTTAAACCATGGGTGAGTTGGTCCCAGCCAGCAACTAAGCATATGCTACCTTACTTGGTCCCATACACAAAGCTCCCAGTGCAATAGGGCAGAGAATCAGGAGAGCAAAAGCAAGAAAATGCTCATGGGTCAAGATAAAAGCCAAGGCAGGGCGGGGTTAGGGATACAAGTAATGTGAAGGCAATCACCACCTCCCACAAGCAGACTGATGCCCAGACAGTCTTTGTACAACTCCTAATTTAGGAAGACTCTCCTACAGTATTCTTGCTGAAAACGATGTGGAATATCCCTTTAGTCAGTCGATTTCAGTTGTTCTGGCTTTGTCCTCTCCCAACCTATTGCTGGCCCTGAGTCTGAGGACAGGGTGAGAAACAGGCAGCCCTGGCACTGTGTAAGCACTGCTCAGTAATAGCTAAAATATTGGTATGTTATTAACACTGTTTTGTGACAGATATAAAACACAGCACCATATGGGCTGCCATGAAGAGAATTTTCTCAATCCCAGACAGAGGCAATACACAGACCTTACAGGAATACCTTTTCCCACCCAAACTGGTTGCACACTTGCAGTCACAGTTCGATGTGCAAGTGGAGACTGACAAGTGGTGATCCTTAGCTATTGATATTGGGATTGACAATGTTTAACATTTTTTTTGGTGACATGGACAGTGTGACTGAGTGCACCTGCAGCAAGTTTGCTGGACAACGAGCTCTGTAATGTGAAGAGAAGGGATGGCATCCAGACAGACCTTGACAGGATTGAGAGGTGGATCTGTGCAAACCTCATGAGATTCAACAAGACCAAGTGCAAGGCCTTACACATGGACTGGGGCAATCCCAAACATAAGTACAGGCTGGACAATAAGTAGATTGAGAATAGTATATAGGAGAATATAAGAGCCAGCAGTGTGTGCTTGCAGCCCAGAAGGCCAACTGTATCCTGGACTGCATCAAAAGCAGTGTGGCCAGCAGGTTCAGGGAGGTGATTCTGACCTTCCACTCCACTCGTGAGACCTCATCTGCAGTACTGTGTTCAGCACTGGGGCCTCCAACAGAAGAAGGACATGGACCTGTTGGAGAGAGTGCAGAGGAGGGCCATGGAGATGGTCAGAAGGCTGAAGCACCTCCTGTGAGGACAGGCTGAGGGAGCTGAAGCTGTTCAACTTGGAGAAGAGAAGGCTCCAAGACACCATATTAGTGGCCTTCTAGTACCTACAGAGGCCTGCAAGAGGAACTTTTTGCCAGGGCATGTAGTGATAGAGTAAGGGGTAATAGCTTCCAACTGAAAGAGGGGAGATTTAGATTAGGTATTAGGAAGAAATTTTTCACTGTGAGGGTGGTGAGGCACTGGCACAGGTTGCCCAAAGAGGCTGTGGATACCCCATCCCTGGAAGCGTTCAAGGCCAGGTTGGATGGGGCTTTGAGCAACCTGGTCTAGTGGAAGGTGTCCCTGCCCATTGCCAGGGGGGTGGAACTAGGTGATCTGTAAGGTCCCTTCCAACCCAAATTGTGATTCTATAAAATGATTCTTTATTTCTACATCTATGCTTCTATAGAAGAAAATACATGGTGGATCTTTCACTGAGATATTTTTAAGCTCGCATAATAACAATCTTAGGCTTAAAAGTACTAAAAGTAAATCTGAACATGTCACGTCATATTTTCTCAGTAGATATAAATGACATTTAAATTTTCTTTTCTTGGAACATTTTAAAATTGTCAATAAACTTATTAGGCAGCGTTCTTTTAGTGGCGTGCTGCTGTGTGCATAGGACAAATTATTCAGGATAAAAATGTTTAGAAGCTAAAATGAATGAAGACTCCTTTAAAAAAGGCTACAGTAATGTGGAGCTTTACATGCTGTTGTAGCGATTCACATAAAAGTCAGTCTTTTTAGTGCTTTAATTCGGTTATAAACCATACTGTGAGCACACTGGGTAAGATTAATCTGACATAACTTTAGATGTGCCTGTCTAAACTCATTGTCCTTTTATAGTCAGTGAAAAGAATTATATTCCCAGGGAAAGATTTATTTTATCCTAATGTTGCATCTAAAACTAGTGAGATGAATCACTTCCCAGAAGCTCCTTTTGCTTTCCATTGATGCTAAAGAGAAGTCTGAAAATTACCCCACTTACACATACATTTATGTCATTGGAATGTCTAAAAGACTCCATTCAACAACTAAGCATTTAAAAATATATATTTAAAAATGAACAGAGACCTATTTACCACTTATGGAAAACATCCACTTTAAGTTTTTGTTAGCTGTGGGTTTTTTCTGTAGTCATATTAACATACTTAGGTTAACAAGTGCATGTGATCAGCACACATATCGGTCACAGAAAAGTTTTATTTATTTAATTTAGCATTCTAAACACCTGTATCTAAAAAAATTTTCATGCAACTGAAGAAGACTCTCCCTAAAAACCTGGATTAATTATCTAGAAATTCAGTGGTTTAGTTAATGGCCAGAAAATAGTAAGCTGGGGTTTTTAATGCCTGCATCCACCACTGCTTTTGTAAGGCTACTGTGTTTTAATGCTTGAATTGGAACTCCCTTTTTATAAAAGAAGCAGAAGCAGCCTGATTCCACATATTTTGGACTCTGTCTGGTGATTATAAAATCAGTGTTGTTTTGTAGAAAAGATATTCAAGCTAGAACAAGAATTATGCTTGAATGTTGTGATGGCTTTTATATCAAGGGTAAAAAGTTTACAGATTTTCTCTTTAAAGCAACTAATTGATTTGAGATTTTAAGAGATTCTTTCTTCTATCCCAGACAGTTATTTCTAGCTCTTTCCCTGTGGATACTTGTACCAAATGCCAAGTCATCTGTTTTGCTATGTGTAGAAAGATAGGTAAACATCAGGGGAGGAATATAATTAATAATTTCTGAACTACTTATCTCTTATGCTTACAAGATAAGATTATTTATTATAACCCTTTAGAGTCTGTGATTCTGGATTTAAAGGTCTTTTGCAACCTAAATAATTCTGTGCTTCCTAGTTAATTATGAGAAGGAAGGAAGGAGTATTTTAGTGCAGTCTTGATTTGTTTTTAAAGAAATGCAGATAGGAATTAAAATTGAAGGAGACTAGAAATGAGTGCTTATTTGACCTCAATGAACAGCAAATTTAGAGATTTAAATGTTTGATGACTTCAGTGTATATAGCTGTAATATACTTTCTTTGCTCACAATAAATACATAACATCCTCATCTTTTAATGTAGACGGAGGAATAAAAGGATTACAATAAAGACTTAGTGTTTTTTTAGATAAGTACAATAAAATTTCACTTTATGATGAATAAATGTGAAACTGAAAAAAATATTTTTGCCTCCCTAAAATTATGTAGAGATTTAAAAAAGACAAGAAGTATTAGACAGTTATAGATAACACTTTTTTCTCCTTATATGCACTCCTGTAATTAACGTGACATTTAAAGAAAACCAAACCTCTACTGAAAGCTGTGTTCTTAACAATTAAAAGTAAGTTTAAATTCGGCAGGTTAGTAGTTCTTAAGACAGCAAAGTAAAGGAGGACTAGGAAGAAATACATGTAAAATGTTAAAAGTAAACTGAAATGTCTTCTTGCAGCACCTTGAAAATTCTTCCAAAGTATACATGTAGGAAATGGGAAAATAGACTAATCTGAGATTTTTTTTTGACATTTCATCTATTTAACATCAACAATTTTATTCTAGATGTTCAACAGCATGTATTTTGCTCCACTTTGAGAACTGGCTTGAGTAAGCTATCACATATATGTAGACAAATTCTCTGTTTTGGGGGAGTATTTCACCTCTATTCTAGCTCAAGGGTATAAAAGACCAGCCTAAGTTGTACATAGATCCATCAGTTTAGGAAGAAACACTTTTACTGCATAGCATAATAAATGGCAGAATGTTGCTGAGTAAGGGCTATAGTATTCAGAAAAATGGAGGTTTTGGGTAGCACAGCTGCTTTTGAGGATGGTGGTATAGGTTAAGATAGGTTCTTGGAGCAATTTGCAAGAAGCATCAACCTGTCGTAAACAACAGAAGACTGTGCACAGAACATGGCCTAATATACTTATAACTATCTGTTCAGTACTTCTTCAGGAGTTACTTTCGTAGGCTGTATTCATCTGACTTGGAACCATAATCTGAACGTTAGTTGGCTGCTTCATTTCTTACAGCTGTGTTGTGAAAGATGCAGGATAGTTAAAAAGTGATACATGAGCTTGACAAAGTACAAGCAATAATTTAGGATACTTACAGTGAAAGCATGGTCTTTACTGAATATTAAATGTTCATTTGAAGAGTGCAAGGTAAGACGGAGTGTTTGATGTAAGAAAAATAATTGTATTTGAGATCTATGAGTTGAAAGAGCACTGACTTCTGGGATGGTTTGCTGGCTCCTGTAAGCATTTCTATTTTCATGTTGATATTGCAGTGTAGCTGAAATTTGTCTTGCTACAGAAATCTTCCATGTTATATTAAAAATAAGTTACTTTATGTCAGTATGATTTAACCTTTTTGTGTGTGCTGTTGCATCCAGAATTGTACCCAAGTTATAAAGTTGCAAATTCATTATGGGTTTCTACACTTGCATACTGACAGTTTTGAGCGTGATGTAGTTATTTAAAGTAATACCTACAGGGACTCCAAGATCTCTTTTCTGGCTGATAATAGCACGTTTGAGAGCCATTGTCATTTTGAAACATGTGATATGACTTCACATTTGCTAATGTTGAACTCTTACATGTTATCGCCTGACCATTGGATATCAGAAAAATATTTGCATCTCTCAGTAGTTGGTCTTCTAAAGCTGCATATAAAAATTTTGGCTCTTCAACAAACTTTTTCTTTTTATTAGTATCTGCATTGTTACCAGCTCTTTCTCCACTCATAGCTTCCCTCTATTGTGAAGACTGTTTCTTACCTACTGTCATTTGCTTGGGAAATAATGTAGTGAATGTTCTACTTCTTTTCTGGCCTCATTTGTATTTTATTGTTCACATTTTAAAGCAGAGATGGTTGCTTTGTATTACTTCTTTAACACAAATTAACCATGGCCATTTATTTCTGTATGCTAATTCCATTTTATTTAGATTCTCCTTATCTTCCTTTATTTTATCGTGATATCTTAAATTTATGTTCATTTTTAAGATGGCTACTTTAAAAAAGTAAATCTCCTTCTCTGCCTTTTTAAACTTTTACTGTCACCATTATTTAGTTCATTACTTCCTTTTCTTTATTGAGGAAGTTGTTTTTAATGGTAATTATGATCATTGTTAGTGGATAACATATGTTTAAACTACAGTTAAGGGCAAATCTGGTACATTTTAGTGTTGTCTTTAGTGAAATAAGCAATCCCTTGGATGGACTATAATTTTTGCTGCTAAATGGAGAAATGAAATAATTCTTGTACCTACTGGATAGTCCATAGCCCAGAAGAAGATTCTCCATAAAGCCATTTTTTTAGCATTCAGTGTATTTTTTATGCAGATTCGATTTTTTTATATACAGATTTACTTAAATTACAAAGCAAGTGCAGTTTGAATTATTTTAGTCTGTTGTGAATTATTATAGTCCGGTTTAACAATTCTATGTTAGTTTATTAATTTCCGTCAGCAGGAATTCAACAATGAGTAGTGTTTGAGGAAGGGAGGATCAGTCTGTATTGAACTACTTCATTCAAACTTGAGATGTTACTATTTTTTGCCTTGTTTATAGGTCCATTTGTTACCAAAACCAAGTGATGGGATTCATGTCAGCTAAGTTAGGTATCCAAAAGTTGTATCTCTAAATATTGTCATAGAATTGTTAAGATTGGAATAGATCTCTGGAGGTTCTCAGATCTAACTCTCCTGCAAAAGTGGACTCAACTAGAGGCAAGTGACAAGTCTATGTCCAAATAACTTTTGAATGTATCCAATGATGGAGACTCCACAGGTACAACTTCTCATTCTATATGTCCTGCATAGAAAGAAATTAAAACAAGTAGACACTTCCTGAAGGTGCTTCATTTCTTTTTAGGATAAGCATCCAAGATAATTTAATTGAATGTCTTCTACAAATGCCTGTTTTACATCTGTGAATTTTTAACATAATCTTAGAGAGGCTCACCCAGGTGGAAAGAGATCTGAAAAAAGGACAACCCAGATTGCTGGTGAAATGTGCACCTCTTATTGCTGTTTTCAGAAACAGAAACATCACTTGAGTTGCTTGAAGAGTATGATGTTCCCTTCTGTAAAACTATTTAATTATTCTCAAGATTGACCATAAAAATACTATGCTTCTAATTTTGCCAATTTTATTGCCTGCCCTTGATACACATTATTAGTGTACCAAATATGCAAATAGATGTTTTGCAGTCATGAGTTCTAAACTAAAAGACTAACCACAATTAGGATAATAGTTTTATTTGAATATAATAAAATGTCTCAGGAGAACTAAAGAAGTACTCAGGTTATATATTCAGTATATTAGAAGCTTTTTTTTTAATTAACAATTAATTGATAGAGAAAAAGTAATTTGTAAGCGTATAAAAAATGAATTAGGGTAGAAGCCAAAGCTAGTCCTTGCTTAGTTGTAATAATACTGTCTGAAGAATGAGAAAGAAGACTTCAAATATTTGGATAGTACTTTAACCATCAAAAAAAAAGTTTGAATACTATTTCAGCTTGATAGTTGTTTGGAGTTTATTTTGAAGGCAATACCAACTGGCTTCAAATAGGCTATGAAATAGCTTTCTATTAAAAGTGACTGTTGAAATTATACACTTACAAGAGATGAAGTCTTTCAATATATTTAATTTAAAACACATTATTAAAATTGTAATTATATTATTTCCTGAAACAAATAGAAAAAGATGACTTAAAATTAGTTTAGAATTGATTTATTCCATTCTTTTGCTTTTCTGAATTAGGTAATATATTTGAAGTTATTGAAATTTAACATTGATGCTTTCAAAATTCTTCAAAGGTTACTAAAATAAAGTAGGATTCACAAGAGTCAGACTTCATTTCCTTCAGAATTGAAAGGTGTTTCTGCCCTTAAAAGGAGATTGTTTAGTTTAAACTAAATTTCATATTGAGTTCAGTAAGTTGTTTTGAGTTAATCCGTTTTACGTCATGCAAGCGACTGATTGAAATTGGTGAATTCCATTTCTAAAGATATGTTTGATCTTTACTTTGGCATTCTTTTTCCCCCTCCCTCCTAAAACGTGTCTGGTAGTTGTGCTGTTTCATTGGAGCTCAGGACGTTGGATAGTATTTTGCAGGAATAAATAGGAGTTGGGCTCTACTTTTATATACTGCTGTTAAATCACTGCTCTCCTAGTACCCTCCCTCTTTCCATCAGCAGCAGATTTCCTTGGCCACAGGATGAACTGATATGTGGGGTAATTAAGAGAGTTCTGTATGTCTGCATTGGTTCAGAGCAGATCACTCATTCTTTTTCTGAGCTTAACTGCATGACTGGTGGTACAATGGAAAGGGCAGTAAGGTCTTATAAACACATAACTAAGGGTAAATATTGGCTTATATCAGGAGAACACATAGCTATTTTCAGTTTATATTTATTTCTGAGTAGGCAAATTTCTCTTCAAAGAACTGCAGGAAAGATTCAATTGCCTTTGAACTTTTCAGTTTCTGCATCTCTCTGGGTCAGACTGCCATTTCAAATTACTTTATAGGAAGGAATATTTCAAATATCTTTTGATTTTATTTTCATGAAATATTTGTGTTCAGCTCTATGAAAAAAAAGGAAGGGTACTATTTTATTATATCAGTGTGTGTATTTTGTACAAGCTGTGTTTTACATAGCATGATTGTTAATTTCATAGAATGGTAGCTGTTGGAAGGGACCTTTAGACATCATCTAGTCCAACCCCCCTGCAGAAGCAGGTCCACCTAGATCAGGTCACACAGGAACATGTCCAGACAGGTCTTAAAGACCTCCAAGGAAGGTGACTCCATACCCTCCCTGGGCAGCCTGTGCCAGGGCTCCCTCACCTGAACAGTGTAATAGTATTTTCTTATATTTAAATGGAACTTTTTGCATTCCAGCTTCATCCCATTACCCCATGTCCTGTCACTGGATACAATAGAAAAAAAGTATATCTCAGCCTCCTAACATCCACCATTTATATACTGGTAGATATCAATTTGCTGTCTTACAAATCATAGCTGTGAATTTCTCCATCAAAATTGCCTCTATCATCATGCAAAAAATATTCATTGTTGGTCACAATGAAGATATGAAAGACACTAAACTACGTCTTTCACATTGTAATGCTGCTCTTGTTTTCTTTTGTAGCTGGTTGGTGGTGAATTTGATCTGGAGATGAACTTTATAATCCAGGATGCAGAGAGCATTACGTGCATGTCAGAGCTTTTGGAGCACTGCGATGTAACGTGCCAAGCAGAGATCTGGAGTATGTTCACAGCAATTCTACGTAAAAGTGTCCGTAATTTACAGACTAGCACGGAAGTTGGCTTAATTGAACAGGTCCTGCTGAAGATGAGTACTGTGGATGACATGATTGCAGGTACAAATTTCCAACTGATAAAATAATTATTATGTTTTTGAACTGTCAGCATTTTGTGGTTATGGAAGGGCTTGATTTTTACTTAAAGTTATATTTTAGTTACTACTGCTATTGAGACAGAAGTACTTTTTTATCAATTCCAGAAAAAAAGACAAAAATATAGTATTAGTTTTAAAAGCAAGTAGATGTATTGTTTAAAGTAACTGCCTATTAATTCATCTGAGAAGAGAATGTGACATTAGTGATAAAAAACCAATATTGATCATAAGTAAGAACACTTCATGTTGCACTTCTTATCTCTCAAGGTAAAATTTTAATTTTTAATTACATTGATAATTTTGAATTTTTTGGATGTTCCAATTGTTATTATCATCCATTTTAAAGATAACCTATGTCTGACAGCATATTAGAAATTATTCATAGCTTTGACACATGGGTTATATTAAACAATCATAAATAATGTATAGCTCTGCACCCTATAATATGTCTTTAGTTTTTATGCTCGTGGTTTTTAATGTCTTATAATTTTTAATGGCATTAAAAAATGGTGTACCTTACTTAAGCAATGAAGCTGTTGAACAGCTAAGGTTTTCAGAATACTTCTGAATGAGTTAATATGTTATTCATATTACATCCTCTCAGTTGTAGGATATAGACTATAATCCTGAATTACTTCTTTAAAGGAGCAGATTTTGTTGTCACATTTAAATATGGTAGCTGAAAGACACATAAGATTAGTGTTTACTAGTGTTAGACTCCTTATTTTTCTTGGGGAGAAACAAGGCAATTGTTTTCTTTCAACTCAGTTTGAAGGTATTTCTTAGTTTTTATACAGGTTGTGACTGATAGTAGAGTACTTATATTGTGAGGAATTTTTGAAAGATCAAAGAGGTTTGTCTACCATAATTGCAAGATTTTAGTTGATGATTTGATTACTGACACATATGTAGGCTTTGTGGAGCAGTAAACCAGCAGGGATTTCAGATCAGAAAGAAGAAGAGGATAATAGCAGTATGAAAACTGGATTATTCAGGAATATTTTTGTCCTTGACTTTCTTTCAGCATAAAGGTGTTTGTAATATTAAATATTTGAAAATGCTACATTCTGTACTTCGAAGCAAGTTGTAGCAAACACCTTCTTGATTAGAAATGTATGTGTAAATGCTAAAACCAGAAGTTTTATGCTAAATATTGTACTGTGGGATTCAGACTGAAATATAACATATTAATAGATTCACAAACCAATGCTTTTCACCAAGGATATTTTGTGTGTCAGGGCTTGTAAATATGTCAGAATAGTATAAAGGCAAAGATATTGTTTTATTCCATATTAAATCTAAGATATTTATCTGATGAAAGCAAACATCACTATTTTAAAGTTTTTCAGTGGTTTCACTGATGGGAATAATGTGCTTACATCAGTAATTATGCCAATAAAATGTATCCAATTTGAGCTCCCTGAAATAGTGCTCTGTATATGACATATTTCAGTGTAACGATGTCCTCATAAGAGACAAATTTTAAAAAATGTTTAGCTATTGTAGAAGTCATAAATCAGGAGTATAGGATCTAGCTTCCAGAAGCATTTGGTAATTGGAAAGTCATGCTGAGTTTACAACTGTTAATATAAGCCAGGGGTAGTACATTAATAAAAGAATTAATGAAGTCTCTACCCCACTTTTCTGAGAGTGGTCACATGGTTGCTTCAGAAAGAGAGCTTCCACAAAAAAAAAAAAAAAACAGAAGCATGCTCTTCGGTATGCTTGCACAGACACAGAGAGCAAATCAAAACTGGAAATTGAAATTCTGATGGCATTTTAACTCAGTAATGTGTGTCAAATTATCCGTATAGTTTTCTCTATATCATGAGCAGGGATTAACAGAATAATGCCTTGTAGGATCTTTCTCTGATAACTGAAAATATGTGAGAATGTGACTTTTCGAGAATTTTTCTCAAACATAGACATGGAAGCAACCAAGTTTGTCATTTTGCTTTTATCTCTTGATCTCTGCATGCTCCTTACCATCCTTTTATAAATGACAACAATGTTGGTAATAAACCAGAAGAAACGTATATATAGGTTCATGTAATAACTAGATCAATGATAGGTACTTGATGGTAAAATCGATGACAACTAATACAGTATCTGTGGTCCTGTAGGGGTTTTGCCTGGGCTAGATTTTGGTAGCAAGGGGCTACAGGGGTGACTTCTTTAAACAAAGAGCTTTCAGAAGCTGCCCCTGTAGCTCACTGGGCCAGTGCTAGTCAATTCTAAGGTGGGCCCACTGCTGACCAAGGCCTGGCCAATTAGTGTTTGAGGTAACACTACCAAAACCTGGCTCAGACTAAACCACTACAGTTCCCTAATCTGCTATGCAGATTTTGAGGTCATAATTGGCATCAGATTACTGTAGAACTGCTTTGCCCCTAATATTTCTGTGAGCTTTCCAAACCCAGGGAGGAAAATAAGACATTTTGTTTCAAAATTATTTTTAAATTCAGGGAAGATGTTTTGAACAAGAGGTGTGTTAGTGCTTCCTCCTACAAAGTTAGTATTCTTTCCAAAACAGTTGCTAATACTATGTCATCTCAATGTTTTGTGATTGGCTTTTATCATCTATAAAGGGCACAAGTTTTCTGGATTTTCACTTGTTTTTGGAGGGGAGTTGTTTGTTTGTTTTTAGGTCATCTCACTGGTTCCACTGTAAAAAGCTGTGATTAGACCTAGATAAGGTTTAAATAGAGAAGACAGGCGTAATTTCTGTTTTATGTTCTGACAGCACGCTTTCAGGACCAGTCTAAGTCTGAAGCCACTCTTCTCTGGTTTTATGAAAGTAAGACAACAACAAATAAAAATGTACCCAATCTTTCTCAGTGAGAAGAACTTGTCTGTCTGTTTAGATGAAGACTATGAGATTCATGAGCTTCTCAACATGTTAAATATTTCACTTCTTGAGATTTTTTAATATTCTGGGTCAAGAAAAAAAGCTTAATCACCTTGAAAGTCTCAGCTGCAATTCCAATGGGATCACTGTCAATTGTATTCCAATTTGCTTACCAGAAGTATCACCAGACAGAAATCATCTGTTATACACACTAAGATAGGATATAATCAGTCGTTTTGTCAATGGTTAAGGGGAAACAATTACTGAAATATTTGCATAGACGATTGGCACTTTTTAATCTTTTTTTTTTTTTAATAGCTGCACAAGATATTTCTTGAGGGATTCACTTTTTACAGCTGTGTTTCCAGGTGATGAGTAGTGAACTGGATCATGCGCCTTAGGAGACTCTTTGGGGTAGTGTGTCTGTAGTACCTTCAGAGAAGTCTGAATGGTGGGTGAGAAACTAGCCTGAGCTCATACAGAGTGGTTATGTCTCTCTAGAGACCCGTTTTATTTCCTGCAGTTCTGTTGTGATGCTGTAGGTAATTGTTCCACAATTACTAGAACTGAATTCTTAGGCACTGAAACAGTTCCTAGTTTTTAAACAAAAATGTTAATTTTTTACTATTCTGTCATTAATATACTATTAAGAAACAAATCTCTTTCAACTGTTTCAATAAGAAAAACTGCAAAATTATCACATTCTCTATTGTCAACCTGTATAAAGCAATTTACTTCACCAACAAAGTTAAAATTCCCAATTTCATGGCTGTCTGTTGTTAAAAGGTTAAGGAGACATGAGGATATTTTTCCTGAAGTTGCATTTCCGATTCTGTTTAATACGTCTTTCTGACGTTAATTCCATACCGTTCATTTTAATATATCTTCATTGTTGCTTGAAAGACAGGCAGGCTCTTTTACCAATGTATTTTCATATTAAATGTCTGAATTAAGCATTCCTTCAAGGTTTGTGGTTAATTTATTGTATCATCAATTCATATATAATCAAATGATCACATACAAACTGTGTGAAAGTCAGAAGGTGCCATTAACTAAAATAAAATCTGTTGCATTCAGTTAATCTTAGAAATGCATAAGAAATGAGAAATGGTGCCTATTTTCTCTTTCTGGACTTAATATATAATCTTGCTTCTTAATACATAATCTTGCTTCTGAAATGAGATCATAGCTAGCAGTTATATCCATGACATTATTTAACATTAAAATTAAGGAAATATTAAAATAATCCAATTGTAATATGTTTTGTGACCTTTGTCCATTTCTAGATGAGTACTTTGTTAGGATTTAGGTACCAGATGTGGATTGACTCTTTTTACATGAGATTTCTATCAAGTATGAATAAAGTTATATGATAGAGTACAGTTTTTTTTGAGTTTTGTTGTATTGAAGCAAGAGGCAAACCTTTAAAGGTGTTTATAGCAATATTTTTCAGTAGTATTAAGTGCTTTGGCTTTCACAGATGTTTCTTGATTTATCTTTACTTGTTACCTACTGGGCTTTAATCTTTCAGTTCTTTGTTCTACCCAGAATTTCATTGTTAGAGAGCTTACATTTATTTTTCTCCATCAATGTTTTATTCATTATTTATAAATATGTATTTCTAATGCCTGTGGGGTATCAGAAATAAGAAATTTTCCATTCCATAAGGTAGTGCAGGGCTTTAACAATGAAACAAAGCAGCATATGTTCAGTAATTTTATAAACCTGCCAATCATTTCCATGTTTCACAATGTTAATTTACACATTTTCCTCTATGTTAGAAGATTTTTTTTATGGTGTTCTGATTTTCACTAAATAACTTTGCTTCTATGCAACACTTTTTTTCCTGTGAAGGAGGCAAAAATGGAAGTAGCTTGATCTAAAAAGCAAGCTAAGACTATAAAATAATAATTGGGGAATTCTCAACCAAAGATTGCTATTCAGTTATGCTGATTTCCCTTTCTGAGTTTTATGTATGTTACTGTCCTCAATTTCTGATTATGTACAATACATGCAATCACTGCCAGCTTCACATCGCAAGCTGGACACTGTACAGTAAAGGAGGCAGATGCTTGTAGATATTAGAGGACGAGCTGAGTCATAGAATTCACCATCATAAAAGACAAGTCTTTTCAGCTTTCTTAGCTTTATTTTGCTTCCCCTTAAAAAATCCTGTTGCAATTATAATCATAGAATAGTAGGGGTTGGAAGGGACCTTTAGAGATCATCTAGTCCAACTGCCCTGCTCAAGCAGGTCCACCTAGATCAAGTCGCATAGGAATGTGTCCAGACGGGTCTTGAAGGCCTTCATAGGAGGAGACTCCACACCCTCCCTGGGCAGCCTGTGCCAGGGCTCTCTCACCCTCACAGTAAAATAGTATTTTCTTGTGTTTAAATGGAACTTTTTGTGTTCCAGCTTCTTCCCATTACCCCTTGTCCTGTCGCTGGATACAACAGAAAAAAGGGATGCCCTAACCTCCTGACATCCAAATTTTAGATATTTGTAAATATTAATGAGATGCCCCCTCAGTCTCCTCTTCTCCAGACTAAACAGCCCAGGTTCCTGCAGCCTTTCCTCATAAGGAAGATGCTCCAGTCCCCTGATCATCTTAGTGGCCCTGCGCTGGACTCTCTCCAGCACTTCCCTGTCCCTCTTGAGCTGAGGAGCCCAGAACTGGACACAGGACTGCAGATGAGGCCTCACCAGGGCAGAGTAGAGGGGGAGAAGAACCTTCCTTGACCTGCTGGCCACACTCTTCTTGATGCATCCCAGGATGCCATTGGCCTTCTTGGCCATGAGGGCACATTACTGTCTCATGATTAGTTTATTGTGAACCAGGACTCCCAGGTCTCTGCAGAGCTGCTCTTCAGCAGGTCATTCCCCAGCCTGTCCTGGTGCATGGGGTTGTTCCTCCCCAGGTGCAGGACTCTGCACTTGTCCTTGTTGAACCTCATGAGGTTCCTCTCTGCTCAACTCTCAAGCCTGTCGAGATCCCGCTGAATGGCAGCACAGCCTTCTGAGGAATCAGCCAGTCCTACCAGTTTAGTGTCATCAGGGAACTTGCTGAGGGTACACTCTGTCCCCTCATCCAGGTCACTGATGAAGATGTTGAACAAGACTGGCCTCAGAACCAATGCCTGTGGAACTCCACTGGTCACAAGCCTCCAACGTGTCACTAATTTTAAAGGGAAGATTAAATAAACTCTTCCTTTAGGAAGGGGGGAAAAAAAGTCTCTACTTGGACATCAGGAATGTATTCAGATCTTATAGAGAAAATATCTGCAACTTCCACTATTTTTCTTTTCACTTTGCTGACTTGGTTTCATTCACTGAGCAATTTACTATGTGTCATGTAAATTAAATGATAGGTCATTCTTCACACATGCCTTTTGCTTACTGAAGACCAGTGCAAGAAGTTAAATAGGTATTGATGGTTTTACTCAAAAACACCTATGTAGGTGTTTGAAATTAATGAATTGTCTTACTTAATTGTTTAATCAATTAATTAACTGTTTTAAAAGAAAATGTGAAATGTCTTTGAAAATGACAGATGCTTTTTAAGATTAGTTCTTCTCAGAACCTGTAAGAGTCATCCTTTCACTAATGTGCAAGAAGAGCATATAGTCCTGCAAATATTAATTTTTTTATTAATATCTTCTATAAGCTCTATGGGGGGAGTTTTCTGAACTGTTGAACAGATAGTTTTTATTGTCATAGCTTTTTTGTTTTTGAAACTCTGTAGTTCACTCCTTGAATTAAATTTCTTATGTCACATCTGTGAAGATAAGCAAATTGCTTTGCCTCCTGCTAGAGGAAGTTGTAATTCTTCTTAGTTTCTTTTATTCCAGAAGAAAGTGTGGAATATAAAGTTAAGATCCAGCATCCAACAAGCTAATGAATTTTTAAAATTACATTCTGGGGTTTAAAATAAATCCAAGCACTGCCAGTATTTTTGAAATCGATATTGTCTGAAAGGCTGTGAAATGCTATTACTTGAAAAGTTATGGGATTTGAGATTTTTAGTGAATGTGGTATTACATACATTCATTACCAATTTTGATCACTTTTTTTGTGATTTTTTTTGCCTTCTCACTATCACTTTTCAGGGGTTTTGTTTGTCTTTTTTATGAGTTTTTTTGTTGTTATTTTTGTTTGTTTTCCTTGGCCTTTCATTCTGGTATAAATTAGAAGCATCATCACTGTAGCAAAACTGTGGGAACCATAGAACTTCTCAGTATAATGTGCAATGCTTAAGCTAAAGAATAATGTCAAGCATCTTTTAGGTCAGAAATTATTGAAAAATACTAACTTCAGAGGAATGAAGAAACCCTAATCCTGAAAGTATGCAACAGAAAGGAGCAACAAAGAAGTTAATGATGTATGATAAATGTTGTGAAATAGGAAGAATTAAATCTTTTAATTGATACTTTATTGAAAAGTGTGACACAAAATCTAAAACTGCATAAGTACATTTATTTCTAAAATTTTGAGAATATGAAAATATTTGTAAAATATTTAAGGCAACTAATTTTTAGAATTTGTGAATACACTTGCTTTTAAAGGTATTAACTTTTTCAACTTTTTTGTCAAAACACTGAAATTCAGAGTTCAGAATAACTTTATTTTCCTTTGAAGATCTTCTAGTTGATATGTTGGGGGTTCTTGCCAGCTACAGCATCACTGTCAAAGAGTTGAAGCTTTTGTTCAGCATGCTTCGAGGCGAAAATGGAATCTGGGTAAGCTGTGATCAGATAAAGCATTAAGTATCATTCCATTAGAGCCTGAAGTTAACATAAATTGTCTCCTAGGACATATAAACTTGCCTTTTTTTTTTTTTTTTCCCATGTTGATTGAACATGTTTATGAAGTATTTTTGCTAAGTACTTTAGAGTGATTTTTCTATGTTGTTTGAAAACTGTGCAGTTTCCATTGTAGCCTAGAGAGTACAGTAATGGTTGTATTGACTTTTGTGCAATTTTCTTGTTTTCACAGCCAAGGCATGCAGTTAAACTATTATCAGTCCTTAATCAGATGCCACAGAGACATGGGCCTGATACCTTTTTCAACTTCCCAGGCTGTAGTGCTGCAGTAAGTGTTCAATCAAAACAGTAAAACTTCAGGAACAAATGAGTTGTTCCTCATTTGCGTTTCATTTTGTTACTTTCCCTTAGAAGGGAAATGAGAGGGGAAATGCATACTTGGGTAACGTAGACTTTGACTTTCATAGTAGTTGTAGTATGGAGAGGTTTGCACTTGTAAGAATGGAATGTAAATCAGCAGATTTTTGTCTAGGGAAGTTATCATAACAATGAAACTGAAAAATCAAAGAATTTTTTTAAAAAATCTTATTTTATATAATAAATGTAGTTAATATTATATAAAACATAGGCTTGGCGTTACATAAAGGAGAGGTTTCTTGTCTGAACTCTCATCAGCACCTTCCTTTCCCTTAGGCAGTGATATAAATGCATTCTTACAGAATCATAGTGGTTCGAAAAGACCTTTAAGATCATGTAGTCTAACCACTAACCTAATCCTGCCAAGCCCACCACCAAACTGTGTCTCAGCACCTCATTTATGTGGCTTTTAAATATTTCCAGTGATGGTGACTCCACCACCGCCTTGGGCAAACTGTTCCACTGTTTGCCAATTTTTTCAATGAAGAAATATTTTGCAATATCCAATCTAAACTTCCCCTGTTGCAACATGAGGCCATTTCCTCTTGTTCTGTCACTTGTTACCTGGGAGAAGACACTGACACCCTCCACACCACCCAACTCCTTTCAGATAGTTTTAGAGAGTAATCAGGTCTCCTTTCAGCCTCCAGACTAAACACCCCTAGTTCCCTCAGCCGCTTCTCTTAAGACCTGTTCTCTAGGCCCTTCACCAGCATTGTTGCCCATCTCTGGACACATTCCAACACATCAATGTCCTTCTTATAGTGAGGGGCCCAAAATTGAACACAATATTTGAGATACAGCCTCACCAGTGCATAAGCCTTCATGCCTTCTTGGCCACCTGGGCACACTGCTGACTCATGTTCAACTGGCTGTCAATCAGCACTCCCAGGTCCTTCTCCTCTGGGTAGCTTTCCAGCCACTCTGCCCCAAGCCTGTAGCATTGCATGGGGCTGTTGTGGCCCAAGTGCAGGACCCGACACTTGGCCTCAGCCCATCAATCCAGTCTGTCCAGGTCACTTTGAAAAGCCTTCCTGCCCTGAAGTAGATCAATACACCTACCCAACTTGATGTCATCTAGAAACTTAACTAAAGGTGTACTCAATCCCCTCATGCAGATCGTTGGTAAAGATTTTAAATAGAAAAGGCCAAACACTGAATCCTGAGGAACAGCACTGGTGACCTACTGCCAACTGGATTTAATTCTTCTTTTGCAGTCTTCTTTTGGCTTTATTTTTTTGAAGTAACTTACAAGAATGAAATTGTATTTCTTTCTAAACCTTCTCACATAGATATTCTCTCTTCCACTACATATACTCTCTTCTTCACTCCATATCCATATCCATATCCATAGCCATAGCCATAGCCATAGCCATAGCCATATCCATTCAGAAGAATAAATTCAAATATTACGTACAGATTTATAAATATGATTATAAAGGCAGTAAATACAAATACTTAAAAACAAGATATCCAAAGTTGAGTTATGGAACAGTATATGCTTATGATAGAATATGGAATCTTTTAAGGGGAAATAATCTTGAGATCCCCGTCTTCTCATGCCAGTGCATATAGAGTGGTAGGAGCTTCTTGAGCTGTTCTGCTTCCATTTCTTCAATAAAAAAGATAGTTTTCTTCAAGCACAAAACACCACCTCCTGTTCTTTGTGAATACAGCTGTTGGTGTGTCAGATTGCGTCAGGGAAATAAACTAGCTGAAAATCACTGTTTTTCACCTGGGTTATTTTTGGCTAAATCACTTCCTTGATCTTATTTGATATTCAACTACACAAACAGATATGTCAGCAAAATGCATAGGACGGATTGTCTAAGGAATTAATTACTGAGTTTTGAAAGAGAGAGTTTAATTTGCTACTGCTAAATTAAAACCATGGTTAACCTCTTGTAAAAGTACATGCAGCAGCAAGACAGCTGTTGCAGAATTTGAATGTCTACAATGACACATACTGCTTTGAGATTTCTAGGCTTCAGAGACAAACACTGATGAAACACCTCTCATATTTAATTTTGTGTCAGAGCCTTAAAAAAAGTTTCACAGGGGAAGGATTTCAAATATTCCTCCCTGTCCGAAGTGGTGAGTCAATTACAGACACTAAAGTTTCTTGATAGAAATGCCTATTATGCATTTCACTTTTCTTGGTTAGATTCTTGTTTTATATACCAGTTATTGTTGACTGCACACCTATAAATTGTGAAATATGAGTTTCAAATTTAAGTTTCTTGAGTAGTGCATGTTGGGACACTATGAAATTCTGGATAGGAGAACAAGTTCTGAGAACAAGGGCAGTTACTTACAAAATGACCCAAACAAAGCACGTCATCAGAAGAAAGAGACTGGATAGGATCTTCAGTTGTGACCACAGTGATGACATCAGAGAGAAACAGTATAATGTTTACTTGGCATGATAAATTTCAGATTCACCTTTGTTAGTGTTGAGTATGTGCTCCTTGTATAACCAAGATTTCAGTGATTACAGGAAAGAACCAAGAGTTTACTGAACCAGTCTCATGATCTGCTGGTGAGAGCTGCTTCACTATCCCAAAGGAAGAGCTATCAGAGTACCATGCCAGTACATCTCTGCCAGTCTGTATCAGTACCACATTAGTCAATCCATTATGAGAACACCTTGTGGTGGTGGTACTATTCCCAGGTGTTCTTAATGCATCAAGCAAGTCTTTTCCTGTTTCAAGCAGGGAAGTCTCTCTCAGGAGGCAGGAGTGATATTCCAAAGCAGTTCCTTTAAATGTTTCACACTTGAGCAGTTAGGATCAGGCTATCAGCAGAACTAGTGCTACTTCTTTCATCTAGTCAAATAATCTGAGCATGCTGCTGTATCTATTCATAAAATTAGCTGTGAATTCCCTATCATTATTAATTAGCCTTTTCTCTCTTCTTAAAAGTCTTTCAGCAATTGCCTTGCATATAAAAATAATGAAAAGTCAGTCCCACTCTACCATATTTTTACATTCTTCACTACATTGGTATAGAGTCCTAGTGTGGTTTCTGATTCTGTTGATCAGTGACTCATGTCCGTTCTCATTTTAAGCAATTAATGAGTTTGCTACAATTCTTTGTAGTCTTCGGTATGAATCAGGACAATACAAGATTTGAGCACTCCTGAAAAATTATTCCCAATCGTATATTAAAATATCACACAGAATCACAGAAGAGTTAAAAATTGGAAGGAATATCTGGAGATCATCTTGGCCTACCCCCCTATGCTGAAGCAAAGCCACCTAGAGCAGGCTGCCCAGGATGGTTTCCAGATGGCTTTTGAGTATATCCAAGGATAGAGGGTTCACAACCTTGCTGAGCAACCTGTGCCAATGCTCAGTCACTATTCCTGATAGCTTTGATAAGAACACAATACCATCAGTGAAAGGTTTAATTAACTAGTCTTTATTTTTTTTAAGTGTAGTAAGGATTTAAATAATCTTACTGAAACTGAAAAATCACAATTGAGTACACTTAGAAATAACATGCTATTGTTATTTATAAAATTATTTTCTTCTGCTTTGCATTAATATACAATTTGTTTCAGGAAGTAGTATTAAAGGTTATTACTCCTTAAATACTTTTCTGTAAAATACTCTATATTCTGTCGCATGGAAACAGTATGAATTTATTGTAATTAGTGCCTACTACAGTAATCCCTATGTATAAGATGATGAATGTTTAATGTCCTAAATTTTAAAAATTACTTTAGTTTTGTATAGTTCTCATACTGTGGGGAAAAATGTTTTATCTTTTAATGATATCATACAAAACACTTTGTGACTGACCTCTGAAGGTCATCTTGTTGGGTTTCTTCCCCAAAGAGTGCCTAACTTCAAAGTTAAATCAGGTATTCAGGGTCTTGCCCAGGAATAAAGAGTTCTCTGAAAGCTTTTAATCAGTCAACCCATAAAAATAAAATATTGAAAAAGCAAATTTCTTCCTAGGCCGTGACTTACTATCAATGTATTTAACTGAGAATGAGGGTTAAATTTTCAGTCTCTTCCCTTATTAATTGTTCATAGAAAAAGAAACTGTTAGTTCTCTTAAATCTCAAGAAACAATCTTTTTATACTGTAGTTTTAAGGTGAATGTCTATTGTACTATCTGTTGAGATTAATTTAATATTCATGTTTAAGTCTATTCATGAGATGAATAGTTACTGAAAGCGAATTTATAGCTCAATTTCTACATAAGTAATTTTTTTGGGGCCTAATATTACCTATTCCATAATTTAATGTTATGTTCTCTCTTGGAAGAACTTAAGTAGTTAAAAATTAAAGTATTTTAAAATAGATGAAAAGTGAATGCATTTATTCAAAAGCACTGTTTGAAGGTTTGGGGATTTTTTTCTTTAATATTAAAAAGTTAAAGCAGGTATACAGATCTGGAATGACACAGTTTTAGAAAGACATTACCTTTAACAATACTTCTTTAAAAAATCACTTTTTGACTTGGTGTTCCTTTTTTTTTTTCTCAATTTCAGGCAATTGCATTGCCTCCTATTGCTAAGTGGCCTTACCAAAATGGGTTTACTCTTAACACGTGGTTTCGTATGGATCCGCTAAACAATATCAATGTAGATAAGGATAAACCCTACCTCTATTGGTAAGTAATTTATAATCCTGCATTTATGGTTTCTTTTGACTTCCTAATAACATTTAATCTTCCTCATTGTTTTTTGGCTTCTGACACACTATCTTCTCCACAAATATCTGCAGATTTTAGGGGCTACTTACTGTATGCAAACTCTTACCAAGTCTTCTGTCCTTTTTGCTTTGCAATTTGTAAACCCATGGATGCAAGACACGTGCTTTGTAGATAAACCATATAATCTAGTTTGGTTTTTCCTTTAGGAATTTTTAAATATATGATTTCTTAGAGCTGCAAACTGAGAATTTAGGCATATTTTCTGTTTGATGTTTTAAGATTCTCAGCTGATGTCAGTACTATTCAGCGTACTGTTTGCACATTAGCTGTATCTTATGAATTTAAAAATGCCTCACTAATCACCTGCTCCTAAAAATGGAAGCTAAATTTCAGAATACGTTAATTGCAGGAGAGACAATTTGGGTTTACTAAGGTTTACTGTAGTGATAAAAATAGAAATAATAGTTAGCGTCCTTAATAAAGTCCCCTGATACTTGGAAAAATATAACAGTAAAAATGTTTATTCTGCTGGTCAATCATGAAAAAGAGTGTTTTCCTTCAGAAATTAATCGTATGTCTGTTCAAGTATGGTTATCTCAACTGAAAAGAATAAGGCATGAGAAAAGTAAAGACCTTTCTGTTGTGTCAGAACGTGCTGGTATTCTCTTCAACCCTCCTTCATTCTTTATGTATTTGCTATTTAGTATACTTACCTTTCTCATGTTCTTGAAGACTGTATATCAGCTGTGCAGATAGGTGAGAACTGGACATAAACAAGATCTGTCGAGTTTTATCAGCTCGGGAAAACAGGATTAGCACAAGGAGGGATGTAACCAAAAGTAATGTTTTGCACTTTGCAGTCACTCCAGGTAGTCTAAGACCAGAAGTTTTTAGTAGACAGCTGAGGAGAGGACTAGTAAATGTGGTCTCAAGAAGTCCTTGTACTATCAATACATAAAAATTTTATTGTGCTGTTACTTGATAAACAAAAAACTCCATGTTTTTTATGGAGCAAAACCCTGATAAAAAATAATTTAGGTGTATTCTGAAGAAAAAAAAAAAACATTTTCTCTAAATTGCCATCTGCTTTTCCATGTATCCATTTTCTGCTAAGTGCAATAGTTATTTCAACGTGGAGATTTTTTTCCAAGGAATTGGCTATAGCTACATTTATTAGTATGACCTGTATTCTATTTATTTTTTTCAATCTGTCAACGCCAACAACAAATGCAATTATAGGATTGAACATACCTATAGGAATTTAACAAGATCATTGGTTTCTGAGTCAGAATTTACATTTCAGAATTGCAGCTTTAGATGGTATATTTGGTTTGAGAATTTGTTACTGCCTAAGTACAGGGAAAACATACTCCAAAGCTGTACAGCCCCTGTTGTATGCTGCTTTTCCTATGGCTAGTAGTGTAGAAAGAGCTTTTAGCCTGAGTGATTAATATGATTCCTTCTGATTCCAATATAATACAGAAGCAGCAATGATATTTGGTTAGAATAACTTCAGAGGTGGGAATTTTTTAATACATTTTTCTCTTCCATGATAGAGTTCAGATATTTATTATGATGTGATTACAATTCTTGCTGCAGTCTACAGTTTTAGAGAACTTAATGATTTTTTTTTCTCATGGCAGTAATTTAAAGTCCTCTGTGTGTTAAGCTTTCGTGAGTATTTAGGAATAATTCATATTTGTCCATGTCAAAGGGAATTTACTTCTGGTTCCATTTTTAAGTATATTGAATTAGACCTTTTGTCTAGCCTGTATGCACATTGCTACCAAAAAAAAAAAAAAAAGTATAGCTTAAAATACTTGCCACATATACTCAGACATAGAATCACAGAGTCATAGAATGGTAGGGTTGGAAGGGACCTCCAGCGTTCATCTAGTCCAACCTCCCTGCAGAAGCAGGTCCATCTAGATCAGGTCACACAGGAACACGTCTAGGCGGGTCTTGAAGACCTTCACACCCTCCCTGGGCAGCCTGTGCCAGGGCTCCCTCACCTGAACAGCAAAATAGTTTTTTCTTATATTTAAATTGAACTTTTTCTGCTCCAGCTTCATCTCATTACCCTTTGTCCTATTGCTAGATACAACAGAAAAAAGGGATGGCCCAAAGACATCGGTCTTTAATAAATTTTTCTTTGATTAGAGTATTTGGGTTTTTTCACAAGTCGATGAATAAAGCCCACAAATCTGCTCACCAAAGAAAATTTTTTTTTTTCCTTCAAAGGAATTCTAGGTCTCACCTTAACATTATACTGTAAAAAATGTTTTCTTAAATGAACATAATTCTTATTAGTTAAAACTGTAACATTTCAATTTTTACTTAAAAAAGGCCCACCAACAGTATAGAATAGAGTCTATCAGAATAAGAAAACTTTTTTTTTTCTATGAGTTTATATTTCACATTGGTTGATGTCTGCTTTTCTTTGTTTTCATGTTTTCTTCTGTTTTCATAACCCATAATATAGTGAAGTAATGTCCTCTATATTTTATTTTTGCAGCTTGGATACCAGTAGAGAAAGTGTAGCCCCAAACCATACGGAGTTTCAACTCTTTTATTGTAGTGCATAAAAGAATAGGTGTTTTGCTGCATGCACAGGTTGCTCAATTAATCTTTGAGCACATCCATGCCAAAAAAAATGACTTACTATGTTACATAAACACTTGCACACACAAAGGTTTGATCATAATTCAGTGTTTCGCTTTCTTATGTTACCTCTTTTTATGGAATATATGTAAAAGAAAAGTATTTATTGAGACTGGAAAATAAAACTTCTGTGATTAACAAGCAAACGCTTCATATGAGCCACAGAAAGAAGCCAGTCTTACAGAAGCCAAATGCCAAATTTGAGTCAGTGTAAATGTAATGTGCACGTAATACACTTAAGAGAAACTGAATATGCTGACCTCAGAAGAAAATTACAAACAGTGCATATATTTGTCATTTTTATATAATGGCTTATACCAAGCCATAATTCATAATTTAAGATGGGAAAAATATTCAAATTAAATCTTCTGTCTAAACCTCTTTACACAGATACAGACTTTACCCTGTGAAAGACTGAGTCACAAATCACCACCACCAAGAGGAAGAAACCAAAGCAAAGAATTATTTCCTTTCAGTGTGTCTCTTGGTCATGTAATACGTTTTCCTGTTTAACTAGGTGAAAAATGTGTCATATAAATTATCTATTTCTTAATAGATTATTCTTAAAAGTCATATTTTAAACAATATTTATTTTAAATTATAACTTAGAGCACACATAACTTCAAAGAGCACTCTGAGACACAGCTGCTGAATGCCATGTCATCTAGATCAGGTTCCTCAGGACATTCTCCAATCAGTTTTTTTTGATACCTTCAAAGATGTAGACATCACAACCTCACCGGGAAACCTTCAGCAGTCGTTGACCACTCTTGCAATTAAAAAGTTTTTCAGTTTCAATTTGGGTCCATTGAATCTTGTCTTTTCAGTGAATCGCAGAATCACAGAATCTCAAGGGCTGAGAAGTTTCTGGCTCAGTCTTCACTCCTCATCCGTCAAGTATTTATACATGTCTTCTCCAGGCTAAACATTCCCATATCTCAGCCCCTCCTCATGTGTCATAGGCTTTAATCATTCAGTCAGTTCTTTGCTTGACTCAGTCTGGTATGTCCATATATTTATTGTACTGTTCAACCTGGAACTGGACACAGTCATCTAGTAGTCTCTGTAGTGTTGAGTACAGAGGAAGGATCACTTCCCCCAGCCTGGTGGCAATATTTTCCCAAATGCAGCCCAGAATACCATTCATGAGGGTATTCATAATCCACTTACTGTCCATGCAGATCACCAGGTCCCAAATCTGATTTCCAGACGGTCAGTACCCAGCATATACAGGTACCTGGCTAAGTTCCTCCTGAGGGGCAAGACTTTGCACTCCCCTTTGTTGAGGGAGTTCTTGTTGGCTTGTTTCTCCAGCCTGCTATGGTCCCTCTGAATGATTTACCTGGTGTATCAGCCATTCTTTCAAATTTTATATCATATATAAACTTGCTGAAGGTACACTCTGTCTCGTCCTTCAGGTTATTAATGAGGCAAGATTGGTCGCAGTATTGACTCCTTGGATACGCCAATAGTAACTGGCCTCTAACTGGACTGATACCACTGATGACAATACTTTTAGCCCAACAGTTCTGTTAGTTTTCAGACCACCTCCCAATCCACTTATGTAGCTCGTTCTTCATTAGCTTGTCATTGAGGTTATTGCAATATTGAAAAGTCTTGCTAGAAATTCAGGATAAATATCCACAGCATTCTTCCCCTTTGTCCAAGCCAGTTATTTCATCATAGAAGAATCAGTTTGACAGAGGATGATTTTCAAGTTGTAAATCCGTGCTGACTGTTCTCAGTCACCTCCTTAGGTATGATCTGGGCTTTAAGTGAGTGCAGAAAGAAATGCACAGAGGCCTTTCTGGTGAGAGAGAGCTATTACATCAACTTGACCATGATGTAAAAACTAATGCATAAAAATGGAGAAGAGAAGCAAAGAGATGCTTTCACATTTGCCAGATGTGCAGCAGAACTGCTACTGCTCTGTAATTAGCTAAATGCTAAGTGCTGCTTCAAGAACTGTAAGCCAATTTGTTGGATTTTTAAAATAATTTTAATTATCTCTCAGAGTATTGTTGGGCAGCTGCTAAGTAACAGTCTATTAATACTTGCATATTGGAACAGAATTGTGGCTTTCTTACCAATTACAAAATGAGTGTGACAATCCTGGAGGAAAATTCAAAGTCATTGACGTTTGCATGAATGATAAATAACAATAAGAAGAAAGCTTTGGTGCAGAGCAGTCAGGTTCAAATGTGTTTTTTTTCAAGGCTAGTCCGAACAAATAGAGAAGAGAGTAAAGGTGATATGATCACTTTCTGAAAAATCTTGGCAAATTACTGGAATACCAATTACAGTTAAGACTTGCTACTTCTTTTAAGAGACCATAGGGAAAAATTGTTCAGGGGATACCCTGAAGCTCTGGATGACAAATTTTATAATGAAACCTTCCAAGGGGGAAACAAAAAGAAAAAAAGAAACTAAGGATGCTCTTGACTTCTCTTTTCAGAATTATGCAAAATCTACCTCTGATTAATTGTTTAATCTGAGGTCTAGTGGATAGACAGCAAAGAAGGAGAACTCAAAGTTTTAGACACACAGTACTATGACCACTTTGTCACAATTACAGAAGGACACAGTATAATAGTGTAATCACAGTTTAATACATCATTGGAAATGTTTCCTTCAAAAATGAGATGTAGATTCTTTCTCATAAAGGCAGTGCAAATGTAGGGCTAACCTTAAATGTGTTCAATCGGGAAGTCTCCATCCTTGAAATCTTTATACTTGTTTCTGCTGATGGATGATATTGTTTCTAAGTAAGGCCTGGAATGAAATAAAATCAAACCAGATATTAAGATTAGGTGGTTTTGGTGGAGTTTTTATGTTGGTTTGTTGTGGGTTCAAGTTTCTTTTTGTTGTTGTGAGAGGTTGTTTTTATTTTTGAGGGATGTTTTCTTTCTGATTGTGTATTGGACTGCATAAAAGAATTAGAGGATGCTCTGAGGCTGGATTTTGAGAAATGCTGTTGTCCTTAAAACATCCAAGTGCCTCCAAAACCATTTAATAGAAGAATGGCTAAATCTTCTGAAAAAGATTTCTAACAGCATACTTTTACTGATGTAGGGGTTAAAAACAAACAGAACTAATCAAGGCATCTAGACATTTCAGTCCTTCTCTAGAGCTAGTAATAACAGTGATAGTGCATCTCAGTTACAAAAGCACATAATGGAATTCCAAAATTAGTAAGAAGAAAATGACCCTTTTTTTTCTTCTTTTTTTTTTTTTTTTTCCTGTCAGGAATGAATTAATATGTTTTCAGTCTCAGTGCTGTGATCACATGTTAAATTGCTTGTAAGTTAAAGAAACCGAATCACTGTACACTGTACAGAGGAATGGAAGAATGCTTACATGCAGCTGAAGTGTAATAACATCCAGTAGCTGCTTTGAGAAACTGGCTGGAATAAAACATAACTATAAGGCTTTTATGAACGATGTATAATAAAATGGTACACCAGCTGCTATGGGAGGTAGTTAAAGGCTCATAAAACCATATGGGTGTTGACAGTACTAATCTTGTTGTCGTTGTGCTTTTCATCTTTGGATGTGGCAAGTTCTGTGTGTGTAAGTAATTGGTAAGAGAATTTCTGTGTAGTATCCTAGAGACCAGTCTTAGCCTACTTTACCTTTGGCGAGAAATAAAATGTGAAGATTAACATAATCTGTATATTATAATTTTGAGTTTATCAGAGAACATATTTGAGTTCTCAGTTTCTCAACTACTGTTGCATTGGAATGCTAATTCATTTGGAAAAAAAAAAAAGTGAAATCTTGACTGAGCTTCATGTTTACAAAATCATTAATTCTACTCCAAGATGAAGAGTTCTGCTAAGAAATTATCTATTTTTTCATTATTTCATTGCTTTATTGTATTCATATGCTGAACTCCAAGAACTTACCCACGTTAGGACAATTCAGTGTTTAAAATTTCAGGAACAGTCTGATTTGACCATATTGGTGACAAAATCAGCCCAGTAACTGGCAGTGTTAGGAAAGGGAAAAAAAAAAAAAATCCAAGTACTAGGATGCATTTTACACATTTTTAATGTTTTATCAGGTAAAAACGTAAGGGTATTTACAATGATTGGGTGTTGGCACCTTAAAAAAAATATATTCAACATCTCTAATCAAATAATACCATATGTCAGAATGTAGTAAATCTGTGTATTTTTTTTCAGTATAGTTGAGAAAAGATTCTGTTACCTAAACCTAGCTTGTAGAGATGACTTAGGTTGCTGAGAAACAAATTGGACATTGTTAGATGTGCAGCTACATGGTAAAATGTTCTTTGAATGGCATAAAGCCCCAAGGAGGTAAATCAAAGTATAAAAATAGCCCACAATATGTTCGATTGTTTTTACAAAAGATATATCTTAAGGTTTTTAACCTTCATGTTATTGTACAAAATTCAGTACTGTGGTCATGCAGGTTATTTGTATATATGGGTATTGCAGGATTTATATATTGTATAATAGATGTTATATACACATTATAGATGTTACATATATGTTATATATATTGGATACGTTATATATATATTATATAGGACTAATATTACCCCATGAGGCTATTCACTGTTGCTTTTGTTGTGAGATGTAGCTGACTATGAGGTCATTGTGGAAGCAAGATGATTGAAATGATCCATCTTAAAAATAGTCTTCAAAAGACACAGGGGAATGACAGTGTTATAAATTGTCTTCACTGTTGAGGTCAGTGGTAACAGTACGTAATTTTTCTCTTCATTCTGAGATTATATCTTAGGTTTATTTAGAAAGGATTTTACAAGTTTAATAAAGAGAGTGATTTTTGTTGTGCAAGCAGAGTTGTGTGGAAGCCTGTACAAAGGGTTGTTGCAGGGAACAGTGCTTCTTACCAGTGCAGGCAGCTTGTGAGGAGAGAGAAATGTGTATGATTTTTAGAGGCAGATAGAAGGATGAAGAAACTACAGCCTAAATTTGGGAAAACAAAGCTTTTTGCAGCTAAAGGGAAAGAACATGCCTTGAAGCCAACAGAGCTACCTTGATGATCAGAGATCATGAGGCATCACATACTGCAACTCGTAAGATAACTGAAAGTAAGGACCTCTTTGAAAGGACTCATAAGGGTGGAAAAGAGTCACCTATAGATGTTATTACCCCTGTTCTGTTAAGCCTAATCAGTCTGTTTTTCACATTTAGTAGAAGTATTCTAATTAATTACAATATAAGAATCTGTCTAGAATTTGCATGTCTCTTTTAGACCCTCTTTAAAAATTTCCTCATAGGGGAACAACATCCAAGCTCTGGACACCTTAAGGTTTAGTCACACCTGTCTTGTAAGGTTTTATTTTCTTTAGAAGGTCATGGTTTATCAGCTATAGTTTTGACACTGAGAAAAGAGGAAAGTCTGATTCTGTCCTTCAGTACTTTTTCAAATTTAATTAATAGTTCCTTCTTTTCAGTTTCCGCACTAGCAAAGGTGTTGGGTATTCTGCTCATTTTGTTGGCAACTGCTTAATAGTAACATCACTGAAGTCAAAAGGCAAAGGTTTCCAGCACTGTGTGAAGTATGACTTTCAGCCACGCAAGGTAAGCAAAGTGATATTTAAAATAAAGAATAATATTGAAAATGTGACAAAGTGCTTCTGGGAAGAAGGGCTAAAGTCTCTTTAGTTCTATAGCGTTACTAACAGTGCCTATAAGTAGCTTGTCTGATGATCATGCAAAGTTACAGACCCAAATCAACTTAAGACCAGTGTAAGGATTTATACTATAACACTTCTATGAAGTCTACTTATGATTTTGTTGTTTTGTTTTTTTTTTTAATACTGCATAATTAGCTCCAGAGAGAGCATTTTGAGGATTCATAAGATGATTGCAATTTATTTTTAAAAGGTTGTCATTGTATTTTTGAACATTCTGTTCTTGGTAACTTTGGTGTCAATGCCAGGAAAAATTTTGTTGGCAATGCTAGAGTTTTACTATCCGTTGCAGGGAGATATAAAGCTCTAAACTTTCTTCTATGTCAATGGTGTTTTGGGATTTCTCATTTTTCATAGTAAATCGTGATTATTTCTCTAGATAGCATTAGTGTTTATTTCTACTGTATTCCTAGTAGTCCTAGGAAAACAAAGATTCTTCTGGTTTCAGTATTTTGGTTATTTGACTGAAGAATCGACTTTTACATACAGTGACTATTACGTATTTGTCATTGATAGCAGTCTTGTATCTGTTTTTCTGTGAAGCTCATTTCTCTTTATTTATGGCCTTAGGATTCATGTATTGAATTTCAGTGCTTGTTTTGTTTTGAGAAATCAATCTCTTTGGGAGGGAATCCCATTGATTCACTCATCAGCTTTCTGTTCTACTATTATTTTATTCATATGTATTTGTGATTCAAAATTTGATTCTGTCATATAGCTTTGTGGGTTTTTTTTAAAACATAGTAATGTCTTTTTGTAGCATATTACTCAGGGATGTATAAAACCTTATAAACACATATCTACTGAGTGTATTAAATTAATCAATTCTGGTTTGCAAATTTATTTAATTTTATAGCCAGAGAAGAGTTTAATCATAGTTCATTTTCCATTTTAAAGTAACACAGCTGATGCTGGTGGTAAACACTCAGCTCAGTGGCTTTTGGGATCTCTGTGATCATTTCTTTACTTGAAGAAGCAGTCTTTCATATTTTAGCAAGATATTCCTTTGATAATTTTTATTATGAATGACTGGCTTTTATATGATACATCTTTTCTGTTAATAACCTGTGTGTACATTTATGTGAGAAGGTACATAACACATAATGGAGAAAGAAAACCTGTCAAATGCAACTTCTCTCTTTAACAGGTCAAAATGTATCCTGTTTACCATGAAGATTGATTTTCTTCATGTTGTTTAGGTATTACATTGGTTCCACTGTGCAAGCACTGGATGTGCAGCTATATATTCAAAATTTTGTACCCATTTACAAAGCAGTTTACTGTCCAAGTTCGAACTTAAGATGTGTGATTTTTGTCATCAGATATACTATTTTCTAGCCATTTTCTTACAGGCACAGACATTTCAGCAATAGCTTTTGCTAAAACCATCATCCTCATTAAACTTCTGAGTAATGTTTTTATAATTTTGTTGTTGTTGATGAATCATGGTAAAATTATACATTCAAGCCACCTGGTCAAAAACATTATATATACAAATCAGAAAGATACTATAATCAAGTGAAGATCTTCCTACTGCTAACTGTGTCATATGATAGCATTCACAGATTAATATGTAACCTTCATTTAGAATTTAAAGACATATGAAGTGGCTACTTTGGGTTTTAATCTGTGTATTTTAACATCATAAAAGCATTTATTAAAAAAAATGGGGAAATTAAGTCATCATATCCCCAAATAAAAATGTGGTTTTAGTATCATAGACTGACCTTTCAACAGAGCTAAGCTAGCTTTGGCAGTGTTGTGTTAAATACGTCTTATACCACTTTTGGGGACTCTGAAGTGAAATTTTGTGTCTTAGTAAACCCCAATAATTTTCACTTCCTTGAATTCCAGCTTTAGCATCAATCCTTGTAAAAGTGTGAACAGGAAAGAACTGTAGTCAAGAGCAAACAACTTTTTCTGTGTGTATGTTCCTAATACTGAACACCTTTACTAATCGTACTATAGATTGAAATAAGTTCCACACTTTGGAATTATTTAGTGTACTAGACTCGTCTCTCTGATTGTACTGTCCTATAGAGTAAGAATATGACTTGCTCGGCAGTGGATGATTAAACCTGAAATATTTCTGAAGTATAAAAATTGACTGGCTATTATCTGAAGTTTCTCTGAGTACTACCTAAGAAAACTCTTGTTATAGCAAGAGAGATTTGATCTTGGTGCATTTTTGAGAAAATGATACAAGAAAGGAGTCTGTAGGATTGTATAACCGAAAAGTTCTGAAAACTGTGTCCTCAGTTACAGAATAAGAGAGAAATCGACAAAATGCCTGTACATCAGAAAAGAACATTCACATAAATGAGACATAGGTAATAGGAAATTATGAGCCATACATATATGCTTGATAATACAGATCTAAAAAAAAACCAAAAGAGAAACTGTAAAGTCTATTTTAAGTAAAGTTATTGACATAATAGAACTATCAAAAACTTTGGCCTTCAGTGAGTACTCATTTCAAATTGTACTTACAGTTACAATGGCAAAAGTCTTTCCAGTAGAGTGACGCGCTGTATTAAAGATTTAACTTAACCAGAAAAATAAGCTCATTCTATGCACTGAAAATCAGTCATAGAAATAAGTAGAAACCCATGCTATTCAGATTAAATTGTTAGACATATGGTAAGGATGGTTATGGGATCTGTGATGAACAGGGGAAGATCAGAATATAATAATATAACATAACAACATAACACAATATTATAGTAATATAATATGATATGTTATATTATAATGAACATTACTTTGTTATAAACTGGGTGGCATCTCACTGGCATGAAGGTTCAAACTTTTAAATACCAGAAGCATTTGGATTTGTTTCTTTTTAAATGTTTTAGAGCACTCAGGCATTGGCTCTTCCTTGACTTTGTCTTGAAAAATGCAGAAAATGCTTGGATATGTAGGATTTCACAGAATTACAGAATGGTAGGGGTTGGAAGGGACCTGTAGAGATCATCTACTCCTACCTCCTGCTAAAGAAGGTTCACTCTGATCAGGTTGCACAGGAACATGTCCAGGTGGGTTTGAAAACCTCCAGAGGAGACTCCACAACCCACCTGGGTAGCCTGTGCCAGAGCACCCTCACAGTAAAGAAGTTTTCCCTTGTATTTAAATGGAACTTTCTGTGTTCCAGCTTATGTCCATTATCCCTTGGCCTGCAACAGATCGCTACAGAAAAAAAGACTCACCCCATCCTCTTGACACTCAACTTCTGGGTATTTATAAGCATTGACAAGGTCCCCTTTCAGTCTCCGCTTCTCCAGGATAAATAGACCCAGGTCTCACAGCCTTTCATCATAAGAGTGGTTGTCCTTATAGTAGCTATTACTACTTTTATTTTTAAATGCTTATTTTCTATTTTTATTTTAAAAGAACTGAAAAAATAAATTCTTAAAAGAAAATAACAAGAGCAGTTTAAGAGCAGAGACATTTCATAGTGATAGAGAAATTGCTTAAATGCAAAGATACAAAAGTCTAAGAGCAAATTTACCTTTAGTCACAACAATCCAGAAAGTTTAAAAGCTCCTCACAGTTTACCTGAGCACAGATAAAGAGCAAAGTAGAGATGATTATAAGTAAAAGATGCTAAGAAAGTGAAAATTGTATCAAAATGAAGAATTCTTAGAAAAGTATAAGTTATAGCAAATGACATTTAAAATTTTAAGACAATTTTTTTTCAGTCTATAGGGGCAATTAGATCACTAAGGCTCAATAGGAGCCCTTGGAGAATATAGTATCATAACAAAAAAGCTAAATTAATTAATTGCACTGTTGTCTACTACAAGATGAGTCAATGAGTATGAGTCAGAGGAAGTGTCTCAAATTGAAATGTCAGTAGAAGAGGTATAGAAATCAGTACAAGAGATATTAATTAATTGCTGGGATATTATAGTAGGCATCCCCAAGTTCTAAAGAAATTTGAATATGAAATTCGACAGATTTTTAATTGCAGTATATAATCTGTTTTGTCAAACAAATAGGTGATGGAAAATTAAACAAATTTTAGAAACAGACTTTGCTAATAGAATTATGTATTATCCTATTCTTAGTCATCAAAATCTGGTAGAAGCTAGAATAATGAAAAAGAAGGATTAGAAAACGCAAAGATAAATATATCAGAGATAAAGCAATACAATATTGCACTGAAAGTCCTGTCCCCCACTTCTCTTAAATTATTTGAAGAGTTTTTACTATGCATATGAATAGATTTGTGAGCCAATTGGTACGTGCTATGTGGATTCCTCGAGGACTGTAGGCATTACGCTCCTCCGAAAGCCTTAAAACATTATGCTATCATGCAACAGGAAAATTTGTATTCATTAAAATACAGGGAGGGAAGGATATGAATCAAAGTGAGGAAGCAGGAATCTCAAAAGGACCCTTTTTTTCCTGTTAATAAGAATACATTATGGACTTAGTGAAGTTTGTCATCCTCTATTTAGGATCTAGCTTTGAAAACCTCTGTTACTCATTTTATCTACATTGATGCTAGTGACAAATGTGACAAAAAGAATATTTATACTTGAATACTTCTCTGGATAGAAAGAAATACAGTTTTAAATGTAAATTTAGTGAAATCAAGTGCTGGAAGCAAAAGAACATTTTTTTTTCTACTGGATTAGTTGAGTTAGGATGGACTTTATGTGTATGCATGTGTATTCAAGTAAATCGAAGCTCAGTGTTTTTTGTAGAGCTTGCCTTGTGAGTCAAAGTCATAGACATAGACAGTGCTCTGAAATAATGGCAATGCTAAAGATTCAAAAAAGTTACATAAAAGAAAGGAGTCTTGGATTGAAAGAAGCTACATGGGCATGAATGGAAGTTAACTTGGAGGTAAAAAAGAATATTTTAGAAAATAGATTATATAATTTTCCTAAAGTTTGACATGGATATCAATGCTCTCCCAAGATAGTATTGTTCATTTTAATTCCTTAGAGGCTCTGTGGAAAGTGTTTCCACAAAAGTAATATACTGTTTATTTCCAAAGGAATGAGTTACCTATTAAGCTTAAGCTATACACAGTGACAGTCTTAATGTAGGTTTCAAGGAGGGAAAAACAAAAATATATTTTGAAAGACCTGGAAACAGATGTGGAGAAACATGTGTATTCTGAAATATATAGATCAGAAATGTAACTGAGTATTGCTCAGTTTGAGGACAACTGCAACTATTATTGTCAAAATATATTTTGCTGCATTTTTAAAAATTTGTATCTCTATGCTCTGTCTGATTTTGAAATCAGCATGTGAAAACTCTTAGCTATTATTTTCTCTGGTAGGCTTATTTTCTATTATTCTGGTGGGATTATTTTCTATCAGTAGGCTCTGCATCTTCTTGCTCCAGCTCAGGAAGAGACACCAAGTGACTTATTAAAATAATATCCTGAGGAATGCAGAAGTTCTCTGCTTTGAAAAAAAGACAGTTGGATGTAAAAATCAAAAGATAATAATTGAAACAGATACTAAGGGAAGACAATTTATTTAAAATTATCCAAAATTATTTAAATATGAAATAGTGTTTTCACAACAGAGGACCTGACTTTTTCTTCAAATGAGTAACACTGGAAAGGAACATGTTTAGACAGTCTATTCTCACCCTTATTAAAGTAGAGGCACCTAGATCAGGTTGCTCTAGATGTTGTCCAGGCAGGTTTTGAAAGTCTCCAAGCAAGGGACTCCACAGCACCTCTGAACAACCTGTACTAGTGTTTGACTACTCTTACAGAATCATAGAATCATGGAATCATAGAATCATAGAATGGTAGGGGTTGGAAAGGACTTTTAGAGATCATCTGGTCCAATCCCCCTGCAGAAGCAGGTTCACCTAGACCAGGTCGCATAGGAACATGTCCGGGCAGGTCTTGAAGACCTCCAAGGAAGGAGACTCCACAACCCCTCTGGGCAGCTCTTCTTACAAGTGTTTAAATGGAGTTTTCTGTATCTTAATTTGTACTCATTGCCTTTTGTCCTGCCAGTGGAGTCCCTGGCTCCATCTTCTTTATCCCCTGCCCATCAAGTAATTACACAGGTGGTAAAGATCCCTCTGAGCCTTCTCTTCTACAGAGTAAACAGACACGTATCTCTGCCTCTCCACACATGTCACAGGCTTCAATCACTTAATCATCTTTCTGGCCCTTTCTGGACTTTCTCCCCTATGTCCATTTTCATCTGGTTTGTATATCCTGTGGAATAATAATGACACCCCTTGTAGTTAAGTGTTAGTTTATTTGCAGATCTTAAAGATTAAATTTCTGTCTCTAGTCTTAGGTGACTTTAAGGGTTTGATTTTCTTCTTGAACGTACTCACCATGGGCATAATGATTCCTGTTGAACAAATTCTTTCAAAGATCACTGTAGTTGTACTTGGAAGCATTTTACTATGATGCTTTTTCTGATGATATAATGTATTTTTAATGATGTGACAGTTGTCCAAAAATTGGTGGAATGATAAAGAGGAAGACAATCATATGAAGCAATAAGGATGACATCTTTCACTGGGCTGTAACATTTGCTCTTGTGACTTTTTTCTTTTTATTTAATAATTTCTGAAAGAGAGCTATGGTGAAAAGGCAAAGATAAATGATACGAATTTGTTAAGGTAAGTGCACAGAGCACTGGATTTCCCATCAGAACTCAGTTGTGTTTTGTGTTATGACACACAGTGTTTAAATTAAATTACACTTTCAGGAATGGAAGCATATTCAACTTTTAAATGTATATATGTATTTTTGGCTCTAATCTCATAAAGAGTTGGAGGTAGGTACATCATTATGGTTATACTGACTGGTTTTGAAGTACCACTGACTTGATTTAATTTTATGAGTTTGCAAGGATTCATTTGTTTGTATAACTTTGTTAGGCTGGTCAGTTATTTTAAATGCCATTCAATAACTTTATGTTTCATAGCACAAAAACTGCTGTAAATACTGATTTTCTATGTCTTTCCAGTGGTACATGATAAGCATTGTACACATCTATAATCGATGGAGAAACAGTGAAATACGATGTTATGTGAATGGTCAGCTGGTATCTTATGGTGACATGGCCTGGCATGTGAACACAAATGATGTAAGACTTTTTTTTTTCCCTTGCAGCTTTTCATTTTAAAGTAAATAAAAAATGAAAAAAAAAAAGTACTGTATTTGTTTTCTTCAGATCTTTGCAAATTTTACATAGTTTTTAACTTTTTCCTTTAATCTATCTTCTTTATTTATGTACTTAATAAAATGTAGTGTTATCGATTTAATATATTAATATTTTTTTAGAATATTAAGGAGCTTAAAATTTTTTTGCATGGGTATTTTAATTCAATTTTCAGGTATTTTCCTTAGATATATTGTTATATCTAATATTTTTAATATGTGATTCTCTATAGAAGACATTGGTAACGATGCATTAATACTTAGCATTTGCCATAGGAAAATGTGATAGAGTTACAGATATTACAGATTTAGCTTCAGTAAAGTCCATAGAAAAATGGATTCATTCTGTCAAATGACTATGCATACTGCCAAGGTATCTAAAAGTACTCATTTTTGCATCATATTATTTGGTGTTTTATTCAAGAGGAGGTATTTGATAATGGTTAAAAGATTTTTAGGCTTTTTGTGTTATGAAAAATTTAATTTTAAGTAGGTCTTCTAATTAGAGTAGAGCTAAGTAGCCTGAACTATGAACAGTCATATTATTATAAGCATTGTATAACTATAGTAAGATTTCATTTTCTTCGATGCAGAGTTTATTGTCTTAAACCAACGGGACAGACAACAGAGAGAAAAAAAAAGAAAAAGCTAGATGGATGAATATTTAATGGATATTGTTAGCAATACAAATTAACTGCTACAAAATTTCATTGTTGAAATAATGAGCAATTTTCTTGGGTAGTAAACTTTTACAGAGAGATGTCCTCCCTTATTACTATCCAAACCAATTAAAAGATACAGAGAGACAAACATTTGCATGGCATTAGCCAGCGCAGAGCAAAGACAGTTATCTCGCATCTAGTTGTCCCGTAGTCAGAAACCAGTCATTTTTACCTGGAGAAGATTGCATGTATACCTGTAAATACACCTGTATCTATTTAGTTGGACTGAGTTCAAATTAACACTACGTTCTTATAGGAAATGCATCCATTTTAGTATTTTTAATATTTAAATTGTTTTGATGAAATCTGTTTCAGACTTTTTTGTTGTTGTTATTTTGCTCTATTTTTGTAACTTTGTTATGGAAGGTTTGAGAGTGTACACCTAATGATGCAGAAAATAGACACTATTTCTGGCCTAAAGTTTTGGAGAGTGGAGGCAAACAATATTACTCTTTTTGCTTTGCCTTCAGCTAAAGCTATGTCAGACTTTCAGAGGTGCTTGATTTATCAGCTTACTACACTTTCGTTATTTCTTACTTATAATTCTCAGTTGTTTCTGATTGCCTGTATAGGATAATGAAGCTCTTTTATACTTGAAGAAATTAACTGTCTTTTGCTAGACTCTAGAGGCAAAGTTGGATTTGAAAGGGAGAGTTTAAATATTACATTTTAATTAAAGTAGGAAGACTCTGCTTGCCAAAGGTTCTGATCATCATTCTTTGTTTTCTTGGTAGCAATTCTACTTGCAAGAAAAGGCAAGCTTTTCAGTTTTTACCAAGCATGGTTTCTCCTTGACAATATAAACATGTTTGTGATAGATGAGAATGTGATGATTGAAAAGCCAGCTGAGGTCTCAGAAGATCTCAGCTGAGTTACCAGTTATATGGTGTGGGGATCTGTAATCCCTAATGATAAGTGGTTAGCAGGAAAAGTTGCTCCTTCTGTTCGTATTTTCTTCACAGTATTCCTTGCTACTTTCTCATGTAATAGGAGTATAATATTTTCCTAAAGTGGAACTGATCTACCGAGCTTTAAGATGTTTTAATATGTTTTTAAGTTTCTACTTTGTTGTTATTTTACTACTTCTGCTGGAGAATAGCATAAGTTATGAAAGATAATATTTATCATTAGCTCTATATTTTTTAATAACAAAAATCCATTATATCAGAAGTAGCAAACAATAAAAAGTAGGAGAAATTCAGGAAATATGTATGAATACAAATGTAATAAAAGCATAAAAAACAGGAGAGTGCATACATAGGCACCTTAGCAGTGCTATACATTAACTAGGAAGAGAAGCTCTTCTTTTAAATGTATTGGAACTTTCTTTTTTCATATGAAGGTTGAATTGTGAAAAGTATTCCCTTGAAAAGTCTTGAGCAATCATCCAGTTTAGTTATTAACTTCTACCTTCATACCCTTCCACTTGGATGTAACTTTAGTCTCCTGTAAGATGACAAGAAAATACCTTACCATAATACCTTTGGTGAAAAAGAAAAAAAAAATACTCAACTCAGGCAATCGTTTTTCTTTCTTTATGTCATATATTGTGCATAATGTGGATAATATAGATAGATTTAACACTGTAGACTGCAAAAAAAAGGGAAAACTGGGAAAGGGGCAGGAATTGCATATCTTTGACTTTCTCTTTTCAGTCTTTTCTCATATAAGAAGATTGTAAGATAATTGAGATGTAGTGTTTGAACGCCAAATATAATGGAATTAAGATTTTTCATTTGCTCATTGTGTCAAAGCTACCACTGAACAAAGTGCATTATGATTGTATTTTTAGATTAATAAAACATTAATTGGATTTACATTATTGAGTTTCAGATAGAGGGACTGAGTTTGCAGTTTTTTTAAGCATAGGTTTAGTCTCGGTAGAGACTGTGGTTTGTTTTGTTTTTTTTCCAAATTGACCTTACATTGCAATTCTGTTATATTTGTATGACTTTAAAAAAAAAAAAATCTGACATTTAACTCCTGTATCTAAACAAGAAATGAAGAATACCTCGGTCTACAATTTTTATATGTACCCTGGAAGACATAGAAGTAAAAATGGAGATGATAAGAAGGGTGAAGTTTTTAAAAGATGGAATTTTTCTGTTTGTTTTTTTTCCATTATGTTTCTTCTCATTAATCCTTATTTATACATATTCATGAAGTCAGAGAAGAAAGTCAGTGAAACACCTGAGAAACATCTGGTAGGAAATAGCCTTCTCTCACAGAAAGGTGTTGGGATCATTAGCTCATCTGAAGTGCATCTATACCAATGCATGGAGTATGAGCAGCAAACAGAGGGAGCTTGAAGCCATGATGCAACAGGAAAGCTATGACATAGGTTGATGCCATTCACAGAACTTGGCATTTCCACTGTAGGATAAAACTTTTGAAGGATTTTAATCCAGTAGCACTTGGGCTGCATTGGAAAGGTTTATAAGCATCAAGGACAAAGTTATGTCCTTAAGTAATAAGGTCCATAAGTCCCAAGAGGTTTTTTTTTCATTAAAATGAGGATTTGAATCAAGGCACTAAATGAAGCAGATGCACCAGTCACCTCATCTTGGGATCATTAATGACATTCTACCAGAGATACACAGAAAACAAAACTTGGATCAGTTGGTGTCCATCGAGTTCAAAACGGTGGAAATGTAATATAGAGACCAAATTAGTTATGAGCAGTGGGTGCTAATTTTAAACAAACAAAAAAACCAAATAAATAAATTGAGTTTATGGATTATTTGGCCTCTGGAACAGAAATTAATAAAAATTACCAGAAGATCATTAGCTATCCTGTTCAATTAAAAATAATGGAAACACCTAATCATAGAATCATAGAATGGTAGGGGTTGGAAGGGACCTCCTGAGATCATTTAGTCCAACCCCCCTGCACAAGCAGATTCACCTAGATCAGGTCACATAGGAACATGTCCAGGCAAGTCATGAAGACCTCCAAGGAAGGAGACTCTACAACCTGTTCCAGTGCATTATTATTTTCATGAAAAAAGAAGAATGTTTAGGGCAGCCTGTGCCAGGGCTCCCTCACCCTCACAGTAAAATAGTTTTGTCTTATATTTAAGTGGAACTTTTTGTGTTCCAGCTTCATCCCATTACCCCTTGTCCTGTTGCTAGATGCCATGGAAAAAAAAGGATGTCCCAACCTCCTCACACCCACCATTTAGATATTTGTAAATGTTAATAAGATCTCCTCTCAGTCTCCTCTTTTCTAGACTAAACAGCCCCAGTTGTTGAACAAGACTGGCCACAGGCCTCCAACTCGATTTTGTGCCATTGATCACCACCCTCTGGGCTCTGTCATTCAGCCAGCTCTCAGTCCACCTCACTGTCCACTCATCCAAGCCACACTATCTGAGCTTTCTGATGAGGATGTTGTGGGAGACAGTGTCAAAAGCCTTGCTGAAGTCAAGGTAGATGACATCTGCTGCTCTCCCCTCATCTAGGCAGCCGGTTATGCACTCATAGAAGGCTATCAGGTTGGTCAAACAGGATTTCCCCTTGGTGAAGCCATGTTGACTCCCACTGAGAACCATCTTTTCCTTCATATGTTTAGTGACTAAACATTCAGGATGAGTTGTTTCATCACCTTTCCAGGGATGGAGGTGAGACTGACCGGCCTGTAGTTTCCTGGGTCATCCTTCCTGCCCTTTTTGAAGAGTGGCATGACATTGGCCTTTCTCCAGTCCTCAGGCACCTCACCTGTCCTCCGTGATTGTTCAAAAATGATGGACAAAGTATGCCTTACAAAATGGATAGAAAGTTTCGTCATTAGATTTACTAGTAGTCAAAGTGGTCTCGTAGCCCATCTTTTGCTCTCTGCATGCTGGATAAGGATATTCTGAAACTTTAAGAAAAAAATGCAAGAATCATTTGATCAAAATAAGGATAAATCAGAGAGAAAATCCTTCATACCTCTTTACCTCACTTTGTTGAAAAGCTGAGTTATAAATCCTCCTAACTCTTTAGACAGAGTCCCCTTTGACTTGTTAATAGCTTATACACCTATATCAGTTGCTGTAACAGTTCACCATATTTGATTCCATTCTCTATATTGAGAAAACTTTTTCTTAGGGTAAAACTCAGCAGTTAAGTAAGAGGAAAAAGCAGACTTACTAATGCAGATTCTGCTGATTTGCTGATCCAGTGAGTCCTAATCCTTGTTTCCATTAAGTAAAGTACATGAGACTCAAGGCAGCTGAGAGAATAGCCTTGCAAAGATCCTTGTACTTTTTCTCTTCTCCTGCATCATCTTTGTTTTCTGTTTCCCAAGTTCTTTATTATAGACAGTTAAGTTCTAAACTTTGTTTCATTTGAAAGCCTTTTTTTTTTTTTTTCTTGGAAAAACTTCAGAACTTTAGAAATATCAGAAAATCAGAACTTAAAAAAATTAGAACTTAAAAAAAATGAGAATTTAACCTAATTCTTGCAAAATAAATTTAAATTGGGAGTGAAGAAGCCACAAAATCCCATTTTAAATTTGAAATAATAGGAAATGGACAAATGGAGAACTGCAGAGGGTCTTTGTGCAGAGGGATACTTGTTGCAAGAAGGAATGGAAATTACTCTTGTGACTGTGGAAGAAGACAAAAGGAGTTCAAGGTCAAACAAAATCAATACAGATTATGGTCACAGAGGAAGACTGTTCGCTGTTTGCAAAGTAGAAACTTTGTATTCTATTTTTTGTGCTAGAAATATTTAGCTCTGTTAGTACAACAATAAAAGAGGAATACATTTCAGCATGGTGTGTTCTCATGTGTTAGCAGTGGGAATTCTGATTATAATTACAAGGAACTTAAAGGCTTTCATATTTCCTAGAAGGCAATAGGGAAGATTATTTGGTACTTGAATGTACTGTTCTAATTTTCACTGTTGTATATTGAACAAATAATAAAAGCCAAATCCTAGCTGCCAGTCCTAACAACATTGTAATACTGACCTGTAAGACAATTAATACTAGGGTATTCAAAATGAAGTTGTTCATTACAGGGAAACAGGTACTGAAGAAATGAATGATTAATTTATTTTCCTTATTACAGTCTCTCTTTAATTTTTTACTTGAGTAGTTGTACCTGAATATTACTTCATTGTGTAGTTTGCATGACTAAACTTCATTAACATGGCTTCTTTCTGATACAGAGTTATGATAAATGTTTCCTTGGCTCTTCGGAGACTGCTGATGCTAATAGAGTGTTTTGTGGCCAGCTTGGAGCAGTATATGTATTCACTGAAGCACTCAACCCAGCACAGATTTTTGCAATACATCAGTTAGGACCTGGATATAAGGTAATAATGGATCTTTAAAAGCATAAAACATGAAAAATAAAATAATTAATAGATATAATTGAAATATATGTATGCATGTAAATATTCATCTTAGGGTCATGTAGAGCTATGTGATCTGTTTTCAGCAAAAAAAAGATTTCTTCAGGTATCCTAACTAACCTTAATTTCCACCAGCTTTTTGAAAGATGCAAGTTCTTTCTAGTTGAAACATGTTTATATTTGAAATCCATGGATTTTACTCTAACCTGTCTGTAGCCCATTTTGGATTTTATGTACTAAATATCAGGAGAATTTTTTTCTCTTTCATTTGTGTTTAAAACCTGAGTTAAGGCAGGTTAACATTTGCGGCATAATAAACCAATTCTGTTCAAATGCATGTTTTCAAACAGTTCAAACTTTCTGAAGTTAAGCTTTTTACTCATGCTTTGCCTCACACCTGTAGCTTCTTTCTAATTTTTTACAATGTCAATGAGATTAAATTTAATGCTTTTGGGATATTGCTCTTTAGTATATTGTGGTTTTAGGTTTAGATTGTGTTCCCAGCACAGTTAATGCCTCCTTCCTCTCCAGTTCTCTTCCTCATCTGAGAATCTGAAAGTATGTTTACTAGTATCAGTTAAAAAGAACAGGTTCCTAGAGTAGGACCCTAGAATTAACACAATTTATTTCTTTAATTTCTTCATTAAAAAAAAAAAAAATCAGAACCATATAGAACCCTTTTTTCTCACCTTCTTCCAACCCAAGATCTACCTACAGTCAAAGAAAAAAACTACATCCTGTAATTTGGAGATCTCAGGTCACTTGATTGTGACTTTCACTCATAGCTTGCCTTTTTGATGTCTTGGTTAAGTTTATTTCTGTAAATTCTTTCAGATTCTGTGTGAGTGCAAAGATCTATCAGTTCAGAACACTTCAGTGTGGTATTTTGTAGTCCAAAGGAGCCTCAATTGACAGATAGCTTGAGTTGATGTACGTTAGAAATCACATTCTTGCTGTTACCTAACTTTCTGATGCAAACTGGCATTTCAGAATCATTTCTTAAGTAGTTCATTACGTGTCCTCCTGTTCATTCTAATTGTTGGTACTGTTAGCCAACGGGGAGAATGGACTGTCCACCTTTTCCAAAAGAGCAACTGTTCTAGATGCATTGTGAACTCCACTTTTGCCAAAGCTTTTCTCCCAAAGGAGGATTATTCAAAATCCTTGAGAATTTTTGGAGAAGGTCTTCAAACAGCTGTTTTTACTTTCCTATATCCGTCTGTGGTAATTTCTTTGGCTTACAGTTCTTACTTGAGCCTACTGTATGCCAGGACTGTAATTCTTTAGGGAAAATAACTGTCCTTTATTTAATGCTCTACCTGCATTGTTCATGACAAGAAGCTATAATTTTGCCTCTCATTCATCTACCTTCACAGTCACTCATGTCAGTGGTCTACAATGAGAGACAATAAGATCTCTGGAATACAGAGAAATCTGCGTATTCTACCAACATACCAGAGTTCAGGACAATGCGTAGGCACATATCTATGAATGTATGTAGTACGTAATGTTGTAAATGGCACCAAAGCCATAAAGTTCAGGAAAAAGCAGATCTTAACCTACAAAGAAAAGTGAATCTGTTGCACCTTTTCTCACCGCTGTTCTGTGATACAGGTAGGAACAATAGATTTTAGGATTAACTAGAGAAGTCATAAAAAAGCCCTTAATTTATTTTTATAAAAAGAAAGAATATAAGCTGTCCATAATAATAACCTTATAAACATTAATATAATATAAACTTCATTTAATTGTAATGTAATATTAGTATAAATATATGTAACTTTTATAGTATTTATTGCACATTACATCCTTATTACAGAGTACTGTAACACAGAAAGAATTCATGATACTTCCATGCTGATCATGATCAACATGTCCTTCTGAATGCATTTAGTTGTAACCAGCATGCCTTATATAAAAAAATATGTATTAGGCAAATGGATAGTTTACTTTGAAGTATTAAATTTTCAGTTGTAGTCAAAGGCCTGTTTTTTTTAAAGAAAAAAAAGGTTATATTGATTGTGTGACAAACAATATTGAAAAGCTCCCACACTTATAAATTACTGCATAGAAATGATCAAAACTTTAAGAGGGGAAGAGAGTAAAATATACTGGCAGTAGAAGTAGATGATTGGCCTCTTCCCCTTTAAATGTCCTCAGATTCATCCACTATCTTGACATTTAAAATTATATTTAGTATAAACATATTAGAAATCAGTGTTTGCATTCCAAAGTTTCATCTGTAGTAAAGCATGCTCATTTTGAGTCTTGCAGTTGCTAAACAGGACTTTTACCTACTGTGCTGACACTTTCAGTTCCTAGAGGTTGCAGAATGAAAAAGGAAATGAGAGCAGCATCCTTGCTCTTACTGTGCTTTTACTGCTACCCGTCATTGTTCCCACGCAGCAATGAAAAGAGAGAAGTACATCTCAGCTGGGATCCTGAAGGACTGATAAAAACAGAATAAAGGGGCAAGGAAGGTAGTGTGAGAGGAGAAGATACATCTGATACCAGTTTTTGGTGTTGTTTATAAAGGGATGGATCAACAAAGCTCTGTCCTTACAGCCCTGTCAACTCTGTTTTACTCTTCTGAACCCTACAATATGCATTTCAAAACAAGTTTCTAGATTATTCTGTATACTGCCGCATCTGAATTTTCTCTTAATCAATACTGCAGTATCAATCATTTTGTTTGAGGCTGGAGTAAAAATGCATTCATACATACAAATACAGGCACACTCAAAAACCTCTTGAAAATTCAGGTTTGCCTAAGCCAATTGTATAGTACAAGAAAATATTCTGTGCATAATCCCTGAATCTACAGTAGCAAATGATAAATCAAAAAGTAGCACTCTTGCTGCTAAAGGAAAAGGGAGAGCTACTGGTGTTTAAGTAGTGGTCCTGATCAAGCATAGCTATTTTCACTGGAGAATATACAGTGGTGGAGTAATTCTCAGCTCTCTGTTCCCTCTCCCATTCATGTAGGAGCAACAACCATCCTTTATAGTCTGTGGATCCTGTGTATATTTTTACCATATATAGAATGTGTTAAATCTAAGACTCTTTTTTTCCTGTCTTTATGCCCTCACATAACTTGTACCAAAGCTCAAAGTTGCACTCCTTCAGTGACCAGTAACTAGCCATCTGTGATTTGAGCTTATATGCTTGTCAGCCTCTGCTATCCTCCTGTGGTTGTATTTTCTGAAGTCCTCAGTACAGTATGCATCTACTGAATTACTTTTTTTGTCCTTTAGTTCAATATTAGTAGTAAAAGAGTGTTATATATCAGAATTTGTAGCCTCTCTTTCCATTCTGTTTTAATAATCTTTTGGATAGGAGACTAGTATTTCCAATTTTTATAGAATTATAGAATCATTTTTGTTGGAAAGGCCTTTAAGGTCATGGAGTCCAACCACTAACCTCATACTGCCAATCCCATCAATAAACTAAACTATATCTGTCAGCAACTCATTTATGCATCTTTTAATATCCCCAGGATTGGTGACTCCACTGCCTCCCAGGGCAGCCTATTCCAATGTTTTAACAATCCTTTGAGTGAAGAAGTTTTTCCTTATCTTTTGTTAAGCTTGATGGCACAATATCCCTTTAATTCTTTTTTTTTTTCTCAAAAAAATGTGAGACACTACTATAGTGATTCATAATATATTTGTGCCTGACTTTCAATAGTGATCTCTGATACATTCTTGAGGCATAGTAGACACTGATAACTAGGAGTTAGCTTAAATTTGCAAAATAGCTTAAATGGCAAAATTTGTTTATAAAACTGATTTTAATTTAAGCAGTACAGAAGCTTTTGAATTTTCATGGTAGTGAAATGATACAAAATTTGAGTTGAAAACTTTCGACATATTTAAAATGGCAACCTTATGAAAAACTGCATAGAGGTAAAACATTCTAAGCTTTGGTATCTGACAAAGCATAAAGACATGAAAAATTTTCCAGTTAAGAAGTGTTTTCATGAGGTAAAACATCAAAATATAGTACATGCACAATGCAGATATCATTGGAAATTAGTGAAATCACTAAATTATTTCTGTCTCTGCAGAAAGTGCACAGAAATTTATCTGCAGAGTTAAAAATTTCTCTTGGGAGAAATACATCATCACCTTCCTCAGGACAAATTGTTAATCTGTAGCAGTAGTATCCTGATAAGTGAGATGAAGCCAGACATATCAGCAGTGAGCTATCTCTTAAGCTTTAAGCATGATGCTCATTCTTTAGTTTTTTCTACTTCAGTAAGTAGTGTTACAGAGTGAGAACACATTCTAGATGAAAATGTTTGCTGCTGAGGGCTGAATACCCACAGTGCACATATTTTGATGGTTTTACTTCAGATTGATTGTAGTCTGATCTTTTGCACTGATTGACTACCATCAGTTGGAGGACATATGAGTGTAATCCAAACAGAAGTCTCTCATTCTGAACAGCTTTGCAATATGAACAGAGAAATAAGTGGGAGTCACTGTCAGTTTTGTTGCAAAATGGACCCCTTACCCAAATACAAATCATAGAATGGTTGAGGTTGTTGGAAGATCCACTGCCTCTGCTCAAGCAGGGCCATCTAGAGCCAATTACCCAGGACCATGTCCAGATAGCTTTTGAATATCTCCTAAGATGGAGACTCTACCACCTCGGTAGGTGCCATCACAGAGAAAAAGTATTTCCTGATGTTCATAGGAAATCTTCTGTGTTTTGGTTTGTGGCCATTGATTCATATCCTGTCACTGGGCACCAGTGAGAGGTGCCTGACTGCATCTTCTTTGAACCTTCCCTTCACATATTTATAGACACTGATGAGTTTTTTTCCAAGGTCTCTTTTCTGCAGGCTGAGCAGTCTCATTCTCTTGGCCTTTCCTCAGAAGAGACATGCTCCAGTCACATCTGCGACCTGATCTAGGTGGACCTGCTTCTGCAGGGACGTTGGACTAAATGATCTCTAAATGTCCCTTCGAACCTTACCATTCTGTGAATCTATGATTTTAGTGGTCCTTCATTCAACTCATTCCAATAAGTCCATGTCTCTCTTATACTGGATACTCCAGAACTCCAAGTGTGACCTCATCAGTGCTAAGTAGAGGGGAAGGATCACCTTCTTCCACCTGCTCGCAGCACTCCTGCTAATGCAGCTAACAATAACGTTATCTTTGGCCAAATGTAGATCGAGCCACTGACTTCCCATTACTTTTACCATTCCTACTTTCATTCTCTGTTATCATACCTACATCTCATACATTTTCAGCATGGCATCACTGCCTCTCTTCTGCTTGACATCACCAAGCATGGGACAGGGCTAACTGACAGATCTGGTCCAAGGCTTCTCCAGCAGCTGCCGTCAGGTGCCCAGCCTATTCAGTTTGCATCATTCTTACAACCTAGATACAAATGACTGCTTGTCAACCCCTAGCATTCTATGATTCTATGAAAAGACCTTATATTGCCATGTGTCAGTCACTTAAGCAGATGTGCTTTCCCATCATTTCACTGTAGGAAAGAGAATTTTGTCGGGGTTTTCCAGCAGCCTTGAGAACTCTGCAAAAGCTGGATAGATTTTATGGATTTACATAACTGGTGTGAACTTGCAGTTTGTTTAGAAAGAGCAGCTGAGAGCCTATAAATTGCCTAATTATTCTAACCTAGGTAACCCAAACTCTGGTGACAATATTTTCAATAGTTTCATCATATAGGATTTCTTATTGTGTGGGAGGAGGAAGGGAAATAATTATTAGGACCAAAGAAATAAAGAGAATTGTCATGGCTATATGCAGTGAAAACAAGCAAAATGATTCATAAATAACCTCAGCAATATATGATTTTAAACTGAGTAAATATGTTGGAAATATATATATTTTACATTAAATAAATAGTGGTGATTTCTATCAAATATGCTTCATTTGTATCAGTACAACTCTGTGTGTTACTACTTGTTGTCTTGCTGTCACTGTCAAATGATTGTTACATGCTAAAGTAGTTATGTGCCAAGTAAATCTGACAACTCTTTGCAGAAAGGCAAAAATCTATCTTCTTGTACTTAATTGATTTGTCAGTGTTGCCATAAAACATAGCTATAAATCAGATTTGAATCATAGTATATTTAACAGAAATTTTCAGTCTTCCTTTCTAAAAGCTTCAGTTTGAGAATCATTACTTTGAAATATGGCATTTACAATTTTATTTGGATTTTTTTTTTTTTTAGTGTAAGTAGGTTGTTTATATGTACTCCTGACTGTTAATTGAGCATGGGCTTTAATGAAGTTTAAAAATAACTGTTCCTTTAATCAAAATCTCAAGGGATTTGGTATTCTAATTTTGAATGAGTTTATATAAACTAAAACACAAGGTATTTAATTTGCTTGTTATTTTCAAATTGTATGCTCAATTTTTACATATTTATAGCTGTTCAATGTGGTACTTTTCTTCCAGGTAGTTACTTCTGAAACTTGTTAACACTTAAGCTGAAAGAAGAGAGGAAATATAAAATACCATAAAATACCAAATGTTATATTGACATGTTGATGTAGAGAACAGTATATAAATAAAAAAGGTCTCATTATTCAGTAGCATGAAACTAACGGAAAATTACATTTTAGCAGTTTTGTATTCCCTCTCAAGTCTAATGTATATTCTGCACATTTTTTGGCAAATGCTTTGTCTAAAATATTTACTTTTTTAAACCTGTGTTTTCTTCTCTTTTAAGAGCACATTCAAATTTAAATCTGAGAGTGACATTCACCTGGCTGAGCACCATAAACAAGTGCTATATGATGGGAAACTTGCAAGTAGTATTGCTTTTACTTACAATGCGAAGGCCACTGATGCTCAGCTATGCCTTGAATCCTCACCAAAGGAAAATCCTTCCATTTTTGTGCACTCCCCACATGCTCTTATGCTTCAGGTTTGTGCTACTAAACTGATGTTCTGTGATTGTTGTTAGCTCAGTATCATTTGGATAATCAGAAGATTGATATGCTAGTGTATAAGGAGATTGTTACTTTGTATTGTTTCAGCTATTAATATAGGTTGTCACTTGAAGTGTTCTTTCTTTGCTCAGTTTCTAGAGAAAAAACGTTAGAGTTGAAAAAAATAATATATTTTTAAAATTATTTTATTTTATTTCTATTATATTTAATTGAGAAATAAATATTTCTTCATACAGTACAGCAGCTTCCCATGAAACTGGCAATTTTCTGTTTGATTTTCACCTTTAAATATAGTGCTTATAATTGAAACCTAAGTAATGAAACTAAGTCAAACCAAGCCTGATTTAGTTTGCACTTAGCTCAGTGATGATGTTTCCAAGTTACATTTGTAACTGTCCTTTAAAATGGAGATTAACTGATATTTTCTTTCTTTTTGTTTGTTTATTTTATTAATTCAGGATGTGAAAGCTATCGTAACCCACTCCATTCACAGTGCAATTCATTCCATTGGAGGGATTCAAGTTCTTTTTCCTCTTTTTGCCCAGTTAGACAATCGACAGCTACATGACAGTCAGGTGGAAACAACAGTTTGGTAAGCTTCTTTCAAGCAAGATAAAAACTAATTTAAGCTAAAAATATTTCAAATTTTATAGGGGGAATGTTTGATGTGTTTTCTTTTGTAAATGCCATGACCTACATTTTATCCTTATTTCTTTGAAAAAAAACCCACCTTTTTTTTAAGTAGTTTACTGTAGAGATGTGTAAATTTTATTTATCTGATGAGATTCCAGATGGAACCGGCAGAAAATTGATTGGATTAAGTAGTGAATTCAAATAATTTTATAGTTTTTAGGGTTAGTTTTCTGATAGTTCTCACAACTTCTACAAGAAACAAATGTGCTTTTACTCAATAGTGCATTGCTGTACCTTCTTAAAGTCTGTGTCATTTGAATTAGTATTTAATAATATTAAAAATTAATGAAAAATATCTCCCTACATAGTAATATATGGTCATAGAGCTATGAACAGTTGTTTTTCGGCCATATTACACTTAGAACAATGATTAGGGACATAGAGAAAAGTTTTAAACAGGGACACATGTAATCTAATACTGCGGATGTTAAAAAGCCTACAGAGAAATTAGGTGAATGCTTCTGTGTGTACCTTGCAAAAGACTGCTTAGGAATCTATCAGTACCTACACTGACTTGTTAACACTAGCTCAGTTCTTGTTATTTTTGCAAGGAAGGTCTCTTGCCACCTGCTTGTCAGACATGCACCTATTTTAGATATCCAAAGATATCCAAATTTAGTCAAGACAAAGTCTGGGGCTGAAACCTTTGGAAAGAACTGGTAAGATTTTTCTCTGTAGTAAGATACGTACTAAAACCTACTAAATGGTGTTAAGGGTACCATAAGCTGAGTCTTGCATTTCAATAAATTTGTAAAATTCAGAGAACATTACTTCTTTTCCTGCTTAGAATATTCTGCTGTTAATTATTCTGAATATTTCCTATTGGAGTAGATAGTTCAGCTATAAATTAGTTTACTGAAAGATAAATAATACTAACATGGCCAACAATTTTGAAAAATATAACTGAACGTGGTATGTTGGTGTAATTTCTCATGCAAGATCTTAATTTAAGAAATTAATCAATTTGAAGTTAGTCAGCTGGTTTCTCCTTTGGTAACTCAAATGTGTAGCTAAGATGGCTGCTGGTTTTTATTTTTTTCTGTAGTCTGACAAGTTAGTTTAATAATGGGAATATTTTAGTACAATGTTAGAAGTAATACCACAGTCTTAAAAATAACGAGTTCTGCTTCCAAGCAGTTTAGTGGTGCGAATTATTTCGTTCAGTGATGCAGACAGGAAAGCTGGTTGTATATTGACTCATGCGGGATATTTGCTTTTTTGTAGTCTGATTTCCAATGTGTTCTTTGCATTGAAGTATTGTGAAGTAAGTGGAATACAAAGAACAACACTTTTTTTGAAATCAGTTTGGGGAAAAAAATTCCTGTAGGTTTTCATTTACTGACATGGCAGTAGGAAAAAATGTTTTGTTGCAATTTCAAGAAGATTATGTGTTTATGTGCCCATACACATACACGTGACTAAAACATATGTTATATTCATTAATGAGCAGGGTCTATGATAAATGGTAAATCAGTAACTGGATTGTTCAAAAACAGAGGGCTGATAAAATGTAAGTCAAGATCTCAAGTGTGTGGTCTTTCTAGGGAGTGATAACGTTCGTAAAGTTCAATTTAAAATGTACTGAACGTTTCTGGAGTTACTTGAACTGAAAGTAGGCAAAAAGGTTGTTCTTGAATAAATCAATGCATTTCTTCTATAATTAGATTATATTCTAAAAAGAAACCTGTAATTCACTATGGGATATGATTGTAAAAATGCACAACACAAGACACAAAACTAAATAAAGAACATTTTCAAAATATTTTTGAGCAAATGAGTGCTTGATGAAGTGTTACTTGAATGCTTATTAACAGGGTTTTGGTGAATGTGCATTATTTTCCTTAATAGGATATAGGTATTGAGGGGAAAAAAATAATAGTTTAAGTGAACAAGGAAGTAGGCAAATGAAGAAAACAAGACTATGTTTAAGATTCATTTCTGGAGTGAAATAAAGAACAAATATACTTACGGAATCCGTCTTTCCCTTTGCTCTCTAGACTGTTCCCTCTTTATTTGTTCCATTCTGAAATGCAGTTGATAAATTGTATCTGATAATTGTTTATACCTTCCTTACCTATGAAAATGTATCTACAACAGCAACAGAGGGTTGCATCACTTCTTTCCGAAAAGTAGCTGACATTCAGCCATTAGAACTTAAGTATTTTTATAAGCAGATCGTCTCTATGACACTTAGCCAAAAAAAATTTTTATAAAGGTCCAGATTTAGCATGATGACAGTAGACTGCTATGTTTTGAAAAAGCTTACTATGGCTGTAGAATTTCTTTCTCTCTGGTGGATAATTGAGGAAACTCAGAAGGTTTCCTTTGAATAGATATGCTGGCTTTTGTCCTAATGTGTTCTTGAGAAGTAGGAGGTATAAATAGCTTGATACCCCAGTGTAAGTGTCCTTTTCTGAATCCTTCTCACCTTCTTCTCTCCTGCAAATACCAAATTCTGTAATAAATTCCAGGTTCTCAATTATTTGTTTGGTTATTTTTTTTAACATTAGAAGGGATTTGTTAACAGGACTATGAGGGAAAATCTTGCTTTTTAATTGTTTTGATCCACTTACAATTTTTATCTTTTCTAAATTAGTAGATTCATTGTAAACAAAATTTAAATTATAAAGTAGGGCAATATTAATATAGCAACATCGTGGTTTAATAGCATTATTTGTAAATGTTCTGGGTTCTTGTAATGTATATATCGTATATATAATGTATATGGGCATATCCCCATGTGCCTTATCTACATCTGTCATGAGACTAAGTATTGAAATAACCTGCAATTCTGATTTGAAGCATTGTGTAGATTCTTGTCCTCTCATACACTAAAATTAAAAGGATGGAAACTGTTCATACCCATTTTCTTAGATTAAGTGATGCACCTGCTATTCAGGAGAGTGGTCCCTCAACTTGAATACCATGACTGCTACTTATCATCTTGCTCTCCAGTACTCTGGTTAAAATAGAAAAGGTAGCACTTTAAGTTAATAAGTTGTTACGTAATAAAAAAGGGATATGGAGTACTTGTGATGGGTTGACCCTTGACTAGAAACCCACCAAAAGCCACTGTATTACTCCCATTCTCGGCTGGAAAGCGGAGAGAAAATATATTGAAAGGCTTGTGGGTTGAGATAAGGACAAGGAGAGACAAGAGACAGCAATTACTGTCACAGGCAAAACAGACTTGAATTAGGGAAAAAATAATTTAATTTATTACCAATCAAATGAGAGTAGGATAATGAGAAAATAAAACTGAATCTTAAAAACACCTTTCCATCACTCCTCTGTTCTTCCAGGGCTCAACTTCACTTTTGAATTCTCTACCCCCTTCCCCACCAGTGGCATAGGGGAGCAGAGTTAGTTAATCAGATGCAGTCAGTTAATCAGATGTTGTTTTTCCCACTCCTTCCTCTCAGAGGGAAAGTTTCATCATGCTCTTCCCCTGCTGCATTGTGGGATCCCTCCCATGAGACTCAGTCCTCCATAAATTTCTCCAATATGAGTTCTTCTCACGGGCTGCAGATTTTCATGAACTCCAGGGTGAGTCCGCCACGGGGTCGCAAGTCCTGGCAACAAACCTGCTCCAGTTTGGGCTCCTCTCTCCACAGGGTCCCACGTCCTGCCAGGAGCTTCTTCAGCATAGGCTTCCCACAGGGTCATAGCCTCCTTCAGGTTTCCACCCACTACAGCATGGGTTCCTCCCCAGGCTGCAGGTGGATCTCTGCTCCCCTATAGCTTCCATGGCTGCAGGGGCAGGGCCTCACCATGGGCTGCACCCTGGGCTGTGGGGGAACCTCTACTCCAGCATTTGCAGAGCTGTTTCTCTCACTCCTCTCTCTGGCTGCAGTTGCTGTTGCACAGAGTTGACTTTTTTTTTCCCCTCTTCTTAAATACATTACCCAGAGCACTCTACCACCATTGCTTTTTGGCTCAGCCTTGGCCAACAATTATTCTCTCTTGGATCCAGCTGGCATTGGCTCTACGAAATATTAGAAAAAGCTTCTAGCAGCTTTTCACAGAAGTCGCCCTCTAGCTCTCCTGCTACCAAAACCTTGCTACACAAATCCAAACCAGTGTATTTTTTCTGTTGTGACACTGTTGTTCTTACCTTTGATTATACTGTATGATAGGAAGGACTTGCTTTGTTCACTTGTGGTCTTTCGTGTACGATTTTGAATTCATTTGAGTCTGCTCAGCACTAACATACAGACTGATTCTGACAAGGTATTGGATGCACAGTCTTTGACTCAATTCCATCACAGAATAAATAACAAGACTCAATTCTTCCATATTGAGAAAACATTTGTAAGCTGAAGGAGCTGTAGCATTCCACTTAAATAGATTCATTTCAAGAGTTCTTACATATACTTATTATAGAAATTACTAACTAGATATGATTTACTAGATTGCATACACGATACAATAAAAATTTAAAATAATTTTACTATTTATCATAAGAAATGCAGTGCCTAGGCCCACCTTAAAAGGTGATAACTACACCCACCTAAAATGTGTAGAAAAGAAATGTAGGCATCTTTTCAGTCAGTTTAATTCCTACCATTATTTTCACTCTTTAATATAGGCAACCTGGTTACAGAGTATATTGCCTACCTATTATAAGTCAGTGAAATGGAAACATTGGTGATGGAGGCAACAATAATAACTCCTGTTCTTCATCTTTTCCTGTAAATATTTTGTGTATTTTGCTTTGATCAATTAGTGTCTTGTACTATTTTTTTTTTCAGTATTTTTTATCACAGAATCACAGAATCTCAAGGATTGGAAGGGACCTCAAAAGATCATCTAGTCCAACCCCCCTGCCAGAGCAGGACCATCTAGAGTAGGTCACACAGGATCTCGTCCAAGTGGGTTTTGAATGTCCTCAGAGAAGGAGACTCCATGACCCATCTGGGCAGCCTGTGTCAGAGCTCTGTCACTCTCACAGTGAAGAGGTTTTTCCTTATATTTCTTTGGAACCTCTTATGTTCCAGCTTGTACCCACTGCCCCTTGTCCTATCATTGTCCATCACTGAGAACAGCCTGGTTCCATCCTCCCGACACTCATACTTTATGTATTTGTAAACATTAATGAGATCACCCCTCAGTCTCCTCTCTTTTTTTTATATTCAGATGATGAATTTTTAGATTCTTCTCTATAACTGTTAGTGTTACTGTATCTACTTTTTGATAACTGAATAGTTTGGTAGGAACTAAGCAATTTTTCGATCATTTCCTACAGATAGAAAATAACAGCTTGATAGAAAATATAGTTTGGTGCCTTTGAGTTTTTTATTAGACTAATACAAAAACTATCCAATAATTCCAATTATTATTCCAATAATTCTTAATAAATTATTTTAATTGAATTTAGCTATAAGGTCATAGCAGCAAATAAGATGAATCACAGATCACAGAATCTTAAAGGTTGGAAGGGACCTCAAAAGATAATCGAGTCCAACCCCCTGCCAAGAGCAGGACCACTTAGAGTAGGTCACACAGGAATGGTAAGTAGTACCCTGCCTACCTAACTAACCTGTCCTCTCCTCATGTTTTTGAAGAATTTTCTTGTTTTCCACAGCTGTCCCAACTTGAGAGAAGGTAGGAAAGTCATTCTTTCTGAGGTCAATGCATTTACCTTTGTGCCTCTTATGAAGAGCCAAGGTCACAGTCCATCACGCAGAGTCAGGTGTTGGTAACCCTCTACTCATGCTTTTCTAAGGGAAGAAGTCTGAATATTTCATTTGAAAATTTCACATTACTAGTATAACCTAGCTGTGCTAAGAGGAAATTGGTTGTACTGGAATCTTCCTAAGCTATGACAGCAGGAATGTGACTTGCCAAATCAAGACTGCCTGGAAAATTATATGAGATTTAACAAGGCCAAGTACTGGATCCCACACTTGGGCCATAACAACCCCATGAAACGATACAGACTGGGACAGAGTGGCTATCTTACAGAAAAGAACCTGAGGTGTTGTTCAACAGCCAGCTGAACATTAGCCAACAGTGTGCCCAGGTGGCCTAGAAGGCCAATGACATCCTGGCTTGTTTCTGCAGTAGTATGGCCAGCAGGACCAGGGAAGTGATTGTCCTCTTCTATTTGGTACTGATGAGGCTGCACTTCAAATACTATGTTTGGTTTTGGGCCCCTCACTCCAAGAGGGACACTGAGGTGTTGGAGCATGTCCAGAGACAAGCAACAAAGCTGGTGAAGGGTCTGGAGAGCAAGTCTTAGGAAGAGGGGTAGTTTAGTATGGAGGAGGCTGAGGGGAGACCTTATCACTGTCTACATGTGTCTGAAAGGAGGTTGTAGTGAGATGGGGCTTGGTCACTTTTCTCAAGTAGCAAGTGATAGGACATGGTCTCAAGTTGTGTCAAGGAAGATTTAGATTAGAGATTAGGAAGAACTTTTTCACTAAGAGGATTGTTAGGCACTAGAATGGGCTGCCCAGGGAAGTGGTGGAGTCACCCTCTTTGGAGATACTGAAAAGCTGTGTAGATGAGGTGCTGAGGGACATGGTTTAGTGGTGGACTTGGCAGTGTGAGGTTAGTGGTTGGATGTGATGATCCTAAAGATCTTTTCCAACTGAAGTGATTCCATGATTCTATTACAATATTTTATATGGAAAATACAGTCACTGTATTATTTGGTAGAAGTCATTGGTAAACTCCCAAAGTGCAGTACTTCTTCATACTCCAAAAGACCCAGGAAGTTTTAAGGGAGGTTAATTTATGACTGGAGTCTGTATCTCAAAATGTTATGCCTATAAGCAGAAGTGTGTAAGGATTTGCTTCTCTAGTTCTCCTACTGGATTCCTATTCATCTGACTCATGTTTGGGGGCATGGATGAAACATATTTAGCAGCCTTCTCTTATTGATCTCGTCATATGTTATGAGAAAAAGAAATGGAAAAGGGAAGAGAAAGAACGTTTCCCCTTTCTCTCCAACACACAGAAAGAGAAAAAGTAGTTAAACTGGAAGCTAAGGAAGCATTTTAGAGAGCTGCTGTAGCTGTAGCTCATAGGAACTTTCTCTTCATCCTCACCATGTGTCCATCTCTCTTATGTTCTGCATTTATTCTGCTCCAACCTGATTAGGGCAACCCTTCTTTGGCTTTGTAGCACACAAGCTTTAGTGGCCATGACTACTCAAATATGAATGAATGAATACGAGTAATTAGAAATGTAGCAGTGGCGAGATTGATTGCATTAGAACATGCACAAGTGTTTTATTTCATGCTTTAGCATTGAATATACCTTGATTAAAATCCATCTTTGTATTCCAATCTGTATTATAAATAGGTTCTGAAATCCATGATTACCCTTTGTTCTTTGATTTTCTTCCTGAAGAAATAAAGTAAGGAAGTGGAGATCATCTCATACCTTCTATGCATCAAAATATACTGCTAATATACTGCTAGTGCTTGTCCCTGAAGATTTCTAAGCCATACTGTGAAACATTTCGTAAATATTCTAATGAAGTAACAGTTTACTTAATGAATCAGCCATTATTCATGTTCCTTCATTTTGTAAGTTGCTTCATTTTGTAAGTGAAGTCATAAAAACTCATTTCATAGGAGTAGTTAATCTAAACTATCCTGTGTTTTAGCTCCAGAAAATAGTAATAATTGTTTGCTTAGTGGGAACTACCAGTCAATTTATAAAGGAAGCTTTTCCTTGTTTGAAGATTTTCATAGCATAAGGATTTTGTAACTCTGGGATTTCCACTGTGAACGTCTTCTATGTGTAATATGAAAAGACTTTAGAAATGCCATAAATATAATTGGAGAATTAAAATTATATATTTATGTGTATAATTATTCTTAATGAAGAAAGAGGTTTCATATTTTTGAATTTTGAAGATTGTTATGTACAAACACCTTTGGTTTTGTGAGTATCTGTAGTATATTTTTTATTTAAGTAGCATTGCATTACTGTTGACTAAATATAGTTATGCTGAAACATTTTAATGTTGAAACAAAATCATGAACTATTGAAACATAATAGTTATTTATATTATATCTACATATTTAGATGAATGAAATAAGCTAGATGTTATTTCTGACTTCACAGTGCACAACTGTCTGAATTACAATGGTAGGGACTTCAGAAATATAATAAATATTTATAAACATGAAACATCCTTAAGAACACCTTCCCGTCAGATAGTGTATGCTGAGAACACCAATTCTGTGGTTTTATTTATTAGAAAAACTCAAAAACATCTTAATTCAGAGGGGAAATGTGTGTTTCAGGAGAAAAATCAGTCTATGCGGTAACAATGTAATTAATCTTCATTTTTTTATATAACAATTTTCCGGAGACTTACTGTCTCTACAAGATGTTAATTATAGGATAAGCAGTATCATAAGCATTGGAAAGTCAACATCTTCGTGTTTTGGTCTGCAACCCTTTTTTTTTTCCTAATTCCTTGCAATCGAAAACTGCTGGAAATATTTTATACTGAAATTAATTATATTTTCAGTAGAAATTGTAATTCTGTCTGATTTAGTGTTGGTTGACATACATACTTTCATTGTGTGTATCTTAGCTGCACTGCAGAGAAATTGAAATGTTCTAGGTAGGGTGTGGTATAGAGGAGATGTAGGAATGGGCTGAAGTATCCTTTATATTTGCCTTTGTGTCTAGGGGAGTTGAAAATAGGCAAGAATGGAGAGAGATTTTTTATGGCAGTGCACAGAATTTTGCAAGTTTAATGTGGGCCCTGCAGCAATCCGATGCGTTTTAGTTACTGGTAAGTTTGTTAAATTCTGTTTGAAAAATTGTTCGGCTTAGAAGACAGCCTTCTAATCAATATTTCCCCCATGTCAACAGCAACTGTCCTAAAAGCATAATTTTGGCAACCTGTTTCTGCTGATAAAAATGGTAATATTTAAAGTTTCAGGTATAATTTATTTTCAGCTGCCAAGATGTCTACATAAATTGACTGTCCTTAGAAATATGTTAAAAGTTCTGGATACAGTCCTCAAAATTAGTCAGTTCTCTAGAAGACTAGATTCTTAGAATGCAATATTGAGGGAAAAAAGACCTTTTATGTCAGTATGGATGTATAAATACATACAGTTTTTACTTGAAGTCAGTCTGAACATGTAGAGAAAGAGGAGTTTTGAAGGGGTTGGGAGAGTTTATCTGAGAGATTGAATTCTCTCTAGCATAAAGTAAATCAGACAAAGATTGTAATATGTAAAAACAGTGTTTTGTGCTACAGCTGTTTTTTAGTGAAGTTTCATTCCGTCCTTCCTCCAAAAAAAAAAAGAAGTTTCACATGAAATAAGTGTAAGAAAGATTTCTGGAAAAAAAATCAATTAAGCATATAATCTGTTTTCTGCCTGTCTCTCATCATCAAGTATTAACAGCTTCAGTAATGTATGTGAAATGTACACGAGAATTTTAAAACACTCCCATTTTGATTTTATGGCTCTTCTGTTAGTTAAAACATTACAGATACTTAATTTCCTTCCTAATGATGTGGACAAACTACTAGTTGCAATTAAGTATGGTGCTAAGCTTTATCAATACTATGATCCTATACAGTGTTCACCTCAAACTTCATTGTGCCTCTGTGTGACTTGCCAGGTGGTTCTTCTTAACTGATGGTTTTTCTGGTACTTGGAACTTTTTATGTGCTTTAAGGTGTGAAGTGTAATGACATGTTCATATGTACTATCCGGAGGTTTTAATAACCATATACTACAGTCAAATCTATTATTTCTGGTGGCAATCTTGGATAATGCAGAAGGATTAGAAGCTAGTTACTGATTGCAGACCTGAGCTGAATCTGCAGAGCTGGCTTGTGGTGTCTTTATATGCCTGGTTTGATAGATGTTAAAAGCTATTTTGGACTTAGGAAAAGGCATACCTCATTCACAAAGGCATTGACTGAATTAATACATTGTTCCCGAACTGGAAACATTGGCATCACCTTGCAGTGATAGCCAGACTAGGTCTGCAAAGCTAACGTGTGCAGGTAGGATTAATCAGTTCAACCATACTCTTCATAAAGATGGTTAATATCTAAAAAGTGCTTTGTGGGTTCTATCTGCATCTGAATTAACAAACTTTTTTTACACAGTCTTTCTTGCGTAGAATTAGCATGTATCTTTCTGTTTCTGTGGCATGATTAAATATTAACTTGCCTCTGGTTATTTATGAGTTGGCTGGTGTATTTTATGTGTTCTTAAAAAGAAGGAGAGAAAAATCTTTCTTATTAAGGTGTTTTATAACTTCCATTTGGAATCCTATCGGAATTTCTAACAATTACATAGAGACTGTATTAATATTGAGATAAGAATAACTCCAGCCCAGGAGTTTACACATGAATTCACAGAATGGACAAAGAAACTGCAATTCAAATAAAAGGGCTTATAAAAATGGAAGCAGAACCTTTTAAACTTAAGTCTGATGCCATGTTCATGGTACTCAAGAACTCAAGAACTTTTTAATCCATTTTAACTTTTTTTTTTTTCTTTTTAATATAATATTAACAGTAGTTATAATTTATGCCTAATCTTGAAAAGATATATGCTCTTTCTTAACTTTATGCATAGCAAGTTGTCCTCCTAAGTCATAAGGTTACTCATAAAGAATGATTTGTATGGATCTATATGCACCATCTATATGGAATTTTCTTTGACATATTAATTTTTTTTTTTTAAGTTTCTAAATATAAGTCTTCAACATGAGCTCTTACGGTTTGTCATGTAGTAAAAATGATAAGTATCTTATTTTAGATGACAAATACAACAGAAACTTTCAGTCAGGGTAAGAAAAAATTGATGCATATACCTTGGTTTGAAATTGATGTGACAGCTTGACAGACTGTTTTGATACAAGCTTTGGAGCACTGTAAATGGATATTATCTGTGTTCTTTTACTGCTAACATTCTGTGGAGCATTCTATATGTGATTTTAGACTGACTATTGTGATCATTCAACAATGAAGCAAGACAAGGCACTATTTCATGTTCACAGCATGTACTTTGCCTACACTGTATACTTTTTGCATGGCAGCCTTGCTCACCAAATAGAATAAATCTTATTTTCATCAGTATATTGATTATTTTTTGTTGCTGGCATCGATTAACCAATCTCAACACTTATTTCATAGCAAAACATTGTATTTGGAGAGCAAACAAACCTTTAGCTGACTAGATACTGTAAGTAAAGTTGAAATTTATATAATGCAGGTTGGGTGTTTCTTTGAATTCACTTTTTTATTACTGCAAAAGCCACAGTTTTCACTCTTGCCTGTGCCTGTTTTATTTTTAGAGAAACTGTTATACCTGTTTTATTTTTAGAAAAGGAATAATGACTGTATGTATATGCAGTACAATGCATTCATAGAATCATAGAGTCATAGAATCATAGAATGGTAGGGTTGTAAGGGACCTTTAGAGATCATCTAGTCCAACCCCTCTGCAGAAGCAGGTCCACCTAGATCAGGTTGCAGAGGGACATGTCCAGGTGGGTCTTGAAGACCTCCAAGGAAGGAGACTCCACAACCCCTCTGGGCAGCCTGTGCCATTGCTCTGTCACCCTAACAGTGAAATAGTTTTTTTCTTATATTTAAGTGGAACTTTTTTTTTAATCACCAGGAGAGAGTAGAGGGGAAGAGGAATCTCCCTTGATCTGCTGGCCACACTCTTCTTGATGCATCCCAGGATGCCGTTGGCCTTCTTGGCCATGAGGGCACATTGCTGGCTCATGGTTAGTTTATTGTCAACCAGGACTCCCAGGTCTCTCTCTGTAGAGCTGCTCTCCAGCAGGTCATTCCCCAGCCTGGTACATGAGGTTGTTCTTCCCCAGGTGTAGGACTCTGCACTTGTCCTTGTTGAACCTCATGAGGTTCCTCTCACTCTCATGTTGGTCAAGTTCCCGCTGAATGGCAGCACAGCCTTCTGGGGAATCAGCCAGTCCTCCCAGTTTGGTGTCTTCAGAGAACTTGCTGAGGGTACACTTTGTCCCTTCATCCAGTTCGCTGATGAAGATGTTGAACAAGACTGGCCCCAGAACCGATCCCTGTGGAACTCCACTGGCCACAGGCCTCCAACTCGATTCTGTGCCATTGATCACCACCCTCTGGGTTCTGTCGTTCAGCCAACTCTCGATCCACCTCACTCTCCACTCATCCAAGCTACACTGCCTGAGCTTTCTGATGAGGATGTTATGGAAGACAGTGCCAAAAGCCTTGCTGAAGTCAAGGCAGATGACATCCACAGCTCTCCCCTCATATAGTCAGCTGGTTATGCACTCATAGAAGGCTATCAGGTTTATCAGGTTGGTCAATTTCCCCTTGGTGAAGCCATGTTGACTCCCACTGAGAACCATCTTTTCCTTCATATGTTTAGTGACTAAACATTCAGGATGGGTTGTTCCATCACCTTTCCAGGGATGGCAATGAGGCTTACTGGCCTGCAGTTTCTCAGATTGTCCTTCTTGCCCTTTTTGAAGACTGGAATGACATTGTCCTTTCTCTAGTCTTCAGGCACTGTCATGTTTCCACTGTTGATTTTCATAACATAGTTTCACATAGTCTGTCCCATGAAGGTCTTTCATATCTGTTCTGTTTCTAAACGGTAACCTTTTCTTAACGCGTGTTTACTTTTCCTTGTGCTTTTTAACACCCCACTTACAGATGCTACAGGGATGGGCTATTGAGTGATTTTCTCGTGGCTTTTGGAGTCACTCTGTGCTTTTCTAACCAGATTAAAGTGATCCAGAACCTTTCTTTAGTCAAGCCTAGATACTACTCTTATATTTTGTCTGGAGAGAGTATGAAGGAAACTGTCCACCCTGCCTTGATCCACTGTGGTTTGTGGTGGGCGACATTGCCCATGCGTATGTTCAGCCAGTTTATGCCTCATTTCTGTGGTAGCAGTGGCTCTAGGGACTCAAAAGTTTGGAGCGATGATATAAGTAGTGGCTGAAAATTTTGCTGTTCAGCACAGTCAGTCTGGATCTTGAAATGGTTGACATACCTCTGCCTGCATCATTCTGTCACTGTCAGCTGGATCCCACTCATCATCTCCTGCCTCTTCCAGCTGCAAAACCTTTGACTAGAGCTGCAAGCTACATGATGGGTATTTAAAACCTGGGATAGTCATGGTCAAATCAGGAGAGCTGACAGAATACTTTTGCACTTCTGTTTCAGTATGAACTCCCACTCCTACCTTTGTAATGTGTGAATAATCATTGGAGAAATTTGTATTCTTTCAAGGAATTGTTCACTTTAAGCCTGTGTCTGTTCCCTTAATAGCTGGTGAATATTGAGAATGTAACAGATTGATTTTTCTGCATTTGTAAACTGAAAAAATGCTTGTTCTTTACATACAGTGCAACCCTTTTGGCTTTCTTGGTTGAGCTTCTTAAGAGTTCAGTAGCCATGCAAGAGCAAATGCTTGGTGGAAAAGGCTTTCTAGTCATTGGCTACCTCCTTGAGAAGGTATGTTGAGAGGTTTTTTTTATCTCTCTTCTTAGTATTCCTACTGTCATAGTGGTATTTTCAATAACTTAGCCTAAACAACTGGTGGAATAAAATGCATTTGTAATGTACTTTTGATTTGTAACACTTGTAAGTTGTCTACAGGAGCCTTTTCATCTTCCTTTATTCTCTTATATGCCAATATTCAAAGAATCAGTTTTCTGGACTTGATCCTGTTTGTCAAATTCATGTTTTTACTTTAGTTCTGTATGTGAATGACTTTAATGTATTTTCATTTGTGTTTCTTCACTCTCTGTACCTAAAGCTCTCATTTAGGAAAGTTCTCGTGTTCCTCGTTTGTACAAACATATCTTGAACATGTCATCATTTAGGTTTAAACTTCTTAGCATACACACAAAAAATAGGTTATTCCTCTGAGGCTCATTTCTGAAGTTGTTAAAATAGTTGTTCTATGTTTTGAAGAAAAGAAGGTGTAAAATAATTTAATTTCTAAAAGGAACAGTTTCAAGGGGCATTCCCTTTACTTGCTTGTTTTTAGATACAATGAGCAGGTATGACAAAACTGAGGCTCAGTTCAGATATTCATCTGCAAGTTTAGAATCAGTTTTCTAGCCCAAAGACCTCACAAAACTCTGTTACTTTGATTTATTAACCTGAAACCAAACTACTATCACCTATACCAAATAGTAATGCTCTAAAGATTGAAACTCATGGGTATGAAATTTGTGAATGTCTTTCACTATCTTCATTAACATGTGGTCAATATAATAGATATTGAGAAGAAGATATGAGCAGAATTTTATGTTGTCCGATGGTGAAATTAAATAACTATAATCTCACCTTTAAAAATATACTGAATTTTGAAGAAGGAGAAATAATTTCATAGAATCATAGAATGGTAGGGTTGGAAGGGACCTTTAGAGATCGTCTAGTCCAACCCCCCTACAGAAGCAGATCCACCTAGGCCAGGTCGTACAGGAACATATCCAGGCAGGTCTTGAAGACCTCCAAGGAAGGAGACTCCACAACCTCCCTGATCAGCTTGTTCCAGGGCTCCCTCACCCTCACAAGTTTTTTCTTAGGTTTAGGAACTTTTTGTATTCTGTCTTCATCCCATTACCCCTTGTCCTGTCACTGGATGCAATAGAAAAAAGTGATACCCCAACCTCCCGATACCCACCATTTAGATATTTGTAAATATTAATTAGATGCCTCCTCAGCCTCCTCTTCTCCAGACTAAACAGCCCTAGTTCCTGCAGCCTTTCCTCATAAGGATGATGTTCCAGTCCCCTGATCATCTTGATGGCACTGCACTGGACTCTCTGCAGAAGTTCCTTGTCCCTCTTGAGCTGGGGAGCCCAGAACTGGACTGGTCATTCAGCTCCCTACATTATTTTCAGCTTGTGAAATAGTTTCTTATAGTAGAAAGACTGTCTTCACTGAAGTATCACCTAAAAGCTGATGATTTTCTATGCTTCTGTGTTTTGTGTTTTAAACAAATGTGATTTAAATGTCGAAGAAGTAGCCTAAGGTGCAGTTTTTTCCAATGGTAGGTTTTCTAAAAATAAAAAATCTGCATATTCCCTGACTGTACTCTTAGCATTAAAAGTAATTGGAACATTTTGTAGAGAAGGTAAGAGGAAAGATTTTCAGTCTTTTTTCCTATTAGTTCCTTTTGTTAACTTAGTACATAAAGAAGTTTGTCAAAGTTTGTGTGCCATGTTACTATGTAAGAGAAGTCTCAACAGTGATTGTATACCATATGCTAAGAAACTGAGAGAAATTTGAGAAATTCCTTGAAATTTGAGAAAACCTTGAACCCAACTCCTTCAAATACCTGCTTATGTTTCAGAAATACAAGTAAATCTACCAGTAATGGTTACATACTGAGACACCCAATCAGTTCTCAAAGCACTGTGCTTTAAAACATAGAATTCTGACTGGATTATAATAAAACGAGAAGAACAACAAAAAAAACCAAAACCAACCAACCAACAAAAAAAAAAAAATTAACCTCAGTTATTGCTTAATATTATTGCAAAGTATAAGTTGCTGATAATTTTTTTCTTACTTTCCTTTTATATTCAATGACATAAAAACATATGAGGTTGCATGTATTTAGTAAAGATGAGCCTGGTGAAAATGTCACTTTGTATTTCTGCTGTAAGTATATTAAAGGAGAAGAGGTTTTTTTATCTTTGTTCTTTCTGATTATTTTTCTGCAGTCATCAAGGGTTCATATAACCAGAGCAGTTCTGGAACAATTTTTGTCATTTGCAAAGTATTTGGATGGATTGTCTCATGGAGCACCTCTGCTGAAGCAGTTATGTGATCATATCCTTTTCAATCCTGCTATCTGGATACATACCCCTGCAAAGGTAATTGTACTCAAATGATATTATGGCTCTCCTACAATGATGTGAAATACTAGTATTCTTTTAAGCCATGATACTTGGGTTTGTTTTTTTGTTTTTCTTTTAAAACATGTTAATAGTAAAGATTCTTTTAGATCATGAAATCTATACATTGCTTAACTATATTATCTGATGTCTTTTATAAGTTCCTAAAAGCAGTTGCATTCTTGCCTAAGATTCTCACTAATTCAATCAAAAAATCTTGCATTACATTGTTTTCCTAAAGTATATCTTTTTAAATGTAAGCAAAGGGTAAGGTGTCTTTTGTTACACATTCACAGAAGCTTTCATTTAAATTTAAATTATTATATTTTGGTTTAATAAACATTATAAAAAAGTTTTAATCTCTGGTAGTAAGAATTTGTTGTTTTCCTAAGTTACCACAGTTGAGGATTGTGAACCGAAGTGGAAAGCGGCGTGGTCCTGAAATCTGAAAGGATGTACTTTTAGCATAAAAAGCCAGGATAGAAAACAAACCAGTACATTTATCATTAATTAAATAATAGAATAATGGAAAATTTAGTTTGGAAGGAACCTCTGGAGATCACTCCAAGTGTCAGTCCAGTCCCTGCCCTAACTGAAATTGTAATTATTCTTTAGGATTTTATATAACACCCAGAGTAAATCCTGGAAATACCTACAAGTTCATGTTACTAGTACAGAACTTACATTTATGTGGTTAACTGTTTCATTCTTCAGGTGCAACTGTCTTTGTATACCTACTTGTCAGCTGAATTCATTGGAACTGCTACGATATACAACACTATACGCAGAGTAGGAACAGTACTGCAGCTAATGCACACACTGAAATACTACTACTGGGTGGTTAATCCTGCTGATAGCAGTGGCATTACTCCTAAAGGATTAGGTAAGTACAATACATAGAAAAGAAAATACAAGCATTTCTTGTATAGGAAGATTTATGATGTAAGTGTGTGAAAGCTTCTTGGATGTGTAGACAAGGAGGTTAGTAAATGGCAATAATCTGTACCAGCTGTCAACAGTAGAAGGGCTATGCAAGTACTTCTGATGTATCATACACCTTTGATGATAATTCATTATGTTTAGGTGTATTCCTAGGAGATTCCAGCTCTGGTCTTCACTCACGCAGCATATACTTAATGTCAACATACTTTAGGAAACATATTAAAGTCATTGATTTTTTTCTTCTGTAAAAAGAGGAACGGTAAAGGATATTTCATATGCAAGAGGAAGCTTTGTGAGGTTTGAATGACTGGTAGTGTTAACTGAACTTGAAACCAGAGTAGAAACTTCTCACCACTGAGGTCTGAAGATGTATTTCCAGTTTAATATTTTTTTTCCTCTGTCTTTATGAAACAGAGATTAATTTAACTGCTTATAGTTGTGAAGTTAATTTAGCTCAGGAACAACAAAATACAGTACATATGTTCCAAGTGTGAACTCTATTTACACCTAGATGGAGACCTGGAAAATTGCTTAACTAATTTGAGGCTGTAAGTGTGATAATATTGTCTGTTATTATTGTAATTCTTTTGGTGTTTTCCATTTTTTGGGCAGTGGATTTTTTTTTTTTTTTAATTAAATGAAAGAATTCCTGTACTTGTGTGTCATAGTACTAGCACCTAATGACACTTTGAAAATGTATTGCATGTTACAGGCTTCCCTCTGGCTAGGTTTGCTCTTTTGTGGAAATGGTGTGACATTTCTTTCTGTAGGAGGTATGGCTTGTTTTGATCTTGCCCAGACATGCCTCTCTGTAGCTAGCTGTATTTTTGGAGTATTTCTATGTATAATTCCAGTTGAATAGCTACAAAAAAATACAGAATGTATTCACTAAATAGGAACAGAAGGCATGGGGTACACAAGGACACTAAATTAGGAATGAGAAATTAATCGATTAAATTATCGTCCATAAGGCTGTTTTACTTACCTACCTTTTCATTTGTTTTTACTTGTTTTAAGGATATAGTAGATTGTCCTTTCATTTGTGTCAAATCCACATAATTTTCTGTTTTTCTCAGGAAAGCAAGCAGGTAGGTTCCTGAAAAGAAGTCAGATAATGCAAATTACTGGTTCTTGGGTGTAGCAGTATGACAACAAAAAAAATCACAATTACTGCTGGCTTCATACAATATTTGGGAAAGCATTTAATGACAGATAGATGGGAGGCCATGCACGTTTTCAAAATACATATAATTATGCACTATATGAGATTTTTCTCTTTGTTTCTTTGGTTAGACATAGATAAGCTTGACTTTATTAAAGGTTAATCTCACCTTCCTTCCGTGTTCCTTAACCTCTTCCTTCCTCCTTGTTGCTTCAACTGCAGAAAATCCCATGTAATTGATACAAGAAAGGATTTTGCAGTACTCTTTTTCTTGTCTGTAAAAATGTCTTTTATTTTGTTGAGTAGAAAAATGTTGGCTTCTCAGGAAGGGAAGATCAATGACATAGCAATAGATATGCATATCTAGCATAGCTATGGAATTTTCTCCATGTAACTTAGCACTAGGACTTTTTTTGCTTTTATTTCATAGGTAGCTACTTCTTCTGACTAGTACAGCTGTAACTAACATGGTGATTTACAAGCAAATGACTATGGAAATAGAATAAGTGATGAGATGAGCTGCTAAATTTAATTTCATATTCACTTAATTTCATATTAGTCTTTTTATCAGATTCATATTAATTACTTTTGATGGATGAAATTCCTAAAAACTTTCTTTAAACATTAGATATAGTCTTCCAATGTGATATGCAAGTCTGGGTGATTAAGGTTTATAATCTTAGAATACTAACAGTAGCTGTAGTAAACCTCTACTTTCAGCAACTCATAAGTTCACTAATTCTAATATTTTAAAAAAACTTAACTGTTCCAGGATTTTGAGTTTGTATTTTTATTAGCTTGTAGACTGCTATTACTGTCACATGTAGCTGGCAAGTTACTAATTTGTTAAAATGTGGAATAATCAGTAAAAATAAGTTGGTGAAGTAAAAAACTTACACTGAAAAATACAGTTATGTGAATGTTGTAGTTTTAAGTAGCATTTGATATTCCAAAATGAAAGAACAGGACCCTTGTCTATGAACAGTAATTTTACTCTGAGAAAGAGAAAAATGATATAATGTGAGAAAATTGCATATTATATTCTCTTACCAGAGGCAACTGAAACTGTAAGTTAATTGACATCAGGTTTCTCAGATCTGAAGACAGCTTTAATGGAAATCTTGCCAATACCTGGTTTGACTATATGTTACAGTGCCGTGAAATAATTTGCTGTCACATTAGAAAGTAAGCTTATTCATGCAGACATTTTAGTAGTTTTATGCTTTTTTTTCTTCTAGGCATGTAATTTTTTATGCAGACATAATGAAACATTTTTTAGTATTAGTAGTTTGATTTACTATTGCTTGCAGACAGATAATCTTCTTTAAGTTTTTATCGCTTTTCCCTGTCCTAACAAAGCACAAAACAGTTGAGTTTTCTGTACTGACAATTTAGTATACCTTGCATAAAGCCAAGGTGGCCCAATATTGAAGCTTCCAGTTTTACTTATGCTATTTTCTTAAAGAAAAAAAAAAAAAAAGGTTTTTCCTTGCTTCTTCTAACTATTTTGAATTACATAAAAGTTTCTATATTTATTTCAAATTTGGGTTTTTATCTTCTCTTTCATTATCACTTTTCTGTTTCAACCAGGTATTCCTTCTTGAGTTCTATATATTAAATTTGTATAGTTTTGTTTCTTTCTGAAGTATTAGAAACACTTTTTCAAAAGGTATACTTTTCAGCTTGCTTGATAAATATCCTTGGTAGATTTTACATTTACACACAGATCCACATAAGGGATACAACTTTTCTATTTAAATCATGCGTTCCATGTTTTCTTTTTGTGTTATTTTTGTGGGTTTTTTAAAATTAATTTAAATTTAAATGAAATTATTCTTACTGTAATTAGTTCATTTTGTGAACTAATTCACAAAATTAGTGAGGGAGAGGTTTGACATTTTATCTTGCTATGGCTGATGGTACATATCAGTGATAACACTCCAAGTTGCCTAAGATATCTTAACATTATGTTACTGGCCTTGTTCTTCATACATACTAGACTGATATTTAAAGAAAAGCCAATCTGTGTTTGTCTTTCAGAAGGAATAAAACATACACATTGTTAATATCAAAGCAATAGAAAAAATTAACCACTTCTTTAATCTTTGGATGTCTACTAAGTTTTGAATTGTTTAATTTCTTTGTTAACCTTTTAAAGAAAAATATTTCTCCACTTTAAAAAAACAATGTTGCTGAATTAATTTGATGTACAATTTCTGTAATGTTAATAGATAACTTAATACAGCCCACCAAGATATATAACTTGAAAAAAATAATTAGAATTACTTACCATCTGCAAGGCATTCACTGAAAATAGTGATGGACCAACAACAGTGCAGTGATGCAAAAACTTAAAATGAAGACAGTAACAGAAAAATTAAATATTCTGGGGTAAGGATACTCAGTGTTAGCAACTGTCAGAAGTATATTGTGCTAAACTGTAATTTTCAACCTTGTTTATAAAATACTTGGACATGCATTGTTTTATGAGATAAATGAGGATTTAAGTTCCAGACCTCTGAGTACTGTAGTTCATACTGGAGCTATTGGCCAAGTAGCTCTATTTGTCTGCTAGTTTTTTCTGTGTGTTACTCTGAAGACTTAGAGAGACCTTATCGCTGTCTACAGCTACCTGAAAGGATGTTGTAGCAAGGTGAGAGTTGGTCTGTTCTCCCTAGTAACAAGCAATAGAACAAGAGGAAACAGCCTCAAGTTGTGCCAGGGGAGGTTCAGGCTGGATACAAGGAGGAATTTCTTTACTGAAAGGGTTGTCAGGCATTGGAACGGGCTGCTCAGGGAGGTGGTGCAGTCACTATCCCTGGAAGTGTTTAGGAGATGGGTCGATGTTGAATTTAGGGAAATGATCTAGTGGTTGATAGGACTAGGATTAAGGCTGGACTCTCTTCTAGCTGAAACAATTCTTTGATTCTATGAACTTTATGAGCACTATCTTGTGTCCTGCCAGAAAATGCGTGGTTATTATTCACTCATATTAAGTAGAGTTTTCTGGAACATTTTTAATGTTCAGTATTTTTTAGTTTGAGCTAGAAAAGTGGGAAATATGAAAATTATTATAAGGAGAAAGCAACTATAGTTTTTCTTTTTGTGTATAGAAAAAGTAGACTTTTTTCAAGGGCTGAGTTAAAGGGAAATTTAATTCTCATTAGCTTTGCAGCTGTAAGATAAAAGGTCATTCTCTGATCCACGTAACGTAATTTTTTTATGCTTGCGTGGAGGTCAGATGTTTCTGTCTGTATCATGTTTTATTAATTTAAGGAGCAGAAAAATCATGCCTTTTACATATAAAAAAGCCAAATGGAAGCATGTTGCATTTGGTTTCTTGTAGAACTGATAACACTTTGTATTTCTGAAGATGGGATTAGAAATTATTATTTTTGTTATTCAAAGCTCCCAAACAGTTTTTTACACCTATACTGATTGTACTCTACTCTCTGAATATGTTTACTTATTCCATCTTACTTAGTTCTGGTATATGCCCCCGTAATTGCTCTGTGCTGAAATGATGTATTGAATACATTTTTAAAATTTGTTTTTGTCTGGATAAAGCCGTCTGACTCTCATTATGAGCGTACATTTAAAAAGATCTGATGCAAATCATGTGCTATCTGCAATAAATACACACATAAAGAATCTAAAAGCAGGAAATGACTTAGTGACTCATCCTGTTGTGGGATAAGAGAAACATCCTTTCTCTTTGCCACAAACTGTGACAATTGCCATTTTTTGTTAGGAATTACAATTTCCATACCAGATCTTAAAAATGCTATCTTTGTTGTTTGTATGATTTGGGTTTGGTTTTACTCTGTAGCAGTGCTGTTTATCAGTTTCTGATTGATGGTGACACTGAATTGTCTATATCCAGTGATGAGCACAAAGATTAATTGTGAAGAAAACTGATTCTCCATGTTTGAGTTAAAAAACAAGATCCATTTACCCCTCTTATCTCAGTATATGTATGTATAATATATATTTCATAATTAAGACATAAATCATACTATTGTTGGTTGATAATGCATTATTTAAAATAAATCTTCAAGTAGTAATGAAATTCTTCAACTAGTAATGAAACCAAAAAGCATAATGATTTAACAATTATAGTGGCAAATCCATTTTATGTAGCTTTACAACTCATTTTCACTAGTTCCAATCTGTAAGTTCCAGCTTACATTGCTGTTAATGCACTCCTTTCTTCTGTTCCTTGTAGCAGTTTACTGGTTACATAGCCTCCAATTTCTCCAGCCTGTTAATTTTCTCTACCCCTTCTCTTTTAATTTTTCAAACTAATAAATTCTTTTGAGTAGAGACGTTTTTCTGATTCTAATGTGGTGAAGCTTCAAGAAACAACCAAACTACAAGGGAAAAATAGTACAGGAGGGTTGAAGGAAAAAACAATGTTTTGCCTGCAAGCAACAACTTCTTTGCTATGTCTTTTGCATTTTGAAGAACCCTTTTCAAGGTTCTCACACATCTCCAGAGAAACTAATGGATATGTGAATAAGAATTATGAAGCTCAGGTATCTTTGAACAGGCTCCCAGTTACTTTCACATATCTTCTATTTAATCTCTCCTTAAAATTTCTCTTGTAGAAATACTTTGCAGAACTCCCCATTGCCTCAGTGTTCTGGTTTTTGTTTCCATAATTACAGGCTTCCATAAAAGAGAAAATTCTTCAGTTTTCAGGCCTGCTTTTCAGATAATGTCCAATATTGAATCCCAGTAAGGTGTAGGAGGGAAGAGGTTGTGTGAAAAAACAGATTTCTGTGTTGCAGTTAGAGTTGTTGAATCTGCATTTGAATGAGAAAAAAAAATAGCTCTTGGCTAGAAGCACACCATAAAAACATGGAACATTTAATGTATTTGCATCTAGCACCAAGAAATCCAACTTCTGGTTTTATAATGGAAAACAGATGTTTCATGGTACTATTAGAATATATGGATATTAAACTGTTCCTATCTCTTTAAAGCATGTACAATAGATTTTCTACAATATCCTTACTATTTTCAGTAAGAGGGAGATGTTGAGATTTATTTGCTTCTTTCTGAAAAGTACTCAGTTGTTCTCTCTCCACTCATAAACAAGGAATAAAACTTGAGAGGATTAACCTTTTTTTTATTCCTGCTAGTCAAACAAATATAACTTACCTTCAGGTTTACCCTTTTTGGCAAACTTGATTTACAGTTTGTGTCAAAACAGTCTCACGTCAAAGAGTGGAACTGAAGACTATAAAAAAAAATCATTAAAGATTTGAATTTTTTGGATTGGAAATAAGACCAAGACACAGAGTGTTATTAAGCCGTGATATGTGTTTATCAGCATAAGATGAAGTGGTTGATGAAAAAATAAATAAGGCTGCATTTGTTTCACTGTGCAAAATTTAAGATTGGCTATAACATACACTGTTTGAAAAGTGGGAACTTAGCAAAGGAATTTCCAATTCAACCTTAATTATTTATGAAAGGGGAGAATAGAAACGACAGAGCAAGTTTCAGTTGAATATAGGTGCTCAGGCTCTGATTCTCATCCAGTTTTTTAGATACGTGTTTTCCTACTCTCTCAAGCACAGTTGTTTAAAGCATTATGGATTACACTTTATCTTGTTTTGATATTTCAATGTAATATTTTCTTTAGATAATAGTTTCTCTTTGGTTAAATAGCTTTAGTTTCTGCCAGAGGTAAAGGCCACCATTAATATTTCATTAATATTTCTTCTGTTGGTTTTTATTTGAATTATATTTAACATAGCAACTTTGTTATTTCAAGTTATAGCACAGAATCATATAATCTTAGGGGTTGGAAGGGACCTCGAAAGAATATCTAGTCCAACTCCCCTGCCAGAGTAGGGAGACCATCTAGAGTAGGTCACACAGGAACTCTTGTGAGCTCGTTTATATGAGATTCATCTTTGTATTCAAACTCTTTGAGTTTACATATCCACAGTGTAGCTCATACTATGTGTTTGAACTGCTACTATTTTCAGTGGAATTCAAATCAATGTATCCAGTAAAACTAATAATTTTTATCTTGAATTGTGCAGTTGTGTAGACCTAGTTAATAAAGAGAATAGTTGCTTGTCTTGGGATTTGAAACTCCTGACTAATATGACACCTACAGAACGCAGGCGTTAATTTAGTTGTGTGAGTCTAGACCTGGTTTCTGCTTTTCATCTTTCTATGTCTGTTTTTAAAAAAATAAAACTTTATATATATGGATTTATTTTTTTCAAAGTGGAACATCACTTACATATATTGATGGTATAAAATGTGATACTGAAATTTTATAAACGGTAAAAATTTCAGATATGAACTTAAATATAATGAACAGAATACTAAATCTATTATAAGGATTGTTATTTCCTTTAAGAAGGTACAGCCATTAAAGAAGTTAGTTTATATTTAAAAGTGTTTTATTTTGCTACTTCCAGATGGTCCTCGGCCCTCACAGAAAGAAATCATATCACTAAGAGCATTTATGCTTCTGTTTTTGAAACAACTTATATTGAAGGTAAATCAATCTATTCCAAACAAGTCTGTCATATACGTGTAGGTATTTCATGGTAGTAAATATAGAATCCCTGTCAGTTATTATATAATACCTGTTTCTGGTAAGTTTTAATGTTCAGGCACATACTTCTTATCAACATAAAGGTAGTAAATGCAGACAGTATTTCTTATTAACCTCACCAAACCATGCCATATGTGTTTTATTGAGTGTACTTTCAGAAATAGTATGTGACATTACAGAATCTTTCAGGTATTTGGTCTGTTTTTTTGATGATATTGATGATTGGTTGATTGATCAAATGACAAGGGTAATGACAGTTGTTATATTAGTTATTGTTGGGGGGCGGCGGGAGTCAGGGTGTTCTACCACTGGTTGAAAAGATCTAGAACTCTTTCTCTATTGTAGCTGAATACTAGTCTTTGAGGTATAATCTGCCATTGGAGAGTAGACTGAAAACCATTTTTTTGTGGCGTGGTTTATTCTTTCTGTTTTTTCTGTCTCAGGGACTAGAGGAGTGTCAGTAATACATATCTGAGGGCCCACACTATAAGAATCCTTTCTAGCAGGAATAGAGGACTGCCTTAATACTGTTTTGAATTGTCATTGTGATAACAAAAACAATGGAGTGAAAGAGAATTTAGCCTTTTGAGATTAAATAGCAAAAAAAAAAAAAAAAAAGGATTATTTTACTTGGTCCAAGTTTTTCTTGAGCAAATCTTAAAGAATGTGTTTTCTCTGAATAATTCCTCTCTTTTGGGTTTTTTTTTCTTGTTAGGATCGAGGAGTGAAAGAAGATGAACTACAGAGCATATTAAACTACTTATTGACAATGCATGAGGTACATTCCTGTAATATTCTTTTACTTTAATCATTTGTACTAGCTCTATGGGAAGCCTGCTGTTAAGATTAGATTCTAGAATAACATTGATGCTTGTCATACAGGATGAAAATATTCATGATGTACTGCAGCTGCTAGTGGCACTAATGTCCGAACATCCAGCATCGATGATACCTGCCTTTGACCAGAGAAATGGGATACGGTAAGACAGTGAAGTGAGACAATATCTTAAAAGTAGTTCCAGTAACATCACCTTCCAGATTGCTTCTTTTACACGTGAATATCACACTTGTTTATCTTTCAAACCACAATTATATTTACCTGGGCTTTATTTTCTGTCAGAAATAGTGGTTTTGATAGCTCATAGGAATGAAATTTCCACTCAAGATGTCATTAGGATATTTGAAAGATGTACTGTTGTACTCGCTTCTCAATCTCAAATAGAATATGTGGTTAAGAAGATGCATCAAAAAGACAAGTATCTACCTCAGAATAAGTTTTAATATCCTGTCTTCAGATCTTTAACATAATTTGTAGGGAAGAAGAGGAAAACAAGAAAAATTGTACCCTAATCTCTCCAATCATGTCTTAAAAGATTAAAAAAATATCTGTGGAATACATATGTTTTTCTGTTTGACAGTAAAATTCATTACTGACAATTCCCAGAGAAGCAGTATTTGTGTTGTTTTGTTCTGCCCAATTTGGTAATGCTTTTTTTTCAGAGATTAATAATTTTTAAGTTAGTAATTTAATATTTACTATAGAATTTTATTTTGGGATGTTCTGAAAATGCTTTGGAAAATGCAAAGGTCTTGTAAAAAGGGGAACAAAACCTCAAACATCTAATACTTAATAAATTCAGGCTCCATTTTGCCAAAATACTAAGATCTTCATAAAACACTAGTACTTAAAACTGTTGGAATGACAATGCTAGTTAAAGGTAAGACTCATTTTACTCACAGCTACAACTTTGTTTTCTGCCTATAGTTGGCTATTCTATTCCTGACATCTTTCAAAGAAGGGTGAGACTAATCTAGAGGATTTAAGACATCTTTAATATAAATTCGTTGTTCCAATATTACAGTTGTCTGATAGTGCAGTCTCTGGGTATAAAAGTCTATGTTGAAAAATTGAAGAGAATGCACAGAATTGCAACATTTAAGTACTCAAAAGTCTTATGTGGAGTCAGGTGTTTGTCTGCTTAGGTTATCATGGGACAAAAGCCTCAGAGGTCATTTGATAATGGCATAAGTCTTTTAAAAAGAGGAAGATACTGTCTGCTAAAGCATTCTTTAGTGGAGAAAGACTAAAAAGAATAGCTAAAAGCTGAAGCTCAGCTATTTCAAATTAGAAACTAAAATACAAGTAAAAAAAATTGAAGAATAGTCCAGGAGAAGGGTACTGCTTTCTGTCACTTAGTGCCTTCAAATCAAGGCTGGTTTCCTTTTTGAAAGAATGTAGAATTTGTGCTTAATCCAATTGTATTGATTAGTTAAATGATAAATTAAATTAGTTAAATTGTTATATTTTTTTATCCAATATTTAAAGACAGAGTGTATTTTTTTTTCTAATTCAAGTTTTGATGCAATGAGTATGCAGCTTGAGAGGTGTACATGTTGTTTTGTGTAATAAGATTTGAGTATAAGCATTTTATGTTTAAATGCAGGTACACTATCCTTTGTAGAAAGGATAATAAGTTTTTAGAATTAAAAGATTTTCAGTAGCATCCAGATACACCAAGAAACTCTAGGATGTGACCTTATGTGCTCCAGTCTGCTTCTCTTGTCTTAAGCTACAAGTGCTTAGGCTGTCTTTTATTTGATTGTTCCATGGTAGAAGCATAAGATAAGGATGTCACTTTCTGTTATAAAACATTGAACTGAACCAAAAACCATCCTGTCTCTAAGCTAAGTAAATCATAATCAAACTCTTATCCTCTGCTCGGTGCTTTCAGTATATCCTTCCATTTTGTGCCAATTGCTATTTTTGTAGTTTAATTATTAAAAAATGTTCCTAATCAGTGAAATATAATCTATATATGTGATGTTTAGTAATAAACTGAAAATACTTTTCTTCCTCATTTTAGAGTAATATATAAGTTACTGGCTTCCAAAAGTGAGAGTATATGGGTGCAAGCTTTGAAGGTCCTTGGATATTTTCTTAAACACTTGGGTCATAAGTAAGTGTAATTTAAACATTTTTTTATAGTGGTGTATTTATATTCACAATTCTTATTGACTTTTCATCATGATTACTGTATATTCTTTGATGATCTTTAGAAATGACTTAAAATTTTTAAGTTTTCTCATTAAAAATTTTCACAGTTACCTTACACTGGTATAAAATTAATTTTCCAGTTAAATTGTTACAACTATGTCATTTGAAAAGGTACGGTGATTGAAGGCCAAATATATGATATGCTGAAATTTAAGTCCTAATTGAAAATATATTGATTGAAATTACTTTTTCTTTTCAAAAAAGTACATTTTTATAAATATATGTTGCTTGTTCAGCTAAGGATGAAAGGAAACAGATGAATGTCATCAAAATGCACTGCTGGAATTTTCAGTGTCATTGCAATGAAGATTTCCGTGCAGTATTTTTAAAAATAACCTTAAAATGATGGGGAAAATGAAATAAAAGAATATGTTATGCATGCAGCAAATTTTCAGAAAGAAAAGCAAACAGTCTAAGTATATGGTAGTAAAAATGAGGTAAAGGCATATCTCTAAGCAAGAATTATTCACATATAAAATATAATAGCAAGAAATATTCACTTTTTAAAAGAACTGATTAAATGAAATAATTGTACTTAGTCTCATCTTCCATATTTTGGTAATAAGAAAGAATTAAAAAACATTATCGGCTGTGTAGCCTGTTGCTACTCCCTTTTCCCCTTTTACATGTGATATTTAGCTTCCTGATGGGATTAACCCAAAACAGCATTCCAGTGGGAGACTATATAGTATAAAAATTAGCTCTTTGCTTCACAAGAGACTTCGTCATGTAAAACCTCCTTAGAAGGGAGAGCTAGGAGTCCAGCCAAAGTGCAGTATTGCTAGACACACTTTCCTCAGTAAGATCAATAAAGTATAACTGTATAATTAAGAGACAGTTAGCTGAGAATGTGCTCTCTAATGTAATTTTTCTTTTGGGATCCAGCAAGCCAAATAGTGTTCTGGGAATTAATAAAGCAAATTGATAGTCCACTCAAGAATCTCCAAGGGCTTTTCAAACATTACTTACTAAAATCATTCACATTGATAGGAGTTGAATTAAGTAAGATACACCAGTTGAAGGTTTGACTTGTGCAGAAGCATAGTTGTGTCTAAATAAGTACATTTATTTAAAATATTAATCACTTATCCAGTAAAGCAAGTAGCAAACTTGGTCAGTGGAAGGTTGCAGAAGAAGTGAGATTTTTTTAGAAACTGAAGTTTCATTTCCTGGTCCGTAGCATCTCCTTGTAATTATGAATCTATCAGTGTAGTTTCCGTTGTTGAGTGAAAGTAAAATCTTAGCACAAACTTAACTAAAATTTTTCATGGATAGAAGACATTGAAATCCACTTGAAAATTCTGTGTAACTTTCAAAGTTTTTAAAAAATATTTAGACCGCCAAACATTTATAAATGTTCACATTTTATGTAGATTTCAGCAAGGAAAAATACCCTTTCTACTTCCATATCTTATAGCTAGCCTTTGTGAGGTGTGCCTATTTCTGCATATACATATATGTGCATACACATGATTTTATACAATTGTTATCTACAATTACTCTAAAACTACAGGAAATTCAAAACTATTATAAAATTATAAAGCACTTACCTTTCTGTAAAACAATACAGGACCAGATATTGTGTTTTAATACACTAAAGCAGAAATGCATAAAGAGATGTTATAATGTGATTTATGAAATCTGAACCAATATAACATTAAAAACAAATGCATAGGTACAAATCCAATTACTGTTACTGTAGTTCATATATATCCATTGCAGATTTAACTGTAGAGATAATTGATTCTTAGGAGAAGTGACCAGTAATGTTGGATGAGATCCCGAATAACTTAATGATTTTTCTTTTTGATCTGTGATGATAGACTGTCTAACCTTAACAGCTGGCAAAATCCTATTCTTTCCCTTCTCTGTCATCTTGGATTCCTTTTATACCACCACTGAAATCACAGTTGGTTGTTTCCTTTTGGGTTTTTATCTGCACATCTTCCGACAAGTTTTCACTTCCATATGCTACCTCATAGCTCACAAGGTTGAATATCTGTAGTTTTTCTCATAACTAACTCATAAAATCCCTTCTGTGCACAGAAGAGTACACACTGTTATAAGTTGGTTTTGCTCACTTTTGTGGTTATTTCAAAATTAGAATAATGTATGAATTTCAGAAGTTATAGAACAAATCTGAGTGATGTAAGTCTGTTTTACCATGAGTAATCATGAAAAGGGAATTTCTTAGCTTTTGATTGCATGAAATGTTACAGAAACTTAATTTTTTATTTTATTTTTTTCTACTGCCTTTATATAGATTACTATTTTAATAATATTACAATTCATATTCTTTAGAGTAGTAGGTTAATTTAATGATGCTATTTATGAGAACTACTCTGTTTATTTATTACTTTTTATCCACTTTGAAGACACATGGGTACAATTCACTGATGTAAGATGTTTTCTTCTTGGCCTTTTGAGATTTGAGTAGTTTTTGATCCTAGTTATAAAATTCACTTCAATTATTTGGATTCAGGATTTCTTTTTCCCTTGTGCGATAATATATGCTTTAACAAGATTTAATTATTTTGGCTACATTTAAGAATTCTGTATAAAGTGGATAGCAGTTCCAATAAATCTGTGTGTGTTAATATTTATGTTGGAAAATGTGAGGTTGAATTGTCCTGGGTCCTTGAGAAAGCGATAAAAGGTATGTTCTACAGTGATCACATTTTAGCCAGCATGTGAAGATCTTGAATTCTCTCAGGCTGAGTAAGATAGAAAAGGATTCTTTTGTCTTTTTCTGCTGTGAAAGTCGTGGAGAGTGACAATGGTTTGTGATTTCTTTCATAAAAAGCCCATCTCAAATAAAACACTGCTTTCTGAGAACATGTGTGTATTACTATGATTGTATTCCTATTGGGAAAGATAGTAGTTGATGTTTATTTTATAGTATTTACAGAATAGCAAGTTTGAGAACTTTTAATACAATATTCAAAATACTTGGCTTTTGTTTTTTCCACATTTACTTAAAATGTTCAAAATATTTGTCATTTTCCTGATGTTTTTATTTTCTCTTCCAGGCGAAAGGTTGAAATCATGCATACTCACAGTCTTTTCACGCTTCTTGGAGAACGGTTGATGCTGCATACAAATACAGTGACCGTTACAACATATAACACACTTTATGAGGTACAAATTATTAAACATATAGATTGTAACTTCTGCTGTAAAAAATATTAATTATATTGTTGTGATGGAACTTTACAATATCCTAATTCTCAAGACTAGAGAAGATTTTAGATATTTCAGGAAAGGATTTATTTGTTCAGAACATATTTTGCCAAGCTTTGGATATATTTATTAACAATGTAATAATTTCTGCATTATCTCTATAAAACTTGGCACTTTTATCATTACAATGGTTGATGGAAGAGATCCTGTTTCAGATGTTTATCACTTTCCACACATACAAAAAAGTTACTGCAGACTTCCAATTGCTTTTACTCCTCCCTTGTTTTTGAAAATTTACAACTTAAGAGCTAGAGTTTTATTTTTCTTTTTTTATGCCATTTCTTTCAAGTTTAGAAAAATACTGGTTTTCTTTTTTAACTAGTAATGCTGATACGTTTCCAAAAAGATAACTGAACGTAGCCATTTATGGAACTGCTTGGGGGAAGTGAATACGACCTCGAAGCATTCCACTGTTCTACCAAGCCCTTGTAGAAACTTGAGTTTTGATGATGAGCAATCTTGTTAAAGCAAAATATTGTCAACACCATGTTGATCAAAACCTATGTCCTTGTGCCTGCAAGTGCACAGAGATCATTTCCAATCTTCAGTTATTTTTAAGTGATAACTTGGAATTGCATCTTTTCCAATATCTGAGGATCTTCTGCACTGTAAAGTTTTGGAGATGTTTTTGTTTTTTAAATCACAAATCAGTGTTACAGCAGTATACTCAAATTTAGTTCCAGAAAAAGACACAGAAGACTAAAGGAGTGCTTAGTATTTAGGGTTCAGAGTCTGAGTGATGTAGAAAACGTTCCCCTATGACTGTAAAAACCTAAACATCGTCTATTTACCATCTACTTACTCAGATGCCAAATTCTTTTTATTGCACTCAGCAGGTGTGTTTTGACCACTTGGATCTCACACTCTAGATTTCTCTGCATTCAGATTTCTAAGAGCTTCTGTGATTTGTATTCTCAGAAAATATATAACTCAGTGACAAAATTAAAGTCTTTGTGGATTCCAGCATCCAGAGACATTTATATGTGAAAAAATAACCAGAGGAGGAGAAAGAAACATTAAGAGCCATAGTACAAAAGGTTTGCCAAGGAACGAAACTATTGCACATAGTTATCATGTGCTTTCATAAAAAGCAAAGGCATGTTTGCAATCTATTTTAAATATCAACATGTAATGACATTCAAAGATAGTACATTTAAAACTGACATTAATTTGTTTACTGATTATTGATCAATGAATGAACAAAATTTCTGCTTTAAAACAAATAAGAATTACTAGTGTATGTTTCCTTGAATATACGTATGGAGAATCTTGTGTTAATATTGTTAGATTTTTAGCTTGTTCTTAAAAGTAAAGTTGCATACATAGAACCAGTGACAGGTATCTCAATGTGGAAGGTCCGAGGTGTTGACTCAATATAGAATAATTAGTTTGTCAGATACAATTCATGAAACGGGATAATGATCTGTCTTACTCATCATGTGAAGCCCCAGGATTGTTCCTATGGAATGTTGTCTGTTAGTGTTCCTCTTTCAAGGCTGGAGAAAACCAAACCTATTTTTGGTGTATGCTGCTTATGAAAGAATTTTGATGTATATGTAATTTTGTGAATTGATAACACTATAATGAATATGAATATATATCTTTAAAACATCATTATTATATATTTAGTCAGATAACCAAAGAGTTAGTTTGCCAGCCACTGTCCAACCATGAAAATCTTTATCCTTTCATAGAAGAATTGCTTATTTCTGTTCTTCAAGAATGAAAATATTTTATCTACATACCTTGTATGAAGTTACACTATGTCCATGGTAAATGTTCTTAACAAATTTTAAAATGAACACAGAAATGCTGTAGCATTTAATTAAAAATTACAAAAGGAACTTAATAATCTGTTTTAGATTTTGACAGAACAAGTATGCACGCAAGTTGTTCATAAGCCACATCCAGAGCCAGATTCTACAGTGAAAATTCAGAATCCAAGTAAGGACAATATATTATGTTTGCATGATAAATGTATTGCCTAGAGTTTGTGGGGTTTATTGAAAGAATATGGTTCAGGAAGTTAGAAGAATTCACTAGTGTATTGCAAATAAATATGGGTTTCAGTTACTACTTCTATTAGTTGCTGTGAGCAACTTGGATGAAGGGGGATGTTAAATGTTGTTAAAATGTGTTATGTAACTAATTTATTCTTTCAAAGTGATTCTTAAGGTGGTTGCAACACTGTTGAAAAACTCCACTCCAAGTGCAGAGCTAATGGAAGTTCGACGTTTGTTCTTATCTGATATGATAAAGCTCTTTAGTAATAGCCGTGAAAACAGAAGGTATGTCACTATAAATAGTATTTTTCTTGTCCTTGATTTGTGTGTTAGCAATCTGTTCTACTTCATGTAGAGTTTTGTATCGTCCATTAATTGGAATTAACAAAATAGGTTTGTGTTGGATATTTCTGTTTAGAACATACTTTAAATTTTTATTCGTCTTATACTAGTTTTAAGACTTTCCTACCATTGAACTGATATTCATATGAAATTTCCATCTCATTCTAACCATCATATTGTTAAAATATAGAAGCTTTTTTTGGATATATTTTGACCTAATTATTTCACTTTAGATGTTTACTTCAGTGTTCAGTGTGGCAGGACTGGATGTTTTCTCTGGGATACATTAACCCTAAGAACTCTGAAGAACAGAAGATCACAGAAATGGTTTACAACATTTTCCGTATTCTGTTGTATCATGCAATAAAATATGAATGGGGAGGCTGGAGAGTGTGGGTGGATACTCTTTCTATAGCTCATTCCAAGGTAAGAAATGGCTCGTGAATGGTTCTTTTTTTAATACTGGTAGCTCCCCCGAAGGGCCTAGCAGTAGTTAAGATTTGATGTAAAGTGATTCACTGCCACCTCGTGGCTGTCTACATACATGTCAATTTGCATTTCAGGCGGCATTGTCGAGGTGGCGTTTTTTGGTCATTGTTTTAGGTCCTTTGCTGGGTAACAACGGTTTCTAAGCTGTATGTAATATGTCATCAATATTCTCGTCAATTTTTGTCCAAGTCCATGTAGTCTATATTCATAATCTGTTCTTTTCTTTTTAAGGTCACATATGAAGCTCACAAGGAGTACCTAGCAAAAATGTATGAAGAGTATCAGAGGCAAGAGGAGGAAAACATTAAAAAGGGGAAGAAGGGAAATGTAAGCACTATCTCAGGTCTTTCCTCTCAGACAACAGGAGCAAAAGGTGGAATGGAAATTCGAGAGATAGAAGACCTTTCACAAAGTCAAAGTCCAGAAAGTGAAACAGATTACCCTGTCAGTACAGATACAAGGGACTTGCTCATGGCTACAAAGGTGTCAGATGACGTGCTTGGAAGTGCCGAGAGACCAGGAGGAGGAGTGCATGTGGAAGTTCATGACCTTTTGGTTGATATAAAAGCTGAAAAGGTAGAAGCTACTGAAGTAAAACTTGATGATATGGATTTATCACCAGAGACACTGGTAACTGCAGAAAATGGTGCGCTTGTAGAAGTTGAATCTCTTCTAGATAATGTATATAGTGCTGCTGTGGAGAAGCTCCAAAACAATGTTCATGGAAGTGTCGGTATTATTAAGAAGAATGAGGAAAAAGACAATGGTCCCTTAATAACTCTGGCTGATGAGAAAGATGAACCTTCCACTAACAGTACCTCATTTCTTTTTGATAAAATACCTAGTCAAGAGGAGAAACTTCTACCTGAAATTTCAAGTAATCACATTTCTATTCCAAATGTGCAAGAAACACAGATGCATCTTGGTGTAAATGATGATTTGGGATTGCTTGCACATATGACAGGTAGTGTAGATATAACATGTGCTTCAAGTATCATAGAGGACAAGGAGTTTAAGATTCACACAACTTCAGACGGAATGAGTAGCATTTCTGAGAGGGAGTTGGCTTCATCATCTAAAGCATTAGAGTATGCTGAAATGACTGCCACTACTCTTGAGACAGAGTCTTCAAGTAGCAAAACTGTACCTAATGTTGATGCGGGAAGTATAATATCAGATACAGAAAGATCTGATGATGGTAAGGAAGCAGGAAAGGAGATACGGAAGATCCAGACAACTACCACAACCCAGGTAAAAAAGTACTGAAGCTGTATATGTGTCTGATGTAATTGCTGCTTGTTACTGCTGAATAAATTAATAGTATGAGATCTAAGAGACGTTTTAAGTACATTAATTATGTGAAAGGTGTCCATCCTCCAAGCCTATTTGCTTTGAAAATGCCATGATGTGTAAAGATTGTGAAGTCTTTTATGTTTGTGTAAAAAAACATGTGTTACAATTGTGGATGCTTTAGTTTAAAAAAACCTTAGCTAAGAGAATCTCTCATCTGGTTTCCTTATTTCTTCTGGATTTTCTTGTTAGTATGTCTTAAAATTAGAAATATCTATATTTCACTATGAAATACACATTGAAGTGTATTTTTACTCTTGCTATACCTTTCTCAGTACCCTGTCTTTCTTCCTGTACAGGAATGTTGGCACAATCTCTATATTAAATCCTAACACAATAAAAGGAATAGTTTAGGGATAATAGAAGAAACTTGTGACTTAGTTTCCAGACCAGAGATGATTTATGAAGGAAGTATCTACTTTCTTCTTGCAGATACTTTCTTGTCTAGATCTGCCTCTGAAAAAATCTTAGAAAATTGTGTTTTTATGAGAATAGGAAAGTCAAGGCAGAATACTACTCTCTGAAAGAATTTTTACCTGGTATACATAGCAAAATGAAGGGTAACTTTGAACTTTTAAAGCACAGTATTAATTTCCTCCTTGGCATTGTTCAGAGACTGTAGCATGTAATCAAAGATTTATTTTAAGGATGTAATGAAAGAATTGACTACTCTCAAGATTTTACTGGCTAAATATATGTCCAGCATATACATCAGTCTTCTAGGATATTAAACACAAGCAGACTTCCTGAAACTATGTAAGAAAAACCAAACAAAAATTGTAACATTTGCTCTGCTTGGTACTGTATATCATCAGAAGAAAAAGCTTTAGATACACACTCAAGTACGCTCAAAACACATATCATCTGGTGAAAGAACACAGAAAGAACACAGTCTGTCCTCTTTGTTCTTCAAGGAGACAATACTTTCAGAAAAACTCCAGTGAATAGACATTTTAATGTATTTAAACAGCCTTCCAAAGCAGCTACTTTCCCTTTAAAAAAAAAAACCCCTCAAACAGTTACTCAGACCAATGTATTCTGTTGTAGAGAAAGAACACTCTTTTCTAAGTCTCTCTTCCATGGAAAGAACCTCTGTTTTGAAGAGAAAAGCAGATGTAACTCTTGCATTCTCTAGATAGGCATTATAAAAACAGTTTGGCGTTCTTTTGTAAGTATTTTTTTTAAGTATGAAAATCCTCATAACATCAGTGACAAACTATCAAACATTGTGCAAGTATCCTTATATGTAAAAGCATTCTATGCAGTAAAAACCAAGCCTTGAAAGCTCTCAATAAGAATATTTATTATGATCAGTTCCCAAATGCCTTCTTTTGTCTTAAAATTAAGCCTGTTAATACCGTGGAAACTGATAAATAGAATAAATGCAGGATAGCACAAAAAGAAGGAATAGCAGTTTTTTATATTGAAATGTGGTGGGCTTTTATAAAAGAGTAAAAAACAAGTAGAACGGTAGTATTCATTTGCTATGTGCACCCATAAACACAGAGAGTTTGTAAGACAAATCTTTAATGAAAAAGATTATCTGATTTTGTACTGGCTACTGTAGAAAATCTTGTCAGTGTGACTTTGGGACCTTTCTGTTCTTTAACCTCTTTTCTTGATGAACTTCACCTATAAGAGTTGAATTATAAAAATGTCCATTCCCCAAAGCTATAGTTATCTCTTACAATTAAAATTATACATAAATCTTAGTGAAATCTTAGATTATTCTAAGATAGGAGAAACATATTTTCCGAGTGTTTTACCCTTAGCTGCTCACAAAAATTCCTAATATATCATTTGGAGCTGGGAATTATCTACAAGCTGCATACTCTTCAAGAGTCTAACTCTACAAGTTATTTAACTCCCTTGATTCTCCATATATGACTTAAATTACAGTTATTTCCCACATAAATCAATGATAAACTGCAATGAATTGATTTAAGTCTGTAGCCATTAACATATCTTTCAAAAATTTTCTTAAAAACAATTATCAACTCCATAGTGACGTCAGAGTTTTAATCTCCTAATCTTTTTGGATGTTTTGAAATACCCAATGAATTTTAAGCTGTGTATAATTAAATCTTTACTGTTTAAATTAAGATAACCTTAATAAAAAATATGGAAATTTGCTTTAGATATAACATAGAATTATAGAAATATAGAATAGTACGGTTGGAAGGGACCTTTAGAGATCATCTAGTCCAACCCACCTGCAGGAGCAGGTCAACCTAGATCAGGTCACATAGGAACATGTCCAGGCGGGTCTTGAAAACCTCCAAGGAAGAAAACTCCACAACTTCCCTGGGCAACCTGTTCCAGTGTATTATTTTTTTCATTAATAAAGAAGAATGTTAATTTTAACATGTCTGTAGTGGAACCAGAGGTTGGCATTTTGATTGCAGCTGTGTGGGAACTGTCACGTTAGGTGTAATTTCTTTGAGACCACTGAAAACACTGAAAATTGCTTAAGTTTTTAAGCCACTTGTCCTGGTTTAGGCCCATCAGGGAACAAAAGACCACAAATAACCTCAAGTACCAAAGACATGATGATTGCCAAAGGGTAGGGAGAGCTTAATTGCCACTTAAGGTTCAGGACAAAACAGACCAGGCTACTCAGCTTGGGAAAGAAAACAGAAAATAATATAATGCAAATACCAACTAAAACATAACTGTAAAACCCCAAAACATAACAAACATAACACAACACAGAGTGGTACAATGACGAAGAGTCCAACCAACCCTTTAAGAACACCTTCTCCCCACCCCTTCCCTCTTCCTGGGCTCACAGTCCTGATCCCCGTGTTTTTACCTCCTCCACCCCTGAACAGCCCAGGGGGGCAGGGAGTGGGGGTTTCAAATCAGTCTATTCCTGATAGCTTCTGCCATTTGTCTCTTCTCATAGCAGGTGGGCTCTGCACCAGTCCTCCCCACAAGTCTGTGTGATACCTCACAAACACGGCAGCCCTGCATGGGCTACTCCGACACGCCTTTATCCCAAAAGCTGCAGCTCCTCTCTGCCTCTCATGTGGGTCTGCTCTGGGGCCCGCAGGCTCTCCAGCATGGACTGCACTATGGCCACCTCCTCACACAGTCTCTCACCCGTCTGTGTGCACTCAAACGGAGCTGCTGGTGACTCTCAGTCCTGCCATGGCCCTGCATGGGTTGCAGATGTATAGCCTGCATTCTCACCATGGCTTGCAGAGGGGTGTCTAGTCTGATGTTCCTCCTCTGACTGTGGGGTCTGCATGGTCACTTCCATCTTGTATCACTCTTACATCGCCTACCAGCACTTCAAATTCCTGTCCCTAAACAGTGATCTCAGACGTGCCAGATTGGCCCAGCCAGGCCAGAGATGGGTCTGAACCCAGGAGCGGTGGGAGAGTCTGAGAACATTTGACCAGGTCTTCACTGCAACCCCCTCCCCCTGTTACAAAGAAAATGCGGCTCTATGCTAAACCATGACATCACCCAAGTGTAGACAGTTGGATTTTATGGTGATTTTTGCAATGCACATCAAAGCCTGTTCTTGCAAGTATGGTATTATTGACTATATAAAAGGTCTTCTGTTATGATACAGTTATAATATCATTACTGCTACTACCTGTAGTTGTACCCAAGAGAAAACAAGTGGTATGTGAATGGAGATGCTAACCTCAGATTCTCTAAAAATAAATCTACAATCAGCTCCATACCTTAGCAGTAAGAAGCGAGCTATCTTTTGTTCAAATAGACTGAATAGAAGTAACAAATTGCGCAACAAAATAGAAATGGGGACTCCTACTTACTTCTAAGAAGAATTAATGCTTTAACCAGTAGTAGGTCAAATATTGGAGAATATAAAATTATCTCTGTCCTATGGTCCCAAATATGAAGGATTGAATATAAAATTGAAAGCCCTGTGCAAACGATTCATGCAAAAAAATCCCAAATTTTAGGTAAGATAACATAAGAGAAATGAAAAGAATACTTTAAAAAATAACTATAAGAAAAACATACTAATTAAAAGCAATAGTAACAGTTTCTATCCCAATATATCAAACTGAATGAAGGAAACATGCCCTGCTCTCTAAGTGCTGACTACAGAGAACCAAAATCAGACTAAAAGTCTAAGAAACTTTCCAGCTCAACTCTAATGCCATGTCTATTGTAACTTTGCTAGCACAATTTTTTTTTAAAATATCTTTTTGCATTTAAATGTTCAGATTTAAAACAGTATACCGAGATCAGGAAATGAATATGTTAGTAAAGCCAGTATATTTTCTATGCTTTCTATTTTTAAGCTAATATAAAGGACCTTTAAAGTAACTTCAGGATCATACTTTGTATTTCTTCCTTTCAGAAATGTATCACATTATTTTGTTGTTATGAATATTTTACTCAAATTCTGTCAAAATGTTTGTTCTTTACTACTTTTCGCTTCACAGTATTCTTTGTTATATCCTCTATATGTATCTTTTACTTTTGTCTTTAATCACCAAGTGGAGTCAGTTATGACTACGTGAGTATTGAAAGGGCGTTAAATTTACATCCACCACTTGGGAGAATCCAAAGAATATTTTGAGAATCCATAAAACTGTTAACCAATCAGCAAACTGTAACAAAATTGGCAAAATGAGATTTCGGAGACTAGACTTGATTCTCTAGTGATCCTGCTAAACAGACCAGATAAATAAATTGATTTGGGAGAATTAGGAGCTGTCTGAAAGTAGAGATTTCTTAAAGCCATCACTGTGTAGTTTGTCCATGTTTTGAGTTGGATATTCAAAGAAAATTGTGTTATGAGCACAAAACAACAGTTATTTCCTATAAACAAAGTCTTGTCACTGCTGACCCTGTGCATGCTTCATTTGTTCTCTAATACCTAAAGTGTAGAACCTGAGTATAAATTATTGATAAATAGCTGAAAAGAAGGCCAGGTGTAGCCTCTAAGTACTGATTGATTTGAATTGGAGCAGCTTCTTTCCTGTAGGATACTGCCTGCTTTGGAACTTCAATATCTCCAGTTCATTCTCAAGTCCACTTTTAACTCATCCTTTCTCAAATGGAGTCTATTCAAAAACACATTACATGAAGTTAACATGATTTTTAAACTTCTTGTTGATGCAGGCAGTACAGGGTCGATCTGTCACCCAGCAAGATCGGGACTTACGTGTTGACTTGGGATTTCGAGGAATGCCAATGACAGAAGAGCAGCGACGACAGTTTAGTCCAGGTCCACGCACAACAATGTTTCGTATTCCAGAGTTTAAATGGTCTCCCATGCACCAGCGGCTCCTGACAGACTTGCTTTTTGCACTAGAAACAGATGTACATGTCTGGAGAAGGTAGGTGTCTGTTTCTTCTTCAACCCTTGATATGAATTCCCATTAAAGGGGGAAAAAAAAAGAAAAAAGATGTTTTATATAGGGTAATAGTCTTTCTAGTTGACTTTTTTTTCTAGTTACTCTTGGTGATTTTAGTATGTTTTATGGAAGCAGTGTGATTTCCTAGGGTTTTTGTGTACTTTAACAGATACTCAGTACCTTATTATTGTCAGAGCCCATAGGTATAATAGACATTTCATCTGATTTCATCTGATTATTTCATCTGATGTCCAGAACAGAATAGTTCATTTTCAGTAAATTGTTATATCCAAGGACCATTTTATATTGCTTTTATTTTCCGATTTGGTCAGCAGTTCTGGGATAGTCACTGGGAAATAGACAATTTTGGAAATTTGTATTTTGGACAAAATATGTGGGAGAGGTTTGTACTTCGTCTTTAGGCAATGCTTGAAAATGGAAAGATCCAATTTGCATACTTCCAATTGCATCTTTCATTTTTTCTGTGTTGGCTGGCAACAATGCTGTTTGGCAAAAAGAACCTACTTACAGACTAGAGTATTCCTCAATACTTTCACACAGTGTTTTATATTTTTGAGGAATGACTGTTTCATGGGACAATTTCTCACCTACTAGGAGCTGCTAAGATTTCAACTAATCTTATTAGTGTTTGTGACTTGTAAAGCTATTGCTAATGCTAAATTTAATATTAGTTGATAAAATTAATATTGGATCAAGGTATCATCATCTTGTCAAGTTTCTCCATTGAAACTTGATCAGGTGTTATCATTAAGTGTTGTCAATTGTCTTCAAATGGCACTGATGCAGTATGATGAACTTTTAAATTCTAATTACTTTCACACTGAAGAAACAACCCCACTGCTTTTAGCAGAATTGCCTGTGAAGTTAAATGAAATACTGGTTGATGGGAATAAAAGGTTAGAAGACATTGTTCTCAACTGGGTTTCTGAAACTAATCGCAATGTAAAAATAGATAGCAAACAATTTGTTCATTAGACTAGTCCTGTTCATATTTTTTTGAGAAGTTACATGCAAAGTTTTTTAGAAAAGACTTTGCCTTTGTATCAATGAAACATTTATGGTCTGAATGCAAAGAATAAATTTTTCTAAGCTTTTATTTTAAGTCTTTGTTCTTTTCTTGCAGTCACTCTACAAAGTCTGTGATGGATTTTGTCAATAGCAATGAAAATATTATTTTTGTACACAACACAATACACCTCATTTCCCAGATGGTAGACAACATTATTATTGCTTGTGGAGGAATTTTACCATTGCTGTCAGCAGCCACATCCCCAACTGTAAGTACAATATTTCCACCTAGTGGTCATACTAGAAATGGTAGTAAGTATATAAACCACTTTTGCAGCTGACTTTTCTTCTTTAGAGGATCCTATTCTCTCGCTGCTAATACCATCAAAAATTTAAATGTATAATCAAAGCTGTTAAGCTGTGATATACAGGGTGTTTATAATATTTTGCATTTGGACTGCTAATTTTATTAGAGAAGTAGCACTAAGTAAGAGTAATATGTCATAGATATTTAAGATCTCTTTTGAAAGAGAAAACCATTAGGAAAATGGTTAAAAATCATGATTACTATAACAAAATTACATGCTTTGTGATGGCTGTCCATTGATATTCATAAATCTGTTGGCTACCATTTATCTGCATGCTAAATGATACCAGAAGTCATTCCCATGCTGTTCTATTTACTTCTTCCTTCAATTGGTTGTATTGAAATAGGCTGATATTTTTATCCACTCCAATATTCTTAATAAATTTTAAGTTATTAGATGATCACAATTCAGGGAGACAGAGTAGCCTAATAGTAGCCTAATTCTCCTGATAGAAAAGGGGAAAATATATTGTAAATATCACACTATTGTCAATAGGAATTACAGTATTTGAATGTAACACCTTGTCTGTGCATATATCTGTAACTATTTCTTCCATACTGAATGTTTTATCTTGAGCATCATGTAAGCATCTGCATACTAGTCTTTGAAATGGGAGAAAACAAGGCCCAGAAAGGACAAAGCAGCTCCTCTGAAGTTAGACATTGGAGGCTACGAGTGTGATTTGGAAGTAAAAGCTAAGTTCCTTGATCTAGCAGTTCAGCAACTCAGATTACTTTACTTTGCCTCTACTATTACATCTAGATAGCCTGAAAAAATGTATGGACTAGCAATTGGCTAAACATTAATAGGACTTTCAGCCAAGCAATTAATGCTAAAACACTGTGGTTTTAATATTTTCACTGTGTTAACTGGGAAAATATTTGCTATAAACAAGTCTCACAGGAATCACTTTAGATGACCATAGTCAAAAGAATGACATCAAGGTTGCTGAATAAAAGATTTTGCAGGTGTTTTGTTGTAAATACTGAGAAATAGGGTGTATACCAAGCCATCTTGAGATACAATCTATGCTATCAATCTTTAGAGAAAATGTTTAGTTAAACATTGATAGATGTTTTTTAAAACAAATTTTCTAGGCACCATTTGAAAATTAAAATGTTTCCTTTGCCATATTTTATATAAAAGTATAAAACAAGAACAGCATTAATTAGGCTGCAATTCCATTGAACAGTCTTTGGAGTTTTTAGCTCTTATCTTGGTTTATGTCACTGCAGATCCGTTCTGTAAAAGAATAATTTTGCAGTTCACCATTTGCCTCAATATATCCCGGATAATAAATATATGTGTATGTGTGTGTATAGATGGATAGCTTTATAAATTACACATCCATTTATTTAAATGTTATGTATTGGTACTGTCTTGCTGCAATGCATTGATACAAAGGACTGCATTTTCAGAATCATGTATTATGCATGCATTTCTCCACTCCATGAGGACTGTTTGTATTACTTAGATGCTCAATCTTGCCATCTGTTTAGGATAATAAAATAAAAATAAATTGTGAAATAAACTAATTCACTAAAAGATCAGTAGATGGCTTCAAACTGAATTAATCCTACACTGGGAAATGAAAAAAGGATTACTTTTGTCACAGATATACAGGAAGGCTGTGGAAAAGTAATTGATAAAAGCACATAGTAACTTCACCTGGAAATAACCATTACACTCTAGAGGATGATTTCATAATCTCTTCCACCTAGCAGAGAGCTTCTTCCCTTCCATTCAACTCCATTCCTGTTCTGTCATTGTCTGTCTATAAAAATTGTCTGGAAGGTGTATTTATTCATTGTGACAGATGCAAAGAGCCTAGCACATCCTACCTCCTTAGCGAAGGTGCTCTCCCTCAGTATTGTTCTGGATCCCACCTATGAAGGGACTACTTCTGAATACCCATCATGTGATGAATGAAAAGAAGTTTCATACTGATTTTTAAGTTTTTAATACTTTCACATCCTTGAGCTACTGTGGAGAAGGTGGATGAACTTCTGGTTAGGTATTAATTTCTTCACAGTCTTGAAAGGGCTTGAAAATCCAGTGCTTACAACTGCTTACAAAAGACTCGATCTCACTCTTCTTCCAAGAGATGCTGGAAGAGAGGGGAGGTCTGGTACTGAAAGATTTATATGATGTTTCCACTGCATAAAAACATTTATTGCTTCTTCTAGTGACACTTTGACAGAGTAACTCTCAAGGAAGCAAAAAGGCAATATACTTTCTCCCTCACCAATTCAAGGACTCACAGTCAGTCACCCAGGGCTCTCTGTTTAGATGGCTTTTTTGAGCATCTCTGATGATAAAGAATACATGTTCTAGCAGTCACTCTCTGTGAAAAAGTGTTTCCTGATTTTCAGATGAATCCCCTGTGTTAATTACTTTAATGAATCATAGGATTATTTAGGTTGGAAATGATCATTAAGTTCAACCATTAACTGAGCACTGTCATGTCTGCTACTAAACGATGTGTCCCTAAGCACCACATCTGCACATCTTTTAAGGTATTTAAAAGGGATAGTAACTCAACTGCTTCCCTGGACAGCCTGTTCCAATCCTTGATAACTCTTTTTGAGAAAAATTATGTAATCTAAACCTCCCCTGGTGCAACTTGAGGCCATTTCTTCTTATCCTGTTGTTTGTAAGTTGGAAGGTTTTTTTCCACCAGATAGACAGTCCCAATTTTCTGTTGCATCTCATGAATCCCTTCCAGCCTCAACCATCCTTTGATTCTGTGTAATTTTGGGATTCTGTAATTTAAACTTAACATGGTATAACTCCAGTCAAGCAGTCTTGCATTACTCTTATAAAAGCAAGGTGTTCATACTTTTCGTAAGCTGCCTTACTGCATCAGCCTAAGGGCCCAGCTGGTTTAGCATTCTGCTTCCAACAGTGACTGTTTGCAGTTTACATCAAAATACTGAAGTCTGAGCTAGCATACTGATTGCTTTAATGATATTTTGTGGTTTAGTATTTAGGATTTTAACAGCTAGAGAGAATGTCCCCACTGTCATATTTAATAATTTCTGATGACTTTATCCTTCTAGACTTTATCTAATCATTTTTGAAGCTACTTATGCTTTTAGCTTCTGTAATATCATATGGCATTTAGTCTGACAAAGTAATTGTATAACATTTGAAGTACATCTTATCTTTGTTTTTTTAAGCCTGCTTAAAGATATAAAGTCACTATGTACCTTACTGTTGTATGAAAGCAGTGGTTAATCACATCTTTATTCATCCCCATGTCATTTATGACTTTGTAGACTTGAGTCATATCTCGGGATGGGCCTGTTTGAATCCATAGAGTCTTCATGTTGTCTAGTCTGTCTGTCTTTGCAAACCTCCGATCCTCCAAATGTCTGTTCCGTGGAGCTTTTCCAGGGTGTCAAAACCCTCTCATTTTGTAGATGCTGTAGAATACATATGTTCAGTGTAACAACAAGTATGAGCTTATTTCATTTCTTTCTTTTTCTCTTTCATGAATGGTGTTGTCACTTCAGTGTTGTCACTGAAGGTCTTTTGGGCCAACATTGAAATTTTGAAGTAGTGGTTCCTACTCATTTCCTCCTAGTGTGCTGTATTTCTGACATGGGACACGTACTTACATCTGCTTCTAAAAATTAATTTACTTTTTGATCTGCAGTAGTGAAATATGAGAGCAAAACAGTATAGAACAGACAGTAAAGGTCATTCCACAGTTTTACTTTGTAGTGATAAAACTGGATGGAATTCAGGAAGATTAAATTTAGGTATCCACTTGGATGTGGACTGGATTTCCAGCCAAGGGAGATATACTCAATAGAATCAAATGATTCAGATACTTCTGATGTGAACATTTAGTCACTGATCAGCCAGATCACTGTGGGGTGAATGTTCACCTGGAGCTGAATTCAACTTCTTTTTACAAGGTAGCTTACTTGTTTTCTAATGGAGAAGATGACAGGTAAAACCACATGATTCTTTCATCAATATCACAATCCTACCTTTCCACAGTTCCTTGTCTTCATTGTGTCAGTCTGAGTTCAAGCAAAGCCTGATCCTGAGGTGCTCATTCTTATGTAGTCCTAAAATGTCTGTTACAAAACTCTCATATCAACCATCTGCTATAAAGTTAGTTATTATGTGTCACCCTGCCTCTCTTATGCTACTGTTTTTAAATAGTCCTTTCTGTTTCAAAAATCTGCTATTATGTGTCACAATGCCTCATGTTTTTTAAAGCATTTCTGTCCAGTAGAGTAGATTATGAGTATTGGATGCTTGAATTAATAAAAGATACAAAAGGAAGACAACCAAGTGATAAATGTAGCAAATATATCTTTCGGAATATTGGACGAATACAGTGTTTTTTTCTTTTCTAAAACAATCCCTGTGTCATATTCCTTCCCTTGCTGAAAAAAAAGCAATACTTTCAGTTTCTTTAAAAAGATGAGTGTTTGGGGAGTTCCTAGTTCAAAAAGCCTTCTACCTTTGGATAGTTAGGATTTGGAGTGAAATAGCAATTCTCCTGGTCTAGATGGAAGATTACTGTATGATCCCTTGGCTGTTGTAGAACAGGCAATCTTAATTATCGAATTTCCTCACTAGTGAATGCTTGTAATAGAAATCTATTTTTTTAGAAATCTGATTATATAGAAATCTGCTTTTCAACTTGCTTTTTAAAATCCAGACTAAGATGATCAGAATGCTGCTGTGAACAGAAGCCTTTAAATGTGGATAGAAAAAAAAAAGAAAAAAAAAAGTATTATCTGTGAAAACAAACCACTCACAACTCTGTCAGTCACAGAGTTACATGTTTGTAGAGAATAAAGGGGAAAGTTGACTGTAACTCACAGTAATCTATTCCCACATGTTTTAATATACCCCTTGATTTCGATTCTATACCACCTCGTTCTCAGGTCCTCTACAAGAACTTCCTTCAAATGCATGTTTTTAAAGGTTGTCAATTTTATATGTGAAACAGTCTGAAAGTGAAGCAATTATCAACAAAACAATGTAACTAATTTTGTTGGTTTATAGTATAAACAGGAGAGTGTTCCACTGTTGATTCTGATGGCTTGCTTCTTATTGAGGGTATTAGATAACTGCCAACATTATAGGGAGTTCATATAAATTCCTTTGTTAATGGCAGTTAGTTGCTAGGTAAAATACTTTATATAATAGCTAGGAATTTGAAATATATTTACTCTACTATGAGGACAGCAACTGTCACAAGGATTTGAAGACAATCAGTAAGACAAAAGAGATTTGAGAAGTTGAACTATACATGACAATTGAGAGTAAATTTCCAGACCCCTGGCAATTAGGGGTTTTGTCCACTTTTTCTACAAAGTCTATAATTTTAATTCTTGCTTGCAGCATTTAAAACAGCAACTCTCTGATTATAATCTGAGAGATGATATTATATGAATTGTGTCTCCAAAACACAATTAAACATTTAAAGGCAGCATTATTTGGTCTATGGATTAATAGCTAAGATTTTTCTTCATGTCCTGTATATAGTAGTAGCATTATGGTATCTGTGACTCGTGTGATGCCACAGGTACACTGTGATCTACAACAATTTTCAGAATCAATGGTGGCACACTGATGAAAAAACTGTTAGCTAGTAATCCAGAGATAATACCCTCAGCTTAATTCTCGAGGTGCATTCAGCTACAAAAGAAGAAGGTGCATTTAAAAATTGGTTGAACATGTTATTTTCTGTTACAAGAGGAAAGAAAAGAAAGGAAAGCAAGCAATTCGTTTCAACTGTTTTTTCTATTAGATAAGGTTATTCACTATTTAAATGATAAAAATTCTAACTCATGAAAGAACTTTATTTCTCTGTTTTAATCATAACGAGTGAAAACTTTAGGATTAGTTTCCAGCCCTTTGTGATAAAAGAGCAAGTGCTTCTACCTAAAGCTAAAACATAAAAATTTAACACACCTATTTAATTGTGAACACTGGATTTTGAAGACTAGCTCAGTCCCAATGGCTTAGTGGATCTTTTTTTTTCTTTCTTTCTTTTTTGTGGTTCAAAGTATTCAAACATTTGGTATGATATTGGTTTAAGTTGAAGAAATCACTCACAAATTTAATATATACAATGAGATATCTTCCATTGCTTCAAAAGAAGGAGCATTATGCATTAAAAGCTACTTTGTTTTTTGTGATTTACATTTGTCTTTTCAAAGCATTTTAAACAAATTTGCCTCCTTGTACAAGGATTTACTACTTTATTATATTTCAGTTGAATGGCTTGTTTTAAAACACTCATTTCTATGTAACCAGTGAAAACATTACTTTGGTTTACATTGCTTCATAAAATTGCTCTAACTACTATGTAAAAGATGCAAAAGATGTACATTGGTTTGGAAGAATCAGGGTTTACGTGAACTGCATAATAATATAAGATTTAGTTTTCCTTGTGCATAGCTATCTCTTCGAAGTCTTTTATTTCCAAATGTTCTTGCTGAGCTGAAATGTTTTGCTGTTCTAATTATGAATTAAACAAATGTGTATTTCCAAGATGCTAATTTGTTTCAATTTTACATTGTATTTTTAGTTAACTTAAATAATTTTCTTTTTCTTTTATTGTTGTGATCTGTTGTCTGTTTTGTCTGTTGCATGTCCAGGGTTCTAAGGTTAGTATTGCTGCTGTAAGTTTCATTTTTTTTGCATTTTTTAAAATACCTTCTTTTTGTTCATTTAATATTTTGGCTTTTTAAAGTAGTATTATTGTTCTTTTTATATACCATGTAGTAAGATGTGAATAGGAATGTATTGGGTGTAATGATTGACTTTTCCTGACATATTTCACTCAAGTAACTGAATATATTTCAATGTGATGCTTACTGTTAGCTACCAGACTGAATATAGGCGGGTCCACGAGTTAAAGTTATAAGTTAAGCTGTTAGTAGAAAAACTCTGAACACGTTAACTGTATGTGGAAGACTTGTTGCTACTCCTAAGGTATGCTGAGTAGTCATGGAATAGTGATCAGTTTAGTTTTTAAAGATTTTTTGTGCTACATCTGTCTAAAGTATTGTTAGTACCTGAAGGCAACTTGATCAACAACTGAGCTTGTTTTAAATGTTAATAGAATATCAATGTGCTGTCTTTAACAGCTAGAACTGATGGTAAGTTTTATTGTAAAAAACTGTCAGTCTATCTTTGTTCTTCCTTCCAACAAAATTTTGAGGAGAATTTTAAAAAAGGATTTTTATTATTTCATTTTCAACTCCGAGTTTTCAGAAATCTTGACAAAATATGCCAAAGTGTTACATAAAATGAATTTATTTCATAAAACTAAAAGAAGCAATAGATACTCTGAGAAAGTTTAAGGTTATGATTATTGCAATAAATTTGAACCTTGAGAAAAACCAACAGTAGGCAATCAATTGGCTGCTAGCAAGTCTATTGTTCTTTCAAGCATGAGTTCAAAGTTCAGGTTTCTGTAACCATCTTTGAGTTTTTCCAGCAGATCGCTATAGCTATAGATTTTTGCAAACATCTTTTCTTTGGATGAGTGCTTTCAAAAATGGTGTTCCAGTGTGCTATAAATACCAGCACCTTATTTTTTTGAAAAGTAGAAAACGGCACACACTAAGCCGGGGAGACATTTAAAGAAGATAGGATGGAAATTGTTCTTCTGAGAGTTGTCATTTTACCATTTTTCTGATATTATTGGGCAGATCAGACAGATGACAGCCCTTCTGAAATCATTCATATAACCGACATGTTACATCCTTAAGAGAAATTAAATGAAGTGGTATCTGTCATTGTGGTGACACATGCCACATTATATCCTTCATCTTTCAAAACAATTGTTTCCTTAATTGTTTGCCACAGTTTGTATATTTATAGTTGTGGATATTATAAAAAGTGACTAATGAGTGAGGATACTAACTTGGAAGTAAAAGATTTTTTTATATTTCTGTATTTCTTTTTTTTTTTGAAGAGAAAGGCCTTAACAGCTTAATATATATTTTGATTTTTTTAATATACATACTTCTAAGCATATAAATAAAAATAACAAAACCAAGAAAAGTAATACCTTTCAAAGGTATTACTCTATGTTCAGAAAAGACAAAAGCCCTGCCACCTGAAATCTTGTTGACAATAAGAATCAGCCATCTGTAAACAATTTTACAAATAGTATTTAGGCATATAAATGTATACACAGTCAAGTACTAAATCCGATTTTCATTTTTGCCTAACTCTAAAGATTAAAATGTTTAAAGAGATATTTATCTTTTTAATTAAACTTACTGTTTGCACATGACTCTGGATGTCCAAGTATCATTTTGGAGAAAAACAAGACTCCCTTTTAGATATCGGAAATATTGTAATAATTCAACATTTTCTATGTATTCTCATTAATGACAGTCCAATGCTACTTTAGGAAAGAAATGGCCATTCTCTGAGTAATGTGAGCTGTACACCATATAACTTGTCATATTTTTACTTTGCCTCCTCCCATTGATATTGTGAGAAAGTAAGTGTAATCTTCTGATCTCCAGGAGAATTGAGCTCCATCAGATTCCTATATGGTATAAGCTTTCCCAGGGACAATAAATTTGTGGAAAGAGGGCAAAATTGTTTGAATTTTCTGACTCCACTCCTCATGTTTGTTTATCTCTAGGAACTTAAAAACTATATAGACCAATTACTTTCATCTCTTACCTGTCAGTTTGATTAACCTATGTAAGAACATAAGAGTATATTACACCATTATATACTGTGTGTTGTTTTACAGTCTGGCCATATTTTGTTTTTACGTAATTACTAATAACCTTCTCATTTATATTAGACGTTTTGCAGCATGCAAATATAAAGATTTATTCTCATTCTTTATTCTGTCTTATTATGAATTTCATTCACAGCTTATATTGTTGATAATAGTAGGAAGTCTTAAAATAACTTTTCAATGTATTTATCATTAAGCATAACACTTTAGATTTGCATGTACACATGCTGTCTTTATATTTTAGTTGTGTTCAAAATGTTTAATTAAATTATCTCCTTTTAAAGACTGAACTGGAAAATATTGAAGTGACACAAGGAATGTCAGCAGAGACAGCAGTAACTTTTCTCAGCCGTCTGATGGCAATGGTTGATGTACTAGTATTTGCCAGTTCTTTAAATTTTAGTGAGATTGAAGCTGAAAAAAACATGTCTTCTGGAGGTCTAATGCGACAGTGCCTCAGGCTTGGTAAGTCATCAGACACTATATATTAAATAATTACATACATATCAATGAGCTACAGATGGATCAAATAGTGGCACGTGTAGGAAAGGAGTTGTACAGTTTATGATGTGATAAGAGTAAATTCCTGTATATTATTGATTTGATACAGTTAGAAGAATAAAGTTAAAATGACATGTCAGAAATTTTTCGTTCTTATGTATTTCAAGCTGTATATGCTTATGGGGACTAAATGGAGCTAAGTTTTTCTTAAAATTGTTTTAACCTGCATGTTGCAAGTTTCTCCCATGGATTTAGAAGACTACACTTAGTCTGTGTAAGATTAAAAGCATGGACTGCACATGTAGACTGTATAGATCTTAATATATATGTTGCAACAGTCTGGCTCCTCTCTTTGCTTTTTACCATTTATGATATACTGTCATAAATAAATAAGAAAATTTGAAAGTTAATGAATAATTCAAACTATTATATGTAGGCTATGTGACTTTATGCTTGTGAAAGTTAAATTTTGACTTGTCATCTGGCATGACACTATTTTGCTAATATTCTGTCACATATACTTTTTTAATCACTCAAACGATGAATAATTTTTGTTCTCAAATATTCCCTTGTTATTATTCAGATCACTTATTTAGTCTTTGGCAATTATACAGCTCCTGGTATAAAACTTGAGGTTTATTCTCGATCAATTTTCATCCAATTCTAAATTACTGCCTATTATTTTCTATTCTAGCTGTAAATAATACTTTCAGACTTTAATTGTGGATAACAGATCAATAATATGAGAGCTCCAGTTCAAGGACTGATAATTTTCAAATGTTAATATGGTGATATAGCAGTTATATAAAACATTTAGATGACATGAATAAGTCACCATAGTACATTCTCAGTAGTGACAGAGAGTCGAATGTGAGAACTATGTTTCACTTGATATTTCACAGAATCACAGAATGGTGGGGTTTGGAAGGGACCTCTACGGATCATCTAATCCAACTCTCCTGCTCAAACAGACCCATCTAGATTAGGTCACTCAGGAATGCATCCAGGCAGGTTTTGAAAACCTCCAGAGAAGGAGAATCCACAACCTCCCTGGGCAGCTCATTCCAGTGCTTCAACACTTACAGGAAAATAGATTTTCTTTATATTTAAGTGGAACTTTTTGTGTTCCAGCTTTTGTCCGTATCAAACTAGAGGTACAGACTGCTAATTGATGTTCTGAATATAGTGATGAGAAAATATTCTAATGGTTTTGATTTCTGTAACTTCTTTTTAGTTTGCTGTGTTGCTGTGAGAAACTGCTTAGAATGTCGTCAAAGGCAGAGAGAGAGAGTGAACAAGCCGTCATTAATCGGTAGTAAAACTCAAGACGCTCTTCAGGGTGTAACTGCATCAGCAGCAACCAAGGTAACTGTGTCTCCAGTTACCAACAGCAATGACAAGTCTATACCTCTGCTTTATAGGATGAGAATGGTAGTAACTCTCTTCACAAATATTTGGCAAAAGCTTAGAGTTTTTGCTATTAGCTGGTTTAAAGTAAAAGTATGTGAGGGGAATTTATCAAAGTAAGGAAACATTAATGTAGTATGACTGAAGCAATTTTAAACAACTTTTACAATTTTGCTTGATCTACTTCAAAGAGCAAGTCTATTTACTCACATATGTCATATATATCTGTATAGGGGTTTTTTAATGTCATGACAGTTGCATAATTTTTATTTAATTCTGCAGTTCACATCTTTGTTGGTGGAATATCTAAGTTCAAATGACTTCAACAGATCTTTGCATGCATGTTAGAAATCACTATTTTCTAACTGATTGTAGGAATTAAGCACTTAATATTCAATGGCAACTTACTTTTTCCAGTTTCATTAATTCATTGTTTATCTTATTTTTTTTCAATTTATTTACAGCTTTATGTCCTAAAACTAAAATCTCAGTGAATTTAGCTAAACCCTTGACTAAAATACAACTCTTTATATGATGTAAAGGATTCCTTTTTTTACTATTGTGTTTTCATTACTAAATTCAGGTTTTTTTCTTCTCTAAAGACTTTTCCAGATAGTATTTACCAACTCAACCCCTTTCACAATATTATTTCATTAAATCTAATGAAAACATTACATTTCTCCACGTTATCACATTCAGTTCTAAGCAAGTCAGTATTAGGAAACTTTTAGGTGTTTAGGCATCATTTGTAATACATTACTATTTTTTAAAGGAAGCACACTACTTTATGCTCTTGTAATTATTCTGTAAGTAGTTTGTAATAATTCTCAGTAAAATGAGCAAAAAATGATTTTTTAAACATTTCTGCTTATTGTTTTAAAATTTCTCACACATTCTAGAAATAATTTATAATACTATGATCTGTTTTCTGAAATAAACTTTTTTGTGCAAATTATTATCTTAAATCTGGGAAGAGACACAGGTGTTTTGAGGTACTGGGGGATGTAACAATTTATATCTAAATAGTTAATATTAAGATGATAGTTCACAATATTGCTTTCTTTCTAGAACCCTTGTCCAAGCTTTATATTGGGAATATATTGGGAGTAAAAAAGCATCTAATATGCAATATCTAAAAAGATGTCAAATTTAAGATTCTAACAGAAATGCTTTCATATTTTGGGGGGAAAAAAAACTCACAATTTTTTTTTTTTAGACTCCTCTTGAAAATGTCCCTGGAAATCTTTCTCCTATAAAAGACCCTGATAGGCTTCTTCAGGATGTCGATATTAATCGTCTAAGAGCAGTTGTTTTTCGTGATGTGGTGAGTAATATGTACTGTAATCCTTTCTTCTGCAAAATCATCACTTATATTTTGAAACAGATTTTGATTGTACCAGAATTAAAAATATCCTTTATGTTTTGCACTTTGTGTATTATCTGCAAAACATCTGCTTGTGTTTTTGTAATAGTCAGACTTGATAGCTAAATAATCACGGCCAGAATAAATCAGTTATGTTGATTAAAACTGTGTTACTAATCAGTATCAGCTATTAGTCCAACCAAGGCAGAAAGAAGAATTGCTATATCTATTAAAGAACTGCAGCAAATTGATGTCTCAAGACAATTTTTACTTCTGCTAAACATATACTATATGTAAATACATGTAAACATATTTTTTGCTTTGGCTTGCAACTGGTTTTAGCATAAAAATACACAACAGTGTGTCTGTTTATGAAAGTAGTACAATGGGAATTATTATTGTATATACACAAACAGATAAGTTGTGTTTAAAATTCTTCAACCTAAATTCAAGTGGGTTGAAGTGGGAAGTCAGAAATAGCCTTAAAAAGAAGAAAGTAGAACTTGACACACAAAAAATACTGTCAGGCTGACCTGATCATCTTAGAAGGGCAAGGCTAAATTTGGGTGTAGGTCTTCTGTTACTTACTCTTTTCTTAACTAGATGAGAAGGCAATAGAGGAAATGTTTCTGACATTTCTGTGAAAGAACCTAGTAAGAGAATTTCTAGTTATTTTAAGAATTGCAAAGATGTGCAGTGAAATTAAATAACACTCATAAAAAATGGAAAAACAAGTACTGGATGTATAATAGAAAATACATACTTGTGGAATTGAGACAAGGTGAAACCAATATGGGAGTAGAGGCTGAGTTCTTAATTCAACCATATTGTGTTTTATATCATAGTAACAATAAAAGACATTTTAGTTGAACTACAGCAACTTAACCTCAATCAGATTGGCATCTAAGCCATAGATGATTACTGCCACAGGACAACAGGCTGTGTGAGGTGGGAGGAAAAGAAGACAGCAAAGTTGCTGGGGTCCTGGCATTTGCTTAAATCAGAGTCCTGGAAAACTAGACTTAACAACTCTGTTGAAGTAAAAGTCAGAATGTACAAACTGGACTTATTACTGGAAGAAAAACAGTAGCCGTATCCCTCCTGCTTTTACATCCAGAAGCTGTTACGCCTGCGTGTGCATCCAGTGTCAGCTAGAAAGCATCAACTTTTCTGTTACCTTCTTGTGTCAAGAGCTTTCAGAATCATGTCCTTGAGGCAGCAAAGTCCTTGCTGTTGGGAAGCCTTGAAAGCACTCTCAGAGCAGAGTCAAGCCTCCCTTCTGAAAATCCCATTGACTCCACAGTCTCCGAGACTTATGTTGTTGCCAAATTACCTATAAAATTCAGTAGTTTAAACATGCCATGTGCATAATACTCTACTGAAAATCCATGTAATCTTTATGTAATCCATTTGCTTCTATGCTAACAGAGACAATGCTTCAGAAAAATATTATTTATTAAGCCTTGTGATGATCTTCTGTGAAAATGTTCAATGTTACAGACCTATTCCTTTTTCTCCAACACAGGACGACAGCAAACAGGCTCAGTTCTTAGCTTTGGCAGTAGTCTACTTCATTTCTGTTCTGATGGTCTCCAAATACCGTGATATACTAGAACCACAACGAGAAACTGCAAGATCTGGGGGCCAGGCAGGTAGAAATATCAGACAAGAAATAAATTCACCAACAAGTACAGGTACATTTGTTTTCTTCAAATATTATTTTATTCTGTTTAGAACTGTAATTATTTTACCACAAAGTATAATTATTGAGTAGCTTAAGATCCTAACTGGAAATACTTGGTACTTTCTTCCTCTATAATAATTTGATTCTTTAATGTAATTTTTTTATATTTCAGTTATTCTGTATATTTTCTTAATTTTTTCTTAATTTTAAAATAATTAAAAAAAAAACAGAGTGCCTGATTGAATTAAAGCAATAAAGTACAAGACAGCTGATAGCACAACTTCCTGAATCTATTGTTTGTTAGTAAGAACAGATATCTTTATGATATGAAATTTATAAACAGAGAATGCGGCTGTTTGCCCATGTGAACTCCTTTTGTTTGAATGAGGACGTTTTGAAAGGGTAGTTGTGGAGGACTGAGTACTTTCTTGGAGTCCTGCTGTGCTGGTGCTGCATTTAAAAGCCTATGGAAACATCATTATAAAAAGAAAACATTTATATTGCTTTCTTTGACTGAACTGCTGGCTATGTTTGTTATTATTAGTAGTAGTTTTTACTAGTATATATTCTTCAGTTTGAAGAGTGAGGGAGTCTGTTAACTTTCAGAACATGTCAGAAATTAGAGATCCAAACTTTACCCCGCTTTGTTTCAAATATTTTACACTGTCAGTTCAGTAGGTTTTTTAAGTCTGATTGGATTGATTATAACTGTACCTTCTGTGTTAAAAATTCTGAAGACAGTAACTGAATTTGTTCATGAAGCTTCTTGTCCATGATTTTCTTCTTATATTGATTTCAGATTATTGTCTTCCTTTATGCAGTTGCTAATTTTCCTTTTTCATACAATTTATATTCCAATTTGTGTCATACTTGCATTTAGTCATTATGTTCTAATTCATCATGATGTTTTAATTTACTACTTACACATAATTTTTAAAGTCTGTGTGCTTGTAGGCTTTCTGTTTTATATATACTACATGAACTTGGTTATGATAAAACACAATTTTTTGTCCCTTCCTAGTTATATGTCATGGTTTTCCACTAAGAATTTACTAGTTTCAGTGAACTATTTCATCTATGGTTGTCTTGCCTGTGTTTGTGTATATCTATCTATCTATCTATCTATCTATCTATGTCTCTTTTTCCCTCTGAATGTTGCTCCTGAAGTGCCCAAATAATAAGTATGCTTTTTCCTATCTCTTGATACAGAACTTGTTTTCTTCTTTAAGAAATGCATATCTTTGTCGATAATACCATATTTGCATGTTTCAATGAGATAGGATATCTGTCATGGATCCACAGTGGACCAGGCCACACATGAATGCTAGCTGGCTCACATTTGATTCCATGATTTTCTCCACAGTTGTGGTCATACCATCTATCCCTCACCCAAGTTTGAACCATGGATTCCTTGCCAAGTTAATTCCTGAGCAGAGCTTTACCCACTCATTTTACAAAGGTAATATTAACATCATCTCCTAACCTGTTTGGGTGTTCTTATTTAATGTAATGCAATTCAAGAACTAACTGTGATGTAATTGCCGATAAATAACTATACGCCTCAGGTTACATGGAGATCTGACCTGATGATACCTTTAAAACTTTAACTTCCTACCTACATTTCTCTAGGAAATATTTTTCCCATTTTTACTACCATTTATTAACTTTACTTATTCCGAAATATTTTTTTTTTAAATTAAAAAGCCGTCTGGAGGAGGGAACGGATATAGAAAATTATAAATGCTTTTCTTGTGGTTATTCTGCTACAATATGAGGTCCATAACAATAAAATCAGTCCTATTTTAAAAATATTCCATATGTACTACATGAAATATGTAGTACTTCTGTAGTATTCCCTTTGCCCCTATCTTTTCCTGTTCTTTTGCCTGCCTTTCTCACTTTTTTTCTTGCCTTCTTGATGGTATGTAAACTCTGATACTGTATGTATTGTGAATTACTTTATGCTTGTTAGTTACTGTGCTGTGCTTTTCTTGAAGGAAACTGCTTTTGTGACCAGAGCAACTATTATATGTTTTGGGCCTGATTTGTTGTGTTTGTTTGGTTTGTTTGTTTGTTTTAACAGATACTATATAATATAGGGAACATGTTTTTCAGATGCCAGTACTTGAAAAAGAGTTATCTGAATGTAACTTTAACCAAGTTTGCATGTACGTTTCCCCATTTGTTTGCATAAATTGTGCTGCAAATACAGAAACATAAAACAGATTAAAAAATTTCATCTGATGAAAATATTATTGATATAATTCTGAAAAATCTCAATGGGTAAAAAGCCTAGGAGATTTTAAATTGCATCCTGTTTATTAAGAACAGAAGTAGTTAACTTACTACTTTAATAATGGAACTTATTAAAGGAGGAGCATTATGGTAAAATACTCATTATATCAACTTAAACTATCTCTGTGTTTATCTGGCATTTCTTAAACTTTGGTGTGTGCATGTATGTATGTTATAAATTGTTTTAAATTCTAAACACTCATAAGCAACAGTTTGTGATTTTAGGTAATGAGACTATTCTCTGCAAAAAACCTTTGGGTCATTTCTGGTGGAGTATTATTCATTGTGACATAATTGCACTAGTATGATTTAATTGATTATTGATTAAAAAAAGAGTCATTTGCTTTTAGTTCAGAATACTATGGTACTATGTGGTACTACAGGATGAAACCTTGAAACTTCATTAAATACTGCTTTCTTACATTTTTTGGTTTGGTTTTTATTTGTTGGTGGGAAAGTGTGCATTTACAGCATGTCTCTGTATCTAGCTTAAGACATTTTATGAATAACCACATTTACTTGAAAATTTTGATTGGTTCGAGTACCTATACCAACAGTCATTTAAGATATTTCTTAATTAAATTTAATACAAGAAAAATAAATTATGCAACAAAAATGAGATTATATTGCTATTTGTACAAAGCTTGATAGTTGATATATTGAGTGGCAACAGGAGAGGAAAACCAAAAAGTTTTTCTTCTTATCCATGTATAGCACATGAATAAAATATAAGTAACAAAAGTGGAAAAGAAGGCAGCCATACAAACTCACAAAAATGTTTCAGATAAAGTATTTTTTATCTTTGATACTATTTTCCATCATACTTATTTTACCTTGAGTTCAAGTAAAATATTTATTTTGGTTTTGAATAGTTCAATAAAGATATAGTAAAAATATGACCAGGATACAAAAAAAAAAAAACCAAAGTAGTTTCGTTTAGAAACAAATTATTCAATAAAGGAAATACTGCTAGTTATTTTATTTCTTATTATTTTTATATCCTCCAAGTTTTAACTCTGAGGTCTCAGCCTCTTACACCTAACTAGTAAAATGAAAGAAAATTGCTAACACTATCACAAAAGGCTAGAAGTCAAAACCTATTTTGTCATTTCAAGAATCTTTCATTCTAGTGGCGAATTCAATTGGTTTCATTTGAGTGATCCGATATGCTTTCAGATGTTGGCAGCAACCATGTAATATTTTAATATTATTTTAAATTTTAAGGTATTTTACCACATTGTAGTGTGGCTTAATGTAGAATTTAAGTTGTTGGGGTTTTTTTAAGCAAAATCCTATTTTTATTAAAAAAATAGATAAAAATCAGTTTGTTCCGTGGAAGTAAAGTCTCTGTATTCATTCCTCATGACACTAAATGGATGTAAAGGATTCTTTCTTTGTCAATCCAATTCAATACAGCAAATTTTATCATAATTGTTAGAACTGTACAAGACTATTTTGGGACAGATCTCAATGACTTAAGGGAGAATGATTGGCTGCTCAGAAGAAATCCATTTTTAGTAGATGGAATCTTATTTTCTGACCAGGTAACTTGTCAGGAGGAAGGAATAATGGGAGTTGTATGTTCTGGTATTAAAGTAAGGTATTGATTTTGTTGCTAGTGATGGGGGATTTTGGAGGGTTTTGTGTTTGTTTGTTTTGTTTACATGGAGCTATATCTTTAGCTGATATATTTAAGCCTGAGACCCTATTTGTCTCAGGTATATAACTATATGATTAGTGTATGCCTCTTCTGAGTAATTACAACTGGTGTAAAGTGCCTTGCAGAGAAATATATTCTGCCTTTACTTAGCTGATAAAATAAGGATTTTATATTTCTTTTGCTGTTAATCAAATACGGTTCACTATATGCATGTTATTTTATGGTGCATAAAGGAGAAGGACACACCTAGGAAGGAAAAAAACCTAAACCAATGATGTCCGTGACTACCATTTAAGAATAAAAATGTTTATTTCTTTATAAAGTCCTATACTTCTGTATTTATTTTTATGCCTAAGCTCATCCATGAGATGGAGAAAAATGTATTTCTATAGGTAGATTTACTCCTTGTCATGTTTGGTACACATGCTTGGGTTCCTCCTTCTAGTTTCTGGTAACTCTGAAGGGTCTGTGGTACTTCTAAAATTGTCTGTGCTTAGTCAGACAAGGCAGAACTTGCACAATGAAGAGAAAACTCCCTCTCTCTTCAGTTGACATTGTATATAGTATTACTCGTTGTAATTTATTATCATAAAATAAGAAATAGAGGAAAATAACAGATAAGAACTACCATATTGCATCTGAAGGATGTCTCAGAAACATGGTCCTAGAAAAGTAAATGTTACCAGACTTCTTTCTTTCTGTTCAAAATGCCAAAGAATTAGAAAGAGTTAGACTTTTGGGCTGTCAGATGTTCCTGACTCTCTGCATTTGGCGAAGATTTCAAACTGGCATCTTAGAACTAAGAATTATTTAAATACAAAGCACAAAATGTCTAAATGGTCAAAAATATTGCCTGTCCTACAGACCTTTTAGTTCATCAGATTTCTTCAACTGGTTTTAATGAAGATAAGTTCTTCAACATAATTAAAATCTCAAGGTACAGTAAATATAAGAATACTATTTAAAATGTGTTTGCCAGAAGGAGAGTGGTTTTTTTACCTGACCAGTCAAAGATGATATAAACTTTAACGTTCTCACTATCTCTGTTACTGTGGGTATGACAGTATGACCAAAAGCTCTGTACTAGACTTTCAAGTTTTCTCTTGAAAACTATAGTCACGTGTGTGTTGTACTTTCTGGAAGATATTAGTAGTGAATCAATGTCTGAGCTAGTCACCCTAGTCTTCCATTATAAGAGGTGGAGAGAAGTTAGGGCACATTTAAGGTACAATTTTTCCAGCCTGCTTTAGGAGTCTACTTAAAAGAGAGATAAATTGGGCAGTAGAAATCCCTATCTTTTTCTGTTTGATATAGATATCATTGTAGACCTCTGCCTTGGTCATATGAATCCTAGACTGGGTTTAACTGAAGTCCAGACACAAAACTTACTTTATGACAAAAGCTGCCATGAAATTCTTTGATATCAGGCACTTAATCCAGTCTAATGAAATTATGTGCTTTAGTAATATCCCCTTTCCATAGACTACATAGATTCCCAGAGATCCCATAGATTATACAAGCTATAATTTGTTACAGATATGATCATAGATGCATATTCTTCTTTATGAGGACTACATGTATATGGTTTAAAAGTAGAAACTATAAATCAAACTAAACAATTGCTTAACGTCTTCAACCTAATGATTAGCAGGCATGTACCCTTTATACCTGGCGTCTAATGCATCTGAGTAATGCATATAGTTGTCCCTCCAACAGCCGCTCATTTGTTCCCTACCTATCTAACAGTGTTTAATGTGACATAGTCTGTCCCTTTCTCCATTGTACAATATTTTTGAATACTGATTTGTTTCTATGTAAAGTTGAAGGGATTTTCAGTTTTGTTCTTTTTTATTTGTAAGTATCCCAGGCTCTCTTTTTTTCCTATTGTTCTTGAGATCCTTGTAGGAGACTATTTGTTGGAGCCTAGCAAAGCGCTTTATGAAAATCTTTGGCTTTCATCTTTAGCATTATCTTCCTACAAAGATCATGTGTTATATTTAGTAGGGAAACAGTGCTAAAGCTTAATATCTACTCTTGGTGTTTGGGGATGATTTCAAGTCCTTTGAAAACCTTCCTTTCAAATTCAGAAGAGTGAAGGTAGTCCCAATAAATAAAGCTACTTCCCATGAAAATTAATCTTAACATCGGAGAATGATCACATTTTGTATGACAGTTACCAAGGCTCTTATAAGGCTTATAAGGGTTCTGACTTAATGGCACATTCTGAAAGTATATCCGAGCAGTGGATCTTGCCAATTTCCATAGCTATTTTAAGATAAAATTATTAGTCAGGACATCATTAGTGGTCTTTACTTTTGGTCAGCAAGTACTCATGACAACTGAGCATAAAACACTGACATTTCTGGAATAGTGGCAGTTGGAATAGCTTAGAAAATGTAGTTTGTTCTCACTTGATTTCTTTGGTAAGATAAGGATATTTTCCAAAAATCAGTGTGAAAATATCTCTGTTATCTGGAAAATGTGTGGAACGTGAGGCTGAAAAGCTGAGAGTAGCTCTTTCTTGTATGAGGTAAAGGATAATCAGTATGTACTTTGAGAGAATGTCGTCTTGTTAGAATAAAGCACAAGAGAAATAGAGGAACATAATATTTTCCATTGATAGCAGCTAGTCAGTCTTATCATTTAAATTCAGGACAGGTGGTCAGGATCGCTGAAGATGAGTTTTCTCAATTCTTGTTGTTATTGAAGCTATCCTTACTTACCTTGGATGTTTGTTGGACTAATATTTCTTTCAACAGCTCTTCCACATCTCCAGCAGTGGAAAAGTGTGAATAATCCTTTTTTACACTTCAACTGGCAGTCTGTTAATTGCTGAGAACACAATTAACCAAATAATGGGAAGATATTTTCACTTGAAAACTGATGTTTCCACTTAACGTTATTCAGGAGTGTATTGAAAATAAAAGCATTGCAGCAGTGCAATTTACCTTATAATATATTGTGTGAAGAAAATCGGTATGTAGCTTATCACAGAATTTTATCAGAAATGCATTGCTTTTTCAACTCCTTTGAGATTGCTATCTGTATTTTTTCCCAAAGCTCTATAAATTAACAGATTTCTTGAAGATCTGTTGCTGGACTGAAAGCTATTGATTATTTTGTTCTTGACAGAATGAACTATATTAAAATGTTGTAAAAACATCATTTTCTTTGAAAACAAGTAAAGCATCAATTTTTTTCTGATCTCAGAGGTCCACAGTATTGTGGGCATTGTACATTCCTGCACTGTTGTGTATATTCCTGATGTAGTACAGAGGTTTCCAGCCTATTTTTAAACAAAATACATTGCAAAAGGATAACAGTCTAACTGTGCAAACGGATCTAAAGGACTAATTTTCTAGTAAGATCAAAATGTCCTTTGCCATCAGAACATACTGACAAAATTTATGGTTCAATCTTCTTCAAAATCTGACTGGACATATGATTTCAAGAAACTAAGGGAAATCTTATAAGGAACATAGAATCATAGAATCTTAAAATCCAAATTCTACTGACTTTCTGTCTACTGCTCAAAATTATCGTATTGCTTTCCTGATGAAATATATGCTGTTTATTCCAGCTAGCTCTGAGAGCACATGCATTTAAAGACAATGAGATAGTAGTAAACACAATTTGATCTAATATTTATTGTCCTTTACCAATTACTTAAGTCATTAGAGGAGAGGTTTGCACATATATTTCATTAATTGATCAGTTATTATGTATGCAGGAAGCAGTTGTACTAAGGATTTTTTTTAAGTAAGATCAGTACTCCATTTCATTGTACAAATTACAGATATTTTTAAAGTTTCTTATCTTTCAAAGTGATGTTTAATATAGAACATTTTTAGTGTAAGTTTCAACATGTGTATTAAAATTACTCTGTGCTTCACTGCTAACTTTTGTCTCTGGATGCTGCAACCAAGATGATGTAATTTTTTAAAATTTCTTTTGCAAGAAATATCTAGTCACAAAAAAATTTATCTTTCTCAGCATGGGTCAGAAATACATCTATTGTCCTAGATAACTGCCAACTAATCTATTTTTTCATTATATGTTTTTGAGTTTACACAAGACAAAAATAAAATTAAAAAAAAAAATAGAAGCTACCAAACCTATGGAAATTCACCTAGAAAAAAAATACATATTATATATATTATTGTTCCTAATTTATATTTGATTTTTGTTTGAAATGTTATTAGTTGGTTTTATACTCTAAAGTTGGCATTTCTTTAATAAAACTTTTCATTTTATTAAATTTATTATCTATCAAGCAATAAGTGGAAAAGGTTTGATGAGTAAGGAAGATTTAAAATGTTGACTAAAGACATTGCCTAAAAAGGTGAAGAGTTTCGTCTGTCGTAAGTGGTTTGTTTAAAACTTTTTATTTGGTCAAAGTGGATGGAGTTGCCCTGTGTACCTGCCTAAGTCCAGAAGTGATTATGGGGAAAGAAACAAATGATAAGACCTTTGAGCAATTTCAGCAAGTAGAATCAAATTCCAGTGAGGAGAGTGTTCAGTTGTGCAAAAGGGCTGATGATGTCCTCTTCTATCACTTCCAAACCTTGATTTCCCCACCCTAAGTCTCTCTTGCTGCATTTCTCTCCCATTTCAGAGCTTCTGTTTTTCCTGGCCCAGAGCTATCTCCTTTCTCTCACAAATCAGCTCTGCTTAAAAGGAAATTTCCAACCCTGTGTCTTAAATCTTCTGTCTCAAGATCTGCACCTTTCCAATTGCCAACTGACTCCAGAGTGTTGAATATCTGACCTCCTGTAGTTACCCAGTTTTCATGTGTTCCTTCTGCTTGTAGGCATTCATGTCAGAGCCCTGGGGTATCTCCACTTTTGCCTTTTACTCTTCCCAGACAGATGCTGCTGTGGCATGCACTCTACTTCCACCTCTTCATGTGCAGGATTACCAGACTTCTATTAGACAACTGAATCCTTGCTGTTGCATTGCTATCCTTTCAGAAGTGAATGGCTGGATATATGGTCTGGCAGGAATTTCGGAAACCTGGATATATGATCTGTCTACATAACAGATGCAGGCTTAATGCAGGCTGCATTTAACAAGCATTTTCCTTGACAAAAGCCTGATGATGCAAGAGTAACAAGTAGAAACCCTCAGTCAGGCTCTTTTTCCTCACTTTTTTATCATTTAATTTAAAGGAAACGTTTTAAAAAAATTTAGTAGAATGAATAAGTTCAGCAAGATAGGTCAGTCTTACTCAGATAGCCTTGCCTCAGAAATAACAGAACCCTATGAACCCCACTAGTGGGATATGATCAAATTTGCCTATTAAAGCGTAATTATATGAAGAGTAATACTGGACAGGCTGCCAAATGAGTACATGTTAGGCCAAGACCATGATCACTGTACAGGGAACATTTACTCTGGTCTCTTTATAACTTTCACAAAGAGACAGAAATACCAAGAGAAAAGGTCCTGAGTAGACACAGAGCAGCTTGGCATCTTACTGTTTCTTTTACAATGATTCTTCTCACTGTTGCCTCAACTTCTAATGTACTTCTAATCCAGACCCTTATTACTCTTAGATTCTGTCCCCATACTTGGTTTCTCAACTCAGGTTAATTGTGAGACTGAAAGGTGGCAGCAATTCCTGTATTGACTGCCACAGGCCTTCCATTTCCAAGTGTTACTGTATTGTTCTGCAGCAGAAATTTGGCAGTGACTTGGGATAGTATGATTTTCAAGTAGATTTACAGCCATGTTGTATGCAGGTAAAAATAATAATTTTCATATTCCTTTACTTTTGAAAAATTTCAACTGATTTTTATTTAGTAGGGAGATTTAATGAAATAAAAAAGAAGAAAGACCACAGGAATATACACACATTTTTTCTTATTTTTTAAAAATGGGCAAAGATTAAAAAGCGGAATGTTTTCTGTTTTTGGTTTTTTATAATGGCAAAATTGTATATGTTTATTGCACATATGAAACGTATCGTTATTAAGTTAACAAACATGGTGGGGATATTTAGGCATATGGAAGCAGGGCAAAATCTATTTAGGTAACTCAGTAAGTTAAAACAATTACAATACACTCCATAAATCAAGAGCAAACAAGATATTTTAAGGAAGGAGCGTGACGGATGAGGTCACCAGATATACAATATGTCACTTAGTTAACTTAAGCCCATATTTTTCCCATAATGTAGTAGATGAACTCATTAGTTACAATGAAAAACAGTAAGAAGGAGGCATCTGGCTTCCAACTGCCTATTTTCGACAGGGTTAAGATTGCTAGATCTAGTAATATTTCTGCTTTGTCTACTGACATGGCCTTGTGCTGCAGAAAACTGATGAGGTTTGCTGAAAATTTACAAGCTTACTGTCACAATGTTATAACATAGGCAGATGCAATCAGTTATATTTTTGCTTCTGCTCATGTTTATCATTTTGCTAAGTTGCTTCAAATATTTAGGATTTTTACAAAAGCATTACTGTTACTGGTTTAAGATAACTTTATGAAGCATGATTCTTTATTCCTGAATTCTGAAGGCAGCAGAAGTGCTCTGAAGCAGTATAAATATACGTGGAGTAAAATTTGTGGATATGCAGTGTTGTAACTAAAATTGGTTAGATTTTTGACCCATGCTGAGAAGTTTATCATTTACTTAAAATAGCAACTATAATAATGCTGAACCAAAAAGTCTTATAATACATCTTTTCAGAATTTCACAAATACTAGTTTGCTAGTATCCTTATTTGAGAGGCAGTTATTAAACAGTTTTAGCTGTTCTGAGTTTATTTTACAAAAAGTAAATTGGACTGTTAAACCCTTATTTAGCTTTCTCGACATTTTAAAAATGAGAGTTAATGCATTAGATTTAGGTAGTGTTTAGAGATTGTTACTCAGTGACAAATCAGTCTAAGCTTACTTGACTTAGTGCAGCATATCCATATTAAGTAGTAAAAACACAGTAAAAAAAGTAAAGATACAAGTATGGTTTCTGTGGAAATCAAATACCTTTACACTTACCTTTATATGGAATAACTTCTCCTGATATGTTTTCCTAAATAAGTTTAGTTAATGTATTGTATAGTATATCATATCTAATTTCTGTATCCACAAATTTAATTTTCTTTCCATTTTTAACTTTATCTTTTGCAGTCCTCAAGGCATTTTATTCTCATTTGGGAACAAAGAATTACAAGACACTTGCAGAGTAATTAAGCACAGTCCTATTTATAGAATCTTGAAATTAGTTCTGATTTTTGAACTTGTTACTCAACTAAAAGGGTATTCCAGAACCTTAATTCCATAGTGATGGCTGTCACTTCTCAATCTAAATGTATTCCTGAGGAGCTTACACCCAGTTTTTCTCATGCCAACTCTTCCATTTAGTTTAAATAGATTTACAATAGCTGTTGTATGCCCTCCCAGAGTTAGTTTGGCCAGACTATAACAGCCAAACTCTTTTTCTGCAACAATGGATCACTGCAGATCTCTGTAGTGGCACTTCTACCTTCCTTAACTATAACAGCATACACAGTATTCCATAAGGAATCCTACCAAAGCCTTCTCTAAAGACTGTTACAGGTGCTGTTTCTTCAGAAAAATTTGGAATTTGCCTTTTCTGCAGCAGCATTGGATGTGTAACTGAATAGCTACCAGTGATTGATGTATCCAGGTCCTTCCCTTCAGCCATTTCCAGTTGATGAATTCCAATTATAACAAGAATCTCTGTGTCACTGCATGCATAGATTTTCGCTCTTGAATGTAATTTGCAGTTTTGTCATAATATCTTCTAACAATCATCCTTCTCTGCATCAATTGTAGCTTGTAACATTTTCATCATCAAATTTCACCAGAATGTTTTTACCATTTCACCTGAAATCTTTATTAAAATTTTAAACAAGATAACTCTCATGGTAGTTTTTCTCAGTCTGATGGTATTTTCTTTTGAAACTGTTTGATGAGTCTTTCTTAACCATTTTTTTCCGCACCTTCTATTAATTTCCACGTACTCTTGGCCCTCATTTTATTTGAGCAGTAAGTATTTTAAAAGCTCTTTTACCAAAGCCATTTTCTAATGTGTCACATTCCATTCCAATACTGTCCTTTACTCCAAAATAAATCCTGAATTTTTGCTTACTGTTGAAGGCTTTTGAGTTCTCCAGATCATTTTTTCTCCTTTTAAAAGAGAAACTAGGTGTGGCTTTCTCTAATTGTATATTGCTATCCCTTCTTACCTGTTAGACAAAAGCACTTGGTACAAGACCACTAATTTCATAGATTGTTTCTTTCAAAATTGGTTTGGGTCAGGTCATTTCCTTGATTTTAGTATATAAGAATCTTTCTCATGGTTTAGTTAGGGTATTTGAATTTCCACAACTGCATTTCTATTAGCATCTCTATCTTCAGTTTTCTGTTAGCATTCTTGACCTTAATGAAAACTGAGATTAGGTGTAACCCTAACTTCACCATGTAGTGGACCATCTTTTCTCAGTGTCCTCTTTACATTTACATAATAATGGAGCCGTATGCTATTTCACTTACTATACATTACAAAAGCAACAATCTGCTTGACTGGAAGTCCAGTCCTACTCTTTCCTTCAGTTGAGCAGTATTGTCTTTGTATGGATTATGTTTAGAGACAAATAAGCAGAAAATTCATTAGGATCATTCTGTGAATCAGATGTCCTTCTGTGCCAAGTATAGGTAGTGCTAAGTAGATATTGATTATTTTTTTTTTACTTCCTGACCTGGCAGATGCTAAGTGCATTTTATTCAGCTCTTAAATCCACTTTCTACTTCCTGCTTCACAAAGCAAAGCTCATATCTATTTAATGTGTTTAAGGCACTTAGGAGAAAGAGAAGGAAGTGGCTTCAGCATTTATGGCAGTTAAAAGAAAACTATAGTGAGTTAATCTGCTTTCTGTTTTTAAAAGTCTCTTCTGTTCTATCTCTGTTTGTTAATATTTGTACACATGAAGAGGTTAACAAATTAATAATCTGTATCTGCCAGATTTTTTTATGTTCATATGCATACACGCACAGTTGTGGCCATGTGGTAGAGATTTCACACCTGACTGTATTTAAAAATTAGCAATAAGTTCTGTGATTGCTATTAAAAGTTACATTTCTGAAGCACATTTTATTTGTAATAGTCAGAAGGGCAGAACTTCATCTAAGTGTGTTCTAAAATATTTTCTGTACTGACTAAACTTACTGTTATATAAAAACAATTTTAATGAAAAGTGATGGTAATTCATACAGAGGACAGCTAATTTTTATAGTCTAGACAACTGATCCAATGAAAATAAGGTAGTTTGCAAATAGATTTAAAAAATCAGTTCAAATGTAAGATTTCTTTCATTAAAAAGAGACACAAAAACAGAACCAAAACTATGAATATGGAATTTATTCACAATTCTAGCTAACTTTCCTCTAAGCATAGCAAATTATTCTTATTTAATGAAGTTGTTGTGTCTATTTCACTGAAGTAATCAATAGAGGTAACATCTTTCTCGGTTACAAGATGTTGTAGAGTCCATTTCAATCTGGAAATGTTCCAGACTCAACAGATTTCACTTACCCATCTCTTTAAAGCTGAATTTATTTCACCCTTAAGGTTTGACTGAAAGAATGACAAAATTTTGTACTTTTTGTGGGGAAGGAGGAGTTATCTGAAAGAGCAACGATAATAATTCTTTTTTTTCACTGCTGTATAAATAAATTGATATTCAGTGTAATGCTATGTGTGTAACAATGGTGTGTATACATTTTAAACAAAAGACAAAGCAAACAAAAGGTCTAGCGGTTTTGTTTTGGATGCAAGCTTAATATTTGCTGACTGGATTTTGTCATAATCTTTAAGCTTAAGTGATTGAATTTTTTCTCTTCCAGTAATCTCACAGATCATAAAGATACATAGTTGATAGGTTGTAATTTGTAATGTTTTTGCTGGCAGTATTTTGCTATTTGATTACTGTGCGAGTAGTGGGCTGTAATTTCTAAATGTCACTGAGCTTGCATAATGCAACTTTGGACTCTCTCTTCCAAGCCTTTATATATACCAAACAACTGTTGAAAACAAAATGTTTTGTACATAAAATGAGTTTTTTAAAGTTTAAACTATGAAGATCTTTGGTCTGTCTAACATATTTCTGTCTTGTAAAATCTTACAGTAGTATTTTTAGGGGAAAAAAGTAAACTAAATTATGAATATTGTTTATGATCTCTATTTCACTGCAGAGACACCAACTGTATTTCCAGAAAATATCAAAGATAAAGAAACACCAACACCAGTTGAAGATATTCAGCTGGAAAGCTCTATTCCTCATACAGATTCTGGAATTGGAGATGAACAAATGCCCAATATTTTGAATGGGACAGACTTGGAGACCAGCACAGGCCCTGATGCTATGAGCGAGCTATTGTCTACATTGTCTTCAGAAGTGAAGAAATCTCAGGAGAGCTTAACAGAAAGTCCCAGTGACATCTTGAAACCCTCATCATCGATATCCAGTATCAGCCAAAGCAAAGGCATCAATGTCAAGGAAATACTGAAAAGTCTTGTGGCAGCCCCTGTTGAAATTGCAGAATGTGGTCCGGATCCAATCCCTTACCCAGATCCTGCACTGAAGAGAGAAGCTCAGGCTATTCTTCCCATGCAGTTTCACTCATTTGACAGGTATATGGCTGGATTCATTATTTTGTATTGATGTGATTCAGAAGTTTGAAAGGTTTTTTTAACATGTTTACTCTTCTGTTGGTTTGTATTTTTGTTACCAGAACAGACTGTATAGTGTAGACAAAAGTAATTCACCTTGTTTTTCTCTGTCAGCAGTTAATAAAACTCTATGAGGTACCTGGAAAATAAGCCTGTTATAAAGAAATATTTCTGCAATAAAATCTTTTTTTCCTTTAGAACAACATTTCAGGGAGGAGGAGGGGTAATATCTGCTGATATATAACAGACTGTGCAGAAATTCAGTCAAATATTCTTTCAGAGGCTTAAATCTTAATTGAATCCATCATTGCAGTGTTTCCTGGTACTGAAACTCTTTCACCATGGCAAATTGTTTGCATGGTCATGGTGGAAAAAAGTTTCCTTTTAGATCTTTAAAAAGCAACTACACTCAAAAGTTAGAGTTTAAGAATAAACTGTTGAACATTTCCACAAGGAGTTCTTTGTTTCTTATTTTAGACTTTAGCTACCCAGCTTCTAATATGTATACCCAGTATACATATGTATGCCCAGTTCAGCTCAGTTATCCTGAACACAGAAGTTGTGGTAAGATATGCACTCAATAACATCCTCCCAGAAGAAGGATGTGGGCTTAGTCTTAACCTGTGCAAAGAGCTAACTTTTATACCTGTTGATGTGATTATATTAATTTTTTTTAAAGAAAAATCAAGATAACTCAAAGATATGGTAATGTTTCAAAACTTTAAGCAAAGTTGTGGAAATATATTAGTTCATCATGCAGATTCCAGAACTAAAATTCTGGAAGAAAGTAAAAATAAGTCTATGTTGTAATTTAAGAGATAAAATCAGAAAACCTGCACAGATGTGAGAAATGTCTTCATTAAAGTCTCAAGATAACAATCTACAATTAATGTTTTCAGCATTATGTAAACAGTAAAGTACAAGATGTGTGAGAATCTTATGCTAAAAGTTTATTATGATTTCCATAGAAAAGCTGATACTTTTTGGTTTGTACATATATGTTTATGCTGAGGCTGCTTCTCTGAAATAATTCAATAAACAATCAGATGCCATCTGTTGTAACAAAGATGATGGTATCCAAACAGAAAATGTGAAATGTGCTGCATGAATATATCCCTTTAATAATATTTTGGATCTTAAGGCCTTTTTAGAGAAAGCTCATTTAGCAACTGTTTAAATAAGAGGATATTATTTTATTTATCAATCTACAGGTTTTGATTTTGAATGATTTTAAGGTCAACTTAAAATCATCTTTTTTCCTACACAGTTAGGATTTTTTTGTTATCATCTGTGAGGAGCCATCATGTTCCAGAATGAATTACTGTGCATGAAACAGTACAGAAATTTGTGCTGCTTGTAGAATTAATAGCACCTAACTGTAACTGAAGGTTACTTTAGTTGAACCTATTAGCCAAATTCAGCTAAATACTTCCTTCAGAGGGTTATTACTGATTCACAAAATGCCACACACCTAAATTAAAATGGAGCATAACCTCTCATGAGGTTTCTTTTTTGTCATTAGAGGGAACTTAACATCAAGATGATTGAAGGGATGAGTTTTATTTGGCATTTTTAAATCACAGCTTTATAAAAAAGCCTTAAAAAACTCTTAACAGATTGCAGTAGGCTGGCCATAACCTGTATTTAGTGTGTGCACCTCCATTAGAGTCTTCTTGTAACAACATGACTACTTGTATATTTTGAAGGTCATTATTAGTAGTTGCCAATACAGACTTAGGGAATTATTTGAGAGTTGCTTCAAGTCTAGAGATTACAGATTTTGATGGACATGTAATAAGTGGTTTTAGTTTTCCCTGTCCTGTTGCTACACAGAGCAAGCACTGATTCCATGGTTTACTGTACAAACTGTGCAGCTGCTTGTAGCTTGGTAGCATATGTTGTACCATGTCAGCCTTTGGAATTGTTTACTTCTTCAGCAAAGTACGTGTTAATGATTGAAATGTAGGCAAAAGAAGACCTATTTGTACAATTTTGTTGGAATATTTTGTTATCTTCAATATATCATCCTGCTATGTGATTTTGCTGAATGAGGTGGGTTGCACTTTATAATACAACCAAAATTGGCATGTTCAGATAGGTCTCAGGGGACCTGGAAGTGCATTACTGTAAGATGACCGCTATTCAGGCAAATACTTCTCTGTGCACTTTGCTCATCTTTTTAAATTTTTTCCTTGACCACGATGGCAATCTTTGGAGGCTAAAGATGGGTGGCATTGTTACTTTTCGTTTTGAAATTACAAAGGAGGAGCAGACTGAGATCCTGACTCTGTAATTTTTCATGAGGATGTGAAACAAAGCTTAGCAGGGAAAAACCTTGGATAGTATATTGAAATACCATTGGAATGAATTAAAATATTGAGGAAACAATGTGGAATTTAGCTTATGATGTTTTATTAATATTTTTTGTTGCCTGTAGAATCTCAATTATCATTGAAAAACTGAAAAAACTACAGCATGTTTGTTTTTCCATGCTTGCTTATGTGAAGATGACCCAATTTACTGATAGAAACTAACCATTAAATAATATACACTGTGTAATTTTTAAAAGCTAAAACTGTGTCCATGGACCATATACCTACCGGACCTTCTGTTGCTGTAGCTTTTGGCACTTCACTGACCAATGTGGCTACGAGTCATATTTATTCTCTCTCGGGAGAATCTTGGGCAATGGAGTGTATTATTTTTCAGGTTTTATTTGTTTCAGTTATATAAAATATACACAGTGATTCAAAATTTATAAGCAAATTAAGGCTAGGGAAATGCATTTTTCAATTTAAACAAAAGATATTCTTAGTCCTTGTGAAGACGTACCTTTTATGTTTTGTTTTGCATTTGGATGGCTGAGTGAGAAGAGTATCTTTATTGTTTTGAAGGTATTTCTTTAACTACAATCACTATCTTACATGCAGGTAAACGCCATATAAAGCAAACTCCTGCAAATATAGTTAAAGTTAAGAAGTCTCTTTTGTGATTCCACATGAAGTATTTTGTTCTACATGTTCTTATAGTGGTTCCTTGCTAATATGTTTGTAAGAGTCGTTGTGTAATAGGCTACAGTGTATCCTTCCACAGAATTTGTGCAGTTATAAATGAAATCTAAAAGCAGAAAACGTGTCCAACATGTTTTATCACATGGGACTTGTGTGCCGTTAATGTATTCAGAGGTTCAAGTGCTATCGAATGTAAATGATGAGGTGATATTGATGAAAGGAGGGGATTGAGGTCTCGGGGGGCGCTGATGACGGATTGAACAGAAGCGGCCTTGCACCGCACGTAACTCAAGTCTGTCGTCTTCACCGCTCAAAGCTGTAATGGGAGGTGGCAGTCTGAAATGAGTTGCCACGGCAAAGAGTATTATTTTTGAAATGCTTTCACACAAATCACTAGGCCCTGCATACAACTTAGTTTCATGCTTTAATGTCATCAGGAGGCACAAATTGGTGTGTCTAATTGTTTGCCACCTGCCAGCAAAATGAGCTGCCAGCCAGCCAGACGGGTTTGATTGTCTGTCAGCTCTTCAATAGATTGAGAGTGACAACATCAAAAATTTCACTTCAAACTCTGAAGCTTTGAGCAGCTTTTCAGAGACCTCTTCCCCACAAGTGCTTCTGGACAACTGCATTTTTCAATTAGTTTTCAATATATCGCTGCCTTCTGCCTCATCTGTCTTAAGGTAGCTGTAATTACATTATGAGCTATATAAACAGATTTCAGGGACACTGGAGCCTGGATCTTCAAAGTTATGACATGTCTTTTAACGTCAGACTAAATTCCTTGAAAATGGCATCCAGGATGACATTTTAGGAAGCAAACACAAAGGGTTATTTCCCTGAGATTTGCAACTAATAGAGCATAACTCACCAATAATTTCTTTTTGCCTTATCATCTTTTGTCTGACAAAAATCAGTCCCCATTATTGATTTTTAGGGTTTGGAGATTTCTTGTTTCTGGTTTTTTGTCAATTTGCTTTTGTCCCACTAGACACAACCTAGACCATTAACATTTGCGAATTTGTTTGTGATTCTACCCTGCACTGTATTCTAAAGCTTATGTTTGTTTTACTGTACATTCTTCTAGTAGAGAATTTTTAGACAGTGGTACCATTGAAATTAAGAGTGCTCATGGTTCTGTCTCATTTATGGTTTTTTTCAAAGTGAGGTAATTTACATGTAGTTTCTGTACTTAGAATTATTTCAATAGGAAGCATGCTTGCATAAGCAGAAAATCTGGAGTTCCTGAAAATGAGAAGATGAGTTATTTTTGTGGCTATATACCTTATTCCCTTTTAATCCATTATCACTGTCTAAATTGGAATACTATGGGGTTGCATAGTTTACATGCTCAGTGTTTACAAGGATATTTTGAAATATTAGGACAGACAGACTTTTGAATTATTTCAGTATTAAGTTTTGGGGTCTTTTTGATCCTATGGAAGATTTTTGGGGCAGGTTCAAAGATACTTACATGCTAGAAAAGGTGAGCATCTAATGAAATACAGGCAGGGCCGATAAATATCCTGATAGTACAGAAAAAGAAGGTCTTCAAAAAGCATATTTAGTATGTTCTATGTATGTAGGCTCTATTTAGCATACAAAGAATATTAATATGTTTCACTGAAGTATATATTTTCCTTTTTTTTAATATATTGACTGACACAGTGGGAAAAAAACAAAAAAAGACAAGAGGTGTGAGAGAAGATGTACCAAATGTTCAAATAGGGAGGATCAATATATATCTGTTGTATTATTGTCCACTTTTGGGATATCATTGATATGCACCGGTCTACGCAATGATTAAAATAAAATAGCTAAATTAGGAGGTTGTACTCCTGTTAAGAGTCATTAGATTCTCCAAAAGGTGATTGCTGAAAAAATAGACTGATTTTCCAGAAAACAAGTTATGAATAAATATGTTTTAGTCTTCCCCCACAAGAAAAGACCAGTTTTTAAAGCTCATAATGAAAAATAATTAGAGAAAACAGAGAACCTTTCCCAAGAAAGGGACAGTTACAGGTGCTGTCTATACTGATCTCGATGGGACCTGCTTCTGCAGGGGGGTTAACAAGATGATCTCTAAAGGTCCCTTCCAACCCCTACTATTCTATGATTCTATGATTCTATAAATATTAATGAGATCCTCCCTCAGTTTTCTCTTCTCTGGACTAAACAGTCCCAGTTCCCGCAGCCTTTCCTCATAAGGAAGACAGAGTAGTCAGCCTAATAGAAGATTCTCTCAAGTAGGATTCAGAATATGGGTTTTGGGGATACTAACGATCCCTTGTTACAGACTCAAATCACAATCTGGGATGGAAATGAGAAAAAACAGCGAGTAATCATCAATAGACATGTTTCATAAAGGACTGGACGTATACATAGATATGGAGAACATTAATAACTTTCAGAAAAGAAATATTAATCTTCCTTTTAAGAGATTAAATAAATCCAACTATAAGAACAAGGTAGCATGTAATATAGCACAAAAATGGTCCCTCATTTTCTAGTGTAATTTCCTCAGAAACATGTGGCAGAACTCACCTTTTCATACAGAGTACTTCTGTGAAAAGTTTTCCTACAGTCTATACTGTTTTTTGAAGAGCATTTCTTGAAAATCCTCATGCCTTCTGCTGCTGTGGGGGAGAAAAGGAAAAGTAAGAATATTCAGCCTTAAGAGGTTTTACGTATCCCAGAAGAGTGTAAAGTTATTCTAATTTAATTGCTGCTGCTCAGATAGGCAGCACAAGACATCCAGTACTGGAGGCTTATCTCTGACTTCTTGATTGACCAGAGTGATTAGGTTGGAAAGCTTTTAAATTTTAAAATTTTAAAATTTAGAAGAGATACAGAATATGGATCACAGAGAGAGAGAGAAAATATGGTGCTGCACAACTTGTTTTGTGCGCCACCGGCATTGGATAGCTAAATTTTTAAAGGAAAGTTAATTTGACAATTTTCTTTTTAAATTTCCAGTTTCTTTTTTTGTAGTTCAACACATTGATGGTGTTATTTTCTGTGTAGTTATTTCAGGCAAATTTTTAAAACCCAGAAGAATCCTGTAGCCATTTTCTAAGGGTACTTAATGAAGCAGCAATGCACAAATGATATGCAGGCTGAACCAACAACACTTATCTTAAAAATAATATGAATTCCAGTAACTTAAATCTTAGGTTTACAGCCTGAAAAGAATACCGATAGAGTAACAGAATAATGGTTAATAGTCACAATTCTTTTTAGAATTATAAACCACCTAATAAAGAGAGAAACAAAATCAGTTGCTACAGCCAGTTACCACTAAGCTTTTACTGACTAAGTAAGTTGGGATCGTTTAGGACTATAATGACATGCTTCAGAAAAACTGAACCAATTTGGAACATTTAGGAAGTCTGATGTAGGCTGTATAAAACAGGCCTAAAATGAAATTATGGAAGTATATATAACTTTTTCTTCAAGTCTAGATTTCTGTTCCTCCATGAAAGAATTACCTGAATTCCTGACAAATACGTTTAAGGCATCTATGACATTGAATTCTTTCCTGCAGTCATGTTGTGCTCAGGTAAATAGCTGTATTTCTTTCATAAATCAAATTTATTTGGATTTGCCTGTTTTCACTGTATGTGCTGTTGGAATAATTTGATTGGTGAAAGAAGGGATTTTTTTACTTGAAAGCAGCCACCCTCTTTTGCATTTCATGTTCTGCTATTTCTCTGATTATTTTGCACATTTTTGACCATTTTATTGTTTCGTTCATATAAGTTTTCAGGCTCCTTTATCTGATGTCATTCTGTATTCAGTCACTGCATTTTGTTTTATCAGTAGGAGTGAGACATTTTGACAAGGCCACTGTATATAGCATGTTAGAAAGCTACATTTTATTTCAGTCTAGGATGATAATGTCTCACTGATTTTTTCTTAGTTTTATGGTAGAGAGGTTTTTCATGATGCTTCTTGATAGTTTGTCATTTAATAACAACTGACCTGTCTGAATGTCTTGATTCAGACCTCTAAAAATGCCAACTATATGTTGTAGGATCTGAGAAGGATTATCCTTTCCTGCTATTGGAGCTGATTTTCTGTTTTAATCTACACTCTTAAGAAAAGAGTCTTTGCCTTTACAGGAGACCAGTACATGTAGAGGATCGACTAGATAACCTTTAAAGCTCCCTTAAAACCCAAACTATTCTATGAATCTATTACATCTGAGAAGTGGAGTTGGCGTATATGGTCTTTGCTATGGAAAGTTGTTTAGCTTTGAGGATCGCTTTTTCCAGGCTCAGGATCAGAGCATCCCAGCAGGTAAGAAATCAAGAAGGGAAAGAAAGGGAACCAGGATACCCACATGTTTAAACAAGGAGCTGTTGGGCAAACTCAAGTGGAAGAAAAGAGCATATGGATCATGGAAGGATGGAATAGCCACTTGGGATGAATATATGGCTGTTGCCAAAGGATGTACGGAGGCAACTAGGAAAGCTAAAGCCTCATTGGAGTTGTACCTTGCAAGGGAGTTCAAGGACAAGAAGGGCTTCTTCAAATACATTGCAGATAAAACTGGCACTAGAGGCAATGTAGACCCACTATTGAATGAGCTGGATGCCCTGGTGACAGAGGATACAGAGCAGGCAGAGTTACTGAATGCCTTCTTTGCCTCTGTCTATACTGCGGGAGACTGTCCTCAGGAGCCCTAGATTCCAGAGGAAGTCAGGTTAAAGGAGGAGTTTTGTTTGGTTGATGAGGACTGGATTAAGGATCAGTTGGGCAGTCTGGATGTGCATAAACCCATAGGCCCTGATGGGATGCACTCGCGGGTGCTGAGGGAGCTGGTGGAAGTCATTGCTAAACCACTCTCCATCATCTTCAGTAAGTCATGGAGAACAGGAGAAATGCCTGAGGACTGGAGGAAAGCAAATGTCACTCCAGTCTTCAAAACTGGCAAGAAGAAGGAGCTGGATAACTACAGACAGGTCAGCTTCACCTCCATCATTGAAAAGGTGATGGAACAACTTATCCTGGGTGCTGTCTCCAGGCATTTAAAAGACAAGAGAGTCATTAGGAGCAGTCAACATGGCTTTACCAAAGGGAAGTCATGTTTGACCAACCTGATAGCCTTTTATGAAGATGTAACCAGGTGGATAGATGGTGGTAATGTAGTAGATGTGGTTTATCCCAATTTCAGTCAAGCATTTGACACCGTCTCCCACAGTATCCTTGCAGCAAAATTGAGAAAGTGCAGGCTGGATGATCAGGTAGTGAGGTGGATTGTGAACTGGTTGAAGGCAGAAAGTGGTGATCAATGGGGCAGGGTCTAGTTGGAGGCCTGTATCTAGTGGAGTCCCTCAGGGGTCAGTTCTGGGACTGATACTGTTCAATATATTCATTAATGAACTTGATGAGGGCACAGAGGGCACTATCAGCAAGTTTGCTGATGATACTAAACTAGGGGGAGTGGCTGACACACCAGAAGGCTGTGCTGCCATTCAACCAGACCTAGACAGGCTGGAGAGTTGGACAGGGAGAAATCTAATGAAATTCAACAAGGGCAAGTGTAGAGTGTTGCATCTGGGAAAGAATAACCCCATGTACCAGTACAGGTTGGTGAAAGAACTCTTACAGAGTACTGTAGGGAAAAGGGACCTGGGGGTCCTGGTGGACCAGCAGGATGAACATGAGCCAGCAATGTGCCCTCATGGCCAAGAAGGCCAATGGCATCCTGGGGTGTGGTGAGTAGGCTGAGAGAGGTTCTCCTCCCCCTCTACTCTGCTCTCAGGATACCACATCTGGAATATTGTGTCCAGTTCTGCGCCCCTCAGTTCAGTAAGGCAGGGAGCTACTGGAGAGAGTTCAGTGCAGGGCCACAAAGGTGATGGAGTGGAGCATCTCCCTTCTGAGGGAGCTGGGACTCTTCAGCTTGGAGAAAAGAAGATTGAGGGGTGACCTCATTAATGTTTACAAATATGTAAAGGGTGAGTGTCAGGAGGATGGAGCCAGGCTGTTCTCAGTGATGTCCAATGATAGGACAAGGGGCAGTGGGTACAAGCTGGAACACAAGAGATTCCAAAGAAATACAAGGAAGAATTTCTTCACAGTGAGGGTGAGGGAGCACTGGAACAAGTTGCTCAGATGGGTTGTGGAGTCTCCTTCTCTGGGAACATTCAAAACCCACCTAGACAAGTTCCTATGTGACCTACTCTAGGTGGTCGTGCTCTGGCAGGGGGGTTGGACTGGATGATCTTTCTAAGTCCCTTCCAACCCTTAAGATTCTGTGATTCTGTGGTCTTTTGGATACTCTGAAAGACAAACTGTGCTGTCTGAAGATAAGAAGGAAGACCTTGAATTTAGCTTCATCTTCTTTGGAAAAGTCACAGGAAAATATAAAATGTTTTTGCAGTAATTTTATCAGCAATTTATCAGATACTGATACCAGACCTTACAGGAGGGGAAAATTATTTTTCTTAAAACCCAAAACAAAACAAGTCTCACTCGCACTCTGTCTCAACGTTTACAAGCACTAGATGGATGTGTGTCTAAGGAGTCTGCCCAGCAGTCAGGCAGCTCCCATGCTTGTATCTGGATGCTAGGTCCAGGATGTGACAACATGGAGACCATGGGATGCAGATTTTCAAGTCATCCTCTCATTTCTTGTCTTCTTGATAGGTTTTGGATATGCCATTTTTTATTCCTGTTTAGCTTCCAACAGTCTCTGTGTCCTTCTCCACCTCAAGTCATCGCCATTCACTGTTTTTGTCTTCATGGTCTGGAACATGTGCTTGATGATCTGATAATCTACAGTAGTCTAAAATGCTTTTTTCTCCAGTGTCTTTCCTTCTTGTACCTCAGCATCCAGATATTCCCATTCATATCAATCTTAGCCTGTCTATTGAAGTTCTCTACAAAGATTCTGTAGGTAATGATAGTAGTTCACTTATGAAATTAATATAAATGGGAGATAATCCCACTTAACATACAAGTCGTAATTTCTTCTTGTGTTTCTATGGAACTACAGGGATTCTGCTCTTGACAATTTATTCAGTATTCATGAACAACCAGAACTCAAATATTTGATTGAAGTATTAATTGAGCTAGAGATTTCTGTGTGTGGATTGAAGCTGATTCTAGAAAATTTCATGGTGTTATGGAATAGATTAATTTAACTCGTGTAGAGCCAGCTTTATTCACATGTAGCTGCTGCTATGTAAACACTTCATATCAGCAACAATTCTAAGAGATTATAAATTACACATTAACTCAACTATTTTAGGGTCACATGTTTAATAAATAGCTATCGCATTGTGCAAACTCACCTTCTCCTAATGTAAATGGAAGGAGACAAAGTCATGAATATCCCTTTGTAATTGTACATCCTTCAGGGTAGTGCTAAAACCATTGTTCAGAATACAGAGACATCAACTGCATTCAACTCTTAACAATCTCAAAAGAGTAAGAAAAATAAATTTACTTATGGGTCATTTTCTACACCATCATCATATTAGAGGAGATGACAAAAATAACACTTGTATATAATTCTCACAGTGGCATCAGCTATAAAATTTGCATCACCAGTCTTTAAAATCCAGGGAAAGAGGATTTAAACATGTATGAACAAACTATATTACTATTAAAAATCATTCTATCCCTTTTTATCCATTATATACCATTTTATATACACAGAAGTGTAACAAAATAAATCAAAGGGACTTCCAAAGCAAAATGTGGCCTTATTACCCAAAATGGTTGTATTATTTTTACTCTTGATCACAGTGATTAATCTAAAATTTTAAAAATATATGATGATTAAAATATATTTTTCAACAGTTTACAAATATTATTTGGTTTAGGTTTGCTTTTCACTCAGATTTTCTAATGAAATAGACATTTTAGGAGCAATTGTTTATAGATAAATCAAAATATTAAATGAAAAAATTGAAATATTGTTGTCTGCACTATGACAGCTGTCCAGAGTGGAAAAAAATATTTTTTAAATGTCTCTGTAGTGTTTTCCTTCTTCTTTCCTTTTAAAACATAGAGCAAGTCTTTTAGTTTTGTGATTTGAAATAAAAGACACTGGTTCAAGATTAAGTGAAGATGTGTTTGTTTGAAAGCAGTTATCTCTATATATCTGATATTATGTCAGGCTTTTTGTATGAAAGCCTTGCTCTCTTCTTAAAAGCTTCAAACTCTCAAGACTTCTTTTTAAACCTCATTTTTGTTATCAGTGTTGTGAAAGCAAATATTTACCATGCTGTATTTTAGGTATTCAGATTACATTGTGTATCGTTGATTTAAATGAGCATGAAAAATTTTCCAGAAGTCTGAGTGCAAAATTTTTTGTTAGTCAGTTACATTTGCAAGACTAGTATGTGCATGGTACTGAAGAGTCAACTACTGTATTCAAACATTCAGGTGATTGTCCACAAAAATGTCATCTTAGATAACTTACGTAAGATCAACAAATTAACAATCATTAAGACTGCAGGCGTATAGACTGTTAGTATGCTGACATCACTTCCAACACTTTACATTTTCTTTTCAAATCTAGAAGATAGGTGATGGCAGTATTCACAACATATCAATTAAATGGTGGGATCTTTCTGTTTTGTCAGCAAAAATACGAAGACAAATCAAATGTCTCAATCACATGAAGCTGCAGATGAAGGATAGTAGTATGGTTCTAGGTCTGTTAACATAGTCTTACTGTATTTCAGGAATGTTAATAAAATTGACATTATATTATTCCTCAGCATAATACCGTCTTAAAGAACAACTCTTACTGACTCTGTTGTGCACTTTAAGCAATTTACTATTTCTTTTTTCCCACAGGAGCGTGGTTGTGCCAGTAAAGAAACCCCCTCCAGGTAGTCTGGCTGTTACCACAGTTGGAGCTGCCACAGCTGGGAGTGGACTGCCACCGGGTAGTACACCTAATATATTTGCTGCAACAGGAGCTACACCAAAAAGTATGATTAATACAACAGGTATTGTCCTTAAATATTTTCGTGCCCCTCATTTTTTGTTTGGGTTTTTTTTTTTTGTTTGTTTGTTCTGTTATTTTTGGTGGTGTTTTGTTTTTTAATCATCTTTTTTGTTATTGTTTTTGTACTTGTATAATAAAAACCTGTAAAGATTAAATCTTGGACTTTATTAGAGACAATGTTTTTTCTTGTATTTGGTTCTAATCTTTGATAGCACGCATTGCACTTGCACAGCCTTAAATAAGTGAATAAATAGTCTTAATACTTTTTCAGAAGCTTAGTTTGGAATTGAAATGAGCTAACTCCTTCAGTGCTCTGCAGTACAGGTTTTTCATATGATATATAACAGTCCCTTCTTATGCATCAAAGAAAGTAAAGACAACTACTTAATAAATATATGATATATTGTGAAGGGTAAATATTTTGGGCAATTACTATTTGTCAATGAAAATTAATGGAAAGTTTTTCACTAAGAACCTACCTAATTTAACTCTAGTCCTGTCTTATCACTATTTGTTTATTGCAGCCTATAGAAAGAGGACAGGATTTTTTTTTTTTTTACTTATTTCTAATAGTAATAATGGGATTGTCTATCATGAAGAAGCCCATGGGCCATGGACACTGTGTTTCCCATTCAGAAATGAATCCTTACAGAGAGCAATTGTTACCTAAACTCCTTTGAAATGTATGGCTTTGGTCTGTTTTCTTTCTAAACCAAGTAAAAGCACTTGAGAGAAGAGCTCTCTTCAACGATATCACAACTTCAGTCAAGGGTTAAGAAAGTGAAAAATCTCACTGGGGTTGCAGAAAATGGAGGGGGAAGCTTTTGGCATCCTTCTGCTTCATGGAATAATATGAAGTCGCACTCATTTTTTTTTTCTTTCCTTTTGCAGATTACGTTTAATACCTCGTAATAGAACTTTGATTTTTCTAAGGATAAAAAAAATCTTAAAATCTAATTATCCTGAGCAGATGGGAGGAGTGAATGCTCTGAATAATGTTATCACTTCTATGAACAGTTCCATTTGTGTAGCCACCTCTGTTAATCCTGAACGGATTTCTTTTTAGGTATCAATGTCATGCAAAAAAATTTCTACATTGGAAACCATGCTTTCCAAGTGATACTGAATAGTATAAGCTTTTTAATCTTCTCACGGGTTAAAGATTTGAACTGTTTTGACTAGAATGTAGTAGCTCTTGTTTGTAAGTAATTGCATTTAAAAATCAGTAATTTTGCTGATACAGGAGATATTGGAGATGCTATGATACATTCTCTGAGAATTTAAGGTTGTTTTGGTAGCTCTTATTTTATTTTTAATGCAATTGTTTTTATTTTCTAGTCTATGAATTAGTTTGATTAAAGGAAAAGTATTGATTCGATGGAATTTCAGCAAGTATCAGATTTAATAAGAAGTGTATCTGTACTGGACTTCTTTTGTAAAGCCTTTTATACCCAAATTCAAATGAATGAGCTTTATTGATAAATTCTCTTAAGAAATAGTTTGAAAAGTCCTTCCTCTCCAATCTTTTTAAAAGATTTTAATTTTGTATTAATATTTTACTAATACTAAACACATTAATGACACATTGACACATAAAGTACTACCACATTGAAAAAATGTAACTAGTAGATTAAAATGCTATTTTTGCGATTTTAATTAAACTATGCCTACAATACTTAACAATTATTATTTATATCAGGTTTTTTGACATATATACATGAAGTATCCAGTGGAATTATCTATGCTATTAATGATTTTAAAGTAGTGTGTAGAATTTCATTTAACAGCTTTATGATTTTTTACTATGGTAAAAAAAAAAACCAAACATAAAATTTTTTGGAAACACTAGATGTCCCCCCAAACCTTTTTACAGTTGTTTTTACAGTATGTCTAGAAATACAGTTTTGTGTTTGAAGGATATTCTCTGCTGGACTTGTGCAAAAGGTCTATTTTCAGTTATTCCTGGATTGCAATCAGTGTTTACATTCCATCTGCCATCACTGTCATAGTCAGTGTCACTGTCACAATGTAATGAGATATATGTTACTGAAGTTCTTTTAGTGCTTTGAATGTATGATTTGGGAGACAGATTTTCTTCCTTCATCTCTTTATGTTAGAAAAGGGTTTTATAGGTTTTAGGTTGGATTTCTGTAACTCATATCCTTATTCTCACTTCTATGTTAATTCAGTGGTTCTAGGTCTGTTAGACCATCTCTTCTGTGAGCCTAGATGGTTAAACAACTTAGCAACTGCATTTTTAGCCCACCTTATTGACAAAAAGGGAAGAAGCAATAAAAATATGTATTACCTATGTGTATATAAATATAAATATCTGAATAATATAAATATGTGAATGACATAAACATATAAAATAAATACATGCATATGCACACACACATACACACATATATGAAGCCTAGATCTGTTTTAAGCTAGCCTATTCCCAACTAAATTTCTGTGGTTCCTAGATTGGGAGAGAAAGTCTACTTAATATTTTTGTATTTCCTTCTCAATGTATTTTGGTATATTTGCAATTTGGTTTTAGTCCAATGTAGAATCCACAGTGTGAGCCATAATCCAGTTGCCACTCACAGTATTAAAACAGCAGACTAAATCAGTTCCTAGTCTAAATCCTGAACCTCACCAGCTATTCTAATGTGTCAGCAAGCCCAGGATATCCTGCTGCATTTTGATACTGTTTTGTATGTAAATTTTCTTACATACATCAGTCAAAATGCTAATCTTTACCTTAATTCTTTTGTCAATAAAAATTATTTAAAGGAAAATTAAAAAAAAAAAACAACCCTGCTGCTAGAGAATTTTTCACTTTTATCAGCATTTAACCTCTACTTCACTGTCAGCTGGCTGCTTAGTGAGTTAAGAACTCATAAATGCTTTGTAGAGCTTTTCTGGAAGCTATGAAATAATATATACTTGTGTAATGCAAAGGACAGTGATATATTGACTGCTAAAACTGACCAGCAATAGGGAGTTACCAGTTATCATTTTAGAAATTGGCAGAATAATGCCACTGATCTCCAAACTGGGACTCTCCACCCCTCATTGCAAACTTGGATAAATCTTGTTGCCTGTCACACTCATCTCTGGTAGTATTGCAGTTTCTCAGGCTTTGACTACAAGACCGTTCATCGCTAGCTCTCTTGCAGTGATATGTTGCACAAGGACTGTGCAGCAAAACAGGGACAGCATTTATCACAATGCTCTGGCTACTGTTCATGATCTGTCTGAGCCTTTGCTTCAGAGAGGCTGAACTCACAGTGCCATTTCAGCAAACATGATGGATTGGCATTTAGAGTCTAAGTTTAGCCTTTAGCTCTGACCCAGATCACTTAAAGTATAAATGTATGCTCTGTCTGCATCTTTCTTCTGGGCAGCTGTTCACAACCCATTGAAATGATACCCCCAGTGTCCTCCTTATTTTTAATATATTAAAAGTCTCATTGACTCAAGGAAGGAAACACAAAAACTATATTTAGGGTCTTCATACTGTTCAGATACTAGTTTCTTCCATTATTTCTCAAAGGAATATTTATTTTCTGTCTTCTCGGTAATTTTTTATTTGTATTTTATTTTCTGCCCATAGTAGCAACTGGGCAGCAAAGAAGTGTGTATATACATATTTATTTTAAAAAATATTTAAACTTCTGTTCTCCAATCAAGCTCATCTTAAATATACCTTTGTTTTAGAAAGATCTTGCTTTACAGGATGATGTAAAAATATTTTCATCTTTGGAATATAATTTGGGAATAATTAAAATGAGGTAAGGATATATTTTGCCTGATTTTCAATTTACTACTGTTACACTAGCAAAATAAGGTATTAACTTATAAGAAAATAATTTTGAAAGGTTTTAATTGTTTTACAATAGATAACATTATTTCTTTACTTAAAAGTAGATTAATAAGACAAGGACTATATTAAAAGTCTTTAAAAGTTATATTTCTTCAGATTGAATTAAAACCTGTATTTCTTGGGGGACAGGTGCAGTAGACTCAGGATCTTCTTCTTCCTCTTCGTCATCCAGCTTTGTGAATGGTGCTACCAGCAAAAATCTCCCAGCTGTCCAAACTGTGGCTCCAATGCCAGAGGATTCTGCTGAAAACATGAGGTACACCACTTCTCTCTTTCAAAGTCACTATAATTTCTCCTCCCACAATGACTTCATACATACGAATTAGAGTAAAAATAAAAAATACATTAAAATATATTTTAGCTCATTTAATATGCATTATTGGAGTTATTTGTATAATATTATATGTAGTTATTTGTATGATCACGAGACTTGGAACATCTTTCATATGAGGAAAGGCTGCAGGAACTGGGGCTGTTTAGTCTAGAAAAGAGGAGACTGAGGGGGGATCTTATTAATATTTACAAATATCTAAATTATGGGTGTCAGGAGATTGGGGCATTCCTTTTATCTGTTGTATCTAGCAACAGGACAAGGGGTAATGGGATGAAGCTGGAACACAAAAAGTTCCACTTAAACATAAGAAAAAACTATTTCACTGTGAGGGTGAGGGAGCCCTGGCACAGGCTACCCAAGGAGGGCGTGGAGTCTCCTTCCTTGGAAGTCTTCAAGACCCGCCTGGACATGTTCCTATGTGACCTAATCTAGGGGAACCTGCTTCTGCAGTGGGATTGGACTAGATGATCTCTAAAGGTCCCTTCTAACCCTACCATTCTATGATTCTATGCAGGGTGTATTTATATACTTTTTCTGTACCAAGTATATATATACTAAAATACATTTCACTGAAAAGCCTAACCTGTTTGAACTATTCTGGACACTAAAACATAGTTAAAAGTAATTTTTCAGTTGAGTGGCTTTTCACATTGCACGGTAATGACAGGAAGCACAATTTTGCAATGGAGCACTAGCAAGTAGAGAGAGACGTAACTTCTGAGCAAATGAAAGCTGTCTCCTTCCTTGGAGGTCTTCAAGACCCACCTGAATATGTTCCTATGTGACCTGATCTAGGTGAACCTGCTTCTGCAGGGGGGTTGGACTAGATGATCTCTAAAAGTCCCTTCCAACCCTACCATTCTGTGATTCTATGATTCTGTATTCAAGATGGAGAGAATTAAACCAGGCCTGTATTTATGCAGCTCACTAAATGATATACCAAATATGAGTTTGTGTTGAAAGAGATACTTACCATGGGATAACTAAGACTCCTCTTACACTGATTTTCCTATTAAATATCTCTGTGTAGAAGGTTATTATTTTCTAAAGGTATTTAGCTGTACCACAGCATACTTTGAAGACAAATTTTTGACCTTTGCAAGGTGCACATCTCTCGGGCCTAAAATACTGACACAGGGTATACTAAGGAGTTTCTAGGTGTCCCTTAGTTGGCTGACCACTTCAAGATATGCTGTTAAGAAAATGGGAGTGGAGACAGCAATCAAGCTTTTGAACAAGAGAATGTAATTCCCTAATGCAGCAGACAACAAATAAACTTAAATCAAGGGCCCAAGGTAACCTGTAGAAAATTATTGGTGTTTCAATGTTCTAACACACAGTGAAAAAAAACCCTTTTTTCATTTGTCCCATATGGAGTCTTCGGTTAGTATTGCAGGTGGAATCATAACAACGGTTGTGAACCCAGGCTGAAAGTGTGAGGGTTGTTGACTCCACTCCAAAAAAGGTGCAAATGATCAAAAAGAGAATATGTGGTGTAATTAAACCCCTTCTTTTGCTTCTTGCCCCCTTCTTGTGTTAGGACAGTGTTTCACCAAGGGTGAAATCTTTGTTGAAATTCAGATATTGGAGTATCTTAAAATTAAATTGGATCATTAATCAGTTTCAGTTATTTCAACCAATGCAATGTTCATGCTTTTCCCCAAGCATTTTGAAAGTTTCTGTACTGGAGTCACAGAAAACAAAATCAGTTAAAAAATATAGATTTCAAATTTTTGAACTCTGAAGTAATTGTCCTCTGAGTAGTAAAAGAAAATAGTGACTGAAAAAACATTTGGAGCACAACATCAGAAATATAGATAACTTAAAATCTAATCAGCCCAAGAAATGTCTTTTGGGTTTTTTTTCCTTTTTCTTCCTTGGGACCAATTCAAGCAGTAAGTACTAAGAACTGTCCACAGGATTATTTGGTCTTTTTGCTCTCAGTTTTAAAAATATTTCTTTCACTCTCATGTTGCTACTCTTCTCTTTCAATTGTTCCTATCTATTACCTTTATATATATAGAAATTATATATAAATAATAGATATCATTTATTTTCTGATGTGTGTCACCTTCAATCTGCAAAATAAGTAATCTTGACTTTGGGAGCTATTAAGAGTTTGTCTTGAATGTACAGAAATTAAGAGGAAAAAAAATTCATTCTTTAAAAAAAAATTCAAGTCCCTTAGTTTAGTCATGAAGAGTAGTCCTATTAATCTCCACAGGGAGCCTCTTAATAATTGCAGGATGCATTAGAATAGAAGTTAGAAGCAGCTGTAGAATCGGATTGATCTCTCTCCTCTGTGTGTATATGTACAGGAAAGGCAGTAGATGGGCCTCTGCTTTCCTGAAACATTATTGAAGTCTTTGTGTATGTTTTTCCTTAATTTTGCTTGTTCTCTTTGAACCTGAAAGACCAGAGCTCCAGTCAGTTTTCAACGTGGAAATGCACCAGAAATGTATATGAATGAAAAAGGATTTTTTTTTCTATTTTAATATTAGTGTCTGGCCTTTAATATGCACTTTCAGTGATAAACCTTGATCTCACATTTTCATAGAATAATATTCCTAATTGCCCAGAAATAGATCGATAATATACAAGGTCCATCAGTTATCCATTTGATAATAAAGTGTTTATTAATAGCTCATCCAAGGTTTTTAATAGCACTTCTGTACCTCTCATATTACTTTAAAAATAATGTAAATTTAAAAACTTCTGAACTTGAATTTTTTTTCAATTTTACATTTTCAGAATGAAGTGAACTCTACAGTTACGCCACTTTCTTCTACAATTCTTTGTCTAGCGTTGCAATGCCAGATGTTAATTCAAAGCTTGATCAGAAAAAAAGCATGTTATTTATGATTGCTTTGACTGAATAAAAGCTTCTCTTTTCAGGCTTTCAAATGTTTTTAAAATTATGATGTATATAAGCTGAAATAGGCAAAATAGACTTAGACTTGAATATCTGACATTCATATCGTGTTTGAAAATGAGAATAAAAATTACTGTAAATGCCAGGGAATTGTTGAGTCTGACACACTGCTGACTGATATGATATTTGCATTTACTTAAAGTCATTTAAACACTGTAAAGTGAATTATCATCATCCTTTTTTCTAAAGAAGCTTACAGCAAGTTTTAAAACCAAATATGCTTTTACATTGTTTAACTTCTATTGTTAAGTGTTCTTCCAAACTGTTTTTCCACAGTATCACTGCGAAGCTTGAAAGAGCTCTAGAAAAGGTGGCCCCTCTCCTGCGAGAAATTTTTGTTGACTTTGCCCCTTTCCTATCTCGAACACTGTTGGGCAGTCATGGACAAGAGCTGTTGATTGAAGGTACTGTTTCTGTTATTAAGTTATATTATTATAGTTATTAGTCATTTGATATGAACAATGTTCTGGTTTCAAATGACTTTATATTTTGATAAATAATCAATTGCTTATATGCTGTGATTTTACTTCTTTGCATTCAACCTCATTTAAAGAATTTAGAAGTGGTAGCTTTTGTTTCCTTTTTCTTCCTTTAAGTGAGATGCTGTGTAAATATACAACTTGTGATCTTGGAATACAAAAACCTCTCTATAATTTGCTTTTTCTTCCTCAGAATAATTATATAAGTCTTCCAGCCTGACTGAGAAACAAGTGAAAAATACAATTAAAACGCATAATCAGTTCCCTTGGAAGAAAGTAAAGGCTGTGCTCCAACAGGATCAATATGTGCATCTAGATTTGATAGGGACACTACTTATTTGGGTGGGTTAGTTGAATTCACACAGGCAAATAAAGAATCGTCCTTGGAGATTAATAGAAAGTAATGATTTTTTAAATAAAAGTATCCTTGGACACTTCCAAGGATTTTTATGGTGTTTTTTGCATTGTCTTTACTACTTCTTGGTTACATGGAAAATAATTAATCTCGCTAAGTAAGACATTAAAATATGCAGAAATTATACAGAAAGTGCAAATGCGGCAAACTTTTTCAGAAAGTAATGAATCAAGGCTAATGAAGTAAAAATAGTGTGGGGAATTTGCACAAACATGCACTGATATCACATCATATATCCAGAGGAATATATTCAGTCAAGTAAACTTCTCCCTTCCAGATTTGTTCTTAACACAAAGTATTGCTGTTCAAAATCATGTTAACAGCAGGACCATACGATCTTAAAGGACTTTTACAACCTAAATAATTCTATGATTCCGTGAAAAAGTCTCTTTAAGGCAAAGCTTGTGATATATGAAGGTCTACACAGAAAAAAATCCCACAGCTTTGTGTTCAAATTCTGAAACTCCTTATATTATATATATGTTTTATCTAAAAATTAGTGTACGGTCTTTTAATGGTCTCAGTTACTGTTACCCAAAACCTTATTCTTCTTTTATTCTTAGTGTTAGAAATATCTGCATCTTGTAACTGAAATCTTCTAAACAGCATTTTCCTTTTTTGCCTAATTATTGTTTAATAATACCAAGGAATAGTATAGTAGCTTAGTAATTTTCAGAAGCTTCAGGTGTTTATTTTATAGCTGTGAATAAATTGCACTTCTCACTTAACAGCTGAAGTTAATGGTTTGAGAGACTCCTTGAGAACGTTGATACAGCTGTAAGATATTTGATGGATTCCATTCTTAAATATTTTATTGCAGTGAAGGTGATTGCAAAATTTGTAGCAGTGTTATCCTTTTCCGCTTGACAATTGATTAACTGCACTGTAGTTTTTCTACATGTCTAATTGTCTTGGTTTCACCTAAGCTCTTTTATAGATCAAAATCATCCTTCAACAACACTATTCTGACTTTGTTTTTTGGTCAGGTTCATGGTCTGAACAAGGTTACAACTGTTCCCAGCATATGGCAAAGATTGAAAAGCTAGATGCCATAGGAACCCCATAACCATGTGGCATTATGAATTTATCTCATCACTTGTCAGAGAGAGACATGGTTTTGTTGGCTGTAGCATTCTTCTGATATCCACTTGGACTACTGTTCCAAATTTTGACTCATCTATAACACAATCATCCGATTCAATCTCAGGAATCATTGTTTATCAACCAAACATCAAGTTAAAAAATAAATACTCACATTTCCTTAATGTTATGTCTAATCTTCTCTTAATTGCTGTCCCAGTCCTGATTTCTAAGAGTTAGTCCTTTCTTCCCAAGAAATTGAAATAGCAATCTATAAGAAAAAAAAAAAAATCCAAACACTGCTTAGATTTTTACACTGCATGCCTCAGAACTTGAATTTTTGTTTTCTCCTAAAATAGCTGGGCTTTTTTTTCTTTTTAATAGAGAACTCAGCTTTTTTTATAGTCATTGTGTACTACTTCTCATCTTTTCTTTTGTCGTTGCCTACACGAGGCCCTTGATGACAACTAAAATGAATTCTTGTTCAGTTCACTTCCCTTTAAAAGATAATTATAAATTTTCTTCTAGTGTATTACCTGGACTAGATAACATTAAATCAAAGTAAATACTTTTCTAAATTTCTTGTCATTGTTTACTGAAAGGCAATGGTTGTCTTTGAAGTGCTGGAAAGGTCTGTCAATGTAATGACTCTGCAAAACAGAAGGTTTAGTAGTGTGGTTCAAGGTATGTGAGTACCTAGAATTCCTGTGCAGGTCTGATAGTTTAAACTTAATTTTTACTGGCAAGCAGTAATTGGCTTTACAGTTTTATATGAATTTGTGTAATTTGTTGCTATATGTGTAAAGGTTTTAGTTATAACGAAAAAAAAAGCAAATAAAGTTTATTAAATAAAGTCTGAAGGTCTGAAGGTGCTGTCTGTTTCTCAAATTGATCGCTAACACAATATCTGTTGCGTCCTATAAAGCATATCCTTTACTTGTGATTGTCCAAGCTTGAAACATAAAAATACCTTCCCTCTTCTAGCCGTCTTTCAAGACCTCCACATGGTATGAAGCCTTTCCCCTATCTGGTTTTGCTAAAAAAACTACTCTTGTGCATATGTGTATGTAAGAATTATTAAACATTTTCAGACTCGATAAGAATATCCATTGTTTCCTAGTTGAGGTGTTATGTACTGAAGAGAGAGCACAAAGGAAAACAGAACAGAAAAGAAATATAATTTTAATACTTCTAAAACAGGTTAATTATGCAAACTTTTCAGAATATCTGATGCTTTCAGATGGATGTTGTTAGGATGTATTTGGAAATGTGTATACAACTTTGGTATGATTTCACCTTTTTGTAACAGTTGAAATCTCTCGGTCTTTTTGTGGAAAATCTTACAGTCACACCATGCCAATCCATTTTCCTTTAGCTTGTATCATCATTCTGTTCCGTGGAAGACTAGCTGATTTATTATTTCAGGAAATTATGTTTAACATCTAAGTAGTGACTTCTTAACTCTTGAGTGGAGTTGAAATTAATTATTTACAATTATCTGGTCAGTCAAGACCAAAATCTTGGACAATTAATACTCAAAACTGATATTTTTTCACACTTTTAAAGTAAATTCCAAAATGTGAGTAGTATCTGAGGGCCTTTATCAAGCAGTAATTTGATATTGCAGAACATATTTATTGGTAAAACTCTTTGCCTATTTACATACTGAAATAACCAGTTCTTTCTTCAAAGCTGTATTCCAAATATTTCAGCTTCCCAGAATAAGTGTCCTCCCTGATAGATTAAAAGGGATACTTTGCAATCAAATGCAAATAGTTTCAAACATAGTACCAAAACTAGTGCAACACTGCTGGGATTCATCAACTCAGGTTCTTCTAATGCCTCAGAGAACACAAGCTGCAAAAGTTAAAATTGTCCAAAGAGAATCTAATGGGAAACAAACATATAACTTGTGTAGGTCACATTTTTACGCTTAGCAATGCTGATTGTGGAGTTCCAGTTAACACTTGCACAGATATGTTTTCACTAACTATAGTTTCCATATGGTCTGCAAATTCCCTCCATGTAAAGTGGATTACAACATTCTAGCTTTTAGGTGAAAATGTTATAGGCATCTGTAATCTGATCTGTATCTGAAAGAAAAGTTATGTCCTCTTTTTTTCAAGCACAGATGGGTAAAAGTATTTCCACTACAGCTATTCTTGGAGTGTCCTGAACTGTTACAATAGGTCCAAGATTGAAACATAGCCACATACAATGCTTTTTCTTCTCTTTAGTGAGATACCAAACAAATGTTACCAATGCTTTTCATTTTCCTATATCATTAACTGAGTAGAAGGTCAGCCAGGTAGCACTTCTCCCAGAGAGCTCTTACAAATTCTTTGGCCTATATTTGATCTGCTTCTGATGGAAGCACAATTCAAATCAGATGAAACAGAAACTGGTTTTGTGCTAATGGGAGCAGAATCTGTGTCTCCTCATTAACTCACCACAGGGCCCTATGAAAATATTCTGTAGAAGTGGTGATGAACTATTTTTGTATGGTATTTGACAGGAAACAATTCTTGAAACAATTGAAAAATTGCCAAAAAAATTTTGGAAACCACAGATGGAACTTGGATGCTAAATAACACTGTTTTAGAAGCTCCTAAAGTGTGGCATCACTGAGGCATCTACCAATGCTGGCTCAATTTGGTGTTTCTGATTTCCTCAAACAATACTTAGTTTTGTATTAGGAAGAACGGGGCAACTTTTTTGCAGAGATACTGTAAAAGTCTGAAAATCCCTTAGACTTTCTGGGAAAGGTACTTTTTTGTGCTTAACATGGCCTTTGGCTTTCTCTTAAAAAAGTCCTATAAGCCAATTTTTTATCCTACTTTGATATTTTTATTAGTAGTCTTGATTATGGTGCAGCATTCTTCCTGGCAAAGCTGACCTCTTGGACAGAGATATACAAAATGAGAAGCAAAGCATTTCACTGGAAAGATCTTTTGAATTATTTTGTGAAATAATTGAAAGTCAATAAAAAGCCAGATTTCAATGCAGGCATATGGTGACTCCTATCTCTAGGAACGAAGAATATAGACTGTACCTAGAGGGTAGGAGATGAGGGATGAAAACACTCAAAGAACGTAGGGATTTTTGTAATAATCAACATACTCTGGGCTCTCTTAGCTCAATTCTGAGGCAGCAAAGACTTGTCCAATACTTGGGTGCCTAGAAAGAGTAGATGAGGAGGTGATTTCAGTAAAACTACTGCCATCTGGTTCTATAGTCAGCTCTTCAAGAATGATATGCACACACTGCAGAGAGAACAAAAGAGCTGGGCACAAGAGTGATTGATGGATGGGAGATAAACTCCATAAAGTACAATGTAAGGAGCTTGATTTATTTCATATACCGAAGGAAAGAGACAAAAAGACGTTAGATACTACAGGATGTCTTAGCTTTTCATGGAATCATAGAATCATAGAATCGTAGGCGTTGGAAGGGACCTTTAGAGATCATCTAGTCCAACCCCCTGCTCAACAGGTTCACCAAGATCAAGTCACACAGGAACATGTCCAGGCAGGTCTTGAAGAACTCCAAGGAAGGAGACTCCACAACCCCTCTGGGCCAGCCTGTGCCAGGGCTCCATCACCCTCACAGTGAAGTAGTTTTTTCTTATGTTTAAGTGGAACTTTTTGTGTTCCAGCTTCATCCCATTACCCCTTGTCCTGTTGCTAGCTACTATAGAAAAAAGGGATGTCCCAACCTCCTGACACTCACCCTTTAGATATTTATAAATGTTAATAAGATCTCCCCTCAATCTCCTCAGACTAAACAGTCCCAGTTCCTGCAGCCTTTCCTCGTATGAAAGATGTTCCATTCCCCTGATCATCTTGATGGCCCTGCACTGGACTCTCTCCAGCACTTCCCTGTCCCTCTTGAGCTGAGGAGCCCAGAACCGGACACAGTACTCCAGATGAGGCCTCACCAGGGCAGAGTAGAGGGGGAGAAGAACCTCCCTTGACCTGCTGGCCACACTCTTCTTGATGCATCCCAGGATGCCATTGGTCTTCTTGGCCACGAGGGCACATTGCTGGCTCATATTTTCTACCAACAGAATGTCTAATAAGTGTAATTAACAAAAAAAAACCCTGTTACTTGTAGTCTTTATGACTATTTCAAACACTCTTTCTAAATATAGTCCTAAATCCAGCCCCTCAGTAGCAAAAATGTCATGTATGTGCTAAATGGTTGGGATCTGCTTTGTGACTTTGGAGCCTGTGATTTCCCATTTTGCCTATGCCACATCCTGCAAGGAAAGATAGCCTGCATTAACCTTAATTTGCTTTAACATTACCATCACTGCATTTGTTCATATGGTCTTAGACAGATGTACCATAGTGTCAGTTAGGCACCTGCAGGGACGTGATGGTTTAGCCCTGGCTTGGTGCCAGGTGCCCACTAAGTCATTCTGTTCACTCCTCCTCCTCTACTGGAGATGGAAGAGAGAAAATACAACAAAGGGCTCTCTCTCAACTGCTTTCTGGTTCTTTACACTGCAATATAAAATCATAGAATCTAGATTCTATGAGAGCATTAGGAACCCAACCCTGTTAGACATTGGAGAATCCTTGTTAAAAATCAAGTTGAATGCTAAAAATGTTTAACAGGGAAGTCAGACTAGTTTCATTTCAAAGAATTGAAGAATCTCAGAATCACAGAATGGTGAGGGATGGAAGGGATCTCTAGTCCAACTTGCCTGCTAAAGCAGGTTCACCTCAATCAGGTCACACAGGAACATGTCCAGGCAGGTTTTGAAAATACTCCCTGGGCAGCCTGTATACCAGTGCTCCATCACCCTCATGTTCAAGTGGAACTTCTTGTGTTTCAGCTTGTGCCCGTTACCCCTTGTCCTGTCGTTGGGCACTACAGAAAAAAGAATCCATCTTCTTGCCACCCACCCTTTTGACATTTGTAAGTGTTGATAAGGTCCTCCCTCAGTCTTCTCTTTTCCAAGCCACAGTGTGTGTCTCACTGGACATGCTCACTCTGATCAGTCAGGGTCAGAAATCTTAGAAATTGTTTGGCTTATACTGAGGCAGGAACTCTGAATTGGTTTTCAAGGCTGAGGAGTTAATATATTTCTTCTTTGCCATGCCACTTCATACTCCCTTCTTTCCATGTGCCCTAGGTGTCTCAGTGTACATTTTTCTATGTCTAGCAAGAGGTGATGCTGCAGGTTTAGCACAATGCAGCTAAAGCCAGTGAATTGCCTGACTCAATCCTCTGGAAGACAGATTTGCTTAATCCGAGGCAGTAGGATTCCTGTTTGTAAATTTCTTTTTATCTTTCACTGTAAACACTTGCAAAAAGATCCCAGTGAAATCAAACTAGTGTCTAAAAACAAACCTGTTTAGATAATGACATTGGAACAAAACCAAATTATAGATAATACTTTTCTTCAGTAAGTTTAATTCATCACTTGTATCAAATAACTTTATATTGTTATAGGCTTTGAAAGTTGATTGTCATGGTGAGGATGTTTTTGTGTATTTTCTTTTTTTGCTTTCTGAATTTCTGCAAGTAATTTGAAAAATTTAGTATTAACCATGAAGAAAACAATAGGTAATTTTAAAAATAAGGCACAAAACCCCTTGAAATCCTCCAGTGGATATCATTTAAATTGATTCTACTGATTGAAATTCTATCTACACATGTTTTAATCCCTTCATAAAGAAGAAAAAAAGTTCTTGAATTTCAAATGGCTATTTATAGGCTTATAAGAAATTTGTTGTAAGAAATCACATATGATTAACTCTTAGTCTTCGCAGTATACTCATGTTTCTGCAAACACTTGGGTACTGAAAATGTTTCTTTAAACATCAATGAGTCACATACACAAGGAGAGAATAAAGAGAACAAGTTACCCAGAAGTCTGAATAGTAGGAGCAAAGAAATGATGAAAGGTTAAATGGATGTTCAGATTTGCCTACTGATTTACATGTACTCCAGCAGAGTCAAGTTTCAAAGCTTCGTGACTTCCACATTGCTTTTCAAAATATGCTACTAGTGACAAGACAGATCCCAATACTGTCATACAGAGGAGAAACTGAAAAGCAAGTGCCACAGCAGAGGTCTCTGTTATTTATCCATAGTGAAATGCTTAAAGTGTAATGACCCTCACACCCATTGCAGAACATTTTTTTTCATAATATTCCTTCATAATGCTTTCAAAGGGGTATCATTACAAACAGCAGAAAGCACACGTTCGTTTGATTTTGAAAATTTAACTCTTGAATTACTGAAGTTCCTTTGTGCAGAAGTAGGTTCTGAAACTATGTTTAACATGGCAGGAAACATAGATCGGAGATCCAGATAGCAGCTAGGAAACAGATAGCATCTGGCACCTTTTTGAAAGTAAACCTGCCAATAATTAATTACACATACGAACCACTCTATCCTTGCCTAATGAATTGGACACTTACTGAGATGTATGAGACTATGTAACTGGGGTTAACTGCTCATGCCCCTTCCATTGCCTTTGGCTTGTGTGGTCTCAGTATAACTTAAGAGTAAAAATTGTTGTTGGCACCCAGGCTGTGTCCATGTAACAATTATCATTGTTACATCAATTAATAAAAATATCTTTACAATCCAAAATGCATGGAGTTCTTGTTAGGCAGAAACTGGGGATGGTTGTTTTGCTTTGCCAGTGGAGAAAAAAATGACTGAAAACGTTAGAATAATTGTGAAGTTTACAATCAACTACATATATTCAACAGAAGAATTTAAGAAAGTGCAGTGTTTAAAAAAAGATAAACATTTGCTCTCAGGAAAACAAAAGTTGGTTTTGCTGAAAAGAAGCTTTGAAAGTTATCCTTGAAAATACAGAATCCAAGAATTCACTGTATGTTTGAAGTTACTAAGTTACCATTGAAAGTGCTACTATAGAAGTTATATTATTCCAAACCAAACAATACCAGTTGCTGTTCTTTTAAAGCACATAAAGAAATACCCAAAATACTGGAGCCTTTAAAGAGCAAGAAAAGCAGTTGGTTTCGGTCCTCGAGTCTGACTTACCTTCAGCAGTACTGACACTTTCTCACAAGTTTCTTTTTCAAGCTGTTTCTTTTTCAACTGTATTCCAGTTGCAGGCCATAAGGCCCAGAAAGGACTAATCTTTTTGCCTTCAGATTCTAGAAGAATATCCCACAGATGGCTTTAAGTTCTTTTTTTGTCTTAACACCACCCAAGTCAGATGTCTCTCTGTCTTCCTTTTTGTTGTAACTTTCAGCTTTCATTTTCTTTTTTTCTCTTTTTTTTTAATAAGTTTGCATCCTACTACAAAAATAATAGAAAGAGATCTATTTTACATTATTTTGAGGAATATTTTTAAAGATTATTGAGAAAGTTAACACATACAGGCACTACTATAACATAGCCTGTAGGTGGACTCATCATATCAGGTATACAGCCGTGCACATGGTAACACCGGAATAAGTTGTACTATTTTTTTTTTCAGAGCAGCCACCTTTTTCACCCTTATTATTTTCTCCTCTACTGTCCAAGTCCAAAGAAAAACGAGGTGGTATGCCAAAAAAGTATTCAGTATCTACAGGATGTTCATGCTGTGACTGAAGCTCCCCACAGGCAGAGGTTCTCTGGTTCCTATTCCACTTAATTCATCATTCAGAACTCAGTGGGGGACTCTGCCTGATTTTGGACTTGAAATAGGCTGGTATTTGCCCCACCCTTGGTCCTCTAAAGACTTAAAAAGGGAATCAATCTACTTTATTATCCCAGCAATTCCAGAGAACTACCTAACTCTGATAAACTATAGGGTGCAAATAACATCTCTGTATTGGATTTGACCCTGAAAGATGTATTTCTCATGAGGCATAGTCTAATATTTCTCCATGTAGCCAGAGCTCTGTGTCCAAGTTCTTCACAAAACTAATCTCATTAGAGCTGATCACAGTTTCTCCTTCTATATTCCTTATTATTATTCCTTATATTAACTCTGTATCTACTTATCACCCAAATTGAAACCAAGTGACCAAGTTTACAAAACTTCCTTACTTGTCCTAGTTATTTGAAGGCATTTCTGCAGTTCGTCCTATTGGATATGGATGTGCTTGTTTTCTTTCCTTCAAGGCATAAACATAGAATATTCCACAAAAATTCTTGAATCGATCAGCTTGGGAAATTATGACACTTGAATCTTAAAAATGTATCTATTTGTAGAGTCCTTTGCTTTTGATAGAGAAAAAAGTTAATAACATAAACATTAATGAACCACAAATCTTGATTTATCTAGATGTTAAGAGATTCTCTGTAGACCTGGGATTAATTTTACAAGGACTAAGAAAATATATCATTGCTATATTCAGTCAAATTTTGTGTTAAAATTTACCTTCCCACAAAAAAAAATCAACCCTGCTAAATTATATTGTCTTAGGTCTCATTTTTGTCTTGGTATGTGGAATTTTATGATCCAATCTGTTTATACAAATAGTGATGTTGTCTGTGGAGATTTTTTTGTAAAGGGAAAGCCTCATGCTGAAAGAACTTGTCAGACAACAGAGATAGTTGTGATATGTCAAATTAAGATGGCAAAGTGATGTCAAAGCAGGTCTGGGGAGAGCCCATAACCATGTTACTGTCAAGTAAATAAAGAAAACTGAAACACAAGAAATATAAGTTATTTCAAGAGGTCTGTGACTGTGATATGATTCTGTGTTTTGAGAGGCACTGTTTTAGAATGATTACCGTTTGTCAGTAGCGCTTCAGGAAAGGAGCAAGTTCTGATGGCTGCCAACTAAGATCAGCAAAGTTCATAGAGATGGAAAATGGTTTTATTTTCCCTTGTCATTAGATTCTCAGAAAATAATTACCATCTAAACAAAACATTGGTTCACCAACAAGTTGCTCAACTAGATAAAAAAATTAGCTGCTGTGTGATGCTACTCAGGAGATCACGCCTAGTTAAAATAATGGTCATCTTGGCCTTAGAAGTTAAAGGTCTTAGAAGTTTAAATAGCTGCATGAGTTCTGTGAAGTTTTGTTATACTTCCTATTTGTAGCTGTAATGGTTCATTCACTGATCTCTCAGTATGGCCCCAAGGTTGCAAAGAGAAAGAATATAAGGAAGTAAGGAGGATCAGTAAAGGGTAAGTGGTTTTCCTGCTGTGCAGCTTATCCTTTTCTTGCCTTCTTCTTTTGTCATTCACTGTGCACACATTTCAGTTGTGTCATGCCATGATGATAATATTCTCCCTAACAATAGCAAAGAACATTTACATAGACCTAAAAGGTAGTAGTAGAAAGAATGAAACAATCAGCAATTCTTATGTTTAAAAAAAACCAAAAAAAACAAAAAAAGAAACAAGCACAGAAAATAGGGCATCAAATAGGAATATGTTATGGACTGAAGCTAAGAATTTGATAAATTTCAAGAAAAAAAGAAAATTGAGCAATGCCTCTTCAGGGAAAACCTAATATTCTAGAGACTTTCGTTTTGGATCTTACTTATGATCCATCTTGTGTGGGATGTCACGTTTGACAGTTGTAGAAAGAACTGGGAAAGTTTCTTGAGGTGAAGAGAAAGCATCATAGGTGTAGGAAAGGTATAAACATTTGCTTGTGGTAGTGAGAGAAATTAATGTTCTGATTTCTGTCTGTACACTTGTCCAAGTTTCAACTGGGACAGAGTAAATTTTCTTAGATGGAATAGTTTTGCTTTGGCTTTAGTATGAGAATAATGTTGATAACTTATTGATGGGTTTAGTTGTTGCTAAGTGGCATTTATATCAAGTCAAGGATTTTTTAGCTTCTCATGCCCTGCAAGCATGAAGGCTGAAGGGATACAAAAAGCTGAGAGGTAACACAGCCAGAACAGCTGACCTAAACTGTCCAAAGGAATATTTCATAACATATGAGATCATACCCAGCATATGAACTGTGGGGAATTGACCAGGATGTCACTACTCGAGGACTGACTGAGCACCAATCAGCAGGTAGTGAGCCATTGCATTATGCATTGTTTATCTCGCATTGTATTCTCTTGTTATTTTCCTTTTTGTTACTACTATTACTGCTATTGTATTTATTTATTGTTATTATTTCAATAATTAAACTGTTCTTATCTCAATCCACCATTTTTACTTGGCTTTGGTTCTCCTCCCTCCAGGGAGAAGTGAGCTAATGGTTGCATAGTGCTTAGCTGTTGGCTGGGGTTAAACCACAACAATAATTTTTTGAATATCATTCACTGTGGAGGTAATTCTTCCAAAGTGTATTTCCTGTAACACACATTTGCAAGCGGGTGAAGGACTGAGAAAAAAAGAGGAAGGAGGGATAGACATTTCTTGATTTAAATAAAAAAAAAAATTGATGGATAAATAAAACATAAAATCTCAGAAGAGGGTTTTTTTCACAGATGCATTGAGTATGTGGCAACTCCAGTTGTTTTCATTTATTAATTTTTCTATAAATTTAGTCACAAAAATAACAACTTGATCAGGAAAGGAATTGCATCCTGACAAACTATTACATGGTAGGGGAGTTGGACTAGATGATCTCTAAAGGTCCCTTCCAACCCTACCTTTCTATGATTCTGTGACAACACTAGAAAAGTCTTTTAACTTTTCACATTATAAATTATTTTTCTTCTGTTTGGTTTAGTTGTTTTTGTGGTTTTTTTACTCTATTGAGTAAAACATCCAGGGCAGCAACTCTGGCAGCAATTTAGTCAGAACTTGGAGCCACTTCACTGAGTAATATTACAAGATAAAGGGGGAAATCAGAAGATTTCAGGATCACATTTTAATTTTCACAGTGAACTGTTGGGTATCTGGAAAAAAAAAAAAAGGAATGGTTTTCATTGAGATTCTTTCTAGTTTTGTGTTTTACAGAACCTCTGTCTTAGTGCAGTTTATTTTTTAGTTCTTCCAGGCCTCCATGAAAATAAAATGTTTAAAAGTTACTCAAGTCTACCTGAAACTGAAGTAAACTTCAACAGAAAAACAATAGTTTAATTTTATAGACATTTCAAGATTCAAGTTGTTTCAATTGAACTGCATTACAGGGAACTCATTGGTTTAGTTGTTTAGACTCATTGTCTAGAAGAGGACTTTAGAAGAGAAGGAAACACATTTTGTTTCCAAATTAAATTCTGGTGTGTAATTAGTATTATATATAAAAAAAAAATCTACTACGCTTAAATTTAACAGATTTTTTTTTTATAATTAGCATTTGTTTAGTATTCTTTTATATGAAAAGAATGATTTTGTGTTTTTAAAGGTATTTTGAATTGAGCTCATGAGGCACTGATAGAAATGTTACATCTGTTTTGATATAGCAATTAGATAAGCATATTAGTTTACTACATCACAACAAATATTTGAAAAGCAAAAGACTGACTGTTGCCAAGAAAAAAATAACCATAGGTGCTAAATGAGGAACTGGATCAGTTATTAAAATCTTTGTGAGATATTAAACTGAACAGTGGAAATGGATTTTATTTTATGTATTAAGTGATCTCCAAGTCATTCGATGAATGAGAATTTGTGCTTCCTATTAACAATTCTGGAAAACTGACAAAATTTCCAAACATTGGTAGAAGGCTAGACTCTTCGGAGTAATGTGACACCAGCATCAGTTTTGTCAATGTCATTACAGCTCATGGGATCACTGTGTAAAGTCTGTAATTTTTAAAAGTAAATCATGTATACATTGTAATAAATCCTCTCTCTGTGGGTATGCTTTCAAGGGTTTTTGCCATTCTGTGATTCCATCTGGATATTTTATAGTCCTCATTTAGATTCCTTTTTAGTAACTGCAGTGGTGAAGAAGTATAGGTTTTCTTACTTCAGTAAAATAATTCAAAAACTGTTACATAACTGTCTTATTTCCAAATATTCTCCGAATATTAAGATCTGTTTTGTTTTACAAATCTGACAAAGGGATAAACCTTTTTTGTTGGCTTTGAACAAATTAAAATATATTTTTTGTGTTGATCTATCAGTGTTTATTTGAGGTGTTTATCTCAAGATATGAGTTCTGAAGATTCCAGATAATATTTTAAAGGTATTTCAATTGATAACCTGGATTATACCCTTCCCAGATTTTCGGCTAACAGATATAAAGAATATTGCATATGTTGTGCAGTGTCTTTCACCATACAAAAATCTTATAACTGTCTTGATCAACTATGAAAGCACTGAGTCAAATTCACATTCATTGTGTTTTTCTGTGTCATTCTTCTTGGTAAAGGAGACCTACCCACACAAAGAATGGTCTGAAGTACTAATACAGCCATCCTTCCTGGTCCCTAGAGTTGGTGATAATGTTGTGGTCTGCCACTCAAGACTGCAGAAGGGAGTTGTCAAATAACCATGACTGTTATTCTAGTGAGTTGTGATTTTTAGAATAGCATTTCCTTTCATCCAGTAAAAGTGGTGTAATAATTTTAGAACATGGCTGTGATTTTCATCTGCAGACTTTCTGCAATTCCTGAACATTTGCCAGTCTTTGCTGTTCATAAACTAAGATCATTAATGTAATTTAAATGTCTACAAAATACATATGTATGGTTCTAAAACTAATTCTGAGTGTAAACTTACAAAACATTGCATTCTGTTTAATACATGTCCTTTTTTTCCACCTAATAATTCTTTTGCTTTGAATAAGAACAGCTATTTCCGTTAATAATTTACATACTTAGCATCTACTTTCAAAGTTTTCACCTATCTTTATTTTACTCTCCATAATACCCTTTTCAGATCTGTAACAAACTCATCAGCATAAAAACACTGAATTGAATCTAGCTTTCTCTGAATTACAACATATGACAGGAGGGAATAATGTAGATCTCAACTATCCAAGTATCCAATTATCAAAAAATAAATCCTAAGTTTATTTCTTTGATTCTAAGATGGATTTAGCAATATATTTCAAGAAAACATGAAGATTTTGCTGGTGGAAGAAAGACATTTTGCAAGAATAACTAAATTTGATGGAAAACTCACCTTTCCAAACAAAATATCATCATCCTTTTTTCACTAGTACTGTTGCAGTCAAAACATGGTTTAGTTTCTATCACCAGCTTGAACTGTCCTTGAAACTTTGTTGTGTCATTCCTAACAAATCTTCACAGGATATAAGGGAATAGTCTATAACGAGTGATGATTACAGGTGGAAATTTCCGACTTTGTTTCTTGGCACAGAAGGCAGTATAGGTGATGGTAAGTAACTGTAGTGAACAATTTAAAGCAATACAGTTTTATTTAAAGTACATGAAAAACTATATCAGTAGGAAATACAATTAAGTGACCTTACAAAATACAACTTAAAAAGGAGTTTTTTCTGAAAGAGTTTTTGTCTAGTTTTAGGAACTTATGGTCATTCCTTAAATACATTTTATGCATTTTTATGTGCTTATGTCATAAGCATTTTTTTCTATACAAAGTTCCTGTAGTTTTGACATTGTACAAGAGTGAAAAGGCCAAGTTTCCTGTATGAACTGGATTAAATGGATTAAACTTTCTCAAGCTTTTTATTTAGCCATGCTTGAGACTTTCAGATAAGTAAAAGCTATAACTGAGTGAAAGATTTCTGCAGGCTTTAAAGTACAGTTAATTGCATCTTTTCTTCTAAGTTGGACATAAGATATAAAAACATTTAACTTTTGTTTTTGCTAATATTACAATTGATTCCAGTTCCAATCAGGGTTTATATTGAGACAAAGTAAAATCATTGAAAGAAAATGCAGGCAAACCTTGATAAAGACCAGATGAAATTGTAGTGGTATTCAGTTAGGCTAACACACACATTGTATTAATAATAATAAAAAAGAAGTTCAAAACCATGATCTTACTTCATAAGGATTTTTTTTTTAAATTGATTTTATCAGCCTACTTTATATTTCTTCAAAATAGAAATTCACACTGACTAGTGCAGCATGGCAACTTTAAGACTTTGAACCCATGACTTCATTAATGCCACAGGCATGACTAAAATAGTGTAGTTGAAATTAATCTTTTTTTAGACATTCATAAGTCATAATGAAAAGAAATAATTAGCATATCTTTGGGCCAACAGAACACTGGAAAAAGAAGTCAAGTAAACCAGAGCATTTCAAGATAATTGCCAGGCATACATCATTTATTCCAGATTAGCCAAGGTCACGCACTTGATGCTCCCAGCTTTTGCATCCATATATGTGGTCATTGTTGCCATCAAATTGCTGAATTTTGATGGCTATATTTAATAGACTCAGAATAAACCATGAAGAAAAGTACTAAGAACAGCAAGTAGTCCATTCAGTTAAAGAATGACCTTTTTAACCTTGCTGTATGCAGGAAATATCCACTTGGATTGTAGTAATTACGTTAGCTTCCTTAATGGCATTTGATACAGATGGTATAGGAAGAACTTATCTGCAGCTGAAGAATGCAGGCAACAGTTTTAGTTTGAATTGAGAATACTTTTTCTCATTGAAGTTAAGTGGTGGCAGAGAAGGGAACTGAAAATAGATCTGTGTACTCTCCTCAATCAGAGAAGCCATTATTTTTCAAAATATAATTTTTATTTCTCATTATGTTATAACTAATTAAATTTTAAACACTCTAAAAGTCTCTGTTACTATCTGCAAAACAGTAAAGAGGGAGAATCAATGCAGTTGTTAGTGCATTTGGAACTTTGAAAATTATCTTTATTCTGATTTGTGCTACAAGTTGTATTTTTTTAGGGAGATACCTCAACTTGTTCCTATCTTCTCATAAAATGGGAGCAGGGCATTGTCATCCTTTTTTTTGCTTTTGTCTGTTAGAATATATACTGTCTGCTGAGAGAAATCATGAGACTGGAACATCTTTCATATGAAGAAAGGCTGTGGGAACTGGGGCTGTTTAGTCTGGAGAAGAGGAGGCTGAGGACAGATCTTATTAACATTTATAAACATCTAAAGAGTGGGTGTCAGGAGGTTGGGACATCCCTTTTTTCTATAGTAGATAGTAACAGGAAAAGGGGTAATGAGATGAAGCTGGAACACAAAAAGTTCCACTTAAATATAAGAAAAAACTATTTCACTGTTCAGGTGAGGGAGCCCTGGCACAGGCTGCCCAGAGGGGTTGTGGAGTCTTCTTCCTTGGAGGTCTTCAAGAGCCACCTAGACATGTTCCTATGTGACCTGATCTAGGTGGACCTGCTTCTGCAGGGGGGTTGGACTAGATGATCTCTAAAGGTCCCTTCCCACCCCTACCATTCTATGATTCTATGATTTTAGTGCCTCTACCAAGCCAAAAGCAGTAAGGCAATTCACAGAACCTGGACTTTCTAGAACAGAAGATGATGGAAATTTAAAATCCAAAAGAGTATTTAAATGATATATTTTCTGGTCTATGTAGGATAAGTTAAACAGAAGAGGAATAGTGATTCTTCCCTAGCTCACTCCTACAGTGTTTGATTATGTGGGTTCTTCATAAGCCAGAGGTTGCATTCTGACCGCTTTTCTGAATAGGCAGATTAGGTCTGATCTGGTTTTAACGTTCTCTACTATTGAATCCACAACAACAGCTCTGACATTAAACTCTGTCAGATTAATTGTGTTTTTTGTAATAGGAAAGAAAAATCTTTATTTATTTCAAATCTTAACTGCTTAGGCAGGAATAAGCACAAATGGGAAGAAGCACAAGGGACATAAAAGTAGAGCCCTTGACAGCTGACAAGGAGGAAATGGAGCATACATTGGAGGGCACACACTTTATCTTAATATTTGAGTGGAAAGAGTCCCTGAAGTCAGTGTAGGAGGCTGATAAGCAAGAAACTTACGATGTGAAATGACCTTGCTATGAATGTTTCACGTTTCTCTATTCTGTTTTACTTGAAGGAAAATATTGTATGAATACATAAAGGTGAAGTATTTGTTTCTATTTTCTCCTTTCTAGCCATCAAAATGCATGGGTTTCCCCATTTTCTGTCATGGCTATTCCCATTTTTGCTTACTTAGAGTGCTGCACACTTTATTTCTGTTGTAGTCTGAGCTCTCAGCAAAGGATAGTCCTTGTATCCGTCTTTGACACCGTGAACTTCTTTATAAAGCTTTCACCTTCCTCTGTATTTCCAGAGGTGAGAACTACAGTCTTTAACATAGGTATTTGTTTATTTTTGACATGAAAACTAGTCTCTTAGAATGTCAGGTTTAGAATACAACTGGTTATGAGAGGTGTTAGTGGCAATTATCAATGGGTTGTTTTATCAGCAGGTAATTATAGAAGTGGTTACAACTAATGGGTGTACTGATGGGCTAATCAGATATTGGTTCTGTATCATGTTCTCTCTTTTTCTGAATTTCGCCAAAATCAGTTTGATTCTCCATTCTGATGCTAGAATGCTAGATCAAATCTTGCAGTCAATTAGACGTGATATACAAAAATTATCCAGTGATGTCCAGACTGAGAAAAAACAACAATTTCTGGTCAGATGACCACTTTATTCAAGGCTGTTTACTCATCAGGCTGTTAAAAAGTTAGATATTTTTATTTTTAAAATATTATTTTAAATAGAAAATTTTTCATTTAGCTAACTGTGACTATGAGAGTCCTTTTTCATTCTCTATACAGCATTTATGTTATTAAGATTAGGTCATTATTGTTATCAGGATGATAATTAAAAGTATTTATCCTAGCTTTGTGCCATTTTAGACATGTTTTTTTTGCTCAGTGCTCTAAACTTCTAATTGTCTTTAAAGAGTATATTTTACATTGATTTTTCTTTTCTATTTGAAAACCTGGTGAAGATAAAAAGAAATTACTGCTGCTATTTAAGCTTTGTTAGGTAATTTAATTGGGTTTTAATTAGTTTATTTTTCATAGCTGATTATGATACTTAGTCTGGATACATTTGTTCTTTTGTTGTAAAATTAGAAGTTAAATATATGTACAGATTTTAGAAGACTGTAGCATGGGAATGTGTTTCTACAAGTATTCTTTTGACTTGATCATGTTTTAATACACCTAGGGTTTGATTTTGAAAGATGATAAGTGAGTGTATGACAGAAACGGCTTGTTTTGTTTTGTTTTACAGAATATTAGATGTATTCATAATAAAGCAGAGAACATTCTATGATAAAATATTTTATATGTCTGTGCTACCTTCATTGGCTTAAGTGTAGAGTTCAGTCTTATGTTTGGATTTTCTTTGTCAGCTTTCAAACAGTGAAGGTAGCCTGCAGGTGATAAATATCCCATTAATCTTTGTGATCCTCTAGCACTTGAGCATGAGAGTAGCTGATCAATTACAGCAATTGTCTCCCTAAATGAGCTTTGCACATCTGTCTCTTATTTCATTAGTTAACTGTCTGCTCATATATCTGATAGAATGGAATCCTAGCGGCTTCTTACAGCTTGTTCTGTATTACTATACAATAAGGATTGGGTTGTTAGCAAAATGGGCACAAAAGAGTATTTATCCACTATCTGCAATAAATATACATGCTATTGTGTAGGAGTGCTTTTGTCTCTAATCGCTGTTTGTAGAAAACTACTTAAAGCACATCAGTTTGCTTTTCAGCTTCTTATTTAGTCCTTAGCCATAAGCTTTATATTTGTGAATTTATCATTTTTATAATACAACCAGTGTGCTTTCATGCCCTAAGCCATCATATCAATGTTTATATTATTTTAGATAACAGAAACTAACATATATAAAGTTAACAGTAGCAATATGATTTCCTCCTTGACTCTTTACAATGCATCTTTTAAATATTTAGATACTAGAGCCTTCCATCAGAAAGTCAATTTGCATTTCCAAAGCTGAAAACAAACAGTTACAATAGTGGCCATGTTATTAAGTATTGATTATTTAAGTACAAAGTAATCAGTAACAGTTACACTGCACAATTCAAGGTTTAGGAAACACAATGTATAATTTATGAGTTATAATTTTAATAAAAATAAGATTTCACGTAATGCTTCCTTTATTAATATTCAAGTTTTTTATTACAGGAAAATCAATTACCACATGAAAATGAAAATAAATTCTAAGTAGAGGTTTTACTCTCTACCTGTTAATATCTGATCAGTTTATTCTTGAGAATTTACAGGATTTAATAATCAAAGATTGTTTTCATATATCGAATTGTTTGAGATTATATTTATTTCTTTAACTGAATAATGAACTAAGCTACATGCCAAAAACACATAATTGGAAAACATTCAGTCCTGAACCTGATATAGATTATTCCAGGTGATTCTTTGATGCTTTGTGAACATTTGAGTATGTTTGAATCTGAAGTTCTGAGATCATTGCGCTTGAAACTGTTATTTCAGTGAATTTGAGTGATAAAACATATACATTAGAGATATTTTATGGAATTTATGAAACTGTGGAGCTATAATAACTAGATATCTCCAATCTTTTAGATTCACTTTTGACTATTTATTGCAGGTCTGGTTTGTATGAAGTCAAGTACTTCAGTGGTTGAACTTGTTATGCTGCTTTGCTCACAGGTAAGACATTTTCTGGATTTAATTGTATCAGTTTCTTTGCATAGTATTGGACTAATGCCAGCCTAAGAATTGTATTTTGCTGCTTGTTTTATTCTTCCATTTCAGTATAAGAATATACAAATTAATCTCTTCTGGTAGCATATAAATTGTAGGGGTTTTTTTTAATACATTCAATAGTTTTTCTGTATTCACAGGGTATACAATGTATATTTGCATTCGTTTTGTAAAAGTGAATGGATTTACATTATGCACTTTCTCTGTGTATGAACTCCCTTTCAAGACAGTTCTTACTTAGAACACATAAATGAGATAATGTTGTCATAATTTTTCATAATTATTATAATGTTGAAATCTTTGTTTGAATTAGCAGTTTTTAAAAACCTTACTTTGTGGTGTCATTATTACTTTTGATGTACATGACATAACTTATTGGATATTTTAGATAAGTGTCAATATATAAGGAGCAGAGGAGCATTGTTTAGGTAGTCCTCAAAACTTGGCAGAAGCAGAGTATTTCTATTTACAAGATGCAATGGTTAATTATTGCTTTTTCAGTATAGCAGTAATAGGTTTCTCAGAAATCTGAATCAACAATTTTGAATTGCTTTCACAAGTAAAATATTCAAACCTAAAATAATTCCTCATACCATTTGGATTGTCTATATATAAATTTTAATGTTATTTATTTTGAAAGAAGTGTTATTGGCTAATTTCATATGTATAACTCGTTACTATCAGTTTAAAGTAAAGGCATTTTAGGAACAAACATTTTAGAATTTTGCTCAATTTCTAAACTATAAGAAAAATATGATAGGATAACAGATCCAAATAACTTCACAAGTTTTTACATTTCTCTGAAGACTTATTAACAGCATTTCATTTACCAAGTTCCCCACAGATTTATAATACCAGTTAAACTCAAAACAAATTGCTATATAAAATACCCAGGTTAACTCATTGTATTATTACCAATGAAAATAACTTGTTTGTAGCTTTACTTGACCATTCACTGCTGCACATTGAGAACATGTGTACTGAAAACAAATTCATTTGTAGGAGTAACTGAAAGGCAGTTCTACTCTTGAGGAATCTGTCTGAAAATAATTAACACTTTCAACTGATTTGGGGGGAGGGGATTACAACTTACCTGCTGTTTGCCAGTCTGTAGGTTGCATTTCTTCAAGCTTGTGTCATAAGGAAATCATTAAATCTTGTTTTCCTTTTTTTTTTTTTTTCCCTTTTCCTTTTTCTGTTCTTCTCTTATCCAGAGTGGATATTGGTTAGGGAAAAGTAAAAGAAAAATACACCCCTGGCAGGAATCCTCAGCGGGGTTTGAACTTCAAACCTTCTCCAGCAGGGCACTTGAAAAATTTGTTACCTAATGGTTAAGTCCTGGGTTCCAGGAAAATTCCAAAAGATTCATTAAGGCTTTGGAGCAATATGTTCATGTCAAGCAACATTTTTTTTTTTTTTAACTTTTTATTTTAGCAGCTTTTAAAGCATTTTCATAAGGGAAGAAATAACTTACAGTCTTTTTCTTCCCTGGCCTTTGGGTTTACTGCAGTTCTCAGGAATAAAGTGAAATGTAGCATTAGGGTCTAGTGTCTTTGATGGCCTCATCATCTAATCATAGGTTTAACATTACTCATTTGCTGGCTCCAGGAATTCCTGCCATTAAGGGCCCTAGAGATGAAACTTTGCCTCAAATATTGATTGAAAGGAAGAGAGAGAAATTTAAGCTCTTTCTACAAAGCTTTTTCTTTAGTCATCGAAGTAAAGCTATGTAGCAAATGCAATTAAATCAATTTGTTATTTTTATTATATGTTATTCTTTCAAAATATTTTACTATTTTAAAAATAAGAGTAATTTTATACCTAAAATTATCTAAAGTGCCTAATCCTTTTAAAGTTTTGAATATTTATTCTTTTTCAGGAGTTTACTTGAGAGCTATTTTCCAGGTACTCAATTACTTGGGAATATTCCAGGCTTTTAGCTTTTATACCCCATCTGATACTTCAAGGTTGTTTCCTTATCTTCTAAATATGGAAGATTTTGTGTCCTGATGCCTATTTATTATTAAGTACTTCAGAAGCTTATGCTGTATCTATTGGTGATATATTTCTATGGGAATTTGTCAACAGGGGGCTGTAGTGATGTGAATTGCATTCTCCTCCCCCACTTTCTTAACTCCAGAAGTATTGCTTTTGTAAATTACATCTCCACATTATGTTTTGTTTAATCCTAAAGGTGTTCTAAACAATGAGATCTGTGATTCTGTTCATGTACAGGAAAACATAAAGATGTTTTTTTCTATTTACTTTTTTTAACTATTTGTCAAAAGAAAACATCAAGTAATTGCTAAAAAAATACTAATACATAAGATGGCTAGAAGATGAGAACGACAGATGAGCAAACATTGTAATCCAGCCTATAGCTGGCAGAATTTGGTATTGGGATCTTAGGAAATGCTGTTCACAGCAAATGAGGTTAACTCATTTCTATATAAAAACAGATAGATGGGTTTTTCTTCATGATAAATTGAGTAATATTAACTGTAGAGACTATATAAAGCACTGTAGTGTACCTAAGGCTTTTGCTCTTAACATGGATAAATCCTTTATATTCAAATGGAGTGACATTTTACAAATTACATGGGGAAATTTGAAACATGTCACTCCAAAGATAGATGATGGTATTAAAAACCTGTAGAAAGCACAATTTTGTTTGCACAGAATGGAGTACCTTTAGACATTGAAAAGGCCAGGGAAATGCAAAGTTTGTTTCCTTTTCATTTGCTGTAGCAAATTAGATGCTTTTATGCTCTTTATGTTGGAAATTCCATGTTAACGACCACAGATTAGCAACGATGTCAGATTTTTTTTTTTTCTTATCTGAGCTCCTGAGTAAAACCAACATTGCCAGCAGCTCATGTCCAAGGTATGGTCTAAATTTACATGAAATATCACATTACAAATGTCTGAAGGTACATGTCATGGATAATTCAGTTCATATGGGCAGGCTTTTAGACTCTGAGGGATATGCAATCAAGTCTTTCCCCCAAAGGAATTTGGAGTTTTCTGTGAAAAATACACTGTAAGTTTTAAAGGATCTGCTGTAGGGAAAGTGCATCATTTGTGGGTTTTTGGAAGAACTAAAAGTTCTACTCTTTATGTTTTCATAATCTCTCTCATACTAAAACTTACTTCCTTACATGCGTTTTATTTTTTCCTAGCATCACCCACTTCAGTAGATTAAAATTTAGGTTAATTTGAAGGCTTTCTTTATTTCTTATATAAACCAAAATCATACATCCAAGTACTTGAAATATATTCTGTCTAGATCATTGATAATAACCATGTAATGATTTTCACTTTTCACAAAATAGGCATTTTCATTTGGATTTAGTCTATTTTATCATAAAATGGATGAAGATATGTTGTTTGACAAGATCTGTGCCTGATTAGTTAGTCTTTGTTCCTCAGCCTAGCTGAGCATGTCACAGCTGTGTTGCTGTTGGAGCAGCAGATTTCTTCAATAAAGCATACAATTTTTTAAAAATACATTAATTTTTGCAGTGTAGTTCCTTGTTGCATCAGATTTAGGTTTCAAATACTTCTTCCTTATTCTTTCCTTTTTTTTTTTCCCCCCCCCTAGCTAAAACACCACAAGAGTTTCTAATTACTTCCAGATCTTTTGCAAATTTTTCTCTTTGGACATACAGCTTCTGCAGAAACTGAATGATGTTTTCCCAAAGGAGTTTTATCTCATGACGCTTGTATTTTTCTATATCTTATCTATTAATAGAGGAAATTATTTTTCTTAAACAGAAAATCCTGTCTTTGTATTTAAGTCATCTTACTACTTGACCCGTTTAAAAGTACAGCTATTATAATAGATAAGTGGTTACTTTAGGAAAAAAAAAAAAAACTATGTCATTTGTGATTGTAGAATGCATGTAAAATATCTGACAAATTTAATGATTTTATCATTTTCAATACGTCATTCGTTCTGTTGATTTTTCTTCCTTCCAAGTTGGAAGTTCCATCAAGACTGTAATTCAAGAGCCTTCAAAAGAAATATCAAAACTATAATGAAAATTATGTGCTTCTGAATCACTATGTTGATGTAAAGCTATCCGTTATAAATAGGATTTTATTAGATAAACTGTATGAAGAAAAGTGAGGAAAAGGATATACATAACCCGGAAATTACGTAAAACTAGCAATTAAAACCTTATAGAAGATTCTCAAATAAATGCTAACACGTAGTCCCCCTTATAATTAAGCTGTAAGTTTTTTACTTTCATGAAAAAATGTAAAACTTAAAGTGCCTTAAATAAAACAAAATATACTCAAAATATATCGACATCTTGACAATGTCAGTATGTAATTAATGGGTAAACTGACCTTCAGCAGAGCCTTTCAAATATTAGTTAACAGTGTGAGCCTCATGAGTTTTGTCTGTCCCTATTGTCTTATCTTTTAACCTGGAAACTTAGAAACTGCTTGGGCTGAATCCAGTCTGTTTCTCTTCATCACAGGCAGCAATTCAGTACATACTTAATCAAACAGATCTGTGAAGCATCTGCTCCCGTGCATCACAGTCCATAAAATACTTTCCACCACTTTGACACATGTAAAAAATAATAGTTGTATACTGCTACATGTACTATAGCAATCAAAACTATAAGATGGCAATATGGAACAGAAGGCAGGAAAGGGGAGGCAAATGACTGTATTGTCTCTTGTCCTAATTGGAAAGAAAACAGTTGAAACAATATCAAGAAATTAGTCCCACTCCAAGCAGAGGTGAGAAAATAATCAACCAACCATGCCAAAAATATCTGCCCTGCCAGTGCAAATTCAAAAGACATTCTCACTGGGGAAATCTGGTGGTAAGTTTAGCTCTGAGAATTTAGGAAGACCTATCAACCAGGCACTAGAGAGATTTCAGTTCACAGTAACACATGTAAATGTGCAGTCTGCCTCGAAGTGTGACATAGCTCTTGGGGTTCAGAAACAGACAGCTGCCTAACACAGACATCAAGCAGAAAAATAAATCCTTTTCTGGTCCCTACAGCTGGCCAGAAGAAATGCTGAAATGTGGGATTCATATAATGGAAACACAATCCATGCTTCTTAACACTAAATATACTCTATTCAAGGCTTTCTAAAAAAGTTTAAGTAGGACATCTCCAGCTCTTCTGTACAGTGCCTTAATAGCAAGCATCATCCTCACAGGTGTCTTACCAAGCTCCATCTTAAGACAGTGAGCTTTATTTCTATACCACAGTATTTTTCTAGTTTACATTTTAATTTTATGCATTATTAGAAACGTTTTGACTTTCATAATAAATTTATTTGTAATAATTTTGTATTTGTTTACACCCATTGGCAGTATTAGATTCAACTTGAATTATGCTTGTTGACCCTTATTTCCAAAGGTGTATATATGTATCCAAAGGTATTCCTATAGTTCTCATACTCCTTAATTTTTGTTTGGTAAGTGATAACTCTTTCAGACTAATTGTGAAAGTAGTGCACTCACAGAAGTGTTTGCTTTTTGTCTTATTGGCCGACTGTGGTAGGAAAGCTGTAGAGAAATTAAATAACAGCTGTTTCTCATTAATCTAAAGAACGATGAACCTGGGACTTGATCTACTTAGGAAACTAAGTCCCATATAGCTTCAGGAGTGAAATTAGGGTTGGTTGTGCAAATTCCTATGAAGGTGTAATTTTTTAATCTTCCTTTGTCCTTAACATTAAAAAATGATTTTTTTTTTTTTTTTTTTTTTACCTTTAGCCACATTTTCCCATTTATCCTCTTCGATTATCATAGAATCATAGAATGGTAGGGGTTGGAAGGGACCTTTGGAGATCATCTAGTCCAACCTCTCTGCAGAAGCAGGGTCACCTAGATCAGGTCACATAGGAACATGTCCAGGCGGGTCTTGAAGACCTCTAAGGAAGGAGCCTCCACAACCCCTCTGGGCATCCACTGTCTCTGTATATTTCTCGGTACCAATGCAACTAGGAGGAGACAATCATAGAATCATAGAATCATAGAATGGCAGGGTTGGAAGGGACCTTTAGAGATAATCTAGTCCAACCGCCCTGCAAAAAGAGGCCAGCTTAGGTCAGGTTGCATAGGAAATGCTGCATATCACATAACTGCAAAAATCTGAATTAAAATTTTGTTTAGAAGAGGAATACACATGGCAACACATGTACAAACATGCAGAAACTCATTGTTTCAGTAATCCATTTTTACAGCATATCTTGAAAACATTTGTTACAATAAAGTTCTGGATCTGCAACACTGCCTGTGTACTGCAAATTTTCTGACCCCATTGTTGTACCAGTGCAGATATTTGTAAGACTAACTCACAAATATGGCTGAAAAATTGTCAGTTGTTTGTTTCCTGGTTTAGTGGATTAAGCTGGTTGAGACTCTATTTTTAAATCTGCCAAAGCTACTCAAAGAGAAAGATTCAGGGTGTCAAATCTGGGATCAGAGAGGGGAAGAGAGTTGATGCCACTCATAGATAATTTTCATGGCCATAAACTGGGAAGTCAGATTTCTGCATGTAATGGAATCATGCTTTAGGCTGCAATTTCAGGAAAGAAAGGCAATTTGGCTATTGATGGGAGAGAAATAACTTTTAACCCCCCCAAAATTCCCACAGATTATCATATATTAGGCAAAGCACTAGAAAGGTATATAAAAATGTCAGTCATGTAGCTCCAAATTGAGGTTCTGTAACTTCACTTTTACCACAGGCTTAAATTTAGTGTCCATAAATAAAACTTTTGTGCTGAAGTGAGTACTTTCTCTAATATTGCCATCCTATTTGGACTATATAAGGATCCAGCAAGACAGAAACAACATTTCTACTCTGTCTTTATCCATTATCAAATATAGTACAGCTTAAACATGTATTTGTGTTCTGATCTTCATTTGGGGCTTCTCACAATCCAGAATATGACCTATACCAGAATAGAATGTTATACACAGTGTGATTTTAAAAACCAGAAATGGACCCCAGTACAAGCTACAAGGGAAGCAGAAAAAATTTTTCTTTACCTTTTTTTGGTCTAGAAATTAAGTGGTTTATTGAGGAGTTGTGGGGTGTGTGTGGTTGTTTCTTGGTTTGGGGTTTTTTTCTCCTCTGATGTTTCTCACTTACTTTATAGAATTCTGGATGTTTTCCAAAAGATGATCACTTTGTGTTGTCTTTTTTTTATGCTAAAGGAGCATCAGAGAATTTTCTTCATTAATTCCTTGTCCATGTGTGGAATGTCTTCCAGCCCAATCTCAGTCTTCATCTTTTAACCATCTGCTTCTGATAATCTTTCAAATGGAAGCCATCAATGTATTCTTTCCTACTTGTTGGACAATTTTACTTTATTCATTATTTTGTGAGATGTCTTTCCAGATGCCCATACACTCAGAAAACCATTTCTGTGTTTTATCTTTAGTGATAAGGGTCTCTTCAATATCTTACACCAGAGTCATCGTGGAACTTTTGGTCTTTTCTCTTGTATGTCCTTGTCAGAGTAGTTTTGTCAAAAAAATGTCAAAAAGTACATTTGTTACACATCAGTGAGATGCTGATCTTAACTACTTCTAGATTTCTGACAAAACAGAACCAGAAAACTAATTGCTTTCCCCATAGCTTTATATGGCAAAGTGTCTTCCCCTGACTTCTCTATTGTTACCTACAATTGAGAAGGTTCTTAGGTCAGAGCAAGATATCTAGAAAGTCAGCAGCAGTCAGCTGATATTTCTTAAAGGTCTGAGAAGGGGTGCAAAAGCTCGTTATTGGAGACTGTAATTATTAATAAATATACCATAGTTTTGAGGAGTTTCACCATATATCTAATGGAGACAATATGATGAGTAGTTTTCTACTCAAAAGGTCTTCTCTTTAATGACGCATTTTGGAAAATGACAAATTAGTTATCCACCTCTAAGATCAAAGATTGAGTGAATAAAAAGTGAACTGGCTTTTAGGATTAATAGCCATACATAAGCAACACGTGTTAATAATAATGTTGGTGCTTCTTAAATGAAGAACTATTTTTCCAGTCAGTCTACAAATTGTGGAGATGAATGTATCTTCTAATGCATATCTTCTGTCTGTATTAGAAGATATGGAGAATTTCTACAAGGTGATGAAGGTCACTGTTGTATCACCTAAATAAATTTGACCATTTCTCTACACCTTTTTGAATAACGTCAATGTTTTTTGCAATAGTGCCTTTTTTCTTGTCTTTTCTTCTAAGATTGCAATGAAATATTCCTCTGGGAATCTTTAACTTTGTTTCCAAGATAAATGGAGCAATTGCTACAGGTGATCACAAGGACAATGGATCTATGTGTTTCCAAGAAAGTGAAAAATTAACATATTACTTCAAGTCAAGGAAAGAGAGGAAAAATGAGGCTTTTGTCTTGTGAAAGTTAAACTTAAAAATTTCTATTACCTTTACTGCATTGTTAAAGTAATATTTACATAAATAGTGTTGTGAAAGTTTCACATTCTTTTTCTTTCTGTCATTTGGCTAGAAGCCCAATGTATTCCAATAATTGCAGACTTGCCTTGCAGAAGGATGTCAGCAGTTGTTCTGCACCTTCCTTATTGTGGGAAATAGTTGCTTTTAAAATGGATGACCTATCATCAAATCCTAAAATTGATCCCAAATTTTCTTGAAAGTGTAGACCAAAAATACAATTTATTTATCAACCATCAGCAGTTTACATGTGAGTGTGAGAGTTGTTGTGCATGAGGAATAGTTTTTTGTTTGTTTCAACTTGAACAAAGTTTAAAATGAAATCATATATCCTCATTCTTTTTTTAGTACAAAGAAGTGATAAGTGTTGTCAGTTTTGAACACTGTCTGTGTTTGTTAGTCTCTAAATGGGCCTTTATCTCCAAATCTTCTATACCCTACCTTGTTCTGAGAAGTGTACTGCTGGCAGTAATAGTCATCCCCCCTGCCCTATCAATCAGAAATCTAAAGGGAAGAAAGGCCAATACATTCTTCATACATAGAAGAAATTCTCTGGTACACAATTTTGTTTTAGTCTTCTATTAATTCAGGATGTAATTGGCATCAGCATTTTTGAGACACAGAAAAGGCTCCCAACTCTTGTTTAAAAGCTCAGAAGATTCACGATACGAACTATACCAAAACCACCTGAGATGTAGTGTGGTCATTCAAGCACTTAGCTGCTAATAACCAAATGTCTATGGTATGATTCTGCTTGCCCATAGCATAAATTTTCCAACCACTGTCACTGCATCCATTACGTCTGGTATTTATCTTTCAGGTTCTTGCATCTTGAGGATGAGAAAGATTTTCTATGGAGTCTAAGATAAACAGAATTGCTGTACATTCTTTGAGCATATAACTCCATCTTAAAGCGGCTTTTAAAGTGCATGTATTAATCTGAATGGCCATTGTAAAGGCAACTGTAATGATGGCATTTCTAAGTATTTCAGTTTACTGTTTGGATCTTTTAAAAAGAAAATTAAAAAAAAAGAAAAATGAGGTGCCTCTTCACAAGTACGATTCACCTCTCAAAATCATAAATCTCTTCTATTAAATTGTGTTTAAAACTGAGAGGAAATTTTAGTAGTAATAATTATTCCCTTGTGTAATGAGAGTTGGGAGTTTGCAGTGAAGTTTGTAATAGCAAGTCTGTAGTGAAGCAATGCATGAACCATGAATCTTTTTCTGATTTTGTATCATGATGCTTTCCACTAGTCTTTGGTATATAGTTAGGCAGGCTTCACATGTTTTTATCATGAATAATTACGTTTGATATCTTGATGATATTTACAACCTATGAAGATATAAGAAGATACTAATTTGCTTCTACATAGATACCTAATGACTGTTTATTTACGTTTACATATTTCACCTAAAATCCATTTAGCCATTTTGGATGTATCTGATACATTTGCACTGATCAAGAAGATCTGACAAAAGATTTGCAAGAATCTCTTGGTCTTTTGCAGACACAGGTAGACCTTTTGTCTCTCTTAAAAAATTAGCATGCTTTTCTTTACCTGTCCTAGGAAGTCTCTTTTTTTTTTCCTTCTCTCTTTTCAACTTCTTTTCTAAATTGTAGTCATACCCATTCTGCATCACTGACTGTAGAGTGGATGTCAGGAGGTTGGGACATCCCTTTTTTCTATTTTAGCTAACAGGACAAGGGGTAATGGGATGAAGCTGGAACACAAAAAGTTCCACTTAAACAAAAGAAAAAACTACTTCACTGTTCAGGTGAGGGAGCCCTGGCACAGGCTGCCCAGGATGGACTAGATGATCTCTAAAGGTCCCTTCCAACCCCTACTATGCTATGATTCTATGAGTCTATAGCGGCTGTGGTGCAGAAAAGCATCTCAAAAGAAAATGGAATTAATCAAGGATTTTAAAGTGTACAGTAAAAGGCTCTGGTTAAAGAAGAAGAGGAAGAAAAACTACACCTTAAATATTATCTCTAACCCAGACTATTGCTTCTTAAAATGGCACTAGGCAATTCTTAGCTTCTCAGAGTGACTTTATACTATACCAAGGTGATTTAATTACTCCCAAAATTAGATCATTAAGCTTTCGTCAGTTACTCAATTTGGAAAAGAGCAAAATCAGCAGCACTGAGGAAGGGACCGATTACAATGGCTTTGTAGCCTGCAAACTACTCCAGCTTCCATAATCTGGATTTAGCTGGGTAAATGGGTTAAGAGTGTGTCATTTTGGGCATTTAGAGGCTTGCTTCTTATAAAACCAATCATGACTACAAGATTATTGTTACTGGGGTTTTTTTTAAGATTTAGAACTTTGTCAAGTCTGTGAATTTTCATAGAATCAGTATTAGTGACTAGTTTTCACAGCTGTTCTTTGAGAACATTTCCTTATCTGTACAAACCTTTTTTTTGCCTATATCAAGAAACAAGCATTGAGAATATCTGCCTGACTTTTTAGTCCTGGAAAAAATGAAATGTAAACCAAAATATTCTGTAAATCTCCCCATTTTTGTTTAAACATGAAGTCTCAAACTAGAAAATTTCTCTCTGAACTGTGATCCAGCCAGTGTATTTTGCTTTCTTCTTACTGTATAATGAAAAGAAAATGTTAAATGAAAGTTTGAAAGAATTATCTAAAAAAAAAAAAGTAATCTTTACTTGCTAGAAAGATCTCTTGACCTTTTTTTCATTGTCAATAGTCTGTTGGTGTGATAGAGGCAATGAGTTGTATGGCAAAAAGCTATTTGTGATGCACTGAGAATTTCCTGTTTAACTTGATGGTATATGAGGTAAAAGTTGTTACCTTGTAATATCTACTAGTTGGTTTAAATCAGTTTCAAGCATTTCCCTTGGAATTAGAGACTGTATTTGTTTTCAGTTATAATGGGGAAGAAACAGAAAGTGAACTCAAGGAGGGATAAATGGTACACAGATTATTGTCTGCACTATAAGATAAAATGTACAAGGTTATTTATTTGTTTGTTTGTTTGAAAATGAGAATTAATTACAGTTTTTACGTGATCAAGTGATTCTTCTGTCAGAAAAATGGTGAAAAAAAACAGAAAAAATATTCAGACTCATTATGTAGTCATCAGGGTCAGCTTCAGAAATGTGTTTTAAAATCCTTGAGTTTTGATCATGTTATATTTTATCTTCTTAGGAATGGCAAAATTCTATTCAGAAGAATGCAGGACTTGCATTTATTGAGCTCATCAATGAAGGAAGGTAATTAATTTTAAAGCTTTTGAACAAATAGTCATTTTGCATTTATTCCATCAAATGATAATACTTCCTCACCATCTGTTCCAAAAAGACTGTGAAAAGGCCTATTTAAGAGATTTATTGCACAGATACTCTATATAGTAAATATTTCATTTGAAAATGTGTAAATTCTAAAAATTTTGTTTATTGACAGAAGGAAATAGAGCTTCTGTAAGCTGTATATAGATTTGAGTTTGTTTGAGAATTGGACCACTGTTTTCCAGAGCAGCTAAATTGTTTTACCCAGACAGTCCAGGGAGCCCAATCTGTAAACCCATCTGCTGCTCCATCTGTTTTAGGAGCACAGCATTCATTGTACAGACACACTTCTCTATACCGTAATTTCATGAGGAATTATTTTATCTGGAATTTCTAGTTCAATTTGAGTAGTATAAAACACACAGGATACTATGTTTGTGAAAGCTTCCTTGCTTTTGAAAAATGTTATGATACTTTATTATCAATCCTCAAGTAATTTTAGTATCTATCTTCTACTCTGTGCATTGTTGGTCAGTACTTCCAGCCAGCAGGCTGACCAGCAAAAGGGAATTCTTTGGCCTTCCTGGTAGTGGAATGCCAAACAGAGCCACTTGTGTAATGTGTATGACTAATGTTGGCCAGTACATTAAAACCATTTGGATCTAGATGTCTTTATATGTGCAGCTGAAAAACAAAACAAAAGAAAACAAAACAACAATATGCCTGTTGAAGACTTGTCATTTTATTTGTGATTTCTTGTCAAATTTTTTCTTTATTATAGGATATTTTTGGTCTAGCTTGTATTTCAGTGATTAAATCATGCATTCATTTAAAATGAAGTTTAGAAAATATCAGAGCACAGGAATATCAAAATATTCGTATATAGAAAACAGTAGCATGTAGCTTTTTACCTAATTTTTGGTTGGTGTAAATTCTCTTAGATGCCCTGTGCACACTGAAGTTACATCACAATATAGCATGTGGAAATATAGTCCTTTCGTTGGAAATTCTTGCTGCGAAGTGGCAATGCATGTTTACACCACAATAGGGCTCACCTGAGGGAGTCACATGCTGCACATTAGACTGTAAATATTACACAGTAATAGGCTAAATAATTATAGTAAGCTGATGTTCTTGGACAGCAATATACAATCTCATTATGATCTTTTTTTATTTTCTCAGCCAGGCTAGTGAGTTCAGATATTACTGTATGCTTGCTATTGGTAAAGTACTAATTCTCAACAAATCCTACATCTGCATGTTTTTAGCATTCAAGTTATTATCAGTGGACCCTCTACTCCTTTCTAACAATAAGTTTTCAAAACATACTATTTAAGAACTCCTACTTAAATCTAAACATAACAATGTGTAATCAAACTGACCTAATACACGTTCCTTCATATAGTTTTGTCAGAAATGTGTTTTAGAACAAGCATGTGTGCATTACTAGAATGCTCTTCTTTGCAATCAGCCCATTTGTTTTTAATTTACCCTTTTGGGTATAAAGGTAACAATCCTGTAACTGGAAATTGTTATAAATATTTATTCTGTTTAATAGCTAAACTTGTGAATGCAATTCATCAATCATAGCTAGACAATGCAATTGTGCAGTTGTCAACAATTAACGGGACATAAACAGTTGATGAATGTGAAGCTGAATTAAAGTGCTCCCTAGGATAACCTGAAATTATAAACTGGATCATTTAAAGGAATCTAACAAAGGATCTTTATAATTAAAACAAAGCAGGGTTAATGGGATGTAAAATTGCATATAATCACTGTGCAATAATGATTGAATTTTAAATTATTAAAAGCAAAATGAGACCTAAGAATATTTTGAAGGACTTTCTGAGTAAGATTTTGAGACTCCTGGGCAATTAATCGACAGTTTTGAGAAGGCTTTTTCTTTTGAGAAAGTGTTTAGATTTAAAGTAGAGGATCATAATTTTGAATATTTTCTGTTAGATATCTATCTGTTTTAATATATGGATGCTACAAGGTAGTTTTCTAAGTACCTAACTTTTGTTCCTACTTATGGTAATTTAAGTGCCTTTGTTAGAAATGTCCTGAAGTAAATATTTCTGCTTAGTTGTAGCTAAACAAAATATAACATCTATATTCCTGTCACTTTAATAAATTGAATTTTCATTTTCAATTAATTGATTTACTGTGTTTGTTTCTGGTTTTGTGTTTTAGATAACGGTTTGCTAGGCAGGTCTGAATGATCATAGAATCATAGAATGGTAGGGGCGGGAAGGGACCTTTAGAGATCATCTAGTCCAACCCCCCTGCTCAAGCAGGTTCACTTAAATCAGGTCGCATAGGAACATGTCCAGGTGGGTCTTGAAGACCTCCAAGGAAGGAGGCTCTACAACCCCTCTGGGCAGCCTGTTCCACTGCTTGTCCTGTTACTATCTACTATAGGAAAGAGGGATGTCCCAGCCCCCTGACACTCACCCTTTAGATGTTTATAAATGTTAATAAGATCTTCCCTCAGTCTCCTCTTCTCCGGACTGAACAGCCCCATTTCCCACAGCCTTTCCTCATATGAAAGATGCTCCATTCCCCTGATCATCTTGGTGGCCCTGCACTGGACTCTCTCCAGCACTTCCCTGTCCCTCTTGAGCTGAGGAGCCCAGAACTGGACACAGTACTCCAGATAAGGCCTCACCAGGGCAGAGAAGAACCTCCCTTGACCTGCTGGCCACACTCTTCATGATGCATCCCAGGATGCCATTGGCCTTCTTGGCCATGAGAGCACATTGCTGGCTCATATTTAGCTTATTATCAATCAGGACTCCTAGGTCTCTCTCTGCAGAGAATTATGCATTTGTAGAATCCAGCATACAAACACTGATACAGCTTTCTAAAAAACAGGAACTGTTGTAACATTTTTTTAGTATAGCAATAGTATATGAGTATAGATTTAAATAAATACTTTCAGGAAAAACATAGAAAAATATAATTTAAAGTGTAGAATAACACTATCTATAATATACTTGTTAAGATTTTGTCATCCCGGTTATGATCTCAAACTTCAAGCTTCTTTTTCATCAGTCTCATGCTATGAATATATGATGCTGAGGGTATCACACATGTCAAGAGCTTCACTGATAACACCTTAATTAGGATTTCAGATTTACATTAAAGTTTAAACATTAAGCAAGATTATGTGTTTTAAGAGCTGGATGCCTCTGCAATGTTGGCTGTAAAAAGACACATGAAAAGAGTTCTTTAGGAATGATGTGGAAGGGAGATTACAACCCACATGTAAGTGGGGTGGTGATGGATGAGGTCAAAAGAAAAGAGTGCAGGGTGACAAGAACAAGAGATACAATAGAAGCACCCACTCAAGTAAATGTACACAAATGCATACAGCTTGGGAAAGTAGTAGTAGATATTACTCCACATGCAAGCACTAAACTGTGACATCACTGGAAGTCATTTGATGTGGTGGGATAGCCTGCGCTTCGTGACATAAGTGTCACCATGGACTTATACAAGTGGATGACATAGGATAAACCAACTAAGAATGACACGCAGCTGGATCTGCTATTCACTAGCAAGCAAGAATTAATTTTGAATGTGATAATTAATGGCACCTTTGGCCATAGTTACCATGAAATATTGAAGCTCAAGATCCTGAGGGAAGTGATGATGGAGAGTAGAAGAGTCAAGGCTTCATGATTGTATATTTTAGCTTATTCAGGAAACTAATAGACTAATAGAAACTAATAGACTAATAGAAACTAATATAAATCTGAGGAAATATGAGACTATATTTCATCTTACATTTAAAATTGTATCTTTATTTCTGTAATTTCATCTCTGTACCTAAGTCTGCTTTCTGCCTTAAGCTATGAAAACATATACTTTTTCAAATCCACCTACTTGGACCTCCAAGCATGCTTAAAATTCATGGGAGGACTTTTTCTTTTAAAACTCATTTTATTGAGAGGTTTCACTAAGTTCCTGGAAAGAGTAGAAAAATGTTTAAATAGACTGGAGATTGTGTTTGTTTCAATTTAGATAAATTGATGATTAAATCCTGAAAGGAGGCTAATGAAGACTTACATTCTTTCCTCGTTACCTCAACTGTGATTGTTGAGTAACTGCAGCAAATTTTCTTTTGGATATTCTCTGTTGCAGTTTGGCAGTTCTGATATGTTTGGTTTGTGGTAAATGAGGTCACAGTCATTATTCACTGTCTACAATATTTAAATGTTCAGGCCCTGTGTTAAAAGGTATATCTACAGTGCCATTTGCCATATTTGATGTATGATGTGCATTTAGAGCAGGATCCGTAGATACTCCTTGAAGAACTCATTTAGTAGTTGAGTCTAAGAAGTATGGATAAAGGATACTGTCTTGAAAATTATCTTGACTACAGGAACCTTGAGGTCAGAATGGGGAGTCCAGGAATGCAAGATTCTGGGTCCTAAGACAGCATGGATATTTTGTAGCAGAGGGCTACTAAAAGAACTTGCAAAGGATTCCAGTCTGATATGCAAAATTATTCTGATTATTCTGTCTTTGATGATGTAACCAAATTATGTTGCTGTAGTCACTTTCACCAAGAGATTGGAGGAATCCTTTATCATCTGCGAGTTGCTGTATACACTCATCCCAAATGTCCACTTCTATTGGTAGAGAATTCCTGTCATAGGTACTATCAAACCAGGCACAGAATCATAGAGTCACAGAATCTTAAGGGTTGGAAGGGACCTCGAAAAATCGTCTAGTCCAACTCCCCTGCTAGAGCAGGACCACCTAGAGTAGGTCACACAGGAATGTATCCAGAGAAGGAGACTCCACAACCCATCTGGGCAGCCTGTGCCAGTGCTCTACAAATGTCTGCATTTCTGCTCCAGCTGAGGCATGAGCTTGAGCTTCCTTTTAGATACGATTTTTTATAATCTCTCATTCTTTACTACATCTGTCCTTGCCTTGCCTCCAGACTAATAGTCAATTTATGGTAGATTAAGCATACATTGTTATGGTAACCATATTGGGCTCAGTACAGATGGAGTTCTTAGATCTGTTACAAATTTTGGGGCATCCTCTCACCTTCTAGCCTTGCATGATCCAGTTATATCTCAAAGGGGAAGCTGATTCTGAGATGCCTCCTATCTTAGTTGTAACTGCTGGTCTTGGATATTTACTCGATGGCCACTATTTCAAAGAGGCAGATTCTTGTTGATTTAGAAAAGTCTAATGCAAAACAGAAAAGCTTTATGAAGAGTGAAATAGATTATTTGTAGTGAACTCGAATTTCACTGAATGTTTTATAGCTTCTATGGCATTTCTGAAACAGTAATAGCTATCCTTCATGAAGTTTATCTTGCTAATGTTCTCATGTAGTCCAGTAGCCAGTCTTTGCATGCTATAATTTCAAGCATTTCTCTGGTAAATTCTTCATCATCGCCCTTTTGCTAGAAATCAGATCTCCATGTTAGACATTATCTTCTGAAACTTATAGGAATTTACTTTCAGAGTATTTATAGCAATACTGCATCTTGTAGAACTTCAAATTAGGCCAGTTTATGACTCCTATTACACATTCTAAGTGCAATGATACGTTTCATTTCTTATGAATGCCATTAAGAGTAATAATTGTCAAAACAACTGTGTTTGGTGAAGAAGTGGCATATTTCCAGGCTGCTTCTTGGAAAAATTATACTATGGGCATCTGATGAAAGTAAGTCAGAGAAACATCTGTTTCCATGGACATGTGAGTTGGCAGAACTTCAGGAATTAGTAGAGGAAGCAAGATCTTAGCTAAATTATAACAAATGTTCATTTTGTAATCTGTTTTGAAAATTGCTTCTTGGAATGATCTGCTTTTTTAGTTTATCTCAAGTGAAAGAAAGATTGAGTAACATAAGCACGATTGTTTTATCTAGCAGCGTAACAGCTATGAACTCTTTTTCTGTCTCTGTTAGACCATTATTAGGAAGAACTGACTGCAGGACAGCAAAATCACATTAGGGAAGTTAGTGAGATATAAGTTTTCCTCCTTCCATTATGATAGATGTAAAAATAGCACCATTTATCACAACCTATCCCAATCCACATCCAAATGTATTGCAAACCTTTTGTGTTCCTTACACGTTTCCGGGACAGTTTAGGTACAGTCTTATCACTGACTTTATTTGCAAAATTCTAAAATATAGTATGAAAACTACTCACAGGCTCTGGCTATATACCTGCATGATTTCTTGGAATGTGGAACTCCACAATCCAGCCTTTTTAAATGCCAATGTCTGAAAAACATGGGCTTCTGATTTATGTCACATTTTTCACAACTTATAATCTTTTCACAACCTATAAGCACTCTGGATATCTAAAGTAACCTTGCTGAAGACAGAATTCAGGAAAGGAAGACACATGGATTTAAAACAACTTCTTACCAACTCTTAAAGAACTTCTGCAAAGAACTCACGTTTATGAATTGGCAGGTCAAGAGACATACTCACCCTTAGTCTGCTCATAAGTCTGAGATATTCTTCAATTTTTAAGTAGTGTGCCATTTACTCTTCTTCCTGCAGATACTTAAACTCTGTCATACTTGTTTTAATTCTAGTTTTTATTTCCATTTTCTGTACATTCATCCAGAATTTCACAAGAATCTATACAAGTGCACTAGGATTTTAGCTACAAATTATTTCAGGCTTTGTTTGTGGATTCCTTACTGAGTCTGTCAGTTCAGTCTAAAACCAAATCAAACCTATTTCCTAGTAAGAAATTTTTACGTTTGTGGCCATTAATAGAAATCAAGCTTGTCTTGGTAGAGAGAAACCATAAGCTACCAAATCAATATTTAATCTCTACCTCATATGGTAAGAATTGCCACTCAAGGAGGATAAGATTTTTGCTGATAATTAGTTTCTGGTTGAGATCAGCTCATCTGGAGGGGGAGACAGCTTCAGTTCTGATGGGAGTTTGAGTAGTGCACTGAAGAAGTAGTCACACAAGATAAACCCAAACATTATTCTAATATCTTTTTTCTTTTGGTAAATCAGGAATTACCATAAAACAGTATAAGTATAGCGTGTCTATGGTAACACTTTTTATACAACTCCTTAGCCCTTTGAGAGGACTACTTGTGTATAGATCAATAATGATGACCAGAAGGCCTGATTCATCGCTATCTCAACATCGATCTATCTTACCAGGTCTTTTGAGAGTGGTGATTGCTAAGGTGGGATGAGGATTTTTCAAGGGCAAGTGACAACAGTGCATGTAATTCAATCACAGGAAATTTTCAAATGATAGTGATAAGAAGATCTCACCAAAGAAGATGTTTTATTTCCCAAAGAGAAGAAAAATGGTGCTACCCTCACATTTCTGATCTTACCTCTGCTTAGCAAATATATATATATTTTGTGGTTACTTGGATTGTTCACTACAGTACAGGATGCTGGTTTCGGAAAGATGCAGGGAATAGATTTTCCTCAAAAAGGAGTGCTGTGTAAACATCTGTGAATGGGGAACATAGTTGGATATGTTACAGAAATATGAATCAGAGTATATTGGATGAGTTTTTCAAACCTGCATTAATATAAATATTACACAATGTAATATGTTTCATAAATATTTTACACATTAAAATATTTGGAGTTCACTTTATTGAGAATATGTGCTAGAGACTGTTGGTTAGATTTTTGGAAATATCTGAGTAGGTATAAGATCAATCTACGACCAAATTTTCTTGTGCAAAATAGTAGAATATAGGCCTAAGGAAAAAGAAAACACAATTCTAGAACTGCATCAGAAAAAGTATTTACATTGAAATAATGCAATGTCAATGTTGTTATGTAAATAGTGACTAGAGCTTGTCTAGAATACTTCTGTCAGTTTTAGCTGTGTACTTGCAGAAACCATAAAAACAGTGTATGAAATGAGAAAAAGCTCAAAAGGAAGTCTCTAACTGTTTTGCCATAGAAGAAAAATCAGAGAGCTGATTTACTTAGCCCAGTGAATAGAGATAGATGGAATATCAGAAGGTCAGCAGAAGGAAGAATTGTGTAAACTTAAGGGCAGCATTTGTATAAAGTGAAACAGTAAAGACTGCTGAAGAATACATCAGGACTGGAAAATAAAAGGCTTTTAACCTTCAGAGGACCTTCCAAAGCTATGCTGGAGGCAAACAACTTGATCACATTTTCATAAAGTGAAGACATTTCATGAGCTACATTTTATGAAAATGCCTTTCATAAACTAGTTTATGAAAGACTTTGAATAATGTAGCTGCATGTTACAAGGAAGGAGTGAATTTGCTGACCTAGAGGTCCATGTTCCATTCTCTTATTTGCAGTGCCTGAAGGGAGATTATTATTATGTACTGGCAGCCTTTGATACTACTGAGTGTGTAAGATTTTTCGTGGTTTGGGATCCTTCTTGAATTATTTAAATTCTTTTTTTTTTTTCTATGAGAATCCAAAAGGTAGTTGTAAGCTCCAGAAAAGTCTGAGTAAAGATTTAGATAAATTGTAACTATTCAAAGGATAATGAAGTTACCATTTACGTTTGTCAGCTGTAACCCAGATAGAACAGTGTGCAAGGCTGTGCTGTTTCTAAATGAATTTTATAGAATTATAGAATGGTAGAGGTAGAGGCTGGAAAGGACCTTTAGAGATCATCTAGTCCAAATTCCCTGCAGAAGCAGGTCCACCTAGATCAGGTCACATAGGAACATGTCCAGGTGGGTCTTGAAGACCTCCAAGGAAGGAGACTCCACAACCCCTCTGGGCAGCCTGTGCCAGGGCTCCCTCACCTGAACAGTGAAATAGTTTTTTCTTATGTTTAAATGGAACTTTTTGTGTTCCAGCTTCATCCCATTACCCTTTGTCCTGTTGCTAGATACCATAGAAAAAAGGGATGCCCCAACCTCCTGACACCTACCATTTAGATATTTGTAAATATTAGTAAGATCCCCTTTCTATCTTCTCTTTTCTAGACTAAATTTGAGATTCACAGTTAGCTGGCTGTGATTTAATTCAAATTTATCAGTAACAACTCTTTTGCCATCTTTTGTTTTGTAGAAATATAGTTGGAGAATACAAGATAACTTCCTATTAGAAGTAAAAATCAATACCAAAAATATTTTTAAGTAATATTTTTATGCGTCTTGAACAAGTACAGCAAGAAAATAAGTAAGTTCCTTTGCAAAAAACTCAGTAAGGCATTGGTCTCTGACCTTATAGTAGCTGTAGTAGCTTTCCTTTCAAAACTGACACGTTTAACAGCTTTAATGTATTATGTTTCTGGTTTCTGCCTGACGTTCTTGCACCTACAAATCAAAACATTGAGACCAAGGTTTCTTTTGGAGGCATGCAAGTTTTCTAAATGATGACCTAGATTGTAACCCTTATCTTTTTCAAAAGTCCATCTCTTTGCCATGTGATTTTAAGACTAGTGTAATTCTTAATCATTTTCTAGATGCAAAAGTATGGTTTACCTGTCTTTGAATTGCTCTCTTAGCTGCATACAAGCACTTAATGAAAGTGAAAAACAATGTGTCCCATATGAACACACAGTGACACAATGTTATTTAATGCTTATATAGTGTTGATAGACTATGGCTTCACTTTTTTCATAATCTCATAATGTGAGGTTACCATCTCATAAATATACTGACCCTGTACAATTTTTTGTCTTCTACTTGAAGAAATAGAGATCAGGGATAGAGATATGAGACTGTATGAAACAGCTGGCTAGATACAGTTGAAATAATATTTAGATATCCCATAGATAAAATGTCTGACAACAGACATGTCTGCAGTTTAAATAAAATCAAATAGCTAGGAGTGGTTTATGTTCATCATGCTTAAGGTTAGCATCTGCTAAGGTAATGTCTTTGTTCATCCTACATAGCACTTAGTTTAGCTCTTCCCTGAAACCTGTACAATTCCTGTTTCACTTTAAGATATCGTTACTATTATTTCTGTTTAGTTCAGAATGTTTGGTATAAGGGCTATCTCCTAGAATGATGTGTGTTGAGGTATGATGTAAAAACACCTGCAGAATTTTCTTAGGTAACATTGGAGAGAGTTGGTCCTGCTCTGGCAAGGGGGTGGACTAGATGATCTTTTGAGGTCCCTTCCAACCCTTAGGATTCTGTGATTCTGTGTGATTCTATGATTCAGTCTCATTGATGTGTCTTGAGTGAACTGTCCCTTGGACAATGCCTATACATTTACATGGAAGTTAGAGTGAGATTAAATATGAGCAAAGGCCAAACTAATGATTTGAGTGTTGTAGGCAGTCAAGACCCAGCGATCAAGCATGTTCCCTAATCTCCTCTTATTTGTCATCTCCTTGACTTTGGACCCTGAAGACCTGCAGCATTTCAAGGCTACCTGAAGTCTGGCTTAGTTTGACAAATGTGCTATCAAAAAACTGTAGCAACTCTGAAGTTATTCCCAAATATTCTCTAAGTCATTGGAACAGAAAGGTCCATTAGAGGTGTGTGAGGTACAGCTGGATTCACCAGCAGTTTCAGTCAGTTGACTTGAATCATCCGCTGTGTGTCTATAGAAGTTCTCTTTTTTTGTAAAGCTGATAGAGACTAGTGCCAACAGACCTTTTTTTTTTTTTTTCCTTTTTTATTTCTCTTTGCCAAGTATTGGTGGTATGGTTTGGCCCAGCTAGCACAGCAGCACCACGACAGTCTCTCGCTCAGTGTCCCCATTCACCCCCACCCTTGTTAGGACGGCGGAGGACCCAACGAAATGGGAGTAAAAAGATAAGCAAGATTGTTGTGGATTAAGACAAGGGCAGGAAGGGCTCGCTGCCACTTATGGTTCTGGGCAAAACAGACTCCAGTACTCGATTTAGAGAGGAAAGTAGGAAAGTTTATTCTACAAGAAACAGAACGGAATAAAAGCAAAAAGGGAGTAGAATGATGAGAAAATTACAACCAGCATTTTAAGATCTCCCTCCCCCATCCCTCCTTTCTTCCCGGGCCCAGCTCACTGCTCCCAGTTGCAAGCAACTTCTTACAGGAGCCATCTTTACAGCCCCTTCCCCCTTACCAGAAAAGATTATCATGTCAAACTATGACAATTGGCTAGGTATTTATTTATAACTTATGTAAATTTACATGTCAACATTTCTTACTACAGCTAAATACGACAAAGATGAAGATGGTATGTATTTGTCATTGCTCATGAACAGAGACAGCTTAGATTGATTTTTTTGAGTAGAAAACCTATGCCCAGATGTCCGAAATAATAAACCAAGTGCATCGAAACTAGTCTCAGTCTCTTCTCACCAAATTCTTTGTGGTAGGTAGTGTCTTAGCAACCTATTAAGTTTGCCTAAAGTCATTTGGAACTAGAAATCCTGCCTGGACCACGGCTGATTCAAAGATACTGAATTTGCCCAGTGCTCCATTTATTTAATATTTTTTTTAATTTAAGAAGGGATGTAGAGCTAGTAAACTAGTAAACACTTGAAATATATGTCTTCAGTTTTGAAATATTAGCTAGTTGCTTATGGATCGTTGATGTCATATCAAAAATTTCACGAAGACATGTAATGCAAAATTTGATTTGAGATGTTAAACACTCCCTTTCAGTATTTTCTCATCTTAGAGATGCTTGTTAAAGGCATGAATGTTCATTCCTAATCCATATGTAAGAGCAATTCTAAACTTACCTCTTAACAATAGAAATCTGAACTCTTAACAGAAATAAAATACTAAAGCACCTTTTCCAGCAGCATAGATTAAAAAACGTAAATATTCATTTTGAAGAGTACAATAGAGTCTACTTTTTAGTCTTTTATAGTTTGCCAAACCCTTTTTATTTCAAGGATAGCGAAGGGTTAATTATAATAAACAAACGTATTAAAAACACGAACATCCACTGTGAAAACTTGACATAAGCTTACTTGTCTGTATCTCTAAACAGAGGCCTCAACATTTATATCTTCCCATATCTCACATCCATATTAAACATTAGCTCAGGGATATTTCCTTCCTTCACAGATGGTAGAACATACCAAAGCAGGCATAGAGCTCACATCTTTCCATCTTTTAAGTGTAAGATCTAGTAATCATAGGTTTCATTTTTTTAGAATCATGACTTCCATTTGTGATGCTAGCACTAGACACCAACCTTAAGGTGGAATTTGCTAGAAATTTCACATTCTTAATGTACGAATCTCTGAAAATTGTGTTTCCCTGACGCTACAAGAAGGAAAATCCCAGATTATGTGCCAATTTGACACAAAGAGAAACAGATCATCCTGATCTTAAACAGACCTGTCAGATCTTTGCATCCTGAAAGATATTTCTCCCCTGCTGATAAGAAGAGCAAAGCAATTTTAAACAGAACAGGCAACCTTAGAGGCAGACTGTAGGGACAAGAAAGTTGCTTCTGTTTCTCCTGCCCAATAAGATACCAGCATTATTAACACTACCGTGATGTTTACACTGACATTTTATTATTCATGTGGTGATATTTGGTGGTCTTTACAGGAGTCTTAATTTAAGGTGTCTAATTGACATCCTCAGTCTCTATCCAATATTAATCTATTTTTTCCTTCTTTGTAAATAAGATTTGTCTAGATCTGAGACCATGAAAACTTGGAAACATAATGACATTTTCACTCCAGTGAAAAAACATGTATTTGCATTATTTTGCAATTTTCATAGAATTTAAAGTCTTCATTAGTCTCATTATTTTAGGACTTTAAAGTTGGAATATATCTATTTAATGACATAATGTTATGAATATGAGTTTAAGCAGCTTTTTTTAAATGATTGCATGGTACTCATTCATACTGAGATTGCTGTTAAAAACATACTTAAAATGTAACAGGATTTGTTTGTGCTTTCACAAATGCAGAAAATTTTGGATAAAATTAAATTTTTCATATCAACTAATTTGACAGTTGCATTACAGGAGTTTAATTATTTTTTTCCATTTTAAGTAAATCTGCTGAAATAGCTTATTTGAAATACAATGAATACAAAGATTTATTTTGATTTTTCTTACTTTAGATTATTATGTCATGCAATGAAAGACCATATAGTACGTGTTGCAAATGAAGCAGAATTTATTTTGAACCGACAAAGAGCTGAAGATGTCCACAAGCATGCTGAGTTTGAGGTAAGCCTGAATGTTGGTGCATTTCTGCTTCTCTGTGTTCACTCAGTTATCACCTAGACTATAACTCCATACAATAAAGATTTTTTTTTTCCAAGAAAGAAATTTACGTGGAACTGGCTTTTAGTAGCTTTGGTAAATGTCAAACACAAGGAGTGGGTTTAATTTCTCATCTCCTCAATGAAATTCATGAAAACATTTACAGCTTGAAGAAAACCCTTAATCAGAATGCCTGAACTGATATGGCAGACTTAGATTCACAAATATGTTTTGTGATTTACTGCAAATAGTAATGCAGATCACATTAGTGATTTTTTTGGGGGGGATTTTATCAGCAGTATATATGAGTTCAGTAAGAGAGAAAAGCAATTAATTCATTTAAAGCACTTTACACAAAATAAGAAACAGAAATGTTTTCTTAAACAGAATCAGTATTTTGAGTTAATCTAGTTAGAACATTTGGCATTTTGGAATATGACCTTACATATCTTTCTTACTACTTAGGAATTATGACTATGGACTGTGCTTAAAATGTCTTTTCAAGTACTGGAAGTAACAGAGCAGCTAGCTCCTATAGATCATTAATATCTATAATTCTTATTCCTAAAATGAGCCAACATTTAATGTCTTTTTTAATCAATGAGTGTTGCAGTATACATTTAAATTACAGTCTTTGAAAATTATACAACTATACAAAAAAAAGGTGTGGTTTAACAGATATTTGGTTATTTCTTCAGGATTAACTTTGTCCCTGTTCAAAAAATTTCTATGCAAAATGATGTCATATAGTTAAAATTTCATTTTTCACATGACTGTATCAAATATGGTTTTGCATCTTTATGATGTTTTATAAAACATTTCAGCATCATTGTTTTTCACTGTTTAAAACCTGTCTGTGTTTGCATACATTTGTGTATATGTAAGTACATATGCACAAGCACACATTCTATGTGTTTCAATGCTCAAGTGACCTAATGTTAGAATTAAAATAGACCAACTTAGTATTGATGATAATAAATGGCTATATCAATTTATTCATCTGTCAGAAAATGTCAACAAGCACCTAGTAGCTAGAAATAGGACCCAGTAATCTTAGTTTTGATGAGGTTTTTATCTCCTTGAAACAGCTCTCTTAAATTTGCACTTTGGTGTGCTACTTCTTGTGCTCTTTGACCTAGTTGAAAAGTGTGAGACACAGAGATATCTGTTGTCATTTTGAATACACATAACCTTTACTTCATTTTGTCAGAGCAGACAGCAGACACTTGTCATATGGGATTGCAACAACTTTATTACCAAGCATATACTGGATATTTTGGACTTAGATAAAATCACATTTACAATTAAGTGTGTGTCAGAGTGAAGTTTCATATTGCCTCAACAATAAATAACATTTGATATTTATCAGAGCATCATGCAGTAACCTAAGATGACAATAGAAGATTGAGTTATCTAGTCTTTGAAGAATACATTGAGGTATAAGATCTGTCAGAACTCTAGACAAAATGAGAATATTCAATTAACTTCTAGCTTCTGTTAGCAAATAGGATTTAGAATATTAACTAAATTCCCTGAAGGAATAGCCTTAAGTCAGTCTTATTGTCTGGTGAAGAAACCAACACATTTTTCATATATAGAAATTTTCATTATATTTGTCACATGAAAAACCTCAGCTGCACATTTTAGATGAATAAAATCTGCAAGTCATAAAAGAAAATTATGGAATGTAGCCTATGTTAAATATGAAACTCAGATGTACTTAAATAAGGTGATGGTTAAACTCTGAAAGCATGTTTTGCATATCGTCCTTAACAATGGTAGTTATATAACCAAACATTTTATTATTCATCCTACTTGAAAGTAGTAGGGATAAAGGGATTTCTGGTAGTTTTCCATTGCATAATTGTAAATCTGTCATTTTATTTTAATAAGCCATATTGGTAGACATTGTGGGGTTTAGTACATGTTAATTATTGCTCTCAGCCAGAGAAATGAGTGGCTATTTTATTTTTACCTTTTAAACTTTAATTGAATCATTATGTGTGAAAGATTTGTCCCAGGCTGCACCAAGTTACTGTGTTGCCTGCAGAGTGGGGAGGCCATGGACCAGCATCTAAATTTTATCCTGTGACTCCAATTGCAGTCAGGGCCAGGGAAATTCCTCCCAGAGTGAGTGCTTCACAGTTAACTTTCATTTTCTTAACCTTTGTAATTGTTCAGGAAGAAAAATGAAAATTTAATTTTACTGTCCAATGAGCTGGTGAAATATTAACCTCATTACTAAGGCAGATCATTGTACTAATTGGTGCTTCCCTGTACAAGAAGATAAATTGAAAAATGAATTAACCCTTTATGAATTAGTGTAATGGTTGTTCTTCTCCAGATAGATTGCCTGAAATAATGGCTGTAACACAGTGGAAAGACCACTGTTTAAAATCTTACTGAATGCTAATGTGATCTGTACTAAAAAAGGTATTGTGTAGAAATATGAGGAGTAAACTACACTTTAGTATGAGATTAACTTAATTTTAATTGCTCTTTTGAATACTGGAAAATAGGATTCTAGTCAGCATTGTGTTAGAGCATTGTTGGTTAAACGTACTGAAATGGTACACAATAACTCTGTTTGCAAAAATGTCTCTTAAAAGGTGATTTTAAAATCTGCTGCTTTGAGAATAATCTAGCCTTTGTAATTCATGCCTAGAAAATGATGCTTATAGTGGATGGATTTATTTTAATTATTGTGCCCACATTTGCTTTGTTGAGACATTTTGAACGGATCTTTACTAGGAGGAGAAACTGAATTTAAGCTTCAAAATTATTTCAGAAAAGAAATTCTAAAAAATATTGTGATTATATATAAATGATTTATCAAGACTAAAATACACTATAGAATTTTGATGGTTTTAGAAACAAATTTGCACGAAGGTCAATAGCTACAGTTTTATTTTAGAGGTAGTTATCTCCTAAAGGAAACATGATAGAAATATGAGGGCTTTTTTTTTTCAGTTTAAAAGAGGGGAAATTTTTGAAACATTAGGGTTTTTTAGAAATGGCGATGTTAGGAAAATTTTTCATGTTTTGATATGAAATAGAAAATATACTCCTTAATTTTGTATTTGAAGGAGTTTCTGTTTAACATCAGCAATAATAAAATTATCAAATGGCTTTTTAATTGCGGATTTTATTGTGACTTAAAAACCAAAACCCATGTGCAATGTTTTTTTTCCTGTATATTATGCTATGGATGTTATGCCTGTGTTATATACCTGAAAACACACAAAACTTTTACAGGACTGTTAAGGCGTATCTGCTGTTGCACATATAGCAACTGAAATGTATAGCTAAATGTTTGTAATTACAATTCTGTTGTATTAGCCCATGACATTTCAATTTTTACATGTCCTAATTTCATGGATAATATGTATTAGCAGAACAGTTTAAATGAAATGGTGGGTCCTACTCCTCTTAAGTAATTTAATGAATACTTGTCATATTTAAGGAGTTTTAGTGAACGGTTATTCTAAGGTGATTCTAAATAGTCTATCTTTTATGAAATAGCTATGCTTTCATTCCCAGTCCCAGTGTGCTCAGTACGCTGCTGACCGAAGAGAGGAGGAGAAGATGTGTGATCATCTTATCAGTGCTGCTAAGCATCGAGATCATGTTACAGCCAATCAGCTGAAACAGAAGATACTCAACATACTAACAAACAAACATGGTGCCTGGGGAGCTGTTTCTCACAGGTAAGCTGCAATCATAAAATGAGATGGTTTTAAAAGAGAACTGATCATTGTATAACTAAAATATGCATCTATTAGGAGCTAGTATTACTATAATATATTCACTCTATTAGTCTTTTCTTCAGTGGTCCTTGAGAAGTCCTCTTTGCTAAAGATTCACAGGTCAAACTTCTTTATAGATTGCAGATCCTGAAACAAAGAACAGTCAAAATTACTTACCTATCAGTATAGAGTAAGTCAGTATCACAATGACCAGCAGAAGCAGGGCACTTGGGTTGCTGTGTAGTGCTTTCTTCTGCTAAATGTGTACTGATAATACAGTAGTCCATGCCAGCCATGCACACTCAAACTGTATGCTTGAAGCAAAACTTACATTGTATTTAAATGTAACATGTGCAGACCCGAATATAATGAAAGTGCATCTGCAGGTGCCACTGTTTAAAAAGAAATAAATAAATAAATAAGATGATTCAAAATAAGTAATTTCTAGTGTATATAAATGTTATTCTGGTATTCAAAGTTTTAATCAGAGATATGTTGTCTACTGTTTTTAAAGTTCATTCAACATAGAGGTGAAATTAAACATCTTCATATATCATGCCAGAAACCAGAGCCTTGCTGAATCAAAAAAATAGCTGGTGGCTAAGGTGCTGACCCGCATGTGGAAGACTTGAGCTGAAATTGCTCCTTTCCTTCATTCAGAGCAAGGTCCTGAACTTAGGTCTGCCATGGGAGTGCCCTGTCGGCAAAACTAGAGACTAGCAAGTCTCCCTCTTGTTTGTGCATTCTAGTTATAAATACTTGATTATTTTTTCAGAGTGGAAAAGCTCGAACAAAAGAAATCAAAGAGGCCCTACTTCTATATCCACATTATTTGAGATTGATTTTTCCACATCTATCCTGTTTAAGTCTGCTCTGAGTCAGGCAGAACAGAACAGAACAGAAAGTTCCATTTTAGCTCTGAAGAACCTTTTCAGTGTAAATCCAGTCAAGATTGATAGATGAATACAAAAACTTTTCTCTAGATAAATATTTTCTTTCAAAAAATCTGTTTGGATTTAGCTTGAATACGTATCTAGAACGTAAACCTATTGTAAAACTTGCCAAGCAATGAATTTGATGTGTCAGTAATAATGTTTAATAAATGCCACATATACTGTATGTTCTTTTTGGAGTTCTCTCTAATTGATTCTTGCAGTTATTAACTGTTTTAAAAAGTGAAATTTTTTGTGGTCACAGTCGTTATATATTCCAAAGACATTACTATTTTCTGGATGATAATGGAGATGTATTTATTTTTTAAGGTGGTAAAAAGTGTGGAAAATCAGTCATATAGAAACTATGTTGTCTAACACCAGAGATGTTCCTGTGATAATTACAAAAATGACAAATAGGTGATTGTGACATGGTTAATTCAAAACAGCCTTAGTCCATAACAGATGCTTGTTGTGAATGGTTGCAGATATTTTGTGGGCTTAAACCAAGTTCCTGGTCACTAACTTTTTCAGGAAACATTGGGTTAGATAACTTTGCTCTCCTGGATTGTTGATGACATCCTAAATGGCAAGAGATCACTGCTGCAGCTTTTTTTGTTCTTTGGTCTATGATATTTTTTGATGAGCCATGGAGCAGCTTGACACCTGTGACAAACCTATTGATTTTCTTATGTCAAACAAAAGCTCTCACTTTATTCCTGTCATGCCACTTCCCCAGTGTGGCTGCTTCTCAATTACTTACAGTGTGGCTTTGCTGCTTCGTCTCTCACCATGTTCAGTGCAGCTGTTGTATTTTAGCTGCAGGCTGATGCTTAACCTGGAGAAGGGGGAACATGGTGACAGCGTGAGGTCTCTAAGTAGGGTTCACCATTTTCAGGAGCTGATCAGGAAGTAAATGGCCATGCACTGCAGGTCTGGCCACACATGCTGTGCCGTGCCAGCTCTGTCATCTACCACACAAGTACACCTTCTCGTGAGACCTAACGGACTGCAAATAGAAAGGCCTAAGATGGCAGCAGGTAGAGGAAAATGCTCAGTGAGAGGGTCTCTGAGCCTTGTTAAGAACTAAGACCACTGTTTTTTTGTGGGCAGATTTAAAAGGTTTCAAATGCAGAAGGTAGAAAGGGGGTTTCATTAAACTGCATAGGCACAAAAGGCAAAAACTTTTGTTAATTAGGTAGTTTCTCCAGCACTTTCTGTATGATAGAAATTGAGATGGGTTCTAAAATGGTACATAGCTGTGGTCCTGGCCTTCAGGAGACACAAAAGCCTCAAGTCTTCACCTTTAATTCCTGACAAAGTTACATTAGCAGTCTTTTTATAAACTGATGCATCTCTGTGCCGCAGGATATACAGCTTGACTGGAGTATAAACTTACTTTAAAAAAATATACATTGACACTCCAGACCTCTGGACCTTTCTAGTGATTCCATCCTTTCTGTCAGGGAGAGGGTGCCCGGTTCTGAAGGCACACTGCTGGTCCACCTTGGCATCTGGAGATCACTCGCTGAAATGGTGAATTAGGGAGATTGTTCTCAGGCCAAGAAGGGGCAAAGGAAATAAACAAGCAACCACTTCTGCATGATAAATACTTGGGCAATAGCAATGCCTTTTGATGTCCAAAATGAGTATGATAGGTAAGAAACTATTGAGTTAAGAATGTGTTTCTTAAAAGCTTCCATTCTCTATCACATACACAGTCTGCAGCTAGTTGTTCACTGATAATTGTAGCATATAGTACCTATATATGTGGGTTTGTTTATTCAAGGTAATGAACAATTTTTAAGTTAACAGGGGTACTATGTTATAAATATTAAGGTTTCATTTTGTAAACTATGACCCAGCTGTAGAGAAAATATTTTGCTGTGCTTCGGATTTAGCACAATGAACTTGTAAGCCTCCTCACCTTCTGTGTCTTTGTGTATTGTTTTTGCAGAAAACAGCAACCAACATTTACTGTGTTTAATCTGTAGGTGCCACAAGGTTTACTCTTTGTTTATTAAAGAACAAAGAGGCTATTAAAAAACCCAGAAACTTAGTACTGTGAGGAAAACTAAGGGGCTTGGATGAGTGAAATTCTATAGTAACTAAATTATGAATTTCTAAAATCTTATTATAAAGCCTTCTCAAAATGTCTGAAGAAGCAGGGATGAAGTTGAATCATGTGGGTCAACAAAATTTTCAATTCTCTTAGATTATGGTTACATAAAAATAGAAAAATTAAAAATAACAGGAAAGCATTGGTGACTTGCATTTCATTTGCCTTCTTTCTTAGCTATTAATTTATGAAAGAGAAATTAATTATATGCAAGTGCTCCACTACTTGAAAAAGTACCTAAAAATACAGCAACATTGTAAAAGCTATCTCTGTCCATACATTAGTCAATCAGTTTACTCTTTCATCTCCTTCAGTCTAAACATGGAAAATAGGAGTTTTGACGAACTTCACAAGTGAAAAAGGGTTCTTTTATTCAATTTCTTGCAGGCGTGAGCACCAGCTCCTCTGCAATGGATGGAAATTACTGAATCATCTTATTTTCTCCACATATCTCAGACAACTAATAGATTTCAAGTTAAATCTCACTAGTTTGATTTAAGTACTGTACGTGCATATAGAAAAAAACTAATTCTCTTTTCGTCACTTTGGCAATTTGAAACTTTTATGTATCTTTGTAATAGCTTACCCTAAATGTACCATGTTTCCTTTTAATTTCAACATTATACCAAAATTAGACCTCTGCAGGTTTTTCCCATTCAGATGAGAAATTACTGAGTTGCTTATATCTTTGATGCATTGCCATTTATTCAGATATGTATCAATCTATTTCCTTGAACTCAGGAAGGATCAAACCGGGTGTTTCATAGCTTAGCGTTCAAAGCTTCTTTAAGCCAGCACTTACCCTTAGATTTTTCAGGGTTATAGTCTTCATGTCACAACATATGCTTCCTTCTGTCTTCTCTGTCAGCTTCATATGGTGCTTTTCTTCCTCCCCATCTGCTTCTCTCCCCATACATATCTTTCTTAAATAAAAAATAAAAGTTCCATGAAACATGTCTGTACACACAGTTCAAATTCCTTATCAACTATATGCATGCCTGTGTTTTTGGGACATAATCTGTTACTATGTTTATTTGGAGTATTCTCTTATTTCAGCTTCATGGTTTAATCAGGTATCTCAAATTTTCAAAAACTTTTATTCAGGAATGCTGTATATATAGCTCTACCTTACAGTTTCTATAGGTTTAGGGCATTCTAAGACAATATAAAGAATTTTGAGATCCAGTTTGTGTTCTCTATCTAAATATGAAACACTTGTCATTGATATTTTCACATGATCAGTTTTGATATGTTACTATAAGGTTACTATAATAAGAAAAATGACATTTAAAATGAGACTTGGTTCACTTGCTTTCCATGATTTGATGAAGGAGATTCCACCTACATTAAAGCAGCTTTACCAAATAGCAAGTATACAAGAGCTTTTTCTGTTCAAATCCATCTTTGGTTAAACTAGACACCCATAACAAATTAATCATTCATGGTGGACGGCAGAGCTGTCAAACTCATTCTGTGATGAAGACCAAATTCGTCTGGGGAGACAGGCTGGAAATAAAAAGTTTCTTGCCAGACAGCTAGTTTTGCATCTCAACGCAACATGTGCTTGTGCAGAGATTGGGTTCTGCTGGGGGCCAGGAGGGGTAGAGTGGAAAGAGGAGAGCTCACCTTTTCTGAATCTATGAGGCTTGGCAGTTAAATATATTGACTCTGAGATGACACTATTTATAAACCAAATGTTTCCAGTTTATGACAACAGAGACCAGAATGCCGGAATTTAGTAAGAAGGAGTTTCCCTTACAGCCAGCCATTCACATACTCTGTCTATACTATACTATTGTTGGTATAACTAACTGAAGTTCGAGGAGACACAGAACCTGTCCTATCCCCCACTGCAAATCAGCTTCATCTGGTTTAGCTATTCATTCATTTCTGTCTCGTTTTAACTGCTAGACATAAATTACAAAGGGAACTTTAGAGCAGTGGAAAAGATGTAGGAACAGATCCTGTCTACTGGATCCAGAAGTGTGTTTGACATGCCTTTTGTTACAGGGCCTGTTAGGTTTCTGTGTTTTTCCACATACTCTGTAAGAACTATGAATGTTTCTGGAATTGGTAGAATTGTTGATGTTTTTTAACAGAATAGATCATTCCAGATTGAGCTGATCGAACTGCATACTTTTCAACTCCTTTATTAGCTATTCTGATGGCAAGTTACAAATATTCCATTCAGAGACTATTTAATCCCAGCAAAACATTTTAAAAAAATGTTTTTCTATGTTCAGTTGTTTTTACTTAAGTGAACTACTTGACATACCTTGAGATCAACTGTGTCAGAATTATTCATATTTTAGGTCCAGTATTAGACATTCCTCTGTATCAGGAAGTATGAATGAGACTGTTTTTCTAATATGATCATTCTTTTGTAATATTTTATTATTTCTATCTCCTTCTTACTTTCTTGCTACGCATTTAACTTTGTGCTGCTCTTACCAGTGTACACCCATTATATTACATTCCCTATCCATTGCATACCCTCTTTCATCCTTCGTCCCTGATCACTGTGGTGAAAGGTAGAGACTGTGTAAATGAGGTCTTGATAATGGTACCATGGCATTTGACAAGCACAATGGAAAGGAGAGAATCGAAGAATTCTATGTTCTTTTCTAATAATAGGAAGTTAGATGTAGGATGCTATTTGCAGCATAGAGATACCTGCCAAGAAAGGAGTAGTGTAAAACCGGAGACAAGCTGTACAAGTGAGTGCACAGTTTGCTTACGTGAGATTTATTCAGTTCTGTGTTTGTACAAGGTTACTGAGTTGTTTTGAGCTGTGGGGCTTTTTTTCCCATAGCTGAAAGAAGCCTCAGAAGAAAATATTTTCTTTGGAAAGAGGTAGTATTTTTCAATGTTGGGAAATGCATGATACTCAGGGAAGACTTGTTCAGCTCTACAGAAAAAAAAAATGTTAATCTCTAGAAAATACAGTACATTGTATTTCATATTAAAGAAGGAAGACTTCTGCATTTTCTTTCACCTCATTACTTCTGCAGTAAGAGAATTGTTTTTTCTTATTTCCCCTATTTTCAATTCTCTGCTATATGTTCTCTGTTTCTGCCTAAAATTTGGTTTTCCCCTTTTGTTTCATGGCAATTACAAAGAAAGTTTTGACAATGTTGTTTTTCTTTAAGTTTTAGACTTCTATGTGTCAACAGAGTCTTTAAGTGTAGCAGTAATTAAAATATATATCCAATTTGCATACATTCAACTTATAATATGTAGTTTTATTGTAGCATTAGTAGGGAACTTAAAAGTATACACATATTAAGAGAAGGGCCAGCCTTAATAAACTGAGAGGGACTTTTGCTACTTCTCAAGTCTAGCCATAGAGCTAGCACGTGCACATCCAGAGTAGTAGTTACAAGAACAGCCATAATGGTTCAGGCCAACCCCATAACCTATCTTCAACTGTAAGTGAATGCCTAAGAAACAGAAAGATAGGACAAGTAGACATGATAGGTCCATCTAATATTCACTAAGATCCTTGAATTTTCAATTTAGTATTTCCCAAAATTTCAGTCAGTCTCAATTTTGAAGTTTCCACATCTCAGTAAGGCTTCAAAGTCCAGCTTCCTTTCTTCATACTTTCCTCACAGTTCCTGCAATGGAAACAATCTCTGCAGTGGCTATCAGCAGACTGGACTAACAGTTGCTGATATTAGACAATGTCCCTAGCATCTGTGTTCCTTCTTTCTCTGCCTCTAATTTAAGTAGAGGTAGAAACTCAGGAGAAGCCATGAGGGAAGAGATTCTCATTACACAGATAACACTTCCATTACATGATTCTCACTTTTTCTCCCTTATCTATCAAGTAATACCTGTGCAATTTAACAGTGAATTTCCCATCTTTCTCTATATGTAAGAATAGAAAACAAAGACTAAAAAAGAAATAAGAGCCATAAATTGAAAGATTATGAAAAATTAAGTTCTATGTTTCTAAGGAGGCCTTATTTCTCAGAAATTAAAATTCTTTGGTTTATTCTCTATTTTATGACATAGAATGGATGAGCAATATAATATTTTTAAGTAACAGTAAGCTGTTGTAGTACCACTACCCTCAAGGACACTTTCCCATGTGATGCTTCAAGTAGATTACAGAAGATGAATGCAAAGCTGTAGAAATTTATATATTTTTTTTTTTTTAAGAGAAACAGCTCTAGTGTTTTGACAGATTTCTCAGATGTTTTTGTTGGAAACATCAGAAATGCAAAGTCTAACCAGAAGTGAAAACCCAGTGGAGCAATTTTGATTTCCCTTCTCTCAAAACCTTAATGTGTCTTGTACTTTTTTATTTGAAATATGTTTATGTCCAACCATATGTTTGTGAAATAATTTGAGACACTCAGAGTGGGGTCTGGAAAAGAATTGAAGATTAAATCATCCTCAGGCACTGAGGCAGGCATAGTCTGGTACATACCTATCACATGCTTTGCATCCCTCTTTCTTGGAGGGAGGGAGAGCAAAATTCTGCAGACACCTTAGAAAACCTGTTCTATGTCTTTGTTAACTTTATAGATGAATTTGCATGTGCATTATAGGATCATTTTATTTGCTACAAGTTACATTGATTATACCTGGTTTTAAACCTATCCCTTCTCAAAGTCTTTTGAACCTAATAATGTCCTTTCAGGCTGCTGACTTTCAGACTAGACAAACACAGGCTTTTTTTGGTCTACCTTTACTGATTAAATTATCTATGTCTTGTATAAAGATACCTTGCTTTAGATTCCTTGCAGTTTGCCTACATCTTCCTTAGAAAGAGATACTGCAGTCTGGGCACTTGATTACAGGTGAGCCTGCAACAATACAGAACTCTACTTCGTAGTTTGTTTCACACTATAGCTGTACTGATTCATCCTAAAATGACACTGTAGGATCAGTTAGTACTTCCTAGAACCTCTCTGCTCCCTTCTACAAATTGGCAATCAGTGCTTTGTGTATCTGCTTCTAATTGCTTTTAAGGCCTCTCTCTTTCACCTTACAGATTTTAGACTTTTTAAAGTAGTTTTGAATTATTGTTCTCCTGCACTATGCTTAACAATTCTCACAGCTTATTGTCACCTCAAGTTTTACTGTGGATTTTCTCTGATCCTTCATCAAAGCTTGTAATGAGTTGTTTAATACAGCAGAATTCAGGAAACAACTCATAGTCTCCTACATGAAAACATTCCCAATCTAGTAATGAAAATTTGATACTCACTGTAAAACAATCCAGGTTTTAATCATTCATGTATTTATTATATTCTCACTTATTCCTCTTAGTTTATGAGAAAAGTAAGTATGCTTGTGTTAAAAGATCACTATTCTGATTATACTCTAGATGAATAAACAAATAAATAAAATAGAGAAGGTGTAAAGAAAATAATTTGTTCATAATAAACCAACATTACTTGTTTCAGACTAGTTAGCTGATTGATAAATTCTTCTAGTATATATCAAAGGTAAACATTAGTTTAAAATGCATTTAAGGTGATTTTCACCTTTTAAGACCACAGAGCATTCTTTACTAGTCATCTACAATCACATCTATCCTTGATAAACTTTCAGAGTTTACTTTAACAAGGGTTTATCCACCAGTTTCCTGAATCTTTCTGTTTAGGGGATTTAAACTTAGTTGTTCTGTAACTTTAACATTTTTCCTTGGAAATGGGAAGTCTGTTTAGGTGAGTCGTTTCATTCCAGATATGTTTACTCTTAGGTGTTCTCATGAAAAAAAAGGTAGAACTAGAAAGAATCAAATCTAAAATACCTACCGGAACTTAAGCTTCTTTTCAGCTTAGCATACCCATATATATAAAACGCACATCTTTTTTTATATGTTTTTTTCAGATCTATTTTTTTAAATAAATTGGCCTTTTACCACCAAATTTTGTCTTTTTTCATTTAGTTATTTTAAAAAACTAAAATATCTCATATTGCCTTCTTTCAGAAGTGGTGGTAGAGACTTTTCTGTTTTGTCTCAAAGTGCAGTACTATGGGTTTTTTTTCTTTTAACATAGCCCAGACTTTCAATAAATGTTCCATGCCTGTTTATGAGCTTCAGAGGACGTAAACTATTATATGCTAAACAAAAAGCACTTCTTTCTTGTTTTTCCCAGAAAAAAATGCTGATTTGTCTTGGCAAGTTTCTGCCAGCCTAAGTTTTATCTTTGGGATACTAAGACTTCTTAGTTCCTGTATTTCCAATTTTCCTCGTTACAATATGTAGTGAGCTAAGATATTAAATAAACAGATAATTTTTCTTGTTCCCTCAGTTATTTTTTCTTCTCCCTGAAGGGGAAAAAAAAATCAGTCTTCAAGGTGAATTTTTTTCTTTTTGCTTCTCTGATGGAGCATCACCCTCCTTCAAACTGGTTTAGAGCTTTCCTAAGTCAATGCATCAATCAGATAGGTCATCTGATGTTAAAAAGAAAATTGTTTATTTCTACATAGCATATTTTCGTTTTGGTTCATAGTCCCGTATTTGAGGAAATCAAAGATCTCCTCTCAGTGGTATCTCTTCTGTCTTCATCACCTGCAGCTTTCATCTATCCATATCATCAAGCAGAAATACTCTGTGTGTGTGCCTATTTAACTTTATTTCCTCTCACTCTGTTGACAGTAATTATTAATCTGCTTGGAGTCATATCTTGCATTACTACAGGGGAGTGATAGGCAAGTGCATGTGCAACTGCTGCTCCCAAGCACCGCATAAGATGTCTTGTTTTCAGGTGTACAGGAGAACTATGGCTTGTTGGACACTGAGACCAGCAACCAAGGCCTTGTCCCTTCCTTCTTACCATAATATAGCTTACCAAGAGAGAGTTCTTTGGGTTTGATACTTCTATATGCATTTTCGTAGCACAGTCTTGTATGTTTACAGTTATTAAAATATGAAGAACATTTTTAGACAATTAATTTTTCTGATTTCTGAAAAATATGAACAGCAGATATTTCTCTTCCAGTTGATCATATCTGGGGATTTTTTTTGTTTTGTGGGGATTTTTTTTATTTCTTAAAAGAATGAAAAAATAAGTTTACACAGATTTGACTAATTCAGGAACACTGTGTCATAAAATTCACACAACTTGAAGGAGTTTGCTGTACTTGATTATACTGCTTTCCTTTTTGATAAAATAGAAATGGTAATGCATAGTATACCTCTAAAGGGTAATTAAATCATCCAAGTTGGTGTTGAAAAGTACTGTGTAGACTTGGTTTTATTATCTGTTTTTATATGGCTTGTATGTATGTGTTACATTTGTTATTACAGCATTTGCTTTTTCCATATAACCATGTTTTTTCTTAACCCGTAAGTTTTTAAATTAACAGCTTTTAACTTAACCTGCTATTTTTTTCAGCAGCAATATCTGTTCATATTGAGGTTTTATGTGTATGTAGATATATTTCTTGTACGCTTACAGACATAAAATATCTCATGATGACAGATTGCAAGCTTCTTCCAGTATTTGTGCTCCTAAGTATTTTGATATCTGTTGTCAATGATACAAGCCATTAGTTAGGTTGTAAATCTCCACTGCTCAAGAGTGTTGTATTTTGATGTCATCTGTCATGGGTATGTTGTACAGATAGGGGACTGTTTATGTTTATGGCATTTTAAGTAACTTAGTAAGACCCTTTAAAATATACAGAAAAGGCTTGTTTACTGTCATCATTGCTCACTTAATCCTCTGACCTTGACGTGATAGTATGCCCATAAAGCTCCCTGCGGGTAGTTCAATAAAATAGATGAACATCAGAGCCTAATGATTGTTTCAGCTTCAGGAATATACTGCCTTATACCATAAGTATTTCTTAAACATTCAGTAGAGCTGAACCATTTTAAAACTCAATAATGTAGCAAACTGTCTAATTGTCTATATTATTAGAAAATATACAAAGAAAAAAGCATAAACCACATACGCTTCTACTGTTCAATTTGAGAAAAAATATTCTGTATGCACAATGCACATAGATTAAAATGAAAATAAAGTTATTTCTTACAATTTAAGTGTACTTAGTTTTCACATTACCATTGGTTTTTTTACTTCTCTCCTGATAGTAGATTTTATTTACTGAGTGGGAATGCTTTTTGGTTTTGTTGAATCTAGGAAAGATCATGCATAAGGAATTTCTTGTGATGATTTACTAGAAGTTGTGTTTGCACTGATGGCAGGAAACAATAAAAACATACATAAAGAGGAAGCTAAGTTTAACATCTCTTAGGCCCAATTTAGAAATACTATTGAAGCCTTTGGGATCCTGTGCCATAAGAGGGCCTCAATTTTTATGCATAAAATATCTTGTACTGTGTGAAAACATGGAGGAAAGTAAAGCATGATATATTTGCTTCATGGTGAATGGAAGTGTTGTCTTGTATTATTAAAAAAATTTAGATTTTTTTTTTAATATGTAGGCATTGAAGTTTGAAATTTCTGTTTGCTAGCAATGCATTATTTTCAGACAGAAGGATAGTACTCTCATATTGAATAGTATTTTCTTGAATAAAAAGTGATATTTTCAAAGTTAATGACACCTTAATAGTAGTGGAATTTTATTTAGTGAGTTTCAGATAGTATTTTCAGTGGCAGAGTTTCATACTGAACTGCTGAGCTCTGCAAAAATTGATTGAGTGACACCTGCCAAGAAAGAAGAGCAGCCAGTGTCAGGAGATAAATGTGCTATGTATCCACCAGAACAAAATGGAATCTGCTGTCCTTTCTGATTTAATCACAATTAAGCACCACTGAGAAGCATCAAAGAAAATTAAAAAACGTTCCATGTTATTTATCTAAATGCCAGGCAAGGTTGAATAAGAGAAAAGATATTTTATAATCGTCTTCCCACTTGAGATTGTGAAGAATTAATGAAACTCACTGTTTGTATGCTCTTAGAGGACCTAGACAAACTGTGTAATTTTCCCACTAGTGTAAGTTACTTTTGATTTGTAACAGTCTTGACATTAAAGATGTAGAAAAGCTATGATTGGAAACTTGTGGGAATGGCCACCAATTTCTCTGATAACTGCCTCAATGAAAACTCTACAGTCTGTTAAATTTTAATGAAGAAGGTGTTGAAATGGTTTGAGGCCTGATGGAATAAAATCAAAGTGTTAAAATTGGTATAAAAGACATTGGGATTTATGTACAATTCAATAGTTTTAGATAAATGTTACTAGTTATCTTTAAAAACAAGGAGATTACTTTTTACATACAAATTGTCTTTTTTTTCATTAGTGTAAATTGTCCTTTAATGTATCAGATATACTCAGGGTTAGATTTCAAGTTATTTTTTTTTTGACTAATAATACTATGTATGTTGCTGTCCAGGTACATCAATTTTTCTCTGTGTGTTGCAGAACCTAAGTCTAGAGATCTTATTTGAGGTTATGTCTATGATATTCCCCATATATATGGATAACTTGGTAATCTTTAGCTGAACTATGAAAGGATGTTGCCAACTGTGCAGGGAAGTGCAAAAGGTTTTGCTGGACACCACTAAATTTTAATAGGATTTCTTCTTAGGAATGTCCTATTCTGAAAGTACTAGAATAGCTCCTTTATTTCAGTGACACAGTGACAAATTACTGAGGGCAGCTCTCTCAATGCAATATTTAGAGGATTTGACTTCTATCAAAGTGGTCATTGAATTCTCAGTTTGTATATACCAGCCCCCAAAAATGTATCTCTGTATTCTTGTTCTCCAATATTAGGATTAAGAATGTATGTTTACTTTTCCCCTTCTTTTGTTAAATTTAACTTTTCACAATCCTCCCAGTAATGTGATGCTACTGTTTTCTGAAATACACATACTCTGTAGGAAAAAGCTGTAAAAATGGACCCAATGGACATTTCCTCACTACAGATTCCTGTTGTCATTCATGGTTTCCAAAACATTTATAAGATATTAAATCACAAGCAGGTTTTGAGGCAGCTTCCTGGCTGCTGGCTTCTTAGGTTCTCCATTGGCTCTAACACTCAGTTTTTATTGTTGTTTTTCTCCCCATACCACTCAGTATTACTAGTTGTAAAGGGAAGACACATTTCTTCCACTGGTATTCTTTCAACCCTATTGGAAATTCATAGCTAATATCATCACAGACATTAGAGAAGCATAAAGGTCAGTGAATTATAGAATTGTCATACATATATCTGAATTGTGGTGTTGGTTTCAGAAATCGCAGTCACATGGACACCTATAGCAGATGAATTAAGATAAGGAGAGGAAGATTTTCATTCTACCCAACAAATGCTACCTCACTTAGAAAGAGCCATAGGTGTGACTGAAGAGTCATTTTGTAAAACCTTGAGTTTAGACCTGGAAGACAAATAAATTTGGAAGGCTCTGGAAGCAGTAGTCTTTACTCCCTAGTTTTTAATCTTTTATCTAACAGTGAAACTATAAAGTACCAGTCAAACACTTGTGTTATTTCTTGAGCTGCCTTTCAAATTAGGCAAATGAATTGAGTTTTAAACTAGTAGTACCTTTTTATTATCTTGAGAGAAAAAAAAAAGGGTAAATCTCCCATCCCATAACCATGCTTTATCGCTCTTTGCGTTATTCTTCTGATGGTAAAAAAGGTAACAAAATCAACGAGTTTTACTAGTCCAACATCAGTGCAGAAACATTAAAGTTTGAAGTCCTTTATAAGCTCCAGTAATTTTCAGGAATTCCAGGAAGAACTAATTTCCATAATGGAGATTCTAAATTCTGATATGTCTTCACATTTTACAGTTTGCATCAAGAAGGAGCAAAACTTTTAGGGTCATTGCCTGAATTTATGAAGCAGAGAATGATTGGTGGTATATTCCAGCATTTACTCTTTATTTACATAACAGCTTCCTTTCTTTTTCTTTTCTAAACCAAGTAGCAGTAGTAAAGAGGGAGCATGGTTTACAGGATTTATAGTTGTTGTCTCTGTGACCCCTTCCTCAGATTTCTTCCTAAACACAACTGTCAGTGTAGTTCAATTTAGAGCCAGTTATATGCCTCCCTTTACAGTATCTAGATCTTACCTGCCTTGTGAAACTTTCCTGCAGATTTGGATTAATGAAAATGTTTTAAATGGCACTGTACTGTGTACACTCATTGTTTTTTTTAATCTCTAATATATGGAAAAACGAAATTTAACATAATTTATCTGGATATTTCATTTATTGAGATCAGGAATAAAGAAGTAAAAGTCATGTAAAACAATGGGAGATTTTTCTGTACTGCAATAAGTGATTTTACTCATGTGTGTTTGTACCATAGTATGTTTTAAGTCCCAGAGATTAGTTTTAGAGATTTTCTTCAGCACTGTTGCTTAACTGTTTATGGTTTAATTATCTATTTGAAATTTTGCTCTTACAAATGATGTGCTTGGGCATATTCCTTAAGCAACTAGGTAATGCAGGAATATTTTGCATATAATTTTAGACGTGTGTGAGAGCTGTTTCTCTGTGGGTCAAGAAAGCAATAGGAGTGAAAAAATGATGTGTTATTTCCATGATCTGAAAGATATGCAGCAGTAGTGGCAGCTGAGCGACTCACCATTATTCAATGCTACATTAACTTTTCCATTAATGCTGGCACTGTAAAATCTGAAGCCCTTAAGCATTGCGAAGTTGCTGCCTGGTTTTTGTTCCTTTAGGTGGCTGCTGTATATTTGCATGTTACTACCATTATATGGATAATCACCACCATTACTTATTAGAAGGTCATTTTCTCCTTGTTCTGAATAGAGGTAGATATAGAAAACCCTTAGTAGAAGAAAGAGTCCTTAAACATATTTGGTACAATTGCTGTCTTTTTAGTTATTTGCTACTATGGTTATGTACTATGGTTATATGGCCAAATCATAGAAACTGCCAAATCATAGAATAATTATGCTTGGAAAAGACCTTTAAGATCATCGAGTCCATCTCATATGACAGCAGCTCAAATGTCAACAAGGTTGACAAAAGACCTCTTTGGAGAAGAAGAAAACAGTCTTGTTAGTGGGAAAATTATTTTTCACAAATGTTTTCATGCTTTCATATTTTAAATTGAATAATATATGGAGATTTAAATTATGATTATTACATTTTATTATAGTTTTAAAATATTTGTTTAAAATGCACATATTTATTAACATAGCAGATTTATTAAGTGCCATTACAAATCAGACCAAGCATTTCATACCACTTCCAACCAAGATACACCAACCATTCCATCTTCTCACCTCCAGAATTCACAATACAGTTCACATGGGAAAGTCAGATTCTTCCTTCAGCTATGAAAGTGGTCAATTTATGTCCTAAATAGTGAAGTTATAATCTTGGTGGTATCAATGAGGTGCCACCTTAACACTGAATAAATCATTTCAGTCTTTATCCACCTTGTTTTCCCCATCTGTAATACATGAATTGTAGTACTTCGATAACAGAGTGATTTCAGATCTGTGGGTGGAAAAAAGCCCTAAAAATAGTGCTTGATTATAAATGTTTAGTGCTGCTTTGCTTTAGTCATGTAGTTCTTTAATGAGTTTGTACCATGTCTCAAATTCACTGTGTTCATTGTTTTGATGGTTAAGATTATCACCATCTGAAGCAGTCTCAGCACATGAGTAATAACAGGAAGAGTTTGTGTGATGGCTTATATAGTGTTCTTTCTAGCTGCATGTAGCCATTGCCATTGCACTTAAGATCTGTTTCTAGTATTTTTGGAACTGGATGAAGAGGTACATCTGATTTGACTAGGAAATCCTTACTTCTATATTCAGTCAAAATGTTTTGTTTCTTTTCTGTGATTTTCTCTTATCTTACAGAACTTATATTAATTTGTGAGGTTTTTCAAATTCAAGTATTTTGATATTGATATTATTTGATTTTGGGATTCTATAAATAGACAAACTATCTGTATTAAGCCCTAAGTCTACAAGCAAGTTCTACCCTGATTTCATGAGATTACATTTACAATAAATCTTAGAATGTATTACATTTTTTTCCATTGTGAAAATATGGCTTTTATTTCAGGAATTTCACTTACTTAGTTCCTAACAATCATTTAAAGATTTTTCACAGTCCTGTTTAGTAATCACTAATCTGGATGACATTGGGTTAACATCACGTGATCTGAGTGTGCACTTAGTAATCAAAATCCTCCTGGGTGTTCCTTGAATCTCATCCGTGGACTGTGTCCTTCCAACATGCAATTATGATTTTTCTCATTTATTTCTCATACGCTGTTGGGAAAATTCTCTTACACTCTTAAAACATGTTTGATGTTTTATGTATTGATGCCCTGGTTGGATAGCGTATCTGTACTTAGAATCAGCACTGTGACATTCCTAAACATTTGTGGTCCTGTTTATGCAGCTCATAAAGGAGGTTTATGGGAATAGAAAAGAAAAACAAAAGTCATTTGTTAAACCTTGTACATTATTCTTAACCTCATTTTAATTTAATAAAATACTTGGGATTGATTAAATGATCCAAAATGAGAAAAAATATTCAATTGAAATCATCTTGTTTTTAATGAATTCAGTATTTATGTCAGTTTCAATGGGCTGGCATAAAAATCAGTAACTACATATGAGTAAAGTAACATATACACTATGTTTTCAGTGCTGGGGAACAACGGAGCTGTTAGATATCACAAAGGCAGATTAGAAAAACCTAAGGTGGACAAAACCCAGTGTGCTCATGTAAATAGTATTGTGTAAATAAGTTATAAAGAATGTTGTTTCACAAAGTAGCTGTTTCTAACTTTTACTGTTATTTTTTTGGTACCTGGGGAAAAAACAAACAAACAAAAATCCCCAAAAAACAAACCGCCTCCCTGAAGCCTGAAGTTCTAGGTTTGGAAAGCAACTTAGAATAAGAATTTAATATTCACTGTAACTGCATATTTTAACTTGAGGTTCTAGTTTGTCCTACTATTCATAGAAAATGAAAATAATCTTGATAATTGATCAAAAAAGGGAAACTTTATGATCTTCCTTGTTATGAGTCCAGTTAAAAGATTAGTGGTGTAAATGAAAAGGTAACAGTGATTAGCTGTTGTCTGGGAAAATAAATTTCACTTCACGTACTAGAACGCTATATTTTGTTGAGAATCAAAGTTTACAAAATAAATTTCAATATTTTTTAGTATGGCAGGTGATGAATGTTCTCCCACAGAAGTTATATCAGAAAATCAATATTTGTAAAATTGAAACAGTATAGGTTTGTATTGATCCATGTGGCTAAATCAAAGTGAAAGGCTTTGTAACAGCTTTCTTAGACAGCCTGCTACCCAGTAATGGCAAACTATCAATTTTAGCTTTCCACTGATAAATCAGCTTGAAAATTGGATGTCAAATTTTTTTTTTATACTGAAGTAGTGATTTTTTTCTGCCCTCTAACCTTTCTTGATGTGTTAGATTGGTTTATAAGACTAAGCTCTGCCTTTTTGAAAGCAGTTGTCAAAACTGACATTTAGATATATTTTGAAACAAAACCTAAACTCTTAAAGCCTAATTTTGTCTACTTACTGGTAATCCTATGTGTGCACTTCTACGTAAACAAACGTGAATATATGCTTAATTCTGAAAATGACATTGATGTAATACTTCAGGTATATATGTTTCTCTCTTTTCTAATCTCTGGAGTTCACAAAGGTCAGCTCTTCAACTGCAGCTTTTAGAAACTAATGCTGCAGAAATTATTTTAGCTTTCGGTGGTTAAGAAGATTGATTTCTTTTTAATCGTCTGATTTTTATTTTGTGTTAAGTGAGACTTTATGAAATGATAACAAGAACATCAGTTTCAGCTTCAGGTTGCAACACATCCTGAAAATATGCATAGTTGTTCATTGTTTTTAATGATAGAGAAAAGAGGATATGTTTGCTTTTACTCAGAAAATAGGTAGCAAAATCCTTTACAAGGATGGGGGGAAACCCTTTCATCTAGGTCAAATGCAGTAGCTTTCAGTGACAGTTGACAGTGCCATAGCTTTATGTCTGTACAGCAGAATATAAGTTAGCTCGAGTGGGTATTGATTGTGAAGTTTGCTGTTGTATAATTACTTTTAGCTGTAGAAAAATGTGGTGTGTATTGATCTAGATGGAAGCATTTGACTAGCAGTTTCCCTTGGCTAACAGTGAGTGTCATCTTTCAGCCATGATAAATGGTAACATTCAGGGTCAGCATAATTACTTGGTGGTGAAATGAACCTCCTGTCCCCTTCTCCCTCTCACACCACGGAACCACCATAATCATCTTTATCTGAAAGCCATGATTTACTGAACTAACCAGCCCCTTAATAAAGTCCTTTCACCGCTCCCCATGGTATGCACCCACTTTAATTGTGGCTCTATAGTATTATTTTTAAAACTAAGCTGTTCTGTTCTGAATCCACAAGTATGATTTTTTTTTTCCCCTAACCCCTGTCAGTGACCTGGACCTGCAGGAGGCCAGCTTGTGCAACAATCTTTTAATCTTTGCTTTTAGTGTTGGTAAAGAAAAAGGACAAAGATTAAGGAGTTCATCGTTTTGACACACTGCTTTTTAAGTCTTGGAATCAAATGGTATTAATACAGTGGTAAATTATTAGTGTACTGCAATGAAAACTGCTGTATGAATTTATTGTCAGTAGCCCTTTGATTTTATAGAGTAACGTACACTCTGGATATGCTGTCTTCTGAGAACAGATGAGGATATCTTTCCACAATATGCTACTAGAACAGCTTCATTTTTAACAATTTCGACACCTCATTTAATAAGTTTTAAATGTATGGGGATTTTTAGGTATTAGCCATTTTTCTGTTCACATGTAAGTCTAATAGGTGGCAAATATGTTACCAGAAATAAGGAAATTTATTTCTTGCTAGAACACAAAACTATGGTGACTTGTACATTTTTAATGGATATTTTTCAATTTGTTATCAATATTTCATTAAAAGTCCACAGCATGTTGTTGAAAATAGATTTCTGTTTACTTGCCAGTAGTATAATATGGCCCTGGGGTAATGACTTTTTGTTAAGTAATGTTAGTTAAAGAAAATCTGGCAATAGTTTTAGATCATTTTAAGACAGCTGTGAAGGGTTTGGATAAAGGTCATTTTCAATGATTGTGCTTAGTTAAATAAATGTGAAGGGTTTCACAATGGGAATCTTGCTTTTCAATATGCTGTCATAAATTTCCTCTTAACACATCTGGGAATACGAAGTAAAATGTAGTTGTTTCTGCCTTGAAGGCAATGTATTTTATATTTTCCTTGCTTTGTTTGTTTTCCCCTTATAATGCTGTTTATTCACATAACTAAAGTTCAAAGGTTTTACTTTGTCATGAATTAAATCTTTTATTCTCTGACAGTTTGTGGGACCCGCTGGATATAATTTTCAAATGGTTGTAACTTGAAGATTTTTTTTCTGAGATTCAGTCATTAAAAGTGTTAAATTTTCTGACAACTCAGCCTCTATTGTGACCCTGGTTCATTGCTTGCTCTCTGCCTTGGCCACAGCTGGCCTCTTGCTGTTCACAGCTGAAAAGTGAAATCAATGCTGGGTCTAACAAAATGCAGATGAAAGCCATTCTGATCATATATAGTCATTTCCCGTAATTTTATCAGCCTTCAGTTTCTTAAATGATCTCTGGAAATCATTGTTTGTTCATGTGAATGCAATATCAAATTTTGTGATAAAATGTCCTGTCTTTCTGAAAAGTAATACTTTCTTGAGCATTAGTAGTGATATACAGCTCACATTGCCATAGCATAACTCTTTAAAATACCAGTCTGCTCCTTACCCTGTTCCCTGCTGAAGGGAAGCACTACGTATCAAAGCCTGTCAAAGTGCTGCAAGCTGAATCCTGCCGGCTTTGAGCCTTTGGAATCTTGCAAATTGAGGTTTTTATGTTCTACAAGGCTCAGAGCTGGAAAGTAAGAACTCTTACCATGTGTCTATCCACATTGCCATTGATCTCTCATCCTTTTTATTTTTATTTGAGCAAGATTGGTAGGAAAGCTATGTTGCAGTTAGAGGTGGCAGCATATGATGTAGCTTAATGCTCCAAAGGTCACGAAACTACAATGAGTTTGATGGAAAACAGCCTTTCTCCTTATTTAAAATGGTTCCTGCTTTGATTACAGGCATTTATTATAATTATCAAGAGATTAGTCTGTTGTTATAGAGTCCTTGTAATGGAACCATTTAAAAGGAATATAATGGCAGTTTATTGGATTTTGCAAAGGAAAAGAGAACAGATAAAGTGATATTTTTTAAATGAATCAACTGCTGCCCTAAGCATACTGATTTTTTTTCTTTTGTTTAACTTACATTTCTTTTTTTTCACAGCTTTCAGTTACATATTAAAGGAGTTATTTTTTTTTCAGAAGTTGAAGATATTTTATTTATAACATTTCCATTGTGGTCTAATCCTATGCAATTTAGTTAAGACATTCCTTCCATAAATTATCTTAAACTATATGTATCATAGAATATGTACTGTCTTACACAGCTACTTTGCAATTTTCTTAATATTGCTATTTAAAAAATGTCATAAAAATATTTTTCATCAAATATAATATATAAAAGAAATGTTTAATTCTGTATTTCATCAGTTGAAGTGCAGCTAAGGTGGTTTATCTTCTCTATTAGCGAAATACCACAATATCGGTAGAGCTTGGTGAGTTTCTTTCTTGCTTAGATGAATTTCCCCTACTTCATAATGTACCATTTTATTTACTGCACTTAATTCAAGAGAACAAAAGTTAAGCTTATAAATCAGTTATCTTATTAAAATGTTACAGAGTACTATACTGGCAGTGAATGTATGTACTAGATGAAGTTTAAAAAAATTAAAAGTTCATAAACTTAGGAGATGTTATAATAGAAACTAGTTTATATTTCAAGATCAATGAATTTCACAGTATTTGTAGGTATGTACAGTATTTGTAGGTATGAACCTTCAAAGGTTTGGGCCAAATCTACCTTCTTCTAAAGGATAATTACAGAGCCTAAGTCATCCTGCGAAGAATGTACTGTCCTTTGCTGAGCTGAGCAATAGTGAGAGTTACTTAGTGCTTCTGTTGAGCTGGGGAAGAAATTTAATTGACTGAAACTTAGTTGACATGGGTCTGTTTTGATGGCACTGGGGAATCAGTCCCAAAGTAACAGTGGGAAAGGATATAACAGCAAACTACGGGCATCAGATTACAAGTTTGCTACTCCAATATCTGTTGGCTGCCAGTAGAGGAGGCCTAGGGAGGAGTGTAGTATTTCCCCAGGTCACTTTATCGTGATACTCCCTTAGCATATCTTCACAGCTTTCAGCAAATTGTAGCTCAGGGACTTCCTGAACCAGAGGTGATATTTTTGAGTTTGGTAACTTTTGGTGGGATTTTTTTCTCCTCTCTGAAAGGAAATGTCTAATCCCTTTAAGAGCTCATGTAAATTTCTGCTGTCCACAATGTAGCAGAGCGCTGAGTTCCACGCCTGGAGTATGATGTGTGAAAAATTCACACAAAGTGCACTTGGATTTGTTTTGAACTTGCTTCTTGATAACTGTGTGTTCTCCTTAGGTCTTTTCTTAAGAGATGTAGTGAGTCCTTATTGCCAATTCACCATCTTGGTGCAATTCATAATATAAAAATTCACTATCCTATCCCTCCTAGTTATAGCTTTGTTCTTTAGCTGGGGAGGTCTGAAATGCCCTTGTCTACCTTCCTGGAGGCTACTCTAGCAGGCCATAGCTCATTCTGGAGCAGGTTTCTGTTAATCCCTCCAGCTGGAGCTATTTTACTTCATGTAATAACCAGAGAGAAGAGAATGACGTACACATGTACTTGCTTCTCTCATTCCCCACTCACCCTCCCCCATCTGTGGTGTGCCAGTTTGTAGCTTTATTGCCATTAGGAAGCTAACCAGGAATGACTAAAGCTTCCTCAACCAAATCCACACATCTAGACTCAATATTTTCAGCAGGGGAAACACAGTAAAGATGTGGATTCTGAATTGGAGTAATGTGGTAAGAGACAAGCCTGGGCCTGAGCCATATGGTTGTAGTCCTAACTCCAATTAATGTTTTACCAATGTAAAATGAGATAGTGTCATCAGAAAAGGATGACGGTGTTTCATTCCACAAGGCTTTGGTGATTCATTCAGGAATCATGTTGTGTCTGGCATAACTTTTGTTGTATAGTTGTATTTACCTTCAGACAGAATGAACTGCAACAGTCTAGGCACAGACTATTATTGGTGTGTATGTCAGAGAGAGAAACACTTTGCTGACAAAGCCTGAAGAAATAATTTTGAATTGCTGTCACTCGCTTTCAGAAGATTGCAGGCATAAGCCTGTATAGTGAGTTGCATTCTGGTGCAAATGGATGTTGGTGAAGTTAGACCATATGTGTATTTCACAGTGCTCTTTTTTGATGCACAGTGTACCAATTAAAAATAATTTTCTTGCAAATTTAATTTACAAATTAGGGAGAGGAATCATGATTCTTCTCCTAGGGCATACACCTTGAGCACTGAATAGCATATAGTGACTCAGGCAAAAAAATTTATCGGTGGCGTGGAGACCTCCCATAGTAGGGAGAGATTCCTCTTCATGGTTCTGAAAGTTTCCAGGTAGTCCTAGTGCAGGATCTACTGCTGCTCTAGCATCCTTGGAGCATTATAATTGTATTGTGCTTATTTTATTTTGTTATATTGATGTGCTGCCAGCATTACTGTATGGAACAGAAAGAGAACATGGGTTGTTTCAAAAACTTATATCTCACTCTAGAAAAGCATTTAATATCAGAAAGAGCAACGTTCTAACCTGATTTCTTGCTTCCTGCTTAATTTCAAAAGCCTACTGCAGATAAATGAAGGTTTTGCAGATGTTCACTGAATGTTTTTTATAAACATTTGTAGCTAAAACACCAAGTATTATAAATGAGTTATTACCAGCTCATCCAACAATCATTCATGTTTCCTGTATTTTCTTTCTACTTTGATTCTTCAATGTTTCTTGTGGACTTAGCTGGTCTAAAGACAGACTCTGAATGGTTCCATACCATCACTCATTTTTGTGATGACAAAGTAGACCCCAAGGGAAGAAATTACTGCATCCATCAATTTCATAGAATCATAGATTTGCATTTTTGACTATTAACTCGCAACTGACAAAACTCTAGCAAATTAGTGTCTTAGTAGAGCATATTACTGAAGGACAATTCCGAACTTTGTGTTTTCCTGAGTGTAAGATTTTTAATGTGTTTCTTTTCTACCATGTTAGCCATGCTAAAGGCTGCAGAGATATTTATGAGTTACTAGATAAAAATGTCTTCATTGTGCAAGAACTGACAGTCCTGTTGCTGGCCAAAGCCTTGATCAGATGGCATCAACAAGACTCTAACTAGTAAAGAAATTTTGACAAGTCAACCAATTACTGATAGGGAATAAGTTCTGAATTGTACTACCTTCTCACTGATTACCAAACCACTGCAGTCATAGATACCCTAGTTGTCATTAATGATGTTTTTTTCATTATCAATCTGTTGAGTTATGCTGCCTGTTTGGCAGATAATATTTATAGTATTGGGAATTAATTCTTAACACAATGTTTTAAGTATAGTGGAGGGTAAAGCAAGAGTATTTTCATAACATTGTATGTAGATGTCATGATGCAGTGTCATTTTCCTAAGCTCTCCTTGAAGCTAAATAATGGAAGTATTGACATTTCTTTCTCAGTATTTTCAGAAGGGGAAAAATAGTAAAGACGTGGATTATGAATTGGAGTAATGTGGTAAATTGAAGCAGAATGCTTTATTATGCTGTGAACAAGAACACTACTCGATGGGAGGACACCTCTATTAAAATAATAGTAGATCTGTTATATATTGTGCTTCAGATTGGTTATGCAGTTTGGAACCACATCCCTAACTGCAGAGACTGAAAAATGTCTACAGAAAGACAAGAATGGTTCAGGTCACTGATAATATGACTAAAGCAAATTTAAATAGTTTTGAAAAATAAAAACTCACACAACACTAAACAATATAGAAGAAAGAACTTAACTATTTGCTCTTTTGCTGATAGGACAAGGAGCCCTGTGCTAGTTCATTTAAACATTAGGGATAAAATAGCATAGATGTTGAGCCATAGAGGGTCCAGACCTGACATATATATTCACACACTTAGTGCCATATCTCTTTGGTTGCTTGAATAGAGTGCGAAATAGTAGGGAAAATCTATTCTAGATCTGTATTATTTATTCAATGAAAAGTCTTGTAAAGTATAAGATGATTACATTACATTAATTACTACATGAATTTTCTGTGTAAAAGTTTCATGATCTTTCAGAATTATTTAAGGGCTTTTCACAACGGTATCAATTCCTTTCTTACTAGACATATTGGAACTAGTTTGGTTTTTTGGTTTCATTGTTTACGTCTTTAAAAGAAGAGAGCAATTATAGAAAGCACAAAAAAAGTAATAAAAAATCTCAGCTAAAGTCTTATTTGTATGTAATGAATAGCAATATTCTATATATGCTTACCAATGTTCAATCTGTAGGGTAAAAAAATACATTGAAGTTCTACCAGTAGCTTAAAACATTTTCTTTAATTTTGGTGGAATTAAATCCCTAACATATGTCCTGAAACTTCTCATTTCAAGTATGTTGTTGACTTCAGTGGGATTTTTCATAAGCTTATACTTAAACTGATACTTCTTTTCAGAATTAGGTCTAAACTGTATTTTTACTTTAAAAATATCTACATACTACACCACAGATTTAGACTCTCCAAAAGAATGTTGTTGATTTTTTAACATGGTATTAATAAGGAGTACTCTGTTTTAAAGTGTTTATCTATTAGAATTTCTCAATTGTTTTAATAACATAGGCTGATTTTTTTGAGAGTGTCAGCTTTTTTTCCCCCTTTACTTAAATTGATACAGTTTTTGTTTCCTGAATGTATGTAATTTATTTTTCATCAGTTCAAAATAATCTTGTTTCCAGTAAAACATTTACAGTCTGAATCAGGGGATTTTGAGTGTTGACCTTTTGATTCTCTGTTGCTGTTTTACAGCAATAATATCATAAACCCATTCTTTAAAAATAAGAACTTTAAAACAAAAATAGTTTACACAGAGGACATGACTTCTGTGATTCTTGTCTATTTTATATTTCAAGATTCTCTTTAGTAGGTCAATCAGGTGATGAAAAGGCATCTCCATCTAACTTTTACTTATAGTAATATAAGACTGGGACAAGTCAATCATCTGCTTTCTCCGATTTTGTCATTTAATGGGATCCATATAGCCTATAATTCTCATTTTCTCTATCCTGACTCTTGGATTTCACTCAGTCATGTGAATTCTCTGACCTAATCCTTCCCTTGATGATTCAACGCAAGTATTAGATGCCAGATTCTTTTGTGAGAACTCCAGATTTTTACCTTCTCTACTGTTGAGACCTTTGTTACTTGAGATGAGAGCGGTAGGATTCCTATCACCGAACTTTTCCCAAGGTGCAACTAGTTCTCTCCATTGCCTGTGAAATGGGCCTGTGTTGATTAGTTAAATGTCAATAACATTGACATCTTAAGTTAGATAAAAGGAACTCAATTTAGCTGTTATTTGGTATAATACGACAACTTTAATCTTCCAGTAAATTACAACTGTTAATTGCTAGTATTAACTTCACAGTAATTGAACTATGCCTCCCAGTTTGCAAGAAAGGAAAACAAATTCTACAGGTCATAGGCAATTTGGTCCCTGCAGAAAAAGCTGTTTCCAGAAATAAGGTGATAGTCAACCTCGCAGCATCTTGAAACATGATTTCTGTTGAGCTACACAAAGGAGATCTAGAGCAGCTAAATGAAGCAAGAGATTCAAAATGAATGAAGCTGGTCAAGAAGGAAGAGAGCAGGCTAATTTTTCCCCAAGTTAACCAGTAGAAATTAGCAAATCTCTGAGGATGGCATGACCTACTCCATGGCTCTTAAGCTGCATATGACTTCCCGGCATTTCAAGATCAACTCTTACCCAGGGACCTCTCTTTCACAAGGACCTTTCACAACTCTTTCACAAGGACCTTTGGCAGAAAAAAAGGAAATTTGGCAGAAAATCTGTATCTTGATTATCCAGATTCATAGCTCAAAGAAAGTAAGCCAAGTAATACCATCACCAAATTGTCTCCATACTGAGTCCAGCTCCATTTCATCTTATTTTCTCCCATTTTTTAACTATTCCTAGAATATTTTCTTTTCTCAAGTCATATCTTGTACTTGATAGTCATGTGAAGTTTGTGACTTTTGCTTTCTTGCATCATAAAATTTGTCTAGCCATGCTCTGGAGGGAAAGCAGCGTTATCTTAGATGTATGGTTCCTTCCCTCATCAGTTGTCTACCTCAGTACCAATCCAGTCAGTAAGCTATCCTTTCTGCTGTAGTAATAAATAGGTTTGAACTCCTGCTCTGATTTCTCATCATCCATGCAAATTACAGGAATGAATTCTTTAAAAAATCCTGCAAAGAATATGTAAAGGATGAAATCAGCTTAATTAACAAGGTTCAGGGCTTTAATTCCTCATGATGATTCTACACACAAAAGTGGAGGGATTGTGTACAAATGTATTAAACTGCTGCTGATTTTTGTGTGACTGTGTTATTCATTTGAGAACACACAGCCAACTACACACGCTGTGTTATACATTTAAAATATATCCCTATAGGAAACAATACTATACAGTATCAACTGAACTATGACGCCACATAGAAAATGAAGAAGATAAACAGGGTCATGTCACGGATTTGTGCTATAGACAAGGGAAAAATCAGCTGTGTCTCATGACTGTCATAAAGAATTGCTTAACACATTAAGTAGCTAAAAGGAAGGAAAACCTTTAAAAGTGTATCCATAATAATAGTTAGCTACTTTGTATGAAAAAAACCTAATCTTTAAAGCCTCTGCTACTTGTTTTTCAAAACCCACAAAAGTAAGAAAACTTTTTTCCAAGGCAGAGAACAAGGAAGTTTTAATTCTGTATTGTCATGTCTGCTTCTTCTCCCATGAGTTTTGCAGAGCCAAAAATAAATCGTTAGACTGTGCTGATATATTTTGAGATGTTTTATAGAAGACTGTTTCAATACTTCTAAAGAACCTCTTCACTGTCAGAAATAAAGTTTAAATAGAACAGTTTTGATTTACTTGCCAAGCTGGTTTCTTAGCTCTTACATATATTCCTGGGAACAAAAGACATCAAAGTAAAGATTACTTCAGCATTTATTTGATAGTATTGTAAACATGGTCTCTATTTAAAATTCTATAGCACTTATGACTCTGTCACTTGACAAATGTTTATTTCATCAATACAAGTTGCATTTGTGGATAGGAATAACTGTTTATACACTAGTCAAGATGTATCCACTAATTGAGGCAGCATGGATTTGTTTCAGTTTTTAGGAATAGTAAGTTTAAAGCTAGATGTGGGCTTTGTCTTAACTTATGCTATACTGCCAGATGATACTCAAAAGGAAAAGAAATCTGTCCCAAAAAACTTGCAGAAAGACTTCTACAAATTTAGGATTTAATTAATTTCCAATTACCAATCTTGAAACAGCATTTGGCAAAAAACAAAAAATGTTTCTATTTAAATAATGTATTATTAGACTTACATTTTAATAAATAGTTGATGAAAATAATTGCCTAGGTAAAACTTTATTATTTATTTATTAGATTTTGATGTTGCTGTTTTGATTGTTGCTGTTCATTGCTAGACCTCAAATAATCTAATTACTTCATCTCCATGCCAGATTTGTAAGTTAGCTGTCTTGAAACAGTTGCAGCTTGAATAATTTATAAAGTTTTGATACAGTAATTCATTATGGCTATTTAAAAATATTATTTTAAAAAAAAGACAAAACCAGATGTGTGTTTTTGTTTTAGAATAATACTTTAAAACACTTTTTTTAATTCTAATTGAAGGTTTTGAGAGACTACATTTCTATTCCTGGATGCCACAGCCTTCAAGTTGTAACTTACAAATGGGAGTAACTAAGAAGATAACAAGTTCTAGCTGTCTACCTCAACCCTGCTGTTTATGTTAAAAGTATACTCTAGAGTTTTTGATAAGTCATTTCAGATTTGCCTTGAAACTGGACTGTAATTTTTATGCTCAATAGCTTCTTCAATAGTTCCTCAGTAGCTTCTTAAATAGTTCTTTCATAAGAAATTCAGACATCTTAACCTGTGCATCTGGAATGGAGCAGACAGTTGAGACAGCATCTTCAGCAGCAGTCACACATGTTATCTCTACTTATAAGCCTGAGCCATTACTGTTTGACCTTTAAGTAAGCCAATGAGGCTTCCATAAGCTCTCTAACTTTGGACACTCACTGTATTTTCAGTTGTTACAGTAATCCTAACTGAAGCAACTTTTAGCTAATGTTGAGTTCTTCTAGACTCATTAATAAATCTCGAATCCTAGATTTTTATGAGAAGCTAGGACCTTGTTATCTCTAGCTATAAATTTAATATAATAGATAGGAACCTTGAAATACAGAGTAAATTGTTTTTCTTCTAAAAGATACCTGCTTCATCAGAACATTTGCAAAATATCAGAACTTCTGTATTGTGCTGATGTGGACTGTATTGTACTGTGTGTGACGATTACAGCAAGCTGAGGAGAAACCCCAACCTCCAGCTTTGCATGTGGGAGTTTCTCAATGCAGTGGTATTATTGCCATGCAGGAGTCAAAGATAAAATGGAATTTATATTTCTTTTCTTTTCCAAAAAAGTGGAAAAAAAAAAGTTACCTGAAGACTCTAGTGGGGTTCATTTTACTCAGGAGGAAAATATCCTATAATTTACATAAGTAAAAAAGACAGCACTCATGCAGGAGGGAAAGGAGGAGGATGTCTCTGTGACGTTTGAACAAATTGTTTTCTCTGTCTTCCTTTTCAGTACTACACCTGAACCAAGAAAGCGATACTAAAATAAAAAGCCCACCTAGTTAGATGCTCAAAGGTTGTGTTGAAAGGAGTTGGGTTTGGGATTTTTTAGACAAATTTATATACAAGAACAGAGTCAGATAATAAGATGCTATACTAGAGGCAAAGCGTAACTACAAGAGAGACTTCTTTTACTTTCCAGTGGTCTTAACACTAGTTTATTTGGGTTTTCTGCCAACAATTGTTCACCCATGCTTCTGGCCCAAATGCACTTTGATTTTCTTAGCTGGAAAACTTAACAGTACTGAACTGCATGAGACATTTGCTGTCTACAGAATTTTTGCTAGAATAAAATTTAATATTTTAAGCTCAAGAAGCTAATTACATTGAATACTTGAATTTAAAAAATAACTCTGTAAATACCTTCGATAGTATCATAAGAACTTTATTGATTTTAACCTTTTTCAAAATCTGCATCTTTATGATGAAATTAGTAATTGTCCTAAAACATTTTCCATTTCATTTATAGAATCAGTAGTTTACTTTGTTAAAATTAAGATAAACAAGTTATTTTCTGAGATGTTTATCTGCTGTTTTATGGATTATAGCTCGAAAATGGCACCATACTTTCCAGACAATTTTGACAAAAATTTGCACTATTTCATGAAGTTTCCTGTTCATTGTGTTCTGAGGGCACCCACTTTCATTCTTTTAATTTGACACTTAACATACTTAAGAAGCAAAATAAAATTGTTACCAGCAGGTGGTATACTCATGCAAATAGAAGAGTTGAATGGAAATTTTGTTTTAAAACTTTTTAAATCAGAAAACAGTATTTTGTTTAAATGTTTTGATGAAGAATTATGATAATATAAGTGTAAATATTTTTTCCCTTTTCACTTTTCTAAATTAAAAAAAGCCTTGAAATTTTATTTTTTCTCAACAGGAATGCATAAACTGATGTCTTGCTACCTGTTTATGATGTGAAGTTATAACAAACAGTCAAAATGTAAAATAAATTACTGAATTTTTTTTCTGGAAATAGAAAGATTATTTACTAGATCAATTTTTATAACACTGAAATTTGAGGTAGTTCTACATTTTTAACAAGAAGAAATATACCTTTAGCATGGAATATATTTTAGTCATGATCAGAAATAAGTTAGCAGACCACACAGTATAATCTAGGAATTAACCGCCTTAGCTAAAAGCAACATCTCTGTTGGCACAGCCTCCCTTTCACATTTACTGACATTACTCTCCTTCCTGATGTCTCATCTAACTGAAGATTAATAGCTCTGGAGATATTTGTGTTTTCATTTTCCCCTTTCTATTTTCCAGTTTTTGAACTTCAGTGTCCTCATTTTTTTCACCAAAATTAAGTCATACAAGTTTCAGGAATTGGAGAGTTTCCTTAAGAGTGTGTATGAAGTATATCTTTTTCCAGTGCCTTAAGAAGATAACAAAACCACATAAATCACTCTCTCTTTTCTGATAAGGATATTACACTTTAAAACTGTTCTTAAAAAATTTTTCTCCAGAAATTTGGGGAATCTTTAATTATTACACATCTTCTGATTGTTTTTACTCTCTTTTCATTTGCAGACAATTCTCTGTTACTCTCAGCTTTGTCCTTCATTATTAATGCATGACCAGTAACATGATAAAAGGAGAGACACTGTGTAGGCAGTTTTCTTTTTGCTTTTCAAACAGGACTTTTCTACTCCTGTTCTGATGATCCATGGCATTTTCTGTTACTTAAGTTCCTCCATGCTCTTTTTCATCTTTATTTTTAAGTCCAATGAAAACCCTTCCCCTCAAACCTTGTAAAGCCACCACACAAAAATACTAATCTCTGTAAAAGTTTGCAAGTTTGTGAATTGCATTTGTTATTCACAAGTGTAAACAACTCCAAAACTTTTTATTTCCTATTTTAAAAACTTTTAGCGGTCTCGAGTCTCCACAGAGAAGCCTGTGGGTCAACTACTATGTAATCTGATGGTAACTTGTGTTAGGTTTATTATCAATTCTCCTCAAGTGAACCCTCCTTTCCCTTTTTCTGTTCATAAAGTAATCACAGAACCCCACATACCACTCCTAAACTTCACAGATTTCTGAAGTTCACTGCCATAAACAAAACCCAACTGGATGAGTTCCTGTGTAATCTACTCTAGGTGGTCCTGCTCTGAGGGGATTTGGACTAGATAATCTTCTGATGTCCCTTCCAACCCTTAAGATTCTGTGATTCTGTGAAACTCAAAAGCCTCAAAATATTTCAGATTATCTAACTGATATTCTTGATTGTCCAGTATTTGTCCATTTATCCATCCACAGTTATTCACATGGTTTTCTTTTTCTTCCCATCCACTTTCTTAGCTATTTCTCTTCCACTAGTTTCTTTAGTGATTGCTTTTCTTCTCACATCTCTGTTCCTTAGAAAGCTACTATTTCTCCAATTTTTACAGCACAATGTTACTTTTCCTTTACCAATCAATAATTACATGTCAAAACTTTCACCTATGCTTTTCAATTTTTTTTTGCTTCCCAATCTTCTGTCTTTATGATTTGCCGTTTCCCAGTATCACAGGAAATATTGCCAGAAGAAACCTTTTAATGGGTCCTTCTGTTTCCCTATTGCTCAAGTAAAATTATTCCAATTAATATTATCCTCTGGTTGCATCCTATTACTTTTGATTTTTTTAATTACTCACTGCCTAACTCTAGAATTTTTATCAAGCAGTTTTTAATTTTTAGGGCTTTGATTTTTTCTACATTTATTAAATTCCACCAATCATCCCTGTATCATGTCTCCTCTCATTTTAATTTTTCCCATTTTGGCAGCCCTCTACAGAAGGCACAAAAATACCTCTCATGTCTCATGGCACTTCTGAATACAGCAGTGCTGGCATGCCTTCAAGAAGGGGTGCTAGGATGTAAATCATCGAGATGGACAGTTGTGCTCTCCACACCACCTCCTCCAGCAGTCAGTGACCAGGACTCAAACTGCTTAACTAAATTCACAGAGTGCTCTTTTGCTTTCTCTCTCTCATTTCTATCCATTCTAGATTGTTTCAATGATTACATGTACAAGATAAAGTGGAGAAAAAGCTAATGGTCACTGACCATCCAGCCATCCCCCAGGAAATGTTATCCCTAACCAACAGTTTAGGCATCCCTTGTTTACCCACTGCCACAATCATGATCTTCCAATATTTATTGCCAATGCCTTCCTCGCAAGCTTTCTATGTTCTTCTTCAGTGCCTGTCTTCCTGCTCTTATGTCACCTCACTAGTTTGTGAACATGATTTCATTATATTTTACTGATGTCTTAAGCCTTGTAGCCCTGCTTCCAGCAATCCATATATCATCTACATGATTTCCCTAAGATACATCCACCCAGCTGCTTTTTACAGTATGAAAGTTATAATGCAAGAATTTAATCTCTCAGCATCATATTCATAGAAAAGCTTTTAAAATGTTTAATATTGCCTAAATTTCTGAGTATGTAGCATCCTTCTATTTAAGTGGTAATTTCTTTTCCTGAAAACTTTTTGCTTCTACCCTGAAACTCTGACAAATATATTTATGATATTTAACAATAATAATTCTTGTTCATGCATATAGATGAGGAAAAAGAATTGTTACTGTTTATAAGAATGCCTAAATATTCTTTTAAAACTCTTATTTAGAATACCATCTTTTTCAATTTTCATTGCATTAGATGTTTCTCAGGTTCATTGACATCTTTAATCCCTGTGTTGGTATTTCCAGTTTTTAGTATTAGTGATATTATTTGTTTAATATTATTCTTGGTTTTCTTTGTTGGAGCTTTGTGATTTTTGCAAGTAAAAAGTCTTTTTTGTGTACAGTAACTATACTAGTTATTTTACTTGAGGCTTGCAATACTTCCTTCTCAATGTACAACAAGGCTTTGTTTTCTTTTAGCCATTATAATCTGGGATGTGATTTTTGCATATCTGTCAATTCTTGTGTATTTTTTGTATTTCAGATTGTCTTATTTTTTTAATGTTACAAATTTTCTGTTCTTTATGTTCCCATGGGGAAGTGCTTTATGCTTCTCCAATATACATTTCTTTCTCTCATTTCTCAAAACACAGCCATAATTCCATACTGTGAAAACAATTGGTTTTCATTTTAAAAATATAATACATAAAACCAACCAGGACTAGTTCTTGAAATTATAGATCATTCTATGCAGTTTCCCAGTGTTACAAAGACTACAGATTCTCTGACATTCTTCCAATTCTGTGACCCACCTCTATCACAAACTACTTTCTTCCCTTCCCCCATGCCTGCAGGCTTCCTCTTCATTAACATATTCAAACTTAATCTCTTCCATCTGGCAGCCCATCCTTTGGGCTGCAGTCTGAGGATCTTTATGGACATGTGTAAGGCTACTCGATAGTGTTTTTATTTGCTTCTAGTTGCAGTAGCTGTAGGTGACATAGAACAAACTGCATTTGTACATGAGCAGAGACTGGGTTTCACAACCATGGAGCTGCTGTCTCAGATGCTGACTGCCCACAGAGTGGACAGCAGCTTGCTGTTTAGAACAGCTAATATTCAGGACTAAAAGAAAAAAAATCTTCCCACACACTTCATCAGAGCTATGGCCATAGGAGTTAACAGAAAATCTTTTCAAAACTTGTCTAGAGAAAGTACAAGCTATAGAGATGTGAAAAAGCAGGGAGGACTTTGATGTGCAGACTGGCTTGATATTCTTCTAAATTGTTTTTGTGGTAGAGTGCTACACAACTCTCCTCTACAAGGGTAATAGACTGGGCTACTTGAAATACTTTAGTCCATCTCAATAACCTTTGTCCCCAAATATAAGGAAGGTGTGTGTAACATGGTAACAAAGAGTATTATACAGAATTCTGAGTAGTTCTGTGGTTTACGGCAACCTAACATTGGGAGACTTCAAAGGTGTTTGCTCTAATTTATCAAAGTCCACTATGGCTATCTAGAATGGCATAACACTACTGTTCCTTCCCATCCCATGCTGGCCTTGAACAAGATAAAATGCCATTTGAAATAAGGCAATGTACACAGCAAGCTGCAAAGCAAGCACCACCACCAATAGAAGCAGTGAAATGGAATTTGTAATCCTTCAATAACTAGTAAAATAGGGCTTGTTCCATGAAAAGAGATGCATTCTGTGTCTGTATTAACTGTATGTAATACTGCACATCCAAAATTTGAGATCGTTTGGAACATGCACATCACTCCAAATAAAACTTTTCATTGTTAATTAACCTTGTAATATCACATTGTTAAGTAATCTTGTAATATCACTGGTTTCATACCAGACTTCATTATGATAAGGATGAGAAAGGTTTGTATTGGATTATATTACAGCTTGTAAGGAAATTATCTTGACAGTTAAACTCATGATACAGACTTCTTTGAGTCATGTGTTGTAGGGTACTTTTTAAATTACTGTTTGGTTAAAAGATACAGATATATTTATCTTTTTGTAAGTATGTAGCAGTAGCTTATAAATGCTGCTATGAACTGTTAGTTCTTCAAAAAACAAATTTCATTACAATATAATTAATACATACTTTTTCATTCAAACAAGTCTAATTCAAAATGTCACCTAACTGGTATAAAATATGCAGGAATGAGAAACTACATGTGATCTAGTTGGCTGTGGAAATAAGGATTATTAATAATATACATTGTTAAGAAAAGTAAAGCTTATTGTACTTGTCACAAAAATAAATTACTAATATGACTTCATTTAGTCAAGCTACTTAAAAGGTTGTAGCCAAAAGAGATGTGGACAAATTGAAGACTGACTTGTGCCTAGTACAGTATTAGAAAATGTAGTTCTGCTTGATTTACAACCATCAAGTAGAACTTCCTTAACAGCTACCTAAATTCACGAAAAATCTTAAAACCTGAGTTATATTCACAGGATTAGAATATAAGTATTTCTAGAGTACTGTAATCTAGGGCATAGGCAAGTTAATACTGATACAGTTTGTAGCTCTGGACTTTTAAAGCAGGTTAAAGTCTTTATTTTAGCCTGGAGATTATATGGAGATTATAGTATTTTACTTATTATTATATTTTTCATATAATCCTAAAATGAAATAACACAACTTTTTAGCAAAACCTACAAATCTATCTGTAATGCAAGTAATGGAACTCAGCCATTCAAAACTTTCTGTAAGTGCAGCCATCAGCTTTTCAGGCATCTCCTTTCTTGTTAACAATAGGGTAGGAGAAAATAACTTGTCTTTTCATTAAAGATGTTGTTCAAAGAGATTGGGCTAAATCTGAGAGTAACTTGTTAAGGTTCAGAAACCTTTTCTGCAGAGTTCAGGTACCATCTCCCAATATTCAGAGGTATGTGGTAACATGGAATAGACTCTCATAGAAATCTCTGGGAAGAAATTTTAGGTTTTATTTTATTTTGCACCATACTTGTGTATTTGAGGCTTCTTTCAGATCTCTGGTAAACTTGTCTTTCTTGGATCTCCAAAATAAACTTTACTCTCTGCCAGTTTCATCTCTTCTTTACTTAGCACTTCATTAAAATAGTGACTATAAAACCTATTTTACTTTCAGCTGAGACTATACAGTATTCTTGAGATTGATTATTGAAACTAATGTAGAAATAGATTAAACACAGAACAAATTAAAAATGGAATTTTTTTCTCTTTTAATATGTCTTAATTTCATTTTAAAAAAACTTACATAGTTATATAATTCTTATCAACATAACAGTATTTTTTATTATTATTGTGTAGATAAATGCCATTTGAGAGAACTCTTGTGTTTAAAAGAGTTTTCATTAATATCTTTACTCCTGTTTTGTCATGGCTTATTCTTAGATGGAATTAAAAAGGGAAGATTTATTGCCTTTTAGAAAAATCACTATGATAAAAAGCTATTAGGATTATCCTTTACATCATTACTTTAAAATCTGTATTGGGAGTACACCAAGAGTCTTTTAAACTGTAGGCCAATTTACCCATTGTTACATTCGTATCACATAAGGTCAAGGGAATTCAGCAGTGACAATAAAATTATTCAGTGCTCAGTGTAGGAGGAGAAATGATGGACTAATAATTCAGGCTAACACATCTATGAGCAAAAGCTGTATCATAATATAAAACCAAAATAGGCTGTTTTAATTAGCAAAAGATAATTGTCACTGAAGATCGCAAGATAATTCTGTCTCACAACATGAGTGCCAGGTCATTAGTGCTGCATCTTCCCAGTATGGGTGCTCGGAGTCACTGCCTCACCTTGACACAAGATGCTCGGAGTTGGTTTTGGTGAGGAAGCAGCTCCCCCTGAACCCCTGATGTTACTTCCACACTGCTTGTAGATAAGTAAAATGCCTGTTCTATAAAGCAGCAATGACCTTCACACAGACTCAATAACCAAATATTGAAAACAGTCATTCAGAATGCAAAAAAAAAGCCCCAGCATTGACTAAAAATGCTGTGTACTGCTTCTGTAAATCTGTAAGTGGCTAGAATATACGCTGCTATTATAACCACTTCCCTTTGTGCCATGCCCTCCAGAATTGATCCAGATCTCATGACAGCAGTTAGTAAAGTTGGACAAGAACTCATGCCAGCATGAAAAAAATTAGTTAAGTGTACTATAAAAAGTGAAAAGGTCTGTTCTACATGAGCATATTTCTGCATTTCCTCTGCAAATGGCTACTGCTGCATAGGTTCTCAGAATTAAGGCAATATAGAAAATAGTGTTTGAAGTAACACCTGTAAAAATCCAGCAAAGATGTAGCCCACATTTGTTTATTTCTGCTTTTTGACCCCACACCTCCTGGTTTTGCAGATATCTTGAAAATGAATGGTTTGAAACAGTGGTTCCCTAGTTATGGTCTGCAAGGTCATGATCTGCAGAATCATTTTAAGTGTTTAGTGCATTCAGTTATTAGTTTGATGATAAGGATGCATCCACAAACATTTTGAGTATTTGATGGTGATCCAAATTTTTTTTAATGTTGACTTAAAATACGGCTTGGCCCAAATATCCCACAGCATTCTTATAAAATTATGTGGGAGGTGTTTCTGTTGATAGATCAAGAAGTTTCCTGAAAGTGGAGCTGGTTGTTTAGAAGGAAAGTTGAATACTAGATGATTATATATGTGTATACTTTGACTTGAATATAGATTAACAATGGCGTCTATCATTCTTCAGAATTTTAATTTTTTTTTTTTTAATGTAAAAAGGAACTGTAATGCAATGATGGCCATGGTTGTTAATGGCTTGTATTAGCTGGAAGCTATAAAATCATCCTGGTACTCTGTTAGTGCTGGAATAATAATTTACCAAGACAATTACCACATGGAGGAATTTTTTTGCTGCTCTAATTCAGTGTTATTAATAATGAATAAAATTGCAATTTTCTCAGGTTGCTAGGGGCAGTGGGGAATTATTTCAATGAATATTTCAGCACATTAGTTTAATCATAGTTCCACAAAATTCAAGTGGGCAATATTTTATACTTCTAAGTTCAGTCTGCTAAGGGACCATAGTCATTAAATTGCAAACTATTTGCACTGAGGTCCATTCTATGATTTACAAGCCTTGTTAAAAACACTGTAAAAGAAAGCAAGCTGTGCCATTAATACTTGTAATTTGATGCTGCATTTGTTAATGGGCTCGGTTTGATTAATGTTTTTAGCAGCAGGCAGAACATTTTGAGACAGTGCTGAGGTTTATAATATATAAATGCAGGTAAAGAAACGTTAGAATATTGTAAGTTTTAGTAATATATGTTTTTACGAGACTATTCCTGAAATGGAAAAGCAGCAGTGAAATTATACTATAATGCATGTAAATACAGTTCAAGCTGTGGTAGGTGCTGATGTGTGTGTTCTTTATTTCATAGCCAACTGCATGACTTCTGGCGCTTGGATTACTGGGAAGATGATTTGCGCCGGCGAAGGCGATTTGTTCGGAATGCGTTTGGGTCTACTCACTCTGATGCTCTCCTAAAAGCTGCCATGGAATATGGTCAGTACTAACTCCTTCTTAAAAATGTAGCTTTTGATGTTTCTTTGATGTCCATGAATCCCTAAGAATCGTGTCTCTTATTTTCCAAGGAGAGTGCTGAGAATTCCTAGGACATCGTGTTCTTACAAAAGGAATTCTTTCAATTCTTACACTTTAATGAACCAGAAGACTTGAGTTTGTGGGCTGTTAAATTTTCTGATCCCCAAGGGATTTACATTATACCTCTCTAGCATTCCCAGACGCTAGTTTTGAGACACTGGTAAAAGTAGCTGAACGTGTCTCTTCAGAATGACAGAACTGCTAGGCCATCAAACTAATGTGTTGTAATCATTCCAATGGAGACCTTTCATGAATGAGAAATTACTTGGTTATTAAAAATACTAGTAATTTTATCCCAGAATGCATAATCTCAGCCAAAAGGAGGCTTTTTCTGCACATCATTAGATACATAAGAACTTGTTGAAAATGATTATTTTAAGGATACTTGTTTTTTGAATAGTGAACTGACCACATAGGAACTTCTGTCTAAGAATTTAAGGATTAGCTGATGTTTGATTTTCATTCAGAGGTGACTGGATTACAAAAGCAGAAGGAGAAACATGCTTACAGATTCTCTTATAACATCTAAAACTTCGTATGTTTAGTGACAGCAGACTGAACCTGAGTACTCCAAAAGCCTAGAGCAAATTTATTTCCCAGGTTTAAGCTGGAGTACCTGTCATATCAAAAAATGGGATTTTTTTAAAGAATATTGTTATATTTTTCTGTTATTTTTATTTTGTTTATTTTAAACTGTAGCATAGAAAGTAAAATCCTGGGATTCTTTAGCTTTTAGGAGTGAAAAACGGAAGCAATTATATACAAAGCAATTTGAACCTTTCAGCTGGTGTGTAGCCAAAGGCTAATGTTGCCAGAAGTTCTGAATACGATAGATATAAAGTTAACTCTGTGTGACCTACACATTTCACCAACTTTTCAGCTTGTTGAGGCAAATAACTGGGATTAAAACAAGGTTAGACATATAAATTAATATCTGTGGGTGCAGTTATACTTGCTAGTGTAATTTAATGCTTATTTAAATGTGAATGCTATCACGTGCAGGACATCAGGTCATAAACTGTTCATGAGCTGGATTAAGGAAGACATTTTTCCCAGTAGTACGTAGTATTGCGTATTTGACAAAGAGGTTTTTTTTTCCACGTTCTTTCAAAACATCAAAATAGAGATCAAAAAACCCCATCAAAATAGAGGCAAATGCAAAACTGTACCAATTGCTGTGTTGCTTTTGTAAGAAAAATTATCATCAAAATCATGTGCTTTTTACTTTACGCAGAGCCCCTTAAAATATTCTTATTGATTAATATTTTATAATTTTTGATATTAAACTAGCATTAAAACAGGAAGAAATATGATTTATAAACTATTACAAGAGTTTAAGCCTTGATATCATTCTGATTTTAAAATAACAAGAGCTTTCCGTTTACTTAGATGGACTTTGTTTCATGCCTTTATAGCAGGAATATGGTATCTTTGGGATAAAATTGTTCTCAGAGGACGCTGGAAATAGATTTATCTTGTTTTTATGAGATCTGTAACACAAGTTTCACTTAAGCAATTTCAATATGTTCCAAAGATTGTCTCCATGTAGTTTCTGTGTTCTAGTATTTTAGTGCAGGTGATAGGTGCCTGGTAGTAGACCTAACTTGCAAGACAAAGCTACAACCAAAAGAAACAGAAAAATTGAAGTAGACGTAGTCTCCTATTGGATACTTTTCTCTGTTATTTCATACTACTCACCTGTTAATACATTCAACAGACAGGAAAATTAAAGCTCAGGTGTGTTTAGAGGTGGTACACATCAAACAGTGACTGTATAAAAATTACAATAGACTGAAGCTGTTCTTGTTTGCCAAATTACAATAAATAATCCTTACTTTTCACAAATGTATTAAAGTTAGCATATGGAATTTTAAACCAGCATGCATTAAAGTTATAATTCGTGGATTCTATCTAGATGTACTTGCTTCTCAGAGGCTTAAGCCTTTGAATTTTCATACTGAAACTTTTAGCTGACCTTTCTCTGTAAGAAAACATCCTTAACAGTGATGTTATTTTTATGCCTCTTGGTGTTACTAATGAGTTGAATAATTTATGAGGTTGTCATGTGAAAGGGATTTGGTGCAGTTTGATGTACTTTTAGCCTCTGGTGTTGGAATGTGATTAATAAAGAGCTGTAGGCGGATTTTTTTCGTAGGGCTTAACTTTCATTGTGGGGTTTTTTATAAGTTTTGTTTTGATAATTTTGTTTGAAACAGTTTGATAATAAAATACCCCTAGCTTCTAAAACTAAGCATGGTATCACACTACAGAAAGAATTTAAAACATTTTTGAAAAATCATTCTGCATAGTTTTCCAGTGACAGATTTTTTTCTGACCTCAGATACTTTGTTGATGAGAAATAAACTATTCATCAAAGCAAAATTTCTTGGGCTTTTGTTATATTAATAGCAATTTTTTTTCTTGGCTGATCTCTCTAGTACAAGTAAAGTTATTTTGAGCATCAATAAAATAGTGGAAACGTCTTACAAGTTTTTGTTATCTACATTGACTGTCAGTTATCATTTAGGATTTTGTGCATAAATATTGCAGTGGAGGAATGTTTAGTCAAAGCCTAAGTCAGCAAGCTCCTCAGTGTCTACGATCAAAGGCATCAACTTAAATAGGTCTGATCAGGCATTGCAGAAGAGGGCAGGCAGTTTCAGCTGAGCAAAAATCACAGAGCAAAGATGACAAAATTAATCAGTCATTTCTTTGGCAGTAAATAATAAGATATGCTGAGGACTGCAGATGAGAGAATTTCCAGATTCCTTGGAGATATGCCTGCTTAACACCTGATTTATCTAAGCTTGTGCAGTCATCAAGATATGACCTTGATAAATAAAAAAGTGCTGTAGAGCTACTTCAGTATTAAATCGGAGTTCATGTTGAATATATGGATACTGTAACCAAGGAATAGAAGAATCTTGGAAGTGAACGCTGTGTCTGTGATGTATATGTTTGTTTTAGAGAACAAATGTTACGTTCTACCTTGAAGAACTACAAAAAAAACCCCAAAACTGATAATTTTAGCTGATAAGCGACTTCTTCCTGTAGGAAACATTATATGTTATCTACTACTGGGAATTAGTAGTTTCTCAGATGAAGTTTCTGTGTAACTACAGGCTGTAAGTCAGCCGTTGTATGCATGTTCAGATGTCTGGTTTTGATAAAATGTAATATGCATACATATATGTATGTATGTGTGCATATATATAGTCAAAGTACTTGGCAAGTAAAAAATATTGCAATGAGAAATTATAACATTTTTATGCCTGTATACAACTGTGTGAAAAAAATACAGCTTCTTCCTATGGCTATACACTTACCTGTCTCTTGAGACTGTAGGTATGTCAGAGGCATTATAACATTTACAGGGCATGGACTGGAGAATGTTTCTGTTTGGTTTAGTCTCCTCCAGTTGTAAGTTTTTTTATATTAGGCGTTAGATTTGTTTGTAGTCTTTTAAAATGGCTTTCATATCTGCATTTAAAATTCAAGCATAATAGCATAATTAGTTCAACATTGCGTCTGCTATGCCCTTTTGTTTTAGTTAAATTCTTCCATGAATAGAAATACAGATTCTTTTCTCCCTTTTGTGAAGCTGAAGGGATACTACTTACTGAAGTACCAAAGTGCAAGCTAGAAAGGGTTTATTAACTACCTGGAAACTATTAGTAGAGATTTAATTTTATAGTATTGATGCATTTTAAAGAGTTCATATTTTAAAGTTAGATGGAGTTTCAATGCAGTTGGTTAAATTGTAGACTGAAAAGAAAGGAAGAAAAAACATTTGTGTAAAAGATAATAAACTCTATTCCTCTTCCACAAATTTTACTACCATAAGTGCATGAAATATGCAGCTATGACCCAATTCACACTGATTCTGTACATGTGGTGAAAGAACTGTCTCTTCCAGTTAATCACCTTAACAGTTTACAGTCACTGGAGATTAGTATAGATGAGATACTACTGTACCACCCTGCCAGTGAGACAGAATACTTCTTCACAAAGGTCATTTTAAGAGCAAAATAGTTACTTTATTAAGCTTTGGACTTTAAACTGCAGTGCACAAACCATAGGGGTGAACATAGGTGCAGTGCACATAGAAGGAGTCCAACGATAGCCACAATCTCTACTCTGCACTGAAGGAATGAGACATGAATAACTCAGTGCCTGTGTTCTAAACATATATGTGTAAGCAAATATTTCTAGTACCTGTGCTCAAGAATATTGTGATAGATCCTGAATGCTTAGAATGAAAAAGAAAAAAGTAAAAAAGGAAAGAAAAAAAATGTATTGGACACCTAATTAGCAGTCTTATTTCACATGCAGTTCCAGCTGAAGCAGACTGTATATGGCTCCTTCTGAGACTTGTTAGTGCTCTAAGTTTTGGCAAATGCTGTGTGTACTCATCATCAGAAATACATGTTCATTGTACAAACAGAATTAACAAGCATCAAGTTTTGCAATCTGAAATATTCAAATCTGAGATCTGTTTTTGTGAAAGTAGCTGGATTTTGATAGACTTTCAAAGAATTGCAGGCAGAATTTCTTCAGGCTGCTGAAGCACTAAGATTCCCACAACATTTAGCTTCAAGCAAATACTACTCTAAAACAAAGGCTATGTGGGTTCCCTGCTATGAAAATGGAAGTCTGAAATCCATGGGAACTCATATTCAAATCAGGGTTTGTTTTCAGAACAAGGATTCCAGGTGTTCCATGAACCTTAAATTAGCAGGATTCTGGTTTTGAGAGTCCTTCAATGTTAAAAATTTACCAAGATGAACTTTCAGTAACTGTAACTGCAGAGCAACCCCTCAGTCTTGAGAAGTCCAGCGCAGTTTTTTGACACAGCTCCCGACTTCCATCTCCTGATGGAAACCTTTCCTCATATGAGAGATGCTTCAGTCCATTAACCATATATTAATTAGCCTGTTTTTAGACTCTTTCCAGTATGGCCGTATCTCGCTTGGGCTGTAGAGCCCAAAACTAGTCTCATCACTCTAGTTGTGGCCTCATCAGTGCTGAATAGAGGGGGAGAAGAATCACTTCCCTCAACTCACTGGTAATGCTTTGCCTAATGCAGCCCAGGATACCATTAACTTTCACAGGAGAGTCACATTGCTGACTCATGTTCAACTTGGTGTTCACCAGGACCCCCAGGTCCCTTTTTTGCAGAGCTGCTTTCCAGCTGGGTGACTGCCAGCATAAATTGGTGCCTGAGGTTGTTTCACCCAGATTGCAGGACTTTGCACTTCTTGTTGAACTTCATAGATCTCATGTCAGCTCATTTCTCCAGCCTGCTGAGGTCCTTCTGGATGAAAGCCTGACCTTCTGGCATATCAGCTAACCCCTTCAATTTCAGATCAATTACAAACTTGCTGAGGGTACACTCTGCCCCATCATCCAGATCATTAATGAAAATGTTGAACAGATGTTGATCATTGTAAAGCACTTCTAATACCAATTTGCTCATGGACAGCATAATATTTATAATTACTAACATTTCGTTTGCTTTGACTACATGAGCCACAAAAGTTTTTGATAGCCTTTTTTTTTTTAACTTAGTTAATACACCCTCCTGAAAATTAGTAGCACACACAATATCATAAAATATGTTGCTCTGGGGAAATGCAAGTGATGACCCTCATCTAACTTCCTAAACTAATATTTATTTAAGCAATGTCTTGAAATCTGAACATAGAAGAGAATGGAAAAACAGTCCTTGACTAAAAATAAACCCTATATCCCTCACTGTATTCATGTACATTTAATTTTAGTCTGTAAGTAAACAGAAGTTGACAAATTTTTTAAGAAATACCATCCACTTTATGGACAGAAAACACACGTATGTTACTTGATGTTCGGTGTTGAGCATTTTAAGAATATGTATGCAGTCACTAAATTAATCCATAACAATGCTTCCATGTGTCATCAAGTAAGTCTTCTTTGTTCTTTAGTCTAAATGTGGTCATGCTTTCATATGAGACAAGTGTGTAAACCATTCTGCTTCACCTAGAGCACCTAAAATAGTTCTCCTGCTACACAACTTCTGTTTGGTATGTGAGCTAACATTCACATCTCCAGCGTACTCTGAATGAGTTCTACATACAAATTGTGTGCCTGAAGGAGTCATGTATTTTTTTTAAGCATAGCCATTTCAGATTTCCTTCTACAGCTTTATAACTGTAGCCCAACAGTGCCATCCACTGCTTCTCCAAATAAATTCCCAAATATTTTCACATTCATACTTTTAGGGAAAATATGACACGATAATTGTGTCCTTAATGTTTTACATGGTAATTGTCAGATACAGATGAAAATGAAATGCCTTTAAAGAAAGTTCAGGAGCAAGAATTTACATTAGGTATTACTAGAAGGACTAGCAAAGCAAAATCCTAGTTCTGAGAATAATTAAAGCTAAAGTATTAGATTTAATTTTGTCTTCTTTATAATACTTCTTGGCCCTGCCCCATCACAGATATATTCTCATTAAAAATATCTGATATTACGGTAGCACTTATAACCCACTGTAAGATAATGAAAGACACTTTCAAAGTGTAAACTGTTATAGGATTTGCAAAGGTGGAGTACTGAATACTGTTGTGTTGAATTGTATTGAACATTCACTGTCTCATCTTCTGCTGTCTGTCTAGGTGATGGAAATGAGTTGCAATTGCATCTCAACAGTCCTTTGTAGTCTTTTATTATGCTGTTATATGCTATTTCTAGCACTGGACTTTTCATAGCATCTTTATACTAAGTTTTAAGTATAGATTCATGAATTACTATTTTTTTTTTCAAATCTTGAATGTCAGAATCTCTGTCTTGACTATAACTCAAGCTTTTATCAAAGACAAATAGGAAACTTTTTGTTTTTTCCCTCAAAACCTCTGTGTTGGATTTCGAATGCCTTTCTTCTGAATTTTTCAGGTTATCTGGCATGACCTGGATTTTAGTTGCTATTACAGTCTAAGCTAATAGATTTTACTGCAGAACTTTCTGGCATTTTACCAGCAGTTAACATAACTGCTTCTTTCTTGCTTCTTCATCTGAAAGCATATGTCTCAGGAATGTTCTTGAAGTAATCAAATAGTCCTGTAAAGCCATTCCAAAGACCTAAAAATCACAAATGTTGCCAGTCTTAAAATTCTAGCTGCATTTTTCTCTCTTCCACCGTTATATTTTCTTGTGAAAATATCTGACTGTTCTGCCAAAAGAAAGTCATTTACTTACCAAAACTAGTAAACTACTATAATGTGAAATATTTTCAAATGCATATGAAGGGTGTATTTGTTCTATTAATTCAATTCTATTGCTAATTGATAGGGAAATAGAATTTACTGACCCATGTATATTCTCATGGAAACATTTTGGAAGAACGTTTTGGCAGTGAAAGTCTAATAGTACTTCAGGACATCCTTCACACCTGGGTGAATGTAGCTCTTGGGACTCAGATTTTGCTTTTCTTACCTCCTATTTTCTGTGCTTTAAGACTCCATATTAAGGAGTAATAGCACTTTAACTCTTCTTTGGCTACCAGTAAAAGCACAAAATACTCTGTTTTTACATTTTCTCCACTCCTTTGATTTCCAATGTCTTCTTGACTGCAGGACTTTGTTCTCCACTTTGTATATGTGTAAGTGGAAATGTGTATCCTTTGTTAAGGAACACCACTGAGTAAAGCAGACAAAGCTGGACAAAATGAGTCTAAAAATGCAAGGTGAAGTTCCACTTCTGCCTATACAGAAGAAAGTGTTTTCCAAAGACTTGGCTAGGATAGGCTGCCAAGCACACGGTTGGAATGGAGGGCTGTTGTTTCAGCAGTGCTGCAACCATTGCAGCCTAGAATTAGGTCGTTGTATAGACTTTAAGACTTAACTCTCCCACTCTTTCTGACAGCCAGTAGGAGGCATAACAGGCTTTCAGGCAATAGGCTCAAGTTCCTAAGAGCCTCTGGGTTACTTGCAAGGTGAAGATGGTTTAAGCTGGCTGAGGTGGAGTGCAGATGATTCCTTATCTTTCATAAAGAAAACAGAATCGATATGCATAGATTACAAAAATAAAGGAATCCATTTTTAGAGAGAATATGTATTTTAAGTTACCAAAATATTTTAATCATCTCTTTACATCACACTACATTTATCACAGAAAATGTAAATAGTAAGATTTGTACAAAAAAACCCCAAAGACTTATGTATATGTGCACTGGTTATTCCATATCTGTGCAGGCAGCTCTTCAATACCACTTATTTTATGTGTTACTCATTTTGTAGTGTTATCTTTGAAACACACACAGTAGTGCCAGTGTAGTGAAACAAACTCGGAAATTTTATGAGTTTCATCATTGTGCAAGATGCAGGCAAGGATGCAGAAGCAATGTATTAAAATCAAAATACATTTTGTGGAAAAATTCTCAAACACAGTACTAAGAGCATGACAAGAAAGACACCTTAGAATTAAGATTTCTATCAGCCATTGTATTATGCATGTTTTCAGTTATGTACCATATTTTGCTTTCCATATCATGTACACTACATCATTATATACCTTCTTATCCTTATTGTGTGCCTAAAGAGTGTATCTCCCAATGTATTTGTGTAAAGCCTTCAACATTGTCTACAGTAGATGTACTTTCCCAGATGAAAGAACCGTGCCTAATACTTGAGTGTTTCATTGGTATCTCTTTTGTTATATAGCACAAGTCATCCACCCTCACAATGAGGAACTTCTTCCTAATAGGCAATCTAAATCTGCCCTCTTTCAGTTTAAAAACATTACTCTTTGTTCTAAGACTTCATACCCTTGTCAAAAGTCCCTCTCTGGCTTTCTTGTAGGTCGCTTTAGCTCCTGGAAGGCTGCTGTAAACGTCTCTGGAGCCTTCCCCAGGCTAAGCAACCCAAACTCTCTCACCCTGCCTTCACAGGAGAGGTGCTCCAGCCCTTTGATCATTTTTGTGACCCTCTTCCAGCATGTCCTTGTCCTTATGCTGGAGGCCTCAGAGCTGGATGCAGTACTGCATTTGGGAGACTCACAAGAGTGGAGCAGAATGGGAGAATCACCTCTCTCAACTTGCTGGCCACACACCTTTTGACGCAGACCAGGATATGATTGTTTCAATGCCCTTAAAAAAGCTAATCATATAGTCTAGATAGCATCTCAAGTCCAGTCTGAATGGAAAATAGTGTTTCTAATGCTTGCAAATGTAACATAAACGTGGAAATTTTGCAAGTATCCTTGCAGTTACGTGGAAGGTTTGCACTCTCTTGCAATCTTTGTGAAGCAGAATGAAAGATATCACAGACCCCACATGGCAGCTTAATGGAACAGGAAATAAAATACTGCTCTCCTTTTTTTCTTTACTGCTGGCTGCTTCTAGGATTTCTGTGAGTTAGGTCTCTTTAATACACACACAGGCTTTCCAGCTGGGACAGTCATTACCATTCACCTATTTCAGAGACAAAATAATGAAAATCTTCTTGATTATCTCATTGAGCTGCTTTAGTAACAGAACCTCAGGATCTGCTTTATCTCAATGATATCTGTGTACCACTATTGTTTTGATTTTCATCTGCTAGACCACATTAAACAAAGGCAATTTAAAACTGAAGCTATTTTTATTTAAAAAAAAAACACAAACAAAACACAAAAAACACTGAGAAAAATTCTGTCCTAGAAGTAAGGAGAAAAGATTTGATTTTAATTTGATAGACAATTTTTATCTAGATGGATAATTTTGATAGATAATTGCCATTGCAGGTAATTGATATTTTGAAGGAGCTTATATATCTACAGCAGCCTGGCCTAAGCAGAAGTGCTGTCTGTTGCTGCTAGAGCTTAGTCCCTTAGTAGCTCTTAGTGTTAAGAACAAAAAACCAAATGTTAGGGCTGGAGTGCTGCCTCACAAATGTGTGTATCCTGTGGGTGCTGCCCTTTGTCTGGTGTTCCTATAAGCATTGATCTATGCAGAAATAGAAACAGTTCCTCCCACCAGTTACTCACACTGCTGAAGTGAAAATGATGTATGCCAGTTCTAAAGATGTGGTGATCTGTGTGAGGATGAAATGAAATTTGTACAGAAAAAAAACCCACAGTGCAGCACAGTGACCCAGCTGGAAATGCACTGTAAAAAAACACATATAATGGAGAGTAAATCTGGATGTTCTAATGGTATTATTATACTGTAAATTGTGTTATTTGCATGTAATGGGGACAATTCTTTTAAGAAACAGTTACAGGAGACATTATGTCATGTATAGCCCATTTTACCTATGTAAAGATTGCAAAAGATGTTCCTTCTGTATGTCTCAAAAGAACAGAATTTAATTGAACAGATTACCATTCCAGAAAGCAAAAATAATTTCAGACATGTTGGCCAATGGGTATCTTGACAAGCTGTTGAGGCTTTCTTCTGTAAGTAGGTAGTCTCAATAGAAATTATAATGGTTACCCAACTACTGAAATTACAATAGCTACTGTGAAATAATTTTAAACTTACTTCCTATACCTTCATTCCCTGCACTAGAGAATGAATTTTTCAGCTGTCCTTTTATGTCTCTGTATAGTGACTGTTTCCAAAGAGCTGATCTTGTTTGGATCTGATAGCGAAAGCTTATGTGGTGAGGGGCAAAATTGCCTTCTGGCAAAGACATAATTACCCGTGCTCTGGCCATAGGAAGGGAGAGTTCAAAAATTAGAAGACAAACCACAATACTACTGATCTCTCTTTCTCTTTAAAAATATTGGGGTTTGAGTGAATCTCATGGTTTGGAGATTCTAATTTTTAACTTTTAGGTAAGAGTTAGAAGGGTTGGTGTAGAATACTCCTATATGAGAGGTAAGATCATGTTTTTTGCATGCCACTGCATTACCACAGGGCTGCTAGCGTATACCAAATGTTTGTGTTTCCAAAGAGCATTTCATTTCTTCCCAAGACTTGATTGTTATTACCTTTTTCAATTAGAATATTTTGCAAGCAGGAAGCAAAACTGAGGCTAGCATATGTGGGCACAATTGCTCAGAATGTGATGTGCCTCTTTAGAAGTCCAACAACTTTGATGCTGCCTTTAGGCTCTACAAGCAGATAGAGGCAGAACATGGAGAAGTGTGCTTGAGTTAGATATTTAGAACTCAGATGCTCTTTCAAAAGCATAGAATGCCTCGTTTAGCAGACCTATTTCATTATCATGTCATACATATTTAAATTCAATCACCTTTTGCTTCTTACCTTATTAATTACATTTCTCTATTGAATTAGTTTGATTATCCTCTTCAGTGGCCTGTCTTAAGAAACCTTTGCTTACATGTGAATATTTTGAACTAAGAATAAATGAAATTCCTTTTCCCTGTCAAAACTAAATTGTGAAAATGCATTGCATGGCTTTGAAAATCAGTACACTCTATTAGCAGACCTGTCAATATAAAAAGTGCATTCCATTTCCACCTCTTGCTCTGATAACCTTTTCTGTGTTACTCAGAGGCAGTTCACATAATCAGAGTATATTGTCAGCTTACTGGAGTTGGGGAAGCATGAAATGAAAATCGCGTTAATATTGATCCAATTCTCTTACTTGCAAGTGTCCTTGATGTCCTTTCCACTGAGCAATAACTGCTGGTGGGATGTAGTTATTTTCCTCTCAGTTGTTACTGTATTTCTGTAAAATGGTTGGAGACACAGTTAGGAAAATTTTATTGCTCTTAATTATTTTTCCTGTGTATCATCTTTACCTGTTTAAGTGATCCACAGCGTATCAGAGAATTTGGTTTCCTTCTGCAATTTGTCAAGCTGAGGTATACAACAAGAGGCTGCATTTCAAACTGACAGGGATTTGTAAAGGTCATCAGTCATGAAATATGACTCCTTTCTTGTGTGTACAAGTTACAGTGGCAAACTACATCTTAATCCGAATATAAACACTTGACTGATTTAAGTTCCCATTAGAAGGACTTCTTCTGGTTCCAGTCAGAATGAAGACTGCCCTTCAGGAGCCCGAAATGCCTTATGACGTTTTCTGGGCTGGGCGTATCCAGCTCTGTTGACTGCTGACTGTTTATGGTCAATGCTGAACGAGTGCAGGATCCTTTCTCACATGCTCAGAGCACCTGAAATCTCAAGTAAATGTAATAATAATATTGATGACTTCTAAAAATTTATTTTGCAACTGATCTTGAATCTCAATTTTCCTACCTTAATCTATATTTCTAGGTAGGACCTGTTATATTAATATACATCACTTTGACTTTAGCTGCAAGTATCTACTGTTTAAAAAACCCTCAACCTCATTTGAGAAACGTGTTCATTTTGGCCTTTCCTATGTTCTCAGTCTCCTCATTCTCATCCTTTGTGTCAATCTCATTTTTACAACACAAAACATCTGAGAATTTTCAAGAGAAAAACATATACAACAGTATTTATTTACAAATTACCCACATGATGATAATTTGAGCATACAGTTATAAAAACTGGAGAAAATGTATGGAATGTCTATGAATAAATTTTCAGGTATTTATCTATTATAGAAAACAAAACTGTTATTTGATTTTACTTTTGGGGAAAGTAATTTCCAATACAAATGTATGCAATTTTTAATTTCTACACAATTTTCATAGTTCTTCTCTCTCATTTTTTCAAATAGCCTTAGTAATGAAAATATTATTTAGATTCCTCTGGCTTTTATTAAATCTATGAAAACCAGCCTTCCTTTAATAACAGTCACTTCTCTGATTCTCTGGGGAAACTAAATTATATGCCAATCAAAGCTGCCAGTTCCAGAAACACATTGCAGTTTAAATAACAACTCTAGCAGACACAGGTGGGGACAGTTCATCATGATATGCCAGCACCAGTCTGCTACTCAAAGCCAGAAGGCCAGTCTCTTGAGCAGACTCATGGATACCTGATGCACGTTTCCCATGGAGTGAGCGCAGTCCTAGGAGGATCAGCTCTGTTGCTATGCGGAAAGATATTAGTCTGGGGTGGAGTGGTCACGATCTGATGATTTAATCTGACTAGGTTTTGTAGAGGTCAGTTTACAGACTCCAAAGCAGCTGCTCTCTATAACTGTGACCGCTGTGAGGATCTCAGTGCCTAATCAAGTTAGTAAAGATTAGCAATGAAAGCAGGGGGTTAAACTGTTACATAAAGCAGGAAGATTACCTAGCAAAACTTTTTCTAAGTATTTGCAACTAAATAACACTGAATCATGGAAAATGATAGACAACAGTATTGCATTTTAATTCTGTGCACACATGGTTCTTCTGGTAAAAGTTAGCGTGTACAATAAACAAAAGAATCTCTCCTAAGAAAACACTTCTTTCTTTTAAACTCTGATGATAAACTTTGTTTTACCTGCAATATAATTTCATGGCTTACATCGTGACCTATCAGGTAGCTGCTCATGAGGAATAAAATGCTTAAAACTACCTTACATGATTCAAGTTCAGCAACAAAAGCAGCATTTGATGCAGTGGTACATACCAGTGATCCATAAGGAGGAAAAAGCAGCTTTACCTTTAAAAGATTCTGAAGAGAGCTAAGCTTCACAAAAACTGTACTTTAGCTGCTATAAAAGAGAGTTTTTAATTAAATGCAGCATTTTACTGTAAAGAGAACAGACTTTACTTATGTCAAAATGCTCCTTTAGAAACCACATAAAACTGTAAAAGACAATATATGAAAAAGGTTTCTTATAGAAAAGAAGAACACCATCCCATGAAGCAGATTTCCAGATGTTTGGAAACATTAGAATTTCCTGTCAGTATATTTAGGTAACATTAAAATGAGGTTAACTTTCCATTCTGCCATCTCTTTTCAAAGATCAAAGAGCGCTCACTGCATAAATTGCCTTATCAGTAATTCGTTGAAGTAAACTATGGAAACAACTTTATAAGAAGCAGTAGTCTTCTTTTGTTCATTACAGTATTACCAAGCAATCTTTTAAAATTAACCATATTTTCAGCCTCATTTTATACTAAATGCAGAGAGAAAACCTTTTAAACATTATATTTCAGTACTTAATAAATGGATGGAACTGGAAACTCCCTTCTCACGTTCAGCTAAATTGTAGTAATTAGTGAAATGTCTAACAAAATAAGCATACATAAACATAAATGTAATCAACAATATGTGGTGTTTGTACTGGTACTTTTAAAATTTTGGTTAAGAGACAGTTTTTGTGGGTCTGGACACTTACAGTTTCTTTGAAATTTAGATTGCACGTCTAGAACCTGTTGCGACCTATAGAACATAAGAAGGAATTTATCAATGCAATTGAAAGTAGAGAAGCAAAAATTCAGATGTTGCAGTAACAGTACTCCCCCAGTTGTTTAAATATTGCCTATGTTAAATGCATCCAGAGGTTGTAGTTGCAAAATAACATGAGTTTCTCCTGTTCTTGGGGAAACTAATAGGTTGAAGGGGAAGGGTGGTGTGGGTATTTTTTCTCTGTTTAATAATTTCTGTCTAAGGAAGAGTAATGCTACTGGAAGAGAGATTAGTAAATTCTTTGTAATACTGTGCAAGTTTTACTGTGCAGCTCATATAACCTTTAAAATATATAAAATACACACCTTTTCATGGAAGACAGGGTTTTGTAGAGGAATGGTGTTGGTTTCTTAAACTTCTTTTAAAGATGAGCTCTTTTCAGTTATCTTGAAGCTACTGTAGGAAGACAGTTTTTCACATGCACATTTAAAAAAATTATCAAGATGATAAGAGATATGAAAATAGATGTTCAATGTTTTTTTAATAGCTTATCTAGTCATACATATTAGACGTACATGTCTTCTTGAAATATCTTTAAGACAGAGCCTTCAAATTTAAATAAATTAAGGCTCCAACTTCAGCTGAGCTCCAGAGCGAGCTGAGTGACATCTTTCCTTTAACTTCTTTGAAAATGTAGTTTTAAGAAATACTTAGCTGCTCTTTTCCAGGCTTGTTTCCCAATCTCAGTCTAGAAAAATATGCCTTAAGAGGAAATTTGATAAGGACAGTAACTGATAGCATCTGCCAGTTCTAGTTCTGTGCATCCCAATATCAAAATGTTGCTTTCTGAAATTATATCTAGTTTAATTTAAATGTTTTTCTTACTGTAATAGATGTGAAACGTTTTTTTAATTAAACTTAGGAACTGATATTAATACATTTCATTGCTTTTTTTTTTTAAATACAAACTCCTTGTGTCCTAAAAAGAGTTGTAATTTAAATATCTGGAAACGGATTTCATTTCCCAGTAATTTTACTGGGGCTTTGGAAAACTAATTTGAGATTTTATTATTTTCAAATATGCTGGAGTATCAAGTATTCATTTTTATATCTCCTCTTTTTTATATCATTAACAATACTAGACACTGGTTTATGTCATATAATTTTTTATTCAGTTTGTTGTCAGGCTTTAAAGAGACAAGTTTTCTTTTTACTCTTATTCGGAGAAGTTCTTTTATTTTAAAACTTTTTTGAAGTCATCTTGAAATACAAAAATATCACATCTGTGACAGATCTATTTTGGACATATTTCACATTTCAGGATCCAAGGAGATCTGGTGGTCTGTGGTATTCGCTTGTTAATTTCTTGATGAATGTGTAGAAAGGCCACGAAGTGCACTCAGTACAGCACGTCTTCTGAAGATAGATGATCTCAAATAAATTCTATTCCCAATCAGTTTTTGATTTGTTAGGTGTTAAACCATTTCTTTGTAAGGACAGTGTTTACAAGCCTTGTAATGAGACAGCCCTGTGAGACCTTACTCTTCTTGCTGTAATTTTGATAAATGGAACTCTAATTCATAAAGGATATAGTGATTGAAGGGCAGCTCTAGGTCTCATACACTTTCATTTAGATAAATGTTTGGTACAGTACAGGAAAACTGAGGTGCACTCAACAAAGTGATAAATTTAAACAACAGACACAACAGAGCTTTTTTCCATTGAGACAAAGAAGTGCCATTTACTATATTTCTTTTAGAAAAATGTACATTTAATATTATAAACCAGAATGGCTTTTAGAAACATCTGTCTTGTTGTTAAGCTCCAAAATTGCCAAACTAATTTTATGCCTTAAACGTTTCTTACATTGGCATCTGGCAATATTTCTGTTGTCTGGTAACTGGAACCCTCACCACAGGGGATTTAAAATACTCAAAATTTCAAGTTCTTCTGATGCATTTTAAGTGTTAGTAACAATTTGAGTCTTCAAACTTTTTTCTTGGATTTTTTAAAATATTTTTTCATCCATAAATTATTTTAAAGGATTCTCACTAATCTAATCAACTACTATATACATGTTTGACTCTATGATTACTCCAGATTAGTACTTTTGAAGTGAATAATTTGAAGTTTATCACATTTTACAAAGCTTGGAAACTTTTGTAAGAGTCACTAGAGCTACCAGAAAGGAATGGAACAATATTTTCATGTTTCTTCCCTCCACTATGTTAGTTCGTCTCAGGTCTGGTGTCCTTTAGTGTCAAATGCTTCACAGCAGGACATATGATATTTGTGTCATATGATGCTAAACTCTGTAAAAATATCTTAATCTAGCGATTAAATACGCTTGCATTTCTTGCTGCTTTTTGTGAATTAGGAAAAAAACCAACTCACAAATCAAACAAAAAAACCCAAATTCCTGGACATAATAGTGAAAACTTCTGTTAGTTACTTGATTCAGTTTTAAATTGGTTGAATCATTACAATTAGTTATACTGAGTAAGTAACCTATTCAAGTGAGATAATGATCACAGCCTAATAATGGAACACAGCGAAACACTGTGTATTATCAGTATATATAAGCACAGTGTATATCATAGAGTCATAGAATGGTAGGGGTTGGAAGGGACCTTTAGAGATCATCTAGTCCAACCCCCCTGCAGAAGCAGGTCCACCTAGATCAGGTCACATAGGAACATGTCCAGGTGGGTCTTGAAGACCTCCAAGGAAGGAGACTCCACAACCCCTCTGGGCAGCCTGTGCCAGGGCTCCCTCACCTGAACAGTGAAATAGTTTTTTCTTATATTTAAATGGAACTTTTTGTGTTCCAGCTTCATCCCATTACCCCTTGTCCTGTTGCTAGCTACTATAGAAAAAAAGGATGTCCCAACCTCCTGACACCCACCCTTTAGATATTTATAATGTTAATAAGATCTCCCCTCAGTCTCCTCTTCTCCAGACTAAGCAGCCCCAGTTCCTGCAGCCTTTCCTCATATGAAAGATGTTCCATTCCCTTGATCATCTTGCTGGCCCTGCACTGGACTCTCTCCAGCACTTCCCTGTCCCTCTTGAGCTGAGGAGCCCAGAACTGGACACAGGTCTCCAGATGAGGCCTCATCAGGGCAGAGTAGAGGGAGAACCTCCCTTGACCTGCTGGCCACACTCTTCTTGATGCATCCCAGGATGCCATTGGCCTTCTTGGTAACAAGGGCACATTGCTGGCTCATATTTAGTTTATTATCAATCAGGACTCCCAGGTCTCTCTCTGCAGAGCTGATCTTCAGCAGTTCGACCCTCAGCCTGTAGTGGTGCGTGAGGTTGGTCCTTCCCAGATGCAGGACTCTGCACTTGTCCTTGTTGAACCTCATGAGGTTTCTCTCTGCCCAACTCTCAAGCAGGTTGAGATCCCACTGAATGGCAGCACAGCCTTCTGGGGAATCAGCCAGTGCTCCCAGTTTGGTGTCATCAGCCAACTTGCTGAGGCTACACTCTGTCCCCTCATCCAAGTCATTGATGAAAATCTTGAACAAGACTTGCCCCAAAACCGATCCCTGTGGAACTCCACTGGCCACAGGCCTCCAACTCAACTCTGTGCTGTTGATCACCACCCTCTGGGCTCTGTCATTCAGCCAGCTCTCGATCCACCTCACTGATCGGCATCAATATTGTGTTAATCACTATCAGTATCAGTATGGTCCTAATGGAGAGAGCAACAAACAGGAAGACTAGAGATGCTGTCCTTAATTTCAGGCGTGGTGAAAAAAAGATGATTTGCTTACTCATTTGTCTTTACCTACTCTGTAGTTTCTGAAGCAGAAATTGGGATAATGGCAGGAATAAACAAAAAATTAATATTAGGCAATGTAAAACATGAGGTAGTCTCAGTCTGAGGTGGAGTCCAGTATCAAGTAGCATCCAAACAGTGATCTTCAGACAGAGCAAATGCATGGAAAAATATGCTTCCAGCATTTTTATTTCTATGGTGTGACTCTCCCGTGCACAAACTAATTAAAAGACTCGTGTAAGATTAGGATATAAAATCATAACACCTCCACTGTACTAACAAAACTGCCTAACACTTCAGTTCCATTTCATTCATTCATCTTTACTATCTGCTTGCTTTATTCATCTTGGTTGTCTTATATGAGTTCGTGAGTCTGACTGGACTTTATTTCATCATTTTACATCTGCCATAATAGTGTTTATCATGTTTAAGTTCAGGCATCGTGGAAGATAAACAAAATTCACATATGTCTGGTTTTGCTCAGATTTCACCCATCATTCTCTATCTTTGTAGGAAGCAAATTTCCAAACTGGGATGAAGCTGGAACACAAAAAGTTCCACTTTAATATAAGAAAAAACTATTTCACTGTGAGGGTGATGGAGCCCTGGCACAGGCTGCCCAGAGTTGTGGAGTCTCCTTCTTTGGAGGTCTTCAAGACCCGCCTGGACATGTTCCTATGCGACCTGATCTAGGTGAACCTGCTTCTGCAGGGGGTTTGGACTAGATGATCTCTAAAGGTCCCTTCCAACCCCTACCATTCTATGATTCTATAATTTGGGTTTTATTTCTTGGTTGGTAGAACTGAAGATGCCCAGACCATGTATAGTCTAAGGCGAAGATGCAGTATTTTCTGTTTAGGAAGAAAAACCAGAAATCTTTCTTGTCTGAGGCTGCTATAAGTTTGTAGTACTGAAAATAAAACTAATGACCTGTCTCAAACTAAGAAAGAAACACCATGTGAGTATCACAACAGTAACATGAAAGGTATTTATGATGTGAAAGCTATTTATGATCCTATCATTTGACCACACTGTGATTAATTTTTTACATCATGCGAATACACTCTGGCAAGCATTAGTAGAACTTTCCCAAAACATTTATCTCCTGCCATAAGGAACCATCAATCTGAATAGAAAAGGTCAGTTGTAGGCAAGAAGAAAGGGTAACACTTAAGTGTGAAATCTTTTGATGTAATTGGCCCATGTCCATACACTTATATCTTTTTTGTGCTCCTTAAAAACATACACACAAATGCACACCAAAGTTCCCTCACTGTGCTTGTCTCTGCATAGCCTACCTTGTTGTTACATATATTGGGAGATAATCCATCTCCTACTTCATTATCCTGTCCTTCTAAGACAAAAATCATGACAGATTTTGAATTCCTGAAAGCAGCTCCTTCAAAAGGTAGTTTTAGATCTCAGAGATCAGTAAGAGTCAGGACACCAGGAACCCAAGAGAAACTCCTGAATTTCTTGCAGCTGGAAAAATGATAAACAACATTGAACATAAACTAAATAGCAATTTTTAAAAGCAGAAGAATCTTTGGGAAACAGCTTGTGTTTTATTCAAGATATAGTTTGAAAGAAAGAATAAGTCTGCGTACTGTGTAAGCCTTGATAAGTTGCAGAAAATGTTCCTTCCCTTATTTGATAAAGATGATGTATACTGTATTTTTTCACTACTTGACTGTGATAGTTTTATATTTAAAATACTATTCATCTGAATTCGCAACATTTGTAACTTTTTAAGGCACCGAAGAGGATGTAGTGAAGTCAAAGAAAACTTTCCGAAGTCAAGCTGTGGTAAATCAAAATGCAGAAACAGAGCTTATGCTGGAAGGAGATGATGATGCTGTTAGCCTACTCCAAGAGAAAGAGATTGACAACCTTGCAGGTAATTATGCTTTTCATTACAACTAAGATATCAGCCAAAAGGGTCTTTTCAAGTCATTAGTTCTTAATATTTGTGGTTAATGTCTTAATAATATTGACAGCTAAGCATACAAGTTATGGTATGAACAGATTCTTTGTGTTCTAGATGTCTAGTCTAGGATGTCTTGCTTCTATGAACTAAGGGAACTGATAACAAATCATCTGGCCATTACACAGTCTTTCAGCAGAGATGCAACAAATAGCAATGCCTCAAATGCCCTTATTACTGCCTGTGACTCGTTGAAAATTCTGTAAAATCACTATGGAACCTCTCTCTTTTTTTGGTTAAAATGGAAATGTGGACTAATTCCACAAGTCGGGATTTTATGGATCAGAGTCTGGTTGCACACGTTCATGACCTGATCACAAGTGTCACACAGCTTGTAGAGAGAAACCTGTGCTCCTGCTGGCAATCACTTCTCTCAGTGATGGAGTTAAGGAGGATCTGCAGTGTTTCAACCCATCTGTCACAGCAAGGGAAAAAGTTGTCTGTTGTAAGCAAGGACTAAGAAGGAATGAAACTGTAACCAAGCTATGAACTTTGTTAGTTTAGCATATGAGCTGGGAATAAATCCCCTGTAAATATGTACATGACAGAGCCCTTCTGGTCCTTTGTCCCTGGATGAAGATGTGCAGTGAGCTCTCAGTTTTATCTTTCTTCTCTCAGATTCTGTTACAACTCTGTCTGGAGACAATACTACCATTCCTGGGAAAGTAATCTGGAAAGAAAGATATATTGAAAGTTAAAAATGCACTCTTCTCTCAAATGAGATAAAAATGTGAGAACTGTGAAAGGCAGAATGATGTTTTTTTAACATTACTTAGGAATACTTTTATTAAACTACTCCACTTAGGGGAAATTTTTTGATGTTTCAGGATTTTTTTCTGCATAATTAAATTTCTGAAATAGTTATCTTCGCTCCTGCACTTTCTTCTGATGTCATAGTGGAAATCTGTAGCAAATATAAGGTCATAATGGTTGGTTTATTTTTATAAAAAGGCAAAACAAAAAATAAATTGTCGCATAAAAAAAGGCAAAAGATGCCAACATGGAAGTTAGTCTCATACTTTGAAACTAGAGCAGAGCAGGGTGGGAAAGTAAATGCATTTATTTGGGAGCAACCTTTAATATATGATTAGCACAGTTACTATGTCAATCTGCTTGCTTTCTCAATCTGCAGCTAGCCATTGCTGAGACACTGTTGTCTTAAGTCAATAAAATAGTGCGTCAAGCAGGACCATTAGTGGGACAATTTGATCAATGTCCTTGTCTCCTTTAGAAGGAAAACTCGATACTGCTTTGGCTAAGTTCTTGTATCTAAAAACAATGCTTAAAACTAAATATACATACAGTTGCTATAGCTTAGAGACTGCAGTATGCATTTACATTGAAATATTGATTAGAACTGCCAAGTAGACATGAAAATTTCTTTCCCAGTCTGGAAAATCTGAGAGTCAACTATCAAGTTCTTATATATGCCATTTTGTTCAAATACACTGATGCAACACAATTGTTACAGCTACAACTCTCTGCAAAAAAAACATGCAGAGGGACGCATTTCAATGTGTTCTTAATAGTAAGTTTGTAATGTGTCCTTTTACTAGCGATCACTATGTATACGACATCCCCTGCTCTTTCAGAACACGGCACAGTAATTCTAGTCCTTTGCTTTTAGGGTTTGTAGAAATGGGAAAATGCTGTCAGTATGAGAAAAACAGAAATTCCACAAATTGAAACAAATTAACTTTTGAAATATTAACAGGACTTCTGTCCTGACACTGAAAGAAATTAGCCTTTGTGTTCCCTGTCAAGACTAACAAGGCAAGCAAGGCACCTCCAAGGTGGTGTGGTAATGGTGCTATGTGTGTACCAAATACTATGAACTTCTGAAAGGGAACCCACATTCCACTATTAGATTTAACTGTTCTTGCTCATCTTTGAGACTTAACGGTCACAGAGAATATTGTATATGTCTTCTGTGAATTTCACCAATCTGTGAAAAAAGAAAATCCCTCCATACCCTGTGTTTCACTGCATATAATGATGTTCCTGTTGTGTGCAGTTTTCAGAATGTACAATGAGACTCTAAAACTGGAGTCCAATAACTGAAATCAAGAAAAGCAGTAGGCAAGGAAGGAGAGGTTTATGCCTAAGAAGATTAGAACAACCTTTGACAGCTCTGAAGAGCAGATCCCGAGAAAACCACACTGTCCATTCTCATCTAATTCTAAAGAGTGATGTAAATTCAGTTTATGGGATCTGAAAATCTTCGATATATTTCAAGTTCTGGTATATCACAGCATCATTTCTATCTAGTTACTATTCAGAGTGGAATGACATGTAGGAATTTCTGATATGCCTACAGTTTAACTTTAAATCTTAAATCAATTTAAACCTAGTTTACAATGACTTGAATTGTCTCAGTAAGGGATAAGAATTAAACAAAATCGTTATAAACCAGGTTAAAATTGATTTAAGATTGTCCACATTTAACTCAAGCAATTTAACGTTGTTTATTCCATGAAACTAAGGCACCTTTTAACAAGACAAGGCCTTGGGTTTTAGAAAACTTTTAACTAAGAGAGTATAAATATTTCAATATTTTGATTTGTGGAGTTAAAACTGAAAAAAAAGGAAAGTTTGAAACAGATTGAGACTGTTCGTACAAAGTTATCTCTGCATACCTTTTGTTCCAGAGACTCTTTATAGTTTTTCATCAGCCATGTGGCACAAATCAATGTAAAGTTCACTTTGATAAATTACATATGGGATGGAGATTTTTTAAATAATGATAGTTTGAAAAATTTTATTATATAGTCTTAGTATTCCATATGTTGCAATGGCAGTTCGTCAGATTTCATTATATTAAGTAGCATTTTAATAAAATATAAAAATCAGATTCCATGTTACTGTGGTCTTAGAATTATGACTTGTAAGTTTGCATCAGGATTTTAACTAAAGCAGGATTTTAACTCTCTTACAGTATGAGTTATCAAGATATGTTATTCTCGTTTTAGCATTTTTGTATTAAAATATTTTACATTTTTCTGTTTCAGTTTTAGCTCCTTTTCTTCCCAGACTGTTCACTTCAAGAGGCAAGTCACATCTCTATTAGAACTAATGATTGAAGTAGCCCAGTCAATTTTAACAGTTTTCTAATATATTGTAAATTTGTGGGTAATACAATCAAATCTACTGTAGTTAGTTGGTATTACTAACTCTTCTCCTTTTCTTTTCCTTTTCTATATTCTAACACTGAAATAGGGCTCTTAAATACTTACCTTTTCTCTTAGGAGACTGAGAATGCAAATTTGCTAACAGTTTGTCTTCTGCTTAGTAGGTGTTTTTTTTCAAAACGAAAAATATGTGGATATATTCTAATATCATAAACTGGATTTCTCAAAGGAAAGTATGTTTTAATAGATGGCTGATATTCTTTCTCAAACTTTTTGTTTAAAGCACTTATCTTGCACTAAAATAAGTCCGAAAAAAATCCCCAAAACCGACAGAAACAAATGTTGAACCACTGAGATTTTATGAATTTTACATTTTTTAAATACATTTTATTCTCTTTGTTTGAAGTTGCAGTTGACTTGCTGAGAATTGTTTGTGTGCATTAGAGAGCAGAATTTAGTGACATTGGTGACACTTTTGAAAGATACATGTTCTGTGACAAGAGCATATTTCATCTATTTTGTCGTATGGCTAATGGCAACAGTAAATAGGCCCCAGACAACTAAAGTATCCCGACAAAACAGTTCACTACTCTCCAAAGAGTAGTTTCTAGAAAGAAAAAAAGGAAATAAAATAGGAGGATATGAGACTTTGGGTTATTTTAGGAAGACAAAAGATTTTGGCAGGCATCTGTCTGGTTACTTGCATGGGCTCAATCAACTCAGAATCTGGCTTCCTCATAAACCATGGTGAATTACAGCCTCACAACAGTCTTGCAAAAATAAATACATATTATTTGCTCCACTATGTTGAGGAGATTGAGCAACTCATCCAAATAAACACAAATAAACTCACTAACTGCCTTTAACACATCTTAGTCTTAAGGTATCTTCACCTTCACTACAGAATCTTCCCTTCTGCTTGGATATCTATCTGTAGGTGGAAGGAAACCTCCCCCAACAATGTGCCAGGAAGGTGTGAGTGAGACACAGCATCCCAGCACTGCCCTGACTTTTAGAAACTTTGAACTTCAGTGTAGAAATATTTCTAGAAAGCAGCATTACTGCTCTTAAACAGGAGCTGATCTTCCATTCAAGTCCATAGTGGCTTGAGGACTAAATGTGATAAGCCCTCTATCCAGATTTCTTGGTAGTGTGCTGTGTGTGTTGACTTACTGCCCTGTACTAGCAAACACACTAGGTCATGAGGATTTGACAGCTTGTATTATTATTAATGAGATATAAGACCTTTCACTTCCAGGTCATCCGTTTGAAGTCCAGACAAGACTGGTGGTAACCAAACATTATCAACATCTGTTTTGTGGCCTATGCAAAATAAGCCTTTTGTCTCATTTCAGATAAACTAACAGAAAAAAATACTTGACATTGTAATTAGAGGAAATTGGAATAGTGCCAAAAGTTCTACTGCACAGAGTTAGTTAAAATTGTATGGCAGTACTTAAAAAAAAAGGAAATCATTTCCTTAGGGAAATTTTCTATTCCAAGTTTTAACAAAGAACTCATTTACATTTCTGAAATTATTTTGAAGCCTTGTACAGGGCTGTATGCAGTAATAAAAACACTAACATGTCAAGGAACTACATCTGAAGGCACAAAAAGCTCCCAAAATAGAAATTATATTTAGATTTGGAAAATCTAAATACAATTGACTCATCTTTATATATGCACTATGTATTTGATAATTATACATATACATATTTGGTTAAAGTAACATTTCTTATGGCTTAAAATGAGTTAAAGTTATGTAGGATCATTTTGATTGGTTTTGTTCATGCAGTTAGACAAACAGTAGATTTCCTTAATTAAAGGATAATAACCTGCGCCTCAACTGAGAAGGCAATTTTTCAAATCTCTCTCAGCTGCTAGAGTGCAAAGCATGCAGTGGTCCCAAGAGTGCCCTCCCTGATGTGTCCTCTCCTGCAAGGCTGGGAGAGCTCTAACACCCATCATGTGGTCTCCTTCTACTACCGCAGTTGCCATCTGTGCATCAATGGCTCTGATGGTCTGTGAGGGTCCTGAGGGGCAGAAAGTCACAACCACAAGTGAAGTCCAGGAAGGACTGTAAAAAGTATGCTTCCTAATAATTCTGTCTTAGCTTCCAACAGCTCAAACCTCTGAAACTTCCAGTCAGGCATAGTAGTTACTCTCTTTCTCTTTTTTTCCCCTATTTTCTCACCTCTCTCTTTTACTCATTTTTTTTTTCCTCACTCTCTTTTTCTCTCTGTCTGGAGGTGTCTAAGGCACCTTAGGCTTTTCCATGCTTTATGTTTTGTTCTTTAAGAATGTATATATGTATATGTGCACACACAAATACATCAGTTAAATTTTAAAAAACAAAGTTTTGTAAGAAAACACACCAAAACAAGTCATAAATTATATTTCTCCCAGTTTTTCAAGTTTCTCAATGGAAACTATTCACTGAAATCTGCTTGCGCTAATGAGTATTTTTCTTCCCTCAAACTCATTTTTTCTTGCAAATTAGCATTCAAGATAGGAATATAACTGGGAGAGGGGTTACTTCTTTGAGGAAAGGGCAGAAACGTAGAAGAAAAGGGATTCTTTTTCTCTTTTATGATAGACATGTAACCACACAAGCCTTGTACTTCCAAACAGGGAAAATTTAATTCAGCCATATTTCCATAGTTTCTGCTTATTATATATTCGGATTTTGATGATCAAATCTAAATATAAAAATGAAAAACATATTTGTATGTGTTTAATATAGAGTATAGATTCAGGCATAAACTGAAAAGAAGAATACTTTTTTATATGTAGTTGGCTTTCACACTGAAAACAAACAAAAACCCCCACGTTTAACATACTATTTTTAGACATCTCAGTGTTTATTCTAATCATTTTTTCCACATTACTATCCAAAATAGCTTAATATTGTATAAGGTGGTTGTCAATCACATATAATAGTGCTCCTAAGCACAGCTTTGAAGAGCTCTCTCTCTTTGTAGCTTTTACACCCCACGCATCTTCAACATTTTTAAAATGGCAGCCAAATTTACTGCTTTCCAAGCTTTAAAATTAAGTCAATTCAAACTTTGTTGGTTTGTATTTACAGAAGCTTCTGAGAATGCTTACTGTCCACTCATACCAGTCTACTTAAATTTCTTTATTTTTACCAAAAACTTGCAAAAGTATCTTTATTTGAGATTTCTCAGGCTGCAAAATTAGACAAAAGTGGAGCCTACAACTGCACACTTGCCTACTGCATAGGTCTGTAGCTTCTCCTTTGTCCCAGGGTACCACCCCGTGGATGGAACTGATTAGCTTACCAAAGGTCAAGCTGATGAGCCACTTGATACATAGGAGAGATTGTAGAAAAACAGGCCTAGAAGTAAGGAGCTACATGGCACCATTCTGTAGCTTATTTCATCTTCACCATGCAATTGGTTCCCATAGAAAAATGCCTGTAATCTTCATAGGAAGGTATAGAGACAGATCTATGTATATGGTGGGAATGTATCCAGAACTGTATTAACAATACCTGATTTAAACTAAGCATTTTCATGGACCTTTTGATATGGATAGGGATTTTGCTTTTTTTTTTTTTTTTTTCTTTCCACTGGTTGGGCTCCTCAGCTCAAGAGGGACAGAGAACTTCTGGAGAGAGTCCAGTGCAGGGCCACAAAGATGATCAGGGGAATGGAACATCTTTCATATGAGGAAAGGCTGTGGGAACTGGGGCTGTTTAGTCTGGAGGAGACTGAGGGGAGATCTTATTAATATTTACAAATATCTAAATGGTGGGTGTCATGAGGTTGGGACATCCCTTTTTTCTACAGTAGATAGTAACAGGACAAGGGGTAATGGGATGAAGCTGGAACACAAAAAGTTCCATTTAAACATAAGAAAAAACTATTTCACTGTGAGAGTGAGGGAGCCCTGGCACAGGCTGCCCAGAGGGCTTGTGGAGTCTCCTTCCTTGGAGGTCTTCAAGACCCACCTGGACACCTTCCTATGTGACCTGATCTAGGTGGACCTGCGTCTGCAAGGGGAATTGGACTAGATGATCTCTAAAGGTGCCTTCCAACCCCTACTATTCTATGATTCTATGAAGTTAAAAAATCAATCAAGAAGACAATTTGGTTCGTCTTGGTTTCATTAGCCAGAAATCGTACAAGAGGTAAGCCTCATCCAGCACATTTGTACAATCCTCCCTGGTAGCCTGTTACATGAGTGCTTTTAGTTTGACCTTCTTTAAGAAACAAGATTTATGTGAACATCCTCTATCAACCCCTGTCTTTGTAACTTCCGAATGTGGAAGCCATTTTGAACAAACTTTAACACAGAAGATTTCAGAAGCAATACAGTTCCTGCAATGAAATCAGGTTGTTAAGGGGAAAAAAGTCTACGTAACAGAGGCTGCTGCATCAGTTCTCCTTTTATTAGGTACCAAAGAATCTTTATGGGAGAGTCTTCAGAAGTTCCCAAAGGGTGGGAAAGTAAAACATGGAATCAAACAGTAAATACAGTTACACTAGAAAATGTTCTCTGTTGATTCTGGTGGTGTTTAGAGATACTCATATTTTCAGAAAGTTTAAATTAGGACTATTGCATCTGAGATGGTTCTTCCAAATATATCTAGGAGGTTACATGCTGATTCAACAACTTAGGTCTTTCTTCCCACACATACATAGGAGCAGCTAACCAAATAAGTGAACTTTAAAATATCACAAGTTATCTGAACATAACCCTTTTGCTAGAGTCTCAAGAAGTATAAGGCGTACAGTTTACCCTGAAGAGCTTTTCCAGAATGGAGATTAGAAGAAATGAAAGCTGAGGGCTCACATCTTTCATTTCATTTCTAATCAATGAGCTCTATGGGCATGACAAAGGTACACAAGCCGGTCTGTGTAAGATAACCGTCAAGTCTGGTCCACTCAGAGTGGAAACTGGGACTTGATCCCTCATGTTCCTGACTCTAGAATGTACTCTTGTTTCAATGGTACACTGCACAGAATGCTCTCTCTGCTCTCTCCTTTCTTCTTCCCATATTAAATATGTCTTTATAAGGTGTGGGGTTTTTTTCTGTTATCTCTTTGTTAAATAGACAGCTCCAGTGGCTCTCTCAGAGAAAAACTGTCACGTATGTGGACGTTTTCAGTAGAAAATTAGGAGGAAGCTGGTGCAGGTCATAGTTAGCATAGTAGACTCACATCTGGATGCAGTGCTTAACAATCAAGTTCTTAGTTTCTAAACCAGCTTAAATTACTCAGTTCTTCCAAGGTATAGCTTCAGGCAGAGCACACTGTATGAATCTAATCTTGAAGTGGCAAATGTATGTATTGCAGTAGTGAGGTCTCTATCCCAAATGTTTCAGTTTCTGGTCACCTGTAAATGATTAAAGGGAGTCTTGATTATTATTAGTACCTGATCATCTGGCAGGTTGGTGCTCAAACACATCCTGGAACAATTCTAAAGCCACATAAGCCACTTGGAGCTTGAGCACATTTCAGAGATTCTCATATATGCCACAAGGCAAATCAGACTTTACCTGAAAAAGGTTAAAAAAAAAGTTGATTTTCTGAGTTGCTTTAGGCTGTCAGACACACAGCTAATTGTTCCATGGGACCTCCAATGAGAAAATACCTAATAAGTTTGACTTTAGTATGGTACTGACATTGTCTCTGCAGAGTCTGTACCTGTTCTATTAAGTGGTTGCTTTTTGTCACACTTTGAACAGTACACAAGATACTTATCCCTAAGAAAATTGTGAAGGAAAAAAAAATATTTTCCCTCAGGAAGAAGTACTTTTTCGTATTTTTCTGTGAAAGTGACCAGAAAAGTATGGAATTCAAATAATAATTTTCTTGTGGAGGTGCATATGTCACTGAATTCAAATGTATGGAAAGTATGTACTTGTTTGAGAGAAAATTACTTTTTTTTTTCTCTTAAGCAACACTCCCTTTTAACTATTTTTGCAGTCTCATCAGAAATATGAGGGGTTTTTTACTATTTAGTCACAGTTGTAATATGCAGGATTATTTTTATTTACATTTTCTTTTTAATCAAATACATTTATTTGCTGTTATGGCACCACTTAAGAGAATTGAGTTGCTGTAATAATTTAGTTATTCATGTTGAAAAAGACTATTGAAATTGATCTTTGATGTTTGATACACGCTTTATGGAGGACAGGGGGGAATAGTGGGGAAAATTTTGGATATCAGGGCCTATCTACCCTGGCAATTACATTTAAACAAACAATAAAAATCTGTCTCTCCCTCGCAATATGAAACATACGATTGTGAGAGAGTAAAAAGTCAACAACAAAGTAAGCTTGTATATCTCTGAAAAAAAGGGAAAGAAATTGAGTTTTTTAAGTGGCAGAGGAGAAAAACAAGATTATTGTCATGTTCAGGCCTAGATTATGGGTTTTGCAATCAAAAAGTTGTGGAAATTATTCCCTTTATTGAAACTGTTAAAAGTGATATGTAAAGGGAGCTGTATATATACATTCTTATAAAAGCCTTGGCTTGAACAAAGCCAAGTATCCCTGTATCTGCTATAGTGGAGAACAAATTGGGGGCAACCATCCTCATGTAAGTTCAAAATATTTACGGCAAAAGTCTTTTTAAAGAGTAGTTTGAATCAGATTTATGAAGGCAATAGGAATAGAAAGACTAAATTCTGTGAATTGTTGTGTCTTAGAAATCTTATATTGTTTCCTTGTTATTTACATGACACTCCGTATACTATATTAATGATGTTAATTGAATGAAGTATTTTTCTGACTGCAGAACTTTTCCCAAAAGCTTCTGTTGCTTATACCTGTTTCTGCTTGCATGCTGTGTGATTTGTCTAACAAGAAACTGAGGTTTTTGTGTGCATCAGTGTGTGTTACGTATAGATTAAGTATAAGGATTTGTAGTCATTTTAAATGCAAGTCATTGTCAGATACACTTGGCTTTAAAGTTGAAGTGCTGAGAGAAGTTTAGTTGTCTTATTTCAGATACTTCACGAGTGACTTTTAAAAATTATTTTTTAATATTAATAATTATTATTGTATCAAATTACAAATTATAGTTTTAGAATTATTTTGCATAGCAAATTTGTTTCAGCTAACCTGGTTTGTTTTTTCCATGTTAAAGAGTATATGAAAAAAAGAGAGTTTTTTCTTTCAAAACAATATCAGATAAAAAATAAGCATGACATTATTCACTACTTTTTTTTTTCCAAATAATTACCAGTAGACTGTAAAATTAAATTAGTCTGCCTAATTGGATAAGTTTTCAAAGGATTTGTCCTAGCTAATATTTCATCTATAAGTAAGCACCCAACTATTATTTTAAAAGTTACACTTTTAAGTGTGTAGCAGGTAAGTTGCTTTTTTTCAGAATTCAGCATATAAAAGCATATATCTTATCTTACTTACAAATGATCACACCTAATCATCTCAGCAAAGATGCTTCCATTGAAAAATTCACTCTTATGAACATAATGCATCTTTAACTCTTACAGTTAAAAATGACGTTTTATGAAGATTAGTGTTTGAAATATCAAGTTCAAAATACCACTCTTTCAGAGCTTTCCTTAAGAAGTGTACTTTTTACTGGTCTTGCTTTAGCAGATAAGAAGCTCTTTCCTCTTATAGAACTTTTCCCTTGCATTGACTCTTCTAACTTGAACTTGAAAAATACAAGAGCTAAGATACAAGAACTAAATATAAGGACTGGAGTCTCATTTAACAAAAACTAACAGAGAGGAAGAGAGATTACATTCAGCTTCTATTCACTGGGACCTTCTAATCCCACAATCATTTACTTTTGGAAAGAAAATATTATTTTAATAGGTATCTGCACGGTAGCGTTTATTTTAGAAATGTAAATCACATGTGCCAACCACAGGGATCAGGCAAAGCGGAAAACGCTCCATTAGAGCCGATTACAAGACCTGTGGATCCAAAGTGATTCCCAGTCTGGTTTTTAAGACCCGAACTTCTTTGTTAGATGGCTGCCTCTCTGCTGTGGCTGCTTCGACCGCTTCAGAGAGGTTGCGAAGAGGCAACGAAATTATTAAGAGTCCCAACAACTGACAAGCGCAGTAGACGCGCGTCCTGCCCACACATCCCAGGCTGTTAGGCGAAGCCGAGCAGCCACAGGTTGACTTCCCTCCCTCGCCCGGCCGGGGCCGGGAGAGAATTGCCCTCGGTGGTGCCGGCGGCCCTGGCGTGGCGTAGCGTGGCGCGGCGCGGGGAGCGCCCGGCAGCCCCGGGTGTTGGTGCCCCGGCAGCACCGCCCAGACCGCGGGCAGAGCCGGCTGTTCTGTGCTGCGCTTCTCCACGGCTGCAGCCGCCCTGGGAATTTATTTTCACATCCCCTGGAAAAGCAAAGCTAGCCCAGGGGCCGAGGTGAGGCTGGGAGCCGGCGCTCGTTATCTTTGCCGCATGCGAATGAGTCCGTCCCGCGGCTCTTGGCTCAGGTGTGCCAGGCTTTTGTTTCATTAGATTATCAATTGGGTTTGGGTAGGGGACTCAAAGCTTACCGATACCTCAGTGCCATGTGGAAAATCTGCAGTATTTTGATTATGCTCTATGTAAACATTTTAATATCGGATCTTTAAAATCCAAAGACTGTCCCAAAGGGGATTAAAACATAATCCTCTCTCTATATAGCTGTAGTGGATTAATTTCGTATTCTCTCAGTGGCTGACTTGCTCCCTGAAGGCTACAACAAAAAGATTCAGTGCTCCTTAAACATGCTATGGAATTGGAAGTTGTAATTGGAGATTTCGAAAGGACAAGTGTAAAAATGACACACTGTTAATACCGATTTTTTTTTCATTTTGTGTTTTCGGGAAAAAAAAGAAAAAGAGCGAAGATTTTTTTAAACTTAGTTTGATCACTCTTTTCCCCAAAATGCCATAATTTGACTTCTGTGTGTTATGCTTTCTGCTTCTCCTTTACCAAACAGAAAAAGAAATAAAAATAAACACAACAAATCCAAACCACCCACAAGCAAACGTTTTCTCATCTGGAAAGTATAATAACGGTTATTTTTCGCATTTTAATACATTTGGCATATTTGCATTACGACAAATGTGGGGTGTCATTTGGGCAGAACCAAGGTAACGGTCTGGGAGCACGGAGCCTTTTCTCAGGAAGAGGAGGAGGAAGACAAAAATTAAAAAAGCATTTCCCCTACACTCAGTAGCAGACTGAGAAGTAACTGTCCCATTTCTCTCTGAATCCACCCCCTGCTTTTTTAGCTCTGTCCACTCCTCTGATACGTGAGTGCATTTCGCTAGCACACCCGCCGGGGTGCACCTATTGTCTTCCCCTGGATGTCAGATTATAGGTTTTGGCCTTTTGACCATTAAATAACGTCGGCTTTATTTTTATTTTAGCCACACAACACCAGGGAAAAGAGGTAATTGGATTAAATTGATGGTCTTCCTTCTGGGATTCAGCAAAGCCCACAAACGCCTCCTTAAAATGATAGAATATCGGGTCATTTCCAGGACGCATCTTCCGAAGGCGCTTTTCTTTTCGCACAAAAGGCTCAGGCGCCCATCACCGTGCGCCGGGCCAAGCCGAGGCTCCCGGCTGCGCTGCGAAGAAGGGCGAGGGGAGGGTGAGGAGAGGGCAAGTGCTTCGGCGGGGCAGGGAGCCGCCGCCTACCCAGACCCCCCTTCTGTAAACACAAAGAAGGGGGGCCTGGGGAATAGAAACCCAAATCCACTTGTAATCGTACAAGAGAATCGGGCGTAATTACTTGAGCAGCCCAGATGAAGATTGATGAGGTTTTAAAGCGGCATTGCGGATCAATCGCCCGGCCCTTTGGAGCCCGCCGCCGGGCTTCCCCGGCTCGGCTCGGCTCGGCTCGGCTCTCCCCTCCCTCTCCTCTCTCCCACCGCGACTGGAGGGAGAGAAGATGGAGGCAAGATGAGAGCAGCAAAGCAAGCCCGACGCATGTGATTCCGATCAGCTGACTAGGGTCAAGAGGCTACCCCGCTTTATTAGGAGATGGAAAACAATAAAATGAGAGAAAATAGAGTTTGTATCAATATTATCCAGCCTGCCACGCTGGGCTGCTGAAAGCTGTCACTGAAACTGTGCGTTTTAGCTTCCCCTCGTACACGCAGTAATACGTGCTTTCCTCTTTATTTTACAGCGTAAATGACAAAACATTGTGCAATATGGTCTCAAATTGGGTGTTACGGTAAAGTAAAACATTAACAACATGACAGTTAGATGCGCCGATACAGGACTAATTTGGGCTAAGTGAGTAATTTGAAGTGTTGCTTGCAAGATCTGGTAATAAAAATGTGCAGGCAATACTGGGGGAGGAGAAGAGGTTGCATCCGTGCCTGCTAGCCTTCGTGCACACTGCAGCCCAGAGCTTGCACTCACCTCTCCAGGCCCTCCAAACAGGCACTGTCTTCCTCCCCAGAGGCACGAGTGTCTGGGGACATCATCTGGAAGGGTATGCAGGCCCTCTTTGCCATCTGAGCAAGGTCTTCCATATTGCAAAGGGGAATTGAACTGCATGAGGCAACCAAAGCTCTTTTAGATGATCAGTTTGCCAGTTTCAGAAAACTGTGTCAGTGGGATGTTGCACCCAGTTTCCCGGTACTGAGGCTTTATTATCCATATGTCAGCTGTGTGCTTGCGCATGCATGTGGATGTATGTGTTCATATATGTGTATACAAATTGCTGTACACGCTTGACAAATCTAACAGGTTAAATCTAGGACAGTGGTTTATATTTAACCTTTTCCTTTAAATAGAGCAAGTCAGCTTCCTAAACCACCAGCACTCTCAGCTATATCAGTAGATTGCGTTGATTTTGAAGATAAGGTGGTGAAAACGAGATCCCCTGTTGTCTCTTGCATTAAAGCCGCAGGGTTTGGTGGGGTTTTTTTCGGGAATTAAAGCCTAACAATTTGCACGGAGAAGGCTGCCTTTTGTAATAGGTTTTCCCCTTCCCATCTTTTCAGGGCCAGTGCAAGCGCCTCGTTAAGGAATACATTTCAGCGAAATATTGTTACAGTAATTTTTAAAGGATTAAGTGACAGCGAGTTGAAATAAAAATGATCTTGTCATAAATATCTGTTACGGCGCTAGCTTTTGTGTGCGTGTGCTAAAAAGTAGGTTACAAAAAATAAAATACAATCTTTCGAGATACTTGCGGAGTTGAGGTTTGGATCTAGAGTTAAAAATAATGCCCTCGGGCTTCTCAGGGTGAGTGTGACGAGCAGGGGTTGCGGGCTTTCCTGCCGCCTGCCCGCCCTGGATCTGGACCCTTCGCTGGCAGGTCGGAGCTGCACGTAACCAGTCGCCGCTGTCGCACATAAACAGCGATAGTGTTAACGAGGAGCAAAAGGGCATGGAGAGAGAGGGGACCTATTCCTAAGAGGCAGCTATTGCTCACTCTAACCCTCCTGAATTTCGCTGCTGGCTGATTTACCTCGCAACCCCGGAGCTCAAAAATTTGCTTCTGTCCTGAGTGCCGAGTTCAAAGCGCTAACCGCGGGCAGGAGGGGAATAAACACGGCTCTTTACAAACAGAGTTTATTAGGGGGCTCGCCGGGCGCCCGCTCGGCGAAGGGAAGGGAAGGGCCACCGGGGATGGGTCAGCCGGGCCCCTCCAACCTGACGCCGCTGCCCTTGCTTTGCAGGCCCCGTGGTGCTCAGCACGCCGGCACAGCTCATCGCCCCCGTGGTAGTGGCCAAGGGGACACTCTCCATCACCACCACGGAAATCTACTTCGAGGTGGACGAAGATGACCCGGCTTTCAAGAAGATCGACCCCAAGGTGAGTGTGGCGGGCAGACGGGTGGCCCTGTCCCTGCTCCGCTCCCAAGCACACGTGCGCCGGGGCCGCCCTCTCCCTCCGAACTCCGCTCCCGTCTGCCGCCTCTCGCTGCCTTTTAGTAACAAAAAAAAAAAAAAGAAAGAAAAAGCGCAATATATTAATGATATTAAATCCTCTATTACGGTAGCGGGCGCGTTTTCCAACAGCATTTCGTTCGGTGCCTTTGTATGAACATGGTCAGATTTAGTAGTTAAGCCAATTGCTCTGAAATCCCTGGAGAGAGCAGCAGTCCCAGCCCGCAGCCTTCCTGAGGCACAGCGGAGGGGTTTACCCCTTGCAAGATCAGCAGAGAATCCCGTTATTTAAAGAACGTTATTCTCCATGTAAGAAAATACGGTGTATATTTGTAATCACTCTTGGGTTATGAAATGCAAGCTAATGCTTATTTTCTCGGGGGTGGGGAAAGAAAAAAAAAAGGGGGGGGGGGGAATAGGCACGTATTCAAACCTTGATTCCTGGGAAAGCTCTGTTGTTTTCTGAAGTCACTACTAGTTCCTCAGCGCCGCCCCCCACCCCCCTCCCCGTACGAAAACGTCCACCCCAGGCGCAACAGAGTAGGAGTGCGTGACTTGACCAGAAACCTTTTCGTGGGTTCCTCCCCGCGGGAAGAGAGAGGGGGACTGCCACGGGACAAGGAGGAGGCATACAGAAGGGATGTGTTTTACAGGGCGCTCCTCTCTCCTGCATCTCTTGTTATTCTTATTGCTGTTGCTTTATTTATTTGTTATTGCGCTGAAAAAAAAATTGTTAGAAGAAAGTGAATAGGGGAGATATTTTGCAAAAGACTTTAGAGTGGGGTTTATTGCTGCAGAAATCTCGTAAATTTCAAGAAAATGCTAGCGACCTCGTCTGAATATTTTTGTAATAAGCTGATTTCTCTTTGACAAATAATTTCACAAACTCGGAACTTTCTTCTCAGTGGTGTGAAGGGGGAAAGAAAAAAAAAAAAAAGTTCTGACAGAATCGCTGCGTGTAACGGTTTCGTTAAAGTGCACCCACTGGAAATAGTTCCTGATGGGTGTTACACAGGCGATGGGCCTCTTTCAGCACTTGTTGACTGTCAGGATACTAAACAAACCCCGCGTGGTTAGTTTGCGTTTTGATTTCAAAGCCACTTTAAAGACGCACCCCGAGCATGACCGAGCGCTGCAGGACGGTAGGCAGTGATGGGTAGCTTTTGCAGTTTTGTAGGCGCGCATATGTTATTCCCTCTTAACGCCTTGGGAGCGCAGGGGCTTGGTTTCGGGGAGTGCAACTGGCAATCTTATCACATTCAGAAGGGATTTGTAGGTCAGAAGTAATATTGTTCACTTTATTGGCGCCGGCTTGAACCTTTCACTTAGAAATTTTATTCTCTTCTTTATCATCACTTGTGCCAAAATGCCACTTCTATCAGGCTCACTGCTTACTCAGTACACTGACTGTTCCGGGGAAATGTGTTTCCTCAGCGTTGTTCAAAACCTAGCAGAAACACATCAGCACCGTGTAGTAAACCTTTTGAAAATAGATTTCTTTTCTGATGGCTGAAAAAGTGTTACTGCATTAAGAGCTTCAGCAGTATCTGGTGGTCACCTGGAGCAAAATTCCGGTGTATTTATACCACCAATATTTCCCTGCCCTACATAGCTATTCAAAATGCAAAATCAGGAGGCTGCCCTTAAGTTTTCTGCTTTACAGGAGTCAAGCAACTAACCACAGAAAGGCGAAATTCACAATACACAGCTGCCTCTGGGTTTTCAAGTAGAAAACTTGATCCGGTATTGAAACGCTTACCCATATGCATTTTACTTCATTTATTAGCTTGTAATTAAATAAATCAGCAACAGAAATTAAAATCTAAATCACAAAAGGTAATTATCCAGTGTATTTCAAGTGCATTTTCAAATATATAATTCCAATATTCAAGCGTTATTATATAAGCAGAATCCAAATTTCTTTTGAATATATTTAAATAACATTTCAAGTATATTTATGGAATGTTAGAAATAGAACAAGCAATATATATGAAACGAAAAATGTAAACTTGTTAAGTTCAGACACTTCAAAAGACAATTAACAAAAATACCATGATAAAATCTACCTTTTTAAATGGTATCTTCTCTTTAGCAGAAAATGTCCTTGAAGTATCCAAAATGGCAATTTAACTTCTGTTCACCAAATCACAAAACACCAACATCCACAATTTCAAAGACAATGTGAGATCACAATATTTGATACAAATCAAAAGGTACATTAGGGTTTGTTCAGGTGGCATATCCAAATAGCTTTTACTCACAGAGGGTTTACATAAAAATACTGGGGTTTGTTATAATCCGTTGGTACCGTTTCTAGGCAAAATGGTCACAATCATGTTAAATTACGGCCAATTTTCCTTTCTGGGTAAAATACTTTCAGGGGGTTTTCTTTCTCTCCTTTTTTTTTTTTTTTTCCCTTTTATTTTTTTTCCACGGGGATCCGCAAAACTGTGATGGAGATGAGAAGAACGATACTTGCTGTTTGGGTTTGTTTATTTGTGAAGAGCCTAAGCTATATTCCTTTTACAAAGAGTATTACTTGTCAAGTGGAAATGTTTGACTTTTCGAACAGGCAGCTGAAACTTCGTCGGGAAATTAAGCAGATGTGTCGGTCAGATTGGTTTTACAGTTACCCTCTAAAGTTTCTCTAAACTTTTCGGGTTGGTAAGTATTTCCCTAGCCAGTCGCCACGTTTGTTTGGCCGCGTTTTCCAGGGCCGAGTGAGGTTTGCCCTGAAAGAGGTCTAAGTTGGGCAAGAAGTAATGCGGGCACCTCCTGCACTGGAGGCAGGAGATGAGCTGCAGTAAAATCCCGTTGAGCCGGTCCCCCAGGCACGACTCGTCCCAGTCCGACTCGCGGGGGTGCTTTTCGCATTCGTAGGAAACCAGAGTCTTCATGTGATAATTATTCAAGGGCTGGCCCGGCAGCTCCAAGTGACGGTCCCGTAAGGTTTTGAGGATAGAGAGGCATTTCTTCCTGCAGCCGCCCATCTGCAGTCTGTTCTCGGCTTCGGCGAACTGCAGCACCCAGGCATCGCTCTCGGCCGAGCTCTGCTTGCCGGCCAGCGAGTGGCACTCCTTTGATAAGAGGTTGAAGCCCTCCGCCTTGACCTCCGCCACCCTGTTGGGTCCCGGCCAGGGGATGTGGGGAAGCGGCCAGTGGGCAGCACTCCGCGGCCAGATCCCCGTGCATTTGAACGCCGGCGTGATCTGCACGACGTACCTGTCCCTGATCCTCAGCTTCACTTCGCTGGTGTCCGCCACCATCTTTACCACGTCTCTGTAACTGCACTTATCCACGGCTTGAGCCACCAGAGTCTGAAATCTGGACCGGATTTTGCGAGCGGAGAGGTAGCCAGACGCCGTGATGAACTCCACCCAGAGAGACATACTCCTCTTGCGCCCGTCGCTTAACTTTAACACCGCGCAGCCCGGCAAGGAGCCGTCGTCCACGAAGTTGAAAACCCCCATTTGGTTCAGATACAGCACGACTTCAAATTCCGTCGGGGAGATGACTTCCAGCCCCTCATAGCGATTGTCCATCTCGTTCAAGGAACTTATGAAGCGAGGCTCCTGCACCTCCACCTCCTTCAGCACGTCCGAGACCACTTTGCAGACTTCGCGGATCGTTTTGGCGATGGCAGCTTTCCTGGCTTGGCATTTCTCGTTGTAGTATTTATTCAGATGATACACCAGCTTGGCCTGGGCCGCGATCATGTTGGGGCAGAGATCCGGATTGTATACCGGAGTCTCGCAATAGGCTGTGGGATCCAATGCGGCTGCTAGGGCTGGAGCCAACTTCAGAGGAGAAACAGGCTGCCGCACTCTGAAATCTAACAAATGTTTTGCAAAATGCGCTGGGGCTGCTGCTCCTCAGATGCTCTCTTCCTGCTTTTTTAGATCAAGCCGTCTTGAAGTGTGTGTGGCTGGGGAGGGGGGGGGGCGGGGGGGGCGGGCGGGGGACTGAAGGGGGCGATCTTTTTCCTCCCCCTTTTTTTAAAGGGTCCGTGAGTGAGAGGAAAGCAGGGAGAGCTGCACCTTCCCCAGCAGCAAGAAAAACAAAAGTTGCACTGAGACACAGCGAGGCTTCCAGTAGTCAAAATAATAAAACCTCTTCGTATTTATTTATGTTTTCCCGTAGTAATCACTGTGTGTATGCAGGGTGGTTAATCAGATGGTAGAAAAAAAAAGTGCCGTGCGTGCGTGTGTGTGTGTGTGTGTGTGTATATGTCAGAAGAAGCTGGCTGTTGGTTTGTATAAGAGCCCAGATGCACTCGTGTGGAAATTATAAAGGCAGGGCCAGGCAGGCGGGCGGCCAATCGCCACTGGGCTCGTCACTACAGCCTCTTTCAGCTCAAACCCGGCTAATTAATCCCTCTCTAGGAGATAGATATGTACACACAGACACACAAACGCAGGCACCTATAGAAAGGTAGAAGGTTACTGGCAGAAAAACCGCCCTGGTCATCTGTACGCTCGGAAATCAAGAGAAATCGCTCTCCTTTGGGTGTAACTTGAAGGGTATTGACGTTTCTAAAGGACTTGGCAAAACTGTGCCTCTCCGCACCGAATCCCTGCGTGTTTCCCCACGGCCGGAGACGTGAATGCAGGTGTATTAACGGGCATCCATCACTAAGGGAGCTACCGACCGCGCTCGCTCCGGCAGGAGCAAGGGCATACATTCATTAACTCACACTTGGTGTCACGTCACGCTGTCCTTTCCTTCTGATAGTTGTCTATAACTGTAAGCGAGAAGTTTTTTGTTTTGTTTTTTCACGTAAACCGACCAGTGAACATGGTAGCAGATTCATGGAAAATTTAGTGTCCTTCGGAATAAAATATTACGCAAAAGTCCACGATTTTCATTGTTTTAAAAGATCTTCTGACGGGCTCTAATCGATTTTGAGGTTTAACGCATTTCGGCATTGTCTCTGCCTTGCTTTTTGTGTTTGTACCCTATGTAGGGAGAATCAATCGCTAAATGTGCCTGTCAGGTCTTTTCCACGTTCCCTCCAGAACTCAAGTACCAGATATGAACTGTAAATTTCATCTGCCGATTCCTAGCTTCGGTTTTACATTCCATGTAGCTCTCCGGTATGTTGTGAAGAGTGGATGTTCAGCTGTTTTTTGAGTCGCGCTATAAATATCTATTAATTTCAAACCTGGTCGATTTGCCATATAGAGAGCTCCGCTAGCAAGCTGCGTTTAGTAAATGTGCACACGGGAGGGATGCTAGCGACTGCAAACATGCTGGCATGCTGCTAATCTGACAGTTTGGTGTTTCTTGTGTGTGATGTGTAATTAGCAAATTTCGCCTTCGGTACTTTTAAGTGTTAGTAATCCCGACCTTTACTTGCAAAAAAAAAAAAGTTGGGAGCGGGAAACTCTCCTGCTTTGCAGCACCTACCGAGCTGAGTTTCAAGAGAACACTATTTTTTTTTTCCTTTAAAAAGAAAAAACTTAAAAGCTTTTAATCGCTTGGAATATTTAATCTATTGCCCGATTACTAATTCTTAAAGTAACTGTCACAGGCATATCCATTGCTAAGGAGAAGTCCTACCGCAAAGAGCACTTATTCAACGTATTAACGCAACCAACTTTATTGCACATAGCGAAGAATTTCTGACTCTGTGTCGCCCGGTCTGACACTGGTGCTCCCCATGCCGCTTCCTAGGCGGAAGCTAATGCGGGAAATAATTTTCTGCCCACGAGAAAAGAAGGGCAAGTGATGTCGTGGGGCGCCTCGCTGAAAAACTGCGGGTGACAGGTCGTCCGGAAGAAGCATTTCCTCTCCTCGGCCGTAGCCCCCTGGCCGACGGCGGAGGGCAGAGGGGCGGCCGCTTTCTGGCCGTATCGGCCGAAGAGGAGCTGCTTTCCTCCTGGTTTTTCTCCATCGTCCGGGTGGTTTCGCGGCCAGGCGCAAGGAGGAACACGGGTGGCTGCCGTGGCCGCGGCAGACCCGGCGGCAGGGGCCCAGCGCGCCCGCTCCCGGCGCCTCCCGAGCCGTCCCGAGGAGTGCAGCCGCCGTCCTCGCTCGGGGCCCCGGGCTGCCACCGCCCTCCCCCGCGGGGCGGTGGCAACCGCGGCCGCTCAGCTGCGGACGTCCGGGGGCGGCTCCCCCCGCCTCGCCGGAGCAGGCACTTACAGGGCTCCCGGCTGTGTCCGAGCGGACAGGCGGCCGCCTTCCCGCTGCTCGTACCGGCGGCTGGTCTCGGGAACGTGGGGAACCTGCCGCGGCGGCGGGGAACGCGGCGGGGCGGGGGCCAGCCCTCTCTCCCCTTCCGCGGGCTGCCGGCGCGCCGAACAGCCGTATCGGCGGCACGGCCGCGGGTCCCGTCGGCGGGCGGGGACAGGGAGGCACCTCGCCATCTCGGCACATCCCGCCCCACTGCCCCCGCGGATGGGGCCCGGGACGACCCACCTCCCCCTTCCCGCCCGCCCCTCGGGACCGGGAGCAATGCGTGTCGCGCCCTGCTCTCAGATACAGGCGCGGCTTTGGCCGTAATAGGGCACGGCCGGGCTACATGGCGGAAGGAAAAGCGGCGGAGTTGGGTCCAACTCGGTCGGGCGGGTTGCAGGGCCCGCCTGGGGCGGGGGCAGGAAGGCCTGCGGCGGCGCTGGCCCTGGCCCCGGCCGTGGCCACCGGCCCCAGCCCCAGCCCCGGCCCCGGCCCGGCGCGGCGGCGTGCCCGGCGGCAGCTGCTCGGCTCCGGAACCTGCTGGACCCAAACCTCCGGCCCTGCCTCGGCGGGAGGGGGGCTTCTTTGCGATTTAAATAAGAAAGAACTCCGTCCCCGCGAGGTTACACGCCGGGTCCGTGTAAAAGCGAAAGTTAAAGCGGGCGGACAAGAGGTTGGCACTTCCTGCCATCTCCGCCGAGGGAACAGCCCTTCCCCGCGGAGGTGGCACTGCAGCCCCCGTTCAACTTCTCGTCGCTCCAGCTGCAGCAGAGCTACTCGTTAACGATGGAAACGTTTCGGGAGAGGTTTTGTTTGGTTTCGCCCCGTGGGTTTTAGCTCAGTAAATCCAGTTGCTAAAGGCAAAAGGCGGGAGGTCATACCTTGAAACTGTCAAAAGTCTTAATTTTCATATTTTGGCGAAATTAATTGAAATAAAACCAGCATCATATAGCCTGACTCTGACCTTTCAATATATAATGCTAGGATTAACCTATGGTATCAAGTAATACAGGCTATACGTATTTATTTTATCTTGGTGACTATAGAAAACATTAGCCTTAGGCTTGTCTGGGCGATATTTAACACTAAAGGTTGCTGTTAACTTCACTATATCAATTCTTTTCACACATACACAATAAACATTTGCTATTTAGAAAATTTCTGGATTTAGGCATCACTGACACCAATTAGCCACTGAAGTGTAACTGCTAAGTTGGCTCGATCATTTCATGTGATGAGAAGTTGTTGGTTTGGTTTAAATTTAAAAAATTGTTATTCATCTGACTATATATGATTAAAATTATGAATATTTTCAAAGCTTCTGACCACGTACTGCAGTTAGTTTGTCTCTGTAGTTATTAATGTGTCCGTAAGTTACAAAAGCAAGGAACACCTTTTCATCACTGAGTTTTATGTATATTGAGTTGTTCTGGAAAATCGAGATTAAAATCAACTCATTAAAATGAGGATTGATCATTTGTCATGATAGTGGCACCATATGATATTGGTGACTTTTACCAAATTACTGTTTTCTACATATTTTGCCTTAATTAGAGGATACTATAGCAGCATTTCTTGAATTCTGCTTGTTATTTCAAATCTTTCAAACTACAGTGCCTTGCCACATAGCGCTCGTGTTAGCCAAAAAGCCAAATGGTGTTGAAAATCTTTGACTTGCAGGTACTCACCCACGCCCTCCCAGATGTAATTTTGGGGGAAAAAAATAAAGAAAAGAAAAGAAGAAAGTTGCTATATATAAATTTCACCAGTAATTCCTTTTCATATGGTGAAAAGTGTGAGTAAAAATGCACATGCAGTTGCAGATGCACAAAAAGCACTTGCATTGATATCACTTTATATTTCTTACTATATAGTGATAGTTCTTCCACACACAACTGCTCATGAATTTTAAAGTTTTATTATTTAATATCTGCCTATTGCGCTAGGGAGCTAAGAAAAAAAAATGAAGCTGGCTTGATTAAATTATTTATCCCTACTGCTGAAGTGAGTTTGAAGGCTCATTGAATGTATCTGATTTCTTGGCTCCTCTTTCTCCCCTTCCCCCCTCAATTCATCCTGGTTATTTCATCCATATCATCCTGCCAGCAACAATAAATTTACTTTTTTTCAAGTAGGAAAAGATATTTGTGCTGCGTTTGCTTGAAGTGTCAGATTATATAAAATAGGCAGCATCTTTTTGTGTGTGTGTGTGATAGAACTTGATGGTACCTGCAATTTTCCATATTGTGGTTTGTAGTTTACTTTTTGACTACTCTTGGAAATTTTCAAACAAATGAAAAGTTAAGTTTAAACTTTAGTTGCTACATATTTGCAAAAGTTCAATTTCAATGACGTGATAGATTTCATTACTTGGACTTCTGAATACAAGTTTCTGTATAATTAGGGATGCAAATATTTTTCTTGCATTATCTGCTGTTTTCTGCATTTTTCTACTTTTGTTTGAGAAAAAAAAGTGATATAGCTTCTTTTTGCAGCATACAGGTAGCATTGATTAGTGCCACACTTAACATCTGTGTGTTTTGTCTTCCCATTAAAAATAAAAATGTTAAAAGAGCTTGCATTAGTGTTGGACTTTGTCATCCTAGGCCTTTTGGATGAACTGTTAATACTTTAAATTCCTCTAATCTGCAATCTGTTAAGGGGGAAAAAAATCCCAGTAATTGATTTGTTTTCTTTAAAATGTTAGGTCTCAAAACTAAACATGGAGCTTGTACAACTGTAATTTTAGCTGGAACTGCAGTAACATTCAAGCAGGGAAAAAATGTATTGAATTATTCATTTAGTTGACTTCTCCCTCAGCTTCTCCAAAGCCAGACGTTCCTTAAAGTACAACGTTTTATTTAAGCAGTCCAACACTGGTTTGGTGAGGTTTTTTTAAAATATTTCCTGCTTGGAGAATGCTCTTTTCTACTGAACTGCAAGAAGAGTGTGGAATCAGTGGGGATTAGCGCCTTTTAATCTGCTACATCTGTAGTGGGTCATCCAACACTGCAGAGCTCTCATTACTCTCTCATGCTGTATATGATTAAATGGCTGAAAATATTCAAAATTGACCTTGAAAATAAAGCTCTGTGTGTTGGATGAGCATGAGTTTCTGAAGACTTCATGTCTAAACTCACTTTTCCCCTTGCTAACTTCTAGCTTTGGAGTACTTTGTCTGAGAGAGGACTAGAGCAAAATGTAAGTCAAAACTAAAGTGTGGAAGCATTTAAAATGCATTATTATATAAATTATACCATCAGTCAGCTTGTTCATGGTATGTTTTATGAGTAACCCAACATCTTATTAGCCCAGTTGAAGTGAAGGGGTGCTATGTCTAGAGGATACTTATTTTTCGGGACTAGTGTTTTCCTGTAAGTTGGGTTCATATGGAGTAGCAAACTAAACTACACCAAATTGTAGGTAGCTGCTAGAGCTGGTGGAGCCAGCAGAAAACATATTGCTTAACATCTTTGATCACTAGCCTATATAAAAATGCAAGTAAGCACCATCTTTTTATATATATGTTGTCATGTTTTGTGTTCGTTGCTAATTTTCATGCTGCCAATTCTTAAGTCTCTGTACCTCAAAGTGAAACGTGTCCTCTCTTTACAATAGCACAGGCATGGTAGGTTGCCCAAGTAATGCATTTTGTCTCTAGGTATAAAAAGATATGCCTAACATATTTCAATGCAGACATTTTTTAATGTAGTGTATAACTCTTTGATATTTTCTTTCCAAATAATGGTGAAGGGAGGAGTTGAGTGAGTTGGTTGTGAGTGATTAATACATTTCATTGAACCTTATGAAGACCCTGATCCTGCCAACGCACACATGGTTAGTGAAACATTCAGCTGATTCTGGTGAGGTTGTGGGCTTCTTTAGAGTCACAGTTAAAAGCATAGGCAGTTATTTGCGGGATCAAGGCCAAAGCAGAGTAACACTTGAAGGTTAACTTTTGAATAGGATGAAATAGAATGTGCCTTTAAAATATCTAATACATCAACTACCTGCATTGGTAAGGAAATATATTTTTGGCCCAAATATCTACTCTTCTGTCAAGCAGAACTTCTGTAATAATTTCATTATGTTTTAGAGATAGTGTTTGATCAGCTTCTTGCACAAGAACAGTGCAGTTTTGTCCGTATTTTAACAAGATGCTCCCACGAAAATGCCTTCTGTGATCTGCTGTAAAGCCTTTACAAAGAAGGTGAGGTTATTCAGAGAAATGAGTGGAAGATTGTTTTCAAAATCTCTATTCAAACTGTATTTTTTCATGTACTTTTGCATATTCAGGACTATTTCTGTAACTCCCAAAAGGTGCAGAATCTTTTAACAGTCTTGAATATAGGCAACCTGCTTGCTAAAAACACTTATTAATTGTTCCTAAAAATATCCTATTTATAGCTGAAATATAAACATGCCAGCCAGCTTATTATTCAAGGAGAAAGGGCAGAGATCTGTTCAGTAAAAACTTGATACTTAGATTTTTTGACCTTTAGAATGTATTGGTTTTCCCACCACCACTCCGAACTTTTTTTCTGAACTGGTAGAACATTGTCATTGTAGAGCATAACACTTTATTTAGGGTAGAAGTGAGTCTCTTATTAGAGCATCAAATCACTCCAGCTCCTCACTTGCATTTGAAATTTTAACCTAGATCACCTACTGTCCTTCCTACTTTTCCTTACTGTTTTTTCATCCCAGCTCTAGGACAGAATATAGAGAACTGGATCCTTTGTGGCATATTGCTGGTGGTTTTAAAATTTATTTTTGGTCAACACAGGTTTTAATGAGGTGGATTTACTTATGTTGTATGACATACTCAAAATACATGTCAAAAAAAGACTGCAAATATATTCTTTACTGCATTTTGGTCATTAGAGTGGTAATTTTAAAGTTATGCAGTGTGTACTGGCCTGAGAGTGATTACTGTGATGGACATGATTCTGTCTTGTTTTCAGTGATTGTTTTATATTTCTGTCTTTTGCTTTCTTCTGCAAGTTATTTCCAGGAATGAACTGGCTAATTTGGGCTTCAATTTTTAAAAATAACCTTATCAGAAAGAAAAAAATAAGTGTAGAAGTCTTACTAACCCTCTTAAGCACAGAAGAGTATATGGCAGATACTAGGTTGTGCCATAATGCTTGCAATTTTCACATACACTTCCAAGACCTTGCTTCTTTCAATAGGTAAAAAATGATAGCAAGTATGTTGGACTATAGTTTTTTCATTATATTCTGTAAGTGCATTTATTATGTATTATTAGTCCTTATGTATAGAGATTAAATAATATATCAATTTGTTTTGGCAAGTCCATTATTTCTAATCTGTCTTGTACAAAATTATGTAGATCTGCGAGGATGTTTTCTTCTACGTGTGCTGTTCAGATTTTTGACAAGGAGGCCAAGAAAAAACTTTTCAGGTTAAATTCATAACTAACCTAATCCACTCTTGGTAGGCAAACTGCGTATCTCAGTGGGGTGAAAGAAGTCCTCTCTTCCTCACTCCCCTCCTCAATTCTGTTCATTTGTTTTGTTCACCACGCTGCATTAACACAGTTTTCCCTTGTGTGCATCTGCCAATGTACAATTTAGCCACGGGCATCTGTAGACCTTGTGGTGATCAGTATTGCAGGCAAAAGCCATATGTGTTTAAATAAAAAAAAATCTCTTTATTTCATTTGCTGTTTTAACTGGATGGATAACTTTTGTGCCTCAAGACAGAGGAAGAGAAAATACAGAAATAATTAATTGCCTCTATTCTTGAGGCAGTTTCATTTTCCCTCTCCAATATGGAATGCTTGTCAGCTTCCCTGATAAATGACTGCATGTATTTGCATAGATTTTACATTAACACAAAAATTAGTTTTATTTGTGAAAAACTAGTTTACATAATAATGCAGAATCTAGCATTCTGGATTATGTTTCCAAATTTGAGAGACTGTGAAGAAACAAGGATTTTTTTCCTTCCTTTTTTAAAAAATCTGTTTGTTTGTATATAATGCCAAGGCATATTAGTTTTTAACTTTGTATTTTGTTTCTATAAAACTAACCAAATCAGGGTTCTTAATGTTTATAAACAATTCCGTCAATCTCACATACATGGAATAATGGATGATAGTATGAAAAAACCTACTTCTTTTGTAGGCTTTTACACATACCATTTATTAAATACACTCTTAAATGTGAATGTATCTACAAAATCTCTTGGAACTCTCTAAAAAAAAATTGTGGCAAACTTAACTGTTAAATACGCTCTAAGAATACACTAAGATTCTAATACTGCTATTAAAATAGTGTTCTGTCAGGTATTCTTTCAAAGCATTAATACACTGCATTAGCTTATATGCCAGTGTAGGACTATTTTTTTCCCTATATCTAATAACCTGTCTGTTTTAAGTAATTAGGCATTCCTAGCTTGAAGTGACAGTACTATACCTCTAGCTAAAAACTGTATTTTATTCACAATTTGTCATGTCCATAAATAAAATTTATAAATCAGTCAGTCTGAAATATCTTCGAAGGAAAATATACTGCCCTAATTTTGAGCCAATTGCAGTTATTTTCAAGTGACATGAATTGGATGTTTGCTCATATGATAAACCTGGTGTCATTTTGTCTAATGGCAACTGCTAATTGTACATCAGCCCATTCTCCGTGATGAAGAAAACACATATGCACTCACTGCTGTTATTCCATGCTGTATAACAAAAAAAGAGAAAATACTGCTCCTTATGAAGCATGTTATACCTAATGGCAACTTAAGGTAAAAGAGTGCCTTTGCCACTTCTTGAATCTGGGACACCCTAGGTGCCAGCTGTCACTGCTCAGCTAATGATGACAAATGCCCCTCTCTATGCAGATTGCAGAGCTTGCAGGTTGCTATGAAAGGCAGCCAGATTACCTTTCTTCAGATAGTAACTTAACCTTTTAAACTCAAGTGTCAGAATGAAATTATTAGCTGGGATACTTTCAATATCTCTTTCTTTAAAAAATAAAAAGAGGCAGCAGTGAATTCAAATAATGCCATAGTAGCTTGCATTCACAGTTTGTTCATGCTTCTCTGATGTTTTAAGAAACAGAGAATTGCTATTTCTGTGCCTGTGAGCAATCAATGGAGTTTGCCTGCATTTAATGCATGAATACTGGAGCTGACCTCTCAATTGCACTACATGGAAATAGGGCCAAGCAGTCCAAATTCTGTCCTTGCTTACATCCACGTAGTGTTATTGATGCACAGATGTGACAGATCACAGGTTAGCTTATCCTATTTATAATAGACCTTAATTGATCTTACATATTGTGGATATACTCAGTTCTCTCTATGACGGTTCATGTTGCCACTCTAAATATATGAACCTCAGTTAAGAGCCCACTCTATCAAAACTTTGCTTTGGTCATTTGCTTTGTGCATATGAGTGGTTTGATGGAACTCTGAGCCATGGTTAATTTTAAGTTACTAATTTCAATATATTATTTGTTCAGGGTTTTGGAGTTAGCTTCTAAGTTTTCTTGGAATTAGCTAACAGATGTGAAGATATTACCTAGTTCCTTAACAGCATGTCAGAAACATCTAATGTAATCATCATGTACATTACCTAAAGATGTAGAGTGCTTTTTGAGTGTGTATACATACATGTGACTGTGTTGTTATGTCAGTTAATTGGTATGTATTTATACACATGAATATAGCAGCAAACAGACACATGGATGTTTATGTCAATATGTGTACATATGCAGTAGCCTACACTTGTAACATCCAAATAATATATATTTCTGTGTTTATATTAAAATAATGACAAATATAAGCAGGTCTAATTTGCACATTATATGTGCCGTTAAATCAGACCCTGCAGTTAACTGTATATGAATAAGTTTCCTTCTGAGTATAGGTTTATTACTGTAAACAGGTACTTACCTCCAATAATTTAACGTGATCAAATCTCCATAACAGTGGGCAATAATAGAAAATGATGGTAAAGTTGTGGAAAGGCATTTAATGAGAAGACCAGGGACACTATGCTATATGGATGCAAGGAAGAATAATAATAGGATGGGGAAAAATGTGCATTTAGTATGAGATTGGAATGTCCCAAACATAAAGTAGTTATTATGACTGGCAGAAAGTACAGGAGGTAGAAAAAAATTAGTTAGTTTATAGAGCAAAGTTAAGATGAGATCACTGTTGCAATAGTTATAACATGGTTGGTTCTGTAGTATTCATTAGAGGAAAGGTAGTGCGATCTGTGGACAAAGTGTTGATTAGTATTATTTTCTCCAGAAATTAATAGATCTGATTACTGATAAGTGCATTCTCAATGAGCTTCAGTCAGTACTTACCACTTACCTCTTTTGGTAAGAGGATGTGTGAAAGGAAGATGTTGTTTAGTATTAGATTTGAAATGTTTGCTTTTAAAGTTTGGGGAAGAGTGTTTGGTTTTGCTATGCATTAAGTGTGCAAAATTTTAACATCCTGCTTTGGTTTTGCTTAAAGTCAGTATGTTGAAAGTATTTAAAACTATACATGTTTCATTATTTAGAGCAAGTGTAGCACAACCTGGGAAATAAAAAAGACAAAGATCTAGTGTTTCATGCTCAGCTTTCTCAGCTTGTTGGTTGAATAGGCATCAAATGAAGTCCAATGCCTATACAAAAGAAATGTTCCTTGTTTGGATTTGCCCCATCTGTGTCATCTGGTGGCTTATGCAATAGGAGGTGTTATCACATGAATCCAAATGCACAAGCCAGTTGTTTTATGGACTCTTTCTGTGCTTGGAGGAGTTTATAAGTTGCCCACTCTATTGTGTGACACTCCCAGATGACACGTGTGCATTCTGCTGAGCATATTTTGGGGGTAATTATAACTAATGAAGCCTGGTACACAGCTTGTTCGCAGAGTGATTTATTCTGCTCCTGTCTGATTCCTGAGAGTTCTGTAAAATGGTTATATTGTGCCTTCCACTTTGGGCATATATGGGAGCATGTGGTATTGAGTCCATCTGAGAAAATTTGCTATTCAATCTACCACAGACTAATTACAAATATATTGGCTGGATACATCTGTTTAAAAATATAGAGACAAACTGAAATTACAAATGGAATCTGTAACTTTAGATATATTGACTTTAGTGTGGCTTTTGTTTAATTGTTTACTCTTCCCAGACTCACAATTCCCCACTTGGATATACTGTTGTTAACTGGGTCAGAGTTCATCTGAACTCCCTAAGTTAAGGTTAGGTTCATTTTATGTCTTTTAGCACAGCAGATTTTATTATGCAGTTTGACTCCTGACAACTGATGATATTTTTGTGGAAAGATGGATTTAAAAGTTGAGGAAGAAATACCTTGTAGCTTTGCAGGTATCGGAAAATAGCAACAACAAAATCATTACTGAAGCCTGGGTGTCAACCTTTATTTAACCCTAGATGTACCATTCTCACCCTAATTTATCTTGACTTACCAGTCTCTCAGGCAAGTAAATCCACTGACATCAGTGGGACTCATCCTCTGTGTAAGAAGTACTCATACATTTATTTGACAGGATGGTTTTAAAAATCTTTTTTTCCAAGACATGGATATACCTCTGAAGTCTTGAAATAATGGAGTGCACAGAAGCTGCAGGGTTTGTCACTTCATCTACCAGGTTCACAGATGTCCAAGCAGGCTGGATGTTTTTGCAAGTATCTCAGCATCAATGTTTAGTAGTAATAGTCTTCAATTTTGTTTGTCTTCAGTTATATCAGCTTCTCCCATCTTCACCCTCTGACTCTGAATCCAGATATGAAAGACTTTCGCGTTGTCTTTTTTCAGTACTTAATCATTTTTTTTTTTCATTTCTGTGAAAAAGAGAGGCTAAGAATTATAGTACTGTTTGTAGGAATGGGAAAAGAGAGATAAATACTTATTTGATTAGACATTTAATAAAAAGCATTATATGAGGTTGGAATACAACTGCATAGAAAATGCAATTCACATCCTTCTACTTCATATCTTTCTAGTAAAACTAGAAAAAACCCCCTAGTTTTACTGAGGATGCATTATTGTTTTCACATGTGTTTGTGAAAACAACCTGGAGCATGCTCAAAACAACATTAGCAGCATCATGGGTGAGGAGACACCACTAGTGTTCTGGTGTTTTGAAGTGAATCATACAAGATTACATTCCTCAGCTAGCATGTTGAACAGTGGATATGGGCACTGTCAGACCTGAAGTTTGTCAGTGGCCTAACTTGTCCCAGTAGTGAAGTTTATAGTAGCAACAGCATTTGAAAAAATGGGCACTTTCACTGGGAAAGAAAAAGAAACAAAAATTCAACCAATTTTTTGCTCTTCATAACCATGAAGAGAAAAGTTGACAAATGGTCACTGACTTCAGTCTTCCTCCTGAATTTGAGTGGAACATGTTCTCCTAATAAGAGTTTGCAGTGTATATACCCAAGATGATAACCATTAGAAGGTAAGAGTTGGAGAAAATCCATTTCTGTATGAGTATAAATATCCCTGCATGTGATGTGTGTGGAGAAACATACAATTTGAAAGCTGACTGGTTTGCTGAGAAGAATCATATCATAGTGTAGCAATTATGCTGAAGTTGTTTTAAATAAACAAAATTTAGTTTTATACTGTAGTAATAAGGATGTTTAGCTTCATGCTTTGTTCTAGATTTCTTCCATATATAAAAATGTGTTCTGAGGACACTTTTTACATGATGATTTATGGTAATATAAAATCTGACCTAGATCTGGGTTCGCTGTTGATAAAATTGTGATAGGTCTTGACTTCTAGGATAATGCACATATTACCTGCTTAAGATGCCAGATATTACAAGAGGTTTGCAAATTTGACAACACATGCTTATAATTGACATCCTCAAATAGGATACAGCTCACAGAGGAAAACCAAAATTTTGCACATTTTGTAATGTTTTCTGATTATTTTTATTTGTTCTGTGTTAAAGGACCATGACAAACTACAATGACTGATATACTAGAAAAAGCCTAAAAATGTGCTGTTGTTTTCCTCAGAGAAAGATTGTCACACCTTTAAAGAAGTTAACTGGATTAAGTTTTTTTTTTCTATTAAAATTCAAGACCCTCTTGGACATGTTCCTATGCGACCTGTTCTAGGTGGATCCGCTTTGGCAGAGGTGTTGGACTAGATGATCTGTAAAGGTCTCTTCCAACCCTACCATTCTATGATTCTATGAAAATATTGCAGTTGTCAAGTGTAGTTTTGTTTTGCTGAGTGATCTATTTGTATTTAGAGTACATCTATTACATATAATTTTAAACATTTCATAAAATGTTTAAGATTAGTGGTCCAAAACAAGCACTAGCTAAAACAGTGACACTAATTACGTCAGATATAGCTGGGTCAGCAAAGCTTACATGTCATTCTTTTGTGCTGACCAAACTTTCATTGCATGAACTCTTATCTCATTGTAGTTGGCCTCTGCAAGAGTTTGCATCAGAGCAGTGTGGCCTTCTGAAAGCTGGGAATTGCAACTGTAGTTTCATTCTGTGTGCTATTTTTTTCTATGAGCTGTGTTCATCTTTTTGTTTCCATTCATTTGCTACATTACATTAATTTTGTGACAGGAATGACTTTTTAAGTCACTTTGAACCTAAAAACTTATTTATGACATTCTATACTAGGGCTAGTGCAATGATACGTTTATCAGTTATGAGTAGGTGAAGATAATTTCTCACATAAGCACCTATAAAATAGTGGTAAGACGGTACTCGTTTTTACCTACCATGATAACTATTTAGCAGAATTTGGAACCATAAAGCTGAGCTGCTTTTTGGGCAGTTATTGTTAAGCTCAGCAGTGTTAGCAACAGACTTTTGACTGGTAAGCCATGCCCTTCTGTTTTCCCTGCTAGTCTCCCAGATTTGTGGGGTCAGACTGCCTAGTTGGACTGTCTGTTTTCTAGAAATTCTGAAAAAGTGTTGATGGAAGAGTGTTTGCTATGTTCCATATGTGCCGATCAGTCACACAGTGGACATGTCGGACTGCTTGTAAAGCAAATGCTGACATGTTTGAGCTCAGTTAATGCATAAGGAGTTTGAACTCCAACCTCACACAAGTCCTGTGGTACTGTATGTGATGGTCAGTTGTGCAGACAAAATGGTAGTGGTTCAGTTAAAAGTCCAATTTTTTATATCAATTTAGTTATGTTTATCCAGCTTTTTGGAGTGAGAGAAATAAATCAAGAACAAGAAAACAGTAAAAAAATGTGCTGTGCTTGGCTTAGAAATAAAGTGATTTTTTGACCTGAAGATCAGAGCAAAAATTTCAAAGAGAATGAATTCGAAATGGAAGACACTAAAACTTTTCAGGAAAAAAATAATTGGAAAAATTAAAGTAAATTTTGTTCCATTGAAGGAAGGGGACTGAAAAAAACAATATAAAGAACAAAAAAGGGAAATCAGGATGAATTATGAAGGAAAAAGTAGTTCTTTGCTTAAAGAAGTTTGAATTAAAGTGGAAACATGTAAGGTTTTCTTTATATAAAGGTAAATACCATACTAAGCAGAAATCCCAACTGTGAGGAATCTCTACCAGTGTACCTAAGTTGTATCTAAGTGTACCATGTGGTGTCTCTGATGTTGTGAATCATGCTGGAAAGTGTCAACATTTCCCAGGCTTACCCTTGGCTGTGCATGAACTAAGCCAGCCTCAATGTAGCTGCTGCTTTTGTGGGCAGAAATCATTAGTTTGTGAAAGTGAATAAGGTAGTTCTCCAAGAGCTGCTCTCCAGAGCCACAGATACTGAAAACAGTAGCCTTTTCAGCATCCTTCACTGACCTAATCTGACCAGAGGCTTATACAATCTATACAGTAAAGGAAAGCTTTATTAGGGTAGGAAACAGCCTTCATTATTTGTTCTTGGTATTATTTAATATTTATAGAGTGACACACATTTCCATGTTGCCTGAGAGAAATAAAAATTATGTGACTCTGGCCTCATTTTACAGTCTGATTTTGGCAAATGCAAGAAATTGTGAAACAAAGAGAATAGAATGAAGAGGCTGTGAAAAAGGTAAAAGGGTTGTATGCTTGCTACTATGTTATGTAGGAAGCTTGTATATCTGATTATTTAAAAAAAACCAGTATATTACAGTGTTTCCAAAAGGACAGTGATGGAACCTAAGGGTTAGGACTGGGAGAAGCAACAGTTTAAAGGCAAAGGTAGAAAGTGTGAGGATTAGATTCCTGGTTGATTTTAGTTCAGGTTGGTTGAGGCTGCTGAGAATTCAATCAGAGGTATTTGAACAAGGTGCAGTGGCTAGTACAGGGAGAAATATTTCACTATCCCTGCTTCTGAGTGGATGTGCTGAAGACCAAATGGTAGACAATCTGCCAGTTGCTGCCTGTTAAGTAAGTTAGCTGAGACAAACATTGATGTCATGTTTTCCTGGAAATGTATGGTTCAGTGCATGAACACAGAACATTCAGCTGCAAAATTTACATGTGGATCAGAACCTCAGCTCAATTTCTGGCCAAAGAAAGCCCAGCAAATGTTCTCGGCAATCTGAGGCAGGAGGATGATGGCATTGGTGTAGCATCATATGTTATTTTTTAGACATGTCTATAGTAGTTTGTTGAGTCATTTTGTTGCAATATTGGGCTTGTAATGTTACTTTATTTCTCCTTCTGATATACCTAGTGCTAACATGGCTCCTCAGCTTTGAGTGGCAGAGTACTATGCATCTGAGTCTTCCTTTTGTGTATTTTGTGGACTCATTTGTAGAAATTGTTCTTTTAACCAAATACTTCCATTTTAGTATTCTGCTTTGTTGATACTCAGTGAAACATCAGAAAGTTTACTAATATTTTGTTGAGTGTTGAATGAAAGAATTACTCATCTCTTTAGTTATATAGGCTGCAAAAGTGTTCAGAGCACTTTGTAAGTGTTAGGGTGATATCCTGTCTAGAATACCTCTGTTAATGCAGAAGCACAGCATCAATTATTTCTGATTCTGAAGCAGTTAAAAAAAGTGTTCTTAAGTATGAATTTGTGCCTTGAACAGCAAATAGTATAGTTTTTGAATGGAAGATCTAAAAATCTAATTATAATAATCAGACAAAAGTCCCCACGAAGACTGGAGTAGGAAATATCTATATGAGTGGATGCATTTCTGACATAAAAGCTGACAAGAGTTTTTGGGGTTCTTGTGACCTTCATGGTAATAGTATGTTGCATGTAGGAAGTGTTCAGTTTTGTGCAACCTCAATATGTTTTCTTTGGAGTCTTCTGCTTATCTGACTGGTAGTAAAAATATTCTTCATTTTTGTTGTGTTTTGTTTTATTTTTAAATGCACAAAACACATAACTTGCAGTGACTGTAATTACTATTGATAAACCTTGGTGATTTATTAATATTAATCAATAGATGGTTGCTAATCTAGCTAAAAGGACATGCAACAAAAATAATTTTGTGATAAGAAAGCAACTTTGCCTCAAATAAGGGACACTGGATATAATGCTCTGCACAGTACATTTTACAGAAGCTCATAGGATCTGTTTACCTGGTTGAAATTCAAATTGTTTTATTATGGTGTCAATTCTTTGGTTTTGGCAGCACTTCTAAAGTGTCTATACACAAAAGGACTACCACAGTGAATGAATGCTAGTGTTGACACCACCTAACAAGCAGGGATTATGTGTTTACAGAAGAAGTAATATGATAGGTCAAGTATAAGAGGCACTTCTCAAGAGCACTTCACCACATAATGAGTGACTGACTAGAAAGTGCGGAGCTGCCACTCTTTGGCTTCGTTTCGGTGTTGATGCCTGCCTCTCTCCTCCAAAGCCCTCTTGATCATGTTCAGCTGCTCTGTTCTCATGTGGTGAATAATAGTAGAGTAAAGCTGCTTTTCTGTCTCATTTTTCTTGCTAATTTACACATTCAAGCCATTTTTTGTTTGCTATCCTTATTTGCTATTCCCTTTTGTCAAGGCACTGTTCTCTTTTTTGCCTCAGGCCTAGGAACTAATTTGAGCTTCTATAATTACTTCATGTTTTACACCTGTCTGCATATCATGCACCCCTTGTCTCTGTACTTAAGCTGTATATTTCCTTGGAAGGAAGAAAAAGAAGAAAAAAAAAAAAAGAAAGGCTAGTTTTCATACACAAGGAATCCCCAAGTTTCTCCTCTCAGTCTTCCTACTGGAGAAACACAATTGAACTGTTGAGATGTTCTCAGCAATGCAGCTGACCTTTTGGGTTCATGAAGGACAAATGAATGCTGTCCGTTCAGACAGTTTGTGTTAAGACATTGTTGAGCAAAGAGCCCTGAGCTTTGTTCCTCTTGAATGAAGCAATGGTTGTAGTCATTTTAAAATCATTAAGAGCCTGAATGCACGGTATCATTCTACAGTGTTTGCTCTACAGCTGCTCTTCTGCTTTAATAGCAGCTTATTAAATTTGGGTCAAGCACACTCTGCAGAGTATCACAATGAAGAAACTGTTCAGAAAGTTACCTGTTTAAAAAAAAAAGGCAATTGATTAGATTTTTAACTTAAGTGACAGCTGCAATTCATTGCCTGTTCTTTGTGGTGTCCTGCAGCCAGAGTGGAAGCCTTTTGTAATTTGGTCTTCATTTTGTAAAAGCTTTCTTGAATAATCCAGGGTTGCTTTCCACTCTGAGACCACCGCAATCCAATTAGGAGTTTAACAAGGGTCAAATTAAGGAGACTTTACACTTCATGTTTGCATCATTAGCCATAAGACTGTTTTGTGTGTGCACAACTGTGTCAAGGGAGGAGGGGAGGCTGCAAGATGGGGCAGACACAAAGCTGTCATCCACCATGTGGTGCATCCCGTTGCTGAATGGAGGCACAGCAGGCTAGGAACAACATTTCCAGTTGTCTTTTGGGGCTGTCGTCATGTGGATTTCAGCTGGTACATAGTTGCTTGGAGGTTACAGGTGCTAGCTAGAGCCGAGGAAGAAGAACACACTCTGTGCCTAGTCTTTTCTCTCCTGGTAGCCTATTGTTATCGGACAAATGACTGGGAAGAGATGAAGTTAGAAATCTCTTGAGCATTCATTATTTTTGATGAGATGACAACTACCCCAGTTCCTTGTTCTCACTACTCATGCTGTTTCCTCTTATTTTCTGAAAACATAATTTTTCTTCATGTTGTGTATTATGCGGTGTGAGAGTTTTTTTTTATACAAGTAGTTTGTTAGCAGACTTTCGATAATCAGATGTGCGTACGGAAGACTGTACAAACAGGCAGTCGTATTTCCTACCATAACAAGTAATTGTCTGAAAACAAGCCATTTTTACTTAGGCAATTTTTGACTGTGGCTACATTTTCCTAATGAATTATTTATAGAAATTGTTGAAAATTAAAGAGAAAACCATAAGACCCTCTTTTCTATGTAAGATTGTTCGTAATGACAAGAAAAATTCTCCCGCTAATCAGTGTTTAGATGTGTGGGATATTGCTGGAGAACTGTTGCAGTGTCTCTTTAGCAAATGCTTTGTGCTGCTACATACAAAGTAACGATTTATCTAAAAATAACAGTTTCATTGTTCCTCCCCCCCCCTAAACCCATTAATAGGTACTTTAGTATCATGCGAGTTTTCATAGTTTAATCCCTTTTCAAAAGCTTTTCAGAATAAAAGCTCTAAATGGTCCTCAGTATTAATTTGATGTGACTTCTGTACAATATGGTTTGAAACTCTCAGAAGCACATTTTTACAGCTTACCCTTTTTCACTGGATCAGTGTGTGGAAAATACCAGCTAAATGTTTCATGGAGTCTCTGCTGTAAGCCTTTTTTGTTGTCTTGCAGATGCTATAGCTTTCTAGTGATTTTTATTTCGTACCATCATTATTAGATAATACTTAAGCCAGATCAAAAACTCTACATATCTTATTGTTCATTGAATTTAAAGTTGAAGAAATACGACTTAAAGCATATTTTTTTTAAAAAAAGTTTTGACCTGCCTCTTGAATCTCATTTGATGAGAATTCAACTTCCACAGTAAACTGTGCATAATAAATAGTGATTGAGTTTAATGTAGTCTGTGTTTGTTGTCAATCAGATCTTTGTTTACATTTAGTCAGGAATAGCTGGCTTTAGGGCTTTGGATACCCATAAGTAATTACATTTTTTAAATGTTCAACTCTCAGTGAAATATGAATATGACGTGTCTGATGGAAGTAACAAGAAGTAATTAAAAACTTGTTCTGCCATCTTCTTTCAAACAATGGAAATATATTTTCTGTTTTGTATGACATTAGGCACAGTGACCAGTGAAATAAAAATCTTCATTATTCATTTATTTTCAAAATATGTGTCTTCTGTGGTGATTGTTCATTCCCTAAACCACTGCCTAACTCTGGAACAAGAGTTATAATAGTATATTATGTTATAATAGTAACGAATGGTGTAGGAGTATGATCTTTTGCTTTGCTTTTGATTTTTTCGTTTTTTTTTCCTTAGTTACTCCAATTTTAAGACATTTGCATAAATATGACAAGTGAATGATGAATGAATTAAATGTAAATTGTATCATATAAGCCTGTTTGAAGATGTTCAGTCTGTTCTGATCTCTAGATATTCAAGAGGATCAGAATGTCACAGATTTTAGTTCTTTTATTACTTAGTCCAAAGGGAACCCAACCACTTGTCTATGGAAGCATTTCTTCCAGGTAATTTGCCAGGCACAGGGAGAATAGGATATAAACAGATATCTTTATGTTAAAGAAAACTTCTTTTACCAATTTGCAGTATGCTGTTTTCCTGACTGACCATTCCACGTAAATATTCAACACATACCAGTTTTTTGGTTTGTTTTTTGGTTTTTGTTTTTTTAATCTGGCTACCTTCAAGAAGATATTTTGTTTTATAATTTTATCATCCTGCAGCCTGGAGAGATGCCCTTTACAAAACTGTAACACACTGTACTGCAGAATCGTAGTGGTTATGAAATAACTCTTGTAATGTAAGATACATTTTAAAATCTGATATTTTGTGACTGATAGGCTGAAAAGGGCTTTATTATTTCTTCAGAATGAAACTAGTGAGCACCTTGCTGTGCTGAGTAAAAGACCCCTTTGCCTTACCACTAGATCCATTCATTATGGTATTTTTCACTTTATACACTTTAGAGTGTATCAGGTCTGCGAGAAAACCAAACAGATTTCACAGCTCCGATGCCAGAATTTACAAGTTGAGGAAAAAGTGAGTTTAAAACCAGTGACTGTTACCGGTCATTACTTCCTATTTACCTACCTGAAAATGTAATCATAGAGTCAGTTCTATATTTCAGTTGGGTAATTTACAGATATGCATATGGACATTTGTGTGTAAATTTGATACAACCTTTGAGCTTCTAGGAAGTGGACTTTAGTGTCACCAACCTTCTGCCCTTTCTGCCAGGATTTATATAACCATAAGAGGATAAAGACAACAGCATGATTTATGCATCTGTGTAAGTTTCTGGGAGATCACCCAGTCACCATTTTGTGCCAGTGTCATGGAGATCTGAAGGTGTCAATGGTAATCGAGCTGTTTGAATGTTTGATAAAGAGATTCAGAACTTAGATAATGTGAGGAATTAAATATATTTCTTCTCAATTACAGTGGGTCAGTACTGCACCAATTCTTAAAATACTTTACCTTTAAAGACTGCCAATCTAAACTTTGAGATTTCCCATATTGGTGAATACATTTTTTCTGCTATTTAGTGTTATATAGATTTTTTCCCTAATTTTGAAATTTATGTTTTCTTCTGTTGTGTGCTGACATAAAGCATAATGCTTATCTGTATTAAAAATTCAAATTATTTGGCTTCTTATTCTAATGAAGTCATAATATACCTTATTTAGTTTGTTTTGTTTGTTTTATTTTGGCTTTTTTTTTCTTAATACTTTTAACATATAAACCCACTTAATAAACCTAGTTTTACTGTCAAAGCAACTTCAGTATAAAATTGATTACATAGTGTTCCTTAGGAGGAACAGATGCCAATTTTATTCCTTTAGAAAGTCTGTCTACACTTTTTGTGTACAATGAATTTGATTCTCTTGAAAGATGCTGGATTGACAGCCCTGAAGACCAAAGTCCTTTATTTATGCATGAGCAGCAACAGTTCTGCCTTTCCCACACTGCCCTTCTGATATGCTTCACCCATGACCTGAAGGATTCCCCTTAGAGGTGACAGCTTAGTAGCCTTCATATCCGTTCGCTCCTCCAGTCCTCTGCTGGGAGTGCCAACAAGAATGCCAGGGTGGTGGTATCTTTTTCTTGTGAACATTTGATAACTGCCTTTCAGGTTGGAGTTGACATCTCATTTTCAATAGATTATTGAACAGCAGTCTGAGAGTGCTAACTTTCAGGCTCTTTAGGATGATGGGGAAGCAGAGGCAAGACTAGGATTTGGTCCAATTATTGTATACAGTCTGGCAAATTAGAGTCAAGTTCTCCAGCCCATTACCAATTTCCCAATTGAGCTCATCCTCTAGGACTTTTTACAGCATTACTAACATTCTTCAGACCCTCTTCTTTGACTCATTGAAGGAACTCTTTCTGAAGGCACAAGTCACAAATAGCTTAATTTTCTTCTGGCTTAAAAAATGCAAAGCATAACTAATTTGATAATGAATTGTACCAAGTTTCATTTGCGTCAAAGACCTTATGGGCTATTTGAGTATGTTTCTGATCTTATTTATAGTAAAAGGAATTTAAATTCCATTTGAGTTACAGTAGATACATACGTGGGCATAAGTATGGTAGTTGATTCCCTGTGCATAACTTATGTCCTGGTTGTATGTAATTTATGAGACATAAGATACAAGTGTATATGCAGAATTATAATGGATCAAGTAGTACAGTGCTAACAGAAACTCTGTGTTTTTCCCTGCAATAAATTTATCATATTTTTGCATCAGCAATACGTTTAGATTGGAAATATGTGCTCAGTGCATCTGAGCTGCAATACAGTTGCCCAGATTCATGTGGATTTTGAGGAAAGTGTACCAGGAGTTTGATTTTACATTTCTAGTGATTCCAGAATGTAAGACATACATGTATTTTGAAAAATGACATTAGAAAAATAAGGAAAAGGGGTAACTGTTGTCTTATACTAAGTGGGCGTGTTTTCAGTATTCAATGGAGTATTGTAATAGTCCAAGCTCTAAATAAAGAATGCACAGGCCTATGCATATGAAGAGCTCCATGTGTGGATTTATTCTGGAATCGTTAATGGATGATTTAGGTATTTGAATACTTAGATAGTTTAGCTATGTGTACATTAAACTCATTAAATGAAGAACATGTTTCTATAATTTAGAATATGAGAACCTGCATTGTACACACACAGCTGCATGCAAAGCTCTTGTCATGTTGCTAAAGGTTACCTATGGCTCTTGGGGGAAAAAAATTTAATTTCAGTCCAGTTGTTTCATATTTATCAAAATGATTGTGTTCTTCACAAACTTCTAAGAGTTTAAAATGAAAGTATTTTTTAAACAGTTCAGTTTGAGTTTGGAAAAAAATCAATCCCAAAATAATTATCCCAAGGGGTAGAACCTCCTGAAAAAACACATTTAATTTGAGAACATCACTTCGTAAAGTCATTTATAATACTGAATTATTTGAGGAAAAGTGTAGAATCTTAAAATAATAATGAAATCACATGGCAGTATAACAGTGACCATAAATTATTTTTCATTCCCTATGCTCATTAATAAAAAACTGAAGGAAAATCTAGAAAAAAAAAAAATCCTCGCTTTCTGGACTCTGCATTGCAGGGAGGAAATAAAGAGCAGATTTTAATGTTATATCAAAGAAACCCTTGAGGTGGAAAGTTAAGGAAAGCTGCATGGGTTTGTAGCACACAAAATGTCGCTTGAATTTTGCTGCTCAGTAGTTTGATATACTCATTTGCTGATGCGAAATGACGAGGGCTTAGAAAGCAGGGTTTTGTTTTTTAGCTGTCTGTAGACCTAGTGGGGCCTTACAGAACCCAGTCAGCAGGTCATTAACTCTGGAGAAAACAGCTTGCATTAATATGCTCTAATCCGGTATAATTAGTCAAATTACTGCACGCCGACCGGCTTGTCATGTGTTGTCAGATTTGGCATGCAGGCAGGATCGCCAGGGTCCCTCTGGAATGCCACCCTGGATCAGGGAGAAGGACTTGTTTGTAGTACTGTGGATTTCTTGATGAGGAAAGCAAATGGAATCAGCAGCCATAGCCTTACAGAAAATAAAAGAAAGGAAAAAAAAAACCCAAACCAAACAAAAAACCCTGATCTGTTATTATTTTGGTGAGAAATGGGGAATTCATGTCATGGGAACTATTTATGGTTGGTACCTGCTGTTAGAAATAGAAGCTGTTCAGTTGCTTCTTACAATTTCTATGTATCTTAACAAAACTGGAGATCCGCTGTACTATATAAGATTAGCATTCATAAAAAGATTTAAAATAAATAATTACAAGAGGATCAGCTACAAATTACCTACCACACTGTGACACAGATTATTAAACTACCAGCATGTGTGGATGCGTGTGCGTGTGTATGTGTGTGCTCATGCATGTGCCTGTGCCCCCTTTTCCAGTAGGGGAGGAGGTTATTAAACTATAAAAGGGCCATATTAGCATAAATTTACAAGAGCTCTTGTTCTGGCGGCATGATAAAAACCTGTGTTACCTTTGCATTAACACTGAATTGCTTGTTGTGCTTTTGGCAATGACAGATAAGTCAGTGTAATTCCCCATCGCAATGGAAATGATGCTCCAGATTCCAAACGCATCCTGAAGATGTCACTGACAATAATCTTCAAAGAACGGCCAGTGAAAGTGGGCTGTATGTTTGCAGGATGATATACTGCAAATGACAGGAAGAATTATGTGAGTGAAGACGAATCTGTAACATATTATTAAGCAATTTCACGAGAATAACAGGGATAAAAGGATAATGGATGAGGGTGTCATTATTACCTTCATGTAGAGGGAAAGCAAAAGCAAAGGTAGAGAGACAAGATTAATTGAGGAAGGGTGAAGCATTCATTGCTCATCAGCTCTTTTGTACTCTCTGCTCCTGAAATTCCAGACAAAAAAAAAAAAAATTGCTCAAGGCTGCATTTTAATGCAACTGGCAAGATGGAGGCGAAAACTGACAGGGCACTTTTTAGTCACCTCCCTGTTTCTATAAACACACAACAGCTATTAGTCCTGGATTCTTCCTGTGGTCAGAACACTAAACTGATGGGATGTTCTGTTTTGATTTTTGTTTTCTTTTGTTTTTTTCTTGTCACAGGTGCTATTTTTAATTGTGCTTCCTAACTAGGCAGTTTTGTTTGTTGATGTTGTGGAACTGTACAGGTCATTCCCTATGCATTGGTAGCATTGCACAGTTGCAAATATAAGCAGACTACATTATGTACATCATAGATGTCAGCAAAAGGGCTTCTTCCAAACAGAAAGGCAAGCTGGAGTGTCCTGTAACGTTAATGGCAATGTGAAATTATGTCAAGGTATCAAGGGTTTAATATACAAGATGAAGAAACATGAAATCATTTGGCAATTGTGCAGACCAGTCCTGCAGTATTAAGTCAAGTGTAATTCCTGTTGAAGTTTTGCCTACCCAGAGAGTTATCACTGGGTCAATAATTTCAATTACGATTCTTATTTTCTGTATGTTCTCCAAGTAGCAACTGATTTTATTTCAGAATCCAGTTGTAAAAACATTCCCTTTGCTTTTAAAGATCTTACGATATCCTACAAATACTTAAAATTATTTAAATTTTCTGTAGATGTGGAATGTTTTCCCCCAAGAATGATGTTTTCTCTGTACATTTTAATTTCAAAAGGAATTTTGAAGGCCTGGATAATTAGGAACATATAACTATTTGTATTCAGTGAATAGATTCTGGATTTTAAGCCTTCATAGATTTAAAATCATATTCAGCTTCCTTGATTTTCTTTTCTGTGTTCGTTTCAGATAAGGAGTGGTTTTAATGAAGTAAACAGAGTTGTTTTTCTTTTTTTTTTGCCTCTTAAGTGATAAAAAAATTCTTCCAAAGTTTTGACACCAATCAAGAAAGGGAAGGAAATGAATTTCTCATTTGTTCTCTGTAAGGAGAAAAAAGTGAGATTTTTTTTAGAAACTTTAGTACTAGGAGGGAGACAGATGAAAACGTGCAGTTTGATGAGGAAAAAAAAAAAGAGCAGGGGACATGCCTTGATTAATTGTTGTTACTAGTAGTGCAAATTGAGTTTGATTTTTTAAAGTTATGTATTTCTTAAACTGAACTGCTCATATATGGCAAAGGGCACATACAGGATTTCAGAAAGAATAGCTAAGGTCAATAACATGGTCTCACTCACTGGCAGAGTCTGAAATCAAGACACTGGGGGAGAAGGATTTCTTCTGTTACCTCATGTGTAGAGAGGAGTGCTGGACAACAGAAGAGGGTCAGGAGCTGGGTTAGGTTGGGAAGGGGCTGCACTTCATTGCAGAAGGTTTATCAATCATTGATAAATATGTGTGTGAAAAGAACAGATAGCATTTTTGTTCAGTGTTATGCTATTAGCACAACAATATGAGAAGATTGTTTCAGCAGAGCAAATGAGGTGCTGCCCAGGAGTCAAATGGTGCTGTGAGGACATGAGGAGATTCACAGGACCAGAGGACTCTGTCCAGGTTAATTGCAAAGGTCTTAGTAATCTACAGAATCTCATGCTTAGATCTGTTACGATATCAAAACAACCTACTTGAACTATGTAACTTAGAAACTGACTTATTGTACAGGCAGAACACATTTCTGTGCCTGATAGTTTAGATCATGTTCCTTTTTGTAGATTTTACCTGTTCATAATATATGGTACAGTCATTATGTTTAAAAGTCTAAAATCACTGTCATTATCCATAGATGATGTCAGCGATCAGATAACCCTTGAAAGTTGTGCTCTTTCTCTTCAAAGCAGTTGTTGGAAATGCAAATTCAGACTGCGTGAAGTATCTGACTGGAGAGATTCATGTCAGTCTTCTATTTAAAATTGAAATAAAAAATGACATGTGGGGATTTAATGACAGTGCTAGTGGTTAAACTGCTTAACAGCAGCAAATGTGTTTACAAAACACAAGGTAAATTTTTGGTTCTATGGGAGGATGGGAAGATTCTAGTCCTAACACTCACCTTTTCTTACTCTGAGGGAGAGAATTCAGTCAGTCCATTGGCCCTGCTTTTGCCCTAGATTGGCCTAATCTGTTCCAGTATTTGTAAGTGTAATGCCTTTCAATAACCTCTTGCAGTGCTAAGAGTTATGGAGAAAGTAGGACTTTAATTCTGTTCATTTTGTCCTATCACTGCTCAGTATAATGTTTGTTTTACTTTATTGAACCTGTGTATTAGAAAGAGGAAGGAGGTAGAGATGAAAGCATTTTGCCTGCAGAGATTTTATTTTACTATGATTAGCGAAGAACACAGTGAAATTTTTCATGACTGCTTTTTAACCTAAGCCACCAATAAATGTATTTAGCTTTGCAGATAAAATGCAAACAAAACCAAGTTTCTCTGCTGATTGACACACCAGTCCACCAAAAATTCTACTTATCTCAATTTTACAATGTCAATATATGGCATATGCCTCAGGTGGCTTACAGTTGCAGGTGATTACATACAATAAGGGAATAATCCAGCTTGACAATGAGATTCTCAGATGAGTTTACTTATCTCATTGTAAATGAAATCTCATTCTTTTACCCTTGCACTGTTCATACGTGGCCTGAACTAAGCAGGATACTCATACACATACTCTGCAAGCTGGCTTTATAGAAAGTTTTGGACCAGTATCTGAACTGATGTGTTCAAACTAAACTGAAGAGTGATTCTTGCTCAGGAGCCAGAGGGATGTCTTGACAAAATATAGTGATGCCTTCATTTTATGGTATCACCACCTTTCAGTGTGTGTTTGCAGAATGCAACAATACTGTAGCAAATCAGGATATTGTATCCATTGCCCTGTCTTTTTTTTTCGTTGTGTAATTGTTGGAACAGAGCGATGTGTTCACTTTCTCTCTCTCCCATTCATTGTGTGTAGTGCTGCTCTCCCTCCTTTTTAATGATGTTTCTCCAATCAGAATTCCTTTCAATTTAAAGCTATTGAGATCAATGGAAAGACCTAGAATAATGTTAGTGGACTTTGGATAAGGCCCATGCCTTTTAAAATCAAGCAGCTCTTTAATTCTGATCAAGCCTTTTGTAGTTTAATGTCTATGAAAATCCCAAGACATTAGTGTTTTCCACAAGCATAAAAATACTGCTATCCTCTTCCAAACAGAGTCATTTGTCATGGAGGAAAACTCAGATAGTTGATGAATACAAGTTCCAGCTAACTTCGTGTTCCTATTATGTTATTGTTTATACTGTCAGAAATTTTACTTGAAATATTTGTGGAAATATGTGATGTTTCAATTGAATGTTTTAATTTTCCACCTCCTTGCCCCCTAGTGGACAGATGAGCTAGTTATTGTCAGAGCCTGACACATCTGGAACAGCGATTACCCATAAACAGTATTTTCTCTTTATATAAAGTGATGTTTTCATGTAAAATAGGTCTTGGATTGTTTTACTTTTTGGTTGAGATCTATTTAGTCTGACTGTACTGAGGCAGGAAAATTTTACTTCCTGACGTTATTTGGTGTACACCAATTAAAAAATAGGAATATTTTGCTCAGTATCTTGAATAAAGATCCCAGCAGGAGCAAACTGAATGTTACCTCACTCTAAGTATTTAATAAGTTTGAAAAATCCTATTTGTTGATTCATTCCACTATAAAATGACAAAAACTATTTAAAGTGTTTGCATTTTTATAGAACTAGTTGACATTTTCCATTGTAAAAGTTTTATGTTTTTTCATAAATATTAAAAATACCCAAAGTTTTCCTGCTGTTAGAGAAAGCTGTTCCAATGGCAACCAAGGGATTTAAAAAAAAAAAAAAAAACAACTCTTCCAAGAAAAATGCTCTCACTAGGTTTTTGTTTTTTCAAATATAACTTGACTATCTTATTCCCCATGTTAAACATGGTATAATGTAATGATGTGGGAAACTCATGTAAATATTGTACAGTTTCATTGGAATACTGAAATGGCTGAAGAGAGGATCACTGTTTTCATTCATCGAGATATTGCACAAATTCTTGTGGCTTTTTTTATTTATTTTGCAATCTTTTGAATTAATTATGAGGACTTTTAATAATGATGGTTAATACCAGGAAGGAGAAATGTACACATCTTGTCCTGCTCCTGAAGCAAATAGGTGTTTCTTCTCAGCAAACATGGGTGAAACACTCTTCCATGGGAAAAGCAAGTAAGGTCACTCTATAGGTTCCTGATGGTGGGAACGTGTGTTTAAAAACAAATTTGCATGCTCTGAAGTCCTTCCAGCTTCTACTTCACACTTCCAAAAGCAGCAGCTGTTTAGAGTAGTCAATGTTTTTTACGAACAAGTCAAAATCAGCATTAATATTTATAATATCTAATGTAACTTATTTGGATGCTGCTTCTAGGGAGATGGTGTAAAAATTTCTTTTGTCTGTTTTCTGTGGTGTTAAAAGTTTTAAATTATTTATAGTAATTTCTATAAAATGGATTCTTCTGTCAGCAATACTGATATAGCTCATTCAATTAATTTGGTGGGATAACGTCAAAATAAATGTAGGGAAAAAAAATGCCCCAATTCAATTTACTTCCTCTCCCTAATTCTGCTATATCTTCATTGTGCCTAATGATTTTTGGCAGAAAAGACAGGCAAGCATTTGTGGCAATTTTACTCTCTCTTTTGGATGTGTATCCTCAACCTTGTCTCAGTTTCTTGTTCTGCTTTCAAAGGAAAAACACATATTTTAGCCAATGTATTGCAGAAAAAAAATTGAAAGAAATGAAAATGCTCAAAACAGTCTTTTTTAAAGGGGATTGTGCGTTTTTGGCATCCACAAATGTGCTCAAGGGCTGCTACATTCCAACATGATGTATAGATTTAAATTACTTTTGTGTGCTCGATAGAGGCAGCAAGCATAACAGTATCATAAGATATGGTGATTAACATTAAATTTGGATAGAAGAAAGTTGGATGCTTATCATGATAGGAAAAAGGTTAATATTTTAAAGTGAGGCTAAAGGTTGACAGGAGAAAAATTGAGTTAGTTTGCAAAAAAGAAATTTGTGTCTTTAAGTGAAAATTGGGGTCAAGAGGCCAGAGCTCTCTGCTTCAACATGAATGAAATAAATTAAATAATTCCACCATAAAGCAGCAGTCTATAATCTAATGATAAAACAGTACATGGTGATTTTGAGAAAGATACTGTCTGTGAGAAAAAAAAAGTAGAAACATTGTTTCAAATCAGTGGCTTTGTGTTTTTTGAAATTTATTTTTACCAGTTTTCAAACAGAACCAGTCCTTTTTTTTTTTTTTTTTTTTCCAATTGGAGGCTTTTAAATTTATGTGATACCTTTGATTATTAACAAAGTTGGTAATGCTAATGTTCAGAGAAAATTGCAAATTTAGTAATTGCTTTCTGTCTAGCAGAAATTTCTGGCATTTCAGATGGATGCTCTAGTATGTACCACTTCATGACCCAACTGATGTGTGATATTAGATGTTTCCCCATCTTAAATCAACAGGAGTTGACTGCTTTTCTGTGGTCAATGTGTAGTATAACCTGTGTATATTCCTGTATTAATAAAGATAAGACATTTAATCAATCTGTAACTAGTCATATAAAGATACCAAATATAGGAGGTAGGAAGTGTATCAGTATCATTCATCATGCCAATCTATGCCTTTGAGAGGCAGAGCTGGGCAGCTAGTTTACTGCCATCATGACCAGTATGGCATATCTTTATGTTTCAAATAATAAGCACATTTTTATCCATTCTCATTATCAAATTAGTCAAAACAGAATTCCTAAAAAAAAAAAACAAACCCAAGAAAAAAACCCACCTTCAACAGGTTTCTTATTTCATGCTTTCTAAAGTGTTATTGCAATCTAAATAGCTCGTGTATCAAAATATTAGCAGGTTTTGTGACAGCACTTGCTTCAACTGTCCCATTTTTCAGATTTCAAGGAAAGTTAGGGGATTGTAGGTTGAAGTATGTTTCCATTTATACCTAGATTCCTTGCAGAAATGCAAGGAGTCATCTTTCTGAAGCATCTGGACCGTCTTTCTTATAAGGAAAGACTATGGCAGGATCTGGGGCTGTTCAGCCTGGAGAAGAGGAGACTGAGGGGGGACCTCATTACTATTTACAAGTATTTAAAAGGTGTATGTCAGGAGGTTGGGACAGTACTTTTTTGTGTAGTGTCCAGTGGTAGGACTACGGTGATAGGGCAAAAGCTGGAACACAAAAAGTTCCACTTAAATTTAAGGAAAAACTTCTTTCCTATAAGGGTGAGAGACCCCTGGCACAGGCTGCTCAGGGAGAGTGTGGAGAAGACTCCTTTACTGGAGGTTTTCAAAACTTGCCTGGACACCTTGCTGTGTGACCCAATCTAGGCAGACATACTTGAGCAGGGAGATTGAACTATATGATTTTTAGAGGTCCCTTCCAGCCCCTACCATTCTATGATTTCTATCTAGACCAGCTCACAGAAGATGTTTCTATTTGTATGTACTGAATAATCCACTTCTGTTTAAGTTTGCTCTTTCAAGTCTACAGATAAATTTTGAGTAATGGCCAGCTCCACTTTATTATCCTCTTGCACAAGTTTTGCAGGCTGAATTCCTGATTGGGGCGTTTCAGACTTTACTGGAAGGTTGAGGATCATCACTTCTTTCTGGCATTGGCAGTGGTGACTGAATCCAATTCCAGCTTCCTTTTTCTTTTTCACAGCTGTAGTCATAGTCTTTAAATTGTGAAAGAGAGGATTCCTTCTCTCTTTCCAGGAAAGTAAGGTGATGTGATATTGAATACCTAATATCTCCAAATGGACAAAACCAATCTGATTAGTTTTTGGTTTTGGTTTTTTTTTTTTTTTTTTTAAAAAAAAAAAGAGAAACATCTTACTGGTTTGGATCATCTCATTGATATAGAAATATCAGGGTGGCCACGGTTTTAGTCAGTGTATATTTGGCAGCTGAATCTAGATACTACCCTTCCATCTGGGGTCATAGTTTGTTTTAAAAGAGTTATGTATGAATTTTCTCTAAATTGTAGCTGAGGGTCATGAATTAGTGTCTAAATGTGGTCTTGACAAGATTATTATAGTCTGTGTTTCATGCCAGAAACAAAGATGAATAGAGATAGCAAGCTTTTAAACGGACTTTCTGACATCTGTAATGTCAGCAGAGAGTGAATGAATGGCAGGATGCAATAACAAATCTTCATTTTTTATTATTTTATAGGGATTAGGTGGACCCACACTCATTCATAATTCCTTCCTAAAGTAGTTACTAAGTACTACATGAACCAGTCATTTTCCATCCCGCTTGCCTTTCAAATAAGGCAATTTGTTTACTAAGATGTACATATTAAGCTACATACACTACAAGAGAAATATACTTTGGTTTACATATAGGAATAGATAGAGTACACTTAGTTTTCATTTTAGTTGAATGTGTATTAAATGATTTTGTTTGTGTCTAGATCTAATAATTTGGTTTAATGCTTGTTGGGGGAATTAGTTTTTTTATTTTTTAGAAAATAATTTTCTGCCTCTCTATATGAATTTGCTGACATTAAATTTTGGAAGCAGAGATCTATGTTAGCAGTTTTTGATTATTAAATTTCTGGAGCAGAGATCTACATTGGCAATTTTTTAATGGGAAAGACAGGATGCTTACCAGTATACTACTGCCTTTATAGTATACTCCTTTGAAGATACATGTTCAAAATTTTCTTTTTGTTTGTCCCTAGTCTCTGTGTAAATAGGAAAGACCTACCTATGTTGAAGCCATGGGCTCTAATTCTTAAAAAAAAAAAAAAAAAAAGTTATTCTTAGGTATGAATATTAGTTTCCATTTCAGAAGCGTAAACAGCCCCACCATTAGTACTTTGCCAGTTTGTCCAAATGATAGTACAAATCCTAGGGTGGTGGCAATGAGTGATACAATATTCAATGAACCTAGCTTCTCTGAAACAATAAAAATGCTTACTATTAGTCATATGTTTTTATAAGTGTTGCTCCACATTGCAGATATTTTTGTATTTTTATGTATGTTGGAAATGAATGTGTACACATAGCAATATATGTAGTGACAGCATATCCAAAGAACACAAATACTGACTCATATTCACTCCTTCTGTAAGTGCTGGCATTAATATTTTTATTGGTCTTCTTTTTGGTAAACGAAAGACACAAACAGTTCCATTAATGGAAACCAGCATGAAGTGCTAGTAGCTTTTAAACGTATGTGTCACCGCCAAGGTATGTAACTGAAACAAAAAGCATTGTTTCTATCCTAATATTTTTCTTTTATTTTTTCTTTTTCTTTTCCTTGAGCCCATCCTGTCAGGCTGCAAGCGTGAAAGTTATTTTCTGGTGGTGTGATTAGATTGGGGCTGAACTCTCCAGCTGGCAGGCCTGTCTGTGACTGGCGGCGGCCTGTCCCCAGTGCTTGTCATCTCCTGACATGCCTGACAGGATGGGGACAGCAGCCCCAGACAGGTTCATTAGATGGTGTTTTCTACAGCTGGGCTAAAAAAAAAAAAAAATAATAATAAAGTGAAAAAAAAAAAAGAGGCCACGCTTTGTCAAGGCTCGGGCTGTAGGGGCCCTTCTTGTTGGTTTAAACCAAGGCCTTGTTTTGACAAATTTTGATCTGTGCGGTTTTTAGATTTTCTGACACATTTTTGTTTTCTTCCCCTTTGGCCTGTGCTCTTTGCACTCTGCCTTGTTGCTGCTTCAATATCCTAACGCTACCTTCCCAGGAGAGCAGGGAGGATGCTTGCAGAGGGCTTGGAAGAAAAATAGAGCACTACAGTGATACAGCAATAAGTGTTCATTTCCATGGTGATCAGCCCAATGGCACAAAAAACAACCTTGGGACTCTCAATAAGCCAATTACAAGAAAGGTTAAGAGTTTTATAGTGCCAGAAACATGCCATCTACATGAGAAAATAGTATCATTACTAACAATCTACACTGTTAAATACACTGTTGTCTGGTGCTGCCAGAAATGTAAGCTTGTTTATGTTATTTTTGTTTTTTGGAAGCTGCCAGAATTTTCCAGTGGCATTGTCAGGCTTTGATGCAGTACATTAAAAATCTACATGGCTATAGATCATAAAACAGTTAAAACCCATAATTAAATTATTTGAAAGCCTGTGGCACATTGAATGTCACAATGTTAATGTATTCAGACTGAGTTTCTTACTGACTTAGATTTGTATCATAAAGACAAAGGATTTTTACATTGTTTATAGTTAAAGAATTGACTTTAAAATATATTTGAAAAGGAAAAAATACCCGACACTTAATATCTTATTTTTTCTATTGCAGTCATAAAGTACCTATTGACTCTTTTAATTTATGGACTGGTGATTTTAGCTTGACTCCTGGGTTACCTGTTGTTTTTCTTAGGGAGTGTTGCTTGATTCCGGACGTTTTAGGTAGCTACAACATGCTAGTGTGTAAAACACTTCTGTAGCTACTGGGAAAAAAAGGGAAATGATTACTATTTCACTTACTTTGCCCTTCTGCTTAAGAGTGCAGAGAGCATTACAGCCTTTTATGTTTTCTGCATTTAGCTGCTTGCAGTGTGAGCACTGCGGCTGGAAACCGAGCCCTTCATTCACAGAAATCCTACCACTTACCTTTCCTTTGTATTGTTAGTTACTGCTGCTTTAGTTCATGGTCTCTATGACAACTGTTTAAATTGGGATGGGCAACTGTCATCTGGAGTATTACTGAAAGAAAAGTGTTAGTGAGCACACAGTTCCATAGATAGAGCATTTCAATATAATCCAATTTTAATTGAGCTCCAGAGACTTTGATGTGCTGCCGAAGGTTGGGAGAGAGCTATTCCAGGGAGAAATTAAAGCAGCCCAGCAAGGCTTCACTACTCCAGACTGTCACCATTTTAAATAAGCATTAGCATCAGACTTAACCTTCCCCTATGAAACATCTCACTTTTTTCCCCCCAGCTTTTTGCTGCTTTTTTTTTTCTCAATACATATAAAGGCAAAGACACTTTCATCTTTTTATATATATTTCTATATTCCCTTGATTAAGTTTGAAAAGCATGTACTGGACCTGAGACACATCTGAGACTGTCTATTGGACCTTGCATTGCAGTTCATAGAAAGAGATAGAAGCAGAGTAAGGATTAGTTTGCAACAGTCAAATGGCATGTGTTGGATTTTCTAATACTGCTCTGAAAGTAAACCCATCCTTGCGCTAAAAAGTTGAGTGGGGACTTCTTTTAGCTTGATTTCATCTTTAAATCTCTTTAATATAAATGAAGATACGCAAATATTTCATTTTAGACTCCCTTACTAACAAAACTAGGTTCTTGCTATAGGTACGTGTCCAATGGCTCTTTCAGTGTTTTGGGTTTTTTTTGTTTCACGCTTAATAGTGAAAAACAGTCATATAGCAATTACAATAACAATTACCCTTGGTTTTGCACAGTGAGTAGACTAGAAGGTGAGAATTGTAAACTTTTGAACTGTTGAGTTAAAATCTCTTGTAATTGCTTCATGTAATTAAACCATATAATCGTTGTGTACCATTTTGGTTTTTTTTCCAAAAATAAGTATATGTACAAAACAGTTAAAAAAGTAAAAGAACTTCATAATAATAAAACAAAACTGAGGATCACCATATATCTTTCAATATTTCAATATACATTAGACAACATTGCATATTAGAGAGCTAAGACATATTTTAACATGATTAATGTTCCTCACTTTTAATTTTCCCATCCTTTCCTTTTTTTTCATTTGTTTTGTCTCTTTGTATCCGACTTTCTTGCCTTTCAATGAAAGAAAAGTAAGATGCTGAGCTGTCTTTCTGGATACTCAGTGCTCTCAGCTTCTACGCCAAACAGCAGAAGTTGGGATAATCAACTGCAAAGAAAAGATGCATCTTGCAAAATTCAGTCTGTAAGAGAGAGACTATTACATAGGATGCTTCTTTTCTTTAGCAGGAATATGATATGCATCAGATCTGGACTTAATGGCAGTAGAAATGGAACCAATTATAGTGCAGGCAGTAATCTGTCTCTGCAAGTTATATAGGATTTGCTTTCTACTAAAGCAATTAGCCTGTTACCCACATAAAAGAAAGGTAAAAGTCTAGATTAACAGGAGAATTTGGATAGTTGTCTTTTTCAAATGTAATAATAGCAAATATAATTGTAAAACTTGAGGCAAATGCCATTTTATTAATAATTTCTAAAAACCAAACAAATGTTAAGAATAAATTAATTGAAGCTTTATGAGGAAACCCTCTTTGACTAGAACTGGCATGCTTTTTCATAGTTGCATAGTACCCAGAAGTCCATAAAATCTAAATACTTTCTGTGGCGGAGCAGCTTGAAAACAGAGGCACATTCACACAAAGTATCTCTATGTGCTGACAGGTGTTGCAGTAATTTCATACTGGGAAGCTAGAGTTCACCACAGGAAAGCTTATGAGTATGCCCAGATTTATGACATACAGGTTTGCCTTCCAGTTGGCTGGAAATCCAAAGAGGAGGGAACTGTATATTAATCCTGCTATAACACTTCTTTTCCTAGCTATTGCAGACATCAGAAGACTATATGCTATAGCTGGGCCCCATAATCCATTTTTTGATAGCTTAGTAGACTGAGTATTCCTCCTAGTTTTTATGAGGATTTTTTGTACAGTAGTAGACCTTCCAAAAGTTTTACTTATCTATCATTTTGACCTTTACAGTGTTCAAATTAAACAAGTTGATACATGACTAAGTGAAAGCATACATAAAATGTTCAGACTGCACACACTAAAAGTATTGTGTAAATGTATCGCCAGTTATTGAAATAAACAGAAAAATTATTTATGGAGTTTCTGTTTGCAGTTTACATTTAATACTTGTTAATTTCAGCAGTTCAGACTTATTTTGCAGTGCTTAATTGCTGCATCTGATTAAAAAAAGTTCTTTAAAGGAAATTTAGAATGCATAAGTACTTCTGTAATATTAATGCAAAATAAATCTAATGAAATGCAAACTAATTAAATGATTTTTTTAGTTACAACAGGCAGTTTGCAAGCACTAGAAGTCAATATTCTCAGAAGAAACATCGCTATTCTTTCCTTGTACAGACTTCGTAATGTGAGATAATGTTCCATTTATAATATTAGAAAGTGGAGTAGAATATTGATTGCTGTTGGAGGTGTAGATTGTTTTTCCTAATTCTTTAATTCCTTGTCTCCTCCAGCAGTGCAGAAGAAACTCATTTTAAGTGGGTTAATACACTGTATTTATTCTTTGGGGACATTAAAAGTTGACATAATGTAGATTAGTCCTGAAGCTGCTCTAAATTCCAACATGAAGCAAACTGACTCACAGGAGTCACTAGTGTTCCAGACCCAACACTTCTAGACACAGCTGAAAATATGGCAGCTGTAGAATTTTTAATTTCTTGAGGATTATGTGTGTCTGTAACAAAAAGTTTAGGGATGTTGGGGATGTTGTGGACATGTGATATGTGTCACTTTATAAATCCATATGTTTATTTTTGCTTAAAAAATTATTTTTAACAGTAAAAATTACTCCAACTATAGTCCCAAATTTCAGGATTAATAAAATAGCTTTTGTATATGAAGTTAACAAAAAAGTATTACTGGTTTGTAGTCTTATACAGGAAGAGATATTAGGAACAGAAACTAACAAAAAGCTCCATAGTAGAAAGATATTTAGTCTTGTAATTGCATTTGTAGATCTTAGATATATGCATTCTGCACTGAATAAATCAAATGCAAAACTGTTAAAATCCTAGACACTCACATATATCTTCTGTATGACATTGAGTTCACATCTATAAAAAGACGAACATAAACCTATCATTCTACCTGTCATTTGGTAGGAAATGGTTAATGTTTAACAAAACTCTTAAGACCAAGTCCAGTTATTGTAATGTTAAGGATTTGAATCATGGTACATTTGAGTCTTTACACATTTTTTATTACATTGTGCTTTTAAATAAATATATCAGTGTGCAAGTTCTTAAAAAACAATAAAAAAAGGGAAAACTCTGAGGATTTTATGATAGCATTCTTCCCGTGAAAGAACATATCACATGCTTGTGGATACCATACATTTGTTATTCTTCAAACTATTCCTACATTTTTTTGCTTTTGGTGAATCCTAAAACTGGATTGAGTCACTTATCAGTAGTGCAAGAAAAAAACTAATACATGCGAGGAAGTGAGCACCTTATGAGAAGTGATATCATAGAATGGTAGGGGTTGGAAGGGACTTTTAGAGATCATCTAGTCTAACCCTCCTGCAGAAGCAGGTTCACCTAGATCATGTTGCATAGGAACATGTCCAGGCAGATCTTGAAGACCTCCAAGGAAGGAGCCTCCACAACTCCTTCAACAGCCTGTTCCACTGCTCCCTCACCCTCACAGTGAAATAGTTTTTTCTTATATTTAAGTGGAACTTTTTGTGTTCCAGCTTCATCCCCTTACCCCTTGTCCTGTTGCTAGCTACTATAGAAAAAAGGGAAGATAAAAATCTGAACATACATGTTTAGAATGTAGAAGAACATGTATTTCTTCTAGTCCTTTCCAATACCTGGATGGTCAGCACACTAACATGAAAACCAAGGAATCTTGTTTCACTTCTTTCCTGTGTTTGAATGGAGCAGATTGCCTTGTACTTTGGCATATTCTGGCCAGGGAGAAATGCTTGCTTTGCAATCCCTGCAGAAACATGAGAGGAGTCAGGGAGTTTCTCTTTCTATTGTTTGGTTGTAGGAGCTTGCCAGGTGCTGCTTGCCACTGGCTTTCCTTGGGACAGCACACAACTGAGACTGCTGATGCAACTCACTCATGCACAGTCCATCCTGAACCAGTGATAAGCAATCATCCAGCTGCTACCTTCTCACTGGGAAAACAGCAGTTAAGTGGAGCAGATAGCACTGTTGAGGAAGAGTGTCATTCGGGTTCACAGACCTTTGAGATAGAAGGGAATCGAATCTGAGTGCCTATCCCAGCCTCTCACTTTATAAAACAGAGAACTTGTTTGTTTTCATACTGGTGTTTGAATCTAGTCCTGCAACTTTTCTCAGCTATTACTCTCACAGACTCTGTCAAATCCACCAAGATTTCAGATTTAATAAAACTGCATTCTTCTGTCAAGTAACTATTTAGTGAATAAATATGCACTTTGGTTTCAAGTTCCAAGAATTTATCAACACTGTCTTGTCCCTGGATTTGTGATTATTACAGGTTCTTTTTTTCTGTTGCTTTACTTTTGCTGAGGAGGTCCAGAATGAACCAGCTCAGAAAAACAAGGTCTCCCATTTTTAATCCTGAAAAAAAAGTCTATGTTTTTGCTGAGATTATATATAAATATTATGGTTTTTTGGGCTTGTCCACTCAACTGTAAATGTGATTAGTACAATTCTAACTGAAAAAAAAAAGATTGCATTTCACTGAGTGTGGTGCTAGGGCAGGAATGCCTCAGAGCAGTTTGAATGCAAGTAGCACTCACCTGTTTGGATTAACCTCTAAACATGAGATGCAGAATAAGAATAGAAACAATAACACTGTTCAGATTTCCCACTAGATTTGAGTCTGACATCTCCTTGTTCCCAAAGTCAACCCAGAGTCATCTTAAACCTTGTGAGACAGCAAGCACAATCTGCTTCAGTCCTGTCGCTTAACTAGAACTAATTGAGCTTCTCTACTTTGGATTTTGCTCCAGTATTTGTTTCTTCATCCTCTGTGTTTTGAACTGGGGTGTGCTCTAACATGGCTTTCTATGGTGCTAGAATATATTTGTCTTCTGCCTCTCCACGTGTGCTGTTGTCCCAGCCAGAACCTTCAGCTTTATTCCTGCTTTTAGAATCCTTAAATCGGTTGAAACCTCTGCTTAAAACAATAATTCTTGGAATTCAGTTTTGAAGTAAAACAAGCACAAATTCCTAACATAAAAAACCATTTTACCAATGGAAAAGAGGAAATGGCCTGAAAATGGGCCAACTTCAAGTAATGTTTCAGATGACTGTAAATAACTGTGGGAATAAGAGCACCAGTTACTTTCAGATGAGTAGGCATTGTTTTAATGGATACTGAAGCTCTATGCTGACCAAAGAGATCAAATTTAGAAAAGATTGAGGTGAACAAAACCTCATATTCTGTTTCAGGAAAAGAGGCCTCTTGAAAACTTAAAAAACCCCATTGGATGTAGATGTATAAGCTGACAAAATTTGGCAAGGAAGTAAACCCCAAAGCCACAAAAAAAAAAATCTGCATTTTTTTAGATCCCTGAAGAGGAGAAGAAAAATGAAGCAAGAGTGCCAATATTTATTAAAAAAAAGTACAAAAAGATTTTAAAAACTGATGTGAATGGAGAAATTATAATAGCACATAATACTCAGCTCATTTTGCAGAGCTTAATATCACAAGAGCTACTTGGAGGAAAGCTTTTAAGACTTGCTAATAAAGATATAGTTTATGCAGAAACATGTTATAAGGAAGGAGTAAGGAGGCTTCAACGTAAAGAGAAATTAAGAGCCTTTTACTACAGCAAAATGTGCAAAAAAAAAAGATAACATGGTACTTTAGAACTGTTTTCTCTTATGGGACTGTGGGAATTGAGGCAGAGAGAATGTTCTTAAATTGGCTTAAATGTATACAAACCTAATAAGTCAATGAAACACTAAAATCTTAAATTATTTTGAAGTGTCCTCTTGACTATTTACATTCTCAGTTTCTCATTTCAGAAAAGCAAAGTACAAGGTGTTTCATTATTTGAAGTTACCTGGTTTTGAGATTTCTTAATAAATACATTCCCTTTACGCGTTTATCTATCTTGAAATTATGTACCCCATGTTACAGTGTATGGATATTTTTCCTGCTAAATCTGAAAATTGATCATCTTCAGTACTTCATCAAACATTTTAAACTTAAATAATGCTTACTCAATATGGTATTTCATGAACTCTTGTCGAGTCTGGTTCCATGCCAATTATGTCTGTCATTTCAATCTGTATTTAGAATATATGAAGCAATCATGCAATCTGCCACATACTTGTACTAAGGTCTATGTTATTAGATGGTTCTGGAGAAGCAAGTATGCTGTATGTGCAGAGGAACCATTTTTCTTTTTTTTTAACCTGTGAAGAGCTGCATTCAGAATTTCACATTTACCTTGACGCAAATGGTGATGCAAGTGAATACTTGAAAAGGCAAATCTGAATCCCTGACTGGAGAGAATGTTTTTCAGTAATCCTTTTCATGTGTTTTATGAACATTTCTAACCTCTAAAAGCATAAAGTGATGCCAAACTATTTTGTGAATACCCATTGTGTACCTGGGTCAGGTGCATAAGCACACTTCTGTAGCTGGCTCTAGACAGCTCACTGATGATATATCTATTAACTGTGATTTGGTTTTGTGAAGTACCTTGTGTTTTATTGACAGATGTCTTAAGTGCTGAGATTGCAACTTTTTAAGCATTCTGTAATACAGTGATATAGGGAATGCACTGGATAAGTTTCACAAATTTTATGTTTACTAGGCTGTTATGAAATGGTTAATATGAAAGCAATTGATACTTTGTGACTGAAGCATACTATTTCTTGCAATTTCAAATACAGCTGTAAAGAGTAGTAGCTTTTCTCACAGTGATAATCTTTTTTCTACCTTTCCTTGGCTTTTCCCTACCCCAATTTCTGCCTGCTTACATTAAAAAAAGAGATGAGGTGACCACAAATTTAGATTTTAGATTTTTCATTGTGGACCACATCTCACTTTATATAGAAAGCAAGAGATACAGTTTCCACCAGACAACAGAGAGGCAAAAGACCGAAGCAGAACCTTTTGGATCGTTCATGCCTATCAGAACTGTGTTTGGTTATTTTTCAGGAGGATAATGTCAGACTAACAAAAATATATATTTTATGTTAAGTTTACAAAAAAAAATTCCTTGTTAAAAATACACTTTCTCGACCTTAGGAAATATTAAATATTCATTTGACAAGGATGGATGAGGCAGCTTCAGAGAGTTTCTGTTCTTGGCAACTGCATTCATAGAAAAGTCTTTAATGAGTAACTATATGCAAGTTCCTGATCTGGAAATGTTGAACGCTAAGGCTATGTTACTTTTGTTCATTTTGATAACATAGGTGTAATGATTGCAACTAAAACAAACCGAGGTTTCTTCTTCGTGTCTTTTGTTCAAGGTTGAGACATACGAGATAGACTCATAGTTGGCTCTCGCAGGTAATTTGTCTTCCAAAAGTTTGGGATGGTGAATAAAGAATGAAACCCAAACCAAAAATCATATTCAAACTAAAGGACCATTGTATATGGTGAAGACAAGGGTTTATTTTGTATTGGAAGAAGCACAACTCTGCAAGCTTAGTTAAAAAATGAAAAAAAAAAAAAAAGAACAAAAAAGGTACAATGCATAGTTAGTGCATCAATAAAATACCTGTAGCTATAATTGCCAGTGTTGAGGAAGGCATGCTGTGTTTGGTGAAAATTGCAGCACTGGACCCATAATTCATAACACTAAAAACACTGGCAAATAGGGAGAACTGGAAAAAATATTGGAGTTATTGAGCTGCTGGAGGGGAAGACAATGAACATACAGTACAATGCTTTTAAGCATATGTCTCCAAACTTTTGAATCAAATAAATGTTGAAGCATTGCTTTGGACTGGGCTACCAGGATGAAAGAGCATTCTTCTGTGGAAATCCATCTATCAAGGATTGAAGCAGAATGGAAAATAGTATTTCTGGTCTTCTTGTTAATGGAGTACTTAAAAAATCCAGCTTTTTATTAACAATATCAATAGTTCAATAATTACTGAAGTAGTTTCTGATTAAAAATGTAGTGACTCTTAATTGAAAATAGGGTAGGTTTTTATTATATGAGAAATTAAAACAATGAAACCTTCATGTTTGAGCCATGTAGGAAAGCACTTCAATAATGGTTCCACTTCTGTAGAACTTTCCATCTAAACATTCCAAGCTGCTTTACTATGCCAGTCTAAGTAAGCATCACCAATACATATTTTTCCATATCACAGAACCTTGAGATTTAGAGACTTCTTATTCCTCTGTTAGAGTGACAGCTTCATCTTACAGCATGCTATTCATGCTGGCAAATTTTATTCTTCTTCTATTGTCTGGCAATGGACTCATTACTGTCTTTAAAACGTACTCATCTTTCTGAATAAGTGGAAGGGTTTTACAAGAAATGAGCTTTAAACCAAACAATTATATTAAAAATGAAAAAAGTGCTGTTCAAATGTAGACATTGTTAGTTGGGTAGCTGTTTTTTGCTTTAATAGAAACAACTTATTTGAGACTTACCTAGAATTCCATTCTTACTCATGGAATCTCAACCATTAAGACATACCTAGAATAAGAAGTCTTCACAACTCTTTCTAGGAAAAAAAATAAAAATCATAAAGCTATCAAGATAATGAGTGAATCATAGAAACATAGAATCATTACAGTTGAAAAAGACCTTTATAATAATCGAGTCCAACCACTAACCTAACAATGCCAAGCACATCACGAAACTAAACCATATCTCTCAGTACTGACTTTAAATAAAAATATGACAACTTTGGCTTCAGAAAACTACATAATATAATTTCAGCATCTTTTGTTGGACAAAGTGATTATTTCTATGTTTCTGTTAATAACTAAATGTACAATACGTGCAGTCTCCAAAAAATGCAAAATAGCCACGCCTTCATTCATGTGATATGAGAAAGTGAAATGCTAAAAATCATCCTGGAAGAAAGAAAACATTTAAAATAGTCAAATTCACAAAAATGAGATTGCTTTGTTTTGGCTCTTGTAACAGCAGCATGAAGGAATCCTGCAGCAATATCTCTAATTTCCGCTGTAAACTGTATGTAATAATGGAAGATTCAGTGCATCGCTTGAAAATGGTATTAGATGAATGCTATGGAGAATGACAAAAATGAGTAGTATGTCTTGAACAGGAAAACAATACAACAGAAATTCTGAAATAATTGGGATGATTTGATATTGACATGATAATCTGATATTTGTCGGACTAATAGACAGTTAAGAAGAGTGTAATTGAAGACAGGAATTGAATTACAGACTCCATCCTTTCCTCTGATTTCCTATCCTTTCCTATCACTCTTCCCCAAGCCCATGCATGGCATTGCCTGGGATTGTTGAGTTTCAAGTGCAGGACCCAGCATTTGGCCTTGTGTGTTGAACCTCATACAGAATCACAAAATCATAGAACGGCAGAATTGTAATACATAGGATGTTGAACATTTTTCTTTAGGAAAAACATAGGACAGCTAGAAACATTTTTGAAACTAAGAGTGAATTCCTGAAGCATGGTGTTTTGTCAAGGAACTTATTCTTTGGCAAATCTGCTGGCTGCCATAATCTGGATACAGCTATATATTTCAATCTCCTCTCTCTGGGAGACTGTTCTCATCTTTTAGCTTTTAAAACTTGAGTGTTTTCCTCTCTATTTCCTCTCTGTATTTTAAGAAACTGCATTTACAAAAATTACAGATTAGATAATGGCAGAGAAGGAGAATACTAAAATCTCCAGTCTGTTCTTAACCATCTGAATTTCATGTACGCCATACCAGCTGCATCCTAGCATCCAGTGTCAATGAAAGACTGAAGGAAAATGTTATTTATTTATTTTATTAAAGAGAAAGCTGAGCAGTAACTGGATCACTGTGTGTAATTACCAACACAAGGAAAGTTATCTGATACTAGATGATTCTGTAACCTCACAGACAAAGGTGTCATAAGATCTTGTAGCTAGAAGGTGAAGTTAAGAGAGTTCAAAGTAAAAATGAGGTGCAGATTTTTAACATTAATTTAGCAAATGAGGTAGTAATTCCACGCTGGCCTGTGACTCAATGGAGAGAGCTTATAGTCTCTTACGTTTGTCTGAGGGACCATGAAAGAAATCAAACCCCTCCCCTTCTTCACATCTGTGTTTGGTTAGCGTGGAGAGCTGAGGTGAATGAAACATTGCCACCAGCCACAGCACTGCTCTAAGTTTGGTCTATAACTTCTCATATAGATAGTACAGGAGGCTCAGTGTGTTCCTCTCTCCAGTTTCCATGAAGGACAGAATTAACATTTGAACATTCTTCAATGTGCTGAGACACATTTGTATTGTTGTTACCATCGTCTCTAAAATAGATTTATCATGGTTATGATAAAATGTTTTGGAGAACAAATTAACAAAAAATCCATGAAGCTCTTGTAATGTCAAGTACAAACTTAAATTAACTTTTTCATTTATGGAGAAACTTGAAGCTACCTCAGTGAAAAAACTGAAGGAATACAATTTACACTACCTCAAGCATGAAAGATCGTTGACAGCAGCACCATATGGTCTCTCTAACATTTACCTATTCAGAAGTTGGGGGAGGTCATGATCACAGAAAGCAAAGACCTCAACTGAGTGAATAAACTACTGCAAGCTGACATACCTAGAGTTTCTGTGGATCTAATGGAGAACAGAGAAATTCAGTTTCTCCTGTCGAAACTTTCTTTTTTGTATTTCCCTTCAGCGAAGATGTTCACTGTGTTTTTTTCACCAAGGCTGTAGCACCTTTAGTATCTGCATCCTAGGGAAAGGCACAGCCTACAGAGCCTGAGAAATGCAATTGGATGTAGTGAGGGCGTGGTCCTCATCCCAGATGACTGACTTCTCATAGGATGAAGTGTCAGAGTCTCAGATATAGGAAGAGCCCACCTGGGCAGAGGTAGAAAAATGAAGGCAGCTTGTCAGCTGATGAAAAGGATTGGAAAAGGATTGTTCTACAGTGCATGATACTGCTGGAATGATAATTCACAGATGAGATAGGTTAATAAAGCTAAAACCTAATTTGTCTTTTTTTGTCTGTTTTCCTGAACATCCAAATCAGTGAAATAGGAATGAAAAAGATTATTTACAAATTAATAGCTAGTCTCAGATTAATATCTTCAATTGAAAAACTGACAAATTGGAAAAGCGATGCTAATTTTAAACTATTTTGTTTTAAAAAATGTTCACATTAATTTTAAAATACAAAAATGCAGATTGTTAAATTTTGTTCATGGTGTGTGATATTAGGTACATGTAACTTTAGAAAAAGTATTGTCTCAACATACTGATTGATTTCTGTGTTTATTAATGGAATTAAGAAGATTTCAATTTATGACACTGAAGTGAACGTGAGTAGCAAGTTATAGTATTTTGCACAGTATAGCCTCAGAAGTAAAGCTGTTATGTGATACATAACTGATAACTGTGTCATGCCCACTGCTGGAAGACAATGCAGCTAAGCATAATTACAACTGCATCCATTACCCTGTGCTTGTTTGTAGAGTCTGGTTTGGTTTTTTTTAGGAAAATAAGTTGACATGACTCATGAGAAACAGATCTTAGGAGTATCAGGTTACGGTGCTTACTGATATTCTTCCAACAGCTATACTTCATTGCATTAAAAAAACCTCATTTAAGTTCATGTTTTAACTCACATTTTTCATGTGTTAAAGAGATACTCTTAACCTACTTTATTGATGGGTAAAATTTACTATGTTCTTATGCTATATTTTAATCAAAAACTCCTGGTAATAACTGTCACTCTGATTTTCTTCAAAGGTGCTTGCCTATACAGAAGGCCTTCATGGAAAATGGATGTTCAGTGAGATTCGGGCTGTTTTTTCAAGACGCTATCTTCTGCAGAACACAGCATTGGAAGTGTTTATGGCAAACAGAAGTATGTATTTTTTATCTCTTTTGTTTCATAAAAACATACTAGTAGTTATTTGGTGTGTTATTTATTAAGTCCGTGCTTCCTTTGATAAAGTGCTTATGTCTGTGTTCAATAATGCTTACTCTTGCATGTATTCATTACATTTCATATTAAGATCAATCACATAAATTAATCTCACTGCTTTCTGTGCAGCACTGAGATTTATTTATAGAAACAGATCATTGCAATTGGTTAATTCTTCAAATGTTTGATAGGAAACATACATTTTCTATGGTCTTGCCCCTCTCCTCCCTGTTCTGTGTATATTTTAGTAAAATATCTAAAAGGATATTTCCTTTTCTAATTGCAAACTGACCTAAAGTAAAAAGAACTAAATTGATAAATAGATCCACTCAGTTTTCTGCATCAAAGCTGAATGGTTGGTGAGGTGTGTCAGTTGTTTTGCAGACTGAGGAGCTCTCGTGTAAGATTTTATTTCAATTTGGAGAGGAAATTAATTTATGGTCCTGTGTTTTTTAATGCACCAATTAGAAGACCAAATGCCATGCCAACTACTGAACAGATTCCCAGCCTGGTAAGAGGTTATATGGGTTACTGGCAAGCTGTGGTTCCTTTGAGGTACAACTCACTCAGGTCTTATGCAGAATGGGGCAGTTAGTGTCAAAATGTTAACCAGCTAGTGATACACAAGTATAAAATATGCCAAGAGTATTTTTTATAAGTTGCACCCCCAGGAAAAGTGGAAATTACTCTCTTCCCAAATATAAAACAAAGAACATTTAAAAAATATATGCAGGTGGAAAAACAGATATCTGCAGATGGTTTACTACTTTATATTTTCTCTTCTTCATTTAGCTTCTGTTATGTTTAATTTTCCTGACCAAGCAACGGTGAAAAAAGTTGTGTACAGCTTGCCACGTGTTGGGGTAGGAACCAGCTATGGTTTACCGCAAGCCAGGTAATTTAATCAAAATAGTTTGTATGTTTTGTTTTTAATATATTATAGGAATGATATTTTTAAACATATCAATATGAAGTCATTACTCCTGTTATGAAACTACATTTTCTCTTTCTTAAGGTTAGTTTGAGAAATAATAGTTTTTACTTACTATATGCCCTGTTATTACGGAGTAGAAGTAAGAACATTCTAAGTTAGATTTTCCTTTTAATTGCAGGAAATAAGTACTTTCCAGTGAAGGACCAGAAAAAACTTATACTTTATTTCTTCAGTGTCAGGTTCTATACATATCTAGACAAATGTTCATCTTTACTGTGATTGTTATTCAGAACATGGACAGGATTTTGCGTTTGATAAATGACAATTATTTTTATAGGTAGATGTTTTCACTTGACTTTTATATGAATGTGGGAGGGATTTGCTCCATTATTCATCAGTGTAGTGGCTATTTTACCATTTCCAAATTTCTTCTATTCCTTAGTATAATGCATTATTCTTCTGTTTCCAAGGTTAAGGAGGATACATTTTTTGGAAAAGATCAACTAAGGTTCAGTTTTAGAGATTTTTCACATACTGTGGATAAGTACAGTTTTTATTATCTTATGAACACCAATATAAAATCAGCCTGTGGTCGTAAATAAGGGTGGCATTGTCAGATCCTATACTACAGAAGTATTCATATTTCAGTGATGGGTAAGATGATGGTCCTGTGTGCTTCACTGAGATGTGGGGGGAAAAATTACTGTTTCCAATTTTTGGCGTTATTTAGACATTTGTCTATTCAAACCTAAACTTGGTTTTGAGGGTGTTTGATGAAAAATGTTTATGTTCAGGGTTGATTTTTGGTAAAAATGAAAGAAGAATAAACAAATAAAAGAGAATGAGGAAACAGCACAAAATTCACAAAATATTGTATTTTGGTTTCAGATCTCCATTTAAATTTACTTGACTTAAAGCAAATGACTTAATCATCAGTGTAATGTCTGGGATGTGTCTTTCTTTAAGTCAGTTGCTTCAAACTAAAGCTTCATATTGTCCTTGTTTTATCCCAGTGCAGAATGTGGAAATACTCTGAAGTGTCAAAGCATATGTAGGACTGGAGAACTATTTCATTCCCAGCTGAACATCATTCCCTGTCATAAGCTCAAGACTCAAGCCTAAGGCTTGATCTCTTGAATGTGTTGAAGTTCTTAGGCAAACTGCCAAATTTCTCAAGTTTTCACTGAGATCAAGGGAAAGTTGGGGCACTTCTTTGGAAGATGTGTCATTAATATTTGCATTGCTCTTCCAAATACTGAAATTAAACCAAGTGCTGTCTCTAAATGGAAAGTAATAGTATTCTTTTCTGAAGTAAAAATGGCCACATGTTCTAGAACAAACAAAATGTAAATTTCTCAATCGGAATTTCATATTTACAGTGACATTTTTTACTTTTGAAATTCATATCCTTTTTGCATTATTCAGTGCATAATTGTCTGAAAAAGTTGGTTGGTATATAATTATTTAGAAAAGTTTCAGCTTCAAAATTATATGCAGTTATTTCCATACCTTTTTGATTAAAGTTCAAATTGAATCAAAATGGGCTTGCTAGCCTTCAGAATAAATGAGGCATATGGTAGTGAAGTTGTTTTTCTTTCTTGTTTTTTGTAATCATGGTATGATTTATGCACAATAAAGACCTTGTAATTACGGTTTTTCCTTTTTTTTCTATCTTCAGTAGGATTGCAGTGGAGTAACTGGTTCTATATCTGCTCTGTAACCAATATTTTGTTCATATTTGTTAGAATCTGATTTCCCTTCCTATGCATATGTTAGCTCTAGAATGTTATTTTTTTAAATTATGCTTAACTGTATAACTAGCATAGGGACAAATTATACTGAGTAACCAAAAGAAGTAAAATATTTCCCTTTTATATGACCAATTTTCCAGATTAAGCTGTAATTTAAAAGCAGACATTTCTGATTGTAGTGCATTCATTTTCTTCTTATAATATTTCCTTTCTGATAATACTCTGATAAACATTTCATCTAAAGTTAATTACATTATCATAAAGAATTACAATCATTACATTATCATAAATAATTGTGTTGATGATAGCAGAATTCTGAAGGAGTAAATTACTTTTAATGTGGTACGTGGACTTTAAGTGTGTTATTGTTTTCATGGAGAAATCCTGTGATAAACAAAGTTGGAAGGAAAGAGAATGAAAAAGCAATGTCTGTGACTTTCTAATGGCAAAAAGGATTAGAAGCAGGTGAACTGATATCTCGTCTCAAGACTGTTACAGACCTGCTGTCCTGAGCATGGCTCCAGTTTGCTTCTTTGCTACCCTTCCCAACAGCCTGTCTTTGATTCAACAAAGCATTCAAGCCTGTGCTTAATGTTACAAAGAAGTAATTATGTCCTTAAAATTAGTTCCACATTGAAGAGTTCAGTCTGATTGAATAATCAAATTCATCTGCCTTTGATTAATGCATTTCCACTGTTCCTGAAACATGTCACATTGATTGTAGTTTCCTTATGACCTTGCCATACGATACAACTGGACAGACAGTAGTGTGCCCTTTATTTAACTTATTTCTGCAGTTCCATATGATTCTACATAGGTAGAGTAAACCCTCAGGTTAGAGGGTTCTAACTGCTCAGGTGTAATTTACTGATCGATTTTTAACAGGAGTAGCATCACAGTTTAGAAAGCAACTGTGAGCTGCCTGATGATTTTGTAAGCAGAGACCAAAGAACTGGTAAAAGATCATCAACTGATACAGGTGTTTGGTTGGAAAAATATAATACTTGTTTCATTAAAAGGAGACAGAGTGATTTGGCAGAAAATAAACCCCTTTGCGTTCTAACTCTCCTCACTGAGGTGGGAGGTTAGGTGCGGCTAGGTTTAAATTCTGAGTGATGCCCAATTTGCCATGACCAGTCCAGGCGCGTTCACCTCCTGTGAATTATCACGACTCTGGATTCACTGACAGTGGACTGCACCTTCAGTCCAGATATGCTCATGAACTAGCACAGCCACACTCCAGGGTCTGGTCGCATTCATTGAGAAACTGTGATGACTGGCTACTTAAACAGTGCCGTTTTATTCATGCAACAGATATACAGGTTCTTATGGATTGCCGGTGATAGCGACTGTCTGCAAAAGAAAGCGTGTATAAAAAATAGATATATAAACAATACAGAGCATGAAGTTACAAAGTACAGCCCGGCTATAGATAGTTAAAGAGTCGTTCTCTATAGAGATTTCTAAGTTTCCCGCAGAAGTACTTAGTTTAAGTCTCACATAAGGCGTCCCAAGTGGGGGGAGGAAGAGAGGCTCAGTCCGTCGGCTGATTCCAGGAGTCAGAGACAGTTTGCAAGGGAGCTTCTCTGACTTGTTTGTGATGGTATCGTCTCCCCAGTACCCCACTTTTCTTTAACCCTTTTATACCTTTTTTTACCTTCAAGGTGGAGTTTGAGTGACTTTAGTCATAAATACCTTCGTTACAATTGGTGTAAAATTCTCTTGCCTTCGTTTAAAGGTATAGCTTACAAACAATTCAGGGCACAGACTCCTTCTTGAGAAGGAGTGATTGCACCTTGGAGGCAGGTAGCCTTTGGGATGGAGGTGTCTTTTAGTATTAAAATGATATTAAAATGAACCAAGTTCTCACTAGGAAAACATTTTGTCAAGATTCGACAGACCATTGGCTCAGGCTACCAAAAGTGCTGCTTATCAACTCTAGAGGACCATCTCATTCCCGTGTATCATCACAGAGTCTGACCACAGAGCCTCCACTCTACTCCACACTCCATGGTATTTGCAGGGAATTGCTGTTTTGTGAATTCCTCACATAGCAGCAGCAGCTGTATCCACCCTGTGAGCCTTCTTGATTTTATACCTTTCCTTAATTGGTGAACAACGCTGTTTTTTAATATAAGTTTTAATATAAGTTTTAATTTCTAGGCCACTTAAGTAATAATGCCACAATACTTCATCACTCCTTCTACTGAAATTCTGTGGGATATTAATATATTAGGTAAAACAATGGCTCCATTTGTTAAAGCTAAGAAATACAAATGCTGCCGGTTTTGCTGAAAGAAAACATATTTTGGCTGGTATGGTAACTATATTCAACATCAACTCACTGTTCCACATCACTACCTTGTTGGTGGATTTCTAGATCTCAGTATAGCTGGTTGCAGAGGTTGGATTTTGGGAACAGAAAGGGGTAGAAAAATTAAGATTTGATGTCATCAAAGCATAAAACCCTTTTTAGAGCTTTGATTAAAAGTAAATATTGATAAGTGTCTTGTCAGAAGCCAGTGATTTTTTTTATTAACAGAAGCCACACAACATGAAACTACATAGGTGCTACAGGGTTTATTGACAAGATAAAGATTCTTTGTACGAGATTGGATTGTATCTAAGTAAACTAAAAGTGATTGTGAAGTAGGGTTGATCGTGCCCCACATACAGAATAGATAACATCCCTTCCATCCACAAAATGCCAATGAAGTGTTTTCTAAACATATTTAAAAGATATAAAACTTCAAAAGTGGGATCATCCCATTGTACATCAGAGGGTCTTCTGCAGTTTACAGTTTGAGTAGGTGTTTCACAGGTCTCTAGAAGCAAAGGAAGCACATTCATTTGTGCGTCTTCATATTGATGATGGCATATTGAAGGAGAGAAATGTTTTGATCAAAGTTGGATGGATTTAGCAAAACACAACACAGTGGGTCTTCCTGTGTTAACTGAAACAAGCAGGTGTGGAACCAATTTATTGTGCATAATGTTTTCAAGTCTCTGCTGAAATAACTGTGAATCTTTCAGACACTTTAAATACAGAGGAAATAAGGAGCTGCTGTAGTATATTTTGATTTTGTGTGGAGTTCGCCTAAGTCAGGCATTCAAATGCAAAGTCCAACAATTGACAGTTTATAGATTTTCAAGCCTCACTGGGAGATTGTAGGTAAAGTCTAAAAGCAACTACTAAGCTGTAGTGATGCCTAAATGTTATTTTGTCATGGGAGAAACAGAAAATCTGTGACAGAGTGCTGTGTAAATTTTATGATCTCTTAGGGGTTTTTTTTTTCTGTTATTTAATTTCTGTGTAGTATTAGTCATAGTTTACTGGGAACAATAAATCTTTGAGAGTTCCACTGTAAAGGTAATTGTTATAAGATGCAATATAAAGTATGATTACATTCAGATAATTCTTTAGATAAATTGTTTTGAAGAAGCATAATAGGAAGAACTTAAAAAAAAAAATTACTATCTCCTGTTTACTTGTATACCATGGACATCCTAGAGTCTACCATGAAATAAGGTTAGCCAAGCTGGCAAGACTGGTAAAAACAGATATTAAAAAAAAAAAAAAAAACAAAAGAAGAATGTGCTTGCACTTGCATGGTCATTTTTGTATGCCCAATTTGTAAACCTAAGTATGGCAGACATTGGCAACCTACACGTTGACAATTTAGACATATAATTGTGATAACTGTAAGCTCCAGTTACATACTAATACTCATCCTTTCTCCAGAAATAGGTTTTAGTGTACGTGTAGGAGTATGTACAGGAGTATGTACATATGTCTTTAGAAGTAGATGGCCCACATTCTTGTAATCACTGTCCAATTTGACATTTTATATATTACTTTATGAAAATACTGTTAAGAGTCTAGAAATAATACACTTAGTGTGTTTAGTTTGCAGTTGAAAGCTGAAGCATTGAGTGTCCCTATTTACTCTTAGCAAGCTATATAAATACTAGATACATTCTTTAAATTAATGAACAAGCTACAGATTAGGGAGTCTTTTTGTTTTAACTTTCTCTATTTTGAGCTATTGATAAGATTTAAGTTTCTGTATTGAAAAAGTATGTGAGGAGATGAATCTTTTCTCCTTCTCAAGATTTTCCTTGTCTTTTTTCAGCAAGGATTATTTTCTCTAAAAATGAGTAGTGACCAGTGAGGCTACTTCTACTTGTTGCAGATTTTTTCCTTAATTCATTAGTCTAGATTGAATCAAGCCTCCTAAATTTTACTAGCCAGGGACAGCATATACTATGGGTAATTTAGAACTTGGTGTACAGTATTTGATTATTGTGATGTTGGCAAATTGAATACAGAAGAACTGAAATTTTCTGCTTTTCTCTTACTTGGTATGTTGGTTTGTTTTTTTCTAAGTTTTAGAAAATGTATGGAAACTAAGTATTATGGAGAGATGGGCAAATGCTCACAATATGTGGACAGATGACTGAATAAACCTTATTTCTTCTAGAAACAAGGCTAGAAGTAGAAAACTTGAATCTTACTGGGTTATAGGAAGGAGTCATGGGTAGCTGACCATGGAGGAGGTGCATGAATTGTGGAATGAATATCTTTAACCCAAGCACTGGAAATATATGGCACTTTGTCACTCACTCACCTTCATGAACTTATCTCAATGCATCCTTTTGAAATGGGGAAATTATATTCTTTTCTTCCTGCTGGGCAAGCCAGGCACCAGGAGGTCTGCATTTTCTTTTACTTCCAGTCTTTTAACCAGACTCAGAATAAAATAAAACCCAAAATATATTATTCTAAATTATTACAGTGCTCTAGTACTGATAAAATAAAATACAGATCTTAATTTTAGTAATTTTTCAAATAAGGGTAATACTGCCTTCTTGACTTCATTAAATGAAATAAAAAAGCATCTGAGAGAATATGAAATTAATCACACTAATAACATTGCCCTACATCTTAACATTTAATGAGATTCTTAAAAACATAATTCTTTAAATGTATTTCCTAGGAGAATCTCTCTGGCCACTCCTCGACAGCTTTATAAATCCTCTAACATGACTCAGCGCTGGCAGAGACGGGAGATATCTAACTTTGAATACTTGATGTTCCTCAACACTATAGCAGGTAAGGCTTCTGACTCTTTAATCCTTCATAATATGTTTATGTTTGTCAAAGTCTTAAGCACCGTGACTTGATAGAATACATTTATCCTCTCTAGCATTCAGCTGCAGTTTTATGATAGATTCTGAAACACACACATTAAATTTTATCATAAAATGCACAACCTATCACTGAGACTTGAGATTCATGTATTTTTTGTGGAGGCTGTTCCTTGCTCCCCTTCTGCCATTTCCTCTGCTGACAGCTTTGTCTGAAGCTTTATTAGAGTCAACAAACCATTGCCAGAGAGTGTCTGGAAATAATAATGGGAAAATGTAATTTTGCTGCTTCATCATTTTGAGCAACAGCAGCTAGACAGCAGAATAACAACAGTATTCTGCCTAGTACAGATGTCACCTGGATTGTGGTATTATTAGATTACAGCATCTTTTCTCATTTAGTCCTTTGAGCTGAAATGTAATATCAGATTAGGTATTTAAAATGAGAAATAACTGCCATAGACATCCATTTGTTATTGGTGAAAGAAGAGCTTTTCTGGCAATTGTCATTAATTAAACATTCACAATGTCACAGTTCCTTCCACCTTTCCTTTTTCTATGTGTTAACTCCTGTGGTAATTTTAAATGTAAAAAGCAGCGGTTTCTACACCATATACAAAGATTTTCAGGAGGTTGTCTACTGTTATGATTCCTGCCTGTAGCACACATGCTGCTTATGAATTTGCCTGCAGAGAGCCTTCCTCAGATATTTCACTCCAGTGAGCTTTAATTTGAAACCCAGATTAAATTCCACCAGGCATCGCTTTGTACTCTGGTGTTACAACTCTCATCTTTACTTGGTCTTGATTTTTATGCTTGATGTTATCCTCAGGCCAGACATAAGACAAATGTGTGAAACCCAAAGGTAGCACTCATTACACTGACCAGTCTGAGGACAGTCACTGTGTTCTTCCCAGTAGGGCAGTGGCAGAATTCAGGAACTGTCAAACTCATTTGCTTTGAACCTTCAAGCTTTTGCCTCTGTGCTTATGTGGTAGTCATCTTCCGTGCATCCAGTCTTATGAACATTAATAAATGTGTCATCAAATTATCTCAAGTGTGATACAGAAGTGCTACCACTGAACAGTTGGAAATCTGAGAGCGTTTACCTTGTGCAGCAAAGCAAAAGGCAGAGTCCCTGAAGCTACTGGAGACCTGGGCTGGAAAGTCCATACAGTTCAGTCCAATGCAAGCTCAATAGCTTGGTTCCCAAGCATTCTAGCACAGTCCATAGATCTCAGGGAAGGAAGGAGCCCTGCTGAGAGTTTATTACCTCTGGCACAGGGCCACAAGAATGCCACTATCCTGCTTCTGGACACTGGCCGGCCTCCAGCTGCTCCAAATCTCTCACATCCGCTCCCTTTCTGGTGAGGAGGAAATGCAGACAGAGCCTCCAGGCTCCCTCACTGCCTCACTTGAACTCAGAGGGCAAGCTGGAGGAGAGCTAGATCCCCCCAGTCCTTGTCCAATACATTATTGACACAACTGCCCTTCACTTGTAATTTCCTTTATATGTATTAATTTTTTCTGTAAGCAGTATGTCTAAACACTTAAATTAAAGTAGACAAGAGCTGAGCCAATTTTTGATAAATTACTTTTCATTTTTAATCAGTTTAAAACTCCAAGGTCGTTTATTTTTAGGTACATCACCAAAGCATCCAAACCTGGAAGACATCATTGTGTCTGAAGTCAATTACGTATTGCAGTGACACTTACATACTAAAATATCCATTAGTAAACAAGCTTCAGCCTGAAGAGATTTCTTCAGAGTATCTCAGAGGTCTCAAGAAAAGTGGGTTTTGACTTGTCATTTGATGCTAGTACTGCTAGGCAGGCTTTATAGCCAAATACCTGGGTGGTTGTATGCATCAAGTTTCTCTTAATGTCGTATAGTGTCATTCACCTGCCTTACAATAGGATGGCCTGACATTTGCATTCCAAGTATCATCTACTATGCCCAAGGTTTGGAGGATTGCCAACTATCAGATTGAATTTTATTTGAAAAAGCTTACAGTAGCTTGGTCAGTAGCTTAGTTGTGTCTCTTTCTCTCTCAAAGCACTTAATTTCTGGCACATTTTTTGTATCAGTCTCTTACTGGCAAATCTCATTTGTTCATGTAATCTAATTGTTGTTAATTACATAAGCTCACTTACTCATTTTCACAGCATTACCAACCATCTTATGAAGTCTTTCAGCAGTATATGATCAAATTCAAATTCAAATTTATGTAAAGATCATATTTTCCAAAAGAGAGGAAGTTAAATATGAGAATCCAGAAGAAATTCAGCCCAACTCTTTGTCTTCATCTTGTGTTGACTGACTTTTCTTGTAAAGTCATTCTTTTTAATGATACTTTGAGGTCACATGGATTAACAAATATATGTTTTCTGAAGGAGAGCCAATATAATGATTTTTTTAAAGTATTGGAAGTGACCAGTATTGGTGAAATAAAAATTAATATCCAGGCAAACTTTTCTGCTAAGATGTGACCAAAGTGTTGACTAACATCTGAAGACCTTTTTCCTTGCCATAAAGAAAACCCCTTACACTGATTTTTGTTTCAAACCCATCTGCACTGCTTAGCTTCTGCTAATGAATCCTTATTAATCTATAAGTTTTCTGTTATGTTTTCATTTTCCAAGAAAGATAACAGTCATCATGTTAGATTGGGAAGAAAGTATCACTGTATGATCTCATAAAAGGTTTTGGAGGGATGTCTGAGAGCAGCTGAGCTGATTGGGTGCTTTCCCAATCAGTAAGAATGCTGTCACATCTGCTAGTGTTCTAGCACCATTAGTGAAATAAAGGGTTCTGCTGACATCAGCTATGACTATTGCATGTTAGAATGGTCTTCAGTGCAAAGAGCTTGAAAGAAAGCATGATCGCATTGCTGTTCTATGTACTTTCTAGTTCTATTTCTTCGTTTTAAAGAGATTTTAAAGATCCATAATCTCTATGACTATAAATAGGTTTCAGTTGCTAGTGTCATTATAACATCAACACTCCTAGAAGCTTGTGTTGGTTTTTTTTGAAAACTGAACTCCCTGCCAAAACAAACACATAAAATCTTCTCTGAAAATAAGGTAAGAGAATTGAAACTGACTGAAACTCAAAGGCCAATTCTACAGGTGACAACTTTAACCCAAACATTTTTCAAATTCTGATGGAAACAAAACTTCCTCCAAGTTATTTTTTGGAAGGTCAACTGGGTTTTGTAGTTCTAACGAAGTCTACATTTCAGCAAGAAAGATGATTTCCAAAAACTCATGAAGAACATGTGAGTATTACAAAGAATCTCATCATAAAGTTCCTGGCAAGCCAGAAACCCACCCACAATGGTGTGCACATGAGCTCCAAGTCCAGTGGCACTGGAGAAAGTTTCTAACATATATGTTAGAAAGCATAGAAATTCTCACAACTCCAAGCTGTTTCCTGGCTCCATCATTGCATGGTACAGTACTGCCAGGGCCTGAGATCTGGGAAACTGCAGGGCTGAGAGCTATGAGACAGCCTGAGCAGCACCACTGCTTTTATAGCTGTGCCTATGCTTCTGTAAATCTTCTCTTGAAAGATATTCTTCCAAAATATTTCCTTTACAACAAATAGGTGTTTGATGAATCAGTAGAAGAATCAATATCTCTACCAGAAATGCAGTATCGTAAGCAAAGTACCCCTACTACATGTTGCCCTTGGTTTGATAACACTGAACTAATAACTGTCTGGATACATCTGTTTTAAACAGAAGGAAATTCTTCTAGGCACTGTAGACAGGAACTTTGGCACTCAGAAGAAAATACAAGACTTTCTATTACATAGATTACTGAATATATTAATGGCCATCTTTGCCAAGTTAAGACATGTATTTCTTTTCTTTCTTCTTGGGAAATCCACTTTCTAAACACAGTTTTAATTATACTCTGTTTTTGTAATGAGATCTTGTAAGAAATATTCCCTTAGAAGATACAACTTCTTTGCCAGCAGTTGTTCATGTAGGTAGCTGTAGCCTAGTTTTAGACTATAACTGTTTGCTTAAGCAGCATCATCTTTTTCTAACAATATTGTTTTCAGCCATTGCAAAATATATGTGTCAACATTTTTTTATTCACGTTGCCGTTTATCTCCTACTGGCTGTTTCAGCATATCTGAGCTGTAGTTTAGTTACTTAAGAAGTAGAGGTTTGGCACTTGAGGAATATGGATTATCTGCTGGCAAGTGATACATATGTCCTTTTGTTGTTTTTTTCTTCTCTTCCCAATAGAAGCCTATTAAGGAAGTGTTTTAGTACACTTTTTCCAATTCTTTGTAGCTTCCTTTCTTCTTACAGTGGTGCTTAATTAGCAGCTAACCCTTTACAAAAGAGTAAGAAATCACTTATGTTTTCTTGTGGTCTTTTTCTGAAATTAATTAAGAAACAGCAGACTTGGAAGAGAGACATTCAAAGTGAGGCTTCTGATACCAACTCATTTCTTTAATTTGTGACATACAACTGCGTCCTTTCCCACAAGAAGTCCTTTGCCTGCCTGCTCATACTGTTAACGAGACAGACTGTTGGTCTCTGTAGAACAGAGCCATTGAAATAAATCTACGGATCTCTCCTTAAATCTTTCCCTGGTTTGCCAATATGTCTGTCCTGACAAGTATGGCCCCTGGCTGTTCTGTAAGTTCTTAATCAATGTTTGAAATGCTGAAGTGTCCCTTTGGAAAAATTCCATCTTTCTATTACTTTTTTTTTTTCTTTTTTTTTTGTTTTTTTTTTAATCTTTACATCACCTTGTTACCACCTCTGAAACATTGCCTGGTTTCATTTTCAGTTTAACTGTTTCTGCTGAGATCCACACTCATGACTTAATCATCGTCTACTTCTGCTACCATAGTTTTCTCTTTCTAGATCGTTTCCTCTCCAAGGATATATGATTACCATTACTTGTGCTGGCCTGTTCCATTTTCAAAACTCTCTAAAGTCTTGTTTCAACCTGTTTCTCTGGCCCTCTAGCCAACTATTTTCTTGCCTTCCACTTCTGTTTCCAAGGTCTTCACCTCTTTCTTGCCCTCTTTTCTCACTCAAGTATATTTCAACATGTTTACAGCTCTGTTTTTTTCTTCCAAAGGTAAACACTGCACTCTGCTACTTATCAATCAGTCTCACTGTTATACTCTCCGTGCCCCTGGTTTTTGTCCTGATTGTGTAGACATAAGCTCTTCTGGACACCTTCCCCCTCCTCAGGAAGGGGACACCTCCCCCACCTATTGCCTTCTCAGAGATCCTCTAGCTTTGAAAGCTTGGAGACAGCTATGATTATACTAATTATCCTTTCTTTGGGTGCATTTGAAAAGGCCATATTGCATGTGGTCAGTGTGTGTGTCAACCAAACCGTCTGGGTGATATAGGGAACAAATAATTTTTCCTATTTTCAGTTACAGGATTATTGAAAAAAAAAGCCTAAAAGTAATCCCACTACAGCAAAAGGAATAAAGAGGAACAGGACCAAGAAATCATTTTGTGATATCACTGCAGTGCTTCCTGTTTTAGTTAGAAGTCCAGTTTTCTTCTCAAATTGCAGTATATGAAATGTGTGTTTGCATTCATATTTATTGGAGTTTTAATTCTTTTAAATCCTACCTGACACAGCTTAAAAAAAAGCAGAGAATAATTATATCTAGAATTTTTGTAAGTCATTTCTTGTAGTGGAAAGAGATTATTTTTAAAGGTTTGTGGAAAAAATGACATCTTCAGTCAGGTAATAAATTCAGACAAACTTCTTCCTCCCCCCTCTTTTTTCTTTTTGCCTGTTTAGCATTTTCGACTTTTTTACTCTGTGATGTACAAGTCCTCACTGGTTAATTATGTATATATTTAGCTACTGCATGTGTTGGGCTTATTATTGCCATCTAATTAGATGTAACTTGAACTACTTGCTTCTAGAAAAATCATTAAAAATTCTTTCCTAATGACCTAGAGATGACAAAATGTCTGTAAAGTGTGAAGAAGCAGACAAGCACAGGAACATCGCTCTTAAAGAGTGTTAATCCAGATGCTGCAATCATCTAATTAAACAATATTTTGCTGTCATTAACATTTTCACCAAGGAATTGCAGTTATAATTTCTTTGTCAGCTGTCTCTGGCTCCCTTTACCTTCAAAACTAAAGTGCCATATAAAAACATTAAATTGGATGGTTTAATTAAAAAGCTTTTTTTAATGAAGAAACATACCCAGTATTTCTGAGATCTCATTTACTGTGCTTCAGTTTTATTGTTCAAGGAGATTAGTGTCACAGGCTTGCAATATTTAATATTCAGCCTTTAATATTAATCTCTGTAAGCCTGCTTGAGGGAAAATCTGAAGTTTGTGAAAAGGTATAGCGACTACCAATATTTTATATTTTTAGTTAAAAAAATAATCAAATTGTTCTTGCTGAAAGCATCAGATGATGAGATGGCTAAATATGTTCATCTGTTGACTTTACTCTGAAAATTATCATTGTGAAGCCAGAACCGATCAAGAAAGCATTCCTTATAAAGTTAAACCACTAATATTTATGCATGTTTAGAACTGAGGATTTGTAATCCCATTATAGGATAGGCCTAGATCCCTGTCCTCCACTCAGATAAGCATAGATGTATGATCTTATCTCATTGTATAGGTTTGGTCTCTCACAATTTAAATTATCATTCATCTTCTCAAGTTATTTTTACTTGTTGATAATATAAAGAAAATTTTTGAATTGATAAAAAAAAATCAATAACTTTTGTGCCAAAAAATTAATAGCTATTGTTAGTAGTTAATCTCTTCATAAATAAAATGTGTTTTGTAATTACTGAAATAGGAGATAAGTAAATATTTTGTTCATTTTGTAAGAAGACTGTGGTTATATTTATCAAGTACACAATCATGAAGTCTCCATTGTAACTTGTCCTGCCTAAGGTGAGAGATAAACTATTTCAAATTCTCATTGTGGGATAAAGGAAATGCACACAAGAGTTACTTCAGTGTCCTGAGATGGAGCTAATTCCACATGATAATTTGTTCATGTGTCTGTACTGTAACTTGTTAAATCCACACAGCAAAGGTGAACTGTGTACAGCAGTTCAGGCTTGGGATTGCTTTTTTTCTTGTGTCATTCACATATTCATGATTTTCCTATTGACAAATAGTCAAAGTCTTGACTGACTGTTGAAATTTAAATGAAATGAATATAAAAATTAAATAAAATCTCAATATGGAAAAGATAACATTTAAAATAAAATATACTTTGGTTAACCCTAAACGCCCTTTCAAAATTTTGTGATAGGATGTTCTCACTTTTCCAAAATGTTTATAATTTATAAAGTGTTTTCAATTAAAACTCTTTATTACTGTGAACACTTTTCCATAATTTTTTTTTATTTTGAATAATCATCTTTGCTTATGCTTTGTAATAGAGTATAGTCATCTCGATTCTCTTCCTGAATCTGAAATGTCTTTTAGTCTGCTGTCCACATGAACACAAATGTCCTCTTGCAGAAGCTTTTGTGGGCTCTTTTGTTAATTTAATTGAGGATTCTGATGGTGATAAAAACCTTTATAGTATAAATGTGTGGTTTTATACAGACCATACTTTACAGAACCTCTAAATTTGACAATCTCAAGAAACTTTACAAATCATATCTAGTTAATCCCTTGCCAAAGAGGAAAATAATATTCGAATTTGACAGATGTGGAAAATGATTCGAGGATGTAGAGACATACCTGTGCCCCAAACTAAAGCAATTCATATTCTGCCAGAGAATAAAGAATCATAGAATCATATAACTTGATTCTATGATTCTATATTCTCTGGCAGAATATGAATTCTGCCAGAGAATATAGAATATCCTTCCTTTTCGTCTCTCACATGGATAAATTCTGGTGTATTTCTTGATTTAGTTGATAGATACATTCTCGTTCTGTCCAAGAGTGGTTTTTGCATTCATTCATAGCAGATATTAAAGAAGTGTTTGTGTTTATATCCAGTTTTTTGTGTGTGTGGCACACAGTGCTGATATTATTTTTTTAACAAAATTGTATTTGCACTTCAATTATTTGTTTATATTCTTGTGAGCATCTGTGTGTTCAAAATGTAAAAATGAGGACACTCAGTTGTTAACAGTATGCAGTTTTCCTATTTTCAGAGTAACTGTGTACAAAATAGAAGCATGCTTTTAGTTCACCAACTTCTGTTGGAAAAATAAGGTGTTTGTAGAGCAGCGAAAGTTTCACATTTCATTAAAGCAGAGCTGATTTTTTTTGAGAATTGCAAATGCTACTCAGAACAAGGAGGCCTGTGTTTTCCTGTGCTGGGTCCTGTACCCCAGGAATCTGTCCAGAATCTGGAAGGAAGCAGTTAGTGAGACAGGACTGTAAATCTGCTGCAGGACTGGGAATTGTTAACCTGGGTTATTTCAGTCTGCTAATTATATTATATAAATACACACATACACACACACACACACATATATTTATGACTTGATTCTTTATTTTAAAGACTCATGTTGCATATTGTGTGGTTCCTAGTAAATCAATATGGAAGGTGGAAGGTTCAATACTAAGCAACTTCATTTGTCTTATCACTGAAATGTTAGATACTGCTAAATACCAGCTGACACAGAAATAACAGCCTTTCCCAAACACATTTTTCCTGGTGATGAATTCAGAATTTCAGTTCACTTCAGCTGGGATGGTAGAAATGGTTCTTTCATTATGTTTGAAGAGAGCTACCTGAGGGAGTCAGCTCTGTCTTTCAGGGGAAAGAAAATGTTTTTTCATTTTCAAAGTGGTTACAAAATAGTCTTGAAGCATCATGACTTTCTCCACTTTAATTTCCCTATTGCAGTGAAATCTCACCACTATTTCAGTGAAGAGGACTATGGAAATAATGGATTAATAGGGTATATCTAGGATAGATCTAGATCTAGATTTGCAGACCTCAAATTTAGCCCCTTACTCTTTGGAGTCTCATTTAATCTTTGCCAGGTAATGATGTTACATATTGTTGCTAGGAAAATAATGATCTAATGGTTTTAAATTTCAATATTCATGCTATGAAAATGACTTTATTGGCATGTGATGTGTTTTAGTTGATCTTGAAAGGTGCTGTACTCATTATATTATGCTATATTGCTGTATTTCTGTATTGACTTCCGATTCTATAGATGCATCTAAATGGCTTCTTAGTTTGGAAGATTTAAACTTTACTCTGTCAAGTGGTGTGAACTGGGAAGATAAGATGCAACAAAAATAACTGCTAGATTGTTTTCCAGATGGAGAAGTGGAATTGTTTCCCAATTCTTAATATATTTTCTTTCTTACTAGGACGAACATACAATGATCTGAACCAATACCCTGTATTTCCATGGGTTTTAACAAACTATGAATCTGAAGAGTTAGACCTGACCCTTCCAGGCAACTTCAGAGATCTTTCAAAGGTATGATTCACTTTCGTTACAGAGAATAATCCAACCTTTTTAGGAGATTTTGATTTCTTATTATAGTCTGGTGAAGTTAGGTCTTTATCTTAAAGTTAGAAAATGTGAAATAGACTTGTATGTGAAATAGACTTGTATACTGAATCTCTGCATTATGCTACGTCTGTGTCATTGCCTGATCTAGTCGCAAATCTCAAACTCCTCTGTACATTCTGACTTGTGGGTCATGAGTGCATTGAACCACTTGATCCCACTAATTATCTCCCTTAGTTTATGAAAGTTGATCCTTTGGAAATAAAAAATTTGGACTAATTTTTCACTTAATTTTGGAGTGAATAGATGAGTGATACAGACGAGCACCTCATTTTAGTTTAATAATTATTCAGTGAAAAAATATTTTGCATTTTAGACCTTGGAGTGTCTGATGCTTAACATCATTTGTGGATTTTGTCCTCAAACCAGACTTGGAAAGTTAAGGCCTTATTATAATACAGTTCCTAATGTTTGTTTCTCTAATAGCACTAGACTGCCATATATACCCAGCTCATGTACTCCAACAACACACTGGAGAGAAGGTGTGTGAAGAAGCATATGGAGGGGCTCTGCTTCTGTCTAAGTGGAATAAAGACTAAAAACAGGGTTTGAAAATGAGTTCTGGGAAGTATCTTTCCCAGTTCCTATCAACTAAGAATATGTATGTACTTTCTCACCACTGTAGCTTTGGAACATCCTCAGTGTGAGTTTTCTGTTCTCTGGGTATGACAACTTTCTAGCTTCTTTACCACAATTCCTCAGCCAGGAGCAAGAAGTTGCTCATGCAAGTTGAGCGAGGCTTAGAACTTTTGGAGGCTGTCACTTACTGACTTAAGGAATGATGCAGGAGTGGAGAAAATTACCCTCAAGGCCTGTTCTGGAGTCTTGTGTTGCAGCCCCTACTTTTTACTTCTGGTCAAGGATGAAGAATTTCTGGAACTTCTGCCTTTAAGTCTGCTTTTTATCCCTCTTCTTCTTGTGAGCACACATCCTGGGCAGCAATGGAGAGATTCCATCCTGGGTATCTCACAATTTCATATGCCTGTTTGAAAAAGTGTGGTCCAAATGTATTGTAACCATTCCTGGAAGGCTGATTTTGTGAGTATTCGAAAATAATTTCTGTAGAAGTTGATGGCAGGTAGAGACACCCAAGCTTACTCTCTCTTTATTGTTAGATAAATAAATTTGTAAGTAAAAACAGAAATTAAACTACATTCACACCATGCCTCAAGTGCCAACAAATTGGTTGAGACTCTAGTTACATTATATAAAATTCTTGACCTTTCTTAATATTATAGGTAATTTTGACAAAAGCATTTTTCAGTTCTGTAACACCGTTGTAATCTGTGACAGGAACAATAAAAGGAAATCCACAGACTATTGACATTCCTACACTGACTTGTTCCCTAGCACGTATAAAAATATTTTTGTTTTCAAATTGTTTATAGTGATAAACTTTCCATTAAGATATTTGCACTCAAACTCACTTCTTTTTAGTATTATTAGCACTGTGCACATCATGAATTGCAACAAGATTAGACAGTGTCTCATGCATTCTTCATTAGGTACTTAGTTTTGGTAGAACCCAAATTTTTATGGCAGCCTATTAAAGCATGTAATTGCTACAGAAAGTAGTGTGGTAGTTGAATAAATAGTTTTTCCTCATGACTTAGTAAAGACTCATTATGGAATTAGTGCTCGTGTAGCTTATAAAGTATCACTGCACTCCTAGTAGTGCTCTCCCTTGAAAGGAAATGTAAAATCAACCCACTGGTTATTTATGTTTCTTCAAGAATCTGTACAATGTGCATAGCAGTATTTTGCCCAAGGACCTTTTCTTACCCAATTTGATAACTGCATGCTGTTATTCAAAAGCTACCAGTGATTTCCCTTGGAAAAACTATTTTGTTGACCATTAAAAAAATACCTACACAGAACTAGTTAAGAAGAATGGTTTTTCCTATCTGGCAATATCTGGACTGCATTTACACGATGGATGTGTGACAAAACACGTGTGCAATCTGTAAAGTGTTGTGGGATCCCTCTAGTAAAAGGGTTGTAATTGTCCAATTTTTCCAATGTTTAATATAATAACATCTGATAGGTTTCAATAGTTTTAAGAGAAAAATAGGTTAATGATTCTTTGTAAAGGCAGTGGTCAAAGTTAATATGAAATGCCTTACCTTGTGCACTTGGGCTGTTATGCATTACTTGCATCATGTTTCAATTTGAGCACTATTGGTAAATATGTTCAACATCAGAATGTATCTGAAGTATTTCCTTGGCAATTCTTTTCAATACTGTCTTGTATCTGTAAGTAAACTACTTCTTTCCTTGGTAGAGAGGTGAATCCGAAGTAGCCCACTGCTTAAAAGCAGGAGTTAGTGATTTATTAGTCATGTTACTGAGCTGGGGTGTGCCACCAAGACTCAGACAGACCTTTGCAACAAACAGTATTCTTTCTATTAGGACCCACTTCCTTCTGTCAGATTTTACCCTGCAGTGAGGAAATGTTCCTGCAGATTTGATGGCAAATCAGAACCTCCAGCTAAGCTGTTTATAGAAAAAAAATCTCCTTTGTCAGTTCCTGACCTTCTGCTTTCCTGAAAATTTTCCCTTCTTAGGTTTCACAAAGCCTCTGTCCTTTATATTTAATAATTAATACCCCTCAAACAATCCTTTGAAATTATTTTGCATTCTAACACTATTACATATGTGGTAAAACTCCACAAAAGGAATAAAGTTAAAATAGAAACCACCTATCATGTGTTGTAAAATAGTTTTGGTCGTTAAATGTAGATGCTAAATCTAATTTTTCTAATTCGTTTCTGTATTGTTGCCCAAAGTTCACACAAAGCTACTGCATGAATTATGATAACTTTCAGTACTTTCAAATTTTTTAACCTTTAATTCCTAGCCTTTCTATATCAAGTATGATACGCCACTTTTACTTTATCACAACTCCTAAGTGAACATACACAACAAATGCAGTTCACATGAGCTGTGGAAATTAAATTAGATGTATTTGGCTTGCTTATGATATCAATGACAGAGTAAAACATATGCCTTTTACATTTACCTCAAATATTTCCATTTCTGTAAAGCCGCCTTGAACATGTAACTTGTTCTTTCCTTCCATTCCGTTTTATTCTGGTTTTATGCAACACTCTTCATTGTGGTACTTTTGCATCCATTTGTCACTTGTTCTTTCACAACAATTGTATTTAATTATCAGTCTGAAAATTCCTCTGCCTTTTTTCTTTGAAGTGTTTAGGAATTCCCATATCAAGGCCTTTTTTTTTTTTTTTTTTTTACATATAATTGGAGGTTTAAAACCAGGGCACATGGACATGGAAGCTGCCATAGCAGTAGGATATACTGGACCTCTCATTTGGTTAGACAGTGTAGACTCAAGTTTTATTCATTACCTATACAAGGTTAAAGGTTATATTTATCGTTTGACGAGATGAAAAGCTAATGAAAGAGGCTGTCATAGATACACAGATTATCTTTTCACTATCAAACCATCAGGTGATCTGCTTATTTTCTTCATTGAGATTTTCTTTGGAAAATACCTGTGATATTAAACATTAGTACCTATATGGTGCCCTTACTGTACACTGAGGGGTTTTTTTGAGTTTCAATGCACTTAAAATGTGATATGCTTTTTTTGTGCAAAATTATATGACTTCTGCTCCTAAATTATAGTGAATACATGGACTTGACATGCTACATTGTCCCTGCTCATTAAAGTGTAAATGGGAATTTCTCCTCATTTACTTCCAGTCATACATCCTGTTAAATAAAATTATTTCTTCACCAGGCAAAGTAATACTAATATTGACATGTGTATGAAACATCACACACTCATTCATTGAGTGGAAAAAATTATATTTTGTTAATACAGAAGGTGTTTGACTGACAGGTGGTGATAAGCATAACCACTTTTCCTTATTACTGTGCCATTTCAAGAAAAGGAAGTGATAAAGCCCCAAGGCTTCTAAATGTAATAATGCAAATGAACGCACCGAAGTGTGAATATTTCAAGGCAAACCTCACTTAATACTTTCAAAAATGTGTATGCTGTGGGATGGAATTGATGAGCTCATCAAAAGCCACTTTCAATGGAAAAATGAAATAAGTTTTTGTAACTTAAACTTTTTACCACACGCAACTGTACCATCAGAAAAAAAAAATTGTTTGATTCTCATTTGTTTTAAGCTGCACAATTAAATACTTTCTTTTCTTGAATATAAATCTGATTTAATGAGTGAAGCTCTGGTACTTTGAATCTGCCAGAACTCATATTTGATAATGTTGATCTTGATATGCTGAAGCAAAGCTGTTTACAAATTTGGATAAAATTAGAATTTCATCTAAAGTTTAAAGGACGGGCCTAACATGTCCTACTTAAAGGTTGTTATTTGGTGGTGGTTTTTTTCATGGAAAAAAATCAACCAGTCAGGAAACGCTGTCTGTATTCAGGCAGAGCTAAATAAAGCCACACTGAATATTTCTTTTGTACCCAGCTACAATTTTGCAAAAAAAAAAAAGAGATAAGCAGATAAGGTAGGTGATGCAGGGTCAAAATGAACAGAATATTTCAGTGACTGGATAAATAGGATGCTACAGCCAGTTCTGCTCTCATAAGAGGGTGTAGTTCTATGAAGATAGCTGGCAAACAGTAACTATATGTCCAATGGATATAAACAGTAGATGCATTAACAATTCGCTGGTTCAAAGGCCAGATATCTAAAGACATTAGACAGATAAAAAAGACTGATATGAATAGTTAAAGTAATGTTAAAGTAAATACTCACTTTATTTTTAAATGGAAAAAAAAAATCCAGAAAATAAGCTCAAACTGCAGCTTTACCATATCAGAAGTGAAGGAGCAGAAAAGGCACTGCCATACAGTGAATCGATTTGCTTGATTGGAGTAGAGAATACTTTATAAGACCATTTTGTGGAAACTGAATACTATTTGATATGAGTCCTCACAGAGAGCTTATTTAGCAAAAGGCTGAATTATATATTAGGAAAAAGTATTTTATAGAACATTCTAGAATTTACTTTTTTTTTTAAAGTTCAGAACAATTTGACTCAAATTCAAGTTTTGTAGTAGTGTTATCGTTAAGATACTGGACTGAGTCACAGAACATGGACTGAGCTTTTCCTTTTTATTGTTTGTGCAAGTCATTTTAAATAGTTTACACATCAGAAGAATGAAATGGAAATAAAATTACTTTCTTCCATTATGTGAGGATATGATGGAGCACTAAACAGGCTGCCCAGGGAGAGTGTAGAGTCTCCTTCCTTGAAGGTTTTCAAGACCTGCCTGGACACTTTTCTGTGCAACCTGATCTAGGTGGACCTGCTTCTGCAGAGGGATTGGACTAGATGATCTCTAAACGTCCCTTCCAACCCCTACCATTCTATGATTCTATGATCCATAAATAAAATTTATTTTATACCCACAGCATCAGATTAAAGCCAAAGTAGTAGACTTTCTGGTTTTAGAGTGGCACTGTAACACTATGGAAAAAATGGCCCAAACTCTATATACTCTGCATATTTCACAAGAATATGAGAGACTACTATAACTGTATAACTCACCGTCTAGCAAAGTGAAAATGTGTTAGTTGCTGTTTTATACAACTGTGATGTGAAGTCTTTACAGAAAATGTAAGTCTTTACTGAAGGATGAATTTTTACCATTTCTTTGGATAACAGCATTTTCCACATAGTCATTCAAAAACTGCTAAGGAAGCCAGGGGCAACCAAAAAATGAGAGATTTAAACTCTTTCTGTTAGCATTTTCAGTGTGTGTAGTTTCCTGTATCAGGGGAGATTTAAGTCCTTTCTATAATGTTCAGAGAAATGTTTCATGTTGAGGTCTCCAATACTCCACAGAAAAGGAGAAAAGTGAGATTAGGTGTTCCTTGTATTTCTTCACCATAGGCCATAGATAACTGATGTAAAGCTGAACCAGAAGCTGCAGAACTGTATGAGCATGGCAGCTCCCAGCTGTCTTCCCTGTGAAGTGCTGCCTTGAGACAGCTGCACTATTTCTGAAATTCCAGTTGTCATCTCTGTATAAATGGTGCTGTGTTTGCATATCAGCCCCTCTAGAGTTAGCTCAGGGGTTTCTAGCACATCTTTATATTGCAAACTGTAGTCATACCTAAGCAGTCTACCCAGGAATGCTATAAATCTTTGTGGAATGACAGAAATGAACCTGTATCTCCTGAATCCCAGGCTACAACCAGATCACTAGCTCATCCAATCCAGGATCCTAACCAAGAAGCTGAGATGAGACTTCCTAGCTGAAGACAAGCTCTATCTCAACCTCTTGTTTCTTTCTTTCTCTTTCTTTCTTTCCTTCCTTCCCTCTGGTTCAAGGAAAGGTAATTCCCAGAAAAGATTCTTCCCTGAGATTCTCATATGAAAATTTCCATACCATGCAGGAAGAGAGATGACTCTCATGATATTTCACTCAAAGACTCCATTTTATTCAGCAGATATTTTGTACATTTCAGCATTTTTCTTCAAATGAATCCTGAAGTAATTGGAAGAAAAATGGATTCTGACTCTGAAAAGAATATTGATGAGGATGACAGTAACCTTCAGAATACAGCTTTTTAGGGTTAATAAACTGAACATATGTCTTCTGAAAGTAGATTATTTTAGCTACTTTTGCAGACATATTTATATGAAAATTGGAATGCACTGTCTTACAACCTCGTGTCTTTTATCTGCTAAATTGAAGTAACTCTTCTCCATAAAGAATCAAGAAAACATGGTGGTGTGTTTGCACTAGCGTTTTCTGTGACATTGGAAAATGATTGTCAAGTTTCTTGAGAGAAGTTACTTTTCCATTACAAACAATATTCTTTTTTTATTTATTCATTTATTTATTTATTTATAAAATAAATAACCAGAGATATTTAAAGCCATAGTTTAACCATCATTAAAATTTTGATTGTCTGCAAAATAAATACCTTATAATTATTTCTGAGCATCAATTATGCTTCACAGTTCTTGTTACTGTAAACAATTTACAATGAAAAATGAAAACACATAGTTTATTTGATGAAAGACATCTAATCAGCTTCAAATATATTTTGAAAGGCCTGGAGTTTTGTCTTTCAATCTTGCATTAATCACCATATCCCTTCTCTACTGTGCCTTCAAGCATATGTGTATAATAATATTATGACAGATAACATCTCTATCTTCCATAGGTTCAGAATATGCCACAGCACAGGGTAAGATGCACCTTCACAGTGGAGGGAAGACATATTCTCAGAGTGTTTTTCCATTACAAAGTACAATCTCACCAATTTGTCTGCTATTTTGTATTTCCTTCTCCAAGGGGGTGAACATTTTCTGTAACAGACTAGGGTGTGAATTACTGCTTTAGTTTTTGAAATGTGCAGTTGGGGACTGGAATCTATTCTTCCAGAAAAATGGATGCACAGTACCTTAGTAAGAGTGATATCAGCAGGTCCTAGGCAGTCCCCACAGCAACCCAAAGCCCTGATATAATTTAGGAATGCACATATATCATAGAATCGTAGAATCATGGAATTGTACGGGTTGGAAGGCACCTCTAAAGATCATCTAATCCAAATCCCCTGCTGAAGCAGGTCTGGCTAGATTAAGTCACTCAGGAACATGTCTAGGTGGTTTTTGAAAACTTCCAGAGAAGGAGACTCCACATCCTCCCTGAGCAGCCTGTGCCAGGGCTCCCTCACCTGAACAGGAAAAAAGTTTTTCCTTAAGTGGAACTTGTGTTCCAGCTTTTATCCATTACCCCTAGTCCTATCACTGGACATTACAGAAAAAACTGTTGCCTCTTGACATACACCTTTTAAATACTTGTCACCCCTCAGTCTCCTCTTCTCTGGGCTGAATAGTCTCAGACTCCTCAGCCTTTCTTCATATGAAAGATGCTTCAGTCCCATGATCATCTTGGTGGCCCTGTGCTGGACTCTTTCCAGTTCTCTGTCCCTCTTGAGCTGAGGAGTCCAGAACTGTACACAGGACTCCAGATGAGGCCTCACCAGGGCAGATTAGAGGGGCAGAAGAACTTCCCTTGACCTGCTGGCCACACTCTTCTTGATGCATCCCAGGATGCCATTGGCCTTCTTGGCCATGAGGGCTCATTGCTACCTCATGTTTAGCTTATTATCAACCAGGACTCCCAGGTCTCTCTGTGTAGAGCTGCTCTCCAGCAGGTCAATCCCCAGCCTGTACTGGTGCATGGGTTGTTCCTTCACAGGTACAAGACTCTACACTTGTCCTTGTTGAACCTCATGAGGTTCCTCTCCCTCTCGTGTTGGTCAAGTTCCTGCTGAATGACAGCACGGCCTTCTGGTGAATCAGCCAGTCCTTCCAGTTTGATGTCATCAGGGAACTTGCTTGAGGGTACATTCTGTCCCTTTATCTGGGTCACTGATGAAGATGTTGAATAAGACTCCACAGTTTGTCAGTCTTATAGGAAAATACTGTCTTTTAATAATTTAATCTTTAAATGAAGTGTTTGAACAAGGATTTTTATATACTGGCTACTTATAGACTATCATAATGACAGCGTGTTTCCTGACAGTGATGGGATATGTTACAAAACTGAGTACAGCAAAAATGCAAATATTTATTTTTCCTTTTCCAGTAGTTGAGAAACAAGCCTGGAAAGCATTAGGGAATAGCTTATACTTCTTTTTCAAGAATGTTTTGTGAGGTCTTGCAGTGCAATCTGCACCAGATAACAGTGATCCTTAGGGATTACTCATACATTTTACACATATGAGAAAGCCGTTAATATCTCTATGACACAGCAGAGTATTGAGAATCCAGAGTGTTTCATGTGGAAAATCGTGAAATCATAATGTTTTAAAATTTAACTGTTCATCAAACACTGCTATTTAAAAACAAACTGTAATATGTAAAATTGGAAAACATCATGGTCTTTGTCTGTCTTTTTAGCAACCATCTCAAAAACCATAGCAGCACTGCAGGAACTAAATACTTGTAGTTTTAAAATTACTCATCTACATACGTAGTATTGTGAAATACACAGATTTGTCCTTGTACTGGTATGTCCATTCCAAATTACTTTGAATTTTAAGTCAGTAGTAAAATAATGCAGCGGAGTGAAATTCAAGAGTATCCATTAGCATTTTGAAAAGAGTCAAATTCCTTGACTATATGTTTGTTTTCAAGTTGTAATTCTGTAAATAATATAAATTCTAACTTATTTTTTATTAATACAAATAATATATTAATTTATAATTAGTACATTTTACTATTATTTAGTATAGTACTATGCTTTCCTAATTACTTAACTCTTTATTTGCTTAGATTTAGTACAAAAAACAAAATATGAAGATTCTTTGCAGATTGATAATAAAAACACTACTATCTCATCTCAAAAAAACAAATTTAAGAACGCTCATATATTTATCAACATTTTAGTTACTTTTTGTTGTATTTTCTTTATTCCAGTTATTTTTTTATCACACAATAGCAAATAAAAAATTCTACAAAAAGTTCTGAGATGAACTGAGTTAAAAAATCATCAAAAAGCACACATCTCCTAACAAGTCAAACCTAACAGTTCCTACTACTGTCTTATGTTTATTTCATTTTTATTCTCTATTTTGTAGAGTCAAATATGCACAGAATAGAGTTCGAATTTGTGAATAATTTCAAAATTGCATTGTTTTAAAAGTACAAAACTTGTTTGCTTTTCTCAGCAAAATATGTCTTTGTTCAGTCAAAGTACATCCAGTCCTGCAGGACTATACATGGTTTTTAAGTATTTCTGCTTAGGATCACCAAACACCATCAGCAGTTCCGCGTGAAATCTTTTCATCATGAACGGTGCATTACAAAGTATCCTGTGTGAGCAAAAGTCAGTTTTCATTAGCTGTGTGATTATGGTGAATGACAGCAACAGAAATATTAGTTTGGCCTCAATGCATTTTAAATGCAATTTTAGAAGTCTATTTCCAGAACAATGTGACTGAATTAATTGGGAAACAACTCATACTTCAAGAAGGTCTTGAAAGTGTGCAGATGTGGATCACTTATATTTGTCAATTAAAATGAAAAAAGTCATAAGACTTCTAATAAACAAAGCCTTTGAAAAGAAATACTGAGATTACAGCAATCTGAAGGGATTACTACAGTATGGAGTGAGTTTGGTTGCAGAGTCTCCTATGCAGTGAATCTTAATGAAGAATTAACCTATGACATATTGGACATGCCACCCTTCAGCTAGTAATATATTTGACCTCTTATCTCTTTGCAGCCTATTGGTGCTTTGAACCCAAAGAGAGCAGTTTTCTATGCAGAACGGTATGAGACATGGGAAGATGATCAGACTCCACCATATCATTACAACACCCACTACTCTACATCTACTTCTACATTGGCTTGGCTTGTTCGTATTGTAAGTATTTCTGAATCCTAGTTTTCATTAATGTCTTTACCTACAGTATCTCTTCTGTCACCATTATTTCATTTTTTTAAATGAAAGTACTTTTCTATCAAAATCACATTGTTCTTCCCTACCTTAAAATTTCAGAAACTCTCTAGATGTATGGAGTATACTCATTTGAAGTGATCAGGGAGTCCTTCCTACCCAAACAATCTGAAATATATTTAGACACATAATTGTGCTCGTGTAAGAACACATAGAATGAAGAAAATCTGTCTAAAATGAAATCCATCTAAACAAGTCTCTAGAGAATACAAAAAGCTCATGCTACTCATATATCCATTTATTATTTTCAACCAGGGACAGATATATACAACGTTAAAGAAAAACCTTTTGCAAAAAGCACATCAAACTGTGACAAAGTGAGAGGGGAATTACAGAACCAGTTTTATATTAAATCAGTATGGAGTAATATTTTATGCAAATGAACTATGCTTCTCAATAATGAATTACTTACACTTTTCAGAAATGTGAAAATGTAGATTCAACTTCAAATCTCATGCTTAAATCTTATCGTCAAAATCAAATCTAGGGAAGAGGATCAAATTTCACATACAGAATGAATCTGAGCTCAGATCATGTGTTAACACAATGAATTATAGAAAAAGGAGTGTTGGTGGGAGACTTAAGGTTTGACAGAGAAGCTGTAATTAACAAAAACATTGTGTAACTACTGAACTTAAACTACACTCTCACAATAAAAATGTCACATATAGTGAGTGTATTCTAAGCATGTTTTGCACACAACTAAGCACAGTAGTGCCACACAAAGGTTGACATTTCAGGTTTCATTCCTTTCAGCTTTCCCCAGATGTGTCCTGTTTTTGTGCTCAAAAGGGAAGAATTCTTGTGTCTGTGCATTTGGGATATATTTCTTAACCCATGGGAAACTAAATGTTGATTACACTCCTATATAGGGTGATCACTGTACTCCTTTTCAATGTTGCTAAATTATTCATGTACTGTGATATATTTTATGGTCCACATGTGCTTCTTTGTTGCCTTAAAGTATATTAAAAACAGAGCTTTTATTTGCATGTTTATCTATTAATTTTGGCTGCTATTCAACAAAAGATCTTCTCTTGCTAGTCGGCAAATTCTTTGGTTTGAAATTCTGCTTACAGGCCAAATGTACAACACACCAAGGAGTATTCATTTCCTGTATTAGGCTAAAGTTGTGTCATTTTTACTACTGTTTTTTATGTAGTACTGAGGGTGTTCTTGCTCGCTTTCTTCTCTGCCCTAACAAAGCGAGAGACAAGGTCTCTGCCTTGATGGCCTTGCAATGTAGACTTGAGAAATTATTTTTATTAGAGCAAACAATATATGTGAAAATAGAAAGCAGAAAAGAGAAGGAAAGGCAATGCTTTCCAGGGAAGAGATTGCTGATGGTGAGAAGGTGAAAACAACAAAGGGAGAATTTGTATACAGGGGCACACCTTTGAAAGATTCTTTAACTAAGAGTGACCAGCAAAGAAAAAGAATCACTAGTGGGAGGAGACAACAGAGTGAGAGGGATAAAGATGTGAAGAATGTTTAAAGCTCAGGAAAGAAAAAAGGAACTAACATGATGAGACTGGCTAAGGTTGCAGATGGAAATCCAAAATAAAGATTTGAAAATAATTGTGTATAGGGACAGCAAAAGATTATAGCTACAGGGATTATAAAGTCAAGGTGATCCTTAGATATTTTGACTAATTGGGGTTGAAAAATCCCAAGGGAAAAGAGTATGCTAGTGAAGTTGATAGATAAGACTAAGTCAAATTTCTTGAACTTAAAATAAGATTTCTTGCTTGTGATTTTTTTGAGATAGTGTTTTTGTATGAGTTTGTGAGACAGTGTAAGAACATTTTATAAAAGGTAAATTGATATCTAGTTCAGGAAGAGGAAGGTGACCAGATAGAGAAAAGTTTTTAGTATTTTAAAAGATTGGAGAAGATTCATGGGAAGAGATGTGTTACAGTAGAGTTTTTGGTAGAAAATGACAACAGAGAGTGAAAGAGAGGAGTGGAAAGTAAAATCATGGGAGAAGACAGTGTAGACCAGAAAATAAAAGGGAAAGAAAAAAGAAAGGAATTGGATGAAAACAAACAAGAAAACAAAATCTCCCAAAAGCTATGAGAGAAAGTATATTGGGAATGAGGTAAATCTAGCTACAAGCATAACAAAATGATATAGAGTAGTGAGGATCCCAGGAACAGAAGTTACATGCCTAGACATTTGGATTGGAGGAAACAGTAATTGCAGTAGGAACGGAAGTTTCAGCCACTCTGAAGTATGTATATATAGAGTTGTATAATTGCCACAAAACCTTAAAATTTTTGTTGAATCTTGCTTTTTGGCTTTGACAGATGCAATCTGTTTCCTGTCAGCTCTCTTCAACACATTGCTTGTAATATCATATTTCTGAGTCAATTCTGTGATAATCTGCTCCCTACTGCTTTATATTTCCCTCTGCTGCCTTCCTTTATCTGACGTATCAGGCAACTTTTATAAAAGACACTTTAAGTCTTAGCTTCAATTTGATCCTGAGTTTGGTATCCTCAAGTCTCTGCCTCTGTTTTGTCATTAATACATTTTTTATCGGCAGTATACTTTTCTCCTGAGTTCTTTTGTGTACTAAGAGTGTCCAGTGAAAATCTGTCTTTAAAAGGGACATACATCCTCTTATTTTCAAAAATACAACACTGACTTAACATGTAATATGTTGAAAATACTGCTGATTACATAAACTATATTAATTCTTTTATTCATTTTTGTTTGCCTTTCATTGTTCTTAGTAGAATGGGGAGTAATCCTTAACTGAAGCTATGAGCTACTAGTGCATCAGAAAAGCTCCTCTTTGTGTTTTGTATGAGCTGATTGCCCAAGTCTAGGTATGCTCCATTCTGTTCTGCAAGAATACTACAAGAAATGTGAAGGCAGTTTCAGGATAGACAATTGTTCAGCCTTGTCAGGCCATATATCAGATTGGTTATGGTCACTTCTGAGGGTTATACAACTGACACCAAAACTCTCCCAGAGCAAGATAATGCATGTACCTTCTTGCTGTACATGCCCACCCAACTCCCTCTGCACCCTTCCCATCTCCCCTCGCCAATTGTGTGCAATTGGATGCTCTCAGTAGTTGCTGTTGAAGAGGTTCTAATAGAGACCAGTGTTAGAGAGTATAATTATCTAACATGCTAGTCAAGAGGTTTGTAGAGAATAATTGATTTCCAGTTTCTATTACAATGACCAAGTACTTGTATGAGGTAAAAGAAATACTGATTTTATCATGAGTCGGGCCTAATAGAGATAAAAACCAGTTTTTAGTGAGATTCAAGGGCAGGGCAGATGTAAAATCCACTTGTAAGCAGAACTGAATCTGCACCTCCTTTTTGATAGGTGCAGCAGGACAGTCAGATATATCGAACAAAAGGTGTATGTCCCTCTGATGAAATCCCCAATACTCTCTTTTTCTCCTCTTACAAAACACTGAAAAGGCATTTTTGTTTGACATTAGATGTCTCAGAATGACACGTCTTCCTCCTTCCTCTCCTCCTCCCACCATAAACGATTCAAATGGGACTAGGCACTGTTTAAAGGGGATGGAGGGAGAGACATGCTGCTGAATGGAAAAATTCCTTGTTCCCACAGCTCAAGCTTGTGTTCATCGTACTCAAGTACCCTACAAATTTCTCTTCTTGTTGGCAGTGAACGAGGCATGAATTTTATGCAGAATGTTAGGAACAAGTGAGATGGGATTATAATGAAAACATTGTGCAGCTTTCACAGCAACAAAATCTTTACATGAAATGACAGTAATCTGTATCATAGAATAACAGTATTTAAATGAGTGTATTGAATATAGATATCAATTATATTTATATAAGAACTTGACTTTCCAGAGAATAAAAATTACCTTAAAATTATGTGAGAGGTCTGAGATAAAGCAACTGAAAGCTATGAATTCCTGCTAAGGATTAAAAAATCCAAAAAGATAGGCACAACAGGTTATAGCAGGATAACATAATAGGGCACCCTGTAGTGCTTAGCTATTAAAAGTTTAATCCTTGATTATGAATTTTATTGCTTTTGTGTATTTGTCTCAGATGCTTAAAATAATGTTGTCATGGAATTTTGGATTAATATTTTTACATAATTTATTGTAGTTCCAACATTTTTCTGCTTTTTAAAAATCCATCGTGTCGCATTTCAGAACTCAGCAGTGGCTTACAGTCTACTCCACAATGATGTTCACAACAAATTACACGTATCATGCAAAGAAAAAATGAGATAGATAGGGGCTGATAGAAGACAGAATTATTTGTGCTCAGATCAACAACAAAAAAAGTTTTTCAGTATGAGTAAACCAGAAAAATAATTTAGAAAAAAATTGCTATTGCAAATATATAAACAGAGGTTTGGGGAGATGAATTTAGTTAAAACCAAAATAATTCTAAATTTAAAAGAATGTAGAGAAATGTAATGTTAAAATTCTAATATTAATAGAATTTTAGCATAAATTACTGTAATCCAGTTCCTGTGTATGTTGTTTTTGCTAGCTCTGGGTCTGAATAATACACTTATTCATTTATATTTTACATGAAGTTCATTATAAGGAGCACTGTAAAGTCTAGATGCACATAAACTTATCATTTCTTTCAGTACTTTAGCTCATTGGGATACTTTTATGCTGCTTACCAAGTTGAGCTACTGTTAAATTTTAATATGCTGTTGAAATTATGAACCTCTTCATCACTTGCCATTCACTTTTTCAATATTCATGGGTGCTAGTAAAGTCATTAGCAGTGGGAGTTAGAGTCCTCCACAAAAAAATGATACTCTGATGATTTTGTATTGAATTTAATTAGTTTTAATTAATCATTTGACATCAGTCAGAATTCTCTGATGGGAATAAATATATTTCTTCGATTGTTACCTATTCCTTTGAATGTGTCTTTTTAAAATTCTGAATGTTTCAAGAGAAAAATATCTATGGAAAAAATGCCAATCATTCAATTGGCAGTAGAATATCTTGCATTATCATAATGAAAATGATCCCACCTTTGCACCAAGAGACACTGCAATTTAAGATATTGTCTCTGGCTAAAAAAAAAAAAAAAAAGAACAAAAAATATGTTTGTCCAAATAGAAACAATTCCCTTAAGCTACTTCAAAGGTATTGGCATAGTGTGATGAAGGTAAGAGAGAGATCCCTTTCCTTCTCATTTAGATTCTTTTCTTTCCAAAAAAAGTAGCCTGTATATATGAGTACCAAAAGTAACATTGTGTATGATAGAAAAGATTAATTGGGAAGACATGCCAAATAAAAATGAGAGAAACAATGGTCACTGGAAGTCTGAATTCACTCTTTCATTTTCCTCTTCTCTTTTGACTCTTTCTCTGCCTTTGCATCCATGATTTTCTTATGCATATTTTTCATATGCTAGTTTCCAGAGCACTGGAACAAGCTGCCCAGAAGGTTTGTGGAGTCTCTTTCCTTGGAGGTCTTCAAGACCTGCCTGGACATGTTCCTATGCAACCTGATCTAGGTGGACCTGCTTCTGCAGGAGGGTTGGACTAGATGATCTCTAAAGGTCCCTTCCAACCCCTACCATTCTATGATTCTATGAATATTTTAATAGCTTTTAAATGTTATAAAAAATGAATTACATCAATGCTCTTATATTAGATAATTTAAAAACAATATGTATAATATAACATAATTCCCTCAAAATTTCCTTCTTAATGGAGGAGTTCCCTTCTGTGTTCAAAAGTTTCATAAAAGGAAATAAAAGCTATATAGAATAAAATTAAAGTAAGAAATGTGTAATAGTGTAAGAAGAATTATGATTTCATGTTTATGAACTGCTTTGATGAACAGAATTTATAAATCATCAGCACATGCAAGGAAATAAACTCAGGGGTGAATTTACTGAAAGAGACATTTTTTAAACATTCTTCATCAGACTGTAGCAAAGAGGAAGAAGTAGCTTCTTTCCATGTAGACATATTGCCAAATGTTAGTTGAATTAGAGAGCTAGCAAAATGATGCTATAAAACCAAGGAGTTAACAATGATGTTGATATTCAGGTTCTGCTGTCAAATCTACAGTGGAATGCAGTGACATAAAAATGATTTTTCCAGATCATCTAGGATCTTAGCTCTTGCTCCCCAAAAGTTAGTAACTCTTTCCATTTAATAAGTATTGAGAGTGTAGTTTCAGATAGAATTAACAAATGTAAAAACTCAAAATATTAAATCTCTTTACCTCTGCCCCAAGCTAATGATAAAGCTAGATATCCTGTAACAATAGTCTGTCTCTGACCATAGAACCATTCTGCCCACCATGCAAAGTGGAACCTACTGAGGTCTTTTAAATTAAATAAAAATGAAAGGACAATCCAGATGGGAGTATTTGAAGATTTTATTTTGACATATCATCTTAGAAAGAATAAAGAAAGCATAGTAAGATAAATAAAACTGAAAATGTTACAGTAAAGTAGGCAGCCATTGTGAACTGAAACTACTCTACATAGTTCTGCAACTGGTAGTTAATTATTCTTTTGGAAGACTGAATATATAAAATAACATTTCCTGTGAGAATTCAAGATATGTACCTGCAAAATGAGTTAGTGCCAATAAATGTATTGAAATATTTAATATGATACCCATTTATAGGTATGAGGTGACGTATTTTTCTTTAATTCTGTCTTTATGAAGTACTTTGATCTGCAAAAGTAATTTAGATTTTGTTAGAAACTTGCTGCATGATTCCTTCTACAGTTTTCCTAATCTGTCGTCATTTCATCAACTACAGGAGCCCTTTACAACCTTTTTTCTAAATGCAAATGATGGCAAGTTTGACCACCCAGACCGAACCTTCTCTTCAGTAGCCAGGTCTTGGAGGAACAGCCAAAGAGATACCTCAGATGTGAAGGTAACATATATATTAAATAATGATAGATGTGCATCTTCATTTACATTTTTTTGGTTTATGCAGCGACAAAAAGGGTTTTAAATTTCATATTCAGTACACTAAGTATTCTTTTAAAAAAAGATAGATATTTCTAATGATTAGTGTTCTAACAGAAACAAAGATTTTTTGAAGTTGAATGGACAAAAGGTGTTTTGGTTTTAGAGAACTGATCTAATTTAGATCAGATAATCAGGAGATGGAGAAAAGCCCAATAAATTGTCCTTTCCTGCTGTTAACTCAATATTTGGCCCACTCCATAAAACACAGCAGGAATTGGATTTGACCTTAAAGTGTCATATTGTTATAGCTTGCCTAGCTCTGGGTTTGCATTGCCTGGGGCAATTAATAAAGCATTAATGACAAGACCCATTTAAAATGTTGGCTTTTCTGTACAGCTTTAGCTTTTACTTGAATGTGCCTGAGGATATTATGCAACAATACACATTAGATTAAAACAACTTCTACACAATATATAGAAACAGCCGGAGAGCAGGGTGATTTTACTGTTGTTATTCCTTACCTATTGTTAAATACAAAGGGTTATTGTTTGTATACATGGGACCTTATCAGAAAGAACTCAAGATCTAATAACGTTTGGAATAATATGATTCTTTCTTGATTCTCAATTTATAGTAGTAAGACAGCAAAGACTGCAGTATACCATTAATTGTTCTTTTAAAAAACTGTTTATTTTGAAGGGAATGTATCTCTCTTCTGTTTTGATACTGCCACACATAGCAGGAAATGCCAAAGTCAAGGTCACGTTACCATTATATTTCTTACTTAAAAAAACAAAACAAGATGTAAAATTGTTGATTTATTTTTATTCCAGAGCTACGCTTTGCTTAAATATTCCAGAAACCCCAGAAGTGTATGTGGACAAATCATGTTGTCATTCAGTTACTAGTTCAAATAACAAATTTTAAATTGTATGGCCACCTTAACATATTGGAGAAAATGTTTTATAAAGAAAATAAATTAATCTAAACCTCTTACAACTCATTTCATGTTTGTTTTGCATCTCTGGAAGTCAATAGTATTTCAAGTACTATCATTGTTACTGTTGAAAGAAAAACAAAGGAAAATTTAGAACTTGAAAGAAATTCGATTTAATATCTTCTACATTTGTAAATGCAGCCATTTCTTCAAATTCAAAGTGCTGACATTTTTCCCTTTCAATGAAATCTGGTTTTCCTGGAATTCCACCAAAATATCTGGGAAAATGGCTTTCTAGGAATGGGACTGAAACAAAAGATAAGAGCCTTAAACTGAGGAATAAGGAAAGACAGTTGGAAGTCACTGTAATCTTCTTGTCTGGTTTTAGTACACAGGAGGAGAGCGGTTAAATACATAAAAGTATTGCAAAAGATAAAGGAATGTCTGGGGACAGCTGGAGAGATGGTATTCAACTATAGTATATAATTACTGAAAGGATTATTCCTAAACTAGCAACCAAATGAGTTATCAGTATTTGTATAAAAATACCAAGAGACTTGTGAACCAGGTGGGTTAATTGAAAATGCTGCTTCCAGCTATTGCTAGAATGAAGGAAATATGGAGGTTTGCAGTTGAATTACAAATTGTATTAGTATTTAAAAAACAAAAATCAACACTAAGTTATTAAAATAAAATAAATATTAAAATGATGCTCAAAACCAGATACTCAGCTTCAGAAAAGGAAGACAAAAAGTGAAGACGTATAGCTATGGACTTTAATGTCATTGAATTTAAAAAAAGAGAGCTGGCAATAACGCAAATAAAATAGTAACAGTTAAAAGTCAAAGTTGCACTAGGGGAAAGACTGTAAAATCAGTATTCTTGAATACATTTAGGAGTCTACTGTAGAGCCCCAGAGTCAGATGTATACTTTTCTGTTATGCCATTAGAAAGAGAAATGCTACTTGGAGCTAAGTCATTACAGAAAATCTAATATGGGAGGCACAGATGAGGTATGTTAGCCAATAAACATTTTCTCCAGACAATCCCTGACCTGTTTGTGCAGGAATGCTTTAGGGATTAAGAATACTGTTTAAAATATGGTTTTGTTAATTAATGAAGATACAGGGAAGGTGAGTTTAGAAATTAATCTTGAAATTATTTATTATGAGTTGATTCAGCTTAAGGTAAAAATACATAAATGAGCAGATTTGAAAATAAACTGAATCTTTAAGAAATGCTGAAATAAACAGGCAAAGTTCATAAGCTATCTAAATAAAAAAATAAAAACAACTTAGAAATGAGAGATTTAAAAAATATTTTTAATACCAGCATTCAATGTATTGCATCATCAAATCATTTATTGTATATTAATACAAAGCCACTACTAAAATGTCTACTGAAGTCTACTTCTATAGCCTAAGCAAAGTGTGTCAATGCGTTGCTGTTTCATATTCAGTTTAACAACGAAACGAAGATCAACAGAATGACAGAAAGCTTATAGTGAGACTGAAGCTTAACAACTAGAATATCTAACTGCATCTAAAGTCAACCTGAAACAGTCTGATTAGTCATTTGTTTCAGAGCTCATATGTTCTTGGAGAACACAAGGTTTTGGGTATTCCCTTGATCATCTTTTAGTATGTATTCGTGCTGGATAAAGCAAATCCTTAGTCTTTTCTTTGCTGAGAACTAGAGGAAGTATCTACTCAAACTGGAGGGAACCATAAGAAAAGCAGCAAATGTGTTTAAGGAGTTGGATATGGAAAGAAAAAAATATTTATGTGTGGGGTAATTAACATCTAAAAGTGTGGAATATATGAAAGAGAGAATAGTTTTTTGTCAGAGAATAAAGAGGTAAACCTCAGAGGAAAGGGATCAGAGCTGAAAAATGCTTACTTAACCAACAGAATATGAAAAGTTAAAGTGAAATTGAGTATTCTCAGAATTTTAATATCCTCACAAGAGAAAGTGGTAAAATCCTTATTTCTCGAGAGTCTCAGAAATGTAGACTGACAAAACACTGGAAAAACATCAGGGACAATCATGAATTGGCAAGAGGATGTGCTAGTTGACCCTTTAGGCCCTTTCCATTTGTAGAGTCTGTGTTTCTTAGCGATAAATCAAGAATAAGTATAGCAGCTAATTGTTGCTGTTGTTTGTTGCTTAAGATCTTAATGAACTACATTTCTCAATGCCATGACATCAGGGCCAACTTTTCCCTGAGGCCTTGGAGTTCATTCTCAAAAAGGATGGGAAACTGAACTATTATTAATACTACAAATACTGCATTTTTTTCCAGATTATTTGTGCTACTGCTTGGAATGTCTTACAGGCTTTTAAAGGATTTTAATCAAGTTTTCAGGGACTGGAAAAGCAGCAAGGTTTTGAGAACCACCGAGAAAATCCCTCAAAATCTTTACTCATTTTGCCTACTCTTCCAAGAGCAGCAGCTGCTGTCTTGCAGAAAGAAACACTTCAGCTCATGAGAGTGTGAAACATCCAAAAATTCATATTCTGTCTGGCAGTTTCTACTATTTATCTAGCAGTCCTGCGAGAAAGTAGATAGTGTGCAAAAGAGAACATGTATAGAGGTTGCGTATGAGTACAAAATCTTAAAATATGTTCTCTGTGAAAGAGTTTTGCATATTTGTGTATATTCTGGCTGCACACACAGTTACAAATGGGCGTCTTTGGCAGTGTGGATTCCCACGCAATATACACACTGTAAATTGTTTTCCCACCCTAAAGATTTTTTGAGACTTTATAGTAAATATCAGGCGCATGGAAAAAGGCCTGTCCATCAAAGCAGCAAACTTTGAAAACCATTAGGAATAGCAAGTGTTCATTATTCATGTATTCCTTATCATATATTTGAAATTCATCTGAGCTGCTTTAAGTACATTTAATCTCTGATCTCACTAATCTCGTTAATTACTGTGGCACAGGTTATGAAGTAATTTAAAAACAGCGTGTGTAATGAATTAATCTGACATTCATCTATACTATGTATTGGAAAATGGCCACAAGTTTTCCTTTCAAGTACTTTATTAAATAATTACATGAATTGCTTTAATTCTTTATTGGGAAGGTCTAATATAAAAAAATCCTTTCAAAATTCATTCTCTTACAAAAGTAAAATCTTTATTATGACTTTTTTTCATCAGTTGTTCAAGAAAGAGGACTATAAGGTACTTTTTTCTTAAGTGATTATGTAATTTCTGAAGTACGTCAGTTTTAACTAGTAAATTTAAATTGTTAGGCAATGCAGACACTTCCCACAACAGTGTTCTTTTTCAGCCTCAGTGGTGTTTTAAAGAAACATCTGAACTACTTTTAAGAAATTCTGCCTTAAAATTAAAAAAAAATCCCCCGAATACATGACACAAAATAATGTGTATCTATTTAGGAAGCTTCAGTTCTGTTGGTCAGTCTCCTTTTTTCTCACTTGCATGTGTCATCTTTGGCATTCTCTTATTTTCTCTATTTCTAACTTTCCCCTCCCTCCTTTCCTCTCTCCTTTTGTGTACACATAGTCTCCTGTGGTACTAAATTATTTCACACTGAGCTAATGAAAACAGAACTGTGGCAGTAGCTTGATCACTCTGAAAAACATGCTGTAATTGCTACATCTTGAATTGTGGCTAAAGGTACATCACCTCTGAAAAATGTAGCATATGATAGGTTATTGCTCAAAAGCCTCTTATGTTTGAGCTTTTTCTGTTCATTTTCAAAGAAACTTGTTCCTCTACAGTGGATGAAACAGAATTAATATGGTATGTGCTATGTTAGAGTGGTAACACACAAGGGAGAACCTGGATAACAGCGTTTATTTTATTGTGTCTCCCTTTATCAACATCGACCTTCTCTTGAGATAATCAGTACAAGCTGGAGGAAGAATGAATGCTCATGGAGTGACCTTTGAGGAAGCAAGTCACCCGGAAATGACCATAACTTGACCAGTCAGCTTTCACATTTTTTTCCTTTCCACTTCCCCCTTGCTCCAGTTTTTGGTAACACTGACTTCCCCAGAAACTCCCATTCAGGCACTAATCTTTCCTAATGCCTCTCAAACTTGTTATATTACTTTGTGAAAAGTGCATCTAGAAGTTAGAAAGGTAGCTCTGACAAAATGTCATTAACGTGCCTTCATGTGAATTAACGTGGTTAATGGAGGTACTCATGACTGACTCATTGACCCAGCACTAGGCTCTTGTGGAATTAATGGATGCCAGGGGATCGACCTTTTTGGGAGGAAAAGAAAGAAAGAAAAAGAAATGGCAGCTTTAAAACCTTGAAGTGAATTATATTAGAAAAGTGAAAACGTCTGGGTTGGATTTGATTTCATTGGGAGGCCATAAAATGGTATACCCTTAGCAAAACATATTAAACAGAAATGTCAGATTTGATGCAAGTGGTGTACAATTATGATAGTGTTAATAGTGGTCCTCCATCACCTCAAGACATATTTTAAAGTTTAATTTCTCAGCAGCTTGGATTTGTCACAGGCTTGTAAATTAGAAAATGCATTTGGGGATGTTTTCTTATATGAAGACACAAGGCATATAATACTGTTAACTATACCTTAGGGTTTTAGTATAGCTATTAAAATAAAGTAGAGATCACATTTACAGACAAGAAATGTCTGTTATAATATTCATTTTACCTTTTTTTTTTTACACCCCTCAGTAGCTTTACTACGTCGTTGTTCATCCGAGAAGAGCCAAGCTTCTCAGGCAGTTTGAAAGGTAGCTGACTAATAAATGATGGAAAGCTAACCTGTCTTATTAGAAGTGTGAATGAAAGGGGAGCAGAGGAGGTTACCAGCTTGTGAAATGTCAAGGACAACTAGACAGAAATTACTGCAAATAGATTTAGATCACCAGAATCCTTATTTTTATTAACTCTTTGAACTCTAGATATTTATTGTTCTAAGAAATTACCCACGACAGGTTATATAGTAGAAAAGATTTATTTAGAACCTTTGATATGTTTTGGCAAGAGAAAAGAAACCAGTAAAATTTACTGAATTGTATTAGTTATTGCAAAATTATACATCAGGTGAATGGCATACAACAGCCATGTGCATATAAAAATCTTAACAAGTCTGTAAATATTTTAAAAGTACCAGACTTTTAAAAAATATTGATCTTCTGTTACTTTTTTCTTTGCATTCCCTCATTTTGTGCCTGCAAACTGATGTAACTTTTGGGGAAGATTTTTATATTCTTTTTTGTGTTTTCCTTGCTATCTTGATTTATTCTGGCTGACTCAATGTTTGTGGTATAGGAAGAAAGTATTTAGAGATTTGTCTTCCATGAACATTTATAGCTTGAAAAATAAACTTCTTAAAATCATGGTAACTTCAAACAAGCATTTCTTTGCATAGATCTGGCTTTTCCTTGACCTTTTGCCACTAGTGCTCATGAAGGTGCAACAGGAGTTTTAGAGATCTACTTGTCAACCGTTCTGTTTGTCAAGTGGAAAGCAGATTGAGAGACAGAAGGTCCTCTGTGTCCTATCCCCTGGTATAAATACCATCCCCAAGATACATTTTTCTTCTGCTAATTTCTGAGTTTCTTTACCTCTGTCTTCAACATGAATTTAACAACGACCTTCTAAAGTATGAAGCTGGTGATTTGTAAGCTATGTTGTATGGCAAATTGTGCATGAACGTGAATGGAAAATAGCAGAACCTGTCAGGAAAAGTATGCAATCTTAGTCTCTAATCTAAAGAACACAGAAGCTGATAAAAACATTTACATAGGAGTAAATTAAGTTGTGCAGTGTTTAGGAATAATTCTACTAACTAATTTGGGGAGATTAAAAGCGTATTTTACACATCCATAACTAAAGCTTAAGCAATGTAACAATACAGAAGGTAAAATCATTATCCTTGATTTGCACTTTTACCAGCTGAAAGGCTGTAAAGCTGGTAGGCTAATGCTTTCCAAACATGTAATAAACTATGCAAAGAGAAACCGGTAATTTGCTCACTGTATCTGGGATGGATTGATAGCTAGGACAAGGAAAAATGGTCTTGGGTTGTGTAATGATAGATTGAAGCTAGATGTTAGGTAAAACTTCCTCAGATGAAGAATACTGAAGTCAGTATTCTTCAGAAAAATTAGGCAGTTGCTGTCACTCAACTTCTGGGACAACAACGTAGACAGATATTGGGCAGGAAAGATAGTATAGCTGAACCTCTTCTGGAACGGAGGATTAGGCAAGGTTTCCTCTTTAAATGTTGCTCTGAAACAGTTATTTGAGGTATCTGTTCTCTCTGCTTAACAGGAAAAGCACTGAAAGAGCTGTCTCTGTCTAGCCATAATCTTTATTAGAATGTGAACTGACACAAACTGCTTTATGAAACAAAGAAAACTCAAACTCTGTCTGACAAAGATGTAAATATGTTTTGAAAATATTCTAGCCTTTGCTAGTGTTACCCTTTCCCTCCTCGTTGTGTTCATTCTTGCAACTTTCAACGGCTTCTTGGTTAAAGCAATTTTCTCTGGGCCCCAGTTGTCATCTTGCTATCTCTGTTGAGATTCACTTCTGTCTACCCCTTCCTTTTCCCAGCAATGTCCCAGTCTCCATCCTTTATCTGTCTGGTTCTTCCCACTTGTACTTCTCTTAGCAAAGCATGCTCAGGGACTTTGGGGAAGGAAGTGTTGGCCATTCGATCCTCACCCAGCCCCTGCCATTGGCATGAGGTAGAAGAGACAAATTCTTCATTTTTTTTCATAGCAGAATAGACAGTGAACACACAAAACCACACCTTTCTATCATACTATTGTATTTTCTATGCTTCTAAGCAGTTAAGTACACATTTTGAAGATTTTTCCAAATGTTCATGCTTTACAGTGTGCACAAGTTTTCATGTGTCTGTGTTTTAGTATATACTCATTCATTCTCTAGAATGAGAAGGGAGTGGATTTATATGAGCTGCTTTTAAGAGTCGTGATTTCTTAGTCTCATCAATTGTGGATATAGCAAAATTGCAAGAGGAATGCTACCAAAGAAAACTGAATGGTTAATGCAAAGTATGGGAAAAATATTAGTATCTGGGAAAAGTCATGTGCAACATTGTTAATATCTCAAGAAATGGTTCAATCCATACTAAAGTATCATACTAAAGTACTCAAATAAGCAAACAAAATTGTACATTTCACTAAAAATAACATCAAAGAGAATTCTTAGACTATAACACAATGGGTTTATTATTTTTTTTTTAATACTATGTTTAGCTTTGTTACTTTGACTAAAAGAAGAGCCCCAAAACCAGGAGGTGTGTGACTGAAACAAGGTTCTAGAGAGAGTGTTATTTGAAGAGGATTTAGAAGCCTGGCACTGGTTACTTTCCAGAGCACAGGAATAAGACAGGTCAAACTAAACATATACAATACAATAAATCTTACGAAGAAACTTAATCACATGCTTTTATTTCTATTTATATTTTCTGCTATACCAGACAAGAGAACATTAAATTATACTGAAAGCACATAGCAACAAAGATAAAATTACTAAATGGAAATACCATTAAAAATATCCAGTGACTTAAATGCCTTTGTTTCAAGATACTGCTGAAGTCAGGAAGTTAGTAGATTTCAGTTAAACACTGAATGTATTTCTGAGTAGCACAAATCTTACAGAGACATTAGATGTAAAAGTTCACATTTAGGTCCTAGAACACTGAAAATTGAAAAAGACATTGTAAGAGTTAATGTATCTTTGATGGAATAAAAAACTTGCTGTTTGACATTACAGGTTAGTACACTACCATGTTGCATTAAAAAAGGTAATAATTAAAAACAGTGGTATGGGTTTCAAGGCTTTTCTACAAAACAAAGGTAAACGTTGTGCACTTTTTTCTTTAATGAATTCTGTTTCATTTTAATCTTGACTTTCAATTCAATTTTGACATAATATTTCTTCATGCTGATGTCCTTATGAATTTTTCTTTTCTTTAACCAATGCTCTTACCTTGCCAGTGATTTGTGTGATAGCACATGTGTGGTTATGGCCAGATCTTAGTCCCAAGTTAGTAGTAGTTTCTTGAGCCCTAGGAAGATTAATGTCTAATTTTTATCCAACTGTGAGGAGGGTTCATTTTTTCTTTGGGTTCCATTAGGGAAAACCAAAGGGCTTCCTTGAGAACCTGAGAGTTAGTGAATTCTGCTTAGGAGAAAAGAGGGAATTTTGCTTCTGGAAATACTCTGAGTAAATTGGAGATCTATAATCAAACTTAAGATTTTTTTTTTTTTTAACTTATAGAATATTCAGGATTGCTTTTAGTTTATCTTTGCTCTAGCTGTGGTTTTCTTATTTCCTTCATGTGACATAATAAATTTTTTTGATTTTCTGAAATTACAACTGGTTTCATAATGAGTTATTCAAGCTTAGACATGTCTCACTTGGTTAGTATTTTGCAGTGGTTAGATATTCATTAGCATTGCATTTTAATCTTATCTTTATTCTGACTGTAGTACATAAAAAATTATGTAAAGGAGCAAGTAAATTGCTTCCCTAAAAAATTGTAACACAAATATTCTTTTTTTTTTTAAAATTAATTAATTTGCAAGGCTATCTAGGCTTTAACTGCTTTATTCTCTGTGGAGTTGCAGATCAGATTTAATTAGTGAAGTTTGTGTCTGCAGTGATTTTTTTTTTTTTTACACTTCACATATCTGCAGCCTTTTGAAAAGACCACAAAGAGACTCAGATTTCAGGTGCTGAGTCATCAGTTTTGATCATATTACACAACTGAATGCCATAATGCTTTTAACATTGTATTTTAGTGAATTTCATCCATATCTTAATGTTAGAAAAGAGAGAGTGGGCTTTAAAGGATTTGTGTTGTTGCAGTTCAATACTTACTGCTAAAATAATAAGCAGCAAGAAATGGTGACATTTATTATCTCAAAATGCATTTCTATTTCAGTATCTTGGAAAATGGAAAAAAACCTTCACACCTTAACTTGTCTATATTGTACTAATACAGTGCCACAGATCCTTGCCATTCTGTTGTTGATCTTTCACAGTTTAAATTGAATGTATTTCTGGTTTAACAACATTTCTTGTACTGACTTTTTTTCCTCTCAATTTATTTAAAAATTTTTCTTAAAGTAGAAAAAAAAAGCAAATCATCCACCCCAAATTCTTTTTCCTTACATAGATAATCAGATTGCCACATTTTCTTATGCAATATATGATTACTAAGAAAGTAATACAGTGTAATATCATCATCTTTCCCCCTTTTTAGGTAGTTTATTTAAATGTTGGTTAAAAAATCCAGCACATTTATAGCATTGAAGGCTTAATATACAGTTTCTTGTATCTATTTTTCTGAAGAAGTCTTCTTTATTGAGATGCGTTGTTTTTCCACAGTTATGCTTTTCATAATCCCAGATAGGGAAAAAGCAAAAATTGAGTATTTCATTATAACAAATATGTTTGACCATATGTAAAAGAAAACAGACTATAAAATTTCTTAAACAAATGCATAGAAACATGAAAAAAAACCCCGAAATGCTTTAATGTGTACAACAGAACCTGATTCTGGCGGCACCATTTGACATCTTTGTATAAATGTGAAGTCTCATTTTGTGTTTTCTTCTTGCTAGGAGTTAATTCCAGAGTTTTACTACCTACCAGAGATGTTTGTCAACAGCAATGGCTATAATCTAGGAATCAGGGAAGATGAAATTGTTGTGAATGATGTTGATCTCCCTCCATGGGCCAAGAAACCTGAAGACTTTGTTCGTATCAACAGGATGGTAAGCTGCACTGTTGTTTAGCCTAAGTAATGAGTTCTGTGTTTTAACAAGCTAACCTATTGCTGGTTTTCATCTCTTAACAACCAGATCTATGGAAATAAAACATAAAGTGAAGAAGAATTTGCATTCAGTCTTGCTTTGCAGAACCCTTTTTTTTGGCAAAAAGGGATTTACTCTCTCATGGGAAAGCATCAGATAGAAATGAGCTGGACAATGTGGGTTGGCCTGAAAAATTTTAGTCAGTTCCTCCTCACCACCTCCTACATTAAAAAAAAAAAGGAAAAGTTTATTATAAATGTTGATATCATGCAAGATACAATATATTCCTTACCCAGCTGAAGCTATGCATCAAATATGAAATGGAAGTATATAAATGTGAAAAATGAGTGAACAACTGCAGTCTCTGAAGAAATTTTGCAAAAAAAACTGCTCTGATGTAAATCACCATGAAGTATGCATAATTTAACCATAAAAATCTATCTTTAATGTATATTTTTTGCTTTAACGTGATAGATAATTATTTCATTAATGGTAGAGTTAACATGTATATGTACTTCCAGTAATTTTTAGAAAAAACAAGGTATATTCTGATGTTTTGACCAGCGACAGTGCAGCTCATGGTTCTATTCTGGAAACGGATCTTCCTAAAAATACATGCTGCTTGTTTTGCTTATAGAGTCGGAACTGTACTTTCAATAAGCTATGGGTTTTCATACAGTTCCAGAACTGTTGAGCTGGTGCATTATTCTTTACAGTGCTTTTGTGGTAGAATTTTAAGTTAGCAGTGTTGTTTTTCTTCTAATTGGTTTGTCAGTTTAGTTTCAAGAATTGTCTATTTAATGAAAATTTTTTCTTCAAGAGTTGATAGAAGAATAGAAGAATATTATAAATACAAACCTATTCCTGAATGTATATGATTTAGATGTGTCCTCTATTTAGAAAATTAAATGGTTTAAAATCTGTATAGTAGTCTCCTAAGGAAGTGATGGCAACCTCTTTGCTTTAGGCATACGAAATCCACTGTTCAAAGCATGAGAAATGTTTTCCAGGGAGCAGTCCATTGACAGGAAGAAGCTGAACCACATTTTCCTTTTTTGCTTGACTGATTTCTTTTATAGCCGCATATATTGTAATGTTCTTTTTAAAAACAAGTAATTGTCACAGCTGGTGGCGATAAAATCAAGTGCAATTTTACTAGCAAAGGAGGTGGCCTCAAAGTAATACTATGTGCCATTAGCATTAGCATTCTCAGGTGTGGGAAGCACAATCACAGATACATGTCTCCAGAGTGCCTGTGTCACTGCACAGAGGCCTTTTTGGATTGTGACAGTGGCTAAACCCAAAGTGGGCCCAGAAATAAGCACATAAAGTTGTCCAAGAGGCTTAGTTTTGACATCTGCAAGAAAAGAAGTGTGATACATTAGTGAAGAAAAGATAAACAAACTGCCACCTATTGAGGAATGTGATGAGAAATACATATTTATAACTGCCTTTGGGAAATTTTATAAAGGATATTCCTTCTATATATCCTAAATTGTGTTTTATCCATCTTTCCTTTCCACAGAGATGGAACAATGAATAGGAGGGCAAAGACACTATGTGATAAGAGATCACTAGAATATGAGCCTTAGCTTAGGTTTATTGGATTTCTTTCATGCAATTTCTGCTTTTTGGAGAATAGCATAGGAGCTCTCTACAGAAAAATTTGTGCTGTTGAAGAAAACAGCTGCTTGCAGGAATTTAGAGTATAACATTTGTGCCCCTTCAGGACTATACTTTCAAGAAAGGGTGATAGTTAAAGGCTGAAAATAGTAAGCTGGAAACACTAAGCTGTAGTAGCACTAATGCCTGATTCCATACGTATGTAAGCATGCTCAGACTGCCAGGAGACAGACAGACCAATGTTAAGATTAGAGTAGTATTAGGATTACAAGCTTCAACTAATTGAGTACTTTGCAGATTTCTAAAATTAGAAATGATCTCACTACTGTATCATACCCTTCCTATACTGTCTTCCACCTCTGTCCCCACTGATTTGAGCATCATGTCGTTATTATGCAGTTTTACCTGGAGGCAGTTTCTTCATAGCCTTTATTGATCCCAATATCTGCCTTTAGAAAGAATATGATCAGTAGTTAAAATTCAATTCTCCACAGATACATGCCATCTTCATGTGAGCAGTCTGATGAAGTTCACAAAGATAACAAAGTTTGGAATTGCCTGGAAAACGTGAGAAAGAGGCATAGATTTCTTTTAATCAGATGGAGAAAAAAATCCTGAAAATCACTTTGGGAGAACAGAATTAAAGATATTCAATAAAAGCAGAAGTCTGGAAACAAAAAATAGCACCAAAAATAGAGCAATAGTGGGCGCAGAATGACAATTAACAGTAATTAAGTTAGATAAAACTCTGCAATTCTGTATTCATCAGAAATAATTGTATTTTGATGCCATCTATGGCGGATTGTTGCATCACATAGGCTGTAAACAGTTGTCCCTGTGTATGATTCTTTTGAGACTGCACCTGGAATATTGGAGTCACTTCTGGGCAAGTAGATGACAGAAACATTCACATTTGGATGCAGTTCAGAGAACAGAAACAAAGTGAATAACTTTGGGATATTTAAGGAGCATGATATATGCATATTTTTTTATAAAACTTATTATAAAGTAGCAAGTAGCTAAAGAAGGATAATCTCTTTCATGAAAATTCAGATAGTATGTGTAGTGAGAAATAATGAAATTACATTTTCAAGTGTCATAATTTGAATGTTTAAATTTATTTCAGAAAAAAACTTCCACATGTGTGATTTTATTAGAGCATGCACCAAACTGAAAGTCTGCTCTCTTTTCGGTTGTTAGAACTAGACAAGTTGAAGTAAGGAACAAATATAAAGGGACTGAAAAGTTTGATATTCCCTACCTAAGGTCTGATTCCATGCTTTTAACCAGCCAGCATAATTATTATTCAGTTAAGTCATCCCCAGGCCAAGCTTTGGCTGTTACACAAGAATCTCTATCTTGAGGAAAAAAAAAAAAAGAGAAGTAGCCTAGATGTGGTGCTGACGCATAAAACACAGCAAGCTTGAGCAAGCCTGGAATTTCAACAAAGACCTAGCAAAGCAAGCAGAGACCATGTTTACAGGAAAGCCACAGAAAATTGAGGAATATTTCAAGTGTTATCCTGATCCCTTGTCTAATGAAATCAACAGTGATCATTTTATTTCAGTGGAAGAGATTCTAAGTGATAGTGCATAACAAAGAGTAGGATCTTATTTTTCTCTAGCTGACAATAGTTTTTTTCTATTCATACACATTTTTTGATTGCTGCAGGCACATATAATGTGCAATTTTGTGAGAGCAAATGCAAATCCTTGTATGCAGCCTACTTGCACGTTTATGAATGTAAGTATTTTCTTTAAATATCGGCAAGAATACCATCATTTCATCCTAAGACTTACCAAAGCAAGTAGAAAACAGTCTAGAAGACATTACAGAGTCACAGTGACATAAATCAACATGATTTAACCACTGGCCTAACAAGCTTCACTAAAATTCTGTACAAATTAATAAATGGCACTCAGGGTTTTGGTGTTGCTTGATTGTTCACCTGGGTATTTTACACTTCCAACTAAAACACAGAAGTGGAAGTGGAAATGGTTTTCCATCAAAAGAGATTTCTTTAAACTTGTGAAAATTAGACTTCTTATAAAGACTGGAAAAGACGTTCAGTCAAATTACTTTTCAGACCTATTACAGTAGCTTCTAAAGCACTCAGTGTATACATCAGGGATTATTGTAGCAGTTTTATTTGTCCATACAAAGCTAGACTGATTACTACGGAGTTACTCATGAAACATTAATAAACCACTATGTTCAATGCTAACATGATTATGGTCTGACCTCGGCGATGGCACAAAGGACAGAAGCAGAAAGTGTCCATGATAACATTACCCTAATGCTAGGCTCATCAATCATAATCTCCCAGTTTACCAGGAAAAAAACACCCCACGCATAAAACCTTCCACAGATGTGCATCTGTAGTCCTACTCAGCCTCTCAATCCCCATAGACTTAGAGCAGTCCTGAGAGCCAGAAATAGAACAGATTCAGTCGGTAAGTCAAGCATGTTAAATCAAGGCAGGGAACACCACTGTGAAACACTGAAGCAGAGCTTTTATAATAAGCATTCTTTACTTTTGAAACAAAAGATGCAAGATTGTGCAATTCAGAGTTAATTGTAATGATACTTTCATTATGGCTTATGCATGTATTAAATTACTAATTACAGTGTTGAGTAAAATACATTCATTATAAATTATCTTTTTGAGAGACTAAATGGTGCCCTGTTATTCTTATACATATTTTGTTTCTATTACATAACTATTACTAAGGTTGAATTTTCTTTCTGTCTTTGAAATGATTTATTTGCACTCTTCTACCAATTACTTTTCTGTACAATTCCCTGGCTATTCAGAAACATGCATAGTATTTCATAATTAAAAAGCTTTTTGACTAGTCATTAGAAATATCTATTATAACATCTCCGTGCTATGAAGATCCAGAAGATTTATGTATTCTCCTCACCATTCAGCAGCAGTTGACATGCTTTTTTTACAAGATAAGCTGTAGATAAGATTTTGTATTACTTCCACAGTAGTAGTTTTGGATTTATGTATTGCCAAAGTTTCTTCTCAATGCATTTAAAACCCATTCAGCTAACAGGTTTCATTAGTGTTTAGAAATGGCAGTGTGGGGTTTTTTTAAACTTTGTAAATTGCTGAAGAATCTTATTTATATCTTGAAAACACTCATATAAAGGATCAGTTTCTGTGCAGACATCCCTAAATAACCCAAATCTGTGTCACTTACATGAAAATATTATTTTCTTTAAGCAAACATAGTTAATTTCACTTATCAGTATTGCCAGTTTTATTTTATGACAAGAGTCAAAGATTTTAGCCTGATAGTACAGGAAATGGTAAATGGGACAGAGAAATATTAGGTGGCGAGAATGTATATATTCAATGGCTGCAGAGGAGGATGGATGTAAAGGGAAATAAGAAAAACAACTCACAGGCTGAAGCAGCCAATGGTCTGTTATTGAACAGATCTACAAAACTGATCTTGCAGTAGTTTTTGAGGAAATATTTTTAAATACTCTGAATATAAATTAATAGCAAAATACTGTGGTAGGAGTTCTTGGAGAGACAGACAGCATATAGCTATGGAGAGAAGGGAAACAAGGCAGGAACTGCAGAAACAGGAGAGGCAGGTGCAGCTGTGGTCCAGATGAGAAGCAGCATCTGATCTTTCCTCTTCTCTGGTAACACAAAATACCTGGGTAACACAAAACATTGCGTTAGGTTGGAATAGCATATTTTATAAACCCAGAACTCCTAATACTTTACACAGCACATGCTGTGCATTGACATAAACCCCAATGCTTCCTGCTGAAATCTCCATAAAAAATAATTTTATTAAATTTGGATAGGCAGAGAAGAAAGTGTACAGTGTTCATACTACACAGAAATCTGAAAAGGACTGTAGTTATTGATCCCACTAAGCAGTAACTTGGCTTATGTTAGCTTTATTTAGGTTATATTTACTATAAATGAAAAATTACTGATGCCTGAGGTCAAATTTTCAGCCTTTGGAGCATGTGTCCATACACTTGCGGGCTAGCACAGGCAAAACACAGTACTTAAACTTCAAAATATGTATATACTAAATGTATAATAATGCTTGGATTTACCTATTAGCAATAAAAGTCACTCCATTGAAACCAGTATCATGGGAGAATTCTTCCTCAAAACAAAATCCAAACAAAGCCGCTATTTGGAAATGAAGCCCTAATAACAATAGTTCAAACAAGTTCTGTTTGAAAGTGTCTGAATAACTGTATTTTCTGTACATTTTAATTATAATAGAAAAAGCTGGATATTTCTGTTTAACAGTAAGAATATTTTTAAAACATAAATCATATTATGTAATTATATAAGTAATTTTTATTGCTTTTCTAAAGAAACAATTGTTTCCTTATATTTCATATTGAAAATATGCTCAAAAAATTAAAGCCACCCAAATCCTTTAAAGCCAAAACATTCTTGAAAACTGCTCTTCCTTAGAGCCGTCAACCAGCCTTTTTTAAGGATATTTTTGTTATCTTTTCGTGTATGTTGTTCCTACTGTACCTACAAATTATTTTTTGCGCAGAAAATTCCCTCACCCTATTCCCTACTGAGCTTTGCATATTCTCGAGAAGCCAAATGATGCACTGTTGACAGTGAACAGCTCATAAATTTTCAGGAGGCACTTACTTGGAGGGGGAGCAGCCTGTGCATTAGAACAAATTAGGGAGAGGATTTTGCAAGCATCGCATGAGCAGCATTGCAGGTGTGCTTGGGAGAGACACCAGCAAGCCAGGTCAGACCTGAAACCAGAAGCTTTCTCCTAACTGAGGCAAATTCAGGTTATAAAGCACAGAGCCTTTTCCCCATTGAGGGCCAAGTAGGACTGTGTAGCCTTTTGGTGACCTGTTCTTGACTGCACTGTGCCCAACACCATACACCCCAGGACAACCTGACAGATAAGACATGAATATCACACAGCACATATCGCAGCTATTGCAGCTCTGAGTTGGAAGCTGTGCAGTGCTGAAGTCCATGCAGAGCTACTCTCCTTCGCAACCCTGGCTCCTCTCTCTACCTGCCACATTGGTCTCTGACACAGCTTCTCTAGCATTAGTCATCCACCACACAGTGCCTGGCAGGCAGAGTGACATTAGCCTCCTTGAAACCACCAACATCCTCACAGCTCCCTTGACAGCAATTCTTCCAACTTCCAGTTTTGTATGGAGTTCTGAAATTTTTAGTTTAAAATAATTAAATTAATTCCTTACAAATTTCCCCAGTTTCCCTGAGAAACCAAGATTCTTCTCCAAGGAGGCCTATAAACATAGTACAAGGAATCTAATTGAAAAATTGGAGACAAAGGCCTGACATGCTGCTGCTAAAAAGTAGCTCATTTATGTAATAAGTTTTTAAAGAACTGTTCATCCATGTGAAACAGAAGGTCTGGAAAGCTACTGAGGTCACTAAGATCTTTTCTGGAATGACAAGCTGTTGAGTAAGGGCTGGTCATGGAGTTTCTACTAAAACTGCCTCAGGGAAACAGAACATAGACATTCAGCTCTCCTAACTTTGAAGGTCAAAGAACATATACTCCCCCCTGATCAGCAAGACTGACAAACTGGTAACAACAGATGAGGAAATGGCTGAGGTACTCAACATTTTTTTTACCTCAGTCTTCACTGACAGCCTCTCTTCCTACACTTTTTGAGTGGATGGACCTCCATGCAGACACGGGGGGAGCAAAGTCCCTCCCAGGGTAACAGAAGATCAGATTTGTGACCACCTGAGGAACCTGAACATACATAAGTCTATGGGACCTGACGAAGTATATCCTGGAGTCTTGAGAAAATTGGCTGATGCAGTTGCCAAGCCACTCTCCATAATATTTGAAAATCTGTGACAATCAGATAAAGTCCTCATTGACTGCAAAAGGGGAAATTTTGCACCCATTTTTAAAAAGGGTAGAAGGAGCTACTAACCTGTGAATCTCATGAGGTTCAACAACGCCAAGTGCAAGATCTTGCACATAGGTTGAGGCGAGCCCCAGTATCAATACAGGTTGGGGGATGAAGGAATTGAGAGCAGCCCTGTGGAGAGTACTTGTGGATGAAAAGCTGAACATTAGGCAACAATGTGTGCTCACATCCCAGAAAGTCAACTGTATCCTTGACTGCATCAAAAGAACAGTAGAGAGCAGGTCGAGAAAGGTGATTATCTCCCTCTGCTCCACTTAGATGAGACCTCACCTGCAGTGCTGTGTCCAGCTCTGGGGTGCCCAATGGAAGCGAGACATGGAGCTGTTGGAGAGAGTCCAGAGGAAGCACATGAAGATAATCAGAGTGCTGGAGCACCTCTCCTATGAGGAAAAGCTGTGAGAGTTGGGGTTGTTCAGTCTAGAGAAGAAAAGCTGCCAGGAAGGCCTTATGTTGGCTTTTCGGTACTTAAAGGGAACCTATAACAAAGATGAGGACAAACTTCTTAGGGAGAGGTGGTTTTAAACTAAGAAAAGGTAGATTGAGTCTAGGTATAAGGAAGATAGTTGTTACATTGAGGTCAGTGAAACCTTGGAACAGGTTGCCCAGAGAGGTGGTAGATTCCACCTCTCTGGGTGGAATCCAGGGATTTCCTATCCCTGGAAACATTCAAGGTCACATTGTTTGGGACTCTGAGAAACACGATCTAGTTGAAGATGTACTTGCTCATTTCAGGGGTGTTGGAATAACTGACCTTTAAAAGTCCCTTCCAACCAAAATTATTAAATGATTTTATGACAGAAAGAGCATGACAGAGGAGATAATGGCTGAAACAGGGGGAGTTTTAACCCAAGCATTTATTTCTTCAAATTTAGACCTGGGAGTCTTGGTTGATAATAAGCTAAACATGAGCCACCAATGTGCCCTCGTGGCCAAGAAGGCCAATGGAATCTCGGGATGCATCAAGAAGAGTCTGGCCAGCAGGCCAAAGGAGGTTTTTCTCCCCTTCTACTCTGCCCTGGCGAGGCCTCTTCTGGACTCCTGTGTCCAGTTCTGGGCTCCTCAGCTCAAGAGGGACAGGGAAGTGCTGGAGAGAGTCCAGCGCAGGGTCACCAAGATGATCAGGGGACTGGAGCATCTTTCATACGAGGAAAGGCTGCGGGAACTGAGGCTGTTTAGTCTGGAGAAGAGGAGACTGAGGGGAGATCTTATTAACATTAATAAATATCTAAATGGTGGGTGTCAGGAGGTTGAGGCATCCCTTTTTTTCTATTGTAGCTAGCAACAGGACAAGGGGTAATGGGATGAAGCTGAAACACAAAAAGTTCCACTTAAATATAAGAAAAAACTATTTCACTGTGAGAGTGAGGGAGCCCTGGCACAGGCTGCCCAGAGTTGTGGAGTCTCCTTCCTTGGAGGTCTTCAAGACCTGCCTGGACATGTTCCTATGTGACCTGATCCAGGTGAACCTGCTTCTGCAGGGAGGTTGGACTAGATGATCTCTAAAGGTCCCTTCCAACTCCTAACATTCTATGATACCATCCCACTTCTAAAAAGTCAAAAGTTTTACCATTTTCCTGAAGTACTCTCCATATTCTAGAAACAACAATGCTATTATTAGGCAAAGCAAATGTCTAACATTTTTTTTGTTAATTACTTTATAGTAAATAAATAATAGCTATAGAGGCAGAATAAACTTATAAATATGCAAAGTTTAGAGGAGGAAAAGAACAGTTAAGCTGCTTGCTGTAAGCTAGTTGAATATGGATGCTGGAAAGACAAAAGACTTTAAATTCTGTTTTAAGTTTTATTACATAGAAAGAAGCATTAAAAATTGAGCACTTAAAAGTTAGGAAATGCTTTATTTATGGTTGCTGTGGCATACTTAGTTTTATCCTTGCATGCTGACATCCTGCACACTAAATGAGGTAAAAGTCATATGAAAAAGATTATATGAGATAATGTGGTTGCTGACTATATCATGTTGCATGCACACTGTACAGTATAATTAAGGATCTAGCATTCCTTAATTGTTTATTGGGAGATATGCTTTGAAAGCAAATAGTATTAATTTAATAGTAGTTAGCAAGTAGTATTAATACTATTTAATAATATTTCTCACAATATACATATGATGATCTCTGAGTTTGAAAAGGAAACAATAAATTTTATATGGTCCTCTGCTAAATTTCTTTATAGCTTCTTATGATACACTAAACTTAAACTCTTGAAAACTGAGCTAGACCTGCTTGAGAGCAGGAAAGCTCTTCAGAGGGTCCTGGACAGGCTGGAGCAATGGACTGAGGCTAATTGTATGAGATTTAACAAGACAGTGTGCCAGATCCTGCACTTGGACCACAGCAATCCCAGGCAATGCTATAGGTTTGAGGCAGGATGGCTGGAAAGCTGCCCAGAGGTAAAGGACCTGGGAGTGTTGGTCAACAACCAGCTGACTAGGAGCCAGCAGTGTGCCCAGGTGGCCAAGAAGGCCAATGGTGTCTTGGCTTGTATCAGAAATAGTGTGAACAGAAGGGCAAAGGAAGTCATTTTTCCCTTGTAATTGACACTGGTGAGGCTACATCTTGAGTACTGTGTTCAGTTTTGGGCCCCACACTACAAGAGGGACATTGAGGTGCTGGAGCGTGTCCAGAGATGGACAACAAAGCTGGGGAAGAGTCTGGAGTACAAGTCTAATGAAGAGGAGCTGGAGGAGCTGCAATTGTTTAGACTGGAGAAGAGGAGGCTGAGGGGAGACATGATCACTCTCTACAGCTACCTGAAAGGGGAGCAGGCTGGGGTTTGGTTTCTTCTCCAAAGTAACAAATGACGGGACAAGAGGAAATGAGGTGCTGAGGGACATGGTTTAGTCATGAGCTTGGCAGTGTGAGGGGAGTGGTTGGACTTGATGGTCCAAGTGAAATGATTCTATGATTCTAGGTCAGCTAATAAGCCTGAGCCTTCCTATCCTTTTTCCTCAGAAATAAGCCATTGATTTTGGCAGCACAGAGAGTTCCTCTTCCACATGAATCATTACAGGGAGAATGTCTGAGGAATAGCTGTGTTGATTACCCAGTGAGCAAGACTCATGGCTTTGTCTGCAGCTATTCCTGCATGTGGGGCAGGGATCTGCTACCAGTGGGCTGGGCATGACATAGTACTACAACATCTGATGATTATTTCTGAAGCAGCTTCATTTTGATGTAAATTTGTAAAATGAAACCACAATTCTTTTGAAGTTTCTTCCTCTATAAAGTTTGAACTTTCATGGGGCAGACATGAAACTCAGCCCTATCTGGAAAGTGTTTTTTTGCTGAGTAGTGGCACTGTGCTAGAAACAATGGAGAAATTAGGATTTTTTGGGAAGAAAAAAAAAAAGCCACAGTGTTTGAGAATTAAAAATCTTAGATAATGTAATGTCAAGTGTTGCTGCCAGCTCTGTCTGTATGTAGTGAGCAGTAGTAACCTTGATAAGGCTGGTTTGGTTTTTTTTTCAGTATAACCCAGCCTCTTTCCAGTGGTGCCTAGTGAAAAGACATAAGGCAATGGACACAAAATGAAACACGGGAGATTCTCTCTGGGAATTAGGAAACAGTCTTTTGCTTTCACAGGTTGCCCAGAGAGGTTGTAGTCTCTGTCCTCTGAGATATTGAGAAGCCAGCTAGCTGTGTACAGTCCTAGGCAGCCTGCTCTGGGTGACACTGCCTGAACAGAGGTATTGGAGCAGGTTATTTGCAGAGATCCTGTCCAAACTCAGGCATTCTGTGATTCTGTAATGTATTTTTTTTCTAGCAAACTAATTGTTACTTCCCAGACCTGAGAACTGAACAGCACATGTTCTTATCAAAGGGAACTAGGTACATGATAATGTACAACAGAGATTCAGTTTGAGCATGGATATATGTAAAAACCTGGTCAATGAACTGTTACATTCATTTTAATATCAGTTCCTGTTTATCACAGTTCTCTGAAGATAGCATTAGGAAAGAAAGAATGAATGTGCCAAGATGCCATCTTAACAATATGATGAATCTTTTTAGGAGAATGATTCGCATATTCAGATATGGGCTTATGGGAAAATAGGACAGGTATTAATACTATCATCATTTCTTTGTCTAGAATTAATCTCTTTCCCTATGCTGAGCAAAGGAATAGCAATCCTTGAACCCTTTTTTAAACTAACTAGTCACAGCCTGTGTTTGCTCTGGTGCACCAAAGAGATGTGCACCATTTGTGTGAAAAATCTTTTATCCGTTGAGAAATCAGTTACAATTTACATATGGAGTTCAGAACCTCATTTTGTGGATACACCTTTTTAAACCTTAAGTTTCCATTTCAGATTTAGACCAGTTAGAACTAGTTGGAAATCTAGTTGGAAAACCGGGTTTTTTAAATTGTTTTCCCATTTTCTTTATTTTTTCTTGACAAATTATCTAACTTACTTGACAAGCCCGAAATGTAATAATTAAAACCCTTGCAGCTAGGACAAATACAGTAGCTGAGAAGAAAATCAGCATGATTTAAAGCTTAAGAAAAGAAAAATATCTTTTCATTATTTCTCTAAATAGTATCAGTTCTGTTTTTTTAATGTTTGAAGATTTTCAAATATATCAAATAAGCATGAACAGGAAAAGTAACGATATACATTATGTTTCCTCAGTTAGTAGGAAAAGGTAGGATGTAATTTAAGCATGAAATTGCAAGATGGAATTTACTTCCTAACTCTGAATTTCACTTGCAGGCCCTGGAAAGTGAGTTTGTATCATGTCAACTTCATCAGTGGATTGACCTTATATTTGGTTACAAGCAACGAGGACCAGAAGCAGTGCGTGCACTCAATGTTTTCCACTACCTAACATATGAAGGCTCTGTGAATCTGGACAGTATCACTGATCCTGTCCTCAGGGAGGTAGGTGTCTACTGCCTTTTCATTCTAAAAACTGCAGTCATCTCACAAGAATGATACTTTTCCCATCTTTCACTGCTGGAGAAAATTGCTGTGTGTGACTTGATTCAGAACTAAGGCCCTAGGTGATTTCAGAAACAAGTATTAATTAACAGTAAGACAGATGTCCCAAGTATTTAGTTTGCTTGAAGTTACTAATATATTTTATAGTCAGTTATGATATGGGAAACTGTAATGTAAATCCTGTAATATGTATTCTGTTACTTTTTACAATTGAGTTTTATTAGATTCACTTAGTAGAACTGCAAATCTGAAAGCAAAAACTGCATCATAGTCATTGGGAAAAAAAAATCTAATCTTTTCAGTCAGATAATGTTGGTGAGAATATATGTCTGACAAATAATAGATTTACTAGAGTGATAGTAGAGTGACTTTTGTGTTAAATTATGTGAAGTATAATCAAACTGTTACCAAAATAGAAAATGTTTGCTATTTATTGTGCATAATAGCATTTATGCATGCATAAAGTATATATAAGTACACATATATACAAGTATTCCTGTTGAATTTATCAGTAAATTTTAAAAAAACTTGTAATAGCTACCCTGATACGTTTCTTTCCAGTGACTGTATTTTGTTTTAGTAAGACTATTAATTTGAATAATCCTCTTCTACTTTCATCCATTCATTGGCTAAGACAATTGAAATTTGGTGAAAAGTGCGAAGAAGCAACAGCTGTTAGATGAGTACCACTGTGATGAAGCTGTACACACAATCTTCCATTCCCCCAGATAGCTGCCATCTGCTGTATGCAAAAGAGTAATAACTTATATTTTGCCAGGCGATGAGTTTTTGTTTGTTTGTTTGTTTGTTTTCCAATCATGGAGACAGAAATCCACAGATTTCCGAAAGAGATCCTAGAAAGCATTTGTATGCATCTAAATGTTGGGTTTTAGCAAGTTGTTTTTCAGCAGCGTGTTGTTGCATCTTGTTACATTTGGTGCTTTTTTGAGCAGCAGAACTAAAAAAACATTCAGACTCTTAGCTTCCAAAGACTTTCACACATCCAGGGCAAAGCTTATATTTTGTAAACAATTAGTGTTTACTTAGATTTAAGAATGTCCAGAATAGCTTCAATCCCATGGCCTGAACTGTTTAATATTAACGTCTATGTAATAGCTTTCTGGATTTAAAACTTTGAGCATGAGAAGAGTCAGTAAGGTAGAAAACTGGAGATATGAAAGAGCAATGCTTTTCAAAGTATGAAACAGGTGTCAACCACCTTGAATACAAGGGATTTTCGTGGCTTAAGGTCCCGATTTGCATGGGCAGACTCGTATGTCTTGACTTTAAGGGTCTACTCCCACAGGGCAGCTTGTAGGATTGAGGTCTATCTGTCTGTCTGTGCATCTTATTTAACATCTTATGACATGATGAGACTCTTCAGCTCTCCTGTGGCTGTACTTACATGCATAACTTGTCATCAGAAATTTCAAGAAATTCATGGAGATGTTTTTTGTTCACTCGCTTGTACATCTAACCCATGCCCTGTCAGTCAACAGCATATAAACCTCTTAGACTATTTACATCATGTGAACTTCTGAATAATGTTTATTTTTCTCCATTGCCACAAATTAAATTAGTAAATAAAGTTATTAGCAATGAGAAGGCAATATGTCTTGAAAAAGAAATCCTCCTGATTTTCGTTCTATATAGATACATAAAGTTATATGGAAGTATTTAAAAATAGTATGCTTTCTCCTCCAAGCAATCTCAGATACTGGTGATTGTGGTTGTCATACAAAGGTTAAAACATACTTTCTATTTGTATTTTATCGGAAATTACAATACACATGTAAATATAGGCAGATCTAGAGCTGCCTTCTGTTTCCCTGAGCTCTGTTTGTGAGACTAGCAGACATTGTCTGGCCAGTGATTCTATGATTTAACATCTCAATGATATAGCAGCTCAGGTATTTGGATGTCATGTTTCTGTTACAAGTAGATATATTCTGTATACACAGTTTTATTGGCTTTTTAAAATTTTATTCTGACTTTTATTGGATATCCTAGAACAGAATTTTAAAAAAATCTTTTTAAAGCCTATGAAAACCAGTTATAAGAACAAAAATGTAAGAATAGGATCAGTAACACCTTTAAAAATAGTAATAACAATTGTTTAGTATATTTTAAAGTGGCAGGTGGTGGTGCCTGCCATCATCACATAGAAATACTGCAATTTAAATTAATTAATTGAGCTTTGCAATTTTCCAGGAAAATGCATCTGTCAGCATCCAAATGCGCATGATGCTTATTTTCCAAATAAACTGAAATATTTTTGTTCTGTCACACAGAAGACGATGAATGTTCTCAAAAAATTGTTGTAAAATAAGTCAATCAGTAGAACCTTATTGGCAGCGGTTGTTATCAGACCACTGGGCTCAAATACAACAATAACCTCCTCAAAATGTGCCCGTAACTAGTTTCATATTGAGTTGTGCCCCAGCAGAACCTGTCACTGAAATCAAGCTCCAAATAAAAAAACCTCCCATTGAAGTCTGAGATGATTAAAAGACATCATTTTAAAAGACAGATCTCTGTGATCCATTTGTGCTACACCTCGGCCCTTTCACTTTCACCTTTAACTTGAGCACTTCCCTTAACCATTGCCGGATATGTTGTTCTTAGAAGAATGGTAAAGAAGTCACTTCAGTAACATTCTATCTGGAACAAAAATATATTAAGTGGTGGGGTAATGCATTCTATCATTCTTTACATCTTTCTCACATGCATGTGAGAACTATCAGTTGTTTAACACTGGAAAATTGACCATCCCATGCTTTTGTTCCATTTGGACCTATTTAGTAGAAGACTCTCCATCTGGTCCACTTTCTTCATTTTCTATTTTGCAAACTCACAGTGAATGAAACTGGAATGTTGGGATACTTAAGTCTATGAAGTCACGTCTGTCCCTGTAATAACTTTGCAACTTAGGGTGCCACAAAAAATATTTGATCACTATCATTTATTTCATATAGTGTTGAGAGCAACATGAAAGTTCTGATTTAAATTGTCTACAGAATGTGTAAAGTTAATTTTTATTGTTTAGATTTTTTTATGACTACTGATTATGAAATTCTGCAGTTCTCTCAGTTCTGATGCAAAATTTTAACATTGTAATGAGGAGAAAAAAATGTGTAAAAAAGTAAACATTTTTCAATCTCCAAATTATTGTTTTGTTTCTTTATTTTTTTAAATTATAACCTTTTTTATTCTATTTGTAATTTTTTTTGAAGTAAAATCACTGAAGTGAAAACTAAAACTTGAAGAGCAACTTAAGGAAATTGATTCATTCTTACTTGACAGGTGAAATCATAGTTGCAGCACTAACCACAGCAATTACAGCATTAAAATGTCAAGAAATTAGAGGTCAGAATAACAGATAATTTTCTTCCTTTTGTCAGATTAAAAATTGACATTCTTTGACAGCACAGGATCTCTGGCTGAGAAAATTATGACAGCTTAACTCATCTTGTACTTGTAAAGCAGTAATTGATAATGAACTTTACCATGACAGTCTTCTCCCGTGGAGAAACATGACAGAACATCCCTGGTACAAAGCCTGTATCTCTTTTTAATATGTAAACAGTAGTTATATTGGACATTAGATGTTATTTGGCATTGTCTTTACTGTTAGTTTACATCATAATCCAAATTCTTTCCACTGGACAGACTTGGCTAGCTTCAGGGAGCTGATGCTGAGAATGATAACGTATTATGAACAGTATCAGAAAAGCGGTTTATTTATAGTGCTTCGATGTTATTGGCTCACCTCTTCAGGAAAACATAGTTCCTTCCCTGAATCTCTATAGTTTGGGATCCTCATTTTTTTTTTTCCCAAACAGATGGAAATTTGGACATTCAAAAATCAAGAGAATTGTGATTTTTTCAAGTTGTGTTTTTTTCTGATATGGTGCAGCATTGTGCCTGAAAGAGAACAGCACAGTTATACTAGTCATCAGAAAGTGCAACAGAAGACAAAAATTATTTTCAGTACTATCTTGTACATTAAACACAAAATAATTACGTAGTCAGTTATTGTGTAATAGATTAATCAATGTGGTACAGAAAATGCAACTATTGTGCAGAAAAAGTGTTATTTCAGATTTTCTGTTTGCTTTTTTCAAATCATAGCCAGATCTCTGTTTGCTTTTTAAAGATATTCGGTTTGTTTGAGATTAGAAATGTTTTGAATAATCAAGTGAAATGTTATATTACACAACTAGTGGTTTGTGCTAGACTTTAGACTAACTTTGTGTCATCCTTGTGTTCTATGCAAGCAGTGTGTGATACAGTGACTTTCCTGCCTTCATCAAATGCTTACCCAACAGGAATTGCAAGTGCGTAGGAAAGCAAGGCAGTGTGAAGCTACTGGGCTCAGATATTTGTTCCGAGCAGCCACCTGTCAAAATACCTGAGCAGACTCGCAACTCACACAGCAAATTGAAAAATGATTAAAATTGCTAGTGTTTGACAGGCAGTTGCTGAGCCCGTAAACTAATCCTAGTAGGACAGTTTTGCTGGCAGCTAACAGAGCATATGGTCTATGCAATATTTATTTATTTGGTGGTGACTTGATATTTAGCATATTTAAATGATTTGAAAAGTCATAATGGTGCAGTAGTCTTGCAGTGCTTTTCAGTTACCCTCATTTCTGGGATTTATTTTTCCTCTTATATTTTCTCCTGTTATCTCTTTCTTTGATCTGACAGGAATAACAAAGCATCCCTCTGGATCTGCTATAGTGAAATATACCCACAGGAAACAGAGTAGATCACATCAGTTTTCACTTCTGTATTTTTTTTTTCTCCTTTCCTTTTTTCCCTTCCTTGCTGAAACAGTCTTTGCTACTACAGAGGGCTGACATGATAGGGCTGTCAAGACTCAGCAAGATAGATATATCTTTAACAAAGAGAGCTGGAATGCTAGCCTTTCCCTGGTGACTGACCCTGGCAAATTTATGAGGAAAAAATTAACACACTATTCTAATAGCACTATGTAACACTTCCAAGGTAACGCCAGCCCTTGTAACTATGTGCTTGTTCTTGCTTTCACTCAGAGTTATTCTTATTTATTCTGATTTAATTTTTAACTTGTTAGTTCTTTTTCTTCTGGGTGCTGTTTCTTTGATGTGACAAGAATATCAAAACCACCCCTATGGATCTGCTTGATTGAATTGTACTCACAGCAGTGGCCACTTACATGTTCAGTTGTGCTTAATTGCCTCCATACAAGGAATGGTTTTTGCTTCCTTTCTATGAGGCCTGCTTAGATTTGAGTACAGACGGTAGTGAAAGAAGTAAGAAGCTGCAAGTAGTATCAATATCTACTTTTTTGAAGTCAACTGAAGGAATCTGTATAGCAAGAGCAGTTTTTCAAGTAAAAGCTATAATCAAAGTAGAAATTATTTTCTCATGTGCCAAGGGCTCTGTTCTCTAAGAAACGTGTACTTGCATCCTGTTGATTTTTGTAGAGAAGTCTTCATCTCCTTCACTCCCAAATATCGTGTTTCCAGACATAGACAACTAGAAATTTTTTCCAAATTTATACTGGTTTGGGGAAAAACACCTTGAGTATTTGTATGAGTTTTGTATACATTAAGAGATAATTAACAGAAAACTAAAGGGATTTTTACATTTAATTCTGAGACCATCTATGAGTATGATAATTTTCATCTCTCCAGTGAGTTTCAGAGCTCAGCATCCTCTTCTGTAAACGAGAAAGGAAGAGTTGTTACTTGCTGTCACTTTATGATAGCTTTCTATAGATCAAGAAGGAAAACAGAGAGGTTTTTTTTTTGAGGGTGGGGTATTTATTTCTGAAGGTAAAGATTCCTGCAGAAGACATTGAGTTCAGAGGGAGACATATTCAATCAAAATATTTGGTAAGGAATGAGTATAAATTGCATGAGGTCAGTTACCACACAGTAATGGCCAGGCTTTTCTTTTTAAAGTAATGTGTGCTCTTTTACTCGTTTCTTGTTCTGGGAAAAGGTGTTTCAGAAGGTATTTACTGCAGAATAATAGAAACATTATAACTATTCATCCAATTTTGCTATGAAATGATGTTTGAGGAGCACCTACCCTTAAGTAACGCAGGCAATTTGTGACAGAGTCAGGAATCATAATCTGAGCCATAGGATTCCAAATTAAACATATCCTTCTACCATTGCTTAAAACAATTATCTACCGTTAGATTAACGATTGATAACGATATCTCCGGTTAATGAATGTATTAGAGATGATCAGGTAGTCAGTATTTTAGTGAATCTGTGCTGATCTGAGTTCAAGACCATTCCTGGATTGTGCTGTTATATATTTATGGGAATTCAGATTCTTTTATCACTCAAGAGAAGACACAGTTCCTGGAAATAAAGCAAATTGTGACACACAGGTGGTTCTTTTAGTCCAAAATGGTGTATTAGAGGGCTTGGAATTTGTTTATTATTCATCAGACTTGTTATTAACAAGGTCAGCATCCACACAGCGCAATTGAACATACATCACCAACCATATACCGAGCGTTCAAACTGAAGAACTGATGATGGCTTATTAGGTGCATGAGACTTCAACCAAGCCATTTGATAAATATTTCAGTTAATTAATTCATCAAAGGAATACTAGGGTGGGTTTGTAAATAACTTATAGGCCAGAAAAATATCTCAATTTACTTTGAGTATTATTTGGAATAAATTGTTTGTCTGGTTCTCATCTACATGATAAATTTCATATGCATTTCAGTCAGAACATGCTGGAGTCTTACCCAAATTGAGTTTAATGTTTTGTCGATAGACAAAGAACATCATTAACTGCAATTGCTGTCTTTTATTGCAGAAATATATAAAATATAGGTCTTGTACATGAAAATTTCTTCTTTATTGTCTGATTATTTTGTTTTTCTCCATATGGGTGACAGGTACCAATTACCGATTTTTAAAATTAGCAACAAGCATTCTAGCATACATTTAAAGTAATATTTTATGTGAGAGAGACAGATAGAGAGATATGGGGTGAAAATTACTGAGGCTGATTGTAACAGAAATAGCTGGAAGGGGCTTCTTTTTTCCTATTAGCATAGATTTCAGTTATATTATACTGTCATTACCTCGGCATAAATTAACTATTATTCAAAATGTTTCACACAAAGCAGTTTATTGGAACAGATATTACTCAGTCTAAGTATCTAGTCATTCACTTAGAAAGATGCAAAGCTGAGCTTTCTAAATGTTTTAAACATATTGATAATGTGCCTCTTTAATGCTATTTTGAAGCCTGTATACAGTATATCTATATTATTGTTTTCAATTTATGTCAAGAACAAAGTGAAGTTTTGAAGAATGCGTTCTGGGACATAATCCAAACAGAATTATTTCTTTATAAGCTAAACTCTGAAAATAACTGAGAACATTTATTTCAAGTGCAACAGTATAACCTATTTCCCAGACTGAAATTCTAATATATACTGAAGCTTCATGAATACTATATGTGACACCTTTCAGAAAGTATGTTTTACCTACTTCCCTGTTAGTTTTGAAGGCTTGCCTGTTCTCTGAGATAGTTCTTGTGTCCTTCAGTGGATAAAATGAAGGCTGGCAGATGGTTGGAATCTCGTCATAACCCAATTTGGAGGGAAGAGTATATGCTTTGGCAAATCACAGAGCACCTTCTTAAGGTGGGAATAAAGCAGATGATTTGTGATAGAATGATGAAGCTGAGAGCAAAGAGATAACCCAGCTTTTACTTTCTATTCAGACAAAAAAGAAAACCACTCATGTTACCACATTCTTAATGCATTTTATTTCATTAACAAGGACAGATTTCATTCACGAGCTTTGCCTTTTTTTGTGAAAAAGCAGAAGTAGACCATAAAGTCACACTTTTAGTTTTGTATAGTTTCATATTGATAAAATAAGAACAAAATATGCATGCTAGATATGTTGATTTTCTGAGTCTGTTCTGCATTCTAAGCATTAAGAAAATCTCTTTACTTACCATGTTTTATTTTAATAATAAACCAGAAGAAAAAAGTCACAGCTAAAATACCTTGCTTAATGTAATGATTAAGCACCCTTTCCTCTTTTGTTACTGCAAGCTTTCAGATGGCCTGTTCTGTTGTTTGCTTCCTAGCTCTCCTAATTTTCTTTTATCTTTTCTTACAGAGAATGTTCTTAACTGTAAAATAAGTTTAAATAAATACGATGTTCTGTGCAATGGCTTTCTGAAATCTGTAAGTTTTCTGTCTAGCAGTAAAGATTATTCATTAGCTGAGCTAAAAATAATGTTTCTTCTCCACAACAATTTTATTCTCTAGACTTGATCCCCTACTTTCTTTTATTTACTTCTATCTTAAAAAAAACTATCAGTGTCCCAGTAGTTCAAAAGACTACCTGCCTATTATAATCTGAATTCTTGTCAACTACTGGAGAAATTACCATGAGATATGAACAGTCTCTAACAGTCTCTCTTGGTTGAGGGTTGAACTTCCTCATGAGCATCCTGTTTTATTCTCTGTGCTGGTTTACCAGAAAGTTTTGAGAGAGTCCAGAGAAGAGTACTCTAGTGATGAGAAGACTGAATTATGAACAGGGTTTCAAGAGATTGACAGAAAATAACAGAGTGAAAGGAGACATATAGCAGAAAGGCAGGAGTATGTAGAGTTGCTCATGCCAGCTGAGATAGGGATATCGGTGTGATGCCAGATTAACTAGCAGTTGTAGGATCAAATTCTGACAGGAAAGTTCAGGCTTAATGGCAGAAGAAGTTTCCTAAAGTATATAGGCTGTAATTTCACTGTGCAAATCTCATAAGAGAAATGGTAAAAGCCTCATTAAATGGATCATTTCAAACTAGAATGGGCAAACACTATGAAAGAGCATTGTTAGAAGGAATGTATACTATGGCTAGATAGAAAAATTGGTACTTTTTCATCCACATATTTTATTCTACTATGTTGAGACATTTTTCTTATAAAGGGTAAATTCAGTTGATGGACAGAGTTTATGAGAATTCAGAATTTTTTGTTTTTTAAAAAATAATTCCCTCCCAAAATAAATTTGTCATGCAGAAACTTTATATATATTTATTGCTGATTTTAACAAGTTTAACTGTGAATTTTTAAAGCTCACAATCTAGCTTTTAAAATAAAAAGCATAGTTAAAGCCAGCTGTAGGCATGCACTGTTAAAGCTCTCAGTCACAAAGAAAAAAAAAAACAATTGGAAAACAGTGGATGAAGTTTCAAAGTTTCAATGAAACCTCCCACTGATACTACTGTTGCATTTTTATGTATAGGACGCCTGTGCTTATAGACCTCTGCACTCCCAAAAATTACATTTAAAAAAATATACAGTGTCTTAGACAAGACCAAAGCTAAAGGAAGCTAATAAATAGTATTGAACCTATCCCCAAAAAAGTCTCCCTTCTAAGAGCATGGATTAAAATTTCACTATGTGTGAGAGGCAGTGCACTATTCAGATGTCATCAATCTTCCTGAAAACCATGGGAATTAGTCCAGTGCTACTTTATTGGCTCCACTTCCAATTACAGACCAAAGCACTGAACAAGTCTAAGGTACTTGTATCTTATTATCATCCTGGTTAGTTTTTCCTTTTCTTTTGGCAGCTGTACAGGTACTGCCAAAACCAGACTCTTTCTGCTTCAGTGAACTTTACTAGCTAACAGAAGTCACGAGCCATTTGTTCACCAAGCTTGAAAGTTAGGGATCCTTTAGAAATATTCACTACCCCAGTTCCCTCAAAAATACCACTGCATTTTTTGCTTGATGCATTGTCCTGTTAAGAGCTGTGAGTAGAGTTCAAGTTGACCTTGTTTCTAGACCAAGCTGTGGAATAAAGACAGAGATGCTCAGATTTGTTGTTTTGTCCAGACTAGAGATTGCTCCATGTCTCTTTCCCTAGAAGACCTTCAGGAACAGAAGTTTCTTCTTTCATCTACCTCAATTGACAGAAAATGTAATTTTTCATGATTACCTTCTCTGTTTTGTAGCATTTCTACTCCTGGACAATATCTGGGGCTTTATTGTAGGAATATAAAGATATAATACTGCTGTCATCATTGCCACAGAATAATTATTTTCTGCTTTCAACTTGGCTTTATGGTTGGGATAAATGGTGATGGATCGGTGATGTCAGGTTTATTGTTTTCTTTTTTAATTCTGTTAAAATAATACTAAACTCAAAATTACCTTCAATTTTTGCCCAGAAGAAAGTCCTGCATGTGCTGTAGTGTTTAACTAAATAGGTCAAGGTGAGCAGCTTCTCTTCATGTCTGAAGAAAAGAATTAAAAATGAGAGATGGATTGGAAATGGAACTGCGTGGGAAGATGGGCATTTACACAATTCTCTTCTTGAGGGAGGGAGAGACAAGGTACAGCTGAGAGAGAGTGGACAAGGTACAGTGGGAACATGAGAGGCCAAGTGAACAAGAAAGAGGGGAAAAGGACAGAAAGGACATTTGGAGCTCTTGACACAGAGAAAAAGGAAAGGAAAGGGTTAGGAAAGCAATCCTGGGGAGCCTTATAGAATAAGTGAAGGAATTACCATAGGAACAGAGAGCTCTTGGTAATGATTGTTAATGCAGCAAAATTATATTTGCAGCTTTCCCAGAGCTTTATGGGAGTTTTTAGTCTTGACCTTTGGGACTTCTTTTTTCATTAGTGAATTCATTGAGATATTGTATAATGTAACCTAGTTAGGCATTTCTAAAAACAACCCAAAAACAAAACCAAAGAGTTTCTTTTAAGTACTTTTGTCCTGTAAAATTTACCAGGTTTCTAAATGCAATTTATGGTGTTTTGAAAAATACTAATAGCAATTTTTCAGCCTGGTACAACTGGAACTTCAGGCTTTCTGTCTGTTACTTACTGCTTTTCACATGTGGAAACAATTGTAGCATCCCAGACAGCAGCAGTATTTTTTTTAAAGTGCCTGTAAATTATAGTGACTGTCAGCTAAGGGATGGTAATGACAGTTTTCATATAATTTTTTTATTCCTTCACTTCCTCTTTTTCAGGCTTTGAAAATCTGTACTGGTTCCAGTCAGAAGAGAAGATGTATTTAAAAATTCAGAGGATTTTAAATTTCTTACACAAGGAAATTTAGCAAATTTATCTATGCTTCAGAAAGGCCTTGAAATAACTTTAATTTATTGAAGATAATGTACTTGGAATCCTAGAAACCTTTTTAAAAAAAGAGTGTTTGCTTCATAAGTTTGCTCTGTTTCATAAATGAAAAAATCCATCCCAAAGATCTAAAAACATAAATTAAGATTTCAGTATCCTGGCTTGTATTTCATATGCAAAAGAGAAAACATAAATTATTTAAAAGATGGCATAAAGGAAACGTTAAAGGCAATGCTTGACTTCAAAACAGAAACTCTTGAGTAGGAATGTCAGGTAAGAGTCATGACAAACCTTAGGCTGTAATGGTAGATTTTGAACAAAAAAAATAAAGGGGGGGGGGGAAATGGAGGTAAGGATAGTTTCAAGAGGAGTTTTGGTAATAAGTACCTGAATTTCTTGGAACTTGAAAATGGCAACTCAAACTCAGGAAGAATAAAACTGTTTGGCCAGAGTAGAAGATGATGTTCTGAATGAGATCTTTCTAAGACCTAAGAGTGAGGACCCTCACCTAGTAACAGGACTTATACAACAGGAAGCATATTGAGGCAACAAATCTGGTTTGGTTTGGTTTGCAAATACTAGCAAGACACATCTGCAATTCTGCACGTTGTGATGCTTTGATTAACATCACATAAAAGAGTAATACAAAGGAGTAGTATCAACAGGGAAATTCTGTGTTGCAGGTGTAGATTTTGGTAATTGGCATTGCAGAATCAAGATGTCAAAGAGAAGCTAGCTCCATAGACCTAAACACCAGGTGGGAAAGATCATCGAGACTGGCCTCTCACCCAACAAATCACATAGAGCTTTTGTCCATGTAGCCTTTTGAATGTGATCGTAAGTGTTGGTGTCTGAATTACAAAAAGAGATAACAGAAATGTTTCCTTATACAGGTAGTGTTTAGGTGATAAGAAATTATTTCAGTCAGTCACCTTAAACATTTGTCATCCAAAAACAACAACATAAATTATTATTTTTAAAGAAATGAGGAAATGTCATCTTAAAAGGTAAAATTACTTGCCAGATTGAGAGGAATACTTGTTTGTGAAGTTTTCCATTGCATATTAATAGGAAAATTATTTCAATTCAATTATCGGTCATCTAAATATAAAAAATCTTGACTGCCTAGGTTTCAAAACCTTGACTGTTTATGGCATGAAGTTATATATTTAATTAATTGTTGTATTATACTACAAATCATCTCTCACAAGAGTAACTTAGCAGTAAAATATTTTCTAATGTGTCATGCTCAGTAACTTAATGATCAAAGTAAGCAACATTTTGTTTTACAAACTTAATACAGATTTGGTAGAATGATGACAGAGCAATGATTTTTTTTGGCATGACATCAATAAACACACAAGAGTTTCAGTAAATGTTACCAATCTGTATTGGACAGGAATTGTTGCAAACATGAACATAAGAAGTAACAATAGCTTAACTGAAGAAAAGAATTATATGAGAATAATAAAGTGTTCTTTATTTGAGGGATGACCTTATTGCTCTCTAGAGCTTCCTGAGGAGGGAAAGGCAGGTACTGACCTCTTCTCCCTGATGTCCAATGATAGGACATGTGGGAATTGGTTCAAAGCTGTTGTAAGGGAGGTCTAGACTGGACATTAGGAAGCATGTCTTTACTGAGTGGTGGTGAAACCCTGCAATAAGTTTCCTGGATGTCACGGGCCCATCAGTGTTAGAGGCACGTGAACAATGCCTTTAACAACATGTTTTAATTTGTGCTCTGCCCTGAATTTGTCAGGAAGTTGGACAAGATGACCACTGTATGTCTCTTTCAACTGAAATACTCTATTGTATTCTATATGAAAGAGAAATAAAAACTATTTTGAGTGTAATTATAAACAAAGATATAAGTAAATGTATGCAATTCCTCAATTCCAGCCTACGTTTTGAGTTTTGCACAACTCTGACTCTACGGGCAAACAGCTTCTCGTCTGCCTGGTATACAGGCAAATAACAGGGAAGAAAAGGCAGCAAAATTGTCATGGGCTGGGATCAGAACCCATGGTTTCAAAAATTATCACAACTGTAAAAAGAAGGCATGGTCTGAGGAGCCCCTATAACAACACAGACACAGGAATTGCGTGTTAAAGCTGTTTAGAGCATAATCTTTGCTGTAGGTTTTAGTGTAATTTAATAAGCGAAATTCATTATATCAGTGGTAAACTCCTTTGTTCCAGAGTTAGAAGGATACAAGAAATATAAAAAACTCTAGAAAACTGTGGGATTTTCCTTCTGATATAGTCAGGAAAGGAGGGGAATGCACTCCTTGACATCAGCCCTTCTCAGTGTAAGGAAGTTTTCCATGATTTTCAGAGAAATGGCTGCTAGAGAGGAAAAGAAGTATTTGTGATCAGGCACATAGTAACCTCACACGTGACAGTACGTCTAGAAGAGTGAGAGACATTTCAGCTAAAACTGTCCTGACTACAGGATATCCATCTTTATGGTATTTTAGCTTCACTTTCTCTGTTTCTGCTTGTGAGACGAATTTACTGTATTTCCCATTTCCAGTGTATTAACTAAATGCTTGCTTAATCAGGCAGAGCACTTAAAATACTTTTGTGTCATGAGAGGCATATTGGACTAGCAGGGGCAAGAATAGGAAACTATAAAAGTGAAAGAGAGAAGATATAGATATTATAATTAGTAACTTCATGCGGTAAGTGTGAAAGCTAAAAGGCAGCACTTTCTGAGAGAAATAAGGTCACTGATGTGAATCATACCTGTAAAGAGAATGGGAGATCTTACTGTTCACATTCTCACTCCTTTCATAATACTATTTCCTTTTATAGGGAAATGAGGAAGAAGTTTAGAGGTGGACTGACTCTGGGAGGAGGCTGAAGGTCAGCTCTGGGCTATTGCTCTTCAGCTAGGGAGACATTTAATTGCACATTGGATCCAATGAGATATGTCCTGTGAGGGGAAGGAGCTTAAGGTTGCCCCTTCTTCATTGTTAAATTAATAAAATAGTGACTTGAGGAGAAAATCCACTGCTGTACCCATCTTTCAGTCCCTTGAGTATCCTGATTAAATAACGGACTTTATTGAAGCCTCCAGACTAGTTGAGTCATTGCTTGTGTTTAAACTACAGCACTTCTTTTCTCCAAACACACAATAATAAAATAGAAATTGATACTCTTCAGCTTAACAGCTGTAGATGTAAATAAAAAAAACAATATCTCACACTACTTATACAAAACAATAACATTTCAAGCTACTTATGATACTCACCAAAGGTCTGTCAGTCATGTTTGCTCTGAAGAAGGCAGTATTTGAGAGCTGTTGAATATGCTGTTTACATGGGCAGGAGAATCCATAAAGGATTCCTATGTTCACTAGGATACAGCTATGAAATCAGCTTTCGGAAAAGGCAGAGTTGGATGACTTTTGCTGTGGTGCCTATTTCTCAAATATCTACAGATTTCTCTCTTCATTGGACTCAGTCTCCATACACAGGAGAAAACGAATTCTGGAAAAACCTAAATGAAGTACACAAGACACACAAAACACACCAGGATTATGGAAATTAGTAACAAAAATAATGAATATGTAAAAAACCCACCAAAACAACAGAGAGAAAATCGGATAATGCATATTTTAGAGAATGTAACCGATTATAGCAGTAATCAGTGAAGATTAATAAAACAAGGCCATTTCACATAAGAATAAAAATACTGTCTTACTATCTGTCTTACTATCTTACTTACTTATCTGCAATGCAGTCTGGTTTTAGGAATTTTTTCTTCTTTCCATGATTCAAATGAAAGGTGTTCATATGTTTGTGCTTCTTGTGTTATAGGCATCTCTTTCAGTAAAGAACAATTTGAAAATGAGATGGACTATTAATATCTTGGTGATTTCGCCTGCATTTCTAGAGAACTTTTTACAGGAAAAGTATGTTAAAAATAAATTGCTTCATGGCTTACTCTTTTTTCAAAGGAATGTCAAAGACCAAACAAAATCACTTCTGTGATGCGAGTCAATTCTAGCATTTTCATTTAGATTAGGATTGTACTTGTGAAATGACCCTGCTGATCATCCCTGTTTGCCATATTTTCATTCACACTGAATAGCAGTTTTGAAGTGTGTGAACTGGCTTCTAAGCCATGGAAGCAGAGTATTGTCAGGATGCAGCTGTCAGAGTTCAACCACTACTGAGGTCTGCAAGCCCACACTGAGGCCAGCCTTGGTGGAAAAAACCCTGCAGTGGGTATGGTTTCAGCATGAGTTCCTCAAGAGCGAAATGGCACTAATCTCTTATCCTTGGTAGCCTGTGACAAGATGCATGGGAGTGATTCAAAACTGTGTCAGGGGAGTTTAGATTTGACATTCAGAAGCATTTCTTTACCCAGAGGATGCTCAAACACTGGAACAGGCTTCCCAGAGAGTTGGTCAGTGCCCCATTTCTGTCAGTGTTTGAGAGACATTTGGACAATGCCCGTAATAGCATGCTTTAACTTTTGGTCAGCAGTCAGGCAGTTGGACTAGATCATCGTTGTAGGTCCCTTCCAACTGAGAAAAATATTGTCTTCTAAGATCAATTCTTTTGTTGTTTGGAAAGAGTTACACCACTTGCTGCTGGAGGCCTTGCCTTTGGCCATTAAAACTAGTTCTTAAACCTAAAGAAGCAGAGTGCTTGAATTATTTAATGGCAGATTTGTATTTCTTTCAATCAGAATTAAGAAATAAACCTCAAATATTTCAGTACACTGCATAATGAGTAAAGCAGATGTATTGAACTCCACAGGAAGCTGACACTAGGGACTGATCCTTCAGGTTCCAAACAAGCATCCTTGTGAACACACAGTCTACCTTTAAGCAAAAAAATTGGAACCCAATAATTTATTTTCTTTGAGCAAAATACATTGATGATATTGCTCATTGTATCTAAGATTAGTATAATTTGTAAGACTGCATGGCTTGATATATTGATTTCTTGACCAAAATGTATGTAAACATATACAACTCTCTATATTGTTTTTAAATGGTCAATGTTAAGTGCTATGAAGTTGTGTTTAGCTTCATTAAATAAATTAGAGTGTGTGAGATCAAATCATTTTTAACTTTGAAATGAGAGAGAACGTTTGCACATACTTTTTTCTTTCCTTATTTGGATTTATGACTATCAAATAATAGGCTAAGAACCATTTTATCTTTCTGCAATACATGATCATATCCTAACAGATACTCCCTGAAGTGTCTGGAGTACAAATCTCATTTTATGTGTATTAAAAACAGTAGGGAACCTCAAATCAGCTCACTAAATAGCTTTTCTGCAACACCTTATTAAGAAAGTGAAAACTAGCGTAATTGCCATTTTTCTGTTCTGAAAGCGTTAAATCTGGCAGCTGCCGAATTCCAAGATTATATTGTTTCTACACAAAGGTCACTTGAAGGTGAAATGAGACTAAACTTTATTTTACTACAATTTGTATTAAATTGACTAGAATGTGTGTCTCAGGGAGTGCATTCACTTTGCACACAATACTCATGGGCTGATGAGAGAAAATAAATTGATTAAATAGAATAAAATGCTTAAGACCATTAAATAGATCTGAAGTTTGATGATTTACAGTTCAAAAAAAGGTCTAGTGTACACTTACCAGTTTTCAGATTAATTTCAGATACAGAGGTCTCTTGTAAACAAATCAATGTATTACATTATTATTCACAGGTCTGTTCTGTACCTGCTTTTCATTTTGTGTCAAGTGATCTGATAGGAGGCAGCATGAGGAATACCCTTGGGCCAGTCACTTTATCTCTGTATGCTTTTGTTTATCTTCAGTGTTAAATTTTGACAAGGTTTTTCTGTCCTTTTAAGTGTTCTGAGCTCCAGAGAGGAATTCCAGTTGTGGCTGTGCACAGCTGGGGTCTTGTGCAGACTATAGTCTCAGTGCAGCAGTTGAATATTATGGGTATTTTTTTAAGAAACATTGAGGAACATTGTTCAGTTTCTTTAATGCTTCTAAGAGTTGTCACTTTTACAAATGCTATTTTTGAAAGAAAAAGATAGCATTACTATTCATGGAGTGAGATAGAGATGGTTGTCTTGTAAGTGCAAGCCAGCAAAAATATTCAATATTCCCTGAATATCAAGGTCTTGATTCTGCATTTGTTCTGGTTACAGAAAGATTTGATGCTAAATTAAACCTTTCAGAATTATGAGTGCATAAAGTATGTAAGTGAGTATTTATCAGGACATCTTCAGCTCTAAAATAACAGTTACTTTTGACAGTTACATTTTCAGTGTCCATACCTCATCATCTGAAAAATTCGTTCTGGTTTTTTATTATATTTTACTTCTGTGTCTCTTCTTCTGATACTATCATTAATCTACCTGGACTGGGAGGCAAAGCCAGTGATGTTTATGTGTGCAGAATTTGTAGCCAAACAATCAGAGTTTGCCAAGACTGGACAACATGAAAGTAAACATGTAAATTAGAATTGGGTTACACTGAAAAGCAAAAAAACTAATAATTCATTTTAATGTAAGAGAAAAGAAACATCATTTAGGGGATGACTAAAAAGAGTGGGTGAGGAAAATCTAGGTTTTGTTCAGTATTACTGCCAAATACAATTCACACTCTTATTTCAACACAGAATTATTTAAAAAATGAAATTAACCTTGATATTTGGAAAAAGAAAAATGGAAATTACTCTTCTGAAAATATTATTGACAGATCTGCATGGAAGCATATATCATGCAGTGCCTGATATTGTTAATATTTGTCTTCTCCACATCTGGCAAATCAGTTTGAGAGTACTGAATGTAATAGTAAATATTGCCTTCAATTTGTCCCGATGTTAATTTTATGTTCCCATATAAAACATGTCTTCATGAGTGAAGGTACGTATAGTACGTATAGATAGCTGCTCTATAGATATGTGCACACATACACATGTACCCACACAAATGGTTTGGCTTTGTATAAAATTAGTTTACGATTTTAAAGTAATTTGTCATTATATTATGTTAATAAAACCCGAGATGCTCACCAGCTCCCAAGAAACATTCTGTGTCTTGGAGACCAAAGTTCACTCTGAATTAGTCAATGAACAAAAATTGCCTGTACCAGGATAACTACAGCATCAAATGCACTAGGACTAAAATCCACTGAACATCCTTCAGCCGTCCACTGGGCTTTGCATTAAGTTTATTTTTTGGCAAATGTTTGTTTGTGATATTCCATTATGTATCTTTCAATCTAGGGCTCAGAGTGATAGACATTAGTGACCTGTTAGGAAATCTCTCTCTAACATTTGTCTTGCATCTATGCTGTGAAGTGGAAGAAAACAGAGATTGACTTGTAGGGATTACCAGAATATGTTGATTAAAAGGATTCTTCTGTATCCTGAAGTATTTATGGTGCTGCTTACCATTTTATAGCAGAAAAAAAAATAATCTACCAGGATAGCCATGTTTACGGTATTTTTCATGTTTCATATGTGGTAGTGAATGAAAAATTTATAAGCTCACAAGAAAAACATTAAGGGTCAGTAGTGCAGGGTGCAGTATATATATAGGTACATAATGCACAGTGCATTTCAAAATCTGACAGTTTATTTTTCAATGAACACTTGATTCTCAGTTTTACAAGGTCAAGAAAATAGTTCCTGTCTGAAAAATAAGGGATTTTCTTCAACAGTATTGCTTTTACAATCTTTCACCAAAATTTTTAAGAATACATCTTAAATGTATTTTTGTTTAATGTACAGAACTTGGAAATATTTTTGCATTGATCTGAATGTGTCTGACAATTCTTTTCAGACATTTTCTTGTTTTAACCTTCTAATGTTATTGAAATAGTAATTATTTTGGTTTTATTATGATTTATACATGAATTTTGTTTCTCAGTTTGCTTTTCTTTCCCCCCATTTAAGATTCCAGAGGCTTATTTTATTAGAGATCCTCATACTTTCCTCCTTACAAAGGACTTTATTAAGGTATATACGTTCTTTTTGGTGCAAAATAAAAAATAAAAAGCTCTCTCAAGACCTGAACTGCATGTCCTCACAGGTTAACATTTTCACATATAACGCCAGTTACTGGAAATGAGAATGGTTGGTTGGTTAACTGAAGCATGCTTGAAAGGAGAAGCAAAGCTTGTCTACAAAATACTAACACTTGGATGAGTCTGCAGCCTGGGAGGAGAGCACCGGGTGAATTTTCTGGACTTTTTTCATGGCTGACTTGGGATATGCCTGCATTGTCACACAGTGTGTTGACCTCTCTCCTTGACGCATATTGCTCATGACATTCCCTCTCCCTTGCCCGCAGGCCATGGAGGCGCAGATACAGAACTTTGGACAGACGCCATCGCAGTTGCTCATTGAGCCCCATCCACCTCGAAGCTCTGCCATGCACCTGGTGAGACATAACTACCGGCTGGGAATGCATTCCCTTCCAACATAAAGATCTTTTGTAGGTCATAAATTGCCCATTAAGCAACACTTTTAATGCCCTACCTTGCCATGCAGCGATACTTTCTGCCGGCAACAGTGGCTTGCAATGCTCTAACAGAGAAAAGTGGAGGTCCAGATAGCTTTAGCTTCCTATATTCCTGGCTCTTCATGTCTAATATTGTAATAAAAGGTCCTATCTTCGTAAATACATATTTACATTGTTATTTATGCAAGCAGTAGGAATGACTGCAGGCTTCTCTTAGAGCGAGCACGTTGTTTTATTTTACTTTAAAGGACAAATTGTTAGGGGCTGATCTATTAACAATGCCTGCTTGATAAAAATTAAGTACTGGAGTTCGAATCATGCTGGAATCCTCCCTCCTGTTCCCCTGGGATAATACAATGTATATTTTAAATTTCAATTTGAACTCCAAAATTCATTCCTAACACATTCTTCTCTGACCTTCTTGCAAAGAGTTGTATGAAATAAGTAGGTTGAATGAGATTGATCTCTATAGCCCTCAATGCCTTTGATTAAATGTTTAGAGCTAGATATTTTCCTGAAGTATTGCAAATCGATGGTAATATGTGCAGTAGTTTCGATCATTTTATCCATGTACAAGGAAATCACTCTCATTGTACACCGTGAAAGTGGGAAGTGACCTGGAAGTGTTAGCTCTGTTGTTTTAAGTAATGTGTATTGTCAAATATATGTAATATTTATTTTATGTTCCTAAGATATCGATAATAAGTTTTTAATAATTTAAAGTGATAAGTAGAAAGGATTATTTCAACTTCTAGAAAAAAAATCTATTTGTTATGTTTGGATAAAACCCCGCACCATTAAAATTCGTACTTCATAAAAGTATTATTGTCCATTTACACCAACCTGTAGAATCATCAAAGAGGTTTAGAATTATAGACTCCCTAATAAGTATGTGCTTTACATAGAATTAAATTGTCTATGTTTGGAAGAGCTGTATTTCATATCAAGAATTATTTAAGAAAAATTAAATATATGTGAGTTTTTAAGTCCATCTAAAAACCTCTTTTTTTAACTGTTGTAGTTTTTAACATTTATATTTATGATGTATTGTTTAAGTCTTTTAATTGACTTGTATCTCTATTGTATCAGTATTAACTGCTGTACCATTTTAAATTTTACTGTGTATTACTTAATGCTGACAGTCATTTCGCACCCTATAATGATAACCCTTGCCATACCTATTCTCTACTTGTCCTCATGTAATGATCCAATAATAGCTTCTGGTCTTGCTCTCCTCCATTACTAGCATAGACACACAGGTAGTATTGTTTTCCCTGTATGTGCACATGCTTGTCTGCTCTTTTTTAACCTCGTTTTCCCTCAGACCTCCTCACTAATTGTGTTATCCCTTCTGTTTTCTTCTGCTCTCTTCTCCTTTCTACTCAACAGTGTTTCCTTCCACAGAGCCCCCTCATGTTTAAAGATCAGATGCAGCAGGATGTCATCATGGTGCTGAAGTTCCCATCAAATTCCCCTGTCACACATGTGGCAGCCAACACACTGCCCCACCTGACCATTCCTGCCGTGGTGACTGTCACTTGCAGCAGGCTGTTTGCAGTCAATCGGTGGCACAACACAGTAGGTAGGTTTTCATGGGCATGTTTCATTCAAATTTGAAGCCCTTAATAGCGCAGCTTTAATTTCTGGTACAATTTAGCTAGATGTGGGTTAATCTCCTGCCCTTGCCTGTGTACAAAAATTCGCTGTTTTTTCTGGTTTGTGTCAAATAATCAAAGCTTGTGTTTTCTCTGATGTCATTCCTAGAAACACTCTCCCTAACAGCAACCCATCACCATGGCAGCCAATCGATTTGTGCTTACATCAGGATCAGCCTTTGATATAATGCTTTTCAGGAGAGGGCCGCTGTTCTTGACACAGACGATATTAACATGTCCCAGGTTTCAGGAATACGTACTGGCGTGCTAGTGAGTGTACATCCCTGACAGCTGCTTGAGAGAGATTTCAGGTCTGTTCAGGAGCTTGTCATAAGCCTTCACTTGGGTCACCATTAGATAAGGTGAGACCCTAAGCAAGCCTAAGCAGCCAGGCACGGAACTATTTTGAAAAGAAGTTTCCTCATTACCTCCCAAAAGCCCATCCAGCAGGGTCACCCCAAATTTCCCTTCCAGCCCCCCTGATAAACTCTCCATATTGTTGCTAAGACTGTCCTGTCTTATCACATGGACATATAGGTGCTGAGGTTATCCTAGGCATTGCTAAATAGGTGTTGGGGCCATGAGATACAGGAAGGAGTGATCAGATTTCATTTTCTAAGGTAGCTTCCTGCTGTGATTGCCTTTGTACTGTGGTATCAGGAAACTTTGGAAAGTTTCTTACCGCTTGGGAAAAACTTTAAGGTACTTGTTATTTGTATGTCACTCAGTAGCTGGCTTGGGAACTTTGTAAGGACTAGGAAAGAGAAAAATAATCCTCCACTCTTTATGCACAGAAGAAACTTCTGGACAGAAGTAGGTCCTCCTGTAGAGGGATTTGCGATATTTGGGTTAGATGTCTACCTCCAGTAAAAATAAAGGGATTCTAGGTTACTTAGGGATTTCACTGGCTTAAATGTAAATGTCTCCTCAGTGAATAATTCAGGTGAAGTAAATCCCACCTCTTCTGCACAAGGTTCACCAAAGATTGATGTTACAAGTGATAATTAGAGGAATGAATGGGAATTCCCTTCTAGGCATGCATTAGAAGAACTCTCAGAGAAAGTGAAGTGAATATCACTCTGAATTATTGAATAATAATATAAGGTGTAATGTTATTAATATTATCCTGGACATTTAAATAAGTTAGCATGAATATTAAATTTCATATGTATTCAAAATGTACCTATTGTCTGTTTCCAAACCAACTTTGTGCGGTACTTGAGAGAATATGACAGAAAAAGAAAAGGATATCTGATTGCCTTTCACAAATCCATGTATTTATGATACTCTATTAGGTGCAACTGTATTAAATGGAAAAGTGTTTGCCCATTTTGTTAAAATTAAAGGGAAAAATTTAGAGGGGAGAAAAAAACCCAAACAAAAAAAATTTAAAACATATTTTGTGACAATGTCCTCAATGGAAGAGCCCAATGTCAGAAATTATTTAAAGGTACAGAATCTATCCCCTGATATTTTAATACTCTTTTAGCTAACATCGTTTGACTAATTCCTAATTAGTTTCCCTGGATTTTTCAGGGATGCTACTCTGAGTACTCTGTACCCATGATCATTCATGTCTTGTCCATTTGAGGAGACTTATTTAGAACTCAAGTACCACTTTCTCATCCAGATTGCCAAGTGAGAGAAGGCTAAACTGATACTTTGCTGTGAAGGAGTCAAGGTCACTAGTATTGCAGTGATCTGGATTTCAAGGATTCTCTTAACAACTGTTATTTGAATTAATCTAATATAGTGGAAGTAATTTTGGCATGTACAATGCACATGAATTTTAGGTTTGAGGTTTATCATATACACTCTTTCAAAATATGTCACATTGCAAATATGCAGAACTCACATCATGAATGAGCCATGAACTAAATTTCACACTATTTGAAAACCTCTGGTGTAAATTTCAATGAGAGGAATGCTTTCCAAATAGATTATAACAGGAAGAGACAGGAAAACAAAACTCTTTGGAGAATCAAAACTCATTCTAATGATTTTCTTAACTTTACATCTTGCCTGGCAACATCTTATTTTGCAAGAGGCTAATCCAAGACAGAGTATAAATTCCCATTCCACTATTAACATTATATGATTTTAATAAATCATATAGGACAGCTTCACCTACAGAAATGTATAGACAGACCACTTTTACCATTGTGGGATGTACGTAGAGCTTTAGAGTTTAAAGATAGTCAAAAGCGTTTGCAGAGCCATCTGTCCCAAACTAGTTTTGTTTTGAAAGGAGAGAAGGGAAGGAAAGAGAAGTTCTCGTAGTGCTTTTCAGAAGACAGCAGAGCCAGTTGTAGACATTGTTTTACTTCCTCTGGTTGACTATTGCACTAGCAGAAAAAGGAGTTTATTCTCCAGAGCTCTCTATCTCCTCTTATGGAGGATACTCCTGTGCAACATAGCATTGTGTTTTCAGTAGTAACCATTGTGATTTATATGCTAGGGAAGGTGTTCAGAAGAGCCAAAGCAATGTTAACTGTGCATGAGAGCAGGTAATACTAAGTATGCATCCACTGATGCACATTTGAACAACTTAAGAATTGCTCAGGATAGAACAAAAAGAAGCAATTTGTGTGAATTTACTGTAGGCCATTACTTCCCAGCTATGAATTTTAGATACTAAAAGGTCCAAGTTTCTGTCACTTACAGTTTTCCATATATAACAAACTCCTAATAATGTTGAATTCCATTATTATTATTTTCTGTGCCATTATCAGACCTCAACTAGTGCTCAAATGTAAAAAAAAAATCTGTTTCACTCTTTGAAAGGAGTTGTTTAATGAGTGTTTGTGGTGCAAAAATTGTGATAAAATTAGGGCTCATATGTTTATAGTTACTATTATGTTACTGAAGAATTGATAAAGGCATGTTTGGAATAAATCTTCAATGATTCATAGAAGCAATAGAAGTTACTACCTTATATTGCTTATAATAATCCAATGATGCAGTTTTAAACCTAGAAAAATCATATAAAAATTTAGACAACAAGGTTCTTATATGCTTTTTTCTTCCTTTCATGTATAGGCCTTAGAGGAGCCCCAGGATATTCTTTGGATCAAGCCCATCATCTTCCAATTGAAATGGATCCATTGATTGGTATGTCAAGATGAAAATGTAGCAATATGTTTGAAAACGGCGTTTTCAAGAATTATCGATTAAGCTATATTTGTATATTACGCTCCATTTAACATGGAAGATAGGAAAAAATTTATTCTTGTCAGTCTTGGAGAACTAAAAGCATTAGCTATTGATGCTGAGTGAATTACATGAGTGCTATTTGTTATTAATATCACCAGCAATTGCTATTTAAGAAACAACTAATTAAGTCAGTTACATTGTCAGCCCGTATCTATAATTCTGTTCTCTTATCAGGTCACATTAGTAAAATAGCATTACTAAATTAATAACGAAAAGGTGACTTTAGAAATTGCACTATATTTTTTAAATGAAAATAAATATCTGTGAAAGTGAAGTATCTTGAGAAATAGCATCTGCTAAAACTATTAAAGAGATTTCAGAATTTGTATTCCTAACCATCATTATTTCTCTTTAATTGGAATATTTGCTTTGTGGTTGTTTCGTTGTTTTGGGTTTTTTTACAGTAAGCATATTTTTGAGACAGAAATTAGGGTTAGGGAAGTTTCTTAGAATTTTGCAGCACTGGTTAGGAAAAAAATGCATTTTTAAACACCTCCAGATGAAAAGTTCCTTTTTTATCTGTGTCAATATTTGAGGTTGAGAGATTTATATACATATACCTCAGGAGAGTTAGCTGTCTCATTCTGTATGCTTCATTTGCTCATCTAATGACAATGGCTTTCTCTTCAGTTTTTCCTCTCAAAAGCTAGGTCACAACTATTGTGCCCACCTGTTCTGGAAATTTGAGTAATTTTTTATTCATTATCTCTTTCCTTACTTGGACACAGAAGGTCTAGTAATTTAAGTATATTTTCTTGGAATGGATGTAAATGTGGTATTAACTTTTACCAGAAAGTTTAAAATAGTATGTTGTTTTCTGGTTGAGTCTTATTTCATGCAATTGAAGAAATATGTCTCTCAGAGCGAGTTTTATCTCGCCTAGCTTCAGTTAACTGAAGTTAAGTCAAGCTTCTCTCCTAGCTACTGTGGAAAGAGCTACTGTCCTCTGGAATTGTCTAGCACCAGAACAACTATTATAGTGTGAAATGAGTTGCCACGTGAAGTGGTGTCTCTCTAGTGAGTATAGATGCGGTGTAGATAATCAGATTGTATACTGAACTTTTAGAACGTTAATATTAGTTGAGATGGAGCACATATTTATTTTGTATTGTCAAATCCTGCCTGTTGTGTGATGGGAAGTAAAGAGCACATTAGCTGGTTTCTCCCGGTACAACCTAACAGCTCCATTTGACAGCTGGAGTGGTGAGATTGTGCATGAACCCTTCCTTTTCCCTCTATCCGGGGGAATTTCCAGGTGGCATTGCTTCTTTTAGCATTACTGCCTGTGGTCTGGCTCCCTGCAGGAGGAAGAGGTGAAAAGGCAGTGATGAAAAAACACATTAGATTTCAATACCTGCATTGGTTGAATCCTTATGTCTTTGGTCCAGTCAAGTGTCTGCAAATATGGGGAATGTCAAGGTCATGCAATACAAGCTGGAATGTTTTCTGTAGGAGAGATATCAAACCAGCAAGAATTTACTTTCTGCAGTATTCTTAGTGTTGACTTCATATTTTAAATGGACATCCATCTCTTTCTTCCCCCTAGATCAGTTTGATTTTGGAGAGCACTTCCACAGAGCACTTATAATATTGGCATGCATTATGCAGTGCATCAGACAGTTTATAAGAAATTGTCATCTCCTGTAAAATCTTTTGTCTTATTCAAAGCAAAACCAGAAAGCTCACAATAATTTTGTGTTTCTGACATCCAAATAGACAGCTCTAAATGTTCATATTCAAAATGCTTACTCAACAACAAATTCACAGTTCATTGAAAGTTAAATGTATTCATTTTCCTCTGTAAGTGGATGACAGGAAGGTGTTGGAATGGCTTACTTGTAAAATGTGTTTTGCATGTCGTTACAGCCAATAACTCTGGTGTGAACAAACGGCAGATCACAGACCTTGTGGATCAGAGCATCCAGATCAATGCACATTGCTTCGTGGTCACAGCAGATAATCGTTATATTCTTATCTGTGGTTTCTGGGACAAGAGCTTTCGAGTTTATTCTACAGAAACAGGTGACCCTATAAATACAACTGTTTCTTCTTAGGTCACAAAGTGGACAGTTGTCTTAATACTACCCTATCTAATGCCTGTGCTTGCCACTCAGTAAATGACAAAGGGCAGTTTAGAAAATCCTTCATTATTGTTTAAGCATAATAGCTTTAAGATGATGTTTTAAGGGGAAGATAAAGGATGTGAAATAATATGGAAAGGCATGCAATTTTGTTAGTGGTAACTTTAGAAAACTGTAGTTATATTCAGGGAATCGATCATATAAAAAGGATCAACCAAAATTTTTGTTACAGTATTTTCATGGCTGTATTGTTTCTATGTCTATTTATTTAATGTAATGAATAAGTACATTGCATCTCCTGCTATGGGGAAGAAATATTTTATTTCTTTCATAGCTTAGGCTAATATTATTCAGTATATTGCTAAAAACTGATTGCAGTAACAGAACGAAGGAGGTGATGATCATAGTAAGCCTTAGTTTGACATTCACATAGAATAAAAACACATTTTTAATATAATAAAGTATCACCATTATAAGAAAGTTCGTGTGCTGTCTTATGCATATAATTTTTGAAATTCACAAATAGTGTTCTAACACCATAGCTTAAATACTGATGGAGCAGTAACTCCACTTAATATTCAGTTACTGCAACACTGACTTGATTTTCAGAGATAAGGATTAGCCCCTGGATTAACATAGAGCACAGCCCTCACTAGGAACATAAAAGGAGGGAAAAAAATGTTTTAACTTTGTGATTTTTTAATCTTCTTGTAGTATGTAGTGAAACTTAATTAAGGGACACAAGGCAAAGATTACATTTGAATTGAATATTTGTTAATGATTTAATTGATGATTTCTAAACACCACAAGTGCATAAAACCCCTGACTTTGTCTCCCTTTGCACTTCCACCAGGAAAGTTAACTCAGATTGTCTTTGGCCACTGGGATGTTGTGACTTGCCTTGCCAGATCAGAGTCTTATATTGGTGGTGATTGCTACATCGTGTCTGGATCTCGTGATGCTACATTACTGCTTTGGTATTGGAGTGGACGACATCATATTATAGGTGACAATCCAAATAGCAGTAAGTATCCTGCAAAAACACCTTCCTGGGTGGTTTTCTGTCCCACCTATTAGTTTTTAGCATTCCTTCTGTGAGCTTCAGAAGGTATTATCAAATATATTGATTACTTCACTGACAGGATTAAAGTTGGTATGAGTGCCACGTGCTAAGCCATTCATTGAGTACTAACCAAAAACATGTTTAAACAGTCTGTTCATAGTATCAGGTAATAGCATGGGAGTAATTCTTAAATTCATATTTGACTATATCACTTACAGCATCATGTCATCATAAACTAGAACAAGATAGTTATGGCCTTTAAGTGACAGGATGTATGTAATTATATTTTGACTTTACTCCCCCCAGATACATATTTTGGCATTTTAACTTACCTCTTTTGTGCTACAGAATGCTATATCAGCTGCTTGGCTTTTCAAAAAAAGGAATGTCTCACATGCCATGCAATTAAATGAGTCTCTTTGAGAAAGGTCTTTCTATAGCAAGCAAACCTTTGGAGAGGCAATGTGACTGAATGAAAATGGAAGAAGATAAAATGTCAGGAAGAGTTTATGTTTCATTTGCAGGGGATTAAGTATCAGCATTTTTTTGAGTAAAGAAGACACAATAAAAATAGTATTATTTTATATGAGGACACTTAAACTGCGCTAATAATTTACAAAATCCCTTCAACCAAGCCAGAAACGTGATCACAGCTGAAGACAAGAGCAACTTTATCCATATACTAGAGCTGTTTTGCACAACACTAAATCCATTTAATATAAAGTAGTTTCTGAATTCTGATTATTATTATTTTCAGCACAAGGATATTGCCTCTTTAGATAAACATGGAAGAATCCATCACTATCAATTTTAATCTCTGATTCAAGTACTGACTGGAGGCAGTTGTAGAACTGTCAGTTACAGACAACTAAGAGAAGTATTTCTGCTGCTGAATATCTGGTAGAAAAGTGGTTTATTTGTTTCAAAGTATATATTTTGTTAATTTTGTAGCAGCAGATTTTAATTTGTTTTCATTTTCTTCCATTTTAAGCAGAGCAAAGGGGAGACAGATAAAAGTCTCACCTTCTCACTGACTTTCTTTTGCTTCTGCAACAGAGAGAATGGAAGGGGAGAGGGTTTAAAATTGTATTCCTATAACTAATTTCTCTATTTTTTAATGTATATTGCAGGGATTTTTTTAACACTTAATTCTCAGATAGGGATAAATTGAATCTGAATAGAAATTTTATGTCAGGGCATTCTGTTCAGCTTGACACTATTTTTCTTTGAGTGCCTATGTGATTCATATCAAGTATTAGTGATTTCTATTTTAAGAATCCAAAAACAAAAAAAAACCTTGCTCTTTTAATTAAAGAAAAAACTGTAAGGCTTTTCCTTACCTTCCTTTGATTACACAGGGCTTGGACAGCCTTGCTGTTAGCATCTTCTGACTGGCTGATACAAACTTCTCCAGTTCTTTATCAGATAAGCTTGTTTTGGTTCTAATACCTTTTTGTCACCAAGAACGTATCTGAATACAAGAAAGTGGTACTGGTTGGAATCTCAGGTTTAATACTTTAGCTGTGTGACTTTGTAAGTGTCTGCATTGGAGATCTTTAATTTTATGAAACAAAATTATATCAATTGGCTGACAGAAATCAATGAAAACAAATTGTATGATCTGCTCTCTACCTTTACCTCTGTATGGTTAACATGCTGTTTTGCTGAAGAAAAGGCTTTACAGTCAGGTTAATGGGAGACTGTGCTACAGATAGTCATGTGCAGGCAAAAGGCACGTTAAAGACTCACGTTGAGGAAGAGTGATGACATCACTACTGCTATCTCTACTCACTGGATTAAGGTTACCATAGATATGTAAATTATGTACTAGTACTGTATTGGAATCAGAACTTCATGTATTGTATATATATCCTTATTACTGCTTTGACTTTTCATGAACATACACGTGAGTGATTATATACCCGAAGGGTCTTCTGACTTATAAAACTTGTACAATTATCTTTCTGCTGAAGTAATGACTACTAGGTTCTGTTCCCTACATTAGTAGGCATGATAGGTGTTATATGACTGATTCCCTGTATACTACTGTTAAGTATTTACACTGTCTCAACAATCTTTATGAAAATATGTTGGATTTTTTGCATAGTAAAGGCCACTGAAATAGTGAAGATGTATTTCCTAATCTACTCTTTTTCTATATTTGCTGGTAGAAGATTAGGATTTACCTTGTAGAAGACAATGCAACTGAGATGTTCACTGTAGGTCAAATCCAATCAGTTAACATCTTCAGAATGAGTTTCCAGAAAGATGTAGATGATATTTTCAGGGGAAAAAAAAAGGGGACTATTTTTTAAAAAGCTGTCATCTGGAGACACAGATAAGGTATTTTATACCACAGACTGTAAGAAGGTGAAGAATTCAAAGAAAAATGTCAGGTATAGTAATTATCTGGGTTAGATACTTGACTTTATAATGATCTTTTAAGATGAAAGACACTTAATTATCAATTTCAGCTTCAATGCATCCAATTATGAAAAGGAACTTGTTTCAGAAATGTTAAGAGAGGTGGAGGAAACAGGGGGAAGCAAGCCCCCAGTCCTAAACAGTTTACATCATTTGACATTTTTATAGAAAAATGTGGATACCATTTCATTAGAAAACATAGGAATCACAATCATTTCTTGTAAATACTCAGGAACAGAAGATTATCAGCACAAATTCCTTACCAATTCTGCTTAAAATTCCATATTCTGAATCCATGAATTAGGTAAAATCTTTACTAAACAACATGTATGTCAATAACCTAACCTGGTGAGCTTGTGTAGACCTTTCTGCTGAAATACCTGTGTAAGATTGTGCCCAGAGTGTGACATCATGTGTCTGTAGGAAATATAGAAGCAGCTCTGGTATAAAGAAGAGAACAGATAAAAATTGTATCTTGGAGAAGACTCTTTCAAGTGCTTGCTCTAGCTCAGTAGTTGGAAACTAGTCTATGAGAGTATAGTGATCTTCATTTGTAATTTGAAAATAATTTTCCAATCAATACATTTATTAAGGTATCACTCCTTTTCTACAGTGAGTATCAAAAGAAGTTTCTGATTCAGTTTGCATCTGTCTCAAATTCTTGGCATTTCTCACAATTGCTGTGACAAGACTAAGTTTTACCAGGTTTTAAATACAATGTTTTCCATGGAGTAGCTTTAAGAAATAAAACCTAAAAAACTTTCTGCTTAGAATGTTTGTCCAGGAAGTGAGAGACTAAGTTCTTGGCCTCCAGAGACTGGGGAAATTCAAATCTGCATTCCCATATTCACAAGCATATGCTGACTATCAGGCTATAAATTAGTTTGAGAGGGCCTCTTGTGAACCTCCAACTTTGATGGAAAGCAAAATTCCCTTCTCTGCTCTGGTTTATGGATCTTATGTGACATGAAAATTGGATAGAAATAGAGATAAATCAGGAAATCAGGAACCAAAACTGCATACTTTCAACAGCAATATGTAGGGCAAATTTTCTGCCTAATTGTGCTTTCTCTGGTCCATGGAAAATTGTTTCCATGGCTATGGGAGCTTCAATAAGCTTCAACAGTAGTGATAGAAAGCAGCTCTTTCCAGCCTTTCCAGGATGCTCCTGGAAAGTGGGAGTTGTGACATGAATTGCTTTAGGCTGAAGGGCAGCTGAATGCAGGTTTTTATGTATGTTTTAAACTACTTTTATTTGCTTATCTTAGCTTAGTTAAGTACCACAATTGGGAAAAACACTGAACTGAATGAATTTAAGTAATATTAGCAGGATCAGAAAGCTACTTTCTAAGCCAAAATTGACCATCTGAAATAGGTAATCTGAATCTGCACCTCATTAAGATGATGAGCACATTGTATAAATGTGATGCAGTTGAGAGAACCATGAAAGGAATCTGTTTCTCTTAGGAAGACGCAGCACATGCAAAGGACATAATTTACTTATTTTAATTCTTTAAAGTGATATGGCAAATGCAAATCTTTGTAATTATGGGAGATTAAATAGAAAAAATATTGTGATGGAGTCTGACAATTTGTGTTGTGATTTTTTTCTCTTATGAAATACAGGGATTTGTTTTAGCTGGGCACTAATTTGTATACAAATTTCTTCTCACATAGCAACTGTATTAGTCATAAGAAAAAGTAACAAAGAGAGTGTGTGATATGCCCTGGACTTCAACATATATTGTTACAGTTATTTTATTTTATGTTTTATGATTGCTTTATTGAATGCCTCTTTCAAACAAGTGACTGAAAATGAGAATTATCTCTGAGCTTCTGAACAGATACCAAAGTAGATGATAGAACTGCAGAAAAGTGAGGGACAGATGCTTTCATCTGAAACAGACACAAATTCAGAAACTAATTTGGAAGTGATAAAAATTAATTTGCACACTTTAATTGGAATCAGACTCCTGCATGAAAGAGAGGAAGGGTAGGCAGCTTGTGCTAAAAGCTGATTGAATTTTTTGTCAGGTAAGTATGTTGGACTTGGCCGCTTATCCTCTTGAGCCTCTCTGTGCAATATATTACATTCACCCTCTGACTGGTGTTTAAAAGGATCAATGCTATTCCTGTTTTGTCCCTAGTGCCTGAAATTTCATTGATCTTGGGACTTGACATTTCATTACCTATTGTAGCTTCCAAGAGGATGGTCACAAGAGGTGTGAGTTAACCCTGCTCTTTCTAACAGGAACTGTGCTGACCATTGGTAAATACTGGGTCTATCAGACCTAACCTGGGTTTGTTTAGCATTGTAACATAATCACCAGAGGTGCTAACAATTCATCCTATCCCAGTAAGTGTATTCTGTATATAGATAAAAGAGAGGGTAAGCACTACCACAAAGGATTTTTGTCAAGTTAACTGCATCTTTTTTGCAGTCTACCGTGAAATATAGCTTTATGGATTCTTTTTACATAGCACATTTTTGAAAGAATCTAAAATTGTAAACATTGCAGCTTTTCTGAGTTTGTCTTGAAGGAGTAGTTTTCTGAACTCAGAGTATTAACTTACTCTTTTATATCTCTCTACAATTTAACACCCTATAACGTGCCCTAGTTTAACAATTTAAAATAGTCATCTATGTGACTTGTACCAAGTGGACTGACTGACTGAGGGTTCTGCAGAAGCACACCGGCTCACATGTAATCTGCTTTGCCTGTTTAGTGATTATGATACTTGTATGTTTGTACAATTTAGGTATTAATTTTTTAAAATACAATGTCTTAGCACTGTTCTTCCAGAGCAGAAGCTCTTTGAAAACTAGTGTATCATTTTTATTGCCACTGTCTCTACTCTGATAACCAGAGATATCTTTCCTGAGACAAAGGTAAAGGAGCCAATAATACACCTGAACTAATGCAGTTGTATCTAGCATTTTATCAAGAGATGTCTGTACCCATGTTTTGCTGCACACCCCATGGGAGCTATACAGTGCAGGGCAGTTCAGCAACTTACCAAATTTCCCAAAGCAATTTAGCAGAAGAAACAGGAAGTGAAGCTGCCAATCCATACTCTCCTCTCCTCCACTGTATTTTACCTTTTGGAGTCTGAATAAGTGCAAGGAACTTGAAAGTCCACTCACCTGGGTGAATTGTTTGTAGATATATACAATGCTGATCACATATAAACCAATAGATAAACCAGTTCTGTCAGAGGTAAGAATATTTTGAATACAGGAATGTTTTTCTGTCAGCAGTCTTTCTTTTACAACCGTTGCTCCCTCATGTTGTGGATATTGTTATTAGCTTTTTCTTATTTTTAAATATTCCTGTTTATTAGTCGTAGCCTTATCTTTTCATCAAACTCTAAAATGTTTTTTTCTGACAGTAAAAATTCAAGAAGGCTATTACATTTTCACTTCCATGAAAGCCATGTTTTCTAATATTTTTTTTTCTGCAAAGTATCCCCTCAAAAGAGCCAATAGTAAAGTAAATCATAAAGCAAATTATTGTTAACAAATAAGTCAGCCTTGTACTTGCTTTCTTCAAAATCAGAGATGAAATGGAAGGTGGAATTCAACTTGCGATCTGATATTTCTTTATACAGAAGGCTCCTAGATGTGTCCCCATGGCAAACTACACATAATTCCTGAAAAAAGACAACATGAGAGAAGTAGTAACGCTGTCTGTGCTCCTTCTTTTCTGTGGGTTTCTTTTAGCCCTTACCATTTGTCTAGAAGAACCTTACAATAGTATTAAGCACTGCATTTTTCAAAGAGGAGGCAAGATTTATGAAAAACTTACTTATTTGGAAACACAAAACATTCTTTATTTTTCCTTTTACCCTCTAGTAATTCAGTTCAAAGGTGCTCCTTTGGGGAAATTACAGGGAGTTTACAGTGATGGTATCTCAGTGGTATCAGGTAGGATATTTTCACCTGCAATTCCCTCAGAGCTGCACCCTTTGACCTCTCCCTGCATCTATCAGTGGTGAAGTGACAGTGACAGAATATTTTGCTAGATTTTGAATGATTCCTGGACTTCCATCCTTAGCAATGAAATGTAATATGACTGAGGTTCTCCTCCCTTGCGACTGCTTTTCCTGTGGAAAGTATCACTGAATAATTTTTTCTTTGAGCCCTAAGGGGAATAATCTCATTTTCAATTACTGTCGGACTGTTAATCCTAGTAATGATACTCTATTATTATTTTGTATTTCCTGAAAACAGGACTCAAAGATTTGTGTTTCATGACAGCTGTTTCTTATAAGCATTTTTCTTTATAAATCAGGAAGTGAATTAATTATGTTCATTTTTCATATTCTGATATTTTACAGTTTCATTATATTACAGTATTTTCCTAGGGAACACTGAGGAAAATGTCCTTTTCAAAATTTCATTATTTCTTTTCTCTTAAAAAATTTCTAATCATTAAATAATTTCAGTCAGTCATCCTTCCAGTCTGATGACACTACTGTATACACCTCTGTAATCAGAGTTTAGGCCAACATGACCCTTGATCATAATTCTTCACTCTTGTTTTCAGGAGGATCTACAGAAGGAAAAAAAAACACCAAAAAAAATGGAAAATTCTGATTTTAGTTCAATTGCAGTTTTTCCCACTTTTATCTTATGCATTTGGAGAAAAAACACAATTAAAAAGGAGATGGGGTTCTCAATGCAACATTGATAGGGAAATCATAAAAATCACAGTCTCAAAATGTGACTGATCTTTGATGAGATAAACACAGCATCATTCTCTGTTTCTTCCAACATCCATCCTTCGCTAGCAGCAAAAACAAATTTTCAGTTCACATATTCATTTTCCATACTAGAAATACTCTTTTCTTACAGGCTTGAGTAAGAATGGGAAACTGGGATTTATTGGGTAACTGTTTTCATTAGAGATAGGGAAGTGTTAAGATGTCTGTGTGACACAATGATAACACCAAGTTCATTGATCCACCCTATACTATTGGGTGAAAAATTGAAATCTGTAAATTCGTTGTTGGTAGTTCTGAAATGGTTCATAAAGATGTTAAAATACAAGGAGTTATTATTAACATTTTGATGTCAGGAGATATTGGGATTTGGCAAGAAATACTGTAGATTAATGCTAAGTTTTCAGGAACTATTATGATATACAGTTCTGTCTACTCAAATTTTAAGACAGAACTTGGAGCTATACAGGCAGAGAAACGTGTTGTTACAATGATTAAAAAAATGGCAAGTCAGAAGGAAAGACCAAGAGGACTGATTTATTTTCTAAGTACAAGTGGGAATAACAAAAGGGAGGGAGACCTGAAGCTAAAGGACACAGTGGTGTCACAGGAACAGAAAGATAAAAAATAGATAGGAATAAATTCAGACTGAAAATCAGAATATTTTTTTCCATTAGAATTGGAAAGGTCTAGAATATTCTTCCAAGTCACATAGCCAGACAGTTGTCTCATTAATTTATTAACAGGTTTATACAACGTGAGGATCTGTGATAAAAAAGGATAAATTCATTGACCCACAAAAGCCTATCCAAGCCTCCATTCATAATGTATCTCTTTCAGAAACCTATGCAATATTGCTTTGCTACTCAGGTAGTTACCTTTTCTATTTGTTCTAGTGTTTTTCTAGTTAGGAAGCCGCATTTCATTGCAGGGTTGAAATGTCTACAACCATTCACACATCAGACCTCACGGTGCCATTAGCATGATAAATTTCTGTGGGACATCTTTTATGCCTGTGACTCCCAACTACAGTGGTTAAGTCACTGCTTTGCTGCCTGTTTTAAAGAAAACACTTTAAAAACTGTGCAGCCTCCTGTCTTGTTCTCTGTATCAGTTGTGTGACCCTCCTTCAAGCTCATTTCTGTAAATTTGGATAAGACATTTGTCTTTCCAATCTGCAGTGGCAAGAAGTTCTCAACTCTGATTTGCTGTTCTAGGGTATTGCATTGGAAGTTAATATTGAGTGAGTTTTCCTTCCCGGCTCTGTAAATCATTTTTTGTCTCACTGCCTTCCAGAGCAGAATCTCCTTTCCAGTGAGAAGAGCTTGTGCTTGTCCAGCAACACCAACCTTCCGCCTAGCTGCATTCAAACTAATTAAAATAAATAAATTTAAATAAATTTACCATTGATTTAACTAGGCAATGTAGAGACTGTTATAATAGTCACCTTATCTCTTAGAATACTAGAATCACAGAATGGTAGGGATTGGAAGGGATTTCTAGAGATCGTCTAGTCCAACCCTCCTACTAAAGCACATTCATCTCAATGAGGTCACACGGGAATGTGTCCAGGCAGTCTTGAAAACCTCCAGAGAAGGAGACCCCGTGATCTCCCTGGGCACTCTGTGCTAGGGCTCCCTCGCCCTTATAGTAAAGTAGTTTCTCCTTGTGTTTAAGTGGAACTTTTTGTGTTCTGCCTTATGTACGTTGCCCCTTAACGTGTCACTGGGCCCTATAGAAAAAAAATGCCACCCTATCCTCTTAAAACATACACATTTTAAGTACTTGTAAGTGTTAATGAGGTTTCCTCTTAGTCTTCTTTCAAATCTAAACAACCCCAGGTCCCGCAGCCTTTCCTCATAAGAAAGGTGTTGCAGTCCCCTGATCATCTTGGTAAACCTCTGCTAGACTGTCTGTAGAAGTTCCTTCTCTTGATCTGGGAAGTCCAGACCTGGACTCCAGATGAGACCTCCCATTTTCCAGTTGACTGTGAATCTTTGTTTTGTATGTAACCACGTCTTACCGGTGAAGATTTTATATTATCCTGTGAATAACATTATTGGTTAGTATTTAAACAAAAATCAATGCCTAGCTCCTACTTGGGCACCTTAATTTCCAATATCCCAATATGTAGCTCAGAGTAGATACATTTTATGTACAAAAAAATTTAAGATCTGTCATTGAACTGGCTTCTGTGTCATCCATATTGTCTGTAGTCAGTCCCATATAAAACAGATCTTAATCAAAACGTTATATTACTAAGACAAATATCTTGGAAAAAAAACCCCATGGAAGCCATTTTGAGATAGCCATCTTTATCAACTATACCTGTCATCCTGTCATAAACAGAAACTTGCTTGACAAGGCTCCCATACCGGTACAGAGTGGTGACTGGCATTAATGAGATTTTTTGCTTCCAATTCTTTGTTGACAGAACTGTGGATTAGCCATCCTGTTATTTTGCACAGGATTAATGCCACAGTAATTAATCCATAGTTCCCTAGGTCATTTCATTTATCCTTTTTAAGTATTTGAACTACACTAGCAGATTTCCAGTCCTTTGGAATTTCTCAATTTTCTGTATTTCATTTGTACAAAGTAAATATAACCAGATTAAATCTGTGTTATCTAGCAAGTTGCTAATATTTTGTTATTGATTAATTTTCTTTGCATCGTAAAGCAATATCAAATACTGCTATTCCATACTGCATATAAGAAGAGTTTCACTGATAAGATGTCAGCATCTGTTATTAGAAACACAAGTGTTGCTATTTGTCATGTAAGTACTTCATATAAGACCATTTCTTTGAAGCCAAAATAAGATGCATTTCACTTCTGAATATAAACCATAAATAGAGAGTAGTTTATCTTACTTTTTAATAAATGGTGATAGAAATGGTTTAGGTAACCATAGTGATGTATATAAAGTGATATATAACAAAACCCATTTTTAGGTATAATTTTAATATATAAGCAGTCAATGTGTCTATTCAACGATGTCTATGTCACAGTGATGTCTTTCGAGTACAGTGCAGTTCCTCTTCTTTTCCTACCCCTAGTTTCATGAAACAAATTACAACCATTAACATAGGAACAGCCTCAACGCAAGCTACTCTTTAGGTTCCATATGACATATATGACTACTCTTGCTACTCTGTAGGTTCCAGGTGTATGTGTTCAACAGCAGACCTTTACATTACAGCAGCTTTTAATACCACAACATTTAGAGTTCTTTATCTGAAATAAATATTTTCAGAATTTTTAGATCAGAAAACAGAGGTGTATCGTTATCATTTGTGTATGGTAAACAGCCTGCAGTCCATATTTTCTAAAGCAAAGTTTGCTTGTGGTTAATGTATGAATTACTGAATTGGGAAGCTATGCTCATGAAACTTTATTATATCTGAATGTATTGTGCTCAGAAACCTAAACACGAGATATTTAAGCATATTGCACCTTTTTTTTTTTATGCTTTCTGATATAAGGCAATTTACAGCAGAATTCTTTTGTTGATAAAACGAGTCTGGTTTGGCATTACTCTGTTGTTTCTTTTTTTCTGTTTTCTTTTTCCTTCTTATGTTTTTTTCTCCTTCTTGTGTTATTTTCTTAACAGGTGATTATCCAGCTCCTCGGGCTGTTCTAACTGGTCATGACCATGAAGTTGTCTGCGTGTCGGTCTGTGCAGAGCTGGGACTTGTTATCAGTGGTGCTAAAGGTCAGAAACGTTTTTATGATTGAAGTCTTAACATTTTTAGAGCCTTTTTTAGTGGTACTTCTCGATCTTCCCTCAGGCCACATATACTCAGTTATCCGAAGTCTCCATACAGGCTGTAATTCTGGTTGAATCTGCAGCAGCTTGCTCTTAATGTTATTGCTCACTATTTGGATTTGTGAAATTTAGAAACATATTTAGTTGGTGGTTCCTTCCAACCGTCAGCCTCTGCTATTTCCCTCACCTGTGGAAGAGCAGTTGAGAATTCATACAATAATTCATAATGGCATCTACTGATTTTGATGAAACCTATTGACCTGTGTTTAGGAGAAGACCAGCTCCAAGTTCCCCATCCAGATCTTAATTGAATGGCAATATGTAGAACTGACCTCACTCTCCTCAGCAAGAGAAGCAAGGTCCATTTGCTTGGATTTGTATCTGTGAACAGCATTTTATTCAGTAGGGTTTCTTTTGTAGTGAATTCCAAATAATTAGGAGTTCACAAGTTTGTTGTTACTTCTCTTCTACTAAACTTTGAGCCACCTATTCATACTTTCTCCACTACTTACCTATGGAATCCAGAATATACAACTATTTCTAATATAAATGTTCAAAATACTTTTCCAAACCTATGTCAGTCTCCTGTATAACTGGTAGTCAACATCAAGAAAACACCCACTTCAATGAGTGTTTGCTCTATTTTTCCTTATCCTATTTCTCCTTCCTTTGTTCAGTTTTACTTGTTCCGCTCACCTTCTCCTTTTCCCCTTAATTCCATATCCAGTTTGCTTCCTTCAACTGCCCTTTCTCATTCAGCTTATTTTCTTATTTTGGCAAACTGCACGTCTTTTTCTCTTCTTTCCTATTTGCCTCCTTCTCCTCCCCCTTCTATTTGCTTTCCCTGTCTACAGAAGTGCCTGTTTTATTCATCCCTGCAGATGTCTTTGTAAAATAGTTTGCTGCTTCTGAGGGTGAGAAGGGTGTGATCCTTGTCCTGCCCACTTTTACTCACAGCTGGGCTCCTGGGTTATCGTCTTTTATACTTCCTCAGAGGTCAACATTTCTTTTCAAACCTGAGCGTGAAACTTTTGAGTAAAGGCATTTTCAACAGGAAATCCTAATGGGCCATTAACTCTTGTAATGACACACTACATAACAGTTGTAGCCGAAGTCAAGACATTTCTGAAAAAACGTACACTGACACTAGGCCTAAAGTCTTTTTCTTGCTGCACTGCTATTTCTTATTTAAGGCAGCTTTATGCACTCTTACTGCTGTAATAGTGTACCCTTTCCAACTATCTTTTTGCAAATTTCCTCTTATTAAAACAGCTGGAATCTGTTCTCAGTTATCTTCTGTTACATTAAATTTATGATGCTCTGTTAACATATTTTTAGAGGTAAAGCTACTGGAAGACCCAAGACTTTTGCATCAAATCCAGAATATGTTTTTAATTGGTCAGGTGAAATTGAGGCCCAACAGTGTCCTGATTATGTGTCCTGCATTACTGACGTTCTTCCTCTTTGAACTCCAGCCCATATAGAAATACAGAGAGGAAAATCCCTTTTTTAATCCCACAAATGCCTGTTGTCATAGAATGGTAAGGTTGGAAGGGACCTTTAAAGATCATCTGCAGAAGCAGGTCCACCTAGATCAGCTTGCACGGGAATGCATCCAGACGGGTCTTGAAGACCTCCAAGGAAGGAGGCTCCACAACCTCCCTGGGCAGCCTGTTCTACTCTCCTTCCTTGGAGGAAGGATTTTTAAAGCTTTTTCTTTAGTTTCTGTCCTTTCCAGTCCCTTTCCCATTTCTTAGACTGCATTTCAGGCTGTGCGGTCCCACCTGAGCTCAGCTTGTGCTCCCTCATGGAGAAGCCTTTCCTCCAGAGTGGGCTCTGGCACTGCCATAATGCATGCAGTATACAAGAACCTGCTGAGACAGAAAGACAGCACTTACAGGACTCCTCTGAGAAAAATCCTGTGCAGAAGGTTGATTTCATGTTCTTATCCAATAACCCCCAAAAAGAGCATTCAGTCTGTATATCTTTACAGTTGCATACTAAGCCAGGTTTCGTTTTTGACTTTTCATGTCCGTGACCACTCAGCTGTGAAGGTATCACACTTTGCTTTTGAAAAATCTAGCGTGGTAATTATTCTAAAGGTGAAGACATCGCTTCTTACAATATTCTGAACACTACATTATTTCCAAAGCTGAAACTCAACTATTTGAGAAAATAAGCTAACTCCGTTGCACTCTTATCCCATGGACCCAGTCATGCTTGACGTCTCTCTCTATAAGGCTTTACACAAACCCCTACCAGAGGTCTTGCAGATGAATGCACTGATGCTGTGATTCATTCTACCTGGGCACTACCTACCAGCTGCTGCATGAGTTTTTGGAGAAGTTAGAGGAGCTTAACGTGAGTCAGGCGAGTCTGCCAGTATGAATTTACTTTCAGGGTCATGAATCAGTTGTATAAGGAAGAGATTAGTGTGCTATCCGGGAGTATCCTGTGATTCATGAAAGAAAACATTTAGTATTTACCATGACTCATTACTTTTATCACGGAAGAGACCCTTTTTCTCAGTAGGAATACAGATATCCCTTTCAAAAGAGATTGATCTATGATTCTTATAGATCTGGAAATGGAAAGACATCTTGACATGCACATTGTAGATTTTATAGCTATATTTTTCTTTCATCAGCAGTAGTGAAAAGACATTAAAATCTCATATCAAAATCTCTCTAGAGTAAATGCAGTTATAGTGTGGTCTCCTAAAAGCTATTATAGTCCAGATATAGCTGCTTCTCAGAATTCCCATTTTTAAAACAATGCAGGACTGAAATCTGTGCATGTAACATATTTGTTAGGGAAGAGGACCTACAGGAACTGCCATTGTCTATAGGAGAAATATGCAGTGATACAATTATGTGCCCTCTGGGAGTTGATCCTACTAGTCGCTGATAGGGCCCCATCTGGTTAATGTGAACGGGCAGGCTAAAGAGAGTTAGTGTTGTTGGAGAAAAGCAGTAAGACTGAGGCTTCTGAATGTTTGGAAATAGGAAAGAATATTTTGGAAGATAAATCAATGAAAACTACCACCAGTTCAAGTAAATAATAAACTACTACTTCTAGACATATTGTATCTATTTTCTTAATATGCTAGCTATTGCTTTTCCTTTTCTGCTGTGCATTTTAAATTCTTTAAGCAAACATTGCATCTTATATCTATGCAAGATTAATGTGATATAAATGTGTGTTATGCATTGCCTTTGTACACAGCATACGTAGTTTGTATAAGGAGCAAATGTATGATATATTATGTTTTCATATACAGAAGGTCCGTGTCTGGTACACACAATTACTGGAGATTTGCTGAGAGCCCTGGAAGGAACAGAAAACTGCTTGTATCCTCGCTTAATTTCAGTATCTAGTGAAGGTCATTGCATTATCTACTATGAACGAGGACGGTTCAGCAATTTCAGCATTAATGGCAAACTCTTAGCTCAGATGGAGATCAATGATTCAACCAGGGTAAATCTAAATGCAAACAAACATTTTTTGTGTCTCGCCTTTATTTATTAAAATAAATTGAATTTATTTGCCATGTAGTTTGAAGGAAATCACATATGTAAAATTGTCACCTCCTGGTTAATTCGTGTTCAAATACAGATCCTCTTGTCTCCTCTTCAAATGCAAAAATGCACTTGAGCTTTTCCAGAATAAATAAGAACAAACTGTTTATAATCCCACACGATTCCTGGAATGTTTGTTTGGAATTAAATTTTGGTGGGAAATATGTCTTTAAAACAAAAGACTCTGAAAAAAAATCCATTTGTCATTTATTAGCCAAGACATGAATTCGTGCCTTCAGGGCTCTGTTCTGTCACTAGCACTTGAAGCAGCATTAAGAATGCAGATGTCTACTCTGCCTTAAGTGTTAGTGATGACACTGAGTATTGTAGGACAAACATTGTAGTGTTGTCTACTGAACTCAAATATTAACAGATCCATTTAAAGAGCTTTTTGGTTATATGTCAAGTTTAAAATCACACAATTGTTTTATTTAAAATCTGAATATCTAAAACTTGTTGGTTTGGTTTTTGGCTGGGGAGAAAGAAGAGTAGGAGCCTCGTCATTCTTCAAATTTAAAGTGAGCAGAGCAGAAGAAATGCTTGTAAGTGATAGAAATTTTGTAATATTGATCAATTTTCATAAAAATTAACTGCGTGCTTGGGTTTTGTCTTTTTATCCTGAAGGCCATCCTCCTGAGCAGCGATGGGCAGAACCTGGTGACAGGAGGAGACAATGGTGTAGTGGAAGTATGGCAGGCCTGTGACTTCAAGCAGCTCTATATTTACCCTGGCTGTGATGCTGGCATAAGAGCTATGGATCTGTCTCATGATCAGAGGTGAGTTTGTCATTAATATCCATATGTAAATGGTAAACTTGCACAAAGTATGTCTCTCCATGAACTTTAAGGTGCAAATTTATGGTATGCAGTTTGTTAGCAGGATATGGTGCAAAACCATTACCCCCATTGTTATCTTGTTGATTTATCTGACAGGATTTTTTCTGATCCCCGAGTCTCATAGTGCAAGCACTCAGTGTTAATTTGAGGTCTTGTGTTATTGAAGTCAGTAAGCTAGAGACTTAGCTAGCAAAATGTGATTAAAATGACATTAACTTAAAAACACAGGAATAGTCAGACTGGATTGTAGTACAGTAGTGACTGTTAACCAGTGCCTTAATTCCTATTGCAAAGTTTGTGGTACATTTCCAATTTTCAGCAATGTAGAGCTTGATAACTTCTTGAGTGTGGTCCTTTCCTTTGACCTTGAGTGATGGAGATGTAGGGTACAAGCCTAGATATTTGCAGTCACTGCTGGGGCACAAAAATGCACACTGTAAATGTAAAAGATATATGAACCTGGCCCCTTGGTCTTCTACTGTAATGCAACTATAATGTAGGCTTATATGTTGCTTTTATGCAAGGTTATGAGTGGATGTGGCGTTTACATCATAAATGAGTCTTGTATTTTTTATTAATGTAAAAACTCATGATTTGCAAACAATATTGGAGGATAATTAAGGATATTAGAAAATTCATAGAGCACTCAGTTTTTTTTTTTTCTTACACTTTTCCTCATTGCTATGCAATGTACCCAATTTGTAAAGCAACAAAGATACCTATAGACAAAATATGTACCAAATTTACTCATAGATGAGTAGGTGAAACAAAGTTTGTGTCTCAAACTTAGTCTTACTGAATCGGGCAGGAAGAGGCCTATTTGCCTCTGGAGCTTTGCCAGTTTATGCATACAGTACTGTGCTGTGTTCAAAGAGATTTATTCACATTGCAAAAAAATTTAATCTAGCCTATTTTCTCTATCCCTTATTGTAATACCAAGCTGGAAAGCCCCAGCTGTGCAAAGTGCTTTAAGTAACTGCTTAGCTTTAGTCACACAATTAAGCAGAGAATGGCTTTTAGTACAGCTTGATAGAAGTGGTGATAGAAATCTAACCTAATTTTAAAACTCAGCTACCAGAATTAGAGGATGTGTGGAAAATCACCTCAACTATTGCCACCCGAGCAGCGTAAATATGGGGCTATATTTCAATATGAAGCTTTTTAGAACCACTAAGATGTGATCAGCTTATGATTAAGGGATCAGGTCAGTTGTCTTTGCAGAGACATCTCATTCTATCTGGGAGGCCCTAGGATACCCAGCTGATCCTTGCTGCAGCTCAAAGTGCAGAATGCTCCACAAGTCTCATGTCCCAGCTGCTGGCCAGCATAGACATGTCAGCCATTGAGGGGCACCTCCAGTGGCCTGAGGTGCCTAAAATTAGTCAACTGGGTAGTGAAACACCTGAATGAAGATGTTTTGGCATAGGTGTCTTTGTGTGAGCTACAAGAATAAGTTCATGTAATATCAATGGTGATTTACTTGTTACAGCCTATGAAGTCTAGAGGACAAAGAAGTTGACCCTAAAGTATGTGCCCAGTGGCTTCTAGAGAGTTGATCTTAGGCTGCACTGAGGGTATTGATTATGGCCTAGTTCAATTGCCTAGCCATAGCCAGCTAGTACTCTTAGAGATACCTCGTAGCTCTGAGGTACATACCTGCTCACACTGTTCTGCAGAGGCAGCTGGAGGAAAGATGTGTGCGAACATCTCAAAAGGCATGATGCTTTTACCTATGAAGGCATCTGAATGGATGCCTAGATTTCCCTTGACCATAATGGAAACATGGATATTTGGCTCATATGTTGACACGTATATGTAGTTATTGTCTGCCTGTCAAATTGAATCCCATATGTAAGCTGAATCTTTCAACGGTGTTGCAAAAAGTACCTCATTCTTTTAGCTTTGTTACTGTTTATGCTAGACCATTGCTCAAGAAGGTAAAAGAGGATTGAGGATCATCTTTTTGATCTTTTTCAGAACTCTGATAACTGGCATGGCTTCTGGCAGCATTGTAGCTTTTAATATAGATTTTAACCGGTGGCATTATGAACATCAGAACAGATACTGAAGCAGAATGAAGAACTGAAAGCCCAGGTAAAGCTGAGAGCACAAGTGCTGCAATGAAAGGTGTAGTCTCTGGTGGAAAACCACGTCTGCATTGACCTCCGTTGTACATTCCATTACACCCAGCAATAGCTGTACATTGTAGTCAGCAACCATTTTACTTTGTGTGTTTTTTCACAACTGAACACCAGCTGCTGAAAAGCAAGCTTGTATCATGTAAATTATATGAATTAGGAGATGTTTTGGTAATTATTTCATATATCTTTGTTTATTGAGAAAAGGTAGTAGGATGCGCCACAAGAGACTTTTGAAAATTCTGAGGAACCTTGTGTCCAGTTATTTCAATGTTTTAGGCTTTGAACCTAACATGCATCCCATCTCCAGCCTCTTTTCAAGCTGAGATAAAAAAAATACGTTTGATACTTTGTACATCAGATGCACATCTTAACTTTAAAGGGATACTTTTGTAAAAGTAAAACCTTGTATAAAGAACAAAACTGTTTCTTAATTTTATTGTGGAGTTACAACTTGCATGTACTTTAAACCTGATGTCTTGAAGGAACAGGTGCATTCACACAAATCAAACTGGAGATCTGCCTAAGGGTACAGCTTGTGTTAAAGGGTTGAATTTGGGCGCAAACAGTAACTTTGACATTTCCACCCACACATGTTTTTCACTTTTTAAATCTAAACTTTACCCCAATTAAGTGGAGTTCTGCTCATGAAGCATTTGGATAAAAAGCCATCATTTGCCATATTTATACTTTATACAATAGATATTTAATTCCTCCCTTTTAAATTCAAAGACTAGACAGAAAGGGAGAGAAAAAGGAAGTTCAGTTTAATGCTTTGTGATGCTTAATTGCTCCCAATATGGACAAAGTGCTATACTTCTGGATTATCAACGTTTGGCATACAAATCATGGGCAAGAGAGCCCTCAGTGATTTTTTTTCTTTCCTTTGTTTTTCCTCTGTGCAGCTTGGTTTATTTGACAGCCTTAGCTTCATCGTAAAGGTGACAGGTTATTCCTTTTGGTTCTGAAAAGCTCACCTGAAGCCACTCAGACTAAGGCACTTCATGTTTTACAACACTGTAATAATAACTATTGGCATAATTTTCTGCACATTGTACTGATCAAATTACACACCCTGGGGTATATACACTTTAATTCATGTTTCTTCTTTGTATATTTGGTGACTGTATTGTCATAGATGTACATATTGTGTCGGTAGGGCTATGAGGCATGTAACAGGAATGTAATTTTCTCAGAATTTACACTCACTTGCAGTCATTTATTTAAAAAGATAATGGATTCTTTGTATTGGCACTTTGCACCAGAAACATATCATTATTTATTGATGTGATTACTTATTTGTTATTCACCTTGTATTAGTAAGTTTAGCACAGAATTTCCTTCTTCATTGTTGTTTGTATTTATAAGATTCATAAATCATGGGGATCAACTTAATTATTAAGTTATCCATCACCCGTCTGTAAGCAATATCTTGAGTTTGTAGCTTAGAATTGGGAGACTATTGAACATCTGGAAGACAAGTTCATTTCATCTTGAGATCATGGTGAAATATTTTGGATATATAAATTCCTTAAGCTATTGTAACCATGTTTTATTGCAAAGATGTAAAATATGCCAGATGTGTGTGAGTTGGAAATCAAAAAGAAAAATAAAATATGCAAAGAATTCAGTGATTGTTTTTCATTTCAATGAACTTTTCATCGAAAAAATCACTTTGTCATTAGGAACAAACTATTATTTTAAGAAATCCTCTCTTATATGCTATGTAGATGAGAAAAATTCTGCATGTCCACTGTATTTCCTGGGGTCTCAGGAAATAAAACAGAGGTTACAGAGTGTGTTTTGCAACACTTTTGATTATCAGTACATTAAGAGAAACTACTGAAGATACTTCAATCAGCAAAATCAAAGCCTTTTAAGGGATATTTAGGACCCTTGTGAAGAGGAAATAACCTTGTATAGTAGATCTTAGAGAAAGTAAAGATCTGATAAGAGCCTTTTTCAATGTTTCTCAATATCTGATAAGATGGAATTAATTTCATTTTATTTTGGCCATTGAAAGTTAGATGTCTAAACTCCCTGCATAGCAGAACAAAACAGATGTTTTGGAATTGTCTTTTGGAAATGCTGAGGTCCATATAGAGATCATAGCAAGTATGTGGAGATAGACACTTATCTGAACATTAGGTGTCTAATTTAAGGTAGCAATGGTAAGCAAAATTTTTTTCTCATAATTAGAAAACTCCTGTTTGACTAAAAAGAAGAGTAACAGCCAACATCTCGATTTGTTGCCGCACTCATTGCTTTTCCATTTAGAAGGACTGTTCTTTAAATAATTATCAAGATGAACTGAGATCAGTGTTTGAGAATCTTATTAGAATACAGTATACATTTCAGAAGTTATCTAGAAGATGAGATATAGAGGTAAAAATGCTGCCTGTGAACAACAGTTGCAGGAATGCTTGGTATAACATAGTGCACCAACCCTGCTGACAAGCAAACAGGATGTTTGAAGCAAGCAAGCCTTGTGCTGCCAGGGATAAAAGTGTTTGAAGCAGACACAGAGAGCAAAGAGTTGACTTCTGATAACAGCAAGAGAACCACCTCCTGATGCAAGATGTCTAGTACATATAAATATTTAATTTCAACAATTCTAACTGGAGTTTATGCTCATATTTTCCAAGGGTTTAAATGTGGACCGGTTTTATTCCGGCTTTTGTGTGTATGTGTTACTTTCAGACAGTACAAATGAATGGACTTAAGCTGGTATTTAAAGAAGTACTGGAAATGTGTATGTCTATGCAATATAGCATGGTTTATAGGCTCTCTAATCCCAGTGATTAGTTTTGCAACTTCTACAGTTAAGTTTCAAGATCTGCAGTTGACAAGGAAAACAAATCTGGAGACTGCTTTCTTGTAAAAATTATCAGCTGTGGCCATATAATTAGTTTACAGAGAGATTTACCTAGATGAAAATCTGCCGAACAGCTGGCTTGGTTTGGGCAGTCTCTCTGCGGTGACATCATGCCTAAACAGCATTTTAGAAGTTAGTCCTCAGTTGCACTCCATTTGCACAAACAAGGGCCTGGGTAACTAACATGGATATCTACATGTAAAATTCAGAGCCTTTTAATGAAAGGGTTGGCATGAGGGTTCTGTGTGCCTAAGGGTGTCACAATGCCAAGCTACCTTCAGTCTAATGTTCCTAACACCAGGAAGAGAATATGCTTTTATGTACAAAACTAGATAGGGAAGAAAACTCTCCTCTGGTGCCAGAAGATTACAGACAGCTAAAAGCTATCAGCACCAGTGGATTTGGCTTAGAAGTTTCTTGTCTGTTTATACTTTGAAAAGACATAGTCTTGGCAGGGTGCTGCAATGACCAAACCCTGTGGCAAAGCTAATCCTAGTATCATAGCTGTGCAAATTTAAGAATGATGCACTTAGTTTCCCTCACCGTGCAGCAAAAGTAGTGATTTACAGAAAAGACGGGAGAACAATTGAAAGCGATCTTTCAGTCTCGCTTTACAGCTATACATACAAATCCAATGCCTGTGGCTGTTCAGATACATTAGTTTATACAGAGCTATCAAACAGGAAATAGTGCCTTGTGGCCAGTGTCCCTGCATGCACATCTGTTCAAATAATGGCAATGGAAAAAGAGACTGCTTCAGTGGGAAGACAGGACTCTGGGAAGGGGTCAGAGCCTTGGAGAAAGGTCAGAGAGGGACAGATTTCCTCTACAACAAAACACTTGGTCCATTCCTTCCAAATAGGTCCAAACAGATTGTCCCAGCTCTGGTCTTACAATCTCACTTCCATATCTCTTTCCTCTTCTAAACACTTCTCTCCCCCTTGTTCTAACTTGTCATGAAGAGTGGGCTGTTAGTTGGGTTTTCTCTGTTCTGCAATCATGTCCCTCGTGGTATATATCATGTGCCCTCACTTCTCCTAACTGCCGAGGAAAACTAAAGCAGCTTCAGCATAAAGCCCACACTTCTGAGGCTCCAGAAGGCCAATACAAATCTCTTCACCAAGCTACTTGCTGTCCTAGTGTGAGCTGCAGAAGGTAAAAACCCCAAATGAAAAATGTATCCTATCTTTCAACTGTCTATTTGAGCAGAACCAGCAGTCATGGGAATATTATTGTCTTAGTAACTAACACAGGTCAGGGCCCTTCTCTGACCCAAAAGCTAGTGGCATGACAGCCTCTAGCTGTGTGTCAGACTCCCTTAACCCATCCTAGACCATACACGCTGCAGAATGCTGTTTAGAGAGTGATAGGTTAATCGTGTGCCAGTTACAACATGCAGATGGGCACTGCACAGTGAACAAGACTCTACTTTTTATTCCTTCAGTTGCTAAATGTAGCCAAGAAACCTAAAAGGAGTCTCTTGGGCTCCCTGTTCAACCACACAGCCATGACAAGCAGTGCTTGGGACTCGGTAATAATTCCCAGCCACAAGTTTATGGACAAGACCTCTTTATCCTGTTTGAAAACAACACCCTAAGTCTACTTCTTTTGCAACAATTTACATGAAAAGTGACCAGCTAATTAAGATCTGGTGCTTTCTGGCATGCTCAGACTAACTTTCTCCTTGTGTAATGGCTTATGTATACCTTTACATGAGGGAATATCAATACTAACTGGAAAGAGCTACTTCTTGCTCTGTAGCCCTCAAGATATATATGGTCAGGACTTCTCTTTGGCCATTCCTCCATGGCCATTTACACCAGCTTCAGATCTGTGAAACTGGATACCTTAGAAAGAGGTAATAAGCTACCCTCACCATAGTTATACCTTCCTCTGTTGTGAGAACCTCATTGCATAAGTTTGTCCTACCGTGACAAGACTGCAGTGGTAAAAAGTTATCTTGTGGGAGATAAGCCTGCTAGCCAGACACTTACTGATGAATGTCAAGTGGGAAGGATTCAGCTGGGACATAACAGATATGTAATGAATGAATATGGATCTTGTGCAGGAGCTGGCTACAGATTCACATACACTTCATTCCATATAGGCTGGGATTAGTGTCCTAAGAGATGCTGATCCTTCTTCACTGATGAAAGATCTCGCCAATACACTAGTCAGGGATACCTTCTGAGTTGCACTTCAGTCCATAAAGAATGTAATAAGGCAACACGTACACAACTAGAGAGCTTGAGTTATTTTTTCTGCAAAGCAATCTGTTAATTTAGGAGGAAGTGAAGAGATGGTTAAAAGGATAAAACCTTGAAAATCGAATTGCTTGCCTGCAACTTTTCTCCAAGATAGGGTGTTGGTAGGGATATTGTCAACTCACTGCTCAGTATCTCTCTCCCAAGTCTCCCTTTGTTTCTGCGATTTCTGGGATCCCTTTTGTCATCACACGTTTGCCATGGGAAGGGACCACTGTGCCTTTCAGAGGCACTCATAGCAAAAGTATGTATGCATGCACATGCAAGCAAGTTCAATTACAGATCAATCTTTTTTTGCTACTTAGGGAACTTTCTAGCAAAAAAAAACCAGACCAAAACAAAGAAATCATTAAATCACAAGGTGATATTATATCAAGGAGGATAAAGAGAACATTGGAAATTCTGGTTAGGGAATCTGGCAGGACCTGGGGTTCAGAGCAAAAATAGGAACCCAAGATTCAGTTTTTTTGGTATCTAAGGGTTGAAGAAATAAGGCATCTCCACTGAAAATCCTCAAATAGACTGGGGATACACATAGGAACCTTTCCAGATTAACAGATTCAGTCATTCACCAAACAGGATTTGAAGCATAAAACATTTGTTTTTGTATTGCCACTACTGAAATTGCATTCAAATCTTGTTTTAAGAATCTACTGTCTCTCTATATCTGTCCTATTGTCATCTAAGAGGAGTGCAAGGATGTCCATTTCTAGGTGTTTAATGTGGATTTGCTTGCAAGTGCATAAAACTTCCAGCTCTTACTGAAGACTGTTTTTGTTTTAAGTAATCAATGTTTGCTGCAATCTCTTTTAAACATATTTTTAGTAAAAGTCTTCCTCCTTAATGTGACACAGCTGAAAAGATTTCTGCACTTTCCATAAAAATTAGCACTCAAATAGAAACGATGCATGTTTCAAAGGATAAAGGACTAAGAATAAAGTGAACCTTTAAGCACGCATTAACATAACTGCAAAGTGCACCCAATGAAAGACACTTCCAAGAGAAAACATTTGAAATCCCAAACCAGTGAGAAATTTATGAACTCAAAACCAAATCAATTTTTGAAAGGTAAAATCAAAAGCCAGATTCAACCATTCTATGATTCTATGGTTCTGCTTTGGGCAAATGTGAGACAGAGCATCCTCTTACTGTATCCGCCATCGATTTGTACCAAGATTTCCAATGGAAAAAAGTTTCTTCAGGGTTACAGTAGAAACAAATACATTTTGGACATTGAAAACAATTAATGTTTTCATTTACTGACATGGACATGACTTTTATTTCTTCATAAAAATATTATGCAATAGTAGTCAAATGTCTTTCATTAAACTGTTATTCTTTCTAACACATTTGTAATTTTATCAAAACTATATTGTCCGTCTATTTTTCACAAAGTATTGTAATAGCAAATTATCTCATTTTAACTCATCTGTAAATTCCTTATAGAGTACTATTTTCTGTAAGATCTTTTTAACATGTCAGTAAGGATTTTTGTGTTTTAATCAATTTATTTAAAAAAATGCAAAGTAAAAATCAATTATTCAAAACATACCTCATCCAGATCCTTTATATTCTCTGAGGTAAGTTACAGAATTCACTGCCTTGAGACATTTTCCATTTGCAGATCATTTAATCTCAAGCACATGAAAATTAAGTAGTCTCTGTTATTTAATTTCTCATTTTTACTGACAGGTAGGGTCTCTAGTGTTCAAACCAATGTGATATTTTCTTTAAGAGGTCCTAGAATGCTCATGTGATGTCCCAGGCTAGATACATTTCTACAAGAAGTTCTCAGTTCCCTTGTTGAGGACAAAATTGTCACCAGCCAGTGGGGAGAACAGACCTACTTTGCCCTGGAGTTGAAGCAGTAATGTATTTCTCTAGTGTAGACAGTTTGTGAGTAGGTAGTACCTAGCTTGACCAGTTCATGAAACCATCACGAGACTTTCAAATGAGGCATTTGAAGGGAAAAAATTGTGATACCCACACATATTAGCTGAGATTGGGTTTTCTCCCTGTCGTGGTTTAACCCCAGCTGGTAACTAAGCCCCACAAATCTCAGTGACCCCTGGTGGAATGGGATAGATACTTGGAATATGAAACTGAAAAAACTCATGGGTTGATGTGAAGACAGTGTAATAAGTAAAGCAGAAGCCACATACAGAAGGAAAGCAAACCCAGGAATTTGTTGCCCACTTCCTATGGTCAGGCAAGTGTTCAGTCATCTCCAGGATAGCAGGACTCTATTATGCCTAAAGGTACTTGGGAAAACAAATGCCTTCACTCTGAATATCCCCCTCCTTCCTTCAGTCAGAAATAAACCTGTTCTTACGAAAAGGGGAAGAGATGGCAGCCAGGACAATACCAAGTGACATTATACCTGAGGGGCCAATGCAGCTACATGGGGCCTTCTCCGTCTTCGGATATCTCATGATTTGTTTCTGTGAGCTTTACTGATACAACATGGAAAGCAAGAGTTACTAAAATCAAACCAAAATACTTTCTCCTCAGAAACAGTGGTTGATTACACCAATTCCCATCAATCTACAGCATAGAGACGTGCAGAGCTAGCAAACCTGAAGATGTCCCATCTCTCTAAGATGTCCCTCATCATGACAACGTGATAAATGTTTGTTTTTTTTTTTTTTTAAATCTGGAGAAGGATTTTTTGCAGAGATGATTACTTGTTTCATTAAATCAAAGGGAAGGATACACAAATATTGGATGGGAGGAGATGGACATCCATATCAGACAGGTTGGAAGTCCAGAAAACTTTGTCAGATATCTTACAAGGACTAATTTCATGTTTGTGTCCCAGACGTGCTCAGTTTCCAGGCTGAATCAAGGAGGATTCTGGTGACTGACTCATTGTTAGGCTCCATGCCTCAAGCATCAGGTCAAACCACCTTCCACATCATCAATAATAACAGTGCTGTGGGGCCAAATTAGGTGCTCAGTTACACCTGTGTTGCCCTGGGCTGCAGATTAGACTGATGGTGATAGGGGTGTAATCCCCATGTGGTGACAGGGCTGGGCAGTTGTAGCTGCCTGAACTCATTACACGATTATGTTGATGACCTGGGAGAAGCTCCAGCTGCTCCTCACTGAGGTGCAGTACTGGTGGCTCCCTCCTGTGGTAGCTGTGGCAATAAGGTTTGGAGCCAAGACACATGAGAGAAATCAAATTACTTTACTAACATCCTCTGTGTTAGTAAACATGCCTACCTGGATACATTCCTGCGTAAACTGATCGAGGTGAATTTGCTTTGGCAGGAGTTTGGACAAGATGATCTTGGGAGGTCGCTCCCAACCTTTACCAGTCTGCGATTCTGCGATCTAATATGTTAAATAATGAGATCTACACAATGGGGTAATAAGTGTAGTAAATGCCATTTTCTGTAATAAAGTGGATCTTCTATAAATGGTAAATATAGTAACAAACATTTTGGAGCCAAGATTACTCAAATGCTATAAGATCAATAACTGTGCCTTCATGAGTGGCAATCACCTAGAGAAAAACCTGTGCAATCTTAGTGGTTTTATCATGGAAGTGCAGGAGTGATCAAATGCTGATTCATGGATCTTTTATGTATAATCTTTTGAAATTATTTTATGATAATGATGGTGATGGACTGGGCAAGTAAGAGGAACAACTTTATCAACAAAATTGTCAGGCAGCAGGGTCTGATTTGCAAAAGACTTTTCCAAAGAAAGGTAGATGTACCAACTGAACCTGGACTGAGCAGCGCTAGATTTTACCAGACAGAAAACAAAATGGGGATCTGGAAGCACAAAACTGGGTGCTTCAACAACCCCGTTTCCTCATAGGATGATGAAAAGTGAGAACTCTCACACTGTCAAAGCTTTCCAAAGCTTTGCAAAAAGAACCATATTGTCCTTTTTTCAAAGCAGGGGAATCCAGTTGCTCTGCAGAAATCACAGAAAACACTTTGGCTCAATATGTTATTCCCTGAAGTAAGAATATCGAGATAAAACAATCTGGAAGCAGTACCTCTATTGTCTGAGTAACACAAGTGCCCCCAGCTTCTTAACAAGTAAAGCCATGTTACTGACAAGAACCCTATTAGCTCTGTCTTTCAAAGCCTTATCTAGGGAGACTGCTGTGAAATCAGGGAGAAAAATAAGAATACAGCTGTCAAAACACCCTGAGTGAATCACCTGACTGAACTCTCTATCTTCAGAAACCAGTCACTGTAACCACAAAGCGGAGCTGGAGAGCCCACCTTCATGCCAGTTCCCGATGATAGGTAAAAAGTAACACTTGGTAATGTTAAGCTAAACACTTCTCAGAAAGTCCATATCTGAGTTAAGGAAAGACTAGATGTATTACTTGATTTCACTAACAAGTTCACCTCTCCTTATCTATCCACTGCACTATAGGTGTAATTGAGAATGAGGCAGCAAAAGGAATTCCAGACACTTATTGCACAAGACACTTGAGCTCACTGCTACTTAGAGTAGAAAGCTGCATTTTCCTACAATCTAGTTGTGAGAAGTGTTTTTTTAGAAAATGTAGAAATTGTTTCATACGATTCAAAAAATTCCAATCACACATCTCATGCAAAAGAAGACCAACAGGTATTTAGATACAGAAGGAAGACATTTTGAATTGACTTTACCATTACTAAATCAAGTTTATAGTGATCCACTGGCTTACAGGTCTGGTTGAAGTCCAGAGAAACACAGTCCATGGCAGCATTTATCTGTGTATCACACTTGACAATTTATCATAGTTTTCTTAGTATCTTCCAGGGGAGAAGAGAGCTGGGATGAAGTCTGAATTTCTAACAGAAGTCTAGTGTGACCCCTTGAATTAAATATCTGATTCATTAGTATTTGAAGCGTAATGTCTTGTAAAAACATCTCCTGAAGACTGAGACTTAAAGCTTACCGATTCCAGTCCAATGCATCCCCAAATGAACTGATTCATTGGATCTGAAGTCCATTGGTTTGGACATGTGTAGCATGGAAATGCACCCACTAAACCCAAGCATCTACTTCAACAAATGCTTCAGCTGACTAAGATCAGATGTCCAAATCTATATATATCACCCCAGGGTACTTTTATTGTCAATGGAAAGATGTAAACAAGCACTGCTGGAGAGAGGGTCATTTGAACTATTGAGATACCTGTCTTAGGTATCAAGAATACCTAATAAGAGAAATCTTCCTGCAGTAATACATACTTACTTTTCTCCACTGGTAGCAATTGTGACCTGGGGTGATTGTCTCAGAGTAAATACCTCACATCTATAAAAGTTAAGGCATTTCAAACTGCTGTTTGCCATCTAGTCCCTTGTTTCCATTTGGTCCAGCCAAACCTGAACTCTCTGTGCTTTGTGAGTATGGATTCTCCTCTGGTCTGCCAGGTAAAGTGGGTCAGGAAGTATATCAAGCTGGAAAAAGATAACTTCTCCCCCTTTTTATTCCCCACTGGCTAAATTCTTTGGAGTGATTAACGCTTAGCCACACTGTCCAATCATTTCCTCTCTGAGGCATTTTACAGGTATCCCTGGAATAAAGTTGAAGGAGATAATGTGTAGAGAAGTGGAAGGTGGAAGGGAGGTGGAATACAAAGGACTCCAGAAGAGTGAAAAGCTGTGGATGCTCCACTGTTAATTGTTCCTCGGGAGCACAGCCTGAGGCACAAGTTTTATACAAAGAAATACACCACTGGGGAAGCATCTACTGCAACTCAGGCAAATACAAGGGCTTTTCTGGTTGGATCTTGGTGGCAGTAGTTTCGGCATGATTTTCTTTCTCCTGTTTATTTCTGAGTGCCTGTAACTGTGATTTCTTCTAGCACATTGTAAATGGATTTGCATTTTACTGTACCCTGATTTGAATTAAGGATATTTTCATGCAATCTGCTTACAACAAAGAATTCCGTACACAGAATACAGCAGATCTCAACCACAAGGCCAGGGCTACAGGAATAACCACGAAACTCACCAAAGCCCTACTTGAAGGCATTCAAATGAAAGCTCAGCACATTTTCATAGATGCTGTACAAGACAGACTAAGATCCAGGAATCAGGTGAACTGTCACCCACATACCAATAATAGAAAAATTCCCCAGTGTTTCTTTGGTATTTGAGGACCATGCTTGGACCCAGATATATATTCTTAGTTTTTGTAGTTTCTGATGAGTCAAAACATTCATTTAAGGGAATGTCTCTATTAACAGACTGGAGAGTACTGCATGAACAGCAGGAGTTTGTGGCCAAGACCCATCATCTGAGTAGATGAAAGGAAACGTGAATGGGAGAGAAGCCTCAGCCTGCCTTAACAGGTCTCTCATCTAAAGACAGGAAGTATATCAAAGGACAAAAATGAAACCTACAGTATGATGCTATAATGAGAAATCAGAAAATAAAATATATTTTCTATATTTTGTATCTGTCTTTTACACTCATTTGGCTAATGAAGCATACAGCTCCAACACTATCCCATTTTCTGTTCCTTAGCTGTGGAGCACAGATGCAGCGAACAGAGACAAAGCAGAATTAATTTCCTAAATAATTTAACTAAGCAGGGTGAGTCAAGTAGGTTCTCACAAAATTAGATTCATTATAGCAAGAGGGCCTTACAGATAGCACAAACACCTGCCTGAACTACCTGGAGAAACTCCACAGAGAAAATTTCAAAATCTCCCATGAAACTGTAAAAATTGTCTTGGGTAAACTATTGTGCATTTTACACTTTATTTGTTATATTGGATTTATTTTATTGTTGGATGGGGGAGAAAACTGGTTATTAAACCATTTTATTTTAGTTCAACATTTTCTATAATTTTAATTTGTCAACAGATGGGGGGGATATCTACTGAGCATATAATGGGTTTATGACTTCTCAAATGCAAATGCTGCCAAATCTCTAAGGTTAGTGTCTTCTCTCAGCTATAACATTGTGAAATCCTCAATAGCGATACTGAAATTCACAAATGCTTCTTTGTGATGCTTTAGATGAAATTAAATTCTCTAAAATTAATATATATGTGTTATTGTGTAGGTGCTACTTGGTATTTAGCAAGTATTACCATCAAAGAAGAGTGGTTTGCTGATAATATTCACTGGGCAGAATGAGCTCCTGAATGGCTGTCAACCTTTTTTCTTAGCTAACGTTGATACAGAAGTGTATAAATGACCAAATGCCATATATCACAATTTTGAAGGTTGGTTTGAATTATACTACTGACATTTTATTACACATATTGCTCTGGCCAGCTTTTAAAATTTTATGTAGTATTTGTTTTGGAATGGAGGTCACTTCTGTGGTTATGGATTAGTAGTGCAGCATGGCTTTTCCCACTCCCTATTACCTCAGGCTATAGGCAGAGAGCATTTTTTTTTGTTTGATATTGCCAACTTAGAATTTATAGGTGCGCAGCTCACACCACCAGTTGCCAGAGGCACTCATAAACCCTTCTTCCCAGCACAACTATCAATATATATCCTGATCAGGAGCGCACACTGATAGTAATGGCTCTTTGTTTCCCTCTGGTTGCAAAGTGCCATTACTGGCCATGCAGGATTTGGGTAAGAGGAAAGCAGCGATAGCTTCTGTGCTTTGACAGATGCCTCAGCCATTTTAACCTGCTGATATACGATGCAATGAAATAGCCCTACTCGGAGCCATTTTACGGAGAAAATCTGGTCAAAGCTTTTATTTAGTCTGAATGAGACCAGAAGGATTCAGTAGTCAGGGCCTGGGATAGAGTTCAGAAGAAGAGGAGAGCTCAATGGGAAGGTCCCTCTTCTCCCGCTCTTCCTACTCTGCATAGTCAGAACATTATTGGCAAAGTGGAATTTCTTCTACAAACCACACTTTTTTCAGAAATCTGGAAGAAATACCTTTTCAAATAGAGGTTTTATCAGAGAAAGGAAGCCCAGAGTTGTGTCTGTATGGTGATGATCTGAGATGTGAGGGAGTCCTTAATTCAGAACAGTTTTTAAATGTCAAGCCTAGTTTGAGAAATACCCAGCAGGATTTGACTCCTGGGTGGGTACTGCTCACATACAAGCATGGAAAGAGTTCACATTGTATCAAAAGTGTTCAAAAGAGGCTTTTATTGCATTCCATTGGTAACAAAAAACCTCTACTAAACCACAGGAGTTATTAAAAAAAAAAAAAAAAAAAGAAAATATCTGTCCTTGATTCAAATCTGCCATGGGAAGATCTTTGCAGCATCAATGAGAGCTCAAGTAGGCTGAAAATTTATGCTGTGTGGAGAAAAGGTTTTTAATAAAGGCATAAAAAGAGAATGGATGCTATGCATGAAGAACACCTGCCCGAGAACAAAGCAGTTGAAAACCATCTTCATCGGACTGGGCCTACAAATGCTGCCTGTACCCTTCCTTCCACAGGAACAGGACACTAACAGCTCAGCTTTCACCATCTCCAAAGACTTGGACAGAAATGTAGAACAGTTGAAAAATACTTTCAGACTGTATGATTTAGGAGATAATAAAACCAGTAGGAGAGTTTGAGATTTATTTAGATTTATGAGCTGATTGAAGTTACTTAGACATCCACACGGTCAAAATCTCTTCCACGAAGTCAAACTGCTTAAAGATCAAAGTATCTGTATCAACATTATCACTAGGCATCAAAAAAAAGCTGCAACATACAACAGATGCCTCCTCTGTTTGCCCTCAAATTGTCAAGTTAGCAATTTTCATCACTATTGGACAGGGCACACACAACATACACATGTGATAAAGAAGGGGAGGGAGACCAGGGAGAAAGGACAAAAACATTGTCAAACAAGAACTTAGATGGAACTCTAAAAACAGGGAAAATTGTAAATGAGCTTACTGATTTTTGTTCTTTATCATTTTCATGCTGCACATGATAGGCTGATAAGCTGTAAATACACTAAGAGGGCAACATAAAGGAACTGTTTTTAAATAAAGGATGATTTTGGCAGAAGAAAGGTGTAAAATAATCAGACAGGGAATCAGAAGAATGTTTAAATGATTACAAAGTAGAGACTCCATGAGGCATTTGCATTCCAGGGCAGTAGACTCAACTCAAATGACCCAGGAAGTGGCTTTCTTAGTGTATGAAAACCAAAGAGGGGAGAAAGAGCTGGAGATACTGGTAAAAAAACAATAGACGATGTAGACAATCTGAAATCTCTTCTCACCCCTAAGTGACTGGCCTCTTTAGCAAAAAGGTTCCTGAGGAACCTGACAAAATAAAAGGACTTAAAAAACACCTCCTGGGCTTGTAAGGCTCTTACTAGGAGAAATGAAATAATTAGAGTTTATCAATAATCCTGAATAGAAGCAGACCAAAACTTTGATGAACATTCACGAGTGTGGATGTAGATAAGTCCCTGCTTTCCCTATTTCTATGTTACCTGCTGTGTTGTCTGAAGACAGATGTGGTGGAATGGAGCTGCCTCCTGTGCGCTCTCTGAGCTCATTGCCAGTTTCATTGTTCTCAGTAAAGGCAGCTGCTGTGGGAGAGAGGTCATGGAGTCTGTTCCCAAAGACAGCTCCCAACATAGGATAAACATTTTGAAACACAACCTGATTTAATTAAAAAAACAAACAAAAACCAGTAATAACAACAAAACTCCAAATCAAACAAAGAACCTGAGAAGAAAAAACTGAGTCCAGGAGTGATGTGTACACAGTAACCCATTACTCAATGGACAACCTTGGATCTATTGGATCTTGATCAGGGTGAGACTTTCACTGTCAGTAGACTGAATGACAATGATTAAGAATGAAAATTCACATGTTCCTGTGCTTCATTAGTACTGGGCCATTCACAGGCACAGATATTAAGACTGTTGTTATCTGGTAAAAAGTTGTATTGGAAGGATCTGGAAAAAATCCACTGAGAACAACCGTCTCATAATACAGATTTAAGTGAATGAGATACTCTGTAAATCTTAATGGTTTTATCTCAGGGTTTTTGGAGCTGGACTTTAAGTAGTTGCTTTTCATAAGAAAGATGTCCTTTCAAATAGCGGAGAGAGAAAAACCATTGCTGTTTGTGCTCACTCAGCTTTTAGACTGGGGTGGACATGGGGCCAGCTTTACCCAAAAGAGCCTATTTGCAGCTAGCTCAGGAATGGTTACATGAACTGCAGCTACATTTATGACTTCCACTCATACATAGCCTCCAAGAGTCATCCTTCACATTACCAGGGCACTTTTCTCTGCTGACAGTACTTTGCACTACAGGGGCACCTTCAATGTTAGGACTGTAAAACACTCTACAACACCAGACTGCTTATGAATTAAGTCTTGCTTGCACTGGCAAGCAATTCCTATACTGAATTAAATACCCTTTCTGAGCCCCTAAATAAATTCATGAGACTATAGAAGTCATCTCAAAGGATATGTGGGATCTCTCGCCTTCCCAGCCTTCCTCTCTCCCTCACAGATGTTTGCAGTGTTGGCTATTGCCTGTATTAAGACAAATTATATTTAATAGAACTGAAGCTGTACGCATTTTTAAAGCAAACTGTCTCTGTGTGACTGTGTTGAACAAACAGTCCTACTGAGGCAGTAGTTCACAGTTATTGCTTTGTTCTTCGTTTTCTGTTTATTTTTTATTTAAAAAAAAAAACAAACCAAACAACTTCCCTATAAAACTTGGGATGTAATAAAAATTAAGGTGAAGGAAACAAAGGGTTATGAAACCATTCAGAACCCTGATTAATGGGAAAAAATCCCATCAGAATTGAGTTCTTTGATTCTCACATTTCTATGTTAAGAGAGACTTCCCAGGAAGCTCATTCTCACATCAGCAGCATACCTGATATCCAGAGAGTAAATAGGCAGGAACTCACTGCGGTGCTCACTTCTATCAGCCATTAGAGCAGGAAAGATTTACAGCATGAGGCTGTATAATAAACCATCCTTATGGTGATAAATCAGTTCTCAGAAAAGAGAGAGGAATGTGCTCCCATGGTTTGCTGTGGTCAAGGCACAGGAGTGGACCTCAAAAAAAAAAGAGCATTGTGAGAAATGTACTATATTCCCTAATGGTTCTGCTGTATAGACTTTGGTAATTTATGAAAACTTTTCCTGCATTGCCCATTTTTTGAGTATGATATTTTCATTTCTATTGTATTCATGCCTGTGAAGGGCTCTGGGATTCTTAGGTAGGAGATGCTGCAGAAGCTTGGTTTTGCAATGCTTTTCTGAATGGGCAAAAAAGGTTTTAAATGCATTTTAGTGTCTTACAGGGCTGAAACATGGTTGAGGAAAAATATACATTTCTTGGGGGAAGCATAACAATGAATTTTTAATGAAGAGTGGTCAAAAGGTCAAAAGAGCACAATGCAACTCCTTTCAAAATGATGTGATAAGCTGGAACCGCACGTCTGCAAGAGACTTAACGGGAATAAAGCAAGCATCCTGATAACCAGAGTTAATCAGCTGTCATGGCCTCACCAGCACATACTACCCTCCTTGGAAAGGAAGGGGAAAAAATAACAATAAAAAGGAACAGCATTTCAGGCACATATTCCTGAAAGAGAAACTCTGTAGCAAATGGCCAAACCAGAAAGTTTGTCACTGTTGAAAATGCAGATCTTATTTACCAGACATGCAAGAGACAAATTTGAATAGTAGGAAATAACTATTTAATGCCTCCAAGGTTCTTTTGTGCTCAGAAATAGAGCAAACAAGGAAGAGGAGGTGAATGGGAAGAAAATACTGGGACCTACTCATCTTTGGGAACAGATAACAAGGCTAGAAGGGGAAGCTGCTCAGGTGTGATTCAATTTGCATGGCTCATATGCACTGTGGACATCCATAGTAGAGCCAAATTACCTCAGTTACCTTTACTGACAAAGGAAATAAGAGTTTCAAGAACACAATTCCTCTCATTCTAAAGCAAACACTTAAAATAGAGATATGTTGTTTTAAAATGCCACTGTGCATCTGAATTGTAAGTGCCTTTCAATTCTTAAAGGTTTTCAAATTTGCAAATGACTATTGTTTAAAGAAAAATAATCCCTGGGAAAACAGCAAATCTCATTGTGATTTTAGGTGTGAAACAATGCTGCTTAATAATGGCATAAACAAAATTTGCAGGCAAACTGTAAAATTTTCAGCTTTAAAACTGGGAATGAGGGCACACTAACAGGTAAATCATTGTCCTGGGCTGGAGAGCAGACTGCTTTCTGCTACTGATATAGTGCAGCAGCACCTTAGGAGAATGATTGCATGAACTAAATATTTTTACAGAACACGGGAAGATGGGTCCACAGAGCTTAGTGACACTAAATGCTAACATAATATAAATATTTAACAACCTCTGCTTCCAAGAAAATTCAAGCCACATGAAACATAGATTAGGATTCTGTCATGAGCCTATTCCAGTATTAGCATTAACGATATCTAAACTGGCCAGCCAAAATAACAAAACAGTTGCTGGAAAACAGCAGCTAAGCTATCTGCCATGCTGTCTTCATCTGTCTGGCGATGGTTTGAGTCCGAGCTGCAGTCAGTGATACTTAGCCAAAAGTCAGAGAAGATTAGTAAGTCAGGTGTCCTGCTCCACAGTACTGGGCTGAGAGATAAAGTGGAATTCATTTAATCTGTTAATCAGGATTCTAACATTCAAATGCCCTATACTGAAGCTTTTCAAACTGACATTGTGTTGAATGATAAAGTTAATATCAGTTGACAGTTTGCCAGAAGCCATTAATTTAAACTCTCAGTTTTGTTTCAGGGCTTGTTAATTTTCCTGTGGCCTTAGAAGAGAAAGAATCCAAGTAAGGAACTACCGTGTTCCCTATTCTTTCTCTTTCTCTCTCTTTTTTTTTTTTAATGAGCAGAAGGGTTATTTGTAAAATTTTCTCCCTGCACGCTTGGGATTTTTTTTAAGATATAAAAATGAAATTAGACCTTTGTTTATACAATACTTTGCACTGGTCCTGGATTTATTTTTGAAAGTTGGTAAACTCTCCTCCAAATTTAAATTGGTTAAATAGGTACAGCTGAATAAATGGACAGAGTTAGGCTGTAGGTCATATGTTTTCACTTTAAAATTACATGTAGAGGAACATAAAAAAAGTAGAAGCAAAGAAGAAAAAGTGTAAAGAGGAGATGTCACTGTTTCCAAGATTAAGAAAATAAAATTCCAAACAAAATTTGATGCCCACCACATTATGCTCTCATGTAGCAGATGCTATGGTCAGCTATCTCTAACTGACACCAGTAGCCTGTGATATAAAGCACACATCTTATTAAGTAGCACTTGTGTGTCTTTTGGAAGTACTCTGCATCTCATGATGCATCAGCTAGGTGGATTTTCACAGTTTGTTGGCTGCAACATGGAGTAGGTACACAGAAACATTTCCTTTTTCTTAAAAATAAAAAATATCTCCAGTCCTATGTAGCAAGCAGCATCTGTAAATCTTCAAAGAAGGAATCTAGTAATTCTAGTTAATTCCATTATTTCCCTACCAAAAGCACATATTAGTCTGTAAGCCAATTCCTTTGTGTATAGGAAATAATTAAGGTACTGCAATGAACTAAATGATTTCTATAAGAATGAAAATTAAAGGCAATTCTGTGTAGTCAAAAAGGGATTTGATACAGTTTTTGTTAAAACATAAAGAGTAAAACAAACATAGTTTTCTTGATATTGGATTTTCTCCCTTGATAATTGGAAATATTAAATATACATAAATCATAAATAAACATGAAATATTAGAAAATATTAAAACCCCAGTACAATGGCTTAGTGGAAGCTGAAAACAGACAGATGTCTGCTTCACCTTGAAAAACAACTTAATTTACTTTTCTGCTAGAAAAAACCTGCATAGGCTAATTTCCAAAGAATTTTCTCCATCCCTGGAAGAGGACTGTGGAAACAGCTTCTGTATCTGCTCTTAAAACTGTTGATAGTACTGTGACAGTAGAAAGACATACTTCTTTCCTTAGAGTATACACAAGGCTATTAAACTTTACTATTTTGTTTCTTCTTTGTTCTTTATGGCTTAGTGTAACAGCATTTGGGACCTGCCTGTAACAGGAATTTAATCTGCTTTCTCCAGTGCTTTTCTACAATATTTACAGTAAACCTTGTTGAATTATTTTCATCCACATTCCATGTGAATGCTTTCCCTTTCCTGCTTGTTTGCTCTAGGCAAACACAGAGAGCAGATTTGCACTGTGAGATCAAGTTCTCAGTTTTATTTAATGGGTCAAACATATTTTCCATATTACGTTGTTCATTATATCTCAATATTTGGTCATAGACTCAGGCACAGATCTAATCACTGCATGACAGAAGTGATATATGTGAACCATTTCCAACACATACAGTTAAAATGCTCTTTTTTTTTTTTTTCTGCATAGGGAAATTTCATGAATAAGCAATTGAGAATTCTTCCTATTACATGTACCAGAAATTCAGACTTAATATTTTATCTTTTAGGGCTTCGTACTCTCAAGCTACTGAAATGCCCAGTTAAAACACCAGCAGCACAGTTCTCAAAGCAAATATGGTACTGCTTCTGATTTGCAAAAGTGAAGTTTCTCACCAAGAGTGAGAGGTTGCAGCTCCACATTTTGTGACCAGGATACTGTGGAAACTTCTTGCCGTCTCCACAGGGGAGTTGTTCTGTCAGTCTGCAAGCTCCTAAATGAGAAAGGATGCCAAACAAATAGAATGAGCAAAGTTCATTGAACAACAAGACTGATGAAGTGTCTAGAGCACGAGCCTTATAAAGGAATATCTAAGGAAAATGGGATTGTTTATCATGGAGAAAAGGAGGCTGTGGAGGAGACCTTATTACTCTTCACAGCTACCTGAAAGGAGGTTGCAGTGAGATGGGTGTTGACCTCTTACCCCAAATAGCAAGCAATAGGATGACAAAAAATGGCCTCATGTTGCTCCAGGGAAGGTCCAGATAAGATAGTAGGAAAAAATTCTTCACTGAAAGCGTTGTGAAGCATTGAACAGGTTGCCCAGGGAAGTCATTGAGTCATCATCTCTGGAGGTGCTTAAAAGATCTATAGATGTGGTTTGCAATCTAAAACATTGAGAGTCTTGGATTCTAAAACAAAGAGAGAACAATGATTGCCTTATGAATATCCCTGCTCACTACAGGTATGACATAAACTGTATATACTGTATATGCTGATGTATTTCGTTCTCCAGTGAACAAAAAACTGAAGTCTTTCAGAACAGATGAATTAGTGAGTTACAAGCACTGATTTATTGATCTACTATGCACTATCTTTCAGAACAGTAGGAGTTATATTGATTAATACACTGTCAACCGAAGCCATTTTCTGGATTTCTTCTAAACATCAAGATCTTTCTTCAACATTTTCTCCTCTTCCATCTACTCAACCTCCCATGAAGTCTTCAAGCATGGTATCAAAACTAAGAATGGTGGTTTCCAAAAAAAACAAAGCAATTTCTCCATTTCTAGCAAGAGTAAGCATGAATTTTGTACCTGGATGTTTATTTTGACTATTCATTCCTTCTCAGCCTTCAAGATAAAGGTTTTGAATAGATGGCCTGTGATAAGTCTACATATAATCAGACTTCTATAAATATCTGCCATCCACTGAGATGCTAACTTTTACTTTAAGAAAATGTAGATATTCCCAAGTAGAAGATTATATGTGATTGATGTCCAAGTAGAGTATTAAAGAGATGTGATTGTATATAGGCTTTCAATCTTTAACTATATTCTGGGACTTGATGACTTTTGGTAATTAGCAAATTTCATGGAATGTCTGAATGTCAGGTAGAACATACCATGTCCATCCCTTCATACATTATAACAACTATGCAAACAAGAGTGACTATACGGGCTTCACATGACTTTAGCATTAATTTAGTCTTGAAGAAGGTCTGCATTGTGGACATCAGAAGTCAGGCAAGAGGAATTTGATGCAGTCTGACTGTACCCAGACAGAATAAGTTCATGTACCTGTCCACCAGCTTTCTCAGAAGGTGGGACTGTAGTACAGACTCAGCTTGGCAAGGGCTAGGGACATTGCCACAATGTAAAGAGTTTGGCAGGACAAATACCTTCCGCTTATTGAACTCGAAATTAAGAAGACAGAAGGTGATTTAAGAATCTATTTCCTTCCTCTTGAAGGACCACATGTGTATCTCGGGTACATCTCTAATCAGGTCCAGTTAAAACAGTATGTTTCGCTCTTTTGTACCTCACATACATATCTCTCCACTGTCAAAGCAAAAGGACAAGCTATGCCTCTCACTGGAGGAAGAGCACCACTCCAGAACAAAGCCCTGCTCTTTACTTTTAGGATGTCAAAGATCTGATATCCGAAGGACAGAACTGTTCATTATATGCATTGCTAAAGTTATTCCAGTGATGTGGTATCCTGCACAAACAATAATAGCTGCTAAGAATAGAAACTGTTCTCATAAAAAAGCTTCTGCCTCCAAAATGCCAGGAGGTATGAGTTTGGTTCAAGTTCCAGCAACTTTTGCTTGACTGATTCATTCAACATCGGGAGTGATGAAACTGTGCATCAGTGATGCAGTGTATACATTTTATAGTCAGCAATATTATCTTTCCAAGAGTTAAAACACTAGGCCCAAAATATAGCAGAAGAGCATCAGAACATCATGTGCAATTGTCATTCCCAAAGGATACTGTGCCTTTGGCTCATCTAGAAGCAGGGTGAGCTGGAAAACAACTGAATCTATGGCAATGTCATTTTTGTTAATGAGAACAATTACTAGAAGATGCAATTATCTTTCAGGAGAGAACTAAGAAACATCAGCAAGACCTTAGCACAATTACAATAAACTTTACCTGGCAAGTCAGTCAACATGGAAATCATCACCACCATCTGTGACAGCTGCTGCATGGGGCTGGCAGCAGGTGGCTGTCCCTTGAGCAGGAGCTGAGACAGTTCCTGTCTCATGGCACTGACTATAGAAAGCCCATTGAAAAGGGTTTTATGGAAATAAAATTATGACTTCTGTCAGTAATATTAGAGAGATAAAATAAATATACTTTAGCAAAAACTATGCCCAAGAGATCCACGGGGAACTCTGAGGGTGTGACAAAGAGGACTAAGGGAAACAACATCAGAACTATAGCCCGAGTAAGGGACACTTCACATGCACTTCAGATCTCACAAATCAGCACATGTGTCAGTACATGTCAGTACAATTCCTCATATGGTTCTCAGGTGGTTCAGACTTCAAACTCTACCTGAAGAGGTTCTTGGCTTCTACCTACAGCACCCACAGCTGCTTCAGGGAATCCATGCAGCATATATTTCTTGTGGAATCAGTGCATTAGAGCTGACCATATCTAGAAGAATGACCCTAAAAGAGATCTCTTGGTGCATTTCTCAGTCTTGCTTTCTGTGAAGTTTCACCTGAAGTCAAGCTGGAACTCACTCAGCCATTGCTACAGCAGTGCTAGACACTAGGTTTGGGTCAGCTTTGGCTCCAAGGCTTGCAGGCAGCCCATAGAGCTCAGACTGTACATTTCCTCCTCTGTGTGGCCACTGCAAGGTGTGATACACAGATTCCATCTTCTGCTGCTGCTCCAATGCAACGGCCACCATTCAAATATTTACCTATCATACCCTCTTCTATCCTCCCTCTCTGGTGCTAACAACCAACAACTATTTTTTGTCCTCTCATTTCACATTATCGATTTGCTTTTTATTGTTAGTCATAACAAAAGGTCACATAAGATGGAACATTGCTTGCTTAAGGAGTATCTGGAAAATCCTACTGATGTGTAGCTCATGAAACTTTTCAACTTTATCAGTTTTCAGCATACAAAATATTATTGTGCTGAACTAAGACTTTACTAAAATCGGTGTTCAGCAGATGGAAGTTGACTTTTATTTATAGCACCAAAAGCCACTTTTAAGAAGTCCACTCAGCAGGAATTTCTATTTAGCAGCACACTGGGGCACTTTTTCAGTAGCTCTCCATGTGAGAAAGCCCTGAAGACCCAAGAAACTAACAGTCCTACATTGACATGAGTCCATACTTGCTCAGTATGGAATAGCTATGTCAAACAACAGAATGTACATATCAGTAGCACAATTATTTAGTCACTTTTACAGGAAAGACTTTGAGGTTTCAAATATTAGTCCTCCCAATTTAAAATCTGATCCAAAGGTTAGTTTTGCAAATTTAGAAGTAAACAGGATGCTTTTGCAAACAAGGATAGATCAGTAAATTATTATACTAAAACTTAAGTTTGCCATCTCTGATTTACATTAAAGAAACACTGTAAGTGAAAGAGATTACAAATACCAACCCTTTATTCCAAATATTTGTCTCTCCATTCTGTTTCACCCTGTGTTAATTGAGCAAGGCACTGACAATCAAACATTTTTTCTTGTCATATACTTCAGCCATTGTGTGTGCCTGAATAAACACAGGTATCAGGGGACTTGAAAAGGGAGAGTTAGAGAGAAACGACAGTCACATCACTTAATCTAACTTATAGAAATCATTTGAAGCACAATAGTGAACCATGGAATATATTTATTATCTCTCTTCACATCTCAAACTTTCTCACCCAAGAGATTGTAATAGAGTAATAGACATAGTGATGAACAGATCAAGCAAAGAGAAGAATATCCAGTGGGATCATGCAATTGTCTATCTTATCCCAAGGAAAAAGAAATTGCTAGATCTCTTTCATGCTTCAGATACTCCAATTCTTGCCCACTTTTGACACTATGTTTAAAATACAAGATTTATGTTGATCTGCTCTGAAATAGACCTTACCTTAGCAGTGCAGGCTTGAGAAGATTAAACTGCAACAATGATCCAGAAATAGACGGTTTCTCAAGATGGAGGAAAAAAAAATCATAAAAGAAAAAACCCAATATTATAGCCACTGAGAAGATATCTCAAAGCAAAATGCTTTACATTTGATGCCTGATAGGAGGACAACTCAGGAAGTATAAGGAAGGGAACTGAAAATATTGAACTCCCCCTCTCAGCATACACAAAGATGAGTGTTCAGGCCCTGTGCATTTTAGCAGTCAATCCCACAAACTGGCAGCCAAGATGGGTGCTGCTGTCTTGAGCACAGAGGCCTTGTAGAGAGCAACACAACAGCCTCAGCAATAACTCACATCCTCATGTATAGTTTTATAAATGAGTGGGTTTCCTAGTACCACTTGCACTCTGTGGCAATGCACCTTTTTGTGTTTGCATCTGCAGCTGAGTGCATTTGCACATATTTGTATGTTTAGCTGGTTTCTAGTTATTAGCTCACAATTATTAAAAATGCATTGCACTGGAGGAAAACAATCGTAGTTTTAAAACTGCATAGTCCATGGTAGCATAGCAGCAAAAGCAAGCTTAAAAACTGACAAATTGAACTTGAAGCCAATAGGACCAGCCACATCCTGGAGTGCATGAAGCACAGCATAGCTAGCTGGTCAAGGCAGGTGACTGTCCCATCTTCACTGCACTGATGCAGCCCCAGCTCTAGTACTGTGTGCAGCTTTGGGTGCCTCGACATAAGAAAGACATCAGACTATGAGAGTGTGTCCAGAGGAATGTGACCAAAGTGTGTGAGGTTCAACAAGGCCAAGTGCTGGATCCTGCGACTGAGCCACAGCAACCCCATGCAGCACTACACGCTTGGAGCAGAGTGGCTGGAAAATTGCCCAGAGGAAAAGGATCTGGAGGTGTTAATCAATAGCTGCCTGATCATGAGCCAGCAGTGTGTCCAGGTGGCCAAGAAGGCCATGGGCATCCTGGTTTGTATCAGAAATACCATGACCAGCAGGACCAGGGAAGTGATTGTTCCCCTGTACTCGATGCTGATGAGACCACATCTCAAGTACCGTGTTCAGTGTTGGGACTCTCCCTACAATAAAGTTGCTGGAGTGTGTCCAGAGCTGGGCAATGAAGCTGGTGAAGGATCTGGTTAACAAATCTTGGGAAGAGCAGCTGAGGGAACTGGGATTGTTTAGACTGGAGAAAAAGATGATGAGAGGAGACCTGATCATGTTCTACAACTACCTGAAAGGAGGTTATAGTGGGATGGAGGTTGGTCTCTTCTCATAACTAATGAGTGATAGGACAAGAGGAAGGAAATGGCCTCAAGTTGTGCCAAGGAAAGTTTAGATTGGGCATTAGGAAGAATTTTTTTCACCGAGAGGGTTGTTAGACACTGGCACAGGCTGCCTAGGGAGATGGTGGAGTGACCATCCCTGGAGATATTTGAAAGTCATGTAAGTGAGGTGCTGAGGGACATGGTTTAGTGATCAGCTTGGCAGTGTGAGGTTAGTGGCTGGACTTTTCCAACTAAAATGATTCTGTGTTTCTGTGAAGACGACGAAAGGTCTCGAGAACAAGACTTATGAGGAGTGGCTGAGGTCACTTGGTTTGTTCAGCTTGGAGAAGAGAAGGCTGAGGGGTGACCTTATTGCAGTCTACAGTTTCCTCAAGGGGAACAGCAGTGGAACAGATGTTTTTCTCTTCACTGCTGACTAGTTACAGGACATGAGGAGATGGAATGAAGCTACATCAGGGGAAGTTCAGACTGGACATTATGAACAGGGTCTTCTCTGGGAGGGTGGTCAGTCACTGAACAGGCTCCCCAGGGCTTCCTAAGCTTGCCACAGTCCAAGGAGCATCTGGATGATGCTCTTAGTCATATGGTTTAGTTTTATGCAGTCCTGCAAGGACCAGGCAGTTGGACTTCTTGATGCTTATGGCTGCATTAGGCTGGGAACCTATGGGTCCTCTCCAACTTCAGATATATAGTGGTTCTATAAACTCATCTAAGTCTGCCACTCTGTGAAAATATTTCCAAAGTATCCCCAACTACTGGGGATGCTCAGTACAAGATACTCAAACTACCTCCATCCAAATCTGGCAGACTCCAGCTTCCTGGGCAGCCCCTCAACAGAGACATGTATCCATGAAACTTCCCAGAAAATGCCATATGAGAAGAGATTTGTTACTGTTGTACAAGGGCAGTTTTCAGTTATGTGATGATATACACAACTACTGCTGTTCCCATTTCTCTCCACACATCATTGGTGTTATTTGAATTAAACTCATGCTACTGATCTCTTCCTGAGAAGCTAATGGAGCAGATGTTATTTGGAACATATTAAATGGAAACATGGCGTGTATTTTGTTAATGGACTATGCAGATTTTTGTAAAGTAGAACTGAGGAAATCAACCCATTGCTATTTCTGGCTTTGCTGGCCGGATGTTTTTAGCACAATGTTTGCATGCAGAAAAGCCAAATCCTACAACGGCAATGGCTGGCACAGTCCAGCATTCAGACAGGACAGGCATAGGGCTGTCTGGGGAACACTGTAAAACACTGAGTGAACAGTGGATGTGACCATGCTAAAATCCAGATTTTATGCCCACTCTTACCAGAAATTACTTTTTTACTACCTGTGCATTATGTAACTTGCAAAGTGGGTAAAAAATACTTGGAAACTGGGAACCAGAAGCATTGCAATAAAATAAATTTTGGGAATAACACAGAAGTATTGGTAGCAATCGGTAGATGACATCAATTTACAGCCACTTGGTTCCCAGCCTAATGCAGTGTTTTTCTAAGACACAAGGTCTCTACTTCTCTTAAAGAGGTGGGGGAAAGCAAAATGGAGCTTTTATATAAAAAGCATATATAATGTGTGGTGCTTTGAAAGGCTACGCAGAGAGGCAGCTAAAGGACTGTCACTAAGTCACCTGTATGTTATCATGTAGTACTAGGGAGACACATAATGTCTTGCACAGGACCAGTACAAGACCTTGAAGAAAACAAATGACCTTTAGGACATGGAAGCCCTTTTTAGTCTGAAAGACAGGCGTTAAACCCCAAGTCAAGCACCAAGTGAGAAAAAACAGTTCAGCACCACTGCTACAGGATCAAGAGAGAAACAAGATAAAATTCAGAAAGAGAGTAGCCAGGCAACGCAGACTAGGGCTGTCACTGGTGACTGGTCAGACAGAGTGGCTGGAGAGTACAATGCCACCAAAGAGTTAATAAATGAGGTTCAAGGGACTTATTGCAAGTCTTTCTGTGCTATACAATTATGTTGAAGGCAATTTAAATCAGCCTTACTGGAACTTTTTTTAATTAAATAAACAAACAAAAAAGACAACAATCATGGGATCAATGCAGACAGTGTTTGATTTGGCAAAGAGAAATCTTCTGCTCATTCTGACATAGCTCATAGACTAAACTGAGTCAGCCATCTTGAATAAAAACACCATGTACTTAGGACAAGGCTATTGCATATCTGCATGTGAAGATCACACACTTGAAAGGTAAAGCAGAAATTTCATAGTGGAAACAAGTCTTTAAACAGGTCAGTATAGTTCCAGAGAATTCAATGGCAAAGTATAAAAGTAAGATGGAAAATGAAGATGGAAAATGAATTTAGGTGGGTAAAACAATTCCATTCTGGGTGAAGAACACAGCTTTTTAATGTATGAAAGTGTAGTAAAGTAATCTTATTTTGCATTTCTCTCTATCGACAAGGACTGTTGAAGCTGAGTCCTGCCCTTTAAGCAGCCTTGTAACGGTCAAATGTTTGATGTCAAGACATCTGACAGTGGCTGTCATGTCAGACAGTCATTTGCTGGGTTTTCTCCCGGCAATCGCATTGTAGATAACTATTTTGCAATCTAATCACTGGCTACTGTGCTGAATTGCTTTCTTCATTAATCTTTTTTCCTAGAGACAAGGTCACAGGTTTTTCAACTAGTCTCACAGACCACCTCTGCCTTTGCTCTAGAATTCACCGTTTGGGACTGAAAGGGACTCTGAAATTCAACAGTCGGTGGATGAGCCAGTGATGTTAGTATCAAAGGTTTCCCTGTTACAACAGTCCAACACCTAGGCAGAGGGTTCAGAGAGTTGAGTGGCAAGGCACAGGCTGATCATGACAATCAAAGAGTCCAGTATCAGTCCTAACTCTATGTAGAGCCACAAAAATAATGAGTCTGTCTCATTTATTTTTGCTTTCTGTATTAATAAAGCTGCAACTCATTATATGAACCATATGCTGTCTCCTCAGTTGGATGCATTAATGAAATCCTCTGAAGAGGAAAGCTTGGGTTTTTTCTATTAAAAAATGGGAATTCTTCTTTTTTTGCCAAAATCCCTTTTCCCCTCTCTTGCCAATTTGCATTTAGTCACAGTCTCCACAAATCCACTTCTTGCTCTTCAGTCAAAAATGTGACTAAGGATTTCCAAAAGGGCAGGGCCAGAGGGGAGGGGAGACTTGACAGAAACAAGAAATTATTTTCTCCAACATTTCATGATCATTTTTTAAGTACTTCTTTTGATTTTTCTTCCTTACACTCATGTAACTTCCCTGTGTAAGCAAGAACAGATGTTGCAACAAGCAGACTTCACCTTTTGACCCTGAGATCTCATTTCTTCTTTTTTTCTGGTGCATGTTTGGATTTAGAGTGAAAACCCTCGGAAAATGCACTGGGGTGGGGTGAGATGTGAAGCAGGGGAAAAATCTAATTTTGGAAAGCCTTTCCTTGCAATCCCTACCCAATTTCCACTTCTCTCACTTTAATTATGAATGTCTTGGTCGCAGAAGATGAAGATATCAGAAATGCACTCAGATACCACACCAAGCAGCATTGTGTGAGAGTATTCAAGTGCATAAATTCTATCTGCCTCTCCAAAATAATTTTCTGAAGACACAGCCTTTTTGACATTCCTTCTGTCCATGATCTATTGCAGCAGATGACAGCCCCTTGTCCACATTAGCCCCATGCACTGACCCCTCTGTAGAGATATATGTTTTACAGATCTGCAACTTTCTTCCAGACACACACAAAATTTTTACTCACCATCAATTAAAAAAAAAAAAAAAGAATCAATCCATTGAAATATTGTAATTCCCCTTCTTGTTCTGCTTTTCCCCATTGTTTTTCCATTCTTTTTGCACTGGCTCTGTTCAAGCTGCCTCTGCTTAAGCACACTCCCATTTCTGCCCAGCATGGGACATGTCCACTGCTCTGTCCCAGCTCCTTGTCCTTGTCATGTCCAGCTGGCTGGCAGGCAGGGTGGGGAGGTCAGGCACAAAGACAGCTGCCAGCATCTGTGACAAACATCTGGCAAAGGCTGAGGAGCTTGCTGAGAGTGGCTGCTAGCTGTGCTGTGCAGGGCTGCTGGCAGGGACCATAGCTGACTGTGATACAGTTTGAAAACTGAGCCCTGTCCCAAGGAAAGCAGCACTCCTGAACAGCTTGTCTTTCTGACCATCGCTTGTCAAATCTGCCAGGGCACCCCAGGTCCTCCTACAGGAGCAGGACAGAGGCTTCCTGAATGCTGTGTGACAGACACACTAAAGCAAGCTGCCTGAGAAGCTTTCAAATGAGCTGCCTACAGTCTCCCAGGGCATGTCTCTGCATCTAACATAGGGTCCTGTGAATATCTCCAGTCCCATAACTCTCTTCTCAATGTAGTTTTTCCTCTCTGTCTGCATCACTTGCAGCCAGCACCATAGGGCCCTGTCCATCCACAGGAATAAAGTATTGCCATTCTCCCACAGGCCTCCTATCCCTTGCTCCCTTCTGTGCTGCTGAGTGAGTACCACTGTCAGTGACATGCAGATGACAATGTTGGGTCCTTGCCCCTACCAGAATTGACTTGTGCTCCCTAGGAAAAGCCACTCCAAGAGCTGCAAGAAAGAAAAACAAACAAAACCAATCTAATTCCACTCATTATATCTCAGCACATAATTCTGAACATTTTCTAGCCCTTTGTCTGGCCTGGTTGTGCTTATTCAGAGGACCTTTCTCTGGGGAAATTATTTCTCAGCCAAATACCAGTCAAAAACTTTCTCACCAGCCGGTTTTCACCTCTGTTCTTTTCCTCTTTATGCTTCTTTTGATAAACCTAACGTGAACCTGCCTGATCTTCCTCACATTGTAGATTTGAGATGTCTACCCATCTTCACTATCTAAATACCTTGTTTTCTAACAACTAATGTATGAGACTTGGATTTCTAAATCTTGATACTAAATACAGCTTGCTGAGGCATTTAAGCTCCTTAGAAAATGAATTCTTTGTTTATATATGGTCCTTACATAAAGGAAAAAATAATATTTAGCAGATGCAAAAGGGTACCTTGGAAACTAATATTTTATAAAATGAAAGATCATTTTCTGAGAATGAAGAAAAGACTAGAGATTAAAACCGGCAGCTCTCTATTTTGTGTCCATTTACAGAATCCAGCAAGAGACAGGTCCTGACATTTCCTTTGATTTCTCTGTAAATCTGCTCTCACCTAAAGCTTAAACACGTGATAGTACATACTCACATTAAACTGTTCATTTCTGTCTAAGCTGAGTGTAGAGGAGGCAGTTTTAACTTCCACATAAAAAGTATCCCTTCTGAAAATACTTCCATTCACTGCAGAAGGAGATGCATTTCACATCCCTAACAGAACCCTGCATTTAATGGTAACTTCTTGATAATAACCAGACAAAAGACAGCCCAGCCTAACCTGCATTCAAAGTTGATTAAAATCTCCAGATAAGTTAGCCAGACACACAGATTAACCTAAAAATCTACAGGTTTCAGATCCTATAGATAAGATGAAAATTTTAACATTCCTAAGCAACATCAGCCACTTGCCACAAAACATGTTCACAAATGTAGTTGGCTAACTTGGAAATAGTTTATACTTAACAAAGCATCAGTACAATACAAGAGGCATAAGAGACAATTCATGACCTGTCGAGCTGGTGCTCCTCCTCAGCTTTTTGCAAGCACAGAAAGTAAGAGCAGCTGGGTTTTCACAGAGGAATAAATACTCTGATTGCAGAGATTTCTCCTAATGATAACTAGGCCTCCGTCTTCCTGAAGACACAACATGTATCTGGAGAAAAGTGGTGCATCCTGAGGGTGTGACTACAAACAAGTCAGATTAGTTAAAGTACTGAGCATCCTGCTGGTTGATTCAGCAAGCTATCTCTGCAGTCCCCTTGGAGCAAGAAAAGTATGACTCTATTTCCTCCTTCCTCTAACCTCACAGCTGTTGGGTCAAAGGATGCTTTAAATTCACTAATCAAGAAAAAATTTATAGCAAACCCCAATCAGATGTATTTTAATAATCTCTTGCAGAAGATGCTGACATCATACAAATGCAGGTTTATAGGTTTTTATTTGGAAAATTAAGTTATAATAGAAGAAAGCAGATAAATCAGTCAGACCAAGTATGTGAACACTTGTAGGATTTCAAGAAGGAAAGCCTCTCTATAGAACGGACATGACTGAAAATGATTTAGAAACTATTATTAAAAGGAACAGGAAGCAGCATTTCAAAAGTTTCACCATCTCTAGCTTTGTGATAAAGATTTCAGGAACTCACAAAATTAAGCTATTCACATTGCTGGTTGCATGTCCCTGAAGCCACAAGGAAGTACCTATCATCACTTTATTTTACTTTCCCTCTCAGGTTTGTGGTATGCTGTTCGACTGCACACAAGAATGGAGTCCAGAAACTCTCAGTTTATGATTTTGTTTATGATCTTACACAAGTGATGAGAATTTCTTAACAACGTAAAGGTGCTTATAATCAATAATTAAAAGTTACAAGGCAGCATCCTCCTGTGTTGGGTGGCATAAAAAGAAGGATTCCTTTGAAAAGCTTGCAGAATAATATAAAGAACAGACCTTGCAAGCACATAGCCAAGGGACTCCATCAAGAGTCTCATCAAGACCATTTTGGTCAGCAGGATACCCAGTGGTCTCAAGCAGTAACCAGCAAGAAACTTCTCAGTAAAGCCAAGGGGAAAGTACTTTAAGAAGAATGGGAAGGCAAGCCAAGGGAAACAAAAAGGTCTTGTGTCATTTTTGTCCTCTTTGTCAAAAGCAGGGGAACTTGTAGTGGATGGCTACAAGAGCCTCAGTAGCACCCCAACAAATAGATATTTTTAATGGGTAGGTTTGGTTGGTTGGGGTTTTTGTTTGTTTGTTTAGTTGTTTTTTTCTATAGTAGCTATCAACAGGACAAGGAGTAATGGAATGAAGATGGAACACAAAAAGTTTCATTTAAACATAAGGAAAAACTATTTTCCTATGAGTATGATGGAGCACTGGCACAGGCTGCCCAGGGAGGGTTCTGGAGTGTCCTTTTCTAGAGGTCTGCAAGACCTGCCTGGACACGTTCCTGTGTGACCTTCCAACCCCTACCATTCTGAGTTTGTTTTTCTTTTTCCAGGGTTAAGGATTTCCCTGCCAGTTTTGCCAGCCTGACTCCCAAAAGCCTGAAATCTGATTATTTATCATAGAGTCATAGAATGGTAGGGACTGGATGAGGCCTCATCAGGGCACAGTAGAGAGGGAGAAGAATCTCCCTTGATCTGCTGGCCACACTCTTCTTGATGCATCCCAGGATGCCGTTGGCCTTCTTGGCCATGAGAACTCATTGCTGGCTCATGTTCAGTTTATTATCAACCAGCACTCCCAGGTCTCTCTCTGCAGAGCTGCTCTCCAGTAGGTCAATCTCCAGCCTGTACTGGTGCATGGGGTTGTTCCTCCTCAGATGCAGGATTCTGCCCTTGTCCTTGTTTCACCTCATGATTTCCTTCACACAGGTGTATTTAAGAACAGTCCATATAAATGCAAAATATTTTCCCTTTATGAATTCTTCTTAATGGTCCATATTAGAAAGCTTTTCTAAAAAGTCAAACCTGGATACTGTCTTCATGTTTGTCAAACTTTGTCCCTGTTTTTCTATTGAATTGGTGTATTCTTGAGAGGATCAATGAAGCTTTCATTTCTTTGAGTAACTTTGCCGACCCAAGTAATTATGTCTCATCTACTTCAGTGAGAATCTGGGAGTACCATCTGTCCTTATTTGAAGTCTGACCCATGGATTTTCTTCTGAATCTTTTCCAGGCTGTGTTCAGGTACAGCACTTCCCTTTGTTCTCTGCATCTACTTAGTGTAGGCTTAGCATTTCATAATCATGAGTTATCCTTTGGTTCACAAAAACTTATTTTCCTTTTGTTCAAGCAAATTCATGTTCTTCTCTAATGATTTTTTGTTTGTCCTCAGATTACTCTGTGTTATCATCTCTCTCAGTGTCTCAATTACCTGAATAGTATCTGTGTTCTTCTTTACACTCTAGTTTCACACCATATAGGCTGGTTTTCCTCTTTCCTTTGTCACCTATCTTCTTTCTGATTGTCCCTGTCATTCTTCTGTATAGTAAAAGTTCCATTAATTCTCTTTACTCGGCCAACTCTGTCTTCTGCTTTTAACTGAACTTTGCCATATGCAAATTTCCTTAGCTAACTGTCTGACTTCCATGTCTTTTTGTTCGGAAGATGACTTAGTTTGTCTGCAAACTCTCTTCTAAACTCTATGAAATCCTAGCACATCCTCTGTCTACTACTGAACACTTCTTTACTAGGAAATGCGTGTAAGGAACGCACTTGAGATTAATGTAGACTTCATGGATTCTGCTTTTTTTACTTTTTAATCCCCCAGAGCCACTCTACTTTTGTCTTATTAGCCACATCCCTTTCTCTTCTTAATTCCTGCTCTTAAACTAGAAAAGAAAATCCCACAAATAATTTAGTAGAGTCTCTCAGATTTCTAATCACATTTCCTATTTTCTGGATGATATCTCCTTAAAAACATATATTCTGAAGTCATGCACAGCAAAATCACAGCTATACAAGTTATACACAGTTATATTCCTTCTTATGTCACAGCTGAACATTTAGAGAAAACATTTGTATTGATTTAATTTATAGAGGCATAGAATGGTAGGGGATTGAAGGTACCTCTAGAGATCATCTAGTCCAACCCTCCTGCTCAAACAGGACCACCTAGACAAGGTCATTCAGGAATGTGTCCAGGTGGGTTTTGAAAACCTCCAGAGAAGGAGACTTCACACCTTCCCTGGGCAGCCTGTGCCAGGGCTCCCTCACCCTTACAGTAAGAAAGTTTTTGCTTATGTTTAAGTGGAACTTTTTGTGCTTCAGCTTCATCCCATTACCTGTAGTCTTGTCACTGGGCACTGCAGGAAAATGTGCCATCCCACCCTCTTGACATACACCTTTTTAATACTGGTAGTGTTAATAAGTTCCTGCCTCAGCCTTCTCTTTTACGCTGGACAGACCCAAGTTCTGCAGCCTTTCTTCATAGTTGCCTGATCATCTTGGTGGCCCCTCAATATATAGTGTTTAGCACTATCTTGTAACTGCTATAATTCCATGAGAAGAATTTCTGAGACTTTGCAATCCTATGGCTTTCCTGCTCACTGGAAACATCTACATGAATAGCCGCTGGAGAGAAACCTTTGCCTTTATAACTCTCGCTCTCATTTGCTGTTTAGTACTGTGTGGTTTTCACCTAATATGTTCCACACAAGAAGTTCATGCAATTAAAGTTTCTTATCCACAAATGTATTTTTCAGCCTTCCCTGACATTTTCCATTTTTCCTGCACAGAGCCTTTTATGAATTCACCAGCTATTGCTCTGTAAGAAGAGACGTTATTTATATTGGATCTACTCCTTAACCCTAAATATTTGATTTTACCTTATCTGACATCTTGTTTCTCAACCCACATATATGTATGCAAGTTTACTTAGAGCGTTTCCCATTTTTTTTAGAATTTTTAGTTCCCACAATTGCATATCTTCTACACATTTATTCAACTCCCTATTCACTACTGACATCTTGACACTAGCAAACAGCCATTCACTGAAAATTTTTTCCCATGACTTAGCTTGTGAATCACTATTTCGCTGTTTCCTTTATCTGAAGCCCTGAAGGCTTTCCTCTGCAGCAGGCACATTGGTGTAAGACAACTAACTAGCCTTCCTCATATCCTGCACTCTAGTGATCCTCCTAGCCCAGAAACCACAAGGAAGCCCATCCAGGCAGCAGATCCTAGAAGGAATCTTCATCTGCTAAGGAAAAAAATAAAATTAATTGACTGAAATGACTTTGAAGCCCACAGTTACATTCACCATTTATGGAAGGACCTAACCAGTATGTCCACTATTTCACAGTTTATTTCTTTCAGACTCCTCAGATTAACACCATCTGCTCCTGATAATTCACTGCATTTGTCTTTCTCAAGTTGCTTCATAACTTCCTCCTGAGAGACCACAATCTCTCTTAAGGCCGATGTCTGATTTCCCATAGGAAATGCCCTCTGAATAGCACCTTCCATGGAAAACACAAATGCATGAAATTTGTTTTACTTCACTCTTAGCTAAGCCTCCTTTCCCTCTGATGACTCATTGCCTCACAGTGCAGTCATTTGTGCATTTTTCTAAACCCTAACAGGTATCTGTGAGTTTCCTGTCTTGGAAATATTGATATATTTTAGACAAAGCTTTCCTGTACTTCTATGATACAAATTTCTTTCCAGTTTCAAAGGTTCTTTGCAGTGTTTATCCCAAACATCCATCAGGGTAGAACATTTCTGACAAAGAATGACTAAGAATTCTAATAAATATTTTTCTCATTTTTACCCATTTTTCTGTATGTTCACAATCATTATGTTTCCCTGAAAGAGTTTCTATTGATTAGAAACAAGATAAACATTCTACATTCCTCATCTCAACCACCTCATGCAATTACATGATAAACCACAGTTAAATAATGTTACTTAAGCTCTCAGTAAACTACTCCTGTCCACCATCCTGCAAAGGCCAACGAGGTGATATACTAATTATCACAGAATCACAGAATGGTAGGGGTTGGAAGGGACCTTTAGAGAGCATCTCGTCCAACCTCCCTGCAGAAGCAAGTCTGCCTAGATCACATCACACAGGAAGGCGTCCAGGCAGGTCTTGAAGACCGCCAAGGAAGGAGACTACACACCCTCCCTGGGTAGCCTGTACTAGAGCTCACCCTCACAGTGAAATAGCTTTTTCTTATATTTAAATGGAACTTGTATTCCATCTTCATCCCATAACCCCTTGTCCTGTTGCTAGATACCATCAAAAAAAGAGATGCCCCAACCTCCTGACACCTACCATTTATACACTTATAAATATTAATAAGATCCCCCCTCCTCTTCTCTAGACTAAACAGCCCCAGTTCTCGCAGCCTTTCCTCATAAGAAAGATATTCCAGTCCCCTGCACTGGACTCTCTCCCTGCAAAGAAGGCATTCAGTACTTCGGCATCCTTGGTCACCAGGGCACCCTCCATGTTCAGCAATGTTCCTATACTCTTCCCAAGAAGTCAGGCCCTGTTTCCACCTCTCATAGATGGCTGCTGTCTGCCTGACTTGTCCCAGCAGATCCTTGCTCATCCATGGAGACCTCCTACTTCCTTTTGCTCATTTTTTGCCTGTTGGGACACACTGATCCTGGGCTTGGAGAAAGTGGTGCTTGAAGACTGACCAGCTCTCATTGGCACTTCTGTCTTCTAGAATCATATCCCATGAGATCTGTCCAAGTAGTTCTTTGAAGAGGCCAAAGTTGGCTCGTCTGAAATCCAGGGTCACAGTCCTGCTTTGTGTCCTGCCTCTTCCATACAGGATCTTGAACTCTACCATCTCGTGGTCTCTGCAGCCGATGTTGCCTCCAACCTTCACATCCCCAACTAGATCCTCCTTATTTGTCAGTACCAGGTGTAGCAGCACACCCTTCCTTGTTGGTTCCTCAATCACCTGTGACAGGAAGTTGTCAACAGTCTGTAGGAATCTCCTGGACTGCTTGTGCTTGGTTGTGTGGCTATCCCAGCAAATATCAGGGTGGTTGAAGTCCCCCATTGAGGACCAGCTCTCAGCTGTTCGTAGAAGGCCTCATCCACTTCCTCCTCCTGATCAGGTGACCTGTAGCAAACTCCTACAACAATATCACCTGCCTTGCCCTGCCCGTTAATTTTTACCCATAAGCACTCTACTCTCTCCTCATTCCCACCCAGGCACAGTTCAGTACACATTAATTGCTCTCTCACATAGAGAGCAACTCCACCTCCACGCCTTGTCAGTCTGTCTTTCCTGAACAATACATAACCCTCCATGGCTTTGCTCCAGTCATGGCAGCTGTCCCACGACATCTCTGTGACTGCAATGAGGTCGTAGCCCCACATCCACACCCACATCTCCAGTTCCTCCTGCTTGTTCTCCAGGCTGCGTGCATTGGTGTAGAGGCCTCACAGGGGCTTACTCAAACACACAGGTTTCCCTGGACGGATCCTCCCCAGTTTGTCTCTCTCTCAGGATAGTCAACTTTCTGCATCTCAGCACAGTGTGGTTAAGACAATAGTTTGGGTTTGAATGCCATGGATGGATGCTGCTTGTGCAAACAGAACCAGTAACATTATTTAAATCTCACTGACTCAGGAAAATATGGAGATGCATGCAAATTCTGCTGTCAGGCCAATGAAGTAAACAAAGTATGACACAAGCAGATTAAAAGATGGCATAAAAGTCTGAGATCAAAGAATCCTCATCAGAAACTCTTATGCACCAACAGTCACTTCTCATGCAAAATGAGTTGCAACTATGCTCAAATCAGACAGGTAGAAAAAGCAATCCCCAGAACAACCAGAATTGTTGGTTTCCAAGGGATTTATAGTATCAAATACAGTTCCTTATAATACTGCTACAAACAATTTGGAAACTAGTAAATGCTGCAGAGAACAGGCGTAGAGCACTTTCTGCAAGGATTTCCAGTTGATGTCTGTATTCTCTATTTCTGTTACAGCAGATCCTACAGCAGTGAACCCTATTCTCTATGATGTGCCAAGTGGTTTAATCAGTTTGGAATGTCTACTTTTCAGGTAAACGAAAACAGGGTTAAATAAACACTGTACGAAAGGTAGGAGAGTATCCGCTAAATAATAATAAAAAAACCCAAAACAGAGTACTTTGGTTTGGAAAGAAGAAATTGTGTAAAGATAATACATAAAGGATACACTCTTGATAATACCATCTAATATCTGTAAGATGCCTTTCAGATATAGTTTCAGATATTTCTATGGTAAATACTTCTACAGCAAGTTTAGTATTTACATTCTTTAAAGTCAAAATACTAGTAAATTCTCTAACACTGGAATGGATTGTGAGACTATACAATTCTACCAGATTCTTTAACACCCCTTTCTGATGAGTTAACTTGAACTGAACATATTATATAGTACTATTTCTGTTTTGAAATAGCAGCTGACTTATTTAGCTGGCTTTATAATACCTCTAGAATTATCATAATCCATTTTCCAAAATGATGCTAAAGTTGGGTTTTTTTACTGGTTTTGCACATTGGATAGAAGTCATAATTATGTTCCCATAATAGTACCCAGGTGTCTTTCCTGAGTTAATTTAGAATTCAGCAAGGCGTACAACTAATTAAAACTTCATTTAGAACCAGATACTCTTGAGGGCTGAGCATAAATGACTTTATGACATTTTTAAACATACAGAAAAATGATCTGTGGGATATGTCAGCTGCTCCATGCCTCTACTGACAGAGAAGCAATTAAATTTTTTAAAAGTATGTCCTTCTCTGTCTTAGACTTTTGAATGCATAGAATGAGCAACAGATAATATTTTTTTCTTCTACTGTAAAAAAAAAGTAAATCGAGAAATCATAATCCTCAATCTAATGTTAGTTGTTTGAACTGTTGATGTAAATTTTACAAAAAAGGCCAAGGAAGAGACTATGCAATATGGTTATCTAAAATGGGACTGATCTTGGATACAATTGCTTGATTCTTGCTTATAGACTCGGGAGACTACAGACCCTGCAGGTAACAAAACATGGCTCTGAAACTGGAAAGGAATATGAAGTTATAAATAGAAATTCACTTTTAAACATTTCTTCAGCATCAGTGGAGATGAGACACAGACGGAGAAGAGATTAAATCTACAGGAGACCTGGGGTATATTAATTAAGTGTCTGACATTACAGAACACATGTCTGGGGTGTAGATAGCCAACCTTGTCTTGAGGAATTGATTTTCTGATAGTGTCTTGAAGACTAGTGACCGATATCCTCGATAAAAATCTTTACATCTACATTAGTTAGTGAAATCAGGAAATAAGCATCACATTCTGGGCATTTATTAGATTTAGCTAAATACTAAATTCTTGCATGGCAAACAGCCACTTTCTCTAGAGTTACTGAACTTATCCCCTATCAGATGGAAAAGTAACTGTGAAAAATCTTTACATAAGCCTGCTGGGACTCTATCAAAGCCAGGTGTTTTTGTAAGAGAGAATTCTTCATCTGATCTCCAAGTTTCCTAACACATTACAGCCTTTTCTGATATTAGCTAGAAGAGACAGGAACTGCTGTTTAACTTACTGGCTGAAATGGAAAACAGAGATGTTCTGAGCACCATAACACCATGGTTTTCTCATGCTTTTAAAAAGATTCAAACAAACAAAAAAGAAAAAAAAAAGTCTTAAAATAAACTGAGTAAACTTGCATATTCAAGTAGCAAAATAAGCAAATTCGAGGCAGCCAGTACTCAATCCCCCTTATATTTTTCCATTACTCTTCAGTGTTACTCTAATACAGTAAATGATGTAGTGCCCATGATATTTTCAAAAAGTCTTCAGAAAATTTGAGAATAAACAGAATTCAAAGTTTAGCTACCCATCCCAACAGGAGACATACAGAGCCCTGACACCAACACACATAAACACACATTAATAATTTCTCCTTTTGTAAATTATTTCCCCAGCTCTTAGTGGCAAATGACCTTTTTCTTTCCAGCAGCCTAGTGATATTCTCCTTCTTTTCATGTAGATAGGAGCTGCTATAATTTCCCACTCTATGCATTGATGCAGCGAAGCTTTCTGATCTTCTCACCTTTCCAATCTCACTTCATCTCTAAACATATATATTAAATCATTGACCAATATAAAAATTACTTACCTTATGGCCCTTTAAAGAGCACTACATCAGTAAAATGAGACTAGTAGAAAACTATTAACAGGTCTATGTTCAGACCTTCTAAATCTAGAACCCTGTCTTGACAACTGTAACAGGGGAATGGGACAGAAAAAGGATGAGTGGAAGGAGTTGTATTTAAGAAAAGGAAATAATGAGCAAATTGTTGCATAGTAAGCTCCTTCTCAACTACTGTCTGTTCTCCAACACTTCCACTTGAATACACAATACGATGTTCATTTTACAGTTACCTCTGACTTTTTCACAACTCAGTCATGAGCTTTTTTATTCTCTTTTATAACAAGACTGCAATGAGGTTCTGCTTTACGATTGGTGTTTTTGTGCACTATTTGATGGCAATATCAAAAGCTTCCCATTTGAGGTCTATTGCAGAGACTTTTTCAGCCAATATAGGTGACATTGTAGTTCACTATAATGGATGATACTTGGGTGCTTCCCCTCCACTCAATTTTACCTTCTAGTAGGCCCCATGATTTAGTGGAGTATGTGTGTGTATCATTAGTAGAACAGATTCTTAAGTATTTAATGTACACTTTTCATATTTAAACTACAATCTTTTTAGCATATACCCACTGAAAATCTCCTCTGAAGAAAAACTTAAGAGAGTTTTCTTGAAAAGTCAGCATCAATCCACAGGGGTAACAAAGCAATCTATATTTGAGAATAAGCCATTAGAAAACTTGAGAAGTTGCAACATGAAACAGCACTTCTGTTTTCTGTGTTTGTACATATCATTGATCTGTAAGTAGCCAAAGTAATGGTTGGAAAGAGTAAGCAAATGACTGCTTAGTTGTTGAAAATATGAATTCAGTTAGTGTCAAGACATACAAACTGTTTTCCAATCTCCAAATCTGTGCTGCCGGTTCCCCTCTTTGCCATTTGTTCTATACAGGCTGGATCATCAATAGCTACCGTGAATTTATAAAGCCAATCTTTAATTTTTAATCAAAGAGTTTTATCAATCTACTCGAGTAGAAAGACAAACACATTGTACACGTAGGTATAACATAAATGTGTGTATAATTGTGCATGCACATATCTATGTGTATAAATACACACACATATATAAGTATATATAAATTACTTGCATAGGAGTTGCAGGTGTAATTCATAGAATAATTACTCTTATTTACTTTTTAATAAATAAGGACTGGAAAAGCATAAGGAATTTGTTAAGTAACACTGAACTCAGCAGTAGTATTTTACAGCTATTAGTGCAAGACTTTGTTTTGTTTTCCTTTCTACAGGGGTCGTGCCCCTTCTAGTGTTTTGTTTTTGTAGAGCTTTAGAACTGAACAAACCAGAAACTAAATTAAACTCAGTTAAAGTTGAGTGTGAAGTATGACATCATGAAAAGCAGAATTTTGCCCAATTTCCATATGAAACGATAATTAACCATAGATGACTCACAAAAGTCAGCCTATATTCACCAGAACTGCTGAAACTTTGTTTTCCTTATGGAACTTGTCTGGAATTTGGGATTTTGTGTTTTTTTAGTTTTTAAGGAATGAAGACTTTAAAAAAAAAAAAATCACAGGAAATACTTATTTTATTTATCTTTATTATTTAGATATTTATTTTAGTAGTATCTTAGAATCCTAGAAATTACTCAGTCTCATCCTTTATGCTTGGAGATACAGAATTCTCAGTCATGAGGAGCCACACACATTCAAAGCTTAAAATGCTTCAATAACTGAAGGAAGTAGTTTCATATCACAGCTTTAGCATTCAGATCATCCCATGAACCAATTCTTGTCATGAAACAATACATCAGCTAAAATGAATATTCTCTTGCTAATTTGATGCTTTAAGTGTAGAAGCCTTTCCCAGTGACTGTAACCCTAAGTTTAGATAATTTGTAGTCTCTGCCCTCAGTGTCCAGTAGGTATTATCAAAAATGTGTGAAAGAGAAGACCACAAAATAAGGTTTCTTTTCTTTTATGTAAATGAGTTATATTGTAAAAGCACTACTACCTTGTGTGACAGACTGACTCAATTTGGCTCTACTGATCACCACCCTCTGGGTTCTGTCATTGTTTTTAATCCAGCTCACCATCCATTCATCCAACCCACAGTGCCCGAGCTTTCTGATAAGGATGGTATTGGGAAACAGTGTAAAAGGCCTTGCTGAAGTCAAGGTAGATGTCATCCACTGCTCCCCCCTCATCTAGCCAGCTGGTTATGCACTCATAGAAGGATATCAGCTTGGCCAGACAGGATTTCTCCTTGGTGAAGCCATGTTGAATCCCCCTGATAACTATCTTTTCCTTCATATGTTTAGAGATGGCATTCAGGATGAGTTGTTCCATCGCTTTTCCATTGCCTTGTTTGTGCTCCAGACATCATGCTGTCCCCTGATCCTGAAACATCTCTACTGCTTCCTGCATCTCTCCTTGGTTTGTGTGTGCCTTGTTTCAGAGACATTAAGAAAGTAAATAGTCGTACTTGTTTTTTTCCCCAATGTCCTTTCATACCATTCCTCTACATTGTGCACTTTATCTGTTCCTAAAGTGTTTTTTTTCTTAATTTCTCTCCTAGAAGGATCCAATTTGCTTTTATTTAAAGGATTAGATATACTTAATTATCCACAATGAGCTCCCTGCCTCGTTGCTTTGTAGCACATGTCCTAGGCTGAGACAACTGGCAGGTCCTAGCTGCTCCTGCAGTACTGCCTTCCTTGCTGGAGCTCTCAAATGAAATTCCAGAATTGAGACACTTTCTTGTTTTGGTTTTTAGTTGAGGATTTTTTTAGATCTACTAAAATGTACTAGCAAAGGAGAAAAGGATAGTCAAAGCACAATGAAATTAGCTGAACAAATGAATACCCATGTCTTTGAGAAACGTCATCTGTTCTGGAGATCTTTGGTTGAGACATAAGAATTTTTCACATCATACCTTCAAATTACTGTCTGACTGAACGCTTAGGAAATCCTGTTAGTATCTAAATAGTCAGTACCAATCACTGAATGATGTTAGTTATTTGTACATATATCCCATCTGAGGATGGAAAATTATTTTAATCCTGAAATAAAGCTTTCAGCTATTCATGATTTGAACAGACTCTATCTGATTATTTACTGAGCCCACAATACCTAGCACCAAGAGATGTGGAGGAATTCTGCCACTGATGAAATATTATGGGAACATCCTGAGGGAGTTCAGGAGATAAAGAGTTTAGTGGGCTGAAATAGAGAAATTGGAAAAGATTCTTCCCAAGTAATGCTAGATGTCTACATCTGAGAGATTCATACAGCTAATGATTAATTTGACATGTTTCATGTAACCTTAGGATGAGAGTTATGCCTTGTGCCTGTTTCTCTGCATCAACTACAAATGCAGATTGGAGTGATGGGCTCTGTTACTCCATGAACCTATCCCATGGAGCAGGCAGACTTGCCTTGCTGCAGGGCCACAAAGCCTCTCCAGAGACCATCATGTGCCTCCACCTCTAAAGGGTCCCCATTAAATCCATGGAGCATTAATTTATTTAGCAGCAGTTGCAACTGTTCAGCGTTTTTACAGCCTGTACCTAAGTTCGAGCTTGCCCCAGAGAGGTAGCACAGCTTGGTGTATGCCTAGATCATGCATTTATTCCTCATGCCTTGCCATGTGGGTGTTTTTTCTCTCTTTGCCTACATGAGAACTACATTCCCATGCAAGCTGGAATCGAAGTATGGCTATGCTTTGATCTGTTTAATAAATTCACTCTAGTGGAGAAAAACTTGATTCTCTTGTTTCCCAGTGCACAGTGACACCTGGTTCAAGGGGAAGTTGCTGACAACTTCCAGCACAGCAGAGAGCCTCTACCTCACTGTCAGAGAGCTGGAAGGTATTTCTGCTTTTCCTGACCCCTGCGTTAGCTCCCCATGAGCTTCAGATGGGCTTGATCTGTTGGATCCCTCGGATGCAGTGGATGAGGTACTCCAGCCATTGTTTGTTGAAGGCCAGAGCTGGCCCCAGCAGAGGCCAGGGAGAGGAATACCTCACTATCTCTGGTGAGTGACCTGAAAGGCAAGTGTGAGCCAGCTGCACTTCCCTCACCTCAGGCTGAGCAAAAACACCAACATGCATTTATTCATAACATTCAAAACAGACAACACAGCCACAAATGTTTGTAAAACATGTAGGCAGAAAAAATAAAAGCAAAAATATGCTTAATCTGTTTACACTAAGCTAACATGAGGCAGTTCCCTCATTCCATTATTCAGCAGATTTGCTATTTATCTCCTGATGAGATGACAGTCAGTTTCTGCCTCTGCCCACACCTCCATTTTAACATGTAGTTCAACTTTTACAGTCAATAGACACTTTGAAACCACCTAAAAGGAAAAGACTAGCTTCATCTTTCACCCTTAAATGTTTCTGGTTGTGTCCGAAGTAGGAGATGGGCTGCTCATCCTCATAAGAAGATAAAAGTTGGTTCCCAACAACAGCAATGTTACAACAACCCTAGTCCACTATTGTGTTTTATTAGTAATTTATTTGATCAGTTATAGTGTGTTAGTTGTTATATTAATAATTTACTAATATTTTAAGAGTACTACATTAGGAGTCTCTACAGAGAAAGATAAGGTACATACCATGCATGGATCTGAGAAAAGAATATGACAATGAGGAAATGAACCACCATATTCTAAGCTTTATAAGTGTTTGTGGTTTCAGAAGAAATAAGTGGTTTCATTGGTTGTCTGTTTTTGAGTAGAGAACCTTGACTCTTACTTTTCTTACCTTTGTAACAAAGCCTTATTTTGTTAACACATTTAATCACGAGATGGAAATGGGTGCTCTGATCTATTGCACATCAGGAGATCACAAGATAAGGACTGCAAGTCTATTTTTGCTAAAGACCATTAGTGAGGGAAAGCAATCCTTTGCTCAAACTGGTTTAAGGATCAAAATAGCTTTTGTCTGCTGCTTCAGATTAGACCAACTCACACCTTACAGAAGGTAGAAAAAAAGGGTCACAAAGGTACAAGACATGCTGAGTTATGTGACTCTGAATGGATTCAAATGCTCCCAAGTCTGTTATACACCTATTGTATCAGGCTTCTGAAAAGGAGGATTTGCTGGAAGACTAGAGAATATATTCTTGTCTAATTAATTCACCGACTGATCAAAAGGGTAATCAAGAACAAAGGAAAGAAGGGAAGAGAGGGAAAAGATCTGCTATGCAAACAAACAAGCAGACATTTAAAATAAGTTATCAAATTAGCATGATCAATTCCAAGCTGAAGTGAATGTTAAATACTGGAAGAAAATATTTCAAAGACGTGGGTACTGGCAGTTTATCATTGTGGAGATATAAAAGCAGTCTTTAATATTCAAGAACTTGCTTTTGAAGCTCTGGATCATTCAAATCTCATACACAGTTTTTCCATATAAAACTAACTGAGAATGATGGAGAAGGATTGAATTACACAGCACGATACACAGATGATGAAGTGGGAAAAAGAATGGCAAGGATAACAAGAGTTTCTTAAAATTTAAGTTCTTGTACATGAACAAAGGAGAAACATTCTGCTTAAGTTAGCAGGACAAACAAAGGAAAGAATGGGAAGAAACCTCAAGTAGGAATGAGTCAGCCTATAAACCTGAGGGTTGGGCAGGAAAAGCAGAGACAAGCGAAACAGACATAACCTTAAATTTAAGGAAGACGAGAATTCAACTGGATGACAGGAGAAGAAAAATGCAACTAAAAAGGTTTCTGAGTTAAACATCAGGCTGCCAAGGGAAATCATTCAAGATAGAATTATCAAAGAGTTTAACATTGGAATCAAAGAGCATTGAGAGGCTTATAACATTTCTGTATGGGGTGGATTGTCACTGATAAAGCCAGGGCCCAGACTAGACAGAGCTGTGATTTTTTTCAGCCAAATTTCTCCTATAAAAATAGAGTGGAATTCCTTTTACTCATTTCCAGTAAATAAACCCACATCAAACTTAATCTTTTTTACTTAAATGCTGCAATGTGTTTGTCCTTGGAGTGTTTGTGCTGTGCCCCAGGTTTACAAGGTTATTGCAGGTTAGAGCATTGTTATCTGACACATGTACATCATTAATGGTCAGGGCTGAAGCACTATTTCTGTAAACAGCAGTGGACTGGGGCAAAAGAGCTTTCTGGTCTAAGTGCCAAAGAGCAATGCCAGCTTCTGCTGCCATATGGCATTGGAACAAGCAGCAGGGTCACCTGGTTTCCTTCCTCAGATTGATGAACATTAGTCAAGGAACTGTTCACATGGGCTCACAAGGCAGTGTCACTTGCATGATCAGCCTCTGTGGATTTTTATGAAACAATAGTGTTAAAGATGTGTAAAATAGTCAGGGGTTGGATTTTGTGGTGGGGTTTTTTTCCCCCATAATCTTTTAATTTTCTTAGTAAGGGTTGAATAATGTCTTCTAAGGAAAGCTAGCTGGAAAATTAGTGTTTCTTCTGAGAAGATTAGAATTGGGAAATAAGGGAATGATTTTTTTTCCAAAGATCTTCACAGGACTCAAATACTGAAGAGATCTGTTTCAACGAGAGCTGTATTCAAGTGTCACAAAATTTCAGAACATCACATTTTTTGTTGGAAAGGTCAAAATGATACAATTCAACCTAAGACAGAAAGCATAGAAGCTTCCATTTTCACCTCTAATTTCAGTGCATCTAGAAAAAAAACACACCAAAAAAAAAAAAGAAAAAAAAAAGGCAAAAGGGTACTTCTTTCTCTTACAGAGAAGGAGGAAGTATAATAGTATCACTTTACACTGAGGGATGAAGCAGAGTTAGGAGAAAGAGGGGAAACAGGTGCTGTTGTTCCCTCTCAGGGTTTACCTGCAGTTCAGCTACATTGTAGGGCAGTGAGATAAAGTCCTCCAGCTGCAAGTGGGAAAAGGTGACAACAAAGCTGCAAAAGCTGCCTCCTGAAGGTCCATCGTACCACCTGCTGCTCAAAGCAGCATGAAGCCAGCTTTCCGTCCATTCACTCCTTCAGCCACCACAGCCTCACAGCCCTTGCAGAAAGGTAGCTAGACATGACCAACAAGCTGTCCCTTTGGGCAAGAACACTGCCAGCTCCCATCCACCTCTCTCTAGCACAAGGGCCAACAGCTGATTCAAGCTTCTATCTCAGTTGATGATTTCACAAAACTTTTACATTCTTAATTATTTTTGAGAATTCTGTCTCTTCTCTGCAAATTGGTTGAAATCAGCCAACAGACTCAGGAGTGGTGAAGGGAGGATTAGGCAAGGAGCAGGGTGATGACAGTGGGATACGCAGAGAGGAAAAGAGGTAAGATTTTAACTAATGGTATTCTGGCACCCAAACCAACGCATTTTTCTCCATAGAGGCAGGCAAGCAGTGGTATGTTTACAGCTCTGTGGGCACAGCAGCCTCTTTCAAGTGTAATTGAAGACACACATCGAGGGCATCACATGTAAGATGGAATGAAAGTCCTAGGGGAGATTTTTCTTCCACATCTGGGCTTGAAGTAAGTAGCAAAGTAAGAGTTTGATGCTTGATTTCTGGCTATCTCATTTAATTTTATGACTAGCCCAAATTTCCATTACATCATTTACACTGTAGCTCTGGCCACTGGAGGGATGAGTGCTCAGCCCTGGTGTCCCAGGGAAACCACTGCCTGAGGGAGCATGGCACAGCAGGCAGCTTGGTTGTTACTGCCTTTTGTTCATTCACATGGAAATGTGTGGACAGGTTGCCTTCAAATTCTCATTACTTTGTTTCACCTTTTCTCCTTCTTATTACTCATCTCTACTATCTTTTTCCTCATTAGCTCTCCTGGTACTGTAACACTTTATCGGAAAGTGCTTTAAATTTTCCTCTTTGCCTGTGTGCATTGCCCTTCTGCCTCTTGTGCTTTGCTGTAGCTGAAGGCACTTGGGCTGAACAGATCTTGAAAGCTTAGCCTTTGTCTGATTTCCATTTTTATATCAGACATAGGAGAGCAAAGAAATACTCTCCTGCTCCTCTCCCTAAACTTGGCAGAAGCACTCAGTCACTGCAATAGCAGAGGGAGAGATAGGGCACCAGGGCTTAAAACCAAGCAAATTTGTATAGAAGGCCAAGGTCTCTGAATGTCACTGTCTCAAGTCAGCATTGAGCTGGCCCCAATGAAACTTACTCTTTCCAGGAAGTGGCCCCAGAAGGAGCCCTCAGACCACCCAGATAGGCTATATTCAAACACAGGCTTGGCCAGACAACTTGTTTTAAGCTCAGAATGATTATGCTGAACAGAATAGAAATAAAAAAGGATTTATTAATATACCTCCCCCTGCCCATTGAGTCCCTGCAGACAGATTCTTTCTCTCAGCCTCTCCTTCAGCCAACTCCACAGCTTTCTGTAGCAAACTCTGCCCAGCCCATTTTCTTCCTCCAAAGGCACTTTCCATCACCCTTGAGCTTAGGCTGTGTCTGTTCCTCGCTGTTTTCAGCAGTTTCCCCATTTCTGCAGGCTCCACAGCTCAGCTCAGCAGCCTGCTCTGTTCTTAGAGGAGTTGCCTGCCACCGCTCCACACAGATCACCGCCTCTCTAAAGAACACCTCACACAATCTAAACATTAACAAATATAGCAGATCTTGGCCATCACACAGGTCTTGGCTGTTCAAACTAACAGCTCATGTTCCCGCTGTTTCTTTTAAAAGCTCTGCTACGTCTGTGTTCTGCTGCAAGGACATAAGATTGGCCACTAAACTGATGCTAGGGGCAGAAAGAGGCCACAGCATGTTCCTGTGATTTGGGCAAGTTGAAAAGTTTCTGGACACCAATAGTTGCACACATTCATCAGAGTCTGTTAGATCTTTACTTCTAAAAATCTTCATTTGTTTGATGTATTTTGGGAGCTTCCTCTGCACCACCTGTGGTGACATCTTCCCTGAGCAGAGCATAGCCCTGTAGCACAGATACAATATCAGAACTGTAGACAGGAGGTTAAAACAAAAGTAAATGTCACCTCTCCATTCGGCCTAAAAGAAAAATCCATGATCTTGGGAATTAAGCAGAAAACATGAAGTCTAGTCCTTCAAAGTGGAGACCTGGAACAACCAGCTCTGGCTCCCAGGCTGGCATGGTCAGGGGAAGCCAGCTGACCGCTCCTTCTCTTATAGCATTGCACTTCCCATCACTGCATCATTTGCACACTCATGAAGCATGAAATGCTCTGCAGCCAGAGCAACTGGCTGGCTCTCACCAGCTCCTGCACTGCCAGACCTTTCAGACTGTGAGTCTTTGAAATTCTTCAGTCTGGAAACTTTTGCTTGGTTCACAGTGTCAGGTTTTTGTGCTCTCCTTTTCAGCTCAGTGCTCTTCATTGGGTATGTTTTCTTGATTTGTGAACTGCTACATGGTTATTTGAGGTTTGGCTTTCTCCATCTATCATATATATGTATGTATACCAGTCCTCACCCCAGTAACCTCTTGACTGAGTTCTCAACCTCTCCCAGGGTTTACAGCAGCCTCAGGATAGAAGTCAGTGTCTGCCAGTCTGTGTTCCCATACAGACACACAGCCATCATTAAACCTTTCCAATGGCCCCAGAAAATTTCAGTCTATGGCAATTATGGATCCATCAGCCTCAAATCACAGGATGGAACTTACAAGTCTTCCTTCCAAGTATAAGAGATAAAAGCTGATATTTTAATCAATGGCAACCACTGCATACTTTCAACAAATTAGGCTACCAAGCACATTAGTACTTGCAGTCAATGAGTTAGCTACTTAACTGATCCATTGAATTATCCACTGAACTATCACTCCAGTCTTCAAAAAGGGCAAGACAACCTGTGAAACTACAGGCCAGTCAGCCTCACCTCCATCCCTGGAAAAAGGATGGAACAATATCCTCACTGTTGTCACTAAACATATGAAGGAAAAGATGGTTATCAGAGGGAGTCAACATGGATTCACCAAGGGGAAATCCTGTCTGACCAACCTGATATCCTTCTATGAGTGCATAACCAGCTGGCTAGATGAGGGGACAGTAGCAGATGTCATCTACCTTGACTTCAGCAAGGCTTTTGACACTGTCTCCCATAACATCCTCATCAGAAAGCTCAGGCAGTGTGGCTTAGATGAGTGGACAGTGAGGTGGATTGAGAGCTGGCTGAATGACAGAGCCCAGAGGTGGTGATCAATGGCACAGAATCAAGTTGGAGGCCAGTGGAGTTCCACAGGGATTGATTTTGGGGCCAATCTTGTTCAACATCTTCATCAACGACCTGGATGAGGGCACAGAGTGTACCCTCAGTAAGTTCCCTGATGACACCAAACTGGGAGGACTGGCTGATTCCCCAGAAGGCTGTGCTGCCATTCAGCTGGATCTTGACCGGCTTGAGAGTTGGGCAGAGAGGAACTCATGAGGTTCAACAAGGACAAGTGCAGAGTCCTGCATCTGGGAAGGAACAACCCCATGCACCAGTACAGGCTGCGGGTTGAACTGCTGAAGAGCAGCTCTGCAGAGAGAGACCTGGGAGTGCTGGTTGATAATAAACTGAACATGAGCCAGTAATGAGCCCTCGTGGCCAAGAAGGCCAATGGCATGCTGGGATGCATCAAGAAGAGTGTGGCCAGCAGATCAAGCGAGGTTCTTCTCACCCTCTACCTTGTCCTGTTGAGGCCTCATCTGGAGTCCTGCTAAGCGTACACTAAACAGATGAAGAGAACAAAGGGAAGTGCTGTACCTGAACACAGCCTGGAAAAGATTCAGAAGAAAATCCATGGGTCAGACTTCAAATAAGGACAGATGGTACTCCCGGATTCTCAGAGACATAATTACTTGGGTAGGTAAAGTTACTCAAAGAAATGGAAGCTTCATTGATGCTCTCAAGAATACACCAATTCAATAGAAAAACAGGGACAAAGTTTGACAGACATGAAGACAGTATCCAGGTTTGACTTTTTAGAAAAGCTTTCTAATATGGACCATTAAGAAGAATTCATAAAGGGAAAATATTTTGCATTTATATGGACTGTTCTTAAATACACCTGTGTGAAGGAACTCATGAGGTGAAACAAGGACAAGGGCAGAATCCTGCATCTGAGGAGGAACAACCCCATGCACCAGTACAGGCTGGAGATTGACCTACTGGAGAGCAGCTCTGCAGAGAGAGACCTGGGAGTGCTGGTTGATAATAAACTGAACATGAGCCAGCAATGAGTTCTCATGGCCAAGAAGGCCAATGGCATCCTGGGATGCATCAAGAAGAGTGTGGCCAGCAGGTCAAGGGAGGTTCTTCTCCCTCTCTACTCTCCCCTGGTGAGGCCTCATGTAGAGTACTGTGTCCAGTTCTGGGCTCCTCAGCTCAAGAGGGACAAGGAGCTGCTGGAGAGAGTCCAGCACAGAGCCACCAAGATGATCAGGAGACTGGAACATCTTCCTTATAAGGAAAAGCTGTGGGAACTGGGGCTGTTTAGTCTAGAAAAGAGAAGACTGAAGGGGGATCTCATCAATATTTACAAGTATATAAATGGTGGGTGTCAGGAGGTTGGGGCATCCTTTTTTTTCGATGGTATCTAGCAACAGGACAAGGGGTAATGGGATGAAGCTGGAACACGAACAGTTCCATTTAAACATAAGAAAAAACTATTTCACTGTGAGGGTGAGGGAGCCCTGGCACAGGCTGCCCAGAGGGGTTGTGGAGTCTCCTTCCTTGGAGGTCTTCAAGACCCACCTGGGCACGTTCCTGTGTGACCTAATCTAGGTTGACCTGCTTCGCAGAGGGGTTGGACTAGATGATCTCTAAAGGTCCCTTCCAACCCTACCATTCTATGCTTCTGCGATTTAAGTGAAATGGAGTTCAGGAGGAATAGTTTCTCCTGACATGTAAAGAGAAGAGAATGACATTTTCAGATCTGTTATAGACTCACAATTATAAAAAAATCTCAGAGTTTCCCAGAGGTATTTTCTTAGCAACAACAAATGTAGAAGTCCACAGTTCTGAGAAAATGAATGCAGAAACAACATTAAACTTTTCTGTTACATGCTAGTAAAGGATGCTGTTCTTCACTGATGCACAGAAAACTGGACTTATATTGGAGGGAAAAAGAATCAGGGTTTTCTAGTTCCAGCCAATGGAAGGGACTGATTCTGCAGGAGAGTGATTGCACACCTTTAAGTGGCACTTGGGCCCAATATTTTAGGAAACTACCAAATTTCTGTGCCATATCAGCAGAATCATGGTCTACAACACCCTTCAGCCCTTTGTGTCATGGCTTTTAATGCATCAGAACAGCTTTCCAAGCTTTGCTTCCAGCTCTACAGCTGCAAAATCTGCAGGTAGAGAGGGCCTGTGGGGCTCTGCAGCCTTTAGTAATTAGGTGTGCATTAAGAAAATGGCTTTAAAGAATCTTTGAGAAAAGAAATCTAAGCCAAAATGTATTCCTCAGTTGCAGTTTAATTGAGTATTGCCTGGTCAAAAATGAGATATTTCATATTCTTAAAGAAAAACTGGAACTGACAAATTCATTACTTAATCAGACTAATCTAGTAAATTAAGAGGTAATTCTGAAGAAATAATGAAAACTCTCTAGTGGCATATTAATTATGAATTTCTTTTCAGCTATTAAGGAAGGAGGATTATGGATGTGGCCGAGAATAAAAAGAAATCTATTTTCAGGGTCAGTGGATTTAACTTTTCAGGCGTCTAACAGAAAAGACTAGAGTCGTTTCTCTCTATGCAGGTGATCTGAGAAGACTTGGACCAGAGACGTCCCTTTTTTTTAACTACATCTCATAATTAAACTTGCTATATTTCAAAGTTCACTATCTGCTCAAATGCATGCAAATTCATGTTTTTGATCTAAAATCCAGCAACCCCTGATAACAAGCAACTTTCAGTGCTGAAAGTTTAACTTTCTAATTGTAATGTTATTCATTAGATTTGCAGCTTATGTATTTTGTTACTATAAAATGGTATCAACTTGGAGGATATCCTGGAACATTGTTGTACCCTAGTTTTGACCATGTGGCAATTGCACATAAAATGACACCACCAAGCTCCATGTTATATGAAGGAAAATAATCAATTACTAAGGTTTCCATTCAGTTAATTTCTCTGCCTGGAGTGGAAAAGGTCTGTACTTCAGAATGAGCAGCTGCTCAAGAGAGATAGGGAACTTCTGGAGAGAGTCCAGCAGAGGGGTACCAAGGTGATGAGGGGACTGGAACATCTCTTTTACAAAGAAAGGCTGCAGGAACTGGGGCTGTTTAGCCTGGAGAAGAAAAGACTGAGAGGAGATCCTATCAATGCTTATTGAAACTAAAGAGCAGATGTTGAGAGGCTGGGGTGAGTCTTTTTTCTGTAGTGTGACAGGACAAGGGGTAACGGACGCAAGCTGGAACACAGGAACACTTGAGGAGACAGTTTGTTCCTGTGAGAGTGACAGAGCACTGGAACAGGATACTGAAAGAAATTGTGGAGTCCCTGGCTCTGGAGGTTTCAAAAACCCACCTGGACACATTCCAGTGGACCAGGGTTTAGTTTTCTACCTACACCACAAGTTGAAAATTCTACCTAGTTAGTGCAGCTCTGGGGCAGAGCAAAGAGCTACAAACAGGGCAGCATCTAGACTTAAGATTTCCAGCAACTGCCTTTTCCCATCTTGAAGGTTAAGTGGCAACAAATAATAAAGCTGTATGTCATTTTTCACCTTGAGGCAAGTAACTGCAAGACCACTCAGACTGCAAGAGTCTGAGTGTGCCTTCCATCACTGTCCTTTAGAAAACATTAGAAAAACTTAAAGCACGTAGGCAATCTGAAGGCATCGTGTGATGCATCTCTCCACATACTCCCAGTTTTACTGAGTTCATGTAATCTTTAAACATAAATGAACATGTTCCAACTTCCTCTGAGTTCTTCTTTGTTATTGTAATATTGTTTCACATCAACCCATTATTTCAGCTTATTAAAAATAAAAATGCTTTGAAATACAAATACAAAGATACAAAGAATAACAGTGGAGAACCTGATCCCAACAGACTCAATACACACTTTTTAAACCTTACCTCTTACATTCTTTTGCATGTAAGCTACCACTGCTGTTGAAATTAGTCCCACTGCAGTATTCACTTTTTCATACCTTTTTTTCCTAGCTTGCTGATATATTGGAGCAATGAATAGAACCAGGTAATTAATACAGGGAAAAACTTTTCTGTTCTTGTGAAGAGGTTTCCTTTATATGTTTTAACAGATGGATGTTCAACATCTGCGCTTCGTAAGAGAAAGGGATTGTAGGAAGAAGAAAGAAACAAGTGTCCTGGAGGTGTGTGAAAGGGGGCAGAGAAGACAGAGGCTGTTTTGTTTGAAGACAGTGAAGGTACATGAAGGTTTATGGTGTTCACAAATCACTAGTCTTCATTTCATCACGCCAGAAGTTTGTTCTGCCAGTAAGATGGAGGACACACTCTTTGGGAAGACAAAGTCCAGAAAGGAAAATAACACATGCCTATAACCCTGCTGTCAGTTTGTAATCTCTGTGGACACAAAAATTCATCTTCTAGATGGACAGACACCTGACAGACTCTTTAGTTTTGCAGCTATCTTGTGCATAAAGAATTGTTCCATGAAGCAGGTGTTAAATAGCAACTATTAACTTGTAGATGAGAGCAGGATAAAATACAATATTGTCTGTTTTTATCAACAGACAAAATAGCAGTTTTTCTGCCTTTCAGCAAAAATAATCAGAGTGCCCTGGTGGGATCTCATATTACTCAGACTCCTTATTTGTAGCTTTTAAAATCCAGCACACTTGCTGATAATGTATGAAGTATGAAATTAAAACTAAATCAACTGTCGGAAGAAATGAAAAAGTACACTGTTCAATGCATCATCCTCTGGTCTTTTATTGTATTTCTTCATTCACCTGCTAATTCCCCAAATCCAGCCATTTACAATGGAACGTCCAGTCATTAGTGGGATTTAGCAGGCTTCCACTGTAAAATATTATTTACATTTCTCATGAGAGTTTGCATGTATAGTGTTGATAGGCACAAGATACAACTTGTGGCTGTCAGTCCACAACTATATTTGATTTCCATGTGCTTATTCAAATCCACCTCCTGTGCTGGGAAATTAACACATGAAGTGTGAGATTTTTGAATAGTTGCTTCCTTTTTATATATATAATCATGTTCATTGGCTCACTTTGGTGCAGAGGTTTATGTGGGAAAAGTAGGATATGGCTGCATGACTAATTTTGAAAGCCCGTGCACAGTTTCTCAGGAATGCAGCTGGATGTTACTCCTTAGTGGCTTGCCTGTGATGACAATTGAAATATATTGTAATGCTTCTCTGCTCAAAAAACATGAGCTCATTAGAATTTTAGGCTAGAGCTGAAATATTAAGTGATTTGTCCTTTTCCACTCTTTTATTACCACTTTAGAGTAACTGTTTTACATAAAATGAAACAATTTAAATACTTAGCTCATAACTTCAGGTGATTATGTCAGATCTCATCATTCCCATCATTCTCATCATTTACCAGCATAAACAGCAGGATTTGAAAAAGGTCATTTGACTTCCCTCCTTTTTTATTGCAGAAGTATGTATCACGTATAAACTAATTAGTACCTTCAAAATTAAAGATTCATCTATGCCATTCAAACCACATAGCAATTCCTAGGTTTCTCACTTTTCAAAAGAAAGTAAAATTTTTCTAAATTGAAGTAATTTGGGAATTTGTTTTAAGGACACGACTTCCTTCGATAGCTTTTTAGCATGCATGAGAAAACTGATATTTAATTTCACACTCAACTAATCCTTTAGCAATTTTCTTCCAGGCAGAATATAAAAGGTTATTATTAATTTCTTAATAAAATAAAAAATAAGTTACAGTAGATATGTCTTTAACCTTGGACCAGTTTGAGTCAATTTTTTTCCCTCACATAAGACACCAAAGATCAGCACAAATGGCAAGTGATAAATTGGCCTCTGGGAATTACTCAAGATCCCTCCTCCTCCCTTTTTTCACATCAACTGCCTCTGGAAATGCCTCTCCTGAACTACTTCTGGTTTTAGCATCAGTCAGTCAATTTGATTCCTCCCATCCATTAACTATCAGTGGCAAAAACTACCAAGATTTGATGTTAAATTTTTACTCCCTACTACACTGAAGTAATTTCACAAAGACTATACCTAGTTAAGATTCATGATAAATGCTAAATTGTCAGAATTCATATCTTAAAGGCTCTTTGCATTTTCCTGTTTGCTGAAGAGAAAAAAAAAATGTATCACCTTCCTTTGCAAGATATAGCACCAGGAAATCCTTTGGACATATGATCCACGCCATTCATACCTTAGAAGTAATTCTCTCTCTCCATATATCAATTTATCTCTTATCATTTCTCAGACTCTTACCATATTATGGACCCCAGCTTCAACAGCTGTGGGCATTCTGTTTGAAAAGAAAATAATATGCTGTTCATATAAGACGCCTCTGGTCTTATTAGCAGATGTTGAAGCATGAAGGTACCTAATGGAGAAATGTAGGTAAAAAAGGTAATTACCTCTGAATGGCAATGGTGGGGGTGGTAGCAGTAGCAGCAACAGCCATAGAAGCTATGTCAGCTTTTCTTGAGAAACTCTAGGCAAGTATACTTGGCTTCTTTTTCATCACTACTTTTTTTCTCCAGGAACTTAGAATTAGATGTGTATGAATAACTCATCGCTAGCTTTAAAATCTGTTAGGAACGCAGAAATACAAGGTATCTTCTGGGTTTTGAGACCATTGTCTTCCTACCACAGGAATAACATATGAGCACATATCAGAAACACCTCAAGATGACAGTTTCTCATCAACAGATTAAGTTCCACCTGAAAATCAATTGGAGTTTTTTGTCTCCAATGGTTCTACTGAAAAAAGCTCTCAAAAATCTGTTTGATCAGTTGTTTGGAAACCACCTTCCAAATGCCAGTCTACAGTTTTCATGGCTAATTTCTACCTATATGTTTTCGGTTTTTTTTTTTTTGGTAGCTCTGTTATGTAGCATAAATAGTTATTTTTCCACCCTGTTATTTATTCACAACTTGACAAAATGTGCAGCACTGGAGGCAGATGCTAAGAAAATGGCACAACTCTGTCCGGGGTTACTACCCACTTAGATAGGGTAAATACTTTTGGAAATGACTGACTGGGCACTGTGGTTCATCACTCAAGCCGATCATGAAAAAGCAGTAGGGAGACATCCTCATTCCAGGTGGGTCATGCCATGAACTCTTTTATTTCATGGACATGTTGTTCTTTCCTCTGGTCCCTGCTGCACAAAACTGCAGGCAATATGGAGCCTCAATATACCAACTCAGTTCTTACTGAAGCTATTTAACATGGACTCTCCAAGTACATAAGCAGGCAAGTATAAAATGCATAGATATCACTTTTTGAAAGCTGTCATTTTGCATTAAGGTAGAAGCAATACTGCAGAACTGCTATTTAAAAAAAATTAATCTACAGTCCTTTTTTAAACACCTAATTTCCCTACTAGCCTGTGTGTAATGCTACTTCAAACAGCTACACACGGTCTCATTTAGTGAATACATGAGGAAGAGGTCTGCATTGTGTTTGCTAAAAGCACTAGGATTTCAATTCCATCTGCCGCTGGGTGTGTATGATTTGTATATTAATTATGCCTGTTTGTAGCTGTAAATTTGCTCCAGATTAGTAGCTGATTGGCTCCACGCATGGATTCATTACACTGCATGGCTTCCTTGCACTGTTACAGTTCTCAAATGATTCCATACTTATGCTTTTTAAACTGCTTTTAATACCTCTCTTATTCAGCATGAGTTTTCAACCCTGTCTTATCCAGATGATTTTTTTCCCCTTAAGAGAAAACATGTTCCATTGATTCTTCTCTTAGTGGACCTTTTTTCATGGTAACATCAGCTTTGTCCATGGTGCTACTCTAAAACACAAGAGGAAACTGCTTCTTCTCCCAGTCTCGAAGGGAAATCCAGCACATTCACGTATTTAGCATTTGCTATGTGGAATGACTTAAACTGATGGGTTTAGGAATTATAGGAGCACTCAGCAGGACATATATATGTGCACACTAGTCTGCAGATTTTAAATGCTTGTCACGTTGAAACAAAACTCTCCCACATGTGGAACATTTTTGCTCTTGATCACTGAGTTTTCTTCCTGGTTTTCAAAATGCCCAAAAGTTCTGAACAGTCATCTTTGTAGTTAAGACCTGCGAGATACGGTTGAAAATGTAACACATCTGAAATGAGCTGCATAAAACAATGCCTTTGTGTCTGTGTGTGTGAATGTTTGTGTACACCTAGAAAATAAGTGTCGAAGAGGTCAAGCTGATTTCCCTCATATTTTAGGAAAAGAATCACTCTGAGCTGAAAAACTGTGTGCCAAGTTTCTGCCTGAAGCAAATTTTTACGATCAAATTAAAAACCTTTGAGACTAAGAGTTTATAATGGAAATACTAACACAGCCTTAACCACGGCAGCACTAGCAGGCACTGCAATAATATTAGGAAAACCCTCCCTGCCCACAATCTAAACCAAATAAAAAAAGATGCCATTTCTAACATATACCCCAGGCTAGCAAATAACAATGATTTAATGTACTTGCCCTGTGGTAATATACTAGCACTGCAAATCTCTGAGCCAATTTTTCTTTTCTTTTCTTTCTGTTTTTTTTTTTTTTTCTCTTTAAACATATATGCCCCATAGGGAAAGGATTGCAATTTAGCTCTTATTTGTGGATATATCGCTTTCATTTCGACAATTCTTGAAAGCTTTCCTGCTGTCACACACTACTGTATGTGAGCACCCAACTGAATAAAGACCCACCAGGCTTTTTCAGGAGTTTATTCACAGGTTTGGCTTTCTTATTGTAGTATGCACCACATTTAGATTAGATGAGGGCTACTGTAAAGCAATAACATTGTCAATGACTGGAATTTCACTTTCCCCTCTAACAGTCTGAAGCAAATTAATGTATTGGTTGTTCATTAACAAGTAAACAGTTTCTGCTACAATGTCAAGGAAAAAGAATGTGTTCATTAATATGAACAATCTTCATCTACAAAGATGATTTACACAATGCATGTCATGAGATAGCTTTCCCCTAACTAGTACACTACCAAACTGAAAGGTTGATTCTTAGGACTTTCTTGAAATTACAATATTGTTTGTTTACCAATAAGAAAGACAGTCTCAGTCACCTATGCCACCATTGTAAGCTCTATAGTAAGTACTTAAAAAAAGAGAGATTTCTGGAATCACTTGTGGAATTAATAAAATTGATAACTACAGACTTACACTGCATCAATGATACATATTATTCCTGTGATATGTTAAGCTAAAAATAAGATTAATTTGGTTATAGAAATTCCTTAAACAACAACACTTAATTTATTTCAAACTTGAAATTTTTCAATAAATTTCTGAAAAAAATCAGCAAACACTGGCTAAAAAAGCAAAGCAGTTTGGATACACCAATGTAATCAGCATGCCTAGTGCTTTTCTGTTAACCCTCTGAGTAGAACCATAGTATTCTGGATTTTTTGTACATAAATGCTATGAAAATTGTAACTTACACAAATAGTCATTTATATGTCATGACTTAATAAATCACGTTCTAAATATATTTGGGCTAGGCACCTCATCTAGTGAGTGATTCCTCTGCCCTAGAATTTTAATTGTCTACTAGAGAAGCCAGTCTCTAGCAACTATAAGGGAAGGTTAGATGATTATCGTAGGTCAGATGCTTAACTCCTAGACAAGTATATCTAGATGAGATAACGTCCAGCTCTGTACCATTTAACTAATCTTGTGCTACCACCTAGCAGTACTACATTTTCATATCAAAATTTGCTTACTACAGGTAATCTCACTAGAACATATTGCACTTAGGTTGGAGCCCACTTTATCCCCACCTGCATTTAGTTGAGAGGAATCAAGCTGGAACTGACTCTGTTCTACTCTCCTGGTAATACCAATATCAGATGGTCAGGCATCTGCAGAGGCCAAGTATTAGATGACCTGAATCACTCTTCAGAAGGGCTCCTCTCCATCTCCTTGGTGATAGACGGTGCCTACCATGACTGTCGTCCATCTCAGATAATTACACAGGCTTGGCTGAAGGAAGTTGGCCTTGTGTACTAAATAAGCACTAATAAAAAAAAAAGTTGTCACTTTTAGCATCAATACGATGCAATGACTCAAAAGGGAAAAAAAGAAAGAAATCGGGAGGACTGGTACGTACTATGGCAAAACGACCACAGGGTGCTACGTGCTCTCCCAGATTATCACATTAGAAATAGTCTAGTGTCTTAGATTTCTTTTTTTCACTGGTGTTTCAAGTACTTTTAGGCCCATATATTCTGTCTTCACTTACCCCCAGGAATTCAGAGGTTAGATAGGAAAAAGGGCAGCTGTTGCCAAACAAGTCCTAACCACTATTATTTTCCATGAAACCGTACAGATATATATATGGTTATATTTCTATATATACACGGAGATAGGGATATATTTAAAACCACCATTGCAAACACTTTTAAAACAGTTTGAATATTCAGATAACTTCCCTTTGAGCCTAAAAGGAGGCTATCAGCAATTTGAAACCAAATCCCTCACAGATCTAAAAATAACTTCAAAAATATTTTAATAGTCATGTTCATAAAACATGAACCAAAGATCAGAAACATGCAAGACAGTGGGGGTGAGTAGGGTTTTCAGGATCTAGCATTATTTTTACACACATTTTAAGTGGTACAAGATGGTGTAAGGTGAAGTTGTCAAGCATCTTATTTTAATGATAAACCTGTATTCCAAAGCAAAGTAAAGGTGATAGGAAAATCCCAGATAGGTTTTTGAATAATATTTCTCATGTATAAGGTAAAGTATGTTTTTATAATTATTTTTTTTCTCCTGACTTCCCTTTCTAAGAAGAATGAACATTGGCCTTTGCTTTAAGACTGTCAAATTTTGCAAATAGTCAAGGAGCATGTGGTATTAATGGACACTTTTTTATTACCAAATGTACATCTTGCATTTACATGGCTGAACTGTATCTCTTCTTAATGGAAGGCTGTGATATAATATGGGAAGGGTGATACTGGAAAAACATGTGCCAGATTCTGATCTACTGTAAATTGATGCTGTTCAGTGGCAAGGGAGGCTTTAGCCTTGACTGAGTGATGTTATGGAAAATCAATGCCTGTCCTATCCAAATGTTACTAAACTACAACTATTAACATCACAATGGTAGTGGCTGTGTCCTGTCTACCAAAGGTCTTCTCTGTACAATGGTCTAGGGTTGGATAGGCACAGTTAAGGATCTGCCATAGACACACTCCTTTCTCAAAACCTAAAACCCAACAGCTTCTTTATCCCTTTACATCTTGCCTTGTGGAAGTCTCCACCAAGACACATATTTGCTTCATGTGGGTTAAGATATTGTTATTCAGGTTTCGGACAGAGTAACCGAGGCCGTGCACAGGCTTTCTACCCATGGATGTACATTCAGATATCAGTCTCCTGATGATTCAGGGTGAGATTCATTCCACTAAATTCATAATCTGAAGTTTGCTTCATAATTTGACTTTAAGCTTCCACTTCTACAATCAACGAAGAGGGCAACAGGTGAACCAAAGCATGAGTCCTGCCTAAAATATGTGTCTAAGGTGAGAGAAACCTGTAAATGTTAATTTCTCTGTATTACCAAGGAATTCTGCAGATTTAGTTTCAACTACATGTCTCAGTTCTAGATTATTAACATGGGGTGAATTTGAAAGCATTCTATATAAAATACTTGTACCACTTATAAAAAATACTTCTACCACTGTATGAAATACTTGTACCACTTGTTTGAAGACTTAGAAGATGTAATTCCTGTATATAAAATCTTCAGAGCTTTTAATATCCAAAATTTCATGACTGAAGCAACAAAAGATGTGTTTTAAAGGATGAAAAAACAACATAACTTAAATATTTCTTGAAATATAATTTCAAGATACTTCCAACTAGAAATGCAAACCAGTATTACACTACCTCCAAAAAGCTGCAGGTACACATTTGCTGCCACAACTGCTCATAAGGGCAGTTTCATGAGCAAAACCAACACAGAATGGAAATGGCAGTGTGACAGACTTGCCTTCTTCCTCTAAAATTTCTTTATACTTCCCAGTAAGATTAGAAAATTCTGCATATCTTTTGGGGCAGCATATTGATATTTCTACCTATATGATATGAAAGAAAAGGCAAGGAAGAAAGAGAGAAAAAGGGCAAGGAGAGAGAGAGAAAAACATTTATGTGACCTTTTAAAACACAGTGAGGAGAAAATAGCTTGTAAGAAGAAAACTTAAATTTTATATGAGTAGTAAAAGAAATAATGAATTTCACATTGTTTTTTTATTTTGGAATAGGATTTTTCAAGTTGCCTTTTTCATTCAAGTGAAATTCCGAGTGAATTTATAATATTTTTTCTTTCAAATTATCGCATCTGAAGCAAATCTCTACAAAGTGTAACATTTCTGTGGAAGCCAACTTCAGGAAAACGGTTAAATAAAATGCTATAATGCTGTGTTGAGGTTTTAAGAAACCAGAAATATGTATACTCTGTAAACACCCATTTTATTAAATATTACAAATAGAGCTGGTAAACCATTTTTAGTTTCTCCACTCTAAGACAAAGCTTACCCTACTTCAGGCTTTACATATATATTAAATTACTTGTATTTTCCCCGATTTAGAAGTACTCTAGCTATTTTAAGGGTAATTCTCATAAATGTTAATCTTTAAAGGTGACATTCGCAGAATAACCAGGTCATGCTGATAGATTGCCTGTACATTTCTGAATGCGAGGCAAAGGAACCAGAAACTTCTCAACTAGATCATTACATACCATTACATGACAGAATGTGTCCTCGAGCCATTTCCCAAGACTCTGCATTGTCATTAGCAGCAAACGATATGGCAGCAACCTTTTGTGGCCATCATCATGCCATCTTCTGTAAACTATGAGGCTGCCCTAAACTGAATTTCCCATTTAGCCTGTATAATGTCCTCCAACAACAGTCACTCTCCGTGGAAGCATGATGCAGGTTTAGAACGAGCTGCTTTAAAACGGACGCTGTTTGTTTAATTTTATTTTAATTTTTAAAGCCTATATTTGTTACCCCTAAGCAACTGTGTGTTTGACATTGTTTTGGCCAGAAACAGGCAAGGAACTTTAGGGTCCTATAAAAGATATGTGCGTATAAAAGCAAAAAAGCCAGAATAAAGCCCTAATATGGGTTGTCAAGATTTAAGTTGAACATTTACTCAGAGGGTTAACATGTGCTAAAATTACATACTGCAGTTCCTAGCTTCACTGATGAAAACATTCACTGCTTCTATCTTTAAATAAAAAAGCAAAATAGCCTTAACCCTTTGAGGATCATATTAGCAGCAAGTTACAATCTAAACAGAGAACAAGTATATTAATCAATTAGGAAATTATTTTTACAAAGATTCTGTGAGCACCCTTTTGTGTTCCACCATCCCAGCATTTACAGCTGGATAGAGCAGTTGTAATCACTTCACAGAGGTCTGAAGGATTTTCAGGGTCTCAAAGGGTTAAAGCCAAGACTTTTGAGTAAAAGTGTTTTATTAAAAGGGTGAGTTAGGTGAGCGAACAGTCTCGGATGAACTTGGTGAATAGTCTTCCGATTCGGAGTTGAGTTCAGGTGGAGCTTGCTGAGCCTTATAACGTCCCCTCACATCCTGGTTGCGTCTTCGTCGGAAAACCTGCCTCTCCTTATCAAGAGCGGTGGTCTGGCAGGGGCATAAAATAAGAATAAATGAAATTAGGCTGTGTGTGAAACGCAAAGCTAACGAAAACCATGAGGTCTTACGTGGCCTGCAAATACTGGGGATAATAAATGTTCAGACCAAACTAAACCTGTTTTGTCTCAGTAGGGTCTGAAAGGCTGATCCCACAACACAGCTAAATGCTTTGAAAAGTCCATTTCCCAAACCTTAAGAGGCAGCGTGACATCACCAAGCAGATACAGTACTATATACATGGATGCCATATGTTCCACTTTTGCATGCTATTAATTTCATTCTTTAACAGATTCAAATTTCAAGCCAAATACAAACTGACCTTCCCCCCATCCTTCTCAAAGTATAAATCTCTTTCTACAGGCAAGGTAGAGATGTATGCTTGTCTTTAATTTGACCTAATGAAGGCTGGTACACACTCATCCATGCTCAAGTCAGTGCAATTGGCTAACAAAGATGGATTGTGATGAAGTTGTCAGACAGGAGAGAAAAACAAACACCGAAGGGAGTTAGCCCAGCTCTTTGACACCTCCTCATGCCGCTCAATGGATGTTCTTAGGGAGAATGCTGAAGAGATCTGATGGGAAGACCCATTTAGCCTGACCACCTTATCTCATCCCATTAATCAAAGTCTATTGAATTAAGTACTCATATTATCTATCTATCTTATAATTATCTATCTATCTAGAATATCTAGAAATGGGAAAGAAGAATGTTTACTGATGGCCTTTGTTTTTTGATCAGTTTCTGCCACTATTGAGAGTGTAAGCCTTAAGAGATGGCTGTGCCTTCTAGCCACATCCTTTCTTCTGCTTTTCTGGTACAATTACAAGGTGAAACTGCAACCTACGTAAGGGCAACCGAAATCTGACTAAACATTTCAACCACAGGACGAGCTATTGCTGTTTTCTTTATTATGGTGTATTAGATGGTAGTTCCTGAAACTGCTCTAAAATTACAGTACAAGATGGCCTTGATTCAGCAAGAGCACTTTGACATATAGTTAACTGCCTTCTGAAGCAGGGCTGCCTCCTTAAAACACGGCCTTGTGGGTTTTTTTTAGGGGGGAAAAAGCAAATTGGGAAGAGGCAGGTGGCTAGTAAGATGATATACAAAATGCAAACAAATATCTGATCTCAGCACTGGAGGCAAAGATAACTTTGAGAGTTGAACATGTTTAACTGCTAAGGCTTATAAAATTTGTCCCTAGTATGAAAATCTCCATTTAAAAGAATGAAGCCCAAAGGTTATTCTGCTTCAAAGGATTTAGTGTTTTCTCTTGAGATATACATGACTGATTTCTCTAGAAAAGTTACCAGCTACATTGTGAGCCTCATAGGAGAGCAGAGGTGTATTTACAGCCAACGTATTTTTTGAGAACAAAATGAAAACTGAATCTGGTGCCGAATAGCAGTATAGCAATCCCTGCTTAAAATAATGCAATCAGCATTCAATAATGATGTAACAGAGACAGAGAGATGGACAAAAGTACAGAGCTACTATAGCAAATGGATTTACTTAGGCTAAATCGCTGAACTATTCTTTATCTGTGTAGAATCTACATAGCACTACTTTAAAGGGGTAAAACCTTTAACTTGGCTAAGTTCATCTCTGTGTTTTAAATAGCAACTGCCTCAAAATCCAAGACTTCTCTGCTGAGAACTTCTTGTTTACTGTTACTCTTTCGGTTAGGAGCTCTAATTAGTATTTTCAATGACTTCTATATTTCTCAGCCTTGAAACAGTTCAGGTTTTCATTATTTTTTAATGTGAAACAGAGTAATACCTAGATCTTTTACACAGAGTGAATATACTGCCTACAGAATGTAATTCTGTGTGAAAATTGAAAAGAATGGCATATATTACTATTCTATAAGATACAGATTTCCATTTAAAAGGGTTTTTTTATGCTTACAGGAAATAAGCATTTATATAAAGTTTAAACCACATCATATCACCCTGTGGTAATGGATACTCTCCTCTGAGAAAGTTAAACATTTCTGGTTGAATAAATAAAAATACTTGTATTAAATTAATAATTTATTTTTAAAACCTGCTACATGAGAACCTAAATGTCTATGTAAAACTGGAGGTATTTAAAAGTAGATAAGTTTCACAGAAAAGAATACTCTTGAGTAACAGATTAGCTTTGGGATTTAGCCTAGGATATCGGGTTTTTTTAAAGGAAAAAATTCTAAAATTGCAGAACTAGTTAATTAAATATCAGGTCATCTTTTTAAAGATATCTTTAAAAAACAAACCCCAAGATAGTTTTCTACTAGTGTGGGGAAGCTTTGGGGGCTCTTGTTTAAACGTATTTTTTAAACATACACAAAGGCACTGTCTGCCTCAATAATAAAAATGTTAAGCAAAAAAAACCCATGATCTCACCTAATCCAACACCTGATGCTGTAGTTTGTAAGACTAAATATTTCTGGCTTCCTAGCCCTTCCGAAACTTCCCGACTTATTTTGAGACTGTGTTTTTCTATGCATTTTTATCCAAAGTATCATCTAGACTTGATTTAATCAGTCTCTATGAAGACATACTTGTAGGCTCAGGGGCATTATTGTGGTTACTCTCCTGGGCTGAGAGACATTTAGAGCCTTTCTCACCCAAAATGCTTATCAAATAAAATGTATAAAGTCACAGAGATTCAAAGAAGGAAGTATTTATCTAGTAAAAGCAAAAAATATGTGGGTCATATCTAGTGTTCTGTGTTGAACCCGTCAGAACCACAAAATAGGTCACTTCTGGCCACAGACAGAGCATTCACAAGCCCTACAGACCTTAAAAGATTGGACTTATTCTGCCCAATGTTATGATGCTGTTTTGCGCTTCCTGTGTCTAACACGCTGTCGGACAGTATTGCCACCCTGCATTCTGTACAAATGCTGGTTTTCATTTAATGAGACCATGGCTATTTTTTAACCTCTAAAGAATTTCAAAATACAACAGATTAATGCTGTGGAACGCAGACACATTTGAGCATGTTGGACTGCATGTGTTTTGTAAGTGCAGTTTTTACCTACTGTATGCTCTTGTGTACATGGGCATATTCCAAAAGTCAGCTGCTTCGTTATTGTTACTGTTTTTGTAAGAAATGCCTCTTATACACCTTGTCTTGGTTTAACAGACATATTATTTCATATACTATTCTACTGAGTGGTTCGCTGATGCATGAACCAGTCCATTATGGATTTCCAGGGCATTTCTACTTTAAGCTACTCTTTCAATAAATAATAAGAGGATCTGAAGTGCACTTATGCTTCACAGGGCTGCATATCCCAGATTTTCATTATCACGTTTTGACATTTTTTTTTCCCAGCTCGAGGTGAGAGAGTGAGAACTTTGAGCACTCTATGATAGTAATGGCAACCAAAACGTAAGGATAGCTTTCTTATTTAAGATATGCGTCTCTGTCCTCCTACAATCCATATGAGGAAATGTAGAGCTTCTTAGCCAGAGCAAATAAATGCATTGCCTCTAATAGTTTGATGCTGATGGGTCTGAAGCACTTGATTAAGTACGAATGTATTTTGAATCAACATTTAGTAATTCTGCCACTGGTAGCAAATGGTTAACAAGCCATTTTTGGAAATGCATTCAATTAGAACTGAGTGTTATTTTAAAATCATTGTTTCCGTCACATACATACTAAGATGCAGGTAGCATGTTTCCAGGATTTTGCCACAGGGAGAGTCTTCATCTCAAATTCTACCTCTTCATGTTGTGAGACTCCTGAGCCTTGCAAATTCTTTTTTGTTGTTGTTGTTTTCTTTTTTGTATCTTGGAAAACATTGAGCTCTGTGTTTATGAACAGACATTCAAAAACTACAACTGCTTTGATATATATGTTGGATTTGCAGTGGGAAGTGCCTTATTTTAGCTGTGGGGTGATATTTTCTGTCAGGTCAGTAATTATTGGATTGAAGTAACTGTATTTTATGAACGCTAGCAGTGACTGTTTTTCTTTTCACTTGTCTTAATTTACTGCTGGCCACCAAATATAGACATATATTCATTTCATTAATAAAAGAACATTATTGTGCATTTTGCCTCTTAGCCCATCCATTATTCATACCAGCCAGGAGACTGAACTGGGGATGCAGCTGTTCATGCATTAATCTAAGAAACCCTTCCCTTCCCTCTCTCTCATTCTGCAGGAGCAGGTTTGCAATTTGCCATTTTCCTGATGCTTTGTTTAGTGTGTGAAGTTACACGGACATATGTGTTGAAACACTGGCATTTTTATTCTGTGCATTCTTTTATATACATGTATGTGTATGCAGATATTCAAATGTTCACACCTGGGTAATTTTATCTTATTTCCTCGAGCTTCTGGCTAGTGACCTCAACGTGTTGAGGTATGTAACAGCAGGTTTCCTTACTGCAGAAACGACCATTAAACAATGCTCGTGGCATGAGCCAGGCAGCTCTTCAGTCTGACCTGGTTTTATTTTTTCCATGGGTTTTTCAGGTTATATGCATATAAATATATATAAATATATATATATATATATATATATGTGTGTGTGTGATATTGACTCATGATTCAAGGCAGTTTTTGGAGAGTACTTCAAACTTAGCAATGCACCTCAGTCCAGGAGTGAAAGACACATGTTATTTTTAGCCCCTCAGGCACAAGCTATAACTAAGTCAAGTTACACGGTGATTTGGAGACGGGCAAATGACCACATCGAGGGGACAAATTAATCGAGTGGATTTGAACCCAGACCTCCAAATGCAAAAGGCCAGCGCTTTAGCACACCATGTAACTTCTGGCATGAAATTCAGCTAAAATGAAAGTAAAAAAGAAAGAAAACCAAATCGGTCCAATGTATGCTTTTACTGCACTGGTGAGTGAATACAAAGACGAGTATTCTACATGTATAACTGTTGAATTCATATCGCTATATTTAAGTTTGTGTTTACCCTTTGACATCCACCCTTTTTAGAGACACGATTCCTCAGCTGCTTTCAATTACACGTGGAAGAGACTCAGTGCCAAGTTGTTTTGCATGGGTGAATTTTATTTAGTTTGTAAATCAGTTGTGGTTTTCTTAGTCAAAGAGCACGAGAAGAGATTTGAAATGAGTTTGATGTTTGCCTGTTTTGACCAATATTCAGTTTACAGAGGGTTTTACGGTATTAAAAAGGCACTTTACAGATAACAAGCCTGATTTCCAGCTTCTTGGTCCCACTGTCAAGGCGTCTGGCTGTAACTTTTGACTTGAAAGTGTATTGCATCCACTTGGGACAGGTGTAAGTAACTCAACAGATGCAAAGTAATGCGAATTAGGAACCAAACACGGAGGATGGAACTATGGGTTTTTAAATGAGCTATTCAGATACTTTTTTAACTGTGACAATGAGAACTGGATTTTTAAGATCCAGTATTTTATAAATTCAGTATCGACTGGACTGATGACTTCGTTAAGCATCCAATGTAACTCATCACTTTGCTATTGTCACTGTATGGATAAGATCATTAATGACTTTTCCATACATTTCCTGCATTTTATTTTGCACCTTTAGCTTTTATATAGTGTCTGTGGATATACCGAAAATAGAATATGTTAACATTTTATACTAAAGAATATGCTAACATTTTATACTAATCTTATACATAATATTACCTACACTAATATTTTCTACTAATGTTCTACATTAGATACAACCAATATGGTGCTCCCTTAGTATCCTGAATCAGCCCAGAAAACGAAGAAAATTTAGGCCATTTTGTCAGTAGCAGATTAAAATAATGTTAAGATTCTGAAACAAACCAGAACCAGTGAGGAAGTTCAGTGAGGAAGAAGCCTTGGGGCAGCACAGACTGTGGAGGTTTAACTGGGACCTCCAGGTCTCATCTGGTAGCAATGCTGCTTCTAAAGCATCTATCAGTCTAGGGCACAGGTGATTTTACTGGCTTGCCCTCTGTGTATTTTCTGTTCCTCTAACTCAAGTAACACTGGAAGATTTTCCAGACGTTATCTCTTATACCTGCTACAACAGCTGTTATTGTACACAAGGTTTATTGTTTTTTTAGTATACCCAAAAAGTCGTGTCACTTTTGGACATACCCTACAGAAAGGGAATAAATCAGGGTGCACAATGAGCACTTAGAAAATTAGGACTTTGAGGCACTTTGAACAGTAAAGCCTTTAGGCAAAGAAAAGGTTTTGTGGTTGATTGAAGGAGGAAACAGTGCCATTTAAAGATATTTTAGAAGACTGCTAGAAACTAGGGATGAAAACGATCAAAGAGTTGAAGAAGAATTGAACAGTTTAACACTAACAAAGGGTGCATTACATTTTCCTTGGGAGCTGCTTTCATGTTTCACTGTACTTGTGAATTCAGGTTCATTTTCACGGGTCTGTGATAAATTAACTTTTATAGATGAGAACTGATGAACCTTTTCACGTGCTTTGCATTTGCACTACTAAAAAATAAATGCTTGCAATATCGAAATGGTTTTATTTAGATTAAAATGTTGGTCACTACAGCAGTTGCATGTTTCTTGGAGATGAAAGAGGACCGGGCAGTGCTTGTTTGGAGGTACACCCTGTCACAGCCTTTCCTAATTAAGCACCCAGCCTAGGAGCCCTGCTCTCCCCATTTGCCTTTCCACACTAGGTGCCCTGATTAGAAAACACTAATTAGAAACATTGTTGTTACTGCCCCCAGCTGGAAAACAGAGCAGTTTATGTATGAATAAGAGAGATTATCGCCCATCTGCTCCAGCCCATTATTCAGGGATGTGTCATTTTGTATGCTGATGGCAGCCATTACTAGTGCTTTAGTCAAATGGCCTTTTTTTTTTCTTAATTTTTTTTATAGCGTTTATTTATTTACCAAGTTGCAGAATTAGTCTTGGCCCCCTACCTCCTCAAAATGCATATGGTTTGTTTCAAAACCTGGGCTATGCAGTTAAACTGAGTCAAGGCCAATCTGAGACTGAGAGGAGATGCTCACTTTTAGGCTGGCTCCTGTTTCTGGTGGTCTGCTCCCCCTGAAGCTGAGGTTTTCAGAGATGCAAACATTGTGTATAGCAAACGGAAAGACTGATTTTTTAACTTTTTTTTTTTCTTTGGTATAAAAGAAAACTATTAAAGCAGAGATGAACTGTAAACTGATCACAGCTAGCAATTAAACTCCAGGAACATAAAGAAAGCTCACGTGAGCAGTCCCCCACTTTATGTAGGAGGCAATAAATTTGCAACTATTTGACAAAGCCCTGCTTGATACAAAATGCCATCTTTCCTTCATAAGCTGAAAAGGAAAAATTCTTCTAGTACTATCAAACCCACACTTGGCTAAAGCTGGACACTCAGGTTCCATTCTCCTCTTCTTCAAAACCTAAAAAGCACAGATACTGTGGTGTTATCTCTCAGCTGTGCTATGGGGCTGGACCCTGCAAATCCTGATGCCAAACGACAAGACAGACCAAGGAGGTTGCAGTAGGCTTACAGCCACCAAGGTGATAGGCTGGAATTACAGATACTGCTGCCCACTCCAGCACTTGGACTGAAGGTGTTTCTCAATTCTTCCTAGCCAGCATTTAGCTGACAGATGGGAACAACTTTTCTGCTTTTTGCCTGAAAAGTAGGATTGTTTTTGTTTTTTCTTTCCCCAGAACATCCATATCAGAATCTACTTAACCCTCAGCGTGAGTTCAGGGAACTGCTAGGTGTTACGGAAACCGTGCTGCAGCCCGATCCATGCACTCAGTGGAACTGGAAACACGTGCAGTGGCCATCTCTGCCGTTTTGCTAATGCAGTTAATTTGCTGGGTTTTTCCAAATACCTCACAGACAAGTTTTTAAAGGTCTCCATCAACACAGGTTTTGCAAGAAACACAGAAAAATTTCTCCAGCTATCAAAATGCACGCCTTGTGAGTAATAAGAAGGAAAAAGAGCCAGCAAATAACCACTTGATATAAATTCCAGTGCTCTGCATTGATTGAGGAGGTGAGTGGGCCTCTCATGGACTATCTGGACCTGGATCCCTTCTTGCCCCGGCTCCAGAATAAACCCCTCCCCACCCAGAGCCCCATTTTATCATACAGGTCAAGCCAGCTAACGACAACCCTGGCACAGTTACACAATGAAGAAAAAAATATTCAAAAGACTCATGCAATATTTTTAAAAAATCAAATCAAAATAAATAGGTATCAGAAGGATTTTAAAAAGAAAAGGAGAAGGAATGCATTGTTAGAAACACAAGCTTACCGGCACATACAATGCATTGTATTTCATTGAACTTGGGAGGGTTTCTACGGACTGTGTTATGTAAATGCATTGTTCAATCTAAGGTAAGGATTGTGTTTAGTGGGTTTAAAATGACAGTATATAGCTCCACATCTCGCATGGAAAAAGAGGAAAATATATGCTGAGAGCCTGTTGCTGCTCTGTGTGTTTCAGAACAGGAGCGCAGGGGAAGCAGATGCCTTAACAAGCAATCGGGAGGTGGGGGGAGGATGCGCACTTCAGCATATCTGGTAGATTTTCTATATACACTGTCCTTTTAACTATAGGGGAATTGGTACTGAGCATGTGCGATGAAGAGAAAGCTGGCAATGTGGGTGTGAGGGATGGGTGAAGAAAGGGAATGAGGGGGTGTGGCATCTCAATCAAGATTAAAACGAAACTGATAAAGCAGCATATGGACCGGATAACAAATCAAAAAGCATGTTTATCCACTGAAGGAACTGGTTAATGGAGACTGCCAGCACGTTGCCATGGAAACACTGACTGTTGGCGCTGCACCATCTCATACCTTATCCAATACATTCCTGGTTGTTGGTAGTAGTCCAAAGACCCTGATCTCTTGATGGTAAACCCGTGGTCCAGCTGAGCAGAGAGAAATGGGGCAACTCAGTGGATCGACATCAGGCTAAAGAATTCAGACTCCAGAGCAAGCTGTTCCTTATTTAGTGCATATTTACTGTTTTCACTTCCAGAAGGCACTTATCTAACATCCTAAAGCTACATACCAGAGACCAAAAAGAAAACAAAAAAAAAAAGTAAAGAAATAAAAGAAAAAAAGATACTAACTCTAGATTTGGTCTTGCTAAATTAGAAGCCAATTTATTCAAACTAAAATAGAATTTGTGAAATAGGTTACTTAATGCATAATGCGTTCATTTAAAAGTCTGACAAATATCTTGTTACCTCCAAAGACAGAAGTGCCCTTTTAAGTTGCACATACCAGTAATGGTAAATTATCTTTTGCAATTAAACTGAGAGGTTTAATAATTTAAATTTTAAAAAAATGCAGTGCAACCATCACAAGGAGCAGGCTAGACAGACTACACAAGGCTTATATTAGACTGCTTCATAATCATGGAATGTGTAAAGATGAAAAGAATCAGGTTTTGATACCCCATCAATCATGGTAATTCATTTCTAAAAATGCGTTAACCTTGGAGAGTAGGACTACTCAGAGCCATGAATAACGTTGTTTATCATTTCAGCTTACACCTCATGCTCAAAAAGATAACAGTACAAAACTACTTGGTTTAAAATTGCACCAATTAAATTGAAAATGGAAATGAACTTAATATTGTATCCAGGAAAGTGTGCTCATGATATTACTTGAGGAATACATATCTTTTAAGTTTAGTTTATCGTTATCAGAATCATGTGCATAGAAACAAAGAAAACGTGTTGTTTTCTCTAACCCTTCCTTGCTGCACTAACAGAGGGTGGAGACATCATTTAGCCAAGTTGAATAAAATTTTAGGGAAAAATATCTTGAGGGAGATATTCTGCCCACTTTACAATTGTTAGTTGTGATGATTTTCACATTTTTCCCTATAAAGAGAAAAGGCCATTTTGTGCTTCAATAAGAGCCTGGCATATATTTCCCATACTGATGACAGTTTCTAATTCTAAATTCAGAAAAGCGGTTCAACACATTTCCAGTTACCAATCTATTGAAGGGTAGCTAGGAGCTAACTGCAAATTTAAATCTTTCTTGATGACTTCCCTGTAAGAGTAGAATTTAATAATTTATTCCATTTTGTTAAAACAATGCCACTTTCATCTTATTTAGAATTATTTAAAGGACGTTTCCTGTTTAAAACCACGAGAACCTTGTACCTAGAGTTGATTTTCTGTTGGCTTAACTACACTGGTCTACTATTGCCATCTACTGGCTTCCTTGTATGCTGCACATAAAATACACAAAAGGGATGTTTTCTGAAAAAGCTTCACCTAAAATGGAATTGCTAAAAAAGGGACATAGAAAAAATAGGGAGACTTGCTTTCTAATGCGAGTTGAGACAATATTTTCGGAGTGAAGATCCTGCCATGAGAAACCCGACTGTGGACAATGATCCCAGGACAAGACAAACAATGAATTGGAAGCGACAACAGAAGCATGGATCTATCTTTAAGCGAAGCAAAACTCACAGACTAAACTCGGCTTCTCTTCCACGCCACCTCAAAATTCCTATTGCTGAAAACACCACTTGGAATTTGTAATGTTATTTTTAAATCGGCAGAACATGGGGCAACAACCCATCTGCTGCCTTCTCCATGCCAGACTGAAGGCAGTGGTGGCCACACACTTGTGTCCCCAGGCCAGTGTGGACTCTACAAGAGGAAGAAAGCTGCACCAACTTTACAAGCAACTTTTTCCTTCTGGTGTCCTACAGGATGTCTCTGAGTCTCCATTTGAATTTTACTTTCATTGCCAAGACAGAGTCCATCATGCAGCTTTGACACAAGAGTATCAGTAGTTTTTCCTCTGTCTTGACAATGGCAAAAATGTAAGCACAAAAGTGACAACATACAGGCAAAGCTTTAACACTTCAGACAATAACACAAATGAAGCAATGCTCGGTTCATACAAGGAATAACAGCACACCTCTGGATCACAGAAGCATTCTTAAAAAAATTATTTTGGCTTTTGGTCACTTTAGCCACTGTCATTAAAGCTCAGAGGGTACAGCCACAGCCAGTTGTTTTGTGGCCAAAGGGAATAAAAACCCAAATCAAAACAAAAAAAAACCCATCCTTTGAGAATTGAAGGAAAAAAAAAATCTATCCCCAATTTCTAAAAAGACTATTTTGTACGAGTCTGGGTTTATGTTTGTACTACAGAACCTTTTATAAACAATATCATGGAACTACAAAATACTGTTCCTATTGGAAAGCTGTATGAGAAACTTGATCCTGCAAATATTTTGGCATATGCTTCACAGTAACATAGCCATTCTGACACAGACAGAGGAGCACTAGCCCAGCCTGTCTCCTATATAGACTGGCAGTCAGAGTTTAAGAACAAGACAAGTAAAGTGCTATTTCTCCTACACACTCACTCATCAGAAAGCAGAGGTTTTTAGGGTCTTGTTAATTCTCTTACTGTTTTAAAAGCTAGCTCTCCAATTAAAATTTTGCTGGCAAAGCTATGTTGGTTTAAGGGAATTTTTACCCAACTGACACAGTTATGCTGGCAGAACTTTTAATGATGTATCAATGTATCAACAGAAAAGTCTCTTTGATTCTATAGCTAATTTTTGAGTAATTTTGATTGTTTGAGGAATCATCTTCCATTACATTAGCAAAGGAATTACTTTGCTAAGCATGCACAACTTGTTCATTATGGTAGTTTGTCCAAACTGACAAATTCTTTCAAATGTGGACAAACTTGAAGTCTGGACACTTGCATGAGAACTTGTAGGATGTCTCTGCCTGGAATGGTCAGAGACAACTTTTATTGAGAATTACCACGTCAACAAAGCAGATGTAAGTCTGAATCGAAGGAGGGTTTCCAAGGTGTTTGGACATCACTGAAGGAAGCAGTAGCCACAGCAGATATAAGTAAAATAAATGTGGCTTCAAACTTCCTCTCAGTCAAGTTGACCACAAACACATCTTTAGCAACTTAAGTTTTCATGTTACAGTTTTAATTGGTGCATATGATAAATATTGCTTGAGGTCTTTGAGGTGTGTTACTTCTTACCAATGAAGAAAAATAGGATATCATACCAGTGTGAAGATAAATTAAGAACGAAATACCACAGATTAGCTATCTCTGTGCATAAACAGTTAAAAAACTCAAAGTAATGCTAACATTTACCTTTCACACTATTAAGCTATATAAATATATGCACATATTAACATATTTCCACAAACACACACAGAGATACAGATGTGTTACATAATATATAGATGGCACCTCTATATATTATATACACAAGCACTCTCTCAAAAGTTACAGTAAACATACAAGCAGTCACAATATAACAGCATTTCTGTAGAAAATATACTCAGTGCACGTATTTAGTGCTGAACAATATGTTACAGCATCTGTACATACTTGTAACTTTATAAACGTAGAGCAGTCTTTGTTAGTAAGATTTACTTTTATGATATCTGAGATGGCACAGTTAAAGGAAGATTCCTAAACGTAAAACATTTGATGATGTTAAGAATGCTTTCAAACGCAGAAACAATGCTTAAAGTCTTTGTTGTTTCACTTTTGGCTCTGTTTTACTTATTACGTTACTAGATGATATTGAAATTGTAAGAAAATAAAGGTAATTTATTATTAAAATCAAAATTATCTAGCTTTCTGGAATGTTACCAAAACACTAAAGAAGCCTACACTCTCAAGTTTTTAGAAAACAATTCACACAAGCTAATCAAACCACTTTCTGAATTCTGTAAAAATATTCTAAACATTTCTACTTTATAGGCCAAGTTGCAGGATTAATTGTGCCAGAGTATGATGTTCACCCATAAGACGATCACTAACAGTAATCTGTTAAATTTCCAAATTCTAAAACAGAAATAAAACCCATTAAGAATATAATTAAATATACACATTTCTTTTTTTCCCCTAATATATAATGTTTTGCAGCGGAAAGATTCACTACAGTGCCTTTTTCATTACTCAAGTGTCAAACTGTTGTAAACAATTCCTTGGCAGAGCAACTGGGGCAAAGAAAAAAAACAGGAGGGTGGGGAAATTAGAAGCATAAAGGAGGTGAGGGATGGATGAGGACAGAGGCATCACTTCTTGCTTTTAAGCTTTGAAATCATTAGCATGGAGGATCTGAGCAGTAATTCTCATGGACAAGCGTGCTGGCAGTCCATTCGAAAGGAAGAACACGGTTTCAGCTAGTCTATATAGAACATACCTGCATTTCAGATGAGCAATGGGTATGTGATGTTTTAGTTGTGGGAGAGCTGTTGCAGGATTATTGCTTAAAAATGAAAATAAATAAATGCTGACTATGTTAGCTGATGACTTGGAAAATCTAGAAAAAGCATGAGGAATAACTTGTTTCCATGTTGAGGACGTTCAGGGTTGGAAAGAGTAAAGAGAAAATATGAGAGAGGCACAGCTTGAAATTTTAAGTATCAATACCAAGCAACTTTGAGAGAGTATTCATTTTGCTGCACAAACAGTTCACACCTGTGAGCCAGATTGCATGTGCTGAGCTGAGTTTATTTCATGCTGATTTAACTCACCACTGGAGGGGCTGAGCTGAGAAACATGAAAGTGGAAACAGTACAAGAAAGTGTACATGTGCAGTTACACCACCTGCAATTTATGGAAGTTGGGAATGAACACTGAGTAATCTGATATGGGAATGGTTATGTTTAATGTGTCACTTATTTTTAGTGACTATTTGGAGCGTTAACATTACCACAAGTAATAAAGAAAAGCTTACAAACACAGGCAGATGTATCAAAAACGTGAAGGATGTGCATGTTACTATTCAATGGCGTTAGTATGAATAATCTCATAATACACTGAATATATTCTGTGCACATGTATATCTAATACACATGTTCATCTTTGGGGAAAAAGTACAAATGTATGTGATGCATGCTACACTGAGGATGCTATTGAAACCTCAGTAAAGCTTGGTCAAAAGTTTGGTCAAGCTTGGTTTCAGAAGCTCCAACATATTCTAAACTGGGAAGCTGAGACTGGAACTGCAACATGACAGAAGGCAGCAAGGAGCTCTGTTAAGTCTTTACCCAATTAAGCCCTGTGCCTAAAGGGAAGCAGCTTGCATGTAGTAGTACAATAAAATGCTCCTGCTCAGCTAATTCTGAAATGTTTAGATCCATATCAGCTATGAAGGTAGCGCAGCATCACTGCTCTCTTTGATGTCTTGGAAGAAGAGAAGTTTAGGCTGCCATACAGATTTTCTGTTACAATTTTGAAGCAATTTTCATTTTAAAGTGTTGCTGTCCTTCTGCTACAACCTCTGCACAGCCTCAATCCATGTGAGGATCCTGCTGCCAAGTAAGATGTCATGAACCCATAGTTCAAATTGTTGAATCTAGATTGGAGTTAGGTCCATCAATCTGGTAAAATGTGGAAGTGTGTGTACAGTTACATCTCCCAGGGCTGTTAAACAACAATGTGACTCACAAGGAGAATCAGTGGAGAAACTGTGCAAAATGTCAGTCTGTCTATGATTATGTTAATTACATGCTGTGATAATCTAAAGATTGACCCTCTCCAGTTTCTTTTGGTGGCATATCCTAAACATACACTGTCTTGTGAGTACATATTTGAGTGTTTTGGCTGTGTATTTCAGATGCTTACTGCTATGACAGAAACTCCAGCTGCTGTGCTGTTTGGTTTAGGGCCTGTGTTGAAATGCTTCTTTATCTTCCCAGCTACTGAGAGCTGATGTTCATTCTCTGGAAGGCCATCGTCCTGCAGAGAAATAAAGCAAAATAAAACTTCAGAGAAAAAGGTAAAAGGAATTATGAAGTGATTCTGGCAGTTCCCACCAACACAGAAAAGTATACAAAAAGGTTGCAATGAAATACTTGTCTATCATTGTCCCCAATGATATATTTAACGTATTTGTAAGATGAACAGACAGCTTCTCTCTTCTTCTTTATCCAATATCTTCCACTCAAACTTTAGGTGATGTTAAGTAATAATAATTGTTAAATATTTTTTTATTCTTTCTACCACACCTTTACCCCCATTGTTCAGTTATTTTTAGGTCCATTCATATTTCAAAGCTTGATAAGACCTTTTTGTGACTCTCTTAAGACCTCAGAGCTTTTTGTGATTCTGTTTACTCATCAATTAAATTTAAAGATAGTGATCTCAAAAGTAGAAAGTGCTCAAGAGATTACAGAAACCAGAGGCATTCTTTTGGCAAGATGGAGGAAAGGATTTCCAATAGTGTCACCAATAAAAGTTTCCATTCTAAAGGTTACAAACTCAGGGATTATGGGGTTAGGTGAATGTTCCAGTCACAGCTCAGTGAGTTCCCTTGTGAGGAAACTCAGGGAAGATGGGAGCTGAGACATGCCTTGGCTGAGACCCTCAGGATGAGGGAGTGTGGAACCTCAACAACACCAGGATGTATTGCTGCATGTATCTGAAGGACAGGTTAGAAGCAGGCTCAGGGCTTGACTGTACCATAGTAAAATCATAGATGAACAAAGTCACCTCTAAAAATCAAGTATCAATAACAAGGGACTGCCCCAGTCTCAAGACACGCAAGCCTGGGATGCTGTGGGGAAAGGACAGAGATACAGACTGGGAAAGCAGAGAAGGGCTGGAGCCAGCTGTGGGTGGCCTCTTCTTTACCAACGACATGTGTTCTCAACTGGAGCTATCCCGAGGTAATAGCAGACACACAACTACATGCCCAAGCAGAGGCACACACGTGTTCTTCTGTGGCACACGTAGTGAGCTAGCGATACACAAGCTCCAGCCCTGAAGCCACACAGCAGGGCTAGGATGTGCTTCCTCCCACCTCAGACATCCCACTTTGCAGCGCAAGCCCTTCTATCTGCATCTCAGCACACAGGCATCCTCAACAACGAAGTGAAACCCCAGCAGAAAGAACAGAGTTTGCAGTTTTGTGCAGGTCAGTGGGTTGAATTCAAGTCCAAGAGAAGAAAGGAGGGTTTCTTTAGAAATGGAAAAGATCTTTATGCCTAGAAACACTGCAAAAAGCCATCACTGGGTGAGACTTCCCCAGTAGCAATAATGTGCAAATTGGCAGAATATGCAGGATATCGGGTCACTGGATATCTGCTCTGGTCATCCCAAGATGGTATTTATTACATGCTGTGTGTATCTATCAACAACTGAAAAAGTTCTTAAATTCCACTGAAGTGAAATCCTAGCAGGATACAGGCAAACAAGAGTCAAGGTCAGAATACATGAGTTGAAAGACACCTTTATACCTGGCTTTCCAGCAATTTTGAATGTAAAGAGTTACAAAGTAGCTGCAGTAAATCACGAGTTCAGTGAGCATAAGGGAATTTTAGGGAGGTTGGTTAGGGTTTGTTATTTATTTAGCTTGGGGAGTTGTGTTTAGAGATCTCTCACTCACCCTTTAACAAAATGTCTCTGCTGGTAAAATATGGTCAAGTGCACACAGCTGCAAAATACAAAATAAAACAATATAACCCAGTAGCCAATTATTGCCTAGCACTGGGGAGTCTTGGCTCCGTGGTGTACGACCCCTAAAAATAACCTGCTTTCCGTTGACCATGCCTTTTGCAGAAGAAAGTTATTCTTTAAAATGAACTCTTCTTCACTAGAGAGGGGAGGGGGAAAAAAAAGGTCATTCTCTTGGCTTTCTTGACACAAAAGCCTGCCAAACATTTGTGTCATCTTGTCAAAGGACTGAATTGCGGAGAAGACAAGTTACCAAGACTGCAGTAACGTGTCACTGGTGAAGCACCACACCCACAGTGGCAACGTGCCAGACACACACAGCTTGGGCTCCGGCTGCTAGATGAAGTATCTTGCAGCTCAACTTAAGATGCAGCAATAACATACATGGGAATCACTCAACTAAATATTCTTACCAATGTTGGTGCTACCTGCTGTTTAGTGGTCATCTTTTTCTGGTATTATTATTAGTCTGAGTGCTTTATAAGCAAGCTAATGTGTCTTAGCTGGCTCCTGGAATCACTTCAGCCAATAAGAAAACAGATAGGTAGAGAGATGACAGCTGCCTAACTACATACAAAACAAGCTGCTCCACAGTCTACAAAGGCAAGAAACCTATCATATTCACCAGAATCAGCAGGGTAAATTGTAGAACTGGAGAATGGGCTAAACATTATTGACAATAACTTCATCAGGTTGCTGAAATGGGAAGGAAGTCAATGCCCAAAGAGGTTAACTGTTCCTTTTCCCTATTTTATCCTTTTGCTATAGGAACTACTTCTTGTAACGGGTTGCAATCACAGAATTTAGTCTCAGATTTAGCAGACAGGACAAGATCTTTTAAAGATGATTATTGATATTTGGTGCACAACTCTTGGAACTTTAAGAAAATGTTGACTGCTGAAAGTAGTGATCTTCTGAGCATACCTTAGAAGTTGGGCCGTCAAAATTCTTTGACAGTATGAAAACTCTGGCGCACAATTTGAGTTTTATCCTGGACAATGTAAACTCCTTGGGATCTTAAATATATTTGTGGTTTTTTAATCAGCCTCCAAAAAATACCTTTCATGGTCTATTTGCAAGAAATCAATGTTTTGTTTTTTAAAGAGGCAGAGGTCTTGGCATTGATTCAGTAATTAATAAACACTGTTTTCATATTTGCTCTGTTCTCTATGGCAGGAGATATTTCTGCTCAAAGGAAAATGAAGCATCAAAAAGATGGAATGAAGTTCAAGATTCTCAGCCTCCTACTGCCCCGAAGCACTCGGATCCATTTCACAAGCTAGTCACAAGAGCTTTACTTTCCAGGTCTAAAAGCATCAGATGAATAGGCTATTATACAAATAACAGCAGAAAATTAGAGCAAATAGATGTGCTGGAAAAACTTTTGGACTCTGTTTCCTTTAAGGCTTACAAGGAAATTTCGCTTTGGGCAGTGTCCTAGGGCGTAACCAAAAGCAGCGCAGCTGCCAAGAAAGAAATGTCTTTTTCAATTAACTTCCCTACAAATGTTCAGCTTATTGCTATTTACTGCTTGGTTATTCATTTCTTTTTCACACAAATTTCCAAGGCCAGACATGGTTAAAGAAATATGCAAAACTTCCAGTTTCCCCAATTCTTTTTGGGCTGGTGTGTGCCACCTTCCTCCTCTAGCAACAACACACCACATTTTGTATTGATTATTTTAACAGAGAAGGCCTTACAGAATGCCATCCATCCCTTTCAGCATTTAATGCTCAATGCTGTATTAAGAAGTATTTACTACTTATACAACAAAAAGAGAGTAGGTTCATCCTGTAACTTGTGTAGTATAATTCTGGTTATCAATATCATCAATGTTTAAAATGCCAGACCTAAAGCTTCCAGTCTCTTCTATAATTCTTTAGTTTTGCAAAGAATTTGAGCAGGTAAAGGAAAGAGCTGGGGTCCCTGTAGGGGAAGTATAAACTGATGGATTTGTTGTACTGCATAGGAAAGTCCACTCCAAACAAACTAAATGGAGGGGGCAAGGAACTGCTGCTGAATTGCATTTAGAAGTCAAGATCTCCATCTGTGGCAATGGCATGTAGCCAACTTCTTTTCAGGTTCTGTTTTTTTGAATTGAAAACAGCTGGGGTATTATTGACATAGGAACTGCTTTACTGATCTGACTCTGACCATAACAGGTTTTGCAGTTTCCAAGAGGATTCCAGCTATTTTTATAGCAAAAACTGAAACCGAAATGAGGGCTGGCTCCTACTGAAACTGTCAAAGCACATTCCAGGAATCTCAGCGATTTACCAAGTAATCACATAGTAAGCAGCTATAAAGTAGAATGGTTATTTACAATCCACAAAATGGTTTTATATAGTGTAAGCAGTTACAGCACCTCTATCAAAGGTTTGATCAAAGAGAGAAAACGTTCCTTAAAACTGTTGAAGAAAACACACGCCTGGTTTCCAAGCCAGCTCTCCTATCCAGTATTTTATGTGCAAGTTTACCGCTCTATGAATAGCTTCAAAACAAGGAAAGTCCACCATTTGATGCCATGGAAAAGTATTTAAATAGGTTACCTGGGAAAATGGAGTATTAGGTGAAAAATCCATGTTCCCTTTCTTCTCAGAAAGACAGCATTTTACAAAAGTTGCTCATAATTGCCTAGGTAATTTTGACACACAGATTGCAGAGCTTTATTTAAATGGGGATGAATATATCAATTTTCTGTCCTGAGGCTGGAAAAATGAGGCACAGGGAGGTTGTATGTGACAAACTTGCAGCTGGTCAAGCTGGAGATGGCAGGAGGATGGAAGCACAGATCTGACACCAGTGTATCATTCTGTAGGCAAGCAGGCTGTCATTGCTAGGCTATCTACTGCATACTTCCCAGACCCACTTCAGTAAAGTGTCCTTTTTCATGAAAGCATTTAAGCACCTGTTTTAACTCAGCCATGTTCTTATTTCTCCTGAAGTGAACTAGGATTTTCGTGCCATCAAGTTAATTTTATGCCTGATATTAAGCGTTTCCATGTGTGATGCCTTGAACCAGGAGAGACTTTTGGAATGTGTTCAAGCACTTTACTGAACTGGTCCCAGTGCTGGCCTTTCTCCTTCCAGAAAAAATAACAGGAGGATACACAAGAGAATTCAAAAGAGGTTTTGATCTGCATTATGAACTATCATTAGTGTGCTGCTGAAGACAAAATACTGATTTGTCTCAGTTGCTAAAAGCAGCAATTGGACAGAAAAGAAGAAATTACTGAACTGTCATGGAATATTTGATTCACTTATTTATGGACAGAACTGCTACAGGTTTTGATTGCAAAGAATTAAAATCAGCGTTAAACTATAGGAAGCACAACAGAGCTAGACCAAAGGTGAATTGAAAACAGTATCTCGTTTCCAACAAGTGCATTGTAGTCACTGTTTTATGAAAGTACATAGTATATTTAATGAAAAGAAGTAGATCTTGAACTTTCCCTAGTATATCCTCCAGCTTCTGCCAAGCAAGTACTTCAGAACTTTGTGAGCCAAGAGCTGTATCCAGACCACCATATTTAATAGGCACCAATGGTCTCATCTTCCAAACATCTATCAAACTCTCTTTTGAATCCATTTATACTGGCCTTTACAGCATCCTCTGGCAATGAGCTCCATATTTTAACTTAATGCACAGAGACTCAGGAATTTGCCAGGGTGCTTCAGTAAACAGAGCTCAGGTTCGGTTTTTGGAGCTCTGGAGTTAAAAGACTAGCTACTGGCTCCCTTCCCTGGCCCTTCCCATTAGCAACCACTAGTGAGAGAAGGAAGTACATCCTTTGTCACCCGCACACCATCACCACCATGTTACTGACAAAGAGCTCCACCTCTTCTTAATACATTTTGCTAAAATGGTTTCCTAAAATACATCATAGTGTATCTATGTGTCTGGGGGGACCATTAACTGTTTCAGTGTATTTTTTGGAAAAAGAGGAATTAGTGACTACATCCTTATGTGATGTAAACAAGTGACGTTTCAGTAACCTCAACAGCAGTGTGTAGACTGACAATGCTGATGACTGACCCATCTGCTGCTTCTGATCAGTTAATTCTGTCTATTCCTCAGCAGCACTCCAGAAAACCCTACCTGTCCCCCTCCCATGCTGAATGAGAGATACCTCAGTCACCAAAAGGCATTATGAACTGTGACAGAACACTATGTCCAAGGACAGTACCTGGCATAAGGGAAAATTACCATTTCAGCTGCTTGAATGTCATCTCAAAAATGAAAAGATTTTCATCTGATATTGTTCTGGATCCTTGCATTCTTTGTACAGCACAGAAGTGCTCTGCATGATAATAGCATTTACAGTTTAAAAAAAAAATGGTTTGGGTTAAAAGGAAGCCTCCAAGACTAAAGAATATACTTAACTGATCATCACTATTCTGGAAGGCACTTCTATTTAGAAAAAGAGTAACATTTGAGATTACTGTATATTTGAGGTTTTGGAATAGTATTTTAGCGAGAAAAAGATTTTGGATATAGCAGCTGAGGAATGAAATAGTATTCCAGGAAGGACTGCACACTCAAACTTGCAACAAACAAAATGAAGCATTATTTCTTCCTCCTTCAGTTTTCTTTCCCTTCTTGTCTCAATAGTATTTCTTTTCTAAATTTTCCCTTCTGAATTTGAATCTGGATTTTCTCCAATTTTTCCTTCTTGCCATCCAAATATTTTAAGACATATTAAATAGTCTGGAATAGCTAACAAATATTAAGCAGTGTCCTTGTCTCAACATTAAGTAAAGAGAAATCTCTTTATTCACTGCCAGATTTATCCGTGTGCCACTGCACTGATTACCACTCTTATGGCAAATGTCCAGTCACATAGAGACGAGCCAGGACACATAAATAGCTATTTCATGGTAATTCAGATTAAATGGATATGGCTGCACATAAATATATGCATATTTCAATGTCAGAAGCCAAGTATGATTCTAAAGGTTTCCCTGTTTCATACTGGATCAAGTAGGCTTAACACCATGGACTATATTTCAATAGCTCTTAATCATGACTGTCAGATTTTTGAGTCCATCTGATCTTAGGAGAGCAAAATGTGTCACTACATCAGCAAGCTGATTGTTAGAGATATAAATTTGTCAAGTGTGGCTGGGATTTGTTGAAAACCTTGCCCAAAATACTTCAGAGAAAATGTAGCTGAGCATGCATGAAGTAGTGAATACTCCAAGGTACGTTATGATATACTAAACTGTAACCCAGCTTATTTCCAGCTAAATCTGCGGTATTTTTAGAATGTGCTGGCTACAAAAGGGCATAGAAAGGACTTGACAGAAAAGAGCTCAAAGGTGCCAAATTCGAAGCAGCATCTACAAGCCTGAAAATACTTACATTAACCCATGGATGCTCAAGAACTTGCAAGGCTGAGAATCGCAGATCTACGTCTACTTGAAGCATCATTGTGATAAGTTCCTGAGAAATGGAATACTAGGTCAAATGTGAAGAACATTTTTAAAGAACAAACCAATATTTCGTTCACTAAAGTGCTCTTCAACTGATTATGTAAGAGTGCTCAAGGAGAGAGTGAACTACCAACTGCAGAAATACATTCTTTTAAAAAGAAGAACAACTATGAACTCCTGAACTTCAAGATGAACTTTTAAATCAGTATCTAACAGTACCTTGAAAAGCTAGAATATTGTTCTGAGTTACAGTTCTGTAGCCACTGTTTAAGAGAAAAGCACTTAATATATTATGTAGAAAACAGATGGTCACATGAAATTAGGTTAGCTTCCCGTTAACAGAAAGCCAATTCCTCTGTAGGAAAAAAGCCAGAAAATCTAGAATTATACTTTAAGCTCTTGTATAAATGACATAAAAGATATTAAAACCCCCCAAACATTCAAACCCATTATTTTTCATCCTCGGATTACCTCTACGATTACCTAGTTCTCAATTAGCACACAAATAAACATATATTTAATTCCACCAGTGAGTGGGGTGCACAGAAAACAGGATGGCAGTATAAAAGTAAATAAAAGGATATCACTGAAGACCAAAGTTAATAATCCTTAGTGAGAAGGAGAAGTCAAACAGAAATTTAAGACTGAACTATCTGGAAGAAGGAGTTTCACTGGAGAATTCCATTGGCAAAGGTCTTGCAGAGTTCTCATTAATTATATTATGAAATAAAGTCTGCTACAACACAAAGACGTGATTTAGAGGAATTCTTCCAACTCTATGACTCTATCTCATTCACTAACCTCATTAGTTAATAGGCTAAAGTGCTAGTCTTGATCACTCTCCACATATCTGTAAAAGCAGGATGTAATTCTCCAAAGAATGGAGATTCAAAACACAGAATGCTACTCTCATTACTTGCATCCACCTCCAAATTTCTCTTTTTGTGACTATTTCAACATTGTCATGCTGAAAGAAATAGGAAGACAGTTTTGACTGGATTTGCCTTACAGTCTACTGAAGTAAATTGGCAGAAATCAAGCACTTATCTACATGATGACCATACAAGCAGTTTTATGGTTTTAGCTTTTTTTGGTTTTACATACACGTAAGTATTATCTCTCTCTATATATATATGTTTTATACACATCTAATATATAGAAATATATATACACACTGTAGTGAATGCCAGCCAGATGCCTAGAAAATCACTGAATTAAACTGTTGCCCCAGTGCAAAGGTGAGTTAAAAACTTGATCTGCTCTGCATATATAATGAACTCTGTCAGGATCTGTGTCTGAAAAGGATTGCGTATGCCTTAGCACATCTCAAGAGCTACCTCCCTTGTGTTATGTGCCAAGAGGCTATGGCCCATGAACTGGTGGTCAGAAGAAGTCTGTGTTTCTTACCACACTGACAACAATAAGGAGTTCCAGGCAACGTGAGGCCTGGTTCTTTGACAGAAAGAAACAACAGACATATCATCTAATGGGATTAGCAAAGGGAAAACAGCCTCCCTATAATACTATTATATAATATTTGAAGGCTCCAGGTTGGTACCTGTTCCCTATCCTAAGTACATATAAAGCACAGTCCCAGGGTGCTTTCAAGCCAACAAGTGTAGGTCAAGCAAAGTTATTTAAAATTTTTCTTGGTCACTATGAGCTGCTGGTGTCTGTTGCATAAGACATCGCAAAGAGATGGGGACCACTTCAGAACTACCAGGAGCCTGACAGACAACATACATGTCAAACAGAGTACTGCGGAAGGATAACATGGATTAGATACTGACACTGTGAATAATATTGGAGAAGAAAGTATCACAACTATAAAACCCACCTTTGCGGAGTCAGAGACGTTGTCCCAATATGGAGATGGAAAATCCACCTGTCCCATCAAAATCTGATCAAAAAGCACTTCTTGGTCATCTCCACTTCTGTAAAGTAAAAACCAACCACAAAACAACAACAAAACCCACAAAGAAATTATTTCCAGAGCTGGGTTCAATAGGCTTCTTGAAATTTCTTTTAATTGGTGATCCCTTTGTATGCTTTTGGAAAATGTTGTTTCCCTCTAAGCATGCAACCATGGGTGAAAAAGGTGAGATCATAAAACAAAGTGTATTTGTTACGTTCTTTCTGAGGCAACCTGCTTGGACTTAGGATTGTCAACAACTTTGTAATTGCTTTCACGGGTAGAAAAGATCTGACATATCCTTATTAAGTGGCTTACATTTTAGTTACCTTTTACCAACCACAAAATTTGTTGTATTTGGTCCATGAAAGAAGATGCTTATTTCACTGTATTTTAAACATCAGGCAAAGGAACTCAGAACCCGTAATGGAGGCTCTTGTTTTGTAATGCAATGAAGTTTAAACTAAAATAAACAAACATGAGACAGAGATTTTACAGTAAAATCACAGACATTTATGGGGTTTGTTTAAATTACTATGCAGAGCCCAGGAAAAAGCCAAATCCTACAAACAGAGAACTTTTCCAATGGGAATCTCTGCGCTTAATGCAAAAGCAACACAGGGACCATTTCATAGAACAAAGATAGTTGACTAGATCAGTCCATACCCACGGAATGGAGGAAAGCCACAGAGCAGGATGTAAGTAATCACACCCGCTGCCCAGATGTCCACCTTCAAGCCATACCTAGAAGTGTGAGACACATAGTTAGAGATATCTGACTCCTATGAATTACAGTACCAGAACAGAGGAAAAAGAGTTATAAATAATTTCTTCTATTTTCTCATCTTAACTTTCTCTGTGTTCTACCTGCCTATCCTAATTCTGCTTTCATATCTTTTTGACATTTACATCTTAAAACTACTTCAGATCAGAAAGTCGACTTGTAGAGAAGATGTGCTGTGTTCTTGAGTTAGACAGTGCTGCCTACCAACACAAAGCCTGAAAAAATGGCACTTGCTGCTCAAGTCAGCAGACATTTACTCTGTGGAACAAATCAGAAGAAGAGGGCAGTGTGTGATAATGAAATAAGATCAAGTGAACAGTAGCAGTCTCTGGGGACAGCTTGAGAATTAGCTTTATAGTATCTGCAAATGGCTAGTTAGTAACAGTGTTAAGCTGAGAAGCTTGGGGCCAACAACTGGCATAGGATATATAATATAACTCCAAAGTTGTCCCTGCTCTGAGCTAGTTTGGACAAGACAGCCTATAGAAGTCTGTTCCAACTAAATTGTTCTAAGAACCATGATTCTGCACCATATCCAAGCAACAGCAAGCATAAAAATCTTAATTGCAAGAACTCCTGTGTGGCACGCTGGTGAGAACGTGCTCTACTGTATCCACATCAATGAATAATCACTACAGGTGATTTACCCAGTTTCAGCAATGATTTCTGGAGCTACATATGTTGGGGTCCCACAAACAGTATATAAGGGTCCATCCACAATTGTTGCTAGGCCAAAGTCTCCTAACTTCAGGGACTTGCTTCCATCTTGGTGTTCATAAACCTAAATCAGGAAGAAAATTCAAAGGTTAACAGGACCATCAAGGTAACTACAACATATACTAACTTTCTGAAATGTTCCTTCTAATTTAGTGTTTTTTCTCTTCCTTACCTACAACATACTTCTCTGCATGCTTTTAAAATTCACAGATCATTTGGGCAACTTCTCTTGAATATACTCAGGGTGTTTGGGACCCATCTTGCTACCTGGCCAGCAAAGGACATACTACTTGCTAGAAAAACCCAGAAGCTAAGGTCTGACCTTCCAGCAGTGACATTCCTAGGTTAACTCCCCATTGACAGCCAATTCACAGCATAGGGGTTTTGAGTTTTTTCATGTAACTTGCACAGACATTAAAGGCCTTCACAGGAATTTCCACTTCTTGCATAATATAGACTGCACAGGCAAAGTCACAGAATCTTCTGTGAGTATTGAAGTCACAAGACACAAACCTGGCTGGACTATTTCACCCAGAAACACTGTCCTCTCCATATATGACTCATACACCAACCGGTCCATCACCATCAACAGATATAGATAGGGCTATTAATGAGTAAATACAAAAATCCTCTCCTAAAATATAGTCTTCACAGCAGCATAGGTTTTATGGGAGCAAAGGGAGATGAAGATGTGGTCAGAGGATGAAAAGATAGAAATATTAAAAAAATCAGACAATTTTAAAACCTGACTCAATGCAAAAGAACAACTCTAAACCTGCAAACACTCAAATCTTACAAAAAAAATGTTTTAGTTAAAAAAAAGACTAAGATACATCTAAAACATCAGACTGTATGTTTTTCTCTAATCCATTGAGTTCTTGCTTCCCATTTTGAAATCATTTATGATGCAATTTAAAGCTATGTACCAAAAGAGAGCCTTAAAAAATGGAAACATTCTACAGGAGCCTTTCTAAAAGTATACATGTGTCACTATTATTTTGCATCCCAAAACAAAGCTTCATACAGTCCGGCTCACCAATAGTGACATTCTGACAATAATTAGCACTGATGGTGCATAACAATAGAGGATATACTACTTTGCAATTGAAACCAAAATCATTCTTAATACTCATCTTAACCAGTTACTCCTACATCAGAAATTACCTTTATCTACATTTATTGCAGAGGGAAATCACACATTTTTTCTTGCAAAAATATAGTAACTTCTACAATGGGCCTCTGAACAGTTCACTTGAAATCTTGAAGTCTCTTGCCACTGTTTGTTACAGTTATACCATACAGCCTGCCTCCCCCCAGTTACTCTTTTGCTAATGTTAGTCACTTCTAGAGAAAAAAAAATCTCTGTCCTTAATTCCTGCTGCCAGGAGATACAGGCACAAACAGGCAATCAGCATAGGCAAAATTATTCTCCTTTCCTTATGTTATTTTTCATAATACAACTGGATCTTTAAGAGGACCAGAAACTTGATATAGATTCACATTTCTCTGCTCCTAAGAGAAAAAAAAGATAGGCTTATAGAAAAGCACTGGGAAAAAAAAAAAAAAGCAATTATGGTTTTATTAAAAACACAGACTGCTAAATACATCTGGTTCCTGAAACTAAAGAAAGTGCTCTCTGAAATGGCAGTAATAAATCTAATTTCAACAACAGTCTTAATTAAAGGCTAGAGACTAGAGCTTTAAATATTCACTTGCTGAAAAAAATGTAAAGTGTGCTCTTGGACATCAAGAGCTGAATTCAGACTAATTAGCATCTCATATTCTATTTCACATGGTTATCTCCTATAAAACCCTCTCTGAGTTGTGCTAACTTTGTGAACATTCACAAATTCCTTCCTCCAGCAGACTGCACCATCTATGACTACTATATCCTAAAATTTAATTACAGAAGAGGCTTTTTTGCCAGTATTTACCAATGCATAAGGTTTGGTACTGTGCATTTGCCAGTATTTTGCTCCATCTGTTTCCAGGAATCACTTTCCTTGGAAACTACTTCAGCTGACTTGTAAAACTGAAGAGAGTAACTTTTCCTCACCCTGTTATAACTCCATATAAAAAGGAGCCCAATGTGAAGCTGTGGTATGTTACTTGCCAGTCAAGGAATGTGAAAGATAATTTAATGCTCATGTTATTCAGAACAAACACTTTATATGTTCCACTGCATTTAAATATTGAAGGGCAATCAAAGAAATGAGGATTAGTGCAAATTACCCACTATGTAGTGCTTTCACTGTTTTAACTAAGCAATAAAACTGTGTAATTGCACAACAGTAATTGAATGCAGCCACACATAATTGTGTGCCACCATATGTATCCTATTACTATAAAGACTGTCAGTATTTTCTAAGCTGCTCTTGTGATCAGTGCAGATGGCAACAGTCAGAGAAGTTGTTCTCTAGGGTTTATTATATGGCTATAAAGACATCCCATGACTTGACATAATAAACGTGCTAAATAGCAGCAATTATGAAAAATGTTCCAATTAAAACATGAAGACACCCTCTAGAGAAAAAAGAAATGCTCAAAAATCACAGGTATTCAGCATATCCTAAACTCTTGGACAATCAGGTGGACTTTGTATGTCTTGAGGATAACAAGGAACACTTAAGCATTTCTAGCATAGGATGCTGAGACAGGTTCACCCACTAAGATTTATCAGTAGGGTCCATAGCTGATGACACTCTTCAGGTCCGAGAATGAAAGTTACTTTTAGGGAAAAGGGAACAAACAAAGGAGAAAAAGACACAGGTGAAAGGGAATTGCTAACCAGCTCTCCATTATTGCTAAGCTACTACTCTCCATCATTTTCAAACAATCATGGAGGATAGGTGAGGTGCCTAAGGACTGGAGGAAGGTCAATGTCACTTCAGTCTTCAAAAAGGGCAAGAAGGACAACCCTGGAAACTACAGATCAGTCAGCCTCACCTCCATCCCTGGAAAGATCATGGAAAAACTAACTCTGGATGCCATCTCAAAACACATTAAGGAAAAGATGGTTATCAGTGAGACTCAACATGGATTCACCAAGGGCAAGTACTAATAGACCAACCTGATAGCCTTCTATCAGAGAATAACTGGTTGGCTGGACGAGGGGAGAGCAGTGGATATCATGTACCTTGACTCCAGCAAGGCTTTTGACAGCATCTCCCATAACATCCTCATCAAAAAGCACAGGAAGTGAGCTGGCTGAATGACAGAGCCCAGTGGGTGGTGATCAAATTGGAGGTCTGTGCTTCTGCATCCAGTCTGATTCAATATCTTCATCAATGACCTGGATGAGGGGACAGAGTGTACCCTCAGCAAGTTCCCTGATGACACCAAACTCGGAGGACTGGCTGATTCACCAGAAGGCTGTGCTGCCATTCAGCGGGATCTCGACTGGCTTGGGAGTTGTCGTGGTTTAGGCCCATCAGGGAACAAAGACCACGATTAGCCTCAAGTACCGAAGAGGCTGAGAATTGCTCAAGGGCAGGGAGAGCTTAATTGCCGCTTAAGGTACAGGACAAAACGGACCAGGCCACTCGGTTTGGGGAAGAAAAAAAAACCAGAAAATAATTTAATGCAACATCAACTAAAACATACCCACAAAAACCCAAAACATAACCAAAACGAAACAACACAGAGGAATACGTCAATGAAGAGTCCAACCAGCCTTTTTAAGAACACCTTCTTGCCACCCCTCCCCTCTTCCCGGGCTCAGAGCCCTGATCCCGGGGTTTTTACCTTGCCCCTCCCTGAACGGTTCGGAGGGGCAGGCAGTGGGGATCTCAGTCAGTCTGCTCCCAATAGCTTCTGCCGTTCGTCCCTCCTCAGGACGGGCCAACTCCACACCAGTCCTCCCTGCAAGTCCGTGGGGTAGCTCACACACATGGCAGCCCTGCACGGGCTGCTCCGACGTGCACCCATTCCAAAGGCTGCAGCTCCTCTCTGCCTCTCGTGTGGGGCTGCTCTGCGGCGTGCAGGCTCTCCAACACGGCCTGGGCCATGGCCGTCTCCCCACACAGTCCCTCGCCCGTCCGGGCTCACTCACATGGAGCTGCTGGTGGCTCTCAGTCCTGCCACGGATCTCCATAAGTTTCAGGGGCACAGCTGCATTCTCGCCACGGCCTGCAGAAGGGTCTCCGGTCTACTGCTTCTCCTTCCTTCCTCCTTCTCTGGCCGAAGGGTCCGCGTGGTCGCCTCCATCTTGTATCCCTCTTACACCTCCTGACTCACATTTCAAATTCCCGTCCCCTAAATAGTGATCGCAGAGGCGCCAGATTGGCCCAGCCAGGCCGGAGGTGGGTGTGAACCCAGGAGCCGGGGGAGGGTCCGCAAACTCTTTACCGGGTCTTCACTGCAACCCGCTCCCCCTGTTACTAAGCCAAAAGCTGCTCCTTGCTAAACCAGAACAGGAGTTGAGCAGAGAGGTTCAACAAGGACAAGTGCAGAGTCCTGCATCTGGGAAGGAACAACCCCATGCACCAGTACAGGCTGGCGGTTGAATTGCTGAAGAGCAGCTCTGCAGAGAGAGACCTGGGAGTGCTGATTGGTAATAAGGTAAATATGAGCCAGCAATGTGCCCTCGTGGCCAAGAAGGCCAATGGCATCCTTGGGTGCATCAAGAAGAGTGTGGTCAGTAGGTCAAGGGAGGTTCTTCTCCCCCTCTACTGTGCCCTGGTGAGGCCTCATCTGGAGTCCTGTGTCCAGTTCTGGGCTCCCCAGCTCAAGAGGGACTTCTAGAGAGTCCAGCACAAGGCCATCAAGATGATCAGGGGACTGCAGCATCTTCCTTATGAGGAAAGGCTGCAGGAACTGGGGCTGTTCAGCCTGCGGGGGGACCTTGTTAATACTTACAAGTATTTGAAAGCTGGATGTCAAGAGGATGGGACAACTTTTTTTTTTTTTTTTTTTGTAGTGTCCAGTAATAGGACCAGGGGTGATGGACAAAAGCTGGAACACAAAAAGTTCCACTTAAACATAACAATGTGAATTCACCAGCATAAAGAAAACAAGGAGGGAAACATACTGTCATGATCACTTAGATGAAACAAAAGGCAGGCTACAGAAGGCAAGCAGTTCTTTATCAATAGAAAGGTTAAGACCCATATGCCATTTTGCAATTATTTTGCAAATGCCACAAAAACAACTCTTAATAGCAATCTTGTGATACAAAGAACTACCCATACCACTTGAAAGATAAGATAAACGTAGTAAGGCCAAGAGACTAAGGCCACAGATAGCTAATGTCAGAGACAGGATCAGAACTCAGCTAAAGCTGGTTCCAAAGCCTTCCTCTAAAACAGGATTCACTTCTTTCAAAGACCTGATAAAACTTAGAGAATTAACATAATTTGTGAGAGTTAGGATGCTGTAAGAGGTTAAGTGCTGCATCCTTGCTGCTCAGTGTCAATTCAATGTAGGACCTTTCAATACACACAACATTGGAAAAATCACTCAGAAACAATTCAGCTACAATGCAAACAGTGTGATCATTCCTGGCAGTGGGTAATTACCACAGATCTCTCTGTAGGCAAATCTAATCCTCTCCCTGTTGCTCCCACTTCCTGCCTACCTTTCTCTTTTCCCTCAAGAGCTTAACTCTACTATTGTCAGACTTTAGGCATTCAGAGACATGTCACACAACAGCAGCACAAGCCCTACCCCAGACCAAGACTCTCATGTACACTCCCAAGTCACAGCATTAATGAACCCTGGAACATGACTGCTATAATTTCTGCATGCAGCCATCTACAAACACCAGCACATGGGCTGCCAAAGCAGTATCATTTGTCAGTAACTTCTACCCAATATGCTTTTAGCAGTTTCTGGAAAAAGAGGGCAGGCTACATTCTCACACAAAACTATAAAAGCACCTGCCATTGGAGGAACCTCAACTGAAAAAAAACCCATTCCCTGGAAGTTTAATAAGATCTGCTTGAGACAACTTTGCCATGAAACCTCTTCAGCAGGAGGCAGGACTAAACTTGGGGTGTGTTTTAGGAGGGAGAACTGCAGGCTTTCTCTCACACACATCCCAAAAAAAATGAAAGCTGAATCTTCACTTACCAGTAGGTTCTCTGGCTTGATATCCCTGTGGACAATGTTCAGGCTGTGAAGATATTTGATGGCACTGGCCAAATTGTAAAGCATCCCACTGGCATCTCGCTCTGTGTATTTGTTGGTAGAAGTAATAGCATCAAAAAGGTCTCCTCCCTGGAGCAAAATGACCATGGCATATGAGTAACACTGCTTGTGGAATGACTGAAAAATTTAGGAAAGAACGAGGAGCATCATTTATAGAAGAAGAGAAGGAGAAGGAGGAAGAGGTGAAGGAAGGAGGAGCAGTGCAGTTTTATTGCAGCTATAAAGTATGTACTGTAGTGACATCCCTCATAATGGCAGCTGACCATATCAGTAATTCAGAACCATTTCTCATAGTTGGCCTGCGAAGAGGCCAGAGTCTCTTGCATACCATTTCCACTTGCTGCTGCTCTTATGTCCAGCACTTTCCAATCCGTGTGTTCAGAGCCCTTGTTGCAAATTTCTGGCATGTCTACATATTTGCTTGTACCATGCCATGTACCAACCCTTGCCACCCTTTTTTATAATCACAAAGAAGCTGACACAAAATTTTTGTCCAAAGTCTGACTGAACTGCAAATCTGAGTAAAACTCAAACTGCCTCATAAAACTTTGAAAATGTGGGTTTTAGAAACCGTTTTATCTACACAAGAAGTAAAGTTTTTGGTAGCATGATGCTTCTTGCAGCTAATACTGAAGAACTTTTCAGCATATATGTCAGTCATAGAGAAGATACTTAAAAATTAACACTAGTATTTCAGGGAGCTGGCTGACGTTCATATTAAGCCACTATTCATCATTTTCAAGCGATTGTGGAGGACTGGTGAAGTGCGTGAGTACTGGAGGAAGGCCAATGTCATTCCAGTCTTCAAAAAGGGCAAGAAGGAAGGCCTAGGAAACTAACGGTCAGTTAGTTTCACCTCCATCCCTGGAAAGGTGATGGAACAGTTCATCCTGGATACCATCTCTAAATACATGGAGGAAAAGATGGTTATCAGGAGGACTCAGCATGGATTCACCAAGGCGAAACCCTGCTAGACCAACCTGGTAGCCTTCTATGAGAGTATAACTGGCTGGCTGGACGAGGAGAGAGCAGTGGATGTCATCTACCTTAACTTCAGTAAGGCTTTTCACACTGTCTCCTATAACATCCTCAGGAAAGCTCAGGAAACGTGGGCTGGATGACTGGACAGTGACATGGATTGAGACAAAATGCTGGAACACAAAAAGTTCCACTTAAGGAAAAACTTCTTTCCTGTGAGGGTGAGGGAGCCCTGGCACAGGCTGCCCAGGGAGGTTGTGGAGTCTCCTTCTCTGGAGCTTTTCAAAGTCCTCCTGGACGCATTTCTGATCTAGGTGGACCTGCTTGAGCAGGGTATTGGACTAGATGATCTTTAGAGGTCCCTTCCAATCCCTATCATAGGATCCCTCCCCATCCTATGATTTTACAATTCTATTTCACCAGTCACAGAGATGCCAGTTTTTGCCATTTCCACCTTATTGTGCTTTTTAATTCAGTGAAAAGCCACTAATGGTGAAAGAAGAAAGACAGAAAAGAAAGAAAAGAAAGAAAAAGAAAGAGAGAAAGAGAGAAAAGAAAGAAAGAGAGGGAGGGAAGGAGGAAGGAAGGAAGGAAGGAAGGAAGGAAGGAAGGAAGGAAGGAAGGAGGGAAGGAAGGAAGGAAGGAAGGAAGGAAGGAAGGAAGGAAGGAAGGAAGGAAGGAAGGAAGGAAGGAAGGAAGGAAGGAAGGAAATCCTCAAAGTTGAAATGATCTTCATCAGGATCTGAAGCAGCCATAACATTCAGACTGTATTTCCAGAGTTGAGCTGGCAAGTGGGAAGAGGAACATGTAAGTGCTTGGGGAAAGACCAAAAATAAGTTTAAAGAGAGATTAAGGAGAAAGCTTCACAGAATTGAGGACAAAACAAGTATCTTTTGAGAAATACTACTCATCTGTACTGGACTTTTGGCCAAAATCAAAGCAGCACCATAAAGAAAAGACAGAATAAAAGGGAAAAAAAAAAAAAAAGAGAGAGGAGGAAGAGAATAATTCTGCAAAAATAATGCAAACAATCCTTGCTGCAGTCAAAACATCAAGAAAAAAAGTATCACAGGAGACTGTATTTTAAAAAAATAGAAGGTCTGAAGGCAACAGAGAAGTCCCAGCTTTGCCAACTCTCGTGATTTTATTGAGAGTCTCAAGCTATTTTCTGTTTTCCTAAGGATCATCTCCAGAGTAAACAATGTTTTCACTACTTTCACTAAGAGAAAGGAGGAAGGAGAAGAAACAAAGAAAGTTTTACAGGAATCATGGCTACAGAGGAAAAAGTAGGAAAAGACAACCACCAAAGACTCGAACCTGTGGAAATAGATGCTACTTTTTAGAAAATCCAAACAAACTATTAGAAGTCTTGCACTGCTGAGGTGCAGCTGAAGTCTGCCAGGCTGGGTTTATTCCCACTGTAGGTGCAAAACCCCAGCTTTGGAAATTGTTTGCAGACAACCTTTACAAAATCTGGACCAAATCAAAATCTCTTGCTCTGGCTGGTGACTGATCAAGATACATCAAAATACATAGTGTCAAGGAAAATGAGGAATAAAAGGCCAAGCTAAACCAGACAGAGGATTAGGAAGAGAAAGGCCAAATATTTGGCAAAAGTACAATACCATGTACTTCATGGCATTATCTGATCCCTAAATATTAGATATCAGCATGTGGCAAAATATGTGGGATAAATAATCTATCTTCCCTAAGCTCCTTCCTGTGAAGCCCCTGTACCAGCTGCATTTTAACATGAGGTAGTGGGCTAGACAGATCTTTGGTCTTATCTAATACATTCCAGATGCTCAGGAGAAGTGTCAATAACATCAGCAAAGGATCTGCTTCCAAAGAAAATGATCTGAGTTGAGATGTGAGGGGCAAGAAGAAAAAAAGCTGAACCTTAAAAAGAGAAAGGAAAATTCTGGACTCAATTCATAAGAAAAAAGAACAAATGTCTATGTGCAAGAGAAACTTAGACTCAGAAGAGAGAGGCTGCAGAGCACATTAACAGCTGGTCAAGCCAATCTGAAGCAAAAGAATTCTCTCCATTTAAACAGTCAACTTTACCTGTTAAAGTTTCTTGCCAGGTAGTCTACTAAGAAAAGAGAGCCTATATTTAGTCTGCGGGATTCTCTGCAGTTAAAAGAGAGGTGATATCCTGGAAAGAGTTAACAGAGCTGACAGCTATATCAGGCAGAATTACTTTCAGACTTTCCTTTCCCCAAAGAACACTTTAACCTGCAAGGTTCTGCTTAGCCGATTCACACAGCAGGTCACTATCGTTTATTCAGGCACAAGGGGTGAGTTCAGGATGACATTTCAGTCTTAAATCCCCTGTTCTGGAGTGAAGTGGGACCAGTAACATCTGAATGCAGTTTTTATCATCTGTGCACACAAGGAAGTATACTTGGAAGTACAGTAACCAATTATTTATTTATTACCTTGTTATGTAAATGATATAATCTCTCTTTTCTTCTGCAAAAGTGAAATCATATCCTGGAGCAGCAAAAGAAACACTGCAATAAATCTTGCTTGTTAAATTGGCCAAACCCCTGTTAGGTTTGAATAACAATTTTGTTTCGCTGTGTAAAAAGGCAGCCTGCCAGAAACCAGGTCTTTGCTTCCTTTTAGAGGCACCACTTGCAATGTGTTTATATTTGTATTTATGATGTGCTTTTTCTTACACGTTACAAAGCAATGAAGGGCCTTATCTGCCATGAGGTGAGGGCAGTATTCACAGCAGCCACTTATGTCAAACATGTTCCTGCCAATTAATGCAGGGTGGTATTAACTGAAACCGTGCTCTGCAGTATCAAGCCTTCTCTCCCCGAATTTCTTTCCTGTCTGTGAGTTTGATTTAAAGTCAGGTCTTCAGAAGTCAGTCAATAACAGATGGTCAATCAATTCTAACAGTGCACGCTATGAAATGGTAACAGTCAGCAATTGGTGCATTAACAATCAATGTCTTTCCAGAAATACCTTCCCTGGTGCCCATACGGAATAACAAGATGCTTTTTTTCCACAATTAAATATTAAGGAATAGATGTTTGTTTCAAAGAAACGAAGTTGACTTCCCAGGACTAGGATATTTCTTCTAAATTTCTTCTATTATTCCACATAAAAGAAAAGAACATTAAAACAGTGCTCCCTAGGATAGAAAGGAACATTTAAACAGTGCTCTCTAGGATATCTGAACTACCAAGACATCTATAAAGCCCTTCTGTAGTGTAACGAAAAGCATAAGCGTCTTGGTATGCACAGCAGTCCTGAAGAATAAAGAAGAAAGCGTGCAAGAAAATGTGTTTTTACAGAAAGTGAATATAATGGATGGTTTTCTTTATCTACATATTTTAGGCTAGCTATTTTGTAAGAGCTGTCGGTCCCCTCCTCTCTTATTTAGTTGAGTAGGACTTTGATTAAAAATCCACCAGAGACCAGAATTTGAACATTTTTCAAGCACAAATAGCACCGCAGGTTGCACCCATAAAACCAGCTGTATGCTTATATCTCAGCATGTTAGAGAAGGCACAGCTTTTACTTCTTAGCACACCTCACGGGGCCAAGATGAAGGACTTATCAATGGAGGATGAAGCTGTGACTACATTAGATTACAACGCTGTGCAAGAGTATCGAGGTCCCTTTGAACAAGCTCTCATGGACCTACAGTAGCATGGACCTCAGTGAGCTCACTTAACATAGGAAAGAACAGTAATTATGATTAAAATAGTGTTAGATGGCTAACAGCACCAGATTTGAAGCTGTGCTATTTCACATTGCACATTATTTCACATTGCACATTACAATCTTCCTTATGGGGAAAGGCTGCAGAATCTGGGACTGTTCAGTCTGGAGAAGAGGAGACCGCGGGGGCACCTCATTAATACTTACAAGTATTTAAAAGGTGCATGTCAAGGAGACGGGGCAACACTTTTTTCTGCAGTGTCCAGTGATATGACTAGGGGTAATGGACAAGAGCTGGAACACAGAAAGTTCAACTTAAACTTACAGAAAAACTTCTTTACTGTGAGGGTGAGGGAGCCCTGGAACAGGCTGCCCAGGGAGGGTGTGGAGTCTCCTTTGCTGGAGGTTTTCAAAACCCGTCTGGACGTGTTCCTGTGCAACTTCATCTGGGTGGACCTGCTTGAGCAGGGGGGTTGGACTAGATGATCTCTAGAGGTCCCTTCCAACCCCTAAGATTCTGTGATTCTAAGACTCTTGAGTGCAAGAGAGCGCTGTGAATATGATGAAGGTGAGGAAATTCTTCTGGGACTGGTTACACAGGGATTTGTGATGCGGAAGAGTGCCAGTATTTTGGTTTTTTCCTTAGGATTTAACCTCTCCACCAGAGATGACTTGGAGATGCTGAGTATCCCATCAACTCCTTGCTTCTAACACATTCCAGTGTGATTCCTCAGAGCTTAGAGGTGGTGGACTGGAGGGTTAGTGGGACTCTAAGCTTCACAGCACCACTCAAGTAGAGCATCTGGTAGGCTCAGGCCTAAGAGGACAATATTGCTACCTCCAAAGATGTGGAGCATGGTCTGAACTTCTCATGGATAACAAGGCTGTCTCAGATTACCACAAGGACAGGGAAAATCTGTGGCTCTCCACTCCTGAGCCACACTTGACAACCTCCCAGCTCTGCACTGGTAGTATGATTTGTGTCAGTGGTGCTGCCATGGAGCACAGCGGGTAATGGAATAAACCAAAAACCTTCTCATTCTCCTTGCTCTCATCCTCTTTCCCAGAGACTGAGAAGTTCTTTAAGAAACACTTGGACCTGTGATCATCCTATGTAACATCGTGATGAGATGCCTACATTAAGAGAATCCCCTAATCTCCACCTATAAGAAGAGAAAAGCAGATAACAATCTTGCTTGCCTCAATCACCTTCTATCATGATCTCTGATGGTGCCTGTTTCTAACCACAAATAAAGAAGATGCCTACTGAAGGTGACCATGCTTTTAATTTAAGAGGAAGAGATCTGGTTGCCAGGGTGCAGAGTGCCTGATTTGCTCAAAAGTGTTGAGCACACACACAGAACACACCTGCACACAAACTCTGCTGCTGTGGCATGGCTTTGTTGTAACCTGTGTCCTCAATCACTTAAAACTCTGGATTTTTCCCAGGAGTAGCTATTCTCCTGCTGCCCCAGGGGAATGTGCCGATCAAGATGCAGAAATGGAAGTGGCTGCTGGAAAGATCTCCTTCCCACAGAATAGCTAAGGAAGCAAGGAGAATCATTAATCCCATTAGTAAATGTAAAAACCAGGTGTATTTTGATAAAGTAAGCATGGAGGACAAGATTTCCTCAGTGGCTTTCTATCCCAACTTACAATTTCCTCGAACGTATTTTTACCATGTTTTATGCAGTGAAATACTTGTGTATTAGTACCAGAACCAGGAGCTACATTCATACATCTTGCACTGCACTGTTGACAGTATGAGGGCAAGAGATGACTCAATCTGAGTTTCATAATCCAATTTGAACATATAATTCAACCAGCCAGTGAAATAAATGCATGAGATCTGGAAGTTACTATGAAGAAATAAATAAAGCCCTAACTACAAAATATTGCATTCACAAACTTACTTTTCAGAATAGAACTATGCTCTGAAAGCTGTTTTTTCTCTTTCACTTCCACTCTCCTCCAGCTTAAATTTAGGTTACTACCAGGGAAGTAAGCCTAACAATGTGCTTATATAAATCAGCAGAAAAAAATGACAGGTAATATTGTTGGAAATTAACATAAACTAATAACATTTAATTAAACCCAAATTTATCAAGAACACGGAAATTTGAAGGATGGTATTAACAGCTATTCAGGCTGGGTGTGTTTTCAGTTCACCTCAAGGCAGACACCTTTTTTTTAAGATAAAACTTTTTAAAGCGTAAATAAAACCTGTGATCTCCGAAGTCCACGTAGCACTTCCGAGTGTGACTTATACAGAAAGTTAGACAAATATTTTAAATATTTGAAGGTTATAAAAAAAACGTATTTCACAGAGGGTTACACGTCTTTCAGTAGGGTGCTGGACCTTCAGAGACACCTCCCATTCATAGAATCATAGAATAGTAGGGTTGGAAGGGACCAGGGTTGGAAGGGACCTTTAGAGATCATCTAGTCCAACCTCTCATTCTAAATTATTCTGTGATTTCATGAATTTTAGTAAGATTTAGTACCAATAAAATGTCTCAATCTGGTTGAAACAATTCTTAATATGCAGCTTGCCTCAAAAATACTCACCTTTACAAGTTCCATGACAAGGTACAACTCAGTTGGCATGTCCATCTCTTCAATTAGAAGTACAATGTTGGGGTGCTTGACTCGCCTTAAAATAGATACCTCGTTCTGGATCATGTGTTCCTGTCACATAAAAGAAATCTTTATTGGTTGGTGGAATAAACTTTCACAGTGAAAAAAGCTGAGAGAATTGGGATCTGGATGGATTCTTCAGGATTTTTAAAAAACCTCCAGCAATATGGAAGGAACGTGTTTAAAAACAACATCAGTGTGATAAAGTTGAACAGGGAGTAGAACACAGAAAAAGAAATGGAGGAAAAGATCTGTTTCTAATGCAGGAAAAGGTTAGATATGGAAGCTTCTAATTTTTTTTTCTGATGAAGAATCTTTTGATTTAAAAATGTGATGGCATCTTCTGAGAGAATCTTGTTACAGGTTTCAAAAGCTAATAGTCACTTGATATAAAACGGACATCAACCTGATTGACTTTGCATACTGCTTTAGACATAGTGACCAGTGTTGTTATAATTATTGGTATTATTTTTCTGTTTTCTATAACAGAAACATATTTCTATAAACACTTTGAATGATGAAAGTTAGGGGGGGGAGTTCTCACACACAACGAACAAACTGGAGAATCAGCACATGCATCTAGAAAGGCACATTGCAGTCTATTATACTGATCCTCCAAGGGCCTCCACGGCACAGGCAAAGGCTTCAACCACTAAAATGTTAACACAAGTAATAAGACAAATATCAACAGCTTCTCAAACCAATCAGCTACAAAACATTTTTTTGGAAAAAAATTAATTTCTTGGTCTCATAATAATTTTTTTGTACTTACTTTTCCTCTACATTTACTTTTTTTGATTATTTTCAGAGCATATTCTCTACCAGTTGATCTGAGGAAAGCGAGCAGAAAAAAATGCATGTTAAAACACATTGGATATTTTCTCAGTTGAGTTTATATTTGTCATTTGAGCACAGTAGGTCTGGACAAGAATTCTATTCAAGTATTTGTTTTGCCAAGAAACTAAGCCTGGATTTGACTGAAAATGTGAACTTGAGCCAAATTTGTTGAACACATGTGCCTGAGGAAAGAGCTTTAAGCATTTTTTCTTAAAAATGAAGACATTTCAGTGTTTTCAAATTAAAATCACTTGATTTTTTTCTTTTTGTAGTGGTATTTGTTGTTTCTTCGGCAGCTTTGTGTAAAAATATTAGATAGTATTTACAGATCCAAATATTTTAAAAACTAAAAAGTATTGTTTTCTGTTAAAAAAATGACAAGCTACAGAAAATGCATTTATATTTTACTTAAAATCAGAAGCCATTTGTTTGCATATCTGCACTCACAACTGCTACAATAAAAAAGTCAGTCCTTGGAATAAAGATTTATGTGTGCACTAAGTATATAACATTTAGCAGAGTTAAATATGACGTTTATAGGACACAACACAAAATGTTCTGGAGACAGGAAGAAACTACAGAGAATTAGTTCAGGACAAGGAAACATTTTCTTTTAAGTGTTTTTCTTTTGATAACATATAATGTGTATCACTACCATATATACAGATATTTACCGTACAGAACACTAACTTAGAAAAATAAGCTTGTAGACAAGTTAACAGCATCAACTTCCATTTCTTAATCAAGTTACAAAACCAAAAGATGGCTCTAAGGATGAATACAAGAAGTTCCATTCACAAGCTCTAGTTTCACTATAAAGTTAAATGGAGAATGGCCAACATAAGAAAAATGCTCTTACTGAAACACTTTCATTTTGTAATAAAGTGTAACCAATTTACAAAAGTCTACTATATTGCCCTTAGGCATATGTTTGTTTAATAAATGAAGAAAAAAAATCCCTCTAAAGCATATGGGGTGATTTTTTTTTTCATTCTTCATTTAGCAAAACATAGTTAAACTGATACACTAAATGGCTACAAAACAAGTTTAATAGAGAAATGTACTGCAGGTTCTGAAGGTGTTCAAAACCTCCCTGGATGTATTCCTGAGTGACCTGATCTAGCAGGACCTGCTTGAGCAGGGGGTTGGACTAGATGATCTCTAGAGGTCCCTTCCAATGCTACCATTCTATGGTTCTATGAATGTGCCTAAAAGTGTGCAGTCAGTCATACAGCACTTGCAAAGTGAGTCAGAAACTGAAAGCACTGCACTAGGAAAATGACTGAGCATTTTCTTTGCCATATTTAAACATGGAAAACTCCTCTGGCAATGATGTACCATTTCTAAGGGAAAACGAGGACTTCAATAAAAAAGAAAAAAAAAACACAAGAAAATGTTAATTCTGTTTCAGTTCCCAGGTCAGCAGGGAACAAAGATGGTCTGTATTAAGACATCAATTAAAACACTGGGCAAAGAAAACGCATTGGATGATGATGTTTATGACTTGGAAAGAAAGTACTGCATGGCTGCTCAAGACTTAAGCAAAGAAAAATTAAAAACTGCCCCCCAAAGGGGTTTAATGCAACAGTCCTGAGAAATGGGCTGCACTCCAGGTAGGGTGCCCCTTCCTGCTGCTGCTGCTTTTTTGGTTACAGTCCCAGCTCAGTGAGGGGACAGGTAGAGACATTGATACTATTTTTAGGGAATGAAAGGAAGGAGGAGAAGGAATATTAGAAATTAAGATGTCTGGGGTTCAAACTCAGACAAAACTTGTCCTCTTTCAATAGGCATCTCTTTCAAGCTGCTTGGTTGCCCTATGAATGCTTCCTTTCTGTCATGAGAAAGGAAATTGATGGTTTTTGTTGGCCATGGGAGACTCCATGTACTCCAAAACACTGGGAAACCTGAGCTAGTGAGGAAATGTCAGAATTTGGAAGTATCTGAAAGTTAAAAATGAACACATATAAAAACACCGCAGGACAAATTGTGCATATGATGGAGCAGATACGTAACGAGCAGATGACAACTCTGACTGCTCTTTGTTTTGGTAAAAAGAAAATTAAAGCTCAGATAATGCAAATCCTTTCCTATAAAAAGCTGCAGAACCACAGGCTGTCAGCAGCACTGCAACTTACACAGCTGCCAAAAAAATATGCATGGCCATGCCAGAAACTGGCAGTGAAATGGGCATATCACCTCTCACTCAACCCAAACAATGAAAAGGTGCCACACAAAGTAAGAAACACATTATGGCTGGGTACGTCTGGACTCATAGTACTACTGCAGGACACAGAGTTAGGCCTCTAGTTCATAATGGGGCTCTCTGCCATGTTCCCTGGGTGGTTTAACCCTCTGTGAAGTTCATGGAGATTTCCATTGCACTGGAGACAAAAATCTATATTATTTTTGTGTGTGGGTTAAACGTATTTGTGTGTGTGCTTGTGTGCTCATAGATGTCCAGAACGGGATTTAGAAGTTCTTTAGAATTCTGAAGATGTTTTTTGATCTCTATGTGGACTGTTCATTGTTGGAGGATGCCTGTGAATGCACGTGAAGTGTCAGAGCAGCTAACCAGTGCACACGGGCTGGCCTCCACAGCTATGGAGAAGAAGTATCCAAGTGATCAGTGAAGATGTGTAACCACATCAGTTTTTCCTTGCTTAACACCTCAAGGTGCTATTCCTTTGAAGTCTAATTCACACAGGAATTGTATGTCAGAAGAAAGTGGAAAAGTCTTCTGTCCCAAGTATCACCCCATCAATTCTGGCTCTGCGAATGATGGACTTATCAGACTTTGAAGTTAGGTGTTTTTTGCTTAGAAAGACTGTGAAGAATGTTTTTGAAGAGGTTTTCCTGGCTTTAATTTACCCTCTGAGCCTTTAATTTCTCCTTCCACACTTCTGATGGCAAGGGTATACAGCTTCAAAAGTGGAAACTAACAGAAATAACTCTACTCCAATTTTCAAGCTCTCCCAAAGTAGTAACTCTCTGATACAAATGGGATCTATGGAATGGTATAGCTCAGAGACCATAAGAATATCTATCTGGGAATATCTGAGTAATCATCTATTTAAGTGTATCATCTATTTGAGTAATCATCTATTTGAATGTATTCACTAGATACACTGTGCTACTGGATACTTCTAGGACCAGTGGGATAGACGAGAGGACAGGAAACTGTTTTCATTTAAGCTCTCAAGGATATTGTAGTTGGTATTATATTTAGATGTGGTGAGACCTGCACTTAATTTTATACATGTCTTTTCTCTCAGGTTGAGAAAGAGTTGTAAAATGCTCACTAGCACATTTGAACTGCCTCTCAGCACAATTGGCATTTTCAGCTGAATGATACTGTATCAAAACCTCAAACTTTTAAATCTTGCCTTGTAATCTGTTTCTCTCACTCACTAAGCATGTTATTTTAGCTTGTCTTTTCCTCTTAGTTATAGGTATTCACCCATGCTCTTCATCAGTCATGCCCCCCCCAGGGGGTTTTATAGCACTTTCTTGCCTTCATATTGTCTTGCTTTGCTTCCTTAGGTTTCCATATTCTCCGGTTTAGTGTTCAGACACCAGGGTTTGATCTGAACAGCCATCGCCCTCCGGATGACCAGCTCCACCATGAACTCACTCACCTTGACAGAGCTCAAAAGGCCTCACAAGAGCTTTGGCCAAGTCCCACATGCACACTCTCAGTTGATACAAAATCTGCTCTTCCCCATTTCCCTAACAGCTGTCTTCATGGACTCTGACTTGCCAGACTCTTTCAGATGCAGAGCAGGACTTGTCTTTTTCCAGAGAGACACTAGTTGAAAACCAGCCAAGCTAATTTATCATCATCTGCCATGAGATCTAATCTTGACTTACTCTCTAGGGTCAATATCACATTCTTACTTACAGGTTAAAGAGTAAAAGTTCTACCTTTGAGTCCAAAGGTGAGGTTACAATCTTCTGTAAGTCTCCCATCTAGTAGGGGATACAAAACTTCACTTGTGAAATTTCTGTATCAGACTTTGATGTGTCTACTGTTCTTTTGGACATCTCTAGCTCTGGCAGCTTTTTGCTTTCTCTGCGCTGCTACTATCTAACATGAACCAATCATTTCACATACAGGTACCATCTGTGTTTTTTATCCCATATTCTCCTATTTTTAACAATACCACCAGAAGAGACCTGCAGTTGTGCTGGGAACATTTCTGTCTTTGTACCTATTTTAACACTCTCAATGTCAGGTAGAGCCAGTTCAGACCTGGCTCATGTCCTACCTGACCACATTTGGAACCAACACCTGAGCTAGTCAACAAGGGTACTTTCAGCAACAGTGACATTTGAGGTGACTTGTGACTTCTCTAATATGGAATGGATGTCTAAAATCAGTCTTAAACAAACAAGCATGCAAGAGATAGATGCCCATTTAAGCATGGAAAAGGTTACTCCTCGGTGTCAGATATCAGAATAGATGGATCCAAAGTTAGCTCTTTGCATTGACCACCACCACTACACAGCCCACACAGAACCTCCTGATATCTTTACAGAATGCTTCTATATGTGAAATGTTTCATTGGTCTATTATTGAGGCCAAGAAGGCCAATGGCATCCTGGGGTGTATTAGAAGGGCTGTGGGCAGTAGGTTGAGGGAAGTCCTCCTCCCCCTCTACTCTGCCCTCATGAGACCACATCTCGAATATTGTGTCCAGTTCTGTGCCCTTCAGTTCAAGAAGGACAGGGAGATGCTAGGGCCACCAAGATGAGGAAGGGAGTGGAGAATCTCCCTTCTGATGAAAGACTGGGAGCTGGGGCTTGGAGGAGACTGAGGGGTGGTCTCATTAATGTTTACAAGTACCTAATGTTTACAAGTGTGAGTGTCAGGAGGATGGAGCCAGGCTGTTCTCAGTGATGGACTAGGGGCAATGGGTACAAGCTGGAACATAAGAGGTTCCAAAGAAACGTAAGGAAAAACTTCACTGTGAGGGTGAGAGAGCACTGGAACAAGCTGCCCAGATGGGTTGTGGAGTCTCCTTTTCTTGAGACATTATAAACCCACCTGGACAAGTTCCTGTGTGACCTACTCTAAGTGGTCCTGCTCTGGCAGGGGGGTTGGACTAGATGATCTCTTGAGGTCCCTTCCAACCCTTAAGATTCTCTAATAGAGCAAACCAATGTCTGCATATATGCTGCGAGAAACGATGTTTTTTCAGCACAACAAGAGTTAACACAAAGAACTAGTAAAATCATGCAGAATGCAGCAGAAAAGAACCATCACAGAAAAACTACAAAGAAATAAATTCATAGATTGTCCCTTGGACTCATTCTTTTTTTCATATGAAAGGGCATCAGTCTAGTTTTTCCATCTGGCATTGAGACATTACCTTATTACACATCCTATCTTCTAAAATAAACACATGATCTAGAAAAACCATGACAGTTATAATTATTTTTACAGTAATAACCATATTATCCTCCTTACCTTTCTATACACTCCTTCACAATAGCAAAATTTCCATCTCCTATAGTCCTTCCAACTTTATATCGCTCCGCTATTGATGCTGGAACCTGGAAACCTTCTTCCAACACTTCTGAAAGAATCATTAGTACATTTTTATTGTTAGTGAAGGAAACACAGATGTTGCACATAACATGCATTTTAAGTCTATGGTTTAAGAGCCTGGAAACCATTCAGAATCAGTATCTCACTTACTGTACAGTGAAACCATGCTGCTGACATTGTATATACTCAACAGGTTTCACACAGATAGAATAATGAAAAATAAGACTTCTGGGGGCTCAAACATACCACCATTTGAGTGTTACATAGTTTACCATTCCCATTGCAATAAGCCCCCAGGACAAAACCAAAACTGTATTTTTTTAATTATGAAAACCTCTGTGATCTGCACAAGCGCAGATCAGCCTCCAAAAAGGGCTGGAACTCCTTGACACAGCATGATTAAATATATGTACCAAAGAAGTCCAACACTCAAGCACTTATTTTATTACATCCTGTAAACTGAGACATCCATAAAACTCTTCATGTGCTAAGTGCTAGTTCTTCCCCTCCCCCAATATTAAATATTTAGTTTTTACACAAATGTTCTCAATAATACTACCTCGCAAGCAACCTGGGCACCAGATGTCTAGGTAAAATCGCATTACAGTGTCTAAGCATCAGAAAAGTTTGTAGTTTCATGTGGTTTAGTGCTCATTCATGTACCATTATTTTTAAATGTATCTGAAATAGCGTGTTACAAATACCTAACATGCTTCTAAAAGCTGCCTGTAAACTGCAGCTGATACAAACTACTATATAAATAACATAACATAAAAAAAAGGCCTCTCAGAAACGTGACTTGAACTCACACATTTTTAAGATAGTGCTTTTGACTGTGTATTTTTCTGTCCTTTGTTCCAGTTTAGTATTAAAAGTGAACGTTGTGACGCAAGGAGGCTGGGGTTTGTCTGAATTCACAGGCAGCAGGAACAGTTACTGTCAGATGGGAACATACACACACACTGATGTATAAATGTGTGTGAACTGGCAGTATTTGAGCAGACACAATCTCTTAGCCAACTTTCTCAAAGCCTCAGTACAGGGTGAGACCAATCACACCTGAGTAAAGACCAAGGGCTGCAGTATGTTCTTTATTTCCATGACAGATGAGATAAAAATTTACTGAAACAATCTAGTCAGCGCCACACCACCTGCAGAACTAGTATCTTGAGTATCCTGGCACAGAATCACCTCTGAACAGTGATGTCCAGGTTAAATCTGATTGAGAGTGAATCTAACTGATTTGCTAAGACTGATGAGCTACTTCCCAGACAGTCATCCAGCCTGCAATGCTCCCACCTTCCCTAGCAGGAAGAATGACTCATTTCCTACACAGCTGCTGTTATCACTACATTGTCTGCTTTGAAATGTCAGCCTTCAAATGTTACCTTCTGCAGGTCCATCATTTTCATCCATAGAGCTGCAGACTTTGGTGGATGCTAATGATGTAGAGGAGCCACTGTGCTGGGAGCTCTGGAAATGGAGAGACACAAATGAAAACAGATGATTTTTAAGGAGTACGAGTACCCGCAGCATGTTTTTTTGCGGACACATGTCCCGGAGAGGCTTCAGTGTTCCCTGTGTAAAGTATCAATTTGGTGGAGGGGTATGTGGATGCTTGGGAAGATTCCAATTTTTCCACTGAAATTGCATTCTTGGTATCTCTGTGTACATGGAGATACCCCATATCCATGGTGTGCAGCAGTGTGCAGCAATGCTTCTGTGTGCAGCACATTAACTTCTCCCTATTCCACACACATTTTGGGTGGAAAAACTGAGGAGCTGTATGCCCTCTGCAGGCAGGAGATGACTGTTTTCTCAGCGACAGCATTAATCCAACAGACACAGGAAGCAGGAATGCCTGTTTTAAATTGGCTTTGTCATGGGCAGAATTCCTCACTTATGTAAACCTCCTTCTGGTGAAATCCTCCCTGTCTGGGTTCTAGAAGGCAGAAATAATTATGGTGGTGTGTAGAGAAAATAAAAAGTCAGAGTGAATAACATTTGGTGTTTTGGAGAAGCATTTGAATGGGTATACCTTTCTTGAGGCACAAGCCTGTATCATGGTTTTAAGTACTTGTACAGCAAGCGTCTGCATTTGCCTAGACAGTTAATGGGGGCAGGGTGGTACCTCTACAGTCTCTAGAAAGAGACTCATAGCCACACAGCTTGGATGCCAAAGTATAGCAGGCATCACTAGGGAAGCCTTCCAAAGCACCCATCAACATCTTATGAGTTATGTATGGAATCTAGGCATGTACTAGAAAGACTGCTTCACCAGGCATCTGGATGGATGAAACTACATCGACGTGAGATAGACTGGACTTCATCCAAAATTTTTATCCCGTGCTGTATAACGATAACACATCTTCAGGATTCTCCCATCTTCAAAGGAAACCAGAAGCAGCTCCAAAGGTAACACTGGCGCTTTAAACTTACAGCAAAACTGAGCATTTCCTCAGGCCCTCATGTTGCAACATAGGTGAGAAGCATTCAGAGGATTTCCAAAACTAAAGCTTTCTACCTAGGGTTCACATACTTTGCATGCTGAAAGGTTACAAACTGCTGTAGTATTTAATTACCTCCTTCAATCTATACATTAAATAAATTGCAGGCTGTACTGCTGCATGTAGTTAACATCAGTTCCTTATCTGTGCCTGCAAGATGGCCAATCCGGGTTACAAATTTAATGCAGCTTCTTTGGAATGATCTCTCTGCCACTGCAGAGCACAGTCAACAACTAACGATGTGGCAGTTGGGATTTCTGCAGAGCACAGAGACAGAGAGAAGGCAGATAGCAGAGTTAAAAGCCAGCCAGTATGCTGAGCTCATTTGGAGAGACTAACTTTTAATTTCTCCCACAATAGACTAGGGTCAGATGACTTAGACAAAGGCTGAACTTGGCCTATTTTTCACTAAATAATCCTGAGAGCTTGCACATCTCATCTACCAAGAGATTCTTTGCCCTTATTTTCTTTTCATTAACCCCAGCTCATTCTTTTCATCCATCCAAGCATTTCTTTTGAGCTTTTGAAAACTGCATTAATCAGTTTTCAGTCTACTTTTGCTGCTTCTTGAACACAGAAGAGAGTGCTGAGTGATTGTATGCAGTTCCCTAAGATATTGCTGTCTTTGTTTCACAATTAGGATGTGTTTATGTATATGCTACTCCTGTGCTAACCGCTGCGCAACACCTCAGTAGAAACTTACCTCTGGTTCATTTTTGAACAAACGAGCAGATGAGGATCAAGGTAACAGGAAAACGCTAGGAGTTTTCATGCCTGGAGAAGTCACTCTCAAAGCCTATTTTTATACACTTGTAATGAGAAAATTGTTTCCTTTACACTCCAGGTTGTAAAATAAGCAGGACAAACATGTTTCTCCATTCTGCTGCATCTGTTTGCTCTCCTACAGCCAGCATCCAATTTCTTACTTCTTTTCCCACTCCACAGTATTTTCTTCAAGGAATTGCTATTTAAATGTTTAATATTTGTTACATATATGATCAGGAACGAATCTTTACAACATTGAAGAGGTACAACCCAAAAAGGTTGGTGATGGACTTTCAACAGATTACCAAACAACTACTTTATTAGTTTTGGGTCTTTTTTCATTTTAAATAGTGAGATTTCCCTTCCCAGCAGATGTTGGGTTACAACTGCTGACTATACGCCCCTGCTGCTTTCTTCAGCAGGCTGATGGTCTCTTTATGGAGTCTCGCACCCATTGTTCTCATTTGTGAGAATGTGAGACATGAAAATCGAGACCCAACTTGGTGGCCACATCTTCTCAGAATGGGTGCCTAGAGAGACTCAAATTTCTGTTTTGCAATCTAATTTCTCAAAGACTCTCAAGATGAGGTTTAGCTGACAACTGTGACTGCTCAATCCTTCCAGAATTAGACTCCTTTAAGGGCCCATTTCAGCAAAGCACTTTAGCAAATGCTTCACTTTAAATCCAAATAGCCTTAACGGCCTACAGACACTGAAATCTAATTCACTCCTAAATAACTGTCTTAGGTACAGCTCTCTAAATACTTATTTAGCCTATGTGTAGTTAAATAAGCTAGAAAAAAAAGTGACCCATAGAAAATTTAAAGAAAACAAAACCAATCAAGAAAATCAATATGAGATTCATTTTTTAAGTGCCCCTACTTCTTATTGGCACTACATAGAGATAGGAAGGCTAAGATGATATCCACAACTGAAGAACTAAAAGGATGCATTAGTAGCATATACTGTACCATAGGTCTGCAAAGCATACAGATCCTCCAGCGAGATCTGTGTGTGAAGCATCAGCTTCTGAGCAGAAGTCAAACTGACCAGCGTCAAGGATGCAGTAGTTAAGAAGACATTTGCTAAAAATAAATACTGAGATTTTAAAAACTCTTAGCACTTTAAAATGACTTAAACCCCACGAGCCTCTCCTATTAAAACAACAGATTAAAAATAAATCAGGGACTGTGCATTTGCATATATTCACCAATGATGCTGACAGGCCTCCTTTCACAATTAAAGAGATGTTACTAGGTAAACACGACTCAAATATTTTTGTCTTTATTCAATCCTCTGGAACAACACTCAGGCATTTATTTATTTATCTTTTATGTCAGCTAGAAGGACAATCCGTTTATTTAGACCTTAATTGGCTTGTTATTCTCACAAGCTGAAAGCCCTCTGGGTCCAGCAATCCTTGTGGGTCTCGGTGTTCCTTCCAGTTGGCTTGCCAGTCCTGAGGCAGTCTGTCATGCACACTGTTGCTCTCACAGCTGTGGACCCCATCAGGGATATTGCAGATGGGGAGGGGGGAAAATAAACTCTAAGCAAGACTATAGTCTCTTCAACACACAGACTTTAATGCAATTAGTTGTCTTAACTTTAAGAGATGCTGAGGTGCTTGAAATGTCATCACTTTTACGCAGATTTAAAGGGGTCCAGTTGCACAGGTTGCCAGCACATGGCCATTTTTATGGCACACCTCCATAAAAGCGATGGCATAAAAAAATCAGGTCTTTGGTGTAAGGACTTCAGATCCTATTCAGGCTTATATAACAGATGGCCAGCAAACCACACATCTCATTGATGTGAATGGAAACGTTAGCGCTATAGAGTTTCATTCATGTCTCACGGGGAGATTTATTTAGCAACTGTTTTGTAAATAGTTTGTATCTCAGTGGAAACTGTGCTAAATCCAAGAAAAAAAAGGCAGCCAAATAAATATTACTGTAATTTCTCTCTCCCCATACTCACCTTTGTCCTAAATTAGTCTTAAAATCCCACTACATCTAAACAGCGGGAATTATTTTTGTGGACTGCCAGTATCAGCAATAACGAAAAGAAACTTAAACAAGTATGACTAGGAAGTTTGTTAATGCAATTCAGATTCCTGAATCTTAAACCCCAAACACTGCATCATGTTTTCCAAAACTCTCAAAACCTTTATTAGTGCATATGGAGTCTACAAAGTCTCAACAATAGATTCCTTTGTATTTTCCTAGCATGGAGGAAGCATCTGGATGAAATGTGAGTAACAGAAATGCACACAGGTGTTAACACAAAGTTTGGATCTCATGTAGAGTTCTGCTCTTTCAGAAACAGGCTTAATGAAGCAAAGATTAAAATTAGTAAACAAACTGTAAGATCAGGACGGAGGGTCAGGATAAGGAAATTATTAATGTCTTTAAATAATGCCTCCTAAGATTTTCCCTATTCCAAATAATTATACAGAATTTAAAAATCATACAAAAAGCTATGTGTGTTAGTAATGTCTTAAGATAAAGCTCAACTCAGCAAGGATAAATAGCATTGAAAACATAGCTAAACATTTAAGCAACCATGCTCACCTCTTTTGGAGCCCATACTAGTGTTCAGACAGGTTATAAAAACTATTTGCAAGGTAGCTGTTGTGAATTACTGACATGGTCAGTTCCTTAGCCTAAAGATCGGCATGGTTAATGCTAAAATAAAGACAACAATCCAGTGCAGGTATTGGCTTGGAAGCACTTTGAAAGATTCAAAAAAATTCCTGTAATATGTAACAGTGTTAAGCAAAAAATAAGTGATTCAATACAACAAAATAGTACACACCCAGAGAACAAGAAATAGAGGACAACTAGTTTGAAACAATAAAAGAATAAATTTTGATGCAACTTTTAAGAAGACAAACTCATTTATTATTCAATTCAGAGAGAAGTGAAGGGTTACACTGAAACTTCCTCTCTCAACTCTATCCAGCCAAAAATGTTTTTCATTTTCTTTTGTTTAATCACTTTTTGGCTCAGCCAGCTGAGACGTGGGGAAAAAGTTTTCATGTAAATAGCACAGAGTTGGCAAAAAACTACTTCATGGGAAAACATCAAATCCACAATCATCTTGCTGAAAGAATGGAAGCCAATAGAATTCAATGTATAGAAAGAGGAATGATGCAATTATTTTCTTTTCAGATTTGGAGACCATACTAAACTGACACGTAAGATCCAAATGTATTCGTAAACTGCTTCATCTGGAAAGAAACAATAAATGTACACAGACCTGCAACTTGTCCACAGTTCCACACCCTGCTGTCTTGTTAGACACTGAAGAGAAGCCCTACATTGGAAATTGTCTGGGGTTTTTTTGTTCTTCATTTATGCAATTCAGGATTTACACAGTTTGGAGATGAGATAAATTTAAATGACACAAGGAATAATTTGGTGTGTGTCACTCAGGAACTTGTGTTGGTTTCCCTCTTTGAGACAGAGGGATAAATGGGAAGGTTTGCAAGGAAATGGAGCTGACAGACTGAAGTTAAATTTTAAAGCAGAAACTGTTTTACTAGAACCCTCTTATTAAGCTGCAGCATCAACTGCTTATGCACTCATTTGATTTCTGTAACAGGCAATTCTGAAAGACCAACGTAGTTTCCTACATCGTATTTAACAGCAAACTTTAATGTAACCTCCACTAGCACCTAACAGCTGCTTCCAAAGCTGAGCCATAATTCAGACTGTAGGCTCCCTCAACCTTTGGCATCCTCCAGAAAAGATTGATGATCTAAAAAACCAAAAAGTATCAGATTCATGGTATCGGAAGCTGACCTGTCATTACTGTATGCATGCTGCAGTTAACATAAAAAGTTACATGTGCAGTGAAGGTTTCCTTTTTCCTTTTCTAAAGTTATGTCTAGGTAAAGTTTTCCACTCAACTACAGAATAAGAATTGAAAGTCCATCAAAGGCGGTTCTTATTTCTTCCACCTAATTCAGGGCACAGCACAATCACCACTTTTACTTTTAATCTCCTTGAGCTGTATTTTAAAAGCTCTCCTGGTATTCTTAGCTATATACTTGCTAGAGAGAGAAATCTCAGTTATTTTTGTTTCTACTCTTTCTCATTTCTATAGTACTATTTCCTTTCTATGTCTATATACCTTTTTCAGGCAGATCTATTTACTAGCAACTAAAATGGTTTCAAAACTAGAACTTTTATCAGGCCCACAGGTGCCCCCAGGAGAGTGAACATCAGCTGAAGGATCAGACTGGCAGATGATGTGTCAGAAATCGTAACGTCTCTCTTCGCCTGTCCACATCAAACAAAAAATAAAATTAGGCTATAAATATGTGTTTTTAAAGAGTGAAAAGACATATAAAGAACACAAAGTACTTATTTTAAAACACTGTGGGTAGGTTTCAGAACTCTTAGCTTTTCACAGGCATATTCTCCTAATACTTAAGAGGAGCGCTGCTGTGGCTGACTTATCAGCAGGGAGCTGGTACCTTGCTTTGGATAGTCTACTGATTTCCCACTTCATACTTCAAATCTGTCCTCTCGTGCATACAAACTTACCCATAAGCAATTCAAGGCAGGTTTATTTACCATCTCCAAAAGATCTGTTAGAAACTAAACTCTTCCTTGAATGATCTTTTGCATCTACACACTATTGCCAAGAGTTAATTATTTTAAAAGGCACCAAATGCATCTACTATTTAAAGAAACCCATTAAGATGCATGAATCCCATATGCTTATATTAAGTGAACTGTAAGATGGGCAATGCTGATCAAAAATGAATGAGCAATACCAACTGCAAATGTTTTTTTCAAGCCTGTTAATCACATTTCCAAAACAAACTCACTGAACAGTGTGTATTTTTTTAAGTATCTTTATTACATAGCTTACAGTAATCTACAGTAACGTTAAAACTAGCAAAACAACAAATTGCAACCAGGATGACATGGTCAAATATGAAACACAAGTACAACACAGTATGATGAAACAATGGCACAAAAATGAAGGTGATTTTCTTCATCTGATTATAGGAAATAAAACATTCATCGGCATGTATTTTTGCAAGTTTTACATTATTTTGCTGATAAATCAACAGCTTTCTTTTTGGTTTCCTGCATCACATTAATACAAAAATGGCATATTTTAAAAAGCAAATATCCAAGCACTTTTCTTTAAAAAAAATAATTGTATGCGTAACTTTGTAAAATCTTAAAACTTATGCTGTAAATGTGCCAATATTTACAATATCATAGTGCAACTAACAAAATGAAGAGGCCTTAGCACAAACATCGTTAGCTCCTCTTTCACTAGAATCCAAATTCCAAAACACTGTATTGCAGGGCAAACCACAAACTAATTACCTCATATAACATCAGACAACAAGTACACGCTGAATACAGTACAGCTCTTCTCATACTTCACTGCTGAGGGTTAATTTAAGCAAATTTGAATATAATCAACATGCACAAATACAGACACTAAAATGCATACAAATATGTATGCGTGCACTTTGTGTGTTTTTAACCCTTCGCTACGGTGTGCGTACACAACGCATGTATCTACATACCCATTGCCTTCCACTGGGAGTTAGGGCACTAGGCCAGTCTGGTATCAGGTGCGAGGTGCAAAGAGGCAAACCAAGCCAGCTGAAAGGTGTTACAACAGCAAACATGGCTCAGAACAGCCTCTGCTCTGCTGGGTAAGCCCTGCTTTCAGAAGAGAGTGGTTACTGCAGGGTAGCACACGCCTTTCCAAAGAGCATGACAACCACTTGCTTGCTTTGCCCTGCATACAAAGCTGCTGTTGGCTGCATGACTTAAGGTCATTTTTCTATTGGTCACTCATAGCTAGATATCCCGTCACTAACAGATAAACTGAAAGTGAAGATTAAATAAAGACCAACCTTGTAGCCATTGTAATTGGACGCAAGAAAAAGCATAGGCATTAATCTAAGTATTCAAGTGACAAGGTAATTTAGCACCATTAAGATTTTCTCATTATTAATTGCTCTACTATTTTTGACAAAACAGTAAACTTGGTTCAAACCCCGATGACAGAGTTTTTTACTGTTACTGTTATTTCATTTTAACACTTACAGTTAGAGCCCATTTTTGTAACATACTGCACTTTATAAAGTTCATATCTCAGTGTGAAGTATGAAACTGTAAAAGCAAACACTATTATTTATTTCAATTGCTATGCCACACAATCTCAACCCAGGTGTTCTTCAAGGCTGTTTAACATTGTGTATCCTTTCTCATAACACACATTTATAGCCACAATATTAATGCTCCAGAATTTTCATTTTGCAAGCATATATGCCCTGTGAAAATGGTTTAAAGAGAGAAACAACTAAATATAATGTGCTGCTGCTGAATTATTTTACAAATTGGAAAGCATTTTTCACATTGGATAACGTTAAAGATTTCTTCTAATATTGCGTGAGTTAATGCACTGCAGAACAGTGCAATTCAAGAGGAGACAAAAGTCTGAACATGTCAAAATAATATCATTTCAAATTTAGGATTAATGTTTTGTCTGTCTAGATATATTTGTGCATAAGGTCCTATCCTTCCCAACTTGGAGTCGACTGTGGTTTTGCCACTAACTTCAAACTGAGTAGAACTTAGCCCTTGTTTTGTACATGAGACTTACAGTTGTACAGACTTCCTTGGGGGAGCTGCTCAGCAAGCACAGATCAGCGCAGCTCCAGTGGCTTTAAAAGCACTACAGCAAATCCCACCAGATGAACATCCTTCCATCAATATATTTCCCCATATATTTGTTTAAACGTGACATAACTGTGTAGGGACTTCAAAGCCATTGTGTGCGTATGTGTGTATAAATACAAACATACACATTCTGTGCTTCACATGTGAACTCTTTTGTTGCATAAAACAAGAAGAAAAGACATTAAAAAAAACCCTAGAAAGTTGCAGAAAGCATTAAGGAAATCACAAGTATTCATAAAGCTCAAGGGGAAGCAAAGCATTCACAATCTATACAAGACTCTCTAGCTACATCATAATCACCTTAAAGTAGGCACAATAATGCAGCATACAGAGAACATAAGAGGTTCAAACACTATAAAGTTGCTTAATGAAGTCTATGAAATCTAGGCACATACTAAAACCTGTGCTGTTGCAAACAGAACTACAGCATCAAGAAATACAATTTGTTTCGCCCATAAACTGAAACCTTCTGGTCTCACTCAAAAGAAACATTTCATTTCTGCCCATGTATAATAGGAATTGCATTCCACTCAAAAGGGATCTGAAAGTCTATGAACGGTGTACCTTTCCAAACTCTAAGGGACTTTCATTTCTTAAATGAAATAATAATGATACATATTGCCCCTAAATAGTCCCTTAATACAAGTCATATGTTGTAATGATTAAATGTTATGGACTAGGATAATCCTTGAAATAGTCTTGATGGAGAACTCACTATGATAACAATTACTGATACAAGGTTCATTTTTCTTTTCCACAGCTACTCAAAGCTATGGGATTCAGGTTTGCTGGCAATCTGTGGTCCTTGCACAGAACAAACACTTCTAATAAACTGTTTCAAGCAGCAGCAGCCTATATTGGAGAAGGGAGGAAAAGTAAAATTCCTGGAACTCATTTTCTTTGCAGGAAAAAATCTATTTTTAAAATGCCAGTAACATTTTGTTCAGTTTGGTGGAGTTATCTGAATTTTTGGAAACTGATCCCAATGCACTTTTACATAATTTGCATTAACTTGGATTAATTAAAACATTTTACAAAGACATTCCCTCACAAGAGACAAGAATGCAAGTAACTTCACAGCTGCCAACGTGTTCAGTAGAACAGGACAGCCTTAGGATCAGGGGTGGACTGTTTTAGATCTGAAGTCTGAAGCAGGAATGGTAAAACGTGCGTTTCAAAAGAGAATGACCAAACTGCTTCATCAAACCTGCCAGATCAATGCTTTTTCCTCCACATGATGCTGGAACCATGTATTCAAAACAAAGAAGGTAAGCTTTGTATTCTGCTGCTCTTTTTAATTCTTTTTGCAAATATCCTCCATCAAGAAAATGATATTGATACAGTGACGCCATAACATTACACACCAACATTTTCTAGCTGCTGAATTTTATTATGGACAAATCAGTATAAAGTAGTTATTTTTCTGCATTTAAAGTTGGCATGTGGCAGCTAAACACTTTCTGCTATTAAGTAAATTTTCCCACTTTCAAAATATATTAAATCATAACTAAGCAGCTCAAAAAATATAATCTCTATAGATGTTTGTTGACGAACAGAATCACACTAATTTCTCATTCTTAAATCATTAGTATTTGAGATACTGAAAAGAAAGGTATAGGACAGCAAAAGTGTCTGATCACTACACTATGGGCTTAAATAGAACAGATAAATTTTAAAGCAATATAAGACGGGAAATACTGCTATTACATAAATTAAAGCAGACTAAGATTCTCACAATAAAGCAGCAGAAAACAAATAAAATTAGTAGATATTTGTTAAGCAACTGGTTATAATGCGTGACCTACTTTAACGCTAAAGGAGTTTTGCATATTCATGATGTACAAAATGATCACCTCCAGAAACAACGAAAACAGAGAAATTAGGTCAATAGGAGGATGATATACAGTACCATGATTTCTGTAGGCTTTTGTTTTCAAATGCATAAAATGCCTTATTACAGCAAATTAAAAAATCATGTTCCTGTCCTTGACATAAGTGAAAATAATCACTAGTTTTTCAGGCAAAATGTGTTTCTCCAAAAGGCGTGTCAGGTGACGCTGGTAGACAGCAGGCCCCCACATTTCCCTGTTTAGAAACTTTTCTATTTTTACTTGCAACATGCAGATGGTCAGTATTAACAGCTCTGGCCAGGTAAAACATTCATGTCGACCGTGAACACCCTTCAGTTTACTGTCATCAGATGGTAATGCAGTGAACGACAATTTGAATACTGCTTTGAAAGCATTTACTTTTTGTTCTGTGACCAAACAGGATTTTTTCATTTTCCTTTAGGTAAAAAGACTAAACTTACAGTGTTCCAAATGTGCGTGTTGGGCTCAGATAGCATGGTGCAAGCAGTTTAATATGGCAGGTTTTTTCTTTTCTGCGTTTTACCTATTCGTGGGTAAAATCAAGGTACTCATTAACTGCTCATGCCAACATGAATAAAGATACCTATGGTAAAAACGGAACATATAATCAGTACCTTAGATGATAAAAAGAGTTCTATTCAAAATTGTGCCCACTATGGATTTGTGCGTTATGTTCACCTTATCCAATCTTTGTTCCTTTAAGTGTGCACAATGCTGGTTTGCATTTGATGGACATATTCAATGGCTCATTCATTACAAATTCTTGCATTAAAATGCAGTGGTAAAGCCAAAAATACCCCCACAGACTAGAATTAATTTGGCCCCACGTTTTTGATATCAAATATGCAAAACTCTTTTGTGCGATTCACTATTACTGTAAATTAGCAGCTATTTTCTTAAAAAATGTTAAACCTTCACCAAATCACAAACCATAAACATTGTTCCATTTTCTCTTTTACACTGAGTCTCCTACTGAATCCATATCATCCGAAGAGAGTGGGCGATACAGGTCCTGTAAGATGAAGCGCAGTATAGATTTGTTTATTGTGTTTGATTTGTTGCACTGCAACTGTCTTATGTTTTCTTTTGTTACTGTGGACCAGAAGATATTGTTTAACATAACATACACAAATCCTATACACTCATATTTTTTTTAATGTCATATAATTATTCTTAATCAACAAACAACAAAGCTGGAGTTTCAATGTACAATATATTCTAAGAGGCAATTATTGTTTTCTTTGAATCTTTCCTATTAAACACCATTGCAAATAACAATCTCCTGTCCTGAAGAGTCTCCTAATTGTTTGGAAACTTGGCAATATGAATTTCATCTGAAATGGAATATATTTCCCTTTTTGCTGTTTTGTAAACAGCAGTAGGAAAGTCAGTGCTTACCTTAGGTAATCAAAATCTGCCAGCCACTATATGTAGCATGGATCCAGCAACATTTGAGCCCCAGAATGCTGATACTGAGTATCACCATTACCTGGATTGTACTGACAATGATATCTCTCTGCCACAGTTCTTCTGTGTCTGTGTGTGTGTGTAAAAAGACAGCATGTAAAATCCCCCCATCACTGGCTCTCCCTGATGGTAGTCAAGCAACCATCTCATGACAGCAAGGGAGCTTCTGAGTGTACAGATCCATTTCATTTTTTCAACACCCACTCCAAGTATCCTCTGATGGATCAGATAATCCCCAAATGCCAGGGGTGTTAGGGGATGACACATTGCCCTGTCCAACCTACACAACAAAGCAGTCCTCACCACAATACACAATAGCACCGAATGAAAGAAAGTTCAGCAAAGAGAAGCAGTAGAGGACATGCTACTTTCTTTTTAAAGTGAACTAAGCGTAACTGATGGTTTAGAGGGGTGCTGAGCAGGCAGGTTCCCAGCACACCTCATAGTCAAGCTCTGATAGGTTTAAGGTGTTTTGAGCAATACTTTAAGTATGTTTACAAAATGCAACAGGACAACTACAAGACAAAATACACGAACATGTGAGACCAGGAAGGCTGATGGAGTCAGCTTTAGCATTAACCTTGCTTTGGGGCTTTTGGGTTTGTCACAGGAAGATAACTAAGACAATAAAAAACTTAAACAGATCTAAAAGTTATACGATAAAACAAGGACTACCTAAAATGAATGCTTCACAAATCTCAAATTTACAAGGATCTCAATAATCTTATGCAGGTTTCTGTTTCACTTGCATGTGTGACATAAAGGGGATTTAAGCCCCTTAAAGAGCTTTTTCATTCTCTAGAATGCTTATTCTGCACATATTCTGCCAATGGGCATGTGTACATAAGGCGGACACATTAAGAGTGCCAGAGTGAAAATCAGACCTTAAATACATTTCTATTTTGTTGCAAACAATCTAGACAAAAGAAGAATTTTAAACAGACATGACCATCTCATTGTGAATACTAACAAGCTAGTTAACTATTAACGTTGCTTTTGAGCATATATAATTTAGGAATTTCTAATACACAGTATCAAAAAAAATCTTTGTTTTTCTTAGAGAGGGTAACACTCCAAGCTTTTCAATAGTATCTTCCAGGTGACTGCTCACTCCTCTGAATATAAAAAAATATATGCATTCAGAACTTGCTAAAAAGGTGTTTGTGATAACTTATTTTTAATATTTAGGGAATCTTTTTGTATTTATTTTAATAACTCGATGGTTGTTTTTAAAGCAAAAGCATGCACAAGATTTCAGGATTATACTTTCTGCTTTTTCACATAATTTTAAATACTTGAAACTTTTTTGCCTTTCTGCAATAATTTTCCTTGCCTATTATTAGCCAAAGAGCTGCATAACTGGAAAATATGAGGATAATATATGAATTATTTTGTATAGATTAATAAAAAGAAAAAATTTGGTGAATTAATAAGATTTCTTGGCCATATACAACTAAAAAAATCCCTGTACATACAGTATTCAACTTCTTTGTCTGATTAGTCACAAGGTATTTTAAATCTAGTTTCTTTATTGCTCCACTGTTTTTAGTCGCTGGGGAAGCGGAAAAAATAATTTAAAATAATGGTAAGCTACATAAAATAGAGTGTAAAATACAGAATGTGTCAACTTTGATTACAGGACAGTGGGAAAGTAAGCTCATAAACTATTACAAAGGTTAATTAATGAAAATATGGGAGTTGTGCTTATGTGAATTTATTGTTATAATTGCAATGTCACATTTTCTTAGTCTTCTTCATTAATTGTACTCTGCTGTGGCAGGGACTATATGCATGTTCAGTAATTCTCTACTTCAGCTACTATAAACCTTGATTTCAGATGTGGAAATACACAATTAAGTACATAACAATTTAAAAACATGAATCTTGGTTTCCCATTTAAGAATAAATAGAAAAGCGTAATTAAACTACAAGAAAGCGTAACTATAGTACACAGTCTGCAAGTTAAAATACAAGTTAAAATAAGTGGATAATTGGTTGATAGTTAGCTCGTTCAGCTGATAAATTATCCCTTTCTAATCCTTCTAATCCTTTTATTAAACCCATTAAATTCATCCTTCAAATCTCACTTTCCTCAAATATAGATTGAATTTTGCCCAAGATGACAAAAATATAACTTTCACTGATTTCTAGATTTCTGGAATCAACTCAGCCACATACATATGCAAGTGAGAAAGGATAAAACTTCAGCTTTTTATGTTTTGGCTTTTGAGGGTGCAAAATTTTATCAAGAGGATTATATGAGTATGTACCACATCAATATGTTTGGCTTATTTTACATCGATGCAAAGTCTGCCATCAAAGACCAGAATTAATATTTCTAAAAAGGCGGGTGATGAAATGTCAGTAAGTAAGATGACTGATCCCTATTTTAAGTTGCCTAATGCACTCCATAAATAGAAGGAATATTTTCTTTGTAAAATGCTACCACCTCTGCTATTTTTACAGGTCTTTACTATTCACAGTGTGAAACTCCTCAGTTTGTGGAAGTACCTTGCTTTTGGGCCTCTGAATTCATGATGTACTCTCCTTGATGTACTCTCACCTGTACTTCCTAGGAAAAAGACCAGCAGTCTGCCCAGATCCCTCAGCATTTTAACACACCAAGTCTACTACTCCCTCAAGGCACTCAGATGGGGATGCTGAAGAGCTGATTGATCAGTTACATCAAGAGAAATCAGGCTATGCTAGGAGCTAATGTTCTCTATTGCCTTCCAGACCCAGCACATACCACTGGCATCCCACAGACCTGACAGCATGAGAGAACAGGTACTCCTCTACCTCCAGCCACACACAGAGAGGGGCAGAGAAAAACCCAGCTACAGGGCTGACCTGGCATTCTCAGGACCTAGCATCATGTTTCAGATGTAAAACAGTAGTTCCCTCAAATTCCACGTAAAAAGAGAAACCCAGAGCAGTTAGAAACCCAGACATCACCTGCAACTGCAATCAGTCTCCTCCTTTGTAGGTCTATCACATGATACCAATACTTTCAACAACCTTCCAGGGAACAAACCTTCTCCTGCATCTGTATTGTCAGCCCTGTAGCTGAAGCCATTGAAGGCAAAGTAAAATGCTTTGGGTTCAAATTTGGTTTATGACAACATGGTACATAAAATAACCTATCCTTTAAATAAAATTTAAATGGCAGCATACAAAAGATGGTACTAAATCCAAAAAGAACACTATTTATACTGCTAACAAGAAAACTAAGATTAGTAAACATTGTTTAATGCCTGCTCATAGAACTGATTTAGTCATTGGAAATCACATTATGACCTTTAACAACATAATCATATGTTTTTACACTGAGCTTCCAGCTCATTCACTTCACAAGTTAAACATGCAAGGAGCTGAAATAAATTCTCAGAGCAAGTGTAAAGTTTCCATCCCTGAATGTGTGCAGTTGATTTTGTAACCTAAATAATATTATTGCAATGCATTTTTACATGATTGCAATCTATTTTTACATGAAAGTATTCCATGTTTTGTCAGGTAAAAGAAATCATCTGTCAAAAATAAAGCCAGACAAGCATGAAAGGTCCCTTACTAAGGTCACAGGGACTGGATCTGTATATCTGAGAAGAGAGTTCAACTCTGCAACAACATTTTACCTCTCCTGTAGTTTACTTCAGTAGTTATTTTCTGGTCAGTTAGCAATGTGATTGTATTACCACTACACAGCTCTTTGCATCCGTAATTCTATCACTCAGTGATCCTGTTACGCTCCCATATAGGGAACAGAGATAAGAAGCAGCTCATTTTCTCTCCTCTTCACATTTTCAGGTCAGAAACCTGCAATCAAAATCCCCTTCTGCCTAATGATACTGACCACACAGATCCCACTCATCTATCCACAAATGTTAACAGAAAAACATTTCTTCACTGTGTGGAGAGAAGCATGAAGTGGTGAGGAAGGAAGTTTAGAAAAGTTATCAATGAAGAGACTTACAGCAAATGAAAATAAACTATACACTGATATCATCCACCTAAACAGACATCCTTACATCACCAATGTATAATTCATTTGGAAGACTCTTTGTTCCCTCTTCAGTGACTTATTAATGATTCATTAATAAGCTTTGAGATTAAGAATAAACAAGGGTGGAAGACATTTGCATTGAAGAAGATTTTAGTACCAGCTTGCCCAACTGAAACTTGCATCTTTACTCACTGTACATCATCTGTGTACCAGATGATGAAAACTATGACACTACCCTGATGCTTCAAGCTGCCACTGGCTGGCTATCTCCATATTACAGGATCACAGTCAGCTGCCATATCTTTAAACAAGCCACATCAGAAACTGTATCCCAGCCTGAGGTGAGACTTGGGCACACACAACTCCTCAGGTCCCTGGTAGCCACTAGACACAAAGAAGGGTACACAGGCAAGAAGGGAGTTGTTCAATACTACAGCTATTGCTGATCTGGATATCTGGGAAACCAGGTCTGCACCAGTCCCTAAAGTGAAGCGCTGCCAATTTTGTACATAATCCCCCTACTTTGAGAGACACAAATTCCATCTTTATTTAAAAGCTGAAAAGGCAGAAAAAGCATGTGTTTAAACTGTGTTTATAAACAAGCCTGAGATAGAGTACTGCCTTAGGAAAGCTTTCATTGTGAACTGATCACAGTTTAGAAAATAGCAGAAGAGAAGATACATACACATCTGTCCCATTGCTTTTAAACAGATACAATTAATCAAATCAGCACATGGAGCCTTTTGGGTTGAATGGGTAATATTTTGTCAGAAGGTTACAGCAGTAACAGACACTACCTTAATTCTGGATGCATAAGATACATTGAAGATTCCTCTGTGTGTGATAACTAGGGGGAACTTAGAGCTACTAACAACTGTCGTCTTGCAAAGTGACTGACAAGTCTCATGCTGCCTTGCTACTGATAGTATCTTCCCTGCACAAGGCTATGATACCACAGCTAATCCACAGCTGAATTCCACAGTTCTTTCACCTTGCTTCAAAACCAAAGCTGTTTGTAGGTTTTGCACATGACAGAGTGCTCATGGCAAATTAGGAACAAATAAACAAACAAAAATCTTTGACAATGTGGACAGTCTTTTCAGTTGTGAAACATTTGGGAAAAGCAACTAAAACAACAGAAAGTTTTGAAAAAAGGAGAAAGATACACCTGTTTTTCCATTCAAAGATAACCAATTCCCAACATACTTAAGTTTTTGACAGACACAGAACAGTTGTATTTCACTTCAGAGTGTTGCACAAACACAACAGGGACTGCTGTCAGGCTCTTTCACCCTATGACTATACACCAAGAAACAGTGGGGAGAAGGCTATTGGATAATGGCTATGCTGGTTTCTCCCCAGCCATGCTCAGAAATCAGTTTCCTTATTTCCTTACCCTCTGTTTCCTTAGGCTTCCTGGGCTGGTGGGAGATGGGCTTGGAGACTTCCCGGAGCGGGGAGTAGAAAGCTGGCTACCAGGGGTTCCATTCACTAAAAGGACAATGAATTGGAAAAAAAAAAATAAGGCATCATTAAAAGCAAAGAAGTAGTTAAATCAACATATTTCTTTTAATTAGTTGTTAAACAGATGAATGTGCTTTTGCTGAACATTTTAATAAGGTAATTCAGAAAAGAACTGTTTACCGAGAGTTTTAGCTCATGAAGCTGATCTTTATACAGAGTGCAAGCAAATAATCAACAAACCTGAAAAGGCTGTTCAGTCAATGGCAAAGAACATGAGCATGTTTTCTTAAACTGTATTGTTCCTGTGCTTAAAAGTGATGGGGAACAAGGTGCTCTGTTAACCTTAACAGCAACTTGCTATATGTAAACCTTTTCATTCCATTTAGTTCTGGCTATTCACCAAAAATAAAAAGCAGTACTGCTTGCAAGAACAAATCAGCTGCTTGCTGTTCCTCACTCATTCATTTGAAGAGACTTTTGCAATACTATCTGACCCAACATCACCCAAACATCACCTCAGACCTAACCCAGAATGGCTTTCTAGAGGCAAATTGGATGTAACACATCAAGTCTGACTTGGAGCAAAGGATCACTTTCTCCAATAACTAAGTTCCTTCATATTAGTCAAGTGCTTATCATTTTAGAAGCATCTTTTGCATGCGTATGACATTAACCATTAAATTAACTAAACAATGCCAGCAGAGGACAGAATTCTACTACAAAGTAATCACAAGAGAAGCTATCAGTAACATTCACACTGAAGACAGATGAAACGCTACAAAGCGTTTATCACATATATACAAAAATATTCTTAAACAAGCAACTGTTATATCACAGTGAACATTTGTCAGCATGAGATAAAAAAGAATCAACAATCAGATTCCCAGATTCTGAATCTTGGGAGAGTATTTATATACTAGGATATCAACAAGGCATTTGACTTACCTTCTATGAGTTCTAACATGGACAAAATCTTACTGTTTAACCCGATAATAGCAAGCAGCAGAATTCCTGCTCTGTACTAAGCCAAGCTGTAGCCAAACCAAGAAGCAATGGGATTAGTTAAGGATAGCTGGGGCTGCTCACAGAGTGAGCTGAATGCGATGCAGGATTCATAAGCAGAAGCCTTTTCTGCGTAAGGCTGACGTCTTCAGAGCAGCAGTGGGAGGTGCAGGTGCTGTCTTAGGGCTACATCAAAGGTGTCAATTAAGCATAAAGCTGCTGCTTCACAACGCTGAGCCACCGCAGCCCCCACTCGCTTTCTATGGAGCCCCGAAAGCCTTAGCAATTTTATATGCTGTGCACTGAATCATAATGAGGTGCCTTTGGGGGCAATATACCAAATGACTCATCTGAAAATCAAAATGACAATAACTCTTGTAAAACCTTGGCTGACTGGCAATCTAGCAAAAGCTAATTCCTTTGGATAATATAGTGGGCCTTTTTAACAGATTATCCTTACCTTTAATGTAATACATTGTTCTCACTGTCTAATACTGGGCCTCTACATTATAAGGAGGAAACATGTATATCTACCACACCACATACATTAATAAAACACTGGATGATAAATAGTGTTCACTTAGTAGAGCTTAGGAACTATGAGTGATCAAACCTCAACAGCACTTTGTGCAAGGCATTGTTTAAGGTAAAAGTGCAATATACTTGTATAACCACAGGAAAAAAAGATACACTAATTGGATTTAAATAGGCTATTTTTCTAGAAAACCATTCCACTCAACTATGCTTCAAATTCTGTTTGTACAGAGGACAATGGTTTGCACATCGCAGCACTGATTCAAATGTGGGGGAAGCACATGTGTATGGACACATTCACTGATGTTCATACAGTATTCAGCAAAGTACTCCACAGGCCTGGCTAGTAATGACTAAAAGTAAAATTTATTATAAATACCTCTCAAATCATTTAGGGAAAGGTCAAGATGAAGACATAAAAGCTTATCTTTTTGGAATCTCAATCTCCTCAAGTTTCAAAGGCCTTTTTCTAAATAAACATTGTGTTTGAAACAAATGCGTAAACTAGTACTATTCACATGAATCTAATCCTCAAGACTGCTGAGTAACAAGACTAGTGCTTTGCCTTCTCTTTAAACCAAGCAGGTATTCTTAGGTCTTATTATTATGATAAAACTTAAGAGAACAGACATACTTTAATAAATCTTGCACTACTAGGCATTGGTCCCTGTTCCTTACACACTGACTCCTTCCCCATAACTTTCAACAACAGTTTTTCTTAGAATTACTATTGCAATTATCCTGTCCTGAAGAGAAAGACTTAAGGCTACCAAGTGGAACCAAATGGATGACTCCTGATATATTTCCCGTAATTATTGTGTTGATGAGTATCTGAGAATGAAAATGAAAAGTGAAATGAAAAATAGGAAAGTACAATAAACCCCAAAAATCAGTCACTTGCCATTACTGGAGCATTCAGAGCATTTAAGCTAAGTTCCAATATTCACCCCACTTTTTTGAAAGGAAAATTATGATAGTTGTGCTTGTGTTGGCGGTCTAAATCTTGAAATCAAGAGCACAATTAATGGATCAAGGCCCTCAGGAAACATAAGTATTTGATTTTGTTCCCCTCCTTACTCACATTCAAAATACAAAGGTGCTAAAAACCTAAAACACATACCAGGATTTTTGTAAACATATAAGGACTCCATACGGAGAACTTTTTAGGAAACTCTAGAGATGACAATTAGCACTGGCAGTCAGATTCCTCTTACCAATCTTTAGGTACCTATTGCATTGTCTTGTATGTCTGAAGTAGTCTTCTAGACCTTATTTTAACCAGGTGCATGAGTTGTGTCATTCCCAAACAAAGATGTAAAAGAGACCCAATGAACAATGTACTAGGAGCATCTGCTGTAGTGTAGACTTTTAAAGCTATGCAAGATGAATCTAAACCCACACATCTAGAGGTTTAGGATATGCTAGAGACAAAGTAAAATCACCAAAATGCTCCCCACCTACCAATTTTGGAGGATTCTATGCCAAGTGCAGCACTCCATTAAATAAATACTGATGATTGAAGGCCATAGAGAGTCTACTTTAGAGTCAACTTGAACAAGTATGTGGGTAACACGGGTTCTATTCCCAGCACTACATGCATCTACATAACACTAGATGAGTCATGTCATCTATACTGCTAGTCTACCTAGGATTTAAATTCTGTCAGAATAAACTCTGTGCACATCATGTTGTCTGTCTTTTGCATGCTCAGCATACCTAGAGATATACATTAATATTACTACTGAAATTATCAATGTAATGCTTAAGACAGATACCACAGCAGGGAAGAAATGGTAATTCCTAATAATACCCCAGTCCACTCCTGGGTTCTTCCTTTTTTATCTTCTTGTTTATTGCTTGATGGTCATTCAACCTCTAACTATAGTTCCTTGTGAGTCATTATATTGAATTTACAAATAGAGTTGATATTAGGTTCTGTGTAGTAGGAAGAGTCTGGACCGATTCTGACCTTCTTCCTGAACTTCATTTACAATCATGACACCATTCTTACATATGCCACTCATGACTTAATAACATGGTAGAAAATGTGTAAATAAGATCTATGATATTTAATAAAAATGCATTCCTGATAAGTGCAGGAATTTAGTCTAAACTGCCCTAAAATCCATTTCTAGGTGGAATTCATTCTGGTTGAAAACTGCAGTCCTGTCCAATATCTGCACTGTATTTCTTACTGACTGATAAAGCACATTCTCCTACAGAGAACACTGATGTAGATAAAGATTTACGAAACTGGTAAATCACTGTTGTGGTTAATCATGCTATTAAGTGAAGAAAGAGGTTTCCTGTCACTTTTTATTCAAAAAGTGGCAGGGGTCACAGACTTCAGCTTAACATACAGCACCCTCCCATCCCCTGATGAAAACGATTCATCGACTCAGAATTCCATAGGTGAAAGGTGTATTAAAATGCTAGAACAGTAACAAAATTATTGAATTACCGTGGCTGCTCTGAGCAAATGTATGCAACTACTTGACTGTGAACTCCTTCCCTTATTGTGCTTTCTTGCTGACGATGCATAATATGGCAAGAACCTGTCTTTGCATTTGTTTTTTCAGCACTTGGCACACACATGAAGGTAGAAAACCCCACAAAATAGAACACTAAAGTTGGATACCATCATCAACAGAGATAAATTTGTCAGGTATTGGAATGGCCTGTTCAGGGAGATGGTGGGGTCACCATCCCTGTAGGTCTTTAAGAGACAGTTGGACGTTGCACTTAAGGAAATGGTCTGGTAGTTGATAGGGTTAGGACAAAGGCTGGACTTGATCTTAAAGGTCTCTTCCAGCTGAAACTTCTATAATTCCATGACTATAAATGCAAAATAGGCTTTCTTATAATGATCTCTACAAACCAGTGAAAATGCTGTAAATAAAAAGTATTTTGATGGCATTCCAATAAATAAATGTCTACAATAATCTTTTTTGCTAAGTAATAAAAACAAAAAGTGAGAAAAGCTGAAGTATCAAGTGCCAGTGTAAGAAGCTGTCAATGCTACTGCACTGTAGTAAAATTATACTCTCCTATAAAACTGCCTGCTGATATTTTAGCATCTGTACTCCATAAAACATGTAGAAATGACTATGTGAGTTTATAGAAGTGGTTTTCCAAACACAAGAGTGTGCATGAAGAGGAAAGAGAAGAGTAAGGGGAAAAAAGGGGGCACGCTTTTCCACAGTCACAGCTTACTCATGACTAGGACATGCTAAACTAAAACACTGTTTACAGAAGTCACAACATGTTTAGGTCATATTCAGTAACTGTTAGCTAGAAAATGCTGTTGCAAGATCCCTACTTGACCTGACTCAATTACTTCTGTAGTTTGTCGCTGTCTTTTCCAAAACATTTTTGTCTAACTATGATTATGCAGTTACAAAGTAGATAGGGAACAAACCATGCCTTGCTTTTTTTGTTCCTTCTGCTTTTGAATTCTACTTATATACATGTAATGATTTTTGTCTTCATTCCAAAGGACAGTTTGTCCAGAGCACCACATTAAGCAAGTGTGCTCACTATTAATTGCCAGTAAAGACAAAGCTTTGTAGGTTCTACCTTACCATGCAATTGGTTGTGAAAAAAAAATCCCAGATAAGCAGCACTGCATTCACTTTAACTGGTGCCATCTTTTTTACATTCAATCTTTTCTGGAGTTTATGTTATGAAGATATGTACATACAAGAAGAACATCTCTCTGCCACTGAAGACAAGGACTGACAGATCCATACAAAGCTTTCACCTCATCAACAGATTAGAAATGTCAGCAGAAATGATCACCTTCAGGTCAGGTCTAGATTCCCATCCCAGCAGCCACCAATACCTGAGTCCTCAAAAGTTACTGGCACCTATGGTAGTCACACGATGTAACCCAAGGAGTGCAGAGCTGAGTAGAGACTGTAATCTCCATATGCTGGTCATGTTGGTCCCCATGGAGTGGCCACTATGATAGCACCTCCACCTCAACCCAAAGTCATCTGTGTTTACGCTATCAAGCAGAGAAGTGCTGCAGACATGGAGATATTGCAGATACACCTGATATCTCAGAAGACACAAGTCTTCCTTGAAAGTACAATTCCCAGGAATCCACAATTTTTTGTAGCCTCAGAAGGTGGGTAAATGGCTCTTGGTTTGTTCTCTGTACTTCATCAAGGTACAGCTGGTATCTATGATCTTGTCTGCTAATTTCACCTGGTATCTAATGGACAGAGCATCTACATGTACATAAGATTTAATGAAAATTTCTCTTTTGAACTGTTTTGCCCAATTGGAAATAGCAAGATAATCAAATCAGTCTGTGTGAAGAGAATAGCAACTCTGTGGATGTTTCATTCAGCACTTAACTTTTTTATCCTTTAAGAGAGTTAAACTAGTCAATCTAACCAAATCTATTTCTCTTACTAACTCTTATGGGCTATAAAATGAAAAAACTTATTTTTTAATTACTAGTACCAAATGTAAACACCATAAATAAGAAATTAAAAGGAAGCTAGGATCAAAGTAAAAATCATCTGGAAATTCCTGGGTCTGTAGGATGACTTCATCACTCCCATGGGTTTATACTCTTGGCTTTAGTAAACTTTTGCTTCAGCCTATTTATTAAAAAGTCTGTCAGCTCAGTACCTATAACTGTGAATAAAAAAATGTGACCTCGCCAAAGACAATATGATATGTCATGTTTTTTCCTTTGGGATCCAAAAGACCTTCCTGAGTCAAGTGGCTGAAGAAGAAGGGTTGTTTCTGGATAATGGCCTAGGGATGAACTATCAAACTAAATGAAAATATATCTTCTTGCAGAGAATGTATCTACCTCTTTTTTTCCCCAACTACTTGAGAAAGGCACAAGCATCTGCTCTAGAGAAGCCTCAGTAAGAATCATTTCCATGTCCTAAAACACTTTTCTGTTTAGGGAACATCTGCAGTTTTGATCAGCCTCTAGTTTGACATGTAGCTTCACAATTTATTCGCTTAGGTGCCATTAAAAAAAAAAAAAAAACCACATAGCCCTTGGTAGCATGACTTACTCTATCCATTCTTCACATACATTGCCTTTGTCACTCGGAACAGGTACGTATCAAATCAGTTACTCTTGAAACAGACACTTGACACACTAAGTAAGTGAAAATCCTAAATAACTTCTTAATACTAAACCTGTATCACTGTTACAAACAAGTTTTCAAGTATCCAAAATACTTGGTGGGATAGTTTGAGGGGGAAAGGAGGGAGGAGACGTGAGAAGGAAAGAATTTAGAAGGAGGTGCTCTAACTGAAAATAAATTAAGTAGTTACTTTTTTGGGAGCAGGTACTGAAAATTAGAGTAGAAATTTCAGAGGATAAAACAGAGTTCACCCAAATGCAGTATCCTTCCTTAATTTAGTGGACCAAGGGTATAGCAATTCCAGTCATTTCATGCTGCTCTTGATCCAATTAAAAATAATGATCACAAAGAAGTAAACATTACCTTCTGCTACCTCTTCATCTGCACTGAGGTTGCCACCAATGGTGTCAATTGGTAGCTGGACAAAAGCTGACAGCTACTGAATATTCACCAGAACTTCATAACTTTCAAGCACTGCCAACTGGCTGATATTCGGTCTCATAGAAATTCAGCATCTCTTTTATTATATCCTCTCCTGAATAATATTTAATGCCAAGAACAACAAAAAAAACCCCGTGTCAAAATGTTTTACAGGCTTTAAGAGGACATCAGAAAAATTAAGAGGCAGGATTATATATTGCACTTGGAGCCAGACTTCAGTTCTCTGCCTGCCTGGGAGGTCATGCTACTTTCTCTGCTTCTCTTCGTTGCCTTGTTTCCTGCTTCTCTGCTCTATTTAAACTGAAAGCATTTTGAAGCAGACAATACCTGAAATGCATTTGTAAAAAAACAGAAAGCAATTTTCCTGCAGCGAGATTTCTGGCTTGTGGTACTGTTTTGAAACATTGTCAGACATAAATAAAATACTGAACAAAACATAATAATGGAAAAGTCAGCCCTTACCACAGGTTTTCCCAGCTTCCATGCACTCTTTTAAGAAAAAAGTATTTTGTGGTTTTATATAAAAAATAGGATGCATCTGCCCTCAGGAGCCAGGGAGGCTACCAGGATAATAGAAGCACATTAAGTGTTAAGAAAAAAAAACCACAAAAGGAAAGAAACAAGGATGGAAGAAAGGTGAACACCACCTATAGAAAGCTATACATTTTCTTAAATACGTCAAGAAATGGTGTAAAAGCACTATAGATTACACAGCTCAAGAAAGGGTGAGGAGTGATGTCTCCCATTCCCTTACAAACTGACACATATTTCCTTGGCCTCAGTTAACCAGAGCACAGATTTGAACCTGTGTGGCACTGAGCACTACTGTAGTCTCAGCTATCACATTAGAGTCTTTCTCTGCAGCCCCATAGCTGTTTTTTCACATGCATCTCCACCCTTTCCCTTATGCTGCCCTGGCACTGTGTCCCAGAGCCTGGAGGACAGTATTTGTTATTGAGTTGTTCCCATGCTGTTACTCCCATGGCCACGCACCTAGAAAAGCACATCAGTGTTGTTATGGTAGCTTCTATATGTGGCTTTCAGGCTCACCAAGGACACTGCCTTTACAGGCAAGGAGGAAGAAAGGCACCTCCAAAGGGTGAAAGTTATCTCAGACCCTTGGCAATCTCACCAAAGCCCTTCTGCTTCCAGTACCAGATCAGATTATGAGGAAAATGGTCATCCAGAGCCGTGGTCGAGAGGACACTCAGGGTCCTTCGCCTGATCCTGCACACAGTCAGGGGAAATTACAAGATGAGATTTAAACAGAAGACTCTACATATTAGGGATGAGGGCCTCCAAGCTGAATTTTCTCTAAAAATCATTTGTTAACACTACTGAATTTATCTTCAAAGTACAAGTTTTGGTAAAATGGTATTGCTCCAACTTTACAGATATGAAAACATGACACAGACATTAAAGAAAACCAATAAACTGACCAATTCTCTTTTTATTTCTGCAAGCTTGAGAAAGTTCAACACTCCATACCACTATTTTCACAGAACAAGTGACTTCATTGCATTTATAAACATTTAGTTCAAGCCAAAGTTTGGCTTAATTCACTTAACCACTTGAAATTCTGTGTCAAAGAAGGGAAACTGTTCTTGAGAATGGTATTTAACTGCTTAAACCAAAGCAGACTGTCTACATGTACTAGCCTTGTATACATCAACTTCTCTCACACTGGGGAAATGACCCAAAGACTGTACCTTCATTAACTCTAGAAATGATAAATCCTGATCAACTATCCTGTGCTGAATGAGAAGAAAAAGGATGTTGAATACTTACATTGAAGGCTATACCATACTATAGGTGAATACAGAAGACTGTTATGGGTAACTAAACGATAATCCTTCATTTTTATCAATTTTTGGAGAACTTTACTTTTCTCTTTTTTAACACAGTCTTTAACTCTGCAACTTTCTTTCTTTAGCCCACGTAGTTACCTCTGTGTATTACCTTGATATGGGTGTGAATTGATGACAAAGGCAGGCATCTGATCCTTTAGCAAGAATGCACAGACTTTTCAAAATACAGCAAGAATCAAAGAAGAGGAATCTGACTCTTTCTAATTAACAACTTCCTCCTCTTGATATAGTTTGCTTAGCATTTTCTCAAGAGTAAGCTGTCAATAATGTTTTCTGCTTGCTTTCTCATCTTCCTTTTAAGGTACAACTCTTTACAAAATGATACATCTTTTCATTTTTTGGAACATGTTTGTTTTGTCTTTGATCTGAGAAGAGACTCCACTGATTTTCTTAAATATTCTTCATGTTTATCCCTAATGAAAGAAAAAATCCCTAACTAGTTAAAAGATGAACTGAAAGCAGTTTAAAAATATAAAATAAAAAAATACATATATAAACACTTTTCAGTAACAACATGACAAAAGCATAACTTCCAGTTAAGCATTAGTCATTTAGGAGACTCTCTAACACTGTGATGTTTAATGTAGACAACACTGAAAAATTATTGCACGAGATAGTATTTCTCTATTCTACTACTGTAACTGGTACATAATTCCAATACATAGGCAGTATTTTTAGGCTTACTGTATGGTAGAATAGTGAGATCTGTACATACTGTCTGCATGTTGTATCTGGTGACAGGATTATGGGTAATGGGATGAAGCTGGAACACAAAAAGTTCCACTTAAACTTAATGAAAAATTTATTTATTGTAAGGGTGAGAGAGCCCTGGCACAGGCTGCCCAGGGAGGGTGTGGAGTCTCCTATGGAGGTTTTCAAAACCTGCCTGGACATGTTCCTGTGTGACCTGATCTAGGCAGACCTGCTTGAGCAGAGGGGTTGGACTGGATGATCTTTAGAGGTCTCTTCCTACCTTTACCATTCTGTGATTCAGTGATTTAAGAAGGGAACTTAGGTTTTTGTCTAACAACAACTTAGAGTGAATGTTCTTTTTTCCACAGTGTCTAGTATCAAATTGTGTATTTTTAAAATCTATTAATTGTTTGGTTTTAGTTTTATGTGGCCTAAAAAAAAAATTCTTGAAAGCAAGTGCTCACTTAGTACAATATTGCTTCCTTTTATGACAGTAACATTGATGGAAATACTTATGTATGTAAGGTTAGAAATACATTTCCTGTAACATTCATACAATTTGATGTCACTATTTGTAGAAAGCAACACAAGAGGTACAGACAGACAAATCAGAACCATTCTCCACAATAAAATTAAAGTCTACAGAATCATTTTCAATTGTTTACTCTTTTCAAGCTGTAACCGGTTATAGATTCTGTGTAATAGAACAGAAAGTATAGTTCAGTCGGAAGAGACCTACAGTGATCATCTGGTCCTGACCAATTCAGGGCAGACCAAAAGCATGTTACTAAAGGGAATTATCCACATTTTCCACACTGATAAGTCTAGAACATCAAAAACTTCTCTAAGAAGCCTATTCCAGTGTGTATTGGGGGTGTGTGGCAAGGTTTTGGTAGCAGGACGGCTACAAGGATAGCTTCTGTGAGAAGCTGCTAAAAGCTTCTATGACCAGTAGAGCCAATGTCAGACAGCTCCAAGAAGAGCCAAGACTGAGCCCGTCAGCAATAGTGGTAGCACCTCTGTCATAATTTATTTGAGAAGGAGGGAAAAAAAAAACCTCTGTGCATTTTTCAGTCAGAGAATATGTGAGTGCAACAACTTTGCTGACACCAAGGTCAGTGAGGAAGGAGGGGAGGAGATGTTCCAGGCCAAGAGCAGAGGTTCCCCTGTAGTCCATGGTGCAGCCCGTGGTGAGGCCCTGCCCCTGCAGCTATGGAGGCCACGGGAGAGCAGAGATCCACCTGCAACCTGGGGAGGACCCCATGCCAAAGAGAGTGGATGCAGTGACTCTGTGGGAAGTCCATGCTGGAGCAGCTCCTGGCAGGACCTGCGGACAAGTGGAGTAACAGAAGCCTATGCTGGAGCAGTCTGTTCTTGATGGACTGCACCCCAAGGAAAGGACACATGTTGGAGCAGCCCATGGGAAGGACTCACACTGGAGAAGTTCATGGAGAACTGTCTCCCAGGGGAAGGACCCCACACTGGAGCAGGGGAAGTGTGAGGAGTTCTCTACCTGAGAGGAAGGAGCAGAAGAGATAACATGTGATAAACTGACTACAACTTCCATTCCCTGTCTCTCTGTGACACTAGCTGGGAACAGGTAGAGAACTGAGGAGTGAAGTTGTGCCCGGGAAGAAGGGAAGGGGGAGAGAAGATGTTTTTATATTTGGTTTGATTCTCATTATCCTACTTTATATTAGTAAAGAATTAATTTCCCCTAAGTTGAGCCTGTTTTGCCTATGACAGTAATTTCTGAGTGATCTCTTCCTGTCCTTATCTTGACCCATTGAGTCTTTTGTTATACTTTCTGTCCCCTGTTCTGCTGAGGGGAGAGTGGCTTTCTCTGGCCACCAGGCATTCAGTGAAGATCAAGCCACCACACAGCATTTGACCACACTCTTGGTAAATAAATGCTTTCTAATGTACGGCTGAAACTTCCCCTGACACAGACTGGAACCATTCCTACACATCCTGTCACTGGGTCCCAGGGAGAAGAGATCAGCACCTCCCTCTCCACTTCTCCTCCTCAGGAAGTTGTAGAGAGTAATTAAGTTGCTCCTCAGCCTCCTTTTCTCCAAGCTACACAAGCCAAAAGTCCTTAGCTTCTCCTTACAGGGCATGCCTTCCAGCCCTTTCACCAGCTTTGTTGCTCTCCCCTAGACATCTTCAAGGACTTTCACATGCTTCTTAAATTGTGGGGCCAAGAACTGCACTCAGTACTCAAGGTGAGGCCATACCAATGCTGAATACTGTGAGATAATCAACCCATTTTGCCCATCTGATTCTGCTGTGTTTGATGCCTCCAGAATGCAGTTTGCCCTCCTGGCTGCCAGGGCACACTACTGACTGATACTGAGCCTGCTGCCAACCAGCACCCCTAGATCACTTTATGCAGAGCTGCTCTCCAGCCACTCCTCTCCCAGTTTATACTTGTGCCTGGCATTTCTCAGTCATAGGCATAGAATCTGGCATTTCAATTTGTTAAATTTTATCCCATTGCCCAATAATCTATCTATCAAATCCCTCTGCAAGGCTTCTTGTTCCTCAAAAGAACCAACAGCGTCTTCCAGCTTAGTATCATCAGCAAAATTGCTAATGGTGCATTCAACTCCTGCATCCAACCACTGACAAAATTATTGAACAGAACTGGCCCTAGAACTGAGCTGCGAGGAACACAGATGGTGACCAGCTGCCAGGCACATGAAACCCCGTCCACTCCAACTCTTTGAGTCTGGCCCTTCAGTCAGTTCTTCACCCAGGCTCCTACCAGCTGACAGAATGTTCTGTTAGCAACCTATACATACCTCTAGGGCTTTGTTCGATGTGTTTCTCTAAGGAAACCTTAATTACAGTGTTCAAATGATTATGTCAAACAGGTCAGGTCCTGACTCATGTTTTGACAAACTAGTATGTACCTACTTTCTGTAAATGTACGATTTTTCCAGTAAATATTTTTAAGATGGGTAAATCTGTCATCAGCACTGAACCATCCAAACTTGTTTGCATTTTTAATATTTACATTGCACTGTTTTTTGTTTTAAATGTAATAATATATTAATTATTATTGTGGCAAAATGAAAACATTCTTTTTTTTCCCCATAAAATGCAAATCTACTGATCTTCTGCAGAGATTGAACATGTAATGGTATTCTCCTCAGACCCTTGTAAAACTGAACTGCAGGAAAATAACATTTACTCACCTACATTTCTCCTGCATGTTTAAGTAAAAACAGTAATATTTCTTTCAGAAACAAAACCAAAAAGGTTGCTAGTCCCATAGCAGAAACATTTGTTATGCATAGCAGGATAGTTATTCCAGACAGAAATGAACATATATTGTTCAGTGTCCGTTACCTGCACTCCCAATTTAATCTTCATTTGAAAAAACTCTGTTCCCCCTAGCTACAAAGAAACATACTTAATATACATTTAAAAAAGAGCTACTCTGGGCTTCTTCCTCACAATTGATACTTCTTCCTATTACCTCTTTTCAGGTTTCTCTATTTCAGCTGTTCTTAGGTGTGTAGGAGGCATGTTGCCTCCCAGCCCTGCTACCCACGTCTACATCTCTTTCTGTCATTGTCTCTCCCACTTTTCCCCCTCTCTGAGCAAGGAAGTCTTTTTTTCTCAGCTTAGTCGTCTTGGTTTCACCTGGTCCATGCCTCCAATCTTTGAAACCTTGTAGGACTTCCTGGGCAATTCTGATAACCATCTCCTCACAAAGACCTTACAGTGCTGGATCCAAGTGTTCACTTCCTATGATGTTCAGTTCCCTGATGGTAGAAAACTTAAGGCAGAAAAAGTGACGTGGTTTACAGACAGCTCTAATATTTGCTTCTTGCAAAATCCACAGTCACAAGCAATGCTGCAAATGCTGGATTAAATCTACTCAATTGGCCCTCAACAAGTATTATTTGTACTTTCAAGCACCAACATTGGCAAATTATCTAATCTACTTTTTCGTTTGTTTACTTGTTTTGCTTGGGAAAAAGCTGCACATGGGAACTAGTCATAGACTATTTAGTGAGAGCAGCTACAAAGGCAACCAAAGCAAGGCCCTTCAGATAAAACTTTTTAAAGCCTTCTACTGTGTTTTCTCTAATCTGAACTACTGGTTTGTTAGGTCAACTCTGACATTTCTTCCTCATCTATCTTTATACCTCACAATCACATCTGTAATTGCATTCTTTCTCTACCCTGCCCCTTTTACCTCATTATCCTCATTAACTTATCCTTTGCTCACTGCTGCCTCTTGACTCTCTCAGAAACCAAACAGAAAAAAATGATTGTGAAATCAGCCTTTTGCAGACACAGATCTAATGCTGCATAACTTGGACTAAATTGTGCTTATTCAGCTCCTACTGCAAAAAACACCTCTTTTTGGCAGTATTTAGGTATTGGTAACAAAATCATGCATAGAAAAATAAATTGAACCATGGTAATGCCAGAATATGATTTATAAACCACTGAAGAATTATTTTGCATTGGGAAGATAATTCATCTCGGATGCAACTGAGAAAACAAGTGAATTTTTACTATCACAGTTTCACAGATACAATACTTTTCCACAAAAACGTGGAATTTTAAATGCATTGACAATTGTAATGAAACAGGCTGGTTGCTATTGTTAAGAAAGACAGTTTGAGTGCTTTACCTGAGCTAGTAGAAGCAGGAGACTTGCTGCGTCGAGATGGGCCTGGGCTCTTGGTGGTGCTCCTACGTGAAGTCGAAGCTATTTTGGTATAGGAAGTGGATTTCACCACCCGACATTCTAAAAGACAAAGAAACTGCCTAAGTTAGCAATTAAGAAAACCAGCAAGATTCTCCAACAGAAAGAGCATTGAAAAGCACAAACATTTAGCCCACGCTTGTTTTCATTCATCTTGAGGAGTTTTATGGGAAAATATAAAATCTGTATAAATGACTCCATTAAAATTCAAGTACAATATGTGCCACAACCTAAAGAACAACTGCAGTAATCCAGGCTTTTAGATACCATGGTTACTGCAGGTACTTAGGACAGCTTAATTTAACAGTGCTAAGGCCTACACATAAAACTTATTTGCTTTTGAAGACTTCAGAGCAAGCAACGCAGTGGTTGTTTTGTAAACAATCCAAATGCAACGTAAGTATTTTTACCAACCTAGGTAGCCTACTCTAGAACTGGAAGGCTGCCTTTATATATCAAACTACTAAGACTGTACAAGATAACACAGGTGTCTATCACTCATGAAAGGTTTGAAGAAAGTGAAGCAGGTTTGTTGCTCCTGCTTAATCCTCTGGTGAACAACAGCCCACATTGTAGAGCAAACGCAATTCATCGCAGGTTGAAGGAAATGGCACTACTTGCTCATAGGAGACATCAGTAAAATCAATGAAGCGGCGAAATTACTCTCCCACTTGAGAACACTGCAAGATGTTCAGGTTAGAGTTTATATACACCCACACAGCTCTGTAGGCATTCTTGCATTACGCCTGCAAAATGGCTCTTGGCCTGAGGATGAAAGAACTTTGTGTGCATAATGCTGATGTCTTGCACTCATAATGGATAATAAATTAATCACCAGACATATTATACAGCTGGGGAGGGGAAAAAAAGATTTTCACTTCTTAGCCAATATACAAGTCTGCAGCAATGTTTATACTGTCTTCACCTGGTGATGTCAGTATACTTCACTTGTTTAAAAAAAACATCAGTGAATATTTAGTCCTGTATCAGACCTGTTCCCCATTTTCTTCCCATGGTTAAGGTTCCTCAACACAGGTTAAAAGAAATAAACAAGAATTGTTCCTTCCTAGTCAGAAAATACCATGTACAAGTCTGCACATTATTTAGTCTTCACAGATGATCAGTGGAGCCTGTAACATAGTTTAGACAGATTAGAGAACAAAGAAATAAAATTGAGCATAACTAATTAACTTAAACATATCCACCAGTGAATGATGTCATGAAATGTATTTCTCTTGGCTGCCCTAACTATTTGTCTTTTGTCAAGCTGTTGAAGGAAATAGAAGCAAGAATTGATGCATTGCTGAGGGAACAACCAGCACAGCTGAGAGCTGAGAAGACCAGAGAAATACCCCAGTCTTCCCAACAAAGCTTTTTTCCCAGACTCTCTCACCTTCCTAATGCCCAATAGTAGCTAACTTTTTTTTTTCTGTTGACATTTTATGTGATTCATTGATGACTACTCTCATACTGAATGATGAGTGGAAATGGAGAAAAACATTTACTCTGTTGTAAGAGGAAATTATCAACTGAAAACAAGAGGAATCAGATGAAAGCTTTCAATTCAATTCCACTTGGTAACAACAGCAGAAACCTTAAATTGATGTATTGGCATAAACAGCTGCTCCAGCTGTTGAATGTAAACAGGTTCTTTATCTTTCTTGTAAACCAAGATTTAAAATGTCTAAACACCTAACAGCCAGCTTGTTTGATCTTGTAAAACTATGACACTATTCCAGTGTGGGCCTCATTCCCAGAAATCAGTAGGGAAGGGAACTTAATATTCTAATGATCAACACACAAGATGACTGAAGTAGAATACCCAATCAAGGTAAAACCTGTAGAATGTAGCAATTTGCTTAGCAGAAAATCTCAGGAGTCCCTGAAGAAAATAGGCAGCTACTTTCTGTAATATACTTTACTATGTAAAAATCTTTCCTGTTTCCAATATTTAAAATCCATTTATCTACATTCCTCTCTTACAATTCATGCCATGCACTAAAGCTTATTTCTCATCTTATTACAAGTAATAATATGAATTCAAGTTCTCTCAATACCTTATAAGCACTCTAAGTTAGAATGGCATTAGAGATAAGATTCTGTATTTGAATGAGTCTTTCCTCTCAAAGTATTGGAAATAATCAGTAGGAATGTGGTTGGAAAGATGAGGCGATTAAACACACATACAGATTATCTTTCCATCCTACTGATACAACACTGTTGAGGACAGTACTAAAGACAGCCTTTGTATTATTTTCACTTGATTCATTTAGAAATGAAAGGAAATGAATTAATAAAAAGTTATTCTTCTTCATCTGAAGTTTTGTCACACATGGGCAAGAACAGTGAACTGCAGAGGCTAACAGTGTCTCATCATCATGTTCCTTCCCTCCCAGAAAGAACTGCTTCTGCTCACATGCTACAGAGAGGTGCCACCCTTTTTGGGAAAGAGGGAGGCTGGCAGCTGGCTGCATCCCGTAAGGCAAATGCACCACCCCTCACTACTGATAAGTCTATTTAGAAAGGTTGATGATGATTGAGTGACTGGAGCATCTCTCACCCTGAGGAAAAGCTGAAGGAGTCAGGACTGCTCAGCCTAAAGCAGAGAAGACTCAAAGGCAAACTTATACGTCTATAAATGTTTTAAGGGAGAGTGTAAAGAAGACAGAGCTAGGCTCCATTCAGCAATGACAGGACAAGGGGCAAAGGGCATAAACAAAACAGAGGAGGTTCTCTGACCTTTTTTACTGTGAGGGTGACTGAGCCCTAGAACTGATTGCCCAGAGAGGCTGTGAAATATCCAAACCTGGGAGACACCGTCCTGGCTACAGATGATCCTACCTGAGCAGGGGAGTTTGATCAGATGACCTTCAAAGGTCCCTTCCAACCTCAACCATTCTGGGGTTCTGTGATTCTCAGGGCTCTGTACAGTTGTTTCTGGAAAATCTCTGAGGATGGGCACTGCACAGACTCCCTGAGCAAATCCATTCCAATGCCTGACTGCCACCACAGTGAAAATGTTTATCAAAGAATCACAAAATCACTGATATATACTTATACCTCTACATATTTATATATATATATATATATAAATAAATATATATATATAAAATACAATCATATACCTATCACTTCTCATCCTCTTGCTATGCATCACTATGAGTAGCCTGACTGGGATGCTAATCCACGGACATAGGGGGCTGTGACCAAGTCATCTCCCAAAGTCACCTCCTTTTCCAGGCTGTGCTTGTTGCACAGCTCCATCAGCCTCTCCTCACAGGACAAGTGCTTTAGCTCCACATCATCACAATAGTCCTCCTCTAACTGCCTGCAATTTAGTGAAGTCAGCTTTTAACTGAGGCACTTTAAACTTTTGTCAAATGTCACATTTCCTATGGGTTTATCTTTTTATTCACAAGTGACATGGACTACAGTATGGTGTGTGAAGAACCACATGGGTGAGCCTTCAGTACTGCATACACAAGGGTCGGGCAACACGTCTTCAAAGACTGTGGCAAAGACTAGTTACATAATCTAAAAGGATTTACAGTCATGGGTAGAATGTAACTCTGCTGCTTGTTGTAGATGGGTCTCAGCTTCTATGAACAATTTATGCATACAATTCTGTTGGCACTTTTAGTTTGAAACCCAAAATTTTACTGAGAGCAAAGATTCCACTCAGTAACCATACAATCACCGCTTGCCTCTTCTAAGGTATTACCATTATTTGCCTGTTTCTGTAGGAGAACTGTGTACATAAAGAGGAAAGGGAAACCCCCGCCAAAATGTGTGTTTCTTAAAATCATATTTTCTACACAGAATCTATATCATTAAAGAAATAAATACCTATCTTCTCCTCATCAACAGTATTCTCATAACTACACAATGGGTCCTTGGTAAGCCATGAAGTAGAAGAACATTTTTTCACCTGTTTTTCTTCTGATGACAAAACTCTGTCTGAAACAGATCTGAACTTCTGACAGACGAGAGTTGACTGTCTTTCTCACTCACGTAGGCAGGATCATCAAAGAAGAAACACCAGACGTTTCTATAGTATATTCAGGGTAGTGAAACAAATGTATCATGAAGCCTCAATCCTTCCTTTCACAATTGAGTAAGATTAAAGGAATAAAATGATGATACCCACGGTAACGTAAAGCAAAAGGTCAACCTTAAGGTCTGATCAGAGGCTTTATTGCTTTCCAACTCAGAATATCAGATAAGTAAGAATGTTTTTCCAACCAAAACATATTGCAATAAGACGTTCTACTGTGTAAGTACAGACAAAACTACAAAGCAGGAGAGAGAAGTACAGACTATCGGCAGTGAAACTAACAATGTTAATACTGCAGTCCCTTTATAGCATGGAATATTACCACAGAGGTTTGAGGCATTTAATGGACATTAGCAACAATAAAGTTTAAGAAAAAAAGATGAAATATCCCAAGGCTACGATCTGACACCATTGAGACACCACAGGGACAAGCTAAGGAACACAAAGTTCCTGACACTGTACATGGCGGTGGAGTAAATGAGCAGTACAAACTGGTACAACTAGGAGCAACTCCAACATATTTTGTTGTGAACTCCTAATCCTTCCTGTTGTCAAATGGATAAAATGTAAGCATGAAGTAATTAAGGGATGCTAACATGTAGAATCATAACGCCTCCAGTCTCCAGCTCTGTGATGTTTTAAAATGTTTCATTAGCTTCTGTGTTCATTAGATTTTACAATGGCAAGAAAGCAGCAGAGAGTAACTAATCTGCAATAAATGTGTCATAAAATGAAGAAATTTAACATGTTACAGAGAAGACTCTGAAAAGTTATCTAAATTACCAGGAGATCAAAAGGCTTACTTGTCAGCTACTCAGAAGTGGACTGTGTGGCCTTCATGAATTCCTTCTGGGCTAAAATGTCACCCTCTGCTGGGTTTTGCTTTTATTTTGAGGTCTGTGTATAGGGTAGAGATATTTGCTTTCACAGTACCCCTGCCAATCTGTTTTTTTAAGATGAGAATACTTAACTTGGTTTCAGCAACATCTGTGTACTACAGATAAGCAAGGAGAGAGATCAAGGCTGTCTGTGGTTGTTGGTAAGCCACTTTACTGTAAGCCTTAGGCTGGTGGTACCTTTTACCACTGCTTAAGGACAGTAGCCTCACTTGCAATATCCTCAGACCAATCACTAGATCATCACTCCAAATGCCACACTGATTTTAGTTTTTCATTTTAAGAGTAATTTATTCCATGTTGCTAATTCTTAATACAGCAAATAAGATTCTACTTTTCAGTTGCATTTGTGCCCTTAGATAAAACCAGTAATCTCCTGTTTGCGGAACTAAGTTTCCATTTCTTAATCAAAAGAGAAATGGTATCATTCTGTCTAGTGGCATCAATATACACTGCAACACCTTTGATGAATCAGCGGCAGCGATGACTTGTAATTAAATATTCAGAAAGGTAACCATCATACAGCTTCCAGAAATTAAAGGGAAATAGGGTGTTTAATAGACATTTAAACATCAATTTTGTTCTGCATGTCTTCCCATTGAATGTCTTCCTGATGCAGAGGGGCAGCAATGTATGTGTAGAATACAAAAAACTGAAGTTTTATCCCACACACTAAACTATCTGTCACTGTAAATGCACGGGGTTTTGAGACGTCTTATCTTCTGATTTGATTTCTCATCAGTTACCAGTCCTCCACTCATGATAAAGATTAGGAAGCTATCTACTTCAGCTGTGTATCAAATACTTACAATGGCAAATACCTAAATCTCCCTTTTTCTTTTTTTTTTCAGCCAAGAAATATGCTTTGACTGTGGTATAAACTATTTTTACAAGCTAGATTTTCTTTCAAGTGAAAAATTATTCTCAAATTCTGAAACTGGGATAAGTATTCACTGACAAGGCAAAAGCTACTGTAGTGGCTTTGTCTGGGCCAGGTTTCAGTGGCAGGGAGCTACAGGGGTGGCTTCGTTAAAGAGCTGCCAGAAGCTTCCCCTGTAGCTGACAGGGCCATTGCCTGTCAGTTCTAAGATGGACTCGCTGCTGGCCCAGGCCTGGCCAATTAGTGACTGAGTTAACACCTCTGTGAATAATGTATTTGAGATAGGGAAGAAGTTGCTGCACAGATGCTAAATGGTAGCGGCAGCAGAAAGGAGTGAGAATGTGAAAACACCTCCACAGACATCAAGGTGAGTGGAGAAGGAGAGGAAGGAGGTGCCCAGGCGCTGGAAGAAAGACTCCTGTGACCTGTGGTGCAGCCCATGGTGAGGCAGCTGTGCCCCTGCAGTCCATGCAGGCCACCAGGAAGCAGAGACCCACTTGCACCCCGTGGAAGACCCCATGCCGGAGTGAGTGGATGCCTGAAGGAGGCTGTAACTCCGTGGGAAGCCCACACTGGAGCACGTTCCATGCCGGAGCGAGTGGATGCCTGAAGGAGGCTGTAACTCCGTGGGAAGCCCACACTGGAGCACGTTCCTGGCAGGACCTGGGAGTCCTTGGAGAGAGGAGCCCATGCCAGAGCAGGTTTGCTGTCAGGACTTGTGACCCTGTGAGGGACCCACACTGGAGTAGCCTCTTCATAGAATCATAGAATGGTAGGGGTTGGAAGGCACCTTTAGAGATCATCTAGTCCAATACCCCTGCAGAAGCAGGGTCACCTAGATCAGGTCGCATAGGAACATGTCCAGGTGAGTCTTGAAGACCTCCAAGGAAGGAGCCTCCACAACCCCTCTGGGCAGCCTGTGCCAGGGCTCCATCACCCTCACAGTGAAATAGTTTTTTCTTATATTTAAGTGGAACTGTTTGTGTTCCAGCTTCATCCCATTACCCCTTGTCCTGTTGCTACAGATACAACAGATAAAAGGGATGTCCCAACCTCCTGACACCCGCCCACTCTTCCTAAAGGACTGTTCACCCAGTGGATGACTCACATTGAGGCAGTGTGTGAAGAGCTGCCCCCATGGGAAGGACTTATGTTGAAGAAGTTGGTGGAGGACTATCTCCCGTAAGAGAGACCCCACTGTAGCTAAGATATGAGAAGCCCTCTCCCTGAGAAGCAGTGGCAAAGTCCATCCCCTATCCCCTGTGCTTCTGGAGGGTGAGGAAGAAGAATCCTGGGAAGACCGAGGGGTAGGGGAGGAGGTGTTTTAAGATTTGGTTTTATTTATCATTTCCTCTGCTCTGTTCTGATTTTTCATTAATAATTCAAATAATTTCTCCCCAAGTTGAGTCTGTTTTGCCCATGACATTAATTTCTGAGTGATCTTCCTGTCCTTATCTCAATTCACAAACCCCTCCTTGTATTTCTCTCTCCCCTTTCCAGTTTAGGAAGGGGAGAGAGATTACGACTTGGTGAGCATCTGGCATACAGCCAGGGCTTAAACCACCACAGCTACATAAAATAAAATACGAACAATTAAAGCCATACATGCCTTATTGCAAATCAATAAAATACAGGCTCTTGCAGGCTTTTAGGAACACAAATACCTTCACTCAACCTAAGAATGCTTTCAGATGTATGTACTATAAAAATGCTTTATAAGTTAGAAATAAGGAAGATATTCATGAATTCATGTATTATCACTAATATCTCATTCTGCTCTAATGCATAACTTCCTAAGTTCTCATGTGTTTCTAAAATCACTGATGTCACCCAGAAATCTTTTCTAAAAAGCTTAATAGATTTTATGTATAACTGAATTGTTGCTTCAAGTATTTCCTAATTTATCTTCAAGCAAACTACTGTGTACATAACTTAAAAGATACTGTTGTGAGGGTTGAACTCATCTAGTACTAGATAGGTAAACATATGATGCATACATATGAACTATTCACCCCACAGTCCTTCTACAGTCAATGGAACATGTTAATTTCTATGACCTATCTTAGGAATCTATATGTTAGAAAAGATAATTCTTACTCATGAATGAGCAGATTATAAATTATAGATTTTGAGTACTGGTGACCATACCTGAATTAGAAGCGGTATCTTTGGATGCTGAACAAATGATTTTTGCTATATTTTGCGATCTTACCATCTATACCTTCTCCAAGGGTTAATGTTTTGTCAGAATCATCTCATACAAACCTCCAGTTAATATTTTGGCTCCACAACACTATGATGTCAAATTTTACTTTTCAACAGAGAAGGAATCTGCTATCATGAATAATTCCATCCCACAGCAGTGATAATAAGGAGTTAAAAACCATTTTTCATCACTGTAACAGCTTCTCTGACAGGGCACAATATCTAATTATTTTCCAACTCTGCATTTGTAGGCAGCAAAAATTAGAAGACTTCTTCAAAGCCTCCTTGCCTAAATGAATCTGAAATAATTTTACTGAATCCATCTGAATTAATTTGAATGTGTACACTGCTAATTTGTGAAACTGAAATTACATTATCAGAAATTATTATTATAAAACTTGAAGATTAAGTTGAAATAGGAATTTTATTGTTAGACAAAACACACTGCCAGCACACATGTAATCTTTAACATCCATGTCCTGTGTTTCTTGTCACATACTCTGCTTCACTTCCAGAGATTTTAATTATCACTGTTTGCTCAATATACTTCATTCAAGGTGTTTCCAAGATGCTGTCAATGTTCATTAGTTTCCCATATATTCAGAACCCTCCCTCAACTTCGGTGTCAAACTAGCTACACTGACCAAAATATCAGAAAGTTGCTTTTAACTGGAAATGGTTAAAATGACATGACTGATTACAATTGAAGAAACCCATTTTTCTTGTCAGTGTTTTATTCAAGCAATTGGAGATGAAATAAGAAGATTGTACAAATTCATTACTTGACTTTTTTGTTCAGTAAAATCAATGAGTTGCTTTCCTGTTCAGCCAAAAGAGGATTTGGCATATTACCTATAAAAGTCATCTTGTTCTTTACTTTGAGAATAAACAGACCTCTTATTCAATCCATGTGGTAGAGATTAACAACATCCTAAGTATCAAGTACACAGACATTCAATCTTTTTTTTTTTAATTCCAGACTATGAGAAGTGACAACGTTGCAGTCCAACAAATTCGGTTTTTGGTACTACTACTTGCCATCTGAAGAGTATCACTTGTGTTCAACTGTCTTCCATTTCAAATGACTGTTTTGGAAGTTTAGAAGCTCAAGGCATTTTCACAGTTAAAAAAGTAAAAATCTCCATCTGCAGAACATTGGCTTTATGAGGAAAGTATCAGCTAAAGGTATTACTGAGAAATTTCCATTCAAAACAGTTAACTTTTAACATATTTTACCAGATCTCCTGAAGTAACAGAGTTTTCCAATTGCAAATATGCACTTAAACAAAAGTTTGACACCAAAGTGGAAGGACTGGCTGATTCCCCAGAAGGCTGTGCTGCCATTCAGCGCGATCTCGACCGGCTTGAGAGTTGGGCAGAGAGGAACCTGATGAGGTTCAACAAGGACAAGAGCAGAGTCCTGCATCTGGGAAGGAACAACCCCACGTACCAGTACAGGCTGGGGGTCGAACTGCTGAAGAGCAGCTCTGCAGAGAGAGACCTGGGAGTCCTGATTGATAATAAGCTAAATATGAGCCAACAATGTGCCTTCTTGGCCAAGACAGCCAATGGAATCCTGGGATGCATCAAGAAGAGTGTGGCCAGCAGGTTTAACAAGGTTCAGGTGACGGAGCCCTGCCACAGGCTGCCCAGAGGGGTTGTGGAGTCTTCAAGATCTGCCTGGACATGTTCCTATGTGACCTAAAGGTCCCTACCATCCTATGGTTCTATGAAAATAAAATCTACAGAAGCTGCTTTTAAGATGGGAATTGGAAAACCAAACCAGAGTATTTAACAATGGGATTACTGGCAAACTAGGAGAGAATGAGCAGAGGAGCTTGCCCGGGTTTTGTTTCCGAGGTTGGTACTAGTTAAATTTTTTATTAATAAGCTAAGTATGAACTTCAAATCTGAAGATGGCACTACCATAGATAAAAGTGTAAGCACTGTAGGTGAAAATAAATAGTATTTATAAGAATCCTGAAAACAGGATAAGTTTTCAGAATAAAACAGATAGAGCTCAACAAGTCCAAAGTACTAAAACCACGAAACAATAAGCAACAGGACTAAAAGTCAGCTCTCCACATAAGTCAGTTGCAAAGTTGCAAACAACAGCTCTACAAAGAGGAACCTAAGTTTTGCACTGGATCACATACTGAATATCAAGGAAGCTACTGCAGCAAGAAGAATCGTCATCTCACTGCTATGAATAGGTGCAGTCTATGGAGGACACCTGAATAATTCTGTTCTCCTCAGGACTACTGCTGTATTCGCTAACACAACAAACTCACTTTTGTACTTCCTGTTTAGAAACTAAGCTTTAGAAACTAAACAAGACCAACAAAGGACAACTAATACAAATATGATTTTTAGTTCTGAAAAGAAGTTATGAGACAAAATATCAGCCTTCAACACTTAACAGACTGCCAAAAAAGAAGAAATAAATTGCTACTATTAGTTGTATCACAAATAGGACAAAGAAGAGTAAGATTCTAAAAGGTAGATTAATACAGACATGAGAAAACATGTGTTTTAGTGCAAGGATAAAGAACTACTGCAACAGATCATGTGGAGGACTTCTTGTTGAATTTCTATAACTACAGCTTCACACAGACAGGGTAGCCAGAAACTTGTAAAGTCAATTTAGGTATAGCAGGTCCTCCCTTGGGACCTCTCAGGTCCCTTCTATGATTCTTTTGATTAACTCTTCCTATTATGACTCATACAAGGTACTCAAGTTTTTTCATTGTCAGCACTTCTGTCTAGATTGAGCTTAAAGGTAAGTAAAAGGAAGAGAGGCACTCTAATATAAAACCAACTGAAAGTCCAAGAACATTTTAGCAAGGGAAAAGTGCTTGCTTAATGGCCAAATTAAAATCATTATCATTTCCTGAGTGGGATGACTATTGAGGTATAAATGTTTTATTTGTCTTCAAAAGCCAGACAGATTAAGAGTTTCTTTCAACGGAGCATTAGCAGAATTGCAAAATGCAAACTTTGTTTCCACACACATTTCAGAATCTTGTTGCCCAATAGTCTCTTGTACCATTAACATGTATGCACTTTCCTTCCAAATCAACTATACGATAGACTTTAATACTGAGAGAAAACATTTCTTATCGACTTCATGGATTACATCCTTTTTTACTCCCATTGGACAGATTTAAATTGATTTTGTGGTGCTACATTTGCTTGAGGAGGCATGGCTCTATTTAAATCTTTTACAACTCAATCTGCTCCAGAAACATCTTTCATTCTTAAGCCCATATATAAACATGCAGCCTAACAATGCAGTAAACAAGAATGTTTCGTAGAGCTGCCTCATTTTTTTAAATTCCTTGGCCCACGTAATTTTTTGTTCAGCAACGTAGTGTCCAAGAAACATCTCTAGCCCTCTAGCTCCTCCAGTGATTTTAAAGAAATACAAATGTGGAACCATATCCATTGCAAATTATTTAAATGAAGATGAAATTCTACCAAGTGTTTGAAAAGGGCTGTTTTGGGTTAACAAAACACTGGGCTGCTTTTGAGTCGAAGTCATGTAGCAACTATAAAAGATGAGAAAATAATTCATTTAACAACTTCTGCCATATTATTCTTTGTGAGTCATCCACAATTTTCTGAGACATGTTCTTTATTTAAAGTCTTAGTTCTCTAAAACATGCATTTAGAAGTCTAGGTCTAGTCAAATATTTAAGAGAATACTCCTAGACTTGGAAGCCATGCAACAATCAGAAGCTGTTTCTGAACAGATAAGGAACGGCCACCAGTAAAGACCTGATGCAAAGCCAATGTTTGCTAACTTAATTCCTATAAACATCATCAAAAAGACACATGATTTCCTGGGGAAAGTCATTCCAATATACTTATTTTACAAGAATATTTTCAAAACTTAAATATCAAGACTCTCAAACGCAGTCGAACCCAAAAGCTATCTTAAAAATCAGGATATACTGCTGGTTTTATTCACAGGTTTTATACACAGCAATGCTGTTCCAAGTCAGAAAACACTGAATTAAGCAGCATCACCAATGATAAAATACACTCCCTAGAACTCCTAATTTCCATTCTATCAGTATCTGGAACCCAAGAAGCCCTTCAAGAACATCATCAATCCAATTTTAACAGAAATGTAGAAATACCAAAGACAAAATATCCTTGCTTTTTAACTTTCTAATTTATTTCTCATCTCCCCCTAGATTTGTCAGTGTCAGTCCCAGTTTCCCATATGTCTGTTCCTCCCACAAAAAATGCCTCTGCACTTTCTCTGGCAACAACTTCTACGAGTAGAAAGCTTTCCCTGAGGCGACCTGCATGAGGTATCTTCCCAGTCCCCTGATGATTTTATCATTTAAATATTGTGATCAGGGTGATGTAACACAATGCAAAACCAATAGATGGGCAAGAGATGCACAACGTGGCCACACCTAAATTAGGAAACATCAATGCCAGAAATGTTGTTGGGCTCAAAGCTGCTGACATTGCTCCTGGGATGTGAGCACACTGAAGCTTTGCTGGCAGCTGCATTGCTGGCTGAGGTTTGCGGCATGTGGTTCTATTTAGGTGCCACAAGCTGGGCTTTGTTTGCCTACTCCACATTCAAGTGTGCCTGCCTACAAACCTGTGGAGATAAAAGGTAATTCCAGGTGCCAAAACTTTGTTGTGTAGATCAGGCATGTTGTCCTACCCTGGAAGAATGCCATGAACAATTGGGAGTTTTTTAATGAGGCAGTTTACTTTGTGACTGCACTGTAGAGATCCAGAGGTACCAACCCAGATTTGAGTACTGGTAGCCACCTAAGCCACACAAAAGTGGAGCCTGGAAAGGTAAATTAGCATATGTGAAGTTCTGTGCTGCTGCAGCAGACTGCTTGACTGCGTGAGAGTGTTTATTTAAATTTCACTTGGGTATGTCTAGTATTAACAGGAATTCTGTTATAGTACTGAAGAAAAATAATCAGTTCCAGCCCAATTTCTCTCCTAATTATTATATTCCTTGCTATCTTTATGTGGTAAAAGGTGTAGTACATAAATCATGTAAAAGCAGAGTACCAGAGACAGTGCTTTAAGGAAAAGTAATTCTAAAAATAAAGAAATAATGGGGAGAAAAAGGATACAAGTATTATACAGCCAAACTGGCACAAATGGAACAACAGATCGTAAGAGAACATGGTGAACTAAATCCTCAAGTACTTTGATTGTCCAGCCTCAACTCATCACCCTATAAGATGCAACCAAACAATTATTTTTCTGCAGTAGTTATGCTCTAAAGCCAGGAGCTGGGAACACTTAGACTGAGCTATACATCTTCATTGACCAATTGAAAGAGCTGAAGAAGAGCAGTAGCCTTCCAGTTCCCTGAGCTGTTTGAAATGAGCAACACTTTTTATGGCATCCAATTCCATGCATAAATTGCCTTCCTGCTCACAGAGGAGCTCCTTCCCCTAATAGTCACATCTGACAAAACTAATTTTCTTGTAATTTATAAGCAAAATATTCTGTGGTCTTCTAACAGGTGAGAGAAATACAATGCAAATAGTAGGGTCTGAAATGAAATTTTACAAATCTGTGATATTTATAGATATACAAGTAACATAAATACAGAAGCAATGTTTTAAATGAGTTTGAAAGACACTGTAAGAACAGGTGGAGTTTTCAGAAGAGCATGAATACCGAATTCATACCTTGTTTCCAGCTGAACATGATTTGCAGGACCTAAAATACCTGGATTAACATCTGGGACACTTTGCAACAGACAAATGCAAACAAAGATAACAGAATCACAGAATCATAGAAAGGACCTTTGGAGATCATCTAGTCCAACTCCCCTGCAGAAGCAGGTCCACCTTGATCAGGTCACGCTGGAACACGTCCAGGCAGGTCTTGAAGACCTCCAAGATAGGAGACTCCACAACCTCCCTGGTTTTGTTGTTTCCTCCCTTCCTTCATTGAAAAATAATATTTATGGAGTTACTCTGCATCTCTATTCCCCAAAATGGAACTCTTTACATACTTATATCTAACAAGGTAACACAGCAGAATTATATATTTTTCTGTAAAACTGGCTCACTTCCAGTTATTATTCAGGTGTCAGAAGACATGAAAGGAGTGGACTGATGAGACAGGACTATATAATGATCCATATATATTTTATTGAGGCAAATGATTTTTTTCTGGCTATTGATGCAAAGATGACGTAAAAATATACACAACTACTCCCAAATCTAATCAGAGACTTTGAGGCAGAAAACATATCAGCCACAGTTCCTTCTCAAAGGCACTTCATCAATGATTTAACACGACAGAGGGGACTGCAGCTTCATTATCTGGAGATATTTTATTTATTCATATTTAATTACTGCATATCATAACAATCCAAAACTTGACTGCATTGCAGAAGATGAGGGAAGGAATGAAGCTGTTATACCGGCTGTACTAACACATCTGCTTCACAGACCTACAGGGATTCACTCAGCCACAATATATAATAAATGTGAAAAAACACTTATATTCTACAAATGAGTTACAAATTCCCAACATTTAAACTGGGTGAAATAAACAATGATGTCTTCAAAATTCATGTAGTGGACATGAAGAATTCTATTTATCTTCATTATACACTGAGAATGTTTGGGCCAAAATCCCCAATTTAGGTGAACCATGAGGAGGAAAAAAAAAATGATGGCAGGAGGAGAAAAAAAAAAAGTAACATGACAAATTAGCAGAACCAAACCTCTCCCCCAGTGGGAGGGAGAGGTGAAGGGTAAAGGGTAGATTAATCTTGCTATATCATATGGTCTTGATCTTAAAAATTTCTCTGCGTGTTTAGCAGAAATCACACGCACAATGGGGAGACTTTGAAAAGATCAGGAGCCAGAGCAGATTAAGATGAAATGGGGCCAGATCCAAAAAGCCGTCAACCTCCCACCCTTTCCTGCAGACTCCCATGTGGGCAGGAGATTGTTTTGTGGCTCCAAAGTGCTCGTCTGTGCGGAGCTTGTTGATGAGTGCTCTCACTCCCCATGTCTCTGACAGAAATGGAGTTTTGACTTCTCTTTTCACAGCAGTGTGAGCCACAGCTGTGGACACAGGTCTTTGTAAGCCCTCTCACTTTGTGGCCCCAAATTAAGGTGCAGAATGTGGTTGATCCAACAACACACAAATAAATAGATCCATGCCCAAACAAAAATGAAATAATATTTTAAAACATAAATGTCTGTTTTAAAACAGTAATTTACATTTTAAGAAAAGGGCTCAAGCAGATGATGAGGTGACTGCATCCTACTGAGTATCAGCTGAGTCACAGCAATTATCAGCATACATGCACGGGAAAGTGAAGTTATGCAACACGGCCTAGTTGAGCCTACGCTAGAAGAAGGTTAAATTACATGCACATTGTCAATGAGTACAACTGACCTGATGAGTGGTCACTTTTCAAGCTACTGAAATTGCTTGTGTGTGCGAACTTTTAAGTCTATCAGCTAAACAAGTAATTTAGAAATTTTTTTTAAATGGAATTGAAAGAGTTTTTAAGTAATATCTTTATTTAATGAATATCATGATGACAAAAAAAAGTATACTTCTAAAAGTATAAATGCTGTTGGAACTACTGATCTCAAAATTCAAATGCATCCCTACAGAAAGCTGTTTGACTACTTTGCTTTCAGAATAGCTAGGTGCAAGAGCATATGTCCATTCACATAAATCTAACAGCAATGTTTTCACTCTCTTTTAAGATAAAAGATAATTTATCCTGTGATTTATGTTCTCACTGACTTTCCCTATCAAATTAGGCAGCTGAAACAATCTCTGTCATCCAAGTTGTTATAGATAAGGTAGCATACTCACCTACACTGGCCAATATGTTTTATTTGAATGCATTGAGGATGAGGATAACATGATTTTATGAAAAAAGGATTATAAATTCGATAATGACATAATACTACAAACATTTCTACAGAACTTTTACACAAAGCATGCCAAATGCAAACACAAACATAATTTCCAGTTATATACTGCCACAACTACTGTATTCTGTAACTCGAGAGAAACACTGTGTAAATCTGATACTGTGATGCCTTTTTCCCCTGTGAAGTGCAACTCAATAGACACTTTCATAGCTGTTGCTGAACGTCTTCTTCAGTTTCTATTTTAATTCTTGTTATTTTTTTTCTCAGTTTCCTAATTAGCTGACTTACATTTGTTTATTCTTTCAATATTACCCTATAAATGTCTACAAATCATTACTCACTGAACTAGGCAGAACTCTTTCTTTTCCTATCGAATTTATCCCAGTGACCATAACTCCTTGCCGGTTTCCATCTAATATTTAGATGTGCTTGAATGAAATGCGCTGGCTTCTACCTAAATACAATGCATCTGTTTATGGAACGCAGCGGGCGTATACTCCATTTTCAAAAGACATAACAACAGAACAGCCATTTGTGAAAGTTTTACTGTTTCTGAATCTCGCTTCCTCTTCACCCCAGCACCCCCTCCCAGAGTCCAACTGGAACATCTGGGTGTACTGGATTAAATAATGGACTCTTTGTTTGAAGAAAATTCACAGGAAACATTACACTTCTCTTAAGACAGGAGAGATTTGTGCATGGGAGCCAGGACAGGAGAAAGTCAAGGAGGCAAACAGAGAACTGTGATTCTTGGGGATAGAAATGGAAATGTATCACTTGGATGTGGGAAGTTCTAGCACCGATATCAGAGTCTTGGTGAAGTACACAGCAGCTAACTGTTACAGCAATGTGAGGTTTCTCTGCATCTCCTATACTGGAGGGAAAAGGTAGAAATAAAATATCACCTAAACAGGTAGGGATAAACCTGAGGAATCTGTAAGGCATTTGTGGATGGACTGTAGTTCAAAGACAATAAAGAATTTGGTCTTATCTGTTACCTATGTCTATCTCTGCATAAGTTTCATAGAATCATAGAATGTTAGGGTTGGAAGGGACCTTTAGAGATGATCTAGTCCAACCCCCCTGCAGAAGTAGGTTCACCTAGTTCAGGTGTGTCTTGAAGACTTATGTTTAAGTGGAACTTTTTGTGTTCCAGCTTCATCCCATTACCCCTTGTCCTGTTGCTAGCTACAATAAAAAAGGGATGCCCCAACCTCCTGACACCATTTAGATATTTGTAAATATTTATAAGATTCCCCCTCAGTCTTCTTTTTTCTAGACTAAACAGCCCCAGTTCCTGCACTCTTTCCTCAAGACACAAGAGATATGCATTGCTCTTCCTGTTCAGCTTGGTGAGGAAGACTGTATCAATAGAACTCTACATCCATCCTTGGATGAATACAAGACATTGCTTTTCATTACTATGCCAAATGAACCATTAATTTCATTTTAATCTGAAGGTTAGTCTAAATAATATGTAAAGTTATGCAGTATAAATTTCAAACATTAGCATCGGTTTGTTTTTTGTTGTTTTTCTTCTTTTTTAAATCTGCATAGATACAGTCCTCAAAGTTTCCTGCAGATCTTCTATATCTGGACACAACTGTATCCAACAAAAGATTTCCACATAGGTAAGTATCTAAATATTTTATAGTTCTCTTAGTAATTTGAAATGGAAAATGAATCTCTATGGAAGCAATAGAATTTGAGCACAGCAGCATGTTGCTGATCTCCACAAGATTAATTTTACATCTCTGGCACAAGCTATTTTTTCTTTATATACGTAGGGGGTGGGAAAATGTGTGGTGATTTTACTGTATTGGTACTATAGATGTGGAGAACACCTACATAAATCAAAAGCCTTATGCTTCACTTATCTGAATATATTCTACAGTCTACTAAGCAACAAAACAGACAAGGGACAGTCTTATCTGTTTTCCCCTTTTTTATCTTACCTGGAAAGAATACTAATCAATTACTTTAAGCTGTCATCAGATATAGGAGCTAGAAACTCACTTCAGCTGCATGACCTGAAGTAAGAAGAGCCACATTGCACACACTAATGAGAACCACTGCACTCATACGAGTGAAGTTTGACCTTCCATAAGCTGGGTAATTTTCCTGCAAGTTTACCTGATAAAAAAGCCTGGCAATTTTGAAAATTTATTAAGATAAACCTGTATGACAAACAGAGTTATGTAGTTTATCCTCAAATTCTGGGAAGCAATGCAGAGAGGCTGCAGAAAAGGATTCTTGTAGCAAATACATCAGTAAAGAAAATTTATTCTCAAAGCATGCAATAAAAACAATCCAAGAAGCAATCCAGTCCTACCATTTTTTTTTCCATCAGTTTTACAAAACTGTTCCCCTCATTTTTTTGTAATTCCCATAACCTTCTACTTGTACACCATAATGAGTGCCTGAAAGAAACTGACTGAACTAGTTAAGCAGAGAGTTAGCCTTCTTTTAATATCATATCTTATATCTTAGATTTCATGGTTTCCATAATTAATAATCTTGATATATTTTCAACTTTACGTATATCGACAAAGGCACTGAAGAGAAAACAACAGAAACCAGACTTTTCATAGTTCATTTCACTCTTCAAATATTTTAAGATCTTTTTTTAAACAGCAGACATTTAATATGCACACTTCAGTGTATATTCTCAGCTTATACATCTTGATTTTATTTGAGTTACCATGAAAGGACAATGACGACATACATTAGCTAATGATGTTCCTTTTGGATTGTATATGGCTGTACACAAACCTTCTAACAAGACTTCCTATTTTTCCCATTTTTTCTTAAATAAATCATTATACATATTGCTGTAATGGTATTTTAGGGATGTTTTTAGTTATGTAGTTTTGATTATTTTTTTCTTACTCTGGACAGGGCAGGAAAAATGAAATTTGGAAGTATGTGTTATTTAAGCAGTATGAGCGAACACCTAAAGATCTACCTTCATCAAGTATTCCATACTTGTAATCAAGTTTCTGCCTTTTTTGAGTTAGTTTGTTTCTATCCCAAGCAGTATGTCCCATGTAAGGAGGAAATTCTGGCAGCCACTACAGAAATGAACACCAATGTCAAAGCAAAGAAGATAACGAAGACTCCATCTAATTTAAGAGTTAGAAGAAAAACCAAAACATTGAAAGGGTTTTATATAATGGAGTTTCTCCCTTTAACATAAATACAATATTCTCATGATTCCATTTCCACATTTCCAATAAATTAGGTTTTGTTGGTAAGAAGAAAGGTGCACAAGATATTTTTGTTTCACAGATCAGTAATATCTTAAAATGAAGTGGATCTAAGAAATGGCATTCCCGAGATAAACTTCCAGGACACAGAAGCTTTGACTCAGTAACAATTTTAAAGAGCATCCTTAACTCAACTGCTTAGCCAGAAACAAAGAAATGTCTACCAGCACCTTATCACATCTTGAGACTTATTCTCTCTCCTCTCTCCCCTAGGAGTAGGTGGGGGTTTTGTTTGATTTTTGATGATACACTGAAGCAGGGAAGGAGTTAGAAAGAGAAACTGTGAGAGGAGTGATGTTGAAGATGTTACTGTGGAAAGTGTCATCAACAGTACAGAATCTGAAAAGAGTCAAGGAGAACGATGTCGCAGAGTCCTTGTGATCCATCCAGGAATGGATGCTTAGGAATCTCAGAGAAATCACATTTCATGGGCTGGAAATAACACAAACAACATTGGGGCTGCAACCAGAGAATGAGGAAATTACCACAAACAGAGAATTTGAGAAGAACACGAGGGGAATACTACCAGTGCCAACTGTAAGAACAGTGGTGTCCTGGCAAAGGAGAAGTCATAGTATCAGAGAGATATCAATGTTTTACATTTCCAAGTACAACATAAGATGAATGCAAGCACCATGTTTTCTACTGCTGTTCTCGTTATAGCATTTTTTGACTGGCTTTGATGTTATTTTGAATCTGCTGGCTTGCCACCAGTATTCACTGAAGCCTACCGTTAGCAGTCACATTGTGTTAGAAAACACAGCCTCCTTTCACCACAGAATTAATTTTCTTTGTTTCAAATGCATACCATGGTGCAGTACATACATAGGCATTATGAGGATTGGGTACTGAAGACAAGTTCAGCAGAGGACAAAATGTAACTTATATTTTTTAGTCCAAAGATGTCTACTAGCTTAAAACCAAATGACAGGATTGCCTTCTGTTTTGAGGCTCAGGTTTAGTAACATGCAACTTACCTTCTCATCTCTTATGTCTTCCAAATGCCTGTAGTTCAATATAACTTGCTTTTAAAATGCCCTTTGCTTTAGCAGTTCAAACATCAAGCTACCTAAAGCTTTTTTTCCACCACAAAGTCATAAAAGAGAAAGTATTTTCATAAAAGAGGTATTTCTTCTATTTACTTTTAGCAAAACCAACTCATACTCCAAGATCTTGATAATGCATGTAAAATTGAATTTTTTTTAACAATTTCATAATATTATTTCACCTAAAAATAAAAATAATAATAAAAATTGAGACATTTCTGAGCATCTGACTTTTGTGAAGACTTAGCCCCTCATGCTAATAACTGGGTGGTCCTAGAAGGAACACCTGCATCACTCTCCAGTCACCATGCTTAACAGATATCCTACTGTAAAACATGCAATGGTTTTCTTGCTGCCTTAATCAGTAGCACTATTTAAGATAATTTTAAAAAATAAAATAGGAATTTTAAAATTCTGTACTTCTGCTGAAGTGCACATCAAGAAATACACAAAAAACCCACTAAAATATTCTGTTCCATGACTCATTTAGCACATTGCCACATTTAAAAGGTAAGATATTTCATGCCAAGAACTTCTGTTTCTTCACAACTCACGTGTTTAGTGTTGCCTACACCATATCATGAGACCTTCTTTATACTGAAAAACACATTATTGAGATTACATTAAATGGAATATTACAGTTGAAGCAGCTTGATACCTCTCATTATAAAATGTTATTTACCAGTTGTTTATAAAACTTCATGAAAACTTTAACTGAGGTTTGAAATCTTCCATGTTTACTGTCTGTCCTAAGGCTGATTTAATTAACTTATAAGTATTCAATTGATTCCCGAAAGCTAGAGATGATTAGGGCAAAATTTATTGTTTGTCAAGCTAAAGAAACCACAGGAAACAAGACTGGAACAGACACAAACTCACCTGATTTCATAAAATGTCTCACTGATCAAGCTCAGTTTCTCTGCAATTTGCATAGCTACACAGAAAAGTAAAGGTCTGAACAAAATAGAAACCTCTAGAAGTGTTTTCATGTACTACACGTCTTCAGATCTTAAAGAGATATTTTCTGAAGACCCCGTCTGCACCATGCAGGACCCATTTCCTCTACAGCTCCTGCCCACTTACCCCCATCACATGGTTAGATGTATCACATTGTATAACCACCAATGAGAATCTCCTACTTGGAGCTATGTGGGGAGAAGCAGGACTTCCTTTCCACTTTCTCTTCCTGATATCCACAGGCTAGAGACTCACTGTGAGTCTGGAGACTCACTGTTTTGTACTTCAGGTGCTATTCTGTAAGGGATGGCAGAGGAAGGAGGAACCTGTCATGCTGAAGCACTGTGGGAGCCAAATAACAATGAAGTGAAACACAGTTTGATAGGCAACTGTAAGTTGTGAATTTCCTAACACTTGTGAGCCGAATTTGCTTAATATTTGCACAGTATTACTACATGGTGATAATGCTTTGGATTTGAAGACATTTTTTCCTTTTTTTTTAGTTGAAGCATTTATTTGGATTTTTACATGTGCTATGAAAGAGATGTTTAAAAATATAAATTTTTTACCAAAGAAATAAAATTACTTCTGATATTAAATAAATTACTTCTGGTATTAAAAAAAGACCAAGACCAAACTCCAAAAAAAGCCTTCTGAGAAGAGGAAGTGAAAATCAACCAGTCACTGAAGGAATAAAAAGCCTAAGCAACAGAATCTGTATACTGGCCATTAAAGTTTTGTTCCCATTTGTATATGCACCCACACATATGTCTATGCAGGTGGTATTTTTAGTTCTTTCCTTACAGTGTATCTAGTCTTGTTATAGTCCAATTTTAGTTGTTTCCACATAGAACTTCTATTTCTGCCCTTCTGTATCACAAACCACACATTACCACTCAGCTGGTTACAACATGAGGGCAGAGGAAAACAAGTACACTAATTGATTCATTTGGAGATACTTAGAAGGTAGAGAAGACAGCCTAAAAACTATTAGCATGAAATTCCTTGAGCATCAAGCTTTAACGGTTTCCCAATAGCGATTCTACACAACATTAATCATCCTCTGTCCTGTGATGAGGTGAGAGAGCAATTCCTCCTTGGGTGAGGCATTATATTCTAAGAAGGCACAACTTGAACATGGTGCGTAAAGCCCACCAGTAATTGTTGCACCACATTTGATAATCTCTTAACATCTTACAGCTCAAGTATCTAACATAGATAATATATGCAAATACTGGAAAAATTAACCAGAGTTTTGAGATCTATAAACCAACACTTGTTCAAATAACATTCCAGGAACACACAAGTTAACTGGCCCCAGACAATATGTTTTCATTTCAACACTGTTTATCTGTAAAGTTACGGTTTCTAGCTAACCTATGCCCTGTTTTATACCCCCAAGGATCTGATGTGCAAGTATGAGATTTTAATTAGTACTCTGTGGCTTTGAAATACCCACGAGATACATACTTCTGTTTCATTTTGTTTCTTTTTTCCTTCTTCATTACTGGATTTGCAGATCACAGGCAACTTTAAAGAAAATGAGGCCAACTTCAACTACAGTATCAATGGTGGCAGTCACATATTCTGCCTAGTTAGGCACTTCTAATACACACTATATGTGTCACCTAAACACTTTCTGAGTGGGAGGCCTGGCTGGCAGCAATGCTACTTCTAATGACAAACAGAGCAAGTGTGTGCTGCAATAGGAAGAATGTGCTCAAACTTTGAAAAATTATGTTTTGTGCTGAGAATCTTTTTTCCTCTCACTTCTCCCGTTCTCAATACGTGGTCAGTTGCTGTGTCAGACTTCATTACAGTATACCCAAGAATAATATTAAGTATGTATGTCCATGTGTTTACTGAAGCTGTTCCCATTCCAAATATGCGATCTTTGTTCTGAAGAATTTGTCACTAAAGGAAGGATGCCTACGCAGAATCATACAAAAACATGTTCAGAGGTCCCACATATACTACATGTATACATTCTATCCCCAGACTTGGGAGTGTAAAGGACTAACCAAAGTGATGGATGACCTTGAAACATACTACTCAAGTCATCTTCCAAGAAGTGATTTTTAAAAAATAATTACTTAAGACCTAGTGAATCAGCTGTCCTTCTGGAAACAGTTTTTTAAACTGAAGTCTGGAAATGGGCTAGAACTATTTGTTACTGTGAATTTACAGTGGCATCAGTAGTCTGTGAAAGTTCATAGAGCTATTGAACTTGGAATCCTGTATTTTTCACTGTGTTCCAGTTATTAAATTCTGTTCTGTACTTGCTGAAGTGTGATGGAAATGAGCTATGGATTTCAATTAGTATATTAGGAAGGACCAGAAATATAACAGTATCCCAGTCTCCAGGGAGTCATTATTGTGGCTTTCCAACAGTTGAAGGGCTTTATAAGGAATATGTGGATAGACTTTTTATTAGGGCCTGCTGCAATAGGACACGGGGCAATGGTTCATAGAATCATAGAATGGTAGGGGTTGGAAGGTACCTTTAGAGATCATCTAGTCCAACCCCCCTGCAGAAGCAGGTTCACCTAGATCAGGTTGCATAGGAACATGTCCAGGCAGGTCTTGAAGACCTCCGAGGAAGGAGACTCCACAACCCCCCTTGGCAGCCTGTGCCAGGGCTCCCTCACCTGAACAGTGAAACAGTTTTTTCTTATGTTTAAGTGGAACTTTTTGTGTTCCAGCTTCATCCCATTACCCCTTGTCCTGTTGCTATCTACTATAGAAAAGAGGGATGCCCCAATCTCCTGACACTCTCCCTTTAGATATTTATAAATGTTAATAAGATCTCCCCTCAGTCTCCTCCAGACTAAACAGCCCCAGTTCCCCCAGTCTTTCCTTGTATGAAAGACGTTCTATACCCTTGATCATCTTGGTGGCCCGATGTTTTTTTATAAAGAGGGTGATGAAACTCTGGAACAGGTTGCCCAGAGAGGTGGTAGATGCCTCATTTCTGAAAACTTTCAAGGTCATTTTGGATATGACATTGGACTCCTAATAAACTGATCTAGTTGAAGATGGCCCTGCCAACTGCAGGGGGCTTGGACTAGATGACCTTCAGAGCTCTCTTCCAATGCAAACCATGCTATGATTCTACGATTCCAGAGTTTCACATCATTCGTCTAACAGACAGAAAAAAAGTCTGTGTGTAATTCAAATACTGATGTATGCCTGAATGTGTACAGAGCCTGGAAATAGGAACAGTCCTGTGGATTACAGGTAGTGGTAAATAAGGATTATTTTCAAGTATCAATGTTACAAAAAAGGACATGGTGAACCTGATGGAGCATTACAAAACTGTTCCTAAAAGGGAGATAAAGACTTAGAAGCAGCTTTCAATAGGTTTGAGAAATATTCATGAAGGTTATTAAAAAAGAAAAAGACCTGCCCCTTATGTCAAACACCAAATATTTTTAGGTGCCTGTTCACCTAACTGCCTCATATAAGTAATATCTCTGAAGAAAGATTTGAAACAGAAGTCCTACGGATGAGTCCCAGAAGGCTATTTCATATGGGTGAGGGAGAAGGAAAGAAAGTTCCGGAAAACATGGAGGAAACTGGCCACCAAAACTAGGAATACTTGGTGATGGGAAGGCAACATTATGAGCTGTTCTGAAAAAAAGGTACGTGATGTGACATGATTTAACTGAAAATTATGTTCTAATCTCATTGAAAAAAAACACCAATTCTGTAATTATAAGGTAGGCATATTTAGAAGTTTTCCCTGTTATCTGTTGAGAAGATAAACTGCTGATCTGGAAACTGTCATAAGCCAATATGCTATCATGGTTTTATTCATCAGGGACATGATAACACAAATACAGCTAATGCTATTTACTGTACATCACAGAAAGCTGGTTTACTGCCATCTGAGAGCTTGAAAAAGATGCACCCCCCCTTATACATTCCAATGATAAAGAAAGAAACCCCACAGATATGTTAATATTCTGGGACAGCAACAGGAACTATAGAAGTTGTGTTCAGTATTGATAATCTGAAAGACGAGTTATAAGAATGCAAGCATTTTTTGAAATCTTCCAGATGACTGTTTTGTTGGAAGAAACAAGGCTGATGCCCTACACAGTGCAGGCAAAACCCTTCTCAAAACTACTGCAAAAACTAATAAAATGTCCTTCGTATAATGGGGACTATATGCTTTAAAAAGGAAATCTCACATATATTCAAGTGCAGAAATGTAATTTGAACAAATAACTATCCATGGAGCTTCCTTCTCAGAAACAGAGCTGCCTACAAGTAGAAAAATATCCCCTGAAGCAGTTTCTCTTACTGAAAATATATATGCCTTTCTTTTCTTGATAATAACCATTGAGCCTCCATATTCAGGTCTCCCATTTCAACAAGATCCATCCATTTCCAGCATCATAAATTCACTCAGAAGCCATTCTTAATGAATAGTGTGAAAGGGACTGCGACAAACACAATAATCTGCAAGGTCTCTCTGTGCTTTCATACCCTGTAATTTCATGTATTAGATGTTGAAAGAATGAACCTGGCACAGTCTCAGTCTAGAAGCATTTGTCTTTCTCTTTAAAAAGATGAGACATAAAGAATATTTATGAATATTCCACTTGAGCTCACAAAGGTTCCTATTTTGCACTGTACCCACATACTTCAGTTACTTTTAAAGAACTCAAAGAAGTCCTGTTGTACCTCTGTACTACAAGCTATTTCTGCTCTACATAGCTTTATCTCCATAAATAAGTGCCTGTCATCTATAACAAGTTCAAAAAACCTAATAAGCACCTAGATCAAATTCAGAGTTGGAAATAATGACATCATAAATGCAAGAAGAGGAAATACTCAACATCGTAGCTGAGACAGTTGTTAAAGCACAATGCAATGCAAATTATATTAGAGATCAATGCATAAAAATCCAAATAAAGCAAAATCTCATAACAAAGCTATTCGTTAGATTCACTTCTAACAGAACACAGTATCAAGGAATCTCCTATTTTAGCTAGAAAGCATCTCTTCTGCAATGGCATTTAACCACTCTGACCTCACCCAGAATTCTGGTACCAAGAAGGCTATGCTTAACAGAAGACCCAGGAAAAGGATCAAAATGACAAAAAAAAAACAAACCCACTTGGGCCACTTGAGATGACTGAAAACCATAAAGCACAGTCCTGGAGTCCAGAGATGCAGTACATGGTAAGACTCTCAGTACTTTCTTGTGTAAAGAGTCTGCTGATATATCAGTTCTTCAATCACTTTATAAAACTCTCAACCCTGACATTAACTATCAGTCTTCGATCCTTCCAAAAATTAGTTCACTCTTCACACAAGTTACCAAACACTTGTGCAAGGGCACAAGTTTCTTCAAATTATCTGTAACAGATTTTGGGACAATCTGTACAATATTAGCTTGTAAGGCAATCCTTCTTTCCAATATTAATGTCCCAGTGAGTTGTAAGAACACTGAAATGAATGCTGTAGTGACATTCTTGATGGACAAGATATGATTATGTAATGTGAAAAACAGTGGTTCTTAAGTCATTTAGAAATTACAGTTTTCTACTTTTTTAATAAGAATGTTTAACAAATGCCTACAGGCTCACAAAGGACTGCTAAAAAATTAGTCTGATTCATGAGAAACAAGAAATATGGGGGTCGGTGAAAAGATGTAAGAAATATTTAAGGGTAGAAATGTTTTAAGAACATAGAGATAAATATTTATTTATTATCAATTGTTTCATCAGTTTTAAAAATAAGAGTAACCCTAAATTCAACTTGTCACTCACATGCTATCACTAAAAAAACAGACATTACACTCACTACCTGAAGATCACTACTTAATGTATGTCAAATGACTAAGTTCAAGGTCATTGATAATACGAGCAGATACTTACACATACAAAATTGAAAGTATTGGTGTGATTATGGTTTACGAGAATGTAATGTGAGAAAGGATGAAGCCTTGTGGGGCTGGATTGTAATTTCTAAAGTTTCAGGTTCCTTCAAAACTCACAAGTGGATTCATGGATGCAAAAGAGGTTCCCAAGACTGGTGTTTAGCTGAGTGGCAAAGTGATATGGGATGTGGCCACACTGGTCAATGGAGACTGTACACAATTAGAACACTAAGTTAAACAGATGACAATTAAGGTTTAATGTCTATGTATTTTTGCACATTAATAGTGATGGATACAGCCACTGCAAACTGTCCAAGGGAAGAAGTAGCTGAATGGAAGTGTTTTTTCTCCCTACTGTCTGTCCTTACTATGCTGTCGACACGAGATCCTTCTTGCTTCCTACGTCTTCAGTTTCATGACTCTTGCATTCCTGCATGCAGAGTAGCAGGACACTTATTTCGCAGGCAGAAAATATGGACCAATGCCAGTAAGAATCAGACTATTTCGATCAACCAGGAACTCACTTGTTTTGGCACACAGTATAGCTCAGTCAGTGTGTAGGGTTTTAAACTAATTATAGATTTGCCTATGACAAGAATATCAGGTGTCTTGGAACTCTGTCAAAAATGTTTGCCTATTCTATGCTACCTTGCTATGTACCGACAATACTTACTAAGATGTTTACTTAGCATGTTTACTTTGCATTTCTTGCAGGTTTTTCTCTCATATTGTCCTTTACCAAACATCATCTATCTATACATTTAAACAAGTGTAGGGGGAAAAAAAAAGCCATAGCCTTTTTTCACACTATTCCTCTGTCTTCAAGCTGTATCCAAATCTAGTCCAATTCACCAGTCCCCAATCACACACTTCACTGAAGAATGCAATTATTCCAAATTCAGACCAGTGTTAACTGGTGTGAATTTGGTTTTGGTTGGCAGGAACATGTAAGTAGGTGTGAATTGCTTGTAATGGGTATGAAAAGGAGATGAAACTTTCAGAACACTGTCCAAAAAAAGAGATACGGAATTATAACAACTATATTTTTGTCCCATTTTAACACAAGCTGTTACGTAAGTGTCCACTGCAGTGGGTTCAGTTTTAAAGGAAGTTAAATGGGCACACACTGGCTCTCTTACAGCAAATCAAGTTATTTAACATATCTCAAGGAAGTCAGAATATTATAGACTGATTTTTTTTCTACTTAGTGCCTCAAATCTGCCTGTAATACAGAGTATGAAAAGTTAGTAGGCAGTAATTTTTAAAGAAGAAAACCACAAAGCATTGTTGTCTGAAGAAATACCACCTGGTATTCTAAAGGCTATTTAAAATAACAGCATTACTTTGTATTTCTTTAACAAAGATAATCCTGCGGTGACAAATATTAATGGTTTTGAATGTTTTTATCAAATTTTCGTACACATAATAAAAAATACTGAGCTGTGATGTAAAGAGAAATATCAAAACAATCAGAGCCTAAGGAGTCTACCAATAGATACAGTAAAAAAAAAGGCAAAACTGGAGATTCACACAAACTTATTAATTTACAGTATACACCTGAACGGCATATTTTTACAGACAAAATCCTCATGCAGTTAACAATACAGCACTCTTACTAAAGCAAAACACTTTTTTTATGTTGACATTAGAAAAGTATTCACTCCAGAACAAACATGCCTCAAACACTGAGCTGCAATGCAATGTGGGCAACAAATCCTGCCTGCCATCTATGGGCACATACATTTATCAGCCCACCCACATTTTTGCCTCTTGCCTCTACCTCCAAAATGGTACTGTTGCCATCAGCTGCAGTGGATTTACTGCAACATTGCTTTACCTATCAACAGAAAATGCAGGAATTAACTTCCTAAGTTAAAAAATACCAAAGACTCCAGAACTGTCTCTAATTTTAAAATCCCTAGGCAGCTTTTGCCTCTAATATTAATGAGTTCTCCTTGAATGCTATCTGGTTTAGGCAATTAAATTCTGCTATAATTATTTAGCTAAAACCAAAGTAAATGGGCAGAGTCATCCTGGCAGTAAGCTAACAGCAGGATATCTGAAAAACATGGCTTTACAAAGAACATCTGCTAATAACACAACGCTTACTGAGGTGTGTAAAATCCCGATGATATTTTTTTTCCTTCTGAGAAAGTTTAAATAATTGCAGATTGAAAATGCATGTTAGGTTGGAAATAGCCCATGAAACCATCTTTCATTCTGTATATCCCAGCATACTTTAGAGATTGCTCAGAGGAGTGTTTTGAAGTTTGCAGATGAGTTCATAATGCTGATGTCCTATCTGAAAACTCAAAGAGCTTATTATTGATGAGTATACGAAAGCAGAACAGTAAAGAATTGACACACAAGCTTTACTAATATGTTTCTTTGGTTTACAGGAGTGTACATAGCATTAAATTATTTTACTATCTTAACAGATACATAAATGTATACAAAGTTATTTTTTCATCAACAGTAAGAGATATTACTTGCACAACATGATGCCTTTTGCAATTGACTTAACTTCTGCATTCTTCTCTTAGAATTTTCATTTCTCCAAAGATTCTGAGTAGATAGTCCTTTCCTCCCATTACATAGTTAATTATTTTCTTAATATAGAGGCAAAAATATTTAAATAATCTGTCTTTACTACACTGTAAGGTCACAATTTCAGGTCATAGTGATTTGTTTGGTTTTGGTTTTAAACTCTTCATCTGGCTAAAACCTTTATCTAATTTAATTTCTTTTGCAACATCATTTTGAAAATGTGACTCCTTGAGCATTTTAATATCTAATTTTTGGTACAGAATTCTTTACCAATCAATTCTTTTCAGGCTTTCCATTTTCTGCCAATGTACTTTGAATTCTTAACAACATATATTTTGGACAGATGAAAGCCTGAGCTTTTGGGTTGCTTTTTGCTTCCTCCAATGGTGAGGTTCCCTAACTCTTAAGTCCAACAGACTTCACTGACTAATTCTCTGTATTCTTCAAAGTTCTCTCTTAATATTAAAAAAAACCCAAAAAAATCACCTTAATTGCTGGACTGTTTAGTTTTCTTTAATCTTCTGTTCAACATAAAGGAAATCAACATACGATTACCACATCTGTTGTTCTAAGACAGCTCTTCCGTAATATCATTATTATAAAGAGCACTAAATTTAAATGGAATAAATGTTCTCTGTTATCATCAGCAGCATTCTGTCTCTAAACTGCATCAAAGAAGCTTCTCATAATATGTTACTATTTCTCCCTCTGGTAAAAACTACATAGCTGTCTGTCTGCATACAGTCTGAGCTGTCATCCCAGTAGACTCCAGGCAGAATCTCAAGAGAACAGTCCTCCACGAAGTAACTTTTAAAGAAATCAATACTGTTTTATTTATATAGGTTTGTCCTTAGTATTAAATGCTTGCATACATATAATTCTATTTTTAGTGACAATTTCAAGTAATTTATTTGATCCCAAAATTAAGACTCCCTGGTCTGTATTCCCCATGGTTTCCCAATTTATTTATTTTAAGCAGAAAAACAATATATTCTATCCTCCAGCCCTGTAGTACAGCAACTGCTATTCAAAACAGTCTGTTCCATTTTCTGAAGTCACCTGTTCTGTAGACATTAATATGTGCTTGCAAAAATAGAAAGAGCATGTAAAGATCAACACAGAAATAATTTGTACCAAGCTTCATCATATTTTTTGTCTGGTAGGATTTTTTCATTGTCTTCCCATTTTTGCTAGACAATCTTAAAACTTTAAGTAGCTGTGACAAAAATTCTCTTTCTTATTCCAGAGTAACGGGAAAAACTAAGCATTTTAAATTTCTTTGTCTTCTAACTACTCTCTATTAGGAATAAGTAGCAATTTTTAGAAACTTTTACTTGGCCCAGGTCCTTCAGTTAAAAGAATCTCAGGTTAGCTCCTTTCCTACTTTAAATTTTAAGTCCTTAGAAGACTTTCTTCCAAAAGAAAAAAAACCTGAATGTTACAGCTCCTCTACAACAAAAAATTTTAAAAAGCTCTGACTGAGGAATAAAAGAACCCAAATCAGAGCTCCATGACCTACCACCTACGGGTGTTCAATTCCATGGCAACATGAGACTTCCTAATGATTACTCAGCCTTACGTTACTTTAAGCATAACATTAGCATCCAGTCCTCCTGCAGGGAGCTAAGCATTGAAAAGTAGTTCATTAGAAGGTGACTGTTTACAGATCAACCTGAACTGTCAGGTTAACACTTTTGAGTTTTTCAAGAGGAAATTTCTGTAGGTTCCATTTTGCAAATAACAAACCACTAATAACAATCACCATTGCAGCATGTTTTGTGAGCCATCAGTTTTGTCGTGCAGATCAACAGAGTCATTAAACAGAGGTCTTCTAGTGGCTATATTCACAGGACAGGTGGTATTTGCAGGTGGAGTAGTCTGGAGAACAGAAAACTTTCACTTGGTGGAAGAGGATGAGGTTAGAGACCTGTTGGGCAAGCTTAATACTCAGAAATGTATGAGACCTGACAGGATGCACACACAAGAGCTGAGGGAGTTGACTGATGTTATTGCTAAGCCACTCTCCATCATTTTCAAACACTGTTGAGAAGTGGTGAGGTGCCAGAGGACTGGAGGAAGGCCAATATATCTATTCTTGCCCGTATATATGGTACCTCACTAAATACATATCAGAATATAAATAGGAGTCTCTATCACATATGTACTCACTTTCTGATTTTACCACTTTGAAATATGATCCTGGCTGGTTTTGATTCTCTCTCTGATGCTGTACTGCAGTTTGTGTTTGATAAGATTTTTTTTTTAAAGGCCTTTAATGAATATTAAATATTTCCCTCATACACCTTCAGAAAAATTCTGTTTTCTAAAAGCTAATGAACTCTGAATTTTTAATAATCACTCTCTTTTCAAAAGATTTTGCAAGTGTAAGAAAATCCGTGGACAGATAGCTTCAGCATTAAAAAATTGTGCACATACTTACTCAAGACATGAAAATACTCCAGAGCCTGTATCTAGTATGAGATGTTACAATGGTCAATTTAACAAGTTAGTCCAATTTTATTGATAAGATTCTGTGAGTAGAGTCTATTCTAACTACAAAATCTCCCTGACACAACCAAATAGGCAGGTCTTCAGAGCACATCCTAATAGAGTTTAGCAGATTATATGGTTCACTCAGGTTCTCGAACCGACTAATGAAGCACTGATACTACAAGAACTACTCAATGCGAAGCTGTCTCATACAAACTTGTAACACCTGGAGAAAACAGGACTATGCTGCTCATCCAAAGGATCTCCTGCATAGGACTAGAGGCTATCTCTTTTAAGAAACAGATCAGATTCTAACAGTTTCCAGCATTGAAAAACAGATGAAAACTCTGAAAAATACAAATACACTTGCCAAGATTACCAACACTGTACACTCCACTTCGCCAAGCTAATTAACGCAACAACTAAAAGTACAAAGATAAACATATGGGAAAGATGATTTCTAAACCACTCTGATGTTAAACACCTCAGTGCTTGTCACCAAACTATTTAACAGACTCAGTGGAGCAGGTTAAAATACACAGCTACTATCTGCTGCTTTCTTCATTGCTGGAAAAGTAAAAGATTAAATCTCTTCTAAAAAGCACTCAAAGGAAGGTGATATTTTTAAGCCACCGTCTTCTAAGGATATAGAACATACAGACTCAAAACCTGTGGTCTAGAATGGAGTGTCATACAAACTATGGACCAGGCTCCAAGGCTATAAAATTATGCAATTTCCATGGAATAAGAGATATGAGCCAGTCAAATTAAGAACACAAGTGCCAAGACTACCCTGCTACAGCTACAAAATTTTTCTGTTACTTCCCCAGAACTGAAAGTTTGTTTATAAAGTTGGTCATAAAAATTAGAATTGCACTCTGCATTTGGATATACAACTGAGACATTCATAGTTTGGGAAACTACATTAAAATGTGTTGTAAGAAAAATGTTTTCTCCTGAACCAATCTGATTAATCTAAATATTCCTCTGGCAGGATTCAGTTCAAGGAATTATAACATAAAGATACAATGAAAGTGAAAAAAAATCAAGCTAAACAAAACCGATAAACATATTCTGTCTACTCTGTTAACTACATATTAACACTACCTGTTATGAGTAAAACCTCCTGTGCATTAAGATAATAATACTGATGATGTTTAATAACAATTTTTCTTTTATTTGAAAAAAGCTGAAGCTTTGTATTATAAATTCTCAATAAAAATGTAATTTAATTAACATGTACATATTTTTGAGAAATGATTGGTATTTTCAGACCCAAAGCTTTAAGTAATTTTGTATCTAAAATTAGCTTTACCATGGAAAAATATTGAAGGAATATACACACTCAAAAGTCTTTATGCAAATGAAGTGGGAATTTCCACCAGTTCTAATTCATTGGGTGGTGTTTCATTCATGCTATTTTTAACAGACATCAAAGAAAGCAAACACTGCAGAAAACATATTGAAGAACATTTGGTTCAATGGGCAGAGTGAATTAGTATCAACTGCAGCCTTACTGTTTGGATAGTTTCAATGAGAGACTGTTTTATAAGTTTTAAGTGCTCACAATTTTTTCTAGTTATACATACAGCCAACTTTTTGATGGCAACATTGATGAAAAGTGATAACTATGCAAATATACATGTATGCATGGTGAGGAAGCAGGAAAAGGGAAATACAAGAGAGGCACTTCAGTGTAAATCTGGACTGGAAAGTACATATGTAATCTTCTTGAAAGCTCTAATGTCCTTATTCATGTATCTAAATCTGCCAGCCACGGGGAGAAAAGATTCACGACTTAAGTGACCAAACTTTCACTGATAGAGATGCCTAGGAAGAAAGGTGACAGTAATGTATCAAGTAAGTAGACTTGTGAAGCAGCTTAGAGATTATTCAAAAGAAATAGCTTGCAGACAACAGATAAAGAAATGGGTTTATGAAATCAAGAACATATCTGTAAAAAAGTCAAATATTAAGAGAAATCCTGCACAGAATAAACCTGTTCTCTGAACACATTTTTCATGTGAACAGCTAATTTGACTCAAGCATTATACTAGAGATTTAATTTAATGGAGGCCCTATGATATTAACAGCCACCTGATGATCATGCTACCAACCTGTTCTTAGTATTTAACTGCAGATCAGCATTCTCCTTTAACACAACAGAAAGGTTTTACACAACAGAAAGGAGTGAGTCACTCTCATGCTACCACATGGTCGAGTGCTTCCACACAGGCAGAGACAGGTCTAGTGTGCCGGCTGAGGGATGAGGATAATTCTGGGATGGCTGGGTGCATGTGGCCTCAGTGAGGGAATATGCCCATCAGTTTTGGGCAAGCTGTGAAACTGTCACACTACTGTCTCTTTTGAGACCCTGTTAACTTCCTTACTGTGGGAAAGAGAACAAGCACAAGCAGTGGTGTGCCAGCTGGGAGGGAGCTGAGGATAAAGTGCAAGTGCAAAGGCATGACGAGAGGGTGGAGATGAAACTGGAGGTCTTGAAGTAAGCAAATAAAGGGGGCACTGGGTGCCAACACACAGGAAAACCAGCTTCTTTCCTTCTGCCTTTTCTGAACTAAATGGTCCAAATGGTCCAAACACTCAGAGGACTAGTCCCTCCTGCCTCCATTTGTTTCTGCCTCATACACGGAGTATCTGTCTCCAAGGCCCAACAGCTGTTGACATTTGAGAACATCACACTGCACTGGAACACTTTATATTTATGTCTCTGTTGAAAGCAAAGTTATACCTCAAAGTCCTCAGAACCCACCATTACTTTCCAACCGCCAAAGCACAAGCAGAATAAGTCAGACAGCATGCTCTCCACTCCTAAGTCCAGCCACAAGCTGTTTAACACAGCAGTCTCTGTCCTATAAATCAGGATAGATGAGGACTATAACCAATTTCCCCTTCCTCCCACTTTAGGAAGGATGGAGTAATAGAGGTTACAGAAACCTGACAGTTATTAACAGGGATAAACATGATATTCCTGACCTCAGCAGCAGTTACTGATCAGATGCGTGTGTATGCCTCCATGCACACGCGCACGTGTGTGGACGCCACAGCACTCAAATTTTCCTGGCAAGTTGTCTGCTGCTGGCAAGATGAAGCAGTAATGCTGCTGGCACAGACATGCTGAGCTGAGGACTAATGCAGGCCAGCAAAGTCAAAATGAAATTAGGTTTCAAAGATTCCCATTTTAATTTTCCCCTAGAAGAGAGTCATTCTCATCATTGTTTCCATAACAGTAATATGTGCTCTTGACAAGCAATCTGCAGTTGTTTTCACATCCAGACATTTTATGTTGGTTACGTTTTGCTTGGAGGCAGATGCTGGCTTTGGTCAAACAAGATTTGAGCCTTTTTACATGATGCATCTCCGTATGTGATGAAGTCTATCATACTTTGTGTGACTCTTCAGCTTCCAAAGCACCCAGCCAATATTAACTAAATGTAAAAAATAACTTAAATTTTAAAAATTGAAGTCTGATACTGCCAGTCTCAAAAGTGCTAAGAAAGAAATACCAGTATAAGCCAAGATATTCTCATTTAGGTCCAATCCCATGAGTTATTTGCATGCCAGATCCTATTTAGGTGCCTAAATATAAGCTGATTGCAAATATTTTTGTGAGCATGGCCCTTTAACCTTAATCTCTGCCAACACACAGCTGAAGGCGACGGGAAACCATCCTCTGACTTCTTTCCTTTGAAAACTGAACCACCATCAGTTAAAGAAAACCTGGGATTTCTGGGAAAGTTTCCAGAATTGCAAGCTAACAATGCCTGATGCAGCCACTGTTATACTCTACACCGAGGAATTTTTCTTCTTAAAAACTGACTGATATAATGTGTGCTTCATTAGTATAATGTTTATGTGATTACATGTCCCACAAAAAGCTTTGTATGAAAAATAGCATTGCCGCTGATGCTTGACAAACAAGGGCTATTTAATTCTTAATTGTACGGTCATTCCCTTGTGCCTCCATTTTTCATCTGCAGTTCTCTTGATGGAACTCTGTGTGGCTATTGTGTCTATTGATTAGGTCAGATATGGAGATGATGACTAGGAATTATGATGGGAGTGGTGCCTACTGATTTAGTATTTCATATGATAAACGTGTGTTTAATATGAAAACCATCTATACATCAAAGAAGAGAGAAGAAACTGCAATGGATAGCACTGACTGCTTGTTTTCTCTTTGATGGATCTCTAATTAACTAACTTTTCTTAACTGATTGCCAAGGGGATATGCAATGCCTCATCCTGAAAGACATAAAACAGAGGAGGGAGATGATACAAAGAAGGAACACACTTCCATCTTCAAGGACAGGTTTGAGCCTGAAGTCAAAACAAAGAAAGGCTGAACTAATTGTTTAGCCTAAAGAAGAGAAAATTGATGACACTCATGGCAGTCTGCAGATTTTTTCAAAGAAAAGGGAATCATCTGTTTCCCATCTTCACAGTAGATAAGAAAAGTAGTAATGAGCTTCATTTATAGCAAGGGAATCTGAGGAAGGTAGCTGAAAAACAGCGAGGTGAGTTTACCAGTGGCGCAGAATGTCTCAGGTTACAGATTCCTCTTCAGAGGTGTTAAAGGGGCATGTTTGAGAAGCATATCATAAATTAAATGGGGAATGTTAATTCCATGCTTAGACAGGGAGATTGATTCATTGACTTCTGGATTGGTTTTTCTTAATTTCTGATTCTATGGCTTTTAGAAGGTGTTATCCTGTGCTAAGAGCAAGCCATGGGAGCACAATAAACAAAGATTACTAAAAATAATGCAGACTGATGTCTTTGGATGTGTGGAATTAATCTCTTCCTAAAATCCTTTTTTTTCAGTAAACTTTAGAGAAAAACAATGCATATAAGAACAGTTAAATCATGCAATGTCCCTTCCAACCCTAAAGATTCTGTGATTTATGAAGTATAATTCATACAAACTCTTTTAAACACCCACCCTCAGCTGAGTTAATCAAACATCTACCATCTACATTGTCAAAGTGTCTAAGCTTTATTTACTAGGCAAGAAACCTACTGAGGCTACCTCAGTTGCATGTATCTGCTCTCTCGATACCATTACCAAAATGAATCCCTGGACAGGTGATAGGTTTTCCAGTCCTAAAAGATTCCTTGCTCACTCCTACTATCAGGAGCATCGAATCCACACCACAGAACGAGGGCATTCCTCCTACCTGATAAGTAATTCCCAAAAGCCTGCAGCCTTGATTAAGTATTCATTCTTTCTACTTTTCTTTCCCACCTTCAGAGTTTGTTTTTCTTTACTCTTTAAACTGTGACATCAGAACTGTTATTATTGGACTGAAACTGAGAAACACTGGAGGGATGTAGTGACAGAGACTAACATAGTGTCACTCCAAGCTGCTTTTCAGGGAAGCAGAGACAGCCTTTCCAAGCCTTGCACTGTTGGACAGCACTTATTAATAATTTTGATTTCTTAGATTAATTAGGTGGAACACATAGACACACAGTGTGGTCACCCAAACTTCATTTGCCAAGTAAAACAAGCTAAAACCTCAGTTGTTTTTTAATTCTCTCTCAATATCTTGCTCCTGTCTTAGAGGAGGCTGACTAGATCCGTTTCAGTACATTTGCTATCAATGGCAAGCAGCATAAGTAATCAACTGCCCTAAAAAAAAAAAACCCAAACAAAGAGCAACATTGATGGACACTTCGTAATAAAAATACACATAGTCTGGAGCCTGATTTTGTGCTCTTTCTTTGCTTCTGTAGTCAAGACAGTCAATCACAGATCATAGAATCACAGACTCTTAAGGGCTGGAAGGGACCTCGAAAGATCATCTAGTCCAATCCCCCTGCCAAAGCAGGACCACCTAAAGTAGGCCACACAGGAACTTGTCCAGGTGGCTTCTGTATGGCTCAAGAGGAGACTCCACAACCCATCTGAGCAGCCAGTGCCCCGTCACCCTCACAGTGAAGAAGTTTTCATCATGTTTCTTTGGAACCTCTTATGTTGCAACTTGTACCCATTGCCCCTTGTCCTGTCATTGGACATCATTGAGAAGAGCCTGGCTCCATCCTTCTGACACCCACTATCCTTTATATATTTGTAAACATTAATGAGATCACAATATTCCAGATGTGGTCTCATGAGGTCAGAGTAGAAAACCTCTCTTGACCTACCATCCACACTAACCAGAATGTCATTGGCCTTCTTGTCCACGTGGGCACACGTTGGTTTTTTTTTCCAGCTCAGCATAATATGCTTTTAAGCACCAATATTCCAGAGAAAGATTGTGCTCACTCAAAGAGATGATGGTACGTCAGACAAAGAAAGACTAGGCAGAGTAAGGCTGTGTCTGTACTATGACATGAGACCTACAAAAAATAGTTATGAACTTGAAAAAGGGATTTAGACAAACCTGCTGTCAGCACTTTTCCCTGAGTTAGCACTGGAAAAGCTGTCACAGGACTTCCTGTGAGGAGACACCAGGCAGCTGCCAGTGTCATCTTTCAGATAACAGACGCAAGTGAGTGCCATCAACTACCCAGCTCTTCTCTCATTACAGGCGAGGAGAGTCATGCTGGCCACATTGCCACCTGGGCAACTTCTCTGCTCCCCAAATATATCCCCTTTACCTTTCTATTTCCTGTTCTAAAGATGGCTAAAGTTACTTTTCCAGTTAGTACACTTTACCTTAGAGGCAATTAGAGCAATTTTGTTACTGCAAATAGCAAACCTGGTGCACTATTTGATTTTTATTTCCATGTTATAACATCCTCCAGAGAATAGAATGTGTGCTGGCTTCTGTCTGTGCCTGATACAAAATGTCATTCCGTTGCCCAGTAGCAAATATACCTCCTTTTTCAGATTTATCCTTCAGCTCATAACGCAAGATCCATGCAAGTTGGCTTCTTCCACTCCCATATAAACTAAAGGAGCATTAGCCTGAATCCAGGAAAATCGAGAAGCGTTCTAGTTTCACAGGTTAGTCATGGAAATAAAATTATATCATCTTTCATTTTGGAAGTATATTAGCATCAAAATCAGTGAGGAAGTGGTGAAGTTACTGCAACAAATTATTTTTTGACTGATTTTTCAGTCAGATTTTCTTTCAGATCTTTGATATCTCAAAAAAACACGAGAAGAGCTAGTACCAATGGATTACAAACATAATCTGGACTGAAAGTGCAGGGGCAACAAAACCTTTGCAGGGTCTTGCCCTACATAAAAATAAATGCATTTTAATTGGTAGCTCTTTTTTTCCCTTCCCTAAAATGCACAAAGCTTATACATTTGGGTTTTTTCCTTACTACTATGGTTCCTAAGTTAGGAGTATTCTTTGTAATGATAACGATATTTGTAAATCAAACATGTTTCTCTTAGAGGATTACATACACTGATTACATTATCATATTAGTCAGTTTCTGGGAAAACAGAAAACTCTCTGAATTTTCTCAGATGACTGTCTGCATTTGCTGATTACATTTATCTTCTATACAGAATTGTATCTACCTTCCTTTATCATATTACCTGTGACCTCAGTTGTAAGAGCTAAGAGTTGAAAGACTGTGATAAAGAAACAGAATAAATTAAAAGAGAAAACAAAGACAAAACACTAAGAAAGATTTTGCAGAAAAGGAGTTCCACCAAACATGTTTCCTATTGTATATGAAATTCAGGCTGAAGCAACATTTTGTACTGCACAGACAGATAGATTTCTTTTGGCAGCTTTATTATAGCTTTCAGTTACCTCTTATTTTCAGTGTTAAGAATTAAAAGAATAAAAAATAATCCCTTTCTGAAATCAATTTAGGTGATATGGTTTTGCCTTGATTAGCATGACACGGAAATATCCCTTCTACTCTTGTTGTAAACATTATAAAAATACATCTTCTTACCACTTTCATCCAGCAAGAAATCATCCTGGTAGCGGAACTTTTCTGGTCCACACGCAATAAAGATGTCATCATCGCCAAAGAAATCCTGAAGGCACATCACCTGCAAGCAAAAAGGAAAGGAAGGCATTGTATGAAATACCTCATCATCAGAATTGAAAGAACAATAAATCCCTCCTTGTATCCATCTCCATGAAGACTCTGCTTTTAACGGAATCAACAGAGCTTCACCTTGAGATAAATTTCAAAGCTATGCTCTGACCATCTGTCACAAAAGAGAAACACTTTACGGACACTGCAGAAAGGAAGATAAGACAAAAGGCCATAACTGTCACACTTATTTCATGATGCATCAATGGGGTATGAGCTAAATGCCCTTTGTCTACACACAAGGTATCGTTCAGTAGTTGCTGAAAAATTAATTTGCTTTTCAGCCCACAAATTTATCCTTTGGCTGCAAATAAACAAGGTTACACCTTTGTATGCAGAATGAAATATAGTTATTTCAGCAAAATCTTTCTGACAAAGAATGAAACTTATATGCGTGGACTGAGCCTCCATCACAGGCTCTTCTTCACCAGCAGAGTCCATGTGAATTATCTCCAAAGGTACCAATCTGAACAATCAGATGAGCTGCAAATGATTCTTCCAGTACTGAGTAAAAGGATAATCTCTTTCTGCTCCCAAATATGAATAGTCACAATTACATTGCTGTAGTTTTATACCCATACATGACATTTCTGTAGAGATCTTATTCAACCTTTAAATACTCAATATTTAAAGGGGGCTTATAAGAAGTATGAACATTTAATATAACTTCTGGCAACAATTTTAAACTAAAATAGGGTAGCTCCAAACTAGATATAATCATAGAATGGTAGAGTTGGAAGGGACCTTTAGAGATCATCTATTCCAAACCCCCTGCAGAAGCAGGTTCACCTAGATCAGGTCGCATAAGAACATGTCCAGATGGGTCTTGAAGACCTCCAAGGAAGGAGACTCCACAACCCCCCTTGGCAGCCTGTTCCAGGGCTCCCTCACCTGAACAGTGAAATAGTTTTTTCTTATATTTAAATGGAACTTTTTGTGTTCCAGCTTCATCCCATTACCCCTTGTCCTGTTGCTAGCTACTATAGAAAAAAGGGATGTCCCAACCTCCTGACACCCACCCTTTAGATATTTATAAATGTTAATGAGATCCCCTCTCAGTCTCCTCCAGACAAAACAGCCCCAGTTCCTGCAGCCTTTCCTCGTATGAAAGATGTTCCATACCCCTGATCATCCTGGTGGCCCTGTGGTGGACTCTCTCCAGCACTTCCCTGTCCCTCTTGAGCTGAGGAGCCCAGAACTGGACACAGGACTCCAGATGAGGCCTCACCAGGGCAGAGTAGAGGGGGAGCAGAACCTCCCTCGACCTGATGGCCACGTTCTTCTTGATGCATCCCAGGATGCTGTTGCCTTTTTGGCCATGAGCGCAGATTGCTGGCTCATGTTTAGCTTATTATCAACCAGCACTCCCAGGTCTCTCTGCAGAGCTGCTCTTCAGCCGTAGGTCTGTACTGGTGCGTGGGGTTGTTCCTTCCCAGATGCAGGACTCTGCACTCGCCCTTGTTGGACTCATGATGAAGGAATTATTTATGGTTTTTTTAAAAAATAAGAGTGCTGAAACACTGGAGCAGGTTGCTCAGAGAGGTGGTAGATGTCTCATCTCTGCAAACAGTCAAGCTCAGGTTGGACACAGCTCTGAGCAGCCTGATCTACTTAACAATGTCTCTGCTCACTGTAGGAGGGCTGGATCAAATGGTTTTTAAAGGTCCCTTCCAACCCAAACTATTCCATGATTATTTCCTTACAATAGTTTTTAGTTCACAAGACACTACTTGTCAGTTTAACATTTCCATTTATATGACTATTTTTACTAATATTCTTTAAAAAAATAAGTAACTTTTCCAAAATCTGACTTTACACCTACTGATCCTGTTTTGACAATTTTTTTGAACAAATTAGATATTGGACTACCTTTAAAAAAACAAAGATGCTTGAGAAACTCTGTTACTGCTTCACATAGACAAGATTTTAAAAGGTTAAGTTTGCTTGTTTTTTATACAATGTTTTGTAATTAAATAGTGCACTGATGTTTGAAGAGGTTAATTTCATAAACAGTTTCAAGTCTAAAGAGAAGAATCTCTAAAAATTTACAAAACAGTTGAAAAGAGTCCAGATTAACCAGTTGACCCCCCTCATAAAAACGTAAGGGATGGAGAGGAAAGTCAGCATTTAAACACAAAAACACAAGTGAAAGAATTAGCTAATGAGATTTTCCCAGATTTTGGCATAAAAGCAAGCACTCCATGAACCTGCAGTGACTGGTGTCTAGAGGTTACAAAATTCATATTGTTCTTCCTGGAAACATGCCTTCAGGCTTTGGCATCTACAGCAGTTACAAGCCTCTACGCTATTAAAAAAGAAGGTGGTACTTGTTGTGACTTGCTTGCACAGTAAGATTTGTCATTAAAATTATTTTAAAGGAAGAAGAGTAACAAACAAACAAAAAATAAATTAGAAAATCCAGAGAAGAACTAGGTGAAATAAAAACCTAAAAAATGACAAAGTCCTTCTCAAATTGTCTGTTCCTTAAGTAATGCACATTACTTTAAATTCAGGTTCACCACAGGTCTATTACTATTACCATTGTCATCTTAATACCACACGGTATCTGAACACCAACGTCAAAACTGCCAATATTTGATAGAGCTTTTTATGATGTTCCTACTCAATTTATGTTCTATTAGTGTATCAGCCTCAGCAACCTTTATATGAACTCATTTACTTCCCATCTCTTTTTTTTTTACATCCACAAGACATATCCTGCCAATCTTCCCACCTCATACTCCCACAAAACATCAAACATCTCCTCCCTTCAGTCAGCTTACCCTGAAATCACTACCTCTCCCACAGCATGTACAATCCTATGAATTTGCAGAATGACATTAAAAATCCTGTGATTTCCTGTTTGCCTCCCAAGTTTGACATGTCTCTGGGGAGTGACAACCTTCACATTTGTGTTTATGCTCAGCAGAGTATTAGAACTCAAAAAAATAATAAGCAATCCTAGGTACAAAGTTGAGCAATTTGACAACAAGCACAAATTAAAATTGAATTCATATTTAAATTTAAAACTTGTATGGATTTAATCAAACTGAAAAACCCTTGGTTCTGCCCAGTTAAGATGGTTTAATTGAAGCCTATACAAGACATTAAAATGGAGCTAGTAACACCTAATCAGGTTCTACTATGCCAATACTTAAAGTATCTCAGGTTCGATCAGTTCATTTTATCCACAAGTAAGAAAGAAAATACAATTACCACAATAGAAAAATTATTTTGCACTTATATTTCCTCAAGTTTTTATTACATGTAACAGATATTATTTAAGATGTTCTTATGCTTGCCTTTTTTTCTCCGTGCTCTCAGTTTCCTGCTCTGTAATATAAAACTAAACACACTTCTTACCATCACGCTTGCCTCCTGAGATGTTGTTAATTTGGGAATTATAATTCTAGCTCCTAGAAAGCTCATAGCAAGAACTTAAGTTCCCTCCAAACCCATCCCTCTCCAGAATAATTTATCTTCAGGCTGCCAGTATCTTTTTATATTATTTCTTGGAAGCCTTGAGATGTTCTTCATTTTCCATCCTTTCTGTCTCAGCATCCCCATCCTGCTCTGCTCCTCAACTCAGGCTCCTCAGAGGTTACACTGAAGAGCCCTTCCAGAAGGCATCTAACAAATATACAATACCCCCTTCCAAACTTTTTCAGAGAGAAATCAGCAAGCACTTTCTGTTCACACTCAGTCATCAGCTAAGCAACAGGACCTGCTTTTTATTACCCATTTTCACTTCTGGAAAACACAGCTCCTCAAAAGTTATGGTTTAGAAGATCAAGGATTTGTATCACCCATACAGGACTGTGCCAGTGCTTAACAGGCCAGTGCGCCCTGTTGCACATGCTCAGCTTTAAAATTAGTAACTTTTTAAATAGTGGATTACAAAATAACATTTTTGTTGTTTTCAAGTCACAGAATCCATCTTCTTCATTTCCACAAATAAGGTTTTATTTTCCATATTCCACCAGGACGTTTCTCATAGTAGGGAAAAGAAAAAATCTATGCAGCAGCAGTCAAGCATACACCTTACATCAAAAGAAACTGGAAAAAAATAATGTTTTCTATGACACATCTGGTAATAAATACACTGTGGCACTTGTAAACAAAAAACTTTCTGTCAAAGAGGTGATATTTAAAATGAATGGTGTATCTCTTACATTCTGTAGAGGAATGAATAAATAACAGTAATATTACTAGGGGTCAGGAGGTCTCAGGCATTATAATCCTTTGCATCAGTGGTGAGAAAGATGACAAGCAGCAGCAAAGAAAACAGATCACTAGCGCATGCTTTGGGCTATATGCAAGTCATATAAAAAAGACTAGCTGTACATAATCAATGCAAAGCAGAGGACAGGTAGAAGAATTCTATTTGTCTAAACTCACCCGAGCAAGTTGTACGGGCTGAAGAGGCTGAAGAATGAGTCCCCCACAAATCCTTGGCTCTAGTAAACAAGAATCTCATATGCCCTTCCAGAAATGGAGTCTGCCTGGTAAGAATCCCAAATTATTTCATGTCTCAGCAGTTGCCCTGGCACTTTTGCTAGAAGCCCAGAGGGGACACAGGGACTCATCCGGGCCAGGTAGATCTGCTGAACTGCCCCAGAAGGAGAACAGGGAGCAGAGTAGCAAACTTGGCTCCCACATCAGCCTCAGGATTGGCTTTGCACCATAGCAAAGGCACTATAGGCACCTTAAAAATAAACCTCATTTTTCTGTCTTATTTTGAAAAAGGTGTGTACCTGGAACCAACAAGAAATCTCCTAACTATTTTGAAGCCTTTTTTTCCCCTGACTGGCTCAAAACATTTAAGCTCTTAATATGCACCTCTTTGTAAATTTCTTATGTAGGCTCTCTTTCTTTTATCTACAAAAGATGTGAGAAATTATGCTATATGCTTTGGAGCACAGATGATCCAAGAGTAAGAATAGAAACTTGTAGAACCATTACCAGCTTTTATTCTCTCACCATAAGTGAGAGAGAGCAGTCAGCAGCGGTGTGGAGGAGGTGTGGTGGGAGGGAGAGAGGGACAGGGGAACAGAGGGAAGAGGAAGAGAGGAAGGAGGAAGAAGAGGAAAGGAAGGAAGGAGAAAAAGATAGAGAGACGAACTGAATCAATCCTTTCTCTAAAAGGATGAAAGGAAACCTACAGATTAAATTACCGTGTAAAATTGCTGTATTCTGGCTATAGTCAGACCAGGGACCTTTTTGAATTCCTGTTTTAAGCCAAACACACACATAAAACCCTCAAAACAAGATTCTCTGCATATCTCAGTCACAGCAAATCAAATACTTTTCTATTGTTTTAAAGTTGGCCACATATCTAGTTAATACCAACTCTGAAATTTTTAAATAAAAAATAACCAGAAGCTCAAATTTCTCTCTGCATAGAGGAATAGCTCACAGCACCAGCACAGTACATCACCACCAGAATTACTAACTCTCACATTTTTGTTATAATTTTTTTTGAATGGAAAAAGAGGGGGCTGTTCTGTGTGTTTATCTTCTTTTAATAACAACAACTTAATTAGGCTCAGAGCTGAAAGCTATTTTGAATGAGCAACAAGAAAACCTCAAGCTGGGGTACCCTCAGGCACCACAGCTGTTGGAGACCTGGAAAGAAAAATGAGGACAAAGAAGTGAGAAGGTAAACCAAAAAAGATGCAGAAAGATATAAGGGAAATTCAAATGATAGAAGTAGGTAAAGGGATTTTCTGGAAGGAAAAAGAGAAATGAGTAACGGCAAAAGGAAAATCTGAGGCATAATGCAAAGAGGAGATGTGGGCTGCTAGGCAGGAGTGCACACTGAGGGCTGGCAACAGGTAAATCGAGGCTGGTGGGGAAAGAACAGCTGAAAGGAAGGGGTAAGCAGAGTCAGTGGCAAGTGCCTTTCAGACTTCATTCTGCAGCCAGACTGTTTTATAGCTGTTTTGAAGTAGCCTTTTTGAACTTGAAACTATTACATGTTGAATGTTATTATCATAGAATCATTTAGGTTGACAGAGACCCTTAAGATCATCAAATCCAACCACTAACTCAGCACTGCTGTGTCCACCACTAAACCATGTCTCTCAGCATCACATTTACATGTCTTGTAGGTCTCCAGGGACGGTGACTCTACCACTTCCTGGGGCAGCTTGTTCCAGTGCTTGACAACACTTTCAGTGATAAATGTTTTCATGATATCTAATCTAAACATTCCCTGCTGCAACTTGAGGCCATTCTTGTTACTTGAGATAAGAGAGCCACCTTGCTACAACCTCCCTTCAGATAATTTAGACAGTGATCATGTCTCCCCTCAGCCTCCTCTAGTCTAAACCTTCCTAGTTCCTTCAGCTGCTCCTCAGAAGACATATGCTTCAGTCCCTTCAGCAGCATTGTTGCCGTTTTACAAACATACTCCAGAATATCAAGGTCTTTCATGTCATGAGGGACCCAAAATTGAACACTATTCAAGGCAAAGCCTCACTGAGTACAGGGGCAATGTATCATTTCCCTGATGGTGAAAAAGACATCAAAAAAAAATTATCCCTGGAAAAAAATCTCAGTGTTTATATGAGTCATGATTTTAGGACTCTGAATCATTAATTTAATGTCAACTTTTATGAGTTTTATTACGGAACTCTTTTTCATTTTCTTAATACTTCTGGTTCACTCAGCATCAAAGTTTAATTCCTAGGCAGATCCCTTTTGTTCATCATATGTTGGGGGAACTCACTATATCTTTGTTCTGCTATTTTTTCCTCTTTTTTTTTCCCCTCTGATTGGTTTCTCTAATGAAATAAAGACCCTCACTTTGTTTGAAAATATAAATTGATCTTTACTGATGCTTTCTCTCTATTTTACTTCTTTACTAAACTGTATTTTCCAATAACCATTACCTCTGCAGTACTTATCCATTTCTCCACTGTTTATTGCTACATAGAAGAACATCTCAGATCATAGAATCATAGAATGGTAGGGGATGGAAGGGACCTTTAAAGATCATCTAGTCCAACCCCCCTGCAGAAGCACGTTCACCTAGATCAGATTGCTTAGGAACATGTCCAGGCGGGTCTTGATGACCTCCAAGGAAGGAGACTCCACAACCCCTCTGGGCAGCCTGTGCCAGGGCTCCCTCACCCTCAGAGCGAAATTATTTTTTCTTATGTTTAAGTGGAACTTTTTGTGTTCCAGCTTCATCCCATTACCCCTTGTCCTGTTGCTAGCTACTGTAGAACAAAGGGATGTCCCAACCTCCTGACACCCACAGATAACATCCTGAACTGATTTCGCTGTCATCTACCACTGGCCAGTAAGAAGTCTTGTGATAGCTATGGATTTGCATTATCTCAATTTCTCTATTTCTTCATTACAAAAAAAACCCGATTTGGAGCAGACACAATATGTGTCTACAATTCTTTCTTCATAAAATTATAGAATAGTTTGGGTTGGAAAGGACATTTAAAGGTCATCTAGTTCAAGTAGATCAGGTCACTCAGAGCCCTGTCCCGTCTGACCTTGAATGGTTCCAGAAATAAGGCATCTACCATCTCTCTGGGCAGCCTGTGTCAGTGCTTCCCTATCCCCATTGTGAAAAACTTCTTCCTTATACCTAGTCTGAATCAACTCTTTTTTAGACATTAAAATCATTACCCCTTATCTGATTGCAACAGGACTTGCTAAAAAGTTTGTCCTCATCTTTCTTATAAGGCCCCTTGAAGTCATGAAAGGCTGCCACAAGGTGTCCCCAGAGCCTTCTCCCAGGTGAACAACCTCAACTCTCTCAGCCTTTCCACATAGGAGAGATGCTCCATTCCTCTGATTATTTTCATGGCACTCCTCTGGACTTACTCCAACAGCTCCATCTCTTTCCTGTGCAGGATGCCCCAGAGTTGGGTGCAGTGCTGCAGATACTTCGGTGGTGTCTCACCAAAGTGGAGTAGAGTCGGGAAGGAATCACCTCCCTTGACCTGCTGGCCATGCTGCTTTTGATGCAGCCCAGGATATGGTCGCCTTTGTGGATGGCAAGCACACATTGACACCCTATATCCAGCTTTTCATCCACCAGTACCCCTCAGTCCTACACAAGTCATTTGTTTAAGTCTTGACATAGTTTTATTTAACTTCATAATCCTGGCAGAATTACAAGAATAGAAGATCTTCTACATAACTACATTTATCTCCCAGCAAGGATAGTGCTACTTCCCCTACTAGCTTTTCCAGTGCTTTGTTCAGTTTTGTAATACATTCCTTACTGTGTAGAGTTTCCCTTACCAGAAAGACCAGTAAAACAACTGTTACTCATTCAGAAGGATGTCATGGCTTCAGGAAAATCAGAAATTAATCATTTCATACTGGTCTAATTCTTCTTTAGGTCCTTACTGTGAAGCATCAAATACAAACACATCAGTAAAGCCTTCAGGAAGGAGAATGAGAAATACTCCTTGTTTCTAAACAAATTTGAAAAATCAAGCCTTTTTAATCTTATGGTGGGGTGTGTTTTTTTGGGACTTTTTTGAGACACCTCAGCTGGATCCATTCTGTGTGGACTATTGGATAAAAGCAAGAAATAATATTTCTGAGGGAAAGGAATCAGACTTCAACAGGAATTCACAGAGCATCACATTTGAATATTTCTGTCAAGTCCAAGGAAAGTGTATTTCCCTTCCTGTTGATTCAGGCTCTGAGGCTTTATTCACGTCCTTTCACATTTATCCATTGTTACACACATGCCACTTCTTGAGATCCACTCATCTACAAAAAAATACAATTTATCATCAGCATATATGTACTTCCTCTCAGCTTCCGATCCAAATTCTCTCTTCAGGTGGTGGCTTAGCTGAAGGCATTGGGAAGTGTCTGTTACACATTTCCAAAGCTGAACGGCATGAAATTCATTCTTTTCTGTTGGAGTGAAATCTCCATGGCGACAACTACATCATTAAGCCGTGAGAGCTTTTCAGTGAAGAAGAGCATTTTATCATGAGATTCTCATTACAAGAGTGCCCTCTGTAAATGAAGAGGAGATGTTACCATAGGGGTTTCTTGAAATGAAGAGGTGTTACTGTAGGGGTTCAAACTTTCTGAAGCTAGACTTTACCAGCTTGCTCAAGAGGCCACACTGCAGATTAATGCCACTGAAACAGTATGTGTGTGTCCCCTAGGTTAGAGAAACACATCATCATTAGAAACATATGAATTTTCATACTCAAAGTCAGCAGAAATAGCTTGCTCTCCTGCTGCTTCACAGGGCTGGATGGAAAGAAAGCCAGCACCCTTGAGCCCAGGGAAGCTGTACCTCACCTCACCTCAGCCATCTGTAGACCAGCACCAGCTCAGGACTGACCACTCTTCATTTTATTCTGTCACTAATGCAGAGGTTGCTCTGCTTTTTTAATCATTGAAGATATAATATCAGTCTACTTCTATGATTTGTGTATTCATCAGCATCTATTCTGTGCGATTCACAGCTCAGCCTTTATGATCTTTTACTCAGTTACGGCCTGGCAAATAAATCACTGGGAATTAAGTATTTATTTTCCTCAGTTAAAATATGTATTTATGTCTTGGTCAGTAAGGGCTTATGAAAAGGATAAGCAAACCTTTCCACACTATGCTTTATACACTAGCTTTTCTGTGTTGCACTAAATGATGGCACATTTAAATGAAAATCAGTTCAAATTAAGGTCCAAGGTTTTCAATTGTGACATTACCTTCTTCTTGAGGATTGTGTTTAAGTTGTGATGGATCTTAAAAACTTTCAAGTTAATCCTCTACAGTTATGATAAAGATAATAGAAACTCGGCAGTTCTACTACACTGAAACTATTGTACCTTGGCCTGAAACATTAGGTAAGACCTGAAAAATTTCTTTGTTAAATTGAAACTGATTTAGTAACCAAGCTTTTTTGTTACAGAATTTGAGGAGAGCAGGGGATAGTTCCCAACAGGGAACACATGGGCTTAAGCATAAATGCATTAATATTCAATTTCATGAAAGGTTTCCCTGTAGGAACCACTAATGTGGACAGTTCAAACTTCTGCCAAAAATTGCTTCATGGCAGACAGGATAGAAGTGGTGAGAAATTACTACTATGCATGCTCAAAAATTACTGCTCCTCAAACACTACCTTACTTTGACAGTTGCACCAATGCACAATTGCACTGACTAGCTAGTATGAAGAAAGATAACACAAATTCACATAGGAAAGAAGAAAAACCATAGAAACAGCATCATCAAGCCTAGAGTAGGTGTCTTCTCCCTTCACTTACTTTTGCATTGCCTGCATCAAATGTAAACTTGCTACCCTCCAGTTTTCTAATCAGTTCGCAGCTTCTTTTGTCCCCCTCACTCATTCCACTGTTCAAACCCCAGTGTACTAAAATTTCATTTCCCTCTGCACCTCTTATTCTGAAAGTCTCTAGCACTGAGTCCTGTTATAGCAGCCACCCCTTAACTTAAAACACTACTGTTGAGCTTCAGTTCTCTCTTCAGTTCCCTTCAGAACTTCAGTTTTCTTTTCTGTACTCAGCTCTCTACATCACACATCACAACAATGTGTCTTGTGCAAGGCAACTCCCATTTTCTTTTCTACCAGACTCCATTTTCTCCCCTACATTCAAATTCTTTGAGTACTCTCTTTACATTCACTCTATGTCCCTGCTACAACACTCTGGCAACACAAGGTAATTGTCCTCCCACATTCTCCTCTTCAACAATCTCTAAAGGGCACGGCAGGCATTAAGTCATGGCTCTTTACAATCTCTCCACCTATCCACTAAAGATAGTATTTGCAAATTCAACAGCAGTCTCTTTATGAAATGCTTTTTCCTAGTACTCAATTTAACTCCAACTTACCTGAGCCTTGTAATTTCTGTGGAAATCTCCCCTTCAGTTTTCATGGTACCATATTTTAATTACTCTCCTGCTTGCAAAGACTGCACTCAATGCATTTCCTTGTAGTTTCAAATCACTCTGACTTCTGGAGGGGCTTAGTCTTTGGCTCCTTCCATGTCCTTGATTGTAGCCATCAGAAAACCCTACACTTCCTACACCTTTCAACTTCGAAGCCTACAATATAAGCTGTAAGCCTCTACTGGCTTCCCAAGCCCACAGCATCAGTGTGTTCCTCTTTTTCTTTACCTCCTAAATTTAGGATACTACTGTGCCCCTTAACTCTCTATATAAATGGGAAATTGAAAGCAGAATCAGGCATTAATTATTGATTCTTGTATTCGTATTGAGAAAGGTATGAAGGATTCTATCTTCATCCAGCAGCTCTACTCCAGCTCTGCTGCACAAGTCAGAACTACTCCCACACCAAGGGAAAGGCAGCGCCACAGGTGTTATCTAAAATATCACTGTATTATTGTTCATAATATTACTTATCATTATCTTTTAATTAATATGACAATTAATTTTTAATATTTTTTGAATTAAGAACACAAAAGATCAATTAGTGGATATTCAGACAACTTCTACACAATATTTCTGGCAAAGAAACAAGTAAGAAAACTTTCAAGTTCAAAAGTTGAGATGGATTAAGAAGTGGGATGTCCATCTGTCGCAAATGTATCCCCAAGCATTCTTTTTCCCTGTCAAATATACAATGCATATCCCTGAATCACAATTTAAAAAGGAGATAACTACGCAGCCCTAGAGCCCAGACAATCTTACTCAAAAAAGTCAAACACATAACTTAAGCTAAATATTTATCCTAAATCATTAATTACTTGGTCACATCAATTACAGTGTTCTTTTCAACTGAAGGAAACTGAGTCCTTCTAGTCACTGTAAAATCCTCTCCTGTTAATCCCAGCAATTGCACAACAGATCAGCATGTTTGTGATGGATAACTCAATCAGGAGAAAAAAAGTCTGTGAAGTTACGGAGAGGAAAACTCCTCCCACATTTAAAATAAATTAGTGCTAAACAGAGGATGCTTTTCAAAACAATCAAACATTGAGAGAATGGCTGATTTAACCTCAGAAGATCGGATTAATAGGCCAATGGAAAAACGGCTGAGACCAATGATCAGAGTTCAACTACATTTTTTCTCTGACATATTCATGCATCTTCCTTTCTCAGGTGCAATACAACACTACCATTTAGTGGTCAGACGCATGAAGTGCGGACTCAAGCAGCCCTCCTATATTTTTGTCCTAACAGATGGCAACTATTTTAAGAGTAAATAGTGTGCTCACATAATCCTACGAATCAAGAAAGTAATACAGCTCTAATTTCTCATCACTAAGCAAAATTAAATTTCTTTTAATTTAAGTGCTTGAGTAAAGCCTTGTCAGAGGTACTAAAATAGTCTCACAGGTCAGACAAATAAACAGAAACGTTTGCAAGTTATTACCAGGAAAAAAGTGATCCTGTCTCACGTAACTTTGTGGACTTCTGTTGAAAAGTATCTGAATTTCAGAATGTGTACATATGAGGGAAACCATTTATGCAGCTATACAAGCTGTCTTTTGCTAAAAAAACATGCCCCGTTATTTATTTCATTATTATCCTTCAATTCTACTGTTAAATACTTATGAACAGAAAAATTAAGCACAGCATATATTGTCTATTACCTAATTGTCAGTCTTATTCAACATCTTCATCAAAGACCTGGATGGTGCTCTCAGCAAATTCTCTGCTGACACCAAACTGGGAGGACTGGCTGATTCACCAGAAGGCAGTGCTGCCATTCAGCGGGATCTCGACTGGCTTGAGAGTTGGGCAGAGAGGAACCTCATGAGGTTCAACAAGGACAAATGCAGAGTCCTGCATCTGGGATGGAAAAACTCCCTGCACCAGTACAGGCTGGGGATTGACCTGCTGGAGAGCAGCTCTGCAGAGAGAGACCTGCGAGTCCTGGTTGATAATAAACTGACCATGAGCCAGCAATGTGCCCTCGTGGCCAAGAAGGCCAATGGCATCCTGGGATGCATCAAGAAGAGTGTGGCCAGCAGGTCAAGGGAGGTTCTGCTCCCCTTCTACTCTGGAGTACTGAGTCACTTCTGGACTTGTGTAGTGAGTTTATGCAGCCAGGGTTTGGTAGTGAGAGACTGCAGAGGTGGCTACCAAAACCTGGTCATATATATTACACCATGCCAGATATATTAAAAAAATTAAAACCACAGCTTTGTTATGCTTGTCACCAACAGTAGAGCATTGGACTAGATTGTCATGTTTGTGTGTCAAGCTTCTAATACGCAAGAACAATCAATCATGAATTTTCATTGTTCACATTTCATGACAAATTGTAGCTATTTAATCCTACCCTTCTAATTGCTTAGAGCAGGTAAACGAAGGGGTAGAGACCAGCTAGTTGAAATGAATTCATTTAAAAGCAAAATATAGTCAAGTGCCAATTTCTGGGAATTATAATTACAAGTTCCGAAATAAGGAGGAAATGTCTTTTTTAAGTACAGATAAAAATATTTTTCAGAGTAAGCTTCTCAGGTTAAATGAAATTAAACATTGTACTCAGTCATGCTTATTGTGTTTAATAAATGTGTTATATTTATCCATTTCCTCATAAGGCAACTAGCAGATTTGTTATTTCTGAAGTAGTTTTAATGTATTTCCCCACAACTCCTGCAAACATGGATTTCATTTAGAAAGCTCTAAAATAAAGTGCACAAGATTTTTTTTTCTCAAAATCTGCTTTTTCGAAATTCCTTCAGATCAGTAGACTTCTGATTACAATTTCTCCTCCAATTCAGTACAATTTTTCAACCAAAGGCACTCCCATATTTTTACCTGGAAGTGTGATCTCTAAAGGTCCCTTCCAACCAAGTCAGTAAAGGATTTGGAGCATGTCTCCCATGAGGAATGGCTGAAGGATGTGGGGCTGTTTAGCCTGGAGAAAAGAAGGCTCAGGGGAGACCTTATCACTCTCTACAATTACCTGAAAGGAAGTCGTAGAGAGGAAGTCTGTTCCCCCTAGTAACAAGCAATAGAAGAGGAAATGGCCTCAAGTTGCATCGGGGAGGTTCAGGCTGGATATGAGGAGGAACTTCTTTCATGAAAGGGTTGTCAGGCATTGGAACAGGCTGCCCAGGGAGGTGGTGGATGGAGTCACTGTCCCTGGAGGTGTTTAAGAGATGGGTGGATGTTACACTTGGGGAAATGGTCTAGTGGTTGATAGGGCTGGGACAAAGGCTGGACTCGATTATCTTAAAGGTCTCTTCCAGCTGAGATAATTCTATGATTCTATGTATACTGTTATTTCCATTTTCAATTAAGAGCTCTATCAAACACATGCTATAATGCAAGAATGAGTCTTTAAATTATCTTTTAGAGCAGGAGCACTTCATTAATTTTTCACCACAGTCCACTATGTATTTTTCTAGAGATCTGCTTATTTTTGCGAAGTGTTTGCTCAGCAGGAAGCCATAAGCTGGGTCCTGCTCTGCTTGGCTGGCCAGATGTTGCTCTTTACCTTCCCATATGGGAACTGTAGTAGCAAGCTGCAATCGCGTTTTGAGACACTGAGAGATCACAGGGTCTTCTCTTGGAGACTGCAGGAGACACAGTTTATCTGGGAATTGGACTGAAAAAAATTTACTTGTTGTTCGAATCTAGATCCAGATGGAAATCTTTGTCATTTTGCTTTTAATGCTGCAAATCCCTCTATAACAGAAATTGTATTATGTACAACAATGATTGATACATGAAAAGGTCAAAGTTACAGTCTACACACGATTATGAAAACATCCAAGTTGGAGACTACCACATCGTCTGGGCCGAATGGTGGCATTCATGGATGCAGATTCTGAAGAGTTCTCTAAAACATAGATTTCCTTTTGTTTGGACTGGTCTTTGGATTCAAGACAACCTGTCTCACAGTACACCCTTCTCAAACATGAGAATATTTCTTGCTTTCTTGTTCTTATGAGAGAGCAAGTGTGCACTGCAGAAGCAGGTAGAAACATTAAATTTGTAAGTCATTAATGCTGAACCTTGTGCCTTCAGCACAACCAAATTTCAGGCAGTGATTCAAGTAGCAGATGTACAATAACAAATAGCCAACTAAATAAATTTAGAGATAGGAGATTTATTTTTCTGTCTCTGAAAGCATTTTAAATCCAAATTCTCAGTGTTATAATACAGGCATCACCTTGATGTCCATGACACAATATTCGCATGTTAGCTTACTGATTAATGGTGAACGCTAGTGATAATGCTGTAAACTGCCTTTCTTTCAGGCATGATCATTAATAAAAAGCATGCAGGACAGCACTCCATCGTATACTGTCTGGAACGTAACTGAGATGTATGATGCCATTTGGCTAGATACACGTGCGAAGTTAAGGCCCAGCATGCAATACTGAAATAGAGCGACATGGTTGACTTCTAAAAAAAAAAGAAGGAAAAGGAAAAACAGATGTCAAGGTTTCAACAAGCCACTGCACACTGCAGCTGGAACCAGTACAAAAACAACACAAGTATGCTGATAATGTAGCATTTCATGTAACGATAAGGGCAATAAAATAGCAGAAAACGCAAAACTTTTGATGGCTCAACAGTTTCCTCAAATTCCATAGGGTCAGTTAGGCTGAACAATAATAGTAATCCTTTCAATAACCAGATCAAATGATTTGACTATTAAAGCTCTTTATGCTCCAGAAAAGTGAATACTGAGAGATTCCCTTTCTTCTAAGTGCAGAATATGGGCAATAAATCTAAAGTCCAATCCAAACAGACATTCAGATGCACACTATCTCATCATCATCAGTCTTGAAACTATTCGGCGATAGTTTCCATTACTGCAACAGATGTTAACAAGATGGATAGAGAGCATGTTAAATAAACATAAATATTAATATATAAGTATCTATCTAGCAAAGCCACTGTTCAAATATTATATTTCCCCAAGAGTATTTCTTTGAAAATTAATCAGAGAATTTGTCTTGCTAGTAACTGCTATAAATTCAAGGTATTTCATTAACAAAGACTGTTACTAAGCAGTGTAAACAGGGTCTGTGTGTGTAATCCATAACTAGACTCTGGTGGAGAGATTCATGTAGCCAGAAAGCTGTTCTCACCAGGCTTTGGCTCTTTAGGACAGAGCAGCAAAGGTAGGAAATGTGCAGAATCTAACTTACAAAAATTTACAACGTGATGGAGTTCAAAAGCTCAAGGATGAAGAACGAGCAGATGTAAGCAATAACCACAAAAATCTGGAATTTTAAGCCCAGTTCTGAGGAAGAGACACCGTGGTCAGAACAGTGTCTCCACCATGCAGGTTAGTTACAATCGTTAAGAGTTCTGAAGCACACTGAACGTGGAGATTGTTTTCTCATGTAAATGTTTCTTACTGGAACACAGACCATTGCTTGTGAGTTTTTTCAGTACAGCAAGTTCTGGGATGTTACTAAATCTAGCAAGTGAAAAATAAGCAGAGTTTACAAATCCATGACTATGATGTGACCCATCAGGATTAGAGCTGACATCAAGGAAAGCAAGCAAAAAATTCAGACTGATACTTGGAAAAATAATTTTGCAAGCAGCAACAGTAATAACTGACCGCTCAAAGACTTTAATAAGAAACCTGCTAAAAGGTAGGTACACAAAAAAATGCAGTCAGGTAAAGTTTCAAATAAATCCAGGTTAGCAAAATACAGAATAAATTTGCATATCAATGGGACACAAAGAGGTGCTTTCTCAAGCACATCAGAAAGTTCTAGCATGATGACAGCAAACAATACCTTCAAAATCCCTTCTATTTTGCTAGAAAAACTTTCAAAAATATCTAAACAGTAACCTTAATCGCAGCTATAAACTATGAAAGGAGATACTTTTATTCAGAATAGATATCCAGAGTTGTTAAATTTATGATGAAAATTGTCAGAACATACTAGTACCTATATCAGTATCGTTAAAATAAATATACTGGCTGCCTAAGAAAATGTAAAGGAAAATTTTTGGCTGCCATACAACCCTCTCACATTGATCACTGCCTCGACAGCTGTGTATTTATAGATTCCACAAGCAAAGAGCGTTGCATCCATGCTTAATTACTGGAAAGTTCGTCCTCATCTGTGCACCTTTAGAGTCACTTATTTTAAGCTGTAGCACAGCTTAGAGGAAACATGTGGAGACATAGTAAGTGCCAAAAGAATTTGGAAGTGTTTTGATTCTTTTTGACATAATAAGATATATCAAACTGACACCCTGATGCAGATGCACATCTCTGCTGGCAGTGCAGCATTGCTTACATGCAATAGTTGTACTGAAAATCTTTGCCAGATGCGGTTGGAAATTATATGCAATTTAACACACATTTGAAGAACTGACTCAAAACTCAAAGTAAGTAAAAAAGATGAAGCGATCTGTGCTCAGGCACTGCAGACCCAAATAACTTGTTGAACCGAAGGCCCAGAAGTCCAGAAAATCATTTGGTGCTTTAGATGTTCCTTGACAATCTTTTGACTCAAATCCCTTTTGTTCTGATTCTGTTACCTAGTATGAATTCAAACATAATTCTGGAAACTGGGGCTGTTTAGTCTGGAGAAGAGGAGATTGAGAGGAGATCTTATTAACATTTACAAATATCTAAAGAGTGTGTCTCAGGAGGTTGGGACATCCCTTTTTTCTATAGTAGCTAGCAACAGGACAAGGGGTAATGGGATGAAGCTGGAACACAAAAAGTTCCACTTAAACATAAGAAAAAACTATTTCACTGTGAGGGTGAGTGAGCCCTGGCACAGGCTGCCCGGAGGGGTTGTGCAGTTCCCTGGGTAGTCTTCAAAACCCACCTGGACATGTTCCTATGTGACCTCATCTAGGTGAACCTGCTTCTGCAGGGGGGTTGGACTAGATGATCTCTAAAGGTCCCTTCTGACCCTTACCATTCTATGATTCTATGATAAAAGACTTCAGCTAAAAAACCTTTACTACTGACATTCTATATCTTTTAGGGAATGATGTGATAAAGAAACGTGAAAGATGGCAGGCTACAAAATATAGAATTTAGTGTATTTGTGAACTCAGGAGGCTGCTAGGCACAAACAAGTTTGACAGAGAAAGTTACAACAGAAAACATATTGGGATGGGAAATTTGCACTGAAGCAATTTCACCTGTGATAACACACTGTTGTGTCTCTGAATTTTCTTTTCAACAACTGATTCTTTTCTGCAGCACAAGGGCCAGATTCCCAGGACAGCTTGTCTCCACACTGCACCCAAATTTAGTGTTTACATTCAGAACAACTCAGGAAACTGAGTTAAAACCAGTTTAAACCTTTTGTATTCCAGTGTCTTTCCATTACCCCTTGTCCTGTCACCAGATATAACAGATAAAAAGTGATGCCTCAACCTCCTGACATCCACCATTTAGATATTTGTAAATATTAATGAGTCTCCTCTTCTCTAGACTAAGCAGTCCCAGTTCCCACAGCCTTTCCTCATAAGATGCTCCAGTCCCCTGATCATCTTGGTGGCCCTGCACTGGACTCTCCAGAAGTTCCCTGTCCCTTTTTTGCTGGGGAGCCCAAAACATCAGTATCAATATCAACAGAGCTAAGATCCCAGGATACAATTTATAACCGTCAATATCATGAACCAGAAAATGTCTGGCCTACAAGAAAAAAAACCCCAAAACATATGAAGGTTTGTCCAAACTGGCTATGTCTCCTAAGCTTAGGTATGTCTGTGATATGTCATGGTCTCAAGCTCTCCTGTGCTTGCATGTCATTTTGTTGTTGCTGAGGTTTGAAGTGGTTTTTTTGTTAAACAAGAAATAGAAAGAACTGGGTTGTCAGCTCAGAAGCAAAAGTGTGTGTGGGGGGGGGGAAATGTAAGCCTCTAAACCATTTGAGTGCAAGGATACAAGTAACTGTTGAAGCTGGGTCATTTGTGCAGGATTAAAAAGAAATAATTATCAATTCAGACAAAAGCAGCAAGGAGGAAATGAGTACACAGCCCACAGATGATGACACATTCTGATAAGGATGGAAGTAATTATAAGTCAGTCTTAGTCCTGGGACTCTACAAGGAGTCCTTGAATGATATTCACAAACATTAGGCACGTGTCAGGTGATAAGCACTCTTACTTACTTTAATGGCAGCGAGGCTCCAGCTAGTCCAACTGGCTTCATTAGTTTGGAAGTGTTAATTACCTTTAGCAAGCACAGGTAATGCTTCAAAAAAAAATATTATATGTTTCTTGTTCTTAAGAGATACTGCAGGAACAACTTAATATTACAATACAAACTTTCAATATTTTTGTTCCTTGAAGGAAAACACCAAGCACAGAAAAAACAGTTTCACAAGCATGCTTGCAGAGAGCTGCCAAGTGCATAACTGTTGAAGGGCACTCTGTATAGATAGTCTACCCAATGTATGTTTGGCAGCAACATATACGACATATATTTGTTTTTTATTAACTACATAATTACAATTTTCTAGCAAGTTTGTAACAGACAACAGCCTTAATTAGCCAAAACTACCTCAAACCTACACCCTTACTTAAGCTCATTTCACAATGAGTTGACTCCTTCAGTCCCCAAAGATACTTCTTTCCATTCCTTTTCCCTTTTATAGAAGTAGTTATTTTGCTTTTTGTTCAAGATGATTAACCCTTAGTATAACCTCTCTTTGCAGAAGGCAAGAGACTGTGGGTATGTTTTCCCTTCTTATGATAAAAATGAGCCTGTAAGTATTAAGTTCTTTCAAGTGACCCAAAATTTGAGAGAAAAATACTTGAGAGGGGAAAAACCACCCACTGTTTGGAATGTCACAATGATTCAACCAACCTGAAGGCTCTAAAGAACATAAAGCTCTGAGTTACTGTCTGGGACACCTTTTAAAATATTTCCAGTGCGAAGATTACTGTTTACCTTACTGAGTTCATCAGTGGCCACTTCAGAATGAGTCCACTCTTGAAGAAGAACTGTCACCCTAATGTCTGGCAGCCACCTTGCCTTCCCTCCTAAGCAGCCATCAATATTCACACAAGTAAGCAGTGCTTTTAAACGAGGCTAAATAGTTCCTTGTTCATCTGAAGTGGATTCAGACGTGTTCCCTTAAGTTTAATTATCGAGTGCAGATTTTAAACACCCTGCATACTCAAGGCTCGGCAAAACATAACGAAGTTGCTCAGTTTATCAAGATTTTACATGAGTTTACTTAACGTTAAAAGTCCGCGTTATTAAATTTGGCCGTCTTGGAAAGCAGCGATGCCTGTTGACAACCTGCTCACAAAACGCAGGCGCATGGATGCACGGGGTAAGAGAGCCTGGAGAGGAAGCGGCCGCCTCGAAGCTGAGCGCGGAGCCGAGCCCCAGCGCCGCTGCGGCTGCCGCCTCCCGCTCGCACACACGGGGGAGCTGCGGCTCCGCAGAGCCCCGGCACGGCACGGACCGGCCCCGGCCCGCTCCCGTCCCACCCTCCGCGGGGACACCCGAGCAGCCGCTGGCTATTTTGATTTTTGACACTCGCTAGCAAAAAGGCTTACGGCTTCAGACTCGGCATCTCCATATCCAGAAAGTATTACGGGGGGAAATAGCATAGAAATGGAGAAATAAAGGAGGAGAAAGGATTATAAATGAACACTTCTAACATCCCCAAGGGCGCTTTCGTTGCAGAACTTCAAACCTAGTGACTTCTGCTTCTTTTTTTTTTTTAGATTCTACTCAGGAGAAGGCCTTTTTCAGATACACGGACTCAGTTTCTCTTACAGCTATGCTTGCCTATAAGCAATCACCCAAGCTAGTGCTCATAGTGTGGAATTTGTTCTCGCGGGTTTTTTTAACACCTGGAAACAGATTTTAATGTGAGGGTGACTGAGCACTGGCACAGGTTGCCCAGGGAGGTTCTGGAGTCTCCATCCTCAGAGATACTCAAAAGCCAGTCTTGGGCAGCCTGATCTAGGTGACCCTGCCTGAGCAGAGGATTGGACTAGATGACCTCCAAAGGTCTTTCCAGCCTCAGCCATTCTGTGGTTCTGTGATTTCTTTTCCCTTCAGTTCACTTTCTTCTGCCATCACTCTCTCACTCTCAGTCTTTTTTTCCATTACTATCTGCTGCCTCTACTGCCTTATTCCTATTCTGTTGTCTCTTCTGCTTATCCTTCATCTCTTGTTTTTCACTCTTGGACAGGGAAAGAATATTCTCTCCTTGCAAGGAAAGTAACAGGAGAGGCTACATGTTTGACAATTGGAGCTAACTATCAGGTCCTACTGAAGCATCTTCCATCGCTATAGTAACACATTGCAAGAGGCACTACAGGAGAATATCATCACCATGGCTAGAGGATATCAATTCAGCTACACAAATTATCATACATGCTCTGTGTAACCACTAAATTGCACTGTTTGTATCAATATAAAAATACTTTGCTATGTCATGAGGACTGCTAACATAGTGAAAGCAAATGTATGTTTCACTTGTGGAACTGCCACATATATGGTAAGTATTTTGCAAAATCAAATCGTAATTTCAGATCCTTTTTAAAATTGATTTTTGAAACTAATTTTAAAGGATAATAAGGAGACCTTACACAGGTTTAGAAGCAAAAACCTCTGACAGGAGGCTATAAGCATGCACCAAAACAGCTCATGCCCTCAAAAAAGCAAAAACTAAAAATCCAACTTCAGTATAAGTCGCTTCCATAAACAAAAGTAGAACAGAAATAGATAACAGAACAGATTGTGAGTCTGTAATTTAGCAGAGACAATCTTCACCGCCATCAATCCCTCTTAGTTTTGCCTACGCCTTGTGAACAAATTCCTAGGTAAGCCTAGTCCTGAGGAATGATACCTACTTTACATTTGTGCCTCTTCCACAAGCCTTTTTCCCACTAAAAGAAATAAAGAATATAACCCAAACTCAGTCAATGAAAACTTTGAAATAAGTTTGTTCTATCATAACTTTACTTAGTTTCTTTTTGTTGCTAAGCAGCACTGTTAAATCTAGTGAAGCTTATAGCTTGCATATTACACACAGGGGGCCACACTGCCATATGTTGGGAGCAAGAGGGCTACGCAACTCCAGCTCTGCAATTAACATGTGCTCTGAGACACATGGACCACAACAGGTAAGAATGGGAGAGATCTCTGAGGCTATCTGTGCTTTTTGTTCCTCATTCTACTGATGTTTTTTAACTTTTCAAAACACAACAAAATCCATATCCTTCAAGGTGAAAGACATACATATTCCTTAGAAAAAAATCTAATTTCAAAAATTACACTGCATTCCTGTGTAATCTTATCATTTGTATGCACTGTCTGCTTCTCAGCAAAAGCCTTGCATTCCAACAGTCGCTTACTTTCTTGTTACAGTCTTAGCTGCCTTAGTGTCTTGATAAATAGATGTTTCCATGGAGATGACAAATGAATATCATCCATGTTGCAATGAGCTCTGATTTCATCTTGAACCATTAGCTTTCAAACCACAGCTTATTCATTATTCATTTGCAGTAAGGAAATGGCTGAAACCCAGAGCATTACAACAGATTAAAATCTGTGCATGCAGTCTAAAAGAAAATGCATTTGCCACCACACAAAATGAACAAAACTCCTTGGGATTAAAATAACAATCCTAGAAGCTCTCCTAAAGGCCTGCAAATTTTTTCCCCTCAATTAATAGAAGGCCTACATAAAGTATTCAAATTAAGACACAATTTAAACATTAAGGGAGTTGACTTTCAGGAAGTAAAAACAGTACGTGATATTCAACTTTTTTTCACTCTAAGACACAAAATGCTTCTTAGAAACTCAGGAACAAGCATAAACATTAAAACATTTTTTAAATTGACTTAATTGATTGTCATGGTTTGACATGACAGCCTTTTCTGGCAAGAGGGAAGGGGTTGTAAAGATGGCTCCTGTAAGAAGTTGCTCGCAACTCATTGATTTAAAAAATAGCTTAATAGGAACATGTAAATTTTTTGTGCTTTTTTGACTGTTCTTGTGTATAAAACCAGTATCCGACTCTCATTAAGAAAACACCTTTGTTTTATCATTCTCTGATAGGTGACTGTAGTCTTTAGCAGCTCTGACAGACTCTAAGAAAAATGAGGAGAAAATATTTTCACTCTTTCCATGACTAAAAAAACTTCTCAGTTGCTGCAGTTATTTTCTAAAAAAGGATTTTAAAGCTCATGAGAGCTTTCTACTCTGCAGGAGTAAATGTCTACTCTTGTCTGCTCAAGTTAAAGAAATATTTATTCTTCTATATTTAGAAGAATAAATAAAAGAAGAATAATAAATTAAAGGCAGTGCAATTTTAAGATGGACAATTATACTAATATGCATCTGACAAAAAAGTCAATACACTGTTCTTGAAATAAGTAGCACCTTCTGAAAGAAATCTTCCATATTCTGCCTTTTCACATATGAAGGCTTCAAATTTCTGGTAATTCAAAGAACCTAAAATACTTTTTCTTAAATGCTGGCCTAAGACAAGCATCCTTGGAAGAAAGAAATCTGTGAGCAACACTTAAAAGACACAAGCGACACATGCACTGGAGTGTCATCTACTTTTTACTGTCTGTTCATTATCTGTTGTTGCCTGTAACTGCATTCAAATATAATTAAGACAGGCGGGAATTCTCTGGCTAGTTTTGAGGTTGAAGGTGTTTACATGTACATGACCTGAAAAACATTTTTTCTGGATGAAAGTTATCATACACTTGATCTAGGGAAACAAAAGAGGACATATAAAAGTGGGACGTCCTTCACACTTGCCCTGGTTAATAACACCCATGCACTTGCTCTCTGAGCACTGAAGTTGTCCTGGGAAAAGCATGTCAATTAGAGTAAGTTATAATCAATTACGTGTCTCACCATTTGAATTAAGAACTGTCCATTAAGAACTGACCTAAGTTTACAGTATACATTTAATTCATGTAGTAAGCTTAATACCAGTGTGACAAAAGGTCAAAGAGTAACAAGAAATTATGAACAAAGAATACTTTGTTACATGGAAAGGGGAGAATGAGCAGTAGCTCATTTTTCCACTGGAATTACATACCATTTTCAAACTACTGCTATCTTACCTACTTACTCAGATTACCATGAAGCTGTAACAACCACATGCTCTGTTGCACAAACAGCAATCTATATAAAGTCTCTTCATATCTCACAGATGAGGCTTTATGCAAGCATAACACAGGGATGAGATGAAGCAAGTAATAAAGGCCAACTCTTATTCATGTCAAAAAATATGCAGACAGTCTGGACAAAGCACTGAGCTCTTCCTGTGTAGGTTGCCTCACGTGGAGAAGCACATCTACTAAATGACCTTTTCAGAAGAAACACAAACTGGCCAGGTTGGGGATTTTTTGTTGCTGTAGATGGAGAAGAAGGAGAGAAGATTAAACTACTACTCAGCCTTTGCAACATCTGAGGATTTGATCCACAACATTTAATTCAGGGAACTTTCCCACTCTTAATTCAAAATCTGTCCATTATTGCAACCACAGTAGCTAACGTCCGGAGCCGCCTAAGGTTCAAATTGAGATATTTGGGACATAGGCTGTCAGGAAACAGATTTGTCTCACAGAACTAACTCTTATTTGTCAGGAAATGGGAAATGCTCTCTCTTCATCATGCTCTTCATTTGCCTCTAAGCACAAATCCATAATAACCACAACAGCATGTTCTGGTTCACAAGCACAAATTGTAACTTTCTGAGGAAATAAAAGCAACAGGCAGATAAACGAAGTCATGGAAACCTTTCACCACAGCACAGTCAGGATTCCAGCATGGGGCTAGATGACTGAGTCAAACACGTATTCTTTTCCATTGAGAAGAAAAACAAGAAAACTCAGGATGGAACAAGGTGTTCCAGATACAATGCCATGGAATACTTTTTTGTAACTTCCTAAGATAAACACGCAAAAGACTTATACTTTTGGTGAAATTTACTGGAGCTAGGAACTAGGATGACCACTGTGAACCCACTGTAGAGCACAGTGGATCTTCTGAAACACACTGTGAGGTTATTAAGTTTTATGTTTGTAACTTTGCTTGCTCTCTCATGCATTTATATAAACTTGTCAACTACCTGCTACAGTCTTTACCTTCTCCAGTTAGATACCATGAAGTAACTCCATAGGCAGAAAGAACAAGACAGTTTGAATCCACTAATAAGGCAACACACATGGCCTTTCAGCAGAAAAGTCACCATCCTGTTTCACCTGGTGCAGAAGGAAGACTTGCTGTCTGAGAGTTCCCTCTGGTAAAATTTTCAATTAGAGGGTCTTATACACAATATACTTGACCCTTTGAAATCTGTAGCTTTCAATTCATTTAATGAACATAATCCTACATTTACTACTGGTTTAAATACCTTATAGCATTAAAAAAGCTGCAAGTTTAGATAACGTCCATGGAAAACATTTCTGTAACTGACCATTTCTGAGGAGGCAGCAAAGTTTGAAAATCACAGCCTAAAATTCCAGGACTGGAAATTAAGATGCAGAAAAGACTAATTAGTAGCCATAAAAGACTAATTAACATACCGAGTCCTGAAAGGGGATAAAGGTTCATACTGCTGAGGCATATGGGCTAAATAGATTTAATCCTCAGGCCTAGGAATACACTCTTGTAGGTTCAATTCCAAGCTCAATTTCACTCTGACCTTCCAGAAATCACCATGTGATTTGTTCCTGTTTAGTAAATTTTTTTATAGTACAGTTATATTTTGTCATATCTCGAGCTTGGAGTGTTCGGTAAAAACCATAATGCAATAATATTTATTAGGAAATAACTGAAGTCCACCAAACACCATTTTTACTGTTAAGTTTAACAATACTGCAATACTAGGGCAGAAAACACCATTTCAAGTATAGAAATTCCAGTTTACTCAAGTTGAAGTCATATTGCACAGAGAGAAAAAGGCTTTTTCCCCCACTTCAGCCAAGCATAGTTAACAGAAAGCAGCAGGTCTCTTTTTGGCCCAACAAGACAGACAAGAGAGCCCAGAGCTTTATCACACCACTGGGAAATCATCCTGACACAGTCTAAAGTCAAACTCAGTGTGCAGAACTGTGCAAACTATGGGTCATTGCAATCAAAGCCTTCTAACAACATCTGCTTGGCAGAAAAAGCAGAAGAGGCTTAACTATGGCTTTGTGAAGATCCTCCCCAATTTATGAAACAGAAGAAACATATTGAAATTAGGAACTGCTCATTTGCTGAGCCACATTGTAGCATTTCTTCTCCAGTATTTCTATCTGGTGGCAACATTAGTGCAGCTCACATACTTTTTTCTGCTTTCCTTCCTGGCTTAAACACTTGCAATGATTCTCCATAACCTGACAGCAAGTAAAGGCCTTGGGATCGCTCAGCTGAAAATGTGCAGAAGCTGCAACAGGCTGAAAAGGTTGGGGCCGGGTTGAGACTGGTCAGCCTCACCTCCATCACTGGAAAGGTGATGGAACAACTTATCCTGAGTGCTGCCTCCAGGCATATAAAGGACAAGAGGGTCACTGGGAACAGTCAACATGATTTTACCATAGGGAAGTCATGTTTGACCAACCTGATAGCCTTTTATAAAGATGTAACCAGGTGGACAGATGGTGGTAGTGGTGTGGATGTGGTTTATCTCGATTTCAGTCAAGCATTTGACACCATCTCCCACAGCATCCTCATAGCAAAACTGAGAAAGTGCAGGCTGGATGATCAGGTAGTGAGGTGGATTGTTAACTGGTTGAAGGGAAGGAGGCAGAGTGGTGATCAATGGGGCAGGGTCTAGTTGGAGGCCTGTATCTAGTAGAATCCCTCAGGGGTGGGTGCTGGGACCAGTACTGTTCAATATATTCATTAATGACCTCGATGAGGGCAGAGAGGGCACTGTCAGCAAGTTTGCTGATGATACTAAAATGGAGGCAGTGGCTGACACACCAGAAGGCTGTGCTGCCATTCAGCGAGACCTGGACAGGTTGGAGAGTTGGGCAGGGAGAAATCTAATTAAATTCAACAAGGGTAAGTGTAGAGTCTTGCATCTGGGTAAGAATAACTCCATGTACCAGTACAGGCTGGGGAATGAACTGTTATACAGCAGTGTAGGGAAAAGGGACCTGGGGGTCTTGGTGGACCAGCAGGATAAGCATGAGCCAGCAATGTGCCCTCGTGGCCAAGAAGGCCACAGTATCCTGGACTGTATTAGAAGGAGTGTGGTGAGTAGGTCAAGGGAGGTTCTCATCCCCCTCTGCTCTCAGGAGACCACATCTGGAATATTGTGTCCAGTTCTGGGCCTCTCAGTTCAATAAGGACAGGGAGATGCTGGAGACAGTTCAGCACAGGGCTGGAAAGATGATGGAGTGGAGCATCTTCCTTCTGATGAAAGGCTGAGGGAGCTGGGGCTCTTCAGCTTGGAGAAGAGGAAACTGAAGGGTGACCTCATTCATGTTTACAAATATGTAAAGGGTGGGTATCAGGAGGATGGAGTCAGGCTCTTCTCACTGATGTCCAATGATAGGACAAGGGGCAATGAGTACAAGCTAGAATATAAGAGGTTCCAAAGAAACAGAAGGAAAAATGTCTTTACTGTGAGGGTGAGGGAGCACAGGAACAGGATGTCCAGATGAGTTGTTGAGTCTCCTTCTCCGGAGATGTTCAAAACACCCTGGATGAGTTCCTGTGTAACCTACTCTAGGTGGTCCTGCTCTGGCAGGGGGGTTGGACTGGACGAACTTTTGAGATCCCTTCCAACCCCTAAGATTCTGTGATTTTGTGACTTGAAGCCCTTCTGCCATCCTATCATGGGACGAGCCCTATGGGGAGCCAGGGGAGATAAGTTCAGAGTCTGTGACGTTCCTGCGAATGCGATCACAAGCCCTCACTCACAGTCCATATTCACTGGGTACAAATGGGGTTAAGTACACAGCATTTGGCCACAGACCACCAGTGTTTTGTCAGGTAAGTCAAGCTCCATGGCTCACTGGGTGTTTTCAGTACATACATAAAATCTTTGCAGTTTCCAGCCTGCTTGATGATGAACTCCAGCAAGAATGGAAAAAGCTCTGCTGCAGCAGCACTGCAAGGAAGAATCACCTTGATTTTAAATTACTACTTCTTTCCTGAAAGAGATCTCATTTTTGTCTCATGAAACCTGCTTTTCCTATTTTTTCTCTGCAGAAGGGAGAATTTATGCAATGTGTAGAGCAGGCTGCACTATGTATAAACAGTATTATAGATCCTCATATTTGAGGATCACGTTGATTTCTTAAACCATGTGACTGTTTTCACACCAGTGTCAGTCCCAGAAAACAGCAGGGAAATCTTCAGCAGCAGCTATTCAGCCATCTCGCTGTTACCAGTGAGAGTAAAACAACTTGAGTGCTTTCTATAGAAGACATGGTCCTTCCATCCTTTGGAGCAGAGACCACACCACAGTCAAAGAAAAGCCTAATTTCTCTGCCTATGAATACTCCAATTTGTTCAGATTTTAAGGTGGGTGTGCATTATTCAAATGTGGACTCTGTAGAAGAACATCAGAATCAGACAATCTCTTTTTCTAACGCTCTGGGCTCCACAGGACCAGATCCAGAAAGCACAAAGCAGCATTAAGGAGGAAGTGCCCCTCCCAGCTCTATGGCACAAGAAACTGAAAAGCCTCATTTTCGCATATGCAATTGCCGCTCCAACCAGCAGATGCTACTGCGGCACCAGAATGGGAGGCGGGGGCTGCGGCTGCCGTGCTCCCTATAGTCCTCTGCTGGGGAATGGACACTACACAGCCTTTAATTACATGATCATACACAGCCTCATCACCCGAGTAGGTGTCCTTTGGAAGAGCATAATGAAGAAAGCTATTATCCATAGAATCCTTCATTTGCCAGAAAAGTTAGCAGGTACATATTGAACTAAATGAGACTGCAGAGGAAGGGGAGGGTGTCGCAGTTCAGGCTGCTGAACACAATGAGACTGTGCTGTTGAAGATGCTGTTGAAAAGCGCTGCATAGTTGGAAGCCTGGCTACAGACACACTGTTCTGGCTATACAGAACCAGAGGATATTTGAGATACTGTATTTCATTTCTCCACGTTTCTGTTTCCTCTGTAAAATGAAGATAATGCCAGACAATGTCTCTGAACTGGCCTTACGAGTATTAAACAAATAGTGGTTCTAGCGCATTAATGCATTTATACATGAACTGTTATTAGCAGTAAGACTCAGCGTCACACACAGTATACACAAGAAGAATACTAGCTTTTTAATATACAGCTATTCAGGTAATTTTGGTTTGTTCTGTTTTCTAAAAAACCTAAATGTGTATAAAATCTAAAGAAGGATACCTGGGCCAACATGTCCTAAGGATCTTTGGCAACATTACATATTTAAAATGCAGTAGCATAACTTAAACTCCAGTCTCCTTCTAAGAACATTGGAAGGAAATCTCAAGCCAAGGTTAAGGAGAGACTCTCCAGTAAGATGCTTGTAAGGCATCCATCATACCACTGCTACTGCCCTGCTACTGAAACAAAACTCGAGCTCTGGTTGTCAGGCATGAGGAGAATGATGGCCATGGTACCTCATGGATGGCCAGATGACAAGAATGAAGATGGGGTGCAGAGAACAGGAATAGGTGATATCATGATTTAGCAAGGAGCTGTTTTTGCTTGGTAAACAGGGGAGTGGGATGCTGTGAAGACCTGATAAAGGGTTTTTGGACTCTCCCCCTGCTCCTGGGTTCACACCCACCTCTGGCCCAGTTGGGCCAATCTGGCACCTCTGCCATCACTATTTAGGGACAGGAATTTGAAGTGCTGGTAGGAGGTGTAAGAGTGCTACAAGATGGAGGCGACCACACGGACCCTACAGCCAGAGAAGGAGGAAGAAAGGAGGAGCACCAGACCAGAGACCCCTGCAAGCTGTAGTGAGAATGCGGGCTGTAGCCTTGCAACCCATGCAGGGCAATGGCAGGACTGAGAGCCACCAGCAGCTCCGTGTGAGTGCACCTGGACGGGCGAGGGACTGTGTGGGGAGACGGCCATGGCACAGGCCGTGCTGGAGAGCCTGCAGGCCGCAGAGCAGCCCCACACGAGAGGCAGAGAGGAGCTGCAGCCTTTGGGATGAATGCACATCAGAGTGGCCTGTGCAGGGCTGCTGTGTGTGTGAGGTACCCCATGGACTTTCAGGGAGGACTGGTGCAGAGCCCACCTGCTCTGAGGAGAGATAAATAGCAGAAGCTATCGGGAATAGACTGATTGAAACCCCCACTCTCTGCCCCCCTGGGCTATTTGGCAGGAGGAAAGAACACCGGGATCAGGGCTGTGAGCCCAGGAAGAGGGAAGGGGTGGGAAGAAAGTGTTCTTAAAGGGCTGGTCGGACTCTTTATCATTGCACCACTCTATGTTGTGTTATGTTTCTTATGTTTTGGGGTTTTAAGGTTATGTTTTAGTTGGTGTTGCATTAAATTATTTTCTGTTTTCTTCCCCAAGCCGAGTGGCCTGGTCTGTTTTGTCCTGGACCTTAAGCGGCAATTAAGCTCTCCCTGCCCTTTGGCAATCCTCAGGTCTTTGGTACTTGAGGTCTTTTGTTCCTTGATGGGCATAAACCATACAGGTGACAAAGTTCACAGTAAAAAATTCAAACAAGTGTCCAAACTACACTGGAAGTCAAGTTTTAACACTTTACCTTTCAGCCATTTACAGTCATTTTCCCCATCATATTGCAGTCTCAGTGAATACCCAATAATCTTTGTATTACCTCCTTCCCCATTTGCTACAACAAAAACCTTAAGTCTGCACACTGTGTTGGTATCAGGCAGAGATGTGTTAACTAGAACCCATCCAATTCTTCCTTTCTCCATGTCAAATCTGTGTTTTGTATAGCAGCCCATGCCTGCTTAAGCCAGAACAGCTCAGCAGGAAGACAACAACTGTCCAGGAGCCTCATCTTTGCCATCACAGGGTAGAAGGAAGGCAAGGTACAACATAGGTAGAACTGGTAGTCACCTTATCACCCAACTGAAGATAATCATAGCACAAAAGAGAAAGAAATTATGCTTTTTACTTTTTTTTTTCCCTTTAATCATAAGATTGCAATGTCCTGGTTAGCAAGGAGTCCCAAACATTTAAGCTCAACATTCAGAATCTACAGTTTCTTTCTGCGACCTCATTTCCTTTCGATAGTATTTTTCCTTCATTGAAAATATCTACTTATGACCTCCACCTGATTCTCAGATCCTTTTTTGAACCACAGTCAGTTCACAAGCTCAAAGCACAGCTCCCTCCCAGCAACTGGCTTGCACTGTCAGAGCTTCAGCCTGGTCTGCAGCCATTTAAATGTATGGCACACAGATCCCTGTCTCCTTTTTCCTCTGCCAAAAAACAGGTGTCTGTGACACAGGCCAGATTTCCTCCATTTCTTCTCCTTGTGCATTTGCCAGTTTGTTCCATGCTGCAGAGCATTCAGATACATTTGTAAAGGACACTCCTTATGCTAAAATGGTATCACTAACCTAAGTGACTACCAGGAATTGCTTTTGTCTGTACAAGTGACTGGAGCACAGCACTGAAGTGTGCAGAATGGGGAATGTGGTAAAGGGCAAGACTGACAAGGTAGAAAGGGCCAAGACCTCTGTTCAAAAGTGCAAATGGATACTAAGGTCAAGAACTTCCTGGATGAAGACTTCAGTTCTGATAGCTTTTCCCAGTGATTGCTCACCTGGGTATTACTGTCAGGATTGGCTTGTGGGCTTATGGTTAACTAAAGAAGGAAAGGGTTTATCGTTTTATCTAGAATGTTAACCAACACTTCACAAGATTTTTGAAGCAACGGGATAGTTCTACTCCACTTTCTTAAGTCAGTTTTGCATGTTATTTTTCTGATGTAAGCCACAGAGACAAAGGGGGATGAAAGAATAATGTACATGTGTGTCCATATGCATTTGAGAGAGTACAGCAACTGCATCTTAATATTTCCTCCATATTACCACAATTACATGCATTACAGGTTGAGTATTGATTAATCTACTAATTATTTTTCTACTAATAAAAGATTAATAAACATTATTATATCTATTATTATACACATAATCAGTGGTTTCAGTACTTGGAACTATTTGACCTATGTAAAAAGTCATCAGCTCCTTCACTGCATAAGCATGTCTAGAATATCTGTCCACATCAGATCCCATCAATTTTACATTTTCAAGATCACAAAGACTGCACAGTGAGAAAACTCAGTCACAGTTGAAACCAAAACCAAGCAGGACTGGGTGGCAGAACTTAGTCTTTTTGTCTGGTAGTCAAATAAGTACATTCACCATGAATGTTTCAAGAAGTAAATTTTAACTGCCTGCTCCTTGCTTAGGTGGGGCCAATTCAGTGACTGTTGTCAAATGAACTTGCAAGTGACCTCAAGGGCAGAAGTTTCTGAAGCACTGTACACAATTTTTTTACACTAGAAAAGTAAACTGGAGATCACAGGCTTTGTGACATGTGCCAGATGGCTGTTGTCAGTGACAGAGGAGAGCAGGAGAGGTCACCTGATATGTTCTTTCCTACCCACGAGGACACGTGATTAGAGGATAGTCAGGGAGAGATTGAAGCTAGTGTCCTCTAGTCCATGTAGTCTTAGAAGATGTGAAGAGACATTGATTGCCAGTGTCATATACAGAGCACTTTATCTGTCAAGAACTAGCAGGAATCACTCCGTGTAATGAGTCCCCACCCCTAAAGAGAGAAACGTCATTTTTTTTTTGTGTCCTGATGGAGGAACCACCAAAAATTTACCCATATAGGCTTCTCTTGAGAGGACAAAGAGACATGGGAATTAGATTGAGTTAATTTACCTTCCCACAAAGACACTCCCACACAATAAAGGAAAGAAAAGCTGGTTTTGTAGTGACAACCAGGCGACACATCTCTGGAAATAAGAGGGACAACTGCTAGTGAAGGAACCTACTACAACCAAGAGATCACATTCGTCTGTTCATCTTCAAGGAGCAATTCATTACCATTGGAATTGCAGTGAAAACCAATGCTTTAATAACAAGCACCCTCACTTCTACACAACTCCAGTCTTGGAGTCAGAAATCATCAGAAACCACAGAGGTCAATTGCCAAGCATCTTCCACACCTGAAAGTGGAACCCGTTATCCTGTTCTAGGGTCTTGATGTTCTGACAGTGTCTCACTTTTTTTTCCTCTATTGATGGATTATAAAACAAGCCTCCCAACATACACCTCTAGATGTGGTTACTGTTTGATTCAGTGAGGCAGCAGGAGGATTCAGAAAAGATGCACAGACCCTGCAGTTTCTTCTGCCTTGTAGGAATGGATTGCAGTTCTCAAACTGTGTAGATGCCTCAGAAGATCTTCATGCTCAGGAACCATGTAAAATGCTGCTGATTTCCTACAGAAGGTGTAGGTATTCAGAAAATATTGCCTCTAGCTTCATTATCAAACTCAAAGTGTTTCCTCAAGAGGGGGATTTTAGGAATATTATCAAATTCCAATACTTCATAAAGATGGGGATATCAGGAGCAACAGCTCTGTTTCCTGTGAAGACTTTGCTCTTCTTGAAAAGTAATAGAAACGGTGACATCATTTCACTAAGTTAAACCTGGATAGAGTTTAATTGCCTGACACAAAATTCTGCTCAGACTCCCAGCACAGTTCAGCAGTAGCATTTTAAGCCTATTTCAGACAATGTCAAAAGAAATCTCACTTCTTTCTGTGAGCTTCTACCACCACATGATAGCAATCACATTTAACCATAGAAAATCAGAAAACCTTTTAGAAATAGCACTTAGCTGGCCTAAAAACAGCACTGCTGATTGTGTTGGAACTTGACTGCCATTTTTTATTCACAAACCCTTTCAGTTCTTACAGTGCATGCTGTTATACAAGGTCATTTTCCAGTTATAATGAGGTTTAAAATAGCTAGAGAGACAATCTAGAACAAAATAGAGCACATGCAATAGGTATTTCTTATGCATTTCAGCCTCAGTAAGTTTTCCAGCTACTTCATGGTATATTGATAACAGAAGTGTAACATTATTTTGATACAATTAAGCATAAGATTTGCATCTTACCTGATTGACCCTGAACTTAGGGATTTTTAAAATTTCTGTATGTGTACTCTTTTGCTTCAAAAGAATTCTGCCAAATATGATATCACACTAAGGTGAAAAACAATTGCCAGGAGCCAGTAGCAAAAGCATCCCAACTGTTGGTCTGCAGTGGCAAACAGGTCTGTGCTTGAGAAGATGAAGTGTTCTGTGCTGAGTCTTGTGCTGCTGTAGAGACATTGCTTACAATATTAGTTTGTTAATATAAAAGTCCTGTGGAAATCTGTACTGTGTGCCCTTGAGACAGGGACATAGGCAAATACTGAGGCTCTTGAATGCATGTCAAAACACTAATTTTCCAAAAGGTACCCTTTAGAAGAATCGTGTAAAATAGAACCCTTGTGTTGATTTTTATTTTCATGCAGTGGTAAAACTGTGGATAAGGGTGGAAGCAGTTGCATTTGGATGGATTTTTCACTATGAATAAAGCAGGATTTGGAGCAGAAGAGCCGTCCAACACATGTACATGGGAAACAATCAATTTGAAAGCACTTCAACTTGCTGACTTAAGTGTAGGCAAAGAGTACTGTGTATCTGAAAAGGGCATCCGAGGATATCCTGTGGACTTTCAGGAACTGTCAGTGAGTCACCATTCCAGCAGAACACACATTGTTTTGCTGTGTGAGGGCATACTAAATTAAATGTTGGTAATTCTCTGCCCTTCCACCTATCCTAAAAGGTGCTGAGTCGGTGCCTGTGAGGGACAGACACATCCCATTACAGTTCATGTGGAAACAGACATAGAGCAGCACTGAGGGCTGGCCTGTGAGACTGGGGCTCTGCAGCCGAAGGCTGTGTTGTGCCCTTCCAGCTTCCAAAGGACTACTTCTTCCTTGTTCAACTTCACATGCATTTAGAGGACTAGGGAGTTCAGCTGCTCATTTTCAACTGGTTGACCAATGAAACAGTGCCATAAAATTACCATTTTCCAAGGCATCAATCTCATCCGAGCATCTCAAGGTAAACAAGTCATGATTTTTCGACCCTTCAGCCTGCCAATAATGTCTTGGTGAGAAGACACATAGATGTTACAAGCCTGATTGTTTCACATACAAAAAGCTTACTTTATGCAATAGCAATAGGAACTTTCTATGAATCCATGCTACTTGAAGCAGAAGTCTGCTGCAATCACCTACACCTTAAGAGAGGCTTAGCCAATACTCTTAGCAGTCTTCTTTCTTCACTGCATTTGTGATAAATCCTGGTCCTGAGGTCTATGGTGTCTTTTTCTGTTCAACAAAAGTTTCCAAGCACAGGGAAGCTAGAAGTTCAGTTTTATTAAGTAATCTAATTGCATCCCTTATTCTAGCTTCTGATCAACTCTATGGAAAATATTTAAATGCCACTTCCATACAGAAAGGCAGACAAAAATAAGAGTAGTATGAATAAACCCCTATAACTGCAGGCAAAAAAGTTACTGAAAGACATTTTCATACTTCTTCCTTCCCCTCTGCAATATTTTTTCTAGAAGAGCAGTTAAAATGCCAAAATGTGCCATCCTGATACAAGACCTCTCCAGGTACATCTGATATTTTAGTGCAGCTCAACCTCACATGCTCCTTTGCCCGTCTGCCTCGTCAGCCACCCAAACACTTATTCTCCAGAGATTACTATGGACTCAGACTTTATCTCAATTGCCGTTTTTCTTCTTTTTCCCTTCCACTAGAATGAACCTTCCACTAGAATGAACCTCTTTTCCACGACTGCACAGTGACTGAGCTTTCACTTTCCCACACTTCAGGATAGGAAATATATGTCTGACTCTTTGTGAAACCATCATCAGCGCTTCACTGAATCTGTTTTTAAAATATTCTACACAATAATATTTCCATTTAAAAAAACCCTTCACTTTACTGAATATTAACTTTGACTCCTGAATAAAGGATAGTAAATTGACAATGTAAGCATGTAACCTCTGTAGTTATAAGCACAATCTGAACATTACCAGCAAAAAGAAATGAGTCTGAATTGAAAACATGAGCAGACACTTACAGGTCAAAAAAAAGCTGCTCCCCAGCTCTGAGTGGCTACATATTTCTTCATAACTATGAGCACAAGTGATCGGAAAAAAATATTAGAAGTATTTTATTTTAGTCTTCCAGAACTTATGGCTTGGCCAATCAAAATGACATGGGCTGAAAGCCCTTCCTGGTTTGATGGTTAAACAAAAGCAATTTAAGGTACCTTTTATCAAATGACACAAATGGAAGAGAGAAGTAAATAGTGGCATGCTAAAAGCTGTAAAAGGACAGAAAACTAGTAAAGAAATAAGATAAAGGAAAATTCTTACCTCCAATGATACTAAAAATGTTTAAGCAAATTAAAAACAAAAGCAGTAGTATAGGTTCTCTATGGATCAGGGTGGTAAAGTTAATATAATGATGCAGAAAAGGTTAATCTCTCCTGTATTTCAGAAGTAGCAGAAAAGTTACTGCATCAGGTCATGACAGAGTGTGTTCAAACCTCTTGATAATCGAAGAGAGTATTAGAAATTATCTACTACAAAAATAAACCTTTTAAAATCAGAATAGATAGATAAGCATTATCCAGAAGTTTAGAAGAGACTAGCTGAAAAATAGTCTATCTCGACAATATATAAATCTTTGGCTTTTAAAGACTGGAAGGGTACCAATAAAAAATAAAAAGGTCATTTCAGATAACATTGGCAGATACACTCTAGTTAGCCTGACACCAATCCTGATAAACGTAATACATTTGGGAAATAAAGAATTAGAGGACAGGAACGTAATTAGTGTTGGTCTATGTAGCTCTGCAGAAAAATCTACCTTGTCAAATAAACCTGGTTTTATTCTCCCATGAAATAACAATTTGGTTGATAAAGGTAACTACATAGATGCAACAGAAAAACATAGATGAGACATCACAGTTGTTATTGCATGACATTAGGATTCAAAAATTACCAGTATTCAGTATCAGTAAAACACCTGAAACCTGCATAAAAGTGGATGAATAATGGTTCTTGAACATTGTGACCTGATCTAGGTGAACCTGCTTCTGCAGTGGGTTGGACTAGATGATCTCTAAAGGTCCCTTCCAACCCCTACCATTCTATGATTAATCTATGATTAACTGCAATTGGGAAATCACCTTGCAAAGGCAGCTTTTCCAGCAGGGATTCATAGGGACTGGCACTGGGCTTAACAACGTTTCACAGTAATTTTTTAAGTCAGTGACCTCAAAATAAATGTAATAAAGTCATTGCTAATGAAATTTGTGAGAGACAAGGATAGGAATAATATTTAAGAGGTGCCTTAGAAATATTTCATAGATTTCTAATCATTCTACAGCACTACTCTGGACTCCCAGGTGACATCTGTACAAGTAAACTGAACATCTCCTTAATGTGGGAGTTAGCTAAGACCAAAAAGCATTCCAGGGAGCCTCAAACAATTTCATGTTTTGGCCAACAGAGTGCCAGTGACAGAAGATTCCATAAAGTCCAAGAAAGAGAAAGAAAAAAGAAAATTGTATAACATGTGGCACATGAAGTTGTTTCATCTAGAAGAAAAAAATGACTTGGTCATAAGCATTTGCATATAGAAAGGACTTCTGAATGGATAGTAAATAAAAACATGAAGGATATGTTTTTAGGACAGAAAGAAGTATAATCATAAACAAGGAAGGTTTAGGTTAATCTTTAGGAAAATAATTTTGACAGCAAGAACAGTAAAATACTGGGAAAGATTCCACAGGGAAGTTACCAAATCTCTTAGATATTGAAGTTTTAGACTAAGGTATGCCAAGAGCTACTCCTGCGTTAGAAAAAGGAAGCTGACTCAACAAGACACTGGTCCCTTTAGAGTCCTTTCAAATATTTTTCTCCCACAATCTGATAGGACATACACAGAAGAAATGAATACAATTCCCCACTTATGGGAGAACAAATACCCTTCCTCCTCTTATGTTGACAAAATTTAATGAATTTATGACATATCTTTTGACCAGGACAACTAAGAATGTTTGCAAAGTCACAGAAACCCAAAGCCTAGTTAGAAACTTGTGAGTTCTGCTTGAGTATCTTCTCGTATTGACACAAATAATTTAGCTTAGGCACTTTTCTGAGTCATTAGATAAGGTCTCTAGATATTCTCACTTTTGCTCTGCAGAGAAAAGTCTGCCTCCAAATCACTCTATTGTGGGTTTTTGGTCACCTCATCTGTAAACATGATGCTCTCTGTTGCAAAGACAATGTTCACGTTTCCTGGTCTTCTGTTTCCAGAAGGAGAGCAGACATAAGGTGTCAATAAAAAATATTTTACATCCTTATTCTCAACAACGCAAATTTTATCTCCAAAAGGAAGGTAAGACACAACAAGTTCTTCCTTGTGTGCACAAGGTATATTCTCCTAATAAAACATAAATTTAGAGCAAATTATAGAAAATATTTATTACATCTCTCAAGAGGACTGTTATAAACAAGATACAATTGATATGGTTTGTAAAGCCAGAGTCTGCTTATACATTTGGACCCTCTTCCCTGGATATGACAAAGATTCATGTATGTTCTTCTTTTGCAATTAATGTTTAAAAGAAAATTAAATTAAAAAAAAAAGAAAACAAAGAGCTTTGAATTATTGTTCTGTGCCACACAAAGTACATAAATGGCAGCATCCCCTAAGCTAGTTTGTCTGCAACAACATAAGCAGGAACTATTCTTTTTCCCTCAGAATACTCAACTCAATTAAAAAACTTATTTCTAATACCACATGAAGCTAGTGAGAGGTAATAATTTTATACATTCATTTTAAAGTAGTTTTACATTCAAATAAAATTTCTGGCCTTATCTCTACATAGGAAACAGACTCTCAACCCAAACACACCCTTGGTTATACACATAACTGTAACTTTCAGGAATTTTCAAGTATGTCTTTAGCTTAAATAAGAGGCATCACCTTATAAGACCTGTATATTACAGTCGTAAGCATTTTAAAGTTGAGATGGAAATTAAGTCACTGAAAACTATGATTAATTGTGCTAGCTCAGAATGAAAGATATCTGTCCACTTGTCATGTTACTTTAATTCACTGCATTAACAGTACACAGAGGTAATAATCCACCTTTTTAATGGTTTACATTTTCCTATGAGAAATTACGTTAAAATTCAAAATTAAATGTAAAAAAAATGTTTCTTATCTCTTTTTGAGGTCTATAAGCTATTTCTTTTCCCTTACCAGAAGCAGCTGATTTAGAAAGGATTGAATGTCTAGTTAGGTGCATAACATTTCATCTGCTGACAAGAAGTTACATTTGTGCCTTCTTTCTGTCCAGTTGTTTAGTATCATGAAATACCTGTGCAAGTTTTTGCCACGAGCCATAGCATTGACTTTCCCAATAGGAAACATGTTCTCAACCCAACATTGATTCTTCTTGCCAGATATTTAAGAGCAGGATGAACAGTACAAATCTTTGCACAGAACCTTCTGGGACTTCATTATGAATCTGATCTTACTTCCACCATCTGTTTCTCAGTTTTTTAATTCACTACAGGCTAAGCAGGCCTTTTATTTCAATGATGCCCCTTATTCAACTATTACTACAACCTTCTGAGTATAACTCAGATCATCACGTTGATATTTTTCTTGAAATATGAACTCAGAGGAGATAAGAACACTCAGGGGCAATTCATATTGGGTATCTCATGTAAAAGAAATGGCACAGTCATAACCAAAGTGGCTTTAAACTGAAAGATAAGAGATTTAGATTAGATATTAGGAAGAAGTTATTTACTGTGAAGGCAGTGGGGCCCTGAAACAGGTTGCCCAGAGAAGCTGTGGATGCCCCAGCCCTGCAAGTGCTCAAGGCCAGGTTGGATGGAGCTTTGAGAAACGTGGTCTGGTGGAAAGTGTCCCTACCCATGGCAGAGGGGTTGGAACTATGATTCTGTGGTTGTTAAGGTCCCTTCTGACCCAAACCATTCCATGGTTATACAAAAATCAAACTACCTAAGCCTGTTTATTTAGGAACTATAATTTTGAAATACCTTCAGATTTTTTAAATGTTGGGTACGGAACGAAGCTTCCTTAAGGTCAAATAGCTGTAGGGGTTTTGTTGGTTTTGCTTTTATTTAAATTCATGCTTACCTCTATTTTTGGACATTTTATTTAACAAGGGTAAGTGCAGAGTCCTTCATCTGGGAAGGAACAACCCCATGCACCAGTACAGGCTGGGGACTGACCTGCTGGAGAGCAGCTCTGCAGAGAGAGACCTGCGAGTCCTGGTTGACAATACACTGAACAGGAGCCAGCAATGTGCCCTTGTGGCCAAGAAGGCCAATGGCATCCTGGGATGCATCAAGAAGAGCGTGGCCAGCAGGTCAAGGAAGGTTCTGCTCACTTTCTACTCTGTCCTGGCGAGGCCTCATCTGGAGTCCTGTGTCCAGTTCTGGGCTCCTCAGCTCAAGAGGGACAGAAAAGTGCTGGAGAGAGTCCAGTGCAGGGTCACCAAGATGATCAGCGGAGTGGAGCATCTTTCTTGTGAGGAAAAGCTGTGGGAACTGGGGCTGCTTAGTCTGGAGAAGAGGAGACTGAAGGGGGCTCTCATTAATATTTACAAATATCTAAATGCTGTATGTCAGGGTGTCAAGTTCCATTTAAACAGAAGGAAAAATTTATTTCCTGTAAGGGTGAGGGAGCCCTGGCACAGGCTGTCCAGGGAGGGTGTGAAGTCTCTTTCTCTGGAGGCTTTCAAAAGCCGCCTGTACGTGTTCCTGTATGACATTATAGAGGTGAACCTGCTTTAGCAGGGGGGTTGGACTAGATGATTTTAGAGGTCCCTTCCAAGCCCTACCATTCTGTGAATCTATGATTTACCAGTGCAAACACAAGGCTTCTGTCAGGAATAGAAACACTGTATTCAAGTCCAGTCTTTGTCTTCTAAAATTCTACATGTTTTTATTGTCCAGACTTCATACATGCCTGTGATGAAGGTCAAGTGAAAGAAAAAGGGTCAAAGGAAAATCACAAATCAGTGCAGAGGACTGCAGGGAAGTATGAGATGGGAGTCAGTTCTGCAAGTCTTACAGTAAAAGATTCGTCAGTTTTGTTTATGCTTCACTTCTTTATCTCATCAGTCTGTGTTCCCAATTAGTCTATAAATGGGATGGGAAAAAATTATGCTGTGGATGGTCCACAACCTAGCACAATAAAGTAAATACTGCTTGACTTACAGACAACACAGTTCAACTGAAATCTCTTTATAACCAGATTATGAAACACTTTTCATTCTGCTCTCTGCCTCCTCTTCAGATCTGCAGAAGTTGTATCCATGCACCCTAACGTTTACCCACATAAGCCCACAGAAAGCAGGCAATTGATCCATATGCTATTACCCAGTATCTACGTACCAAGTATTGTAATCTGAAATGCCCCAGCCTGAGTTATGCCTTCAGCAATTAGAGGTTGGCTTCCAAAATAATTTATTTTCAACTTTGTTTTTTTTAAATAGCACAAATTACAGTGACACAATTATGTATTTGGACAATAATGTGATATACACACACCTTCTTTCTCACAGCCATTTTCTTGGATTTCCCTGTTGTCACTATCACCGAAGTATTCCGACACACCCACAAATTTCTCCTTGAGGTTAAAGGATTTGGACAGAGTGGGAAGAGGATTTCAAATCTCCTAAGGGAGAACCCTTAGGAAATTTCTTCAAGAATGGATGCTAAAAGGCTACCACGACCTTGCTTCATATGAAATCCAGACTGGATTCTGACTTAAGCAGAAGGTTAATGAGTTGAACAGTCTGACATGTTTATTTGATTGGCAGTGATGAAAGGCCAGCTGTCAGATTTAATTTGTTTCAAGATAAGCTGATTTATTGCTTACAAGTAATATGGCTGGCACAGTGCATGTGTCTGAGTAACAATATATTTCAAACACTATCACAGGAACATTAAATTTTGGTAGAGTATATTCACTGTTCAGAAAAAATAAAGGCATTTTTTGAGATGCTGTTGCAGGCTATGAGTTTTCTGTATATTCCTATACGAAAAAATAGGAAAAATTTTTACCCGCCTCTCAAAAAAAGAACTTCTTTTTTAACCAATATCTAGCTGCTACACAATTAGTTGCTACCACTTCTATCTATACATAGTCACTTTAATCATACTCATCTTTAAGTTTTAAAAACTGAATTGCAGACTATTTGTAAGGAGATTTGGGAAAATTGTTTTGTTGGTGCTGTAGCAATCAATGCTTTCAACTCCACATATTCCCTCCCTTTCCATTTGCAGCAGTATCTCCTGATAGTCTTATGCTTTGCCATCAATTTGGATCTAAAAGAAAGATCCAGAGGAACTAATTTAACACTCAAAACCAGGCCTGCCACATGACTCAGAGTATTGCATTGCTTTTTAATTAATACCGAACAAGGAGTTTTAAACGGGGAAAAAAAGAGTAAACAAATTGCCTTTACAGGATAACCAATGGAAGGAGAATTAAAAGTAGCAGCAGTGTCAACAGTGCTGAAGGACTACAAGGAACGGAGAAACTGAATGATGGGATAAGAGGCAGAAGATTGACAGAGGATAGCATGGTGAATCAGGACAATCGGAAAGGATGGATATAGTTACAGAGAAATTGGATAATGTACAAATGTCAAATGAATTGGCCTTTGCTGAGGGGAAAAAAAACCAAGGTAGAGGTTAAACAGTGAAAATTCTCACGTTGTTTAACAGAAAAGAAAGAGTGTGGAGACAGGAGGCTTATCAGAGAAGTCAGGAATAGGGAAATGGAGGTGACCAGCTACCATTGTCTGCCTGCTTGCTATACAGTTCCTTTCCCAGAGATTTCTCTTTTAGAATGGTAGAATGGCAGGGGTTGGAAGGGACCTTTAGAGATCATTTTGAGATGCTTGAGTTAGTTCTTGGGTTCTGTGATGAACTTTAGAACAGCTACAGCTTTGAGAGTTGCAGGATATATAAAGGCCAGGCGGTCCTGAATTGGGTAAGTCTCCATAAGGAGCACTGACAAAGGCAGGGGTTTAGACAGAGATCAACTCAAAGACTAACTTCATATGAACAGAAGATTTTGGTTTTAAGATTTCAAGTGAGCATTCCAGAAGTGAAACCAGACACCCTGGTTTCTCCTGCCTCTGCAACTACTGCTGCATTTTCTTCCCTTCTGCAAGCTCATTAAAATTACTCTTGCCAATCTCTTCCTTGTCCCCACCCATCATCTACACTTCACTGTAACCTCTTAACAATTTGCTGCATAAAGGAACAGCAGTGTACTGTTTGCAAACACCATTTAAAAGTGTTTTTAAAATAGAATATAGAAGAGAGAAAAAATAGATTTGTATTTCTGCCAATCTACTAAACTACCTTTTTTTTAAAAAAAAAGGCATAAAAGCTTTAAAGTAATTCAGTTATTAAAAAGAGGATTCATTGTGGTATTATTTATAAGGATTAAGTAATACACATACCCAGATTTGGTATCAGGAAACAAAGCATTGACATTTTTTCTTAGTCAGAGGTATATATATACTAATGAAAATGAAGGTAGCAAGGTTTGGGGGTCTTTTTTTGAGGCAATGCTGGAAAGAAACTGCACGAGTCTTAGAAAGAAATAAAGCATCTAAAGCCAACAGGAAGCTCACGTTTCACATTTACCCAGAGTTTTGTAGAGATGATTTCTCAGGGAACAAGGCTTGAATTGTTCTCATTTTGCTTGGAAAGAAAGGGCTACAGTCCTCCTATGAAGAGGAAGCTCATGAGCCATTCACAATAGTATCAGCATGAAAGAAACATTTATTGTTTTTGAAACATGAAAAGAGAAAAGGGAGTTGTATTAAGTGTCCTAGGCATCACCATCAGAGTGACAAGAAAGCCTCCCACTTGCAACTCTTTAATGCCAACTTATGCCATGCCTGTCTCTGCAGTACCCAATTACTCCACTGTTTGAAGCACTTGAGAGCTTCTCTCCCTGGTAACTGTCTGCCATATCAAGAAAGGCAGCAGATACTTCATGGCCTTAATATGTATTTCTTACATATTAAGAGCTTCGAAGTCATTTCTGTACTTCAGTCTTGAGGCAGGGTAATGTAGTGCCATCTACAGCAATGTCCTCTATTGGACACCCTTTGCTGAAAAAGTTGTGCGTGTCCATGCACCTTTGCCTTTGATAATTTCTTCTTATATGAAATAACAACTACCTACTGAAAAGTCTTTCAGCTGTAAAATCTAACATGAAAATCTTGTTGGAACAAAAAAAATGCTGAAGGGTAGTCCTTTAATGTAGGCCAATCTTTCTTCTGTATCTACTAAAACTCATTATTTTTCTTTACTCAGTAGCATCAAATGACCATATTTTCCCATCAGGGCTCATAGAGGGGAAACATTCAGAATCTAAACTCACAGGTATGACAGTATGCTTTTTCTGCTTTAAGCAATAGCATTTTTCCCGTGACCTGTACTGGGATACCTATGTTGACTAAAATTCTATATGATACTGTTGGTTTTGTCTCTGTGTGTTGGCAGTTTATGTCTCTTTTGTTTACGATCCATGTTCTCCTTGTCATACCTCCAATTATCTCCTTAATATCTCAGTCCTTCAAAACACTTAACGTCCCAAAGCCAAAACAAAAGCAGGTATGTACTTTCAGAAACACAAGCATTCCTAGACAGAGAAGATCGACAGGTTCTCCTGGGTTTTTTACTCCTACGGCAATTTTAAGTGTCTCAAATCTATTATCCTTTCTGTCTGTGAAACAGACCTACTTGTACTCTGTTGCATTTTATTATGTGAGCAATACAGCTTTGCCTACTGAACCTTTTCTTTCTACACTGTTTTACTGTGGTCCTAATTTCAGTTGAAACTTCTGCTGTTATCTGGGTTAATTATTATTTATTATTTTGTCTTACATCATTCCTTTAACTTGCCAGTTTATTCCAAGCATTATTTTCAAAATGTAGCACAATATCAACTAAAAAAACAAGCGAACAAAAAACCAAGCACCTTACTTGCATTTATCTCCAAATTTGTAAAGTTCTGTAATTATGCATAACATTCAAATGGAGGCAGTATTAACACTTTAAAAAAAAAAAGAAAATAAAAACTATTCTGCTGCTAGTGAGATTAGTCTTTGAGTCACCACAAGCAATGTGACATCCTGCAAGATGCCACAATGTACATGGAATGCCAAATTCAGATCAACCCTTCTGAAGTGCACAGATGGAGCAAGTAGCCAACACACTTTTGGCATAGCCAACATGCAATGCCTCTGCAGCTCTTTGCCTCCTGGAATGCAGATTACTCTTTCCTAATTAGAGATTAATATACTTGACACCTGTACCCCAGCTAACAGACCTAGGCAAGTATGCAATAGTATGTTTATGAGCAGTGGGGTGGTCCACACACATTTTGTACCCCATGAGGTCTTAGAGTAGAACAGTAGCAATGCTGAATCCTGATCCTAAAGTTCTGGATGGTTACCAAAAGTCCCTCTGCTGATATGCACTGTATGATCCTAAGGGAATTTACATGTAAGGTAGATTTAGTTTGGTTTAAAAAAAAACAATCTGAAATTAAATGTACATTTCTTATCATTCCATTGACATCTACAAGTTACTAGAATCTTTGTGCTAGAATGGCACAGAAAAATCCTTTTCCATTAGAACATCATGTTTGTGTTTCAAAAGCATTCAGCTGCTGTCACTTGAAACACAAGACAATTGGCATATCAGCATGATCCAGAATAATATAATGCACTAGCTGAAATTACGCCAAACTCCAACATCATATCACTAAGCTGCTGCCTGATGCCAAGTAATTGTGTATCTGCAACATCGCACACAGAACCATTTGCAAAGCATTTAAATTACATTGGCACACATTTCAAGACCTTTCCACAATAATTCAGACAAGCAATTATTCTAGTTGCATTCCTGCTTCTTAGCTGTTAAGTCATAATAAACTACCTTATGGATAAAAAGTGGAAGTCACAAATATTTCTATCTGGAGGCAGAAACTGGTGAAGAGATCAGCAGGAAGTTGGGAAGTAAAATTAACCAGATGAAGAACAGTATTTATATAACTGAATCATGTTACACTGCAGCATTTATTTTAGTTCCAGGGGAAGAAAAGATGCAGAAAGCAGAAATGACATTGGATCTTCATCACTGAGCAGCACAAGGCAGGGTAATCAGATACAGACCCAGTAACATCAGAAGAACAACATAGAAAAAATTCTGAAACAAACACAAAATTTCTGAACCCTTCTATTAACATTTAGTTGAGCTCATCAAAGCTTCAGGCAAAAGAAAAGCCTATAAACAGGTGGGATGACAGTGCTAGTAACCTGAGTGAAGAGACTGACTTGACACTATATCTGCCAGCTGTCACAGTGTCATCTCAGTGCCTGTTTTACTCTAGATTTTTACATACTAGGAAAAGTTACAGCATTTTTTAAAGTCTAGATATTATGGCATTCAACAGCAGCTATCAGCTAACTGGATTTGTGATTTTATCTGGTTTCAAAAACAACAAAGATTAAAATGTTCAGAAGTTTAAGTTTGCAGACCTCCTTAGGGTGATGGAAAGAGCAGCTTTAATGTACAGCCTTAACAAAATCCTGTAAAACTGATACTTTGAACACTGACCACAACATTTGCACAATCTTAGACAGAAGTTGCAGATATGATATTTTAGCAGAAACAGTGCAATCAACTCTCAAATCAAACTATAGTAAAGTCCTTACAATACCAAACACATTTAAAAGACAAATGCCAAAACAGAATCTATTTAGCTAATCTCAGAAAAGCAGAGGTTTTAGAAATAACATTTCACAAGAAGTTTTTATTTTTGTGTAACTTTCATAAAACTTTGGTTTAGCCTACAACTCTGGTTATAGATTTCCATGGGCAACACTGCAGTCCCTGACCTAGCTTGAGATTGGCACAGTAATGGAGATACTTTCTGTGCTAAACAAAGGACCAGGTGTGTTCCACACAAGGTTGCACAGAAGCCCTAATATTTTCTGTCCCATTCTGAACAGCCCTGAAAAAAAGCCCTTGGAGCTGTGCATTTCAATGAAGAACTAAGCTGAGTACTATAAAAAGCAGTCCTAAATAATCTACTTCCATGATGCTTCATAAAAATGGAATCTGGTTAGAGAACAACATTTTGAAATATTACTCAAGAACAACTGATAGTAATCTCACATGTCAGCTCAGGGCAACGAATCCATAAAGGCAAAAAAACCCCTAAATCTGCACAGAATCAGAAATGTAGAAATTGTTTTTACATTCTGACAACATTTTAAATTCTGGTAGAAATATATAGGACAGCCCTAGTCTGTAAAGCTTACCCTTTATATACATAACACGTCACTTAGGAAAAAAGAAAGATGAACTGATTTGTTAAGGAATTGTGTGCCAAGAAGTTTCCTATATTTCCTCTAGTCCAGTGCTTGATCTACAGCACTACATTATGGAGGTAAATGCTTTTTATAGGGAATGTTTCTTGACTTTGTAAAGTGTGAGGAAAACTGAAAGCGAAACAAGACCTGAGCTCACACTGCTATTTTTCATTAGAGACAGGAAGTTGTTCTCACCTTACCGTGGACTGACTTTTCATCATTGCTCTACAGAACATGAATGAACACTGCTTGAAGCAGTAAAATGAAATCATCAATAGCTTTGTAAAAATACTTCATGTAGTTTTAGAACAAACATCAAGATTTGCCAAAGGACAGGTGAAACCACCTAAGGTTTCACCTATCCCAAAACCAACCCAGGCACATGAGAATATTAATAACAAGCTTTGTCTCATAAAGAAGGCAGCCAAACTACACTTTGATAATTAACTTTGGAAAATCTTAGAAAATGAATAAAATTATTTTTATTTGGCTAAAAGCAGTGAGAAGGTATGAGTCATCCCTTCCTGGAAACTTATTCTACATCCCAAAAATCTGCAAAAGCTCTAGGACCTACAAGAAGATGTGGAGAATAACATTTCTGTTGAAGAAAATTATATTATAAACCAGGGAAAATATGAAGAAATTAAGGCAGATGGGAGCCTGATATGAGGGTTGGTATGGAACCTCCTCCTAGTGACCTCAATTCACATAATCTAAAAATCTTTAAAATCTTGAAACCACTCATATTCCAGGCTTAGCTTTAATTTAACCTCGACCTGTTCTGAACTTCTAACTTCTGGAATCCAAACTAAACTGTTTTAGTCTTCATTAGCCCTGCAGCCATTCTTTAAGAACGGGCCACCTCAGAGACAAATCTTCTGCACATAGAAATATCACAGAGGTGAAGGTCTTCAGTTTGGATGACTGTGTTACCTCAGAGCAAAATCCATATTAAAGGCCTTCTTCCAGTTCCCTTATTCCCCTGTTACCTGCCCACTTCCATCTAAAACTTGTCAGCATATCTGTACAGAATCCTTCCTGTTTTGTCTGTTTCCCAAGCTTGCTTTCTTTAATCTTTGATTATGTGTGTCTTGTCCTTCACATGTTACCTCAATGACCCTCTCAGCCAACAGTTTCGAGTAATTTGGGGAAGCTTTAAGGCAACATTCCTTTTAACATTAACTGTTCTATGTTCCATGTTCTATTTATACTTCTCTATAATTAACATTGTGTATCTACTACTCATTTTGTAAGCATCCCTGCATTATCAGGCCTGCTTCTGCAGGGGGGATTGGACTAGATGATCACTGAAGGTCCCTTCCAACCCCTACCATTCTATGATGCTATGAAAGTTGAAGCTTCCATTTAGATAAAGTATCAGTGTACAGAGTCTATGTTTCTTTCAAATGCTACAAAATTCAGCATATGTAACTTTGTAGCGTTTTATCTATTTTTATGTCATCTTTCAAAAAAATACTAATCACCAGTACAACCAGCCCTCCTCCACACCTTTGAATCCTACAAGAAGCCTGAATAATTGAAACTTCCATTTTACTTCAAACTTCCACTACTAATTACCCTCTAATAGCACCTTTCAAAAATCAATTCAAAACACTTAGCTCCCAGGAAGAAGTCTCAAAAAAAAAAAAAATAGAGCTGCAAAATATACTAGTCACCACCAGGTTCTTGATACTTGAAGAATATTGTTATTTCTAGTGGTGTCAAATTATGGTTTTTTACAGGGGAGTCAACAGTGACCATTAATTCAAACAGATATCACATGACACGGTAAAAATACAAAGATATTTTAGCAGACTTTTTTCATACATTTGAACAATAGTCTATCAGAACTTTTTACTTCTGCTATCCAGAATTAGATAAAGAGACTATGGAAGCCTTCAAAACTCTAAAACACGGCACTCTCTCTAAACGGGTACACAAGGGCAGCTTCTGATCACCGAGTAACACATATCCATCACTTTCACAGCTGCAACCATAGCAGTTCCAACAACAGCCTTATATACCAGACTTAATACCAAGAAAAACTTAATCCACAGAGTTCCCAAAACAATTTTTTAAGTTATTTTTTGGGGGGATTCTTTTTTTGAAACAGAAAATTAAATGCAGTGGATTTACATATGAAAGATATTGGGTAATGACTACTGTGCAATTTAGGTAACATCACTAATCCCAAATCCTCATCCTTGCAGTTACGCTATGCTGGGTGTCTGTCTATTAAACCAGTCCATCAAACACGGGCTCTGTAAGACATTCACAAACAATAGCCTTCCTTAGGGTCTAAGCAGTATATACACAAATGACTCAGGTTTTTTACCAAGGCAAGACTTTGAACACCAGCTTGAAAAGCAGATGCTGTCAGTGCACAAAGCTGCAGCAATGCTAATCTGCAGTGGTGTTCACTGTAGCTGACAAGACTATTAAGAAGTGCAAAGCATTAACACAGAGCTGCAGTTCTATTCCAATAAGCTTCTAATTATGATTATTTGGCAGCCATACTGACTGCATTACAACTCAGTCCAAAGCACTGCCTCATGTGTGGCTGAAGAACAGATGCAAGTCCAATTTGGGTAGGATTTATGCTTTTGGTCTATACCCAGAACACTAGTCTCTTCAAATCCTACAGATACCTTCAAAGAAAGGCAGCACTAGTTTTGGTTTTGAGAGAAAGCTGCCTCATACTCTTTGACAAGGTAAACTTTCCAGACCTCTACAAGCACCCCAAAGCCACAGTTTTGTTTTCCAAGAGACAGCACTGAGTCATAGCAGCACATTAATAAATCAATGGTAGCAGCTACTTGGTATACAAGTCTGGAAGAATACTCTCTTGTATAGCACTTCACATCAGCAGTCCATATGCTTTCCTTTAAAAAAATTGCCCAATAGTCTTGTCTTCTTTCCAGGACTCCAAAACCCTAAACCTTGCAATTAAATGTACTGTTTCTAAAATGTAAAAGCAGCATTTAAAAAAAAAAAATTACCACCACTATGTCTATATGAAAAAAAAGTCAGTGAAGGCTTAACCCATAGAGCATGGTAGGAAGGAAAAAAAAAACCCAGCAAAATAATGCAAAAACGGTGTAGAAATAGCCCAACCTCTGATTTATGCAGGTAGAAGAGGTGGATCTTACCATTACACAGCAAAAGCAACATGCATATAAAAATCTTTTAATTAAAAAAAAAAATAGAATTATACATGAGCAAATCCTTGGTTTGTGATCAAAAGGTACATTTTTATTTCTGAGAGGATCTGTTTAACCCAGTGTAATCCTCTGCGTAGTACAGCTTATTTTTTTGTCTTTTTTTTCTTAAAACTTGCAAAATTGAAGGATTACGACATAGTCTGGAAAATAAATAATCAATTCTTCGTAACTACACAGAAACTAAGTCACCATATGGTCCCCCTACTACACAGGTAAAGAAAGTTTAAAGAATGTCAGAAGTCCTCAGTAGCAGTTTGCAATTATAACAAATCTGCATTTAATGACAAGGAATTCTTGGAGATTGTCCCTAAAGACTGACAATTTTCAGCTCCAGTTCCACAGTTGTGCTACTTCTGCAGCCTGAAGAGGAGCACAGGGAGCAGCTGTTTGATGCTTCGTGATATCAGGGGTTTCTAGTAGGTATAGTAAACATATGAAAGATGAAACATCTACAAAAGCATAGAAAAAAGAAAAATTTCTATCTTCAGAGAGGGCTTCAGAAAAGAACAGCAGAGGTTCTTGTCATTTGAGTAGCTCTTAAGTTGGGAAAAATAGTATGAACCTTGGCACTGAAACCGTTCCCTGGCAAAAGTTTTTCAGGAAGCTGTTCTGGCACAGATTTTGTTATACTGGACAACATGACTAGACAGGATTTGCTACAATGGCTACATGCCAAAGTAGAATGGTAGTGTGGTTTGGACTCATATAACAAAATTCTAGTTGTTCAATTTAATTTCTATTGGAATAGTTACAACTCAAACCTAAATCTGCTTTAAACTTCCCAAGCAGTTCCCCTAAAACTAACAGAAATCTATCGCCCCAATAAATGAGTATTTCTGGTTCCTGTTTTGACAGCAAAGAGGTCCTGCACCCAGAATGCACACTAGCAGTGTCAGTGCTAATGTCAAGCCAAAGCAGGCTCATGCTGAGCTGCCCAGCTACAGGCAGTTCAAGTCATAGGATCATAGAATCATTATGGTTAGGAAAGACCTCACACTGCCAGGTCCACCACTAAACTAAACCATATCCCTCAGCACCTCAGCTATGTGTCTTTTAGATATCTCCAGGGATGGTGACTCCATCATCTCCCTGGGAAGCCCAGGGTCCCACCAGTAGTAGGCAGCTCAGGCGCTTCTGATGTGCCACACTCACTGTGCCTCTCTCACCTCTCCAGTGGCTGCGCTCAGCCCTGAATTTTAACAGCCAAAAGAAAGCAAAGAACAGATTTTTAGTCAGTAAACTTAAGAAGTACAACTCTGAACATAGCTACTGAGGATGTCTGCTGAAGTGAGGCCTTCAGCAAAACCACACTCCAAAAGCAGTACCAAGTGACTGTATTTCTCTGTCTACATCCCTGCTGCATCAAAGGTCTAATGGTGAACATTTTACACCTACCTAACAGCTGAAAACAGGGCTTTGCTGATCTGCTTCCTCAGCACCACTTGCTTAAGACTTGACAAAACACGTAGGTGTTTGCTTTCAGGAAGGATCATTATATACAATTACTGTGAGATTCCTGACCAAAGGGGCTCAGTTATCTTACTTGATCTGATAAAGGACTGAAGATAAAGGTGCAAACCAGATAACAAAGCCCTAACCTGGTCATATTAGTTTTGCAAGCCAACAACTTTGCAACAGAATGTTTTTTTCCTTATGCACAATAAAATTCTTCTCATTAAGTACTCAAAATCCATTCCTGTCATGCAAGCAAAAACTAATTACTAAGGTAAGAAGTGGATTTTAACTCAGTGTTTAGTGCTCATGTGTAAAACTGACTGAAAAAAATGGAATTTCTTTCATTGGGAAATGAGGATTTTGTTTAATTAAAACATCTTGTAAGAACATAGGCATTTCATCAATATTTTAAACAAAAACAGTGCCAATTTTTTTCAAGTATTCTATCCTCAAACAAGACTGGTGTTTTGTCCCAATTAAGCGCAAAACTCTTGACATCTCAGAATTTCCCACAGAATGAAGATTCCCTGTGATTAGTTACAGGCTTGAAGCTTGAGTCAGAAAGTGGCTGTCATGATCCATTTCAAAGAGTACAGTCGAAAAAATCTTCAGAAATATGAAGTGGAAAAGTCTTGGAAAAAAATCCCACAAAAAAAATAATGTAAACTCTCCACTTCTTCAACAGTATCTTTATTGTTCCTCAAAATTAAAACTGTCCGTATCACATTTGCAGCTAAACTATGATTTCTTTCACAAACCCATAAAAAGCATGTATTTTGAAAAGGACTGACTCTTCAGTTTTGTACAAATGAAAACAGGACTGTTCCTGTGACACTGCTAAACCACAGTGAATCACCAGCTTAACAGCAGCTGATGGAATGAATAGAGGCAGGAGGTTAACTTACAGAGCCATACAATCTTCATAAGAAAGCAAAACATGATAGTGAAATACTGTAAAGGTTCACCACTTCCTAAAGATTTCAAATAATCTCAACATATCATTTTGTGTAGTCTTTTTTCTAGTTCCTTTACAATTTTTAACTTGAATCTATCACAATATCCAGTACCAGTTGCATTAGAAGAGAAATGAGGCATTAAGTTCCTTTACTTGACTTTATCTTGACACTCCATTTGCTGTTAATGCTCTGAGCACTAGTTCTTCAATTACACAAAACTTGAGGATTTGTTGTGGGACTTAATCATAACTGATGTACAGTTCTTCCAAGGTTAGGAAACAGGTTTTAATTCACCCTTTACCCAGCAAGGTGTGCATACATTCTGAGGAAACTCATAAAAACTGTTCTTTAAAGCAAACATCCTATCATAACCAAAGCCTTTCTTTTTCCCTCTATGAGCTCTTTGACAGAAGGAGTAATTCCATAAATACTAGTTCTCATTAGTGTACATTGATGCAGTTGGTACATAACAACTGGTTACAGGTTTCCTAGTCTTCTCAAATCTTGTGAAATACACTCTTCATTCAATTAGCAAGCATTTCTGTAAAAAAAAAATATCTAGAAAGATTTAAAAAGCATCTTCCTATGTAAACTCATGAAGTTCTTGGAAGCAAAGACAACACAGTCTGATCACTCCTGATCTACAGGAATTCTTGTAGATCTTGAACTGCTCAGAAGAGGAAAGTGCTCCTCTAATGGATGGAGGCAAAACAAGTATCCTGTTTTGTTTATACATATCTCTAATTAATTGGGAAGCATTTTCCTTCAGGAACATTTCTTTAGTAATTTGTTTACTCAAATGTATATTTGGTATAATCCAACATACATACCAGAATCACACACTTCTGGTCACTATGCCCAGCAACTGAATGGTCATCAGTTATTCATCCCTTTTGGCTTGAGCTGTGGGATAGATTGAGAGCTGCAAAGCTATGTCAGTAATATTGTGGAGTGCTATCCAGAGCTGGAGAGTAGCAAATAGCTTTGTTGGCGGCAGAGTTGGAGGCTTTCCCTCCTCTTCTACGCTCATTATGTTGTTGGCCAGTAACCAAAAATTAGTACTGACTGGTGGTTATGTATTAGAAGACAACTAATGTTTGAAAGGGTGAGAACTAATATTACAAGGATAATAGAAGAAATTTCTGACAAGCAGGCTTACAAACTAGTAGCATGACAGGGTTGAGAAATGAGTCAATTTGCTACCTAGTAGCATGGAAACACAGAAGATAATACAACAAGGGAATGGGAAAAAATAATTTCTTTGAAATTCCTTTTCATTGCCAAAAACAGAAGGCAAAAAAGGAAAAACTGCAAGTGAGATGTTAACGAGGCAAATGGTATAAAACAAGACACAGGCTGAAATATTTCATCATAATAACATTCTACCATAATTACCAAAGGATGATGCTAAACAACAGCTGCTCCACTAAAGGTTTGGAACCAGTAAATTTCAGGATACTTTACATTTAATACCTAGAAAAGAGGCTGCATTAAGTACTCTAAAGGCAAAAAAAAAAAAAAAGGTCCAGAAAGACAGGGAAAAAGGTCCAGTCCAACAATCATGGAAACTGAACAGACTATCTGAAAAATTCAAAAACCTTGTCAATCAGACACTGAGCTCTGGGAAAATAAGATGTTGCTGATAGGAGGTTACAGCAATTAAAAAAAGGAAATATAAGGACTGGAAAGGGGTACAGATTTATGGAGAACAGATCACATTAACTGAATTTAAAGCTGTGAATATGGAAGTAGTTGCTTTAAATGAGGTGTGCTATCTCTGATGGGTGAACTAGTAAACATTCATGACTGTTGCAACATAAACACCAAAAAGAGTAAATATAGCATTTGGATGTACAAACTGGACCTCAAGTAGTGGTATAGAGGTGATGCCGTTTCTGTGGTTTTGGCTATCAGAGATGTTCCTGGAACAGTATCTGCTCTAGGACAATGCCACTAAGTTGGCAAGTTTAGAGAATGGCCAGTGGAACAGCTAAGGGATCAGAACATACCACTTTCCTACAACATTCCATTCCAACCTATCCATTCATCTTGGCAAAAATAAGGTAAAAAGGACTACAGACTAAGCAGCTACAGAGGAACTAGAAACTTAATTATTTAAAAATTTCTGTCTAGCTGACAGAGACCTAATCAAGACAAAGTACGGGAAGTTGGAGATGGATAAATTCAGATCAAAATGTGCACAATATTTCTCAAAAGAAAATATTAAGTCATTTATAGTAACTAACAAAGGTCATGATGGATTTTTCAGTCACTGGACACTTTAAATATCAGTATTTATGCTACAGTGGATGCTACTCAAATATAGCTACAAGCCTGGGAGCCAAAATGAGAATAGTAAACCTCTTTGTTCTGCTTTACATGGCAGATGGGGGTAGGTGACTACAACAGATCATTCCAATCTTTTAATCTCCGCACCCATGGATAATTTCCCCTCATTTTTCCTTTAATAGCCACAGTTCTCTGCTATGGACAGTCCTCCTATTGGTTCACAAGGCACTAAAAATAGTACTTACTTCGTACTGAAGTTTAGAACTAAAATCATTATGGTAATGGCTCATTAGTTATACAGTTTTAGGATGTTTATTTGCCTCATTCTACTCCCTCAGTCTCATTTAGTTTAGAGAGTGACCTACTTGACTGAGAAACAGAGATCCAGCAAAAGTATCATCAGCAAGTATTACACCTTCCAGCACTGTGTTCACAATGTGCTGCTCAACAATAATCCAGTCTTCTCCTTCCAACAGCAAGACAAAACCAAGACTAATATAAAATCTCACTACCGCAATGCCTTAACAACAATCGTTATGGTATCTTTGTTATTCACTTTCTAATTCTCCCAGTCAAGAGATTGAATCAAAAGTATGTTTTTCCATCAGTAAATATCATGCCTCACTAAGGTATTTCTCCAATCATTCCCCACTGCTAAATCTCTGTATTAACACAACATGCTGCTGGCTCACAGGAAATCTGGAATTCTCTGCAGATGTTAGAAAGAAGGACAGAAATTAGTCTTTTAGATTTTGTCACTAAATTAAGTATTCATTGGGAAATGTCTTCCCATAGCTTTAAGCACATCTGTATGCTGACATGAGCAGTTGCCTTGGAAACTAAACTGCTCAAAATGTAATAAGGACACAAGACACACTAGCCAATAGCTTCAAAATTGTTCCATCATTACACAAATACACGGCTTGTCAATCTCTACAGTATTACAGGAACCGTCACTAAGTAATTCTATCTATAGATGTTTTGTCCATGCAAAATAAGAAGTAGCAAGGTAGTTTCTACATTTGTGCATTTATCGGTTTTGGGATGGGTATTTTTGGGTGGAGGAGAGTTAGAGGTAGGAGAGAATTACCACAGTCCTGGTTAGAGCCAGTCATTCAACACTGATACCTGAAAAGGAGTAAAGCCATACAATGATGGTTTTTACATTCCCCATTCATGCAAGATGGAGCCACAGTCTTCACTTGAACACTTTAACGTTGTCAACTGTCATTCAAGATGCACATAACTGAACCGAATGACAGATGCTGTAGGGAATAACTTTTGGATTTGTGCATGTAGAAAAAAAGAGGAAAAAAGAGATAACTTTCTAAGTTCATGGTCTTTCTCATTCAACTATAAAAACTGTACAATTTTCACCAATAAAAAATTAAATATGAGTTCAAGTGACTTTTCAAAATGTACTGTATTGGAAAAGAAGTCATATTTGTAATAACACTGTGTTTATTTCAACATGAAGACAATGTGAAATATATGGGCATTGATATAAAAGACTAAATGATGAAGAGCCATTCCTCTGACTGATGTAAAACCCTTGGGATATTATATATTTTGCATTATCTGTAATACATCAGACATGCTCTAAGTTTTGAACAGGGATGCAAAGTCCCACATTAGCATGTAAGAGAAGAATGTTCAAAAGCATTCAAGGTCATCTTTGCTAGAAGACATATTTCATGAAAACAGAGAAAACATTGCCTTGTTAAGCAGTGTCTCTCTGTTTCAGGCAATTTTGCATTCAATTCAGGAGCAGAGTCAGTTGTGCCTCTCTTTCAAATATATGCCATAGCCCCACAGACAGGGCAGGGAGGAAGATGGAGAACCAACTTTGACCTTAGAAGAAATTAACCCATATATGATGATACCATCAGTGGCATTGTGGATGCGACAAGAGTTCACAGAAATATACTCCCATGCACTTTTGCTTACTGCTGCTGAGGATTCTCTGTGTAACTCTATAGTTTAGGTGCTATACTTTTAGTAAGAAGTATCTCACCAATGTGCACCTCTAAGATAATTTCTTCTGCTTTCACTCTTTTTTAAGTACCATCTTGCACCTCTACAGTTCTTGGGCGAACCTATGACAAGCTTAACTGTTAAGATATGCTTAGTTCTTAACAATAACTGATTAAACAGTTCAAAATGGCAACTTCCTCTCAAATCAAGATTGTTCATTTTCCCCAAAAGCACTCAAAAGCAGAGGAAAAAAACTTAAGCACATAATGCTTAGAGCTTGCTTCCAGCTCATCCCCTTTCTTAGGGCTTAGATGACCTAGGATGTCCCAGACATCCAGCAGAGTCCCTTGCCTTAATCCGCAATAGTGCTCTTTGGAAGCAGCACTTCATACCTCCCCTGTGACTACATGCTCTGTCTTAGAAATATTCTCTCAAAATTTTGTTTATAATTTAATTCACTGTTTGCTTTATTGCCTACCATGTTCCAATCAGTCCTCTTATTTCCACATAATCAGTCAATATAATATGCATAATTGCAACAATTAATAATCAATTCTCCAGCACATTTTTTCCTGTTCCTTTTTTTGTAATGCTTTCATATCACTGAAGTCAGTCTATGACAAGAGCCTAATCTATGATGAAGATGTAGAATGACGAGTCAAGTATGTGTGCATATGATATGACTGGATCATGATAATTGGTTTTGTGTGAGCTTCCCTTTGTCTTTCCTGGCCTCCAGCATGGCTGCAAGCTTTACCTCAAGGGATTCAGCAGCATCAGAACAAATTTACCTCCAGATCTTTCAAGCCAAAGCTCTCCATGCAATTACTTATACTGAGCTGACAAGCTTTAATAAGCAACTTCCTAGTACCTTTGTGTTAGCCTCCAGTCTTTTACAGCAAGCAAGGCAGCAGCAAGACAGCTGTCTGGGAAAGCCACAATCTGCCATCTTGACTTCAAATACAGTATGGATGAAACCTTTCCAGAAAGGTGCCAGTGTTGGGGAGGTTGCTACAAGATGGAAGTTTAGCAAGAAACTGCATTGTTTCATGCAGGTGGTGCAGATTAATTATTCAAGCAGTTTAATTAATTATTCAATGGCAGCTATACAATCTTCAAGACTTGCACTCTACAAAGGACAGGGATGGTACAGTCTAGTAATAATCTGTAGTGGACTCTGAAAATTCTTGTTCATGTCAAATACTATTTTGAAGACAACTAATGCATGATCTTGGTTTTGTTTTGGGATAATTATGAAATTTCTCTCTGTAGGACAATGAAGATGAAGAAAGTACTGGCACAACAGCTGAAGTGCTCAGGGTCTCTTCAGTCTTTGTGCCGGTTTTTCCACTTATGATATAGGTTAAAAACTCACCCCTTTCCTTCAGAAACAACTGTGAAACTAAGACTTCCAGATGAAGCTAAAAAATGTGACTAAAAAAGTGACTTGAGAGCATGCAGTGAGCCAGTATTGTATTTGCATCTCAGCTGAGAAGTCTAGCTCTCTCCAGCTACCTACTACCCCTAAACAAAAGAAAAAATCTACCACCAAACAAAGAGAAAGAAATATGACTCAGACTACTCAGTGCTAAAGGATCAATATGCTGTTTTAAGCATTCGGTTCTTACAGCACTTACACCACAATACAACCACAGATTTTAAGATTTACTTAGTATTTTCATGACTTATAAGACCCTACAGGAGAGGGTAGGGCAGAGTATTTGGGGGACTGTGGGGGGAGGGGGCTGTGAGGGCTGTTTCTAAAGACATTAAAAGACTACTTGTAACTTTAAAAACAAGTCAAGAAAGGTTTTGGCTTGTTGTTTTAAGATAGAGCATAGTTAACAGAGGGCAGCAAACCCAAAAGGGTAATTCATTGCATCAGTCTATGGGCTTATTTCAACAAGAACTGAATTGACTTGTGGAACTATCTGCTTATCTTTGAACAATTAGCTTAGACTAGACTCTGAGCTTTAGACAGTGTGCTAGGTAAGATGAATCACCCCTTCCTTTGTTCTCTTCTACCTCTGTACTTCTCTTTGCCTGATAAAACAGAAGTGAAATATTCCCCGTTTAAAACTCATGCAGGGCTGACAATATTCAGCATCTCAAGTTTCTCATGCATTAATCCCTGAGAGTCTGTAGTCTGTAGGGAAACAGGAGGATACAGATATAGCTATATGTTAAAAAACAATAATCCCAAACCAGAATATCTCAGTAACTGGGTTTTTTTATATTCATATAATAATAGTCTACATGTGTTCTCCTCTACCTCCAGACACCATAAATGAAAAATAAAAAAGCCAAAACCCACAACAGACACTTCAAATGTAAGCACCTTTCAACAGCTGTCAACCAGCAAAGCTAGGCTACCAACAGCCTTTTTCAAATGAGTCACGGCATATAGCCAAGACACGCAAAACTTCAATCTATGTTGCTGTTCCTTAGGAAACCATTTAATTCCAGCAAACATACAGAAAATTCATATAGCTGCATTCAGCCCTGGTTATCTAATAAACTCCTAGCTATTTTTCTCTTATTGAATTAATGTAGACAGATGTATCTACAAATTAAATGTCAAAGATCAATTGTGAAATAACTCTGTTGCCTTAATTTCTCTGCCTACTAGATTTTGATCAAAGTATCTTAAAGTGCTTTACTGCTCTCCTTATAGCCAAATTTGCCTTTTGCATATTAAAAATTTTCATATATAGAAAGTGGCAGCTCTTCAATTTATGAGAAAACAGTGTCACTGAGCATGTTCCTACAGGTTCTACTTCTTGCTTTTATCCACACGGAAACCTTTTCTTATCCCTTCAGTAAGTGTTGCAGTGAATTTGCATTCCTATCTAATCATGGGCCCAATAAAGCATGGTACTAACACAGTCACCTGATTTCTCACTGAAAAGCCAATGAAGTCTCAAACTAATAATGTCTCTTCATGGCGTGCTAGGCAAACTGACTAATGGACCTGGGCTTTGGAAACAGAAATGTTTTCAATGACACAGAAAGGAAGGTCACAAGATTAGAGATGCATTTTAAAATATACTCCCTTGATGAGAAATTCAGGACAGGAAAAATAGCTTGTCAGACTATTTAAACTCAGAAGCAGAAATAAAGGCTGACTCCAGTCTGCTCATCAGTTTCCCACAGAGCTGCACAGGCAACAGCAAAAGCATTTGTTTAGGGGTGGTTCATGCAAACTGTGTTTAAGCAGACAGCATACAACATACTGGTTGCAACAAACAGGGTGCAAGTGGCAACACTGTTGCTGGCCAGTCCTTTGGCTGGAATAACAACTGTGTTGTGCCTGTTTCAGCATTGTAGAATTCCTGACAGCAGTTAAAACATTATATGCTGGTACTAGAGACACCTTGTATTTGAAAGTGCCAGCCTCGGAAATTACAGTAAAAGTACCTTCTTTTTTATTTATTTACTCCCGACCTCAAAATTATGAAGAGGTGTAAAGCAGAAAGCTCCAGAAGAAGAGCTGAGAAAACTGAAATAACACCAACAAGTTTTACTTGATGGCAGCCCACAAGCAAGGGCAGTCAGGGCAGGCAGCATTCTTACACTCTGGGACTCACACTTCTCATCCTTGCTCAGTAATCCAACAGTTGGCTGACGCTCCCCAGTGAGCTCCATCCCGTTCCTCATGACTCGTTGTCAAATCCCTCGTTATTGCAAGAACTGCTAAATTTCCACAGCACAGCCCTGGCTGGAAGTAGACAAACCATCTGACTTTCATGGTATGACTGTAGGATAGCACATCAGTGTGTTTCCAGGCAATATCTTCAGAGTTCACGTAAAAGCTCAACAATGAGCACTGTTGCAGTCTCTTATAGGTGTTGCCATTTGAGGTCATGATGGAGCTAGTCCCTCTGTAATGTGAAAAGACCCAGACCAAACACATGATTCAAGTTCTTGCCAGTACAGACATCCCACCAATCGACCAACCTTCACTACTTCTGACTCTACAGCAAAAATCAAGAGTTGAGAAGTAGGCATAGTTCTTCTCTACAGAGAACAACAACTTTTTGGTTATAGGAAGTGAGAAAAGGAAATATTTAGTGACTGAAGTGTGAGTGGATGGGTCCCCTCAGGACTGACACAAAGAGAGGTATTTTCTCATGTTCCTCTGAGCAGCACATCTGGGAAGGAAAAGAACGGAGCTTGCTGCAGCTATCTCCCAGCTTCAAAGTACTCCAAAATACAGCATATGTATTGAGCAGCACTCAACTGAGGCTAGGTAACATTTTTTTTCCTTGGGAAATAAAACATTACATAGGTATGCAGCTGTTGGATCAGAGCTGGATAAATGGTATTGGATGAATTTGTGGGATATAATCAGTGCTTGGGAACTAGTTTCCAGCTCCTACTCTTAGCAAACTGCAAGAGTTTCCACAAGAGGGAATAAGCCACTGCAGATTGCAGCATCGGGAGTATTAAGACTTTTGTAAAAGTCACAAATATAAATAGCAGTTCATTTTTTTTCTTTTTTCCTTTTCTTTTAATACCATAATTATTTTATGTTATTAACACGGATTCCAAACCTTCAAAACACGTTATTTCCATGCTACACAGTTATGAAAGTATGCACTAAATAAAGGTCAGTCACTACTCAGAAGAATACTAAAAAACAGACGTTTTCATAGTATTCATTTGTCATGATGACACATCTTCCCCAAATGGAAAATGAGAGCAATATATTATATCTCAACTTTGAGATGTTCATAATCTTTGCTGAAAATTTGCATGGAGGAGATCAAGATCTGTAATATAATAGTGCAATTATAATGTAGCAAAAATATTTCTAACTTTATGAACAGAAATACCCTCCCAAGATTACACTGCCTAGTTGCAATACTTAATTTTGTTTATTTCCAGATAGTGAACTGGTAGGTAGGAACTATGAACATTCATAGCAGGAACAATGAACTGGTATGTACATAAGCACTTCACAGACACATCATTCTTACAGTATTCCCGAGACTTGTGTTGATCTTCCAATTTATAAAAAATAGCCAAGTTTGACTTCAGTATGTTTTTTTGGCAATTACACCTTTAGAGACAAGGGAAATAAAAATTTTTTTATGCAGTGGGGGGAGTGAAAATTGCATGCAAGAAGAAAGCTCCTGGTATGCAATGACAGAAATTGTGAATACAGAGGTAACAACCTCAGGTGTACTCAAGGAAAGCACAAGCTTGACCAAGATTAATAAGACATTTATCTTTCAGAGTAGAAAGAGTAGAAGTCTTTGTATGATGTCTCTACAGTACCTCGTTAGATCTCTGAAGAACAGCGTATGAAACTGCTAAATACACTCAACGGAGTATCTGAGCAATTAACAGGAAACATGAAGAACTGAGGGGAAAGAAGGATGTACCTTAAATACCACCTCTACCAATCTTAAATGCATCACTGAGCATTTATCCACAAGTCAAAGCCTTTCCATAAGGGAAAAGAACCAAGAGTACTTATTTTTTAATCATCAAAGGTAGTAGAGAAGCAATATTCTAATGGTTAAAGGAAATAGTTTCCTTTCCTCAGGAAAGTGCTCTAACCAGCAGGTCAAACTGCTCTGGGCAGCAGCACTTAACTCCATAATGAAGCTGTTTCACTTTGCAAAGCACAACACACATTATTATTATTTTAGAAAGCCAGGTAACATGAAGGGCCATAATTTTCCAAACCAGATATTTGCATACTCAAGAGCAAGGAAAACCTTAATGTCAGTTACTATAATCATGTTATGCTTTTGTAATAAATTTATAACTTGGTGAGACTATAGCACTCGTCGTGCACAAAAATGCAAATCATCTATGCTGTAGGAGAAGTAGGTGTTTGGGCTTTTTCTTAATTGTCCCTAGATTTTGAGGGAAGTATCTTATTTTCTCACTTGCAAATGATGACTCATCCATAAAACCCCAAATTGAAAAACAGTATAATCACAGGTCACATTAATATAATTACATGATGTGTTTACCCCATAAGTCCCGCTGCCCTCACAGTCCTCTGCCTCTGATCCACCACACAGCTCACATCCACCCCAAGCTTACTTGTAAGATCCCCATGGGACACTTTCATCTCTTGTAACATCTAATGTCCTTTACACCTACATTTCCTGTAACTCTATTACATTCTATGATTCTATGATTACACAGTCCTTGAAATTAACTTTCAGTTAAAAACTCTTTTGTTATCATAAAAGGCTGTTAACAAATCACCTGGAAGTGCTCAGCCCTCAGTATCAAGTCTACAGCATTTCACATCCATTACATGGTAAATTCAGTTTTGTTTTTTTCTAAGCAAGGTAAGGAGCTGGTAAAAGGAAGATACCAAAGCGCTGACTCATAATGAAGAACTATTTATAATGCTGAATTTAAAAAAAAAAATAAAATTATCTAAGACATCTCTAAGACTGATTAAAATCAAAATAGGATGGAAAAGGCAGCTATTTTAAAATCTGCTGGAAAAGTCAAAATGCTGTTTGCAGTTCACTTCCTGGCAAAAGCCTGAAAAAGATGAATGAAGAGAAAATGAATAATTCTCTCCAGTCTTACTAATGGGCAAGGTAATACAGCTTACTGTAAGATTCTACTGAATTTTCATAGAATGATAGAATGGTAGAGGTTGGAAGGGACCTTTAGAGATCATTTAGTCCAAATCCCCTGCAGAAGCAGGTTCACCTAGATCAGGTCACATAGGAACGTGTCCAGGTGGTTCTTGAAGAGCTTCAAGGAAGGAGACTCCACACCTTTCCTGGGCAGCCCGTGGCACTGCTGTTCAGAGGTATTTACGTAACCTTTTTCCTCCAAAGTTTGATGACCCAGAAAAGTAACAGTACTGCCCCTCACACACACCTCTTGCTCTTCCTCCTCCCTCCCTTATTCTGTACTGCAATCTCCAGCAGAAACTAGTTCTTCACTGTGGTAATAGCCACAATGAAGAAGAAGACTTCTCTGCATAAACCATCTTACATAGACCAAGATGGAGACAAAATACAGCTGCTGATACTGTATTTTTTGTTACATACAGAATTGTTCTACACACATTTTCTTACTCTCTTTTTGTTTCAATTGCCTAACCCTACAAAGAGGAAAGCCTTAACAAGAGCACAAAGCTACGGATAAACACCCTTTGAGCAGAAGTATCAAAGAGCAACTACTGGCAAAACTGGTCTAGATAATCTATAAAGGTCCCTTCCAATCTCTATCATTCTGTGACTCTGTGTAAAATGCTTCATTTGCATCTAAATATTAAAGTAATAGCAAACAGAAGCAGTGGTCTGTAATGTTCCACAAGAAAGGCAAGCCTAAAGATCAAATTGAAGATGTATTATAGCAGTACTGAGTGTTAAACTGACATGAAAGGTTCACACAAACTGATGCAAATGAACAAGAGCTGTGTATTTCAAATAAGGCATAGAATTATTGAATGGTTTGGCTTGGAAGGGATCTTTAAAGTCAAGCCACTGCTGCCATGGACAGGGACATCTTTCACTACATCATGTTGCTCAAAGCCCGATCCAATCTGGCCTTGAATGTCTCCAGGCATGGGGCATCCCAAGTCAGTTGTGAGTAGTTTGAAACACAGTCAAAACCGACTGGTAAAGTATCTTGTATCTTCAGATAACATCACACACACAAAAAAACCCGAAAACTGTTATGTAAAGTGTTTTGGAAGTCAGAGTAAAAAGACTCAGAATTTTAACCTAAGGAAAGATACTGTTGTTCTCTTCCTTCCTAAATCTAGTGGGCATTGTCAAGCAAAAGGACAACAGTGTCTTCTTTTATGTTGCATAAGGCTTTTTGTTTCTTTTTTTTAAAAAATGAGGCAAATAAGGACATTAAATGAGGCAAATAAGAACAGAATATGGAGCAGACACTGTCCTCCAAAATATGTAGGCTCACATATCTATATTTTATCTCATTCCTCAATTAGTATATACCTCATTCTGGGATTTCAAGTTACATGAAAGCTTTTCTATTACCAAAAAAAAAAAAAAAAAAGATATTTGATTAGCCCTAACAACCCCTTTGCTTCTGAGAACAATGTTTTCTGTTCAAAACAAATGATCTATTATTTCATAGCCAATACTATGTATATTTCTGTGTTGGCTCATTAACCTGAGCTAGGCAAGCTGTAAATAGAAATCTCTGTTCTCATTGATTCATTTTCAGAACTAAAACAATGCATTCAGCAAAAGAGGCAAAATGTTTATCATTAGCAATGAATCACTCCAGTCAGTACCTAAAAGGCAAATGTTTCTGAAATATAGTCTTATGATAACACATTGTGAATAGCCTGAATTTTATTCACAGGCTTACTTTTAGTACTAAAAGCCAGATGCTGCCCGTTCAAAAAATGCACTTCAGTCAAAACTGTCATCATCTTGTATAGGCTATAGTGACAGCAGAATTTCTACCTGATTATGCCCTTTGATTTTTACCTATCTGTGTGTGCAGATCTGGGCGTGGGGAGGACTTGCAGATTTGCAGTTTGGAAAAACCGAACATAGCTAGCTAAAATCTACTCCTTAAGCTGAGACGAATCTTGTGTTTTCCTAGACAAAAGTCACTGATTTCCAAACCAAAATTGGTAACTCCCGATGATACTGTTTCAGGGAGGAAAGAGTATAAACGTATCTCTCTGCTACTGCTAATTAATTATAACTCAAGCTAATTAGGATATCTAGGAGATCATACTCTGATAACAACCCTGCATACTGTTGTATTATATTATCAGAGAAGAGTTCACCCTTCCTGGCTAAAACACAAGGCAAATTTATGAAGTGAGGGTATGTCCTGGTTTCAGATGAGACAGAGTTAATTTTCTTCCTAGTAGCAGGAACAGGGGTCTGTTTTAGACTTGTGTTGAACAAATTCTTACTGACCACTGTTTGCAAAGCATCAAGGACTTCCTGCTTCTCACCCTGTCATCAAGTAGGCCGATGGTGCACATAAAGCTGAGAGGGAAGATGGTCAGGATAGCTGAGTCAAACCAGCTAAAGGGTTATTACATACCATATAACGTCACACCTAGTATATAAACTGGGGGGAGTCAGTAGGCAGGGGTGGAGCACTGCTCAGGCATCAGTCAGTGGGTGGTGAGCAACTGCACTGTGTATCTCCTGTTGGGTTTTTTCCTTTTTATTTTTTTTCTCTATTTTTGGTTATATTACTTTTCATTACAATTATTATTATATATGTAATCACTACATTTTATTTAATTTTAATTAGTGAATCATTCTTAACTCATGAGTTTCACTTATTTTTTCCTGATTCTCCTCCCCATCCCACTGGCAGGGGAATGAGCGAGTGCCTCCATGGTGCTTAGTTGCTGGCTGAGGTTAAAACCACAACAGGCTAGCAACTCACATTGTATGAATCCTGTAAAAGATCTTTTCTTCGTGCCTGAGTTCCTTCCCCATCAGCAAACAAAAAGTTTGTCAATAAAAGTTTGTCAAGAGCAGATTACATAAATATAGCAAGAAAAAAACTTTCATGTATCACAATTGTACTATGTCATAACATTACATTTTTATTTATAAAAATCTACCATATTTATTTTTCAATAATAAATCATTTTTTATGAGTAGCAGTGCACATAGTAACTATGAAATAAAGGCCAGAGGAAATATTAACACAGCATCCAAATATACATTTTCAGAACTGATTCAAGTATTGGGGAAACTACAGACTGAAAAGCATTCAACTATTTTTTACTTAGGGTCTGAAGACAGTCTACAACTTACAAGTCCTAACAATACCAAGTCTTCTCATATGGGTAATTTATATAAGCAATGAATTACAACTTTCTGGAGCAATTTTGAAACACAGAATCATTTAGGTTGGAAAATACTTTTAAGATCAAGTCCAACCGTAAACACAGCACTGCCAAGTCCACCACTATGCCTCATCTAAAATAAAAAGTCTTTAAAATACCTCCATGGGTGGTGACTAAACCACTTCCCTGGGTAGCCTGTTCCAATGCTTAACAACCTTCTCGGTGAAGAAATTCTTCCTAATCGCCAATTTAAACCTCTCTTTGTGTAACTTGAGGCCACTTCCTCTTGTCCCGTTACTTGTGAGAAGAGATCGCCCCTAACCTTGTCACAGCCTCCTGTCAGGTAGTTGTAGAGTGATAAGGTCTCCCCTCAGCCTCTTCTCGAAACTAAACAACCGCAGTTCCCTCAGCTGTTCCTCATAAATAAGACTTGTACTCTAGACCCTTCAACAGCTTCACTGCCCATCTCTGGACACACTCCAGTACCTCACTGTCATTCTTGTAGTGAGGGGTCCAACACTAAACACAGTATTCAAGGTGCACCAGTACCAACAATTATAGGGAAACAGTTACTTCCATGGTTCTGCTGGTGACAATATTTCTGATACAAGCCAAGACACCCTAGGCCTTCTTGGCTACCTGGGCACACTGCTGGCTTACGTTCAGGCAGCTGTTCATTAACATCCCACGATCCTTTTCTTCCAGGCAGCTCTCCACTCACTCTGCCTCAAGTCTGTAGTATTGCATGGTGGTGTTGTGGCCTAGGTGCAGGACCTGGCACTTGGCCTTGTTAAACCTCATACAACTTACCCCAGCTCATCACTCCAGCCTGTCCAAGTCTCTCTGAAAAGCCTTCCTGCCCCCAAGCAGCTCTACACACCCATCCAGCTTAATGTCATCATTAAACCTACTGAAGGTACACTCGATCCCCTCATCCAGATCATCAATAAAGATGTTAACAGGTCCCAGCACTGAACCCTGGGGAACATCACTGGTGACCATCTGCCAATTGGATTTAACTTCATTCACCACCACTTTAAGTGTCCAGTCATCTGCCAATTTTTTACCTATCTCAGAGTATGTCCATCAAAGCCACAGGCAGCCAGCTTCTCCAGGAGGATGCTCTGGGAAACCATGTCAAAGGCTTTACTGAAGTCCAGGTAAACAACATTCACAGCCTTTCCCTCATCCACTAAGTGGGTCACCTTGCCATAGAAGGAGATTAGGCTAGTCAAACAGGACCTGCTTTTGATAAACCTATGCTGACTGGGCCTGATCACCTGGTTGTCCCATATGTGTCGTGTATCTCAGTGTTGGTGAAACTGATGCTTAAAATGCAGGGCTTAGCAAGCAAACACTTGAGAATAGGAAAGAGAAGGAAAAGAAAACTGAAGTTTAGCATGCCAACAGATGTGGCAATGAGAGAGAACGTGATCCTTTCTGTTCACGATATTTGAGAGGAAAATTAGGTGGGTTTAAGAGATGAGCATCTTTTCTTTGAGAGGCTCTGAGAAAGATGGATAGGATTCAGAGATAATCAGACATGAGAACTCATTTCACCCCTGTGACAGGCTATTTTAAGCTAAACACTGTGGCCAAAAGGCAGATGTGTAGATAAGCTGCAAAAATGCTGCAGTCCTACCTCTGAAGTCAGGATGATGACTCTGTGCTTTGAAATACTCACTACAGCACAAAAAACATGGCACGTTAATATTTCCTTGAAACTGGAGGTATCAAAAACAGGACAAAAATGTCTGTAGGGTAAACACTATTTCTTCATTTTCTCCTTCTGAGTTACTTTGAATCAAAAAAAAGCATGATCAATATACATTTCTTTTTAATAATAATTGCAATACAACAGTATCTACATCAGAAGAAACACAGTTTTCAACATACTCTGACTCCTGATGAATTAAACGGTGTGTAGATTCCACATCCATACTCTTGAAGGCTGGCCTTGGCCTTTGGACTCTCATTTTTAATGAAGTCATGTTCAGGCAGCTGGATCTGCCTAGTAATATCTGAATGCACAGAACTGAAACAACTGGAGACACATGTAAGTTTCATAGCAATGCTGGCTGCAATGAGATACTTCCACCAAAAGTATGTCTCCTACTGTATCATTTAGCCACTCGCCTTAATTTTATGCAATTTTGTTACCTTATATCAGGAATATTAGAATAATTCTGCATAATCACTACAGCCAACATAATCAAAGCATTCAGAAAACGTGAATATTTAACACACTGCTCTAGAGAATAAAAAAAGCCCTGACAATTCAGACTATCCTGAAATTCAGTTCATTAGCACTCCTACAAGTGAACGCAAAGAACAAGTACTCCAAACAATGTTATTAAATTAAAGCTGGAATCCTCCCTCAACAACTAGAAAACTGTACATTTGGTTTTACTGTAGCTTAGATGATTAGTGTGGAAAGCATGACCTATAGCACAAGTCTTGCAGAGTAAAAGAGGACATTCTGGCAGGTTTAGGTTTTGTTTCTGCAAAGGCACAAGCAATTAAAGAAAAAGATCCATCTGCAAATGAAGACTTAGTATGAACAACTGCTGAGAGGATATATCACAGTGCCTGATAAGAAAGTCTCATACTTATATTCCTATCATCCAAACAGGAGCAAATCACGCAAAATGTCCTTCTCTAGACATATCTAGGGAATGGGGGACTAGTAGAATTTTGGCCAACACTTAGCCTTGAATGGTTTCATGGAATCATAGAATGGTAGGGGTTGGTAGGGACCTTTAGAGATCATCTAGTCCAACCACCCTGCAGAAGCAGCTCCACCTAGATCAGGTCGCATAGGAACATGTCCAGGCAGGTCTTGAAGACCTCTAAGGAAGGAGACTCCACAACCCCTCTGGGCAGCCTGTGCCAGGGCTCCCTCATTATCACAGTAAAGTAGTTTTTTCTTTATAAGCTATCTGTGCAAACGCACCACTGCACTACAAATAACTACAATGAACGGTCTGTCAATAGATTCAAATAACTTGACCAGGTATCAGAGTAATTAAAAGCCTTTTGCTGATTTTCAGGAAACATTTGTCCTTTGAAAACGTGTTATTTCTACAGAATAACAAGCAACTGGGACAGCATCTGATATATAGCCTTTAAAATGTAAATGGATAGTATTTGACTTCTAGGTTGACTTAAAGCAATGTAAACTTGGGGTTTCTTCATAATCACAGTACAAGAACACATGCAATTCCTTCTACAAGCAAATCTCCTTTTGTCATTAAATTCCTCCTTTTGTTTTTACTTATGATTATTGGAAAGTCTATTTATTGAGACTATAAAGGTAAATCCAGGAATACTGTATAGGAAAAGTATACACAGAAACAATCAGGGAAAGTTATGAAATAAAGTTTACTGTCATATCTATAAAAGACTTTAAAAAGTCGTGAAAATAGAGGCCATCTAGTTCACAGTTCTTCACTGTTTAGAAGGTGCACAGTCTTTACAAAACCTCGCCCTCAATATTTTCATTGCTGTCAAACACTTGAAAGTAAGGGGTGATATTTATGGTCTAGGTCCCATATGGACCTAGGAATGACACATAGATGTAAGTAAAAAGTACCCACTTTGATCCTGTTTAGGTTCCCTACAGCAATAGTCTATATGCTAACAAACATCATCAGATCAGGAAAGAAGCTTTGGTGATCATTGATTTTTCCCTTTCATTTAAAATGGAACAAGTTCCAGTTAATAGTTATCAAAACAGATTGCAAACTCCTCTAGCAGGAGTATCAATTTATTTTTGCAGTGTCATTCCCCAATTTTTTCCATCTCTGCACATTGTGCTTTGTGCCACAGTCAGTAGCTTATTAGCTCAGGCTACCCACTGGGCTTGGACACGACATGTCTGAACCTCCTGGGTGAAGTGCTTCCTTGTGTAGTGAACATGCTCCTTGCAGAGGTGAGGTATTTAGAACTCAGATCTGAGTAATACAGCAGGACAGTTTCAACAGAGAAAACAAGTATTCTGGGGCGAGTCTCTAACAGTGATGAAGCACAGCCATTACTGGTGTCAGTCAGTCATGGCAGGCTTCCCCCTGGGAAACCTGTGTCTCTAGCAAATGTTCCAACCATTGCATTATTGGGTTTTCTCCTCTCTCTCTTTCCAAAACTATAAAAGTATATGTTCCATAAGGCAAGCAGAGAATTTGCTGGGTTTTGGGAACTAAATCTGGGAGAAAAGTTATTTCCTACACTGCCTCCCCCTCTCGTCCTCTCTGACACTTAGCCCAGCATTTGGCAAGTCCCCTAACTGGTAAAGTCAAGTATGGAAACCATTTTCTTCCTATTAGAAGAGGGAATAAAGTTTTTGAAGTATCTGATATGAAAAACAGTTGCAGACAAGATCAGCAGCACTTTTCAGATTCCATTCTTTAATACAAGTAGGAATTAGCTTGCAATTACTTACACACTGATCAAATAAAATTTTGTGTCTGTCTCTCCAAACTACAGAGTCACAAGAAGTGATACAGTCATAACTTCTTGGTTTTAACACAGATAGATGCACGGTACAAATCTTGCAGAAGAAGCAATTGCTTTCTGGATTATTTTTTGAACAAGCTAGAAACACTACGGGAAACAAATGAAATAATGTTTCAGTCTGAGCAAATCACTGATACACAGCTCTATTGTTGACCACTCAACCAAGGCCACCTCTGAAAAAAATTCTCATGAACCAGCAAAAACAGTCAGAAGTTATCAGGCACGCAGAGCACACACAGATATTTTACATGAAAATCAACGTGACTACTGGCTTCCTCTATCTCCTGTGTACTTTTGCGTAACCAGTATTTGCAAACCTTTCTGCTCAGAGAATTACAGGCTTTACACATTAGACAGAAACGGGCGAGAAGAATCACGTGGATCTTATTCTGCTCAGCCTTCAGTACAGAGGCTGGATATGGACCCCCAGAAGAATTCATTTAGTTATGGCTCTCCAGAGAGTTTCATTTCCTCAGAGCAACTTGCAAATGTAAGGAAAAGGTCTTCAGGGCAAAGGTGCGATTCATTGCCCTGTCAGCTGCTGCAGCAGCTTAACCTTCTTGCAACCCCTCAAGCCTATCACGTCACTGGGTACCTACACCTGCACTGCTCCCCAGCAATACCAAGGCTGTCACACAAGCACAGAATAACAGTATTGTGAAAGAGCAGTTAATCCCATGCAAGCAGGAACTAACCATTCTTCTGTACAAGTGCAATATATGTACCCTGTCAAGACTTGTAAATCCAATGCCTCCAAAACTGTTGTGCATTGCATTTACCAAGTAACATCAGACAGTTCCTCTCCAACAGTAAGAAGATTCAAACTACCAACCAAATACTGTAAATGGGCACAGTCAACAGTTGATTTGAAAGACATTTAACATTTTTGCCTTGAATAGGTTGAGACTGTTCAGCAACTCATGAGATCAGGCCATTCATTATAGAGTTCTGGTGTATGCAGATAAGCTTCTGTTATGTTTCTCATTTCTAAAGTATAGACAATGATGGATATCATCTAAATATCTACCACATATAAGACATAAAAAAATACAGTTTGAATCTATAACTGGAAAAGCATACCATAATGTGGAGAAAAAAAAGAGTTTGAAGTAAGGTTTAAATTGCAAATGCGCTATTTTCCATGTCTGCAATTTTTTCTGAGACCGAAACTGAACTTAGTCATCATTTTCTTTATGAAAACTGCAGGACGGTCAAATATTGCAGCACATAGTTTTGTGTCTAACACTGCAGTGAGGATTACTAAACTGCTCTACAGTAGCTGGTAAGCAGATATTTGCTGCTGCTGCTTCAGAGTAAAGCTCTATAATAAAATGCAGACACCTTTATCACCGCTTCATAAATGCTAGGCACATTGGAACAGTCAAGCCTCACCTCCAGGACCCTTAATCTCACAAAGCTGGTTCCACAAATTCCTCATTAAAGGATGCACTGATGCAGTCCTGGTGCATGTCGTAATAAATATGCTGCCTTGTTTAATTCTGGTATCTTACAGGAAAAGCCAGATCATTGAATAATCTGATTTAGCTATCAGCACAGCAGGAGATCTATGTTTTAAACCAATTTAAGGACTGCAAATACCATATGCCAGCTGACAAAATCAAGCAACATAATTGACTCAAATGCAATCCTCTTCTATTCTCCTGTTGTTTATTGCAGGACAATCTATGAAGCTACCCTACAAGAACAGCCACAGCTCCTTTTGTCGGAGGTCACACAGCTGACAGGTTCATTAAAATGCCTTCATGCACAATCTGCACAAATAAGTGAAGCTTAGTATTTAACCATTAGTATTTAGCATTTAACCACTGAGCATGTTTGTAAAGAGATAAGTTTAGGGAAAGGAAAAATGAAAGGGAACTGTTTAATATACAACATTTTCTGATTCTTTTTGCTAGCAGACTGTGTGGGAGTTTCTCCATTGCATGATCACTCCATCCCCATCACTAAGATAGGGGCTCCAGTCTTCTGTTCACTGCCTCCAGTTCATAGAATGCACCAGTTCACTGCACCTGAGGCAGTTTACCAGGAAGAAAGAAAAGGCTGCTGCAAGGAGTAGTTAAAACCTGTGCTGTTATAGCTAGGGAACAGCCTCCACCTGGCTTAAAACTGGCTCAGTATGCATAGGGAACTGCAGTTACACTTCAGACTGCATTGCAGACATGCCAAGAACTTTCATTACTATAACTCCCTCAAAGCTGACAGAGAAATATTAGAGAGAATACAAGCATGGCTGCAACTGCTGCCACTGCTGAGCTTTTCAGTCTGTGGATTTTATAAAAAAGATGGGTGAAATTGGGTATTTCAGTTTAACAATCAGAAATCTTTTAAGATACTCAACAAAGGTGTCACAGGGATGGTATTCCCTAAACTCCTCTTTCCCTTCTGACAAGTAATTACAACTTCTCAGTGCCCAGCTCTTATCTGAAACTGGCTGATACAATAATAAGAAGAAACACATTTGCCTTTTTAAACCAAAAAAAAGTAAATATGGTCACACATTAGAATCATATGCTACAAAGCAGTTGTTCTCAATTTTTGCAAGGCTAGTATGTTTTCATAGTCATTTGCAAATTTGATACTCTTTCTATTTCTATAGGTACTTTAAGATCCTTTGATCTGAATGGTGCAGTTCAAGTATTCATCACTCTTAAAAGATAACAGAAAATTCTCTTTTCTGCAGGCAGGCAGACAGAATGAAACAGAGTTCAAAATTTGTAGTTCAAGAAAGTCACCCTCCAAAAATACATATCCCCTTCCCTTCAGCACCCAGTCTAAGAGCCTCTTACAAATGTTATTTGTTTCTATATACAAAATATATACCAGTTTTCTTTCCAGTCACACTGGAGTTAAATCAGCTGAAGAACAATCAGAGTAAGTCCTTGTTCACCTGTGAGTTTATATATATCACAGTGTAATACCTTATCAGTGTAACATGTAATTCAATTAATTTCCTTACACCACAATAATGAAATGTTATTTATTGTTATTTTAGAACAAAAACTGTCACATTGACTTTCTGCAAGTGGTGAACATTCTGTTTTTAACATAGCCATTGAAATTGCTTAACCAATACATACCACCAGCTATCATAAATAAGTATGACAAGCAATGAAGCACAAGTAATTTATCACCTTGACTATATTAAGGCAATAGTGCCTTAAGTATCTTCTGATACTAAACCACACAATATTCATTTCTTCATGTTCTTATTAAACTGCTCAAACTCATTTTACTGTCTTGCAGTAAGTTGACAAAAGTGATTCATACTCTATCCTATACAACCACATTAGTTGAAAAACCCTAAATATTAAAAACATTGGACTGTACCAAACCAAACACCCACAATAGGAAGTATGATTGGATACATACTTCTGCTGGTTTTGTGTGCATTCATGACATGCAGTGAATGAGATGAGAAATTTGTGTGAGAAAGGAGGCTGGATATGTTTATGCACACAAGAAATGGCCTTTCTCAGTTGCAAATATTGTACTTTGCAATTGCAGTAAGGACCTTTTCAGAATAAGGACTTCCCCCCCCCCTCCTCTATTTTAGTGTAGTTTTATGAAGATCACATGCAAAGGAAAAATAAAAACGACACTTATATACAAGATTTTCTATAACTCACAGCCAACAGTAGCACAGGGAGTTCAGTAACATGAACAAGAACTGCAGACAGACTGTCACAGCCATGGGCCATGTCATGGAAGATTTCTAGTTGCTTGCTCATTCTTGGTGTTCTTCCATTCGGCTTGTGTCCAACCAGTCAAACACATTTTCTGAAGTCTGAAGTCCCATGCAGGGCACATTTCATTTCACTCCTTACTTGCTACTTTCTTTGCCAGACCAGTGCTGCATATAACCACTCTGCTTACACAGCCAATGGCAATGTTTTCCAACAAGATGTCATCCCTAGTTAGTGTTCATCTGGAATCAGCTATAACCTCAAAATACTTTTATTCGGACTTGCATAGCTAGCAACTAACTGTTGTGCAGTATTTTAATATTCTTCCCAAATCTGCACTTTGCTTTTACAGGTAAGAAAAAAAAAAAAGAAACACTCAGTTTTAAATCTGTTCTCTAACATAGCTTCCATCTCTAATACAATTTGCAGGACAAGTCTTAACTAAAAGCTCTTGTTCACAGAATTAGTATTAATTACTGGCAGACTTGGGACAGGTTACTGCAAAATTGGGAGTTTCTCTGCAGCTGAAAACAAGAAAGTATAATCATACGCTGAACTTGATTTTACGTCTACTTTGTAGAAAGCTTCAACTAGATGGCATTTTTACACCCTGCTCATAGGAGTGCTAGGAAAGTGTTGAAATCTCTCCTACGGTCAAGATATATCTAATCTTTTTCTCTCATATCCAGCAGGCATGTTGTTGCTCTGTCAGAGAAGGAAGTTAAACTGATTCAAAACAACTTATCTTTGACAAATCTATATTGATTGTTGCTTACCACCTCCCTTTCTTCCAAATGCCTATAAATTGTTTGTTTCGGTATTTTTCCAAGAATTAATCAAACTGGCCTGTAATTCTGTTCTGTACTTCTATCTCCTGTTCCCTTTAAAAACAAGCACTAAGTTGATTCTTCTTCAGTTTCCCAGAATTTCAGTTCATTCTTAAAGAAGGTCCCTAATACCATCAACCCACTGTAGCCATTTGCCTAAACTTGCTATCTACCATAACAGTATTTACAAAAGGACTCCAGGCTTTAGCCTCTATATATGTATGCTAGGCTGTGTGCTGTCACTTTAGCCTTTGTGCTTGTCCACCCAGTCAGTCCTAATCAATAAAGTAAAAATGGTGCTAGCAACCTCTTTAGCAATACCTGTTGGTGTCTTTCTGCCTAACAAGTTCATTCTCTAGTGATTTCTCTTGCTACTAATACATTTACAGAGTGTTTTCTTCCTGCAGCTTTGCCAGTTCTGTCTTGTTTTGTACCAAGTCCTTCTAATAATATCTCTACACACAAGTAATATTCTTTTATAAGACATCTTCAAAAGCTGGCCTAGTGCTGCCTTTTTGCATGGCTCCTTCAGTTTCAGACTAATGAATAACTTGTAATTAGGTAGTGGCAAATATGGCTACTTATTCTTCCCAAAGAAACAACTTGAACTTGTGCCCTTATAGCATGTCTTTAAGAAGCCTCTAAATCTTCTGTCCTCAGACTTTGATAGATTCTTTGATTTCCTGAAGTACACTTTCCAGGCCATTGCTTAATAGCCACTTTCATCCAATTCACCCATTCCTTCCTTTTAGTCAGAAGCAAATACAGAAGACATTCACTATGAGTTCCTTTCAGCACTGCTCATCAAAAGAAGAGCTGAAATCTTGTTAGACTGTATGGGTTACAATACTATTTTCTGGAAGTTGCCAGAGTATTTAAGTCCCCCTGAATAATATACCCTCTATTTGGAAACACACATGGATGAGAAATAGCCTGCTTGAAGAATCTGAAGGAAGTAGCATCACTTTTGGGGTTTTCCTTCATTGTATATTTAGACACTTTCAAGTGTCCAGTGGATTAAGTAAAAGCGTATTTAACACATAAAGAAAAAACTTCTTTTATCTGACCTTGTTTTGTCTTAAGTAAACTACTTATTCAGCACTTCAGTCATAAAAATTACTCCACTTGCATGATTTGAGTGGCCAGTAGGTCAATGGAGGTGATTCTCCTCCTCCCCTCTGCTCTCGTGAGACAGAACTTGAAGTACTGTGTCCAGCTCTGGGGCTTCCAGCAAAAGAAATGAATCTGTTAGATCAGGCCCAGAACAAGGGTACTGAGGTATGCAGCACCTCTCTATGAAGAAAGGCTGAGAAGATCGGGATCCTTCAGCCTCAAGAAGACTCTCAAGAGACCTTATTGTGGTTTTTCAATACTTAAAGAGGGCTTCTTACAAGAAACACAGAGAAACTTTACCAGGGCCTGTACTGACATGATAAGGGGCAACAGCTTCAAACTGAAAGAGAGTAGGTTTAGGTTGGACATAAGGAAGGAATTTTTTACAATGAGGTGCTGAGACACCATTGTGTCCATGTTGTCCAGACAGATGGTAGATGTTCCATCCCTGGAAACATTCAAGGCCAGGTTGGATGGGGCTTTCAGCAATTTGGTCTAGTGAAAGATGTCACTATCCACAGCAGGGCAGTTGGACAAGATGACCTTTAAAGGTCCCTTCTGACCCAAACTATGGTATAATTACACTAAGTGAAGTACACCTTTGATTTACAAGTATGTTCAGTTCCCCACACTTCAAATACATAAAGGTATTATTTCTACAATTAAAGCAGTATCCTCATGGAATAGAGGCCAGGCTGCAACAGGAAGGTATTTGGTCCTTACTAGCACATGATCAGAATAGCAGCACTTCATGTGAAAGTGGAGTATCATAATGGGAGACTTCAGCTCACTTCCTTTCAGTGTATATTACAAACATCCCATCATATCAGAATGTGACGTTTTCAGGATTAAATCAGAGACTTTTTCACAGAGCATCTGGGTAGCATTTGGTCCTAAATATAGAATGGCTCTTCAGCTACATGACTTTGAAAATCTTGCATGCACTATCTTCCCAGTAGGAGCAGTGGAGGCAAAAAAAAGAAGCATGAGAAGTGAGGAAGCTTTTTAAGAGAATCCAAAAGAGACAGATAAAGAATTTAAATCTTTGCAGGAACTACAGAGATTAGAAACAGTGATAAGACCAGGAAGTCAAGGCAGGTACGTATTTCCTATTATGTAAAACTTGAGAAATGAAGAAAGGAAACCAGAACAGTTAGAAATACAGTGCAGGAGTGAGGTTATTCTCACAAAAAGCTAAAGTGAAGCCCAAATAGGAAAAAAAACTAGCTAAACAGATCATAACAGATCACAAATTCTGTAAACTACGTAAAAGCTCATCAAGACAGGCAAAATAAACAAAAAATACAATGAACAATTCGTATAGAGTAAAGATAACTCTTTCTTCAAGTACATCAAAAACATGAAGCCTGTCAGAAACTCCAGGAGGCAACTCATCATCAGAGTAGTAAAGGAGTACTCAGAAGACAAAGGCATTATAGAAAATCCATGAAACGGATTCACTGAAGTGACAGAAACAGTATGAGACATTGCTGAGCCTCTGTAAAGAAATGGCATAGAAATATTAACATTGGTAGGAATGGAAAATAACGTTTGAGCACAGAAACACCAGGAAAAACATCAGAAGAGCAACTGTAAGAATTGCATTTGTTGATGGCACCTAGATTAGCAGCTCAGAAAGACTGCAGCTCACTTACATGTAGGGTTTCAGAATATTCAAATCAGGAGAATAAGTCTAAAACAAGGGACTGAAGATAATTTATAATTATGCAGAGGTTAAAAGGATGGAGAAACTAACCACAGGCCCACCACACTAAGGATCCAGAAACTGAAATGAGAACTTAACAGCTGCAGTCCCTTGTCTTCCACATCACTGCAAGAAATCCTGGACCAACAACTGGGATATGTGGTGCCTCGATGCTACCCTTCATGGGAAGAAGTACCTTGGTTCTTGGAAGTACACAGGTGTGAGAATGTAATGAAAACAGTTTTGGATTAAAATAAATTTATGTCCTGTAAAGTTTTGCCACATTATCATTACAATATTAGAACACCATTTCTCAGGAGTCTGCTATTGGGATCCCTGTTTGCAGGGGACTCCACATAATTGCAACGACTGTATGAGCAGATACAGCAAGAATCAACAGAACAACCGCTAACAACTCACCAGGACCAGACAGCACTCAACCCTGAAAACCTCAAGGAACTCAAGCATCAAATCGATGGATTACTAACTCAACAATATGTCACTTCTCAATTAAAAACATCTTGGTAGTAGAGGACTGTATGGCAGCAAAGGTATGACTGCTTAAGACTGCAGTCATGGCCTTAAGCCTGACATTCATGCTGTACATACTAGTAAAAATTGCAATGAGGAACAGAATTGGGAGATACCTGGACAGACATGATCCAGTTGGGAAGAGTCAAGATGGCTTTCGTAACAGGATTTCCTGACTTACAAGCTTACTGGAATTCTATCAAGTCAATGGAGAAGCCTAAACCAGTTGCTCTACTTCAAATTTCCAGGGACTTTCAACAAAACATCTTCATTAAGGCTTTTAAGGATGTCAAGCATGCAAAAGAGCAAAGGTTTCACTTGCACTGGTGAATAATTGATTGAATGATTGACCACTTAATCCATCTCATGTTTTCAATTCTTGCCAGCACAGTGGAGTTTTGGATATACCTTTACTGAAATATATAGGACATACAGCCTCTCTGCTCTGGATAAAGAGGTGAGGAGAGTACTGAAAACGTTCACCAAAGATACTAAGTTACTCAAAGTAATAAAGGCAACTACAGAAATGGGCTGGTTTTGGCAGGGGTGGTTAATTTTCTTTCCAGGAGCTAGTATAAGACTCTGTTAATTCAGGAATGTTTTACTTATTGCTGAGCAGTGCTTACACAGAGTCAAGGCCTTTTCTACCTCTCACCTCACCCTGGAATGAGGGGAGGGGGCACAAGAAGTTAGGAAGGGACACAGGCAAGAAAGTTGACCCCAAAAGACCTATGGGATTATCCTATACCACAGAATACTACCACGCTCGGCAATAAACTAGGAGGAAGGTTGGCCAGGGAGCTGTTGCTCTTGCATTGGCTGGGTATCAGTCAGTGGTGAGTAATTGTTTTCATTTGCATTGCTTATCTTAAGTGGGTTTTATTTCTCTCTATTATTTTCCTTTTCATTAAAATTTATTATTATCTTATCTCAACTATTAAACTGTTCTTATCTCAGAACATTACTTTTCCCACTTTCACCCTTCCAGTTCCTGCTGAGGTGAAGAGTGAGCAGTTGTGTGTAGTTGCCAGCTAGAGTTAAACTACAACAAAATAGACTGAACAGACAACTAAATGGTGGGTAACATTGAGTGTAGTTAAATCACAAATTATGCACACAGGAAAACCAATCCTAACTTCTGAAAGAAAATTGTGAGCTAGAGTAAACTATCACCTGTTAGCAGTGAGATCTTGGTAGTTATGACAGAGAGCTGCATGAAAATATTATTCCCTTGCTCAGCAAATAGTTAAAATAGGAAATCAAGGGTCAGAAAGCATTAGGAAAGAAATTTCAATAAACACCTAAAAGAGTTTCAGAAATACAAAGAAGAGATGATTTAGGAGTCTATGGACATGATTCTCTAATAAAGGCCAAGAATTATCAGTTCAAGGACACTATAATCCCCAGAGTATCTGAGGCCTGATGGACACTCAGAACTGTTTGAAGGAAAGCTTTCAGAAACTTTCTCCAGAAAAGCTGAGTTACCAGAGCACCTTCTCCAATACCACCACACAAAAAATGGAGTATAATTTAAGCTCTTAGCAGAATTATGCTCCCTACCTTTGGCTTTTTCATCACAACCAGTGAAACTTCTGAAACTACCAGCAGGATAGTTTCAGAATAGCATTTCATTGGCATCATTCCCCAGGTCTTACAGAATACAAACATTTAATAAGGATTTTTATATTGATCTGTCTGTGATCTGTCTGTATGCATTTTCCTATCACAAGATAAACAGTGAAAATAATTATATCAACACACTGTGTTCTGACAATTGTTTTCTTACTGCAGGTTAAAAAATGTAATTAGATGTTCATATGGCAGAAAAATTACCAGGAAATCTAATTCTCTTGTTGTCAATTACTCTTCTGAGACACATACAGTCACAGCAAACAAAAACCGAAACTCTGAAATAACCTACACCCTACTAGCTGCTGTTTTTCCATTAAAAGATAAAACTTTTCCAGTTTCTTTTTATGGTACCAAAAAAATGCAAGTCATCTACTATATGTATTTTCTTCTGTTATACTCAGTTCTGAGCTCAAAAGCAATACACATGGGGGAAAAAAAAATTAAAAAAAAATCAAACTACTCGTTTTACTTCTGCCTAAGTAATTAAACTAAAAAGTCCTTGCAACACTGTCAAATCAATATGACAAAAATCCACAAATGTTTCCCAAAATGTCCTAAGGTAAAAAGCAAATGGAAGCATGTAGTGGGCTTGTGTGAACAAATTTTGGCAGCAGAGGAGCTACAGGTGTGGCTTCTGTGAAAAACTGCCAGAAGCTTCCCCTCTATCTGACAGGGCCAGTGCCAGTTGGCTCTAAGATAGATGCATCACTGACCAAGGCCAAGTCAATTAGTGATGGAAGTAACATCTCTGTGGTTAACATGTTTGAGAAGGGGAAGAAGCTGCTGAGCAAGCGCTAAAAACTGCAGGAGGAGGGAGTGAGAATGGGACAATAACAGCTTTGTGGAGACACCAGGGTCAGATAAGAAGGAAGGGAGGGGGTGTTCCAGGTCTGGAGCAGAGATTCCCCTGCAGCCTGTGGTGAGGCAGCTGTGCTTCTGCAGTCCATGGAGGACACAGGGGAACAGAGATCCACTCCTAGCTCAGGGAGGGCCCCACATCGGAGTGGGTGGATGTGCCCAAGGGAAAGCCACGCTGGACCAGGTTCCTGGTAGGAACTGTGAATCTGTGGACAGAGAGAAGTTCACACTTGCGACCTGATCTAGGTGAATCTGCTTCTGCCACGCTGGACCAAGTTCCTGGTAGGAACTGTGAATCTGTGGACAGAGAGAAGTTCACACTTGCGACCTGATCTAGGTGAATCTGCTTCTGCAGGGGAGTTGGACTAGATGATATCTAAAGATCCCTTCCAACTCCTACCATTCTATGATTCTATGACTACGCTTGTAGTCAGGACTTGTGACCATGTGGAGGACCAAGGCTGGAGCATTTCCTTCCTGAAGGATTTTTTCCCCTATGTATGAAATCCATGCTGGAGCAATTTATAAAGAACTGTAGCCCATGGGAAGGACTCACGTTGGAGAAGTTTGTGGAGGACTATCTCCCATGGGAGAGACCCCACACTGTAGTAGCAGCGGGAAGTGTGAGGAGGCCTCTCCCTAAGAGGAAACAGCAGTAAAGACCATCTGTGATGAACTGACTGTAATCTCCACTCTTCATCCCCCTGCACTGCTGGCAGGGAGGAGGTAGAAACTCAAGAAGAAGGAAGAATGGGGGGAGGTGTTCGAGATTCAGTTTTTTATTTCTTATTTCCCTAGTCAGTTTTGATTGACAATAAATCAAATCAATTTTTCCCAAATTGAGTCAACTTTACCTGTGATGGTAATTGCTGAATGATCTCCCTGTCCTTATCTTGACCTACAAGCCTTCTGTTATATATTTTTCTCTACCCGGTCCAGTTTAGGAAGGAGAGTGACGGAATGGCTTTGGTGGGCACCTGGCACCCAGCCACACTTAAACTACCACAAAGATTTTAAAACAGTTAACAAAAAACAGTATGTGGATAAAATGCTGTGAACTGTATTTCTAGAATTTCTTCCAAAGCATAATATCTAGCAGCTTAGAAGAAAAAAAGCAGTACAGATTCTCACACAAATCTGCAACACTTCTGAAGTCACATTTTCAAGACAGAAAATGACTACCACAAAATTAATGACAGAAAAATGAGAGCTGTCAAGACTAAAATTAAACACCTCTGAACAGCCCATTTGTTTAAAATTCCTGGGCAAACAGCATCCTCAGTTTGCTCTTCTCACCCTGTAACCGTGTCACCACCCTGCTGCTGTGGGTGTGCTGATATGGTTCTTATGTAACTCCCTGGCTCTGAAGTGCAATTAAAAAAAATAAACCAAACACCCTCAAAACTGGAAATCAACCACTTTTCAGATAGGCTATGCTCCCCTAACAGCTGTGTTACAGTATGGTTTTGGAGGCAGATTCCCAGGTAGCAGATAATCCCAGTCCCTTTCTCTCCCTTCTATTTCTAGCAGTGTCCAGTGCCAGGCATGTCCTCCAGCACCATGGTGATGTTCTGCCCTAGCTGTGACTTTCCATGATGCAAACATCTACGTGTACTCTAGTTACCACAAGCTTCATTTCAAATACTCTCTTACAAGTCCAGTTCACCTCATGTTACAAAGGATCACATGAGTCATGCTTTAGAAATGCCTACGTCTTTTCACTGGCTATTACAATAATCTAGACAATTAGCTTAAAAAGAGGAAGCTAAGCTCCAAACATCTGAATTAAGACAACTGAATCTCACCAGAAGATAAAAGCTCATAGCTGTGCATGGCTCACTCCCTTCCTATTCAGGGCTGAGCTGCTTTAATTCCTGTTCGCATTCTTCTTAGGCCTCTGACAAATGTCAGTCCTCAGCCTACAGGTCCTAGGAGATGAATTTAAATTCTTAATGATCTCCACACTGTATAAATACATCCATAGTTTCATAAAAATTCCAGGTCATTAACCACTATAAAGGATCAAGTGCAAATAAAGTGTATGTGAAAACATATGGGAATATATATGGCAGAATTAAACAAACTTGTTTCTGGTTTAGAAAAAAGAAATTAGACAGAAAAGTAAATCAACAAACTTGCTAACTGCTGCTATCACTATCATACACCCCTAAATCAGTAATTTCACCTCAATAAGCAAACCAAGCCACATCCCAAAACAAAGCATAGATTCAGAACTTTATGTGGGGAGTTTCTGTTTTTAATTCAATGATATCTAGCCACTATCCCATGCTTTAAGGAACATTAGAAATTATCAGATTAAAAGAAAAAACCCTGACATTACATAGAAGTTTGTCAGAGAGTTACGAAGGAAGGGGAAAATAATCAGAACACAAGTTTTCAACAGCCTCTTCTTATGAAGCATGCTTATAAAGGAGTAGCTTCAATGATCATTCCTATGGTGAGTGGCAAGACACTGTAGGAACTGTTCCTCTTCAATGAGAATGTTCTCATCGGATATAGCATGTTATTGATTTTATATTGAACTGAGGTTATCTTTCCAAAGGGAAAAGATAAGTCTAGTGATGAGAGGGAAAGATGACCTTCAATCAAAATAGAACTACTCTTTTATTGGGTGAAAGTGGGTACTTTCCCCCTTCTGGATCATTCTAAGCATCAGCAAGGATTGACTTAGTCATCCAACAAATAATGAGCTTGATCCAGCTCTGGACTCTATCTGGACCCTATCTTTTGTTCCTTTCCGTTTCTTCTTGTCTCAGCCAAACACTACACACAGCTGTAACTTCTCAGTACCCTTCTTCACTGATATCATTCTTCAAGAAAGTTTTTTCTCAATTCCTTTATTGTTTCACTATTCCTGAACTTCACTGTTTCACCATTAACTGATCCTCTTCTCCCATCTGTTTGTCAAAACCACAAACTCTTTCTTCCATTGCAGCACTTGTATACGTTTCTTCTGCCCCCTCTAATTCAGAGGATCCTTTCTTTTCACCCTCTTATGTGGCAGACAATACTATTCATTACCACTTTAATTTCCCCCTTTCTGATTTGAAAATATCAATACTCAAAACAAAATAATAAATTCTATTCCAAAATTCAGAAAAAATAATGGCACTTTGGTTAATTCCTGCTCCAAACAGTCCTTTCTCTCTTGCCAAGGACTGAAAGACTTAGTCTGCCATAGCCAGGTGTGAGGCTGCACCAAAAGTACATCAACTGAATGCCAAACTCAGACAGTACCCCATTCCCAATGTCTTCGCTTTTACAGCTGGAAAAAGATTGCTTTCTTTCAACTGAAATGCATTTTCTACATATTTGCAGACTCCTTAGGTACTGCTGAGATGTCAGAGTACAGTTGGTGATATTACAGGACAGACATATTATGACATCCTGAGCAATTTGCTAAGGGCTCCACCTCAGTGCTACAGAAATCCAGTAAGTAGAAACACAAAAAGCACTCAACATTAGTAGAAATGACACACCTTATTTAAGAATTAGACAGCAGCACGTGAACTAGTTTCAATTCCCTGCCCCTCCTCCCCCCCTATCCTTTGTGTTTCATTACCATATATACACACAAGTAGTAACCCTTATGGTTTACCAGCTCAGGTAACACTTCACAAAGGCTACAGTCACTGGAGCTCTGTATTAAAAAAGCTCCCGACCCAGAAGGGCAGCTGCTAACAGGACAAGCAGATGCATCAGCCTTCTGCCAGCTCCTATAGAAGGGAGAGCAGATACCCTGAGAACTGACACTCCCATCTGAGCTGGTCTGTCACAGCTGTGTCACTGCCCTTTACCCCTGGAGTTTCTACTGAAAGGTGGTGAACCACAACAGCAGATCAGCACAGAGCATTAATAAAATTACCTAAGACTTACTCAACTCTGCTATACATCGAAGTAACTGATTGCTCTTATTTGATTAGTTTCTCTACAGAAATAGTATCATTACCCAAAAGCAAACAGGAATCATCTTTAGAAAACATAACCCAGGAAATAAGAATTATGCTCTCTTGGCCATGTCCTTCTTCACATTCCAGTTTTGGAGGGTGTCACAGACTGTCCACATCCAAAAAATATAATTTCAAAGTTCAACATACTCCAAAGAAAGACACAAATCTATAAAGAGCAGAAAACGTGACAGCAAATTAGAGCTCCAACATTTGGGCCCTAATACAACATTTTTTTCTGAACTTCTTATATTGTGAGTGTACTGAAAAAATGGTAGTTAGAGCTCTTATCTTGTAAGAACTTTTTCTGGTTGTCATATATAGTACTTGCAGACACACATAGTTGTATGTATCATACCTTATCCTTGGCCAATAAGATTCCTAGAATTACTCCTCTGGTTCTGCATTAACTGGTCCTGCTCACTCACATAGGAAAACATGTCTACTTTTTGGTTTGAATTTCAAAGACACCAAAATATTTGGTAACACACGTTTTGGGCCATAAGTAGTATTAGAAACAGAAAAACATTTTCAAAAGTAATAAATAATCTGAAGACAGCAAGGAAAAGTGAGGATTTCATAATACCAAAACCCATTAGAAACTCATGCTTCTCAACAGCATGCAATTGTCCCTCCTTTTCAAGAGCAATGACAGCATGTCCACAGACATTTCTAATTTAGAAAGCAGTGCCAGAACACTAAACCATACATCAGGTCATAACATGTCAGTATAGCCAAAAAGCAGATTCTAAGACATCAGCTAGACTATTCCAATAAAAAGTCAGATCTAGACTACAACCTTATACTAAATGCCAAATGCACTTGAATCTGGAGGTTTTCAAGTAATTAGATAAAAACAGGAAAGAAAAAAATAAAACTCTCAATCAATCTGATCTCGGAAGGAAACAGGCATTATGCAAACACACTGTACTGCAAACCACCTATTTTTATCTCCACCATATTTAAAATCACTGGCTTCACCGAAATTTCACAGAGAAGTGAAGGGATGAGCTATTGAACATATCTCCTCATAGAAATAAAGAAATATACAGAAACGACTCCTGGGAGGGGGGAGGCTGCATAGGAGCTCGCTGCCATTTACTAGTGAGGCTATAAGGACAAAGCAGGCTACAGACAACCACTGAAAAGTCTTCAATGGCTGTTTGGTTACACTCCAAGTTTATCAAGCGCAGAAAGCTAACCTTCCCTTTTGCTTTGTCTTTTCTTACTTTCAGAATAGAACAAGGTGAAATTTACTTAAAGATTTGTTTTCATAAAACTGAACAGTGAAGTGACTTTTTTTTACTCTGCATCTTTAAAACAATCATAAAAACAACCATTACTCTCAACCTCAAAGCTAAAACATCCCGCACAGAGCCACAAAATCCAGCTCTGTAAAACATCCAAAGTTTAAAAACAAAGCCAAACAGTCTTTTATACCTCTGGGAAAACTAAAACATCTAAATAAAAATGATGCTAGCAGATCACAGAATCTGATCACAGAATGGTTTTGTTGGAAGAGATCTCAAAGATCATCTAGTTCCAATCCCCCTATCATGGGCAGGAAAGGCTACAACTTCTGAAGTATTTTGCCATTAACTCTTGTTATTATATCAGATCAAGCTGGTTTTATCCTGAAAGGCCACATACAATAGATTTTTTCAATCACCTACATTAGCACCATTTTTATATGGCCTTAAAATCCCAATGTATTGCAGTAACAGTCAGAGGTGAACAAGTAGGATAAAAAGTAAATAATGAAAGCAACTGTTCATGTGGAAGTCCTGACAGTGTATGCCTATAGTTACTTGTCACTTGAAGCACACCACATTGATCTTGTCAGCTATGTGGCTCAAGGTAGGCACTTGCTTTCCCATCTAAGCAGAAAGAATTATTCCAATGGGTTGCAAATTCCCTGAGCTTTAAGCACCATTAAATGCAAACAAGTTAAGAACTTTCCACAAGGGATTTCTGTGAAGCCATGGAAGACATTTCCTCCTTGTTCATCACTTAAACCCTGCTTTATCTAGAGACAAGATCACAATTATGCCCATCTTCATGTAACTTTCCTGCTGCCAAGACATCATCATTTTCTACTCAATAGAATGTTTTACCTAGCACATCATCTTCATTTCAGAAGCAGAAAAGGGCATGCAGTTAGCAAACAGAGGCTGCTGAATAACCTTTATTTACTTTGGTCATGTAAGCAGTATCTCTAAATTGAAGTCCTCTCCCCTGAGGCACAAAGTGGCAAATAGATGAACAAGCCGATAATTTCTGAAGACTGATGAAAGGAAACCAAGAAGCAAACCCCACATGACTTCACCATATGCTGAGCATTATCAGTCACATGGGAACACTCCCCCTCAGAAGTTGTAGTTGAAGGGAATGGAGTTGTAGGCATATCTCTTCCCAAGTAGGCAAAGTCTGCTTTCCCCTCCATAAAATCATATAATTATTATGGTTGGAAAAGACTTTTAAGATCGTTGAGCCCAACCAAATACAGAGATGACTCTACTTTTTTTTTCCCTTTGTTTCCCCTTTTTAGGTGGAACAATGATGTTAACATGCTTTTAGCAAGATATTACATATCTGGAGTAAAACTTTTAATGCTAGTTTTGCATCACCCTGATGTGCAAAGACTCATTAACTAGAGCTCTGACACAAAGAGATTTCTTCACATTAAAAAAATCTGTGAATGCTCGTTTCGGTGAAAAGTTTTTATAGTTCCACAATCTGGAGCACAAACTTGCCATTTGGTTAGGAAGCTACAGCCAGGTTCATGACTTTTCAAATCCCTGTGAAAATTCTCTTGAATTTGCCCAAATAACAGGCTTCTGAAATGAACTTACCTCAAACATTCAAGTTATCTGCTTGGATGTGGTTTCACCAACAGCAACTCCAGTCAAACCACGTTATTGTTGTTGTCATGTGGCTAGTCACATCCTACCCTTCCACCTCTGGCCAGCTGTAGCAAGCACTTCCTCCTCATCCCCCAGTTTGTACTAGGATTAGTGCTTTTAGGATCCCAATCAGCTATCTTCCAAGTCCTGACATTTGCACAGAAGAGGCAAGGGGAAACACAATTGTATCTTTTGGCAGTGCTGCTAATAGAACCCCAGCCAAACAGGAAACAGCTTTCTAGGACGCTGCTCCATGTTGACAGAAAAACTCTGGAGATTTCATCTGGATGAAATTGTACCATGCTCACTTGAACTGGTAATAAAAAAATCCCGTCTCTCAATGACATTGAACATTAGCATCCTATAAAGCAGCCTGAGTTTAAAAAACAGGCAAGTCTCTACTACATTTGTAGTACTACCATTGCTGCTCTGAAGTAGAGAAGAATAGGAAAATATCTAGTTAAAGATAAGCACAAAAATTAGAATATGCTGAAGGGCCCCAAGGATAGCATGAAACAAGATGCAATAACTATTTAATCACAGAATCATAGAATGTTCCAGATCTAGAAACTGACACAGTATTAACCAACAAACAGGTAGTCCAAGAGACTTGTTTGAAATAGTTCTGGCAGAGGACTGAAGATAGCTACACAAAGTCACAGAATGATTTGAAAAATAAAAAGAGGTAGACTACCACCTGTGTATGCTGTTTCCTACATGTAAATACACATGTACATTATTTAAATAGAAATAAAAATGGCAATACTTCTACAATACACTAAAAATGGTATCAGTGCAGAAACTCACTCTTACATGTCCAATTCAAACAATCTTTATAAAGTATATTGTACAAGATGTATATGAATTTCCCTATTTTTATATGACTGTACTATGCCAAGAGGTCACATGAAAAAGGTCTACTTTACACATATTTTACTTTGATACCAAATGCCAGAAATTCATCTATCTAGAAGTAAAATTTGCACTGACTATGAAATAGTTAATTTCATGATTTTCAGACACAGGGCTGTTGCTGTTTCTAAGATAGTTTCCAAAACAGATACAAGATTGGAGTTTCATTAGAAGCCTTTGAAAGCAATCTAAGAATTTATGCATGACAGAGCACCAGAGCGACAATGTGCTGTCTCCTGTTTTACTTGATCCATGTTCAATAAAGTTTTACTTCACACACCTGCACAAATCTTACATATTCTTCCATCAGAAAACACATTGCAGAACACTGAGGTCTCCTGAGGAATACTAATCCCAGTAAGAACATTAGTCCCAAGCATGATAATGAGGAAGCATCAACAGCTGTGATTTGCAAAGCATACATAAGAATATCTAAAGACTATCAAACCTCTACATGGGTAAGTTGTTAAATGGCAAATACACAGGACTCAAAATGAGTAGCTGTCATGTACCTGACATTCAAAAGCAAGCTCCTCCCTGAGGAATGTGGTCTGACACATCGACCGTAGGCTATGAATGGCTAACTATCATTTGTAACCAGTTCATGACAGAAGCTGGGCTAAGAATAATTGGCCTAACAGGCCAATAAAAATAAGGAATAGATGCAACAAAACACAAAATTAGTAAGCATTCACAGAACTGTAGATGTTTCCTTGGAAATGACATCTGGGAATCTTTAGTCTAGCCTGCCATTCCATCCTGATGCCTTCCATCGGGTCAAGCTCCAAAAACGTCTAGGGATGAGTATTACAGAACCTCTGAATAAACTGCTCTAGTGCTATACTACCCTCCTAGTGAAAATGTTTTTCATTTTCTGAAATGAGCCATATCCCTTACTACTTTGCTTCAAACTAATTTTTGTGTCCTTTGATGAGCCTTGCATGTTCATCAAATTAGGTTCATCAAACCTCTTAGGGAAGTAACTCTTACACTTCTGCTCCCCAGTTGCTGACTGCTCCTCTCCCTCCAAAACCATTTTGCTAGAAAATAAGCTTTGTCTGCCAAGTGATAGCAAGTAGAAGAGTATTTCAGTCATTTGTGTGTTACCTGTCATTGGCTGCTTGCCTCCATCTGGTGACAGGACAAAGGGTAATAGAAAAAAAGCTGGAACATAAAAGTTCCATTTAAACATAAGAAAAAACTATTTTACTGTGTGGGTGACAGAACATGAACAGGCTGCATTGGGAAGGTGTGGAGTCTCCTTCTCTGGAGGTCTTCAAAACCCACCTGGAAGTGTTACTGTGTGACCTGACCTAGGAGCACCTGCTTTAGCAGGGTGGTTGGACTAGACAATCTCTAGAAGTCCCTTCCAACCCCTACCGTTCTATGATTCCCTGAACTTTCTCTGCAACTGCCATATTTGTAGAATCCTTTTTTTGTTATCCTTCATGTCCCACATTAAAAAGTTTCTCCAGCTTACCTCTCTTCAATGGTCAATGTTAAATGGTCACGGTTAGGGATGAATTACAGATCTTAAGGTACGTTGGAAAAAAATATAAAGTGATTCACTGCTATATCCTCTCCTAAAGGTTGAGGCAGTTTGTCTAGTAGAGAATCTGAAGTGCCCAGGTAGTGCTTGAGTTGAGGCTGGGGAGGAAAGCTGAGAAGGTAAGCACCAGAGCTGAGAAGCTGCCACGGCAGTTTGCACAGCAGTTCGCGCAGGCAGGGTGATCAGGGAGGACAGGCAAGGAAGAACCCCACGGCCTGTTTATAGAAACAGAAGTCAGAAATGCCCCAGCTTCAGCTTCAACCTAGCAAAATGGTGAGCACTCGCCTAAGGACTAAAGCCAAGGCTCAGGTGGACAAAACCCAGGTGAAGGTCAATGCATCCACCCAGACAGAGCCGGTTAGTAGAGAAGCTTCGGTCCAGGTGGAGTGCAGGGAGTGTTTAGACTGCTTAGGGACCTATGCTTCTGAGGCAAAAATCAAGAAGACTTTGGGTTATTTCAGGAATTGCTAGGTAGAATGGGAAGCCAATGGGAACAATGGCACCAATGGGATACCACCATGAAGTCAGGTGTCTACCTTAGGTCCTTTTGCTGAGCCCTATGGGTTGTTTTTTGAAAAATCTCTTAGTTCTATTATACCAGGTTGTTACTAAGATTTGGAATCACTTGCTATGGTGAGACTGTTAAGCAGAGGATTAGCAATGTCCCCTGACCCTATTACAAAAATAAAGTGTGATGGATATACTGTCTGTCATTCAGAATGTTTGAAGCACAAGCAGGAACTGAACTGAAACCCCAAGGTCAGTCCATTTTTCTACTGGCTTTCTTTACTTGCTTCTCTGAAAGGAAGCCTTTATAAAGTTCACTGAAACAATTAATTGACAATCTCTTTTGAGACTTGCAGATCCTATACTTTCCCAAGTTTCTCTTTGAAGTATATCCTGAAAAAAACAACATATCATATAGCTCCCAAAACAATGCCTAGTTTTGCTTATATATACTTTCTACCTGACATTACATTAGCCTTAGAACAGCCTGAGAAACCTGAGTATTAAAAGTAAATTTAAAAGACCCATCCCAGCAAAATTTGTGATTCTTCTGGCACAGACAAACAGTTTAAAAGGAATCTAGGTGGCTAATGATGCTGTTAATCACCTAATAAGGCTTTCAAAGCAATACTAGCTGCAGGCAGCTAAGTACACATAAACACTTTTAAAAATCTTGCCAAGAGAGTAGAGATGTTTCTGAAAAGTAGCTGCAGGAATCTCACAAATTCCACACTGCCTCTCAGCAGAGTTTACAGCCACTAACTAGAAGGTCTGATGTCTCCTGCATTTGCCACCAAATCTGTTTACAGATTTGTTGCCTGACTAGTGTTTGCTTCTGGTGGATCCTAAAGTTATAACTTCAAAGACCTCTGTCATGTCCAAAGGCTTGCTTCTGACTGGACACTAACTTTCTTGCTCTAGGGAAAAAAATTTTAGAAGTCTTGGGAACAGGGAATAAGCTCAGAAATAAAGTCAAAAGAAAATAATTATTTGGACCAAGAGACAAAGAAGCCTTGTAAAACTGCAAATTGCTTTATAGAGTGAAATGGCATCAAGGGGTAATCTACCAGCAGGAGAAAGAAGAACACACTGTGTTTACTTACACACATTTTAAGCTCTACTGCAGTCTCACATGTTCTCAAAATTATTTCAAGGCACTGCTCTATTACATATGGTTTTCATCTTTGCACTGCATATCCAGGATGCTTTGTTTTCCACATCATATTTCTGGCTTGGACTGGGGGGAATCTAACTGCTTCCCATTGTCAATGCACACTTTTAATCGGGAATCAAGCAATATTTTGTAATTTCCCTGAAGTGCCCACCTCTGGTTTCAGACGATTATGCAATACTTAATCAATTTAGACTTCAGCATACAGTGTGCAGTTCCAAGGAACTGTTAACTAACTCCAGCTGAAAGTCTGGAAGACTATCTGGTAGGGGAAAAAAAGAAAGAGGGTATCACGGGAAAGAAGTGGAAGTTTGAGTATTTTTTTATTTTTAAAATAAGCACACCCATTTTTAAGCTGATTGTGATCATTAGGTCTTTCATTTCAAGTGCTTGGGATAAAGAGATTGGTATAGTTGCTAGTTTGAATGCTGAGAAAGTCAGTTATTAGATGAAGCTTCTTGTCCTGAAATTGTGCCTGAGGACCATAATGAGAAACATTATAGTTTAATACATTGCACAGACACTTTATTCAATCCAAGTAATTTTTTCTGACAGTAAGCCTAAAACCAAGATTAAAAGCTTGTCTAAGATATGACACGTCTCAAAAGTCAGAAGTACAAGACTGGATCACTGTTCTGCAATACGGCCAAGATCAAGCAGGATGGGGAAAAGTTGTCAGTTTTCCGATAGATCTTGCAGTTCTCCGTGTACCTGCCAAATAATGATTCACAGCAGAAGAATTCTCAAAATATTGTACCGCAATCATGAGAAAGCAATGAAAAGAAACATTGTGGTTTGCTGCACAGATCAAAGGCAAAGCAAGGCTGAATTATTGTAAAGAGATCTTCTCTAGGTAAAACCACTGTTCAATTTAATGTAGAAACATGATGATTAACATTCAGTACACAAATCAACAGATTAAAATGCTCTCACTTTCTAGTATCAGCAACCAAGAAAATAAACCAATTAAAAAAAAAAGACGACCAACCCAAATTCTAAAGACACACACATAACCCAGGCAACTCAACTCACTGAAGCTAGAGAAAAACGTCTCTTAAAGATGACTAAAACACCAGAGGCAGCTGTAAACATCTTGTTAAAGGATGTTCAGGTTGCTCAGAATGTCCTGCTGTCCATCACCCTTCAACATTGGACTTCTCAATCTGAGCCACCACTGTCATTTGCTGATGGTGAACAGAGCCCAAAACTCATCCCCCAAAACTCCCTGCAGTTGGCTTCAGCTCTTTCAGCTGCACTTATTAAGATGCAACAAGCAGCCGCACCCATGCAGGCTGCCCGGCATAGCCCCTGGGACTATCCTGCTGCTGCTAAACTTGAGCAAACTAAGCCACGGTGTACCAGGCTGTCTTCCTCCCCAGACTTAAAAGCACAATTAAAAAAAAAAAATCTATCAACTTAAGAAACAAGGGTGAATCAGAAACAGGAGCATTTTGCCTAAAACACACATGAGATTTCTCCTTAAAAATTGCTGTGAACAATAAACATAATTTCACTTTCAAATCACAGGATGGGCTCTTGCCACTGCAGTGAAAATGTAGCCAAGCCTGTGCATGTTCAAAAGAAAGCAAGTATCTCAAAGCTTGTGATTACTATGACCCTTCTCTGCTCCCTTTCAAAGAAGGAAAAAAAACTATCAATATCATCTACTGCTTCCCTAGCCAAAGCAGCAGGTTTGTGGGCAATCTAGAAGTTCCACCTTGGGTGATTAAACACAGCAGTATGATATCCTACCCTGAAGCTTTTCCTGTTACATTGGCTTTAATAAATCCTAGAAGTTAAACTAACCTAGACAATACCTCTAAGCCAACTCTGAACCCTGAGAAGTATATTCTCCTTGTGTGAACATTTAAAATGTCACTGAAGTAACTTGTATGACTAATGAGCCAAAGCCATTAAGGCCTCACAATGTATACAAGGAAAACATAAAAAAGGAGTCCCAGAGGCAAAAACTGCACCAGTTTATTATAGTAAGGAAATAAATGTATGTACTCCTGTTCCTTACCTTGCCAAGAGCATCCTCATTTACCATAAATTGTCCCTGTTAATCAGAATAAGAAGTCTAATTTAAGGCAATCTAGCTTCTAGATGCTGTTTATAATGGCAGGAAAATAAGTAATAGGGTAAAGGAACATCAACATTCACTATGTGACACTTAAAACCAGCAAGTCTTGCCTATATGCATTCATTGGTCAGGCCAGATTTAAGGAGCTTATAAAAGGTCACAGAATCACAGAATCTCAAGGGTTGGAAGGGACCTCAAAAGATCATCTAGTTCAACCCCCCTCTCAAAGCAGGACCACCTAGAGTAGGTCACACAGGAAATCATCCAGGTAGGTCTTGAATTTCTCCAGAGAAGGAGACTCAACAACTCACCTGGGCAGCCTGTTCCAGCACTCCCTCACCCTCAAGGTCCTTCTATACAGAATATCTAAAGAAGTTCAACACACCTTTGCAGAACTTTAAATAAGAAGGCAGCACACAAAATAGACTCTCACCAAGTAAAAATGGTAAAAATAAATAAATCTAAGGACGGCTCATGAGACTTTCAGCAACTCATGCAAAAATGCAGGAGCTGTGCACTTTGTTCACCTAATTTTTGAAGAGGTAGTCTGAGGGAATAAAACCAAGAACAGAAAAAACAGTTTTTCCAAAAAATTGGAGCAGCTATGGAGCCAAGAGATGACTAAAGATGGGGTGTAGAACCTCAAGTGGAGAGTGCCTTTGCAGGAGCAGAACAAATTGGGACTGGTTTTTTTTTTGGCAGCATTTTGGTTATTTATATGCAAACATAATATTATATCTTTTTCTAACACAAGGCTTGACTGGACTAATTGTTCAAAGGTACAGAGGGTCAGTAACCTATTTAGACTTACCCACATCACACAGCTGATGTCAAGGTCTTTACTAAATAAACAGTAACATAGTGTCAGAGTAACTATGTTTCAATGGTACATTTAGTTAGATCTCTATTTAGACAGCAAGTGCTGACAACATACTAAAAGCAATCACCTGTTAGTTTTTAGTGATATTTCAGAAAAGTCTCAATTCTATGATAACATTCTTCTGAAATATTCTTATAGGGAAATCTTCCCAAAGAGATTTATAGGAAATTATTTGCTTGGTCAACTGAACTGCTTCCTTAAGGAAGTATTAGTATGATTACAGAATTTTCTGACAGCCCAGCTCCAACACATGGTTGGAGCTATGCTTTACTTTTGTTAATTTTAATATGTGCTGTGAAATAGTCATGGTTAAATTTAGTGTCTCTCTTTCCAGATACTTTGGAGGCACTGTAAAAAAAGACCGGTCTTTAGCTCGGACTGGGATGACTGCAAGCTACAAACACCTTAAAGCACTTTAGGTAGCACAAACACTTTAAAACTATTTTCTTTCTATGAAACTGAATTATTAGAAACGCAAGACTACTAAACACAACCAGATATTGTCCTATCCAGGATTAAAACCAGAGAACAGATTAAAAACAGAGAAGCAAGTACCAAAGGCTGGGAGGAGTATGCAGGATGGGGCTGGCTGATGCAGCTTTTGTGATGACAGCTGCAGAGCCACAGCCACGCTGGGAAGCAAACCCTGCCAACACAAGCACACCAGGCAAGCAAGTTATAGAGCAAGCCCATGTCATCGAAGCTGCACCAACCTGGGCAATAAAGAGTTTCTTCATTCAAACTCCCTTCTAGGATACACTCTTTTCAGCCATTATAAAGCTAGCAAAAATAAAGACTTTTTAAGAAATTTATATTCATTCTGCAGTTTATTTAATTTTGGCAGGGTAGGCAGTAAAGAGAGGTGGAATATAGGACATGCACTTTATATAAAATATTTGCATGGATTTTCTGTATCAAATCAGGATTTTAAAGTCTGTTATATAAGAGAAAGGAAAAAAAATCCTTAGTTTGGCCAGGTTCTACACAAGCTGGATGACCGATCTCATTTAAATAAAGGGCTAATAATAACTCAGGAAGTAGCACTCAATTGTATTGCGATATCCTTTTTCTCCCTTGTAAATGGTATTTATAAGACACTTTTTTAAATAAATATTTAAACAGCGATCACATGGTCTCTAATCAACTTCTCTGGTAGGAGAAAAGAACATTGGAACAGATCAGAGTATCTACACAGCCTACAGCCCAAGTGCTCCCCTGTATCTGGTTCAAAAGGACAAGTTTAGGTCAAATACTTAACCTAGTTGCCTGGCTTTATCAGTCTGTGCTATATAGCTTTTACATTAAGCATGTTTTACTACATAATTGATTCATATAATTTTTAAGTAAATCATGCCTCAAGTGAGTTATAAAGCTATTTGGGCAACTGCAAGTTATTTTAAATGTCTTATACAGAAAGAGAATTTGATGTTCCTCATTTAATAATCCCCAACCAGTTTTTAAAGAACATTGTAGGTCTTGTATCATGGAAAATAGTATCTGAAAGAGAGCAGCTCCAAAGGACAGGCTGCTGTTTATAGCATTCCTTAAAAGATAGGTAACTTGGTCCTGTATTTTCCAGTGTATTCTGTCTTCTTAGTTCAAAGTTTTCAGACTACAGTTAACTAGGAGCAAAAAGAGGTTGAGAGTTCTCTATTTTGCATTATGAAATACCATCACCGTACTCACCACTTTATTCCTAACTTAGAAAATGCAGCTGGTTTGCTTAAGGTGTAATACGATGTTTGAAATATTGTATCTAGCTTTTCAAACATTAACCTAAGTCAAGTTATTGCTCACTCTGATTTGCAGTAGGTTTATCTGTTCTGACCGCACTATACCTTTCCTTACAAACATCCTCACTATCAAATAACAGACTACTTTTTACTGCAACAACACAAGAAAGGTGTGAGCACTTCTCTACTTACACTAGAAATAAAATTTTAAAAATAATTTGGTAATAAAGGTGATAACAACAGTCAGAGATAAAACTGCACTTCACTCAGTAATCCACCATGGTGGGAACAGCATGCAGAGACACTGACTTGCTTCAGAGACTGAACTTCAGTTTTCTGAGGCCAACGTATTTCTAAATTTAGCTAAATCAAGTACAAAAGAACTCCTGGGAGTTAGCCTGTGGCATGCCAGTGTACATATCCAGGGGTAGTACTAGGGAGACAAAGGGCTCTATAAAGTGTTCACAAAGTAATAACCATGATTTTTGCCCACAGTTACCCTAAGAAGCTATGCCCTGCTCAGTACCTGTGAAAGATAGTCAATTGGCCACAGGTTGCCAAAGCCATGGAACTAGAGATGATGTTGAATTTCTAACCACTCAGTTTCTTCTCGTACTCTGTCAGCCACATTGCCAACTCCTCCAAGCATTTCAGCTACAAGAGAAAAGAACTATTCTTGGCTTCTTCTCTTACACACCTGTGGGCAGATAATATTATGCAATAACTTTTCTCTTCCACAGGAGTATCCGCATTTCTAAATATAATGAACTCTTCTGTATTAAATAATGCTCACTTCACCCTCCTTGCACCTATTCCAAATACTAATTGGCTCAAAAAACACTAATGAGTAGCACTCCTTTAACATTATATAGCAATGGCATTTCACCAGAGAATCAATGAGAGGAGGTAGACTATATCTGAGCTACAGATCTATAGCTTATCTATACTAACATCAAAAGATATCATTTCTGTGTCTACACCAGCCTCTAAAGAAGAGTTCAATTCTCTCACTCCTTCACTGTCACTGAACAGACCTTATTAGTATGTCTATGTGTGGTGTACAATACTCCATCCCCATTACAAAGCTAAAAAGCAAATTAATATTCTTAATTGAAAATATGTGTATTAATTTGTTACAAATTCCAAATAAGCTCATTCGCTACTTTGAGACTGTGTACTCAGAAATTCACAGCCACAGAACTGACGTCTGCAAGGCAGCCTCAAAAATAAAGTTTTACACTAACGCAGAATCATGACTCACAATATGCTCCCTCTATCTGCATTCATTTTAGGAAACTGATGAACTGATGACAGGTGTCAGTTTGTACTTCTTAAAAGAAAGATCAGATGGGAATCCAGATTGTAGTTTTTCCAGAGGCCAAATTAGAAAATACTTTCAGACTTCTACAGATCCTTGGGAGTCACGTCTCCAAGAGCCATTCTAATAGTGCTCACTTTTAATCCTGTCTTTGCTGGAATATGTAAAAATAAAACATTTAATTGTTCTCTAAAAATCAAAGAATTTGGATTTTGCACTGTAAAACGAACTCATTTTTTTACCAAGAGAAAAACACGATTTATTGTATGGTTGGTTAAACTGCTCTGAAAACATGCATTTCCAGTGCTTAACGTCTATGCAACGATTACACCTTTCCACTGTAGCTGTGTATAACAGGAGGTTTATGATGGCCAAATTACAAAGAGCAGCCAATACTTCAATTACACTTAAAAAAAAAATACTGAAGCTCCTGTCAGCGGTCAATATGGAGGCCATACTTCATCCAATATCAAGCTTTCGCCTCCACTGCTGATTAGTGCCAAGAATGAAATCACTCTGTAGCAGTGTCCCTGTCCTTTGTGCAGCAGAAGCTGTTCCTTGGCAACCGATGCAGACAACTGAGTTGCCACAGAAACAGGCAAGACTAATTTATGAAAACTCTGAAACAAAGCAACTATAAAGGCAACTAAATAGAGTGGGTATATTCTGTACTAATTGTATGGTATTCCCACCATTAAAAAAAAACCCAAAAAACAGAAAAAAAGCCTCAACAACAAAAAAATCCCTAAATTCCTAGTTGTAATTTTTATTATTTGTGTAAAATTGTTGACGTGTCATTGCGTCAGCAGTGAGCAGCACCCTTCTCCCTTTGGTTCAAGTTGGCAAGTATACCTGAAGATTTATACCGCAGTCAAAGAGGAACACTTCCCATTTCAGCCAGTCTTTTCTCCTTCAGGGAAGAGCGCTGAGGAAAAAAGGCACAAAACAACTGTTGAAGGGTGTGCCTGGAATGTCTGCAAGTGAGATAAAGCAAGCATTCTCGCAATGAAAAGGCAGAACAATTGCGTGTATCATAGCTCACTTGTGTTAAGGAATGTATATTCAAGATTCTTATTCATTTCTTATTCGTTAATAAATATTTATTAGTAGAAAGTATTTTATCTTCTTTAGTAATTAGAGAGATACCAGAAACAGCCATCTCCTGAATGCGTTTTAATGGTATTTATACTTTGTGTATGTGCAATTGTGGAGAGCACACTCAAGGCATACACTTCTGCCAGTGAACAAGGCAATGCTGCATTTCCCAGGAAAGGAAACCAATACAACAGGAAGTCCTCTCTTCAAAGAGAAAACCAGTACATTCAGCTGCCTTGCCAGGTAACTTAACTCCTCAGCATGACACACTCAAGAGAGTGACAAAGAGAATCTGAGTACATTTGCTCAGAGACACAGACTCATTGAGTCAAGTTCCCATTGACAAGCACAAGATGGATTCTCCCCCTGCCATATTAACCTCAGTGCTCTCCAACTCACCATGACACCTCCACAGAGGTACAGTTAGGCAGTAAACATTCATTTACTCATCAGCTGTTGACTGCCAAACATGGTATCAGCAACAAGAGTCCTGGCTGCCTCATATCCGCAAGGGACAAACTGCTTGCAGCACTAAGGGCATCAACCTGAGCCTATTTTACTCAGCCATAAAATCCCATAAAGCCATTAGAACTGCTTCAAAATTGCTATTGCTCTTTCAAGTTTGACTTAAGCAGACCCACAGATTCAAAATGTATTAGGTAAGAACTGAAATAAGTAGTCTATACACTTTCTTTCCATGGGAAACTAGACCAGAACTAAGGATATTAATAAGTTTAAAAGAAAATGCAACCTCTTGATGTTTTTTGCATATCAGAGAAATCAGCAATACAACTGTACTCAGACTCAGCTATTCAGTGAACTGTGAAAACCAGTATTTTCACTGGCAATTATCACCAAGACTGTCAGGTGTGTAAAACCAGTGACATTAAAGGAAAGCAGTCGCTCTGGAGAAATGCTGCACATGAGTTGGTTATTGTGAATTATAGGAGGGAAAAAAAATGCATCTCAACTGAACAGTTCCCTGATTTCCTTTAGTTTAATACCTTAATACTTTACCTGCTATGAAAACAAATAAATTCCACAGAGATTCCATTAGTTTTAATGCAATAGTGAAATAGTTTCTGAGCTACACAGTGCTTATAAGAAGTTTCTCCAGTGTATCACATTAGGCACCAACACTATTTTCCACCACAAACTCACTCACCCTGACAAATACTACTGCATATAGCTTCTCTGAAGAATTTAAAAAGTAAAAAAGCTCTATAGCTTGAAGGGTTAGTGTACCAAATATTGTCTGTAAAATTCTCTCTACTATGGTGCTCTAACATAGTTACAATAAATTTTAAGTCGACTATAGGGAAACCCAGGAATATAAAACAGGATATGAGGAATCTGAGTTCTCTTTAACAGACACTGAACAAGAAAGATCTGAATTCAGACCAAGTTCACTTCACAGAAGTGTAAGAAACTTACCCAGCTCTCTCAGAAGTGTTTTTATTACTTCAACTGTTGGGGTATTTAGATAGCTTGTAAGAGTTAGAGGCATTGTCACCTTAGCAAAGAGCCAAAAGATGCAAGTAGCATACATTCTTCTCACATTACAGACTGTGTCCCAAAGTGTAAGAAGATTTATTAGCATGTCAACTGTTAAATTACTTCAATGAAATACATTACTGCACATTCTCTAGTCTTCAAAGAGGCAGGTGAAGACACACTCTGGACTAGGCAGAAAGGATTGTCATACACTGCAATAGGTTTATTAAGGGAAGTGGCTGAGTCAACATCCCTGGAGGTATTTAAAAGACATGTAGTCACGGCACTTAGGGACATGGTTTAGTGCTTGTTTTCTTATAGTTTTTGGGACTGAAACATCTTTCATATGAGGAAAGGCTGCAGGAACTGGGGCTGTTTAACCTAGAGGAGATTGAGGGGGGAATCTTATTAACATTTACAAATATCTAAAGGGTGGGTGTCAGGAGTTTGGGACATCCCTTTTTTCTATTGTAGTTAGCAACAGGACAAGGGGTAATGGGATGAAGCTGGAACCCAAAAAGTTCCACTTAAACATGAGAAAAAACTATTTCACTGTTCAGGTGATGGAGCCCTGGCACAGGCTGCCCAGAGGGGTTGTGGAGTCTCCTTCCTTGGAGGTCTTCAAGACCCACCTGGACATGTTCCTATGTGACCTGATCTAGGTGAACCTGCTTGAGCAGGGGGATTGGACTAGATAATCTCTAAAGGTCCCTTCCAACCCTACCATTCTATGATGTTCCATTCTATGATGTTCCATTCTATGATGTTCCATTCTATGATGTTCCATTCTATGATTAGAGGTGGATTTGACAGTGTTAGGTTTATAGTTGGACTCTATGATCTTAAAGTTCTCTCAACCTAAATGATTTTATGATTTTATAAGCGATAGAAAACATTTGTCCTGTACCTCTGAAAGTAAGAACTTTCACATTTTCGTATGAAAGCAGCACACCTCAACAGATCTAAAGATCAGCAGCAGTCTTAAAATAATTACTCTGTTGGTGACATTTTTTTTTCCATAGAGAATTTTAATAAATATTTTGAAGCAAGTAGCACATTTTTTGCAATTACATGTGATGGAACAATATCAGGGAAGAGCCACACCAAACTGTCTAGTTACACTTTCCTCTCCAAAGTCAGATGTATATGCTATCCCTTTATGAAAACTATTTCCTTATGAAGTCAACTGCCATACTTAAGGACTAGTTTATATAGGTTTGCTCAGTACCAGTACCCAGCAGAACTGAACTTCACAAACTTGAGACAAATGTAAGCCATTCTGACAAGGGGCATAGAGAAGATGTAGGTTAAAAATCTAACTGAAAAAAATAACTTGGACAGCACATTTTTTGTTCACAGACAACATAAACTGGAAGAAATAAACAAACAAAAAAAACCAAGGAGAAAAATTATAACTCCATATTTGTTCTTGAGAGAAGTAATGTGTGTGCTGGATTGTGGATGTGTACGTACACAAACACACGAAACAGCTCCAACCTGCCCCTCCCTGAAGGGCAAATTATTGAGTAGCAGAGATTTATACAGGCATCCCTGAAGAAATTAAACTTGAATTAAGGAGGGTCATAAAAGAAAGAAAAACAACTCATCACTTTTCAATGTAGATTGATTGTATCCTTATTCAGGAAACGTTTTTACATTTACCAGTGGAAGGAAAAAAACACAAAACCAACTTCCCCTTTGCCACCCTGTCCCTTCCTATACACCATTTCATCTATAGGAAGGGAGAAAATCTGGAAGAGTACAGTTTGTTCATGTGTTTTGCAATGTTAAGGAGCTTCTCCTCCACACAACAGTTTAGAAGCAAGTGAATGAGGTAACGTGTCTCAAGAGAGTTTTGACAGGGTATGGAATTTTATGAATGAGAGTGGTACCAAGAAACACCAGTTAATTTAGTTTATTGTACTACTGCAGAATGTGTCACAATACTTGAAACTTGTCAGCATTAGCCAGTTGACTCAGATGGTATTATTCATGGCACTTAATCTCTTCTGACAAAGGAAGTTTGAGCACATGAAATCTATAGAAGATTTTAAAATTGTACAGAACAGAGCTGCCTAAAGGGAAGAAATACCCAAATTACGGTTTCAGTAATGAGACGGTAGCCTTTGCTCGACTTTAAGGTTTTTGGCTGCTAAAATTTTTATTTGAAAAGCCTTTACTTGGCTTCAGCTACAGCTTAACCAAACTACCTCTTGGGATATGTCTGCAATTATTTTTTTTTAGATTTGCTAAAGATCTAACATACACACCTGGATACATTACAGCTCATGAAGGTAGCAAAAGAATCTATAGCTTACTTGTTATGTTTTGGAAGTGGAGAAGCATCCACCCTTGTAGGGTCTAGAGTTCTCACTTCCTTCTTTGGGATGCATTGCTTGGAATCTGCCAGGAGACAGCTGTTTCTATAGCCTTCTGCAAACTCTTCTCTCCTTGCTGTTCCTACAGTGCTGTGTTTAGCCTCACCATTCCAGTCTACCGGCATCATCCATGACACTTATATTGCCCTCTCAACTTCTATCTGTATCTCTCCTCACAGAAGGCAGATTATATAGTCTCATGCTCATCTTCATGTCCACTGGTACATAATCAGCCTCTCCTTCTCTACATCTCTCTCTGTAAGTGACTCAGATTCAGTACCAATTTAAAAAGGAATTCTGTATACCTTACTGAAGGCAAAATCCATGGTGAGTTGACCTTGGCTAGACGTCAGGTGCCCACAAAGCTGCTCTATCACTCCCTTCCTCAGTAGGTCAGGGGATAGAAAATGAGACAGGCAAAAAAAAATTCTTATGGGTCAAGATGAAGGCAGTTTAACAAAGCAAAAGCAAAGGTCATGCATAGAAGCAAAGGAAAACAAGAGATGCAACTTCACCACAACTACAACAGATCATTCTCCTTAACATTGTTCAGTCCATGTTTTGCTCATTACCCCTGATCAACTACCATCCTGATCTGAAATTCCTCATGCCCCACTGTGGTGCGTTGACCCTGGCTGGACACTCTAACACTCCCTTCCTCAACTAGGCAAAGGAGAGAAAATATCATGAAAGGCTCTTGGGTCAAGACAAGGACAGGGAGAGATCACTCACCTATTACTGTTACAGGCAAAACAGACTTCACTTGGGAAAACTAGTTTAATTTTTTCTAAATGTAATCAAAGTAAAATAAATGAGAAATAAAGCAAAATCTTAAAATACTTTCCTACCATCACTCCCTTCTTTATGGGCTTAACCACTAAATTTTCTCTACTCCTCCCCCACAAAGGGATGAGGAATGGGGGTTGTGGTCAGTTCATTATACATTGTTTCTGCCGCTCCTTCCTCCTCAGAGGTAGGACTCCTCACACTCTGAGGTCTCTCTCCCACAGGAGACAGTTCTTCACAAATTTTTCCAGTGTGAGTCCTTCCCATAGGCTGCAGTTCTTCATAAACTGCTTCTGCCTGGGTCCCTTCCAGTCTGCCTCAGGTATCCACCCACTCCAGCATGGGGTCCTCCCCAGGTTGCTGGTGGGTCTCTACTCCCCCATGGCCTCCATGGCTGCAGAGACAGGGCCTCACTACAGGCTGCAGGGGAAACTCTGCTCCAGGCTTGGAGTACTTCCCCCCACCTCCTTCCTTGCTGACCACAGAGTTGTTGCTCCCACATATTCCTACTCCTCTCTCCAAATGCAAAACACACTTCCCCCCTCCCCCCACACCTTCTTAAGTCATCCCAGAGATGTTACCACTGTCACTGATGGGCTTGGCCTTGGCCAGAGGTGGGCCTGTGTTGGACTTGTCTGGTATTGGCTTCATCAGACATAATGGATATTTCTAGTAGCTTCTCACATGCATGCTCCTTACTACCAAAACCTTGCCATGCAAACCCAATACAAAGTCTTATTTTGTATAAGCCCCTTATTTAACTGTTAACCAGCATTTTCTACGTATCCTTAACTAGGACTGCAGGTAGAAGCAGTGTCTTCTTTCTTTCTAATGCAGCACGCACCCACTGCACCTCAGAAAACTGTTCCAGCTCCACTTGACAAGCTGAAAATGACTTGTCACCTTTTCTAATCTGCTTAGAATGTCTTGTACCAAGTTTAAAGACTTCTTTCCAGAGAGAAATCTAAATTCATGCAGAATAAAAGCTAAGAAAAGTTGGTACATGTTTTTAGTGAGACTTTGTTCCCAAAGAATGGAAACACTTGCTATACAGACAGACTGCCATTGATTTGGGATACAAAAACTTCCCACACACCCTACCTAGGTTCCTCTGCAGGAGAAAATTTGGAGCTGTAAAGCTGCCAGTCCTTTCAGGATTTCAGAATTCTGTTAAATTGTGATGGATTGCTTCCAAAAAAAAAAAAAAGGGCGAGCTTGATGACTGCATAACATCTTCCAATGCTGCAGCAAGACAAGACGCCACAGTTTGAAACTAAAGGCAAAGGAGAGCAGAGGGGAGGAACTGGAAGACAATGGCAAAGAGCTTCAATCAGTATAGTCACAATATAGGTCCGTTCTCAGAGCGTCCACCTTCCACCCCTTAAGATTCTTTGACTATTTGCCTATAAGAGAAGCAGCACTGTTAAAGCTTCCTACAGAGGTACAATACAACATTCAGCTGTTCCTCTCCCCCTCTTCCTGTAACATTTAAGAGAGAAGTTCCTACTGTATGCTGAGAAAGATGACTGGCATTCATTTGGACTCAGCACAAGAGAAACCAGACCTTAATTTTCTTTTCTAGGACAGCCTTCCTCCATCTGTAAACTGAAGGGTTTGGTTTTTTACAGGGATGCCACATTTAAAAGCTACTCCTCCTACAATGTCACTGAAGACTTGCCAGAGAAAGGAAAGTCTCATCCTTTCATTCTCATCACCTCCCTCCCCCTACAAACAACTAAAGTATAACACACAGCAGGCTATATACCAGGGCCCCACATTTAAATACTGCTGCTTACATGAGATTTCAATAAAGCTGCAAAATAATCTTTTCTGTGAGCACTTTTCAGGAAGGTATTATTCCCACAAACACTATTCATCTATAATGATTCCTGTCACTCTTTACCCATTTGCTCCTTTAGCCCCACATTTTCAAATTAGTAAATGTTTTTAAATTAATTTTAGCTACATGGCATTATTTCTTGCTCATGTCTTCATGAACTTTTCTGATTAACAGTCAGCTGAATAGCTTTTTGTCAAAAGTAGAAGTTACTGTGTAAAAGTACTGGTCAAAATTAATGCATTAACTGAAAGTGTCAGCCATCTTATTAACTACTTGAACACTGATGCATGACTATAAAAGGTTTTATTTCCTTCGCATTTCATCCTATAGAGTTGGAACTCTAGAAAGAGTTTATCCAGTGGCTCAGCATGTGCATTATACAGATACTGAATATTCACCTCAAGTTTATTTATTGTCAAATTTAACCATAAAACTGAAGGGTTCAAGTAGCAAAGTCCCTGGTTCTCAGTTAGTTAGAATAGCCCCGCTCTTCCTATTTCATCTCTTCAGGTACTACATCTCTCAATGGTTGCTCAATTTACTGAAGGCAACCAATGTTAGTATTAATCAAATTCTCTTTACATAAGGTATAGAAATTTTAGTTTGCATATCCCTGATAAAAAAAAGCAGATGTGAACAACTGCTTTCACAAAAGATCCTAATCGAATGCATAACCACTTAACACTTCTTATCCTACGTATACATGTTTTTCTACCATCTCATAGCAATGAAGTGTTCAACACTTTTTTCACTAAAAACCTTTTTATGTCATGCTTATTGCACTCTCATCTGGTTTCTATTTCTCTAGTTATGATAGACCATTTCATTATTCTTTCCTGCATTAACTGCTTCAGATTTGCCTTATTAAATTTTACACTGATTACAGCCTGTGTTCCCAATCCATCAAGATCACACTCTATTTAAACAGATTCCTCCAGAGTATTTGCAATGCTCCTCAATCTGCCCCAGAACAGATGTGTTCTGGTTTAGAAACTGAAAGGTCCAAATATCATTTTTTTTCTTTTAAGGTCTATCAGCCTTCTTTTTTTCACAAATGTTTGTGAAAGTGTGGCCAGGTTTTGGTAGTGGAAGGGCTACAGGGATGGCTTCATTGAAAAAAAAAATAAAAACAAAAGAGCTGAAGCTTCCCCTGTATCTGACAGGACCAGTACTAGTCAGCTCTGAGATGCACTGACCAAGGCCAAGCCAATTAGCAATGAAACTAATGCCTCCGTGATAAATGTACTGGAGAAGGGGAAGAAGTTGCTGCACAGATTCTAAATCACAGCAGAAGAAGAGAGTGAGAATGTGAGAAAAACACCTCCAAAGGCACCAAGGTCAGTGGAGAAGAAGGAGATGGGAGGTGTCCAGACACCTCAGGAGAGATTCCCCTGTGATCTCTGATGAAGACCACAGTAAGGCAGGCTGTGCCCTTGAAGCCCACAGAGATCCACCTGCAGCCTGGGAAGAACCAAAGCAGGTAGATGCCCAAAGCAGACTGTGACATTGTGGGAAGCCTGTGCTGGAGCAAGCAAGTTCCTGGTAGGACCTGGGAACCATGGAGAAAGAGGACCCACACCAGACCAGGTTTGCTGGCAGGACTTGTGACTCCACTGCGACCCACGCTGGAGCAGTCTGTTCCTGAAGGACATTTTCCCCTGTGGACAAGACCCACACTGAGGCAGTTTGTGAAGAGCTGTAGCCCATGGGAAGGACCCACCTTGGAGAACGTTGTGGTTTAGGTCCATGTAGGAACAAAGGACCATGATCAGCCATTAAGTACCAAGGGTCTTTGAAATGCACTAAGGACAGGGAGGGCTCAGTTGCCACTTATGGTCCCAGGCAAAACAGACAAGACTACTCAACTCAACAAAGAAAACAAAAAATTAATTTAATCCACCACCAACCAAAAACATAACAAACAGAAAACAACACAGATAGAATGATGAAGAGCACAACCAGCCCTTTAAGACCACCTTCTCCTCACCCCTCCCCTCTCCCGAGGCTCAGAGTCCCAATCCCAGTGTCTTTACCTCCTCTCCTACCTGGATGGCTCAGGGGGCAAGGAATGGGGGTTTCAGTTAGTCCTTTCCCAATGGCTCTGGCTGCTTCTCTCTCCTCAAGGCAGATAGACTCCTTGCTGGCCCTCTCTGCTTCAGCACAGGGTCCCTCACACACAGGAGGGTCCCTCTGCAGGGGCCACTCCAGTGCACTCATCCCAAGGTCTGCAGCTCCTCTCTGCCTCTCTTGTGGGTCTGCTCTGCAGCCTGCAGGCTCTCCAGCATGGCCTGCACCATGGCCGCCTCCTCATACAGTCTCCTGCCCATCCAGGCACATTCACCCAGAGCTGCTGCTGGCTCTCAGTCCTGTCATTGCCATCCATGGGTTGCAAGGTCTGTGTTCTTGCCATAGGCTGCTGAGGGGTCTCCTGTCCAGAATTCCTTCTTCCTTCCTCCTTCTCTGACTGTGGGGTCCACATTGTCACCTCCATCTTGTACTACCCCCACCACCTCCTCTTCCAATGTAGATTTCCTTCCTTATACAATGATCACAGAGGCACCAGATAGGGTCAGCCAGGCCGGAGGTGCCTCCACCTCAGAGCCAGGGAATGTTTCAAGAACTACTTACTGAGGCCACTCCCCGTTACCAAGCAAAAAGCAGCTCCACACAAACTCACGACAGAGAAGTTCATGGAGCACTATTTCCCAGAGGAGGGACCTCACAGTGTACCAGGGGAAGTATGAGGAGTCCTCCCCCTCAGAGGAAGCACTGGCAAAGTCCATCAGTAATGAACTGACCATAACTCCCATTCCCCGTCCCATTGCACCGCTGGTAGAGGAGGAGGTAGAAACCTGGAAAGAAGGAAGGTGTGGGGAGAGATGCTTTAAGATTTCGTTTTTATTTTTCATTTCCCTATTTGGTTTTGATTGTTTGTTAATAAATCAAACCAATTCCCCCAAGCTGAGTCTGTTTTGCCCATGACAGTAATTGCTGAGTTGTCCTTATCTCAGCTCACGAGCCCCTTTGTTGTACTTCTGTATCCAGTTTAGGAAGGGGAGAGATAGAACAACTTGGCAGGCATCTGGCACTCGGACAGGGTTCACAAAAATTGAATGTGATGGAATTTTTAAGAATAAGTAAATCCAACTGCTTATGTGTAAACACTGCTACCACCATCATATCCAGAGGGGCACTGACCCTATTCATACCCACGTAACTATAGTAAGAAGCAGACAGAAAATAAACTACTTCATATCAGAATCAATGTATATGGACTTTTCATGATTGTGAGCTTACATATATTTAACCTTTTGCTTCAGAAGACCAAAGACAGAATTATAGCACACATGAGCTTATTCTCACATGAACACAGGGTTTCTCGTTAACAGTGTCTAGTGTGCCAGGACCATTTCCCACAACACATGTGTGTTATACTCACCTCCTTCTCAAAGTTATTTCCTCTCCAAGCAGCATAAAAGTATACCGCTTAAACACTCCATATACTGCATTAGCTTTAGCTCAGATTTTTTGTGGGCAGAAGATGCAAACACAGATTTCATACATTAAGAAACTGCAGAAGGTTAAAAAAAGTCTTGATTATTAGATACATAAACAGAATAAAAGAGCCAGCCCATAGAATCTAGATAATCAGGAGACCATTTCACGCACAACACAAACTCCACAGAAAGCGTCATTTGTCAGAATTTGCTAGATTTTAAATGAAAAGGAATTGTGACTAAAAATCAAAAAATGAGATAATACTGAAATACACAAGAAGAGCAGTTAAAAACGCAACAAAAATTCACATTCAGAAATAGACATATGATTTAGAGGCATATAAGAAATAAAGAAAGCGAACATAAGACAGAGGCATATTTTAGGGACAAGTGGAATAAAGAAAGAGCCAAAGGTTTAGCTTTCGGATGCATGCTATATAGCAGCAGTTGCAGTTTGCAATTCAAATTAATGCAAAAACAGACACATAACCTGGATGAAAGGGATGACAGGTAAAGGTATTTTAATCAGGAAACATTATTCTACTTGAAAAGTGAGGGAAGTCAGATGTTGCCTGAAATGCACATGTTGATTTCTTATTAAAGGCACTCTATCCTGCCTATTCCACAAGGTGTCCCCAACCTTCCTCTACTGCCTGGCAGTTTAGAGAAAAACATTGCTTAAATCAAGACAAAAAGATAACTAAAAGAATTTCAAACTGACATTTCACTCTCCATTCACTCAATGAGTTAGTATCTCTTAAGTTTTAAGCTATAAAAGTTCATAGGAGTTTTACTTAAAGGACGTTTCTAAGACTTAACATTTAATGGAAAACCAAATTCACCGTAACAGCAGATTTGGGAGAGCTAATCAGCCTTAATCACTTAATGTCTTTTATTTTCAGTAACATTCAACTCCAAATTCAAAACCCTATATCACCTTGCTGGTTCCAGTGGGAGCATACTATAGTCTTCTATACTGCCTTCTTTGATTGTTTCATACCCACTTACGCTCACTTTTATCTATGTGTAAAGTACTATAACCTGTTCTACATATCTCATGTCCCTGAAGACTTCTTTGCTCTTCTGTCTATGACTTCCAGAACTCAGTCCTACAGAACAAGATTGATTCCCTCCTTAAGCAAAATCATCTCCTTGTAGCAGGTCATCTGACCTACTTCAAAATGGTTGTTTTGTTTGTTTGTTTACAGGAAGTACTTAATAAAATTTAAAAACATGTTATATGTGATAGGCACCTTGTCATGTATCATGAACCAGTGAAATAAGGGAAAGAGTCTCAAGAGAGTTTGACTTCTTTATAAAAACCTAAGCTGTTTTCAGAGCACTGCTGTCTTCATTCAGTACAATGGAAATATTTTAACCTACTGGTAATTGTATTAGTTCCTAAATCTGATTGCGTCTGGACATTCTGTCCCCTTAGCTGGCACAGAGTAGTGGGGGGCATAGATTCAGAAGAGATTAAGTCAATACTTCCTACAGGATTGAACAAATTAGTTTCAAGCTTAAAAGAAGAATGAAGGAGGAATGAGGCAGAATACATTGTACATCACCGATTTAATAGGACCTAATATTGTTGGTCCAGAACATACTCTAAGTCTCAATCCCTCTTCTGCTGAAACTCACAGCAGAAATCCTCAAAGAGTAAGGGAAAATGTAAATACACCTCCAACTTCTACACACAGCAAGGTTTATTAAAAAAAGAATCCTGGATTCACCTTGGTTAACTTTATGAGTACCTGAGAAGTATGTCAGTGCCCTAGACTCACTTGCTACAGAAAAAAAAGTCATGAGAGGTAGTTGCAGATCAAAAAAAATCCAAAGACATTTGCATTTCTTGCCTTTATAAAACACAGCAAAGCGCATGGCTTAAGAAGCTGGGAAGTACTGAAAATAAGTTAAGGTGTTTCACAGTTAACTGCACTTTCAGGAAATAAACTGAGTTCATAAAAGCTTACTTACTAAAACACAGCAGGCTGTCATTACCATTTCCTCCACTACTAGTAATTTTAGGACTATTTTGCCAGTATCAATTACTTTTTGCGGTGTTTTAAAGATCTCGGTTCCTATGAATAGAGAAAAATTAAAGGACTAGGTTTCACAGAAATATTTATGTAGCTTGCCATCTCAATATTCATCATTCGCAGAAGAATTTTCTTCCACACAACAGCTCAGCAAAAAGGTGCTCAAGAGAATCATGGAAAGAAATATGCAATCAAGGACACAGTTACACTAAGTCTCTGGTAGCTGTTCAAATTTGAGTCTGATTAAAAAGTTATCAGCCTTTAGTTCAACAACTCAACTTTTTCAAACAAAAGACTGACAGTATTTCCCCAGTACTTGGGCACAGAAAGTCAGGGCCCAACAATCCCAGGACACAGTTACACTAAAATTCACACACTAAAAGGCAAATACTTATAAATTCTAATAAGATGCAAGCAGCATCAAGAATTTTTTCTATAAATAGTAGTATTTAATTTCTTAGAAAAGAAACACACGTGCTACAGTTTTTTCCTTCCAACGATGATTAGAATTCTGCTAAATGACTAGAAATTTTTCATTCTCTTGTAACTACTAGTTTTAGAAGGAATAGAAGCAACCCAGCAAACCCAAGATTCACTATGCTTTTTTACAGTCTTATTACATCATATCACTTCAGGGAAAGGAAATACATACCCCGCATTTACATAAGCCAATGACAAAACAACTGCTAATGATAACAACTTTACAAAGAAAAAAATAAAACGGTCCCAGCAAACACAACAGTTCAATGCACAGTGCACACTACAGTCTTGATATTATTGAGCTTGGCTTCTTCAGTGAAAGCCATGAAATACAATTTTTTTTAACAGGATGCGGGAGCAGAACAGAGAAAGTTTGAGATGACTACTACTTGAAAGCATTACAAAAAGATTTCAGCTATTGACAAAAAAAATACCTATCTGGTTCCAAGGACTTGACTTTACTGAGCAGTGAAAACTCTTTTCAACCACCAGTTATTTCATGCCTGTCTCCACAAAAGAGTTGTACAGCATGATCAGAGAAACCTGCAAGTACTTCTTCAAGTCCACCTTCACCAAACAAGTGAGCAAAACGGCCACACACAAAACTACCCCCAACAAGACCATACAGTGGGAAATGTTTCTATTTGTTTTTTGTCTCCCCATGACTGACTAGTCAGCAATACACAATGAAATCTTAACTGGACAAGAAGCTTTTCCATACATTTAAGCAATTAAGCGAAGTCCAGCTGTAGAGGACAGTTATTCTAGTAACTGATAGTGTGGTCATTCAGAGGTATCTCCTTTCCACGGAGACACTCTCTCACACAAATACAATACTCCACCTTCCTTAGAAAAAGCTTCCAATTGTATATAAACTCTCTAATGAGTAGCTGGACATCCTTGTGAGACAGTACGATCAACTCGTGATATTTAAAGTATGCCAAAGCAGATTTGCAAGATTTTGGTCTCATTCAATTAATAACAGCTTTTGTTTTGCACAGCATGAAAGCCAAATCTAAAGGTCACAGAAGATGGCATTCCTCTCTTCTTAATTTTCCAAGTCAGCCTACAGTTCCTGAGGGACGCCAGTTAGCAACCTTGGAAACTCCCATTGTGAGAAAGCTTTTAGAGACAGAGAGACACAGTTGTCAGTCCCAGCTTAACAGGAACCAACTTTAGACAAATAAATGAACATGCTGCATTCAGTTAGGAATGGGCTTCTGTTCACTCCTTTACAGACGACTATTTTAGTAACAATGAAAATTGTTAGTCAATGTCATAACACGACATCCAAACAGCCTACTCAGTCACAAGGGTTCAAAGACCTATCACGACTCTAACAGCAGGATAATGCCATTTGACAGCAAATTTGCCTACTTTAGCATTTTTTGAATGATATTTTGTCCAACTCTGGGCTCCTCAGCTCAAGAGGGACAGGGATGTGCTGGAGAGAGGCCAGCACAGGGCCACCAAGATGATCAGGGGACTTGAACATCATTCATATGAGGAACAGCTGTGGGAACTGGGGCTGTTTAATCTAGAGAAGATGAGATTGAGGGGAGATCTTATTAACATTTATAAATATCTAAAGGGTGAATGTCTATAGTAGCTAGCAACAGGACAAGGGGTAATGGGATGAAGCTGAAACACAAAAAGTTCCATTTAAATATAAAAAAAAACTATTTCACTGTTCAGGTGAGGAAGCCCTGGCACAGGCTGCCCAGAGGGGTTGTGGAGTCTCCTTCCTTGGAGGTCTTCAAGACCCGCCTGGACACGTTCCTATGCGACCTGATCTAGGTAAACCTGTTTCTGCAGGGGGGGAAGGACTAGATGATCTCTAAAGGTCCCTTCCAACCCCTACCATTCTATGATTCTATTATATTTTAATGCTTTTCTTATTTAAGTATAGTCTACTTTCCAATGAAAGTCCACTTCTCTCAACAGGAATCTTAAGAATGCTCCACATCCCCTACAGCCAATTATCACCTGCTGAGATAAGCAATTTTATGTAATTTTTTTTGTTTGTTTTTGTCTATAACATCTTCAAGGGGCCTTTCTCCCATTATTGAGAAAAAATCCTTCTAAGTCCTTCCCCAAAATCAGTTTCAAAACACCAAAGCCAGAAATTATACACCTTCCAGAGAAAGACAAAAGTTTTTCATTAAATGTATTGAAGGAAGGAAGGAGGGAAAGTGCATTAAAAGCTATAGAGAAGCCATTTGTTCTTTCTCATCTACATAACATGGTGGTCTGTAGCCATCTCCCAGATAAAGCCCTAAATTTCATGTCTAAAATTAAACAGCATGGCTATTTTCTGAGGAGAATGGCTGTCCAGCATCCATGTGAGAAGCTCTTTAGGAAGGAACAGTTTGTATAACATAAGCACAATAGGTTTCAAGTCCCCAGTTGGTAGTGCAATATTAAAGTATCACCTCAAAAACATAAGCATAAGTTCCCCTAGATGTTGCTTTCCTATTAAAATGCATGAGCTGCAGAAGCCATTTTACTTAATCTTTGCTCCCAGTTAGTCAGTATCTGGACAGCTACATCTCAGAGAATTGACAGCAGTCCTCTGGTCAATCAACACCGGTTCTGTGTGCCTGTGGCTGGCAGGGAGCTCCAAAGACTTCAACAAAAGAGAGAAATTAAAGTTCTACACTTGAAAGAGGTCATACAGAAGGTAGAATAGCACTTATTTTCCACATTTCTTGAACTAGGAATAATTTTAAGTTGCGTGCATCTCAAGTGGATTGTAACTACAACTGAAGAACAAATAAAAAGAACACACACACAACCAGTCACCCTTAAAATGAAGTGTGCCTTGTGTATTAAGAACAGAATCCATTTTAACACAGATGTGAATCAAAATTACAGAGCACGTACAAAATGAGTCACTTGCTGCACACAAATTTTATTTTGTTTAGTATTCATTTTGTCTAGATTGCTGTATAAGCATACACTACACAAATAAGTAGAGATTTTTTGTGTGTGTGAAAGATACCTACCTCTTATGCAGGCTTTTCAGTACCAAGGACAACCCAGGTCTAGAGAAATACATTAGAGATCTTTAATACATCCTACAAAAGCACAGATTTGGCCAAGAATTTACTGCAGAACATAGACATCATTTTCAATAATAAAACAAATTAAAAGCACATGCTCAGTTTAGGTGTTGGTGCAAACACTGAGAGCATGCTTTCTTAAAACAGTAGTATTAATTCTATATTCAAAACTACTAGGTGCCTACACAGAAAGTAGTCCATAGGAAAAGTAGCTTGTTTGTATCATAAGATATGCCCTTCAGCGCAGAGCTCTAATAAAAACAAAAAAAGATATTACACTGAATGAAGTTGCTTCAAGCTTTCCAGTAATGTGATGTTCCCTTTCCTTGCAGCCACAGTTTTTTTAAATAGCTATTTTAATTGCTTAAAGCAAGGTCATTGAGGGGCATCCTACATCTCTCACATATACTTCTGTAAGGTACATCTTTAAGTAACAACAGCTATATTTCATATTTGTAAAGGTAATTTGATTTATAATAATGTATTTATCAACAAAAGTCATAGTGACATTTGATCTGGTATCTCTGCCACTGAGCAGTTATCTATTTGGAGTCAAATCCACAGACCAATGCATAAACTGCAAAATAATTTGCACAATTGTACCTTGTTAAACTAAACAAACTGCCTGTTCAAAGTAGGTCCCATTATAAACCAGGCATTTGTTTTGCCAAAAGTAAATAGAGGACTTAAACAATAATAAAGTGCTTTCCTTCAAACTTTAGTCTTTGTCTAAATATGCAAATTGTAAATATTCTGTAAATACTTTTTTTCCATTTTAGTCATTGGTGGTGTTCTAGAAGTGCACCAAGTACACAAAAACCAAAGAACAGAGCTTGCAGCATAGCAATCAGGCTGTATCTTCACAGGCAGCTTGTATCCTTGATGTTTGCATTGTGTGTCCACACACTGCCTGTTACAAAACTGTATTTTAATGCATACGAAACTAGAAGTGACATCATCTGTTCAAGGAAGGTTAAAAAACAAACTGCAGTTGTGAAGCTACAGTAAAGCAAGATATCTATATTTTACCTGTGAGAAAGTGTTCCTTCTCAATACAAGTACGAGAAAATATAATGGTCAACACTATCTTTTCACACACCAGAACAAACTTTTCATCTTAAAAAATGAGTAATACTCCCAGTAAGAGCATGCCCTCAAGCTCTGTATTCCTATGGGCAGCCATTAAAGCTACTCATTGTATTTTTATTTTCTTTACACAGTAAAGATGTCAAGGAAAACACTTCAAGGCTTCCCCCTGGGAAGGTTTTAATTTTGGCCTGAATTCACATGACTCTTAAATATCTCTGAAAGTTCCACCATCATCTTCAAATCCATCAGTATCTCACATGAAAGAGATCCTACCTCTTCCTCTAGACTACCAACAGTATCAGTAGAAAAAGTTACACATACTATTCTAGACACTTTATGAAACCTATCCAGTTTTAAATAATTTAATCATTAATAATTGAACTGCAGGAGTATACTAAATGTAGGCCGAAGTGCTATATGATCAGATTGCACTTCTGTATTGTGCTCCTAGCATAAATCAAATTCTGTTCCAAATTTTTCAGAAACTTTGAAGTTAAAGTACAGATTCTGACAAGCTATAAGGAAGTGAAAATAAACCACAAGCCATTCTCTGTTTGTAATATAGAGAAATACATTTTAACAAAAACTAAATTAAATGCATAAATCTGAAGTAAATACCTACCCAATACCAAAAAAAAGAAAAAAACAGGTTTCTCTGAACTGTCACTGACCCAATAAGACACAACTGGTTAATTTTGTTGGGGTTCATTTTCTTGGAAGTTTTTCTAAGTTTAGTTTGTTGGGGAGCTGTCATTTGGTTTTGTTTTGCCTTTCATCTGTTACTGCAGCATTAAAAAAATGGAAATATCTACTATGGCACACCTATTCAATCAAGCTCCCTGCAGTTCTGAGGAACACCCACAAAGCATCACATGCACCAAAAATTACTGAAACTTCCAAAATCATGAAGGAATTTTTCAGTTGGGGAAAGCAACTGGATGTCATCACAGAATCTTAAGGGTTGGAAGGGACCTCAAAAGATCATCTAGTCCAATCCTCCTGCCAGAGCAGGACCACCTAGAGTAGGTCACACAGGAACTCATCCAGGTGGGTATTAAATGTCTACAGAGAAGGAGACTCCACAACCCATCTGGGCAACCTGTTCCAGTGCTCTCTCACCCTCACAGTGAAGAAATTCTTTGGAACCTCTTGTGTTTCAGTTTATACCCATTACCCCTTGTCCTATCATTCAGAAGAGCCTGGTTCCATCCTCCATGGAAGAGCTCTATTCCTGGCAATCATAGCCTTACTCGGGTACTGATTGTTCAAGCACTACCTCTCTCATCAAGACAATCTCTACGTTGTCATCACATTTCATAGGCCAACACTTAAATTCCTTTTAACTGAACATGTTAACGTCTTTTAGAGCTACAAATCAAAACATCACAACTAATCAGACTGCTGGAGGGAAGGCATTTAAGCTCAATTCCTCAACGTGTAGGGTAGGTATGGGACAACCACCTAACTTAGATGTTTAGTTAAGACTCTGACTCCTACAGCTTTCATTAGCCATAGTCATTAATGATTGTTTCCATCAACAGCATACATCCATTGACACCTGCACTAACAATACATTGCATCATGTCAATTGCTGCTGTGAATGGGCAATTCCAGTGTTTGTCTCAGAAAAGAACTCACACGAGATAACTATACAGAATAGCCTTTCTCCAAGATTCACTCCCAAAGAATAATCCCAGGAGAGTTATATTCTTTTATCTTCAGAGTAAATTACTTTTCTTGGCTCAGAGCTTTAAGACTTTATTGCTTTTTAAGTTGGCAATGAGAGATTTAATCACAGATTTGTTAGATTTAGCCACTGAACACACAGGCTTTTCCAGAAACTTTGAAGCTCCAGCAGGAATCACAGTAGAAGTTCCCAAGTATAAACACTACTAGAAGAAATTTGGATTTACCATGGATTTCCTCCCAAGTAATCATTCACAGCTTGAGTTCAGCAATAAAGAAACCCATCATCATGCCCCCAACACCATCTGGGAGATCAGGCTTTTGGCAGAGAAAAAGGGAGCAGCAATTGCCTAGCAGCACAGGAAATCAATGACTTCCCTGCACAGTGGTGAGCAACAGGCTGCTCCTGCTGAGCACCAGACCATTCCTTTCCCTTTCTGCCATTAAAGTTATTTTGTATGTGCAGAGAGCAAAGTATCCATTACACTGGCAGGACATACACACCTTCCCCTAAACTCTTTTCTTACTAACAGGGTTAGGTGATGAGCTACATAACTTCAACTGCATGGCCAAAAAGGGAGGGAGCATAGAGATACCAGTCTCCTGGGAGAGCCTTTAGACACAAGGGCTTCAGGCTTCAAATAGGTAACAAATGTCCCAATGCACTACTGATTTCAGCTCATCTCAAATACCATGACTTGACGAAGGATTCAGTTGAACTTTGACAAGTTTCAGGGCCAAGAAAACACTTTCCACCAAGTAGTAGGATAGTACTATTTACTTCCAGCAATTAGAGCTCTAAAACAGGTGTAAAGGGGTTTTTTGTTTGTTTTATACATGACTAATAAAGGGAGCTTGGAATATAAAAAACACAAAAGTGAGCATGTTATCCAGGAGACAATAGGTCATACTGACATCTTTTCAGGCTGCACCTCTTCATAGGTAAATCACAAATTTATTTACATATACAATACAAAACAGATATGCATCCTTTTTTATTGACAGAGTCTGCAGGAACAAGAATAGTCACTGAAGGTCTTCTGTCAAGGTCATCAGAGAGATCACCACTGACATCTGCAGCTTTAAAATCCCAACTCCTTCCTCAAATTTACTAGCCTTAGTGCTCCCTGGAAGCTGAGGTAAGGCAAGATGGACAGGAGTTAAGCGTTTCCCCAGATACACTTTACCTTTGCTGCAGGCAAAAAGAACTTCTCATCAACATTTTTCCTCCAGGTCAAAGTTCCCAATGAAGTCACAGTAATCGGATCATTACAGGGATGTATGCAGTCATCAAGAACTGAACTATTATCTGGAACTAATGTCAGAGGTTACTGATATAAAACAGCAGATGGACGGGACTTCTGGTCAAGCCAGACTTGGCCTTGATTTGAACCAGTGCTCTGAATAAGCAGCTTGTCCATTAATCAGCCCTCTCTGAGATCAGAAGGTATTGCTGATAGCCATTTCCAGAGCTATACCTTCATATTAACCCCAATAATTGTAGACATGTTACAATTACCACTTGATCTAGCCAATTATTTACTTGCATCAAGTACATTTTTCAGCATTTCCTGAAAGCTACACTGTTAGCTATGCATCTGTGAATTACTGTGCCTAACATCTGTAAAACACAACTATATTATAGCAGAAATATTTTGGTCTCTAGCAGCTTCTACCTCCTCAGGGAGACTACTTGCTCATCTTTCTATCCACATTTTATACCTCTATCACTTCTTCAGTTTAATAAAGTTACATCTGTAAATGCAAGCATTTGACCTAATTCTCTAGAGTCACCATTGCTCTAAATCAATTCAGGTCATGCTGAAATTAGTCTTGCCCTTCACTAGGTTAACAGCTTCTCCAGATTGGCTATAATTAACACATGTCCGTAGATAAATTACAAATGAAATGAAAGACAAAAAAGAAGTAGGATTACTCTGCAATCTTTTCTTTTGTCCCTCCATTCCCAAGTTCAGTAAGAACCCTCTCAAAGGTCTCATCCTACTGCAATTTAACAAGTCAGCAAAGAGAGACACTGAAGGTATTTCATAGAAGAAATAACACAGAACCTACAAGAGACTACTCAATAAGCGTGGGTACCACACATAACTCTGTTTCCCTGCAAAAGGGAAAAAGGCTCACTCATTTTCTAAGCTTGCGCTTTCTTCATAGTCCCTTCTAGCTGCAGTGAGATTCATCATTTGGTCTCTCTAGACAGCAGCAGACCTACATTTATCATGGTGGAACATGTCCTCACTGTTCTTATAGTTTATGGAAAGGCAAGTACAATGACTCATAAAACTCCTGCAAGAAAAAGCTGAAACAAGTTAACAGAATGCATTTCTTTACAATGACATCCTTCAACCTACATTTCCTGCATGCAGAGCCAAAAACCACGTCACACTTCCAACTGACAGATTTAAAGATATTTATCATAAATGGCAAGACCATCACTGAGGCCAAGTAATGTTTCACCACACATTCCTTAACTGCTCACAGATCTTCAGTACAAGCAGTGGAAGGGCCAGTTTTCTGTTCTAAAGAAAGTAATTTTTTACGATATACTATTCATTTTGGAAAACTACATTTTCTTCATGCTGAGAACGATCATCGTGAAAATCCTTACCTGTTTTCCATCTAGTGTGTATAAGCGTTTAACCACTCCTGAATCCAGCTTGATGGCATCAGTTATGTCAGTAAGAACTTGTTCAAACGAATGGGCTGTCTTCTTGTTAAGCAGAATGCGGACAGCTTTCCGTGGTTTCACTCCACTCCTGATGATAGTGACTAGTTTAGGCCTAATGAAATCCTTATTCTCTTTTGCATCTGGAGTACCTCCTTTAGCAGTGGCAAGAGATGGCACTGAACGAGAAGCAGAAGTTGTCTTAACATTCACTGACCAGTTTGGGTTTACATTCTTCGTGTACTCCAGTTTCTTGAATGGTTCTATGGAACCACATACGTAGCTTTCCCCTGCAGAAACAGAAGGGCCAGAGCAGCAAGTCAGATTGGAAGGCAGGGAAAAAACAACAGAAAAAATGTCAAATCAAAGTCTTCTGAAATTATTAAACATTATTCTTATTCTTGATCTACAGTGCATAAAGTATTGATCTCAGATGCTACAGACTACAAAACATCTTTTAAAGGTCACTCATCAGCTAACCATTCAGCAAATGCTGTTACAAAATCCTTGAAAGTAGTGGTCTTCTTTTGAGAAAACATCATCTGCAATGTGGATCATGGCTGTCTGTTCACATCTAGACAGCTGCCTAGCCCCAGCACATTATCACAGTAGTCCCCCAGCCTTCATGCTTAAATGTTCTGCTCCTAACAAAACAGCAGGCCCCCAACACTTCAGAGGAAATAACATGAAACATTATCATGAACTACAGGTTACAAGTAACTTTATAGAAAGTGTTGATGCAAGTGTCATAGGAAATTTGTTAACATTTGATTATTTAAAAGATTTAAGTGGCACAAACCCAGGACACATCCCTGGCAAGAAATCTCACTATAATATTCTTCTGACTCAACATATAATCTGACAGGGAGGAAAGTAAAGAGTAATAATTACAGAGTTCTCCTCTCAATAAATTTACCATACTTTTTTCTTAAAGTAGATTGTAGCTCATACTTCCATTGGAGTGTTATCTAAGATAAAATATTTTTGCAAATGCCACACTCACACAATTTGTGGTAAACTAAAAGATAGTCAGAAAACGCCAGCACATCCCTGTTAATTAACACCTTAATCCAGTCATGCTGCAGGCTGCTGTCAAAGGGGCACCTGCTGGGCATTCCCATCCTCTCCTTTGAGACTGGCTGAGTGACTGCACTGCCAGTCATACTTAGGGACCCAGATTGAACATGGAGTGATGTGATCAAACATAGAAAAAGATAATACTAATCATGCAACAAGCTGATTCAGTTTTCCCTTGGCTGAAAAAAAAAAACCTCACAACTAAAAAAATACTAGATCCAGGAAGACCACATCTTCTGGCAGCCTGCAAAACAAAACTTGATGATGTATGTCTACAGCAAAAAACATGTAACACCAATGATTTTTCTATCTACCCTAAGGAAAGAGGACTCACAGTGCAATTATTAGAAGAAAAAAAACAAAGTATTTAAATTTGACTTCTGGACACGAATTTTAAGGTTTCAGGACACTGAACCCAATCCCACAGGCAATACAGCAGACAAGAAATGCTGGCAGACACAGTTACCAGTTAGAAATGGGAGGTGATCCAATGGGACATGAGGTCCCAGATGCCACAGAGGTTCAAGTCTGTTGGCATGATGCTCCGAAGGTGAGACAGCAACACACTGTACAGTGATTAACAGAAAAGCAGTAGAAGGACTCCAAATGTAGACAAAGAAGTCTGAGCAACATGTGAAGATGGACCATTGAGCAGAAAAGACACACGCAATGACAGTGTAACATTAAGCAAGAAACAAAAAGATTCTGGGCTTTCCTTTTTTCTTTTAGGTAAAAACTACTTTTTTTTTTTTTTAAACAGAACAAAATGTAGAGTAGGAGATGAAATAAGACATTCCAGTGCTTACTAGTAGTCATTGTCTAAATTCAAGTTAATCTGTACTTTGCAGTAACATCTTAATGTTAAGAAAGGAATCTAAGATGGAATGCACACATCAACCTTGCTGGAGACAAAAGTAAGCTCTTCCTATTATCCACTGTATATGGATATATAGATTATATTATCATATATGAGAGATATAGATAGCTATATAGTAACATAGAACAGAAAGGCTTAGCCATATTAATGATTCAAGAGTAATCAAACAGTACATATTCTCTTTTATCCATGTCCCTGTCCTTTATTTTTAGCTCTAGGTACTCAATTACTGCAAGGTCAGAACGCACCCACAGTATCACATCCATAAAATTAACATCTTTTAAAAAACAGTAACAGCATTTAATAGCGGGAAAAATTTAAAAAGATCCTGCTGTGAATAAGACTGCCCTCAACACAATAAGTACTTTTTTCTGGGGGAACAAGGCATGCAGGGAGATAGAAATCAGACTTTCAGACTCAGTGCTATCAGTAAAATTGTTCAGTTTAGTTGTTTCAAAGAAATAACTGCTACTTCATGCAATTCTTCATATTAAAACTCACTTCTCAAAGGGTAGGAATTTAAACAAACGGACATACACATTTTACTCAGAAGATTTGCATTTAGTTTATTAAGAACCCTTTTGGTTGCTTTTTTTGAAAGAATAGCATTTCACATGATTTTTAATATCAGCTCTATTTAAAAGTCATCTGGGTTCCTTGTAGCAATTAACAACAAGTTGGCTCTTCATTACAGAACTAATTTTGTGTAAATGACCATAAAAAAGATCAATATAATCACTGAAGTTATGGGATTTTTTTAACATCAATCTTTTTTCCTTTTTTTCATTTCCAATGGTATTATATCATATCAATAAAATATTTGTAACAAGATATATTTCTTTCACTTGAAGATGCTCAAAATTAGCTACAGAATATTGGAGGTAGAATATCCAAAGCTTTCTAATATGAAATATCTTTACTAAAGTGATGTTTTATATTGGAAAACAGAAACACCTATCCCATAATGCTATTATTTAAGACACTTCATATGTAAAGCAAAGTGAAAGGGCTTATAAACCATGAGGGATGTTAGTCAGAGACAGCAGTTGTCATTTATGGTGGTCCTAAGGGTAAGATCCTTAGGTCCTTTCTGACCTGTAAGATAGGAAACTACATGGACAAAACTTCTATGTCCTAAAAGTAACTTGTATCTGATCTTAAGATCAGTAAAACATTTTATAGTGACATGTAGCAAATTTTAAGTAGTCAAAACACTAGAAACACCCAAATGCAAGCTTAAATTTCCTAAATGTGTGACCTACTTTAATATCTAGCTTAAATCCTTCAGTGCCCATGGTATTTGTGTGTAGAGGAAATCTCTAAGAAATGGACAAAAAACCTTCACCTAGATTTTCAGCTGCTCTTTCACAATTACCTTAAGGAGAGAAGACTGCAAAGAAGTTTCACAAAGGGCATAGCTTATTAAATCAAAAAATACACCTTCTTCTGCCTTAACCATCACCAAAACTATCAGGTGATGTCAGTTTTTTTTTTTTCTTTGGCTACAATCACCTTGCAGACAACAGTCTCACCCCTGTGACTTACACCTGAGAAGAAACTGTGATCTGCAGACAGACAAAACCAGCAGCACTGGGTTTTCCCAGCTCCAGAGCACTACAAAAACAGACCTTCAGGGGGAACTCCAATGAGCAACACCAGCTTTTTCTCTGGGTCAGGCCTAAGCACTAATACAGATGGAAAGCATCAACTTCGACTAACTGGCAGCTGGATGAGGAAGAAGGCAATCTCCAAACAAGTTTCTAAGAAACCATATGATGAAGAAAAAAAGTCTTTGGAGATACTGGGTTAAGCAAAAACATTAAAGAGACAGTTCACTTGAAATATCTGACTGTAGCTTCCCAAAGACAGAGGTCAAGCACTTCACAGTGCAGTCAGCTGTCACTAGTGACATTTTGACTCTTCATTACAGTATCAATAGCCATTAGAAAATGAAAAGGGGCAGACAGCTGTTTTGGGTTATCTGATATCTGAAAAAAAATCATTACTAAATCTTGGAAAGTATCCTTTTCCTGACAGCTCTTCTACCTCTTCACAGCAACAGTGCAAATGAAATGCACATCATAGAATCATAGAATTATTTCAGCTGGAAGAGATCTTTAAGATCATGTCCAGCCTTTGTCCCAGCCCTATCAACCACTAGACCATTTCCCTAAATGCAACATCCAACCTTCTCTTAAACACCTTCAGGGATGGTGACTCCATCACCTCCCTAAGAAGCCCATTCCAATGCCTGACAAACCTTTCAGTAAAGAAATTCCTCCTCATATCCAGCCTGAAACTCCCCTAGTGCAATTTGAGGCCATTTCCTCTTGTTCTATTGCTTGTTACTAGGGATCACTTTAACCTTTCAAAAAAAAAAAAAACCACAAGGCTTTGAACAGTAATCCTACAATTTAAGTTATGCAAGTGCTCAACACTTCAGGAAATTCCATACAGAGAAACTAAAATAAGTCTCAGCATTGATAAGCTAGTCAAAAAGCTAATCATGTAGAAGGATGGATCTCAAAACACATTTTAGGCTTTGAAAAAAGACAAACAAAAACCTATTACCTGCAGTTACACCTGTTAAAATTCAATACAGCTGAACCACTAGAGCCATGTAACGCTGAACAGTAGTTCTTATAGGTTATGACAGAATTTCATTACATGCTTCATGTATTAAAAATATAATTTAAAAAAGTAATGTCTGTGTACAAGGTGGCTGCTAAGGAGACACTGAATAACTGCCTGTAAGTACTGGAGCTTTCCCGATTCAAGTGTTGATTCCCTCTTTGACACATTGGTATTAGCAGTTAGTTTCCTCCAGCTTGCTGATACTCTCACTACAAGAACGATCAAGGCATTACCTCTTAAGAGAGATTACTTGCATTGCTCTTCTGAGATAAAAGTGACTTGGACTAAAACAGCCTCATAAAGAAGCCATCTGGTCTTTGGTGAAAACCCTAGAGAAGGAGTAGGGAACCTGTTTGAATCAGACAAGCAGATAGGGAAGAAACCCCTCTTTGCGGAGGCAGCAGGACTACCCACTTACGGAAAACAGTGTTTACTCCATGTAGCAGAGTACATAGTAGGAAAAGAAAGTTAACCTACGAGCCCACCAGAGGTGGAAGAACCACAGTACTTGCATGCTTTGGTGGTGGGGATGTCCAGTGCAGCAGCCATTCATTTCCCAAAGGGATACGGCAAGAAACGGATTAAGAGAATTGGGAAGGGACTGGAACATCCAGTACCCTATGCAACAGGCACACCTGCCCTCCTTCACATCATCCCTTTGATTCTGCATATATAAAAAGGCAGAAGAGTAATCCCTCTGGGGAAAGGACAAAGAAGTCTCACTATCCCTTGCCACACAGAGCAGACTGCAAAAGGAAGATGACCTGAACCAAATAAGTTACTACCTGATAGCTCCCAAATGTGTTAGTTAATAGTGCAATAACCTACTTAAACTACATTATTGCTGCCTTGTCTTTCTGCCGTGTCTGAAAAAAAATGCAACAGTGCAAAAGAGATGGAGCATCTACAAGCAGTAACTCTGACCTAGCCATGTTCACCCAGGAAACAGATGCATCAGAAACTAACACAGATGTCAGACCTTTTAAATTACTTATTTCAAACATCACTTATTCTGCTCAGCTCAGGTTAAAAATTCTTTTTTCTTTTTTTTATCATCAAAGGCCAAGTGAAAAATACATAGTTCCTGCCCCCACAAATTTCCAGAGTCTTGCTACAAGCAAGGTAGGCACTGTACACGCATACAAAACAATAACTAAAGCACATAGAGTAAGAAACCACAGGACCTTCCAAGAAGTTAAGGAATCACAGAATGGTAGGGACCTTTAGAGATCATCTAGTCCAACCCCCCTGCTGAAGTGGGTCCACCTAGACTAAGTCACACAGGAACGTGTCCAGGAAGATATAATGTGAATCCACTGGCTAATCAATGAATCTTCTCAAAGTCATGACATAAAATAATCAAATAAACAGTGCCAGAACAACTCTCTACCATTTAATGCAACAGGATTATTCAGCTGTTTGTTTATTAAACAATATAAGGATTGCAGGCATTTCTGCCATAGGATCCAGTCCAAGTTTCCCTAACTTTGATAGTCCTGGATCAAGTCCATGGTAAATATCCAGTATAAATTCAATCCTATAAACAAACATTCACATAGATTCAACTCTACAAACATTTAAGCAGATACTTCACCATTATTATTTTGCTATCATATTACATATGCACATGAACCTTTCCAGCCCATCAATTCCCAGCTGCTGAGGCAGACATGACTTAGAAGAAAGAGCATTAGCTCAAGAGTGCATCTGAGACTACATCAATCAATTTCTACAGTCTGGCCTAGCTGGACTTCTCACCAGCACCACTGAAGCAGGCAGCAGTCAAGGAGGTAGCAGTAGTAGCAGGTAGGAGAGGGAAAAGCTGAGGTAAGAGGAACAGAGGTGACATTGTAGCCCCACATAAAAAAAAAAAAGTCAGGAGTTGTGTCACATCCTACTACTTTAGCAAGGAGACACTGCCTTTTGAACCCTCCACTGACAGGCAGCTTCTCTACTACACTAAACACAAACTGCCTGCCTTCACTCCCAGTCCTCCTGTGACCCATGATCTCCTCTGCCACTGCAGTGAGATTCACATCTCCCAAGAGTTATTAGCCAGTTTCAGTTTCAGCCTCTACCAGATTTTAATACTGGTGTATGTGTGCTTTCTCACACTGCCTCTTGAATGAGGTCTGCAGATCTGAGATAATCCCAAAGAGACATTAATTTGCTTTTTCATATTATGCCTCAAAACTATTTTTGCCATTATGTCTACATCAAATGTGCATGTACACATACAGGCCTTTACAAGAGTTTGGCAGTGCAACCAATATTTACATGTGACAATACTGTTGCTCAACCATGTGATTTGGGGTTTTGGTTTGTCTTTGACTGTCAGTTCTCTGCTGCAGAGTTCATCTTTTGTGGTAGGTATTGTGGAAACTTAAACCAATTGATTCTGGTTCATACCCAAGATTCTGAGGTAATATAATAGAAGTGAACGAGAAAGGGATGCAGTTCTGCCTATGGATTGATTCTGTGGTCTTTGTTGCACACAGCAGGACCCCAGAAGTAAAAACTGTAAATAACACTATCTTGCTCCTTCCAATCTATTATACTGTTCTTGTTACACTGTTCAGGGGGAATTTAGGGGGTAAACCCATCAATCCACCTTTGCCTTCAGTTTCAAAGATGGTATGCTTTTGGAAAAGCAAAAGACATTTCACCTTTTCCCTAGACTTTGCTCACTGCTAGACAATTTACCCTTAAGAGCAACTTCATCTTTATTGTTTTTACATGCTTTGATTACATACCATAACTATGGAATAAAGCCATGTCACATTTGGAAACTATTCTTTAGAAATAAGTGGGTCCTAAACAACAGGTCCAAAAACAAACAACAAAAAAATGGTAACATAAATCCATTGCATTCTTTCCCTCATCTAAGGTGACAAGAGTCACAGAGTATGTGAAACTTTTTCCAACAGTACATACCCCTTCTTTGCAAATTCCAACAAATATAGCATGCCCCAAGACTGAAAACAAACAAACAAAACCCCAACCAAATTCCACTAAGAAACCCAAAACCTCAGGGAAGTCATTAGTTTCAAATAAAGGGAAGATGTGCCCATGCACCTCAAGATGCCAGCATACAGCCATGCCAGCTCTGTATTGTATGCAGGACTAAGCTAAATGTTGCTGAAGCAAAACAACTCCTTTACAGTCTGTTTCCTTTGAAACTATCATTCATGAAGTTCTGTGTATTAAGCTGTGGGATGAAAAATACTGGCTGCTGTCTTGTTTCCCCAGAAGCTAGTTCCCTCTGTCTTCATTTACCATACAGGACAGTAAGAGTACAGTAACCTCCTCATAGGCATAAAGGTAAAAAAAACCACCAAAGCAATGTCCCTAAAAAAGGCAAAATAAAAGTAATCTAAATTCATAACAGTCTCATTAAACAAACTCATACAGTAAGAGGATAGTCTCACCATGAAGCAATGCTTTGTATTTCAATAGCTTGAGTACAAATGTCATTTGGCAGGAGGCAAAAATCAAGTGATTTTCCAGCTATTTAAACACAAAGCACAGCTTCAAGCTAATTAATGCTGTACCAGACTAGACAAATTCTAATAAATTGTACAGTAAAGAGTGGAGGGAATTTATGTAAAAACCATCACTGTGCTCTAGGGTTTCACCCAGTTCGGTTTCATCTGATTTCTCATACATGAAACCTGTGCTTTACTGTGAAGCTCAGAGAAACAGAACAAAACAACCCACTCTGCAGTTTTACACAGACAGAAGCCCCTTTTCAGGTGGAACAAAGATGTAGCTCTGCACTTGCACACAAAGACTGACTTCTGTTGTAAATCCCCCAGCAGTAATGGCACAAGAAAAGAAGACTGTCCTGCTTGAACTATACACAGGAAGGGTGGATGTGTTCGTTGAAAAGCAAGGAATAAAGTCCCACAAAACTAAAAGAAATCCCAAATTCTTTCTTTAAAATAAACTCATGTTCTTGTACTGTCATTCATTTTGACTGACTGATTTATAACTGGTATGACAAAAATATATCCATCTTATAGGTTGCTGAATTTATTTCAATATTCAGTTCTTCATTTTCAAAAGCTGGTTCTAGCTGGCAGCAAAAGAGTGTGTAAATCAATATTAATATCAATGATCCTTGATGAGAATACCAATCAAATAAGCGCAATTATTTACACTGCTACTGAGAAGAATATGCACAAACACTGCTTTTAAACAGATGCTGATTAATATTGGTCCTTCCTTCCCAGAAATTGATTTTCTCTACCAATTAAACACTGTCCTGACAATTACAGTTCTAACCCTGTCCTCAAATTTATAACATTGATCTTAAGACCAGTTTCCTTTCCATGTCACTAAGCCTATGGTCCTAACCCCTAAACCCCTTACTTATGTGGACAATTCCACTACTACAACTTTGGTTTTGAGCACCTTCATGTTGTCTCCTACTCTTCTTTTTATGGAAAGAAGACTATCAAGAATATTCTCCTCTCAAAACTTTTCCTTAAAAAGCTTTCCTCTGCTATGACACCTAAAGGAGACAACTCAATGGTGGCTGAACACCTGCTATGCAAAGATGTGCTCCTCTTTCAAAAGCCTTTTTCGGTGTAACACCTTTTTCTTCTTTCCCAACATTAGCCTTCTTTTGATCCTCTCATTACATCTTGCATAGTTGTGCATACATAATGCAAGTTCTTTCATCCAGTGCTAAAACATGAAAATCATAAAGAAATCACAATCTCTCTTATAACTCTAAGCTGGCTGCCCAGTGCCTATAGATCATGCTTTACAGGGCCGCCCATGGTACTACAGGGCCGCCCATGGTACTACAGGGCCGCCCATGGTACTACAGGGCCGCCCATGGTACTACAGGGCCAAGGTCAGGATGGAAGCAATGATGAAAAAAAAAAGTTTCACCTTCATTTGCTTTGGACACAGTCAAGCGCCTGCATTTAAACTTTACAGATAAAAACCCCTCAGTTATGCCCATGTCCTAGTTAATGTTTTCAGATCTTATACATTTTGACATTTTATACTAGGAGCTATTGGTCTCCACACAAAAAGAATAAGAAACCCACTGCAAGCCAGGAGCACTTTGTTGGAAAAGCTACTTTACAAGTTCTACAAACTGCTAAAGGTATTATTAATATCCTAGGTCTAATATTCAAATTTATTTATGCTGACAGCTTCTTTTGTCAACAAAACTATCACTGAAGGAGTGATAAATTCAGTGTCAATAGGCAAATTAGCAACTGGCCTCTCTGATGTTTCACGGTGACCAAGATCCATCAGTTCTGAAAAAATCACTAGTAATGCTTTATGTTGTAGGTATATGAGCCTTATTTAAGAACCGCATAAAAGGTGCCAAGGGACTGGGGAAGAGAAAAAAGGGAATGCTACAAGGGGGAAAAAATTACATCTACTCCAGCTAAACCATGGCTACAATAGTTGGCTGAGAGGTTACCTACATTTATGTCACTCCATGAGTGGAGAGTATTTCACTTAAGGCATATTTAGTCGTAGGCAATAGTTGGAGCTATTCACTAGTTTCAGACAGACTTAAAACTCTATTTTATGTAGGTTTCATCAGCACCATGGACCTCATCAAGTTTAGCTGACTAAATTGTCATTGGCATTTTTGAACATCTATATTTAAAAGAAGCAGCAGATGCAATCTTCAAGATCTAGTACTATCAACATTAGGTTAACAGAAATGGAAAAGTCAAACACTTTCAGCAAGAGAGAAATAAGTAGCAAAGCAACAATATTTCAGAGTACAATGTAAGATATTCACAACTCTAGTTATACCATTGAAGATCCTTTCTTTACCAGTAAGAGCAACAATAGCATTACACATTTACAGGAGACTTAACTGATTAGACAAACAAACACCGACTCAAACATAGCATCTCCAAATCTTACTGCTGACCTTCTACTAGCTGGTCCAAGGAAGAAATCTTCTTGGAGCCATCAATCGTGTAGATTGTTCTCACTCCCTGGGGCAGGTTCACATTGTCAGACAGAGTCCGGGTCAGATCAGCCAGGAGAGCTTCAAAGGATCTAAACCGGTCAGGGGAGATGGCATACACAATCCCTTTGAAATACCGGTCTCCATTGCGATAGAAACGAACTTTCTTGGCTTTTTTTTCAGAACTCAAGGTCTGTAGAGTACGGGTTCGGTAAAAGCTGCAGTGGGCACTGTGAGTAGGGCTGGGCAAACCATTTACCCGGGACCCTCTGCCGTACCGCTGCGCTTTATCGCGCTCATCAAAATGCTCCAGCTCCATATCTCTCCCAAAGGACATCTTGAAGTTCAACCTAAGGGATACACAAGAGAAGAGGAAAAGTCTAAGAAACGCATTGTAAGGGCACTTACTTTGAGACTTCACTTTCTATACAGAGCATTTACAGGGGACTACTTTCCACATTGAGAAAAATGTTTGAACTATAGTATGTTCACACGTTCATTTTACAGCTACCTCTCTTGACAGGCCATAACACATAGTCATAAATTAGGCTTTCATGCACCATTGAAATGCTACCCATGAAACCAACAGCTAGCAATACACAAAAATTAGGAAGTTCAATTTCAGTAAGATCTCTGAAAAATGAGGTGACAAAATTGAGCTACTGGAAAAGAAAAAAAAACACCACATCAGCTTCCTACTTTCTCTCATGTTTTATTCAGGAGCTACTTGAGTCCAGTCTACCTTCTAGACCATTTGCCCCCCACAAAACCCTTTGTTCCAACTGTGATATCAAGAGGTACAATTTCAGAAGGGCAACTAGTCACCAATAAGTAAGCAACTAAGAACCCATCAGAGGAGTAGACGTCACAAGTTAGTGATGAGAATCGAGGCTACACTTAGTAGGTCAAATCCACTGTTCAAAAGTCCTTGCATATTCCAACCATTGGTTTCCCTACAACCTAAGCTTTGTAATAAATTACTTCAGTTGTCTTTGTGCAAATACTTTGCACACTCTCAATGAACAGAAGTGCTCAAATGTCATGAAATTAAAAAATATATATTAGAGAGAGACAAGAAACTAGTATTTTTCAATAAGCAAGTCACTTTAGCACTCTGTAATATTTGAAAGACATTATTAATATCCTAGGTCTAATACTAAAATTGATTAAGGCTGACAGCTTCCTTTGTCAACAAAAGTATCACTGAAGGAGTGATAAATTCAGTGTCAATGGACAAATTCGCAATTAGTGTCTCTTATGTTTGACAATGACAAAACCCCATCAGCTCTGACCCAAATGATCCTAGTCATTCAATGTAGTTCACATAAATTGAAGTCCACATGTTCCAAAATGAAATCAAGACAGCAGATACTTCCACTCCTTTTTACCACCAACACAAGACGACATACTACAAATTGTACATTAATCTTCACAATCAAAACAAAAATATTTAAAAAATAGAATAATGAAAAGATCATTAGGCTCAAAACACGTTTCATTTCATTTAGGAGCCACCTGGATTTGCAGTTATCTGCTGAACAGCAAAGCACAGCAAGTTATTTATAGCATAGATACACAGACCTAATGTAGAAGTGTTCTCTCCCAGTGTTTTCCAAGAAAAAAAAAAAAAGACTTACAGATGCTCTTTAGCTTACTGAAGTTTGTATTAATCCAATAATTATACAGCTGGACCCTGATACTCCAAAGCTGTAGGGGATATGCTCCGCAACTTCTCAGAGCAGTTCACACACTTGACTAGAACAAGCACCTAAGGCTAACCACTGCAAGTGCAGGGCCTTCATAAAAATGATTTACCCTGCTTTGGTGACAGCTCACAATTTACTTTGTTATATTGGCACAGAAACATGTGCCAATGTAGATATACAAGATTCATATTTGTAAATACTTTAAAGCTACCTAACACATATATGTGTGTGTGTGTGTTTATATATACACCGAAGAAAAAGACTAATCTACATTCTTCCTCCTCAGCAGAGATACACACACGCACACCACTTTATAGAAATTAACAAGAACATTTGTTGTGGCGTCTCACTGACAGTTCTCTATTGGTTAACATAAAATATCACTTAGTGGCCACAGCTTAAGATCAAGATGACACCACCAACATTTCCATGTTAAAAAAAAAATTATGTCAGTTGTTTTACTTCACTTCAAATTCCAGTGAGAATCTGGTATTCAGATTTGAATAATCCCAGAACTCACAATTCAGAAACTATATCTAAAAGCAAAGCCCGTGCCAAGAAAAATGGATTTTTCTGAGGTCTGTTGTTTCATTTGCTCAAACCATCTCAAATGCATACACACATCGAAAAAAAATAAAAAGAACAAGCAAGTTTATATGAAGATACACCTTTTTTAAGAGACTTTTAGCTTTACCAATTTTGGATGGAAGGAGGAAGAAGTGCGAGTCATTGCCCTTTCTTCCGCACATTTATGCTTTAATCAATAATGGCTGTAATTTCCAATTACACCCTTTAAAACAGATATAGAGCTTCCCTTGAACACAACAGCCCTTCTATTTACAGAAAAGCATGTTAAAACCACAAGGTCGGAGCAGACAAAGACATCGTAAATAATCTGATCTGAACAGATGATTGTGTATCAATATATTCTCATATACATACAGATACAGAAAAATGAATGGACACACCCCTGGAAAACCACCGTGGCCAACACTTCACGCCCTATACATCTGTTAAAGAATTATTTATAATGCAGGTGTGGGTTGGCAATTACATAAAAATAATCTTACATGGTGACGAAAAAAAAAAAAAGATACATCATTCAGCGATGTAACTGGGACCCACCAAAGATCATTCAGAGACTGAGCAGCGGACTGACTACTAAGTCATTGGGAGGGGAAAAACGTGGGTACATGCGGCAACAGCTTAAAGAAAAAAAAAAATGGGGAGTTATTCGCTGGGGTACGGTAAACGTGTTCGAAATAAAACCAGCCCGCTGAGACAGGCATCAAGCGCTGCAGCCCGGCCGCGGGTTAGGAGTGCAGCGCGAACCGCACGGTACCAAACCCGAGGTACGTTCGCCTCCCGGCGCGGGGGTGATGCGCCGAGCGTGCCCCGGGGCGGCGGCCCACTGCAGCGGCAGGCGGCGCCTGCCCGAGCCCCGAGCCCCACGCTACGGCTGCCCGGCACACGGCCCGGGGCACTGGGACGCGCGGCGAGCGGGGCCGTCCCGGGGCGAGCGCTGCAGCGCTCGGCGGAGGCCGCCGCCCCACACAATGGGCACAGGTGCACCGCGCCGCGGCGAGCGCCCAAGTGGCCGCACCCCAGCGGCCGCGCCTCGGCGGCCACCCGCGTCGCAGCCCCGCGCAACAGAGAGGCGGCCCCAGCCTCTAAGTGGTCCCCGGCGCCTACCTGCTCTCCGCAGTCTGACGAGCACCTTCAGATCTGCCGGCGGGGCGCGGAGGGAAGACGGCGGCTCGAAATGGGCAGCGGCCAAAGAGCGGCGGCAGCTTCCCAGCTTCCCCCCTCCCCCCCCGGCGACCACCCGGCTCTAATCGCAGTAGTTGCCGCAGAAAGCGGCTCCACTGCCTTTGTTACGCCTCCCCTGGCTGGAGCGTGCTGCTGGGGAGCCCGGGCTGCAGCTGCTTCGCCTTTCTTCTGCTGCTGCCGATTGCAGCGATTTGCATTAGCCCGGCCCTCATTGAAATGCGGCTCTTCACACCAGCCTCTCCCTGGCGCTCCCTCCAGAGGGCGGCGCCGCCGCCGCCGCCGCCGCCGTTGCTGCTGCTGCCTTCCCCGCTCGCTCCCGCTCCCGCCGCGGGGCGGCCGCCGGAGCGTCCCGCGGCAGCGCGCCATGCCCGGGGGCGTGAGGGGAGTCCGCTGCCCGCACGCAGCCCCCGGCGGAAAGTCCCCGCTGGAGCGGTCGGTTTCGCGGCCAAGAGGCTCTCCCTGAACTAATTTCTGGCCGCACCGTGGGTCATTGCCACCCTCCGCCCCAGGAGAGCCCCGGCTGGTGAGATGTACCAGATTGGAGCCTGCCTGCCCACGGGGCAGTGTTGTGTCTGGCGAGGGGCAGCTGCGGGAGCCTCAGCTGTCGTCCAAAAAACACCTTTACAAGTATTTTTACTAAATGAGTCACCTGGCATCTCCATGAGGTCCACCTGATTCCCATGCCCACCCAGTCCTCAAAGCCATGACAGGGCATGGGTGATGAAGGTGAGATTAGTGTGGAATTTAGATGCTAAAACCGGAGCTAGGCTTCCTCACACCACTCACTTGGTTACAGTTGACCTTGGAGGCGAATAACCTGCATAGGTGCTACGTTTTTTATGCTTGAATTTCCCAGAGAATGTATTTACCCAAAGGTGTCTCAGGCTTCATCTGACTTGTTCATCTTAACACCTGAGCCCCCCAGGTGCTGGAGTATGGTGACTAAGTCAACCTCCATACAGAAACAAAAAGTCAGCCATAACTCATGCTTTCTCCTCAAAGGCTTGGTTACTCTTCTTTTTAATATAACAATCTCAGTGGTTAAAACGTTCTGAAGGTGTGGGACTTGGTTTGCTTTCCTTTGTGCAACAAAGACTTCATCTTCTGCTTGTCAGGTAAACAGCCCTCAGTCCAGGAGGACATGGAAGAGAGGAAAACAGTCTGTCCCTTCTGTTGAAGCTGCTCTACTTTATATTCCAAAGGAATTAAAAATGCATTAGATCAGAGAGAAGGAATTAGTCTGTAACCTCGTGGTTATGGCACTCAGTTGGGAAGGACAAAAGATGACTTTGTATGTCTGTCTTATGGAACATTTTAGTGGTTTATATCCATAAATCCAGAAACAATCAGTGGAGCAGGGACTTAAGCCCAGGGTGCCCTGCTCCCAGTTATAGTCCTCTAATCAGAATTGAGGCTCCTGCTTAATCTGTCTGAAGGCAAATGAAGCCCTCAGTCTACAGAAACTGTTAAGAGGCTCCAAAGAAAAAAGGGATAGAACACTCCTCTTTGTTTTTATTCCCCTAGAATAGTCCACAGATAGACTCTTAGAGACAGAAGATTCCCTGAAGGAAAAAAAAATAATTGTTGCTGTATCTTCATCATTCTGGAGGAGTTCTTTAACTAGTAAAGTATAGAGCAGAGACAGGAGTCTTCTGGCTATACTTATTTTCTTAATTTTTGAAGGAGACCCAAGCATCTAAAACCTTCAGGAAAACCTATGCTCAATGGAGTTACAGCATTGAAATACCTGAACAACAAAGAGGTTCATAATTCAATGTACTACTCTGTCCTTAGCACACTCTTACCACCTAGATTGGTTTTTATGAATTTTGTTTTAAGGCATTTGATTCTCACCCTATGGTCGATGGCTCAATGGCTCAATAAAGGTTGTCCTTTTTTCAGATGCAAGTTCCTAAAAATTAAGCGCCTCCACACTGAGTATTTAATCAGCTGTATTGCTTTTTAGTCTATTGGTTTTGAAACTTTTGGTCTGTGCTCAGACGTAACAGATATGGCAATATTGGTATACTTGATGTGAGAGTGGAAACTGATGTTAGAAGGATTCTCGTAATCTTGCAATAAAATTTTGTTCTTTAAACTACGTCTGTAGGTCAACAATCAAATAAAATATTGATGACAGTATTAAATGATAAGAAAAAACAGGAGATCGCAGAGATTAGAGGTCGAAAAGTCTGTCATGGTCCTGACAATGGATTGTTCTTTAACATTTCTCACTGCTGTTTTGTCCAGCTCATTTTAAATGTTTCAGGTAATGACACTTCTGCTTCCCAAAGGAAGCTGAGGAAGTTGAATTTCGCCAATTATAAGGACTCTTTTCCTGACAATCAGGTTAATGGAAGTTTCTTGTGTTTCATCTCATTACTTTAGCTATAGTGCCCTGTGTTCACGTACATAATTTATTTCTCCCATTGGTGTTTACATCTCTCTGCCATGTATTATTTACATCTAGCCTAAGCATGCAAAATACTTCACAGATGTTCAAGAAATGCCTTCACTCTGATTATGTTAAAAGAAGGTTAAAAAAAAAAAGAAAACAATATGAATTAATGTTAAAGCACAAACACAATAGGAAAGTATCTTTTAAATGGTGTTATTTTGTTCATTTACAGGTTAACATGAAGACACAACGCAATACCATACAGCCTGTTTGCCTTTGTCGTCCACACTTGCCATGCTTTTCCTTTTAGGGCTCTTTAAAAGATGTTTTTTCCTTTACCTTTGTTATGTGCCTGTTCTGAAAGCAAAACAATGTAATTCTAAATAGAAACAAAGCCTGAGTAAATTCTTTCAACAGTTATATAGTCACCCTGTTAAAAGAGATTGCTGTTTTGCTAATACACAATTATCTTTCCTCGTTGGAATATTGTGTTCCTCCTGAACCCTCTGTAACGCATCTCTATAAACCACAGTATGGTCACTTCTGAATCCTACTTTGGATAAAGTAACTTGGACTTCTTGTCTCTGTTACCATTAATCAGTTTTTTCAGACCTAACAGTATTCCAATGGTGCTTTTCTGAACATTTCTAATTTTTAAGCACCTTTGTCAAAAGCATATGGTAGAATGGATACAGTTACGTCACCACCCAGCACTCCTGAATTTGAAGACTGTACCGAATGCCTTGGAACTTTGTTCTGGGAGCTTCTCCTTAGTTGACTAACCACTGTGACCCCTAAATCCTTTTCAGAGTCACTGCTCTCCAGGACACAGTCTCCAGTCTTCTAAACGTGACCTACATTCTTTGTTCCTGCTGAATGACCTTGCATTCAGCTGTCTCGAAAAGCATGTTCAAATCGTCTTGGCTTGCTAAAGGATGTCCATTTCCCTACAGAAAAAATGTTTTTTCTTTGCATTATTTAGTGCTTTATGCATTTTCTGTCATCTGCAAATGTTACCATTAATGCTGTCAAACATTTCTTCGGATCTCATAAATTTATGTAGTAGCAGAGGACAGCATTTTCTAAAATGTGGGGCTCAATCCTCTGAGGAAACAGCGTCAAGGGTGTGCTTAGAGCTCATTCCACTCTGTGTCAGAGAGGCACTCAGCTCTCAGGGTACCAAAGCAGGTTACATGTGCCTCTCTCAGCAAAAAGCCTCAACAGTGACCTGCTCAACTGGGGTTCACCAGGCAGCTGGGCACGGTGAGGGGCAGGCAGGCCTGGCGGCCGGCGCCACAAACACAGGCCAGGGGTAAAACTCATGTATGAGAAAGAACAGAACTCAACAAATTCCTCAAGACACACCTGAGGGGAAATGATTAGCTGTTTATAGTTACTTTCAGAGATCTGTCATTTAGCCAAGCTTTAACTAATTATTATGTGTTACACTGATTTTGTATAACACTAATCACTTAATCAGATTGCTGTACTGCTGTATGTCTGTTGCTTCACAGAAGCATGCGCCAATGCAGTCACCTTTATCAATCACATTTGGCAATCTCACCCAGAAATCTACCCAATCTGACATGCTCATTGGCACTAATTACACAATCATTTTCTGTATTGATTACATCACGTAGCAGGCCTTCAGTTATTTTAACTGCTTCTGATTCCAGCACAGCTAGAGTTATATAATCAAGGTCATATTTTTTCATTGTGTTGTCCAAGTCCTAGTGTAACCTGGGCTTTATCTGTGTTTTTCATATTTCTTTGATAATCTTTAATTTCTTAAACAGCAACATTAATTGTTCAGGCAGCCCAGCAATAAATTCTTTTTAGAATTAAACTACCTGCCTATTAAAAATGGTTTGCATGTTATTTTAAGCAAACACGTATAATGTTCATGACAGGGAATGGGACTGCCTTACGCAGGAATATTCATTGAGTACGTCTGTCTGTTCTGCATTGTCGCTGACAGTTTCAACTCTTTGCTTCTAATAACAGACCTTTGATTTTTGCTAAGATTACTTTTGTTCACAGTATATTTTTTTTAAAAAATCATCTTTGTCCTTAGTATTTTTGGCTGTAAGATTTCTCACTGATGATTTCTCATACACCTGGTTCAGATATTTCACTTGTCTACACTTACAGTAACAATTACATTAAAAATTGTTACTATATTGTCTGTCCTGTATTTCTCTTGAGTGAGAATATTTTTAAGAAAAGGCAATATCCCTTTTAATTGCACAATTGAATTTTTGAATCTAGTAAAATCATTCAGTTTAAGAACCATTTTAATCTTGTTTATTTGCCTATAACCAACTTCTTCAAGAAATTAATCCTTTTAAAAACAGAGTGTAGACCAGGACTTAACTGTCTTTTCATACAGCATATATAACTACATGGTGGTCACTGGATAAAACGTTTTTAGACTTATCTCAAAACATTTGTTTGTGAAAAATTGTAAAATGAACCTGTGTTTGGTGGAATATCACATTTATGCTGGAAAATTATGGCATTTCACTTTTCAGTACTCCATGGATATTTGAACCATGTCAACAAAAGATCTTCATCGTGCTTTGTCATACTTATGCCTCTTAAACTTCTTTTCACTCAGATACTGTTGCTTCAGATACTGTTATTTCAGTTATTGTTTGGGACTCTTTTCAAGAGCTGTTTGTCTGATTTGATTTGCTTGCCTATATAGTTTAACTAATTGAACCTAAAACCCTGACATTTAGGATTATCAATTATAAATGGACTATCTGGGTGGCCAGCCAATCCTGCCTGTGAAACAACTCCAACCATCTCCAAAATACTCTCCATTATCATGTAGTATAGCAAGATGTATATCTGAGTAAACTGTTACTATAATATTTCTCCTTTCCTGGTTGACAAAAAACTGGATTAGAATAATTCTGAAGTGTGAGATTTGAATTTTTGCTGGTCTTTAGTTCAGAATTGTTAAATTGATATTCTTTGCTGACTGCTAACCTTTGACAGAAGGTTTTTAAATAATTTAGAATATGTGTGTTCACAATAACCTCAGCCCAGTCTCTACAGTGCACACATGATCTAAGCTGAGTATTCGGGGACTGTCTTCTTAGTTTTGAGTGAAAGCTGTAATGTTTTGTGAATACAAATGTACAAAATGTACACTTTTTCTGAACAACCTAAGAACAACATGTGCAGTAGTTTCGTTTTCCAGTGTTTTAAAAATAAGATAGAGGGGTTAGGGTTGCAACACAATTTTTAGAAACACTCTTTTAAAAAATACTACTTCCCAAAAGAATTTAGAGGGTGAAATGCTGCACCAACTAATAACACTTTTGAAGTAAATCCCCAAATATTTTTTTTCTGTGTGGGTCTTATCAGTCAGAAGAGGGTTGGGATATCACAGTAGCTGTGGCAGGATTGTGAGGAGAGGCAGGGATAGACCCTAGCTCGTTGTCAGTAATCAGCCAGTATGTCCCAAATCACTAAAGGATGTGTGAGGGTAGTAAACAGAAAATAGTGGGGCAAATCTTGGATAATAGGAGATGTCCCACATTTTTACTGTACAGGAATAGTTTTTTTACCTTCTAGATGTCATTTTTTTTTTGTGATGCACTGGCTACATGAGGTTGTCAAGCAGTATCTGATGGGTTCTACATCTCCTGTTACAAGCAGAATCAGACCCTTTGGGTGGCGTATATTCCTGAGTGAGGATTTGGATGCCATCCTCTCCCACAGTTCATTCTCAGGTTAGGGGTTTAAGGCACCAGCTGTTGCTTTAACTTGACTACCGCTTCTCGCCTTATGCAAGACATACTACAGAAGGGATCCCGGTCTACTGCTTACATGATCTGAAAAGGCTCCTTTACCAATAGTGTTTCTACTCGACCACTCTATGGCCAAGCACAACAACAGGTAGAACTGATTTCATGACATTTAATTAAAGAATTATCTACATTATGGTTGAAACTCCAATTCTCATTAATTTAGAGGAGATTCAACCTCCACACTACCACAATAATCTTAAAGATTTCAGCACGACGATCTAATACCATTAGTGCACAGATTCAAGTCAGTATTGTTTTAAGGTGCTGGGCAGGAGATAATTTTATCTCTAAATGACTGAGAAAAATAAGCTCTAGAGAAGTACATCTCTGTTGATGCTAATTCAGGTATGCTTAGCCACCATAAGGTTTTGCACTGCTGTGACATACAAGACAAACAAAGTGGTCACAGATATGAATCCTAAATACCTATTGCTAAAGAAAAATGAAGGTAAATATACAAGCAGTAGTAGTTTTATGTCTGATTGAGTGGACTGCTTTAGTTAGCAGTGATGAGGTAAAAGTAGTGGTGACTCTTGTGGTAACATGGCTCAAAGTAAAATGCAATGAAATAATATTCCCACAGTCACCATAGATTGTGTCAGGGATTCACAGATAACTGAAGTCATACACACAGAGGAAAAAGAATGAAGGTTAGAGAGTCTCTTTGAGATAAATAGCTAGTAAAGGGAGAAGGCAAGTAAACATAACTGACAGTCTTCTCCCTCCAAGAAAGAACTCACAATTAAATATCCTTAAGAGCTGATGCTTAGCATTGCTTGTTAGAAAAAGTAAGGCTGGGGTAGATAGATGTATTCTGTAATTTTAGGACTCTGTACATTGTGAGCTCAGTCCTTTGTTAAGAAATGGGGCCATTGTTATCTGTACAGTAACTATGGATTTATGGGGACACTAATGAGACCTGGAAGAGAACAGTGTAGCAGGCAGTTGTATGTCACTTTCCTGCTTGTCCACGTGGTTACATTTTGAAAGTTTAGGTGTAGGCAACGTGAAACATATTCACATATAGTCTTAAACATTAATTTTTATTTAAAAAAAGGCTATTCCCATTAAAAGGCAGAAAGAATTCAAATCTTAAGATTACATCCAAACCATTGTTTATAGAGAGGAAAGTAGTTTTAAGCAAGTTAATCCACATGCTCTTAGATGCAAAACATTATTTGCCGTGAAAGTGGAATTCAAAGTCTCCTGTTTTGAAGAAGTAATTAATTTTGCTCTAGTATAGGAAAGTTTAGTGTAACAAATCCCTTGAAAGTTTATGAAGGGCTGTTTTATGTAAACACAATTACACGTCTTTAGAGCTTTTAAAAAAAAAAACCTTTAATTATCCATGGTTTCAGTTTGTGAAGCTTCAGTAAAGCAAGTTCATGTGGAAAAGCAACATATTTTTAAGCTTAAGAATTAATTGATGATAATGCAGTAGATGGTGACAATAAAATTTCTCTTTTGTTTCTTCCCATTTGGATGGTGTAGGCCTAAGGGAAACTGCCTCCAAACAATTTGTCTTGTTTTATCTCCTTGCTTTAATTTTATCAGGGTTTTTGAATTGATAATTATCTGAACAACAGAAACTCCACTTGTCAGTTCAAAAAATGGCTAGTTTTTTTGGTGCTCCAGAATGGCATTGTGGAAGGAATCAGACATTAAGTGGACTTGTGGAGCTACCGTGAACCCAGAAGCTGTCATGGAAGCTAGTTTCAAGCATTTTTCAATCATATTAATTACTGCATTATTAGAGAAGAGGAAGATCTTTCCTGTTATTTCATATTCCAGGTTTCTTTTCAAGTATTTCTAGTTCCTTGATTAGATTTCCTTTGTCAGACATCTCTCACAGTGGTGTTGGTATTTCCACAGTAAATCAAGATTCCCCTGTAAAGCCAGGTGACAAACACTCACTTCTCACACCGTAACACTGCTGTCTAGTGTTATAGTAACATCTCAGTTTGCTAAGTGGTAAGTTATTTTAGGGGTTGAAGAGTGACCAAGGTCATGGTTGCAGGGAAAACTTCAAGTAAGATTTTTTTTCTGGACATTCCAAGTCTGCCTTCATTTATCCTCTGTGGAATCTCACAGTTCTTTGGTTCCTCGGTTCCTCTATCAGCCTCAGAGCTGAAGTACTGTATTTATGGTCCATGGCTTGCCCAAAAGATTGGGAGAGTTCGTGTATCTTTGGGACTCTGAATACAATTGACCTGTGAAATGACAGGTGAAACAGATCCTGTCCCTCCTCTCTAGCTCTCTCTGTACCTCATGCATTCATGCAGCACAGATAGCACTTTGCTTTCCTGCTCTGACTATCCTGTTCCTCAGATGATATCCTAGCTCTGCAGTTCCTTCCTTCCTTCCTTCCCCTCAGTCACAAGCTATGAGGTGCCAGACACATCCCACACCATATACCAATCTGTAGTGCTCTCTCATGCACAGAAGAAGGTAATTAAGGAATGTATAAAGATATGAATCCTTGCTAAAAACAAAGTATGGTTTACTTTGCAGAAGAAATAAAGCTTATAGTGGCAATTGTTTTAAAACAAAGATGTGTTTGTATTACTTTAAGATCTACACTTTATGAAGCTTCAGTTTTATCCAAATGTCACAAAATTGTTGACTACATCTCGGATTTTGTCTTACAGGGTCTTTATTTCCCCTGCTGTCATTCCTTCAGCCTGTGTTCTCAAGCTTTCTCCCTTCTGGTCCTGTCTGCCCAGCAAGAGCCTTCAGGGTCTATGGCTTTGGTCAGTGACCCTTAACAGCTTATATGCTTGTTAGAGTAGCTATACTGAGAAAATGTCTTCTTTTTTTGCCTGTTTTCTCTGGTAGAGTGTTGTTCAATCAGTCCTAATATAGCAAGCATCCCATTAACCAAGCAATACACATAGTCTCTCAGAACAGCACTAAAATTAACATGGTCCTTGAAAAGTGCTGCTGGGGATTCATCTCATAGACCTGTTACTATTCTGCTGCCTACAGAATAAAAGACTAACGCACCATCTTAATTATGCCAAATAATTATGAGTTACAATCAGAGACTCTTAAGATACATTTACTCCAGAAACTGAGGGAGCCTATGAAAAGGGGAGGGAATTAAGATGAAGTTGCTAATAAAGCTGAGATTTTCCTTACTATGCACGTTACCATGTCAACCTGAGTTATGCAGCATCACACTTGAGATCTATTCAAGACCCCTTCAAAAGATCAGCAACTAACCAGGATGTTATAGACGGATTTTCAGCTGATTTTGGCATCTTTTGGATGATAGCTGCTACTTAACCACATTCTGTTTCTGGTTTGATGTGAAATACAACTGAGCAAATTTTAATTATATCCATGCAGATGGTTTATTATGTAAGAGATAATTACTTGTCCTACTTTGAAAGTACTAAACCATGCAGAAAACATGAGGCTCAATCATTTGAAGATGGCAAGTAATTTAATATAAGTTATTATTTCTTACATATAGGAACACATGCAACCTCAATATCCTGTGTATGTATTAGTTTCAGATGTTTTAACTATGAGTCTTTTAAGTTAGTATGTGATTATTCCCTCTGTTTTAGCTTCCTTCTTAAAGTCAGCAAAGCTTTCCATTGCTGTCTGGCAGTAATTTCTAAAGCCTTTTATTGAATATTGAAGCTGTGTAAAATTTGCCAGCTGATCTTTGAGGAAAAAACCCACTTTTGTTTATTCTTAAATATATATAATGGCCCTTAGCATTATTAGTTTGATATTTAAAATACCTTACACATGTTATGAGGATTATTAGTTCTACTTTCAGCATCTTAGATTTGAGGACTATATAAGCTGGTAGGCAACAGGAGTTGCTAGATAGCAGCTGTTCAGGAATTACATTTTTACCTGTTTCCTGTGTTAGCTGAGCTATTTAAATACATTTTGAAGAACAAAAGGTGCAAAAAAAAAATACACCTCAAAACCATATCAAAAGTATCACCCAGGAACTATTCAAAAGCAAAGAACCTAGACTTTTCCTTTTTAGTAAAACACTCTATCAAACCTGGAAAGGGGAATAAATCCAGAAGAATTGATAAGCCCATTGCACAATACTATGATAATGACTTAGCTAGGTGAAAGTCACTATTAATATAAAAGTAGCTAAACATAGTTTATCATCAGATGCAGAAAATTCTCTCACACTTAAGACAGATGTTGAAAAAATTGTTCCCAGAATAGCAGAATGGATGGAGTTTGGTCAGTAGCACATCTTGCCTATATTGATTTTTTGATGTCCAGTGGTGAACGAGCTTCTTAACCTTTTCCTCTGCATAGCCACAAATACCCTTTCTCCCTACCCAGCTGTCTAATTTCAAAATATTGTAAGGAATTCAACAGACTTGAGCTCTCTACCCTTGTCCAATTTGGTCACCATTTCCAGTGGCTGCAGATGATCAGGAGGTAGGTGTATGTGACTTGCTCACCTAGAACAGCAGGCTGACAGTGGTACTCCAGAGAGTCTGAAGAGCCTCTTGGAGAGGATGAATCATCCTTACCTTAGTGTTGCCAGAAGTTGAAAGTACAGACAACAAAACGTAGCTACTCAGTTTGCCAGACCTTGCTGTGAGTTCAGAGGAGCTAATTTTGAATTGAGCCTCACTGAATTCTCTGAGTTTCATATCCTTAAAGTTAAACTAGTGCAGAAAAAACTCTTTGTCTTTGCGAATGTCTGCCATGCACACACATTTATGCAATGCCTATATATTCTTTGGGCAGCTCAGCATATTCCCCAGACATCTGTGTAAAATTGTCTTGTTATGCTACTGCATATTCCAGAATGAAAGTAGGACTACAGAATAATCAACAATCCCCTCTGGCTTGCTGAAGTTATATTACATTTACAGGTAGATAGCATGCAGGAGCATAACTCTACTGCCTACTTGTTACTGTAAGATATAATTCCTAGACTGTGATTTCCAGAGATCCCATGTTTCAACCCATCCCTGATGATGCTGGATACAGAAATAGTCCAGCAAACAGTGGGTATTTCAGCCCAGGAGATATCCACCAGTTTTGTTGTTTTCTGTTTTCTCCCCTTTCCATTGGCAAAATAAAAAAGGAAAAGGGAAATAGAAGCAAAGGGTGAAGGTGGATTAGAAAGGAAGAAAAGATTAGAATAATAATGACTTTTCTGTTATGTGAATACTTTTGAATAATGTACCTATAGCAAAATCTGTGCTTTTGGCACAGACATAAAATAATACTGTTAGAAGTTGATAGTTGCATTTTGCAAAGGAGCTCAATAATCTCTAAACAAACCAAGGCTGAACTCCATAATAAAATGATTAGTGGCATATCTGGGATGAAAAGCGCTTTTTCCTCCATTCTCATTGAACCTGGATTGCTTCATTGTTGCTGGACACACATAGTGAGTCCTTCAGCTTCCCCACTGCCACATACTGTATAGTGCAAAGCTGGAAGAATTGCCCTAGATTCAGCATCTTTTCTGTGGTTCTATCTGTGTTAGAAGCCATGAAAACTGAAGGAAACAACGTTGTAATAGCAATTTTCCTGAATTCCCTGCAGAGTTTGTGGTGTTCATACTTTTTCTTTCTCAAACTAGATACCAGACACAAAGCTTCTGGTTGAGAAGGGATAAACCAAACACAAAACTAGGTGAAGAAAAAGAGGAAACGAGGTAAAGACAGACCTTTAAAATGTGTGTTGCGTGTTACAGTAGTATAACCGTGTCTGAAGATAACATCCATACAAAAAGACACTGGTCTTGTAAGTGGGAATGTGTGCTCTCATATATATCTGCTATCAGATGCTTTCATAGCTATGTGCAAGATAAAATGAAAACTGTGATTACAAGTTTTAAAGAGCTGCTAATTGCTGCCCATGTTTGATCAGGCTTTGTTTCACAGTGTGCTGACTTCAAACAACGAGGTATGGAATGTCTTCCAAACTGTAAGTAGAGTAAGATTATGTGATGATACCCTAAACAAATAATGTATCTGTGTTTTTTACTGTAAGACAATATAGCTCAAAATGCTTGCTACTCTCCCTTAGACACATAAGGAGTCCCAGCATGTTTCCTCACAAGTGGAACTCAGCAGAACAGGTATATTCCAGAGTTTGAGAAAAGTTAGTGTATGTGCTGAGAATTGAGGGACTGCATATCTATATAGCAAAGGGGAGCTGATTGCCATGTGGGAGCTGAGAGGAAGAAACAGGCTGCTGTGTTGAAAACTGAGGGGGAGGGTGGTTATGTAAAGGCAAAGGACAAGGTACTGCCTACAAGCCAGATAGAAGAAGAGATACTTTGGAAAGAATCAGTGATAATGAGAGACAAACAGGAAAAGAAAAAGATATATGCAGACACCCCCATGTGCACACATCAGACACACTGCAAAATACAAGGGAGGTTAACAGCTTAGTGGCTGTACAGATCCTCTTATGTTGTACATCCCAGCCTCTCCAGCCTCTTTTTCTTGTGAGCTTCTTATGTATCATCTTTTTTTTTCTTAGATATAAGATTTAGATAAAATGTAGGTAATCATATTGCCTTATTTTTTAAAAAAGATTAGAAATATGTGGCAGTATCCTTAAAAGGGAATTTAGCTTATCCCAAACAATCATAAATCTTCTTCTTCAGAGAGACAGTTAAATCTACAGTGCAATTAACACACCTGCTCTTTGAGAGGTATAGCCCGTTGGTTTCTCAGGCTTTCACTTGAAAATATTTGCTATGGTGTGATTTGTGCAATACTTACAAGGACATGCTTCCTATCTTAACGTTCTTAAGGAAGAGACTGCCATTTATTGCATGGTTTAGTATATTACAATAGAGAGAAAGTTCTTTACATGTGACTTTAATACACATGGCATGTAAATAATCCTTAAAACCTGAGGGGGAATGTAACGGGCCACTAGGCATAAGGTTTTTCTTCTCAATGCAGTCTAGATTGTAATCAGGAGTTCTCACTCTTGCAATTATTAGCTTATGTGTAGACTGTTGAGGCATTTACAAAATTAACAGTTCTATTACGTTAATAATTGGAAACTGGCATGAGTTGTTAATCAGAGCAGGAGCTTGTGGAAATCAGTACTGTATGATAACAAGAGAAGCAGGTATGTCTGCACATCCATCTCTGCCTCTCCCTACTAAGTGCTCTGGAAACCCCAGACAGCACTTCTGCAACTTAAGTTTCTACTCTGGATCCTCATGCCACTTTAATTCTTCAGCGTATCCGTCACACTGCTCTACCTCTGTGGTCTTCAGGTATTGTCTGATTGTCTCTCTTGCTTCCGTCATCCAGGTGCAATATGTCAGTGCAGGATTCCCACATATCTTCTGCCTTCTGTCCACACACAGGTCATAATACAGTAAAACAAAGAGCAGTGATGACAGGCTCTGAATATTGCCTCATTTTACCCAAAAGAGACAAATGAAGACTGAGTAGCAAATGAAGGAAAGTCCCCACTCCGCCTCTAAGGATTGTTGTTATGGTCCTTGGTTAAGAAATTGCAAGGACTGGCAGGGTTTCTCAGCAGATTGCATTGCAGATTGCTATGAAGTATCTTCTAAAGATCTTTTCTGAATGTTTTCTTTCAAAGATTGCTTTTGAATGAGAAGTAAGGAGATTTGTTTATGTTTCACATTTCGTGTTTTATCTTCACCACAGCAGCAAAAAGGTATCATCAGACTGAAGATGCAAAGATAATATCACTGCTGATCACAATAAATGGTAAAAAAGTTAATTCTGTTTAGATTTGAAACATCTTCCTTACTAAATACAGATATTTATGTTCCATGTTTTGCTGGTGATGGAAAGACTGCTCAGGTGGGGAAACAGTATGATGAAAAGGTTTGTTTTCTAAAAGTAAACACAGAAGCAGTTCCTAAACCATTAAAAGACAACAAATATTAGAGGGTTGAGCTGAAGAAGACATCCAAAAGGAGAGCTGAGTGTGGGCGACTTTGACTTACAGAGGACAAATAATGCAATTCTTATCAAACCAGGATTATGATTTATATCTTTTTTTATATATATATATATTTATATATATAAAAATGTGTATATTTACCTATATAAGGTAATTGAAGTGTATACTTGACCCCCAGAAATCAATAAACTTAATTAGAGGAAATATTCCTTTAATTCAACTATAAGAATAATAGAATTTTACTTTGTTTAGAAATAACACAAAATACTGTGCATGCCTAGTAATTTTAAGAATGTGTTAAAGAATGAAGAAAAAAAAAAAGTAATTATATAAGGAAAGGTTATATGTGCTGCTCAAAACTGTGAGAACAGCTCTCATGAATGAACACAGCTTCACTGTGTTCACATAGCCAAGTCTGCAGAGATGAAAAGCTGTGTTTAGCTGTTCAGCTTAGGTTCACATATATGTATTAAAGACAGTCTCATCCTCATTCAGTGCATTTCTAACAGCAGCAAAATTCTTAATCATTTCAAGGGTGCACAGGCATTTGACACATAAACAGAAGCTGGAGATGGATATAACAAAGTGAAGTTTATGACTGGACTATGTTTCCCGAAATCAAAAAAGCATCCATTTTATTATAGCTAATGTACCCAAGAGTCTGACTAATGGTCTTTGAAGTCACTGAACTGTGGATATTTTTATTTAGAGGTCATGGTAGAGCAGGCCTATACAAAGTTGTCTTGCACATTTAAACTTCAAACACAGTTTGAGAACCAGTGCAAAAAGCACATAAGTACATGAATAGTCACCCAGAGCCAGTGAAACTGATTCATTGAATTAGTAAAGTAACGTATAAGCAAAAGTGTACACCAAAGACAGTTATTTAGACTTGCCTAAACAGTATTGTGGAATGATACACATTAAGGTGTTTGGATACCTCAGTATGGTACAAAAACCTGACATTTGCATGGGACGAGAACTTGTCTGATTATGCAGAAGCATGGCAGGGGGCAGGGGATGAGTTCTGCTGGTTTCAGTTTGTTGCCACTAACACAATCGTGAGTTTACCTTTAGCTGCCTGAGTCATAGGTCAAGCATAGTTTCTTTGGCTGAACTTACATTGCTAAGAGCATTCAGTAAAAGGAGATGCCTGGCCCCATGCTACTTGGTGCAGAATGGCTCACATTCACACTGAGAGTTCCCACCCCAAACAACCTGGCTGCATCCACACTAGCCCTGGGCTTCCTCCTCAAGGACCTACATGGTGAATTGGTTGCCTAGAGATATAATTGAGTTTTTAATATTGTGTATTGTCAAGTTCAAATTTTCTGGAAAAATAGAAGGATCTTGTTTCAGCCTATCAAGCAATATTTTTATAGCATGAAACAGAAGGCATGCATTACCTGTCTCTAAGGCTGCTTGAGGCTGCAGCCTACTGAGAGTGGGTTGGAAGAATTTAATGCAGGAGTTAGAGCTTGTACAACCTCATATATACATCTTTGGAGAATTATTATTGCACTGCATTATCCCTAGAACTTCACGTAGATTTTGTTTTGTGTGGAAGTAAATGTTTCAGTCTAAAGAGCGCTTACTGCTGAACTAATGCATACAGTATTCATGATCAGGGAGCCAAGACCCAAAGACAATTGAGTCACTAAGATACTTGGTAGTTATGAAGTACCCCTTGAGAATAGATTACGAATACACAGTTTCCCATTAACCTAATAGCTCTCTGAAAAAATATAAACAGACCACCCATGAAAAATGATCGTATGAATCTTACTGCTTTTCTTCAGACAGTCAACCATGAGCGTGTAAAATTCTTTTTATTTGATAGTATTAAAAAGAAATGCATATAAAGAATGTTTTTCCATCTCCTGTCATCACAGGCTACGGCTTACTTTTAACAAGAGACACAATTGCAAAGAAATCAAGCTCAAAGGTTTAAATTAATTCCGAAGGTTTGCATCTTTCCTTTAACATTGGTCACATTGTTTGGAATCAGCAACTTAAATGGCACATGGGTTCTTGGTTTCAGCTTCACCAATTGCGTAATTGTCAGAGGTAATATTTTATCTCTTCTTTTGAGAAGTAAAACAAAATTATTTATTCACACAAGTGTGAGAAGCACCAAAAAAGTGTGAGCTTGGTGTTGGGAGATCCTCCCTTGATGTCACTCAAAGCTGTAGGAAGACATTCTACAGGCTGGGTGTCGAACTGCTGAAGAGCAGCTCTGCAGAGAGAGACCTGATTGATAATAAGCTAAGTATGAGCCAGCAATGTGCCCTCGTGGCCAAGAAGGCCAATGGCATCCTGGGATGCATCAAGAAGAGTGTGGGCAGCAGGTCAAGGGAGGTTCTTCTCCCTCTCTACTGTGCCCTGCTGAGGCCTCATCTGGAGTCCTGTGTCCAGTTCTGGGCTCCTCAGCTCAAGAGGGACAGAGAACTTCTGGAGAGAGTCCAGCATGGGGCCACCAAGATGATCAGGGGTATGGAATATCTTTCATACGAGGAAAGGCTGCGGGAACTGGGGCCGTTTAGTCTGGAGAAGACTGAGGGGAGATCTCATTAATATTTACAAATATCTAAATGGTGGGTGTCAGGAGGTTGGGGCATCCCTTTTTTCCATGGTATCTAGGGACAGGACAAGGGGTAATGGGATGAAGCTGGAACACAAAAAGTTCCATTTAAACGTAAGAAAAAACTATTTCACTGTTCAGGTGAGGGAGCCCTGGCACAGGCTGCCCAGAGGGGTTGTGGAGTCTCCTTCCTTGGAGGTCTTCAAAACCCACCTGGACGTGTTCTTATGTGACCCTGCTTCTGCAGGGGGCTTGGACATGGCCACCAGCACCCCCAGGTCTCTTTCCTCTACACAACTCTCTAACAGTTCATTCCCCAGACTCTACTGGTACATGGGGATATTCTTTCCCAGATGTAAGACACTACTCCTTCACATTCAGGGGCATGTAAAGATTAATAGAATGGTAGCCTTGTTAAAAATTGTTTGGAACTATTTTACCAATTAGGTAATCAAACTTCTACAGAACAAATTAAATTTGCATATTTCAGAGTTATCGAGACTGTATTTGCTAACAGAATCTTTTATTATCTAATTGATTATTTTATCAGAGTAAGGCCACACCAAAGAGTAAAATTAATTTCATAGAATCATAGAATGGTAGGGTTGGAAGGGCAAAGACTCTGACATTTCCATGAGCTAATCAGAAAAAGCAAAAGGAGACTCAGAGAATTTTCATCCCTTTACAAATGTTTAAGTGACACAGTCACATTGGGGTATTTTATTCCAGAAAATAGAAAAGAGTATCTGAAAAAGTCATTTATTTCTCATATTCTGAAATGTTATAATAATGATCTTCTGTTTAAAAATATTCTGGAGGAATTCTCGCTGTTGTAAGGTGAAGTCAGTTGTTAATTATTTCCATTTTCTTCTTTATTCAGCTATTCTTTCTACATAATTAAAAATTCCTCCTCATCTAACAAGAAGCCTGCATTCCAGCTGAGTTTGAATCTCCTAGAGGGACAAGGGGTTTTTTTGTTATTGCTGGTTTTTAGCCATCTCCTGTTGATATCTTGTTGTCCAGTCAAACCAGAATGAATTCACAAGAGGCTTCCAGCAGCAGCAAAGTCTCTGAAGCTGTGCTGTAAAATAAAGCTTACAATGTACGGGAAAACAATTGAGCTCACAGTGCTGGAACATAAAATCATAGGAACGAACCACTCATCAGTTTGACACATTAAGTCCAATACTGATTTGAAACAATTTCAAGTAGTTCTCATGCACTGTCAAAATGGAAATGAGTCTAACAGAGAGGCTAACAGAATTAACTTAGAAAAATGCATAGAGTGAAGCAAATAATTACATAGAAGTTTTCAATGACTGAAAAATACTTGGTCAGATTTCACCTTTCTGTGGTGAAAGCCTCATCTATCTTTGGGAATATTGCAAAACGCCTAGGAGCAATCAGGTTAAATGACTTAGTATCCTAAATGAAGAAGTTTTAGAAAAATACATTTCTCAGCTAGTTTAGTTCCCTAGATTGCCTGTGGACTGTCAGTGCTGATGTGAGGAACTGGCAGTGTCACACACAAGGTAGATCATTGAAAAGGGATCTGACAATAGCCTACAGATAGTGTTGTTGCTACTGAATCCTGTAGAAAACCATCATGTAAGCTGGAAGAGCAGAGAAGACAATCTAGTTTCTGGCTGGAATGCAGGATGGAAGGCTAATCTGAACACTACCTGCATCTTAAAACCAGTTTCATTAAAATCATGAACACACTTCTTTTTTTTTTTGTTTAGTATATAAATAAGGCAGTATGGCAACACCAGCCCAAAAAGGAATGTGGGAGTCTCGTGTTATCTATTATGTTCTAGGGAATGTGGATCCAATACAAGTAAATGTATCCTTTGAGACATTTTGATAGGGGTAGTTTTTAATCTATTTTGTTGCTGTTGCAATATTGTAGACCACTCGGAGTTATCAAGATCTATTTTGAAGCCTCGTACATGGAGTCCCTATCAGAAAACAGCGTGAGTGGGATGTTCTCACAGAGCTGCTTCTGAATGGGCTGCCAATATGAGATAGCAGAAAGGATACACTCTCTATTATCCTATGTATTCATTATTGTGAGACATTTTATTCAAATGAAAGGTTTGTTGCCCAGTTCATTCTGTATTATCTTTCTGTCTTTCTGTTTTCTTCCCGCTTTGCAAAGCTTTTTACATGCTGCTTATCTTTTTTTAAAGACTTGAGTGAAAAGTATCTCTACACAATACTGTTGTGAAGATTTCTGCAAAAAATTTCTGTGGAACTGGTCTGTGAACGTCTTCAACTGAGTAATGTCTGAGTGAAACTGATGAGTCTAATAAATAACCCCTGGTGCTCCTGATGCAGTAAGTATTTTATATTTCAACTAATAGAAGGTCAATAACTCAGATACATTAGCTTAGCTTCAAACATTCGGCATTGGTAAGGCAGCCGTGTAAAGTTTAGGAGGAATGTAGGGCTGAACAAACCTCCTAAATTGTTTTTTGAAGTGTCATGCTTCTTAGATCAGTCATTTTCATACTCAAAAGAGATATTCTTATTTGTGAGCCCAATGTCTGTTCTTCTTTGTGATATAAAGCTTTATTTACTGCCTGTAGGCATGTGTAGCAACAACCATTTCAAGAAAGCAAGATGTTGCTAGTATTTTGATCCCAGTTATGCAGGCATCACCAGTGGAATATATTGTTTTAATGTTCTCCATGAACCACAAATTATGGTAGACTAAAGAGCCTTTAATCTTCTTCTTGGCATGAATTTTACTCCTCTGTAAACTGACAGGAATTCAAACAAAAAAAGGAAATGGTGTTATTATTGCTGTTATTACTTGCAGCAGTTTCTCCTGCTGAAGGCAAGGGTAATCAAGGTGATGGAAACCCACACACTTATTTCTCACTCAGCAAATGAAAAGATGTCATAAGACAAGTCCTGAGCTCCTTAACTTAGATAAACTTCAACTTAAAAAAATGGTTCCCTGAAGAGTAATTTACACATAAAGTTCCTTCAGGCACATAGTTGCCATTACCTCAGTGAAAACTCAATGCATTTTTAAATGTGACTCTCAGTTTATATTTAGGTTGGTAATGACATATATAAACTGACTGAAATAAAAACAGTAATATTTTACTCTGCCCAGATAGCCAGACATTTACTATAACAAATTCACATGATACTGTTTAAGATTTTAATTCAGCAAATTGCAGAACATGCATTACCCCAATAAACTCTGTCTACACATATATGCATATTTCAAGCAGTGTTCTACAGTGCTTCAAAACATTGACTGGGGTAAGATACAAGACCTTCTAAAGGTTAGTGAGAAAAGGAAAAAAAAGGGAGGAGGAAGGTCCTCAAGAGACAATGGTGAGGCATTTCCAAATGACAAGAACTGCTGGCGGCACCGGAAGATGCAGAATTAAGTGACCTTGTAACTTCTTCCTAATGTTTACATTTCTGTGCCTAGCTCAAGCCTTAGGATAGAAACTGTGTGGTTTTGTTACCTTTTGTTTATTATTTCACTTTTTATTTCCCGTTGTTAAATGCTTCAGAGCAAGCTCTACACTGCACCAGAAAATACGGCTGTAGACCTCTCCATGCCTGTGCCATGCATGGCATGAACTCTGGTGGAGAGAGTCCAACCCATGCAGAACAAGGTCCCACCTTCTCCTGAGAACCCTTGTCTTGTACAAGTCCGTTCTCCTGGCTTGCGTGCCTGTAGACCTGTGGGCTATGGTTGCCAGATGGAAACTGAACCTGCCTGATGGCTTCAGGACTGAGGAATCACCCTGTTCCCATGCTTGTGCTGTACAGCCAGGCATCTGCAGCCTTGGGGCCAACCAGAAGCCAGGCAGTGTCCCCACTACACACACACATTTCACACTTTTCCACAATTCCCTTCAAGCATCCCATAGAAAGTTTTACACAATCCCACAAGCCCTCTCAGATATCTCAAAATAAGTTTGCTCTTTCTCAGGAGACCCATGGTAAACCTATTGTCCAACCCCTTCTTTTCAGTTCCAAAGTCCTGGTTGAACCTCCTCAAGATCTTGAGTGGCTCCTTCAGTGGCTCATCCATCAGATCTGAGAACTCTTGCCTTCAGGATTGTTATCTCTTAGTCTTTAGAGTCTGTGTATCTGGCTGTGGTTTATTACTTCTCATGTCTCTCACCTTGCTCTTTCATGCTGAATAGCCATTAACCAGATATCCCCACAAGACAGATGCTCTTCTATGCCAGGTAGCTACAGGGTTGGCTTTCCCCATATTTTTTACTTTCCACATACCCTTTCATTCCACACATCCTTGCACAGATTTATGTCCATTACTTTTAGGCACTTGACTAAGTGTTCTCTATAGTCAAAGGTGAGAGGGAAATTTCAGTGAAAATTGCAGTTGCCACAAAACGGAAATGAGTAGGAACAACCCTCTCTCTTGAGAATCTTAACACTATTCTCCCAGGTTGAAGACTATTCTCCCAAGTTTCTCTTACAGGCTGATAATACAGAGAATTTCCAGAACATGGGAAAACTTAAACTAAATAAACCCAGATTTTCCAACTCATTTTATAATTTCTGGAGTTCTTCAAAGTAATATTTGAAACATAATTTCATGTAACAAGATTTAGTCAAGAAAAGCCTATAGCGTAGCAAATAGTTCATTGTTCATATTACAGGTCCCTGGGGCCTTGCAGGTGGAAATTTGACAGCATATTGAAGTGGTTGAATCAGAATCCTTCCACTCCTCTTGTACATGCACAGGGTTTTGTCTTCCTTCTTTTTTGAATTTTCCTTCACTCTTTCCAGATGCACATCCCAAGCAATCTTTTCTGACTCACATTGCTGCAGAAACTTAGCAAGAGCTGGGAACCACCAGATTCAGAACAGCAAGATATTTGCCTTATAAAAATGAGCAGACCTCGCATCAGTGTGAGGTAGCATTATCTCTATATTCTGAGCCATACGCTTACTCCTGCTAGCCCCAGTGATGAGTATGGTGCAATCTCAAAACTAGACAAAACCAGACTAAAAAATCCAAACAAATCCCGACTGGTCAGATTTTGGCATATTCTGGACAACTATGTCATGCTGCAGTCACAGTGCCTTCACTCATGAAAAATTGTCTTAAAAACTTTGCTCATCTTGCAAATACAGAGAAACAAGATTCTGCTTTGTACTTCTACATGCTTTAAAAGCTGTCTGAGCAAGGCAAGAGTGAGGGCTGAAGTTAAGACAGTCATTGAGGAAAGTAAGATTGTAGCATGAACTAGATCAGTGCAACCTGCACTCACTTACCACCAGAGGGAAGAATAACCTGTGGTCTTTTTAACTGGTCTGCTCTTTTTTCTGTATGCTCCTGGAGCTCAGCTGCAGGCTGGCTGGCTGAGCTGATGCGAAAATGAAGACAGGCACCCACATAAGGAAAAAAGCATAGCCACCTACTAACCTGCCAAGGGCTTCAGAAAAGTCCTCAGGACAGCTCAAAGCCCAGACCAAAACATCTTTAAATGTGACTATTCCTGCTTGTTCATGAATGGAAAGCAAAAGGTCACTTAAGATAAATCTGGTTCAAGTCTTATGAGGTAGTGCTACAAACTATCAAGCATTTGACACCGTCTCCCAGAGCATCCTCACAGCAAAACCGAGAAGGTGTGGGCTGGGTGATGAGGTAGTGAGGTGGATTGTTAATTGGTTGTAGAGAAGAAGGCAGAAAGTGGTGATCAGTGGGGCAGGGTCTAGTTGGAGGTCTGTATCTAGTGGAGTCCCTCAGGGGTCAGTGCTGGGACTGGAACTATTCAATATATTCATTAATGACCTTCAGTGAAGGAAGAGAGGGCACTGTCAGAAAGTTTGCTGACGATACTAAACTGAGGGGAATGGCTGACACACCAGAAGGCTGTGCTGCCATTAAACAAGACCTGGACAGGCTGGAGAGTTGGGCAGGGAGAAATCTAATGAAATTCAACAAGGGCAGGTGTAGAGTGTTGTATCTGGGAAAGAATAACCCCATGTACCAGTACAGGTTGGGGAATGAACTGTTAGTAGTGTAAAGAGATCTGGGGGTGCTGGTGGACAGCAGGATGCACAAGAGCCAGGAATGAGCTCTCGTGGCCAAGAAGGCCAATGGCATCATGGTGTGTATCAGAAGGGCTATGGTGAGTAGGCTGAGAGGGGTTCTCATCCCCCTCTACTCTGCCCTAAGGAGACCACATCTGGAATATTGTGTCCAGTTCTGGGCCCCTCAGTTCAAGAAGGACAGGTTGATGCTGGAGAGAGTTCAGCACAGGGCCACAGAGATGATGGAGTGGAGCATCTCCCTTCTGATGAAAGGCTGAGGGAGCTGGTGCTCTTCAGCTTGGAGAAGAGGAAACTGAAGGGCGACCTCATTCATATTTACAAATATGTAAAGGGTGGGTATCAAGAGGATGGAGCCAGGCTGTTCTCAGTGCTGTCCAGGTACAAGAGGCAACAGGTACAAGTTGGAATATAAGAGATTATAAAGAAATACAAGGAAGAATTTATTCACTGTGAGGGTGAGGGAGCACTGGCACAGGCTGCCCAGATGGGCTGTTGAGTCTCCTTCTCTGTGGACATTCAAAACACACCTGGACGAGTTCCTGTGTGACCTACTCTAGGAGGTTCTGCTCTGGCAGAGGAATTGGACTGGACTAGATGATCTTTCGAGGTCTCCTCCAACACTTAAGATTCTGTGATTCTGTGATTTTTGACCAGGGTAATGCTCGTGACTTGCTGCAGTCTCGCACTACCCTTTTTGCTGACATGTAGCTCCTTTGGCAGCTGTGATGAGTGAAAAATCTCCCTCAGTGGCTGTTTCTACTAAATTGACAAGTGCTGTACTCTAGCGTTGGGCTCCAGTTTGTTAGTGAAGGTGATAGATAATCCTGAGACAGAATTGTGGTCCTGGATTCTGGAAAGCAAAGCACTGCACACACACAAAGATATGACTGACAGAGCTGCTCATGGGAGTAGCTCCAGGTAACTCAGAGCAGGTTGCCAAGGAGCTTGGTCTCAGAACATCTATGATACATCCACACATACTTGGTGCCTTTACAATGACATCTATAGTCCATATACAAACAGCATTCAGTAGACCAATGACCAGGCTATTATAAGACTAAGAAAATTTACTCCTGACAAGATATGGGTTAAACACTTGCCAAGATCCTCTTCTTGTGCATGTCACATACACTTGGTGCACCGGCACTCAGCAGTGAAGACAAACAACTGAGCTAAAGATTCAAAAGGACCCACATCAGTCAGGAATATTTCCGTGCCGTGATACAGCCTGGTGATGATGAATGTCCAGACATTAGATGCCTCTTGACAGACCTTTCATTGCTTTGAAGTGTTTTTGCAGTGTAAATGTGGGGGGAAGAAACCCACACCAAAATAGCTAAGTACAAAGAAGTTTCTTTTAGGCAAGATGTACATTCCTGTAAAGCTTCCTAGAAGGAGTTCAGAGTGCCTGAGAAATCCTGTCTTGGTTATACCTTATACAACTAGATAATCTCTGAAGAATGGATATCATTTTTCTGCCCTTTATTTACTGTGGGAGATCAGTTAAGGTAATAACTTAATTCATTCTCTAGCTGAAATAATTATAGCAATATATTGCCCTTGAAAGCAAGCTGTGTTGCCATAGTTGCTTAAGGGATTAACAACACTACTCACTATCTTGGCTTCTTCTCATAGGAGGAAAGCAGTGTGAACTCTTCTCAAAGAACACAGTCCCATGTCATTTCACATGACCTGGCTTTGTACCTCAGTGGAGGAGCTCTTGGACAAACTGTTATGTTCTTTGAAAACTAATGCTCAAAGAAAGTTGTATATTTCAACATTTGGATTAACAAGTTATTGGTAATCACAGAATCAAAAAAAGGTGGGGAGTTGGAAGAGACCTCGAGATCATTCAGTCCAACCCCCTGGCTAAAGCAGGTTCACCTAAATCGGGTCACACAGGAACATGTCCAGGGAGGTTTTGGAAACCTCCAAGGATGGAGACTCCACACCCTCCCTGGGCAGCCTGTGCCAGGGCTCTCTCACCCTCACAGGAAAAAAGAATTTCCTTATGTTTAAGAGAAACTTTTTGTGTTCCAGTTTCTTCCCATTATCCCTTGTCCTGTCACTGGAGATAACAGAAAAAAAGTGATGCCCTACCCTCCTGACATCCACCCTTTAACCACTTGTGTTAATGAGATCCCCCCCCAGTCTTCTCTTCTCTTCTCTAGGCTGAACAGCCCCAGGTCTTGTAGTCTTTCCTCAGAAGAGAGATGTTCCAGTCTCTTGGCCATCCTGGTAGGCCTCCACTGGACTCTCTCCAGAAGTTTCTGGTCTGTCTCGGGAGCCCAGGAACTGGACACAGGACTCCAGATGAGGCCTCAGCAGGGCAGAGCAGAGCAGAAGGGGAGCAGAACCTCCCTTGACCTGCTGGCCACACACTTCTTGATGCATCCCAGGATGCCATTGGCCTTCTTGGCCATGAGGGCACATTGCTGGCTCATATTTAGTTTACTATCAATCAGGACTCCTAGATCTCTCTCTGCAGAGCTGATCTTCAGCAGTTCAACCCCCAGCCTGTACTGGTGAATGGGGTCGTTCCTTCCCAGGTGCAGGACTCTGCCCTTGTCCTTGTTGAACCTCATGAGCTTCCTCTCTGCCCAAATCTCAATATGGACAAGATCTTTAATATTTTCTCTAATTCATTCATGCCTGAGTCTTCAAATTGAGGAGGTTCATCAGAAAACAAAGTGAGTCCACTGTTTTAAAAAAAGGTAAACATCTACTCTCTAGAGGAATTGCTTATTGCCCTTCTGTTACTTTGCCTATATGTATGTTACTGTTTTTTTTCACAACTCAGCATGAATCAAATTTTTCAAGTTAAATCAAATTAAACATATTGCTTCCTCTTCTATGTCTTTTACAAAGCAGACACAAACATTGCAACATTTATCTGTAGTGTTTGCTCTTAGTCTTTTCATTATTAAATAACAAGACTGTAAAACCAGCATTTAGAAACTTTTAAAAAGTTTCATGTCAATTATGAGTTTGAAAATACATTATCCTTCATTTTATATGCTCCATAATGCAGTGACAAATCAAAATCTATCAGCAGGAGACCCTTCACTGTGATTTTTTTTGTACTTTACTCTAGAAGTCTTGCATATTGGAAGTTATTTAAAGTGCACTGCCTCTTTTCCCTGCCAACATGTGGTAAAGTTTCAAATCAGCCTTGCTGCTTTACATAGCAGTTCTGTAAGGAACTGCAGTGACAGTCATGGTGTTTTGTTCATGGGGATACATTTCCTGCTAATTCATTACTGGAAGTTTGAAATTGCCTTGAGTGAAGACAGATCCCTCCTCTCATCCTTCTAAATGCTGGGGAAGAAAGAATGTGTACTATCATTGCAGTTATGCAGTTTCTCTTCCCATATAGCTAAATGTCAGCCTTTTAAAAATCCAATTTAAAGATTCATTTTAACATGTGCCATTGGCAGATTCTCAGGTGAGCTGGATGGTGTGGAAAAGTAGATATCAATGAGTGACTTATAGACATAGAAACACAGAGAAAGTGGAGCTGAGAAACCAAACTTCTGTGTTAAACACAAACAGACTCCAAAAGAAGTTGAGAGTTTAACCTTCTCTTTCTACTTTTGATTTATTTTTGTTCTGGAATGAAGGAAAAGTTGGTTTCTCCTTTCAGTCCTTATGCAAGAGAACAAATTTAGAAAAATGTTTACATTTCTTTCTGAAGGTTTTTGCTCTATGACTGTTATAAAACTGCTATAACAACAAGAGCTTGGAAAAAAATGTTTCATTTCCCTTCTGTTGTGCAAATGACAGCACTGCATGCACATCCAGTCTCCTATGCCCTTAAAACTCAGTGAATTTTAAGCTGAATAAGAGGCCCTCTGCAACTCAGTTGATTCTCCTTGCTTAATATCCACATTCTCCTGAACCTCTCCATTTATTTGTCTGACCAAGAAAAGAGTGTTCAAAGAATAAAAAAAAGAGAAGCAGAGACAGAGGAAGGCAGGGACTTAAGGCAAGATTAGCTCACTTGCCAGCTTTTTGGAGAACGAAGCAGAAGTCAGCAAAAGCAGAGTTGTGCCACATAACTTTTGATGTTTCCTTTGCTTTTCAAAAGGCCATGGCTGTTGGATCTCTGGCAGGTGGGTCTCACGGTCATTTTTCTGCAAGAGGCTTATCTTCATTGCTGCTTTTAGAACTGTACATCACAGTGAATGGCGAGACAAACTTCCCCTACCGATCTTCAAAACAACTTACAAGAAAGGTGGCAAGCTGCCACAGCTTCATTCTCTTAATTTCTCTTTCTGAGGCTCACTTTTACATATCTTTCATTTTTGATTGTGCTCTCTCAATGAATGTTGGTGCTGCTTGACCTTTAAATGTCAAAACCCAGTTGAATGGCATTTGCTACGAACTCTGCAGCCATACACCATATGTGAATTGCTAATGCACATAAGAATCAAGAGATGTATTTCATGATGCACAGCTAGGCTTACAAATTCATTTTATTATTCCTATCACCTTCCCACCCCCATGAAAATAAATTTTCAACTAGCTACTGCTATTTTAAGACGAGAGTAGGGACAGCATATACCAGAAAGCTGACTGACATAAGTCAGCTAACTCTTCCAGCTAAAGGTCTGAATCTGCAAGCTGTTTATTGTGGGTGGATCTCTGTGCTTAGTTTGAGAAGCCTGCAGAATTTAAAGCAAAATCAGCTATAGATAAGGTACAAGGCATAAACTCTTACTTTTAAGTTCTTCAAGAAAGAACCACTCTTAAAGTCAAGCCACTTTGCATGTTATTACCACCACTTCCCAGTGGCTCCTGGTCAGTTTTAACATACAAATATTCTGTATTTTCATTTTTTGTGTTTGTCCCACATTGGGCAATGAGGTTTCTTTCACTGTACCTACCTGGATGAGATCTGACGCAGATATGCCATCTTTTTCTTTGAAAAGTTGTGGGGAAAGGCAGAGCCAAGCAGCCAATCATAAGGACTGAAATGAAAATATTCCCAGTACAGTCAACAGTTTTATTCAGGCTCATCTCTCTAACCCAAAGCCATTTGGCAATGATTCAGTCATAATAGATGTTCTGTAAACATTTCAGCTAGGACAAAAGAGTAGATTTTGTCCAATTCTCATGCCAGTAAAAAAAAAAAAAAAAAAGAAAGAGATAAAAGATCCTGTCTCTGCATCACTTTCTGAAGCAGAATGTGACAGATTTTGAAACCATTTATTCAAACATGCCCATGGCATGCTGAAGAAGAGAGTAAGGGTCTCCACTTGTGGTTGTCCTTTTGCTTGCAAAGGTGGATTAGTCTTTCATACTCACTTGAAGGTCTTTCTGCCTACAAAGAAGAGGTGTAGCCTTCAGGAAAGGAGAATGAAAGGTGCTGATTAACCTGCCATTGTTTCTCTCACTCACTTGGTCTAGACTGGTGGAAATGCTGTCACAAAGAAGCACGATCAGGGCTCTGCTGTGCTGCAGAAGCAGTCTACAGCCTCGACAGGCTGCAGGAAACTAGTCATAGTTGAAAAATGGGTATAACATCTTGCTGGGTGGCCAGCCAGTAAACCCAAATAAATCCATTATTTTGGCATTCAAAAAAATACAAGCATGCACAATTTCCACCATTCATTCAATATTCTTGTTTCAGCTTTCCAAGTTTAGGAGACAAAGACTCAATTGCCTGTCACGTTGAGATGGAGACACCTCTAGAACTTGACAGAATTACAGTGCTTACAACACCCACAGGAAACAGTTGTTATCCCACAGACAAGTGAGAAATTGAGTCACCATATCATCATCATCTCCTACAGCCCAGACAAGTGTCCTAATTATAACATCATTCCCTATTCAGAGCCATCCAAGTAAAAGGAAGCCTTAAAGGTAAGTGTCTCTGTAGTGCCGCAGAGCCTATCAGGCACAAGCATCTGCCTCGTGTTAATTACGGACATCTAGGCCCAAGTGTGACCAGCAGCATGACCTCAGGAGGTGCTGCAGGCCAAAGCAAGGGCTGTTCAATAATCCCCTGATGAAGGGCCTTATCCTGAAGAAAACGGAGCATGGCCATCACCAGGAACTTTCCACCCAGCCTTGCAGTGCTCTGTCCCCTTACATAGGTTTACTGAGCCTTCCTCCCAGTCAAGCAGCTCATTTGATTACTTAGTGCCCTTTAGAAGGCAAATTTGAAAGCAATAATCTATTCTTAGCTGAACCACTTCTGCTTTCAAAAATAGTTTCCCAAGAGCTCAGCTCAGATGAATGGGATGTTGCCCATGGAGCTGTACAGCTTGCCTGAAATTTCCACCCACGTCCTGAAGCAGGAGTCTAACAGTTAAAGTACAATACAGCAAAAAGAAAGAAAATCCTCATATTACAAACCTAAGAAACTCCTCTTTCAGTAAGGCAACTATTACCTGAGAACAAAATCACAAATATTGCAGATTTTTTAGGTTTAGCATCTATTAGCCACAAGTTTTCTTATATCATAGAATTAGAATCACTTTGGCTGGGAAAGGTCTTTAAGACGATCAAGTCCAACCACTAAGCTCTCACTGCAAGCCCATCACTAAGCCATGTCCCTCAGCACCTCATCTACACATTCTTTAAATATGTCCAGGGATGGTAACTCCATCACCTTCCTGGGCAGCCTGTTCCAATATCTAACAACCCTTTCAGTGAAAAAGTCCTTCTCAATGTCCAATCTAAACCTTCCCTGGTGCAACTGAGGCCGTTTCCTCTTGTCCTATCATTTGTTACTTGAGAGCAGAGACTGATGCCTACCTCACTACAGCCTTTTTTCAGGTAGTAGTTCACGTGCAGTGATCACATCTCCCCTCAGACTCCTCCAGACTGAACAACCTCAGTTCCTTCTAATCTTCTCCAAGTGGGCAAGAATGCTGAATGCACTGGGAACACTGGTAATGGTGATGATAGGGACACACAGAAGCAATACTTTAAGCAGCTGAAATGATGTCTTCTGCCTGAAATTTCAAAGACAAAAACAAGACTCGTAAGTAGAATACGAGTCATTAAAAGTCATCAAAAGCCTTTGATATTAAGTATTTCCTGCAGGTTTCCTACAATGTTGTTGTTGTTGAAAGTAAAATACATATACTAGAACAATCAGCATCAATATTTGGTAGTGTGTTTCCATTTTTTTTCCCATAGCAAGTACTGTCTTTATTCCAGGGAAGTGGCAACCTTAGACCTGGCACATGTCCTCTAGGCTGTTTGACTTCCTACCTTTCCTACTAGAAAACTCAGTCAGCTTTTCTCAAAAACCACCTGCATTTCCCAGGTTCTGCATGTCTCATGTTTGTGATTCTGGTGCCCAGGTAAGAGCCAGGTGCCTCAAAGTAGCTTTAGCCTGCAATGATGCAATGAAGCACTTTTGATGCTTTCACCACAGTCTTGGTTTAAACCACAGCACAAGAAGTACACAAAAAGAAAAAGCATATTTGGCAACAGTGTCATTGCTGGAGTGAAAGTGTTTCTCCACACACTGAAGAAGCCTAAACCCATCCTTCCTGAGAGTCACCAGCCAGACTACCCAGCTCATAGACAGAAAGCTTTTGATGTCATCGCTTTGTTAAAATTGTCAAAATCACAACTTCTGGCTCATTAATATCAGTTGTGTTCAAAGGTCAGTGAAAAAGCAGAAGAGGGAAACTGACTTGTTAATATTTAAAAATAATGCTTCATAGGCAACAACAAAGAGAAAGAACTACTCTGCTAAGAGCATCACTCCCAGAGATGGACGTATTAGAACTGTTGGTTTGCCAGGGACAGGGTGAAAAGGTTACACAAAACCTCTTCAGCATTCGTTAATAAGGAGACCTTTTCCTTTCAGTTGATTTTGATTACTCTCAGTCTTCTTGTACATGTACATTTTGTAACATAAAATGGTATTAAAAAAAAACCCAACCTATTTTATTTAACCATTTCAGCAGACCATTTACCATTTCTCAAACACCAATGAATTCGAATGACTATGGAAAACATGTATGTTGCAAGGCACATGCAAGGACAGCAGTGATGGATTTATTTTTGTGCTCTAGAAAACTTTACTAACAAGCAACACCTGTCCTAGTTTTGGCTGGGATAGAGGTAACTTTATTCCTAATAGCTGGTACAGGGCTGTGTTTTGGATTTAAGATGAGAATAATGTTGATAACACAGGAACATTGTAGTTGTTGCTAAGACTTTTCAGTTTCTCACTCTGTTCTGCCAGTGGAGGCATTGTGCATCATTCGTTTTGCATATTCTTTTCTCATTATTAACATTTTCCCTTCCTTTTCTGTCCTATTAAACTGTCTTTATCTCAACCCATGAGTTTCACCTTTTTTCCTATTCTCTCCCCATCCCACTGAGGGGGAGGGGATGGCTGTGTGGTGTTTAGCTGCCTGCAGGGTTAGAACATAACCCCATCAAAAGGCTGAGCTGTTCCAAAGACATTTGAGGGATCTGAAATGGAGCACAGCACAGAATTTTCTGGTTAAGCTGCACTGTATCACAAAGTGGGCAATAAGGGAAATGGAAGCTCTTCCCAGAAATCGCTTCCCTATGTGGTTTGGATCAGACAAAGCAGATCTGGTGGGAGCTCTCCCATGTTCTTGGTCATCACTCTGATGATTGGACTGCTGGCTTAGGTTTGTCCCATCCAGCATCTGGTGCTGCAAATCTCATCCTTCAATTTCTAACTTTTCCTATTTAATGTACAAAAAGGATCAGTGGAACCCAGCTTTTGAGCCTTATATAATTTGAGCCCTCTCAGAATCACTCTGTAAAGTCTCTTAAAAATCTGTCTCTCAACACAAACCTTAACAACATGGTGCATATCCTTTTCTGTTCAACCCTCTTTTTAAGGCTCCAGGAATCCACCAGATCCACCAGCAGTCTTTGCATAGCTATATTGGGAAAGTACCTCAGCTACACTGACACTCCACAGCTCAGAAGAATGCCAAAGCATGCAAGTGTACTTTAGAACATCTCTCTCTTTTTTTTTTCTTTATATTAGACTCCAACCAGTCCATTAATTTGTTAAGCCTTATCTTTGAAAGTAAATAAATTATGCCCTCAGCAAGCCTCTTCTGTAGCAGAAGTATCCTCCTTGTCTCTGAGCACCATGTGAGATTTAAAATAGTCCCTCAAAGGTATTTAAGTAAACCTTTCAAAAGCTTTTATAAGGCCACCTTCCTCCTCTCCTCCTGCTCTGTACCAGTGCTTGTTTTTTGAAATTTATATGAAGTTTGATAATACAATGTTTTTATAGAAATGCTGGACTTTCCCTCAAAATAACTCAGCCTAAAGCAGTTTTGGCTTTCATTACATAATTCTTGGGGGAGATTGTCTTGGGTTGGTTCTTTTGTTGGTTAGGTTTTGGCAGATCATCAGAGCTTTGGCTGGGAAAGCAGCAGGGTGCTGTCTGTGTTAGCATGGGGATTTTTTCCATTTTCTGTATCTGAGCATAGACCATTTCTTCTTTCCTCCATGGAAATGCCACAGGCACTGCTCCTAAATGACAGTTAGTTCCCTGGGAGGAAATAAGTACGTCCGTAGAGCTGTACTAATCAGTAAAATTCAAATAATTTCCAGTAAAAGTTTCAATGGTGAGAGGAGAGAGGGCAGACACATCAAAAAGGGTGCAGCAGGCACAGCTGGGGCCGGTGCTGGCATTAGGAAACAAATGGTGCTGGGAAGTTACCAGGCCAGAAAACAGTAATTTAACTCTTCTGCGGTTCAGACTTGCAGGTGATTGACTTTAAAAAAGGAAGATGAAGGAATAATTATGCAGTACTGTGAAAGTGTGTGTGCTGCAAATACCAGAGAATGGAAGAAAAAACAAAGCTCCTAAGTAGTAAGGTGAGACTACTAAAAGAGAGATAGGTAATTTTGCCAAGGCCTGTGGAATATCTGCTATGACAACTGCTATAATTCCTCCACTGAAGGCCATCCCAGAGGGACAATCTGAAATGACAGATCTCTGCACAGGCCTTAGCACAATTTCACGTCTCCTCTACCTCTGTATCCCCAGTCTTTTCAGTAAAAGCTAATGGCAATGATGTCCACATAGTGGTAAAAGAAGCCAACAGTGGAGAATGCTCTGCTATTCTGAGTCATGAGATCCTGTCAAATGCTGATATCTAACATTAAAAGCAGGTGTGTTGCTGTAAGTGTTCAATTTTCTTCTAATCACCCTGCCTCCAAAATGTGTGGCTTCAAGTTAGATGTGAGACCTTAACGTGAAGGTGAGGGGGCAGAAGGAGGACAAAGGAAGTGCATGAACCCACAACTGTAAGGTAACTTGTAAACACGTGTGTGTGCTAAAACTGTAAACCCAGGGCTGCCAGTAACAATCTGGAGCATGATAATCCCTTAATGAGCAACAGCAGGTGCTAAAGTGCTTAAAGTAAATCACTGCTGCATTTTAGCGAGTTGTTATTTCTGTCATCGCTATCAACAAGTGCAAATCTGGCAGGGTAGTGGCAGTAGCCTCTGCCACAGAGGGCTGGGAGCAGAGGGCTGTCACTGCCCCAGGACTCCAGGAGGCAGGGCCACAGGGGCACGGGGCAGCCCTGGGCATGGGCACAGCCATGCTGGGACGGGCCCTCTGCCCACAGTGGTGCTTGGGATCAGGCCTGGTGAGGGGAAGGCCGAGGAATTCGAGAGTGGTTTGGTAATATGAAGTTTTTTGTCTTTTGGTTTTGACAGAGTTGGAAAGAGGGGTTTTTTTTATTTCTATCTCTGGCAAGCCTTTTGTTGATTTGGATTGTCAGGAATTCCCATTCCTTGTCCAGCTTAGCATGCCTGTGGGTAGATGCAGAAACAGCAGCCACTAGAGAGATATTCATACAAATTAAGAAACATTAGCCAAGGCAGCAATGAGCACAGCACAACATAGTAAATTCTCAGATTTGTCTGCCTTGCTGCAGACATTCAGAGTGGAAAACACAGCACAGGTGTATGATCTTCCGCTGCTCTGCTCTCCTTACCTGCCACATGAAGAACACATGTTTCCTGCACCCCTCTGAGTGTGGGCAGGAGCCATCCTCGCTGCTCAAGTGCCAATGAGAGACCAAAAGCTGGGCCTGAGATGCTGACAGCAGTCTAAGGCAAGGCAGATGATTTCGTCCAAACATTGTAAATGTATCTGAGCAAATTATTCTTGCCCTGGAAGTAAATTATAGTAATGAAGTTACTCTGCCAGCCACTGCAGGCCTGGCTGGAATTGCAAACTATTTTAATCCTCCAAGAACACATCTACCCAGCCAATAATTTGACTTGTCTTTCCTAGCTCAGCTTTTTAAGACAAGAACATAGGAAAAAATATTGGTCTCTATGTTATTGATTCCTATCACAATTGCATCAGATTTTTCCTAAGGTCTGTAGTGGATTGAACTATGAGCTGTATTTCCCACCTGTATATTGGAGGTTCATAGGCTTTAGGGATTTTTTAGAATAATGCAGCAGCTTGTTGCTTTGATTTCAAAAGAGCATGGAGCTTGCCAAATCTCTTAAAAGGGAAGGGAAAAAAATAGGCAATTTGTCTTTGTAGGTGCTGATGCTACATGAGAATAAATCTATGGCCCTTGCAAACACGGTGCTTAAAGAACAGATTCTCTGTTGTGTGTTGGGCTGCTGCAAGAGGAAAAGATCAACCCAAAGCAGCTCAGTTTTTCCTCTTGTCTCAGACTAATGATCTTGGGTGTCGCTCTCACTAACTAGTGCAAGAAAAATAAAGAAGTATTCAAGAACAGGATTCAACCTACCTAGCTACATCCTAGACAGTTTATTCTGAATTTGTCATCCTGTATTCTCATTCTAGTAAGTGCAGAGAAATCCTGTGGATGTGTCATCTGATCCATTTTAAGCATCTTTGTTAGAATGAGGGGAATTGCTCTCTGAAGGGGTCTATTTTTTCCCATTGACTACACATGGATTACACAGTGACTGGCTCTAACTTTGATGTTTGACTTTTAAGCCCCAAGCTGAGACAGATGATTTCCACATTTGTATTTATTTCCTTCTTTTCCCCTTCTGCTCTTATTTTAAACAGTCTCAGTATCCTATTCTTAATCAGCACAGGACAAGTCACAGGGGCACTCCCTTGTTGCTTCGCTCTTCCCTCAAAATAGCCCTTCAGCTGTGCATGATTCCTCTGCTCCCCAGCCTGCGTTACTCTGTTACACCACATCATTCCTTAGCAGATTCCCCAGCAGACACTTGCTAGCTGTGGGGAAGGATCAGACAGCTGCAGGAGGCAGGGTCTGTTGTGCAGAGTGGAGGTGGAACAAGGCATGTCCTCAGCCACCTCTCACAAGGGACCCTTATCTTTTCACGGTTGGCACCTTTTCGAGATTTGCACAGCAACTGGTGTCACTGCTGAGCTGTGTTCATTGGGAAATATCCCAGCATTAATCTTTACTGGTAATTCTTTCAGTAAGATATGTCAGCCACAGCTGTTGAGTTTTTGCACCAATATAGCACCAAAGTTAGTAATTTTTATTTTAAGATGAAAATACAGGTCAAGCTTACTCAGGCTCCCTGTGTTTTTACCAGTCAACTTCCTTCCAGTGCTGGTGTATTTATTTTCATACCACTTTTTGCCACCAGAACCACTCTATTCTCCCAATTTTACAGCTGGGTTCCTGAAGCAGAGTTCATCTTCTCCCAGACAACAAATGAAGGGGTAAGGAAGTTACATGGGAACCAGAGTGTAGGAACTTGACCAACCTGGAAACAAAGCTGTGCCACTTACATCAAGAAAGGCAGCTCCAAGGAAGTCTTTGATATGGAATCTTGATGGAGTAGTGACGGTCAGTCCCTCCAGATGCTCAAAAAGGTGCCATTCTGAGGGAGCAGACTACTGCACCCCTCAGGTCTCAGCTCTGTACTGCAGGTGGACAGACTGCAACTCCTGTTACCTTGTTACGCACACATTTCTCTTCCCATTGCTATCAGGTGGTGTGTCACCACCTCTGCTCATGGAAAGGATGTCTGAGAACTTGGTAAGGAATGTCATAAGCACCACAGGAAATGTCTAAAAAATAATGGCAAGGGCACAGCTAAGACAGCTAGCTGTTACCTGCTCTGCCGGCCAGAGGACAAACATACCCTGACTCTCCTTCCTGAGAAAAATAGTGGAGCCTTGGCAGTCTTTTTCAAGAGGATGCTGCCAGCTACAGGGAGCATACCACATGGACTGTGGTGGAAGTCACCTGTGTGACAGGTAGCGTCCAGCATGGCTTCAGGTGTTAAACCCATTCCAGCTGCTCAGCTTTGGTGGCTCTTGCTGAAAGGGCAGCACAGCCAGGTGAGCCTTTCCTGTGGAGCAGTGTATGGGTTTGCACCGGACCACAGGGAAGCATGGATCCATGTGCATGCTGCTCCTGGGGACAGGAGATACTCATTTGGGCAATACATTGTTCTTAGTCTGTAGTTTATGGCATGGATTAGTGAAGGGCAAGAGAACTAGATTCCAAGCTGTAAACCACATGCAATGATGTGTAATGTTTGCATCTCTGGAAGAGAGGGTTAAAATGATCTGCCAAGTTAAATGACATGCTGTCACCTTTGAAAAGCCTCATCATCTGGTCCAGAGCAGTCTGCCATTAGTGTGACACTTGTATGAGAAGAGATAAAACTATGGCAATTAGCTGTGATTTTCACTCACACACTTCTGCTTCTAGCCAGAGCTAGTTGAAATTACTGTTTATGTTTGACACCAGTCTGGCAGCAACAGCAGAAGCTTGGTAACATAGAGGTTCATTTATTTATCTATTTATTTGCTTGCTACTGTGTGTGCAGCACATTTCTAAAAATGCCTGTGCAGCATCTTGTGCTACTGGGAATGTACTGAGGGTAAATGAGGGATCTCATCTTTACCAGTGGAGATGGAATATCATAGAAACCAGGGAGCCTGTGAAATGTACTACCCAATCAGTTATCTATATAGAGACCCCATTAAACAAAGTATTTAAGCAACAAAATATCTTGCTTATTGTTAATAAACTCTGAGCATGAGGAAACTTATCGTTAACAATACCGCGAGCATGAGAAAGCTCATCGCCCATGTTCTCTGGAGTCTGTGGTTAGGCTGCTTAATTACATAGTAATCAACCACAGAGCCAATGCTTATCCAGTAAACATTTTAATTTCTTCTGTCATAGAGGAATACTATGGTGCTATCCTGATTCACTAAAATGAAAAATCACTACTCCACACCCTTTTATATCATGAGACTTAAAAAAAAGAAGAAAAGCTGTTTTGGGAAACAAGAAAACTTTGCTTACCAGCACTTGAGTTTTATAACTCATATTTCCAGGAACAATAAGGGTAAATACTTAAAATGCCAGAGTTATCTCAAAATCACGGCTCACCGCAAGCATACTCTCAAGTCCCAAGAGTTAGGACATCAAATTTCTTGGTCCATCAATTAAAGCTGCTTATACTACAACCAGAACACCTGGGATCTCAATTACACTCTGTGCTGGAGGAAGGAGTTTGGCCAGATTCGGCCTTTCAGCTCTAATCTCATCTTCCTCTGACATTCAGCTCCATTCATTCACTGACCACTGTGAACTGTCATCAGTTCAATTTTCCATTTTTGCCTTAAGATTTGTCTGCTGTTCAGAATATGATGCTGAAACAGTTGTGCAAAAGATGCCATGTAAAGACATGCAACTGTTCATTGCTGCAATGTAAACAAAGCCCATTTCACAGCACAGCATAACAGTAGTGAGAGAAGTCCACGCAAGATGAATCCAAAAGTTCAAAATACTCATCCATCCAAAACCATCAAACAAACAAAAAATTCCACCATAGTTTGGGAAAGCTAGCAATGTAAAACTTTTTATTGTGGTCCCAAGAAATAACACAACACTTTTGAAAACAAAAACTAACTTGCTGTGTCAAAGAAACTTGATTTACCAACCTCAGTCATCACGGTATCCTTTTTTTCAGAGGCGGAAGGAAAATGAAATGCCAATTAATTTAAAAAGGAAGTGTACAGAATTATAACTATTTTGCACAGAAAACATTACAGCTGGACACACAATTAGAATCATCAAACACATGTTTTAGAGCTTAATTATTACAATACTGAGATTCAAATGCTGAGCTTGTTCCTAGGAAACAGGGACAAAGATGGACATAATCTGCTCCTCTCCTCAGGTCATTATTGTACCAAACTGTACTAATAAAGGTATCTTCTTAGGCTTCAAACAAAAAAAGCCTTTTAAGGTCCTCAGTGATGACTACTCATGAGGAAAGTATCGAGTCTCCTTCTGTGAACAAATGTAGCTCGGCCACATTTATGCAATGTTTCCAGATATTTTGAGGTGCTACAGGGACAGGGCTGGAGTTCATTGGCTAACATTTGATTCACAGACAGCAGTAGTAAATGTCTGCTGAATGAATCCAAGAACTGGATATTCCTCACTACTGCAGATGTCCCCTGTCTTTTATGCCAATAGGACCATTAGAGTGATTTTTTTCCTCTCTCCTTCTCCACAATGACAAATGCCAGCACAATCAAAACTTGGAAGTTTTCCATGTGAAAAACAGGAACAGAAGAGTGCTAACCCAATCAGCTGTGCTATGCCTTCTACTGTGACTAAGAGGAACTGGCCAGGCAGACCATGCTGCTTATGAAAGAATGGAACCAGGTGCATCATGTAACAATACAAATATCTGCTATAAATTTCAAACTATGTAAGTGAAAAAAAATGGGGGTTCCATATTGAAAATACTGTACAATACTGCAGGTCTTTTTTTTCCTGCATTTTAAAATTACATCATTGATCTTTTTGCATGAATTTAATTATGGTCTCACTTCAACGTTGCCAGTAACAAGGAATTATTAGTCCTGCTCTTAAAGAGGCAAAAAGCTTTATTAGATACTGCAAAGAGCTAGAGATGCTCTTAAAAAATAATAAAGGGCAGTCAATCAATCACATTTTCTCTGCCAAGAGCTTTTAAGACATAACCCAGAGGCTTGAAGCTTCATTACCAAAACATTTTTCTTGTTGCTGCTTAAAAAAAGCTGCTGAAGTTTAATCACTGAAATGTAGATAATGAAACTGCAACAATAATTGCACACTTCCTCTGATGAGATGACTTTACAGACTGGCACTGTTTTGGACCCTAAAAATACATGGATCAGTGCCACTGAAGAATTCATCGAGATTTTTAAGGAAACAAGACTACAGACACAAAGGTTCATCTGAGAGTTCAAACTTCAAATAGCAACATACCAATATCAGGAAACATAATGTAGATATAGTATTTAAAAGAAAGAATTCCTCCACAAGAAGGGCTCTGAGGCATCCTTAATAAAAAGTGCTCAATTGTTCATTCATTTTATACCCACCGCTAGTACCTAAGGTAGCTGGAAATAGTGCTGTCTGCCATGCAGACAGAAAGTGATGGTCAACACAGGGTCAGTGGAAAGCCAGCTTTAAAAAACAGCTAGACACTGTTCTGTCTTCACTGCTAGAAAAAAAGCTCATGGCATATAAAACCACTTTATCCTGCAAAGGGACCCTATGGTATCAAGTAAGAAGTTGTTCTGGGTAGTAAACTACGCCGTCAGTCTTTTTAAAAAACAAATGACAAGCACATTCAGCCATCCCAACATTGAATTCCTCAGAGGCTCTCTCTGCTGCCTATACTGAATACCCTTGGATAGAATTTTTACCTGAGATTTACTGTTTTGGGTGGTGAGGTACTGCTTCAGGTTGCATCAGTCTGTCTTATTCTTCTTGTTGGTTGAGAGGTCAAAAATGTTAGAGCCTTGTTTTCTTTTAATAGCATCTGTGCAGTCAAATAATTCAAGGATCTTCACAGTGCTTAAAGCCATTAAATGTTCTCCTAGGCTTCCAGCTTCCTGATACCCAGAGTCACTGACGAGAACCAGAATAGAAAGGGTCAGAGACCACTAGAAAAAAGATAGTAACCAGGAGAACAATTCCATTAGGCAGAGGAATACCTATGTTAAGGCTGGCACAAAGACATACCAGTCTGGGTTTGGTATTATAACAAGACACACAAATACATTAATTTTCAAATTAGAAACTTGCTATGAAATTAGGATTGGTTTGGTTTTTTTAAGTGTGTGGAAGTTCTTGGTATTAATATTAAATCAGTGCTTTAGTTTTGGAAGCTTCTTCATTCCTACAGTCTTTTTAATTGATTGTTTCTGAGGATTAATCATCTCTGGGTTTCCTGGGACACTGTACCTCCCTCTGAAATAAAAGGGGTGAAGTTAGTCATCAAGCATCACATCACCTGTAAGCTTTAAATGCCAGAAATTTGCATGCTTTTCATATTTGCATAACTGATTACTATTGTGAATTAATAAACCTGAGAGGGGAAAAAACCCAAGTATATTCCTGGGTTTGCAGGCTAGCAGAGCATCTAATTATTCCCCACACAAACGCAATTCTCATCTCACGACTCTTGACTGCTTCCTGGTACCTAAATGATGGCATTTTACGAACATGAACAGAATGCTAAACACTTTCACAAAGAGAATGCCAGCTAGCTAAGGAGACATTTTCATCAGTTACATGATCCCCATTAAGAAATGGAGAAACCATTCCTGCATACAGTTACAGTCCTCTGCAGGTATTCCACTCTGGAGACCTGTGCTCTTGAGCCCATGATCTAATACAGGAAATGCTGCCAGGAGACTTCTGCAGTGTATTCAGCACAGATGCATATACCATCTACACAAAACTTACTAGAGCTGTTTTCATCTTGATTTTCTATGAGAAATCAGGGGAATGTAAACAAATATCATGGGAAGAAAATGGTGATTCCAAAATTGGAAGGGTCCTGCTCATGATCAAGCAGCATGCATCTCTACTCCTGTGTACCCTTCCCTTGTTGCTCCACCTGTTCCTTACTGCAGTGGACAGCATTTTACATTCTCTAACAACAGTAGACAGGGTTTCAGTGTCTTTCTCAAGTGAAGGCATTCTGAAGGAAAATATATCACAGCATCACATCATTATATTCATTATGATAGCCAGAGAAATATTCTGTGATGTGGTAGAAGCCGTGGTGACATTATCTGTGCAAGTTTCAAATTTCTGGGCCAACAGCCAACAGCTGTCCCTAGGGCTTGTTATGGCAGATTGACACATCCTTTGTTCCAGCTCTCCAGGTAATCGTGGTCCTGAAGAAGAGCTGTCCTGCAGATGTATGGAGCTACTTCTACTCATGATCAGAACCCAAGGCCCTAGTTTGCTCAATAATCAATTGATCATTCAAATTCAAATCAGCTGATCACTCAAAATCAATCATCTGTAGATCATTGTGGAGCTGGACCAAGCAGACAGCATGTCTCTGTGTGGAATGCTGCAGGCAGCAATACCTCTTTCCAGTCAAAACCAGATGGACTTAGGGACTTGGAAGCCTGGCAGCTGCAGCCTGTGCAGTGCTGAAACTGAGCTAATAAGCCCTGCCATATGCCTCACTATAACAGGAAGTGCTCAGAATTGTCTGCTGAGATTGCATCAGAGACATAAGCCATTGAGATATCCATGTTTTTCCCAGTTGTCTGCTAGCCTACCTTCTTCCTGTCTTTTCTCATTTGAATTCTTTCTCATGAATGTCAGCTTGAACGAACAACCTTTAAACTACAAATCAAAACATAATTAAAAAGGAACAATATAATAATGGCTGTGTTAACCTTGTGATGATCAAGAGGTGTTTATTTACATTCTAGTATTCTCTTAGAATACAATCTATCTCAAATCCCCATTCTTCTCTCCATGATGCCAACTAAGACCAAAGTTTGACCTGAAAGTTCCAAGTCACTGGTTAAAAAAGCAAATGCTTTGCAAACTGGGTCTTTTGCTACTAAGGACAAATTAAAAGATGATCAATTCACTTTATATGTATAAAGTACTTTGAAAAATAAAAAATCCTCTGTGGGAAAAATGGGTTGAAAGAGGGTATTTAGTTACAATATGCATCTTCTGAGACCAGCAATTACAGGACTTTATTACTTCATTATCTTTTACACTTGTTTGTTTGATTTAAAGAAAATTGCAGAAACACAGTGTCATGTAATTTCAGGGTCGGCAACATTCTGATAAAAGAAATTATAAAAAAAGCCACAACAATCACAGATCAGTGCTAACCCTCAGCAAATCTCAATAACTGGCTGATGTTTCATCTCTCACCAGATACAGTGAATTCTCCTAGTCCTACTGTCCTGACCTTCTCCACATGAGCTATGTTACACATCACTGGGGCCAGAGGCAACCAGTGCTGCTTCTGTATTAAGAAACTTCAGTTATAATCGGTAATTCCTATTGTACTCATTCATTCATATTGTACTAATATTCTGTCCTGAAACGTGAAGATCCACTGTTCTGATATATTCTACTTACACAGAATGAAGGGATAGAGCTGGTATGTAAATATAGCTACACAATTTCGTGCTTATAATTTGCTCATTACATTTTCAGGTGCTCTCAATATGCATTGTGTATGCTCATTTTAGCAATCTAAGTAAGTGGCTTCATAGAATCATAGAATGGTAGGGGTTGGAAGGGACCTTTAGAGATCATCTAGTCCAATCCCCCTGCAGAAGCAGGTTCACCAAGATCAGGTCGCATAGGAACATGTCCCGGCGGGTCTTGAAGACCTCCAAGGAAGGAGACTCCACAACCCCTCTGGGCAGCCTGTGCCACTGCTCCATCATCCTCACAGTGAAATAGCTTTTTCTTACGTTAAATGGAACTTTTTGTGTTCCACTTTTTGTGGAAGAGTATTTACTATAAGATACTAAACACACAGAAACCACACTAGCTCAGGAACTCTCCAAATACGAAGTATTTGGGAGCGTTCCAAAAGCAAATATTTTATCTACCTGCTTACACAGTTTTGTAGGCAACTACTTCTGGCCACTGGAGACAGGATGTTGGGTCCAACACTGTTGACATGATTCCCTGTATTCTTTGTGCTTTGTATTCTTCGCACTTTAAGTCCAGTGAAAATAGAAATCTCCAATTCCATGTCCCCTCACAAGCACTGTGATCAGAAATTTATTTCTATATGGCTCAGAAAACTTGGATTTTTTTTCAAGTTTAAATTTCTAACTCATGTAACTAAACAGAAATCTGTTAAACAACGAAGCCTTTATATGTTGTTGTCTGAAATCACTCCCATTATTATCCACAAAAAGCTTTACAACCTCTACTGGCTAAAAAGGACCAAGCAAGGCATTTGAGTTGCTCCTAATGGACTAAAGAGTATACTTGTTGCTCCCTACTCTACAGTAATATAGAAAAAAAATCCATTTTAAAGATAGGTTGTAAGGGAAGAACATCAGAGGCATTGTAAGATCATAAAAAGGCCACTTAAATATATGTATTCTCAATATTGAAACATGCTTAGTATTAAATAAAACTGATTGAAAATCAGTATAAAAAATGATGTTAAAGTTAATATTTTGTCAGTAAAAACATAGTACTTATCAAAAAGAAAACAGAGAGAATATAAAGGAAATTTACCTCAGTATCTGGTTTCTTCCCTTGCCTGTCAGAGCATCTGGTTTTTGCCTTCCAACAATTTTAAGTGTAGCTGAGGTCTGCAATAGTCAAATTTTTCTAAAATAAGTTAAATCCTAACCACAGTCACAGATCAGGAAGTAAAATACTTCCAAACTAATTTTGACCAACTACATGTCTTCCTGCCATGAAGTACTTTAAGCACATATTCTACTGATGCTTGGTTGATCTGGGGAATTAAACACATGCCTAAATCCCTCACTGTGCAAAAATACCACTATTTATTAAGCTGGATAATCAGAGAATATGAAACTTCAATCAGCATATTTTTGGTTGTACTGCCTAGAACTCTACATTTTCTATGAAGAAGCATTATATTTCTATCATACTTCCCTGAATGAGAAACAAAGCAAATTATAGATACTTAGTTGTACTTTTGAATGATTAAATCATTAACTAAGAACAGGAATTGCTTTTGAAAAAGTAACACAGTATAGAAATCTCTGCATACTCTGAAAGTCTACATCACTGGACATGCTGAAAAAAGCCCAGCTGTTACCCCTGGTATTGCAATTAACACAACCTCAGCAGGATAAAATCAGTTGCTTCTCCTGTTCCTTAGCCCACAGGGTTCCCTCCTCGCCTAGTACTTGCTGCCTTTTCTAGAACTGCCTCTCAGAGAGCCAGCTATACCACGGACAGAAAAACAGAAATAGCAAGAGGTTTAGGGCTTCTCTGGCTGCTGTGCACACTTGGGTGCCTGGTGTAAGTGAACTGAATTTCTCATCCCCTTTAAATCAACCCATCAGGAACATGTAATAAATATATGGTAACTATGATCTAAGAAGTATCAGCTACACTGAACCAGGGAAGACTTTTTGAAAGCCCAGAGCTAGATTTTGAGGCTACCTAAACAAATCTCACAGGTTGAATGACATTACATCAGAACATTCCATTTTATAGCATGTGTGAAAACATCCTGCACTTGTGTGAAAACATTCTTGCCCTGAAAAGAAGTGTGTCTCACTGATAATAAGATGATGGTTTCTACTGTGCTTCCACATACAAGTTCTCCTGACCCAGTCATATCACAGAGCCTTTTCAGATTGAACTCCCTTCCTAAAAAAGCAAACAAGAATACACCATAAACGACTCATGCTTCTAGCATGAGTTCTTAAGTTAATGAAGTTTTAATTTATTTTAAAACTATAAGTTAAAATTGACTATATCCTTTTGGACCCAGACAAGATGAACAACAAAAACACCCAGAAGACGTATGTATTTTGTAAAAAATCAGAAAAGCACTTCATAATTAAAAAGGTAAATCAAAGAAAAAGCATCTCTCTCTTCTGCTTCTGCCACAGGCTTCACGAGGGATCCAAAACAAAGTAGAAAAGAACCCAAGATGTCTGGGATTTTTTAACACCTACCTACTGTGACCTACAGAAAAGCATAAACATAATGAGGACAAAAGAAGGCCTAAAAAGACATTATACCCATTCTCTGTAACTAAGAGAGTGTCACTGGAACATGTTGTTGTCACAGGGTAATAATATTTTGTAGTATATTTGCTTTGGAATGTATGGAATGTATGCTTAAGAAAGCATAATGATTTTTTTAAATTCATTGAGTCAGAGGTTTTTCTTACCTGTAAGATTTCGCAGAGGTACCTTGTGCTGCTCATCATTAGCTTCGTGGTAAGCCTGTGCTTAAAATAAGGGACATAAAATATTTTAAAAGTTGAATCGTAGAAGAAGAAATAAAGACACAGCAGAACTTTTTCTCCAGTGACATATTTGGTGGAACTATTCCATTGTGTATTCACTCACGTCTGTTGGTTAGAGAACATAATGGCTTTTATAGATTAGAGGCATGCAGTAATTACAAACTTTTGCTTCCTGTTCCAGTCCAAGTTCATAGTCTTTTATTTGATTCAGAAGACTTCTCTTCTTCTAGTTGTCTGAGAACCTCCTTTAAGGAATCCTATGGTTATAGGAAATAAAACAATATTTTACAAATATTTCCATTCTATATAGAGATATTGTCACCTTCTTATTCTTCAAGCATTACAATGTTTGTCATTCCATTTGCTTCTCGTGCACTTTTTGTTTACATGGTTCCAGCCAGTACACTGCAGAGACAAAAGCAATTAACCATTTGCTACATTTATCAGTTATGCACTACATATTTCCACTGTATTAAAATGATACAGATAGGATTTTCCACACTGCTGCTCCTTGACAGATTAGCAAAGTTACCTTGTGGTGACCATCCAGAATTGCTCCTTACTTCTAACCAGAGTTCACTCTGATGGCTCCTTTTCATCAGAAGAAAATTTCAGCTCTCACTTTCACATCCATTTTCAAACCACTTGCCAAGAGAGCTGCTGGACTGGGTGAAAGGGACATCTAAGGTAACTTGTAAAATCTTGGCTGAAAAGCGGTATTTTGTGGGCAGATTACCTGCTTCAGTGGTGTAGCCATCGGCCTTCTGTAAAATTGGGATGAACTATAGTTACAGTGGCGGAGCCCATTTTTGATGACTGGCATGGGCCAGTTCTTTGCTTGCCATGTAGTGACAGCAGATCACACATCCAAACAGGTCCTCTTCTATTGCTAACACAGGAAACAGCTTTTCATAATCCCTTCCATAAATTGATCCACGCATTCAGAAGACACATTCTCATTGGAAGGCTCCAATAGTAGATGGCTTTTTTAAAATTCCTTGTCTTAGGTTATTCAAAGTCAGTTTGTATCTGTTTGTTCTTGTATTGAAATGACTGTTAAGATTACTACTCTTCTTCCTCCCTGGTGTTTGTCCCCAGACGTACAGACAGAAGACAGGAACATCTTTTTTAAACCTTCATTTTACTAGGATAAATGAGTTGAGCTTTTGAAAATGATCTTTCACACAGCATGCTTTCCTCTAATCATCATTGTAACCCTTTGTACAGTAAGCATGGAGCTCAATTTTCTTACAGCTGAAGAACAGAACTCTACTAGTGTATGCAGTAGTTCAGAAGACATCTCACTGCATTGACAATGTCAGTAATACTTGTAATACCTGTATAGAGAAATTTTAAGATTACCTTTTCCTTTATCACAGCTGCATGATGACGGCTCACAGTCAACAGGACATCAGCTTGAATACCCAAATTCTCCTCTGCAGCTGTGTCCAGGTGATCAGACTCCAATTCATAATAGAATTTGTTCACTATTTCCTAACTCCTTTGGTCTATACTATTAAGTTTTAATCCCATTTTTAATAACCTAGTCTTTAGTATCATTCTTTTTCTAAACAACATCCAGGTCACTATTATATTACATAATCGGTATTGGAAAAAAGATATCCCTACCTGTTTCTACTTTGTGCATCAAAGTAATTCATTAATGTCAAGATCAATGTCAAGATTAGTCCTAAAGCTGGTCTTGGAAGAACTCTACTTGTACTCTCTCAGAAGCATCCTTCACTAGTCACCTCTATCGTGTTCCATTTGTCAATTCTCAACTCCTTGAACAAACCCACTAATTTTCATTGTCTGGAATTAATCAGTTGCTTCCCAAATGACACAGTATCTTTTTCAGAGGGCACAATGAACAAGATCACTATATTTGTTGTGAAATTAGATCTATTGTCTCATCATAGAACATCAACAGGTTTGTCCATCATGCCTCGCTTTTAATAAATTCATATTTCAGTCTTATTTTGCAATAATTATTCCTCTCTTTCTCCTAAAACAAACAAGCAAAAACCCCATACTTTTCTCCAATGCACACAGTGCCATCATTCCCAGCTTTATTAAAACCAATTTCTATCAGTGACATAGCATAGTTCCTTCAGAATCCTACAGTACAGATTATTCATTTCCCTTAATTTAAACAAATCCAGCTCCTTGAGTTTTCCTTAAGGTCTGGTTACTGTCATTTCCTCTTCCACGTGCTTGTTGACATTACTTATTTTTTACTTTGTCCTGCAATGTATTGTTTCTGCTGTTGCTTAGAACTTAGCATCATAGAATTATAGAATGGTGGGGGTTGGAAGGGACCTTTAGAGATCATCTAGTCCAACCCCGCTGTGGCAGATATGACAATCGAGTTACTGGAGACACATGCCCTTCTGGAGCAGCAGTGGGCTACTCTGTACTGAAACATTTCCAAGTCTCTTTGTTTACACAACTATTCCACTGAATATGCCTGCTTAGATAAATCTAGATACAAATCTCTATATTCAGCTGGTGGATAAGAACTTGCCCATTAGCCAGCAATGAGCCCCTGATGTAAAAAAGGTCAATGTTGTCCTGGACAACATTAGGCAAAGCATTGCCAGCAGGTCAAAGGAGGTGATCCTTCCCCTCCGCTCAGCACTGGTGAGGCCATACCTGGAGTGCTGTGTCCAGTTCTGGGCTCCCCACTACAAGAGACACGGACATACTGAAGAGACTCCAACAAAGGGCCATGAGGATAACAAAGGGACTGGATCACCTCTCCATTTAGGAAAGGCTGAAAGAGTTCAGATTGTTCAGCCTGGGGAAGAAAAAGCTAAGCGGATCTTATCTATGGGAAAAATTACCTAAAGGGAGAGTGCAAGGAGGCTGTTTTCCGTGGACCCCAGTGACAAGCCCAGAGCCAATGTGCACAAACCAAAACATCAGGAAGTTCCCTCTGAACATCAGGAAACACTTTTTTACTGGGAGTGACTAAACATTGGAATAGAATGCTCAGGGAGGTTGTGGACTTTCTCTCTCTTGAGATATTAGGAAAACATCTAAACATGAGCAACAGGATTGGACAAGACAACCTCAACAATTCTGTGATTTTGTGAGCTGCATTGTATTGTTACAACTGTGTCTTCTCTCTCTCAATTATTACTCTGTTCAGACTAGTTTAGATTCCACTTTTTTGGGCATCCATCCAGCCTACCACAGTCTTCTATGAAAATACCATTTGTTGTTACACAAAGGATTATGTCATTCTTATAAAAGCATTTTAATCCCAGATCCATAACTCATGTCTTAAACTTTGGACATCATCAAGCCATTCCATTGCTCCATCAATGTATGAAGTGATAATCCTACCAATGGTTTCTAACAGATTACCACCAAATATATACATCTGTCTCTTAACCTGCTAGTTTGAAATCTTCAGTCTTCTCCTTTATAGCATCTGCAAATCACTGCATATGTTATTCTTTTTCAGTTTTATCTACAACACCACATTTCTTATTAAGTTCCACATCATATTTTTTATTTGTCTCCAAATGTTATTTTTCGCAACATTTCTGGCTGTTATGGAGATTTCTCTAGGCATGATTTCCATTACAATCAGGGTTTTGCAGGAGAATAGCAAAAAGTAAAGTACTTTTAAAACATGTTGACAGGAGAGAATGACCCCTCCCACTGCTAAAAAAAAAAAAAAAAAAAAGAGAGAGAGAAATACAGAAGAGCTGTATCTTTCAAGAATGTTCTGCACATGGCTGAACTGTTAATAACCTTAATCTGTTATACCAGACATGCTGGAGACATCGAAAGAACTGAGGGTTGGGGTTTTTTTTCCCTAATTAAAGTAGAAGTACCCTGGATGCAGATGAAATCTTTGCCCAAATACAGAGAGCAATCCAGTCAATGTTGGGCCATTCAAAGAGAAAAAGTAAGCTGCAGACTGAAGAGCAGATTTGGCTAAATTCCACAAGGGCCATGTGCTATTTTATTCCAACATCAGTGTCTGTACAGTTTTAAACAAGATAGAGAAGGTCTCAGCACTGTTGGTCTAGGAAACTTACTTTGCCTTCTTGATCTGACTGTACATTAAAGACTGTAAACATGTGACAGCATATTTTATATAACATATTGTGGAATAGCCCAATAAGCTTAAATACAATAATACAGAAGCTTGTGCTGCTCTCCATATTTGTTCTGTGTAAATCCACAGCTCACTTATTTATTTCCTCACTAGATTGCCCATCAGTGTTATATAAGATGACAAGACTTGGTGCTGTGGCTGTTACAACAGAGTAATTTGGAATCTCAGTGATGGCACTCATCTGATTTCTTTGAGTTCTTTCACTTGCAAAGTAAACTACTTTTAGATCTTTTTTCATTTAATGTTTTCAGAAGCACTGTCTATTTTTTGCTGCCAGTGCAGCTGGCAGAGTACAGATGCCCAGGCACTCATTCAGCTCTGGAGCAAGGATGATACCCAATCATAAGCAAACAAACGGTGCATTACCCTGCTTCCGATGAGCAAGCAGATGGAAATAGGTTGATAACATGACTAAAGTACACAGCTACCATCCCTACAGGATCTGGGAGCCTCAGTTTGCAGTGAATTCATGCTTGTGATTCTGTGAAATAACAAAGTCATATACTACTTCCTATTTACAGATAGGGAAGTGAAGCCCAAAAATCAAAAAGGGACTAAATTGCACTTCAGGCGGAATTTAACATCCTAATGCTATTAAAGCAATCTGTGCAACATCTGACATTCTCCACAGTTGGTTTTGTCATATAACTTAGGTGCCATCTGAGCTGTTGTGGTTGTGGTGGCCCATAAGCACAAACTTAATCATACTGCTTAATTTGCTGCTGGAAGTCTTTCCGGAGTCTCAAAGCAAAGTTTCCTAGCAGGCAGCTCCCCAATGGGGCACAATCTGGGAAGTATACTCCCCCCCAACAACATGAGGAAGGAATTCTCTTCCATCTAATACCCACAAAGAAATTAGATGAGTTGAGTTTTAGTTTCCCTAAGAGCTTGAAACAGCATTTCATATCCTGAGGGTGCCCTTGCCATCATGCTTAACTAGTGCTGAGAATATTTTTGAAGCTGAGCTATTCATCAGTCAGAAATGCAAATTTTACATGGATGGAGAATGAACAAATGAGAAAGGCTGCAAGATTATGCCTACTTCTGGAAAGGATGCGGGATTTTGGACAAAATTCTTGGGTGTTCCTTACCAACTGCCTATTGGTTTTCCACCTCTATTACGAACTTTGTTGTGAATCCCGATTGACCTGCTCCCGAGTTAATTACTAGGAAATTACTAGGAAATTACTCCCGAGTTAATATCTAGGAAATTGAGCCCTCTGATTTCTGTTGCTGGTCCACACAAGTAACTGATGATGCTGAGCTCAGTATGGAAGTTCTTATGGGAATGAGTGGCACAAATATTCCTACTCAATTAAAAGACCTCTCCCAGTCCCCTAACACTATAAAATGCCATTTTAAAAACAGATACAAGAAAATTTTAAAGGTAGAATTTCAAAAAGGTTCTAGAGACCCACTTCAGCCAAGACTGGTTCCAAGTTACCTCTCATCCCTACTTTCAAGGCAGTAATTGAAGAACTAACTGAGAATTTATATATTTGAAGTCTTCAGCTACTCTATTAAGAAGTGAGAAACACCCACATATGAACTCAGCCAAATCACTAAGGGCTGGATTTGTTTTTCCTGAATGCTCTGAGAAGCAAGCAGCAAGAAGCCTCACTGAAATGGATTCAGTTCTCAGTGGTCACGGTTGTATGATAACTTACTGGTTAACACAGTACAACAACACAGAAGCAAAAACACACAGAAAAAAGACCTTAAAGCACACAGTAACACACACTTGTAGCTGAGTTCTTGGAGCGCAGAAAAGCTTCAATACAAAGCAAGGACCAGTGAGAGCTCAAGAGAACCAGGATTCTCCCAGCTATGCAGCACTCCCCTAGAAGGAGAAATTGACAACAAAACTCCAGAATGAACCAACAGATACATTATGAAAAAAGCTTTTTAGACATGGTTTAACTGAATTTTTAAATGTTCTTTTAAAGTTAGATTTATTACAGGTTCTTCTACTAAGCCTTGAATAGCTGGACAATGTATTCCTGAAAAGGAGACGTAAGCTGGCTAAGGGATTTAACCTCAATTTAAGATCCTTAGTTTTCAATAAGTCATCCATGTCCAACCACTCAGAGCAAGCTGGTAATCTAAAAGACACACTCAGATTTTAAATGAATACTTTATGTAACAGAATTTTGCAGGGCTTAGCAAGTTTCACTCTCAGAGCAACGATACATTAAGTTTTGTGTCCAGCCCAGAGTTTCACAAAGCCAACACCAATTCTCTGGGTTGTTTTTTTTATATATACAAGTTCCTTTTCATTCAATTGAAGTTATATCCTTAGCTTAACACTTGCCAGAACATGAAATTACACAGAATGATACTGCAGCTGAATGTTAAGGCCACCTACATAAACTGCTCTCATTTTGGATTCTTCCTTGCCCTGCTACCAGCTGCAACTGAGGTGACACTTTTGATCAGTCATTTCACAACAGGCAAGATGACAAATCCATGACATCATCAAGAGGCTCAAACTTGCTTTCATCAGAGCTCAGCTCATGCAGACTACCAATCCTTATGGCAATTTACTTCAGCTCTCATCCTCTTTAACTTTTCTTCATGAGTTAGAACAGAAGCAATATATCTGTTAGTTGTCTAGAAAAAAAACCCCAAACCAACACAAGAGGCCTTTGCAAATCAAATGAAGTTTTGTTTAGAAAATAACCTCGCCTCCAACCCTAGGAGCTGATGCTCATCATCTGATTTAGCTGAATCTTTTAACATATCATTTTAAACTAATCAAAAGTAATACTACATCTTTAGTTTTACTGTAATGGAAATTGATATTAAGTTGGTATCAATAAACTCCCATGTCAGATATTCCCCCAAAAACAATACATAGAGATTATTTAACATTTAGCATATTTCTACATACAATAAGCATTTGATATATAGACCCTCCAAGAGCTTCATTACAAGTGAAGAAAGGCTCACATTTGCCTAAATGCTAAGTGCCCCCCTGTGGTAAGCAGCATCTTTATGTTGGAAACCAGACCAAGAGCTGAATTGCATTTGGCTGTGGCCAGGGAAAAGAAATCAGCCTAGAGACTCCTTGGAAAGATCGGGCTCCTTCAGTGCCCGACACTGCTACACTAAATGCTTCTGTCAATGGCATCTACAGCATTGCCTGTACAGGTTATCTGATGACTTGTGGAGCAGGAAGTGAAAACAAAGACCTCCATTGCTGTAGTTCAGATCCACAGAAAAAGTTGTTCCTGACTGAAATGTTTTGCTTACTGTCTCTCCTGGTGGGCGTAAAAAAAAAAAAAAGCTGTAGATTGCTTCCTTATACATTTTATCTGGAAGATATCCCAGGGTCCCAATCAATTGCTAAGGAATTCTTGAGAACTGACAGACAATAATGTCACTTAACTGTAAGACTTTTCCCTGATCGTTTTCTTTGAAATACAAAGTGTATTCTGCCTCTGGGAATACCACAAAGTGATCTGAATAACATAGTTGGATGGTTTGTGCAAGACCACCAGGAGGTACAACTAATGCCAATATGACAAGGAAAGGAAAACCTGCAAATCAAAAAGTTCCCCTGGGGAGGTCCAAAATACTGCTCTGAGGTCACATGAAAGGATTAGGAAACGTAAGTCTGTGAGAGGGCAGGATACAGCTTAGGGCATTCAGACCAGAATCCATAACTTTCTCCAAAATATTCCAAGTTTTACAAAAAGATAAGACAGCAGATTTCTTCTTCCCATAGAGCTACTAGTGACTTAATCCTGGAAGAGCAAGAAGGTTTATTTAACAGTGACTTGCTAGGATAATTGTCAAAATTTCCTATGCAGTTATAAAGTGCTGATGTTCCCTATAGGCAGTTATCAACACCTACTGAAATACAAAGTTGTTACTGCATGTTTTCCTAAACCCAAGATTCCCCTGCTGTCATGTTGCCAACACCTTCTCCAGTGTGACACCACCACACGTTCCTCTTACAGTTTAAAACTGACAGCAAAAACCCTGAAGTGCTTGTGTGAGCGTCTCAGTTCTGCGGTAACTGTGCTTTCAGAAAGGCAGTTTTGCAAAGCAAGCATCTGGCCCTTTATATCAGAATTTTCTCAGTTGAGGTGCTGGACATTCCTGAAAATGGTGATTTATCACAGAAACCTCAGTTCCTTGGCTAATCTTAACCAGAGCGTTGCTAAGGCAATGCTATCGGGAGCGTGCTCTTCTGAACTGATTTTGCAGTATGCTTTCCAGCATTTGCATACTAAAGCCTCTATCTAGGGATTCTTTCTTGTAAAAATGGTGAGAGTGAAAGGAATCATTTTCTTTCTGCTTATATGGGAATTATGCTTAGCAGAGAGCATGTACTTCACCAAAACTCATTTAACGAAAAAATGTGGACAAATGAATGCAGCACATTTAAGAGAGGCAAGTAAAATTCACATCATGTTATACTTCAGAGAGAAGGCATTCCCTCTGTAATTATTTCTGAAGTACTGTACGACATTTGTATTATTCATTGGGACATAAAGGAAATTATTGAATAAACAGTTCTCACTGTTGGAACTCCCTTGTGCTTATCACTGTTTAGGTTATTTTTAATCTGCCCTCAGTACGTAAAAATTATTTTCTAAACCCTGGCTGTAACAATGTGTGTGTTCAAGGTACTGGTTCTGCATTTACTGTCAGGTGACAGCTACATGATTTTTGAAAAAAAACACAAAAGAAAAGGATTATCTCAAGTCAGTATAAGGACTTTGGAATGATATTGTGCATTTAAATGGTTTAAGGATGTTTCTAATAGCAAGGAATCATTCATCAATCCAATTCTAATTCTAAAGCAAAATATGCAAGCCATCTGCAACAATTATTGCAATTTATCAACACAGAAAATCCTCTGTGCTTCCTTGTTCATCACTCCAGAATTTGCATTTATGTTCTTCTCTTCCATTCAGGTCTTTATAGCTTGCTGACTGCCAGGGTCCCTCATGACTAATCTTTTTTTTTATTTTCCCTGCAATGCTCGATATCGAGGAAATATTTTATGCTACCTATCTCTAAATGGGATAAATTACTCTACAGACATGTTTTTCTCCTTCTGTTGACTATGGCAGGACCTTAAACAACTAGCTGAGTGAGATAAATCTGTTTAGTATATTTGAGATATCTCCTCTGTTAAATAGAGCTGAAATTGCTTAGGAAGGTAAGAATTATTAGAAGTCCTTCTGACAACTGTAACTGCATAATTCTGAATTCCTTGGCAACATAGGTTTAAAAGACTTGCAAGTACTATTTAATTTTCTGAACATGTTGCTCAAAACAAAGTCTACTGTTTGCTGCTGCCACATCATAGAAATTGTATAATCTTGCTCGAAGAATCAATTTGCAGTCTTTCCACTGAGCTTCATATGCAACTGCAAGTTGAAAGCTGAATTTCATAGTGCACTTCTGATTTAACACACACACACATTTTATATATACCCACTCTCAGCATTTTTACTTTGAGCAAATGTAGATTGATGACTGGCTGCAAAGCTCTTTGCTTTTTCTACACCCACTCACCACATCTGCTCTTTATTCTCATCTGTGGAGAAGCTAAATATTCCCCACTACTCCCCTGAACAACTCTTAAAAATATAAAAAGTATTTGGATAAACCTATATCCTTTAACATTACAAAATGATCTGTGTATTTTTCTTACTAGTGCTTTATCTCCTAAAACTTAAGACAAAAAAAAAAAAAAAAAAAAAAGAAAGAAGCAGCCTTGCATTCTCTAAGACTATCTGTAAACATACACTGACTTTTCTGATAGCTTCAGTGAAAAAAACAACCCAGAAAAGCCGACAAAATACAGCTATTTTCTTCCCCTCTTGAAAACCAAAACAAGGAAAAAAAACTTTTCACTAAAGCCCTAAGTGCTTTTTTTCTCCCCCTCTGGCTAGCAAACAGAAGGATGTTTTCACTCTATGATGGAAGACTTAAAACTGCAGAAGAAAAACCTATGGCATGGGACATGGGCTCCAGACTTCCCTAGGTGTCAGTAAGTCTAGGACTCTCCAAACTGTCTTCTAGACTGTTTCTGTCAGGATGAATCTTTCAGTTGTGCTGTCTTTCTTTTTTTTTATGGGAACAGTAATCAAGCTTCTCAGAACCACAGCTTGAGGAGGAGGCAAGACAGTATTTAGTAGGGATTAGAAATGTACTGGACTGGTGCAGACCAGTTGCTGGTAAAGAAGATTATCTCACTGTTAACGACTCTTACAGTGCTTGGCAAGGTGTAATTTGACTGGTTAAGTGAGTACTAGCAATTGGATGGAATAAACATTTCTGATACCATAAGCATGCATGTCAGTCTGTGCTTTTCAGGCTGACAGGAATAACATGGTCTGAAGCAGACTCTACTGTAAACTTTCTAGATCAATGTTCTGTCTTCAAGACTTGTCTTCAAACATAAACAGAGCTGTATTTTCAAATCAACTCCATAAAACAAGAAAGTGTGATGGGAAAGATTTTTTAGGACAGTAAAAAAACTGGTAAGAATGTTTACTATCTGAAAGCCATGGATCTGATGAGAAAGAGCAGTTAATTACTCACACCCTGCCTCCAACAGAGAATCATTACCACTAATAGGGCATGCATCCTTATCTAGGCTCAGTAAATTCTCATTAATCTTCAGAATCTGAAGCATAAAAAAATTCAGATGGAAGCACTTGTGTAAGCATAAGCAACTGGAATAAAAATCACCAGAACTCTGCCTTATAATGTTCATTATTCCTGTTTATATTACAAGGCATTATTGCATTTTTGTCTACCTTGCTGATTCTAAAAGTGGGTATGAAGGAGAACAGGTGTCAAAGTAAACAATTTCAGGAGATGACAGGCTAAGGAGAAGGCAGTCCTGAATTTAAATTGTTTTCTCTTTATTTACTACTTTAGAAGACTAAACAGCTAAAATATTTGCTGCAGTTTTCTTGCCATTTTCTCTTTAAGATCAAGAAAAAAAATGGTTTATGATTTGTTGAAATAGTGGTCATGAAATGTGACCGTATGTAGGAATAAAAGTTAAGAAATGAAAACAGATACTTCCTTCGATGTTGCAAAAATCTACTGTAAAATGAGGAATCTTCCTGTAACTATATTATGCAAACTGTTACTGCAACTACTCACAGCTTGTTATCACAGCTGAAACAAAATCAGGAGTAGTGACTGATACAGCAGAGGACTCTATTGCTGTTCAGAGGGGCCTCAACAAGCTGGAGAAAGTCAGAGGAGAATCACATGAAGTTCAGTTCAACAGGAGGAAACACAAAGGCCTGCCTCTGGGGAGAAACAAGCCCAGGTACCAGCACGTTCTGTGAGCCAACTAGCTGGGAAGCAGAGAATGACCTTGGTGTCCTGGTGGACAACAACATGATCACCAACCAGCAATGTACTCTTGCTGCAAAGAAGGTCAATGGCTGTCTGTGCTCCCTTAGGAAGAATGTTCCCAGCTGTGCAAGAGAGGTGATCTGTCCCTTCTCCTTAGCATTGGTAAGACGTATCTGCAGTGCTGGGTTCAGTTCTTGAGACTCCCCAGTATAAGAAAGATATGGACTCTCTGGAGCAAGTCCAGCATAGCACTATGAAGATGATTAAGGGATGGAAACATCTTTCAGATGAGTGGTTGAGAGGAATCGGACTGTTCAGCCTGAAGAAGAGAAGGCTCAGAGGGACTTCACTGCTGTATATAAGTACGTGATGGGAGGGAATGAAGAAGAGGAAGCCAGGCTCATATCAGTGGTGCCCAGTGACAGGACAAGAGGCAATGAAATTCTGCACAAAATTCCATCTGATCACAAGAAAGCATTTTTTACTGTGAATATGGTCAAACATGAAATGATGCCACGATTTTGTGATCAATGTTTAACATTTTTTCCATTTTTTCATAGAACTATTCCAGCTATTCCATTTCCTATCCCTTACTGCAGCTCCAATCACACAGCCTTCACTCACTTAAAAATTTCAGTACGTGGCTCTTCCCAAGATTCAGTTCTTATGTACCTTCTACTTAATGATTTTACTCAATAAATTTATAAGCAACTACATATCTGAAATAATAAAACAGTAAACAGGAGTGGTTGTTTTAGTTTCTAGACCAGGCTGCTGATACTTTTTGTCAAGAAAAGGCAAAGATTATACAAGTTCCTCAATTACACTGCAATTTGTTGTTAACCAAATAACGCCATAGTACTCACCACAGACGTTTGATCAAGGGTGGGAACAGTGGACAATTTACCTACAAATAAGCAGAAAGTTTGACTCATTAATATAATTTCAACATAAAATCAATAATTCTATTGAAAAACCAGTTGTGGATAGCCATTTACACTTGCTGGATTTCCACATATAAGCGCCATCTTGTCTTGAAGAATACTAATTTGCCTTTCCAGCTGTTTGTTCAATTCTATTTGTGTCTCATATCTGGTTTTCCACTCATTACCTTATAAAAAAATACAGAGTTATTCTATTGCCCCCAATTCATGCCATCTCCAGTAAAAGCAGTTTTTCAAACTGTCCCCATTTTTATCTGGAGACTGACAAAGTCTCCAATTAAAAATCCTCACAGTAAGGCTCTTTGCATACAGAAGAGCTTGAAAACACAAATTCATGGAAATTATTCACTGATCTTACTGCAGCCCTTATTAACCAATTCTATGAATTCACGTTATTCATAGTTCCATTAATAATTAACAAAAGCTAAGATGGCAACAAGAAACATTGCTTAATTTCACATTTGCAACATCACACCTAAAACAGTCATGTTTGAAAAGGGAAAACTTAAAAATTTGTATCTCTGTAGGGCCTACACAAAAGAATTAATTTTCTGTGTTTCCTAATCAATTAGCGAGATCCTGTTGTAATTCACTTACCTTCATCTTCAACACTGCTAAGTCTTTTCTCCAGTTCCATTACAGTGTTTCTCAGTTCAAATATTGAGATTTCAAGCATTTGCCTGTGGTATTTAGAGATGTCAACAAATCGCATTACTCTTATAATTAAAATTAAAAACAATAAGTTGAATATATTTTCAGGTGAAGTATCTATCGGTCTTCTCTATGTAATTGTATCATCTTGCTCCCTCTTTTTAATATATTTTCTATATGGATGCTACAGTGCTTTAAAAACAATAGAAGCATTTCTACCTTGTGAATAAAATTACTTCCACAAAAGCCAAGATCAACACTTCCTAAAATTTAATAATAGTCTAGTAGATCATCAGTATTAAACACATGTAGAGAAGACATTGGCCTTTTTCATCTGAAAGAAGAGTTCATGGAATATGTTTTTTGAATAAAAGAACATGCCTGAGATACGTCCTGCTGGAAATTCTTAATTAATTATTTCATTTATTGCTCAATGAGTATTAGTCATTTTGTAAACTGTACCTATAACACAAACAATCAAAACACACCAACATGTTTTGACTATCAGAACAGAAAGACAGTGACTAAGGTCAGATGAGTGTTATTAAAAAATCCCAAGGAGCTAAAGCCACATTTTTTTTCAGCACCTTAATCTAGTGGGAAAATATTATTTTGCCTCTTGATTACCAACCAGACAGCTGACAAGTACCCTGGCAACGGGGCTCTTTCTGCCTTAGAAGGTGTGACCAGAAGCAGAAGCTAGCAGAGGACTTTTATGAGAACACAACTCACCTGCATGCATCAGACAACATGCTCAATGACTCTCATCATTTTAAGTGGTAAGCTGGTAGTTTAGTGTGCTACAATGAACCACGTGATCTCAGTCACACCAGGAAAAGCTAACTTAGTTAACTGCTAACTAAATATTGACCATATTTCTGCCAGCATCCTTGTTCTTTTTGGAGATGTCAATGGAAATGCTTCTGCCTGTTAGATCACAGGAAGTCAGTCCATATTAGCATAGGTACAAGCAAAAAATCGTGCAACACAACACAAGAGCAATTAGTGGTTTTGTCCTTTAAAGTTAAGTTTGGAAGGTCAAGATTTCAAAAAACAAACAGTGCCTCTTGGGTGCCTCCACTTTTCAGTACCCACCCCACCCCCCCCCAAAAAAAAAAAAAAAAAAAAGAGAACACAACTCCGCAAATAAGGATCTCTGGAAAATGCTTCACAATCCCAATATAATAGACGCTTTTTAAGTCTTAGCCTAGTTCATTAAAACACGCAACAGAGAACGTCATTATACTGTCCTAAAGGGGAGCTTCCATGTCAATATGGGTTTCCTCTTTCTGAATGTGTTCATAAGGAGAAATGCCATTCAAGAAATTGTTAATCAGCCTATGAGAAATCAAAGCTCTGATGAGAGAACCAATTACTGAGAAATGGTATCACCTGTTGCACTCCTCATGGATCAGTGATGTTTCTCTTCCATAGCTTGAAACACCAGGTTTCAACTGAAAGCTGCAGAAGCAAACCAACTTAAGGGACAAACTTTAAGGGACAAAAGAGATATGCCTGGAATAGGGAGGGCTGAAGAGCTGAAATAGCAAGGAAATGTAAATAATAATAATTTAAGGTAATTCCAGTAAGTTTGCAACACAAAAAACACACTGGAGCACACTAGAACGACAGGGGAGAGCTGGGTCTTCCAATCTCTCCCTGCTCCACTGCTGTTTTTGTCTCTACCAACGTTAAATCAGAGAGAGGGAACACAGACAAATAACAAAAGTACAGGTAACTTGCTGGAGACAAAAAGGGTGTGGTGAAAGCCACAGCAAACTACAGTCAAAAAGCTTAAGTGCAGGAAAATCAAAGGAAATCTGACTGTTGCTGCCTGTTTGCTCCCACTCTAAAGGAAAGAGGCATATGGCTAGGAGGAAGAAAGAAAAAATCTTACTACATTCCTGGTACTATTCCAATAAAAGCAGATAAGGTTTCTGGGAAAGAGATTTCTATCAACCTCTCAGTGCTTCAAAAAGAGGAAATTGTGACGACACAGTGCTAAAATGGGATCTCTGGAAGGAAATAACTGAAAATTAGACACAGTCAAAGCTGTAACTAGAGCTGAGATTTACAAAAATGAAAGTGTTTGCCTTTACAAAGAAATCCTAAGAAGGTGCTTCGATGAATGCAGAAGGATAACAGAGGAAGAATTAATTCTTTAAATCCAGTGTTTTCAGTTTTTTAATTTCTGTTGCCACTCCAAGAGTATATGCAACATTTCTTACAGTAGATTGCATTATTCTTTCTGCACCATTAGCAAAACTGCCAGCCAATTTCCAATTATGTTTTGTCCTGATGAAAATACGTACAGAAATTATAAACTGTCAGGTGTCAGATTGTCATTGCCACACTGATGGAAAGTCTTATTTTCATTTGGCAATTTAAACTATTTTTTTTAAAAACCCTAACTATTATTAAACAATTATTACTTCAATAGCACTGAGAAAATAGGCAGGATGGAACCTCTCTGTTTCAGTCAGTGTATATGCAGTAAGTTACAGTTTCTGCTCTGACAGAGAATAGATGTAGAAAGAAATCACTTCAACTAACTTGGTAAATACTTCAGCTTTTTAATATGTCCAGGTATTTTGCATTTCTGGATTTTTAATTATTTCTGATAGTGATAGCAAACGAGGGTCACACTATGTGTTTGTTACTGCATGCTTGATGCAACTGTACACAGCTGCCTACCCTACTCTCTAACAAGACTCTGGTCTTTACCTGCAAGCTCACGTGTTAAATAGACACATTCAAGGCCCATGAATCTTTCTTATGTCAATGGGCAATTTATAGTAATCAGAGAAAAAAGCCCATAAATCCTGTAAGCTCACATTTAAGTCATCAGGGGAACTTAACTACATCCTTGCATACTAAGCCTGACAAGAAAGCTCTTGTGAAGAAAAGGGGAAAAAAGCGCCGTTCAGCTAAGGCAGCTGTGAATGAAATGACAAAAGAAAAAAATGATAAGTTTCTTTTTAAGACTGCTGTACAGGTGTTCTTTCACTTGAAAGAGACAGCCACTTAGGATGAAAGCCACCTTCCTGCACATTTTGCTATCCAGATCTGGATATCTGGTACATGTATCACGCAAAAGGCTGCCCGAAGCCATTTTCTATAGTGGAGAGAGAAACCAGTGAAATGTTACAGGAGAAGCTCAAGGCAAATCATCAGTTCTAAGGCATCAGCTCAATAACATGACAGACCTCTAGCGATTCTTGTAGAAGAGAAAATATATAGATGCCTTCAGAACCTGCAAACAAAGCAGAAACAATACTGCAGAGTGCAAAAAGGCACCACAGGGAAGAGCATATACAGAGCTGCAGACTTCTGACACTTGCAGTCAGCAGTGTTCTTGGGAAAAGGCTGCAGCTTTCATTGCCAAGAAACCCACAGGAGCTGAAATCTCACAAGCTAAATTAACACACAACTCCATCAACCTTAGTGGGTAGCTGACATGCATAAATAGATGGCTTTAAGACCTCTTTGTCTATTAAGAATAATAATATTGCAGTACTGTATGCCTTCTCTCTCAGAAACATTTGCCATGACATTTCCCAATCAGAACCTGTACTGAATCTTGATTATAGCAATTCAATCAGATTTAAGCTGACTTTGATTAAAACTTTATAAAGATTTCACAATACTACATCCACAATCACTGAGAATCAGCAGGTACTTTAGGTACAGGCCCTTTACAGACACGGATGATTCAATTTGCTCTTTGAAGTAAAAATCTTTTCTTCGTGAGTGTTAAACGAGACTGGTAGGTGGGCTGTTAGCAAACTGCCTAAATGGTCCTATTATCAAATAAGCCAGTAAAAAGATGACAAGGGTGAGCTGTCTGTGAAGGAATGCAGACATCTATCCACAAGCCAGTCATTCTCAGCTTGTTTCATACCCAATGGGAGAAAAACAGGCACCTCCTGGGGTGTGAGTCATCTCATGCTAGAACAGCCAGCCAAAGTAGGTCAGAGGAATGACACCTTCAAAGAACCTTTCCGTAGTCATTGGCTACACATGCCACTGGTGTAGCTGTAGATGACTAACAAGCCAGGTCATTAACAGTTAGGCTGAGTCAATAACTCACATGAAATTGGCAATAATGGTGTTGTCAATCTGCACATACAAGATAGACATTAGGAAAATAGTTGTAGAATCCACCCAGAGCAACAAGTCTTTGACTGTCATGCTCTACACAATAAAGGTTTTTATTAAATACGTATTTCCCTTGCATTGCTAAATAAGTCACCACTTCACAGTTTCTTCTGGACTTAGTGACAAGCCTTACAGAAGATTCACAGGGATATTAGCAAGAATTTAAGGCACATAAAGAAACCATGTTATAATAAATAAATAAATAAATCGGTGAAACAAGGCCAATACCACTCTGCTTTTTACTAGAACATCTGTAATATCAAGATCAGGTAAAATAATTGGTGCGTGAAGAGGATAACTGATGTATTACACTCACACACTACCTTAGTAAAAGGTCATTTGTGTACACATTCAAGCTTCATTTTGTGCCATTTTGAATGCAGAAGCTGACAAACCATTTTGACTGTTAATGTTGGTTTCTCCCTTTCACAACACTGAAAAGACATTGTTCAGGAGGAAAAACAGTATAGACTGTTTGAAAATGGTCAGAAATGTAAATATTAAGGGTCTAGCCTACGACAGCACAGGAGCTTCTGACATTTTCTGATTTATTAACATTCAAAAGGCAATCATGTTCTTTAACATAGGGAAAAAACATGTAACTTCCTAAGCAAACTGGGAAAACAAAACAACCTAGAATCCCATCACTGTGTGAACACCAACAATCATCAGAACACTGAAACATTTGTTGTTTAAGGAAGGGGACTAACTGGTAGCAATAACAAATCCTTGTCTTCTCTGCAAACTGCACTAGAGATGCCATACCCTCCCTCTAGGTTTCAGAGATATTTACTAATAGTTAAGTTTCATTCAACATTGCCAAATGAAGTGTGTACAAAGAGCACCTCGTTGTTTTGTCTTCCCCCATACAAGCATGCACCCACATAAGCTCTTTTCTGTTCTTACCCTAATGTGGCTTCCAATCTCAGTGTACTAGTTTTGGTTTAGATGGTGATTTTCTTCACAGTAGCTCATATGGCGCTGTACCGGATTTGTGATGAAAAGTGTTGATTACACACTGATGTTTTAGGTATTGCCGAGCAGTACTTACATACCCATCCACCCAGACAGAGCTGGTCAGCAAGGCTGCTTCAATTCAAGTGGATTGAAGGGGGTTTTGAGGATGTTTAGGCAGCTCTGCTGCTGAGCTAAGTATGTGTGATAGGCGGACACGGACAAGCAAGTTCCAGAAGGGGAACATTCACTGACCAATTCACCACCAGCTGTTCCACCAGCAACAGGCAGTGGGCACCATAAAAAGAAGCGAAGAGTCCTTGTTGTGGGTGACTCATTGCTAAGAGGCACTGAGAAACCCACCTGTCGATTGGACAAGGAGTGGCAAGAGGTGTGCTGCCTGCCAGGAGCCAAGATCTGTGACATGGCTGAGAGAGTGCCATGGCTTGTCAAGGACGTGGGCTACTATCCCTTACTCCTGTTCCAGTTAGGTATGAATGATGTAATGAGGCATAATATGTTCAGAATCAGGAAGGATTTTAAAACCCTAGGGGAACAGGTGAAGGGTAGGGGGATCAGTGTGTACCCACAAGTAGAAAGGTGGGAAAAGAAGGCAGGAGACCTCCATGGATGAGCAAAGATCTGCTAGGACAATTCAGGGAGAAAGCAGACATCTATGAGAGACAGAAAGCAGGCCTGGTTGCTTGGGAAGAGTATAGGAACATTGCCAGAGCATGCAGTGGTACAACCAGGAAGGCTAAAGCCCTTCTAGAATTACACCTGGCCAATAAAGAAAAATAAGGAAAGGTTTTTCAGGTATCAGCAGCAAACGGAAGAGGAGGGGAAATATGGGCCCATTGCTGAATACAGAGGGTGCCCTGGTGACCGAGGATGCAGAGAAGGACGAACTTCTGAATGCCTTTGCTTCAGTCTTTAGAGCCAAGGCCAGCCCTCAGGAAGCCCAGCAAGGATAGTAGGATGGCCTGGACAGCAGAGGATAAGAAAGAGGTTAAAGATTTGTTGGCCAAGCTTAAGGCTCGTAAGTCAATGAGGCCTGATGGGATGCATCCTAGACTGCTGAGGGAACTGGCTGGTGTGGTTGCTAAGCCTCTCTCCATCATTGCTGAACAATCATGGAGGACAGGCAAGGTGCCTGACGACTGGAGAAAGGCCAATGTCACTCCAATCTTCAAAAAGGGCAGGAAGGACAACCCAGGAAACTACAGGCTGGTCAGCCTCACCTCCATCCCTGGAAACAACTAATCCTCAATGTTGTTAATAGGTGATGGTTAGTGGCACAGAATCAATCTGGGGGCCTGTGGCCTGTGGGATTCCACAGGGATCAGTTCTGGGGCCAGTCTTGTTCAACATCTTCATCAACAATCTGGATGAGGGGACAGAGTGTACCCTCAGCAAGTTCACTGATGACACCAAACTAGGAGGACTAGCTAATTCACCAGAAGGCTGTGCTGCCAAAGGGATCTCGACCAGCTTGAGAGTTGGTTGAAACTATTTCACTGTGTGACAGAGCACTGGCACAGGCTGCCAAGGGGGGGTGTGGAGTTTCCTTCTCTAGAGGTTTTCAAAACCCACTTGGATATGTTCCTGTGTGACCTGGTATAGGTGGACCTGCTTTAGCAAGAGGTTGGACTAGATGACCTCTTCAGCAACACAAACTGGAAGTGGAGTTTGCTATAACAGCAGCTGGGGGAATAGGTTTTGCTCAGGCTGCCTTGGTTGGGGATTGGCATTAGTCAGCTAGTGGTGAGCAACTGGTGTTATTTTGCATCACTTGCTTTTTTAGGGCTTGTTTCCCTTTTTTAATGAAAAATGTATTAAACGTGTTATTTCTACTCACACATTTTCTCACTTTTACCCTTATGAGTCTCTCCCCTATCCCACAAGGAGGGGACTGAGCAAGGAGCTCTGTAGCATTTAGCTGCAGATAAACCATGACACCCAGTCCTCTTTTATCTGCTCACTAGTGGCCTCATTTTTTGGCTGAAATTATTTATCCTGCTGCTCCAGGCCCCTTGTGCCATTCCCAGCCCTGTGGCCAGTTCTTCCAACCACCCACCGTGCCCTTTGCCCCACGCCGTCCGACCAGTCCCAACGGCGTTCCAGCACAGCCGAGCCGAGCCGCGGGAACCCCCGGCAGACACAGGCCCTCTCAGACCGCTCCGCGCCCGCCGCCTCGGTCGCAGCAGCCGCACAAAGCCGCCGCCGCCATTTTGCCGCAGGAGACGGCCGGAGCCCCGGCAGAACCAGTCCCTCGCGCGGCTCCGGCGGCAGGCGACCGCTGCTCTGCCGGCCTCAGCCGTGTCCTCCGCCGGGCACTCACTTCTTTCGCCTCTCCCGCCCCAGCTCCGGCGCCAGGCGGTCGGGGTCGGATGCCCAGCGGCCACCGCCTTCTCCCCCGCTGCGCGCGGCCCCGGTGCTGGCGGCCGTTGCGCGGGGTAACGGCTGCCGAGCGCCCGGCGGGAGCGGCGCGACGCCGGCCGCCAAGCGCGGTGTGGCCGGAGGCCGGCGGGTGGGCGGTGGTCCTCACCCACGGCCCGGATCCCCCAATGGGGCAGAAGACCCCGGTCTCCGCTGCCGCTGTGGCTCAGTCGCCGCCCGGAGAAAGGGGAGAACGGGCGACAGGAGCCAGCCCATGCGTCTGCCGACATGTGTGGCAGCTCTTGCCCGCAGCTGCTGTAAAGGTCCCTCGGGTTCTAGGTTTTTTCTTCCTTCTCTCCGTGTAAATCCCGAGCATGTGCCTCGGGCAGCGACAGAGATCTGTGGGAAAAAATAAGGTAGAGTTTTGGCGCAGTTAGATTTGACCATGTAGGATTAACTGTGCTGAGCTTTTCAAAGACGTGGGAAACAAGTGTGTGAAGTTGTGGGTTTTTTTTAAAACCCATTTCTTTTGGATGGAAAGTAGTACAGTTTTAAATAAATCCTTTGACTCACCTGTGAAAGTGGGCACAGAATCTTGGAGCCTGGTCTTAGCCTGCCCAGCCTGAATGTTGACACCCTTGGTCTCTGCTGTGCATATGCTAGTTTGCAAGAACCCGGCTGTAGACGGGACAGACAGTCATAATCATCACTGATCACAAGTCAATAGAGTTAATTTGTCAACGTATACTGGCTCATACTTTAATTATCTTACAATGGTCTGGATTAATGCTTAAATAATGTTTGATGTTGCCTTTTCCAAACAAGGAATTTCAGATTGGTTCGTGGCTTTCTCAAGGTGAAGCTTTATGGGGGTGGACTGAATCTAAGAGCCTAATGCTTGGCCTGTGTCAAGCTCTCCCTCCCGCCTTCTCCAGCTGCTTCAGTGCCAGCTCTGACATTCCTGTAACTCTCCAATGAGCCAGTACAACCCACTAAACCTAGAAAACTTGCATCAGGGAAAATGTTAATGTTTGCAGCGTCTGCTGGTTAGTGAGCTGAAATGGCTCACCAGCTGCTCAGTAAAGCACCAGAAACGATGCAAGGACACGGTGAAAGTGGGAGGCATTAACGTGCTCGTAGATCAACTCACCATTTCATGAGACCTAGCGCTCACTAGAGGAAGCTCAACTGTAAGAAGAAAAAGCCAATTTAATTTCACTTGTCTGTTACATATTAGAGCAAAATGGGATTTTTGACACTCAAGTTATGACTGATACTATCATCTAATCAGTGAATTATCACAAGGTGTGGACTGAATTAAAAATTTAGATACTTTAATCAAGAAAAAAAATGATGAGCACTTCACTGTAACTGCATTTACATTTAGCTGCTCATTTTGCCTTCCTGATTTACTGAATCCTACTTTTTAAAGATACATATTGAAAACACATTCCCTACCAAACCAATAATTGAGGTAATGACTTAAAGGGGAGAACAGCAGATGTCATCCATGTTGACTTCAGCAAGTCTTTTGACACTGTCTTCCCATAGCAGCCTCATCAGAAAGCTCAGATAGTGTGGCCTGGATGCATGGATGGTGAGGTGGATCTTGACTAGCTTGAGAACTGGGCAGAGGAACCTCATGAGATTCAACAAGGACAAGTACAGAGTCCTGCACCTGGGAAGGAACAACCCCATGCACAAGGACAGGCTGGGGATTGACCTGCTGGAGAGCAGCTCTGCAGAGACCTGGGAGTGCTGGTTGATAATAAACTAAACATGAGCCAGCAATGTGCCCTCATGGCAAAGAAGGCCAATGGCATTCTGGGATGCATCAAGAAGAGTGTGGCCAGCAGGTCAAGGGAGGTTCTCCTCTGCCTCTAGTTGGCCCTGGTGAGGCCTCATCTGGAGTAGTGTCCAGTTCTGGTCTCCTCAGCTCAAGAGGGACAGAGAACTTCTGGAGAGTCCAGCACAGGACCACCGAGATGATCAGGGAACTGAAGCATCTTCCTTATGAGGAAGATGGTCTATTACAGAGCTCTCTAGTTTGGGACCTCTGGAAGTCCCTTCCAGCCTACACCATTCTATGAGAACCTGGTCAGCATGTTGTAATGGAAGGCAGTTTTATTAATTCCTTTTAAAAGACTACAGAGTTAGTTTGTCAAGGACCTTTAGAGATCATCTAGTCCAAGCCCCCTGCAGAAGCAGGTTCAGCTAGATCAGGTCACACAGGAATATGTCCAGGCGGGTCTTGAAGACCTCCAAGGAAGGAGACTGCACAACCCCTCTGGGCAGCCTGTGCCAGGGCTCCCTCACCTGAACAGTACAATAGTTTCTTCTCATATTTAAGTGGAACTTTTTGTGTTCCAGCTTCATCCCATTACCCCTTGTCCTGTTGCTAGCTACTACAGAAAAAAAGGATATACAGAAAAAAGGATATCCCAGCCTCCCGATACCCACCATTTAGATATTTATCTTAATAAGATTTCCCCTCAACCTCCTTTTCTCCAAACTAAACAGCCCCAGTTCCTGCAGTTCCAGTCCCCTGATCATCTTGGTGGTCCTGCCCTGGACTCCCTCCAGCACTTCCCTGTCCCTCTTGAGCTGGGGAAGCCCAGAACTGGACACAGGACTCTGAATGAGGCCTCACCAGGGCAGAGTAGAGAGGGAGAAGAACCTCCCTTGCTCTGCTGGCCACACTCTTCTTGATACATCCCAGGATAACATTGGCCTTGTTGTAGTCCTTTTGATGGACTTTATCAGTTTGAAATACTTTAAGGTCAAATTGATGAGCTTGATTCTACTGTAGACATACTGAAATACTATTCTTTTATTACTCCAAAATAAATCCTTGTCTTTACACTCACTGATCTATACAGTAACTTCACATCATAAAAAGGCCAAGGACAGATTAATTTTAATCTCATCTTTATTTCCATAAATCAAATTCACACTTCAAGTGGTTAGATCCTTTGTTTCACATTTCTCACCCCCAAGTACACACCTACAGTAGCTTCCACAAAATACAGTAGCTTCTACCATTCTGACAGACATTTGTTATTTCTTTTCAATCTGATGCGAATATCATTTGCTAACAACCATTTGTAGTTATTTTCTCCATTTACATGAAATGGAGATAAGCTGAGAATTGATAGTGTTCTGTCTGATGCAGGTCCAGCCTATAGCAGAATGAGTAGCTTCCATAAAACTCAGTAACTATGAAGTAACAGTGTAAAAGAATCTCAAGGGTTCTTTGCATGGAGTTAGTTCACTATGCAGTAGGAACAGGATGAAAAGCCTACACAAGTAGGATCTATTCTATTCCACACATATTCATTAAAAGAGCTTGTCTTCACACCCTTTAAAAGAGCACCTTGAAACTGTGAATTTCATGGAACAAAGATGACAACTGTTGTAACTATTTGTGAAGTAAATACATAATGTCCTCCATTAGGAGGCCATGATATATATTCTGAATCTTTCTGAATTGGCTGAAAAGTATAGATTGCACAGAAGTTTCTAGCATCCTCTACAGAATGTTTTTATGGAAAAATAGTTTATGCAAAAACCTACTTATCCCCTCCACATAAAAAATCCTCAATTTTAAAGAATCTTTCTATATTCCTTAGAGTCAATAGGACAATATATTTTTTCCACAGCTGTAAATACCCTCTTTTAGAAGAAACACTTGATTTCTTTGGTTTTATATCCTAGATGGAAAAAAAAAAACCCAAACAGTTAAAGGGAATAAATACCTAGTTACCCAAGGTTCATCTTTCATATCTTCTAACATGAGCTTTGGATAAGATTAGCTGTTTGGTAACTGAAAAGGGAAATTCTCAACAACAAAAAACCAAAACAACAAACCACAAATCTTATTTTAGGAGTGCATATTAAATACGACAAGGCTGTTTCAGCAAAACTCTTTATATAGTTAAACATCAGAACTGGTAATCCTACTTGTTTCAGAATTCAAAATAGTATCTGTCCTGTATCGCCACTTTCTTTATAAAGAATTACAAAAATATTTATAATAGTATATCTATAGTAAATCTATTTCTCCATATTATATTTTGAAAGTGTGCTTACAGTTTATTAACTGCAAACTCATCCTCTTCCAGTTGTCTAAATCTCCGATCCAGTTGTTCAGGACCCTTGTTCAATACGGAACAAGGAGTTAAGACAACTTTCATTTTTCCTGCTACAGATGCCTTTCCTTCTTTTACATTTTTACATGTCTAAATAATAGTTACTTGAAGAGTACAGTGTCATTTGTGTCAAATTGCAGATTAGCAATGTAGTTATTTCTAAACAGGAAAATCTAATGTAAGGCTTTGAAAAGTATTTAATTGCTTTTACTTTTTATCCTTCTTCTCATTATCCAGTACTTTATATTCATCTAAGACAGCATGGCTGGTTTGCTTTGCAGTTCTCTTTACAACAGCTTTGATACCAAGATTGTCGATATTAAATGCTGTCGCACCAATATTGATTGCAGAATTCATAGCGTTGTCTGTAGCATGGCCAGCATCATCTCCATACCTTAAGAAAGATAGTAGTTTTGTACATTTGTCTACTCAGGATTTAAATCTTCACTGTATCTTTCAAAAATTTAAGCATTACCAAGAAAAAATAGTAAGCACACAGCCTGAAAGTGTAAAGAATAAAATCAGAAGTTACCAAGCTATTTGAGTAAAGGCTGTTCCTCTATCAGACAGATTACTCTGTAAGGATACCAATATCCCTCCTTCCTCTACTTTTTGGTGAGGAGTGCTCACCATAGAAAGAGGTGGGGAGGAGTTTTGTGTGATAACTCCTTAGTACTTTTTCACCTAAGATAAAACTCTTAATATGTTCTATATCCCCATAGGCCTCCTGTAGACCCTTGGAACTGGCTAAACCTTCTGAGTCTGTGCCACAGCAGGTAACACTGAGGAGAAGGAAGTGCAAACACTGCCCTGCCTTCTCACATGTTACAAAAAAAAGGGTTGGGAATCACCTCAGGCATATTTTTCCTCAGTTGGTACCACCAGTGCCAGAATAGTGGTTGGTTAGTGCCTGTCCTGTATCACCTTTGCCTGGGTCTATGTGGCATAATGTGATACTATGTAACAGTGACACTGGCATGTCAGTTGCAAGTGAAGCCAAGGAGAATCACAGAATGATAGGGGTTGGAAGACACCTCTAGGTATCATCCAAGTCCAACCCCCTAATAAAAGCAGATTCACCTTGATCAGGTCACACAGGAACGCATCCAGGTGGGTTTGGAAATGTGTCCAGGTGGGTTTGGAAATGCTCCAGAGAAGGATACTTCACACCCTCCCTGAGCAGCCTGTGCCAGGGCTCCCTCATAGCAAAGTTTTTCCTCATGTTCAAGTAGAGCTTTCTTTGTTCCAAGTTCTGCCTCTTGTCCTGTCACTGAGCACCACAGATAAAAGACTTGCCCCACCCCCTGGACACCCATCCTTTAAATATTTGTAAGTGTTGATAAGATACCACCCTCTCAGTCTTCTCCAGGCTAAACAGTCCCACTTCTCAAAGCATCTCCACGTACAAGAGATGTTCCAGTCCCCTCATCACCTTGGTAGCCTCTCCTGCTGGGCCCTCTCCAGAAGTTCTCGATCAATATTCTTGAATTAGGGTGCCCAAAACTGGACACAGAACTCCAGATGAGGCCTCACCAGGACAGAGTAGAGGCAGAGGAGAACCTCCCTCAGCCTGCTGGCCACACTCAATACATCTCAGGATGCCATTGGCCTTCTTGGCCACGAGGGCACATTGCTGGCTCATGTTTAGTTTATCAACTCCCAGGTCTCTTTCAGCAGAGCTGCTCTCCTGCAGGTGATCCCCAGACAGTACTGGTGCATGGGGTTATTATTCCTCAGGTGCAGGACTCTGCACTTACCCTTGAACCTCATGATGGTTCCTCTCTGCCCAACTCTAAAGCCTAAAAGTAGACTCACTGAGGTAGGGCAGCACTGTGCTCAAGCAAATTAACCCAGACAGTCTAATAGGTCTGCTGAGTAGAGAGAACTGCTGACACAACTATGCTGAGATATTAGAGGTAGCAAGGTCCCTACAAAAGAAATCCACTGTGTAGTGAAAACTTATCTGAAGTAACTTGGAAAGGGTAGTGAGGAGTAGTCCTAAAAAATCCTCAAAAGGCTCAATAAAGCTATCTCAAGGATATGATGAAAATTCCTAAGAGTTCTGTGGTCTTTCCACTGGGCTGTGGGTCCAGCTTCTTTATACTTTAAGGAGCATCAGCAGTCTCATATTAATTTCTCAGCTGTAGCAAACGTATATATCTACACCAGTGGAGAGAGCATACTGAAGGAGGACAGTGTACAGTGAGAGCAGTAACTCCAGCGGTACTGGGCAGCCAAACATTTCCTCAGAGAGCACTGTTATCAGACCAACCCGGCAAAGGGAAATATTTCTGGCAGCATTAAGATCCTAGCAGTTGGTGGAGTTGCTTTTCCCCCCTCTATGCTCCTTAGGATCAGAGGTTCTTTGAGGAAGTGAAAACATAGCTAGAGAGAAGCACAGAATATAAAGTAATTTAAAAAACTTATTGTATTATCAGTACAACAGCTATGGCATAATGTCTGGAACCAGCAATGAAACCAAATAAAAGGAATTAGTGCTTCTGTTGTGTTTTTAATTCTGATAGAGCAACAGCCTTGAATCACCATCATCAGATTTGCAGATCACAGAATTAATCTCACACCAAAAGTGCAGTATTTGTCAATTTTATGTTAGATCAGTAAAAGAGGTAACCTCATTAAAGGTAAGACTGTAGCTTATCCAGTACAGTTAGATTAACAATTTCTTAATATTTTATGAAGGATTTTTCTGTCTCAATTGCATAATTTGGGCAGAATTGTTGTAAAAAGACCACCAAGGTAGTAGCATGGTACTTGCATACTACTTCTGAAGCTGTATTTCCCCCAAATTTTGATCAACGTGCATATACAATGAGCATCTATTTAGAATTCTATCTATAAGGGTACTGCAGCTACATTTTAGCTAAGTTTTTTCTTGCTTTAGGAGACACCGATTATGCTCCTACAGCTTTATTTATTTTAGTTATTTTATTTTATCAAATGGAATTAAGTTAATTCACTGAAGTATTTTCAAATGGCAGAAATATTTGTCACTAAAAAAAACACAGCTTATAAAAGAGATATTATTTTAATACATTTGTTAGATAGATTTTAAAGATTACCTATTAAATATTTTCAATTGTAATTAACTGCAACATTTAACTACTTATTGTTTTTTACTTTCAGTGGCTGTTGGCTGATGATCTCCATATTTCCTATTTTTATAGGAAACAAAAACATTAATGTGAATTTATATGAAATGAGTACCAGTACACCACCTCCTGACATTTCTACTGAAAACTAACATTAGCAATAAAGCATCACTGACTAGAACTTCAATGTCCAGCCTCCTATTGAAATGCATCACAACCTAGCCCTGAATGCCAATCAACTTAATACTGCATGCGGATGTTTACCTTGTTATCTTGTCTGCTGGTAGCCTGCATGCACTTTCAGCAATCCTTTTTAACACCTCTTTTGCTGCTCTTATCAGTTCCATTTGGCCTACATGCTTTTGCTTACTCTTCACTGTCTTGCATACCTATTGCATTTTGAAGGATGCATTTCATTTGTTTTGCAGTTATTTCAGTGTTATTTCCTTATGCTCCACAGGTCTTTTAGTATATGCATTCAACTTTGGTCTTTTCATTGTTTTAGTAACATTGTCTTAATATCAGACTTCTCCCATTATCTTTTTCTATTAACTTCTGCATTTTGCAAGTTGAAGCTACCCTATTATTGCCATTATTGCTACTTATGCCCTTACATTTCCTTACAATTTTTTTTTCTTTGTTCCTCCTCACTTTAGTGAGACCTGCTGACAGATGAACTTCTTCCACTTTTCTTAAAGTTTACAGAAATTCAGGATCAGGGCTGACAATTTTAAGCCAGTAATTTTTTTCACAATAACATTATATCATGGAGCAAAGATATAAATCTGAACATTATTTTTAACGTAGCCTGAAGCTGTAATACTTCTACAAGAGCACTAAAAAAATACATATCACAATCATTTATTCGTGTCATATTCTTACTTACAGGAGACACTCATTACTGTGCACTTAGTAGCTTATGTGGTGCACAATTAAAACAAAACAGGTATTTGAGTTATCTTCCCTGCACTTTCACAAGCATTTTTTTTTGCCAATATGCAAACACAATGACAATATGCTGTAGATGAAACCAATGAAAACATAACTTACTTGTATTTGACTGTTTTTACAGTCTCAGTTGAAACACTTTTAACAATGCACTTCGCTGCACTTTCTAAACCTTGCCACACTGCTGATAACCCTGTAAAAATAAACAGCTTATCTGAGTTGACAGTACTGAAAAGCATACAATTAGAAAAAGTATAAGGAATTATTACCTTGAACTCCACTTGCTGCTACCACCAGAGCACCATCAAAAGTAGATTTGCCATCTTTATCTTTCTTAAGAGATTCTGGAACTAATTTGCTGCCATGCTTCTTCACATGGGGAGCCAGTTCCTTTCCAACACAGTTTGCTATAGAGCACACTCCTTCAACTACCATAAAGCAAAGGAATGCAGATTATTTAGTAAGAACACAGAATATCTTTAAAAGTCCTTATTGCTAATTAACACTCCTAGTTAAATATGCTTATTTTGAAGATAGACTTTAATCCACACTTAAGTACCCAACTGAAAAAAAAAACCAACCTATTTGTCAGACTCTGCACAGCTCTGGTTCCTAAGAAAAAGTAAGGTTAGTCTCACAGCTAAGAAGCACTTCAAAAGAAATACATTTATGTCTCACATTGAAATTTCAATAAACTGTTCCCGTTGTTTTGTTATCCCCAACTTGCAGATAGGGAACAAGCTGTGTTTCATTCCTGACTTATCTTCTGGAGAAATCTTTTTTACAAGCATTCCAGTTCTTCAAAGGAGTTTTATAACATCTAGCACAACTTGCTTTTAAACTTATGAATGAATTACCAGATAACATAAACCTTAATGTAAACAAGAGAATGAAGCTACTGAGAACTGCTAAGAGCTTGCAAGGGTTACCAAGCAACTCTGAACATCAAGTCACTTCTTTCTGGAAGTGTATACATAGTCAAATAGACTTGGTTTAGGTGTGCATATTTGAGAACGGGCACACACACATTATCTAGTATGTTAGTAACCAGTGAGACAGCACAGCTTTTAAAATACATGGTTAACAGCTTAAGAAGGGACACACAGATAAACAGGTCAAACTTAAGACTGTACAGACTATTCTTTCAGGAAACAAAAAGATGCCCCAAGGCCATATAATTTTTTTTTTCCTAAAGCATGTCCAATGCAGGAGGTAAGTAGGCCTGAACTGCTCTCTCTGGATTTCATCAGGTCAGTCTCTTCCCCAGTTCCCTGGCTAGAGAAAACTCTCATTTTACAGAATACTTCTTAAAGTAAAAATATAATATACTATGAGGTGGGAAATTTTACCTAGGAACTGGCTGACTTTCACAGCTCCTCCAGTAGCCTGTTTTGCTACATGAAGTCCCTTTGCTACAGTTGGGTTGACTTCCAGAGGCTTTTCTTCTGGTTGAATGTGTTCTCGCAGTTTAGAAGCTCCCTTGTGGATAGCTTTACCGGTATATTCTGCTCCTTTTACTAGGCCCCAGCTTACCCAAGATGCACCTTCAAGGCAAAAATAGTTTTTCTCAGATGTACAATTTTACAGACTATGGTGAAAACAGCTTTCTCTTCTCTGCCTCTGCAACAAACTTCAGAAATATTTCAGATTACACAGTCTCCAATTATATTCTTCCCTGAATGGGCAGCATGAATTCCTTCAGTGATTTCAGTTCCTACACCAACTACATTTTTTTCAATTAACTTTAACACAGACAGCCCTCATCCAAATGTCAGCTTAATACAGATACTCAGTTTTTTAATAGATAGCCAAGCCCCATTTGGGTCACAAGTGATAGAACTGCACTCACTACTATTAATATTCTGAAAACATACAACCCAACCCTCTAGCCCTCCTAGAAGAATCATGCTTATTACAATCATCTGATGGTCATTAGTATATTCAGAGAATCATAGAATGGTAGGGGTTGGAAGGGACCTCAAAAGATCATCTAGTCCAACCCTCTCGCAGAAGCAGGTCAACCTAGATCAGATTGCATAGGAATGTGTCCATATGGGTCTTGAAGACCTCCAAGGAAGGAGACTACACACCCTCCCTGGACAGCCTGTGCCAGGGCTCCCTCACCTGAATAGTTAAATAGTTTTCCCTTATGTTTAAATGGAACTTTTTTGTGTTTTAGCTTCATCCCATTACCCCTTGTCCTGTTGCTAGCTACAATAGAAAAAAGGGATGCCCCAATCTCCTGACATCCGTTTCTATACTTACAAATATTAATGAGATACCCCCTCTGTCTCCTCAGTTCTCAGAGGGAAAAAGAAAAGTTTACCTGCAGAAATCTCAACAGATGCCTGCTTTAATATAACATTTTTATTATCATTTTTATTATATACTTTTATTATAACAATAATATACATTGTTCTACCACAGTGAGTCACAGGCATCACTATCCTAAGATAAAGCCAAACTAGAAAGCTAATGCACTGGGAACAAACAAGGCTGTTGGTAATGGATATAAATTTTACACTGTTTTTATAAAGCTCATCCTAATATCCTTTAGATGATCACAACTGGTCAGAAGTAATTGTTCACCACTCAGCTTCTACCAGCACACAGGCATTTTGGTGAAAATAGCTGTTTAAATGTTACCCACAGAAGTTCACACTCAACACAATCCTTTTATTACAACAGTACCTGACAAAATTGCGTGGGAAACTTTCTCACTCCATTCTGGCAGCTCTTTCTGTTTTTCTTCTCCTTCAGGTTGAGGTTGGATATGTACAGTCTGAGGCAAGTTAACTGCATCACTGGAGGCTTCTGAAGGCTGCCAAGAGAAAATAAACACCTGAGAATCTATCATCAGGATTTTTGGTTTAGAAGTTTTAGTTCATACAGATCTTAATCATTCAATAATGCTAATGTTGTGTATTCCTTAGGTAAGCATACAGAAACTCAAGAGCTATTTGTGATTCAATTACTTTTGCACATAAATGCTGTGCATTCAAAAAAGCTTATCAGACACCTTGTTATCTTCTTACACTTTCTTTCTTCATCTAGTTACAGTGAAAATACTTGCCTGCCATCATGGCCTCATGGTCAAATAGGTAAGCAGGGGAAGTTCACTAGCAAAAAACATAAAGAGTTGAGAGAAGTCAGCTCTATTATTATTCAGTATGGGAACTGCCATCTTTGGTTAGAGAATCCAGCTGCACAACAAGAATGCAGCTGTTCTGGTTGTTTTGCTCTTTACTTTTTAATTTGGGAGGAGAGGATAAAGGAGACTATTCATTCTATGCATTGTAGATATTTTTTGCAGACTGGCACAGCCAAGGAACACATCAAGCTGTGCATGATACTGCTCCCCATTTAAAGCTGAGTTCAGAGGTTCTGTGTGATTTTATGTCAAACACTACGAGTTTCTGGAGTATATGTTAATCAAAAGATCAAACATAGCACCACCACATTCTGGGTACTGTTTCTAAAAAGTATAACATCGCTTTACATAGTTCACATAGTTAAACTTTAATTTTAGAAAGCAAAAAAGAATACACTTAGGTTTTTGTTAAGATTCTATTTTGAGGACTTTTCCAGTGTAAAAGGGAAAAAAAAATACCAATCCAAACATTTTAATGATTGAAAACACAGCTAGTTAATGATGGATAGAAAAAAAAATTGTTTAGTCTAGCAAAGTTTAAATGAAAATATTCAGAGGTGAAATCTATGAGCAGAATAGAATAGAAAATATGAATAATTTTTGCTATTACAGTGACTTCTTAGATTCTCCCAAAATATTCATTGCAAATAAAGGCAGGGTACTGCACAAAGAAGACCACTACAGTAAAGCAAAAGAAAACCAACATGAACAGAAAATAGTAAGACTTAGAAGGTGACTACTTAGAAGATTAAAAATGTATCAGACATATACAACGCCATCAACTAGTGCTTGACAGTAGTGTGAGTTCTCATGTTCAAGAAACGTCTTTCACAGGTGACCAAAACACTTTGGGGTCTGAGCAGGAGAAATAACCTTTAATGCACAGTTATGGCTAAACCAAACAAAGAAATAAACCTGAGTTGTTTCAGATATAATTTAGTTGCATCACAGTTTGACCCACTGTGAAGAAAGTCAACGAGACATCTAAGGACCATACTATGAAGCGGAAACAGATTCTCTAGGACGACAGGTGACTAAACACTGTAATTACATTAAATATAGTTGTTAATTGGATCCTCATAAGTATTACACAAAACAGATGTTAAATGGCCGTCACACTAGGCTTTGGAATATTTGTGCTATAATAGTTTTAAGAACTCCAGAAATCTGATTTGCAAACTGTAAAAAAAAAAACCCAAACAACAAACCAACCAAACCACAAAATAAACAACAACAACAAAATATCCCACAGGGAACAGTATATGCTGTTGTTGTCAATCACATCTGGAATCTCAGCAATTCTAACATGTATTTCAGTGACACTTTTTTTAATACAAAACTTTGGAATCACTGTCCTGGAGTTTACCTGGACTTTGTGGCCAGACATCTGTTTAAATTTATCTTCAAAATGCTCTCTCTCAGTTGCTGGGAGCTCTGAAGTTAACCCTACTCTCCTAAGGGATCCTGGCACCTGTGACTTTGTATCAGGGAACATTAACAAAGACAAGGAATTTTAGGACAAGAAGGAAACAATGAGATACTGAGTTTGAACTACTACTACAGAAGAGAGATGAAAGATCCACTAAGTCTTGTACTGAAACATCATACAATTCTGCAATACTTTTCCCTTTTAAGTAAAATTGAGTGGTCCACTATGCTTTTGAAATTTCCTGCTGAACTCCATATGATTTATATTTTAACAGAACTCTACCCTCATGGTATGCTGTAAACTGGTCCTTCATTATTACTGCATTCAAATCTTGCTATGACCTTTTAAGTAGTTATTGATCACTATTCCTCCTGAAATGGTGCTCCAGTGCTCTTACAGTCCAGTCAATGTATCTTACTGTACCTCTGTTAGACTATGGGTTATTTCTATTTTCTCCATTTGTCAATATCTTACTGCAATAAAGCACTAGATTTAACTATTTTGAGATCTCATTTGAAGGCAGGCTTTTTGAGGTATGCACTAATTTCACAGGTCTTTTTTGAAGTGGCTTAACATTTTTGAAATGTAAACACATTTGGCCACAATATTGCAGGAATAGTATCATCAAAACTACACAGAGAGTGTATGCATGTGTGTACAGAGTTAAAAACGTGCTTTCTCCTGAAAACGAAGTTTCATTTTGAGTCCCATATTATCTTTTGGAAAATCAGAGAAAATATACTAAAAGATCTTCAATTCCTCTCTGCTAAGAATGATTTTAAAATTTCTGTCCTCCTGCCTCACAGGGCTTACAGTTTCATTACTAGGTTGCTTAATCTCAGATACTTTATTTCTCATTGGTGAGCTTACCAAACAAGACAAAGAACTCTGCAGTTTTACACAACTAAATGTAAATGGGGAATATACTGATCAGTTACACCTTTCCTTATTGGCTTAAAACATGCAGCACAGAAATATACCTGTATTCGAAGGTCAGACATTTGTTTTAAGAGATCCTCAAACAGCTCTCTGTCAGCTGCTGGAAGTTCTGAAGAAAGCACTACTCCCACGTAGGACCCTGGTAACTGGGACATGGAGTCAGGGAACATGTAGACTCCAGTATTGCAGCACAGAACAGGAGACTGGTTACACATTAGAGGATACAACCAGTCACAAACCTGGAAAAGATATGTACATAAAGCAATGAACGGATCTTTTCAAAAAGGAAGGCAGGCAGAACGTACTGATAAGCACCACAAATCTGATTGTCCATAAAGTTCAGTAAGAAAACCAAAAAGGCCTTATGTCATTTTGAACCCTTCTCCAAAAAAAAGCAGCCCCAAAAATATCACACCCAAAAGAACTCCATATATGACTGTAAATACTGTTCTTGATTAGTTCTCACACTAATATAGAGAAAATACTAATCTTGACAGAACTGTAATTCAGGCTGGTAGGCTCTTAACTGAGGTCTAGTCTTGAGATCTTGAGGTTTAGAAGCAGATGAAAAGCACTGACAAGTCAGGATTCACAGCACCTGTAACTTCCTGTAGCTCTCTGTACAGATTTATATGATGAGATAAAGAGAATGCATGGCTGTCGCTGGCCAGCTGTTGAAAACTGATAAAACAGATGGAGCTAAACCAGCAGACTGAAAACCAGGAAACAGTTTTGGTTTGTTTCTCCAAGTTTCTCCTAGCTGATGAGATTTCCAGTACCCAATCTTATCAGCAACTAGATTGTGTTTCCGGTCTGGTTTCTGACTATGTTACAGAACATGCCCACATGAAGGAAGCATGAGCTGAAAAAAATCCAAATAATGCATTTTTTAAATTTATAGTTCAGAGTCTGGATGAACATGGGCCCTCAAATTTCAAATTTTTAGTGGTCCTAACTGCAATACCTTATCGCTATTTGGGACTGAAGTGAGTAGCGCACAACTCCATTTTATGCTGACATGTTAGGTGAATCATCATGTCTTCTCTATGTGAGGAAGGGGAAGTTCATTTTATGAAAAAACATGTGAAGTCAACTCCTTTAGAAAGAACTGTTCTGTTCACCAAAACAGTCAGCACTTAACCTTGGGAAGATATCGTGGTGATTTTTTCAGAGTCATTAATAGCGTGTACTTGCAGAAAACTCTTTTTCTAACAGCTGTAACATCCTTCATATTACCACACAGAGATTTAGGCTTAGAGTAGCGAGAATTTAAAGAGATTGCTTTTTAAGTTTTATGACACTTTTTGAAATTTAATTAAATTTCTGTTACCTATTTTCCTGTTACCTGAAGAAATGCAGAAGGGAGATTCTGGGCAGCCTCCCTGTCCGTATCCAAGAATTTGACAATGCGCAGATAGCCAGGATATGAAGGAGCACTAACTTGCCCATCAGGAGTCACAAAGAATATCTGTACTCCTTGGGGAATCAAGATCAGCTCATCTACAGCCACTCCCAGGTTTTCAAGGGGTGGTGGCTGAGTACACTTATGGTAGTAGTCCTCACCTACAGAAGAAAACTCCCCAGAGTCTGTGCCATAAGACACAGTAAAATGGCCATTGGTAGCTTGAGGAGTGTACGCAGGAGGTGCTTCACTTGGCAGACAGAGAGGCTTTGCAGATGATGGACTTGTAGCTGGAATTTGTCCCTGGCTCATGGTTACACCACTTCCATCTGCTGCAGGTGGCTGGCTTGGTACAAACAGAGAAGTAGGAGCAGGGGGCCTTTCTGGCTCTTCTTTGGAAGGAATAGATGGGTACAACTTGGGCACCTCAGCAGGGGCAGCCATTGCAGCAGGACTTGTTTGTACAGGTGAGGTGTTTTCTTCTAGAATGTCAAGTCGAGCATGAACATTTCGGAGGGTCTCCCTCATCTTCTGCTGCATTTGCCTGGCAGACTCCCACTGGGACCCTACACATGTGGGACCCTGCGATGGAATGTTGATTCCTCGGAGCAAGTGGTCAAGCCCTTGCTTATAATAACTTCTTGCCTCTTTCTTCCGACCCTGTTCATCTGTGTTCAGTCCTCTATTGATAAAAATAAAGGCTTGCTTATACTCTTCATTAATAGCTTTAATATTTGCATCTTCCACAACCAGATCTTGAGATTCTTCCATTACTGCAAATTGGAATAAAAATTAGTAAGATTATACACAGATGAAGCCATACAAAGTCTACCTTAGAACAAAACACCTTTTAATGGGTTTCTAACAACCATACTGCATGTATTAGCAGAAAGCTATCTAGTTGGTTGGTATGGTGTCTGACATGTTACAGTTATCTCCTATTAACCTTCAGATTTAGCATACGTGATTCCAAGACAGCAAAGAACTTACAACCATCACATCTCATTACATCACAGACTTTTATTTCTTATAAGTTAAACATCTGAAGAATGTGGACACACTTGATATTAAACCTATCTTAAAAAAATATTAAGATCAACAGCAAATAGAAAAGTGAAAAAACTAATTAGAAAAAACCTAATTTCACTTTTGATAGTCTTTTCCAAAAATCTCCAAGGTATTAAGAAATTCAGTTAATGTTTTGTCTATTTAAATAAAGGTTGAACTTACAAACTCAGTACATTTTTATTTAAAGGGAAAGCACTCAACAGATTTAAACAGATTTTATAAACTTCAACTAACATCAATACACAGAACTGGGAAGAAATACTTTGAACAGTTTAACCTGTGCTTTACAGAATAAAAACAAGGGAATTACTTATTTCCCTTACAGTGTTTATAAAGTGAGAAAGACAACTGGTGTTTTCCCTTCCTTGCTCCCCAGGTGACAAAAAAATTGGAAGCACCAATACCTACAAAATGTTGCCATTTTTACATCTCTTTTGGAATGTATTCCTCAAACTGCCTCATGTGGATTTCAAAAACTGAAAAGCAGAAAAGTATCCAATAGGTTTATTTGAACTTTAAAGTGTATAAAATCACTGTTTTAACAGCGTCTTCAGTCTAATAGGTCTTCTAACAGATCTTCAGTCATGGCCAAAAGCAACAAACACAAATCATTCTTGGACTAAGACTGTGTATACAACACAAAAATTGCAGGGATTTTTTTTTTTTTACAGTGTTGAAAGATATAACCAATTCAAAAAAATCAGGGTATTACACTAGCCAAGAACAGTGACCGTGGATAACCAAAATGGAAAATGAAAGAGCATGTATTGTCCAGAAAAAACAATGATCCCTTGCAGTAAGGTGGATGGAAGGAGGAAAAATTAAGAGACATCTGTCAATGCCAATGATGGCAAGCTACAGAATACATGGAGGTTAAGTAAAGTGTAAAATTAAAATACTTTCATTACACATACTGAAGCCTTAACACCACTGTACACAGCACTGGTGAGACCTCACACAACACTGAGTCACATTCAAGAAAGCTGCACCAGAACAGGAAGAGGTGTGCTGAAGGCTAATAATTTTTTTTTTTTTTTCCTGATCAACCACTTACTTTACTTTTCCCTAGAGAGAGGTAAGTTTGGCTTACCAAGTCAATAAATCAAAGGCTAAGAAATTGGATTAGTCTCTGTAAATATACTGTATGAAGAGAAGGTAAAACAGGAAAGAACTATTGAAATCCAAGCTCTTAATAAAATCCTGAAACATGATCTACAATTACGTTTACTTAATGTCTCTTCTTGTTTTAGTCTAATTATAAATGAAGTAAAAAGAGTAAGTGTATATATAATCTGGAAAGTATCCTTTCTCTACTCCAACAAAACTACAGAAGTTTAAGCAGTGCAGGTCACAAACAGACTTTTAAGAGGCAAAGATGGAATACTGTGCTCTGCATCTACATCCTTTATGACCAAAAAGCAGATAGTACATGTGACTGTTACAGAAGTACCATGTAATGTGAAACGCACACCATTTCTACAATGCAACAAAATCAGATTTCACGCAGAAGACATGATGTGTGATCTCATTCCAATGACAGACATATGGATAGGAATATGATGAGGCAGCTTGAGAAGGCAGCCCATGTGGAGAGGATCAGCAGCAACTCAAGCCACCAGGATCGCTGCCCTTTCCCCATCAGGTAGCAGAAAAACAAATCTTGGGATGAAGGAGATTTTTCTGGTTGATTACAGTCACTTGCGGCCAACAGGCTTGGCATCTTTCATTTAAGATGAAGAACAACATTGATATGGGAGTGTGTATTTAATAACCACCAAGGACATCAAGTTTACAAGTCAGAAGTACATCTCTCACTAGCGCAACAGCAAGCAATTATGAAAGTAATTGGAAAGAACTCTAACAAGTTTGCAAATACAGCTGTGTGCTTACACTGAAAGATAATACTTCACCACATCAGAAATTTTATGATCTAGATGCGAACCATTTATGACAGTCAAATTATTTGCTAGCAAGTAAACTTGGGAACTCTCAAACCACCTCATCTGATGTCAATACTTGTATTTACTGATCAAAAATCCATTTTTCCTCTTAAGAAAGGAATAAAGATGAAAAGCAATTTAACAGCAAAGAATTCTAATTTAAAATTTATTGCAGGTTTCCAGAAGACATTTAGAAGACTGAGAAAGAGAAGTTTAGCCTGACATTGAATTTTACTTCTTTATGAGCAAAATTTAGTGTTTTGACAAATTTAGCGTCTGTAACAATTCTGTAACACTTTCCTTAAGGCTTTAAGTAAACAATTAGTTTGTGTGAACACAACTGCAGTACTGCAGTCTAGTTTTTTATTTGTTTTTGCTGGGAGAGGTCAAGATAAAGATACTTTAGGGCTTTTAAATAATTCTTTTGCTAGTGATTGTTACTGTACAATAAGAAGAGGCATTGAGCAAGATCCTAAAGTCACAGCTACATTTCATCGGGAATTAATTTACTATTCACTGTACAATCCTCACACTGTCAACATGGCTGTTCTTGCTAAAGCTCAGTCTTTATTACTAGGAAAGAAAACAGAGATGTCAGCACAATCATTGTACACACAGCACTAGTGCATGGCCACGTGTGATAGATAAAAAAGCTGGCACAGAAATTCAGAAGACTGGGAGCATTACAACTCATCTCTGATTGATTGAAACATCCCTAGTTTGCAGTACGTGTACAGTTTAGCTACCACCAAGATATGCATTTGGTGGCAAAGCATTTGGAAATGAAGCAAAGAATTCAGAGTAGGTTTTAACACAAGGTAACTAAAAGTCATCCTGAAGGGCTGAATTTGGTTTTTATTATTTCATTAAAAATAACAATAATAAAAGATGGCATAAATAAGCCAACTGGATTGCTCCCTCACAACAAAAATAGAAATGGTCTTTGAAAAAGAACATATAAGTAGCAATCTAACCGTATGCAAAAAAGATCCTCAGGCATTGTTATTTTCAGTGGAAGATCTTATTATAGTATATGTGTGCTGCATGCTTTAATACTTATCTGTAATCCACTCCTGTATAACACAGTCTTGTTTCCTCTGTTTTAAAGCTGGAATGAATGACAAGGGCTATATTACTCAATGAGAGCGGCATGACAAACCAGCCTTTGGTCCTATGGCTTGGCCCAGATCTGTACTTAGTGCTAAATAAGACTTAGCGGAACTTTTCTTGGAGAAAGCCAGTCCAAAACAGAGCTAAGAAAAGAGCTACTGGGCACTGTAGATAACTACAGATCAATACAGCACTTGAGCTCATTCCTTGGTCCTTTTTCCATTTACCAGTACAGATACACTCTATGGTTTTAAGAGACTTGGCTAAGGAGGCTACAGTGCAACAAGTAAACATGAGTTCAATTTGATATTGCAAGCTAGCATCTCAACCATGTGGCTGACAGCCCTTCCTGTGAAGAAGCAAACCTCACTTCATTTTTTTTTTAGATTAATTTAATAATGATCTATGTAAAATATAATAATGTCTTTGAAAAGTAGCTCAACTGTGGATCTTACTGCCAGAAGGTAAACACGAAGCCCAAATCTTATTAAGATGATTAAATATCCTGACTGATTGAGACAGGACAATCTTTCCAACTCACTATTTTTTAAACCCAGGGGGTGTAAGAAAAGAAAAAGCAAACCCAAAACAAACCCCTTAAACCAAGAGGACAAAGGAGAACTACCATGCAGATGGAACTGTTTAAGTCTTATTTCTGTAGGGAAAGATTAAGAAAGTATTAGTAATTCTCAAGAATTTAAAGAACAAATTGTATTTTAAAAAATATTACAAAGGATTTAAACCAATACAAGCCAGGTACTAGCTGATAAATACATGGTTTTCTCCTTTTATTTAAATTTGTTTAAAGTAGCCCTTAAATTTTTCATTAAGTGGTGGCCTAATGCTCATATTTAAGCAGCTCAGGCTAGACAGTATCAAAGACTAGATAACAGAGAAAGTCAGAGACCTGATCTTACTCTCAAAATTACTGAAGACTTCTCTCAACTCCCATCTTCTGACATTTCAACCTCCACCATCTTCTCAGGCCAGTATCCCAGCACTTACATTGACCCAGCAAGCATGCCTAATTTTTCTCCTCTCAGTACTACAATTGTCGCAAGCCTTATTTTGTCCAAATAAATGGTCTTTCCTTAAGTCTTTATTTCTACCACCTGTTCTCAATGCAGAGACTTTAGGCTCTGAGAACCTACTTGATAGTACTCTAAAAAGGAAAGTGAAAAACCAGTCGGGCAGATTATTTCCTTTATCACGCAGCTGTCTGGCATTTACATTTTCCACAGTATTAAGTACAAAGACACTGTCACTATCTGCCATTCCGTAGTCAAAGATCTAATATCATCAAGAAAAATTCAGCATTATGTACGGTTGCTACTTAATACTTTTTCAATAGCTGTGTGCCTGCCAGTTTACCATTGCCGCCAACAGATTTCTCCACATTCAAATAACTTAAGCCCAAACTATCTGTTATGAATCTTTTTAAAAAAGACAAAACGTAAGAAGCAGTGTTCCAGAGCATTCCGACAAATAACCTCTCATCTCCATAAGGAGACACTCAAAAAATTACTCGCTGTCACGGCTACTTCAACCTGGCCTAACCATGGCCCTGCTTGTGACTTCCCCGCCCCTCAGAGCTGCGCCGCTGAGGCGACACTCACGCCCCCCGGCTCTGACCGCCCCGCAGCGCAGGGCAGCGGAACCCCCCGCTCCTTCCCTGACCGCTGGACTGGACCGTCCCGCGGGAATGCGGGGCCTCGCATCGGCTGCCCGAGCCCCCTTGTCATGGCAGGGCGAGAACACCCGCCACCAGCCCTGCCGGGCCCTGCCCAGGCCCGTGTGCCGGCTCCCCCGCCGCTCACGCAGCCACTCCCGCCCAGTGCTGACCGGAGCGACGCCTTCGCCGCGGGACGCCGCTGACGACTGGCCGGGGACAGCGGGGCAGCGGTAGCCGTGCTACGCTGAGGCTCCCAGCCTGCGACCCTCCGCCTGCCCGTCCCGGGAGAACAAGAGTCCTGAGGACAGCCCGCCGGTGCGTGAAGAAGCGCACCGCAGCCCGGCCCGCCTGCGCCACCGCCTCACGGGTCAGGCGGGAGGTGGGGCCGCCGGCACGCGGCTCTGGCGTCACCGAGCGCCCGGCGGGCGGGCGGGGCTGAGCGAGCGGCGCGGGGGCCGGTGCGCTGAGGCCTCCTCGGCGGCGTCACGGGAAGGATCTGAGCGGGGGCGGGAGGAGAAGAGGTGTTTCAGCAGACAGCGGCGAGCGGAGAACGCTCGGCCTAGTGACAGCAGCGTGGTTATCTTAATTCAACAATTTAATTAATAAAGGGAGGTTAGTCAATATCGCCGGTGTCCCGCGTTTCCCCTGACTTGGATGTCTCTTCAGGAAAGAAAAGGACCCCCCTCGCTGGCCCGGGCGCAGCGGCGGCGCGGCCCTGGGCCCGGCCGGGGCGTCCGCCGGCAAGCTGGAAGCGGCACCGGCCGGCACCGGCACCGGCACCGGCAGGCGGGCGCCGCAGCTGGCCGTGACAGAGATGCTGCAGTGTCCTGCTGTAACGGGCGCTTCTGGTTATGTCAGGGACAGCCATATTCAGAAAATGGAAAAATGAGGCCTCAAAACTATGATGCTGAGGCTTAAAAGTCTCCCTTTTCAGGGCACGTTTAAAATTTCATTTTGTTACTTGAATGTGTCAAAATGATTGCCCTTCTCGGAAAGGTGCTGTGTTTGCAGAGGTGACGGTCTCAAGGACAGGCTCATTTCCAAATTTGGGGAAAGAGGAGCTGGCTGCCTCACCCAGTGCTGGCTTCTTAGCTGTGGAAGGGAAGGAGAAGCCAGCTTTGTGCACTGGTGTGAGAAACCGAAAGAAAAACGATTTCATTAAATCTCCTAAGGCACTTCACTAAATCTAAGTCAGTTGCCTTGTTCTCAGAGAGACTTCAACGTCTCGGTGTTTCTGAATGCAATCTGCCAATATATTATTTATTTGCCACTTTCATAACCTATGCAGAAAATCTTCAGCTTGCCTTTCATATGGAAAATTTCTAACCATGTTAAATCTAGCAAAGGTGCACTCCATGGTGCACAGCTCTCTACCCAAACTAGCTCTTCCAGAACTTACTGAGTGCCAGCACTGATAGGGATAATTAGCTTATTTTCCCAGGTGCTGTCATGTGTATGCTAATCGTGGATCATCAGCAGTCATAAGAAATGAATAGTAAACATTGTCTTTAGATAGTGACAGTCTCGTCCAGCACAGTCCTGCAAGACAGGTTTCTCTCTTGGCTTCATTAGGTCTGAAGTATCTCCGGAAATTCATCACATGTTGTAGTTTCTAGCACAATACGTATCTCTGAATTCTGTGTTCCCAGCTTCTCATCTGCCTGCTCTTCACTCCTGTCCCTACTGACAAGAAACAGAGAACAACTTGGAGGAGACAAGCTATCCACAAATCAGAGAGAGATCCTAGATGACACTGAATTATGTTATGTGGGTAGATATATATATATATATATATATATATATATATATGCAAGACATAAGGAACTAACAGTTCACAGAAAGTGACACTCTCAAGCAGTGCTGCAAATCGATAGAAGAATTTATTAAATTATTTTTTTAACCATGTTAGCTGGTCTGACACTGGTCATGGTTTGCCCAGGGAGGCTGTACAAACTCCATCCCCGGGATGTTCTGAACCCAACTGGAAAAAACTCTGAGCAAGTTGGTGTAGCTTCAGAGTTGGCTATTCTTTGAGCAGAAGGTTTGACTAGGTGACTTTCAGTGATCCATTCAAGCCTCAATTTTACTGTGATGCTAAACCCTTAAACAAAGAAAACACCTCAAACCCAAAACAGTCAAAACAGTGACCTTATGATTCCCAAGGAGCAGTAGGAACAACACCAAATTCTTCATCTCAGAGTTCTTCCACTTCAGTTTGGTTCCTTCTTAAAATACGTGGTTTGATCAGAATGTAGAACTAGATTAAGGAGTAACTAGATTAAAGCTGAAAGAATGCTGAAATAGATGTCGTTCTTAAGAAGATGTGATGAGGTGATTGAGAAATTATTTTATTTCTGTAAGAGCAGAAGCTGCAAGTAGTTTATATAGATCCATTGAGAGGATGCCTCCTGAAGGGAAACATACTATTTTTATCAGTCAACAGAGAGAGCTCAGCATTTCCAGGAGTTGAATGGGCTGCCCAGGGTGGTGGTGGAGTCACCACCCCTAGAGATACTAAAAATACACATAAATGAGGTGCTGAGAGATATGGTTTAGTTTAGTGATAGGGCTGGTAGTGTGAGGTTAGTGGTTGGACCTCTTAAAAGGTCTTTCCAACTGTAATGATTCAATGATTCGATGATCATTTGGGGGTTGGACTAGATGATCTCTAAAGGTCCCTTCAAACCCCTAACATTCTATTATTCTATGATCATTTTCTGGAAACAGGCCTAAATATTGCCATTTGCCACCATTGTTTTGTGGAAGCAGGCATTGCTTGGCATTGAAGTCCATGAAGGGCAGAGCAGCGTCACAAGCAGGGAGAGATGAGCTGGGCAGATGTATGCCCAGGCCACCTGGCTTTGTGCTTTGAGCTGTCAGGAGCACACCAGCATGTCCACTATCATGCTTCCTCCCGTGCAGATGCTGCTCTGCTGGAATAGGCCCCCTCCTAGAGCAGCTTGTGTCTGCTGTGAATTAACACAAGGCCTAGTACTTTACTGTAAAGCAGAATTCACAGTGGTAGAGGGCTAAACCTCTGTCACTACACAATCCCTTCTATAGCTGTAGAAATAAACTTCTACCTGACCTGAATCTGCAAAAGTTAATCTGTGTGTTTGGTTTGTAGACCTTCGTCCTCATTTGAAAATGGTAACTCTGTGGTGAGCTATAACTTTAGTGATTTCAATCTAAACAAACACTGTAGGCTTAATTTCCATCTGCACTTCAACAAAAATAATTTTCCCTAATTATCTTCTTTTTTTATGCTTTAATGAGATACAAATAAGTTCTACATAAGCCAGGCAATATTTGCATGTGTAAATATATTTAGCTATATAAGCATATATATGTATTCAAGTTATTTAAACAGAATTCAAACAGTAAAATCATTGAGGGATCTCAAACTGATCTGTAAAAGTTGGCAAACATGGGGCAGGGTGTGTGATGCTGTGAATAAAAAGTATCTGAAAATTCTCCAAAACTGTTTACTAATATGTAAATTAACTTCATTAACTTACACCAAATGCCAGTATGGCTGTAACCTGTCTACATTTTATGGGAATCATGCAAACAGAGTGCTTTTCGTCAGCACTGATGAAGCACAATAAATCACCGTTGTGTGGGTACAACTGAATAGATGGTTAATCTACAGCTTGTTACAATAGTGAAAACTTTTGTGGGAGATGAGTAAGATGATCGTACTGTGACGATTACCTTTTTTTTCTGCCTTCAAACCCCATAATCATTTGCAGATAAATTATCCTCAAGCCTTGTGAGGAAATGTCAGTAACAGCTGTCTGACAAAGGTAATGTTGCAGCCTTCTAGAATTATGCCAGCTACTGACCTCAGAGTGAACTGGAAATTTATTAAGGTTTGAGAACATGTCTTTGGCACATATGTGCAACGCTGATAGGGTTGAACTACAAGCAGGGGCAATGCACTTAACAACTGGGACAGCAGACAAGTGTGAAATATCTGGAAAGGGTAGATGGCTCCTGAGAAGATCTCATCTGGGATGCCCACTCTCAGAGGGTGATGGAATAACCTGGCTGTCAACACTAGGGCCCAGGGAAGTAGGAGACTCTACCAATTCAGTGATATAGATGTGGGTCCAGATATCATCTATGCATTGCATTTGATGACTTACCAGGCTGAAAACACCAGGTTTTTCCCTGCCCTTTGCTGTGAGTGTTTGTTTGCATGTGTGTAATCATGAAATACTATCTCCCCAGTCTGCTGTATTCTTCTGGGGAATAGGGACACTTACTGAGACCATTTTATGAGACCCCAGATATTACATTTTCTACCTTCAGAGGTGCTACAAGCATGATCTTGAAGTGCAGCTTAAGGGAAATTTTTCTGGAAAGGGATCAAAGTTGGAGGGTCTTCTATGGAAGAAGGGTCTGCTGCAATGGAGTTAGAGGTGTGAGAACTAGAGAGACAGGTGATGGAACAGCTTGTTGACTGGGAGTTCAGTTTGTTATTTCAGCAGTACATCAAGAAAGTTGACAAAGGTGGTCAGAAGAGAATACTACTAAGGAAATACACATCTCTCTAAAGACTGGTGGTAACAGAGCCATTCTCTTAAGTAATTTGTAGCTGAACATGTCCATGCTGGGACAGATGACAGTAAAGCTGGGCATTACAAAACTCAAATTATCCACGCATGTTGATTACAATATCAACATGCTGCTTGTTCAGTTCAGAGGAAAAATAATTTCAAATGCTAGTGGGATATTCTGTTGTGCCCCTTCGTGGCACTTGGAATAGTGACCACTTTATTAGATATCAGCTGTGTATTTTCCAGAATGATTTAACATACTGCCAGACTGCAGAAAGCAGTGGAGATGGTGAAATATTTTTCTTCTAGCACCAAAAGTGCAAAGTATGCTGCTATCAAAAAAGACAGACTATTTATGAACGAGGACTTTGCACTTCACAAGCCTGGGAGTTAAATGTCATATGACTAACAAATAACCCTGAATTATGCAATTTATCCTGTGTTGGCTGGTTTGGTTGATTGGTTTTGGAGGGGAGGTTACAAAGATTTAAAATGCAAAATTGAAAATGCAGAATTAGAAAGCAGTGCATATCACACTTGGGGAAATAGATGTATGCACGCTGATTTCACTTCACCAGAAATTTCTCTGGGAATGTGAAAAATAACTTCTTGTTTGTCTTCTGGCTCTTTGTGGCTCACATGACCATCAAGCACTAATGTGTCCAGCTGAAAAATAATGTTCAATCCTAGTGATATCAAGTGGAGTTTTTTCTTTTGTTTTTCAGTGGCCAAGAGTGTCTCGGCATTTGTGATAAACTGAGTTAGTAATTTGATTGCATGATGTCTCTTCATCTTTTAATAAGAAGCTGTAACTCATTCAACTCTCTTTGTGTGTGTGGTTGTGTGTGTGTACACAAAAGCACATATACTCAGAATTCAAAGTGTACTATTCCCGAAATTATGTCGACATAATTAGGGCCTTGTGATATACTGTATGTAAGAATAATTATTATCAAGATTTTGCTACAGATGATGTGGGAGAACATCTGTTTTCCTAATGATTTGGGTGAGACAGTCTGGGGTTCTGACCGTGCCAGTTCTGGCTTGTGGTCTTGAAGTCTCACCTTTTTACAATACAAAATTGAGGCTAATCTCTTGCTTGAATTAGAATGGATCAGAGGACTGTTATTCTGTAAATAACAACATGTTTTCCTGCATCTTCCTTTGTCGAATCTAGTATTGGCCAATTTTTGGACTAGACAATTCTACTAACAAGTCTTGTACAGGGATATATGTCACATTGTGTGTCTTGTTTGGCAATGATATATGAAATGCTGGCTAAAAGACATCTGTTTATGTGGATTTCACCTCCTTTTATGTTTAAGATATGCCTGTCTTTGCATAGGTTCTACTTTCTAGTTGGAGTCTCGCTGTGTTCCTGCTAGATTATGTAGACACGTTGTTCCTCAAGTGGGAGGGGGATAGCTTTCCTGGAAGCTTTGTATTTAGTAATGTCACTGTGTATTTAACTAGATGCCATATCTATCATGCAATTACATCAGTTTTCTCTGCCTAAGGAAGAAAGCTGAAGGAGTCACTCGTCTCAATTTGTTTTGAGTTACAAGCTCCTTACATTGATGGGCAGGAGCTGAATGAGAATGATTCTAGTTATGCACTGAGTAATCCCAAACAACAGTCTGGTTCTGCACCACTCTGCACACAATGCTCTGGATAACGTGGAAAATGGTTCTTCTACTTACCAAGTGTAAGTGCTGAGACCATCCATGGCCCAATATCTCAAAACCAGGGCAAGTTCTGTGTGTGTGTGTCTTGATCTTTTATTTACCTGAAGAGATGTTGAGTAGGGTGGTTGTTGGAGCATGCAATGATATGCATCCAAAAATGGCTCTGTATGGCCAATGGCAGATCTCAACCAGTACAGTCTGAATACTGAGTGTTCAACTGACACTCTGTATATCATGGGTCAAACATAATAATAAGAGTATTTGTTAGACAAAGTGTTTTGTAAAAGTCCTGATCTTTGGTAGGTGAATCTCAAACTCAAAATTGGATCTAGACTCCCATTTACAAATGTGCATTTTTAACACTATCAGTTACCCAAGTCAACTGGAGGCAGATATAAACCTTTGAAAAATGAGATCCTGCACTTGCAAAAGAAGTCATTAGTTCACAATCATAGAATGGTAGGGGTTGGAAGGGACCTTTAGAGATCATCTAGTCCAACCCTTCTGCAGAAGCAAGTTCACCTAGATCAGGCCACATAGGAACATGTCCAGGTGGGTCTTGAAGACCTTCAAGGAAGGAGACTCCACAACCCCTCTGGGCAGCCTGTGCCAGGGCTCCCTCACACTCACAGTGAAATAGTTTTTTCTTATATTTATCTTTTCAATTTTCTGTCAAAGTACTATAATATGATGCATTTAAAAAAAAAATAATAATGGATGTTGCACACAGCTTTTTAAATTAACAGAAACTCAATTGGAATGTTTGTATTGCGGCAGAACTGTTGCTGTGTAGCTAGATGGCAGCATTCACATGGCTTTGAGAAAAACCAGGGTTACTTGAAACATATTCTGAAAAATCTGACTGCTCTGTAACAGTTAAACGGCATGGTCCTGTTTTGAAATGTGCTGCACAAGAATGTCTGAATACCTAATACATCTGAAAATCTGGCCATTTAATTTACGTGTCCAAATGAGGGATGCATAATCGGACCCTACAGATAATGAGTATGAAATGTAGTATTTTCCTGTTTATCTAAAAAGACAAAAATATGATTACATGTCTATATCTTTCAAAACAGGCTAATGTATTATTATGTGTGATTCCTTTTATTTGAGATATTTTAAATTAAGATACTGCAATAAAACAAGACAAAATAAACCCATTATTTTTACATACATACACCGTTTCCTAAAAATTCGAGGCAATATTATTGGAAAAATTGAATCTTTGCCATAGACTGAGAGGGCCTTGGATTATTTTCAACTTCTCTCTTCAATCAAAACCTCATTTATTTGATTACAAAACAATTAAATGAGGATGAAGATGTAATGGGAAATGGTGTCAAAAGCCTTGTTGAAGTCAAGGTAGATGACATCTGCTCCTCTCCCCTCACCCAGCCAGCCAGTTATACTCTCATAGAAGGCTATCAGGTTGGTCAAACAGGATTTCCCCTTGGTAAAGCCATGTTGAGTCCCCCTGATAGCTATATTTTCCTTCATGAGTTTTGAGATGGCATCCAGGATGAGCTATTACATCACCTTTCCAAGAATGGAGGTGAGGCTGACTGGCCTGTAGTTTCCTGTGTCCTGCCCTTTTTGAAGACTAGAGTGACATTAGCCTTCTAGTCCTCAGGCACCTCACCCGTTGTCCATGATCATTCAAAACCGATGGAGAGTGAGGTTCTGGAGCATGTGCAGAGACAGGCAATGAAGCTGTTGAAGGATCTGGAGAATAAGTCTGATGAGGAGCAGCTGAGGGAGCTGAGGTTGTTTGGTGTGGAGAAAAGGGGGCTGAGAGGAGACCTTATCACTCTCTACAACTACCTGAAAGGCAGTTGTGATGCCGTTAGTATTCGTCTCTTTTCTCAAGTAACAAGTGACAGGACAAGAGGAAACGGCCTCAGGCTGTGCCAGAGGAGGTTTAGATTGGATGTTAACAAACAATTTCTTCACTGAAAGAGTCATCAAGCATTGGAAAAAGCTGCCCTGTTCCAATGATCTTAAGGGTCTTTTTCAACTTAAATGATTTTATGATACTCTTTTTATTGATTTCACTGCTAACTGCTTACAAATTGCCTCAATGTATACAAAGTTATATATTCATTTGCTAGTGAGATGGTATTTCCTAGAATCGCTCTTTCTGATACTTTTGTGCTTAGAGTTGCATAGATGCAGAGAATAACGGGAGCTCCTGCACTGGAAGGACTCACCTTCTCAGTAGGAGACAAAAGACAGCAAGGCATGCAGGCGAGAAGTCCAAGAAAGCCATGAGATGGTTCAGTACCACATTCAACTGTAAACTAAAGCAAATTAAGGACTAAATGAAGGTATTCTAGTGTCTTCTGAAAATTAACTCTACTACACACTTTTATAGGGTTCACAGGGACAGGATAGATGTGGACTACGTGTCACACAGGCTGTTTACTCGGCAGGAGGAGAAAAGACAGATGGCTGTCAGGAGCAGCTGTCCTCAAGTGCTAGCCACCTCAGGAGCAGCTGTCCACAAATGCTAGCCACCACTTCACTGTGACACTGGTCGTAGGAGTGTTTGGGATTGCACTAACCTGATCTGGAGGCCAAAGGGGATCTTGTCATTGCCAGGATGATGCAGGCATATTGTCTTTTCTGGTAGGCTGTTGCTGTGGTCCCAGCATTAAAACAGTGCTGAATTTAGTTCTGTTATCACAATTCAATTATTTATGAATTTCAGCTCACTGCCCTTGGAGGTCCCTTTGACAGAACCTTTTCTGCTGCTGCCTGTGCTTTCTTATCTCTAGTTTATGGGCTAAACTGCAGAAAGAAAAGCAGGCTATGTAGTGTGCAGGGCCTGAAATCAAATAATACTGCAGTGAAAGTCAAGCTTAGTGTCTGTCTATACTGCAGACTACAGGACAGTACAGAGGTGCTTAAACCCATTTTCAGTATTTCTGCACAACACTGAAGGTTACACTGTGGACGTATCTACTTGAAATCATAATGTAAAGTATAAGCATGATTTTATTAGCAAACATGCATCATTATATTTCTATCCAGTAATTCTAGTCTTACAGACATGTTCTGACTGCCTTGCTTGCTAACCCTTAGCCTAAAAGCGCTCTGAATTTTCTGTATTTCTCTAAATGCAATGCCTGTGCTTTTTAGTTTATAGGAATTTTTATATTTCTCAGCTCAATGGAGGAAAGCTGACATCAGAACCTGAAATCGAGCTCCAAAGTTTTTGCAGAAGTATAGTATCAAGCTCAAGTAAATCTCGTAACCAAAAGGTGTATAATATGAAACAAAGGTCAGTCATTCATTAAATCTCATTGTCAGAAGCTGAAAAAACTGAAGGAAAAAATCACCTGAAAGTTCATAGCTCTCTTAGGAATACTTTGACTGGGAGGTCAGTGCGAAGCCTCATCTTCAAATACACAGGTAAATGAGCTAAGTAATACAGTACTTAGCAGTATGATTGAATTTATTTTTAAATCTGACAAAACAGAGAGGAAAATGAGACCGTGGTGATACAGACAGCTAAGCACATCCATAACGTTATGGAGTGACCTACTGTAAATGGACTTTGTCCAAGTGTCTACAGAAAATGTGACCTGCTAACCACTTTGTGATAATGCTAATTTGCTAATTCCTCTTTCCCTAGGTTAGAATCATAGAATCATAGAATGGTAGGGATTGGAAGGGATGATTAGAGATCATCTAGTCCAACCCCCCTGCAGAAGCAGGTTCACCTAGATCAGGTCGCATAGGAACATGTCCAGGTAGGTCTTGAAGACCTCCAAGGAAGGAGACTCCACACCTTCCCTGGGCAGCCTGTTCCACTGCTCCCTCACCCTCACAGTGAAATAGTTTTTTATTATGTTTAAGTGGAACTTTTTGTGTTCCAGCTTCATCCCATTACCCCTTGTCCTGTTGCTAGCTACAATAGAAAAAAGGAATGTCCCAAAAGAAGGCTGAATTCTTTACTCAGAGATAATTCGTGATCATTCCAGATTGACAATCGCAATACTGAAGTATCCAAAGTGTATATCAAAGTTGAATTTCAAACAAAAGCTTCTTTGTTATTATCTTTGTGTACTTCCCTAGGTAAATTACCCAGTTCAAGTGTTGACATGTTTTTCCAATGTTGTATAAATAAATTACAGTAAAATTACTGTTTTCTTTATTCAGTCTTCTTAGGTGAAGGAGAAATGTGTATTGAATTTAGTGAACACAAAACTCTCCTGAAATGAAATCAGTATTTAGGAACTTTCTAGAATTTATATTAGACTTAAAAATTATTGTAAATGAAATATTTAATATCTTACCTTTTTATACAGACATTACAAGGAAGACCGTTCTGTGGCTAATTTAACAGAAACAAGTCCCAATAACTAGTGCTGAGAACACTTTAAAGTACCAGATAAAGTGTCTGTATGATATTGAAATGCAAGTAACAAGGTTATATCCAAAGAATTACATTGTTATGAAAGATATTGCATACCTTTTATTCCCTCGGTGCCTGAGACATTATATTCCAGTACAATTATTTTATTATCCTTTATTACCTATTTTATTACCATTACTTATTTATTAAAATACTTAAGAAAACATAATATGCAGCATAATTAAATCTAGATTTTTATGTGCAAAGGTCTCAATACATGCTGTTAGGGAATTAACCTGGTTTGAAGTCTGTACTTGTAGGATCAAAATACCCTTTCACTTTCCCTGTTGCAAAACAAATGAACTAATATTCACTTCGCCCTTCAAAAGCTCAGGAATTCATGCTGTCTGCGTTCCAGTGGAGTGTAGAGAGGCTGTAGGCATAATTACCTTAACATCTGAATCCTTCTGGTTTAGAAAGAAGCCAACAAACCAAACCATGAAGAACTTTGTTTTTAGCAGGTTTTTAATGCCACTGGCACATTAGGTAAGTAGTTCCCCATCATAGCCATATCAGCAGGAAGCACATGCCTTTGAAGGAATGCAGCTTGCATTGTCCAGGAAAATAACGCCTCTGCACAGTATCAGCTCTAATGATGCAATGTAAATTAACTTTCTTCACAATATGCCATGTTCCCTCTTGGACTGTTCAAATTATTACTTTGTTCTAATTAATAGAAAACACATCTTTGAAGATACTAATTCGCTCTGACTTGTTTTTACTCGTAAAATGCTTTAAATTCAATAAATACTTGATACATATTTTCCCAAGCAGAACTTGTTCCACTGTTCTTGTCTTCTGCCTACGATTTGTAAGTCTTTTCAAAAGCTACCCGAGTGAAAATATAGATATTCAAGAGCAGAACATTATTCTCCTGGCTTCAGGGATGGGTAGTTAAGAATGGGCTTATACATTTTTCTTGTTTGAAGCCTTTAAAAAAGACCTTGTTCCTGCAGACATTTTTATCTGGTAGGCGTGAAAACAGTAGGTGTGTAAAAATGTAGCTTGACTGAAATTAAGGCGCTAAATGCAACCTAAATTTGAGTTAATCCCTGTTGAACTGAATTCTATCTTGACAGGATTGTACGTATCAGAGGTGAGACAGCTTCTAGTTCTTTGTCTGGTCCAGTTTGGAATACTTAAAGTAAGAGGGCTTATATCACCAGTGAAACATAGTGCTCTCATTTCCTTGCATTAGACCTTTCTGCCTCAGCTTTTGCAATTATAGCAAATAGGTGTTGCCCTGTCTTTAGTGTCCCCTTTGGAAAAGATTATAGTCAAAAAGATCCAGAAAGAGATTAAAAAACCAATAATTACAAAAAGAACACTCACCTAGAGCAACAAGTATGGCAGATGCTGCCTTTCCTTAAGTACCCGCAGGGAATGCTCCCACCTAAAAGCATTCTTGCCTCTTGGAACCTTACAGAAAATAATCTCGCTCACTCGTCAGCCTGTACTGACTATCCCACCCTGTAAAATAGCACCTGATATCAATATCTATGAATGATCCTAGATGTTAGCCTATACTCAATGCACTCAAATAGCAGGGTATTAAGCTATAACAAAACTGTGACACTAACATAAAGAGTCATGAACCAAACTTTGAGAGACTGATGGACAAAGAGAAGAAGTTAACATGGACAAGCTAGCAGGCTGATATCACAGGTAAAGACAAAATAATACAAGGCAATGCATGACTGAAGCAGTACAATGTAGGTATAGAAATGGAAATGTTTTGCTGAGAGTTCCGTGATAGCAAGGACGTTGCACTACCTGGGCAAGGCAACAGCAATTCTGTGCTAATATAAGGGCTATAGAGGGAACAAGAGCCCATTCCAGCCTAGTGCTTGCATACTCTTTATCACTTTAAAGCAGGAAAACTTCCCTAACTTGATGAAGTAATGGGAAGGTTTATAACATTAAGTGCAACAGGTCAACAAGTGTTCACTCTCAATCTTGGTCAGTCTGAAGTACCTCAGGCAGACAGATGGTATCAATTGGGCAATTATTCTGGCAATACCCACATCAAACCAAAGATGATTCTGTTGTACTAATTCTGTTATTAATTGCAGAAAAACCTAGCTAATTATCTTAGTAGGATATACTCTTTAAGCCTTAACTCAGTGAATGGTTTTGCTTTGTGAATGCATTTCTGAAACCAACATTTTACTTGGAAAGCACAGTATAAATGTCAGAGCCTTATGAATAAAAAGTTGCTTAGCAGAATTTTTTAATGTGATCCTCATAATCTGTAAGATAAATCCACCGCTTTCCCACTGTTATGGGTACTTACTTTTAGAAAGGCTGTTGCCATGCATGTGCTTGAAAGACAAAGTGTGGTGCAGTGCTGGCTGCCACCAGCTGCTGGCCAGTGCAAACCATCCACTGTGTGCAATAACCATCTTCTGAGGAACAGCAGTCATGGCTGGACCTGGTAAGGGACAGGAGCTCTTAAGCTGGAAGCAATGAGGTGTATCCAAGGCCTTGTTCATCTTTTGTGATTCAATTTCTATACAACTCAGAAAGTGTCTCACTGTGAGACAGGTACCATACTCAAGTTTGCTGTGAAAGCACTTGTGATTTCAATCTCCAGATAGAGAGAAGAAGGTGTGAAGAGTCACCTGGCTGTATTCTCACAATGACTCCTGGAAAGGTGGTCTCTGCACATGAAGGGTTTTATGTGGGCACTGAAAAGAGGAGAGGATGAGGCTTCCCAATCTTTCAGAACACTGAAGGAGTGAGGATATCCTCACCCAGCTGCAGGATGTGGATACGTCTCACATGCAGAGGATTTTTTTTTTTTTGCAAATCATAGAATCATAGAATGGTAGGATTGGAAGGGACCTTTAGAGATCATCTAGTCCAACCCCCCTGCAGAAGCAGATCAACCTAGATCAGGTCACACAGGAATGTGTCCAGGTGGGTCTTGAAGATCTCCAGAGAAGGAGACTCCACAACCCCTCTGGGCAGCCTGTGCCAGGGCTCCCTCACCTGAACAGTAAAATAGTTTTTTCTTATGTTTAAATGGAACTTTTTGTGTTCCAGCTTCATCCCATTACCCCTTGCCCTGTTGCTAGATATAATAGAAAAAAGGGATGTCCCAACCTCCTGACACCCACCATTTAGATACTTGCAAACATTAATAAGATCCCCCCCAGTCTCCTCTTCTCCAAAATAAACAGCCCCAGTTCCTGCAGCTTTTCCTCATATGAAAGATGTTCCAGACCCTTGATCATCATTTCAATTCTCCTTTCTCACTCTGTTAGGGTTGGAACTGACACAGGCTAATGCCTTCAACACATCAAGTAGTCACAAAGAAGTGCACCAGCATGCACAGTATGAAATAAACTTCCCTGTACAATCACTGTTCCTCGAGGAATCAATAATTTGTCTGTGTAACTATGTCCTAAGGAATCAATAATTTGGCTGTCAATTGTGTATATAAGTTAGTAGCGAGGTTGATCTGGGGCAGTAGTCTTTTAGACAATATCTTTTGCTGCTCTTATAAAAGATCAACATTCCTGAAATGATCAGATAAGAATTTTCTTCCTTGTGGTCAAGAATTTGGGAGGAATGAAATGTCTTCATGTTTTCTATCTGCCCACAGCTGATGCCAGGCTTCCAGCTTCACTTCTGCCCCGCTCCCCTGGGCACAGCTGCTATGGGAGCTGAGAGCTGCACTTAGAGAAAGCCCAGAAGCAGTAGGGAAGTTTGGGTAGGCACTCTGCCACTACTGCCTCTTTGTCAAATTCTCTGTGTTTCTTGCATGAGTGACAGTAAGGACCGATTAGTTTGGAGACCTGCAGGAAGGTGATGTGGCTGTGGTAGCTTCTGTGCATCTGCAGCAAGGTTGTGCTGATGACACTGGGTGCCGGCCATGCAGGGAGCAGCTGGGCATTAGCAGTGGTGCTGCAGGGTCCAGGATGCTGGGTTGTGGTGGGAAGCTGTGGACAGCAGTGGGGACAGGCATGGGCCAACTCGGCTTGGCATGCAAGGGCCCACAGGGCTGTGTCTCGGGGAGCCCAAGGCAGGTGTGTGCTGTGGGATCTCCTCTGCCAGCAGTTTCTTTAAATCTGGCAAACTCCTTCTCGCTTCACCCCTTGCATCTCCCAGCCTCCCCCTGTGGTACATCCCACTGTGCCAGGAGGCCACTGCCTTCACTGACTGCAGTTTGGAGTTGGTGTGAGCAGCAAGTCCTGCACATCAGCTGGAGAAGCTGACTTGCACAGCTCATCCCTTATCTTTACTGTAGGATCACTGTGGGCTCTTCCTCAGAATTGGCTGAGCTTCTGTGATTCCTTTGTCTGGTGTATGCAATTAAATTAAAACCTCTGGGTGAAAAGCTCTTTTGAATGAAATGTCCTATATAAATATGTTATTATCATTGCCAAAAAATGATTCTGAAACCCTGCTTATCTCTATCTTGTTTTTCTTAGCTTGGTTCCCTTAGAAAAAGGCATAATAATAATGAATAATGTGACAATAGCATCTTTTTCTATTGCTTTAGTTTTCTAGATGTGTTAATGTTATCTTTCTCAGCAGTCATCATCGCACTGAGTGGATATAAACTCTTATTAGGAGGCTGCATTAGAGCTTAAATTGCACATAGCAATCACCTTGAATCTGCTTGTCCCTCCTTCAAGCAAAGTCGAAGCCAGAAAACCATTAGTAAAACTGTAGTACTCATGGCATGCATTACCTACACAAACAATTCAAGTGTTAATAAATTAAACTCATTCTAAGAAATAGTGTCCTGTGTTCTTGGAAATGAAATCAAGTCCTATCACTTTACTGTTTTCTAATTAAAGCTGGACAAACACTCGGTTTGTGATTTGGAGACACCCAGTAAAGAAATAATATGTATTACTCATCTTCACTTCTGGGACTAGTGTCAGGTGGAAGGTGCATATAAATATTCTGTGTTGCTCAATAAACAAAAGTCAATAGATGCATAAAGAAGGCAGCTCTTAATAAACAATCATTTATGAAAGGCTTCTTAGAGAAGCTGTTAGCAGTGGAAGAGAGTGGCCTGCCATGTATTTGTTTTTGGTATGAGTTTCTACAAGTTGATGTGTACACTAGCACTAATTAGCATGACTGCACATCAGCTCAAAGCCCTCTTGGTATGTATCAGCAGTGCTACAGCTAGCTGTGTAACTGAAGAAAAATGTGGTGGACACTGTTTTACTACACTACTGAATTTACAAAGATGTTGCAGTCTTTTTGTAAAAGCCACTGCAGGTTAGAAGACCAGGTGTTTTGGATCTTAGAGCAGCAAGGCTAAAATCTATACAGAGCTTGAGGGGCAGTAACAATTTCTTGCAAATAGATTGAGTGAAAACTTTTCTCTTTAAATAAATTTTTTAAAAGCTATGGATTTTTTATAAAAACTGGCTATAGATCTCTGCACTACAGAAGGTGCCTGGCAAGTGCTAAAACAAAGACTGAAGGGCACTGGAGAGAAACATTGTTGTAATCTTTTGGCTGCTCTTTCTCTTGCTCTACCTGCGGGCATTGGGCACAGAAGGATGTGCTGTGGGGCACCCCACCAGCTCTGCCTACCTGCCGTGTTCAGCAGCAGACAGCAGTTTGGTTTTATTCTTTAGTTACATCTTTCAGCTTTTCTTTGAATCTCTAAGTCCTGTGGTTTATCTTTTATTGCTTACCAGAGGGAGATAACAAAAATAAACCCATTTGTTTCAACAGTGATAAAAGCAAGAGAGTGAGAGATGGCATCCTCCATCTTCCTTCAAATCAACAAAAATTGGTTGGAGAGAATGTTGTGTGCGTGAGGTCGTGGATTAAAGGGAGTGTTGAGCCCATGAGTGCTGAGCAAATGTGATGCCAGAAGCAAAAGATTTGCAGGAGAAAATTGCTGTCTGCAACAATTAATATACACTTCTATACTTCTATCCAGAACATCTATCTCTCAGTGGAAAGAGACACGACAATTCAAGATCATGGGTAGCCAAAAGATCCTGACCCTGCGAGCTGCATATTTAGAATGTCCTGTAAGCTTTGAGAACAGTTTGCAGGCAACAGCTCTCCCAGAGTCCCGACACTTCAGTTTTTCAGGATGAGGTTACACTGGGCAAGTTGGCAATGGCAGCCTAAGCAGCACATATTGGTTTGCTTTTTCCTACAATGTAGAATCCAAATAACGCCCTCAGCATGCTCTGCCCCGTGAGGGGACCTGTCTCTTGTAAGAGGACTGTCCTAGGCCCATGAGGCAATGCAGACCAAGAGTTAAATGGTGACCACTTCTATTCTAGACACTGCTCTGAGCACAAAACCCTTAACTTTTGCTAAATAGGCCTTTTTCATGAAGAGATGTTTAATGTATATAAGTCAAAGTGAGTATAGACCCCTTGGTGGTCCAGATCCTGTGAAGTTTCTTCTCAAGAAAGGTATTTTCCCCTCTACTAAAAAAGTGAAATTACTACATTATCCATTATAAAAGCCTGTTTATACTTCAATTTTTCTACTTGAAGGCATTTTTATGAAGGTCTGCCCTGGCCACTGGTCTGGAGCTGTGGTGGCTGGGAGCAATGACTAGAGCACAGAAAGTGACAGTGTTCACATTCTCCTGGTGAAGGAGACAGCTGACATGAAGTCTGCCCCATTTTAGCTTGGGACACTTGTTACTTGAGCACTGTTACCACTACCGCATAATCCTTATATGAATATAGGGTGTCATTGCCTGTGCTTTTCGATAGGCCTAAAGCATCCCTCAGACAAAACCTTTCTTTTCTCTCAGAATAAAATAAATACAAAACCCTGAAAATATTTCTTTTCTCTCAGTATTTCTTCTTCTTAGAGTTTTGGCAGGATATTTTTGATTAAGGCACAAGACAATCATAGAATCATTGTGGTTGGAAAAGACCTTCAAGATCCTTGAGTCCAACCACTAACCTCACAATGCCAAGCACACCACTAAACCATGTCCCTCAGCACCTCATCTCCAAGGATAGTGACTCCACCACTTCCTTGAGCAGCCCATTTCAGCATCTAACAACTCTCTCAGTGAAAAAGTTTTTCCTAATTTCCAATCGAAACCTCCTCTGGCATGACTTGAGGTCATTTCCTCTTGTCCTATCATTTGTTACTTGGGAGAAGAGATTGACCTCCACCTTGCCACGCCCTTCTTTCAGGCCATTGTAGAAAGAGAAAGTTTCCCCTCAGCCCCCTTTCCTCCAGACTAAACAACTCCAATTCCCTCAGGCCCTCCTCATAATACTTGTGCTCTAGACAGAAAGGATGTGGGCATAATCCTGACCTGTACTACCAGTCAGTAGATTCAAACCTTGGGGTTTATTACTGTGAGAATGAGGAAACAGAGCTCACTGGTAGCCCCCTCCAGGCTGCAAGACTCCCCATTCCATGAGACTCTTTGGCAATACATTCAGCTGACTGCCAAGCATGTCAGTTAATATGGATCTTGCTACAAAGGGTGATTTTTATTCCCTGAAAAAGTCAAGCATTTTGCTTCCTCAGAGTCTATGAACACTCATTTCTAAGTCATTTCAAAATACACTCTGTTCAAAACCATTGTCAAGAGCATAAAGAAACAAAATTGTTTTTTCTTAAATATGACATGTCTTATTTTTCTTATGATCTTCCTTTGCAGTGGTTTTCTACAGATAGTGCTGTACTCGGTACAGTATGTTTTGGCAGTATTATTGAAAAGCCAAGCACGGGGGAAGAAAAAATATGAGGTTTATCTCATTATCTCCAGATAAAATTGTAAATGGGTGTTTTCATAAAGCTTTCCAGTTCTCATCACCTGGTACTAATTAAAGCTTTGTATAAATTCACACACCTTGTCACAGGCACAGAGAATGTATGGGAAAATGAAAACTGCAAGCCTCGCTGACATGCATGTGACCTTTTAATTGTGCATATTTTTGCTATCTTTGTTTTGAACATTTTGCAGAGGATGTTAGTGCTCTCCTATTTAGAGAGCTCTTTTATATGTATTGGCATTGCTGTACTTGCCCTAACGGTACCTGCATCTGGCACACAGCATTCCCACACAGAGCTGAGCTAATACAGGCACACAGAGACATTCAGCCTCCTCTCAAAAGCCTTGCAATACAATTTAGAATGTTGCATGTATGAGGAACAACAATCATTGGGAAGAACTAGGAGAGAGGACAGGATATCTCAGATAGCACTGTGATGTACACACCATTGCAGATTTAGCTTTAAGCTCTTCTTTTAATTTCCTATGCAGCAAGCATCTGACTGGGGGGGTATTTCTGTCTGCCTCTGGTATCAGTGTCTGATATCAGTGCAGAGGCCTGCTCTGCTGGGAGCTGCACAGGCAGACTTGCTCAGCGGGATATTGTTCCCTTCTCAAGGCCATTTAGTGTTTCCAAAGTGGCCCAAAAAAGCTTGTCTTCCTGAGAGTCAGGCTGCCTTTTTAACTCAAGATACCAGCAGGATGTTGATGGCTTCCTCATTATTTGAGGTCTCTTTCCTCCATTGGTCACAGCTGCCTCTGAGTCAGGGAGTCGAAGTGCTCTGCACTCCAAAACCTTGTGAGAGGCAAGGTGATGTTCTCATTAAGGAAGTTGTGAATCCCTTGGGAATATCCCAGCCTTCAAGAAAATCAATTATGTTTTTGACCTGTTTTCTTCAGAAAGCAAGCTCCCTGCTCCGTTGAGGAACACAGAGCAAAAGTCTGACATATGGTACCCACAGCGACACGTCCACCAGTCATGGGAATATGTCATTTCTGAGTCACTCTGTATTAGCTCACCTACAGCTCTACAGGAGTTACAACTTGCAAAAAAAAAATCTTTAAATCTTACCTGAGGTATTGCACAGCAAATCATTGAATAGTTAGTAATCCACTAGTAACAAGGGATTTTTAAAGTTTAAAAGAGTTCTGTGCTGAACTTAGATGAAAGGTTGCTTCAGGGGATTATAGGGACTACAGATGCTGTATTTGGATGTATGTATTTGATTTGTCACTGTCTTCAATTTTGTCTCATCACATGCAAAAAGTGCTGGAAGTCTCTGTCAATCAGATCATCCAAATACAGTTTGGACAGTTGCAGGTAACCAGATGGGTGGAGAATCAGACACTTATGTGAAGATAGCAGTGAAAGACCAGGCTCCAAAGCCTAACTGGACAGTAAAATATAGGAATACATTTATAGCAATTCATTAATAGTCAACTTATTCTATATGGCACTTGCTGTAGTGGCTTCTGAATGTGTCATTTTATCAGTCTTTCTTATTACCGAGTCTCAACGGATCATGCAAAAAAAGAAGGATTGCGGCTTGGCAGTCACAACACACGTCTGCTGCACGTTTAAACAGACTGTTGAAAGAGAATTTTTTAACAGCTAAAATCCAAGCACCTGGCAAACTCAATATTTTGCAAGGAGATTGGTTTATTCCACTTGACAGTTTTATTAAACTTTAATCACCTTCTCAATGCACACATTATCTAGTACCCACTGTTCCTATGGCCTAAATCACGGACTTTTTAAAAGATGAATACTTATTTTTCAGATTCTCAAGCACAGTGCAGTTCTGCTGTTGTTCATTATTAACCATGAACCAGTGACAGAAATTGGTGAGATAAAATGAGGCAATAAAACAAAATTAAAGTGCTGTCAACAATAGATTTGTCAGGAATTTAATGAGCTTTGCAGTAAAGGGTGCTGATTATAGGTAATATTTCACAATGCTATTCATCACTCAACAAAATAATATACTTTTAGGAGACAACTGTAGCTGTGTTCCGAAATGATGGAGGTACTTACAGATAAGATTGGTGTGTGGTATGAGCAGGTGCCACTGCCACTATGCTCCAGTTTAAGGCTGTGTGCATTGTATGAGGTCAAAGTCGTCTCTTACCCAGTGTTTGCTTCACAGAAAGCTTAACAGTAGCAGAACACCCAGCTCAGCTCAAACTTTCTCCTGCTAGGCATTCCTATGGTTTTATGCGGGTCCTGTGTTTCACCCTTTTCCCCCTGATCTTCACATTCTCTCCATGATGCAGGAATGCATGTGCAATGTGCAGCTGAGGCATGCTACAAGTCAGTAGCCAGATGTATATGAGGGCTATTGCCCTGTCTGGCCACCCATTAGCAGCCAGGCCTCATAGGGACAGCCTTTATGACAAGCACTATGCAATGTTGAAATTTTGGTCAGAGGCAACATAATGAGACACTTTAATTGCTTGATCATTGTCCCTGGTACCTGGGAAGCTTGTCTTCCAGTTGTTTTCTAGGAAAGTAAAAAAACCTGAAGAATTTACTGAAGAATCTTTTCATTTACCTTCAATGCTTTTTTTCACAACTATAAATCTAATTGTTTCCAGAGATTACTTTCACTTCACACTAATGTAGATGAAGAAGTGAAGTCAGTCAGGTCTGTCAGGTGTCATCCTCCACGTATTTGCAATTGTGTAACTTAAAGTAGTTGCTAAGCCTGTAAAAACAAGAGAGGAATGAGAATCCATCAGCACAATGACTCACCCTTGGTTAGTGTGTGTAAATAATATCAGAAGTGTCTTGCCAAAGGAGGAACCTGCTTGGAAACTGATCTTTTGTGTCCACAAAAAGCTGTGTAGAAATGATTATCTGAATAATGAAGCAGCAGACTTCAGTGTGGACACAGATACTTAGATGTCCAAAAGCTGGAAAGCATTTCAGTTGCACATACACCTTCATGCTACTTGTTATTTCTGGCTGCTATCACACACACAAAAAATATTGACTGTCTTTCTTGCTAGCAGAGGTTGAGAAGATTACATTAAAGCTAATCAAAAAGGCAATTTTAGAACTGAAGCTACAATATGTCAGTCCAAGTCCAAAAAATCCTTGTTGACCTTGGTAATCTGACTCACACAACCGCTTCCTCCTGATCAGAGCTCTCTTCTTCTGGAAAAGGAGTGCCAGGGAGCTTGAGAAAATCTGACCACATATCAGCCTAAGGCTATCTCAGTACAGCTATAAGGTTCAATACGTTAATATTTCTGAAGGAAAGAATGAAATTATTTATATGCACTAAGATTTCAACTGGTAGCCCAATTAACAGTATTCAGTGTTCCTCAAATATGTAGCCATTGCTTCATTTTAACATTTTGTCAGTGGTTCATGTGATAGCAGGACATCAGGACATCAAGAATGTAGGCCTGAGCCTAAGGACCATCATGTGAGGCTACAACAGGTGTCCTAGATAATCTGATATGGACAGGGGGAAAAAAGCAAACCCACAGTTACCTATGACCATTATCAGTGGCAAGCAAGAAAGGAGGAAAAGGGGGTAGGAGGCCTCCATGGATGAGCAAGGATCTGCTGGGATAACTCAGACAGAAAGCAGCCATCTATGAGAGGTGGAAATGGGCTGGCTTCTTGGAAAGGGTATAGAAACATTGCCAGGGCATGCAGGGGTGCAACTAGGAAGGCTAGAGCCCTTCTAGAATTAAAATTTAGCCAGGGATGTTAAGGACAGCAATAAGGCATATTTCAAGTACATCAGCAGCAGAAGGATGGTGAGGGGTAATGTGGGCCTGCTGCTAAATGCTGAGGGTGCCCCGGTGTCTGAGGATGCAGAGAAGGCCGAAGTACTGAAGGTCTTCTTTGCTTCAGTCTTTACGGCCAAGGCTGACCCTCGGGAAGCCCAGTCCAGCAAGGATAACAGGATGGCCAGGACAGCAGAGGACTTACCCTGGGTGAAACAGGTTAAAGACTTGTTGGCCAAGCTTAAGGCTCATAAGTCAATGGGTCCTGATGAGATGCATCCTAGAGTGCTGAGAGAGCTGGCTGATGTGATTGCTAAGCCTCTCTCCATCATTTTTGAACAATCATGGAGGACAGGCAAGGTGCCTGAGGACTGGAGAAAGGCCAATGTCACTCCAGTCTTCAAAAAGGGCAAGAAGGACGACCCAGGAAACTACAGGCTGGTCAGCCTCACCTCCATCCCTGGAAAAGTGATGGAACAACTCACCCTGAATGTTATCACTGAACATATGAAGGATAAGGTGGTTATCAGGGGGAGTCAACATGGCTTCACCAAGTGGAAATCCTGTTTGACCAACCTGATAGCCTTCTATGAGTGCATAATCGGCTGACTAGATGAGGGGAGAGCAGCGGATATCATCTACCTTGACTTCAGTAAGGCTTTTGACACTGTCTCCCACAACATTTGCATCAGAAAGCTCAGGCAGTGTGGCTTGGATGAGTGGACAGTGAGAGCTGGCTGAATGACAGAGCCCAGAGGCTGGTGATCAACGGCACAGAGTTGAGTTGGAGGCCTGTGCCCAGTGGAGTTCCACAGGGATCGATTTTGGGGCCAATCTTGTTCAACATCTTCATCAACGACCTGGATGAGGGCACAGAGTGTACCCTCAGCAAGTTGGCTGATAACACCAAACTGGGAGGACTGGCTGATTCCCCAGAAGGCTGTGCTGCCATTCAGCGGGATCTCGACCAGCTTGAGAGTTGGGCAGAGAGGAACCTCATGAGGTTCAACAAGGACAAGAGCAGAGTCCTACATCTGGGAAGGAACGACACATGCACCAGTACAGGCTGGGGGTCGAACTGCTGAAGAGCAGCTCTGCAGAGAGACCTGGGAGTCCTGATTGATAATAAACTAAATATGAGCCAGCAATGTGCCCTCGTGGCCAAGAAGGCCAATGGCATCCTGGGATGCATCAAGAAGAGTGTGGCCAGCAGGTCAAGTGAGGTTCTTCCCCCCCTCTACTCTGCCCTGGTGAGGCCTCATCTGGAGTCCTGTGTCCAGTTCTGGGCTCCTCAGCTCAAGAGGGACAGGGAAGTGCTGGAGAGAGTCCAGCGCAGGGCCAGCAAGATGATCAAGGGTATAGAACATCTTTCATATGAGGAAAGACTGCGGGAACTGGGGCTGTTTATTCTGGAGAAGAGATGATTGAGGGGAGATCTTATTAACATTTATAAATATCTAAAGGGTGGGTGTCAGGAGGTTGGAACATCCCTCTTTTCTATAGTAGATAGTAACAGGACAAGGGGTAATGGGATGAAGCTGAAACACAAAAAGTTCCACTTAAACATAAGAAAAAACTATTTCACTGTGAGGGTGAGGGAGCCCTGGCACAGGCTGCCCAGAGGGGTTGTGGAGTCTCCTTCCTTGGAGGTCTTGAAGATCCGCCTGGACATGTTCCTATGAGACCTGATCTAGGTGAACCTCCTTCTGCAGGGGGGTTGGACTAGATGATCTCTAAAGGTCCCTTACAACCCCTACCATCCTATGATTCTATGATTCTATGATCAGTAGCTGATGCCTTACAGTGCACACAGCACTGGACTCAGTATTGCCATTGAGTTACTTAGCACTGAGTGGTCCAGGGCAAGCCAGGGAGTTCTAAATCTGGGGCATTTTCTGGTATCCTTGTAAATGTCAACCAAGGCATATATAGTGCCATTTTGCTTTTGCATGGATGCCAAATCACTTTTGGATTGAGATTTGTAAAAGAGATTTTCATTCCTTTCTGGGGCACTCTGGAAGATGCTGTCAAGGTTGTGAAACACACTTAACTGTCTCTTTAATAAAGTCCTGAGCCAATAACTGCTGAACTGAATAGAAAACCTCATTTTGTCTCCAGTTGCGGTTAGACAAAGACACAAATCGCCCAGGAGTCATTACAAAATCCAGAATGGTGCAGCCCAGTTCAACGCCTGGTAACCTGAAAGCTGACTCTGATCAATAGCTGGGGATTTTTTTTGACCCTTTAGTTATTCATAGTGGTAGACACAATCTTCTGTTTCATCCTTCTCTTATTTCACAGGGACAAGACCCAAACTCAGTGCCCACTACTGCATATACAACACAGGACAACTTCAGCCTGGTGCCCATGTGCCCTCACACTCCTCAGGACCAAGAGGAGAACCACCTGCCAGCAGCCACGTTCTGTGGTAACTTCCTATTCTCCGACTACAGTTATTCAGGGAGTTATGGCATTTGTTTCAGCCTGTTTTTGTTGACTGGGTAAATAACTTTTGATTACATCAGTTACAGTTTTCCCTGTGGTTATGTTTGTCAACAAGCTGCTCACCCTTCTTTAACTGCACTGTTAATTACGAAGTCTATGTTTCCCTTCTTGTCAAAAGCAACTAAACTCCCTGCCACTAGAATTCCTTCTCCTCCCTTCTCCTAGGGTGAGAGAACAGTGATTGTTTGCTTGGTTATGCTTCAAGTCTTCTGTACGCTTCTAATAAAATCTGTAATTAATACTTGGAGAGGGTTATTTTTTTTCTTTCCTGTGGCTAAGCAAATCTTGACCACAATTTTTTAATGTCAGTAAACAAAAATAAAGAATGCGTACTTTCACTTCTAGCACGATTCTGACATTTCTCGTAGTAATGTGAATGTGTAGCTAAATGTGAATGCCTAAAACAAGTCAGGATTGTAGTTGTAACAAGCAACCTGACTTCATTGACTAATCAAGGGTTAGTGGTAGAAATCAGCTCAAACACTGCCAGGGACCCTGGACCTCCTGGAAACACAGGGCGAGGCATCAATGCCCTTTTGCTAAGCTTTAGAAGAAAAGAGCAATAGTCTTTGACCTATAAAAATGTAGAAAGAGCATGAAAAGCTTGAATGCACTGCAGCTGGAGCCAAAGACAGAATCAGACATACCAATACAAGCAGAAATGAGTCCAAAACATCCACGTATGGGAAAGTTATAATAGTATTACTTCTAAATACAGGGAATATATTACTTATTACCAATAGATCACAGAATCACAGAATCATAAAACTGTTTAGGTTGGAAAAAACCTTTCTGATCACTGTCTAATCACTAACCTAACACTGCTACCCCCATCACTAAACCATGTCCTAAGTACCACATGTACATGACTTTTAATCTGTAACATGACTTCCATCCTCCTTAAACCAATCCTTTACATATTTGTAAACATTAATGAGATCACCCCTCAGTCTCCTCCAAGCTTTTCATCACAGGGGAGATGCTCCACTCCATCATCTTTGTGGCCCTGCACTGAACTCTCTCCAGCAGCTCTCTGTCCTTCTTGAACTGAGGGGCCCAGAACTGGACACAATATTCCAGATGCGGTCTCCGGACGGCAGAAAGAAGGGAGATGAGAATATCTCTCAACCTACTGCTCACACCCCTTCTGATACATCCCAGGATGCCATTGGTCTTCTTGGCCAGGAGGGCACATTGCTGGCTCTCGCTCATCCTGCTGCCCACCAGCAGCCCCAGATTCCTTTCCCCTACACTACTCTCTTAAGAGTTCATTCCTCAGCCTGTACTGGTACATGGGGTTATTCTTTCCCAGATGTAAGACTCTACATTACCCTTGCTGAATTTCATTAGATTTCTCCCTGCCCAACCCTCCAGCCTGTCCAGGTCTTGTTGAATGGCAGCACAGCGTTCTGGTGTGTCAGCCATTGCCCCTAGTTTAGTATCATCAGCAAACTTGATGACAGTGCCCTCTCTGCCCTCATCGAGGTCATTAATGAATATATTGAACAGTACTGGTCCCAGCACCCACCCCTGAGGGACTCCACTAGATACACGTCTCCAGCTAGACCCTACCTACTCTGCCTTCTTCCCTTCAACCAGTTAACAATCCACCTCACTACCTGATCATCCAGCCCACACTTTCTCAGTTTTGCTGTGAGGATGCTGTGGGAGATGGTGTCAAATGCTTGAATGAAATCTAGATAAACCATATCCACTGCATTGCTGCACCTATCCACCTGGTTACACCTTCATAAAAGGCTATCAGGTTGGTCAAACATGACTTCCCCTTGGTAAAGCCATGTTGACTGCTCCTAATGACCTTCTTGTCCATTATATGCCTGAAGACAGCAACTAGGATAAGTTGTTCCATCACCTTTCCAGGGATGGAGGTGAGGCTGACTAGTCTGTAGTTTCGAATGTTTTGCAAAAGTCTAGATATCTAGATATTTCAGACAGAGTTTAGTTTCAGACTTTGAAAAAAATGTACATTAATATGCTTTTAGATACAAAATAATCACAAGAGATTATGTTTAGCACACATAACTTTGTTGAGATAGTCTCCATATATAGCCAAAGGAGGAAGAAAAGTATCTCTTAAGGCTGACTTGGGTTTTAATGTTTAGGCCCCAGTTTAAAACGAGATTGTGCTCTTCTCTTTCAAGAATTAACTTCAAATTTATCTTCAAGAGAAGATATATTTTTCAAACAAGTCATACTCCACTTTCCAAACGTGGACACCAAGAAAATTTTCTCTGGTTTATATGCCACTGACCACTGTCACTATTGGAAATCTGGAATATAATGAGGATGCAGCACTTTCTGTATTCAATGTGCACATGAAAGGGATTTTGTATTTTTCTGAAAAATAAAATGTTGATCTTTGCCTGAGGTAGGCTGTTCAACTAGATGAACCACAGGTCTGCTGCAAAGACTGTCATATACTTATTCATGTATTCCCATTCTTACCTGTTTTCATATTCTTGCAAGAGATTTACACTAAATTTTAAAACATTTCTCTGGCTTTCTTTGAAAAAGTCATATTTATGTAGCCATTGAATGAAAAATGTATTTATTGGCTCTGAAGAAGCATACTATTCCCTAGTATAAAGCACCCTGCCATTTTTCTGTAGTGTAACATTTCCCTATAGTTAATTTGAAGGGATCCAACTGTTTTCAAATTTTGAGATTCCTTTGTGTACCAAGAAGCTACATAGATAGGTTCATTACAGTGCCTAAAGATAGAAATCACAAGATGCATTTAAAATCCTGGGAGAGGGTGATACCATGTGCTATATCAACGGAGCCTTCAGCATCTATTGTGGAAAGACAAGGAACAGCAATTCTATCATGTTTTAAGTATGGCTTTGATAATGTGACAGGAAGGTAGGTTAAAAATGCCAGGCTGAAAGGACTGTAGTCAATGGCACAAAGTCCAGATGGAGGCAAGTCCCTGGTGGTGTACCTCATGGGTTAATACTGAGGCCAATTCTGTTTAACATCTCCATTAATGACCGAAAGAGCAGACTCTTAGCAAGTCTGCACAATACAAAACTGGAAGAAGAACTGATAACACCATTGTGGTTGTGCTGCCTTTCAGGGGGACCTCAGTGAGCTGGAAAAATGGGCTGACAGAAACCTCATACAGTTCAGTAAGGGGAAATGCCAAATGCTGCATCTGGGGAGGAACAAGCTCAGGCACCAGCATATGTTGGGGACTGATGAGTTGGAAAGAAGCTTGGCACAGAATGACCTTGGAGTCCTGGCAGACAACAAGGTGAGCACAAGCCAGCAGTGCACTCTTGCTGCAAAGGCAGCCAATGGCTTCCTTTGGCTGCATTAGGATGAACGCTGCCAGTAGCATCCAGGGCTGGGCCCAGATGTCTCTGGTGAAAGAGCATATTCTGGACTGCCAAAGAACCACGCTGGCACCATGTGCTGGGGAGAGACTCCAGAGAAGGGGAATGGCCATACGCTGCCTGAGAGAGAGTGCTGCATGGAGGAGCTGGACCTGCCTGCTGGGGCTCATCTGCCAGGACTGACACTGGGTCATTTGCAGGCAGGAATGTAATTACCATGCTCCAGAAGTGATTCTGAGGTTAAATAGACAACAAGGAGACAGTAATTACAGAGGAAGGGGAAAGCAGTGGCATTTATGCTCTGCTTTGGTTTGTCTCCAAAGGCTTTCTTCCTTGCCCTAAACCAGTGAGATCCTATGTCTCCATCACCCTAGTGCTGAGATCAATGCAAGAATTGGGTATAAAGCTGCTAGCAGTGAACAGCTATGTGCTGGAAAAGGACAACCAGGAAAATTCTTAGTGGTCTTAAAGGGTGTCATGCACTGCCGTTCAAAAATAAGATCTGAAAACCTAAAAAGCTAGTAAAAAGGTAAAATCTCTCTGCTCTTTTGGTATTAAGCAAGTCTAAAAAAGAAAAGAATGTCTGAATATCTATGCTAGACATTAAAAAGAAATTTAAATTCAGTAAATGAAACAGAGTTTGTAAGTACTGTTTCTGGTAGTATATTCTATATTGAGAAAGGCATTTATTTCTCACTGTCTTATCAGTACCACAGTGGTAGTCTGTAACACAGAGATAAATAGATTTTTTTTTTCCCTTTTTCCTGGGTAAGGAATATGTAAAGGCCTGGACTGGTTTACAGATAAGGACTCTTCTCAAAGGGGTATAGTTCCTTCACCTCTCAGATGCTTATCTCTTTTCAGGAGGGTATCAGAGGCAAAGGTTTCCCTGGCTTTAGAAATAACCTATGAATGCTTATTAACTACCTGAGAATAGGATATGGTTGGCTTCTGGGGTGGAAAGTGAGGAATGATGAAAACAGAGAGAAGGCAGCATCTGGAGGACAAAAGAACATGACACCAATCTCTTGACTGTCAAGGCTAAAAAGGGAGGAAAGAGTTTGCAGTTCTCAGAGATTTCTGAGGGAAGAGATGTTGCCAGTGTAGGGAATTAAGTAAATATAAACATTCAGGTGAAAGCTTATGATGTCATCTAATTAGTGACACTATAGCCCAAATATAGCTCTAAAGAAACAAATTTTCAGATAATAGCTGTTTTGATCTTAGAGGATAAAATGTCTGCTTGATCACCCCATTGATGAGCTTTCTATCTATTAGCATACCATCTTTGTTCCCCAGTTACTCCATTATACTGTCTGCTAGTATGTATGTTTTTTAGGTAATGTATATCTTAAGTAAGAGCATACTGAAAACATTGAAAGACATCCTGTTTTCCCCTGGGGAATCTGCTGTAATGGGTAATCAATGTCATTGTTACAAACATTTGCTTTATGTCTAATTGGAATTTGACTGTTTTCAGATACCTGTCATTGAATCTTATTATCTCAATGCCTGCTAGAATAAATGGGCTTTTCAGGCTCTGTATCTTCTTCCCACGGGAGTCCTGATGCAATCTGATCATTTTCATTCTTCTGCTTAGTAAGATGTTGAGATATTCAAATCTCTTCCTGTAAGGCTTTTTTTTCTTTTTTAGAAAAGCTTCCATGTTTTCTTTTCAGATTTTATTTATTCTGTTCTGAATACCTTGCTACATTTTCAACACCTTTTTTCCTTTTTTTTATATATGCAGACGTTGGTTTGCACTATTACAGAATCTTAAGGGTTGGAAGGGGCCTCAAAAGATCATCTAGTCCAACTCCCCTGCCACAGCAAGATCACCTAGAGTAGGTCACACAGGAACTCATCCAGGTGCGTTTTGAATGTCCCCAGAGAAGGCGACTCCACAACCAATCTGTGCAGCCTGTTCCAGTGCTCTGTCACCCTCATATTAAAACCATCATTTGTTTTTTCTTTATAAAAGAGTTCTTGTTATTCACCATATTGATTTTGGAAATTCAAACTCTATAACCTCAAAGCTTCTCAGCTTTCTGAGATGTAGTCAGGATGAGTGTTAGCAATCAAAAGAGCACAGATGACTACATGAAAGGAGTTTTTTAAATGTTAAACCATGTAAAATAGATGTGCTGGGTTTGCCAGTCCTCTTCTAGTTTCCTCTTCTAATTACGCATCTCCACTGCTTATACACAGATTTGTTCTCTATTAAGTAATTATCCTATTATTTAGATTTCTTTATACATAGTTAGGATTTCTTTTATTCACACTAGACTTTAAATATTTCTTCCTCCCATATAGTTATTTTTTCCAGCCATGCATTGCATTTTCATGAGAGGTATACACTTGCAATTACAGGTGCTCTATAAATCATCATCACTGTGAATCATGGACATAAATAAACAAGGTTGATGAAAGACCTTTTACTGCTATCAGTTAAAAAATAAAACAGGTTACACAGACAAGCTGTAACCTGTGAGATCAGATTGGTATCTAGAGTTTTAATCTCCCTTCTTGGCTGCAGCAGAGAAAAATGGCTGTCATTTATCACCAGCAAAACCTGCAGTAAGCAATAAGAATGTGTGAGCTCAACTACATTAAACAGTGGCTGCTGTGTATGTACATAAGCAGTGCTGTACCTTACATCCATTATCAGCAATATGCTATAATTACAAACACAGGTTCTTTATAGATGTCTTGAAACAGCAGAATTCAGATAATTGCAATGAGAAACTGTAATTGCAATGAGCAAGCATCATTAATTAATTTACTCAGATAATCAAAGGCCAACAAATATTACATAGAGGAGAAAGCAAACAGTATTCTAATTAAAACATACAAACCAAAGAAAAAAGACAAGGGAACTCTCCAAGTAAATCAAGTGTTTGGCTACTGGTGTTTCTTCTTTCAATACACTTTCCTGGCCATAAGGCCAGGAAATCCAGGTATGCAGTCATTCATATGTATTTTCTTTAGTTTGAAAGCAGCAAGACTGCATGCTCCCAGTACGATCAGTACCATACAGTCTATTCCCTTCACAGGTTAGGAAATCCACATGGATGGCCTGATGGTCAAGGAGCTCATCTAACAGTTTTAGTGAATCTAGTCACTGACTTCAATGGGGAAACAGGGAAAAGAGTGCCAGGGACACAAAACCACTGGGCAATGGCTCTCTTAAGCCATCCTCTGACTAAGCACCTATCTCTCCCTTCACCCGAGCATAGTTGCATGTGTTCATATACCAGAGGACAACCTCTCTTCCAGTTTAGACAAAACCATTGCCAGACTCCAGCAATGCCAAATCCTGCATATAGATCTAACTGAAAAAGTAGTTGCTTGTCATGACTCATTCTGAAAAAAAAATGTTAATTTGGTTATCTCTCCAAAACCAAAATACATGTTGTTTTTGTTCAGAGTTTGTTCATGTCTTCAACAGAAGTTTTCAATTTAATTAAAATAAATATTTTTAATATAAAAAATTTAAATTACTGACAGATAAGATCTGCTGTGATGTTTGATTTCTTTCTACTATAAGCCAAAAGGAAAATTCCATATCAAACTGCTATTCTATTAAGAAAACTATTAAAATGGTTTCAAACATTATAGTAACCAGTTTTGCTGGACACTCTGTAGTTTAGCTGTAGCAAAGTTTTATGGTATGAATTTTTGCATGTGAAAAGTCCCAAAGAAGCCACCATCCTGTCAACAACCAACACACAACATTTACACCAGCACCTCAGAGCTCTGCCGAGCTGAGGCCTTCATGAGTAACCTTTGCCTTCACAACGCTGTAGGTGTTGATCATTGCACCTATTTTGCTAAACAACAAAGATGATAAACTATTTTACAAGATTATTGGTGCTACACATTTTGCCTCAATTTTTGTTACAGGTAGTTGATTTCCGACTAGTCATGCATACAAAACTTACCTGCTTTATATGCATACAAGCTACTCCATTTGAATCACTGACATAAACAAGTAGAACTGAGAGCAACAAATAGTAAATAACTGTTCTTTCAATGTCCAGATGTTGCACTTTGAGAAGTCTGTGATTTTGTCATGGTTTTGTGAGGAGCTGCTTTTGCTTGGTAAAACTGGGAGGGGGTTGCAGTACAGGCCTGGACTTTTCCTTGGCTCTGAGGTTTTGATCCACGTCAGGCCCAGCTGGGCCAATCTGGCTCCTCTGTGATAAGCGTTTAAGAACGGGAATTTGCAATGTGTGAAAGGAGATGAAAGGGAAGGGCAAGATGGAGGTGACCACATGGACCTCCCAGTCAGAAAAAGACAAAAGGAGCAATGCCAGACCAGAGACATCCTCGCAGCCCACCGCAAGAAGAGACCCCGTGCCAGAGGCAGTGAGAGCTGGAGACTCCGGGTCAGAGGGAGTGAGCAGTTTAGACCTCAACCCAGAGAAGATGAGCTGGGGTTGCAGTGTCCCATCAGAGCAGCCCATGCAGGGCTGCCTGGTGTTTGGGAGACTCTGAGCTGGACCAAGGAAGGGCTGGTGAGGAGCACTTCTCATGAGTGCAAGAAGTGTCAAGAGACATCAGGAAAGGACTGACTGCACCCCCCGTTCCCTGCCCTTCACACTGCTTATGGAAGGAAGATGTAATGAAACTAGGCTCAGTATCTGAGCCTGGGAAGAGAGAAGGGGTGGGGGAAAGGTGATCTTAAAGAGCTGGCTGCACTTCCATCATTCGCCTTACTCTATGTTTTTTTCCATTGGATATTTCTGTTTGTTATGCTTTATGTTTTAGTCTTTCCCAAGCTGAGTATCCTGGTCTGTTTTTTTTGGGACTATAAATGGAAACTGAGCATTCCCTGTCCTTCGAGAGTTCTGAAGTCTGGGGTACTTAAGTCTAACCATGGTCTTTTGTCCCTGGATGGGCCTAAACCATGACAGATTTGTAAACCAAGAGTTAGTTTCCACAAGATCATCAAGCCAAAACCTGGATTTTTTTGAAACTTTTCAATGGTCAGCTTCTGGGTAGAAATGAATGGCAGCTGTCAAAAACAGCTGCGTAACAGATAATGTGAATTTAGGGACCATAAATCCAGAGCCTGATTGAGAAAAGGTCCTCCTATGCAACAAGGACATTTTAGCATGCACTTCAGCAATATTTGGCAGAAGGACCAGACAGCTAAGGCAGTTATTAAAGCGAGTGATTGGAACAATCTGGGAATGTCTGTTTCCGAATTATGCAGAACTGTTTCAAGGTTCTGTCAAAGTTACATGTGATTTTCTCTGTTGTTCTGAATTGAAAAGCAGAGTTGAGATATTAATGTTCTGTGAAGGACATTAATTCAAAACATGCACAATGCTAAAGTATGCTATCAGCTGCTTTACGATACAAAGAAGCTTGTAAGGGAATAAAACAAGGACAGCAGAAAAGTTTGATTCTACACTTGATATTTTCCCTTCACATTCAGTACTAAAGGATACAGTTTATATTCTGTGATTGCTTTGTCACTTGAAAAACTTCATTTTCTTGTCCTTCTGGATGAAAGGAGTGCTGCAGCAGTGCTGGGTAATCTACGTAGTCACAAAGATAGCAGGAGCAGCTGTAGACTGCTGTGGAGAAGCAGCCCTAAAGCTGAAAATGTTTGGAACCATATTGATCACCTCTCACACCACTTGATTCAGAAATGTCTTTGGGGTCAGCTTCAGGCCATTCTGCTGATACTCTATAGCACAAAGCACTAGGGTTAGTGTACCTTATGATCCCAGTAAGAAGGCACTCAAACTCCACAAGCTACTGCTTAAAATATTATATTCTGGAGCTAACTCAAGAAAGATAATAGAGATCATCTTAAATCACTTCAGGTGCTGGGAATCCTGAGCTGTGCAGCATCAGACAGGCCTCTGTTCAGGGCATGAGGTACAGGTCTCATCCATAGGCAGGTTCACTGACATTTTGGTTTTGAATCCTCATATAGCATTTTCTTAGACAAAAAATATGGTCTTTCTCATTTCTACCATCAAACAACCACATGTTTACAAGAGAACTTGCTGCTCCACTTTAAGATAAAGACAAGGCTATGCAGGTGGTGTAACTAACAACACCAAGTGGGAGGGAGCTGCCTGCAGGCTCCTCTGCTACCCTCACCCATCTGAGTTTATGCTGTGCAGACTGGCACAGGCCTCAAGGACAAGCAGCACAGCACCAGCCTATGCCTCCATACATCACTAACTCTTTGATGCACAGTAGTCTTCTGGTTAGGGTTGTGACAATCCCAAAGGGGAAAATCTTGCACCCTCAAGGCTTTATACTTTGCTTCCCTACTGTGGTGCTCTATGCCAGCCTGGTAGCTTCTACTGCTCCTTGGGGTGAGTTCTGCTTACTATCAAATACAAGACAGTGGCAAAGGATTGCTGCTGGACAGTCCCTTATTATCTAGCATGAGGATCATGGGATTTGCAGGCAGGCTGTGCTCCAAGGTCGGGAGACCTTTGGAGATAATAAGAATGCAGAGTGCAGCAGGCTTCTCCCAGCATCAACCACACCATGAAGAATGCAGCTGTAGGCACAGAAGTGAGCATTTTCCTCATCCCCTTGCAAGAGAAAAAGATACTTATGTCTCTGTCTGGGACATAGGATGTGTTGCTGCTTTCCTTCCTTCTTTACAGAGACACGCTGGGACTTTCACCAATTATTTCTGCTTTCTATAACAAGCGGAGGATGAATATGTGCACAATACAGGCAAATCTCACAGTCTTACCTTGCACAGCATTTTTCAAGAGTGCAGATTGCATACTGTAACTGGGAAGAGATTTGACATCTGAGGAAGAGGAATATGCTTTTGAGGGCAGCTCTGAGATGATCACAGCTCTTCTCACGCCAACCTCACATGGTTGTCTCTGGGCTGTTCTGCAAAATGGATTTTCGAGAACAGTCTGCTTAGTAAGATCCTACATTTATCATCCTCCCTCATGCCCCTGGCTTCATATCTCCATGTAAGAATTACTCCATGCCCACTTTACATTTAGTATATGTGCTGCCATGGTGTGCAGTATAGGAAGAATGAGAAATTGTCTCAGAGCACTCCATGTAACAAAATAGGCTGCTTGATTGATCCTGCAAGCTATATGAGCCCTTTGCACTCATTGGTGATATGGCTTGAGGAAAATAACTCGGTTAACTTTCCAGAAAAATTCCAGGTCTCAGATTTGATAATCTGCTATCATACACATAATGAGTAAGAGTTATCAGTTTAGGCCTCTATTTAGGAAGAAAACTTTAAGTCTTTAAGTTAACAGATCTTATAAAGTCAGTATATTTAATAATACATGAAAGTTTGTGTTAACAGCAGAATCCTAATACCCATAGGGAAGACACTGGCTAAATTACAAGAGCAAACTTCAATTTGATTCTGAATGGCAAATATAAAGTATGTCCTAGAGAAGCCTAAGGGATATGGATGCATTATAAATGAAAGTTAGGTATATATCACTCACATAAGCATCACAGAGGGGAAATGTAGATTTTCCAGTATATCAGGTGTGCATAAACAAGAGTTTAAAGAAATATGTCCATTGAAAGAAGCTACTTTCTTTTTACATGCTGTAAATTACAAGTGAGTACTGCACATACACCTCAGCAGACAAGCATACATGTAGAACTATTTAAATTATATTTAGTAACACTAGATTATCAGTACAATCTGCATAGATTAAGGCTTAATAATAATATTATAATAATTAAAAAACCAAAACCACAAGTTTTCTAAACACTCCATTATAGTTTCCATATTCTAAGACTCATAATATGGTTATTTTTTCTAAAATTTCCCTGAAATAGTTTAGAAAAGCAGCTTAGTGTTTTGAAACTCTGATTTAAATACACTTCTTCCTTTTTATTTCTGCCTTCATTTTGCCTGTGAAGGCAACAGAATAAATTGTAGCTCTGTTTTTCTTTTACTTTTTGTTTTGGACAAGTGTAACTTTTCAAAAGTTAAGGCATTTCGAGGTTATGGAATAGCAAAAGGAGAAATACAAGAAGATAAAAGGAAACCAGATGGCAGATACTACTAATTTGATTGCACCCTGACAATCTCTTTCATTTATGGCCTGTTTTTGAGTTTGTGGATGGTACTGAACAAGCACAATTCTTACGCTCAGACCATTTCTTCTAAGCTTAGGAATATAGGCTCAGAAAAAGTTTTCTTATTTCTCCCCACAGGAATTCCACGTGTCTCATTCCAAAGGAGACTGGCCCCTGGCCATGCTAACCTTTGGATTACTCTCACAAACTGTGGAAAGGCACAATCTTAACTGCAGCAGGGATCATATCAGAGCTGTACTGACTACTGTATGGTATAGATGACTGAACTGCATGGTACTGTAAACTTTCCGGCCTTTTTTAATGCACTATCATAAGCCAAGGAATACAGATTGTGTCTGTGACTGCCTGTGCTACCGGTGATATGTGATCCTATCTGTTAGACTGCTGGGTACACAGACCTTTTTTTCATTAGGCTACAGAGTTGTCCAAATTCACTGTTCACTGAGGGCTTTCATGCACAGGAATACTAGGTAAGCTTGGGCTTCAGTGCTGGTTTGGGTCTGCATTCAATATCCAGGACAGATAAGTCAAAGTGATCTGTCTAATGCATGTGTAGAGTTGGTGGCTCAACAAAACCTGTGTCTTGGTCTTGCTGGCACGCTTTGGCCAAGAACTCCTGAGATCTGGACTCATGTCTTAATTGTTGGCCATTTTTCTGGTTCTGGTAGTTCAGAAAAACAATGAAACTCAAGATAAAATCTACATATTTTTAACTAACATGAAATTAATTTACTGTTAGGATAATCAAAGCAAAATGCATCCAGGGGACTATTCACAGCCCTAGGAATCATACCCATATAAAAGAAGAGAGGTCATGTTCACTACTTTCTGACTGTAAGACCATACAACAAGGTCCTAATGGGATCTTGCAGGTCACTGAGTCCAGGCAGCTTTTGCTGTCAAGGAGATGTTGTAATCTTTTTACAAAACTTTCTGAACTCAAACGGCTCCCACAGCACATTTTCCAGGGTATTATGCATTAAATTGGCTATGCAGTGGGACATCCAGGGTTGCTCTGCAATAAGCTGACCTCAGATGAGTCCGTGGCACACATGGACTGCTGTGTGATTGCTTGGTACATTGCTCTGAAAACACTTGCCTGAACACTAAATGTGATCCAACCAAGGTCAAAATAATTCTGTGTCTAGCCTGCCTGAATGAGTGTTCCTATATGAATACTACGATTCAAGATGATAAGGGGACTGGAGCATCTTCCTTATGAGGAAAGGCTGTGGGAACTGGAACTGTTTAGTCTAGAGAAGACTGAGGGGGGATCTCATTAATATCTACAAATATCTAAATGGTGGATGTCAGGAGGTTGGGACATCCCTTTTTTCTATTATATCTAGCAATAGGACAAAGGGTAATAGGATGAAGCTGGAGCACAAAAAGTTACATTTAAACATAAGAAAAACCTATATTGCTGTGAGGGTAAGGGAGCACAGGCACAAGCTGCCCAGGGAGGGTGTGGAGTCTCCTTCCTTGGAGATTGTCAAGACCTGCCTGGACATGTTCCTGTGCAACTCGATCTAAGCGGACCTACTTCTGCAGAGGGGCTGGATTAGATGATCTCTAAAGGTCCTTTCCAACCCCTACCATTCTATGATTCTATGAATTTTATGTTGTAATTCAATATTAGACTTGGAGAAACAAGGCTGGGAAGTTGCAAGTCTTGCATTAACCACTCCTCATCTTGTACATACACACATTTGTAAGCTAAAGGCTGTTTTACCACCGGTGAAGATGCTAATTCCAGGTTGCAGGCCAAACAGATAGTTAGGCCAAGATGAAAATCAGGGATAAAAACACTCTAAGGATCAAAATATATTTCAAAGGGTGAAATGAGAAGGGGAGAGCTGACAGTGGTCTGATTTGTGGATAAAGGGAGCTGCTGAAAGCTTCTAAAGCAGCTGTGTCTTCTTTAAGCCAATGAGAGGAAGAAATATGCAGAAAAATATCTTGGGTCAAGATATGCTGGGATTTCCTTTCAAAGGCAGTTTTGCCCCTGCATGCTTATAAGCAGAGCAAGAGTAAATCGTGTGGCAGTTCTAGATTAGTGGTTAATGTTGAACTGAATGATCTTAATAGTTTTTTCCAAGCTAAACAATTCTATGATTCCATGATTTGCGTGGTTTCAAGATGCAGAAATAAAAGGATGCTCCCTATAAGGGTGACGTGACCAAGACCCCAGGAGGTGGGTGTGGCGGTAGCTTGAAAACTCAGAATAGAATGAGAAATGAAAAAACAGAGTGTGCTTCATCACCCGAGTTTGTACAAAGAATGTTTCTCTCTCTTGTTCTTGAAAAAAAAAGGTTGATACAGTAAAATATAATCTTAAAATATTTCTATTGGGAAGTTTTAAAAAAAAATCCATCTCTTCAATCTCCAAAGAAGCCCTGTGGCCCTTCTGAGAGGTTTGACTTTGAGGCAGAACTGGAGGCCAGGCACAGTCACTGTCTGTGTCCTGGATCATGAACTGTGCAGAACTTGCTGTGAAAAAGCTGGGACTCAGCAGCACTCTTCAGAGAGGAACACAGAAGCCTGTGCCCGCTCCAACACCATGGACGAAGGGAAGTCTCTTTAATTGAAAAAGATACTAAATCCAGAAATTTCAACCTTCAAAGGAAAAACTGCAAAAAGGAAAAAAAAAGAGCTAAGAAACTAAGGAAGAGTCACGAGACATAGACAAGTGCATAACCAGCCCTCTCTTTTCCAGAGCCATACTTGCCAAGTCAGGAATTGCTCTGAGTTCTCTGTCTTCCTAGAAATCTTAAGTAAGACAGTAATTACTGCAAGAAGCCCTAAGGAGTCCACTCAAGAAGGCTTTGGTTTCCTCTTAAGCACACACAGGGAAGCTCAGAAATAAATGAGTAATGGTCCAAAGCTTTATTTGATCTGCTGCTACAATTAAGAAGTGGCTGGCAAAGCTCATTGACCTCCCTCAGGTACTAATACGTATTGGGCTGTTTCAAAGAGTTGCTGAGAAACTGGAGCTTAGATAACCTCATTAAAAGCCATTTGAGAGGCGTTTAAGTTACATGAATTTACCATATGACTACTGAGGATATCCATATGCAGCTCATATATAAAAATATGAAGAAGTCATCATAAGTTGAGTAGCAGAGGTAGCACGGGTGTGTGGATATAAAGGATATTCACTAAATGAAGGTGAATTTAGTCAATAACTTCCATCCATACATTTTTGCTAGGAGTGATGTGTAATCTTTGCTAGACCTGTAAGTACCATATGGAGAGACTGAGCAGTTAGAAAAATAGATTTGTGCAGAGGTAAAACTATTCTTATAAGCTACAGGCAGTTTTAACAAACAGCACTTACCTGTCTGGAAATATGTACTCACATAATGTTTCCTCTGTCTCAGTGTCATACCCCAATGTTTTAACTGAAAATAGAAAAAAAACAACTCAGCTCTGGCACTGCCAAAGGAAGACTCCCTGAAAGAGCAGCTGGTATTGTCAATGTTGACAAAGAATAGAAGAATATTTTAAAAATTACAGAAAAAAATAAACAGCACTTAAAATTTTAAAAAAAGTGCTCCAGACATGGAGCACTAGGTCTGTAAAGACAAGGGTTGGAACCACTCCCACTGCCGTCCTGGTGATAATACCTTACCCTCATAATTTCTTTTGTGCTGGACTTACAGGTCATGGAGTTGTCAAGAAACTCAACTCAGAGAACTGACCGTGCCGGTAACCACACCATGTTGTCGTCGCTGCTGTGGTACTTTTCAGGTGAACTGGGTCCTTGGTTTGTCACAAACCCCACAAATCCCTGTGCCAGTGGAAGGGTGAGGGCATCAGCAGCAGCGTCTGGCTGGGAGCAAGGTAGTCCTCAGCCACAGCAGGCCAGACCATGCTGGATGAAAACAAGTGTGCAACCTGGGCATCAGGAACATAAATGTCTTTGAGGATCTCAGCCCTAGAACCATCATCTCATTGACATCCTGAGGAAATGAGTTTCTTGAGTCATTCCCTTCTCTTTTATGTTTTAATATTTCAGTCTTGAAGATGCAACTTCCATTCTTCTCAGAGGAGATTTTGAAACTATTTGATTTGAGGTGTGAAGAGTAGTGCCAGCTACTTAATATGTAATTACAGGCTGAAATCAGAGTCCTCATACTCTTGAATTACAAAAACATTGATAAATTGTAATTTGAAGTGAAAGAAAAATTTGCTTTGCTGGAAAGATCCAACATTTTCCTTCCTTTGTTGCTAAAAAGTATGAGACTGGACTTCTTGCTCTCATACAATATATACATTTCAAAAGCCTTTTGTTTAAAAAATGCTATTAAAACTGAAAATTTTAATTAAAATGTGGAACAATCACACATTTAGAAACAGTTTTGATTAACACCCACCTTCTTAGACCTTCTTAGACTGCTGTAGATTCTTCAATATTTTTAGTAATCCCATCAAAGCAATAGGATGAAGACTATTTAAAGTTCCACTTAAGGTGATACTTAATTTCAAAGGCAGATAGCTAGACTTTTTTTTTCCAGAAATCAAAACTGTACATGAAAATGTTTAAGGAAGTGTCCCTAAGTGAAGTCTTCCTTGTGCAAACCTGGGTTTTATAGAGGACGTGAAAGAGGAGGACACAGAAGTAAGGCATAACCTTCTGTCCTCTTGCCCACACCTGTGGCTGTGACAGCTCCACCATCACGGCTACCTGCTCACAGCCTTGCTGCTGCAAGGACATGTAGCTCCCCCCATCAAAAAGGAGAAGCAGGTTTAGATATACCAATTATCTTCTATAGTAAATTCATGGCAGGGAGATGAGAGAAGTCAATTAAAAAATAAACTGAATAAATGTGGGAATAAAAAATACTGATTTTAATTAACCTGGATGGTATGAACTGCAAAACTCAATTCTGGCATGAGACCCTACTTGATGTGTCCAGACTTTGTATCATAGCTCCTACATTTCAGTCACGCCGGAGAGCATCTCAAGAGGTACCATGACTGTCAAAGCACTGACACTTTTTGACATCAGCTTCTTTAACTTGTTCTTACAGATCAGCAAAAAGACATAGCCCCACATTACCCATGCTACCTCTTCCCCAAAAGATCATAACCCTGATATCTAACTTAAAACTCATGCGGAGAGGTTTAAGGTGTTATGTCTCTTGCTCTTTTATCTTCACCATGGACTTTCAGAAGGCTCACATTCCACACAGGCTATATTCTTGACTGTTCATGCTAGGACAGCCACGGGCATGGTGACTCATGCTCAGTCTGAGGTTCACTATGACCTCCTGATTCTTCTTAAGGAAAAACTTCTGTACCGTGAGGGTGAGGGAGCCTGGGCACAGGCTAGCCAGAGAGGTTTGTGGAGTCTCCTTGTCTGGAGGTCTTCAAAATCTACCTGAACACTTTTCCAGAACATTTTCCCAGTTTGTTGAGATAATTTCTGAAAGCTAGTCTTGCTCCCCAGCATAGCCACAGCCCTTCCCCGCACTATGAGTGGTGTTACCCACAAATTTAGTAAACGTGCTCTCTGTGTCATTAGCCACATCACTGGTGAAAAAACCTTTGATAGTTCTGGACAAATCACGGCTTATGTCCTCTTATAAATGTTTTCCCACCATTGATAGATGACAACTGCCTTTTCAGACAGTTGTGCAATCCGTTCTGCAGCTGTTCCCTGACTTACACCTTATCCCGAGTGCCTCCGGCGTCAAGTCCACTCTTAAATCAACTAAAATCTCCTTTTCCTCGCTTTTCCTTTATCAAAGAGGGAAGTCAACTTCTGACCACAGCTGTTCCCATCAAGGCGCTGCGGTGGCTCAAGCACCCTTTGCTTACGTTCCGGACGCTTAGAACCCGCGGCCGGAGCGAGCGGCGTCGGGCGGGTGGGCCGGCGGCTCTGCCTCGGGCCGGCGGCGGGGCGCGGGCGCTGCGCGGGGCGGCGCGTGGCGTGCGCGGGCAGCGCGGCCAGGCCCGCGGCGGGCGGCCCCCGGCGGGGTCTCCATGACTACCCGCCGCCGCTTGCGTTGCCAGGGCGGCGGCGCCGGGTGTGCGCACCGGGCTTCCAACTGGCCGCCGCCAACAGCCGCCGCCGCCGCCTCCATTGGCCGCCGCCTCTGTCGGCCGCCGCCTATATAGGGAGGCCGGGCGGGCAGCTCCGCGGCTGTGTGCTGTCCGCGGTGGGTCGGGGGCGAGTGGGGCTGGGGAGGGTGCCGCGGCAGCGCGGCCCGTCCGCCCGCCTTCCTGCGGGGCGGGAGAGGCTGCTCGAGGGGTAACCGAGTACTTGTGGTGGTTTGCGGGGTTTATTTTAGTTTTCAAACTTCATTTTGTCGTTTGCTTTTTTTTTTTCTTTTTTTTTTTTTTTTTTTTTTTGCTTTTTTCCTTCCGAAAGGTACCGAGGTCGGGGCGATGCGCCGCATGGGTGAGAAGAGCCGGGCGGGGAGGCGGGAGCCCTGCCCCGCTGCCCCCCGCGCCGACGGGCGGGCCGTGCTGGGGGTGCTGGCGGAGAACGGCCAGCAGCGGCCCGGCTGTCAGGTGAGCCCCGGCCGCGGAGCCACCGCGCCCGCTTTCCGCCGCGCCGCTGCCTGCGGACTCCTGCTGCGCTCCTCCAGGTGGCCCGGCCGGGCCCGCGGCTGGCGGCCCGCAGGGACCCCCTGTTCGGTCCTGCCCGGCCCGGGAGCGGCGGTGGCGGCCACCGGGCGCGGGCGTGAGCCGTGGCCGCCCGACCCCTCGAGGCCGCGGGTGGAGACCCGGGGCGGTTAGCGGTTGAAGTGAGCTCCAGTTATGGAGCGTTTTAAGTTGCCCGAGAAACCCTGCTGGAAACCGCTCAATCCCCGTGTATAGATGCTTCCCTGTGGAACTACTTTGAGCAAATAATCTGTCCTGGAAGGAAGGGAGACTCGGTGAGACTTTATTTGGGCTCTTACTCTCTGAAGTGTAGGAGTGCATTAAGAAAAGTATGTTCACTCATGGTTGCGCAAAGGTCCCATGCACCCATGCTTCAGGGTGCCAGGGCATTCAAATAGCTGAAGTTCACAGCAGGGTGTCTGTGTTTCTACCCTTTGGGCCCTGCTGGAGTCTGCTCGTGTGGCAGTTTTTGTGCTGACTTACAGGACTTAAAACAGCAGCTATTCTATGCAAACGCCTCTTAAGCTGTGGTTGTATAAGGCTCCTAATTTAGGTGGGAGTTTGCTGATAGTAGATGATGTGAAGGACTGTAACCTGATCACAGGTTATAGTGCTAGGAGTTGCAGTGCTTGAGCTCAAAAGCTCAGACTTGGTAACTTGGCATAAAATGCCTTCTCAGGTTCTTCCTAAATCTGTGACGGTGCAGGAGCACTTCCTTTTGTTACTTCACTGTGCTGCATTTTAAAGCAGCTGCTCCTTGCCAGAACTAAATGTGGGGCAGACTTTGTACTTGCTAGCCCCATCCGAGCCCACCTCACGTCTCTTGATGGTGGGCACCTGAGGTGCAGCTGATCCTCTGGTTCCTGACTTGCATTACACCTTCCTCTTCTGTGAGAAGTCTGTAGCAGCAAAACAGCAACAAGTGGTACTCCTGAGGCACCAGCTGTAGCTGGGAGTTTTTCCAGTGAACTTCTATGTTATTGGCGTCTGTTAGGCAGGGAAAGTGATTTTCTGTTCTAAAACAAGCGATACTTACAGTTGTTTTATTCCTGAGTTGCCCTCCCACAGCAGTACTATGTGTTCTGTTCCAGGCTGCTACTATTATCAGACACTTCTCTGGCTCTGAAAACACCATCCCTGCATCTGGAAAAGATGAATTGCCCAGCCATATGGTCAATGCTGCACCAAAGCAAGGCTTTGCTATCTATGTCGATGAACAAGAAGAGAAAGAAAACTACAATTTTCAAGTTCCTGAAGAGCTGGAATCAAGCCTGTGTGAGCTGGATAAAAGTGGAATGACATCTAGTATTCATCTACTGCTGGATCTGAGTACAGGTAACTCCTGTTACTACTCCATATCTGTGGTACAAGTACATGTAGGGTTGTTATTAATTTTGATGCTGGTAAGTTAGAGAGTAGCTTATACTGAAGCATTATTAATTGTAACATAGCTTGGATGGTGCCTACATGAGGTACAACACTTCTGTGCTAGAAAAAGCAGGAGAATGTGAAGACATAAGTTACTTAAGTGTTTCATTGCTTCCTCTTACCTGTCAGCGTCTCCTATGGTGGTGGACACATCCTTCCAGTCCCAGCCTGAGGATCACATGGAAGATGATGTAACTCTGCCTGTGGAAGAGTATGCACAAGACATTCATCAGTACCTTCGAGAGGCTGAAGTGAGTGGCTTGCAACAGGCTTAAATAGATGGTCTCTGTGATGAGCTGCTATGTTGCAAACATATTGGCTGCCCTAGGATAGCTCAAGGCTGCCACTGAACTGCAAAGGAGAGAAGGCAGGAAGTAAAAGCTGTCTCTGAAGGGAGCATCTAGACAGGGATGAGGTCTTTTGGTATTACACTGTGTCCCTGAATTCCCTGAAATTGGAATATCTCTTGACTCTTTGGTGTGACTCATTTTTGCAGATGACAGTTGAATGCTGCAAAAATACTAAAGCACTTGAATAGGATCTCAGTGACACCTTTCTTGCTATTGTAGCAAGAAATATTGTAGTATTGTACAGACCTTCCTTTCTATATTAGATCAGTAAAGTGCAGTCTTACAATGGGGGGCAGGGGCAAAAATTTATCATTTTTAGGTCCTTCTGGCTTATATGCCTGATGGCAAGGGCAGACTCTACTCCAGGAGGTATTTTACTGTTCTGCCACTAACATGGTAGCTGCTATCTCTTCAGTCTTTCTGGAGATGCTACTAGCTGCTAATTAACACTACTAGCAAGTACTAATACTAATAATTATTCATAGTAATGAGTTATTAATAGTGCTTATGCTTTTTGTTATAAGCATAAAGAGTGTTAATCAGCTCAGCCATTGATGACTCTCTTCAGGGTGAGCATCCTGATTGTTCAACTCTCTCCAAACAGCTAAGATTCAGGCCCAAGCCCTACTACATGAGGAAGCAACCAGATATCACAACAGGAATGCGTGCCATCTTAGTAGACTGGCTGGTGGAAGTTGGGGAAGAATATAAACTTAGGACAGAGACTTTGTATTTGGCAGTGAACTTCCTGGACAGGTTTCTTTCCTGCATGTCTGTTCTCAGAGGGAAGCTTCAGCTTGTGGGAACAGCAGCAATGCTTCTGGCTTCGTGAGTATTTTATCTTCTGAAATCTCAGTGAGCTAAAACTTACTTTTGGAATGAGTCTTTTAATTTAATTTGAAAGCCTGAAGCTTGCAGTAGTATGTACCTTTTTTCATGTCTCAAGATCGGCAATATCACTTCCTTTTGTGCTAGAAAAATTAATCATTTAATGTTTGGTATGAGGAAACCTTCTAAATGTAATAGCAGGAATAAAACTGCTATTGTGTTGGGCTGGTAGCCTATAAGGCTCTAATAGATTCACAGTTGCAATTTTCCTTGAACTGCTTTAAGTAGACAGTACCCAACATAGCCTAGGAGTGTGTAAATTTTGCCCAAACTTAAAAGTAAATTGTTACCTAGCCTGAAAGAAGGACTAAACCAAGAGCTATAGACAGATCTTATTGTCATGTGCTCATCCTGACATGAGTGCAGTAGAAAGCTTTCTGTTACTATAACTTTCAAACTGAAAAATGTGGCTTTTTTTTTTATTCAGGAAATATGAAGAGATCTACCCACCTGAAGTGGATGAATTTGTATACATAACAGATGATACCTACACAAAACGGCAGCTGCTAAGAATGGAACAGCTGCTTCTCAAAGTGTTGGCTTTTGACCTAACAGCCCCAACCATCAACCAATTTCTCCTTCAGTTTTTTCAGAGGCATGGAGTCTGTATGAGGACAGAGAACTTTGCAAGGGTATGAATTATCCTCCTTTAAGGACTGATGGGGAGGTGGGGAGTGATCCTAAAAGCAGAACCACTTGTATTTCTATAAGCTACCTGACCAGACAGTTTCTGCAACTATACAATGCTCTATCAGAAGATACAGTTTTTGTCATGCCAAGTCTTACCTGGGACTGCTGTGTTGTAGCCTACTACCTTCAGTGGATGGCTTCTGTGCTGAGACTTCTGGGTAAATGTCTCATGGAAATCCTAAGTTTGGCCTGTCTGATCAAGGATGATATACTCACTAGGTAGCTAGATAATAGGAATCTGGTTATTTTTTTCAACAGTGCTTGTGTAGTAAGTCTGCCCTGGATGTAGTGGTGCTATGTATTCCTACACAATGACACAGTATATGCCTGCATAGCTACATAGGCAACGCTACTTAGAAACAGGTTACCCCAAGCTTACAGCAGGACAAGTATAGGATTGTACAGTGCTTACTCCAATGGAGCCCAAATTCAGTTTCTTAGAGCTGTCCATTTACCCCCAACCTCCTAGTGAAGTCCACTTATGTGAACAAGAGCCTCAGAGAATGGGAAATGTGTCTTTGTTTTTACAAAACATGATTTTTTTTTTTTTTTTAAGCCTCTGTCTGTAAAATTACATCAGAGCTGATGCTGGGACTGGAACTTCAGATTACAGTGTAGATTTTTTTTTTTTAGGTTTTGACAAGGTGTGGTCTTTCTATCTCCATTAAAATGTGCTAAAGGTTCTTCTGTAAGATCAACAGGACTAGGATGCTGTTTCTGTCTACCAGACATGTAACTCGTGTTTTGACATGAAACTGAGACCATTGGCAATTTTCAGTGCTTACTGTATTGGACTAAGTGTAACAGCTAGACTTGTTCTGTTTGGAAAAATGTGTGGGTTTTTATTTAGTATCTTGCAGAACTGAGTCTCCTTGAAGCTGATCCATTTCTGAAGTACCTTCCTTCACAAACTGCTGCAGCAGCCTATTGTCTAGCAAACTATACGGTGAACAGGTCTTTCTGGGTAAGAACAAGTGCACGTTAATGAGTAGCTCAAGCATTTTATGTTATATTAACTAAGCTGAGAAGCAGAAGTAATAGCTTCAAAGTTTATTGTTAAAGACTGAAATCCTGTAATTGAGTAGCTGTTCTTGAGCTAACAGGACTACTTGAAACATGAATGTTAAAGTAACTGGAAATACCTTGCCTCTTCTCTGAAAAGGGAGAGACCTTACTGTTTCACACCAAGCCTGTACCTAAGGCTTTATTGTCTTTAATCTCCAAAACTCCTTCCCCAAATACAATTCAGGACACTTCTGTAAGGGAGAGGAGATGATTATATCTACTTGAGCAGAGTGATTACACTGAGTGGCTAGTTTAATGCAAGCCTTAGTAGGACTTTCAGCTGTGTGTTGGAAGAATAGCTTTAGTAGAGAGCAGGATTCAGAAGAGATGTAATGGATGCCACATTCTTAGAGGAAAAGGAGCTTCTTGTCAGATCTGGCACTAAGGAAGACCTGGAGTGAAAATGATGTCAGGATACACTTGTATCCTTTTCAAACTTAAAGAATCTAGAGTGGGCACTAATGTAATGAAAATGGTTTCTGCTTCTGTAGAAAATCTATTCTAGATGAATGTGGCCTCCATAGAATAAAACTATTTTTTCTCCTCTGACACCAGCCAGAAACACTTGCTGCATTCACTGGGTATTCATTAAGTGAGATAGTGCCTTGCCTGACTGATCTGCATAAAGCATGCCTTGATGCTTCTCATTGCCAACTGCAAGCAATTAAGGAGAAGTATAAGCGCTCAAAGTAAGTACCCAGGAAGCCAGTGTTCTTTAACTTGGAATAGCACAAGATGACTCTGGTTTAGCAGTTTGGGCTACAGCTCCTGTAGCTGACAAACCTCTTGAAGCTGGAACACAAAAAGTTCCACTTAAATATAAGAAAAAACTATTTCACTGTGAGGGTGACGGAGCAGTGGCACAGGCTGCCCAGAGGGGTTGTGGAGGCTCCTTCCCTGGAGGTCTTCAAGACCTGCCTGGACATGTTCCTATGTGACCTGATTTAGGTGAACCTGCTTCTTCAGGGGGGTTTGGACTAGATGATCTCTAAAGGTCCCTTCCAACCCCTACCATTCTATGATTCTGTGAACCTCTTGGTGATCAGGTTCTATTACAGAAACACAAGCCTTTGTCAGCCTCTTGAGGGGAAAACTTTCTCCTGGCCAGAAGATTAGTTCATTCATAGATACACAGATGTACTGGATAAGAATTCTGCAGTGTTGCAGGATGATATTTTCTTCCTCAGTGTATTGCATGGAAAGGTTATATCTTTAAATTTGTAAGCTAAACCAGTATATTTAGTGACTGCACTTCTATTCCAGGTACTTGCAAGTGTCTCTTCTGGAGCCCCCAGCAGTTCTTCCTCTACAATAGAGACTTTGGATTCTGGACTCAGATTACTTTGTGTTGATCAGCAAAGCTGGTGTAACATTTTGTAGAGCAAAATGTCATGTCTAAGCATAGCAATCAAAATGGTTTTAAGATAGTATTTTTAATTAGATGCCTTTTAAAAAAGGATATTAGACTATAGCTCTTAATATAACTGATAGCACTTTTAATAAATGTCTTTACACATTCCTCTGAATCTTCTGACTCTAGTATCTGCAGTAAGTAAGATTGAGCAGGAAGTAGTGTGTGGGGTTGTTTTTCTTTTGTTTTTTCTTTTTTTTTCTTTGTTAACAATCGGTGTAAGCAAGACTTTAGCTGCAGTGGATAAAGTGTGGCTCGAATCAATATGACCTGGTATCTCTGGAGACCTGAGTGATTTGCTGCAGTACCTTCTCTGTTTATTCCTCTTCTGGGAAACAAGATTGTGTGGCCATGAACAGAACACATTTTTTGCAACTTCTTTACCACACGACAGCAAAAGACATCCAGATGCATGTGTTCTATGAACTCTGAACTTGTGTGTAGAAGACCATCAATGTTGAGTCAAACTTCCCTTTATGGAGGCAAATAAAGAGCTGTTGCTTCTGCACAGAGCTGCCGGAGCCTTAGGACACTTTAAACACTAGTGGACACTTATGTAGAAAGCAAGGCTAAAAGCCATGAGGTATGGGAAGAGTGGAGTTGAGCTGGGTGGCTGCTGTGTTGTACATGGGGTAATGAATTGTCTTACAACAGGTGTCCAAGATGACCTACCACTAGAGCACTGCTGAATGTGTGTGCTCTGCAGTCTCTAGAAAAACCCCACCCTTAGCAGGAAGGATGGGGGGGATGATAGCACAGGACAACCTATTAGTGATCTCATCCTGATTTGCTGCACTCTTGTGTGCTGCTCAGTTATTTGTTAGCTGCCATTTTTAAAGAGCCAAACAAGACACTACCTTGTCTTAAGCACAACACCTGTCCAAAGTAGCTTTAAAAAATTCAGTTGTTCCTGTTGGCCAACGTGTAGAGATTTATATTCAGCTTAACTAAACTGCAAGGTAAGTCTGAGAGATTCTCTTACTGCAAGACTTTAAAGCCTTCAATGCTTATTGCTTCATAAGAGTAATCTATACAGAACATATGTGTTTCCAAGCAATAATATGCTTAGTATTTGATGTTAGCATGGAATTTAACAGACATAGTAAGTACCAGCTAACAGGAGCATTCCGCTTCAGTCTAGCCTATGCAGTTCTTGATCTCTTGCTTCAAACGCTTCTAGTCAAAGAAGTGAATGTGTATTGGTGTTTACTGATGACAGATGTCATCAGATATCACAGACATAAGCATGGGATATCCACTTAATGGTGGGGGCCTAGGTCTATGGATTGTCTCCATGCAATGAATTTCATGGCTTTTGGATGAATGTTTTAAAGCCAGGCTATGAATTTCACTTGTCTGCAGCCATCTCCTTTAAAGCAGGTAGAGAGGACAGAGCCAGTAGTGCCTGGTTATGGTGGGAAGTAGTGAATGTCTCCCAAGGAAATGGTGAGTGTGCTGAGCAAGAGTCTCCTGAAATCTGCCAGGCTTATGAGCACTAGCTTGTTTATGGTGTTTCAGGTTGAACATAAACTTAATAAGCCTTACACTGCTCATAAGCAGTACTGCTTATTAAACCGCAATGACTGTAGTGTTGAGTATTTTAGAAGTAGTAGTGAGTGTTTCAAATGCAGAACTGTGTTCCTAGTGTTACAGCAATTTGAAGGTATTCATACAGTCATGTCACAACAGTAATAGGGAAGATGAGTTTTGATATTTTGAACAGTTTATGACTACAGTTATGTTCCCAAGCTGACAGATTTGGTGCATCTAACATAGTAGGAAGTGTCCATGTCTAATTTGACTAAATGTTTTAACATGTGATGTCTTCCTAGAAGCCAAACTTTTGGTTTACTTTTTTTAGAGCTTACTTAGCTGCAAGATGGCTAGATTAGTTTCATTTAAGTTCCTTGAATCTTTAATTCTCTGATATATAAACTTGCCTGATTTTTTTAAACTATATCTGAAGACTGTGCTCTCTCTGCTTTGTTGCTTCATCATTATTTTGCAACTGACCCAATGGCTTAAATATTCTTATAGCCTAAAGGCTTAAAGTAAAATGGAAAAAGCTTAGTTAAGATGAGGAATCACATAATGCTGCAGCGTGAATGTTAATAACAAATTTGTGCAAAATAGATGAAATTTTAATTTGGGAGACAGAAGAGAGGGATCTTGAATTGGTTGCACCTGAGATCTCTAATGCTGACATTCTGAATGTTCCTGCTGTATAAAGAAAGGAAAAGTGTTATTGCTCTTGTATGAGTGAACTTTGACTCTTTCAAGGTGAACACTAGGTACTATCTCCTCTCTCACTCAGAGTCATCACATTGAACTCTGGCCTACCCCTCCTGGAGGCTCTCTGCATCTGGTACTTGAGATGGAGGTATAAGAGATGTCTCAGTTGGACTTATTGTGATAATTAAGGTGAAAAATGGCTTTTTTACTAAAATGACATGCTTAAATGCAGATGCAAAACCACTTAAGAATATTTAAAGGTGTACTGAAAATAAGTATACAGGAATATGGGTTTATAAGGAGGGAGATGTAAATAATTCAAAAGGAAGCTCTAAGTTTTCATCGATGTAGTGCCTATGCTATACAGAAAAACTAAGATGTGTAAAGCTCTTAGCCTTGTGATGTTTGTTTCACAGAACCAGACTTCTTGGAAACAGCCATGTAATGAAATGATACTCTATGGAAAGGTACTGATTTAACAGCTAGGGTCTACCTTCATTTTCTGCTTCTCTGGAGCGAGTTAAGGATGTCTGAGAGCTAATTAAGTAATTAGAAAGAATGATTTAACTGTGGTTGGGAAAGTTAAGCTGTTAATTCATTACTGAAGGGTGTCTGCCTTACTCGGAAATCTGGCTGTGTGGTGAGTCTGTGAACATGCCTGCTTGTTGTCAGCTCTAAAAATGACTAGAATTAGCTCTGATTGCTGAGGTTGGTACTTACTTTACCCAGTGACCTTGAAGCAGCTTGTGGAGCTGCTCATAAGGATGAAAAACCCAGCCAACAGCATCAGTGATTGCCTCTTGGAATTAAGCTTTTTGTCTTGTAATTTTTCTGAGCACCTGCTGCCCTAGAGCAAGATCATGTTTGAATACTGAGGAATGGTGCAGACATCTGCTAGGTAGATGTGAACTGAAGGAGATATAGATCCATCCCTTACCACACAGGTGTTACAGAGCCCTGTCAAGTCTTGGGGATTTGTTAGGTCCCCTGCTGGTTACAGTGGATATGTGTTTTCCCATTGCATAAGAAAATGAAGTCTCACTGATTACTTATTTTTAGCTCTTGTCTGCTTCATAGTTCATGTATGGTAAGCTCAGACTCTCTTGGGTGTTTAAATTGCATCCACTTAACATGAACACAAAGTTTTGCATGATCACATACCAATAATGAACATCCTTGGCGACACATTTACAGAGGATGTCCACTTTATGTGGTCCTGCCAAGACAGAGGAAAACATTGACTTAGCCTGTGTGAGTAGCTAATACAGCCAGTCCCAGCTCTTCTGTGCCCTGCTTGGGGTTTCTCTGTGTAGATGGCAACAGTGCAAATACCAAAGGGAATTAGCACAGACAAACTTCCAGGACAGTCTACAAAAAGATGCTGAGCATGTGATAGTTAGTCCTAAAGTACATGCCTACCTTCATCAAATTGACTTGCATCTAAGCTAAGCCATGACTAGAGAGAAGAGGCAGTCCTGGCCCTGATCCTTTGGAAGGTACTAAAATTATGGCTCTGTCCTGGAGCTTTGTACAATACTTGTAATAGCTACTCTGAACTAGTACTGAAAAAATAGTTGAAGGCTAAGCAAGGCCTGGTTCCTGGCCAAATGCATGTCTCCATTTGGCTTGTTTCCATGATGCTTAGGGCTAGCTCCTTTTTCAAGCAGATTTGTCTTAGGGAGAGCTTGTTGAAGCAGGAAAAAATCATGTGAGCTAACCAGCTGTATGGGTGTCAGTTCAGTGCTCATGCTTATTGTCTGCCCCTCTTTTGTCTTACTGATGTGCCCAGAATGACCGAGTGTCCCTGTCACTAGTACCAGTAAACACCTAGCTAAACCATAAGGCAGTCAATTCTTTCAGATATTCAGATGCTCTGAACTCAGAGGAGCATTACCAGAGCCAAGAGCTAAAAGAACAGGCTCATGATAAAGCATTGAATTCTGGCAAGGAGATCTTCTCTGTCCACCATCTGCAGGCAAGCTGCCTTTTCTTTGTTTATTATTGTTTGTGTTTTGATGTGTAAATAACTTGAAAAATTAGGAAAGAGAGCCCTAGCTCCCACAGTATTTAACAGATCAGGCATTTGGTAGTAATCAGTGAGCTGTTTACAGCTGAATACTGTAAAACTTAACCCTGTAGTTGAGGGAGAAACTGGAGTGTGGCATGTATCTCAAAACAGAACAAACTTCCATTTGTTTCTCTTAGTCCCTTATAAGGAGGATAGAAATATCTGGGAATTAGAATGAGTAGCAAAGCAGACTGCAGATGAGCAGCCACAGGAGTGATGATCTCCCACGTGATAATGGAGTGAGATGTCAATGTGGCAGAACCAAGTTCATACCAAATCACACTTGCATAGCACATGCTTAGGAATAATATACCTGTCCTAGTGCCGTGATGTATCACCATCTCTATTTACTCAAGAGACACATAAAATATTCTCTGGTTCAGCCATACAAGAAAAGACCTTGAGCTTTTCATCGTATTAAAGCCAAGTGAATTGACTTACAACAAAAATACGACCAGAAGAGGGCACCAGCGTCCTTAGTCCTTAGCTTGAGGTGAAAGTCAACCCATGCATTTCCCAAAAGTATGTTGGGGTCAGAGTTCAAGAAGGCTGTTTGGTCTTGGATTCATTTTTACACGTTTTTGGCTAGACTAGCAGCATGTGAGAACTGCAACAATAAAGTTATGTTCAATTTTTCACTCTGTAACCAGCATTTAGTGAAGCTGCACTGTTAGGTTAACAGCTGTGCTGTCTGTCTCTCAGTGCTCCAAGAATACTTCTAAGTATAAGACTATAGATTTATTTTCTTTTAGTTTGACTTTTTGCCCTAGTTTATCCAAAACAGATATTCTTTTTTTTTCTTTTTCTGGCTATACAGATCAAGCTACTCTATGTTGACTTAAAACCTGCATCAGACAGGATAAAAATAATGGGACGTATTAATGTTCATGACATAAGTGTTCTATTGCAGCAGATATGATGGAGCATCTCCTTATATTGCAAGTTGTCAGATGAAGCTTTTGTAATAATATGAATTTTGTATCATTTGTGCAGGGAAGAGGGTAATTCTTTCCTATTTGAAGGAAGGAGAAAAAAAATCAATATTAATTTTAAAGTTAGAATGTGTTTCTTTTGCTCATTATGAACTTCTGTGTTAATTCTTGTTTCAAGGTAAGCTATATATGTGGATAATGGTTTTGTCTGACAATTATTGTCCAATTATTGACATTTTTTTCTTAGTCAAGTTTTTGTTGTTCTGTTCCCAACTTGAATTGAGTTTTACTTTCACAAGCTGCTCATCCATTCAAATATATAGGAGTGGGGTTTTTTGGCTACAGTTACTCTTAAAATGAATTTGTTCTGAGCTTTAGCCTCTAAACAGAAAGCAGGAGGCACATTTGGTAGAGTCAGAGGAAAGCTTGTGTCTGAAACAGTTGGAGTGCTGCAGCAGTGATCTAAACATACATAATGTAAAATTTGTCAGTAAAGCATTTTCAACAAAATGTAAATGTTTTCTCCTTGGACAGTTATGCCAGTGAGCTGTTACTGAGCCTAGATTCCTTATTCTTTTGAAGCTTTTGCACATATCTATACAGGTTTATTTTAAGACAGTTGCTGAAGCAGTTGTCATGTGCTCTGCAGCATGGGCTACCTGATGTGTTCCATGAACACTGGGGAGAGGAAAACAAATGTTTCTTTCTGGCTAATTATCAGCTTTCAGGAGGTGTTGCTATCTCTGAGTGAAAGAGGTATGAGGGAGAGCAGAGCATGTCCACATCATGCATGCATATCTTCAGCAGGCACTTGAGAACCCGTGAACAAATGCAATTTTCCACATATACCTGTGCACCTGCCAACTGAACATTGTACTCCTGCCTCATTTTCTCTTCTTTCAGTGACTGCTCACTACTTCCAAATGACATGGTGTGAGGATGTGGCTCTGCAGAAGCTCCTTTGCCAGCAAGATAACACTATGCAGGGCTCCTGACTCAAAGCCAGCAAATAATAAATCTCACATTATTCAGGACTGACCTACTAGTGCTAAAGAGAGCACATGTGTTTTTAAAAAGTATCTCCCTGCACCAAGTCTTAAATGTGAAGTTGGCTCCTAGTCTTTTTTAGCTAGTTATCCTGCATCATGTGGTGAAAAGACAAGCCCCACAGAGAGTAAACAGACTCTGATGGCTGCTTTTTTATGAAGTATTCAGGGAAGAAAATGCTGCTGCAGTTTGCCAGATTATGCCTTAGAAAACTATTTTCTGTAAATAGCTTTTTATTTTAGTGGATGAACATTAGTCCATCATGAAGCCATCATTACAACCACTGCCAGTGCTCCCAGACCAGTGAGCTGGGCAGTACATAAGGGATGTACGAGTAGGTTCTGCTGTTTAATACCATTCTCTGGACCAATTCAGATGTTACTGTCTGGGAACTGCTGATCTCTGTAACTTCAACTTGTGTTAAAGCAAATGCTGACTGGCCTTAAACTGGGAAAATCCTTTATTTTATTGTCAGATGAAATCTCCAGAACCTCTCATAGCTATCTTGTAAAGAGAAAATACTGAAAAAAAAAAAAAAAACCCAAAAGCCCAACAACCAAAAAACCCAAACCAAACTCTCTCAGATTTAAATTCACTAATATAATTACCAACATGATTACATTGTTGATATTGAATCAATGCGGTACTGAATTGTCTGTAGCAGAACACAATATTAAAAAGTTACTGTTTCTCCTATCTGGAAAAAAGAAACTTGTGGATGCTTTGGAAGAGGAAATGCCACCAAAAGTGGCTGGTGTCTGAAAACACAGTATTTCAGAATTGTAGAGGTTTTTTCCTTATACGGTGTGACACAGTGATCACTCTAAGGATGCTCAAGAAAATTCTGTGAATTTTGGTGCTAATTCATATTAAAAGATGAAAAATTCAAGAGCAATATTAAATGTAATGGTATAAAATCCAGTCTAATATTAGAACTAAAGAAAAAAGCTCATTACAATATTAAATGGAATGTCTCTGTCCTTGATCTATAAGTAACTTTGCTAAAAGATTAAAGACTATTGCTGGGATTTTGCTTACTACCTTTCTTGAGTGCTGCTATACTGAACTAGTGAAGCTTTCACTGAATCTCCTACTGTCTTCAAAGGAGGCCTGTACTTCACCTGCCATACAAATGACCCAAAATCAGAGGTAAAAGCTCTTATGAATATTGCACCTAACAGTAAATGTTATAGAAATACTCAATATAATATTGCTAGACAATGATTGCAGTATAGACTGTCTATAGAGAGGTGATTCCTGTATTATCAGCTTATAAAATTTTGGCTGTGGCTTGTTTACTTCTTAGACTTTTATAGATAGTAAAAATATTGATAAAATACCTTCCTATCTATGCTCTGCATCCAGGGTTGATGTTCACAATTTCTGAAAGTCCCTTAAAAGAGGTGTGGACCTAGAACTCTGCATTATTTGGTAGAAGGCTTGGCACTTTGCATTCTTCTCTGACGAAAGTTCTATTGGTCACTGTAGAAAGCCAAGTGAACATATGAAGACTCCAGTAAGCATTTGGAGAAAAATGAGTGGGTAGTCTAATCGTGGCTGACCTCCTTGTTCAGGGTCTGACCAGGAGCATAGCTTTCTCTTGTTCAGAGAGCCTCTAACATGATTGCTCTTTTGCTTAATTCATTGTCTAGTTTGTATCCATTTTGACTTTAATACATGCTTTATATAGACTCCTGTTGAGAAGGGTCCTTTCATTTGTTTCACTAGTGGTTCTGTACTCTGGACCTTTTAAATTCCTCTGTATATGAAGAGCTTCATATACTTCAGCCGTGCAAGAAACTTATATATATACATATGTATAAAAAATGTGAAACAAGTGGTATGTTAGGATAGGTGTGAGCAGTGGTTAAGTCAAAGCCCTGTTGCAGTTCAGGCTTTGGCAACAAAAAGAGGTTGGTTTTCTTGCTCCATATAGATTCAGATTATTTAGAGGCCTTAGTTGACATTATCTGTACAGATCTTTAAGATGAAAAGATTATCAGACTTTCTGATACTTTTAATATATGTTTGATTGCTGCTAGATCAGCCTTGATGCTAGAACTTCTCTGTTTTTAACTTCTATGTATCCAACTCTAATCTCAAGTCCTTTAGTTTTCCCTTTTCCTAGCTAGGTAAAAGAGCCCTTCACTAACTGCACTTTCTCCCCACATAAGAATGTGTAACCACAGTGAAGTTACTGTATGGTTTTTCTCTTGTAAACAAAATGAACTGGGATTGCTATGCTTTTTGTGGTAACTAGTTATTTCTAGGTCTTGTGTGTTTTTAGTACTCTTCTCCAGTTACTGAATGCCCTCTTAAAACATGGGCATTTTGGGGTGTGTGAGATGCAGCTCTCATCATGGCCTCATGAACATAGGTGTAAGCTGTAGGACTGCAAGACCCACCGTCCTTGAGGAAAGTAACTTTCTAATGAGTATTGAGAGTAAGTGCTGGCAGCTCCACGCTGCTCAAGACAGGACTCTTGCAGAAGCCTGCTTGTAATGAAAGCAATTTCACCATTTTTTTTCCCAATGCCTACAAATCAAAGGCAATCTCTCCACCTCCTGGCAACTTGCCCAAGCTATTGGTTAGGCAGGAGTTGGCCAGATGTCTTCTACACTGAGAAGCACTGCTAATATATGCTAATTGTAATTATTACACCAGTATCAAATATCACCATCTGTTTTTTATCTGAAGCAAATGCCACTAAAGGACTTTAAGCTCTTCAAGGTATTTCCTTACATGTCAGAGATGATGGCATGGATTTTAGTCTCCCTTGTTTTTCTAGTAAGACTTGCCTCAGTGGTGCTTTAGTAGTTAAACATGCTGGGACTTCTTAACTATTCTTTTTTTTTTTAAGTGTAGTGGAAACAAATATTTAAGGTAAAGAAGGGTAGCCAGTTTATGTAAGTAAAGGAGGCATGTAACTTAGCAATGAAGGACACAGCAAAGCATAAAGCATACAATGATGCCTCAGTCTTTTCTAACAGGATTGTGTTTAGGCCACATCTTTGGGGACATGGAGAGTCTGCAGTAAAAGAGGATTGACTCAGGGATCTCGTTACCCAGGTGTATTTTGTGTCTGTGGCAAGGTGTTGGCAGTGGGGGTCTACAGGGCAGCCTGTAAAGAGAGGCTGGTGCTGCCATGTACTGGCTATAGCTGGTTCTAGTCAGCTCCAACTGATCCTCTGTGGGGCCCGACTGAGCCCCTCAGACAAGACAGTGGCGCCTGGAGAAAGCACATTTAAGAAAGGGTGGAAAATATCAAAGGAGGAAGCTGAGGGAAAGACCAAGTCTTGGAGGAAGAGGAGGTGCTCTGTGGCCTCAGAACAGATATCCCCTGCATCTCAGTGGACAGGATCCACAGCAGAGCAGGGGGAAGCATGAGGAAGGTGGAAAGGAGCCATTGTTGACTGCGGCCTCCTGCCCTGCTCAGAGCAGGAAGAGGGGTCTGGCATGAAGCTGAGACTGGGAATGCAGGGAGGAAAGCCATTTTCTAGTTTGACTATGATTCCCACTAATCAAATTGGTAGTTAAAAATGTACTTTAATTGGTGATAAATTCAGTTAATTTCCCCCAACTCAAATCTGTTTTGCCTGTGACTGAGGAAGCAGGGTTTGTTTATCCTGGAGGCAAAGGTGGTGAAAGAAAACGTAATTGTTTTCAACTGCTTAAAGGCAGCTTGTTAGAAAGCCCCAGTGGTATTTCTTTGAGGGGCACAGCTGAGGCTGGGAGATGGCAGCTGAAACTTGAAGCAAAGGAGGTTCTATCTATACATGAAGAAAAATATTTAGCCATGAGACTAGTTAAGCACTGGTGCAGGTTGCCAAGAGATGTTGTAGGACCTTCACTTTGGATATGTCCAGAGGAACGGAAAGAACCTGGAACATTTGCTCTGGCTGTGAGGTTTGCTCTGCTCTGGGCTGGTAGGCTGCAAAGGAGTGGTTTGACCTGGATCCTTCTGTCACCCCACAACATACACCGGTGGAATGAGGAATTGTAGAGGGATTGATTTTGCTCTGTGTTCCTATTCAACATGAATAGCTAAATGCAAATTAAAATGTCAGTGAAGGATGGATGTCAAGAGCAACAGTATGTAAAAAGGTGTGAAGTAGTTTTCTGCTCACCTGAGCTACTGAGCCACAGAGCCTCCATCTTTTAGTACGTTACTATGTAAGCTTGATTTCATATATATAGATAGATAAATATACATACACTTTGAGGAAAAATGGGGAGGGATCATATCCAATGCTCCTATGGTCAGTGCCTCACCTGAACTCCATGACATCTAAGGCTGAAAGTTTTGGGCACCTATTTCTGAAACCTGGAAGAAAGGAGCTACAGTCACTGAAAAGCAGTCCAAGTGCAAGTTAATCCTCAACAGTAAGCAGTCTTTGGAGTGTGAATCTTCAGGATGCATACTACTGCTTGGGATACATTCAGCAGAGCCCAGGTCAGTGCCAAAATCAAACAGCAGTTGTCTTGCTATTGCTTTGCTGCCATATGTGCCAGAAGAATATCATTTTAATGAACTGTCACACACGTCAGCAATATTTTTGTTTCATTGATGCTTATCAAAGCCATGAGAATGAAAAAAGAGAAGCAAACTCTTTCTAAAGCAGAAGACAATATTTTCAATCAACTTTATTTTACGTATATGCCTTCTGCAATCTGGTGACCTCGTCTTCAAAAGTTTAAAGTGGGAGACAGAAATTTATCATTAAAATCAATTTCTCACAGCTATGGTGTGTAGAGGAGTGGTTGTATTTTTTCCTCCTATTGTGTGCAACCGTGCACACAGCCTCTGACTGGTTTGAACATGTTCTTGGTCATCTGTGCTGACATCCTCTGTTAGTTTTGAGATGCTGAGCAAGAGCTTTAATGTGTGGTCTGCCACCTGTGGCCCTCAGTTCTGTCAGTCATGTATGTCATAACTGATGACAGAACTGTTGTCATAACAATTTTCATTATTATTTTCATGTCTGTTTGATCTATTGTGCCATCTGCTACTATGATAACAGAGAAGTTTTTTGGTAACTTTCACCTTTTGACTCTAGAAGATGAAATAAACCAAACAACTCCATGGCATCCAGTAGCTACTAGAAACAATTTTTGGCCAAAATGGAACTGGATGTTGGATGTAAAAAACTCCAGTGGACTTCCCCGGGAGATGGAGGAATTTTTCAGAAGTGCCTGAATGACCTAGAAGCCTAGGTGGTCTTCCTTTTAAGAGACATACTCCTGAATTATTTAGATTCTTAAATGTCATTGGTAATCATTGGTAATGCTTTACCAGGGTTCACCGTGCAGCATGTCCTCATTTTGAAATGCACCAAGCAGTATATTAACTAATTCACTCATCTCTAATTTAACTGATTGCACTGTTAGTGTGGTGATAGGTGGTTGAAAACTGTAGCAATGTTTTTTTTCCATGGTGCTTAGAAAAAAAATCTCACTAGTATTGCAGAAACTGAAGTATAAGATACCAAGAACAGAGATGTGGCAGTATGGAATCTCAGTGAAGACTGGGGATATTCAAAGCAATGCTAAATTCATTGCTAACATTTTCTAAGGCAGACTCATAGTGAAGGGTCTTTTTGGTCATATAGCACTTCACTAAACATTGTGCCATTGATCTTATTTATGGTAGTAACTTAGCAGTAACTTAAAATAGCTTTCATGTCTCAAAATTACTGTGTAAACATACTTACTTAAACTTCCACAGGAACTAGAGCCGTAGAAAAGTCTCAGCGGTAACCTAACAAGGAACATCTATTCCGTTCACCCCAGGGTTGTCAGTTCTGCATATTTACATATTGCCTCTATGTCAATAGTTTTAGTCATAAGTGATTTCCATTTCTGGGAAAGACTGAATATTGCATTAGATGTGTTAAGCAGATCAGCAACTGCAGTATTTATAATATTTTGCCCTTTTGTGTGTTTTATGGGAAATGGCTTCAAGTCCATATTGGTATTACCTAAGTGGAGTAGCTTCATGCATTTTTTTGTACAGTTTATTTTTCCAGAGATTTTGCACAATTGTTTTGCAAAATGACGTGTTTATAACTTCCTAGAAACAGACATAGTGTTTACTAAGAGGAACCTGGGAATTAGGTTTCAAACTGCTCTGAGGCAGAAAAGTATTGTGGGGTTTTCAAAGGCACTTGATGTTGATCTAATCTTTATTATTCTTGAAATAGATGGGCGTGTCAGAACTCTTAGGCCTGCTCAAAGGAATGACATGAAGCTTTTTAAAGAAAGTTTAGACTCATTTTCTTACAGTTTCTCTGACTGCAAAAATTAAGGCAGTAATAATCCATCACAGCCGTGTCAGTTGAAGTCTAGTAAAAGGAACAAAATCTCTTAGCTTCATACAGCAGGAAAAAATGTGTACTAGTAACTCAGATTTTTCGGGTTTGGTGTTAGAATGATCTGAATTTTCCTTCTTTTGTGAAAACAGAAAAGGAGATCAGAGTAACTGAGCACACATCTGGGACTGGTGATATTTGGTCAGCAAAGGGATTGGTCAAGAACAAAGACAACTAGTAATAGGCAATGCATGAGGTGCAGAGATAGATTGTTGTGAAAAGAAGAAGAAAAAGAAACCAACAAAAAACCCAAAAAAAACCCCCCCTAAAGTAACTCCAAATCTTTTGGCCTTGCTGACAGCTCTACCAGAGATAAAGCTCTCATTGGGGAAAAGAAGAGAAGGAAAAGACTTTTTTGCAGCCTGTTTTACAGGACTGTTTTGCTCTGGGGCAGCTTTGGATAAAAGCTGTGGGGCACAGGCACTCATTGTTGATGGTTTACATGCTCTGGAGCTCCTGACTTCAATTCTGTCCCTACTAGGGCAGGTTAAGCCTGTTCAGTTTTTCATGGTAATTGTTACAAATGAGAGCCCAGGGGCTCAACTCTTTTCCTCTAAAAATCAGGCTTTCTGTGTGGCTGTTTGATAAATGGAAGTCTTGAAGCTTAAAATGTCTGCCTTCTGCTCTTCTGTACCTTTTTTTACCTATAGAAGTAAATCTATTTCAGCGTAGGTTTTTGAAAATACTCTGAGGCTTTTTCCTGAGCAATTTACAGGTGTAATAAGAATATGAACATGAAAATATTTCTACAGGTACCCAAAGGAAAGAAAGACCTATTTGCCTACCACTGAGGCTGGGAAAGCAGAAGTGTTAAATGCCTTTTCTGCTTTAATCTTCACCCCTTGGTGGGTTGTAGTTAGACTGTTAACTATTGTTAGTGATAACAAGATGAAAAGTCCAGCTATGATAGGTGTAATGTAGAAAGAATCATTAATAATCTCCTCCTAGAACTGTAGGGAAGTAAGTTTCAGAAGAATGTAAAAGGAAAATTTAGGTGTTAGGGATTTTTCTGGGGGAGATGGGAAGAGATACAGGACATTTTGGGAAGTTGTAGATTACCGAGCATTGGTTTTGAACCAGGAATACAACAGAGGGAATGTTAATAATCAAATTCAATAGTATCTAATCACCTAGACAATAACTAAGTTAAATGCTAGCCAACATTAGATGTGAGATAATCATATGTCAGCCTAATGTCATCCTAGGATGGGCATAGTAAGTAAAGGAAAAGTAAATATTTAACTTTTGTGGGTTTTTTTCTTTGTGGCTTTTGTCAGTGATGAGACTTACACAAGGGAAAACCTGTATTTAACAAAACTGGAGGGGATTATGTGATTGGTAGGAAAATGTATCCAAATGGTGGTGCTCTAGCTAGTTATCCAAATGCATAGTCACTAGCAACAAATTGTTTTCACTCATGACTGAAATAAAGAGCATTATTATAAAAGTGCACATGACACTGAAGTGAGAAAGGAAGCTAGATCCACTGGAGGACAGCCTCAGTGTTCAAACACTCCTGCCAAGCTGAAACGGCCTGAGCAGAGGATGACCTTCTGTAAGGGCAAGTGCATGGAGGCAGAAGCAGGAAAGCTGGGGAATACAGAGTGGAGCCTGATTGCTGAGGGCAATGCCATATTTCAGAGAGGAGCCAGAAATGACAGGCCAGGAGATGTAACTGCTCTGAGTAGCATGCAAGGACTGCATTAAGGGAGGCTCTGAAGGGGTCTGGAGGGAGCATGGCCAGCTGCCCACCATGCACAGCTGCTGCAGCAGGCCTGACTTTCTTCACCTTAGAGAAGGGAAGGCAGAGAGGGTGCATGACTGTAGTCTCAAAATACAGATAAGGCAGTATATATATATATATACACACACATATATATATCACTGAGGCAGCAAGGAACAATAGGCTTACATTACAGTGATGGAGGTTTTAGTTCATCTCTCAAGGAAAGAGCTATGCAGAAAGAGAGCTGAGCATGGTAATTAATCATCTTGGTGGTATAAGCAATATAGGTTGTATGCAGGTTTTTAAGAGCAAGTCAAGCATGGAAGTATCTATTGAGCAATATGGCTATGGGTGCTGCTGCCTCAGGAATGGAGAGGGAAAGATAACTGCATGAGGAGATACTCAGTAACACAGTAATGTGATTTTTATGAAATGACTGTAGAGTTGGTAGGACAGAACTCATATGTGACACTATGTTCTCTTCACATTTTTCCCAGGATATGAGTAAAAATATGATTCTTCATGACTCTTTATGTACCACTTCTGACAAATCAGGAACTAGCTTGATGGCTTGCTGACTGTCCACTCATTTGTTTTTGCTCATGCTTGTGCTTGTTAAAGCATGGTTTGGAAATGCTGCTGATGCTAGAGAAAAGAATAAAAGCCAGCTCATGCTCTCATGGCTTTGAACTCATCACTGTTCTGTGTATTTGTACTGTCTTTGATGCAGTTGCAAATAGTCCTGAGCAACAGAATAGCCATATAGCTAAAATGAGTTTTAGCCATAGGGACTTGACCTCTATTTTGTTACACCAAATATTACAAATTAAATAATATTAATAAAGAAACTGGTGAGTGAACAGACATATGACACATTCTGCCTTAATACTTCTGGAGATCAGTAGTATAAAACAGAAATGAAAATGCTGACATTAAATCGCTGTGTAAAAGGGTGGGTGGTTTATCTCTGTGTGTTCTTTAAGGGGAGAATGAGAGCTGTCCTTCAATAAATCTAATTACCTAGCACCTGGTGCCTTGTCTTTCTCTGCAGGCAGCAGTGATAACATGTTTTCCAGGTTTTTGATACATGAAAAGTCGCAAGGCATCTCAGATGTACTGTCTTGAAAGCATGAATGGAACACAGTGTTTAAAATCTCACACACCTCTCACCTGTTTTTCTCTTAGGATTGGACTCAGTGATCTTAAAGGTCTTCTCCAATATAAATGATTCTGTGATTCTGATTTGGTTACTTTTTCCTCCTGTTTCTTCTGGAAAAGAGGAAAATTAATGAAATGAGCAAGTAATGAAAGCTCTAGGGCTTTTTATTTTGAAAGCTGCTTGTCTGAAGCCTGTCACAGGGAGAAATTGATAATAAATTAATCATGAGCCAGCAAAGTGCCCTCATGGCCAAGAAGGCCAATGGCATCCTGGGATGCATCAAGAAGAGCGTGGCCAGCAGACCAAGGGAGGTTCTTCTCCCCCTCTGCTCTGCCCTGGTGAGGCCTCATCTGGAGTCCTGTGTCCAGTTCCGGGCTTCCCAGCTCAAGAGGAACAGAGAACTTCTGGAGAGAGTCCAGTGCAGGGCCACCAAGATGATCAGGGGACTGGAATATCTTTCATATGAGGAAAGGCTGAAGGAACTGGGGCTGTTTAGTCTAGAAAAGAAAAGACTGAGGGGGGATCTTATTAATATTTAGAAATATCTAAATGATGTGTGTCAGGAGGTTGGGGCATCCCTTTTTTCTATGGTAGCTAGCAACAGGACAAGGGGTAATGGGATGAAGCTGGAACACAAAAAGTTCCACTTAAATATAAGAAAAAACTACTTCACTGTTCAGGTGAGGGAGCCCTGGCACAGGCTGCCCAGAGTTGTGGAGTCTCCTTCCTTGGAGGTCTTCAAGATCCGCCTGGACATGTTCCTATGTGACCAGATCTAGGTGAACCTGCTTCTGCAGGGGGGTTGGACTAGATGATCTCTAAAGGTCCCTTCCAACCCCTACCATCCTATGATTCTATGAAAGAACATGGAGGATGACTTCTGGATTTCTGTAGTAAAAGAGAGATGACAGATTTATCTCCTCTGTGTAAACTCTTGAGTAGTTCATCACATCCCAGGATAATGCGTCAGGAAAGGTACTTCAGGAGGATTCTAGTCCAACTTGTAGCATGAAGTGGGATCAACCATGAGAGCACAACTGGCTGTACTCCAGACCTTTATTCCACCTAATCTAAGGGCAGAGATGTCACAGCTTCTCTGAGCAACCTCTTCCACTGCTGCACTGTCCTCATGGTGAAAACATTTCTCCATATAACCATTTCAAGTGTCCCTTGTTTTAACTAATAATTTTTGTATCTCATCCTCCCATCATGCATCACTGAACAGCCCAGTTCTCGTCTCCAGATGACCTCCTCAAAGATATTGTACAGCCCTTTTTCTCCCCCACTTCTATTTTTTCATGTTTATCTCTAATATTTTGTCCTTTGGTACCAGGAGAACAGGACCGCTACCCTTTTACAGGTAAAGAACTAATTTCAGCTAAGTTGATTTGGGATTCTGCATTATGGATGCCTTTACATGGTGTCTAAGCTCCCCTTATATTCAGTGGAGGTGAAGTCCAAACAGCCATCACAGTATGGAGGTCATTTGTCTTACACTGTGGTATGCTCAGCTGTTGTGTTCTCTGAAGCCTGTACTGAGTAGATGTCCACTGACTGTAGGTGCTGACTCACATGCAATCACTTGCATTGCAAAGACACAAACTTATTCCCGAACCTGGAACTGAATCCCACAGTTAGAAACTAACTCAAATCAACACAGGAAGTCAGTACCAAAGCATAATTTAAGCTTGCATCTCTAGTCCATGCTGCAAGTCCTACACACTGGAAGAGTGTCCTGTGAAGATCAAAGGACAGGGAGGCACAGTTGGTTCAAAGCAACACTAGTAGTTTAGAGAATGGTTCACAGATATATTTTTTTCTTAGATACAAAGCTTGTTTGACAAATCTACAACAGCATCTTCTATGGTTCCCAATTCAGTGGCATAGGGTCTAAACACTGTGATTTATTCTCTCAAGCAATTTACTTAAAACTCTGACAGCCTCCTTTGGGTCTGACACGTAGAAATGACAGTGAATTCAATATTGAGTGAAATTAATGCCTGTTACAGAGGTGAATTCAATACATATGAAAGTAGAATGACAGTTGTAATTATTTAACACTTCTTCTAAGGGTAGAATAGTTGTTCTTATCATAAAAGTCTTTAGAAACGTTAATTCCTTTTGTGGTTACTGAGATGAGAGTGCACTGTTAAATATAATATTTAAAAAATACTGAAATAGGTGTAAAAAACCTTTGCTGGTCAGACTATTTTGCTTCGTGGTATATATCTCTGGGTCCTCTAGCTCTTCAAGCTCTAACAATTGTGAAGCACAGATAAGGTGGCTGAGGACTTGAGGAAGGCTGATGTTACTCCGGCCTTCAAAAAAGGCAAGAAGGAGGACCCAGGAAGCTACAGACCAGTCAGCCTCACCTGCATCCCTGGAAAGGTGATGGAAAAACTCATCCTGAATATTGTTACTAAACATACGAAAGAAAAGATGGTTATCAGGGAGCCAACATTTCACCAAGGGGAAATCCTGTTTGACCAACCTGAAAGCCTTCTATGAGGGCATAACTGGCTGTCTAGATGAGGGGAGAGCAGTGGATGTCATCTACCTTGACTTCAGCAAGGCCTTTGACACTATCCCCCATAAGAACCTCATCAGAAAGCTCAGGCAGTGTGACTTGGATGAGTGGATGGTGAGGTGGTGAATGACAGAGCCCAGAGGGTAGTGATCAATGGCACAGAGTCGAGTTGGAAGCCTGTGGCCAGTGGAGTCCCACAGGGATCGGTTCAATGACCTGGATGAGGTGACACAGTGTACCCTCAGCAAGATCCCCAATGACACCAAACTGGGAGGACTGGCTGATTCCCCAGAAGGCCATGCTGCCATTCAGTGAGGTCTCGACCGGCTTGAGAGTTGGGCAGAGAGGAACCTTGTGAGGTTCAACAAGGACAGTGCAGAGTCCTGCATCTAGGAAGGAACAACCCATGCACCAGTACAGGCTGGGGATTGACCTGCTGGAGAGCAGCTCTGCAGAGAGAGACCTGGGAGTTCTGTTTGATAACAAACTAAACATGAGCCAGCAATGTGCCCTCATGGCTAAGAAGACCAATGGCATCCTGGGTGTATTAAGACAAGCATGGCCAGCAGGCTGAGGGAGATTCATCTCTCACTCTACTGTGCCCTGGTAAGGCATGAGGAAAGGCTATGAAACCTGAGGCTGTTTAGCCTGGAGAGATGACTGAGAGGGAACTTTATCAACACATCTAAATTCCTAAAGGGCAGATTTCAAGAGGTCTGTTTTCTGTAGCGTCTGATGTCAGGACAAGGGGTAATGGGCGAAAGCTGGAACACAGGAAGTTCCCCTTGAACATAAGGAAAAATTTCTTTCCTGTGAGGGTGAGGCAGCTCTCATCTCCAGAGCCTGTCCACCCTGTAAGAAAATGTAAGTCTCCCAAGTCAATGCTTGCAAAACATCAGTCATAGTTAATGGCCTCTTGACCACCCTGGTGGAGGAGGGCACCTGTTTCAAGTAACATAAAATTTATATCTGTATCTGTGCAATTATTAGGCCTTGGTTCCTGGCCAGTGGAAGAAGTGATAAGAGGTCACAGAAGGCTGTACAAGGTCTCAGGGTGCAGTGGAAATGTTTAGGAGCCAGACAACCTGAGTCCATATTTCCTTTGGGTATGTGACATAGCATCTTCCCTGATTTTTCCTGCTATGAGAACTGATTGGGACATATCAGAGTCAAGCTCATGTGCATACCACAACATAGAGAGTAGGCCCTGTGGGCACTGTGGGCCAAGCATCGATGTGAGGAAGAGGCTTCACAGAGTATCCTTGGATGACTATCTCCTTGCCATTGATTTTCCACTCTCTGAAAATAATTGCTAGTGGTTAGGTCGTTCAGAGCAGCACTGCATGAAAGGCCTGAGGCACCTGACTGCTCAGTTCAGCTGAAACAGTGAGTTGTATGACATCCAGCTAACTGAATAGCTGCTCTAGGTAGTTCCCAGAACAGCTATTTACTCTGACATCTTCCTGAAACTATCTATCAAGCAATCTCAGGTAATGGATGCTTTTGCAAAAATTGTAGCCTTCTACAGTTGTAAGCAGGAAGAGTCATGTTTATGGGATGTTCTCATTAGTAGTTCAAGCAGTTCAACAGCTGGAAGAATGTATTACACAGAGGTCTCATATTTTATTCCATTTCAGAAAATTATATCCCTATTTTACCTGTACTATCTTGAGAGAGAAATAGTTTTCCTGCTTGTACATGTATGCTCTTTTAAAGTGTAACAAGCCACTGGATTTCTCTGTGGCTCAGGCAAAGACAGAGCTGGAGGGCTAGTGGCCAGGTCATGGATAGTAAAAGTGAATAGATGGAGAAGGAATCAAAGAAAAGCATTTGGAAAGCCTGAATTTTCTCTTCAATAGTGCTAGCAGGTGACACTAAGCCATAGCCCATGGTGATCATCCTCATGGACTTGTGAGGAAGCCCAGAGGCACTCTGCTAAGAGATAAGTAAATCCTAGCAGGATTTCCCATTAACATTGACAGGAGAGCAGTGTGAGGCCTCCCCATGGGGAAAGAGTTCCATTAGGCTCTGCATCCAGGAAAAGTGTAGACTTCATCCACTGTCTACGTAAGATATAAAACAACAATGGCCCCGAGTTTGGGTTTTTTTTGTCAGAACTTTTGGCCATAAAACAGTGAAGCTTTGTAATTTTTCCATTGCCATGCTGCTACCTTTCAGGAGCAATTTTTATCACACATATCTGTGTCAGAGGAAGATGTGCTACAGAATTAAATTTCTGAGCAGTTTAGATGCTGATAGCCACTGAGATTTATATAATGTTGTGATATTTATAGCTCACTTTTTGAAAGGCTGAAGCTTATTCTAGAATATCTTAGAGTTTTTCCTTCCTTTTTAAGCTAAACTAAAACCAGTATTTTCTATTTCCTCTTTTTGACAAGCTCAGTTTTTACTTGACTTGCAGAAACAGAAATAAAGAAAATGATCTCCTGCTTAAACAAAACCAGTAGCATATGTAGTTTAACTAGCCTAGACATCAGGTAACTGAAACAGATTTTTTTTAAAATTGATGTCGGGTAAAACCAGAAAATAAGTTTATTCATTAACACTATGATTGCTTTAAAAAAAAGAAAAAGATATATATATATATATATTGCTTTATAGAAGTCACAGGAAGAATGGTGATATTGTGGATTACTCTTTTGGGTTTGAAACAAATGCTGGATAGTGTCATGTCTTGGAAGGAAGGTAGTTTTTTCTTGTGATTTCTATTTTACTTAAATTTAGATTGGGTTCATTTTAGCTGTAAGATTTTCTATGCTATTCTCATATCCAGTACTGTTTTCTCAATATCTTTTTAAAATCTAAAGGTCTATGGCTCACTGACCTTCTAAGTCCTTTATTCTTCCCTTCTCATTCTTGTTTTACATGAGGAGTTTCTTTATCAGGTAATTGCAGATGATGATGTCATCTAACTAGGATTTGCTGTGGTAGATAAGTGTATTTTAAATTCATATGTTCATGTCTGAAATTTTATTTCCATTTATTTTGGAGTTGTAAATATTTTAAAGAGGTTAGAGATGAAGTATGGAGTTATCATGCAAGAGGAAAATAAAAGTCATGTCTACCCTTTGTGTGCTAAGGGTCTTCCATCAATCAGGATAGAGGCATTATGAAATCCACTTTTGTAACAAGATCCTTCAGAATTATTTTGCATTTACTGAAGAATTTGATTACAGATGAAAAAGTATGATCATACTATCTTTTTCAATTATGAAAAATTATGACTACTTTCTAATTATTAAAACATCTTTGGGATACTTCGAAGTCTGTCCATTTGTCTAGGTAATTGACCTAATATATACAGACCAATGATTAATTTATCGGCTTTTGGATTTTACAGGAAACATCATCTTGGATTTTAATCTGACTTGAACAGACAAGGAGCATGTTTTTATCTGCACTCCCGAGAGAAGTGGAGTAACAAAGTCCCCCTCCCTTGCCTTTTGATTACATTTAAACTCACTACTCATGCTTTAATTGAATTTTTATCAAATGACTTGGAGCTTCCAGGCAAATGAACCTAGTTTAAATTTTGTATTTATTATCTGCTAATATGAAAAGCACACCGTTATCAATTTATCTTATTTTTCTTAGGCCAGTGCTGTTATAATTTTTGTCAACAGAGGCAAGTGTTCCTTATGAAGACTAAACCTCAGAGCCTATAGGATAATTTGTAGTATCTGTTGGCCAAACGAGCATGCAGGCTCAATCCTACCCTTTGTGGTGAGCAGCAGTAAATTTCTGACTTTGGAAACACTGAAGAAATGGATTATCTATGGCAAACCAGGGCCTTCTGAAAGGAAATGAATTCAAGCAGTATTGTATGATAAGCCAGTCCATGCCTCTGGAGTAACATTCTGCACTGAGACCTTCAGCAAGAACCTTGACAAGCTAGTTTCCCAAGAGTGACTGTTAGGAATAAATGTATTTCTCAGGCATATTCTGTAATCTTTCTTCCTGATCCCTCCATTTTCTTTGTCTCTATCAGGTGACAAATACACCAGTTGGACTCTGGCACTCTGGAGACTTTTTGTATGGGCCAAAGATTCTTCAAAACACAAGTTTCCATTAAAAAATGTTTTTAACGCATGGTAAATCTGAACTGTATATAGGCATAAAGTACAGCCCTTTTTATATATTTTCCCATCAGTCAGTGAACTTTTTGCAGTATCAAAGTAGAACTCGTTTGATTTTAAACTCTTGTCTAAACCATCTGTCTGGGCTTAGACTCCCTACATCAATGGGGAGAGAGAAAGGTAGCTTTAAAAGCTGTTATCCACACACACTCCTTAAGGTGAGATGAATGCCTCTCTCAGGCACCTATTTCTTTCCATTGATGCTACAGGAAGCTTGACTTCCAGATCTAATCTTAAACATCCACAGTGATCTCAGAAACATTTCCCTTAACTGTTTCATTAGCATCATGGGTACTAATGGTGATGTAATTACTGCAGGAAAAATAGGCAGATAAAAGGGAAGCAAGAGAAAGAGGAATAGACCATTTTTTCTACAGACAATAAACAAAATAGTAAAATGAAACAAAGGATACAAATAGCAGTGGTTGTCAAAGGCATTAATTTTTTCTCTGGATCAGGTAGCAAGTTGCTGTGTAAATAGCAACATTCAGTTATTATTTCAGGGCAACTTCAGCTCTGATCATGTGTTCCACTGATATCCCTAGGAAATGTGTTTTGGTCTTGAGATAAAAGAGCTGTACATTCCCAAATAAGTCCTTCCTCTTCGGTAACTTGAGTGCTCCTTTACCTTCTTCCCTAGCACGATCTTATATCTCCCATCTGTCATCTCTGGTCTGGGATTCCCCAGTTTCTGTCTCCAATCGTCTCTTATATTTGTACCTATGCCTCCTGATATTATTAGAAGCCATCTGCTGCTGGTTAAAAGTGATCTGTTTCTATTTATCCTCATAGTTGAGATCCTTGCCTGTACTTCCTGAGAAATTAAATGTAATTATTCTGCCAGAAAGTGAGTCCCTTGAATGGACTAGGAGCTCTCTGAGGCATCAGGGTACCATGTCATATGACCATTTAGAATTCATCATCCAGTGCGACACATCTGAGGAACTGAGGTTACTGTGTTCGTGTAATGGAGTTGAGAACATGTGGTTCATTGGTAGTTGTGTCCCTCTCATAGGGGAGAGGAAAAGAGAAAAGAATATTCTTCCTCCGAATTTGTCACTAGATCTCTAACCCTCAGTAGAGTTGAGAGTAGCTTGATATTTTAGACCCTCAGGTCCTCATTACTTTGTAAAATTATATGTGAGCATATTATCCTGAGTCAGTAATGCCTTAAGGAGGAAAGAGCTTTTGTTCACAGGCTGTTGCAGTACTTCAGACATCTCTTGTGGCAGGTGGCTGAGCTGGGCCCACACTTCCCACCAGACTCACCAGTAGGCAGATGCCTACACTGCATACGCTGATGGAACCAGCATTGTTCCTCCTACCTGCCTGAGACACTGATTTTTGCAGTTCTACACACTTCAGAAAAATACTGTGCTATCTCAGAGAAAGATTTAATTATAGGTTTGGAGGTTGCTTTTGCTCTTTATTTATATTTCTGGCATCCTTCTCACTCTTGATACCTGAAGGCTTTGTTCTTTAGAAGCACTCAGCAGCCAATAGAGACAGCAGAAGCTGTTTCTATGCCCTCTCTATTTATGCAGAAAAGAAGGCAAAGTGTTATTTTCCAGTGAGCAAAAGTGGGTTCAAGTAGGCAATGTCTCCTTGCCTGACTTTGCATGCTGACTTTCTGGATCTATTTTGTCTTATAAGATACTGTTAATAGATCTTGAAATGGTGAGACTTATTTCAACAGTGATAAGAGTTGCTCTTTCCTCTAACTCTCCAAATCCAGGAGGATTCACAGAATCCACAACTCATGTTCAGGATGTAAGCAAAAGATGTTGTTTATTGATACTAAAGGATCAAATAAAAGATGTAAACAATTGAATTAGATGGTCTCTTGTGCCACTTCTGATGCTGGGAGTCCCAAAGTGATGTCATCAGAGGGACCCTTCTTTGGTGTACAGCACTCTGCAGTACCACCTGCAATGAGGCGTGGGCTTACAGGGCTTCCCCTTCTTTTGTCCCAGCATATGCTCTTTTTACAATCCTTCCTTTCTAGCATAAACAGCTTATATACCATGCAAATGCACACTGTTTATATGGCACTAACTACTGCTAAACTTGTTGCCAGACTTTTGTCCACAGCTGCTAGCCCCTCATGGTAACAAATAGCTTGCATATTTCTACTATAGTTGTCATTTTAATAAAAGTTATTTTCTCACATAAACATTTGTAAATTTGGATTTTCCCTCTGCAGATTTTCCCTATGCTGCTTTATGAATATTTGTTTTTATTCAGAATCTCAGAATACTGACAGTGACCAAGCTAAAAGTAAACTATTTTTGCATTTTTACATTGACTCTGACTCTAGATAAATTTTTGTTATGTATGCGAGGGAGGCAGAGCAAAACTCAGGCTCCTTGTTATTTTAACATTGGGACCATCCTGACAAAACTGTTTTTAACATCTGAACACTTCAATTTCTTCTTGATGTCTAGTTGACAGATCAACAGGCAGCCTCATCATAATGTTGTTGTACTTTGGTTGTGGTAAGAAAAGTGTGAAGAATCATTGGAGGAACTACAAGTGCTGTCTGTCTTGCAGGTTTATATCAATCTTTTCTTTTTTTGTAGAAGCAATTCTGCTTTGTTGTCACTGAAGTTCTCATGGTAAAGCTACAACATAAATAAATTCTACCCCTCTCCATAGAGAGCTTTCTTTTTATCTCAAAAAAACAAGGCTAGGGAAAGACAGTGCAATATTTCATAGGATCTGTGTGGAAGAATACCTTTTTGGTTGCTGCTGACAAGAAAGAGAAAGGAAGAATGAAAAACCTTCAATCATCTCACCAATTTCTCCTCCTCACCCTTCAGATTTAGCACTAATCTAAATGAAGTTGCAACCTATTGAACTTAGAACATTTATATTTTTGTGATAGATTGAAGAATCTCATGCCTTGTTTGCAATTCTTTATAACCTTCTACACATGCAAAAAATCTACAGATCAGCTTTTAGAATAAGAAATCTCTCCTTGGATGCCATCTAAGAGATGCTGGTTTTCAAGTCACTACCACTGCCTATAGGAAGCCTATGCAATGATGCTTCTCCTTGTGCATTCATTGTGCATTTGACATTACAGCACATACTCCAGAACTCAGATTACTTTATTCCTCAGCTACTGGTGAGATTAAACAGAATTTTCCTCAGCAAAGTTTTAAAACACACACCTCCTATACTAGTCACTGCTGAAAATATGTAAAGACACAAGTCTCCTCCACTTCGTAGTAAAGAGTATCTGAGAATCATGAAATCCTTTCTCTTCTATATCCGTGGAGCATGGGAACAGAAACAGCAAAAAGTGTACTTTTCCCTGTTTTAAAATGTGTGTAGTTTAACTCCCTGGTGGAGTACTTTCTGCAGAATGAGATCTAAAGAGAAAGGAAAAAAAAACCCAAATAAATTAGGATGCAGTTGATGCTAAAGGCTCAATAGAAACACCCTTTGTTTTGTTAAACATATGCTCATAGTTCACTTGCATGTTGTAATGAAACTGGAGGAAAAATGACCTCCAATGGTGTATATAAAGGTAATAAAGATACAGGAAAATGAGCAGCTGTTAGCATAGAACCAGCCAATCATTTCGGTTGGAAAAGACCTTTAAGATCACCTTTGCCAAAGGCAAATATGGAGAGAAGAATGCAAAGGCGGGGACTGGGAGAATGAAGAAGTGGCCACTGTTGGAGAGTATCAGGTTCAAGACCATCTAAGGAACATGAAAATTAACAAGTCCATGGGACCTGATGAAATGCATTCGTGGGTCATGAGGGAACAGCTGAATGAAGTGACTAAGCCACTCTCCATCATATTTGAGGCTGTGGCAGTCCAATGAATTTACCACTGACTGGAAAAAGGGAAACAAGTCTCACATTTTTAGAAAGGAGACAAAAGAAGAACCTGGGAACTACAAGGCCAGTCGTTCTCTGTGCCTGTCAAGATCATGGAGTAGATCTTCCTGGAAATTACACGAAGGCACGTGGAATATAAGGAGGAGATTGGTGACAGCAACATGGCTTCACTAAAGGCAAATTGGGCCTGACAAATTTGGCAGCTTTCTGTGATGGGGTTACAGTGTTGGTGGATGATGTTGGCTCCCAAGACTTGTACAAACCATCTGATAGTCTCATATGACATCCTTCTCTCTTAATTGGAGAGATGTGGATTTGATGGATGAACCACCTGGTGGATAAAGAATTGGCTAGATGGTCACAATTAAATAGTTGTGGTCAATGGCCTGATGAAAAAGGGGACACCAGTGACGAGTGGTCTTCTTCAGGGGTTGGTATTCAGACCGGTGCTGCTTAACATCTTTGTTGGTGATATGGACAGTGGGACTGAGTGCATCCTCAGTGAGCTTGCTGATGACACTAAGCTGTGTGCTGCAGTTGACATGCTGGAGGGAAGTGATAGCATCCAAAGAGACTTTGACAGGCTTGCGAAGCGGGCCTATACAAACCTCATGAAGTTCAACAAGACCAAGTGCAAAGTTCCACACGTGAGTCAGAGCAATTCCAATTCCAATTCAGTGGTTTAACTGAAACTTTTGAATTTTGCTTGGGGGAAAAAATGTACACATTTTAGACCAGATTCTTAAAAGGATTCAGATGCTAGAATGACAATGAATATCTGGCCTTAAGTCCACGTGTTTCTGTTGATATGCAAAATCTGTAAGTTATGTTCTCTTCATTTATGTATAATTACATATTGCCCCAAGGAATGAGCTTTAATAAGTTCCCTTTTTGCATATTAATTTCTTAGCTAGAACATTTACTCATAAAGTTGAAAAAAGAGTAACATTTAATCATCATTAAAGAAGTGGGAGGTTTAGGAAAGGGATGGCAAGCCATATGAACATTGATCACTCAGGGAGTCATTCACTTTCAGGTCACTCATTCCCAGTGAAGTCTCCCTGAACCAAGAACAGTTACTGTCTCATGGTGTTTCCTTGCTTACTAGAAAGGAACGTGTAGCCTCAGGCCGTCACTTTTGACTGGCTGTAACCTGGTAGCTTCAGAAGACAGTGAAAAGCCTGGCTGGCTACAGAAATTGCAGTGCTAGCTAGAGAAACTGATATTCCCAACAGGGAAGGAAGCCTCACCCATGTGAGGATGACTTGCTCCACTGAACTGTTCCTTCTGCAAAAAGCCTGAGAACTCTAATTCCCACCTACCAACAGAGCAGCCTTCCCATATCAAGTTCTCATTAAGATTTATTTTGTCTAAGATATCATGCTTATAGAAATGGATGTGAAAAATGCCCCAAGAACCACACCATTATTTTTGCACATGGCCTGTGGTACTGACAAGTAAATGCTGTTCCCTCTCGCCTGTATCTGCCAATTAACAAATGACCTGGCCCATGCCTCTCCCTGAATCCTGTGTCATTGCTTGTTTCCCGCAGAAAAGGTTTTGTATGGTTTATGTGTGGAGTGGCAGCCTGTGCCGTTGACCAAGTCCAGCCCATATGGCTGAAGGGAACTATCTCAGCTATAGTACCTTCCAACAAGTTTTCCTAAAATACTTGGCTGGGTGGAGGGGAGAACACGTACATGACCGTGAGAAAGGCTGCTACATTCACCAAAATAGCAAAATCTGAGAGAGAGGTTATGTGAGAGAGTACGAGGGAGAGCAGGAGCATGCATAAGGATACACCTCTGGTTGCTGCCACTCTTGAAAAGGTTAATATCTAACAAATATTTTTTCAGTTGTTAACATGAATCAACCTAGAGACAGAAATCCAGGGAAAAACAACTCCCATTAGTTCTGCAGCTCATCAGCCCTCTGGTGTAATTGCTTCAGTGACAAGTCAGACACAGGACTTAATATGTCTATGTGTATTACAGGAGTAACACTGAGCTAGTTAAGACAGAAGAACCTTGCTTGGTATTTCATGAATCATACTATTTAGAAATGTTAAATGTTATCAACCACTTTCTATCATCAGAGGAACACAATAATATCTTTTGATCTTCAGAAATAACAGATCCAAGGGTAAGTAAAACAAATATATTTTCGTGATTACTGAGTCTAAAGCACCCACCTTAAAAGCTCTAGACCTGGTAGTGATAGTTGTATGAAGCAGAAAAATTTCAGCTCTGTCATCTTACTTATGTGGATATGTCACCTAAACCTAGATGAGGTCAGTGAAGTTAAGAGACACAGAAATAATGGCGATAGATGTCATAGAATCACAGAATCGTTTAGATTGGAAAAGACTCTTAAGATCATTGATGTCATATAGCTGATTCTTCAGTCCTCAGAGTTAGGTTTGACGTCTTTGCCTCAAGGCAGAAAAAGTAACAATTTGAAAGATTTGAGTTATGTGAAGTCTAAAAGTACTTTTCAACTTCTACCCTCTATGCAGTACAGCTGAAATGAGGTGGCATTCATGTAATTTTAAATTCATTGCATTTTGAAGTATGAGTGAAATGAACTGAAACATGGAAGTACATTTTCTTCTGTAGCACTTTGGAAAATAAGCTGTTGCAGTCAGTCATTTTTTGGAGGAAAAAAAATTCCTATTATTCTGAGTTTCTTATTTGATGCCAAGCTAGTCTGCTTGGCAGAGTTAATCAAACATTGATTCTTGGACTAATTTTCACTTTGCTGTGAGAAAATGTGATAACAGAGAGAATAGTCTCTGCTGATGAGGTATGCACACTGACTTGCTCTCTCTATCTTCACCTTTGCAAAGCTTGGGAAAGCTTTGAACTTAAGCCACAAGGGAGCTAGAAGGAATTAAAAGGCAAATGCTGTGATCAGAGGCAGCAGATAGAACCATTATGTGCAGTCTAGACATATCTCATGCAAGTAGTTAGTCTGGGAAAAAATTCTATGGCTTGTGTTTCTTTCTGATGTGGATGCTTTTTGGGGACCTGTGTGTGGTTAGCAGCCACAGCTTTTCCTCTTTACTGGAAGGAAGATAATTCTTCCTAGGCAACATGAATTCTTGAGATGGGATTATTGCAAGGGCTCAGTATGTTGAGGTCTAGACACTGCCTTTGGACTGGACAATACTAATAATTGTCAGTATTACTCCAAGTAAAGTACATGTGGAATCATCCAAGCATCGTCATTGTTTCCTATGGGAAGTTGATCTGAGATACTCAACATCCACAACTTCTCAGTGGGTGTGCAACATGAACAAAACACTGCTCTTTTTCACACATTCTCCTGCTGTGGGTGATGTCATTTTTATTTCTATACAACTGTCTAGACTCTTTCTATGCTGAGTTATTTTCCTTCCCTCCACCTCTTATTCCCTGGGTTACTGCAAAGCTGTATGTTCAAAATCCCATTCAGCCAAAGAAACTTTATTGTATTTTTCAGTATTCCTTTGTCAAACCGTGTCACATATTTCTGTCTTCTCTCTCTTCTTCTCTGTAGGTTCCTTCTTAACTTTGCACTGGCTTCGTTTTGGTCCCACCAAACAAGCACATAAATATCAAGGTAAAAGCTTTCTTCTCTACAGTTTCTGCCAACTAGAACAATCTTCTTGCAAATTTCTGCCCTGGTGACTAATCATTTTTTCTTTTTTTTTCATATGAAAACAAATCCCATCTCCCATCTCTTTCCCTTGGTTCATCTCTAAGACACTCTGGTTTTTTGTGCTGTAATTGTTTTTTCACTTTGTATTTGAGTCCTGAACCCAAGTCTAATATTGAAAAGCTTGGGCTTTTATCCTTCCTCAGTGTATTTTGGAATTGGAAGGTGAAAACTTTGGAACAAAGTAATTTCTGAGAGTAGATTAAAAGAGGAAAAAATTACAAACATTTTAAAAAGGTGTAAAACCACTTGAAATGATCCCAGGTGTTAGTTGTAAGTTTCAGGACAGAATTTGTTTTAGAAGAAATATATTTTCTCCTCCAGTGAAGATAACATTTTCAGAACCTTATAAAGAATTAACCAATAGCAAAAGTAATCACTATTGACATTGTCCACATGGAAGTATATTGCAAACATTACCAATTAGATGAAAAGCAAAGTTGAAATTTAGTTAAAAATGAAATTTTCAAAGATGAAAAATCATTAAAAAAAATTAAAAATAAATGCTCCTTCTCCATCTGTCAGAGCTGATTGCCTTTGTAGATACAAAGACTCAAATCAAGGGTTCCCTTGTGTTCCTTCATTGTAAGAAAGATACGAACAAAGTTCCCAGTCCTCTCTTTCAGTGCATGTGTCTCTGTAATGCTAATGATGGTAAGAATGTTCTTCCATTAGGGCATGAGGGATATAAATCCATAAATAACTTGAGTGAATAGAAATGATTTCCCATCTCTCAAGTGACCAAATTGATTTTTTTATAACTTACAAAGAGGGAAGGTGTCATTAATATTGAACGGGAACATGTCTGAATGGATCTCATGTGATTTCTGCAAGGAGAGGCCTCCCCTCTCTGAAGCCAGAGAGTGCCTGCTCTACACTTAAAACATTTTACAGCCTTTATGTGCTAAGGTTAGTGGTGAAGGCTAAAGCAGCAAAGTCAGAACCCTTAGTGTATTATATAAAATGCATTTATTTTTGTAAGAAAGTCAGGGCCTCACACTGCCAATATTTTAATGAAATATCACAGATACTTTAGCAAAAAAAGGTGAAGCATTCTGTATCACAAAAGTAGAAGCTGATAAAATGAAGAATGAAGTGAAATATCTTAGAGCAAAAATTGTTTTATCACACATTTAAATGTAATACATCGTGCCTTACTCATCCATCTTTCTGGCTGTATACGAACATGAAAGAAGAGCAGTACCCCTGGGACCTGGGTTTCATGCCCTCTGTTCTGTTCCATATACACAGGCTAGCTGTAACCTTGAGCTGCAGGTTTTGGAGGGCAGTTTCAAGATTAATTTTTCCAATTCAGCTTCTCTAACTGGAGCCTTAGCTGATATTAGTTGACTGTCAAGGTTTGTTATATGAGGTCTTGCCAGCCACTGCATTGATATGAAAGGAGCTTTAAATGAAAGTTGAGGACATGTGCTGTATTTTTATTCTGTAGCCATCTGTGTGAAAGGACAGGTAATTAATTCAGCATGGAAATTAAAAGGCATTACTGGAATCTGTTAGAGAAGTAAACAGACTCCATAGCAGACGGTTGCTCAGGGGGGCTCTTCAGCCTGACTCCTGGCTATGAGACTGCTGCTAGCGCAGTGCCTTCTCAGGGAAGTGCTTTGACACGTGCTCATATCAGCAGCAAGACCAGCCTGGATGGAAATCTGCCTGAAAGGCAAGGTCAGTACCCAAACAGTGGTAAATCTGTGGCTTCAGCTGCACTACCAGTACCTGAGCAAGTTAGTTAGTTAGGAACTACTTGAAAGACACAACTTCTGGGATGTAGCCTACCACTAAAAACTGCCAAATCCAGATCTAGCTGACATTGCCAAGTCTGAAAGTAGCCTGTGGCCTTACTGTGATTGATTCTGTATTGCCTGTGACAGAGAGCAACTCCAAACTGTGTGGCTGACCTAAGACAGGGCTGATGGGTGCCACAGAGATGTACCTCCTGGAAAGCAAAATTTCAGTTGGTTTCTGCTCAATGTCCTGAAGCAGCAGCTTGCTACCAAAATCAGCAGTACTAGTAGCTCTATATATTTTCATTACTTCATAGCTGAAGTTGATGAGGACAGCTTCTGCCCCTAGGACTCCCTCCCCATAGCCTTGAATCCTTCCATCACCAGGACTGTGTAGGGACAGATCTTTCTCAGCCCTTATCAGCCTTTCCACATTGCATGGCATTCTCTGTTGTAAAATCAGTCTTTTATTTCCATGAGGACAAAGAAAGTCACAGAATCTAATAAGCAGCTGTGAGTGAATACAACTCAACACCAGTGATTCACCTTCATTTGCAGATTGTCACTTGCTAGTTTGCTTTTGCTGCTGGTTTGAACTACTGTCAGCCCCTTTCCACAAGGAGACAAAATCCACACACTCATACTGCTGGTAAAGAAGTACAAAACTAGACTAGCTGACAAGGTATTTTCTAAGTGAAAGGCTTTTGTGCCAGGGTGTTTCTTTACTATAGAGTTGCACAGAGGGTGTCAGAGAGACCTAATTATGAGTTTACTACTACAAAATAACTGAAATGCCATATGAAATGTCAGTGAAGATCTTGAAGTAATTATACCAAGTCCTCCAATTAAGATGTTACTTTCCACCAGAGACAATGGGCCAGATTCTGTATCCAGGGTAACTCCACAAAGCACCTTAGAGACAGACTGAATGTATGCTCTAGCAAAAGATAGTGGAATTGATATTATAAATTTCCTATTATCGTAGTAGCCCACCGGGAATCTGGAAAAGACTTGACAGAGTTATTTGTATTGTAAACTGAGGTAAGCTGAATAAAGGTATATTTTACAGGCCAAAACCTGCATTCACCAACAATTTAGATTTCTTATACTGAACAGCAGCACCACTGCTGCAGCAGATGTCTGTCACGCTCCTTGCTGAAACTGAAATCACTGCAGTTAGACATTGTAAAAATCTGGGCCATGATCTTTTCTAATTCACTGTCAGAGGGAAGATGCAAAGGCATAAAAGCTTCAGCCTTCACCATTAGAGCATGTTCAGAATGGCAGCACAAAGTATAGGTCCAATGCATTTTATTTATATGCCACATGGTCCTTTAATTCTTCAATTCTCATTAATAGCCAAAGCAGTAAGTAAAAGATATATATAACTAGATGAGAAACATGGAGGAAAGGTGAAAGGAATAGCAAATTTAACCCAGACAAAAGTTATACACAATTAATAAAAGTTACATACATACATTACCCATTATCCCACTTATATACCCATTTAATGAAACTCTACACAATGAAAGACTTTCCAAAGACACTAGCGTACAGGGTGTTTTCACATTCTTGCTAAGGTGGTTGCTATTCACAAATAATTGTGTCCATGTGATGCAGAGTGACACAGGGCTCAGTGTCTGTAGTTACAAGCAGGGAGGCTTAAACTTCACAAGAGGAGGAAAACGTTGGGTGGTTACAATAAACCCATGGACATGGGCTCTCCTGTTGAGAGTTTAAAGCCCTTGTTAGCCACATGCAGAATTTATACTGTTATAGCCTACTGAGATTTATGGAGACCATTTTTTGTTTTAAGTTCCATCTCTGGTGGCCTTCCAGTGTCCTTAAATTTAACTTTGGAGCTCTAAGCTATAGCCAGTTTTACTAGGGAGATTCTCACATGTTTTCTGTTGTAGCACATTAAATATATAACAGTGTAATGAACCATTCAATACATTGGAAGTAAAAGAGAGAAGTCCCTACCTACTGGTCCCACATTTTTATTTACTATTTGGGACCAGATGTTAAAGCTGTATAACAGGATGGAGCGTCCAGAAAATAGTAACTCAATTATCTGAAAAAAAAAAAATTACAAGCTCCATCAGTCTCTCAAGTCTGTGCTGTGCCCTATGAAAGTAGCTCCAGTGAAAGCCAATATTCACCATCTGGGGGCAAAAAAAGCACTTGGGTCCCAGAAGTGAAGTGTTGGAGGGTATAGAGGCACCATTTATGCCGCATCAGTTGCAGTAAACCACAGAGCTGCAGGTGCACATCTTCAGGACACACTTTTCACCTGACAGTAGTTAGAAGCCTCTCACATTGCAGGGCTGAACCTGCATGATGACCCTCTTTTCAGACTTGAGAAGTTCCATCCACATGTAGTTTGTGTAAAGTGACAAGCTCTGTAAACAGAGATGCAAGTCTTAGACCTCAGTAGCAAAACCTGCTGTGAGCTGATGCAACTCCCAAGAGCTATTACAGTGTGAGATGTATTTTGAAAGAGCAGTTCATATTACTGGACACAGAAGTAAACTGTATTTCTTAGGCTTTTTTTCTCCTTATGATGTTAAAATGGATTCTAATGATATTAGGGTAAGTGTGGCTGATCTGTAACGTAACTTGCCCAAAAGGTCTGCAGCACCTCTATAAGAACTAATAGATATAAAATTCAAACTGACTATCTCAATTAAAGTAATTCTAGCAGATTTATTTATTTTTTTAGAAAAAATGGATGCATAGTGGCTTTTTGCAGAAAATCTTCAGTTGCCTTTTTTTGGATTCAGATTCATTTAATTTCATTTAACTCCTTACGGTTCCTGTCTACCATCATTCTCTTTGCTAGACAGTACTTTGCTTCTCTTCCTGCGAGTTTAGACATGTTACATTGGAGTAATCTTGGCTTCCATTTTGGTTAAGCAGGCTTTTGTGTTTTTAAAGCATTAGAAGACTGCATACTCTTCCGTATTGTATGTCCTATTTTAAAAAAATCAACAAAAGTCCTTCTCTTTCTCTCCATGCTGGCTACTCAATTTGTTCATCAGCCCAAATATCTATCATATTTTCCACTTTACAGCCACAGAGAGCTGTTTGGCTGACACATCTAGTAGCATTAGGCATTTTTTTTGTGAATATTACTAATGCAAGAAATCAGCTCAGAATTTAGCTGTAGAGTCTCCAGAAACGTATCTATCCTGGAACATTGCTGAGTCGTAGCACTAGTGACACATCATGTTCCCCCAGCTCTGGACATTGCAGTGCTCAGTTAGGTTGAGCAGGAACACTGGAAGTGTGTGTCCGTTTTTCAGGTGCCAGCTGAGCATTCAGAGTGCTCTGGGGTAGAGTGACTCAGGAAAAAGGGCTCGACTCTCTGTCAGTTTGTCTTTTCCATTTTAAATTAATGATATGCAATTACAAATCTGACTCAATGATCTGGGGTTATCTTTTAATATGAGGAAACAATATCAATTATTAAGAATTATTTTTCCCCCATCTAAAAGACTGTAGCTGTTTGGAGTAATTTCAGGTGTTTGGGTAACTGCCTTTCATTGACATTAACACCACTTTGGTTTCTTTCACACACACTTCCTATTGCAGGAAACCTGCAAGATGACGTGCCATGCAGAGGACTGCATTAAGTTTGCAAACTGCCCTTTTTGTCCTATAGGAAGTCAGCTGAAAACTTAAATATGTTTCCTGCTTTCTCTCCAGATTTACCTGTTGTCAGAATCAGTTCACCTAGCACAATCACAGCACATTCATCCACGGTAAAGCATCAAATGATCTTGATGGGGAGCATTGTAGTGGGTTTGTGTGGCCAGGTTTGGTAACAGAGGGCTGCAGGGGTGGTTTCTTTAACAAAAGAAGAGCTGCTAGAAGCTTCCCCTGTATCGAACAGGGCCAGTGTTAGTTGGCTCTGAGATGGACTCGCCAATGACCAAGGCAAAGCCAATTAGCAATGGAGGCAACGCTTCTGTGATTAACATGTTGGAAAAGGGTAAGAAGTTACTCTTTAAACTGCAGCAGAAGAATAGAGTGAGAATGTGAGAACAACAGCTCTGCAGACACTGAGGTCAGTGGAGAAGAAGGAGAGGAGGTGCCTAGGCACTGGAGCAGAGATTTCCCTGTAGCCCATGGCACAGCCCATGGTGAGGCCCTGCCCCTGCAGCCATGGAGGCCACAGGGGAGCAGAGACCCACCTGCAGCCCAAGGAGGACCCCATGCCAGAGTGGGTGGATGCCTTAAGAAAGCCGTGACTCCATGGGAAATCGCTGGAGCAAGTTCCTGGCAGGACCAGGGAACCTGTGGAAGGAGTACACACTGGAGCAGGTGGGTGCCTGAGATACAGGAGTGACAATGCTACAGATAGCAGCTAAACCCCATAACCAATGATATTATCCTATCATAAGTTGACAGTGCCCAATACAACAAAATTATGGTCCTCATTGCTCTCCCAGAGGTGATAAACAGCACCACAGGGAACTCACAGAGCATGTAAGAGTTTACATAACACCATCATGTAAACAATTGAGCCAACATTGCAGCCAGCTTGCCTTTTTTGACTAATCTAAGAAATCTGTATAACAATTTTTTTCCAGAATGTCTAGCATGGCAATACTCAGCTGCAGTGTAACTTCATTCATGCCACAGTAGTCTACTGTCAGTCTCCACTCTCCACTAGACTTTTTTACTGTCCATATGAGGCTGTTAAATCCTACTGACCTCCCCTTGCCTCTGCAACTGAAGAGTCATTTCATTGATGGGAACACAGAGTCATGGTTGGTGCAATGTTGCCATCAATGCACTGTTGTGGTTGTGATCAGCACCTGTTAGTCTGGTTTTCCCCCCATCCTCCTGAGGGTGTTGCCTAACGTTGAGCAGTGTTTGATAGATATTGGCCAGGTCCTAGCACAGTGCAGTAAGTTGTGCCTCTTTGGAATAGTCACAACATTTTCTTTTCAAATATTCTGTCACTCTATCAGAGTCCTGTAGTTGTTCAGGGGTAAAGTTCCAAACCATTGAAGATGAGAAGTTCTCTAGATACCTGCCTGTGTTCTCCCACATGCCATTCCACCCATGACTATCCAGCCTTGGGGCAGATCTTTGAGTGACACTCCTAAGTTTTACAACTCTAAGCAAGACATGAAACACATTCAGGAGACATGGCAGTAAAAGCAGGATGACTGGAATGTCCCAAGGGTATTCAAAATCTTCAAAAGCTGTTGTAGTAAGCCAGAAGGGGCACGAAGGGTTGAGACAAGGACAGATCTGACCACAGTGAGGAACTTCATGATTTAGGTGTTGTCAGCTGAGTTTAAACCACAACAGGAGTAGAGCAGTGGATAATCCGAAATGATGTTTATATGTAAGAAGCCTGTAAGGCCCGGCAAAGGGATTTGACCTACCACAACACCTGTTTTGGATGCTTATCACAGTGACAATAAAAATGTTTAACATATAGGCTCATCAGACCAGTGTTTTCCTCTTCTCATTTCTGACAATATTTTCAGAGTGACACTTGATCCTATGAAACTGGTTGACTGCAATGTTTTAAATGAGTACTTAGCTCTTTCTGTTTTGTCTTTTAGCATTCCTTGGCAATATATATACTTCACGTTAAAAGAATTATCCAATCCAATTATTGTAGTCCATGCAGCCACTCACTTCCAATTGCTTCCTTCACCTTTGAATTAGATAATTGCAAACCCTGATGGTTGATATCCACTAATCACCTACTTGAAGTATCGACCTGAAGCCTTCAAGTCTCCTAGAGATGAGAAATGAGCACCTAATGACTTGATTTCTGCAAAGAGAGGCTGCTGAGAGTTTTATATAGGAAATGGCATTACCAGAGGCTTCACCTGCTTCCAAGCTGTGTCTGAAATATACAAGTCATCCTCCAGAACCACACTGATATACCATTCTTCCATTACTCTTGGCTCTGGCTTTTGGATCATCTCCCATTTAACAATTAACAACACTACCTTTTCCCTTTCACAGCTTTCAGAAAATGTATACATGAGTAATCAGAAAAAAACCCTTGATGGTTTTATTTCTCCTTTTATGTTTTTAGAAGAATTTCATTAATGAGTTGGAATCAGAAACTCTTTTTTTTTTTTTTTTTCTGTTCATATATACACCCATGTAAATAAATCAGGGAGAGACAGAAGTTCAATGCATCAACCATCTCCCACAGACATCCAATTAAAGCTTGCTGGGTTAGATTTTATTGTGGAAAACAAAAATAGCCTCAGGTTTTCACAGACGAATCACAAGCACCACTTTGCAGAAAACATATGCATGTACTCAGTGCTCTACAACCTAATTGTGGCTTTGGGTTTAAATGATTTGCATGTTGGACCGAAGTCTATGTTTTTAAAGGCATTCTGAAAAAAAATACACAATCAGGACAGGCTGGAGGATTAGAAAGGTTATCAGGAACAAGTTAGTGCCAAAATTTTTCTGCTTTGTGCCATGAATTATTGAACAGTACAAAATGCTTTGGAATGTCTCAGTGCTTAATTATCTGTTTTGAAAATGAATTATTAGTGAAACAGATGTTTTTAACTCTAACTAAGCCTTGTGTTGTGAAGACCTCTGTTTTAAGTAACCTGAGAAAGTGATTTTGCCTTTAGTTCAAATGTAAGTACTTGTGTTTGCAATTATCTAATCCTTTGTTTCTGCTGTATAGTCACCTCTTGGTATGGGACATTATCACAGGATACAGACAGAAAACTTGGTGCACTAGCAGTTTTTAAATGAAATCCTGCCTTTGATTTCTACCCTTACAGCCCAGCTTTCTCTTTCTACACTCCCCAGTTCAGAGGAGCAAGGGAATTCTTCAAGTCTGATAGGTGCGATAAAAAGACAAGGCACAAAAACTTGACATGCTATGATTGCTGTACCAAATTGAGACAGTGACCTCACTGGCTCAATAGCTTTTCCTTCACAGAAATCAAGCTTTGATGGAAGAGGCCTGAACATAACAGTGGAGACTGAGAGATTCACCTGCTGGTATAAATTCTATCCACTCTTTTTCCTTCAGCAACTCACATAGTACTCATTGTGGGCCTTAACAAAAGTTTAAGGCTGAGGTCAAACTGCTGTAATTAAACACACTTGTGAGGTTCCCAGTACCTATATCCTATCCAATTGTCTAACATTTTTGTAAGATATTGCATTCTGTCCTCAGTTGTGTCTGTGTCAATATATTCTGTGGTCAATTGTATTCTTTTTAAATATTTCTTCTGCCTTTGAGTTTCAAAGATGCTCCCTTGAGAGAAGGTAAATAGAACGATCTGATTTACTTCTTTATATTGCATATTCTTTTATGTGCCAAATCCCTTTCTTAGGTTCCTTCTTTAAGTAATTAGCCTGTATTTCTTTACTCAATCTTTACTCTAAAAGCTTTTCATCATTCATTTCTAGTCTCTGAACATGTTCCAATATCTTCCAGGCCCCTTTTTTTCATGTTAGGTTTATGAGAAGTGCAGATGATGGCTAGAATGTACAATTGGATTATGGAAAGATGACAAGAAGCAGTGAGAACGTGGAATGAGGGACTCTGCGGTAACAAAGGGAAGAGTAAAAGGGAGTGAAAGGACGTGAATGAAAGAAGTAGAAACACAATATAAGTTTAAAAAAAAAAAGGCAAATAAATTACTAACTACTATATTATAACATTACCCAGTAATACCAAGTGACTGTGGGATGCAATAGTGCCATGTCAACATTCTTCACACAACACCCCTGGGTCTCTCAGAGCAAGGTTTAAATAATTTCTTGCTGGGAATGATTCCCTATTTTGCCTTTGGGAAAAGTACTGGGCAAATAGTCACAAGAGTTCGCAACCAAACCACTGCCAGGTGGTAAATCAAACACCAAGAACAGGGATTAAGGAACACAGGGTTGGTGTGTAAGGGGAGAATATACCCTAAAGTTAATGAGCAGAGATTGCAGTGCAGTAATTTCTCCATTCTAACTGAAATACTTTTGCCTCATTTTCTTATGCCTGTGTTGTTAAACTAATATGTGTAGCTGATTGGCATAGTGTCCTAGGCAGGAGGTGGTGCACCACTTTCCTGGCCAAGAGTTTTATACCAATAGGTCTCTCAAAGCAGATTGCTGAATGGTGCCACAGCCAAAGCCTCTGACCAAAATTGGCAGTGAGAGGTAACTGAAAGAAAGTTCTGTGGTTATCTATTGTCTGTTATTACTATGTTGGATGTAATCACTTCAGATATCTCTACAAAAAAGAGGGAATTCCACATAAAAAACCACGTAGCAAAATTGTTAAAGTCCTTACCACAGGGTTATGTGAAAGCTAAAATTTTACAAGGGTTCAGGAGGAACCATGAAAAAATTAAGGAAGAAAAATCCATAGAGAGTTTTTAAAATCTGAGGATCTTTCTCTATTTGAAGAAAAGCCTATGCCACAAAAGCTTGGAAGCTGAAGACTCTTAGAGTAAATGTTATATATGTTTACCCTGTTCTTTTAGTAGTGAGATGGCATGCATGGTACAGTAACTAACCTATTCTTAAATGATCTGGAAATTTTGATTTATTATGATGTACATAGAAAAGGTGCTTCTTGTGATACCAAAATGAGTATGGATGTTATGATCACCAAAACTACCAGAAATGCCAAAAGGCAACTATTTCTTGCAAAAAACCTCAATCCCTCTGTCACCTTTATCTTCAGGTTTTAGAGGAAACCTATACATTTTCAAGAGGCTGAAATCAAAGGAGATATTTCTAACAGATGAAAGGCATGAACTCAGAAGCAATAGTTTTACAGCACAGTAATTTTCTCTCATCCCTTTTCATGATAAATCATTGCTATTCTACAGAAGGAAATGACTTGTCTCTTTTGCTGCTTCACAAATGTCAATAATTTTATCACCTCTCCCCTTGCTAACATTCTCCTGTACTCTACAGGTGGCAGACATCCTATTTAATTAAATAGTTGGTGTCTAGTACAAACATAGTAGTTAAAAACAGTTCTATTGTTCCCAAACTGTTATTAATGTAAAGTTCCTGCTGCAGACCTGAGGAAGGGTTTGTGTGCCTGAAAGATTGTCAATTATTTCACACAAATTAGTTCTAAAGCAAAAAAAATGTCCGTCTCCATAGGCTTTGCATGAATTAAAAATTATAAAACTTAGAAAAGATATGAAGGAGAGAAGAAATACAGGCCCAAAGTAAAGGGGACAGAATACACAATTCATTTCACAGTCGATGTGTTAGGTCACTGATAGTCTAAGAAAAAAAAGTTAAAGACTAGTGAGAATAAGACAGATTAATTAATCCTGAGAAGTGACAGGGATGGTATTATCAAATGATAAGTAAAAAGGGAACAACTCTGCTGTTTGAACACTGTTCAGTCTTTCCAACACAATCCAGGCAGTGTGAGGCAGTCCAAATTAAAGGAGAAGCAGCATCACAGCTTCCTGCTAGAAATTATATTCCTGAGCCAGGGCTCCTTGTGTCAAATTGCCACAATCCTGGCATGTACTTTCTTTTCCAATGCCTGGTTTTTTTTTGAACTGTTGTTAGCCAACATGGCCACATACTGGTAAATTCTGTCATCAGTATGAACAGGATAATCCACATGAACTTGGGATCCTGCAGGCAAATGGATGAAGCTTTCTGATTGATGATGCACTGGTCACATTCCTAGAAAAGAAAGAAGAGGAATAGAATGGTGAATTGATAATTTCTGAGTATTCCTTCAGAGCAAGTTCTCTTAAGAAAAGAGACTTTCTGAACCATGTGAACAGCAGAAGACATGTAAATTTTCCCCACATGACTCAAGAAGGAAGATGCATTCTTTCTTAGGATAGGCTGACATCCTCTACAGGAGCTTACCTGTCTCTTTGCCTATCAAGGAAGAGCCCACATAGCTGACCTAGAACAGAGAGCAGACATTAAACAAGGTGAATCCCCCTCAGTCTCTTTGAAACCAGTGATCAAAAAGGTTTTTTTTCCTCAGTTTTAAAATGTTTTGTCTACCTTCTTTTCTCTCTCTGGAGTGTTTAAGGCCTGCATCTAGGAAGGAACAACCCCATGCACCAGTACAGGCTGGGGATTGACCTGCTGAAGAGCAGCTCTTCAGAGAGAGACCTGGGAGTCCTGCTTGATAATAAACTAAACAAGAGCCAGCAATGTGCCCTCGTGGCCAAGAAGGCCAATGGCATCCTGGGATGCATCAAGAAGAGTGAGGCCAGCAGGTCAAGGGAGGTTCTGCTCCTCCTCTACTCTGCCCTGGTGAGGCCTCATCTGGAGTCCTATGTCCAGTTCTGGGCTTCCCAGCTCAAGAGGAACAGAGAACTTCTGGAGAGAGTCCAGTGCAGGGCCACCAAGATGATCAGGGGACTGGAATATCTTTCATATGAGGAAAGGCTGAAGGAACTGGGGCTGTTTAGAAAAGAAAAGACTGAGGGGGGATCTTATTAATATTTAGAAATATCTAAATGATGTGTGTCAGGAGGTTGGGACATCCCTTTTTTCTATGGTAGCTAGCAACAGGACAAGGAATAATGGGATGAAGCTGGAACACAAAAAGTTCCACTTAAATATAAGAAAAAACTATTTCACTGTTCAGGGGAGGGAGCCCTGGCACAGGCTGCCCAGAGTTGTGGAATCTCCTTCCTTGGAGGTCTTCAAGACCCGCCTGGACATGTTCCTATGCGACCTGATCTAGGTGACCCTGCTTCTGCAGGGGGGTTGGACTAGATGATCTGTAAAGGTCTCTTCCAACCCCTACCATTCTATGATTCTATGCAGAAAATATAAGCTTTTGCCAACATAACTATCTCTGTTTGTATGTAAGGATCTATAGTAAGAGAATCATGTAATAACCTGTAAAGTACTTCTCTCTGCAGAGGATATTGTACACAGACAAGAAGTTGTCATAGTGGAGTTGCTTATTTATCCTCTAACCCTTAAGAAGGGAAACATCTAAATTTTATCTCAAGTTCTGCAACGTGAGGCTCCAGCCCTCCTGCTCTTGTTATATCCAAGGGTGTAGCCCATGCTGGGAACCTGTACCCTCCTCTTCTTCTGTAACAAAGGAATGTTTGTGATTAGTAATGTAAATTGGCTAAAGCAGCACTGCTTGCATCACATTAACTGAGTACACAGTAGTTGGTTTATTATTCACCAACCATGCTACGGCTTATAGTTTGTCTTCATGTATTTTGCTGAGCTGAAACGGAGCACACAGGTAAAAAAAGTAAAAAAAAAGAGGAAAAGGATGCAATTGTAACTTACACAAATATATCTAATTATATTCTGAGCCATTAGTATTGAATGAATTGCTGTTTCTGCTGGAGGCCAAAAACCAGCAAGTTTCCGAGATGTAGCTAGAGCCACTCCACCAGGTGGTGGAAATTTGTGTCTTTGATGATGTTTGTAACATGTTTATGGGTAAACCAGCCTTGTTATGATGAGTGTTGTTGTTTTAAAGTATTTTAATATAGGAAAGTACTCAAAAAACAGTTTAGACACCTTCATCATTGACTGAATGGACTCGGAGGGCTTTTGAGATTGCCATCTCTTAGTCACATGGTCAGTTGTCTTTACCTTCAGAAACCTGCAACTTTTTGAACACTTTCCCTGTACTGCTTGGCCTAGTCCACAATTAATGCAGATAAGCTAAGCAGAATTTTATTATGATGAAATTTATTCAATTCATTGATGTGTTTTGCTCTTGGTCAGTATTTGTTAACATTTTATCCCAAAGCCTGTGATACCAAGTGGTCTTTTTAAGCCCCTAGGACTTGAACTTAAGTAGAAGTATTAACATTTCTCCAGTTACTTTAAAAAAGACAAATCAAGACTTTGTATGACCTTATGTTTCTAACATTGTAGAAACAAACACATTTCAGAGCTTGAAAATATATTCATCTACTCTGTTATCTGTATCTCTGTGAGTTTGCTTGTTCCAGTCCTAATAAGAAGAACAAAATCTTAAGATTTTAGTCAACTTGCCATGTTTTATAAGAAGCAGAATGGAGCTTTAAAATGGTTTACTTAAAAAAAAAAATAAGGTCTACAATATGCAAGACACAAACATCAGCCACTGCTTCAAATTAATAAAGCATAAGAAAAATAGTGCAGTGCATAAAAGAGGAAAGGAATGATTCAGGTGACTACACAATGTATATTATTTAGTTATTTAATTTGCTATATTCCTTGTTCTGGCATATGAGGGCTATCTGAAATTAATGGAATACATGAAAGTTGTACCAAGTTTCATGTACCAAGTCTGTAAGAATTTTTCTTCATTTCAGTCAATGAGGAATCTGCCTCTGATACCACTGCATCATTGCTAAGATTTTCTAGGATGTCAAATGTGGCTTAATCCCCGTGTGCAAGAGAAAGCCTAATGGAAAGGGAGAAGTTATTCATGGAATTAGCATGAAGATGGTTGGATGGATTTTCTACTAATCAGGTCAGGAATCTGCTTGCCAGCTGAAGAAAATGGTTTCAGAAACATCGGAGCAGACCTTTTGAGATTTAAACCAAAGGTAACCACAGAAAAACCTATGGCTATGTGGTAGAACAAGCACACAATTTTCTGAGTGTTCAACCCTGGAATACCTACTCACCTCAGCAAAGCTATGTTGTTAAAAGATTTTGCATCTGGACCACTAGGCTCACCAGATGTCTACAGAAATAAATTTATTTCACCATCTCTACAGGTTCCCAGCTGTCCAGTGTATGTGTCTATGAATTGACTCCACTAAATCAGACATACAACTTTCAGGGATAAAATGAGGTAGAGGCAATTTCAGCACTCATTACCCTGGAATATTAGTCAAATATTCAATTTAACAGGTCTCACTTCAAGCCTGAATGCTTTGGAAATGCCCCCGAGTCCATGGAGTTGACTCAATTAATCTTCCATTCTTGTCCGTCTCCTCTGCCTGCCATGCATAACCATCAGTACTGCCTGTGCTCAGTGTATATTTCTATAAAATGAGAATAACAATCCTGTAAAGTGCTTGGAGGTCTGAAGAAAAAATCTGACATTTAACACATACAAGGTTATTATGATCATCTTTCGAGAAGTCAGTTTAAATCAAAGGAACTGCCAAGGAAAATGAAAGAAGAAAATGACTGGATATTTCAATTACATACATGGCCAACAGAAGTGAAACTCTCATAAACTAAATGGAAGACTTTCATCTGCAATATTGTAGAATTAGAATAGTTTGAGTAGGAAGAGACCTTTAAAGGTCATCTAGCTCAACACCCCTACAATTAGTAGGGACATTTTCAGCTACATCAGATGGCTTAGAGTCCTGTCCAACCTGACCTTGAATGTTTTCAAGGATCTACCACGTCTCTGGGCAACCTGTTCCAGTGTTTCACCACCCTCATTGTAAAAAAATTTATTTCTTATATCTAGTCTAAAACGATCTTCTTTTGATTTAAAGCTATTACCCTTTGTCCTATTGCAACAGACCCTACTAAAAAGTTTATTCTCATCTTTCTTATAGTCTCCTTTTAAGTTTCGTAAGGCCACAATGAGATCTCCCTGAAGCTTTTTCTTTTCTAAGCCAAACCCCAACTCTCTCAGCCTTTCCTCATAGGAGTAATATGAAAAACTAGTTCCAATTGAAAGCACACTGCAAAGACGTGAGATTAATTTCCCACTGCAGATGACATCAATAACAATTTTATTAGGCAGAGGCCTTTAGATGCTATCTTGATCTCTGATAATTAGTAACAATGATAAATTTGTAGTGCTAAGACATTAGCTATTCATTTCACAGAATTTGCACCCTTTACCTTATTTTGAATGCTATCAGGTTGAGCTCAGTTGCTCTTTCTCCCTCTCCTGTTATGCAGTACTGCAACCCTTGTGAGTACATACAGAATTAACTCATCCTCAATCCTTCCAAAGTCATCCTCATAAATAAGTACTTTGGAAGCATCTCCTGCCATTGCTGCTTTAGACAAAGGAGGAAGCCTCTCCTCCTCACTCAGACTAACTAACCATGTCATACCAAGGCTGATCTAGGTTTTCTCTCATACAGGATGACTGATGCTTTAAATATTTTTAAAGCACTGATCATACTGGGTCATCTGCTGTCAGCACTTGAATGTTTTCCTTTTTTTTTTTTCAGTGAAACTGTGCTGCATTTACTTGCTCTCATCCTAGAGGGTCTTGACTTCAGCTGTGTGCATACAGGCAGCTCTGAAGAACTTAGTGGAGCTCTGCTAGTTGACTGACCCCTGCCTAATGATTTAGTCTCCTGTGCTTCTACCAGCAAAGATACTGGGGGAGAATTTGCCTGTTGGAGTCTGATTTAAGTCTTGAATTTATTTGGAAAGTCTTGGTAATGACTGTGAACAAGGCACCTAACAGAACACCTTACACACTGAACTTTTTGCTCTATCAATACATCCCACTAGATCTTTAACAAAACACATCATCATGTCTCAGAAATATACCTGAGTCCTGCACAGAGCTGTTTGCTAAGTAATTTGTTCTTAAAATGCCTCAAGGCTTTGTGGACCGATAAGCTCATTGTTCTGTGTTATTGTAAAGCTGTTGCTGCAGCAGTAGTGCTGTTTAACTAACCACCTTATCAGACAAGGTGTTTTGCTTTGGGCAGTGCCAGTGAACTTCTGAAAGTAAACAAAAAGTTGAACCAAGAACCAAGCTATATGCTGTGGTGGGAAAAATAAAAGATGCAATTGTAACAGTATCGATATTTGGGAGCACAACCTTTCTGTAAATGAGTATATATTAATAGTTAACAAATTCCAGAACATTTCCTGCATCTTCTGCGACCTTTGAGGGTACCACTGTAGTCTTGATAGGACACACATTTGACAATGCCAGTACATTCCTACACTGACTAGATGCCTGAGGCTCACAGGAATTGTATTTTTTCTCAGTGTCTTGGGTATATTTTCAGGCCACCTCTTGGGCTTTGCCCCTAGGGAATGGAGGAGGTTTGACTGACTGCAAGCATCACCACATGGGCTTTCATCTACTGACCACCTTCTGGTGGCACTGACATGGTGGTACAGCCTGTGGAGCTAGCTCAGGCTGTTGCATGCATCCCTACAGCAGGGCTTTCCCTGACACCGTGCACATTAACACAGGTACCCCTACTATGTGTCCTCCGAGGTCTCTTTGTAGCTATATCCTTCATACTATGCAGTCCTCCTGCTGGGATCAGTGCTACTGTGCCACCCCCACATTGTAGCTGGTCAACAACTCATGCACTGATGCTTCTACCAGCACACATGAACAGTGGTCTTGGCTGCACCTCACTTCTGCCCTCTTAGGATATGTTTGGAGAGAGTTTCTGAGGTGGCCTCTTGTTAGAAACCGTTCTTACATTGGATTATATTTGCAGATCAGATGCTGATGTTATTTTTTTTTATTTGTGAACATTGCTAATTTTAATGATAATTTACATTGGGGTCCCCGTTGTTAAAGGTGAATCCAGTCCCAGGTTGCTGTTGACTGGGATGGAGGAGGAGCAGGACCAGTAATAGTCATTTGAATACTCCCTGGTGATTTTCAGAGTTTTCTTTATGGTGATGTGCTCTGGCCAAATCTGATAGCACAGGGAAAACTCCCAGCTCCTCCCAGACTCTGCAGGAGTGAAGAAATTGAGTATTTCCAGGACCAGGCCATTTGGCATCATTCTTGCTGAGCAGGTCATCTTCTGTAGTTTGCAAATCACTGAATCCCTCTTCAGCCTGTGGAGGAGAACAGACACAGCAGTATCAACCAAAAGACTGACAGCTGTGATTCATACTGAAGTGTTTCCTGCTGGGGCACATTGTAAGCATTGAAAAAATGCAGGTGGCATACTTCAGACAAAAAAGTCCTTTTTTTCACATTTTAATATGTCCTTCCTGTGGAGGACACAGCTATTCTTATCTCTCCTTGTTCATTAGGATTGTTGGAGAGTTATCTCTAATTTGAGATTAAAAAATCCTGTAATAGGGGTGAGTACACTAAAGAAGATATAAGAACATCGTTTGTCATCAGTGTTACTTCCTTCTCTAATTTTTGATCCCTCCAAGAACTTAGGACAGAATATGACTCTCTAGTTTAATCTTATCTGTTTATTAAAGATCAGAAATACTTGTAGATCATTCTTTTCAGATCTGTTTTGAGAGGTGATTTGGACTGCAGTGAGATTTGTGTGTGTGGAATGACACGTCTCTGTTGCATAAACCTGCTTACATATCAGCCTGGTTGCACACCAGAATCATTGTGGCTTAGGGTGGAAGATTTATATCTATTTTTCTCTTAGAGATTTGAGATTGTAAAGCAGTGAAATGTAGGCAGTCTGCTGTAAACTGTACAGCCAGGCAAATGCACCATACAAGTGCACAGCACATGCTCTTCCACCCTACAGTCTGATCTCAGACTGCTCAGCAGTCTGCTCAGCACAGTGGGGTTTCGTAGATGGTGTTGTCAGAGAGATGGTTATTGGCTCAGGGCCCCATACACCAGTACATCTCACCTATCATGCCTAGATGGCTTATAACACAAGCAATTCCCATCTTTGTAGATGGTGCTTGGAGCACCCATAGCCTGTTGTATCCCACACAAATGTTGGACTCTAAAACCTCTTGCTTTTCTATTTGAATTATATCAATCTTTTTTTCTAGAGGACAAAGGAAAATAAAGCTTGAAAAAACAGAAACTCTGTTACATGCAGAAGCAATCACTTTGATCAAGCACCACAAGAACAATCAGCAACGTAAACCTCTACTCTTTGAATTGCCAAAAGGATTTTCTGTACTGACATGGAGAAGATGCTAAAGGAGGAATACAAGGTGAATGCAAGTATTCTTTGGCAGTCTACTACCTCGCTGTTGGTAGGCAGCAGAAAGACAATGAGGATGATTTTTTTTTTTCTGTTTTTCTGGAAGAGTATTGTGCAGAGCACAGAGCCAGGATCACAGAAAGGGAGGTTGGGCACATGGATCTGGTGTAATCCTTCTGAAAGGTGCCTGTGTTAATAAGTAGGATTTATGTATCATTCCCAACACATTTCCAGCTCTGTTGTAAAGGACAACTCATCTCTCTGCATTTATTGCACTGTAAAGTGAGGTAATGATACCTGACTATCTTCTGGGGATAGGAGATAGCATCTTAATAAAAAGTTATGTGAAATACTTTTCAATAAATAATAAGCAGTAACAGGACAGAAATTTTGAAGTTATCAATCAGCTCTATCTTAGAGTAACACATTTTCCCTGAGCAGAAAGGGAAACATCACCGTCTCCAAGTTACACTGTCTAATGGGGTTCCAGAGGGTGGAAGTTAACCTTCCCATGCCATAATAATATACCATAGCTTTGCACAAATGAACAACTTCTTACGTTCATAACACATAAGGATGAGAAGTTTTACATCATTTCATCTGACCAATTTCACAAGCCATTGCATTTCATGCAGTCACTCATGTATGAAGACACCTTGTTTGACTTGTTAGCATGTCTTTGAGAATGGTTGATAAGGCTGAAATTGAAAACACCAGAAAGTGGAGGATCTTACTCCTTGCTTGGTCATCCATTTTAATAGGAAAGCATCCTTACTTTTAAATGTGTGTGTGTAATTTTCTGTTGAAATGTTTATACCTTCAGCTTTCAAATATGTCTTTCTCCACTAGATTTAAAATTTCTTGAGTTGTCATACATTACTATCTATTACTGTCTACTTGTCACACATTAAATGATCTGATTGTGTCAAGTTTCTCACCATAAAACATTTTCTCTGGTCTTGAAACATCTCTCTTACAAGAAGCCTAACATTTAGTATACACATTTAGTTAGGCCTATCGATCTGATTCCTCAGCCAGACCCTATTCTTCCCTTTAAAGAGGTTGTAAGGCAGGTTTTCTGTAAATCTATGCTGAAAAATAAGGACTAGAGAGCAAAGATTTCTTCCATTAGTGTACGGGGGGAAAAAAAGCTATGCGCTGCTTGAAACTTCCAGCAATAGAGAGTCAAAAAGAGAGGAAAGTTTTGGTGTTCTTTATAGATAATGGGCGTCTTTTGCTTTTAATCAGGCATGTGAAAATGTTGGTTTACTGTATGTATAATTAGTATTTTGTTTCTTTTCAGGCAAAGAAATAAAAAGAATTCCAAAAGATGCGGTCTGGACAGGGGTGTCTGGACAAGAAAGAAAGAGTCTCTGTGATGGTCTGTGGGTGCTATTAGCAGGGCTCTCAGTGCAAAAAAAATACAAAAGAAAAAAGTTTCAGGAATTGGTATTATCTCACCTTGTAAACCATAACAGTGTATTCTTTTAAAAACATTTAGAGCTGAAGCTTCACTTGGAGACCACAAATTATAGTTTGGTAATTGTCCTCAGACCAACAGATTGGTGATTAAAGAAAATTATTATAACATTACCAAAACTTTAAATATTTCATGGTGAAAACCAAGCCTTTGTAGCTGTAAAAGCTTATGCTCTTACAAAGTATCCCAAATAAATAACACAACATTTTCCTTTGATGAAGATGTAAGATATTTTGAAGTAGGAACAAAGGGGCTTTCCTGACTGGCTAGACATTGACAGAGTAGTTGTCTACACCTGAGCTTGACAGCTCTTGTTTCCCTTGGGGCAAAAGGGAAAAAGGCAGTTACACGACATGTTTCATGTGGTCTGTTTTAGATCACTCTTTTAGGACAAAATGAATCAATCACACTCTAGATATACCTAAATGACAAGCTCAGACATGGAAAATTATGTTTTTTGTATGTATGTGTTTGGCCCCACAAATCTCACTTTGGTCTCTTTCTCCTCAATACGAATAGATTGAACTACATATTTCCCTCTCCCTTCCTCCAAATCCTTGCTAAGATGATCTTGCACACAATCTATCTCTGTGTAATGGCAGTTATGGCTTGTAAAGATTTCTTACTTGTAGATCTCTATGCCCTTGAGTGTATTACTAACGCACATTCAGGAATTTGACAGGAATAAATAAAGTTGCTTTCCTAAGCTGCAGGACTGCTTTGGGTGCTGGAGAGTGAGTCACCTTGCCACCTTAGAAATTAATTTTTCCTTTAGTTGGCAGTCCACACTCTTTGGATTCAGCCCAATCACTCACATCACAAAGATCCTCTTCAACTTTTTGCACGATATCTTACATCCTGTTAAAATGGTATCCAACTAGAGTCCTTTTCACCCTTTAGCACAAAAAAAAGGGCTTGCAACTTTCAACTATGTCACTTCATGCACTTTCAGAGATTTACAAAGAACATGTGAATGTCTATGGTTTAGAAGAGATTTTGCTAAAGCTCCTATGGTTGTCCAAGTTGCAAAAGGCCTGTTCTGTGAGGGGGAAAAAAAATAAGTGTTTCCCTCCATGAGTTTTGTTTGCACTAGCAAAGACACACCTTGAAAAGGAGTGGAAGTTGATTAGTGCTCTTCCTGCATCAATTCCCAATGGCCATCTTACTTTATTAGTATTACAGAATCTGTCATCTCTGCTAAACTGAAGAGCACCTCCTAATTGTGGTTATTCATGTAGTTAGTAGACTGCATATTGAAAGTGTTTGTATTCCTTTGAGATGATTGCAGAAGCTTCATTTCTTGCAGTGATTTTTTACTAGCTTGAAATAGAGGGATCTGTGTGTGATATAAAGATTATCCTGTAGGTTAACTCTGTAATCACTCTTTTTTCTCCCCTTTTTAAACCAAATATTCTGCAAGATTTGATTGGGCATGGGCAAAACCATAGAAACATCATGACAAATGTTGAAGATCTGAACCTTTGGTCTTGGTAGAAAAAAAGGCTTATAGTGTGTTTTGTGAGACATCTCAGCACCTTTTCTTGATGTGTCCTGGTAAAAACCAAACATTGTACCAGTTCTGTACTCTTAGGTGGTTAATTCACACTCAGAAACCTCTACAATTGTATTAGTGGCATAGTTTTTCTCCAGGTCCAGAATCATTCCAGCAGTGACAGAGTAGACACGGTTTCAGCAAGACATATGGTCCATACTATTATCACCACCTAGCTCTGCTCTTTTTATTTCCTCAGTCATCCCTCTGCTGTTGCCAGCAAAGGGAATAGGGCCAAGTGGGAAAGGCAATTCTTCTCAAATATGTGTCTACTTTCTTCAGCAGTAACACATTTCTCCTCCCCTTGGACCTGGTCCTTTCTGCTCTGGATGTGAGTTCTTTTCCTGAGCCTTTCAAGCCTCTTACAGTTTGGGAGCATTTTAAGTTCCTCTTCCGGCATCTTCCTATATTTTTTTCTGTGAGGAAGGCTTGTCTCCACACCTGTGTGATCTGTTCTCACAGGTATTACATAATTTTCTCCAGCATTTTGAACAAAGCTTAACCAGAATCTAAGTCTTTCTGAAATCTAGATACCTCAATATTTACTTGAGTTATTGTTTTCATATGACACTAGGCAGTTATCTAGTCTGCACTAGTTCCAGTGTAATGTCCAGTGCATCAAACTTGTTTATTTTCCAAAATACACAATGCTTACATAACTAAAATACACTTCAAATACTTATGTGATTGAGGAATACGTAAAATTATAAAGAACTGAATTGAAATGTACTTGACACTTGTCACAAGTATTGCCTACAGATTTTATGATTCTTCAGAGTGGATGTCATCAGGGGTATGATTATCCTCCAGCTAAGGAATTAAATTTGTTACATGCCAGTCTAAGAGTTTTAGATATGACTGTAACACAAGATTGCATGGTTAAAATCCTCTCCTTCCATCTCCCCTCAGGTATATCTTTGAGTTATGATGCCAGTTCCTATAAATATTTCTCCCAGATCTCCATCTTGGAAATATTTATCAATAGTAAGAAAAAATATTTCATGTACTACGAAATTGTACCCTTCAAAAATAATGTTTTAAACATAATGCAATATTCCAATCCTATTTTTTTACCTTTCCAATGCAAATCTTGATTGTACACACTTGAGCTATATTTATCAAGATCAATGCTCATATGACCTTCAGTGACTGGTGCACCATGTTAAAAGTGCTGGATGTTCTTTTTGCTTTAGAAGAGCTGCTAGTTTAAAAGTAGCCTACATTAATGTGGATCACTGGGCCATCAATACAGATCAGACTATTCAACCCAATTTGGCCTAGAAGTACAGGTGAAATGTAGTTGTGAATGTTGCATGTAAGCAGGCAAATATTCATGTGAGGCTTCTTTTTTGCTCCATATAGTGTTCTTATATTGTCTTCCTTCTGAACTGATAATGTGGGAAATCTAACAGCAGACTTGACAGAGTCAATGATGCCACATGAATTGTTTATCTTGATTTTGTTCCTGCAGTGCCGTATTCCTCATCTGATTTTGTCTCCTTAGCTGGTACTTGCCTTTGATCAAATTCAGATGACTAAGGAAAGCACTTATATATGAAGTAGCTGCATATATTCCTCTTATAGTTCCCTTTTTTATGGAACCTAAACACTTTCAAGACTTAATTCTTCTCATACATAACTAAAGCCTAAAATAGGACAGATGTGTGGTACCCTAAAAATGCCTGTTTCTGTCCATTGAACATAAAGACATTTTAAGGTGAAAGGCTCAGGTGTGAGTGTATATGTCTGCTGAATGCACTCTTGAAGACTGGTTATGCTGACCCAGGCTAGGGCACTGTAAGTGTGGTGACAGATGTTCCCTGGCAGCATAACCCCTTGGGCTTTGATGACAGTTTATGGATGCAAAACAGAATCAGTCCCTTCTGTTATTCACTAGGACAGAGAATATCTTTATCTATTTATAATTTAAGTAATCTCTGCAATAAAAAATTCTAGGATAACTTTTCTGTGAAATTTAGAGGGATTTTTTTCTATATCTGACCATCTGAACAAATCTCAGCAAAAAAAACCCTGACTTAGTTTCATCACCCAGGTTAGATATAAATTTATTTATTACAGACATAGTTTGGGAGAAGTCTTTTTTTTCCATCTACTAACACTGCGAGAAAGCTGTCGTACAACAGAAGCTGGTTCATTGACCTCTGATACAGGTTGGGGAGAGAGGAAGCCATGACTCATCCACAGCTAGTACTTTGATGTCATCTCTCATCAGTAAAGCTGCTCAACTCAAAATGTCTTACACCATCTGTTGCTTTTGATCTGTCTGCTTTCAGTGCTGTCATTAGCACTTTATTACGTATGGAAAGCTTATCCATTAACAAGCTGTCTTGTTGTTAGATAGACATTACATTTCCCTTTGTCATCATGGATGATGTGTAATACTTGTTCAAATTCAACCTCTGGTTTTTGATTTGTGCACTTCTTGGCTGAATCTTTTATTTTACTGGCTCCCATGTGGCTTCAGAGATACAGCTAGTCCTAGCTGCAAAGTCAGTCATCACTACCACTCTTTGCAAAGAGATTGCTTCTGAAGAATTCAGATAGGCTTTGGTATACATAACCTTTTTGTTTTGAAGTATGCAGTGTCTGACTCATCCACCTTGTATATTTTTACACTGCTATTATTGTACTTTTAATTTCTGAAAGGATAACAGTACCAAAACTCATGAAAATGAACTTAATTCATCATCTTTCACCCAAAACTTACAAGATTTTTAATGCCCAGCTTCTTTGCTACAGCATTTTACTGCATATGTATATGTCCAGTGCTTTGCCTCTTCTCTGTCCTTGTAAATACACGTTTTACTTCGGTCTGAAAATCTGTTCTACTGTACACAATTTAAATTTCTTAGACATTTCCTAGAAGTTTCTTCTCTGCCAGTCAATGTTGTCTTGCTGTCTTGACAAAAGAACCATCAGAAGTTATTTGACTCTAAAGGTGTTGTGACATTTTGATGATCAGTAAGTGCTACATCAGCTTCATTCAGATTTCTGGAATTGTCAAGAGCTGGAACATGCTGGTGAATCCATGAAGCTCTCAGAAGAGTATTCTTTTAATACATATCCTGAAGGGACAGCTATGTGGCACTGGATCTCCTGAAGCTGGTGAAGTACATGTATTTTCTTTCCTTCTTAGAAAAAGTTTCCACTGGCTCTTTAGGGCTTTATATTTATAATGAGAATTGCCTGTTTATGGTGAACTGTTTGTTCATCATTCCCCCTCCCCTGGCCCAGATTGTCATAAACAAAATAAGCAATAAACAGCAGAAACGAATGTACAAGCAGAATGAAAATTTTTCATTAAATCATCACCTTTCTACAACCACAGAAATGTTAGTACTAGAAAAAGGGCTCTATGAAACCACACAGGTAGATAGTCAAGTAAGATTTTGGCAAGTGCCAATTCTTCTCTGGTCCAGGAATGAGTCACCTCTGAGCTGTAACAGAGAACTCTCTGAAGGACTCTGGTGAAGACCACAGTGCTAACCGCTACACATTGGCAGGTCTGAGACAGCAAAGCCTGTCAGAGCCAGGAGAGACCTACTCAGATTTTGAACCCTCTTCATTCTTAAAACAAACTGCAAATGAGGGCAGAGAAAGGGAAAATATCTCACATGATCTCATTAACTAAGTTCTGAGAACAAGACCAGAAATAGGACAATCTTTACATAAGCCATGTCTGTAAACTAAACTATAGCACTTCAGACATGTATTAAATTTGTAGTAGGGGGAAAAAAAAAAAAGCTATTTCCAGTGAAGGTTTTTCCATTACTGTCATCACAATGAAAATACACTTCACAAATTTTTTCTGCATACTAAAGAAGCAGCCACTCATTTTAGCACCTCTAAACTTAATAGTGGTCATAAATCTTCTGACTAGCCTTCCAAAGTATCAGGGAATGAGTGTTTTATTTGGTCTTGTCTCTATGGAATAGCAATATTTGTGATCTTCCAGTGATGTGTAGGTCTATCCATCATTTTGTAATGAGGGAAGATGAGAGGATCATACTGTGATCAAATAATTAATGTCTTCTACTCAAGACGGCAGGAAAATAATTATCTCAGAGGACTTCCCTCTTCCGTCATTGGACCACAACAGAGCCTAAGCTTGTGTCTGACTGAAGCCTTTCAGTGAATCCTATTATGACCATTTTCTTTTCTTGAGGAATGGCCGACCTTTTCTGAAGTGCCCCTACAAGCACAAAGCAGAATGAGCTCTCTGAATATCTGCTTTACAAAAGTTGATCTCACCCTGCCAAACCTGCGTGCTTGTAGCTGACCAGCACCAGGCCCTCCCATCCTCCCACTTCTCCTGACTTCAGTGTCTGCCAATTTTTTTCTCTGAGTTTTAAAACTATCTATTTAAAGATATTTTCTTCTTTTCTTTTAAAAGATTAATTAAACTCCAAAAGAAAGGTTTATTTTAGCCTAGACCATTGACTCCACGAGTTTACACTAAGACATCTGTAGGAGAGTTAATTTGAGTTTGGAAGCAATAGGGACAGAGATGGAAAAAAGATATTGCTTAGGTCCACCACTCCTGCCAAGCCTACTATTTCATGAGATCACATGCTCTGTAATGAGCCAGCCACTTCCATTTACTCTCTCTGGTTTTGTGCCCTTGTATCTTTGTTGCAAAGTTTTTTGCCCCTTTTGTTTACGAGATGACTGAAAGTAGTCAGAGTTGCACTGCTCCAAACAATAAATGAGGTTTTATTGACCTAAAGAAATGTTTTCATTTCAAAGCAGCTTCTGTTGGCCTCGGTTCAGTGAAAAAAAAAAATCCAATAAATAACTTCTGCTGATGGCAACTTTTTGCTTTATAAAGATCTCTCAAATCCTTACAAAAGCAACTGTGAAAAGTTATAAACAAATCTTTATGATAAATGCAGAATATTCTCTGTTGATTAAAGACAAATTCCCCAAAAATTAAGTAAATTAAGAAATATTTTTATTGGACATGGAAGTGATTCTCATGAACAAAATGAATATGTTTATTATTTTGGCTTTCTAGAAAGAGAACCTTTCAAACTAAATTTATTCACTAAAGCAAAACAAAATGAATGCTTATGTCCTGTCATTCTGTCTGGTTTATATGTACATTATATATCTATATGCTTCTGGTTTTACTAATTACATTTAAGATTAATAAAATTCACAGTATATTTTTCAAATAATTTAATTTCCCTATTTATATTGAGGTAGGGTAAATAATTTTTTACAAGGATCTTATGAATTATGAATCTTCTACTCAGGAGTTCTCTGTGATCAAAACCTAATTCTTCCAGTGTAATTGCCATTCGTAATTATTTGCTCAATAATTCATGCAAATAATTTGCAGCCATAATTCATTCTTAAGCAGGTTCATTGAGCCCATTTGAATTCTGAGCTACAATGGTTTGGAGCATGATCATTCTGTATGTTTCTATCCTTGATGGCAGAGGCAACTGAATTAAGCTTTTCAGTCAGCATAAGTGCACTTCTGGTTTGGGATGGATTATAATTGGGATGGATTTGTGCATGTGATTTAGTATCTTTCAATGATGGAAGCAAATTGATTGCAACTCTTAATCAGGTGTCTGGTGCAACCTGAAACTTTTGATGAGTAAATTCTTGAATTCTATAATTGGTCTGAAACAAGTTGTGTCCTTAATCATCCTAAACATAAACTCTGCTGAAAGATTGCTAAAAGGCAAACCAATGCTTTAAAAATCAAAGGAATATTTGGAAGGATTGTTTTAGTCTGTTGCTGATAACATAACAGCTAGGTAAAAAAGTTCTAATTAGCTCAAAAATATATACCAGTATACTATATTAAAAAAAAATGAGGGAAAAAACCCAAACCCTGCTGAAATACTGTAAAATGGATAGTCTCTGAAAAAAAATCCTCTTCTTTGTGAGAGAAAAAGGGAAAGAGGGGGAGAGAGAGAGATTTATTTGCTCTGTTATTTTCAATCTCAATGATTGCAGTGACTGCAACTGCTTAAATGAGAGGACAAGGGGAATTTCAATTAATTTCCACTTGAGACAACATTTTAGGTACATTCACTCAGACAATTGAGGGGGCTTTTTATTTTTTATTTAGTTTTCTTGCTTTTATTCCTGTTTTTTTTTCTTAATGTTTTCTATTTGCCACGCTTCAAGTTCTTACTAATGCCATTACTGCAAAGCTCTCCCAATTTATTGAGAGATAAGACATTAAATAAGCTGCTTTAACTATGATGTTGTTTAGCTGAGATTCGGCCAGTTTAAAATGGTATTACATGGAGGAGTGAGTCCCAATGGAGAGATGGAACTGTTTCTCACAGTGTGAGCACTGGTATAAACATCCAAACATAAAAACACATTGGGATCACGGAGAACCTAGAGCTGCAGAAGCAGAGCATTAGATGATGGATACTAAAATGTGTAACTTATGGCAAGTACCTACTCACTTTCAAAAAGCAAAGTAACTTAGTTTTTGCAATCTAATACATGAGGGAAAAACTATGGCAATTGGTTGCTCGCTGTTGTTAAACTGTTTTGTGCACTTTGTGATACAAATTGGCCACTTCAGAGGGTCAGACCTCTTTGAAATTGCAGGAGCTTGCTTCTTGTACAACTTGCACTGAAAAGCAGGGAGAAGACCGACATCTGCACTGCCATCAAAGGGGAACAGAGGCACTAAAACCCTCACCTGTCAGATTATTGCAGTCCTGCCTGGCAGACCAGGGAGAGACAGTGCTTGTCATGGCCATGATCCTTCCTTCTTCTAGTGCCCAAAAAAGACCAGATCGAGAAATCCTGTGTGGTGATGATAGGATCAGATAGACATTGTTAAACATGTGAGGTTGATGCAGCACTATATCCCCAGGTCCAGCTGGCAGCAAGGCTGAATATGTGTTCCTGGTTAGCACATACACAAAATGCAGACATGCATCTGGCTACACAGATGAGCACAGACAGAAACACCTACCACTCACACAAACATGAAGGGCATACATGGCCCAGTCCTGTTCCTGTTCTTCTACTGATCACGGTTGAAGAGAGGTGTGTGCACATGTACATACATATGCAGCGTGGATCCCTCTAGCAGCCAGTGCTGGATGCTCGTCCTCTAACCCTTCATTTGGACCTGTGGGGCAGAATCTCTTCTGGGGTTATGTCCTGGGGTTTTGCCAGGTCCAGGAGCTGTTCAGTCCCCTTGGACATTCAGCAGCAGTTTGGGCTGATGCAGCTTTGTGATCACTAGGTTAAGGGGTTCCTGCTGCTGCTGCTCCTTTGCATTTTCAGCAGTCATCCCTTAATCACAGCCCCTAACATGAGCCTACAAATCCATTACTGAAAAGCTAAAGGTGGTAACTGGCAGTAAAACTGACAGCCACATCCCTATTTGTTGTATTTCCATGTTCCAGTTTATATAATTTTTTCAATAAACCTTTCAAATATGAATCACATTTATGGTAAATGAGCTAAATGTGACTTCTTTGCTCATCAATAGCCACCTGAGTGCTGCTGTGAGCAGAGTGATCTCATACTGACAGAACAGAGCTAATGGAATTTGAGTTCACCACTAGCAACTGTTTTCTTGTTCTGGTTATTTGAGTATTATCTTTTATCTTTGGAACAATGTCAAACCTTCCTCAGTGGATACTTGCTATAAGAATAAACGTAGAGAATCTAATCATCTTTAAAAACTGGAGATGACTATGACAAAGACCATGAGCAAGGAAGAGCACGTGTAGCAAATATCTGTAGCAGATAGTTTTCATTTTCATAAAAGCTAGTGTCTAGAAGTTTCAGAGGAAGTTGAAAAACTCATTTGAAGTCTTTGTATTACCAAGCACAGATGGATCTTGGGCACCTGTATTTCACCTAACATTGAAAACATTTCCCAGGGTTGAATTCACAGGCATTCAGGAAGCACACTTGCTGCTGCCTGATAGTACCTGTACGTGACTTGGGGATTGACATGGTTTGAAAATCCATGTGCCTTATCCATTTTCCCACAAAATGTGTGCCCTACTGCCACACTCCAGTCTTCTTGATCTGTTTGCTATTAGGATTTCTGTTTCTAGCTGATCCAATTCAACAAAGTCGTGCTCCAAGGAGCTTATCAAGCAGCATAAAAAGGAGTCTGCTCGACAGCATCAGATACTCTGAGCAAGCTTTTCTGTAGATTGCACTTCTGACAGCAGCATCTTTAGCAGAGGGATGGATAAGGCCTTTTGTGTTGTCATTCAAAGAACAATTCCAGGAAAAGCAAAACTAGGCCAAACAAATAAAATGTCAGGGACAAAAGCAATACTTTTTTGTTTGAAGACTTACTACTTAGCAAACTAGAATCCTGTGTTTTAAAATAAACTGATTTTAACAGTGTTCTCTGACTGTTGCAATGTAGATTTACAAAGGCATTCTGTGGGTTGGAGAACACCATGTGTAAGTGTGAGGTCTTGGGATGCACTACCCTGGTGAATTGCTCTGGTGGAGGCATGTCCCCACTTAGGACTTGCCTGAGCTCAACAAATATTCCAAATTGCTGTTATGTGTATGTGCCAGATTACCAGCCTTAAAGAACCAGAGAAGGGAAAGTTCTGAAATCCTCCCTGATATCCTGCCAAAGAGCTGAGAAAGAACTTCCTGCCTCTTCCACTGATAAAGAGGCCCCTGTGCTCAGTGATCACAAGATGCCTGATTTGCTTCATTTTTGGAAGCACAGACAGAGCCTTCTGGACTGTCCAGAGCCTTGTTGATGTCCAGGTGAGACTTGTGATGAGTGGTGTCCCTCAAGGGTATAGTAATGAGAGAAGTATTGTTTCATATCTTTATCAGTAACATAAACAGTGGAATCAAGTGCACCCTCAGCAAGTTGGCAAATGACACCAAGCTGAATGATGCAGTTCAGCTGCCTGAGAGATGGGACGTCATCCATAAGGTCCTGGAGAAGCTCAAGAAGTGGACCCAGGTGAGCCTCATGAGTTCAATGAGGCCAAGTCCAAGGTCCTGCACCCAAGTCAGGGCAACCTGTATCAATACAAGCTAGGCGAGGAGTGGATTGAGAACAGTCCTGCAGAGGACTTGGGGGTTACTGGTGGATGAAGAGATAGACATGACCCAACAACGCATGCTCGCAGCCCAAAGAGCCAACCATGTCCTAGGATGTATCAAAAACAGTGTGGCCAGCAAGTTGAGGAAGGTGATTTTCCCCCTCTGCTCTTGTGAGACTCCATCTGCGGTACTGCATCCAGATCTAGGCCCCCAACATAAGGACATGGATGACATGGACCTGTTGGAGCAAATCCAGGGAAGGGCCATGAAAATGTTCAAAGGGATGGAGTACCTCTCCTGTGAGGAAAGGCTGAGTTGGAGTTGTTCAGTTTGAAGAAGAGAAAGCTCTGAGGAGACTTTATTGCATCCTTTCAGTACCTATAAGGGGCTTATAAGAAAGATGGGGTAAGACTTTTTAATAGGGTTTGTAGTGATAGTACTGGGGATAACGGCTTTAAACCAAAAGAGGATAGATTTAGTATAGATATGAGGGAAAAAAAACAAAACCCTATGATGAGGGTGATGAAACACTGGAAAAGGTTGCTGAGAGAGGTGGTAGATGCCTCATCTCTGAAAACATTCAAGGTCACATTGGATGGGACTCTGGGTAATCTGGTCTGGTTTCAGATGTCCCTACTCACAGCAGAGGGTTAGGCGAGGTGATCATTGAAGGTATCTTCCGACCCAAACCTTTCTACGGCTCTAAGGCTGGCTCTGGCTACACAAGCCCCAGCTGAAGTGATTACCTCTTCTGGGGATTCATGAGGAAGCAAATCAGAGGCCAAGTGGTGGTCCTAGGCTTAACATGGTAAATGACACATGGATATTTTTAGAGATATTTAAGTACAAACATCTGCCCACAGGCTCCAAGGCACCCTGAGAATCCTACCAGTGACCACCTAAAGTGTATCAACACTTTGTACAGATTATCAGATGGGCAACGTCTGGTAGAAGAACCATGAACCCTTTCTATTTGGGATAGATTTCAACTTACCGTCTCCAGAAGGTTTCACAGATTTCACTATCTCTTCTGGCCATTTTCTTCCTCTTTTTTCTTTCTGTTAAAACACAGATTGAAATTCGTATTTTCTGGCATTGTATTGAAACAGAGGGAACTTTTTCATTAAACACAGAATTGGAAATTTTATTATAATCATTGAGATGCTAAAAAGTCAGGTTTTCAAGTCCAGGAGATTTATAAGGTTTTAAGAGGCTTTCACTGAGTCTTTGTGCTCCTGGAGAAAAACTCTAAAAATCATTCAGAGATGTATAATTTATGTGTATATTTATGCACATATATACATGTGTGGTTTTGAGTTCTGCCCACGTCTTCAGTTATTCTGTGGAACGGTGGATATAATCCAGCTCGGTCTTCTCTTGCAGCAGTTCCAATCAAACAGAATACAGAATAGCAATGGGCTTAAGCTACTGTCTATAAGAACACTTGCTAACCTAGTGCAGGACTTGAAGCAAAATACGTGTCTGATGGATTTCTCACTGTGTTCAGAAGCATTTCTTTATCTCTTGTTCCCCACTTCACAGGAGTTATGGACTCACAGTCCTTGGTCTCTAACTGCTGATACTGCACCTTTCTTCTCCCCATTTCTCTTCGTCCTTTGAAACCTGCCGAGCTATAATCAGCAAAGAAGAGTCACAAACGTTAGAGTTAAAAAAAGCCAAGAGATTCTTGTTGCTCAGAAGTCAAAATGTGTTGTTTCTTATTAAGGAAAGTTTTGGATATAGAGAAACTGTCACTCATTGGGAACTAATTTTCCTTTTTCTTCGGCACTTGAGGGACACTTAACCTGAAACGAATGAACACTTGCTACCAAAAAGCGAAAGACCTTGTGCTGCAAAAGAAAATATACTACTCATTATCTTTATTTTACCCTTTCCTTTGTCCCTAAAGTGAACATCTGGGCATCTTCCTGAGTCACCTGCTTCTGTCTGTGGGAGACCTAAAAATACAACATAAAATACCTCACTCAAAACAGATCCTTCAGCTACACATGCTTGGTTTATCATTCACTTTTATTTCAGAAAAAAAACCAATATCTTTGAACTGAAATCTTAGTTTCTCATCTCTGTATTCCATAAAAGCTGAATATGTCATGTGAAATGACAGAAAGAACCAGGACACTAAATTATTCAGAGGCTTGCTGAGAAGATATAGGACTTATCATAATGAAGGTTAAATCCTTGTCCAGGTTGCTGCTTGCTGAAAATTGCTTCTATCTGCTTCAGTAGCTGAGATGAGGTTTGTTGGTATTCTCACTGTAGACCCTTTGTCTTCTATCATATGACATGACTATACTAAGCAACATATATAGAGTCTTGTGATACTTGCTGCAGTCTGAAACAAAATAGTTTGAGCATAAATGAGCTGTTAGGCAGAGGAATGGGGTCTTCCTAGGGCTTGCTGGTGCAGCAAGATTGTTCCTAGCACCTGAGGTACCTTCAAAGCAGGTAGCTGCTCTGCATAGAAATATTTATATGTGACAAAGACTGCTTTCAGTGAATGAAGTCCAGTGGTCTCTGGAGGAAAGACTGCAAACAAGTGGGTTGCAAGCAACACAGTGGTTTCTCCACAGGAATGCTACTCACCATCACCATAACTGAGGCTTTAAAAAGAAGCAATGAACATCAGTGTAATATTTGCTTCACATTTTTTTACTAACTCCACTGTATTCTAACCCTGCTGGCACAAGTTCAGAAAGGTTTCACAGAATCACACAATGGTAGGTGTCACGCATTTTAAGTTTGTTATGGATATCTATGAATGTCTTGTAAAATCAGAATTCTGCACTGGCATCTAGTAGAGGATGTCATTTTCTTGTCATAGGAGAGACACCGGAAATCTGGACTCCTTCTCATGAAGCTCCTTGGTTTCACATGGGAGGAACATGGCTGTTACAGTTTATCACCTCTTTCAGATTGTGAATTTAAGTGGGGAAAGCTCTTATTTGTTCCACACAGCTGCACTGAAAGTAGGAAAATTCCTGCTGATTTTAAGTGCAGAGTCTTGTGGAAACCATAGCAAATGAGCAGAGCTGACAAGATAACTCCTTTGGAGGGGTTCCAGGACTCATGATCTATGTCCACACTACAAACTGGAAGAGAGACAGGGAGGAAGCTTGTGGTCTTGAGGCCAAGGAGCATCAGCTGTCTCTTGCACACATGACTTCAGTCTCTTGCACACGTGGCTTCAGCCTCATTGCAGGGCAGGGCAGGGCAGGGCAGAGCAGAGCAGAGCAGAGCAGAGCAGAGCAGCTGGCTATATCTATACTGCATTTGGCTTTGAGGGTTTTCTAGGTCCTGTGCAATGCCTTTTGTCTTTAATACATGACTGTAACTTTTTTTCCAGTTCAGACTACCTTATACTGATGTTTCAGGTCATCAAAATACAGTTTCTAAAGCCTGAAACTAAGGACTTGTGTCGCATGCCTTGGCATGAGACAGATGGACATATGGGAGTACCTGATATAGTTGGGATAACATTAGAGGACTGTGTGGGACAAATCTGGCACAGCCTCATCCATAATGTCTCTGCAGAGCTGTTTCTGGAGGGAAGTATACACGTAATTTTGCCCAGGAGAGAATTGTGTGAAGTGGGCCAAAGCCCAGCAGGAATGAACTGTTAATTAAGCAGTATAGCTGACTGAGGTGTGCTGTTCAAGCTTTGTTCCTGGTTTCTTCTCATTAGCAGAGTTGATTGAATTACTGTCTCTTTAGATTTTCCGGTCTCCTCTATACCGCTGGTGATCTGCAGAGTTTATGGAGGTATCTGTCATTCATTCTGTGAGGAGGCAACCACCATCGCTCAGGGAACAACGGTGAGAGATTTCCTTTTATTCTCTTCCTTCTGTAAGATTTATGGCAGGAAATGTATGACTCAGTGACCACGCAGCCGTCTTTTGGCTCTCAGGTGTCTTTTTCATATGGTACCTAAGAGTCGTAGTTACCCAATGATGTGATGTCTTACAATACGACAGTTTCTTCCATTTCCAGTAACAACCCTCCAGTGATTCAGCCCATTATGTGAAGAATCAGTTTGCCTCCATGCATTTGATGAGAAAAGGAAATCAGGATTTGTTTTAGCTCTGCCCTACTTTGCCATTAAGAGAGCTGAAGTCTTCAGACATAGCTGCCTAAAGCAGGTTGCTAAACCCATTCCAAAAGACCAGAATAAAAGGTTCCCGATTTGCAGATGTTCTGGGTATGGAAATTGGAAGGAGTTGTACTTCAACAGCAGTCCTGAAAATAAGGCCATGCTTAATTAAATAAATAAACCCTCCTCTAGGCTTGCAATGTTTGGAAAAATCAAGCTGCAAATATCAAGCCTCTGTCTGCCTTTCATTTTGCAATAATAATAATGCTAACGAGCCTTTGTGCTGATTCAGAATCTCAATGAAAATAACGGAGTGCCTGAGAGATGCTGTAATCACTAATGGCTGCTACCCAATTGCATGGAAAGGCCTTTCAGGCTCCCCTAGGACAAGTCTCCAGGTGTTTACATCTATTTTCAATAAATGCAACTTTCTCAATTTATAGGTACACTAAGACTCAGATATTTTCCTTTTGTGCAAGGAAGAAGCTGAATCCTTCTCCATCATGGCAGCCTCCTACTTCCAGTGAGCACTGCAAAGCCAAAAGCATTTTAAAGCACCTCGAATAGTTATTTCTTTCAGCACCTTAGTCCAATTAAGGAACCTAAACTTATTTTGTCATTTAACTGTTGCAGCCTATTTTAAAATGAAATACAATTAAGGGAAGATAAGCAGGACCTGTGGCCAAATTTCACCTCTGTTTGAGTTTTGAGTTTGTCAGCCTTCCAATAAGGGCTGCCATTATGAGGAAAGGTAGGAAAACTGTGATGAAATTCAGAGGTGTTTTAATCAAATGACCCGCTTCAGGCACAAATGATGAAGAACAAATCTAGTTTATTTAGCACAGCTCTTGCCATAGCTTTCTGACAAAGCCTTTGTTCTTAACATCCTATTATTATACCATCATTCACCTTCTTCACTTGTTCCCAGAACAAGTTTCAAGTAGTTGCTATGACATGAACTTTTAAAATTACTTCTTTCGCAGGTTCTTTCAAGAGAGAGAAAGATCATTTTAAGGGAAAAAACTGCAAAATGAGAAAGTCAGTTTTAATACACAGAAACATTTGGGTATTTTGCTTCCATTCCATTGTACCAGTAGTTGCTGCAACCTAGTAGTAGAACTGGAAACTAGGAAGCTGGACACTTCAGCTCTTCAGGGATACTACAGTTGTAGCAGAAATAATCCATTCTGGGCTAGTTCTTCTCAGCAGGAATTTATAGAATCATAGAATCATAGAATGGTAGGGGTTGGAAGGGACCTTTAGAGATCATCTAGTCCAACCCCCCTGCAGAATCAGGTTCACCTAGATCAGGTCACATAGGAACATGTCCAGGTGGTTCCTGAAGACCTCCAAGGAAGGAGACTCCACAACTCTGGGCAGCCTGTGCCAGGGCTCCGTCACCCTCACAGTGAAGTAGTTTTTCCTTAAATATAAGTGGAACTTTTTGTGTTCCAGCTTCATCCCATTACCCCTTGTCCTGTTGCTAGCTACTATAGAAAAAAGGGATGTCCCAACCTCCTAATTCCAAAAAACAAAGATTTAAGGTAGAGCAGAATTGTGCAGAAAATGTATCTACTTCAATTGTTGTTGATGAATGTACTAAGAGAATTTGTAACAGAATTTAATGAAGGGAAGAAAGCTATGTGTATCTTGAAGAGACTTTTTAAAGTCATGTTTGTTAGAGTGAATTGTTAACCTTACATTTACTTTAAATCTGAATTTCAGCAGTTTTATTATTAATCAGTCTACTGCACCATTTTTTGTCAGAAAGATTGTTATAAAAATCTTGGCTCATACTGAATCAGACAGCCTCATGACAAGTCTACATCCTTCAGGTAAAAGTTCCACCAGTAAAAAGTCAAGTCTAGTAAACTCCTCCAGAATAGGTTAGGAAAACAAAGACTCAGTCTGTTATTCCATCAATTCTCAGCTGGGATACAAGCCAGATTTATTATAGGCACTATTGGAGTAAGGAAGAGCTGTGTGTGCTCTATGTGCAATTTTAACATATTGGGGGAAATTCTACTTTAGGTTAATATAATGCTTTGTTCTATCTTATTGCTGACAATGTAAATAGATTCTATCTCACAAACTCTGTTTTTAAACATAGTTTTGTTAGTAGTAATTTGCTGAGTATCCATTGAAAGACAACTGAGGTTTCTTAACTCAAATATCTTTTGTTACCTTACCAGGTAAATATTAAACATCTCACTGAATAATTCAAGTTTGAAAGGTTTTGTGTGTTCCTGAAGGAATGAGAAAGAGTAGATGCTCAGATACTTGCAATGCAAGCTGCCTGTTCAGGGATCTAACTTCTGGTATACATTTGTAAAGATCATTGGCTTATGCAATTAACGCTTTGCAAAGCCACGGGAGAGGTCTGTATTCTCCTGATTCTCCTGTTCTCCTATACAGAAGTCAGAGAAGGATGATGTGAAAATATTACAGTATTTGAAGAACAACTTCTCAAGTACTCTGGTTTTGCCTGCCGGGGAAGGGAGAGGGAGTGGAATAGTCTTTCGCATCACTACTGTGTTAATTCTGCCTAACCCTGATCTTCAGTTACAGCTGCACTGGTAAGGAAAAGCAGCAGGTATCTCATGTGCCCCTACAAGGTGATTTCAGCTGGACGACTTGCCCCAGTTGTACATTTAATCCAGTAGCTGCTGTCTCACAGAGCTGTGTATAAGGTGTTTCAGAGACTGGTGTCATTGCTAGGACTCCTATCCCAATTAGTAGCTTCTTCCTGACTCCAGTCAACCAGTTACAGGAAATATTAATGAGGACCATTTTGAGGAGGGCTCTCTATTTATAACTACAGGTGTTCTTACAGTTCACATAGATGAAGCCTTGGTCTCTCATCTCCTGTTTGGCATCTATGTCAGATGGACCAAGTCAGAAATACACATCCATACTTGTCAAGGAAAGAGGTGGCTGGTAAAGTCAAATGTGAGTGATGGACCTTATGAGAGAACAACTTGCAAGCTCAAGAGCGGGGACTGGCAGGCAGGAGTTCTCAGACCAGAACCTAGCTCTGATCCAGAATTTCCGCATCCTTAAACCAAACTTGAGAGTTTTCAGTCATTTTGAGACCCATACTTTGAAGTTTTTGATAAATTTTCAAAGCTCTGCTCCTGAAGCAATGTGGAACAACCCTTGCAGTGTCAGCAGTGTGCAGATTGACTGGCTACTGCAGTGCTCTCTGCTCCTGGAGCATCAATGCCACTGATTGTATTTCTGGTCTGTAGGATATCACATAGTGACAATGAAACCAGGGGTTTTGTCAACGAAATTTCTTTTGATTTTCATCAGCTAATTGGAAAAAAAAAAAAGGGGGCTGGTACATTTGTACAGAGAAATACTAAGAGACAGATTTTTTTCCCCTCACTCTTATGCTTCCGTTTTCCCCTACCCATTTTTATATTGCTGAATCTTTTGTTTCTTTTTCTTCCTGTACACTCAGGGGCACTGTGATCATTAACTATGTCTCTGTAATGCATGCAAATTCTGGAAACATAGCACCATCAGCCTGCACACATTTAATGTTTCTCTTGTGCACCCTACTCAAAGAAAGAGGGGTCAAATTATTACGCTGGAGTGCTTTTATTGCACCAGTGTGCAAGAGTGTTGTTTTGTTTTCTGTGAGCTGGTCTGGAATTGCATGGCTGGGACAATGACTAGCACAGTACTTTGTCCTTGGTATGTGTAGGTTACATAATCTTCAGAGCAAAAGGGAAAGTACAAAAACAAGTATGTTTATTATGGTCTCTGCAGAGGATGAGACTTGGCCAACAGTTCTGGGTTCCAGCAAATGTGGGAGGCTCCAGTGCAGTGTTGAGAGTTGGAAGGATAATTGATAACAATTTTTGTAAAAAAAATGAAAAAGGAAAAGAAAAAGAAGGAGAAAGAGAAAGAGAAAAAGAGAAAGAGAAAGAGAAAGAGAAAGAGAAAGAGAAAGAGAAAGAGAAAGAGAAAGAAAAAGAAAAAGAGAAAGAGAAAGAAAAAGAAAAAGAAAAAGAAAAAGAAAAAGAAAAAGAAAAAGAAAAAGAAAAAGAAAAAGAAAAAGAAAAAGAAAAAGAAAAAGAAAAAGAAAAAGAGAAAGAGAAAGAAAAAGAGAAAGAGAAAGAGAAAGAGAAAGAGAAAGAGAAAGAGAAAGAGAAAGAGAAAGAGAAAGAAAAAGAGAAAGAGAAAGAAAAAGAGAAAGAAAAAGAAAAAGAGAAAGAAAAAGAAAAAGAAAAAGAAAAAGAAAAAGAAAAAGAAAAAGAAAAAGAAAAAGAAAAAGAAAAAGAAAAAGAAAAAGAAAAAGAAAAAGAAAAAGAAAAAGAAAAAGAAAAAGAAAAAGAAATGCCTTCTTGAAAATCAAGGCATGACCCTTTCAGTAAAAAGGGCAGGGAAATTTTGTAATTAAAAAATATATATATACCATTGAGTTGTGAAGAATTTATGGCCAAAATAATGAGAATATATTCTTATTGTTGGACAGAATCTTATGAAATACTGCTATCTCATTAAAAATTCATCAGCCACATGGTCCCCAGCCCAGAGTATTTGTTGTCTAGGAGATGGATGTGCAAAAGAAGTCATCACCAAAAAAGCTTTCTTTTTCTGTTTAGTGGTTTGGGTCTTTTTAATTCATTCCTTACCATTCTTTACATTTTGAAAGAATCAGGGTTTTTTTGAAGACAAAGAGATCTTTTATTCCCATGTACATGCTACCAGCCACTACAAGAGAGAACTGTCAGGGAGATGCACACCTTTTTGATGAGTCATTTCTTTAGGGGTTTTTTTGTTCTCATGCATCTGAACAGCTATCTGCAAGAAGGCATGAGAATCGAAACAGGGACAGGGAAAGCACTTAAAGTTTCATTAACAGTTAAGAATTTTAGAATAGAGTCATAGGTTGGAAAAGACCCTTAAGGTCATCTAATCATAGAACCATAGAATCATAGAATCATAGAATCATAGAATCATAGGGGTTGGAAGGGACCTTTAGAGATCATCTAGTCCAACCCCCCTACAGAAGCAGGTTCCCCTAGATCAGGTCACATAGGAACATGTCAAAGTGGGTCTTGAAGACCTCCAAGGAAGGAGACTCCACAACCCCTCTGGGCAGCCTGTGCCAGGGCTCCCTCACCCTCACAGTGAAATAGTTTTTTTCCTATATTTAGGTGGATCTTTTTGTGTTCCAGCTTCATCCCATTACCCCTTGTCCTGTTGCTAGCTACTATAGAAAAAAGGGATGTCCCAGCCTCCTGACATCCACTATTCAGATATTTGTAAATGTTAATAAGATCTCCCCTCAGTCTCCTCTTCTCCAGACTAAACAGCCCCAGTTCCTGCAGCCTTTCCTCATATGAAAGACGTTCCAATCCCCTGATCATCTTGATGGCCCTGCGCTGGAGTCACTCCAGCACTTCCCCGTCCCTATTGAGCTGAGGAGCCCAGAACTGAACACAGGACTCCAGACGAGGCCTCGCCAGGACAGAGTAGAGGGGAAACAGAACCTCCCTTGACCTGCTGGCCACACTATTCTTGATGCATCCCAGGATGCCATTGGCCTTCTTGGCCACGAGGGCTCATTGCTGGCTCATATTTAGTTTATTACCAATCAGGACTCCCAGGTCTCTCTGCAGAGCTGCTCTCCAGCAGGTCAATCCCCAGCCTGTACTGGTGCATGGGGTTGTTCCTTCCCAGATGCAGGACTCTGCACTTGTCTAACCATTCCTCCCAGCCTTCCTGGTCATCTCCCTCCTGTTTCTTCTACTAGTTCTTTTTCCTCTTTTCCTCCTCCTCTTCCCCCCTCTCCCCTTTTATTTCTTCTTTTTGTCTCCTAAGGACTTGCTTCTGATTCTCTTAATCTTTCTTATTTTTCTTATCTTTCACCTCCCCATGTTCTTCCCCGGTTTCTCTTTTCCTGCCTCTTTCTCATCCAATTCCTCCTCATTTTCCTCAAATTCCTTCTACTCTTCCTTCTATTCTTACCTGTTGTCTTCTCCTCCTTCTCTTCCGTCTTGCCTCCTGTTGCCTTCTCTTACTCCTCCTGCTGTTCCTGCTGTTCTCTCATGTTGAAGTCTCCTCCTCCTCGTAGAAAGAGATATTTAGAGAAATACTTACTTTTTGAGGAATGGAACGTTGGGAGGGTGATCAGTACCCAGAGAGACATTAGAGACATTTTACTTAGCTATAGAAGAGTAAATAAAAATGTAAAAGAAAAAAACAAAACAGAGTCAGATAATCATAGGCAATACTATAACCATCCCTAAGAACATTAAATTCACTCCAATTTCATCCAATCACATTTCAAATACCTGGAAGAGTGTGAGAATTCATGAAGTACAAACTGAACACAGCAAGAGCAGAACTTAGCCTTGTGTGTTTGATAAAAGTGTAGGAAAGTAAAAAGTATAATGGCAGAGTAGGAATCATGGGGAATTAAAATACTTTGAGTATTACTAATTGTTTAATGAATCCTTTCCACAGTCTATAGCAACATTATAATATAAAGACCAGATAAGTGGGTCTCTGTGAATTTAGAAATTTATGGCTTAGATATTGTGAGTTCACTCTGAGCTCAAAGGGACGATTGAAGTAGTGAGTAAGCCTTTGAAGGAAATACTCCCAGGGGATTTTTTTCTTTTCAAATGTGTAAGATTTCTTCCACTTGGGACTAATGTTATCTGCTCACGTACTATATGGGGAAAAGACTTCAGCCAGGAGACTTCACAGCACAGAGAGGACAATTGGTAGACAGCATCCAAACTGCAAAGAGGCTCAGTATTGTATTGTTTGCAGGCATTATTGTTCACCATATCTGCTACATCAGTCATTCTCTGAAAGGTACTAATACTGACCTTGTTATTGCAATAACTGAGAGCCTCTCACATGCCTTCATTTAATTAGCCACAAAACCCCCCTCCTGCAATCTGGAGAAATCGCATTAGCTCTTTTTCCAGCAGAGAGCTGAAGCACAAAGGCTCAAGTAACCTGTCAGACATGACACAAGGATTCTGTGGTGGAGTGGAAAGCAAGCAGCATCCAAGGCTTCAGCCACAGCTCCTATCTCCCCAGCTCCCTACTCTCACCAATCATTCCTAAAGCTCTCATGCAGTCAGAGCTAATGCACTGATAGAGATGCTGAGTTGTTTTACAACAGCGTGTAGGATTACTGGAAGTAAGTTTATTGCTTTCTAATGGATCAGATCACTCCTCCTTCAGTATTTATGTGGGACTGGGCATCCAGTCAGCTGAAACACTACTGTTGCAGCTAATATTGTAGCTGAAACACTGCTTTAGTAGTGCACTTGGCTTACACTTACATTAGTGGAGAAGCAAAACCAGAGCTCATTGCAACATTCTCCCAGTGTTTCTCAGAACATAAATGTGAAAAAATAGTCTGAACAGCTCTTGGTGATTCTCTTTCTCAGTCCATATCTATAAAACTTAGCTTTTGATGTTTCTGTTACTGGGCTACTTAATAAGAAAAGCCAAGCTCTGCAACAGAAATCAGAGTTGATACAAACTTGAGACCTCTTCCAGGGTCTGTTGGTGAGATTTAATGTTCTAAATCATGTAAAGTTCCCTTTTTGTGAATTGCAATCACCTTCTTGCTTCTTATCTCTCTTTCTCCTCACTCCTCCTCAAAAAAAGCCACAAAAAACCAAACAAACATACATAACATGAGGACAAGTAATTCCCTAATTAAACCCAGAATCTCAGGATGAGCAAGCCGAGATGTTTCAGTCAGTCATTTACTTTTCTAATATTGGTCTGTGCTTTTGCTCCTATTACTGTTTGTGTTTACTGATGTCTGACTTTGTCCTACTGGCCCTACATGAAATTTGTTGTTATCACAAGAAAAATATCATTGCCCAGATGACTGTGAAACTTACTATACATCTAGCAAAAACATAGATGTTCCAGAGAAAGCCTTCCTCATCTGTTGACTGGGGACACCTGTGAATTGGGACAGCTCTCCCATGAGCCATGGAATATGTTGATTACATCTGGCCAACAAATATCTACTGAGAGTGGAGGAACTCTGAAGTTTGACTTTGGTATCTGATATCTACAAAGTCGAGCCTCTCTGCTGCAAGACGGACAGTCTGGTTGCTGCCATGCCACTGTCAGGACCCAAGGTCTATATTTTCTTTCTATGTCTCTGAAATGGCTTGTCCCTCAGGTCTGCCAGGAGGGAGACCTGGACACTTTCAGCAGACATGAAAACAAGACCTTGTTTTCCTCTTCTTCACTGACGGCTGCACCCTACACTGAAGGATCAAATAGCTACAAAAACGCACTCCTCTGTGAGGGCATGAAGATACTGAAAGATGCAGAAAGACTTGAACATGCCCTTCCTACACACTTTTCCAAGCTGTGAGCGAGCTCTGTGGATTGAATAACTCTGTCACATAAACTGCAAAGGAGAGGTCTTGTCTGTATCTATCTGTGGAGACAAGCTGTGACTGTCTGTGACCTTGCTCGTGATACATTAACAAGCTCTTCAATCACCGTCACTTTGCTGCTTTCAATTTGACTCACTGCTTGAGCATGAATTTTTCAGGACTAATTACATTTAATCATGTGTGACTTGGACATGTGAGCAAACTAAAGGTTCAGCAACAAGACATGAAATGAATGAGAAATTGTTTGGCAAGATGTCATGGCTTAGCTCCAGTAGGCAGCTGAGCACTACACATCCAACCCTGTGGGATCGGGGGGCAAATTAGAAGGACATGAAGAAGGGCTTGTTCAAGTGTATCAGCAGCCAAAGGAAGACTAGGGAGCATGTGAGCACACTGCTCAACAAGGTGAGTGCACTGGTGACAAAGGACACAGAGAAGGTGGAATTACAGAATGCCTTCTTTGCCTCAGTCTTAAATTCTAAGGCCCTCAGGAATCCAAGTCCCTGAAGGACAGATAAAAAAGCCAGAGAAAGGCAGACCTTCATTTGCTTGAGGAGGATTGTCTAAGGGATCTATTGCTAGGCAGGCTGGACACCCACCAGTCCATGAGTCCTGATGGGATGCATCCTAGAGTGCTGAGGGAGCTGGCTGATGTTCTTGCTAAGCCACTCCACATCATTTTTCAACAATTGTGGAGGACTGGCAAGGTGCCTGAGGAATGGAGAAAGGCCAATATCACTCCAGTCTTCAAAAATGGCAAGAAGGATGACCCAGGAAATTACAGGCCAGTCAGCCTCACCTCCATCCCTGGAAAGGTGGTGGAACAACTCATCCTGGATGCCGCCTCTAAGTACATGAAGGAAAAGATGGTTATCAGGGGGAATCAACATGGATTCACCAGGGGGAAATCCTGTCTGACCAACTTGATAGCCTTCTATGAGTGCATAACCGGCTGCCTAGATGAAGAGAGAGCAGCAGATGTCATCTACCTTGACTTCAGCAAGGCTTTGACACTGTCTCCCATAACATCCTCATCAGAAAACTCAAGCAGTGTAGCTTGGATGAGTGAACAGTGAGGTGGTGAATGACAGAGCCCAGAGGATGGTGACCAGTGGAGCTGAATCGAGTTGGAGGCCTGTGGCCAGTGGAGTTCCACAGGGATCGGTTCTGGGGCCAGTCTTGTTCAATGTCTTCATCAACGACCTGGATGAGGGGGCAGAGTGTACCCTCAGCAAGTTCACTGATGACACCAAACTGGGAGGACTGGCTGATTCCCCAGAAGGCTGTGCTGCCATTCAGCGGGATCTCGACCAGCTTGAGAGTTGGACAGAGAGGAACCTCATGAGGTTCAACAAGGACAAGTGCAGAGTCCTGCATCTGGGAAGGAACAACCCCATGCACCAGGACAGGCTGGGGACTGACCTGCTGGAGAGCAGCTCTGCAGAGAGAGACCTGGGAGTCCTGGTTGACAGCAAGCTAACCTTGAGCCAGCAATGTGCCCTCATGGCCAAGAAGGCCAATGGCATCCTGGGATGTATTAAGAAGAGTGTGGCCAGCAGGTCAAGGGAGGTTCTTCTCCCCCTCTCCTCTGCCCTGGTGGGGCCTCATCTGGAGTCCTGTGTCCAGTTCTGGGCTCCCCAGCTCAAGAGGGACAGGGAACTTCTGGAGAGAGTCCAGTGCAGGGCCACGAGGATGATTGGGGGACTGGAATGTCTTTCTTATCAGGAGAGGCTGTGGAACCTGAGGCTATGTAGTCTGGAGAAAACTGAGAGGGTACCTAATAAATGCTTATAAATACTTAAAGGATGAGTATTGAGAAGATGGAGAGAGTCTATTTTCTGTAGTTTCTAGTAACATGACCACAGGTAATGTGCACAAGCTGGAACACAAAAAGTTCCAATTGGACATGAGGAAAAACTTCTTTCCTGTGAGGGTGAGGGAGCCCTGGCACAGGCTTCCCAGGGAGGGTATGGAGTCTCCTTCTCTGAAGGTTTTCAAAACCCACTTGAACAATTTCCTGTGTGACCTGATTGAGGTGAACCTGCTTGGACTAGATGAACTATAGAGGTCTCTTTCAATCTTGACCATTCTGTGGTTCTGTGAAACAGGACAAGGAATTACCTGCTTCTCTGGGCCGTGAAAAGGTCAGATCTGGACTACTAGGACCGATTTTTGGTGCTGAAGAGAGTAAATGGTACAAGGGGGAATTCAAAGTTTATGAGGAAAGATCAAATTAATTGCAATTTTTTAGCCTGCAGAAGGGAGGCTGCTGTTTAGGTATGAGACAGAGGAGAGGTTACTGACAAAAGGAAGAGTAGAAGCTGATCTCTGCCTGGAGTGGACTAGGTGGGAAGTTAGGGACTTGTCTTGGGCTGCTGCCAGGAAGATGAGAGCTGTCAAGAGACATTCAGGCTGGGAAGATCTTGCTTCTAAGATGCCTTTCATCTCTGAGTCCTCCAAGTCTCTGTGAAGCCTGAAGGATCTGACAGGCAAACAGCCCTGTGGAAACTGTGTGTGGGTCTGGGTGGGCTGGATGAGAAAAAACAGCATTTCAAGTGCAGGGGGTCTCTGACGGCATCTCAATGACTTGAGGATAGGCTATGTTTAATGACTTCAGTGGCAAGCTGAGAAATCTTTTAAGGCTTTTCTGTGAAACTTTGGTGGGCACTGATGTCACTGAGGCAATGCAACATCAGCAGTAAGCCCTTCAGGACAAGCCAAGGACCCTGCTCCCTGCAGCTCCTTTGCAGAGCAGGAGGTGTTGGAGGTGAGATCTTACTGCACTCACCAGAGCTTTGTAGCTTTTGCTCTAGTCACAACAAGCTCCCAAATAAAAAGCACACTTACATAAAATCTCTGTGAAGACCCTGCATCTGCTTTTCTCCTTTGTCATTAGTACAGTGCAGGTGCAGAGAGAGAATGAGATGAGAAAAGCAAAGGACAACCTCATTTTGTGGGAAATATGTATGCAGTCAAACCAAATGCCACACACGAGTCCCTGTGGAAATAGGTCCTTGTCATGAAATGCTAGTGACATATTTTAGTTCTGATTATTGTAGTAGCCAGTAGAGCCACATATTTAGCAGACAGCCAGATCAGTTCCTTGCACAAAAGGCTGGATCTCTGTACTGCTGATGGATGGAGCAGCAACAGAATGAGGCTTCTTCTGCAGCAGACACGTCAGCACACAGAAGCCATCCAGCTGCCATTCAAATCACTAAAGTCACTGAAATGTTAAATTAAATAAAACAAGAAAGGTTTGTTGTGCAAGTGAAAGGTAGCTCTGAGGAGCTGGAAATCAGTGAAAGTCTGCAGCAGCAGCTTACAGAATGAGTCCATCTTTAAGGGAATTAGCTCTGAAAATGAATTAGTTCTAAACTGAAGAGGTAGCTCAGGTCCTGTAAAAGGCCAAGTTGAACATTCTAGGTCCAGTATGTCTAGTTTCCAAAAATCCCAAGTGCATTTTAGCAGATTTATTGACTTCTGTACTATCCCTGCCTTAGCAAGCTCAGAAAGGATTTTACTTACATAAAATGAATTTTCAGCATAGGTATGCTGAGAAAATAAAACCTGAATACAGAGAAGTGTATTTGCAAATAAGGCGTACTCTTTCCGTGTACCATTGACACATGGAGCTATCTTCTCATTTCAGTATGCAAAGTTTGCCTTGGTCAAACTTATGAGCTCAAAAAAACCCCATGTATGCCACCCTCAAAGCCCAAAAGAAACATTGCCAATTTTACAAGTGGTTAAACTAAGCCTAGAGGACTCTTGCTTTCTGAGACAGGAACTAACCATCTCTAATAAGTCCTTTCCATCTCCAGCTTGTCTGAAGCTACGGTTGCTTGAAGACTGTGACTGACAGGCTCATTAACACTGAGCAGCCTCAACCGCACACGGAATAAGTCAGCAAGCTAATTAGAGGGAAGCTGGGATAAAGAGAGCATGACAATAAAATATTTCTGACATTAATTAGAGGAAGGGGGGAAAAAAAGCAAGGCTGAGCTTCCCCAAAGAAATGTGTGTTGAGAGTGAGTAATTCTGCAGGATGTTGAGCACTTGGGGCAGCTTCAAGGTGAGCAGTTGGGGGCCACATTAGCAGGACGTAGTGCCAGGACATGGGGCTCCCCATACAGCAGAGGGATGTATCCCGAGCATGTACCTCAAGAGGAAAGAAAGGGAAGGGGAGATAGCTTGCAGAAAAGACCTGTCTAAAAGAGCAATTCCTTTCTGCCCATCTCCAACCTGATACGTGGGTCTTAATTCAAGCAGGCTAATATGAAATGTAAAACAAATGGGAGGAAAGCAAATCTAGCCTCAAAATAGGCAAAATTCAGGCTATGAGTAAGGAAGTACGAGAAACAGAAAGCTATGGGGCTTGGGTGGTATTAACATGTGTTGCTGTGCATCTTAACTATTTCACATTTTAAAAAGACACTGAGGTGTTTTTCCAATCCCTGTCCTCTGTCTCTCTCTAATTGCTTTCAGTTAGATGTCTCCAGGACATTTTTCCCAGGTGTGTTCCTACAGCTTCACAAGTTCATTTTCCTTTCCACAGGGCTTGGTGAAGGTGACTCTACCTCCTGGAACATTCAGGGTCAAGTGGAGCTTCACAGAAGGACAGCTCTGGAGGCCGTCTCCACTCCAGCCCTCGTCCAGCCCATGTTGGCTGTGCTGGTCTCATTGCTCTTTACACACAGGTTTACAACCATTTTGAGTGTGCAAAATGCTACTCAAAACTGCTTGCATCAGCCTGGGCGAAAGCAACATGAGATGATGATTGCTAGTGCAAGGGTCTTTGAGTGTCTGAATGCAGTGAGAGCAGAGTGTCTGCCCTGCTCTGACACCTCTGAGTGGGGAGATTTTCACTAATGAGAAATGCAAGCCCAGCTGCTTATGTCTTTCCTTTTCAAAATAAAAGGAAAGGTGATAGACACTTTCAGAGACTAACCCTATGGATGTAATGAGATCTATTCAGTAGCAGACGCAAACACCATGTGCATCTAAAAAAGTGGTACAATTTCACTTCCCACAAGTAACCCAAAAGGGAAGTTAATGTTTTCACATCTACTTCTTTCTTCTTTTGCTACTTTTCCCATAACAATTGATTTCAGCATTTGTCATAATTTTTTAATGCTTGTTTCTGATTAAATAGCTTGGAAGAAGCCAGGCAGCATGGCTTGGACAGGGATTAAAACCATATAAAGAACAGGAAAATCATCCCAAAAAGTCTCCAGGGAGAAAGTGTTGTTTTTTTCTAAAGGCTTTTATCACCATCTCATCTGAGCAGTGTTTTCATATTTAATAACCAAAAGGGAAAAAAGAGTTGTTCTCCTGCAAGGCATGATATGTGTGTTGCATAAGACATTCTGAAAGCACAGGAGATGGTCAGCCTCATCCCTAAAAATGTGTTCTCCGTAAAGCTTAAAAGCTAGTGATGTGACAGCCTTCTGATGGGGTGAATTTCAGTAGGAAAAAACTGTCACCTCCTGGCAGCTGACGTGGTCCTTCCCCGACAGGGCAGTCAGAACCCCCTTGTCAGCTCCAGTTATTGCTGTGGAACTGAGGGCTGTTTCTTTCAGCACTCTAAGAGGTAACTAAAACTTTGCAATTGTGCATCTGCAAATAAAAAAGTGTCTAGAGCTCAGACACAATGGTAATAAAAACTTGACTTGGAGAAACAGAAGGAGAGACCGTGGTATTTTCTCTCCTTTTTCTGTATTACTTAGCTATTTGGCTTGCAAAGCTCTAAGAAATGGGCTCTTGCTTTTAATCAGTTAGGAGCCTGAAAGTTTTAGTACACTCTCTCCTGGGGTAGCCACTGTTTTGAAATAATATTAAAGACGTTATTGATTTTGACAGTAGGCAGGCAATAAAATTCAGGAAAGCTTCCTCTGTCAGTGTAATTTGTGCCTATGAAGTATCCTGTTGATTCTTTGTGTTTATGGCTCTGCTTTGGGCACATGCATTTGGATGAAGTGCTGCATGAGAGTAGGTGCATGCTGTACTGGCAAGGGGCATGCAGAGCCCCAGCCACCAGAAAAAGGCTCCCGAGACAGATCATGCCAGGAAGTAAAAATTAAAATTGCTTCCAGCGGTGTGTGTGCCATAGAAAGCAAGCAACTCTTTTCCTCTTAGAGCTGGAAAACAGCACTGCAAGTCAACATAGCTGGCAAATAGCAAATCAGTTTGGTGTTTAACCGAGGAGGAGCAAAGAGAAAAAGTGATAAAAGTCACTTCTGGAGAAAAAACTTAGTCAAACAATGAACTCCAGTATATTCAAACACAAACATTCCTGACTCCAGCCAGGCCCCAGGAGAAGGGCAACTTTAAAGAAGACAAAAGTCCTCAGGGAAGACAGGCACAGCAATTATTACTTTCTCAGACACAAGAAAGACAGCATCCTCACCATTATTCACTGTGCAGTTCAAAGCACACCTGAGTGTGTTCATAAAGCGTGTTCTCACAGCAAAACACTGAAAGTACCAAGCAATTGTTTACCTATCTTGGCTTCTTTATCTCAGATGATTATATTTTTTTAAAAAGTAGTTCATGCTTTCCTTATGTTTCTTAAACTTGTGGAAAGTTTTCTATCTGTTTGGGGTTTTTTTTTACCTCTACTGCAGTTTCAAGTCACAGAATCTCAAGGGTTGGAAGGGACCTATAAAGATCATCCAATCCAATTCCCCCACCAGAGAAGGGCCACCTAGAGTAGGCGACATAGGAACTCATCCAGGTGGGTTTTGAATGTCTCCGGAGGAGACTCAACAACCCATCTGGGCAGCCCATTCCAAATCATGGAAATGCCTGGTGTGTTGCAAAATCATAGGAAAAGCCTCACATCTTCAAATGATTCCAGAAACAAATAATGAATTATGAAATGCAGAAACGTAAACATTTATTCCCATCTCTCTCTCTAAATGTGAAAATCCAGCATAAAAAGGAAACCAAAAACTTTGACATGGGAACTTTGAAATTGTCACTTGATAACTCTGATATTTCATTAATTTAGGGAAAATAATTAAAAGGAAGAAAAAGGGCAATTGCCTGATTTAACTGTTTAAGCATATGAACTTTTGTCTACAATTATTTGGGATCAGTAACATTTTTTTCTGAAAGTCTCTAGAAATCAGGGCTATCTTTATGAAATGGAGGACTACTCTGTTTTCTGGAAACTAGAGAAGCACAACAAGCAAGCAAAGCAAGCTGCTACAAGGAAATTAACAATTCAAGTTGACAAATGTTATTAGAAATGTGTTTCTAGTCCATTTTTACTAAAAAGAGACAAAATGCTTTAAGGATAAAATATGCACAGTAAAATGTCCTAGAAAATGTATTGGACATTTATAGTCTTTCTGGACCTTTTTAAACAGATTATAAATACCCATATAATGAGTTCTGTCCTGTTCAGGGCCACTAAATTCTGCTAGAATGTGAAATGAATACTCAAAGAAGAAAAGAAGTATTCTATGCATGTTACTTAAAAACATCAATGCATGGATATTAGATATTGATTTCACATTAATACAACCTGAGTCATTTTCTGTTGACTTCTCCAAGCTTTTAAGACTATTTCCATAGTCCTTCTGAAGTGTATGAAATCTGCTTTCAACCTCATTTTTTTCACTGAGACATTTCCATGTAAGAAGCAATCTAGTTGGGTGTCTATTTAAGGTTTTTAGATGATGTCCAGATGATTTTTTGGTTTTATGATAAGGACACTGGAGTGTATTCACACTATGAAGGAAGCTCAATGGCTTTTTGGCTGTGCTAATTCAGTGGTCTCAAACTGGCTGCCTGTCAGTAGGCTCGCAACTGACTGAGTAATGCATAGGGGCTTTCTAGCTATCTATATGTAGGTGTAAAATGCTAGTTTTCAATGTATATCAGATACAGATGGATAAATTAGAGATCAGGAGGGTAGCAAATAGTCGTGCAATCGCATCTTGTAAAAGAAAGAAGCTACAGACATATATATAATGGCATTTCCCTCAGCCACCTTGAACTATCAAAAGATAGGAATAGGCTTCTTCCCCATCTAAGTGAATTCTCTAAAAAGTTGTTTCTAGACCAATATAGCTGTCTGGGCTTCCTCAAGTGTCACTAAAAGCTGATTTTTCTCTTTGGTGGGAGGACCTGAAGTGCTGATGAACATTGTTTTTCTCCATCAGTACCACTACAGCAGTTCCATGGTTTTCAGATGGTTAAAGATAAGGTGTTCATGGTGATACACTAGCTCCTTTCTGTCCACCTTTGCTTTGTTGTCTGAAATGAATCCTGTAATCTGAGAGTGCACAAGGGCATTTATTGTGATAAGAAACACAACATGACCTCCTTCCACAAATAAATACTTAGATGTAAATGCCAATCTCCCCTAGATTCCCTAAATTGCCACCCATTTTTACATTTATTAATTAGATAATCGGCAACTGATTAGGTGCATTTATTTTCCCCTGCTCTCTGCACAGAATCATGTCTTGTGCTGGAGATTAAGAATTGTGTGTTACACAAAAGAACCATGATTGCTATTCATACTCAGAGATCTTTACAGGTATTTCATCTAAGAAAAAAGCTGAGAAATAGGTAGTAAAAAACGTATTAGTATTTTTAAATAATTAAAGCCCAGATTACTTTGCCTATTTCCCTCAGAGTACACTGCAATGATGGAAGGCAATTATCTCTTTTGTTTTGCAAGGCCAAATTAGCTCTGAATTTACTATAAAAAGTCAAGAGATGTAGGTAGCACTCTCCATCACTGACCTTTGAAAGGATACTTCTATAAAACAAAACCTAGGCAGCAGCTTGTCATCTCTTTCCAATTTGCGACTTTCCTGACCTAGCAGGGCAATATATCTGTCAGATTTCAAAGATATCATCTCTGAGAGAGTGACAAAGAATCACTTCAGTCACCTATTCTTTTACAACATAGATGATGTCAGTACAATATTTTCTCCTCTTTGGTCATGTATTCCACAGTGAGTCGAGGAACCTCGTTCCACTGGTTAAACATAAATCCATTTATATTGCAGCATTTCTGCAGTAAAAAAATGATTGGGGTCCCAGCTAACTCACACGTGTGTAATACACTGCCCAAGTTCCCAAATGGCTTATCAGACCATATCACTCGTCTGAGCCCATCCTAACCTAACAGTTATGATTTTATCACTCTCTCACCCAATTAGCAGAGACAAGCAAATAGAGAACAGAATTCTGTGTTAAAGGACTTTTTCTCTCATTTCTCTTATGCAGTGTATTCCTAAACCACCCAGTATCAGTGATACAAATCCTTTCTTCACACACTTTTACAGTTGCTTACCAGCTACCTAGGGCCAGGATGGCTGTCTCTGCTCTCAGAGATGTTACTATACAGTGCTAACTTATTCTTTACAGTACAAGTGTTGGAGTACAAATTTCTAGGAACACTTGAGCTTCTGTGATCTAGCACTCACTTTGATAAAAAACAGATTTCACTGTAGATATAGATATTTGAAAAGGAAATAAATTAAATGCAGCTTACTGGCCATGATTATGTGATGAGAACTTCCAACTATATTTTCCCTCAGTATCTTTTGTGTATCTTCCATATATAATGTAAGGCTGAATTCAGTCAGCCTGTTTGCTTATCCTTTAACCTCATCTGTCAATAAAAGACATAGATCTGGATGCATATGTATGCAATATTAATTTACTTGTTTTCATCACATTCTTCTGGAATTTATGTTGGGATGCCAGAGTTGTTATCTGGCTAAACTCCAACACCTGAGTCACAGTCAGGATATGATTCAAAATGTACTTAATCTATTTTGTCTCATAGCTCATCACAATTTGGCTACTACCTGCCAGTGAGCTATGTGTCTACGTAAAGCATGACTTCCCATTAATTTGTTCTGAATTCTCCCTCACCAATTGATCACTTCATCTTCCAATAACTACACTACAGAAAAATATTATCTTCTACCCTGGTTTTAAACTAGAAGGGTATAAAGTGCTTTCATTTCTTTACCTTGACTGACATAAAAATGCTGAAGATAAATTGAGGATCATGCTCATTCTTTGAGAATAATATCTGATTTTTTCAGGGTAGCTGGTCTATCATAGTCTGGTTTTAAAACCATAGTAACCTACAAAAAAGCTTGTATTATATATTATTAATCAATCACTTTATGGTACTCAAAAGTGGAACGTTACCTGAGCACATCTTCTTGGCTAGAAACCTTGTTTTTGGGGAAAAAAAAAAAGATTGTTACTTACAATTAGATGGTAGAGAAAATGGTGTCTGGAAAAAAAAACCCCAACTTTTAGGTGACAATTTCTTTTTCCAATGACATTACATTAAAAAGGCTGATAAAAATTTACAGCAGGTGTAATATAGTTGTGGTTTTAAACTTAAACCTTGAGGAAGGAGGTAATTCTTTGTTAGCACAATAGCTTTCTTTGCCACCAAATCAGAAACCAAACAGATAGCACTATCTTCTTGACTGCAAAGTATCACATGCCAATCCCTGAGTTATTTAATTCATGTAGCAGTTAACAGTTCAGATGATATGAGTTCTGTAGTCAGAACTTGTCAAGACTCTGTTACCAAATCACTATCTAGTTTATATTTACATCACATCATCCTTATGGGCACCTTTCTTGACTTTCCAGCAAATGCCATTAATCAGTCAAAATAACTCCTTTACACTGTCTTATCAGTTGTCAAGATAAGCTATCTTGATCAAGATATCTCAGACCCTTAGCTTAAATGCATTCTAACACATCAGAGGGTTTGTCACTCTAACTAACAAAAAGAAGCTCCTTTGTCGTTGTTTTTTTATCCTGAAGGTACAATTATTCACATTCCAATATCTTCTGTTGCAACTATTGAAACTCCATTTCAGAAATTAAGCCCCTTTCACTTACATTACTAAATTAACTGGAATCTTAATGGAGAGGAAATAGATCCTGTATCTTAATGGATAATAGGGAAAGATGAGGCAATTCATTTGTTTTATGTGCTTTCTCTTCTTGTTAATCATGACAAAAATAATATTGAGAAATCTACCTCTTGAGGAATAAGCAATAAGACCTTAATTTAAATGCAGATTTTGATATTTATCTCCATTTTAGGACTTTGGTAGATTTTGGTAGAATTACAAAAATGTGGAGCAGAAAGACTATCAATCCACCATACTGAGAATCAGGCATCCTTGGATCATACTCAAGAGATGCTTCTTAAAATTTCTGTAAAGTGCATCATACAAGAAAGATTCTCATCCATTCCTAGGCCATGGAAAGGACAGCAACAGCAAGATTTAAGTATGATTAGGAGGAGCCTATCTGACTTGTGGGTTAGGGAAGAACACAAGAAGCATGGGCCAAATTTCATTTTCCAGTCATCTAGTATGATACATGTCCAGACTGCACTGTACGTGGAGTGAGTTGCCTAATCATGACCTTACTCCCAGAACAACTTGTTTTCATACTGTGCTTTGGTGTGGAAAGCACTTAGTAGCTAATTACTGTAACTTCTGGTTTTCGCGTGTGAACAAGACACATGTTCAGCTGAGGCTGATAAAGTACAGCCTATAAGCTAGGTACAGTTAGTACAACTGTCTTTGAAAGGTTATCAGCACCCAACTTATAACCATCAAATCAAGGCAGGAGGTGGGAGAGATCTGCAGCAGTGCAATGTTTCAAGTGCCACAAACCAGTGGTATAAAAATATGAGAAATTCTGAGATCTTAGTTTTGGAAAATGTGAGGATATGAGGGTTGCAAGCTCAATCTCCCGTTTGGTAATATATGGATATTTAATGTTGATGTTGGATATCAATGAATTCTAATTGATTGGACTTAGTTATTTGAGAGATAAAGCCACTCATTTTAAGCTGCACTGAAGGAAGAGGAATTTTCTCGGGCAGAAATTCAAGCCGAAAAAGCAGGACAAGGCAAACAAGGAATATCTGACTTATGTCCAGGTGTAGATAAAACTGAATGTACAATGTGAATATTATCTCTGACTAATCAAGGCTGCAGAGGGCGAGGGTGCTTCTTGCAAGTAGAAGGCTGTTAATTAAATTTGGATGAGAAAAATACTATGAAAATAATGCAACGTATGCACTAATTAATCCTACAAGCGGCAAGGAGAACACTTTTTTTTTGCAGTTCATCAAATAATAAGAGTGCAATCTGCTCTGCTAGCTGGTTTAATAGTACCTCAGACCATTTGCAACCAAGATTAGTTCTGGTTAAAGGAAATCCCTCAAAACAGAAAGCCCACTCGTAATTATTTGAATAAATTACAGCCATATTGAATGCAGGCAAATACACAGAAATTCAAAACACTTACAATCCAAAGCACCAATTTTTAGTATAATTTCCATCAGCTCTATAGGATTCACCATGGTTAACCACTGTGACTGACAAAGCTAACTTGGGAGATAATAGGCTAAAATATGCCATATCTTCCTTGCCGAAGTGTGAAAAAATCTAGACACAGTAAACCTTGCCTACTGCAGACAGGCTTATTTTTCCTCAGAAATGTAAGCTTGTATTGTAAGGGTCAGTTGCAGTAGACTAATTTTCCCATACAAAAATAAGTTGCTTCACTTGGTTCATGTATTGGCAAAACAGATCCATGGGAGCTGATCTGTCAAAGTGAAATCGGACCAATAAACATATTTTATAGGAAAGCTGAGAGATAATACATGAAGGAGAACAGGTTTCATACCCTCTTCTGTCCTCAATCATCTCAGCAAGTAGGAAGTCTGATCTGCACCATCAGATTTTTGTTGAAAATGTGAAGGACTGGAACTGCACAAGTCCCCGAAGTCTTTGGAAAATCAGAGACATCCCAGTGAATGTGACAAATAGCATTTCCATCAAAGTGACAAGAGGATGAAGAAACAAAAATGCTCTCTCACCTGTGAGGGAAACCACATGCTAAAGAGGTTTTCTTAAGAAATAAAAATGTTGTAAAAAAATACTGTTATGCAACTATTATGCAAAATAGTTTTAAATAGACTCTTGCTCTGGTGCCCTGCATTGCAAAGATAATTTGTGTCATAAAAGAGTTGTAGCTCCATTTTCTCTTATAGGCAAATTGAGTTCACTCATACTGTTTTAGAAATAAAGCACTAGTAGTAATATCCAAAGAAATAGAGGAGGGCTTTTTTGTAATGTGAGACTACGTTAGGACCCAGGCCATGGACTGTTTGATGTCAAATGGAACCACAGGCAGATATCAGATCAGGGTATCCTCTTCATACAGCACATCCCATAATTAGTTACTTGGGAACAGGATTTTTGATTATGGAAATTAAAAATATGGATGCCAGTTTCACTCAACAGGAGTTGATGTTGGGAAAAGCATTGATAAAATTGTCTAAGTTAGATGATGCAGGAAATCCCAACACAAAATTCTGCTTAGTCTTGGAGAGAAGAAAACTTTGGTAGTAACAAGTAAATGACAAGGAATTATCAGGGGATCCTAATTAACTAGAAATTATTCTTTGGCTCTCAACAGGAAGATAGTTGCAGGAATTAATGTTTTACAAAAGGAAAGAATATTGGTCAGGAACTGTTATCTTCTAAGACATATGTCTTGTTGATTATAATGTCGTTATTCCAGATTTCATTTTTACTCTCCATATACGAGATAGCATGGGATGAGCTATAATTATGCTTTTTTCAACCTTTGAAGTGAATCCATCATCTAAACGGAACCTCACTGTGAGAATAAAGTTGATGTGGTATATAAACAAGTCAGTTTTTGTCATAACATAAAGACCTACTAGCCTCAGAACTGAGAGTATTGTTTGATTACAATGATGGCCGCTATAGGAAAATAAGCAATTACAGTTATAAAGCAGAAAAAACTGATTTTGGATGTGATGCTGATTTAGAAACACATCTCTAACACATGCATAAAAATGATCTGTAATTTTCTGAACATACAATAGTAATTTGCACACCAAAAAACTCTGAAGCTGTAACACCACTTGGACTAGTGAAAGTTTGTGTTATTGCACTATGGGGTTAATACAAGTATGTGTTATTCCAATATACAGCTGAGTTTTTCCATGGGAAATTTTTAGGTGCTAGACTAAATTAAACAAGAACAGTAAGTGTAAAGTACGATACGCATAATTTATCATGGTAACACAAACAAAAAGCACATCAGAAATGGCACACTTTTTCCCTAGTGAATAAAACCAGTGAGACACATTAGTCAGCTGCTAAATAATTATATTCCACTTTTAATACAGCTAGTATTCATTTACTTGTATTTCTGCAATTTAATTCCAGATCAGATTCTACATAAACTACAGTGCAAAACCAGAGCTATATTTAGTTGGTTCCTTGATTTTATGCTAAGCGTTATTGCTGAAACTAATAAACAGTTTAATTTTTGAATCTCAGTTCTTTGCACATAAAGCTCAGCAGACACAAGATGCGGGTGCCTGTGAATCAGGAATACCTTAGTAGGTGGAGCTTGAATAATGACCTTTGAAAGTTTGACAAAATCTGAGCTGTTAGAAACAAGTCAAGACAATAAAAAAGTGGATGAGATTTGTAAGACTGTGAAGAAATACATTACTTGATGAAAATAAATAAACTAGACTTATAGTTTAAGAACTGGATTAATTTATAACAAATCCAGAGTTATCCCTCTTGTTGGTAAAACAGTGACTATTTTGCTGCTACTGGAAACCATTAACTGACAGTGATTTACATCAGTTATTTGATGAATTATTGATTCCTTTTAATTGCTGAGCTGCAAGTTTTTTGCAGCAGACAATTTTTTACCTGGTTGCACTTATAACCCTGTCTCCTTATTTCTCAGGGATTTAGTCTTGTTCTTGCCAAAATATATTCTTTAGTACATATGGCCTCTTAAACCCATGTTTTCCACCAAAAAGATCCTATTACATATCATTACTTGTGGTTGGAGGTTTATGTGGCTTCAGACACTCGTGCACAGTGAAAACCCTGCCTATTGTGCACTGCTTTTTCTTTCACAAAAAATGCAGCATCAGGTCCCACATCACAATCCTTCACCACATCCCAAAAGGAAAAGTTTGTGGCCAGAAGCAATTTTCTTCAAAATAGCATTAAGACAGATGTGACTGATCCAGAAATAGGACTAGTATTTTGAGGTATGGATGTCTTTACAAGGATGTGAGCAAAAATAAAGCTTAACTGTGCAACACAATATTCACAAGAATAAAGGATGCTCATACTTACACTTACAATGGAGTTGGGCCCTATATTACTTCTACAATTTAAAAAAAAAACCTGCTTCCTAAGGGAAGTGAAAAAAAATACATCCTTTTAATTTGAAGGAAATTTCCATTTGATGGAATTTTAACATGAAGGAAAAGAGGGTTCAAAGGGAATCAACATGGATTCACCAAGATTCCTCTGGCTAGATGAAGAGAGAGCAGCAGATGTCATCTACCTTGACTTGAGCAAGGCTTTTGACACTATATCCCACAACATCCTCATCAGAAAGCTCAGACAGTGTGGCTTCTACGAGAGGACAGCAAGGTGGGTCGAGAGCTGGCTGAATGACAGAGCCCAGAGGCTGGTGATCAATGGCACAGAATCAAGTTGGAGGCCTGTGGCCAGTGGAGTTCCACAGGGATCGGTTCTGGGGCCAGTCTTGTTCAACATCTTCATCAACGAACTGGATGAGGGGACAGAGTGTACCCTCAGCAAGTTGGCTGATGACACCAAACTGGGAGGATTGGCTGATTCCCCAGAAGGCTGTGCTGCCATTCAGCGGGATCTCGACTGGCTTGAGAGTTGGGCAGAGAGGAACCTCATGAGGTTCAACAAGGACAAGTGCAGAGTCCTGCATCTAGGAAGGAACAACCCCATGCACCAGTACAGGCTGGAGGTCGAATTGCTGAAGAGCAGCTCTGCAGAGAAAGACCTGGGAGTCCTGGTTGATAATAAACTAACCATGAGCCAGCAATGTGCCCTCGTGGCCAAGGCGGCCAATGGCATCCTGGGATGTATCGAGTGTGGCCAGTAGGTCACGGGAGGTTCTTCTCCCCCTTTACTCTGCCCTGGTGAGGCCTCATCTGGAGTCCTGTGTCCAGTTCTGGCCTCCTCAGCTCAAGAGGGACAGGGAAGTGCTGGAGAGAGTCCAGCACAGGACCACCAAGATGATCAGGGGACTGGAACATCTTTCATATGAGGAAAGGCTGTGGAATTGTGGCTGTTTAGAGAAGACTGAAGGGGGATTTCATTAATATTTATAGGTATTTAAATGGTGGATGTCAGGAGGTTGGGGCATCTCTTTTTTTCTGTTGTATTTAGCCACAGGACAAGAGGTAATGGGATGAAGCTGGAACACAAAAAGTTCCATTGAAACATAAGAAAAAACTACTGTGAGGGTGATAGAGCCCTAGCACAGGCTGCCCAGGGAGGTTGTGGAGTCTCCTTCCTTGGAGGTCTTCAAGACATGCTTGGAAATGTTCCTGTGCAACCTGATCTAGGTGAACCTCCTTCTGCAGGGGCATTGGACTAGATGACCTCTAAAGGTTGCTTCCAACCCCTACTATTTTACGATTCTGTCATTCTATGAAAATTTCAAGGACAACATCTCAGTCCTGCAAAAGTTTACTTGTTTAGGCTCCTTGGCCATGACAGAAACTCCATTTACCCCCTAATAAGTGGAGGCAAGTAGGATAAGAAAAGAGATTGCATTTTTTTATTAGGATTTATAACAGAAATATCTCTTTTACTACAAGGAAGCAAATTTTACAGATTACACGTTTGATATCCTATGGAAGTAGAGCAAGTACAATATCATTTGTCTCATCTGTGTATAATCTCCTGACTCTTTATATCTTTTCAACATTGGCCAATTTCAATTAAAAATTCTCATTTACTAACTCCTATTAATTTCACACAAATTGACAATGTTGTGGAAAGAACAGATTTGAATTAGCTAATGGACTGAGAGAAGGCCTATCAGGTGATCTCAACCACATTATCAGACACTAGAGAATCCACAGGGCAAGAAGCCATGTAGATGAAGGTGACTGTTTAGTTTTCTGCTATAGACCCAAACTAAAGCTTTTAGAAAAAGAGAAGCCACTGATTGATCTGCCCTGTTGTGATGCCAAAATACTGATGTTTTTGACCCTAGACTGGCAAATAGCTAATATGGTGGTTTTGCATGTTTTTATGTAGGTTATAGCTTTGTAACACAAATACCTACTGTAATTTTGCACTTATCCATGTTGAGTCTAGACTTTTTAATACCACTTGGTATTAATTGATCTGTAAAATTAAAGAATCCAAACCATGATGTTGATAAGGCTTAGAAGGGGAAACAAAAAGTGCCTGAAAAGAAAATAATTTAAAATTGTTATATTCAAGAGAAGAGAGATCATTATGAAAGGGTTCTGTTCAGAAGAGATATTTGAATGAGAAGATTTGCCAGAATACACCCAAAAAAAAGCAAGCAGAGCACTTGCCTCATTCTCTGCACTGGGGCTACAAGGAAAAAAGAGGAGAAAAGTTACTGAAGGTCTGGAAGAAAACGTATGTTACTTGAAATTGTTGGCACAATTTCCTCTGTCACTGTTAAGAAGATATATGCAATCCATTATGAAAACATTTTGGATTTCAGCAATGTAAAGTCACTTTTCCATGCTCAGTTGATTGAAAACACTAGCAGAGGCTCTATTTTTAGCTTTAAAAGCAATTTTTAAACCCTGATAGTCAGCAAAAAATATGAAAGAATACCAATTTTAACAAATTAGTCTGTTTCACATAATTCAAAATTAAGAATGCTCCATCACTTCACCAATATTCATTTGCTATGTGTATACATGTACATACAATTATAGCCATAGAAAAAAAAAATCTCCCTATGCAAACTTTTTTTCTGGTTACAAACAAATGATTTCTGGATTTTTTTAAAAAAGCATCGAATTTTGTTAGTAAAGGCTGGAATGGTATTTTCATATAAGTGTATATATTCTATATGTAGTGCTCTTCAAGCACTACACATGTGCAAACATGAATGTACATGTCATATATGTATCCTTGAACCGCAAAATGCAAGTACTTAAAAATCAGGTGTTATTATACTAACATGGTTGATTTTTGTGCATGTGTGTGAAGGGGAAACGTGCTAATCACCCGAATATAACCCGGCCTTTAAATGACCAGAAGAAAGATCAAACAGCTTTAGGATCTTTTGAAGCCATGATTAATATTTGTCAATTTTTTGACACCTGTCTGTGCGGTTAAGAGCTACCATATACTTTTGACACACAATCTGCTGTTGCCCTGGTTTTATTTCTGGGGGGTGCCAGTGTTACCTGCAAGACGTGTGGAATATGTAGTGCCTGCTAAAATGTATTGAGACCACTAAAAATCTGGAAGCAATTGCTGCTGTTTTGGCTGGCATCTGTATCCTTGCAGGATATGTACAGACAACCCCTTTCCCCTTTGCTAATTTCCTTCTCAGATCTATGTTTATCAGATATATCAGGCTCTTATTTTAGCTATGACTTGAAGTTTTCTTTAACTATATCCAGAGAACAGCACAAACTATCCTACCTCAAGAGCTCTACTACTAACAGGTTGTTTTTTGACCGAAAAGAAAATGAAAGAAAACGAAATAGAAAACGGAGGGGGAAAAGTCCCATCCATGAGAACATTGGGTTTGCTCCAGTTGTTTAAATGGAGCTGCAAACAGTTAAGACACAGGTATTATCACCCCAGCTGGATCAGAGTGGTACCAGCTAACAACCTCAGACTGATTCCCAGGAGGTGGTAACTAAAAGGGCAAAAGCTAAAGTGCAGATCAGTCAGTGAGTTGTACAAAAGCAAGAATAAGAGCTAATGCATTGTTTTAAGAACAGGAAAAAAAGTTTAAGCATCAACATCCAACTGGGTTACTCTAAATATCCCCTCACTCTATAAAAAGTCCACACACACCCTCAGATGAAAATACTTTAATTTTCACGGCAGAACAGGAACACCACTAGGAAGAAAGGGAAAGGTTCACTTTGGAAGAAGAGTCACCTTCCAGGATTTAAAACTCACTTCAACCATGTTAGGTCCCAAACAACAGGAAACAATATTTTCATATGTCCCCTTAATGGATTTTAACATGACTTTTAGCTGCCTGCTACTTGAGTCTAACAGCAATTCTGACTGATCCCCAAACGTTAACGTCCTGAGAGAAGCTCTTTTGTTTCTGTGGGCATTTCCTCACATCTTGAGGCCACACCAAGAACAGTTCAGGCAGAGTTCCCTCTCCTGCAGTGGCCATGTACCAGGGGAGGTGCTGGTCTCCATTACAGCAGCACAGAGCACTATGAATGCTGCCCAACAGCCCTCCACAGCCTTGGGTTCAGGCAAGTGAGCAGCCCTAGGCACCAAAAAATTTTGCTCTATTTGTAGTCTTGTAGCTGTGTTGCAGCACTGCAAAAGCAGGCAATAGCACCAGCACCAGAAACTACAGTGCAAAAGGTGGAAAAACCAATCAATCATTCCCAAAGTGTGTTTCAGATAAGCTGACAACAGCCAAGTCCACGAGAGACATACTGATGCCTAAACCGAAATAGCAGCAGCAAATCACCCCATGGCTAGGCTTACTGCACTCAGTAAGTTGGAGAGAGCATTACTGATTCAAGATTGCAGAGCAGGTCTTTGTGGTGTTATCAGAAGCAAAATGAATCTTTAGGAAACGTGGCTGCCCAGATGAGGGTATGGAGCAATGCTCAGCGGGGCTTTGCAAACAGCCTTGGATTACAGGAGAGCAACTTCACTGCCAAGCTACGCAGATGGAGTGATGACTAAAGAGAAAGAGTAAGGACTAACTTTGTGCCAGAATAACTTCCTGCTGAAAGAACAAAAGCAAACAAGCAAATTAAACCAAAAATTTTCATTAATAAGGGAATGAAAAAACATAGTTTTAAAAGTCTTCAAAGCTGTTTGTTCCTTTGTACAAATAAATGTCTAAAGATCTCTGCAGCACAAAAAATATGATTTCCACTCAGTTTTGCCTGTGTTTTACATAGGAATCTCAGAATCTCATATCTGCCCCACCTCTTCCCACCAATGCATCTTATTTTTGGGAAATTCCTACCCATCCACTCCTGCAATTCACCTGCCCTTTCCCTCCTCCTGAAACATCAAACCTACTGATGGACTATCCTGCTGCATCGGGGCTGGTCTTCTACTTCCTTCCTAAGCACAGGGATAAAACAGCACAGGAAAACCCCTAAAAATTCCTGTAAAGGCTGACATGTTCCTCTTTGAGTAACCAAATGTTCATACTTGTGTTGTTTCTCTTCAGCCTCCTTTTCCACCTAATCCCCATGTCCCTCTGCTGTAATTCATCTCACTGAGGCCTGCAAAGAGCCATACATGTCCGGATATAGAGAAGTAATAAATTAAGGAACAAATAACACTACATAAAAATGAAAGCATCCAACAATGGCTATCATTTATTTATTTGTTAACTTCAAATTAATAAGTGCTCCTTCACAATATCACTTTATATATGTCTTTAATGAAAAAAATAAGATATTCATTATAATAACAGCCCTTAGCACTTGCACTTTACGTTTTTAAAACATTTTATGAGCATTATAATAATTATATGGTGTACGTTAAACTCGCTACAACAAACAGACAAGATTATTGCTTTCTGACATCTATAATAATATGAGAACTATCATTACATATTCTATATTTTTTGTTATATATTCTGAGCAAAGTATCTCTAAAACCTACCTCAAGCACAGTCTTTTTGTCTCTCTTGTTTCTGTCAAAGGTAGGAATAATTTGTGTGACATGTCTGTTCTCAGACATCTCTGCTTTCTAAAAAGCGCAGATCCATAAGGTGTCCAGGATTCACCCCCACATCCTTAGCACCCTCCATTGGCCTCCCAGTCCCCCATCTCTGTTCGTCTCCCTTGTGCCCTCATGGTGTTCACTCAGAACAGGGGCTGTAAACCCCAACCAAAGCTGTCACTTTTGCATGTATTGTCCATGCAGCAGTAGCATTTCATGCTGGAGAGCTGCTGGAGAGCAGCTAAATGTGTGGAGGTTGCAGCATCCCTTTTTTTTGATAGTATCTACCAACAGGACAAGGAGTAATGGGATGAAGCTGGAACACAAAAAGTGATTCTATGGTTCTATGATTCTATGATAAGAAAAAACTATTTCACTGTGAGGATGACAGAGCAGTGGCACAGGCTGCTCAGAGGAGTTGTGGAGTCTCCTTCCTTGGAGGACTTCGAGACCCACCTGGACATGTTCCTGTGCGACCTGATGTAGGTTGACCTGCTTCTGCAGGGAGGGTTGGACTAGATGATCTCTAAAGGTCCCTTCCAACCCCTACCATCCTATGATTCTATGATTCATGCAATCTCAGCTTAACAGTGGTTGTAGCTTTGCTCAACTCAGACAGTCCTGTGTTAAGGGTGCTCAGGACTGTTTCCAGCTGCATCTTGTTACTTCCCAGTACAAATGAGGGCTAGGATTGCCACTTTCTCATTAGCATTGATATCCAATGTTTTGATTGTGACATCCAACCACAGACCACAGCTTCGGTCTTGGGAGGTTTTGAGAGCCACGGGCACTTTACAGGTTTGGTAATGATAGCAGCAAAACTACACAAAGCTATAAACCATGTTATTTTACTCCCAATCTCCCACAGTAACCACGGGACACTTTACCTGTGATATCCTCCATTTATATTCAAATGTTATGTTACCCATCCAAGAACCTCTTCTACTTGTGTAAATACATATTGCTTGAGAAACTGATGAATATCAGCATTTTGTGCACGAAATTTCATCAATAATGTTGAAAGTAGAGGTATAAGTATTAGAGATTTAATTGTAAGGCTTGTTGGATGGGGTTTTTGTTTCTTGTAACTGGTGTAATGTCAGATGAATTGACTTCTGCTGAGTTATTGTGAATGTATATCACTTCTACTGAGTGGATTCAAAAATAACTTACTTTTCTTTAAATTGTAAGACCTTGATGATGAACTCGGCCTGTCTAAAGCAAAACAATACCTCTTTAAAATATGGATAGAATCTAAATTTATAAACTTTATGTAAAGTTTTATGAAACTTACATGTATCTAGCTGATCATTAGCATTATTCAGAGGAAAAAATAAATTATTTAGTTATATTCAGAAGCAAATAAACTTATCTCAGTGTTTTTTGTCTTCTGGAGAGAAAAATACCTGGGCTGTCATGGCTTCTGGAGACTATTCTAGCCAAGAAGAGCTAAAATACACATCAGAGAGATGTTTAACATTACAGTGAAACTGTTTAACTAGTAGAAAAGGACTATATGAGACCGCTTTGATAGCTCGTTAAATTTCAGACACAGCCTTGTTCTCCTGACACACATAAAGCACCAGAGCAGTAAAGTAACTCTGTCTTGATCCTCCTTACACAAAAGTTTTGGTTGCTCTTACTGTGGCTATAATTTTAGATACCACAGTGATGAGTTTATAAAGAGCCTGAAGACTGTAAAGCTGATAGAATCATAGAATGGTAAGAGTTGGAAGGGACCTTTAGAGATCATCTAGTCCAACCCCTCTGCAGAAGAAGGTTCATCTTTCCCTCATATGACTTGCATTTAATAATCTGTGCTATTGTTTTCAGAAAAGCAGTCAAGCGAGCTCATAGAGTTCCAGCCTACCTGTGGCTACTGCTATAGCCTAGCAAAAGTACAGTGGTATAGTTTTAAAGCCACCACAGGCATTTAATACTGTTACCTTTGTGAGGTGGTTTAACACCTAAAGTGCCGTGATAATCCATTAAACTTGTAACAGCAAATGGATTGAGACAACCAATCTTCTTTGAGATAGACTAGCAAATAACTAGAAAGTGACAAACCCGAAGACTTTGGTCATTACTGAGCTGGGCTTAATGGGAATAAATGACCTTGGAGGCAAAGCTCCAGTAGATGCCTCACATTGAAAGCTTGTAAATTTTTACAACTAATTCCCATACTTTTCTATTTTCTAGGGGAAAACAATAACAATCATATATTCAACTTCTTTTCTGGGAATTCATTATGATGCAGTATAATAACTAATTTGTGATTGTTAACCAGTTTATACAGATTAAAAACATTTACTTCATCTTAAGGGCAACAGAAATACTAAGTCAAATACTTCCTTCATCTGTGATGTTATTTGCTGAGGACTTTGCATTTGTTACACTACAGCATGTCCAAAACTTAAAAGGTTGACTAAATAGCATTCCTTGACGTTTTCTTGCTTCCAAATGTCAAGTGCTTCATAGTTCATGTAACCAGGGACATGAATTTACCTTGTATTGATAGTCAGGACTATAAACAAAGAAACCCAGAATCTTACTAGTATACACGTATACTACACGTATATATGTATGCAAATTATGAGAAAGCAACAAACAGTCATATAATTCAAATCTAGTAGAATAGTAAATCCATGAAAAATAAGATTCTAAGCAGTGATGGGTTTGTCGTTGCTGCAGAGGGTGGACATCACACATATCAGCTGAACTCCTTCAATTTGTTACGAGGGAAAACTTAGAACAGAGATTATGAACCAAACAGAGATTATAAACCAAATTACAAATAAGTTTTCTGTAGCTTTTCTGCTAATAGCTGCCAAACAGAATAATTTCATGGATTTCAATGTTGGGAACCTGGCTCAAGGAAACTGTCTCCGAGACTGAGCAAGGCTGCTCCTTACAGAGGTCTGGGTTCTTTATACAGAGCTCTCTCTTTTTACGTCTCATCTGAATTAGTGGTGCCCATGGAATGGCACATGCATAAAATTATACAAGAACTGAATTATCCTCAGCATGTAGCTATTAGCCCACCATCCTGAAACTGCTAAACCATCTTTCTCACTCACCCCTTGAGTCCTCTCCACAGTGGTATGCTTAGATTTGCTCTATTTTATTGATTAACAACAATATCATCAAGAAATAGAATTTTTTATATATAACTTTTGTCATTGGAAGAGCTCTCAAACAGCCTAGCACACAAGAAAGGACATTGAGGAGCGCGTTGGAGGAGTCTCATTACAGACATCAACATAGATACTTGCCCCCAAGTGCCACCTGTATCTCCCACCACCGAGCTGGCCCTCCATACACATTGGGTGACTTTTGAAAATAAAAGTAAGATTTTCCAAAGTAGCAAAAAATGAAAACCAGAAAAGGTAAAAATCTAAGATGGAAATTGATCAGACTGACAAAATACAGGACATTGTATTCATGACACAACTTACATAGAAGCATTTAAAAGGTGCATATCAAGAGGATGTGGTGACATTTTTTTCTGTTTTATCCAGTAACAGGACTAGGGGTAATGGACAAAACCTGAAACACAAAAAGTTCCACTCAAACATAAGGAAAATCTGCTTTACTCAGAGAGTGAGAAAGCCCTGATACAGGCTGCCCAGGGAGGGTGTGAAATGTCCTTCACTGGAGGTTTTCAAAACCCACCTGGGCATGTTCCTGTGTGACCTGATCTAGGTGGACCTGTTTAAGCAGGGAGATTGGACTAGATAGTCTTTAGGGGTCCCTTCCGACTCCTAACATTCTGTGATTCCATGATTCTGTGATCTTCTCTGATTGGTCTGGCTGATATCTCATCAGAGCTGTGATCTTCCAAGCCCCAAAGATGCAACGTAGTAAAGCTTGTCTGTCAGGCTTCCTCTGATCCAAAACACAGTCAAAATGCAATAGCAAAAAAAAAAAAAAGCATTTGGATAGATGCACATTAAATTGTATGAGAAAGCAAAACTATCCATATCCTGAGTTCTCTTTTTAAAACCTGTGAAGAAAGTATAAATGAGAACGTAAGGACACAGGAATAAGAGAACTGTAGTTTACAAGTGGTCTGAAATATGGTTGCATAATACAGCCTATATTATACATTTGCTTTAGGGAAAGAGTAGAAAACTGCAAGCACTTCCAGTGAAGAGTTGTTTTCCTCTCTGTTCATCAGTCTTACGTTTTTGCATCCTTGACTGCAGTCAAGGGACACCAAAGGCAAAGCAGCTGATGTTAATGTCAATGAACGACTCTCTTCACGTTACAGAATGTTTGTGTAGTATTTCTCAGGATGATCCAACTCATTTAAACACTGTCTCAATCAAAACACCTTTGCCTTTTGCTGGTGCCAAAATACCAATTGCACCTGCTATTAGCATAGCTGTTTTGTGAAGAAAAAGAGCTTTTGTCCCTTTTGTGTGTCTGTGTGTCAGGCCAAAGCTAACTTGTGATTACTTACCTCTGGTATTATCAGATGCTGAACTGATAGGCAATTCACATTTTTTCCCCCAGTGCTTTGAATGTGAATAGATCACAGAAAGAGGCAGGAACAGCTGCTGTTTCTTCACTTTTGGTTGGGGACAGAAACTGCATTTCATTATAAGATAGAGATGAAAAGCTGATCTTCTCAGACTGTGGGTTCCTAGGCTGGCTTGTATAGACACACATTTAGGAGCTGATCCGTTATCAGGAATACTGTATCTTAGTGTTGATGTCACACCATTTTATATTACTACTCTCTGAATAATTAGCTAAGGTTACAGTTCACAGATTTCCTCACTGATTCTGATGAAACCAGGACACTGTTGGGAAAGGCAATGTAACGACTCTGGGACAAAACAGAGCAGCAGTCGTTGACCTTTGGGATGCTAAAATTAGCAAAAAACTTCTCACTTCCCTGAATTACAGCAAACTTTCTTTCCTTAGACTGATTTAGGTTTTCCTCAGCTCAGAATCTAATGCCATATTTTTTTAAAAAGGGAAATAAAGTAAAAAAGTGCCTTCTAAAGAGACAGAGATCCCCTTGGGAAATGCTTCATCCGACATACATAAAGAGACAGGCTGCAGTGGCTGTGCAACAGTCCCTGGGTGAAAGGCAACTCAGTGTGAGATAAGGATTTGAGTTTGTTTCCCTTCTTGCTGTTTGCTCCACAGCCAGCTCTGTAGGCTTCAGACAGGAGGCCCCTGATGAGATTTGTTTCTACTATTGCTGCTTCTGCTATTTTGTGGGGATGGGACTGATCTTTTTACTGGATCATTTATCTTTCTGATGGAGGCCCTGATTTTCATTTATACTTAAGCCACTTTGGAGTGCTCTGGCAGTGTAATGGGCCTTTAAAATCAGCTCAGATCACATTCATACTCACTTTAAAGCACTTCTGCTCTGACAGAATGCTATTAAATGGTTGTAGAGCACTTGGACATCAGACTTGTAATGTTTTGATTAACTATCAACTATATACCTATCTTTCGAAAATGACATCAACATTAAGACATCACAGGTAAAGATACCAGGGTAGCTTTGCTTCAGGTGTAGCCAGTACTCTCAAGTGGACCATCTGATACAGATGCAATAGCAGCCAAGAGGACGTCTGTGAAAAAATCCTAATACAAAATTATGCCTCAAATGTGTACTGTAAGAAGGGAAACTCTGATTTGGGAATTTTTTAGATTGCAGTTCACTACCCCTGTCTTAAGTAATAATTAACTCAAAAAAAAAAGGGGGGGGGGAGTGGAGGGAGCAGATATGGCTTGTCATTAAAATACCTAATTGTACGCACATGTTTGGAGATGTCTTGTGTGAGCTGAGTATCCAAGACCCCATTATCAGGCTCAGCTCAGTGCCATTTGAGCTGCCTTTATTTATCCTTCCTGCTTCCCAGTTAACAGATAAGAAATTTGTAGCTTTCCTATGGGTCTTTTTGATATCTGCCAGCACCATACGGTGTCTCAGGTACCCTATGACGTCTAAAATGTCACAGATAGCCCTCTGTGGGCAACTGAATCAAGCCCAAGATACCATAGTTTATGGGTTTAATCTGATTTTACCAACACTTACATAAACCAAAACTTACTTCACTGAAACAGGGGAACTAGACTATGTGAACTCAGGGCAAGAAACAGCATGGTCCCTCCCACAGAAAGAAAAGTGCAATTAGGCATTAGGAAAGCTACACATAGACACACACACAACCTTAAAACTGCTCTGCCTAATGAAGCTTCAAGTGGAGCTTGCATCTTTGTAATGATCAGAAGTCATTAGCCTCAAAACACAGTTCTCTAAGAAAACAAGTTTTTACAGTTCCAGTACTTATAGAACTATTTATTTCTCATAAGGTATGTATGAATTTAGTTCCCTTCAAAACCAAGTGCAACCTCCTCATCTGGCTCTGTATTACATGGTTTGCTGCTGGATATTGATGTATCCTGATTCCCAGAAGAAGCAGCAGTCCCTGGACATGAGAAGACATCACCAGCTGACATTTGACATCAGCCGGGTACTTCACGAACCTTACAGGAGATATGTCCTCAACAAAGGACTGACTTATAAACTTTAAAAAGATTCTATGATAAATGTTAACCATTAACAGACAGAGCTGATCCATGCCAGTGTCTCATATCACAAATAAGCAGTCCATGAGGCCCTTGTCCTTTTATTAGCATGTGAACAGATTAATATCACACAAGTGACACTTAGGGAAATGAATAGCCCGTTATTCCATAGGGCTTTCATTAAAGATAACCTCTCCTGAGGTTGCTCAATAACAAAGTTCTTAAGTGGATTAGTAGGAAGCACGGAGAGAATGAATGAACTTTTCAGGGAATACACTTAATAATGGCTGCAGGTAATTAAAAAGACTAGAGGTATCTGGAGAATTCTAGGTCTAATAGTGGTCTAACAGTATTTTTAAGACTTCTAACGATGGAGTGAATTGGACTTAAAAATCATTATGGTCCTTGCATTAACAAGTAGATTTTATGTGATGGAAGAATTAGAAGTTAAATATTGGCTCAATAAGTCTTTAAAGGCTTTTCCCATTTGCAGTGGTGGCCATTATTAAATTGTAATGTTTATGTAAATTGCAGTGCAGAAGCCTTTTCCATACTGGAAAACATTACTCTGCAAACTCATTAGCTTTCAACTTCTGTGTTCACAAAAAAAAAAAATACAAGGCAAAATATGTGCTGAAGGTAGTGCTACAAGCTAAGTACAAATCCAGGCACTAAGACAATATGGTCAGGTTCAGGAAGGAAGCAGTACTCACTGCTTTCCCCTGGGAGCTTAGCAAAGAATGAGAGGTGAGACAGTATCTCTGTCCAAAGAGCAAAAGGCTTTATTTTTGTCCTGGTGCTTAGCAAACTTGCATTTCCTAAATGTTTAAAGTGTACATCTGTCTCAGCTGGACAGATGAGGATCTGACTTTCTACGTGAGATTTAGTTTGTTGAACTGCTGTATGTATCTTAGAAGCGTAACGAAATGGCACTTTCTGAGGAAGTCCCTAAGTTCCCTAGATGCTCAAAAAGAGAGATAGATGGCTTTAAGGGCATCAGAAAAGGTCGTTTATACCTAATTCATGTGCTTAAACTTAGATGAGTAAAAACTCCCTCTGGAGGTTTTCACAGTCACCTACCACTTTCCATTAACAACAAAGTGAATCTAGGCATTTCAGAAAGACTCACCTACAGAGCCTTAAAATATGGCTCTGTTTGGGTGTGCTGCATCCCACCATGCACTTCAACGAATGACAGTATCTCAGTGAGCACAAAAAGAGCCAGGTACAGATCCTAACCACAAAGATAAATGGGAGAAGTTTGAATAAAGCATTTTTTTTCTAATTTAATAACAACAGAAAAAGTTGTGCGTGTCCCATTGCAGGAGCCCACAAAGGCTAGGATAGCATCAGCTTCTCAGGTAGAGGTTCCCCAAGCCATGGGAGACCTGGAAGGACTGTTAAAACAGAAAAGACATAGTGTAGCCAAGCAGACAGCATGGTTACAGCAACACTGCTGGCAGACATTCCAACAGAGTGCAGGAAGCTGCTTGCTTACACTACCACTTAACGACTCTGAGCAGCTACAGAGAGTCATATCAAGAACCATCAAAGCAGTAATAATAATAATAATAATATATAATTTCCCATACTTTTCGGTGTTCCAAGGCAGAAAAGTCATTACATCCACTAAAGCTGTATTGTCTCATAGACAGTCTAGTAGTGGCAGGAATGACACTGGGCTCAGGAGGCCTCAATCAGACTGAGTCAAGTCTTGTCTCCTCAATGTGGCCTTTCCAGGTCAAAAACTCAGAGGTAACCAGAGCATCCACAGTGCTCTCCAGACCTTCAACCTGCCGCTCCAACTCCAAGAAAAAGTCAGTACTTGGCTGACTGTAGCTACATGAGAAAAAAATACAGCAGCTTTGTAAGGTCTTTTTCTCACAGTCTGAAGACTCTCCATGGATTTTTCTGCTTTACTGTTCCTTCATCTTTTTTCAAAACCTTCTCCAAAAAGCTCTTCCCTGTCTTCTTGTTTCTCTTTTTAATGCTCTAGTGGAACATTTTATCTTTGCAAAACATTTTGAGATTCATTTTGCATGAACGACATTGTCCTGAGGAAGGGCCAGCTCACGCTGTGCTGTCTGCACAGAAAGCGAGGACAAAGAAGAGCAGTAAGAGAACAAGTTAATTACTTTGGAACGGCAGCGCTTCCCACTACCACAGCCTCAGCATGAGGTCCTGACGCAGCCACCACAGTTGACTGCAAGAGGTATGATCTTGCTGACAACTCCTTCGGTGCTGCTTTAACCGATGTCACTGAGTAGCTCACAGCAAATGAACAAGCCACAAAGAGCGGCAGGACATTGGCGATGGAACCCAAGCTAAAAAGCCATCAGGAAATAGCAGTGACCTCTGAGAAGCACAAAAGCCCTTCTGCACCATTCTCTTCTGTGTGTAGCCTCTTCTGATGGCGCTGTTCACCTCCCCTTGAGAGGTGCTTTATTCAGGAAAAGAGTGAAAAATCAGAGCACAGCTGCAAAAATGAATTCTCCCTCATTGCCTAAGTACTGGTATCTTTTTGTAGCTATACACACCAAGATGAATTAACCTAACCTACATTATGTAGGTTGAGATTGTGAGGCATACTGCATCTGGATCTGACTTCTGAGTTTTTCCCAGAGCCAAGGATTACTAGGAACTGTACCTGGTGCTGTGGAATAATCACATTCATCAGCAGGAAACACTCTAGGAATTTCCTCATTCCTCAGTGAATTAGGTTTTGAACTCAAACCCACTAAAGTGAGAAAAGTCCAAGAGATCACAATTTGTTTTCTTTAGAAAGCAGTGATTTTTTTTTTTTTGGCCAATGCTAGCAAGTGTGTGCCTTACTTAACAACCACTTCAGTTCTGTTGCATTTGCCTTTCCTCCTTTCTCCTGCTTGACCTCGGGGGCAGATTCTTTCTGTCTGTCTTAGCTTACAATTCCACTGCTGGAATAAATGAGATATAAGAGGAACATTTCTCATGGCTTCTTTTTTTTTTTTTTAAGATGCAAATGTTTTGCTTCACTACTTTTGCTTCTCCTATCTCCTTAGATTTTTGTACCTGGGCCTCTATCAATATAACAAAATTAATCTTGAGAACTTTAATCAACCATCTGTCTCTGTTTATATCCAGTGATATCCCAGATACCAGACTTGTACCAAAAAGCTGTCTAATCTGACTACACAAATAAGAAAGGACATAGTATTTTTTAATGGCTTCAGCAGAATTCTTCACCTCTACTCTGATAATTGTTAGTAGTGTAGTAGGAGTCTACAGTATTTCTTTCCTTACAGTTTCAACAGGCTTTGTGTGTCATTGCCACAACAGCTCACGTAATCAGCAAGTCCACTGTTGAATGTGCCCTTTTCTGCAGTGGTTGCAGGTTGAACTGAGCCAGTGGTCTGCTTTTGGGTAGGGATATCATAGAACTAACCAATATTCTGCTGTGTTTGTGTTCATATACTATGCATTTGACTTTCCACACTGAGAAGCCAAACCTAAACAAAAAACAAAAACAAAGACTTGAGTTCCTTTTTCATAGGTGAAATATGAAAAGGGCATTTTGCCATTTTAAAGCCAAACCCATCACTTTTGTAAGCCATTGCATTCACAGGTTATTATCAAGGAGAAACACGGTTCATTCCTTGGAAATTACTTTCCACTTGGGATTTGTCTTTTACTTAGTATTCATATGTCTTGTTCCTCCAAAACAGGCTTTGTTTCATGACATCCCAAGTGCTCCTCTACTGAAACTGTATAGACTATATCAAAGAAAGCACATCTCACAGAAGTGCCTCTGCAGCACATTATGAACTGTGCAGCTCTCAAAGAGCAATTTAAAATGAAGAACAACCTTTTCCAACATCCTTTTCAGAACTGCACGTGGACATTAGCCAGACACAAGACTGAGCTGCAGAGGGTGCATTAAACTCCCCATCTGCTCTTCACAGTGCTCATCACTGATTTATAACCCACAGTAAAGTCATTTGGCCAAAAAGAATCACAGTGGATGAGACAAGTGCACCAGATGCCAGCTGAGCCTTTCCTTCCACAGTGTCCATGGAAGGAAATGTGTCCCAGCCAGCCAGCATTTTCCCAATATTTGTTTCCAGAGTACCTTATGTCTGTAGGTAAGCCAGTCTCCAAAGGTACTAGCCAAGCCAGCTTTTGTTCTCATTTATGCTACTTTATAGGCATTATCTCAGTTGGTCTTGGCGCGACTATTAATTCACTCCTGTGTAAATGATGTCACGGTATCCTTGAGGGCCTCGACAGCTATCCTGAAAACTTGCAGGAATTTTTAGAACGACACTTGCAAGTTTCTTCGCGGTGCCCAGCTCCTGGCTGTGGTGCTACAACCTGACCCTCTGCAGACTCTCCACCACGGAGGAGCCAGCATTTCCCGCGAGCTGCTCTGCCCGCTTAGATGTAGACTTCACGTAGGGGAAAAGAAGGACCAGTCTCGGGAGCTCGGAAGCTGCACACTTCAGCGGTAAATATCGCGGCACGGCACCAGTCCGGTGCCAGCACGAGGCTGTGTGATGCCGGATAAATCGCGGTGACTTTCGGCGGAGCGGTCGGCTGGGGAGTCCGTCCCGCAGCCGACTCCTGCAGCCGCACCGACTGCCCCAGCACCGAGCGAGGGGCAGCGGCTGCCCCGGCGGGTTGGCAGCGGGGCGGGATGGGGGGCGGCGGGGCGGGACGGGGGGGCGGTGGGGCAGGGGCGGGCGGGGGGCGGGACGGGGGCGGGGGCGGCGGCGCTGCCTCCGCGGCCGCGCGGGACGGCGGCAGGAGCGGGAGCCGGGAGCGGTGAGGGCTGAGCGGTGAGCGAGGCTGGCATCGGCGGGGCGGCTGTGGGTAGGACGGTACCTACGGTGAAGCATTTCGGCAGGGTCTGCCCGTCTCCCTTTTGAAGGGAGGTCGGCACTTTGGGTTTGAGGTTGGGGCTTTTTTTCTCCCCCTGCCTAAATCCCATGCCCTCGGTTCGCGTTGAGCCTCGGTTGCGTCCGGCCGAGCCGGCCCGCCGAGAATTGTTGCTCAGGTCCCCGGAGCGGCGGGCGCCGGTCCGTGCGGCGTGCGGTGCCTCCCCCGCGCTGCGGCCGCGCTCCCCGCGGGGCCGGAGATCCGGGAGCCGCGTCTGCCCTCCGTGCCCCACCGGCTGCCGCTGCTCCGGGAGAGTCGCTCGAATGGCTTGTCGTTCGTGTGCCGTAATCAAGGGCGTTTCATTTTCACATGCGTTTAAACCTAGGGATGCTTTAGGCCTGTGTTTGATTGTTCCCAACGGTATTTTGGAAGAGAACCTATTTTTGTCTTTACTGACTTCGTGGGTTGTCAAAGTGCTTGAATTGAATGAACGCTTTGTCGTTTCGGAGAAATTGCTTTTGATGGAGGCAGAGAGGGGAGCGCTCCGGGAGAGCGTGGGGTGTGCAGCCTCTGGAAGGAGGGATGCCAGGGAAGGGAGGCACGGGTAGGTTTCCATTTCTGAAAGATGCTGCAGACCCGGGGTTTGATAGTGCAGAGCGTTATCACTGTGCAAGCACATTTTTGCTCCATGGGTATAAGTGGAGATTGGCACCCGTGTGCTCTTTCACATTGTTTGCAGGAAGATGACAGGAAGGGAATTGCTCCCGCTGCAAATAAATTGTTAAATGCCTGTCCAGTGTACTGGGAGAAGAGCTGAGTTTTGATTGCACAACGTGGCGAAAGAAAACAGGATGGACGCAGAAAATTGTGCACTTTTCAGACACTTTACGTCCAGCTAAAAGCTGCAGGCTGTTACAGTGTCTTCTCAGAAGATGTAATGAAGTTCGGGACAGAAAGCAAGAGAAGCAAACTCTTCCTACCCTTGCAACATTAAACCGTTAGAGGGAAATTGTGAAAACTGTGGCAAAGGGCTGAGCATTTGCCATGTTGATTAACATTTGTGTTGGCAAAGACAATTAGGAATGCATACTGAGCATTATTAAATTTAATTCTCAGGTAATTATAACAGAATGGAAGAAAGATGAATAGAAGAAATGCGTACAGTCTGGACCATATAGGGTGTCCATAGTGCTGGTAGTTTAATTCTGATAAGGAATTTGGTTGGAAAGTTGATGCCTGTTGCCATAGGATTTTGTTTTTTACAGTCATTTTGACCCCTCTCTGACTTTTTTATGCCTGAACAGACCGAAATGAAGGACAAGCTGAAACCAGCCTCCTTCTCTCTGCTATAATACCTAGAAGGGCTTATCCTTTAGGGATGGTTGCTACTGCTTGTGGTGGGTACTGTCTGTCTTCCTTCCCCACCTCTGTCTCAGACTGGGTCATCCACATCACCCAGGGTGGAGGAAGGAGATGCAGGCACGTCACCCCTGTCTCCTTCATGTTTCCTCATTTTTCCTCTGCTCCTGCCTGCAGACTGCTACTTCCTATGTCCAGTATGTGCATGTTGCTGTCAACAGGAGAAATGCTGGGGAGGGGGTTCTGGGCTATTTTTTCATACAGGTCTACTCTAGTACTGTCTCCAAGTACATGAGCATCTGTATGTATATTTAGCTTAGGAAATTATTGCCGTTTGCATTTAGTTAACCTTTTTGGATGTAAAAGGCTGACTGGGATAGCTTGTGTCTGCCAAGTGTCTTGGTTCATAATTGGGTCTTACTAGTGCAGCACAAATTATAAATTGTATTCTGTAAATTCCGCATCAGAGGCAGGAAGCAGTGCAGTTTTCCTCCTGGCGCCCCATCTACGCAGAAGCAGAAAAGGAATTAATAAAGTCCAATAGAGTACTTCCAGAAGTTACTAAACAAAAATGATGTTTCTGATAGGTTTGAGACTCGGAATTTAAACACTAAAAAGTCAAGACATTTTCATCTCTACCTCCTGCACTCTTCTTGTGAGCACTCCTCCCCTTGTGTCTTCATGGCTGCGGTTACCTCCTTTTCCTGGCTTGCACAGAGGAAATCCTGTTACGGCACAGGCGATCCGCTGCAGCTGCTCCCCCTTCTACCCTGCGTGCGGGGGCTTCACTTTCAGGTGTCCTCAGTACTCTCCCCAAACCTCTCCTGCTTTACCAAGGCATACCCCTGGGCTTTGATCAGCATCTCTCTCCCTCAGAGAGATACAATACCTTTGTATTTCCCTGAGCTTTGCCTTGTGTGTGCAGCAGCTTCAAATGGACACCTTGTCCATCACTTCATTCATTTCCTTGGTATGTCCCAGCATATTTGCTTTTGCTGTCGTGCCTTTAGTGGCTGGCTGGTGAGATGCTTAGACAAACCCTCACTTGTGCTGCCACCATCCCTCTCACTGGAATTAGCCTGGCTCTGGATTTGAGTAAAATAGTGTCCTCTAAAGCTAGTAGACCTGAGAGGCAATGTCGCACAGATCGCTCTCTCCACCCTCAGCAGAAGCTCCCCTTCCACAGTCTACATTATCTTTGTTTGCTCTTTCTGGCATTTCAGGTGCAACCCTGCCCCCTTATGCTTACACATTACAGCGTGGTTCACTGCAACTCCCTTTGCAAGAGTGTTCTCTTTTTGCATAAGGTATTGCAGACTCTTTTGCAAATAGTGTCAATATGCAATATTATGCACACAAATACACTGCTTTGGGGGGGGGGGGGTGGGATTCTGAAACTAAATGATGCATCAACAAAGGTTCCTGTTGAATCAAGTGTACAAAAACTATCATAGCTTTATATAGTGTGATAGGATTTCTGAAGAGATTAAAATGAAATCTGCTTGGCATTTTCAGGTTCGATATGGACCATATACTTTGTTTTTATAAAATATATTAAAGCCAGTGTGTCAACTGAATTTTACTGTAGGAAAGTGTTTTCTTATTACTCTTACTGAGTCATAACTTCATTAGCTGAGGGTTAATAACCACAGTGAATAGTAAAGTTCAGCCCTTTGCTGAAGTGAGTAGGGAGGACTCCTGAGACAGAAGTGGCCATGCTCCCATGGAGTATGAGGGAGAGAGGCTCTCAGCTACGCTGATGTGCGCAGCCACATAGCCTGGCATCGGGCAGGATGCTGTGCCACAGCACTGAAGGGAACAATAGAGACTTTCAGTCCATTCTATTTCAGATTTAGCCATATTCTGTCCTAAAACTGTATTTCTGGTAGGTGAAGAAGGTAATGCCTGATATGTCTGAGGGGTTTTCCCCCTTTACCTGGAGGGATGCTGAACATAAGGGTCTGAGCCCTTCAAGTAATTAGCTTCACAAGTGAGCGTGATGGAGAATGAAAGCAACCTCTGATCACAGGGACTGCTTGCCCTGGGGCTTGATATTTTATCTGCTAGCTTTTGCTCTGAGGAAAGGGCATAGAGGAGCTGGAGCATTACCCCAAGAGAAGTATATGTGGCATCAGAGAGGGCAAATACAGCGCCACATGGCCCTAGGTGTGGAGCCCAGCAATGGTCCTCTTGTCTGAAATACAACAGGTGATTATTGGTTGAAACTCAGTCATAAGGTAACAAACCTTCATCAACTTTTGTTTGTTCTGAGATGAAGTGCATCACCAGCCCCACAGGTGCTAAGTGGCACCTTCTCCCAACAGGCTTATCAGCGTTGAGGCTTACCCTCCACACAGCTGCTTGCAGCCTCAGCAAGGAGCAGTAGCAGGAATGGGATCACAGAATCACAGAATCTTAAGGGTTGGAAGGGACCTCAAAAGATTATCTAGTCCAATCACCTTCCCAGAGCAGGACCACCTAGAGTAGGTCACACAGGAACTCATCCTGTGGATTTCTTAAGTCCCCAGAGAAGGAGACTCCACAACTCATCTGGGCAGCCTGTTCCAGTGCTCCCTCACCCTCACAGTGAAGAATTTTTTCCTTATGTTTCTTTGGAACCTCTTATGTTCCAGCTTTTACCCATTGCCCCTTGTCCTATCATTGGTCATCATTGAGAAGAGCCTGACACCATCCTTCTGGCACACACTCTTGACGTATTTGTAAACATTAATGAGATCACCAACAGGATGACTCAACCATGAAAGGAGATGGCAAGACAGAAGCAGCTGAAATACTTTCGTATACTTGTTCTGCTGAGGGAAATGGGGTTTAACCAATCTTTTTCCCCTTTTTACCTTCCTTTCTTTTTGCTCTGTGAAAAAGTACATTTCTAATTAAGCAGCCATTCCACCCTACACTAAATCCGTTCAAATGAAACTTCCAAAATCTGAGATTACAAGAAATCAAACAAGAATTCATTCCACAAAACACAGAAATTAAGGTTGCTGTCTCCATGGGGTTTTCAACAACCTGCCATTTTCACAGGAAATTTTCAACAAAAGTGGGAAATAAATATTTTTAGAAAACCAGCACAAGAAGGAGATTGATTTCCCCAGAGACTGTGTGTCCTTTGGGTGAGATTCAGACTCACACTCTTACGGGAAGCAAGACCAGGAAGGGTCTAATTTCCCCATCTGAGGTCCCAGATGTACAGCAATAAGATGCCTTTCCCCATTCACATCCTGAGAGACACAGAAAACAGATAAATCCCTGCTCCTCACATATCTTATTGGCAATGGGAGTGAATATAGTGTTTGGACCAAACCCTGCTGTGCCAGAACATGGTCAGGACAAGTCTCAGCTGTGGGCTAGTGCTATATCTAAGAATGTGAAAATAGGTGTGAAGGGTATTAGGCTGGTGCAAGAAGGATGAAGGACCATGAGATGGGACTGTGTATGCCAGGGGGTCCCCTGTAGATAAGCTTCTTCATGTTATGGTCTGTGTTCTTCAAAGGTAATTAAAAGCTCAGACCTCTCCATCTTGCTGTGTACCCTTGCCATTTGAATATGAATGCATGCATTTAAAGGGCCTTGAGGATGTATTGTGTTTTCCACTGCATCTCTAGCATGTTTAATCAGCTCTAGATTTGTTAGGCTCTGTTCCCTTCCCCTAGCCAGGCGTTGGGTTGGGGCATTATATTGGATGAAGGGCGAAATAGGCAAGAGCAGGTGCTCAGTGTATCTGGGAAGAGAGGGACTAAAGATCCTGCAGAGACAAAGGAGAGCTGGAAAAGAAGAAAAAATATTTGTATTTGTGTTGTTTGAAGTTACAGTCTCTGTTGCTAAGATCCATGCCTCTTTCGCCCAGGAAAGTTGTTCTGGAAGAAACAAAGGGAGGGGAAAGGCTCTCTGCTACAAACAGACAAAACTGAGAGGCATAGGATCGAGCTCTTTGTTACATGAGACAGCTTTACCAGAGAAAAGGTATATGGAGGCTGTTGCATCTCCTTTGCTATCTCAGTACCACCACCTGCCTCAGGTCCTGGGCAAGGCCATGAGGTGCAGGCCCTCACATTCAGAGGATGTGCTGGGTCCATCCCTGGGGAAGCTGACCTTGGAGTTCTAGTGCAGTCTCTCTCTTCTCCTTCTGCACAGGGAGGTAGTCAGGAAGCTGTCCAGCTCCCTTTGGTGGGACATTAGCATAGTCAATGTTATCAAAACATTTTGATTTCAACGATGCTGACTTTAAACAACAGCACTAAATAATTTTCTTTATTGAACTTGGACAGGCTTAAACCATAAGTGATTCAGTGACTGAAGGGATGAAAGCAACACAGCAATGCATTAACATTCGTCCCCAGAGATCTGCTTCTCTAATGCATTTCAAACCAAATGTGCTGAAAGGGTAGAGCTCTAAGATGTGTGATGGTTGTGTAAGTGCTTTCCTTCCTGGAGGGGAGGATCTTTTTGAAGGTGGCCCTACTTTTGCTTTAATATGCATCATCTGGGGTTGTTTCTTCATATATACAATCAATTTAATTTGCTTTATTGAAAACAGTTCAGGGGCCCCATTTTAATTTTAGTTGTTGAACAAATGTAGCAGACACGAATCTGTTAAGCTGTCCTTGAGTATATACAGTATTCAGTTTGGGGAGTTCAGGTAAATGAAGTTAAACTTTAGACTATCTGAAATAAAGAGAATAAATAAATAATGGTGTCTAATCCAGAAAGACCTGGTTCCTGGCAGGAGTCTTTAGAGGATAATGTGAAATGGAGTGCAGATACAGTGCTCTAGTGCTTAAAGAGGTGCCAAGGGAGAGTAGACAGTCTTGGTCCTGGAGTACTCTGCAGAGGAAGAGAAAGGTGGTGTTCAGGCATGGCTGTAAAGCAGAGATCAAGATCATGGGTCTGATATTATACATGCAGTGCTGTAACTGGACAGCTGCAGAGGGATGTGGCTGGCAGGAATAAAACATGAGACAGGATTGCAGTTGGTTTGTTTTCTGAAATTTCTGGCATCAAGAGCAGTCAAAACTCAACACTTTTCCTCTCCATTATTTTATTAATGTAGTTATTACTGAATTCTGCAGCTTTGATATGCTTTTTTTTTTTTTTAGGGGCTTTTCTCAGCATGCAGTCCCATTAGATTGGGGTGTGATAACTGACCACATCCTGCATGTTGGACATCTGGCTTGCATCCTTATATCTTCCTGCTTGTAAGTATTTTATTCATTCCCCTTGCTTGTTTTTCTCATACCTTTAAAGAGCAGATTCAATTGACAGGCTCCAAGTCTGATCCCAAGTCATGATATCTTTGCTTTACATATAAAGAACTCTATAATCTGCAGATCCATAGGAAATGTAAATGATACAAGCATTTGGTATTCTCTGAATTAATCTAAGTATCCTTATGGCTCTGTGAATTTCCTTTTTCCAGCCCCACACAAAACTCCAAATAAAATGTAACTTGATTTTAACCTGCAATCAAGCCATCTGGACACTTGTCTTCTTAGATTTTAAAAGTCATAAATTTAAATAATATTAAATCATAATTAAAAAATGAAATTAGATCATAAATTTAAAGGAAATAGTTTTTCCTTCTGTGCACTATTTTATTGAGTCAGCTGATGAGTGGTCCTTTTTCCCAGGCAGAGTGGTAAAGGGATTCTCTGCTGCTGGAAGGTCCATCTGGAACAGAAAAAGCGCAGCATCCTACTTCACTGTGGTATATTAATTGCCAAAGGCATTCATACAACAATAAGAACTATTAAGAATCATATTCTTGCTAAACTCCAGGTGAGCAGTCATTCTTTGCCTTTCCTACGTCTTTGCCTTTCCTCAATGCAACTTTTTATTTCATTTTCTAAAATGTTGCTCACTTTTCTGTCTAGTGCTACTGTTTGCATTAAATGCTGTGTGTTACACCTTAGCTGGAAGGATGATATGTGGTGATATAGTGGTGGTATAGTCCTATATGTTAAAGGAAATAAATGTAGAAAATGAAGGTGGTGAGAGGGAAGATGAAAGAGTGAAATCATAAATTTGCTCTTTTGTACACAAGATCAAGTTAGTGAAGGTCATGAGAAACCTTAGTCTTTTCAACATATCTAGCAAAAACTTACTGCCAGCTTTTGGAGGGAACCACCATGATAAGATACCTTAGGGGCAACAAAGCTTTAGAGGTGATGAGGTTTCATCTTGGAACTGACATCACTATGTTGCCTGGGAACCTGCACAATCCCCCTACTGTTCATCCTGCTCTGATGCTGTATGAAGGAGAGGAGGTTCTGGTTTCAGGTCATGAGGGGATGATGACATTATCTGCGCACTCCTGGCTTTAACCTTCCAAAAGGGCAAAAGAGAGCAGAAAACATGCTTGTGAGTTCTTTACTAACTAGTGTTATCTTTAATGAACGTCCTCTGCCTCCCCTTTCCTACTGAAAACAAAGAGCTGTCTGCCTCATATGGAGCAAGCAATTTTTGCACAGATCCAGACTACCGTCTTGCAACTCATCTCAGCCATTTCTTAGCCAGATTAATGGCCAGTGCTGTCTTTTTCAATGCCATCTAGGGTGTGCTAACCACCAGATCCTCCCCGTCAGTGGGATGATTCCAAGCCATCCTTTGTGGACACATTGGTCCACTAGTATGGGTGTGCTGCTTTGGCTCTCATCACTGTGTCCCCTGGGACACGTGTGTGCAAGCATGAGAACTGAAACCACAGGAGGGCAGTGTGTACAAAGTGGCAGGATGCATGGACATCTGACATGGGCAAGGTTCTTCAGCTGTCCTGTACTGGATCAGCAGGTGACTCCCTGTGCTGTGTCACAGAGCCTTGAAGATGGTAGAAATACAGTCCTGTCCACACATCCTCTGTCTTTTTGTATACATTGGGCTGAAATCAGACAAAAGGGTTTTAATTGTTTTTTTAGGGAAAGGAGGCAAATACAATTAAGAGCATATTGATGTCTGATAGGATGAAGGACCTCCCTGTTGTAACCACATTAAAGGCAAATTAAGTTGTCCACTGTTAGGAGTTGTTTACAATAAGGGATTTTTAGAATAGCTTCTACCTGTAAAGAAAGAGTTGATGGGAGATTGTAATATAAAGCTACTGATTTTCTTTGATGTCAATATGTGTCTCTGCTTAAATATTTTGAAGCCTCCAAAGTAGCCAAAGTATTTCTCAGTTTGTAGTCACAAAAACACAGGAAGAACTAAGAAAGCAAAGTGCTTCTCTATGGCTGATATAGAAGGAAATGAATCTGCCGTACTTATCATTGCTTCCTGCTCCTCAACTTTTAGTATTTCAGTGGTTTTGAGTATGCTCCATTAAATTATATTTCACTGAGCCTGGATAAATAATTTTTGCATCAAGATATGCAGAGAAATAAGATACAGGCAACTGAATGGTAAAGGATTTATGCCATTTGGGCTATGAAGAAGCTCCCTGTTTACTGCATGCCATCCTGGAGAGTGCTGTAGTCTCGTTTAATATTCACCTTGGATTGAACTAGGAAATCACTACTGTCTCAGAGAGGTTCAGAATGAAATTGCTTATGTTACCTATAATTCAGCCCCCAAGGCATGTGCTAATTGAAGAGGCCTCCACTCTTGACCATATTTGCATTTTCTGAAAAAGACTGGGGACTAAAGTAGCAGGATGAGGTTTTGCTCTCTTGTACATCAAAAACCAACAGAGCAGGAGTCTACCTTATTGCTACAGTGAATTGTTTTACTGAAATGCGTGAGTCTTTCCAAGCAGTTTGCCCAACATAGAATCATAGAAACATAGAATGATAGGGGTTGGAAGGGACCTTTAGAGATCATCTAGTCCAACCCCCCTGCAGAAGCAGGTCCACCTAGATCAGGTCGCATAGGAACGTGTCCAGGCAGGTCTTGAAGACCTCCAAGGAAGGAGACTCCACACCCTCCCTGGGCAGCCTGTGCCAGGGCTCCCTCACCTGAACAGTGAAATAGTTTTTTCTTATATTTAAATGGAACTTTTTGTGTTCCAGCTTCATCCCATTACCCCCTGTCCTGTCAGTAGATACAGATCAGAACAGCATGGCTGTGTAATAGTGGAGTAATAGTAGAGGAATTCAGCTGTTGTCAAAGCATGACCTGGGACTTTCAGCCATGGGGTTGGACTCAGTGACTCAGGAAGCCTTCACGAGCCATGTATCCCTGTCCTGGGATTGCAGACATCCCTCTGAGAAAGTAATCCAGATCTGGCTACATCACCAAATTTGAGTTCCCTAGCAGACAGATTCCAGTCTTTCTGTCCCAGGAATTTTCAGGACTGGTTATTTGGGAAGCTTTCTCCTGTCAGATTCAGAGATCTTCCCGATTGCCAGTCATTCATCATCAGCACTTTAAATTCAATCTTTGCCCTAAACCAACTCAGCTTTTCATCAATCATCTATGGAAAGGTAGGGACCAGTACAGAGTTTGAAAACTTTGACTCCTTAGTTGAATTCTTTGATTGGCTTACAGCTCTCAGAAAGACAATGAGTTTAATGCAGTTAGACACTTTCCATTTTGCTATTATACTTTGAAGTCAGTGACAACATTCCCAGTCATTTTTGGAGGAACAGCTTTGGGCTAGGTGTTATGATCTTGTTCTATTTACTTTTGATACGCACAAACCCAATTGCCAAACAAGAAGGTGAAGCTGACATTGGTCTTTATTGCGGGTTATTCTGTTGGGATGATTAAAGAGAGATAAATGGTTCATACCACTTACCCTCTTCTCCTGGCAGAAGCAGGAACCTAATCTGAAGTGGTAGTCCCAGTGCACTGAATAAAAATACTTGTAGATCCCCCTTCTAAAGTCTAGGACATCTGATTTGCAGCATGGCAGAGATTCCTGCAGCCCTCAGACTGTGCAGCTGCATTTCAGTCCAGAATAGTGTTTGCACTTCTGCACCATGTTGCCAGCTAAACCATCCTGGCTGCTCTCCACAGGGTTGCAATGTGGACAGGGAATGTCATCAGGGATCAGGATGAAATCCATTTTGTTTCTGTACACATTTTGTACTTTTCCTCTGAATACTACTCAGATGTCAGGACCACATTTGTTCACACTCTGTATGATTTTGCTGGTTTACTCCAGCAGGATACAGATGGCTGCTAAAAATTCTTTTAGACTGAATAGGACCTTACACTTTAGGGCCATGTTTTTAAATGTGTAGTTAAAACAACATAGATTTTTTTTTCTTCCTAAAATACTATCCAAAGAACCACTTTAGCTGAAGCTATATTTTATGGTGAGTTTAATTTACACGTCACATCACTACGTGGTGTAGGTGAGGCAACTGGGATCTGGGCCGTAGTAATTTGGAATCAGAGTTTACAGTGCCTCTGATCTCACTACAAAATACTTGGTTAAAAATAGCCCACTTGACATTGTAAGACCTATAAAGGCTCTGATTCAGCAAAGCACTCACATCTCTGCTTAATGGTGAGGTTCTGATTAGTCCTGTTTAAGACCATAAATTTTGCACTAACTTCAAAGAAAGTCCCTCGCCAAAGTTCTTCCCTGTACCAGGGCCAAAACTATTAATGGTAAAAGTAGAACATAGCAGATTTCAAATTTGTGAGGAATCTAAGGGCATTCAACTTCTGAGACACTGAAGAATTTATGTGAATTGGTTCCTTAAGTTACTATAGAGAAATTCAATTAATAATGGATCTGCTTTTCGTTATGACAAGTAATCAAGGATAAACATCTTCTGTATCAAAGCTTATCTTTTAAAAAGGATAAATTAGGTATAACGCACTTAACTACTTCCAGAACATCAAATGAACGTATATTGTGACATTAGTTAATTTTGGTGCACTAAATTAAAGGCAGTTCAAAAGGAGTATAATCTCATAAGGATCTCTCTTTGTTCAGTCTGTTGTGACATTTCACAAGGTACAATAAATACTGTTTCTTGTGAGGCTAAATACTATTAGGGTTATAAAATTGTTTTGGTTTAGTCTATTGTGTGCATCATCATGAGTCATATACCATAAGGGTAAGAACATTTTTATCTGGTGTTTGCAGATACAGTTTTGTGGTCCTGCATATCTTGTAGGCTATCAGGATGCTTGATTAAAACTACCAGAAGCTCCTCAATAGAAAAATAAATGCAATAAATAAACAATAAATTAGCACCTAGAATGTAACCTTTTATCAGTGAAAACATTGTGGATGTGTGTGTACTAGTAAATTAATCCAGGCCAGGGCATAAGTCTGCCATCATCTCTCCTGTTGAATTAGCAAGCACACCTCCTGGCATGGTTTTGGTCAACTGTCACCCTCCATCCTATGCCTGGACATATTTGGTGTTAGGATTGGTCATCATTCATTCTTAAAGGCAGCTGTGATTTGACCTCCCTCTCCATGGGGGTAAAAGGGAGTTTAGCCACCGTGATATAGCATGCCAAAGAAGTTGTCCCTAAGATCAGAGAATAGCCTTGTCCTGTTTTATGTAATAGTGTAGATGTAGTTGTGAGGTTTAGGAAACAAAATAGGATTTAAAAACATCATGATAGATTCTACCTACTGTTTAATGTAGTCCTTGTTTACTCAGGCAGCTAGGGCTTTTTACAGCATATAACATAACCTCCTAAATTTAATTTACAGTGCAGAAGTAAAATTGGGTAACTATGCAAATGACTTAAGTATCGGTAAAGTAAACTTCTTAGCATTTTTCAGTGGGTGTCTCCAAGGCATCTATGTTCTCGGAGAAGAAACAGCAGAAAAGTACTGTATACTTCTTAACCATCTTTAGTTCAGGCTGGGGGTTTTGTGGTCACACCTACCATCAAAAAGTGTCAGCCTGTTGAAAAAAGAGGTACTTTACTAAATTAGCAGAGGTAGCATATTTGAAATCAAAATTATGAGTCAGACCACTGACAGGACCAGTGCTGGGACACTTGTTGGAACACTGAGAGGTACTTGTGCAGTTGTGTGACCTAGAAAACCTAGATTGTCCCAGCAATACTTCAAGGGCCTGATTCTATCTCTCCAGCTGATGTTGACAGTATTTACTCTCTCTATCACCATGAATCATAGAATCACAGAATGATAGGGATTGGAAGGAACCTTTAGAGATCATCTAGTCCAACCCCACTGCAGAAGCAGGTCCACCTAGATAAAGTCACATAGGAACATGTTCAGGCAGGTCTTGAAGACCTCCAAGGAAGGAGACTCCCTGTGCAGCCTGTGCCAGGGCTCCCTCACCCTCACAGTGAAATAGTTTTTTCTTATGTTTAAGTGGAACCTTTTATGTTCCAGCTTCATCCCATTATCCCTTATCCTGTCCCTAGATACATGAAAATCACTGAGATTTTCTTCAAAGTCTCTAGCTGTGAGTTAGAGATAATTGTATTCAACTGGGACTGCAGGATGATGCCAAAAGCAAGACGAGGATGAAAGGTACCATGCTAGGAGTGTAATTCTTTATGGATATCATCTTTGCAGTAGGAGAGCTCACTGCCTCCTCTTACAGTGCCTGAGTATCCACAGTGAGAGGCTGACAGTGGATAGATGGATGGAAAGAGTGCTTGTGAATGATTATGTGCAGAAAATGAGCTTCATTTCCTACACGCTTGCACCTTGCATTGTCTGTTTTTTATCAAACCAAAGGCAATGGGTTATGCCATGTAGTTGAGCTACAGCTGTTGTATCCAGTGACAGGACAAGGGGTAATGAGACGAAGCTAGAACACAAAAAGTTCCATTTAAACATAACAAAAAACTATTTCACTGTGAGGGTGACGGAGCAGTGGCACAGGCTGCCCAGGGAGGTTGTGGAGTCTCCTTCCTTGGAGGTCTTCAAGACTTGCCTGGACACATTCCTGTGTAACCTGATCTAGGTGGACCTGCTTCTGCAGGGCGATTGGACTAGATGATCTCTAAAGGTCCCTTCCAACCCTACCATTCTGTGATTCTATGATACAGCACATCACCTTTTTTCAAGAAATTCCCCATCATCTACTCTTCTCTCATGCTTCCAGACTGAACCTGGGGACTAAGTATGTTGTTTTAAAGAAAAGCAGCTTAGCATACCCTGATCTGCTCATCCTGTACTACTCTGGCCTCTGCCAGCACCTGAGCTTCAAGTTGCTGACAGAAAGTGCTTGCAGGCAGAGCTTTTCAAAAGATGAGGTCTCCTCTCCATTAGCATTTGCTGCCCTTAGGTAGTCCCCTGGCATTTGCTGCCCATTTACCAAGGCTGCCCATTCTCTTGATATTTTGCTTGTGGGTGTCAGAAGCTGCAATACTTCACTGAAGCATGCCTTCCATTGAGATCCTCACAGCAGTATTGCAGAACAATGCATTTTGATCTTTGAAACCATTTGATCCATTTTATCAATACAGTAAGAAAGCAGGTCTGGCAGATTTTCTCATTCTGAGTGTCTCTGGCAAGACAGGATGGAGTAGGTGGCTAATGGATTTGTCATCCATCATGGTGTTGAGCAGATTTGCTCACCTAGGTTGACGAGCTGAAGTCTTGAGAGGGATTTTTCATTCTTTGACTAGACTTTTTCTGCAAGACAAATTCAGATCCTTATATGCCTGACCCATGGAAAGTACACTTTTGATTGTGCCATTGATCAGTTAAACAACTTGTGGTGCAGAAGGATCAATTTTAAATCACTGGTTGGTAGGATTTCTCCTAATCCCTGCAGTTTGGAAAAGAGACATATAAAGATAGTTACTAGCTAATGCTTTAAGAGTTGAAGCTTAGTGCTAAGGAATAATAACTTGTAACTCTTAAGAACTAGATCGTATCAGGTGCACATTAGATCACATTACCTGCTAATAAATTGGGTTTTTTCCCTTACAGTTCTGAAGGATACAATCTTACATTGCCTGAGCTCGAGCAGCAAAGGATAAATCTGATCGCTGGCCAACTTGTCATCTCTTCCTTGGAATGGAAAAATGGTTGCCTAAAATAAACCGTTTGTTATGCTGCTAAAACTGCCTTTGAATACAAGGTCTGTTGTGATTTTTAAAACACAAATACAAAAATGTCAGAACCTGACCCTTCATCTGGATTTGCAGGAAACATGGAAAATGGGACTTTTCTGGAGCTGTATCCCACATCCCTTTCCACTTCAGTGGATTCATCGCCTGGCCGTTTATCCAATGTCTATGTCTATGTTTCTATATTCCTTAGTCTCTTAGCTTTTCTCCTTTTGCTATTGATCATTGCGCTACAGAGGCTGAAAAACATCATTTCTTCCAGTTCCTCCTACCCAGATTATAATAGCGATGCTGGAAGTTCTTTCACTAACTTAGAGGTTTGTAGTATTTCTTCGCAGCGATCCGCTCTCTCAAACCTTTCTTCGTGAAACTAAATTAAAGCAAACACATGAGGAATGGAAGAGCTTTGTTTAGTTTGTTGGGAGAGTCAGTGCATGCAACATTTGCCTTAGAAGACTGGTATGAAGAGGTGGCTTTTAAAGTTTCCCTAGGGGTTGGTTTCTTTCTTTTTCTAGTCTTCATTTGCCCTTTTACTAATGTTCTTTCCCATTTTGGACCATGGGTAATGACACTTGATCATCGTTTCATGCCTGTAATAGCAATGCTGTCTCTTTATTGCTCACATACGGTGTTCATTAAGACTACTGCTGCCAAACTGTAATATGATTCTAACTGGATGTGTCATTTTTCTGCTCTAGTTGTGACCCTTTCCCTGGGTTTGTGTCAGTACTAGGCTGACTACTTTTATTTCTCCTTTTTCAATTAGATAAGGACTTCTGGATGAAATCCCTATTGCAAAAGTACTTTAAAAAGCAGCTGAAATAATAAGTATTAGGGCAATTTAAAATTGTATTGTTTATTTTTTTATTTTATTTTCACAATGTTTTCAGTATTTATTGATGTTTATAAGACAACTAAAATGCATTTCTTGAAGAATGTTGCCTTTGTTCATTTGTGCTCCTGCTCGTTCTGTATAAAGTCTGTATTTCAGTTTTTGAGCCTCTTTGGTTGATTCAGTAAAGCAGCTATAATATCAATGCTCACTGGTGAGTGTGTGGAGGTCATTGTGGAGCCCTTTGGCTCTCATTTTCCTAATGACTTGTTACTCTGGGGGGCAGCTTTTGCTGCTGAATTATAAATATCACACAACTGCTTCACATCCTTCACTGATACTCTAGCTTATAGCTTATTCTTACTGGTAACCACTACAAACCAGTGGCTTATTTTAAAAGACGTGTACAACAATGACCACTAGCAAGTGAATAGCTCTTAAACTGTCCTTTAGGCACAAGATATTTGTGCTCATGTAAGCAGAGACAGAAATTGCTTGTATTAGGGAGGACTTTTCTGGGACAGATTTTGTCCCAAAATTTCACAGATGCACAGAAGTGGAGAGGAGACAAAAGGATCTGCATAATGGCCAGGCAGGCCTGTGCCCTAACCCTCAGGAGGTGCAAGGTATACCTGTGGAGGATGTGAAGAAATGGGAAGGAAAAAGGCAGTGTCTCTGCCACTTTTCTGTATATGCTTTTAAGCATATGGAGAGGCCAGAGATGAAGAGGTGAGAAATGACGATATTTCACAATCTCACTCCTCTTTGTGATGCTGTTGAGTTATACCCAACATGTGACCCAGCATTCAATTTCTGCAGAAAAATAATTAGCAGCGTCATGAAGAGGATCTGTCAGCTGAAAATTAAACCAAGCCAAATGATCAAAGAAATGATTCAAAATGCTAGAAGTCACCTGCTAGGACCACAGCCTGACACTGTGCTCTGGGACTCCGTGCTGTCCTTACTGCACCATGTGAGCACAGCCCCGTCCTGCCACTCGAGTCCATGCAAATTTTGCTCTCCTGGCTGGATCCAAGCCAAGGAAAGAGTATGGAAATGCCACTGTTGCTGCCATAACAGTACATCACTCCAGGTGATGGGATGGACTCAGCAGTGCTCTTCCCACAATCAGTGCTGCTGCCCAGCAGGCCAAGGGGTTAGGGACATGCAGAAGATCTCACAACCGGATTTGTTACCAATACCCTCTCATGAAGCTGTCAATAAATTCACCAACCAGACACGTTCTGCTATGAAGCATACAGGTTTTAAAAGAGAAATTTGGAAAGCATAGTGTAATATGCTCATTAGAAATGCAGCGGTTCAGTGACAAACAACATATAGATGATGCTGGAGTCGGCGTTCTCAGTTTTAAAAAGTGAATCTACAGTATGTAACTGGCAATGACTTATGGTGGTGATTAACTCTTTACAAAGGTCAAGGAACTTGCTGACTAATAAAGAATTTAAACCTGCAATTTCTGAGTCAAACTAAGGAACGTGAGGAATATATATGTCTCTGAAATATTTTGTTCATCTAGACAAAAATTCTGTTTAAGTCACTTTTCACTGTAATTGATGACAGGCCTTGGTAGAAGAGCTAACTATTCAAAAGGGATCAGGAGATGTTATTTTCTTTCTGAAAGCTCTTCCAAATCCCAAACCTGTAACAGAATGTATTTGTGTCTTGACTGGTAGGTAAAAAGAAATGAACTGTAAATAAAGGTGGAGCAACTGTTCAACTACCTTTTCTTACCCACAAAGTTGTACATTTGTTGCTTCCTCTGCTGCAAATGCAGGAATTTAATCAAAACCATAGATGAGACCACAGGTTGAGTTGGGTATTGGTTGTCAGTGATACATTTCCCATTACTGTTTTATGCTTGCGATTTTATGCTGAAATTAGAGATATATTTAATATTAAATACAGACTATTGGAAAACCATTGATTTTGTTCAATGAGCTGTTGTCCAACTTCACAAGAGCAAAAACTATTTTTCAGATTGCACAGAGGTAACTGAAGCCCCACATTTGATTTGGCTTTGTAGTTTACTAGATTAATTTTTTCCCACTCTGCAGTGACATGTGGGATTTTAGCTGATTCGCACCTGTTCACATCAGGACAGATTTGAATACAAACAAGTTGGATCCAACAGAATAGCATCAGGAGAAGCCACAGGCAAATAGCATAATAGCATTTTTTGAGGATTACTAAGTACTAGTTCTTCAAGAAAAAAAAAAAAGGGCGGGGGGGGAACCCAGAAAACAGCAACTCAAGAACTTGAGCTTAATTTAACTTGAGAACACTGGAACAGGCTTCCTGGAATGGTCGTTGATGCCCCAAGCCTGTAAGCATTTAAGAGCTATCTGGACTATGTCCTTAATAACATCCTTTTAACTTCTGGTCAGCTCTGAATCAGTCAGGCAGTTGAGACTAGATGATCATTGTAAGTTCCTTCCAATTGAAGTATTCTATTCTATTCTATTCTATTCTATTCTATTCTATTCTATTCTACTGTACTCTAAACTAGTTCTATTCCATTCCATTCCAGCATTGCAGGGATATTTCACCAGGGAAAACTGAAAAACAGATTAGATTCTTCATTTTCATAAAATTTCTGTATTTTCTCTCTCTCATTCTCTCTGTTTCCCCATCTTTCTATCACCCACCAAACAGACCTGGACAGGCTGGAGAAATGGGCAGAAATGCATTTCATGAAGTTCAGCAAGGAAAAACGCACAGTCTTGCATCTGGGAAGAAGTAACCCTAGGCACCAGTACAAGATGAGAACTGGTCAGCTGGAAAACAGTTCTGCAGGGAAGGACTGGGGAGTCCTGACTGACATTAAATTGAAGCTGGGCCATCAATGCACTCTTTCTGCAAAGGCGGCCAGGAGCAGCCTGTGCTGCATTAGAAGGAGCACTGCCAGCAGGTTGAGGGATCCTTCCCTCTGTTCAGCACTGGTGGGACCCCTGGATTGCTGTGTCCAGTTCTGAACTTTCCAGTAGAAATGTGGAGCTACTACAGTGAGCCCAATGCAGGGCTTCTAAGATGATTAAGGAACTGGAGCCTCTCTCATAGGAGGACAGGTTGAGAAAGCTGGAACTGTTTAATCTAGAGAAGGCTCAGGAGGATCTCATTCATCACTGTGTATAAATAACTCAAAGGATGGTAGAGGAAAAGAGAGCCAGGCTCTTCCAAAAAGTGTCCAGTGACAGGACAAGAGGCAATGGGCACAAACTAAAACACATGAAACTCCATCTGAACACAAGAAAACATTTTACTGTGAGGGTAGTCAACCACTGGCACAGGTCACCCAGAGAAGCTGTGGGATCTCCATGTGTTGACCTGGCAACCTGCCTGGAGCTGACCCTGCTTTGGGTAGGGGAGGGCTAGACCAAATCATCCTCAGAGCTCCCCTATCTATGCTATGATTCTGTGATTCATCCTAGTACAAAAACTCAGCAGCTTCTAGATCACTGTCTCCTCCTAATGGGTTTTCTTGTCTCTGGAGTTGATTAAGCAATGTCTTTACTAGAGAGCGATTTGTTCAATAACTCGTTACTAAAGAGCCAGTATGTTCCTCCTCCTGCCTACAGCCACATGGTTCTCCAGCTTTAACACTGCCTTTCTGTGGCCTGGGTCAGCTTTTGCCCTGAGCCCCTTTTGTTTTGACTAAGCTGTCTGACTGCAGCAGTGCCATTAGCTCCAGTAATGTATTGCTCCAAGACTGCATGGCTTCAGGTGGTTGCAAAGTATACCTGGACATCTATAAAAAGAAAAATGCCAATAAAGCAGGAATAAGGAAAGAACAGAAAGATTTCACATGGAAAAAAAACCCATATTTCTCTAGTTGAATGACTACAGTCTATTTAAGAGTATTTAATCAAAGAGTGCCTGGTGAAGGCTGTAGCAGCCTCTATATCTAAGACTCTCTCACACTTCTGATCACCTTGGCCATACTATCAAGTTAACCCATCATATTCATCTGCCCTCAACATTACTAAATTGTTCCCATCCTGAAACACTGTTATGCATTTCACTCAGCAACTCTTCAACTCTGTGGAGAGTTTATTCCATTTAATTGATTTTCTGCTTTCAGCCCTTCTCTGTCTGCCAGCTCACCTGAAAGGTTGGTTTCTGTAAGCTGCAAGTCTTGTCTGGACTTCCTACAAACATTTTTTACTTGGGAACAATTCTTACTCCTCTTTCAAGCAGCTTGTTCACCATCCTGTTTCACTGTCTAACCCTGTGGTTCTCTAGCAATGCTAAATCCTCATGAAGCATATTTCTCCACTGTACTCAAGCTTTTTATGCTTCAGAGCCAGGGTTTTTTTTAAGTGACATCACTGGGAATGACATCTGCGTGGGAAGGTTGTTTACTAAGTCCGTATACCTCCCTTTCTTCTTGACGACACCATTTTCACTGCATGTGTTGTGGTTGTCTAAGGAAACATTGTGAATTACAGCCCAGCTGCTTCCCCAGCTGAATGACCTTTTCAGTCCACAGCTCCTGTGTGCTCCCAAAGACAACGGCCCCACTCTGTGGCTACAGCAGAGGATTACATGCCCCAAATTCAGAGTGCACCAGTAGCTTGAAGAAGTCTTTCTTTTTCTTTTTCTGTTTGGTTTGTTGTTTGTTTTTGGTTTTTTTTTTGGTCAAAGAAGTGTGAGTTTTCTCTTTGGCACAACACAGCAGCCCCAAGCTGCTTTACACTAAATTAACTATGTGATGCCAGCTGGTCTGATGTGCAAACAGGACCCACCTGCAACCACAGCCCCACTCCCACACTGTAACTCCATAAAGCTCCTAGCTCTAGTAGACTATCTATGAATGAGGAGGCTCAAAGTCGTCAAGGTGCTGTTCCAGGCTGGAGCTCAGCCAGGGACACTTTGCCTATGCCACATGAAGGTGGTTTCATGGCTCCTCTCAGCATTGTACTTTGGAGATAAAAGAAACATCAGCTTCCTGTGTCTTTGCTTTCAAGGCTAGGTAAGCCTGTTAGTGAAATCATGGTAATCACCACAGAGCTGACAGTGAAGCAAGACCAGGTGAGATGAGCTATTTTTCACTTTGATTTTCTTTGTTTTACATTAGTGGGAGCTGATCACTCACTGTAAACATGAAAATCCCAGCAGGTGTCTACCAGCATGTCTAGGATCTCCACAAGCCTTCAGGAAATTGGACTGGGCTCCTCTGCTTGGTTTAAGTTCACCTTCTTTGTGGGGAGCAGCATGATGAGTGCATTTATTTCAGAGGCTAACACATTCAACAAAAGATGCAGCTTTAATACCATTAAACTTTGTGAGCAGCTTCAGTTAAATTAGAAGAAAAAAGAGTCCATTTTTTAAAGTATCATTTTGTGCATATTTTTTTACAAACAAACTTCAAAGGTTTTCTTTGTAAAATTATTTTTTTAATGAAATATCTATTTCTAAAGAATAAAAGGAAAAGTACTTTGAATTGTTAAAAAAGGAACATTTTATTCCAGTTGTGCTGACAAATGTTTTTGCCCACAGATTTTTTTTTTTTTCAGATAAGGTGTTCTACTGTGTGAAGGAGCATATCATTACTCCATCCACTTATTTCTCTGCTTTATCATTAATAAATGAGTGTAGGTGTCTGTCAGAGTAATTTTGGCATGTAGAATCATAGAATGGTAGGGATTGGAAGGGATCTTTAGAGATCATCTAGTCCAACCCCCCTGTAAAAGCAGAATATACTTATATATGAAGCTGCTTTTGTAATACTGCATACTGATTTGGTCATACAGATCAGGTCCTAGAATATGTTCATGTCTCTGTCAGAGAGTACTACTAGCAAAGTTGAAGATGGAGATTAGGCTCTTAGATAATGAATTGCACCTTCATTGCCCCTTCAGCACACAGATGGGTTTGTCTTTTGCCTTAGAATATTAGTTACAATCCATAAATCATTTGCCCAGCTTCATCCTGAGAAATAAGTACAAAGGATATATTTTTGTCAGAGGTTCTCTGTGTGGTTTGCTCAGGGCAAATTCTGCTCCAGCTCCCTACATGCTGCTCCAGCACTGGGAGCTGTGTGCCAGGGCCTGTCTGCTGAGGTACTCCCATGACTGCACTCCTCTTCCCAAACAGCTTCATCAAGATGCAGAGGATATTAAACTGGGCCAAGCTATAAACACCTGCCAGGACAAAGGAATGATCCGAAGGCACCCAGTGAGAATAGAACCATGGCAGGGAGCAAAATGAGATGCAGCCTGAAAAAGAGAAAATGCAAATTAATGTGTCTGATGCAGCGGAGTAAACTGAAAAAAAACCACTGGTGGTGGGAGAAACATGGGCAGCAGTGATAGAAAAGCATCTTCTGATGAGGGATGTGTGTGAATTATGTACAAATAGGCAATATTGCAGCAAAAAGGTAAGTAGGGCTACAATCCCTCACAAGGCACATTATAATTTTTTCTCCTGTCTTCAGTGCCAATGCTGAGGGCCCCATGGGGACAGGTAAAGGGCAGGGAGAAATAGAGGTTAGCATTCTAAATAAATTTCATCCACTGCCATAGGTGTGTTTGCTACCTTAAAGTGTTTCAAATGAATAGTGAAATGTCCAGTGAAATGCCCCCTTAGTAAGTATTGCACACCCTTGCCCAAGCAGCATTCTCAGTTGTCAATGTGAGGCCAGAAAAATTGTTTTAGGTGACATGGAACCAACAAGAGAAACATCTCATCATCTGATGTTACTCATAACTGTACCCATACCACACCTCTGACAGCTGCTGACATCGAGTGGTTTTCTGTGGCTGTTGGCACAGGCAGTCAAATGTTACTGACTGAAAGACTCTGCTATCTCCTCTCGCATCTCTGTATTTTCATGTAGGATGCAGAGATTTCTTCTGGTTTCCATATCATATAATCTGCAATTTACTGTTGCAGGTAGATAAAAATGTTGATACATTGATGCATGTTTTTGCTGACCTCAGCAGCTCAAGCTACATGTAAGTATTGAGAAGGAACCCAGCAGCTGTGTGTAATATAATCAAGCCCACTCCCCAGGAAAACTTCCAGGAAAAACACTATTGGTAAACTCTATTCTGTTAGAAAACATTGCAGCTCACATTGAAAGAAGATGGTACTGACAGATTTATAATTGGTTCAATCTATGGGAATTCAGAAGAAGACAAGCTGTTTGACCAAAGGCACTTTCTAGTGTCTAACTCATCAGTATTCATTAATTGGAAATGTAGACTGCTGCGATGAATACAAATATCAGATACAGTAACTTGAACTTTGGCAAGATCAAAAGCAATTAGTTAGGTACTAAACTCAGAGTGCTTCATTCAAAGTGGAAGGGAAAAGAAGAAAAAAAACTTTGCATGACTTCATATTCCAAAAAAAAGCTTTTGTAAGCTTATTGTAACTTTTACAATACAAGTGTGGTTACAGGCAGAAAGAGAGAGTGGAAAATACAGCAAGACAGAGAGACAGACTGGCTGATAAATGTCTTTGCTCAGCTTGGGTTTTTCTAGCTTCTGTCGTCTGAAGTTGCTCAAAATAGGTATCAAAAAGGCTGAGTTCTGTTTCTCTCTCCCGTGCTCTAATCCATTTGAGTACGATGTCCTCTTGAAGTAACTTTGCTGAGATGGTCTTATGGGATGGTATTCCAGGATGGTTTTTGGTTTGCTTCCCCAAAGATAGATCCCAGGTGAGGGAAAAGTGAAAAGCAAAAAGCAAGGAAGTTTCAATGAAAATAGAACTGGATATATAAATAAATAGGTATACAAACAAATACATATAGAATAGAAAAATTAAATGGAAAAGATGCATAGATAGAGAAGGTGCAAATTCAGTTCAAATTCTATCTTTAAAAAAATAGATGCAAAAAGAGGAAAAAAATAGGGAAAAAAACAGTGTCAAACTACTCACCAACTACTTCCTATTTGCAACTGGAAACCCGTCATGAAAAATAGATAAGTGGAAGGATAATTAGGAAAATAGGTATGAATCAGTGCTTGGGGAGCATGGTATCTGCTCTGCTTGTGCATTCAGCTGTTCCAGGAAATGTGCTAGAGAGAATGAAGAGTCATCTCTGCAGATAACAAGTAATGGCAGCAGGTGGACTCTGCCTTCAGTAATGTCAGCGTCCATGAGTTTGAGTGAAGTTGCAGCATGTCAGGATCTGCTCTTCATCTGTTTCCACCTACACCCCCTTCAGACAACCTCAAGGACTGTTCCAGCAGCTTCATGACTGGTGAATGCTGGACGTTGCCTCACTTCTCAGCAGCCAGGACACTGTAGGAGCTGCTATGAGAGACACAGTGTGACTCCCTGGTGAATGTTTGCATACAAACATTCTAGAAATGCCTTAGGACAGCTTCATGGCTACTTAAAACAGTTATCTGGCCTCTCTCTTGGCTAGAATAAATGATTATACACCTTTTTTTTTCCCCTGTTAAACTGGAATTTTCTACTACTATGGGGACTGTGGCAAAGGGAATAAAGAACTAAAAGCAGAATGGGAGCAAGTCAGAGTACAGAAGTGAGGGATTGACTTTGCCATACATAATTTCTGAGGATCCCAGGATTTATAGATTATTTATTCCATGCTTCTTTCGAAATTAAAATTGTAAAGAAGGGATGAAAGAAGAAACCCAACTGTTCCTCCCACCCCTCACCAAAGCTATATTAGCTCACATGATTGTCTCTGCACAAGTAGGTGCAGGATAACACACGGCTGCATCTGCTCCCTGGGCCTGAACCAGTGCTGGTGTCATAGCTTCAGCCTGTGCTGACACAGTGCTGTCCTGAGCCTATAAGCCTATGTAACCTATAGAGCAGACTTCCTCTTGCTCATCTATCTCAAAGCATCAGAAGGAAAACCTCATAAATATTGGTATCCATTCCCGGAGAAACACGTCTTCAACCCTATTTGCATTTGGTACATATATTGGGCAATAAATTATAGATGTATACAGACTGTGGAAACATCATCCCCAGAGATACTAAAAACTCACTTCAGTCTTTGGGATTTCCTCATTGTGAGGAGTATTAATGCAGCAGTTTGAGTCTCTGTGTAGTGCATCTGAGAGAGGTGGGAAAAGAGTAATACTACGAGTGTGACTTTCAGTGACATTTTTTCCAGTTAAATGATTAGCTTTCATTGACTTCCTTATCTCTTGCAACTTGTATTGTAAAACTGCTCATGGTGACTGATGCCTCACTGTGATGGACATCCTGAAATACAAAGAGAGGGCTCTGCCCATCTCCGTGTCACCTTGGTCGAAACAGACTTCACTTCAGTCATGTTTGTGTCTCAACACCATTAAAAGCCATCAATGGCCACTGTGCCTTTTGATCATTATTTCCATTGGGAGATCCTATTATTGCTCAGTATTGTTCACCTGGTGATCTTCTACTATGCTCTTACAGCTAAAGATAACATTGCTAAGCTCAGGAAGCAAAATAGGGCACTTTTCATGCTAACAAACCATCAGCATAGTCCTATGCAGATATTTTCCATCTTATCTCATCTTCTCTGTTCAGTGGAAAACAGAGGTCACAGTTTACTATAATGAGCTTCATGTATTTCTGTCAAAATTGTTTGGACTAAATAAAACACATTATAAGTTGAAATGTTTCATTACAACCCTTTTGAAAAAGCACTCTTCTCAAAGATTGTTTTGAACTGTATTTAAAAGTGACTCAAAGAGCTCTGATTTTAAAAGCTGGATGCACAGTATGTCTGTATAGATAAAATTAATCCATTTTCTTTAACCTAAAATCATGGGGTTGGTTGTTTGGGGTTTTTTCAAAATCTGGGTCATGGTTTTGTGAAGAAAATTCACTTCCGATTGACCTACGAGAGAGTTTTTCAATTATTTAATTCATCGAGAAAAAAACCAAACAAACCACAAAGTCAGTTGTTTATAAAACCTTAATCTAATTTTCTTCCATGACTTGATCCTAATGTGTGTTTGCACATAGACCTCCTGTTGACCTCCATGGAAGTTACTCATCTAAAGGGAATGCAGAACCAGACTCGGGAGACAAAATTAGTGTTTTTCTAATTGCTTTAATTGGTGTTTAATTTTTCCGCTGTTTAGAGCCCAAGTTACTGACTTTTAATGGGAAAAAGAAATGTATGCTAGAATGAGAATGTAATCAGATAAGAAAAATGGTTAGCATTATATTAGAGCTCCAGAAACAGAGCAATTTGTAAATGTGAATGTTTTCATTTGAGTTACAAATACCACCAATTTTCATTTCCGTTGCCACTTCAACTAATTTGTATTCAGAAAACCACATCCCTGAAAATGTGTAAAACATCTGGTTTGAGAAACAGTGCCAGTAACTAAACCATGTGCATCATCATATAGAGACCTCTAGAGCTGCAATGAGGAAGACTAGGTCGTCTCCATTAAGGTCAATAATTTGTGAGCTGTCCACAGGTTGGATCTAATCCCATTACTCATTAATTCAGCCTATGGGGCAGGGAAACAAGTGACTCAGAGTCATCAGCAATGACAGATAGAAAGTATGTTGTTTTTTCAGGTGAAACATGATGATGACTTTAACTGGATCCTCATGTAAACAGGTGTTTCAGGAAGCCGTGTTTTTCCTGTTTTCTTTAAGTTTCTCTAGGTTTTCGTATTTTCTTTAGTTTTTTACAAAACTACAGCTTGCCCTATGTACATGGCACTCTGTGCTAAGCAATCTGAAACCCTCTCGTGGAGTGACTAGGTGTGACCTCACCTTCCCCTGATCTACTGAGCTTAGAAGACCCATGAAATAAAAACTGCAGTGAAACAATAGGATAAGTTGACAGTGGTAAATAATATGTTCCTATTCCCTCTCAATTGTACCTTTACCAATGCTCTTTATGGAGTATTACCAACTTTGCTTAGCACGCAACACGGGCCTTCTGCTGATAATAGATAACATCTGCTTTAGATCAACAGGGTAGGGAACAAGTACTTCTCACAGGCAGATTCTGCTCATTCTGTTTGTCTGTGGCAAATTTTAAGTGGAGCTGATGTGTAACAAAAATCACAGCTGACATATTGTATTCTTTACTTGCATACTTCTTATCCGGATATCAATATACAGCACCTAAGTTTTGTATTGTAACAGTAATGGTCTCCAAACATATCCTGAGCCCTAGCAAATTCAGTGAGCCTATCTGGTGAGCACATAATGTGAAAAGCTCTACAGTTAAATAGACAAACACTGTAAACACCATTTTGGTCAATATGTTTGCTGAGTATGATGAAGATCAATTTCTTTTTGAGGTGCACAATAATCTAGGAAGGAGTATGGCCAGGACAGCTGACTCAAACTAGTGGAGGAGCAGATCCATACCATATGACGTCATACTCAGTATATAAACTGAGGGAAGTCGGCAGGGAGAGGCAGATTGCTGCTTGGGCATTGGTCTCTGGGTGGTGAGCAGTTGCACTGGATATCACTTGTTGGGTTTTGGTTTGGGTTTATTTTTCCCTTTTTTTTAATATATTTTCCTTTTCATTACAATTATTACTATGCATTTTGGTTGTTGCTATTATTATGTTTTAATTCATTTTAGTTATTAAGCTATTCTCTCAACACACAAGTTTTACTTTTTTCCCTCTTCTCCTCTCCATTCCACTAGGGAGGGAGCTCAAAGGGTAGCTGTGTGGTTCTTAGTTGTTGGCTGGGGTTAAACCATGACACGATGCTTCAAAGTGGTTGTCATGGTTCAGACCTAGCTGATAATGAAGCACCACGCTGTCTCTTGCTCACTTCTCCCATACATCCCCACCTTCCTTAGGATGACAGACACTCCAGTGAGATGGGAGTAGTAAAAGATAACCAAGGATCTTGTAGATTGAGACAAGGGCTCACAGACCCTGCAACTGCAGAAACCGCAATCATGGTGAAGAATCCAAGCCAGAGATATTCACCAAGGACTGTGTCCCGTGTGAGGGACCCTGTATCGGCAGAAGCCGCAGCTGCTGGGAACAACCCACACCAGAGAAGTTTGTTAAGGACTGTGTTCCGGGGGAGGAACCCCGTGTTGGAGCAGCGGAAGAATGCCAGGAGTCATCCTCATCTGAGAAGACAGAAGCGGCAAAGCCCATCTGTGAGAGACTGACCACATCCCCCACTCCCTGCCCCCCTGAGCCGTTGAGGGGGGAGGAGGTAGAGATATCGGGAGCAGTGAGCTGGGCGCGGGAAGAAAGGAGGGATGGGGGAGGGAGATCTTAAAGTGCTGGTTGTAATTTTCTCATCATCCTACTCCTTTTTTTTGCTTTCATTCCGTTCTGTTTCTTGTAGAATAAACTTTCCTACTTTCCTCTCTGAGTACTGGAGTCTGTTTTATCCAGAACTGTAATTGGCAGCGAGCCCTCCCTGCCCTTGTCTCAATCCACAACAATCTTGCTTATCTTTTTACTCCCATTTCACTGGGTCCTCCGCCATCCTAACGAGAGTGGGGGTGAATGGGGGCACCGAGCAAGAGACTGTCGTGGTGCTTCTGTGCTAGCTGGGCCAAACCACAACATAAGTGCTGAGTGGATACGCTACAGACAGAGTGGTTGGAAAGCTGCCCAGAGGAAAAGGACTTGGAGATTTTGGTTGACAGATGCCTGAATATGAGCCAGCAGTGTGCCCAGGTGGCCAAGGCCAATGGCACCCCAGCTTGTATTCGAAACAGTGTGATCAACAGAACCAGGGAAGTGATTGCCTCCTTGTACTTGGTGCTGGTGAGGTTGTACCTTGAATATTGTGTTTATTTTTGGGCCCCTCACTAGAAGAGAGGCAATGAGGTGCTGGAGTGTGTCCAGAGATGGACAACGAAGCTGGTGAAGAGTCTGAAGTACAAGTCTTATGAGGAGCAGCTGAAAGAATTGGGATTGTTTGGCCTGGTGAAGAGGAGGCTAATGGGAGAAACGATCACTCTCTACAGTTACTCAAAAAGAGGTTGTAGTGAGGTAGGAGACAGTCTCTCCTCCCAAGTAATGAATGAAAGGACAAGAGGAAATGGCACTAGGGGAGGTTTAACTTGGAGATTAGGAAAAACTTCTTCAGTAAGAAAGTTGTTAGACACTGGCACAGGCTGGCTGCCCAGGGAGGTGGTGGAGTCACCATCCCTGGAGATATTTAAAAGCCATGTAGATGAGGTGCTGAGGGACATGCTTTAGTGATGTGCTTGCCAGTGTGAGGTTAGTGGTTGGACATGATATTAAAGTTCTTTTCCAACTGAAATAATTCTATGATTTTAGATGTTCTGTCACCATTCACTGGGATTAGTTAATTTCTTCAATTCTGTGCTAATCATTATTAGCTAGATTTCCAGGGTGTCTGCTACTCAGCCCTGAGTATATACAGGGACCTTTTTCTATACACAAGCACTATGAATGAGGTATGATTAAACTTGAGATTCTCAGAAACTGGCAAATTACTTCTCAGACTAGGAGTAGTGTGGATAGAAAATCCTTTCCTTCCTTGTCCTAAGTGTTGAACAACCTGTGCTAGCATGCAGGGGAGCAATTGCTTTCTCACACAATTCACACCTATGAGCTCAGATGTGGAGAGAGAAGAAGGACTTGCCAAACAAATACAACTCAGCACTTTTTGCCCACGGCAGAGGCCCTGACTTTCTCTAACAAATGCCCCATAGTCATTAATGTCAGCACATGGGTGCTTGCATAGCACAGAAAGGCTTCAGGGAGTGAATTTGCCTAATTCTAGCAAGACCATAGTAAGTCCAAACGTGCTGTCTCAATGTTTAGGCCTTATAACTTACCTGTACAATTTTTCACAAGAATCTCAAAAGGATTATCCAAAAATTCATGACTTGGCACATGAAGGCAGAAATAAACAACAACAATCTTAGTGGAAAGGGGACTTGGGAAAAAGGAATATATCTTTTTCTGCTTATTTTTTTTCACCTGAAACTCTGAGAAAGAATCATCTCAGTTGGACTCCTATCAAGGAACTCTCAGCATAAAGAAATATAATGTCAATACCGCAGTAAGTGTAAACAGGATTTTGCAATTAAAAACATTATTACTTACTTTAACAATAATTGGGTGCTACATAACATGAACCTTCACAGAAGTTTTGCAAAAAATCCTGATACAGTACAGTATGATCAAATGATTAACAGCTTGTAGTTAAAGTATTAGCATATGCTTACCATAAACTAACACTTGAGAAAGCAATAATCATGGTTCCTTCAGAACACTAGACTTTTTGAGGCTTTGCCACTGGACACAGCTGTTAATACAAGAGCTAAACAGTTTCAGTGATTTCTATGAAACATCTGTATCCATAATCTGGAAGTAAAACTCTGAGTAATTTCTTTCTCTCAGCTAAAATCCAGTGAAGGAATTGTTAAGTAATCACTTCAAAAGCAATTTCCTTTTGTACAGGATGTCCATGAATTTTAATAGGTCATAAGTATACAGCAGCAAGGATTTTGTTTCATGGCATGATTTTCCTTCTCTGAAATGAAATAATTGCCAAATGGTCTTTAATGCACATTAATACATTTGATGACTTAAATGGATTCCTAGAAGGGAGGCTTTGTGGGACGGCATCAAGTCAGAGAGAAATCTTTCTTTCTTTTAAAACAGTACTGGAGTTAGTCTATAATATGCATTCTGAAACCATTATTTTCTAAGTTATTTCAGTTTTCTCTCATGGCTTGCATTTTCATAAAACCCTCTGTACCACTGCATCCTGGTTTTCTGGATTCTGCAGGGTTGAATTACAATATTTTAACTACTATATCATCCTTATTATTTAAAGATTCTTTTGCTCCCTTGAAAAGTCCAGTGGTAAAGTTGGATTAAAGACATTAAAGAAACACTTCCAGTGAAGGGGTTTTTGGACTTGTCAAGGCTACGTTTTCACAAAACTATGGACCAAAAGAAGTCTCCCAGTGATGGTTTTCCTAACATATGTACGGAACACAGATTTGTCTGACATTCTGCAAATGTTTGTTGACAACACCAAATGAGTTCATTTCACTTTCATTCTCACTTCTATATATTTGTGTGCTTGTGCTTATGTCACTAAACTCCTCCATCCTCCCAATCGCTTCTGTTGTTCTTCTCTGAATGTGTCAATCACTTCTGCGAAGTTGCTCAGCATCCCACACAGTGTTACAGTTCCTGTCATCCCACAGGCATGGAGAGCATTTGCTGGATTCCTGCTTCACAAGGAGATGCCTCTGCATAAACAGCCCCAAATTTGCTATATAATGTGACAACCTCACATTTAATAGGTTTTTTGCTCCTCATCACACTAAACGTTGTTACACGATTGCCCTGGTTTCATGTGCCTACTGGGAATCTCTGCCTCAGTTGAGCTTTCCTACATGTTGTGTCTTACCTTTTTCCAGTTGGAACTTTATTTTGTTTTGTTCTTCCCACATTTTTTCATGAATCATTGTTATTTATTTACCTGTGGTACTGTAAGGCCACAAAAGATATTGCCTGGGGCCCTCTCTGTGTTACACTCAATATTTGGTCTGTTTCAAATTAAGCAGAACTGGAGGAATAAGTGCAGTTGTCAGTGGTGTAAACCATGGATATACGAGGTACAGAGAAACCATTACCCCTATCCTCTAGAGAATCTGCATGTGTCTGAAATCAGTCAACCTGGATGGGGAGTTGTGCATGGTGGCCAGAAAACTGAACCCTGGTCGACTCCAGTAACCTCAAAGTCACCTTTTCCCTTAGCATCGTTTCCTTAGTTCTTCACTTCCACTGTGCTCACCTTGTCCCAATTCAGCTCACCCTTGGATTTTCTTTTAATATCTTGTTTACTCCTTCATCTGGATCATTAAATAAGATATTAAATAAGCCTGCATGTAACACCAGTCTCATCGGTAAGCCACAAAGCACCAACTTGATACATTAATGTTCAGCATTACCCATTGTTTACAATTCAGGGAGTTTTCATCCCAATCAAAGTTATTATCAAAACAATTATGAGAGTAATACTTCATAAGTGACTCTACCTAGTGTATTACTAAAATATAATTATACTTGTGTTTATTGTCAGACCTATCACAGAATCACAAAATTGTAGGGGTTGGAAGAGACCTTTAGAGATCATCTAGTCCAACACTCCTGTAAAAGCAGGTCCACCTTGATCAGGTCACACAGGAACATGTCCAGCAGGTTTTGAAGACCTCGAGAGAAGGAGTCTCCACAACCTCCCTGCACAGTCTGTGCCAATGTCATGTTACATCTGTAGAAGATCTGCTGCTGTTACATCCTCTGCTTTTCTTCTCCCTCATTTGCCTGTTTGGGGCAGAGCCAAGAACTAGAAGCAACAGGAGAGCTTGGGTTGTGTGTTCATGGAGTCATGACATACTGTGGAAGAGATACAGCTGGGAGAGTTACAGATTGCTGCATTAGAGGGAGAAATTCTACAGTACTCTGCAGCTCTTGCTTTCTTTTCACAGATCTCTGGGTTTTTTCTCCCTTAGCATTTTGCCTATTGCATGATAAGGGATGGGAGCTTATCCTCATTCAAATGTAACTACCAGGACAATCCCTCTCTTCCAGAGAAACCCAACTACATTAGATTGTTCTCTTCTTGTTCTCATATATCTCAGAGCATGAGCTGCCTTGCTAGGGAGTTTACTGCGCCTCGAGGACAACATCATCAACCGACAATCCCCATAAGAGACCTCCTCTTCAAACAGGATACATAGAGTGACAGCATTTGCTTCATTGCTCTTCATCCACTTGTTTCTGGTTCAAACCTTAAATAACTGTTGGAAGTCTCTTGCAAAATGTGAAGCCAGTCTTTGGCTGGGAAGCATATCTAGCTCTGGGAACTTCACTAAAGCTACCTGGGACTGAAGGCTTCTCCCAGGCATCAACTAACCTGTCTCAGGCTCTGCAGGAACTAGCAACGTGGCTGCTCCTAATTAAATTCTTAATTTTCTGCATAAATACTGCAGTCCCCACAGGAGCTGAATCCACTGACTTTTTTATGTTTCTATTTTCTGGGAGACCATGTCTGGTTTAGCAATTAACAGGTCTTTTATTAGATCTCCTTTACTTCCTAAATGCTCTTCTTTTTCTTTCTCATTACCAATATAATCTTTTCAGAGCCAGATAAAAGTCTTCTTGTGTTCCCTCACTGATTTCTAGATGTTTTCCTTTCTAGTAGCCTTTTTTCAGGCAGGAAGTGGCCTGCATTAAAATGTGTTGTATTTTTTTAATTATTTATCCTTTGGTTGCTTTCATTTCTACCATCTTTCCTGCTTGTACCTTTTCCTTAAAAGCCTTAGCTGATTATCTCTTTTTGTTTTGTTCTGTTGCTGTATATTTTCTTTAATCTCAGTTCTTCTATACATCTCCTTAGTCTAGACCTGAAGATAAGGACAGTGAGGAAGAAGTACAATAGAAAACATTCCTGAGAAATCAGCCTTAATCATGATATTAAACACTTCATAAAGGGAGCTGAGCCTTCTGGTATGGATTGCTTAGCAGTGCTATAGCTAATGCTACTCCAGGCCACTGAAAGCACTTAGCTTCCCAGCTAGCAGCATGCAACTTCAGAGCATGGCTGTATCACAGCATAATACACACCTCGACTTTTATTCAGAAGGAATATTTTCTGAAGTTGCTATTAAGTGTCTGAAAAAGTGTGAAAATCACAGAGGGCTTTGTTTTCTGCAGAAGCACAGACTTAACTAACCACATCACTTCCAAGGTCTCACATTTGCTACAGTAAATTCTGTCCTACCTAAGTTGGCAGTGAAAATAAATACTTTAAGGTGTTTTGTCATCTCAGAGGCATTTTCCTCACTGCAAGATGCCATGCCCTGTGAGGTAGCTGAGTGCAGCAGCATCGTTTTACTTTGATTTAAATACAAAGATTTTGATGGAAGACTACCTAAACTAGGGAATGTCTCCCTGAAAGAAAAGTTAATATGGCATTGGATACTGCCTTTCAAGCCTGACTGCATTATTCAAAGGGAGGAAAAAATTCTTTAGTTTTATTTTACAGGACTCAGCATTGTGTTTTCAAGCATGTGGCTTGCAACTTCTAATCTCAGTCTTTCTTAAAAGAAATGGATAATACTTAACTGAAGCAAGTTCTATGAAATAGCAATAAAAGCAAGTCTTCTTCAAAGGATTTTTTAAATATTTCACAATCCAGCTTGGATCTCAGTTTGGATCTCAGGCATGAATATGTTTACATAAATGGAAAAGAAACGCAGAAATGTCATTGAACTTAGAGAAGCGTTGGGTACACTGCATGAACTGAAAGCCTTTGCCAAAGCATAATTTCTGCAGTCTCCATTTCCCTGCTCATCCATTTCAGAAAGCAAAAATTTTCATGATGTCAAAAATCCCTCCTGCTTCAATCAGACTCTGCAGCCATCACTGCTCATCTGCTGAGTTACCATGTTAGCTTTCAGGAGTCAGTCAGACTTGCTGCGAGATGTACTAGACCAGGATACCTTTGCAATGTGTTTCAATGGACATATCAAGACCCAACAAACAGGGATCAAACACTTCTGTTTACAAAACAGCTGAAAACATATTTGTAGACAAAATTTGAAGTTGTTTGGTTTTTTTTTAAACCTCATTCACTCTACAGGTTCTTCACCAATGTCTGATGAAGCAAGTTTCATTCATTTCATACACACTGGAAATTAGCCACTAGATAGTTGAAAATATCAGGTCTTGTCAACAAAGCAGTGTTTTCCAGTGGAAAAATTCCTCTTGTGCTACCATGCATTGTCCAATAATGCAGCAGGGGAAAACTCTTCGGTTCTCATAATTTAAGCCAAACAAGGGTAGAGGCAGTTTACTGGTGAGTTAATGACACATAACCCGTCTGCAATATATTTGGCCTCAATATCAGTAATACAACAGATAAACCACATCTCATGCAGGCCAAGAAAGGTCCCTCCACAAGCTGCCACAGCTCCCCTGGGTGTAGGTCTCACTTGTTGCACCTCATACTGTTATGCCACCCACTGAGCAGAGGCTGTGTGGGGCACCTCACGGGGGAATTATGCTGTTTGATATAGGTGGAGGTTGCAATGCTGGCAGGGCAGCAAATTAATTGAAAGTATAATGAAGATTAGAATTAGTGTACATTTCAATTAAAATGGTCTATTTGAGAAGGATCAGCAAGGTGAAGAGAAATTCTGCTTTTCTGAATAAGTTCTTTGAGGAGTTGAACAAGAATATGGAAGGACGTGATCAATATCATTCTATCTACTTGGATTTCCAAAAGACTTTTGACAAAGCCCATTACCAAAGATCATTTGGGAAACTAAGCAGCCATGGAGCAAGCGGAACAGTGCTTTTACAGACTACTAAAGACATAGGAAAAAAAAATGAGGAGCAATGGTTCAGTTCTTAGACTGGATGGAGGTGTGTGGGATCTTCTTGCTATATGACGTAATTTGTGAAGGAGCTGGAGGAAGAGATTGGTAACATGCTGTTGTGATATTTCTGATGAAACTAAGGTTGTAAGGATGAAGTCAACAATGAGGAAACACAGACATTCTACAAGAGTGAGTGACTGGTAGGATATAATGACAGATGAAATTTGCTGTGGGTAAATAAAAAGGGATGTACTTCCAAAAGAATTCTATCCAAACTTGACATTTGAACTGATGGCTTCTCAGCTGCTCATTCCCATTCAGGAGTGAGCTCCTGGGATTATAATAGTCCTATGAAAACTACAGTCCCATCATAGTACTCAGCTGTGGTAAGGTAAACAAGGAAATCAGGAAAGAAGCAGTGGGCATCCTCAGGTTAGTATACAAATCCACAGTTTATCTGTACCACAAAAACTGTGTGCAGCTCTGCTCTCCTCATTGCCAAAAGGTTTCAGCAGAGGAGACAGAAAACAGTAGGAAATTCAAAGGTATGAAATGGCTTTTATACAAAGCAGGTAAGACTCTCCAGGCTTAAAATGAGAGAGCGTATAAAATTATCTGTTCATGGAGAGAATGGATGAGGATCAATAGTTAAATCTTTTTTTGCAATGCAGGATTGATGGAGCAGAAAATGAAGCTAGTAGGAGCCAGACAAAAGGCAAAGCAGAGAACTTGGTCTCCCACGCAAACGATAGTTGACAGAAAATGTGGATGCTAAAAGTTTCCAAGTTTAAATATTTCTGTTTCTAAATCAATATCAACAACATCTTGCTTGGAAGGCCTTTGACCTGAAAATAGTTAGCAATTGAGAGAGCATTAGAGGAAATTATGTCTAGTTTTCCTAATTTTATGTTCCTCTCTAGGTACCTACTTAGGGTACTGCTGGAGATAAGATGCTAGTCAACGGACTACTGGTGGGATACATTTCTTGTATCACTTTCTTTCATTTATCTTAGAATCATAGAATGGTAGGGTTGGAAGGGACCTTTAGAGATCGTCTATTCCAACCCCCCTTGTCCTGGTTTAGCAAGGAGCAGCTTTTGCTTGGTAACAGGGGGAGAGGGTTGCAGTGAAGACCCGGTAAAGAGTTTGTGGACTCTCCTCCTGGCTCCTGGCTTCAGAACCACCTCCTGCCCAGCTGGGCCAATCTGGCACCTCTGCCATCACTATTTAGGGGATGGGAATTTGAAGTGCTGGCAGGTGGTGTAAGAGCGATACAAGATGGAGGTGACCATGTGGACACTACAGCCAGAGAAGGAGCAAGGAAGGAGAAGCAATAGACCAGAGACCCCTCTGCAAGCCGTGGCGAGAACGCAAGCTGTGCCCCTGCAACCTATGGAGATCCATGGCAGGACCGAGAGTTACCAGCAGCATCATGTGAGTGAGCCTGGACGGGTGAGGGACTGTGTGGGGCGACGGCCATGGCCCAGGCCGTGCTGGAGAGCCTGCACGCTGCAGAGCAGCCCCACACGAGAGGCAGAGAGGAGCTGCAGCCTTTGGAATGGGTGCACGTCGGAGCAGCCCGTGCAGGGCTGCCATGCGTGTGAGTTACCCCACGGACTCGCAGGGAGGACTGGTGTGGAGTTCCCCCGTCCTGAGGAGGGACAAACAGCAGAAGCTATTGGGAATAGATTGACTGAAACCCCCACTCCCTGCCCCCCTAAACTGTTCAGGGGGAGAGGAGGTAAAAACACCAGGATCAGGGCTCTGAGCCCGGGAAGAGGGGAGGTGTGACAAGAAGGTGTTCTTAAAAAGGCCGGTCGGGCTCTTCATTGCTGTACTGCTCTGTGTTGTTTTATTTCGGTTATGTTTTGGGATTTTGGAGTTGTGTTTTAGTTGATGTTACATTAAATTATTTTCTGTTTTCTTTCCCAAGCTGAGTAGCCTGGTCTGTTTTGTCCTGAACCTTAAGTGGCAATTAAGATCTCCCTGCCCTTGAGCAATTCTCAGCCTCTTTGGTACTTGAGGCTAATCGTGGTCTTTTGTTCCCTGATGGGCCTAAACTAGGACATCCCTGCAGAAGCAGGTTCACCTAGATCAGGTCCCATAGGAACACGTCCAGGCAGGTCTTCAAGACCTCCAAGGAAGGAGACTCCACAACCCCTCTGGGCAGCCTGTGCCAGGGCTCCCTCACCTGAACAGTCAAATAGTTTTTTCTTATATTTAAGTGGAATTTTTTGTGTTCCAGCTTCATCCCATTACCCCTTGTCCTGTTGCTGGCTACAATAGAAAAAAGGGATGTCCCAACCTCCTGACACCCACCATTTAGATATTTGTAAATGTTAATAAGATCTCCCCTCAGTCTCCTCTTCTCCAAACTAAACAGCCCCAGTTTCCACAGCCTTTCCTCGTATGAAAGGTGTTCCAATGCCCTGATCATCTCTGTGGCCATGTACTGGACTCTCTCCAGAAGTTCTCTATCCCTCTTGAGCTGAGGAGCCCAGAACTGGACACAGGACTCAGATGAGGCCTGACCAGGGCAGTGTAGAGGGGGAGAAGAACCTCCCTTGACCTGCTGGCCACACTCTTCTTGATGCCACTCTTCTTATGTCCTAGGGAAGATTCAAACTCTGCAGGATGGATGACGGTAAGTAGGATTGTGGAATAGTGGGTGTGATAAACTAGCTAGAACAAGCGTGCTGAAAGGCATACAATTAATTCATATGTCTACCATTTAACATAAATGTCTACAAAGAATCCGAATGTGTCCTCCTACTTCTCCACCCCAAAGCATAGCACAGCACAGTTCTCTTTACTGGAAACATAAAATTAAAACAAGCTCATGTCTCTAAAACTAGCCAGAATTAAAAGTGTATTTGCATTCTTGGTACCATTTAAGCTCTGAATGAATCCTGACACACAAAAAAAAATGAAAGATAAGAAAAAAAGGACTGCTTTGCTGTATGTATTCTGCAGCATTAATTGTACAGTTGGTGTAAAAAAACAATAGGCAAGAGTAATTAAAAAATTTCTAGCACAAAGTGTAGTAATTACTTTCTGGGAATGCTACAAAACTGGCAGCATGGGGTTCCACATGTTTTAGTCTAAGGACTTCTCTCTACAAGGAGGTCATTTTACACAGAACTAGGATATGCTCAGCATTTCAAATTAGATACTCTTGTTTAATTAGTCAGATATATCTTCCTGCAGTTAAATCGTTGCTTCTTTGCAGCAGAAATTTTCTCCAAAGTAAATTTTCAGTATTCAGGGCAGATATCCCAGAAGTGTATGTTCTGCAGGTAGGCCTCTACACTTCACAGAATTCTCCCTGGGGCCTGTATTTGAACACACAGCAAAAAATTAGGGTGAAGCTACTCAAGTTCTGGGACTTTATGGAGAAGTACAAGGCATTCGTGACTTTAGGTGACAGAGATGATTTTCAATATTCACATTACACATCTTACTGAGCTTGATGCAATATTATGGGGAAAACAAGGATTACATAACAAAAATGTTAGTGTATGAAAATAATTACTTTCACAGTGTGAATTTTATGGAACTACCACTCTCAAATGTTCACGTTAATTGTAGCTTATGAAGTGCAATACAGGTGTATATTTCTACTTTCTGACTCCAGTAACATCACTCACCAGTATGGAAGTGTATCTGTGAAGGATATAAACAATGACTTGATTTACAGTTCCCAGCTGAACCTAAGGGTCAACTAGGCATCTAGCAGATAAGCAGCTCAAAACAAATGGGCTTTTGGGCTTGCACAGAGGCACAACTTTAGGTATATTGAGAAGAGTGTATGGAAAACAAAGCGTGCTACAGAGCACATGTGCCTTGTGCTTAAGGAGCTACTGAGGAGAAACAGGATTCAAAATGGATGTGAGCAGCAGTTATGTATGCACATATGTATGCTTCCCTGGTGAGCAAATCTTCACCTCTCTCAACTCTTGCTAGCCCACTGAATTTATCACAGAAATACTGTCCTGCCATTGCAATTTAGAGAAGTACTCTGCAGTTAAGGTGTAAGCGCAAAGAGATTGTGCTTTCTATACCGTATACACCTTCTACAGCTAACAGGCATTAAGTCAGCCAGTAATGGCTCTTTGTGATATGTCTGAAGAGCTTATGCCCAGTAAAATGTCACCTGAATTGATAATGTTTACTGTCACTGAGAAATTATTAAGTATGTGACTTCTTACAAGGCAGGAACTGACTGATAAATTACTGTACCATCACTTTTCGATATAACGCCAAACTTTCATATGTTACCATATTTCTTTAAGTTTAAATGGACCTGTAAACATAACAAGAAGGACTGAAATATATCTGTGGTTGAGTTAATGACACATTGAAAATTATAAGGTTATGTGAATTAATTAATAAAGAAATGAAACAAGAGAGTATCCTCACTGAAACAAGGCTCCCACACAATAAAATGTAACGTTAAACAACTGCAACTTACTTTTTGAGCATTGTTTGAAAATGAAAAGTCAAGTGAAAAGGCATTCTGGGGTCTGATTGTTATATCTTATTCAGAAAACATTCCATTTATCAATAAGAGATGTGCTTTGGCAGCCATGGAAATTTTGCCTGCCTCCTAAAACTTCTCTTCTTGTTATGTTTGCTTCAATGCCTATAGAAAGTCAAGCTGTGAATTCATTCAAGATCCATCAGCCTGAGATCTTCCAGCTGGAATTGTCTAAAATTTGCTTACAGCTCCTCAATATGTATAAAAGGTGCTTGCAGAACTGAAACACACACAAAAAGAGTGCTTCTGTTACAAAATAGGCAGATCTGACTGTATGTGCATGGGGAAGGGATCAATTGAGCATTTTAACATATCTGCTTTCCAGAGTATGACTGCACTATAATTGTTTTTGACAATACATCAGACTAATGTACTCTGATGTATTCTGCAAGATTAATGAAGCCATAGTAATGGCAGGTAGAGCAGCAGCACTTTGCTGTTCAATCCTCAGTGAGTGGTTAATTATAGAATTGGGGACTTTATAGCAAGAAGCTGTTCATTGTCCTGCTGGTGCAAAGAGTCTCCAGGGCTTTGTAAGAACTGATGAATTATATTTTTTTTTTAAAGGAAGAAAATAAAGTACTAAGGTTGCTATGTTAGAAAAGAAGTCAGCTATCTTATAGAAAGTGACAAATTATTATTTTCAAAGAATCAATATGTGTACACTTCCTAAACTGAATTGTTTGCTATGACCTGCTTCTTTAAATGCCAGCTATTTTGTTCTGTGTGATGGTAATCACAAAGGATGCAAGATCATTTTAGCTCCTTCATACAGCTTCAAGAGCATTTATTCTAGTTGTTTTTTTAATCCAAGAATGAGTTGTCTGCTGAGAAAAATCATCTTGTTCACTGTAGTCATTGTAAGTGTAGGAATAAACTAAATTGCATATTCCTTTTTTTATTGGGTGCCTTCAATCCAGGAACAATGTTGATTTCATCTTCCTGAGTCAGAAAATTCCTTTCTAAATGGAGAAGCATCTAATTTTGCCTTCTAAATCCCCAATGTTTTTGTTAAGAGGCAATAACTTCTGAAACTGCATGTGCAGTGAAGGCAAATCCTATATTGGCTCACTGAAAACTAAAATTAAGATCTATCTGGAGCACTGGATGGTTGAAACATTAAGCATATGGCTTGGCAGGCTGTAGGTTCATCCTCTGTCAACCTGTCTTCATAAGTTTTAAAACCCTATGCTAGTTCATCAACAAAAGACAACAAATAGAAAACATATCATCAATGTATTCTAGTAGTCTATCTTTGACACTAATAGAAGTTAAGTCACTGTAGTACCTTCAGAGTAGGCCAGGGAGACAGAAATTCACTATTTCTCTTCCACAGCATTGTGGTCTACATCCCTGCATAACTCTGCAACTTTGTGCACTCAGGTTGAGTCAATCTCTACTTCATGCTTAGCTTTAAACTTATCTGTTGCTTTCCCCAGGATTGGACATGCTTCCAGATATACTGGAACACCACTATAGCATTGACTTTGCCAGAAAAGCTTATCGACTACACTGGTAAGCTTGTGCAGAGCTCTCTGCAAGATATTATTGGCTATATTGCTCACTGCTAAGTGGAAAAAAATACTTGCATTAAAGCTGATAATCTATGGTAGGCAAATCAGAGTAAGTAGAAACAGAACCTTAAGGCTTTTAGAGATGTTTAATCAAATATTTTCCAACATTTCGGCAGTCCAAGACGTATTCTTAAAAGTGAAGCCTTTACTGCCATGGTTATGTGAAACAGCTTGTGAGATGTGAAAAAACAGTTAATCATATTCACACAATGTTAGAACAAATTAATACGTTCCCTTTATTCTTATCATTTAACATATCTTCCAACTGAGCAGATAAAAAAAAGACTTTGGCAAGACTACAACACCTACATCTTATTTTTAACCTGCTGGGAACAAAAACAAGCCACCTAGTGACAAAAAAAAAATTATAGACTCGTTTCTATACTTCTTTTTGAATTCTACAATGTCAAGTGAAAAAAAACAGGGTTCTTCTACCTTGTAGACATGTGGAACATTTTACTGTCCACTGTATCAACTCTCATCAACTATCTTTCTAATAGAGATGAGAAACCTGTCACTGAAGTAAAGATAGTTGTGGGCTACTGAAGAAGGAATTGGCTCATCACCAATGAAGGCTGCCAACACTTCCCTTGGGTGAGAACTTTCCAGCTTTGGTTAGGGAAGTTACAACACCATGGCTACTCAAAATGCAGCTCAGTGAAACCGTAACATCAGAAGTTGTGAGAGGGTTTAGAGACAATAAAAACAGTGTTGGATGATACAAAAAAACGCTGGTCTCTGTAACCCAAAGTTGTGAAGTCACTCTTGTCTGACTTACCTTGTACACTAGGCACCTACTTCAGAGTACCCAGGTCTGCCATTAGTACCGGTGATGAAACACAGGCACTGTGAGGGCATGCATGATGGTCAGATGGCTTTAGATATCTGTTTTACAATGAATATACTTACTTTGCTGATAAAAAGGGAAGGCTGATGTAAACATCCCAATCATTATCTCTTGAGGTTTCACAGGTACCCTTCAAACACCTCCAGTCTAAACACAAGATCACCGAAGAAACATGCAGAGGAAACTGAAAAAGAGAATGAAGTTTACTGTGAGCAGAGGACTAGAAATGAACTGTGAAGAAACTATCCTCTCCAAGATGAGGACTTTTACATCACATTCAGAACTTCTATTTCACCAAAGGTCAGCGGCTCTTTGAGAGAGATAAAAACCAATCAGAAGGTGCCTCAGCCCTGTATAGGTAATTACCATGAACGAAACCAATTTGTCAGGTTGAAATGCAGTTTTGTGGCTCATTACAGAGATTACAGACAGAAAAGGTGCATTCAGGTCAGGTTTTAAATGAATTTTCTCACTGATTTACAAATGTTAAATGGTCTGAAGTAGCTATACTGTGCCTTGAATGAAAATAAAGTTAAATTATATCCGTGTAGCCACACATCCAGTTCAGCAGATGTTAAGTTCATCATTTTAGTCATAAACATTCAAAATAGGTGTCACAGAGAGCTCCATTCTTCACCGAATGCTGACCAAATGTGGCAGATAGCCCTTCTGGGGCAAACAGATGAATAAACATGTGAATGTGAGAATCAGTAGTTGGCATTTTTAACCAATTTTAAATGAGTTGGTTTAGTTTCAAAGCAAGTCATCAGAGGAGAAAAATACTGCATATCTCTACAAACCATTATAGCATGCTCTCCCATCACAGAGCTATCACTTTGAGGAACAAAACACCCCACAAAAACACTACACTAGATTGTGGTCACTGCAGTAATTGTGGTTTATACCCCAAAAGACCACAGGCAATATAGACTAAAAGGGTAAGGAGGACTGTTATTGCTTCCTGCCTCTGTTCTTCAATTGAGGAAATGAAGGATTAATCCTAGATCCTCAAAGATGATTAATCATTAATTCAGTGGAAGTGTGGGACTAATTATCTCTGAGGATTGAAGCCAAAGTGATTTGCTAAAGGTCACCAGGAAGTCGGTGACCATGGCAGAAAAGGAATTTGAATCTGATAAATATGAACACAGAACTGCAAGCAAACACTACTTCTGACTTCCACTTGCAGCATCAGGAGTCCTGAGGAGACCACTTTGATGGTAACCTCTAGGATACTTCAAACACAGCAACACAAACAGCTTCCTAACAGGCAAAAGAAGCTGTGACTTTACAAAGTACTAGTCATTGTTCAGTGACTGCTCTTTAAATTCTGGTTAAGTGTCAAGTGGTTTGTGCCTTGGTGAGTACAGGCTAAGCTAGTACATGTTTGCTGTGAGGTAAAAACATTCTGACAGGCTCTCCCAACAGAACAGCTACTGTGATGTAAACCTGCCTCACTGTAACTTGTTCATTGCCATCAGTCATTCCTTCTGTTAACTTAGCAGAAGATACACTCCATGGGTGAAAAGTGGACACCTCTTTTTATTTTATCCTATTTTTCAGTAATCATAGAATCATGAAATGGTAGGGGTTGGAAAGGACCTTTAGAGATCATCTAGTCCAACCTCCCTGCAGAAGCAGGTTCACCTAGATCAGGTCACACAGGAACATGTCCAGGTGGGTCTTGAAGACCTCCAAGGAAGGAGACTCCACAACCCCTCTGGGCAGCCTGTGCCAGGGCTCCCTCACCTGAACAGTGAAATAGTTTTTCCTTATATTTCCTTATATTTATTTTGTGTTCCAGCTTCATCCCATTACCCCTTGTCCTGTTAATAAAGTATATTGACAAAAGTAGATATAAAGTATATTTTTAATAAAGTATATTGAAATATTTTAAGGGGTTTGGGGTTTTTTTTCTGGTCTTGACTATAAAATAAGCTTAGTGCAATTCTCTGACAGGAGTTCTGTCATTGCTAAGCTGATTAGAAATCCAGTAGCAACACAGCTGAGATCTATTAGAAGCTATCAGTAACAATCACTACTGGGAATTACTGTGTACTTCTGAAGAGCAAAATTCATTTTAAATCAGAATGAGAGATGCGGGACAGTCAAGGAAGCTTGGAAAGTGACTGGGCAGTGTTATCAGTTAAATGGATTTTATAAAACATTGATTTTTCAAAGCTTTACTCTCTAACATGGTTCAAAAGCAGGCCCTCAGCAATTCTGCATCTCATCAGGGGCAAAACTTGGCAACAAAGAGAGCACTGGGCTATAAATTGCTCCTGGTGGATTGGTTTCTTGAAAGCTTGTAGCAATCAGTGAACTTCTCAGGCTACTCAGTCACACAGCTGGTGTGTCCTAAAAAGGGGTTTCCAATACAATGTCTCTGACATGCATTATCGAGTAGCACACAAAATTGCTGCACATTGCAGAACCCTTGCCATGAAGCAGAGCCTTGAAGGTTACATTCACTTGACAAGGAAGTTTCTGAAGTTGAATGATATTTTCCTCTCTCCCCCCTGATGTCTGACATCATCACAACTCATGTCTAATACAGGCCAGCTATGTGCTGCTGCACGTGCGAGCTGATGGGGATCACACCAGCATCTCTGTTACAGAAGCAGTTCCTGACGACTCCACTCCTTGAACAGTGCCAGATGACCCACACGACAGCAGACAGCGCTGTGACAATGGTAGAGAGTGTTAAGATCAAACTGTCTGCATCCTTATAGTTGTTATGGAACAGAGAGTCCAGTAACTATTACTTCCTCTTCCTCCTCATCTGTCTCTGAAATGGACCCTTGTTGTTACCTTGGTGCTATTTGATCTTTACCACGATCTTGGCCATGTCCCTGAGTGATCATTGCTACCTCTTAATACGGAAATGTGGTCTTACGTAAGTAGCTGGATAAACAGGCATTAATGGTACAGAAAAATTATTGCAGGTTTCCTCAGACTTCTTTTTTGAGCTACTTCCTTCCTAATTTGGAAGAATTATCTATATTTGTGAGAGGGAATCAAAGACTCCTTAGAAATACTTCTTTTTCTCTGTTGAAACAGCTAACACCACAGAATCACAGAATCATACGGTGGGGGTTGGAAGGGACCTCTAATGATCATCCTGTCAAACCCCTCTGCTCAAGTAGGTCCACCTAGATCAGATCACATAGAAATGTGTCCAAGTGGGTTTTGAAAACCTCCAGAGAAGGAGACTCCACACCCTCCCTGGGCAGCCTGTGCCAGGGCTTCATCACCCTTAGAGGAAATAAGTTTTTCCTTATGCTTAAGTGAAACAGTTTTTGTGTTCCAGCTTTTGTCCATTACTCCTAGTCCTGTCACTGGACTCTACAGAAAAAAAGTGTTGCTCCATCCTCTTGACATTCACTTTTTAAATATTTGTAAGTATTAATGAGGTCTCTCCTCAGTCTGCTCTTCTCTAGGATGAACAGTCTCAGGTCCCATAGCCTTTTCTCATAAGAAAAGATGCTCCAATCCCCTGATCACCTTGGTGGCCCTGCGCTGGACTCTCTCCACAAGTTCTCTGTCCCTCTTGAGCTGGGGAGCCCAGAACTGGACACAGGACTCCAGATGAGGCCTCACCAGGGCACAGTAGAGAGGCAGAAGAACCTCCCTTGACCTGCTGGCCACACTCTTCTTGATGCATCCCAGGATGCCATTGGCCTTCTTGGCCACGACGGCACACTGCTGTCTCATGGTCAGTTTATTGTCAACCAGGGCTCCCAGGTGTCTCCCTGCAGAGCTGCTCTCCAGCAGGTCAATCCCCAGCCTGTACTGGTGCAAGGGGTTGTTCCTTCCCAGATGCAGGACTCTGCACTTGCCCTTGTTGAACCTCATGAGGTTCCTCTCTGCCCAGCTCTCAAGCCAGCTGAGATCCTGCTGAATGGCAGCACAGCCTTCTGGTGAAGCAGCCAGTCTTCCTAGTTTGGTGTCATCAGTGAACTTGCTGAGGGTACACTCTGCCCTCTCATTCAAGTCTTCTCCTTAAGTCACTCTTGCAGCTGCTTGTTCAACCAAGTTAGACTCCTAATTTCCACAAAATTTCCAAATATGTCAATATAAAACATATCTTTAACTGCTACTGGAACCTGTGTTACAAGTCCTTCACAATTTGTTACCTAGCTTTTAAATCCATTACTAATCCTATGATCTCATGCCAAGGTTCTTAATTTCTTACCCCCAGTCACCTCTCCTGGAGCTAGCGCTAGCTGCATCTGCAAGAGAATTATGAGTCAATCATGAGTCATGACAAGCCAAATGCTGTGCACAATTCACTGCCTATTTACAGTTTTAAAGAGACACCAATTCTGTTAGGGTTGCAGTGACTTATGAATTATGATTCCTGGGATAGTTTTCATGTTTCCTGAATTGCCACAGTCAGATGGCACTGTCTTTTCAGCATAAACCATTCACATATGCGTTATATTCTTATGCAGGAACCAGTTCCTGAACACAGAATGATTTTCCTGGAGTATTCATATGGTCTACTCTTTTTAACAAATGGCTCTTACAGACTCAAGGCTTCCTTATGCTTTAGACACTGTTAATATTTACTGTAATTGATAATAGTAGGTCAATGATACAGGTGAGTGTTTATACAGGAAAGCTCATTTGCACACCAGTATGATTTGCCATGTGATCTGTTTTAAGTTGTTCAAGTGACACAATGCTGACCAGAATGGAAAATATTTTGCCTGATGTGGGTACAACTGAACTTGACTTTACACAGAATGCTCAAATCTTAAGGTATCTCATGTGGTATTTGACATTTGTGGTTCCTCCCCCTGTCCCTGACCTGAGAACTGCTTATGCCTCAACTGTGCAGCTTTCTGTAGCCTTTCCTGTAAGAGTGAGAACCTCTCATTCAAATTGTTTTAATAGAAGAATATCTTCTCATACTATAGTTGACAAACACAACAGACTTCAAGCCCAAATGACAACAGAAGGCACATTTTCCTCTTCTCAAATCAAATATGAGGGACCTTATCAGGCAACTACTCGTCCACTTTCTATTCTAGGGCACTTCACAGACTGATTGATAGTGATCAAATGTGTTCTCGATGGAGAGAGCAGCAATCTGCAAAAATGGATGGCCAAATATTAAAAGGCTTTTACAACGTATCCAGCAGCTGCTACAGATGTGAATGCCACACCTTCCTTACTGCATACAGAAATAAGCATGGCTTGCTGCTTCAGTATTTTGTTGGTGTATTTGGTTCTTGAAGATATTTGCCTCAGAAATCTGTATTTTATATGACTGAATGAACTATGAGAAAAGGTAGTCATGTACTGCAATAATCCATTTTTCTCTTGTTTTGCCGCTGAATCTTTCAAAATCAATTCTTCAGAGAGAAGGACAAGGCCAAGACTTTTGTGGAGTTGTGCCAACAAAGAATTTGGCCCCACATTTATTTTTGTGTGTGCCTTGTACCTGTAGGCAAATGGAGCAGATGGAAGAAATTCTACTGACAATTTTGTTCTAGTTGTATGGTGCAACAAAACATAAATATTGTAAGGAAATATTTTCCTTCTGTGATTTTATATATCAAAGGATGGTATCAGGAAGCCAGAAGTGCCCATTTTAATTTACATTCATCTCTGGAAGTCACCACGGTATAGCTTTCCTAACAGCCAGTGCATCAAGTGCTTTGTTTTCTTCCTCCTTCTCAGTTTCTGAAAAAAAAAATTAAAAGAGATATAGCTTCTGACATTCTGTGATTTTTTTTTTAGAACCACAGTGAACCCCACTGGCGAGTGTGATTGTGACTAACGTAGGAGCTCTGGGATTCAATCAAGTTTCCTGCTGTGGACCTGAAGCTGTGAACTCAAACATACTTTACAGACACAAGTCTGGAGCCTATTCCTTGTTGATCCAGCTGTAAATAGATATGGACTTATGGCCAGACAGTCTGCAGGCTGCTGCTTGCTAGAGCTACAATATCATCTCCAAACAAATACAACTATCTTTTTCAAAATACTTGTCTCATAAATCTCATGTTCACTAGGATATTAGCTACTAGTCTCAATCTCTACAACTGTTACTATGAGACAGTTACCTTAAGAAGAAATTTTGGTATGATCAGAAATAATCTTTCCCTCATGTTTATATGAAATTGGGTGGGCAGGCCCTGGATTCAGCCTTCAAAAGAAGTTACTATGTGGTTTGTCAGAGGTAGCACTTGATATGTGGCACATTTGGCCTCAGATGCCTCAGTTTAGCTATATTCTTCTTGGCATAGACCACGAGACAATCTACAATGTCTGTTACTAGGACTGGTGCTTCTGGAAATCACAGAATCAGAATAAAAAGGCAGTGATAGACGTGACCCTATAAAATTCCAGCATCTCCCACTTTTTTAGTCCATTTTCTCCCACCCACTGACAAAAACACCATCCACTGGAGTGGAGCAAGGTTTTGGCCAATTCTGTACCCATAGCAGGAGACAAACTTCAAAGGTGGCAGGAATGCATGGTAATACTCCTCTAGTTGGTGATAACACTTTGATGTTTCACTCCAGAGAGCAGTTTCTGGTACTCAATTCAGTAAAACTACTATCTCTTGAGGTAGGGAAAAAAACCAAAACCAACCTTTTAAAAAGGAAGAAAACAGCGCCAGCCACAATCTCCAGGAACATAGTGGTTAGCATGCTTGATAAAGGCCATAAAGACAGTACAATCACCATAGTGCTTCCTCCAAATGCTCTCGTGGCAGATATCCAACAAATAACCATTCAAGAGCTTCCTGAGACAGAGACATTGTTACCGTGTATATTACGACTGTATCACGCAATTGTTTAATACAATTGTGGTGGACACAATGGATACTGTGTAAAATACACAGTGTATACTATTATATCTAGTACTACTGCACACGACACAATACATCAGCATTTTACTTGGGTTGAAGCTTTCTTTCATGAATTTGTCCAGTCACTTTTTTAATTATGTAAACTTGCAGCATCCAGAACTTCCTGCACTGAAAATTTCCACAGCTTGACTGAATATAGTATGAAAATTCACCTCTTTTGTTTGCTTTTATCTAGTTAATCTGCTAGTTTCATGTTGTTCTCTTGCTTTTGTACTGATGAGACAGCTTCTAATAACAATTTCAGTCTTTTCTAGTCACCCATTTTTATAGACCTTTCTACCTTCTCAGTTATCTCTCTGCCAGTCTACTCACTTGTCTATTTGCTATTTAGTAGCTCCTTACCTTTGATTGTCCTTATCATTCATCTCTGTACTTCTTCCAGTTTTGCTGTTGCCCTTCAGATAGAAGAACCAGAACGGTACTGAATCTCTCCAAGGGGAACACTGTGCATATTATTTTCCGTTTAGTTTGCTATTGCTTTGAAAACAATGTTAATACAGTGGCTGTTTTTTTGCTTCAAAATATAACAATTAATAATAAATTACAGAAATAACAAGGAAGTAGCCCAGATTACCCCTTAGCATCAACGAAGATCAACTGATCTTGGGCATACTAAATGCAAGAGCAGCAAAGATGTTAAAGATACAAAGAAGTCACCTATATGATCATAACTCATAGAAAGACCACTACCTCCTACTGAGCTACATGGAGCTGTCTTAAATGAGAGCTTTGGTTAAAAATAATGCTTTGATTTCTGTTGTGTGCTTTTTTGTTTGCCAGTATTTATTGCTCTATAAAGGGCTATGACATTTCCAGGAGGTCAGCATTTGAGCAGTATTTCATAACTTACTGGGCAGGAAGGAAATCTAGATTAAGACTTTATGGTCAGCCTCCTAAGGAACTTTATTAACCTAGCATGGAAGCTGGGACATGTGAGGGGACAACTACCTGTCACTGTTAGCTACCTGCCCAGAGAAAGGCTCCTCCAACAACTCCAGAACTTCCACTTGAGAGGAACTTCTTCTGTGGTTTATAATTACAAAGGCAAAGACTGTTTTAATTTTGAGTCAGCATAAACACATGGCACCATTTGGAGGACAGGCACTGTAAGGAAACTTCTCAGAAATTTCATGGCTTTGACAAGCAATTAGTGTTTGAATTTTGAGGAATGACAGGCAGACTCTTGATCAAGAAAACAAGAAAATGAGCATGTGAAGAAAAGAACAGAGACAGATTAGCATCAACTGAACAACTGCAAAACCAAAACTTCTGTGGTCATTGGAGAGAAATGTTAAAAATTTTTATGGTGGTTTGACCCTGGCTGGATGCCAGGTGCCCACCATGCTGCTCTATCACCCACCTCCTCAGAAAGTCAGGTAGGGGAAAAAATAAGATGGAAGCCTCATGGATTGAGATAAAAGCAGTTTAATAAAGAAATAGCAAAACCACATGAGTGAGAAGCAAAGCAAAACAAATAAAGATGTTATTCTTCCCATCAGCAGCGATATCTGGCCACTTCCCGAGAAGTAGGGCTTCAGTACACATAATAGTTGCTTTGGAAGGCAAAAGTGAAACGTAGAATCATAGAATGGTAGGGGTTGGAAGGGACCTTTAAAGATCATCTAGTTTAACATCTGCACAGCAACTTCTCCCCTTTCTCAAATACATTAATCACAGAGGTGTCACCTCAGTCACTAATTGGCCAGATGTGGGTCAGGTGCGGGGTCCATCTTAGAATTGACTGGCATTAGCCCTATCAGCTACAGGGGAAGCTTCTGGTAGATCTTTGTTTAAAGAAGCCACCCCATAGCATCTCCCGCTACTAAAAACCTGGCCCAGGCAAAACCACTGTATTCACTAAACCAACCTATCACGGCCAGGATTCTACCACACTCAAAGTTCAGGCGTCCTCTTCTGAGGAAATTTGGAATACTTCCACATAAAGACTAAAGAATCCCATGGAATTGTTTGAAGACAAATCTAACTCCCATATCTTCAAATCAAGAAGACAAGTTCACTTCAGATCAAGACTAGAGTTTGCCATTTTGTAACAGCATTCTAGACTTTGCAAGAATGAGGAGGGGAAGAAATGAAAGTAATCCTACCAAATCAAACAGCAGTGCTGGAATTTGTGATCATACAGGGGTTGTGAATGTTGTTCCTTCCTTGCTGCACTGTAGTTTACTTGCTGCCCCCACAGTCTCTGAGAGAAGCATACTCTATTCAGCAGGAGCAGGAGAGCAATGGTGTCTCATTATTCTCTGAGTCTTTTATTATTGAGAGAGGGGAGAAGGGCTGATTCCTTAAACCTTGGGGGTCTTTTGCCTTCAGGCATTTAACAAACGGGGTTTTGGCTGTATGTCTTTGGCTTTAGCTTATTTAACCTGTTAAACAGCTTTTCATTTATTTACCTTATGTCTTTTTCTTATGATGACTCTTGGCAATGTCAATTGCTAATTCTGGGACTCTTGGTAGGTGCAGCACGGCAAATGACAGAGATTGTCCCTGTGCCACAGAGATTTCTGGGAAAGTGCCAGAGTATTATCTGGTGGGTAAAACATACCACACAAGAATAGGAAGTAAGAATTTAACACATTTTCTTTTCAAGAATTTTTTCGTGATGGATCATACCTTGTCTCTCCCCTCTCCTCCTCTTGCTCTTCTCTGTGAAGTACAGGTGTCTATTCTACAAATAACCTCAAGTATTCACAGCTAGAGCTGCAGAAACAGTTCTCCTCAAGACAGAAGCAACAGGACAAGGGGTAATGGGATGAAGCTGGAACACAAAAGGTTCCACTTAAACATAAGGAAAAACCTATTTCACTGTGAGTGTGACGGAGCAGTGGCACAGGCTGCCCAGAGGGGTTGTGGAGTCTCCTTCCTTGGAGGTCTTCAAGACCCGCCTGGACATGTTCCTATGTGACCTGATCTAGGTGATCCTGCTTCTGCAGGGGGGTTGGACTAGATCATCTCTAAAGGTCCCTTCCAACCCCTACCATTCTATGATTCTATGATTCTTATCAGACAGTGGGACTAGAAAATAATTATTTTTCATACAAAATCTTTAATGGTAAAGCTCAGATGAAGAATTTTCTGAAGCGTCATTTTTTCCAATTTCTTTCTTATGGACCAGAAGTCAGAGGATGGCTCTGAAAGCCAGAAATAGCAGGCAGCAGGGGACAGAAAGGTGCATTAATGTGTGTTAGCTTCCCGGTTCCTGAAACTTACAAACTTCTCAGTCAAGCCTGTCTGTTGGGAACCCTTTCTGTTGGCATACACATGGAGAGAGTAAGATAAAATGCTGCTTTTAGGAGGGAATGGAACTTGAGGAATAAAAAGCTTCCCTGCTCTGAGAGTGCTTTGTCCTTCAATGGCAAGGGCTGCCAGAACTAGCAGTGTCATGAGGTTGCCCTGCTTGCAATGCTGAAACTCTTAGAAATGGTAGAGACAGAAAATTTTTGCCTGTTACTTCCTACATGATCTACAAAACTTGTCCCTTACCTTGATTGTACTGCTGTGGTCTTGGTCCATCAGACAGTCTGTAAGAAAGCCTGCCTCTTTTTAACATCATTCAGGTCACAGCATTGCTGGCATCATTTCAAATAGATAACTGGTTATATATGAGGCTCCCAGGCCTTTCTTTGCTGGGCCTCTTTTGAAGCATGAAGTAGCAGCGTTATCTGAAGTGCAGCTTTGTGGGAGCTATGCTTTGCTTCATCTAACTGATAGAAGAGCACATGCAAATACCCACACTGCTGTCCCATTTGAATCTGTATGACTCTCGTTTCCAGAAACTGTGGTGATGTTTTGTTTTTTTCCCCTGTGGTTTTCTCTATTTTATTCAATTTTATTTCAGCTTCTTGTTATTGTTTTATCTTCAAAAAGGTACTTACAATGATGTCATGTCTCAGGTCTTGAGTGAACTCATGTCTCACTCTAAAGCCATCCCTGTACCTTCCTTCAGTGTCTGCTGTGAAGGGGGTTTTGCACACATTCCATTTTCTACACACTTATTTTAAATCATAAAATCTAGACTTGTTAATAGTACTTCAGAATCAAGTTTCACCAGTGTTCTACAGGAAAACGAACTCATCTCCCTAACTGTGAGTATTGAAAGTGACATTTTTACTTGAACATCACAGTGGGAGTTTTTAGTAAGATGCTTGTACATTGTGACCTTTAAATCATTTTCAGAACCATGTTCTTGCAGTAAAGTTCACCATTCTGTAAGTCTGCATTTCATGTTTTTAGCTTTGTATTGCGGTAAACTGGCTTTTTTGAGGGTGCCATGGACACAGCCACAGCCTCACTGTGATTTACCATACCATTTATCTTCATAGGGTGTGCAAATTTCATCAGCTCTTTGCATTTAATTCCACATCATTAATTCAAATGTTGAAAAATATCAGGATTGGTACAACTCTACATAAAATCCCACTACAGACATTCATATTCAATTATGACTCTATGTGGACAATTCATCAACCGGAATCTGTTTAAAACATCAGTTCCCAGATTATTTTCTTACTGTTCCTTTACTGCTTATATACAATACTGATTGATCTTTACCAGGATGGACTGGTATGCAGCCAAATTTCTTACTAAAGCCTAAATTTCGTACTTTTGTACTTTTTGAATTTTCTCAAACATACTATCGTAAAATACAACTTAAAAAAAAAAAACCAAAATCAAACCACAATGGCTTGCTTTAAAAGGCCTATTTCCTGCTGAAAAGAATCTTCATCAACATTTATGTATATTTTTTTATATCCAACTACTTAATAGCTATAACTCATGCCTAGTCTTCACTCCTGAAGATTTAAATACCTGTGAGTTACCTCTGAATAAGCATTGTATACTACTTTGAGCCATCATCCCTGTCTTTGGAACATGGCTGCAGCAATAAGAGTCTTCCTGTCTCTTGGAACACCTATGATGTTTCAAGATTTGTCAAAACTCAGTTTCAATGGACAAGAGGTCCACCTGGCCAGCTCCTCAAGTCTCTGGGTAAAAATTGTATAGGTCTATAGCTTTAATAATTTTTTATTTTGCAGATGCTATGGAACTGGAAAATACTTTTAATTTCTTCTTAGGATAGGAAAAAAAATGTATATTGTCCAATGAGTTAACTTTTTTTCCCCTTCATATCTTCCTTTAGTAGTGGGACTAAGAAGAATTTATTTTCTAATAATTTTCAGCTTCTCCTTTTCCTTTCCTAAAATTCTTTAGCATTTTTTCTGTATTTCATGACTGTATATTGTTCCTCACCTATTTTTCATTACATACCATTTTTCTAATCATAGATCCTGCCCTGACTTCACTACTGTGCCAACACTGGCTCTAAGCTAAAGCTGTTCACTTGGATGGATTTAGACTGTCCTTTTTAACCATCTAATATATTCTTGTTTTGAACTATCAATCTCTTTTTCTACATAATTTTTCTCACTGTTTTTCCTATTTGAAAAATGAACTCCTATACATGCTATGCAGGTTTAGGTATGGTATACATTTTTATAATTACTATTTAATCTTTTTTTCCACAGTGACTGCAATTAGTCTTGGTTATTTGTCCACCAATCTTCCACCCTGTGTTTAATTTGTCTTTATAATCATTTGGCACTAAACAATGCAGCATGTCTTGTGTAATTGAATTACTGTCTCAAATTTTTAGAAAGTTTAACAACGTCTCAGTACTAGCAGTCTAGGTCCTCTTTCCTTGGTGTTCTACACTTGTAAAGTAACAGGATGATGTATTTGTTATAAACTGTTGAAAGATCAAAAGTTTTGTGGATCTGCCTTACTAGGACATGCTTGAAAGACCATTACTCGAAGTACAATCACTTTATTATGTGGGAGTAAAGAAGCAGATAAGACTAACAAGGCTAGACGTGGGTGAAAGAACAATTCTCATGGATTACTTTAATACATACACTAAGTAGTGTTGGCTGTCTTGCCTGTCAGCAAGCTACAAAGAAATTAAGGATATTATATACAAGCTCACATCTGATGCCAGTGGAAATGAGTCAAACACAGCTGCAATTGGTCACGCCATTGTGAACATCTGACAAGCTTACCCCTATACCAAGAGATCCAGGTCATGAGCAAACTAGGACAACTAAATGCAGTAAAATAAATTATTAGCCTTCAGGGATATCATTGCAGTCAGTAGTGGTGACTGGTTTTGTGTTAATATTTTTCTTTCTTTCTACAAGTAAGATGTGTCTTCCAGACACCATGTCAGTAAGCAAAGGCTTTGTGATTTCCTTGGCAGTAAGCCCCAAGTCAAGTTGTGGAAGAAATTGTCAACAAATAAACTGCTTGTAGGTCCAAATTCTGCTTTCAGTGGTATGTACATAGCTATGTGGAAATTGGAGGGGTTGATTTCTTTCTCACTAATTTTGGTGTGGCTGCCCAGACTTTGAACCAGACTTGAATTTGGCAATTAGCAGTCCTTCATACTAAACAAATCTATAGGCATAGGTTCACTTCATTATACTGTTTTTTCAAACCAATAGTGCCTATTTGAAATAGACAACAGGGAATGCTGTAACGTCTAGATTCTCTGCATATAAAAACCTTTTGCAATACAGGCAGTTTCAGAGAAGCACAATGAGCTAAACTTCCAGTTTGTGTTTACAGTCTGAACCACAGCATTTGCATTTTTCATCACCACTAATGAAGTCTAAAATCTGCATCTGTGTACTCCTTACACTCCAGAATGTCAATTAGCTTTATCCTCAAACTACTGGCCTGAAGCTGCTGGCCTTCCTCATTTCAAGGTAAAGAAGTGCAGAGGAAGCTCTTGGTGGACTGGCAGTGTCAAAGGGAAGCAAAAAGGAACATGTTTACAATTTTCAGACTTTTACATGTTTTTAAACATGACTTGTAATTCTTGACTGAGAAAAAGGACCTGAGCAAGAATTAGCAGGTCTTTAGTGAACTTTCACACATTACTAAAACCCTTTTGTGAAGAATAATTTATAATAGGAAACTAATACTGCAGCAACCATTTTCTTTAACTCATAGCATTCTACCACAACTACAATATAAGGAGGAACACTTATACAAACAATTCTGTTAAAAAGAGGGTGCCATCATTATCCTTATGTTAATATATTGGGAGCTAAGCAAAATTCCCCAGTGGTCTGACCATGCTCAAATTGCAGTTTAAGTTCCCTACTGTGCTTTCAACAATTTAAATGCCCAATGCTGCACAGCATGAACAAAAATGGTCTAGAAAACTGGAAGTGGAGGGCAGGAAAGTCTTGTTTGCATCCTTTCCTTTCCTTTCCTTTCCTTTCCTTTCCTTTCCTTTCCTTTCCTTTCCTTTCCTTTCCTTTCCTTTCCTTTCCTTTCCTTTCCTTTCCTTTCCTTTCCTTTCCTTCCCTTCCCTTCCCTTCCCTTCACTTCCCTTCCCACACACATTTCAGATGATCAGGAGAGTCTAATGCTGTGTGGCCCAGACAGCTAAAAGACTGCTTGTGAAACAGTATAAAAAAGAATGTTGAATGCTAACAATTTGTTAAATCCACCTATTTTGACCATGAAATAAACTTCTTAACTACATATGTGAAATCCTTAGGGAGGACTTGTCCTTACTTCTCTCAACATTTTCATATGCCAAGACCCCTCAGCACTTTTCTCATGTTTCCTGTCCATTAATCCCTCTACCTTTCACTGGAGAGTGGCAGACCCAACAACTTATTTTCTCCTTTAGGGTAATGAGGAATCATATTTTTCTGCAAGTCACTCTGTACTATTCATAATGTTTATTATATATTGTGAACTCATAAAAACTACTCTACAGTACTCCACCACTGCAGCCAAAGAGCTTTGCTTTCCCATGCTGAAGAGAGTTACTGAAAATCTGCAGCAGTTTGGGTCACACTGCTTAAAGGGGAACACTGTGCTCTGCTTCCTTAAGGAGGTGATCTTCTCTGAGTGCTATGACTTGAAGTAACAGGGCAACTCCTTCACAAAGCTCCATGAATATCTGGTTCTCCTTGGAAAAAAATCTGGATCTGAAGTTGATTATCTGCAATGTAGAAAGCAACATAACAATCTTCACTAATTTTCCTGTACCAGAATATACAGCCAGTAGCATTAATTCAGCATAGTCATTAAGTCTGCATTGACCAAATTAACTTCCAGTTTTCTGTATGCCAATAGCTGCTTCTCAAATAATGACCAGAATCTGGACAGACTCTTAGTGCCTACTGAACAATACAAGATATTGACTCCAACTAGGACAAGTTCAGCCCATGAATCACTACATTTATCCTCCTGGCTGGAGTGGATAAGAATTATGCAGAAACAGATGTGCCTCATCAAACAGGGTAGGTAGGTTACAGGGACTTCTGGGTTTACAAAAAGCTTCTGAAAAATACACATGGAGCTCTCTTCCCTCCTAAAAATGGCTTCTGATGCTGAAGTACAAGAAATCCTGTGGTATGTCTCCAAAAATACTTGCATCACATGTATGTAGCTGCAAGGCCAATGTGGTAAGAAGACTGTAAATAAATGTGAATGTTTGAGGTGAGGTTGCATGATGGGACAAATACACTGAATGTTTAAAAACATGTTCCATGTGAAGTGGCAGACCCAGGGCATCTAGTAACTAGCCAAGGAGCTGGCCCTAGACCTCTGAAAGAGAAGAATAAAGACAATGGGAACTAAGATATATGAGCAATGCTCTGATGGCTAAGTAATGACTCTATTTTAACCTCTCTGAGACCTCAGGTTCCTGTATTTGGAACTAACTTAATCCAGCTGGAAGTCTGGGCCCTAACTTCTCCAGAATTAAACTGTTTAAACATCCAGCTTTAATAGAATGATTTGGAAAACAGGTAGGTCCCCAAGGACTACCAAATAGGCTGTAAACCCCAGTTGTTTGTACGCAGACATTCAGGTCCAAATTAGGTTGTCAAGATGAAATGCAGAGAATAAGCTGTATGCACACAGAACGATGACAGCATACTTGTAGAAAATGTTTTTTCTTATTCCTGAATATACAAGTCTTGAAACATCAGCCTGAGAAAGGTGAGACGAAGTAGCTTCTTAGGGACAGACTCATTATTTTCTGAGAATCGCACCATGCTTCAGTCCTGCAGAGTGCTAATTCCTCCCCCTCTCTCCTGCAGAAATGAGTCTCTTTTGATATTAGATAGTCTGAATCTGATCATACTGGAGTTCTACTATATGAACTCCCTTTGCACTTGTATTTGCCATGGATTTCAAAGAGAACAGGAATAAGTTATTTAGCCGAATATAACAAAAGAGTTTAAAACCATGAATTCAACTGCTTTTTCCTTGACTTTCTGTAAAGGGGAAGAGTGAGCTAGCAAATGAAGAGCTTATAAATCTTATTCATGGACAGTTCTTAACATGCAATTTCATAAACCTGGGTATTTTGACTTTCCTATGTCAGGAACATTCTGCTTCTCTGTCCTTCCCTTTCTCCAAGAATGTGTGCACCCTCCATCACTGCAGTACAAAGAAGACTCAGGGTCTGTGATTCTCCTACTTTTTTAAGAATGCTGCTTAAACAGAACAAATCAAAATAAATATCCTAAACTTCATATTGAAAAACAAACCAAAAACCTTGTGATAGTGTAGAAGAATTGGCAAAGTTGCTATTTCACAGCTTCAACGGGGTGATAGAAAATTGTGCAAAAATAGCTCCAGTTCAAGAAATCCCTGTTAATGGGTTAGAGCCATTCTCAAGTGTGAAATACATCTTTCAGAAAGACTAACACCTTTCATTAATACATGCGAAAAATGTGTGGCATTAAGCCAAAAATAGAAAATATACATTTTGCTGTCCAGATAACTATGCCAGAAACAAATCTTCAAACTTGTGCTTGAAATGAAACCTACTTATGAGAACTATACAGTAAAAACTTCACTGCTTGACTAAAGTGAGAAAAAACTACTCAGAACACAAACCGTCTAAGTAACTCTGCAGTAGAAAAGACCGCAAGGTGTGACTCCCTTATATCATTGAAAGAATGTCAGCATGAAGGTCAAAAAACATGAGCAACTTTACCAATTGTTACCAAAAAAAAAAAAAAAGGAAAAGATGCTGACATTCAGATACGGGTATTCCTGGCTTCTATTTGGCAGTCACAGATGTTAGCGATGGACGGAGCAGCTAATCTGACGTATTTTCCTGCCAACAGAGGATTGCGTCTCTTATCTAGAGCTTTGCTTCCATCTAGTTTTAAGTTTCTTAATAAGCAAGGCTCTCCCTGTTTCCTCTAGAAGAGAATATTTCATAGGCTAAAACTGAGCTCATTACAGGTTTTTTTTGAAAATTTGTCCCATTAATTATGTTTACTGCCTGATTAAGCAGAGTGACTATGTCTACCTTTGTTATGGTAAGTAATTTCTTTCTCTGTTACTCAGGCTTCCTTGGCTATAAGGACAGAGACGTTGTCTTAAGGTAAGCCTGAATCTAATGATTTAGATTGAGAAGGAATCAATCTGTGAAACAGTAATAACTGGAATTAGCAGATACTGACTTCTGCAAAGGTGGTAACTGCTCCATACCACAAAGATATCATGACTCACACAGAATAGGAAACATCTCAGAGGATACATTCAAGGATGCTCGCTCTATGTAGTGGGGCAACATTCAGAATGACATGGACTCTGCCCAGGTGCTAAAAGCAATCATAGAATCATAGAATGATAGGGGTTGGAAGGGACCTTTAGAGATCATCTAGTCCAACTCCCCTACTAAAGCAAGTCCATCTAGATCAGGTCAGATAGGAACATGTCCAGGTGGGTCTCAAAGACCTGCAAGGAAGGAGACTCCACAATCCCTCTGGGCAGCCTGTGCCAGGGCTCCATCATCCTCTCAGCGAAACAGTTTTTCCTTAAATTTAAATGGAACTTTTTATGTTCCAGCTTCATCCCATTACCCCTTATCCTGTTACTGGATATAACAGAAAAAAAAATAATGCCCCAACCTCCTGGTATCCACCATTTCGGTATTTACAAATATTAATAACATCCTCCTGCAGTCTCCTCTTCTCCAGACTAAACAGCCCCAGTTCCTGCAGCCTTTCATCATAAGGGAGTTCCAGTCCCCTGATCATCTTGCTGGCCCTGCATCGGACTCTCTCCAGAATTTCTCTGTCCCTCTTGAGCTGAGGAGCACAGAACTGGACACAGGACTCCCGATGAGGCCTCACCAGGGCAGAGTAGAGGGGGAGAAGAACCTCCCTTGACCTGCTGGCCACATTCTTCTTCATGCATCCCAGGATGCCACTGGCCTTCTTGGCCACAAGGGCACATTGCTGGCTCATGGTTAGTTTGTTGTCAACTCCCAGGTCCAACAACCATCTAGAAATCACCTAGAGTAACAAAATCTAGATAAGGCCTACTTCAGCAACTGAAAATGGCATCAAAGAAATACTGTTCTGAGATTTAGAAGTGTTCCAGTAATTAAAGCTGTTGAAAGTATGGGGCTAATAACCATCCAATGTGGGGTTCAAGGTCTATGTCCTGCACACTTTTATTCAACTATTTTTAATTGGGTTTATTGTACTGGTCATGCTATTTTTATTTATAAGCCACCTAATTTATGTTTAATTAAATGAAAACAGATGAGAGTGGAGACTTACCTTCAGTAGACTTATTTATCTGTTGTCATGGGACAAAGGTAGCCATGCAAAACAAGAAAGGTCTGGCTACAGAAATGCACTTCTGATGGCCATTTTGTGCATACATACACTATACCCATAACACAAACCAAACTTATGGTTTATTTAGAATTGTTTTATTTCCATGATTTGCAAAAATAAATTTGTCTGTATTTCGTAAAGCAAAATAAGTTTCTGAATTTCTAGGCTTGTTGGCAAACAGAAATTCTTGAACAATGTAAAAAGGGTTTGTAAGATTTGATAAAGTTAGGTATCCAACTTTTCTACATTTATCTGAAAGCCAGGTTTTAGCAAACTGACTACAGTAACTTGAAGTCATTTGCTTTGCTATTCAGGGTAAGACTTTGTCACCTGGAAATTCCTATCAGTGAGCACGTTGATCCCTCTGCACTTTGCCTTCCTTTGAGGGGAGATCTGTTTTGAGGTTACTGAGCTTTTGAGTCTTTCCATGACTGTTCAATTTCCACCGTTCAATTTTACTTGAACCCCAGGAGCAGGTAGGAGGAATAAATGGGCAGACTGGTAAGCAGTAAGAGGTACAATAAAGTAGTAAAACTGCTCTTGATGCTCGCATTTTGATTCCCTCATCAAATTCTGTGCTCCTAAAGAGATGTGCTTAAAAATTTATTAGATCTCAGCTTCCTCCAGCAGTCTTCATTTCCTTGTATCTTTCAAGTACCTTTCAGGTACCTTTCACAGTTATTTTAAAAACACAAATGCTCTTCCTGACTCAACCTTTTCATTTTATAACGGAGCAACAAGGTCACAAAATAATTCGCATTTAGATTACGTTTTTTTATAGAGATATCACAACTCTGGCTATATGAATTTCATAGTCCCACTTGTCACAGAAGTTCTTAGTATGGCCTGTGCTCTTAAAACACATGATAACAGCAAATGCACTTCTGTGTAAAAGAGAGATAGAGAGCTAGACAGACAGATAAACAGACAGATATTGACTGAACAGAATTAATAACTCATAGGAAAATGCTGACATAATGTTCACCATTTGAAAATATTACTGCAGCTATAACAATTTGTACTATCTTGGTCTGTAAGTAAATCAGCCTCTCCAATGATGGTTACCTTCCTGAGTCTTATCCTGTATCTGTTTTTTTTAATACATGTTGTTTCCCAAGACAATTAGGAACTGGATATTAAGAACTGGCACAGAAATCTAGAACATTAAAATGAACTATTTCACAAACACAAATTAAAGACAGCAGAAAATTATAGAATCTATTTAAAACAACAAGCTGACAGCCTAAGGACAAATGAACTTATTAGATTCCAATAATCACATTTGGCATCTCCTCTTAATTGTACCTGGGAAGGCAAAACCTCATGCAGCTGCTCCTGGCTGGATCACAATGATGTATAGACTAGTGACAAAATTTTCTCAACAACATGACCTTCATCCCCCAAGAGCGGGACTGCCAGAAGTGCAGCATAAGGAAACTAACACTTTTCTCTTTTCCATCACAATGTTTCTTTCCTTCTGACCAAACCAGGTGGGGACAGGGGAAAGGAATCAATGGCAAGGGTTTCATTTGTTAGCTGTCACTAATTTAATTCCTGTTTATGTTTCTCTGCCCTCGAGCAAGCAGATTATAAGGTACTGAGGTAAAAAGAATTGGATAATACTTCACATTGCAGTCCAGTAATAGGCTCATTAAGTATCAAATCAATTTGCTAATTAATTAACTACCACAATATCTTTGTAAGGTATGGCTATATTTCTGAGTATTTTGTTGTTGTTTTTTTCCTCAGGTGAGGAAAACATGAAGTGTGCTTCCAGGCACACTGTTCAATGAGATCCCCATGTATTAGGAGGGTGTCTGAAACAGAATTCAGCTGTTTCAAAAAGAGAGGGAGTTTTCAGCAGAGCATTTGCTTGGAAACCTTCACTTGGGACAGAATTTTGTAGCTTAGCTTTGAACTGCTTCAATCTGCTGGTCTAACTGTGCCAAACCTAGCTGCCTCAGTAGGGTTTCAGAGAAGTGGTGGGGAAGGGATTTTAAAGTTATCAGCTTCCCATTTCTTATATGTGTTTTAGTTATAATGTGACATATGCAGTGAGTGTGGTTGGAGAAAAATACTATTGTTTTTTATTATTAAGTTGGATTTTATTTTAATTAATGTCTGGAGCGTTTAGAATTTTAAGTAGGCATTCTTTCAAGACCCATTTAAGGCAAAAGAAATAAAGTTATTTCAGTGGAACTATAATGTGGAAAAAAACCTCTAACATTTACTGACAACCTCTGCTTCAAGGAACTCATATCTAAAGAGGTAAGAGCCAGGAGAACAAGGCTACAACTGATTTCCACATGTTTTACTACTGGCACAGATACAAGGCTGTGTACTAAAGACAGGGTCTTGTGAGTCATTCCAGCATATTGTAGCAGAAGTGAAGAAGACACTGAGGCAGGACTGGGGAAAGGAAGTCTCCACTGACAAAACAGTCTGCATTTTGAGTTTAAACAGTAGAGCTGAGAGTCATCTCGCCCATATTAAAAGTGACTAGGGAATTAAGGGCAATGAGGACAAAGTTACTCAGTTCACTGGGATTTGTCTAGGATTGTACATCACTAGCTACTTTGACAAATGATGGAGAACTGTATTACATCATCAAAGGTGGAAACAAACGGCTACAACTCTGAATGGCATAATCATTTACCTCAATGACAAGAAAAGTGAGCTGCTCAATTGCCAGGGAATAATTAGGATCACTACCGTTCTTAAACGTGGGATGAACTAACCACACGTAATGAGAAAGGCAACAACCCGTGGAGAAAAAGGAGGTAGGAAAAATGAAGAGACGTAAACAGTAGGTGATGAGGAGCTGGGGGTGAGACTTCTGTGCAGGAATGAAGGAAATCCAGTGCGTGTGTCATAAGAGAAAGCAGAGAGAAAACCGAAGGTAGCCACAGTTACATTGCATGTTTGGGGGTTTATTTTTCTTAAAATAAAATGTAAGACCTCAGCAGAAAAAAGAACTAAAGACCGGTGCTCCCTCACAACACAGCCCAGCCCACCCGCCCAACATGGCGGCCGCCTGACCCGCCCCCGCGCCTCGCGCCTGCGCCGCCGGCAGGGTGGCGCGCGCAGCCTCTGCCCCGGCTGGCCGCCAGAGCGCGTGCGCCTTCTGCGGGCACATGCGCGGCGCGCTCGGGGACGCGGTCAGCGGCGGCGGGGGCCGCGGCCGCGGCGGGCTCAGGTACCGGCGCCCTGCGGGTCAGCCCCGCTGCCTCCTCCGCCGCCGCCTCCGGCTCCTCCTCGCCGCCGCAGCTGGCGCTGCTCGTGATGCAGCCGTGCGGCGGCGAGGAGGTGGCGCCGGCCGGGGCGGCGGGGGGAGTGCTGCCGCTCCCGGGAACCGATCCGTCGCTGCCGCCCTCCGGTAGCGGCGGCCTCATGTTATTCTACGAGCTGGGAGGCCCGGGCGACGCCGAGGCCGAGGCGGGGGAGGAGGCCGAGGCGGCGGGTGGCGAGAGCACGGCTAGCCCGGAGGAGCTGGAGGAGGAGGATGCGACGGCTGCGGCGACGGTGGCCTCGAGCGGCGACACGGCGGCGGCGGGAGGCGGCTGCAAGAGCTGCACGTACCAGGGCTGCAGCGAGACCACCACGCAGGTGGTGAAGCAGCGCAAGCCCTGGATGTGCAAGCGCCACCGCAACAAGATTTACAAGGACAAGTACAAGCGCAAGAAGAGCGACCAGGCCCTGGGGGGCGGCGGGGCGGCCGCCGCGGGGGGCGGTGCGCGGGCAGAGGTGAGGCGCCGCGGGAGGACAGGGGCCAGGCCAATGTGTGGGCTGATCTGTTGCCACGCCGGGGGTTCGAGGGAGAACCGGGGGCTGTGGTGAGGGCCGTCGGGAGCGTGGGCTTCCCACGGAATGGCGGTTTCTGTCAGAACGGGATCTCTCTGTCCAGAGGGAAAGAAGGGAAGACATCTGGGACAGGCCTAGAGCTCGCGCTTCCGCTGCTGACAGAGCAACCCTCCCGTTCCCTTTCCTCCTCTGATACAGCTTGTAACAGTTACAGCTATACTAGAAGGGCGGGAAAAAATTTTGCTGAAAGGTGCTTTGTTCTGCAGCGTGTGTTAATTTCACAGGAGGAAAGGTGAAAGTATAGACTTCAGAGAGATGTCAGCCTTCCTGCCCAGTTGATACTGAAATGTGGGGGTTTAAAGTTACAGTGGCCGTTGGGTATCATATCATATCGTATCGTTTATAAAAATAAGGTGTGTAAGTTTTTTTCCAGATATTTCTTGATTTTTTTTTTTTCATATTTAATGACAGTTAAATATTCGTACCAATAATAGTTCATACTTTTGCAAACTTAGGTGTATCATTAAGATGGGGAAGCACTATCAGTGAGAGAACTGATGCTGATGTTCAGCTTTTTAGATTTGTTTCTTTTTTTCACAGTTTGTGACTTATCCAGGATAATACAATTCCTGGTCATTGCTTGTACTGAGATACAACACTTAAAACTTTGTGTTTAAATGAACTAGAAAGAGGGAAGTGGTTTTATTTTTGAAGATACCAACTAGTTTTGCTCGAAGAGACAAAATAAAATAGTGGTTGCAAGAGGAGAAAAACCTTACCTGTTGCTCCTGTTAAAAGCAACCCTTTTTTTGTCAGCACAACTGTCTCTGGAGATGTGGGACTGGGAACTGATCTAACTGCAAACTAGCCATCAAAAAACTTTTCCTTTAGTTACTGTAGTATCCACATTGGTTGTCACACCAAAGAATCTTTTTTTATCTATCTGTAAAAGCTGCCATGAAGCAGGTGTATAAGAAAAAAGCAAATGTTTGTGATGTTGTTAGGGAATAGTCTCCCAGCTTTCCCATTTAGCTCAGAGGATGTGCTGACATAGGTGTGAGTTTTCAGGTGTGTTTTATAACTTCAAGTGATGTCTGTTCCATGTACTTCCTCTGACTTGTTAAACCCTTGTTAACTCTCAGCATCAACTGTATTCTGATAGTTTCTTCAGGTCTGCTACCTGATTTGAGTGATGTTCTTGGTTTTGAACTTGGTTGCTGTTAACTTGATTTGACAGTTAGTGTTTACACTACAAGACACAGGGAACCTCTTCTCTTTGGGACGCTAACTTTGTAGACTTTCCTCTAAGTTGTTTCCACTGTGAAAAGGCATGGCATATTTGTTTCCAAGTTAAAAGTTGCATACTTTTATCATCCTTGTTGCCATTCTGTGAACCTTCTCGCATTCTAATAGCTACTTATTTTTTAGATGAGAGAACTGAAACTGCAAATAGTATTCAGTAGTGGGAGATTTCTAGATTGATACGCTGGCATACTTTTCACTTTAATTTATCATGCTTAGTTCATGATGTGACCACACAAACGTGTGCTGGTACAGAAAAGGGGATGGTATGGGAGAAGGGTAAAATTGCTGCATTTCATGTAATGATGGGTTAAGACTTTTCAATCCATAATGTGAAATAGTGATTATTGCATGTTGGAAGAGAGTGGGCTTGCTTCTCCCAGTTCCTACAAGTGCAGGTTGCTTTTAATGTTGTGAAATTAAGGTCTGAACTTGCAGAGGAAAGCAGGATGTTTAGTGCTGAACTTAGTGTGCTTTTTTTCAGTGGTGGCTATGAAGACTCCACAAGATACTGTTGCCCTGTGGGATCGGAATTAGATTTCTAGTAGAAGTTTCATTTTTCACTTCTGTGGACAGGATTTGAAGTGAAAGATACAGGGATACTTCTTGTTGTTCATTCTTGAACCCCTTTGCGTAAATGGAAGTGTCAGCAGGTTGTGAGTTTAAGACACATAAGAGTCAACATTGATTGAAATTTTCAAAACCATTAATATTTTCTCTACAGGAGATTGTAGAGCCAGGTGGTTAGAAGAAAGTCGAATTCACATGACTAGTGATTGCAAAGGGAACAGAGGAAACTTGCAAAGAAACTTACTCTCTCTTGCCTCTGCCTTTCACAAGTTTGTAATAGTATTCTGAAGAATGTTTTCTTTTGCTATTAAAAATATTATTGTCTTTCCTGCCTAGTTGTAAATGTTAAATGTCATATACTTCCACAAGCTGGTGTTGTGAATTAATTTTTTAAGAAAAGAAATCAAATCAGTTCAAACCATTAACTAGTTATAGTTTTGCAGTTCAGAAGACTAACTCATCTGCATCACTTAACCATATCTGGTGAAATAGTGAAACTAGTTTGGAAAGAAGAGACCAGTTCTTGAATAGATGTTTCCATTCTTATGCTGTTGTTTTTCTCTGCAGATCAGTGAGACAAACGTTCTTCACTCTTGAGGTTTTCTGTGGTAAAAAAGTAAATGCATCATTATATCCATTGGAATTGGAACATCTTTCATATGAGGAAAGGCTGAGGGAACTGGGGCTGTTTAGTCTGGAGAAGAGGAGACTGAGGGGAGATCTAATTAACATTTACAAATATCTAAATGGTGGGTGTCAGGAGGTTGGGACATCCCTTTGTTTCTATAGTAGTTAGCAACAGGACAAGGGGTAATGGGATGAAGCTGGAACACAAAAAGTTCCATTTAAACATAAGAAAAAACTATTTGACTGTTCAGGTGAGGGAGCCCTGGCACAGGCTGTCCAGGGAGGCTGTGGAATGTCCTTCCTTGGAGGTCTTCAAGACCTGCCTGGACACATTCCTGTGTGACCTGATGTAGGTGACCCTGCTTCTGCAGGGGAGTTGGACTAGATGATCTCTAAAGGTCCCTTCCAACCCCTACCATTCTATGATTCTATATCAGGGTGTATAATCTCACTTCTGTGTTTTCTTTGTGGTTTTTTTGTGTTTTCTTTCATGTGCAGGATAATGTTGAAGGTTCAGTTTCTGTTACAAAACAGAGAACAGGATCCATTGGAGATCGCCCAGCAAGACCTACTCTTTTAGAACAAGTATTGAATAAAAAGAGACTGGTAAGTTTTGAGCTTTTGTGTGGGTTTTTAACTCCAGTAAACAAGGGCAGCGTAGCAATGTTTAACCCTTGTTAAAGATGAAAATTGGTTTAATGATCATACACTGCATGTGCATGTTTTCAAATCTGAAACACTGCAGGGCAGACATGTCTCAGCTTCTGTGAGTAATACTAAGATGATTAAATTTACTGATCACTGCCACATTAGCTGAAGTTGAGTATTTCTATACTACTATATAGATATAGTTATTTCTCTAGGGTAAATAGTGCTGGTAGTATAACTGAGATGTGTTTCACTTGTTAAACCAACATTTCTGTAAAGCTTTGGATATAAGAATCCATGGGCTGTGGGGCTGATGTAAGCTTTAATTACTGTAGTGTGTTTTGAAAGTTGTAGACCTGTCATGTCACACTTAGAATTGCCTGTATATTTGTCAATAAAACAAACCATGTGAGCAAACACTGTGACTTGTAGCATTTGTAGACTACATGAATGACATATGTTTTAAGGTTTTTTTTTAAACACTTCTGTTGCTCCTTTATTTAAAGAACTAAGCCAGTGAAGGGAAATAAATCAGTACTTACTGTTCCTTCAGCTTCTTGATTACAACTTTTAATATTACTGGCTCTTACCATCTCCTTTCTCTAAAAGCTAATGGGGCTGTTTACCCATTCTTTCTGTTAGCTATGCAAAGGAATTTAATAGTCATCATTAAGATGCTTGTTCAGAAATTTGAAAAACCTTTAAATAAATGATTATGTCTAAAACTTGGAGTGTCTGTGGCTCTTCAGGCTTTATAAGAAAATGTAATGAGCTCTTGGGTTTTTTTTACAACGAAAATGTAATGAGTGATAGAGTTATTTTTCAGTTGTTCTTCATGGCTCACTTACTGAATTTAATGAATTTAATTAAATTTGAAAGGTATCTTATTAATGAAAATTGAGAATTTGTTTAGAAAAAGAGCAACCAGAAATCCCTGAAATAGATGTTGAGAGCTTTTGCACAGTTATGTCAAGAATTGGAGTTTCCTTGCAGTCTTTTGGTGAAGTGAGATTCAGATTCTCCTTATCTGGTTCTTGCTTCTCTATCTTTGCTTTGACTTGGTTTCCCTCATTCAGTATTAATTTCTTTTAGAATTTCTTCTTTGTTTTATGCATATCTACACCTCACAAGTTATGTGGCGACTCGGATCTCTTATGGCCTGCTGCATCTAAGGCTGTTCCATACTTTGTGTTCCCACATGTGAAAGTTACTGCTTGTTACTGGTAGCTGCCAGCAGATTTTTCACTTAGAAGTGCCAGTTCCTGTGTGCTTGCTCATAAGTTCCTTAATCTCTGTGAGGAGAGGCTTTTGTGGTTCTCCCTGCGTGCCTGAATGTGCAGCTTGAACTGGGCAGGGGTGTAGAAAGCAGAGGCCAGGGACTGCAAGATGGAGAGTCTGAAGCACCTAAATGTGACAAAACAGCAGCAGATAAAGAGCTGCTTACTGCACAAGTGCCCCATGCACTTAAGTGGCTTGTTAAAGCTAATGTTCAGTAAGGAGACAGTGGCTACTCATCTCTTCAGTGAGCTTCCTGGTTATTAGTAGCTGCTTTCAGTGCTGCTGTAGGTGTAAGTTACATGCTGAATGGTTGTTTTCAATTAAAATCTTTGCAGAATTGTCCTCAATAGCATGAAGTTTAAGACCTTTCCCTGCAAGTTGTTAGTCCTTTTGAATGTAAATCTGGATTGCAGAAGTGCAGTACCATACCTCTTTGGTTGCGTTAGTGAAGTGATCATGTATAATTCAGCTGAAAAATAACCTTTTTTTTCCTGCATTAGTTTTTGCAAGGATCTATTCACATCCTAATTTGCCATTTCACTTTAAAAACACTTGAGCTGCTACCATATAGGAATGAGACTGAACAACCAGAGGTGGGTCACAGACTCCAAGTTCAAGCTGGGTGCCAAGTGCAAATAGTTTTAGACACTTTTGTCTTTTGACTGAAGGCAGAGGGGTTTTTTTAGACAGTCTTAGTGGCTGGACTGCTGTAATCAAGTGCTGGGAAATTACTGATTGCCCAGTGAACATAGAATCATAGAGTATCTCAAGTTGGCAAGAACCCATAAGGATCATCAAGTCCAACTCCTTGCTCATTGTAGGAGCACCTTCAATTCAACCATGTGACCAAGAACGTCATCCAGATCATAGAATTGTTTTGGTTGTAAAAGACATTTAAGATGGAGACCAGCCACTAACCTCACACTGCCAAGCCCATCACTAAACCATGTCCCTCGGCACCTCTTCTACACGGCTTTTAAATGTCTCCAGGGATGTTGACTCCACCATCTCCTTGGACATCCTGTTCCAGTGTCTAACAATGATCTCAGTGAAAAAGTTCTTCCTGCTTGAACACTGACAGGCACATGAAGAGTTATATGTAGAATTTTAGTATTTCATTTATTATTACAGTATTTTTGAGCTATCATGCAATGGGAAATGTAGAAACTGGCTCAAAACTGAAGCACAATTGGAAAGTTTTTTTTCAGTATATCAGTAGGTGACTCCTATTTGCTATCTTTATGGCTTTTGTGCTATTGTAGATTCTCTACATTCTGGATCCACTTTCAGGAGGCTTATTAGTGCTATGTCCAGTTACCTACTGGTGTCCTGAAACAGTTTTTAGATGGTCTTCGCGAGCATGTTTTGTAATTCTTCAGCATTTAATTAAACTCTTAATTTTGTGAGTGTACTGACTGGGCTACAGTTAATTTTCTTCACAGTGGCACTTATTGGGCTACGTTTTGGGTTTGTAATGAAAGCTGTTGATAACACTGCAGTGTTTTAGCTGTTGCTGAGCGGTGCCTCATCCCACTGCAGTGGAGCAAGCAAGAGGCTGTGTGATGCTTAGTTGCCTGCTAAGGTCAAACCAGAACAATCAGTAATGCACAAGTTCATTTAATAGAGAAATATTCACTGTGGTAGCTATTGAATATGTGTGAGATCTTTAAAGTGAAGTCCTCTTTCTCTTTCTTGCAGTCTCTGCTCAGAAGTCCAGAAGTAGTGCAGTTTCTGCAGAAACAACAGCAGCTGTTAAGTCAGCAGGCTTTGGAACAAAGGCAGCAACAGTTTCAAGGAACACCTGGGTAATCAGAACAGATGAGTGACCTGCAGAGAGTCTGGTGCTGCAGGAGGATGTGTATTTTATATGAATACAAAGAATCTCCGTGTTTAAAGGAAATTGAAAGTTGCTGCCATTAGGTATTTTACTTGTTTTTTGTTTGCACTTTTGAGGTTTTGAGCTGCTTGGGTGTTTGCAAACGTGAGCAAATCTGGAGGACTCAATTTTTTAATTCTTTTTAAAACTTAATTTTAATGTTTAATTTTTTAACAGAAATTTGTTTATATTAATGTTTAGCTGTACACCCTTTTCCTACCAAAGTCTTCCACTAAATTAACATTTTTCTATATAAGGATTAAGTGTTAAGCAAGTTGCTCTTTGATGGCAATCATTGAAGGAAGTCAGTTACTTTCTGTGGAAGTTGTGAAATAGTCCTGAATTTGAGCCAGTCAAGTGGCATGGCCTAAAAACAATTGCTCAGGGATATTAGAAACTTATGTCCAGTAGAATCTTGCACTGAGGACAAAGACAACATGCCATCAAGAAGTTCATCCAGTGGCTCAGAAAAGTGCAAATGAGGTGATCCTCCTGCTATATATATTCATTATCTGCCATTTGAGTAGTTTTGAAATGCTTCATTCACTGTGCAAGCATGTAAAAGAATTTGTAACTTAAAAGTTACAAAAGAGATAAATGGCAAAAGAATGAGATGGAATGTGCAACTGAGAGTCAGACCTTGTTTGTAGAGTTCGTTGTTGTGGAGTCTTACTCATGAAACAAAACAATTAAAGGTGGAAATCGCAGAATCTTAAGGATTGGAAGGGATCTCAAAAGATCATCTAGTCCAACCCCTCTGCCAGAGCAGGGCCACCTAGAGTAGGTCACACAAGAACTCATCCAGGTGAGTTTTAAATGTCCCCAGAGAAGGAGACTCCACAACCTATCTTGGGCAGCCTGTTCCAGTGCACCATCACTCTCACAGTGAAAAAATTTTTCCTTGTGTTTCTTTAGAACCTCTTCTGTTCCAGCTCGTACCCATTGCCCCTTGTCCTATCATTGGACATCACCGAGAAGAGCCTGGCTCCATCCTCCTGACACCTGCTTTTTACATTGTAAACATTAATGAGATCACCCCTCTTCTCCAAGCTGAAGAGCCCCAGCTCCCTCAGCCTTTCATCATAAGGGAGATGCTCCACTCCCTTCATCATCTTTGTGGCCCTGCACTGAACTCTCTCCGGCAGTTCCCTGTCCTTGAACTGAGTGGCCCAGAACTGACACAATATTCCAGATGTCTCAGGAGGGCAGAGGAGGAATACATCAGATGTATTGCAGATCAGAGACTTGGGGCTGTTTAGGCTGGAGAAGACTGAGGGGGAATCTTATCAACACTTATAAATACCTAACAATCTTTTTAAATAATCTTTTTAAACAATCATGTTGATCATCACTTGATCATCACTCAGGCACATCACTTGAGGTGCCTGAGGACTGGAGAAAGGCCAATGTCAAACACAGGAAGGATGACCCAGGAAACTACAGGCCAGTCAGCCTCACTTGCATCCCTGGAAAGGTGATGGAACAACTCATCCCTAAACATATCCCTAAACTTATCACTAAACATATGAAGGAAAAGATGGTTATCAGGGGGAGTCAACATGGCTTCACCAAGGGGAAATCCTGTCTGACCAACCTGATAGCCTTCTATGAGTGCATAACCGGCTGGCTAGATGAGGGGAGAGCAGCAGATGTCATCTACCTTGACTTCAGCAAAGCTTTTGACACTGTCTCCCACAACATCCTCAAAAGAAAGCTCAGGCAGTGTGGCTTGGATGAGTGGACAGTGAGGTAGATCGAGAGCTGGCTGAATGACAGAGCCCAGAGGCTGGTGACCAATGGCACAGAGTTGAGTTGGAGGCCTGTGGCCAGTGGAGTTCCACAGAGATCAGTTCTGGGGCCAGTCTTGTTCAATGTCTTCATCAACGACTGGATGAGGGGCAGAGTGTACCCTCAGCAAGTTGGCTGATGACACCAAACTGGGAGGACTGGCTGATTCCCCAGGAGGCTGTGCTGCCATTCAGCGGGATCTCGACCGGCTTGGGCAGAGAGGAAGCTCATGAGGTTCAACAAGGACAAGTGCAGAGTCCTGCAGCTGGGAAGGAACAACTCCATGCACCAGTACAGGTTGGGGGTTGAACTGCTGAAGAGCAGCTCTGCAGAGAGAGACCTGGGAGTCCTGATTGATAATAAACTAAATATGAGCCAGCAATGTGCCCTCGTGGCCAAGAAGGCCAATGGGATGCATCAAGAAGAGTGTGGCCAGCAGGTCAAGGGAGGTTCTTCTTCCCCTCTACTGTGCCCTGGTGAGGCATCATCTGAAGTCCTGTGTCCAGTTCTGGGCTCCTCAGCTGAAGAGGGACAGGGAAATTCTGGAGAGAGTCCGATGCAGGGCCACCAAGATGATCAGGGGAATGGAACATCTTTCATACGAGGAAAGGCTGCAGGACCTGGGGCTGTGTAGTCTGGAGAAGAGGAGACTGAGGGGAGATCTTATTAATATTTACAAATACCTAAATGATGGGTGTCAGGAGGTTGGGAAATGCCTTTTTTTCTGTAGTAGCTAGCAGCAGGACAAGGGGTAATGGGATGAAGCTGGAACACAAAAAGTTCCATTTAAACACACGGAAAAACTATTTTACTGTGAGGGTGAGGGAGCCCTGGCACAGGCTGCCCCAGAGGGGTTGTGGAGTCACCTTCCTTGGAGATCTTGAAGACCCACCTGGACACGTTCCTGTACAACCTGATCTAAGTGAACCTGTTTCTGCAGGGGAGTTGGACTGGTTGATGTCCAGAGGTCCCTTCCAACCCTTACCATTCTGTGTTTCTGTGAATGAATATCCCTCTTTTTTAAGTGATTAAATTTTAAAGCTTTTAACTACTAATAGCAAATGCATCCAAGAGCTAAAATGTTACTGTGCGTTTTTTCCCTTTATGTAGCTTTCTGAGAAAACAGGCGTTTGAATTCTTCTATTAAGACATCTGGTATCTGGTCAGCTCTAGTGCCAGACTTCTCAGGTTTTTGTCCAACCCAGGTGATTTTGCAATTGATTGGCTTAAGAATCCAAACACTGTATTATGTAAATGTTGAATCCCAGGTTTTGTTTTTAAAACAAAGTTTCACATTAAACCACATTTCTGAGTAGAGGTTACCTGACTGGTGTAGGTGCTTATTTAAAGTTCTCCTTTGATCTTGCATAACCTCTCCTCAGGGTATATGTTAGTCTTAAGAATTTTTGCAAGCTGTGCTTTGTCTACATATAGAACTTGTTCAGTAGGGACTTTACTGTAGTTAGTATTGTGCAAGTTGTTCCTTTTTAAAGAAATGGAAAAGCTTTGTATCAACAATTCTGGACCAATACATGTTTGAGTAAAATCTTGTTTTTTCTCTTGAAAAGAAAAAAACCAAAACAAAGGCTGTTCTTTTTTGTTCTGTTAAATTTGCATGTTGATCTGGGGTTAGTTTTTTAGCTCTGACTAGGTGACATTAAAACTTTTTGTGCTCCAAGGCTCTTGCTACATAAAGCTATTTGAGTTTTAGGGAAAATCAAATTACTCTTTTTAATGTGTCAGAATATATGGGGAAATCTCACTGGCTGAAATTGGTAGACTAAAGTTTTTGCTTTTGTTTTAAATGGCCAGCTTATGAAAGCATTTAGGTGAATGGATCTGGTTATAAGCATTTTTTTAAAGCAAAGCCTCAGCGTTGAGAAGGGACTGACAGGGCCGAGTGAGAGCAGCACAGCTGCAAGTCTGTCTTCCTACTGATGCCGGGCTGGCCCATAGCTGGGGCTTCTGCCAGGGGGCAGCAGCGTGGCTGCTTGTCACCCACCTCCTGCAAACATCAGCCCAATCACCCTCACACCCTTCATCTGCCACAGGGTAGTGAGGGATGTGTGTGCTTTATTACATCCAGATTTTATGCTGTATTAATTTTAACTCTATTTTATAGGGTCTGGCATCCCATTCTGCTGGGAGCATTGCTTTGTCCCATTACTCGTTGAGTGAAATGGCTGATTCTTCCTGCCTAAGACTGACTTGTATGAATAAAGACTTCCTAAATGCTCTGGTTCCCAAAGTCACTGGTGCTCAGACTTGGACCTACAGCTTTCCAGGGCCAGTTTCTTTCAAAGAGAAAAAGGAGAGGCAACAGCCGAAAGAGCTCTTAAGTCAGAAATATCTTTATTAACAGTAAAACACAAGACGTGAATAATCCCTTTTACAATAGAATAATTCCAGCCAAAGAAAATGGAGTGTGGTAAAAAGTGTATTGTTCAAACATCAGACTAAATACGTTGACTCCAGAATGCTTCAAATCAAATGCAGCAGGAGGAATGCTTGTGAAAATGTCCACTTGATCGGCAGTTGCTGTATCTTTCTCAACATGACTGGGCATGAGAGAAGAGTACTGTGGGGCTGGTGGGAGGACTCTGAGCTGCCCTGACCTCTCAGGCTCCTGAAGAAATTATGTCTGAGATTTTTTGTTCTCATGAGACGGAGGAGTCCAGGTAGCCTTCTTTTATACAGTGAGCTATAAGATACTGTCTTACAGAACATCACTTACTGCGAATATACTACTTTCTCCTGGATGGTGCAGGTGTTTTGCTTTGATTCTGATGGGAAAGAGAAGGCAGAATTGCTCATTGGCAGAAATGATGCTATTAAATCAAGGTTATGAGTCTCAGTGCTTTTCTGCACCAGACTGGTAACTCATACTTAACCAAAAAAACCCCATTTTGCTCAAATCCACCATTTTGCCCACTTGGCTGCCTAGAATTTGACAACCTTACGGCTTCACACAAAAAGGCCTGTTTTTTCACTTTGTGTTGCTTCTCAGCCCCATTTGTAACACTGGCAATAATAAAACGAGGGATTAAATTGCGAACCCTGCAGAAAGTATGCTGTGGTACATTTGTACTTGAGTATTATAAATAATTAAAAATTCCAATTGCTTGAGTAAGCAAAGAGAATGTATCTGCATGTGCATTAGCTCTGCTCACCGTTATGTTTGTTCCCTTGCTCTCGTTTGTGAAGCTTCCTTCAGATGTGACTAAGACTTAACACACACTTTAGTGAAAGTGCAGGGAGTCAGGTTTTTTTTTGTTGTTGTAGCTTTTCTTTGCTGATGAGGTCTGTACTTAAAATTATTAACTGCTTGGTCTATTTCCTCCTATGCTATTCATATACAATATTATTTGAATACTTACATGAAATATAAAATAGCAGCATCCATGGATAGTAAAAACACTATGACTGAAGGTCTAAAAAGTGTTCATAATTAGCTGTAAATGTTCACATTGGGTGTAATGGAAGAGGAGCTGACTCTGGAGGCCGTAGTGGTTATGTGTACCTTGCCTAAGAGCCACGGCCTGCAAATTCACCTCATCCTCTGTACAGGCACCATTTGCAAGCGCGGCCCAGTGGCAAGTGGAGGTGTCCTCTTGAGAGCACCCTCAGCTCCCTGGCAGAGAAGTGTGGCATCAATATGGCAATCTAAGGTAAGGCACGCCCAGGCAAGCTGTTTATAAAGCCCTGGGGTGAGCAGGTGACAGGATTCTGGCTGCTCCTGGCCACTCTGGGGCATCCTAAGAGTAGATGATTGCTACACACCAAAGGCTGTGTTTTGGGCTGGTGCACAACATGCAGAAGTGTCTGTGCTGGAGAGGTGAAGTGGTTTCACCCTGCTGAACACAGGCTGAATGCCCACTCAGGCTTTCTGTGACCTGCCAAAAGGTACTGCCAGTGCTGCCCCTAGGAAGAAGCCTCATGTCAGTGACTGCAGTGAAGCCTCCAGGTTCAGGAGCTTTTTATTCACAGACCTAAAGTCTCACAGAATCTCTCCCTGTTGCAAGGTGGGACTGACTCTGTCAGGCTCTTTTTTGATGGTGACTTGAGCTCACAGTCACTCTCAGGGGAGCACTTGTCCGGCCTTAGTTCCTGTTACAGCTCAATTTCAAAGCCAGGAGCCCCTGTGAAGGCTCCTGCAGACTGCACCTTCCTCTGGGCACAGCAGTTTCCCACCTGTGCAGGGCGTGAACTGCTCTGTTGCAGTTCCTGAGCAGATGCTCTGGAGAATCCGTGCCTTTCAGTCGTGTGGGTTCTGGTCAGACATTGAGGAGCACACACTGGATGTGCTTAGAGTGGCCCTGAATGCCTGCTGTCCTGCAGCAAGGCAGAGGGCCATCTTGCCAGTGCAGTTCTCAGGTGCAGCCAGAGCCTCCCTGGATCTCATGGGACACCATTTGCCCCAACATATCTAATGGCTGCAGCAGGAGGGTGGCACATTCAGCCAGGCTGTGTGTGTAGCACACACCAGCTCAAGGACTGTGATACTCCAAGCTGCTCCTAAAACAGGTTTTGATGATTAGTGTGAAGGCATAAAGCTGCAGTGATCACAATGGCTGCCCAAGCACATCCTGTCTTGATGCCTCCAGCAATGACCACTGAGCACATCCTTCCTCCCCAGTCCCTTTATCGTCTCAGTGCAATCTCTGGCTCCTGAAACCAACTGTGAACTCTGAAGTCCTTAATAAAAACCCCCTCAGTCCCTTCAGTGGAGTCTCCACTCTCTGAAAAGGGCTGGAGTTCAGATGTTCAAATAACAGTCTGTTCTCCAGGCTTCTGCAGAGCAAGGAGCCTTTGGTTTGGAGAGCACGTGGGATGCATTATGTTTGGTACCTTTCTGATGATATAAATCTATATTCTGGGCAGCACCTCTCAACTTTGAAAAATGGCATTTAATTATCCTATGACTCATTAATCTTTCTTAATTGTGTTTGGTTTTGGTTTTAATAAGTTAGGTTATGAGGAGCCAGGGGCAGAGGTGAATAGTACAGAGGATGTAATGTTTCTTTCCTGTACTGAGCACCAGGTAGTGCTCAAGCATTCCTGAAAGCTATAGCTGCACCAGAGAAGCCTCTCATGAGCCAAGAAGATTGGCCTTGTACTTGAGACCCATTCAAAGGTATTAAATTCAATCAAGCTTCTCTATAAATCACTTCCATCCAGCCAAGAAGCAGTCTCTGCCTCTGTAAATCCAGCTGTTTGTGCAACTCCTCCACCACTGGTGAGACTTTCTGACTTGTAGAGCTTATTAGCCAAGTGTTGTAAGACAGGAAGAAGGGCAGATTAGATGAAGTTACAGTCACAAACACCTGATTTTCTCCACTTTAAAGAGTTGTGCAGTAGAAATGATGTTTACAGTGAGAGATGTTTGCAGTGTTGATTGATTTTATGCTGAGAGAACATAGCATCATAGCTCTGTCCTGCACTGCGCTCATGGTGAAATAGCTGAGGATAAACATGCTTTGTCCTTAAACAGTCTCTGACAGAGAGCTCTGGCCTGTGGCAACCAGCTGTTCATTCTCTGCACAGACCCACAGAATAACATAAGTTGGAAGGAATCTCTCCAGGGCACCAAGTGCAATGCTATCCTCGAGGCAGGGACCATGAGGAAAGCTGCTCAGGGAAAGTCTTGACACAGTACCTGCTGGAGACATGGAAGGACTGGCAGCAGTTAAGCTGTCTTCTTCTCCTGGCCACTTCAGATGAAAACGAGTGGTCTCCGTACCGTGACAAATGTGCTTTATGCCTCCGCCAGCTGAAACTCCCACTGCTGCCTGCTGATGCATGGTACTGCTCAAACTCCCACTGCTGCCTGCTGATGCATGGTACTTCTCCACAGAAACTTTCAAGAGGGTTTGAACTGTTGATGGCTCAAAAAAAACCCACCCCATTTAAAACAAATCTGCCTTCCATAATAGTCTCCGTTAAGTGGTTTTAAATCTCTGAGGAAGCATATCTCCAAAGCTTGAGTATTAATGAGTACATTTAAAGGCTTTAAATTGACTACAGCTTGATGGGTTCACGAAGACCTTTCAGTAGAAAGTATTTCCTTCCGAAATGGGGAGACATTAGATACAAAGTCACATTGCTGTCAATTATGAGAAACCTTAATTTTTAACTGAGCTCAGTTCACATATACCAGGGAAGCCTGTAACAAAGACTGTTCAAAAAGAAAGAGAAATGACCAGTTTTTTAGTCTTACTTTTTATCACTGCACCTGGGCAGGGGTCACCTTCCTATTTACTTGTTTGCCTCGTCCACTGTTGCCGCTTCTCCCTTGTGATCTCTCCACTTCTCTTGGGAAGGAGCTGTCAGCTGCTGTGTTTGCACAGCATCTCATACAGTAGACTAAGTCCCCAGAGGCAACCAAAAGAGGAAATGGTTCACACAGCAGTACCAGCCCTTCCAGAGGCTAACAACTCTGATGGATGTTAGCTTTGATTGCCCACAATCAGGTGCTTCAATGTAACTTTCAGCAAATCGTTAAAATTTGCTAAAATTCATCTCATCCTCATGCAGAGATTTTAAATAGGTCAGAAGAATCATGCTCCACAAATGCCTCTTTACTTACTAGTACGGGAATATTAGGGTGGCTGCCTTTATTGAGGTGCATGTGTGGACTGCACTGAAGCCAAATCCTATTTGTGTGAGGATTACTACAAAAGTAGACATATAGGAAAGGGAAAGCTGCTCTGAATTTACCAGCTTCAGGTTAAACAACACAAACACATACTGAGCAAGCATCATTACTAGGCTAGGAAAGCCACCATATCTTCCCTTGGGCCCTTCTCACCTACTTTTGGGTATGTCCAATGTAGCAGTGACCCTGAGTTGCCCTTAACCTCCATAGGAAGACAGAAACACGCTCAGAGCACAATGTATTTCACCTGCTTGAAACACATGCCTTAGGATGAAACTAGTGATGCTGCAGAAGAACCTGCTTCTCTTCACTGGCCATCCAGTTCTCTGCAGCATCAGCAGGTAACTGGGTTCTGGAGCTGCCCAAGAGTAGATGCACCTCAGAACATCACCCTTTGCTCTCTGCAAGGACGATGACAATGCTGGGAATGTCTACAAGCAACCCCTTAGGCTTCTGTCTATATTAGGAAGGTAGGAAGTTTCAGCCTAAAAGACAAGGAAGAATCTAGGACAAAGAACAGAGATAGATCCTGGACAGGAGAGGTGATTTTTCTGTGTCCTGAGCTGCTAAGAAAGCAAAGGGATGAACAACATGAAAACAGAGAAATTACTGGACAAAGGGTGCGATAAACATGCTAAAACCCAGTTACCAGTACCTTGGTACAGTGACAATGACAGAGGGAGCTGAGGAGAATGTCTTTTTCCAAAGTGATCTCTCTCAAGTCTGCTAAAATGACATGTCTGGACTTTCTGTGTAACATTATTACCAGAGTTCATTGCTGCAGGAGACTGTAAAGCTTTTCCTGCCCCACAGTCACACTGCTGACCACACGGTACAGAGTAGGGTTCTTCATATTCACAATTTCCTACACAACTTGTTACTGCTGCTCAAACAGCAGTATCTTATCCTTCTGTGCCCTACAGATTCTGCAGGCAGCTGAAGATGCATCTTATTAACATTTATAAATATCTAAAGGGTGGGTGTCAGGAGGTTGGGACATCCCTTTTTTCTATAGTAGCTAGCAACAGGACAAGGGGTAATGGGATGAAGCTGGAACACAAAAAGTTCCACTTAAACATAAGAAAAAACTATTTCACTGTGAGGGTGAGGGAGCCCTGGCACAGGCTGCCCAGAGGGGTTGTGGAGTCTCCTTCCTTGGAGGTCTTCAAGACCCACCTGGACATGTTCCTATACAACCTGACCTAGGTGGAACTGCTTCTGCAGGGTGGTTGGACTAGATGATCTCTAAAGGTCCCTTCCAACCCCTACCATTCTATGATTCTATGAAATGAAGTAACCCTACTAGTCTACTGATTCTTCTGTTCATAATCACCATCCTGTAACAGGTATTACATAGCATCTGAACCACTGGGAAAGTCTTTCCAGTGAACATTACTCCTTTTGCATATGTGATGCACCTGGAGATTTCAAGCATCCTCTTCTAAATACACAGTAAAACGTGTAGCACCAGATATGATGGGAGAAGAAACGAAACAGTCTGTAAAACATACTTTTTTTTCTTTTCTCAGTATACTTCTGGTGTGTTCTAAGGAGGAATATGATTAGAGAAGTTAGCACTGTTTCTGGCACTTAAAACAGTTTGAAGTGAACTATTATGGCTGGAAACAGATAATCCTCTCTACCCTTTCAGCAAGGTCATGGGGACCATCCAAATGTAGTAAAGAGTTTCACCTGCCTCCTGAGAAAAGGTTACCAAGAGAACAGCATTTTGTAACACTGACTCTGTGGATGAGAGTATGAGCAATAGGTTTCCCTGCTTACAGAAGGACCACAGACAAGGAGCCTTGGAAAAAAGTTCTGCACATAGATCCATTATTTGCTTTCTTGTGGCTTGCCCTGCCTCACCCTCCTCTGCAGGAGAGCCCAGCGCACTATAAATGAGGAAGCCTGTAAGCTGAGAAACCATCCACAGGGATGCAGCAAGTGCCTGGTAGAGAAGCCCTCTCTGTCAGTCAGATCCTGACTGTCCCAGTACAGGGGGCTGACGTGGCTCACTCCCACCTCCATAGGGCATCCTGTGAGTGTGGGGCTTTCTGTTCCCCAGACAGAGACAATCCCAAGAGGAACAATAAAAGTCCTTACTCAGTTCTTCAATGCACAATTCATTTCCCTTTTCTGAATCACAGTCCAAGTCCCTTTTAGACGTACCCTTGACATCAGCACAGCAGCCTAACTACAGACAGTCCTAACTTTAAAACAAACTACATCAATACTGTATAATGGATAGGATTCATTTTACATGCCGGATACATATGCAAGTATGCACGTACTCTGCAACAAAAGCACTGGACGTTAGTTAGTTTTTAAACTTACAGGCATATATTTCAAATTTCCTTTTGATGTTTTTTTCCTTAGGAGCTTGTTGCTTTTCAGTGCAGCAGTACCGTACACTACTGTGTTAACAGCATCAGACTATTCAGATGTGTCCACAATGCTCTGATAAGGCTCCAGTGCTGAATGCATCCTGAGGGCTCTCCTGTCACATCCTAAGGCAGATAGGGATGCCTCAGCTCCTCACAGGATCTCTTGTCCCGTCGTGCTTTGCAGTTAGGTGCCAAACAGGAATTGCAGTTCAGTCCTTCGGTTCACTGGATAAAAGTCATCTCTATACACAAAGTCCCATGCACCACCTAAGGTCCTCTTTGAGACCCAAAATTGGGATGTTAAATTGGCTATAAATGGTGTAGAGATCTGACTTCGGTTGCCTGCAGAGGGGTGAATTTCACCTACTATGAACAGCTACAGCCAGGTTTCTGAATCCGTGTGAAAGTGCTGAGAATTCGCCCCGTTTACTGGCGTGGCTGGGAAATGCAGATGCTCACGGGAAACATTTGACACTTTCACAGGAATTTGGCTTATTTTGTACTAGAGAACAGATAGGCTACACCTGAATTTCTAAACTTATTGTACTGGCAGCATCAGAGTAACTAGAAACCACAAAACGTAGCGTGAAAGAGAAACAAAAAAGAGGAGAGGAGACTATGTATAGATATATTTACATCTACATACATCTACATAGAGAAGCTTCTGTTCACTGGACATCCTATAAGCCACTGTCTGCCACAGAATCCATCCTAAGGGAATTCTAGAGATGATTAAGAGACTGAGGAGATGGGGTTATGAGGTGAGCCCATCTGTGTCAGCACCTTATCCAGCCATTGCAATGGTCCATGCAGGTGGATCTCAATCCAGCAGGGCGTGCTTGTAACATCTTGGCGATGATACTCTGCTCCCCAGCCCTACAAAAGCATCAAAGGACCAAAACGTGAGGTTTTTCTTCTTTTAAAAGAATAACATTAAATCACAACTCCTGTGCTGACAGTCTAACACAACTACAGGCAGTCCATCACCCAAGTTCCCAAGATTTAATACATCGTCCTACGGATAAGTTTCTCTAGAAACTTCACTCCTTTTTAAGGTCACTGGTACCACAGTTATCAGGGACTCCACACTATTAAGTTTAAAATGCTCAGTCACACTTCCAGGTGTTGAGATCAACTGGCATGGCAAGGCGTGGTTCCAAGGCTGGCTGCCTGCAAACAGTCCAGGGGAATGGCTGCTGCTGCTCACAGCCCAGAGACATGCCCAGGGAAGGCTTCCAGACCACCATCTGGCGTAGACAAAATGCAGGCCAGGCCTGTCAGAATGCTCTCACAGGAACTGGGCATGATCCTGGGCACTGCTTCCTTTATTGCTAGAGATGCATCCTACGAGTCTGAGGCTCTAGAAGTTCTAGTTGCTTATCTGAACTTCTGCAAACTTCCAGCAAGGTTCCTATGTACCATATCTAAGCTATGCATAGACATTCTCCATAGGTTTTCTATCCCTGAACACATCCTCTTTTCCCAGGGGAGTTCCTAGCTGTCTGCTGTGGGATGTCCTGTAGTAATTTCTCCAGTTCTTTCAGGAAGCCAAGGCATTTGGAGCATCTAATAGACGATGGGGATGTGATGCTGGCAGGGAGAAAAGAGAAGCTGAAGTCCCTGTGCATCAAGCAGGCAGTGTCTGTTTGTTAAGCAGGCAGTCTGTCTTCACCACAGCAATGCAAGACACCCAAGCCACAGCCCAAAGCCTCGCAGCTCCCTGTCTGCCTCACTGCCTGAACTCACCACATTTCCAGAGAGCAACGTGCCAAAAACGGTTCCACTGTAGGATGAGACTCTTCCTTTGTGGGCCACGGATGGGAGAAGCTGAGCTCTACCTGTCTTTATGCTTGTCAGGAGGGTAGATAGTCTTGTCGTGAGAAGAAGGCCATAGGAGTATATTAAGACTGATGCCTGCCAAAGGTACCTAAATTGTAGAGTGCTGGACAGTGCTGACAACTGAGGCTGCTAGAACCCACATCTCCAGCTGCAAAACTAGGATGAACACAAAACTGGATGACGTAATAAGTGATCTGGATAAAATCCATTTCTACCTAATGAAGAAAAGGGGGTAGGAAAGTGCAAGAGTAAGATATGGACCTACCAAAGCCCAAAAGGTACTTTTAAACAGGCAGCAATTTCCTGACCTGCAGAGTATTATCAGGCTGGAAAGGGCCTGTATTCACAGGCATATCAGATCAATGTTCTGGACATGTTTGCATTAAATATCACTCTTTGAGTCAGCTCAGTCACACTTCTGGGTCGGTGAGGTCTCAGGTGCTGGGCTGCAGCAAAGACACAGGGCTGGCAGGGCGGGTGTTGGGGGAGCAGATGCACTCTGCTGACTGGCTGGATGGGAAACCAGGGGGAATAGTGAGGAGAGGCTGGAAACAGAACCCACTGGATTGGAGGAGCCTGGCAGCAGGTGCAGGTAGCCAGCCACCCCCATCTGCAGGCAGCTCTCCAGACCTCTCTGCTGACTGGGGCTCTAAAGCTGAGGAAACCCAGGAGGGCAGCAGCCCCTGTGCCTTGCCTATACCACTCTCATGGGCGCAGGCAGCCTTCTTCATCCCTGGGGCCAAAATGAGCCTGGAGGTAGAGGTCTCTTAATGAGGGAATAAAGTGAAAAGAACTTGCAAAGTGGTGGCGGTGGTGTTTTGCACAGATGGTGGGAAGAGGATATCGATATCCGCAACAGGGAGACCAGGAACGTGCCTTCCGGCATGGAGGAGATCAGCTGAGGAGTCCTGCTGCTCCTGCCAGCCCTCCACACTTCCTATGGGCAACAACTCTCTCCAGCCCAGGCTCCAGACAGGTCCCAGGGTGCCGAGCTGCCTCATGCAGTGGGGCCTGGCCAAGTCTGCTGGGTCATCCCCTTAGCCCCAAGACCATAGGAAATGTGCTGGGTTCAGACCTTGGCTTGGACAAACCGTCTCATCTGTGGGGAGGAGACAACACCCATCCTGCTCTGGATATCAGCAGTGCTCAGTGGCTAGAAACTGCTGCCTGCTCTCACTGGTGACACACACATGTGCTCGAGGGCTGAGCTCCTCCCAGAAGCTCAGTGGGCACAGGAAGGATATCAGAAGGGACAGGACCTTCACAGAATCATAGAATGGTAGGGGTTGGTTTAGAGATCATCTAGTCCAACCCCCCTGCAGAAGTAGGTCCACCTAGATCAGGTCACATAGGAACATGTCCAGGTGGGTTTTGAAGACCTCCAGAGAAGAAGACTCAACAACTCCCCCTCTGTCCTATGTCCTCTGCCCAGAAGATGATACAGTCCTGACAAGTTTCTTACGTCTTGGTCCCTACCTATCCCTGCATCCCAACTGGTAGCTCAAGCGTTGGTGTGTAAGAGGCAGGGTCTCCAGCCCTTTGCCTTTGCTTGCCCTGTGTGCTGTAGGTGACCAGCAACATCTGGACATAAAATCAGGGGAGAAGCCACAGGACTGTCCTGCACCGGGGGCTCTTGGTGTGTGGCTCTGACAGAACATGTTCCTCTGTGCCCTACATACACAACACCCAGGGGCATTCCTGTTCTCAGGCTGAACACATTGGGGCTCACACCTTGGGAGAGAAATAATTCAAGAAGTATGTGACTACAAGAAAGGATTTTTATAGTCCAGGAAGGAACAACCTACATGAAATTTGCATAGACATTTTCCAAAGGTCATGGGAAAGTTGAAAATAACTCCTTGCACTGGTCTTCTGGTGCCTGCGGCACTATAGCTACTGCTATTATTTCAACAAAGCAAGGTGATAATACAGCAGCAGTGTTACTTAGTGCATCAACACCACCACTGCTGCTGCCATGCTGGGCATGGAGGCAGATAACACATCAAAGAGACTGCCCCAGAGTTGCTGAGATATGAAAATATTGTGTAACTGGCTACACTGCCTTTACAAACAACATGCTCATTCATGCCTTCCATTAAAGAAAAGGCTGTTTGATGGGTTTCTTGCTTTCTTTGTTTTCCTTCTAATGCCTGCGTGTGAACAAGATGTCAATTCCTTCCCAAGAACAAAGCAATAGCACGGTCACAGGGAGGCAGATTTTGGCTTTGGCTCTTGGGAGAAGTTACAGGGCACTCTTTATGCTCTCACAGAGTTAAGAAGATGGGCCTCCAAGGATGGCTGGAAAGAGTCAGACCAGAAAGCTGAGTAGGACTCAAATCATCTGCTTTGCAGAACATAGAGGAACTAGGCTCGAGACTGGAACAATTTTGTAGTAACGTAGATGAGAATTCAATCAGCTTGATTCAGTCACTTGTATAGACCCAAATCTGCTCAAATCACTTCTTATGGCAGGATCAACTGGCTTCTAATGGTGTAATTTCTTTATTTTGCAGGCTGAACGTTGCTGCCAGCTCTCCTCAGCAGCACTACAGCAAGTAAGCCTAGCACATCTGTAAGCAGTCTTGAAACACCATTCTCTGGGTTTTAGATGCTACAATAGACACCTAAGTAGAGCCTCAGTGCTAAAAAGGGTCAAGAGATCTCATTCTGGTGAGATGGCCATTGAGAATTAGAAAACTCCCACAAAGACTGATGCATTGTTTACAGAGCATTCAGACTGCAAAGTTCAGCTATGAAAGGCATGGAAATGGTAACAGCTTCAGTGGCTTCCCGTCTCTGCCAAATAACAGGGGGAAGGTCAGATGTTCTTTTGGGTCGGGCTTGCAAAAAGTCTTTCTGGTTGGGTGGTGGTCCAGAGTGAATGTAATCAGGAAAAAAGATACTGTCTCAGCAAGGATCAGGCAGGTGGCAAACATCAGCAATTCCCAGCAAGCTCAGTGGGGGCTGAGTGAGGACTTGGTGTTTCTTGATTCAGATCATATATACCAGTCTACAGTAATGATGAGGCTGTAAATTAGCCTAGAAATGGTGGGACTGTAAATTAGCCTACAGACATAATGACATTCTTTTCAGATCTACTGCTCAACCAAGCTCTACTGCAAACCAGTAACAACAGGAAGGATCACGGCTGCCTAAGATATGTGCTACAACATTTATATAGTGCTTAGTCCCTCAAAGTTGAGCTCTTTACGCAATCAACGGGGTAATATCATTATGAAATCTCTGCTTATTTTCCACAAACCCCCCATGGAATACCTTATTTTTGGAATCCAAGACATTTCCAGGTTGAGCACAGAAACTACTGATTTTAGGCACCCAGAAGCTTAAGGCAATACTGTAAAACAGGCAATCTGAATTGCTGCCTGCAAGCTGGGTGTCTAAATCCCCACTTGAGAAGGATTTGGTGAGGTCTAGTTTTGCACCAAAGTTAGCAAGTGACGGGATTCACCTTTACAGAAACGCAATAGAAAAGAAAGAATCCTTACTTTAACAAAGCTCATGCGGATCGTACACATCTTGGTCAGCTCATACACCACTTCAAACCCATGATTGACTGACTGGGCAAGCAGCTGGGCAAAGAGCTGGTTGTTGAAGATCTTGAGGCTGCATCCACTGGGAATCTTGCAGACGGTGGCTGGGTGGAAGCCATGCTGGTAGTTACAGTTGCGGCTTTGCACGAAAATGCTGCTGTCACTGACACACTCTGCATAAACCTCCCCACCAACGTAGTACAGATGAACACCTTGAAAAAGATAAAACACCTCATGTATTATCTCTCCATTGTTCACAATGTATTAAAAAAGGTACTTAAATGGTGCATGCCACAAGGACGGAGCAGCACGTTTTTTGTGTTGTCTCAAGGGGGAATGGACAAAAGCTGGAACACACAAAGCTCCACTTAAGGAAAAATTTTCCTGCAAGGGTGAGGGAGCCCTGGCACAGGCTGCCCAGGGAGGGTGTGGAGTCTCCTTCTCTGAAGGTTTTCAAACCCGCCTGGACATGTTCCTGAGTGACCTGGTCAAGGTGAACCTGCTTTAGCAGGGGAGTTTGACTGGACAATCTCTAGAGGTCCCTTCCAACCCCTACCATTCTGTGATTCCGTACTTTGCACCAGAAATTCTTGAACTATTTTACTGGTGTGGGCATACATAATAAGCCTAGGATTATTGCAGGTACTCTGCACCTTTATATTGAGTTTGAAAAGGCATTAAACTGTGTGCATATCTGTGTATCTACACAAACACAGGGGAGAAAGTGTCATAAACACTATCTCGAGGTACTGGTCTAAGAGAAAAAAGCCTTGGTACATGATGTTTTTCTTTGCTTCTCAGCGAAGGTTGGTTTACTTCTTTAACTCACTAGCATGGTGCTTTATGATAAGAGACACATACACACACAAAAATATCAAACATATGTCAACCATATACAAAGCACAGATCAAAACTGCTAAAGAACTGAGAAATCCGTTATGCATTACACATCTAAATGTGTTTTGACTGCTGAGCACATGCACACTGACCAAGATCCCCTTCACCACATGCTAATTTTTTTACTACAGAATCCCATCTCACGCAGTTCAAACACAGCATGATGAGAACTTAAAATAGCTTTTCTGTATTTTGCTTTGTTCCCCATGTCCAAACTGTGTATTTGCATTTACAGTGATTTCCTCCTGGACTCAGTGCCTGAGTAACTTACCAACACTGACTCTCACAGTTTTTTACTGTGCCTTGGGGAAGGGAAGATGGAAGCATTTCTAGCCACTCAAAGACCCTGATACCCCCAGCATGTCTGCTTGCATGAAAATATAGCTAAATTGGTGGGAGAATTTACCTTAGATCAATTCAGAAGCCTCAAAGTTAAGGATCTCATGTAAGCCAGTTGTGTAGATGCCTTCTCTAGCAGAGAGATGATGAGAGGCTCTGGGAATCACTGGGTGATTCACTTCATCTGCTACAGCATGCAGGCTCACAGCCAGCTTACACGGATGGAAACCTGGGCAGATGCTCCCTTCTTCCCTGTCCCTGCTGCTTTTCCTCACACCTGATTCAGGCTGGCAGCGATGGCAGGGAGTCAGGCAGCCCTCCAGATAGGGGAATCGATGAACCAGCAGATAAAACTCAACGACAAACAGCTAAACCAGAGAAAACACCTTCTCAGTGAGTTCTTCACCAGTGGGAGTGTGGCACTGGGGGCTACTGGAGGACTGCTTGAATGTGAGTATGAAACCACACCCTGGAGGGGACTAAGTCATCCTGTGAAGATGCCTAGACATTCACCCTTCCCATGGCTGGAGGGTGTGAGATGAACCCCTCCCACGGCCAAAAGAGGTGGAAGAACTCAGTTCTTTGTTCTCATAAAAACCACCACCACATAAAAATAAAATCCTCCTCTCTATTCCCAGGGCTGGCATTCAAACCCTTACATACAAATGCACACATTCACAGAGCCTCAGCGGACTGCCTGCAAAGCTCCTGATAACTCTGCTTTAATAATTCAGTTTTAATTAGTTTTACTCCCGTTGTCTTTGATACAAAGGAAAAAAAAAAAAGCCTGGTTACATATTCCCAGTCTGTTCATCATTCTGTGGTCAGGACAGCAAGGGGCAGCAGCACATCCCTAGGACAAAAGCAGCCTCGGAACAGAAGTGGGAAAGGCAGGGGGAAAAGCAAGTTGAGTGGGAAAGGAATCTGGGAAAAAGGCACTCTCCCACAGGCTTCCAGGGTGACTCAGACGGGAACCTTCAAGTCTGTCTTCAAGCCACCACTTGACTTTTACCTGTGTGCACCCATGAGATCTCAAAGGAGCTGTGAGTGGCGGGGGGTGTGTGTCTCAGAGCACATGCTGGGATGTGCTGGGAACATGGCTGCGGTGACAGCTCCATGACAGTAGGCGTCAGTCCCTGTCCAGCTGCCCCAGGCATCATGGGGCGTTGCACACTGAGACTGCTGCTACTGGACCTATGTCTCCTTTCCCTTCCATGGAAGATGGATAAAAGGGAAGGACTGAAAACACAGAGGCCCCAGCTGACCTTGAGGGAGTCCATGTAACTTTCTAGAATAAACAGATTAAGTGAGAACACAGGGTAGGGAGAGAAAAGCAAGGATACTAACATTCACCACATTTCACATCTTCAGGTGTGGCTACTGATTTAGGATGGCCACACTTCTGGGTGCTGAAGGGAAAAGTATATCCAGTTACTGGAGCACATCCAGTAACAGCTTCTGAAGAAAAAAATGAATGCTTTCAAACTGTGTACTGTAATGACAAAACCACCAAAGTCACTTCTGAAAGCAGGGGCTACAATTAGTTTTTTTCCTTGGGGACTTTTTAAAAGCAATAAATAGAGCAGGGATGAAATGTCAGTGTGTATTTCCACTCTTTTGGTGATCATTTGCCAGAGACAAGCACCCTAAAGGAAGCCAAGCAGCCAAATACATATTTGCAAAAGACCAAATCAAGGGTCCATATGTTTTAGCAGGACTTCATTGCTCTCTGCAGAAACTGGAAATTCAGCAGTCTCCAAGCATCCACATCTTTTTGACACTGATCAGAAGTCCCCTTTTTGTCCTTGAAGTCCGACTGCTGAAACAGGTCCAATTGCTAGTAGATGTTGCATTGTGTTCTGGATTGGTTTTAGCTTTGATGTGGTATTTCCAGGAAACCATTTCACGCTGATACACTAGATGACAATTCAATCACATATCCTTATCCTGCTGAGCTAATCTTGTTTACTCACTCCTTTTTCTCCCCTGTTAACATGTGACAATTGTATCCATTTCAGCAGCTTTCATCTGTCCAGCACGCCTTTGAACTGCACGCTTTTGGAGCTGCTCTGCACTCCTGTGCAGGCCTGTACTGGTGCCACTTCTGCTCCACTTGAACATGTTTTTGTAAGATTTGCATAAACAGGGAAGAGCAGTAAAGTTAAGGATCTCTGATACACTAGGATCCTCTCTGGGCAACCTGCTCCCTTCCCTTGGGCAGATTCCTAGTGTAAGACTTTAAAGGACTTTTAATCAATGAAGACAGATCTTCAGATTTGAACGGATGAGGACCATTAGCATTTACCTCACTTTCTGTTCTGTCTCTTCCTGTTTTGGGGCAGAAAGTCATAGGATATAATATCCTCAAGTGACAGCCTTGACTGTGATCTTTTGTCATACTTCTTTCAAGCTGGGCTCAGCTGTGACCTACACCCCTCTGACAGCTTACACTGCTTTCAGGCCAGGCTCAGCTGTGAGATACATCCATCTACAGCTTATGCTGATAGAGAAGCTTTGTTTTATTTTCTGAGTAAGTCAGAGCTAGATGTACAACTCATTTCCATTCCTCACAAAAAAAAAACCCCTCTACTAAGACAGATGCTTGTAGCATCACACTGTCTTCCCACAATTCATCTGCACAAGTGCTCTCCCTTCCTGGGAGAAGCGCAAGAGCTAACTAAACACAAAACACCTCCTGCACTGGCCTTCAGGTTCACTGTTGTTTGTAAAAACCACGTCACATTTCTCTCAGACCTTCCTCCTGTTCAGTCATTCAACACTAGACTATGAAGAGCCAATTAAAATACTGCTCTAGGCCTGGGAAATGAGGTGAGGTTGACAAGATAATAGGAGTGGAACAATTAGAGTTAATTAGCCCAGTGGGAAATCCATTCCCAGGCAGGTACTGGTTGAGAGGCTGGGCTGGCAAGATAATGAGTCTAGACTGGATATACCAGAACAGGCAAAGCCTCATCTGCACAGAGAAGTGGCCAGTACAGGGTTTCTGGCTCATTGTCACAAACAACAGTAAGTTCAGGGAGAACATCAGGCCCTACACAGTCCTAGAGAGTTGGGATGGAGCATGTGCAGCCACACGTGCCATGGTGTGGTCTCCTCATACTTGTCACCAGTAGCATATGATCCTGCACACACAAGGTACATGTACGTAAGAAATGGAGCACACAAGGAGAACTGCTGGAGGGAGAATCCCAAGGCTTAGTTTTACCGGCGTGTTGACAGAGGTGGAAATCAGACTGGCAGGAAGGGAAAAGCTACAAAAGCAACTCTACTAGAGTTCTTCAGCTAAGTAGCTCAACTATTAAGTGTTTCATCCATCTCTCTTTGTTATTTAGTGGGAGGAGAATCAGCCCTGAGGCACCAGCAATTATCCTTTTAGTGGCATTTCAATGGCAATATTCCCAGTGCCAGAAGGTCTAATAAATAAAATGAAAATACATACTGCTATATTAGAACACATAACTATAAACAACATTTTTCTCTTCACTGGCCAAGTAAATAGCTTTTGTAAGGAGCTACTCTGCTGATTGTTATCCAGTCAGAAAAGAATCAGTTGCTTTTCTTCCTTTTCAGAAGTAATCTCAGAGCTTTGGTTTTCAGACAAGCATATCTGAACAAATTTGCCAAGGCAATGCACGGTTCTTTCAAGCTCTGAATATCCCCAAGGAGAAGGGATTTCCTCTTACCTTTTCCTATGTGTCTCCTGGTGTTTTCTATAGTAGAGTTGCGGTTTACATTTGAGAGCAGTCCCAGGCAGAACCTGTTTTTGTTATTTGAGGGATCTGTAAATCCATCTATCAGGATACTTCGAGAGGAAGCCTGGAAAGTCTCCCCGACACGGTTGTTGAGTTCATAGTAGGCAACTGAGCACCAATGTTGGGGTTCCTCGTAGCAAACAGGCCGAAAGTCTGTAGGAAATAAAATTAACCAGCTGCTCAGGTCTGAGCAATAATTTTTAAACAATCATTTTCTGTTTTCTTTCCTCCCTCCCACTCCCACTCCAATCCCTGCCAGCTCTTCATCTAAACCATCATTTATGTCTCTATCTCAACAGCTGCTTCTGTTTCTTCTTAATTTTATGACTGAAGCCACAAACATGCAAAGGGTTGGGACATCAGCTTAACTAAGCCTCTGAGGAGTCTCACTTGTTCTTAAAAGTGATAACTCCACTGCATTAAATTAAGCACATGCTGACATTCCTTGTTGAACTGGGGCCCAATCTCTGCACTGAAAATAGAAAGGGATACATCTGCTCTGCACACCAGCAGGAGCTAGGGATGACAGATGGGCTCAAAGCAAGTCAAAACTGAGCCAAGCCTTCAGTCTATTCCCAAACTCTGAAGTTCTGAAGTAATCAATCACTCCCCCCAAGTTTTTGCATGTTTTGGGGCTTTCCGCTTTCACGTGGGACTGTAAGCACAAGTGTCAGCAAAGTCAACCTCTTTCAGATTTACCCCTGCCCAGGTTTTCTAACTCTGAGACACAGAAAGACTCAAACATGTAACAGAATCTGTCAGCCTCATTCGTCCTACAGGAATTAGTGGGAAACTTTATCCTGCCTGACCACCACAGGCATGTGAGCCTGTCTGCCCCCAGCACACCTCTGTGCATAACCCCTAATAAACTTGCAACTAATGTTCTCTAGGGCAGTGATCAGGGACAGTAAATTATAGTGCAGAGAATAAAGGATCCTAACAATTTATCTGAAATATTGGTGTCAGATAAATAGTTATTATCTGGCCACTCTGTGTATCCATCTGTTATGAGCATTGTCACCTTCATCTTCCTTCTGTACCAGTTGTGTGACACACACATGTCCCTCAGTGTTTCAGAAGGCTGGCATTATTTCCTCAATGTGCACATGCGTGCACACTGTTCACTCCTCATGCCATAAAGGACATCTGTTTAAGGCTACAATATGCTGAACTAAAAGAATGACTATGCTTTGCAGCAGCTTGAAGCCAAAGGAAAACCCAGTAGAGGCACTCTGTTTCCCCTTGCTGCTTTGGGCTTCGAATGGTGGAGGCATCATCTGCCACTACAAGTCTGCAGGTTGTGGAGACCACCCTGGAGAGGTCATGAAGTTGCTTTGAGGGGACCCAGTGGATCCCAGATGCTTCAAACACCCATGCCCTCCTCCTCTAAAGCATTATCTTATGAGGACAAAGAGTTTGGCTTTCTGTAAAAATCTTTGTCCTTCACTAGAATATGTCCTTTTCTTTTCTAGATAGCCAGTAACATAACATCAACACAAAGATGGCAAAAAGGTTCCAACCACAAGGATTTAAAGTACTGGAAACTCAGAACTGATGGTGATAAAGAAATCAGTTCTAATATTGATAATGCTCCTGTGTGTTACATTGCCTCACCATCCCTCATTTGATATCTTTATCTTTACAATGTAGATAACAGTGCCTGCTTTCATTAACAGTTTTCTAACTGTAAAAGCCCATGGATGCAAATAAGGTCTAAACTCTGTAACTTCACATATAATTTGCTGAATCCTTAAATCAACCTATTTTGCCAGCTAATGGATGGATCTAGTACCCAGTCTTATTGCAACACTGTCTGAAACCCATCACAACAGATCACTGAACCTTCCTCTTCAAATAACCTTTTTTTTTCTGAACAGTTTTTCTTTGAAGAATAGTACAAAAATGGTTATTTACTTTCAGCTTCTCCGTCGGCAGATTTACCTCCACTGGGCAAAGACAGCACCAGTTGGCTTTCAGCTATTGCATCCATTGACCGCCCATTGTGGGGTCCTGGAGGTTCCCTTGCATGGTAAGGTGGGGGTGGAGTTTCCACTATTATAAAGAAGGAAATAAAGAACAGAAAGAAAAGTCACCTGCATCAATACATTGGTAAATCCTCCCTGGCTTTTCCTGGTGAACACTTAACTGCTTCAGCATTGTTTAGCTAGAGAAGGGATGGAAACGGAGCATAAATCTGAACCTGACCTCGTTTTAGTCTCCACATAATATGTTCAGGAAGGATGGAAGAGAAGGGCTGTCATTTTAGACACACCGCACTTGAGAGAGGGACAGTAGCAATGGTGCCTCAGACAGTATTCAGTCAACCTGCTTCTGCAGGTGACCCTGCTTCTGCAGGGGGGTTGGACTAGATGATCTCTAAAGGTCCCTTCCAACCTTACCATTCTATGATTCTATGAACCTCTCTTTTCACACCAGTTGTTACTCTAAGAAAGTACTGCAGCTCAATCCTTTAGTTCCAGACCTCTCTCACAAATTTAAAACCTGAAGACAATGATTTAAGAGCAGAAACTAACTTTAACTGATCCTGAGGGAGAAAGCTCTCTTTCTTCATGGAATATAAAAAAAGCCTACAGAAAGCCTTTACACTTTCATCACTATGAATGGGATGAAAAAATATGAAGAAAAAATCATCAATTCACAATCTGCCTAGCTCCTGACTTCACAGAATCATAGAATAATTTCAGTTGGAAATTCTAAGTAAGTACTGCACAGGAATGTTGTTCTATTAGAGCACTGTTCAGGATTTAGGAATTTCATACATTATATGATATCTGTAACATAAAAATGACATAACTCTCCCACATAAAATGCAAAGGAAGAGAATACAAGTCACAGAGAGGAGTATAATGTGGTTATACATTTATTTTTGTCCCATCTATATAATATGGTTATACGTGTATTTTTCATGTCTACAACTAAGTTAGTCACCATAAGCTCTCCTTATACCCAATAAAGAAAAACGAGCACCTTCAGACTCAGTGTATTTCAGCTGCTTTAGACATATACCTTGACATATACCTTACACAGTTGGAATGGGCCTGATTTACCCGTCAGGACCGGCTCCACTGAATCCAGGTTGGTTACACAGAGGTGAAAGTAAAAGATGGGGGAAGACAAACAAGTCCTACTACTTGCTGAAATATTTAAACGTCACTTAATATTATTTAATCTCAAGTATAGATCTAGAGAAGAGATGAATGAAGATCCATTCAATGAATAAAGAAGAAAGGAAAAACATAATCCTGAGTTGAAAGTGTTCAGCTTAACAGGAAGTTCAAATACTACAAATACCTTGTAAAAATAAACACCTTTTTTGCGCTTAACACCAAAATAGGTGTAACATTAAGGACATGAATTTAAATGCTTTGTACTTGAGACACTAAAATATTAAGCTACAAGATTCTGACCTGAACTCATCTTTGTGAAAAAGCTGAGATCGATGAAAGTATTTGAGAGCTCCAACAAAGTCCAAAAGCAAATCTGAACCATGTTTTGATATTAAAGCTGGCTCTCAGCTGTGTTTCATGACACCTTCTTGGTACATTTAACAGCAAAAGCACAGTTAAATTCTCAGGTAATTAGAGCGGGACTAAGTAAGGAGTTCACAATGCAAACAATGAGAGTGACATAACCCTGTGGACCACAGAACCATGGAGGTGAGGAAACACATTACAAACTCCTAGGAATGTGCCGGGTGGCTTCACCAAGTGTCAGGCTAGATACGCTGTAATTTCCTGAAGTTTATTCACTCAGTGGGATCAGCATACATCAAAAAGTACTTCTGTGTGCCAGTGCCCCCATTTTCTCCTGTCTCAATTGACAAGAGTTTCTAAAGGTCCCTACCCTGACTACCTCTATTAGAGCTGCCTAACTTGGTGCTGAAAGTTCTCTTTTCCATGGATTGCATCAGGAGCTCAGATGGGCAGCTTTAGGCAGAAGGGGGGCTGGCACATATACTCTTCTCCTCAACTTTCCTCCTACAGTAATCATGAAATTTCACCCAGGCACTTCTAGGAGTGGGATGATTACAACTCTCAGTCCCTTGAGGACATGTCAGAAGGACTGGGAGACAATACTAAGAGACAGTCACAAGAAATCACATTCCATATCCATCCTGTCCAACAGTTCAATCTGTAGCTACAGCCTGGGGGAACACACAGAACTGGCATCTGACCCCAGGCCCTGGCAAGAACCTCAACTGCCTCAGCCAGGAGCTGATTCTTACCTGTGAGCTGATAGGGACTTCCTGGTCCAGAAGAGCTTCCTGGTGAGTTGGGGTAGCTGATGCTGTTAGGTGACTGGGAGAACATGTGGCTGGGTGATGGTGGAAAAGGGGTACATGGAGGATGCTGGAAAGAATCAGGATAGGTGGCATTGTGTGGCATCAGTGGCTCGCTGTGCAGAGAAGTGTTTCGAAACTTGGCGAGGAGGCTGAGGTGAGGGTTAAACTCACTGTGCCTTGGAACAAGTACAGGAGGTAGGACTGAACATTTTAAAAGAAAGAACAGAAAAAATCTGGTTAAAACAGCACCTCTGAATGTATTTATCTCTGAAAGTCAACAAGAGGCATATTCCATGCTGCCCAAATATTCCCATCTATATACAAATCGCTGAAGGGCAACAAACCTGTCAAAAAGCAAGAATCAAAATCTGAATCTTGGAATCTTTTTTTTACAGATCTACAGGCAGTTGCAACAATTCCATATGCAAAATACAGACTCCTTCCTGACTTGAGCAAGGTACCATAAAATTCACAGGCACAGCATGTGAGTGCAGCAAGTGGCACATTCCTTCCTCTCTGAATTGCCTATTTCTTCCTTCCTGAAAGACTGAACATGTCTTCATTAAATCTTATCACCAGGATTTGCCAAAACCACAGCCAGGTTTAACAACAATTAATAGTGCTCCTCAATACACTGCATATTTTACTACTAGTGTTTTACAGATGGGTAAAACAAAGCACAGACCTGAAGCTAGACACCAGATTTAGAAGGTTTTCAGGCACTTGAAAATGCTGCCAGACAGACAGGGGGATCTATAAAAGGAAATGTAAATGGCAATTCAAATATTGTAGCAATCTTAATTTAGCTCTTGCAATATAGTTAGAAAAGATCTAGCACGAGGAGGAAAATGTCAGTGATTGGTAACTAAGACCTGAAAAACACAGGTCAGAAAACTGAAATCGAAACTCATCCACTTAAAAAATGGTCTAATAGAATATATCTCTCTTCACAAACAACTCATACTGTTAAGCGCTGTTGACAATGTTGCTGCACTGAGAAACCTAAAGTTGACCCAAATTGCTCTGGATTCAGATGCATCAGGACCGAGAGCAGAACTGGAGTCAAAACACTTCAGAAAACACAACTAGTGAGTAACCTCTGAAAATGCAGGTCCTTGGCTGGAACACAAAGAAGCTTGGTATTAAATAGTTCTGCATATGGGAGTTCAATTTGAGGCTTTCGCTGGGTCCTCCATAGTCCTCGGGGAGAAAAGGGCACCTACAATGGGGGATTCACATACTCCAAGATGTCTGCATTAGTTACAAGCTTATATATTGCCTAAAATTATCTCAGTTGAGGCCTTAAACACTGGTAGGGAGAATGAATCCCCAGTTGCTATCGCGTGGGTTTAAAAGCCACCAGAGAAGATAAGGAGGCAATTGAGTTCCTGTGACAAGAATGAATTGTCTCAAGACTGGGAACAATTCAGCAGTCTTGTATTGATTGACCCAGTGTCCAGAGTTCCTCTGGCCTACAACCCAGCAGCATGTAACCATTCAATCTGTCTTTACTAGCCTATAGAAACAAATAGCAATGTGCACTCTTGGTCATAAATACTGACAGAAAAATTTGGTTCAAACTTGTTTTAACATATGGTTTGGGCCCAAAAGCTCTGTCAATGTAAGGCCAATACTTTTTAGGTAGGTTAGCTAATTCATAGAATCATAGAACGGTAGAGGTTGGAATTGACCTTTAGAAATAATCAAGACCAAACCCCCCTGCTAAAACAGGTCCACCAAGATCAGGTCACACAGGAACACATCCAGGTGGGTTATGAACACTTCTAAGGAAGGAGATTCCACAACCTCCCTGGGCAGCCTGTGCCAGGGCTCCCTCACCCTCAAAGTGAAAGAGTTTTTTCTTATGTTTAAATGGAACTTTTTCCAGCTTCATCCCATTACCCCTTGTCCTGTTGCTAGATACAATAGAAAAAGAGATGTCCCAACCTCCTGACACCCACCATTTATATACATATAAATATTAATAAGATACTCCCTCAGTCTTCTCTTCTCTAAACTGGAACTAAACAGCCCCAGTTCCCACAGTCTTTCCTCATATGAACGATGATCCAGTCCCCTGATCATCTTGGTGGCCCTGCGCTGGACTCTGTCCAGAAGTTCTCTGTCCCTCTTGAGATGAGGAACCCAGAACTGGACACAGGACTCCACACAGGGCCTCACTAGGGCAGAGGGGGAGAAGAACCTCCCTTGACCTGCTGGCCACACTCGGCTCTCCTGAAATCCATGGTCACAGTCCTGCTTTGTGTTCTGCCTCTTCCACAGAGGATCTTGAACTCTACCATCTCACGGTCACTGCAGCCGAGGTTGCCTCCAACTTTCACATCCCCAACCAGGCCCTCCTTATTTGTCAGTACCAGGTCCAGGAGCACGGCCCTCCTTGCTGGTTCCTCGATCACCTGCGACAGGAAGTTGTCGTCAAATTCTAATTAGCTTCTGTTCAGCACAAGGATGGTCCTCTGGAGACTACTTCTTTTTCTTCTGCCTCTGATATGCCCCTACCTGTGGAATGAAGATTTTGTTGCCACTCTTGAGTCCTCTGGTAGAGAAAGGTATTTCTGCTTCTTTATGGCTTCTGTAGGTTTTTGGACTTCCTGAAGTCTCCAGGGTAGGATTCATACAAGCAATACAGGTATTCACATCTGAGATGCATTGCCCAGTCCCTCATGAATCTCTTCATGGCCAGTACAGAGAAACAGGCTCATTTACTGCTCTATATTGAGATAAGACCAGTGCCATCGCTGCAGAAGTGGTTTTGCTGAGATGGATCCCTCCCATCCCATGCTTCTGTGAGCAGCTCCAGGCTGTGAGCTGCTGCCGCTTCTGGAGTTTTCCTCTGCTGCTTTGTGAAATTGGTGTGATGCTTGCCAGGCCTGCTGCTGCTCAGCCAACTCTGGCCAGCAGCCTTAGAAAACAGGGAACTGGTGATCCCTTTGGGTGCTGAGCAATAGCTGTGCTACAGCAATGCTGTGCAACACTGGGAAGCTGCCACCTTGCTGCAGGTACCACTACTACGGAAGTGGCTTTCTTCAGTCCTGTGAGAATTCAGCACAATTCCTCTAAATGAAAGCTGAGAATCTGGATGTGTGAACAGCACTTGCCAGGGAAAGCCTTTGACTCGCCCTGAGTGAGTCAGCAAGAGGAATTTTCAAGCCTTGAACTCCTTCCCAGCTCTGACCAGGGTACTTTTAATTTCTGCTCTGCTGTACAGTTTTTGCCACCTCATTCAATCTTTCCACTGACTGCTCTGTGGCTGCCTAGAGAGGAGAAGCCTCTGTGGTGGTAAGGAATTCAGAGATTTTCTTGTTTGTGGCTAAAAGTTCCCCAAGGGCCTTGTTCTCTGGGTAACAAATGTCACTCCCCAGGGCTCAACCACTCTGAAGGATGTGTGACCAGAGGCACAAAACTGAGTGCATTGGAATGAGTCTGTCCTCATAATCCTCATTTACTTGCATTGTCTCCAATGCAGTCCTTTCCTTCTATCTGCTGTTTTCCACCAAGAGCCAGGGTTGGATCCTTCCTTCGATGTATGTCCAAGTGTTGACGATCCTTGTTCAACTGAAGACAAATACCACCATGTCCTGAGTCCTGACACTACCTTTCCTGCACTAGGCTTTCTCCTACTCCCTTTAACTGCAACAATTAGTGCTGGAATCCTATCTGTGCCCAGAGCCTGTGACTTCAGGTGCTCGCAGGCAAACCATCTGCCTGACAGTTAATTCTAGGTACAGCATCCACAATGCAATTTCTCACACACCTGCCCATCTTTGCCAAGCTTGCTACTTTTGGAGACCTACGCTTTGGTGAGATCCATCTGTTTCCTGCGCCCATGACCATTCACAAAACACCAAACACACTGCCAAACAAGGAGATCTTCAGGCTGATCACCCAACTGGGAGGCTACTCAGTCCCACTGAGGCTTGACGAAAGCAATCAAATAGTCTAAGCCAAAAGCTGACATAGGCTCCTGCTGTCTACAGCAACGGTGCACACTACAATTTGAAATATCTACAAATAAATGATCCCACATAAAAATAATAGGGTACATGTTCAGATAGTCTGTATATTTTTTTTTCTGAAACTGCAGCTTCTCCTGACAACAAATCACACAGACTTGTGCCCACTTCTCCTCTTCATCTCCTTGTTTCCAGCCCAGCAGCCTTTTCACTGCAGGGCTGGTGAAGGAGAACAAGGAACTGATAGGGGTGCTGGAGTGCATAAGCAGCAGAGATTACACACAAGTGTCCACAGAAGCACAAATTGCTCTCCTGCCTTGCAAGGCTTTCATAGAGTTTCCACAACATTGAGATGGATGCTTCCTTCAAGGAAAGGTTGTTCTTTGGACATGGCAGAAACAATGAAAACCCCGAATCTCAGAACAGAGCTTAAAGCTACTTTCTAATAATAAAAGTTTAGGGTTCTGCTAGGCCATTGCAGAAAGGGTGAGGCCCTCCCTTCTTTGACATAACTCATTCATTCTGAATAAAAGTCAACAGCTCTGGTCACAGAGAGGTTGACTCAGCAAGAGAGACTGCAGTCATGGAAACTGAGCCCCAAAAGCAGGAGCATTTGTATGAAAATAATACTGGCTGGTGGATGATTAAAAAATGTGCTGTGGACTAATAGAGTCAGGGAATCTCACATTTGCCTAAGATCACCAACAGCCAAGAGGCAGATTTTCTGTAGCTAAAATAAGATTGTTGTTTAAACAGACTGGCACCTAGATCAATCCCTCCCAGCTTTTGCTGTGGTGACCTCACCGTCAGCACTTTCTCCTGAAGCTCACTTCTCTTACCTCACCACCACCTCCATGTAGTGCTGCTTTCTAACAGCCTCTGGCCTGGACTACTGCCCCTTTCAGAGGTGTAAGTTATCTCTCTTGCCACTGTACCAGCACACCTGAGTAGGTTGTACTCCTTGCTGCATCTCCGCTTTAGCAGGCAGGTGACTCACTTGTGAGCTTCAGCTTCTAAGTGGTAGAGGTGAACACAAGAGCCCAAGAACAATTCCCAGGTCCTGGGGAGAACTGGCATGGCCCTGTTTGCATCCTCACAGCTGCATTCTCTTTCTCCTCCAAAACAATGTGGTCACATCCACAGTGCCCAAAGTCCCTCCTGCGGGTAACCCCCACACCCTGAGAACTGCTAGTCCACATGGATCAAAACTGTGCCCAGGAGCATGCTGACAATTCAGCAACTCAGATCTCCACCTCATATACTACCAGAGATGTAGCCAATCTGCTGCACAGACAAATCTTCCTAGTTTCAGGGTCAGAACAAGCAGCTTTGACAGCCATTTAGCCATTCCTGGGTTATTCCAGTACTAGCTTTTGTTAGCTGACACTGAACAGCTAAGAAGACCAGGGTTGAAAACAGCACCGTGCAGCACTGTCAGCTACCCCACTGACAAGAATATATTAACTATACTGGAGTTACACAAGAAGAAATGAGAAGACACTAAAGACTGCAGTCTTCAAAGAGAAAGATACACAAATGGGATATTTTATGAACATCTTTTCTTAGATTCTTGAAGAGTTTATTTTAGCAAGGCAGGAGATCAGCTCTTTCCACTGAAAACTGTTGACAACATGCACCATTCACTGCAGCTGCAAAATTTTAGTTGTGACAATGTTTACAGCAGTTCAGATACAACTTCAAAATGACAGCTCCGCTGCACTGGAAAGACTGTCTGAAAAGAGAGCAGCCCTTGTTTAACAAATGTTAACAAATGTCTTTCCCTTATTTCATCTGTGTGAAAAGAAACATCCCACAGTTCACTTATCTGATCCTAATGTCACCTCAGAGTAAAGTTCATGCCAGACAAAGAGTAATCACAAAATAATACGTATACACTTACCAACCGTACCCATTAGTAAATTAAATTACTGTGATTTTTGGCAGCAAGGAAGAGCTGGGTTAGACATTAGAAATCATTTTGAACTGTAAGGATAGCAAAGCAATAGATTCATATGCCTGGGGAGGTTGTGGAGCCTTTATCACATGGGATTTTTAGAGTTCATTAGAAAAAGGTCTGTCAGGAATGTACCTGGTAATTTGGTTTTGGAGTAGAGACAGAGGAGAACAAGATGATCGCTCAAGATCTCTGCCTGCCTTGCTTTCTAAGATCTCTATAGAAGTCAACACTCAGCACTGTTATTCCTTAACAGCTGTTTCACTGACACAAAGTCCAATTCAATGACCTTTCAGTAAGGTCATAACCTTCCAGTGCTGACCAAGCACAGTCTAAAAAAGATCATCAGTGTAAAAATTAAAAGTTTTATGGTAACTTGGGTGATTTACTTTACATAAGCTATCCATGTAGGTAGGTAAACACCATTGAAGGCAGCCCACCAGGCATTTTAGGAAGAATCAGCTGACTTGGTTTCATCTCCACAGCAAAATAAACCATTCTACTGCAATTCTGATTTTTAGACAGCTAGTGATACATTATTCCTGTGGATTAACGAGTCAGTTGCTGGTTTTCAGACCATGAGACATAAATCTAGCCATCATGGTAAGCTGAGCATGGTGCCTAGTCTACATGCAAATGGACACCAGTTTGCAGGGGTGGGGTTCAAGTAGCCAGCACCCACAGCCACAGAGAGGAACTCTCGGCTTTCAGCACCCTGGACAAGAGCCAGGCACCCTCAGGGACCCAGATCCCATGATGGGACCCTGACTCCACAACAGGACCCACAGACCCCATGATGAAATGCAGACTCCACAACAGGACCCAGACCCCACAATGAGATGCACACCCCACGATGAGATGCAGACCCCATGACAGACCCTACAATGAGACCCAGACTCCACAGTGCGATGCAGACACCATGATGAGACCCAGACTCCATGATGTGACCCCAGCCTCATAGAGTGAGGCACTCTTTATTCCTATCTCATCCTGGCTGCCAGAGTTGTGATGCCACCAGACAGGGAAAGATCCAAGGTCCTTCTAACAGATGGAGCCTGCCTTTTCATGTTTCAGCACACCACTCAGTAGGATGTACCAAGACTAAACCTACCAGTGCAAGAGCTAACAGAGAGACGTGAATCCTTTTCAGATGATAAAAATTACCTGGGGTTTCCACCCGCCGGTAATGGTAGGGATTAATGCAGACTTCTTTCTGTTTTGAGCCAAACGGGAACTCACAACACTCCAGTGGTTTCAGCTCATGGTGAGATTGTAAATCAGGCCAACGCCACACTCTGCAGTATATGACATGGGGAAGCCCCTTACGGTGAGACACCTGCAGCCGCCCATCCAAGGAACGTGGGATCGTGACACATTTACTGGGCTGACCCGGGCAGCTCAGAGCCCTTTCCAGTTCTTCCATGGCACCTTTTTTCTTCTTTAACTTCTTCACCAAGGAATCAACAGCTTTTTCTGCCCACTTTTCCTCTTCATCTCCTTGTTTCCAGCCCAGCAGCCTTTTCACTGCAGGGCTGGTGAAGGAGAACAAGGAACTGATAGGGGTGCTGGAGTGCATAAGAAGCAAAGATAACACACGAGTGTCCACAGAAGCACAAATTGCTCTCCTGCTTGGCAAGGACTTTACAGAGTTTCCACAATACTGAGACGGATGCTTCCTTCAAGGAAAGGTTGTTCCACACATATGTTTTTGTAGTCTTAGGCACTGGTAACAAGTAGTCCAATAGGGTGGGTCTCAGAACTTCTCAAACATCGAGAAATTGCTGATGAGGCCTGGAATAACAACACAATACATAGTTAGGCTTCACACGTTTCTTTCATTGTTCTTTAAATAAAATCTTTTGAATGAGAAATTATTCAAAATGTGCTTTTAATTTTCAACGGTTTTCTGTTTGTTTTTTGCTGTTTATTTTGGGTCCAAGCCTCTTCTTCCCACTGCCCCCCCTACTCATTTTAGAGTTGGACTTCAGAAAGCAGTATGTCCAGTCAATTAAATTTGTGTTTAGAGACTGCTACATTAAGCTACTTGTTGCAAGGTTGTGGTTATATTTACTATAGAACAAAATGCAGGGGTTTTTTTGTAATGCTGGTAGCTATAGGTTCAGCTCAAGCATCTTCTACAAAATTAAATGTATAATATCAGCTTTTATGTAAGTTATGAGTAAAATATTTTTCTGATTTCAGCTCCCTCTCTGACTCTCCAATCTCACTCTACTGTCAAGAGTTGTGCAATATTAAATGCAAAATTAATTTAAAATTCAACTACGCCCAGATTTTCTTCAGTGCCTTTGAAAGATCGACCACTACTCTCAAACATATTTCATTCAATAATTAAATTAATTTAAATAATTTACTTAAGCAAGGCTTTTGACACTGTCTCCCATAACATCCTCATCAGCTCAAGCAGTGTGGCTTGGATGTGTGGACAGTGAGGTGGATCGAGAGCTGGCTGAATGACAGAGCCCGGAGGGTGGTGATCAATGGCACAGAGTCGAGTTGGAGGCCTGTGGCCAGTGGAGTTCCACAGGGATCGATTCTGGGGCCAGTCTTGTTCAACATCTTCATGAACAACCTGGATGAGGGGACAGAGTGTACCCTCACAAGGTGGCTGATGACACCAAACTGGGAGGACTGGCTGATTCCCCAGAAGGCTGTGCTGCCATTCAGTGGGATCTCGACTGTTTTGAGAGTTGGGCAGAGAGGAACCTCATGAGGTTCAACAAGGACAAGTGCAGAGTCCTGCATCTGGGAAAGAACAACCCCATGCACTAGGACAGGCTGGGGGTTGAATTGCTGAAGAGCAGCTCTGCAGAGAGAGACCTGGGAGTCTTGGTTGATAATAAGCTAAATATGAGCCAGCAATGTGCCCTCGTGGCCAAGAAGGCCAATGGCATCCTGGGATGCATCAAGAAGAGTGTGGCCAGCAGGTCAAGGGAGGTTCTTCTCCCTCTCTACTGTGCCCTGGTGAAGCCTCATCTAGAGTCCTGTGTCCAGTTTTCGGCTCCTCAGCTCAAGAGGGACAGAGAACTTCTGGAGAGAGTCCAGTGCAGGGCCACCAAGATGATCAGGGGAATGGAACATCTTTCATATGAGGAAAGGCTGCGGGAACTGGGGCTGTTTAGTCTGGAGAAGAGGAGATTGAGGGGGAATCTTATTTACAAGTATATAAAAGGTGGATGTCAGGAGGTTGGGACATCCTTTTTTTTGATGGTATCTAGCAACAGGACAAGGGGTAATGGGATGAAGCTGGAACACAAAAAGTTTCACTTAAATATAAGGAAAAACTATTTCACTGTGAAGGTAATGGAATCCTGGCACAGGTTGCCTAGGGAGAGTGTGGAGTCTCCTTCCTTGGAGGTCTTCAAGACTCGCCTGGACACGTTCCTGTGTGACCTCATCTAGGTGGACCTGCTTTAGCAGAGGGGGTTGGACTAGATGATCTCTAAAAGTCCCTTCCAACCCCTATGATTCTATGTTTCCATGAATTTACATTTTTTCACCTGCAAGAGAAAAACCTTCTTTGCAGAACTAGTCTGTTTTTCCCCTTCCAACAATTCACAGTTTTTTGGAGGAAAATCACAAACTTTAGTACATGGTTTGTGCTGGACAGATCCTGAGTTATTTCTGCTTGGAGTTGCTTCATCTGACAAAGTCCAACAGAAAGAGTTCAGTTCTTGAGAGTTGTTCTTTTTGTTTTTAATGTAGATTGAGTCAGCCTAATTTTAGCTGAAAATTACATATTTCCACTGACTGGAACTGAGGAAAAATGACCTTGCATGTCAAGCTATTTACTGCTTTAAATACACTTCATGGACCCCTCGTGCATACCAAGTTCAAAGGTCTGAACTATACAGAGCGCACTTAAAGCAGGAAGTAGGGGCAGTTCTAAATATATGCCTCCAGAGAAGCAACTCCATGACTACCCTAATCCATCCACCCTTGTCGGAGCACTTGGGTCCTTCTTGCACCCCAACAGTAAAGGATACAGTTTTCAGCACTGCTCATATGCAGCCACTACAGAGACGGAGATATCGCCTGGTATGCTTCACAAACTGTATCATTCTGCAGTGCAATGCTGAATATCCTGTGAGTGCAGGTACAGGTACAACATAATGAGACAGAAGGCCAATTCCAAAGACTGGTTCCTCAGCATAGTCTGATATCCTCAGCATCACACAGCTCTAGAGTATGCTACAAGGTAAGCACATGTGGCCAGGGCATCAGAGTCTCTTAGACAACAATGCAATGTTTTTCTGAGGACTGATGACAGCCAAGAGCTGTTTCTGTCCTATCCCTTCTGTTTGTTATCAAGCCCATTCCTCTGCCCCATTGCACTAGGACATCCAGAACTCTGAGAAATTCAGATACATGTAAACATAAGGAACTTTCTCCCTTCTTCCACAAGAGCAGCAATGATGAAGATGGGGTCTCAAATTCCCAAAAGCCTTTCACAGCGCTAGGGAGATGGAAGCACTTGGGACCACAAGTGAAAAGCACAGAGGCAACTCTTTGGCAAGTCACAAGCCCAAGAAGCAGATACTAATCATAGACTCATAGAATCATTTAGGTTGGATCATCGAGTCCATCTGTTAACCCAGCACTGCCACATTCACCATTACACCATGTCTCTAAGTGCCACATCTACTCATCTTCTAACTACTACCAGGGATGGTGACTCCACCACTTCCCTCGACAACCTGTTCCAATGCTTGACGGCCCTTTTGGTGAATAAATATTTCCTAATATTCAATCTAAACATCCACTGGCGCAACTCTAACCCATTTCGTCTTGTCCTGCTCTTGTTACTTGGGAGCAGAGACCAACATCTACCTCAACACAATTTCCTTTCAGGTAATTGTAACAATAAGTTCTCTCCTCAGCCTTCTTTTCTCCAGGATAAACAACCCCAGTTTTCTCAGGCACTCCTCATAAGACTTGTGCTCTAGACCTTTCACCAGCTTCGTTGCCCTTCGTTTCCCCAAGAAATCCATATTCCAAGCACCAGTGAACAGGAGGCTGCATGAAAATATGAACAGAGCGACTATGAAACTGGAAGGAAGAGCAGGCACACCTTGCTTCAGGCACTCACCACAGCATTGACCTCTGGCTTACGCAATTTCTACATTAACAGTGTTACGTCCAGCTGTACTCAGCTATCAAGAGACGGTCCTGACAATGGCAGAAATGCCCTCACCTGGATCCACATTATGTTTTTCAGAATATGGATATTTTACCTAACATGGATGTTTTACATAACGTGGATAAAATTTAGGCAGGCAGTATACTCCCTTTGCAGAAGCTGTCTCAGTCTACCAAGCCCAGGGTCTGCCCCACCTAGGCATCCCGAGCAGTGGACGTATCTGTCCCTCGATGCCCTGGTGAGAACCTGGGGAGGATCCACCATCATACAGCTGTCATTTTTTGGCGGCATCAAACCTCACCCTCACGTGAGAAAAGGAAACAACGCTGGGATCTCTGTGGATCAGCCCTGAAAGCAGCAACGGGAAGTGAAGACAGTCTGAGATGAAAGTCCGCAGGACCAGAAGAGGTGTAAAAGTCTCTGCCCCAAGCTCAGAGAGAAAATGGCTCATGTTTCTTATCTGAGGGGGGTCTCCCAGGAATGAGTATGTGTAAACAACTGCTCTCGATAAGTTAATGCAACATTACAACCATCAGACACCAAAACATACATGTTCACCTAAAGTATTGTCTCGAGATTTTCTTTTCCATTTTGACCAAGGTTTTAAATAAACACATAAATCTCGTTCAGTCAAATTAAATAACTCAACAGTGACATCAGTATGAGCCTGAGCACTATTGTTGCAAGTGGGAGAGTCGCCAAGACCATGTGTATAAAAGCAAAAGCCGTGCTTTGCAGACCATGTGATGCAGTCTCAGATAAGCACATTCCACAATTTCTTACCGCACTCCCCTCTGTTTTTTCTAAAATCTCTTTTTCCCCCAATTCAACTGACATACCAAATATAAATGGTATTAAATAAACTAAACAGCTTTCAAATAATATTATTATCAAAACATTCTAGTTTAATGTTATTGAATTACATACTACTGCATACTATTCAGCAGACTAAACCCCACGCTGCTAGGCTTAGATACTCCATTATAAAATACCTAGGTAGCCACTCTGCTCCAGGGCTGTAACGTTAGAGACGTCAATTCACAATTTAACTGCTGTGTTTCAGGAGAGCAGTTGCTTAAGCTGTATGCTTTTTGTAACAGGTAACTTGCCTACCCAGCTGGAAACTTCCAACATTGAAACGTTTCAAAACTATATCTGATGTATTTTCCACACTGATGGGCCACCCTATTTCCTGATTCCCATTGCTTCAGAGTGGTGGGTGGGAGGGAAGTGTTACAGTTTTGATCCATATCCCCACCACACATATCAAGCCCTGGGCTATACCATGATGGAAGTTCTGGTCCAGACACCTCTGTCTCCCTCAGAGACACTATCATGTGTTATCATGAGTCAGGAATCATTCAGGGTACGTACCTAACACGATTCCCTCCTCTGAGACTACTAGGAGTGCTTTGGCTGGTAAACACCAAACACAGTCAGTCTCCTATGCTGTAAAGCTTTATTCCACCACCAAGTTTAAGCCTAAGGTCTGAAGCTTGCTTTAGTGAAGAGGTAGATGACATGGCATGTGAGCAGTCTGCAGAAAGCTGGCCTGGAAATGCTTCACCCATGCTTTGCTTTGGCTCCCCTAAATGTGGTGTGCCTACCTTAGCTATGGGTAATCCAGTGCTGAGGAACATTTCTGGCCACTGGAACTTGATTATCTAGAGCTTAAATTATTAACATGGTCTCTGGAATGGCTTTGGTCTGTGCCAGTAGCACTCTCCCAAACAACTTGAGCATAGTTCAAGGGACAAAGGGTCAATCCCAGTAAGAAGTCTGCAGAGTCATCCCATTTTGGAAGGTAAGACAGATGCTGCATGGAAGTAAGCCTCTCCATCCCAGTCAGCCTCAAAGCCAAGAACAGTACTAGGCATGTTTAATTTATTAGTATGGAAGCAGCCTTTCAGTAGAATTTACTTGGCGATATAAACAGAACAAAAATGGTTAGACATTCATTTCTCACCTACTTGAGAAAAACATGTGTGCGCATGGCACAGACCATTCCACTGAAAGGCAAACATCTAGGAAACAGAACAGTAAAATCAGGCACTGAATACCCTCAATAATGCTGGGTGTGATGAGTCTCAACTCAAGTCTGAATGACTGTTAGGATGATAAGACCGTGGTGGTTTAGCCCTGGCTGAGTGCCAGGTGTCCACTAAGTCTTACTATCACTCCCTGTCCTGAACTGGACAGGGGAGAGAAAAGTGCAACAAGCAGTTTGTGTGTTGAGATAAGGACAGGGAGATCACTCAGCAGTCATGAGTCATGAGCAAAACAGACTCAACTTGAGGAGAAAAAGGTTTGATTTAGTAATAAACTACAAGAACGGGGATATGAGAAATAAAATCAAATCTCAAAACACCTCCCCCCACCTCTCCTTCTTCCCAGGACTCTCCTTCCTTCCCCCCACAGCGGTGCAGGGGATGAAGGATGAAGGTTACAGTCAGCTCATTACAGATGGACTTTGCCACTACTACTTCTCAGGGGGAGGCCTTCTCACACTTCCCACTGCTACAGTGTGGGGTCCCTCCTGACAGGAGACAGTCCCCCATGAACTTCTCCAGCGTGGGTCCTTCCCATGGGCTGCAGCTCCTCATGAACTGCTCTGGCATGGGGCCTCCCACAGAGGCAGCTCCTCATACCCTGCCCCAATGTCGGTCACTCACCAGGACAATGGTCCTTCAGGGACAGACTGCTCCAGCCTGAGTCCCTCACAGGATCACAAGTCCTGACAGCAAACTGTTCTGGTGTGGGCTCTTCTCTCCCCACAGACTCCCAGGTCCCTCCAGGAACTTGCTCCAACATGGGCTTCCCACAGAGTCACAACCTCCTTCAGGCATCCAATCGCTCCGGTGTGGGGTCCTCCACAGGCTGTGACTGGATCTCTGCATCCCGGTGGCCTCCATGGACTGCAGGGGCACAGCTGCTGCACCATGGACTACACCACAGGTCACAGGGGAGCCTTTTCAGTGCCTAAGCACCCTCCTCCCCCTCCTTCTGCACTGACCTTGGTGTCTGTGGAGATGTTTTCACATTCTCCCTCCCTGTTGCTGCTGCAGTTTAGCAACTGCACAGCAACTTCTTCCCCTTCTCAAATACATTAATCACAGAGGCATTACCTCAGTCACTAATTGGCCAGGTCTGGGTCAGGTGTAGGATCCATCTTAGAATTGACTGTCATTAGCCCTGTTAGCTACAGGGGAAGCTTCTGGCAGATCTTTGTTTAAAGAAGCCACCCCGTAGCCCCTCTTGCTATCAAAAACCCGGCCCAAGCAAAACCACTACAAAGACCCAGCAACATGGACATAAAGTGGAAGGGACTACGATACTTTCTCTAACTCCTAAGCCTATTTTTTACTCTCTGTTGTAGAACTATCCTGTAGGTCCTCAGGTTAACAGGAGAAATGTGTTCCTCCAGGAACTTAACTTCAGTAACTTCCACTATGCTATTAAAAAGCCTGATGCACCAAAAGCAAAGGAAAGTAGATGAAACACCGCTATTGTGGGCTTACTGAGTCTTAACTGCAGGCAGATCCTGCTGAAGGCACTAAGACAGGTTCCAGAGCTCACCAAAATTAAACGTGCTCTCCTCTGTGTCCAATATGGCAGCATGCTGACACTTCCACATTGAAAACATCTGGGGAAATTTACATCTCATTTAATATAAAAAGGATCTGCTGTGTAGGGCAGGACTTGCATCACCCCTCAGCAGAACGTCTGTGTAAGCCAACATGCTGATGAAGTTCCCTCTAATTCCATTCCCATGGGCACAGCAGAGGAATTGTACCAGCTCTTGTTACATTTCACCCTAAGCTTTATGCAGAAGTCAGAAAGGAAAACTGCATGGATCCTAACAAAAACAGGCTTAAAACACAACTGTGTAAAAGCACAGTGTCCAGCCTCCTTCAAAAGCCTATCTGTGCACACGTGTGTAAGTACAGGTGTACGCAGATGTGGGTATGCATCTGCTCTTGGAACAAAGCTCCACGCAGAGCGCCAGCCTCAGTTAACCGAGCCATGAGAGGTGCGTCTGTCAGTCTCACAAATGGCTGACATCATCAGTCTGGTGTCACTGCACAGCTCAGTCCGGCCACAGAGGGAGACTTCTTAGAGGGTCGTCTAGACATAAGCTCTGCAGTTCTTGGAGATGTATGTGGCTGGAAAACAGAGCAGTCAGACAATTATAGACAGAAGTCTGCCGCTCCATGACCAAATCACAACAGAATCGGATGTGGCACCCACAACATCATTTGCCATCCCCTGGGGCTTCTTTTTTATGTTTGAGACCCACTAGATAAGGGTGCTACTATGAACCTATCTGAAACCACTGTCTTTTGCACCTGACAAAATACAGTGAATGAATTATTCATTACAATGTTACCGAGCTCTTCCACAACCACAGAACCTGACATCCAGCCTTTTAATTAAATGAGATGTAAAGAAGGTTGTTCTTTTTTTTCTTTAATTAAGAAATTAAATTTCTTCCTGGTTTGACCTCGCACTGCTCCAATTGAAAACAGCTGCAATGATAGGAGGTAAAGTACTTGAGACTCAAATGTATCCATGTTTCACACAGCCCTGGCAATACCTCACTGATTATTCCTATGAGCTTAAATGAATAATGCAAACTTCTGAAATTCATTTTCTCTTTTTTTTCTTTCCAAGTTTGTTCTGAAAGTCCCTTCCACATTGAACTTTATGTGAAGCCGTCATTTTCAAAGAGCAAATCTCACAACGCTTCATGCGTCTCAGTCCACTCATTCACACTGTGGAGCCTTCACCCAACCCACTGCCTCCCTGATAAAATAAGGAAAAAATTCGATGCCAGTGACTAAAAATCTATGACATCCAAATAATTTCTCTGAGCTCATGAAATCAACCAAATATTATCTCATCTATTCAGCATCGTCCAGCTTCTCTTGACGGGAATAACACATTCTCATTTCTATAAAGAAGGAAAGATTCAAGTATTATACACTGCACACATCAACACAGCTACATGAACTTCCATAGGCCAAACACTCGTGGATGTGTTTAAGAGGCATAAATTCCACCACAAAAGAAAACTAAGTACTAAGCTCACTTCTGGTATGCCTATGATGTCTGACTGGGAAGGGATGTAGCAGTTCCTGTGGTGGGACCACTCTGAGTGAGCACATCATTAGATGCTTCAACAAAGCTTTATTAGTATGACTTAAGATGGGGAGGACAGAGGGGTATAGACATTGTAACTCTAAATTAATGTGCAAAAAAACTTGTCCCAAGCAGGACAGGGGCTATCTGTCTTATGTGTCCCCTTGAAGAAACAGGAAGAACATACGAATAGGATAGTGACACAGTGGGATACAGCTTCCTTCAAGAATAACTGTGCTGGCCTTGGGGAGGAAGAAAGGACTGGAAAACTCTTTGAGATGAGCTCTTCCAACACTATGTCCCCTACTGTGACCAAGCAAAAATGCCTCATGCAGCATTAGGCTAACACAGCTACACTAGCTTTGGCCTCTGGGCTACTTGCATCCAGCTGCTCAGGGTAAACCCAAACCAGAGGACTGGAATTCTCACTGATTTTTGCCTTTGAAAATCTCCCACAATATTTGACAGCACCCCACAAAATTACCACAACCAAAGCCTCTGCAAAAATATGAGACCGGACCAATTTATCACTATAATCTCTCTCTGACTGCACTTCCTTCCTCAGTATTAATTTTTTAAAGGAAACCAGTGACTGTGATGTTTATATGGAGTGAACCACACTGTTCCCTGGCTGGGCCACACCAAAGTTTCTGAGATGCAATCCCACAGGGACACATCCTCTTCTCTGCCCCACACCCTGCTCCCCGCAGGCAGAAGGAAGGCCCATTCACCCAGGCGTTGCCTTACCCCTTCCTGTGGCTGCCTTCCTCAGGCTCAGATCGGCAGCTCTGAGGAAGAGTCCCCCTCTCAGTTGCCTTCCTCCCACAGAGCCAGAGGCTAAGAAGTACATTTTCCATGGGGCTGCTCCAAGGGCATATTTGTAGGAGAAGGCAGGAGGCAGTAGGAAATGATGAGGCGGTGCATCAACCTGCCCTGGGGAGCCAAAATGTCTTCTCATGGCTCTGGTTATCCCTATTTTATAGACAGTCAGTCTTGCATTCCTCACATACCCACCATTCCCAGAGAAACTGTAGCAAAGCCCATCAGTGCTTCTAAAAATGGAACGGTTGGAAATAAGCAAAAAATAGAATTCCTGCTTTTAAAATAAACGCTGACTTGTCTCTAATACAAAGCATGGAGCCAAGTGCCTCAAGAACAAACACTTCACAAAGGAAGAAGGGGACTAGAAAAGAATTGCAGCTTCATTGCTAGCCTAAAGTTTGTATCCACACTAATCAGATCCTGTAATCCTTGTTATCAATCACTAGCATTCTTGGAGCCATTCCCAAATACCCATTTTAGGAAAAGGATTTGCTTAGAGTTAGACGTTAAGAATGTTGTGAATAAGGATACATCTAAAGAACAATTACTTCACCAAAGCTGTGGCACTCAAGTCTGATAGGAACCTATCCTGAAAGTCTAGTGTCATAAGTTGACAGAAAGGACTGCACTTTTGGAGCTCTCGTTGTACATTTACAGTGCCCACACAGGAAAAGGGTAAAGCAACTGTTCTCCTTGTGCTATATGGTAGCACATCCCATCTACCTAACAGGAGACCTGACAGCCAGCTGGGTGAGGTTCACCACGGTGCCAAATACAGGGGCTATAAAGGGCTACCAAGATGATCAAGGGACTGTAACATCTCTCTTATGAGGAAAGGCTGTGGGACCTACCTGGAGCTGTTTAGTCTGGAGAAGAGAAAACTTGAGGGGGGACCTCATCAACACTTACAAGCACATAAAGAGTGGATATCAAGAGGAAGAGGTGACACTTTTTTCTGTAGTGTCCAGTGACAGGACTAGGGGTAATGGGCATAAGCTGGAACACAAAGTTCCACTTAAGGAAAAACTTCTTTCCTGTGAGGGTGAAAGAGCCCTGGCAGAGGCTGCCCAGGGAGAGTGTGGAATCTCCTTCTCTGGAGGTTTACAAAACCCGCCTGGACACGTTTCTGTGGGACCTGATCTAGGTGAACCTGCTTTAACAGGGAGTTGGACTAGATGATCTCTAGAGGTCCCTTCCAACCCCTACTATTCCATGATTCTGTGTTACCTTCATTTCCTGGGAGAACAAGTAAAACTGATGGGAGGCTGGCTCTCACTGGCAGACCTGAGAGCTCTAGTCCCCATCATGGAAACTAGCACCTGGTTCTTCCTATGTGCGGTCTGCCCCTCACTCTTTTGAGATCTGCTGCCTAGTGTGCCAAGTATCCAATGCCACAAAGTCAGAGATAACTCATGACACTGGGAGTTCGCTGGGGACCCTGTTGCCCCTATGCACCTCATGTTGGCAGGGCACCCTCCAACCACGCTCCTAGCTGTGGCCTGGCACACAGACTCCCTGCCTAACACCTCAGGTCGCAGAGACACACACGTCTAGGAGGTCTGCCTGAAAGGTTACGTATGGTGTTAACACAGCAGACATCTTTTGCAGAAGACTTAGCATTACACAGCTTGGCAAGTGAAATACAGATCAATATATCATACAGGTCACCAATAAAACACTCAAAAGGAAGAACTTCCAGCAGTATTTCCTCGGACTGACCGCAGGCCTTGAGAGGGAGCAGCTGTACTGTCGGCCACCTCCCCTTCCTCCCAGGTGAGAAGGCCCAGCTAAATGCAAATGAGGGGACACGTTTCACAACCAAAAAATCTTTCCATTTACACTATGGTAGCAGCTTTCCATGGAATAACATTAGCACCTTGTTGTGTTCAAACCATATCACATATATATCTGGTTTTCCTAAAAGGCTTTCATTGTGCATCACTGTGGGAAATTGCTAATGCAGTAAGATTGACATAGAGGTTCTCCTGCACGAACATCCGCAGCAATCTGTGCTAATTGAGCCCTCGGTGGCTTGTGAAACCCTGCAGGAGGGCGGAAGGGTGGAGCACCCACAGGGCTGATGTCTTGGAGAACCGCAAAAAATAAGAGTACAGGGGACAGGTAAGCACTAGTATTAGCATGTCTTATCCACGTAAAGAGCTCATTCAGTGGCAGGGATTGCCTTGGACAAGGGGCCAATGCTCCCAAGCAACAGCACTGAGGCATTTTCCATGAAAAAAATCTGGATATGCTTGGGCTCCCTGTAGAAGTTATTTCACAACAGGACTATGAACAAAAGGAACAAGAACTTGTCTATCTAGTTCCCTCATGTGGGGAGAAAGGAGGAGACAGTTGGCCATTGCCAGTGATTTCAGTGAAGATGTGGGTGCTCAGCTCCTCTCTTAACCAGAACACTTGCTTATGAGATTAAACAGGCTTTGTATGCCTACATTTGGGACTGGGTGTATAAAATGAGGGCTGGATTCTCTTTAGCATGTAAGACGGCATGCCATTCTAACAACTAGCCTCAGAAAACAAACACTAAGCAAAAGGCAGAAATGGGGCTCTGAGTCTTTAAAAAAACATATCTCCCATCTCCAAACCCAGGAGTTCAAGGAAAACCCTTCAAGGAAAACTCAGGGCTATTTCTCCCATTCCTCTACCCTCCCTGCACTCAGCTCTGCCCCATGCAGCCCCTCCAGCCCAAGCAACCCATGCAGACCACCACCAAGAAGTCTTGGTCTCAGCATCTGGTTGTACATTTACAGTGTCCACAGGGGAAAAGAGTAAAGCAAATGTTCTTTGTCTGTTTTATGGCAGGACATGCATTAAGGCAGACATGGAAGCCACAGGCTACTGCCTCACACAGCAGTGAATTTTGGTTTCTCTACTCTAGATGTCCCTGCAGAAGCCTCATGCCCTGTGTGAAGTAATTCAAGATCTCTTGATGAGAGAGAGATAAATTAGCTACCTCATATGTGCTGCAGGGTAAGAAACTGCATGTTGGCAGCTGGGCCAGAGTAATTTGACAGAGACAAGTAGGTTTGGATAGGCCAGGCTAGCAAGTAATCATAAGGGAATCTCAAAAAGCCACATGAACTGCTTGTGCCTACTGGGCAGTGTGTGGGACTGCATCCTGCCATGGGCCTCTGGGTAAATTATTTTCCCTCTGGTGCCTTAGTTTCTGCATGCTATACAGGTACCCTGATGGGGATGGCTTTGTAAAGCACTGTGAATGCTCTTGACAAGGAACTGATGAGCTGCATGGGAATGCTTTGAAATAAAAGAAAGATTTTTTTTTTGTTAAGGAAAAGCAGGGCATGAAAACATATACACAAAAGATTAAGTACCTTTGCAAAGTATTGACTTCAGATGCAAGGTTATTTGCGTTAAAAAGGATTCTTCACTACATGGGGCTTTGCTATTAGCAGACACCACTTTCTGGAAAGGGTACCAGCACCACCAGCTCCCTACCTGCTGTTCAGTTCTGCACAGCATGGCAGCATGACCAAGTACAGCACCAGGCCAAACAAATCCAAAAAAATGCTATCAAGAAATGGCCAATCTGCCTCCTATTGTAGTCAGGTAATCAGGGTGAAAGGAAGCCTGAAGCAGAACAAATTGCAATGACCCAAGTGTCTGTTAATTCTCTTCCCTCTTCATTTCTCTCTTTCAGTGGATGATGAGTCTGAGGCCAACAGTTCTGGAGAACTCTGGAAGTGAGGAACATTTTCAAAGCCTAAACAAAGATCAGTCATAGAGAGAGACTCCAGAACAAGAGTCCACATGGAGACATTTCAGAATGAAAAGCAAAAGATGCAGGGTTTTGGCAGGGGTCATGCTGGCTGGGAGCAGAATGTAGGTGGGAGAAAAGAGCTTGTTGTGAAACGGGAGGTTGCAGTATCAAGCTGGAAGGTTGCCACAGTGTGGACTAATGCTTTGGCAGATGCAAACAAAAGGAAGGAGTAAGAAGTAACAAGAAGAAAAAATGTCAAGAGATATCTGGGAACACCACAACCTGTAAGGAAACAGAAGAGGCAAAGATGATGATAAGATTGGCAGTGGGGAAGATGGTGATGCTACCAACAAGCAAAGAGAGTGGGAAGGAAACAAGTTCTGGAGAGAATGACGTGAGAAAGATATGGCATTTCTCCTCCCAGTCAGAAACAAAGTTTAATCCTAAAGCTGCCTCAGAAAAACAGAGATTAACAGATTTTCTTCTTCTGAATTGTGTTTTTAAGTAGAGGTGACTGGATAAACTGGGAAACCAACTCCACTCCGTGCCCATCTCCACCATGTCCTTGCCGTGCCCTTGTCCAGAAGAGCTGAAACTCAAAGCAAACTGCGAAATCTTACATCTAAGATGTTGCAATAGTTCTTGCAGAAACCTGACAGGGGTCCTATAGAATGATCTGTCTAAAAATCACAGTTATTGGCACAAAATTTGGGCAGACAGTGTTTCACCTGCTTCGATTTAAACACATACGTGTGTTAGTCAGGATCTCAGCCAGGGCTCTGATCCCGCAGTCTGCAAAATCCACTCATCTGCAAAAGCACAGCAAGGTTTTCAGCTGCAATAACAAATACACAGGGCTCTAGACTCTCATTCATCTCTTCATCTGTAAAATTCCCACATGAACCATTCAAATATGATAGACAAAACATATGATGGGAAATAATTTGGGATATTTTAGAAAAAATAATTGTATTATACTGTATTCAGAGTCTAATGCTTCCTTACAACAAATGTTCTCAGAGACAGTAATAGGACAGCAATGATTCTCTCAAATTGTCATTGTTATTACTATCTTTTGCTGTTAATGTACAATAACACTAATGATTCTTTATACTTGCCTGCAGCAGGAAACCAGGCAGTCTACCAGAACAACCTTTTCCATGTATGCTTTTGCTGTGCTGTTTTTGGTTAAAATATTTATTATGAGGGTTTTTTTTTTTTTCCCCATCCCTGTAACTATTATTTGTAAGGGGTACACTTCACAGCAAAAGGAATCTCTGCACACTTTTACTCTATCTTTTGCAGCAGACAAATCACCCAGAGCATAAATAATTTTTTTCCCTTTCTGGCTCCCCTTATTCTGACAAGTTTCTTTGAAACAGGGTGCCTAGTACTGCAGATGCTGGAATTACTGTTAGCCAGTATCAGCACCAGCAGATAAACTCTAGCTAGTGTTTTGGTTAGAGGTCACTTGTAATTAGTAGTCATTGTCCTTTGAATTTAACAATGGAAAAATAAAACTTTATAGAGACAGATTAGCCTGGCCATCAAAATTACAGCACTTTAGCATTCAGGAGAGAGGATTACATGACACCCTATCTCCTGGGCTGATAACAGCAGATAGCGAAGGATTCAAATGCGAGATGCAGAAAGCCTGTGGAAGAATAAAAGGAGAGAAAGGAGGATTAGCTGTCCAGATGTTATGTGATACATTATACTGACACTTCGACACTCTTGTTTTAGTGAGTTAGGCCTCCTCTTGTACCCAGTGAAGACAATATGGGGCACTCCTGCCAGCTTCTGTGAGAACAGCTTCCAAACCCAAGGTGCTACTCAACTCCTCTACACATGTTCCCAACTTCTGCAGATACTCGGCACCTGTCTCCCTGCCTCTCAGCCTCGGGAAAGTGTCTTCATAAAATATTAATACTCAACTTTTTCACAAAGTTGTGCAGTTGACAGCTTTGTATGTGTTCATTTCAAATGCTGCACCTAAATAAAAGCTTCTATCTCCAACTCATATAAATGTACAAATCCTGATTATCATAAGGATTCATGATAAGATACACTTGACCCTTACTCCAGTCATTTTTGCAGAACTACTGTTTGTCAGCTATATGTGTGAGCTAAGAAAGTGAAGAAGAAAATGCTTTTAACTCCACCACAAAGGATAGATGGGAATGTGAACTACTGCCAGACTCAGTAAATATCACACAAGAGAGCCTCCCTGATACAACTCATAATATATTTTTGGACACATTTATTTTAGCTACTAAGTCAAATTAACTCAATATTTAAAAAAAAACCAAATACAACAAACAAACCAACAACAAACCACAAACATCCTCAGACTCTGCTTTAAAACCTAACAGGAAGCAAGCATGAACCAGCCAGACACTGGTACTTATCAAATCTGAAAGAAGGGAGTTGTCTGGCTGGATTAAAACGGATGAGGTTTGTTCGAGTGATGACATTTGTCCTACTATTGCTGAGGGGGAGAATTTTGCAGCCCTTTCTTCAGCTTATACTCCTGAAGATGGGAAGATCACTCCTACCGCACAAACGTGTGTGTACACGGATGTACATTTCCACACGTAGGAGATAACACAAGTTCCAATACTTTGTATCTGCAGTGTCCTTCCCACACCACCTCACATTTGAATGCATTCCCAAGCCGTACATATAATTTCTCAGTTCTGCCAAGGGAGAGCTCAGTCACTGAAAAGTTGACCATTCCAGGCTGAAATTTTCCTTTTCACTAATTTATAAGGCGTAAGTAATTAACAGCACGCGTGCGTGTGCGTGTGTGAGCACACGTCCATGTGTGTGTCATTTATTTTTATTCCCACTAATACCCCTTTTAAAGCAGATCTGGATAGCATCAAATAAATTTACCCATAAAATCAGAGTGGGAAAACACAAGGTTACCGCACAATACCCAAATTGTTACAAATGAGACAAACTTTGAATTCCCTCCACTTAGAGCTGCCCGGGCACGGAGATAAAATTACAATAATTCACAATTTGTCATATTGAGGGCTATTGTTTTTGGAAATGTTGGTTACTTGCTAACAAGCAACGTTTTCACTTCAGAGCCAAAGGAAAAAAAAAAAAAAAAGGAGAGAGTCCCCGTTTGTAGCTGGAACAGAAAGCCAAGTCCCAGCAATTCTGCTCCGTTTTGCTTGGGAGCGCGTCCAGGAGCGGGATTTCTTGAACAGAAAATAACCTCGGAAAGGAAAAGTATTTCCAAACGTGTCATGTGGATTTTGTTGGGGTTTGGGTTTGTTTTGGTTTTGCTTTTTTTTTTTTTTTCTCCTACTTGAACGAGAGGGAAAGAAAACCTAACAGCGGGAAGACTTGTCAGCGTTTAGCCATCCATACAAATGTTTTTTTTCCCCGCGCTCCTCCTTTCGCTCGCAGTCCTGGCGTCGGTTTGTCTCATCTCGCCGCTGCCCCTGCTCCAGCCTCAGCCCCCGCCCGCACACTGCCCCAGCACGGCGGAGCCGGGGCCGGCAGCCGCGGGGACACCGCGGGACACCGGCGCGGGCCGCAGCCGCGGCTGCCCCGCTGGGCGCAGGGAGGGATGCTCCGGCCCGCCGCCGCCCCGGCACGGCGCACGAGAAGGATGAGGGGCAGCCCCGGCGCGAACTTCGGGCCAGCGGGACCGTCCTCCGTAGCCCCTCTTCCCCCTCCCGCCCGTCCCGGGAGCCCCCGCTCTTACCTGCCACCGGGCGTGGGCCGCGGTCTCGGCGCGCCGCGGGCGGGAGCGGGGCTGCAGCTGCGCGACGGCGGCGGCGGGGCCAGGGCGCAGCGGCAGCGGCAGCAGCAGCCCCGGCCGGCGTCAGTCAGGCGGGAGCCGCCAGGCTGTATTAGTGCGCCGGGCTGGCCCGGGGCCAGCAGCGCCGCTGCCGCTGGCCCGCCCCTGCGCACCCCCCCCCCGCTGCGCCGCCCCGCGCTCCGCTCTCACACACACGCACACGAGTGCACCCCTTCCCCTCGGTCACCGCCCCCCACCCCCCCCCAGCACACCCCTTCCCCACGCTGATCCCCTCCCTGCAGCACACGAGTGCACTCCATCCCCGCGCAGATCCCCACCGCAGCACACGAGTGCACTCCATCCCCGCGCTGACACCCCCCACAGCACACGAATGCAGCCCCTCGCCGCGCTGACCCCCACTGCAGCACGAGTGCACCCCTTCCCCTCACTGACCCCTGCGCAGGCGTCACGGACAGGCACGGACAGGCACCCACAGAACCCTCCCTGCCCGCACACACCCTCATACACTTCGCCCCCGTCGCGCATTTCACCCCGCGGCACGGACACGCACCCCCACGCACCCCCCGCCACGCGCCCATAAATCGCCCCCAGCCCGGCCTTTCCACCACGACCCAGCACCCCCCGGGAGGCTGGTGACAGGGGCCGTGTGGGGTTGGCAAGACTCAGGTATGTGAGCTCAGCGGCGGCCCAGGACAGCGCTTTTGCAGCCACCCCTTCGGGTATGGCCCCCACACCTGCCCCTCAAGTTCTCAAAAGGTGTGAAGTAGCTTCACCTGCATCCTGCACCACTCTGAGTGATGCTGACCTGGCTTTTGGTCACGAGCAACAAACTCCAGCTGTGGGGAGAGAGAGTGGGAAGATGTCCATCCAGGGCAGATGGATGACAGCCAAGGGGTTTAGGGGCCAGCATTGGTCTGTGCAGAGGCCACCAGCTCTCCCCAGGTGTGCCTGCATCACTGCCTCCACCCCACACCAGAGTTGTCACCTGCATGAGTTGTCCCACAGAAACCTCTTCATCTGGTATTCACATTGGTGTCTGGGGCCATGGCAGCCAGCTGTCGGGCTCCCACTGACTGCAGAGTCAGTGTCTTCTGTTTACTGTCCTGAAAATCTTCCTTGCAATTTCATGGGCCAGGTTTGCAGGACCTCCATTTTCCTTTTAACTAAGAGAAAAAAGTAAAAGAGGATAATTTGTTAATAGGATTAGTAGTACCTGCACAGGGGTTTTTAATGGTCCCATCAGTTAGAGGGACTGGCCAGAGGACAGCAAACTGCTGCCATTACTGGTAAGCAGATGTGTTTTCTGCTTTAGGTATCACCTATTAAACCCTCATATTACCTCTGTGTAACCATTTCTAGCTACATAGCGTATTATATGAGCTGTAATAAGGAGGGGCTGAAAGAAAAATAGCGTGGAAATCAAGTGGCTTCAAGGGTACTGGAGATAAAAGGTACTTACGAAGCTGAGGCTCTAGGTAGTGCTAGGAAGTGGTGCAGGCTGAAACGGGCCCTGAGGGTTGCACTGAGGGTTCCAGTGAAATTGCACTGAGCCTTTGGAAGTCAATCAATACACGTGATTAAGGATACCATCCTGATGACATTTTCACTGAAATTTTTTACATTGTAAAACATGACAGAAAAGCTAATGTTGTTTTGAGCAGACATCAAAAAGCCACAATGGAATTACAGCTCCACAGTGCAAATTTATTGAGGCGTGTGTGTGTGTTGTGAGGATCGTGATGGAACAGGGAGATAAAATACGTCTGTTTCCCACTTTGGTCCAAAATGTCTTAACATACCAGCAGCTTCCGCACTGCTGTTTCACTTCTCCTACAGGAGACCTCTTGAGTGGCAGAAGAGACGCTGTTATTTATAAATCACTGTAAACATTTATAAGGTGCCAATCACACATTCTAACTCAGCATGGCTTGAGATTTTATATCCACAATGCTGTTTATTTTTAACTCTACGCATTTAAGACATCACACTGCAAATGCTACACACACAGACATTAGTGTGGCTCGGCTGAGGTGTGATGTGTACATTACTGAGGAACGGTTCTCTGTCATGAATCAGAGGACTCTCATGCCCAAGTTCTTGTGGGTCTCTCAGCATCTCTTTCCGATGTTGAAACCTCCAGGTTTCTCATGCCTCTGCTCATAGTTGCTGCTGCCAGCAAAGAAGTGGCAGGACAAGGTGGGTCTATATTCACCTCTCTGGTGCACAGCCTGCTGTGCTGTCTCCAGACCATCTTCATTAGCAGCGTAAACTGAAGTGTCAATGCTGCTACTGGAGCAATCCCAACCAGTGGGGGATAGCAGCAGAGCCCCTGACTACATTTATCAGTCAGTTCATAAAACTTCACTTTGATAGTAACTTCAAGTTAAATAGGCATAAACTGTGACAGGAATGAATTGCTTTCGTATTTGTGTGGTGTCAGTTTTAACTGCACCATTTTGCTGAAGTGTAGCCAAAAGAGATCCCATGAGGAGATGTATTACTAGGTCTGATATACTACACATTACACAGCAGGGGACACTTTATTTCCATAGTCTTTTTTCAGATCATGCGTCATGCACACAAAACTGTTTTCATTACAGCAGTGTTACCTGTGGTCTCCTAAACCTTCTGAACTACTTATCTTCTCAGGAGTGGGGCTTATATATCCCACCTCTCCTTTCTTCTCTCTCCAAACATTCTTTCAGACCCATCCCTGAGTCCAAATCTTCGTCTACATGGCGTTCAAAGCCTGTGTCCTTGTTGTAAGGCTCTGCTCTCTCCTCCTCCCACCATCATGACTCATCACCTGTCACTCCTCTGTACTGCCTGGACTCTGCCAATCCCACTCCTCATTTCCCATTATCCCTCTCAAGTGCCTCATTTCCCATCCTACACCTTCTAAGTGCAAACACCCTCCTTTAGCCTACACATGGTGCAACTTTCCTTCTCAAATCCCACCTCATAAAACAACAGATCAACCTTCTTTACTTATAAAGCAAGACTGGATTTGAGAGTATTCTCCTTTTTATCACTTTTAATTTTTTTGGTCTGTGTTTTGTCATTTTATGCTGGATAGCTCAATAAAGACAATAATCAGTAGAAGAATATGCAGAAAATAGTGGAGGCTGGTGTATGTGTAAAAGGGAAAGAAGGGTGAAGGAAATGTTATAATTTCTTTTAGCAATGAAACTGTGTAAACCACATAGAATAACATTAGTTTTCCACCTGGAGGGATCCACAAGTTCCTAAGAGCTGTAAATGTATTGACTGCATGTATGCACTGCTCCTGGGCTCAGAGAAGCACTGGCACTGTCCACCACTGGACAAAATGTAGCTGTTACAACCGCAGCATCGTATGCGGCACAAGAGATACTTTGAATGGCTCTGAGTGTGCTGCTGTGGCATTAGGAGACTTCTAGCCACAGTATCATGGATTTACTGTGTGAGTTCCACTTTCCTCTGGGTTTTCTCTAGGCAAAGACATGGCAGGCACATTCTTGGGAACAGCAACAGAACTGTGGTTCTGCTGCCCACTATGCCTGTGCCAGAGCCCTGGAAAGCGAGGGCTGATCCTGTATCGCAGAGTGGAGTCAGATGTGCAGGGCAGTGCTGCTGAGGAAGAGAAGCTGATTAGCCAAGAAGCAGAGACCACCATCTTCCCTCCCTCAGTGGGTACATGAACAACGAACCCAAACCCTGTTAGGACACCTAGCTCCACACCTTTTTTGCTCCTCTTCCCAGGGTAGGACTCTGCCAACCCCAACCTCTTGCTCCCAAGTTTGTCTTAAGTTTGGCGCTGTTTGTCCTATCTAAAAGCTTGGGGCTTGTGCAGTTTATACCACTTCATAGGCAGATTGGGTATCTCAGTGTTCTAACTAAGGTCTGAGCAGTTTTGACATCTCTATATCAGTTTTCATAATAAATACCTGAACCATCAGGAAGTCTTTCATCACACATCTTTTTCAGCACAAGCAGGTTAAAAACATTTGATCCGTACAAACACGTTTTGTGCTACTCACGTCAATTTCCTATGTGTTTGTGGCTTAAGATGCTAGTTCTCAGAAGAAAACCCAGGTGGAAAAAGCAGCTGCAATCTTGCACAACATTTTGGTGAATGCGACACTGCAGAGCCTGTGCCGGGCAGCTGGGTTCTCTGTTCACTCACAGCAAAGGCATTAGAATTGCTCATCTCACTACTCTTTGCTTCAGACTCTAAAGCTATAAATTCAGAGAAGCAGAAGAAAGAGGTAGGCAGACAGGTTTGGAGATGCATGTCTAAAAGGACAGGAGGAAAAAGGAGAATCAGCAGTAGAACAGACATGTAACAAGGTGCACTTGGGAAGATTGTAAAACAATAGTTCAGAAATACTAGGAGACAGAGGTGAGCAGACTGAATGGCTTCCTGTACTGCTACCAGCATGTGGATTCTGACCCTTTTGGGTCAGACAACCTGCTAAGATCTAAAATTTATCATTTAGCTTTATGGCACTTTCATCCGGAGCTGAACAAGGTGTCAACAAGTGAATAAGCACACTGTGATATGGACAAATGAACTTAAAACATGGTAACTTTCAATTACCAACCAAAAAAGACTCAGGAAAACTTTGAACTGGCCAGGTTGCTACAGATTTTGGAATTGGAAAGGGTCATTTTCTACTCAGCACCATAACTGAGCCAAAGACTTTTGGTATTGTGTGTATGTACCTGCTGAGGCATCTGCACAGGAGTGAAGTCATATTCCTTGTGATTAAAGGTTTCGGGGGCAAATTCTGCTCTGAGCAGAACATAAATTTTAAGTAATGCCAGTGAAATTTGTCATCATCTTATTATACCAAAACTTCACAGAGTACCCTGTTTCTTTCCTTTTCTGTGATCCACATGCAAAGATTTTTACTTTAATCTACCAAAGATTTTAATACATTGAGATCCAGCTGTCTGTCTTGTTGTTTGTGCTGAGATTGTTCTCTGCTGCAGAGAAAACAACTCTTGAGATGCTCAGAACAATATTGGGATGCCTTTTTATTCCAACACATATGGATTTACCTCAGACTAGCTGAGATTAGTTCCAAGCACAAGATCTTCCAGTTGACAGATCTATGCCTCCTCCTCAAAACTAAGAGACCATGTGGAGGAAGACGACAGAGACAACCTACTTCTGTATTTGTTCCTTTTTCATCACAATGTTGATAAACCTTAGAAGGTAAACTCCAGAAGGACTTTGTTTCCATTCTTTATGGCCAGCACTGGTTGAAATGTGTAATAAGAAATCACTTCCCTGCTGTTTGCTTAACCTGGCTTAAATATTCATGTGCCTCAGTCTCGGTTGGCATTGGTTCAAGAACCACTGTAATTTCCCTGCCTTCACATCACCTTCTGAACTTCACATCTCACACTGAGAAGAATCAGATGAACCATCAGCCATTTTATGTGTCCACTATTTTACTAATCTGAACAGTTTTCTTTTTGTTGAGGATTTGCTTGAAGGAAAATAAACACTATGGAAAAGGAACTGTAAGAATGAACCACTGTTCTCTGACTTCACACATACCCAGAGGTTCCAGATTCTCTGTGAACTATTGGCATCAAAGCCAATATCTATGGTTGAGCTAGAGCAAATCTTCTGGAAAAACAGAAGTGTTCCATGGTTAGGCTTATCCTTGCTGTAATGAAAAATGGCTTTCTCTGACCTGAATTTTTCTGTCTTTAACTTCTAACAATATGATCTTTTATCTTTAAACAAAAGGCCAAAAGCTCATTTTTACCATGTCTGTTCTTTCACGGCCTGTGCTTAAGCTACCTTTTCATAGAATCACAGAATGGTTAGGGGTTGGAAGGGACCTCTAGAGATCATCCAGTCCAACTTCCTGCTAAAGCAGGTCCACCTAGATCACATTACACAGGAACACATCCAGGTGAGTTTGCAAACCTCCAGAGGAGAGTCCACAACCTTTGTGGGCAGCCTGTGCCAGTGCGCCCTCACCTTGTAGGAATGCAGTTTTTCTCTGTGCTTAAGTGGAACTTTTTGTGTTCCAGCTTCTTTCCATTACCCCTAGTCCTGTCAGTTGAGAAAACAAAAAAGCTATGACCCCATCCTCCTGATATCCGCAGTCTAAGTAATTGTATTAATGAGGTCTCCCCTCCACTTAGTGTTCTCTTTTTTAGGCTAAAACAGTCCCAGATTCCACAGCATTTCAACATAAGAAAGAGATTCCAGTCCCCTGATAAATATGATTTTCTTTCATACACTTGAGAATGGCCCTTAAGTATCGAGTAATTAAGTCATCTTAAGAGTGCTTAGAGTCCTTTCCAAATTCTCAACATATTTTTGAATGGTGGACATCAAGAATCTAGGGTTCTCTGGCTCTACTAGACATCAGGGGACATACAGAGCTCAGCCAATGTTGTTTCTTATGTCTGGATTTCAACCTGTAGAGATCGCACTAGCATTTTAATAATCTTGCTGAGATAATGCCCAAGATCTCTCTAGATTCGAGGTTAGACTCCCCATCTTCTCACACCCCTGGCTGCAAATGTTCTTCACTACTGCATGTCACCTTACTTTGGGTGTGCAGAAACACACCCTCTTTTCTTGCTCCAGGCTTACAAGCAAGTGCTGGGATACCTTCCCTGTAGATGGAGGGAATCTCTGTTGCCTGAAGAGCAGATTAGGCAAAAATTTATCAGAACATCTGGTCCTTCCTTGGAAATGGGGAGGGATGGAGTCACATTGAGGTCCTCACCTGTCTTATTGACAGTCTAAATACATCATCCCCTTGATTTTATTCTCTTCCCTTCTCAACAATGTCGTAAATTGTGTCGCTGGCAAAGTAACATCTTCAGTAACAACTTGATAGTTTCTTCCGTGTCATTGTTAAAAACACAGTTAAATACTGTAAGGTCAAGAAATGATCTCTTTGAGCCCTCGTTAAAACCTCATCAAGTTGATAAATTTTTTCCCATTTATGGTGACATTTTCAGACCTAGGAACTAGTCAGTTTTTAATCAATTTAGAATAGTACAAATTCAATAGGGCTTACATTAATTTCCTAATTAAAATGTCAGGTAGCATGAAGCTGAATACCTCTGAAAAGTCTGTAATATCAAACCCATTTCCTTTACCAGCTGAACTTTAACTCAGTTTTAATTTCACTAGATATTTTTGTTTACTGGTCGTACTTACATTGTCCTCCTTAATTCTATGGTGACTAGGACCCGTGTACAATGTTTCACTGTTTTACCTGGAACTGGTTTTAGCTCTGAAAGACTTCTAATTACACCATCTATTCCATCTGTCTCTGAAAATGCTGACAGAATATTAGCTGTCTTCGACTTCAATGTTTCTAGACTTCCAAAATCTGTTGAAGCAGCATGTAGTGCTCAAAGTCCTCCGCAGTGCTCACATTTAAAATTCTTGAGAGCAAGGTGTCAGGATCTGATGGTTTAAAATGTCAGGATTTCCTTTTTAACATCATCTTCAGTTACCATTAAAATATTACCTTTCCATGTAAGTAATGTATTATTTAAGCTCTTTTTCTTCCAGATACTTTTTTGAAGTCTTTGCTTTACTAGCCAGAGTTTTATTATCTCCACTTAGTACAGATACAAATAATTGTTTGACTTACTTTAGTTTCTGGCATGCTTTACTCCTTTCTCATTGTTTAATTTTGCTACCCATGGAGTTCTCCTTTGTTTTCTTTTCCTTAAACTTCTATATCTTTTTTTTGTCTCGTATGTCTTAGAGAATCTCTTTGCATTTGCACCCCCCTGAGCCTGTCTGTTCTCTGTTAACCAGAATAGCCTCCGTTTTCAGTTGGATTGTGGTTTTGAAAGCATATCCTAGAATGTTTTAAGCAGTTGCTAATTATTATTCCTTTTTTAATTTCTTTTCGTTCTTTTCAGCTGATTCAGCTTCTAACTGTTTTCAGCTTTCTGAGATTGGATTGTGGCTGGTTTTCTAAATGAAAATTACCAAGAACATGTAGAGCTGTCTGAGCTTTCTTCTGGTCATGCATCACAAATCCAATCAAGTCACAATATCTTGCACTTAAGAAATCTCTTTAATTTAGTGCGAGATTTCTCCAGTAGTCAAGACTAGTCTAACACATATTCCTTTGACATTAGATGCTGAATTTTGGAGGCTACGGAAGCCATCCTTTGAGAGCAGAACTTTCCACCAGAAGTTACTGACCTGACAGCATTCCTTCCTGATCCTTCCAGAAAGTAGGTTTAAAAGTGAGTCTGTAGAGAGATTTTTCACTTGACCATGTTATCAGTGAAAAAGGGGTGTGAAGAAGAGCAGGCTGCTTTCGAAATACAAAGAGCGGGGTCATCTTAACACTCTAATTTCAGTTCTTGTGGGCTGCCTTCTGTTTGAAATTCAGCTTAAACTATTCAATCTACAGAAGTTTGTTGCAAAATAATAAAAACAATATTTTTGTCTTTAAGATGTTAAGGGATGGTCATATGGAAGTGTTGTGTTAGTCACCTGTGAACTTCTTAGTATTTATCATTATGTTTTATCTTAATAAATCAGCCATAGTGCAGCAGTAATCCCTAAAAACCCCTTGCGAGTTGTGTTTACTTAGGAGGTATGGCCATTTGGATCCTCACACTCTTATGTGGTTTCTTTGTATCCCTGCTGTAGAAGGGGAAAATAATGGTCACGATGGCCACAGGCCAGTAACTTCGAGTTTGGTTTGGTTTGGGTTGTTTCTTTTTTTAATCGACTTACAAGTTCATTGACAAATGTCTCAAAACAGAGACTGTAAGGATGTGTTTCATTTTCTGAGAAAACCCATCTTGGAATGTCATTTGAAGCTCTCCTCACTAAATAATATCCTCAGCCTTCCCTCTCCAGATGAAAATGTGGAACAGTGTTTGCAATTAATATTGATGGCAAACATCTCTTTAATAATGGTTTATTTTAAAAACACTCCCATGTTTTAGACAAAGATGGTATATATATGCCTTCTGGGGAGGAAAAAGACATCTTAATAAACTAGACTCTTTAAAGATATAATGAGAAGGGGAAAAAACCTCAGTGATATCTGACAGACAAGAACACTGTGCTGATAAGCACAGCTTATTTGTTCAGTGTTGGCATTAAAGCACGATACAGTTAGTAGAAGGGAAAATGCCATTTCTGTTAGAAGACTCAATGTATTTTAATTAAAAACTTGATTTATATCAATCAGATTTATCTGTATTTTCACTATCTGGCAGAAGTAAAAAGAACTTCATAAACTCATAGTTGCTTCAAGCAATAGGGGTCAAGCAATGCATCATTTTACCATGTGTTAGCTTTAAAACGAGTTGGATATCGATTGAATATTTTGCCTAGGGGTTCCAAGAAGAAAACAGTTGTGCTCCAATCCACTCCTTGCAAATAAGTTAGTAGCAGTTGTCTTGGAGATCACAAAGTTATTACTACACCGTAGGACCAGTGGCAGTAGTCTGTTTGGAGGTCTGTGCCTTTCAAAAGGAGATGCATTTGGTAATTTATGCCCTGATTTAAAATTGACTGCTATTCTTGGGAATTGCTACCATTTTCAATGTTATAGATCAAGCAGTTATTGAGTAAGGATTGCAAGACTAAGCATGTGATAAATTCACTCCCCTGGGAATCACCTGGCACAAAACACCTGGCCTCGCATTTAATCAAGTTACCAGAGGAGCTGAGTTACGTGAGAATCCGTTTTACTGAGTTATCAGCTCAGTGACTATTTGTTAGACATCCAAAATGTACAAATCTTACTGAATATTTTTACACCTACAAACATTTTTTAACCTACTCAGTGCCTTAGACAAAATGCTTTGAGATAGTGCATTAGTCTTATAGCTTCTAGTCTTACCATTAAAAAAAAGAAATAGGGAAAGAAGCAGCGGTTTTCCTACAGAAGAAAGTAGACTAACATTTAAAGATGTGCCACTAAAATATGCCTTTAGGCCACTAAAAGAGTATCCCTTAAATCATGGAGCAGCTACTTGTGTTTTAGAATCTCATCACATTTGCATTACAGGGGTGCATGCACCATTGCCTTTTTACATCTCTCTGTCTTTTTCCACCTTCCAGCAAAATGTCCTCATTCCTTCCACGGGGACATCTGCCCAACCGAGTGTCAAATGAACCTTTTTTGTTGTTTTGTAGCTTCTGCAGTTTAACTTCCCTCCATCACAAGACTTAAAGGCACCATATTCTACAAACTAACACATTTAGATTGAGTGAAACACTATGTTACTGCACACTAATGCAATAATGAGAAATGTAATTAAAGTCACTGCTATAATAACATCTTATCGGAATGCACAATGAAGATAAACTTGCTTATTCCAGAGACAGAGGGCTTATTGCATAGGAAGCAGTTTGTTCTGATGGATTCTTTGATCTACAACTGGTATCTTTGTTCACTGGAGGGGTGAGGAAGGGCTTGGTGATATTGCCACATTTTCCTTTGGCTGCCAGAAGAAGAATAATTAAAAATAAGGGGGGGGCTTCATGATCAAAGTAATGGAAAAAGTTAATGCTGCCCAGTGAACAGACTGAGGGAAAAAAGGTTTTAAAAAACATCTTCACCAGTAAATATTCAGAAGGCACAGATGCTGAATAAACACCTCATTTAGCTGCAGACTTCAGTGGAACAATTACTGTATGAAAAAAAAATCAAAAGACTCAAAAGAAAAATAAAACTAAGTTGGTGGCAAGTATGTAAACTGCATATAGAAATACCACAACTATGCACAAGGTATCAGGTTTTCTTCATAAATGGCAAGAAATTACTCTGACTCATCTCTCCATATTTTGTACACAAATGAGACTGGATGGCAACTGAAAGCCTCAGAGACATTTCAAGAGTCAGTTCCTGGGAACTGGCTGAGATAGTTTCAGCATATTGGCCCTTGGCACTGTGTATCTCAAACTGGGACATTCAACTAGCTCCATTCTCTTCCAAAGGAGACACTAACAAGCGCAGGGAAATAAAGAAGAAAAGGAGTGATTTCTTTGCTTAAGGCTTGCCAAAGCTAGAGCAAAGCATTTAATAGTTTATTCCAAATACTTAAACAGTGCATGGGTCCGTGTTTTCAGAGTCCAAGTGGAAATGACTCAGCATGCAAAAAAGAAAAAGAGCAGGCTGTCCTGTTGTAATTCACATAATTAAAATATTCTGCCTAAATGCATTACATCTCCCCTCACACATCAAAGGCTTGTTTTCCCTCAAACTCTCCACTTAACATTTAGGGAAGCCAAAGTCCTTCAGCTCTTATGGGAGAGAAAATGTGATGAGATCTGGGCATCTCTGCCTTGGTGTGGATAGCAAATCACAACACTCTGTAAAATACCAGGTGCCAGGCAAAGATGCCTTATATTAAGTGTGTGCTGCAGCAGTGTCACAACTCTATTACCCTCTGCTATGTGAAGGGCTCTATGTCTCATTCCATTTGTGTTTTAGTCTTTGTTGACATGTGCCTGCATTAGGGTACCTAGGTCCTTTAATCTGGATCTGGACCACCGGCAGCCCAGCTGTGCAGGAAAACTAGGTTGCAGGTGTGAAGGAATGGGCACAGGAATTTATGTCCTAGATGGCAGACTTTAAAGTCTTCTTGGAGGGCAGTGATTTTTGGTTTACTTGGTTTTGAAGGTTGTGTGAGGGAGTCCTGGGGAGCCATCTAGAAGGCTGGCACTTCTGATGTGAATGAGGCAAAACCCTGCTGTGCCACTGTTGGTATTCAGATGGGGCTACTCTCTCCTTCTGCAGGGTTAGATAAAATTGAGGAAAACTTTCTTCACCAGCATGTGTGAGGTATTTGCTGTCTTACCTAGCAGCCTCCAGGTGCTGGAGAATGCAGGTTGTGAGGCTGCAGTTTAGAGAAACAAGGGCTCGGAGGTCCTGATGTGGGAAGAGCAGCAGCAATAGCTATGGTGTTTGGTCCAGTAATGACGGGGGCAGTTGTTGCAGAGGTCCACTGAAAGCAATGAAGAGTCAGCAGTAATTCTTGTCTGGGCTGCTTGCACTACTGCTAACAGGTAGTGGGGATGGGTGCAGCCTTGTGTGGCTTCGCTAGGAAGAGCAATGGATAGGGAAGATGAAGGATGGGCACTTAATGCCTGTTGTACTCTCTTGTATCAGGTCCAGGAGGCCAACTGATGTGAGCAAGGAGGCTGACCAAAATAATTCTAGAAAAGTTGGATGCTACTTTTCCCTTTATAGCCCCGTTAGCTGTGCCTGGACTGGAGTGGCACCAGGTCAAGGATGCTAAGAACATGAAAAGAGTGAGGGTAGTTCCCAGGGTGTGGTGGTGATATGCCTCATCTCTGGATATCAGGTCAGATCTTTGCCCTGGCTTAGGTGGTTGTGTTATGGATGACTATGTGATGGGCAATGTCAGGAGTCTTCTGGTGGGGACAGCCATGAGCTGAAGTCTGTCAGCTGGTCCATATTCCCTTTGGCTGAAGCAACTTCTCCCTTCAGGTTTCTTTAATGTTATTTCATACTTCAAGTAGGCTGGTGCCATTTACTGGGTATTGTACCATATATCTTGTGAGGACAAGAGTTATGACTGACTACTATGAACAACTACCACATAGTGGTTTTTTCAGGGTACGAAGAAATGAGACCATGGAGTGAGCATATTTGGGAAAAATGTCCTTGCTCAGATTGTTTTCTTTTCCCGTGATACTCCCAATCTAGTTTTCTCTAGCAGAAGTAACTGATCGTTCTGTTGCCGTTAGCCTTATGCTACAAAACAATAGTTTCCCAATTAGTTATGCCCTAATGAAGAGCTGGGGAATAGATCTTATTTCCACAACATGGCTGTATAATGCCTTTAAGGTAACATTTTGATAGCAGTTTTAACAGCTTTCCCTGCTTGCCTTACCCTCTCAGTTGAAAGTTGTTGAGCCTAAGAGCAGGTGCTTGGTCACAGAAAGGTAATCCTCACAATGTAAGGCAGGCAGCTGGGATCTTGGAATGGACTAGAAGTGGGTGGTGGGTCACTGTGCACCTGGATGTGTTCCTGTGTGACCTGATCTAGGTGAACCTGCTTTATCAGGGGGTTGGACTGGATGATCTCTAGAGGTCCCTTCCAACCCCTACCATTCTGTGATGGTATGTGTAGGACCAAAGCCATGTGGAGTCAGCTGCCAGAAAACACATGATGCATTTTAAGCGTATGCTCCAAGAGGCACTTGACTAGAGGCACTTGACCAAGGGCTTTGCACATCTTTGTAGGAAAGTGAGTACCAGATCATCTTCTGAGGAAGGTAGGAAGTAGAGACTATGTTACTACAACATCATAATGGTTACAGCAAAAGGGATCAGAGGGATTCTGGTTCCTCCTTAGCTTAAAGGAACTTAATCCATGGTACGTCCTTTCTGAAACATCCTCTGAGCCAGGGAAAGGTCTAGCATGAGGTGACAGATGTCTTGTTGAAATTGGGCTGCTGTTCATTAAAATGCAAGACTCTTGAGGACACACACTAAGGGGAGGGGTACATAGCATCCTTTTTGACAGAGAAGTGTGAGAATGGGAAGTCTTGGTTCTTGTCTGTGTGCTGGCAACTGCTTCACAACATTTGCCTGACAAATCATTGAATAAAATGCCTCTGCAGCACTGGAAACAAGACTGAAGACTCCTTTCCCAGGGGGATATTTAAACTTTTCATTGGAAAAGATTTAAACTTTTCATTGGACATATTTTGTCAGCAATGATTTTATTACTCAGTGGCTATTAATCATGTGCCTTACTGTGGCATTGATATTTCAAGTCATTAGCCTTTTATTTTCTGGCAAAAATGTAGTAGATCTGTAAGAGTGACTGTTCCCTGCTGTTGAGAAAGCCATGGCATCATAAAACTTGAGAAGCCTTGCACTAATGTAATCAATCTACTAAATGACAACTGTATTTGAAATACTGTGTGCATGTAAAATGCCTTAAAACAGAAAACAAAATACTGGTAGCACTACCATGTTGTGGCTCTGTTCCAGCATTTGGTGAGTTTCCTGTGTGAAACAACTTCTATGCTGCAAACCTTCTTCTACATGAAGGTGTGTTCCCTCTGACTTAGTGGTGCTTGTGAAACACAAACGGTGTGTTGCCACACAGCATGTTGATGTCAGCCTTGCATTGTAGCAAAATGACAAATACATCTCCTTTTTTTAATTACAGTATCTCTCAGATATGAAAGATAATGTCTGCCACTGACTTTACATCCAGGGAATGTTTCCTATAAGCTTTTTTTGCTGTGTTAAGCAAAGCTCTGGGAAATGTAAGCCAATTTATTTTGAAGTGATTTAGTGTCTTGCTGTCTACAAAGGCAACAGCCATCTTAGGTGCATTGCTCACTTGGATCTGTCCTCTTCCTCGAGAATGAAGAATTAATCTCTACAAGACACGGTCCTATTCAATTGTGAGCGAACATAAACTTAGACTGAATTAGGGGCAACATTGGGCAAATCTGCAGCAGAAACATGGAAGGAACAAACCTTTTGCAGAGCTAGGAATGTGAGTTCCCTAAGAAACTTTTAGGGTCCCTGTAAATTATTATCTAGGTACAGCTGAGTATAGCAGTCTATGTGCTGGCTGACTGTTCCTACTTCTTAACTACCGGACTGAGCACAGTAGTGGTTTTACGAATGACCACTTTGCAAATCTTTTCCCCAAACATCTTGCTTGATGGAAAAATAAAAGCTCTTGCACGTTGCTCAAACTTGTGCAACTATATTACGCATTAGATTTGCACTTAGCAGCAAAGATGGTATTCTCCCCAAAGTAATCACTGTGCATAATAAAACTTCTTTTAAAGCAAGGAAGGTAATGGCTTGGCGTTGACTGCACAGCTGCAGAGGTTATATATACATAATGCTTACATTAACAGAGAACATCTTAGGAAGAAAGGAGCTAAAATCCCAGGATTTTTAGTGCAGCCTGCAGGCAGGGTAATTGGGATCCTGAGTAGCCAACAAAATCACCTCATCCCCACCCCCTACCCTGCAAATGTTTGTTGTTCACAGCAAGGAGCTTCTGTTCTAAGATATAAAATCTTTTGCCCTACCAGTGGAAAATTCAGTAGGGGTTTTTTGAGGGTAAATAAATTATCATGCCCATCTTCCAGATTAGGGCTAGAATGATGTACTGCATCATCCTGAGTAAATCAGAAGTAGGCAGGAATAGGAGGCTTCATTATTTAACAACCCAGGGAAATCAGTACATGTAAGATTAGATTCCCTTGAACATGCAGGTCTGTTCAAGCCACTTCTGAAATTCCTTCATGATGGGGGAGGGTGCATGCAGCAAGATCAACTTTTCCTCTCTACTTTCTCCAAAACCATTTCAGTATCAGAGGTAGAGCACCCATGGTTTCAGGGAAAGGAATGGGCCTTGCACAGGGTTTTCCACCACTCAATCTTCTCAGTGTAAGATGTGATCATTCTCCCTCCTTTGAATGACTGTTCAGGTGTAAATAATTTCTAGGGTACCTGAGCAGTGACTCCATATTTGGGATTTTACCATGATTCTTTTCTGTTATCTAGAGGAGGCAATGTCCAGGATATAAGTTAGCTCTTCCTTTGTTATCATGAGGCTTAGGAGGGCACTGGCAAGTATGTGAAAGACAAACATCGCACATGTAGACAAAATGGTAACATCTCCACTCTGCAGTACTTCTGTAGGGTCTGAGAAATCACAGCATTCCTTATTCATTGTTTACTACTTAAAGATGAAGGCTTTAGTAAGTTGTCTGGCTGTATTTATTTGTTTAGCTAAACAGTCTTTCCCAATAACTAATTTATTTGATATGAACTGAAAAGGTCCAGATTATGTTTTTTCCATAGGATGACTTCCACTATATGCAGATATGGATGTGGGTGTAAGGATTTCAAAGGTATCACGGGAGTTGAGGCAATGCATGGAAACATAAATAGTGCACTCAGAAATTGCTTAAATTTAAAATGTTCTTGTGCAGTCAACCCTTGTGGGGTTTTTTTCCCTATCTTTCCAGCATGTACTGGCATTAAATTGTTTGCTGTCTCCTTTATAACAATAATTGGTCTTTTTTTGTGTAGTCCCATTGCAGTACCCCTGCAGCAAACTGGTTAATTTTCTTCTATTCCTGTTCTTATGAAGCATTTTATTGAGAAAGTAAATCATCAAGAATAGTAAAATTAGCCATAACATCAGAAAACATTTTTGCAAGACTAGAAATTTATTGTTTGATGAAAAAGCAGTAAAGGTTGTTCTAACCTCATCTGTGCTTAGTCTCTCATTATCACGAAACCTTCTACCAGGCAGAACCTAGCCAGGCTTGTAAAACTACTAAAGGAAGAGCTGACACAGTTGATTACCATTTCCAAAACTTATGACTTGGTCTAAAGACTGGAAGACGGCCATAGATATGGTTTTGGTTTTTGGCAACAAGACACGAAAGTTATCAGCAGTTCTGTTGTTGAGACCTTAAGTGGCATCAGACCTAGTCAGCCAAAAAGATTTAGAAATTCCTTGTGGTTTTGACCTGGTTCCTAGTTTGACAGCAGATGATTGAGAGTATGCAGGGGGGTAGCTTTTGACAGCCTGTGCAACTGGGGTTGTAATGTGGCTACAGGATGAAGCCTGTCCTTGACATAATTAGCTAAACCTTTCTCTACTCTACAAAGATAGGAAGATAAAGATTTGTCCCACATGTGGAAGGCTGCTTTCCAGAGACCATGCAAAGTGAATTTGCCAAAAGTGTTTGCAGAACTCAATGATTCTTCATCATCCTGTGGTTCAAACAGCTCTTCTGATCTCCAGTCCAAAAGCTGACACTCAGCGTTTCCCTTTGTTTTGTAATGGGATCTTTATACAGCTTCAGAATAAGCCCAGATGAAACAGTAGAAGATGGCAAAAAACAGATGGGAATTCCACAGTTAATGTCACCTCATTCTTAAAGAATACTGTATAGAACATGCCAGTGACAAAAGCTTGGATTCTGTCTAGCTATTGAAGTTCACTCTGCTAGAACAGCAAACTGCTGAAAGTTCAAAGGAGGAATCACAGAATCTTAAGGGTTGGAAGGAAAGGGATTTTGTCAGCAGAATAGAAAGACTCAAGGAAGACAGAGCCTGATTACTGCAAAGACGTGGACCTGAGAGGGAGTTTAAGGTTATGTAGGTAAGAAGGATCACTTGTGGCTAAGCCATTTTGGGAAGGTATTTGTCTGGTCTGCAGCTGCTTCTTGAATACTGAGTGTACATGTAAAAAGAGATGCTAGGTATGAGTAAGATAGTTGTATCTTTTGCTGCTTGCGTGGGAGTGCTAGCAAGTATGTTAGAGTACATGTAGACAAAGGATAACCACTTCATAGCCTGTGAGAGAGCTTATGGCTGAATACTGCTCACTGATGGTGGACCTTGTCCTTAGAAAAGGTATGAGAATCCCAGGCTTTAATGCAATGCCCGGGAGCTGCAGGAAGTCTGAAGAGGAGTACTCCCTGCTAGTGGGGCTTTCCTCAAGAAAGGCTAGAAGCATTTCCCCTGGACCTAGTGAACTGCTGCAGTAACTCCGACTTTGCAGTTGGCCAACATGCCCAGCTGACCCACACCCTGTGCTGCTGCAGCTTGATTGCTGCTATTTGCCTCAGGTCAGTTAGATCATTTCTGATAACTGTAGTCGTGCATTCACAGTGCACTGAGGAGCCACTGAGAAGGGCTAGATGGTTTAACTTCTTCCTTTTAAAACAGGTGTCCTACATTTGTCAGGTATGGAGTGCTACTATCAATGGATTCCATATCCAGCAAGAGTTCATACCCTGCAGAAAGTGTGACATGGAGCACATTGCTTTGGCAAAACAAGATGTACCCTTTGCACACTCCAGCACAGCCCTCTCAGCTATGATCTCACAACTATTACTTAAGCTCAGTCATATAAAAATATCATCTCATTTTCCTGTAAGAAATAAAGGTTTGTCTGTAGCTTCTCCCCTGAGCCTGGATGACCCCTTGGGCTAGCATGCCCAAGACTCCCTTATGTGCTGTTGGCTAATGCAATAGGCACGACATGGTGGCATCCAATTCTTAACCTCTGAATCCCTGTCCCAAAGAGGTAGATAACTTACGGTTCAGCTGGCAGGGTGCAGCCTTCAACAATGCTGGAACACTACTTTAATTCATGCTCCTTGAGCTGTAACAGACATGCCACTGCATCCCTAAGAAACATACATGGATCATAAATAAGGTTAAATGTTATTTTAAGTAATAAACACTGAGGTACAGAAGCTTCATTGCAGCCTTCTGTCTTTGCCTGTCTCTTCATTTGGACTATTTTTAGTTTGTAGTCAGCATTATGACTGTGAAACCAAGGAACATTTGGACAATAGGTACATAAATAATTATGGATAGGTCTCCAGAGCCTTAAACATTAGCAGAGGATTCAAGTTAAATACCAGCTGGGACTATTCAATAGCTTGGCGATGGTGCTGTTCTTATAAAAGTTAATACAATTTCATTTTCCATGGTGAAAAACCAACCTGGACTCCTTTGCATTCTGTAGAATGAATTGGAGCTGTCTCCTTCTTACCCTTCATAACAGTGATTTTTGAATACTTTATATAGATTAAAACTGATTAAAGCTGCTGCAGTGTCACTGAAACCAGTTAGGGACGTTGAGCCACAGGAAACATGCAGCGCATCAGCAGGACATATCTGAGAGTAAAATAGAGAATTTTTACTGCCTTTTCCTAACCATACTTGAAACATGAGTAAAAAAAATGGGTTGTAAGGATAACAGCTAAGTGTGTATCAAGGGATTTTGCATTGCTATTGCTTTGCACTGTGATAAAAAGTGGTAACAGTGAAAGAAACTGGTGCAAACTACAGAACTTTTTTCAGTACTTTTTGCATGTGTTTTTCAAAGAGAACAGCATCATATCAGGTATGCTATTCAAAAAGTCTCTTATGAAGTGTTAGTAAAGTGGTACAGAAGGTAAGGTTTTATGCAGAAACATCAATTTTAATGATTTTTTTTAAAATACAAATTTGTGAAAGCATTTAGCTGCACAGGCTCCGATGTTGGTAAGAATGTTGCAGAATCACCATGCAGGTTTCCTCTGCTTGTTTTCGTTTCCTTTTCAAAGTCTGTGAAATCACTTTTGGTTTTATGTGCCTTTGCAGGCCTAGGCCATGCAGGTCAGTGAGTCATCTAGAAGACTTATGCCTGCAGAGGTCACTTCAGCAAATGCAGGGGTAGGATGAAACAGCAAAGGTTAAGATTCCACTGAAACACAAATGAGCAGACTTTCTTCATCTCTGCAAGTCTATGAAGAGTGAAGACAAGTTAGGCAGAGTGCTGGTTTGAGTGACAGGCTTTGTGATCAGAGAAGCAGTCTACATGCACTCAGAGAAACCTGGTTCTCTATAGTTAGGTAGGATTACATAAAATTTAAATTAATCATCTTTTCTTCTAGTAGAAATGACCAGGAAATGTTCCACCCAAGCCTCCCATTCCATGTTGTGGCACACCACAAAATCAAGTGGGGGCTCTGGAATACATGAAGATGGAACCAGGACTTTCTTGCTGGAGCTCTGCAATTAAAGGTCTCATTTTGAGAGGGCAACAAGACATTAGGTCTTGTCTAAGCTTTAAAAAAAAAAGGAATTTAAGTTCATATTTCCTACCTCAGAAAAGTGTCCTAGCTTCCAGCCACTGTCCTGCCAATATCCTAAGCCACTCTTTAGGCTTGTGGTGAGCTCACCGCTGTCAAAAGGACAAGTCCTTGTTTTGCTGCTGCAACCTGTGCCTGCAGGACCAGTCAGTGATCCATTTGAAATTACTGAAATAGCAGAAAGCTATCTCAGAAGAAAGGAAACAAACCCAAACAAGTGAAAGATGGCTTCCTGCCATTCTAGTGAGGTGACCCGGCTTGAGAGAGACTTGAGGCAGCCCCAGAACAGGTGCAGAGGGAGCACGAGTGCTCCTCTTGATGGCTTTGTGCAATTAAACCAGCACAGCTGCTGCTGAAATGGTACCTAAGAGAGTCTTCCACAGGCTCTGGGATTGCTGTGCAGAAGCTGAGATATGTTGGGCCTGAAAGCACTCAGTGGAGAGCAGTGCTCTCAAGAAATCTATCACCTGATAGCTTAAGTAAGTATAGTGAATATATATAGTAAGTAGGCATATCCCAAAGAGAAAGGCTGGAACTTAAGTCCTCCTCAGCTTCAGGTAAGTGCCATCATAAATGAAGTGGAGCTCTGTTTCATTACTGGGCTTTATGCACAGTGGAACAGCTTAAATAAAAAGTAGTTAGAGAATATGCCATGGGACATGGCAGTTTGTTCTTCCTCTAGTGTGGGAATATACTCTTAGAATCAAAGAATCACATAATTGTTTTGGTGACCTTTAAGGTCAAGTCCAATCACAAACCTCACACTGCCAAGCCCACCACTAAACCAGGTCCCTCAGCATCTCATCTATGCATCTTTCATCTCCAGAGAAGGTGACTCCACTGCCTCCCTGGGCAGCCTGTGCCAGTGTCTAACAACCCTCTCAGTAAAAAGTTCTTCCTCATCTCCAATCTAAACCTTCCCTGGCACAACCTGAGGCTATTTCCTCTTGTCCTGTCATTCATTACTGGAGAGACTGACCTCCACCTCACTACAACCTCCTTTCAAGTAGTTGCAGAGTGATCATGTCTGCCATCAGTCTCCTCTTCTCCAAGCTAAACATCCCCAGCATCTTCAGCTGCTCATTTTAAGACTTGTGCTCCAGACCCTTCCCCAGCTCCCTTGCCCATCTCTGGACACACTCCAGCACCTCAATGTCTCTCTTGTAGTGAGGGGCCCAAAACTGGGCACAGTATTTGAGATGTAGCCTCACCACTGCTAAGTACAAGGGGAGAATCCCTTCCATGGTCCTGCTGGCCGCACTACTTGTGATACGAGCCAGGATGCCATTGGCCTTCTGGGCCACTTGGGAATGCTGCTGGCTCATGTTCAGGTGGCTGTTGACCAACACCCCCAGGCTTTTTTCCTCTGGGCAGCTTTCCAGTCACTCTGCCCCAAGCCTGTAGTGTTGCCTGGGGTTGCTGGGGCCCAGGTGCAGGACCTGGCACTTGGCCTTGTTGAACCTCATACAATTGGCCTTGGTCCATCACTCAAGCCTGTCCAGGGCCCTCTGATAAGCCTTCCTGTTCTCAAGCAGATCTACACATCCACCCAGCTTGGTGTCATCTGCAAACTTACTGAGGGTGCACTCAATCCCCTCATCCAGGTCACTGATAAATAAACAGAAGATGCCCAGCACTGAGCCCCAGGGAACACCACTGGTGACCAATTCCAATTTGGATTTAACTCCATTCACTATGACTCTCTAGGTCTGGCCATCCAGTTTTTCATCCATCGAAGAGCAGGTCCATCCAAGCCATGAGCAGCCCTTTTCTCCAGGAGATTGCTATGGAAGATGGTGTCAAAGGATTGACTAAAGTCCAAGTAGACCACATCCACAGCCTTTCTTTCTTGGTCTCCCATTTCTTAGATAGTAGTAGACTAGTAAGCAGGCTCCTGCACTGCTAAGGGAAAGGTTAGACCTGTTTTCTGAAAGGCTTCTACTCCTTCCCACCCTAAGAAAAGGGTTCTGGGCTGTGCAATGAACAGATGACCCTGCATGCTGAATGGGCTGATGTTAGACAACTCTGACTAAAGCCAGTAGGCTGGCCTGGGTACTGTAGTATTTCTCACAGGTAAACGGTGCCTCATTCAGGATTTTGGATTCTCATAACCTTAAATGTAGGCACCTGGGAAACTGATGCTTAACTTCTGAAGTCACAGCTTGGATCTGGTCCAAAACCTCTGCTTACTGATGTGATCTTCATGGGAAAATCAAGATATATGGTTCCAAACTTCCCATTGGTTTAGATAGCTACACAGAAAAATAGTGGTAATAAATTCACTAAACTTGAAGATAAACTAAACTGAGTGCATCCATGTGAATTTATGGATTAAACAAGAACAGCTAACTCTTCCTTTTACAGCAAAATCTTGTGGAAGATCAGGATGCAAATGACTGTTAGGATATATATTTCATACAAGAACAGGGCATTTCTGATCTCTGACAGCTTCAGATTTCTATTAGATGCGTTCTTCACTTTTAAAGGAAATTCTAAATGAGTTATGCTTCCCATTACTCTGCCTCTGACATTTCTATAAAACTCTTAGGTTATTGTAAAGTGTTTTTGTGTCAGAGACTACCGTTTCTCTAATTAATACTGTAATTTGGAGTCTCTGCCATGTGGTCATCTCTTATTTAAATAATTCACAGCCATGGCATAGCTGCTTTTCAAACAATCTAATTATTCTTCACAGTTGCTTAGTAGTTTTCAGTGCATACTTACTATTGTGTTTCCTTTTCTCTGCATTCAGTAAATATTTGGACTAAGTTTATGTTGATCTACGTATTCATACAGGGCTCAAGACACAAGTGGCCTTAAGACCTCTCAATCAAACCTGACATTTGTTCAGTGTTCAAAATCTTTGCTCTGCAGAGGCCAGACCTGAAGACAACAAAAAGTCATGGACTTTCAAAATCTCTTGAAGTTTCTCAGGTGCACTAAACGTCACAAGGGGCCAGGCTCTTATCCACTTGAGTTTTGACAGTGAAAAGTCACTTTTTGCTAATCTTTTATTTGCTCCTTGTGGTGATCTACAAAGCAGGTGCAACTTTGCTTCAAGAGTGTGATGTTTATATGTATCTGCCCAACACTGGGCAACACACAGGAATGCTAACTGACTGAGCAAAAACCTGACACTGAGCATGAGCCTGATCTCCCATTAGAACATGTGACTGGTGGAGTCCTGGTCTCCCATAACGTCTTGTAATTAATAATCTGCAAATGTAAGGAGTTCAATATGCTAGCTAGAAGACTTCTGATCACTATATGTGTGACAGAGGGCAAAGCCAACCATCCCTTTCAGCTGAAGTAAGTCTCTCTTGCTGTCTCCGCTTCAGAGAAAGCTTGAAGCATTTGGTTCAACAACAGCAGTGACTGTTATGGACCTGAGATCATTCAATACAAAGGAAAACAGTCCTCAGAAAAGCAACCAATAATGCTTCAACCTCACAATACACTATGGTAGACCTGGAACTGAACGATTTTTTAACTCTGACCTGCTGAAAGATAGGGATAATGTCATATCTGAACGGAATTGTCCAAATATCCCTTTGAAGTGATTTGCAGTGGGGTTTGGGAATTCTTTTACCATTTCTATGATTCTGTGTGGGCTTGAATGTGGGCTTAAACAACAGAGGAACCGAATCGGTACCTCTAAGATCCTCTTGGAATGTGCTGACCATTTGGGCAAGTAGAACCATATGCCTGTCTTATTTTAACCTATTTAAACTAACTTTTAAACTAATCTGATAAAGGAGGATATATTGCCTCTCTTTAGTCCTTTGTCTCATTTATACCCCATTCAGACTTCCATTTCCTAAACAGAAGGCCAATCAATCAAATTGCCTCTGCCATGCAACTCACTGTTTCCTCACTTAGTCCCATACACTAGAAATATGTTCTTTAGGAAAGGTAGTCCTCACATAAACAAGCACCTCCTCTCATAGCACACACACACAATGTAGGAATGAGTCACATAGGCTACTTGTTTCCTATGTTCTACACACCTGACTTCCTAACTCTGAAAAGTGAGTGTTCATTGAAACTTGCTTTTTAACATCTCCAATATCTCTCTGAAAGATTCCATTGCTCCTTCCTGTGGTTCAGAGCTGGAGCCTGTAGATCTGCAGCTTTCAGCAACCAGAGCTGAAAGAACATCTGCTAACAGTAGCCAGTTCTGTTCTTTCAGGACCTGCACAGAAACAAGTTGATTTGCTGAAGGATTTTGTGCAGCTTAAGTAACAACTGAGAGAGACTGAGAAAGTGGCTGAAAAGGGATCATGGGTTCCAGCCCAGAATCTGAATACGATTGTATCTTCAGTTCCAACTTGTTTTAGACAATTTCTGTCCTAGCCCTGTTCATGTAGAAGACTTGGCTTGGTGAGCCCCTTGGTTTCTCCTTCCTTCATTGGTAGCATTTCCTTTTTTGCATCTTTAGCTGATTTGTCTCCTTCCTCATTCCCTTGTTCTTGTCTTTTTGGCTTAGTCTCTTGCTGTTCCACCCCATTTTTCCTGCAGACTAGTACTTCCCATCTCTCATTTCACTCTCTGGCATTCATTTTCAGCCCCAGATCAGTCTTCTTTTCTGTTCCTCCCCATTCTCCTTCTGTTTCCATTTACTCTATTTTGCTTTTTTCAGCTTTCATCTCCACTGCAATGAAACGTCAGGCTACATCTGTACAAGTAAATTTCTCTGTGCCAAGTATCCCACAGCTGCCCATCCCCGCTCTCAAAGTATTTTTGGGCACAGTGTGACAGTCAGTGTAGGTCAAGGTCTATCTCCAATGAATCGTTTAGATGAGGAGACGTGGGCATTTAGCATCCAACTCCACAGATCTCAAAGGTGGTAAACCCGGCCTTACCTCTGCATCTCTTGAGGTGGAAGATACCAGGTGCTTTGTTGGACTGACATATGCACAGTTGCTAAAGGAGACTGCTCAATAAGGAGAGAGTGACTGGAGAAAACTTTGCAGAAAATGAACAAATTAGTTAGAAAAACCCATAAATTTAGCACCCCCTTTCCAAGTTTGGTCAGTCAATTTAAAAGTAGATTTTTTTTTTAAGATGTCATCAGATATTTACTTATCATGCAGAAAATTATGTATGACCTAAGCTTCATCATTTAAAAAAGATGAACTGCTTTGTTTAAAGTTTCTAATTAAGATCAATTTTAAAAGAAGACATACGAAAAATTATAGGAATCTGCATTTGAGAATCAGTTGGCAACTTCAATTGATTATAGGCAGGGCTATCATTGTCCAGGTTTGATTGGGGAAATTACCTTAAAATCTGATAAGCTGGTATTTTTTCTAGCAATGGCAACAAGGAGTCGTGTGATTGATTCTGCAGAGGTGACTGGGATGTACATAGACTACGTGAGAGAATAAAGCCTGCAAAATCAAACTGAAGATAGTTTTTGGTCATTTATTCCAACACTTCAATTTACAGAAAACTGAGGTAACCCTAACTGGACCAAAACTCAATGCAATATTGCAGAAGGAATAGAAAAATCACCAATTAAATCATGTGTTGGAAGTACAATCATATACTGTTTGTTCTTTAAATCTGTGCAAATTTGTACAAGTTTCTGAAAGAAAGATTGGCTTAGTTTGCTGGCAATCCATGAGTGTTTTCAAAGCACTACTGAAACTTGTGTACTGTAACAGAGCATGACATCGTCAAGAAAGACTCAAGAACCTTCCCCCCCTCTCTGATCTCATTTGAAGCATGAGAACTTGACATTGGCATTGCTGATGTGCAGGCCCCCAGTGTACACCGGGTCTCATTTTTCTAAGTTCTGAATTATCTTTCCATACTCTTGTCATTACAGATCTGTAGATGCCAAGGACTCCTAGCCCTGAGCGTGCAGTATTATTTAGCACATATGACCAAAACATATTTATAAGAGACAACATTTTAAAAAGAAGTGTGCCTTCTCTTAGACCTTCTACAGTCTGGAGAAAATCTGCAGCTTGATCTCAGACAAACGATTTAATCTTCAGACAAAAACAGTTGGAATGTCAAGAGACTACTGAAAGTTCTCAGAACAGTCTTAGGAATATTACTGCTATAACTCGGTAAAACCCATTAATGTTTCCCATAACACTGAATCTAAACATACATGATTGATAATTCCAAGCTGCAATATGGCCATATATTTCCAGATACCACGGAGACAAATGGCTGTGGTCACCCACAACACAATATTGCATAACGTAGAATAGAGTGCTGCTTCTTTGTATAACGACATTCCAAATGTATGATGAGACAAAAGCAGACATATTTATTTGAGTGAATTTATAAGACATGTTAAAGCTACCATTTAATAAAATAAAAACCTGAATACCAGATAAGAAAATATTTTTGGAAATGCTTTCTGGTTTCAAAACATTGAACAAATTCCCTGCTGACACACGTGCTGCAAAAAAGAAACAATACAACGGGAGCAATGAAGAATTACCTCAGCTTTCATCACCACTTCACTTGATTGAAACTGTTCTCATGTTCCATCAAATATAATAATATATTTGGAAAATGTAAATAACCTAATTACATTTTCTTGTTTCAAGCTGCCAGGCACCAGTCATATATCGCAGTCGTATAAAAAGAAGGTCTCTGCCCATCTGCAGCCAGCTCCAAAAGGGAACTAACTTAGAACCTGTGATTAATGAAGAAGAAAAAGCAGAAGGACGTTGTCAGAGAAAACGAGCATTGGCAAGACACACACATAAGTAGTCACAAACCTCTGCATTCTCAGCACATTCAAGCCCCATAACCTCGACCTTAACATTAATAAAAATGATTATTGCCAAAGTTATTGCTTTAATTACATTATACCATAGGTGGGAGACTCTGACTTGTGAGCAGCATAGTAATTCCATTTATGTCACAAGATGCGCAGCCTTCTCTATGACATGGCTTTCTTCAAATAAATAGGAACCTGAACACCAATAATTAAGAAAATGATTTCTTAGTGATATTGGAGAAGAAGACCACTATGATGTCCCACAGCAACAGCACGGACATGGCATTCTTCAGGCAAGGTAAGGAACCCACACTATGAAGCCAAGCCCTCCTCCGTCTCTCCTAACACTTTTGTTAGGTACATGTGTGGAATTGCATTGAAAGAAAACAGTTCTTGCCTAGTAAAGTTGGCTTTGGATGTTCTCTACTTGCATCTTTTATCACTATTGCAGCTCATGATACTTTCTGTTGTTTGGGGGTTGCGGTGAGGAGAAAAGATTCAGAATAAAAAAAGAACAAAAAACCCCATGGCTGCATTGGATAGGAGAGAGAGGAAGTGAGCAGAAGCAAGCAGGACCTCTTAAGCTGGCTTTGCTACAAAGAAATATGTATGAACTTACTTTCCAGTATCCCACCAAGAGAGATCTCCCTACAGGTCTAAAAGCATGTCACATTTGGAGAAGGGAGGGTGCCTTAGAGGAGGCCTTAATAGGCAGGCTGAGAATTTTGGAAGGCAAGACACAGGAAATGGAGTTTAATCAATAAGTAATGATGGTCAAACCACTTACATAGTGTTTTACAATTGCAACGTTTTTATTAACATGTCACAGTAAAAGGATGTGCCAAAGTAGACCTCTGTCCCAACAGTGTAACTACCTAATTCTGTCTCCAGGGGGAGAGCAGAGCTTCTCTCCCTTGCTGCCCCTTCACCTGCTCCTCCTGTACCATGACATGGCAGAAGTCTGGCAAGGACATGAAATTCAAAATTTGTATGAAGGAAGGCTGTGTGCCATCAACACTGGGTAAAACCTGGGAGAACCTTCAGCTATTTTCTTCTGGACTGACACGTAAGGAATCTTGCAGGAATACAAACAATTTCCCTACCTTCAATTTCGGTCCAGTTGACAGCAACTTCTGCTATAGGTATTCTCAAGCGCTGTGCTATATAAAGAAGTTCCACGTCAAATGCCCTAAGAGGAACAGGAAACAGCGAATACAGTCACAGTGATTTCCAGAAGAAAGATGGTAGCACTATTAACTAAATCCTTAGCCCAATTTAGGGAGGTTGGTGTGCAGTTATGAAGTTGATACCAATGCTCTACAGGTCAGGTGTTCATGAAAGGGAAATTAATCTCCCTGACTGAATACCTCAGAGCATAGCCAACACACAGACAACAACACTTCAGCATGGTTTTGAAGGTATAGGCCATGCTGTTCTCACTTTTCATTCTGCCACAGTCATGGTTTAAACATTTTTAAAAACCAAGCAGTCAAACGTGTAATGTCAGTCTACATCTCTAGGAGTATTATGGAAGTGGACAACTACCTGCTGTGGCTTTACACTGACATGACGGTTTCTCCTTGTACTTTCCAACTCAAGAACAAAGGCAGCAGCGCAGACGTGAGAAAGGATTTATGTTACTGTGCATAACAAAAACTGAACAACAGCAGGAATTTACCCAGTGCTCATTTAATATATAACACAAACACCCTCTTGAGAGACCTAACTCTTTTTGCTGGCACAATTGTTTGCAGGTTTTGCAACAACACGGGAAGTGATCCTACTCTAAGTCAGCTGCCCCTCCCTGCTCAAGTTGTCCAACACACATGTTAATCCTCTCAGTTCTCTGTTGTGTGTTTCATTCTTGCAACTGCATGGTCACGTGGGCCTTCTTGATCCAAGACACTGAGGCTTTCAACATTAGAAAAGTGGCTTTGCAATTACGGCAGATTAAAAGCAGATTACAGTTCTTGCAGATATCAGCATATAAAACCACCAGTAGCTACTATTGACAAAGGGGAATAGAAATCACAGCTATGAACTGCCATTCAGTGGGATGTCAACCAGCTTTAGAGTTGGGCAGAGAGGAACCTCATGAGGTTCAACAAGTGCTGAGTCCTGCATCTGGGGAGGAACAATCCCTGCACCAGTACAGGCTGGGGATTGACCTGCTGAAGAGCAGCTCTGCAGAGAGAGACCTGGGAGTCCTGGTTGACAATAAACTAAACATGAGCCAGCAATGTGCACTCATGGCCAAAAAGGCCAATGACATCCTCGGATGCATCGAGTGTGGCCAGCTGGTTGAGGGAGGTTCTTCCTCTCTACTCTGCCCTGGTAAGGCCGCATCTGGAGTCCTGTGTCTAGTTCTGGGCTCCTCAGCTCAAGAGGAAACTTCTGGAGAGAGTCCAGCGCAGGGCCACCAAGATGATCAAGGGACTGGAGCATCCCTCTTATGAGGAAAGGCTGTGGGAACTGGGGCTGTGTAGTCTGGTGAAGAGGAGACTGAGGGGGGATCTCATTAATATTTACAAGTATATAAAAGGTGGATGACAGGAGTTTGGGACATCCTTTTTTTCTACTGTAGCTAGCAATAGGACAAGGAGTAATGGGATGAAGCTGGAAGACAAAAAGTTCCATTTAAACATAAGAAAAAACTATTTCACTGTGAGGGTGACAGAGCAGTGAAACAGGCTGCCCAGGGAGGGTGTGGAGTCTCCTTCCTTGAAGGTCTTCAAGACTGTCTGTGTGACTTGATCTAGGTGGACCTGCTTCTGCAGGGAGGTTGGTCTAGATGATCTCTAAAGGTCCATTCCAACCCCTACCTATGATTCTATGAACTATGAAGATTCTGCTGAGTTTGGTAAAATTTCTTAGACTTACTGAGTGCTGGGTCTTCTTTTATCCCACTCTTTCTAGTCTTCAAAAGCCAGTAGGAGTGTTCTTGCTCCTTAAATAAGTTCTAGTAATTGAAATTATTCTCCCAATAAAAATATCTTTAAAAATACTAGTCCATATTGGAAAAAAACTTGCCAATGGACATCCACTTTTGATTTCTACTAGATTCAATACACATTCAAACACAGGCATTTTTTGTTTTCCCTTGGAGCTAAACTTTGAAGGTTAAATATTGGGAAAATTTTAGCCAAGTTGTTGGAAAGGTTTCCAGTTTGAAGATATTCCAAACCAGCTTACATAAGCCTTGAAAACACACCTGTGAGTCAGTCAAGTGCAATTCAACACTAGTTCACATTTTCTCGCAATAGCTTCATAAGTTTAGAGCCTCCTTAAGTTCTTATTGCTTTATTTGAGGCCATTTTCTTTTGGAATGAAAAAAAAAATCTTTTGCCATATATACCATAAAAAAGAAGTTATTTGTTCATGCATCACAGGTTGCTTGAATCCAAGTCACTGGTAATCACATTTAACACTACAGAAGGGTAGAAAGGGACAGACAGGTGATCCAGACCATGTGAAAAGACATACTTTAGAAGGTTACTAGCCAAGCTCAGATGTTATTTCCTTCTACTTCAAGCCACTCTCTCCTTTTAAGCAGCACAGTGCATTTTGCAAAACTTACAATGAATGCAAACAGAGAATGAATTTGGGTATGACACACACACACATACACACACACAGGTTCCCAGTGAAGTACAGACCACAGCATGCTGGCCTGCTGGTGAAATCATTGCCCAATGTGCACCAACCCAAACTTGCACTCTTCATGCACATTATAGGAGAGCTATTGATCCCACTCTGGACAGTATTAAAACATACAAAGGCAGCATAACAGATGTTATCTACAGACACGAGGGTTATTGTATGCAGAGCATTCAGAGCCATATTGTAAATCTGATTCTGAGTAAGACACAGGCCTTTCAATTGTCACAAAACCAGTTCCAGGAATAAATGCAGAGGTTTTTAAGCTCAGTGAACTGAATCTGTTCCAAGCAGCCTTGCCATTTCACTGTTTTCTTTAAATAAGGACTGAAGATTATTTTATTAATTATACCATAGTCTCTTCTATTTATTTTTTTGCTGACATTTTACATCTGTAAGCCAAAAGCCCCATGCATTCACCTCTGAATGTTTATGAGTCATATGTATTAAGACTAAATCTAATTTTGTAATACTTACTGCTAAACTGGCTAAAAATCTTAAGAGACAGAATAACTGTCTGATTAATTATACTCTATGACCTGCTCTAAAAATATTACCGCACAAAGTATTAGCCTAGTGAAATACTAGTTATTTGCAGCAATTCCTATGGACAAGCAATTACTGGAATGTCAGCATCCACATCACAGTACAACAACATTAAATAGTTTGGTGAATGACAGTGCTGAAAGTAAAACATTAAAAGCATGGGAACTGATCAGGTTGAACACTAATATTGTTACATGTGGTTGCCATTGGTCTAACAGTGAACATACCCTGAAATTAAAAAGAACCTATTAAAAGCTGAAAGGAGAACGACTTCTGTACCTTACGGCTGCTTCTTTCTTCCCCCATTCCCCACCACCTTACAATACATCTCATATATCTACTACACATCAAAGAATGTGGATTGCAGTATGGTCAACACACTGATAGTCCCATACTGCAGGCTAGCAGATCCAGTTGGCACAGAAGTAGCATAGAAAAATATCCACAGTCAGGATTTAAGCGTGGGTACCTTAGCTGGAGCCTACCCTAGAGATCAAAGCAACACCAGTGAATGAGTTGGTTAGTGTTTTGACATGGAGGTATTTACAACTAGTTAACATGTGACAGAACCAGTGTAAGAAATAACAGGGAATTATTCACACCATGTGAAAGCAGGTGCCTCTGGGGAGGGAGGACACAGCTCAGAATACCTAAGATTGGCTCCAGCCTGTATGAATTGAGGCTCCAATCTAAGTACCTGAAGTTAGACACTCAAAAACAGATCGTGAGGTTTCCCCATCTATTTCTGCTGCCTTCTCATCTATGCCTCTATTATTTGTTAATTAACACAACATGAAATGTAAAATACAGAAAGAGAGAAAGCTTCTCCATGTGGCTGTGTTTATGCTGAGCACTTTCGATGAAGTTACAGTTTGAGAGGATGCTGGCTGAAATTCGCTTCAACACCAAGTCGGGACATGTTTAATTGAATTCAACCCTTTTAAAATGAACCCTTAAAATGCTTTGGCTTACAAAATATCCATCCTGCAAAATTATTCTGTATTTTGAAATCGCACTAGGCCTCTTATTTTTGCTGGTCCAATGTGTGTTTCAAGTATCAAAATTAGGCCTTCAGTTATACGGTTTTAACGAGCATTTAGGACTTTCCTACATCCAAGATACGTTGTTCCAGCAAACTCTCAAATGGACAGAGAAAACTTTCAATGGCCAAAGAAGTCTAAGAATGAAACAGGATGTCAAGAGGCTTAGACTGTCAGTACTGCTCTAGCTGTGCTGGGACTTTTCAAAGTCCATGAATGTCTGCAAGAAGCAGGTTTATTTACAAGACAAAACACACATAGTTGTAACAGCAAAATACTTTTGTGTCAATTAGACTTTGATATACAATTCTACTTGTGCACAAAACCAGGAAAAAACAACTTATTCTACTACTCATGTTGGTCTACAACACCAAAGGAGGGGAAAACATATCCCTGTAGCAATATGAATGCTTATTTTTATGTAATTTCCATATAGAAACTTACATTTAGAGATAAGTTAGAAAATGGAGAAATTAACAATTTTTTATATTGAGCTTTTGCAATTTAAATGATGAGACAGCACACCTTGTGCAGTGCACAAGGCAATTTATATAGACTAAAGTAATAGCAGTGTTGCAGGTGGGGCAGTAACTGTTGCTTTGTCTAGTTACCCAAAGCAAGGAAAGATATCTTCTGGCCAGAAGAAAAAATTTATGATTATTTTTTTTCCGTAGTCAGAAGAAATCAATGACCAAATTTAGAGTAGGAAGATTCTGCCAATGAGACCACTTCATTTGCCAGTCCTCCTCCTGTGCTTTAAAATGTAACATAAACCATTACATTTCTCGGGTCAAGCCTGTAGATGCAGAACTAAAGCTCCTTTGGGAGTCTGCAAGTGAGTAATTTCAACTGTCTCTATGATGTTTTTTAAAAGATCCTTTTAATTTTCTTTTAAGTTTTAATTTAAAAAATGTGCTCCATCAATTTCTGAAAAATAGATCAGTGGTGTAATGAGATTTGGAACCTATGACGCAAGCCTATGCTCTCTGTTCAAAAGGTTGCCTTCATTTCAAACTAATGTCAAAACTTTGCTATTTAGAAGGTAAATTTCAAGAAGCCTTGGTTTGTATTTGTATATATACAGAAGAACATTCAAACAGAAGTCAACCAGAACACTCACAAAAAAAGCACCATTTTAGGATGTAAGCATGATGTCTCAGTGTCAAATATATAAACAGTTTCCAGTATCTCTTAATTTTAAAATGCTTTCTAAACTTCAGGGTTAGATTAAAAAAATAATCTAGGAAATATCTTGGTCTCTCTTTAAAGCGTTACATGATCCTCATTACTATAATGCTAACATAGTGCTTTTTCTTTGTATATTTCAGTTTGCTTTTAAGATTTACTAAAAATAAGCATCTATAAATCAAATTCAGAAGAGCAAGATAAAACTGTGGTCTCAGTCTTCTAGTATTTTTAACATTACGGAAGTGATTTGATTCAACATCAATGGGAAGAGGATGAAGAATGCAGGAAATAAGTGAAGGTCTAAGCGATTAGTTTTTCATTCCTAATACAGCTGATACTGAGTTATTTCTGTTTGGTTAAACTAACATTCAAACTGTCAAAAGCACTACTGGATTCCTTTGTCAGAAGCGAAGAAATTTCTGGGCTTTTTGTCTACAGAAACAACCGGCACTACCTATAGAGCCCAGAAACTGAGCTGTCTTTGACACAAAATTGCTTCAGTAGTTTTTCTTCCAAGTCATTATTTTCAAGACTCACTGAATACCTTTTTGATGCATGTGAGGCAACAACAACCTGACACATATTTTTTCCTAAATATTACTATTCTACAAGTTGAATTTATCCTGCTGAACTTCAGTCCTCTACAATAGTTATCTCCTCCTATACAAAATGGCCTGAGTCCTTCTATAGCCAAAGGGAGGAAACAAGCATTTGTTGGTTACACTTCATCTGGCATATTTTAGAAGCCTATATTAGGACAAAAAGTATTATCCTCCAAAATTGTCTCTTCTATTGGTCTAAGAAAAGAGGCTGGATGACAAGTAGATAGACTGGATGTGACGAAGCAAATCCTGCCCAATGTGTGTATATATTTATACTTTAACCAACAAGTAAGCTTAACAGTTTAGGGCAGGAATATTAGACAAGCTAATCTTATAGTAATTGTATATGAACATATTGAGTAAATCTGTTATTCATGTTTACTCTAAATATTTATTATGTCCTCACATAAGAAATCACTTAACACTGTAGTACCTCAAAAACCCTGAGCCTGACAAAACTTGACCAGGCAGGACAGATGAGGCTTCTACAGAACCCAAACTGTGTTCACTGTCTTCAAAAGCCCACCACACACTCCAGTTCACAGACAGACTGGATGCCCATGGTGCTGCCTCTAAGATGGCTTTTATCCTATTAAATCTGTTTGTTTGTTGATTATTCCCCAGCACTCTGCTCCATTATCACCAGAATATCTGAGCACTGACCACACTGAACTGAATTCTTCTTTCGACATCTCACAGAGCTGCACTTCACTAATGGGATTTTAAGATTCAGGAAAGAATTAAATAGTATCTTCTGATGTCAAATAGCCCAAATGCAGTCATGCAGAGGTCATAACAAACCTAGATTTCAGGGCCTTTGGTTTCTCTGCAGCCCCCTGCTGACAGTCTCAGTATAAGTTGTACATCACAGTCATTTCATGTAAAATCATAAAATGGTAGGGATTGGAAGGGACCTGTAGAGATCATCTAGTCCAAGCCCCCTGCTCAAGCAGGTTCACCTAGATCAGGTCGCATAGGAATGCGTCCAGGCAGATGTTGAAAGCCTCCAGAGAAGGAGACTCCACACTCTCCCTGGGCAGCCTGTGCCAGGGCTCCCTCACCCTCACAGGAAGAAGTTTTTCCATATATTGAAGTGGAACTTCTTGTGTTACAGCTTATTTCCATTACCCCTTTTCCTGTCACTGGAGACAACAGAAAAAGCATGGCACCCTCCTCTTGACAGACACCTTTTAAATACTTTTGTTAATGAGATCTCCAGGCTAAACAGCCCCAGGTCCTGCAGCCCTTCCTTGTAAAAGAGATGTTCCAGTCCCCTGATGGCCACGATAGCGCTCCACTGCCTCTCTCTAGGAGTTTACTGTCTTGAGCTGGGGAGCTCAGAACTGGATATAGTACTCTAGATGAGGCCTTACCAGGGCAAAGCAGAGGGGGAAATGTTAAGTAATTATTAAGTAATAATTAAGGGGTCCTCCCTTGACCTGCTGGTCTCATTCTTCTTAATGCATCCCAGGATGTCATTGGCCTTCTTGGCCACAAGGGCACATTGCTGGCTCATGGTTAGTTGCTGTCCACTAGAACTCCCAGGTCTCTCTCTGCAGAGCTGCTCTTCAGCAGGTCAATCACCAGCCTGTACTAGTGCATGGGGTTGCTCCTTCCCAGATGCAGGACTCTGCACTCATTCTTGTTGAACCTCATGAGGTTCCTCTCTGCCCAACTCTCAAGTCGGTCGAGATCGCACTGAATGGCAGCACAGCCTTCTGGGGAATCAGCCAGTCCTCCCAGTTTGGTGTTATCAGCCAACTTGCTGAGGGTACACTCTGTGCCCTCATCCAGGTCACTGATCAAGATGTTGAACAAGACTGGCCCCAGAACCGATCCCACCCTCTGGGCTCTGTCATTCAGCCAGCTCTCGATCCACCTCACCATCCACTCATCCAAGCCACACTGCTTGAGTTTTCTGATGAGGATGTAAAGGGAGACAGTGTCAAAAGCCTCGCTGAGGGTACCATCCAGGTTGTTAATGAAGATGCTGAATGTTTTGCACGTGAGGAAAGTGGGTATCTTTACAAAGGTCACAATAAGCAACTTTTGAATCCATACTGTAGTTTTTTTTCAGCAGTGGCAATAATCTGAGTTTCTGTCCTCTACTAGGGTTTCATTTGCCACAGAACTTGCCAAAGCTTTGGATCTTGAGATTTCTACTATTATGTCAGATTTCACTGAAATTAGCTAGCAAGTATGAAAATAAAGGCAGAGAAGTACAGGGACCACCTGAAGGCTGGATGAGTATGAAAGTAGACAATATATTGCCTGTTTTGGCAGAAAATCAAACCAAATAAAAAACCCTCTGTTGTTGTTTTAGGCAAATTTGTGACTTGGAAGTATGTGAAGAGCAGTTCATTGGAAGAATTTGAGTTATTCTTTTCTTGACCGAAAAAACAAACATTCTTCATCACTAACCAGTAAATTTCACACAAACAGGAAAACATTTAGGACATTAGTTTATAGATTACTGTAAATAAAAGAGCAAGAATAGAAGGCCGTAATTTTATAGCAACACATGTAAGCACAATGAATTAACACACCAAGACCTGAAGATCCAGCGTGTTCCACACCAGCAATATAATTATTATAAAATAAGACAACAACTTCTCTTTTTCACTGCCTCCCCTCCTGGGTAATGATGTACAACACAATTATTTTTTACTCTTTTGTTCATTTGTCACTAGAGAATGTGAGTAGCAGGAGAAAGCTTGTTAAGATTTTATTTGAAATTAAAAAAATGGACTACATAATATGTCCATCCAAGAACAACTGTATTGAAAAATTTGTTCACAAGACAAAGAGATTGAAGACTGCATTTTTACAGCTTAAACTGATTATATCCTCATTTGTTTCAGTATTTCTTCTTGAAGCCCTTCACTGAGAGAGTGAAGTTACATAGGGTAATTTTGAGACGAGCATTTCTGGGCTTTGCATACGTGTTTAACCATGTATTTAGAAAATTCCTGTATTTGAAATTTACAGAACTTTATAGTTCAAGTTTTGTTTTGGAGGTAGCAGCAAAAATCATGTTTTGCTTCATCTACAGTTTTCTTCAGGGCAGCCAGGGAAGTGATTTTGCAAACACTGAGAGCTCACAATTCCAGAGTCCATTGAACAGAAGCTTCACGTTCTGCATCAGATTTGTACAGCGAAACATTACCTTTGCAACTCCCTCTTGGAGGAGCACTAGAGCTCAACTATCACTACCAAAGCTCATCCTAAAACTCGATGGATTGGAATTGACTAAGACTGTGGCATTATACACTATTTCGTATGGGAACATTGTTCAGTAAATCTGTTCCCTGTCAACAAGCAGTAGCCCATGAGAGATTTTCTTGGATGAAGACAATAGTTTGGAAAGATTTGATTACACTTAATTAGGACTGGGGACTGTCACCATCTTTTTCAGCAATAACTGTGGTGTAGGAAATGTACAGAAATTATGTTATTTGTGAGGAAAAAGTGTTTCAGTCTCACAATAGTAGCCATGAATGTATCACTCTCATAAGGGAACCACAGAAACTAAATTGTAATGAAAGAGAGCTCTAAATAATTCAAAGACTATGCATCATTTTCTACTATCATACATCAATGAGATGTGTCAGTAGTTGTCTCAAGGAAATATTCTAGCAAGAAAAAGAACCCAAGAGTAGGCATTTCCTTCCACTTTCAGCCTTTGGCAATTACTAACATCAGATATAGATTTTAGGCAAAATGTTTTGGTTCAGCAGCTGTGAAATTGTGATGCATGAAACCAGACTGATAACATTTTGAATGGGATTAGTAACTTTCAGCTTTCCTTATCAGAATAAGAAGAGCTCTTCTCCATTTCTTACTCTGCTCATATCTGTAACAGGAGGGAGGACTCAGAAATAGGAAGTGGCTTAGAACCCAACCAAAAGTTGTTTGGGATTTCTTTTCAAGAGTTCTCAGGATTTTCTTCTTGTTTGCTCCTCTAATCAACTACTCGTTGCTCTGACTAGGTAATGTCTTACTTCTCGCTATTACACTACTCTTTCTAGACCACATGCCAAAGTAAAACGGACTTGCAGGGAGTCAAGAAATCAATTGTTGGCACTCAAAACCTCAGCAATGTAGTCTTCAAATCCTTCATGCAGTTTATGTTGGTCCGTCTTTTTAAACGAAAACTTAGTAAATCCCTCTGTTACCACGAGTAGAAAGAATAAAACTAAACACTCAACTGTTTCCTGAAATGTATCTTAACAATAAAATAGAATTCCTGGCGAATACCAGAATATTTTAGCATAACAAGAAACTGAAATTGCCAAATACGTAGTACCATAATCGGTTAAACCCAGCAGCTAGGATTTACACTCAGACTTCACATCCTTCACAGTAGCTGCAATACCAAAATTGCTATTGCAAAACCATATTCCATTAAAAAAAAAAGGACAAAGATAAAGAATTTACCAGCGTTCTATATGAAGAGCTGAGAAGGTCCGTGAGGCAGCTTCTCTGGTTAAAAGTTTAAATCCACACTGTGTGTCTCTGATCTTTTTGACACAGAGAAACCACACAAGGAAGTGGAACCCATACATGAGGAGAGTTCGAAAGTAAGAGCGCTGTGGAAAAGAGGTAAGAAGTTAGATGGCTTCATTTAGGTGATGACTGAAGTGTTGGAACAGAGATGGTTTACAGGACAATAATCCTGTTTCGTGATTGCTTTCAGAGTTTGTAAACTGTTTTTGTTTTGCATTGGAATAAAACCAGAACTTTTCAATTGTTACAGTGAAACAAAATTACATCTGAAAAGGAAAGACTTGCCAGTCAAGCAAATGGTTAGGATGCTGGCCTAGGATATGAGAAGTCCATGGGCTTTTTGTCTGTTTTCCCTAATTCAGAGCAGCTTTACGTTCTGGATAATGTCTTACTAAGTGAAGCAAGAACCTGCACCTGGTTTTTAATTAAGGAGTGGGTTAGCCACAGTATTCCCCAGGAAATTAAGAGTGAAGGAGGATGGTGTGCTACATGCTCCATTCCACTGGACAATTACAAGCTATTTTCTCCCCTCTATCTACTCCTCTTGTCTTCCTAAAAACTGTTTGAACATGTCCAATAAATTCAAGAGTTACCAGGACAAACAATGGAGAACAAGCCAGCAGGACTGCATAAAGGCTGCTACTCTTAAGAATGCACACTAAAAAACTAAACAGGTTCTAGCTGCTACTCTGTCATAAAAGAAAAAAAAGGTCTTATTAGAAAAACACAAATGGAAGCATCTCGTTTGCCACCTACTTCTTTCATTCAAGACTGCACAAACCTTCAGTCTCCAGAGCTTGCACACATCATGTTGAGGCACTTACGGGAATGCAATTAGAGAATGTTCTTTTTTTCAGCATATGATGGACTAAGTAGAAGTAAGACTAAAGTAACAGCTGCTGTGCAAGCCAATATGTCATTTTATACTCCCAGTATTGTTACACAGTCATCTCTTTTGTTCTTTTGCTTTCACAAATGTCTTTTATGCTCCTGGTAAACATTCTCCCAGCCTAGTCTTTCGTTATGGTTTTTTTTCCTGACTTAATAATCATAGAGGTAAGTTTGTCCATGGAATCCAAAGGCTGGACTCTGGGTTTGCAGAGGTCTCTCCTAGTCTTTTATTCAAGATAGCTCCCAAATAACCAGAACTTTGGTCCACAAACAGTTTCTGAGCTCACTGCTGGTCTTAAGCTCCAGTTAGATGATTCTATCTGAGACTGCAAGCGAAATACCATGCCAAAACTTTAGAAGTCAACAATTTAACTGGTAAGCATCTATGGGTGACAAGAGATGCTTTTAAAGCTAATAATTAGAAATCTCACTTGGAAAATGACATGCTCAGCTTATTATGGAACAGACTTTGGCTCAAAGAAATTAAAATCCAGAGCTTGTGTGTCTCAGTAAAGTGATCTGGCCCTAGGTTAATGGTGAAGCTGGTGCAGATTCTTTGATTCTTCTGGGGAAGGTGAACCACGCTGTGACCAAGAACACAAGGCTTCCCAAAAGGGAAGCTGTAAGAGGCTGCATAACTGTAAGCCATTGAAACTGTGCACTTACTTCACAAAGAGGAGATCCTGGGTTATGTTCATTATTCCCAGGACTATTTATGCATGTCATACTAGCGATTCATTACAGTACACTAGCAATCCTGGAGGCTGAATAGAATTCTTGATGTCTTGATGCTGAATTTAAGGGTGAAATTCTGGTCTTAATAAATACCATGCAGCTGCTTCCCACAGCTTCATTTTACTGTTTGAGATGCCACGAAGCTGAGAGAAAGCCCAGCTTCTCAAAAAGTATTCTGTAATTTTCTTTTTATAACTATTGCACCACACAAAAGTCTCTTCCCAATGTGGTAAAGGCAGTCTTTCCTTTCCACTGTAGGGACAGCTAGGTGAAGAACTGGGTTACATACTTTTCAAATAGTGCAGTACTACCTAACACTAGTTGATGACTCCTTTATCAAAAAGTCAGAAATACGGGGAGAAACATGAAGCAAAGGATCAACATGTCCTAAAAATTGCACTTTCGCATTAAAAGGTAAAGTACTTTTCCAATTCTTCTCCTTCAGGTGGCAAGATCTTCAAAGATGAAAAGAAATCTGACTGTACTGAATCTGACTGAAGAATATTTATCTATATTCAGTACCTGAACACATAATGAAGCATTTTTTTCTAGGGTCAAATTTATCAGTTACATGGTCTCCACATATTAGTGACATTTTCAGGATACACTGCCTGCACAGCTAACAAATAACTACAAATGGTATATTCTCTACTACAAACATGCAAGTACTGTGTAAAACATTTATCCTAATTTCTAATAATAATGAAGATTTTGGATTTGTTTGGTTTGTTTTTGCCTTTTTTTTTGTGAGGATGCTAAGATACACACAGCAGTATTTATAATATGTCTTTCCAGTGAATCACTCCAATACTACCTGATAAACCAGAAGAAAAAAATTAAAGATCTACAAGGGGCTGAACCAGTGTTACCTCTCTTGAACTTTTGTAACTATTTGAGTAGTTGTGCATATATTCTAGAATAATATCAAGTACTAAACATCAGTATAAACAAAGCTTACTCTTGAGAACGTTCAACATGATGAGCACATCCAATGATGCTGAAAAAATGAGTCCAGCAATGTGTCTGTTTCAATACAAGTTCCATGCCTGGGCTTTGTCAACTACTGTCTGCCAAGACATCAGAAAACCAGATGCAAGATAAGACTGTGAGCCCATGCATCACTGTTTATTCCATGAGAGCCATACACAGAACAGCATAGTCTGCCTCTTCAAAACACAAAAGTTTTACTATCCTTAATACAGAAAAATTGCAGTACTTTCCCATACATTGAGATACTGTTCAATCAGTTTGCTGCTAATTATCCCTAACTCATTTTGAACAGATTTCAAGATCTGCAGATGAAGCTCTTGCACTGGAAGGGAATCAATAAAAATGAACTCATCAGTTGCCTTCCACTCCAGCCCCAGTACTGCCTACCAGCTACCAATTCTGTCAGTGACTGGAAGCTCTGCTCAGAAGATGTTCTCAGCTCTGCATATGATGAAGCACACACTACGCCTATGACAAGCTTTTCCTATTTTTTAGCTTCCACTCTTTAACAAATATTGATTATTTAATTGTAAAATTGGTAGAATGAAATAAAATAATGAAAGTATTTGAGTATTAGTACATGGCAGGAAATGAAAACAAACCTTTGCTATTGAGTCCTTCTCCAGATGAGCTCTAGAACCACAGGAAATAGCCATCTGGTTCTGCACGGGAATACAAATTAAAGCATTAATACTTCAAATACCATTTTCTGAATCAGTGAAATCTTGTGTTGAAAACTGTGCAATAAAAAAACCCTCCAAACCAGTATACTTTTCTGCTTCCTGTAGCTGCATGTTTTCTACTGCTAGATTCTGAGGCTAAAATCGGTCTTTTCTACAATTAACAGATCATCTAAAGTTTATTACATTTTGCATACGGTACACACAAATTGCTGCAATTTGTTCAGGACTGGTTTAGATTACATCGTTTCTCTGAGGTATGCAGACATTAAATATGTTAAACAGCACAGATAAGCACTCGGTATTCCTAGGCACCTAATGTGATAATATATGCTTCCCCCAAATACTGCACGGTGGAAGGGATAACAGAATAAAGTACTTGTTGCACTGATGCAGCTTCAAACAAAATGCCATAGTATCAGCCAAAAATATAACCTCAAATTGAACCAAGGGATCTGATCAAACAAAAGGTTAAAAACTATTCTTGTGCTCCCACTTCTGACACAAAAATTCTCAAATCTACTATATTCGAGAGTGTGGGACAGATGCTGAGGAACCAGCAGCTGCTGCATGAGGGAGAGGCTGTGTCCCAGCAGCTGTCAGGCTGGTGGGTCCTGCGCTTGCAGACTGTGGCCCCTCACACAGGCGCATCCTGTGCAGCTCCTGTGGGAAGGCCCTGCCTGGCACTTGGGAAACTAGCTGCATCCATGTAGAAAATAAACTTCAGTTTGTTCAAGTTAAGAGAACAACTATGCAGGGAAGGGCTCTCGTTTCACAGGTTTTTAAATTTTTATTTACAGTAAAAGTTCTTCCAAATACTGTCATGAAACTAACAACCCTGAGAAAAGAGAACCTCTGTAAAACAGGGCGAAATTAAGATGCATCCTTAAAGCTACATAGGATGGCATCAGATAAAAATAAAATACTAAACAATTAACAAAGGACAACTATTTCTTAACTGAGTAGGGAACACATGGTAATAATACAGAGTAGAAAAAGGCCAAAAGAAGAACAGTAAAGAGAATATTCTATACTGTATTGAGTCACAGGCACAGTGAAAGCAAACAAAGCAAAAACTCTGTGGAACCTACCTTCTGACAGCCCAGTCTTGCAGCTTCTAAGCTTACACCTAGCTCTTCAGAATTACAGCCATATCTTCAGCCAGATGACAAAATACTCAAGTTTAAGAAAATGATAAAAATGAATTTGTACACACGTGTTTTCAACTAAAACCATGAGAATTTGTACTCACAGGCCATGGCTCAAGATTTTTTAGACCTTCTTCTACTTTTTCAATATCTGCAAACTTTGTAGCTCCATCTGCATCAGCCATAAGAATTTTTTTTCCCCGAGAACTGAAGACACCCTGCAATCAATAAAAATAAGTTAACAAAAAGAAACATCTTTGAAATGAATACTTCTCGTAACCTAGCTGCAAAACACTCCAAAAACCCAGTGTAGTAACTGTAACAATGGTATCTCAAAGATTCAACACAACAGGTAATGCTTAATTTTCTCATGCTAATACCAACTTATCAATTTATATTGCAATAACATCTAGAAACTTGACACACTGTGTCTCACAGTAGCAGACGATGCATGAACACGAAAGGTTAACAGTCCCTCTCCAGGGAAGCTTGCAAACTAAAAGCTTTACAGACCAGAATCCCAAGAGACAAAGAGTTGCTACAGCCAGCTATACAGCAGAGTGCAAAGAAGCGTAGTTAGTAGCTGCCACTGCACTGGATAGCTTTTCTTTGTCATCCGAGCTACGGAAAGGAGGATGCAGTGCTATTTTTTTGTAACACTGTTTCAAGAGAATTCAAGAGATGATCTTAAATTAGTTTTGAGAAAGAAGAAGCCACAGCATCACTGCAAACATTTGTGATGCTGGTCTCTCACAGATTCTTTTGCTTGGTCAGACACCTGTGACAGTTCTGGAAAAGGTCCAGACAGCGAGACCACTCTGCAGTGTATCTGCCAAAAGTACTGTTGTAAGCCAGTGTGCGTGACTTTGGAAAATCCTGTCAAGGAAGCAGTCATATATATATCTACTCTAACTCTGCAGTGCAAAAATAGATGACAAAGAATCCTTCTCTTGAAATAACTTCAAAAACTATATCCCTTACAAAAAATCCATATGTTCTCATTTAATATTCTCTCCATTTGTTATAGTTACTCATGTTTCATTGAAAAACCACATAAATTGACATACTAAAGTTAGAGCTTAAAATAAAGACTCTCATTGATCACTCAGAAATTATATCACCCTTTTTCATAAAAGTAAGGTGTCATGCATCTCAGGGAAAAAAAGTTCCTTCTAAATGTGTGCACCAGCTACTTCATTTTTAGAACACGATGATTTTATGATAATATTTATGTGAAAACTAATATGCGAAACCATAAATAGTGCTGGTTCTACTATCAAGTATGAACGGTAACACAAACTTTGCTGGGTGAGAGTGTTTGCTCATTAGCCATTTTTACAATCACAACTACAACATGAAAATCAATGTTTGCAGATTTAGCTGTAAAGATTTTTTTTGTTGTTGCTGGTTGGCTTTTTTAACTGTGAGTCTATTTCTTAGTGGAACTCATAGGTACTTTCAAGTATAACTTTTTTTCTTTTGAATTCTTATATTTAAAAAAAAATCTTTTTATTGATCTTCCTGCCAGGAAAACACCGTTTCCAAGATCTAAACTAAGCTTATTTTGAAAAGAATTTTTGCCTTGATTTATAGAACCTGTACTCAGTTTTCTGATAAATCCTTTTGTTAATGTATTAACTTCAAAACATCCATGGGAACAGTTCTATCTTCTGCATATTTGGGCACAGGTAGTTCAGACAGAGAAGGAGATGAAAGTATCAATTACCATCCTGACTGCTCCTCCTTTCCCTCGATTTTTTACCAAAGAAAGCACTCGCACTTTGTCGCTTCCATATTTCTTGCAGTACTTCATTGCAACCTGGTAGACACACAAAGAACCAGCATAAAACAAAACCAGGAACCAAGGCAGAAGTTTGCATTTGCTCACCCTTTTTAAAAGAAAAACAACAATAGCACAGAGCTATAACCACTTCAGTCGGGACAAACACATTGCCAATGTTTGCTGGAGTCTGTTTGGGAAAATAAAAACCAGTTCACAATCAACACAAGAAGACTGAAGAAGCTAGTTGTGTTAAATAAGAACAGAGTATTTCCCCAATCAGTTTTAAACCCTATTCGCTCAAGTCCAAAAAGCTCCATATTAATGTATTTCACATCATACTATTACAGGTCTTTTACACCAACACCAACAGTTAATCAAAGAAAAATAACTTTCTACTACTGCTACCTATTCCTCCCATGTCTTGCTGCTACCTGTGGTTTTAAACAAAACTCCGGCCATCTAAAATGCCATTCCTGCTGCAGCAATGCATACATTTTGTTTCATGGTGTATTGAAGAGAAAGCATGACTTTTCTCCTCTGTTTTTTTTTTCTAAATGTCGTCTCAAGCCCTTTTAAGTTTAGAGGCCTGTGGTCACAGTATGCTCACTCAGAAATGACACTAGAAGGACTGCAAAGTGGTCAAAAAATATACATGAGCACTCCCTAATTGACAAGCTTAAGGGAAGTAAATGAAAAAGTGGTATTAATTTTAATAGCCAACTCAAATAGCTTCCAAGACGCAGGAAAATATACCTTCAAGTTGGTCAGTCTTCTTTCCCAGTGACATACATCAAAATCAAAACAGAAGAATGCAGATCTGCTTTGAAAATACCAATACTGCCATAGGTATTTTTAAGCGACTGGTGCCATGAAGTGTATGGGAAAGACCTACACAACATGTCAGCTCTTCTGTCAACCACTGTAGAAATCAGCTATTTTACAAGGCTTTTTTAGCTTCAAGTCCATATTAATATTACTATGCATATGTCAGATATTTTATAAGAAATTTATTGAAGTAAAACTTAGAATCTCAGCTGCAGGAAAATGGCTGTCACAGATTCCAATCAAGAGCACTAGTATTTGAAAAAAATTATATGTATATGCATCTGTGCACGTGACATCCGTAATGCATATAGGACAATGACAGAATGTGTTCAGAAATGTCAATTTGAATAGTCAACTACTTCAAGTTGTGCCAGGGGAGGTTTAGACTGGACATTAGGAGGAACTTTTTCACTGAGAGGGTTGTTAAACACTGGAATGGGCTGCCCAGGAAGGTGGTGGAGTCACCATCCCTGGAGATATTCAAAAGATGTGTAGATTAAGTACTGAGGGATATGGTTTAATTTAGTGATGGGCCTGGCAGTGTGAGGCTAGTGGTTGGACTCAATGACCTTAAAGGTCCTTTCCAGCCCTAATGATTCTAAGTATGAAAATACAAATGCAAAACATTGTTATATTTCACAGATGAGTACAAAAATTCATACCTCTGATTACTTGGTGTGACATTTCTTTTTCTTACCTTTCTTGTTTGATCTTTACTACCATCATCAACCACTATTACTTCGTACGTGAATGAAGGATCTCGTTTCTTGAAAACAAACACAGAAATAGTGCATCTCATCCAATTTCTTAAGTAAGCAATAGATCTTTCAAGCATCAACATTCTTTTCTCCCTAACAGCTGTCAAATCATTTCTGGCTGCCAACAGACACCAATATGATGTAGGAAGCTTGTTTAGATGCCGTAACGAAAGAATTTGCCACATTAGATGTGTGTTCCATTACATTGGCTTGTCATAGTTTTCCTCCAGCTACCATCTACAACTAAAAAAACAATGTAGTTGTAAAAGATAACAGTGATGTTGGTCTGTGCTTTCAAGAAAACTCAAACAAAACAAAATCCACAAGCCTTCACAATGGGCTTCTTACCCAGAGAACAAATCCTACTGAAGAGATGTTTAAGAAACTTGTTGGCACAAACCAGGAATTAGTTTAGAAAGCAAAATGCACAGTTAATCCTTCATCTCTGTCTTGGAGACGTATCGCACATACAAGGACTTTATCATACAGTAGTACATTAAATTTTTAACTTAATTTAAAAATACTTTCTGGCACTCAATCTAAAACTAACTGATAAGAGACAGAAGCATTACTTCTAAGTGGCTGAGTAATCCTGTTTTAATGTACACCAAAATAACAAAGTGAATAGATTGCTGACTTATTTCATATAGTCTCTGCCCTGGTGAGGCCTCATCTGGAGTACTGACTCCAGTTTTGAGCTCCCCAGCTCAAGAGGGACAGAGAACTTCTGGAGAGAGTCCAGCTCAGGGCCACCAAGATGACTAGGGGACTGGAGCATCTTCCTTATGAGGAAAGGCTGTGGGAACTGGGGCTGTTCAGTCTAGAGAAAGCTAAAGTGGGATCCTATTAACACTTACAAGTATTTAAACGGTGTTTGTCAGGATGATGGGACAGCACTCTTTTGTCTCTAGTGACAGGACAAGGTGTAATAGGGATAAGTTGGAACATGGGAAGTTTCACTTAAACATAAGGAAAACTTCTTCCCCATGAGGGTGAGGAAGCCCTGGCACAGGCTGCCCAGGGAAGGTGTGGAGTCTCCTTCTCTGGAGATTTGCAAAACCCACCTGGACACGTTCTGGTGTGACCTGATCTAGGTGAATCTGCTTTAGCAGAGGGTTGGAATAGATGATCTCCAGAGGTCCCTTCCAACCCCTACCATTCTGTGATTCTATGATAATACATAAAACACAAAAAAGCAATGAACTTTGAATGCAAAATGAAAATACCTGTCTTTTTTCTAGATAATCCAAAGCTTCATTCATCATAAGAGGTACTAGAGAAAAGGTAGAGGTTGGGTTAGTAGATTGTAATGGGCAAAGCACCAAAAAGCACCTGCACAAGCAAGCTGAAAACAATCACAAAGCAAAACAGAGCAACTTTGCCTCTTTTCTACATTACCTTCACTAAATAAGCTTAACACCTGCAATGCTAAGTCCTTTCTGAATGCAAGAAGAACACTGAAGAAAATCACACATGTAAGACAGCACATGAAGATTTCTTCTGAAGAACCAACTTTCCATTTTGAAATACGAAATTCTCTACACAACATTGAGGGAGAAAAAAAGTAATCATTCTGCATGACTGACCCTGTAAACTAGCACTAGCTTTATCTATTCAAGAAGGCTGACAGAGAAGGCAACAAGAGAAATTCCTAACACTAGTGATAGTCACATTCCTTTTCATACTAAAGCTACTTGCCATGCTGCTTCAGCCAATGAAGCAGCCCTACTTTTGCAGCTGATCTGCAGGTTTGAGAGACATCCAACCTTATGGTTATCTTTGCAGTTAACTGCCGAGCACATCTCAGGTGATTATCTCCAAAGATAGAGACCACTATGTGAAAATCACATGAAGCACATTAAAACTTTGTTTACTGAAAACAGCTGTATGAGAACCATGACTGAGGAATGCACTTGACTTAAGAAAGGGCCAGGCCTACCTTGTGTCCAGATATGCGTTATTCATCAGCTTCTCTCTTAATGGAATTTCCAACAGCTCAGTATTTTCACTCACCAAGAAAAGGAATGACAATGTCTGCTACTCTGTCAACCCCAAGTACAGCTTGGTGATTTCTACTGCATCTGAAAGCCTTCATTTTTTAGTATCAGGCACTTTGATATATGGCCAAGTCAAAGAGACACCCACGAAATCATCCTTTTTTCTGCTTCTCTGAAGCTGCTGTTGTCTACAGCATAAAGCTCTCAAATCAACTTTAAAAATCTTTTTCTGCCACTTGTCTTACAATACTTACAGGTGGATGAACAGCCACCTTGCTGGACCTCATGAGAACACAGAGAATTCTTACAAATTTCCCATTCTATTTTTAACAGCAGAAATCCAGTTACACAATGTCTTAATTTTGAAATTCAATGTATTTGGACTGTTTCCTGAAACTGTGTCTAAAGTCAGATACTTAATCTGGCCTGCCACAATCTATGGCTAACATAAACTGACTTCTGCCTTATTACAGTAACAGACAGAGTTTCTTCTTTTTCTCAAGACAAGAAAAATCTTACATCGGTTTTCCTCATTGTATGAAGGCACAACCACAGAGAGTTCTGTTGTAGGGGGATCATGGATACTTGGCACAGGCTCTTTCCTGCCTTCAGCATTTATGAAGAATTTCTCCTCTTCATGTCGGTGAAGTCCTGCCATTTTCCTGGCAGTTACATGAGCAATCATGCAAACCTGGGATGAGAAAGAAATGAGAAAGATCGCTGATCATTCTATTAAAGTTTCACATAGCTGTCAAATGTGCTACAAGGGGCTGCCAAGTGCATTTCAGTAGGAGGGTGGATCAATGGTGTGGTACTTCACTGACCAAATCACACATTGCCAAAACCACCTCATGCCACTTGACTATTCCCTTTCACTTACTGTGACCATTAGCAGCATCCTTAGCTTGTTGCTTCAACTGCAAAGCATGCAGATGCCTCCAAAGCTGTGGTCCATGCCCCACTTCCCCTTTCCCAAGAAACTTCTATCACACCAGCTGGTGCTACCTCTGATTGGGCACAGAGCTGCTGAAATCAATGGTGCTACTCATGACCAATCCTTCATACGTTTCTGCAAAACTGAGGCACTGATCGTGTTTATCCCCGGCTAAAACGAATCTGCAGAACTTGTTTTTTGCAGCACTTTTACTTGGGAACACCACAGACACGGTGCTGCTGATGGGCAGCAGGCTTTCTTTCCTTCTCCAGGTGTCCAGCTTCTCAGACTTGTACAGTCCTTCAGTCACACAAACTCGCAAGGCCGTACAGGGAGAACACGTCACCGGTACGTTTTACAAGACGTACTGTAAGGACGAAACGCTCCGTTTCTGTGTCGCTGGCAAGGCGTTTCTCCCCACGCCTTGCCAAAACATGTTCCCCGCACGAAACCCTACATAAGCACAGCCCCGCCTGCCGCTGCCGAAGCGGGGCCGGTCGCGGACTGCCCGAGCCACCCCGCCGCGGCCCGACCCGGCCCCACGGCCCGCTGCAGCGCGCCAGGCCCCTCGGCGAGCCCGGGGCCCCACAGTGCGTGGGCCCCGCGCACCGCCCCCCGGAGACCCCCGGGCCCGCGGCGACGGCGGCGCGGCTCTCACCAGGAGCAGGAGGGCGGCCGGGGCCGCCAGCACGGCCGCGAGCGGCGGCAGCGGCAGCGCCATGAGCCGCGGCCGGCGGAGGGCAGCGGCGCGGCGCGCGGTGGCGCCCTATCGCGCAGCGACAGCGAGGCGGAAGCGCGGGCAGCCACAGCACCGCCGCCCACGGGAGGGGCCGCGCCGCGGGGAGCCGAGGGCGCCCTCCAGCGGCAGGGACAGGGGCGGGAACGCGCCCGCGCCGCCGCCCGTAACGGCGCCGCCGCCGGGAAAGGCTTCCGGCCGGCCGGGTCAGGCGCGGCGGCACTTCCGGCCGCAGCTGCAGCGCCATGGCGACGGCTTTCAAGTAGGTGGTGGGGCTGGCGGCCGTTGTCCCGCTGGCGCGGCGCTGGGGTCCCGTTGGCCTCGCGCAGGGCGCGCACCTCTCTGCGCGCTCCTGAGGCGGCATGAAGGGCCTTGGCCTCGTTATCGCCGCGCCTTGCGCCGGCCCCGGCAGCGTGCGCGGGGAGGGGAGCGGGCTCCAGGGTGTCCTCTGTAAGTGACGGTGCTGCTCGCTACGGCGTGTGCAGCGCCAGCAGCCGCCCGGTCTTCGGTAGGCCCCGGCTGAGGTAGCCCCGTGTGGCCGGCCGCAGGCGGGTGCCGCGGGCTTCCCGTGGCTCTTCCCGCGGGACACCCCGGTGCAGGACGCCTCACTGCCGGGGAGCGGCACCTGGGCCGAAGGCTCGGCCTTGGGGCATCCCGGGCCAGGAGCTGCCCGGAGCCAGAGCCCCGCAGTGTACGAGAAGGGACTGTCTGTTCAGCCTTGTAAAGGCTCGTTCTGAGTAGGTATCGGAGGGGAGCAGCCAAACCCCAAGGCTGCGATATCTCCATCTTCGGAGACTCCGTGCATGTGGAGAAGGCCCGGAGTGATACATCTGCTCCATGTGGGCCTGTTTTGGGTGAGGAGTTGGACCCAATGCCCTCCAGAGGTCGTGCAAGCCTCAGCTGGCCCGTGGCTCCTGGGCCATCAGGACAGCCTTCTCTGTCCAAGGAAAGAAGTGCAGACAGAACAAGTTTAGTGAAGTGTTATAAGGAGCTTAGTAACAGTAGTAAATCCCTGCTCCTTTTGGAATTGTAGAATAGTTTGGGTTGGAAGGGACCTTCAGAGATCATATAGGCCAACCCCCTTCCCCTGGGCACAGACAACTTTTGCTTGATCAGCTGGCACAAAGCCCCATCCAGCCTGACCTTAAAACGCTTTCAGTGGTGGGGCACTCACAACTTCTCTGGGCAGCCTGTTCCCATGACCTCACATCTTCCAGATTTACAGCTTAAATGCATGAAACGAGGTTTATCAAGTACCATTGCTTGAACTGGAAGAGAACAGGCCATGTGTTGGGGTTAAAGAATAGTAGTATAGGATGAATGTATAGGCAGCCAGCAGGAGTCAACTCATATATGCTGTCATGAGTTGTGATATCTCTATATATTATTTTGCATTTGGAAAACTTGCCTTTTCCACTTATCCTTGGGGATTTTTTTTCCCCTGAGAGTGCTTATTTTAACAAAGCTGAGAAGGTTTTGTTCAAATAGTAACCACAGCTTCAGAAGGTTATTTTTTTACTTTAATGTTCTCTGTTTAAAATACTAATGCACAAATGCTGTCAGTGGTATGTAACAACAAACATATTTCTCAGTTGAAACTCTCTATGAAGCATATTATTCCTCATATTGTATTTTTTTAAAGATTCTGAGAAAAACTGCAACATTTTGAGAGCGTGAAGTTGTCTTCAACTGTTTTGTTCATCTAAATGGCGTCCTTGAGCTGACAGATATTTCAGACATTGTAATAAAATTACTCTTTCTGCATTTCTTAAAAAAACATTCTACACTCTTGTCTCAATAAACACTCCTTTTGAATGAAAAATGGTAGTCAAGATTACTGAGGTGAAAACAAGTAGTTTTTCTTAGATGTATGCACAGGCAGATTCCTTGTAAGGAAGAAGCCTTTTGGAAGTGAATGTAGGAAAACATCTTCTTAGGTTAGTTCAGAGTTTCCTCATCTTTCTGAACCATATTCCTAAGCAGCTTTGCCAGTCTTATTGATTCTCAAGTTATTTGTTGCTGTAGATTAATGCTTGTTTGTCTTTTTTGCTATCTCTTACCTGCTTGGGAGCTCATCCAAAGAAACATAAGGGAAAATTTATTCACTGTGAGGGTGAGGGAGCACTGGCACAGGCTGCCCAGATGGGTTGTTGAGTCTCCTTCTCTGGAGTCTTTCAAAGCCCACCTGGATGAGCTCCTGTGTGACCTACTCTAAGTGGTCCTACTCTGGCAGGGGAGTTGAACTAGATGATCTTTTGAGGTCCCTTACAACGCTTAAGGTTCTATGATTCTGTTATATGAACTTCTCCTTCTGTTTGTTTTAGAACAGTGGAACCATTGGAATATTACAGAAGATTTTTGGTGAGTAAACCATGATATGCAAGCATAAGTTGCTTGTAACAATTATTTTCTTGCTTGCTTCTACTTTTCTAATTTATCTTACAAATGAAAACCTGAAACTCTAAGGGAAAAACAAAAAACTCAGGCGCAGGGAAAAAGTAGTGATACTTGTCAGGATGTGTTTTCCCATCTGTCTGTGACATTGATGCTGCAACAGATTGTGTCCCTATTCAACTTGATGAGCAAATGTTTCTATTGGCCTCAAAAGGAATCTGAGTTAAACTTGACCAAGATGGTGGTACAGGTTTCTGTCTATTACAAAATTATGTCAGGACAGGCTTTTAGATGCTAATAAGAATAAATCATAACTTTCATAACTTTAATAGATCCACTAAGTGAGGATGGGGGTGGCATTGCCTACAAATTCTAAACCGATCAGACAGGTAGAAACTCTTGTTTTAAGGTCTGGATGAGTATTTTTCTTGGATGATATTCTGAACCTTGCCTGTAGTACTTACCCTTGAGACAATCTATTGTTATATTTATTTTCTAAATAAATTATAGTAAAAAAAATAGAGTTATTCCAGGCCTACAGCCACAAACTAGTTGCCAGCTGATGGAAAACTGGCTGGAGTATGATCGAGTTTTCCCTAGTGCTTCTGGAGCTGTGTATTACTTCTAAAAAAAAAAAAAAAGAGAATGCTATTTTATATAAACTCCCAGAGCATAAATATTGGAGTGTTATTTAATGAAATACAGTTTCTAATTTGAACTTTGTAATTTTTGTTTAGAAAGAGAACTGTCGACCCGATGGAAGGGAGCTGGGTGAATTCCGGGCAACCACTGTCAACATAGGCAAGTGCTTATTTGGAATGATAATAATGGGCAAGGTATTGTTACTCTGAGATTATAGTAGTGACCTTAATGACTTGCTATATCAGTTTTCTTGGTTCTTGCATTTTGAAAGAAAAAAGAGGAAGAATTTTTTTATTTATAGTTTCAACAAGGATTAAAGAGAATGCATGTTATACAGCACTGTTATTCAGCACTGTTACTCAGTCCTGCTCCTGTGCTGGTGTGCACAGCACGGTTTAGGTGGTTGTGGAAAGTTGTTTCTTTCTAAGATCAGCAGTGTGTGTTATAGATGCTGAAGGCAGTGTATGTATTGACCAGTGCAAAATGGATGCTCTCTCTTCTTGAATGAGGCAGTGGCTCCTCTGGCATTTTCTTTGCTCTAAGCTTGATGAGCAACTGTCTCAAGCAGTGAATCATAGAATGGTAGGGATTGGAAGGGACCTTTAGAGATATCTAGTCCAACGCCCCTGCTCAAGCAGGTTCACCTAGATCAGGTTGCATAGGAACATATCCAGGTGGGTCTTGAAGACCTCCAAGGAAGGAGACTCCACAACCCCTCTGGGCAGCCTGTGCCAGGGCTCCCTCACCCTCACAGTGAAATAGTTTTTTCTTATATTTAAGTGGAACTTTTTGTGTTCCAGCTTCATCCCATTACCCCTTGTCCTGTTGCTAGCTACTATAGAAAAAAGGGATGTCCCAGCCTCCTGATACCCACTCTTTAGATATTTTAAAATGTTACTAAGATCTCCTCTCAGTCTCCTATTTTCTAGACTAAACAGCCCCAGTTCCTGCAACCTTTCTTCGTATGAAAGATGTTCCATTCCCCTTACCATCTTGATGGCCCTGCACTGGACTCTATCCAGCACTTCCCTGACCCCCTTGAGCTGAGGAGCCCAGAACTGGACACAGTACTCCAGATGAGGCCTCACCAGGGCCGAGTAGAGAGGGAGAAGAACCTCCCTCGACCTGCTGGCCACACTCTTCTTGATGCATCCCAGGATGTCATTGGCCTTCTTGGCCACGAGGGCACATTGCTGGCTCATATTTATTTTATTACCAATCAGGACTCCCAGGTCTCTCTCTGCAGAGCTGCTCTTCAGCAGTTCAACCCGCAGCCTGTACTGGTGCATGTGGTTGTTCCTTCCCAGGTGCAGGACTCTGCGCTTGTCCTTGTTGAACCTCATGAGGTTCCTCTCTGCCCAACTCTCAAGCCAGTCGAGATCCTGCTGAATGGCAGCACAGCCTCCTGGGGAATCAGCCAGTCCTCCCAGTTTGGTGTCATCAGCCAACTTGCTGAGGGTACACTCTGTCCCCTCATCCAGGTCGTTGATGAAGATGTTGAACAAGACTGGCCCCAGAACCGATCCCCGTGGAACTCCACTGGCCACAGGCCTCCAACTCAACTCTGTGCCATTGATCACCAGCCTCTGGGCTCTGTCATTCAGCCAGCTCTCGATCCACCTCACTGTCCACACATCCAAGCCACACTGCCTGAGCTTTCTAATGAGGATGTTATGGGAGACATCTCATATTTTATGCTGAAGTATGTTATGCTGAAGTCAAGGTAGATGACATCTGCTGCTCTCCCCTCATCTAGCCAGCCAGTTATACACTCAATACCTCTAATGCATTTAGAAGCAGCACCTTACCTTCCATTCTTACAGTTTGTAATTTGTAAAAGTAAAACATAGGTTACTATACCAGCATGGAATAGTTGCTGATTATTGCTCAAACTTTACACTGAAGGTCTGTCACATCACACAGCACTGCCTTCCATTAGATCTTGCTGCAAGTCAGCCAGAAGGTGTGCTTACAGTAACCATTTTTTCTGGTTTAAAAAAGTAGGCCAGGGATCAATATTGAGTCCAGTCCTGTTCAACGTCATCATTAATAATCTGGATGATGGGGGAAAGCGTTCCCTCAGGAAGGATACAGGTGACACCAAACTGTGAAGAGTGGCTGACATGCCAGAGGATTGTGCTGCCATCCAGAGGGACAGCAACAGGCTGGAGAAATGGGCTTTGATGAGGAACTGAATTTGATGAGGAATCTCCTCGAATTCAATGAGGAGGAGCACAAAATCCCACACCTGAGGATGAACACCTCAGGCACCAATATATGCTGTGGGCCACCCGGCTGGAAAACAAAAAGAGTCATGAGGATGGTGAAAGAACTGGGTCACCTCTCCTGTGAGGAAGGGCTGAGGGAGCTGGGACTGTTCAGCCTGGAGAAGAGAAGGCTGAGGGGACCTTATCAATATGTATAAATACCTGAAGGGGGGCTGTAAAGAAGACAAAGCCCATCTTCTGTGGTGCTCACTGCCGAGACATGAGGCAGTGGGCACAAACTGGAACACAAGAGGTTATCTGTGAACATGAAGAAACACTTTTTTACCATGAGAGTGACTGAGCACTGTTACACGTTTCCCAGAGAAGTTGTAGTCTCCATCCTCAGAGGTACTCAAAAGCTGTCTGGACATGGCCCTAACCAACTGGCCATAGGTGGCCCTGCTTGAGGGAGTCGGGCCAAATGACTTGCCTCCAGCAGTCCCTTCCAGCCTCAGCCAGTCTGTGTGATTCTGTGTGACTGACTGTTTACAGACATTCTGTTCCCACCCTGGGATTCATCGAGACTTTGCTTAGCCTGTGTTTAGGATAAAATGATGGAAAGCAAACACTTTGTGAAGGTGGGTGTTGACTAAGGCCCTTTGAGTGGAAAAATAGGTTTTATTGAACAGCACTTTCTCTCTTCAGGTTCTATTACAACTGCAGATGGTTCTGCCCTGGTGAAGTTAGGAAATACCACGGTGATTTGTGGAGTTAAAGCGGTATGGTTGGCTTTTATTTTGATTTAGCTATCAGCTGAACTTATGTGTTGGTGTTTGGAATGGTCTTCTGCAGAGATAGAATAATATGCATGTAAGGCACCTGAGTTACTTTCAGACTTGAAAGCTAATGTATAATTTGTCTAATGCTACCTCTGTAGTCTGAGAACAGATGGTTTTGTGGTGTCTAGTGAGCACCAGGAAAGGGATATGCAAACACAAAGTTTGTTATTTCTTGCCAAAAGCTATATAGCTGAAGACTTACTGAACATTGATCAGTGAGTGCATTGGTAATTAATTGGCTGGATTATTAAGTGCCTTGTAGCCTCAACTTTACTGCTGACCTGCTGTGAACTGTGAGAATAATCACCACACATCTCTGTATTGAGTTCTCCCATAGGAAAAATACAGACAGGGACCAATTAAAAATGGCTCTTTTAAATCTCAGTGTATTGAAAACTGGCAAGAAAATGTCCTCTTGTGTATAGAATAGTTGGAAAACCCTTTTGTACAAAATTCAGCTCGTCATTTTTGTCTTTGCTCTCCAGGAACTTGCTGCACCCGCAGCAGATTCTGCTGACAAGGGATACATCGGTAAGCTTTTCAGGGTGGGTCTTAGGTCTTGTGTTGCTTCAGCTGAAAGGCTGTAATGATGGGACAGATTGTGTGTGTTGTGAAGGCTTCTTAAAAGAATGAATTTGGGTAAAATTGTATTACTTGCATTAAAATCAGTTTCCAAATTGACCTACAAGCAGGAGTACTTTGGAAATTTCAGAATTCCCCCTGCTTTGCTTGCAAGTTTTCTATGCAAAGCTGCCTTCTTACTGATGGTTTCAGGCCAGGCTGAAAACAAATGTGCAGCAGGAAGAAGTATTTATGTTAAGAGGGGGAAGGTAGTTAAAAGATGGGGTATGCAAGGTTGTGCAAAGGCACAGTCACTTTTGTCTTGCAGTCCATGCAGGCAAAAAATGTTACTCTTAAAAACAGTGAAATGAAGCTTGTTTATTTCTCGTAGAACTGTAGAAGTGCCAGGGGTACATCCTCACTCGTGTTTGGAGTTTCTTTTGAAATAAAATAATTCAGTGGAACTGAGAGCTTAGACTAAATCTTTTTACAAGGCATCTCTAAAGTATGTTGTTTTCAGTGAACTTGATTATGCTTCAGGTTTTTTTTTTTCACAAAGGTTTATGCATGTTTTTGCCTCATGTCTAAAGTGTCAGGTTTTAAGGGCTGATGAAAAGCAGATGGCATACCAGTAAAGTCAGGCAAGGAGGATAAAAATGCTACTGTTTCTGGATCTACTTGTCTAACACTTAAAGAAGAGTTTGTATAAAGTCACGGTATTCATAGCAGGGTTGCAAACAGAAGATGGTGGCTAGGAGCGTGTGCTTCTCCTGGAATGTATGGTTTCTGAATTCTACAAGTTCTTTAATACAAACTCATGCATAACTTTGAGGGGAGAAGGGAGGCTTGGCTGAAAAATTCTTGCTCTTGCCTTTCATTTGAAGTACATAAAATGATACTGCAAGTGCATATTGTCTCATTTCTATTTGCGATACCCTGTTGCTTTCTTCAGTTTATGAGTAGTGATTCTTGCTCCCTAGTTCCAAATGTAGAGCTGCCATCCCTGTGTTCAACAAGGTTTCGCTCTGGCCCACCTGGCGAAGAGGCTCAAGCAGCAAGCCAGTTCATTGCAGATGTGATTGAAAGGTAAGAACCACCTTAATACATTAAAAACACAAACAACCCTGTGAGATCATTTTCTGTTTTCTGATTTACTCTTTCATTTTGTTTTAGTTCACAGGTAATAGCAAAGGAGGATCTGTGTATTGCAAATGGCAAGGTGAGTCACATCTCAAAGTGAAGTGGGACATGGTAGCCAGATTAGAGTTGAGATGGTAAAGAAGGTATTTGGGGTTATAGGTTGTTTTGTCATTGTTTTTGCTTTTTAGTCTTCATAGCTTGGTTTACATCTGAAGTGTAAACATGGCATGGTAGAAATAAGTATCTTTGTTCACGTGTCCAGCATATCTTCACTGTGGAACATTTGCTTAGCCACTAACATCTCACATGTGCAACCCTTTTTTGATAGCTTGCCTGGGTGTTGTACTGTGATATCATATGTCTGGACTATGATGGAAACATCTTGGATGCCAGTGTCTTCGCTTTGTTAGCAGCATTAAAAAATGGTAAGTCTCCTGTAGAGCAAGAGACACACTCTGACTAGTGTGGCTTGGGGAAATACATTAGCTTTGAGGAGCGATGAATGGGTAGCTGGTCTACAGTTCCTGAGGTCAGCTTGTTTCCTGTCACTGAAAGCTGAATTACTGACACACAAACGTAAAGTGGGAGTGATAGTGTGTTTGCCAGGGATGGCTAACACTCAAGAAGAAGGATCTTTTTCTATGTGTATTAATGCTCTAAGATTAACAGCCACGTACTCTTCTGTGTCAGGGGTCTGAGTCTTTCAGCAGTGACTGTAAACAGCTTCAGTGCTTGGATCAGTCTGACCTCAGTGGTACAATTTGGGTAGACGGAGAAAGTTGTTGGGGACTTTACTTACACAAACAGTCTGTCACAACACAATGCCTCCTACCTTAATGCGTTATAGTTTGAAAAACCTCTTTTTGTGCAACATTGATCATTGGCAGGTATGTGGGTTGTCTATTCTTATAGGAGGCGGCATGAAGGGAGGCTTGCAGCAAGGCCTTTTCTGTGAATTGCTTGCCTTTGAATTCCTGCAGCTACTTTGCTCTCGATTTGCCTGTCTTCAACACCATACGAGCTGTCTGAAGATCAGATCGCACTCTTTCTACAGATATACAAAATTCATGAGATGAGGCTGTACTCCTGGTTTTCATATGTCCAGTAGGCTTTTGGGGGGAAAAATACTTTTTGTTAAGTAAGACTCTAAAGCGTTGTAATTATATGGCATTTTGGAAGCAGAAAAGGCTTCTATGTAAGGAAGAATGTTACCCTGAGGAGAAAAATTCAATACTTCCTTGAATGGGTAGTTCTAAGATACTTACCTCAAGTTCAAGGTTTTTTGGTTTTTTTTATACAGAAGACAAACAATACAGCCAAAACTCTGTTCTGATCCATCCTCAGTGGCTTGAAGGATCAGCTTAAATATTTCAGCAGTGTTTGACATTTCTAGGCTTGCTAAGCTCAGCAACATTTAATATTATACCATTGTCATTTTTTCCTCTCTTCAGTACAGTTGCCATCAGTTACTATAAATGAAGAAACTGGTTTGTCAGAAGTTAATTTAAAGCAGAAGAATCCGTTGGTTGTCAGAAAGCATCCGGTTGCCACATCATTTGCTGTATTTGATGAGTAAGTTTGTAACCACTTTGTATTTATGGGTATATTTAGAGATGTCAGGGGTTTACAGCACACGAGCCTGTACTCGCTGAAATGGCCATCAGGCCCTTTCTTTCAAATATGAGATGGGAGAAGTGCTGAAATCCAGTGTTGGCCAAGTGATTACCAAAATGAATCAAAGCAGAAAGCTCTCAGTACTTTAGAGTGTCTCTGTTAATTGCCTCAATACCAGCACTGTTGGGCCTGAAGTTTGGCATTGACTGAAAGGTAGTTTGGGTAGTGTGATGGGCAGACAGCTGTCAGCGAGATATTTTTTGCACACAAATCACAGGTACTTACCAATAGACAAAGAAGTTGCCTTTGGAAGAAAGCTTTTGATGACAGTCTGTTGGGCTTTGTTCTTTTCCCTGAAACTGACTCTTGCATCAAACAAGTTCCTTAAGTCTCCTGTTAGCCCCTGAACCAAAATACCGAGCAGTTGTACCTGTGTGTGCCTGTGGTGTGTGGTTTAGTTTTGTTGTTTTTTAATTCTGGCTTACTAGTTTTTCTCCAGCTGTTGACACAGCCCTCTTTTATGTAAAAGCCCTCCTGGAATCAATAAAACTTTGGGTTACCGAGACCGTGGCGGCGCGCGCGGAGCACGGGAGGAGCGCCCTGCACAGCCCCACAGCACGCTCCCGTCGGTGCCGCTGCTGCCCATTGCCTGCTGGCGGGAGTAACGCCGCAGTGCTTTTCAGCAGTGTCGCTACAGACTCACCTTTTCATTACAGTAGTGCTGTGAAGGGGCAGTTGGAAACTAGCAAAGTTTCAAATTACCCACAAAACCATCAATTATGCGTTGAGTTGAAGCTGAAAAAGTCTGTTACTCTTCCATCTGTTTGTGTAAGCGGTTCTTCAAGCCTTGTACTGACTTTTTCCACAAGCTTGTTGCAAACATCACTGACATAAGTTGTACTCCAGGAGCTAAACTGAGTTTCACTACCTCAATCCTAAATCTTAGTTTACCAGTGTTAACTGAGGCTTCATGAAAACATGAAGTCTTTCCTGCCATGATACCTGCATTTCAGCCAAGAGTTTGCAATGGCAGCGTGGTTTTAATTTGTTTTTAAAGAAACTAAGGCTGAATGCTGCTGGTTTGGCTTCAAGACCAAGCTTTTCTTGTGCAAAGTTGGCTTACAGTTTAGATACTTTTCTTTTTCCCCCCATTGGTTTGCTCTATTTTTAACTTATTAAATGGTTAAAAAATAAGAATCTTTACTCTTTTAACGATGTGCATAATGATGTGAAGCATGATAACTTATTTAAGTTTTACCCAGTAAATCGTTTTTGAACTATTCCCAGTCTGAGTGATGCTGGGTTTTTTTCTAAAAGAAAGTGAGAACTACTTTGGTGCATTTATCACTGGAAATGATTTTTGCCTTAAGCTCTGGCAGAGATTAGTACAGCGACACCACTGCATCTGTCTGTGCAACTATGAAACCTGTGAGTGCACACTGCACATGGCAGTTCATGGCATTTCCTGCACACACAGCCATCACAAACCTGTCACACGTGGGCATAAGCAAAGCTGTGTTTTCAGCAGCCAGTATTTTGACAGCTGTGTGCACTTGAATATAGTCGCTCACATTTTTTTGTGGGTTCTTTTAAAATCAGTGTATTTTAGTAAGAAAACAGCTGAGCCTAAATCCACCTACAAGCATTTTGTAAGAGCACAGTAAAAATTACTGTTGTGTGCATTGTGTAGTACCGTTAATGAAACAACATCCACTAACGCGCCTGCCCTTTTCTTTCACAAGCACATTACTCATCGTTGATCCAACTGCTGAAGAAGAAGACTTAGCAACTGGAACAGTAACTGTTGTAACCGACGATGAGGGCAGACTGTGTTCTGTCCATAAACCAGGTACTCCTCCAGTTCATTAACCCGAAGTGATGGGATTATAACCTTCTCTTGACCTCGATGTTCTGTACCTGCTTTTCTTTGTAAAAAGGGAGTGCGTTATGGGAATGGACTGTCTGCTCCAGTACTGATTTAATGACTTGCTCTTGAAATTCATTTTCAAGAAGGTGGCATAACTCAAGTGCCAGTTTGACCTAAGTACAGCAAAGGACAGCTTTCAAACATGTCTCCTGTTATGCCTCCAACAGTCAGGGGAGCTGTGCATTCCACAGGTTAAAGGTGTTTGTCATGAGAATTACTGTATTATTTTATAGTCATTTGGAAAACACAGTTAGAGATAGAAGACTGAAGTATAAACAGAAAGCCAACTTGTTCCCTTTAATTTTTAGGTGGAAGTCCTCTTACAGGAGCCAAGCTTCAGGACTGTATCACCAGAGCAATTACAAGACACAAAGAAGTAAAGACGCTGATAGACAAAGTAATAAAAAGTATAAAGCCCAAGTGAATAAAAGGAGAGAGCTTTTCAAAAATGGATTTGTAAAAATTGTATTTGTTACAGTGTTCACAAACCTTTTGTACTAAATAAACAAATACCAATACTACATTTACAAAGTTCATTTCTTTTTCTAAAATTTTCTTTACTCTTATCCTCTGTACAATGCTGCTGAGTGGTAAAAAATACAAGATAAAACATTGTTAAAAAATTAGGTGACTTGAAGAGACCCGACCCTAGCTGCTTTCTAGGATGAAATCTCTTAAGGTCTGTAGGGCTGGCTTCCAAAACCAGTTCATTTATTTCAGTGTAATGTCAGAAGTTCATTTTCTGACCAGTACTATAAAACACGCAATCCCAGAATCTCAAGGGCTGGAAGGGACCTTGAACGATCATCTAGTCCGAAGCCCCTGTCAGAGCAGGACCACCTCGAGTAGCTCAACACAGAGTGGGGGTGGGGGCAAAGCAAGCCTCAGGATTTTGGGGGGGCTGGTGTGCCTCTCTTCCTTTTACTTTTTGAGGGGCTGCCTGAAGGGTGCTGCCGCCGCCGGTGAGCTGCCTGCGCTGCTGCCGCTGCCGCCATAGCCATTTGATGCTGCAAGAATCGCAACTGCTGCCAAGAAGGAGAAGGGGGAGAAGAAGCTGTTAAGTGTTGACCATAAAGCTGTTTGACACCAGCAAGAATGAGGGGAACAGGGGCGGGAGGGAATGAAAATAATGAGGAAGCACCAGGTCGACAAAAGGAACACACCACGCATTGGGGCAAGGAGCACAGTCAAGCAGCACCAGTGGCACAGAAGCCTGCTGAGGGTGTCTCCAACGTTTCACACGGCTACTTGGAGAGCTTTGTTTCTTTGCCCTTTCTCTCCATTGCAGTAACTGCAGTAACTCAGCAACTTCAGTTTGGGTTACGCGGCACAAAGTTAATGTAATGCCTTCTCAGTGTATGCCTTGGATGTGTTTTCTGTATGTATCACAAAGGGGAGGCTGTGTGCTAAACAAAAAAATTCTTTTCATAAAGCATCTGAATGCCAAAGGAAATGCTTTGCCAGAGCTGTTCTATCCATGTACTGCCTGCAGCAGCGCTACATTGGTACCTGCAGGTACTTACACACACATGCTGTTTTGAAATCTACTGGCAGCTGGCAGAGCATGTTTAGGTATGTGCCACAAGCACTCCTTGAATGTCAGCAAATCAGGAAGGTGGATGGCTTAAATGAACAAAAAGAAATTCAGTGCTCCAAGCTGAGAGAACCACAGGCTGGAAATAATTCATGACACAGTTTGCCAAATTCATGGGTTTTTTTTCAGTTGTGGGACTAGAAAGACATTAAAAAACAGGTAAAGGGGCAAGAGTTTTGGTTTTGGAGATGAGAATTGTATTTTTAATAGTTTTCTGAATTTTTTTTTTCTTTTAAACACAGTTGGAGTGAAGTTGCTGGATTACTTGTAGCTGTTGCTGCTGCAAGGCTTGTTGTTGTTGCTGTTGTAAGGCAGAAGAGAGCTGGAGTCTCTGCTGAGGAAGGCTTTGCCCAGGTCTGTTCACGGCAGAGCCAAGCTGAGACAACACTAAGAGAGGAGAAGGGGAAAGCAGGCGGGTCAAAGAGGTCAGGGTGAGTTTGTCAGGGTCAGGGAAGGAAGACAAAGGAATAGAGTGCAGCAGAAAAGGGAGATCAATAGAATTAGTTTCAGAGTCAAATTGGAAACAGTGCAGAATAAAGTATACATGATATACATACTCTGTTAGTTAGAACAGAATTAGATCATGAAGTGTGTGTGGAGACACAAAGAGGTTTCTCGTACCAGATGTTAAGCACATAGTTAAAGAAACATTCCTCAATGAAGTCTGGCATTGAAGTTCCCTGCATTTTCCATCAAGTGTGACTTATTTTCATGTGATTTTATCAATTTACTACACTTCACTGCCAAACACAGCAGAAAAACATGTGCTTTGAAAGTCCCGTATTTCTTGTATCATTGATGTGCTGGTAACAAATAGTAAATTGTTCTGGTCCAAGGTAAGACTTCTTTAAGACCAAACTTCATTTCAGTGGGAATTTATGAACAGACACACGTAACTACAGAAGGAGGCTCGGCAAGCACATACCTGTGGCTTGAGGTTGCATAAAATTCCCTACTCCAGTCAGGTTAATTACAGCAGCTTGTTGGGCAGATAATGCCTGATCTTGATTGGATGGACCTTGGTCAGACCCCTAGCGAAAATGAAAAGCTTGATCCTTATTACCAAACTTTGGTATCAATGAGAAAGTCAACAAGCCAGTGTGAAGGCAAACTTTTGAAGAGCCATTTAAAAACATTTCATACTACATCTTCCAGTGTGTGCAGATACAGGCTGTAATGTAGTCACTGTCGAAGTAGAACGAACAGATGCCCCAAAACAGCTCAGTTTTGGCAGAAACTGTATTATGACTGTTACCCAGCAGGAGTCCCAGGTAGTTCTCAACTTCCCAGCACTCAGCAGCGACTACAGTTTATGGTTGTCATCTTAGAACAATTTCCTTTTCCCGCACCCGACCCCAAAGTCTTCAGGTGGCCCCATGTGCAAAGGTCTCACTCAATCAAAATGTACAAAGCCTGAAACTTACATTCATGTGTTCATATTGTGCCACTCCTTAATTTCATACCAAAATGCAAATCCTGCTTTTAAAATGCTACTTTCAGAATAATTCTCCCAGTAATCACTAAACATTGGAATCTGTGGAAGCTGGCCTAGTGTCTCCTGAAGTCAAAAGGTCCTCTTCTAGAACCTCCACATTGATTACAACCAACTACACACCAATTCACAAGGTGGGGAAATGAAGCAAATGGAGCAAACAGCGTGGCTTATCAGTCAGGAAAAAAAACCAAAGCTGTTGCAGTACTTGCTTAGAATAACCATGTGAAACAATGCCCCTAAGATCTTGGTAAACCCCACCCCAAGACTCTACATGAACACATCATCATCTTGATGAAGATGACTAAGAAAGACAAGGTCACAGAACCAACAATCTGAGGAAAACTCCCAAGTGTGAGATCAGAATGTATATATTCTGTTAGCAGCACAGAAAATTGTTTGGTCTTTTGGGGCATAGGCTTTTCCAGTAAGCACTTGGGTTACGGCACTGTGAACATACATATTCTGGTCCTCAGTGAAAAGGAGGCAGCTGGTATGGATAACGGCTTGTTTTAGCTCATGACCTTAGTCTTTACAACTAGGTGTGGTAAGAGAGTAGTTCCTTAGGACAAGTTAGCCAATGCAGAGAGACTGATTTCCTCCAGAAGAACTTTCTGCTCCAAGGACTACGCTTACATCAGTATTTTTGTAACTGCCCTTGGAGTTCAGTGTTTTGACAACAAAACGCACCAGTCTGAGCTTGCATGATTTTTTTTCCCAGTAAATTGACTAGTAGCTGACATTTGGATTCTGAGAACAAATCTGAGTTTCCCATTAAACCGTCCCACATTCCAGAACAAGGCCTGTGACACAGAAGACTAGACACTAACAAACACAATTGAGACAGGCATCTCATTTACGAACTATCAAAAGTAGCACAAGCAAAATTATTATGACAAACTGAGTATCCAGGAGATACTATTTGGTAAACAGAAATCTTGCACCTCTGGGAAGACAGGAGCTTAAGAACACAAAAATAGAGCAGGAGCTTTCCCAAGCTGCTGCGTCAGTGCTGGTGAAGATTCTCAGGCACAGGTAGAACCAACTACTCACAATTTGTCATTTTGAGAACAGACAGATTGGTCTCCATCAAGACATTAAACTTCTTCAGTGATTAAAGCCTTTAACACCAATTCCAGGCAGCCAGAGTGCAAATATCTTAAGATTATGGCTTTAAAGTCAATTGATACTTTCTCTGGTGCAGAGCACCGTTCTGTTGAACTACAGCAGCGAAATTTGTAAGCCAACTCACAGCAGTGCAAGTAAGTTTTAGTTACTCTGTGTTAATCCTAATTGTGTTTTTTTCTCTGTCCCTCTGATGTACCTGCTAGGTAGGATAAACAGGACAATACTGAGCTCATTTTACACCACTCACACCGTGGGCTCTCTGTGCTACAGTCAGACGCCACTGAGCCAGTTTTTTTGTTCTAGCTCTTCTCTACAGTATGTAAATGAAGGAGTATAACCCAACTCCAGCCATGGCAACACTGCAGTCTATGCAGTTTGAGAAGGTTTTGGAGGTTGACTTTTCCTGCCTCTCTGCTTCAGATACATGAGGTAACAGCTCATTTACTTGTGGAGATGGGGAGAAGAGAAACTGTTCCATCCCTGCACTGAGGGCTGCTGGCACACACCTGTTCTCCCTGTTGCTGAGGGCTACAGGTTGTAGGCTGCTGAGATTGCTGCTGTGGAGAAAACTGTGACAGCTGCTGCTGCTGCTGGAGTGAGTTAAAAATAAGCGAACCACCTGGAAGCTGTTGAAGATTAAAAACAAAAGGCATAATTCAATCAAACTGCTGAGTTTGCCACTGTCCTAGGATGAACGTGACATTAATAATGACGTACTCCTTGGAGGTTTTTGGGTTTGTTTTTCAAAAATCCTTAAAAATGAATCAGTTTACAGTTGCTGCTGTTTGTGAAAAAGTCTTATGCTCAGTGAGGTATTTACATAGGAAAACATTGTTCTAATTAAAATGGTAGAGAATATGTGAAATGTAAAAGGCCAGTTTGCATTTTAACTTATTTTCACTTTCAGAACATTCCACTGAATTTTAATAGATGCTTCCAGTCAACAAGCTGCAAGGTCTGATGTCAAAACATATCAAAGTGAAATGGTCTTGATTCCTCTCCCTTACCCCAGCTTTAATTGCACTGATTTCAGCCAAATTATTCTTGGCTTATACAAGTGGCAAAGGTAACTTGAAGGGATCTACTTCAGCGTGGAGTCACACAAATACAAGCCTTTAATTTCACAGAAAAGCTCTATCCTGGCATAACTGTCTCTCCCTGTGTCTGCCCTTTTCTGTGTTTCTGGAGTGTGTACAGGAGTGGGAAGAGCAAGTAGCAAAGCCACAGCTGACCTTTGACTGGTATTAATTTTTTGAAGCATGGTGCAACATTTGTTGAACACTGAAGCTGCAATTCCGCACCTGTACTTGCAGCTGACTTCAAGATCCAGGAACTCAGTTCCACAAACACTCCCTGTCCTACTTTTAAAGGGAGCTTGGACATAAGCAATTTTTGCTCCAGTTTGAATGTATGCTTAGTGGAACTAAAACATTTACAGGTCTAAACTCCCCATCTTACATCAACTTCTATTTCCATTACCAAAACTTATTTAAAGATATTACTGTGCACACTGAGCTCAGTTTTTAGACATTACATATGTAAACCCCTGAGTGATTCTACTGTAGTGGTTTGTACTTGTATAACTGAGTGGCAATAAAATCTTAAGCAAAGCCTGAAAACGGAAGATGGCATTTTAGGATTTATCTGTTGAATTCAAATGTCAGCATTTAAAAAATATTTACAGAGAACTAGCTGCTTTGTTGTGAGTCAGGTTGTGAGCTAGCAACATCATTTCCAGCTGATATCTGTGGGGAAGTAGTTTTCTCTGATTTGAAGCACTTTCAGTAAGCAATTAAAATTTGCAGTAAATGGTCTGTCTGATCAACTGTTTTCACAGATCTGGGTGGGGGACAGTACAGTAAGCAGCACTCAACATATGTCTAAAGAGAGATTAGAAATTATCATTACTGTGTCCAAGTATATCAATTACCTGTAGAAGATTTAAGGGCCGAAGATTTGATGCATTTTTCAAACCAAAGGGGCTGCCTGTTAAAGAAAACATCTTTTTATTAGTAGGAAGTCTTTACTTCATTATAAATGTGTTTTGCAATTAATACACCTTTCCACTGGGACTATTTATAAACATTTGGAAGTTGGAAAGCTGGCACGTGTAAATTTTATACTTAATACAATGCTGTGTTTTCTGTACCGTTGGTAATTTCACAGTTATCCAGATTCAAAGTTAAAGAGCAATGACTAAACAGAAAAAAATCTGTATCGTTACTGAACACTACAGCCTGGAACCTCTAAGCTGTGAAGCATTTACACAAAGGTGAATGAGAAGAATATCACAGCAGTTATTCTTCTGATTTTAAAAAAGTTTTACTGTTTGCACAGTAAATCCAGAAATGTCCAAGGACTCAATGAAGCAACCGGCTCTCAGGTTCCCAATCATTAAAGAAAACAATCCCACCCAAAACCTCAGCAACTGCCCCCTCGCCGCCCCCAAAGGGCTTCTGGCAAGACGCATCTGACTTCTAGAGCTTTTGGCATTATTTCATGTGACACTCCTCCAAGATGTGTTGTAAGCTATGAGGTGGGTATAGAACTGACACAAACGCTCCAGTAAAGCAGTGGCTGTCAAACAGAACTCCCAGAGATATTCCACAGACCTATCTCAGCTCGCTGCTCCCATCTGTTATGTGGGGGGCAGCATGGCACGCAAAACCCGTGACACCAAACTGGTAAAGGTTGACAGTGCTTGAAAGGACAGAATTAGAAGTGATCCTAGGGAACTGAAGAAAGGGTCCAAAATTCAATAACACTGAATTAAAAAAAAAAAAAAGACAAATGAGCAAGTACAAAACTGTAACTAACTAGCTTTGTGTCTGCACAGCAAGAAAGGACACGAGAAGGTACAGCCAGTCACACACATAACTGAAGCATCCATGTCACAAAGCACAGAACACACAAAAGAGAAGGACCTCTTCACACGGTACACGTATAAAACTCACTGTCACGAGATGTCGTAGATTCCAAAAATACAAATGGGTTTGAAACCCAACTAGATAAGTTCACAGACCACAAGCCTGGTATGGGTTATTAAGCACTGAGATCCATGCGGACAGTCATCAGCTGAGAAAGCCTCAAAGCTGTAGATTGCCAGAAGAGATACAGTTGTACACAAGGGATGTTCCACTTCACACTTTGCCTCATCTTAAACTCTCTCCTAAGTATTGTCTAATGGTGACTGTCAGAGACAGAAAATAAACTGGATGGATTTGGGGCCTAAACCAGTAAAGCCATTCTTATGTTAATATAATGCTGTGGCAAAAAATACAGATAAAAAAAGATAGGCAGACCTCCTCTGGGGCAATGTTAACAGGAAAGCTGTGAAAGAGATGAGACACATATTCTGCTGTGCTCCACAACGGTAAATCAGCCAAGCTCAGGCTTGTGTCCAGTTTTGGTTATCACATGTTAAGAAGCACGCAAGCAAATTGGACTGTCTAGAAGAGAGTGACAGGATTATGAAAGGTTTGAAAAATACGACGTATCAGAAACAGAAGACAAACGTAGGACATGACAGCATGTTTGATACTTAGAAGGTAAAGGTGGAGAAAAAGGGTGAATGACTACTTTTCATGTCTGTAAGGAATAGGAGAAAAACAATTAACTTGCAATTAAGGAGATGCATTGTAATTAGAAGGAACCATTTTGTATGGATAATGAACTACTCCAAACAGCTACTGAGGAAAGTAAGAATCTTCTTTAGTGCAGATGTTTAAATTAGACAATGTTTCATTATGGTTTGGACAGATTTGACTCTGTCTCAGCATAAGGGATGGATGCCTTGGAGTCTCTTCCATCATTCTCATTCCATAATCATATGTTACTTTCTTTTGTTAGATTTTTTTAATAAAAAAAATTGAAATCCCGCTTTAATGAATACTGAGGCATACGAATTTATATAGTCATATCTGAAGGCAGTAAGGAACTAATTGTCCTACTAGAATAAAGCAGTAGCAGCAACAGAATAAAATGTCCTGCACATTTAAAAAGTGAGGCCTCATTCCAAGTTGCCTTTTTGCTGGCAGTCGTCATTATCAAAGTTGCACTTGAATTCAGAATTTCTCTCAAACTTCCTACTGAGCACACCAAACAGTCCAGGTTTAGATTGTATCCCTAGCCTAGCACCTCAAATATCAGATCTCAAACACAGCCTACTCTTTGATTGCAAAAGTATGTCTGTTGTACCAAGTTCCAGGCATCCAATACACCATCTGTCACACAATAGCCACCGCTGTCCACTGCTCTCACAAATGTTTTCATGCTGTCCCTGTCTGAAGGGTGGCTTTTCAACTCATTCACACTAACCTGCTTGAGAGGCAGACTGCATTGCAGCGGGCAGGGCACTTGGTACCAGACCTCCTGATGGTAAAATGCCACTCAGATTTATACCTGCAGGGGCTATGGCACCAGTGTTGCACCCCAACATAGGGTTTGAACCACTCATCAGTGTCTGTGCTCCACTGTAGAAGAGGAAAGACAATACATCAAACCCAAGTGATACAAGTAAATCAGGTAACTAAACTTTTGCCCTCTGTTTCATGACAAGTAAATCAATTGTTTGATGTAAATAGGATTACAGATAAAGCATCAAGTCATCTTAAAAAAAATAATTATGCCTAGGGCATAAGACATATGTAAAATCCATATCCTTAGCATGTACAGGTTTTTTTCTTTGGTATAAACTATGGAAAATAAAATACAAATGACTTGAGAAATAACAAAAGATCATTGGTCTTCAAACTGACTGTATTATCGTAACAAAAAGTTAAGGATCAGGTTTGTGTTTTCTTCTCTAATCTCTAATTAACCAACCGTGTTCAACTGCTCAACACCTCAGATGGGTAACTCCAGAGTTTGACACCTGCATTGAAGCACACTGTCTTACACTGGTGATCTGTTGATCACAGAATGTCATTTAGTCTACAGCAGTTCACAGTTATAATCTATTACTGGCAGCAACATTTAAATTTTTAAAACCACAACATGAGTTTTAAGGATTAAAGAATGTTTAACCTCAACGACTGAATAAATTGTCAGGAAACAGATTTGTTGTTTTCTTGTATTTTACAGCAACTCTCCATTCACAGGTACTTTAATATCACATCTCTTTCCATTTTTTGTTTATAGTGGTTTGTATATGATTTCCACCTCCTTTCTGATTGACTTTTTCTATCAAAGACAAAACCTCAGAAATCATTGAAACTGAACTTCTGAAATTACACTATATGCATCCAAAAAGCTGAAAGCAACAAATGTATTTCTTAGGCCTTTTCAATATTCTGATAGTAGGTGCTGCATATGTGCTAGTGGCTCTTCACTTTATAATTACAAAGTGAATGATCTTTTGTATTACAGATCCTAAAAAAAAAAAAAATCTATCCCAATGGACGCTGAGCAGCTCTCTACCATTCTCACCTTTCCCATCTCAATACCCCAACACCCAACCCTGCCAGAGCAAACTATTGTTAACAAAACACTTACCACACAGAGCCCACTACATTGATGAAGTTAAGTCCTGCAGGGTTTGCCATGACCTGGGTGGAGGTCGTTCCTGTAGTAATGGATGTTACCATGGTGGAAAGAGGAATGGTCATTACAGGCAGTGCCTGGCTCAGAGACATTTGTTGCTGAGCAAACGGGGTTAACAAAGTGGGCTGAGGGGTGAAGCCTGAATCTTGGGGAGTAGGGGTGGCAGAAGGGGTAATAGGAGTTGAGCTCTGAGCATCAGGAGGGTGTGGGGTCGATGAAGGGGTGTTGGTTGGAGTAGGAGTAGATGGTTTAGGAGTTCCAGACCCTGCTCATTGAGAAAAATAAAAAGTGCTAGTTTGTTATAAAAGGCCAGTCCTTTTTCTATAGTAAGGTTAATGGAATTTTACTTAGCACCAACAATTTGCTCCTTTTTCCAGACTGCAAGTGTTAATTTCTACACGACACGAGTGTTGCAGCACGCACTCATTGTTAAGGATGCAGTATAATCACACAGAAAGCCCATTCTGCATGCTTAGTCCCCTAAGCCATACACTGATTTGTACCCTCCATTAAGTCATAACTCCATTCAGAAATTCTTAAGTCAAAATAAAACAATTTCTTAGTGACCATTTTAACCTAATGAATGTATTTTGTCCTAAAATGTTAAACATAGAGTATATGCACTGCCTGCACAATAGCATCGGGTTAAAAACATATGGAAAACAACAGATTCAACAAAGAACAGACACTATTTTAATAGTCATGGGTTTGATCTAAATTTCATTGGACAACTAAACTCCCACTGGCCAAATGTTTGTCAACAAAAAATAATTTGTCAATATTTAATAACCAGAGGATAATACTGCATCTTTAAAAGTTACTGTGTAATGCCTTCTGCTTAAATATAGCACATATAGCTCTATTTGTTGTGGATGCAGTAAGCACAGTGTATCAACAGAAGAACAAAACAAAAACCCCCAAAAAACTTGAGGTGGTTTTCAGCTTTTTGGTTTTTTTTGGTAGTTGGTGTTTTGTGGTTTGGCTTTTTTTTTTCTGTTTTTTTTTTTTTTTTTTAGCTTTCATGTCCTGCAGAAAGAAAGGAAATAAAGATGAATGTCCAGCTGTTGTGACTAGAGCTTTAAGGTAACAACTGTGTGCAGATTTACAGAAGTCATAGCACTAACAGAAAACCAGAGAAAATATGTTATAAGAAAACTTTTATAAGGTTTCTTTTTTTCTTTGTGCAAAACAAGAAGGCAGAAAAATTACACCTTTTGAGCTAACCAGATTTTAAACGATTTAATGCAAAAAGCATATTATAGTACTGGGCAGGATACTGGGATGTGCAGTATACAATTATTAAAAACTGAAGAACTGGAGCTGTGGTTTCTTTTTGTACACATCTGTTCAAGAAATGTGTCAAGACGCACAGGTATCTTTAAAAATGTTTATGATTTATCGCTACGATTACAATGATCGTGTCAGTGTCAGTGAAAACACTTAAAACTAGGATGTCACTTGTTCTGGAAGTTTACATTTTAACACCTGAGAATATGGTGCTATCATCATCAGCATCACCACCACACTTGCAATCAGCAATGATTTGTAAAACAGTGTAGGAGTGTTTAAAAAAAAACATCTTATTGTTTATTGTATCACCACCTTGGGACTGATCAGATTATATACATACATAGAGATACAACTGCACCAGCTCCTATAACATTTAGAAAACCAGATGCTTAAATTACGTAAAGGCAAACTGATCTAACATACTGTTTTTACACTGGAGGAAAAAAATCTACACTTGGAAATTTCATCTCATCACATCATCTACCAGCCTTTCATAAATGAGATCATACTAATTGCATAAAATGTATTAAAACGTATACACAGAGGGTGCATACATATATACAGAAAAAACGAACACAGTTACAATAAACATAAAATACATACAGTGAACGAGAGACCTGCCTAAAGCTGCACAACTTATACAATTCAGCATACACTGTACACTTAAGTTTCATCATTCCACAGGTTAAGAAGTCTATCTCAGGAAGCATTTATGCAAAAGCCTAAGATTTAATGGAGAATTTAGGTCGTGACTCACTTTGTGAAGAGCTCGCAGGAGACATGGCAGCTGGAGAGAGCATGCTAACTTGATTAAGATCCATAGATTGTTTCCGAGAAAGACCAGGAGGCTTAGAAGGAGGAGGAGGAGGAGTTGGGGATTTGAGATGACCGCTTGACTGTTGTGGACTAAAAATATTACCTGAAAAAGTATAATTAAAATACATTATTGTTCTGTGACTACATGTTCACTCAAATATTTGTTACTGTTCTGTGAGTATATAGTAACTTAAATATTCATTATAATATTAATAATCATTAGAAATAGTAATAAATTAATAACTAGTAATAACAGGAAATAAAAAAATGCTCTTTCCAATTTTTTTTTCATTAAATCGTTACTAAAGGGTTATTATGCCATTTTACAGCAAGCACAACACATAAAAAGGAGACATTTGAGTCAATAATTACCTGAAGAGCTACTTCCTGAACTTGAAGGTAATCTGATGGGAGGAGGTCGGTGTTTGACACCTTTCCCCAATACTGAAGACTGAACAGAGCCTGACACACTTTCTGGCTGCTAGGAGGAAAGAGAAATTAACACTCCCAAAGCAATAATGTGAGCTTCCATATATTTGATAGAAAAGACAATTCAATTAGTTTGCATTAGGCTTCTCAAAAACTACTGCAAAATTCCCTTCAAACTTCTTTTATTTAGAAAACGTAACCTATGACTGACTGTCTTTAGAAAAAAAAAATATCATAGAATGGTAGGGGTTGGAGGGACCTTTAGAGATCATCTAGTCCAACCCCCCTGCAGAAGCAGGTCCACCTAGATCAGGTCACTCCAGGCAGGTCTGGAGGACCTCCAAGGAAGAAGACTCCACAACCCCTCTGGGCAGCCTGTGCCAGGGCTCCCTCACCCTCACAGTGAAATAGTTTTTTCTTATGTTTAAATGGAACTTTTTGTGTTCCAGCTTCATCCCATTACCCCTTGTCCTGTTGCTAGATACCATCGAAAAAAAGGATGTCCCAATTTCCTGACATAAAATGCTTTCCATCAAAAAGCAGCTTGAAAGTGCTGTTAAAATTTCAACTGAGCACTTTTCTCTGCAATTCTGAATCCCTGTTAGGATTTTTCAGAAATGCAAGAGTAATGGATGCACTTAAAATAAAAGGATAATTTTGGTTTTACTTGAAAAATTAGATAATTTCTTTATTTCACCATTTGTATATATCTGCCATTTCCAACTGAGAGAGATTTAGAGAACATGACCAGATTTCCTGATTCTGGAAGTATGAATTTAAACACATTCAAGAAAATCTCAAATGTGTAGAAACAAGTGCACATTTTCCCCATTTACTTCAGCAGCATCAGAACTTCACCAGTCTTTGGGGAAAAGTGCTCCCTTTTGGCTTGTTCTTAGAACCTACTTATTAGCTTGTCTGAACATAAATTAACTTCAGCTTCAGTCTGCAGTTCTCAGTCACTCACAACAGATCCTAAATCTGTAATTCCAATAGTTGACACCCTCAAAAGACTGAACAGTGAAACAGTTATAGCTACAGCCTATATATTTTGAGTATAATGCAGGTATTCCAGAAATTACAGCAATGTCTAAACGAACACAGCCCCAAACTGTTGAAAACAAGTCTGTCAATATTGTGAACAAAATATTTCAATGCTGTTGTGCAAAGGTTAAATTAGATGTGCATATGTTAACAAATCAGATCACTCGGCATTGCACAGAATCAACTTTTTCGGAGAGCTTAGCTTCCACTGGTTCTTAGTAATAAGAAAACTCCGTCTACATGTTTCTAATTGCTTGCTTATAAAAAAAGAATCTCTTAAAAGAAAATTCTTACGACTCCCTTTCTCTTCTACTATTAAAATTTGCTTTCTTCATTCTGAAAATAAAGACTAATGCCTCATTCAAAAGATGACTAGATTACTAAACACAGTGAACTGTGAAACTTTGGTCCAGCTTTCGGAGGGGGCTTGGACAGACAGATCAGATGACTCTCACAAATACTCTCCCACCTTAAGTTACTCTATTTTTTGTAGTGTATATATATATAGACACATACACAAACAGATAAACACACAAGTGTACGCAGGTCTGTACGTATATATAGATTCATACTACTTCTGCAACTGCTGGCTTTTGCATCCTGTTCTTCCAGATGACACAAAGAACTGCCTCTTTCAGAGCAATGTTATTGCAGTTTATAAAAACAGGTATTTAGGGAAAGATCTAGCAAAGGAAATTAGCCCAAAAGATAGAAAATTAATTTACTAGTTGAAGCCCAAATGCAGCCAGAAGCAGCAAGAAAAACATGAGGCAACGCCAACAGGCATGAGGATTTGTGAATGTAGGAATTTTTACTGGATGTGTGCATACAAGCATTAGCACTTAAAATTAGTTTTTGGTATCGTTGCTTTGGCCTTTAAGTTTTCCTCTTCAAAGTCAAGAGAAAATAATTTTAACAATTCCTAAAGGAAAAGAAGTTCAGCTACTACATCGGCTTTTATGTTTACTGAGCTGTAAAATGCATAGCTGCATTTTACTATACTGCTCTGTGAACGGTTCATCTGAATGGTTCATCTTAATGCTACAACGAAAACTTGGAGCTAACTGCACTATACAGAGAGCAAAAAAAAAACCAGATAGCTAAAAGACAACATTTGTATAGTGAAAACAGAAGTGCTCTCCTCCAACTTTTGCAGTACACTCACATTGAATGATTATGACAATAAAGCATTTAAAAATTGAGAATTAAATTACTAGGCTATTTGACTTTTAAATATGAATAGCAGAAATTATTCCAGTAATTCAATAATCGGGTAGAAATAAAAGAAAGGTACAGTTCGATAAACTCACTTCCATTTCCTTCCCTGGAGAAAGGTGACTAAGATTGACTGATCCACCTGAATTATGAAACATTTTCACGGGACATTTGGCTTCATTTTGTACTAACTCCTGATACTGGTTCACAACTCTGAAACAGACAATAAGGACGTACAACTTTGAACTTCTGAAGTAGATCTGTATATGTAAACACAGAATTGTATATATTACATAGTCACATAACATTTTTTATACATAGGTATAGATTACATAAGTATATATCTATATAGGGATGTACATATGTAAAACATGCCTATAGGGCATATATATGGCTAGATATCTTTCAACTTTATGTTCCCGGGCTCTTTTCTTAGATTAATTGCTTTAGCTTTTCTTTTAATCACTCTTTTCTAATGCAAAACACAGTTTGTTTAAGAAGTACTATTTTGGAGGACTGTGTAGACAGAATAGTTTCCAAATGCAATTGCAGTTCTTTGGGATGTCATTCAATGGGGATCCCACTCCTATCACAGAGGTCCAGGATCTTCTATAAAGCTGTGACCTCTTCTTATTCTCCCCTGGGGAACGGTCAACCCTCCTTCAACTCGTGGTCTCTGAAAGCAAGGGATGAACTAAGAGGTCCACACTGAATGTACATCCAAGAACCAGTTATCACAGCAAAAGTGATCACTCTTCTCTGAGCACCAGGACAGCTGGGTTTTATTCTACAAGACTAATGAGTAGTGATGTATTCAGGAATTTAAAGCATCAATAGCATCAGGCAAACAAGTTTAAAACACCATCTACCAAATCAAACACTCCATCTCTGCACATCTGAGCCAACTAAGTTGAAGGAACACTGTTTCACAAACATGAGCAGAATATACAAAGTGAGCTTGAAGATTTTAACAGTCAAGCTAAAGGCTGTTGTCACTTGTACTCTGGCAGACTGAACCTCAATGAAACACTGATGGAGTGTTTCTGTTAGCTTGCACTTAAATGCAATGAACTAGGCTTTGTTTTGGTATAGCACTGATCTGGCATGCTGTTACCTGACTAATGAAGACATAAGTAAGGGCTCCCAAACACAAGGCAGAAGAAAGGGTGCAGTGTATTGTTTTCATCAATTAGATTTTTAGACTGCCTTAAAATTACAGTGGAATTAGAGTAACAAAATTCTGTGTACTCTAAAGGGTGGTCCTGACCTCCTTTCTCCTCTACTGTTTCCTCTTGTCCTAGTCCCTGAAACCCAACTGTGTATTCTGACAGAAGGACTTCTGTAGCCACTTATAAACATAATCAAGAAAACAACCCCGCTTAAAACTAGACCCCTGTATTACTGTTGGTTTAGCTTTCAGCTAATCACTTCCTCAATTCAGCTTACAGTAAACAGGAAAAGTCTTTATCAGTGCAAAAGAGATAGAAGAAAATATAAGCAAAGAGATTCTTGATCCAAAATATCTATTACAATAAAGAACATGATTATTGTTTTTTGACCAAATTAAGGACCTTCTCCCTGCTAGGCATAGAAGAACAGTGTGTGGGGTAAGCGCTGTGCTGTGTACTTCACTTTGAAGTCTCATACAACTGGCTTTGACAGAGATTGCTTTCTAAAGTTCAGTGCTCATATGCACAAAGAAACACAACCATCTGTAATGTGATACACAATGACTTTGAAGAAATACTTATTTTGCTGACTGCTATCCCAGAATTCCTACTCCTAATCATTCTACAACTAAAGTATATTGGAAAACTGGTTTGTTACTTGATTCTACCAGAACGCTGAACCAAGTAATGCATAAGACACAAAGATAAATTGTATATATGTTCAGTCTCAGATTACATTTACAATGAACAATTACCTGCATTACTAATGTACCATACAAAATAACATGAAATTCCTGACAAGTGCTCTCAGAATTTTATTAGTATTTGTGTAACCAAAAATAATTGTGCAATTAACTGTAACAATTTGCTGGAAATTTAGGTAGAGGAACACGCTGTGTTCATGTAGTTGCTTTCCTCTGCCTTGTTTGTTAAATATAGAAACTCCCCACTATATCCCACTTCTAGTTATGATGATTAATTCCTCTTGTTTTCCTCATCTGTTTCCATAACTGTAATATTAGCAGACGTAATAGCTAAAGAAACAAACTTCACTATTTGGCATCAAGCCAAATGACACTATATACTATATTAATTTACCTTTCAGCATCAGTCTTTGAACCAATAAGGAACCTGAAATATAAAATGTATAATACATTGAGTCATAAAATGGACTAAAACCATGTTTTTATAACCAAAAACTTTGAACAAATGTCAATGGTGCTCTTTTTTTCTGACCTGCTGAAAATAAAAGTGATACCCCACCCACTTAAAGGACTGGGTATTATTTCATACTTGAAATACAAACTTGGCTTCGTAACTATATGTACATTATACACATGGTCTAATGTAGTCTTCTGCAAATCATCTACAAAGCAAAAGCAGAACATGGAAGTTAGGTATTTTATATAAAAAAAAAAAAATGAAGTAACTGCTGTGGAAGAATTGCAAAACCTGTAAAAATTCCAGGGGAAAAGCTATGGGTAAATCAAGTGTCCTGTGGGTGTGCAAAGAACACCTCACCTGTAACATTAACAAATATTTAGTTTCCATCATTTGTTTTCACTTGCACAAATTCTCATTCGTCATGAACTTCCAGAACTCCTAAATAAGCATTTATCTTTCACATAATACTTATGGCTTGCAAACTTATTACTTCAGTGACTTTTTGTTGTTGTTGTGAACACTACAGACTAATTCTGTTTCTCTAGCTCACAAAACCCCACCGATTTATTTTCACATCTTCTGCACCTTTCACTATCTGTGATACAAGTTTTCTAATGAATAAGTGTCCAATTTTTGATGAACTTTAACTGGTAACGTCTTAGAAATAATGGAGTAGAGCAGTGATCTAAAAAAAACCCAAAACCCAGGCATCTAACACCTAAAAATCCTTTTAATTCCCAGCCTTATTAAAAAACCTGTAAGCTAGCACTGCTGTTCTAGGAAGATCAGTGCTATATATGTCTGCTGGTTTTGACTGGCCTAGAATTAATTTTCTCCACAGCAGCTAGAATGGGGTTGTGTTTTGGATTTATGCTGAAAACAGTGTTGATGACAACCTGATGTTTCAGTTATTGCTGAGCAGTGCTTACACAGAGTCAAAGCCTTTTCAGCCTCTCACCCCCCCTGCAATTAGGCTTAGGGGACACAAAAAGTTGGGAGGTGGCACAGCCAGGACAACCGACCCCAAATGACCCAAGGGATATCCCATACTGTCTGGCATCATATGCTCAGTCGATAAAGCAGGGGGAAGACATTTGAGTGATGGTGTTTTGTCTTCCCAAGCTACCGTTACCTGTGATGGAGTCCTGCTTTTCTGGGAATGGGTTAACACCTGCCTGACCATGGGAAGTTATGAATGAATTCCTTGTTTTGCTTTGCTTGCATGCACAGCTTTTGCTTTACCCGTTAAACTGTCTTTATCTCAACCCATGAGTTTTCTCACTTTTAGTCTTCTTTTTAGTCTTCTTTACTCTTTCAATTCTCTCCCCTATCCTGATGCAAGAGGTGCAGAGTGAGTGAGTAGCTATGTGGGGCTTAGTTGTTGGCTGGGGTGAAACCATGACAGTAGGGAAATAAACTATAAATAGCTCAGTCTAGAAATAAAAAATCCCAAGTATTATGAATATTTAAAGATTTTTTTTTTAATAGGAATTACATGCTAGACAATAAACATTACTTTAATTAACAAAACTGAAGTTGCTCCAGCTCATTGCTCCTTGCCTTACTGAAATTTTAAGATATGACCTGATCTAGGTGAACCTGCTTCTGCAGGGGGGTTGGACTAGATCTCTAAAGGTCCCTTCCAACCCCTATCATTCTGTGATTTTATGATTCTTTGTATGGAGGAACCTGTGGAGCAGAGTAGAATCTGGTGTATAAAACAGAAAGCGCCAAGAATAGATGATCTTTGTAGAACCACATTGGCCGATTCAAAACAATTCAAAATGTAAAGTTTCTTAGAAGCTTGTGGTTTTTTTCAATCACTTATTTAGCCTAAATTTCTCTGCATAAGGGTGAACATAACATATGTTTTCACAGCATCAAGCAAATTTTGACAACAATCAAAACTGAGTAACACTCGGGTGTTAACATGTCTTAGTTTCTTTACAATTTGAGTTGGGTTTTTGTATTTCTTTGTTTTGTGGTGAATTTTTTGTTGTTGAGTTTTTTAATTTTGGGATTTTTTTTGTTAATTTTGTTTTTTTACAGTGTATCTTTACTGTAAAAACATGCAGATTTAGCATTTAAGATATGATTTAATATTTAAGATATTTAATTTCATTTAAGATATGATTGTTACTTTAACATTTTTTTGTTCTTGGTAAAAATGTTTAGGTTCATAGCTGAATTTTTGGAACAAAAAACAGATTTCTAGCTCTGGATTAGTTTTATGACTAAAAATTATAAGTAATGTTTGTCTTTCTCTATTAGATCACAACAGAGTTTAAAAGTACATGTAACTTACTGTGATGGAGTTAACAGGTTGTCATTTTCCTCATCTCCTTTGAGTGTCTGAATTTTACCATAGTACAAAGGATTGCCAAGAGACTGAAAAATGGTCAGTTTTGTTTTTTGAAGCTGATTACCAACTTCACATTCAAACACATAATCATCTTTTACTTCCTAAAAATACAGAAGGAAATAACCAAGGTAAGATTCAAACAAGTGGTAACAATAAAAGCTAGTAAAATACGGCAGTTCTATATAATACAGTAAGAAACACTAAAAAAGATAAGTAACACTCTATAACATGGGGTGCAATACCCAAAATGAAAGTGATTTGAGAAGAAGTATCTAAAAGAATGAGAGGAAACGGAATTTCCCATCTCTTAAAAGTACAAAAATATTGCAAATCCTAAACAATCACTTTAGATATGGAAAGGCAGACTGGGCAAACATATTTAGAACCAGTTTTATATCAATTATGACAACACAAAAAATATTTAGAGTAAAATGTCCGAGATGAAGATTAAGTTCTGTGGGAAAGAATTACATTTATGCTAATATGAAACTACAAAGATATCATGATATATGCTGTTAAGAAAGACTGTTTCGTCTCCAAATGACAAAGAATTAATGAACTTATTTATGGAGAATTAGAATATAATTAATATAATTGCAATAATTATATTATCCATAAATGACTACTACTTATCAAATCATGTAATTTGTGCCAAAAACCTTAAGGTTCAACTTAAACATTGCAGAAAGGGCTTTTTGTAAAATGTATTTAACACTACTTAATCTCTTTCCAAATATAACATTTTAAAAAAAGCTCTTTTCCATCAGTCTTTGAGTATGAGTAAAGAAAGCAATTTGATGAGCAGAGTACTGCTCCCTGTAAACTATCATGCTTTCTTTACTATACAGCATTTTTTTTATTACTTGAGGGATTACAGTTGCTTTTCCTTCTATTTCTGTGACAGTTGAGGAAATTACAAGACTGATCACATGTATGCTGCACTGTATTAAATTACAAGTACCTGTGCTAATCTTTCTATGTCTATATAACCCAGAGAAGATTAATTAAATTGGATGAGGGAAGATTATTTCCACATTACTGTGATTTGGTTGAAGTAAGAAATGTTTTTAACTAAAGACAGATAAATTTAACCAAAGGTCTAAAATACTCACATGCGCTGGCCAGACAGTTGGTTGTGAGTCATCAGGCTTGATAGACTTTTCCACTTTGGCGTATTTTTCCACCTTAAAGAGAATAGAGGTATCAAAAGAAAGAACAATAGTCGTGTCGGGCCAGAGGTAAAGTCAATGTAGTACAGCTTCTTAGTTTTAACAGTGGCTAAAGATGAAAGTCTTAGAAAGTAAGTGCAAGAAACAGACAAGGGTAACTCAAAACTTTGTACAGCATCCCCTCTCTTGTGCTATGCATTCAGAAAAAGTACATTGGAGAACCTTCAGAACTTCACATGTGATTTGTTACCCCATAATACCTATGTTACACTTAATGAAAGAGTGAAGTGTGGCTTGAGACTACAGATGGAAACCACTGCTTGTAATGTCCAGTGGTCAAGAAACTTCACAATACCAGTAACTCCTAAAGACTCTAATTAGGTCAGGTACAATACTGCTGAAGTGCAGAGAGAGAAGGTTTATGCAAACTCGTAACATCATTTCATGTGTAACGCACATTCTTGCAGCCCTATTAAGTCCAAAGATGAGTCTTGTATAGTCTATCGAGTCCCTTCTGTATGCTAGTATTATGTGTTTTGGCAGTGCCACAAACTGAGTGTGAATGTCAGAGAAGAATGCACACAGAGTGACCAGGACAATTCCCAACTAGAATTCTCTCTCTACATATATATATATAAAAAACCCAATTGAAAATACTATGTCCCACAGTATAACATGTAACAAGAGGAATTTCTACTAAGCTGAAAAGTTACTTATTTTAAAGTTATGTTCTTACCTCAATTCTTTTTCTATTTTATGTTATCAGACAACTTCAAATAGACAACTGCTCACTGAACCCACAGATGGACAATACTAAAGATTTGTTTACACTGTTTATTTGATCCAAACTACCACATTACAACTGTAATGTGCTGTAGCTTGTGTTTTTCCTTACAGTATATAAAGATCATGTTAAATGTTAAAGTAACTCCTGGTTTCTAAAGGTCATTCCCTGATACTGGATACTCTTTTTAAAATATATGTATAGATATATATATCTACACACACGTACACACACACACTCTTTCATTTCTTCATACATTACAACATTCAATAGAATTGCTAACGGTAACAACTGAACTTACATCCACTTCGGAAGGTGCCGTCAAGTAGCAAGGGTTCTGTTTCCACATATCTACGCACTGGAGGATGAAAGAACAGTATTAAGGCAATATTTAAAGAAATAAACAGTTTTAAGTATACTATGTCTCAGAACACTTACATTGCCAGCTTTAGAAATTTTGAGGTCATACTGCTGGGCTCCTTTCCTCTCCTTCCTTTTCTGCAGGTAGTCAAGTAATCTGAGCTGAGGTGGAGTTGAATAGTGAGCTACTTCCTGCTGTCTGTTCAGAGATGACCTTGAGTACCTTTTGAAGCACCTATGGTAAAATGACAAATAAGCTTGTAAAACCATCAAAATTAAATTCCCCGCTGCCTGTATACAAACATAAGAAAATACCCTGAAATGCCACTTCCATTGAGACTAAAAGATATGTTTTGAAATATTAATTTAAAATCACTATCCTAGGTTACTCTGTAAAACTCATACTCTTGATCTCTTATTTTTGAAAAATACTAGTATTGTGTTAATATATTTCAGCACTATATATACTTCAAAGTAGGATTGTTTTTGAAATGCATAAGTGAAGTATATTATCAAAATGAGTAACTGAGAACTTGCCAAGCTTAAAATATTTGCATATTATCAGAGATTTCAGTTCTACCAAAAGATTTGTGCATTGATTATGTAATTATGAAGTTATAAACACACTAACTATCCTCCATTGATTGTCTCATGCCAAACCATTGGTACTTTAATGCTGTTCTGGATGTTGACTCAAAACCTTTGCCCATTTTTCTATCGGAATTTTTGGTGACTATCAAGGTCTAATTTTAAGGTCAGCCTGATCAATTTCACTTTTTAGACAATACCACTAGTTGTACATTAGCATAGCAAATCTAGTTTTCAATATTTCAGTCATTCTGACCATTAGTATACTTTCATTCTAGAGAGTGAATGCAACTCTTAGTAGAAGAAACGGGAACTATTTCAAGATTTTGTGAAAAAAGTGAACAACCGTACACAAAAGTGACACAAACTCAACATTTTGTATATAGTGTGTTCTTCATTACTTACAAGCTTTCTAACATTCTACTGTGCCTATAATTCTGTTCAGCCTGAACATCAAACATGTAAATAATTACTTTAGTTTCTTCATTCGGAGTGAAACTTGTATATAGCTTTTAACAGATCAGATACCAACATGCAATATAACCACTTCTATATTTTACATTACTGAGCCATCATCTCAGCTTACATCTGAATTGTGGAAAAAAAGAACAAAATAAACCATGCAATATAACATATTAAGAAAATAATATATATTCACATTCTTTTGATATACAAAAATAAGACTATTTTAGTATCTACTAATAATGGAAATATACATAAATATTTGCTCAATATTCTAGTATAAGATATAAATTTTTGATCGTTCCTCATGTTCCTAGTACTTCAGTAGGTATTACATGAGAATTTTCACATAAAGCATTACTTTCTTTTTTAAAAACACTTCACAACATTTCAAAGACAAGCTTCTTGACATCTTAACATGCTTCCTACTGAAAACTACCGTTTCATAGGGCGAGTATTCATCTTCTGCTTGTTGTACAGGAGTCTGTTTGTAGTACAGGTCACTGCTATCGAAGGATCAAGACACAAAGGCTCTGCTGTAGCCAAAATAAGTTGGCTCTCAAGAAGGAGTTTGTCCTCCTGTAATATACACAGCCATTAATAAATGTAAAAATATGAAGACTTTTACATCAATTGATATATACCTATGCATATGTGCACGTTATCTTAAAAAAAAAAAAAGAAAAAAATGTGTTGGAATCTGTTTTCAGTCAATGATTTAGAGTGACGGACAGGCAATCTGTCATGAAATTAACCTACCTAGGACTTTAGACAATTTACAATTTGAAATGATTTGAGCATGACAGTGGTTCAGAAATACAAACGAGTGCATTGACTAGACTGTACAGACATAGTTCCATAAGATTCCCTTTACTGTAACCATATCAATAGCAAAACGATGCTACAGGAGCAATCGTGCCATTAGACTCTAACTTCTGTTCTGGGACTGTATGTTGAAGATGAATGAAGTAACGTAAACTAGCCAGAGTAACTCCAATATTGTCATTCTGCATTACCAAAAATTCAGGTCTGATTCTACAAAACTTTTAGCAAATCTTATGGCATCTTATGGGAAGATGCTATTCTATGATTCTATTCACAAGTTAATATGCCAGCTCTCTGGAGCATGTACCATGCACATCACTGACAGTATGAATTATAAAAAACATAATCAGTTTTGTTTATCAGGTTTGATCAAATAAATAACTTTAATAAATTTCAGTTTATTTTACTGTGTATTTACCACATCACTTTAAGGTTTTAAAAATAACCCACCTGTGTCCATTTGTGGTTGTCACTTGTTATAGAATGCACATCACAAATTAAAGTCTGAGAAAGAAAAGAGAATGTCAATTACCTTTCAACTAAATAGAAAGATTTCTTAAAATGTGTTCCGTGATAGTTAATATCCAGTCTACGAACTATCGTAACACTGATGAATGACTGAAAACACTTCTCACCTGCATTGTAGGACGCAAAAGAATGTGCTTGCTTTGGTACGTTGGAGATTTCATGTTACCAGACTGCCTATAGTCACGTATTTCTGCTATGACACATCCACAATGAAAAATATTAACCTAGTTGAAACAAAAAATTTTAAACAAATATTTACCAGTCTGCCTCAGCCCCTGTCTCCAAAAAGAAGTTACATATCATAAAATGATACACACCATATATATAATATAAAATTCAGCAATACTATATACAAAAAGAATCACTAACTTCTGTCAGACCAGTAATCTTTACTACATACCTAGACACACCTAAAATATAAGCTTCAAATGTAGCGTTCTCATATGCCTGCAATGTACTTCTAAGATATTCCCATACCAAATATTTCATAATGAAAAAGAACAATGGACAATTTTGCTAGACCACAGAGCTGAAGACATTTGGCAGTCTTAACCACATCAACTTCCCTTCAAAACCTTTCTTCCCAGTACTTTTTTTCCTTATGTATCAATAAAATACTTAAGGCATTAAATATTACAGTTCCAAATGCACAAGTGTTTTACATCTTATAGTTGGAATTGCCTATGTGAAACTTTGAAAACATTAAAATCTGTCTGGCTACAAAAAGTAAGCTCTTTTTGAAAATGAAACTTTCAAACCTGAGATTTTTCTAAAAGATCAACCAAAATAGGTGGTAGCTCCTCTGCATCCAAATATTCAAGCAGCTCTCCTTCCTCATAAGGCAGCCGAATGGTCTCAGAATCTGAATATAAACAAAACATAATGCTTTTCTTTTGCCTTTCAAGTTCAAACTTTAGCAACATGACATCTAAAACAAGCTAGACAAAAAAAAAAAAAGCAGGGCCAGTGGAAACCTATCAAGGCAACTTTTTTTGCATAGTATTAATTCTTATGTCCATTTCTGTTCTCAAACCTTGAATTTGCTCTTACTGTACCAAAAGGCAGTATGTTATTACTTCATAGCTCAACCAGATGACATTTCCCAGCTGTATGCTCTTATTGCACATCACAGTATCAGTGGTATAAAGATGTAACAGAACTAGAAAACAGATGTCTTTAGTCAGATTTAGAGAGCAGTCAAAGAAATAATTTGACAAAAGGAACCTGAAGCGAGAGAAACTCAGTTGAGCGACTGAGGAAGCTAAGGGGAAAGAAGAGAATGGAAGGCTATAAAAAAAGACTCACGTCTACTGATTTACACTGCACTATTGCAGACTGCTTCTGACCACCTCAGCTTCATGTAAATATTTAGTTCACATATAGTTGTTTGGGGTTTTTTTTGTCTACTCCTTCCATCTTCAGGTATTATGTTAGCAGTGAAACAGTTAAATATAAGCAACACACTGTAGCTGTTTAAAGACCATTCTGAGCATTTTAAAAATATGAAGAGTAAAAGTATTACCTGAACCATTTTTTCCCCTGAGCATAAGTGAATAACCCTCATTTCCCGGATAGAGGTTCACTACCAGACATGACAACGTCTCCTGCATAACCAGCTTCTCAAGTAAATTCACATTTCGCCTCAGCTTCTGCTTTAAAAGTAAACATTGCTCATGAACATAATACTATCATGTAATTAGAAGAAATAACAACAATTGCTAGAATATAAGTACTGCATAGATTAAAGTTGATGTCTCTAAACAAGCCCAGTAAAATCTAATTGTATTCATCACAGTATATACATTATGTATTATTTATAGACATAGATTTTTTAAAAATCACCCATCTAAATAAAAAAAAAACCCCTTTGAATTATAAGTCCATAGACAAGATGGTTAACAAGAATGATCCTGTGCTACAGTGCTCTAAATCTACAGTGCATTATAATCTGTATCATTTCTATGAGCATCATTTATACACCATCCTTGTTTGATACTAATGAAAAAATACTTGGTACTTTTAAACACCCCTAACAGAAAGACATATTTCCTTCCAGGATTAAAATACTGAGTTGAAATTATAAAATTTATTGAATTACAGTATTTGGAAGCTTTCTTAATTGCCTTGACTATATTTATTGAAATCTAATACAGCAGCTGCAGAGACCATTCCATTTTTTAATGGTAAGAATGATGTTTTTCACATGTAACAGATTTTTTAAATTTGTATGCTTCAAAGACATCACATACATCCTACACATTAAAATATTTTAAAAGCCCCTCTTAGAGTTCAGAGGTTTAAGCTCTAAATCTCAGATAATTTTGTATCTCCTGCTTGGAGGCTAGATGTCATACCTGAACACCAGGTCTGGGAGGAGCCACTCATTGAAACTTATCCCTGGTGCTCAACTAAGCCTGCTCAGCTACTCATTTCACATACACTCAATGAAACGATAGCAGGCTGTCTCTTTTTGAACAAATGTATCTTTCCAGAGAGTTTGAGAAGAAAGAATGACCCATTACTTATAGGGGAACAAACTAAGAGATAAGGACTGAAAACAAAACCCCAAATCCCACAGTATCTGATGGAACACTTTAACAGGTATGCAGAGAAAAAAAAGAGAAAAATCTTTTCCATCTCCTGCTATGTAGTTTTAGAACTACTGTCCCAAGTTAACTCTTCCCCATGCCTCAAGAATGATGGTGACTACATCTTACTGACTTTTACAGTTTAGAAATCCTGGAAACTAACACAAAGAAAAAGACAGAGCAGCACATGAATCCTGGTTAATAGGGAAAGATCTGGAGGAGCAGGTGATAATGGGGGGAAGTATGTCATGGCAACGATTGAGGCAGAGATTTCTCAGGAAAGCCAGTGCCTCCTATAGGACTCTGAAGATGCAGCCTGTTATGCAAAATCTTCTTCAGTTAAAATTCTTATTAGCCCGCTGCAACATCTACCCAAAAAGAGGAGACTGCATGTGCACTGCTTCAATTTTCAGATGTATTGCTGAGCAGGGCTAGAGCTATTGGGCTTTCACTTAAGACACAGAATGAAGCAGCTTGACGTACAGTAAATGTCATTTGAGAGCCAAGTCAACACTCAACTACTCTGATATCTTCTCTCTTAAGACCTGAGATACTGTCATCTTTGGACAGGAAAGTTTTTGTATGTTTCTTTTTATAAAGTTGATAGATAATCAATACTTTCATATTTCCTTACCAAAAAAAAAGTATTTACAATAAAGCTACTTTAAAAGAGCAGCAATAAAAAACCCCAACAAATAATCCCATTCTTCTATCACTGAGACAGAATTAATACTGCTTCTAGAAGTACTTGTTACTAATAATACTATTAACACTTACTATTGAAAAGGCTGATTCTAGTAAGGCCATTATTCCATCCAAAATACAGGCACTGAATGATTTAGTAACCACTCATGGAATTTCTAAATAAAAAACTGTGTTTCATAAAACCATCAAATCATTATGGTTGGACCTTTAAGATCACTGAGTTCAACCACTAACCTCACACTGCCAGGCCCATCACTAAACTAAACCATATCCCTCAGCACCTCATCTATGCATTTTTATAATATCTCTAGGGATGGTGACTCCACCACCTTCTGGACAGCCCGTCCCAATGCTGAATAATGCTCTCGGTGAAAAAGTTCTTCTGAATGTCCAATCTAAACCTCCCCTGGTGCAACTTGAACCCATTTTCTTTTGTCCCATCATGCATTCCTGGAGAAAAGAGTATGTAGCCTTAGGTAACTACTACAGTAACCAGAGTTCCTTCTCTTTTTAAACAAAGGAATTAAGTGAAATTAAAAAAGTATTTTCTGAACTTGCCTGTTTATAGACAAAATGAGAACTTTCTTAGCAATTTCCACTTACCTTTATCTCAGGCTCTTTTTCACATTCTTCTATATATAAATCATAGAGTTTTTGAAATACAGATTTTCTGAAATGAAAAAAAACTTAAAATGTAACCAAAACTGAATCAAAGAAACTTTATTTAAAAAATAAAAATTAAAACTTTTCCTACCTTCCACTGGATAAGTATTTTCTTTTGGGAGGTCTCTGACGGGCACTTTCAATTATATACTAGAAGAAAAAAACAAACCAAATAATAACATATATTACAAAGAAATTTAATTCTAGCTCTCATGCAACTTTAGATCATTACCAGACAGTGTTCTACGTATACAGAAGTAATTAGAGTACATGACTCTTCCAAAATGCTAAACGCAATCTGGTGTATGTTACAGTCATCAACAAGGACACTGCTCAATTTACCTGTGGAACGCAGCATTTCATAGTATGAGTTGCATGCAACGTCTTGATTTTATATTATTGTTTTCTAATAACAGTAGTAAATAACACTTCTGAAGTTACCATGCTAAAATACAATCAAATTCATACATATGAGTTGGATATTTAGAAATCAAGTACTTCTCAACAAAACCAACTTTAGGAAGCTTAATTTTCCCCTTATCTCTTGCATTTACACTAGTTTTCTCTAGAGAGCTGTGTATTATGACCTAAGTCATGTACACAACAAACAATAGGTAAAAAATAATTAAAAAAGAAGATATAACCCTACATTAAATGTAGCTTATATTCTAACAAGGTTTTTCCAAATCTCTACTGTTTGCCTGAAGTATTTTGATTAACAGCTTAGTTCACAATTTCAATGAAGAAGTTGTCTCACAGAAACACATATTTGCCTAGGTTCAAGGTAACAATTTTATCAGGTGTCAGCATGAAAGAATAGGAATGTGACTTTCCTCTTCATTCTAACTGGACTAGCCTTGTAAACACATACAGAATTTTGCCATATACTTCTGACAGCTCTGTGCAGCTCTGCTTATTGCACACAGATTTGGTAGTTTAAAAGGAGAAAACTGAAGCCCTGTGTGGTCTGTCATCATTGCACCTGATGATGTTCTCAGTACAATGGGTGAAAAACAATACATAATATTGCAATTTCCATTATAATTTGGCAAAACCTGTGTTACATGTATTGGTGATTATTTATATACATGCATATATATTTACATCACATGTTCCTCCACTGCTTTTCAGAAGAAATATAAAAAAATACAACAGCTATTTTTTACCTATAAGAAAGACCAACAGATTATATGCAAACAAATAACTTAGCTACTCCTTACCTCTGCACGATCCAATGCCAATTCTAAAGCTTGTTGCTGCAAGAATTACAAAAGTTTTTTTAGAAATTACATTAACTGTTTAAACATCTTCATACTTAAAACCACGACAAAAACTCTGTTACTACTGATATGAATTTAGTCAGAAGACAGGCTCAAATTCTTTGGCACACACTAAACTTTGCAGCTGAAAACTCCCACCTACCAAGTGTCTACAGTTGCAAGATACTGGCTAAATTATAAAATCTTAGAACAATGAAAGGTGGTATAGAAATTATGTCTAATAAAGACAGTAATAAAAACAATTAGAGATGACAAGCAGAGAATCTGTTTTCCCATTAAGCCAGCTACTAGTTCAACAGAAAGACTAGGCAAAAGTATCCCTGAACAATTGTCCAGGGATAGACACTGGTATTAGTACAGTTATTTTTCTACAAGATAGAAACAAAGATCTTCTGTCCAGAATGTTACTTCTGCACATAATACAACTTGATTTTTTTTTATAACAGACTGTTAGGTGGCTAAGAAACAAATACAGCATCCACTGCAAATTTCTTCCAAGGCAGGGTTGTAAGAAGTACACTCAACCCTAGGACATCATGTCAAAATCTGCAAAACCTTCTCTACATCCCATAGCATTTACTTTAATGGATTTAGTTCTTTAGGAATATCTTTCACTTCAGTATATCTGCAGTTGACAAGACATATAATTCAAAAAGAGTAAACAGCTTCATAGATTAACGATTTCTTGGACTAAAATTTGACAAGTATTTCAAACCAGAATAAACAAGTATCAGTGTTAAAAAACCAGAAAGTCTCCCCTGGCCGCTAGCTTCCCTTCTCTGGTGCTTACTTCAGCATCTTTATTGTGCAGGAATAAAGGGCTGCTGCTGAATGAACCAAACAATGAAACTGACTCGGAGCAAGGAGGACAGAGGGGACAATACTAAGGATCAAAGTCCTGTAGAAGAATGCTTAAGGCTTAATTCAACTCCTGGTAAGACAAGAGAAGCAATGCATTTACTTCAGTAGCAGGTGGACAAAGACCTTAAGAATGTTTTGTTTTCTTCAATAACAGAGAAAAAACCCACAACAGAAAAAAACAAACAACTTACACAATCTCCACATCCTGAATCTTTAAAACAGGCCACACTATTGTACATAGAAGTGTTTTGGAGAACCTTCCCACTCTTCCATAAAACTCAGAAACATTTGTAACAAGTACTTGTTCAACACAGATGTTTGTGTTGTATCCTCAGTTTGACCCATCCCTGTTGACTGTTTGTGAAAGCAAATAGCTTTACTTGAACCTCAAGGAACAGACAGGATATGAACCACGTCCAATACACGGCAGTACCAGTTATTTCATACATTAGAATAGAATTCAGGGGAGAAAAACTACAGTAACAACAAAGAAATTAAATGAGAAAAAACCTCAGGCATTTTACCATTCACTTCTCATACAAAATTTCTTACCTGTTCTGAAAAACAAAGCACTTAAAGAGTTCTTAATGCTTAGTAAATACTTAATGCTATAACTTGTTAGAATATTATGGAACATTTAATTTTTCTAGGTGTTTATATGAAAATGGCAAGTACTCGTGCATTCTGTTTTAGTGGATAACTGCACAGTTTCAGACATTTCATTCACTGACTACTTAAGGTAAAAATCCATGGCAATACTACAACCTGGGAAAAGAATACTGTACAGAGGTAGGATTTATATGTACTCAACTGTTAGAACTCTAACTGAAGTTCTAACTGAAGACACCACTAGCTTTTTAAGATAATTCCTATGATGCAATGGACAGTGCCTAAGTGTTCAGAAGCACTTACAAACTATGAAGAAAGGTATCTCTGAAAAAAATATATCTGAACTCAGGAACAATAAGCAAACCCTTTTTTCCTTTAAGGAAATGCACAACATTAATGGCATTATCCTCATCAGCCAGACAGTGGGCAGACTAAAGCAAAAGAATCTAAAGATGATAAAGGGGACTGGAACATCTTTCATATGAGGCAAGACGGCAGGAACAGGGGCTGTTTAGTCTAGAAAAGAGGAGACTGAGGGGAGATCTCAGTAACATTTTAAAATATCTAAAGAGTGGGTATCAGGAGGTTGGGGCATCCCTTTTTTCTATTGTAGCTAGCAACAGGACAAGGGGTAATGGGATGAAGCTGGAACACAAAAAGTTCCATTTAAATTTAAGAAAGAACTATTTTAATGCAAGGGTGATGGAGCAGTGGCACAGGCTGCCCAGAGGGGTTGTGGAGTCTCCTTCCTTGGAGGTCTTCAAGAACCCACCTGGACATGTTCCTATGCAACCTGATCTAGGTGGACCTGCTTCTGCAGGAAGGTTGGACTAGATGATTTCTAAAAGTCCCTTCCAACCCTACCATTCTATGATTCTATGAACTGCACCATAACCTACCATTGTAGTTGAAGCCAGGTGACCAAATGGCAAAAGGAGGACTTAACAAGTTAGGTGCCGCAGGCAAAGGATCATATCTTATGGTTGCGCTTGGGGTACTGAAAAACAAAATAAACCAAGGATTAAAAAGATATCACTAAGAAACTAAATGAGTGTTTTACTTAAACACAATATTTTCAGTGGTTAGTTGTACTTAAATCTCTAAAAGTAGAAACAAAACAGTGCCATTCAGAATAAGTGCACAAGTTCCTATCCTGATGACTAATACTACTTTGCACAACCATCTTACATTACTTAAACACTACAGTAAGAATAAGTATATAGTTGAAATCACATAGCCAAGTACTCTTCTCTATTGCAGCAGTCTTATCTAGACATCCCAAATATCACATCCACAGTTGCATGGAAGGCTAGAACATTTAATGACAGGCAGCCAGAAAACTTATCATCATCTAATAGGCTTTTTGTTTTGCTTTTATGAAGGCATTATTCTAGAGACAATACCTCCATCAGTAGTGCCTTCTAGCACTATTTTGAGATATTAGTTTAATACTGACTCACAGTAGGCTGTCAATTATCGACTGAATAAAATTTGTACAGAACTAGCAACTTCCTTAGATATCATTGCCTTCAGCTGCCATCTCCCTATACCTTTTCATTTTTAAACTGAGCATTGTTGTATGAGGAAAAAACTAGCTCAAAACCCACAATGGCTACATCCTGTTCTTCATATTACTCCCAATGAAGAGATGTGAAAATTCAAGTCAATTTTATTGTGACGTTTGGGCAGTACAGAGCTACACTTGAAATATTCATGTAAGAAATTCAACTACACATAATTTTAATTTGCAGAAATGTTTCTGTTGCAGCCACTTTCTGTATCAGCCTTGGCTCCGGCAAACACCTTCCTAGATTCCAGATGACATATGCCAGTTACCTCACACCTCCCTAAACCTCACTCAGATGTTTCAACTTGGAACCAGCTTCAATAGGAAAAAAACTAACAAACCAAAATACAGAGAACGTCTCGAAGCAAGGCTGAAACCTGCTAGCTTCTAGCAGATGGTGAGGTGATGGGCGACAAGGAGCCTGCACTGCATGGCCCAGGGGGGTATCCACCCATGCCGGCCTCTCCGCCCCGGCCTCACGTCGAAGCGAGTTCTGATGAGTGAAATACCGCGGGCACTCAGCACGACTGCGAGGGAGGCGCAGGTGTAAGCCCCGCGAAGGACGGAGAGCCCGATGTGCCTAGACCGTGCCAGTGACCGCCCCGCCAAGCGCCGCCGGGATGACGGCTGGGCCAGCCACACCTCCGCCGATACAGGCCTACCTGCGAGGGCGGAGAGCGCCCGGACAGAACCACGGCCCACAGGAGCCGGTTGGGACGCGCCAGGCCAGGCCTAGCCTTAAGGCCGCACTGCGGCCGGGCCCCAGGCCCGGCCCCCAGCTCCCTGCGGCCCTCCCGGCCCAGCACAGCCCGCCGGGGTGGAGGGGGCTGCCGCCGCCCTACCACCCGCCCCGGCACTAACGAGCGACATCAGTGAGGCAGAGCGCCGTTACCTGCCGGCCTCCCGCGGGGCCCTGCCCCCCGCACAGCGGCCGCCGCCGCCACCGCCCGCTCATCCGCCCCCACCACAGCCCACCGCGGCGCTCCCGGCCGCTTCCGCCCCGCCGCTTCCGAGTTGCTCCCGGAAGGGGCGGGGCAGTCACCATGGCGACGGGGTGGGGGTCGGCTGAAGGCGGGAAGCGCCCGGCGGCGTCGCCATAGAGACGGGGGCGCGGGCTCCTGAGCCCCGCCCCGCCCCTGGCAGCCTGCTCGCCCGCCGCCGTCGGGCGCTGAGGAGCGTCATCCAGCGGCAGGGTTGAGTGGTGGTGAAGTGCCCGGGTGCCTCTGCAGGACAGAGGCTCAGTGCCCTTGTGATGATCTGAATAGGATTCCTTGTGTCTCAGGGATGCCCTAGGGATAGCTGAAGGTTTTTGGTGTGTGACTCCTGGGCAGCAATCCATCCTAGAAGCTGGTTTCTCTTGAGGGCAGAGGGGAAGGGGTGAGTGGTGTGGCAACAATTCAAGGATTGTGTAATCATAGAATTGTTTGGGTTGAAAAAGACCTTTAAGACCGTCAAGTCCAACCACTAACCTCACACTGCCGAGCCCACTGCTAAACTGTGTCCCTCAGCACCAAATCTACACATTCCTTATCTCCAGGGACTGTGACTCCATCACCTGCCGAGGAAGCTTGTGCCAGTGTTTAACAATCCTCTCCGTGAAAAAGTTCTTCCTAATCTCCAATCTAATCCTCTTCTAGTACAACTTGAGGTCATTAATAGATAGAGAAGGTTCACTTGAGACCTTGGTGGACAGACTGTAACCAGACGAAGAGATCACAGGAGGTAGATTAAAACAGTATATTCTAGGTATAGGTACTCAGAACTAATATTAAGATGATATTGATCAAAATAAACATGGACTCAGGACAGACATGGTAGAAATCATTATCAAACAGCTTGCTGAGATGGATCCAGTTACTCTAATGACTGTACTCAGGCCATTATCAATACCCTGGAGGGGATGGGCCTGGTTACATGTACAGTTAACAACTGTATTCTTGAAGAAGGATCAGAGACTGGTAAGGACAGAACCCCCTGCCTCATCAGGCACCAGAGGACTGAACTCGATATCTGTACTAGGTGGAGGACTTGATAAATAGAATAACAATATGTGTTAGATAAGATTTTGCATAAATACAGTGTGTGATGTACTGTTGGATGTGCTGGCTTTGTGGAGCTACCCCTTAGCACTCATCTCTGCAGAGACACAAAATAAAGCAATGTCTTAACTCTGTGTGTAGATTGGCTTATTGTGCACCAGGCGCGAATCCACTTTTTGGTTAGCAACATGTGTGGGGAAGCTCTGCTTAGTATAAACTGAGTGCTTGAATCTAAGTTTTACTCAATCATAGTGCTCTGAATTTCATATTTCCCACTTGAAGTACACAGAAATTATTCTAAAGAATTATACTAGGAACATTTAAAGCATCTTTTCTCTGTAACAGATTGTGGTGTTTTAGCGTCAACTTCTAGGTAACTTGCTAGAGATGCTAGGTTATTCATCAGATTGTTGTGCAAACAACCATCAGTTTGCTGTGATAAAAGCTAATTTTTAAATTGCATTAAAACCCTGCTGTTTGTAAAGTGCAAAAAGAGAATGTCTGGTTCTTGGGGTTTGTTTCTTTTTTTTTTCTAGAATATTAAATTTTGTTTAAAATCAGACAGATAAAGCAGAACTGCACAGCAGATTTGGTGTATATATATCTTTATGTCCATATCACATATGTATTTGAGTGACATAGTAAACAACAAAGGAATTGGAAGCAGCTAGAGAAGAAATTTACTGTGACCTCTCTCTGCAGAGAGGTTGAGTAATGCCTGTATTGTTTTTGACAAATATTTGTTTAACAATGATCAGATCTGCCTGCAAGCAAAACTAAATAACACGTTGTTACAGATTAACAAACATCAGGATTACTTGATAAAATTCATTGTGATAAAGGATTGAAACACTGTCATGTTAGGAAAAGAGTTTAAAGTAGGATTTGTATTCCTAAAATAATAAGGATTGGAAAAAATAGTTCATCATCTCTCAGCATGGACTGGAGAGTCAAAGGTTGTGGCTAAAATTAACCACTCCCAGGTTCACATGTGATGGCCATGATGCTGTGATAGGTCACTTCTATGGGCATCCTAGTAGCACAGTTCCTAGTTAGGATGTACTCCTAATGTCCATATTTGGAGTCTTAAGAATTCCCAAGCTCTCTCAGGCACATCTACACAGTCCATGGGCACAGCACTTACCTAATTTCTTGCCTGTTATTCCCAGACCTTTCTGGCACTTAGAATCATAGACTCATAGAATGGTATGAATTGGAAGGGATCTCTAGATATCATCTAGCCCAACCCCTTGCTAAAACAGATTCACCTTGATCAAGTCACATAGGTCATACACTTCTGAGTCACTATTTATTTGTTCTTAGCAATGAGCAAATGTGCTATCCTGTGATTCAGCAGCCAGTCCTGTATGAACAAACACGCCTGACACTACCCTTCAGTGCCTTTGTCAACCTTGCAGTGCTGACGTCCTAACAAAGGGTGACTTGAAGTCTGAAGCAAATTTAGACACAAGGGCTCCAGAGAGCTCAGAGCAGAGTGGAGTGCTTCCTACAGGACCACCACAGGTTTTGATTTCAACAGCAGATTCCTTTTATCCCATCTGTGTCTCAGAGAGAACAGCCAAAATGCTGGAAGTCATAATTGCTGATGATGCCTAGGGTATCTCAGAGATTCTTGATATATAAAATAAAAATCTCTGATGGGGTCAATGTTCTTCAGTTAGGATAAATAAGATGGACATCTAATTTCAGCATATGAAAAGTTACCTTAATAGCTTGCTAGGAGTCCACATTGTTCCTGAACACCGGAGAAGAGATGCCCAGGGTCCCACCTGATATAACATGGTATAACATGGTATAACATGATATAACAGTTCTGCAGCTGTATGTAATCCAACTTCAAAGATACGCACTTCAAGCAGGCAATTGGACTAATTTTCAACCCATTTTTTAAATAGTTCTGTGCTGTACGCCACCAAGGAACTATAAAAGTTCAGAACTTAATTGTCATTATGAAAGCCATTTTTTGGTCAATTTTTCTGTGAACTGAGGAACTTTGGGAATTTGAGAGTGACGAATTGCTAGCTAGGCTTTATTTTGAATGGATTAGTTGTATTTTTTAAATTTCTACTTAAGTCTGTAGCTTTCTGTATCTTAATATGATTAGTCAGAATTGAATATAGCAAAATATGGACATAAATTAAATTTCATTTACACCTCAGCTTAATCTAATGCCTAGAGCAACATGGTGGAGTATTGGCTTATCACCAGAGTGGCAACATGCAGAAAGTTCGTGTGTTTCTGAACTCTTGTTACATTTCACTTGGGACAGGGAGATAACCTCTTTCTGCCCAGCAACATCACCATTCCCTTTGAGGCACCTACAGGCTGACATGTTCTTGTTTTCATGGTCTATCATGGTGACCAAGATGCCAGCCCTTAGCTAACTACACATTCAGATGGACTCAGTGCCCATCTGAGCAGACCTTCATCTGTCTCATGTGGTGCTGCCTTTGAGGGCAGCTCTACCAGTGTGCCAAATGAGATAAAGTCCCACAGGGATTTACTGCAGAGAAGTGGTGGCCCAAGTAGCTGCAGGAGCACTACACATCTCATAAGACCGCCTATCCAAAGTCTTAGTTAATATAGTCAATGTCACTTTTTCCTGTCTGTTCTTGTAAAGAGACTGTTGTGATGTGAAAAAGATTCTTGCTTTAACCTCAACTCTTCGCTATCTGGCTATAGATTTTGAAAAGTTGACACTTGAGCTGTATTCTTAACCTATACCACCAGGCCTTTTCCAGTACCACAAGTGTCCGTTCCCTCATTTCAGTTTGGGCTGGAATGGGGAGATCTAATGGATAGTCGTGATCTGCCTAAAGACTCTCCAAAATGCCTTGCATCGAAGACAGAAATGTCTTAGACCAAGGCTGTAACCTGTGTTATCCTCAGCATTTTGGAGAGCCTACAGCCTTCCTCCAGAGCTGCCTCCAAGTTAGGTTATGTCTGGACTGGAGAACCCGGCCACAGTCTACAGTCTACCTCTTTCAGGTTTCAGCTTGCCTAACAACTCTGTGGTGTGTGAGAAACAACATATTGCTATTCCTTCAGTGTGAACCTTTGTTTACAAAGGCATCTCAGTGCTGGATTTGGAAATGGGCTCTTTTTCTCAAAACAGAAACTAAATGTCTTAGAATCACAGATGGTTTTGCATACTCTCTAAATATATTGTCTCTTTATGCCCTCTTTGTCCGCTTAACAGAAACAAATTAATATGTACTCCTTATTGTATGCAGATGGAATAGATGATGAACATATGGCCAACTTTTGCACAATGATAAAGAGCATTGTAATTATGGTGGTTTGAACACTTGACATTGTCTGTTCTAAGTCTATTATGGTCATTCTACCTTCTGCTTGAACATACATTAGTCATATGTATTTTACTGAAAATTAGTCTTTTGACCGCAGATAGTTTGTCACTGGAACTAACTAGCTAAAAAACTATATATATATTGTTCTGGTTTAGCAAGGAGCAGCTTTTGGCTTAGTAACAGGGGGAGCGGGTTGCAGTGAAGACCCGGTAAAGAGTTTGCGGACTCTCCCCCGGCTCCTGGGTTCACACCCACCTCCGGCCCGGCTGGGCCAATCTGGCGCCTCTGCCATCACTATTTAGGGGACGGGAATTTGAAATGCGAGGCAAGAGGTGTAAGAGTGATACAAGATGGAGGCGACCATGTGGACCCTTCAGCCAGAGAAGGAGGAAGGAAGGAGAAGCAGTAGACCAGAGACCCTTCTGCAAGTCGTGGCGAGAACGCAAGCTGTGCCCCTGCAACTTATGGAGACCCATGGCAGGACTGAGAGCCACCAGTAGCTCCATGTGAATGAGCCCGGACGGGCGAGGGACTGTGTGGGGAGACGGCCATGGCCCAGGCCGTGTTGGAGAGCCTGCGCGCCGCAGAGCAGCCCCACACGAGAGGCAGAGAGGAGCTGCAGCCTTTGGAATAAGTGCGCGTCGGAGCAGCCCGTGCAGGGCTGCCATGCGAGTGAGTTACCCCACGGACTCGCAGGGAGGACTGGTGTGGAGTTCACCCGTCCTGAGGAGGGACAAACGGCAGAAGCTATTGGGAACAGACTAACTGAAACCCCCACTGCCTGCCCCCCTGAAACCGTTCAGGAGGGGACAGGGTAAAAACACCGGGATCAGGGCTCTGAGCCCGGGAAGAGGGGAGGTGTGGCAAGAAGGTGTTCTTAAAAAGGCTGGTTGGACTCTTCATTGATGTATTACTCTGTGCTGTTTCGTTTTGGTTATGTATTGGGTTTTTGGGGGTATGTTTTAGTTGATGTTGCATTAAATTGGTTTTTTTTTCTCTTTTCTTCCCTGAACCGAGTGGCCTGGTCTGTTTTGTCCTGAACCTTAAGCGGCAATTAAGCTCTCCCTGCCCTTGAGCAATTCTCAGCCACTTCGGTACTCGAGGCTAATCTTGGTCTTTGTTCCCTGATGGGCCTAAACCACGACATATATATCTATGTATATATATATGTATATGACAATAATACATCAAAGATCATTAAAGCTATAGTTATAAGACATCTGTGTAAATGAAAACTTAATTTCTTCACCATTCTATTAAAAAATATGTAGCAATAATCCTCTGGGAGATTCAATCCGTATTCTTATCCTCCTGGAAAGACTGTAGAATTTGGGATGGTGGTTTTGGGATAGGAAAGGTTGGTGATGGTGATGGAAATCCTGCAGTACATATCTGGCTTTTGTGATTGTGGTGGTTCTGTGTGGCTAGATTTTTGTAGCATGGGGCTACAGGGGTGGCTCTAAACAAAGAGTTGTCAGAAGCTTCCCCTGTAGCTGATAGGGCTAATGTCAGTCAATTCTAAAATGGACCCACTGCTGACCAAGGTCTGGCCAATTAGTGACTGAGGTAACACCTCTGTGGTTAATGTATTTGAGAAGGGGAAGAAGTTGCTGTGCATTTGCTATATGGCAGCAGCAGCAGAGTGAGTGAGTATGTGAGAATAATGAGAAGGAGAGGACAGAGGTGCCCAGGCACTAGAAAAGATATTCCTCTGTGACCTGTGGTGAAGATGATGGTGAGGCAGCTGTGCCCCTGTAGTCCATGGAGGTCTATGGGGGAGCAGAGACTCACTTGTAGCCCAGGGAGGACCCCATGCCAGAGCGGGTGAATGTCTGAAGGAGTCTGTGACTCCATGGGAAGCTCAACCCGGAGCAAGTACCTGGCAGGACCTGGGAACCCATGGAGAGAGCTGATCCCACGCCAGGGCAGGTTTGCTGTCAGGATTTGTGATCCTGTGAGGGACTCAGGCTGGAGCAGCTGGTACCTGAAGGACCATTCTCCCAGTGGATGACCCACATTGGGGCAGGGTGTGAGGAGCTGCCCCTGTGGGAGGCTCCATGCTGGAGCAGTTTGTGAGGAACTGTCTCCCATGGGAAGGACCCCACAGTGTAGCAGTGGGAAGTGTGGTGAGCCCTCCCCCTGAGAGGAAGCAACAGCAAAGTCCATCTGTACCAACTGACCACACCCCCCATCCCCTGTGCCACTAGGGGGTAGGAGGGAGAGTCCTGGGAAGAGGGAGGGATTGGGGGAGATGTTTTAAGATTTGTTTTTATTTCTCATTTTCTCTGCACTGATGTGATTGTTTATTAATAAATCAAACCATTTCTCCCCAAGTTGAGTCTGTTTTGCCCATGACGCTAATTACTGAGTGATCTCCCTGTCCTTATCTCAACTCTCATTATATTTCTTTCTCCTCTGTTCATTTTAGGAGGGAGAGTGATAGAACAACGTAGTGGGCATCTGGCACTCAGCCAAGGGTGAAACAACTGCAATTATACTTACCCAGAATCAGAGACTTTAAATTTTAAGTTCAGTGCTTAACTTTGGAGCACTGAATGCACTTTCCTGGTCATATAACCATTCATTGTGTTAGGTGAGCCTCCTTACAGAAGAATTCCTTACAGAACCCTTCTGTTCTGAGGAATTCCGAGCATCAGACTGAGATAATTTGAAATATGAACTCTTTGTATGGTCTTTTCTCACTTGAATGACTCCAGTGGGTTTCATGATGAAGCCTACTCTTCCAAATTACTCATACTTCTGTAAATCTTAGACCTTTCTCTAGCAGTTCTTATTTTCTTGATTTCAGTTAGCTCAATCCAAATATCTCTGTGTTGTCTCTGAGCTCTCTAAAATTCATGTAAAAAAGCCTGAGAATTTTAAACCCGAGTGTTCCAATAAAGCTGGAGGTATGGAACTGACCTGTGAACCTACTGACTTTTACAGTGAAAAAAAATAGAAAGTCGGTCCATCCATAGGTCTGGTAGTCCATCTATACTGCCTTACAATTTGTTCCATCTAGTCTTCAATTTGATCATATAATTTTCTTCTTTGTGCAGCATGTGTCACTTAAAAAGCCGTCTTCTAAAGCTCCTTGATTACCATTCCTCCTACATATGCAGAGCATTTGAAGACAGATTCCGTCCAGGAAATTATGCTATGAGTCATCTTGCAGTTTACTGACTAGATTTTATTGAAAACTCTTGCTACTGGACAATGCTTATTCCTTCAGAACAGGGAATGCCAGCGAGAAGTAATGAAAGCCATTTCTTCCTATCCCTTTTGTGCTTCCATTCACCTCTACATTTTCTCATATATGAGCTTTGTATTCCTTTTCTCAGGAACCTTTTAACTGAGAACAGTCCCAATACAGTATTTCAGGCTAGGTCATTTCAAAGGCATGGATATTGTGGGCCCAGGTTTGTCTCTAGCTTTGCTTTGCTGTGCTTGTGCTATGGAGGGAAGGCCTTGGGGAAAACAAGTATTCAACATTTCCTAGCACTGAGTTTTCTGTGTTGTCATCTCTGCCCCATCCCATCATTTTCTGCACTACTGGCCTCCTAGCACTAACAAGGCACAAGTTCAAATTAGTGAGGTAAATACAGGGCAGTGGAATTTAAAGAGTAGGCTTTCTAGGCTTTTCATATTTGGTGCCTTCAAGTTTTAAAAAGCCAGGGTATGATTTTCATTCTAATTCAGACTCTGTGAGTTTGTGTTTAAACTGACCTTTATTATGTTGATTTTCACCTATCATTTTACTAGTAGTCATCGTCAGGTGTGAATTGATCTTCACTACTCTGAATAATTTGGTATTTTGCCACCTTATTTTTTAACCCATATACCTAGATGGTTTCTGAATGTGTGGAACAGTACAGGTCCATCACAGATTCCTGTGGAGCCTTATTGGTTCCCTATGGAAACAGGTTATTGATTCCTTCCTTTTGATTTTTATTTATTCTTAAAAGTCCATGTTATGTCAGTGGCTAAATCCATCATTGATTTCGCTGAAATTGTCTGTATGTGGTCTCTAGCAAATATAACTGCTGCAAACTTGTCAGTTGCTCTTAGGCTCTAGTCATCACAGCAACTTGAATTCTGTCATCCAACTTAACAAGTGGTATTCTCCATCCATAACTTAGTCTCCCAAGCTCCTTTTCCTGACAGCAGCTTCCCTCTTTCAGACCTCAGTAAGAAACACGATTTTTTTCTGTTCGAGTCAAGAACATTGTCTGGTGCAGCACGTGAGACGAACAGATTAGGTTCTGTATCCCCCCATGCTTCTACAGACTGATTTGCTTTATAATGTAAAGGACTCTGCAGTGGAAATCCATCACTTATCTTTAGCTGAATCGAGAAAGGTAATTCAGGTTTGCTGATAACTTCATTTGAGTTCTTATATTTAGACAGACTTTGCCTTGAGGCCCCTCCTTTATCCCTTTCAGCTGTAGTATGGTGTGGCTCTTCTGCTTTGGGTCTGCAAAGTGGGCTTTGTTCTGTAATACTGACAGAACACTTGGCAATGCTTTTTACTTCTCTCAGCATTATTTCTTCGCTGAATTAAGCTTTGAAATCAGTTGATCCTACACTCATAGTCCTACAGAAGGAATAGGGAATAGCTATGCTGCTCTATTGGAGGATGAACTATGAGAGCAGTATTTGCAACACCTCTTTTGTTCCTTTCTGAGACTGAGGGAAAGTTAATCCATTCACTCAGAAAGGTACTTTCCTGCACATGCAATCTCAGATATCTTCTTAGGCTCTTTCAGTTTCTCACCTTACCTTTCTTACCCATATGTTGGTCTGACTGGACAAAACCCTGAGCAACCTGCTCTGCCTGCACAGCTGACCTTGCTATGAGCAGGAGGTTGGACCCTTCAAGTATTGAATTATCTAATGAGCCAAAGGCTTTTACATAACAGCAGCTGTGAAACCTGCTGTGCCTCTTGATGTCCTGGTTTATAAACCACATAGGTTACAGAGAACAGTTAGCTCAGTTGTTTCTAATAAGATCATTAAAGACTGACTCTGAAGCTGAGATATCTATTCTTAGATTTAAAAAAAATATTTATTTCTTAGACAGGAATCAACTTCTACTATATATAAATGTTTCACTTTGCTGATTGTGTCAAACATCAAAAATAAAAGCCAGAAAGGACAGTGCACGAAGTTTCAGATAGAAGTGTTTTGATGGGACTGGGGGGTTTTTAGCTTTAAACATTTCTATATAGGTGAAAAGTCATTCTCCTTATTGTTCTATCAAAATTGAATTGTTCTTTACACAATAACAAATCTTAATTCATAATATCTATCTGTCTATAAATGGACTTGTATGATTAGTGTTTGATGCATTCATGGGAACAGAGTTCTTGTAGCCGCAGCAATACATTCATCCCGGTACAAAATTGCAAAGGCGTTTTTCATTTTCTTATGTGGTTTCAAAATTAAATGGCATGCAGGCATATGGATCTGAGTCAGATTTATGTGCTCAGGCTGAGACAATGGTTCAAGTAAGGTCTCTCTCATTTGAGTGCAGATGAAAAAAGAAATGACAGCATGCTAGGAGTAGACAGACTGTGGGCATGTAAATGAAACTTAGGGCAAAGAGCCATGAACTCCTGAATTCTAACTCAGTTATGTCATTGACTTTCTGTGTGGGCAGTTATAAATCCCTGTGGCTTACATTTCCAAACCTAGGTATGAGTATTTAGGACTGAAATGATTTGCAGACGTGCTAAAGACCCACAACCTCTATTTTTAAGGTCAGATACACCTCATCAAGTACAATCATCCATTCTTTTGTAGGTAGATATTTCTAATTTGACTGTTTATGCAAAATGTTGCAGTTGACGAACAGAGATGAACAACGTTCATATTCAAGTTATGCTCAATTTGTTGTCGAAACAATTGTTTTTCCTGCATGAAAGCATACACAGAAAGTTACAGAGAAACCCCTTTATTTATTTTGAGACAGTAGAGGTAAAGAAAACATGAAATACTGTGGAGTAGAAATTTTGAAATGATGAGGTAGGATTCCCTACATAATTAAGAGACATTACTATACATGAACTAGGAGCATAGGCCTTAGCTATATTCAGTAAAGCCTAGAAATCAGGTTGGCTTACTCTAAAGTAGATATCTTGGATAAGCTTCAGCTGCTTGAAGATAGGTATCTAGTTCCTGTTGTGATTGTCCGTGGAGTATCTTAGACACTTTTTCAGGACTGGCAAACATTACACAGAACTTGAGGAAGATCTGTAGTTACTCAGCCTGTGAATGGTCAACTGAGTCACTCTTTAAGTTGATGAGCTCCTCTGACTATGGGAGCACTAACACATGGGGACATGTTAGATGTCTCCATCTCAAACTGAGTCTTTCTGCGAGACCTGTTGTTCTCATTTTGGGATGCTCAGCCAGAGACACCTTAAAAACAGACCTGATTTTTCTGAATGTTCTGATTTACACTCAGTGATCTAGACATGTTTATTTGGTTTAGTCTAAAGAAATTGATTTATCGTTGCAAATTATTTATGAATTCTCAGGAAAAAAATCAAATAGTTGGAGCTACTCAGTTCCAATGATGTGTTGTTTTGAATTTTCCCTTCTGATTGCAGTTATAGTGGGGCTAAAGCTGGACTACCTTGTGTACAGTGTGGGACATTATAGAGCATTAGGAGGATGAACAAGGCATCTCACAGACACAAAGGAAGAGCAAGATATTTAACTACCATCCCTTCTTCCTTACTTCCCCTTTGCTTGAACTTGGCCTCTCCTACTGGGCACAGCACAAATGAAGTGGGTAAAGACTTGTTGGAAATTTTGTATGCAGAAATGTGGAGTTTGGGGACTGAATTTAGGAGCTAACATCCTCCTTGAGATATCAAATAAAGCAAGAAAATTTGATAGGAGACCAGTGGTAAATCTGAAATGTCATGGATGGCAGAGAATAAGCCAGAGGCTGAGGTTACCAGGGGTGATTTTTGGATGCAGATTCTGTTTCTTTGACAAAGGGAAGGAGAAGGAAGTGAGAACTGGAGAGAAGGTTCAACAACCAGATCAGATCATCTCCCGGATGATCTGGGGGTAGGCAGTTGGGATTAGCTTGGGCCAGAGGAGGCTATGCAGTCCAGACTATGATATTGCAAAAGCATGGTTTTAATAATGAATGTTGCAGGATTCTGGCATGGCACTAGGTCAATCCATTGCTTGTGTTTGGAGTTGGAATAGTTATAATTTTCTTTCCAAAAACCAGGGAACCTGTAGTTGGAGGATTTTGTCACTGAGATACTGATACAGCAGAAAATTTAAGTATGAGTTTACGATGCCAAGCTTATCTAAAGGACTGTATCAAGCTAGCATAATAAAGGGGGCATTACCTTTAAACCATCTCTTACATTTTGAGTATTTTAGGGGAGAGAATTTGACTGGTACCAATCAAATTGACAGATCATGGCAGTCAACTTGGCTTTGTTTAACGGTGAGGTCACCATGGCAAAACCATACTGGAACAATAAAACAAGGCCCTCTAATTAAGGCAATGATGTCTGAATGTAAGAACCTCAACAAAATCTAGGACAGATTTAGGAATACCTAGAGTTTTTTGTTAAATTATTCTTAATTTGGCAAAAGATATATATATGTACTTCTATTACGAACAAAGTTAATGTGTCTATTAAGTAATCTATAATAATGATGGAAAAACAACATTTTATTCTTTTGTCATTCAAAGATTAAAATATGCATCTTTTAACGAGATGCTTCTCTAATAAATAAGCAAAGAAATGTACCATTTTTACATAATTAATTTTTGGGTGGGCTCCTTTGGGTGGGTTTTCCAGACTTCATAAGCAACAGATTTGTTTGTCTCCTCTTGCAATACTCAGAGTCTGAAAAACATATCTGCATATTTGCATTTTGAACAAATACAGATAATGTGAAAGTGCAGCACATTTGTTACTCTTTGGAATAGGTATCTTTGTTTCATTTTTTAATTTTTTTTTTTACTCCAATAATGATGCCCTTGTTATGTTCTGTTGGTCTGGTTTGGTCTAATTCCCATTTGCTTGGTTCATGGTAAATCAGAAAACATTATTTATGTTAATGCAGGTGTGTATCGTGACTAACAGCATCAACCGTATGAGCACTTTCATTAACACATCTGTGCTGGAGATTGTAAGATGTAGCAAAGTAATGATGGCTCTCCTGTTAGGACTGTCCATACATCATTTGCCATGTCGGTAATTTGAAAGGGAAAGCCCTCATTCCCTTCACATTGTATCTTTCTTTGGCCTTCTAGATGAAGATAGCTAAATTTAATGTTGTGTCTTGTGTATTTTCTGCAATCTTCATATGGAAGCCTCCCATATTTCATTGGTAAATCATTGCAGCAATCTTTTCAGAGCTCTGGATTTCATTTTCTGCTTGGGACAAAACTAACAGGAAACATAATATCCTTTATCTCTGAAGTCTGGAGTGTATCACGGAAGTGTTAATTTTTCAGTGAATGTAATAGGGACTCATAAGTCTTCGCAGCATTTAGGTATTCTTAGATTATGTTAAAAAATTGCAATGTACTTATCCCTAAGCTGACTTATTTGTTTTGCTGAATCCACTGATAGATGTCTCTGGGGCAAAAGATAACCAAAACAAGATAACTCAACCAAATGATACAGATAGCTAAGACACAGAGTTCCCAACAGGAATGAGCATTCATATACTGAATATCATAAACACCCCATCAATCAGATGGATGTTGGTATAAGGCAAACCAGTATTGCTGTTGGCCTGTAATTAATTTTTCATTTGTTTAATAAAACAACTAGTCCTTAGTTGATTGTATGGCTTCTCAGAAACTTCGACATTTTCCTGCTTTAAATGAAATTATTTATGAAATCAAATTAGGGAATTGTCCTGCCTGCAATGACTGTTTCACTCCAGCCACTAGAGGTCAGGGCTGCACTGCCAAGGTAGATGGTTAAAAATCAGCTAGGAAGAAATTTCTTACGATGTTGCCTGAAGGTAAAATTTTGTCAGAAGCTTCTAAATTTTAGAGGCTTTAAAGATGTTAAAAGTATTTTATTCAGCTAATATTAAATAATCCATGTTATTGAATACTGGTGAAGTAAGCCTATTTGGCAGATACATAGTTGTTGTAAAAATGTATAGCTTGATTTATCAATGACCAAAAAATCCCCACCCTAATATGTTTTTTAATCCATATATAGATATAAATGTCTATTTAATTACTGTTGAAGCTTTGTGATTTCATTTTATACTCTGATTATTTAAGTGTCTACTTACAGAAAATCAGGGACAGGTGTAAGGGAGATTTTTTAGTTCTCTGGAACAAGGATTAATTCCAGTCATGGAATTAATTCCAGTCCACATTTTTAATGGATGTATTGCAACAGTAATGGTTTTGTAATCCAAAGGATGGGCAAGGTCTTTGACAGAACATTTCGTAGCTTGACACATTGTCCAGGAACTTTGCTTTTTATCTGTTGATTATAAAAACTTATTTTACCTTGTCATATGAATAAAACTTTACTTTGTTAACATTATTTTATTCTGCTCTTTATTAGCATCCTTTTTTTTTGGGGGGAGGGTAAAATTTAGGCATAATAAAGCAAAAGGGAGACACAAGGCTCATGGAAAACCTGTACAAAATGTTAATTACATTGACCACATTAGTACATATCAAAGCCAAGGGAACTTGATATTCTTTCTGGTGTAAGACAGGAGACATTCTTTTTCTGCTATATTGACTAGGAGCCTGAAATAGCTAGCTCCACCTTGTGACAAGAAAAGGAAACCTGAACAGATGAGAAATTAGTATTAAGACTAGTAGTAACACTATTCCTTTGGCATTGTCTGCTATGATATCAGCACCTAAAACATCTCCCTCAAGTGATCAGACTTCAGACATCTGGGATTCATCTGTCAAATTTCTCTGCCTGTGTTACGAGTATGTGCCTGCAAGTGAGGATGAAGGGCAGCAGCATCAGCTCCCTGCTGTGTATGTAGCATCACAGCAGGGATGCAAGCCTGCATTTGCAGGTGGTGTGCTCTATGGTATGTTTGGTGGGGATACTGCAGGAAAGGAATGATACTACAGAGTGGCTGATCTACAGGATTTCATGGTGGGAACATGCTCCTGGCTTTGTTGGGCCATGCAGTGGTACTGTGCCACTAGCTTTGCTGCCATTCATTTGGGAAGTTCTTCTCCCCTTCCACACTGCCCTGGTGAGGCCTCATCTGGAGTCCTGTGTCCAATTCTGGGCTCCTCAGCTCAAGAGGGACAGAGAACTTCTGGAGAGTCCAGTGCAGGGCCACCAAGATGATCAGGGGACTGGAACATCTTTCATAAGAGGAAAGGCTGCAGGAACTGGGGCTGTTTAGTCTGGAGAAGAGGAGACTGAGGGGAGATCTTATTAACATTTATAAATATCTAAATGGTGAGTGTCAGGAGGTTGGGGCATCCTTTTTTTTCTATTGTAGCTAGCAACAGGACAAAGGGTAATGGGATGAAGCTGGAACATAAAAAGTTCCATTTAAATATAAGAAGAAACTATTTCACTGTGGGAGTGAGGGAGCCCTGGCACAGGCTGCCCAGAGGGTTTGTGGAGTCTCCTTCCTTGGAGGTCTTCAAGAACCCACCTGGACATGTTCCTATGCAACTTGATCTAGGTGAACCTGCTTCTGCAGGGGGATTGGACTAGATGATCTCTAAAGGTCCCTTCCAAACCTACCGTTCTATGATTCAATGATTCTACCAGTCCCAGTAGCCGTTTTACTCTACCAGTAGTCAAATCCCAGATGAAGGTGACATGTGACACATGGAGCTATGGAGTAGTGAAGCTGCAAAAACGTAGGCTGAAGAAACTATGGCAGAACCAGAAGACTGAGTGTTACTCTGATTGTGAGAGATTTAGCAGGTCTGCTAGTATTTGTTTTTAACATTTTTCGTAGGCTGAAACCTCCCTCCTTCCCTAAGCTTTTAAAAAATGTCAATAGTTTAAAATTTTGCATATACAGTTGAGTATTTATCCAGAAAAACTAAGTTTCTTTCCATGTTTTGCTTCATTATTCTTTTAGAAACCTTGCACTTACAGAACTTGATTAAATTTGAACATCATTAAATTGTTGCAATGTTTCCGAGCAGTTCTAATAGTTGTGGGAGAATGCAAGGGGATGAGTTTGCATGCTTGTCCATACCCTGTAGCAAAGGAAATCCTTTTGACTATGTGCTGCGATTTGTCAGCCTTCGGTTGTTATCTTGTTGTAGTTAATTAAAGTTGAGAAAACCAATTTGGACTCTTCACAACACTGTAAGATGGTGCAGAACAAATGTATCTATCTCTGTCAGTATGAAGGTTGATAGATATTGTGACAAGAAAAGGCAGACACTCTTTTTTGTATGTGTTTGTGAGGAACACTGTAAAATTACCTGTAAATTTCTGACAGCTTGAATTTTATAAGATTAGATATATAGTTTGATATGCTGTAGGTGGAGCTTACTCATTGCAAGTTCCTACAAAGAGGAAACAGCTGCATGATACAACATTGTCTCTGTGAGACAGTTTGCCATTCCAGTAGACAGGGAGGATGAATAAACAGTGAGGTGATTTGTAGGAGAGTCACTGTCTGGCCTGCCCTGTGTCTCAGACTAAATTGCCAACTTGAAAACTTATTTAGGTCTTTTGACTCTCACATTTTAGTTTTCCCATGGTGCTGTCTTTCAGGACACCCAATTTAAGAAGAGTTACTTGTTCAGTGCATCTTTGTCCTACTGCTGATATTAAAATAAATGGCAAAGTAAATATCAAGCATTGCTACTGTATAGCAGTTGCTTAGAGGGTGTAGCTGATAGCCTTAGCAATCTCATACACCTTCCTGCATGTCAGAAGGTTTCTGAAGCTAATTACTCAGTATTTGGTAAGAGTTGGGGTTGTGAGGCTCTGAAGAGGGAAGAATGACAGTATTTTTCTCCATTGGGATGGATTGATGGATTATGATGGTCACAGGCTGGGTATCCAGGGACAATTCTCCATAGAGAGTTTCAAGGATAGCCCTCTATATGGGAAGGCTCTTTAATGGGGCTACTCTCATTTGTAGCAAAATATAGTCTTGCCAATGGGTATTTTGCAGGCCTTAGACCTCTCCTCTCTTTAAGAGGTCATATGTGTCAGACTTGGACCCTCTTGTTGCTGTTGGCTTTGGCAGGGATTTCTGGGCCTCAATAGCAGTTTTCTTCACTACATTGCCCAGTCCTGGAACCAGGAGTAGGACACGTGTGTTGCGGACTCTCTGCTGACTAGCCATTTTTCTTGGCCCTAGGAAGGCAAGTGTAAGAAAGTGTGGAAAGTTGTCTGATATGGATATAAGTAAAACAACTCAAAGCAATAGGAGCTTTGAGAATATGAGCATCCAGAGACAGCATGTAAAGTCACAGCATGCTCTAAGTGAACCTGCTTCTGCAGGGGGGTTGGACTAGATGATCTCTAAAGGTCCCTTCCTACCCCTACCGTTCTATGATTCTATGATTTTATAGACAGCAGGAATATTTAACATAATGGATGTGAATATAGCTGGCAGCAAAAAACACCCAAAACTGGAGGTGAACACTGCATAAACTTTTAGCTCCTAAATATTCAGCATGCCTTCATTTAATAATACCTGCTCTTTACATGCCTCAAAATTTTAAACTTTTCAATAGGCATCTGTTTAAAGTTCATTTTTATTTGGTATAAATATTATCATTTTAATGAAGAAGTAGTCCTGAAAGGAAGTCAAATTAAATACTGCTAAATTGACGTAGACTGGAAAAAATCACCTGGTGAGAAGGACAAGTATCCTTATGATGTAACTTTGTCTTATATATCAGCTCATAATTTTGTTTGAGAATATATTTTTCTTTCCAACTATTGGCAGCCTCTGTTTTTCAGCTTTATGAGCCTCAAGTGTGTCTGTTAAGAAGAACATTGACTCAAGATAATTTTCTTTTTTGTTGCTTTCCAGATAAAATACATTCACTGTATCTTCTTTTTGTGTAGAGAATCCAGAAAGCTTTCCTATGGGAATGTACTTCCTTTTCATTTTGGCTTTTTATTTTCTTTCTTTCATGTGTTATTGCTGTTATATAGTATGCTGTAAATGATAAAACTTTATATTAATGCTGAAATAAAGAACATTGGGCCTTTTCATACCATTACAAAGCCAATTTATTCCATATGGTAGTGAAAAGTTGGTTTGTAGTTTCTGTTTATGTGTTAAAATAAATGACTTATCCATATTAACACTTACTTGTTCTAAGGACCTTTTCTTATGGAATAGATTTCAGTCCTGAAAGGTAGGATAATGGCAGGGACTGGGCAGCCCAAGACCTGTAGCCTTAAGAGAAGCGTAGTGAGTTCACTAATCTTTGTTTAATCTTGTTTGTTTGTTTATTCTGCTAGAAATGCTAATTACTATGTCCACGGTAAAATGCTGCCTGGAGAATAAAATACCTTTTGATTTTGCGAATCATACAGGTTTGTATATTCCCAACTCAACAGTGCTTTAGGCATAGCACTAGGCTTTTGTTATGTCACAGAACCACAGAATCTTAAGGGTTGGAAGGGATCTCGAAAGATCATCTAGTCCAAACCCCCTGCCAGAGCAGGACCACCTAGAGAAGGTCATACAGGAACTTGTCCAGTTGAGTTTAGAATGTCTCCAGAGAAGACTCCACAACCCATCTGGGCAGCCTGTTCCAATGCTCCCTCACCCTCAAAGTAAAGAAGTTTTCCCTTATATTTCTTTGGAACCTCTCATGTTTCAGCTTGTACCCATTGCCCCTTGTCCTATCATTGGACATCATTGTGAAGAGCCTGGCTCCATCCTCCTGACACCTGCCCTTTACATATTTGTAAACATTAATGAGATCAAGGGCTAATTTTTGGTGCTAGCCTTTTGTATTTCAGTTGAGAAGTGACTCTAAATTGTAATGTTTGGATCCTTCTGAATTAGTGTAATTGGTGTCATTGTTATTTGCTTTAAATAAGAGTTTTACCACCAGTGCAATTTATCTGAAGATGCAGGTCATAAATGCTGGATGTCCTTTCTCTTGACTTTATGACATCATCTTTTAACCAACTCCAGTGTTATTTTCACGTAGATGGCAACTGTCCAGTTCTGTGAATGCTATGAACAGGCTTAATTATAAAACCTTATTCTTCTTCTCAGCAGAGAATATTCTCAATAACTAGACAAAAAATTGTTTTCTGAAGTTGGTCCAGCTGTAAGCTGGAGAAATTTCTGGCATTGCCTTTTGCTATTTCTGTCTGAAACTAATGTCTTCTACAATAAGTACTTTTTATAACATTTCAGAAAGCTACCTCTTTCAAACACAGCATTTACTATATAATATATGAAAAAGTATACAAGATTTCATGAGAATAAATAAGTGAGAAAGCATTGAAAGAAATAAAGAGAAATGCCTCAGCTGGAGTTTATCCATGTATTAGGGTTGCCTTCCTGGACTTCACAGACTTACAAAGAGTGGTCAGAGTATGTGGCATCTATGTTCCTGCATCTTTAGATTCATTTTTTTTTTAACGTTTTGCTGAAAATTTAGTTCCGTACTGATCAATCCATGTCAGATAATGTTTAAATAATGTCTCAGTTGGTTTATCACTCACCATTCAAGATATTGTAAGAAGATTTCTGACAGGGCAAACAGGAAGACATGAAGAGACATGCTTTTGTGGCTAAGTCACAAGAAATACAGGGTTATTCACTAGCCATAGAACTTCATATGCTGTAAACACTTAATCTTCCTATGCTTTTCTGTCCTATTGTGTTGAGTCAACCTTGACTGGCCATGAGATGCTCACCAAGCTGCTCTATCACTCCATCAACAGGACAGAGGGAGAAAATGCATTTAAAAGCTTGTAGGTTGAGGTGATTGCAAGGAAGATTGCTTATCAATTACTGTTGTGAGCAAACCAGACTCAACTTGGACAAATGAATTTAATTTATTGCCAATTAAGCAGAGTAGAATAGTTAGAAATAAGAACAAATATCTCCCCTGCCTTCCATTATCCCCAGGCTCAATGTCACACACAACTTCTCTAATGGACTGCAGGGACAGGGCCTCACCATGAGCTGCAGGGGAACTTCTGCTCTGAGCCTGGTGCACCTCATCCCCTCCTTCCTCACTGGCCTTGCTATCTATGGAGTTGTTGGTCTCACATTTTCTTAGTCATCTCTCCCAGCAGCTGCTGTGCAGCATCTTTTACCTTTTCATAGAATCATAAAATCATAGAATGGTAGGGGTAGGAAGGGACCTTTAGAGATCATCTAGTCCAACCCCCCTGCAGAAGCAGGTCCATCTAGATCAGGTCGCATAGGAACATGTCCAGGTGGGTCTTGAAGACCTCCAAGGAAGGAGACTCCACAACCCCTCTGGGCAGCCTGTGCCACTGCTCCGTCACCCTCACAGTGAAATAGTTTTTCTCATGTTTAAGTGGAACTGTTTGTGTTCCAGCTTCATCCCATTACCCCTTGTTCTGTTCGTTTTCTTAAATACATTATCACAGAGGTGCTACCAACATGACTGATGGGCTAACATTAATAATTCTTTCCCTGTCTAGGATTCCTCAGGTTAATTTTTCCTTTTGTCCCTTTTGTTCAGTGTCATCTTGTTTCTCACATAGGTTGTCCACCTAGTCCTGACATGCCTAGTCCCATGTAAAAAAAGTGTGGCATAGAGAGGAGTTTTTCTTATTACCTTAAAGTATTTTATTTTTATATCTGGGCAGTACTGAAATACAAGGTAAAAGACGTGATTACTGCAACTGATCAATGGCAAATAAATATATGATTAAGCTGAACTGACCAGTAAACCTTGCTTCATAATTTTATTTGTTCTAATTATCCAAAGAAAAGGATGAATGCAGTGGAACATGCACCTAGTAAAATTGTTTAGTATTTTCAGCTGCTATTTAAGAAAAAAACCCCACTCTTTCCAACCAGTCCTTCTTTAGAAAAAAGAATAACCTTTATAAATGGGGAAAAAGTTAGCCAAGCGCTTAAATGGAAAGCCCAAAATAGCATGAAAGAATGAGAGAGGTTTCAGTAAAATCCAGATTATGTCGTTCTCTCCTTATATGTCTGATTTACTGATGATAGATTTTCCTTTTCTGCATCCCTCAAAATAGCACAGTGCAAATAACATGTGGCTTGCATAGCAGCTACAGTAGATATACTTTGGACAGATAAATGATAAAACCACATAGCTTGGAATATGATCTAGCTAGGGTTTCCAACTGGAATTATCTTGCAAACCCAGCAAGAGGTGGACTAAATGGCTTTGGGTTCTTTTTCACCACTACTTTTTCCTTTGTTCCTTTATGACTTAGAATGAAATACAATAACATTGATGATTTGTGCTACTTTCTTTGGTTGTGGATTTTAGGTGTTTTTTTTAGTTTATTTTTTCTCTTGTACTCCTCTCTAAGTTTTAGAACCTCTTCACTGGAAAAATAGTAAAATGGCAAAAGAGAAAAGGAGAATATATGTGTGGAGGGGAAACTTCTGAACTTTATTAACTCATTTGATTCTATGATATATTTTCCTGCTCTTGTCCTTAAAGCATTTGCTAGGTGCCACTGCTGGAATCAAATGAAGTCAGTTTTGTAGATGCAAAAGTACAATCATAGAATCATAGAATTATAGAATGGTAGGGGTTGGAAGGGATCATCTAGTCCAACCCCCCTGCACAAGCAGGTTCACCTAGATCAGGTCGCATAGGAACATGTCCAGGCGGGTCTTGAAGACCTCCAAGGAAGGAGACTCCACAACCCCTCTGGGAAGCCTGTGCCAGGGCTCCCTCAGCTGAACAGTGAAATAGTTTTTCCTTATATTTAAGTGGAACTTTTTGTGTTCCAGCTTCATCCCATTACCCCTTGTCCTGTTGCTAGATACCATAGAAAAAAGGAATGTCCCAACCTCCTGACACCCACCATTTAGCTATTTGTAAATGTTAATAAGATCTCCCCTCAATCTCCTCTTTTCTAGACTAAACAGTTCTTATGTTCTTGGTTTCTCACCCTTTTAGAGTATTTTGTGTGTTAATTCCTGCTTTAACATTACAGTTTTCTTTGCAAATCCATGCAGACTGCTTTACAAATGAACCTGTTTGTTTCAGATTTCCAGTTTGAGAGTAGGATATTTCAGAGCCCATTGACATATATCTCCCAGAGGGAGACTGTATAGCAGTCAATACTGTCAATAAACTCTCTGTATCTCTGACACACATTCATCTGTCTTACATGTTTCCTGGTTGGTCATTGTATGGTTTTTTGTGTTTTAGTGTTTTCATGTTGGGGAAATTTTTTTGTCTCCAGGCCAAAATTTTCTGTTTCTACATATTGCATGTGATGAAGAATCTTGGTGTGAAAACTGGGAAAAACGTCCATGGGATGATCACAATAAAGTCTTTTTTTTTTAATTAAACAAAATATCAATGTAAAAATGAAGGTAACTCTGTAAACTAGCTTCTTGTCATTGACAAGGCACGTGTTATTGTAGCATCTGAAAGCAAGTAACCAGGGAAGTCAATCTGCAGGTTTGGACGCAGGAGATTCCCGTGCTCATCACACTGATTTACAGGGAACAAATTAAGCTGTTAGATCTGTACTTATAACTCTACAGCTCCTGTATTTCCAATTCTACCTTTAACAAATTTCCCATCTGAAAACCTGGATAGCAAACTAGGTGTTACTGAGATGAAGAAATTTATATAACACATGTGAACTGTACTTAGAAATATTTGTGGCAGGTAAGTGTTAACATTTCTGGTAGGATTGCTTTAAGCTCACTGGAATGGATAGAACCTTTAGAAACCTGGAGATGCTCAGTTTACTTTGTTGCCTGCATTAGACTCTATGTTTAACAGATTTGCACATGTGCAGCTGGCAGCTCTCTAGGATTTCTGGACATACAACAGTCAGTAGGTCATTGCTTGGAGCAGTAGGATGGCAGGGTATTGTGTAACACTGAAAGTAAAGACTGAGAAGTAGCCTAAATGTTCACAAACAATCTCTTTCTCCTTTGAGTCATAGCCCCAGAGGTTCAAATGTTAGATATGTTGCTTTAGTTCAGTCTGGGGAAATATGCAGCTGTTTCTCATGACCGATTCCTAGTAATTCTTTTACAGTATTTGATTTTTTGTGCCACAGTGATTCAGTTATGAAAGAAGCTTAGCAATATTCATTGGCACCCTCATCCCTTTTCTGTGTTTACTAGGATGAAGTCACTGACATGTGGGAACATTTATATGACTGTGTCAGACAAGTTAGACTGAAAGCAACAGACAGATGTCCAATGAGTTAAATATGCAAATCTTAAATGTAAATGTAATTGTAAATGACGAAGCAATTGGATTAATGACCAGCAGAATAATGAGCATATTAAAAAAAGACTGGAATCAGATCTCATTCCTTCTGGGAGAGGTTTTGTGAATCACATTATTATCCCAAAGACAGCATGTTTCTGTCCTAGTATAATTCCTGATAATTAGCACATTCATTGTTATTATCATATAATGCATTAATGTATTTTCTTGTGCCTAAATGGAAACATCTAGGCAGCTATTTTTTGAAGATTAATTATTCACATTTGCTTTCATTTGGATATATCACCAGATAGATCCTAGTAAGAGATGTTTGACTCATATTCTCAGGAAATTTAAAATACCAACAATTGACCTAAAGATGTCTGATCAAAGTAACAAAGGTAAAATTCTACTCTTCTTTTGTGCTTATTTTCATCACTGGTAACTGCATGAAGATACACAAGGCTTGATTTTGAACCACTGAAGATTATAGGGTTTTGCCACTGGATGGGGCACAGCTGAGTTGATCAGATTTAATATGAAATGCATTGAAATGAATTTAAATACAGCAGAAGAGTTTAGTTCCTGTCTAGAAGACAGTCTAGCCTGAGGTATTTTTTTAAACCTGCTCTACAGCCACTGGAGAGAAGTAGTCTGAGGCCATGGTCAGAAGCCCACTATAAACTAGCATATCTCTGATCTGCTGCTCCATTTCTGTCAGGGAGCTCCTCTGTGTCTCTTTTTGCAGCTGCTGGAATGAGCAGGGTTAGGTTTCAGCATACTACTTGTCTCCATGGAGGATTGCAGGAGCACAGGCAATGTGGAAACAGCCCTTTCGGTGGTGGTTCAGGTTTCTGTTGTGTAAAAGTGCCCTTTTAACCAGACTTAACAATGTGTGGAATGAACCATACTACCTGTAGACAGAGTGCACACAACTGGTTTACTTAGTTACCTAGGGAAATAGAGTTAAATAGGATGAATCCTGGTTATAGTATACTAAAGACTTGTAGTCAACAAAAATAAAAGTTATTAAGTATCTATAAGACAGGCTGTGTGATAGTGTGGTGTAATATGTCTTTTCTGCATTTCATAGATTCATAGAATGATAGAATGGTAGGGGTTGGAAGGAACCTTTAGGAATCTAGCCCAACCCCTCTGTAGTAGCAGGTCCACCTAGATCAGATCGCACAGAAACGTGTCAGGGTGGGTCTTGAGGACCTCCAGAGAAAGAGACTCCACACTCTCCTCGGGCAGCCTGTGCCAGGGCTTCCTCATCCTCACAGTAAAATAGTTTTTCCTTATGTTGAAATGGAACTTTTTATGTTCCAGCTTCATCCCATTACCCCTTGTCCTGTTGCTAGATACAATAGGAAAAAGTGATACCCCAAGCTCCTGACATCCACCATGTATATACTTGTAAATATTAATAAGATCCCCATGCACTCTCCTCTTCTCCAGACTAAACAGCCCCAGTTCCTGCAGCCTTTCCTCATAAGGAAGATGTTCCAGTCTCCTGATCATCTTGATGGCTCTGCACTGGACTCTCTCCAGAAGTTCTCTGTCCCTCTTGAGAGTGGGAGCCCAGAACTGGACACAGGACTCTAGATGAGGCCTCACCAGGGCAGAGTTGAGGGGGAGGAGAACCTCCCTTGACCTGCTGACTACACTCTAATTGTTGCATCCCAGGATGCCATTGACCTTCTTGGCCACAAGGGCACATTGCTGGTTCATGGTTATTTTATTGTTGACTAGGACTCCCAGGTCTCTCTTTGCAGAGCTGCTCTCCAGCAAGTCAACCCCCATCATTTTATTCTTTACAATTGCTTTATAAAATATGAAAAAAAGAAAAAAATGAAATAAGTTACAGCTTAGAATGTACTTGTAAATATTAATATAATTGCTTATTTTCACAGAAGCACAGAATAACGGAGATTGGAAGGAACCTCTGGAAGTCATCTATACCAACTGCCCTGCTCACACGGGGCCACCTAAAGCTGGTTGATCAGGACTATTTCCAGTTGAATTTTGAATATCTCTGAGAATGAGGGCTTCACAACTTCCCTGGGCAAGCTGTGTTCACAATAAAAAAAGTTATTTCCTGATGTTCAGATAACACCTCCCATGTGTCAGTTTGTGCCCATTGTCTAATGTCTTTTCACTGGACACAACTGAAGAGCCTCTCCGTTCCCTTTCAATTGTTTCTTAAATTGTTTATAGACACAGATAAGATCCCTTTTCTGAAGCATGAAAAGTCCCAGCTCTTTCAGCCTCTCTTCATAGGAGATGCTCCAGTCTCTTCATCATCTTCATGGATCTTTATTGATCTCCAGTATGTCCACATCTCTCTTGTACTGAGGAGCCTAGGGTGATATGTAACTGATTTAGCCCATTTTTTTCCCCTTTGCTGAAATACAAGGTGGACTTCTGGGGTGGAAGTTTCATCAAGAACACTGTTTTGTGATGCCTGCATTCGGGAATCAGAGCATTTCAATCTTAATTTAGCTCTTCAGAGTGAATGTTTTGACTCATAGTGCATTTTAGTGTCATCTATCATGAGGGGCACTTCATGTTGCCTGGGACTTCCAAACAAATCATAATACAAATAATACAAATCATAACAAGCCAGTGAACATCTGCACACAATTATGAAACGGCAATATGTAACTGGGTAGTTGTTAGGAGATATCATTAGCCTATTTTCAGAACAAGCAGAAGTGCAGGGTTTGGGAGTGTCCCTGCTCTGTGAGGCTGACTCATGTGTGAATATTTTGACCATCAAAATCAGAGCAGAGTTTATGCCCTGATAGCAAGATATCTTCCAAAATGCTCAACTTCCAACTGTGGACATCATGAAATGATGTGGCTTTGGAGAGGGCCTGTTGTACACAATACCACTCTGTTTTAGTCATCCCCAGAAGACCCATTTAGAGGTGCTAATGTGCTTTTGTGGCAAAATTTGTGTTAAATAGGAAGAGAATCCAGATGCATATATATGTATTATGCATATATATATATATATATATATAATATAATGTAGTGATTATGCAGTGGGAGCTATATACCAGGTATAGGGTTTGATATGAACAGGAGCTTTGATTTATACACTTCCTTTTCCAATTTGATTTCATTGTGTAAGTAAAAGCTGTATATTGTGATTTTCTGACAGTCTGCCAGTATGTATGTCTGAGGACTTATGTTTGTTCTCTCAACAGAAAATAAAATATTAGTTTCATATAAATTTAAGAGACATTTGCAGCAAGTAATTCCAGGTTAAATAAGTTGTAACTAAGAAATGGTTGTGACTTACAGGTATAATATTTAAACTTTACTATGACAAACAAATGTGAAGTATACTGCAAAATATTTATTGGAGGATCAGGGAACAGGGAGGTCTAATGGCTTCCTAGGCCTTTCCAAATTAATGTGAGTTATCCTAATTATGTATTTATTTTCTTGCATGATTTCTTTTGCATTCTATAACTTTGAAAATAATCCTGGCATATGTTTGCATTCTCAAAATATTTGTATGCCTAGGTAAGCTGTAAGGGGAAATCAAAAAAGGAAACATAATCAGCCTCTTTTTTACAGCTAAAAACTTTGCTTACTTGTAGTGGTAAGACATCAGCCTGACTGCATGACTAATTCAGTCAACAGAGAAGAGAGTGAGGTAGGGAAGGAGGGCGAGGGTGAACTGCTTACATGAGAATTGGTCATTGCTAGATGTCAGAATCAGTCCAAATTCCAGTTCTTATGAACTGAAACACACAGTTTTCAGTAAAACATGAAACTCTGACCAAAAAGTTTGATTTCTAATAATGAAATTATTATCTATTTCCTTTGATATTACATAAATTGCTTTGGGACCTAGGCAAGAAAATAGCAGCAAATTGAGAAGTGGTTAAGCTTTTACTAAAGCATCTGAACTACTAATTTGCTTGAGACATTTACGATGCCAATGAGACAGTCTACTATAAAGTCTTAAGAAATCTGCAGAAAAAATATGCAATAATAAAACTATATTATTAAAATAAAACTTTGATGTTTTTAGTAACTCATGTAAGTATGCTTTTAACAACATTTTATAGTGCAAGCAAGTGAAATAAGTGGAAGCATAGAATTTGTTCAGCTGCTGTAATTTGATGAAGTCTTTAAATGGGTAGCCACATTTCAGCGTCTTTGAAAACAAAGGCATGTGTGTAAATTACCGTGTATTGGTTTAAGTATCTTGTCTTAAGGTCAGAAAAATCAGAAACTTTGATGTCCTGTACCGTGGTTCCCCTGCATAGGCATAAATTTTCACAGGAGCATTAATCTATGTGCTTCCTTTCCCAGTTTGCTTTCACCATGTGAGCAGCACATTCAGCCCATATCACTATGACAGCTATTTCCAGCTTAGCATACTCTATCTTATTTACATATAACATTCCTTCTAAGTAAGTCTTTCCAAGTTTTTCTGGACCCAAGGAAGCTACAATGAATAAATTCTGTCCATATCCAGTTTTCTAATAGAAAATCTCCAACTCCAAATTTAGGCTAGCTTCCTATTGTTTCAGAAATTCAGGAGCTGTATATTCTCCACTAAGTCTAACCTGAAAATTAGAGTCTGTGGATTCTTGAATTATATCAGGTTCAGAATTAAAGCAAGAATTCATGGAGAAAGTTGTCAGTTTCCACAAGCATAAAAAATTCCTAAAGGGAAAAGCAGGGTAAAAATCAGGCAATAAAAGTAAAATAAAAATGTTAAAGATATTTGCAAACCTGATGTCTATCTACACTATTGGCTTAGAATCATAGTGAGTGGTGTCACGGATAGATATAAAACAAGTTCATTGCTTGCATACAAATCTTTAAAGGCCATGTGTTAAGTTAACATGCTGCTGATAACTTATCACATATTATGTCTAGATATTCAAGCTAATATAAATGGGAATATTTTAATGTGATTTTTCCCTTTAGATCTTTCTCTGCTGCTAAGAATAATAATAGAAACTTGCTGTCAGAAAAGACAGACCCATTCTCCCTCCTTACCTTTTCACAGTGTGGGGTATGGAGCTTTGGGCACCAAGAAGATGTATTTGAATTTTAAAGTAGTCCTTTGTCCCTTGCCTAGAATATATCATAAACTGTATATATTTCATAGAATCATAGAATCATTATGGTTGGAAAAGAGCTTTAAGATCATCGAGCCCAACTACTAACCTCACACTGCCAGGTCCATCACTAAACCAAACCATATCCCTCAGCGCCTCATCTACATGTCTTTTGAATATCTCCAGGGATGATGACTCTACCATCTCCCTGGGCAGCCTGTTGCAATGCTTAATAACCCTCCTGGTGAAAAAGTTTCTCCTAATGTCCAACCTAAACCTTCCTTAGTGATTCTTGGGAGGTGTAGGTCATTTAGGTCTTGTTTTGCATGTACCATAATCCACCCGGATTATAGATGGGTTGCCAAAAAAGAAATACAATTCTCCTAGTCTTACACTGCATTTTTATGCTATTGTGGAATTATTCACTTAGATAAGGTTCCATATCAGAAGAAACAGTCTTGAATTCAGAATGATTTAGCTACTCCAGCAAAAGATTTTCCTTTAACTTTCTATAAAGATTCTTTCAAAAGCTCTTTTGTTAGCAAGGTTCTCCTTACATAAGATTAAAAAGTAGCAAGACTGGGAATTGCCTAATAAATTGCTATGGAAACCTATCTTAGTTATGTAAGTTCTAGCCATCTGACAACCTTTATAGCGTTCTTTGTTCTTCAGTAGATTTATGTTATAGCTGGCTCACTGTCATTTACATGCCCATGTAATATTTGTTCATATTTTACCCTGTTATCAATTTGACTCATGAAACAGATTCCATCTTTTTGTCATTAAAGTTTCTAAACAATGAGCAGTGGACATATATCTATGTTCATCTGTCAGGTCTCTTAGAAGCTTTCAATGATATTGACAATGACGGATCTTGCCTGAAGAAGTAATATCCAGAGTAGTGTACTAAGATAATTTTTTGAGGCATGTACCTTCTGAGCAGTGAAAGAGGCCTGCAGCTCCAACATTTGATCTTCCAACATTTGTAGGCCTGTCAGGAAGCAGTAGTTGTGGGGCTGCTCTGCAAGGGAAAGTGAGCCTAGAGCAAACGGCAGAGACCCTCAGACAAAAGCCCTGTTTCATGGTAGCCAAACAAGAGGAGCAGAGCAAGTCTGGAGGGGGAGGTAACCAGGGTAGTCAATGGCCCTGATTGCTAGAAGAGTTTATGGTGATGGACTTGGTCTGAAGCAAAGCTTGGAAGGCAAGTCAGCAGGTGAGCATAGCACCAGGCAGCCCTACAATGCATCTCAGAGAAGAGATTGAGCCCCAAAACAGTTCCTATTCCAGGAGGAGGCCCCCAACAAGGCTTATTCTGATTCTTCCTCGAACAGTTCTTTCCCACCAACTGCACCCAAGGTTATAGCTATGCCATGCCAAAGCTGGTCCTGAGCACCCACAGCCAAAGCTGGAGGAGGGAAGAGTCTACAGAACCTGGTGTTGTACACAGCAGGTTGAAGATGAGGAAAAACAAGTCAGGGATGAATAAGAGGCTAAGTCCACTGAAAGAACCGCAGTGACTTTTTGTGTGTCTGAAGATACATAGCCCAAGTTGGTCAATCTAGTCTGTAGTTTGGGAATAGTAATGGTTTCTTCTGTCATGTTAAGGTAGGTCATCCTATCAATTATAACAGGTGATAGTACAGAGAAGAAGGAAGATGAAAGATATGAAATTGCATCCATGCAAAGATAGAAGACTATAACTCTTGATGTTGAAAAATAAATAAGTTGGGGAATTTCATAGCTATCTATAGACTGACTATTGAAGAGAGGGCAAAAAAAGAATGATTATTAACAACTTGTCACAATTTATTTCATTAATTAATTTTTAAAAAGTGTTGATAAACTGAAGATAAGATAAAGAGGAGCATCTTTTACATAGTGAACAGCTAAACCATGAAACTTTCGTGGCAGCAGAAACCTGAGTCCAAAGTAACAAATGATAGTTAACTACATTGTAGAGGATGAATCCACAGATGACAAGTGAACTTCATAATCTAGATGTCACTTTGGTTCAAGGAGACCCTAAACCATTGACTGTTAGCAGCTGGCAATATGTGTCAGAGCAAAAGTGTCTCTGCATTAGACATATTTGTTACAAAGTGTAAGAATGTTAAGGTAGTTAATCATGACTCCACAATATTTTGTATTCACTACAGTAAGGTATCTTAGTTGGGCATGAATCTTTTATAAAGTTCCTAGGATGCTTGAAATAATGCAGTTTGCTACTGCATGTTTTAGTTATACAGGTGCATTAAATTTGTCCTTCAGATAAACTCTGGCTTCTGATGTCTCTTTTCATTGTTTCCAAGAGCTCATCAAAATCTCAGTGACTCAGGTCAGGGATATCTAAAAGCTGTCCTAAATTTGTAGGTTGATGATTTTCTTCCCTGCACAATACAATACTCATGTTTTCCTGGCAAAGTGTCAGGATTTGGAAAGAAGCCACTGGGGAACTAAGGATCATTACAAATCTCCTCATAGTTTCTTCTCTCAAACTAGCTTTTTCTAAGATAAATACATGTGACTATTGTTAGAGAATAACCTAATTTAATGTGAAAATAAACAAACCCCTCAGAAAAACTCAAATATCAAACCAAATAAAACCTGAATTGTGACAGGACAAAGCCATTCTGATTCTCTCTCTTTGTTCTATTCTGCACCTGGAGAGCTGATGAGAAAAATACATAACAGTACAGTCTTATGCTCTTTATGTACAAATGAAAGTAGCTCAGATTGTACTGTAAAATCACATAGGAGAACAAATATAAAACAGGACAGATGTCACAGTTTACATCAAAATAAGTCATGTCACACCACATGCAATCAGTGATGCAGAGTGATAACTTTTTTTCCTTACTTCTTTCATTTCTATGCAACAATAAATAGGTAGTTTTGGAAGTCCACTGTAGACTCAAAGTGCAAATGCAATAGTTCTTCATGCTATTGAACTTTTATTTATGGTAACTCACAAGCTATCTTACATTCTTACAATGTTGTTCATGAGTATTTATCTCTGTAGAATTGTCTTCATGTTATCTGACCAAATAATAAAGTAAAATGACTTGACATCATGTCAAATGACTGTGCTCTGTGGATATAATAATACAGTCCACTGTCGGAGTATGAAAACAAAAGCATCAATTTGCATTGTGTTGGCCTGCTCTGAGAATACATTTTCCTTAGATTTGAATCCTTCTAGCACTAAATGCTTGTTGTCCCTTAGAGGGAAAATTGGAAGCTGCAGAAGCTCATGGACTCTCCACAGAATTCCTGAGTTCCTTCTACTGTTGTCATTTCTAGCCTGAACTAATGCACCATGGCTAACAGTTGTTTGCATAGTTGTTGCATAGTTGTTTGCATTTGTGACAGGAAGAAAGAACACGGTTAATGTGCTTGGCACAATAAGCATGAACCATGCAATGATATTTTGCAACAAGTTTCACAGACGATAGTCACAGTAAATTGTCAACTGGAGCTCATTTAACGTCTTATGCCCTACTGCCTTGTGGATATTTGCAATGGAAAGGTTTTACGCTCAACACAATGGTAGTATTTCTGTTCTTTCTCTTCTTAATTGTCATCCCTCAAATGAAGTCCTCTGATCCTTATAGTGGCTTTTGCCACATACATTCCTATGATGGAGGCCTCATCTCAAAACAATGAACAAACTCTAAACTCATTGGAGGTGCTGGAAAGAGATGTGAGCCTACCGTAGGTGTAAGATGTCTTTTGTCTGTGTTTGAACCTTCTCCAACTTTCATGCTGCTGTGTTGGCAACTCAGTCTCCTAACAGATGTGTTCCATCATAGTATCTCTCCTGCTCCTCCTACATGAGAAAGAAAGATCTGTGGAGTGGATGAAAAATGTTTACTTGTCTCTAGATTCAGCCTGTGCTCACAGCCATAATGTTAGACCCAGTTTGGGAAAGGAAATAGGAACTGAATTCCTATTTATGGCCTGATGTGCGTATGTGAGATGTGAGCATTCACACTGTATCTCTTCACAGCTGAATGTGACTGTTGAAATAATGTAGATGATTTGGGGCTCCAAATGCTAGTTATGAATATACTGAGGCTGGTGGGCCAGTTTTGAATTGGGTTTAATACCAAGCATTCTTGTCATGAGGTATTTGGACTTGGATTTAAGTTTGATCTTGATACTTAGATCACATTCCATTTACTCCTTGGCTTTAATTTTCTCATTTTTTCCATAAAAATGTCAAGGTTTTGTGTCAATGAGATGAAATTTTGAAACATTGGTTTTTACAAGGAGAATTCTGTTGTTTATGTCTCTATGTGTTTCAGGTAGAAAACATATCTAATGAAAAATTGTCATGATGCAAACAGTATGCACTTTATAAGCTTTTGAACTCTTGTTTTACATTGAAAAAAAGCTAAGGCATGGTTAATTAAACTTCAAATAAACAGCATCTTAAGTATCTGCAGTGTAATCTCAGGTTGGGGTTCAGTTGTTTCAAATTTTAGTTAAAAATGTATCTATATTTTGCTAAAACATTACATACATCCAAGGCATAAATGATCAACAGCAAGGACTGGACTTTGCTTTGGACTTGTGATTTGACAATATGAAATTAGATAAGATGCTTGGTTCAGGCAGGAGAAACCTAATGCTAAATGTCGGTAACCTCACTACACACTTTGTGCCAGACCCCACCATACTCTGATTAGTAACAGCTGAATGATTTGATCTACTGCAGGTAGTTGACAGCTAAGACAATTTGAATTTCTCCCATCATAGATGCTGTGCTGTACACATATTTTACCACATTTAAGTTAGGCATAGATGCTTAATCATTTTGACTGGAAGTGATTCTGTCTGCTCTGGTCTTTGTGTGTGTGGAGCTGAATATAAAGAACTGATGTGCTTTAACTCTACTAGTCTACAGAGATACTGGGAGATCAGAAGATATTTATGGACTTACTGAAAAAAAGGAGTGTATGTGTTGCACATTCTGTGCACACTAGCTTTAGTAAAGTTTGAAGCACATTTGTTGGAGAAACCTCTTCATCTTTCCAGTCCATTCTGGTCTCCCCAGTTCAAGAGAGACTTTTGAAGAGAGTCCAACAGAGAGATACCAAGATGATGAGAGGACTGGAACATCTCTCTTACAAGGAAAGGCTGCAAGACCTGCGGCTGTTTAGCCTGGAGAAAACTGAGGGTAAACCACTTCAACACTTATAAATACCTCAAGGGCAGGTATAGAAAGGATGGGGTGAGTCTTTTTTCTGTAGTACCTAGTGACAGCACAAACTGGAACACAGGAAGTCCCAGTTGAACACAAGGAGAAACCTCTTTCCTGGGAGCTTGAGGAAGACCTGACACAGACTGCCCAGAGAGAGATTGTGGAATCTCCTTCTCTGAGGGTTTCCAAACCCAACTGGACACGTTTCTGTGTGACCTAATCTAGGTGAACCTGCTTTAGCAGAGGGGTTGGTCTAGATGATCTCTAAAGGTCCCTTCCAACCCCTACGAGTCTGTGATTCTGTGTTTCTGTGACTCTTCAATATAAATAAGCTGAATAATTAGTTTTTCCTTTAAAAAACATCCTGGAACCCAGCTCAAGCTAGAGAAGAGAAATTGCTAAGGTATCCCTTTTGCATGCACTGTCCATTTTGCAAACATTTTAGCCAGTGTTAATGCCACCTCCCCTGCCCCTGCAAGGCATTTCACCTTCCTCCATTTATGATATGACTCCAAGGGACTTAGTTGAGATTTCTAATAACATGTCAGAGGCTTTAATGTATGCTATGTATGCTGCCTTTCCTTATGTATCTGGGTTATACATATCTTTTTGTCATACCTGCCAGCTCTGTGTCTTTAATACTGGAAATAATTGAAAATGACACTAGATTCCAGTGTTAAGACAACTGAAGCAGCCTGATTTCCTTTGTCACTGCATCTCAGGATTCTGCTTTGGTAACCTTGACCTTGAGCACATCAGCTGTCCTCGGAGCCTTGGCCTCTCAGTCATGCTTCTTCAACAGATGATGGAGGCCTCATGGTGCCTGTGAGTTTCCTCTAAGAGAAAAACAGGGCACGTGGGCGGATAAGGAGCGTAGGTGGGGGAATATCCACACAGATGAACTGGGATACAGACATCTGAGCCTGGGAAGTGGGATATGTACCTGTCCATGGGGACCGGGCAGGGTCTATGCTATGTCTAGACATGATCTAACAAGAAGTACTAGGTTTTTGGCTAGGGGAGACTTGAAATCTGCCCAGGTGGAGCAGGAGTGATGCTGAGTCAATAGCCCTCCTCCAGCTGCCTGAGGATAAAGTAATAATGGAAAGTTCTCAAGTGTGGTAGTTTTCACAGCTCTGCTGGTGATCTGGCAGTCTTACCTCTGCTGGGGCTAGGTAGCTTTGAAATGGATTTATGGACATAAAATGAACTAATGAACTCTTATTATTTGTCGTATAATAGATAAGTGCAGAATTTAGTAAGAAAATGATAGTTCTGACAATTTTATATAAAACATTGTGGTTTCTATGCCTAGCAAAGAACATGTTCATGCATGTATAAGAACTTTTCTATTCAAAAACACATTTTTCAAAACAAAAATGAACTATTCTTTCTCATATTCCCCAACCCACCAATTCCAGATTATATTCAAGTTTCAGGTGATGCAACTTAATTTCTTTGTAAACAAAGGTTGTAGCTGAAAAAGATACAACTGTCTTTGTTTCAGTTCAGCTTATCACACTGAAGCAAACCTCTGTAACAAACCTTGTCATTCATAAATGAGCTAAACCCTTATGATGGAATAATACATACTTCATGCTAGAGAAACTTCAGTTTTCCTTTTGGGAGAATTGAGAGGACTTCAAGCTAAAGAGAAAGAACAGGAAAAGCAATTTAGAATAGAACAGAACAAAATGTAATAATCACTGTTACTGAAGATTAATTTGTCACAGTTTTTCCTTAACTGCCTAAAGTCCTATGTTAGGATCTGACTGCCATCATACTAGTCATTATGCAAACACACAAGAAGGATAATTGCTGGCACAAAAGCCTGTGTTTGAATTACACAATTATCATTTCCATATCAGATGTACTTAATCTGGTACCTTATAGTGGACTAGCTCTGATAAGAGCATCATGCATTCAGGAAATGACAAATTAAATCTTTTTCATACCTGAGACTCCAACAGACAGCGAATCAGGCTCTTCATTCAGTTATACTAATATAAATCACAGGGCTGTTGCAGAATACATTGATAGATGTGACTTTGTCAAGATTTAAGTATTCTTCAGCAACATAGGAGAAAAGTTACAGTGTGCCTGGGACACCGGAGAAAATTGTCATGTATGTTCTTAAATTTTAAGAAATCTTAGCTGTTTCATTAAAGTATTGTATTCAATGAAGTCTATGGTGACCCTTAAGTGAGGAGCTTTGGTAAGCAGATCTGGATGTGCTGTGGGAAAATTACTGGAAAGTACATCTGCTGGGAATCACTGTTCCAAAAGTACATGCCTCTTTACATTCAAGCAGAAAATCTCATGGTAATACTAAGAATTTAAAAACCTCTGTATATAAAAAAAAAAAATACTTGATGGCTTCCAAGAGAGATGTTACCATGAGAGATTTGTTCACCAATGTACAGTGAACAACCTGTGATTTAAAAGATAAGTCTCCAGTCTTCAAAAAGGGCAAGAAAGACGACCCAGGAAACTACAGGCCAGTCAGCCTCACCTCCATTCCTGGAAAAGTGATGGAACAACTCATCCTGAATGTTATCACTGAACATATGAAGGAAAAGATGGTTATCAGGAGGAGTCCACATGGCTTCCCCAAGGGGAAATCCTGCTTGACCAACCTGATAACCTTTTACAAGGGTGTAACAGGCTGATTAGATGAGGGGAGAGGAGCAGATGTCATCTACCTTGACTTCAGCAAGGCATTTGATGCTGTCTCCTGTTACATCCTCATCAAAAAGCTCAGACAATGTGGATTGGACAAGTGGACAGTGAGGTGAATCGAGAGCTGGCTGAAAGACAGAGCCCAGAGGGTGGTGATCAACGGCACAGAATCAAGTTGGAGGCCTGTGGCCAGTGGAGTTCCACAGGGATCGGTTCTGGGGCCAGTCATGTTCAACATCTTCATCAACGACCTGGATGAGGGGACAGAGTGTATCCTCAGCAAGATCCCTGATGACACCAAACTGGGAGGACTGGCTGATTCCCCAGAAGGCTGTGCTGCCATTCAGCAGCATCTCAGCTGGCTTGAGAATTGGGCAGAGAGGAACCTCATGAGGTTCAACAAGGACAAGTGCAGAGTCCTGCATGTGGGAAGGAACAACCCCATGCACCAGTACAGGCTGGGGGTCAAACTGCTGAAGAGCAGCTCTGCAGAGAGAGACCTGGGAGTCCTGACTGATAATAAACTGAACATGAGTCAGCAATGTGGCCTCATGGCCAAGAAGGCCAATGGCATGCTGGGATGCATCAAGAAAAGTGTGGCCAGCAGGTCAAGGGAGGTTCTTCTCCCCCTCTAACTGTGCTCTGGTGAGGCCTCATCTAGAGTCCTGTGTTCAGTTCTGGGCTTCCCAGCTCAAGAGGGACAGAGAACTTCTGGAGAGAGCCCAGCGCAGGGTCACCAAGATGATCAGGGGACTGGAACATCTTTCACATGAGGAAAGGCTGTGGGAACTGAGGCTGTTTAACCTGGAGGAGACTGAGGGGAGATCTTATTAATATTTATAAATATCTAAATGGTGGGTGTCAGGAGGTTGGGACATCCCTTTTTTCTATTGTATCTAACAACAGGACAAGGGGTAATGGGATGAACCTGGAACATAAAAAGTTGACCTGATCTAGGTGAACCTGCTTCTGCAGGGGTGTTGGACTAGACGACTTCTAAAGGTCCCCTCCAACTCCTACCATCCTATGATTCTATGAAAAGGGAGAAACATAATCCAAAAGTTCTGCCCTGAGCTTCAAAAGATTTTCCATACTTATTGCCTCCCAGCTGAGCATTCACATTGCTAGCCTCTAATCACTCTCCCTCTTATCTGACTATTCTCATTACTAGCTCCTAATCACACTCCTTCTTATCTGCTCTCCTCCTGGATTGATGACTTTTGCATGACTGACCACACATTAACCCAACAGGACTGGAGCAAATCATCTCTCCTGAGTGACCTGTGAGTTTAAAGTCCAGGGCTGACATGTGGAAAGCATGGATTTGAACATTTTCTGACTAAAGGAAGCCAGTTCAAGTGCTTTTCCTTGTAAGTTACTCTGCAGAAGGTGGGAGATGCAACCACCAGTCCTTAGTCCTTCAAGTAAAAGATAGGTAGAGTGAATCCAATATGGATCTGGATTCAACTAATTATAGGGTAATCTAACTTTCCTTTGTCTATTTAGTTTAATTTTATTTGGTTATCATTTGCAGAGGCTGTTTTCAAGTCATTGCAGGTTTTGCAAGACATAATTTAATTGGTAGAAATACCAAAGGATATACTTCCTCTAATAATTTTTGATCACAAGCCCAATTTTGTTGTGGTGGTGTCTAAACTTATTTAGTTATATTCTCAAAGAAACCCCTTGTTGTCTCACTACTTCTCTTTGTTATTTTGTCAAGAACTCTAGATAATGTCAGCTATTTAACTGAAGACAACCAAGGTGTGATAATGAACGCTAGACCTGTGTTACTATCTTTATGAGTGATTTCTGATGATAGTTCATTTTTTGAATTAATAGATAACGAAAGTCTTCATCTTTTGAATCTATTCTGGATATGCATATTTTCTCAGAGTCAAGGACTCACAGCAGCGCAACAGGTAAAGTGTCATTTGCTCCATCTCTTTCTATTGACACTGCTTTCCAAACCAAACAGTGTTTGCATCCACAGAGGTTGCTGGGACACCCATGGAAATGTAGTGAATTTGAGTTGCTTTTGGTTTGATCATGGTGAAGGTGTTTTTCTTTTCTTTTTATTTTGCCCACTGTTCTTTGTAGAGGTGCTGTATTCTTTCATGAGGAGGACTGCAATGTGTGCCACTTGTTTTTAGTAGCATGCATAATTGACTAGGAGACAGGCAATTGTCAGAAGTCACACATTGTCCTCTTCAGTTTTCATTGCAGCACTCATTTTATGTATTTACAGAGAAAGCACAGCTTCTGTCAGGGGAATATTTGGTTGCACTTTCCCTCCTTCTATAAATGTCTGCCAATCCCAAGAGCAAATTTTCCCTCAGGGCTATCGTGCTATGAAATCCCTGGCCAGCTTGTCCAGGAGTAAGCAGAGAAGCCGCAGGCTGCCTCAGATGTTAGTCATTAGCCAACATTTGTTTAATTTATGTATATTTTACACACCCCTTTATGGACTAGACCTCAGTTTATCCAGGAAAGCTGTCCTTTGCTCCTCCCAGGTGGGATGGTGGAGCAGAAGTGCTGTGGCAGGCCCGATGGAGGGCAAGGACTCTGCAGATGGATGGCTTATGCAGAGGGATGCAGACTTTCTGCAGGCCGGTTTTTGCTGTGGCTCACAACTACTCACAGGATTTGGAAAGGCTGCACATTAAAAGTATTAGAAAATCCAAGAGCTAAGGTGTCAGTTGAATCTTGGAAATCACTGAAATGGTTTATTTCATGATTGTTTAATTATTTTTTTTGGTGAGAGAGAAGGGCTTTTGGCAGACTACAAAATTTTTCTTTAAGAAATTTCACCTTTTCTCATGGCATCTAATCCAAGAACCACAGAAAGCAACTGGAAAACGTTACTACAGTTTTGTCAGGCTTCACATTGGGCCTTTTACCCTGAGCTGGGAGTGCCTAAACACGTCAGTAACTGGCTTTGGTACTGGCAGTACATGCAGGAGAGGTCAGGGAGATGAAATTTAAGACCAGGTTCTGCGTCCAAAAACTGTACTACACAACTTTTGGGAAGGAGTAAAGCAAAGGACCTCTTCTGAGGTAGGGAGAGAGAGTAGCACTTTCTGATTCTGGAGATGCTCTTGAGAATGAACAGATGCACATGTTTGTGAGCAGGACTGTGAGCATCATTGTTAGCACTGGAGGGCTGAGGTAAAGGGAGAGGACTCTCTAACCCCATGGCCACAGGGAGATCAACTGACGAATTAACTCTGTCATGCAGACTTCAAAATCAGATTTTTCCCTCTCACTTTTATCCAAATGTTGCTAATTTAAGTAAACCCATATTTTATACACAGCTAATCTCTCTTGTTCCTTCCTGTAGAGGTTTAGGCTGGAGGCAGCTTTGAAGACTGTCCATAGTATAGTAAATATACTAATCTGTTCGCTTTGTTACTGTGTAACAATTAAGTGCAAACTTTGAAAAATTATTCTCACTCTTCATCAATACTCTCTTAAACACACTTTTGTCTGTTCAAGTTTGGCTTATTTTTCATTTGTTTGGTTTCATTTTTAAATGCTATAAGAGTAATGAACGGTAACTTCTGCTCTTAGAAACTATACTCTGAAATCCCTGCTGTGAAAAAAGCAATCTAACAAGCACAGCCCAGAAGCCAAAGTGTTGTACCCAGTATCTTATGCATTTGTTTGCTAAGACTGAATGGGTTTCTCTCCTTTGACTGCATTCCTTTGCAATGGACAAGTCAGCACAAGGTGGTGCTAAACAGCACTACATTAATCTTTTTTACTATATACAACCCTATAGAGAACTTTTGGAAAAGGCAGCTAAAAGGTCTTTTCTAACTGCGTGCTAAAATATATCTATATATATATATGTATTTAAAATTTGTTATTTATTTCTGTCTGTCATGACTGGGAGAGTAAAGCCTGCACACTATGGCTGTCAAAGATGCTCCTCTGGGAAGTGTGGGCCCCCAGTCCTGGAATTAACACAGTAACTTCATGTTAGGTTTTCCTTACAGGAAAATGTAGCAATTATCTACTTAATTTGTAAGTGGATAGTGGTATTTTTCAACTCTGTTCCGCAGTTTTTTAGGGTTTGTGTATTGCTTCTGACAAAATCTGTGACATGTGCTATGGGCTTAAATTACAGGGTTCTGTAGTTCATTTCAACAAATTGCGAAGGAGGTTGAAAATGCAAAATGTATGGTGAATCCTAATCACAGATGATGGGACTTATATTACTTAATATATATTAATATATGCTAATAGATTATTATTGCCAGAATTGCAGGATTTGAAATCTAAACTGAGTATCTCTCTAGTTCTTATAACCTAATTTTCCATCAGTGACACCAGGCCTCTAAAACACATTTACAACTGTAGTAACTCATTTTCTATTGGAAGCAAAGTGCTTCCAAAAAGAAGCACTTGTTCTTTCAGCACTCCATGACACTTGGTTTCACTAGAAAACATTTATTTGATTAAGAGTTAATAATTTATTTATTCTTTACCAGCTTTACCGATGCTGCTATTGTAAGCGAACATGTTAAATCATGTTCATAGACTTTTTCATCAGAAGATGAATCTGGACAATTCATCAGGATCTGAAACATCCAAATTCATGGTGAAGTTCTTACTCTAGGTGATTGTAATATGAGCTATTGGAACAAAATTTGGCAGACATCAATAGATTAGACATGTTTATATAGTGGGAACATTGAATTAGTTTTGGCTAAGGACCTGGACTTCATAATATAGTTCAACTACTGTCTGTCTGGAGTGGGCAAGACATTCCTTCTCTGGATAGGTTATCCCACTAGTTTTTACTGGATAGATAGATCAGTAGTCTGTTCTGATATGGCAATCCCTTTCTTTTTATGTTTTAAACATCAAGAGCAGAACAGACCTGGAAGCACAAAGTGACATTTCCAAGAGTGAGCTCTGATATTCTCCATCAGTGTTTTCAGTTTCAGACAGTAGTTCGAATGGCAGCACACACAGACAAGGGTGACTTATTAACTACCAAAGGAAGTGATTAGAAAATAAAATTGTTTATTGTGTTTTTAATGTGAAGGGCATGAACTGATATACTAATAATCTTTGTTTTTCTTATGATCCATCTAGTTTTGCAGATGTGGGTCTGTGGATTCCTCAGCTTTGCAAATCCTGGGGTAGTGAGTTTCTTTGTCCTCCATCTTTGACCTCAGTGTATCTATTGTCTATTTTGACTATTGCTTTCTTGTCAACTCATGTCTTGGATGCACAAGATGACCTACTTTGAGTGCCTTCAGCCCCAAAGAATTAACTTGGTGTAGATTGTAGGCACAGTTCTATTCAGGAAGGCAAGAGGGAACAAGTGAGGAAACAGCACATTTCCTTAGTTCAGGGTCATGTTTCTAGAAGCTTTTCATAAGGTGACTTTGCAGTTGCTGAAATGGCACTGAAAGTAATTTTAAAAAAAAGAATAATACAAAACCTCACAGAATTAACAGCTTTTGTAGATAAGAATCCCTCAGCTATCAGGAGAGGCTCAGTGGAGAAAAGGCAGGCAATGAGGTAGAAATCAAAGTATTTGCTGATCTCATTGTTCCTGTCAATACTGTTGCCTGCTACTTACTTGTGCCAGTGGGGGAGAGAAATTTGTATGGCTGAATACCACAGCAGGGTGGAAAGTTCCAAACCTCTTTGTATAGATTGAAAATTAATTTACTTTGTTCCCTAACCTGATTCTTCAAAATAACTAGCAAGACATTTTGCTTTGTGTTGTAGTTACTCACATTTGTCATAGCCGATTCACATTTGTCATAGCCAAGTTGTTAGTCTCTTTCCTCTGCTTTATGTCTCATAATTATAGATCTGCATACAAAGGTGTGAGGCTTTGGCATCTACCTTGTACCAAGTGACTGGAGTGCTGAAAGAGGAGACTTTTTCCTCATTTTGTAATAACATTGCCTTCGATGAATGTTATAAATCACTTGGTCATTATGCTCATTTTCCTTTGGCCTTCTGGTGTTGTCCCTCCTGCAGTCTGGAATGCTGCTATGAAGCACAGTTTGTTTCTGGGAAAGTCTTGTTGGCATTTGCAGCTTGAGCTCCTCTGGAGGATACAGCCTATGCATGTACCGAGAGGCCTAATGCTTCCCTTGTTGGAAAACTGTACTCCCTGGAGTTATAGTAGCTTAAGTTACTAGTGAATGCATTTTTCAGGCTTCCAGCCTCATATTCTTCCAGGAAATAAAATCTTAGCCTTTTGGTTGTTTGCTTAATGAAAGCATTCTCTTACCTATTGCTTGGTCATTCTGATTTTTCAAAAAAAAAAAGAAAGAAGAAGAAGATAAAAAAAATCTGTTTTGAAAACCAGAGATCTCCATGATATAGAAACCTTGTTTTCCATCCAACAGCATGATGCTGAGCAATTGTAAAAAAAGAAGCTCCCCTAAGGTAGTTCTGACCTTCAAGCTGTGATACAGTAAGCACAATATGACTAAATTTTAAACATAAATTGAGGCTGCAATGTTTGAACAATTTCCACTATTAGAATTGCTTAGAGCTGAGTGCTGGGTTCAGTCTGGGGTAGGTATTGATCATTTGTACTTAAGTGTAGTTTCCCACAACTGCTGGTTTGCAAATAGGCTTTGTTTTGGGCCCATTTCCTTAACTTGGCCATGACCCTTTGCGTATGATAGTCCGTTCTGTCAAACTGCTGCTGTACAGTGCGCTTTGGTGTCCATCAGGTCTCGGGAACCTCCTCTGAGTGGCCGCACAGCTCAGTTCTGTCCACGATGATCAGGGCTGTGAATGTTGCTCTGCTGAGCACTTCCCTCTCAGATCTCAGGAGAGAAATGGCCTAAGCTCTTGCAGACTCTGAGGCTATAACAGCTGCAGCTCTGCATTATAGACCCTTCCCTGGAGTCTCCAGAGCCAGCTGACAGGCAAATCTTGGGAAGCATGATATCTTCGGGAGCCACAGGGAATGGCGTGGTGCTGCGGTAAGTAACGGTATGTAATGTGTGTGCAAGGGGCCCCTGGAAAATACCTGGGAACACCAGAAATAATAGTGGGAACTCTGTATTTATCTGTGATCTAAGAATTGTTCATTCACTTCAATGTCCCGTCCTGGTAGAGCCAGCATCTGAGAAAGACATATGCAAGCTCAGATAGCTAAGGGCAAAATCTGCATTTCAGGAATCTCCTCCCGGCTTTTTCATTAGTTTGTGAACTAAGGTAAGAATAATACATATTGTTAAATTTTAACTTTCCAGAAAGAGCCTTGTTCTCTGTGTTCTCAGTATCTACATGAATGTCTAAATCTACTTTTATTGCTGGCCAATGCTTGAATACATCTCATAGCCATGACCCACACAGCTTAAAGATTTCTTGTGTAAAAAGTATCTCTATAAAATATATTGATTTTCAGTTTCACTACTTATGCCTTTCCTTCTTGTATAGAAGAGTTCTCCGCATGAGACTTTTTTTCAGAACTTACCTCTTAGAAAGAGCCTATTTTCACACAAAGGTCCAAGTACAGTTTGGGAATACTAACCTCACACAAGAAGTGGCATGTGGTCTGCAGAAATGTGCATGATGTATTTCTGTTACAACTACAGGGAGAAGAAAGAAAATACAGGGACTTGCAATATGTGCCTTTAACTAATGCATAATCTCTTGATCTTTGATTTTGTTACCATTCTCTTTGTTTTTGTGTTTTCTTCTCTGAACAATTTAGACTAAGAGAAGTTTTTATTTTTCATGCAGAAAATGTTGTTTTTGAAAATACTTGGAAAGCTGATGCTCTGTTACAGTAACTATTTGGAATTGCTCATGTGCTGAGGTACTGCATGTTGGTCCTGCTACTGTCCTTTCGGGCTCCATACTCTCTGTGTTTATGTGTGTAAGTGCGTGGGGGTGTGTGCCTTAACACAATCACTCAAACTCACAAGAACTGTCATAAAAGTACCTACTCAGTTTGACAAGAGGATGGTTTCTATTTCTCATCAGGGGAGTGGCTTTACTCCATTTTCTAAAAAATACAAAGTGCGTCCTTATTCTTTGAGGGAGATTACATGCTTCCAATTCTTCAAGAGTCCCTCAGTAGCTGTTAGCAAAGAGGGTGGTACACACCTAGGAGCCTATTCAGGTTTCCTGAACTCAACAAAAAGTTTCTTTGTTGACCATAGCAGATTCTGTAAGTAATTTATATAGCTTGATGGGCTTTTCAGAATAGGAGAAAGTGAGTTTTTCAAGAGATTATTAAAATGTTACATTAAGATTAATTTAGTTGGTAGCACAGTGCTATTAGAAAGTGAAAATTTCCCTGAGGTAAGGGCACAAAAGGGGTCACAAATCCAACACAGTAGATTGGAGTAATACAGTATACTGTACAGATACAATTTCTAGCAGAATAAATGCCATGGAAAATGAGAAATGGCCTCTAAAATTTCATGTACTATTTTGAACTTGTGTAGTTAATTTATTCCGGAATTAATACTCTTCTGTGAAACTCTTCTGACTTAGACCATCTGGAGATGTGGTCCACCATATGTTGTCAGGGAAAAGCAGAATTGCATTTGAGGGAATCTGGCAAAAGCTTTGATTTTGTTCATGCTGCAAGTGTGAGTGAATGTCTGTGCCTGAAGAAAGAGAACAAACTACCTTCATCCATGACACGTATGCATTTAGTGCATGATGTTCACCACATACAGCCTCTGAAACACTGTGAAGGACTGCTGTTAAACCTAAAGTTAATTAGCAGGTGTTTTTTTCTTACAGTTTCTCTGAAAAATTTTGAACTATATTCTGTCTATACAAGAGCAATTGCCTGAGGGATATGGTTATGCTTGAACACCGGGAAACAAGGGAAAAAGAAAGGCATACCAATACAAAGCTCAGAAATCGTCTGTAGCAGCTGAATGAGTGTGAAATTAGTTCACTGAGTTTAAGCTAAAACCCTGGCAGGGTTTTCTGTTGACAGGATTAGAAGGGCAGATTGGAAGTATGCTGCATTTCCACCTCATGCTTCACTAATGGAAACCGTTAGGATGTCATATGAAGCCATAATGAAAACCATATGATTTAAAATCATTCTAATACTTATGTTTTGCTTCGATCGAGTATATCATCTATTATTTCTTCTATCAGTATTACACTATGAGGAGTAACAATGTTTTCTCCAATACTATGAAAATACAGACAAGTCCCTGCACGCAGTGGGCTGTTTCTTTCTCATTGTCCTTCTCTTTTCATGCCTCAAGTAGCCTCAACTAGCTTTCTCTTTTCATACCTCCAGAGCTCTTCTGCTCTTCTTCAATAAGCATCTAGTCCCATCACAACATCCCTCCAAATTCTTTCCCTTCGTAGTATGTTCTTCACTGCTAAATGCCCCTACTGCATCTCAGCTATTCATTGAACCATGATACCAGGAGAACAGATGCAAGCCAAGGGGAGATTTTGTGCTATAATTTGTGTATGGGTCTGCAATAGATGTTGACTCAGATGGGGTGAAAGAACATCCTTTCACTGTAATACTAAAACCCAAGAGTGTAAAAATGGCTTGGATGGGTAACAGAGAATCAACAGTCAAAGATATCTCCCATACAAAAGCAGAGAAATAAGTAAAAATTAAAGAATTCATGGACAATTGAATTTAAAGTTTGAATGAATTGGTTGCCCAAGAATGTTTTATGTCAGTACAGAAACTTTTGAGGGAAACTACATGGCTCCATTTAAATATTTTTAAACAAAATTATTCTGTAAATAATTTAACTACATTGTATGAAATAAAATGTGGTTTATGATTTATTCTTCTTTCTGACTTCTATAGACATCTTTGGCTAGATTCTGTAAAGCCAAAGGCAGTGGATATGGGCATAAGGCCACAGACCCTGAGTTAATACAGCAAAGCAGAAGCACTAGAGTTATAGTAAGTTCAGGTGATCTTGTGGAAAAGGAAAAGTAGATGAGAGGAAAGCTGCTATAAACACTATCATAATTTGATAAGCCAAATGTGAAATTAGTGTGTGGACTAGCCTAACAGCAGGAAAGTGAGCTGTGTGTGTGTGGTCACATATACAGTTGTGATTTTTCCTGTGTAAATGGAGGCATTTTCAGGAGAGTTGGTGAGTTGAAACTGATTGTGCAAGTGCTCCTGGCACAGCTCAACTGATGAGCCATGAAAATGCCACAGAAAGTTCTCCTATATTTTCCCTAGCCTCACATTTCTTCTTGGTATTGCTAGTCCAATTAATAAGAGAGAATTCTCATAACTATTGTCTATCTCTTGTATCTTTAGGAATGCTCATCACTCTCATTAGACTTTAGCTTTTGTCAAAACCACTCCCAGCTCATTTCTCCCAACACAGGACGAAATACAGTCCCGCCACCTTTATCCCCTGGAATTACTTAAAAAAAGGCTACCTCTGAAAACATCTGTGTCTTAGTATGATGTTTATCAAACCTGTGCACTATTAGGCAAGTACAGAATTATGTCTAAGCCAAACAAACAAACAAAAAAGGCAAAGTAAGCATGTACACAGAGGGGGAAATAAAGGATCAAGTGAAAAAGTATTTCATTGAGAAGTCATCATGTTTCCTTGAGAAGTCATTAAAACAAGTAAGGCTGTTTTTATGTACATGCCCTTGTCTTCAATATAGGTTTGATTTGGGGGAAAAAGAGGGGGAGAATGGACAATATAGGCCCTTTTTCACCTCTGCTAGTCTGATGACCTCGTTTCAGAGATTCAGTCATTCCTGATTTTTACAGACAGCAGATGTAAGCTCTAGGGTTCTCTGGGTTTATCAGTTTCCAGGAACTGGCTTTAGCAAACTTTTTTTTTTTTTTTTTTTTAAATTCAAAGACCAGTGTTTTGAAACTATCTCTGGGATACATTATATCCTAAAGGAAATAATAATTTCAGTGTTCTTTGAGGTTTGGTGTTCAGTTCTGTTTTACTCTGGATGAACTCTGATGTAGGCAGGCAAAGAAGGAAGGCATCAGTATTTGGTCCTTTTCCTATGTAAAGAAGTTATTTCCAAGGGCTCAACATTTCTTTTCACGCTCCATTGTAGATTAGTTAAAAAATAACTCCCCCCTGTTGTTGACTCTGCCTATGATTATGGACACATTTCAACACATTACAAATGCTGCTGTCACAGAAACTATTCTGCTGTGAACACAGAATGGGCTTGTATGTGTGTTCACATGCTTTTAGAGAGTATAGGTGCTATCCTACTCCTTGAATATGACAGTTGGTTGCGACTTTTGCAATGTGTTCATTGTTTTCAACAAACTGCATTTCACTAACTAGGTGCATCATGTCTCCGGGTTGTTGGGGACCTGACAAACAGTGTGAGATACACACAGTCCTCAGACTTTTTCTGCTTTATATTATGGCTAGTAATTTTTCCACTAGTTGCTCTGAATTTTCCCAGAGAGGAGATGAAGATATAGCCATAGATGGGTTTTGACACTTTCCATTGCCTTTTCCATTTTCCATTGCAGATATTATTAAATGAAGGCATGCTGAATATTTAGGAGCTAAAGGTCTATGCAGTGTTCACTTCCAGTTTTGGATGTTTTTTGCTGCCAGCTATATTAAATCCACTATGTTAAATATTCCTGCTGTCTATAAAATCATGGCAGACTTGTAATTAAAGTTTATTCTCTACAGATTCCCTTCTCTGAAATCAAACCTACAGCTAAATAAAACTTTTCTTTAGCAGCCTTCCAGTTAGGGCATAAACATCACACATCACTGCTGGAGACTTGAAACAGAGATGTACATAGCATAGTTCACACCCACACTCATCTTCTGGAAGACCTTTCAGGGGGAATGTATCCAAGTTTCTTATCAGAACAAGGAGAGCTGGAGGGTGAACAGGAAGAGAAGCATCTGTTTCTCTCTTATTATGGGGTTAGGCATAGCCAGAGAGCTTGGGAGCTTAGTAGCACTTCCAAATGTTTAATGTTGTTATATTACAGTTAATGGACCAGGCATGCCCCATTCCTTGCTGCTTATGGGAGAAGACAGGCTTGAATATGTGCTCAGTAAATTTTTGGAAATGGAGTCCAGATGAAGAGGGGAAAGAATTACCTAGAGAAAAGAGCTAATTTTCTTATGAGGACTCAGGTGCTTGTCTTTATGACTAGTATGTCATCAAACTGCTTTAGTATTGCCCTAGTAATGTTCAGAATGAAAATTCCTTATCTTCCTGGGTCATGGCATCATTTACTGACCCCGCTCAGAAGCCTGTTAATATAGGCTTCATTGCTTTTATTCAGATAATATCTCTAACTTTATTGCTGCCTTGAATCCCAGAAGTGAAAAGTGCAAATATAGACAAATATCCAGAATAATTACACGAGGCATATGCAATAAAGAAATCAACCACTTAACTTGAGAACTAAATACCAGGTAACTAATCAGAGCAAAAATAATGGTCAGGAAAGGGACTAGACATACTCTAATATAGATTCAATATTATTTTCTGGTTTTAAAACATTCATAAAAATAATTAACTTCTGTAGATATTATCCACAGAAAACCTCATCAATTATAATAGAATCATAGAATGGTAGGAGTTGCAAAGATTACCTGTCAGAGGATTATGGCTCCATATATACTGAGATATTGGGTTTATATCCATCTGTTGGAGGATGAAGTGAATGAAGATTTTATCTATTTTATTACTATTTTTTTTAAACAGAAGTTCCTTAATGATTTAACAAGGTGAGGTTTCTTGTGAGTGTTGCTCAGCACCATAGTGTGTGGATGGCCAGTTGGAGGCAAAACCAGGGCTATTTAGGACAAACGGTTGCACGTTGGCCCTTCCACCTTTGTTATTCTTAAAACATAAATAAACATGCTAACTGAATAAGTGAAAACAGCAGGTTCTATAAGAAGATTGTCGGAATACATTTAAATGTATGGAGGGAGGAGATCATCATCAGCCTTCTCAGATAAGAAGATCATAGTCTTGAGAGATGTGGAGTTCTGATACTTGGGGGAAAAACTAACTATGAGATGAACAGCAGTCTTTGTACGAAGTGTCACACAGCTCCATCATACAGGTCTATTGCTGCTGCTGTATACAACTGACTTTGGACATGACATCACTAAGGAGAGGGTGGGCTGATTCATCGTGCTTGATGGCTAATTTAGCCTCTGATTTTATAATGATTTTATAATAATGGAACACTTATATTTTAACCTCTAGTAAGTCAGCAAAGTGTGCAGCTCTGTGGCACAGGGCATGTCCTGTCTTGGCTCCTTACATGAGCTTTTAGAGCTTTTGCATTCACATTTGTTTTCTTAACAAGGTTTAGAGTCCTGTCAAGTTATTCCTTTTTCAGTCAAGGACTTGGGCAAAATGACACTATTTGTATTTCTTCATAAGAAACTCCAGACAGTATAAATTTTATTTTAAACCTTAAGTGTTCCTCATACATCTCTGTATTTTGTTCTACTTCACTCCATTCAAATAGGCTAGAGATGTGTTAATTAAAAACTTCTAAATGAGAAGTGACAGGAATTTTACTTAAAAGAATTTTACTGGCTATCTTGTGTGATGCTTTGGCTTTAATTTACAGTCAGCTGAAAAATAAGATGCATTTTTAAACGATAATTTAGTAGATGTATTTGTTTCCACTTTGCATTTTTTTATGGTGAGAACTTGTATGCTTTTGTTTGCATCTGTTTCTCAGACCAGTCACATCACTCATACCTAATACACCACCTCAGATCCTCATCTGAGCAATGCTGCATCTCAAGCACTGCTTTCCAATCCATAGAGCATGGGCAATGAGCCCAACATTACTCACTGTACCTTTATTTTCCAGGAAAAAATTTTAATTATTCAGACATGGTCTAAAGGAAGACTATATCTTAAAGAGTATTGTGGCTGCACGAAAAGGTCACTGTTTTGATTTATCAAGCATGGAAAAATTTCCCAACAATAACAACATACAAATTCAAATACTCAAACATTTATTGCTTCAGTGGAAAACACCATCTTTATATATAGTTTTTACACCTCTATTGTCTATATTATATGATAGGTTTCACATATTTATTTCTTAGGATGATCATGGAAGAATACAAACTGCAGCCTCTTTTTCTTGGCCATAATTTCTGGAGAAATCAGCTTACTTAACTCTTCTTTTGGTTCTTGCTTTTCCTTTTGACATTACCTTGAGCTATGGGGTTATTATATATTGCATTCTGTTGGGAGCTTCTGAGTCTTGAAGAGGTTTCAACTTAAATATATTGTCTCCATCCCTAGCACTCCTTCTAGACAACAAAAGTGAAACACATTTCAGCAGTTTAGTGACACTATTACACACTGTATTTATCTTAATTTGGTACTTGCTTTCTCATATAATTCCTGTATTCCTTTAGCAAGGCTTGATGGATACAGTTTTACTTCTGTACTTTCTCCTGCTCTTGCCCTGCCTTTCACTGCTCATTTGCTTTTTTTTCTTGCTTCATTGATTGATACATAGATATGACCAGGTTAAATTAGTGGTTATATTGGTTCTTCCTCCTCAACTGTAATTTTTTTTTGCATCAGGAAAGAATTTCCACCCTTTTCTTTTGCTTCTGCTGTCATATTCTTTGTTCATGATACTCTCAATGTGATGGTATTGGCAAATTCTTGCAAGTGGTGTAATCTACTGTGAATCTTCCTTCTGTTTTTGTAGAGGCTGGTTGGTGCTATTTGCTGCAGCATGTAATATTTCATTGTTTTTTCTGGACTCTGATTTTATGATCTGTATGCTTTTCTGTCTCACATCTCTCTCCTTTTAGTATGTTGAATTATTTGTCATGTACCCAGTAGTCCAACATTAAACACCTTCTATAAGCATTGGGGAGGACTATGTGTCTCTCTTAGCTTGACATCTCTAATTTGCTGTCTAGTTTGCAGATGGAGGGCTTTCTTCCTCCAGTTATTATTTGCATACCTGGCAAGTGTCCACACTGGGCAGTGAGACATTTGTGCATAAATAATTTCTATTGAAAGAATTATTTTTTTTTTAGTTTTACCTCCAGTCATTGGCCATTTCCAAATCCCACAGAGCCTGTCAAAAGTTGGGTATATTCAGGTCTGCCTCCAACTGTCTTTCTGATCCCAGGACATAGGAACACTCAAGTCCCATGCCTGTGCAGGTCAACTGGAGCCCCTTATAGATACCATTTCCCCAGACACATCAGACAACCAGAACACAAACATGTCTCTGTTTGTTGTATCATTTATGGAGTCTTCCCATTATCCAATTTTAGCATTTTTGATTGTTTCAGGCATTTACTTGCAGTAGACTATGGGAGGTCTTTCTGCAACTGGCTCTGATGAAGCACTTGACTCTTGCTCCCTCCTGACCTCCCTTTGACTTTTTCAGCTATGATGAATGAGTCAGAGTCCACAGGTGGTGATCCAGGCACAGGCATTTCTTGCACTGTTGCCAGAGTATATTTTCAAAAGAAGAACCAAACACACTATTCTTTAGGAGTTTCCTCCTTGCTCTCCTTTTCATTCCTTTATTTATGTTCAAATATGACAACACAAAGGACTGCTAAATGTCAGAACTCACCTGGTCGCTTGCCAGCGTTCAGACAACAGATTATGATCAACTATAGAGAAATAAGCCTCTTTCTTAGAAAGCTGGAATGCATCAGTCCTGTGTTGTCTGTTACACGCCTCTTAGTGTTCTAAACCAGATGTACAAGAAATGAAATAACGATTGTATGATTTGGCTACAAAGTGTGACTAAAAAGCCCTCAGAGCTTTTCCTCAGTTGATGGAAATGAACTGTTACCAAAAAAAAAGGGAGGGAAAAAATGTTTCCTTAAGTCAAGTGTTCTCCATCAAAAGAGGAAGGGGACAGAGCCTTCAAAGAAAGCTTTATGGTATTACAATCATCTACCTGACCCTTCTACTAGAGGAACCTGCAAGCTTCTGAGATGAGTGGCTATAAAACCAGCAAAACCCTCATGACACTTAAAAATACAACATTACCTTATCATTTTTCCCAGAAGGACTTTCTGCCGTTTTTTTGAGTGCTCCATATATAACCTTCAGTAGCCCTTGCAAGTGTGTCAGTCAGTGGATGTCTTACAGTTTAGGCTTAAACCCCCTGATTTTTGAATGTCAGGGACTGAGCCATTGAGTGATTACTTCCTTATGCACCTGCTACAGCTACTGTCGTTGTGGTGAGATGAGCAGAATGAGTCAGCATTTTCTTGAGCTGCTGCCACTTAAACCTGTTCAGCTGATCTGTTGGTGTCTTCAAGGTGTCTCTCTCTTCTCTGTATTCATAGTTCATGAGATAGTTACAGCAGAACTTCAGCACTGTTAGTCCCTGTTCCTCCTTTCCAATCTCACCCTTACGGACAGAGGAACAGAGCCAGAAGTGTTGAAGTGAGAGCTTTCTATATATGGATGAGGAGAAATGGCTTGACAAGAATTCTTTTTATTTAAGGATGGAAGATAAGAGGTTTTCAAGATGTGGCCATGGGAAAAGCCAGGGCAATCCAAGACAATGTGAAATTGGGGATGGTAAGAAAAGATAGTTAGTAGGATATATTATGCCTAACTTGGGTTACGGACTTGTGTTTACATTTCAGTGCTAAATAATGCAGTCATCCTAAAACAAGTGCCTACATTGCGAATATATTAAAGTAGAGAGCTAGATAATGTTGAAAACCTCCAGAAGGAGATTTCATCCACCTGGCACAGCTGTCTGACAGGAAAGCCTGCAAGCACATCTGTCTATATGTACCTTGAAGGCTCTGTAGGCCTTTGCTCTACTTGGCTCCTACAAGGTAGATGTACATCAGGTGACTACTGTGATACTGATAGGAAGACCATTGCACATTGAGGAGCCAGTGATCATGTAACAGTGAACTGTGTGGTGCAGGTCTGTCCTGTGCTGCGCAGGATTGCCCTCAGGCCTGCGCTATGCCGCACATCTTCCTTGGCACTTGATAAACTCAGATAGGTGAGGGTAATGGCAGGGCCTGAAAGGCAGCTCCTACTTGGTACTGGCATGGCATGGCCTTGATCTAAAAGGGCAGCAACAAGTTCTCCTTCAGACATCTTTTCTGTTTGAGAGTAGAAATGATGAGTATAGTGGTATATCTGTAAGAAAACCCTATAATGGCTTGAATGACTCAAATGGGGCAAATCCTCCACAGGGGGATTGGACTAGATGATCTCTAAAGGTCCCTTCCAACCCCTACCATTCTATGATTCTATGACTCTATGACAGAATCTTCATGGCACGCCACACCTCTGTTTGATCCTGTGCAACTCGGGGTTCTCAGGTTCTAAAAGGACATGAGTATCTTTACTCTCTTTATAGTTAGCTCTAACAAAAGCAAAACAAAGCAAAATTAAATGATATTTTACAGAGCCTGAGTGCCGTTCTTATGGGGATAATAGTGGACCAGCACCTCCTGGTGCAAAACCAAGTCCCTTAGGAATAAAAAAAATGACAAAAGGCACCTCAAAACAATGGACTATGTCTGAGAAATAAAAGTGAATCCAATTCTGCAGTAGGCTTCAGACAGACCCAGGGGACTTTTCAGGCATGATCAATTACAGAGTAAAGGATAAAGTTAGAAAAGGTTTTATTTCACAACAGCAAAGTGCCTCTTAATTCTCCATTAGAGAAAAGAATAGCCCAGAGCATATCACAGTAACTTTAGAATAACGATGCACTGTTATCAAGTGGTAGAGGTAGTGTTAACCCTTTGATTTTCACTGCTTTCTGTCATCATAGTAAGTTTTATGATGTACTAAATTGCTTTTTTTCTTATGGAGAGTGAATATTCTGTTCCTAGTCTGGGGTCCAGGGAAACCTGTCCAGGAGAAATTTGCTAATGCACCAAGAACATACTGAAGTATTTCATTTTTTTTTTTCCAGATTGACTCTTATTGAAGAATAACCACATTTTCATCCCACCCTTGACAACTAACATTTTACTCTGAATCAGACAGAGCACTATAACACAGAGTCCTTAATCTATTTAATCAACTATGTTAAAAATGTTTAATCAATGGACTCATTTTTCCTATAAAGTCCAGACAAGGTGGATCATCTGCTCAGGAAAAAACAGTCTGGGGATTGTTTGCCTGGCTCTTTTCCTCATCTTCTTAGTTGCATGACAACATAGCTTTAAGTCAGTTTTTCTCCCACTATCATCCTCTACTCACAAAAGACACTCAGCAGTGTCTGTTAGTCCTTACTTCCAGAGCATTTATACTTAAATTACAAAATTGCCAGGAGGGTTAAAGGAGCAGCTTGTTTACACAGCTGTGATTCAAAACCTCACAGACATTCATAGGGAACGAAGCTGCTGCAGACCAACTCTTTTCGTATTCCATCTGCTTTCTATCACCTCATTGGTTTTATTGCTTTTGCAGACAGAGATTGACTGTATTCCACTCCCATTTGTACTCCCAAGGGGGAAAGACTTAGTGAATTTTACCAATGGTATGAGATTTTGTCTTATGTGAGGGAGTAAAGTTGTTGAACTCCTTTGAAAGTCTCAGTTTTATTCTGCTCATTTTATTTCTCCTACTTCCTCTTTGTTGAGGTTATTCCTCTGTGGACAGCTTCTGAATATTTTTCTTTATGAATCTGATCACGTGGAATATGCATTTCTTTCTTTTCTTTAAAGTATCACTAACTGGAATATTGGTGCTCTGTACTTCTGTGTTATGCTTTATTTAAACAAACTTGGGAAATGATCTTGAGCAAACATGTGCTTATCTGTGATTAATACTTGGGGATATGTTTATCTTAAGCACATGATTAATCCCACAGAAGTTGTGCACGTGCATAAGTGCTTTATTAGATCAGGACCCTTGTAGCAATAATACAATTCCTTCAATCTTAAGGCAAAAGAACACTACTGAAAAAATCTGCTGAATACTTAATATCTACAACTCCCTAAAGGATGGGAATAGATTTCTCATTTTTGGCAATGTTTTCCAAGGAAATCTTAGGTAAGTTATTAGTATTTTTGGAAGCTGGATGTCAGGTTTAAAGTATTGGTAACAAGTGGGATTGAAACCTTTAATAGTTATTCCAGATTTCTCATGCTATGTGTAATCTCCATTTTCACAGAATAAGAAAGATTTCCTTAGAAATTACCATTGCTCAGAGGATATTTTCCTTTGACCTATTATAATTAGCCCTGTGGAAACAGCATATTGTGTCGGTTAACTTGGAAAGTTTTATGACAGAGAGTACTCATCAGATCATGCCTGCTTACTGCTGCTTGTTTAGTCTTATTGTGCATAAAACCACACATAAGAGAATGCATTTGCCGTGTAAGAGAAAGACAGCAACTGTGAGAAAATGTATTTTAATATTTAGGAATGCTTGCAGCAGTAGAGAGGATCAGTTATAAGATCTCTCTTACTTATCTTGAGGCATGTGAACCCACTTTTTCTTACCCATACCCCATATTTTATCCCATAGCAGTTCACGACAAAGCTGTCAATCCCAAATTGAGATGTCTGGGAATGATGTTTATGCCTTCTTGTTTTCAGATATGAAATGTAGAAAGCAAGTGATGTCTTAGCATGCTGTGGGAAAGTGGCAAGGGGCTGGTGGTGTGTGAGACAGGGTTACCCTCCTGACTAAACCCACCAGATATTTCAAAGTCAAGTTGTGCAACCACAGGGAGTTGCCCAAAAGGTTCACAGTGCCAGGGATCAGTCAGCAAAGACCTGTCAGAGCAAAGTGTTTTCTGATCCTGGATGCTGTTCTGGGGTAGGGAGGGAAGAAAAGGTGAGGTATCATTATAATCATAGAATTGTTTTGATTGGAAAAGACCTTTAAGATCATCAAGTCCAACTGTCAAATTGACCCTGCCACATCCACCACTAAACTGTTTCCTCATCACCTCATCTACATCTTTCTTAAATATCTCCAGAGATAGTGACTCCACCACCTCCCTGGACAGCCCGTTCCAGAGTTTAATAACCCTCTCAGTGAAGAAGTTTTTCCTAATATCCAATATAAACCTCTCGTTGTGCAACTTGAGCCTGTTTCCTTTTGTCTTATCATTACTTGGGAGAAGAGACCGACTCCCACCTCGCTACAACCTCCTTTCAGGTAGCTGTAGAGAGAGATAAGATCTCCCCTCACCCTTCCTTTCTTCAGACTAAGCAATCCCAGTTCCCTCTCAGCTACTCCCCATAAGACTTGTGCTTCAGACCCTTCGCCAGCTTCATTGCCTGTCTTTGGACACACTCCAGCACCTCAGTGTCACTCTTGTAGTGAGGGGCCCAAAACTGAACACAGCACTTGATGTGTGACCTCACCAGTGCTGAGTACAGGGGGACAATCACTTCCCTGGTCGTGCTGGTCATAATATTTCTGATACAAGACAGGATGCCATTGGCCTTCTTGGCCACCTGGGCACACTGCTGACTCATGTTCAGGTAGCTGTTGATTAACATCTCCAGGTCCTTTTCCTCTGGGCAGCTTTCCAGCCACTGTCCCAAGTCTGTAGTGTTGTATGGAGTTGTTGTGACCCAAGTGCAGGATCCAGCACTTGGCCTTCTTGAACCTTGCATAATTGGCCCATTGCTTCAGCCTTTTCAGGTCCCTCTGTAGAGCCTTCAAGCATATTACACATCCACTCAGCTTGGTGTCATCTGCAAACTTACTGAGGGTGCCCTTGATCCCCTTATCCATATCATTGATAAAGATATTAAACAACACAGGACCCAACACTAAGTCCTGGGGAACACCACTGGTGACCGACCACCAAGTAGATTTAACTCCATTCACCATCAACTCTCTAGGCATGGCCATCCAGTTTTCCACCCAATGAAGAGTACATCTGTCCAAGCCATGAGAAGGCAGTTTCTCCAGTAGAATGCTGCAGGAGATGATGTTGAGGGTTTTACTAAAGTCCAGGTAGACCACAATCCTTCCATCAACCACTCAGTGGGTATGAGGGCAAGCTGCTGTTTGTCAATGTGAAACAATGGTCAAAACACTGTTGAGGAACTGAAAATTCAGTTTATGGCTATATTGACACAGCTGCATGAACAAGTAGAGCCTTTCAGAGTATTATAGAAAGCATGGACACCTAGAAATTGAGTTATATGTTATCTATTTTTCATATGTATCTGATTTGTACCACTTCAGAAGAAGTTGTGCTGTAAATCAATCTGAAATCAATAAGATCTACTAGATCTTTGAGTCAAAAAAAGTAAGAATTTAAAAGGAAAAAATGACATAGAATGGGAAAATAGGGATGTACGTGAAGATTAAATTCAATTTTTATTCCAAATTTCTTTGTTAAAGTGTGTTCCAACTTTCTAACTTTCCATTCCTAATTTTATGATCCTAAATGTTATATGAAGCTGTCTTGGTCATTGGTTTGATCATGTCTTCTGAGAAAAAATGCATTCCATTCTCTAACATAGAAGGAGTTTTTGTTGTTTTTACTGATTTGTTTTTTTCCCCTCCATTCTTGTATTTAGTAATAACATATATACTTTCAGCCTTACTTGAAAGGAATGCTTCAGAGGACACAGGGAAAAAGTATCTTGAGGCTTGATATCTTCCTATGAACAAACCACATTGTTATATTGTCAATGTCTGAAGAGAAGAAATAGTTCTGTATTTCAGCAAAGAATTTATCATTGTTTGCTAGGGAGCAGAAATATAAAGTGTTGCTGTGGCTTCAGCACATTCATTTTGGGGACAAGTGCTTTAGGCAGCGCTATTTAAAGATATTTTCATTTCCCTTCATAGGCTGAGGAAAGATTGTTTGAATTTCTATTGATAAAGACCACTATCATATTTTAGAGAGTAACAACTACCCAGAACTGGATCCCTGTGCAAGACTTTCACTTCCAGGGTATGAATGAGAAGACAATGGACAGATTAAAAAATAGAGCTGTTGCAATTTTTACTTGTTTTTCAATGCTATGGTTGAGCTGGCTGAAGAAGATGCCTGGCTCTCCCCCAAACCTGTGTGGGCAGCAGGTCGTGGGGTGGTTGAATGGTCCTGCCTCTGGCTCATTACTCCTTATTATTGCCAGAGATTTTCTGCACCTTTACCCCATCCTGTGGCCTCTTCCATCTTTGCAGGATTTTGGAAAGCAGCAATGGGTACCTGCCATTGTAAAAGCAAGTGATGTAGCTCACAGGTCGTTCTCTAAGCATACTCACCACTGCTTGTCATGTAACCCAGGATTGCAGGACACAGGGATGATTTAGGTAAAAGCCTTTAGAAATAAAAACTACCTTGATATCATTCTTAAGTTTATTATTAAAGGCTGCTGAATATAAGAATAATATTGAATGGTTAACACTTTGGAAAGACTTTAACAGAGGAAAAAATGATCTGTTTGGGACGTTAATAGAAACTACATATTGAACTCTTCATCCTTTACCATTCTTTGCAGAGACACATTTGTAGCTCTTGTGATGATATCCCAGATGTTAAATCAATAGTACCTTCTTGCTCTCTGTCTTCTGAGGGCTCCCAAGCACATTTTGGTTCCCACCGTCAGAGTTGGTATTTGATAACCAGGAATTCTAGGCTGAAAAGACTTTTATCCTGATATCAATTATAAGAACAACAAGTACTGTTAGGTAGGTCTTTTTGTTAACTCTCTTCAAAAGTTTCAGTCTAGGGAGTGTGTTGTTCTTTATTTGCACAAGGCAAGGGCTTGTCTGTCAATTACTTGTCTTTGACATCTGCATTTGACATATGAAATTATGGCTTCATTTAAGGGACATAATTTTAGGTGATCTTTGTTGATTTGAAATGGTTTAATTGGCAAGGATATTTTCCTGGCAATATTTCTGAGGATGATACAGATTCTTGCTTATTGTGGTTTTTGACTCCTGTCTGTTTTCAAGTGGTGTTCAGGATGACTTTAAGACAAACCAGTGATTTTTCCCTTTCGGAAGGATTACTATTCCTTTTCAGAGTTAGCATGGATCCACTTCCTAAATTTTATATGATGGAGATTGTGAATGGAATGTAAAATCCTCTCCCCCACTTTCTGTAAGAAAGAAAATAACAACAACAACGACAAATCTTGAGAGTGTTGCTTGGTGTTTTCACGGTTTTCATGGTTTTGCCCATCCTGTTGTCTAGAACTGTGTTAAATATTGTTTGTGCCTACAGAAGTGCCTGGCTGTAAATCATGGGAAAGCCTAAGTAGTATCTTTTGGCTTCCAGGTTGATGACTCATGAAGGCTGATTCATGGTTGTGATATGGAGTAGATCAGGTCTTTCCCAAGGCCCATTACTGGAAGCATTAAATTTTAAAAAGGGCCTTGGATACCTCAGATGTGACCCTGTGCCATAGCTGACTAAACACCAACATGTAACAAGTGTCACACCCTTTAAAGCTTTTCTTCTTGTGGGAGTAGCATCTTAATATGTGAATGTATAGCCTTCATAATAAAGCGAATAAGAAGTGCTAATTACTTATTCCTGTGAGGTTTTCATTTTCCCATAAGTATTAGCCCAGTGTCACTGGAGCTAGGCAGGTTGGATGAGTGTCCTGCTGTCTTTTTCCTCGGTTTGCAGCCCTAGCATCTCTGCGTGTCTCATTGTAATGTGGTGATGCTGACAATATAGTTTCATGACCAAGGAGTATAGACCAAGGAAAAGCTGGAACCCAGATATGCTTATGCTCTTCAACAAACTTTGGAGTAGAGGATGTGAGGGATAAGTGATAATCTGTAGTTTAAGTACTAGGGTAAACTATCTCTAACCTCCAAAATGTATAGAAAGGTGAATGGGGAACTGTCACCATGATCTTGTATTACTAATCTCATAGTTCACTGAAGACAAGAGATCATAGCTCTTCCAGAGAGATCAGAAGTACATGGTGCTTTTTCCAACACCTACTGAACCTTGGGATCGAAGGCTGAATCATATCAATTTGCCTTGTCACATTCATTCTTATACTGTAGGAAATCTACGTGGTCCTATTGCCCAACACTACCAGTGCCCATAGAGCTAGTTGGATCAAGACAGTATTCAATCTATCGCCTTAGATAGTCCACCCTTTCCACTACTTGCTCTTTTATTTGTTTATTTTTTTTTTTACTACATCTTTTGTAAAATTTAGATCTTGACTGCTTCTCTTCTATTGACTCATTCACTACTGATCCATGGAAGTCTGGAACTTAATATAGTTAAACTTTTTCCCTCCTAAATAAATTGACTTAGTACAGTTGTTGAGATACATAGGCTGGCATTGGGTAGAGCAGCTTAGAAATAAAATACAAATGGAGGGTCAAAAAGCTCCCCTATCTGTGTTTGTGGCTGGCAAGAACTGCTTCCAGCATTGCTGGCAGATGTGACAGCAGAGAGGTAACTGGTCTGAACATGTGCAGATTGTCACTGTGAGCAAAGATGAAGCCTGAAAACAGACGATCAATTCAGTTTTTGAGTGCTATGCAAGTCTCAAACACTTCTGTTTTGCTCTTCACTGTACTGACCGAATACTGTCAGAGAATAAGCACAGGGATGTCCTTCTCAGTCTGCAAGATGGATGCAAGGACTTACCAAAAGGCCTTGACAAAAGGAATTAGCTTTTCCTAGGTTCACTAACAATATTTCACTTGCCAGTATTCATCTGTAATGGAATTCCTCATGAAGAGACATGAACTCATTCCTTGTGCTGAAGACATGATTTCAGGTACTCTATACCATGCAATAAAGAATGGCACAGAGATGCTGAAGGTCATAGTACTGGTGCTTACTCCCCATCTGGAAGCCTGGGTCAGCACAGTGTTGCAGCTAAGCTAACAACTGTTGGTGAAAGCCATCATTAGCTCATGTACAAAACTGTATCAGTGCAGCTGTACTGCTCTGGGTTCTGGGATATTGTCTCCACAATGTCCTAATAGCATTTCATGGACATTTCTACTCTTTCAGTGCTACTTTCAGCATCATCATGCTCTCTTGTGCAATGTGAAGATGCCTACAGAGACAAGACACTCCAAAGAGACCACATACACCACAGCTCTACCAGATTTATTGGGCAGCAAGGGAACAGAGGGAACTCTCCACTGATACCTGCCTGGGCAGTACCATAGGCTGATCCATTAAAGGGAAAAGGATATCTACAGTAACATGTAGCAGCAAATAAATCCTTACAAACCATTCTTATGTTAGGATGTAGTCTCTGGTACTGAGAGCGATTCAATTTTGCAGTGGTCCATTTCTCTGTGCCAAACATGCACAACACATAGCATTCATTGTTCAACAGCTCCACATTAAAAATGTCATCCATGTCTGTTTCCTCACTAGTCTCCCGGTGTCCTGCATGTAGACTGTAGAGTTAGCATACAGCAGGCAGTTCTTGATGGCCAGACAGAGAGACTCCAAAAATCAATTAATATTTGGATCAGATTGTGATCTCTGTTCTGCTGATGTGAACTTGGAATAACTCCCCGGGTTTCAGTGATAGATCTAGACTTGCGCTTTCAGTGACAGAGTTTCTTGAGCTGGATTTCTGGCTGAGACATATGGGTGTGCCTTCCTTGGATGTGAGGTGCAATGGAGTTTGCAGTAGACCAAGAAATGACCATATGAAATTATGACTTGACTGAAATGATACTGCTTTTACACTAGTATATCTGAACAAAATTAAGAGGTATGTTAGTTTTTATTATTTGCTTTGAAAGACACGGCTCTGGAGGAAATCTCCCCTATGGTTATAGCCCCTGAGCAGCTTTTAATTTGCTGTCTGAGTAGCTAAGGAAACACAGAGCTCCAGGTGGGATGCAACATGCACTCAAACCAGGAAAGGAACTTGCTCTGAACTCTGTACTGCTTCAGATAATGTCAGATATCCCTGGGCTAGAGGCATTGTGCTGCTCTCCTGGACTGCAATGAAAGAGGATGTGGGATTAGGTTATTTTTCCCTGGGAATTTCTCTTGTTCTTATGAACAAGCAATGGTTTCTTGCATATCAACAAAATCCCACCCACTCTATACTTTGCATTGCTGAAGGTATTACTATTCTCTTTACAGACACAAAAGACAGTGCACTGTACATACCTCTCTACCTGAAAGATATGTTAGCCAAGAAAAGAGAGGTATGCATTTGGAGGGCTTTTTTTTCTGACTCTGTTTGACTTTAGGCAAGCCAATTACAGCTTTATTTTCAAACAAGTAACTTGATGCTTCTTGTGGTTAAGGAGATTAACAGGTAGTTCGCTGTTACCCATCAAATACTCTCCACCATTTGATGGTGTAAAGGAGAGTTTTCCTGGCTAATGGTGGTCATGAAGTGGTGATTAATTTGCATTAGTTAACACCTACTGCCCAGGGACTTGCAGTAGGATTAACAGAGAAGCACAAACTCTGTGAGTAGCAGACTAGTAAAAGTGAAACTCACTCTAGATTATTCTATTTTTGAGATAGCTTCATAACTTTTAAAACATTTGTAAATTCTGTCTCTCATTTTGTATCCATAAGGACTTCACTGTACATTTGAAAATCAAAGATCAGTCAGAGAATGTGTGTCCTCAATCTGAGCAGATGAAAGTTGATCATTTGCAATGCAGTTGTTGACCATTTGAACCATTCACCAGTTCTTTTTTTAGACCACTGTTCCTCTAAGGAACAGAGAAAAGAGAAAGTCTGTGTCAATCCTGTGAGCCATCGGCCTTCATTTCACGTCTTTGCTCTGGTCATATCAAGCATCACTCTGGTTAACTTAATGGAGTTCACTGATATTCAGCTCATATGAGACCAAACTGGATGCAAAATTTGCTCTCTTTAGTGAGCAATTGGCTGAAGGACTGGGCTCTAAGATGTGAAGATAGGGTTATATCAGACTGGTGACCACTCATGCTCAATTTTAGGGCCAGTGCCCTAAATGACCTGGATTGAGGAATCAAGTGTACGTTAAGTAAGTTTCCCAATGATACTAAACTAGAAAGAGCTGTCGACTCCTGTGAGGGTAGAGGGGCTTTACAGAGAGATCTGGATAGAGAGCTGGACAACCACCAACAGTATGAAATTTAACAAGAGCAAGTGCTGGATTCTCCACCTGAGTTGGAGTAATCCTGGTTATACATACAAACTAGAGGGATGAGCAGCTGGAGAGCAGCCCTGGAAAAAGAGATCTGGGCCTTTGGGACAATGGTAAATTGAATATGAGTCAGTAGTATGCCCTGTCAGCCAAAATGACCAGCTAAGTCTTGGGGTGCATCAAGCACAGCATAGCCAACTGGTAAAGGAAAGTGATTGTCCCTTTCTACCCTGTGCTAGTGCGGCCTCACCTTGAGTACTGTGTGCAGTTTTGGACACCTCAGTGTGGAAATCAGACTATTAGAGTGTGTCCCAGAGGAATGTGACTAAGATGGTGAAGCTTCTCAAGGACAAGACTTATAAGGAGCAGATGAGGTCACTTGGTTTGCTCAGTTTGTAGAAGAGAAGTCTGAGGGGTGACCTTATCGCAGTCTTCAAGTGGAATATCAGAGGAGCAGGTGGTGATCTCTCTGGTAACCAGTGACGGGACATGAGGAAAAGGATAAAGCTGCATCAACAGAGGTTCAGACTGGACATTAGGAAAAGATTCTTCACTGAGGATGTGGTCAGTCACTGGAACAGGCTCCCCAGGAAGTGGTGACAGCATCAAACCTGTCAGAATGCAAGAAGTGTCTGGATGATGTTCATAGTTGTATGGTTTAGCTTTAGGTAGTCCTGTGAAGAGCAGGGAGTTCAAGGAGATCCTTAGGAATCTCTTCCAATTCATGATGTTCTATGGTTCTGTGATTATTAGCACGAAAGAAAGTCAGTGGATTGTGTTGGAGAGGTGGGAATAAGAAGTGAAAGCTCCTTAAGTACCATTGAGTAAAATATACAGGGCATCATACCTTCAGTGAGACAACACATGTTTGAAAGGGGTGCTCTACAACTCTGAGTGAGGAGTATCAGAGGTTATTATTAAATCCTTCTGGGTTTGGCAGATATCATGGCAGAGCACACACCACCACAGCTACTTAGCATGAGCCATGATGCTGTGAAAATGTCTCCAGGAGCAGCAGCTCAACCTCTTTGTCCCTTCTTGAGTGAATGCTGGTAGACAGAAAATACCAAAAGTGTTGATTTGGACTTCTGATATGTTTTAAGCTTTGTCTGAAAGTAATGTGATTGATCTTATTTCCTAAGACATTGATTTCACTAATGACTCTTGTTCTCCTAGATATAAGAATCTATTTTATTTACTAATTTTTCAATGAGATTAGGTAACTAGAAATAATTTTTTTTTTTTCCCAAGGGAAGTGTTTTTCCCCTTTGGTATAATTTTGAATGGCTTAACATACAGGTTAGATTCAGCAGTGGTTTCTGTGAGACACTAGAGAAATTTTACGTGACACTGGAAAAGCAGTTGCTACCTCTCTAAATAAAATAAAAAGAAAACAAAGAAAGAAAGATAATTTTTACAATAGATTTATTATTTTGCAATTGCTGTTTAAGTGAGTATGAATTTGTCAACTTCAACGGGAGATATGTGCTAATTGGGTTTTCATCCACTCTACTGCAACTGTGACTTCCTCCAGGCTTTCATGACTTATGTCTTGAAATCCTATTGTTTTGGAATATTCACTTTAGGAATCCCCTCAGTTAGAAAAATACTGATGAAAGCAGTGAAATTTTTTTGGAAAATGATCTGTGCAGGAGCAAAGGGAGGAGTGTCTCAATGCAAGCCCAAGACTTTTGCTTTTATGAAAAACACTCTTGTTTTTCAAGATACAGTACAAATCCATCAATTTGTTTTCAGCAACTGCAAGTGAAAGGTACATTTTTGTGAAATTTATACACCATATTAAATTGTTCTCTAGGGCTATACTCATTATGACTGGAGTAAATTCACTCATAATTGACCTCCATAAATAAATACAAAAAATAAATTGGAGTGTTCCTGAGTAGTCCAGCAGCGCTCTGCTCTTCAGCTACATCTTGCTGAAGTCAGGGGTTCAATTGGCAGGATTGATTACGGGGATTGATATTTCCATCTCAGCACTACTACATTAATTTGTTTCACTGTGAGTATCGCTTTATAGAAGCCAAACTAAGTAATGAGGATAGAGGGATTAAAAAGCAAACTGAGATTAGGGATATAGAGGTAATTTAAAAATGCTTTACAATGATTAATCCTAGTTCACTACAACTCAGACTCAACTGATTATTTAAATAGACTTCAAGGATTTATTAGTCCTTTCTCAAATTCTTCTGGTTTCTGTCCAGCTTCAATCTGAGAGGGCAATGAGAGCAAAACAACTTCTCCTCAGTCTCAAAGAGGCAGCATACCAGTAATTTTTTTCTTCTTTATTGTTCTATGTAAAATATATCCCATATATGGTTGATATTTAATAACTTAATGCCGTAGAGTCTTGCCTTGGTTTTGGATACACTTGATACAATGATCTATGTAAGACCACTGATGACACCTACTTAAAAAAATCCACAAGGTTTGCATTTCCCAAAGAACTCACAGACCTTTTGATTCTGTTCAAGGAGCATCAGCTATCATGAGAACATCTGCATTGTTCCTATGCCAAAGGTTTGGCTTAGAAGACACAACATTCTCTCTGTCATCTCCCTTGATCTCCTCTTCCTGGAAGGCTCAATCTGCTCAGGACTTGGACAGAAGATCCTTGAAGGACACACTGTAGACAGTGGTATGGCACCTCTAAAGTCTTCCAAGATTAATCCCTTCCTGCTCAAGAAGACTGACACTTTTTGGTTTACATGCAAAAGAGGGAATAATGTTGAGAATGGCACTAAATCATGGCACTGGCCACTGTGTGCACTCTTGCTTGGACAATTGTGTTCAAACTCCTGTCTGGAAGCACAGGACCTCAGCATATCTTGTACATACCCAGCACCTCAGACCCAGTTTGAACTCTTTCTGACTCACCTGCATGTACAAGCTGAGGGAATGCTCCTGCCAGCAGAGAGCATGGGATGCCTGGAGGCGATGGGGCTTGGTGGCTTAAGCATCCCTGTGACCCTGTGCTTTGCTATCGCAGGTCTCAGGAACAGCATGCAGTCAAGATCCCATTCTGCTGTCCACAGTTACCTGTGTTTTAGTCAATATTTTAAGTAGAGACTTGGCACAAAAGTCTCTAGTTACTTCAAAGGACTGATGCTACTTTTTCATATCCAGCATTGAAACTGGATGGAGATGCTACTGCACTGCAGCCCAGAATGGATGAGGAATAAAGGAAACTGATGGTTTTAATTAAAAAGAGCTTAGTTTTAGGTTAGTTTGTGACTGAAGTATGTTGACTAATAAATAATATTTAAGAGCGTAGAACTTGAAACACATGCTGATTCTAAACTTCAATTTTTTTTTCTTATGGAATTAAAAAAGATGCTGTGTTAGAAGGATACAAATCGGATTACTTTGGAAACATTAACAGGTGCTAATATTTTGAATCACCAGATGCAAGGTTATTATTTAAAATTTTGTCTCTGATAGATGAGAGTAACACAGCAGGCATAGACAGCTACCTACCAACTGCATTATAACAAGGGGAGCCATAGTCAATTGGTATAAGGAAGACAGTTGGCCAGAGATTGGTTGCATGAGGTAAAATGTATAGTCGTCAACGTGGCAAAAGCTTATCATCTTCACTAAAACAGGCAAGACATTTATAAACCATGGCTCCCAGGTGAAATTTAGTTACATATGGAAAAATTCAGTGAGCTCAAGGTGAATATAATCTGCAAGCAGACAGTCCAGTGGGAGCATGTATCAATGTGCAGACATCTACAATGACTGGTGAGGTGGAAGAAAAACCCTTTCATCAATCAGGCTGAGAAGAGATACCTCAGAGAAATATCCAGAGGGTTTTTATTTCCTTTGTTTTCGAGAATACTTTGGACACATCTACTTAAGAACCCAGGCCAATTAAGTATTACAGAACTGAGATTTAACTGGAAAATCAAATGGAAGCAGTGCTGAAAGGTATTTGCCAAGTGAAGAATAGAAATCAGAGAGGAAAGGTCTGACATGGAGCAGAGACACTGTAGAAGACCAGAGAGATGTGTCTGGAATCATTGCACAATGACATCTGACATCTGAGACTTAAACTGCAGCAGGATGTGCCAACTGCTGCTGGATGCTGGGAATGAGAGATAATAAGACGCCTCATGTCTCGTATGCTTTGACGCTGCTGGTGATGAAGTTTGCATTTGAACTGTTAGAAGAGGTGTCCAGACTGCTGGAGCCGCAGTCATAACAGCTTGATTCCTTTGTGGGGGTGAATGAAGACACGTGCAAAGCAATAAGATGGACTGTGAACAAATGTGCCGTTGTTGAGGAAAGAAACATTGGAAAAAGATAAAATAGACATGAGAGGCAATTTGTCTCTGACATCTGCAATCTTGCTGCATAGTCCTGGAATCTCCACTTCCATACTTCTGGAAAGTTAATGTGAGTTAGTGTCAGCTGATACATATGTGAACAGAAAAGGAAAAAGGTTAAAAAGGAGTTAGGAAGATTGAGTCTTATATCTTAGTAGGGAAGGATGATTTGGTAGTTAGACTCTACAATCAGAGTCTTGGGAGAGCTGAATTTTATTCTCTAATCTACTGTCGATAGCGTGGGCAAGACATGGCAGCCACATTCTTTGTCCTGGGTTTCTCAAAGCCCTGTATGCTGAGCCTAAGATTTAATGTGTATATTGGGCTTCAGTTCATGGTATCTGAAACAGTACAGGGGCTGTGTTGTAGCCCATCAAATTGTGTTTTCATAACTTGAAATGGAGATTATATGTGGAAAACCCTGGAGAGGGAGAGCTGGGAAGTGTGTGGGGTATGTCTCAGAGTGCAAAATTTAAGGACATTGAAGGACAGGAACAAAATCTGATGTGATGTCCATATTGCCTTTTAGAGGGGTCCCTGGGATTAGTCCCAGAGCCATAAGCAGACTTTGCCTGGTAGAGATCTAGCTGTAACACACTAAGACATAGCCATTGAGCAAGCTAAGAGTTGGTAGAGCAGACAGCTAGTGTGGACGGTCTGAGCTGGCTCCCCAGCCTCTTATTTAGGAGTGCACGTATCTCACTGTCTCCTGATCAGTTACCACCTGGGCAGTTTCTAACTCCCACGTATGGTTTGTGGGGAAGGAAGATCCAGCAGATAAAGAGGTCATTGGGAACTACAGTAGTGATGGATTCCTTATTAGAATTATCGAATCATAGAATCACAGAATGGTAGGCATTGGAAGGGACTTCTAGAGATCTAGACCAACCCTCCTGCTAAAGCAGATTCACCTTGATCAAGTCACATAGAACCATGTGTAGATGGGTTTGGAAAACCTCCAAAGAAGGAGACTCCACAAGTTCACTGGGCAGCCTCTGCCAGGACTCCCTCACCCTCACAGGAAATTTTTTCTTTGTGTTTAGGTGGAACTTTTTGTGTTCAAGTTTATGTCCATTGTCCTTTGTCCTGCCACTGGAAAATACGTGACTTTGAAATGACTGAAATGGCTTTGAAAACTGTAGCATAAAACATAAAAAATGGTTCCAACTGAATAAAAACTTGGAGTGGAATATAAATTCAGAAAAAATAGGAAATGGATTAACTAGTGAGTGAGATAGAATGTCTCTGAGAAGAACCAGAATGAGGCAAAATTGGAGAAAGAAAGATTATTTAAAAGTCTATAGGCTATATCTATCTGTCTTTACTGTTTCAGTGCTGGCAAGAACTAAGACATATTTAGAAATATGTCTGCTACATTTGAAGTTAATATCCAAAATGATGACGTATTTTTTATTATCTGATTGATAATCTGGAAATTGCCCTGGGCTTGACGAAGTGTACTTTCCTCATATGGAGATCTTTCGAATTTCATAAATGATTTTTGCATGGCTTTTGCTTTAATTCCAGACATCCTAAAATGGCATTTCCAGGGAGAATTGTTGAGGTACAGTGGTACAGCTGGCTGCTGCCTGCCTTGGGACTGTATGCTGCCTGGGCAGGAGTGCAGTAATCTGCCAGAGAATAGCAAGCAAGACATACCTGACAGGTCTTGTTGAAATGGGACTGTTTTGATCAGATTGTGATAAACCAACAATATCCACTAAAAAATTTTCTCTTGGAAACTTCCCAAGGGGAAACACCCATTAGTGACTCCACATCAGAAGCATCCAGATCCGACTCAATCATCAGCAATAAATTGAGTTTACTAAAGCATAGAAAACATAAAGTTTTAAAAAATATATTTATGAGATAGAGTCTCTGAAAAATGCTTTGGAAAGTAAAAGCATGTGACTATAAAAGGCCCCTGCCCTAAAAAATTCTCTTTGCTCAAACACAGTAATGGATGTGTGTATTTGTTATTCATGTATCCTCTGATTTACTTGACTATTTTTCTGCTAATTAAATCAGCCAAGGCTTTTGTGGGAACATACTGATATAGGGTTTGAGGTCAAGATACTATCAGCATTAGTAGTGACCAATCTTCAAAGCATGTCTTTGATGGAGTTATGCTGTCCTAATTTTTGGATATTGAACAAACTAGAGAAATGTCAGTGCTTCCTTGGGAGAGAAGTGTTTCTTGTACTTTTGGTGACAGGCATAGGAAAGCAGCTTATAAAAACCAGATGACTGTGACAGACAACAATGAGGTTATGCATACATTATGAAAAAGAAATACAATACAAGCACCATGTAAGAAAAGCCAGGTCTCAAACATGGTAAATGAAGTTCATGGGAGGAAGAGATATGGTTGCTGTAGGTATTTCACATAGATCATAGAATCATAGAATCTTTTAAATTGGAAAGGACCTTTAAGATCATTGAGTTCAACTGCTAACCCAGCACTGCCACATTCACCTCTAAACCATGTCCCTAAGTGACATGTCCAAATGGCTTTTCTAAATATCTCCAAGGATGATGACTCCACCACCTCCCTGGGCAGCCTATGCCAGTGTCTAATAACACTCTCAGTGAAAAAGTTCTTTGTAATATCCAATCTAAACCTCCCCTGGTGCAACTTGAGGACATTTCCTCTCGTCCTGTCACTTGTCACTTGGGAGAAGAGACCAACTCCTATCCTGCTACAATTTCTTTTCAGGTAGTTGTAGAGAACAATAAGGTCTTTCGCCACCCTCCTCTTCTTCAGACTAAACAACTTCAGTTCCCTCAGTTGCTCTTCATGAGACTTATTCTCCAGACCCTTCACCAGTACCTTTTTCCATGTTCGGACACACTCCAGTACCTCAGTGTCCCTCTTGTACTGAAGGGCCCAAAACCAAGCAGAGTATTTGAGGTGTGGCCTCACCAGCCTTCACCAGAGAGCAGGCCCTAACACCGAGCCCTGGTGACCAGCTGCCAACTGGATTTAACTCCATTCACTGTGACTCTCTGGGCCCGGACATCCAGATAGTTTTTTACACAGTGAACAGTACACTCATCCAAGCTATAAGCAGACAATTTCTCTATGAGGATGTTGTGCGAAATGGCATTGAAGGCTTTACTCAAGTCTGGGTACACAGCAACCACAGCCTTTCCATTATCTATTCTGTGGGTCATATTCATAACCTTTGTATCTCTGCTGTCACATGGCTCTCGATCCCTGCCCCCACTGAGACAGCAGACTGAAGGACCTCACTAGCACACCGTCCCTCAAACATTGACATGCTACTCCCAGACATATCTCTAGAAAGCCTGGTTTTATCCACTTTCCTTTTCAAAGCTACTGTAAGGCTCTTTCAGTGAGCTCTTTGTTCCCTGCTCCCTGCAAAGTAACTTCCCTCTCTTCCAGATTCTCCTGAGAACATAAACTCCTGACTTTGCTCTTGTGGGTTGCGCTCGACTTAAGTATTTAAAGCCACTTGAAGCAGCTAGATAACATCATTCCCACAGCCTCTACTCTGTCTTCACTTCTGTATAATCTGGGGATTATGGAGAGTTAGCACTTGAAAGTCGTTTTGGAGAAGAAATTTGTAAATCTTCTGCATAAACATGGAAAAGATATCTACAATCAGAGCCTATTAGTAAATCAGTTCAAAGCCTCAAAGCTTGTAAGAACTACACCTTTGCAGAAGCATTGCAAGAATGAAGGGTAAATAGGGATACTGCAGAATTTTCTAATAATCACAGTCCTCATTGAAACTGGAAAGGAAAGCTTTAGAAACTTATGCTGTCTTGCAAAGCATGAGGGAAAGATATAATGCTACAAACAGTTAAGGTCATAGTATTATAATCTGAGAACATAACCATTGCTGGCAGTTATGCTGTAAGAGGGTGCCAGTACAAGTCCTGATGCCTCTATGATGAATGATTTGGAGCCCTCTCGGAGCCATGAGTCATTGTGCTAGGAACTGTACAAACAGGGCTGACCCGGCATGCGGTGGGTGAGCAGGTCCTGGAGGGAGGGAAGCAGCCAGACTCTTCGTCCTGCACGCGAGCAGGGTGGGCAGGTGGTGCTGAGGGAGGAGGAACTGCCTGAATCCTGCCTGGTACGAGCCCTCACTGGTAATACTGAAAGGTAGATGTTACCCCAAAACACTGATAGTGTGTGCCTGGATCTGTCCCTGCAAAATACTGCATTTATCTTTTCATCATACCCCTGTGAACTCCATACATGCAAGGTTCAGATCCTTAAGAATTCTGTTGACTATGGTTTGCATGGTCTTATTGTTGTGATTGTTATAATGTAAGAAATATTTACCTCATTCTCCCTTTTTTCCTGAAGATGACTTGTATATCAAACAAGACATAATGCAAAGGTTATGGGGGTGCTACAGTATGTATTACTTCTAAATTTTCTAGTTTTCCATGTGATATGATATGGTTTTGTTCTGGGAGTGGTCAGAGCTTATTTTCTTCATGTTTTTAAGCCCTAGTTAAATCACTAAGTGTGAGGTAATTTGGCTTCATATATGTTATGAAAATAGCCATATATTGTAACATCCTTGCTAGATGAGCATCTTTTCTTAGTGATGTATTACGTAGCTGAGTTACTGTTTCCCCTTAGTTCAGTGTATCCCTTAGTGCTTAGTGAGCATTTCTGAACTGTCTCTACTTTCCTTCTTCATTGTCACCTACATTCTGTCTTGAGGTTTTTCCCTCTTCTTTTTCCATGTCTGTCCCTCCTTCAGCTCCTACCAGATTTTGACCATTATATCTATTGCCTCTTTATCCCGTTGCTTGGTCTAGCGTGGCCAGAAAAGCTTATCAGTGCCAAATCTGATTTGTGATATTGCTAGAGGATGCTTCGTACTCACATACATGCACACATACATGCTGTCTCTGAAAGAAGTACATTCTCTTTCTCTGGATGCTGTAGCAGAGGTGGGCTCCCACACCTTGAGGACAGTGGTGGGGCAAGCCCATTTTTTCAAGTGTTCTTAGAAAATGGAGTCAGATAATCCTGCTAGCTAACATTGATCGCAACTGAGAATAAATTAAATCATGTGATGAAATAAGGTTACAAGAATTTCTTACTACTCACTGGCTGCAGTTTACACCTAGTTACTACTCCACATGTTTTTTGTTTAGCACCAGTGTGTCACAGGAAACATAGAGAAAGCCACATGCAGAGAAATATGACCTTGATTTTGAAAGAACTGGCACATGATTAGATTAAACTCAGAAATTATAGCAAATGTAATAAAGCAATACTTTATGCTGCTCTAACACAGCTTGTGTCTGCTTCTGTCATCATCTATGCCATAGCTGCTTTACCAATTGAACTGTAGTGCATATTCTTGTAATTGGTCATTTTTTAGTATTGAATGCCCTTTGGTAATTTTACAGGGACATTTTTGTTAAGAGCCAAAATAGTCTGTCACCTACAGAGACTTTTAATATTCCAAATTCACAAAATTGTCTTTTTAGATGTAGGCCTCTGAAAAACTTTTATCTTACATATCTCTTCTCCTTTACTTTCATCCCATGCATCTATTAAAAAAACCAGAAGACACTAATCTTTCTAGAAATTACATGATTTCAAATTTTTCATTAGTTCCTCAGAGTTCCCTGCTTTTCCTGCAACTCCAGACTTGTGGGGTATGCTGAGGACTGTCCGAGTTTCTCTGCCTGTTGCTGCTGAGTGCTGGTGGAAGATCTACTTGCATCTATACTTTTTTTGTCTGTCTGTCTTTCATATAATGCTCAACTTGCTGTTTAAACCCCTCTCACACATGCACAGAGATTCCCTGGGTCATCAGGATTGGTGAGGATATCTTTGGATTTACACATGGAGCCTTCTGGCACTCTGTCTTCTATTTCTGGCACCCCTTGAAATTTTGTGAACAAGCATGACTGTTTTCAAAGCAAAGCTGTCCTTAGAACCTGAAAGTACGTGCAGGAATGAGGTAGTAAAATGTCCTACTTTTGCTCATGGTAAACTGGAGAGTGCTGTTGTGATTGTTGGTTTCTGTGGTCCTTCCTCACAGCAAACAAGGAGATGGAGACACCATCGAGATTAATCTTCCCAAGGGCTCAAAAGTGCACGGACTCTGGGGTGTCATAGTGGACATGGCTCAGCTTCGGGATGAAAGATGAGGTAAACCTTCTGGGTCTACTTATCTTCATTTTGAGGTCTCTAAACTGTGTCTTCAAACTCTCAAGATGTATCCTACATGCCAGAGTGGTTTGGTTTGGTTTGGTTTGGTTTGTCACACTGGTGGAAGCAGTAGTCCCTGATAAATCCTAACACTGTGCCAACAGTGAACTTGGACTTTGAAACTACTTTCTTATTGGAAATAGGATATTTTCAGCAATGATAATCTCATCTGTCCTAGACAGCCTTCCCAGCCCTTCTGAGTGCCTGGCCTTGTTTGCTCTCTGTATGTAGAAGAAAGAGATTTTGGAGAAGCTTAACTTCCAGTACTTCTTGCTGCTTTCTTCTCTTTAGCTTAGTAATAAAAAAAAAGAATAAAATTGCTTCAATCCAAGCTCTTGATTTCAGAGAACATGGAAAATATTAACTTGAGGGTTTTTTTTTTTTAAAAGTTGGATATGAGGGAAGAAACGATGAACACAATGATTTTTTGCAAATGTAAGAATGGTTATATGAGTCTCATGATCAAGAGCCAGAAGAAAAACCAAAAAACCAAACTCTAATGTTAAGTATTTGCTACTTCTGTAGCAGAGGGCTAAAGAGAAGGAGTTGGGAGGAACTGTTCAGGAGCTGATAGAGGCTGGTTTGCATTAGCGAGCACCAGGTCCCTCCAGCGCGCCATGCTGTCCTCCCCTATTGCACAACAGTTTATCTATTTTATCTGGAGCAAAATGCATTTCTGAGGAAGGGAGTCAGACCTCCTTCCATGCTCAAAATTCACTCAGATGTATCTAAATTATTTTTTATACCAATATAGAGGATATATAAAAGCGTGTTGTGTCCCTTAAGAGAAAACCTTTCAGTGACTCAGAAGTATCTGACATGGTCTGTTCAAATAAATACATGAAAGAGAAATGAGTCTTTTCACTTGGTCACCCATGATGTGTGTTACGCTTTGCATGTGATACACCTAAGGACAGCTCCAAGGACTGCAGTCTAGCAATACCTTAAAGCTCAGGAATCTTCTCTACTGACATGCTGGATAAGTAGCTTTCTATCTTGCCCTGAATTTTATATACAAAAGATGTCCACTCCCATGCCACATATTGACAGATACTCATGAATTTATGCAAAATAAGTTACAATGCCCAAATGCTGAACATCCAAAAGACATGGAAACAGGAACTGTCTGGTTCTGCAGTTATGGAATTACTACAATTTTAATTATTTTTTTTTAATCTAAGAAAATAACAACTGTCTGTATAAGGAATAAACAAAAATCAACATTTATCTAACATTGAATTCTTCCCTGACATCTTCGTGTGCATTTTGTAGGTCTACCTTCAAAGCACATGAATAATCTGAGTAATTTAACTGCTTCTTGGCAGACGGGGTGTTTCCCATCTTCATCAATTTTGTAACTTATCCTTTTTTCATCTGTTGCCTTGAGTAGCAGAGGAAGTGCTGGTTTTGCTCTAGGCTGAAGTGATGAAGCATGTCACACCCCTGTTTTTAATACCTGTAGCCTATTTTCCTTTCAGGTATGTTCATCCCCCAAGTAATATGCAAATAGAAATAGCAACATGAAACTTAAGAACTGGATTGCTCTGAACTTTGGGCCAATTAAATCAGTTTGTTTCATTGTTACTTTTTCCTCTCAAGAGCATTTCACAGCTTAGGGACTTGAAATGACAAAGAAAATCAACTTGGTTTTGATATGTCAAAAATAGTTAAACAATGTACATACACACATAGTTTGTGATTCATGGCGACCATTTTTATGATAATAATTTTAATTATTATTGTTTAAATGTAATTATTCATAACTAAAAATCACTGTCCCAATAACAAGGATCATATCACCATCCTTGAGAAAAAATAAAATAAATAAAATTATTTGGACCTAAGTCAATAGCCACACTCCTTTTGCAGATCCTGACTGAATGTGTTCAAAGTAAGTGTTTGATCTCTGGGTTTTGTTGCCATGTAGCTGTGTCTGTCTGCATTAGAGGTGGTCCAAGGGAACAAAGTGCAGTGATGGAACAGCCCTGTGGAAATTATACCAGATCAGAGGCATGGCTCATGCTGAGTACTATCATTCCTGTCTTCTTCAGTCAGGATTTGGTCACTGTGGTGGTTTAACCCTATCTGGGTGCCAGGTGCCCACCAAGTTATTCTATCACTATCTAAACTGGACAGGAGAGGGAGTAATACAACAAGGGGCTCATGAGTTGAGATAAGGACAGGGAGATCACTCAGCAATTACTGTCACAGGCAAAATAGATTTAACTTGAGGAGAAATGGTTTGATTTATTAACAATCCATCAAAACAGAGTAGCAAAATAAGAAATAAAAAAAATGAACCTTAAAACACTTCTCCCACTTGTCCCTTCAGCAGCACAGGGGGATAGGGAATGAGGTTACGTTTAGTTCATCATAGATGGTCTTTGCTTCCTCCTAGAGAAGACCTCCTCACACTTCTCCTGGTACAGTGTGGGGTCTCTCTCATGAACTTCTCCAACGTGGATCCCTTCTATAGGCTACAGTTCTCCATGAACAATTCCAATGCAGGTCTCATCCATGGGATGCAGTTCTTCATGAAATGCTCCAGTGTGAATCTCATCCATGAGGAAACAATCCTTCTTAAGTCCATTTTGATCCATTTTAGAGCTGACTGGCATTGGCCCTATCAGAATCAGGGGGAGATTCTGGCAGATTTTTATTTTAAAGAAGCCACATCTGTAGCCTTCTGCTATCAAAACCTGGTCACACAAACCCCCTACAGTCACCTATTTTTGTCTTTTTATGGAAGAAGCCAGTTAGAATGGGACACCTAACGAAGACACTAGAGTCCAGCCAACAGAAGAAAAATGATCTCACCAGACTCTCTGTGTCTTCTAGGCTTGCTCTTTGTAATGAAGAAATTAGGCTACAACTGTGACTGACAAAAGCTATCCTGGTTCATCTTGAGTACCGTAGTCCTGTAGAGGAAGAGAGAAAGACCAGAGCAAGATTGCTATCTGTCTTTCTTTCCTTGGCATGGTGGGCCTCCTGACCTACACTAGCAAATATAGATCTCTAATTTGGGGATTTAGTATGAATTTGGCATGTTTAGAGGGAAAACCAGCTGTTCAATACTGATCCTGGTGGGGAGAGAAGTGCATTGGAGGACATCAGTGGATAAACCTGCGAGTGAAAAGCAGAGGATAAAGATATACCTTCTGCTCTGAAGAGCTCAAAATCTATGTACAAGACTTGAGAAAACATTGGTTCAAATGAAACTACATGAAAATGAGCCAGGGTGGACAGAAGGTGTGGGAGTTTCTGTGGACAGCCCTGCTATTCCCTCCTTGCTGTGCCTTCTGCAGGTGTCTCACCCCACCCCATACTCCTCACCCCAGGTCAGTGTCACCACAGCTGTGGAGTAAGAGACTTGTGCTTACTGCAGAGTGGATATTTGTGTACTACTACTCAAGTACTGGGCTCATGGAACCTGCTTCCTTTAGTGTTTTTACTCACAAACACAGACTGGCAAGAATCCTCAGACTTGCAGGGAAGTCTGGGATGGAGCAGGGCACTGCAGATGCTCTGAGCAGCTCCTGCCAATGCATGGGAGAGCTTGTCAGCAGCATCAAGCTTGAACATTCTTCCCAGACCAGGAGGACGTTCTGGCAATGAGCCCTTCCTGGACTGCTCCAGGGTGGGGATGGGAGTTGTGGGGTATCTTTCAGTGCACATCCTACACAGAGCCGCCAGCAGCGGTGGCCTGCAGGAAAATGTCACTCAGAATCTTGGAGAAGTGCCCTTGACTCACAAAGGAGTTTTCATCTTGAGGGCACAACATTGTCAGCAAAGCCTGTGTTGCAAGGGCTGCATCCCAGCTGTTGCCAGTGTTTTCATTTCCTCCATCTCCTGAGTGCAGTCATAGAACCAAAGAACCACAGAATCATAGAATGGTGGGGGTTGGAAGGGACCTTTAGAAGTCATCTAGTCCAACACCACTGCAGAAGCAGGTCAACCTAGATCAGGTTGCATAGGAACATGACCAGGTGGGTCTTGAAGATCGCCAAGGAAGGAGACTCCACACCCTCCCTGGGCAGCCTGTGACAGGACTCCCTCACCCTCATAGTAAAATATTTTTTCTTATGTTTAAATGGAACTTTTTGGGTTCCAGCTTCATCCCATTACTCCTTGTCCTGTTGCTAGATACAATAGAAAAAAGGGATGCCCCAACCTCCTGACATTCACCATTTAGATATTTGTAAATACTAATGAGATCCCCCCTCAGTCTCCTCCAAACTAAACAGCCCCAGTTCCCGCAGCCTTTCCTCATATGAAAGATGTTCCAGTCCCCTGATCATCTTGGTGGCCCTGGCTGGACCCTCTCCAGAAGTTCTCTGTCCCTCTTGAGCTGAGGAGCCCAGAACTGGACACAGGACTCCACATGAAGCCTCACCAGGGCACAGTAGAGGGGGAGAGGAACCTTCCTTGACCTGCTGGCCACACTCTTCTTGATGCATCCAAGGATGCCATTGGCCTTCTTGGCCACGAGGGCACATTGCTGGCTCATGTTCAGTTTATTGTCTCTTAGTGCACTGTAAGAGTATTTTCAAGGCATAGCTCTGTTCAGGAATTATCCTGGTGTTTCCCTTCTCAGCTGCCTTGCTAGCCCGGCTGCACCCTCAGCCTGTATCTCTTGTCTTCAGGCCTCCAGATTCTTCCCTTGTCTCTCTGTTCTCTTGACCTCACTTATGGAAGAAGAAAACATTTATTCCTGAAATGTAACTAGGGGTTAGGAAATTCTCATATCCAGCCAAAATAAATCCATTCTTTCCCACATAAAATGTTTTTTCTCTTTTGACTAGATCATGGCAATTTTCCGCAAGAGACAGCAGGCTCCTGCAGAGAAATAGATGTAGCCATTGGTCACTTTGTACTCCACAAATGGTGGCAAAAAGCAGATGTGATGACCTTGGGAGAATTATGGCTATTTGCACAGCATGGAGCCTAATAACACAAGACGTAATAATTCCTGTTATCCTAAAATGTTTTGTGCTGAGACAGCCCCAAAGTCTCTGCCTCTGTGGCATGTCTTGGCTGCAAACCAGAGAATCTATTGACACAAGATAAGTGTTTTTCTTCTTTCTCTCAGCAACATATAGGACAATTTTGATGTTATTACGATACAAGCCTTAAGTTAGAGCCATATTATTTTAAAAATTGCTTTACCAGCTTAGGTAAAGGAAACTTAGTTTATCAAGAAACTGCAAGTCTTAGCTTTGTGAGTCTCTTCCCACTATCAGTTCTAGGACAAAATTTCTATCTTTCTATCTACTGACTTGAAGGCCCACATACAATAGAGGTCTCTGGGGAGTGGTTGTTGTCCTACCTCAGAAAGGAAGAGCACACTTCTATGAGAAGGAATGTCATAAGTATCTAGCTTTTAGTCTAGTTTATTTAAGATCTCAATGGGATGTTAATGGACTCCCTATATTGATTAAATCCCATCATAGCTTTCTTGAGGTAGTATGAAGTGCAGTGAATTGAAAAGGTAATTCACACACCATTTAGAAATAGTTAATGACATTTCTGTAACCAAACTACTATTAATTTTTTAGTGCAATGAATATTGTAAAAAGTCATGCGGCATTCAAAGTAGTAAATTTTCCTTGGGAATAAAATTGGAAGATTTACCATCTGTTCCAAATTCAGTTAGGCTTTCTCTGTTTGTTTGCAGTCCTCTGAACTTGTGTGCTCCAATCTTTTATGAATCTGCAGGCTCTTTCTTTTCTGTTTCCCTTTACATGTTTCTTGGATACAGTTTCTGTTTTTTTACCCTTATGAGTCTTGCAGGCCCCTGGACCAACATGGAAATTTCAGTGGTTTGTCTGTGCCCACTTCTCCATGTGGGTGCTCTTGGGATTCAGTGTAACTTTGTAGGACATAAGATAAGGTCATACTATAGACAGGCTTTGCACAAGGTTTAAAATTACTCTAAAATGTGTTATGGAGCTAGTGCTAATAAGAAAAATAAATACATTGAAACTGAAACACATAAGCTGCTCACCTTGGTTTCCTCTCTGGATTTTTTTTTCTGTCAGACAGTCAGAGAAAACAATTCTTCTCTTGAAAGTCCCAGTTTCTTTCCAGTGAAGTGACTCCACTTCCGAGTCACTGTGCCCCAACTTGCCCTTTCTCCTTGCTAGGTTTTGCAGTTACAGTAGGTGTAATACAGAAGTCTAGTCATCTTTTCCTCTTCCCTGCCTTCTTATGCTTTTCATCATTAATGTTAAAATGTTACATGATGTTGGGGACAATTTTGGCTTCCTATATGGTGTCCAGTGCAGATGTGCTATGTGCCTCTTTGGCCAGATGTCCTACTTGCTTGCAGTTGAAGGGAGTCCAGGCCTATCATTCCTGACCAACACGTTTCTCTTCTGATTAGGGCAGTTTTCAGTTTATAAAACACGTCAGCAGTCTTTTTCAGACAGTTGTCTTAAGTACACTGTATTGGGTTCGTGTGACAGAGTTTCAGTAGCAAGATAGGAGTTACCAGGGTAGCTCCTTTGAGAAGCTACTAGAAGCCTCCCAGGCTCCAATTTGGACCTGCCTCTGGCTAAGGCTGAGCCAGTCAGTGGTAAGGCCTCTACAATGACACATTTAAGAAGGGAAAGACTGCATTGGGGTGAGAAGTGAGATGAGAGATAAACATCCATTGAGACACCAGGTCAGTGAAAGAGGAGAAGGTGTACTGGAGCAGAGATTCCCCTGCAGCCTGTAGTGAAGCACATGGTGAGGCAGGCCCTGCCTCTGCAGCCATGGAGGCCACAGGTAGCAGAGATCCCCTCACAGCCCAGGGAGGACTTCACACTGCAGTGGGTGAATGTGTCTGAAGAAGGCTATGACTCCATAGAAAACCCATGCTGGAGCAGTCTATTTCTGAAAGATTTCAGCCTGTGGAAGGGACACATGCTGGAGCAGTTTGTGAGTAACTGTAGACTATTGGAAGGACTCACATCAGAGAGATTCATGTACAACTGTCTCCTATGGGAGGCACAATGAAGCAGGAAAAGTGTACGAGGAGTCCTCCCCTTGAAGAGAAAGGGATGACAGAAACAATATGTGATGAATTGAGCACAGCCTTCATTCCCTGTCCCCCTGTGGTGCTGGGGAGGATGAGACAGAGAAATCAAGAGTGAAGTTAAGCATGGGAAGAATGAGGGGGTGTGGGGAAGATGTTTTCAAGATTTGGTTTTATTTCTCATTGTCCTACTCTGATTTGTTTGGAGACAGATTGAATTGATTTGGTTTTTTCCCTCTAGTGGAGTCTGTTTTGTTTGTGACCATAATTGATGATTGATCCTTCCTTGTCCTTATCTTGATCCACAATCTTTTCATTGCATTTTCTGTTCCCCATATCACGGTGGGGAAAGAATGAGTGAGTGTTCACAAGGTGTTTTGTTGTCAACTGGGCTTAAAATGTGACATGTGCAAGTTGTTTGTTCAAAATAAATACTTTCTCAAAATTTTTCCTTGGGCAGACAACCCCTGAGAAAGGCAAGGTGTCAAGTCTAGGAACCTGTACTGTGCTTACTCCCTTTGCAGTGATTCTGTCAGGCTCAACTGAGCTCTTTTTCTCATGCAGGGTGCAGAATTTAGTTCTGTTGCAAAGAGGAATTAATTTCTGATCCTTCTACCTGGGTGTCCAAAAGACCTTTCTGCTCTGAAGCCAAGCTAGTGTGCCAGATACATCTCAGAAACCCTCCCTTCTGCTAGTTTGCCAAGGAGGCAGAGCTGAGCAGCTGTTTTGCACCATGTTACCGTGTCTTACTTTGCTTTCAGTATCACTTTTTTCCCTTTTCTTCAGCTAGGCTACAGTAATTATAACACTCTCTGGAAGATTAATTAGATCTGTGCAGTGCAAGCCTTATAGGCTGCCTTCCACTCTTCTTTTTTTTTAATGACATGTTGGAGGCCTTGCTATGTAATAGACCTGGTCTAAAATGTCCACAGAACAGAAACATCAAAGTGCTTTTAGCAAGATTACTTGTTGAAATATATCAGCTGAATAATTTCAGGTATTGTTTGAGTGAGTCCTGAAAGGTTGCCTGCAGTATACATATATTGTTTATAAAGAATCTCATTATTAAAACAAGCAAAACAAGGTTAGTATCAGAGGCCTGTGGAGATACATTAACTTAAATATTTCTTTGTATGTTCAAAGGATTAGTGCACAGTTATTCCTGCTGTCATACATTATGTTGTGCTGAATTTCAACAGAAATAGAAATGATCCTTAATGTCACAGCTTTGCTAGGAAGGAAGAAGACCCAGATGGATTGGAGAAGACAACATGTTTTAGAGGGCAAGGAATCTTCAGATGGACTGCAATTTCCTACTGCAGAATAAGTGAAAGCTTACGTCCTTGTCACATTACAATTCCAGCTACCATTTTCATTTCTGGATTATAACAAAAGGCTCACTTCAAGGGCTGAAATACTGGTCCTGCTGAAACTGATTGTCTTCCATGAAGGTAGGTTTTTCCTTTGTGGGCTTGCATAGACATTGCAGGCCACGTCTAGCTTCTGCTTTGTCAAAAATACATGTTTCAGTAGCCTTTGTAAATCATTAAATGTCTTCCAAATTTACACCCTATTACCTGTAAATCCATTTATCATAGGATATCTGAAAAGCTCAGAGCCAAAATCATTAGTGGTTTTAAAAAATCGTGCTGTAATTCTTTTTGGCATTCTCACCTTTCGATATATTTTGTATAGAGAAAAAGAATGCACACAGGTTTTCCTCATTACTTCAAATTACTTAAAAGCACTCTCATCCATTACTTTACATATTCCCCTGTGAGTAAGCGTTTCTTTGTTTATTCTAGTAGTCAACATGAAATTTATAGAAATGATTTTTTTTTTTCCTCTGGTAATAAACAAGCACAATCTCAACAGTATTTTTTTTTCACTTATATATGAAACTTCAGTTTGATTTAGAAATATTTATCCTACAAGTCATATAGTAATTATTCATCTCATTCCACAGTATTTCAGAAGTGTTGTTTGCACAAAATGAGCTAAGCTGATCCAGTGAGCATCTATGTAAGGATGTGGGGCATATTTCTAGCTCACATGAAAAGCCTCTCAGATCAAATGGCCTCTTTCACTATTTACACTCTGACGTGATCTTCACAGCACCAGCCTTCTCCAGTGGGTTCTTATCTCTGCAGATAAGTGAGTGAGAAGAGAAAACATGTCAGGTGGCTCAGTTCACAGGTTTTAAGTTTGAAATAAATCCTTTTTTTATGACTGACTATAAGAAGTGGAAAGAAGATGAAAGAGGGAAAGAACTAATTTGTTTCTGGAACTGGAAAACATAGTTTGCTAGTTTCTTAGCTGTATTTTTTCAGACAATTTATTTAGGTACTTTCTCATGTAGCACAAAACCATAGGCCAGATAGGACAAAAAATGGACTTCATTAAAGAGAAATGAAACATGAAATTATTTTGTCTATATAATTACACAGGCCAGAAATGAAAAATAAGCTAAGATTGTTGAATGGAAACTTTCTATATGTTTTTGATTACCTTATGTTGACAGCTCTTCTACTTCCCATGCCAATTTGCACTGAATTTGCAGGTCACAGAATTTTTAGATATAGTTATAAACCAACATTAAATTGTTCATTTTTTCACGATAAGGTAAAAAGCTATTAATTTTATTCTCTCCTTTTCACCCATTCTTTTATATTCTTTTGGCTCCTGACATTTATTTCTGTGTTAGCTGATTCTGCCTGATTCTGCCAAAATCTTTCCCTTTGCCCATGCAGCTTTTCCCTTGAGTCTCCTCACTTGGCTGTATTGTGATTCCTTCTTTTACTGTGCAGTTCAGAGACTCCTATATGTTTCATGTCTGGGCATTGCTGTTATACTAGTGACTTTCTTCCTCTTCTAAGCTGCAATGCCTAACTGGCACTGCTTTTTTTTGGGAGGGAGAGGAGGTCACATGTCTCCCCATAGAAATAGATTTTGAAAATCACCACAAAGTCATGAGTTCGGAAATGCTGCCAGAGGCATTGTTTTCATTTGTGCAACTGTGTGATGAGGAGATGCAGCTTGTTGCTATATAGACAGGGGTAACTTTTTGTGTTTTGCCTTGTTTGCATGGAGTAGCCCTGGCTTGTGACTGTAGCTCCTAGATACCACAACAGAGCACTTTATTATGAATGCCTTAGGCTGATTAGGATTTTGGTAAAAAGATCTGAGGCAGTAACTCAGGAAATCAGAGCCGATCCTAGCTTACATGTGACATCTGAAGTATTGCTCTTAAAGCAAATGCTTTAGTTTGTATGTTCTCAGAGGACAAAATTTATGATCTTTGAAACTGACGGAAGCAGTACCTCCTACACTTGATAGCTACATTTAAGCCAACATGAGATTTCTCTAGAACCCTCCAACAGCACCTACCTCTCCATTGATTAAAGTATTTAGGCTCATACTTAGAAAATTGCTCCATAAAATATATAAAATTAGATTTGCAACCTGGGGAGCTAAGTCAGAGAGGTTTCAGCTGATCTGGATTTTCAAATGTGTTTCACACTGTGTTGGATACAGACACACCCCAAAAGACTCTCCACATAGGGTACAGGTCTCCAGTTTATAATTAACGTCTGTTCAACAGATCAAACTAAGCTCCAGGAGATCTAATCTCTTTGGCTTTAATATGCCCACTAAATCTATTTCCCAACAACTTTTTTGCTAGTATATTAATAAATATTAATTAATGTATATTCAATTTGGACCCTTTGTCTAGCACTTCATTCTAATCATATTCTTCTCCCTCTGACCTCTCTGGATCTCAGCTCAGAGCTTCACAGTTGGAATACCTTTTATACTTGCACATGGATAAAGCAATACTTAGTGTACTTCATAGTTAAGCCATAAATTGAAGCAACTAAGATTTCTCTGAAAGCTTGCGGTTCAAACAGGGAAATGCCAGCTTGACTTGCATTTTCTATTGAAGCAACGTAATCCAAGACAAAGTAAAATCAATTTAGCAAGTTTTTTAATATCTGCACCACTTAAAATATTTTAACATATTATTTCTATTTGACTGACTCCTGTTAATGGACATTTCAATTCTGTTTAGAATATCTAAAACTTTTAAATCATATGGCTTAAATAAAGATGGTTTGTAAATATAATATAAGCAAATAAAAAAGCATGAAAGTTCTAAGGGTGCTATGACAGCATAGATTTATTGAGCCTTACAAATGAGAAATTACAGAGACTGAACCCAGTGAGATATATATCTTTCCTTTATGGTTTATATGTTCAGAGAAGTTACCCATAAAGTCACCAAAGAAGCTTTAGGGTTCCTGGGTTTAATTTGCTAGATGACGAATACTTTCTTGCACTTTCATAGCAGTTTCCTGTCACTACTACTGTTAATGGTAGGTTTCATTGGTACAGGTGATGGGAAGATTCTGCTTTCACTGTTTTATCCAGGGAAACAGCTATTAATATCCCAAGTGAAAAAAAGCAGCTCCCTTTGGGTATCTGGTTATGTCATATGCAAACTAGTGGAAAGGAAAACAAAAGGGAAAAGAGAAGGGGAGACAATGAAATCAGCTGAAATGTATTATTAGAAAAATACAGACAATAAGGTAAATTATTTACATGAAATCAGAATTTTGTTTGCCATTTACATACATGATCATGAAAGTCTGTATTGGGTGGGAAAAAGTTGCTTCACATCTAAAAACAAAGAATAAATCTGAAAATGGAAGTGAACATGAATCTTTTCTTGGAACAACATTCATGAAATATATGAGCAAGTTGGGAAACCCAGTTGTAGGAGATGCTCATTGACATCAAAGCTAAACAGATGGAGAGAGCACCGACCTGACTGACAAAGACCAGAAGTTGTCCTTTGAGATTTAAAAATCCAAGGAGTCTTTAGTCAATTTGTATCTTATCTGAATCTATTAATTATGTGAGTTCTGAGAGATCAAGTAGTTGTATATGACAGCAGAAGCTCCAATGAATTGATTCAACACCATATTTCATCAAAATAGGTTATTGAAAGGTTTGGGATGAAATTCTGAATACAGAAGACTGCAGACTTGTGAAAGCTTGGGGATCCTGACATTTGACTGGCCTCTGTGTCTCCAAAGTCTTCTTGAAACCTTTATTTCAGTACTTTCTAGGTCTTGATCTGTCTGATTTGTACCAATTGTGTATGTATCAGAGGACAACCTACTGCAAAAAACCTTTGACTGGTGTTTACTACCAAAAGTTGGAAGGAGCAAACAGTGGAAAGTGCATCTGGTCAGTGCTTGTGGGTGGGTTTTATGCAGGGATCCACAAATATTTCCTGCACAGATTTACAGAGCTGGACTCTTTGAGCTCAGAGCCGTATATGTTGACCCTTGAGATTAATGTTGTTTGATGATAAAGGAACATTATAACAGAAGACTACTTAATCTGAATTTATGCTTTAGGAGAAGAAAGGAGCTTTGATGAGGATAAACTCAGATGTATCTTATTCAAGGAGGATCTAAATGTATGAAAGAGGAGATGGGATCTGAGTACTTTTGTGTACTTGGATAAAAACCTAATTATTCATAAAAAACCAGTGAAGAAGACTTGGAGGCCAAGGTTTTAGTAATTTTTTTTTTTCACCCGCATATATGAGAACATATCTGAGGAAACATGCTATAAGAGTGAAGTTTTCCAACAGAACAAAAGAGACACAATATGTCCCAGTGAGCACAAGGTATTACTCAGGTCCTCAGTGAATATAAACTTGGCATAAAAAGAAAAAACTCTTTAGAGTGTTTAAATGGCAGAGAAATTTATCCTTTATCTAAAGTTATCCTAAAGGGAAAACATAATGAGAATAACTAAAAATGAATCATCTGAGATTTACACCAGAATACAGTGCTGGCAAAGACCTTTTGAATCACAAAGTCTGTATTTGAGTTATTTCAATACTCGATCACATCATGTAATGCCTTTCATTAAATGAATAAGCTCCAATGTGAAAGTAAAGAGCTTTTTTCCCCCTAATGCTACTCATTATGAAGGGCTGTTTCAAAACCTTTCATAATGAGTAGAAGTCTTCCAGTTAGTAATTTGAATTCACCAGTGGCCATTCCATATACATTTGTTTCTAGGTTAATATTGTTATCCAGCCTAAATATGCCCTTCTTTGCCTCATGTTAACCCTCACAGTATAACTTTACAGATAGTAAAGGAAATTCTTTTTGCCTTTTCCCTGGTTAGTTAAAAGTTCATTTTTTCTTGTAAGGTAGTCTCTGTTCGTTACTTTGTCAACCCAGTGGCTTTGTAAGCTGTTACTTGAAATTATCCCCACCAGTTATTAACAGTGAAAGATTTTTTTCCTAAAGCCATACTCTTCTCCCATGTATTCTTTTCTGTTATCGTATTTAATCCTTTCCTCTTACACTTTATTTCCTTTTTTTTTCTCTGTTGGGGCATTTTCCTTAGAGTGAGAACTATAGATTACATGGAGATGGTAAATAGGTATCAGGAGGAGGAGCTGACACTATGAGATGGCTGTTTTAGTCAGCTGTAAAAACACTGTGAAACCGCTTTATGTATCAGCAAAGTACATGTGTAATGTACTTACAAACGGAGAAGTGTTTGTTGACTTTGTTTCTGAGGTGGAGGCTAAGGCACAAAGAAACCGAGAAACAGGGAGCAAAGAATAACCACACACGAATGCAGAAACGCTAAGATAAGCTTGGTACAGGGATTTCAGGATCCATGTGTCAGAGGAAAGATGTTTGGAGCTGTGAATAAAAATCTATTTTTGATCCCTGCCGTGTGGGGGTAAAAGTGTCTTAGGTTTGCTTTGATTTATTGCAAATAAACATCATTGCAACAAAGACTCTTGACTCAATTTTCAATTTTTCTTAGTGAAAAGAACTTGGGAGACCTTGAACCTTGGCTAACCACTTGCAGAGATAACATAATCTTGGCACGGGTGTAAACAACTTCTACTATTGCCTTTGCGGCTAAAAAAGGGTGATAACTGAAGGGATATGGAAGCAAAACAAAACCAATAAAAGCTGAAAGATAGATTCATCTGTGCTTGCTTTACACAGCTCAGAGCTGTGAGGATAGCCATTTCTGAAGGTGACAGCACATGCCATGGTATCTGGGCCAATAGATCAAGCCAGAGCCAGCAGTAGGATATTAAAAACAAACTTCTAATGCAGTGTTAAATATAAGAGCAGGTACCTGCTCGGACAGTGAGAATTGAGTAAGCTTTCTGTTCCCTGAGAGAGGACAGGAAGATTCTGTTTATCTGTGCTTCCTTACAGATCTGCTGCTTTCCATTGCCAGAATGGCACAAGAATTTGGCCCTTGGAAAGAGACGACATATTGTTGGATTCTTTCCACTCTGAGTTTTTAAGTGTCTTAGTTTTATGTATAATGTAACAACTCCAGCTGCAATTCTTTGTGGATCTATATTGCACTGATAGCCCTAAAATTATTTTACCCATTCATTTGAAATCCAGACAGTAGAATTTGACAGTAAACTGTATTAGCAACTAGAGTGAGACTGAGAAGGAAAAAAAGAGAAGTGGACTCTGCTGTCAAACTTTATGAAAGGGAAAATTATGAAAGAATAGTCAATGCACAATACATTAAATTCAATGATATTGCAGGTAATATTTGGGGGTTAGATTAGTATCATTTTTTTAAAAAGATGAATATGGTGATGAAATGCAAATACTGGGCTTTGGCAGTTACTGCATCTTACCTAGATTTTTTTCCATGAACTAATTGTTGTATATTTATTGCAGGTTTTCTTTCATGTGAAAAAGATTCTGGATTCAAGGAAAAGGTAGCTGATAACTTATCCCAAAACATCATACAACATCACAATGCTGAAGAGATCCAGAGAAGTATTAGGGAGAGTTGTTAGAGGTAAATTAAATCCTGGCCTTCCTGAAGCTGGTGAGAAAGATCTACTGATTTCTGTGAGAACAGGATTTCTCTTTAACAATAAAAATTTAATTGTGCTCAGTTAATCTCTCTCAAAAGCATGTTCTTAAAATATTCCTTGGTCTTTTCCTCTTCTGTGTATTTGCATATCTTCTGAGTATCTCCTACATTTACTCTATAGTACTAGCATGAAGTTGAACAGAAACTTTTTTGGAGGCCCAAAATGCAAAGAGGAGTAGTCAGAAAAAGTTTGATCACATTGTAATTGGCGTTAGGATACTTTCTATCAACTGCCCTCAATGAGATAAAATTGTCTCTGTGCTGATAGAAAAAATTTCATAAGTAGTAAGTGTTAATTACATATGCAATTATTCATCAGCACTACTTCACCAGGACCCAAACTGAGGTTTTGAAAAGACAGTGAGAAATTTTGTTTCAGTGTTTACTTCAGTGAGGAAGTTCATGTTGTTGTGTCAAGAAAGCAGTTTTGGTATTCTGGGTCTCGTGGTGCTTCTTAGAAATTACACAATTCTAATTTGAAGTTTTCATCACTTTTACCCTATGAGGCTAAACCTGTGATGTTTCAAAAGGAACACAGGCAGAATTTGGCTCTGAAAATGAAAACGTAGCTTATAACATTCCTCAGGTATTATTTCATCTAACATTTTGCAGCTAATAAATCCTTTTAAATTAAAAGATTTTTTTTCTGAAATTTCCAAGACATCTGAAAAAAAAGAGCACTTCCAAACACATTGATTTCACTGCTGGAAAGTCTCTTCATTGGCTCACAACTGCCAGGAACAAGATGCTATTGTGTTGACTTGGAGTTATGACAGGAAAACACAACAAAGATGAAATTTAGGTTCTGTGTCATATGTGTTGGTTGCAAAAGTTTTAGACATTTGGGAGGTGGATACTTCTCATTCCTATTTTGCACATTGCCTATTGTCCATCTACCTCTGAATTCATTTTGTAAATGGCTTTAAAAATTATTTTACCTCTTTCTATGAAAGAAACATAGAATATACACTAGTTTATTTTACTCAAATCAATATTATGGTGAGTTACAACATCATTCTGCTTTGTTTGTGTGGAAAGTTCACTAAAACCAGAAGTATTTAACCTAAAGCTCAGTGTGCTTCCCCAGAGAGACAGTTGGATGCTGAAATTTGAAGAATTATGTTTATTCATTTTTAGGCTTAAAAATGGAATTTTACTTCTGGACAAGCTGTATGAAGCTGAACTTTTAAATATTAAAGAAGCATCTAAAAGAATCTGACATGCCAATAGGAGGTGTGTAAGAGCTATACTTTTGTAAATCAGGCTACTCTTCAGTGTCTCAGTCTGGATTTATGATTTTTGGCCTTACTTGCATTATGCCCCCACAACTCTGAAATTTCCATGTAATAATAGATGGAATGTGATGTATTCTTTATGTTATAATTTACAAAAGTGAGATATGTTTACTGCACAACATCCATATGTTCTGCTCTTAAAAGTCCCTGTGCTTTTTTTAGCCCACATGCTCCATGTTTACACTCCCAAATGCTGTGATTATGTCAAAGGGGCTTTGTGCTGCAGTTCACCCCATAACATGACTGTTTGGGTGCACCTCTGAGTTAGACATGGATCTGAAGCAGTAAATTGTGCTGCATGGCTTCCATAATGTCAGTGTCATGCAGATTTGATGGGACATCTTTAATTCAGAGCTGTGCTGGTGCAAGGCTCCTCTAGTTACTGGGCAGTGCAGTGGACCCTGCACTGGCAACCTGTCTGTGGGCTCTACCTGCCTGTTTGAGTGCAAAAACAGTGACCTACCCTGCCAACTGATGTCTGTTGCAGCTGGGAGATGTTTTAGGGACTTTAGGAGCAGGCAGCAGAGGGATTGAGTCTTGCATGGAGTCCATGCAAGTGCCCTAATCAAGCTTATCTTTCAGGTCTGCTTTAAAGCTACAGAGGTTGTCATCCAACTTCACAGTCGAACACGATCATGGAACATTTTTGTTTCAGCTCAACATAAAGTTAGGGATCATTTGCAAAAGAAAAATAGCCAGAACCGCACTTCAGATTCCTCTGCAAAGCAGTTCTTGTTCAGAGTCATTGCTTTGTTTCAAACCCATTTCTACTTATTCTGAATAGGATGAAAACATAAACATAATTTTAATAACGTGATGAAATTTTAAAACAAATATCTTCTGAACATTGAGTTCATTTTTTTCCCTTAAACATAATAATATATGTGATAATATATTTTCTGTTGCTTTGTCAATATTCTTTCTAAATTCCTGTTCAGAAAAAATAAACAAGAGAATTTTCCTACACTTTTTGGAAATCAATCCTAAAGCTTAGTTTAAAACAAAATTGAAATATTTTTTAAAATTAAGAGTAATCTTGAAAGGATTAATTTTGAAATTTTTAAACGAAATATACTTAAGAAAAATGAGTTTATTAAAAACAAAAAAAACCCACAAAAATCCACAAAAGGTTTTCTAATTCTGAATCTGGATCTATTTTTGAAAAAAACTAGCCTTAGTTTTGAAACCTCAGCTGAAAGATTTGTAGACATGCAACACCAAATGCCCTGACTCTTGCTTTTCCTCTTTCAGAACAATGCACAGCAGCATTTTTAGCCCTCAGCCTTTAATGCAGCATAATAAACTGTCAGTTGCAGCCTGTTTCAGCTTCTACTAGCTAACATAAAAATCAGTATAATCCACTGAAGAAGTTGGACCTATGTAGAAAAATTCTCTACTGCCCTGCACAGCTGTTTCTAAATCTTCAGTGACTGCTTTACCCAGGTTCTTCTGTCAGAAAACAAAGCATTGGGGAAAACATAAGGCATGGGATTGTGAGGGATCTCTCATTCACTGTTCTGCATGCTTGACTATCACAGGCCACCACATCACTTAAACTGTAAATAAATCTTTTGGGTTTGAATGTACTTTGTTTCCTAATATATCAGTTTTAACTCTTCAGTAGCAATTCAGTATAGGTCTTATTTAAATATTTTAAAGTCATGTACTAATACATAAGAATGAAAATATTTACAACACATTTGTTTTCGGTTTATGTGGATTAAATGTTAAAGGAAGGTAATTTTTGGGAAGTATTATCACTTCAGTGAAAATGACACAATTTTCTTTTCTAGCTACAAATATTTTGCCAAGGAACTGTAGAAGAAATATGGCATTCCTGTTTGCAAAGATTTCTTTTATACTAACCATCATTCGCTTTCTGAGCATTTGGAGGATAGAATGTTTTTATGAGCTAGTGGAAAATTCATTACAGTAGATGAAAGACGAAATCCATGATTAGGGTGTATAACAAACATGCAAGAGCTTTTTGCTTGATTTGGTTAATCTAAGAAAGTTTTGGACAAACAATTTTTGGCTTCAAATAAAAAAGATTGCTTCTAGGAGGTAAATCAAGTGAGGGATTGTTTTGTGGTTCACTGACAAAACAATTTGTCTCAGGAAAAAAATCTGTGACTGATTTTAAGATAAATAGATATTTTCAAGAGAAGTATATGATGAAATACTTTTAGCATGATCATCATTTGACTGCTTATGAGGTCAAAGTGAAATTTGCTCAGTAGGGACTGTACAGGACAGACTTAGAAAAAAAGGTAACAAGGAGTAAGAAGAAAAGATGTCCTGAAGATTGCTATTGAAATTAATAGGACTGTTTCCACTTAAGGTTAATATGCAGATCATTCACATTACTTGTTTTCCCAATTCCAGTTTTCCACTTTGTGGTCTTGCTTCCCCCTTCCAATTCCATCACTCCTACACGCCTATAATGATCATAATAGATATACCTCGTGTCATGGGGTGGGGGTTAAAATCTCTAGCAGTAAGGGCCTATGTTTTTAGTTCATTAGAAGCAAAGTCATGTGGCATGGGAAGACTGATCCTTGCAGGACCTCACCTGAACAATATGTGCATAATTTGTGTTTTCCAAATACCTGCTGACAGCTACATGTTGAAATTTATCACTTAGGTACAGGACCAGTAGTATGTATAGTTGCTTCTCAGATGGAACTCCTTTTTTCTGTATGTTGAAGACTTTAATGTTTCTTTAAGGTGTTAAAACTTTGTAAAAATTCCCATTTTGGTTGTTCTCATATAAAAGCCCTTTCTATGTAGATGTATACAGAGAAGGGAATACTATCTAGAATGATGTTACTGGAAAATGGCACAGATGAGATCTAAAGTCAGAACTATAGTCAGCTAGCACTTGTAGGCTTAGAGAATGATGAATTTTTCATAGTGCTGAGTGTTATGTACAGTGCTGAACGCTTTTAGATATTGAAAAAAAGTAAAGGAAAATGTATTTTTAACATCTTTGTTTCATAAATACCAACAAAACAGCATCTGAAAATACTTTTATAATCCTCAAATATTTAAGTGAGCAGTTAAGTTCATTTTTCAAATGACTAATAGTTTTAGTACTGATGCATGAATATTCTAATTTTTAAATTACTTGGCTGTGTTTTGATATATTGTTTTTCCAGGAATGAAAACACAACTGAATTGCTGCTATGTGAAAATCACAGAGGAAATGTGAATTACAGTATGTTTTATTGAAGGACTGCTTTAGTCAGTATGTATTAATATTTAAATTCATTAGTACTTCTTGAAAACAGATGTTTAAATGCTTCCATGCCTGACTCAGCCTTTTGACCTTTCACAGTAGACAAACCATGTATTGTTGTAGATCTATTCACTAAGAGCTTAATAAGTCTATGTCATCAGCACCTCTATGAAAACAAAAGGTTTGTTCTATATCCTTGTTCAAAACAGATTTCTTTCTGTGCCCTGGTTATTTGCACAAATTAACAACACCAGATCTTTGTAACTCAGTGGAAGATGGTAATAAATATAGGGCAGTGTAACCTGACGGAGAAAAATACTAAATGATTCCTGAAAAGCTAAAACAAGGACAAAGCGAAGACAGTGAGCTTCAATTTTGCCACTGACAAAAAACAGTACAAGAATTATTACGAACTTATTGGGAAGAAATATAAGGAGAAGAGGAAGACAGGGTAAAAAGGATTTCTTGTTTGTAATCCATGGACAAATTATCCCAGAAATAGTAGCAAGTGTCCAAGGATAGTTAGGACTGTCCTGGTTATGGTCAAACCAGAGACCATGTGTTCAGATAGTCGTCTTTGAACTGATGCAACGGGATATGATACAGAACTTTGTCTGCAATGTCTTTGGAGCAGAGATTGCATAGTTTATATAGATTTTTTTTTTAATTCTAGCTTTTGTCCATTATTAGGCATGGGGCAGCCTCTAAATCCTCGTAGGTAACAACAGCCACAACAATTTTGCCTAAATAAAATGCGATAGAAAGGAACTTGAATGGATTACTTAAATAGGGATAGTCAACTGGTTTAATTGTAAATCATAACTAGCTCATGCTGTATTTCCATTACCGTGCTGTATCTATATAAATATTTGATATAAACCTGGTATGTTAAGTAGCATGACATGCAGCTACATGGCTTTTATGGATTTTATATGAGAAGGTTTTATCGGATTCTTTTTTACCACAGACGTTATTTCCCAACATGTTTTGTAATTTGTATAAATGCTGCCTTCAACAAAGTTTCTGAGGAATCATATTCTCTAATAGTGTGCAGAGAACGTTGCCTGAAAATTGTTCTCCTCCCGGGATCACAAGTTCCATGGAAAGATCTGCGTCAGTAATTGTAGCCATTTATAATTGTATACAAATTACACAGACCTACAGCTTATTGGGGGGGAGGCTGGGGGGGGAAGCAATTGCACTCTCAGTGGTACACATACATAATGGAACAAAATAGATGCAAATTTGTTCTATTTCTTAAAGATACCAAAGGGCCCTGGTGTCAGGTTCATGGTGGTTCTGTGTGATGGAAGATGAAACCAGCACTAGGTCCATGGTAGTTCTGCCTTGCTACCTGTAGGATATTCTTTTCAGTGTAAAAGGTATTTTAGGGCTTTGCAACAGTTTTCTTATAGCTCTCACAGTGTAATGAGGTAAATCCTGAAGGGGCTGCAGATTTCTAAAATTTTGTACTTTCAGCCATTCTGGGACAGTGGTGGTGGGTTTTTTTTTCTTCCCTAAAACACAACAAGAGCAACCACAAGAAGTCACTTGATTGATTCATAGAATCGTTTCAGCTGGAAGAGACCTTTAAGATCATCAAGGCCAGCCTTTGTCCCAGCCCTATCAACTGCTAGATCATTTCCCTAAGTGCAACATCCAGTCACCTCTTAAACACCTCCAGGGACAGTGATTCGACCACCTCCCTGGGGAGTCCATTCCAATGCCTGACAACCCTTTAAGTAAAGAAATTCCTCCTCATAACCAGCCTGAACCTACCCTGATCTTGGTCTCTGAAACCACAGCTGGTGATTACACATGTTCTTATGCTGGGTAAAACTGCTCCAGCTTAGTTTCCACATTTTGAAGAGACTGGGAGATGAAGTAATGACAGAACAGGAATTAGATATTTGCCAAACTACTTGAAACTGCTGACATTTTAAAAATTGCCTTAGGCAAAGTTTCATTTCAGATGATCTAATGGGAAGCACTTTGGAAGTGCTTTAGTAATCAGAAGGAAATATACGACACTTTCAGCAAGGAAAAATTCTCAGCTTTAAAACCAATGGATGCAATTGATGTCTGATCAAAGTTTCTTAAGGGGCTACTGACAGATGAAAAACAATTGGAACTATGCTTGTAGTTGTAATAAAATCTTATGTTAACCAGAAACTAATACTTCATATCTAATGCTTCTGAACTTGTCCTTTTCCATTGAAAAAGAGCACAGTTAATCAAACTATTAGCAAAAGATCATTTCCCCTGCACCTTCCAGCAAGATCTTTTACAGATTCTCTTGACGTACATAAGTACTTTGAGTTTACATTTCTGATTAGAGTATGGAACTAAGGAGAACATTTGCATAGAAGCAAAGAAAACCTCCCTATTTATAATTTTTAATGAAATATTTGTACTAATAGTCTTTTTTCATAAACAATTTTTATTTCATAACACCTAACTCAAGTGATGGATCTGCGTAGAAAAACACTGTGGAATTTCCTGTGGAAATGTTCTCATTATTCATGGCTGCATTGGGCACATGGCTGAAATACCTGGGTGAATAGTGCACTCTTGGCAAGACTGATCGGGCATGACATGGTGCTATGCTACTGTGTTACATTGCTTGTGGTGAACCTCCAACCTGAAAAACTTGTCTAACTGCAGTATTGTACTGGAAATAGTTGCTGTACTTGTTGCTGTTCTCTCATTTTTATGAGTTTCATAAAAATCTGAATCATAGTGCAATAAACAGCTCACCGTAATGCATAAAGTAAGTAAAAATAAATATCACATTGCACTACAGTCTTATGTTGTACCTGAATATTTCAGAGGATATACAATGTATATTAATATTGAGAAAATATCAACAAAGTAATAGTGTAAGTCTATGCCAGTTCAAGGCACAGATATTAGCATATCCTCCATGTCTTCTTCCTGTTAAAAAAAGGGAGAAAACCAGATAAATTTTATTTAGTCTTTCCCCATGCTTTTAAAACAACATTGTATGCATTACTTCTTTACTATTATTTTAGTTAGTCTAATAAAATATTATTATTTATATTATGTTCTTTGCCTTACTAAGACATAAAAATGTCAACATGTCTTTTACTTGCTAATGTAAAATCAACCTACTAGGGCACACTACCACCAGCACTGGACATACTTTTATCATGATGGTGGAATGGACATCTGTGAATGTTAAGGTCTCCCATGAGCCTTCAGACTAAACAGCCCCAGATTCCTCAGCCATTCCTCAAATGAGATGTATTCCAAATCCTTTACTATTTTGGTAGCCCACCTCTGTATCCTCTCCAGCACCTCAACGTCCTTCTTGTAGAAAGGGGCCTAAAACACAGTATTTGAGGTGCGGACTCACCAAAGCTGAGTACAGGGGAATGATCCCTGCTCCTGCCAACAGCACTGTTCCTGATCCAGGCCAGGATGCCATTGATCTTCTTGGCCACTTGGACACACTGCTGGCTCCTGTTCAGCCGCTGTCAATCAACACTCCCAGGTCTCTCTCTGCCTGGCAGCTTTCCAGCCACTCCTCCCAAAGCCTGAAGCTCTGAGACCATTTAAGATGCATTAAGGGATCCTGCGTGACCTCCCCAGCAGCCACTGATAAAGGTGGTGGGTCTTCTACAGGTCCTCTTTCAGAACCTTGGGATAGCCAAGCAAGTTCCCGCCATCAATAAGGCACCTGGGGTTTGGTAAGAGAAACAGAGTTTCTAGTAAAGGCAGCCAAATGGAGTCTGGAGTCAGTTCAGGTGAACAAATGTTGCTGCTTTTAAGGCTCCACAGGCTGTGTTGCCTAGATGCCCTGTTTATTTAGTTATCTAAATACAGAGATATGCAATTTGCATTTGAACCCCCACCCTAAATCTAGCAAAATTTGTGTTGAAAAAAACTCTCTCCTCCTTATGTAGTCATTTAGTTCTTCAGAAGTCTGTATATTTATAGGAGCTTATTAAATCTCTTTTGGCATTATATAGGTTTATATAAAATTGCTATGTGTCTGTGCCTCGAATGCCAGAAGGTAGGTCCAGGTGGATGTAACCCCTTTATGAGAGCTGCACTCAGAAGCATATGCCACGACAATTCTATGGTGCACATAAGACATCCCTCCAGCTGCAAAATCCCCTGTTCAATACAAGATACCTATATTTGTATGTTTACATGTTTCAGTTCCCTTCAGATTTTATTATATTGTAGAAATCACTGAAATATCTGCCATTGTGACATTTTATCTAAGCATTTGGTTCAGATTTTATTTTGAAGACTCAGATGTTCCTTGCCTCTAGATGATAGCCACATGAAAATGAAGTCCTTAAAAAAAATCAGGTTCATAAGATATATTATAGATCTCCTTGTCATATGAGATTCATGCAGCAGAAAATATTCTTCTGCCTCTAGTGTCCTTTATAAGAACAATCTGAAAGTAAAGTTTGACTTTGAGCAGACTGAACAGTGTGCATTATGTGTACCTTCTGAGTGTCGGAGGAATTGAGGTGTTCCAGGATATCCTCTTCCTCCAAATGATGGTTCTACTCGCAGCTCAGCAACCTCTACAAAAGTTCCCCTCTGAATTTATGAGTTACTGGAAACATTGTCTTGTCTTTTTACCTTCCTTGTGGTTTCACTCTGAAGGGTTACAGAACTGTCAGAACTCAACAGCTTCAGGCTTAAAGATCTGGAATTTTGACATTACTAGTTTTGTATTAGAAAAATGGCTGCAAAGTGTGAAAATGTATAATTTTAAAAAGTTGTCTGATAACACCCTTGTACTGTTCACATCAAAAAAATTTCATCATCACGTTCAGTAACATAAAGATTTCACCCATCTCTTTTGGTTCTCAACTTGTCTTCTGAATGACCCTGTGAGCAAACTTCTGGAGTAAACTTCTTCGTTTTGCTCCATCTCCATCTGTGAGCTTTTCCCTGCCTCTACTTCAATTCTGTACCCAGTGAATAAGATAAGTTGTCCAGTTATAACATATAAATACAGGAAATTCCATTTACATGTAATAAAAAATTGTGTTTTTTTCTGTTACGAGGATTGTCAAATGTTGGAACAGGTTTCTCAGAGGGGTAGTAAAATCTCAGTCTATGGATTTTTTCAAAACCTGAGCAGACATAGTCCTGGACAACCTGTTGTAGATGACCTTACTTTGAGCTGGGAACCTGGATTAAATGATTTCCAGGGGTGCCTTCCCCCCTCATAATTGCTTTAAGTCTGTGATCCTGTGAGTTGCATGACAGGACTGAACTGTTGGTACTTCAAAGGCACAAAAAATAGATGAGCCAGAATGAAAGTATTAAAGGCTAAGAGAAAACTATGGTTCCAGCTGGAACATGGATGTTCAAAGAAGACCAAGGTTCAAGTAAAGGCAAGTCAGCTAAATGGGTTACAGGTTATAAAGACATTAGTGATAAGATAGATTTATCAAAATAACTGAGAAACTAGAATTTAACATCTGCTGAATATGACAATAAACATAAGCAAGTTTATAATTCATATCTTGGACTTCAATAGGAAAATATTGATAAACTAAAGTAAGAAGCTAATGAACTTACGTGTTGAGCTCTGGGACTGAAATACAAAGGAAACTTGGAATTTCTTTAAGAAATTCTCTGGAATTTATATTCAAATCAATGGAAAAAAAAGTTGTGAGATATTCTAACTTAGTTGGATAACTAACCACAGAAATGGATATCAATAACAGACTAAATTTTACTAGAAGCCAAGGTCCAAACTGATCAGAATAAATTATTCCCCTGGATGTCAGAATGCGTGGGTACAAAGTGTGAAACTGTGAAAAGGGAGAACAAGGTAAATTTTGCAGTTGTGAGAGAGAAAATTGGGATTCCTGGCAGCTTGGAGTGTATGGCCTTAGTTGTAGTGTTAAATATGAGAATCATCCATGCTAAAGAGAGACGAATTCAAATGGAATGAACTGGGAAGACATCACAGGAGAATGCTGTGAAGGTGGGACATGCAGCTAGACATCTATCCATGGTCCAAATTAAGGCAGAAATGTAGGCTTCCTGGCACACCATGGAGGAAAGGCAGCTGCAGAAGGCTGTCTCTATACTTCCTGGTTCATAGGCCCTGGTGTTTGTGTGTAGTGGTTCTGCCAGCAGCCTCACTGTGACACACGGCCTCCTGTGTCATCCTGAGGCTTCCCTACAAGCTCACTGCCTGCACAGACAGCAAATTCCTGGCTTTGTAAAGCCATTTGTGTTTAAAAAGAAAAATAAGCCACGTCCCTGGGTGCAAAATATTTACTTTTAGGCATATAAAATCCAAATGGTCAAGATTTTTGACAAACATGTAACATAAACAAACTAATTCGTCTGTTGAAAGTTTGCTTGTGTGTCAGAATTTGCTTAAACATGTTAACAGATGCCTTTGGAGATAATTTTCTGGTAATAAACTGAAACAGCATGTGAAGTGTCTTTATTTGTGTGTATAGCAGTCTTTATATCCAGGATGAATTTGATAAAGATAGATTAAATGGACTTTCATTATGAGAATAAGAACCAGAGCTTTAATTTACTTAAATAGATATATTTTTTTTACCTAACTTTATCATACTGTACAAGTATCTCATATTTATCACTTGGCTGAGTACAACAAGCAAAACCACAAAGACAACAGGAGCGCATCAGGGCTGGACAGTTAGGAGCCAGACATCAAGACTGAGGAATTGTGATTTCCTTTGACTCTTCTTGTCCTTGGCTGTATGTTTCTTTCCCACTAGACAATTCAAGAAATCACCAGAGCCTTCATTTGGTTTGACTGGTGAAGGACTGTGGAATTGGGATTTAACCTGGAGCCTTTTTTCTCAGCGTGTATTTCAATGACTGTGAGATGTATGCAGAACCTGCTTTCAAAAGGTTGCATCACATGGCCACACATTTGACAGAGTAGTACATAGATGGGAACTGTTTCACTAAATCTTCATTTATAACGCCTCAGCATTCATTTGGACAGCTATGACTTGGATATCAATTCAGAAAATAATCCAAAAGTAGATATTTCAGTAAGACTTACACACACTAGCAAAAAGGCTCACATTTTTAAGTAAAACCAAAGAGATTGTTGGTTAGGACTCTGTACACATTTTATTTGAGGCTTTCAGTGAGCATGTAGGTTTCTTTCTTTTTGGAGTGTTTGAAAATGTACACAACACAAAATATATTCATAAAATGTATATTATATATGAAGCATGACTTTATCATGAATGAAGGATTTGTAATAGCAACATTTATGTGCTCCTTCTGACTCATTTTGGTTAGCTGAATGCCTATAATTTCCTAACAAATGTGTTTTCAGCTGGCTTCACCTTTTTGGTTTTTGATATATGTTACCTCAGGAATAACTCTAAAAATATTCCTCTAGATATTTCTGCCATACAGCGTGTCTGGAAGGACAGATTCAGCTATTTGCTTCCCTGAATCAGACTTTCCTGAATCAAAGTTTCCTGCACAGAAGCCAGAAGGAATTGCAGAATAAAATTAAATGACCAAAAATGAGAAATGCAGAGACACTGGTTTTCAATTGAAATATTTCTTACAGTCCTGTAATACTATGTTACAGCCTCTGGAATGAGAAAACAAGAATGAAGTGTAACAGATTTACCATCCCAAAGACCACATGATCTCTATTGTACTTGATGCTTTGAGCAGTTCATTACGTGATTAACTAACACTATATCCTCTATAGCAGATGAACTCAATTAGGATGTTTAATTTGCCTTGCTATTGTATCCACTGACCCAGCTTCTACCTTAGTGCACCTGGATCTTCATCTCTCAGTGGGAAAGTAATAGCTAGCTACCAACTCAAAAAGGGGGAAAAAATAGTGTGGATAGAGACAATCTGATGTGGATTTACTGGGGAAGCAGGAGAGGTAGGAGGTTTTGCTTTTTCCCCATTCTTGTGAGTTCATGTGGCATAAGAATCTGAATCATGTGGTGGCAGCTCTGCGGTCTGTGTCTCTCCCATCCCATCTCTGTTCACCTCAGCATCCTCTGTGTGCATCGTGCCCTGGGCATAGCATTAAGTTTTCATACTGTGCTATCTGTGCTATTTCCTTTTCATGCAGGAGAATATCTGATATAATATTTCAGACTCCAGCTCTAAAGCAGAAGTTACTTTCTGAGAAAATGCTCTTTTATTCATTCATCTATTTATTTGCATATTTATTTATTTATTTATTTAAATGCCTGAGGATGTAGTGTTCAAGACTAATTTAGTGATGCACAGTGAGAGAGTTCGGATGGGAAGCCTCATACAAGGAAAGGCTGTGGGAACTGTGGCTGTTAGTCTAGAGAAGAGGAGACTGAGGGGAGATCTTACTAACATTTACAAAAGTCAGTATTTCAAAATGCAGGTATGAATTCTAAGAAAATTTTCAAACAATTTGAATTTGCCTGCAAAATGAAATGGTAATAAACTTCTTCCAGTTAGAAAGATTTTGTGTGGGAATTATCTGTTAATGTAACTTTAGTTTTGCATATAAAATTGCAACCATTTTTTTTAAATCAAAACTTCAAGCATTCTGTTATAGCAATGCTAAAACATTCAACTGTGTCCTTAATTGCAACAGGTTTTAACTTTTTTGATTACAGTTGTGTTTGAAACTCATAGACCAGCAGAAAATTTTATTTTGTGGGGAAACATTTTCTAATGAAAACATGTTCTAGTGAAAATCATTTCAGGACTAATAACAACTGTGGTACCCATAGGTTTAAATTTTACACGTCCAGTTGCAAGAGCAAGATTCATAGTGATGAGAAAGACGCTACAATCCCACCAGCTGAAAATAGTATTAGACCCACCTTCTTTAAGGAAAAAAAGTATAGAGAAAATAGCATACCATCTGTCTACTCTGTGTACATCTAGGCTTAGATTACTCTGCCAAGTCTTCACATATATTGATTTCTTTCCAAGTAGTTTTTCTTCAAATGCAACACAATTGACCTAATTCCCCAGTGGTATCTAATTGCAGTTTATTGCTGGAATGACACAACATTCCTGTAAAGGTGTATCATCCAGTTAAACTGGCTTTAATTTAGGTAAAAACCCTGTGTAATTCGGCACATTTTTGTCTTTTTCTTCCCTTTTTTTTGTCTCAAAATACTTTTCTCTATTTGACACCAATCAAAAGTAATTGTAATAAAGTCAAATCTTTATTAATGAGGATAAAGACATTTTGGTGAAATGTTGTTTATTTGTAGTGCCTAAAACATGCGCAGGATTCTTCCACATTATTTTTTTTTAAATTAAAATAAAAGTACAGCAGCTATTTACTCAGTTATATGGAAAAAACAAAGGCGTCCACAGCAGTCAGTATATATCAACAGCAGTAATGGACTCAGCATCAACAAAGAGATCCTGCAACTTGATCTTTACTGTCTCTAAATGTTTTCACATTTATTTGAAATTTAAAAAAGAAAAATCTGAACTACAGAGGTGCAGATCAAGTTGATGAAATCAAACCCAATTCTTCTTTCTAACTCTGTTCAAACTAAATTTCTGAGTAATCTAAAGCACTTTTAAACAATGATTCAGCTTTTCAGGACCTTTTCTAGCCTGTCTTCAAGTCATCTTCACCTGTCACCAACCTACTTAATCTGCAGGTCATCGAAGACTCTATTACTCCAGTCTTTTAAAAAAGTTGTACTGTCACAAAATGTCAAATGCATTTAGTAACTTTTTTTGTTGCCAAAGCTGATCACAAATTTTGTCGTAATACTGAATATTGGCTTTTGTACTGGGGACTGTTCCAGGCAACAGAGCACTCAGTCAAATCTATCAGCTCCCTCATCTGTGCCTCTAATTGATACTACAAGTAGAGGATGTGAACAATGAACTAACCAAAGTCAGTTTTTACACTCAAGTATACTATGACAGTAAGAGTATTTAACAGCTGTTTGTAAGATCATTTCTGCATGGAGAAAGCACAGTAATAGAGGGTTTTGTATCAGATCATTTATTAATTACATGTGTCAGTTCTACTACAGCAAGTATTTAAAAGACTAATGATACTGCATCTGTGTTTATAAATCTTCTACTGCTTATTTTGGCACAGAAGGGTTTTGAAGTAATTCTTGTGTATGCAAAGCCATTAATTGGTATTCACTTATGCTTAGATTCTCCATGTATAACTGATAGCTAGTGTCATACTGTTTTGGTGGATAAGCATTCTAAACTTCTGTGTTCTGGAATATTTAAAATCTGTGCTTACTTTGGCTGACCTTGTCTCTTTGACTTCTACACTGCAAGATTGGCCAGCTCATATCAGAGATGAGTCTGACTTCATCATTGTTGGGTGCTACAGGGAAAGAAAACTGCTTTATAAAAGGAATTGTAAATTGACATCTGTCTTCACCTGTCATTTTCTTTCTTTTTACTGAATAACAGTTGCAGTGCTTGTGACTATTTGTCCACAGGAAGGATGTGCCAATCCTGTCCTGCGGTTCCTGTCCTCATCACTGTAGTCCACACAGCAGCACTCCTGGCCATCCACAGTGGGAAGAAGAAACTTTCTTATGTACTGGAAATAAATTAACTTCTCAGATATTTACATGTAGTAAAGTATATAATCTGAAAAGACCTTTTCTGAGTGCTTTGTACCCATATGGTTTCTTGGATATGCTCACTTATACATGTATGAGCTCTAGCAGCCTTTTCCTTTCCTTATATAGTTTCTTCTGTTTCTCATTGGTAGCTTTTATTTCCATCTAAAATTGCCATCCTCAGATGGCATCTTGCCATCACTCCAGCCTTCTGGCACTCCAGGGGAAGTACCAGAACAATAAACAAACAAGTAATAACAAGCAAATGAGTACCTGCTACAGCAAGTTCACAGATGGAAGATAAATCTGAACTTTGAAAATCTTGTGAGTAGAGCTGGAGCCAGACCACATGAAGAACTCAAAGCCATTCAGCTATGGAAAGAATGCTTCCAGAACCGATTTATCTGGGGACAAAACTTGAGAGATTCTTGATTAAGAACATTTCAAAATGCCCAAAATCTGATTTCAGAAGTATACACACAGAAACTCTTCTAAAGTTCAGATGCACAGATGGACTCTCATCTATCAAAACCAGCATCAGGCTATGGACTTTATGTCTTGCTAGCTTGACTATCTGAGACATTGAAGGTTTGGCTTTAAAAGGAAAAATATATATGTGTCCATGTGGGTGTTGTGCATGTATACACAAAAATATAAAAACTCAAACACACCCCCAGAGTGTGCAAACAAGTATAAATACATATGGTGCCAGGAAGCAAAACACTGCTGTGGTTAAATGGATACTCTTTCATTTCCTGAAAGCCAATTTTGATTCAAATAGCCTGGGACATATACAAACTGCACTTCTATTTTCTATCTGAGAGACAGACAATGTCCAGCACCATTTCAGTATGTTATTTCCTATTAACATGTCATCTGGAATGTAGCTGCAGTATGGAGAGGAATAAGAGGAAAAAAGTAAAGTAAAAGTAACTGTATCAAAACAGTGTGCTTCACAAGACTTGAACAAAAACCTGAAATGAATAGATGCTATAAAAAATAGAGCTGCACCTGATGTTGCTTTAAAGCTTTACAGTGATTCTACACAGTGAGTAAATTTTGTGTGCTTCTGGTTAGGACTGAACCCAAGAAAGCTTATCAAGGGAACTCATGGGAACGGGCAATACCAGGTAGCTGGCTTTACCCAGTCTGCTGCCACTGCTAACAGAAGTGAAGTGGATGTGTTGAGATCTCTTACTTGCATTCACAGATCTGTGAGTGCAGTACCTTATTACTGTGCTTAGACGTTATCAAGACTGTACTTTGAGAAGAGAATTGCTGAAACGTTGGTCACATAGACCATGAGAACATTGATCAGCATTAGGTCAGATGCTCTCTGACAGACTGTATCAGGTACCCTGTAAAGAAAAAGAGTGGTTCTTTTTCTTTTTTCTTCACCACAGACTGTTGACTGCTCAGAAAGCTCTCTGTTGTTCTTCTGAATCATAAACCATATCATATATTAATTCATCAAGGGGAAGTCCTGCTTGACAAACCTGATAGCCTTCTACAAGAGTATTACTGGCTGACTAGATGAGGGGAGAACAGTGGATGTCATCTACCTTGACTTCAGCAAGGCTTTAGATGCTGTCTCCCATAACATCTTCATAGGAGAGCTCAGGTAGTTTGGCTTGGATGAGTGCATCGTGAAGTGGATCGAGAGGTGGCTGAATGACAGAGCCCAGAGGGTGGTCATCAATGGCACAGAATCAAGTTGGAGGCTTGTGACCAGTGGAGTTCCACAGGAATCGGTTCTGGGGCCAATCTTGTTCAACATCTTCATAAACAACCTGGATGAGGGGACAGAGTGTACCCTCAGTAAGTTGGCTGATGACACCAAACTGGGAGGACTGGCTGATTCCCCAGAAGGCTGTGCTGCCATTCAGTGGGATCTTTACTGCCTTGAGAGTTGAGCAGAGAGGAACCTCATGAGGTTCAACAAGTACAAGTGCAGAGTCCTGCATCTGGGAAAGAACAACCCCAAGAACCAGTGCAGGCTGGGGATTGACCTGCTGGAGAGCAGCTCTGCAGAGAGAGACCTGGGAGTCCTGGTTAACAATTAACTGAACATGAGCCAGCAATGTGCCCTCGTGGCCAAGAAGGTCAATGGCATCCTGAGATGCATCAAGAAGAGTGTGGCCAGCAGGTCAAGGGAGGCTCTGCTCCCCCTCTACTGTGCCCTGGTGAGGCCTCATCTGGAGTCCTGTGTCCAGTTCTGGGCTCCCCAGCTCAAGAGGGACAGGGAAGTGCTGGAGAGAGTCCAATGCAGGGCCACCAAGATGATTAGGGGAATGGAACATCTTTCATATGAGGAAAGGCTGTGGGAACTGGGGTTGTTTAGTTTGGAGAAGAAGAGACTGAGGGGGACTTTCATTAATATTTACAAATATCTAAGTGGTAGATGTCAGGAGATTGGGGCATCCTTTTTTTGATGGTATCTAGCAACAGGACAAGGGCTAACGGGATGAAGCTGGAACACAAAAAGTTCCAATTAAACATAAGAAAAAACTGTTTTACTGTTCAGATGAGGGAGCACAGGCTGCCCAGGGAGGATGTGGAGTCTCCTTCTCTGGAGGTTTTTAAAACCTGCCTGGACACATTCCTGTGTGACCTGATCTAGGTGGACCTGCTTGAGTGGGGGGGTTGGACTAGATGATCTCTAAAGGTCCCTTCAACCCCTGCCATTCTCTGATTCTGTGACATTCAGACTTCTTATCCTCACTGTATTTTTTCAGTTTTAGAAATTTGACTAATCTTGTTCTAGTACTCCAGTTAAAACAAACTACCTCATGGGAAGAGATCTGACAACAGTCTCACGGTAAATAAGGCACATTTTTGAATGAATATCACATCTTTTCAAAGAAAGAATATGAGAAATTCTTATTATTTACTTGGCATCAGTACGTGCTAGAGGCTCACAGATCCATCTTAATTTATTCCAGACCATAGAAAAATGTTTCTATCTAAACTAATGTACTCTCCATAGGAAAAATGACTCAAATCCTTACAACTTCTATGTGGATTATTTTTAACATGAGATAATTCAGAATCATATTATTCTTAGGAAAATCCACTATGCTATTTCTATGCTTAATTCAGTTGGGCTGTTAAATGACCCATATTTTCAAATTTAAAAAGCAAAAAGTTAATAAAACCCGATCCTGATGAAGCTGGTTTCTGAATGGAGATATTAGAGCAGTACAGTGTGAAAAGATAACACTTCCTTGTTGATTTACAGTGAATGTCTCAATATCCAAGTGGAAATCAGTAACAAGCAGTGTCTCCCAAATTTCCATATTGGGACCAACAATGTTTTATATCATCAACGACATAGGCAGTGGGATTGAGTTCAGTTTCAGCAAGTTTGTAAGTGATATGAAGCTGAGTGGTGCAGCTGGTTTGCCAGAGGGAAGGGATGCTGACACAGTTGGAGTTGGAGAAGAGAAGTCTCTGGCAGGCCTTATTACAACCTTTCAATACTTAAAGAAGGCTTAAAAGAAAAATGAGAACAGACTTTTTCCAGGGCCTGTAGTAACAGGATGAGGAGCAGTGGTTTTAAACTCAAAGAAAGCAGGTTTGTACTGGACCTCAGGAAGAAATTTTTTAAAGTGAGAGTGATGAGACACTGGAACAGGTTGTCCAGAGAAGTTGTGGATGCCCCAGTAGTGTTTGAGGTCAGGTTAGACAGAGCTTTGAACATCCTGATATAATGAGATATGTACCCTGCCCATGGTAAGGGGGCTGGACCTAGATGATCTTTAAGGTCCTTTCTGGCCCAAAACATTCTATGGTTGTCAGATCAGAGCATGGTTACAAGCAAGCTAGAGAAGGCAAAATTAAGCTAAATTGGTTAGTTAGAAACAGAGTTGAAAGACACTTTGCATAACTATATTTAGGCATACATTTGTGCAATGCTGGGCAGATGTCTGAGGTCAGCACAGGCTCAGTGACTATGAACAAGGTGATCTGACATTGAAAGTGTCCCTGCTCTGAGCAGAGTTTGAACCTAATGTCCTCCTGAAGACCCTTCCGTCTGGAATTAGTCTTTAGTTCTGTGAACCTATGAAACCACTCTGCTTCCTAACAGATATAGGAAATAAAGTTAACAGCTGGTTGGGTATGCCTACAAGGAACTAAGTTTGACTATCCAGATCTAGTTTGTCTGAGGGTTAGAGGCTAAAATCTTCTTTACTTGTGACCTTCTTTGTTTTTCACAGGAAGGAGCACAGTCTGATGCTGCAACTGACTGAGCTACTTCCAGTGAGTACTTCCAATTGCAGCTGACCCAGGCCTTGGAGCTGTGGTGCACAAAGGCATTCTGACTCAGACTGAAACAGATATTAATTATGTTTAGTGTATGCCACACCTGCATCCTTGCAGCATGTTCAGAGCTGTGTGCCATTAACACATTGTTTTCAACAGGTAATAAATCACTTTTCTTAAGTGGAAAGAGGGAGGGATCATAAGGGTCAACAAAGGCAAAACTGATCCTTCTGTAGCCACACAGTCTCATTACACCCCAAATTTCTCCTTGGAGTTTTATCATCACAAAATTTTGTGGCAAGAGACAGACTTCCTCTAGCCAGGAAACTGTCAGAAGATTTCCGATTTTAACCCACCCTTCTCTGCTTCAATATTTAGATTAGAATCTCTCTACTGACTAAATAAAAGACAAAGTTAATAGCTCAGGTTTTTATTTAATGATAAATTAGTCTTCTAAGAAATTATAATTTTATTTAAAAAGCAGCTAACTCAGAGAAGTCAACAATGTCTTGAAACACTTCCAAAAAAGAATGTGCTGTGCACCATCTGACTTTGATTAAATTACCCAGAGAACAGTCATATCACATAAAACCCTGCACTCCCACATACTTTGAATCACTGGTGAAATTAACCATGAGATTCATAAATTAAAAGTTTCTTTTTCTTTGAGAATACCTTGATCTGAGATTCTCTGACAAAGAAAAATATAAATAACTAAACAAATATTTCGTAGAATGATGCATATGAAACAAGAAGGAGGTTTTAGATCACCTAGTTTCGTTTTCTGTGTAAATAGGTTGAACAACTGCATCCATTTCTCTTCTGCTATACTAAGATATTTGACTAAACCTTATCTTTTAAAGACATAGTTCATCTTGATTTGAAGAGGCAAGAGACTGGGAATCTGTCACTTTCTTTGGTAATCTATTCAGATGATTGTTATCATCACTGCAAATCTGTGTTGAAATTGAAATTGTCTGGCCTCAATGTATAACCATAAGTTATCGTGCCTTTCTTTCCTTTGTAAAAGAAGTCTTCAGCACCTCATCATTTTCTACTAAAGAAAAATGTAAACAAAATTAAATCATTCTTCTTATAGAGCTATGAGTGGGCAGGTCACCTAAAAAATGTCTCCTACAGGTTAGTCATCTAGTCTAAGCTAGTCTTCAGCCTGCAGTTGGAGAGCAGTAGTCCATGGGAAGAAGGAAGTGGTTCAGCCCTTAGGACTGGAGGAATCACTGATGAAAGTAATGTTTTTTTCTTTTCCCATTGATCTTCCAAGAGCCTAGTTGAGATGCCAGCACAAACTTTTAGATGGCTAAAACTAGGTCATATGAGCAGTCCTTTATATACACCTTTCCCGTGTTCCTAGTTAACTGAGAAAAATTTACTGTGGGAAGCAGAAAAGAGAGAAGGAAGGCTAATGTGGCTGTAGTGTATGCCCCTCAGGCCACTGCTTGATACAAAGCATGTTGTCTGTAACGTGGAAGAAAGTCTATGCTTTGCTTCACCTCTGTCCTATTTCCATCTCTAGTGTCATCTCTTTTAGGTATTCATCTAAGAACTATAAAAGCCATTTAACTGTAAGAAAAGTATAGATCTATTTCATGAGTTTCTCTAAGCTGAAAGACAACTGAAAGAGTGAGGGAACACTGGCTCAGGATGCCCAGGAATGATGTGGAGCCTCCTTCCTTGGAGGTCTTCAAGACCTGCCTGTACATGTTCTTATGCGAATTGATTTAGGTGGATCTGCTTCTGCAGAGGGATTGAACTAGATGATCTCTAAAGGTCCCTTCCAACCCCTACCATTCTATGATTCTATGATTTTGTTCATTAGATAATGAAGCAGTTAGGAACCACAGCAATTTGCCTCAAATTAGTAATGTTCAGCTTTATAATACATAAAAATTAATTCTTGTATTTCTGGGAGAGTTAAGTGAATCCCTTCTTTTTCCAAGAGTTGTGTAGCTGGAGCAATAATACTGTATTGCAATGTTTGAATTTTTTTCCTCTGCCTCTGATTTGAGAGATCTATAAAAAGGAAAACAATGTTTTAGAGTATATTTGCTTCCTTGATCTTTAGAACATTATTTTTTCATCAGTCCTGAGATTGCATCACTGATTTTTCATACATTTCCATAGTTAAAACTCATCATTCTATTTGGCCAGCTTTCTTGATAACTCAGCAGTTAGCAGATACTGAAAGCCAACTTGCAGACTGCACTCCAGGCGGAGCATTCCAGGTTAACATTCCTAACCTGGGCTAACTTTTGATTGTCTGTTTCAAATAATGTTGTTTTTAAGCAGCACTAACATTCTGTACCACAGATCCCTCCAAAGTATTGCCAGACATACTTCTCTTCAGCTAAGCTGAATCAAAAATATATACTCCACTGATGAAATGAAGAATGTTTCTTTCCTTTAAGCTGTAAAGAAACCACACTGTTTATTTCTCATCTAAAACCCGTTATAGAACAGCTCTTTTCTTGTGCTCAGCAAAAAACCGATATCATCTGTCCTTCATGGGATACTCATGAATAAGTTCAGCAATTAAGGAAAAATATAATCATGGAGAGAACAAAGACACATGCTTGTGACATCAAAAACATATAGCAGTAGAAACTGAATATTGATCTAAGTGTATTTTTCCGTCATCCAATGAACAGTTCACAGAATTCACACCACTTTAATCCCATTACCCCTTGTCCTGTCACTAGATAACACAGAAAAAAGGGATGTCCCAATTTCCTAACATCCACTATTTAGATATTTGTAAATATTAATGCGATCCCCCCTCAGTCTCCTCTTATCCAGACTAATCAGCCGCAGTTCCCTTCAGCCTTTCCTCATAAGGAAGATATTCCAATTCCCTGATCATCTTGGTGCCCTGCACTGGACTCTCTCCTAAAGTTCCTTGTCTGTCTTGAGCTGGGATGCCCAGAACTGGACACAGGACTCCAGATGAGGTCTAACCAGGGCAGAGTAGAGGGGGAGCAGAACCTCTCTCAACCTTCTGGCTTTTATTTCATTAAACTATAAATATATTCTCTATCTATCAGGCCATTCTATCTTTATAGTATACCTAAAGGTATTTTCTTCTCTCTATCAGAATATACTTAGAGTCACAAAGAGTAAGATAATAAGGTTTAATATGAAACTACTGTTTTCCTACCCAGCCAATCTGAAAAGTCAGATGACTTTGCATGTTTACATGGTGATTGTTCAGCCATGAAGTCTAAGACTGTGGGTTTCCTGGAGACTTTACCACGAATTTATTGGAATTAAACCAGAATTAGGTTGGACTAGATGATCTTTAGAGGTCCGTTTCAAACCCTACAATTCTGTGTTTACATGATTCTTTGTGATTTCCTGAAGCCTTAAAGTTAAACCAAAGACTTTTGATTTTTCACTTTGTTGGGAGTTAAAAAGCTAAGAAATAAGTTCCTATCCATCTTGTCCTGTCCTGTCTTTGCCTTCAGTCTTGCCTTCAATTTCTGAGCCATTTTAATGGGATATAGTGTGATACAGTGTGTGATCTTTACAAATGTATTATATTTAGATTTCTTTTACACTTTTGAAATGCTTATAATGTTTCTGGCACACCCAAAAACCAGAAGCATTGGTGATATAGTTACACTGATCTAATGGATCTAATTTTAGGCAAAATGTTTTTAAGAGTCAGGGTAATGGCTTCTGTATGACTCACATGAACATGGGCTTATATCTATCAAAAAGATGAAAATACTATTTGTCATGGTTTAGGCTTGCTCAACATCAAACCTCCATGCAGCTGCTTCCTCACTTCTCCCCATGGTGGGCTGATGAGGAGAAAATATGAAAAAAGGCTCATGGGTCAAGACAAGGACAGGGAGGGATCACTCACCAGTTACAATCAGGGGCAAAACAGACTTGGGGAAAACAAAAATCAATGTAATCTGTTACAAATAAAATCAGGGTAGGATAGTGAGAAATAAAATCAGATCTTAAAAATTAATATCTTCCACCCCACTCCTCCCTTCTTTCCAGTCACAGCTCCGTTTCTAAATTCTCCAGCCACACAGAGGGGCAGGGATTGGCGATACAGTCAGTTCATCACAAATTGCTGCTCCTTCCTCCTCAGGGGGAGCACTCCTCAAACTCTTCTCCTTCTCCAGATGGAATCCCTCCCATGGGAGACAGTTCTCCACAAATTTTTCTGACATGATTCTTTCCCATGTGTTGCAGCTGCTCACTAACTGCTTCAATGTGGGTCCTTTCCATAGACTGCAGTTCCTCATGAACTGTGCCAGTGTGGGTCTCTTCCGTGGGCCGTAGTCTTTCAGAAATGCTGTTCCAGCACAGCCTTCCCACAAAGTCACGGCCTTCTTTGGGCACAGCCACCTGCTCTGACATGAGGTGCTCCGTGGGTTGCAGATGGATCTCAACTCTACTATTGCCTTCCATGGGCTGCAGGAGGACAGTCTGCCATCTTATCATGACCTGCAGAGAGATATTCTCTCCAGTGCTCCCCCTCCCCTCCTTCCTCAGTGACCTTGGTGTCCACATGGTTGTTTCTCACCCACTGTACTTCCTTTCTTCTCACCTCTTCCTTTCCTTTATTAAATGTGTTGTCACAGAGATGCCTGATTGACTCAGCCTTGGCCAGAGGCAGGTCCAGCTTGGAGCTGGGGGAGCTTTTAGCAGCTTCTCACAGAAGCCGCCACTGTGGTCCCCTTCCTCTACTAAAAAAGACCTCATAGCGCAAACCCATACACAATTTTATGTAAATTTCAAACACATACATAAAGATATATATCTTCAGTATTTGTCGCTTTTTCCATAAATAAGAACACTGTCTGACTCAAAAAAACCAAACAAAATTGACAGAAAGAACACTACAAACAAGGCAAAGCCTACATAACTTGGAAAAGCAAAAAATGCCATTATAACTGGAAATGCCTGATGCAAATATCTATGTTTATTTCCAGACATCCATGACCTTAGCCTGTTTCCAACTTTTATGTTAAGGGTAAAATGAAATGCATACAATATGCTTCAGGCTCCAAAGCCTGAGGAAAAAGCATAAAGTATATTCTAACTATCCACAGAGTACGCTATAAGATCTGAGAAAAATGACAAAGCTTTCAGGTCGAGCATTTGAACCAATTTACCAAATATTTAATGGGGTTTTAAGTTAGGAGTTTTTTGCTGCCTTTGTCCCTAGCTACATTTTGATTTCTTAGAGATGAGGAATTTTATGTCATGGTCAATTCCAGAACTGAAGAAGGCAGAGTCTAACTAAGCCTATCTTGATTTTGGGCAACTGAGTGGAGTTGATTGTAGGAATCAGGAGATATAGGAGTCTTTCATTACCTAAAGTGTGACCTTTAGACAAAGCTGTTTCATAATTGAATAATTATGGGAACACGTTCAGGTGGGTAACTCACACCTACAGAAACTGCAAAGCTGTATGTATCCCCATGATGACTAACCCTGTGCCTTTCTCCTCACTTAGTATTGCCAGATGTCCCAATAGAGTTCAAAATCCCAGTTTTATTGTTCTCTCCCAGCGAACCAACTGAGATCCTAGCAGCATAGCTACAAACTGGCTGCAGTCCAGACTTTGTAATTGCTGCCCTCACTGGGCAAAGCTAATCTCTAGGGAGTAAGAGACGGTGTGAGTTGTCTAAATCTAGATGTGACTAATCTCCTTGCTCAAGAAATGACAGGTGAATATCGTCCTTGATATTGGTATTGTGTTTGACAAAATCTTTAGCTATGGGCAATTACAAGGGACTGAGGGCAGGATTTAGTTCACTCGGACTTAGATACTGATGCCTTGAACCTGTTGACTAAATAGCCAGTCTCTAAACCAAAATCTGGTCAAGGATCATTTTCTTTGGACAGAGACACCATCAAGATGTGATGCTAGCACTCTGATGAATATTAACACATGATGCTATTGCATAACCTACTGATAGGCAACTCTTTCCCAAATGAGTAAACAATTTAAAAGTTCAGCTGGGAAGAAACTAGGACACAAGTAACCACAACTGAGATTTATGGCCAAATCCCTTACTGGGCTACTGAAGCTGCTGGGATTTAGCCATGAGACAAATATGAGACTCTACAGAAAGCAGGCCAAATGAAATAAAATGGATATATGACTCAAGAGAAAGAGAGTCACCTAATTCTGCGAGACGACTACTCAAAATTGTATTACCTTCTAGGTAATACTGTGCAGGGACCACATATGAGTCTCGGCTTTAAATTGAACCGTCCAACAGAGATTGCTCCAGTACCTGTCACTAAAACATTTCATTATTTTATTCTATTTTCACATCATCAGTTTGTTATATGTTGCCTGGCATTTAGGGAAATGTTTCTTGTATTTTCATGCCATATAGGCTTCTGAATTAGCACATTTTGACTTTGAAAGCAAAATTAATGTCTTTGATCAGTGAAATTATTTTTCAAACCTCATGTTACAACTACTCAGACTTCTTTGGCAACATCTGTGCTTGCTATTAATTAGATGTAGAGTTAGTTGTTGAAACTATTTTCTGAAGTCTGAGACTCATTAATGACTTAATTTGTTTTATTTGCTTGCATAGCTACTAACAAAGGTGAGAAGACTTAATCCCTTATCTCAAAATATGTCCCCTTTCTCTTTCAATTGTCTCTCGATGTATACAAGAAGTACAAAGCAGTCCTTCCAAAAGCACGCCCCAAACTGAGGGAATCAGTAAGTGGAAGAAATCTGTGACTGAATGGAGGGATTAGCCCTCAGTTTCCAAGTCCTTTTCTTAGCCTTTGTGACTTGAGGGCTTAGCAAAGCCCTCATAAACCAATAGGATTCATTCTCTTCTACCTGATTCATTTCTGTCATGAGGATAAGAGGGAATAGCTACTGTCAGCTACTGCCCCATAGTTTCTCCCCTGGATGTTATTCATGAGTTGTGAGTACAACTCACTAAGTTCAAGGCTGTGCTTATGTAGATAACAACTTCTAACTTAAGGTTTTGCAAGGTCAGGCCCAGCTGGGTCTTTTGGTTAAACTCAAATGATCTGTTAGTATACTTTGAGGCATTTTAAGAAGTTGTAAAAAGTTATTAAACATATATCTACTTTTATAAGACTGAAGCAGAAATGGAAAACACTTTTAAATCATCTAGTCCCTGTTTTTGCCAAAGGAGGATTGTTCCCTCAAGTATGATTTCTAGGATTTGGAATAGATTTTCAGGGTTTCCTCCTGGTATCCTCTTTTAAAAGGTAACTCAGGATTGCAGCCATATATCTCAGATTGTAAACTAAAGCTGCCTGTTTCCAAGCTACTCAGACTGCTGATCCTTCTGGAAATTTTGTCCCATTTCAGACTGTATTTCTATGGTAGCTGGAAAAGAAAAATGTCTATTATTATATTTTGAAACTGATCATGTGTCTTGAACAAAAAATAGAAACTCTCTACTTTAGCAGTATTTGTTAATTCAATGAAATGAATACTGTCCTCCATTCCACCACCTTTCAGTAACCTTTCTGATTTAGAATGAAATAAACACATCTGAAACAGAGGTGTTGATATGCAACATAGACTCCTTTCATTTGTTCATCTCCTCTCTTTTCTGTCAACCCCAAAAGAACTGAAGTGAGAGGCAGTCATCCAATTATTAACCTAATTTTAAAAAAAGTGATATATAATTTTTTACTTTAACTCAATTTATATTTCTTAAATTTAGTTTCACTTAAACGAGAGTTAAATGTGCTGTTGACTTACACTTTTTTTTTTTTAATAAAAGGCATCAATGACAGAGTGAAATGTGACTGAAAGTGATGTAGAATATTGCATGTTGCTACATCCTTTTGACTGTAGTCTCTTTGCTCACTTACAGTAACTCAATTAAAGCAAGTGTTAACCCCAGAAATGTTCATCCCTGAAGTGAAGTTGTAGTCATAAAGTTTTAGAGAAGATGAAATAAATGAACTAAAACACTGTCATAACCTTTGCTTGTGATGCTGTTAATTGATTACTTACAGGAACTTATTGCCTTGAGAAATGTTTACAGGAAAACTACGCTCTCTCCATGACAAAGTTCTCAGCTCTGCCCCAGCAGATAATCTGCTGATGTTTATCATGTTGAAGTATTTGATAAAATAGGAATAAAGACTGAAAGAAGGGTCCAAGATGTCAGGACAAAACAGGAAAAGCTATGTTTATCGAGTTGAGAACATAGGCTCCTCTACTTGGACAGTATGCATTCCATATTTCTTCTGCTTCCCCCCATTCTCTTGGGAATATTTTTCTTTTAAGATCTGCTTTCTTTCTTCTCTTCCTTGAATATGTTTTCTATGTTTGGAATCTTGTCTGCTTCTACTAATTTATAGATGATTTGTCTAAATGTAAAGGAATGCTTAACCTTCTTTGGGAGTATCTGGATGTTCTTCTGGGAACAAAAGCATTCTTTGTACTTTCATTCTTATTATATATTGAATCTTTTAATTATTTTCATATTACCAACATAAAAAGCAATCTTTTACCTATTAAAGATGAATTTCTAGTTTATTCTGTAGTGTGATTTAGCAATAGCTATCCTTATTATTCACTTATTCAGTCTCTGTCTTACCAATTTGTGTATAAAGAAACCATAGACTGCATCAAAGGCCATGCTAAAGCAAAAATATGCAACATCCACTGCTAATTCCTTGCCCATGGAGACAGTCATTGAATGGTAGAAACCAAATAGGTTGGTCAGACATGATCTGCTGGCTTTTTCCTGTCACCCTCTTGTTCTTCGTGTGCCTGAAAATAGCTTTGAGGAGGACTTGCCCCTTCCCGGGAGCCTGAGACTGGGAAATCTGTAGTTTCTTGGTTTCTTCTGCCATTTCTGAAGACATGTATGAATTTTCCTTTTTCCAGTAATCAGAAAACTTCCTTGATCACCATTTCAAAGAAGACAGAATGAGTGAGGACTTGTAGTGACATTAACCAGCTGCTGCAGAATCCTTGAGTGCATCCTTGTCTGGTCTCACAGACTTCTACATGTCCAAGTGGTGTAAGTGCTTCTTAACTGTGTCTTCTTCTCCTGTGAGTACTGCTTAGCTCTCACTGATTCTGACAGTAGGCTTAGGGAATTGGGATGCCAGAGGGTGAGTCTTATCAGTAAAAGCAGGCTTTTTCTACCTCTGTTGGCACTAGGTCTTATATCCAAATGGCTAGATTTTACCTAACCTTCCTTCTACAGTGTTATCTACTGAAGCTCTTCTTTGTCCCTCACATCCCTCTCTAGCTTTAACTCCAACTGAGTTTTGACTTCCCTAATTCCAGTCTTGCACATTTGGTCAATGTTTCTGTATCTCTCCTATGTATAATCAACTTCTGTGGTCTTAACTTTCCTGTGTGAGTTCAGTCAGGAGCTGCTCTTTCATCCAGGCTAGACTTCTGTCACACTTGCTCAAGTTTCTGTACTTTGGAATATTCATTCAGCTAGTAGCAGTCCTCTGTTACAGGGAGATAAAAATCAACTTTTCTGACCCATGTATGATAATATTTTTTTTTGACTTTGTGGGATATGCAAAGACAGCTTGGAGAAGAAGAAGTCTTTTTTTTTTATTTTAATGACAGAGTTATGGAACTTTGGACATGTTCAAGATACCTAAAGACCAAAGCAAAATAAAAGTTCCTTCTTTTTCAAGTAGAAGATGTAGATGAAACAATACTCCATGGTTACTGAGTTATCTTTTGTCTAGAAATAAGTCTAAGTCACAGAGTTCAGTGTCTTGCAAACTGTGAATCGTTTCAGCTATTAAAAAACAGGAAGTCATTTGCAAATATTAGATTGGTGTTTATGCTGACTGCATTTACTGATGTTAAAATAGTTGGTATTGATCAGTTTATTACAATTCACATTCTGTATGTGATCCTTTGTGAGTGCACAAAATGGAGCCATCTCATAAAATACGTGTTTCAGATGACTTTTCACCATGAGGGTGGTGAGACACTGGCACAAGTTGCTCAAAGAGTTTATGGATGCCCCATGTCTGGAAGTGTTCAAGGACAGGTTGGATGTGGCTTTGAACAACCTGGTCTATTGGAAATTGTCCCTGCCCAAGGCAGGGAATTGAAACTGATGATTTTTAAGGTCCCCTCCAACCCAAACCACTCTGTGATTCTATGATTTCCTAGAATGTTTTGTTTTGTTTTGTTTTGTTTTACACAAGGGCATAGAGTGATAGGATAAAGGATAATGACTTTAAACTGAAAGATGGTAAATTTAGTTAGCTATAAAGAAGAAATTCTTCAGTGTGAGGGTGATGAGGCACTGGCACAGGTTGCCCGGAGAAGTTGTGGATCCATCCCTGGCCAATTTGAATGGGGCTTTGGCAATCTATAGTGGAAGATGGGGTAAGAACTTGGTGATCTATAAGGTCCTTTCCAGCCCAAACCAGTCTATGACTCTATGATTCTTCCAATCCAACAATCCTCAGCTTAGACTGAGGAGTAATAGAAATGAAAGATTAAAAAAACCTCAGAATTCAGTCATGTCATATCTATTTCCTTGGTAATACAAATTTGCCTGCTAGAATTCTTACTAATGTCTACTTCAGTTCCATATACACAAGTTAAATATAGAACCAATGCTAAGGAATCAAAAGACTTTTTTCTAAATATTATCTGATGACACTTCATCTGGAACTTTCAAAAACCTACAGTCGTGAAGAGAAAGAAAATGGAACAGAGATAAATCTAATGGAATAAATATGCACAGAGGGGAAAAAAGAGAAAATAATCCAACCAAACAGCCCTAAGTGTTGGACTGTTTTCATGACATATATCTGAAACTCACATGATTTGGATGAGTCCAATGTTTCACTATACTGGGTAGCAGTTGATAGAGCCAGATGCTCCTTCAAAGAGAGATAATCACAAACTGAATCCTGCCAAGCTGCTGATGTATTAAACACTCATTCTGTAAGTAGTGTTATAAACAGAGAGGCCTTTGCTCTCATCAGGCACAAAATAGATAGCATTCAAAAGCAAGCTTAGAAAATGTTAGTATTTGTGTTTTCAGAGTGGCAGCAAGGTCCTGGTTCCACAGACTCTCCTCTTAGCAGCAAAGCTGGTTTCGTTTAATTAATGCCTGATGGTTTAAACTGTTCCTGTTTGCCTCCCTTGCCCCCATGCTTTTTCTTGTCTTTACATCAGAATGGCTGCCAAGGGAAACATCTGCTGAACCACAGTGTAAGCCACATGATTTCCATCAGGGCTGAATCTAGCAAGTTATGATATATAAAGTAAGAAGTAGTCCATACAGATGAAAGCTTATAAAGCAGAAAGTCAAGACAGAGAATAGGCTCAAGAGTCCCGTCTCACCTATGAGGGCTGAAAGGTCAGTCCCCAGTGCTGATAGCTACTGTAGCTCCCACAGTGCTAAATACCACAGCCCTTTGTTTTGCAGATCTGGTGAATGGTAACATAGATTTCTGGGTTAGACCTACTCACTTGCAGCATGGGGCTTGCTCAGCATAACGAGAAGGAAATTTCCTAGAGCTAAACTAAATAAACAAACAAAACATCATCTCATTCCTGATAAGCATGAGGTGAATAGGAGTTGTCACTACATGTAGAGTGTGGCAGATAAAAATAACCACTCAAAGAAGAGCAAACTCCTTTTGAAAGCAGAAAGCTACATGTATTGTTTTAAACAAGTGGAAGAAAAGCACGGGGACTGACTTATTTTCCCCCTATATTTTGCTTGTCCTATGCCACCCACTTTGGAAAAAGCACACAGTACTGAATGTTTCTGAGAGTGAGGAGAGGGAGGAAGAATAAGCAAGGTGTGCTTGCCAGGCTCAGGATGGGGAGCAGGGCTCAGCTTCAGGGAAGCATGATTTTGGTAACCTATGATTCTATGATTTTGTGGGATTCTGTGTGAACTGGAGACACAGCCACAGGAGGGTGTACGATGCCTTTCCAAAATGCGGTCAACATCATCTCCTAAGTTCTGTAATTTAACTGTTATCTTCTGCACTGGCAGTGTCAACATTCACATCATGTATCTTTTACACTTCCTGGAGACGTTTGTTAAGACAAGCATGTGCTACTGCTGGGGCAGATAAGAATGCCTGATGATTCTTTTTCTTTCTCTGCTGTTTGGTAGTTTAATGGGGTAGATTCTTCATCTGCCAGTGGAGTAGAGCCAAACTTGATGAGCTGTGCAGAAGAAATACAGGAGCAGAAAGATTTTGTGGTACAACATGGTTCATGGCTGTCTGCACTGCTGACATCATGGGGTGAAGCTGAATCAGCCAGTTTCTCTGATTTGTTTCATCTTTTACTCTTGACTTCTTTTTTTTTTTTTCTAACTACTACAAATATGCATGGAGCTCTGGCTTCAAGGCTGTTCTCAGGATGGTCTTATGATCATTGTTACTGTCTTTTGACAAGCTTACGTCTTCGTTTGCTCACCAACGGAGTGGTGGAACTCTCTTAACCAGTTCACAGTTCACATCCAATACTGATATCAACGTGGGACACAGAAAGTTCTGGAGTTACTGCATGAAGCAATGGTGACTTGCAGCTGCCTTTTTTTTGTTTGATTTTTAATTTTTTTAATCCCTGCATATGTGAGAGTATCTGATTCAGTACTGGCTGGTCTCTTAGAGAAACCTCTGGAATTCTCTCTTTCTTAAGAAACTTATCCTGGAATACTCTCTTGAGAAAGTTCTCCTGGGAGTACTCTCCTTCCTAATGAAAAGATAGTATTATTAAATGTTATGTCTTTTCCTTATCCAGTTTTATTGAAGGTAGCCTTGTTACTGTAACAAAATATGTGAAATCATGCAAGAGCTATAGGCTTGCATCTGCTCTTGAAGAAACATCATCCTGCCACCACTAGTTATAAGCTGTTTCTTCAAAGTTACACTTGAGCTGCTAAAATGTTGTCTCTAATTTCACATTCCTTTAGACGTGAAAATTTGATTTAATCCAAATTGTTTAGACTCTAATTAAAGGACCCATGTCCTTTTGACTATAGACATGGTATTTATGCAGATTTTACAAGACAAGGAAAATGAAACTTAGGTAATATGCATTTGCAATAACAACACTGAATCTTGGCATTAACAAACGGAGCATATTTCACGTTAAGCAGCCTGCCAAATTCAACAGTCTCCCTGCTGCTATAGAAAACTGAACAAAACAAAACAAAAGATATTTCTTGATTAAGAGACATTTTATATTTGTCCTATTTTGTTATAATAGTAAGTATATATGTATGAACATCCACATATACACACATACACACACATATGTGTGTAAACCTTAAGAAATCAGCCCAAAAATTCTGACTCAGACATTTCAAAATGATTTTCCAATATAATCATTAGATTTAAATTCCCTGAAACCCCTTGTAACCAGAGAGTCCACACTTATTCTTTACTCCTGAAGAGTCTATTTGCAGAAGCTTTGCAATGCCTGTGGAGAGTCTCCGATGTGCAAAAATAAATCATTCTTTAGCTTCTTTTACAGAGGATGTCTCAGAGGAATCCACGAAAGCTGTGGAAGAAACTGTAATAGGGAAATGAGTAGCACAGTGACAGACAGACGTACTTGTTTTATTAGCTATAATAAATATTAATATCAACTATGAGTAGATTGCTGCCAGCTATTCTGTTTGACTGCTATTGTTGAACCAAAGCCAAAACATATAAATGCACTCTTCTGTTTCCTTAGGGTAGAGAAGTTAAACTCCTTCTTATGGTCAGTTTTTGCCCAAAGTCTGTCACCAGCTTCTGAGAACACTGTTATCTCTGGATTGTGTGGTACTACTTTATCATAGAATCATAGAACATTTTGGGCTGTAAGGGACCTTTAGAGGTCATCTATTACAACTTCCCCTGCAATAAGCAGGGATATCTTAAACTAGATCAGGTTGGTCAGAACTCTGTTCAACCTGACCTTGAACACTTTCAGGTATGGGGCATCTGCAACGTCTCTGGGCAATTTGTTCCAGTGTTTCATCACTCTCGTAATAAAAAATTTCTTTCTTAGGTCCAATCGAAATCTGCTCTTTTGTTGTTTAAAACCATTGTCCCTTGTCCTATGGCATCAAGTCCTGTTAAAAAGTCCATCCCTGTCTTTCTTTTGAATATCTCTAAGGAGATGGACTTGTGCTAGTGCCCATCCTCACAGTAAAAAAGTGTTTCCTCATGTTTAGAGGAAACGTCCCGCGTTTCAGATTGTGCCCATTGCTTCCTGTCTCATTACTGGGCACCACAGGATAGAGCCTGGCTCCGTCTTCTTTATATCCTTGCTTCAGTTATTTACACACATTCGTGATGTCCTTGTCTTGACCTTTAGGCTTGATAATCCCAGCTCTCTAAGCCTTTCCTCACAGAAGAGATGCTTCAGTCACTGTGTCATCCTCATGAACTTTAATGAGATAGATTTGTCTGATAAGTCTGTGTTTTCCATAAATCTTGAATCAATATTTTATTTCTCATCACTAGTTATTTTTAGATTTCTCCTGAAATCTGTGTACTTGGAGATGAGTCATTTGTGATATTGTTTCAATATTTAATTCTTAAAATGACCACATATTTAATGAATATGAATTAATTAATTAATATTTGTCTATTGATAGATGAAATTTAAAGGAAAGTTGCACTTCATGTACTTGAAGCCATTACTCTGTTACATACAGAAAGGGTAACGGCTCCATTGCCCTGTTAGAGACATACACTCCTAACAGGATAATACCTTCTTTTCTAATGTAGTGTTTTTCACTGAGCAATGATGAGGTTGCATGGCTAAATACTTGTTTTTATTTGTCATACATGCTTTGAAATCAGCCCATAGGAGAAATATTTTAATTTTCCTTGGGAGAAAAAAAAATACAATATTCAGATTAGTCATCTAAGATCTAAGGTGCATTTTTTTTGTAAAAGCTGGCTGATTCTGCAGAAGACTGTGCTGGCATTCAGCAGGATCTCGACCAGCTTGAGAGTTGGGCAGAGAGGAACGCCATGAGGTTCAAGAAGGACAAGTGAAGAGTCCTGCATCTGGGAAGGAACAATCCCATGCACCAGTACATTGACCTGAATCTGAAGAGAGAGACCTGGGAGTCCTGGTCAACAATAAACTAAAAACAAGCCAGCAATATGCCCTCGTGGCCAAGAAGGCCAATGGTATCCTGGGATACATCAAGAAGAGTGTGGTCAGCAGGTCGAGGGAGATTCTGCTCCCGCTCTTCTCTGCCCTGGTGAGGCCACATCTGGAGTCCTGTATCCAGTTCTGGGCTCCCCAGCTCAACAGGGACACACAGGACTGCACAGGAAAGCGTCCAGGCCGGTCTTGAAGACCTCCAAGGAAGGAGACTTCACATCCTCCCTGGGCAGCCTGTGCCAGGGCTCCCTCATCTGAACAGTAAAACAGCTTTTTCTTATATTTAAATGGAACTTTTTGTGTTCCAGCTTCATCCCATTACCCCTTGTCCTGTTGCTAGCTACAATAGGAAAAAAGGGATGTCCCAGCCTCCTGACACCCATCACTTATATATTTGTAAATATTAATGAAAGCCCTCTGCAGTCTCCTCTTCCCCAGACTAAACAGCCCCAGTTCCTGCAGCCTTTCCTCATAAGGAAGATGCTCCAGTCCCCTGATCATCTTGGTGGCCTTGCACTGGACTCTCTCCAGAAGTTCCCTGTCCCTCTCGAGCTGAGGAGCCCATAAGGGCTCTGCCCAACTCTCAAGCCGGTCGAGGTCCCTCTGAATGGCAGCACAGTCTTCTGCAGAATCAGCCAGTCCTTCCAGTTTGGTGTCATCAGGGAACTTGCTGAGGGTACACTCTGTCCCCTCATCCAGTCGTTGATGAAGAAGATGCTTTTATTTTACCAATTCATTACACAGATATGCAATCTCTTTCCTTCCCCATGAAACCTTTTCTCCCCACACTATTTTTTTCTCCCCACAGTATTACTTTTTTTGCTTCTGAAATGTAAATAGCAGAAATCATCCCTGAGCCAAAGCAGTGTCCTGTCTACTGTCACCTTAATATGTAGAAACTTAGTCTGTAGAAATCTGGACTTCTGTCTTACTGCTATATTAATATATATGGTATTGCTCTTTGCTAGCTTGGGAACCAGCTGCCTTTCTGGAAACTGAGTACCAATTAAAAATGTTATACAGAAATGAACTATCTAGACAGCTATTTGAAAGTCTAACACTGAAACCTGTGTAGGACAGGAAAATTTCCACTGACTCAAAAGTCATCATCTGTGTCAAAACCTTTACATCATTTTCAAGTATTTTTAAGATTAGGTGTTCAGATATCATGAAAGAAACATGTAACCCTTTGAAACATGATTCATTCCTCTAAGTACTATTTCAGAACAATTACAGTTCTTCCTTTGAATCCGTGTCTTTCTGAAGTGTCTAAGCTTTGATTTCTAAACTGTTCTTGGAGATTGCAAATTATTCCAGTTCTGTCATATGCTGAATTTGATGCTTCTTATTAAAAAAAACCTTATACTTTCAGTTCTTAGATACTAGTTGGAGTCAGACAGATCCCCAAGACAAAGATATTGTATTGAAGCAGATGGTTTGCATGAAGCCAGAGCTGTCAAGGAGCAGCAGGAGTGGAACTGTTCTGCAAGGACAGGTGAGCCCAGAATCAGCAAAGTAGGCAGGGCAGAGACTCATGGTACTCAAACAAGGAAAGTAGAGCAGATTCAGTGATGGTAATCATGGCAGCCAGTGGTCCCAACTAGCAAACAAGCATGTAGTGATGGGTAGGCTTGTTTGTAGATCTGAAGTTTCTTCCAGGCTATGGGTGAGAGATGGAGGGCAAAATGGGACAGAAACTGGGGAAAGTGCTCCTAATGGGAGGATTGCAATTCTCATCTGGACTGCATGCTGACATTATTTTAAGTAGCTAAAACCCCAAACTATGTTATCCAAAGTAGATGCTTGCAAAAGTGCATGGCTGCTTGTCAGCTGAGTCCAGAAAACAGCTGTTTTGGTATGAAAGAGGTGAGTGTAGGGGTGTAGAGAAGACCCAAAAGCAGGGACCAGATCTGGGGCAGTGTACAGAGCAGAGGCTTTTCCTCCAGTAAAAGCTTTACACTGTGCACACACAACCTGAGAAATCAAGTGGTAAAGAAGAGCAGAGGGGAATGTGTTTTTATGTATGCAGCATGATTTTCAAGCTTTGCCTTTGACATTCAAATACATGTTAAAAGCTGTAAAGTGAGGCCTAGAAATATGTTCACGTGTAGATATTCTCCTTGATATGTATTCTGTAACATTTATCCTTTTTATCAAAACTCTTGTTTACTGGGTTTTATATTTTTACATATGTGCAAATTAAGTAGTTGGCCCAGGAAATTGTATGGTTCTTCCTTTAGGTAACTTAGCTGCTTACCAGGGTTTCAAGCAAACAAGTTCTGTACTTGAATTTTAAGGAGTGGTCTGAAAGAGTAAGAAGAGCAAGAAATCTGGCTTAATTTGAAGACCAGAAAAAGTGTGAATACAATAAATTTATACAGACTATGACCTCTATATCCTTTTCCTTATCTGAAAATGAATTTGAAGATTATAAATTGTTTTGTTTTTTCAGTTGTCATCAACATGAACTCCCTATCTCTTCTTTTCATTTTTATGTGCTCTGGAGTTGTTACTTTGTTATTAAAATTGTATTTCTCTGTTTACCGCTGCTTTTCAGTCCTCTGATATACCAAAAGTTTGAAACCTACCGTAAGAAATGAGGCAGTAATTTACAGTAATCATTAGCATTTTTAAGTGCAACTGTTACGAAAGTTTTAGGATCCCTGATGTTGTTAATGGACAGAAAGTTCAAAAAGGCAATTCTACTAATCTATGTAAAAGTAAGCTATCCTCCCTAGTGTGACTTTTTTGGCTTCACGAAATTTTTGGTATTCAGTCTGATGGTTTAGCAATTGCAGCTGCTGGAGATGAAAGTGGAAAATAGATCAACGAAAGTAATAACAGGACAAGGGGCAATGGGTATAAACTGGAACATAAGAGGTTCCAAAGAAATACAAGGAAGAATTTCTTTACTGTGAGGGTGATGGAGCACTGGAACAGGCTGCTCAGATTGGTTGTTGAGTCTCCTTCTCTGGGGACATTCAAAACGCAGCTGGATGAGTTCCTGTGTGATCTATTCTAGGTGGCCCTGCTCTGGCAGGGGGGATTGAACTAGATGATCTTTTGAGGTCCCTTCCAACCCTGTGATTCGGTAATGTAAACTTTTTTTTTCTGCTATCAAACATCATTTTGAAGGACAAATGTCACTTTCTGCTTTGAAATAATATGGTAACTCAGAGCATTTGGAGCATTAGTTACAACTAGCTAAATTAAAATCTTAGGAACCCATTCACTGTTTGAGAGAAGACTAAGGGCCCACTGCCATTGAAGGCAGGGTACTTAATGTTGTTATGTTAAAGTTGTCATATATTAAGAAGTAGCAGACAAAACTATATCTCATTAGAAAGCTATCTCCTATCAGTAGTGCGTACTTTTGTCTGGGATTCCCTTTGCTTATACTCATACAGCACAGATTCAGAGACATAAATGACCTTGGAAGACTTTGCAGGTAAGTCATTACAGTCACGTAACTGTTCCCAAATCCCCATTTTGTCACAGGTTGGAAGGACTACTTGTAAGAAGATGATAATTGCTTCAGACTTTTCAAAGAAGTCACAAGGGCTCATTCTATACCAAAGCAAATATGAAAATATGTGAGTAGAAATAGTCTGGAAAACTTTGCTGTTCCAAAACATAGAAAAGGACAAAACATTGTTAGTGTCATGTTATGTTTTTCTATTCAGAAATGAGAACAGAATGAGTGTGTGACAAATTTAAGGGAGCGAAAATGTTCATTTCCAGCAGTTGACTAATGCTGACTGTCTTCTCAATGGGCTAAAAATCACCATTGGGAAACACTTGTGAAATGGTCTTTTCCTGTTTACTGCTCTTTAATGACTATATTTTTTTATTTAGTTGTTTATATTTCCTCAAATTCTCCTTTATTATAGCAGATTACAAAGTGTCATAAGAAAAATGTAAGTGAATAAGAAGTCCTGATTAAGATGTAGTCAAAGGGCTAGTGACTTTTCTTTAGACATATATGTTTGCAAGGCAGTGAATCAGCTCCTGATCAAGGAATGTATTTGGTATCATGGATGAGAAAAAAGATTAGAGTTTCTTCCTGTAAACCTGTGTCCATTGAATATGTTTATACTGTGTGAGACTAAGCTGCATTATGTGTTAATACTTAGCTCTATTTCTTCACAGTTGCATTTTCAAAAACTTTCTTGACTTCTCCTGAGACTTCCAGTGGTGTTCAGAGAACGTTTAGTCATGGGTGATTACAAAATGCAAGAAATGGATGGGGAACGAATCAGCTGATCAGAGCAATTGTAGCTCATTTAGTTTCCCTTCTACACTAGGGGAGAAATATTGTGGATTACACTAGATCAGCCAAACCTGAGTTCAAGACCTCATCCAGAGTGTTGAAACTCCTTGGCAAAGCTAAGTAACATCTGCAAAGACTTGGGTGGATGTTATGTATAGCTACGATACACTCAATGCATATTGCAAACTGTGTTCAAAATGATATTTTTTTAACCATTTTTGTGGACACAGTGCATCTATAAAGAAGAAATTTGTAATATTTTAAAAAAATTGCTGGACTATATATTGAATACGTAGATATGTACATTTTGTAGATATTTTGTATACATAAATATATTTGCATGTATGTGTGTGAAATGCTTTATTTTTTTTTCAAAGTACCGTCTTAGATCTCAGTGCTGATCTTACTACACCCAGCAGGAAATATATCCAGTAAATATTAGTGACAAAGCAAAACAATTGCAAAAAAACCAAATGCTATCAGGTTTTAGTTTTGATACTATATTATTTTAAAACTATTTAAGGTTGTTAAAAAGATTTAGTAGAATCAAAATCGTTCTATTGCTGCTTTAGTTTGCCTTTACAGATTTGTATTAAAGACATATGTAAAAACCACAAAGAAACAAAACAGAAAGCTCACAACAAAAATCTTTCATTTACAAAGCTGTTTTCCATGGGGTTTGAAAATGTTTTTTCCTAATCTCCTGCAGAACTATTAAACTACACCAACTCTTATCTGTCTTTTAAAAATTTCTATATTAGATATGAAGCCCAAAAACTTCTTTTTTGAAAGTATATACCGTCACTTCTAGTGTTGCCCTAAAGGGTGCAGTGCTTTGCTATACAAAAAGAGGTCCTTGCCTTAGGAAGTTTACAAGTGGTTCAGCTCTCTTTTTGCAAACAGCTCTGATCTATAAAATAATTAGGCATATACATTCAGTTATAAACATTTGATTTCCCTTACTGAGTTTTTATTAGACTAAGAATGATTTGCACATTATCAGATCCAACTCTATGTACTTGATGACACAAGTACTGGTGAGATGAGGAAGCAACAGTTTGGAGAGGGAAGTGGGACATGATAAGTAATTTTATGTAACTCCAAGAAAAGATTGGAACCTGAAACTGCTCACTCTTGGAAAAGTTTGATATTTCAGCATTAGCATTTACAGATAGTTAAGGAAAAAAATAAAGTATCAAAACAACACATGAAACAGGAACTTTTAAAAGCTTTCCAACACTTTAAAAGTTGTGCTTGAAAGAAATAATTATCTAAATTGATACCTTTTATTGCAGGTCAGCTTATCACTGAATTATATGTGTATGAGTTAATATGTTGTCTCAGGAGACTTAAAATTTATGCATCTTATCTTTTTAGGCTCCTCTTTGACAAACTTCTTGGACAGAAAACATCTTCATAATATGCTATAGCCATGAGTTTTTCAGTCTTTTATTTAGGTGGGAAAATCACAGTAAGTTATGAAAGATGTATTAGGAACAAGCATCTTGCCTTGGGATGGAAGGATTACGCTCCACCAATATGTCTTCCTCAGATTTGTCTGGCACAAAGAAAAGCTTAATTGATTCAAAAGAACAAGAGAAAAAGAATGAAAAAAGAAGAAAGTGAAAAAAAAGTTAATATTACCATATTGTACTATTTTACAACTTTTTTCCTCCACATCATGTGAGCAGAAAATAGTTTGGTTTTCTAATCAGTCTGGTTGAGTAGTTTTACTTATGAAAATTGTGTACAAAACCTGATGTTTTGCACACTCAGCAAAAACGTTGAGTAGGAAACTGGATTGTGAGATTACCAGAGTTGTCTAGTTTTTGCACTTATATTGCAGCAGAAGTATTCCTTAATATTGGTTTTAATTGTGGGCTTACATGCTTCCTCAAGAAGTATAGTATAGTGTGAAGAGAATAACATAGTAAGAAGAAGAAGAGAATGAAGGCAGGTATAATTATTGGAGGAATAGAAGACATGCACTGAGACTCTGAAAGTAATGCATACTGATGTTTACAATTACAAAGAATGATATCCAGAAAACTTTTTTTTTTTTAATCCCTATGTAAAGGAATAAAATTTATCATCCTATGCAAAGTGTTATCATGATGCTCTTTTAACCTCGCACTCAATACAACTACATATGCAGAGGTAAACTCTTGACTGTTGGCACACACTTGACTTAAATCAGACAGGCATGAATTGCATGAATTTGTAAAACAGACTTAGTTCTGTCCTTTGCATATCACATTTCATTTCAAAACCCGAGTATAATCAATCTCAAACTATAACTAGTTGGGACTTTTACAATAATTCATTTTTGATTAGTAAAAATTACTTAGAGCCAAAACATGTTGCACGAATTTACAAGAGTTAATGAGATTGTCAACAGTAAAGCACATCAGCTGTCTGTTGGACTTTCAGCCTAATATGACATTCACTGAGTGTAGAATCTTTGAGAGCAAAAAATACCTTTGAGGACAGAAAATAAAAAGCCCATACCAATTTGGACCTGATCAGTGTGTCCGTATGCAGCTGAGTATATAAAAGCCTGCTTTCTTAGGGACACAAGACTCTGCAAACTCTTCTCTTTTCCTTGACTTATCTTCATCTAAGAACTTTTGAGCCCATGGGCAAGGAGGTAGAACTAATAGAGCCTTAATATTAAGTCCTGCCAAGAGTCTTTGCTAATTACCCCAACAACAGAAGTGAGCTTTGTGCATACTAGACATCTGGGAATGCACGTTCCTCTCCAAAACATGGCTTCTTAGGTAACTAGGTCTCACAGTCCCCAGGGCTTTTGGAGTACTAGCTGTTTGTAAAGGTATTAACATTTTGCTTGGACGTTGGGAATCTACAGGATAAACTGTTTTGCTGTGTCTTTGATGTTTTTTTAAAGAAATACACGCACATCACCTCACAAATCTCCACAGAAGTGGGCTCCAAGGGATCAAACCCTGCCATTAGGTGAAGTCAGCCAAAGGAAACTAGGAGGCCAGCAAGTAAATCTCTCTGCCTGTCTTTGGAGAATAAATATGCAAAGACCTGGGAACTATCCAAACATCTGCATCTCTCTGTGTTCAGTAGTATGAGTGTCAGCTACAGAAATGAATCCTAAATGTGTACAGATATCTCATCTCTAGAATGAAACTGACCTGGTGGCAATCAGCCTTACACTCCTCCTCCATAGCTTTAAATTCCATGTGCATTTGGCTGATGTGAACTAGCAGCAATTGAGATCATTTGAATGTCTCCACCTTGCCCCTTTTTTGAAACTCAGTGGTGTCAGAGCTGTGGGAACCAGCCATGAAGCTGGTAGACATGAAAGCATTGAAGTCGGGACTCATCTAGCTCTTCACTGGCTGTAGATTATCAACCAAAACCTGTCAACAAAAGAAGGAGGTATGAAGTTGGTCAGCTTCTAGTTCTCTGCAGAGAAAAGTGCCTCTTGAGGAAAGGTGTGCTATTGTCCCATATAGCTGGCAATGAGAGAAATCTTGCTCTGCTGCACCTTCCATAGGACAAGCATGTGGTGACTCACAAAGTCCATTATGCAGGTTCACATGAGATGGAAAACATCCCACATGCCATGCATTATTCTTATGCAGACTAAATGAAACTTTATCACAATAATTAATATCCTGGCACACTGCCAAAGTGAAAAATACTAGAAAGAATATTTTCAGTGTACTTGAAATATTTTATTCACTGTTTTCTCTGTAGGGTTTAGCTTTAAATTAATTTCAGTTAAGGGTAGACATATTTCATTTGCTTGTTTGTTTGATGTTGAGTGTTTTCAAAATATTACTGGAATATTTTATGAGAAACATTCATGGGACTGAAATGTAGGTCTATTTCTTGTCAATCATCTTACAGAGAAATTTTATTTCACCCCATTTTGTTGGCTCTCGAGATTGAGAAAATATTTAACTGATCATGCACTGTGGCCTACACTCAATGGGAGGGAGAGGGACTTTTGTCCCTTCTGCCACATAGTTTTTGGTCTCAAGTATCCTTAAGACAAAGTTTCATTTGTCTGAAAGAAGAAAGATTTGATCTTAGATTTCCCACTTTCTGATGCCTTTACTGACCAGCAAGCTGCAGGCTATGAAGGTTGTTAATGGTTGCCATCACCTGTTTGTGAAATTGGGGATTTTGACTAACACCTTAATTGTAACATTGGTTGAAGGGCAGGTGTTTAAAAGCTGACATCCACTGGAGTACCTGTGACTTGATGAGCAACTGCATGTCAGATGGACTCCAGTAATTTCTGGCTTTTATCTGTTACAACTGTGAGGCAGAGTGAGAAAAAAATCTTCTTTCATTGAAGTTAAAATGTTTGATCTCATATTTGCCACAGAGACTACCAGGTAGAGCTCATCTGCTCATGTGAAGTTGTGGTAACTTGGTTAACTGTCCTGTCTTCACTTTTCTTTGGGTAGTATGTATGAAGTCCCACAGTACTTCCTAACAGCCAGCTCAAATTTCTCATCAGTCAAACTTCTCAGCTTTAGGATAAAGTCTCCTTGGTCAGTGATGAAGGTGCATTTAGGTTGCAATATATATATAAAAGTTAGATGGCATTGTAGATATATTCCTTGTTTTAAGAATTTTCTCTCTTATTTACCTGTCATGATCCAGGAAAATCATAGAATCATAGAATGATAGAATGGTAGGGGTTGGAAGGGACCTTTAGAGATCATCTAGTCCAACCCCTCTGCAGAAGCAGGTTCACCTAGATCAGGTCGCATAGGAACATGTCCAGGTGGGTCTTGAAGACCTCCAAGGACGGAGACTCCACTACCCCCCTGGGCAGCCTGTTCCACTGCTCCAAAATGGCCTGAGAAAAGCTGAGAACTGTATTTCAGTTGATTTAATGAGTCTCCTTCACAATCTTGAGTGTTTGGTTATTCTCCCAGTCTATGCAATCTGCAAAATGTTAAACTTTTTCTGTAAACATACTTCCAGGTATTAATCCTACCTTCTAGCTAAGTACTTAAAATATTTAATGTTAGCTGAGTACTTCTACACATAGAGAAATCCAGCATTAGCTGCTTGCAGGGTCATTGAACATCCCACAGACGGGAGTTTCCACAGGAACAAAGGCCTGCCTTCAGTCGTTTCTCAAGCTGCTGCTGGCCAACATCTCTTTTATCGGAGTCATTCATGAAGTTCCTCCTTGTTACTCTTTTCTACACTCCACCTGGAAGGAAAAATCACCATGAATTGCATGTGAAGCTTTGTTATGTCTGCACATTTATTTTCTTAGTTCTTAAACTAAGTTTGTTAGATATGTGTAGACAGGAGGGGGCTCGGATTACACTGGAATGACTGAAGAGTTTTCTACTTGGTGTTTAGTTTGGCCAAAGTCCTATTGAATACTGCCAGTCCCATGAGTCCTTTCTTACAATCACTCATCCCTAAATATTCCTGCTGCTGTTATAATTCCAGATTTTCAGCTGCAGACCTGGCATGCTGATTGCTTGGCTCATGCTAACTGTAAGTGACCAGATTTTCCTCTCTGAGGAAGGACTTTACACAGGATGGCATTTGGTTTGACAAAATACACAGAGCTGTAAGTCAGGAATGTCTCATCTTTTTCATGGAAGTAAGAGGTATCTCTGTATTTCAGTTAGCTGGTGAGTTGATCAAATGGTGCTCCTGAACTTAGCACTCAAAGTAATCTCAGACAAAACACTTTCTAAAATTTACTGGTCTTCTTGACATTCTGTACTGGAACTACTCTCAACAGTAATGGAAGGTCAGAAAAGGAGTATCCATGAACAAACACAATGTTAATCTCAAGCCTTACTGAAGGCATGAATTTGGAAGACCAAAGTCTGGAGGTCTTTGTATTCCAAATTTTGGTACAGTTTGTCATAAAGAGTGATCTACAACAAAGTTCAGGTCTAGTAAGACTCAACTTTTGCACTTCTCAGCATTCAAATTTGGAATTTTAGGGAGCAATCACTGCTGTATTTTAAGACCCCTCTGCTACTTCACTGTGAGGAGTTTTGAGTGCAGATGAGGGAAAGGGAAAAATCCTCAAAAAATATTCTCCCCCCAAATCTCTAAGATTTTATAATGAAACTACTTCAAATTGATTGTTGCTTTCTATATATCCTAGAACACAGCGAATCATCTGATTAAGCTGCATTAAGACTAATTCTTTTCAACTTCTCTCATCCCTTTTTTTACTGTCATTCTGTGGTTTTAACTTTATAGCATTGGTCAGAAGACATTATTAGTAAAATGAAGTGGTGATATAAGTGATTGGAAATGTGCTTATGTGGTGATTTCAGACCTGACTAGATGTTAGATACCCAAGTCATAATATCACTTCTCTTCCTAAACTGCACAGGAAACAGAGAAATATAAGTATTCATGAGTTGAGATAACGACAAGAAGATCACACAGCAATTAGCATCATGGAAAAAACAGACTCAACTTGGGGAGAGATGGTTTGATTTATCAACAAACAATCAATACAGAGCAGGGGAAATGAGAAATAAAACTGAATACTGAAATACTTCCCCCTACCCTTCCCTTTTCCCAGGACTACCCTTCTTTCTCCTACCAGTGGTGGGGGTAATGGCGGATGGGGGTTGCGGTCTACTCATTACAGATAGACTTTGTTGCTGCTTCCTCTCAGAGGGAGGCCTCATCACACTTCCCACTGCTACAGTGTGGGGTCCCTTCCTAAGGGAGACAGTCCTTCATAAACTTCTCCAGCGTGGGTCCTTCCCATAAGATACAGTTCCTCACAAATTGCTCCAGCATGAGTCCTTCCCACAGGGGTAGCTCCTCACACCCTGCCCCAATGTGGGTCATCCACTGGGAGAACAGTCCTTCAAGTACCAAATGCTCTAGCCCGAGTCCCCCACAGGATCACAAGTCCTGACAGCAAACCTGCTCTGGTGTGAGCTCCTCTCTCCCCACAGACACCCAGGTCCTGCCAGGAACTTACTCCAGGGTGGACATATTTTCCCAATCCCAAAATTTGAATAGGGCTAGAATAGAATAGAATAGAAATTTCAATTGTAAGGGACCTGCAACAATCATCTAGTCCAATTACCTGACCACTTTAGAACTGACTAAAAGTTAAAACACGTTAAGAGCACTGCTGAGATACCTCTAAATACTGACAAGCATCGAGCATCAACTACCTCTCTAAGAAGCCTATTCTAGTGTTTGAGCACCTTCTCAGTATAGAAACGTTTTGTAATATCCAGTCTGAACCTCCTTTGGCACAGCTTTGAACCGTTCAGGTGTATTCTGTCACTGGATCCCAGAGAGAGGAGATCAGCACCTCCCTTTCCAATTCCCATTCTTGAAAGTTGTAGAAAGAAATGTGGTCACCCCTTAGTCTCCTTTTCTCCAAGCCAGAAACTATATATATATGATGGCCTTACTATTCTAATGCCATATTTCCTCTGGAGACTGAAGTTGTTACTAAAGACATTTAGTACCCTCATTTTTTTTTCACCGGGGAGAGCTAATATCATCAGATTTCTCATGATATTTGAAGCTCTCATATTACAACTATCTTTGGGTAGCAAAATATGATCAGTGAAGGGTAAAGTATTGCTATTCTCAAGTGATGAAAGGATATCCCAAAAATACCTATAGCAACCATTCAAATCTGTATTGTTCAAAACCCGAAACCTCTGAACTTTCAAATATGACCAAGGATGGGACAGTCATCTTTGTATAAAATGTTATTGCAAGTAGGTGTCCTGAGGAGCTTACAGCTTAAAGACAGGATAGACTCCACAGTTCGAACACATAGTTCAGACACAGTCTCTCTGTCTTAAAACTTTTAAAGGCATTATTTCCCAGTATTTCTTACATGATATAGTGCTGTGTGATCTTGGTGCTTACAGTGTACAATGCAGTCCTGGACAGGAAGAATGATGTTTATCCCAGAAGCAATGGAACTGTAATCTTATCTACTCCTTAGACATCTGAAGCTTCACTATAAGGCTGCCTGTCTGAACAACTATGGTTGAAATATGTATATGTATGCCATGAAGTTCATGCCAAATAAGCCCAAAGTAGCTGGGACATGTAGATCTGTGCTTCCTACAGCACACTGATGATTTGTGACAGTTTATATAGTTCTAACATGTCCTGAGTAAGACAGGTGAATGTGAGGATAAATCAGCTTTAAACCAGGAACACTCTGTTCAGGACATCACTGCATATATACACACATATCATTACATTGATTTTAAGCACCCATAATGAACCTGGGACCTGTTGGAATGACTGTAAGCAGCTTGTGTGGAGACGTTTCTGGTACTATGGAAGGGACCGCAGCAGTGGCTTCTGCAAGAAGTTATTTGAACTTCCCTCAGCTCTAGCTCAGATCCATCTCTGGATCTGAGCTAATTGTGTACCTCTGTGATCACTTTTTTTGAGGAGAAGAAGCTGGGAGAGGAGGGGTTGGAGGTGATGGAAGGAGTTGGATGAGAGGGAAGCAGCCATCCAGATCCCAGGGTCAGTGGGGGAAGAGAGGAGGAGGTGTGCCAAAGAAAAGAGCACCCTACATCCCATGGTGAGATGGTAGCTGTCTCTCTTCAACCTATGGAGGGTAACAGTGGAGATCTGTTGTCAGAGATGGTGACTTGTGCCTGGACGGGCTGTGACTCTGTGGAGAGGCAGAGTTGGAGAAGACCGTGCATGGAATTCTGCCACTGTGAAGGAAACTCATGCTGGAGGAGTCTGTAGGAGCTTCAGCCTTGGGAAGCACTTACTCTGAAGAGGTTCATTGAGGACTGCATCCTGTGGGAGGGACCTCACACTGGAACAGGAGAAGAATGCAAGGAGTCCTCCTCCTGTGAGAAGAAGGAAGCAGCAGACAGATGTCACACATCTGTGAGGGACTGACCACATCTCCCATTCCCTGCCCTTCTGCACCATTGAGAGGGGAGGAGGTGAAGATATTGGGAGCAGTGACCTGAGCCTGGAAAGAATAGGAATAATGGAAAAATGGGAGAAAGAGATCTTAAAGTACTGACTGTATTTTTCTTGTCACCCTGCTCTATTTTTTGCTTTCTATCTGTTCTGTTTCTAATTGGTGCTGAATTAAACTGATCTTATTTTCTTCCCTAAGTCAAGTATTCAAATCTGTTTTGACCTGAATTATAACTGACAGTGAGCCCTCCCTGTCCTTGTCTCAATCTACAAAGCTCTCATTTACCTTTTCTTCTTCCACTTCACTGGGGCCTCTGCCATGCTATGGAAGGTGGTGAGGGGTGAGGGGGATGAGAGTGGTGGTATTTTGTTGCCAGCTGGGCTTAAACCACAGCAATGCATATGTCATAACATTAATTTTCAGCATTCATAATGAATCTACATTCTGTTGGAACAATTGTAGGTGCACAGGTTGTGAGTGTAGTAGCACGTGAAAAGCAGAGTCAATTCATCTTACATGTGTGGAAATCACTGCCTATGAATTGCAGTTGTTTTATGATATTCAGTGGCTGTTTGACTTGGACTTTTTGCTTCTGGTTGAAATAGAAAAATAGCAAGAGAATTCAGGCATTTTCTTGTCCCAAATTATACATCCATATTGCTTTTCTGTCAACAACTAACTGATTTGGAGACACTCCATTGAATGTGCCTTGTACTATCTGACTCCTACAGATGAAACTTATGTCTAAATTCTTCAAGGACAGAGTGGAGCTGCAATCTTACCCTATTAGGCAGTGTGAAGTTTTCTCTTCTGCACAGCTGGCTGGCTTTCCTGGCTCTATTAGAGGATAAAGAGAATCTAATAGTTCATTTTGTTCCAGCTCACAGGAGAAATTTCATGCTCTTTTCATCTGTCTTATGGCTGACTGGTTACAGAGAGGAGGATTAATACTCTGTTTCTCACAGATATCTTGGGATTCTTGCTCTATACTCACAGAGCTTTACCATCTCCTGCATACAATTATCCTTCCCGCACTTACACTTCAAGTTAAAACCTAATCTATGACTCCAAACACCTTCCGCTCATGTGAGGGAATAAGTCTTAAAAGAGGACTTGAGGCAGCTAGTGGTGTTTATCCTGAAGAAAAAGAGACTGAGGGGAAACCTCCTTGCTCTCTATAACTAACTGAAAGGAAGTTGTAGTGAGGTGGGTATCAGTCTCTTCTCCCAAGTTACAAGCGACAGGACAAGGAAATGGCCATAGATTGCACCAGGAGAGGTTTAGATTGGATATTAGGAAAGAAAAAATTCACTGAAAGGGTTGTCAAGCATTGGAACAGGCTGCCCAGGGAGATGTTGGAGTCACCATCCCTGTAGGTGTTTAAAAGCCTTGTAGATGAGGTGCTGAGACATGGTTTAGTGGTGGACCTGGAAGTGATAGGTTAACGGTTGGGTTTGATGCTCTTAAAAGTCTTTTCCAACCTAAATGATTCTGTGATTCTATAATACTATGTGACCTACTTCAGTCCTGGGAAAATGTACAAGCCAAGTTGCCCTTTCAGTTCACTCCATCTGCATAGTCTAGCCATTTAAACAATGTTGTAGGGCTGATGGTACTAGATGACAATCTCATAAATCACTTCCAGTCCTCTGACCTGTCCCTTATATTGTCTTGCTTGTCCCTGCTTAGTTAAAAAGCTGTGGTGGGTTGGACCCAGCTGTCAGTCAAAAACCCAGTCAGTTGCTTGCTCACTTGCCCTCATTTGAATGAGGGAGAGGATAGGAAAGACAGGGCCAAGCAAGTTTGTGGGTTGAAATAAAGACAGGAACATTGATTTCTAATTACTGTTATGGGCAAAAAATTACTCAACTTTGGGAAATGAATTTAATTTCTTGTCAGTTAATATAAATATTTAATTAGCGATTTGAATATTGAGAAGCACACAAACAAACAGAAGACACGGACTTTAAAGTAGGTAAAATACAGTCCTCCTTCCTTCCCAAGCTCAGTTTCACTTCAGACATAGCTCTTTCCCATCTTGTTTTCACCACAGGTTACACTTAGTGCCTTCAGCCAGGTAAAAAAATGGTGCAGGGTGTGCATTGCAGTCAGTACACAGAGATTTCTTTTTGCCACTCCTTCCTTCTAGTTAATTTCCTATAGTTCGATGAGAGTCCTTTATGGACACCTACTCTTCTGGCCTTGTTGCTTCTGTCCTGTCCCTCTGATTCCCTTCTCCTTTCATTTGCTCCTTCTCTCCATCTTCCCTCCTCTTCTCTTTCTGGCATTTTACCCTTTCTTAAGTATGTTTTTCTTGAGGCACCATCAGCTTGGCTGATGGGCTCCATTGAATCCCCGGGAGGATTTGTTGGAGCTGCCTGCATCACAGGGCAACCCCTGGTCTCTTCTCACAGAAGTCAACCTTCAGGCTCCCCTCTACCAAAAAAATTGACACTGACCCCCAATACACAAGCCACAGATGCTTTCCAGACATCCGGGTAGCCATAGCAGCGTTCAAGTTTTTTTTTTTTGGTGAAAGTATGGAAGTCATATTCTGACAGAGAGATTTTTAATCATAGCATGAGGAATATGCACTACTCTAATACTTTTATGCACAGTTGTTGTATTGGAAAGGGATCAAGTATCTTCAGCATCTTGTGCCTGGCGGGACATGCTGATTGTCAGCTTGTCATGTGGAAGTGGATGCAGTTCTTTCATTGCTTTCCACAGTTGCTTCATGATGGTTTAACTCTCTGAGAAGGTTCAGGAATCAACATCGTCTCTTGCAGGCCTCAAAGTATCCCATACTATGTATTTGTTTGATTGTACAGAGGAAAATAAGAATATATGTGGATTTGAATCTTCATACAAAGATAGCATTCAACATGAAATCTGAAAAAGCGTGTACTGTAATGACCCAGGATATAGACACAAACTGGGATATCGAGAAGAAGCATGAGGTAAAGTTCTAGTACTTTTCTCATTGCTTCCTATATTTAGTGGTTAACTAAACAGCTTAGTGTAGTCAATACAAATCAAACTCAGTGACTACGCAACCTCATATCAAAGATATAACAAATTTCTGACATTTGTAGTAAACATCACAGACTTCAAAGGCAGACTTGATGTCTCCATTTAAAGAACTGCTCCTCCAAACCCATTTGTTTTCAATCATCCTCCACTGTAATTTAAAATTAATGGCAGAGATGATTTTTTTTTAATGTAATCATGGATTTTATAGGCAATATTGCTTTTATCCTCTGGAGCCTGTGAACAGATTTGTTAAGTACATTGTGTAGTTGATCATTTGCCATTTTTCTGTCAAGGACAGATGATTTGCTAATGATAAATTACTTTTGAAGTATAATAAATTGCTGCTGCTGTTGTGTAAAACCGTAAAAATGCTTAGGTTTTGTTTATCTTAGAATGAAGTTTTCACAATCTATTGATTTATATGCTCACTGAAATCCAGTCTACACATTAGTTGGAATTTTTTCATTATTCTATTTCCAGTACAAAATACTAATTTTCTTCCTAAAACAAATTCTAACGCCACCTTTCCCATCTGAATAACCACGTGATACATATGGAATGGTGTAAAAGATTAGGAGTCTCTTAATCAGCTCATGAAAATCACCACTGCCCAGAAGACGGCTGAAGGAGCTTTAATGTCTGGTAGTAAAAGCTTGCAGTTAAATAAAGTCTTGTTGCAGTTTCTCATGAGGGTTTTATTGATATAAATAATGAGATTAACATATATGTAGTTGTTTAGTTCTTCATGTCACTGAATTGAATAAAAGATCATCATCAAGGATCACTGTTAGAACCTTCACTATCTTATATAATATATGTCTATCAACTAAGACTCTTGAAACCCAGAGTCTGAAGACAATTCAATCTGGAATACAAATTAATATCTTACAGTATATTTTTTATTTATTTGGGATTTTATTTATTTATTTGGGAATTTATTATTTATTTGGGAATTTATTTTTATTTATTTATTAAGTAATATTTTTTTGTATAATTTTGAAAAATTTGAGATTAAATTCCAAACAAATACAACTATAACTGTTGCCATCAGCTATAATGTAAATGAGACTTGTGTACTTAATATGCAGTGAATGAATTACATGCTCATCTGAATTTAGACTGGATAGAGTGAAAATAACCTAGATGATCTTTCAAGTTCCCTTCCAACCCTTAAGATTCTGTGATTACATAGTACACACTGCAGAGATGTCAGTTTACAATTGGAATTCCCTCTGCAAAGAATCAGGTAGTTTCCTGATAAAGCTGCTCATGTGCAAGCGGGCAAGCAATCTCCAGGGAAGGCTAAGACTGTCCAGGTCAGATGTGAACTCTTCTACCCAAGGATAATATGGTGCTGATGTTATACCTAGAGATAGAAAGGATAACCAGCAAAAGTAAATTCATCAATAAAGCTTAGAATTTCACCTCAGAGTCAGCAGATGTGTTTAATAATGATTGTTGTCTACATTTATATAGAATCAAGATGTGTTGCAAAAGTACTTGTTGAGGCTCTAACTTTGCTTTTGTTGTAGTGTTCCAGTTCTGTTTTTTTTTTACAAAAAATGTACCCAATGCTTTGCTATAAACTGCATTGTTTTGTTAGGAAAAATTGATTTCATTAACAGAGTGGATTGTGGGTAGTTCATCCATGGCTAATATAGCAAAACTATTATTTCATTTGTTTGCATGGAAACCGTGTAATTATGGAAAGTTAAAATACAAACACAGACAAATGTGTCACACAAACATATTTTAGCTGCTGGAAAATATTTTTACAAGACACAGATTCTACATGCTGTTCAAATGAATTTAACAGTTTTAGAATCAGTAGAAAAGATCATAATTAACAAACACATTTCTAGCAACAATAATTCCATCAAGCAGTTGACTAAATTCAGTGTTATGGGATACTATTCCTTCACTGGTGAAATGAGCAACTCACCATAAACCTCAGGACTGATACAACTTTTTCTCTATCATCTTATGGATGCTTTATGTGTCATAAAGCAGTTTTTGGACAATGATGATTATTTATCAACTTGTCTCAGCTGTAGTCAGATCATGTGTAGAGATATACATTTACTAAAAACTTACAAATTGTTGCTAGAAACCTTTATGTGCAAAAACTGCTGAAGCCATTTAAAAACCTACTGCTCTTAAAATGGGGCTTGAACCCGTGGACAAGGCATGCTTAGCACTGCTGAAGAGGAACTCATCTTTGTCTTTAACTCACCTATGTTCAAGTGTATTTCAGACTGATGAGTTACTACAGCTAACTTAGACCAGGCAGAAGGTTGTTTATACTGGATGTCAAAATTGATACAGGTGAGGGAATATTGCTTGTATGCAGGCTACTTCAGCTTCTGATCTATAGAATTGCAAGCTTTCTAATAGTTTCCCCTCTGTAAAGAGAAATTGAATCTCTGTAAATTCCTTATTCTAAACATTCCATAAATTGTTCAGTCTGGAGAATAGAAGGCTCTAGGGAGACTTTATAGTAACCATCCAGTACCTAAAGAGGTCTACAAGAAAGCCAGAGAGGGGTTTTTTAGAAGGGCATGAAGTGATAAGACAGGAGGGAATGGCTTCAAAAGGTTAGATTTAGATTAAATATTAGGAAGAAATTATTTACTGTGAGGGTTGTGAGGCACTAGAACAGGTTGCCCAGAGAAGTTGTGGATGCCTCATTCCTGGAAGTGTTCAAAGCCAGATTGGTTGAATCTTTGAGAACTCTGTTCTAGTAGAAGGTGTCCATGCCCGCAACAGTGGGAGTGGAACTAGAGAATCTTTAATGTCTCTTCCAACTCAAACAATCGTATGGTCCTATGATACAAAAACTACCGCTTCTACTATGTGTGAAAGATTTTCAGTGGGTATATGGCTGTTTGTGAACCAAAATTTCAAGTCATTCTAACACGATTCCATTCTGCAGCAGATGGAAACACCAATAATCTAGAGATGTTTGCTGTCTGTTGGGGACCAGGGTCCAGGAAATCATGGAGAAACTTGGAAGCTTGTCCTATCCTCTGACTGCTACCCCCCACTGTTATTCCATGTGGGCAAAAAATGATAATGCTAACAAGAAATCAAAGAGTATAAAAAATTACTACAAAGCTCTGGGGGAAAATGCTGAGCTACACAGAACTCCAGTGTATCTGTTCAGATGTTCCTCCTGATAACTGACCAGCCTGGTAGCTTCTGATTTGATACTGAAAGCATGGGACTACTGGACAAATATTCTACAGCTTACTCTGGATGATGCTTTTCATCTGGTTCTTATGCCCCAGCCTGCATCCAGGATTAAAAAGGTGATCAAAAGGGCTCTCTGACTAGGTTACTGCTGGTTACCAAGTTCTCAGCCCCTTCTAAAACCCTAACAACTACCTGAGAGTACTCACAGACTGAAGCAAATGTGGTGTTCAGAGAAATTAAAGTGGATTAACCCAATTCCATCAGTTTCTGTTAGAAACAGGCCAAGAGCTCATATCTGGGAAGATAATTGTGGTAGTGATAACATGTTAATCAGTCACAACTTTTTTCTTCTTTAGATTCCATCTAAGAGGCTACTAATATCTTTTTCATAACTAGGCCAAATCTGTAAATAAGAAGACTGAAGATAAGAGCAAATGCCAAGACTAGAGCAAAAGAATTTACTAAAGACAGCTGTTATCACAAATGAGGAACAGGCAAAGAAGCAATAGAGAAGATGCAGTGTTCATATTCGAGGTATCAGATTTTTAGCACAAGTTCTCTTAGAGATACAGAAAGCAAAGGCAGTTGCAAGACAGAGAGTTCCAAACTAAACAGAACATGAAAGAAAAAAAAATGACATTATGTTTGCTGTTTGGGGGAAATTGCTTTAGAAAATTCTGTTATAATGAAGAGAAAGATGTCTCTCAGAGGTGCAGTAAAACTAAGTGTACAGCATACACACGGCAGTCAGCGAGAGAGCAGTCAACAAATGGGCTTTGTGAGGAGGAAAAAAACAAAGTGAAATGACTGCAAGAAAAAATGAAACACTAAGCCACAGATGGCAACAGCATCTGGAGAAAGAAATGAAGCACTAGAAATGACAACGGAAGAACATCTTTCTAGGAACATTGTCTTCAGCTGAAAGACTAGACAAATCATACCTTGAAACACAAACAGGAGGCTAAATAACCAGAACTTGAGTTGCTGCAGCCCCTATGAAGGATTGCAGTCTCTCTGAGATGGATATGTGCAAAGATCAACCAGATTTTACAGAACTTCACAAGTTTACCAAGGCAGCCCAAGCTCTTCAGGAATCTTCAGTTATTCTAATTAAAGGCTAAACTGCAGAAAGTTAGACATGTGCTTCCCAGATGAACGTACATGTTCTTGTACATATGTCCATATGAGTGTACATCTGCATAACTATGGCATACAATAAGGTGTAAACGTAACAACTCTATAAAATTACTACCAATATGGTTGTTGAGCTTTGTTCTCTCACATCTGTGAAAGGGAGAATGCAAGCTGTAGTGTGGAAAACACGTAGCATTTGAAGCTGTTTAGGTTTTCTTCTTTTTACTGTATTTTTGACAAATTGTTTTCAATAAACTTCCTTAAAATAAAGATTGGAAATTACATTTTGTCAAAACCTTGGTAAAGACAGGGGAGTAAAGGAGTAGACTAATAGCTGCTGTTGATACTATTGTTTGCCATCATGGTCATCTAGTGCTATACTTCAAGTTAATGAAAAGGACAATAAAATACAGAGTGGTTTGTCTTTGGGCTTACTACATTGAAGACAACAAAATCATACAGATAACTTTTTATAGCTTCCATGAAATAATGCATGCTAGCTCAAAGTGCCAAGCTCCTCTAATGCAATGGCCCTGGCTGCCATTTTTTTTCATATACTTCAGGGTTTAATTGCATCATGTGGCACTATGTGAACTTGAACTGTCTTTGTATCTAATTTAAATGCTAATTTTTACTGTGTTTCATTCTGTTGGAGGCATCCTTGACCACAAATAAGTTGGGAAATGAGAACAATTTATGGAAAATCCAAGAGGTAGGGTTTCACATGAATAACAGCTGAGATAAGACTGGAAAATTACTTCAAGACCTTGTCATCTCATACGAATGTTTGGATATCCCCTTCCTATAAGCTAAATAGCTGAAGGATATATTTCATTCTGAACATATTTAAAAAATCATTTTATTTGAAATTCTTTTGCTTGCAAAGTAAACAAATTCAGCCCTCCATCTGCATGCAATGCCTAAAGGATTTATCATAGCAGGTTTTTAATGGAACTCCATCTTGAGAACATTACATAGAAAAAAATGCGTAGATCAGGCCAGAAACGCTCATCAAGAAGTTGAGCAGAATTTTGCTGAACATTTACTGTCCTTGCTCAGTGAGTTCTTCTTTGCTTACTTGGGTGTGTATCTCTTCTAACAGACATCCCAGACTCCCATATGCGATTCTCAGAGGTTGCAGCAGATTCCCTGCTGGACAAGAATCATCTGGACACACCCAGCAATTTTCACTTCATGTCCCTCTGGACAATATATGTCATTAACTCTCTTCCCTCCTGCATAAGCTTTTCTTTCCTTCACCAGAGATGCTATTGCATCTTTCTTGGTGCAATTTGTTTAGTAAGATAGATCATAACGGACCACAATGAGCAAATCTCCCCCTTTCATTGATCTCAGTTTGGAAGGAGCTGAGATTACGTGCCACAGATGACAATGTGACTTTTGCTGTATGTTCCAAATTATCCTTTGCTTTATCTGAAAACACACTAAATTGAATGGCCTAAAATGAGGAAGAGTCTTCTCAGTGTAAGACTGTCACTCAAATTCTAATAAGGAATTCCACACTAAGCACACATCCTGTCTTTGTTCCACTTTTCTTATTATACTTGGAGAGATACTATATTGCTGCTTGAAGCTGACATTCGGGTTCTCTAACCACCTCTGTAATATTAAGTTTCTAGATAAGTGACCGTTTCACAGTTAATTACCACAGTGTACAGTAAACTTGAAAAGTCACTCAATCCACTGTTCTTTATCTTCAAAAGGATGAGAAAACATGTAGTGAGGTGCTGGTCTCCTCCTTCTGGTGACCAATGATAGGACATGGGGAAATGGAATGAAACTGCATAGGGAGAAGTTCAGATTGTACATTAGAAAAAGGTTAATCATTAGAAGGCAATTGGTCACTGGAATAAAGCTCCCCACAGAAGTGGTCAGGACATCAAATCTGCAAGATTTCAGGGAGCATCTGGATGATGCTCTTAGTCATATGATGTGGTTTAGGTAGTCTTGCAAGGACCAGGGAGTAGAACTCAATGGTACTTATGGGTCCCTTTCAACTTGAAATATGCTATGATTTTATGGTTCTATGATTTCACAGTTTCTAGATTTGTGAAGTTTCATGGTCAACAGATGCAATAGAAGCAGTATGTCTGCTGGGGAAGAAAAAGGCAGATGAAATTAAATAGTTCCCTACTCACCGTGCTGATTCCATGGATCCTGTTCTTACATACCTAACTCTCTTCAAGCACTCTGCAAGACTGGGATCTGAGAAAAGTTTCAGAGATCTACAGTCCCAGTTAGCCACAAAGCAAACACCAGCTTATGAGAAGCATACAGAAACACTTCATGTGACCTTATATGTTTGATTCTTTTTAAAAGATGGTGGTTACTGGAAAATTACATTTTATATTACATAAAAACCTTTCCTTGGTAAGTCCAGCTAAATGTTCTCTTGGACATGATGCAGCTTAAGGTATCCAGGGCCAGAAGAATGTCATGTGCCTGACATCTAGGCAGGGACTTTTGGACCGGACTCCTGAGTTTGTGTGCCCAGACTCTGTCTAAACTGCATTTCAGGAATTTCATTCTGTTTTTCTCTACATTACCATCATTGCAAGACAAAGAGTCAAGAGATGTCTTTTGGTTCTGCTAGATTGTGCGAGAGTGGAGAAAGCCACTTTTAGTCATACCTGAAATCACTTAACATATGTGATTTGCTTCCTTGCTAATACTTAACAAGATCCATTTATAGCAAAAGTAGGATAAACCTGCTGATTTGCCACAGCATCTTTAATGATCCTCTTTCTTCTTGAGAAAACGAGGAAAATATTCTAACAGGGAGAAGAAAATAGTCAAGCTTCATCCTCTACATGAGAGTCTTTGATGACAATGAGGGACATGATTCAGAGCAATTGGACAGGGTACTGAACTTGTTATGTCCAAATTAGCTCCAGACCCTAAAAGAGCAGTTGAGTTACTATCTTTACTTGATGATATACTGGACCAGAAGGAGGCTTTTGAAAAGTCCTTGAGTGTTTCAAGGGTTTCACTGCTGTGTTCTTCATTGTTCTGGGATACTATATCCAATCTTTCCCTTTCATCAAGTGCTTTTCTGGAGAAGTTTGCCCCATCTTCTTCAAATTGTTTTTATTTGATGCTATGGATTTTCTTTCTGCAAAACTGATCCAATCAAGGGATCCATTTGTCTGCAGTGCTGACTGCCACAGGTTGAAAAGAGATACAGTCATGCAGGGAATGAAACTTGACTATTGTCTCCTTTCCATGAGAATGTCTTTTCTTCACTTTCTCGGGGAGAAACAAAATCATTTAACAAATATGTATTTTAAAAAGAGGACAATAAATGGGAAGACGTATGTACGTGGCATTTATTCCCCACAAGATCTAACATTAAAAGACAAATTGTTCCATTTTCAAAATGTATAGGCATATATGTCTGTACAATTCTATTCATAACAAAGGAGGGATTTTACTTAGTTAAACAGAATACCACATATGCACATTGACAGAGTATATCCTCAGTGGTTGTTTTGCTTCTAAGAAATAATCTCCTTAAATCTCCCCCTTCCCCCAACTCTGGCCTTTCTTTAATCCCTTTGTGTAAAGCATTTCATTCCTGCCAGAAAGAAATTTGGTTAGTTCCAATTTTATATGACTCAGAGCTTGGAAAATACACCAGTAGGTTTGCTGTGTCTTTTGGAGAGTGTCCATTTGTTACAAAGTGTTTAATAGGGTAGTGTAGCTTGTTTCACTTCACTTTTCCAGTTAAAAAACACAACAATGATTTTATGCTTAGATAGAAGTTTGGGTTTCCATCAGCCCAAGTTTAAACAATTTTGTCACGACAAATTCTTAAAGCAATTCCTGTCTTTTATTGGCAAATGATGGTGGCTTGCCTCAGGCAAATATGACATGGACATTTCAAGTCTTCTTTATAGTATAGATAACAAACATGCTCAAATTAAAAAAAAAATCAATTACCTTCTTTTGATTTACTTTTCCTTTAATTACAATAAGACAGTGTTGATTTGTGAGATTAGCAAATTGAATGGACATTACATAATAATGTCTTCTTTTAGTCAATTCAACACATTTATTATCATAGAATCATAGAATGGTAAGATTGCTCTAACTTTTCTTCAGAGTGCCCTGAAACATGTCGTTTGATGAAATCATCAAGTTTTTTGCCAAGAAAAGGGTGTACAGTAGAACTTTTGCTTTAGACATTTGCCCTTTTTCATTAAAAAAATCTTGTATCCAGAAGCTATATACAACATTTCTAAACTCCACATTAAACTTTTGTTTGTGCTTTGTTAAACCTATTGTACTTATATTGTTGGCTTATATTGTTGATACATATTGTTGTTGACACTCATTTCTAATTAAACTCACCTGTTGGTTTTGACTTATATTCATTTATGTTGTAGTTCAGAGATAGTGTTTTTTTTAAATGAGACTTCTTTCCCATTTTTTCCAATTAAAAATAAGACATCCCTGGCCCTCCAAAGTTAATTATTATACTTACATTGACTTTGAGCTCTTATTGGCTCAATCACTAAAGCACATATAGTGTCATGGCCAAGTGGTTATTTCCATGGGGACCATTAAGTTTAAAATGGAAAGGGATTTACACAAGTAGAAACTACCACTAGAGGAAGAAGGCAATGCTTACTTTGCCACTTCCATCACAAAATACTGTTAAAACCAGCCCAGGAAACTGTGGAATTGTAGCAAGGGCTTTAAATAAAATTACTAAGTGCCATATAACTGTAAAGAGACACTGATAAACATTGAGTTTTAAAAGGGATGAAAAACAGACTGACCAAGTATAATTTTGTTCTCTGATACGCAAGATTTTAAAATAAGTAAAATAAAGGGAGCTAAATGACACTATTTCTTCCCAAAGGAAAAGTTTACCTAATTGTTGATGATTGTCTTTGATAGCTTTATTTTTACTACCATAAAAATAAAGTATAAAATCCATCTGGAAGAGAATTAGGAAAAAAATAATCACTCTTATAACTGTTAATAACAGGACAAACCCCCTTCATTTAAGCATTTATTTTTATCTCACAACTTATTTAATTTCTTGTCCCTTGTACTAGAAAGACTTTGCTGTACCTGTTAGTTAGTAAACTTTTTATTGAGTTCTTCAGTAGAAAGAAGTACAACTATTTAAATGAAACTTGCAGGTGACTAATCTCCAGGGAAAATAAGTGGTCAATTCACACCCGTGTGATCATGAGTTAACATTACGCATTAGCTCCAATACCACATATCTATTTTGGTGGTACTCTCCAATTAGTCTGAAGATAATATCTATCTTGTTTCTCAAGCTTCATTTATGTAGATAAAATAAGACAAGATCATTTAATCTCTTTACATAAAAAATTAAAACAAACAGGATATCAATAATCACCCCAAAGTCTTTCTCCTCTTCTGCTCTGATTTGAGCTAATCTTGGCTGAACGGAGTCTATTGATATCACAGGTAGGACCTCACTGTCATCAAAGATTGTGGTATGAATATTTTTCTTTCTCTTTTGTAAGTACTTTGATATGCTTATGTGATCATCTTCCTCATGACTACATCATATATGAAGTGAGTGTCAGAGGAAGGTTTCTAAGTGTTGGAGCAGAGATGTTATGGAATAGTTTTTCAATCATACTAACCACAAGCTGAGTGGTCTGAAGGTGGAGCTTGATTCCTAAAAGAAGCAAGGATGTTTCCTTCCTCCATTTGAAGCACAGAATCTCATTCAAATCTCTCTCAGACCCAAAGAATATCGGAAGGAAATGCAAACTGAAGAACTCTCTCCAACCTGTTGAAAAGATATTTACTTTTTCCAATAGCAAACATCAGAAAAAAATTTCTTACTTACCAAACATAGAACTCATGAAAAACATGATTTCTAAATTTAGAAAGAAATTGAAACTCAGAGTGTATTTAACTTTAGCAAAATAATGTATTGGACTGTTAGAATTTAAATTATATTCCTGTAGTTTTCCTGGAAGAATTAGAAATGTTTTCAAGACTCTTTTCATAGTCCAGTTTTCTACTTAGCTATAAACACGTTTTGAAAGCTATGTTCTCACAAAGATATTTGGAAAAATAACAATGATGGTCACAAAATCTAAAAGTGAAAATAAAAGCTATTGTTAAATTGAAGTACAACAGAATCACATTAAATTATTCCCTAATCAATTGGCATGATCAAACTTTCCCAAGAAGTCTCATTCATGACCAAACAGATTCTAAAGTTATCTTTCTTACCAGGCATTGTTCTAAAGAAATTAAACCCCATTTTCTTCCGCATTTGTGAGAGAACATGTGTTCTTCAAGGGAGAGTGCAGTAATGACTGTTAAAGCCAATTTACTTAGGGACTTTCCAAAGTCACTCAGATTCCTTCCAATGGCCTGTACAAGCTGTGGACTAAGCCATTCATGCATGTAACCGGCTACTAAATTAAAGTTTCTGCATCTTTGCCAACGTAAAAAGACAGATTGAACAAAACACAAAGAAATAGATGTCTTTACAGAAAAAAGGCTCCTGGCAAAAAACCTGCAAATTATATTTGCACAATTGCCATAGGCCTATGAGTAGCATGTCTGGTTTAGATTTAGCTTAAAAATATAGAAAATAAAAATTACATGCTCGACTACCACAGATCACTGTTCCTGGCACTTTGTTTTGAAATGTACCAGTTTGCTCACACATACATTGTCTTTTTCATAATTCAAAAATCATGCAATTTCTTCCTATGTAATTTAAAAATATCTCCTTATAAAATAATGTTCCAGTGTCCATTTTTCATGGAGAAAAGAAAATAAATGGATTTTTTTTTCAAAATGGAGCAACTGTGAAAGTTATTTACATTAATATTGACAATTTTCGATATATCAGTGAAGAGCTAGTCTGGAACTTTCAACACTGAAGATCAAGTGTTCAACACTCAAGCCAAAAGATAGACTACAATATGACAAAAAGGATATAGTGAAATTTGACAGGAAACCAGAAATGTTTCAACTTCATAACATTTTCTTTTTTCTTCCTCTTCTTCCTCCTACCTGGAAGGCAATCAATATAACAAAACTTGGAACAGACATATTCTGTTGACACCTTCTTTGAAAAAAACATCTCGGATTCAACATGATGTGGGAAAGTCTTCACATTTAATACAATTAACCAACATATAGGAGATAAAAGAAAAGAGTAATTTGTTAATTTATAATCTATATAAGCTCTGGTGAGAGTTCAGACCCATGACAGAAGAGGGTCTCAAATCTGGAGGACAGTGTTCAGTATCTTTTTTGAGATCCTTGTGGCAGTCACCAGGTGCAGACTAGAAGTGCACCCAAGATATAACCTTCAAACCATGTGAGGCATAAATATTGTTATCTGTTATACTGATGGAAATGTAGAGGAACAATGCAAGGTCAGTGGGATGCAATGTAGACCTAGCATAGCTACATTTGCTTGAATCTCAAGTCTGAAGACACATAAATTACTGAAAAAGTAACTGGCTAATTCTTTTGTGAGGCAATAACCAAGATCTAGATTTGACAATGCCTTTTGCATTCCATCTCTAAAGCTGTTCAGAAAAAACAGGTGACTTCTATGAATACTTGAAGTGTGATTGAGAGATGAAATGATCCCCAGTGTAACATTCAGTTGTTCTTTTGAAGTTTGTTTATAGACTTCACATGCCAAGTTGTAGAAGATATTTTCCAGCATTCATATCTGATCAAGTCAGAGTTGCACATCAACTGAACTATTTTTTTCACTTGATTTACTTTCAGTTGGATGTGCCAAGAGGTCTCCACCTAGATGGCAGGAAACTTGGTGTCTCAAAAAATTGAAATTTGAAGGCATGCAAGGAAAAAATGTTGTATGTACACGATTGCCATTAAAAAAAAAAAGAATTTGGTCTTCAGTGAAACCACAATCACCTATCTATGTTTAGAATCTGTAATCATTCTGAGGCACAATTGCAAAGTATTTTATTAGAGCAAAATGTTGCAGACCATAAAAAAATGGGTAGTGGACAGAGGCATTTCTTCTTAGAAATTATATTAATTACATTAATTCATACCACACACTTAAGCTCCATCAGTTGTAGAAACAAAATAGTGTCATAATGAGAATGATAATTTCTGTTAATAAACATACTATTTATATTCCAAACAAAAAGTTAATAGCTGGCGCTCCAGAATAGAATTTATAAGAACAAGCAATAGGGCTCCTAGATTCATCAACTTTTTCCCTCACCACCTACTTGCTTAATTTATTTCTTATCCTTCCTTGGGTTTTAATATAAAAGAAATTGGTTGACAGATGTAGACTGTGGAGAAGCCAATAACATGGTATTTGTTGCTTTCCCATACATGATTCCTTTGCTGCTTTGTCTATGACTGATCAAAAGTGATGGCAAACTTGGTAGGATAATTTTACAACATGCAGAAGATATTCTGTTAGGAAAAGGCCAACACTAGCCAACTTGTTTCCTTTGATGTCACCAGAGCTTAAAAATGTGATCAGTGTCACTTTGCCAACCTCAAATGGAATCAAAACCAGGCAACAAATGTTTACCACATTGAAGGACTACAGGTCAGTTATTTACTTCACACCCCTTCTATAAATAAAAATGCATAAAGCTGCTAAACTTTGTTGTTCTGAATAGTGAACATATAGTAAAATTCATCATTGAGGTTTCACTACTCAACACTGCTTTTAATGATCAGAATGACAGAACACGAGTGGATCTGGCTTTGGTGAAATGTGTGTTTGTTTCTAGTATTCTGTGTGCAGATATTACAGCTTGCATTAACAGCTTCTCCATTAAGAGAAAAGGGCAGTAGCAAAATTTCAGAGCCTAGAGCTGTTATTCTCACCTCTCATCCCCTTTCCTCCTTGTAGACAGCATCAGAGATGCTAAATTGACTGTGCAGTGTGGTTCCCAGTCAGGTATTTTGAGTTTTCAGGTTTAGAGTATTCTGCTGAAGTTTACGTCAAGAAAAATACAGATAATTAAGGCTATTCTGTATCTTATTCTCTGTAGACCAGTTTTGAAGAATTTAAACAATAGATTCAGAAACTTTCAGAAAGCAAGGGTTGGAAGGGGTTTTACCTGCTTCTCTCATCTATTCCCCAAAGTGCTGTCCCTCTGAGGTGGCCAGATTGGCCTTTCTGTTATTTCTGACAGATGTCTGGAAATGCCACAGTATTGCTTGAATAATATGTTCTAGTGCTTAACTGCTCTAATTGCTAGGCTGCTTCTACTAAATTCCTTTTCTTCCTTCCTAAGTTCATTATTTCTGACTTCTTATAATTTTTTTTTTCTGAATTTATCATCACTGCTTTTTCAAATCTTTCCTCAAAGACTGTAGATTGTTCATAATTTCTGTAGATTCTTTTAACAACTTTTGTGCCCCAAGCCAGAAAATGTGTATCATTTCAACAACTCATCCTGAATGTTATCACTGAACATATGAAGGATAAGATGGTTATCAGGGGGAGTCAACATGGATTCACCAAGGGGAAATCCTGTTTGACCAACCCAATATCCTTCTCTGAGTGCATAACCGGCAGGCTACATGAGGGGAGAGCAGCAGATGTCATCTACCTTGACTTCAGTAAGGCTTTTGACACTGTCTCCCATAACATCCTCAACAGAAAGCTCAGGTAGTGTGGCTTGGATGAGTGGACAGTGAGGTGGATTGAGAGCTGGCTGAATGACAGAGCCCGGAGGTGGTGATCAATGGCACAGAATCAAGTTGGAGGCCTGTGGCCAGTGGAGTTCCACAGGGATCGATTCTGGGGCCAGTCTTCTTCAATATCTTCATAAACAACCTGGATGAGGGCACAGAGTGCACCTTCAGCAAGTTCACTGATGACACCAAACTGGGAGGACTGGCTGATTCTCCAGAAGGCTGTGCTGCCATTCAGTGGGATCTCGACCGGCTTGAGAGTTGAGCAGAGAGGAACCTCATGAGGTTCAACAAGGACAAGTGCAGAGTCCTGCATCTGGGAAGGAACAACCCCATGCACCAGTACAGGCTGGGAGTCGAACTGCTGAAGAGCAGCTCTGCAGAGAGAGACCTGGGAGTCCTGATTGATAATAAACTAACCATGAGCCAGCAATGTGCCCTCGTGGCCAAGAAGGCCAATGGCATCCTGGGATGCATCAAGAAGAGTGTGGCCAGCAGGTCAAGCGAGGTTCTTCTTCCCCTCTCCTCTGCCCTGGTGAGGCCTCATCTGGAGTCCTGTGTCCAGTCTTGGGCTCCTCAGCTCAAGAGGGACAGGGAAGTCCTGGAGAGAGTCCAGCGCAGGGCCACCAAGATGATCAGGGGACTGGAACATCTTTCATATGAGGAAAGGCTGCAGGAACTGGGGCTGTTTAGTCTGGAGAAGAGGAGATCGAGGGGAGATCTTATTAACATTCATAAATATCTAAATGGTGGATGTCAGGAGTTTGGGACATCCCTTTTCTCTATAGTAGCTAGCAACAGGACAAGGGGTAATGGGATGAAGCTGGAACATAAAAAGTTCCACTTAAACATAAGAAAAAACTATTTCACTGTTCAGGTGAGGGAGCCCTGGAACAGGCTGCCCAGAGGGGTTGTGGAGTCTCCTTCCTTGGAGATCTTCAAGACCCGCCTGGACATGTTCCTATGCGACCTGATCTAGGTGGACCTGCTTCTGCAGGGGGGTTGGACCAGATGATCTCTAAAGGTCCCTTCAAATCCCTACCATTCTATGATTTGAAACTTTAACACCACTGACTAATATTGGAAGCATTACATGCTTTGAACATGTAATGTGATGTGAAAACCCTATGCAGCAGTATAGGCTGTGGGTGATCTGCTGGAGAGGAGGACAGAGGGACCTGGGAGTTCTAGTGGACAGCAAACTACAACATAGACTTGTTTACTTCCTTTTCTTTCTTACAGGAATGTCACTTAAGATAGCTGTCACCTGTTACATATTACTTATCCACAAACTTTGTTACAATTTTGTAAGGATACATTAAGTTAGTCTGATACAATTTCTACTCAACAAGTTGATCTTGGTGGCTGCATAATTCTTTCTTTTCCCACCTGTGTTTACAAAGAAGTTTTGCTGTTTTTCTGAAATTTAATGTTCTACCAGCTGACCTATTATTTCTCTACTCATCTTTTTCTCACTTTTTAAAGGAAAGTATTGTCATCCTTGTGAACACAAAGATACATGCTAACAGCTTCAGGTTTACATAAGTCATTTTCTAAGTCTACTTTGATGAATTTTATCAAGCCCAGCCAATACAGAATTTTCTCAAATATGGTTAACATTTCCTCTCTCTCATTTGGTTATATCTTTGTCAGCACTACTAAATGTCTTCCTTGCCTGACAGATCCCTATAGAAATGTCTCAGTGAAGACTGAAGGGTGAAGGTATAAAACTGGCTCGTGGGGACTGACCTGCTGGAGAGCAGCTCTGCAGAAAGACCTGGGAGTCCTGGTTGATAATAAACTTAACATGAGTCAGCAATATGCCAAGAAAGCCAATATCTTCTTGGGATACATCAAGAAGAATGTGTCCAGCAGGTCAAGAGAAGTTCTGTCCTGGTGAGGTCTCATCTGGAGTTTATAGACAATGAATTACTAAAACAGAAACTTCATCAGCTCCTCCTAATATGGAATAGAAGGGAAAAAGCCTCTTCTGCTTTATAAGTTGTTGGAAGCCAGCAGATTGCCGTTGTCTTCAATTAGGAAGAAGTTATGCATTTATGACATACATAAGGGAGGTTCTTCTCCCCCTCTACTCTGCCCTGGTGAGGCCTCATCTGGAGTCCTGTGTCCAGTTCTGGGTTCCCCAGCTCAAGAGGGACAGATTACTTCTGGAGAGAGTCCAGCACAGGGCCACTAAGATGAGCAGGGGACTGGAACATCTTTCATACGAGAAAAGTCTGCAGAAACCGGGGCTATTTAGTCTGGAGAAGACTGAGGTGGGAATCTCATTAATTTACAAGTATATACATGGTGGATGTCAGGAGGTTGGGACATCCCTCTTTTCTATTGTATCTAGCAACAGGACAAGGGGTAATGAGATGAAGCTGGAACACAAAAAATTCCACTTAAACATAAGGAAGAAACTATTTTACTGTGAGGGTGACAGAGCAGTGGTATAGGCTGCTCAGGCAGGTTGTGGAGTCTCCTTCCTTGGAGGTATTCAAGACCTGCCTGGACGCATTCTTGTGCAACCTGATTTAGGTGGATCTGCTTCTGAAGGGGGTTGGATTAGATGATCTCTAAAGGTCCCTTTCAGCCCTACCATTATGTAATTCTATGATTCTATGTTCAGTTTATTGTTAACCAGCTCTCCCAGGTCTCTCTCTATAGAGCTACTCTCCAGTAGGTCAATCCTGTTGAACCTCATGAGGTTCCTCTCTGACCAACTCTCAAGCCTACTTCTGCCTATTTATCTATGATAGATAAAAAAACTAAGACTTAGGCAGAAACTACTTATCTTATACATGTCATTGCTTCCAGTTACATGATGTTTCATTTCCAGACTTTCAGTATTGATATAATTTCCCTTTTATCTGGGAAGCTTTAACTATTTTAGAGCTCAACGATGGTTCTGAGTTGGTGCTTGAAGTTTTTCTTCAGGATTCCTTGCCTTGCCACTATATTGTCTGTTTGTGGATAAGACTCTCCTGAAGATGAGAACGTTTTTGTGTCTTCGTTGAAATCATGGATCCACTTGATTGTACCTATGTCTTTATTCTTAATGTAATGTGTCCAACAAGATTTTTGTTCTGATCAACTTCTTCTTCCCCATCATTTACAGCAGGATACAAGCCAAGAGCATCATTAGCTGAGGGAACTAAATACGGCAAGGTATGCACACATTCAGCAGCGTGTCAAGAATAGGTAGTGATGGATAGATCCATCAATCAGAGCATGAAAGTCAATATGAGAAAGTACCAAAGGGACTTGATATGTAGCAAGAAGACTAAGGGAACAGTTATAACAGATTTTCAGTAGTTCAAAATTTGTAGTTTGTTTAAAATTACGCCATTGAAAAACTATTGCTCTTTAGTCTGAGATAGGAAGATGTCTTGTCCATTTAGTTACAAGAGTCTTTAGATCTAATTCAGAGAATGTGCAGCTTCACGTAGTGTTATGTCAGCTACTAGAGCACACATAACTACAAGCTGTTCAGACACAGGCTTGCTTTGAAAACCAACCTCCTTTTATACAGCACCAACCTTAATGACAACACTGCTAAAAATAGTGATGAAAATGACTGCAACTAGCAGCAGAATCCCTTTTTTTCCTGCTGGCTAAAGCTGGACATGTTGATAACTGAGGCTGGCTGAACAGAGGGGAAGGAAAAAAGGAAATGAGGACAAAGTGAGAAAGAAGTGGAGCAAAGAAATGTACAAATTAATTATTCCATAGACTTCAATTGAATTACATCAGGATTGGATTAGACCTATCTTCTGGTGAACTCATCAAGTAATGGAAATGCTTTGTTAAAGCCAGAGCTCTCCAGTGCTTACTACAGACATCACGTTTCCATACTACAGTTCTAGAGGTTTGTAACTTATTTCTTCCAGAAACAAAAAAAAGAAAGTCTCCATCTCTTAAAGTCAGTTTCCATCTGCTTTATTCCTCATAAAGTGCTGTTTGCCTTGTTTTTTCTCACTGCACTACCATTTGTACGGACTATTCTTTACATCATAGTGTGTGCAGAAATAACAGAAAGATGAGACACAGATTTCTTTCTTTGGATTAATTCTGAGGCCTTTCAACTTATTTCATAGCACTTTTTATAAAACTTTCACTTCAACAGATATTCTTATTTTTAGACTAAAATATACCATGGAGACCTTTTCTGTAACTGAAATTGAAGTGGGGCACTAAATGCTGCCAACTTTCCAAAACCTAAAGAAAATTCAGGTACATTGCTTCTTGGCTTGTTCAACCCACATAATTCTTCTCAGTACACTTAAAAAGAATTTTCCTAGGAACATGTTCTACAGCACTGTAAATCTTTGTGTTTATAACAAGTTGTATATTGATCATGGAAGTAAGATCGTGCAGACTATGGAGAACAAATTTGTGTAGTCAGGCTAGAGAACAGAACAGAGTGTTTGTAGTCTTCCAGATTTTACATTTTCAGTATTCTACAAAGATAGTACTCAAGGATGTGTTTCAATATTCTAGTGACAGAACAAGGGGTAATGGAAAGAAGCTGGAACACAAAAAGTTCCACTTAAACATAAGGAAAAACTATTTTACTGTGAGGGTGAGGGAGCACTGGCTCTCCTGGTGTGGAGTCTCCTTCTCTGGAGGTCTTCAAAACCCACCTGGATGCATTCCTGTGTTCCTATGTGACCTGATCTAAGTGGACCTGCTTTTGCAAGGGAGTTTGACTAGATGATCTCTAAAGTTCCTTTCCGATCCCTACTATTCTTTGATTCTATGACATGATTCTATGAATATCCGATAATGTACACTGGTTTCCGGAGATGTTTTTATGCTCCAAAATTATACATCAGGCTATATAACCATTTCTTATCTTTGCCCAGATTTTGTTTCCTGAATGTTTCTCTGTCTTACTGCAGATTTATTTCATTATTCTGCTGAAATCCCACATTTCTGGGAAAATACTGTTTGTTGAGAATTATTGATGTTGTGATTGTGCATTTCCCAATGCGGCCATTAAATGTGTTAGGAAGACTTGTTGGAGACTACAGTCTGGTTTTTGACCTGTGTAGTTTTGATTAAGCTAAGAGACAGCAGCAATAGATTACTTGAAAACTCTAGAAAACCAAATGAAGTCACTGTAAAATATTCTTATCCATTGCTACAAGAAATGATACGACAGGTCAATCAATTTTTAATGTAAACTGATAGTATTGGCAAGTCATTTTAAAAAAATCCCAAATAGGTAATTTACCTTATTAAATACAACATCAGTGTGATAAGGATTTCTTTTGATAAAGGAAATCAATAGTGGTGAAACCACTAGACTCTTGTAGACACCTGAAAATCAGGACTCTGATCCCATGGCAGAAATGCTCCTAGCAAAATGTAATGTTGGCACAGGTAGTTATAAATCTCAAACAAAATGATGGGTCATTGCCCAGTGTTAAAATGAGTATCAGTTGCAAGAACTCTGCAATGATGTCTTCAGCTTCATCAGATGAAGTTCAGCAAATCACTGTTCTGCTCAGTTGTCATAGTTCAGCTGGCCATGGTCCTACATGACGACCTCAAGTCATACATAATTCATTTGTGTCAATTATCTAAACTACATTAAAACGTCTCCTAAACATCCTAAGTACATAAAAAAGACTGCCACGTGGAAGGATAATTTCTATTGATTGTTTATAAATTACTTACCTGTGCACTGTTTACCCAATTATGGAACAGGATTTTCCTGGGAATGTCTGTGACACTGCATCCAGGATGTTCGTCAACATATTAAAGCATAAAAATTGGACTAGCACAGCAGGACTAACCTGGGTAATCTCTAGACAAACAGTCAAACATTTGTGAAGACAGTGCAGAGTTCAATTAGTCAGTTAATTTTAGGTGTATCTATTGTCTCAGACTCTTTTATGCAGTTGACTAATTGGAGAGTTTCTGGTCCACCCAAGGAATTAGTGGCTTAAGTGCACTGGATATACACACGCATATAGTCCTAATACTCAGCTACCCCAGGGTTGCAAGTAAAGGACAAACTTGAATGTCACAGATCATGGGCAAGTTAAATACCATACCTCTTGACACTGGAGTGAATTGGGAAATGCTGTGAAGACTGAACTAAATGTATTCATATGGTTGTACCTGTAACAAAACTATCAAAGAATCACAGAATGGTAGGGTTGGAAGGGACCTCTAGAGATCATCTAGGCCAACCTCCTGTTGAAGCAGGTTTGCCTTGACCAGGCCACATAGCAACACATCCAAGCAGGTTTTGAAAACCTCCAGAGAGGGAGATTCCACACTCTCCCTGGGCAGCCCATGTCAGAACTCCCTCACCCTCACAGTAAACGTTCTCCTTGTGTTCAGGTGGAAATTGCTGTGTTCTAGCTTGTGTCCATTACTCCTTGTTCTGTCACTGGGAGCTACAGAAAAATGTTTCCCCATCCTCTTAGCACCTGTCCTTGGGCTATTTATAAGTATTGACAAGTTTCCCACCCAGTCTTCTCTTCTCCTGGCTAAACAGCCCCAAGTCTCTCAGCTTTTCCCTGTAATCATCTTGTAGCCCTCCACTGGATTGTCTCTAGAACAGAATATTCATCACTCTTCATGGAGTAGAAGAAATAGCAGGTATCAGAACAATTATAATGGAAGAAGAGGGCCTTGCAACCCTAAAATAAATCAGGAAGTGTTGACAGGTGTCAAAGCATGGACTAAGATACCCGCAAACTTATATTTATGTTTTTAGCAACTTGTGGTTCTGTCCTGAAGTTATATCATACAAATATCCTCTCTAAGGGGTAAGACTTTCCAATCAAAATGGAAATACTTCTGATTTTAAATCAATGTCATAACTGAGAGTTACATATGATGGCAGGATATTCAAGCAAATTGAAGATATGTAATGAGTTAAAAACTGTTGGGCATTTTAGGATTAGTTATGGAGCTGAAAGACAATTTCTGTTGTGTGATGTACAGGTGAAGCATAGAAAATATTTCAGAGAAGATCATAGCTACAGTGACCTCCTAAGACAGGAAGACTGGCTCCTTAGTAGTGTATCGTAGTGGGTTGCAGTGATAGGGAAAAATGCTATGGGTGTGACATCATTCTTGTCTGAAAAAATCTGGTAACATGTTCTTCTAACAATCACAAATAAACTTACCGCTTGATCACAAGTTTTTCCATTTGGCAAACAAGAAGATATACTACGATCCTACCATTCTATGATCAGAAATTTCTACTAATCATTCCCCTGATTTGGGATCTGAAATGACTTTTGCAGAGGTTAAAGAAAAAAATCCTGAAAAATACCTCAACAAGTTTATGAGAGTTTTGTGTTCCAATACATTTTTGCATATCCCACAGTCTGACTGTCCAGGCTGCATTCGATGCCACTTTTAACTGTCTAGCTTTGTAGACCAAACCTAGAGATGGTAAGTCTAGATAAACAACACTCCCTTTAGTAGCTTAGTGAAAAAGCAGAGAATGAGCAGAAACAAAATACATCCAACACATCTCAGGTTTGAGCATGAATTTGGGACTTCTGCTAGTGTTGTGGGTAACTTTCTGGTTAGTAGGCTTAGAAATCAGTGGAAAAAAGACAGTGAAAAAGCAACATGAGTATAATCTTGAGAGGGAATTGAAAGCAAGGAAAACAGGGAAGAGCTCGTCTTTTGAGGCACAGGTGAAAAGATTTGTTAGGAAAGCAAGGTAAGGAATCATAGCAGCAAAGATTCATTTAGGTTTCACTGTAAATACAGAAGTCTACATCATAGAAATGTATGCCATAAATGAATAATTTCTTCCTAATTGAAGACAACTACAATCTCCTGACTTCCAACACCTTATAAAGCAGAAGAGGCCTTTTTCCTTCTATTCCATATTAGGAGGAGCTGATGAAGTTTCTGTTTTAGTAATTCATTGTCTATAAACTATTAAGGTAATTTGGTTTCTAAGTGAATTATGAAAAACAATTTTCCAATGCATTCTTTTGGCCACTCCAGAAATAGAAGTTCCAGTTTTATTTCAGAACTCCAGTTAGTTTGTCTTTATAAATTTTGTTTTACAGTTTATTATAGACTCCTAAGACTGTAGATCTGTCCCAAAAGAGTATTGAAATAACATGGAGAAAATAACTGGCATCAAGTTCTACTTTTCTGGCACACAAACATTTTATTTCCCAAAATAGTTATGGAATAGTGATCTTGAAAATTGCCTTTTCATTTTTATTGATGGGGATTGCATTGTTTTTTCAGATAAGTCAATTTTTACTTCACTTTTTAGTTATACATAATCTGTGAACATTTTTAGTCTAGATGCAAAGCAAGAAACAGCTTTTTAGAAGACAGAGGCATTCCAGATTAAAATGACTTTTCAATCTTTCTAGTATAAATGGTGCATCATTTGCAAGTGTGGTAGCTGAACATAGAAACATTTAGTAACTAGTTTTTTAAGCAAGCTTTAAATTTCTCATATACAGAGTGATCTTAAGCATTAATTAAGGTGAAGAGAATTTTGGCATATTCTATCCTAAAAGTGTTTAAATTTAACAGATAATTTAAAAATTGGAAGGAGTTCATTCTCTAAAGAGAAAAGTTTAAATTTCTGAAATTCTACCCCTTCCCAGACTCTTGGAATATCTTTGGTCTGCTTCTGATCTCATTTTTTATTTGTCACACTGAATACTTGTCTGTCACTTTATCTTATCTCAATAATAGAGTGGGACTGGTAGAAAACTAATATAAATGACAGACAATGAAGTATAGATTCATCAAATCAAATCCAGACTCTCTTTTAACAGAAGAAATTATTTCATTCCTGGCACAAAGGTGAGATAAGGAATGTCTCTTGCCTGGATTCAAGGCAAGCTTCCTTCTGATGTGGAGAAAATATAGTCTGCTTTGCCTCAATTTCAAGGGGCTGAATAGATGAAAGCAGTGATGTTGTGTAAACCAGCAGCCCTGATGCAGGAAGCCATACTCAACCTCAGATGAGGTGGGCATGGCCGTCTCACCAGTCTGCTGGAGTGTCCACAGAAAAGGTTAGGTAAGTCAGTTATGTACATATACAGTTGACTTCATTATTTTTCCCTCAAGTGGTTTTGTTCTTAATAGATAGTAATTTGCTTGAAGATAGGTGTGTGGCTTCTAAATGACAAGTGGTGCAAGACAGTAAAGAAACATCAGAAACTAGACCTGTTATCATGACAATGAGTCAGTTAACTGCTGGACTCTGCTACAGATGTAGGGTTTGCTTGGTGTGTGGGCAGGGGAGATTTCATGCCACTTCAGCAGCCTGAGACTTCTGTGGAGTAACTCGAAGACAGACAGTTGGGGCCTAGGGATGTAGTGGATCTGGTGACTGAGATGGGTCACGTTTGGACTTAGTAAATATCAGGTTTAAGTGAGGTGAGAAAAAGAGCAGAACAGGGCTACTTTGCATTAGGGGAAAAACCCATGATCTCAAGGAATCTAACTCAAAGCCAGGAGAAAATCACTGTGGAGTCTGAATTTTTAGAAGTTCTTGTTTTATTACATAAACAACGAGAGCCAAAACATGGTGCCTGGTCCTGAGTCTTTGCACTCTGCACTGGGGAAAATATTGAGCAAAGTGCAGCACTGTCTGCTTTAATTCCACTTACAGATATTTACCCTATATGTTCTCACACTGTCTTTGTTCCCATAAAACTCCTACTGCTGTCAGCTCAAGTTCTGGGAAGGATCTAAATTTGATATTTTGTTCTAGAAAGCATAGTGAGAAAAGACAGCTTGGTATCTGTCCCACCAGTACAAATGGGAAAGAACTCTCTGTAGCTCATGACTAGGCTCAAAGACATTAAAACAAACAGAACATGGCCATATTAGAAACTTTGGGTGAGTGCATGACTAAGTTTTTAAAATGATACAGTCCTTCAAGAGACTAAATGTGCTGGCCACTATAGGTGTCATTTCTTTCTCTGTACTCCAAACTCAGCAACTTGACAAATAAAAGTAATGCTCACATGGGGTAGCAGGTCCTCTGAGTCACAGGCATGTGGATGCACCATGTGGTTTTGGTTAGATAGTTGACTTGATTTCTGCTATCCAGTTGGAACATCTTGGTTAACAAGAGTTGAGGCCTAAATCCTCTGGCATAGGAGACAAAATATCTACATCTTTTCCAGCTTCTCATAGGCGGTAAGAGAAGAAAAATATTCAGTGTCTGATCCTTTCCAACAAACCTTCTGGCTTCCAGATTAATATATTGTGCTTTCACTGCATCATGCCTTTTAACATTGTTTGGCAATATGCTTGTAAATCAAGGGGAAGATTTTTGGCCTTTTGTATTACTTTAACAAGACCAATAAGCAAGAAAAAATAGTCATTTTCTTGACTTATGGATACAGTACATTTGTCTAAATCAGCAGTTCAAACTGGAATCATAGTTTAGATACATAGAAGCAATCATTTCCGACTTAGAGAGACTCTCTTCTAGTGTGAAGTTTAGAAGTTCTATACTTAGCTGTGATATAACACATCTTAGAGTTGTGATTTAGCACAAGACCATAGTATTTGCTTGAAGGTCCATGATTAATAATGCACCCCATTGGACCCCAACCATATACATGATCTTAGCAATGACTGTCCCTGGTCTTTAGACTGACTTGGTGCAAGAGGATTGAATTTCATAATGATGAAAAATATGAACTAAAAGTGAAGGAAAACTGAAGGAAAGTGTTGCCACTGTTAAAAAAAAAAGAAAAAAACCTCAAGCATCAGCAAGTTCTACAAGATTTTTGACTTGAATAAAGCAACATTTTCAAATTGAGGACCAACATGACATCGCTCTCTTGATATCCAGTCCACAAATTTGTTATTTCTGCAAGTAGGTTCTCTGTGACTGAAACACTGAAAGAAACTTTCCCTTCAGGAATTCTCACGAGACCTATGAGCTCAGTAGTTACATATAATGATTTCCTTTAGAAAACCCCATTTCTTTCTTGAGAAGTTTGGCAGCTTATTCCACCTTTTGAGTGTATTCAGTGCTTCAGAAGGTCTTGACTTTTAAAAAGAATGGATGAAATGGGGTTAGAGATATTTTATTGACTCATTTCACAAGAACTTTAAGGACAAGTTGAAAACTTTGATTTGATCTCCTGTTAACATTTAGCTGTCTCTTTTCACCCATTTAATTTCCCGTTTGGTTTCCTATATGTGAAAACCATTTAAGATCATTCATAATTCCCTTTTTTTTCCCCCCTAAAAAAAGAAAAAAAAAAAAAAAGAATTCCTAGGAGCTGAAACATGCATGTTTCTTTAAACATGAAAAACTTTAAAGCGTGACTTATTTATTGAGAAACAATTTTCTTGAATTTCAGTACAAGTTCCCCTGTTACAAGATGAAGAGACAGACTGTTTCTATAGACATAAATAAAAAGATATAATCAACTAATTTTTATTCTTTCTAAGAATACTCAGGCAATAAAACTTGGTCCAAGCCATGCTCCTTGATTTCATTACTTTGATGATGTTCAGTTCCTACATCTTATTTGAGTTTCCTTTGTGCTGTCTCCATCTTAGAGACAAAATGCTGGTATGAAACCAAATGCCATCTAAAATTACACATTAAAAGATCTCTTACCTTTTCAACTGCTTCTTGTGCAAGTGGGTGCAGAGGTTACATGTATACTAATTTAAATGTCTGTATTTTATCCAGTTCTATTGATTGTGTCATTCCTACACCATGAATGCTTCTCTTGCTATTGAGAATAAGCATAATTTTACTAAGCTAAGCCTTATTTTTCTGAGTAAAGACTAGATAGAGGCACTCTAACCTGCAGCAGAGTTCACTTACCAAAATAAAACTTGTGGCACTCCCCTTGCCTCACATACTAATGCAGAGGTTAGGGGAGCGGAAAGTGAGGAAAGTGAGATGGAGTTCAGTTTGCTTTGAATTGTTGAGGTAACTAAGTGTTAGAAGAGATCAAAGAGTTGTAGCAGGCATCAGCATGTTTTTAAAAGAGAGATTATTGCTGAAAGCCCTATGAGGTCCCTTATTTCTTTGAGCTATATTTATTCAATCCCCTTCCCAGCCTACAACCAGATCTATACATCTAATGGATCTGGGAAAAGGAAGCATGTGCAATGTAAATATTTCACCAGTCAAAGGGTAGAGATCTTTTCCTTAGGGATGAAGTATTATAATCTACAAAAACTCATCAAAAAAAACCTGTCAAGTGATTCCCTAGTTGTAGCTGTCACTGTCAATGAGCTGTTATAGGTGCAAAGCAGCTCCTGCACGATGCTGGAGTATCATGATTCTTACCCAGCCATCTATAGGTAAGCCACGTTAATTAGAAGTTAAGAGAAACTATGTTCTCTTCTGATAAAAATATCTCCCCTCCCCCCTCCTTTTTTTCCCCCATTGTTTTTACCATGTGTTCCAGCATGATGAGAGGCAAAGATCTTCATCTTTGTCTACATTTTCAGTCTATGATGTTTACTTGCTCAAACTGGCTCAGGTTTATAGTGTATGTGAATAGTAGCAAGACATGAATCCCAGCAGTTTGTCCTGCACCACGCATTGATAAAAGAAAATGTAGGAGGGAGCAAAGATAGACAAGGACAGAAGGCCATTGTTTATGCATCAAATATGAAATCTTTTAGCTCAATAAAGATTCAGATGCCAGATGGGTAATTCAATAACTGCAACTTTTATACATCCAAAAAATGTACTAAAAAATATGTAGTGAAGAAGTTCAGAGATTTTCTGAAAATACCACACATTTAAATGCTGAGCCAAAGGCTGAATCAGGAAGAAAAAGGTTGTATGGGCAAATAGGGATTCATACTAACCTTGTATCATTTCAGCAGGATGGATGTAGCTTTACCATGTTTGCCATAGACCTGCTTTCCTCAGTTGTTCTTGCTTATGTCTCTGCCGAGCATCAGCTGATAAGCATCACACTTCCTTGATGTGGGATTTTGAGGCTACCTGTTTGATCATTCCTTTCTAAATGTTTGGGATTTCACAGAGAGGATGTATAAAAAGCTGAAAATCTGTGAATTTGTATATCTGTTTTGTGAACTCTGACCTGTTGATGGGTTAAGGGATAAGGAGAACAGTACCTCTCTGAGGTGCTGCACACTCCTGTGATGATGGATATGAGCTTTCTTGTTTCTCCTTCCTCTGGGACTCAGTGTGATGTGTGACTTGGTGCCCTGAAATCAATGTAGGCAGACAGGATATTTCAGCAGTTAGGAGCTAACTTTGCTCAGTTCCATCAAGATACCAGGGCATACTGAGAGATAAACAAATCAAAACCAAGGATCTGAAGTTAGGAAACTCAGGGCATTGGTTTCCAACAAAGCAATCTGCAGAAAAGACTGATTCTTAAGTCTGGTAGTTCAAAATTGATCTCTACTTATAATACAGAACTACGAGATTTATGTGTGTGGTTATGGTTTGTGTCTTTTCTTTAAAGATTTTTAAAATTAATCTTATTTTTTTAACTTCTTTGCATCTGGATGATCACACTTCAGTTTTTGTTTTAACGCTCTTAAACAGAAAGGCATACACTGCCTTCCATATTTGTGTATGTTGGCTGAGTGTGTCACTGTCATTTTCTTATCCCTTTGAGGCATGATGAGTTTAACCAGAACTTCCTCAGAATTTGTTGGTATCATTGTTCACACAGGATGGCTGATAGTAGAAGTTCCTTTCCAGAAAGCCCAGCAGGAAAAGAAAATCTTTGGCAATTATACAATGCTCACATGGGAAAACTGCAGCCTCTCTGTGTTGCTTCTCAAAGCAATGAAAGGTTCATCCGCTAAGGGGAGGTAGAAGTCTCAGAAGCCAGCACTTAACTTACAAAAGTGAACATTGTTGAAATGTCAAAAATAATTAAATACGATTTATCAGTAAAAAATAGATATTTTTTTCAGTGTACATTCTTTTTCAGAAAACTATTTTCCTACCAAAACAAAAAAATACAGGAATTTTCCCAGATCATGACCATTTCTTTTTGTCATACCATCTTTCTAACTGAGAACATTCTAACTGAGAACAAGATATTGTAGAAGTACAGCATGAAATCTCATTTCTTACAGATACCAGTAGGCAGCTGTCTGACAGCAAAGCATTAATGAAAATGAGAAACTCAGAGTTATTCTGTCCACTCTATAGGGAGTAGAAAATTTTACTAGGTGCTGCAACTGCTGAAGGAGTAAAAGTAATAGCCAAATGTGTCATTAGCAACTGCATCACTTCTGCTCCTTGCAAGGTACCCTTTCTAGTTCGTGTAGCAAGAGCTTGTCCCATTCTCTTTGGGGTAAAATTCCATTTTTTTATTCTCAATTTTGAGATGCTTAAACTAGCTTTGTATTTTCATTCAGAGCCTTTTCAGACATAGTATAATAATCGGGAGGATGATAGCACATTAATCTGCTCCGTGTACGTTGTCATTCCCATCATCTAGTGTCAGAACAGAACATCAAGATGAGTTTCTTTGCAGAAGATGCACCAGGAATAGCGTGTCCACACACATTTTCAGATTTTCATGACAAATTAAACATTTAGCTCTAATTAGTTTAATCCTTCACGGGGAGTAATGCTATGTACTTGGTAAGTTGAGAAAACATCTGAAATTAAGAGATGAGATAAACCCAAGCCTTTATGGATGGCTGTAATTGCCATTTCCTCTCACTCCTCATGGGTGAGCTGAGTGAGGGCAGTGGTGGGAAGGCAGGTGTGAGGCTAGAAGACAAAAGAGGAAGGCAACAGAGCTTTTAAAGCCTCTGACATAGAAGGGAGGCAATTTAGAGGACATCTTGTGGGAGATTCTATGTTTGGATAAATTTCTCACTGTGGTCGTGTATGTGAGACTTTTTCTCCAGTTACAACATGGCTTAAAGCTGAGGTATGACATATGAAACATCTTGTGCTCGATGTGTGCCTTGGGGAAAATTCTGCATGATAATGCAGCCTGTGCAGCCACAACATGAAATGTCTCCTGTGTGTAGAAGCAGATAGTAACCACATACTTTGTAAAGTCTCCATTGTTGTGGAGTCAGAAAAGACACAGCTGCAACCATTTCCTTTGAGAGTTCTCAAAGTAAAAGAAATAAAGCCTGTTCAATCCATTGTGAATTTGGTATACAGTGATATATTCCACTAGCCACAGAATCTGAAATCTTTCCCACAGTAACTGAAAATGCTCATCTCAACAAAATTGCAACCCCCCACTTGTTGAGAACATCTATGAAATTAAGATAGTAAGTAAAAATTTTGTAAGGAGATTAATATACAGTAGTAACGAAAGAGTTCACAAAGGGAATAGAAGTAGATATTGCAATTAATTTTTCCCTTTTCAATGGTGGGACTATTGCTTCAATATAATGAATTTAAGCATTGAGCCTGGCTTTCAATCTTACAAACAAGTTGTAGCATTTTTCAAAGACTGTTTTCTAATTACATTCACATATAAATTGTTAATCAGAACAGTGGTGTAATAGTATTTTTAAATGTGGACATATTTGTTTGTCACATGTGAGATATGAGGGAACTATACCACTGAGAAATGTTTATCTGCTTTTAGTTTTGCCTACGCACAGGTGAGACAGAAAGCATGATCCTGTCTGCTGTTGAAAGCTCAGTTGGGAGTTGAATCATAGAGCCATTTTGGTTGGAAAAGACCTTTAAGGTCACCAAGTCCAACTACTAACTTAACCCACCACTGCCATGGCCACCACTAAACCATGTCCCCTAGCACTTTACCTACATGTCCTTTAAAAATGTCTAGGGATGGTGACTCTAACACATCCCTGGGCAGCCAGTTCCAGTGTCTAACAACTCTTTCAGTGAGAAAGTTTGTCCTAATATCCAATTTCAAATTCACCTGGCACAACTTGAGGCCATTTCCTCTTGTTCTATCATTCATTACCTGGGAGAAAAGATCAACCTCCACCTAGCCACAACCTCCTTTCAGGTAGCTGTAGAGTGATCATGTCTCCCATCAGGTGAAGTCAAGATTTGTCTGAACAAAATTTTGAAGATGTTTCAAAGTCTACAGAACTGAGAGTAGTTATCAGACATATTTATCTGCCAGAGAAATAAATGGAAACTAAGCTGATGAATAGCTTATAAATTTTTGCTTTCAAAGGTTTGTGTAGTACTGTCTGCCCCTCCACCTCCACTGTGTTTAGGAGAATGGTGTCAGACTCTGTATTTCCTGAAGTAAGGATGTTTTATTACCCCCTATTAATATATGCCTTTAAAAATGGTAGGAAAGCAGGATTTTCAGCTGCAGCAAAAGTGAGCAAAATCTCATTGCTATGTAGACTATAGGGGAGTTGATTATGAGTCTTCTGAAGTCAGTGGACAGACTCCAGCTGAATTAAATGGGCTTTGGGTCAGATCCAGAAAAGCAGTAGGGAATTCCAATCAGACAGTTTAAAATTATCATGAGTTTGTCTTGGAAAATCCACTCATAAAAGGCTTTCTCATCTGGACGCAGAAAGACTTGGTCTCCTGAAATACTGTATGGTAACAGATGCTCTCATTTTTGCCAATGTGCATAGCTTTTGCATTCAAAGTGTGAATCCTGATCTAATTCTAGAGTGTCTGGAATTTGATTAATAATAACAGTATCTTCAGGGGTATAATATAGCAGGATTTATATGGCACTTTACCAAACAATACAAGTTTGGACTGGAGAGACTTTAAATTAAGTGATAACGGATTTAATTTCATGCTCGTTTACCAAAAAATTAATAGATAGCAGAGACTCTGAGAAAGATAACAGCTAAACACTTCTGAATATTTTCAGTTGACCTTTGGTGAGGCTATTGGTTTCATCAAGAATGTTTTGAAAATATTTTCTGATTTTCCTCATGCTGTGGAAGTGTGAAAAAAGCCTAGTGCTGTTTAAAAATATCCTTCTGGGTTTATACTACTGATATTATAAGCAGATTAATTCTAACGTCATATTTAACTGAGATAATGTAATATGTTGCAAAATAAAACTAGGGAGAATATTCCCAGTTTTCTTTGTAATTTCACTCAATGTATTTTGAAAGAACTGTGCATTAAAGGTAAAATCTCCGTTTCAATTCTAATCAGAGTAGTTATTTTAAAGATATTTATTACAGTGGAATCTTCCAGAGCTGGAAAAAAAATCAGTTCACTTAATAAAGTAATAAAGCTTTGGCATAATAAAGAAGAAATCTTGGGTCAACTAAGTTTTGAATGTATGTAAGCAAAAGTGAAGGAAGCAAGGAAAGACAACATGCATAGAAATATTTTATTGTTGTCAAAGATACCAATTGCATCCCTGTTTAGTTTCATCAAAAAAAGAAAGGGTGTTCTGTCTTGACTTAATATCTATAATGACTCATAAAATAACAGAATATTAGGTAACTTTTTCCTTAAAATGTGTAATAGTAAAATAAGAATAGAAAAGACTAGGATGGAATAAACAAAGGAATAACAAGAGCCAGGTTTAACAGGGTAATGTTTATGGATATAACAAGAATTTTTAGGCACATGGTAATAAAACAAAAATATATCAATGATGTATTTTGACCTAGAATATCTTACATTTATAGAATGTTTATTAATCATGAAGGTATCGAATACAGTTTCACTTCAAAGATAACATTTTCAAATAGATTGCCAGTAGTTTCCATCTGTGTCACACTATATAGTACACAGATGTGTATGTGCTGTAATTATTTCTTGACAGATCTGCAAGAGAAGCAAGGTATTTTGCATGGTTGCGAAGAAAAGACCTGCAGTGGTGATAAAACAGGTGGAGCAGATGAGCTGTGATGATGGAGTTCCCTGGGAAGCAAGGGCTGCCCAGATGGGTTGTGGAGTCTCCTCTGTAGGCATTCAAAATCTACCTGGAGGAGATCCTGTGTGACCTACTAGAGGTGATCCTGCTCTAGCAGGGGCATTGGATTAGATGATCTTTCGAGATCCCTTCCAGCCCTTGAGATTCTATGATTCTGTGGCAGCTTTTGGCTCCTGCACCTTCCCTGTGTATGCTCTATGGCAGCGATGCTGGGTTTGGACACAGGGGCAAAGTTGCAGGTGGTTAGGTTTCAGGATATGTGGAGACAGGATGGAAGATGCATGAAAATGGAAATAGATCCTGGCTTATGCTCACTAAAGCATAGCTTTCAGTTGACAATGTCTGTGCAGTCTTCATGTCTCAACTTTGATGTACCTTTCAAAACAGTTTGGTTCACAGGTGCAGTGCTGGAGCTTTGATGTTTATCAGGTGGAATGCTTGCAGATGTAGAATACAAATTTCTGCTAAGTCATAGAATCATAGAATGGTAGGGGTTGGAAGGGACCTCCAGAGATCATCTAGTCCAACCACGCTGCAGAAGTAGGTTCACCTGGATCAGGTCATATAGGAACATGTCCAGGCAGGTCTTGAAGACCTCCAAGGAAGGAGACTCCACAATCCCTCTGGGCAGCCTGTGCCAGGGCTCCCTCACCCTCACAGTGAAATAATTATTCTTATATTTAAGTGGAACTTTTTATGTTCCAGCTTCATCCCATTACCCCGTGTCCTGTTACTACCTACTATAGAAAAGAGGGATGTTCCAACCTTCTGACACCCACCCTTTAGATATTTATAAATGTTAATAAGATCTCCCCTCAGTCTTCTCTTCTCCAGACTAAACAGCCCCAGTTCCTGCAGCCTTTCCTCATATGAAAGATGTTCCAGTCCCCTCATCATCTTGGTGGCCCTGTGCTGGACTCTCTCCAGCACTTCCCTGTCCCTCGTGAGCTGAGGAGCCCAGAACTAGACATAGGACTCCAGATGAGGCCTCACCAGGGCAGAGTAGAGAGGGAGAAGAACCTCCCTTGACCTGCTGGCCACACTCTTCTTGATGTATCACAGGATGCCATTGGCCTTCTTGGCTACAACGGCACGTTGCTGGCTCATGGTTAGTTTATTATCAATCAGGACTCCCAGGTCTCTCTCTGCAGAGTTGCTCTTCAGCAGTTCAATTCCCAGCCTGTACTGGTGCATGGGGTTGTTCCTTCCCAGATGCAGGACTCTGCACTTGTACTTGTTGAACCTCATGAGGTTTCTCTCTGCCCAACTCTCAAGCCGGTCAAGATCCCGCTGAATGGCAGCACAGCCTTCTGGGGAATCAACCAGTCCTCCTAGTTTGGTGTCATCAGAGAACTTGCTGAGGGTACACTCTGTCCCCTCATCCAGGTTGTTGATGAAGATGTTGAACAAGACTGGCCCCAGAACTGATCCCTGTGGAACTCCACTGGCCACAGGCCTCCAACTTGATTCTGTGCCATTGATCACCAGCCTCTGGGCTCTGTCATTCAGCCAGCTCTTGATGCACCTCACTGTTCACTCATCCAAGCCACACTGCCTGAGCTTTCTGTTGAGGATGTTGTGGGAGACAGTGACAAAAGCCTTGCTGAAGTCAAGGTAGATGACATCCACTGCCCTCCCATCATCTAGCCATCTGGTTATGCACTTATAGAACTCTATCAGGTGGGTCAAATGGGATTTTCTCTTAGTGAATCCCTATTGACCCCCCTTAATGACCATCTTTTCCTTCATATGTTCAATGATAACATTCAGGATGAGTTGTTCCATCACTTTTCCAGGGATGGAGGTGAGGCTGTCCGGCCTGTAAGTTCCTGGGTCGTCCTTCTTGCCCTTTTTGAAGACTGGAGTGACATTGGCCTTTCTCCAGTCCTCAGGCACTTCGTCTTTCCTCCAAGATTGTGCAAAAATGATAGAGAGAGGCTTAGCAATCACATCAGCCAGCTCCCTCAGCACTCTAGGATGCATCCCATCAGGACCCATTAAGGCTCATAAGAGCCTTAAGCTTGGTCAATAAGTCTTTAACCTCTTCCTTTTCCACCCAGGGCAAGTCCTCTGCTGTCCTGGCCATTCTGTTATCCTTGCCAGACTGGTATTTCTGAGGGTCAGCCTTGGCTGTAAAGACTGAAGCAAAGAAGGCATTCAGTACTTCGGCCTGCTCTGCATCCTCAGGCACCCTCAGCGTTTAGCAGCAGGCCCACATTGCCCCTGGCCATCCTTCTGCTGCTGATGTACTTGAAAAATGCCTTATTGCTGTCCTTAACATCCCTGGCTAAATTTAATTCTAGAAGGGCTCTAGCCTTCCTAGTTGCACCCCTGCATGCCCTGGCAATGTTCCTATACTCTTCCCAAGAAGCCAGCCCCTGTTTCCACTTCTCATAGATGGTTGCTTTCTGCCTGAGTTGTCCCAGCAGATCCTCGCTCATCCATGGAGGCCTCCTACCTCCTTTTCCTCCTTTCTTGCGTATTGGGACACATTGATCCTGGGTTTGGAGAATTGGTGCTTGACAACTGACCAGGTCTCATGGGCACTTCTACCTTCTAGAATCGTATCCCATGAGATCCGTCCAAGTAGATCTTTGAAGAGGCCAAAGTCAGCTCACCTGAAATCCAGGGTCATGCTCCTGCTTTGTGTCCTGCCTCTTCCACACAGGATCTTGAACTCTGCCATCTCGTATCACCTGTCAAATGCATTTTAAAATCAACAAATAGAACCACTGTGTCCTGAGGGAGAATTAACTGTCAGTGAGCAGCTTGAGACAGCAAAGGCCACTTTTACTTTAAATGCTTTTCCACTCATAGCATGGGAACATAAACATATGTGGAGACCACGAAGCAAGCTGACAGATTACTAACTTCATCCTTTGCTTCTTTGTGCCCCGCTTCCTATTAGATGAAAGAAATGGGGAGGCTGCTTTGTACTATGAACTATTGTCCCCAAGGTATATTTTGGATATTTTGGTACTGAGAGAGGTTTTCTATATTTTCCTTGGGTAATGCTGCTTGTGATGATGATTGCTTTGAAGAGTCATCACCCTTAAACCCAGCAGTAACAGCGTTCCTCTTCCTTCTGAACACAAAACTTCATTTTTGTTCCTAAAGAGCTCTTATTAGTTCTACTCCTGCATGAGAACAAAAGTTTTCCTCAAATCTCTTCTATTTTCATCCCCTATGGTATTTACCAGCCTTGTGGACATACCAGGAATACTTTTCTAATGCTCAAAGACACTGTGAGAGTATCTTCCTAAAATTTGTCCAAATCTTACTGCAGAAAGGAGAATCTTTATTGCTAATCTCTCTTGATCCAAAAAGGGAAGCTATGCAGTGATTTTTAACTGTGAATCTAATCAGTCCAAATGAAAGCCAGATAATGAAAAGTGTTCCTGTTCTTCTACAGTCACAAGTATTTTACTTGTTGACAGCCTGCTCTTCACTCTCTAGATACCACCATCTTGGATTTGCTGAGCTCACATCTTTACCACAAGGTGCATCAGTTTTTGAGCAGATTAACTCCAAAGTGGTTGCATGTGAGCTACAGGTAATATCAAGTTTGAAACGTTTACAGTTATTTCAGGAATGAGAGCGTCCAGTCTTAGATGTAAAATACTGGATCATCACATTTCTGAATCATGAGGTCTTGTGCACCTCTCTCCAGGTGTGCATATATCACAATGAGTTTACCTGTGATTATGGACAGCACATTTTGAAAAGCTGCAGTAAAGTGCCTTCTGAAAAGACTTAATTAAGCCCTTCAGTCTTTGTTCATCTTTTCAAGAGTCCCATGTGGGCTGACAGCACCATATCTCCTTGCTTATTTGTAGAAGGAAGAGCCTTTAGCTCTTTATTCTAGCGTATCTTGTCAATATAAGACTGTTCTGTAGAATTTTCATGTCCAACCAAGCATGCTGAATTGTGGACCTCTTACTATTTTTTCTTTCAGAGTATTTCAGTAGCTCAAATCTCCTTTCAAGGAAGTTCTTCTTGGTATTGCAATGAATCTAAATGTTTATCTGATGTTCATACCAGCACTTCTGATTCAACTGTTTATATTGGCAGCCTCACAGATGATTTTGTATTGGAGGAGTTACTGATCTTGAACAGGCTATGTCTGCTTTGCTGGGCATTGCTCTTGGAGCCTGGGTGGCCCGAGTATCAGCGTGTATACTGCTGTATGGGAAACTACTGGTATGTACCATGCACAGATGAGTGTTATGGCAGAAGTAACAGTCTGATCTGTGTCCTGGTTTAGATTCATCTAAGAACAAAACACTATGATCAACCGTAAGTACTGAGGGCCTTTGGAATGCCCTAAGGTCAGGGAGGGATCAATTACCACTTACAATCCCAGGTAAAACAGACAAGACTACTGAACTTGGGGAAAAAACACAGAAATTAATTTAATCCAACACCAACCAAAACCATAAAACCCCCAAACATACAAACAGAAAACAAGAGTGATACAATGATGAAGAGAAGAACCAGACCTTTAAGACCACCTTCCCTCCATCCATTCCCTCTTCCTGGGCTCAGAGCCCTGATCTTAGTGTCTTTATCTCCTCCCTCCATGAAAGGCTCAGGGGGCAGTGAATGAGGGTTTCAGTTAGTCTTTTCCTGATGGCTCCTACCACTTGTCTCTCCTCAAGATAGATGGACTCCTCACTGGTCCTCCCTGCTCCAGCTGCAGAGTCTCTCACACATGGGCAGCCCTGCATGGGCTGCCCCAGTACATTCATTCCAAAGGCTGCAGGTCCTTTCTACCTCTTGTATAGGTCTGCTCTGCAGCCTGCAGGCTCTCCAGCACAGGCCACCTTCTCACACAGACTCTTGCCCATCCAGGTGCACTCACACGGAGCTGCTGGTGGCTCTCAGTACTGCCATTGCCCTCCATGGGTTGCAGGGGCTGTGTTCTTGCAAGAGGTTGAAGGGGGGATCTCCAGTCGGGTGCTCCTCCTTCTTATTTTATTAAGCCATTTGTTCTTGGGCCTTTCTTATTGAGATCCAGAAAACACTCTGCACCATCTCTCTCCTCATTCTGCTGCATGCAGAAAACTCTTTAATCACACATAAAATTGCTTTCTCTCAGTTTTATTGGAATTCCATCATGATGTTATGGAAACAAAGAAGAGCAACAAAATTGAAGATTTCTTTATTTCTTGTATTTCATCCATTTTCTAATTCTCAGCCTCCCAGAACAAGTTAGCTTTTCTTGAAACCACTCTGTCAGTAATTTATGGAGAATAGATTTGGTAATTCAACACAAAGTCCATTTTTTTTTTTTCTTTTCTGTCACCCTGTATCATGTTTCAGTGATATCTGTTCTCCAAGTTTTCATTACTTGAATTATATGGCTACAGTACACCCAACAAAAACTTCCTGATTAGTTTGAACTTAGTCCAGCAATGTGCTTAGCTTTAAACACACAACTAGTCCCAGCAAAATGAATGGAGATATTAATGAATTTAAACAGATTTCCAGGTGAAGGCTGGTATGAATTATCCTATTACCATTGTCCTAAGCCACTTAGCTGTGCAAACAAAACTCTATAATGACCCAACCCTTCATTGTAAAATGCTATTCACAAAGTATTCTAAATGTAAGATAAAAAGAGTTCCAAAAAAAGCTTCTGAATGCAAGATAAACAAAGAGAAAGAATGGCCCAAGAAGAATGCCAGGGCACGTTTTTGATATGCATACAAGTGAGGAGTTTAAGGTATTAATGAAGTTATGTGAAAGACCTCTATATCCAATAACATTTTTTAACATAAAAACCCCATGTTCCAGTTCAAATACTATTTATCAAATTATACAACACAGTTTGCCATGATGCATAATGTTTTAAACATGCAAAGGTTTTACATTTTGGGTACTTTTGTGGGTAATCTTTTACAATGACTTACTTAATACCATGCCAGCCTGCCAAAACGTAAATTAAAACAATGATAAAGATGATAATAATAAAACTTATTTTATTCATTCTTAATCTAGTTCTCTGCTCCAGGACAAAGTAGTGAAAGGTCTTCGCTGGAACTAAAGAGGAACTGACTATTGTTTCTTCCTCATTGAGATGCTGTCTAGCTGATTCACTTTTTAGGCTTCATTAATTGCTAAAATCTGCTAAACCTCATCACAAATTAAGATAGGATATCAGAGCTGACAGACATTACAGGTCTCCTCTCCTGCCTTGTGTGATGCAGGATTTCTGTAATCAAAAATATCTAAAGCAAGTTTTGGGTTTTGGGTTTATTTTGGCACTGCTATATGTTTTCTCCTCCTCTGTGGTCTTAAAAGCAGTCTCTCTTCCTAGACTTCCTGGAGTTACCTGAAACACAGCAACAGTCTTTGCCCCAGAATGCTCTTTGTCCTCCAACTGTGAGGGTGTCCTTATGACAGAGTGAGGTGAGTTTTCTTGCCTCAGACACCTCAGTGTCCTGAATGAAGTAATAGACTGCTGTTCTGAGGTGGGTAAGAAATACATCATCACAATGGTGCAGAGTAAGATTTCAAATCAATCCAATAGAACTCAGCAGAATAGATTTGCCAAGGACCGTTGAAGATTATAAAGTTTCAAATATTTAAGTGGATGTGACCTGCTGTTGTTCTATAGAAACATCTCAACATCCATTGTTTATTCTGTGAAATCATTTTTTCAAATCCATGACTGTACAGTTGTTATCAGTAAATAAAATGTTTTCTGTAAACTGTGTCTAAATAAATATCATAAATGTGTATAGATGGCTAAAAAAAATGAGGCTCATGTTTATCACAGTAACTATTCTTTACTGAAGATCACTTTTATCTATAACTTTCAATAAAGAAAATGTTTAGACCTAAGCTCTAGAAATTGGCTCATAAAAAAGGATGGCAATTTAGTCCAAGTGCTAGAAGGAGATACATGTTCAACTGTACAGTTGTTTCTAACCTTTAGGAATCACACTGTTGCACAGAATTTACAGCCTTTGCCTCAGGTTTTCATCTCCCTGAGCACACATGAGGAAGGTTAAGACATCTGAGTTAGAGATCAAAAAAAAGTCCCCAGCTTGCTGACCAGGCAGCTAATAATAAAACTTTTAAGAGGAGTGTGCCAGGCATTCTCTGGAGTTTAGGACATTTATTTACACAGCTGCCAAATCCCTCCTTTCAGTCAGGATTTTTATCTAAGTTTTTTCTTTCAAGAGCTTAATAAGCAATGGAAGATATCTTTTTACTATAAGAAGAACAATATCATTTCCTCTCACTTCAATTGCCATGTGTTCGAGTGGTTCAGTGATGATGAGGAGATGGACCTTGTCTTTGCCTCAGAGGATTTAAGATCACAGTATATAAGATAGTTGAAGACTCCAGATCCTTGTGGGTCAATTCTCCAAGTGTAGGATGAGTGGGTTCATGGTCTGCTGAGTGAAGAATTGACTGAAGGGCAGTGCCCAAAGGGTTGTAGTGAATGTGACTACAAACAGAAAGTAACTGATCACCATCCATGTTCCTTGGGGCTCAGTTCTAGGGCCAGTTCTGTTCAATAATTTCATCAGTGATTGGATGCAGGAGTTGAATGCACCATTAGGAATTTTGCTGATGATAATAAGCTGGGAGATGCTGTTCATTCTTTTGAAGGAGAAGAGGCCTTGCAGAGTGAGCTAGATAGATAGATATATCATTAGGCAACGGGATAAAATTTAACAAGTTGAAATGCCAGATTCTATGCTTATGACTGAGTAATGCCAGGCACAAGTATAAACTGGGAGAGGAGTGGCTGGAGAGTAGCTCTGCAGGTGCTGGTTGGCATCAGGCTCAATGTCAGTCATCAAACATGGCAGAACCAGGAGGGCAACATAGAGTAATTATCAAGCTGTAGTAACTGTCGGTGAGGCCTCACCTTGAGTACTGAGTGGAATTCTGAGCACCACTGTTTAAGAAGCTTGTGAAGGTCCTTGAATACATCCAGAGGAAGGCAACAAAGCTGCTGAAAGGGCTGGAAGGCATGTCTTGTGAGGAGCAGCTAAGGACTCTGGGCTTGTCTAGTTTGGAGGAAAGGAGGCTGAGAGGTGACCTTATTGCTCTCTACTGCTTTCTCAGGAAAGGTGGTAGAGAGGGAGGTGCTGATCTCTTCTCTGTGGTACCCAGTGACAAGTTACATGGAAATGGTTCAAGCTGCACCAAGGGAGGTACATACTGGACATTAGGAAACATTTCTTTACTGTGAGGGTGGTTAACATAGGAACAGGCTTCCTAGAGAGGTGGTTGATACCTCAAGCCTGTCAGCACTTAACAGGCATCTGGACAATGTCCTTAATAACAAAGACAGAAAAGAACTATTAAGTTGAAGATGATTTTTTTAGAAGATGAAGCATCTCTGGTCCATTCCTACTCCAGTCAGGAAACACTGAACACTCACCGAGTTGTTTTGAGAGAAATTAGGAGAATTGCTTTCTCTCTGAAGATAGAGAAACATTGAGGGCTACTCTCACTCCCTTACTCTTGCTGCAATACTCAAACTGTGGAATGCATTGCAAATTAATTTCACCATTGGTACACAACTCCCTTGTGTGAACAAACTTGTGAGAGAGTATTGGGCTGCAGGGAGCTTTAATCTGCCTGCACGCAGCAGAGCAGACCCACATGAGAGGCAGAGAGGAGCTGCAGCCTTTGGGATGAGTGCAGAGCAGCCTGTGCAGTGCTGCCGTGTGTGTGAGGGACTCTGCAGCTGGAGCAGGGAGGACCAGCGAGGAGTCCACTGGCCCTGAGGAGAGGCAAATGGCAGAAGCCGTTGGGGACAAACTGAAACCCCCATTCCCTGCCTCTCTGAGCCATTTGCGGGGGGGAAGGAGATGAATGCACTGGGATCAGGGCTCTGAGCCTGTGAAGAGGGTAGGGATAGGGAGAAGGTGGTCTTAAAGGGCTAGTTGTGCTCGTCATCATTGTATCACTCTGTTGTTTTGTGTTTGTTATGTTTTGGGTTTTTATGATTATGTTTTATTTGGTGGTGGATTAAACTATTTTCTATTGTCTTCCCCAAGCTGAGTAGCCTGGTCTGGTTTTTCCTGGACCATAAGTGGCAATTAAGCCCTCTCTGTCCTTTGGCATCTTTGGTACTTGAGTCTCATCATGATCTTTTGTCCCTGGATGAGCCTAAACCATGACACTAACTAAAAGGACAAATCATTTATTTCAGAAATATGAAGTGTCATATTAGTCAACTTTTGGTTATAATGTTTAGAACAAAAAGGTTTTTTTATAATAGTGAAGAGTGAATAGACATTATTTTACCTCTTGTATCTAAAGATGTTTTGCAGCTCTTATAAACACACTACAAAAATTCTTGTTAATACAGAAATTTTTATGCTATGAGGTAGACTTGTTCTGTAGCATCTTTTTGACTGAAATCAATTCTAATAAACTTCATAGTTGATTCTTAAGAAACAGACTTTGTCAGGCAGCAATAAAAGTAAACAATGTACTGTTTGATTCAAGTTCTAAATATCTGGATGGAGACTGATTCCAAATTCTTGTCATAAGTAGCACCATCCAAAAGTGCTGATCCCTGCTTCTAGTCATATTCCAAGTGCTTTGGATGGTGTTTCAGTGAATAGTGGTGACTCATTTTAACAGAGTCATCAGTTGGACCTACAATTCAGACTTCAGGAAACATCGCAGAGATGCCAAAGCCACATTTTTATTTGATTTATTTATATTTGCAGAGGCAAGGCTTTTTTTGAATCCATGACAGCCTGAGAGATCATCTTTTCTGATTCCTCCCCTGAATCCTTGTGGCCCTTGTGGTCCTTTTGGCCAAGAGGAAGGGAACACACCTTTTTGAGCTGCCAAACACTTACCATCCTGTAGTAGGACTCCCTGCCATCTACAGCTAACCAATGAGATATGACCCAACAGACTTAACCACCTTTGAGAACTTCCTTTATAAAATATAGCAGAATACCTCTTTCATAAATAGGAATGATCACTCTTTTAGCTTGTAGACTGCATTTTGTGTATGACCTTAGCGTGTGTTCCTTCCTGTAGGTGGCATCATTTTAATCATTGTCAGAGTGACACAGTAGTGTACATCCAGGTGGGTGTGATGGTGATATTGGAGATCTGGATATTTTCTGTACAGCTCCTTTTATAAGGCTGATGAAATAAGGATATCCTCTCTGCAGTTTCTTCATCGCTTTTATGAATGCTGGTGCAGTGCATTTGGAAAGATATTTCCACATTATACTCGACAATCCTAGCTTTGAAAGGATGGGATCCCATATTCAGCATTGCAAGCTACCTAGATTCTTTCCATTTCCCTTCAGACTGCTGTGAGATATTACACTGACTACACGGCAGCTACTTACAAGTGCCCACACATCCACACGTTTATACATATAACTTAGCTTTTGTTGTCTGAAAACTATTTTCAGTAGAAATAGGAGATACGAGGCCTGTAAGCGCCTGTAAGGGGCCATGATTTCTTAACAAAATATTTTTAGAATCAGTTTTGAGTTAGAAAGATGTTGATATAGGCTTTGATCTTGACTGCATGTGTCATCAGGCAGGTACATTTTTTCTCTTGCCCACTGAGATTTTGACTGAGATTTATTAAAACCTATGCTTCTGATTATGAATACAGGAGCTGTAACCTTGGTAAGACAGTGACCCATGCTCTCTGACTGAGCTGTGATCAGCATAGGACAACAAGGAGTGATATTGGTTTTATCTGGGGAGGAGGTTGATCATCAAGGGGCAGCAAACTTGCAGTGTATTCTAAAAATGACACATTGCCCTACTTCTCTTTGCAAGTGAAAAAAAAAAGTACATGATGCAGCACTCTTAATTAGAAAGTCCTTCTTAATTAAGACATATAGTAAGATTACTGTTTAATTCCAAGTGTCCTAGCAGGCTGTATCTATTGTACATATGTCTCATAACTGAATTGAGTTAAATGCAGATGGAAATTTTGAAACATGAAATTTCTTAGAATACCGTTTGGCAGTTCAAATTATTATACTGATGTAATTCAGAGCAGACATAAATACAGAACATTAAAGTCTCTAAGGAATAAAAGTCTGGTATTTTCCAGCTAAGATAGATCTATTATATCTTTATAAACCATCTAGTATTTAATTATAATGAGGGTTTTGAAGAGGAAATTAACAAATATGTGAGCATACTTAGAAAATTAATTAATAATTCATGGAAGCATAGATAAGATCAAATATACTTTTAGTTCTTTGATAAGTGAATTCTTATAATTTCTATGAACATCAGGTGGAATTAATCTTGATCAGTTTGCACTAGTTAGATGTTTGAAGTTTACTTTAAACAAGTCACATAAACTTTGTGCAAGAACAAATAGAAATAGTACTTCCAGAGAGCAACTTAGATAAGCTAAGATGAATTCTTAAGATGACTCTTTTTTTCAATTTATTTTTTTAAGAAACCTTGAAGAGTCTTTTGGACTAGACATCTAAACTCTACACTACTGAAAAAAGGCAAAATGCATTCCACCATAGCTGTTGAAATGCCACATAATGCATCTACATAGCCTTAACAACAAAGCTTTTATGGGTTAGAAGGTCACAGGACATAAATTGCATCCATTTGTATTTTGACTTTATTGTAATTTTTGGAAAATTATAGTTATGGTACAGAAAAACTATCTAGAAAATTATTTTAGTCCTTTATCCATTAATAGGAACAAATGCATAGCACATATTCTCAGGTTTCAAGTTTTATGTATACAATGAGTATAAAATGGCAGACAATATAATTTGGGCAGTATCTTAAAAAAAAAACCCTCAGCATACTGCATGCTTACTGAAAATGAAATAATAGAAAATGTGTTTGTATAAAGTGTACTTTTAATGAAGCTGTAGAAATAATGGTATTGCACAGAAAGTGGTGAAGTTACATTCTGATAGAAGGGGTTCCAAAAAACTCTTCAGCTTTGCTTGTTTTAGAAACTCTTTTTTGACTACAAAAAAATAAAAGTGTGTTAATCTGTGGCTCAGGAAAAATAAAATACAGGATTCACTCTAAACGTTCTCAATATGAGATATTTGCTGAATATTTGCTGAAGGTAAGACCTGAGAATTGTCAATTCAACGTCTTTGCATACAATGAGCATTATTTTGCTATTAACAGCAGTAAATAACAAGCAATGATTAAAGATCTGGAAATACATGACAAGAGAAACACTTCCATTGGCTACATAGGCTTTGGAACAAACCTTAGAGCCATTAATACCGAAGAGCAGTCATTAGCTAGCAGACACACCCGTTATTACTCAATAGGACTATGAAACACATGAACTTACTTTCCCAGTGTCTCAGTTTTGTGCTTGGATGAGAGCATGATGGCTGGTCAGACAGGTACCCACTGTGGAGCTCTTTATTGTTTTTTGGGCTATCAGGTCTTGTCGCTCTACCCTGTCACGATTGCAGAAAGGAGCAAAGAAGATCATGTTGATCCCTGTGCACCCTCCTTTGCTCTGGGGGAGGAGCAAGCATTGTTGCCCTACAAGATCTTGTTCCCCAGGCCCCAAATGTGCCAGAAAGGAAAATGAGACAAGACATCTTGGTCCTACCTTGCTCTGCAGCTGAAGTTTGTCTTACTTAACGTTAGTCCTCTATGAATTGGCAGTTAATCTAAACCGATTGTTTAGACTCATTTATAAACACTGGAGAAATACAGGCACTTCTAGAGGCTGTTCATCTATCCACAGAAAATTATTTAAAGCAGATGGGATAAATTGCATTGGGAAGGTGCCCCTCTTCCTCTGCTGATGATAAGGGGCCCAGACTGCTAGTTTAGGGAAGATTTCTAACTTTCAGATGATTAATTTAGATAAGATATAACCTGCGGTTATTGTGTGTATAGAGAACAGAACGAACGGGAAAGGTTTCACCTTCAGGTATCTATCAAGGGTGAAGGCAAAGAAGAGACTGAAGAATCAAATCCGTCAACCATACAAGACTTAAAAAAAAAAAAAATATCAGCAAATAAATAGCAGTTTTTAAAAGGGAAACAGTGCTTAAATGTGCCAGACTGTGGAGAACCACCTCTGTACAGGAACCAGAGAGGAAACTGCCAGCTTTCTCTGAAGGTGTTCCTTTCTCTGATGTGCTGATATAAACTGTCCTCTGACCTGTGGTGGCACTGCTTATCTTTCTACCATGAAAGTGGGACAAAGACAGGTTTTGCCTCTGGCCTGGTCCTTTAGAAAGGCATTGCAACTTCTCCCTTTTTTATACTGCTTTTCTTCACAGCCTTTGATAGACACAAGGAAAGCCACTGACTCCCTGGTCTCAATATTTTATCTGACATACAATAAAGTGACAGAGCACTGAAATAGGCTACCCAGATGGGTTGTAGAGTCTCCTTCTCTGGAGACATTCAAAACTCACCTGGACAAGTTCCTGTGTGACCTACACTAGGAGGTCCTGCTCTGGCAGGGAAGTTGGACTAGATGATCTTTCAAAGTCTCTTCCAACCCTTACGATTCTGTGATTCTGTGAAATATTTGTCAGTAGTTGAACCATCACCTTTCCCTATAACGTTTTAAACAGCTAAACTCAAGAGATTAGAAGGATTGACTCAGTATGCAATGTATTTACAAAAATAAGAAAAATCAACAGGGGGAGAAATCAACAACTATTTGTTATATCTAATGCCATGAAACTGCATTTATTGCACATCATATATGACAACACAATTTCAATTCATGCCATTTTTAATACTTAAATAAAGCTAAGCAGTTGACCCCATTTTTCTTAAGATGCTTTTACTGAATATTTTGTGAGATTTTTTAATATGTTTTTTATTTACTGAGTATAGTTTTAGTGGACGTGAACAGAAGATAGACTTCAGAGTACAGAATAGAATTTTCCATTTAAATTCAGAATTTCAGCTTACACCGTTGTTTCAATTCCAGGTAACTGCTACAGGTTGTGAAAGACTTTATTTATTTTTTTCAAGCAAGCATAAAAGGTTGGAAATATTGTAATAGTGTATACTTTGTATTGTGAAAGTGATATTTTTACTCTGATGTATCCAAGAAGTAGTCTAGAAAAAGTGATGATTTTACTTCAATATTATCAAGCAAAAGCATTACTCTAGAGCTTGTCAGATTTGTTACTATTTTCTATTGCAAATGCTGTAACTAATGAACATAAATGCAATTCCATAAGTAATGAAAGAAAATTATCCAAGGATTTTGTATTTTATTTTTTTTATGATAACTTACACTTTTCTGCAGTAGTATTGAGAAAACAGACCAATCTTTCACTGGTACAGAAAGTGAACATAGAATAAAAAATATGCATTCATGTTTCATGTACCAGGGAATATTGTGATATGGCTTTATAACCATAAAATATCAGTATTAGTATTTTTATTCATACTCATGTTTGCATTAATATTCATATTCCTATTAATTAGCAATATTAGTATTATATGCAGTTTGAGTAGCAGTATACAGGCATAAAATACGCCTGGACAGGTTCCCATGAGACCTGATCGAGGTTAACCTGATTCTGCAGAGGGACTGGACTAGATGATCTCTAAAGGTGCCTTCCAACCCCTACCATTCTATGATTCTGTGATACCTGGAGGATCTAACTTTACTCAAGGTCATATGAAATAGATCATGCACATGCTAGATTTGTCACAACTGCTGTGGTTAAGATATAACATTTAAACTTCAACATTTTCATAATGGAGTTATTAACTGTAATTCCATTGATTATTTTGGCTAACATAAGAAAATGTTGCTTCTCCTTTGAGCTTAAGAGGAAATATAAACATTTAGTTACTTACAGGGTTTTTGTTTTGGTTTAGGGTTTGAGATTTTTTGGAATATGGCAACAAACAAATCCACTCTTCTGCTCTGTGCTGGATGAAAGCAAATTGACTTTAGTGGCAAAAAGCATACAGAAAATAATTTATATTGATCAAATAACTTCTTTTAGCTAGTCCATGGCTCTGCTGTGAAACACTGAGACCTTTACTGATTATTTGTCTTGTTACGTATATCTCCTTTCTTCCATTCATCACAACATAATAGATATTTGGTTGCATCATCGGTGCCTGTGCTTTTGTAATTAGTTCATTAAATGTAACTTCAAAAGTAAATACAGCTCTTCCTATTGTTAAGTAACAATGTTTCCATTTAAGCTTTTTTCTTTTTTTCTCTTTTTCTTTTTTTTTTTTTCATTTTCTTTTCCTTTTCCCCTTTTCCTTTTTTCTTTTTCTTTTTATCTTTTTTTTTTTTTACTTTTTTTTTTTTTAGCTTCTGTAAGTTTACCTAGTCTGGAAGCATGTGGTGTAAAAGAAAGTCTTTTACTTATTAAAAAAATAATAAAATATTTGTTTCTTTATAAATTTCCACACTTGCTTAGTTTAGTTTCCTGAAATTCCTCTGCATGCATTGTGCTTGTAAGAAACAGAAACAAGACTCAACATTGTTGATCTAAGTGTAGTGATTACCATAGATATATGAACTGTTTTCCAACAGGTAATTTTTTAAAACCCTGCAAGACAATGAAGGTTTTTTTTTAGTTATGAGATGAAGATATTCCCTGGGAGTTTGCAGGGTCTGTCTGCATCACTGTAAGCTTACAGAACATGCCCTGAAGCCCAGAAACTTATAGGAAATGTAGTCTCTCACATGATCTGCTGGATGTACTGGAATAGGCTGAATGGTCATTATTGTTATATACAACTCAAACGATAGGCAATACTCAAGAATCTGTAATTTCTTAAACCTGAAAAACTAAAGCTGGCAAGCTCTATCCAACTAGGTCCTTTTATTGAATTTTTACAGTCCCCTCTGGGAAAGCTGGCAGCACTTGTAAGTGTTGTGAGAAAATAAGCAGGGAACAATTATAACAATTATAGCCTGATTGAAAGCTATTCTCTAAAATTTCCAGGAAGTCAAAAATAGTAAGAAAATAATCCTCACGCATAAAAGGACCTAAATGATTTACTGATAGATGAAATTTCTCTGGAGGTCTTTGATGAAATGAAGCAGTTGTGAGGGCTTGTTCACACCATCTGAAGTGAGGCAGTTGACAGATTGCTTACAGCTCTGTGAGAATGTGAAACTAAAGAAGTGTAGCTGAATGCTCAAGTACACAAAGGCAAAGCTGAGAGCACAGAACTCCTACATTCAGGTTAGAGCTATGGATCATGTAATCGTGCCTATTGAAGTAGAACTACAACTGCTTATCTTAAAGAGCTCTGGTTCATAGGTTTTACATTTTTTGAGGTAATAGAGTAATACTCTGATATCTAAAAAAACCCTTGAAAAGTCAGAGAAAATCAAAGTCACATCCTATGTAGCCCTTCAAGGTATCTTTTCCTTTCTCAGTGTGAATATCTTATGCTTTCTGTAAAACGTTCTTGTTGTCAGCAGTCCCTCTTTCATTTGTATTTACTATTTAATTTTTCTTTTTTTCTGTCTGCATTTGATGACATACTGAGGTCTACACGTAGAATAGAATGTTAAAGTGGTTCCACTCTGACTGTTTGAATTTCTATAGTTGGGAGGCAGTTTTCTAGTTTGCTCTGTCTAATAAGGAAAAAAATCAATTTTTTTTCTTTATTTAGTCGCTTTCGGTCCACATGTCATTATGCTGGTTTTGTTATTGTTGACATTGTGCTGTCTGCTTATTGATATACATCTATGCATCTATGTCTATCTCAGAATAATTGCATAAATGCTTTTTAAACAACATAGACATCAGAGAGATCACAATAAATCACATTTCTCAATCTGTTGCTGTTGAAGAGCTGCTTGCCAAACAGTTATTTTTCTAAATATTTTTGCCTACGAAATTCTCCAGAAGAGATAAATAAGATTCTGCTTTAGAGAAGATTTCCCATTCTCGCTGCCACCTGCAAGTTGGGATTTTATGAATCATTTATTCAGAAAAAAAAAAAAAAATCTGTAATACTGCGATTTAAACAAAAAGTAGTTTGGAGGGAAAATATTAATCACTTTGCTTACTTTGAAAATGAACATTTTCATATTTTTCAGTGTTACTCTTCTCAGAAAAAAAAAAAAGAAAAAAAGAGGAGTCTTATCAGATTATGACTCTGATAGCCAAAAATAAAATCAAGATTGACTTGAACAACATTGCCATGCTTTCAAGCCTTGAATTGATACGTTAACTATTTTTTCAAACTATAGTGATAAGAATGCAAAATCTGTGTAAGCGACGCTGAGTACAGTTTCCATCAAGGATAAACTTTCTGCATCTCTATTTGGGTTAGCTAATGAAGCAATGCCATTTAGTTCACCCGGGAAAACTCCTGATCTCATAAATATGTCTGTACACTTTCAGTCATTCTTGGGGACACGCTTGACTCGTGACTGGACTGTGCTTTACAGAGGTGTAAAATGGTAAGGAAAAGGAAACTGTCCTCTGCTTTTATAAGCTACATGAGAGCTAAATGGCTGTGCAGCCATTCAGTGGGATCTTGACTGGCTTTATAGTTGGGCAGAAGGAAACTTGTGAGGTTCAACAAGGACAAGTGCAGAGTCCTACCTCTGGGAAGAAACAATCCCAGTATAGGCTGGGGCGTTGAACTGCTGAAGAGCAGCTCTGCAGAGAGAGACCTGGGAGTCCTGATTGATAATAAACTAATCATGAGCCAGCAATGTGCCCTTGTGGCCAAGAAGGCCAATGGCATCCTGGGATACATCAAGAAGAGTGTGGCCAGCAGGTCAAGGGAGGTTCTTCTCCTTCTCTACTCTGCCCTGATGAGGCCTCATCTGGAGTCCTGTGTCCAGTTCTGGGCTCCTCAGCTCAAGAGGGACAGGGAAGTGCTGGAGAGAGTCCAGTGCAGGACCACCAAGATGATCAGGGGACTGAAACATCTTTCATATGAGGAAAGGCTGCAGGAGCTGGGGCTGTTTAGTCTGGAGAAGAGGAGATTGAGGAGTGATCTTATTAACACTTATAAATATCTAAAGGATGGGTATCAAGAGGTTGGGATATCCCTTTTTTCTATAGTAGATAGTAACAGGACAAGGAGTAATGAGATGAAGCTGGAACACAAAAAGTTCCACTTAAATACAAGAAAAAACTATTTCACTGTGAGGGTGACAGAGCAGTGGAACAGGATGGCCAGAGGGTTTGTGGAGTCTCCTTCCTTGGAGGTCTTTAAGACCTGCCTGGACATGTTCCTATGAAACCTGAGACCTAGGTGAACCTGCTTCTGCCAGGGGGTTGGACTAGATGATCTCTAAAGGTCCTTTCCAATCTCTACCATTCTATGATCCTATGAAATGTTTTCCTCTCTCTCTTTATCTCTAAATTACAGCATACAACAAAAAGAGAATGGGTTTACAGAAAGCTACATGACAGGTCTCCAAATGTATGTTGAGAGGGAATTACATTGTGCTGTGTTCAGGAGGCTGAGTAAGTCTTTAGGGTGTCTGGAAATTGTGTGAAACTTGCTAGCCCTACACTGAGGAGTAAAACATGAACTAGTGGTGATGACTTCTGTGCTCATGGTACTCTCCTGGTTGATGGCCAGGGTCTAGACTATGCTGACAAGAACAGAGCTTAAAACATTCACTAAGCTTCAGGAAGGCAGCATTCTTGCTCTGACTGCTTCTGTACTGTATCCATACACTTTATGTGAATGGCAATCTGAACTTAAGCTCAGCTGCTGAATGGAAAGGCCTATCCTCACTGTTGGAGTGTTGTATTTTCACTGGAAATGACCCTTAACATAGGCTGAGATTACGATGTGTATGGTGACAAGCCCAATTTGAAAAGAAGAGAGCATCATTGCCTCAACTGTCCTGATGCTCCATGTGGGACAGCCCACATTTCAGGTTGCAACACCCTGTTACCTGTACTTCAGGAAAGCACAGACAATCATATTGCTGTTTTCTGAGTTGCTGATTTCATTCATGCTCTGACTGAGGAAGATGTGACTATGAGCTGTAGGGATTTTTTTTAAAATGAAGATTATCTTCAGACCATTAAATCACACTTAGATTGATGTTTTCATATTTCATTGTATTATTGATTAATTAAATTTATCACTTTGAGTATGCCTTTGTACTCTTTAAACTGTATTTGACCCAATGAAGCCTATCTAAAGCTCTGAATATTCATTCTGTGCTTTTCTCAGAGAATGTGATCATTTTTAGTTATTACATACAATTAAGATCTATTTGTTTTAATCTTCTGATTCATTTATCTGATTAAATTAAATTATATCATACATTTTCAATATTGGTTATAAATGCATGGATTTCCATAAAGGAAAGAGGAAAGACACAGTAAGGAGAAACAGAGGAAATAGATTTGTGATTAAGTCAAAATTTTCATGTTAAATACCTTCTCGGGTTTAAATAACTAACTGCACACAGCAAAGTGGGACACCTTCCTGTTGAAGCTACTCTGTTGCATAAATCACGATATCCTCAGATTTCAGAAACAATTTAGAGGAACTATAACTTTGAATTAATCTTCCTAGATGTCTGGTGACCGACCTGGTCGCTGAGACTCTGCCTATTTTGAGATTGTGCTCTAAAATGTATAACCAATACATTTTAAGGGTCTTGATGCTCTAATATGGAATGAAACTATGCAATCAAACCATTCCTGGCCACCTTGACAAAAAACAAGATGTATTCCTATTCCAATGGAAGTGTTTCTTTTTTACCACCGTGTAACTAGGACCAGGATCTAGCCCCTAGAATGGAATAGAAAATCTGATTATCCCCTTCTTGTGGGAAAATCCCATGGTGACCACACAGGCATACATAGATTGAGCTGAGTCCAAATTCTGTGTTTTACATTTCCTGTAAAAAACCTTTGCTGAAATTACACAATGTGGAAAATATGCATTACTTAGGTATACCCTGACATATGTGATTGATTATGGTTATTAGCATATACACATATTTGCAAGGCAAATGATGGATGTCTTCTGCTTTATCTTGTAGGTACACTTTGATGCTTCTTTTCTCAAGTATTTATAGAAACAATGATGAATTAATATCAGTTCATCAGTTTAAGCATTAATCCCACCAGGACACAGAGGAGGTAAGGATTCGTTCTTTTAAGAGAGAATTTTTCATGGGAATTGGATTAGACTGTGATTCTCCAGTACTTAAATACACATATTTATTCACATAGTTAATGTTTTCACAATCAATATATTCTTTCACAGACAGTACTATCAGTGATGAATGGAAGAGAGGGAAACTTTGCCACGAGCTTTTTTATAGGTTCAAATTTATTTATTTACAGTCAGGCTAATATATTTGAAGGTTTATGGCTTAACTAATCTCTTCAGCCTTTTGTCAAGAGTAACTAGCAGTTCGTGGCTAATCGTTTTCTTTACTATTCATCACTTATGACAGATAATACAGACCAGACTGACAAAAATCAAATCAGAAATATCTATTTATATAAATACTTCCATCTCTTCTATTGCTGCAGCTATCTGTTTCTGTTTTACTCTGAGGATGATAGAGCCCTGGCATAGGTTGCCCAGGGAGGGTGTGGAGTCTCTTTCCTCATAGGTCTTCAAGACTCACCTGGACACATTCCTATGCAACTTGATCTAGGTGGATCTGCTTCTGCAGGGGGGTTGGACTAGATGATCTCTGCAAGTCCCTTCCAATCCCTACCATTCTATGATTCTATCTTGTCTGATGACTTGTCTTTTATAACTTGACTGATTTCCCTTTATCTTTCCAACTGTTAAGAAAGGCTAGTCTAAGCTGATTGTTTTGTCTGCTGGTAAATGGAGAAGGACAGATTCCTTCAAGGGTAATTCACCCCAACATTTTTGACAGCTTAGAGGAGATGTATCACTCCAATGGCCACCAAGAGAGCCTGAAAAATGAGGTTGGACAAGATATCTCAACTTGTTGAGGTGCTAAATAAATGGAACTGAATTCTACTTAAGAAAGGAAAGGTGATACCTTTAATTAGTGTAGTATTTCTAAAGCCTTGGTCACAAGATGGAGTTGCCAGGTATAAGGCAAAGATTGGATTTACCAAAGACAGAGTCACTGTACAGTAACTTTCTCCAGTAACTTTTTGGGAATGTAACCAAGAGTAATATTTATAGGTTTGGTTTGCTTTTATTGAAACGGTTGTTTCAGGAGGTGATGTTTCTGTCACTTTTCCCCTATATTTGGAACAGAGATTTTTTTCCCCTTGCTAACCAGCTTCTGTGTTTATGGTTAAGGACAGTGCATAGGTATGTGCCTAGATGTGTGGCACTGAGATTATGTGTGAGAGCAAGTTATCTGGTGGTGCCATGGACTTCTACTTCCTAGCATTTACTTTTTCTTTTTGTTTTACTTAAGCGTAGCAGTTACTGAAATTATTAGAGAATGTTTTAATCTTTCACTTCTATGTAAATATTGACACCCACCAATTAGATATTTGTAAATGTTAATAAGATCTCCCCTCAGTCTCCTCTTCTCCAGACTAAACAGCCCCAGCTCCTACAGTCTTTCTTCATATGAAAGATGTTCCATTCCCCTGATCATCTTGGTGGCCCTGCACTGGACTCTCTCCAGCACTTCCCTGTCCCTCTTGAGCTGAGGAGCCCAGAACTGGACACAGGACTCCAGATGAGGCCTCACCAGGGCAGAGGAGAGGGGGAGAAGAACCTCCCTTGACCTGCTGGCCACACTCTTCTTGATGCATTCCAGGATGCCATTGGCCTTCTTGGCCACAAGGGCACATTGCTGGCTCATGGTTAGTTTATTATCAATCAGGACTCCCAGGTCTCTCTCTGCAGAGCTGCTCTTCAGCAGTTTGATACCCAGCCTCTACTGGTGCGTGGGGTTCTTCATGACAATTTGCTTCCAAAATGCCTACACATTTTGAGGGGTAAATTTAAGTGAAGATGGGCGAAGAGATCCTTGATCTTGCTTGTTACGTGCTAGCCTGAGTAGAAGTGACACAAGCCTTCCTCATCAATTGATTCAAAGGCTGATGGAACAGTCCTTCACTCACACTGTCCTATTATATACAGAACTCTCCTTGGGATTATTAAATTGTTTTCTATGCTTATGGTTGAATGGTCAGGTCACTGGTTTAAATAAAACATGCAGTAACTCTGATGTACCAACATCAACTTCAAAAATGCCTGGTTATTTATTGTAACTATATTTCTCAGCTACTCCATTACTTTGGGACAATGTTTCAAACTAAAAATTACATTGTAGTGGGGATTTTTCTTGTACTTTGTTACTTAATGTCCAATGGTAGGACAAAAGGTAACAGGTACAAGTTGGAACAGAAGAGGATCCAAAGGAACATATGGAACAAATTCTTCAATGTGGGGGTGACAGAACACTGGAACAGACTGCCCAGATGAGTTGTTGAATCTCCTCCTCTGGAGACATTTAAAACCCACCTGGATGAGTTCCTGTGTGACCTAGTCTAGGTGGTCCTGCTCTGGCAGGAGAGTTGGACTAGATGGTCTCTTGAGGTCCCTTCCAGCCCTTGACATTCTGTGATTATGTGATTTAAAAAAAAAAAAAAAAAAAAAAAAAATTATACTGGATTCTAACTAAATAACACATTATTAGAAAATTATTAATTTAACTACACATCTTAGTTTCAAAATCCATAGTACGCTCCTGTAAAATGAGGAATTAAGGAAACTAAAACAGTACTAGAAAACTATTGTTTCCGTCCACTGTTGTAACAAATCTAAGCTTATAGATAGTGACCTAGTCCTGAAATTCGCATTGTCGGCTGTAAGACAAAAATGTTTCAGCTTTACTCTTTAAAAACAATAAATTCTTTTTTCCTCAGAATTTTCTTCTATCCAAAATTTCAATTCATTTCTTTTTTGCCTTGTCTGGATGTAAAGTTTCTCTTAAACTGTATCTTCCTCCTCTACTTGAAGTTTGTTTTCTATGACTCTAATTGCAATAGAAATGTGAAAGTAACTTTCAGCAGTAATAATTCTTTGCTGTATTTTTTCAAGTGCATTATTCTTATGACATAGAAAATGTGTCTTATGACCAGGTTGATGGCTTCTATTTACCAGTAATAATTGCTAATACAAGGAGAGATGAAGCAAGATTCACTTCTAATGACAGAAGAATCACTCAAATTCTGAGAAACTTCCAAGTCAAATTCAAAGACAGTTCAGACAGCACAGAATTCAATGCAAGGATGAAAACTCAATGTATTAAGAAAATCAGAGCAATTAAAATGTTCTGCATGTCATTAGTCATAAAAATATGGCAGATCACAATCAGATTATGATAAGAACTCCTTATAATTAACTTTTTCTTTCTTTTTTTAAACTATTTTCTGCTAAAGTAAGTAATAAATTAAGTTTAAATTATGTTGTTTCAGAAAGCAATTAAGTAATACTTGGTTTAAAAAGAAATCAGCCTGCTTTATTAACAGTTATTTTTTTTCCTGTTTGAATGAATAGCTTGAGATACCTTTATGTTGTATACCAGCTCTTTAGTATCACATAGTCCATAACAATAGTTTTCAGTTTCAGTGCAAGATGTGGTAATTTCTTATACTTTTATAATTTATTTCTCCTCCACTCCCAAAGGACATATCTCTAATTATATCTGCCAATCCACACCCCATAATTGTAAGATTATCTAAATTCCAGAATGATGCAAAAAGTTGTCACGACAATATATTAATAGATGTCACAGAACAATGACATGAGGGAAACAAATAGACTTGTAGAGTCTCCAGCTATGGAGTTTGACATTTGATTTAAAATCAGAGATAAATTAATTGCTGTGTTTTGTTTTCAATCTGATAAATTAATTATAAGATTGAAAGTTCCAGATTCAGAAATTCCAGATTGATTTTATGAAAGAGTTTAATGAATTTGGATTTGTCCCAGAGATACCAGCAATCTGCAATTTACAGAGTAGTTACTTGAGTCAGAACTAGATGTAGCTAACCATATTTCCTACAGTGAGCCAAGAATCTGTAGCTTGCCCACTTGTCTGGAACTTGTTAGATCCACATGGGATAAATCCTTTGGTCACTGCCTGAAGCTAGGCAGTAGTGATTTTCTAGGACAAAGGCTGGACTTGATGATCTTAAAGGTGTCTTCCAGATGAAACTATTCTATGATTCTATGACCCTATACCTACAGGAAGTGTAAATAACGAAATAGTTGAGGTTGCAATACACCTTTGGAGACTGTCTAGTCTAAACTCTCTGCTCAGAGGAGGCTGACCTACAGCAGATTGCCCACGGCTGTATCCAGTCAGGTTCTGAATATCTTGATGGATAGAGACTTCAAAATATCTTTAGGCAGGCTACACCAGTGTTTGACTGTCCATCCTAAAACATTTTCTTATGGTTAAATGGAATTTCCTGTATTTCAGTTTGTGCTCTAGTTCTCATGTCTTGTTTCTCTCATGTATTTGTACATGTTTTATATAGGTTCAGGAATATCCCTCTAAGCCTTCTCTTCTCCAGTCAGGACAGTCTCAGCTCTCTCAGTCTCTCTTCATATGAAAGATACTCCAAACTCTCAATCAGCTTAGTTCATTTTGCTGGACATGCTCCATTGAGGCCAAGTATTTCTTTGACTGAGAATTCTAAACCTCTGTGTAGCACCCTGGATGTGTCTCACCAGTGCCTAGAAGAAGCGGATCATCTCCCTCAGACTGCTGGCAATACTTTTTCCTAATGCAGACCAGGAGACTTGACTTTCTCTGCAGTGCATTGGCTGCTCATGACCAGCTTATTATACACCAGAACTCTGGCTGCCAAGCTGCTATGTACCTGCCCTGTCCCCAGAATGTGTGAATGCATGGGGTCTTTCCTCCCAGAAGTAGGATTTTCTCCCTCTTGAACTTCATGAGATTCCTGTCCAGTCATTCCTCCAGCCTGTTGAGGTCCTTCTGAATGGTAGCACAACTCCTGGTGTATCAGTAACTCCTCTCATGTTGGTATTATTTGCAAATTTGCTGAGGGTGCACCTTGTCTTTCAGATCCTTAATGAGAAAGTTAAACACAAATGATACCATATTGATCCTTGAGGTACATTGATTGTGATTTGCCTCCAATTGGACTTTGTACCAGTGATCACAGTCCTTTGTGCCTGGCATTTCAACGAGTGTTAAATACATTTGACAATCCACTTACCTAGTTTGTCCATGAGGATGTTATGGGACACAAAATTGAAGGCCTTCTAAAATCAAGATAGCAACATCCACTGTTCCCCCCTCATCCATCAATCTATTTGATCACAGAAATTGATCCCTTTGGCAGTGGCTGATTTCCCCTTTATTGATCCATGATGACTACTACATTCTTGTCCTTCAGGTCAGATTTTAATTCTAGGTTTATCTGCTCCAGGCGATCAAGGTGAAACTGACCTGTCTGTAGTTCTCAGATTCCTCTTGCCCTCATGAAGATGAGAGTGACATTTGCTTTTTCAGAAGATAAAACCTTGTGAGATAAAAAGCTGTGGAGCCATTAGCACTGCAAATGTGTACCTCTAATGTTAGTAATTTTTTGCTTAAACTGATTGAGAAATGTTTTTTCCCACAAAATCCCTACATATTTGTTTTAAATACCTTTATTGTTATTCACCATTCCACATACTTATCCATAGTTAATATAGTAAGGTTTAACTGCTGTCACTGAAGTGATGGGACTGCATAGGCTTATTTGGCTTTGATGTTTGTCTTTGGGACTTGCAGGGATGAGAAACACCCCAGCTGTCCATGCTGTTCCCATCAGCATTAACCACTTCAATAATATGCTGTGGTAGTTTGAGCCTGGCTGGATGCCAGGTGCCCACCACACCGCTTTACCCCCCACCTCCTCAGCAAGCCAGGGAAGGGGAGAAAATAAGATGGGAATCTCGTGGGTTGAGATAAAAGCAGTTTAATAAATAAGCAGCAAAGCCGCGTGCGCGGGAAGCAAAGCAGAAGCAGATAAGCTGTTACTCTCTACTTCCCATCAGCAGCGATGTCCGGCCACCTCCCGAGAAGCAGGGCTTCAGTACGCGTAGCGGTTGCTTTGGGAAGGCCAGAAATGAATCTCGCCTCCCCTTCCTGCTCCTTTCCCCCAGTTTATATTCCTGAGCTGACGTCATATGGTATGGAATATCTCCTTGGTCAGCCTGGGTCAGCTGTCCTGGCCATAGTCCCTCCCAAGATCATGCCCACTCACAGCTATTGGTGAAGGTGGGGGAAGGAATGCTGGAGGGACAGCCCCGATGTTGTGCAAGCGGTAGTCATAATATTGATATCAACAGTAAGCACAGCACTGCAGGAGCTGCTGTGGAAAATCACTACCGTCCCAGACCCACTACAGTCTCCACCCCTTATTCCATACCATTTATGTCATGCTCAGACAAACCATCTTAACAATCCATATACATTCTTATATACTCTCATTAACCAGTACCCCCACTCTTCAACAGACAAACATCATTCTTGTATTCCCTCTTGCATCTTGCATCAAACAAACAAACAACATTCTTATATCTTTCATCCTCTGTAGATGTTCACTGGAGCAGGTCATAACTTCTGTCTCATCCATCAAGATGAATATCCAGGCCAGGGGAAACAGTATGTTCAGTGTTGGGCACCAGCACCGGCTTGGTTTGTCCACTTGTTCGGTTTTTCTTGCAAAGTTCATCTACAACAGATAACTCACATAACAGGTTATTTTTCCCCCAAGGTTAAGTCTCCTTGAGGTACACATCGAGTTTCCCCATCCTTTCTCATCACCCACCAAGTACAGCCAGGCCCTTGAGCAAAGACAATCCCACGAATGGGTTTGCCTTTTCCCATGGGAGGTGCAACCCATACTGCCTTCCCCAGCCATTTCCCTGGGTGCACTACGGGGACCTTATCTCCTCCCACAGTATGTAGTGGTTTTGTTTGGGCAGGACCAGGACGGTTAGTTGAACCTCTGCTATTGACCAGCCAAGTGGCTTCTGCTAAATTTTTATCCCACTGCTTCCATGCCCCATTGCCCAGTGCTCTCAACATGGTCTTTAGTAACCCATTATATCTCTCAATCTTTCCAGAGGCTTGTGGGTGATAGGGGATGTGGTATATCCACTCAATGCCATGTTTCTTTGCCCAGGAGTTTATGAGATTATTTCGAAAATGAGTTCCATTATCTGATTCAATTCTTTCTGGAGTGCCGTGTCGCCACAAAACTTGCCTTTCAAGACCCAAGACAGTATTTCGGGCAGTGGCGTGGTTGACAGAGTATGTTTCCAACCAACCAGTAGTTGCTTCCACCATGGTGAGTATATACCGCTTGCCTTGATGTGTTCGTGGTAGTGGTCCAACATAGTCAGTTTGCCAGGCCTCACCATACTGAAAACCCAGCCATCGGCCTCTGTTCCAGGGAGACTTGATTCGTGTGGCTCGCTTGATTGCGGCACACGTTTCACATTCATGGGTGACCTGTGTGATGGCTTCCATGGTCAAGTCCACCCCTCGATCACGAGCCCATCTATATGTTGCATCTCTTCCCAGATGTCCTGATGTTTCATGGGCCCATCGAGCTATAAATAGCTCACCTTTATGCTCCCAGTCTAGATCTACCTGAGCTAGTTCAATTTTAGCAGCTTTATCTACCTGTTGGTTATTCCATTGTTCTTCATTGGCACGGCTTTTTGGCACATGAGCATCTACATGACGTACTTTCAGAGTCATATTTTCCACCCGAGCAGCAATGTCTTGCCATAATGCAGCAGCCCAGATGGGTTTACCCTTGCGCTGACAGTTGGTCTTCTTCCATTGCTGTAGCCATCCCCATAGAGCATTAGCCACCATCCAGGAGTCAGTGTAAAGATAGAGTACTGGCCACTTCTCTCGTTCTGCAATCTTTAGAGCTAGTTGGATAGCCTTCACTTCAGCAAACTGACTTGACTCACCTTCTCCTTCAGTGGCCTCAACAACTCGTCGTGTGGGACTCCACACAGCAGCTTTCCACTTACGATGATTTCCTACCACGCGGCAGGATCCATCAGTAAACAAAGCATAATGCCTCTCGTCTTCTGACAATTCATTATATGGTGGTGCCTCTTGGGCGCGAGCTACTTCCTCAGGCAATGCTCCAAAATCTCTGCCTTCTGGCCAGTCCATGATTTCTTCCAGGATTCCTGGGCGATTAGATTTCCCCAGCCGAGATCGTTGTGTAATCAACGCCATCCACTTACTCCATGTAGCGCTGGTTGCATGATGTATAGAAGGGGTTTTCCCTTTGAACATCCAGTGTAACACAGGCAGACGTGGTGCCAAGAGGAGATGAGCTTCTGTGCCAATGACTTCTGAAGCAGCTCGAAGTCCCTCATATGCTGCTAGTATTTCTTTTTCAGTTGGGGTGTAGTGGGCTTCCGATCCTCGATATCCTCGGCTCCAAAACCCTAATGGTCGACCTCGGGTTTCTCCAGATGTTTTCTGCCAGAGGCTCCAGGTGAGACCATGCTCTCCAGCAGCAGTGTAGAGGATATTCTGCACATCTGGTCCTGTACGGATGGGCCCAAGGGCGACTGCACGAGCTATTTCCTGTTTAATTTGTTGAAAAGCTTGTTGTTGCTCAAGGCCCCACTCAAAACAGTTCTTCTTTCTGGTGACTCTAAAGAGAGGGCTCACAAGCTGACTATAACCTGGGATATGCATCCTCCAGAATCCCACAAGGCCCAGGAAAGCTTGTGTTTCTTTCTTATTAGTCGGTTGAGACATAGTAGCTATTTTATTCACAACATCCATAGGCACATGCCGACGCCCATCTTGCCATTTTATGCCCAAAAACTATATCTCTTGTGCAGGTCCCTTTACTTTGTTTCTTTTTATAGCAAAACCAGCTTTCAGGAGAATCTGTATTATTCTTTTCCCTTTCTCAAACACTTCTTCTGCCTTGTTGCCCCATACAATTATGTCATCAATGTACTGTAAATGTTCAGGGGCATCACCCGTTTCCAGCACAGTTTGGATTAGACCATGGCAAATAGTAGGACTATGTTTCCACCCCTGGGGCAATCGATTCCAGGTATATTGGACACCTCTCCATGTGAAGGCAAATTGTGGCCTGCACTCTGCTGCCAATGGAATTGAGAAGAATGCATTAGCGATGTCAATCGTAGCATACCACTTGGCTGCTTTTGACTCCAGTTCATACTGGAGCTCTAACATGTCTGGTACAGCAGCACTCAGTGGTGGTGTCACTTCGTTCAGGCCACGATAGTCTACTGTTAACCTCCACCCTCCATCAGATTTTTTCACAGGCCATATGGGACTATTAAATGGAGAATGAGTTTTGCTAATTACTCCTTGAGCCTCCAGTTGATGAATCAACTCACGGATGGGAGCCAGGGAATCTCGGTTCGTGCGATATTGCCTCCGGTGCACTGTCCTGGTAGCAATTGGTACCTGTTGCTCTTGAACTTGCAGCAATCCCACAACAAAAGGGTCTTCTGAGAGGCCAGGTAAATTAGAGAGTTGTTTGATTTTCTCTGTATCTACAGTGGCTATACCAAAAGCCCATCGATACCCCTTGGGGTCTTTGAAGTACCCTCTCCTGAGGTAATCTATGCCAAGAATACAAGGGGCCTCTGGACCAGTCACAATGGGGTGTTTTTTCCATTTGTCCCCTGTTAAGCTCACTTCAGCCTCTAATACAGATAATTCTTCACATCCCCCTGTCACTCCAGAGATCCAGACAGAATCTGTGCCTCTATACCTTGATGGCATCAATGTACACTGTGCCCCTGTGTCTACTAAGGCTTTATACCTTTGTGGGTTTGATGTGCCAGGCCATCGAACCCACACAGTCCAGTAGATTCGGTCATCATGTTCCCAAACATTAGAAAGTGTAAGATAAGCTGCATAACAGCAAGGCTCCGTGACCAGCACAGGAACTTTGCTCTCATTGGTTTACTGTAATTGCAATGCAGTTAATGTAAATCTGCTATTATCTCGCCCCACGTTGGGCGCCAAAAGGGCTGTGGTAGTTTGAGCCTGGCTGGATGCCAGGTGCCCACCACACCGCTTTACCCCCCACCTCTTCAGCAAGCCAGGGAAGGGGAGAAAATAAGATGGGAATCTCGTGGGTTGAGATAAAAGCAGTTTAATAAATAAGCAGCAAAGCCGCGCGCGCGGGAAGCAAAGCAGAAGCAGATAAGCTGTTACTCTCTACTTCCCATCAGCAGCGATGTCCGGCCACCTCCCGAGAAGCAGGGCTTCAGTACGCGTAGCGGTTGCTTTGGGAAGGCCAGAAATGAATCTCGCCTCCCCTTCCTGCTCCTTTCCCCCAGTTTATATTCCTGAGCTGACGTCATATGGTATGGAATATCTCCTTGGTCAGCCTGGGTCAGCTGTCCTGGCCATAGTCCCTCCCAAGATCATGCCCACTCACAGCTATTGGTGAAGGTGGGGGAAGGAATGCTGGAGGGACAGCCCCGATGTTGTGCAAGCGGTAGTCATAATATTGATATCAACAGTAAGCACAGCACTGCAGGAGCTGCTGTGGAAAATCACTACCGTCCCAGACCCACTACATATACTATGACTGGTTTTCTTTTATGGCTTTCACTTGTTAGCTGGGTTTCACAAAGGCATGAAGCTTTGTTTTCTCTGGCTTTTGTTAGAGCTACAGACTTAAGGACAGAACATGTGCAGACTAATGCCCGGGATGTTAAAATGAGAACCTCCACATCCTACAGCACCTGCAGCTTTGGCAAAGCAGAAGGGGCAGTATTGTATGCACTGGTGCTTGGTACCAAGGTGCACAGAAATTTCTGAGGGAGAAAAAGCAGCTTGAGTAGAACAGGAGGACTGGAAAGGACTGAAGGAACTATGCCTGCTGCAGCCAAAGTCATACTTCCTTTAGGGACCATCTGCTGAGAGAACTGTCCTCAGACCTACGGTTGGATTTTATCAGGCACTAGGTGTTAGGGTCCAAGAGACAGTTCTGGAAAGAAGTGATAATTGTGATATGTGGATGATGAGAGCAACAGGAGTAAATTAAAGACCTCTGCTGAGACAGCTGTTCCAAATCCAATCCATGTCTTTGATGTGATTTTAGTAGGATTTTTAAGAAATTTGGATGTAAGGCTGTCTAATTGCTGAGTCATAAGTGAGGTCAGGAGAGAAATTTCTATGAGTGATCCACATAAAATAGCCAAGCTTCTGATTTCAACTTTCAGCAAGCAAAATACTATTTGTAAGAAATTGTAGATGCAGTTTGGGCACCTGTGCAATTGGACAAGATTTCTTTCTTGGTTTTTCATTACTTCATGTAAGAAGCTATTCTAACTGATTTACAGCTATTGAAGTCCAACTTGTACTCATATGAAGCACAGGTTGAAGTGCTCATCTGCACCTTACCCTTAGATCTCTGAAATGCTTTATCAGAAGGATAGCATTTCTGTTACAATTCATAGGATAATTTAAACTTAGGTACATTTGTGACAGATATGATCTGTGGAAGAACTACCTGTCTGTGGACTTGATGGATAATTTTTCTTTTTTTATTGGGGATTCATCATTTAAAATAGAAATGCTTTGCAAAACACAGTATTTAAATCTACTCCCCAGCCATCAGCAGAATTAAAACCATTCTTTGTTAAACCCCTAAGTAACACAATAGCATGTAAAGGGCAGATTTACAGGACAATAAAGTGTTTAAAAAACAAAGTGCAGTTAAAATAACTGTTCAACTTGATAAATCACTAATAAAAATTATAGCTAATTTGTAACTGGTTGTTCTCATTGGATCCAGCCTTTTAAAAGTCTGGACAGAACATACAATGTGTTAATACAGGGTGGCACTACTGTTCAGTTATATGGAAAATAGGTTTCATTAGGATAAAAAATGAGGTAGTAATTGCTTTTTTAAGGTTACTCTAATTTGCTTCTGCTATGACTTTTTTTTTTTCTCTATTTATTTTCTCATCTCTATTTATTTTCTCAGCTTTGGCTGGTTTTGTGCTACCAGCCAAATTTTCACGTTATGAGACCCATTCATCTACGGACTTTGCAAGCGGTTTATGATAATTTCTATATATAGGAATTTGCATGGACCTTTTTTTCTGCATAATACAGTGTGATCACATGAGTTTCAGAAGCACATCTGTATTTGACAAATTCAAGGTGCACATGCAGCATTGCTTTTATTTCTTCTGTTGCTTTTTAAATAAATAATAAAAAATAAAACTCAATCTGGAGAAAAAAAAATAGCAATTTGTTCCTCCATAACACACAGAGGTATGATGTGTTACATTCTTGTGTTGCATTTCAGATTTATGAACCTTTAATGGCTTCATGTGCTGCTTTTAGCATATCCTAAGCCATGCTAAAGCTGGTTATTTGTGCCTCATTTTCTTTAGCTTACATCAACTTTGATGGTGCTTAAGTAACTCAGGGAATGATTTAATATTGTCAAATGATAATAGTCGCATGACATGGGTACATATCAAATGTAAAGGACTAGTAAAATGAAAACAAACTGAGGATCTGACAAACTCTGACATCTAAAATACAAAAAAGACAACAACAAAAAAGGTCTAGAAAATACTCTATAGATATTTCAGGTTGAAAGCATGTACTGGAAAGAAAAATACAAAGAAAAATGACTCATGGAAATCATAGGATTTAATTAGACTGCTAACAAGAAGACAGGAAGATGTTTAAAACAGATTTCAGTGTAAAGCTTTAACATACTAATGCCTCTGTGCTGAACATATGTGGACAATGCATTTCTTGATAAAAGTGAGACACAATGGATTAAAATGTCACGTAATATACAAATGTCATCATCTGAAATTGTGAAAACATACACGAGTGGGTGCAGCAGGCCTGGCTGATTACTTGGTGAAGAGAACAGAACAGGAGAAGAGAGCTGGATTCAGATGGGTTATATTTAATGGTCTGTAACTTTAGTAGAATAATGTGTTTTGGGGAAGAAGAATTTTCCATAAAGTTATATCAGTTTCAGTAGAGGTGGTTGTCTCATGTAGATAGTTCCCCTGAGAATCAAAGAAAAAAAAGAGACAAGGAAAGATTAAATCATCTTCTAAATTTACTTTTATAAAGTTGCTTAGAGCACCAATTCTGCAAACATTTACTTCTATGCTTAACTTTAATTACATTTCACTTGAGATATTGAAGCCACATGTCATTACTTGCAACACAAAATGTAACCACATCAATATACTTGCAACACAAAATTCAACCACATCAATGTGGTCCTGGAAAGAATAATCTTAAAAATGGGGCAAAATTCCAAGAAACTATTCCTGTTAATTTTCAGAAGAAAGTGTTTTGAAAATTATATTTATGATCTTACTTTTGGAGAAGGCATGTAAAGTTCCCTATGCATGAAAAGCTTGAATTTTGTATAACAATACAGTAAAAATATTCTGGCAATGATACCATCCCTAAATAAAGATACTTTATGAAAACCAGAGCACCAAGAGACTTCATTACCTCAAAGCAGCAGAATACTTACAATTTAATTTGCTCCTCTATTTCCACTTAGATGATAGCCTGGAGAAACAATTAGCTCTTCCAGTAAAAAAATTGATTCTCCATTCTGCTTAGTAATTTCTAAAGCTTGTATGTTAACAGCAAAACAAAAAAAGTTGGAACTATTCTTTACTGGTTTGTAGAGATTTGTAGGACCATTTATACAAAATATGTTTTTGTGGATCTTGCTTTTGTTTTGAAAATTATCTGACCCTTCTTTCAAAAAAACCTTTCAAGCACAGATTTTTAAAGAAAAAAAGATTTTAGAAAAAAAATCACAAATAATTTTTTATTTAAAAAATATGTGGTACATAATTTCCTTTGTTTTCCAAATTAAAAGACCAATTTGGATGGGACTTCGAGGAACCTGTTCTAGTGGAGGATGCCTGTGCGTATGGCAAGGGGATTGAAACTAGGTAATCCTTAAGGTCCCGTACAATCCCAACCATTCTGTGATTCTGTGATTCTATGTAAGTAAATTCTATTTACTTTTAAAATCTTGTTTCTGTTTATAGAAAAAGGTCAAAACACTTTTGTTTCCTGAAAACTAATAATTTTGAATTTACTTGCCCTAAAAGAATTTCCAACCATGTGTTTATGAATGGATGGTATTTATTTTTCCTTTAGCTCCCTCAGTGGTCAAGGGAGAAGAGTAAATCTGTACATTTTACATATGAATTCACACTTATCTCACACTCTAGGAACAATGCAATTTCATGTTACATATAGCCAAACATTTCAGTGGTGTACTTTACTCCCACTGATGCTCCTTGTTGCATAGGTCATACAGTTTACCCTATATGAACACTACTATTTTTTTGATCCTAAGGTGATCTGCTTCTGGGAGTGAACTTCCCCACCAACCAAGTCCCAAATCCTAGTCTTCCAAAGGAGAATGACTGAGGGATTTTATTTCCTGCTGATCTCTGTAAACTGTCTCTGAAAGTCAGATGTGCATTACTGCAAGAAAGAAGGCAGAAATGGTGGCAGGAGTGAGCACTGGTACTACAATTAATAGCTTACTGTTAAACAAGCTTTGCTGTTACATTAAGCTATACCATTAGACTCTATTCCATGAGAGGATGATTGCCCTGTGTGTTACTTCGAGCAGAGATAGATTAAGCCTGCAATAGTAACTTGTTTACTTTTAAAAAGCTTTTAGTCAGGTAATCTACAATCAGCCTGTAGGAAGAATTGTGTGTGTTAAAAATCAACAGCAACAACAAATTCTTAATTTCTATCAATGAACCCAAAAATTAAATGACACTGTTAGGCCATAAGCCTGTATGTAAAGAAAGATATATGACATGTTTCAGCTATTATATCTCTCCTGATGGCCAAAGAGAAAATAATGTTTGTTATTTCCTTTGATGAAATGTACAACTCCAAAAACCATGGATTGTGTACACTGGGGAGAACTGAACTCTTACAGGTCAAAGTTTTCTGAACTTCTAATTCTAATGGGAGTCCAGAAAGCAATTAGAGTTTCTTAACCTCTGTGAAGTCAAATTATACCAGTTACGTGACTTTTCTAAATTGAGTACAAGGGTAAAAAGAGATGTATTAGGAAATACTGAATAATCAAATGTTTGGATGGGAATGGAAACCCTCTTGCCTAGTTTTTAAGCCAATTCTTGTTGAAAGTTGAGAATTCCCTGCAGAGAAATTTCTGACAAAGTCTTACTGTCTTCATTTGAGTTGATTCTGTGATTCTGTGAAGTTATACAGATCATTGCTGATCACAAATCTGTGGTCTACATGCTGGTATAACCCCATTTAGGATATGTTTCCCTTCAGTATGTCACAAAATATGTCTCTAAAATTAAAAAATATATCTTTACATTTAACATGGACTCTGAATAACTGGGAAAAAAGCTCCATCACTCCATCAATGTGTTGACATAATTCTTACTGAATCAAACTATTGAATGAGAGAACACAATGTCATTATCCTCTATCTTGTGCTGTCTGGAAAAGAGAGTGGAGTAGAAGTTATCAGAACTCATTTTTTGGGTCCAGTAATGGAAGAAATTCAAAACCTTTTTTTTTTTGTTTTTTTTAAATCCTCTGGAAATTAAATCTGCATTGTTGAGTCATTTGAAAACACAAATTCATAGACATAAACCTTGTATTATTAGAAAAGCAAGTTGGCAAAGTTCACATGGTCACTCCATCCATTACTTAGTAATTTTATGACATGAGTCCAAATTAATGTATGGTATTTATGCAAACTTAGAGGTATACCTTTAAAGGAAAAAAACCCAAAAAAAGTATTTTCCTCTCACCGTTTCTTCGAACCATGTGGTGATTTTGTAGTTTCGGAGACTTAGCAAGGCTGAATCAGGTCAATTTTCCAACAAAAGAATAGCTGTCACAAAACTGGCAAGTACAACTTGGATTCTGTTTCTTCAGACTAAATGTAAGCTTTTTATTATGGTCCATCCTCTGAAAACCTGAGATGTGCAGGAACAAAGAGGTAACCTTTTCACTTGAACCATGAAATACTGAAAGTCAAACACATATTACAGCGTAACTCTCATAATGTCCTTCAGTTAAGTCTTTTGGTGGGTGTTTATTGCAGATATTTTTATTGGATACTACAGGGAATATTCCCCTTTCTTCCATCTGAGGATTGCAGATGTTATTTATTTTGACATTCAATGCACCATTCTGCTTTTGGGAAATAAGAAAACAGAGATATACAAGCATTTCTGAGTTTATGTGAGGGAGAGCTGAGTTTTCCAGCAAATGAACAACACATCGGAAAAATATAGTGTTAGCTTTCAATGGATAAGCAGCAAATCATTTCAAAAATTATAGCTTAAGTTCACAGTATGTCTTTAAGTTTGCAGAGTGGCTGCTTGCCCATAGCTATGTTACGGTAATGCCAAATGCCAGAGTAGTTATATGTTTTGAAATAAAGTCCATATCCAACAGACTACTTCCCTTTATTTTCCATATTTACCTCCAGCTTAAGCTAACAGAAAGATAGAATGAAATTAGTTTGGGACCACGACAATTTGAACACATCTGAGAAATCCCATTGGTCATATGTAATGGATTTGTTTACTTGTACTTAACAGCTGCAGAAACGTATTTTGGATATCACCTCCTGGTTAGGTGGAAAACTTGAGCAGGAATCTTTTATACTGTGAAGAACACAGTATAATAGAAGGTATCATTTAATACCATTGTTAAAAGTCCTTGATGCATATCTCCTGCCAGATTGGCCTTGAAAGACATCAAGGGCTTTGACCAATATGTGTGGAAATAATTTCATTGATTTCAGTACATTTCATCAGTTGAATTCACTAACATGTTACTTAATATATGCTCAGTTCTGTATTAGGTACTTCTTTTTCTTGCCACATGCTTTAACTTTTCTGTTACTCCTACACAGCGGGCATACAAGAAATTAGCATTAAAACAGGGTGGTGAGCTAGGAACAGAAATGATTCATTCAGTGGCCTAATAATTCAGCTGTGGAAATGCATTGTGATTGAGCAGAATGGAATATTTTGAGTAACTATGTCTATGGAAAAGCAACACAGTGGATCTTTTTTTACCACTTTGGAAAGGTTTATAAAGAGACCTACTTTGGGGTTTTTGGCAGTTAATAGATTTTGCTCTAAACTGTATTCCCAGTTTCCTCTGTAGTGAATGGAGAGCTTGGAAATAGCCTTTCATATTGCCAAAAATGAAATATGTTTGTATATAGATATAGTAGAGTCAAAAAAAGTGACCTAGAGATTGAGTGTAATTCTTCACGAAAATCTAGCTGCATTTACCTGTGATCACTTGTCCTTTGCTCAATGAAGGATGCTATTGATTTCCCTATTAATCACAGTTTGAGTGGCCCTGTGTCATGAAAGAGAGAGATTGCACAGTACTATACCATGAACAAGGCTTCAGCATAGACAAATGAGATTTTCTGTTCTTGATCAGGTTGCTTTGGGAAGGACGTAAATGCAGTAATAACATTACTGCATTTGATACTACAATTGTTTATAAAGGATGTTATTTCTATTCCTTCCCAGTCACATAGTATGGAATGTACCCTTGGATGAAATACTACAAAGGGAGCTGTGGACATAAACTTTAGCAGTACGTGGAAAATCCAGTGCTTCTGGCTTTTCTTAAAAGGGTACATAGCTGATTTGGCTTTGGTTAATGCTGTTTTGCACCCAAAACTTGAAGTATGTATAAATATGATCCCAGACCTGATCACTTATCTGAGATATACCTTCTACTGAAAATAAAATAGAAACCCAAGCTTGTTAAAGAACGTTAAAGAATGTTAGTAAGACATTGTTAAATTCATGTTAGATTGTTCATTTATTTGTTGTTTGTTTTCTATTATGTAAAGGTGAATATCAGCTGTATTTAATTCAGCTGTTGACAAGAATGATAATGTTAAAATATGTAGAAGCAGGAGCATTTATTTTCTTAAAGACACATGGTAGATAGGTAGACAGATACCTGACCTGAGAGCAAAGATGGAAAAGTGCTGCTGAGAGAGCAGCTCCTGTATCAAGTGGCTAATGTATACTTCATCCCATAGCAACACCTCTGTACTTCACTCATATTTTCAATAATCTTTTTCTTTGTGATATTTAGAGGGAATTAGTCCCTTTACTACGTAAATCATTGAGAAATCAGGTAGGGAGAGGTACTTTCTGTCATTAGACATACTGGAATGTTTTGGGGAGGGGGAAAGAAATAACCTCTCCAGCAGACAAATCATTCTTGGTGATATGGAATTGTAACATAATTTAGATTGGAAGGGTGTACTGCAGGTCATCTGATCCTACCTCTGCTCAAAGCAATATTAACTTTGAAGCTAAACCAGGTTGCTCAGTGAGTCCCATGGTCATAAGAACTTAAGCCTTGGCTGCGTCATGCAGGATTATTCTCTTCCTACTTGAGCTCTTCACCTTGGCTAGTGTACCAGGTGTCTGTGGCAAGGAGCTGGCATGTGGAACTGCAAGGCAGCATCTGTGAGGAGAAGCTGGGGCTGCCCCATGGCAGACACAAACAGTTCCAGCTGTTTCCAGCTGACCTGGCTGAGCCCCTCAGACAAGATGGTGGCATCCTAGGGGAAGTACATTTAAGAAGGGGCAAAATACTGCCCTGCAGTCAGGATTGAGAAAAAAAGTGAGGTTAAAATGACCCTTTAAAATATTCCCATGCATTGTGGAGAAGACCATGGAAAAGTGATTGGTCACACTCTAGTCCATGGAGAAAACTCTGTCAGAACAGATACACATACTGCAACCTGTGGAGGATCTTGTGGAGAAGTAAAATAGAATGTGCTCTGAAGGAAGCTGCAATTATATCAGAGAATCCAACCTGGCAGAAGTTGCAACCTATAGAGAGGAACTCACACTACAGCAAGTTTTCTGGCAGGAGCTGTGGCTCATTAGGGGTGCATATTAGAGCAGGAAAAAAGTGTGAGAACAAAAAAACGGCAGAGAGGAGACATTATGGACTTACTACAACCTCTGTCACTCCAGAGGGGAAGATAGACGTGTCAGGAAAAAAGAAGTGAAGTCTGGAAAGGAGGGGTGTGGGAAAATGTTTTTAGTTTTATCTTTGTTCCTCATCATCTGACTCTATTTTTTTTGTCAACAAATTACTTTTCTTCATGTTTTGCCCATGATGGTGATTGGTAAACGATGTCCCCGTCTTTATCTTGATCAATCAGTTTTTTTATTTTTTCCCCCATCCTGTTGAGGAGATGGAGTGAGAGAATGGTTTGGTGGATGTTTGCCAGTCAGCCAAAGTCAACTCACCACAGCTGGCAGGACCAAGAAGAATTTAACCTCAGCTCCCATGCTCTTCTCGCCAGCCCCTAGAGTCCTCCAGTTACAGTTACAGTTACAGTTACTCTTGATATGATCAAACTTTGGCAGCATTGCAGATACCCATTGTGATGATCAGAAAAAGATAATTACCCAAAGACCTCTGAATTTTTTCTGTAACACCTTACATTTGGGATACCAGAAAGTAACATATTTTTAGGGCAGGCCTGGTGTCTCCGTTCCCTGTAGGAGTACACAGCCACACTAAATAAAGCATTCTACTGTAGCTAGCACAAACTTACTTCTCAAGAAAAGCTGCAAATTGTAAGATGATTTAATAAAAAGAAAGATTTTTCTCCAGTACTTGTTTTTTTTCTACCCTGTTTCCCATGTGCACAGAATATGACATGGTGAAAAATAGTTGTTACACAAATATGCCCTTTCCATAAGGGACATATATTCTTTCCAAGCCAGTGGATACTCCTCATCAGTCTTTGAAGATGTATGCTGGGTAGGATTGCTTGCTGTGTATAAAAGTGTCTATACGAGCCACTCTGCTAATAGTGGTGTGAAAGGTATTGGATTTACAATGAAAGAACAGAGATTTGCATGTGTGGCAAACGAGACATTTTTATGGAAAAAAACACACCTCTGCAGATTCAACTTATTTTCAACATACAAAGAAGTTTGATATCTTCATGATAAATAACAAGAAAGAAATAAAATTTAAATTAGATCAGAAGAACCAGCATGTTTGTTTGCTCTCATTTTGGCCCAGAAGTTGGTTTAAGTCATCTTTTCCCTTCCTTTTCCATTATGAAAGCTCTACGTGTATGCATTCCTCCAAATTTGTTATTGACATTCGTGATACTCACATATGGAAATCATTAACTACTGTAAAAATGTACCACAGTTGATTTAATTATTTTCCTAGAATGTTATTCAAGGAATTAAGGTACAAGCAAAAGTTTTTAGATGATACTTAGTATAATGAGGAACACATATTCTTCATTTTGGAAATAACATTACATGTCTGTCATGACTACATAAAAGACACTTGATTTTTTCTCAGTGAAAAATGCAAAGGCATGCTTAATACTTTGAAAACAGACAGATAAAGCTATTGTCTTGTAAAGAAAAATAGTAAAATATCTCAAGCCTAGAAAATGTCAAGGTTCAGACTCAGAGGGATCTTTGTACTCTAGTCCTGGTTTAGAAACCAATTGAGAAGGTGAAGTATGCCATCAAGAAAAGTTCTTTGTGTCCCTTTGACATCAACCATTAATTAATGCAGGTTAAAATATGAGTTTATGGATCATCTCTCTTGCTTGTGATCCACAAGGTTCTACTGTGTTATCAGCAAATTCAAACTTCTTGTTACAGCTTGATGAGTAAAGGTCACTTAGTTTTTACATAGTTCTTCAACTGGACCAATTTTCATTACTTGTACTTTTCTTTCCTTCCAAAAATATTACCCTTCCTCAGTGAGACCCTCGGGATTATTCTTGCCTATCCTAGTCTCCTACTCTCCTGTGTACCTTTTTTTCTCCCTGAACCTGATCTGACCCTGGAACTGAGAGACACTCTAGCTGATACCACGAGACCCGTGGCTAGACTCTATCTCCTCTCTAAAGAAACAACTTCTTCCATGGAAATCCCAACTGCATAAACAGGAATTAACTCTACAAATAACTCTCCAAGGCTAATGGGAACTGTTGATGTTATCATTCTCTTGGCAGAATAAGAATGTGGTTTACTAGGTAGAGGTTAATAGGAACAGTGCAACAGAATCCAGCCTCATATTTTTGGCAGGTGGGATCTAGACAAATGCGAAGGCAAAGGATGCTTATGCTTACATGATGTTGCCTTAACAAGAATTTCCTTGCTCAAAGTTTTGGGAAGTTGGAGATAAAAGGTTCATATTACTACAGTAAGGGAAGCAGATCTTTAAACTGAAATTCAAGTCACTTGCCTCTTATCTATTTGAAAACTAACTGTCTAGTGTAGCTTTGCTGTTTGAGGTCTGTCTTTAGTTATCAGAGACCAAAAGGTACTTAGAGAGTCACATTCCTCTTTTGATCAGAGGTATCACACTTTTCTTTCCTTTTACCCTTTCTTGCCATGAAAGAAGTGTCCATACTACCTGAAGAGAATTCAGCTGCTGTCACTGTGAACTTTAATAACAAAGTATTTCTGGATTTTCGGCTCCACTGAATGTCATTGTCATTCTCTTAGAGGGGCAGTTCAAGCATGACCTTTAGACACATTTATTTTAATGTTAGATTTTCAAAATGGTACCTGTCAATACTTTTTTTTCCATAGTGGTGTGATTTGACAGCAGCCAGGAACTGCAGATCATGCAGGCACTTGCTCATCTCCCACACAATGAGATGGGGAGGAGAATAGGGAAAAAACTGTAAAACTCATGGATTAAGGTAAGAACGGTTTAACAGCTATAATGAAATTTAATATAATAATAAACATACATTAACAGTAATTATAAGGAAAAAGAATATAACAGAAAGCTCACTTGCTGGCAGAGCAGTAGGAGAAACAGATAAGGCCTTGACGCTTTTTAAGCACTGGTCAGTGATAACTAAAATGTTCCTGTGTTACCAAGGTTATTCGCAGCACAAATCCAAACATAGTCCAGTACCAGTTATTAGCAAGAAAATTAACTCTATCCTAGCCAAATCCTAGCTCTTTAAAGATTAGTTCTAATGGTGTACGGAAAAATGCAGATGATTTTAGAAAATACGTCATTTGACTTTTCAGTTACTATCATTAGTATGTCTAAAATTTTGCATAAAGCTATGTAGTTATCCTTGATAATTTTTTGAACAAAATTTTTTTTTTTTAGTGTTAATCTAAGTGAAAACAAATGTTCATAATATCATTGAAAGTTCCTGGAAACTTGAGGAATTGTTTTATTCCCTTCAGAGTTGGTGATATTGTTCTATGAGTTCATTAAATGTTTTTTAGACTAGTTTACATTTTGAAACCCCCATTTCATTTCAAGAAGATATAAAAATAGTTCTTAGTGTAATGTCAATGATTTCATTCACAGCAACAGTGCAAGAGAACACTCACCACTCAGAAGGGCCACTGCATTCAAAATGTGGTCTTCAAAGAAAATATAGACTGACACAGAGTTGTGTTCTTCGAGAGACAGGTGCTGGGTTGAGGAAAAGTTATTCCACCCTCAATGTCAACTGTGGTGAACACTTTATCCAGAGCTGCTGTTGCCAGAAAAAAAAAGCAGCCAAGTAGCCTGTTGTGCCTGCAGTCCTCAGGAAAAGAAACTGCACTCTGTTAACAGCTAAGGAGCAGTGTACATTTGAAACATTCTTCCATTCATCAATAGTTGGTAGGGCATGAGGCAATGTAGAATAGTAATTTTTTTTTTCAACATGCAGTGTATTCAATAGCAGGTTGTGTCATATATGAGAAAAGATATAATCATATGTGGAAATCTGAATGACCTAAATGGAAATTTCTCCAAGCTTGTGAAAGTTTCTCAAGTGCAGACAATAAACAGGAAATGCTGAATTCACTCTGAATGAGGCACAGATTGTGGTTTCACTAGTATATCACCCTCAATTGTGTCATGAAACACGTTTATCAAAGAAGGTTTGACTTTTCTGTGTCTCCATGGTTGCTTTGTGCATTTACTTGGGGTATCATAAATGTTATGACATGAAATACATTTAAAGTAGCAAAAATCCCAAATCAGCGACTTTCTAGCTTCCTTTGACAAGCTGTTGCATGTCACCTCTTGCACTGAATGCATGTGCTTTAAGTTAACTGAAAAAAAACCCAAAACATTACTGCTCCTCTGGTTCAGTCAGGAAGCAGAAGTCTGTATTCAGCTTTCCTGAGGGTACTGCTATTTATCTCAGAGTTTTGCAAACGTGTCCAAAAAGACCCTCCTATAAGGCACTCTTCAAAACATGCCTGTGTAAACTTTGATTTACATTTCAGCTTAGATGTTAGTCCAAAAGCAAGCTTAATGTTGCCAGAAAAATGCAACCACAGGTTTTCCACTGTTGATGATAAACAGACTTTATTTTCTTCAAAAAGCTGCACATGTACACATGGTTCAGGATGCTCTCAGGTAGTTCTCAAGGAACAGGAACATGACTGAGATTATGAAGGAGGCAGGACAATGTGTGCCCTTGAAAGGTGTTTGCTTTCTCCCTTTAGTGTCCCAGCTCTTTCTAGAGTGGGGCTGCATGTTCCTTTCAAGGCCTCAACATTTATCCCTGCAGTGAGCATGGACATAATCATGGTATCTCTTGGAGCAATTCAGTATATTAGAATACGATTTATATAGCAACTCAGCTTATATTTTATCCTCATTACTTCCCAGCATGTTCAAACTTTAATTTCTTTTTCCACAAGCATGTGGAGTCTTGTCAGTTATACACAGGACAGTAAACCTTTGGCTCTTTAATGTAACGTCTTGCTCTCATCTCCACACTTTTCTCCTCTGAGGCCTCGATGAGCTCATGAAATCACGTATGCTGCACATTTTAACATAGATTGTAAAACCAAATGATATAAGAATACATAGTAGAGGGCATATTTTCTAAATTAGCAGTGCCTCTGCTTATCTGCTTAACTTTCATAGAATCATAGAATGATAGGATTGGAAGGGACCTTTAGAGACCATCTAGTCCAAATCCACTGGAGAAGCAGGTCAACCTAGATCAGGTCTCATAGGAACATGTCCAGATGGGTCTTGAAAACTTTCTGCCTTTCCTTCTGATGCAGGTTAACCCATAAGCTTTATCGGGAAGCATTTTGATTCTTGTTCCAAAGCAGAGTAGCAACAGCAGACAGGAAACAGAAGTATTAGCTGTAATACTCTTTTTCATGGTATTTGCTCACCGAGTAGGAGAACTAAAACAGAAGGAAGAGAAATATCAAAAAATAGTACATGATTGACATTATTCATATTCAGCATTTCTCTCATATGGTGGAGATGGCAGTGGCTACACTCTCAAGTGCTGACAATGGATCAGAAGGAAAGACAGAGAAAGAAGGAGAGACATCACCAACATAGCAAACACACAAAGGAAGTTTTGATGTGTCAAGACAAGCCAAACCAATTTATTGTACTCTTCTGGTTATGAAGAACAGATTTTTGTCTCAGCATTAACAGGAAAGTAGTAAATTACTAAGTCGTGGACTGGAACTGTAGAGTTCTCTCTCCTCTGCTTGTTTGTTTTTTAAGTACTAGAAAAATCCCTGACACACTGTCCCATCTCATATGCTCTGAAGAGTCATGGTGGCATAGTCTATGTACCCTGGATGCTGATGAATATCTAAGAAATCATTGCTGAAGATGAACATTAGACCTGTATATGTTAAAGTATAGAAGAATAACACTTTTGTTCTCATTTATCCGCAAAATACCGACAAGAGCAGGAGTGAAAAGAGGCAGCTGTGAGAATTCCCAGTAGATTCACACTGTGGGAGGACTTGCTTAAAAGTTATAGTATTTCATAAGGTATTTTCAGACTTTTATGTTCTCTGGAGTATTTTCTGTGTGTAGTAGTTGTTTAGTTTTGGTGGTTTTTTTCAGATTTATTTTATAAAGGCTCTGTTTCCATGTGAATTTCTCCAGTGACTATTCCTGATTAAGCAATTTCTCCCCTCTCTCCTCAACATGCTGCACAACCTCAGAATAACTGTTTGTAGAGATATTTTCTAAAGTGGATTGGACAACTTATCCAACTGAAGACAAAACAATTTTTCTATCCGGCTAGATGCATTCCTTATTCCAGTTCAGATTACATTTCCTTAACCAGGGCCACTTATATAGCACTGAGTGATGTGCAAAGGCAGAAATGTGTTATTCAGGAAAAAATAGTTCAAGATACCCTGCTGCTAGGGTATAGCATAGCCATAGGATGGATAAGGACAGTGTGATTGCAGGCTGTTCCTTCACCCCTTTTTCCTCTAGCCATAGTCACTTATTTCTGCCTTTTCTGATGCACTGCCACTGCAGTTTAGTAGACTGAGTGTTAAGTGGGCTCAGTGAACTGGATGCCACCTGGAAAAGAAGCAGACTGTTTTAAGATGGATTAGCTTCCTAATTCAGCTTCACTGAGCAGTTACACACATGTCAATGTAGTTTCATGTCAGGATAAACTCGATTTAAGACTTAGGGTTAGACTTTCACCCCAATGAGATTTCATGCTTAAAACTCATACATTGCTTTCTCTCCACCTTCTCCATCTGAAAAAGGCTACAAAAGGTTAACTCCCATGCTGCAGGGTTTGTGTAGTGTTGAACCCGGCTTTAATTCTATATCATACATTCTGGAAGTTCCTAGATACAAGGAATTTTGCCTTATTTGCAGATGAAGCAATCTTGGTTTCAGACTCATTTTAGGATTTGAACTTCTTTCACGTATTAAGTTTGTGTACATTTTCCATATGCTGATAGTCCGTGAAGATTTCCAGCTGACATTTGACACATTGTTCCATAATAAATGTAACTCTGAGCTCATACAGGTGCAGATAACTCCAAGTATCTAGAGATATCTGCATCGTTTACACTTATGGGAACAAATATCTGATTTGGCAGCTTTTATAGTCCTCCAGTTGCAAATAAATAGTGAAAAGATAGCATGGGGGCCAGAATGTACTACTCTCATTCATTTATACATATCACTAGTTGTGATCAAGCTATAGATTTGAAGCAAACTCTCTAATTACTTGAAGAATACACTTTCAATAATGACAGTGCCTCTGAGTGCAGTTGACTGGTGCAAACGTCATCACAAGCAGAAATCCAGTACAATATAAAAGCATTTCCTACCAACCACAGTGTTTACTGGCTTGCATTCTTTTACGTGATCACTGCAACCACATACAGTAAGAAGAAAAACATTTGCTCACAAGTATATAGTTGGTTTGTTCCCTATTTTTCAAATTCTGAAGTCAATCTAAACCAGAGGATGTATTTTTGCAGTATGTCACCATGTTGTAATCAACATGCACAATGTTTTCTAAGCAATACGGCCATAAGTTCAATTTTAAGGATGCACAATAAATAAATATATCACTGACTAAGGTAAAATTACACCAGGTACTGTGGCAAGGCGTTACCTGTGCACATGTGCATGAGAATACTCACATGAATATTTCAATTCAGAATAAATTACAATGGGAACACACATCTTCAAAAGATATCTATGAGAATTGGAAGGCTGTGTCCCACATGCCCTTTCTTCCTCCTCTCTTCCCTTTCTCCCCTACTCTATTATTTCTTGGCAGTTTGCCATAGTGCACAAATCAATCTGAAAAACATATGTTTTGCAAAATTTTAACCAATTTGATTCCAAGAGATTCCAATATTGGCTATTGCTATTTATTCTCAGAAACAATCAAAAGAATTTTGACAATGCAAAGGTAAATCCTGTCTAAAGATGCTCTTATATTTCTTGTGATTAATTTGAAAAATTGAAACTCATATGACCTTTTCATGCACTTAAGGTTGTTTTTTTTTTAAAAAAAAGTGTTTATTCTTAACAGATTTGAAAGGAAAAGACGATTTTTATCAAATTTTTATCAAAAAATTAATTTTAAATAAACTGGACTTAAAGAGATATTGCCATTGCATTTGCAATATTTTCAAGTTCAGAATCTAACTTCAAATACTCTTCTTGCCTTCTTTTAGGAATCTTCTTGTCTGACTATGTCCAAGAATCTAAACGATACAGAAACTATTTGAATGACAAGTTGACAACAACCTCTGACTGACAAATTACTTGAATGTCATGCGTCTGGAGTCACAGAGCAAATATGTAGCTCTTGTTCCATTTCTGTGAATATATTTGATTTTACAGTCTTCCAGGCAAGTCATAGCAGAAATAAAGTCACTGTAAGTTGTCTCTCCTTTGGGGACAAGCAATGCACTATGTATACAATACAGTAAACAAAAATAAAAGAGAAACGTCCAGAAACAGCACTCTATGGTCCTCTTTCTCAGCGACCTCAGCCCTGTGTCAATGACTCATTTCCAGAGAGAAATTAAATTTGGAAGTAGTAGTTGAAAATGAAGACCAGCCTGAGAGAAGAATCCTTGAAGGATTTGTTTTGTACATGCTGTAGCTTGAGATCAACTATTGAGAATCATTCGTGATAAATATTTTCCTAACTTTTTCTTGGAATGATGTCGAGTGATGAAAACTTCTACCACACTCCATTTCATTACCTGGAACTTATATTATTACATGTCATTACTCATATCAGTGTCCAGTCTCAGCCTCATTATTAAACCTGTTAACTGTATTTGTCATAGTAAGGTGAAAATATTTTATTCTTCCTCTGTTTGAATCAACTACATGAGTATTTCAGCAGTATTTTCATGTTTATGCTCACTTTCCTCTAATTTAAACAATGACAGTTCTTCATTGTTTTCCCACAGGCCATTTTTTAAAGATAATTTTCTCTGTTGTCTTCTGAACTTTTCACAGATAATTTACACATTTTTACACTGACAACTGTGAAGTATCTCAAGTCTAACAGCCTTCCTGCCTTGAATAGAAGGATTCCTAGGTACATCTTTTTCAGGTCGTACTTCTATTTATGCAAGATATATGTCTTTTTGTAACAACATGAGTGTTGACAACATGGGTAAAATGATCGCTTTCCTTATCCTTTTTAGAAGAATTTGTGTGAACAAGTTGTTTCCCAAATTACATCTTCTCTCCCAAGGAGTATTTTTGCCTATTGAGTTTCAGCTTATTTTTTCCAACCACATTGCCAATTTCTGAACACCTTTTCAAATTTTGACCCCGTTCTCTGGAATATTGGTAGCATTGCCTATGTTTAGTTGGCTTTGTGTTTGTGAATTCAGTAAACACTTTCTCTATTTCATGATCCCTGTCAGTAGCAAAAAAATATGAATGATGTCATATGCAAGACAGAATGGTAGTCTGTATGAAGTGAGTTGCCTCCTGGACAGTGTTGAGTCATCCATTCACTCAGTGGCTGATATGCACCCAGAAAAGTGACTCTGATGCACAGTTCTGTAGCCAGTCAGCAGTTACAAGGTATTATCTCAGCAGTACAGTTCTTGAGGTCCCATAGATTTCTCTTATCCCATTCTTAATGTAAAACTAATTCTTATCTTGTTCTTTTCTCTTTTTTTTTTTTTTAACATTTACCTTGGTTCCTGTTCCCAAAAAATTCTAGTACTCTCCTGCTCCATATCCTAATCCCTTTCTTGCTGTGCTGTTTCTTTGACTTCCTCATTTTTATCTTGCTTTCTGCCCATTCTTCTGTTTCAGGATATGAAGTTGTGCAAAATTACTCCATTTATTGACCCTGCCTCTGACTTTCAAAATACCTCTTTGAGTAGAGGAACATATCTTTGTTTCTGGGTCACAGCAAAGCTTTGTTGTACAGTATGCCTCCTGATCAGAGCATACCTACTGACTAAAACATCTAGGATTAGTGTCCAAGGTCTCACCATCAGGCGTGACTGCTCACCCCTCACATTTCTAAACACATAAGGTAGAAACCTAACTCTACACTTGTGAGATCAAAGTAGTGTGATGTATATTGGTTTACTAACTGAACAGTTTCACCAACTTGCTTTCAGATTGATGTTTTAAAATGATTTAGGTTCAGAAGTGCAATAAATTGATTATCAGTATATTATAGCACATAGAACTAAAATTTTTTGGATGTATATATGGCTACATACTCTCTGAGACACATAGTTGTGAGTGCACATATAGAGATACATGAAGAATCATTTATAAGAAATGTTTGATTAGACTGGGGACTTGTGTTTTCCTGAGGGCTGATACATAAATGGAAATAATAAGCACGTATTTCCCATGTAGTATCTAAATGCTGGCTTAGAAGAACTCTCTCTAGGGCCTGGTGGGAATAGACATTAGTTTTCTGGTCCATGACATGTCCAGTGAATTATCAGGAGTGTTCTCCCACATACAGTAGGAATGGGTTTTAGCCATACATGTTATTTGTTTGTTTTAATGATTAAAAGTATCATCTGCACATCAAAGACACTGTATCAGTATTTGAATTTTCCAAACTGTCATGTGTGGGTGGATATTTAGAGCCAAACCAACAGTGTTCCTGCTTTTAAGGACTTTATAATACAAAGTCTATTCCAGTAAATCATTCTTTAGAATAACATGTTTTTGTGTTGTGTTTGCTTTTGAGAATCTGATCTCCAGGAATGTGGTCTTCTCATGTACCTCATGACAATTTGTCCTGGTTTAGGCCCATCCAGGAACAAAAGACCATGATTAGACTTAAGTACAACAAACTCTGCAACTCCCAAAGGACGGGGAGGACTTAATTCCCACTTATGGTCCTGTACAAAACAGACCAAGATGCTCAGCTTGGGGAAGAAAATGAAACTTAATTTAATCTGCCTCAAAATAAAACATAACAAACAGAAATATCCAACGGAAAAATAATAGAGTACGGCTAATGATGGAAGTGCAACCAGCTCTTTAAGATCACCTTTCCCCCATCCCTCTCTCTTCCTGAGCTCAGAACCCTGAGCCTAGTGTCAGTACCTCCTTGCCCCATAGGCAGTGCTGGGGACAGGGAATGAGAGGTGCAGCCAGTCCTTTCCTGATGTCTCTTGCCAGTTATGGCACTCCAGAGGAGAAGTGCTCCTCGCCAGCCCTCTCTTGCTCCAGCTTGGGGTCTCCCACACATGGAGCAGCCCTGCACAGGCTGCTCCAGTGGGCTACTGCAATCCCAGTCCATCTTCTCCAGGTTGAGGTCTAAACTACTCACTCTGATCCAGAGTCTCCAGCTCTCACCCCGTTTGTCACAGGATCTCTACTTGTTGTGGGCTGCGAGGATGTCTGTGGTCCAACATCTCTCCTTCTGTCTTTTCCTGATTGTGGGGTCCATGTGGTTGCCTTGCCCTTCCCTTCCATCTCCTTCTACACACTTCCAGTTTCCATTCTTAAATAGTGATGACAGAGGCGCCAGATTGGCTCAGCTGGCCTGGATGTGGATCCAAACCTCAGAGCCAGGGGAAACTCTTAACTCAGTCTGCACTACAGCCCCGTCTCCCCATTACCAAGCAAAGTTGTCTCCTTGCAAAGCCATGACACAGTTCAACTTTGTTTAAAACATGATAGGATGTTAATCTCTGTCAAAATATGGACCCAAAGTTCTTAGTCAGTGAAGTAACAGGTAGCACGTGCCATGGTTTTACAAGCACAGCAGTAAGTAGAAACAAAAACATTTTCATGTTGTCTGGAGAAAACATGGTCATTGTGGTAAGGAGCAATTTAAATCATAAAAGCTGACAACTTCGATGGAAGAAGGTGCTTCCCTTCATGAGTTATGGGTGGTTGCATGATGCTACAGAATTGTGTGCCTGGACTTGCCTGGATTCTCCACAACTTCCCCAAGAGATGATGAATCCAATCCTCAAGTCAGGGCTCTGGTCTCCCTCTTCTGCCTCTTTCTTTTATAAAGAATATCTTCATAAGCAGCTGGGACATACGTATGGGTTCCAATGGAATTTCACAGTGATGTCAGTAAGCTTCCAATGATAGGGACCTTGTTTTACTGTTAGAATACCATCTACTGCAGGCAGTTGGGCCCTGCCTCACTCTTGCTCAGCTGCATCTACTGTAAGATGTGCGTTAACAGCTTCTTAGCGCTACTCTACAAACACAGACACGCATCAGGTTTTCAGACTTCATAAAGTCTGATCCATATTCCTGCAGACATTTGTTCCCCAAACTGATTCTGGAGAAGAAAGATAAGTGGGAAAAAAACCCCAATCGACCCAAGGAGTGCATTAAAAAAACCCACTTGAAACCACTGTAACCGTCTTTGGTTTTTGGAGTTTTTGTTGTTAGTTTGTTTTTTTTTTTTTTAATGGCTCTGTTAGAAAGCTTTAATGTCTGTTAAATTCATTACAACAAAACGATTGTGAAACTTAACTTTCTTTTGCAAATCTTTAACTTGAACATGGAAGCACTCTACTTTTTCTTATTTCAGCAATAACATGTTTTCTCAGGTCTGTTGCTCAAGCAACAGTGTAGAAACCATCACACAGGAAAAAATTGTGTAGCACTCGTGTCCCCTGAAGATCTTTAAACCTCAAAATTCCCCTTGAAGGAAATACAGACATAGCTGGTAGTGGGCACCCTATAAGAATGAAACGCTGTTGCCAAAAAATAAGTAATTGTCTAAAATAAAAAGTTAATGGTTACATTTTTCTCCTTTTTAATCCTTTCTGTTGAGGCCAATTTTTACCACAACCTTATTTGTCCAAAGTAGAAAGGTCTGTATCATGTCTGAAATATACTTGAAGTTTCTTACATGTCTGAAAACTTTTCCTTTGAAGTCGTTGTAAACACAAATTTCTGAAATAATGAAGAAATATGAGTTGAAGACACATTTCACCTATACTGTATTTAATATGAAATCCAGTTTATGACTGAATGAAGGAAATACTTTTCCTTTACTATTTAAACTTTGAAGCTATAGGCAGTATATTGTCAGTTGAGCTGGAGCCTGTGTTTTTTTAAACTATGTGGTGGTAACTTAGACCACGTGTAGAATAGTAATCAGGTCACAGCTGAAAGCAAGCAATCTAACCTCATCAATGAATACTTACTCACACCTTCTGACTACAGAGATTTAGGTTATAGCTGAACATAGAAAATCCCTAGTGATTTAGGAGTTTTCAAATGGCCCATGGCTGACTTTGGAAAGCTCTAGATTTCACATTTTTAATTTACTTGCCATTAGCTTTAGTTTACTAATGCTATCATTCCTTGACAAACTAAGGTTAGCGCAGAACTAAGATATGTAAATTTGATACTGATTTAATTTTGGTAAATATACAAGATAGATGAAGGAAAAAAAGAGTTGAATTAGGTGGTCATGAGTTTATTCAACTTCAGTTAAATGGAGGGGTTAATTCAGCTAAGGCCTGAGACCGAGGTTTTAGATTTTGAAACAGCAGACCAGGAAGAACAAGTTAATGGTGCCACTTGGACATACAAAACTGATGTGCTTGATTTCAGAGCAGCAAGGAAGCAAGGAAGAAAACTATCAATAAAACCTAATTGGATAGCTAACCTTGTCAGGAAGAGTATCAGGAAAAAGCAAAGAATGTACAAGAAATGAAGGTGTAAGTCATCCACTTTTGTAGTCAGATGTGAGAACATAAACTGAGAAGTGCAAAAAGAGAATTGACATTTAGACTGTATAAAACTATTAAAATAGAGTTCACAAACTCACCTTACCATAAAAGTGGTTGACCAATTCATCTAAGACAGTTAACTTGACAAGTAGTAAAGTACCTTAGTCACAACCCCCATATTAGCTGTAATGAAAGTCACCACATTCAGCTCACTGGCAAATACCAGATCCAAGATTCTCAGTGAAGGCACATATCAAATTTCACTCTGGCTGCAGGTATATCCAGCAGATCTAGGGAGAGAGTGTACCATCTTAAAGATAAAAGAAGTAGTAATGATTATACACAAAAAAGGTAAGGAAATCATGCAGGCAGTTCAATTTGCTCTCACAAGTTTTATGTTCTGAACAGTATGGAAGGATTTAAGAGGCATTTTGAAATGGAGAATAATTAAAACACAAATATGAAAGCAAACTCTGGTAAAGAGAAATGCAAATTTACCAGAGTTGTACATGCCAGACTAATCTGATAATTTTCTACGTTATGGAAACTTATTTTCTAGGGAAGAAACTATAACAGATCTTATCTATCTGGATTTTTTCAGCACATTTGATAGGGTGTGACTTGAAAAAATATTAGTTATGGGGATAAGCACATGAATTTTGATGTAGGTAAGGAGCTGGTTGAACAAAAGATAAGAAAATATCATTTTGACTGGAAGGAGATTTAAAGTCCAGTTTCTTATGGTTATCCTTTAAAACCATTTCAATATTTCCACTGGCAAGCAAATGTTAGTACACACTGATACACAAGAGACATAACTCTGATAAAGGAACTCATTTGGAGGATGTTGAAACAGCATCAAATGGAAACAAACTATGGCTAAAATGAAAGTTCGCATGCATAGGAACTAATTCTTGTGTGGGAGCTCGTCAGCTGTCAGAATACAGTGAAGGGCTCAAATGTACTGTGATCCACCACTAATGGATCTTGTGATTTATATATCGCATAAGATGCATGAAGCAGAATATCAATGTCATGCACTGTGAAGCTCTGAGAAGGTCACATTTCACGCTCTGCACTAAGTTCTGCACTAATGGCTTTCAAAATAAATGAGGTCAAATTATAAGGGTTCAACAAAGGGCTATTAGTGTGACTGGAGGCATGGACAGCCTGTGCAGGAAGCAGACAAAAGAAACTTGGCCTACAGTCTGTGAGAATGAAGGCAAGAATGGGACAGGATTGCTCTTTATATAAACTAAGATAGGGAAGGACTATTGGAGATGGCTGAACTATGTCAGTGTAAGAAACACTGGGGACAGTCTGACTGAATAAAGATAGACTGGGGAAAGAAGGGTGGTTTTTTTTTTTTTTGCCTTCAGAGCTTCCATATCAGCTTTCTAACACAAAGAGAAGGGGGAAAAAGTGCATAGTTGCAAAATGACACTTTACTGCTTACTGAAAGGCGCTAAACACCACTGTTGTGTCAATGGCCTGTGAGGCTGACTTCAACCTTACTTTAGCATGGTTCTCCTATTGGTTACACCCCTGTTGTATTCCATTCTCCCCTCAGCAGATAAACACTTTGACAGAATTAATGAATAGCTTTCTGACTGCAAAACTTTCTCAGATTTCTGTGCAGGTTTACATAGTTCTCTTGTATTCAAGATGAAATATTGTTTCTGTAACTGAAGCATCCATTAGCGAGAAAATGGATTTTCTAGAAACATTCCATTCACTGTAAATCTTTTGCTATATATTTTCTTGAATAGATTTTTTTCATCTTACTTTCTAAAGGTTTTAGAAAAGCCAGATGATGGAATATACTTGACAAAAATTACAGAATTATCAGAGCTCCATCTGAGGAGCTCCAGGCTTGCATAAAATTATGAAAATATATGCAAAAATATTTTTTGAGGTATTTTTGAGATGCATTTTTGAATTCTGACATAAAACAAACAAGAAAATTAAATGTCTTGCCAATACAAGTTGATATTTGATTTATGAATGCTCCTTTTTAATCTTATGAGGAATGCCACAGTTCAAGCTCATCCTTATTTGAATACTTAAAAGACTCAACTTCTGAATAGAAAAGGGTAATAAAAGTACTCATAGGTATTAGTGTACTGGAACTACTTCAATATATTCTTTATTAAATAGAGTTTGAATAGTCTTTGAAGTAACAATATATGACACATATCTATTTTAATCTTTTGTAGGGAAGATCGAAACATAATATTGCTGTTGAAATTTCATATTTAACTAACTCAGATGACCCTGAAAATATTGCGTGCCAATTCTTATTCATTTTCTGTCTTCAAAATTCTGTTCTTTTTCCTCACTGAAATACAGTTACAAGTTTTAAAACTTTTTTTCTCAATGTTTACAGATCCAAGACTTGAATATGGACATATACTTTCCAAAGTACATCTCTGAGCTTCCAGTCTATAAGGTGTTATGAAAATTACTTTCCTCAGTGCTAAAAGAAACATTATGGAAGTGAAGGAAGTGTATCTTCAGCCTGTGTAAAAATGTTCAATTTTGTACAAGTCAACAATATCCAGAAAAAAAGCTAACAATATTTTTTTTTCTAATATGATTCACATATTTCCTCAAAATCTGTTGAACAAGCATTGGAGATCCCTAAACGGGCAAATAAATGCTGCTGAGGCATATGGGAAACACATACTTGTTGCATTTTGCTATTACAATATTTCTGGGAGGGATTTTGGTCTTGTTGACCTCACAATCTGTCAGGTAATCCATGCTTGTGGTTTGGGAGATAGCATGGATCCAGGAACTTTTTGTGTTTTGAGCAAGCTTAGCAGTCTGGCTCATTGTGATTGCACACCAATGGAGTAATATGACTGCCAGGGATTGCTGACCAAGCTGCATTTACTAGTGTGGAAGTAGCAATTTGAAATTTTTACTGCTGTGTCAGTTGAAAGTCTTTTATACTTGCAATGACATCAAGTTCCAATTCTCATTTTCTCTAAACAGGCAGGCTATCTTTTCCTATGAATTCTGGGAAACAAAGAATAGATCAAATAATTTAAGTTGATACCCAAGTGCACAGCTAGAAAGCCAGACATCTCAGCTGCATAAAGTTGCTGCAAATTCGAGGATGCATACCATATAGATATTCCAACTAATATTAACCCAGGATCTGGATCATTTAAAACGTGTCATTGATATGCCAAGGCCTGAGAAACAGGCCTCGGATAATAATTGTCCTCCAGATGGACCCTGCATAATTGCACTTGCTACATCTTTGCAGACAATAGTTTCTTTACTGACAATAGTTGCATTAATGAAATATGCATGATTATTAGTAAAAGAGGTAGCTCATAAAAAATACAGTTGCTAATGTGAATAAAGTTTTTCAATATTATTGAAGAATCTAGCTAAAATGTCTATTAGAATGTATTCATGCTTTTTAATGTATCCATTCCTGTGTGTGCAAGGGCTGGTGTTCAAGGCGGGGAAAGCAGATGATCCTTGACTGAAAGCTACATGGAAGGAAAAACCCAGAAGATAAGGAAACTCCCTTGGTTCCTCCTGAACCCTTGGCCAAGTTTCAGGTGGTATCTCAATGAAGGATAATGCCAGATATTCTGCTGATGGAGTTATATATTGTTTATTCAGTAATATAAAAAGCTGGTCCCTCTTGCGGCTACTTTGGAGACCTCCCCTATGAATAGGTGACAGCGTAGGAGCACAGCGTAAGAGCTCCTAATTACCAGGTTAGGTTCTCCAAACTGTCACTGCAACTGGGGATCCCCAGTCAGTGTGGATCTGGATGAGGGAAATGTATCAATAGGGTAATTGGTGATGTATCTTTCTTAATCACTATGGCTATTCCCCTGTAATGATGATTAGGTGCATTACTTTCCTTATACTTTTTGACATTTAGGAATAAATGTGTGTAACTCAATGTTTTATCTTATTTTATGTAATATTTTTAGAGTAGTCAATATAGTAAGATTAATCTTTTCATTGATGTCTGTGTCCTTTCTGTCGCCTCCCATCATTTGCCCTAGTGAGGCCTCATCTGGAGCACTGTGTCCAGTTCTGGGCTCCTCAGCTCAAGAGGGACAGAGAACTTCTTGGAGAGATTTCAGTGCAGGGCCACCAAGATGATCAGGGGAATGGAACATCTTTCATACGAGGAAAGGCTGCCAGAATTCAGACTATTTAGTCTAGAAAAGAGCAGACTGAGGGGAGATCTTATTAACATTCACAAATATCTAAATTATGTGTGTCAGGAGGTTGGGACATCCCTTTTTTCTATAGTAGCTAGCAACAGGACAAGGGGTAATGGGATGAAGCTGGAACACAAAAAGTTCCACTTAAATATAAGAAAAAACTATTTCACTGTTCAGGTGAGGGAGCCCTGGCACAGGCTGCCCAGAGGGGTTGTGGAGTCTCCTTCCTTGGAGGTCATCAAGACCTGCCTGGACATGTTCTTATGTGACTTGATCTAAGTGGGCCTGCTTCTGCAGGGGGGTTGGACTGGATGATCTCTGGAGGTCCCTTCCAACCCCGACCATTCTATGATTCTATGATTTGGCAAGACATTGGGCAGCACAGTCATACAGACACATAACAGTTACTTTATGAACATAATAGAGATATTAAGTGTTTAATCTTATATGCAAAAAACTTTTATTTGATTAGGGTTTTTTTTACTGTGAATGAGATGCAGATACAAGAAATTGACTGATGGGTGCTTGTAGTGCCATTATGCCTCTGGAAAGTTGAGATGAATAGTCACTGTTTTTTAAAACTGATATTCACTGATTAATCCTTTTCTAGTTTTGCCTATTTTCTTTTTGTGTTTACTTTATTGATTTATTGCAGTGTGACTGCACATGTAGGTATGGATTAAAATGACAATTTTTTCTCTTTAAAGAATTTTTTACTTTCATATCAAGAATGAAATATCTGAAGAATTATGATTTGCTGGAAACGTTCCTGATAGCTCAGATATAACATCAGTAAAAACTGATAAACAACAAACATATCTTTTCTCTCATGAGTGACACATTGGTATTGAGTTTTCTGAAAAAAAAAAGAAGGAAAGGGATAGGATAGGAAATATTTAAGTATTTCTCTCTTTATTTTGCATCAGGATTTTATGCTTGTCTTTTTTAAGCAACATTTATAAAGTTTTGAGATGTTTCCTATCGGGAGAATCTACTTGAACTTCCTTGGGAGCTATAACAATCTAATTTCAACTGTTTTCCAGGTTCTCTGTGCTAAAATATCTGACATCTGGTGTTTTGCCATTTGCTTCCATGGGCCCAGAATCAACTTTTAGCTTCCAGTTCACAGAATGGACATTATCTGAGTCTCTAATATGGAAAGCAAGTCAATAGCTTAATTTAAAACAGCAACAAAATCTTTTAAATTCCTTTAGCAAAGTAAAGATGCATGATGACATTTACTTTTTTTTTTTTTTTAATCCATGTCTTAATACAGTTTTCAGTTTAGTACTGAATTGGGTGTAAATTTACTGTTTGTTTTTTAATCCAGTTCACAAATTAGATACTGTGCTCACTTTCTGCTCCTTCTCTCAGGAAATCATCTCAAATGCTTTGAACCTTTATGAGTCACTTACAGATCAGATTAATTAATGTTTCTGAGAAGTTAGTCAAAAGATGTAAGTGGCAAAAAAACCCGAACTCTGACAGCCTTGGAGCTGTCCGTGAGAAGAAAGGGAATAAATCTATATGGTTTCAAGATGACATCAGCTGACAACAGTTTACATAAGGGGCAACAACTTGCATAAAATGAATACTAGGAGTTGCATGCATGATATGAGATTGTAGTCAATTTCCTAATGGCTGCACAACCTAGGGATCTGGATTAAGAATAATGCAACATAAACCTAAATTGTTATTTTTAACCTAAGTCAATTTCCTAGACTGAGTCATCGACCAGCTGTGTGAACAGTTGCAGCAACACAGGAGCAGCTATGGAATAGACATGAGGGTGAGGGGGACAAGAGGGAAGAGCTAGGGGCAATAAAACACACTGTTGTCAAATGGAGTTTATCCTCAAGCTCTGTCCCTTATGAAGGTAAGGGAAGGGCTGTCTGAAGGTGTCTGATGGAATACTGCTGTCTGACTTGACCTGGGCACCTGTGTTTCAACAATTGAATCAAGTCAGTCATTGACTATGATGGGAGATTGCACACCTTCTCACAAATAGACAGTCTCATCAAAACAACTATATTGGAGATAAGTGGAGGCTGAATCTCAATTCTAGTGTTTAGAAACCCACACTTGCTTCTATAACCTGAATCTAAAGGTGAAACTGTTGCTGCTGTTAGTGATTGGAGTTGTATCCTTTAAAATATGAGGAGTTGTATCCTTTAAAATATGATATGACTAGGATTAGAATGAATAAAAGAGACTTACTGTTTCTATATGAATTTGCTACTCTTGGCCCTAGTTTCTTGATGCATTATGTGGACACTGGAAGGTTGTCCCACGTATGTACTGTCATGAAAAAGCAAAAACTCAAAACCTCTCAGAGGAAGCAGATGGACATTCATAGACAGAGTCATCTCTGTATGGAATATCTTGAGTTGGAGGGGACCTGTAAGGATCATCATGTTGAATATTTCACCTTTCAGCTTCAGCTCTCATCTTCACAGGTTTTGAGCTCCTCCAGTGAGGCATTGAATATCCTCCAGCAGAAACTGGATATCAAGAAAACATGATGGTTTTTTACATTGCAGTCAGCACTCAGACAGTGAAGGAAGTTTACTCCATAAGCAGATAGGAGACTCTGTGAAGCTTAGTTTGTGGTAGTGACAATGACTTCGTTTCATAGGGGTAACAGTGACGAGTCACAACACATGAAGTTCAGAGTAGAGATAAAGAAAAAGCTTCTCATTTAAGGAGAGACGTAGCATGTCTACTGGAGATTTTCAAGAATTTATACAAAATCCTGATTGACTTGGTCTGGTATTGGCTTTAATCCCGCTTTGAGCAAGGAGATTGTATTGTGTCATGTCTAGAGACCTCTTCCAGGCAACATTTCTATGTTCCTGCAATGTGTTACTTCACTTCCAACTGTCTGATTTCTCTGGAAATGTCTGAGCATCTTTTTTCAGTACCTAAAACAGTGAGATCTTCATCATTTTGAAGGTCTTGGAGTTAATGTAGCCCATATAAATAAATATGAGAGTTTTAAAAAATCTATCTGTAAATTCTAGTACATTGAACGGTTCACTGGATGTTTTTAATCTACCCATGAGCTTTTGAAATATTACTCACACGTTAAAATGTATCCTGCTTTATTACTGTACTCTGAGATCTACCATGCAAATAATTCCTTTCATTAAATCAAGAAACTAGAATGTTAAGTATGTACAGGATTAGTTGCCAGATGGCCAAAGCAATAGTCTGGAGCTACTAAATGGAAAATCTGTTTCTTTATTAGTTCAAGACAAATACTCTGTTAGGCACTGCCTAAGTCAGATATTTAACTTTAAAACATCTCTCAGCTACCTAAGAGCAGGAAAGAACCTGTTTTATCCTTCTGAGCTGAGACTTGTCTGTGGTTAAACTGAGATATTCCTTCCTCACTTTCCCATTTCTGTAATCTATGGTACAGCATAGTTGCAAAGGGTGAGGAAATAATATCTCTGAGGATTTGATCTTAAATTCTCTGACTTCCTCTACTAATTTATAACAGCCTTACATAAGAACAAATTAGAAGAAATTTCATTTATTCTTTTTTTTCACTTCAGTTTTGATTTTTTACTGGGTTTGATTATTTTGTCCTAACTTTCAAGCAGCCACCTTTGAGCTGTATCTCCAAGCTTTGTGAAAGCAATCTCATAAAAATAATCACTTCATGACATTATTGACTTAAGGCACACTTCATTTAATGAAATTCATTTAATGTTAATGTACATTTGATTTACATTAATGACAATGTAAATCAAACAGAACCAAGTCCTTATGGAAATGTTCAATACAGATCACATGCCTTAGCAAAGCCTAGAATATTCAGATACCCTTTTTAATCCCCTTAGAAACAGCTACTTTAAAGCATTTTTCAAACCCACAAATTTAGTCTTGTGCACTGTCTATTAACACATTTATTTTAGCTTGTCACTAAAGCAAAATAATTAAAGGCTGCCCTGCTCCACTTGTGAACTAGTGAGGGCTGTTCATCCACTGTGTAATGCTTCATAGAAGAGAATATTATGAGTAACAGAGACAGTGTAGGTTTAAGTCAGTTTAAGGATGTAACTGACCATACATGGTTACCTCTCAGTGAGATGATACAGTAAAATATTACTGCACAAGTTCATTTTAAATTGTTGTACTTCTTTTAGCAAACCAACATCACAGATGATTCAATTGTCTTTTGAAACCAGCAAACGGTCTATTTAGAAATGCAGATTGGCCTTCCTTCTATAAAGGTTCACATAATGTCATTTCCTCTCTTGAGATTTTTTTGCTTCCTTCTTCTTTCTTCATATCTGCCTTTCAGTCATCTGGGCCATGCACTGTTGCCTGATGTTATTGTGTCTCAAAAAGAGATTCTGCCTTTACTAAACTACACAAGGTTTTATCATCTGTAAAGTTAATTCTAGACATATGTTTATTTTACAGTAGATGTCATACAGTGTATATAAATGTATATCATATATATAGTATAGATATGGTAGGTCTGTTTAATTTTGCAGTATTAGAGGGCCAAAATTAGATCATATGAATCTACTCTGAAGGCCATGTCTACATGTCTACAGCAAACAAAGATGCAGTTGTAATCAAATAAACTCAGATAAAATGTGACAACACAGGTGTCAGCACAGACTAGCATCTCAACAGGCTTGCATTAACTGCACAGAAAACCCTGGCAACAGCTATATTTGTGCATGACACATTATCACCATGCACCATACAAGAAGATTCTTAGCCTTTAGAGTAATAAGGTTTGTATAAACTAAAAGAAATACTTCTTCTGAGGAGATAACGATATTGGTATGCACCTATCTTTTCTGCAAGCTTGTTTCCATGGAAGTCTGTTATGGTCTCACCATACTGGATGAGCCCAGTGATTGAACCACATGTTAAAGAGAAAAGGAGATCCCTTCTACAAAGCTCTTTATCAAGAATCATTACTACTTAGTAACATGAGCAGATATATGAAAATCTGTTTATGCCTTATCACTGACAAGTACTTGCCTGTTATCATTTTACATGATTATTTTGTTGATTCACTTTCCCCATTTTGACCTTCCAGCTATTTAACTCTTGTTCACACATCTCAGATGAAGATTTTTGCCCCAACACTTAGAAGACAGAGACATAAACAGTTAATTTACAGGCATGGTCTGGAAGAGAGTAAGGTAGGTGTAGATATAAATGTAAAACTCCTTCAAGCACGTCTAAAAAGAGAATTTTCTTCAATAGCGGAAAGAAGTCTGACAATTTTTACTCTTGTCTCCAGATGTTTGTGTCTCTTGAGCTGAATACTGAATCTACATTTTATGAGACTGTACAGCAGATAAAACTCCAACCAAAGAAAAAATCCATTGAAATAAGTGAAAAATCAATCTTTAGTTTATCTTATAAAGAAAAAGAAATATTTTGCTCTGAAATGTGGGGATTGAGGAGTCTTTTCTGTAGTTTTTCTCCAGAATTTTGTGCCTTTTCACCTTTGTGTAATTACAGTATTGAGTTCTGCTAAACTGTGATCTTGGATGAAGTGCAGCTTTTTATTATCAGCCTAGAAATCAAAGGAAATTTGCAACTTCTAAGGCTGACTATATTGTGGCAGGAGTAGTAGAACAAATCACTTCCATGTCTAGCAATCGATTAAATCAATGCCTCATTAATTATTTTTTGTGTAAAGCAACTAGGTAAAATCTCTAGGTGTGCACATTTAGAGAACATATATCTAAGTAATGTCATATATACTACTTTTACAATACAAACCAGAAATGAAGTAATTAAAAATTTTCCTCACTGGGATTAATAATTTATTAGGCTACAAATGGAAAATTCCTGTCAAGTTTCAACACAGGCAGTGGTCAACACTGACACTGAAAAAGATTCTCTGTTGGCTGTGTTTAAAGATTCAAATAGTGGAAAAGCCATTGAGGATAATTAAATGAAATGAGACAAACTAGAAAGCTGGCATCATGACAAAGGCCATTAGCAGCCACACATGGTAGGGGGAAGTGAACAGGACTGGTGTAGAATTGCAACATCACTTCCTTACAAACAATGTCCTGGTGCTGAATGATCGGTTCTGTAGTCACACTTAAAAGGAATGGAAAATCAGAGAGTAGTTTCACAACCCAGCTTAAACTACATTCCCTGACACTGACTTCATCTTGTATGGCAGGCTGTTGTAGTCCCTGTGGCATAACTCTAACACTTGGCTACTTTATCATTTCTCTGATGTTTTTATCATCAGAAAGTCTTGCACATGAGGATGCACCAAGCAAAAGGATGTCAAAGAGAAATAGTGAGGAGAAGAGTATGAGAAACAGAAGCTTGTATGCTACTGGTATGGCTGAGCTACTTGCATAGTCCCCAGTCTTTGGCAGGTGGGCATGAATAGAAAGTCTGATGTTACAATAACTGCACATGTTGCAAGGGTTTAGAAAAATTACAAATTAAAATACATTAAAGAATCCTCATGGCATATCCAAAGCATATATATTTTAAAAATGTATTATTAGTGTACTTCTATCTTTTGCTTTTAAGGTACAAGGTTCAAAAATAAAGGAGAAGATAAATATGTAAATCTGTCCCAGGTCTTCCTGTCACATGCTAAGGAAGGGCTAGATAGGTCTTTGCTACTCTTGGTGTGAAATTGATTCCATGATCTCTGCACATAGCCCATTACAGGATTTTACCTCCCTGAAGAGCACTTATTTCTGTCTCAATTTTGTCATACATTGTTGAATACATTTCTTGCCATTCTTACTGTTTCCCTTAGACCTTCCAGTTTGCCTATACATTTCTAAAAAAACTCCTGCCAAAAACAATGCACAATGTTTCAGCTGAGGTCTTTCCCATGCCAATTATAAAATAATATTTATCCTGTATATCTCACTGCTCCATACTTTTTAATGAATCACAGAACTACATCTGCAAAAAGCAAGGGTTTTTTTAACATCAGACTCGTATTTGTTACTTACTTCTTTGTTAAACCACAGAGTCCTCTGTGTCCTCATCTGCCACTCCTCTGCCTGGCTAGGTGTGTGATTCTTCAGTCTGTTTGGTAGCTCCCAAATTGATGTAACCCACCAACTTTATGGATATATATTCTATTCTGTCCTAATATTTCAGGAAGATATTAAACCCACCTACAAGAATATATGAGATCCTAATAGAAATGTCCTGGATATTTCAAGAACAAATACTTTCTGACAGCTTTGAGAATCACTTTTCAAATACGTGTACACCTTTTCATGATTTCTCTATTCCACATTCCCTTGGCTTGCATATGGCAATTTTCCCACAATATCAAAAGCCTAAAAACCAAACAATAACGTATGTGCTGGCTTTCCTCTACCATCAGCTTTGAGAGAGAGGAGAATTATTTTGGGGTGGTTGAAAAGCATAATGGCAAATATGGAAGCACAATGTAATAATTTACCTGGCACTCTTCATGTTTTGTTTCTCCCTGTCATTAGAGGTCTGGAGAGAAAGGTTGTTCACATTTCTTAGGCCTATGGTTTTATTTAGTTGTGGTAAACCAGAAATTTCAACTGCAGGAAATATCTTCCTAATGGAATATGTTTATAGATATTACCTAACATGGAGTAGTCTAACGCTTTTTTAGGATATGTGTTCTCACTTGCTCATTTGTCTCCCAAAATGTTAGCATCAGCTATAACAATTTATAAATTTTTTAATGTAAAGGATAATGTTTGTCTTAATATTAAATTTTGCACTTTGTAATATGACCCTGCTTCTCTTTAATGTGTAACTGATATGGATAATATAACAATTTAAAATAATGAGCACATACCAAGTGTTCATGCTTTGTCAGCTTTGCATCTGAAAGCAAGGTTGCTCTTGCAAAAAAGGTTTGAAATCAAGATTCGTAGTCCAGTTATCCTGCTGTCTAAAAGTTATACATCTATTTCAGGCAAATCAAGCTAGATATTGATAAAGCTTATGAAGATAGGTGGACTTCATTTTGATAACGATGTATCTTCTCTTAAATTGTTCTGGATTTTGATGTGTTGCATTATGAAATGGACCGATGATTGAGGAAGCTAACGGGACAAGCTTAGCTCAAACAGATAACTTTCAGGCACTTAAATTTAGCTGAGCATTTCCCAATATTATTTATTTCCTAACCACATTCAGTTTAGGGGAGTTATTTTCATTGACATCAGTGAAAATGGTTGTGGGTGGTTTTTTTTTACTAGATTTGCTTCATTTTGTATGGCTTTTTTTTTTTTTTTAATCTATTTGAGCATCTTTATCCTATCTTCATTGGGAACATAAAGCCCACATAGATAGATAAGATCTTAAATTCAAGTCCATAACTCATAAGTTCAAATGGAAGATGCTACACTGCTATCCATACTGGGTTAAACTGTGTTCTGCATCTAAAATTAATGTTCTCTCTTCTGTTTTGTTTTGTTTTGTTTGTTTGTTTGTTTGTTCAGTCTCAGGAAGACATTAAAGCAAAGCACAGATTAGTTGAAAAGACAGTCGCCTTATGAAGTGGACAGGCTAGGACTCTCAAATGCAGAGAGGAATTTTTATCTACATATTCATTTTGGAATTTAATACATAAGAGAAAAATACAGATGAAGTTTTCAAATGCAAAACTTTGTCTAAAGAGCTGCAGACAAATGTCTGGACTTCTGATTAGATCCTGACTTGAGCTTAAGCAAACTGGGCAGGATGGGCAGAAGTACTGAGCATGACATGAGAAATTGCCTAAAACAACAAACGGCAATGTGAGAAGTGAATAAGAGTTACAAATAGCATGAAGAAGGATTGGTAGATTTTACAAGTGGTATGTGAGAAACAACCAAACTCCATAAATAATTGAAGGGGAATATTTGGGATCTTCTGGGGAGTGCAGTCTTGCAAGGCCAGAAAAGTCAACATAATACTTTCCACAATAACATGTGAGACTGAAATCACTTGGGTAATGGTGTCAGAAGCACTGAATTTGTGTATTGATATAGAAAAACTGCAACTAAAATAGAAAATATATTGTAGGAAGGTTTTTTTGGTTTTTTTTGTTTGGGATGAGATTGGAATGGAAAAAGGAAGGTAGAGAGAGATGGGAAAAAGGAAGGTTGCAAAATGTGGAAAAAGGATGGCAAGGTGTGCAAATCGAGTGGCCGAGGCTGTTGGGGGGGTAATTGCTGGAGAGCCCTACACTTGGTCATTGCCCCTGGGGAAGACATCAGACCAAACCCACTATTCTGCCCATGGTCTACAGATAGGAAGAAATTATGGCTGTAGAAAGTATGATTATAGGAAGAAATTAAGCAGTCAATAGTTTTTGTATCATTGATTCATCACATGAGATGTCGTTATGTCAGTACATTCACTGTTTCCAGACCAGTTTGATTTTTCTTAGCAATTCAGTGTTAATACAAGCTTATATCTTCTATTCTTTTACTCAGTTTCAAGACTTACCAGTACAGTTTTACTACATTTAAGTCTGACTAAAAGAACCCCGACATTTATTAAAAAAAATTTGTTTTCTTCAGTAGCAATTACTGCTCTTGGTGTCTAAAAATATCTTACAATTAGAGTTCTCCTTACAAATACCCATCCAGTTTGTTCATTTTCTTAACCCTAACCTCACTGTCTTAAAAACTCTTTCTTCTTAATAAAAAATTAATTAATATCTGCTAACAATTCTGCTCCTTATAACTTTTATATGTGCAAAGACAGTCCAGTGATCTTTTCCTTTTAGAACTACATTATGGAGAACACAAGAAGTAATTGAAATTATTTTGAATTGTCCTATGACAAAGGTGACATTAAACTGAACCTGTACACTTCCTCTCAAAAAGACAATCTTTAATTTCACAGACCAATGCTCTTGCATTTATGGTGCCTTTTATCTACTGAGGCTTTCTAAAATGTGTTTTTCATGGATGTTGTCTACAAATTACTGCTAATTATGAGAAATATGGATATTTTCCTCTATATTGTGAAGGGAAAATTTTCTTTCTGCTATTAAATAGACACAGTACCTGTTTGTGTTGTACTTGCTTGTTCTTTATCTCTTGAAATGTGCTATCTGATGTCACTGTTTTCCAAGGTTTCCCTGGTTATCTGTATTCTCCAGGTATATCTACTATCCTCTTCAGGAAAGAAATTACTCAGTGCTGAAAAGACAGTTGTTGGATGTGTTATGTATTGAAGGGCTGTTGGTTTTTTTTCCCATTCAGTAACTCATACAAAACAGGAAATAAGAATTTCTGCAACATTTTTGAACAGAAGTTCATATTTTCCCATGGGGATGAAATTAAAAAGGATAATTCGTCTTGCTGAAAAAACACCCTAAACCAGCAAGTGTAAGATTTCTATAGATGTGGGTGTGTTGTTTTTTTTTTTGTGTATGTGTGTAATGAAAGGAGGTGTATCAGCACAAAAACATATCCTTGACTGCAAGTTAATGAATCACGGTGTTGTGAGGATAGATTTTTTACACCTCTCATAAACTCTTGTTAGAGGTGGCTGTCTTGTTTGTACCTTGACTTCAGAGTAAGTGTAAGGACTCTTCCCAGAGTAAGAAAGGACTATTTGTGTGATGAAAGGTTATCAGGACCCTGACTGACAAGCCAAACCTTATCACTTCACTGTTTTTCTTAGACTTGGCAAATATTTCTATTGTTAAAGCCCAGTTTTAACTTTGCATAGCCACAAATGAGGCATTTTATCCTTTAACTTCCTGACTGTAAATGACACTGAATCTCCACTTTCATTGCTAAAAGCTTCACAGGATTGGATTCTAGCAAAAAGACTACATTTCAGGAATTTTCAAGCTATAAGAAAAGGATCTGGAAAAACTCTATACCAAAATCATAGAATCATAGAATGGTAGAAGTCTAAGTGTATCCTGTACAATAAACTCCATCAAGGCATAACATCATGTATGCTACTTTAAGAAAATAAAGTGTGATAGTCATTGGAAAAAGCATAAAAATGGAATATAAGGTCACTAGCTAGTGCATGGTCACCTCTAAAATAGTATGACACTCTGTTTTCTGAAAATTTCCTCAGATTTACAATGCACTGCATAACCAAATCAAGAAGGAAACATTCTCAAATATGGGTTATGAATCATCAGTCACACAAGCTCATTAACTATTCTCAACAAAATAAAAGGCAAGACAGGTAGCAGTCCAAAGCCAGCACAAAGGAAGTCAGGAACCTCAAAGTATTTTAAAATCAAGCTGAATAGGATCTAACTTATATGTGGATATCTGCTACTAATTCCAGAAGTACACCTATACACAATGGTCTAACACAAGACTGCAAAATTGGAGGAAAACAATGGTATTTAATGACTATTACTCCAAAATTGATGTAAATATAACTGATATCATTATAGTTATGGAAAGTATCATCATGCTGTACAGAAATTTGGAATGGAGCATAAAGTGGAAACAGGATCCAAAGACAGCGCTCCAGGCATTCAATCCTCTTCTACATCCCTTGTCCTATAGCACAGAGACAGACTCCCTGCAAGGATGTCTTGGAGCTACAGCCTCTCTTACTCATTTACCATCACTTTCTGAAGAGTGACAGTCAACCTCTCTGAATATACTCCAAAGACACATATTGCTAGGATTTTTAGACACTTGAAATTGCATATAAGCATGTAGTGGCATTTTCCAGAGTGCCTTTCACCTGATCTCTACCCACTAGCCACAAGATGTCTCAACACTCTCAAAATCCTTGTCCATGTTTGACTACCTTGTTGAGTGCTGAGGGTATACCTACAGATCCAAATAAAGACAGTGTATTGAATTGGAAAAATGAAATCCAGCCCTGCTCTGAAGTCTGCATGGCAGGCAGAGTTGTGACTGCGTAAATATACTCTGCCTCTCATCAGAGAGGTGTCTCAGCTTAACGTGTCAGCTTGTGAGCAACAAAACACTGGTGCAGTTCAGCTTAATCTACACTGAATCTGCCTTGTATCCAAATAACCACAGCTGTGGATCCCATAGGTCATGAATCCTTGTAAACGTAGCTCAAAATACTTTTATAAATAGGATTTGGGAAGTAAAGCATGATGCTGTTACGTATAAGACCAATCGAAACATAACACTTGAATATGATTCATTATCCAAAGTCATGAGCCATTGTATGCTTGTGCTTACTAAAAGACTTCTCTTTTGGTAGCCCTGCTGGTTCCATCCACTTGCTGTAAGTAACAGTGAAATAATTTGTCATGGTTTCTTAAGTTGATTTTGGTAACATCATGAAGGATATTATTCTGGAAGATATTTTCTCCCAGAAACATTCACAATGGAAATCTATAAGTTCCATCTTTCATGAAATGGTTTATTTTTTATTTTAAAATTTGTACTGCAATAAGGCTTCCAGGAACGCTTTTCTAGTAGAAATTAAGTTTAGCATTTCTGTTTTTATTATGTATAACTTTAAATTTCGGACTGCCTCTGATTTCTCACTGGTACATTGTCCACAAAGCAATGCAAGTCTTCCAATGCTGCACAAAAAAAATCTCAAAGCTTAACCCAAGTATAGTCTGCAATCAGATTTTGCTTTGCACAGCAAATATCATGTTTCATTGCATTTTTCTGTCCTTAATATATTCCAGTGGTTTATTTGTCTTTAGCTGTAACCACACATTAGACTGATGTTTCATATAAATTTTTACCAAAATAACTATCAGCAAACACATCATTAAATCCCCAAGATTTCTTTGGGTTTTTTTCAGCAACTGTTTTTCACTTTTTAGAATCAGCTTCTCCAACACCCATTAAAAATATTGCCTTGTATTTCATTACCCTACTTTTAAATCCTACGCAGTTACCAAGTCACTGCATTCTGTTAATGTTGTTTTTACTAGGCACTGATTCAGATGCACTCATCGTCTTCCTTCTCCAGGAGGTCTGTGAGTTGATTTTTCTGATTCTAAAACCAACTGTATGCAGAGATGTACCCACATACACGTAATAATTTCAAACTTCTAAATGTCTAGGTGCTGCATCCATGAATCAGGCTGCTGGTAGAAGGGTGCTGTCATTCTGTTTTGTGTTCAACACAGGTTGAGTTTTGTGTTAGATTTCTGCTTATTTCCCATTTTGTTGTGGTGTTGCTGCAGTTAGGCAATGGCAGTGCAGTATGTCTTCTTGTCTGTAACAGCTAATTATCTAATTCTATTATTTATTAAATATTGTTAAGGATATTCATAGACCAGATTAGCCTATAAATTGGGACATATATCTAAAGAAGTGCAACATCTTTCCTTTTCCTTTCTGGAATTCACTGAACCTTCCACAAATTTGTAAAATCCATAACCTTCTGGTGTTCCATGACATCTCATAGAGGCTGGTTAACACAGTGAAAGGAACAAGATGACAAAATGTTGACAGGGAACCTAGGGATGTTTGTCCCTGGCATCTCTCCCTTACAAAGTGCTGAACGTCATCAGTTGTAACGCTGAGCAAAAATACCTACGCTGAGTACAGCAACTACTAAAGGGGGCGTGGGACAGCAGGGGAAAACAACATACGTCCTGCGTTAACATATATGGAAGAGGTTCTGCATAGCTTGCCTGCAATGTAAGCACATCTGTTGCAGTAGAGCCGAGTAGGTTGCCGAAAAATGGGAAAGCAGCAAAGGCACTTTTATTCCACTAAATTCAACACCAGTAGAAGGGAAATCTCAGTGGCTGGATGTGAAAAGAGCACATAGGATTAATGAAATGATCATGCCATCTAAGTTTTGCATATGAAAGAAGCTGGTTCTCAAGTACTTAATTTTTAAAGTTCATCATGTATCTTTTACAGATACAGTAGAATATCTACTACTAATGTGGGCCTTGTTCAGTGGAGCCACAGACCCTTTTCAGTTCATAAATTAGCACATTGGAATGAGTCCAAGCAAGGACTTTTTCTGAGTTCAAGCCCAGTGCTTCAGAGAGCACTCGTTAGCTTTCTGGCAGACATATATCTGGCCTTGAGCTACAGTGCTTTCAAAGGTCATCTCTGCAGGCAAAATGGTAGAAATACACAAACTTTTCTAAACAGACATCTTAAACATCAGGGTACAGATTATTCTGTGTAATGACTCATGGTTCACCCACACACAATTTTTAAAACTTATTATTTAGCAGCAAAGGCTTGGGGAGCTGCTGTGCTAGATGATCAGCTTGAGGAGGAGCAAGGCTGTACGGATCAGCATCCCACGCAGCTGAGAAGGGAAGGCCTTCTAGAATCACTCCTTTATTTTGTCCAAGCTTTGCTGAATATTTATGAACTATGTAGAAAATGGTCTTGATAGCAGGGATCCATGTAAAGGAATCCCCTCTCCCAGTGAGGTATTCCTCCCATTGACTGACCCCGAGTATTTTCTATTCCTCTTTCCCTCACCTTGTGCATTTTAATCTGCAGTGATAAAGCTTCAAAAGGAGATATGCTGAGTACCTCACTCGAGCATAGTAAGTACACAGATACAGCTATAAAGCTTTTTGTAGTCATGTAAAATTCAGGTATTTTGTCCCTTGATGATGGTAGGTTGCTAGGTAAGAGATGGCTGATGCTGTCATAGTCTTCTTTCTCTTCTACAGTTCTTGAAGAAAAAAATGTCACTATTCCACCTTAAAACACTGTAGCCAAATCACTTTCTTACTTATCAGACCTAACAGATCATATCTGTCAGGCACCTTAGGGAGAAGAATGTGTGGATTTCAAATTAATGATAAAGTGGTTGGTTGTTTACTCATCTCTGAAGTGTTTCTGGCAATATGAACCCAGATACCTGGACAACTTCAAAGTAAAAGAGTATATCACCTGCAGAACCTTCATACTTTTTCCTTTAGGTGATCTGACCACTGGAACAGTGTTTTCTTGATCTTAGTTTAGCATTTATGAAACTGAATTCCATTTAAGTGTCATGTCAGTTGCGTAAGATTTTTCCTGGATTTCAGCCAGCCTCCAGGCTAGGAAGCTATTAGGTCCAGTGGTTTAATGGGTATCTTATTGAATGGAAGTTATCAGCACGTTGTAAAGCAGAAGAAGTTAGCTAAGATCTCTCAGTTCCACAAAAACAATCCTTTATTGTCTTGAAGCCCTTTACACTTAAACTGGTATACCTGGGATTAGATTTCCACCATGCCTTCAGTGAAGTAATTTCATTTGACAAGCTTATTTATAATACCTGTTTGGTAAATGGCAAGAGAGGACTTGATTACAATATATTAATGATGCACATTCATATTTAAAGAAAATGTTGATGTATTATATTTTGAAAAGATATGAAATCTATAACAAGGCTGGGTGCGGGGTGGTGAAACGCAGCTTCTTACTACCCAAAGCCAGTCCCAGTGTGATGTGTTCTCATGCCTCTAATGAATGTATATGTCAGTGGTCTACCAGATACAAACTGTTACCTCTTCAAGTATGCTCTCAGTGATGTATTCCAAGAAATGATAGCCCTGCACACAGCTTTGTGAAGCAACTGTATTAAAGTTATTTGATTTCTGAGAAAGCACAGAGCTCCCTTCTACGCAATGAACTGTCTGGAGACTTCTCTAAAAAGAATGTCAGCACAAAAAGCTTCTGACCTCATTCTTATATGGAGTTATAATTAGAACATCTCAAGCTTGTTATAATGTAGGTGAAAGAGACTAAAAGTGAAGGGGCAGTTTCCCAGCTGGTAAACTTGACCAATATGGCTTGTCAAATAGGCAGGGAAAAAGGTAAAAGCTTACTCTCTTGCTAGCCTGCTGCTTTGTTAGTTGAAGATTAGCAGTGCCTTTGTCTGATAGAAAAACTAAATGAATGATTTGATCTACCACCAAATTATGCAGCAGTTTGCAGTGGAATGGTAATTCTGGTGAGGTCACACAGCTCAAGATGTGACACCTCAAAACATCTGAACTCCCTCCAAATGTACATGTCTTTATTTTATTAAGTTGTCAGTGTAAGACACACAGAGTAAACTGAAGCAGACTTCATTCACAGTAGGAGGTCTTCTCCAGACTGAACAATTCCAGTTCTCTCAGCGCTTCCTCATAGGAGATATGCTACAATCCGTTCATCATCTCCACAGCTCTGCACTGTACTAGCTCCAGGATATCTATGTTTCTCTTGCACTGCGGAGCCCAGCATTACATTGAGGACTACATATTTGCATTACCAGTGACAAGGAGAGAAGGTTCACCTCACTTGACCTGATAGTGATGCCTATTGAGCAGTGGAACAGGCTGCCCAGGGAGGTTATGGAGTCTCCTTCTTTGGAGGTCTTCAAGACCCACCTGGACATGTTCCTCTGCGACCTGATCTAGGTGACCCTGCTTCTGCATGGGTGTTGGACTAGATAATCTCTAAAGGTCCCTTCTAACCCTATGATTCTATGATTCTATGATTCTATTGCTAAGTGAAAGATCCTGTTGCCAGGGTATTTTGGAAGGAACTCAATCTGATGTGCCACATTTGTCTCAGATGTGTTTTGCCTTTTGGGTTTCTTAAAGGAACATGTAATTCCTGTATCACAAAGTCATGGACAGAGTCAGCTGTGTGACAGTTACCTCACCAAGACTGAGACATCTTCTGACCTACTCATAATTTCCCATTCTGGAGGAACTGTCAGTTTCCAAAGTAAAAAAAAAAACAAACCATACTATACAGTTTAGCAGCCTTCATTATTTAGCAGGAACTTAAGCTGGAGGTAGGAATGACAACTCTAGATATAAGGAAGTATTTTCTGATCAAATACCAATTTCCATCAGTGAATTTTAAAAACTGAGTTGATAATCAAGAGCTCAATGATAGTGGCAAACTGTCAGCTAGCATAGAGATTTCTGAGTTGCATTGCTAATGTTTTAGAAAAGGCTGGCAAACAATGCCAGTGATGCAAATGTTCATTGTGGTATCATTAGTCCATTTTCCTTTGCTAGTGTTTGGAAAAGGACAAATGCTATTTTTACCTCTCCTTAGATGGGAAATGAGTCGATTTTCTTTCTACTAAGACATGGAGCACATAATACTATTTGTAAAATTATTATCTTATAAAAGATTAGATTATTTATCTACCCTTGTAACTCTGAACTTTTCAATCTAGACGTAAATTTTGAACTACAAATCTTGATTTATAAAGGCTTCTGGAAAACTCAACTATGGGATTTTATCTATCATTAGTTAAATATGTTTTGCGGATAAAAAAGGATTTTGTCCTTCAGTGAAATTACGATGAAATATCATTGTATTTGACAGCTTTGTAAACTTCGTGAGATTTTTTAAAGGACCTCTGAAACTTCTACTGTTGAGTTGAGGCCAATGTACTTAAAATGTGTTTACACAATTCTGTGTCCAGAAATTTGCTCATTCTGTAAGTGAAGTGTATAATTAAACTATAATGGGAGTGCTAATGAGTTCTTGTTATGACCAAAATACATAAAACTGTACCTGCAGTCATATGCTCTTTTTCCCCACTATTTGATAAAAAAATCATTGTGATATATTATTGTAGCAATCAGGTCCTCTATCAGTTTGTGTAACTGGGAGTCTTTTCACCTGGTAGTAAGAAAATGCAGTTAAGGCTCTTCTAATGATTAACTTTTGGTTAATAAGATGTGCTGAAAAATTACTAAGTAATATTAGAATCATAGAAGGGTAGGGGTTACAAAGGACCCTTACATGCAACCTGATCTAGGTGAACCTGCTTCTGCAGGGGGGTTGGACTAGATGATCTCTAAAGTTCCCTTCCAACCCCTACCATTCTATGATTCTATGATTCTATGATCTAGTCCAACCTCCTTGCTAAAGGAGGTCTACATAGATCAGGTCACAAAGGAATGCATTCAGGTGGGTTTTGAAGATCTCCAAAGAAAGAGACTCCACAACCTTCCTGGGCAGTCTATGCCAGGGCTCTCTCACCTCTCACAGTAAAATATTTTTTCCTTACGTTTAAATGGAACTTTTTGTGTTCCAGCTTCATCCCATTACCCCTTGTCCTGTTGCTAGCCACTATAGAAAAAAGGGATGTCCCAACCTCCTGACACTCACCATTTAGAAATTTGTAAATGTTAATAAGGTCTCCCTCAAGTCTCCTCTTTTCTAGGCTAAACAGTCCCAGTTCCCACAGCCTTTCCTCATATGAAAGATGTTCCAGTCCCCTGATCATCTTGGTGGCCCTGCACTGGACTCTCTCCAGCACTTCCCTGTCCCTCTTGAGCTGAGGAGCCCAGAACTAGACACAGGACTCCAGATGAGGCCTCACCAGGGCACAGTAGAGGAGAAGAACCTCTGTCGACCTGCTGGCCACACTCTTCTTGATGCATCCCAGGATGCCATTAGCCTTCTTGGCCACGAGGGCACATTACTGGCGCATGTTTAGCTTAATATCAATCAGGACTCCCAGGTCTCTCTCTGCAGAGCTGCTCTTCAGCAGTTCAATTCCCAGCCTGTACTGGTGCATGGGGTTGTTCCTTCCCAGATGCAGGACTCTGCACTTGTCCTTGTTGAACCTCATGAGGTTCCTCTCTGCCCAACTCTCAACCAGTCGAGATCCCACTGAATGGCAGCACAGCCTGGGAGGACTGGCTGATTCCCCACAGTTTGGTGTCATCAGCAAACTTGCTGAGGGTACACTCTGCTCCTTCATCCAGGTCATTGACGAAGAAGTTGAACAAGAGTGGCCCCAGAACCAATCCCTGTGGAACTCCACTAGCCACAGGCCACAGGCCTCCAACTTGATTCTGTGCCATTGATCACCAGCCTCTGGGCTCTGTCATTCAGTCAGCTCTCGATCCACCTCACTGTCCACTCATCCAAGCCACACTGCTTGAGCTTTCTGATGAGGATGTTGTGGGAGACAGTGTCAAAAGCCTTGCTGAAATCAAGGTAGATGACATCTGCTGCTCTCTCCTCATCTAGCCAGCTGGTTATGCACTCATAGAAGGCTATCAGGTTGGTCAAACATGATCTCCCCTTAGATGAAGGAAAGATTGTTGATGCTGTATTCTTTTACTGTAGTAAGACATTTGACACTGTTTCCCACAGTGTTCTCTTCAAGAAATTGGCTGTTTGTAGCTTGGATAGGCATACACCTTCCTGGGTGAAAAACTGGTTTGATAGTCAAGTCCAATGAGTTGTGGTCAATGGAGTTAAATCCTGGTGGTGTCCACCAGGGCTCAGTCCTGGGGCCACTCCTGTTCAACATCTTTATTAATGATCTGGATGAGGGAATGGAGTGCATCCTTAGTAAGTCTGCAGATGACACCCGGCTGGATGAATATGTCCATCTGCTGGAGGGTGAGGAAGCTTTACAGAGAGATCTAGACAGGCTGGATGGCTGGGCTAAAGCCAGTGCCATGAGTTTCAATAAGGCCAAGTAGCACTTGGGCCACAACAATCCCCAGCAGCGCTTCAGGCTTGGGAAGGAGTGACTGTAAAGCTGCGAGGCAGAGAGGGACCTGGGAGTGTTGATTGACAGCAGCTGAACAGGAGCAAGCAGTGTGCCAGGTGGCCAAGAAGACTAATGGAATCCTGGCCTGTATCAGGAACAGTATTATCTGTAAGAGGAGGTAGATGATCATTCCCCTGTACTCAGCTTTGCTGAGGCCAAATCTTGAATACTGTTTCTAGTTTTGAGCCCCTCTCTAGAAGAAGGACGTTGAGGTGCCAGAGAGGATCCAGAGGTGAACTACCAAACTAGTAAAGGATTTGGAGCATGTCTTATTTGAGGAACAGCTGAGGGATCTGGGGCTGTTTAGCCTGGAGAAAAGAATGCTCAGGGGAGACCTTGTTGCTCTCTACAACCACCAGTGTGGAAGCTATAGTGTGGTGGGGGTCAGTCTGTTCTCCCTAGTAACAAACAATAGAAGAAGAGGAAATAGCCTCAAGTTGTGCCAGGGGAGGTTCAGGTTAGATATTAACAGGAATTTCTTTCCTGAAAGGGTTGTCAGGCATTAGAACAGTGTGCTCAGGGATCTGATGGAGTCACCATCCCCGGATATATTTAAGAGACAGTTTGATGTTGCACTTAGGGAAATGGTCTAGTGGTTGAAAGGATTGGGACAAAGGCTGGACTTGATGCTCTTAAAAGTCTTTTCCAGCTGAAACAACTCTATGATTCTATGAATCCATATTGACTCCCTTTAACAACCATCTTTTCCTTCATATGTTTATTAACAACATTGAGGATGAGTTGTTCCATCACCTTTCCAGGGATGGAGGTCAGGCTGACTTGTCTGTAGTTTCCCAGGTTGTCCTTCTTGCCCTTTTTACAGACTGGAATGACATTGGCCTTTCTCCATGAATGTTCAAAAATGATGGAGAGAGGCTTAGGAATCACATCAACCAGTTACCCCAGCACTCCTGGATGCATCCCATCAGGTCCCATTGACTTATGAGCATTAAGCTTGCCTAACAAGTCTTTAGCTCTTCCTCATCCACCCAGGGCAAGTCCTCTGTTGTCCAGGCCATCCTACTATCCTTGCTGGACTGGGCTTCCCGAGGGATGGCCTTATCTGTAAGGACTGAGGCAAAGAAGTCATTCAGTAGTTCTGTCTTCTCTTCATCCTCAGTCACCAGGGCACCCTCTATTTTCAGCAGTGAGCCCACATTTCCCCTAATCTTCCTTTTGCTGCTGATGTATTTGAAAAAGCTCTTTTCCTTTACTTTCTTGTCCAGATTTAGTGCTGAAAGGGCTCTAGACTTCCTAGTTGCACCTCTGCATGCTCTGGCAATATTCCTATATGCTTCCCAAGACGTCAGGCCCTGTTTCCACCTCTCATAGATGACTACTTTCTCCCTGAGTTGTCCTAGCAGCTCTTTGTTCATCCATTAAGGCCTCTGCCTCCTTTTCCTATTTTTCTACTTGTGAGGACAAACCAATCTTGGGCTTGGAGGAAGTGGTGCTTGAAGATCAACCAGCTGTCATGGGCACTTCTACCATCTAGGATCATACCGCATGAGAACTCTCCAAAAAGGTCTTTGAAGAGGCCAAAGTCAGCTCACTTGAAATCCAGGGTCATAATCCTGCTTGGTGACCTACTTTTTCCACACAGGATCTTGAACTCTCGTTATCACTGCAGTCGATATACAGGATTAATCAAGATAAAATAACAGGTTTTAGTTACTGTCTTTTTTATTCACCGGAATACATTTCCTCGCTTCCATTAAACACCATTTTAGCTTGATTAATTTTTGGTCCTTTAAAGTTTTAGGGTCAAATCATTAGTGCATAGATTACCTATTGTGACTACAAACGCATGGAGATGAGAGATCAACACAGGGGAGAAGAATCTTTAGCAGCATGACAAATGATTCATGAAACTTTTTATATTTGTATGGAATTAATGAGACAGAGCTGTTGGTTTGACCATTAATGTAGATTACCTGAGATTTCTGGTTCTTCTTTCAGAAGGTAACCAACCTTATCTCAAAGTATTTTTGCACCTTTACTACATTCTGTGCTTTCTTTTTACTATATTTTTAGTTAAGAAAATGTAGTCTTACTGGCTCACATGAACTAGAAAATACCCAAATTAGTAGGAAGGAACTTAAAGTTCTATATTTATTGCTTTACTGTCCTACTTTCATTTTCCTCAATGATCCAGGCTGGGAGCGTATCACTTAAACTTTATTATATAAGCTGAATATTGGCTTTTAAAACACTTCCCTCATCTTCACCCAATGAGTCATCAAGTGATTTGAGAAATATATAGGTAGCCAAAACTGGAATGCTGCAATACCAAAAAGTCTGGTTCCTGGCTCTGGGACGAGAAGGTACTATGAAGACCCCTATGGGGCCTGTCTGGACCAGGAGGACTCAGACTGGTTTCTTCTTTACCCCATAAGAGACCTAACACGTAATCTGTATTTCAAACTGGACACAGACTTGCTGGGTGCTGGGCCAGCAAACTATGCACTCTGGAAGACATTGGTAGTCCAGCATTTGGGTTGGTACCTCCAAAGTTACACGGCTCAATATGAGAAAGTGTCTGACCACAGGAAACTGGAGGGAGGACTCTGAAATATTCACCTGCAGTCTTATTCACCAACTCTTCTCTAGGTCTCTAAGTGCCAGAGTTGAAATTGTATTTGAGAAACTCCAGGCTCTGAATGATTTATGGGATTATGTGAAGTTATAAATCTTCTGCTACAGCTAAATGCAACAATGATATTGTTTGTATAATAATTTGCGTCAGCTTTGCTTGATTACATCTGTGCCAGTGCTGGATTGCTGAACAACTGAGTAATGACTGTATGGAGAGCATGACTGAATCAACACCAAGGACCCTGGATACAGAAAGGGACTTTCCCAGCTTCAGTTGGTTTCCAAGGAATTACCAAAATTCCTGTAAAAAGAGCTGCTAGAGCTTGGGTTAACCCTGAACAAAATGGTTTGCTTTGAAAACGCTAAAATAAAACCCCTGAGATGTACCTGGCAGAAATATCCACTGGCAATGTCCAGCTGATGTCTCCATATAAAGAATGTTCCCTTAAGCAGTGTTGAATGTATTTCCCTCTACCCCACTGCCATCAATGTCTGAGCCCAAATGCCACTGAAAAAACCTAAAGAGTGCTTTCTCTTTTTTCAGTGTCAAATTTAAATAGAAAATTTTTCAGTGTTCTTGAGGCTTGAATTTTTCTTTTTCAACTCTGAATTTTGGATTAATGCCAAAAAATCGTGGAATAATAGAATGGTAGGGTTGGAAGAGACCTTTAGAGATCATCTAGTCGAATGTCCTGCAGAAGCAGGTTCACCTAGATCAGGTTGTATAGGAACATGTTGAGATGGGTCTTGAAGACCTCCAAGGAAGGAGGCTGCACAACCTTCCTGGGCAGCCTGTCCAGTGCTCCCTCATCCTTACAGTAAAATGGTTTTTCCTTATATTTAAAGGGAACTTTTTGTGTTCCAGCTTCATCCCATTACCCCTTGTCTTGTTGCTAGATACCCCAACCTCCTGACACTCATCATTTAGATATTTATAAATATTAATAAGATCCTCCCTCAATCTCCTCTTTTCTAGACTAAACAGCCCCAGTTCCCGCAGCCTTTCCTCATATGAAAGATGTTCCAGTCCCCTGATCATCTTCGTGGCCCTGCACTGGACTCTCTCTAGAAGTTCTCTCTCCCTCTTGAGCTGAGGAGCCCAGAACTGGACACAGGACTCCAGATGAGGCCTCACCAGGGCAGAATAGAGGGGGAGAAGAACCTCCTTTGACCTGCTGGCTACACTCTTCTTGATGCATCCAAAAAAAAAGTCCTCTCCTTGAGAATGCATCAGTGATTAAACTGATAACAGCTGATACTACAATGAAATACTTGAATACTTTGAGGTTCTTTATTTAGTTTTTTCCCAGTTGAGAATAGAAGTAAAAGTGCCAGAAAATGTGTAAGAAATATTGTACTTAATGAAATTTACAACCTACCTATGTAAACTAACAGACACTTGGATGAGCCTTTGCTTTAGAATAAAATATGTGACCTGTACTAGGAATGTGTACAATCTAATGGGTTCATACTAAGACTAGCCTTTGACAAAACAAAGGTATTTTTTTCAAAATCTGCCTGGACATATTCCTGTTTGACCTGATCTAGGTGAACCTGCTTTAGCAGGGGGTTGGACTAGATGATCTCTGGAGGTCCCGTCCAATGACAACCATTCTATGAAATTTCAGTGGTGTATGAGCTGCCTGTATATAATTAATTGTAGAAATTAAGCAGTAAGCCAAAGCCTGAATCAGTGCAGATTATTTCAAAGAAATAATAAAAATAGAAACCTAAAAATCTTGAAACTAAAAACTTAAAAAGTAAAAACTTTTTCTACATAACACACCATTTCATTTATTTTTGTACACTGTATATGCAACATAGAAAAATTACTTTGGAAATATGAGTTTCCACAACACTACTGTCTTTACTTTTTTTAATGTGTCCCTCTCTTTGCATCTAGAAAGCCTTAGAATCACAGAATCATAGAATGGTAGGAGTTGGAAGGGACCTCTAGAGATCATCTAGTCCAACATGTCTGTAGAAGCATGTTCACTTAGATCAGATCGCATAGGAACATGTCTTACCTAGAAGAAAAGCACATTTTTTTTAATATGAATTGTCATTGAACATGCTTACTTTGCTATTTACCTTTCCAAAATTGAAGTTCTTTTCCAGGATCAGATTGACTTAATGGGACTAATTTTCTGTTCTGTCCCCTTTTAGAAACATTTCTCCCAGTGTTCTAGTATTTCAGCCTGCTCCAAAATCTCTTCAAGATAATCTTCTTTTCTCCTGAGGTTATGTCAGTTTCTTTTCTCTCCTAGGATGAAATTCATCAGGTCCAGACATTTGAAGACATTCAGTTCTCAATATTTTCATTCTACGCTAGAGAAAGACCTCTGCTCTTTGCGACTGGAGTTAGTTTTGATAGCAGTTGTCTACAAGTTTTCCATTTCAGTATGACTGTAGACCAATACTTTCATCTCTCTGTTTGATGTTCAAGAACTCATAAATTACATCCTGGCACTCTCACGGTGTTACTCACATTTAGTATTTTGCCCTGCCTTTTCTGAAATTCACTCTACGTGGTTCTAATGACTTTCAGTATTTGTAAGTAATTTCATCTTGTTTCCTCTATTCATGTGTTTGCTTCTTGTGGTGAAGAGAAATGAAAAACTTATATGGAAGTCAAGTCTTACAGTATTTTCTATTTTTTTTTTAACTTAAGTATACTTTTGTTGTTCCCGTAGGTTTTTTTTTTTCCTCTGTGGAAGTGACAGCTACTTTAGATTATTCTTCAGACTTATATATTTAATTAATTTAATTTAAATTACTTTAATCAATACTGTAACTTGTCATGAATCAAATGATATAAGCAAAGACATTGCTCTCCAGTTATTAAATTTAGACCTGATGCTCTTAAACTATTGAAATAAATTGAGTTTTGTCATTGCTTAATTTGAGAAGAGAGTAGAAAACCAAAAGGTAAAAAAAATATTGGCAAGCACTTTAAGAGTAAGAATGCTGCTCCTAAACAGGGAAAGATTTTATATGTATAAAATAAGCCATGAATAAACAAGGAAAATGCAATTAAATGCAAATAATGGATATTAAAAAAAAAACATTTCTCAGGAAGCAAAAACTGCCAGAATGGGTAAAATCGTAAAGATATGTTCTACTGTCTCTTTTTGCTCCTGTCATGAGAAATCCAGCTGAAGAAGACAATGTTCAATTTAGGTAGAAGTACTAATTATGAATTAATGAAGGAAAAATTCGAAACATTGAACATTATTGTCTGAGAAACACCTATGGTGATGTCTCCTGGAAACCAAGTGTAGGTATCTCACACGATTGTCCTCCTAAGCCAAAGTCATGAACACAGAGTCATACTACCCAATAAGCTTTGCAACAAAGCTCATTTTTATCAGCAATTTTTGACCACTGCTTGGTGACTCCTCTACTGTTCAGCTCATGGGTATGGGAAGACAGTGCATAGTCACCTATAATTAATGATCCTACTTGCTGTAAGGTTTACTGTCCTCAAATAGGCCTGGAGGACGATTATGTTTTGCACACCTAGGGGACAAAAGAATGGACAGTTGTGGCAAAGTATGGAAACTAAACTCTCCAACCTACTCAATGGCCCCTTGAAGTTGCTGGGGTCCCAGACTGATGTAATCTTTTCTAAGAGTTTGATTTAATTACTGTTATTTGGTTTTATTATCTGATTTTGTAAATATATACTAATTTTTTTGCTAAGTATTTATAATTTATGAAAGGAAAAATACAACTAAAGTAACATACATAATTGGAAAAAACCCCTTATTTCAAGAATATGATGTGATAAAAGAAGAACAAATAGCTTGTTTTTTGTACAAACCTGATAAATACTTTCTTGGAGGAGAGTAAATTCAGGTCTTTTTCCATTACAAAATACTATTGAGGCATTGTGAAAATCTCAGAAAGGTCAGCTAAGTGTAAAGACATGGATTTTTTAAGACTGACATGATGGGTGACTAAAAGAGAACTATAAAAGTTAAATGTAGAATAGAGAGTAGACTATTAATATTAAAATATAAACAGATCACTTGTTCAGTACAATCATCCCATGTCTTGGAGAAACAGCTTCAATGTCACGCAGGAAATGAAATCACTTTGCAAAAAAGAGTATGCTTTGAAAAAAAAAGAAAATATCTGGCTGAAGATGAAAGTCTAAAAAATGATCACCAGTTATTTAAATTAATGAAACATTTACTAGTAGCAGAATTTGAAAGGATAGCCTTTGTAACGAAACAGAAACTATCAGACAATATGTGAATTAAATTATATCTTTTATAGTGGCATTTCTTTACAGAAAGGTTGATAGTAGTGGAAACTACTATGATCAAAGCACAGTAGGTGTCTTCATTTTTGTTAAAGTCTGTGTATTGGATATCATCCAATTAACTATTGCTGTGTCTAAAATGCTCTCCATGAAGAGAACCCTTGACTATTGAAGTATAATCTCTCCACTGACTGTCATTGCAGCTGTTTTGTCAGAGTGTTCAAGAAAAAAAAATACAGGCAATCTGGGAATTCAGGCTCCACTGTCACGACATTGTGGCACTTGAGGAGCACAGGAGGAGCTGAGAGAGGGAAGACATATTCCGTCAAATAGACATATCCACAGCACATAAAATTGACGGTTGTCAAGTATGGAGAAGAAAGTCTGATCAGAGAGTACCTGATACTCTTTCTCTCTGCAGATGGCAGTGCTTAGGACCTCTATGTGAAAAAAAATTGATGCTGATAGCTAACTAAACTTCGGCTTGTGCTTTACAGTCTTTTTTTCCCCTTTATTTGCCTTTAAAGGCACAGACATATCTTGGAGTTCATTTATCACTAAAAAGTCAATGAGGGCTAAGTACCTACATTTTTCTGCACTACTTCAGAACATATATCCTTAAATGCCAAATATCATAATCTTCCTTTTACATTGACTGCAATGTCATGGTCATGAGAGTAATTTGAGAATTTTGCTATGAATGTGTTTTCTCTCTTTGGAAAAGGCTGATATCTATAAATAGTATTGTGAAAGTACTAACAGTGACTTGTCTCCTAAACTGGTCCATTATGATATCTACTTTAGACTAAAATTTCTCTAAACAGTCTTGGTTTGGTTGGGGTTTTTTCCCCTATCTTTGTAGGAAGGAATATTTCTTATGGCACAGCTACCAATTAAAAAAATATAATAGAAACTTCTTCTTACCCTTTACATGAGGTAAATACTCTCTTACCCAGTGTAAAGACCACATATGTTGTGAATGGTTCAGTATTTCCTTTAAAGAAGGCAGCAAGCGGTATCTTTTATAGTCATCCTCTTTAACAAGACAGGACAATACATCAACCAGACATGGTTGTAAGTTTTGCTTATGTTATGTGGATCAGTGACCTCTTAGTATTTTTCAAGACCATGATGCTTTATTATTACACTGAAGATAATACTCTCTACCAGAAACAACAGAAACAGTATGGTTTTATTATTGTTAATTTTGTGCATAGGATTTGTTTGCTTTCTTAATAAAAATCCAAATTATAAATACTCCCTCAAGCATTTTTATATTTTTAAATGCTAGTTAAAAATTGAGACTGCCTAAATGTTTGACAATGAAGTCTAAATATTAAAGATTAATTCTGACACCGGGTCCCTTAAAAAACTTTAATGAAGACAGCCAAATGGTGTGCACTCTCTGCATGAAGCTTGCATTCATTACAATGTCTCTTCCTTTTTTGGGTGAGGAAGACTCACTCAGTCCAAGCGAGACAAAGCAAATTCCCAATTTAGAAACATGAAATACCCTCTAGGTCACTCAAATGTCTTTGTCACTTACTGAAAAGGAGATTGAACTCAATATAGACAGCTTCACTCTTTTGCAGATTTACGCATGGCAGAAAGGTTACTGTGTCAATCTTTCTTGCCCAGGCTGTCTGTATCTGCAGGCAGATATGCTCCAGCAGCTGGACTTCCTCTGGTTTGTGGAAACAGTCAAAAAGTGTTGGAGAATCTTCACATGAACATATTCATGCGGGTGTGACATTCATTCAAAACTGTTATTTGAGCTAGCACCACGTATGCTACATTTTCAACTCTGATCAAGTTGTGCATTGAGTCATTCCCTTGAAAAAACACTGATCATGAGCAATTTACACCAAACAGTGTTTTAACTAACCACATCTTTAACCATAACCTAAATATTCTGCTTCTCAACATTGGTGTTTGAAGACCAGTCACTTTGGCAACTTCATATAGGTCTGCATTTATGACATTATAGATATAATTGCAGACCTTTTTTCCTGGATACTGTAAAGACCAAGAAGCATAATCTATTTACTGTAGGGCAGATGGCAGACTATCTATCTCAGCTTTAAAGTCCAGGAAGAGAGTGACATAAATCCAAACCACCCACCTTCCAGGACTTCCCACCCACAGCTCCCTTTCTTGCAGTTGGCAAGTGCTGAGAGTGTGACTATCTGATATACCAAGCCACTTACAGCATGTGTTTAAAAGTTTTATTCAGATTCAGAGTCGTAGCTCATCCTCTTTAAGTAATTTAGTAAATTAAGAAAGGAAAATGACTATGATGTAATCCCGTCTCCACTACAATTAACAGCAAAAGTCCCACTGGTGTCTGCAGGGGTAGGATATTTCCTTCCAGATAGTAACCACCTACTGTCTCTAATCAAATAGCTAGTAGAATCTTTGTCCCAGTCATGCTTTTTACATCTCCTAAATTAGTTTTATGAAGTGATCTATTCTTCTGGTGCTGTGGATGTCAATTAATGAATGCTTCCATTTCAGCCCTGAGAAAAGTTTGCGCACCTTAAAGGTTGTTTGTGACTTGCAGCTATAGCCACTGCACAAAGAAAAAGCTTGCTTTCTTGCAGATTGTTGAAAACGTCAACTTCAGAGCAGCTGATTGCTGTCCTAAGCTCATTTGAATCATGCTATAGAACTAGGGGTCAATTTCTGACATTTGCAGTTGAGCACATAGTAACAAAAGACACAAGTTATCCAGATGGTAAATTTACAGTGACTGTGTACATTATCTGCATGTGTCGATGAGGCAGACACAGTCTAAAGATTTCCAGTGAAAAAAATACAGATGCTTATACATCACACGTGGTTTATTGATCAGCTAATACAGCCTGATTTTTCCAGTCAGCTGTGCTCCTCCTCAGAGACAATTCTTTCTGTGAAATCAGAGCCTAGACCTTTCTGAACTGTGAATCTCAAGGTATAGATACCAAGAGCCAAATGGCTTGAAATAATTTTCTGCTGCCTGATTCTTGAAGGCAGCCCTGATATCCTGGTTACCAGGGGCTGAAGACTTTCAGACCAATAAGATTTTCAATCATGAAATCGAAAAGAATGCTGATTTTTATAGTTATCTTCTGCTACACTTCTACTGTTGAATGAGTGGTGTTCCTCAGGGTCTGGTACAGGGACCAACACTGTTTAACATCTTCATTGGCAACATAGACAGTGGGACTGAGTGCACGCTCAGCAAGTTTGCTGATGACATCAAAATGTATGGTGCGGTTGACATGCTGAAGGGAATGGATGGCATCCAGAGGGACTTGGTTAGGTTTGAGAGGTGGGCCCAGGTGAACCTCGTGAAATTCAACAAGGCCAAGTGCAAGGTTCTGAAATGAGTTAGGGCTATCCCAGGTACAGATACAGGCTGGGTGATGACTGCATTGAAAGCATCCCTGAGAAGAAGGGCTTGTGAGTGTCAGTTGACAAGACATTGAACATGACTTGCAATGTACTCTTGCAACTCAGAAAAACAACTGTATCCTGCGTTGCATCCGAAGCAGCTTGATCAGCAGGTCAAGTGAGGTGATTCTCCCCCTCCGTTCCACTCTTTTGAGACCCTGCCTGCAGTACCGCATCCAGCTCTGGGGCCTCCAAAGTAAGAAAGGCCTGTTGGGGAGGGTCCAGAGGACTGGAGCACCTCTCCTGTGAAGATAGACTGAGAGAGTTGGGGTTGTTCAGCCTGGAGAAGGCTCTGAAGAGACCTCAGAACAGCCTTCCAGTACCTAAAAGGGCCAGCAAGAAAGTTGGAGAGGGACTCTTGACAAGGGCATGTAGTGATAGGACAAGAAGTAATGTCTTTACACTGAAATAGACTAGATTTAGATTAGATTTAAAGAAGAGATTCTTCAGTAGGAGGGTGGTGAGGTACTGGAACAGGTTTCTCAGAGAAGCTGTGGATAACCCACAATTCTGTGATTCTACAATTTTTTTGAAGTCTATCTGACTCTGCTTGAGTAGTGGGTTTAGACCAGATGACCTCCAGAGGTCTTTTCCAACCTTAAAGATTCTGTGATTCTGTGATTTCATGAACCACATATCCTGAAATGTTATGACATCATTAAGATGGAAAAAAAAGTGGGAGATATATAAGCCTGTCAACAAACTGAATCAACATCAATAGTTTGTTCAACACCAAAACAGATCTCCAGTTGTACCAATGTTTCAGCAAAGTATGAGCAAGTTCAGTAGTGCCACATTAACAGGGATATTCATTCTTGTTATAACTAAAACAGCTGTCCTTTCTGCAGAAGTAGTACTTGATGGAATATATCTGCCTAGTTTGATGGCAGCTAAGCAAGAACAGGGAGTAAAATATGGGAAAACAGCTCTGAAGAGTGTGAGAGAATTACTTTGAGAAGGTACCATTTATCTGGGCAAAACATTATGGACTGTAACAGTGGGGAACAATCCAGCCTTGGCAAGGAGATCGATAACGTGATCTAATAAGACTTTTCCATATGTAACATCTCTGATCTGCAGCTGGAGAAATAATAAATACACATTTGATGTACAGCTTTTTTGTTCCAGACTCGCTTCTGTTTGGATTGTGGCATGATATCTCCCTGGCTCACACTTTCATCCTTTCTGAGGACACATTTGGGTATTGTCCCAGTAGTGTTAGGTGTATTTGGAATACACATGAGGATCCACTATCTTGGAAATGCTCCTGGGGTGTCTGCAGACTTGTACAGGAGACATATGCCTTGCAATGGTCACATACCTTTCCAAAGACCTCATCCATACCAAATTTCATCTGAAAATTTAAAAAAAAAATACAGCAATATATAACTTATTTTGAAAAGCTCTTTGCCAGGATTCCTCTTTAAATATTGTTTACTGTATTTCCTGTCTCTGACCAGAAATGAGTTATCCTTCTGCTCTCTCTGGAAAGAACAGTCCCAATTAAATCACAGCTGTTTTTTTTTCTAGAGGTGGAACAAGGGAGCTCAGCAGTCTCACTCACCACTTTCTCTAGGTCTTCCACTGCAGCATGAGCACTTCAAAATCAAGGTCTTCATAAAAGACAAAACTAAGTCCTGCTAAGTCTTCCAGACAGGCGTCTGCAGACAGATGGATCTGTATTTGCTATCGAGAACTGCATGGTCTGGATTTTCTATAGATCATGGTGACACACTGAGAGTGACAGGCAGACACCTGAGCTCTGAGGGGCTGTAGTAACACTGAGGACCTTAAGAGGTTTCTTAGACCTTTCCTACAGAAGAGTCAACAGCCTGAAGAGCTTCTGAAAATCATACCTCAAGTCTATGCCCCTGAAAATGTCCACTCCTCTCGCCAGTAGTTTCCACATCGATGTATTTTTCTCAATTAATAAATATGCTGGTTTAATTCTGTTTAGCATCATATTCACATCACATGACTTAAACGTGGCCCTGAATCAGGACATATGTTCCATTGTGGGAAATACAGCTGTTGAAAAGACTGTTAAATATTTTGCTGAGAGGAAAAATAAAAGAGATAATTGGACTAGCAATTAGATGGATAAATGCCTGTGGTTCAACCCAGACATGATTAAAACAGCCCTAAAAAATATCAGCAGGAGTTATAACAAAATGAATTATTATAAAACAGCATGCAGTAAGCAGCACTGCTTAAAAATCCAACACACTATGACCAGCAACGTCTTTCATTTCATCGTGGTATAGAGTCAATACTGGACCCAACACTGTTTAACATCTACCATAATGACTTCAGCAAAGGGGCAGTGTACCCATGGCAAGTTTACACAGACTACAAAACAAGGACGAGTGATTGATGTACCAGATGCCTGTTCTGCAATTCAAAAGAAATTGGCTGACAAGGAGCTCATGAAGTTTAACAAAGGCAAAAACCAAGTCTTGTTCCTTGGACAGTATAATCCCAGGCACAAGTACAGGCTGTGGGCTAACTGGCTAGAAGGCAGCTCTGCAGAGGATGACACTGGGTCTTCTTAGACAAGGCATTGACCATGGGTCAGTGATGTGATCCCTCATGGAAAAGTGGGCCAGGGTACTCCTTGACTGCATTAGGAAAAGCACTATCAACATGTCAGGGAAACGGATCCTTCCTCTCTGCTCAGCACTAGTTAGACCACACCTAGGCTGCTGTGTCCAGTTTTGGGCTCCCCAGTACAAGAGAGAAATGGAGCTGCTGGAGTGAGTACAGCAAATGGTCACTAAGATGATGAAGGGACTGGGGTATCTAACAGGTGAGGGAAGGCTGAGAGCTGAGGCTATTCAGTCTGGAGAAGAGAAGGTGCCAAGGGATCTCAGCAAAATTCAAAAATACTTGAAAGGAAGGTGTAACAGAGATGGAGACAGGCTCTTCTCAGAGTTTAGCAATGACAGGACAAGAGGCAATGGGCAAAAACTAAAATACAAGAAGTGCCATTTGAACAGAAGAAGAAAAGTTTCTATTTTTTTTTATTGTAAAGTTGGTCAATCACTGGCAGATGTTGTCCAAAGAGATTATGAAGACTCCATCTTTGAAGATATAAAACGTCTGACTAGACACAGGCCCAAGCAACTTACTCTAGCTGCACTTGCTTAGACAGAGAGTTTGAACCCAGTGGCCTCCAGACACTCCTTCCAGCTGCAACCACTCTGTGATGCTGTGAGGTCCAGGGGAAGTGCAAAGTTTATTTTTTTTTCCCACAAATTACCTAAAAAATGTGGTTTGTAGATAAGAGTAATTACATCTAATGTAGGTGAATCTCACACATTGGTTACCATACAAGAGAAATTAAGAAGAAAGATGGCAGGGCAGTTTATACAAGGATCATAGAATCATAGAATGGTAGGGGTTGGAAAGGACCTTTGAAATTAGTCATTATTTCTGTTTTGTTTTTTTTTTCTGCTCATACATTTGAATATACCAGACCTATACATAAATTATAGCACCTAATTTACAGCAGCTCAGATGAAGTTAAACATGAGGTAGCTTATATAAAAAGAGGTAATTTCAACTATCCTAGTCCATAGCTACATCAAGGAACAGTATATGGGAATGAGACAGAGTATTAGACCCAGCACTCTGATAGAGCACTCCATAGTATGGTTTTGGCATCGCCAGCTTGCAGTTTTGATCCAATCCCATGCATTAATCTGTGGATAATAGATTCCAGGAAACGCTCCAACAGAGAGCATAGGCAAGGCTGCACAGCTTTTGCTTTCTCATTTCATCCAACCCTGCCTCAGCAGGCTTCACACTCTCAGTTAACTCCTGTACACTTGTCAGTAGTGCATACAGTGCAAATCTTCTGTGTCATGTTAAACAGCATTCTCACGAGCACCATGTTATTTCACAAACTCTAAAGCAGGAAGGGGAAAGAAAAGGTACTCCTCCTCAACCCATGCAAAGAAAATGAAACCACAGAGGCTCCAGATGGTAAAAGAAGCTGAGGACAAAGTACTGTGTAATACGGATGCAGAACTTGAGGAAACATAATTCTGTTTGATGACAAGATGAACAGATAAAGGATATAATCTGCTGCAAAACACACCAAGATAGGTGATCTACATATTGTTCATAAAGCATCCAAATAGGTCAGAGGCAGAAGATGATGAGACTTATCCCATCTATCAATTGTCCTATTAGTATAGCTTCTCTCATAAGCCCACAAAAAGTATCACTATCAGAGTTAATAAGGTGTATTTTTTTTAGGGCATTTTGATGTTAAATGTTAGCTAGTGATGAGGAAACCAGAGAAGTGTCATCTGGAAAACCATGAAATGAACTGGAACTCAGAAGAGAGGATTTCATTTTTTCTGTAAATGTCTCCATCTGTAAAACCAAGATGATGATACTAATGCTTGGGGATCTGATGACTATAAAAAGTAACACATTTTCTCATGTTTTCCAAGCATGAGAGCAGCTATTTTAATTTCTATTTAATATTCTTACTACAAATTAATGTCAAAACACATGTACTAAGATAGAAAGAATGCCTTTAATTTTTTATTTCCAAGTTTATTACATTAGCCAAATGCATTTTTGAGTGTTTTAACCAATTTTATTGCTAGTAATAACTGTTTGACAATTAGTAACAATGTTAAAGGAATAACTTTGTCAGTTTGACCAATACTAGTTGTTAAACATTCTGAGAGAGTCTGCAAAAGCAATGCAACTGTAACTATATTGTTTTGTTATAAGAAGTCTTTTAATTCTTCCTTTCTTATAGTTAATGTATAACCTGAAAACATTGATTAACATTTTCCTAAAAAAACTGCAACATTGTTTTTCTGTATCACTAATTTCAAAAGCCTCCACTTTACACAAATGGCATTAATTGAAACACAAAGTCCATGAAATAATGCAAAACATATTTCTTTATAAAATGTCCATGAGATCTTTCTAAAAATACTATTTTTGAAAATCATTGCTGGAAAAAAAAAAAAAAAGGAAAAAAATAAAGGAAAGCCAACACATAGCCGAAGTAGGTATTTAAAGTGCACTAATTAATAGAGTCACTCAATTTTTCATCTAGAGGAATATCACAGTATATTTTCTCTTCACTTCTGCTGAAAAATCATAGACACTTTTCAGTTTTATAAAATTTTGATATTTTTTCTTGGGGGCTGAATTAAAGTAACAGAGAGGTTTATTCTATTTGACTTTTTATAAATATCACACATACCTCCACTACTGGAGCTCCTACAGTTCTGTCAAGAAGCTGCTGTATGAGTGGTGAATGGTGAGAGCACCAAGGTGCCACCACAGGTAATTCTAAGAATCTTTGAAGAAATAATAAAAGTAAAAAAAAGCAAAATAAAACCCAAAGTTCAGTATCTATAGAGATTGAAATATTTACTCTTCTCAGACAGTACCAAGATAAAAGAAAACTACTGAAGATTAAAAATGGAAAGGAAAGGAAAGGAAAGGAAAGGAAAGGAAAGGAAAGGAAAGGAAAGGAAAGGAAAGGAAAGGAAAGGAAAGGAAAGGAAAGGAAAGGAAAGGGTAGCATAGGCATTTTAAGGCTGACACCCATGTCTTGCAGATAATAGGTTGTACAACAGTGCTCTTGTTCAAACTAGAGAGAGAGAGAAGTAGGACTGGGTGAAACATTTTGCTGAAACATGTAAAGAGAGAAGCAGGCATTGTTGAGAATACTTTTTTTTCTCCTTACTTAGGCTACGTTTCATCAATCTTGTGCTCATGGGTACAGAAATGTGTCTGAGAGTATGGGAAGATTTGTACAGGTATGTCAGTAGTCTATTCTATTTTTTACCTCTTAAGAAATTTCAGATCAGTTTGTCAAAGGAGTATTGAACACGGAAGACCATGGACGACAAATCTGTATGAAACAGCACATGATTTGTGGCACTGCTTTTAAACGTAGTTTATTTTATGTCTTTAAACTATTTACTTCTCACAGGTAAAATTGGGAAGTGAGCTTTCTATATATTAAAGTAAACAGAGTCAACATAACTTCCAAGCTCAGAGGATTGGCTTAGGAATGTTTTGACTACATAGATCCATGCCAAAGAAATGTTCAGGAATCTTTGCTAGTCATTTCAAATGGGAGATGAGAGAAAAAGGAAAAGAGGACAGAAGAAACCATTTTCCATTAAAAAAAAAAAAAGCATATTCAGTGATTTACAATAAGGCCTATTTTCTGCCATTGCTAGATCAGGCATTTGCTCGACTCTGAAGTCTCCTCCAACAGTAACTGTGTCATAAGATTCTTCCTAAGTTTTCAGTCATCTTCTCTGTCATATTTGTTGTATAAACAATGGTCTGAACCTTAGAGTTATCTGGAAAACTTTTAATGTTGAAACCTTCACTCATTAATCCCAACCCTACCAATAATATTTTTACTCCTAAGAGCTTTTTTTCCACTAACTAGTTTTGTGGTTTAATTATTTCAATGATATTGAAGAAAAAAGACTTTATTACTGTGACAATTTCAAGGTCCATCTCCATCAACCAAGGGGTTGTTAATGTGACAGTAACCATCTGGGGGACTGCCAAGACTTGAAGTTACTCTGTTCTAGTGCCCTATGCGTGAATCCTATATTATTGTTCCTCTAGGGTATGGTAATTTCCTGGAACTTTATGATTGACTTTCACTGCAGATATACCACAATGTCCTCTAATCCTCCTCTCTCACTGCTTATATGGTGTAGATTAAATGGATGAAGATAAGAATACTTCTGAGTCTGACAAATACAGACAATTATGGTCTTGATAATGAAGAATAAAGTTGAAGAATTAAGTAATAAATGTGAAGTATTGCTAATTTCAGGCCAGTTTTGTCATGAACCTGTAATGTCTCCGCCTCACAGATTTCACTTTTTTTCATCCTATGCAATATATGAAAAATATTTACCATGGCCTCTTCTATTCAATACTTGTCAAATTATGAATATTTATGAATATTCAATATCCTGTATCACAGGGAAAATAATGTAGATAAAAATCCTAGTTTCTAGAATATCACAAGGTAACAAATACTTAATTTTAAATTTCAATATTTTTAAAGTAAACAGTAATACTTAGTGGTCTCATATTCCATTTATGTGCACCTACTCCTGGAAGGACAGATTTGGGAGCACTGCTAGTTACAGTATTCTTTGGCATCCATTTTTTATACAGGATAAGATGCTTTGAAAAGTCCATCATCATCTCAACTGGGCATTCCCGTTTATAAATCTCCAAGAGATTAGGTAAAAACACAGAAAAGAGTGAGCTCCCTGTTACTAGTGGGCATTCTGATTTGGTAGTATGCTAATACTTTGTTTAATCACACTACATTAGTTTAAATTACTGTAAAGTGTAGGAAAATAGATGATGGGGCAGAAGGAGTCATAGTCACAAAAATAACTTTATGAAAAGTAATTAAGAGAACATGTAGATTTCATTTCTACGTTGAGATGTGGAAGGATTTTTGTTCAGATAAGCAGACAAAGCCACTACATCAAAAGAGATATCAGTGTACAATGCTGGGCAAATGCCTTCTGTTCTTGAGGAAGCAGTCAGAAGGACAGAGTGTACCAGAGAAAAAGAAAAATGTTCACAGTGGAATGCCCTTTATGTATTGTTGCTGGATTATATTAAACTAGAATGAAATACAGAAAGTTGTTTTAGTGACTACTAGATGATATAAAAGCCAAAAACATACCAAAATTAGTATATTACAAATTTATTCCCAATTGAAATATTAAAGATGTCCTACCGCAAGATAGGTTTTAATCCATTTTCCTATGTCCTTCTGCTTCCTCCACAGTTCTTGTACATACTTAATCTGTCAGTTCCATTCCATTACTTTCCCCGTCTAACTTTTTCTTGGGGGAGACCACAGGCATATTTCTCCCCTAACATAGTTATTGTCCTTTAAAAGATTCCTTGACTGACAGCTCATGGTGGCAGAGCAGTGAAGAAAGCAGTTTGAAGTTAATGATTTCACCACTGTCAAAGGCCCTGGGGAAAGTTGACATCTTCAGCTCACTCTCTGGGTAGGTCTAAGAGCTCTCACAAAGTTCTCTAGATCTTATGAGGGTTAGAAGCTCTCCTTCCACCAAAACACTATAAGAGTAGATACTGAGGTGACCACATTGAGAAAGTCTGACAGTAAGACTACACAACATCTCAGTGCAGTGTTCAGACAGCTTTAGCATTCAGGGTTGGTATGGTGTGTGATTATGGATTTAGGGAAGGTTTTTAACTGTCTTTAAGGAGAGTGATACAATTCAAGTTCATTAGGACATGGTGACTGAGAAAGGGAAGCACCGGTTTGCTTCTGTGAAAGCATATTTTTCAACTAAAAATTACACTAAAAGCTTAAGAATATTTAGAATTTGCAGCAGTATTTAAAAAAGAATCACAAATGAAAGCAAGCTCATTTCAGCCAATTTTTTATTGATTATTGTTTCAAAACAGAAGTATAAAAGCACATTAGATAATTACTCTGAAACTTTGGTCTGCAGAATTAAGGTACTTTGAATGAGTTTTTTCTATTTCATAAGTAATTATTTTCCAATTTTTGCTAATAAAGGCAAACAACTTTTATGAGTACAAAACTAGAGTTATAAAATTTACATAATTTACATATAACTCCATGTTAGCACCAGATATTAGGCAAAGCATGTTTGATATCAAAGCTTTCAGATTTAACCTCATTTTTGTAAAACCTTTCTCCATGCTGAGTTAACTGTTGCATGCATTTTATTTATCCCTTTCATAATCCACTTTAATAATAAAAAAAGACATATTTAGGTAAAAGTGGGAAAACACTTAAGAATCTTAGTATATGTATTGGTATAATTTTCCTTTAATGGGAATGATTTTTCTTATAAATAAAGAAGTTGATCTCAAATACGTTTCAAGAAGCTCATAATATTTGTTGTGTTTCTTTTTAAGAGCTTCCATCAGCCACGTTGCTAGAAGGCACTTGGATATGCAATGTAGAGCAAAAAAAAGAGGATATATTTAATATAAGGCATATTTGTTTAGAAAAGGTAACATTACTGATGTCATTATGACATTAAAAACGTGATGAATTTTGACTTATAAAAAGCATACAATACTACTGAACCGGAAGTGTTATGTTAACGTCTCATATTTTAGATCACTCTAAAAGTCACCTGAAGTGGATTTTTTTTTCTAGAAATGCTCTAATTTCATTTATATTTTTTATTTAATGGAAATAATAATAATAAAAAAATACACTCTGTATTATTCCCTGCTCTTTTTGAATCCAATCCTGCAAACACTTAATAGTCATCATAAGAAGGAATCCTGGTTCTACAGAACTTGATGGCTCTTAACAGTTCCAGGATCCTACCCTGTATAGTGCTTACTATCAAGAGCAGTTAAAGCACCCAAAATGGACTACTCCTAGTGAGCACTGGGTTAGCAGTCAGTATCTGCAGCTTCACATCTTTTTGTGGATTCATGGTTCAGTTTACATTATGTTATCAAAACAACGTCATTTTCTAATGATCTAGGTTTTTTAAGAAACAGTTTATCTTCCTCTCAAAGACCATGCTTTTAATTTGTACTTCTGTGGATTCTGTCTTGGAAAGCATTTAGGGATTAACTAGTCTTGTCCTCCTTCTTGCTGTTCCCCCTGGGAAAAATGGAAAAAGAACCATAATTATAACCTATATGTAATATAGTTACACTATATACTGTATGTACTTGTGAAACAGTAATGTGAAAAGATGAAGCATGATGCTGAACCTTTCAATCTTGTGCTACGAGATAGGAAATGACAATGATCTCTCAGCTTCTATTTTGATCCAAATAATGTAGAATCTATGAGTTACAAAGCCTATTGTGGGGAATCTCACAGTGCTTTTTTCACTGTGTTAGTGAAATACTGTTTGACCAAAACATATGAGTTATTTTCAGATAGAAATATATATAAGAAAAAAATCTAGACATCCCATAATTAATCATAGTATCATAGAATCACAGAATGGTAGGGGTTGGAAGGGACCTTTAGAGATCATCTAGTCCATCCCCCCTGCCAAAACAGATCCATGTAGATCAAATCACACAGGAATAAGTCCTGGTGGGTTTTAAAAGCCTCCAGAGAAGGAGATTCCACAATCCTTCCTGGGTAGCCTGTGCCAGGACTCCCTCACTTGAACACTAAACCAGCTTTTCCTTATTTTTAAGCAGAAATTTTTATGTGCAACTTTTGTTCATGGCCCTAGTCCTGTCACTTGAGACAACAGAAATAAGTGCCACAACTTCCTCTTGACATGCACCTTTCGCATACTTGTAATTACCGAGATCCCCCTCAGCCTTTTCTTCTGTAGACTCAATAGTCTGCTAAAATTTCTTTCTTTTAAAGCAGAAATGCAACTCTTTCCTTTACAACTCTGTTTTCTTAAGAATATTCTGTCCTTCCTGACTTTTAACAGAACTGAGAACAATGTTTGATGCATATTAAAATGCTTAAATATATGTTATGTCTTACCTTGTGTCCTCCTGCTTGGTTGTGCTTTCCGTACAGGTGCTTCTAGAAAAAAAGTTAATATTGAAGTCAGAAGTTATTTGTAAGAGCCCTTGAATGAAAACTCACTACAAATGTTGGAAACCCACTGTTGACATATGAAGTTTGTTCTTTAAAGTTTTCAGTAAATTCAGAATTTTGACCCGTTATCATGTTGACTTGATCACCTGAAACATGAATGCTTATAATACAATTCACACTTTTCTGTCATGTGCAATCAGCTATCAAATCTTACCAACATTTCAAAAATTTTTTTACACTTTAACATTATGAATGAATCAATTATTTACATTGATCTCTGATTGATGCTTACAGGATATACGCAGGTGCCAGCACATTTTGTCCCTGTTGTTCAATTGGAAAACACTGTTTGACACCGTTAGTGATGTACAAGCTCAGACTACTGTACAGCCCAGGGCTCAGTCTCAGCTTTTGGCAGAGGATGTCCAAGTCTGCTGTACAGACATTTCTTCAGGAGTTATTTGTAAGTTTCATGCTTGAAACTCTTTTGTCACAATACATTGGTCACATTTCCAGCTATGTTTGGAGCTTGATGTGTAACTGCATTGTGAGTTCACAGTATGATTCCATATTTAGAGTTCAGTTATTTTTTTCAGACTTTTGTTTAAAAGGGTTGAGTGCAGCAAAGGCTAAGGAATAAGTACTACCCTCATTAACAGATACATCTGTTTTACAAGACTGGCTCAGTGAGGCCATGGACATTTTTTCTTCTTTCTCATCAAACCTTGAGACATTTTTTAGTTGGATCCTCGTTGAGAAGAAAAACATTTCACAAGCATAAGAGATAATGTTCCTGTTACTGTTACAGAAATGTTACTGCAATATTTTTCCCTGAAGTCCTTACATCTTCACTTAACCAGCTATGATCAATTGTCTTTTCATCCCGAGGCAGAGAGTATAGAAATGCATAATCCTGAGATACAGGTTTCATAGCCTCACAAATGAGGTTAAATGCCAGGAATCTGTACCAGTATGATAGAAAATGTCAAGCTCTGAACTCCCCCGACAAGGACAGAGTTCCATCTAAGGTATGTTTTCCATACGTATATGATGTCCATACAGTTATTCTTTCAAGTAAATCTCATGGCCGAAGGTCACGTCTATCTGTCCTTTTCAGGTGACTGACTTTCCCACACGTCTTATGCTACTCGACATTGAAGTTACACATACACTATAGAATATTCTCAATATTTAGCATAGACTTCAAAATTAAAAAAAAGAGAAACATATTTAACTCCATTTTCCACGAGCTATCATATTTTTCCCTATGAATTCAATTCAAAGGTTGACAGAATACCTTAATCTGCATTATTAAAATTGGAACTGGAAAAGGACACACGTCTAAATGTAACAGAAATCCTAAACAATCTATTTCTTAACTTTGAAGATCATTAAAAAAGGATTGTTAAAAAACAAATTTCAGGTATAATTTCAGGCTGAGTTGTATTTAGTTCCTTTAAGAGATTAAATTTGAAACTTGACACCATTTAGTTTTTTAAACCCAAGAATTTCCCTTATTTAACAATAGGATAGGGTAAAGAGATTCCAAGACCCTCTGAGATATTTATTCAACCCCAGAGGTTACATTCATTCCCACCCTACTCTCTTCCTACCACGTTGAGAATCCTTCACATCAACAGATCACATTATCACTGGCAAGAAGTAACTCAAGTTAAAAACAACTCACATGGTCTTCTGGCTGTGCTGCTTAGAAAAAAAGGCAATACTTATGGTATGTATTCCTTCCAATCTTTTATTTAAGCTTAGTGGTTAGATATTTCTTCTTGTCTACTACACTTGCAAAATCTTTTTGTTACTTTTAGCCACAAGATAAGCCTAAACAATTTTCTTTGCAACATCACTGAAAGAATTATTTTCCAAAACAATTATAAAACTCTTTGCTAAAATACTGGCTTGAGACCTAAGTAATTTTTATGAATAGATACTATAAAATCTCACCTGGAATAATCACTTCAGACAAAGCAGGTCTTAGTGATACTGGATTTTTAGACAAACTAACCTTCCAGATGGACTTTCTTGATTTCTCTCTCGATAATCTGTGGCTCTCCCTCAATTACTTTAGTAACCTTGGTGTACTCAGTTCCAGCTATGGTAAGCATCAAAAACAAATGAGTTAAATCTGACATAGTATTTTTCCATATGTAAGGAGCCTTCAGTGGAATCAGTGTCGTCTTGGGAGTGTAGATGTATACAGATCACAATGTTATTCATGCCATAAAGTCCTGCTGATTCCCTTGGCCTTGCCACAGGTGATTCTTTCTCTAGGGCTGCATCATTTATTACAATCTTGGACTAAAGTTTTGTTTCAGACTTCCAATCGTAATAAGCAGTGCTGAACATTGTGTGAGTAGAATTACAGCCCATATGAAATTGTTCTTTTATTTTAGACAGTGGTAATACATTTGTTTGTGAATGGATACGAATTTAAATGCTTAGGATATTTTCAGTAAAACAGAAGTAATTTTATGTACACCAGAGGACCATAAAACATTATCATCAATATAACCAACACCCATAAAGCTGCATGTGTATCTGCTTTTATCAGCTAAATGTATGTTAAGGTATTATCATGGAAGTCAAAGGTAGCTGACTGGATAAATCATGGAAAAGACAGAGAAAAGAAAAATCAAATTAAAACAAGAGATGAATCTGTTTATTTGGTCCATTCTGTAAAGCGGGATGCTTATGCAAACTAACATATAATAGCAAGGAACAATAGCAAGAATTCAAGAGATAATAATGCTTTTTCCAAATTTACTACAGAAAAACTATTTATCTCTCTTTCATAGCCCTACAGGATCACTGCAAAATGTACTTCTATAGATTATGTCTATTTAATTGTATACCTCTGTATACTGAAAACAACTATAACTGTAATTATTAGATTCTGGCATCAGATCTGTCACCATAATTTTGAACAGTTCTACAAGCAAGTTTGAACCTGTGTTTTATTGCCTGGTTGACACCAACAGAACATATTTTCTTGCTATAATTTATTTAATTTTTCAACTTTTAAATATTCCACACTGAAATAGCCTCTCCAGAGACCCACTTTTTCATATATCTGAGACACTTGGATGAAAAATCCTTTGGAAAAACGCTATTTCTCTCCAATTAAATGCTGCTTTAGATCTGTAAAACTAAGATTTAGATGTTTAAAACAGAAGAAATACAGTCAATACTATTCATAGTCATGCTTCAGCATTTATCTAAAATTGTAGTATCAACTAGTCACCACTATTTTTTTTACCTAACTGAAATTTAAGCCATGTTCAAGGAACAGTGCTTTTGAAGGACTACAAGATTTAGTTCAGTGAACAAGCAGCTGGATGTAAGCTACTTTGCTGGAATTAAGCTTACTAAACTTACTAACTTACTGAAAAGTGAATGTAAACTGAAGTGGACTCAGTTAACTGATGCCAAGAGAAACATCCGTACATATTTCTGAACTTCCGACTCAGGTTTACACAAACATTTACTAAAACCACACCACTTGAATTCTCTTTTTTAATAGTCTTTGCTATTATAGATAGTTTTTTTCTAATCTACAGTAAGCAGAGAACATTCCAAATTCATACATAAAGATTAATTTCAGAAGCACAAGTTCTTTTACTATTTTTCTACAGCTACTGGTTATATATTGCCAACGTGGTTAGAATTAAGACAGCAAGAAGGAAAGAAAACCATTCATTGGAATGCTATATTTGAAGTAAAGTTAATGCCTTGATATCCGTCACCTGTAAGCATTGAAAGGAAGATGTTAAACATGCCTTTAATTATTGACTTGAGGGCAATGAATATTCATTTCTGAAGAATTAGTAAGGAAGTGGAATTTGGCCTGTTGCAATACTTTACACTTCATAAGTGTTTCTCATAGTTTTAAATTTACTGAAAAAAAGCTAGTGGAATAAATCTTCATTGCTCCCCTGAGTTTTAATTAGATAACTTTTTAAAGACTGAGTAGTTGTTGGTTTGGTTTGGTTTTTTTTCCATGATCAATATCTTAAAAAAAAATAATTAATCAAACTTTGGTGCTTATTTCCATTTCACAGATATCTGGCACTTCATGCTCGGCATTCTATTTTTTCTCTGATTAATGTCATACTTCTACTAGATCAGTCTTTAAAATGTTTTTAAAATATATCTGAGAAGGGTTTCAGTTATCATAACCTGTTGCAAAAAGGTTAGTTATAATACACTGAATTACCTCCCTGCAGAAGTCTTTTGATTTCTTCGTCTTCAAGTAAATGACCATCACCTTCAATAAATTTGGTCACCTTGGTAACCTCTGATAGGATATAGGTTATGGCAAAAAATTGATTTTCAGAAAGCATTTGACAATTCTTTAACAGTATATTACTAAATTTATCCCGTCTTAGCAATTTACTGAATTACAAAATTAATCTGTTATGACATTACATTCCATGTAAGTACAGAAAGCACCATAATTTATAACAAGACAGCAAATTACATATTAGACTCAGGCAACCTTAACACTGGAGCTGACTGAAAACTGAAGATCAGAGGCTCAGACCAGAAGGTTAGATTTTAACACTTCTCTGTTTCTGATGTTTAATTTCTGGTTTAATTTCTATGGTCAGTTAAGTAATATTTTTTTTTTTTTTAAAGGAAGGAAAGAAAACAAAGATACTAACCTTCTTCAAGCAACTTCTTTAACTTTTCTTCGTTGTCTGAACCTCCTGCAGTAATTCTGGTGTATTTTATTTCAGGACCTGGAACAAAGACATGTAAGACAGTGACTTTAACCAGATATAACAGGATTGCATTTTAATGTACTTTTTTCCTATTTAACACTTAGTACAGTTCCATGGTTAACAAGTTTTAATCTACTCTTGTGGTCATTTTATTTTTCACTGTATCCCAAATTAAGAGGTTTACAAATATTTACACAAATTTAACACACATATATAGAAAAAATGTGCTCACATTCTTAAAATGAGACACAATTTTAAACATTTTATTGCATCAGGTATTTCCCAAGTGTAAAAATAATCTGTATCCACTGTTATAAATAGACATTTTTTACTTTTATTACTGCTATGAATCATTTGAGACCTTAGCATTTGAGATTCTGTATCAGTTTCTTCTACAAAGGGAGTAGAAGGAAATACCAGAGCTGAAACGCTGGCATTTTACATTATATTGACCGTTTTATGAGGGATGTTAGTGAAATCTGGATTTGAGAAATGATAAAATGCTATTTTATTTGCTTCCCCAAAGCTCTACCTTTCATCAAATGCAACTTACCTGGAGATGTACAATCCAAAAGTTTAAAAAAAAGAAATAAAAAACTCTGAAGTGAGACAGACTAAAAAAAAAAATCCAATAAAAGCAGTTTCAGCAATAAGCTTACTAAAGCAGATACTTTGCAAATACAAAAAAAGAAACAAAAAAACCCAACAAAACCCAAGTTTTCTTTATTTTTTGTGCTGTGAAATTATTATTGTTGTTCCTATATATATGTGTGTAGCAGACAATCAAAATTTGAGCCATACATGGACAGTGAGAAACATTATGGAAAACTCATCACTCCAGGAAATTCTGTTCAGGCATTAGGACAGAACTCAGGATGTGTTACTCTTGTATATAAAGGTGAGCTTTACTAAGCATGAATCATTCAGCATAATTTACCTTGAATAATTCTTTCTTCTGTTACTTTTTTCTCTGTGACTTCCACAGGTCGCCCATCAATGAGTTTGGTATATGTTTTAATAATTGGTTCTAAAAGGATGGTAAATTCAGGGGTAAATTCAGGTAAATACCATAACATATTTTATGAATAATGCTAGGAGGAGAATGAGAACTAAATTTCTTCAAAATTTCAGATAGTCACATGTTATTTTTCCTTCAAAAAACATTCTAGACATGAACTTCTCAATGCTGCTAACAAATAAGGTGGCAAAGGTTACCTCTTTCTGATATTATCTCCTGTCTATGACAGAATCATGTAGTGCATTTTTGACTGCAGGACAACAACTGGAAAACAGTTCTTAACTGAGAGAGATGTTATGTCAGCATGCAGAGCATTTCAAACACTGTCTTGACCATAGCTATGGGACACAGCTAGGCAAAAAACCTCCATTTTTAAAAAATGCATGAGAAGTGAGGATGAAACGATGCCAAAAAAAAATACAACACTTCCAGAAGGTCTTGTTAAAAACTGAACAATTGTCTAACATATCACAAGAGTCACCTACATAAAGCAGAAATCGTCTGGGATTAACGAATGTTTCAAATTTTAACTAATAGATATTCAGTTGCTGAAAGTATACCAACCTCCATGAATCACTTTTGTTATTGTCTCCCCTTCCCTGACTATTTTGAATTCAGGTTCCCCTTCAATTAATTTAGTGAGCTGTGTGATGGATGGGTCTGTGACATAGGAAAAAAAAAAGCATATTACAAAGAATCATAAAAATATTTATGGTATTGCATGGGAATGAGATGAAGTTAGCATTATCCCCTGTCACCTAAATAAACCACATTACTGTAATTTAAGATTAATTTAAGTTGGAGGAGGCATTGGTAGCAATATCTTGCACTTCCTCCCCTTCTATCCTAAATTTAGATTCTATTGTACACTTACAATTTACAATCTTTTTTCCCTTTTCTGTATCTGATATTTTTAATATCTATTGTCAAGTCTCACACAAAAAAACAGATCCTCAGCAGCTGAAAGAGAGTCTTCCCCTAATTATATTGGTAAGAAGAGTACTCCATGGCGTTGCTAGAATTTTATAGTTATTCCTTGGCTAGTGATCAGCATGCAAAATATAAGCTTAGAAAAAAACTAGTAATGTTTGGGGGTTTTTTAAATAGTTTTTTTGTTTTTTTAAAGCTGTGAAGATTTGGCAAGTGGTCATCGAGCTTAAAGAATAATAAAATCACTTTGGAGGTCAACTGGAACGTCTGTAAGGATGTCTGTTAGCATTAATTGCTAATGTTCTTTGAGTTGGGAGAGGTCATCTTGATTTCAATGGCCAAAAAAAACCTCTTAATCTTGTGCAGTCCCTATAGACCACATTAATCCAAATGTATCTCTGTCTGACAGTCTGGAGTAGCAGATAGTAAATAAATTAGGAACATACCACTTATGCAGTCAATTAACAAGAATAAATAACATGCTGCTTTGGTACCAAGTCTTACGTCAACATCTTCTACTTAAGAAGCTCCTGTAACACACACTTCCCTTATTCCCTACTTGGAATTAAAAACTTAATACAGTTCATCTCTGTCACTTACTTTAGAAATTCCTTACAAATCTTTCTTTATATGAATTTACTTAGAAATTGATATTTCATAGATTGGATTGTTTAAAATGACTGATCAAGATTTAACAAAAACTTTTTAATGTATTTGGCTGGTGTCAATTGTTGTAAAGAGTACAATACAGGCTAACTAGTATCCTTCAATAGTAACAAATATAAACATATATTTCTTGTTTGTTTTTGAAGCTGAAGATGGATGTATAAATCAGACTTTGGAGCTAAATAATTAGTTTAGTTGAATCAGATGAGATGATTTAAAATTATAGAATCACAGAATGGTAGGGTTGGAAGGGATCTTTAGGGATCATCTAGTCCAACCTCCCTGTAGAAGCAGGCCCACCTAGATCAGGTTGTATAGGAACGTGTCCAGGTATTATAACAACACCCAGTTACTAAAGAGCTCTGTCTACTTTGAATTTTAAATATCTGAACAACCCATTCCTTTTTCTTTTATTATTTACACAAGTCTAGCTGAAAGGCATTCATAAATATTTTTTAAAGATGTCTTACAAGATCCATTCATTTGCTTCTGATATAAATTTAGAGATATTTTTACATACTGAGAATCTTTCAAATGCCAATATACATTGATACAAATGATTAATGTTATTTAAAGCATGCCAATGCCATATTTATTAATGTCTACAAACGCTTTAATTTTTTTTTTAAATCACTATACCTAGACAAACTGCATAGTTTGCTACACTGCCTAGTCTAGGATCAATCCTTTGAACACCAAATCCATTAATATTTCCATTTCAATCAGATTTAACTCTTTGTCTTGCCTATGTCTGGACAACAGAAGCATAGCTCAAGTAGAAAACATTGAGATAGAAAAGGGCAGACATCACTCTTTATACCTGAGGGAAGAGGGTGGTGCTTTTTTTCTTTTTTGGTTTACTTAAATCTTCTTTCCATCATAATCTACAAGAACTTTCTGACATATATTGCAAAAATTAGCTTGTAACTTTACTAGTTTTTTTTCTACAGACAATTGTGGCTTTATGTAGCTTTCATGGAAGCTAATGTTCACTACTGTTACTACTAGAAAGTTCAGAAGGGTCAAAATTGTCTTTATTTGGTCTTTTTCTGAATCATCAGTAAAAAGGCTGTATTGGTCAGACATCATTCTCTGGAGTGTGTCCCAAAGCAGAAACACTGTACTGACAAGGAAAGAAGTTACTCTTCAGTACACATTAACTTTTAAAGTTATATTTTTCCTCTCTCCAATGAATAACAATTGTACATTTGACTAGAGATTAGTGCAGATATTTTATTTCTTCCAAAGAATTTTTAATTAGTTAACTTTCAACTTCTAAACATCATGGAAATCATCTGGATCGTATGCCTCGTCTCTGGATTTAACATAGAACACATACTTTCAGAGAGTGATTCTCCTTCATCATAGGAAGACTTAAAAAACATTTTAGATGAATTACCATATGGAATCATCTATCCAATTATGTTATGCTGTGGATCTGTTTTAATTATAGAGACTAGTCAACAAGGATCAGCCTATATGCTAGATGGTGTGTAATCTGAATAGGAATGAAACATAGACAAGGTGCTGAAAAGTAAGCTTGTGTCACTTGTGCTGGGAAGACGTACTCATAAAAACAATGATTAAACAGTCTGGATAACATTTTTGCAAGACATTTTTAAGTGCCTTTCTCCTCATTTGAACTCAACCAGTTTCCCCTTGAGCATTCCTTCTTTTGTGTAGGAAATGGAGCTCATTATCAGTGTACCTGGGCTAGTGAAACCAATGAGTGTTTTAGTTAAGTTATGAATCATTTGTGATTTTGACGGTTCCAGATCCACTTTTTGTTCTCTCAGTCCCACTCCAGCCATGATTTTGACTCAAGAAATTTAAATTTAAAACAATTTGGCTAATTGTCCTTTCCAGGCATCTGACATATATTGGTATTTAGAACTGATTGAAAACTACAGAAAATGATCTGGGTTTTTTTTCCTTGAAAATATAATGAAAAAATATACTTCATTTTTTAAAAATAACTATTTCAATTAACTTAAAAAAGAAGAAAAATATTTTAATGGAAAATATAGTACTATTTGGGGCACTTAAAATATATGGTTTGAAAGAAGAGTATTAAAAAATGTTTTTTCATAATGTTTGTAGAAAAAGGAGAAAATCCATTTGAGGAGAAAAACTGTGGGAAACATTTTTATACAAAATATTTCAGTCAGTTCTAATTGCAATATCTGTATCTTTGCATTTGCAGCAAAGTGCTGAATGTCCTGGAGTTGTTATACATAAAATATATCCTGTTAAAGAAATATATGTATAATATATATTCTGTATATGTATATGAACATATATAGAAATATATATTCTAAAGGCCTCATTTACCTTCCTTTCTGATGATGGGTTGGACGTTGCTTTCAATTATGTTTATTTCTGAAAGTATAGAAAATGGAATATAAAACACATTCCATTCTTACAGTTTCTTATGGGAATGATGAACTCAATTCAGACTGGTCATAAAGATGTGGATAAAATTACAGATATTAATGAATGGAAAAGCAATTCAAAAGGTTCAGAATACAGATCTCAGTTCTAGTTACTAAGTGGTGGTGCATAGATGTTGACTGCAGACAGAGTCTGTAAAGCATGCTCTTTGCCTTTCTTTGTGCCTTATGAAACCCACTGGTTATGAAACCTATGATAATTTAAAGTGTACCATGATAATGTAAAGTGTAACATAATAACGTGTTGTACGATTCCCCACATAAAGATCTGCACAATTCCCTGACATATCTTAAATTCCAATCTTGCCCTTTTTTTTAGTGAACTGATCTGATAAGCAGAGGAAATCCTCTGACATTGAAAACTATTCTTACTCTTGATAGAACCTCATGGAGAGTGCACCTGTGGTGCCCTTGGGAGATCAGACTGTCCCTCTACACCTAGACCAACTCGGGTATTCACTGAACATCTCTAATAGACCATTAGACTTGTAGCCATTCACTGCTAGCAAAGACTTCACAGGTAGAGATCTCACATTAATGTTCCTACATTATACTAAATAGTAACAACTATCTCATGTCTGACTGAGCTCCTTGGCTTCAGTTTACAGGTATTTCTTCTTGTACTGCTCTAATGGGAGATAGAATAGTAGCATCCTAGGATACCTTGAATTGGGAGAACCCTAAAGATCATTGAGTTAAACTCCCTTCTCCTCAAAGGACTACTTAAAACTAAACTGTGTGACTAAAACTAAACTGTGTGACTAAAAGCATCATCCAGATGCTCGTTGCACTCTGACAGGCTTGGTGTCATCACCACTTCCTGAGGAGCCTGTTCTAGTCACTGACCATTGTCTTAGTGAAAAGACTTTTCCTAACATCCAGTGTGAACTTCCCCTGATGTACGTCCTGTCACTGGTCACCAGAGAGGAGGTCAGCACCTGCCCCTCTGCTGTTCCCCTTGAGGAGGTTGTGGACTGCATTAACATCATCTCTCAGCCTCTCTTCTCCACTCTGAACAAACCAAGTGACATCAACTGTTCCTCGTAAGTCTTATCCTCAAGACCTTTCACCATCTTAACATGTACTACTTAAAGAGGAATTGATCAGAACAACTACTTTCCATAAATGCCTCGTATTTACACAAATGGAAAACAAGTGGAACAGGCACACTGCTCCTCAGAAATCATTTATGTAAAAGAAAGCATTTCAGTGCAGAGTTTGGTCAATGGTAGTTCTTGGAAAGTCAGTACAGTACAAAGCTGCACTTTGTAGAGAGCGGCAGTACAAATCTGTTACGCACCAGGCACTGAACCTTGGCTTAAAAGTCAAAAACAATCTTTCCTATATGTATCTTGCCTATCTCAAAGAATTTGAACAGCTTACTTCAAGACTACTTTCTTGTCACACATCTGGAAAGGGAAAAAAAATTAATTCAGTAGCACAACAGCCAGAAATATTCTGCTTTGGGTCTTTCTCTTCCTGTACTTCATTGGCATCTTACTTTCCCAGATGTTGCATTATTTTTGATTGAAAAAAAGATCCTTGATTGAAGATTACAATTGGCAACATTTAAAAAGCAACTTCAAACCCATATGGAAGTATTTAAAATGAACTTACTGTAAAACGTCAGTGGAATCTCTTTGAAGGTACTGTCACGAACAAACTATAAATACAGAAAAGTCATTTTAGAATTTAAGAGAAAGAGAGCTTGCCTTCTAGTTTTCTAATGAGAATGAGTAGGATTTACTGCTTTATTGATCGAAAAGTTAGGCTGTGCTATTTGTCTAGGTCACCTTACTTATTGTTGAAGGAGAATGTAAGCTCAAGAGGATAGCTAAGACAAATAAGGATGCCTTTTCTTCTCCACAGCCTATTGAAACTATTGGGTTTAATGACATATCAATTTAGCTACTCAATATTTCTTTCAAAGAGGGATTTCCTCAAGGATTTAGATGTTATTTATTTTGCTGGAGTGATAAAGTGTACCTGAACCAAAGAGAAGGTATGTGCCAGTTCACACTGGAGTTATCCAAAGGCAAATATCCCATAATTATTTGGTGTTGAAAAACCAGAAATTCTAGTTATTGAATGCAATGCATCATTCACAATTATATTTAGATAAGTGGGAGCTACTGAATGTGTTGTCTACTGAAGAAACAGAGGGAGCAGAGAATGATTTATTAGTTATAACATTACAGTTTCACAGATACTGCCAAAAAAAGGAAGGGATCATTATTTAAAGAGTACCTTAATTTGAATGTACTTAATCAATTTCTTCAGGATTGTGAGCAACTGATCATTTCCAACAGGCAGATCTGACAAAATAAATAGACATGTAAGAGAAAACGTACGTCTGTGTTCTTTCTACCTTCAGTTACGGGGATTAGGAGAGATAATCACGCTCAAACCTTCACACAAGCATGTACTTGTCCATATACATTCTTCCATATCAGTGGAAAAGGTAGCCTACAGCATCTAGTCTTCCATATACCTGACTTCCACAGAATTTCAGAGTAGCATGGTTTCAAGTAAGGTTCTTCCACAAATGAGTAGTAAGGTAAATTTTCTGTTTCTCATTCCACATAGGAATTTTCTCTTTAAAAGAATTAACTTTTTAAAAGTTATGGCACCTATGTAATGTGTAAATAGATTCAGAAGAATGTGTATAAATTCCATAAACATATATTCACCTGCTGGGTATAGCAGTTTATCAATAACATGAATGACACCATTGGTTGCCATGAGATCAGGTTCTCTTGATTTCAGTTCGTTAACCAGAAGAGTATCATTCACCTAGAAAAGGATGAAAAGAGAAGACAAGTTATCAAAGACACTATAAAAAAACTCAAACCCTAATATAACATTCAGAAAAAATTGTTCTGTTCTGTAATGTGGATAAACATGGAATGTCAAATCCCTGTTACAAAGCTATCAAGGAGAATTCTTTTTCAACACTTAACTGTTTTCAAGTAGAGTTTCCCTCCTTGGATGGTTTTAAGAATATTTGTCACACCTGGCTCAAAACCACTTCCAATGAAAACTCCTTGTATCAGGTGGTAAAGAAGAATATTCCTGAGAGCATTTTTGTCTCCTATTTAAAAACAAAAGAAAACTAGGAGTAAAAATTAAATTGTAGTTTGATAGCTAGTTCTTCATGGAAGCTCTAAGGATTCACACAGGTTTGACCTGAAGCTAAGCATAGTATGTATGAAACTATCATGAACACATATACTTTGAAACTATTACATTGATGATAAAGGGGAAAAGATGCTATGAGGACTACTATACAAAAGAACAGAAAAGCAGCCAGTGGGTTCTTTTTTTTTCTTTCTGTAGTATGTTCTCTTATTTGCTTGTCCCTCTAATCAGAAGTTTTTGGCCCCTTTCGTAAATATCATTTGCAGATCATTCTCGAAGGCAATAATTTCAGAACCACTAAGCAGTCAGCAACACCAAATTTCCTCAAGCTACTAGATAAACTCCAGCTTTAACACTGTTGCAACAAAAGGAATCCATAGATAAAAATTACTGTAATTATTATCTTGTGAAAATACCCTTCTGAGATGACTGTGGATAATTCACAACTCTTTATATAAACACATTTTCTCCCATCTAGGGTAGGAGAAAGTTGCTATTCACTTCAGGTAGAAAAGAATGAGTCCTGGACAGTTCTGGTCTTGTCTGTTTTTACAGAGAGCAGATACAACTTGAAGTTTGCAAAGGGGATAAAAAACTGTTCCAGGGATGATTTCCATATTTCTATTTGGGAAGGAGAGAAAGAAAATCAACATTTTCAAGACTGACTTAAAATGGAAATGGATTCTGGAGACCAAGTTAGCTTCCTGACAGGACTCTGATGCTCTAGGTCCATGCAGCTTCAAATTCACAGGAAGGGCTGTTGAAATACCCTCAAACTTGCTAGGAGAGAGGAGTACCAAGCAGAGTAGTTTTAAAATTTTACAAGTGATAGCAGAGATAACTAGGTGGAGGCAGAAAAGAGAGGAAAGATAGGAAAGTCAATACTACACAATCTCTAATGCAACGTTCAAAACTAGAAATGTGATAGAAGAGACTTTTCAGTTTAAAAACTCTACAGCAAAGTGGAATGATGAAACTCAATTAATTGAATGAAGATTTTAACTTGGAGGGTATTTGCATCTTCAAATAACATATCAATGATTGCAGCTTAAATTCAGATTCAGTTTGGATGCTTAATACAAGTCCTATGACCTGCTCGGTGGAAAAGGTAAACTGTTTATTCAGACATCTTTTGTGTAAGAAATATACCAGACACCTTTCCCACCGACTTTACCTTTGTTTATATTTCTATGTTTCTTATGTTACTTACTTATCAGTATATCCTTATCGTCATCAGTCAAACCTTTAAAGGCCTCATTAGTTGGAACAAACAGAGTCCATTCTCCAGGCCGTGACAGAACATCATCTAAATCTGCAGCTTTCACCAGACTGAGGAAAACACTGTTTACGACAGAGAAAACACAAATACATTCTGTTGAAGTGTAGTAACTATACTTGAGTCCTGGCACATTGTTCCCTCATTTTTTCTGATTTTTCATGAATCTTCAATCACTCTCACTATTTCCAAGAAATACAGACTGTGGAGGAGGAAAATGAGAAAAAAAAAGAGACAATCTTATGAGACTAGCAGACTGAGGAAAAAGGATTTGAGAAAGAAAATATATTAAACCTAGATCAGAACAGAATGGATTAAATAAAACTCCCACAGATCAAAGCGATGAAGGGAGGATTCCAAGGGTAGTTGATCTCTCTAGGAGTATTGAGGCATGTGTTGGAAGAGGACAGAAATAGGCACTGGAAGGGTATGCAATCACACTGTACCCATATGGAATTGCAATACTTGTTAAATAAACCTGCAGACTCTGCTACATTTATTGCTCTGGGTGCATCATCCAATTGCTTTTGTCCTCTTACTCCTCTCATTCTGATGTCTTACTGACTCCTATGTGCCATTAATAACCGTTCTAGCGTAAAGTCTGGGAGTCCTTTCAGCATACAGCTAGAGAAGCAGACTTTGTTTTTCTTACTTGCTCCCTCACTTTTTTTTTTTTTTTTGAGGAGATAATAACCTTTTCCCTGCTCTCCCTGCACCCAAAATCCAATAACCCACAGTCTACAGCTACTTCTCAGACCAGCTATGTTGTATATACAGTAACCCTCTGTATGAAAATCTCCGTGCTGTCAGAACTGCTACTCACCTAAAACGTTTATCATTTCTCAGCATTTCATGTAATGTCTTTTCTGCTGGATTGATGATCTGTCTGAAGACGTGAATAAAACCATTCCTTCCTTCTTTGCTTCCTCTGACCATGCATGAATTTTCAATACATACAGCCTGATTAAAAGAGAAACAAGTGTAGGTGTTTACATGATGCACACTTTTTGATAAAATTAGATGAATGTACATTTTCCAACAGGCTCCTAAACTTAAAAATAATATCCATATGTATTTTGCACAGTGTCATTGGATGTCCTTGACAACAAATCTGGTGTTGCATGAGTAAGCAAAAGTAGCAAAATCTGGAGTAAGTTAATATGGTGTAAATATTTCTGAACTTTTTTTTTGTTTTCCTTGAGAATTTTCTTAATTAGTTCTAAAAAAAAAAGCTATAAAAAATTGAAAGTAATGAAGTGCCAAATCTGGAATCCTATTTCATTTACTCAAAGAGTCTTCCATACAAAAAGCTCCCATTTACAAAAATCACATTTTCATTTTTTCCTAGTTTAAATCCTTAAAGATTTTTGCTAGATATTTATAATGGCAAATATTAGAGGCTTAGTTTTCTTCCTCTTTTATTTCTTCATGACTCTTCAGTTTTATATTTGGGATACATTTTGCTAGAAAGCCCTATTCACTTACTGTGCGATACACAAAGACTCTAAGCAGTTTTCCTCCAATTGTCTCCAGCTCTTGTCCATTGTACAATTCATTAAGCCCAATTTTCACTTTTATAATGTGATTCTGCAGGATTGTTTTAAGAAGACGTTCATCCATCCTTAAGGTGTCATCTAAAAAGCCATTTAGATATTAATATATAGTGAATTTACATTCAAATAAGTTTAACCTCAGACACTATATTAAAAGACCATGGAAGTACTGAATCTTTAATTGAAATGCTTAAGTTAAGGCTTGGACTTTCTTCTGCATACAGAAGAATTGTTAACTAGTTTCTTCAATTGTCACTCTTTAAATTCAGACATGAACTTTTGACATAACCCTGATTAATTACTATAAACAATATGTCAGCTGATTTATATGTCACTTGCTCCATCTTCTTGAATTACTGTTGAAGTTCTTATTACAACTTTTCCTTTATGCATGTGTACCTTAAAACCTTTTCAAATTTGCTTCTGTGGTGGTGAGTTAACACTCAGATTCTTAGGGGAAGGTTAGGATGCCCCTGTGGTCACTTCTACAAATATACAAAAACCTGTTTTATAGTACATTTGTATCAATTTTTCTCTGCTTTAATGTACTGGAAAATACCAACCTTCTGTGAACAATAAGTTATGAATCCAATCCAAGTAACGCAAAGGTTAAGCAAATTGGAAGTTTGCTAATATCTTTCCTTCCCCACAATTTGTCTGTTTATATTTATTATTTTAGCAATAGTACTCAATTAACAAATGATACCACTAAAAACAAGCTGTGTAGCCTGATGATTAGGCTTGTTTTGTCTTTCTGCATGGTACACATTTCGAAAGGAGAAAGTATCACTCTTTTCTCTGGCTCTCTTTCCTTGAGACTTACACTAAGCACTGGGGCTCACTTAGGAAAATGTCAGGGTAGTATATATTCTTGTTTATTTTGATGTTCAGAGCATAGACTTTTAAGGCTACTAACCTGAGAAAGCACCGTTCAGAGGTGCCAGGAGAGTGTATTGGCCTTCTGGTCTTAGAGAAGATGCCAATCCTAGCTGTGCCACCAGGTCTGTAAAAGTTGTCTGCTGAGCACCCCCAAGCTCAATGACTTGCTTGGCTGCAAATAAAGGAATGAGGAGAGTTATTTTATCACAAAATTTATTCCTTTTCCCGATTTAGATTCTCCATGCTGATCAATAACAATATATCTGAGGCAATCTAGGTAAGATATCAGGAAATCCCTTCAGTGTAAGTGGTTTTTCATACACATCACTGACCAGAATCAGGAATTAGCACTTCATCAATAAGGTGAATAACACCATTGCTGGTCACAATATCTTTGCGTTTTACCATCTTCACTCCATTCACAGTCAGACTTTCACCATCACAACCAACTTCAACTGTGTTTCCTTCCAAGGTTTCATAGACAGCTCCACCTGTGATGGCTTCAGAGCACTGAAGAGTATTTAAAACATGGAACTTCACGAGAGCTGTGGAGAAAAGAATGGGAAGTTCATGTAGAAGTGCTTTGACACATAGTTTCATATATATGTATAATTCACTTATAGATGTAGGATAGATTATTACATCCACGCTATTTTTGATAGTTTATCATCTTATCTAGAATATTTGCTGATTTGAATTAATAGAATTGTGGAATCATAGAATAATAGGATCATTTAGGTTGGTAAAGACCTTTAAGATCAAGTCCAACCACTAACCTTTTACTGTGAAGTCTACCCACTAAATCATGTTCCTAAGCACTGCAGTCACATATCTTTTAGATACTTCCAGCAATTGTGACTCCACTAGTTCCCTGTGCAGCTTTTCCAATGCCTGATAATCTATTCAGTGAGTATTTTTTTCCTGATACCTAATCTAAACCTTCCTTGCAACTTGAGTCCATTTTTTTTTGTCCTGTCACTTGTTATTTAAGAGAACTCCTACCTCACTACAACCTCTTTCAGGTAGTTGTAGAGAGCTATAACGTTTCCCCTCAGTCTCCTTTTCTCCAAACTAAACCACTCCAGTACCCTCAGCTGCTCCACAAGTTTTGTGTTCCAGACCCTTCACCAGCTTTGTTTCCCTTCTCTGGACATGCTCCAGAACCTCAATGTCTTTCTGGTAGTGAGGGGTCCCTAACTGAATAAAGTATTTGAGATGAAGCCTCACTAGTTGCAAGTACAGGGGACAATGACTTCCTTGGTCCTGCTGGCCATACTCTTTCCGATAAAAGCCAGGATGTCATTGGCCTTCTTGACCCCCTATGCACACTGTTGGCTCACTTTTAGGTGGCTATCAACCACATACCCAGATCTATAGTTGTCTAAACAATATCTAGTGCAAAAAATCTTTGTCATTCCTTGTATTATGAAAACTATATTGCTTATGCTGTGATCTGCATGCAACAGAGTACATAACCTGGTCACTGCAGATGACATGCTTCAAATGGACCTCTGGCTATAAAACTCTATAGGCTATGTCAAGTCAGCTCCAGGTTTATATTTTGTTATGACTTGTTATATGACATTCAGTGTAATATTGTCTGTGGGTATCAAAAGAATCAGATAAAAATTCCTGAAAGTAAATTGAAAAAAAATAACAAAGAACAAAAATGCCACATTATTTCAGGATTCCATTTTCAGTCATTTTCTCACATTGACGTTAGTCCAGATTACTCTTTTCATGATTCTGTATTGAGATATTGAAGAGTGACTTGTTCAGCCTATAATGAAATGATGGAGAACTTTAGTGCAGTGGAGCTCATAGATGAGAACAGAAATACAGCCTTCCATTACTTAGTGTCCATCACTACTGTTCACATAAACTGATTCAGCTATTATTTAGTTTTATGTTAGTTCTCAGAAGAATAAGTGTGCTGACTGTTACCATTTTTTAGAATATATAGTATTGATTTAGTTCAACTTGCAGGGCAAAACTTGCCTTTTACAAGAACATATCCTTTTTTGTATGAAAAAGCTATTCATGAGAAAGCTATGAGAGGATCTCACTTTGAGATAGCCCTGTATTTCTAGAAGTGGGCATCTCTATTTGAACTATGCAGCTAAACTATTAGAAACATCAATGTGCTTATATTTTCATGGTTTCCTTTAAACATATTTGGAAATGAAATTTTCAGTGACTTTGAATCCTTTAGGTAACTGGTAAAGGAAGAAGAAATAACTTCTCCTATATATGTATTAAAAGTACAGATCCTTAATTTCAGAGCTACTAGGATAATGTAGTTTCCACTTGCTGACCTACTCACTTGTATTTCTCATCTGCAAAAGCCAGTTACATACCTTCAGAAGCCACCTTGTCACCCATGATCCTTTCTAAGACTCCCCTTGGAAGTCTCTCAAAAGCTTCATTAGTTGGAGCAAAGAGTGTGTAATGACCAGGCCTTCCAAGAAGATCCAAGACATCTGATGTGATGGCAGCAGCCTAGAATATAAATTTGCTTTTTCATGTTAGTTAATGAAACTATTACCAAAATACATTATCTATCTAGTTTTACCTAATGTTCACAGATACTTTAAAGTTAGATGGTAATTGGTGTTATAGAAAGATGAAAAAATGATTGAAAGGTATATTAAAATTTTTCTTGATATACCTAGTTACCTGCTTAATTTAGCACAGATGCATCAACAAATTCTGACAGAGGTGACAACAAGGCAGAAATTTGTACTTTTATGTCCTAAATTTTTAAATGAAAAATGAGAATATATAGGTTTTGACAAATTAGATCAAAGCAATGGTGTATCGAAGCTAATAATGTGCCCCTGAAATAATACAAAATATATTACAGATATATGATTAAGTGGATTAAATACAAGGAGAAGGTTTTGAATCACAACAGGAAGGTGAGGGGCAACCTTCTTGCTCTGTACAGCTTCTGGAGAAGAAATGAAGAAGGAAGTGCTGATCTCTTCTCACTAGTATCCAGGGACAGAACATGTGGCAATGGGTTAAAGCTGCATCAGGGGCGGTTTAAACTTGGTATTATTAAACATGTCTTTAGAGAGAGTGTGGTCAAACACTGGAAAAGGCTTCCTAGAAAGCTGGCAGATGCCCCAAGCCCCTCTGTTTAAAAGGTATTTGCTTTTAATGTAATGCTTTAACATTTGATCAGTCCTGACTGGTCAAGACGCTGGACTAGTTGATTTTTGTAGATTCCTTTCAAGTGAAATAGTCTATTCTATTCTACCTCAGGCTTTGAGGCCAGGAAAAGTCACCACCACATTTTTATATTTTCATCTTTATACATTAATAAAGTTAAACTCTGTTGATGAAAAATCATGTACTTTCTAATAATGACACTGTATGCAGTGAGAACTAAATAAAACTCAATTCAATGTTTTTCCAAAAAACATAATTTCTTGTTTGTTTCTGAAATAAATCTTTTTAATGTACTTTTAAATCTCCTCTATATAATCTCACCAGTTGGTGTTTCTGTTATTAGGTGAATCCTAAAAGACAATACGGTAAAAATAAGTCTTTGGTGGCTGCAGCCTGTCCTCATTAGCATAAAAGACTGAAGAAAAAGAACAATGCAGGAAAAGTGACCAAAAAAATTGAGAGAAAATATGACAGATTAAAACATGACACAATGTGCCAATATAAATTGTAAACACACTTTCTAGAAAAGAGTATATGTAAAATTGATCATATCTGGACTTGAGTGAAAAATTTGTTAAGCATTAAACACCATGAATTCAACCTAAGACAGGAAGATTAAGTGTGTATGAAACTGGTAAACAGGAAGTTGGGAATAACCATCCTAAAGTAAATGACATGTTAGGGCTGATTTTGTTTTATGGTTTCATTAGCACATAAGCTTTTGGAGCCTTTAAAGTGGTCATTAAATTGTTATCAAGTGCAGCAGTATGTGCACAGGAGCTTTCAGGTGCATGTGCTATAAAGAGGAATTTCATCCTTTGAAAAGTCAGAAAGACAGAGTGCAATGTGATGCAACTGAAGGAAAGCAAGTGTGGTGCTAGCATGTATCCTGGAAACCAGTGAGCTCTTTTCAAGTAGAGTTAGGAAGATAAGGAAGTTAATATAAAAGGAGAATATAAGACTTTATCTAGGATTAGGTGAAAATATCTGCTTAGGCTTCACAAAAGTTAAACCCAAATAAAAGAGATACAAGAAAGAATGTACAGTAAAATAATGAAATAGAGTGGGCTTCTTTTTTAACCAGATATTACAAAGGGCTGGCTTTTCTATTCATTTTTTTAAGGGATTAAATGATGTAGTTACCTATAGCTGTCATGGACTGGATTTGAAGGATTCAGAGGGTCTTTACCACCTTTATGCCTCTGCATTTAGAATATTTTTTTGTATTTATTGAGAAGATGGAGGAGAGCAAAGGACAACAGCTATTTGAAAAACCATGGTATGTTTGAGGGTTTTTTAAACCAGTACAGCATGAAATTTCATTACACCAAGTAGATATATCTTCTAGAAGAAGAAGAAATTAGTAACTTGGACAGAAAAAAATCTGCTTCCCCTCCGTGAGAAAAACCCTTCCTATACATATCTACTGATGTTCTGAAACTTGCTGTGAGTCAGGTTCTTGGATTTATTTGGTTTGTTTTACCATTTTCTATAGTCCATTTTCATATTATTCTTATTTATCTAGCACCAGACACTAATTTATGCTCATGTTTCATTATCTCAGTGCTTGAAGAGAAGATACACTTTCATGTACAGAGACACATTCTGTCCTATTGATGTGGTCTTATTTGAAGAAAAATCTAAAAGATGAGAGAAACATTTTTGCTTTTCTCCACTTACTCTAAGAGATGAAAGATCATCCTCAACTTCAATGAAATCTTGAATGGTATTTCCCACAGCAGTCAGGACACGATCAATGACATGTACAACACCATTGGTAGCAATCTGGTTGCCATGGATGACCCTGGCACAGTTAACAGTGACAACCTACGTTTGAAGATTCAAGTAGTAGAAAGTTAAGTATTAATTTGATCATATACTTGGAAGCTGATTTATACAGGTTCACAATGTATGTATTATACATTATGTATTCACTGTTCCTTCAGTTTTTATTTTAAACTTTGAGTAGAACTTTGCAAGATTTGAAAGGCTAACTGGGGTTCTTGAGAACTAAAAGCAGATTTATTCAGTGTACATTGATTTTATTTCACATTTTGTATCTTTTTTGCAGTTTTTCATATTTGCTTTCCATATCTGCATAATATGGTGATTGTATTACTAGGTTTTACTAATGTAAACTGTAGTTAAAAATATATATTTTGTTGCATTTAGGGCAACAAAGATGAATAACGTAATAGAGAGATCTCTAGCATTTATAAAAATTATTTTTTCAGTCAAATAATGGATGTGGCTCTTAAATACTTCTATTGTGCACTCTAATTAAAATAAAAGATCTGGCTTAATATTATTTTGTAAACACATAAAGATTTATAGTAAATTTTTGCTTTCAGATTTATTCCAATCATATTTTGCACACAAAAAGCGTCTTTTAGAAAGGCTGTTCATTCTTGTTTGAACTTGGATTTCTAAACAGAAAAAAACAGGTTTATTAATTTTTTCTTAGCCAGTAGTCTACACAGCAGACAAAATTTTTTAAAGAGGATATATATTTATTTCTCTTAATGGTAACTGACTTGCTAGACATTAAACTTTAACCTATTTTCTTGTCTATAGAAGGAAATAAGTAAAGAACAATGGCTACAACTGAATAATTATATCTGAGTAAAAAAAAAAGACAGTAGACTTACCCCATTAGGATAATGGTTAATAAGCAATTTCTGGCCATTATACATAGACACCAGAGTCATGCCATTCTTTAGATCTTTTGTCAACATGCGCTTGTTTACCATGTGGTGATGGAGAGCGTTATATAGTTCAATATTGACATTGTCAATCAAATTCCTGTGAATTTCCTGAAGCAGAAAGGAATTTAATTGATTTGACAGTTCAAAACATTCCTCTGGCAAGAAAGATGAACTTATTTCTTTACCTTAACATATGCTTTCAATATATTCAACAATGGATATTTCCTGTCAGGAGACACAACTTTGATACCTGTTAATCTGGCTCCACTTAAAGGAAGTTTTAGTCTGATTTGCTCACAAATGGAAGAGAAGAGGTCTCATCACAGACAAGTCATTTGAGGAGATTTGACTCAAATATTAACTAAAACATTACTAAAGGAAGGACACTTGAATCACAAAATGCAATTAAACTTTACATCACACAACTGCTGGAATCCCTGTCAATTTCCCCAAAACCACACAAATAACACTAATAGCATTTTTTGTTATGCAAGTACTCAAAAAAACCTTACAGTTGCTAAGTACTCCTGAAAAGTAATTCAGTCTCACTAGCTTCAGTAATGCTTGTTAAACATATAAATTACTTTATTATAACTTGTGCAATGTCCTTTTATATTTAAAATATCAATATATTTTCTAGTCTAATAGAGTAGCTGTTGCAGTTAAAACAACATTAGCTGAAAGGGAAACACAGTTTAACCCATGCATGCATTTGTGCATACACACATAAACTTACTGCATCTAATTGCTCCCAAGCTTCATTGCTTGGTGCAAAGAAAGTGAATGATCCTCGTCCCTCGATCTCTTGTCTCAGCTTTGATATGTCAGAATACTGCTGTGTGGAGGTAGCTCCCACAATACCAAGTGTACCATACACATGATCAATAGGAGCAACTGTAATAAACAGGAGATAAGAGTACTGTAATCTTTTCAGACATCCAATTTCTCATAATCAAATCCACTTTCCTTCTTTTTTGTTGGACAGTAGTATTGTCATTCTGAAATTCTTTAAATTCACACTACCACAGTGTGTTTGGATTAAAGTTTCATTGTCGATGTACTCAAAAATCACCAAAACACATCTGCATGTTATTTTTTTTTTGTTCTGCTGATTGAAAAATTTGATTAAAAAAAAGTAAATTTTGTGTTCTGTAGAAGATATATCTTTCTTTGTGTCAATCCAACCTGAAATTGGAAGCTATCCAGGAGTAAATCCCATCTACATTCACAAAAATTTCACTGGAGTGTGAGGCCTTTTGCTCTTCTTGTGTATCGTTTGTGCATATACTGATTCACCCAGAGTAAGAAATGCCATAGTCTCACAGTTAAAACACTGATACATGAGAACAAAATTCATATTGCCTCATTCTAGGAATCCAGAAGTGAGGCATCTGCATGTGAGCTAGTTGCTCTTTTTATAGTCATGGAGAGGAACAGGCAATTCTAATGTGTCTGACCTCATCCTAATGTAAACGTCGAAAGTGAGACTAATTCATCTAAACAAACCAAACTCTCCTTAGATATGTCTGACTGTATGACTGAATATAAAAGTATTACATCAGATAAAAGCATCTAAAGTTACAAAATGCATTCTAAGATTACTCTTACCCTTGCAAGTAATTTTACTTATGGCAAACAAAATAGAACAAATATGAAAAGCTAAGAATTCCGGTCTTCAGTTTTACTCCTTTAATTAAAAGCTTGTCACACTCTTTTAGTGAATAAGATACAAGTCTTCTCAGGAAAAGGAATAAACAAAATTTAGATATGTCACACCTCCTGTCCTGGGTTTCTGACCTCACTGGTATGCTTTATGTAATTCTAGTATGTGATGGGAATAGGAGTAGAAGTTTTTCTTTGGCAGCTTTTGGAACAGAAAACACCATCATTCCTCTCCAATACAGCAACTGGAAGGAGTCAGAAAATTCAACTTAAACTGCATGAGCAAATTCAGCTCTCATTGATTTTCAACTGTGTTGACTGTATGCAAATAATGCTCTGTATTCTCAGGCTCAAAAAGAGGCAATCATTTTTCAAGACAAAAACCTTTGAAAGTCTCTTAAAATGCTTCTTATAAATGACTCATTCATATGAAAATAAGCTTGTACCTGCAGGACATCCTCTCATACCATCCATCTTCATATAGCCAGGACAGCACTCATATAAGACAGTTCTGTGGAACACGGACAAAAGTGAAATTAAATAAGGAGAATTATACACAATCTATTTTTTAAGTTAAGTTTTCATTGCTAAGTGCATACTCTCCAGATCTTCATTCCTTTTTTATCATTTAACCTTTCCTGTATAGGTTATGAATTGGTTATATTTTACTAAATGTGAGGCTTTTGAATTTACAAAATGAGTTCCATCATTAAGCTTAAGTGGTCAGAAGGAACATTGAAGGGATGTGGAGGTATTAAGTGATGATGTGACTGGAACAGCAGCTGAATCAAATTTATTTAATCAACATAGTTACAAAAAAAAAATAGATGAGACTGAAAAAAAGGAAAAATAAAGAACCTTCAGAGAAACTAGCAGTAGCAGGGTTGTAAAGGAAAAAGAAAAAAGTAATTAAATGAACTCAACACAAATTAAACAAAACCTACATAGAAGAAGGTCCTGGGGATTTTATGGTGATAAAGAGGGATATGGCAGAGCCTCAGTTTTTCAAGGAATACTTTGAAGAATCTCAAGAATGAGGAAGAGAACTAGTTCAGAACAGACATAAAGTAGGGTATAGAGAAGAAAGTCACTAAAGACTGGATGGATGGACACAAGGGCAGGTTCACTGGTAAGTGCAGTGAGGATAAAAACCAGACTACAAGAAATCAAAATCAAAAGAGCATGTCATTAGAATAGACATAGAATGTAAAAATACCAGGGATAAAGAACTGTTATATAGTGATTCAATAAAATACTATCGTTCCTGAATTTATATAAGTTATACATAAAAGCAAACTAACTGATAATTCTGTACTGTAACTCTCAATTTAACATTGATAAAATATAAGATATAATGACTTTTTAACAACATGACAGAAAATCAGCTCTACTGCAGATCTGCTTGACAATTTCTCCTCTGTTAAATGAAAGTTCATATTCATTAAAGTTATCAAGGAGTTGATTTTGGATCCTACGGAGAGGGAATGCCAAGAAATTAAACAATCTTAGCAAAGTCTAAACCATAAACCTTAAGACATTAGACTTCAGATATTATTTTTCAAATTATAGTACACTGTGAGAAGGAAAATTGCCATCACAGTCTTAGATAATAGATTTATTTTTAGAGGTGTGGCTAGTGTTGGCAGTATTAGAGTTCTGAACACTAATTCCTCAAAAGTTTTTGCTGAGTCTTTACCACTAAATTCCAGCTTTTAATCTGTAGATTCTTCAGTGACAGCTGAGTACACTTATCTCATTTTTTGTAAACTAAAGCTGACCAAACATTAGTAGTAGACATATTAAAATGAATAGCTTATTGAAATGCAAAGTTGGACTGAAGACCTTCAACATCCAAACAGATGACATTAAAAAATGACAGTAAACTGGAAGAACAATAACATTACACAGCATGATTGTAAACGTAAGGATTATAATTCCAAAATTGACCACAATCCGACAGAGCTAGTGAAGGTTAAAGATTTTTTTCTTTAACAAAACCCACATAATCTTTCATTTCTATGTGCTATGAAAATACTTTGTCTCCATTCCCATATATACATATACACACATGCATATTTGCCCTTCTGCCATGTGTATCTTTTAAATGAGAAGACATATATTGAAATAATTTCTATAGTTCTTTTTGCGCATCCCTTTCTTTAAAGATATTCACTGAATGGCTGGTTCTAGGAAATGCAAGAATAGCATACAGTTTAAGCTGCTGATTTTCTAAATAATATGGGAATGAACCTTATACTCTTTCACCTTTTCACATACTTGTAAAAACCCAATTTAAGAAACAGAAATTTGATTAAAGAAAACTAGCAAAATAGGACTCAGAATATTCTCCCAATTGCCTTGTCGTGAGAAAATATTTTTTTCTACCATGGAATAGAAAATATCTCTCCTTCAGCCCATGAGCAGCTGTGAAAGATTGCAGTCTTAATTAGCTTTTGGGAAAAGAGGACACTGAACTATAAGTATAGAGTAAGACATGGCAAGTTTAGTCTTCTTACCATATCCAACAATGACAGAATTGTTGAAAGTCAGAAAACTGGCTGAAGAACGTAGTTAATACAGAGAACGCTTCTTCAGCCAAGCATTACAAAATCAGTGCTTTTTTAATCATGTAGCTCATGTACAGCCCAGGATTATTTTCAGTTATCAGGGGTTACTATAATTTCCTACTTACAGTATTGATGTTCCCTTACAGTTAACTGCAATTAGAAGGTCCATGTATCAGCTGTGCTCAAAATGTAGTAAGAGAGATGGACTGGGAAAAAAAGAGGTCTATATGAAGGACCTCAAAATAAGGTTAGAACCAGATAAAACTTAGTGTAAGGTGCAATTCCTCAGGACCACTCATGTGTAGACAGGGCACACAGGAAATACCATCTCACACCCATAAGTTATTCTCATCTATGTTTCCCTGCTAGGTCAATATAAGTTAGTGCAAGAAGCAAAGAAAGTAGTTACACAGATAACAAGTAACTCTGCATTCTTGAGTTTTTTGAGATTTGGTAAGGTTTTTTGTTTGCTTGTTTGAGTTTTTTAGCACATTTTTTTCTGAGCTCATTCAAAGAAAAAAGGGGCAGAGCAATCCTACCTTGTGCCCCTGTTATTCTTGGCTAACAGAGCCAATTTTCAGTTTATTGATATCAGCTCTGTGACTCATCTGTTTGTACTCCTTGCTGGCATGGAGATAAAATACTGCAGAGAAACAGTGGAAAGACTTCTAGTCCAATACACTTTGATTTTAGCAATTGTTTAAGTTGCGTCCCAATTGGAAATTTACAGCAGTGGGTAGGAAGTGTAGAGGATATAAAGTATTCTTATGTTAACATTTTCTAGATCATGCATGCAAGTTAGGGAGGACTTGTTAACATGGAGATATTAGTATGAGAAGAGTCATCATCTCTTGGATAAACATTCTTGTTACAGTAACCTCTTTAGCCATGTTTGAATTTCTGTTTTGAGTACAGAGTATAAAACTCCCATTAACAGCTAAGACTAAGTTATAACAGATGCTCTGTTACTGCCACAAAAAAACCCTCAAGAGTACTGTGATCTAAATTACTTTCACATACACCATTTTCTCCTTCTAGCCTTGCTCTGTGAGTGCATGTGCAATGACAGGAGTGTTAAAAGAGGAGGGAAAAGTTAGATGATAGTTTTGTGTAGACGCTCATGCCTAAATCCACCCAGTCACATTGCTCAATGTCTTCCTCTTGGCTGTAGTAGGATTCTTACTCAGAACCTTACCCCTGAAAAATGTTTTATGCCTTACATTCCTCTGAATTCTAGTCAGAGAGAGAACACAGTCAGTATCTGACTTTAGTTCAATGAGTCCAAACTGCCTATTGCTTCAAACTACTTTTCCTGACACAAAAAAAGTATGTATCTCTGCGTTACTCATTTTACTTCTGGAGCTCACCAGAGTAATGAATTCCCTGTCAGATTTTTGCTGAGAGCATACTTTTAGTCTTGGGAAGACATGACATCTATCGAGGAATAAAACCACAGGAGTGAGTTGTTTTCCAAAACTGACTTTGTAAAAATATCCAAGTTTCAGTCTAGGTCATTTTCAGGAAATACCCTTCTTCCTAATGTGTCTCTAACGGAATAAAGTGTAGTGCCAAAGAAGCCAGTGGTATGGCAGACATTACTCAAAAAGGTGAAATATTTTGGATGACTTGCAGCATGGCCACTGAAGGAAAAGCGAGGTCAGTATTATAATGCCACCTCGAGGACAAGGAAAGATTGTGATAAAGAGTATAAGCATGGCTCCTGCAAATATTGAAGGTAGAGGTCGAGTAAATGTACAGTTTAATTTAGTTTGACTGGAAATTGGTCATTATTGCTATCATCAAATGCATACAAATCTGCAATTTATATGAAAAATGAGTTATAACCTGTTTACATTTGCTTATAAAAACACAGCTAAAATGAAAATGGGACAGAGTAGTTAAGATTCCAGATAGTCAGTTATAGTCCAAAGAAACTTTTGAGGATTTAGAACAATCAGGTTGCTTGTCTGGGTAGGATGGTAATTGTGATTTACATCCACTCTGACTTACTGCTATTACTTATTTTCCACCTCCTTAAGTAAGTAATTAGTAACCAATAAAGTTTATAATAGCTGAAAGCTTTGGCCCATGAAAATCATGTCTTTTCCTTGTCTCTGGTGTGGCCATGGTATCATTCTTCATGTCTAGACTGACTTTAGAGTTGAGACTTCAAAGCTGTGGCAGTGCTTCAAAGGCAAGACTATGCATTGGAATCAGTGTCTCACTGTATTGGAAGTTAACTCAGCTTCATTAATTATGTTATGCTCTTAGGACTGAGAAAACATTTTCTCAGGAAAAAAAGAGAGAGAACTTTTCCATACTGCATTTTCCCTCAGTTTTTTGTTTCCTAAGGATTCTTTCCAACACTGTGTTATGACATGTACCATCTTTCAGGAATCTGAAAAAATGCAAAGTCTTTGACAGCCAACAGGAGCAGCAGAAATCGCAATCCAAGCCAGTTTCAGGTCCTTGCCTGACTACTGCCTGATTTACATGTCCGATTTTAACAGTACCAGAATTATTACTGGAGGCATTTTTCCTCACATAAATAATCATTTGGAAGTCATAGTTCTACATTAGTAAGTAGGGGGATCGTACTCAAGAAAAACTATTAATATAATTGTCAGTCAAAAAAGCCGAACCGGTTGAAAAAATAACCAAAATGTAAAGCTGACTTTAAAGAAAAATGAAAAAAAGAAAGGAAAGGATACTTTTGTACTATGAAAGTATCATATATGTAGATACACTGAAAAGAATGTGAGAGACTGCAGTCATGTTATCACTGGTAGTGATGCATAGACGTGCTGTATCATTTTTTCTGCACCAGAAAAAATGTGAAGAGTGTAAAGAGTGGTCCAATGAATTTCAAACAGTTTTTCAAAGTCTTATAGTTGCCATTTTGAATTTAAAATATTCTATTTCTAAAAGCTCAGTTGGATTCAATGTGATCTCTGTGTATTTTTTTTAAAGTCAAACATGCATTTTTATTTTGTAGAATTTATCATTGTTTCTATATTTAGAAAGAGATTTTAAAACTTGAAGAATGGACTGGAAAATATGGAACCTATTTACTCACAACCTTGACAATCAGGAGAATAAGTATATGACTAATTAATTACAAATTATCAGAAACCTTTTGTTCAATCTCTCCTTTATAGCTTATTTAGTAAATTATAGTTGTTCAGGAAAGCATTTGCAAGAGAATTTAAGAGTTTTTTTACAAAGGAAGTAATCTTTGACTGCTTTATGTTGCTAATACTGTGGATACTTCTATATTAACCACTGTTAAGGCAGCCTTTGGCACAGAAACAAAAAAAATCTCTATTCCATGTTACATTATCACAGAATGATGGAATGATGGAAAGGTAAGGGTTGGAAGGGACCTTTAGAGATCATCTAGTCCAACCCACCTCCAGAGGCAGGCCCACCTAGATCAAGTTGCATAGGAATATGTCCAGGCAGGTCTTGAAGACCTCCAAGGAAGGAGCCTCCACAACCCCTCTGGGCAGCCTGTGCCAGGGCTCCCTCACCTGAACAGTGAAATAGCTTTTTCTTATATTTAAGTGGAACTTTTTATGTTCGAGCTTCATCCCATTATCCCGTGTCCTGTTGCTAGCCACCACAGAAAAAAGGGATGTCCCAACCTCCTGACACCGACCTTTTAGATATTTATAAATGTTAGTAAGATCTCCCCTCAGTCTCCTCCAAACTAAACAGCCCCAGTTCCCACAGCCTTTTCTAGTATGAAAGATGTTCCAGTCCCCTGATCATCTTGGTGGCCCTGTACTGGAATCTCTCCAGAAATTCTCTTGTCCCTCTTGAGCTGAGGACACAGTACTCCAGATGAGGCCTCACCAGGGCAGAGTAGAGAGGGAGAAGAACCTCAAAATCATCTAAAACTTGGATGATATCCATTAAAAAAGTTTAAAAATCATACACGTGAGGAACTTAACTTCATTTAAAGTAAAATTTGTACCATGTATCAATATGACTTATCTTTATATCTCAGGGCAGACAATCTCTCAACAAATATTCAAGTTGTGCATTTGGACATTTGTCTTTCAATACAAGACTCCTAATACCCTAAGACAGAGTTGCAATTGAGGCCTGGACTCTGTTTTCATGCAAGCTTTTCTGAAAATGTCTACTCCAGACCTATATGGAGGCTGTAAGAGAATAATGGGTAAATAAGAGGAATTATTTCCTGTGACAACTGCTGAAAAATTTGTCAAAGTTGTTGCATATCAGGAGTGTGATACATGAGGAAAACAGTTTATTATGTTGGGTAAACAATGTCGGACTGTTAAATTACTGAATTCTAAGTGAGACATCAGGACTGGGGGTTTTACGTGTGTTTAACTCTGAAGATGATCTATGGTTGATGAAGCAATAGTGACTTTGACTTTTTTTCACAGAGAAGGCAATGACTTACGTTCTGAGAAGTGACAATTGAAATATACATACAGATTCCAAAAGAATGCCAAAGTCACATAGATATAATCTGTTTTCACAACCATATTTTGGTTTGGGTTTTGTTCCTTTCTTTTTGGAGAGGTATGGTTTTAGCACCCAGCTCTGCTGAGTGCTTTTCACAACTGACCTATGAAGTCTTTCTGTGGTTTTGAGTAAGTTACTTAACCTCTTATCTCTTTGTGGTTAAAACAGAGCTGTGAATACTTGATATGAATCTGAAAACCCAGGGAGGTATTGCTGCCACTGATGCTTTGAAACCTCTTAGACTTTAAAAAGACTATATACACTATGCTGTAATTTTCAGACTTTCCACTACTTTTGTGATTATTTTGGCAATAATTATTGGATCAGTTACCCAGGTGGTTTTAGAAGCAGCTACAGAAGCTGTAACCCTGTAAAATTACAAACTGAATTCTTCCCGTGTCTACATTTGAAACAAATAGCTAGTTTATCTCTGAGAAAAGGAATGTTTTCTAATTGTACTTTATATTATCCAAATGAATATGGAATAGTTTTGAAACAGAGCATACTTACGCTTTTTTTCCACAGATGGCTCCCTGGTACCAGTTTCTGCAGGTGCTGAAATATTTCTTTTTTGTTCCCATAACTTGTTGAAGGGCACAGACATTTGGGCTGTGGTGGGAGTGAGAAACATTTTAAAAAGAAGTTTCTGTACATCTTTGGAAAATTTTTATATGAAAATGCAAATGCCAGAAGCAGCAAATGCCCTTTCTGTTGAGCAAGAGTAAGAAATTAACATCTGGCTTCAGTTCCTAAGGCAGGTGTGCTTTCAAGTAACCACAGTGCAAACTCCTGGGACTGCCCAGCTGGTTTCTTTGGCAAAACCACCCTCCCAGCAGGGACAGAAGATTCTCCTCTATTCTGGTTTGACCCTCTATTTCTAATGGGCAGTGATGACCAGCTGTGCTTAGTCAAGTCTCAGTGTGCCTTATATTTCTTTCTTCCTCCTGAATAAGTGAATTAATTACCAGCCACCAGAGGCTGAGCTGTGAATACTGTCAGGCTCTTTTCATTAGAGTTTTTGTCATGTACACAGCTGTGCAGCTGAAGGTCATAGGGAGATGGGGAAGAAAAGTGCCTTGTTCTTTATGTAGAAGGAAACCCTGTCTTCTGTAAATCCATCAGCTATTTTGATTACCAACAGTTTGGAGTACCACAGACACCTAAGTAAACATTCTAGAAATGACTGAGGACCAAAGGGTAAATTGGCATGTAAATAAAAGGAGTCACAGATTTCAGACAAGGAATACTTCTTCCTTAACATGGTAGTGTATAGAAGAGGTTTTTCATAAGGGCAAATTCCATGGAGCAAAGGCATTTAGTCACAAATATTTATACTTCTACAATTAAAAAAAAAGAATCAGTTCAGAAGTTAGAACATATATTTTACATTAGTGGAAAGCTGGTGAACTTTTTGATTTGAAAATCTCAGTGTGTGTAGCAGGCAGAAGGAATTCAACAAACGAAGATAGAATGGTGAACAATTCTTATTCAACATGTTTTTTTACTGAAAAAGACTACAGGAAAATATATTTAGACACATGTGTCTCCCTGTTACCAGCTGTTCAAATTATTTCCATGTCTCTGAGCAGACTGGCTTGTAAGCATTGTCTTTTGAGTATCCTGCTGAGCAGCTTGCTGCATTGCTTTTGTGGGAACAGAAGTTTTACAAAGGACTCTCAGTATATATTCCCATGTTGGAAAGCATTTAAATAGAGCTCACTAGTTTCATCGGGAGGGAATAAAGAGAGCAACTCCTGCGGGATCGATGACAGCTCTGTTAATACATTTGAAAAGATGTATATTAAACATATCTGACATTCTGTTACATTAATTGTGAAATGTCATTAACTTTAGAGATTCTAAAAATTTTAAAATTAAAAAGCAAGTATTTTATTCATTGAGAAGTGGTGATTTTAGATTTTTTCCTCATTTTATGAATTTTAACAGTATTCTGTCTCCTTTTGAAATTCTCTAGAAAGCTTTTTACTTAGGAGCAATTATAGTAAAATTAACTGATAAAGTTCTACTTGAATGATAACAAGAATTCAGAGTGAAAAAATACATTTAATATAATGCAAGAATCAAGGAGAGAATAAAGTTTAACAAGCTCCCTTTTAAAATACAAATAAACTCCAGTTACTTACCCTTGGTCGCGTGCCCTTATTCGACTATGAGTTAAAATCTTGTCATAGTGAGCAGAAGCAGCTGCTTGTTCAAAAGCAGACAACAAAAAAGTGGAGAAGGTGAACAAGAAAAATATCTTCATCTTTATTCCTCTGTTGCTTCTGGCAAGTCTAGAAGAGAGAACTGGCAAAGGGTCTGGAGAGCTGACAATTTATATACATGTTGGAAGGTGGTGGGAGGGAACTCAGGATCAACCTGAAACTTCGTACCACCCTTCTTAGAACAGCAGCTTCTGTTGCCAACTTCTGTAACCTAAATTAGTACCATACATTAACCATATAAACCATTTATTTTAATCCTCGATTGACTAATTTCTTCCTTATTCCAGAAGGCTTAGCATTTTATTCTGCTGACACAACAGCAGAGAAAGTTTGAGAAGTTTAGAGTTTGACTTGTGATTTAGTATTTATAGCACTGAAGCATCCAGAGGTCGTGATCATTTGCGCGTGGTTTTACTCAAACCCAGAGGAAGATGTTGTCTGTTCCCATAAGAATGGTACTGCTTTCCTTTGTTTTCCATGTCCTGACAGCTATCGGCTATGAGCTGTTTAACTAGGGAAGTTGATGAATATTCCAAACAATATTGTTGTCAATATCACTGTTTTGAGAAAAAAAAAATTTTATTAACACACATTCTAATTAGTAAATAGCCACATAATCACATGCAGTATTAGCTTAAATATTAATTCTAATAGTAACAGTTGCTATTACATAATGCTTTTATTCAGAGCTTTATGTAATCATATAAAAATAACTGAATATCTGATACTTTGAATATATGCCTTTCTGTACTTATTAGTCAGTGCTTGGGAGCCTTTTGTGAAGTAAATGGCAAATGTAATTCTGAGCTGTAAATGAAGAAACTGAGGCAGAAGGGTAAAGTGACAGATTCAAACCTCCAGTAGATTGACAATCTTAAGGCTCCAGGGAAAGTTGGTGTTCAAACTGCAACCCAGGAGTTTAAAATGTTCATGTCAAGGAAAAAATTCTGCCATTCATATAGAAGTGTTTGCATATATATACAATTTCAAGGTATAATCTATAGATCATTTCAGAACTTTAGGATGATGAGTTCCAATGGGAGTACTTGTCTGTTCTTCCACCAGAGCTAATAGGGAAGTGAATAACTGGAAATGGCTGCAGCATTAGACTGAAACACCTGGGACCAACCTCTCATTATAGAGCAGACACAAATGGGGAAAAGAGCAGAAAGCAGAGACAATTACTATTTCCTACATATAATTTTAGGTAAAGGTTATCACTAGGCCTAGGTATATTAGTCATGTCTTACCTAACTGTGGCACTTCATGGTTGCTAAGGTTAAGGGCAGGCATGCTGGTTAAATGATAGGTAGGCTTCTTTTCTACCATGAATTGTATTCATCCTACCAGCAAATGACTCAAGATATCTCTTGGAATTATCAGAATCTCTAGACCCACTGTGAGTTAACAGGGTAAAACTCTATGCCTGAAACCATCACTGTCAGGTCAGCTGAAGAAGCTCTGTGATATGTTACAAGCTTTAGAAAAATACCACTGCTGCACTCCTTTTGTTCCTCTCAGAGCTTTTTATTTCCTTCTGGTGTTGGCAGCAAGAAACACGGTAAGAAATACCACCTCTTAAATGTCTGCCTATGACATTTCAAGCTGCTAATTTGTCTCAGTTGATTAACCTTTGCAGTTCTCAATCTACAAAAGAAAAAATTATAAAATACTCTATTAAAGTAACTCGACAAACTTTAGAATGTCCCAGAACTGTCCCAGTAACCCATCTTCTCAGGAGGCTATAATTATTAAACTGATATTTCTTCTTACTAATACTTCTTCACTTGTCATTGTGATAGGAGCTGCACATATGGAGAAAAAATAGTGATTGTAAGACCATTCAACTTCTCAGTTCCCTATATTAATGTTTTAAAATTCCCCTTTCCACTTCAGAGGAAAAAATCTGCAGGACTGTTATATGCCAAACTTAATATCAAATATGGTGGCATGGGTAATAGGGCAGCACAGAAACTGGTGATGAAGAAACATGCAAATACAAATTAATATTAATTAAAAATAATAAAGGATAATCAACATTAAACATTATAGCAACCCTGTTGACATCATTAAATATAATGAGACTAATGTTAGTAAAAATAGTCAGTGCAGAAATTAAGTTCATTGAAATAAAATAACGTGAAGAAAAAAAACCAACGGTTGTAAGCTTGGTCTGAAAAATCTCTTAACTGAATGAGCTGTTTTGGTGGGTGGTGTTAAAACGGATAGATGATCAAATGAATAAACCTCATCTTTAACTGGAAATTATTATTTTGAAATAATGGAAATTGAACGAAATTTGAATTTAAAAACTTCCGATAAAAATAACCAAGCCCAGGAAAATATCAAAAAGCATCAAGGGGCAAAAGAGTCCAACTAAATTAATCCTATTCCTAAATTATGTTTATATTTTCCTGTATATAAGAACAGATAATGAAGTCAGGCTCTGTTTTGCCTGAATATAATGGCATGCTGAACACAAATCAGAGTAAAAATTCTCTAATTTGTCAACTAAAATGCTGTTCCAGTTAACCAACAGCTTATTCACTTATTCTTATTGCTACTTTATTAATTTTAATTAGTTTTTTTATTTAGCAAGATGGCTACCCAACCAGCTAACCACTTTTAACTTTTTTCTTCCTTCAGCTAAATACTTTCTTCAATATTATACCCTCTAAGGGATTTGATGTTGAAATTCTAACTATAAATGTTCAAAATCTGATTACAAAATGCATTCACCTAGTGATTGTGAATTATTCTTATAGTAATAGGAATTTTTATTATCCACAGCAGAAGAAGCATGTCCAAAGAAATGTCTGGAATAAGTATAGAACAAGTGCTGATTTTCATCTTCCATGAAATGTAAATAGTGTCAAGACAAAAAGTTTAAGGCATTTGCTATTCTGAATTGTTTCTTATATTTCTCTAGAGACCTCTAGTGGAGAGAAGCCTGTAAAAGTCGTTTGCTCAAAGACACATTCAGGGTTCGCAGTAAGAATTTATTGTATGATGAAGCATTTCGGTTTTCTATTATTATTCCGAGAGATATGATGCAAGAATCCTTGCATTCAAATATTTAGGGGTTTGAATAAGTGTCTTACATAAAATTGAAGTAACGGAAGAGTTTCTGAAGCATGTCCCAATGATGTGCAGAAATTTAGCAATTCCATAAGAATGGAAGGAAATACTGTTTTACCAATTAAAACTTGTAGAAGGTTCACATAATTTATAATGCATTTCATGTTATACCTATTCTGCTTCTTTATTTTATAGCTATGTGTTTACTTGTTGAGTGTATGTGTGTGCTCATTGGAAAGAGTAAATGGCTAAATAGTTTTGAGATGTAAAGAGAGCCTCCTTCTGTCCGTCAGTTATTGCTGGAATCCTTAGATTTGTTTGACAACTCCAATTCAGCAAATTTTGGATTGTTTTTCTTGGGGATACAGGTGTAAAGCACTATGAGTTTAATCTGATAAAAATATATATCTCCTAGAGATTTATATCAGACATATCTGGGGGGGAAAAAAGAAAAAAAAAAGCAGTACATAGTAAGCCTGGCTACCAAAAGCAAAGCACCAAGAGAAGGGAGTTCCCCTGATGCAGTGGAGGATCCATCAATGCTTAGACAACATGCAGCCTGTTTTCCACATGAACGTATTTAGTATGCAGGATTTTTAAATATCAAACAGAAAGAAGATGGCTTGATATTTACACAGAAACCCAGACCTATAAAGTAAATACCATATAATAGAATATTAATCATATTGATAATGGTAGCGAGAATAATATTAATGCTTTAGTTGAAAGTTTGTAAAGTAATAAATCAGGTTTGGTTTGACTGATGGCAATGTCCAAAATGTTGAGTGTGTTTCCGGGGGCTGGATTATCACCAAAATATCCACTGCAGAATTTCTGATGTGGCTGCCTGGTAAGGGCTAACAGCTGTCAGCTCTCTCTTTGCTTTCCATATCTATTTTAGTGAAGATGAATCTATACATCTCTATCACCACAAATGAAAAATGGAAGTAAGGTTTAAGGAGGTAAATAGGAAAGACTTGATGACAGGTCCTGTGAAGAGGATGATCATGAATGTATGGGTTGATAGTCATAGTCAGTCTTGCTGAGAAATTAAAACAAAATAGCCCAAGAAGATTCTTTTTTTTTTTTTTTTTTCCTCCTATCACCAGTATTTTGATTCTTATAAACCTTCTTAAGTTACCTGGTTGTTTTCTGTCACATCACTGTTTTGATATAAACTCTCTTAAATCTCTTCTGGAACACAATGACCTAGCTCAACTGATGATTTTTCATGTGATCATTTTTGAAAACAACATTCTTATCATCTAAATTTAGCCATCTAAAAATCAAAGCCAGTCATCTTGGTTCCCCTTTTAACACAGATGGAGAGAGAGATATTAAGAGTTAAGGTGAGTATGATTTGTGGATTTTAAGTATCTCTTTCATTTAACAGTAAAGTAGATGAGGTGACTAGTTTGACTTTAATGCTCATAATGCTCATAAGTCAATGCGTCCTGATGGGATGCATCCTAGAGTGCTGAGGGAGCTGGCTGATGTGATTGCTAAGCCTCTCTCCATCATTTTTAAACATTCATGGAGGACAGATGAGGTGCCTGAGGACTGAAGAAAGGCCAATGTCACACCAGCTTTCAAAAGGGTCAGGAAGGATGACCCAGGACACTACAGGCCAGTCAGTCTCACTTCCATCCCTGGAAAGGTGATGCAGCAACTCATCCTGAACGTTGTCACTACACATATGAAGGATAATATGGTTATCGGGGGGAGTCAATGTGGATTCGCCAAGGGGAAATCCTGCTTGATCAACCTAATAGCCTTCTATGAGTGCATAACTGGCTGGCTAAATGAGGGGAGAGCAGCAGATGTCATCTACCTTGACTTCAGCAAGTCTTTTGACACTATCTCCCACAATATCCTCATCAGAAAGCTCAAGCAGTGTGGCTTGGATGAGTGGACAGTGAGGTGGATCAAGAGCTGGCTGAATGACAGAGCCCAGAGGGTGGTGATCAATGGCACAGAGTTGAGTTGGAGGCCTGTGGCCAGTGGAGTTCTGGGGTCAGTCTTGTTCAACATCTTCATCAACGACCTGGATGAGGGGACAGAGTGTACCCTCAGCAAGTTGGCTGATCACACCAAACTGGGAGGACTGGCTGATTCCCCAGAAGGCCGTGCTGCCATTCAATGGGATCTCAACTGGCTTGAGAGTTGGGAATTGAGGAACCTCATGAGGTTCAACAAGGACAAGTGCAGAGTCCTGACTCTGGGAAGGAACAACTCCATGCACCAATACAGTCTGGGAGTCAAATTGCTCTGCAGAGAGAGATCTTGGAGTCCTGATTGATAATAGACTAAATATGAGCCAGCAATGTGCCCTCGTGGCCAAGAAGGCCAATGGCATCCTGTGATGCATCAAGAAGAGTGTGGCCAGCAGGTCAAGGGAGGTTCTTCACCACCTCTACTCTGCCTTGGTGAGGCCTCATCTGGAGTCCTCTGTCGAGTTCTGGACTCCTCAGCTCAAGAGTGACAAGAGAATTTCTGGAGCGAGTCCAGCGCAGGGGGGACTGGAACATCTTTAATATGAAGTGTCATGGTTTGGGCCCATCAGGGAACAAAGACCATGATTAGCCTCAAGTACCGAAGTGGCTGAGAATTGCTCAAGGGCAGGGAGAGCTTAATTGCCGCTTAAGGTTCAGGACAAAACAGACCAGGCCACTCGGTTCGGGGAAGAAAAGAGAAAAATAATTTAATGCAACATCAACTAAAACATGCCCCCAAAACCCAAAACATAACCAAGATAAAACAACACAGAGTAATACAACAATGAAGAGTCCGACCAGCCTTTTTAAGAACACCTTCCCGCCACACCTCCCCTCTTCCCGGGCTCAGAGCCCTGATCCCGGGGTTTTTACCTTGTCCCCCCTTGAACGGTTTGGGGGGAGGGAGGGAGGTTTCAGTTAGTCTGTTCCCGATAGCTTCTGCCGTTTGTCCCTCCTCAGGACGGGTGAACTCCACACCAGTCCTCCCTGCAAGTCCGTGGGGTAACTCACACGCATGGCAGCCCTGCACGGGCTGCTCCGACGTGCACTTATTCCAAAGGCTGCAGCTCCTCTCTGCCTCTCGTGTGGGGCTGCTCTGCAGCGTGCAGGCTCTCCAACACGGCCTGGGCCATGGCCGTCTCCCCACACAGTCCCTCGCCCGTCCGGGCTCACTCACACGGAGCTGCTGGTAACTCTCGGTCCTGCCACAGATCTCCATAGGTTGCAGGGGCACACCTTGCATTCTCGCCATGGCTTGCAGATGAGTCTCTGGTCTATTGCTTCTCCTTCCTTCCTCCTTCTCTGGCTGAAGGGTCCGCATGGTCGTCTGCATCTTGTATCACTCTTACACCTCCTGACTCGCATTTCAAATCCCCGTCCCCTAAATAGTGATGGCAGAGGCGCCAGATTGGCCCAGCCGGGCCGGAGGTGGGTGTGAACCCAGGAGCCGGGGGAGAGTCCGAAAACTCTTTACCGGGTCTTCACTGCAACCCGCTCCCCCTGTTACTAAGCCAAAAGCTGTTCCTTGCTAAACCAGAACATGAGGAAAGGCTGTGGGAACTGGGGCTGTTTAGTCTGGAGAAGAGGAGACTGAGGGGAGATCTTATTAACAATTATAAATATCTAAAGGGTGGGTGTCAGGAGGTTGGGACATCCCTTTTTTCTGTGGTGGCTAGCAATAGGACAAGGGGTAATGGGATGAAGCTGGAACACAAAAAGTTCCCCTTAAATATAAGAAAAAACTATTTTACTGTTCAGGAGATGGAGCCCTGGCACAGGCTGCCCAGAGAGGTCATGGAGTGTCCTTCCTTGGAGGTCTTCAAGACCTGACTGGACATGTTCCTATGTGACCTGATCTAAGTGAACCTGCTTCTGCAGGGGGGTTGGACTAGATGATCTCTAAAGGTCCCTTCCAATCCCTACCATTCTATGATTCTATGATTCCTACTGTTGGGTTTGTTTACTCAAATGCTTTTAGTCATCCCATAAATCTTATTAGGTTTCTCATTGCCAAGCTATATATGTTTCACTTTCATCCAATTATTCCAATGTTTATCTTGCTATTCTTTGAAGTTAGCCTCACAAGTACACAAAGTGAAATGTGTACTTGTGAAGTACACAAAAGTGAAAACAAATCTTCACATGATTGTCTTGTGGTTCAAAAGAAGCCATTACAAATTCTTGATTTGTTGCTCTCTCATCATTTATTGAAGCATTTAGACAAATGTTTTTTCTCCTCATATTTCCACTGTTTTTCACTAACTAAACTTATTCAATGTATTTCTCTGTCTTCACAACCGCAATAACATATGAAGTATAGTGTTTAGCAAATCAATTTTGTGTGAAAGAATGCCACAATATCTCTGTGTATATGGGGATAAAACCATGGGAAGCATTGCTAAGCAGAGAAACATGAAAGAGTCAAAGTTGTCATTATTGTGACTCAGAGATAGAGATACTAATCATCAGTTTGACTCCTGCAGTATGCAGGGAAACACCCATCCTTGGACATCCTTGGCAGCTACAGGTATCTGAAGATCAATCTGATCCATTAATGTTATTTTATAGTCATTTTCTAATTTAAAAAGAGACATTAATAAATTTTAAAATATCATGGCCAATACTATAGCTTTTGTTCATTACAAAATTATTCTATAATGGTCAAACATAGGAATTTAATTTAAAATGGAATATTCTCAGATGGGATTCTAAACTAAGACTTGTAGTATGTAGTACGCCTTTTTTTGTTTGTTTGTTTGTTTGGGAAACCAGCTTTAATGTTGATTTACAAACCCAGGGAAGGATTATTTCCAATAAATCCCTCACAACTTTTTGTAGTATGGACTGAGCCTTACAGATTTTGGGAAAAAGCTTGAGCTCTAAACATCAAAATACTCCGCCTTTCTGGTGGCAGCGACTCTGGAGATCTCAACATACGAACTGTTACTAGTCAAAAAGTTAAGTGTATATGGCAATATTTTATAAAAAAACAAAGTCCATGCCTCAATCCTATCTGGATATTCAGCTCGGTTACCCTGAAAAATAAAATAAGCATTAGGCAAAATCCTCAGGAAATGTGAATATTGATTCCTCATCTATGTTAGATCATTCTATGATCTAACAGCAGGTGATGCTGTTGCCATAGGCAATCAGTTCTGGTCTTAGAGAATGAGCACATCATCTGATAATGCAGTCTAAAGTAAGATATACAAAATTACTGAGTTCTTGTGCTTACATTGCACATGGGAAGCATCAGCGTGACACTCAGATAAGAGGTGAGTGACCCAATCAGTAGGAGGTAATGAGAGATTCCGGCAGCAATGGAATGTAGTACGTGGTCCTGAGGAAACAACAAAAGCCTACATCAAGGGTGCTCATGCTATCACCCACTAATATTTCAAAGTTGCCCTGGTACTTGATGTTATGATAGTAAACTATCATTGTATGCCCACAATCTCTCTTCTATACTCCTTAGAGCAAAAAACCAACCAAACAAAACCAAACCCTAAGAGTCAGCTAGTACCATCCAGTTTATCTTTATTGGTTAACAGATCTCTTTGCAGATTTTTTTGTTGTTGTTGTTTGTTTGAGTTTGAAGTGAAAGCAAATTGTTACTAATATGCATTCTAAATGGCTTAGTTAAATGCTTATTTACTCTGCTGGAAAGATTTACAGATTGGAGGTTGGACTAAATGATCACTAAAAGTCCCTTCCAATACCTACCATTCTACGATTCTATGATTTAAAAGGTCATTTAAGTTACTCCAGTGCAACTAAAAGTTTTCACACTTCTAGTTAATCAAAAGGCCACTTATTACTGTGTCTGCATTGTCAGGAATACTACGGAGGTGTCCCTAAGATATACATATTACAAAAATAGTAGCTGTTTCATCTCTTTTGAATTTTGTGATGTTACTGACAATTTAAGGTAACTCTAAATTTAAGGTAAAATTCTAAGCTTCTTGCTATTCATAGACTACAATCCTCACTGCTATGAGTGGTTCCTGTTACAGCCTGGCTTTATGAACTACAACGGGTAGCCTTTAGGGCATAACACAAAACTGTAAGAAAGATACTAGAATTTATATGAGGGAATTGTATGTGGTCACTGAGAAAGACTTACATAAGAAATCGAGTAAAGAATAGGAATAATCAGCACTTAAGCTGAAATAGATCTTTTAAGTTAGGCTCTTTGACCACATCAACAAGACTGTAACAATAAAAGAAATACTATTGTTAGCAAGATCTAAAAGTACTTCCAGTTCAGATTATTTTTCAAATTGGAAACAATGTGGCTTGGTTTCAGAAGTCACTACAGAAACCTAATGCAAGATTGACCACTGTGGCAGTGATAAATACCAAATAAAATATTTTTCACTGAAGAATATATCTCAATTTTTTAATGAAAATTAATAGAATTCTATTTACAATGTTGATTATAAAACACAGAATAAAGTCTTGAATTTCAAAAGTTACTGGATATCCACAGCTTCCACTGAACAGGGAGGATTGGACTCTGGATTCTCACGCTGTATGAAATATCAGGCATCTCTATTTGTCTGACATTCAAGTTTGTGTTCACTGTCCCCAATAGAAATTCAATTCAGAGACCCGATTCCAGACATGGTAAGATACACAGCCTTCTTTCTTCCCATTTACATTCCTACCTAGCCTGTTGCAGTTCTGCAATTTATGGAGACGGGTCAATTGTCAGGTGTTCTTTCCCAAAACCAGCTATAGTACATGACACAAATTTTAGGGATTTCTCAATATGTGGTTAGGATTCTGTACTGTAAGTGCAGAAGAAAAAAGCAACATGAACTGTGAATCAGTTTCTTCCTATGAACATTCAATCCAAAAAGCAGGTAGTTTGTCAGAGCCTTGGAGAAGTTTAAGATGTGCATTCTTTTCAAGGAAATAAACTATCTCTTCTAGGAATGGAAGTATTTAATTTTTAAACTTTTAAAAATTATGTGTTCACCCAATCAGTCTGATAAATAGTCCTGCTAATAAGATGGTGTGGGAGCAGTGGAACAGGCTGACCAGAGGGGTTGTGGAGTCTCCTTCCTTGGAGGTCTTCAAGACCTGCCTGGACATGTTCCTATGTGACCTGATCTAGGTGAACCTGCTTCTGCAGGGGGGTTGGACTAGATGATCTCTAAAGGTCCCTTCCAACCCCTACCATTCTATGATTCTATGATTCTATGATTCTATGAACTCAATGCAGAGGCATTATCTTATACCAGTGAAACCCTTCACTGGATTTACATTTGTGCACATGAAAATCAAGCACATGAAAAAGCCATCAAAAGTTGATTTCCAGTCTCTCTCTGTGGCTAGACTATACTTCTCTTATACCATGTGGGTCAAAACATAAATACTTCACAAAAAACATGAGGCTTCCTTCATCATAAATGTCTTGAAATACACAAGCTGTCTTTGAAGAGCTAAGATGGTATGAAAGTATGAGTAATATCACCTTTATAAAGCAGATATTAACCAGCTTGAAGGAAATCAAACTTCCGCCTTTAGCTGAATTCCACACAGATTCAGTAAAACACATTTACAGAAAACAGTTGCTCCAGTAGATGAATGTGAGTTTCAAATTTAGATTTCAACTGAGTGAACCACATCAGCACATCTATTGGCTTTTAGACAGTTCAAAGCATTCAGAGTCAGAATCGATTTGTACTAGATATGTCTAGGTGCAGTTCAACATTTGCACATCAGTTTTATTTTGAGTCCTTTCTAGAAAATGAGATTTTTCGTAGGAGGTGACATATACTTTTGCTTTTGTTATTAAACTGAAACTTTGTTGAGTTAAAGATCATGACTTTTAAGGTAAAATTACACAAACAAAATCATGAATAACGCAATTTATGTTGACAAGTCAGTGGATTTAATACTGCAAGTTTAGAGGAAAATAATTTTATCCTTCTCCCCTGATGTACGAAAAGGATTCAGAATAAGATTAATTATATCAGTGTGCGTTTGGGAGGGAAAATGAATTTTTTATGCATAATATCAGGCCCAATTACTGTTTCAGCGGTTCACTGGGTTACCATAGCAATACAACCGGTGGCTTTTGAAACATTTTATTTAGCTTAATCATTGGAGGAGGATTTATTGTATTCATAATCAAGTTTAATCAAAATGAAGGAATCTTTTCTTTTCCCCATAACTACAGTGAACAGCCCATGGCTTCACAAAATATGCTTATTAATTATTTATAGGTCTATCTTTTGAAATCATACTCATTTGTATTACTTGATGCATGAATATATTCTGAAGGACCAAGAGTAAATCACTCGAATGGTCACTTATCATGTTGTACACTTATCCATAGCTTTGTGTGATTCCTACCTGTTTTGTGGTGCTTGCACAACACTAAAAGTTATAGTTACATGACACAGCTCATTGCTGTGCGTTTGTATTGACACTGATTTCAAACAGCATCCTCATGAGAGGCAGGTCCACAGGTAAAGTCAGAGCCTGCATGATGCATCTTTAAGTGACAATATACTTGTTAAGCAAGTAATATTCACTGCAAGCAAGCATTTCTGTATCGGATAATATCTTGCTGCAGAAAAGTTGAATTAATAGCAATTGGACTATAATACTGGCTTTAGGAGGAAAAGTCAGGGAACAAAACAAGCATCCATATCTGTAGAGCATAAGATAGGAGGCAAACTGAAAATCACTCTTGAAAGTTCATGGAAAGATGTCTCTACAAAATGCCTGGATTGTTGTGCTGATTAACAGCATTGCTGTTTGATTATTCTGTCTCTGAAAGTTTTACAATTTCTCATGTCACCTAAACCAATAAAATATAAGCCCAGACAGAAATATCTTCATTGGAAATAACTATTGCAAAATGAGGCACGTTTTTGGGTGAGTGATAGCTTTTCCTTTTCAATCATGCATAAAAGTTTATACCAGACTGTTTGAGTGACTAGGAAAGTGTATACATTTTGCAGTACAGATGATGTACTGCATTACAGTGCTAAAGAATATACTACAGATGGCACAAATCTGGCTGATCTTTATGTAAATTTTAACTCCACTGAATATGCTGAATTTTAATGAAATGATAGTTAATAAACTATTAGACACATGGCAACCACCATGTGGTTAAGTAACTAGGCTATGATTTTTTTACTTCAGTGCTGATGACTGCTGTAGAGTACTGATATCAGAAAATTTGTATTATGTGATTTATGCTGGACTACCTAAGCAAATAGTATCTACAGTTGATATAAAATTCGGACTTTTGGTTGCTTAATGATCCGAAAAGGATTAGTTTTCAAAGGATTTGTTACTTTTACGGGCAAAGTCAAAATGATGATATTCTACTGACTGAATTTGTAAATCACTGATACACCCACAAACCCACAAAGCCCTCTTCCACCAGCTCCAGCCCTGCGTATCACTCAGTAAAGCAAGGACAAAGTGGTTCCTGGGGGGTTGAATCCCCCATGGACACTTTCCCAGGCCTCAGAACAGGGGTCAGTGGTTGTGACATTTGCTCTTTGTCCTGTACACACATTGTGCTGCCTGGCAGGTGGTGAGCCAGATGTTTATGGATGGAAGAGACAGAATGATGGTTCATGCACCCATGAGAATTGCCTGGTGCGTTTTCTTGGAGGTGCCTCCTCTGGTACACCAGTGAAATCCCATCCCAAGGACTCGATGTTGCTTCCTCCTCTGAGTACCTTGTTGGTTTTAGTTATCTCCAGGAAACATCCTCACAAGTTCCAAGATCTCTATAGAGACTCCAGTAAAAGTAAGAATCTCAGTTCATGACATGGACCTGCAGGATGGACCAGAGGAGAGCTATGAAAATGATCAGAGGGCTGGAACATCTCTCCTGTGAAGTTAGGCTGAGAGAGTAGAGGTTGCTCAGTCTGAAGAAGAGAAGGCTCCAAGGAGAGCTTCCTTACAGTATATGAAAAAGATGAAGACAAGCTTTTTCGTAGGTCTTTTTAGACTAGAAAAAAAAGGGTAATGGTTTTAACCTTAAAAAGGGAAGATTTAGACTAGGTATAAGGAAGAAAGTTTTTACAATTAGAGTGGTGAAACATTGGAACAGCCCAGAGAATGGGTAGATGCCCCATCCCTGGAAATATTCAAAGTCAGACTGGAGTGGACTCCCGGCAACCTAATCTATTTGAAGATGGATTTGCTTATTGTATAGGGTCTTGACTAGATGACCTTTAAAGGTTCCTTCCAATTCAAACTATTCTATGATTCTATGTGTTTTATTTATGTATGTATATGCATGTTATATACACCTGCTATATTTAAAATATGTGTCTATGTATCTGGAGAAAGAGAAAATATTTTTTTAAAACCAGCAGCAGATCAGAGCATGGCAGCTTAAAATAAAAAAGACAACAATAAAATTGTGAAGAGGTATGAAAACATGTGACGTTTAACATTCTCAGTTATGGTGGGTCCCTGACATAAAATGACAACTAAAACAACATCAGCCTCTGTGTATTTAGTAGGAGGGAATCTGCAACTCTGATACTTTTTGGTGTAGACATAACTGGAAAAGGAGGTAACTTTTTGGGCAAGAGGGACTTGTGGCTGCTGGTGGATGCAGGGTTTCCTCAAAGGTTGGGGAAAGGTACATGTCCTTTATCTTGGGTCAGCATTGCCCCTGTACAGACAGCCTGAACTTTAGGGCATCTCCTGGGGTTATATGAGTGTATAATCCAAGCACACAATGAGGAACTGTTTTACCCAACCATAACTAAGCTACATATCCCATGTCCATTTGGAAGAGCTGCCCTCATTACAGCTCAAATCAATCCTGTCAGAAACAGTTGGAAAACTGATACTGGATTGCATGTTCCCTATCAAACATTGATTAAGAACGGGCAGCAAGTACTATAAATAATTACATTACCAAAGCACCCTTTTCCACTCTTCCTCTCTGGAAGAAACAGGAGTGCCTTCAGGAGCTGTAGGTAACACAGAATACAGGTATTTTGTATTTCTGCAGCTGATATTATTCAGCTGATAAACATTTGTGGCTCCTTTTGTGGTTTTCTTCTACTCAGTGAGCTTCTGAATTTGCTTCATTTACAGAGCTGGTAAATTAATATCATAGTTGCTTTATGTGAATAGACATTGAAGGAAAATGGTCATTGACTGATTAATGATAATACAATTAGCAATTTCATAGTTTTGATTGCAAAGATAAATGTCTCTGCTAGTTGATTTCAGTTCCTTTCTATGTGTCTGCATGTTTTATTCTACTAATATGTTTTGACTCATATTTCTGTGTTTTGTTTTTTAGCACAGGGAGTGGATCAGAGTGAGGGAAAGATGCCTGGTTTTGAAGAAGCACAAATTTTCTCTGCAGACATACAAATAGCCCTTCATCAATTATGATACAAACAGTCTGGAGTCCTTACTGGGCAAGTTAGAAAGTTAAATAATTATTCTACAATTAAACAAGTAGAAACAGCCAAGGGCTCTGCAGTTTATTACTTCTGAAATGGAAATGCATGCAAAAGGTCTTAATCTGAGTGAGCTGAATTTATCTGTCATAAAAATTTTTGATATTTTAAATGGAAAAATGCATTATTTGCAAAGAGTGGTACTGATGAGTAGATAAGATAGGGACATAAACCAATTGCATTTAGAACTATGATGAGCTGCTGTGACAAGTCTGGACAAAAAGTACCATATAGAACAAGAAAATACTTATATTTTTGTTTTTTTTTTTTAAAGCATGAAAATTTAGACAACTCTGATGACTTTACTGTTTGATGTGAAGAAAGGATAATCATGGTCTATTGAGAAAAGAACAAAGTAGAATTAATCTCATCTATCTTTAGATATTTAAAGTTAGATACCTAAATCCCCTGGGGTTTTTACATTTAATGGAGTGAAATGAGCATCTCCAGAGGTACTAATTTAGTTTGGAAAGGATCGTGCTCTCTCTTCTTGTATTCAACTGAGTGTGGGTTTCTTTTCCCAAATTACAAGTAATAAAACGAGTGGAAATGGCCTCAAGTTGCAACAAGGGACATTTAGATGGGATATTACAAAAAAATTTCTTCACTGAAAAGGTTGTCAAACATTGTAGCAGGCTGCTCAAGTTGAGTAGTCACCATCCTTGGAGGTGTTTAAAAAACATGTAGATTAGGCTCTTAGGGATATGGTTTAGTGGTGGACTTCGCAGTGTTGGTTTCACAGTTGGACTCGATGATCTTAAAGATCTTTTCCAACCTAAATGGTTCTATGATTCTTTCCACTGAGTAAAAAAGAAGCCTGATGCAGTATTTAACTTTTAATCAGTTAAGGTGGATAAACATATACTTTGAATATACTACAATAAAATAAATTATGATGGGAACACTGAATAGGAAATATATAAAGGATGAGAAAGCATGCTAATATGAAATACAAAACTGAGATTTCAGAATTTAGAAAAAAAATACTATGGGAAGAAACAATGAATATTTTTCTTGGGCTCTTTTCTGAAAAAAGAAAGTATAAATGGTACTGTACTTCTGCTCTTTGCAGCCAATTAACACATCACCAATAAATCCCAATAAAAAATTCAGATTGTTCTGGACTATTGGGCAATGGATTTTATAGTGGCAGCATGCAAAGTGTACAGTGCAAAATGTAGCCAGATAATTCCATCATCTGAGCTGTAAAACTGTAGGAAAACACCTTCCCCTCCCCACCCCCTCCAAATTAGCAGAAAACAGTACTGGTGTATTTAATGCTTGCTTCAATTCTTGCTCAGAAGGTTTGGAATGACCTGTCTTTCAGAAAGTCCTGAATTGTTCACTTAAACATTAACAATACTGTTTGTTTAAAATGTGAGGCTATAGTAGACACTCTTCCATTGGACTGAGAAAACGAGAAAGGTCATGAATGAGTCCTGACTACTGTGTTAGACCCAACTGGACATGTTCCTACTTGATCTAGGTTGACCTGCTTGTGCAGGGGGGTTGGATTAGATGATCTCTAAAGGTCTCTTCCAACCTCTACCATTCTATGATTCTATGTCCTTCCATCCACAACTGTTTTTTCTGTTGTCAGTTTTCAGAAGTCAGATGTGTTTGTCGTATACATCGGTTTGTCACATACATCTTTTTGTTACCAAAATTGGATATAGAAATACTTACCAAATTCTACTGTAATGATTTTGACACTTGCATGAATCAGGAAGCCCCCATAAGAAATTACCATAATGGGAGAAAGAAGAAAGATGCAAACTTTAAGCCACTAAGTGTTATTTAAGTGACTTCTGCAGGGCACTGCAGATTACAAAGAATATACTTCCATTCATCCAAGGTATAAGATGATTTTCTATGATATGCATGATAAATGAAGCATACTGTGGTTCATAGACATAATTCTTTCTCTAGAATTGATATTACAGAAAGTCGACTAGAGAATAATAGCATTGTGTACAGGTGTTTCCATAAGAAATTACTTATCCTGAGTTGAGCACTCATAGCTCCTGAGAGTGAGTCTGGATGCTTTTTTTGTCAGAATTCTGTATTTGACCAATTTTACACAAACTGTCCTTGCTGTGATATATGCTGTCAAAATTGTATGCAACAATACTTAATCAATATTATGTCTTATGTTACTTCTAACTGAATTATAATCTCCAGCTCTAGCTTGAGCAATAATAGGTAATTCTAGCAAGAGTAATCATAAGCTCCAAGGTTTCCTTTTTACTATAAGCTTATGTTAAATTGAATTAGCATTTTTTTCATATATTCTGCTCACACAGGCCTTAATTTGGATATGATAATCCTCCCATCTGTAATTAAAACCTGGAGTTAAATAAGACAAGGAACAAATTAAAAAAAAAAAAAAGGAGAATTAGAAGCCTTGGTCATATTAAGATTGATCTTTGTTTCTAGCAGATGGTTTAGGCATAGAAGTTACTAGTAAAAATGTAATGCTTTGCTCTGTCATTTTTAGCAGTACTTCTAAATGCTTTGTCTTTTGCCACACCATTTCTTAAAAACAGTTAAGCCCTCCTTCTATCTTCACACAGCTCCCTCTGGCATGATAAGGATGGCTAAAGTGGAAAGCAAATAAACCTGCATGCACTTTAAGGAAGCCCGTAAGACTTTCATAGTAGAGTAAATTGGAAGATATATAAATGAGAATGAGGCTGTCAAAATAGACGCTAATCAGTCCAAACTGTATGTAAAGTTCCCACCTGATTTGTAAATACATTGACAATATGTAATGAGAACTGTGACTGCATGTGGGTTTTGTATCGTTACAGTGCAACTGCACATTTCTGTATAATGCCTTGCCCAGACTTGTCTCAAAGCTGTCTGTCACCTGCAAAGCTGAAGAAAAAAAAAACCCTTTGAAGCCTTGGACTTTTGAAGTGAGCATAGACATGAGATATGTGACAATGCACCAGCCAGCCTCTCAAGTCCTCTGTACTGGGTAGCCATGTGCATACTGAGTTTAGATAACTTCTCTTTGCTGAATGTGTCACTGGAAACCATGCCTGGCTTTGGTCTGGTTCTCAGAAATTCAAACACAAACACTCCTTAAATGAGTAATTTTTGTCTTCAGAACCCTGCACCCTACAGCTAACAGTTCAGACAGATTTAAGAGAAAGAGGTGTTGGAGATCTGAGCTTACAGAGCACATGACTGCTCTTCCATTTCAAGTAGGAATAAAGGGAGCATCTTGATCAGATATATTCAAATAATAGTGGACAATTTGACCTTGGTGCTGCAGAGTGGGCAGTGCTGGAGGAGCCTGGTGCTGCCTGGCGTCAGTCGCAGCCAGTTCCAGACAGTACCAAATTCCTTGGCAATGGACAAATCAAAACTTAGTACACTTCTTGTTTTTTTTTGTCATACAGGCCAGATGCAAGAACTAGGGGTGGAATTTGTCAAGAAGAAGCATTCAAACCTTTGATGTCTTCTTGACTTTTTGTTTTGGGGACGTGAGGGATGATGTCTGACTGAGAGTATGTGTAAGTGTATGTGTGTTGTTGTGGTGCCAGTCCCTGTGGCCTGGGAGGATGGGTGAACCTGGAAGGCTATTTGCTCAAACAGTTCTTAAATACCTGTTCAACAAAGTGAAGGATGGGATGGGTTGTGCATCATTTTGTCTTCCTGAGTGTTCATGGTAAACTGCTGGACTCTTGTTCCCAAGATTTTTATAGTATTACCTGTCTCAAGAAATTATATTTTGCATCATAAGAAAGACCTAATCCTCCTGAAAAACAATGGTCCTTCTTTTTCATTATTTGGGTTTAAAGACAAGAGTGGATTTATTTGGATTTAAATCACAAGAGATCTTGAGGGTTCTTCCTCTCCATGAAACTCTGGTTAATTTCATTTTCTTAGTAAAGAGGTTCTCACTAGGTATCTTTTCAGCAAATTCCCTGGAGCTGTATGGTTTATGAAATTAAAAATTAAACATGTGCATGTATTTCAGCAAATAATCAATCAAGTTATGGTGCATATTTAGTTCCCAAACATTATTTTGTTTATTTTCCTAATCAGTTGGGGGTTAGCACTTTTCAATCTCCATAGGTCCTGAATATCTAAAAACTTGAGATTTGTGTTCCAGATGTAATTATTTCTGTTGGCAAGATTCTGGAAACTGCAGATATTAATTTGGTGGATTTCAGAGGATGATTATAGAAAGTAAATTTGGTAGAACACATCCTGTAAACACGGCTGAGCCAAAGAACTTTGCACTAGTCCTGAATTGTGCTGATATTGTCGGCACCTGTCGCAGAGTCAGGTTGTGTGGGTTGGAATCTGTTGTGTGTGCTCATGTTGATGTGCAGAACAGAAAAGCTTGTTTCTGTCTTCTAGTGCAGAATAATATGCAATTTTTGAAAATCCTTAAAATACTGCAGAAATCTTAAGCTTAAAAAGTCTCTTGTGTAAGTGAAAAACCCTTGTATTAGATGAATGATTCCCTAAAATGTAAAGATATTTGAAATAAAAATAAAGTAAATAAAAGATGGAAGATTATTTGTATCTTACTATTCAAGAATAACCACAGTCTGACCAGCATCAAAGGAAAACATAAACTAAAGCTAATGAGATTTTCTATTCAAAGAGAATTGTTGATGTGGTTGTAAGAGCACATTCAGCTACTTGTGTCACTAAAATATTTTTGTCTTACAGTACATATGGAATTGGAGGTGCTAAAGAGAGCTCATTGTCTGACTTCAAAGTCAGTTCTTCCAAGGAAGGCAAAACTTTCCTGTCCCAGGAAGCATCAAGGGTCTGCAAAGAAGACTAACCAGACATATTTGCTTCAATACTCTTGCTGCTCTCAGAGTAAAAGCTATGGCTGAGAAGCTATGTCTGTGGAGGACTTTATTCAAATTATGTTGCTTAGGCCTTTGGGACTACTAAGAACTGATAAAGTTGGTCTTTCTTAAGTCCAGGCCAGTGCTATGGCCCAGAATCAGGAAATTATAAATGGAAACTGAATGTAACAGTTCAATGAAATGTCTTGCATTTACCCTTTATATAACTGCTGTAGTTTCTAAGTGTTAATAAGTGTTATGGAAAGGAGGAAAAAAAATCTGAAGATGAGCCTAGTACACAGAACAACAGAAGCTGGAGTCTGATCATTACTAAAAAAGTAAGTCTAGTGGCAGTTTGATATGAGTAGAATGGAAAAAAATGCAGTCTCATAGTTAAAAAACTTATACCTGAATATTTTTAACTTATTTTCAGACAAACACTCTTAAATTTAGGAAAAAACCCTTTTTTTAAAATAAGAAACAGTCTTATTTTGCTCTTCAGCTTTATAGTTGAGTCTTAGTTGACTCAGATTAAAAATAAGTGACCACAAATGAACATTAAAAAGAAATTTCAAAGGCATCTACTAAAGAAGGTTATGTTCCAGAACAGAGTTTTCCTTCATTTGTTTTATACATTATAGCCTTATCAAGTTGCTGATTGGTGAAGTAAACATTTCTCTAAGGACTGCAGATGTTGGAATGAAAGTAATGACTCAAAGAAAAGCTGTAGTTAACTGTGGCAGGGGTCCTCTAGGAAGTGAATAAGTACCCTCTGACATAACAAATAGCAACAGTTTTAAATGAGTCATTGCAGTTCATAAAGTAAATAATAGTTATTTTAACAAATGCGTTACTATATAATTGTCCATGGTAATGATTACAGACTATCTGGAACATACAGTCTGCTTCAATAAAAATACCATGAAGTTTAAAACCTTCGTATGCATTTTAACCTTGTCAGATGTGCAAAATTATTTCTATGCCCATACTCCTATGAAAAAATATGTGACAATCTAGAAGTGGATCTGCAAAGACCAGATGAATCAGGTGCTTTTTTACTACCTCTCCCATCTCCTGTATTGAGGGCTTCTTCTCAGGGAAGCAATGTTGAACACAGATCTGATGGATGGATGGGTTTCAGTGTGTAGAGAAGCTTAGGACTGGTCATGCAGCTTACCCCCTAGTGTCATTTACCACAAAGTAGCTTGCATAGTCAGGCTCTATAGAGTTCTCATAGTAGGTAGACAAATGAGGTGAGAACTTAACTCCTGGCCTATCTACAAGCAAACTCTTCAAACTTTAAATTCTTGTACGCTTACAGGAACTCACTGCATTGCAAATCTAAAAAAAAATCAGTAATGAAACTGTCAGTGGAGAGGATATGTTCATATTGCAGTTCTTCCAGCTCGAAATTAAGCTCTTCAGATTTAAAAGAATAGAACTAGAATGAGGTAGGAAGACACCTCTGGAGATCAGTTCATCCAGTCCCCTGCTCAGAGCACAGTCAGCTAGTGCAGATTGCTCAGAGCTGTGTGCAGTCAGGTTTTTAATATCTCCATGGATGGAGACTCAACAACCTTTCTGGGAAACTTAATCAGCCTCACAGCAAAACTTTTTTTTAAGTTTAAATGGAATTTCCTATATGGCAGTTTTTGCTCATTGCTTCTTGACCATTCACTAGACACCAGTATTTGTTGTCTTTAAAATCTCTCTTTAGATACATGACTTTTTTTAGTGAACAATTATCTTTACAGAAATATCTATAGAGACTCAGTTGACTTGTGTAGAGCAGAATGTGATTTTTCTTGTTTCTGTGAAGTGATGAACCAGGGATGAAGAAGTTCAGCTATCTTTTTAATGTTAAGCAAATGGCAACAGAAACCAGGAGATCTCAGCATGAAAACTTATTCGCATGAAAGCATTTCAGCCATTATTCTTGGTTCTTGGCAGCTTTAAGCCCAATGCCATATTGCTGTAAAGGCTGTAACAGACCTTTTATTCTCCCTAACAAATGTAGCAAAGAGTACTTTACATTCCACTCCCTTTGAACTCTGAATATAAAAACATAAACCTTCAGCTAGGATAATTGCTCCCAAAATGGTTCCATTTCAAGCACTTTAAATTAGTCTTTCATTATTGCAGGCTCTAGCTTCTTATATACACAGTCAATCAAAATGAAAGTGTATTTTAAGCAAGTTAATTTGCTGTAGCTTATTTTTGTGTTACTTCCATATAATATTTGTCTAAATCCAAAGACCAAGCACAGATCTTAAGCTAAACCAAAATACATTCCAATAAATTGGTACTAGAATTATCTGAAAAGTTTTTTCAAAAACAAAATCAGAGCCCTCAAAAGAAATTTGTTTCCAATGAAGAGACTCATTAAAATACTTTGTAGATGTGAAAAAAATTTAAAAGCTGCTTGGAACATTTTGACTGCTTTACCTTAGACAGATGAAAGCTTAACAAGGATCAGCCACTATGAATCTTCTGTGACTCATCAAAACTGATCAACACCAGATATTTCAAGTCTGGATGTTGAGTACCCTGAAAAAAATCTGTTGATCTACAGTCTGCAACCACATTATGTTCATCAGGTTTAGTAGCCTGGTTAGCTTTAAATAATCTAAATAAGCTATCAGGAAATGTGTGACCTGAGTAAGAAGGGAAATAGCCATGTAAGTATGTGTTATGAATTATAATTACAAGTTAAATTAATACACTCATTTTAAAAAGTTTCACATAAACTAGAAAAAGATCAATTCAAGGTCCATGCTATGTTTTTTTAAAAAAACTCCACCTCTATGGAGTCATCTAAATCTGTCTTCTCAACTCAATACTTTTAGAAGTTGTATCTCACCTGCTCTGGCTTTCAAGGAGATGGTTGTCTCAAAAACTTGTAACGGTCCAGACTGCCTGGACAGAGAATAACATTTTAACTATACCACTCAGAAACACTATAGATTTTTTTTTTTCCCTACAAAGGAACTCAGCGTTTAGTAGATTCCTATAAAAATTCCAACTGTAATGATTTTTCCCACACTGATGTCATGTAATGACTGTCATGGAGACATCATTGTAATAACATCATCTTGTTCTCCTCTACGTTTTAACAGTGGGATCAGTCTGTAGTAAACCCTACATTTCCCATTTTCAGGGATATATCTGTGTCTTTGCTCACAAAGGGAAAAAGACAGAGTTCAAATATGCCAAGTTGATTGTTTGGCGTGAATAGTATAGTACAGTTTCGTCTGCAATCTCTTACACAAAACTGAGTCATTGATCAGAAGAAAGTAAAAAACAAAGAAAAAGAGCCTGATTAGAAAATTTCACCAACTTACTTTTCTTATATTTATTATTCTTTCATAGTCGATCCTGAACTCCATCATCTCATCGTCCCTGCAGCCAATGTTGCCTCCAACCTTCACATCTCCAATTAGACTGTTTGCCAGCACAAGGTCCAGTAGCACACCTCTCCTCATTAGCTACTCAACCACAGGAAGTTGCCATCAACATTCTGTAGGAACCTCCTGTACTGCATGCGCTTGACTGAGTGGCTTTGACAGCAAATATCAGGGTGCCTGAAGTCCCCAGTGAGGATCAGGGATTCTGACCCTGAGGCAGCTCTCAGTCCTCCACTTCCTCCTCCTGGTCAAGTGGCCTGTATTAAACTCCCCCAATAGTATCACCACACTACCCTGCCACTTCATTGCTGACAAAGTAATGGCAGTCATGACTTTGCAAATATGTAATCTGCAAAGATCAATAACAAACCTGCTTCTGCAGAGGGATTGGACCAGATGATCTCTAAAGAACCCTTCCAACCCATACCATTCTATGATTCTATGATTCTGTGATTCTATGAACGTTCTACAGCTGGGGTTAAGTTGCAGCTTCAAGTGCGTCATGCCAGAGGGACACAGGCTCTTGGAAAGCCAAGTATTTTCCCAGCTAAGTCTGAGTTATGCTTACACTTTCATAACAGAATAAGTGAATACTGAGAAAACTCCAGTAGCCTGAGGGGAGACCTAGCTACTCGCTGCTTCTGCTACCATGTTAAAGTCCCACTGGGACAATGTGTTGCAGCCAGGACAAAGGCACTAGTCTATTTTATCTTAATAAGCATCTTTTTTAGGTTTCTCTGTTAGAGGAACCTTTTCCACTTTCTAAATAACTTTTTTTTTTATAAGAAGAAATGAAGAAACTGTTCAAGGTGCTTAGCTGGCATCTTGGACAATTAGGCTACTTTTACAGTAGATATTTCACCTAAGATTAGGAAACTTCCTCCAGGCCACCTAAGATCCTTGAGACATGGACAATCTTTTTGTAGATATGCACCTCAGAGAGAGCAAGAATAGGAACAACTTCTTCTGAGACAAGAGTCCTTTTAAATATGTCACCAATATTTTGGAAAAAGGACCAGTCTTCTACCCACTTAGGAGTCTGAGGCAGAGGGAAACACCTCCTTCTCCTTTGCCTCTGCAGTTTCCCTCAGAGCAGCTGAAGTGACTTGATACTCAGAGGTTTTCTTTCTAATCCTCAAAAACTGTCAAAGGAACCTGGGTGTTATAAAAAAGAGATAAGAAAGTATCTATCTTTATTTTTTAATAGAAATGCCAAAGTCTGCTTCCAGGTATAGCAATGAGCTATTTAATTTTCAGTATTTATTTAACAAGGTCATAGTGAGACAAAGCAAATGTTAGCTTCTCCTCTGCTATGATTGATTCAAGAACCTCTGTGAAGAGATGGTTTAGGCATTATGAAGCATGCTTAGATATCAAAAATATGTGCTTGTCCATTGCCTTTATGCCAAATCAAAAGCACATCCTAAACATGTCCAAGTCATTTGCTGGAAAAAATACAAAGATCACAAGGTCGTGATTAGTAAACAAAACATGATTAAGAGCAGAAAACACACTACTAAAATAAAAGATATTCCCAGGGAGTAGAAGGATAGATTATTTCTGGGAAAGAGATGAAAAGAGAAAACTTTGTTTCATAGCCAATAAATAAGTATGGAACTGAAAAAAAAAAGAAAAAAGTAGATTATTTCAATTCATTTAAAAAATTTGTTTGTATTTTAAAAATGTTAAAAACGAGACAAAGGTCAGTTAGTAGATTTTCCTGCAAATGGTCAGAATGCTTTAGTCATCTTCGTGTTCACTTCCTCCTTCCATTAACTGTAATGGTTCTGTCTGAAAGCACCAGTATGCATATCAGATAGGAAGGAATAAACCACAAAATAGGTCCCAAGCTAGAAATCAGAATAGTCAAATATAATCCTACATTCTTATTGCTTTTCATCATCAAAAAACGGATGTGTCTATTGTGTAAGTGTAGTAGACGACATGTCTTAAACTGTATTGGAGATAAATTCTAACTTCAGTTTCATCTGTTTGTAATTATCTTCACTCACAGCTTAAGCTCTTACAGTAGCCTTCAATACTTGTAGTGTCTATTTAATTCGTCATCATCCAAAGTCAGATAAAAAAAGGCCATGTAGTACATTGACTCCCTGACATAAAAAGTGCTCTTTACTCTTCTGCTTCATGCTTAATATTGACAAATATTTTTTTAAAAAATTGGTTTTGTTTACACAAGGTGCAAGAAAAAGAATAGATTGATCAGGTTGAAAGACTGTTTGCTTTTTGTTTTTTTTAATGTGTGTGTGATATATGAAGAGTGAATATACTAGTTCAGAAATTGTGTGATTGAATGACTTGGCCACGTGAACATCAAGAACAGAGGAGGAAAAAAATATGCAAAAAGACCAGAAGATGTGAAAACAAGGAAATTAATGGTAGAGCAGAAAGAGATACCAAAGGATTGCATTTAGAAGGATGAAGAGTCAGTAGTAAATACAGATAGAAACAGAAGGGAAGAATGATGCCTAGAAAAGAAAGAACCAAAATGAACATAGAGGTATATATATTGTTCATCTATGTTGTTCACTGATTCAATTGATTTCAAAGAACCATTGAGAATGATTTTGCATGATTCCTGAAGCAGATTCTCAGGACATGTCTTAACATGCTGTGTTTTTCTCATAAATGCTGCTCACTAAGTGGCTGTTCCCACTGACACAGCATGAGCATATAGCGCTCCTACTCATATCATGCAGCTCAGACCTATGTCAAACTGCAGCATCTGCAGGTATAGTTATTTCCAATAGGTAGCAGTCTTGCCCTGTAGATGAAGCAATAACATATAGTAATATTGTTTCAATTTACTTCTAAAGTTTCCAACACATCTATTATTTTAAACAGATGCAGAGAGAGGAGTTATTCCATCTTGCTCTGCAATGTACCTATCTCTGGGATGAATCATTATTTCGGTTTGACAGGAGAGTTATTCGCATTTAAAGTATAAGGCTGTGAACTAAAGTATTTTCTGCAACTGTATTCCTCTGTTTTTCAAACTGAGAAAGAAACAGATGAGAGAGGAAAATAAGCCAAAAATAGAGCCTGAAATGTTTCTCCTAGTTTGAAGAATCACTTTGACACCGTCAGGAGATAAGTCAATGTTATTATGTTTTCTTTGACACTGACGTCAGGTGAGATTCCAGAAGCTGAGTAATGCAAATACATCAAATGAAGTCTTAATACTGTCTATATGTGGAAAATTGATTTCCCGGGGAAACTGTAACTTTCGAAGTTTCTTATAAAAAATCTGTATTTTGCAATAGTAATAGTCACTTTCAGGTTTATAATTGCTTTCACTTGGTCTTTCATCACTTACTTATACTGACCATGCCAGATAAATCTTGGCTCAGTATCATACATCTGGTTATCTCTTCATCAGCTCCAGGGTGTGAGTGTGTGGGAATATTTCAGCTTTCAGAGGTTATTCATGTTCAGCAGAAAAAGAAAACAAACAAACAAATAAAGAAGTAGGTCCCAAAATGGAGTACTCTTTCCCCACCATACATGGTCCTTAATGGACAAGCTTTCTGTTCATTTCTCTGGGGAAACGTGGGCCAGATTTGGGTTTGAGTGTGACTTTCTAAAAGTCTGGATGCTTAGACTGGTGATTTGGGTTGGCTAGTTTTAAATAGAAGCTTAAATACTCAAACATGTAAAATACATGAAAACATGTATAATTCTAATATATATTGTGCATTCATATTTTTTGCATTATTGTTATGCTTTAGACGCCTGTTAAATGACTACAAAACATGCCCAGAGGGCCTCTAGTGTGAAAGCAGGTTGTTGTGCACTCTTAAAATAAGCAGAGCACATTTATCTGAGTATGAAATCCTGACACTTCCTCCATGTGGATATGAGTTCAGATTAGAGCCACACAATTCAAAGACTGCAAACCCATCTGGGAAATGTTGAGAGAGTTTTATATCTTGAGAAGTTACAATCCTTTTATCATTTGGTCACATTTAAGGAGCAGTCTGTGATGTCCATTACATTTATGAAAGGTTAGCTGGATGCTTTCAGGTGTTCTTAGGGTACTAATTATATGAAGAAAAACTATGAATTTCTGCAGTCTGAAAATCTGGTGCATTTTTATTTGGGATTTGATTTTGTTGTGTGGTTGTTTTTTGTTTTTTTTTTTAAATGTGGACTGGAGTTTTGGGATACAGTACTTCCATCTGTAAAGATTGTCTATTACAGTAGAAAAAAAAAGTCTTTTTACTAACCTGCTAAATTGAAACACATGGATTTCTGGCAGATTATTTTATCCTTCTCACTAACCATAGACTTCTATTGGCTGTTTAAACATTCATTAAATAATTTTATTGTGAATGTCCAGAGCATACAAATGTAAATAGTTGAAATTATTCCCGTGTAGAAACATTTCATGACTATATGTAAAACAATAGAGGATTTGATGCTATAGAATATAGAATAGAGCTATATGATGGAGGGACGTGTTCTCCTACAGTCCTACATTCATGAATGTTGAAGGCTGCAACTTTCATTTTAGTTTTAATATTAAGAGGGAGACATCTCTACTCCATTCTTTTACAGTTATACAAAAAAAGGGCAAGTTCTCAAGTACTAAATCAGTGGCTAGTAAACTTGATTTGATGTAGTTCAATCAGTTCCATTCCTTTTTATATAAGGAGAGTTCAAATTCATCCTTAAGCACAGCAATTTATTTTGGAATGTGTCCAACCACTTAACCATACACAGTCTCAAAGGACCTCTAATATACTCCTGCTGCAGTGAATGCAGGGCCCATAACTAAAGCCTCAGCTAGGCAAAGAGCTGAAACACAGAGAGCAAGCCTTTTACTCTGGAGACTAGAGTACTTATGTTGGAGGACAGCTGTCCCCAAGGACAGCTTACTGATGTTATCAAATGGTTGCTCAACATGGAAAACAGGCAAATTTTAGAGCAAGGATTAGAAATGAGGAGCTCTACTTCCCAGGGGTTAATGCATAGGATTGCTGTTATAGTACTTACACTTACTACTATTATTAGTACATCTACTCCTACTACTGCAATCATGACTACTACCATTACCATTACCAGTAGTATTGTTTTTGTGAGGTTGCCCTACTCATTAAAGCTATTGATATTTCTTAAGACACTTTAAAATGGATTATTTTGTAGTCCAAATTGTATCTCTACATTCCCAGCAGAAAACTTGATAATAAATGTTTTTAAAAAACATTTTAAAAACATTTTTGACACTTAAAAAACACTTTTTTAAAGTATATATTCAAAAGTTTATTGTCTCATGTGGTAGTTTTACCTGGTAGTTTGATCTCACTGGAGCCTCCAGTTGATGAATTAACTCCTGGATGGGAGTCAGGGAGTCTTGGTTGGTGCGATATTGCCTCCAGTGCACCATCCTGGTAGCAATTGGTACCTGTTGCTCTTGAACTCGCAGCAATCCCACAACAAAAGGGTCTTCTGAGAGGCCAGGTAAACTGGAGAGTTGTTTGATTTTCTCTGTCTACAGTGGCTATACCAAAAGCCCATTGATACCCCTTGGGGTCTTTGAAGTACCCTCTCCTGAGGTAATCTATGCCAAGAATACAAGGGGCCTCTGGACCAGTCACAATGGGACGTTTTTCCCATTTGTCCCCTGTTAAGCTCACTGCAGCCTCTAATACAGATAATTCTTGACATTCCCCTGTCACTCCAGAGATCCAGACAGAATCTGTATCTCTATACCTTGATGGCATCAGTGTACACTGTGCCTCTGTGTCTACTAAGGCTTTATACCTTTGTGAGTCTGATGTGCCAGGCCATCGAACCCACACAGTCCAGTAGATTTGGTCATTCCTTTCCTCCTCCTGGCTGGAGGCAGGGACCCTTTGTTTCTGTTCTTCATCAGAGTATTCGCTATCTGATCCTTGCAATTTTAGACCTGAAGTCTCCTCACTGGCATCAAAGGAGGTAGTAGCAGTTCTATGTCTTGGAGACTGCTGATTGTCTTCTTTTGTTCTGGCAGCTACTATGCTGACAGCCCTCTTGGGTGGTCCTTTTCTGTTTTCCCCCTTAGTTCATGTATATGAGCTTCCAGCTCAAAAGTGGGTTCACCATCCCATTTCCTCATATCCTCTCCTTGGCCATGTAAAAAGAGCCAGAGTTCATTTCGTGGTGTACTCATACGTCTGGGACTTCCTTTTCCCCTGGTCGGGACAGTGGATGACCGAATTCTTGGGGCAGTTCTGACAGTCAGACCGTCATCCCACACTGATGAGGAGGTGCAGAGGCTTCTTCATAGTTCTGTAACCAAGAAGATACCCTCTCCACTGTTGGTATATCCATGTCTGGGTGATACACCATTGCCAAAATATTAGAATATTGTCCTGGTTTAGCAAGGAGCTTGGTAACAGGGGGAGCGGGTTGCAGTGAAGACCCTCCCCCGGCTCCTAGGTTCAGACCCACCTCCGACCCGGCTGGGCCAATCTGGCGCCTCTGCGATCACTATTTAGGGGACGGGAATTTGAAATGCGAGTCGGGAGGTGGAGAGTGATACAAGATGGAGGCCACCACGTGGACCCTTCAGCCAGAGAAGGAGGAAGGAACGAGAAGCAGTAGACCGGAGACCCCTCTACAAGCCGTGGCGAGAATACAAGCTGTGCCCCTGAAACCTATGGAGATTCGTGGCAAGACTGAGAGCCACCAACAGCTCCGTGTGGGTGAGCCCGGACGGGCGAGGGACTGTGTGGGGAGATGGCCATGGCCCAGGCCGTGTTGGAGAGCCTGCGCGCCGCAGAGCAGCCCCACACGAGAGGCAGAGAGGAGCTGCAGCCTTTGGAATAAGTGGGCATCGGAGCAGCCCGTGCAAGTCTGCCATGCTTGTGAGTTACCCCACGGACTTGCAGGGAGGACTGGTGTGGAGTTCACCCGCCCTGAGGAGGGACAAACGGCAGAAGCTCTCGGAAACCGACTGACTGAAACCCCCACTGCCTGCCCCCCCGAACCGTTCAGGGGGGGACAAGGTAAAAACACCGGGATCAGGGCTCTGAACCCGGGAAGAGGGGAGGGGTGGCAAGAAGGTGTTCTTAAAAAGGCTGGTTGGACTCTCCATTGATGTATTACTCTGGGTTGTTTCATTTTGGTTATGTTTTGGTTGATTTTGCATTAAATTATTTTCTGTTTTCTTCCCCAAAACCGAGTAGCCTGGTCTGTTTTGTCCTGAACCTTAAGCGGCAATTAAGCCCTCCCTGCCCTCGAGCAATCCTCAGCCTCTTCGGTACTCGAGGCTAATCGTGGCCTTTGTTCCCTGATGGGCCTAAACCACGACAAATATGTAGCTGGGGCACTCTGAATCACTTTTCTCAACATGGCCCATGTACACTGGACATCGTCTGGATCTGTGGAGGCCTCAGCATTATCTAGATCACCATAGATGACTTCCAGCACAGCTAATTCCCTTAGGTACTGGATGCCTTCATCTGCTCTAGTCCACTTTCCTCGGGCATTTACAAGATCTTCCTTGAATGGGTATCTTGCCTTTACACTTGAGAGGAGCTGTTTCCAGAGACTACAAATTGAGGTCTTCTTTCCAATGCCTCTATCAATTTCCTGGTCCCTAGCAAGAGATCCTAGCTGTTGGGCTTCTCTACCTTCCAATTGCTGACTGTCAGCCCCGTTATCCCAACATCGGAGCAGCCAGACACCAATCCGCTCACCTGGCTGGCGACTGTAACCTTTTCGCATATCTCGAAGTTCTGATGAGGTCAGGGACCAAGTAGTTTCCATTTGCTTTTTGATTTCTTTCACTTCTTCTCCTGATCTCCTTACTGAAGGACCAGCTGCTTCTTCTAACCTTTCCTCTTCTTCCTCTTCTGCCCTTACTAATTGATGATATGGACTTGTTGACTTCCTTATCCACTGTTTCTTTTTCACTACTGGGGCAACCACTGTGGTTGTTGTTTGATTCCCTGATTCAACCATGATGGTCTCAGATACAGTTTGAATTTCCACCTTGGCCATAGTTCTCTGAGAGGACTGGACTGCAACTGACCCAACATTGTGGTCTCAGATACAGTTTGAGTTTCCACTTCAACCATAGCTCTCTGAGAGGAGTGCAGCTTGGTAGGCAGAGGCTAGGTCCCTGAACCTGCTGGGCCTCATTGGGGTAGGTAAAACACCCTTCTATAAGGTGGTGTGCCAGTAAAGCAGGTTTTTTTTATCTATTCAGGTGTAAAACCCCCGGTTACAGGAGGTGACTGACAACCATCCTAGGAATTTGCCCAAATTCATCCACACACCCTGTCACCCAGGGGCTGGCTGCTTCAGGGGGCATTTTAACATGTTTCCATCCCAAATTTGTCCTCTCTGATACCCAGAAGAGTCCAGATTCCACAAAATATGTAATATACCAGCCATGTTAATTAGTAATTTTAAAACTCTCATATAAGGGTGACTAAGGACCTGGGAAGTCTGCATAACAAAATTGTCTACATCAGTCCGAGCTGAGGGGAAAGAGGTGCATTGCCGCACGACCTCCACAAGATAGCTCCCACAGCACAGTAAATCCATCAGTAACAGAATGAGACTCAATATTATTATTTGGGCCATCGTGTTCCCAGGCCCTTTCATCCTTTTCACAGAATCATATAGTCACCTTAGCAAAGCTATCAAGGTTAGAGCACAGCACAGAGTTAGTGTTAGTAGCAGAATGTTCCCAAACATTACAAAGTGAAAGATAACCTGCATTACAGCAAGGCTCTGTGACCAGCACAGGAGCTTTGCACCCATTACCTTACTATAATTACAATGCATTTAATGTAAAACTGCTATTATCTGACTCCACGTCGGGCACCAAAAAGGCTGTGGTAGTTTGACCCTGGCTGGATGCCAGGTGCCCACCACACCGCTCTATCCCCCACCTCCTCAGCAAGCCAGGGAAGGCGAGAAAATAAGATGGGAGTCTCATGGGTTGAGATAAAAGCAGTTTAATAAAGAAACCGCAAAGCCGTGCGTGCCAGAAGCAAAGCAAAAAGCAGATAAAGCTGTTACTCTCTACTTCCCATCAGCAGCGATGTCCGGCCACCTCCCGAGAAGCAGGGCTTCAGTACGTGTAGTGGTTGCTTTTGGAAGGACAGAAATGAATCTCGCCTCCCCTTCCTGCTCCTCTCTCCCAGCTTATATTACTGAGCTGAAGTCATATGGTATGGAATATCTCCTTGGTCAGCCTGGGTCAGCTGTTCTGGCCCTGGTCCCTGTCAAGATTGTGCCCACCCACCTTGGTGAAGGTGGGGGAAGGAATGCTGGAGGACAGCACTGCAAGAGCTGCTGTGGAAAATCACTACCATCCCAGACCCACTACATCTCATAACAATTCTTAAGTATGACCTGCTTCTTTTCTCTTTAATGCTGCTTTCCAGAATCTGACTCAATGTTCATCTGTGGTTTATGGAGGAAATGGGATGTTATAGCCTTCATATTGTAAAATTTCTTTGCATCTTTTGTCTATGCTTTATTCCTGCAAGGAAGCTACACAAAAATTCTCCTCCTGAAAGATTAGTCCAGGGACATCTTTCCTATTAAGGAAGACTTTCTTGTTTCAAACATTCTGCTGAAGAACTTCTGGGTGCCCAAATACCAGAAATGTACTCACCTTCTCCAGTTCCCAACAATTATAGTTATGATGAAGATACACATTCTCCTGGAACTAGATACTACTTATTCACAGCCAAACTCAGATTAGGAAAGTTGCAGAATTTCTCATTAAGTCCTTATCTACCAAAAAAAAAAACCCCTCAACAAAAAAGCAACTGTAGTGTGCTAAGTGTTCAATACAAAAAGTATGCGTGAGGGGTTTGTTGAACAAGAATTAAAATGTAATAGTCTCAATCTATGCAACAAGAAAACAAGATTAAAAACAGCTGCAGAGCCACGGTTTCCCTCTGAGAGGCATCCACCTGGCTTGTTCCTGATGATATATTGAGAACGCATTGGACTGCAGCTAGTTGGCAGCAGCATTTGCAATTTGTTTTGAAGGTAAAGAGCATGCAGCCCTTGCATCAATGACCTCTGACTCCAAATCATTGTGTACCCTCAGAAGAGTAGAAGTCAAATCAACCTTGCTGAAGATACCCACTACCCATCCTGCTTTGGATCAGACCTGCTTTGTTTGGGAGGATTGATTGCAAGAATTCAAGTTCACGCCTGCTCAGCTATGCCGGAATATAAAAGAGTTCTGCTGTGCTGTCTGCGCTCTCTCTGTATCCCCAGAGGCTGAGGAAAATACAAAGGGCAGTCAGGTTTTGACCTTACCAAAAAAATCCCAACCAACCAAACATAAAACCTTAAAAAAAATGTTTTCCAAACATTCTGAACATACTTATATTGGGATTAAACTCCTTTGTATTCAGACATTTTTCTAAGACTTTGAAACATTTCATGATTTTAAGCTCTGCTTCAAAATATTGTCTTTTATAGGGGTTTATATCCTAGGTTTTTTCTTCCTCCTATATTGATGCTAATGGAGATTGCAGGCAGGGACTGGTAGGTTTGAACATATTTTTTTTCTCTTAAGTAGAAAATACGCTTTACCTTAATGATGCCTCTGTTGTGGAATTACAAATCTTGCTCTGTGCACCTCTCAATTTTCTTGACACAGATGTCCTCTTGGGGGCATCCATTTTTTTTTTTTTCCAAATGGTGTTTTTCAAAACATCATTTCAAATTTGGACATATTTTGGGCTCTTACTTGGTTTTACTGAATGAGGTGCTTATTTTCCAGTAAATTGAAACAGAATGGGACCAAGTCGTTATTGGTGTCAGGCCTCTATGTCTAAGATTCACATAAAAATAGAGTAAATGTTGATTTGCAGTATGCTTTATTTAACAGAGCTTCATTTCGATATTTGTAAAAGAAAGAAAAAAGACAGCAAAAGACTGACCACTTGCTGCTATGCAATACAATGTCACGGCCCTGTACCTAAGTATCTTTCCCACCTGTACTATCTTTGCTGTTCTGTCTTGTATCTGCTCCAAGACTTAGACTTAGACAAGACTTAGACCCTGCAAAGCGGTGTCCTGATGGGATGTCATCCCTCAATCCATAAGGCCTTTGATTATCTTTTCTCCTCCCATCTTGCTGGGGCCTCAGCCATTCTACAGGAGGTGGGAGTATGCGTCGGGGGGTGAGCAAGCGGCTGCGTGGTGCGTTGCTGCCCACTGACAACCATGCCACTCATGTTTCACGTTAACTGTCCTCTGGCTTTGTCCTGTTGGGAACTTCATGCACAAAATAACATGCAGAGCTCTTAGACCTCGGTATTTAACGTGTTCTGATAATAGTGCTGGTGGCATTATAAATATCCAGATCAGACACATTTTGTCTGGAATAAAATAATGTGTCTGGAATTCATGAAAAGCTCTTTGGAGCAAGGACTGTTTGTTTTGAAATGGGATAGTGAAAGAATATAAACTTAGAACTCCAAGGCATTACAAATCATGATGAAGGATGGAGAAGGTGAAATCCACGGTGCAGAACAACTGTTAACTGGGATATAGAGAACTTTGTGATAACATGTGACACATTAGCTTTATGCCTTTCTTAGCACAATTGTTACAGTAGAAGAGAGAACTCTCTAAAAGAGTTGACCTAGTAAAAATGATATTAAGGTATTTCATTGTTATTATTTATTTCTTGTTATGCTTGTAATAATTCAGGTGTTTCCAAACAGAAAACCTACAGCCCTTGCCCCAAGGAGCTCACAATCTAATGTTGACAAGTAAAGACAAACGAGGGACAGGGGGTCCACAGAGAAGCCAAGAGGCCAAGATGGAAATCAATCATATCTTAGCAATCAAATGTAGTTTTGAATGCATTGTTGCAAAACTATACAAACTATTTTCTAATTGCTGCTCATATTTTCCATTTTGGTTCAAATAATTCACTCAGGTACCATGAAGCAGATAGATGTGCAGGAAGGAAGCTTTCAATATGTAAGGTCAGAGAGTAGCACATGTCTAAACTGGAACTGCAAAACTCACCTAAAAGTACAAATATGGGAGGGGTTTGTCTGATAGTTTAGATGTAGAATGTTATGGCTTTAGGTCAGGTCCTGTCCGGTGGGAATTACATGTGGTAGACTCCATCAGGAATGTAAGTGTACTCTGTACATCTGGAATTTCCCTAATACAGACTATAAAATCTATCACTGCAAGGTAGTTAAGAAGTTAAGAATGAAATGACCCAAGGATGTGGTATATTCATGTGTTTCCAAGGGAGGAGAAGGATGGTGCTGAGGGTTCAAGGCTAGTTTTCTTAAATCAATTGTACAATTGCATTTTTAATAATGTAGGACACCAGTCGCTGGTTAAAAAGAAACAGACTGTTTAATTTTAAAAATACTGTTTTTGACTAAGACAATAAGTCACTCATCAGTTATGAAAAATACTATTAGGTTTTCTTTATACATTTAAACATCTAAGTATTTTCTATAAAACCTCCAATCAGGCTTCTCCAAAATCTGAAATTGTCGAAGAAACTCTCTTAAGGCTTGCCTTTAAAAACTTTTCAACAAATCGCCATAGTTTTCCAAGCACTCAGAGGATCGTTGCATGTTTTTTTATTCCTGAAGTATCTTTCTCTTAGCAAATACAAGTGTATTGTGAAGGCAAAAGCTAATTAGCATTTGAATATTAAAGTGCATAGGTTGTCCATGTTTGGGAAAATAAATGGTTGAAGAAGCAGTAGCTGTTGTGATTATGGGTTTCCAGGGAGTAATCCGTCATCAGTTTTCAGCAAGCCACAGATATTTTTTTTTTACTATAAGAAACATTTTTTTTTTTACAGTCTTCAAATCCTGCAAATGCATTTCTAACATTGGTATCAGGACATTGATAATCCTCTTGCTGGGAGCGAGAAGCTGTAATTAAATAATCAAATAGATTGATTTTTCATAATTTACAGGTATTCATATTCCTTCAATAAATAAAAGAATATACATTATCTTTTGATTCTGTGTAGCTTTCGAAACAAATCAAGTTTCTAGCAATTTAAATAAATTATTCTAATAGCTTGACATGAATTATGCTGACAGGAGCTGCTTATGATTGTTATGGTGCCCAGACTCTTTTAAAACCTACAAAGTTAAATAAAGGCTTACAAGTCTCCCAAGCTACTTTTTATTTGCATAGAAAAATATTTATCGTAGGAGTCAACTATCGTATGAGAGAAATTGCATTTGTTGTAATTGAAAAAGATAGCTAAAAAGTTTCTGTGGGTTATTGCAACAGTACAAGAATACAAGATGCTTCCATTTATTAAAAAATGTAAAACAAATAGTGAAAGCTAAAGCAGGCTACAAAACAGAAGGTCCCCGTATTACCTTTCTCTTGACTACTATGTTACAAGATCATGTGCCACAGTTGAGTACTATAAAGTGTAACTTTGCATTTGCTAATATAATTCTTAAAACATTACCCCCCCAAGCACTATGCAAAATATATATATTTGTAAATGCTTCCTCCTCTAAGCATCACAACCTTGTTATCACATAATCACCCTGATCAATTGTTTCCTGTTTCCCATCACAGTCAATGCTAATGTCCAGCTCCTTGTCCAGCTGATCCTGTGGTGTGGCTAGCTCTGAGTTCTGTAACTGCACTTTGTCTGTTTCTAAAGAACATATACTTTCCTGTTCCTGTGAATCTGAAGAGTCACCATTATTTTGTGACTCAGATGCCACACATTTCTCGTCAGGACTTTGTATGTCTAATTGACAGTTCATGGTCAGTTCTCCTTCTTCCAGTTCAGCAGTTTTCTCACATTGTTCTTCTGCCTGTTGACGAGAAACTTCTTCAGAAACAGTGTATATTTTATTTGTACTCTGCTCCACAGAGTTTGGCTTTGATCGTCTGTGAAATAATCCAAAATTTCTTATGTCTGTTACAAAATTCACACGCTTTTGCTTCTCCTTAGTGGACTCTGACACCATCATTGCTGAGCCATTGCTAACACTATGTGCTTCAGAGGCAATAGTGGCTGATCTTGGGTGTATCATCGTTGTTATGTCAAAAAGGCTGAAGGTCTTTTTCTTTCCTTTCTTGTTTCCTTCACACTCACTATTTTCTTCATTTTCTGATAGAGAGGCAGTGTCTTTGTTCATCTTTGCAGTCTGCAAATCAGACAGCTTGCTTCCTTTTAACAAACCCAGGACTTCAAAACGAAAGCTGGAAATATCTTGTTTTAACTCCTAAGAATTAGAAAGGAAGATGAAACAGCAAAGCAAGAAAGATAATTTGACTTTTTGTCTTGTAATTGAAAAAAGATCAAAAAAAAAAAAGAGCTTATGCTAGGGATCGGTAATAAAATTCACCATCTGGATAATACCTGGCATCTTCAAAGTGCTTTACAGACCAACTGATCTTCTAGGTGAGATAGAAAAGTGAGATAGCCATTTTATCAGAGGAAACTTCAAAGCAAATGCACCTTAGTCTAGACTACTCATAGTGATTTCACTGAGAGTGGTGGAAGAAGGAGCATGGACAATTGGAAGACCTAAAGCAAATCTTCTAGATAGTACTATTCCATGATAATAACAGCATTTTGATTAGCTCTTAACATCATCCCTTACACATATACACATGTGGACACATGCAGGCGCAAGGCACACACATGTGTGCACAGTTCCCTGTGAGTAGCACTTGAGGAAGCATTGCGCATTGCTACCACATTTAACAGCTATCAGCTAAGTCAGAGCTAATCATTGCAGGCTATTTTCAGTCAGAGCAGCCTCTGTCTATTAAAAGCTTGTCTGAGGAGAAGATATCTTTCCTTCAGGAGGTCCCTATTTGTCTTCAATTTCCCTAAAAAGTTAATCACAGAATCCTGGAATCGTTTCAGTTGAAAAAGACCTTTGAGATCATCAAGTCCAACCACTAACTCAGCACTGCCACATGCACCACTAAATCATGTTTGCCCTAAGCATCACATCTATATGTCTTTTAAATACCTCCATGGATGGGGACTTTCTCTCTTCCCTGGGCAGTCTATTCTAATACTTGACAATGCTTCTGGTGAAGAATTTTTTTCCTGATATTGAATCTATGTCTTTCTTCTAGTGAGGGGTCCAAAATTGAACATAATGTTCGAGACGTGGCCTCACCACAAGTAGAGGGGTTATTTAAATTTTCCATCTTTCAAGTCATAGAAAAATTGTTCTGTAAACAAATAAATGCACAACAGCACTCTATAGCAGAAAAAACCCACCCTATTTCCTAAGGTACTGAAACTATTTTTATCTTGCTTTAGCAAATATGTTTTAACATACACTTAGTCTCACTTTGGTGTCCCCTTACACAAGCACGATTCAGACTAGCTGATGAAACTGCTAATTCCTCCAGCTAAAGAAAGAAGACTTTCTAGAGTCCATGTTCAACACTATCTCTGTGTGGTCCATGAGGACACAGACCCTGCTCTAGGAAGCATTATATGCTACCTGAACAACTGAGCAGTGTGACAAATATGCTGTACAGTCTTACACTTACAAGCTTATAAATAAACACATACCTTAAAATTTTCTTCTGTCAGTCCTTCTTCAGTTTTGGCATCTCTTATCATTGCTGCAACATATCTCTTAACCAGATTTCTCATAACTTCCTAAAAACATAAATTATTGTGTTAGCTTTCTTGGTGTTAACTACTGAACCTACACTCTTTTTGCCAAAAATGTACGAACCATAGGTCTGATGCTGATATCAATTATCTTGAGAAGGTCTGTACTGGATTTGACAAAAGTATGTCTCACGACAGTAACATACAGCCTGACAGTTAGCAGCTGCTGATGCCTCACAAAGAGTGTAAGCCTAGTGCAGTTGTATAACGCTATTTCCAGCTATACTCTCCCAAGCCTCCTGAGATGTGAGATTCAGAGACTTTCTGAATCAGAATGGTAGCTCTAGGTTTAATGGGCTGTGACAGGTTTCTCTACGTGTCTTTAACTCATGTAAACTTTCTGCATCCACAAATCCTATGCCAATGAATTCCACAGTACAGATGGACTAAGATTCCATTTGGGGTTTGGTGTATTTTTAACCTGCTCTTTGACAAGTTCTGTTGTTGCCTTCTACTTCTAAGAATCCTAAAATTATTTAGGTTTGAAGAGATGCCTGAAGGCTGTACAATCCTGACAGCTGCTTGGTGTTCATCTTCTGCATGATTTTACAGATCCCTGTTGCACTTCCCACAGCTGTCTCTTTTTCAGGTTGGAAAAGTCCTAGTTTACCTAGGTATTACCCATATGGAATCCATTAACTTACCAAATCTACAAGTGTTACAGCCCACATCTTGTTTAACTTGCAGCTCTTTTAACACAACTAATAACGAACTAAAATCTGAAAATTATTCTTTATGCTACAACAATCTCAGAAAAAAATCAGAGGCTGAAGCAGGAAAGATGAAGAACAGCTTATGGGAGATCTAGGCAGAAGGGCTATTAAGGGACAAAAAGTTGTCTATGGGGGACCAGAGCCAGAAGAACAGAAAGCAGGTTCTGATGGATCATGTCAGTGAGCTGCACATATGATCCTGATGAATCATAGCAAGAAGGTGGAACTATGTGTTTGCTTTTTTAAAGGCAGTTACAGTGGGCAAAATACTGGTTAGTATATTATTGTTCTAGGAAATATCCTTTTGCATCCCAAAAGCAGACAACTCTTCTTCTCAAATACTGTAGTTTGAGCATCAAAAATGCTGTACTCATTCACTGAGGACAACGCATGTTTGTATTTTGTGGGGTTATTTTTTTTCCTGCTCTTTCATGGATTTTTTCCTTTTTTTTTTTTAAAAAAAAAAGACACATTTTGGAGGCACAGAAAAATAATTGTCCTCAAAATAAACATTGGTCTGTACCTGGTATTGATGATGTCTTCTCAGATTGTCAGCTGCACGTCTCTGAAAAAAAGAAAACAAAATAACAAAACACATGAATCCATGTCTGGTAGTAAAATATTTACAGTATAGCAAAATAGCAGGTCTGTGCAACATGTGGTACCTAGCAAGCAGTGAGATGGTTCAAAGTCTGTTGAAAAATGGCACTGTTGGAGTAAAGACTGTCATTACCTTTACAGAAGGCAGAATGCTGTTATTGGAAAGGTAATGTGTGTGTGGTGGGGCAATCAGGTCTCTGCTTGCAGATCCCCAAAGCCACTGATCTGAGATGGAAGGGGAAGAATGTGATCATGTCACTTGCACAGACTGAGGCATATTTTAATGCATTCAGAAAAGCTTGCTGTAAGTATGTTTTTTAGCAAGATGCTTGCTATGGCTCCTAATATCTCACTTAAGATAGGGATTCTTAAAGAGAAAATTTCCTGCTTAGTTTCCTGTTAAAAACGTTTGGTCCCAGAGAAGGGAATCGAAGAACGAAGCTTAGCTTGCAATGCAGAGTTTGGGTGTTGATAAGGAGGAAGGATAAGATGAATAGTAACTATGAAGAATAGTAAACAGAACTGTGGTAAGATGAAAGCATAGTACAGACTTCAAGCATGTGTTGCATTACTGACATATATAAGGGAGAGGGGGGGAAAAGCCTGAATTACTTATAGTCCCTGAATTACTGTTTTCCTCAACAGCATACTGAGTGAAATCTCCCTATTCTCTATCTTATTCATCCCTGACAGGTGAAAAAAGAACAATAATTTTGACTTGGATTCTTACACCTGCTGCTGGTGAGAAAAGAAGGTGTCTGAGCACACATTGTATTTCTACAAAACAGAACACTTATAGCATCTTAAAATGGGATAAAAAGACATCTGGGACATGTTAAAATGGACCTCAGCTGCATAATGTGGCAGGCAAAGTAAGGTGTTTTGTCATCTCCTTTTGTAGAATTATAGAATGTTTTGTGTTGAAAGGGTCCTTAAAGATCACCTAACTCCAAAGCCCCTACCATAGGCAGGGACACCTTCCACTAGATCAGGTTGCTCGAAGCCCCATCCAACCTGGCTTTCAACACTTCTAGGGACTGGGCAGACATACTGTTTTTCTGGAGGATCTATTCCAGTGTCTCATAACTCTCACAGTAAACAATTTCTTCCTAATATCTAATCTAAATCTACTCTTGGTTTAAAGCAATTACGCCTTGTCCTGTCAGTACATCTACATGCCCTTAGAAAAAATCCCTCTCTGGCTTTCTTGTAGGCCCCAATTAGATACCAGAACAACAACAAGGTGTCCCCAGGACCTTCTCTTCTCCAAGATGATCAACCCCAACTCTCTCATCCTGTCTTCATAGGAGAGGTGTTCTAGACCTCTGATCATTTTCATGACATTCTTCCGAACTCATTTCAACAGGTTTGTGTCCTTCTTTTGTTGAGTGCCTCAGATCTGGATGCAGTACTATAGGTGAGGTCTCACCAGAGTAGACTAGAGGGGGAGATTCCACTCCCTCGACCTGCTGGCCATGCTGCTTTGGATGCAGCCCAGGATACAGTTGGCTTTGTGGGCTGCAAGTGCACATTACCATCTTATATTCACCTTGCCCATGTCATTTTACTTGAATCTGATTGGCAATTTACTATTACCAATTCATGCTTAGATTAGGGCTTTACACATAAGCATCAGTATTTTTCCAGATTGGCTTCTATACCTATGCCACATTCAAAGAGGAAATTCCTGTGTATAAGGGTGGAGGTACGGAGGAGTCTGCCCACCGCCGGGCCTGGAGGGAGCAAGGCAGCCGTGAGAGGGCTGACCCTCTCATACCACCTGTGTTCATTCAGTTTTCGGGGAAAAAACCCCAATCATTTGATTTTTCACAGTTGACCACACGAGGGAGATGTTTCATTCCTGCTGAGAGAGCACTGACAGAAGTCTGTGGATAAGAGAACTCTCAACAACAGATCTGACTCATAGGTAAAGGAAAAAAACCACTAAGGTGTAATTGAAATACACTAAAGTTCAGGTAAAGCTAACAACTCCTATGAATAAAACTAATGGTGATTCTTGTTCTGCAGAGTACTTTCTGCAGTTGATGTGTGCTCTACTTTATTTTGCAGTGAAATGTGAAATAAATGCATAGGTTTAATTCCGTACCCATAACAAGAAATAGCTAAATCAGCTTTATTCTTTTTGGTTTTTTTTTGAAACCAATTCTAAAACTCCCAGAAACAGAGGTTGTGGCTTTTCCATTCAACACAATGTCAACAAATGTAATTTCTGATAGCTACATAAAAAAATACATATTTCTGTACTAATAGGTCCAGAACAGTTTTACTGAATGTAACAGTTGTTTTCAATCCATACCACTGAGAAGCTGGAAGAGAATGCATGTAATGGCGTGTTTTCATACATAGAAATATACATACTGCATGGGCAATTATGCATACATATAACTTATCAAAGTTATTACCCTGGTTTAAATGTTCAAATTCAGTCCCCAGTTCATAATCACCTTTTGATTTCTTTGGAAAGCAGAATTAATCTTTGATTAAATACATCTGAAAATAAAGCTATTCACTATAAATGGAATGGCATTAAAATTCCATATTGCCCTTGTTTAATTCTCAGGCAGCCTGCTTTTCTCTACTTAGAATCATGGAATCATTTCAGCTTGAAGATGCCTTTGAGATCATTGAGTCCAGCCTTAGTCCTAGTCCCATCAACCACTAGATCATTTCCCTAAGTGCAACATCGACCCATCTCAAACACCTTCAGGGAACAGTGACTCCACCACCTCCCTGGGTAGCCCGTTCCAGTATCTGACAACCTGTTCAGTAATGAAATTCTTCCTCATATCCAGTCTGAACCTCCCCTGGCACAACTTGAGGCCATTTCCTCTTGTTCTATTGCTTGTTATTAGGGAGAACAGACCAACTCTCGCCTCACTACAACTTCCCTTCAGGTAGTTTAGAGGGCGATAAGGTCTCCTCTCAGCTTTCTTTGCTCCAAGCTAAACAGCCCCATTTCCCTCAGCCGTTCCTCATAGGAGGCATACTCCAAATCTTTTACTAGCTTGGTAGCTCGCCTCTGCTAGCTTTGTAGCTCTTCCTCTCCAGCACCTCAATGTCCTTCATGTAGATAGGGGCCCAAAACTGGACACAATATTCAAGGTTTGGCCTCACCAAAACGAAGCACGGGGAATGATCACCTCCCTTCTCCTGCTGACAACACTGTTCCTGATCCAGGCCAGGATGCCATTGGCCTTCTTGGCCACCTGGGCACACGACTTGCTCCTGTTCAGCTGCTGTCAGTCAACACTCCCAGGTCCCTCTCTGCCTGGCAGCTTTCCAGCCACTCCTCCCCAAGCCTGTAGCACTGCTGGGGGTTGCTGTGACCCAAGTGCAGGATCTGGCACTTGGACTTACTGAAACTCGTGCAACTGGCCTTGGCCCAGCCATGTAGCCTATCTAGATCTCTCTGTAGAGTTTCCCTACCCTCAAGCAGATCAACACTTCTAATTTGTGTTTGTTCAAAATTTGTTTTGAATAACTGCTAGGCTATGTGCATGTAGAAGTGTTGAAAACTATAGCTGACAAAGGGATAAAAGTTAATTTTGACCAAAAATAGCAACAGGGGAAGAAGTACTCTTCAGATGACCATGATCACAATCATGATATCGAAGAGGATATTTTTATCACTTTCCAAAGGGGAAACTCATACCCTTTAGGAAGGTTTAGTAGTAGTTCTACCCTGTTTAGAAGAAAAATGTCTTTAGCAGTCAAAAATTTGCTCATGTTAAATTATTTCTTTTGAAGTTTTTAATCAAAATGATATCTTTTATAAAGCAAGGATTAAAATTTAATGTCTGTATTTGACCTCAAACTGCTTAGAGATAAAAGTCCAGAAAATCTAAACATTGTCTGAAGTTATGGGATATATTCCTTATCTCAAATAGAAGCATCCCATAAAAAGGGTAAGAACTTATTTGTGTTGACAAAGAGGTTTTCCCATGAGATAGTCCTTGGCTATACAACAAACACTCCAGATTACTAATTTCCATTCCAGGTGGAAAGTGTTTCTTTGCCCAACTTTCAATAACATAGATTACAGAAAAAGGTACAAAATATTTGTATTGAGTTAGATGTTGCATCATTTTCCACTTGGAGAACAAACAGTAGAAGAAGAGGGAAAGAGATTTTATCTGACAATTCATCATGTAGGTTGCTTGGAAAAAAAAAATGGCATAAAAATCTGGATAGCTAGAAAAGAGGAAGTTGTTTATCTAAACATCAGATCCAAAAAAAGAGACCAAACCACCAAAACTGAAGATATCACTGACAATCCTTTCCATTTTCTCCTCTGAAATACTTGAAATTATAAGTAAAACACTTTTTGGTGACTGATCAGACATAAAATGGAATGTAATTTGAGGAAAATAGTACAATTTGTTCCAGTGAGACTGGGGTTTCTTTTCTTATATCTCTCTTTTGTGAAATAGCAATGGATTTAGATGGCCAACAGGAGTAGTCTTGAGGCATTCAAACTCCTTGAATAGTCAGGAAAACTTCAGCCTCATCAATAGAATTACATTACTAATCTGGCTTTTGCAAAGGTGAGCTGAAAAAGTTAACAGAACTGATATATATATACATTATATAAATATATATATATATAAAGAGCAGCACACACTGTTATTTCAAAGTTTTAAGTGTAGGAGACACTTTGTGATAATAGCTAAAGAGAGTGATGTGTATCTGGGATTGTCAAAATGACAGAAAATAAAAATGTGATGAAACCTGAGGATATCTTTGCTCATTAATAGCAGAACTAAAGTACTACTAGTAAATCATACGTATGAATCCTGGCATCCCTTCAGTTGTAGTTGTGGCTAGAGAAGCTGCCATCAGCATGTATGGGCAGCTCTGGAGAAAAAAAAACCTGTCCCTTGAAAAATCTCCCTTGACTCTACTTCCTATTGCTACAGCTGTCCCGGTACAGCAAAGGATGGCAGAAACACAGAAATGACATCCAAGGAGAAAAAAAATCATCATCTCTCTTCAAAGGCACTTCCTTTCCCTGCAGACCTGTTTCTTTCCCATTATAACTTTGTTACAAGCAGCACTGTAGATGGTCTTCTCAAGCAACCATGCCATACTTATTTCTACTGACATTTTATTCTTCATATAAGCCAGATAAATCCTTTCACTTTCATATCTGCTGTAAACTATCCTGACCCTGAACCTTTTTTTAAAGAGTTTTGCCTATATATAATGAACTTTCAAGTGCATAAACACACATATACACACTCATATATATATATATTTATTGTGGATTGTTGGAGATACATTTAAGACATCCATGATTCATTTGTAGCTCATAATTTCTGGCTTTTTAGTGCCAAGGTTTCTTATGCATATATCATGCCTGATCCTTGAAAAATGCTGGCTTTAACAAGCCAGCTCCATTCTGTCTATCATCTGTTTTGTATCCTCTAGCACTGACTCAGCCTCTGAATGCACATTATTGCTTTTTATACTGGAAAATACTTAGTACGTCACCCCTGATTAGAGCTTCCTAATAGGAAAGTTAGCATTTAGAGGTTTCAGAACAAAATGTTTTGAAGTCTGAGTTCTGTCTTACAGACAACATGGCATCCATACATCCATCTTACACTGCCAATGTAAGAAAATGAGCCTGAAACTGAGTTTATAGGGCTTTTCTTCTTTCCCAGAAGATTCTCAGAATCACAGAATCTTAAGGGTTGGAAGGTACCTTGAAAGACCATCCAGTCCAACCTCCCTGCCAGAGCAGGACCTCCTAGAGTAGGTCACACAGGAACTCATCCTGGTGGGTTTGGAATGTCTCCAGAGAAGGAGACTGAAAAACCCATCTGGGCAACTTGTTCCAATTCTGTGTCACCCTCACAGTGAAGAAATTTTTCCTTACGTTTCTTTAGAACCTCTTATGTTCCAGCTTGTACCTGTTGCCCCTAGTCTATCACTGGACATCACTGAGAACAGTCTTGCTCCATACTCTTGACACCCGCCCTTTATCTATTTGTAAACATTAATGAGATCACCCCTCAGTCTCCTCCAAGCTGAAGAGTCCCAGCTCCCTCAACCTTTCATCATAAGGGAGATACTCCAGTCCCTTTTTCATCTTTGTGGCACTGCGCTGAAGTCTGTCATTAAGATTTTCTGGGATGCATAAAAGTATTCTGGATCTATCTCAGTCAAACAGGGATATTCTGTTAACCAACCTTTGATCTTCATCTGCTATACACTGGCATCATTCCCTTAATTTTAATATCACTCTATCAGTTTATACTAGCTAATCATCCCTACCAAATGTTTAACAAATGCCTGAAAGCATTGCCCACTCTCCCCCACACATAAGTGCATAATTCTCTTGATTTTCTCTTTCTAACAAAATCTGACAGATTTTCCTTCTGTTGGTCTCTGCATTTACTTCTTTCCTTTGATAAGTTACACAGTGATGTTTTATTCCTGAAATTCTTCACCATTCCTGCTAGTTCAAGTTTTTTTTTATTTCTATCTGAATCACTGTTTCTGTCTCTTCACTGCTATTCTAATATTAATGGGGTTTTTTTCAGTGTTTACTTCTTGTAGTCTGTTACTGGTTTGTTTCAATGTCATTCCCAAAGCTCCTTTTCTGTCTGTTTATTTCTTGTCTACAAGTATGACACTAAGTGAAGGATACTTTGTTTTCACAATGTAGATACTGATTAGAAGCTTTCTACAAAGAGGAAAGAATCCATTCATCAGCTTAGGAACTGTGAATTGGTTTTATATGTCAATCTTCCTCTTTATCAATATCTGTACACCCCTGTGAACTTGTTCCTCCCAGGACATCTGGCAACTAAACTAAATGCCAGCATATGACAGGAGAATGTGTAAGAAAGGCATATACTTATTATTCACATCTCAAGAAATTGAGAAGAAATACAAAGAAAAGGTTAACAGACTAATGGTCCAGCAAAGAATTGTATTGTATCCCCTAACTTCTTGAAATTAACAGAAGTTTTGCCACCAGAGTCAACAGCATGAGGACTAGAACCCTTCACCTATGCATGACACTCTCACGGTCACATAATGCTTTGCTACTTGAGTTCCTAACAGACTTGAAAACACTTATATTTGCCAAATCCCTATAGTATAGTAAGAGTGCCATTATGCACATTTTACCCTGAATAGCTTTTTTTATATTGAAGATGGCTAAATGCAGTATAGCTACTGAGGTACTGACTTGCATGGTATAGGAAATGTAGAAAATGTAACTAGACAGATTTAGTTGTTGTTGGGTTAGGTTTTTGCCTGGATATTTCCTCTGACAAGATAGAAAGTCTGTGCTGCAAACTGAGATATCTCAACTGGATAAAGTTAGGAGGGCAAAATTCAAATTTGCTTTACCTACTGCAGCAACCTGAGAAAATCTGTCGCTGAGATATTGCCCAGGCATCTGCTGAATCCAACCGCAGGACTATTCTTGCACCCATTGTGTGTCTTTCCCTGTTTTTGGTTTTGTTTTGGTTTTTTTTTTACTAGAAATGTCACTTCAATGTGATTTTGAAATAACTCTGCCTGTAAATTCAGGTAAGCAATTCTAAGTAAATGCAGTTATCTTTCAAGATGTTTTCTTTAATGGGAACAGCTTTTGCTAGGAATGTTTTTATGGTAAATCCATTTGATTGCATGGAGAGAGAGAAAGAAACAGAGACAGAGAATATCCCATGAAGAATACTTTATACATAAGCCTGTAGTTCATGATGTATGTCAATGATACTTGAACTGTGACACTTCAGATAGAGATCATCAATCCCACCTCTGGGATTGACAGACAAGTATACACATTTGATTTCTTATATTTCTACTGCTTTTAATCTTTCTTGCATTATCTGTAGATGGGGCACAACCGTGGTTCATATTATTGCACAGGAAAATAATGATGCTTTCTCTCAGTTAAATACATTGACATGAATGTAAAAAATAAACATTCTCTGCTAGAATTGAATTATTCTCTAATTCATATGCATGTTGAAAGTTTGGATGCTCTGTAAGGCTGCAAAAGACTTATCTATATAGCAGAGAGGACTACAAGCAGGTTAAAACACAGGACTTACCCCTATTGTTCCAAAACTTTCAGGCTTTCTTCTAATTTTTTTCTTGCAAAGGTGTCTCCATAGCCATTTGATCAGATACCACAGAGACTTTGGGCTTGGTATGACATTAAAAGGAGTAGGCAGAGTTCCTCCTTCTTCAAAGTAACTCATCCATAGTTTTGTTCGAGCAAACTTCCACTCAATGTCTGCATGATCCTGAACACAAGAAACACAATACCAGCACAGAAGTTGCTGTAATTAAGGAAACAAACCCCTACAAAAATCTGAAAATCTAAAACTAGAACAACCCTGAAAAACTAATGAATTTTCTTTTTAAATTACTGAGATCTTCTTTTGACAGAAGATCTTTATCACCAAGCAAATCTAAGCTGCTTTAATTCAGTAAAGGGAAGTTACAGATGTACAGTATATAACCACTTTTAACCTTCTTCTCCTTGCTACAGGCTTTTAAATAAATGAAAGTATCTCTAAACAAAAAAATCAAACCAAATCCAAAAGATAATTACAAGCTGAAAAATGCTACATTTCTGGAAGAGATGTTTTGTTATAATAGCAGCTGATCATTATTCCACATAGATCCCCTAATTACTCTGTTGTGTAGCAGCTTCAACGAGTCTGTAAGTCTCATGAGTTCTCTTAGTAATTGCCAGCTCCAGAAATTCACAAATGGGTTATTCAACAAATCATGAGGCTACTTAAAACTGTTGAGTATCTCTTTTTCCTCTTACTTCAGAAGTATATATTTTGCACAGGTAGTGGGGTTTTAAAAATTGTTTTGCAATCTTATTTCTTTTGGATTCTATATAGTATCGTCTAATTTTGAAAAGTTTGTAAAAAAGCAAAACTGGAGTCCGTGGAAAGGGTAAATCCTAGCAGCTGCAAAAGAACATTAAACCCCTAATATTAGATTTGGACAGTTAAAATCATAGACAAGAACTTAAAAAGTATAGGTCTAGCCCTAGCCTTTAATATGTAGCCAGATATATGGTAATCAAACCAGTAATTTAGATGATGTAGTAGCAAATGTATACTACTCGCAGTCTGAGTTTTGATGAATTGTAGTATGTTGTGATATTGTACCCCAGACTTTGCCAACTGGTATTATACCAACACATGTAGTCAGTATTTCTTTTACAGAAAAACTTTGAATTTCCAGATTAGGAAAAGGGCACATTTAAAAATATTAGAACTGTGAAGCTTTATTTTATTTGTTTGCTTTCTCCATGATCGTGTTTGAATTATTATACGATGAATCAGTGTTCATGTTCATTAGTCTCCTTAATAGATGGTTTTCATTCAAGAAGAAAACAGGACACCACTGAAAGAGAAGATATGACCTTTTTTTGGATTGCAAATGGGTCCAAAATTACCTATGAAACATGGGCATACAATTCATATTAACTGTATATTCATGTTATATAAAAATTCAAAAATAAGAGCCTTTTGAAGATTAATAAATGAAATGTATTAAAAAAAAAAACAGAGACAGAATCATCTTTGGCACAGTCTCTTTCTCAGGAGAAGCCTTACACAGTACAGCTTGGGCAGGATTGTAGTCCATGCCACTTGCCAGCAGCTTCAGGATACCCTTCTTAATCCATGAGCTGGCTTTTGTAGCAGGGTCACATTTTCCTCTTTCAGTTGTGGGGAAATTCCCCTAATCAGTCCATATGAGGTCTGGTTTCTGTATCTTTCCAGAACAGTGCAAAAGAACTAGAAAAAAACCCAGATAATTATTCCCTGTATCCTGACTATAAAAAAGATTTACTGCCAGAATAATGATATATAGGAACAGAGAGAAGGTATATATGATAAATGGTCTAAGGATAAGGAACAACTTACAGCAATAAGTTGATAAGAATTATTCATCATGGCTATTAGCATGTTGAGTAGAACAACCAGAGAGATTACATTATAGGTACCAAACATGGTGGCCCCGACAAATTCAGTAAACTCATGCCTTGCTTTCACATTGGTCACATAAAGATTGATGAGTCCAAATATAGACCAGAATAATGACTGAAGCGTTTCAAATAATCTGAAAAACAAAGCCCAAAATGAATTGCTGAATAATAACAATGCATGTACTTTTCAGATGGTTCAGTTTTCCCCCAAATACAAAAGTCCTTGACTTGGTTGAGATGAACTATATTTATCATAACATAGGCAACATATATGGAAAATCTTTCTAGGGAAACACTGGCTTCATGTTTCACATCTAACTCTATATATAATACTGAACCTATATAATAATTCTATGACTAAAAGGCTGGATTAGTTTAAAACTGTGAATATAGTTTTAGAAATCTTATTTTGGACACCCACCTTTGAAGTATTTTGACCCTTTACCTTGACTTTTGATTGTAGAATAAGGACCTGTAAGTAACTCAATTATTGTGTTTCACCAAGACGTTAAAATATTTATGGTATCCTATATCTATTTAGTGGTGTCATTTTACACAATTTCTGGATTGTATTGAGAGCCATCAAGATAAAACAAGTTGTATAATTAGAAAGGCATTATTATCACTAGCATACGTTTGTTTTGTAAAGAATGAAGACATTAAAAGGCAAACACACTAGTCTCAACTGAAACTTGTGCTTTTCGAACTAAATTATATGATATTCCCTTAGAGAAGTTTGGAACAACAGTTAGGAAGCTAAATACCAACAACCAACTTAAAAAATTAAGTCTTCTGTAACTAGATAGCTTAACATAATTTTACTGTTGTACATTGTTCAGTTACGCTACAGTGTTATAAGTATGGGCCCTGGTTCGACTGTTTGCTCCTGAAAAGTTTGGAATAAAATTTTCTGCTCATCTGGTCTGATATCTTAATTGGAGTGAGTTTTCTCCATAGACTCTTTCCTGCTCCTTCAGCTCGACATCAGAAGCAGATTGCCCAGACAGGATGTGTGGGTCACCGGTGCTGTCCCCAGTGATCAGTCCTGCAGCTGGGACCCATTGTCTAGAACTTGGCAAAACTTAACCCTTCAGCCCCTTTTCCCACCATGCTATATCATCTGCTAAATGTAACTTTGTCATGTGACCTAGTACAGTGCCGTCCTACAGAGATATCTGAGAGGGCAGTATGCATTTACTTACAGAAACTCTAGGTCCTCAATCTCTGCTCCTATAATACAGGAGTGGCAACATACTGCTCTGGGCTCTCTTGAATGGGTTACACTGGTCTGAGCACAAACTGAACCACCACTGCTCTCCCCGGTCACAGTTGCAGAAAGTGCTCATAACGCATCACAGTTCCCTTGACACCATCTTTTGGCACTAGTGCCAGTTTTCCCCACTATTTCTCAGATGACTAACATTTCTTCCCTCAATGTTCAGGTCCAAACAAATTCTCTGTGCTTTTCTGTTCAGATCACACAAAATTTAGAGCAGCATCTGATGTTATTGAAATACAAGAAATATATATAATGTGCCTGAGCAAAGTTATTTGATTAGGATGATATTAAATATGCAATATTATTTACAGTCTACATGTGGTTCACAGAATGTAACAGAGAACAGGTATTTAGAACAGGAATTTTATTTGAATTGAAAGTCAAGAAAGGACAAGACAGAATTAGAATTCATTTGATAGGGTTTTGGTACTATAGATGAACAGAGTGAATTTAAATTGTAAGTAAGATTTTTAAGTTAAAAAAAAAGTAAAATTTAAAATATAAATGAGAATACAGTATTTGATTGTATGGAGTAGACTCCAGGTCAGTAGAATCATGGATTGAATGTATTTTCCTGTCTCAGTTTATCACATTTACAAAGAGTCTTCATGGTTTAGAATATCAAAATTATTTAATATCCACAAGTAGACAGGGAAGAGTGCTGAGTGAGAGCTGCTTGGATAAGCATGGCCTGATCTGGTAGCATTTTTTCCCTTAATTCTAAACATGTACTTTCTAATCTCATATTATCTCCCCTGCTTCTTTATTTTATCTTTTTATCTTTTTGATATATCTTGCATTATACAGACTTCACTGTGGTATGGGATGAACATTATCACAGAGTGATATAATGTTAATTAGCTTTTTTTAGTGTAACTTTAGATGTGTCTGTCAGGACACCATTGTAACACTAACAGAAAACAGACAGCCTCTTTGCTATAGACAACACAGAAGTGATTAAAATATTGGGGGTAGAGGGGGAGGATGGAAATAGATCTGTCACTTACGTTGAAAACGCATTATTCTGCTTTTCACATCGTATTCCTTTGCAGTTGCCGGGTTCATTTGTCTCATAGTAGAAGTACAGCTGGTTCAATCCATTTGCAAAAGCTAGCAGCACAAGGCAGTATATGAATAGAAACTTCAAAATGTCCAGCAACATTCTTCCTAGAGATATCTGCAGAGGTCCGAGGTGAGAATTTGCAGTGAATAATGAGATCAAGCGTAGGGAGCTAAAGATGTTTGCGATTGCAAAGAGGGCCTCAGCCACCAGAGTCGGATGCCACATGTCCCAGCTCTCCCTTGGAACTAACCCACTGTACTGAAAACAAGCAGAAGGAAAGAAATTACTCCTCTATTTTTATTCATCAACTAGTATGTCAGTTTCTTTCTAAGCTGTTCAATAAATCTGCAGATAGCACAACAAAACTAAACATAATTTGGACAGCCACGTATCTTCATGACAGTTTTTTATTTTAACAAAACAAAAAATGGGCAGTATCCATGTACTTATCCTTCATTTTTCTCTGCAGGATGGTCTATGCTTCCTAGGTTTTTGTCTGTGCTTTGCATTTGGTTATAATTTTCACAGTAGCAAAAGCAAATCTAACAATTCTGAATTAGAGTAAAAGGAACAGTTTTTGAATACCTGGGTTTTTAGAATGGTAGTAACTTTCAGATGCAAATTGGGTAATTTTTTCTTTGGAGAACAGTGCAGATATGAGAGTGATGGATCTGAACTAGCAAAAACTTTGGCAAGTTGGAAGAAAACATTTAGCAATGAGTAAGCATATCACTTAACCACAAACACTGGACCAATGATGAAAAAGCTGTTTATTAATGAACCATGGCAAACTGTTTGTGTATCTCATTATGAAAGAGTCTGAACCTTAGAACTGTGATTCTTTATTGATCCAACTCTACCAAAAATTTTCTTGAAGATGAAAGACGATACTTTGAACCGAGGTTTAACTACTGTGGCAGACTCATTATTATTTATATGGTTTCATTAATCTATTTTACAGAACATATCAGAGGGCAGAATCTGTCTTATGAAGCACTCTAAAATGATGGAATAACATAACATGAAGCAGATTTCAAAGACGGACTATGGTGTGACCTGCATTTACCTACTTTAGGCCACCCAGATACATGTCTCAGAGCTGCTGAGCATGCTCTCAGTATGGGAAGTCTTCTGTGTCACTAGGGCCAGATAAAGAACACAACCAGACATCACAGAATTTCCAGAGCATGCTCACCCTCCAAAGGTGACTGCTTCCAAAGTGGTTTGAGATCATCTAAGGAACCTCAATGAACGTAAGCATATGGGACCTGACAAGATGCATCCCAGAGTACTGAGGGAATTGGCTGATGCAGTTGCCAAGCCACTCTCTGTGATATTCAAGATGTTGTGGCTGGCAGGCAAAGTCCCTATTGACTGGAAAAACGAAAACATTGCACCCATTTTAAAAACTGTAGAAAGGAGGACATTGGGAAATGCCAATCTGTCAGCCTCATATCTGTGCCTGGGAAGATCCTCCTAGAAGTTATGCTAACACATATGGAAGACAAGGAGGTGACTCCAAAGGTAAGTCTTGCCTGACTAACCTAGTGGTATTCTATGATGGAGTGACTGCATCAGTGGACAAGGGAAAGGCCATGGATGTATATCTGGACTTAGGTAAGGTTTTCAACATAGTCCTCCACAACATCCTTCTCTTGAAATTGTGGAGATTTGGATTTGAATGATGGACTATTGGGTAGATAAGGAGTTAGCTGGATGGTTGTATTGTCCTGATAGAGATCACTGATGAGTGGTTTTTCTCGGGTGTCTGTAATGGGATCAGTACTGTTTAATATCTTCATCATTCACAGAGACAGTGGGATCAACTGCACCCTCAGCAAACTTGCAGATGACACTAAGGTGAGTGATGCAGTTGAAAGATCTGAGAGATGGGAAGCCATTCAGAGGGACTTGGATAAGCTTGAGAAGTGGGCCCATGTGAAACCTCATGAGGTTCAGCAAGGCCAAGTGCAAGGTCCTGCACACGGGCCAGGGCAACCCCAGATATCAATACAGGCTGGAGAATGAAGGAATTGAGAGCAGTCATGAGGAGAGGGACTTGGGAGTACTGATAGATGATAGAATTCTGGTAAAGAGTTGAAAGCATCCAACTGTGGATATATTTTAGATGAGGGCAACTAGGGACAGATTCCAAGGAAGTTTTAAAAACGGGAAATAATACAAACATCTAAGGAAATATCCTTTTTAGAAAACCATGGAACTACAGGACACTGAGAAAGGATAGCATATGATAGATACAGTAAGAAAGGAAGGATCATGTTAAAGCAATCAGGTGTGGACAGACACATTTGTGCTTTCTGTCATCTCCTTTTACAGATAGCAAACAAAAAAAAAAAAGAGCATTCCCAGTGTAGGAGGAAAGCAGATACCCCAAAAAAGTCAGATGAGTTCCTCTTTAAATTCCTCTGTTTCTTAGTGAATACAGGTGTAGTCTGACAAGATGTATCCAATGTTGCCTTTTCTAGAAAAGATGAGGTTAAGGAGAAAGATAAGAAGAAAAGATTTTATCTGTGTTCTGGATTGAGAAACAAAACTGGTGTGTTTAAACAGTCAGAAAAGGTCATATGATCTTGTTTGTAAAATGGAAAGGAAAGGCACAACTATTATTTCAGCTTAACTAACTCTGCCTTTCTTGGATGCAAGTGCTTCATGCAAGTGTGGGTACAGTGAAAAAGGTCTCATGGTTGCAAGCAGAGAGCAAGGGATCTTATTTTAGTTTTGAAGATAAATGATTTAAGAGGCTGGAAATACTTTGCTGAAAAATAGTGAGAAAGGTGATTACCAGAAAAGTAAGTTTGGAATTGATCTGTGAAATATACAAGCTGAAAGAAGGCAGCAAATAATTGAAAGAAAATAATAAGGTGGCTCTGACAAGAAAAGGCTTTTTGATTCCACTAACTAGACGATGCTGAAATCTGGAAATATCAAAGATGAACCAGGAGAACATAGAAGCTAACATGTGAAAAGGAAAAGTCTAGACACATTAAAACCAGAAACACTGAAAATATGAAGAAAAATTGTATTTGAGGACCAAACAACCCAAAGCATACAGAACTATTAGTTCTCTCTGTCATACTTGTCGATGTTCTTCTATTCTATTCTATATAGAATAAATTAATAGTTATTGTTCTACAGAATTGAAAATGTTAAGAGTAAATATAGCAACAAAGAGTTTGTTCTAAATCATGACGTTTGGAGTCTTTTGTGAGCCTGATGAATTTCCATCCCCTCTTCAAGTGCAACCACAATCTTTTGACATGTAACAAAGCCAAACATCACTGAAATAATTAAATAATAACAGCTATTACTGTTTTTTCTGTAGAAGGAAATGTACATGGCACATCCCTTGAAAATTAAGAAGAGCAGAAAACAAATCAAGTAACATATGAACCGTAGAATTTCAAGTGATGATTGTGCAAAGTCACACGGGGAATGCAAGATAATAATTTGGGATCCTTATGTAAAGGAATTCAATTGCAAATCTAGTATCAGAACCATTTCTGAGAAAAAAAGCTGAGTGATCACTGTTTTCTCATGAAAACAAAAGTCCTGAACCATACATTGTATGAAAGCACCAAAAAGAGATCAAATAGGTATCTAGATTGGCTACCAGAATGTTCAGTGTGACCCCCTTTTTTCTGATAACAACACAAAAAGTTTAAATTATATCCATATGAGGAAAAGTATTTTAAATGCTTTTCTGAAAGGTCATATAAAAATGTGAAATCTTCCCATTTTAAAATTTATGCCTCAATCTTTGCATTCATTATGCTGAATTTCCAAGCAGCAGTGAAGACAGCACAGGCATGGCCTAGCAAAGATGCTTAAAACAGTAATTACACTGAGGAATTGAGTCTACAGTTTCTCAGGGAGGGAGAGGGTTTAATACTCCTATGTAAATGGACATTTGGTTCGTTAACCTGTTGACAAATCCATCAGAATTATTTTACAGTGCAAACATAGAAGAAGATGTTAGCTTCTGCAGACCTGGTGGCAAAAGATAAGTGTAATCTTATTTACGACTGAACAGAGTAGATCTGACACAATGATCATTAACCCAGTAAATATTGAGACAAATGATGTATTTTTAGTTACTTTTCAGAGTTCTTGCCTTGAATAGGAGCCTGCTTTCCTGCTAGCTTTTCATATCAATGGCTGAGACACATAATCACTTGCACACAATTTCTAGCAGACTGGAAACAAACAGTACTAAATCTAATGTTGAGGTTTAACAAATGCATAAGATAAAGCAAGCAGGATCTGCACATAACTTTGCACTGCACCTAACTTCATGCATAGGTACAAAAAAGGTATCTTCCAAAATCAAAAAAGAACCATTTTTCTTAGAGCACAGAGATGTCTATATTTATAAGCCTCCATCAAAACAGATGTGTTTCTTAAAATCTCTCATCTTGTACTCTCAAAAAGCATGTGACAATGCACTATTTATAACATTATTTATGGGGGAGACAGCATTTTCTGTGGATATACTGGATGATTTAAAAAGAACTTCATTTGTTGATATATAAAAATAAGGCAAAAAGCATAGCTCTGAGAAAAATGTGAGATCGTAGAACCATTGGATCATTCAATGATTTAGGCTGGAAACCTTCCACTACCCTGGGTGTACTCATTTTATCTGAATACTGGCAGTGCAACAGATAACTGAGTTGTCTTAGCAGTTCTCTCATTCTGAAATTACACTCTTCAGTGCATTTTACACTATCTCATCAGCTGCTGTAAATAATATCCATCTGCTGCTTAACTACCGTGTCCATCAGAGAGCTTCAAATGGGCAATAGACACTGCATTTTCCTCTGGGAACATTTATCACATAGAAGGGCAGTGTGAGGACATTCTCATCATTTTATTCAAGGGAGCTGATTAAAACACTTTCTTAGGTGGCTTGATTTGATTCATAGAAAGTAGGATAAATCCAAGAACTGGTCTTCTATAGTTGATTAATTAAATACAGAATAGCTGTATTTCAGAAAAACCTGTCTCACAAGGTTTAGGAAATGAAAATAAAAGCTTTAAATGAAAGTATACTGGTTACATTTGGCAGCGCCTCAATCCCATTTGGCATAGAGGTGAGGAACTCGGCTTTAGGTATTGGAAAGAAATGTGGCTGCGTATTAAATTGCATTTGTATTACTTTGTTCATTACATAATCACGGGTTTCAATTGGCTGCCACAACTGAGGATCTTTAAGGAACAAAAAGGTACGAGTGGAACATTGCACATGCGGTAAAAAATAATAGCTGCAGAACCAAAGATAGTGCTTTATGTACTGTGTTGATTATGATTGGCATGCCAATACTAATTTATGGGATAATGGATGCACACCCAAGATACTGTCACCTTGGAATCTGATTACTGTAAGCAGAAGCTGTGTGGAAGATGAAAGGATAATAATGTCTTCTAATTAACATTATTCTAAAGTGAATAACTGTCCATCTCCAATGCTTTGGAACCATGCATTCTGAATTAACTGATCACTTAGTTATATGGGACAGTGAAATTAAGACCTGGACTGGTGGAAGAGTCAGGCAGGGAAAAATCTAATGAAATTCAACAAGGGCAAGCGTAGAGTCTTGTATTTAGGAAAGAATAACTCCATGTACCAGTACAGGTTGGGCAATGAACACTTAGAGAGTAGTATATGGGAAAAGGACCTGGGTGTCCTAGTGGACAGCAGGATGAGCACGACCCAGCAACATGCGCTCATGGCCAAGAAGGCCAATGGCATCCTGGGATGGATTAGAAGGGCTGTGGGCAGTAGGTTCATTCTCCTCACCCTCTACTCTGCCCTCATGAAAGCACACCTGGAATATTGTGTCCAGTTCTAGGCCCCTCAGTTCAAGGACAGGAATCTGCCAGAAAGAGTTCAGTGGCAGGGCCACAAAGACGATGAAGGGCATCTCCTGTATGATGAAAGGCTGCAGGAGCTGGGACTCTTCAGCTTGGAGAAGACTGAGGGGTGACCTCAGTAATGTTTACAAATATCTAAAGGACGGATGTCAGGAGGATGGAGCCAGGCTGTTCTCAGTGATGTCCAATGATAGGACAAGGAGCAACAAGTACAAGCTGGAACATAAGAGGCTCCAAAGAAACACAAGGAAACACTACTTCACTGTGAGGGTGATAGAGCACTAGAACAGGCTGCCGAGATGGGTTGTGTAGTCTCCTTCTCTGGAGATATTCCAAACCCATGAGGATGAGTTCCTGTGTGACCTACTCTAGGTGGTCCTGCTCTGGCAGGGAGGTTGGACTAGAGGATGTTTCAAGGCCCCTTCCAACCCTTAAGATTCTGGGATTCAGTGAAATCACAGAATCGTGGAATGGTAGACGTTGGAACGGACCTCTAGAGATCATCCCATCCAAGTCCCCTGTCAAAGCAGGTTCACCTAGATCAGGTCACACAGGAACATGTCCAGGCAGGTTTGAAAACCTCCAGAAAACAAGACTCCACAACATCCTTGGACAGGTAATAATAAAGAAATGGCTATTTATTTTCCATTCACTTTATGATAAGGCAACCTTGTGGGTAGCATTCCATCAGGTTTAAGTGAGAGCTGTCCTCACACTTTTGAGCAGTATCTCCAAATTTCTTTGAGTGAGAAGACTTCCAAAGGTTTGCAGCCAGAGTGCCAGTATGCCTGAAACCTTTTGTCACAGGAGGAGGCTGGTGTGTCAACAGATCACAGATCTGTGCTCATCCCTGCCCCTGATGAGCTGACATGTGGCCCTTGTAAATAGACACAAGATGATACGAATTAGAGGCTGCTATGATGTTACTCTATACTTATGGCAGGGCTGTTCCAGGAACAGCTGCTGTTTGAGGATAAGGAATTGTAACCAGCTACTTGGCAGCCATCTCTTCTTCCCAGCCAAAAGGATCTTGGCAGAGTTGAGACTCTCCTTCAAGGCATACAGGGTAGCTGGTGGAGGAACCTGAAACAGCTGAAATACAACGCTTATCACAATGGCCAGTAAAAATGAGCTTGTTATCTTTACTTGAATGTGTTAAGATCTCCATGGCAAATACTAAAAAATGCTTTAATTTCCTTTCAGGTGTGGCTTCTTTGTACTTGAGAGCATTATTTTATTAAAGTATTCCATTTAATGATGAAATTCTATCATACAGTAGATTCACGTTGAATATATACAAAATGCAATGTATTCCATGGCTTTGGAAAGAAAGGTTACTTTTGATACTTCAAACGGTGGGAATAGAAAACCATTCATTAGAAGTCCATGAAAAGGATGGGAAAATTAACATATCCAGTTGTGACCATTTTATCCCTTTCAGCTTTATTTATTCATGTGGCACTTACCATATATTTAAATATAAAATGAAAATTTTATTCATTAGCTTTTTTTTTCCCCCTAATTTTTAGTAATTATTTTTTAATAGTTCTTTTTGGAATTTTTGTATATTGCATAAAATTGTCTCGGAGGCAATGATTTCTTACTGAAAAACAGACAAAGACTAACACAAAACATAATGTTTTGCAAAATTGATTAAATATTACCAGCAACTTTTCTTTTCAAAGAACATGACAGTATGCCTGTTCAGCATCAAAATAACATAAGATTGCCTGGACAAAAAGAAAAAAAAAAATTAAACACAATGTTTGTTTTCTCTTATTCTGCTCTAGCTACTTATCACAGCTACAGAAGATTCAATGAGCACATCATACAGTTCTTGCATTTCTAAGCCTGAGAATCTCCCAATACAAAAGACAATTTGAAGAAGTCTAACTAATTTTATCTTAAATATTTTGCTGTTTTTTTTAAAAAAAGTTTACCTTTGAAAACGCAACAATTTTCAAAGAGATTGTTGCTAAGTACAAGGAGTTCATTACAAAATCCATGAGGTTCCACCAATCATGAATGTAGTCCTGTAGTCCACCATCCCACATCTGTTTAATTTCACCCCAGATAAAACCTGTAAATAGAACAGAATTCATTAAGCATGAATCATAAATAAAAAAGGCTCTGACTATCCTTGACACTTATCTCACTATGTATTCATTCTCTTTACATTAATATATAAAGGGAAGTTCTCTAAACTACACATCTAATCAGGTGAAATTTTATCTTTGCATTAATTTCCAGAATTAATTTGTCAGGTAAACTAAAAAAAACCAAAAAATCATCTTTTTGTACACGGACAATTTTTTTCCCCTTGTATCCTACTAAATATACAAAAGGATCTTAAAATTAGTCACCACTGCCAACTCTGTCCTTGGTATCTGCTGCAATATAATTCAAAATGAAAAATTTATGGCTGCAGGAGTCAATCCAACACATTAATTTATTTCAGTTGGAACACACACAATAAGGAAGATAATTTCTATTGTTGTCAACAATATTATTGTCTTCCTATTCCATAAAGCAGAATAGTGTATGCAGCTGAATATCTTTTGATTCCTTTCTTTGGGACATGAAGGAATGGAACCTGTTTTCAGGTGTGCAGAGTACACATTGCACTGGACATATAATGACACAGAAATAATCAATCCAAATGGGAAATTTTGCAAGTTGTCTGACATAAACTTGATTTAACAGCTTCAGAGACAACCATGTGGAAACTCTTTAATACTACAAACGTTACAACCTATGGGAAGAAGGTACTCCCCATTACTGTATAATATGGTATGATAAAACAGCACAGAACATTTAGAAGCATATTTCATATTATTATCTACAGATTTTTTTGATAGCAATACCAAGAGAGATCGTAATTTTTTACATTTAATTACATTCTTAAAGGAATTTCTTACTTTTGTGCTTATTAAAGGGATCACAAAGGAGATCATTTTCTCACATACAGATGTTGAGATACAGTTAATTCAACATGGCTTTTCTCCACTTGCTTACCACACATTTCTTTAAAAAATGTCAAACAGATTTAATGTAGGGGCCTATAGAGTCCTGTATCCCTCTAGTCTGGGCTCAATTCACCTTAAAGCTTAACATTTTGTCTCAGTGATCTTATAATTGACTGAATAGAAAACTTGTCTTCTGTCAAATACGATCCCTAAGATGTAATTCCTGGTCTATTCTTGTTTGTGTCAGGTGGGCTTTTGAGTTACTTGGAAGGCAAGAAGGGGACAGATTGGAGGAATATAATTTCATATTGTAATGTTTTGACTTGAGTCTTTCTGTTTCCTGATTGCTTTCACAAGGAAAAGTTTCATTCCTCACTATCTTCTCCTCTAAATTTCAGCCACAGATTCCCATCATGTTCTGTGTGTCATCATCAGTAATAACTAGCCTCAGGACTAACCGAGCAACTTTTATTTTCACAGGGTTTGTTTTCAGCCATGGCACCATCATTATTTCAGCATTCTGCAGAGCTAGGGAAAAAGATACTGAGAAAGGACCATGGCAGGAACAGCTAGACAGCAAAGGGGGACATGACCATTTTATTGTCTGCAACAGCCTAGATAAGCTGATTGCCACTCTATTTTTAAGTTGTCAGATAAAACTAATACAGAAAATGTAGCATTGTTAAGAAGCTAACATTTCTTTTCAAGATGTAGTCAGTTGTGATGAGTTACAGTGAGAAAACTGTTGAATATTACTGCATAGCACGGGTCAATATCCCCTAACAGCATTCACTGCTGTTGCTTGTTGCCCAAGTGTCATTACAAACAGAATATCCCTTCACCGGGGCTACTAGGTATGCTCCTAAATGCCTGTCCATTTCAGATGGTGAAATGACTTAACCATTTACTCTTCAAAGAGCTGTTCAATTCTGACACACAGTATGAACGTGATGACTGGAGGTCTGACTCCCCTTCCCTCCACAGTCCTGTCCAACCTTCAACATGCAGTTAATGTATTTACAAATATCACTACTTGCTCTTCCACTACCTTGTTAAGCATCATCACATCATAAAAGTAGCTGTTTTGTGGACTGCAATATACTCCTTCACATTTCAGACACTGCTGTGAATCACCCCTGCTCTATCTGCAGAACAGCACAGAAAAATCACCATTGTGCTGCAGAAGCCCGAGGAGATATGGCTCCAGGCTTGTAGGAGACCTGGAGCCAGGTCTGTGTAATATAGATATGGACCCTAAACCTCAGAGTTAGAGAATTTTTCCTTGCTCTTTTTTATTTAATAATACAGATGTAGCCCCAAGATCTTGATACTAGGAAGCCTGCTATGGCACAGAAAGCAGTTACTTTGATAGAAGATCTCCACATAAAAAGGTATTACAGAAATCAATACATGCATTCACAGAATTAAACAAACTCTCCTGTAATTCATCACAGTTAGTTAAGCATTCCCTTTAAAATGGGCTTTAAAAACAGAGCAGAAATTGGTTGGGATGATTAACAAGATGAATGCTTAAGGAAGAGGCTGTAGATTCATTTAAGCCTTCTGTCAAGATACGCCGTGATTCACAACCGGCCAAAGATGTGAACTGACACAAATGCAACAGGGCTGTTCTCTGTAAGACTGTTGTTCAGCATCATGTGCACCACCTAAAATACAACAGATTTATGTACATATTTAAAAAGAAATGGTGACTAATGCTGCTGCATTTGATCTGTTTTGTGACTGAAAAGGCAGACTGTCTTTCCAAGCACTTCCTGGGCTTCAGAAAATAAAATATAACTGTAAAGCTGACACCAACAGAGAAACACTGACCTGTTACAGAGTAGTGGACGAAAGTATACGGCTACTGTAAATTTGATCATGTTGAATTAGAAATGCAACTAATCCAAACTACTAGCAATACTGAAATCATTTAGCAGCTGAAGTTCTGAGTAGATTTTGACATCATAACGGTGGTGGTTCTAAACTTTTTCTTGGATCATTACAACTTTTATGTTTTTCTAATACAAGGCTTGTTCTCTTCAAGCAAATCATAACAAAAAAATAGAAATTCTACAATTTTGTTGCCTGTAATGTGCATATAATAAGTTTAATCTTTCTTTAAAGCATCTAAATGCAAACTCCACTTATAAATAAGATTAGAGATCCCATGGGATTTCAGAGAACTTGAAGCCAGACGGGCTGATGGATGCCAGTTTTGTGACAGACACACAAGGCATACACAGTCAGTAGAGCTTCCCAGATGTGTTTTTGAAGGCAAATCTTTGAAGATAAAATGTCCTGATTGCCAAAATCCACAAGTCCTGGGCAATCTCACAAAGAAAGCTGAGATCAGAGGCTTTGCACATACCAGGTCTCTATGTTTTGGTGTCCTAAAGGGTATTCAATTGGAGTAATGACTGCTGGAAGAACCAGGATCTCTGGAGTTCTATAAATCCTCCCACATATGCCTGGAAGGTTATTCCAGAAAAGTGTACTCTGAAATCTTCGAGTCTTTCTGCAACAATGAAAACTTCTCTAAGGCCTGGTGAGTATACACGGTGGAGCTATTCTGAATAATAAACCTTAGGGGTTCCAAATTGTGCTGTTTAGGATTAATTTAAAGTCTCATGGCCAAAGGACTTGAAATCTTGTTGTAGACCCTAACTATATATTTTTGCAAGAAGGAAGAGTTGGGAGGAGAGAAGATAGTCAGCTCTTATCCTCACACGGTCTGATACAATACGCCGATTTTGTTATGTTACATTCATTAGGAGAATCAGGAACAGGATAGGAAAATATAGTATCTTTTAAAAGAAAGAAATCCAGAGATCAGAGCAGCATTATCTCTGTGACCTTTCACACTTCCCTTTTCTATTTAGAAGACTTGTGAATAGCTGGACACAACCTGACTTTTCCATGATTCCAAAATACCACCTGATATATTAGAAGAGGATAAGACATGCAGTGACAAGACTGTCTAATGGATGCATTATTGCAGGTAGGAGAGAGATCTAGAGTCCAGACATTGCCTGCTTATTAATGTGCCAAAGCAGTAATGTTATCACATGGTGACAGAGCTCATGTCAGTTACATGTTCAGCAGCAGGAAAGATGCCATCTCTGCAAAACAGAGGGGGCATTACCAGCCTCCACACAGGTATTGAGGAAAAACTACTACAAGAAACCAGCCAAAAACAAGGGGTAGATCTAAAGCCGTCTTTAGATAGCCACATTTGGGGTAAGTACATTGCCCAAAGCTTGCTACCTCCCTGAGAGGAAACAAGTATCTCCAATGCAATATTCCAGTCATCAGCAGGTGGCTCAATCTTCCTGTTGACTGCAAAGGGAGTCATGGAGGATCAGGATGAATGAAAACAGATATCTAACTTCCAGGTGTCTGTTTTTGGCTGGAACAATTCCAGAGTAAATTTGACTGTTTTAGCTCATTAATCTTTGCTGTATTCTAGTGTTCTCTTTGCTCTGTGTCCTTCCTATCTCTTCAAACCAGATAGTTTCCATACCTGCCTCTTATACCCTCACCTATCCATTCTCCATCAACCTGCTTCTATAATTTATTGCCACTTACAAGGAAATTATCAACACTACACAGCTCTTCCACCTCATTAATCAAGGACTTAAACCAAAAAAATTGAAGATGAGACTTTCAAGCATTTGTCACTTTGTTTATAAATAGATACTGGAGCAGTAAAAGAAAAATAACAGCATGGATGTTTTGAAACAGGCTGAGATGAGAGAAACAAATTTCATTAAATGCCCCATGGTTTTAATGGGATGAAATAGACATAAATTCTGGGCAGGAATCCCATAGTCCACATGAGGCCCTGGGAATGACAGACCAGGGAGAGGTTTCATACAGCTCTGTGAAGTCTTATACATGCAAGCTGTATAAATTCAACCCAAGTCCAGTTTCTCTGATGCAAGAAAGTAACTAAGATAGATCACATAAAATAAAGTTGGAGGAAAAAAAAAACGGAATTTGTGAAGTATATTTATTTTTGTCTGAACATTGATAAAAAATTTCTTTCTTCTAAATAAATCCTACATATTATGAAAACAGCTTTTATCCAAGCCAACAAAGTGTATAGAATTTAAAATACTTCTTATTGAAATAAGAATTTTATTAGAAAAATACCATCTTTCACTAAAATTACTTCATGCAACTTTTTAAAAGTCCTTAAGAACTGAATAATGGATATCACATACTACATTTGATCAATGTGTAGTTTTTTGCATAGGCAGATACATCAATATATATCTGCTAATAAGACCAGCTTTTACTTTATATAATCTTTAGACTTAGGTTCTAAAGCTATAATTCCAGTCTTGATATCTTCACATATTAGACAGCAAAATGCCATTTAAAATTGTGAACCTATATTTCTGTTCTTAAAAACTCCATTGGCAAACCTTGCAACTTTGAGCAGAGCAGCAGCTCAGTACTCTACTAATGTTCTCTGTCTCTTTTCATTAAGCTCTAGGTTAGACAGAATCTTTTTGTGCACTTGGCAGATATTTCAGATGGTAAAAATTTTGTATCTAACCTGATTGATCCACTATTAATTTGCATCTACCTAGACCTATAATTTTACTCTTAAGGAACACATCTCTCATTCCCATGCAAAAGAAACAAACAGACACAAAGTAATTTCCCTAAGAATTACATTCAAACTGCATTAGGTTTTAAGACGAAAAATCTCATATATACTTTGTCAAAATTCCTATGTTGTGTTGAATCTTGAGCAACTGCAAAAATAATTTTCCAGCAACTGTGGAAATTCATAAAATGTTATGGATCTGTGTAATGCTGCCTTTTGATTTTTATGATTATAGTTAAAGTCTCACTGTAAATAATAACATTAAGATTTGTCAAAGAAACATATGAAAGGCAGTACCCTGAACTACATTTGTTTTTTAAAAAGATTTGTGAATCCTTAGCTAAATTTGGCCTTACCTTTCCCTTCTGGGGAAGGTTGGTTGCTGTGTGCTATATTTGTTCCTTACCATTAAGTGATGGGAAGCAAGAGGTTTCCCAGGCTCAGTCTCTGCATGCCAAGTTCAATAACAACCCTTTCATATGTTTCTTGGAGAACATAGTTTCACTGGACTGGGAAACCATTTAACTGACAAACTCAACTTTGCTCTGCTATGCAATCCAGAGTTTTTCACAGATAAAACAAGTGAGACAAGTTGCTAAAGATCTAAAGCTCTCTGAAGCAAAGTCATTGCAGTGAATTCAGTGAGCATTGGTAAGGCTTGAAATATCTCTTCTGTTTTACACCTCAGCTGGGGAATTGATCTCTGCTGAAGGTATATGAAAGTAACAACATTAATGGGGAGGCACGGAGGCATAATTCAGACACTCCTGATGTCTGGGGCATATTTTGTTAACAGAATAAAGTTATCTCAAAGGACCATGCAGGAAATCAAACACATGCCTTCTGCTTTCCTCTGCGGACAAAGAAATGGCTGTTCGGGAGGGCAACTACGCACAGTGTCTGAGTCTTGCCTCAGGTCGGACAATGATCTGGGAATGACAAGGCCAGAGGCACCATTTACGTCCCAGCTCTCTTCCTAGGACAATTTAAGCAAGCTGAGACTGGGAATTGTTGGTTCAAATTGTTTGTGCATACAACACTGAGAACACTTAATATCTAACCTCAATTCACTCTTTGTCTTCGCTTTCTTATCTGTACAATTGAACTTAATTCCTTCTCTCACAGAAGCAGTGAAGATGACTTCAGTAATGTCTCTGGAGTGCAGTGAAATGCTAATGAACAATACAAGGATTATGGAGCATTCAAGCCTTTTAGATGAACTATACTCTATCAGAGCTGAGAGTATTCAGTGCTAATTATGTACCAGCAGTGCACTTACACTGCTATTCAAGGAAATGTATAATTTCTAAGAAACTGATCAATTGCAAATGAAATTGGTTTAGCCAGGACATTACAGTACTATGTTATGATGTTCTATATATATATATATTTATATTTCATCCACTATGGAATGGCAGATTCAGTTTCACCACCTAGTCCATTACTATCAGGTTGTTCAGTTGCTTGAGTACTTATAAAGTAAAGCATCCATACAAGTGAAAAGCTGTTCACTTAACCCAGTATCTTTGGAGGGGACAGTAGCAGTATCTTAAACTACACACTTTCTTTCATAACTCAAATAGCAAGAAGAAGTCTGACTTTCACAGTACTCTTATAAATGACAAAAGTAATATATGTAATTAGCAGTTGCAACTTTTTAAGCAGTCTTTTGAATTTCATTGCTAAATGTTCTGAAATGCAAATGGATTGTAGTTCATTATCCTAGTGAAACACTGAAATAAATTTAATTTACTACATCTACCTTAACATTATTGGATCTCACCAGCGTGTAGAGGTCTATATCAGGGCTTTAGTTAGATGTCTACATGAGACTGAGCTTCATAACTTCCTTTCCTGAAATGCTTAAACTATCATTCTCCAAGACTACTGTGGATGTTTGGCACTGTATTTCTATGGATAAAAAGTTTGCATAGGGAAGAGGAAACCTGCTTTTTTTCAGCCTGAGGGAAGACTGAACCTCTAAATCAGGAGGGAACTAGGGCAGGAACACTAGTGTGAGGGTGAAGCTTTCACCAATCCTCCTAAAAATGGAAGAAAAGGACACTTAAGAAGAGAAAACTAACGAAGACAAAAAACCAAACAGGTGTCTTTTTCCTTACTAAGGGCCCCTACTAGAAGGCAAAGGCATCAAAGCTAGGCTTTGCACATCCACTGTAGGCCTTTTCTGTTTTCATTATCCTGAAGCTGTATGATTGTAACCTTAAAATGTGAAATATTTGAATATTAGAGGAGCAACACAATGGTACACAATTGAAAACAGGCCTGATGTCCAAAGAGTGTCTCAGGATCCTACCAAAACCTGCTTCCATCAGCAAAACATTGTGATTGCAAGAAAAGATCTGATTGCATGCAATTCTTGTCTATATATGATTATTTTATATTATTCTGTAAAAGCAGAATTCTTGTTTGCAGTTCTAAGACACTGCCAGTGGGAGGGAAATTTTCAATAGCTAATATATGTGTATATAAAATGAACGTTCACACAGTTATTGCTAAGGAAGAGAACTCTGTGTATTCCCTGTACTCTATTTAAACACTGAAAACGGCTGGTAAAGATATAGTGAGCATTGGTCCACATAGCCTAAACTGTAGCTGAGTCCGAATGCTTAGGGAAAGGATCTGAAGACAGATTAAAGTGGAAGCTTCCAGATTTGCTAAGTTTGGTGATATCCTTGTCCAGAGATCACATCTCTGCCACTGTGACTAGCAGGCACTGATTAAGGCTGATTGTGACACTATGGATGGGATTCAGGAGCCAAAGCACAGCCTGTAGCTCTGTCTTAGGTGGATACACATTTACAAAGGCTTTTCAAATTTAGGATAGATTTTTACTAAAATACCAGAAAATACATACAGCTACCCATATTTAACTAGAGGTGATGGCACCATTGAAAGTATTTTCCCAAAGAAAATGCCTTCTGATTTTTTTATCATAATCAAAACACAATATTTTTCTTTGGCCTCAGTTTTTGAAAGGACAAAACCATTTTTTATTTTATATCTTAAACAGAAAAAGATGTATCAGCCAAAACTACCACCAAACAAACAATGAAATAAAATTATTGTGTGACTTGATTGAGGTGAATCTGCTTTAGCAGGGGGTTGGACTAAATAATCTCTAAAGGTCCCTTCCAATCCCAGCTATTCTAGGATCATCTACAACAAAAATGTTAATTAAATATTTAAAACCTGGTAAACCTACAAGTTACTAAGGTTCTATTACAGCAAGATTCAGGCAGTCCTGACAAGAAGTAGCTCTCCTGATGTCTAAATAAATAATTCTATTAGCGTGTCCAGTTTTGAAACCCACAACAAAAAGAGATTTTAACTGAGTGGAAGGTCATCACGGTGATATGGGGCTGGACCACATGAGGGACTGGCTGAAGGAGCTGAGTTTGTTCAGCCTAGGTAAGACTAATGGGGGATATCAATATTGTCATTCACTAACAAAACTGAAGTTAATGAATAACTGGAGCCAGACTTGTCCTAGAGGTGCACCTTGGAAGGACAAGAGGTAATGGTTCCATGTTGTGACACAGGACATTCCAATTGATACCAGAAAAAAAGCTGACCATTTGTCAGACACAGGCTCAGGCTGCTGACAGGTGGTGGAATATCCATCACTGGAGAAGATTCAACTGCACAAAGATCTGTCTATCTTTGCAGTTAACCTATGCCAAGCAGTAGTTTGGACTAAATGGCCTTGAGTGGTCACTATGTACACTAGTTTTCCTTCTGGCTGTGTTCCAGCTTTGTCTGGGATTATTTTCCTCTTCTGCACTTTATTTGTGACTACTGGTTTCAAGCTGTTTTATCTTACTGGCCATGTCATCCTTTAATTCTGCTTTCCAGAACATGTCAGCGTGATAGTTTTTTACACAAAACATTCTTGACCAAATTTAGAAGATTATGCACGGTATACTTGACACCTCTATGATCACTTAATCTGAAACGCCTTGCTGTGCTATTGGTTTGGATGCACATTGTGCTGAGTACTGAAAAGACTGTACTCTTCCACACATGCCACCTGACCACAGTTTACTGACCACAAATGTCTGCCATTTGCACGGTTCCCAAACACTCATATTCTCTATAGATTCATATACTCCAGTGGCATGAACCACCCTGACAGAAAGGATGTGGAATGCATTGTTAGAAGAGATACAAAAAGGCTGAATTCCTGCTGCAGTCAGTATTCCAAACAACATAATTACGATGAACATTTAAAGATGTCCATAAAAGTGCAAAAAAATCATCAAAACAAATTTGCCTAAAAAAAAGCATTCCTTTTTCTGCAGCCATGCCGAACAACTGGCAGGGAGTTTTTTAACCACGTCTGCTAAGCACTAGTTTGGCTAGTCACTGGCTTTCTCCTATGACTATTGTAGCATTCCCTGGTGAGCCAAATGCCCTCTATGAGGACACTTAGCATAGTGATTGCTAGGTTCAAGGCTAGGGTTTACGGCAGAAGAACAGGTATGACATGTCTGTAGGGATTAATATGATCCTTACATGAGCTGCATTCAAAGCACATAGAGAGTGAGGCTCAATCTTATTTATTTCCCCTTTGCATCACTGTTAAAATGCTCAGAGGATACTCAGTCACTTGGTGAGGAATTTGAGGACAGGAAATACTGTTCTGTCTCACTTTTTTTCATAAGATGATGTTTTTGTTTATTCTGCCTTTTCAGTGATGATGGATTCTCAAGTATAGGAAAGAGATCTATGTTTCTACAGCATGAAGCATTGAAAATGCTTAGGAGATCCGAATCAACAGCTAAGAAGAAGAACAGAATTGATTTTCCTTGCCAGCAAAAGCTTGTTCCTTATTTGTTTAAATGTAAGGACAAGAGACTCTGACTCTTCTTATCAAGAGATTTTTTTCCACAACTGCTTAAAGCTATACCATTACCTTTATTATACTAACGCACTGTTCCATGAATAATCACCACATAGAGTAACATCACTTGTGTAATCATCTAATAGTGTAAAAAATAAAATTACTGCAGAAGTTTCCTCAAGAGACTTTAAAAATGTAAAACTGATAGTCTCCATGGAAATGTAGTCCAATACCAGTTTTTCCTCTAAGCCTCCTACTCTAGTGACACTTTTTAATATGTGCTAATTGTGCTCAATCAACCTTCTGCTACATAGTAAAAAGCAAATACTAATCACTGCTTAATCACTGGAGAGCATAGATCTTTATGGACAATCTTGAAAATTCTCAAAAGTTCTCTGAAATACACATATGCTGAAATTTCTGCTGAAGAGAAGCTTGGAAAGTAGACCTCCTCTTCATTTTAAGGGAGGTGTTTACTAAAATGTAAATTTACATGCAGAGCTATGAATTTAGAGAAAGATATGAAAGAATTCTATTGTTTAAAACGTTAATTGTTTTTACATGATAATTTTTACTTTGGGAAATTGGTTTACTTGGTCATGTTTCCAGTTTCAGAGAAGAAAAATAACCCTAGAGTCATATTAGCTTGCTCTCAGATCAATACTTCTTATCCAGAAACTGCAAAGCTATATCTATGTACCTCAAATTTAGGCTTGCTTATATAATTCAAGAGTGCTACCTTTACTCTGTTTAAAGATACTGCACAACTGTATAGTTTATAGAGATAAAACTAACTGAATTGTGGCCTGGAAACTAACCTTAGATTATTGATATGGACTTAATAAAGATATTTAGTTTATTACAAGATCATTGGCCTACAGTTTGTATGTATGTGAACATGGAAACAGCAGGTTTTGGCTGAGATTTATTCCTTTAAAGAAACAAAACAAAACAAAATAAGACAACAAAAAAAGAAAAAACAAAACAAGCCCCAAAAGCTGAAACAGACACTTTCATGTGAGCTGAATTGTCCCATGTAGATCTGTGTCTGTGTCCTTCAAAGACAGGGGGAGCTAAGATACCTAATGAACTGCCTGAGATTATGATGGGTGACTCCAGGGGCTTATTATATGGGTGAGCCAAGGCACCGCAGCAAACAAAGGCTGAAAGATGAACCCACCAAACATGAAACTGGAAATATAGGGAGCCAGTAGTTAGGAACAACTACAGATCAGTGTGTAAAATACATCACTTTACATGAAAGAGATTTAGGCAGGCACAATTCCTCTGAATATTAGTCTGGACTAACACGAGCTATTTAACCACATGGTATCTGACTATTGATCTTTATTCATTCTCATGAATATTTGTTGAAGCAAGCAGTTCCCTTGACTTGACCTGTACTGCTTGCAGAGGAAGGATTTATTCTACATGGCAGTACTGACATAATTTGGCCATATTAGTCTACTGCAAATATTAATGCTGCTTTTAGAAATGATAGTCATCTTGATAGTCATAATTCTCAGGGTTAACGGCTTCCTCAAACCAGTGCTTTGGGATGCTGAGTTACTTAAACCCTTTCCTACGTAAACAACAGTGTCAGAGGTTGAGGGCAATGGAGGTTCTTCCTCTTCCCACTGCATGTTTTCTAGAGACGAGTGAGTTACCAAAATTTTAGACTGCCTTTAGATGAAACTAGCTCCTGCGCCTCTCAAACTATGCCTTTTTCTCTGGCCTTTCATTATTTTTCTTTAAAAAAGTAAGTCTTCATGATAAAACTCACTGGTGTGTTATGGTCTATGTGTCAGCTATGCATTTGTTCATATTATCCTTCAGTCTCAGGATACTGTGAAAGCTGGATAGATACTGATTACCTGCTGTTTTGGAAGTCTGGACAGAAAGCTAATAATAACTCTTCTGAGCATGGGACAGCACAGAAAAGCCCCCTGCTCCTCCTCATCCTTGTAGCATTCATTACTAAGGAAGTAATGTATCAAACGAATTATTTTTATGTTGGTTTCTTACTTCTTGATGGTAAAAAAAGAATATGGAAAATATGGAAAAGTGTATGGAAGGAACTTGTTTTTGATATTTAAACATGGAAGTTAGTCCGACTTGTCGATGGGAAATGTCATTCTAAGAAGCCTGCCAGATTGATTAACTCCTTTACAATAATAGCTATTGGCTTTTTTTTTTTTCCTTTTTTCTGTTAGTAGCAATATCTACAGTGAAGGCTACTGCTGAGGACTGGTTTATACTCTGCTATCATGGGGGAAATCTCAGAAAGCAGTTTATCTAGGAAGGCAGATCCTTCTGAGACGATTAGTATATTATAAATTCAACAGTGAATGCTAAGTTATATATACGATAAATGATGTCAAAAGCCTTGACAGTGTGGTTGCTCTGAAGAAAGCCAGGTGTTTCGGAAGAGTTGCAAAAAATAGGATAAATAACATTTTAATAGGAACCTCTGGCAAAATCCTACCAAAACATTTCAGAAAAATTGTGCATGAATTTGTCTGTGTGATGACAATTTAGATAGCAAACTTAAATTCTTACAGTTAAGGCTACTAAATCCCTCTTTCTACAATTTAATTTCAGTCAAGACAAAGTATATTTGGCCTGACTTGGTCCAACTTGCATTGGTTCCTAAAATAAGAAATAGGGAAGAGACTGCAGCACACCAAGAGAGATACCATCTAGCAGAGTAGTCATGTTAAGGTAGGGAGGACCTAGGACAGTCCACTTGATATGGTCCCCACAAAGACGGCCTTCAATAACCCTAGCCCAAAAAATTTACTTTAAACTATTGGGACAGAAGAGTAACTTCCCCTCCCCCCCCCCCCCCCAATTTAAAAATGCTAGGGAATTTTTGTATTCCTCCTGATAAATACTTTGTTTGAAGCTGAGTGACAAGTTCTCATCAAAGATTTTGCACAGAAAAAATACTTTATATGTGTATTTTAATGAAAATACTCTCTTGAAAACATTGTTTAGCAAAGTGTGTCTGCCATATTAGAAGGAAGGATGCTTTATGTAACTAAGGTTAGTGATAACACTCCAGGATTGATACTATGCCTTATTCTAATACATGAAAAATAATTATTGTGGCAAAGGGGCCTTTTTGTTTAAAAGCAGACTAACAAAGAAAATAGATGGACACTTAGAAAAATGCAACAATTTCTAGCCTGGAGAAAATGAATATTAAAAAGAACATCAATATGTCTGTTTCAGGGCACTGCTTAGCCACAGGAAGGAACCTTCAGTATCTTATTATATTTTCCCTCACTGTAATATATAAGGTAGTGACACTTTGGACTGTCAGACTCTTCCCAAGATATCTACTGCTCTTGCTAGGTATTGAGGGAGATGGATCATGTGCCTGTTTTGGGAGGCCAATAATTTGTGACAGAACTCTATTGTGTCTTCCTGCCTCAGGAATTCTTAGCAAAACCACAGGGGTCAAAACACTTTTCACTGTATTTTCTTTAGTAATACATTTACCCAGGACCCACGGTAATATCATCCACTCGACGACGGTTGGTGGTGGTCCCTGCATGCTCAAGTCTGACCTGTCAATGTGCTGAGAGGCAAGCAACAGCAGGAACAGAAAAGTCAAGTAGGATGCAGTATGGCAGATAAATTTGATAAATGGCTTTCTGATGAAGAGCCCTAAAGGGCTTTTGGGAGCTATCAGGTAGCACACAGAGAAGACTGGGAAAAGGAGTCCTATCACAACACATGTCAACATCTTCACAGCCCAGTGTCGCCTCCTCCATCCAGGGAATTCATCATACCAGCGGGACGCAAGCAGCTGCTGGCAGTTGGGCTGAGCAACAAACTGCAGAGGGAAGAAGAAAGGAAGAAAGGTTAGTTTCTTGCTACCTCTATAAAGTTATTTCCATGCCATATATATTACAATATGTAACTTTTGCACAGAGATTTAAAAAACAAAAAAAAAAATCCAAAGCCTGTGGAAGCCCACTAATATGAATAATGTCACTAAGACAGGTCTGGGTCAGCCTGCCCTTCCTCCAGTGCAAAAAGTCTAGAAAGAAGCCATCAAAATTCACTTTTGGCAATAAAGCTTTACTTCTTCATCAGCTGAGTACAAAGGGAGCCAACAGGTTACAAAACACGTGTACCTCAAAAGCTGAGTTAAAACTGAAAAACAAGTTGATAAATACTTCCATTATTCAACCAGCCACATCTGTGGAGAATTCAAAGAACTCAAGGTGGAAGTCGCTATGAAAACGAAAAGCATGACTGAGATCTGTAAACAGTAAAGCTGAATTCCTCAACCATGAACAAACTATTCTCAGTATGTTCTCTGCTAATTCTCTAAAAATCAGGCTCACATGCTTTTATACTGACAACAGTCTTACAGATACATTACACAATGCTTGCACAATACAAACCAAGCACTAGCATTCCCTGTGTGTCACTAATCTTTGTCAAGGTATGCTCCTATCCTATGCAATATTTGATGCTCTGTCTGTTCTCCAAGATGGGATTTCAGTTTTTTAAAACATGATTTTATAATTTAATTTCACAAAAAAAAAAAAACCTCAAACACAGAGAGCTTTTCAAAAAAGCTTTAAGCATATTCCAAGGATTATGTCATACTTTTATTTGATTGCTGGCTTCTATTTTCAATAATTCTTTCTTTTATAAAGAAGACATAGAGTAGTAGCATGCTAGACTAGACATAAGAGATTCAGAATAGAAGCAACATGCCCATCAATGAGAGACAGAGTTGTTGCATTTAGGTTTAAAAAGAAAAAGTTACTGTGGTAGATTGACCTTGGCTAGCTGCCAGGTGCCCACCAAATTGCTCTATTACTCCCCTTCCTCAGTTGGACAGGGAGAGAAAATATAACGAAAGGCTCAAAATAAGAGCAGGGAGAGATCATTCAGTAATTGCTGTCATCAGCAAAACAGACTCAATTTGCTGATAAAATCAGAGTATGAAAATGAGAAATAAGATCAAATCTTAAAACGTCTTCCCGCATCCCTCTTCTTGGACTCAACATCACTCCTGATTTTCTCTACCTCCTCCCCTGTCAGTGGCACAGGGGGATGGCGAATGAGCACTGTGGTCAGTTCATCACGCGTTGTTTCTGCTGCTCCTTCCTCCTCATATTGTTTCCCTGCTCCAGTGTGGAGTCTCTCCCATGAGAGACAGTCCTCTATGAACTTTTGCAACATGGGTCCTTCCCACAGGCTGCAGTTCTTCACAAACTATTCTAGTGTGAGTACTTTCTATGTGTCCTTTCCATGGGGTGCCGTCCTTCAGGAACAGACTGCTCCAGTGTGAGTCTCCCATGGGCCAAGTCCTGCCAGCAAACCTGCTCCAGCGTGGGCTCCTCTCTCCACATGTTTCCAGGTCCTGCCAGGAACTTGCTCCAGTGTGGGGTTCCCATGGAGTCACAGCTTCCTTCAGGCGCATCCACCTGCTCCGGCATGGGGTTCTCCCTGGGCTGCAGGTTGGTCTCTGCTCCCTCATGGCCTCCACGGCTGCAGGGGAGGGCCTCACCATGGCCTGCACCACAAGCTACAGGGGAATCTCTGCTCCAGTGCCTGGGCACTTCCTACTCTCCTCCATTGACCTTGGTGTCTGCAGAGTTGTTGCTCTCATGTATCCTCCCTCCAGTCTCGTCCTGCAGTTTGCTCCTGTGCAGTAACCTTTTCCCTTTTAAAATATGTTAATCACAGAAGCACTACCACTGTTGCTAATGAGCTCAGTCTTGGCCAGCAGGAAGTCTGTCTTGGAGCCATCTGGCATAGGCTTTGTCAGATACACGGGAAGCTTCTAGCAGCTTCTCACGGAAGCCACCCCTGTATCCGCCCCGCTAGCAAAACCTTGGCATGCAAGCCCAATACAGTTACACATATGCATATACAGATACACTGGATTAAATTGTTAGCTGAAGACTGAATAAAGCTATGCAGAAACTTCTTTATCTTCTTAAATAATAAAACTGGTATTTTACACCAAATAATTTCGGATTTGATTTCTAATCAAATGCATCTATCTTGGGATTTCACTTTATTTTGTTAATTCTTATAATCATAGGAGTCAGGTCCCTTTGAGGGTGAATAATAAATAAGTAACCTCTCAGTTTCTGAAATCACTGGGATTACTACTGGTAGAAAATGCTATTTAGTTTGAAATGAAATGAGAGTCAGCATGTGTCTTTCTATATATGTCTGGATCTTGTCAGAAATGTTAAACTGAGCCAAATTCAAACCTGGTGTATGTTAATGAAATGCCAGTGTCCTTAGCAGAGACATATTTGCCTACCAGACACCAGCACTGAAGCTGCCCGTGACGGTTGTGAAAGACAAGAAAATTTACTCATACTGTAAGCATCTTGAAAATAGCCGTAAAGAAAAGTAACAGAGTGTTCTCTTCCACTAGGAAAAATGCATTTACAAGGTTTCAGGGTGTTTGTTTCAAGACACAAATGTATGCAATAATACTGCATGCAGTCACAGCAGATGGTTTCAAAGTTATGTTTTTGCCAAGTTTTTAACGGGGATCTCCCTACAATGGGGGTTTTTTTTTACCCCAATTTACTTGGAGAGGTACAGATTAGTGTTTTGCCTGTCTCGTGAATAAGCAGAATTTGCGGACTAATGTCAGAGTAAAATATCTTCCTTTTTTGTCCTGGAGTGTGCAAGATCCATGTTTGTTTCTCCTTCTTCATAATATCTTCCCAATATACACCACCTCACTTAAAAGTAATCAGTTCCTAAGCCTTGCCTTTATCCCCTTTCTTAAAACCTCTGGATCACCCTCATCAGATTCGGGACTCGGGTGAAGGAACAACTTCCAGTGGTTAGCAAAGTCTGGTAGTAGATTTATGTGGCCTACTCCTTGACAAGCATAGCTAAATGAAATTAATTTCCCTTGCTGTAATGTGGAGGAAATAAAGTAAATGAGGGGTTCTTTTCCAATGTCTACCAAGTACTGGGCTGTCCTGGGACTGGGTAGATCAGAACAGATGCAGAGGTACCTCATGCCATGAGGAGATGCTTGCTGACTGAACCATCTGGAGGGTACTTCATATCGGGTGGGAAGTAGCTGCTTATGTTTAAACTTCAAATAGATTAAAATGCAAAATTTTCAATGTTAAAACACTAAGCGTTTCTGACCAGCCTTGAAAAATTGTTTTTATATACATTAGATTTTGTTCCCCTGTGACTGTATTGCTAAGGTATGATGTCTTAAACGCAAGGATTGCTTTCTAAAGCACAGGAAGTTTTCCTGTAAGTACAGAAAATTTTCAAATCCCAGACTCTGGAGAACCAATTTTTTAAATCATTACTCTTAAAGAAATCAAATCTCATACTTTTCTTCAAATTAGGACTGTGGCAGGATAGTTTTGCAACAGTTGGATCCTCTGACTATAGGAGAAAATGAATATAGACTGTACTAATATAGACTAGAGTTAGGGGGAGTACCTTGAGTAATGTATTTTAAATAGCTTACTAAACATAAAACACATAAGAAGCAACTAATAGTGTAGTATAGAGTAAGCACATAAAATACTATCCCAGCATTTTAAGAGCTGTATGCACAGGGAAGCGTTTTATTACTACAGGCAAAGGTCTACAACAGAAACCACAACACAGTGTCTACAGATGATATAATGCATTTCTGAGTGGTAGAGATATCCAGTTTCATGCTGTCATTTTTATGCAACAACACTGTTGGCAAGGTTAGTTAACAATGTCCTGAAGCAACAAAAATATCTGTCTCTTCACTACAGACTTTTCTATATGGTTCTGAGCTCCTATCGTCACATAACATATGTCATGAACTACTCCAAAATGTCTTCTTCAGACAACTGGAGAATTACCCTACATCTCTTGCTGACATATCTTTTATAGTTATGCTTTTCTGCTTCATTTATCAATAAATTGTTAATAAAAATGTCCAAACTAATTTTCACAAATTTGACTTGCTCCACTTTTGTTGTGAAACAGGAGTCAGTACTGGGAGTCAGTATTGGGAGCAGTGTCATTGAACAACTTTGGCAGTGACACAGATAGTGGGATCTAGTGCATCCTGAGAAAATTTGCCAAGGACACCAAGCTGTGTGGTGTTATTGACATGTTGGAGGGAAGTGATGCATCCAGAGAGTCCTTGTCCGCTTGAGAGGTGTGCCTGTGGAAACCTCAGGAAATTCAACAAGGCCAAGTGCAAGATCCTGCACCTGAGTCGGGGCAATCTCTATCAAAAATAAAAATTGGAAGACGAGTGGATTGAGAACAGCCCTGCAGAAAAGGACTCAGGGGTGTTGGTTGATGAGAAGCTCAACATGACCCTGCAATGTGCGCTCACAGCCCAGAAAGCCAACTGTGTCCTGGGCTGCATCTAAAGCAGTGTGGCCAGCAGGTTGAGGGAGGTGTTGCTCCCCCTCTACTCCACTCTGGTGAGACCCCATCTGCAGTACTGCATCCAGCTCTGGAGATTTCAGAACATGAAAGACATGGACCCATTAGAGTGAGTCGAGAGGAGGGCTGCGAAGATGATCAGAGGGCTGGAACACCTCTCCTATGAAGACAGGTTGAGAGAGTTGGGATTGTTCAACCTGGAGAAGTGAAGGCTCTTGGGACACTTTATAACAGCCTCTCAGTACCCAAAGCAGGCTTAAAAGAAAGCTGAATAATGAAGTTCTTGAACAGGAAACAGCTGGGGCATGATAGAAAAGTGTAGTCAGTGATAAACCCTATAGTCTTGTTCCTTTGCTGCCCATGCTGCATCCTTTGCTGCATGCTGCATCTCCCTTATTGTCTTTGTGGATCTGTTTCCCCTAAAGGAAATGAGGGGAAGATGTACAGTACCCATATCTTGTCTTCATGTGTAATAAATAAGTATTTGAATGCATATAGGAACTTGAGGCAGCGAAGTCTTCCTGGGAACTACAGTGAAAATCCTGCTTGTATAGGTTGTCCTAGAGACATTAATCAAAGGTCATATACAGTCAAGTAAGTTTATCTATGATTAATATATTTTATTACTGTACCTGATTTCCTATTACATTTGACTTTTTGATTTATCCAATAAAAAACCCTTCTCTATAGGGGAAAAAAAAAGTATTCAAGGACAAATTCTCTGGTTAAATGAGATTTATACTTTAACTATTATAAGCTTTCTCTTCAAAAGGAATAGTAGAAGTGAATGGAAAACAGACATGCTCAAAGCCACAAGATGCTTCCTATATAAATGGATGGGATCACATCTAGGATGATCACATTGTAAAGCTGAGTAGGCATGTGAGTCCTCTGCTGAACTGGCACCTAAAAACCATTTAAAAAAATATTTTGCAGAAACATTTGAAGCTAGCAGAAACAGAAATACTCTGTGACATTAATTTGCCCGTTCTGCATTGCTTATGCCAAAATATTTTCACTGTAGTATATTTTTCTTCCTTAATTGGAGATATTCCACTTGAGGTATTCAAAGTATCTTTTGTACTGTCAGTATTATATTGTACGTAATTTGACTTTGACATTGTCTCTACATAATTAGCAATCAGTAAGTTTATATTTTCACACTACAATGGCTTCCAATAGCTTCCAGCAGTTTGTAATTGTGTGAGGGATTTTGCTACAGTGATTATCCGTGGTTTAACATCTTTGCCTCCTTCATAGTCTGGCCCTCTGAAAATGTTTTGGTATTCATTCTCTTAGCTGTCATGCTGAGAATTGGCTCTTCTGAAAGACTGGTAAAAATCAGAAATTATTCACAGTGCCAGCAAAAATCACAGAATGACAGGAACATTACAGTTGGAAAAGACTTTTGAGATCATCAAGTCCAATCACTAACCCAATACTGCCAGGCCCATCACTAAAATAAATCATATTCCTTGGCACTTCATCTACTCATCTTTTGAATATCTCCAAGGATGGTGACTCCACCACCTCCCTAGGCAGCTCATTCCAATGCTTAATAACCCCCTCAGTGAAAAAGCTCTGCCTAATCTCTAATCTAAATCTCCCCTGGTGAAACTTGAACCCATTTCTATAATGAACCCATTTCTATAAACCCATTCAAATAATCTGGTATAAATAATAGCAGAGCCTGATTCTAGTGATATCTGAGCATCTATATAGTCCAGAATTTAATTTTCAATGATGATTAAATCTGATCTTTAGTTTTGCTATAATACACATGCTTCAGGCAATGGAAACATTGAAGGATGAATCCAAGTGATACTGTTAACCATATATTACAGAATCCCAGAATCTCAAGGGTTGGAAGGGACCTTGAAAGATGATCTAGTCCAACCCCCTTGCCAGTACAGGACCACCTAGAGTAGGTCATACAGGAATTCGTCCAGGTGGGTTTGGGATGTCTCCAGAGAAGGAGACTCAACAACCCATCTGGGCAGCCTGTGCCAGTGCTCTGTCACCCACACAGTGAAGTTTTTCCTTATGTTTCTTTCAAGCCTCTTATGTTCCAGCTTGTACCTGTTGTCCCTTGTCTTGTCATTGGACATCACAGCCTGGCTCCATCCTCCTGACACCTGCCCTTTACATATTTGTAAACACTAATGAGGTCACCCCTCAAGTCTCCTCTTCTCCAAGCTGAAGAGCCCCAGCTTCCTCAGCCTTTCATCATAAGGGAGATACTCCAGGTATCTTTATAGAAAGAATATTTCTATAAAAATAATTCTTTTCACAAAGAATCAGAATAAATCAAATCAGTTCTTTACTGTAGTGCAATATTACCTTTAAATATTTATTTAATTGCATTAGGAACTATACAAATATATTTTAAAAAACCCTACTTGTAATAAAGTACTGATTTTTATACTTACCAAGCAGTCCTAACAAAATCTGAAGATCAAACTAAATTCTCATTCTGAGATCACTAGGTCTTTCAATTTATCCTACATGGAAAAAAAATATGCTTTGCCATCTAGAAATGAATGCTGTCAAAGGAAAGCTATTTCCTTTTTTACTTATGTGCCATTGAGTTATTCTGTAGCACAAAGAACTATCCCTTATAGCATTTATTAACAAATGAATGTTAAACATGTTTTTGGTCAGAGGAAAAGACCATGGCTATCATAAACATTCCTAGTAATACTTTTTAAAAATCACAGGCAGGTTCTCTATTGTGCTCTTTTTTACTGCCATTACAGCCAAGTTGGTAGGAAATGTTAGCTCTGAGGTCTGCTGCTTTATCACACACATTTTCCAATTAGAATCATAGAATCATAGAATGGTAGGAAATTAAACAAGAATTAAGCTCAGTGATTTTTCTTTCTGTAGAACATTTTACTTTTCATATTTTAAATATTTTCCCAGATATTTAATTAAAGCACAAGCTCTTCTAGATATTTTAACTTCAAATTTAGATGTCAAAATTTTCTACCTATTGGTTGTGAAAAGTATATTTGCTTGGCACTAATGACACATTCAAGTCCCAGTCTCATTAAGTAGATCCTAAATTTGGTATCTTGCTTCTCCCTCTACAGACATCATTGCATAACCTTTTCTTTATCTTACCCTGAAGATTATATTTGTGGTTTTCAGCACTTACTCTTTGTTAAGGCAAATAACATTTAATTGCAATTTAAATGCTTTAATGTTATTGACTGGATCAGCACCAGATTTTCCTTTCTAAAAGCTAGGGACCGTGTTCTGGAGTCCTTTGGGTATAGTTATACGGTCTGTTTTCTGCCTCAGGCCAGAAGCCCTGACTCCTGTGCCAATTACTGTGAATCTTCTCATGTCCATTCTATCTAAGACTAGTGCCAACTGGAGCATACTATCATTATAATCATGATTCTTCCTGGACTCAAATCACTAGGTCAACTTTTCCTCAGCTCTGTCTGCAGCTGTGCCATTAAGAGAAGCAGACAGCTCACTTGGGATCAGAGTTCGTCAGCTTGTATATCACTAGGGCAGCCTGCTTCAGAGTAGGCCTCCATAACCAAACAAATTCACAGCATAGATGGCTTCATCGTAAAACCTAGAGTTTATACTGCACTCGTCAAAAATAGAATACTATCCCAGGGTTTGGTTTTTTGTCATAACTATCTTATTGTTTACCTTCAAATATGAGAGGGAAGAAAACAAAAGAAAAGGAAAACATTAAAGTGAAGACTGAAATGCTTCATTAAAAGGATTAATGAATATTAGACAATGGCATTGCAGTTTTTAATTTTAACACTTTAAATTTCCTTTTTTTGGCATTAACACAAGCAGAAGCTCTTAATTTGATTCATTGGTTCTTCTTGGTAAAATGATTCACCACAGAGAAAAATATTGCACAGCTATTAAATAAGTCAACACTTATCTATAATTGCAGTGATTCTGATTAATTGCTTAGAAAAGGCAATAGCAGTTGAAACTAAAATTCAGTTCTTGGGTACCAGCTATGTATGCATAACTATTTTAGCCTGCCCAATGTTGAAGAAAAGAGAACTAGTTATTGGGCTTTCAGATGACTTTGAAAAGTAGCTCCAAACATCAAAATTTAGACACTGGTATAATACTTCTGGTTTCCATTATGGGTAAGTGTTAGACTCACCACAATTCAAAATATTTTTGTAGGTAAAAACCATTAAAGAACACCTGTAAGTACCTGCACAGCTAATACAATATGAACTTGCTTCTGTTATATTGGATTCCTGTTCTTACGTGCCTACCTGGTGTATTTCCACACATAGCAAATAAAAAAAAATAAGACTGACATTTACCTATAAAGTTCTACATGCATGTAACCTTGCAGGCTGGAATTCATTGTCTAGTGAGCAGCTTTGCAGAAAGGGCCTGGGGACACTGGCCAGCAAGAAGCTGAGTATGACTGGGCCCACGCAATGGAAATTCATTGACTGAGCTAAAGCATGGCCAGTTTATTAAGGAGAATGATAATTCCCCTCTCTTTGGCACTTGTGAGAATATATGTGAAATGCTGTATCCTGTTTTGGGTTCCTTACTACAACAGAAATGTGAGTGAACTGTAGTCCAACAGGACACCTCCAAAAGGTTACAGGGCTGGCTCCCAAGATGAATAGGGACAGAAGAAGAAGAGAACTGGATATCTTCAGTCTCAAAAAGAGAAGAGTTAGGATGGGAATTCACTTACTGTCTTGCAGAAACAAAGGGGACATTATGGACAAAAGCAGTCTTTTCCCAGGAGCACAATGAAAGGATGAGGATGAGCCGGCATCAAGGGAAATCCTACTTTGATCTAAGGAAAACATTATTCCCTATAGGATTAGTTAAGCACTGGCACAGGTCATTCAGAGAACATGCTGAAACTCCATCCTTGTAAATATTGGAAGCTTGGCTGGCCAAGTTCCATAGCAACCTGATTTATCTTCAATCTTAGCCCAGTTTTGACCAAGAGCTTTGATCAGATGATGGATATCTTTCAACCAAGTATTTTTTATGATCCTACAAACTTCCTGCATTAAGCTAAGCAGCATAAGACCCATAGTAATTATGTTCACTGGTTTGAATTTATTCATTTAGGATTGAATGACTTTTCCATGAATATAAGCTATTAGTCATATCATTTTCATCGTTGATTATTCCCTTTGATAAGAGGCACAGCCTGTCTCTCTCATATCATTGAATCATATTATTGCTAAACAATACGTAAGACCATTTCAACTATTAGAAGCACAACACTTGTACTGTGATAATTGGTGCCTTGTGTAGGGGAAAAGATGTAATAGTTAAAAATATTTGCTTAGGTATCTGGCACTTCAGTCGTATTACTCCCAAAGCAGTCTTTAGGTACTTCTGACAAAGTTTTCTATCTGCATTAATAGTTTCTATAAAATAAATTAACTGATAAGAAAACAGAAATAGTGGCTGATCTTTCTCCCAGTATTTATTCTAACACTGAATAAATTGAGACTATAACTGAGATTATAATCTCAAAAGTCCCAGTTAATTTTATTAGACAAATATCAATATATATTGTAAACAACTTGACATATTAAGACAGGTAGAAATGACATGTACTGTTCATAGCATACAGTGTAAATCATGCTATTGACTCAAACTGTTTTGAAAACAAATAGCCATTTCTATAATAAATTGCCTATTGTCAGTCCCAGGGGCTGTAAGAAAAAACCCATGACTCTGGACCAGTGAACAACTTCTAGTGGCATATTTCTTATATTCAAGCTGTTTTTTTATGTCCTGTATTGCTAAGGTTTATAATCATGTCATACAGAAGGGGTTAGGATTTAAAATTATTACAATCTCAGTATATGACAGAATCAACATGTTCCCATGCATCCATCTTATTGTGCTGCTATGTCACCAGGAGGAAAAGACACAAATTCACAAACCAACCTTTCAAAAGGTTAGTTTCATGAGGGAGCTGGGAGCAAATATATTGAAAACAACTAAAGCACGGAACTCAGTGCGAGTTTAATTGGAGAAAAATTAGCTGGGAAAAGCTCTGAGTGAGGGAAGGGTAGGAAAGTGACTAGAAAAGCTAGATTCCTCCTCTGGGCATTGCTTGCTCATCTGAGAATTTCTATTGGCATCACTGGAGATCACCCTGTTCCCTGTTTGTATAGTTTGTTGCAGAGGCCAAAACAAGGTAGAGACACATTCTTACACTCACTTTCCCTTTTTGAACATCTTTTCAGATTTGAGCAGGGTATGAAGCTATTTGAAACAAAAATGACTACATTTTTTTTTTTCTTCCTTTTCTCCATTTTCAGGTTCTTTGCCTGTTTCTGTGAAGAGAAACTTTCTCGGGTCAGTGCTATTCTGTCATATTATTTGGGCTTTTTCTGTGAAAACAATGGTAATCATATTCCATTAGCACCAGACAAATTTAAGCTTCACTCTGTTAGCTTAGCTTTACGAGGTGCCATCCTGAATCCTGATGTGAAAAATAGATACAAGCACAGCTGTTCTCGACTCCAAGCTTATGCTGTTTCAGTCAAGTGATAAGAGAGCCAACAACGGAGTCATGTTCAACTCCAAGGCTTTCCAGTTTCTTTAGAAGTGACTGTTTATTATGTGAGGCTTGTGTGGAACTGAAGATGCCATAGTTTTCCAAAATCAGTGTGAAGCCAGTTTTTGGAAAGCATAGCACTCATTTGAAGGCTGACTGAATACAGAATTACAGGGATGAGGGAAAAATAAAAACAATGACTGATTACAAAGGCACTCAAACAAAATAAAGCAATAAGCTGCATATCTTTCTCTTGAAAGTTCTCTCTCAACTATCATGTTGTAGGGAGGTCTGGCTTTGTAGTTTCATTAAGACTTATGAACAGAATGTATACAGTCACTCAATCTGCTCTTCTTTCTCTTCAAGTAGGGTAATGTTTTTAATCTTTGTCTAGTTTAACTTGGCTTGTGTTTATCTGAGAATGTTAAAGGCTCAGATTAATCACCCAGTTCCTGCATATAGACTAAGCTGAAATGATAGGTCTTGGGCAATGATGCTCAATGAGCATTATTCTGAGACCCTTTGCAGGAGAAATGCATGTGATTCTGTAGCAGATGCATCAATTGTATCAGTCATGTGGCCTTCATGAACCCTCCTTCTGGCCTTCAGAAATTATGTTTTCAACTGTTTTCATTATCTGTAAAATTCACCTCTTTTCCCAGTTCTGCCTTAAATGAGTTAAGAGGCACTGTTCCTGAATGCCCAGTCAACAGTCACCATATGCAGCTTCTGTAGTTTAAACACAGAATACAAATCTTGGGAGGAACTACAGTGAGTATAATTGCTTGCTCAAATGCCTTGCTCTCCAAAATCTCCTTTACACTTAAGAATAGGTTGTGGTTGCATAAAATGACCTTCTGTTGTGAACAGATCTAAGAAATACTGTTCTTTCCCATAATGGGAAGACACCTACAACAGCTGTTAATGAAATTCTGTGTATGCCGCATCTGTCAGCCTGCAGAAATAATGACAGTCCTTGGGTAGTTCTTTTCCTTTATAAAGTCCTGCTATTTGTGGCAAAATGTTAGAGTTTGGTATCTCAAAATTAAATCCTGGAGCTACACTCACTGTTCTCTTACAAAGAGGTTTCTGAACACTGTTGGTTTCTATCATTGTGAACAACTAAAATGATGAAGGAATCAATAAAGAGCCTTTTATACTTGAGTTTTACTCAAGTATATGTGTTATATGTGTTTACTCAAGTTATGTGTCACTTTTAGGGATGTTCAGGCTACATCTGCACTGAAGAAATAAAATAGTGACTGAATTTGAGCACTGGACCTCTGACATGCAAATTCGACCTCTCCAGTCAGCTCTATGCAAGGCACATCTGCAACTTGCTGTAGACTATTTGCAAACAAACCACTTTCTGTCACTCAATCTTAGGGTCAGACTATGGTCTGCTTTCATTTAGCAGTACAGACATCTCAAAGACACATTTTTTTCACAAAATTTTACTGAATTACGTCATATGTTTCTGTGTTATACTGGTGTTTCCAAGATTCATTGCATGCTCTTAGCAACTGGGTAATTCAGGAGACATTTTTGTTTGCCCAACTTCCACAGTTATTTCTTATGGAGATGGAGTGCAGCACATTGGCTCATAGTTCCAGGTAACACAATATATTTTATTTTAAAATGTGCAAGAAATTCTATGAAAATGATCACTTCCTAGAGGTGGAAGAGGCGTATTTGGAATGATATAAGCAAAGGCTGCATTTCAGTCCCTGAAGGTTTGAGGCTACACTCTTTGTCGACAAATCACAGGCAATTTGTTCACTGACAGAGATATACACCCCACAGGCTGTTGTCACTGACTGTCTAAGATTCATGCCCTAGCTTTTACTCCAGTAAGTCAGAAAGGGTACATTTCTAAGAACAAGCTGCTCCTTAATTCTTGTGAAAGATGCCTCACTGGTACTCTGTAGGAATATTTTCTTCTGCTTCCTTTGCACTCTTCTGTGGTGTTAAGCAGATATATCCTGATCATATGCATGAAATTGTGATTCCCTAAACTGAAATTTATAAGAGAATCAGACATATAATTAATAATAAAGAAACTTACTGTAAAAGATAAGCAAATACAGAATAAAGATCCCAAGCAAACCTACAAAACCACTGAAATTTCTATGTGACGTGCAATTTAGAGAGCAAGTGTACCTTTCCCATCCCCTATCTTATGTGTAAGTACTTTACACATATAGGTTTTAATGAAATCAGCCAACGGGAAGACTTCTGCCTTGACCCACAGGCAGCCTGGGTGATGTCTCCTGAGCTACAGTCATGTTGAGTATCTATTTTTTCTTCATAATACCTGGCCTGCAGTGGTAAAGGTCTCACATTAATAACTACAAATAGTGTAATCAGGAAAGCAAGATCTCTTCTTTACCAAACATTCTTCTTAAATTTACTCCAAAAATATCCCCTGGCTAAGGGGGGTTACTTACTGCTGACTACTCTTCTGCCAGTCAGTTCCAATCCTGACAGAAGCTGTAGTGCTCCCAACTCCAGCCTCCATCAACACAACAAAACTGTGATTTCTTCATCATCCAAACACTTGAATGAGAAGCAGAGAGAATGGCAGCCAACACAATCCATACTAAACTATAATGTCAACTAAAATGCTCTGTAATTGTGCAGGGAAACAGCAATAGCACTCTAAATTTTAACTGTGAATTTCTTTAGTGCTTCATTTCAGAACTTCAAAGATAATATATCAGAGTTGGGAGTTTTTATTTGGTGGGGAATTTTAGCAAATGCAACAAAGCTTCTAACACAAGAACCTCTTAATTCTCTAACTTTGACAACTCACAAAGGCAAAATCTCTCCTGTTTTGAAAAGGAGGCTTGATGGCAGATCTCATTACTGCTCTGGGGAAAACTTTTCCTTTTTCTGAAGCACAGAATTTGCTGGACCTGTTACAAAATCTAGCTTTTCCAGGGAAACAGAGGGACCATAAAAGCCAAAGAACCTGAGGCCGAGAGAATCATATTTATGTTTGCATTGGCAGAGTATTTTGTTGGCAACATTATTACTATGGTCAATTTACATTAATTGCATTTGTGAAGGAAGGAAGGAAAGAAGAACTTCTTTGCCATATGTTTCTGCTTGAAAGTTACGGGGCAATAACTTTCACCTAAATGTTTTGAATTGGCATAAAAAAGTAGAGGGAGAATAATATGCAATTGGGAAACAGGCCATTGTTTCAATTTTTTGCTGTTGATTTTACTGCTTTTATTTCTAATACTAACTATTTGTGTTTTGTTCTTGGGGGGGAAAACATCTGTAAATTAAACAGTTTAATATCTCATCCTGATGTAATACATAATTTTAAAGCGATCCATCCTTTTCCTTCCTAAATAATTTGAAAATTCATATTTCTTGGTTATTTCAAACTTGCTGTTCTATATGTAAAGTTAAATATGCCTGAAGTATGGCTACAATACTAATAGCAACAGGGATATTTCTTTTGTACCCTTAAAAGTCCTGTCAGCTTGTTCCTCTAGCTTGTCTTGGTGTCTCTAAAAGGCAGCCCTGCCTTAAGCATATCAACTGCTCTCTCTCACTTGGTATTGTCTGCAAACTTTTCAAGACTGGATCTTCTCCTGGTCACTTATACATCTGGGACAGTGCAGATCCTTGCAGAGTTTTACTTGTCATCAGGTAAAGTACAGCCCATTAACTCTCTGAAATTGACCACCCAACCAGTTTTTCACCCGTCTTTTTCTTCCATCCAGACTGTGGCATTCTAACTTGGATACACCAATATCATGAAAAATGGTGTCAAAAACCTTGCAAAATTCAAGGTAAAAGAAATCTCTTTGGCCACAAATCTAGTATGTTTCCAAGTGGTGTTTCTGTGCTCAGGTATGTATACTCTAATGGAAAAGCTTGCAACAGAAAAGCAAACCATTTTCAATTCAATAGTCTTAAGTATTGACAAAGTCTTGTTTAACCATGATTTGTGCACTGTAATTTGCAAGGAAAGATTTTTCACTGGAAACAAAAAATGCTCCTACTCCCAAACTACTTTTGCCAAAGTTTAGTTCACAGCAAAGAGCAATTTTTCACAGCCAAGTTAGGAGGACCTAACCTTGGTTTACTATAATGAAAATTATGATCTCTCTCATTTCAGGTGTGATTATGCTACTCAACCTTTAATGAGATTTTACTAACATATTTGTGTTAAGGAAAGGGCCATATGCAGTCAAAGAAAATATTTTTTCAGTTCATATAAAAGTTTTGGCTTTTATTGCAATATTTTTGCTGATTTTGAATGTTTGCTGCAGGTTTCCAAAATTGGAAATCATGATGAAAAAATGACTCAATACAAGTAGAGTCTTGCAGGCTGTCATAGCTTTAACAATAGTTATTTGTTGTAAAATTCTCCATCTACTCCTAAGAGTCTTAATGTAAAATTGAGAATTTTTCCCTCAGGCAAAATCTCTGAAATGCAGCTTTGTGTGATGCTTATTTCTCCAGGTGAAATCTGAAATCATCATCTGTATACTGGTGAAAAAAGTCCTAGCATGGCATGATAGGGGCCTCTAAGTGATTTTGCTAGGAAGATGTTGCCTATGCAAACAGCTATCAAAGCTATCTTTCAAGGACACATTGCCAGTTCCTTTGAGAGGTAGATATACTGATAATGGTGGTCAAAGAGATGTTTCACTGAAAAGTATAGAGCAGATTCAATAACATTAGCTATTGACATTAGTCCGGTCAAGTCTGATGCTCACACATTTCTGTTGAAACTGTTGGTTCTTAATCTACATGTAGGTTGTGTCTGGAAAGATTAAACTTAGGAAGAACAGATCTGAGACTGTTGGAATATTTCTATAACTCAAACATGACCTGTCCAAATCGCATATGTGAGGCCTTATCCCTAAAGTATGACAGACTTTTAACATAGTATGGTTAAGGTTGGAAGGGATCTTAAAGATCATTTGTTTAGGTTTTTCCCCTCCAGCAAATTCGAGAGTGAGTCTAAGATCACTAAGTCTAAATGTGTAACTGTGTATAAACAATACAGATAGTGCTTTGGAGGAAACTTGGTCTCTGAACTTAACCTGCTAAAGTAGACCCTTAAATCACACAATGCATTAAAAGGAATTTCTGTAAACAGGTTCATCTATTTCAGCTTAAGGGGCTTTTCCATTTTTCAGAACAGAACACCAAGACTTTTTAAAAATTGGCTTTTCCCCAATGTTACCTACCTTCGAGAAACTACATGGTGTTCTCAAAGGATTTTATTACTTCCTTTTTAGCCCATAAAACATGTCTACTTATCTCATGTCTCCTCTGTAATAAGTGTAAGTAGCATAGGCAGTGACAAAAATTATTTTATTCTTAGATGGCTACATTGCAGTCTCAAGTTGTCTGTCTCTTCCCATCAACTATGAAGGGACCCAAGGCAAAGGCTGCTGACATAGGTACCTTAGTTAAATACCTGAAGTTATGTGGAGTAAGTCATGGACTCACAGCCAAACACACTACAGGAATGGCTATTTCTAGTTTCCTTCTGCATGCTATTAATAAGTAAAAAGAAAATTAGTTTAAGCCTTGAACTAATTTTCTTAATGATGTATCAAACCTTTTTTACCTTGTGTTACACTTTCAGTTTGTCTTAATGTCAAACACTGCATAACTGAGTCATGTTTTTCTGTGAACCTTAACAGGGCTGCTAATGAAGCCCTTAAGGTTAGCTATTTGGAACAACCTCTAATTTAAATGACTACATTACCCTGGTAATTAAATATTATTATCTTTTCTGCACAGCAGGCAGAGTGAAACATTTCCATCCCCTCTTCAACCACCTAAAAAAATAATGAGCTAAATCTTGTGTCTGAGCAATGGGGTATAGGCATTTTGCACTTTGTAGACCTTCAGCAATTTATACTTGCTGAAGATTTGCATTGGTCTTTCCCACAAATGTTGATGACTTTCACATTTTCCCAACATTATTCAGGAACGAAACACATTCAAAACATAAAAGCATGATTTGATGTAATAAATAACATGACAGAAGATGCTCAGCTCTGGGTTTCTTTCTTCTCTTATCCACAGGCATTCACCTTTGGATCTCCCCTGTTCTTAAAAAATATTCTGTAAAATTCTTCTTTATCAAGTCCTTGCTTGTGTTCAAGTGCTTACTAACAGCTAAGCCTATTGTTTCTCTAGCAAAAGAATTTTCACTTTCTTAAAACTCTTTCTTCAAAATGTATTATTTTTGCAAAATATCTCAGCAACTGTTTCTTTAGCCTTTTGCCTTGCTAAAACATTGCCTCTTTCACTAGAGGAGTATTTGATATAAATGCAATAATGGAAGCAGTAAATATCAAATTAGAATGGCAGTACCTGAATTGAAGCAGATTTAAAAAAAAAAAAAAAAAAAAGTATAAAACACCCTATTTGGAGATTCCACAGGGATTACAGAATTCAAGCCAAGAATGAAACTATAAACTGAGAAGCAATACTGATGGATCCATGTGTCAGGCAAGAACGGAGATGAGGTAAAGAAACACAGCACCTTAAGTAGTTATTAGCACTGTCAAAATGCTATTCAAGCACATATATATAGGACAAGGAAATCCTTTCCTTCAGAATAAGTACGTAGTTGTACTGAACTATTAAAAATAGTGATAAATCAATGGATAGTAAAGAAAATAATCAGTCCTTACTAAAACACACAAATGTGTGAGTTATATTCTCTAAAAAATACCACCTGTTGCTGTTGTATATATATTGAGGGGCAAGTGACAGTATGAGATAGTGATGCCCAAACGTGCTGTCCTTCCTGTGCTGTCACTAGTAGATGGCAGCATTCCAGAGAAACTCTGAATATTGTAAAACTGGATACCAAAGTTGAAATAAATTCCATTTTAACTTAAGCTGCTCAAAATTAAATCTAAAACAGTCCTCAGGACCTCTCTTGACTAGACAAAGATAGCTGCAAAGGATTAACAACCTCAATTTAGATTAGATGAATGAATATTCTGGAAGTGTCTATTTCCCTCCATGAATAACCACTACAGACTATGGATACAGTTTGAGGTTGAAAGTCATAAATTCAGGCATATATAAGTAGTGTACCTTACCTAAATTCCCATCATTTGTGACTATCTCATTAAGACAGTGAACGGATCCTAGGAAGAAATTTACCTTCCATCTGAAGATATAACTCTGTTACCTACACACAGACATTCAGAGATCCTGAAGTTTTCCAGTCTGTGGTCTCTGGTCTGGAAAGAAAGGCACATATTGCCTGTAGGTATTGTGCCATATCTACCAGCTCTGTTTACTCATCTCAGATAGCTTAGCTTATCTCAAAAAACACTAAGACAGCTGTGCTTGGAAAATGAATTTGATTACTACTGCCTGTTCAGCTGGATTATGTTCTAGGACCCATTGACTCTAAATCAGCGAGTTTAACAGGAGCTTACCCATATACCTCACCTGTAAGACCTTAAGGAAGTTTCAATTCCTACATCTCTCCTACAATTTGACAAGCCCAAAGAGACTGGCATAAGGCTGATAGATGTGACTCAGAAAATACAGGTATTAAAGAAAGGAAAACTGTTCATCTGTTGAATCCCTGAAACACTTCCTAATGCGGAGTTTACAGGATGTGATGTGTACAAGAAGTGTTTGCAATCTCAATTCTCAAGTCCAGGGCTTGCTAAGAAACAAACCAAACCAAACCAAACCAAACCAACCAACCAACCAAACAAACAAACAAAAAGGGAAACCTTAAAGCAGTTACATATTGTGTAACAAGGGAGTTTTTTTCTCAGCTGTCTCAATCCAAATTATTGACTGAAAGCTATTCTAGTATTTGGACTAGCCATGAAAAAATACATTGCAAGAGCTCAAAGTTAAAACACACCAGAAGTTCTGACACACCAGAAGACTGTGCTGCCATTCAACAAGACCTGGACAGGCTGGAGGGTTGGGCAGGGAGAAGTCTAATGACATTCACCAAGGACAAGTGTAGAGTCTTGCATCTGGGAAAGAATAACCTCATGTACCAGTACAGATTGGGGAATGAATTCTTAGAGAGCAGTGTAGGGGAAAGGGACCTGGGGGTGCTGGTGCTGACAGCAGGATGAGAATGAGTCAGCAATGTGCCCTCGCGGCTAAGAAGGCCGATGGCATCATGGCGTTTATTAGAAGGGGTGTAGGCAGTAGGTCCAGAGAGGTTCTCCTCCCGCTCTACTTTGTCTTCATGAGACGACATCTGGAATATTGTGTCCAGTTCTGGGTCCCTCAGTTCAAGAAGGACAGGGAGCTGCTGGAGAGAGTTCAGCGCAGAGCCACAAAGATGACGGAGTGGACCATCTCCCTTATGATGGAAGGCTGAAGGAGCTGGGGCTCTTCTGCTTGGAGAAGAGGAGACTGAGGGGTGACCTCAGTAATGTTTACAAATATGTAAGCGGTGAGTGTCATAAGGATGGAACCAGGCTGTTCTCAATGATGGCCAATGATAGGACAAGGAGCAAAGAGAGAGACATTCAAAACCCACCTGGACAAGTTGCTGTGAGACCTACTCTAGATAGTCCTGCTCTGGGAGGGGGGTTGGACTAGATATCTTTCAAGGTCCCTTCTAACCCTTAAGATTCTGTGATTCTGTGATTTTGTGAATGAGCATTACCAGAATGCTGGCAAATTCCTACTACTTGTGATAACCCCAGTGCACATAAAATTTATCAAGTCTTTGGACAGGAGTTGGTAAAAGAGGAATAGGAGACACTGATGGATCATTCCAAAGCAGAAGGCCTGATGATGATCTGTCAAAGAGGGAATGGAGTGGGAAAGAATGTCATTCTATTATTTGCAGAATAAAGTGTCTCTGTAAGGAGGACTTGTTAACAGTTTTGTGTGAACATTTTCACTTTAGTGTGAAAAATACCCTAGAAGTTCAAATGCCAACAGTCAAACCTGAAAGCTATATGACTCTCGGAAACATAATCTCCTGTTTGTTATACTAGCGCAATATTGAACGTCTCTCTTCATTTTTCTATGGAATTGTGAAATTTAGATTCTCTACTCCAAAGCTGGAATGAAAATATGATCTCTTTGGAGGCACAAGAGACAGTTCATAGAACAAGAGTGTGGTTTTGTCACAAATCTTTTGTTTGATAATGGGAGTACATATTGATGGAGGCAATGGATGAAGAAACCTTTTACTAGCTTAATCTTGATAGCTAAGGACTACAGAAAAAAACCACCAAAGGGTAGGGAGAGGAGAGAAAAATGTTCTGTGGACATCTGGTAGAGCAAAGAGGAGGTAGATTAAGAGAATCAGCAGACAGGCATAAAACAAGTTTGCTTTGGCTGCCTTGTTTTATTGTTCAATAAACATTTATTTTAATGGAGAGAGTTCTGCCAAGCAGTGGAAAAAGTCACACTGCTACAACACGCAGAAGTTTCAACCAGCATGTTAAAATGTGCCCTGATTAAGCAGTCACTCTATCTTAGGCCCATTGCACCTAGCACAGGCATCAAAAGGTTAGATCTTGGTCAGGAGGACAGAAGGCTTTGTGTAAGGACTTCCTACAAGATATGTAAGAGAGGATGAGTTGCTTAAGAGTGCCCTGGGAGCTAAGAAACAAAAATAATAGAAAGGAGTCAAATACTCCTCTATGAGTTTGATGAGTTCTTCATGCTATAAGGGTAGTTCCTAGAGGTGAAATAACACAAAGTATTTGAAGCTCATGGTCTTTGCCAAAATGACTGGCAGTGAGAAGTGAAGGTGTGGGGAGCACAAAGGAGGAGCTGCACAAGAGAGGGGGTGGCACAGCAGTCAGGAGTGACTGATGGAGGCCATGGGAGGAGTGGAGGCAGTGAGCAGATGCAAACCCCTCCAGAGCTCAGTCCAGGGCTCATTGCCCAGAAAAACGGATTGTCCTGAGCTGTGGGTTAGTTGCTCTTGCAGGGGTGGTGGGAAGAGCAGCCAAATACCTAGCAAGTATATGGAGGGAGAAAAAAGGCCTGTAAATTCCCATAGTTACGTGTTTACACTCAAAAGGAAATCTGTGCACTACCTTATTTATCCATCCTGTTGAAGAATTTTTTTCTTTAAAATGATGTTGTTATAAGTAGAAAAAAAATAGTTAATGGTACTAGATCTACCACAGTTTTGTTGGGAAGCTGCATATTAGTAATGCATATAGCATATAGCTGCATATTAGTAACGATTCCTTCAAACCAAAAGCCAACTTCTATTGCTGCCAGACACATCCTAAGAGAAGGGTTGTGCACTGCTGGTTAGAGATATGCACTGCTGGTTGTTTCTGCTTGAGACAGACATCTCAGTAACATTTCTTTTAAGGAAGATGCAGAAAAGGAACTGAGATTACAGCAAGTCTCCTCCTCTTTGAGTTAAGTATTTCAAGAAAGTGTTCAAAATAAAAAGACATTGCTGTCAGTTCATGAATAGCTTAATACTGATGAGAAGATTGCAACTTGTGTGCAGCATACAGCATTCAAAGGTTATCGGTGCCTTCTGAGACGTCATTAAAAAGTCAGTGCCGAGGTTCATTTTACCTTGTGCGTGCTCTGAGCCTTCAGAATCTGAAATCTCTGTTACCACAGTGTAGAAATTGGAGTTGACACTGTAAGTTGTCTAACTTGCATCTACATTATCACTGCCTAGTGAAGTAATTCTAATTGAAGTGCTGTTTCCTGACCTTGACAAGGGAGCAGAGAGAAATGTCTCTGAAGTTAACTTAGATGTCTGAGGTAATATATAAAAAATTAGAGTAAGCCTTTAAATGTAGCAGATAAGCTACTTACGTAATTGATGCTATTTAACAATCTGTGGAGTCTTTATCTATAAACACTGAGATTTTTACATGATTTACAAAGCAAACCTATGATCTGTTTTGGAGCACCTGGCTCCTGCCTGGAAAAATGTTTATCAAAGTTTTTGAATACTATGGCTGAGAGTCTGCAGAAATGTGTCTTTTGGAGACATGGACGCAAACGGGCATACATCACTCCTCTCACTTATGTGATTCATAGACTAAACACAACTTCCTTCGGTGTTAAAAATGTCCAAATATTATCCGAGTCCCCTTTTTGTGGGGTTTTGTTATTTTTTACATAAATACTGACTGCACCTTTCCAGTCTTCTAACAAATATTCCCATACACAGTGACCTGATAACACATGGCTGCGCTGTTTCTGTTTATTTTTCAGGTGTGGAGTTTTTTAAAACACGGAATAATTCTTAGATGTTATGCTTCCAAAGTCATTCCTGATTGCAAAATCAGTAATTCAAGTGTTTCCATCTGAAATACTTTTACTGAGAAATTCATTATAATGGCTACTAAAATTACTCAAAATCAATCTGTGGTTCCAAAGGAAAGTTATACTCTCCGAGACTGTCACAAAGCTTGACTTGGACTCTTAAACTGTATTACTGCTAGAGGAACTCTACAAAAAATTCCAGCATTTCCAGATAGATTTTATATTCCATAACGGAATTAAAAGTTAATGTTCATAACAGTATGGCAGTTTAAATATTAAAAATCATTACTAAGAACATGGCAGCTTTTCATTTCAGTACTTTGAAAATTATTTTCTCTAGGCATTGTTGATATATTCAATTTTGATAAGGAATAATTTTTGCTTTCTATCATATTTGTACTGCTTTGTATAATAATACAATATGGATACAATATTAGGTATAAGCATGGCATTGTCAAAAATGTTAAAGTCCAAGTGAAGTAAGAAGAATTGCAGTCAAACAATGTCTTACTTTATTGAAATGTTTAGACATCGACATGGAATGATAGATTTGAAATGGTTTGACATATTTGCATTGAAAATTTCACTGAATTTGTGACATTACTGTGAGACATTTCCATTTAACTGAGCCTCTATTTTGCATAGAAAACTAGTGAAAAACTGATAATTGAATTTTGAAACGTCCTCTTTTCAGCAGGAGGAAACAGATGGCTTTTATTATCAGAAACAAATGACTTTTATAATTTTCCTAGAAAATGAGAATTGATCTATGAAATGTGAGAATCATATTACTGTATTTAAGATTTAATTAACCAATTAATAATTTTTTTATATTGCTCATATCAGTAATCATTTATGTGTGTTTTAAGAGAACATACAGGTTTATGTTGAAAACAGTTAATCCATCATGTGTGGTTCCTGTATGGAAGAGTTGTAGAATTGTAGAATCATTTTGGATGGAAAAATTTTTTAAGAACATTATGCACAACCACTAAACTCACACTGCCAAGCCCACCAATAAACCATGTCCCTCAGCACTTCAGCTATGTATCTTATCTCCAGGGATGGTGACTCCACTGATCTCCCTGGGCAGCCTGTTCCAGTGTCTAACAACCCTCTTGGTGAAAAAGTTTTTCCTGATCTCCAATCTAAACCTCCCCTGGTGCAACTTGGGGCAATTTCCTCTTGTCCTGTCATTTGTTACTTGGGAGAAGAGACAGATACACACCTCCCTACAACCTCCTTTCAAGTAGTAAAGAAGGACAAGGTCTCCCCTCAGCATTCTCCTCTCCAGACTAAACAACCCTAGTGCCTTCAGCTGCTCCTCATAAGACTTGTTCTGTAGACCCTTCACCAGCTTCATTCATTGTTGGACAAGCTCCAGCACCTCAATGTCCTTCTTGTAGTGAGGGACCCAAAACTGAACACAATACTCAAGGTGTGGCCTCACCAATTCCATGTACAGATGAACAATCACTTTCCCGGTCCTTCTGGCCACACTATTTCTGATACAAACCAGGATGCCGTTGGCCTTCTTGGCCACGTGGCTATGCTGCTATCTCACTTCTTGTCTGCTTGCAAGTGAGCAAGCTAGTTTGAAGACCATTTCTCTGAAACATATTCCCTGAAATCCTTATTAATAAAGCCTTGTTAAATCTAAATGTCTTTAACTATGTAAAATTGTTAAACCCACTCTCACTTTTTCTCTGCCTTTTTGCTAGTTCAGGCTCTGCAGGTGTTAACAACTCAGAAAAACAGGCCTGTTTCTTGACAGTAGGATCCATTATTGTGGCAACTGCAAAAGGAACAGAAATTCAGAAGATAAGTACCTGTCACTGTGGAGAACCTCAAATCCAACTGACATAAATTTTTTGGTTTTGTGGGGAAGGTTCACTTCAGGTAGAACCTGGTGAGCACGAACAATGCAGACAGCTCTGAGAATAAATGTGCTTTCCTAATTTCCATAGATGACAATACAGACGTAGTACCTGGGGCTTGCAGATCACTACATCAAGCACTGGTTAATAACTTTGGTTCTAAGAGCCTTTCTCTGTTCATTACAAAGAATTTCCAGATCTACATTTGAACAAACGCTATGTCATTCTGAGAGCTCCTGAACAACTCCCAGTTTGATAACTATAATTTCTCATGTTTGTCCATTTTCCATTCTTTACACAATGAAAATTCTTCACCAGTCACTCGTTTGATCCTCAGTTTTCCATTCCTACCTAGTCTTGTGTCTTTTAGATTAAACCAAGTAATATTATCCAAAACCTACTCCAGTCATTTTAAAAAATTTAGTTCTAATGTGTTTCACACTCACTTCCTTATAATGCCAAGTGGAATTATAAAAAAGTAATCTTTAACTTCTGAGCAATTAATTGTAAAAGCAATATAAAGGACACATGTCCCTATTTTACTTGTCCTCATTCTTCATCATTTTTTTAACTTTTAGTTGTGATTTCTGGCTGTAGACTGAATGTTCTGAACAACTTGACCTGATTGCTTACTCATGGAGCTCTGACCTCAGGCCTCAAAATAACATCACAATGTCCTTCGGTAATAGTATGAATAAAGGTTGAGATATTACAATTGGGTGCTAAGATAAAATAGGGAAGACAATGCATTCTTATATGTTTTGCTGCTTTGTTGGAAGGTTTTGGGTTGATTTTTTTTGTTGTTGTCATTACTTTGCAGGATAGCAGGCAAGTTAGGAAAAAAAATAAGAACAAGAACTAGAACTGATAGCATCAAAAAACCACAAATTGATGTTTGGTGTTGTCATAACAGAAAAAGTCTATGGTGGAGAACTGACTGTCTGCAGTTGAGACACATAGCACAGATGTATCACTCCAAAACGGTATTTTTAAACAGGTTAAATTCAAAATAATACATTAATGGACTAGATAAAATCCAGCCCAAACTTTTTTCCTGATATTTTTTTAAAATAAGATTTGTAAGTTGCTCTGCTGCTTGCCATCAAGCTTACCTTGGATGCAAGGCTATATGCAAGGCTATATGAAATGTGAAAGCATCTGATTCATTGAATTATTTGTTCATTTAATTATCTGTCTAAGAGTTTATTAGTGTAACACAAATAGAAAGAAATAAAAGTGATAAATTCAACACAGAAAACAGACTGTAGTAGAGACAATGATGAAGACCAAGACCTTTAGCCTCTGACAAAGGGGCCTTTAAAGGATCAGCTGAAACTGCTTCAAGAAGGGTCAACCTCAACTTTGTAACCAATCATAAGGAGGGGAAAACATCATTATTGTGAGTATTATGTTATGTTTGATAGGCTTCATGAGACTACCGGGAAATTCCAATTGCTATGGGATATCAGAGGGGTCTTGTAGCATTATGTAAAATTTATTATGGGATGTTTAGGGGGAAGGTAAAGGGTGGGAAGGATCAGGGAGGAACAAGCACGACAAAATGGAATGAAGGCAATCTAGGGTCTGGTCTTGTGTAAGTAAGGACAGTCAGTGTGCTTGTGCCTGGGCTGATGCTTTGGCTGCAGTGCCTTGGCAAAAAGAATCCCCAGACCCTGGAGACTGCTGGATTCAGTGGCCACTGTAATGTCCTTAACACAAGAAATAGACCTATCTGATTTATTTTCAACATTATCCCTACGCAACAGGACAGCCAGAATCCAAGCATTCGTTACGGCTGAGGTAAGTTTCTTGGCTTTCAAAACACTGTTACAATAGAAACAAAATGACTCATCAGTTACAGTGGCTACTATTAGCTCCAGCATCTAGTAAGTAATACATTTTGGAAGACAGAAAAAAGAATTTAATAAAACTTGATTTTACTTCAGGGAGACTCAAATGGTAGCGATTGTGAGAAATACTTACAGAAATCAAAAATATGTAAAATTCAATGGATCAACTGATTTGGAATTATTTCCCTAAATCAATATTGCTTTAATTTTCATATTCTGAAGAATCATGAAGTGTAATAAGATGGATTATTGCAATTTAATTAGGCACAGCAATCAGATGCCGCTGTAAAAAATAACAGTCGTTAAGTCTGAAATAGTACCAACTGAAAATAACTTACAAAGTTAGTGAGTATGTTGCCTAAAATATTATACTATCAAATATTTTTCCTGAAGGAAAAAATGCTTCTTAGAAGACTTACAAAGTCAGAGATCAATTGAGATCTTTTTCCAGCAGTATTTCACAATAACTTCTTAGTATTACTATATTGTTCTTCAAACAGACAACAGAATCATTATGTTTGGTTATTGTTCCATCAAACCTTTCTAGCAGACTTAATATATTAATGTAATTACTATTCTATTTTTCAGAACAGAGATTTAGCAGTGTTGCTTAAGCATTTGCCATATTTTATACAAACAAGTAATATTTAATTATTAACAGCATTTGATTTGCCTATACACTTCCACAGTTCAGCTGATTTTGGATGCATAAGTTCCAAATGAGACAAAAAAACCACATCCTGATATGATGAGGAGCACAGACCAAGTGAAATTTTGGGAATATCAGAGGAACTGTCATCCTAAGTAATTTTTCTATCTTGATTCTTTTGCTTTTGCATGCACATAATAACTTAAGAATATTTTTTAAAGAGATGAAGAGATTCTCTGATTCCAGCTGCATATCTATATCATGAGTGAAGCAAACTCATGACATTTTAACTGTCACGAAAACCAATACTCAGGTAATCTCCATTCTGGTTTCTTTATAAAACAGAATATGACTGCCAAAATTTTGGGGACCTGTGAATTGTTAATAATCTTATGTTTCAGTGTCCTTTTCTAACAGCTATTTTTTGAAGAAATCTCTCTGTACATCTACCTGTAGTATTTTGTAGATGTACGCATAGAAACTTTTTCCTGTCAGATACAAGTAAAGTTAATTTGAAGTATGCTGTATATATTTCTCATCCTATTATTGAAGAACTCTTTAGAGCACAACTTCTGGAGACTATGTCTCTTCATTTGAAAAAGGAAAAAAATTGTTTATTTGGATCTGTGCAATAACAGAACATTTTAAATTCTGATATTATCAAACTATAACAGCTACTCAAATTCATCTAATTAAAAAAAAAATAAAAGAAGAGACACTGTAGAACAAAAAACGATAAAGCAGCAATTTGTCTCAGGTAAAAGGATGCATTTCAAGCTATTATCTATCACATTACTACTAGAAAATAAGCTTAAATATTCTCCAGCACTCACCTCTTTTTGACGGTACTTAATTGCCAGTTTCAGTCTCGCAAGATCATTACCACTTTGTTCTTCTATCAAGCTATTATCATCTCTGTAATTAAGAATAATTTCCAATTCCCTGGAACTCCGTGTCTGATCCAGGAGATCTTTTGCGAATTGTTTGCATTGCCGTGACAGTTCCTCGTACTCCGACTTAAATTCATTCTCAACTTTACTCAGCTCCTGCAGCTCCCAGCTCAGTTGAAAAGCGGTAAGGAAAGGATCCTCACTGGACAAAGCAATCAACGATGGGCTCGCCAGAGCCTTGTAGATATTGAGTCTGGATCGAGAGTGGCGGAGGCTGTCCACATCTGAACTTGAGACGCATTCGACGCAGTTACAGCGGACCTCATGTGGCCTGGGCACAGAGACCCCTTTTTGCACAAGGAGCTTTATGATTTCATAATTGTTGGTGTGGGCAGCCAGAATAATGGGTGTGATATCCGGTGTAAATTCTGAAAACTGCTTGTCCAGAAGAACTGGTGGCACCTGTGAAGAAAGGCAAAAACCCTTAGAGGCCTCTTCATCGAACAAGAGCTGTAGAAAATTTAGCTACGCGTATTTTACCAGGTAGTAGACTTACTGGTGGATCTTTGCTTCTGGCCAGAGTTGAAGGAAACATTTTAGACAATTCAATTAGCTAAGATAGCCTCATTCGAGTTAATAAATTGCTACAAACGGTGTGATTTTTCATAAAACCTGTTTGTACATAAACAACGCATGGGCAAAGATTCATTAGAGCAAATGATTAGATAAACAAGGAAAAGTCAGACACAAACACTCCTGTCAGGTCCCTTGAAGTGCCAGCTGTGAGCAAGATGGAAAAGCTTTCTCCTCTCTCATTGGTTAATCTCAGTTTTACAGGGAGGGCATAATTGTGGTTCTCTGAAGAAAGTGGTGAACAGGACACAGACGAGTTAGAGGTAAGAAATAAAAGAAGCAAGTAAATGAAAAAGAAAATATACATCTTCTTAAAGAGAAGGTTGGAAATATGACTGTAGAGAAACAAAGATACCTGTTGCAAAGACCTTAATGTCTTAAGGCTCAGTTCTACATTCATGTGCACAAATATGTTCTCTTTGTAGGAAAATGGGGGAGTTGGTAGAACAAGGGCCCCACAAGAGCCTTTCTAAAGCTTCTTCTGGTGTGCATTTCTTTATTTTCACTCTTCTAGCATGTTTCTATATATTATCAGAAGACTGTAAGGTCTTTTGTTTTAAGCTTGTTTCATTTTACAATACAAGACACAAGAGTCTCCCACATCAAGATAGCTCATTAGACTAGTATGATGAAGCCTTATAAGTTTAATTAGCCAATGTCAATTAAAAAAAATGTACTGGCATAATTGTTTATGGACCGCCTTTGGTCTGTAGCTCAATAACCAAGTATAAACTTAGTCTACATCAGTGGAGTGCTCTGTGTGATGCTACTTTAGGAGATGGAAAAAGGTAAGACATTTGACTCAGTTATTTGAAGGCTAGGGAAATTAGTGGCCACTGCAGGGATGGAAAAATGTTTGACAGAAGCCTTATGATAGCAGATTGACCTTGTTCCCAGGTGGAAAAAACCACGAATAGCTTAGAATAGAATAGGAAACAGATAAAGCATATGAGAACACTGTCAGAATGAGCTGAAATGAGCTATGTTTAGAGCCTTGGGAGTGAAAGAAGTGGACCAAAACACAAAATACATAGATTCAGACAGAAACTTGGTGGAAACTATAATAAAACTAAGCTGAAAAGAAATGGCAGTCTAAATGCATAAATAAAATCCATAGATTCTAATGAAGTCACTGTGTATTTTGTACATTTTTTTAGCTGTTTTGCATGGAAAACAGCTCACGTTTGTTCAATAGGACTATGTCCATGTATAAGAGCTGCTATGTGTGTGGGCTGTAAAACGGGCCTCAATTAGCTGAATGAGACAAACACTTTGGAAGGTGGCCTCCTATTCATGTAAAATAGGCTGGAAAGTTAAGACTGGAAATCTACTGTTTGGGATTGTAATCACACATCTGTAGGGACAGAATTCCCACCTGGCCATAGCATACTGTTGACCTCGAGTAGCTGTGCCGGATTCTGGGTATGTGGAATCAACAGGCAGAAATCCCTTTTTCTCCCTTCCCACGCACTCCAACATGTACTCTTGGCTTGGCACTGGCTAACTCTGGCACTGAGTCTGTTTTAGAGCAGGACTGTGGGGTGCCAGAGCTAGGCCACCCATCCTTATGGCCCCACGCAGAGGGAGCAGCTATCCTCACAGTCCTCCCCTCAGGTTTATGGGAGATGTTTACAACCAGCATTGTGAGCCAAGCATCTCCTGGGCACATTCTCTTCTGCTTTCTTTATTCTGAGGTAAAAGTGAAAGAGTGTAGTGTGTGCAGGCAGGCAGAGAAACATGGGTTTAAAATGACTCATGAGGTAAGGAACCCAGCTGAGAATGTACTGAAGGTATGTGTGGATGAGGGAGGCACTTGGGTACAAGAATAAGCAGAAACTGTGTGCTGTGCCCAGTCTCAGCTGAGGTCAGGACAAGAAACAGAACCCGGGCAAGTACATTCTCAGAGGACTGTCTGTCCACGCTGCTCTGTCAGGTCTCTTCCAGGGTACATGTGGGTTATCTGTTACCTTCAGGCTGAACACTGTGCAGTGCCCACACAGGGAAGCCCACATGCCCAGATCACTTCATTATTCCTGGCCAGTGGGGTCTGAGGCTTGAAATCCCTATTTGTTTTCTCACCTGTCTGTGGTGTTAGTGGAGAAAACGAGAGACATCTGCAACATCAGATCTCACTGGCTATTGTAGTCTTAGATTTATCTTCTCTTTTACTGACATAAAAAAAAGGGGAAAGCATACCAGCGGATACAGTACTTCTTCTGCTCTCTAAATTGAAAAAGCTTTTGAGTTTAGAAAGATATGAAAATGGCAGTAGAGGCTCAAAATTTGCATTAGTAGAAGCAAGATTTTGGCCTATCATAGGTCTGAAAAAAGGTTTACAGGGTGATATATTGTGCTCTGGTAGTGTCCTCTACAACTAGTGAGACTCACTCTTGGTCCTCGGGTGAGGGTACCAGGGAGCAGAGCAGAGAGCTGCAAGGGCAGAAAACTCAAGGATACAAAGCTATAATTTCAAACTCACCGACTGCTCAGAATATTCCCCTGTCACTTAGCATGTCATTATCTTTGTACTGTCTGACAGTACTAAACAAATATTTGCTTTGAGACTTGCCAGAACTGAAGACTATCTTAACATGTCATTAACCCCAATCTTCTTTGAAAAATTAACAGCGATACAGACTCAAACAACATGGCATTACAATGATTGACTTATGCGTGGGGTCCGTTAACCCAAAAGCTATTTGCTTTTCTCACACATGATCAAAACCTTTTATCTTAAAGTAACTCGGCTGTAACGCGTGCATTTTGGAATTCATACCATCCGAATTTCCCAAATATAGAAGTGCGTATTAAATCATTTCAGCCTTAAACTACAGAAACATTTAAAGGGCAGACCCTAAGACTGCAACTTTAATTACATCATGAGTGTAACCCCTGACCCTTTACCTCCTATTTTGAGATTTCCTACTCGTTTAAACCAAAGATATACAGAATGCCAAAGCAATAAGGTCAAATTATTCCCTCATCTGCAGCATAATGAAGTACTTCTCTTTTGAAGTTCTGAGTGCTCTCATGGCACTCAGAATACTTCAGAATTTAACTGTTGACCCAGAGTACTTGCTCTGAAGTCACCAGACTTACAATGAATTTTACTTTCAATCTACTGAAAAGTAATTCTCTTTAAAGAAGCCAAAACAAATAACCAGCACACATTGCTACAAACCACACAATCTAAAGCTTTGATAGAATACTCACCAAGAACATACAAATCTCCCTTAAATCCTGTGAGGATGGGAAGCTACTGGGTCTTATAGTCACTGACTGTGACTTCCTTAGACTTAGCAGTGCTGTATCTATATTACACCCTTTGGAGCTAATATGAAAAGTATGAGGCTGCTTAAACTTAAGTTGAATACATTTTGACTTCTTTACATTTTGTTGAACGTTTTCTACTTCAACTCTATTTGTAGGGCTGAGCAAGGCAGTTTGGTGATTGTGTATGCTTGTATGCATATCTATATGGGCACGAGTAAGCAAAAAGAAAACAAGGTGGAAAAGAAGCAAGCATAGCTCAAACTCTACATTTCAGTGCCCAAGGACATGAGATTTTTTTCTGTTGCATTCCTCTTCCCTGTATTTGCTGCTGTCAATGTGAATGAGACGGTCCAACTTAAGGTATCTAACAATTTTTAGATACCAAGTGGAACAACCTCCTTCAACTTGCTATGACACAGATTAATTAATTACTTAATTTAAATAATGTCAGTTAGGTAAAACGTTTTCTGTCCCTATGACATCAAAGTAGACATATCAATTGCTGATGACCTCTGAGATATCCAGGAAATACAAAAAAAAAAAAAAATTACAAAAAAGTAACACTTTGGAAAAGGAAGGACAGAAACCCCAGGGGTGTTCATTCCTCCATTAAGTTTTCTCATAATGGCTCTCATTACTGCAGTATCTTAACAGAGAGACTGAAAACTACAGTGTTCATTTACTAGCTTTTTAAGTGCAATAGCTTGGAACTTTCATAAAGCAACCTATTTCCCTGGGCAAATGGATAGCTTGCCTGGTTTTGTCTTTATTTATTTACAATTATTTTGCCTTTTGCTTGTAAAGGAGAAAGAATCTTGTAATGGCTGCAACTAGTTAAGTGAATACATTTTAGTCACATCAATCATGACAGCATGATTGGAGGAAAAACCTAAAGCAAATTAAAAACCAAGGTTATAAGAGATATAATGAGATGAATATATATGTCATCTCATGTGACACCACATTATATAAGGAAATTAATTTTAGAAAGGTGTATCATCAAGCTCATAGGTTGCTTCTGCACTATTGTTCTACAGCTATCAGCCAAACAGCTTCCAGTTAATCCCAATGCATGTGCAGTTTTCTGATTTATATTCTGTTTTGTTGAGTTCTCTTCTTTGGCTTCATATTATTGTATCAGCTGAAATAAATCCCGATTATGGTGATGGAAGTAGTTCCATCAGGAAGGATTAAAAAAATCCTCCTACCCCAATTACTTTTACAAGCACTAAGTCACAAATCAACTACCAGATAACTTGAATAACTTGAAAATGTAACTTTAAAGATAACTTTAATTCAGTTGTGACACTATTGAAGGGGTATATATACAGTGTAACCTGAAAGCCTTGCTTTCTATCTTGAAACTATCCTCACAAAACTGCAGGCCTGCAATGGTGGCCCTCATTTGGCCACAAGTCCTTTTCAGGGAGCTCGATGTGCAACACAGAGCTGGCATGCCATTTGGCCATCCAGCGCGTAGGGTAGGCAAGAGGGTGGAAGCCTCCAAACTGAGCTCAGAAGCAACACCATTTCAGAGCAACGCATGTGATACCAGCCATGCAACACCTATCTGGGATGTTGTCATTTTCTACTTTCCATAGGTAGCTTCCCTGGCCTCCCTGGAAAGAGTTCAACTTTATTGTCCTTGGACTCAGTACATTTCCTAAAAATAAGTACCACACTCTTGCTGTGCTACTGAATGGTCTCTGCATCTTATAATGGTCTCTGCATCTATTCTTTTTGTAGGAAAAGAATGTAGCCACAAAACCTCACCCTTGCTCTAAGGCACTCTAAGTTAACTGACAACAGCTCGAGGACTAAATGCAAATGTATGAATGTGCAATGAAATTTTTTAGAGATATTGTAACTTCTTAAGAATGCACATTTTTAATATTAATTAAACAACTGAAACATTGTCTAAGACCAGCAAGTAAGATTTCATTACAAATTGTGTCCTTTAACATACTCACACTCACAGTTCAGACTAATGCTGTTAAGATGCTTAATGCTTGTCTTCCACATTTCTTTTCTCTGGAGTCTAACCATAATCATCAGAGAAGATAAAAATGGAGCAGTACATATTTGAAGATGCTTATCTTTTTGAGTCTTAAATAAAATATTGATTTTTAAATGAAGTGTGCTTAAAAATTAAAATACTGTCTCACATGTAAAATATATTAAAACTCCAATCAAAATTCTAAACACTAGACACATAAGGCCATAAAACCTCCCTCTTGTGTTAAACTATAGGATCTGATTCTCAGCAAAATGAATGGGCTGACCACCCACAATGGAATCCAGACCACAAGTCAAGACTTTGGTGGGAAGGTTTTTTTGGGCTGCAGGTTTGAGATATTATATTTGAGATATATTACATATTTGAGATATTATATATCAGATATTCTGAATGAAAAAGTAGAGGATTCCTTTAGGGGAATAAAACATAAATCCCACTTAAGGCAATAACCAATGGACAATTTATCTGGACCTCAGCACATAGGACTTGTTACTGGTTCTGCCAGCAGTTCTTAAGTTGCTGAGGCAGACCATCTCTTTCTGCTTCTTTTCCCAGATGGGCACACTTTTTTGAGAAAAGAATTTATCATCCCAAGATGTAGATCCAGATATGAACTGATGGCAGGAAGATATAGTAAAAAATAATAATGATTTTTAAAATCAGAATATTTTGTGTGGACAGTTTCAAACAAAATATTCTGGATTAATTTTATTTATATTGAAAACTTATTTTACTTCAAAACTTGCCTATGGTTTAACAATTACAAGGACCAATCCCCCCAACACTTTGTTTCAGCTTAAATTTTTGTGATGATGCTTTTTTATTATGACAATTCTCTTAATTTTATAAACTGTCCTTAAATAGTGTATTTCAAGTCAGTCAAGAAAGGTATCTGTAACAGAGAGAAGCTTTGATATGGAACCCAGAACACATATATACGTTTAAGCAAAACCACATGTTGAACTAACTCAAAACTTGATGACTGTGCTATGTTCATGCTAATACTAACCCATAGCTAACTATATAGCTCATGCCTCTTAACCTGCACCGCTGGGATTCAGGAATAATGGATTCACAATTCTGGCCAGTTTTCCAGGGTTTGCAAGATGAAGGTGTGAACAGTTAATGCTGAGTGTGTTGCCTTTAGGAGTTTGATTTTTGTCTACCTCCTTTTGGTAGGATAAGGAGCTGCCACTTTAGCATCCTTGCAAGCCCTTTTCAGTGTATGCCACGTATCATAAATATTTCCAAGGATCATGAGTAAATGATCTTGATTTGCTGCTGATATGCATTATGGTTAGCAATGGATAACTTTCCCCCAGTTAGAATAGTGTTTTATGTAATGTCACATCCATTTATTTTGCTGAAAAGTTTCTTTTGGCTTTGCTGGGAAACAGGGATCTTACCTTAGCTTACAAAAAAATCCCTGTCACATTTAAGCAGGCTTCAGGGCTTGCCTGTTTGTACATATGAGAATCTTGCAAAGCTAAATTTACAAGTGTGAGTTGTTTTTATTCTGTTTTCTCCAAGTACCTGCTGACTTTTCAAAACCTCTGAGTTTTTAACTTTTCTTTTTTAAAATCAGTTACACTTAACTACTTTAAGAGGGGAGCTTATGGGTTTTTAATGCTTTTTCATGCCTATCCTATTACAGCTGAATCAATTTGCGTGTCACAATAGTCACAGCATGGACTGACGACTTTCAGCCTCTATGCCAGATACATTGTACAAGAGACATTACTGTCCCATATTAAGAAAAAGAATCACAATAACATTTAGTAATTTGATGAAACCGACATCACTTTTCTAAACAATGAGGATGACTTGCATAACCACATGATAGAAATAACAGTATGCATCTGTATATTGAGCCAAACAGTGTCAAAGAGTTCAGCAAGTGAAGCACTGGATGGCAGGAAAGAACATACCAGAAAGTCTTGTTTGCCCCCTTGAACCCACAGTATGGTAACTACAGCTAGATCAGTCCCCACAGATACTTGACTAATGTGGCCTGAAAGCCCTGCAGTGAAGGGTGGATACGTGTCACCATCTCCACATGGTGTTTCTGATAATTTTTTTTTTAACCTTTGTGCAGTTTAAGCCTACAATGTCTTGTTCTACACAATGGTGATACAGAGAATAATCTGTTTCTTTACTATAGTTTATTTTTTTAATCTTTTAAACACTCATTCGTTTAGACTTTCCTTGTGGAGGATATTTTATAATTTTCTGCACATTCTTATTTATTAATGAACATTTTTTACCATTTCTGAGTATAACAGAGGAAAAATTCATGTATGTCTTACCATCTGTGCTCATTCTGATGTGACTGAAACACAATATTAACTTTTGGCCAGCAATATGATATCGTTCAGTCATTTTCTGTTAGTTTTGTTTTAATCTCCCCTAAAGAATCATTACTTTAATTGGTTTCAATTCCAATATATACTTGGTTGATTATTTCTGCTCTGCTTAGAACCTCACACTTTTTCTTACTCAGCTGTTTTATTTTTAGAGAAATAATTTCTTTTGTTTGCCAAAACGATACTGAACTCTAATTGTGTCCTGCAACAGACTTCTGCTCTTCCCAGCTCAGTGTTGTCTACAGATTTAACGTGCCATCTATTTAATCTTAAATGCCATGAATGAATGTACAATTGAGATAGACCCCTGCAGAATTGCTCATTTCATCCCTGTGATTCATTCATCCTGTTTCACCAAGTACTGTTGGCAAGTACTCTGAGTGTGGTTTTCTCAGACTTTAGTTTGAGTGACAGTTTATGAAATCTTATTGAACTCAAGCTATATGATATGTACTGGTTTTCCCCAACATACAGAGCTTGCTGTCCAGTGATGAATGATAACTACATTGTTATGACAAGCGCTGTTCTTGACAAACTCTGGTTGGCTGCTATTTATGTCTACTTTTTCTTCCAGGTACTTACAAGCAGAACGTTTAATTATTTTCTTCATTATCCTCCCTGATGTATAGATTTCTTTTATTTGATAAAGAAGAATAGAGAATGGAAAGGAGATGCTGTAAAATGAATTGGTAACAGTTTCCAGATAGAATCAGAGGAAACGATAATCTGATTTGATAGATTTGGGACATGCATTTGTTGCGTGTAACTGATGACAAAAGGCTTCATCATTTTTTTTCTCCTCATCCTCTTTTTTTCTCCTCCCTGTTTCTGTGGGAGCTGATCCAAAATACAGCCTGTACACAAAAACTGTCATTTTCAATTAAAGTTTTCCTGTGAGCATTATTAGTGGATAGATATATCCTTTCCTCAGTCAATGTCAATAGCTTGAGCAAGGGTGGGAAATGACTTACTCAAAAGCAGACACTCAATAAAAGACAGTCAGGATATTTTGACTTTGTTTCCAGCTTTGAAACTCATACCTGCTTCTCACCACATATCTTTTGAAACTAGGTAGACAAGAGTTTTCAAATCAGAATTCTGGGCATTGCTTGAGTGCTCACAATGAAAATTGACAAGCAGTGTTGTTTTCACTCTGGGACAGTGACATAAGAAAATGAAACCTGTTTGGAAAAAAAGTCGAGAGCTAAGAAAAAAAAATCTTGAAGGGAAATGATTAAAGGAGAACTCATATTACTTTTGTCTCATCATAACATAGCTCATATACTCTTCTGTCAAAGTCTGACGAGTAAAGCCAATACTGAAACTTCCTGAATGTTCAAAATAGATCTACTTAAAAACTGGATGTTTTTAAATGTATGCATTTATACTTTCCTCAAACATAGAATAGTTCATAAAAGCAAAATCCTTTTAGTGAAGTTATGCTTGACATTCCATTTCCTGAGAACCCATGTTTCTGGGCTGATTAGAAGAATGTGGAGAGGATCCTACTTTTCCCTGTTTTTTCACCTTCTCCTAAAATGGCTCCAGTAGTTAGCTGGGGAGGCAGAAGGAATTTAACTTCCTTCTCCAATAAGGTCTTTAGACAAATATTAGAAAAAATAGTTCTTAGAATCTGAGCTGAATCCTTTGTTTTATTTTGAGCTTCATGGATCTAGAAACAAGAAAAGGCATCTCACTGGCTAAAGAATGAGAAAGATGGTTTTAGAAAAGAGGCTTTTGCAGAAAGAACAATAGAAGATTAGCAGCCTCTCTAGGTACCAACAAACTGTTTAGGAGATGTAACATCTCAGAGGGAAGGGTAGGAATTAGCTATACTTCCTTTACAGCTGATTGCAATTATTTAGCATTGCAAAGTAATTTGAGATATCTTCATGGCTGGGAAGTAAATTTTGTATCTGAGAAAATTAAAACAGAAATACGCTCAAAGAATAAAGTGGGGATCAGACTAATTTGCCAAGCATCTAAAGAAAAACATTTTATATTTTCCAAAATATTATGAAAACAGAATAAAAAATAGTATAGCGGGGATGTGGAAACGCAGAGAAATCTGCAGAGAATGCAGAGAAATGTCTTAGTAAACTTTTTCATAAAGTATGTTATTTATTGTCTATTACTTGGTGGTTTGTTATTTAGCAACAACTCTAGTTTTTGAACCATACTGTATTTTTTGTCTATATTTCTCAGATGCAAAGCAAGGTTTGTTTCTGAAGCAGACAGCAGAGATCAAGTTTCACGCCACTACAACAACATTTGCTGAGAGTGAAAAACGGAACTTCCTTTGAGAGGCAAAGGATTGAATTTTATTACAGGTCAATGATATTCTCAGCTGTGTTCAATTCTTTAAATGAAAGATACTTTAAGGATCAATCATACTGCTTATGAGGTTTTGGAACTATGTAGTGGCAAACAATAGAAGACTAGAAGAAATAAAAAATTTCCTTTCGAATTTTCACTGAAAAGAGATCAAAGGAGAAGTGAGGTGTGTGTATTATAACAACCTTTCCTATGCAGTGAGATCAGAATCTTTAATTAGAGGTATTTAAGGGTAGATTGCTAGAAAGGAGCTTTTGAAACTGGTGTGAATGAGAATGGATTGGTTAAATTCCTTCAATACCGTGAGTTCTTGTTTCAGGTCAGTCTTAGTGTTATGTTTCTCTTGAGCTTACTGACTGATTGCAGATTTTGATCTATACACATGTAATATACACATAGTGCAACCTAGTAATGAAAAGGTAAAGAGTTACCCCTAATGTGTTGTAGGATATGGAAGGGTTTTTTACTTTGAGCTGTAAGTATATTTTTATTTAATTCAGTGCATGGTAGTAACAGAGACTTAATAGAGAAGGTTTAAATGGGCAGGGAAGAGAAATTTCATGTTGTCAAATAGCTTCTTTGTACTTACAGTTAACATCATAATGCCAGTAGCAAATAAAATGGTGGCAGATTTTTTTTTTTTTGCATTTTCTGTAAATACTAAGCTGCATCTCCAGGAATACACAATATGAAATGTAAGGCTTTGTGGGTAGATACTTTGGTTTACTTTTTTTCTTGCCAGAAAGCCTCACATATTGTGACAAGCCTGCAAACTTAAAATAATATTTTATTACCAACCCTCAGTAATGTTTCCGTAGTTGAAATGAAGGGAAATAAATTTGCCTCCTGCCAGTCTGGGGTGAAAGTGTGGAAGACATGGATCCTGGCACTGGCATAAAGGCTGATTAAAGCACCTGTCATCATAATATGTGACATGTATCATCTATCTAGCAAACAGATAGCAAATTGACAGACTAAATTGGGAGTCTACAAAATAAAATAAGCCTCTATAATCATGTTAATGGACTCTGTCAGTTACCCTACTGTGACTTTTGAATTTGTTAGTTTGCTCCAGCTGGATGTTAACAAGAAGGACTACCAGAGATACTAAATTCCTGTAAGTTTCCCAAAAGAGATGGAAAATTGAGATCTGAATAAAATTCTAGTATGTGAGCTCAACTGTAATATTAGATATGAGAAAACTCATACAAACCCAGAATATTATGAGTGCATTGACATCTTCGAAAGCTTTAAAGAACATTTGTAATGTTAAAAAGAAGAAATACAATTGTGATGCACACAGCTGTGTGGAATTAGACTTCACAAATTTCCCTGCTCACAGGGATGCCCTATGACAAGTGCAATGTTGATGGTGGAGTGTTAAGGGCCATGTTTCTGGGTTTTTTTGAATTTTCATAATTTTTCCCATGGATGAAAATTTGGAAAGCCATCCATGTTAAAGATTATTAGGTACGACTACATACTTTAGTCCCAAAGACTGACATTCACTTAGAAAAACTCTTTCGAATTCTGCTCTTTCTTGCATACAACTTATTTAAGAAATATCTCCATTGGTAAGTTCCAGGTAACTCCATTTCAGCACGGTTGCTCACAGACAAGGAAGATGTCTAGAATGGCTCTTAAAATATTTTTCAGTGGACCATTTTGCAGTATTGGATCACCTGGAAGTTTGTGTCGATTAGGAACTGCTGTGCCTTTGAAAGAGTTTCTTTCAACAATAAGTCTCTGGTGGTCCTGTTCTTGAAATCTGTCCTGCATTTCTGTATTAGACACTGTCCAAAAGAGGATGTTGTAGATGAATCTACAGGATTGGATTTATCTCCAGATTTAAGTGCCTAATTATAGGTTCTATATGTGAACTAGGTTTTCAAACTCCTGTTATATCTACTGTAAATCTAAGGCCCATGTAGGAGTCTAGCTCTATTTCAGATGCCTCCAGGTGTCCTGTGTGACCTGCAGTCACCACTGCACAGAGGAAGAGGTCTTGCACAGGTCCTGTATCATAAGTGCCAGTCCCACACATGTCTCATAGGTATAATAGGATGCCTCATATTTCACTTATTCACTACGTGCCAGCCTCTAAGCTGAGCCCCTGCTGATATGGTCTATAGAGTTCAGAGAACTGTTTGTTCTTAGCTTATGGTAGACACTTGCATTTGGTCAGCAGAACATCTAGCTCTTTACTGACCTTATTGGGAACTCAGATCTCTGGCTTATATGTGAGCATTGAAGAAGTGATTTAAGTACCTAGACATAGGTATCTTGTCCTGTTTTAGACATCCTAAATAATCAGAGAAGTCTAAATAGATATGACATAAAACCTGCTGGAGGGTCTCACCCTTTGCAGTGGAAATGGAGTACAGGCAGACTGCCCTGACATCAGAGAAATCTCTGCGTAGACTCCTGGCCTTGTTGCTACATTGCATTCAGCTTCAGGCATCTGAATTGAGAGCTCACTCCCACTCCTTACATATCTGTAAATTTATATATAGTGTGGATTTTCTCAATCTGTTTTATCAAGGGCAATATAATTTACTGTCCCCTGAGAGACTGCTCTAGGCAGAGAACATACTATTTTGTTTATATTGCTCCTTTAATGTTTATAAATTGTTAACTTCATAAGTTAGACTGCATTGCCAAATGTAAAGACAACTGGCTATGGGGATTTCTAGACCTTAGAAGATGAGACTACCTCAATCAAAAAAGGTTCTGTTTGTTGAACCTCTTGGTCTTCTTAATAGATTTATACTAGTGGCATCAGAGCTGATTCTTAACCTGTTTTCAAACACTGAAAGGTGATTAAAATCTTTAGTTGAAACTGTCTTTGCAATTGTTGAGTTATTAGGCAGTGAAAGCAGGTACATTTTGCAAAAATTACTTCAGGTTTGAAGGCACACAAAGATGATAGTACAAGACCACTAATTGCAGGAGGCAGAAATTTTAGACATTTTCTTTTTCACTCATATGTTCTGTTTGTAAACTTGAGTGAGTGCTGTAAAGTGGGGCTCAATAAATACATAAAGAATGGACAATAAATCAGCACTGGAAATATGAATCGCAGAATCTCAAGGGCTGGAAAGGACCTCGAAAGATCATCTATTCCAACCCTCCTGCCAGAGCAGGACCACCTAGAGTAAGTCACACAGGAACTCATCCAGGTGCGTTTTGAATTCTTCAGGAAAAATTTGACTTTTCCACAGATCTCATTTTGTCATTAATCATCTGTTGGTTTTGAATTATTTTAGATTTTTCCTCAATATTTTGATTTTTTTTGGTTTTAGTTTTTTAAATGTTTATTGCTATTCTGCACTCATCTTGTGGTAGAAAAGTGCTTTTATTCCCTGCATGAGCTGAAAACAAGAAATGTGAAAAAGTCAGGAAATAATGACAGAAAAGCAGTTAATCTTTCTGAATCTCTACGATTAAAAGTTTAGGTAGAAGTTTGGTTCACCAGTTGTCTTTGAACTAAATTTGTATTCGTCATCATCAATATTTTCTGAACTTCTGCAAACAATCAAAACAGAAGATTAGATTCACAGCTGGTATAAATCATCATCAATAACACTACCTGCCAAGAATGTATCTGCATGGATCCTGCTACTCAGATTTTTTTTATGATTTTTTTTTAAATGTTGCCAATAAAAATGGCTCATCATTTTGTGCCAGTGAAGAAACTATCACGTTTACCCATGTTTTGTCATGCTTCTTTTGCAACTGCTTCAATTTTAGATTATCATGATTTAGCATTTCCTGCAAGGTGATGGGTGCATATTATAGAAACACATTGCCTAACTTAATAGTGACATTTCTAGTAGCTCTATGGCACCAGCATGCCAGCTTCCGAAGTCTTTCTCTAGTAATTGTCACAGGTTTTTCTACAAAGCCATCCACCTTACCACTGATGTGTATAAACACAGACAGTTTGGGTTTATTGCCAAGAGGTAATGACACTTACGTGCAGCTTTTTTGGTTTTATTAACTTTAAAATAGTCAGTGTCCCTCTAAAAAGTCAAAGGACATACTTTTGTAAATCTGTATCTCTGTCTCATAAGAAATTAGTCATCATCTTTATGGTACACCTCTTCTTATAAGCTATATGTCGTTTCCATGTGCCCAAATGATTATATGAAAGACTGAACACGCGGATAGGTTACTTTATCTATTTCATCAGTAAAATGAAATATCCTCTACACAGCCTCTCCCATTCATTTCTGTCTATCAATCTGTTAAAAACCTGTCAGAAAATTCTAATTAGTCAGATGCCTCTGGGAAAAAAAATACTCAGCTACCCACTCAGGCAGCTAGGAGTGGGAAGAACCAACTTCGTGCCCTCACATTCCACTTCAAGACTGTGTACTTCAAGCCTGACAAAATAGCTTTGCATTGCCTCCTCCATACTCATTACTAGCTAGACTATCATTAATCAGAACATTCAGAAAAGGCACTTAGTTCATGAACTTCTGTGGGAGACATTTTCAAAACAAAAATGATGCTTTAATCTCAACAGATGAAGAGCATTACACAAGTGATTGTGACTGATATTTTCCAAAGTTACTGGAGAAAAAGCTTTAAGTAAGAAAAACTACAAGGCTCATAAACCCTTTCTCTCTCTTTCTGATTCTGCTTAACCAATATAAATCCCAGTTTGGTAACTAGGTGAAAATATGAAAGAACATCTTAAAACAACAGGTCCAACACCTTCGTAGTTAAAGTCCACTGCAGGTGTCCTGGGCCTATAACCTGTATACATTCCCTGGTCTTCTCCATGATGACACACAGTTACCAGGATGAGATACAACTCTGATGCAGCATCTTCACCACTGGGTACACTGTTGGGTTGTGGGGAGCTAGGAAGATAATATCCCATGAGGCCTGGAAGGAAAATGATACACCAAAGCCAACTAAATGTTCTGTATGTACTAAGAGAAGCCTGACACTGGACAACAAGCATATCTCCAGAGAAGAGCACTGGCTTAATCTCAGGACCCTGAGACTTCAAAAGGCAATTTCAACAAGTCCAAAGATACTAAGAGACATGAAAGGAACAGAGTGGTGATGAGGCCACATGTGGGGAATTTCCTAGGAGGCAGGAGCTCTGTCAGACCTGATAGGAGCTCTGTCAGAAGAGCAGAATCTATGTTGCCAGTATTTCAAGAATAGAAAATGACTCTCTGTGCTACTTTCATGCCATTTCCTGACTTTTCACCTTTAGACTTATATCTATTTCTGGGAATGCTGCCAGGCTGAAGGCACTTTGCCTATGAAGCTGTCCTGTCTTGCTATCTGTATCCCTTCCCAGATAGCTTAGGTGAGTGCCTGAACATCCACATAACAGCCTATCCCAGTGGCCTAGAAATCTATGCCATATGACATCCCAGACACATCTTGGCTGTTCTCTTATATCATTTCACTCTCTCAAAAACTACATGGCAACACTAACGTTTACCAAACAAGAGATGAGAAAAATTTAGCTATTACATACCTTGCTGGAACACCCTGTAAATGCAGAGATGATGCACAAGGAATTGATGCACTACATGCATAAAGATCCTCCTGTTAATAAGAGAACCTGTCTAGATGGAGGACAGGAGACGGGGATATAAGTCTCACTGAGGACACCAGCATCTCTGAGCAGAAAGTGTGTGACATTTGATCTGTGCATATAAAGCACCAATAGACTGAGTAATCTGCTATAAAGGAGATTTACCTTCCAAACCACCTTGATGGCTACTAGCTTTTCAGTTCCCAGCTGACTGGAAGAAAGCTGCAAGGGCTGGAGTCTGTCAGTTTGCACCTTCTTGCCATGACCCTCTCTCCATGCCCAGCAACGTTTTCACATTAACTGACTTCTACACCACAGCAGGAATGATACAGGGACATATCACTGTGATCACTTCCCTTCCTATCCTAAACTTCTCCCTCCCCTAGCAATTCTTTTATGTTTGAAAACATGTCTGGCGTTAGCATGGTTGTTTTTTTGTTTTTTAAGACATTCGCAGAAAGCTGTCCCTAGGGTGGGTAAAAATACCCACAAGATTGACATCTAACCATGAACAGAGAGGTATAAATGCACTACCATGTGCTTTTGCTAGCCAGGCAACGCTTGTAAACATTGCAGTCAGGTTCCTATGCCGTAAATCTAGACTGTCAGCTAATACAATGCTATGCAGATTCAAGTTTAACAACTGGGACTTCAGCTTTACTTTTGTGCTTTTTAGCATCTTTAGAAGACAACTACGCCTCTACTTCAGTTTTCCCTGCATACATATCCATATTTAGGCAGTCAACATCCCAGACAGAGGTTGATTCCTATGTTCATCAAGCAGAAGAGTGATTCAGGTGAAGGTATCCCACTTATTTTTTCTGTGCTGTCTAGCCCCCACCCTACCTGTGGATGCTGCAAGCAATTTAACAAGATTAAAAAAGTTTTCTTCAGATACTAAAGAACAGCTTTTTTTCCCCCTCTTAATTTGGCATTCAAATATCCATCAGGGTAAGCAACAAGTGGCTTGGCAGATAAATCAGGACATATGGCTTTGAAGAACTGGTAATTTAAAAGTACTTGGACAAGTTTCTTCAACTCATTCACCTTAATTTGTGTTGTTCTCTGTTACATGTGCTCTAGCAGCTGGTATAGTTAACGTACATAGAAAATATAATGCAAGTGAGAAAAGAATCTTTTCCTGAGTTACATTAATGCATACCACAAAAACCTCACTCACAAACTGAGTAACTGAAGAAGTCAAGTATAATTCAAAGCTGTTAAACATACATGCCTCAACCGTAGTCACCAGGTGGCACCAGATGTAGCCACATATTGACAATCAGCTCAAACCCACAGTAACCCATCTGGTCTTCAAAATGAAAAGCACATCACGTGCATATTTGCTAGAGCACGACAGCTGGGTGGTCAGCAAACTAGAGAGCTTAGATATAACTTTAACAAGATCTAACTGTTGTTTTGAGGTTAGATGTTTCTTGAGGAGAAATATAAAAGAGCAAGATTCACTGTCATATGCTTTTGAAGGTACTATTGGAAAACTTTCTAAAAATGTGAAAATACATTATTTTAATAAATGTATTGATTTGTTGTCTAAATTAACATCTTTTTACATTTTGCCCCTTTTATTTCTAAACATGTGTTTAAATAATTAGATTTTGGAGAAAAATCAGTAATTTTGAAAGCTAAAATTTCAGCTCTCCTGAAGAACAGCAGATTCTGTTGATAGAAGAGGACATTTTTTTCTGTCTTTCTGATTTGTCTTGAGCTTTTGATTTATGTAGGAAATCCTATTCTTGAAAATTCTTTCATTTTACAAATATAATTATTGTATTAGGGTGAAACCGGCAATAGCTATGCATCATACATTGTATATTATTTTATGAATACAAAAAACAGCAAGAGCTAATTTGTTGACTTGTAAATTGTGAGTCATATCAGGTTTTCTATGCACTTGAATGTTCATAACTTTCATCACTAATGAAATATCTTGGAATCCAAACTGTTTCTTGAGCTTGGCAGTGTTTAACATATGCAATTTTCGTATTCTTTGTTATCTGTCTCCTCTGTGAATCACTTCTCATCACAGGCAAAAAAAAAAAAGCAAACCAAAACAAAACAGGAAAAGGGTGAAATCTTGACCTCACTGAATCAATGGCAAAACTCCCACTGACTTCAAGGAGCCAGGATTTTACCACACATGACCAGCTTTATACAAAGAAGGAAAACCAAACAGGCAAAGATGTCATGTTATTAAAAGCCCTGAGTCTGAAAATGAATCATTGTCTAAACAATATGTCAAAAGTTTACAAATAAAAGTAATCAAAAAAAGTCAAGTTGTAGTTTGAAATAGAGTTTGAAAAGGAACTTGATTTTCCAGGGAAAAGAACATATCTTTCTGTCTAAACACTGAAAATATATATTTTAGCATATAATTCTAAGCATCCTGGTTTTATATCTGTAGCCTATTGTGATGATTTTGCAGTCAGCAGGCACTCTGATTATATTAGATACACATAGTTATATCTCTTTCATTGCAGCATTTATGCAAAACTATAATCCACATTTACACCCTCTTGAGCACGACATCATAGTAGCTGTGGCACAACAAAAATTAGTCCGGAAAGTCAAAAGAACAGCCTGAAGTTTAGGCACCTAGGTAAATTTGTAGACTCCCTCTAGCCAGCATGTAAAGTGGTTTATGCCATCTTAATACAAGTAATTAAAATGATCTCCATTCTTCTCAATTGGTAAGGGCAGAACAGAGATGAGACACAGCTTTGGATGGTTACCATCAAGTAAGATAAACTCTTGCTCTGCAAACAGCAAATTCCACAATAGAGGCTGGAGAATGAAGACGCAGGTGGTCAAAGTGGTTTGGTACAGGGTACTGATCCTTCTAAGTCCTAGTATACATCATATTCTCATCTGCGGTGTCAGTGGAGAAATAATGAAATGAGACAAACATAAAGTGAATCTTTCTTCCCTTTCTCTGACATAAGTCTGTGACATTACAAAGGAGCTCTGCTTTCACTGCCAAGAAGAGAAGGTGAACACACACATTTGTAGAAAGATGTACTATAAAAAAGCATAGAATCCATGTTATTTTATCAGCAAAACTTATACTCTTTACCTATAATCTGCAATTTTATCCATAGTAAGTACGTTACACTGTAATTAAAGTATATTATATGCATTTCCTGTGAAAGGGTTGTAATCCTTTCAACATACACTATTCATTGTATACCACATGAAAACTGAAATATATGAAAATATAACACAATATTAATTTTAAGGTTTTTCTTCCTGGAAGACTCTTAGGAATACTACAATTTAGGGGCTATGTTACACTCTCTCCACGACTTTCTTAAAATGAGACATATGCAAGAGGCTAACTGCCTCCTATAGATGTCTAAGGCAGTGCAAGGTGAAGCACAGCAGGTACTACATTTATCATGAATGAGACCATGTAATTATTTTTTTTCCATTGAGAGGAGACAGGAAGAAAGAGAGAGGAGTTTGTACCTTCTTAGCTGTACTTGATAGGATGGGAGCCTACTGGATACAGGAATGAAGTTGAGTTACATCTCCCAGTGTTGCCTAGGAGACCTGTGAACCTGAGCAGGTTTGACTGAATGGCAGAAACGACCTTGATAGGCTTGAGAAGTTGGCACCATATTAACCTCATGACATGCAGTAAGGCCAAGTGAAAGTCCCTGCACCTGGGTTGGGACAATCCCCAATAACAATACAGATTGGTTATTAAGGCATTGGGAGCAGTCCTGTGGAGAAGGATTTGAGGATATAGCTGGATGGAAAACTGGACATGAGCTGACAATGTGCGCTTGCAGTCCAGAAAGCCAACTGTATCCTGGGCTGCTTCCAAAGCAGTGTGGCCAGCAGCTTGAGGGAGTGGATTCTCCCCTTTTAGTCTGCTCTGGTGAGACCCACCTGCAGTACTGCATCCAGCACAGGAAAGACATAGAGTTGTTGGAGTGAGTCCAGAGGAGGCTATGACAATGATCGGAGTGGTGGAGCACCTTGCTTATGAGGAAAGGCCAAAAGAATTGAGTGGTTTCGCCTGGAGAAGGCTCTGAGGAGACCTTGTGGTGGCCTCTCGGTACATAAAGAAGGCTTATAAGAGAGACAGAGAGGTCTTCTACCAAAGCTTGTAGAGATAGGGGCAACTGTTTTAAACTGTTGAACACACAGGAGCTACTTTTAACAATAAAGGTGGTGAGGTACTGGAACAGGTTGCCCAGAGAAGTTGTGGATGCCCCATCCACATAGGCAAGATTGGATGGTGATTTGAGCTACTTGATCCCTAGAAAGCGGCCTTGACCTTTCAAGGTCTTTCAAGGTTCCTTTCGACCCAAACCATTCTACTATTCTAAGATTCTATGATTTCTCAACACAAATGAATACAATGAATACAACATGCAAGTCATTGATTCTCTGATTTTAAATACTTTTGTGCAAGGATGATGGTTGGTTTTGTTGTTCTTTGCACAATTCTCTTTTCACTTGAGCAGACTTAAAACTAGGAGAAAATCCTGCACATACCTGTTTCTCCCCACTGGGCTTCTTGTGATTTAACAGCAACTCCACGGCACCAACTACCTCCTTCCGTATGGCATGCAACAGAGCGTCTCCCACATACACGTTAAAACCTAAGAGCAGCTCAATGAGCTCAAGGTTCTCATTTTCAATTGCAATAAGGAGTGCAGTTCTTCCCAGGGGATCAATGCAGTTAATATTGATCTTGAAATAAATTTCTGCTTCCTCCAAAGCTTTCTTCACACTGGCATAATCTCCTTTCTCCACAGCATTCAAATAGGCTTTCTCTGAAGGAGACAGTTCAGATTCTGCCCGTACAATACGAAGAGGAATACGATCTCTGTAGGGAGCATTGACACTTCTTTTGTAGTAGAACTGGGCCATATTTTATGCCATTCTAATACTTTATCTCTGTAATATGAAAAGAAAGAATGAAAAATTAAGAATGTGTTTTGAGTGCACAATGCACCAAATTAGTATTTGCATTATATAAGTACTTAAAACTCATACTAAAAAGTTGCAACAACTACAAATAATTTATATCAATAGAACTTTTAAGATCACCAGCAAAACACGGAAATCAAAACATACAATCAAGTTACTGAAACTTACCAAGGCACCACGTATCTGTCAGCCTACCCTTTACTTGCATGTACTTAAACCCATGGCAAGCAGGTGTTTTGATACACCAAATGTCTGCACCAAATGTGTGGCTCCACTTCATCTTTAATTCTTTCATTAAGTTCCACTACCTCACGTTTTCCATAGTTTAAGAATATGCTTATACTGTTGCTGCTGCTAGGTAGGCTAAAGGGCACATAAAACCTTTTAAGCTTGATAGTGGCACTGGTTATATCATTTAGAGATTGCTTCAGTTGCCCATCTAAGGTATACAGGTCTCTTTGAGATGCACTAGTTATCTCATTTGCACTCCAGCATAACTTGGCTCTTTCACAAGGCCCGTGCACATGGTGGTATCACCTCTATGCTAGTGTCTCTGGTACCCAACACAACTGTAATGGTTTTGCCTGAGTCAGGTTTTGGTAGCCAGGGAGCTAGAGGGGTGGCTTCTGTGAACCGAGAGTTCCCAGAAGCTTCCCCTGTAATTGACAGGGCTAATGCCAGTCAGTTCTAAGACGGACCTTGCACCTGACCTACGCCTGGCCAATTAGTGTAACACCTCTATGATGAATGTATTTGAGAAGAAGTTGCTGGGCAGTTGCTAAACTGCAGCAGCAGCAGGGAGTGAGAATGTAAAAACATCTCCACAGACACCAAGGTCAGTGGAGAAGGAGGGGGAGGAGGGTGCTTAGGCCGTGGAAGAAAGACTACCATGTGACCTGTGGTGAGGATCATGGTGAGGCAGCTGTGCCCCTGCAGTACATGGAGGCCACAGGGGAGCAGAGATCCACTTGCAGGTCGTAGAGGACCCCACGCTGGAGTGGGTGGATGCCTGAAGGAGGCTGTGACTCTGTAAGAAGTTCATCCTGGAGCGAGTTCCTAGAAGGACCTGGGAGTCTGTGGGAAGAAAGGAGCCCACGCCAGAACAGGTTTGCTGTCAGGATTTGTGACCCTGTGCAAAACACCACAACAACCCAGGCACCACTAGATGCTTGTGTGTGTACAACTAAATACAACCTTTCTTATCTCTTTCTTTAGCTTGCGCAGAAAGCATGTTAGAGTTGGAATAGTTATTAGCATTTACATCTTCCTAGTGTTGCTGGAATACCTGACTTACCTGTGGCAGGCACAGATTGCACAGTTCAGTGGCAAGCTTTCCTACTAAGATTTTGATTCAATCTCATATGCTATTAAAAAATATGAATATAAAATGCTTTTTCAGCCAGCACTTACTAACAAAAAAATTAGAATTCAGAGCCTAAAAGGAAAAACAAAATCCACATGACATAAATTCCTAAGGACTGGTAGATAATAATCATAGCTTTGATTCTGAAAGATTCAGTTCTAAAATAAAATTAATACTGAAAATCTGCAACTATAAAACAACTGAAATCTTACATATAATAAAGCATTTAATGCCTCTGCTTTTTCTCTGTATACTTTGTGCAAGGACTTTGTAAATATAACTCCTTCTAAAAGGATGACTTTCTCCCGTTTTTACATTCTGCCTGAAAAAGGAAGAGGGAAGAGAAACAAGGTGCACAAAAAATATTTTCTTCTGCACTTCAATTAGACATTGAACGGCTTTTTAGTCAAAGAACTGCAGTTTCTCGTTATTTTCTCTGCTGACAATGAAAGTTGCAGTAACCCACTGCCTTTTCCTCCATTTCCTTTAGGTATTAAAAAAAAAATAATCTCTGTTGAGATCCTAGTTTGGAAAAGATAATACATACTTCTATTATTGTGAGATTTTGATTCATTAAAAATTTCACTAAACACTGTGAGGAACATATTAATTAATCTGCTCCAGTCTCTCTATGCTGTGCAGACAGAGGTAAATACAAAGGCATTTACAAAGTTGTTTCCTTTGTTTTCCAAAGAAGATATGAGGGCTTGAGGTGGGGAGGGGACAGCAAGGGAGGCACATTACAAAGAATTTCCTTCCAGATCTATAGGAGCTGAGACATTGCAGTCCTTTGCAAAATGTTTCTCAAATCTCCCTCTAAGATTATATTGGTCTGAAGTCTGGAGTCCTAGAGGCTGCACAGTGTGTGGGTTCTGTTCTGCTAATCTTGCTCTAAATAAAATGAAGTTAACAACCACTGCACAGTTTTGTACCCTGTGAGAGAGACATCAAATCAACAGACTTAAACGTAGATGTTCACAAATAGATATTTACAAGAATGGTATGTTGCTATATTCTTATTACAGTCATGGAGATTTAGGGCTTCATTCCACTGCTCACAACCTGCCATCTGGTGCTGGATGAAGAGGGGAATCCTACCTGACTCCAGTTGCCATCTCAGAATGACTTAGGTCTCACAAAGGGTCTATTTCATACCTGTCAGGCAGATGTTAATCCACAACAATGCATAACCATTATTAAGTTTCTTAATATCTGCAAAGACCTCAAAGCCCCTGGAGAAAACTGAGTGACTGCAGCTAGGAGGTTATTGCTAACAGCTTCCCTCTCTCACAGGAACAGCTTCTCTCACAGGAACAAATAAACAGATCATTGCCTCCCCAGTTATTCGGACTTAAACCAGAAATTGTGTGAATGAAATCTGGCATCACAGAAATGCTTATCATAGAAGAGCACAGGGATTTACCGAGAGGGTCTATTATGATTTCATTAGGATAATTTAGGGATGGAGGGGGGTGTTTCTTTGTTTTTATGATGTCTGAGAAAGTCTCTTATTGCTTCACTGTAAACGCTAAAGAAAACACTTCCTAGAACCTCTTGTGTTTACTTTTCATGATTCTTGGATGGTGAAAATGAGAGCTAAGCTTAGTTTGTCTCTTTCAGAAGAGACAAATAGTTGTCCTTTGCTAGTCTTTCTCTCTCACCTGTACCACTTCCTGAAAACAGGCATAAATAAAGTTTTGTCATAACTAAAAATACTCTTTTTTTACATGCAATTACAAAGTAAGATTGATTGCTGGTACATTGCACTCTTGGAAGGTGATATATACATCAAAGATAATGGTTCATGGGTATTTAAAACATTATAATATTTCTTTTGTTTTTATCTACAGGTAGATAGTGGTGTATGACAGCTGGTACTGTGCTGTCACATGTAATTGCTTGCACATGACCAAATTACATGGCAATACCATAAGAGCTGTAAGAGCTAGGAGAGCTAGCCAGCAGCGATAAGGAGGACTCCATTTGCTTTGAGTTCTTCTATAGGAACAAGAGTATAAAGAAACAGGAGGTGCAGCACACTAGACCAGTGAAAGGGAAATGAAAAAAAAAGAAAACAAATAATGGTGGAAAACTTGGCAAAAGTAGAATTACAGTTTCCATGGACTCCATACACCTGACACATAATAAAAATACTTCAACGAAGAGATAAAGGCATAACAATTTGCCTTTAAATTAGGAATATAATCACTTATCAGAAAGTCATTATAAGCAGAAGCAAATAAACATGTGACAGATTTTATCTGAGCCATCCAAATATTCAGACTCATGTGAGTCAAATTCATATTCTGGAGAAATTCCTTTTGTCTCTTTATCGCAGTTGATGACGGGAATTAGGAACCAGTAAAGAAGTTCAAGACAAAGAGAAGAACTGAGCTTCAATATTGTTCTGTTCTTACCTGTAATCCCCATAATCCTGATGAAGTGTACTTAAGACATACCATAACAAATGCAACTTTTTCAACATTTGGAGAAAACCTCTGTGACTTGAGGAAGAATATATAATGGAATTGGTAAAGCAAAATAAATTCTTTTCATCAGTCTGGACAAATATCACAGTATCCCCTTTCTACATAATCTATGGGTTGGTTTGTATTTTTTAAAGGAAAACCAAACTATTACACCTTGCTTTGCAAAACATTTGATGATTCCTCTGACCCAATCAATAGCACTGAAAATTATTAGCACTTTAAGAAGTAATAGTATATTTATCAGTATTCTGATCTGCTAATCTATGCTCTGTTAATCTAGGTAAGAGATTTAGAGTACTTAGAATAAAAGAGCTAAACCTTAATAACATCAAGCTGTGCAAGGATACAACTTACTCTTTAAGACACTTAGTATTAAGAGATTATATAAGCTTCTATGTCTCTAGAATCCCTGAATAACTAGGCTCCCAACATGTGCTGAATATTTTGAAATTGTAGTGATTAACTGTATATCCATCTGTGAAACGTTTTAGGATTAAGATTTACACTACAAAAGTAGCCTCATTGCATGCAAAAGGAAGATGTATTCATCTCAAAATAATCTTTACTAGATAATTATGTCATAGTTGAAAATATATTTGTTTTGCAAGTGCATGTTTCTCCAAGTAAAAAATGTTATAAAAAAATAATAAAACAGCCTAATTTTCCCACAGCTCAAAAAACCAAACCAGCATCAAATAGGGTATGAGACTTGGGTGATTCATGGACTAAGAGCAGTACTGTGGCAAAGGATGCTGGTGGATGAAAAGCTGGACATGACCCTTACAACATGTGACAACCATATCCTGGTCTGCACAAGAACAGCCAGCAGTTTCAAGGGAGGTGGCCCTCCTCCTCTACTCAACTGTAGTGAGACCCCATCTGCAGTACTGCATACAGCTCTGGGGTCTTCAGCATAAGAAGGACATGGACCTATTGGAGTGAGTACAGAGAAGGGCCATGAGGATGATCAGAGGCCTGGAGCACTTCTATGAGGAAAGGCTGAGAGAGGTTGGGTTGTTCAGTCTGGAGAAGAGAAGGCTCTGGGGAGACCTTATGGTAGCCTCTTATTATATAAAAGTGGCTTACGAGAAAGACAGGTTTTTTTAACAAGGCCTGTAGTGACAGGACAAGGGACAATTGTTTTAAACTGGCAGAGGGTAAGTTTAGATTGGACAGAGGGAAAGTATTTTTTACAAGGAGATTGGTGAGGCACTGGCACAGGTTTTCCAGATTAGCTGTGGATGCCCTATCCCTGAAAATGTTCAAAGCCAGGTTGGATGGGACTTGGAGCAACCTGATCTAGCAGAAGGTGTCCCTGCCCAAGGCAAGGGGTTTGGACTAGATAATATTTCAATGGCCATTCTGACCAAAACCATTCTATGGTTCTATTTTGTCTTTATAATTTTATTTATCAGTAGATGATCAGGGGGCTGGAGCGTCTTTCTTATCAGGAAAGGCTACAGGATCTGGGTCTGCTCAGCCTGGAGGAGACTGAGGGGGGACCTCATTAATACTTAAAAGGTGGGTGTCAAGTGCATGGGACAATACTTTTTTCCTGTAGTGTCCAGTCACAGGACATGGGGTAATGGACAAAAGCTGGAACACAAAAAGTTCCACTTGAACATGAGGGAAAACTTTACTGTAAAGATGAGGGGGCCCTGGCACAGGCTGCCCAGGGACCATGCAGAGTCTCCTTCTCTGGAAGTTTTCCAAACCCACCTGAATGCATTCTGGTGTGACCTGATCTAGGTGGACCTGCTTGAGGAGGGGGTTGGACTAGATGATCTCTAGAGCTCCCTTCCAATCCCTTTCTATGATTCTATGATTCTATTTGCAAATTGCTATCCATCAACAAGCTAGCTGTATAAACTATAGAAAAAAATCCTAAAAATATATTGAATGCTTTTTAAAAAGACAATTAATTCAACATGCTAAGTTTAATTATTTGAAAATATTTAAAATATTTCATTACTTTCATGCCATTAGTCTGACTATGTTATATAGTATATACTTTAAGATACACTTTAAGAATTAAGGGAAGTTTTGCAAAATATAATACTAAATCTAGAAAGCATTGCAGTTTGACATTGGTAAGATTTTTAGCTACAAGCTAAGTAATTATAACACATGAAATATAATGGACCCATTGACCCCTAGAGACAACGCATTTGTAATGACAGGAAACCAGGCAGAGTGCTTTAGTGCTTCTCTAATAGCATGAGATTTGTCCAAACAGGGCATAGAGACAACTTCCTATGGAAGACTCATCCGAATTTTAGGAGCAGAGTTGATTTATTTAAATATTGATATTTATCATCATATTTTCACATTGCCTAGGGTATCTCACCCCACGTTCCTCTGTTCCTACAGAACATCACGTTTCCATGGCTGGTCTCATGTCACACCTGTCAGCCCTGCAAGTCTGCGCTGTTGTTTTGGGTACCTCAAACGTCCCAAACACCTGAATTCTGCTTTAGCAACTGACTCCTGTCCTTTGTGTTTACAGTTGAGAGTAAGGCAATTCTTGAGTGTAATTTACTGGCTTATTTTAGACAACTACATTAGGATGAGAAAAGTCATAACCTTCTATTGGCATAGTTAAAAACCAATTTGGTTTTAATTTCCCTTTCATGGGGCTCCTCAGATTGACTTATGGCTACTCTCACACTATTGGACTTTATGACCTCTAAAACTTAGCTTACCATATTGATCAACCCTTTTCCCCTTGTTTGTAGGCTCTTGGTTACTCCTAATTTCCTTTCTAAACTGAAGACTCAAACAATCAAGTATGGAATCCTTTTCCATACATTTTATTTTAAAATCTTTTTGAAGCATAACTCACAGTTGCATTTTGTACTTAACAAGGCCTAAGACACATTTGCTTTAACCTTTATTCTAAATTACATTTGGGGTGGATTTTAAATGAATGTAAGCATACTATTGTCAGAAAGCATATAGAGGTTCAGAAAGGTTATATATTCATATATACTGGTAATTATAAATAGTGCATAGGCTCAGCAATAGAGTCGGTTTTTCAGCAATTCTTTCATTTGTCAGCAAATTTCCACAGACCTTGAATAGCCAGTAGCTTAGAGCTCAGAATAGTTGCTTGAAAAGGAGGAATCAGGTACATCTTTTCTCAGAAGGGTCTGGTAATTACTGAGTTATTGGATTTTCCAGCATTTCTCCCTCTCAGAAATCCAGCCATTAAAAGAAAAGAAAAAAAAAACCAAACAAACTACAGTTCTTGAAGATAAAATATTGACTAAGTCGGCTATATCCACCAAAGTGCACACACACTCTCTCACTCTTTCTCTTTTAACCATATGTAGACAGAAGTTTTCACATCAAAGTTAAATCTCAATCAAAAAGCAATCAAAATTCCTTGGTTTTTTATTCAGCCTCTGCTTTTGCCTTATTTGCTTCCCATACAGATATGATTATAGCCTCACTATTTTCCCAGGGGATCCTGACTTGCATGATATCCCCTACCCTAAAACACTGTCATAGCCAGGTATGACAGAGAGGAAAACCAGAGTGACCCACAAGCCGGCATCAAGCGCCTCTGTGACAAACCATTTCTGCCACTGGACGCAGTAACTGTGCTTACATATTTTGACTTTTTCAGAGACAGAAAGACACACAACGACAACACCTCTTCAGCAGATGAGCAGCTCCATAGTGCTCCACAGTATCCACATGTGCAAATTCTGAAATCCTCATTGACTCTGCTCTTCTAAACACTTTATCTCCATAACTGATCACTAAGCTGGAGTTACTGTAGCACAGCTTCTTCTATGATGTCATCAAAACTACACATGAGTTTGCTTTTCAGAATATTTGTGTGGGGAAAAAAAGAAGTATGGAAGTACCATGCTCAGGAAACCAGAACATTTATGACACTGATTTCTCTGTGATGTTCTGGAACTATTTTACACGCACTTTCATGGCAAAGGAAAGTTTCTGACATTTTTTATATTCATGGAAGTATAAAGTTTTCTTTCTAAAATAGATCTGTGACATACCAGCTTTAATCTGACACAGAATCCTCTTTGATACACAGTAAAGATGATGTTCAAAGGAAATTTTTAAATGCAAGACTCTAATAAATCTCAATCCAAAAAAAGCATAATGTTCCTTCACTTTCAGTCACTAGGACAGACTGTTTCTTTTGAACAAGAACAAAAGAAATGCAGATAAACCTTCTGAACCTAGCATCAATCCAGATACTAGTGCACAGCCAAGGGACTAGATAAGTAACTTAAACACGCCTCTAGCAGAGGTCGACAGGATAGGCTGTGCCCATACTGTTGAACACTCTTGATCCTCAAATAGGACAGCTGAATGAGAACTGTATAATAGGAATAATTCAGGGTCCATGCTAACTCCCAAACTGTGCTTGGGGATTGGACTAGATGATCTTTCGAGGTCCCTTCCAACCCTTAAGATCCTGTGATTCTGAAATTGCGCAGGAATGTGTTAACTGACTTGAGCCAATACCATTCCAGGGACTGTTCTAACAATTCCAGTGGCAGGTGATGGGTTACACTGCCCACATGGGCCTTCCAGCACTGTTTATTTTACAGTTGTTATAGCTGGCAATATACTACATGGAGTTCCCACCTGAAAGTTATTTTTAATGGTTAGAATCATGATCAGCTTCAGACTTGAAAGATAACAACAGCAAAAGTAGCAATTTGGACTTGAACACTGAGTCATGTATGCAGGAGATAAACTGAGGAGTGTGATATGTGCCCTAGGAGGCTGTTGATTAATTTGGAATCAAGCTAAACCACTTGTTTGTGCTGTGGTTTGAAGTACCCTATAATCTCAGTTGCAGTAAAGCAAATAACATGATGGAGTATACAGCTGTCAGTGGACGATGGGATGCAGGCTGTCATCTTGTCTGTTTGTATATATTTTTGCTTCAGAATCAGCAAGGCAGGACATCAGCTAAGAACAACTTTTAGGGGCCAAGACACAATGGATGTAAAACAGATTAAATTCTACCAGCCTCTTACATTAGCAGTTTAAGAGATCAAATCTCAGGAGAGTGCAAGTGCTGACAGTGAATGTGATAAACCTTTAATACGGTGACACAGATTACTTGCTTAGGGGTTTTTTGTCACTTTTAAGACAGGATGCAATTTCATAGCAATTTTTGGAGCTTACAACATAGTGCTTCATATATAGTGTAAGGATGTTCTGTAAATTCACATAGGCTACACTGAATGGGAGAAAACTTTCATCTTCTAGGGCTGACATCACATCAGATCTTAGTTGAGGATGACAAGTTGTTCATGTAACAGTGATCTCTAAGGTCAGGACTGCTATCAGCCTGAGATTTGGGAAATATAAGTAGTTTTAGGCGATTATAGAAAAAGCATTGTACATTTTTGAAAGCTATTAGATATTTTTAACAGATCACAGAGGAGTGGGGTCAGCTGGGGCCAGGCACACAGTATTGCAACTCTGCATGACTGTTAAAATCAGAAGTACTCAAGAATTGAGCTTCAATTTAGAAAAAACACAACATGCATGGTTACTTCTGGCTGATGGGCAGCAGTATGCAAATCTCCTTGAGAAAGTGTAGGAATGACCCTGAAGTTTGAACTTTTTGTTCTTGCACAGAGAGGAATACAGAAGCATTTAAGCCTGCTACCAGAGCAAGGGAAAGTGCTTTCTGCTGACATGAACTTTTTCTTTGAAACGATGGAGCATGAACAATGTCAGCCTACAAACAGTAGGCAGTGAGTCTGGGGTGGGAAGGACAGAGGAAGCAATAACATAGATAGTGATCTTAATGAGTAACCACACGATCAAGTTGGGCTGACCTCCCTGTCTTCTTGGCTGGTGTCAGTCTCCTGGGTAAATTCAAGGAGCTCTCCAAAATAACTGTCAAGACAAAGTACTTCAGTGTCATCAGTCTACACGGACAGCCTTCTTTCAGCATTTCTAACAGTAGGGCTGACCTTACACTCTTGTGGATGTAGTCCTGGAGAATTCACAGAGCACAGCAGCACTTCTCAGGACATGAAGGAGTGGGCTGCCCCTTGTCTCATGGAGAGGGTGTGTGGTCTTTTTCCAAACGAGGAAAGCATGGGAGAAGAAACAAGTATAAAATTTTTGCTCAGAAATCAGACTATGATTAGGCAGAAAGAGTCTGACTGTACAGGTTCACTTCAGGAGGAAATGGGAGGGAAGGCAGAGGAGCTTGGGAAACACAGGAGAGAAATATTACTTGTGGGAGTTATGCGACAAGTGGCAGAAACTTTTCTGCGCTTCAGGATATGTCTATGTGCAGATCCACAAGCCTTCCTGTGCTTCACTGGATGAAGTTCTAGGCAGCATGCAGTTTCGCCAAAAAAGGGTGGTTTTGGGCAGACTGCCCAAATACCTTTAGTAAAGACTTGCTAATAAAAACACTTCAATGTGGGTCCATTTTCAGATGTACACGTCTTAGGCCAACAGAGAGAGAGCTGTGAAGAGATCTGTGTACAAACATATACAGTCACGTAAACATTTTAGTACTGGCTGCTGCCCTCAGAGTGCTATGTGTATTTTGTGGGGACCCTCCAAAGAGGCTGAACTAAAATAAAACAAAAGCTGGCAAGAAATAAAGACTAGTTAGGGGGAACTGTTTAGTCTTTGGAATTTATTGGCCTGTTTCCACCTAGATCCTTAATGCTCTCACACTGCTTACTCAGAGACAAGTGAGTCAGTGCATTTTAATACATTTTACTAAAAGATTTTGCTAAAAAAAAATCATGAAAATTTATTACCTAAGCTCAGCTACCAATAATTACAATGACCAATCAAATAAAAATCAAACTGATATCAAGCCAAAACATTTAGACTCAATAGTAGACAATAATCCACAATCTAATTAGTTAGAGAACATAAAATGTAGTTACACAACTCCAGAAAACATAATTATCCATTGGCTATAAACCAAAACAAAAGAATTTTACTGAAATCAATCAAATATATAATTTGGTTAGTTAACTAGTTTAACATCAAAACCTAATCACTATCTGGACCAAAACCTGACAAAAATAATGATTTCTTTTCTCAATAAATTCTGTTCTATGTGATGTCTAACCCTTTCTTGCCCTTGTAGCAATATAAGTTTCAAAGAATAGAGTAGAAAACCAGCAGCCTGACAACTCCTATTTAGTCAAAGTCATAAAATGACAGCTTAATGTCACTCAAGACCTTTAAACTGATAGCTCAGAAAATGCCTTAATGAATAGCTTGATGAGGTATTATATAAGGCTGCTTAAATCCAGCAAAATGTTTCTTTCCAGAAATGTGTCTACATGGGCAAATTGTCATTTACATATATGCTCAAATCACAATTCAGGATTAAAAGTCTCCTCTTAAAATGGATCAGAAGTGAAAAATACAAGTAGAAACAATAAGAGAATTCTCATTGCTAGGAAGTGGTTAAACCAAAAAGCTGTCATATGGATGCCCTGGTTTACAAAGGTATGTATATTATAGTTCTCCACAGATCCCTGAAATAGCAGTAATTACATGAGATTGATACTACTTGAAATACTTGGAGTATCTTTCAGGAAGCTTGTATTTTCTTCCTTGGATGGGAAAGGGTCAGAAGAATGTACATCATCATATTACAACACAAAAACCTGAAAAACAGACCACCTGAAAATCTGCTCCTCAACACTAGCTTATGTGCTGCTTTCTCAAGTACTATGTAAAGTGTTGTATCCTAAATAATGACTTCTCTTTCAAACATATAATTACTCCAGTGTGTTATTAATAGCTAAATATATTTGAAGGAGGTGTTACTAGGAAATAGCAGATATAGAAAACTTTTACTGCGGAAAATGTATCTTGTCATGATTTCCAACTTGCAGAGGATTAATTCTGTGCTCTTTCAGGCCAGGTTTTCACTCATTTAGTTGAAAAAGTAATAATTCAGATTTATGTCTGGAACTAGGGAGTAAGCAACTTCATTTTGAAGCATTTGTGATATGTTCCTGCACCTAAAACCAGAGGGGACATGATCATCTGAACACAAACTAGCTTGAGCTGCAGCCAGTTCTCAATCTGGGAATACTTGCTTGGCAAGGCTACCAAATAAAAGCTGAAGAGAGCAGGGAGTGATATTAAAATTTCAGCAAAATAAAACTGACTTTCAGGAACTCTTTAGAGCACTATTTTAGCTATTAAGAACTTCAGATGTTATGAGAAATTCATAGATTTAAGGATTACTAAAAATACTTCATCTGAACTCTGTCATAAGGCAGGTCAAGAGAAAATCAGCATTGCTTCCTGGTCCTAAGAAGCCAGGAGTGGAAGAGGTTTCCTGAGCCAACCAAACCTGCAATTTTATCACAGGCAGCTCTCTCACACAGTCTTTCCTTGAACTGATTGATCTTCCTGTTAGAAGTAGTTGGGATCCCCCTGGTTGAGTCACCTTCCCCCCTCCTACTTCTGTAAGTAATGGTGGACAGAGCTTAATTTATTTAACAAGGTAATTTCCTCAATCTTAAATTAGGTCCAGCTGTTGCAGATTATCCTTCCACAGGCTGTCCTTCCTTGAGATCTTATTTTGCCAGGCTGTACAAACCTAGGTTCTTTACAAGTCCCTTCTGTTGCTCACACGTTGATGCCACCTCAAATGCCTGAGGGTGATTGTTAACCTGCCTGTCACTCAGATGCTCCCCTGAAGGGGGTCCCCTTTAGCTCTGCATCATACCTCAAACCCCTGGTACCCTCAGGCATTCAACTAGTAATAGATGTCTACAAGTGGGTAGCTGAATTAAATTTTAAGTCTCCTTCCATGTTTGCACTATTTCTCTGCCACATTAGTTTTTCCCAGTGACCTGAAGTGTACATGTTACTCCAAGACTCACTTCTTTGTCTTCTTGTACAATGACTTAAATACTTCTTTATCTAATGCTTGCATCTTTTGCTTAATTAAATTCTAGACCTACAATCACCTTGTTCAAGGCTGTATCATAATCACCTTCAGTCTGCTGATAACCCATATTCTTTTCCTTCTCAGCTGTTTTCAGTAAATAAGCTTTAAGTGTAAGAAAGAAACCCACCTCTTTATTATTCTATAAATGCTTAATGTTGTAATTTGCACTGATAGATTAGACTAACCTTTCATACTTTGCTTCCCTCAATAGTAAAATAACTGGTCTCAAGGGCAAAGAAAAAAAAACCTCATGATGCATGCACTTAATTCTGCAATGATGCACAAACAAAAGATTTTTTTTTTTGTTCTAGCCTTGCAGCAATGAGCTTCCTCCCCAGTGCCTGAGTTGTAGTCAATTTTCTCTTTACTTACATCTATCATACAGGTCTCTGCCCCTGTTAGTACTCATAAAGTCTTTGACTCTCTGACCTCTTGTAGTCATGAATATCAGATGTTGCCTGTGAAGTGCATGAACTTTATTCTTGAAAACTCTGTTCTAAATATACCTGTCACCATTTTATTTTATTGGGTAAGATAGATGGAACATAAATATCAATCATTATTTTATCTTGGACTCCTTCTAGAGTTAGTTGAGAAAGAGAACGAAGGTCCTGCTGCAAGCAATTCCGTCAAATCCTCACTTCTTTATTTTGATTGGCACAGGTGGATTGGAACATCTTTCATATGAGGAAAGGCTGCAGGAACTGGGGCTGTTTAGTCTAGAGAAGAGGAGACTGAGAGGGGGATCTTATTAGTATTTACAAATATCTAAATGGGGGGTGTCAGGAGGTTGGGACATCCCTTTTCTCTATTGTATCTAACAACAGGACAAGGGGTAATGGGATGAAGCTGGAACACAAAAAGTTCCACTTAAATATAAGAAAATACTATTTTACTGTGAGGGTGAGGGAGCCCTGGCACAGGCTGCCCAGAAGGAGTTGTGGAGTCTCCTTCCTTGGTGGTCTTCAAGACCTGCCTGAACATATTCTTATGTGACCTGATCTAGGTGGACCAACTTCTGCAGGGGGGTTGGACTAGATGATCTCTAAAGTCCCTTCTAACCCCTACCATTCCATGATTCTATGAATTCAGGCCTGTATATCTGCACTGAAGAAGCTTCAGAAACAATGATGTTCAGGAAAATCACTTTGAAAACAAAAAATTGAAAGAAAGAAACTGTATTTGGTCAAAAACAAAGGAAGACAAATTTAGAAAGGAAGATATGTCTCTTACCTTGATTAGGAATATTTCCTGATATGTGGGATATGCAGGTTCCTGTTGCTATTGTAAATCAGATAGCAATAAGCTACCTGCAATCTATAGGTCAATCTTATTTTGGAAATGTTCACCTTTGCAGGAAACCTGTTTCTTACTCTAATTCCCTATAGTTATGAATACATGTAGCAGTGGGTGATGGACTGCGGCACACGTCCTCTTTCAGTTATTGTGCTAAACCAACATACCAAACTATTGGTGACTACTAGAAAGCTGATGAAATGTCCTGAAAGATTAAAGAAGCTCACCTATGTTCAAGGGATATAAATGTACAATCCACTATATCTTGTAAATGAAGTAATATCTGCTTTCCTTGAAATTTGTTTTCTGAGTAGTGAAACTGACCTTAAGCTGCATAGAGATAGCCTTCAAATACATATGTACAAGCTATTAACAATTAATCATCACTGTGCAGTGTATTCAACATCCTCTGCAGTTCCCAGCCTGCTAACATTGCAATTACATGTTGAATGTACAGAATTTCCATACTAGTGATGGAGTTTCCCTTCACAATTTTTTTCAGTAAAGATGAGAGTTTAGTATATGGAGCTGAGCACAGTCCACATAAACCAAAGGTAAAACCAGTTATTAGTAACACAGCTGTATAATTCTACTATCTTCATTTTCTGTCATGAAAGTAGTTTCTTGACTGTGCACCAACTAGAATATAATTGCAAAATACAGTTTTTTGAAATTCTAATATTTGGTCTAATATTACTCATAGGCAATTCTTTTTTTTTTTTCTTGTTCTAGAACCTGCTTTTATAGAATAACTTTTTAATGTTATCCCCAATGTATACCTTCCTGGTGTATTTGTAGAAAACAACAGCTCTTTGACTGGGTTTCTGAATCAGTCTGGGATTCACCTCAAATAAAGAATTAAAGTTATGTGTAGCAGAAGTAGATAGAACAGCTGCATTGTCATTTTCTCTTTAAAAAGAAATTCATCTTTCTATGTGACTTTAGGGAACAGAAAGAAATTGAAATAATACTATTTTGATATTGAATTTCTGAAATAAATTTATTCCTGTGAGCAAGGAATAAAATAATATTATTAATTTGAATGAGAACAGTTTGGTGTAACTATAAAAAAACAATGACTTTATAAACACAGTATATGTTTAGATACTATATAATACTTTTTATACATTTTATATTGAATCTTATTAGATTACCATGTTAATGTAAAGCTAATGTTTTGAATAATCATCATCTTGTTCCAAAGCATCATGGCTCTAAACATTAATTTAAGCAACCTTTAAAATGAATTTTAAAAAATAACATCAGGTTCTATCTAAGTCAGTGCAGGCTCTCAGAAAATTGTACTCTATAACATTGGAACACTTCTCAAAGTGTTCTCACATAGATTTTGGAATATGGGGGATAAATACAAAATAAATTGGTTTTGCATTCCAAGTAAGTGCAAGACAGAGACGAAGTCCCAGACCAAGATGAATTTTAGTCACTGGGAAAACTTGCCAAGTTAAAAGACAGAAGCAAAGCAAGAGATAAAATTGTCTACAAGGTAGGTAACAGTGGATGCATCAGGACCTGATGAAAGAAAAACAAGTATTTGGGATACCCATATAGGGCAAACAGTAGGACACAAGTGAAACTACAAAGAAAGTGATGAAAAGCTAATGTTCACTCTGGTAGAAATTCCATGTGCAGGAGGCATATTAACCAAATAAGAAACAGATTATTCTGGTCTGTCAGAAGCATCTTCCCTAAAAGCACAGCTAGCACATTTCATTATAGCAACATGCCCTCCAGCCATTGCTTCCCTACAACCAAGCCGGTGTCCTGGCAGGGATCTCCATCCATCCGTGTGCTGCCCCACATGACATACATCCCCAGCAGGCCAGCCACAGACAGCTACGCAGAACACTGCACACCACTGCAGCAGGTTAGTGCTCTGATATTCTGGACAGCACCAGTGGTTTCTATTCATGGAAAGCTAAAATTATGTAATGACATTCTTTCCATTGAGAGCTACAGCTCCAGACATGCAATAGCCCTTCACAAATAATCAGGAACTGTTAACATAGCATCACCCACCATAAAAATAGTTGATATTGTTTTACCAGAGTAAAGCGGACAAATAAAATGATCCCATTTAAGATTAAAGCTTGTGAATGGAAAGTAGATTCCCTTTGGGAAAGATTAAAAACAAAAATATTCAAAGTGGCTTTTTTTACAGCAGCGAAAATTCAAGGCTATCAGATGCCTGGGATAGCATGTTACTGAAGTATGCATCCCTCTCTCCTCTACACTCAGTGTCTGGAACCAGGAGGAAAATGAAAGTTCCGCTGGTATGTGCTTTCCTTGAGTCCTTATTCAGCCAGCACCGAGGTGCTGGAAGAGGCTTTAATGTCATGTGCAGTAACCATCCTTATGGTAAAAATGAGCAATCTTGTTTTTCAGAGGTCAAACTGTTTCTAGACTAATCATACTTAGTTGCTCAGATAGTGAGACAAGAGGGACTAATTCAAGGATAGTATAATTTTGACATGGCCTTTGCAGAGTAGTTCCACTGCATATTGCACAGTGGCATGTCAGGAAGAACTTAATAAAGCTAATTGGCTGAAAACATAAGGTCATCATCAAGGTAGATAAAAACAGCTGATTTGGTTTGATTGAGGGAGAGTATCTTGATCCTGCATATTGTAGAGATCAGTAAGAGTAAAAAATGTCCAGCATTTTTAGCAGTGGCTTAGCAACTGACAGGAAAGGGCCAGAAAAGAAACTGTAAACAAAATAACAACAACAACAACAAATGGGCAGTGGATTAAGCAACAGATGTGTCCATCTGAATATGGTAAATTACACAGAACTGAGAATCACACCTAGTGGCAGGGGACCCTAAAAGTAAACTTATATTTATGTCTGAAAAACAACCAACTGTTTGGATGAGAGCTGTGTCAAAGTGCTGCATATATTTGACAATCATTTACTGGCAAGTTCTTGGCATTTTTCTCCAGGCAATTTCATGTCCTTAGACTACTTCTTTTTGGAGGATAAAACTGTGGGTGGGATTCAGTTCAGGGTTAAGACACCTACGCTAAATGTCTAAATGCAGACATCGACATTTGAGGTAAGTCCCTAAACTCCCTCCGTTTTCAGTGCATAGCCAGGATGGGATTTGATTTCCTAAACAGAGAATCTAATGACCTTTAAGATATCCTATATGCCTGAGACTTGCAAAGTGATTGAACTTGCCTTCGCTAGCTACACTTTCTATCCTCTAACCGAGCATACTCATGGATACCTACACGGAGACCCTGTGTGAGTCTGGAGGAAAATCCCATATGCTGAGCAGAATTTGGTTGTATGAATATTGATCTGTAGGGGTATCAGATGATACATTCGGGTATCAGAGATGTCCACAGAAAACTAACAGTTACGACAGAAACCCAGTGGAAGACCCAAGCGCTTCTGGAATGACTGGCAAGGCATATTCTGCCCTACACAAATCCAGAGCATGGCTTTGCCTGAGAACCAGTGACACTGGTAAGCCATCCTGTGTGATCAGCAGCACAAGGTCCAGCTCACACACTCCTTTTGGCTGTCCACAGTCACCTCTGGTACCTGGATGCAAAACACTAGCAGGGAAAGAAGAAGCAGTTCACTTTAATTACTTCAGGTGAAAGTTGTGACAGGTAGGAAACTGCCTCTACAGCAGGTATCTATCCTTTGTCAAATAACACATCAGGAAAAACCACGGAGCACACTGAGTTTAGATGTCTAGTGAGGAAGGAGGAATGCACACAATGTGCAGCAAGGCAGCTAGAACACTGGACGTGTTATCATCAAACTGATCCCTGGCTGTGCAATCTATAAAAAGCCCTACACTGTGTCTGAGGGATGGATAGGAGCATGTCTCTTCTTCTCATGGTGCCAGAAGGTCAGCAAAGACTGAGACTTCAAAGATGCCAGCAACATACTGGGGCAAATAGGAGATGCACCTCACTGCATGACCTAGAGTTTGCCATGCACTTGTTGCTACCAATAATGAAGTCAAGAATGCCTCTCATGAAATCCATATCTGATGACAAAATGAAGAGATAATACATTTGCAGTCAGCACTTGGCACATATAAGGCTGTTGCAGTCACTGTTCCACTTTTGAGGCAGTTAAAGTTTTGCCTTGACACAAAGTGCTAGCAAGCAACTGGGTGTCATCATCCCACAGTTTGGTACCCTGTTACTCCACATTTGAGCAGACATCAGAGCCCTTCTGGGCTGCCATCTGGTTATCTCTGATCTATGATATTTGGATCACTATTTTCACCACTATAGATATATACTGTAAGGATTAAATCAGAGGCACCAAGACTTCCCAATAATTTTCATAGATACATGATTACCATATCACATTAGAAAGGCAAAACAGCACAGAATATAAATGATGAATACTTATGCAAGTATTTCAACACTTAGCAGAGAAAGTTTCACAGTCCAACACACTTTACTATTCAAAATGTTTTACAGATATTTAGCTGATATTTTACTTTGCTAACTTTCATCCCATTACTTCTAAGTATACTCACACTGACCTACTTTAGTAAATTTTACTAACAGTTTGCTTATTGACAGACACTCGCTCAAGTTGTTTTCATCTATGACATTTATTAACTATAAAGATGCAAGGTATAATTGCTATATGTCTGCCTTTTGCTGGGAGACAATGGGCAAAGCTTTCTACTGCATTCACAATTTGTTGACATTTTCAGGGTTGACAACATAAGACGACTTCAGTATCATGCGCCATCTCTGAAGCAAGGGTCTCTATCCTTACCTTTACCTTCACACTTCTTCAATCAACTTTTCATTTCATCCACACCTCTCCTCCAAAAAAAACCCAAAATCAAACCCCAAACCAGAGTAAATGAAAACCAGCAAGTATAAAGGAAAACAAACCAGTTTTCTTGAGAAAACTGTTAGCAGACTATCCGCCAAACTTCATTTGTGTCAGGTGAGAAGGCAGAAGTCAAAAATTGAATTGGCTGATAACTAGCTCTACTTCTACTCTACAAGTCCAGTCAGATTTGATGGAAGCAGCTGCTCATTGCTAAAATAGCTAAACACTGCAACATTGCTTTTAACTGTGCAAAGCAAGCCTAGTCAGGAGCCACCAAAGAAGAACCAGGAGCAGGTATACTTGCCATGACAAAAGCATTGCTGTTTGGGCTATATTCAGAAAGTCATATGCTACTGCAGTTCTGCATGTGACAGAACTAAAGGATAAGGAAGGCACCAGTTCGTTTATTGAGGTTTTCTTTGTGCTCCATAAAAACACCTGTAAGCCTTCAGTGGGTCACAACAGTGCACTGGAGCTTGGGCATTGTTTTTTCTTGCTGTGATGCCTAGAGGAATAGAAACTCTTAAGACTGCATTTGCCTTAGCGTATAACACAATCAGTTCAATAGAAGCAGACCTCTAGAGTGACATAAAAACTGCTGAGAGCCCTGTGTTTCAGGAGATTTACCTCATATGAGCTCTGTCTGCTCCTGCAAGCAATGGCTTAGCAGCTGCAGTGTAGCAGGCATGGTAGGAGGAAAATCAGAAGATTCACTTAGAGAGTATTCTCCTGATATAATACTAGACTAATGTGGATGTAGCTACAATAACTGAATCTATTGTTTTCAGAGTTGAAACTCTAGCACTGACATAATTTACTCTGATCATTAAATACCTAAGAAAGTTTCCCATGTCTCATTGGTACTTGACATTATTACAGTTATTTTCATGAGTTGTGGTGGCTGATACATGGAATTGGTTCTTTTTTTTAAGAAGCACTTGGTTTGATCCAGGAAAGGTTTCAGTTACCATTATGACAGCATGATCTTTAGTACATTAATAGTTTCTTAATATCTGTTGAAATGCTTAAATTCTTTGAGATGGGGTCTCAAAGTGACAGTGTTTTAAAAAGATATAGCCAAGATATAGCATATCCATGGAACAGCAGGCAAGAAGGGGTAGGGTAGTGTGGGAGTTTAATACAGGCCACCTGATCAGGAAGAGAAAGTGGCTGAGGCCTTCTACAAACAGCTGAGAGCTGCCTCACAATCACAATCCCTGGACCTCATGGGGGACTCCAACCACCCTTATATTTGCTGGCAAAGCCTCTCAGGCAAGCATACACAGTCCAGGAGGTTCCTACAGAATGTTGATGACAACTTCCTGTCACAAGTGCTCGAGGAGCCAACAAGGAGAGGTGTGCTGCTGGACCTTGTGCTGACAAATAAAGAAGATCTGATTGGCGATATGAAGGTTGGAGACAACCTTGACTGCAGGGACCATGAGAGGGCAGAGATCAAGATCCTCTGTGAAAGAAGCAGGGCACCAAGCCCGGTTGTGACCCTGGACTTCAGGCGAGCTGACTTTGGCCTCTTCAAAGACCTGCTTGGAAGAATCTCATGGGACAGGATTCTCAATTGTAGTAGTGCCCAAGAAAGCTGGCTGATCTTCAAGTGCCACTTCCTCCAATCCCAAGATCAGTGTGTCCCCATCAGTAGAAAATCAAGAAAAGGAGGCAAGAGGCCTCCATGGATGAAAAAAGAGCTGCTGGAACTTCTCAAGGAGAAGAAAGAAATCTATGTAAGGTGGAAAAGGGGCCTGGTTGCTTGGGAAGAGTATAGGAACATCGCCAGAGTATGCAGGGACAATACCAGGAAGGCCAAAGCCCATTTGGAGCTAAGCCTGGCAAGGGAAGTAAAGGAAAACAAGAAGGGCTTTTTCAAACACATCAGTGGGAAAAGGAAGATTAGGGACATCGTGAACCCACTGATGAAGATGGAGGGTGTCCTGGTAACAGAGGATGCAGAGAAGGCTGAATTACTCAATGCCTTCTTTGCTTCAGTCTTCACTGCCAAGGCCAGCCCTTGGGAAGCCCAGTCCCTGGAGGATAAAAGAATAGTCTGTTAAACAGAAGACTCTCCCTTGGTGGATGAGGATGAGGTTAGAGATTTATTGGGCAAGCTTAACACCTACAAATCTATGGTATCTGATGGGATGCACCTATGAGTGCTGAGGGAGCTGGCTGATGTTATTGCTAAGCTCCCTGAAAAACATGCAGCCATCCAGGTCTTAGGGAGTCTGAGAAAGAAATAGCCTGGTGTAACTAAATAAACCTGGGAAAAAGGAGGAAGAAGCATTTGGAGTTATGGCATTTGTCTTCCCAAGCAACAGTTATGTGTAATGGAACCCTGCTTTCCTAGGGATGGCAGAACACCTGCCTGCCCATGGGGAGTAGTAAATGAATTCTTTGTTTTGCTTTACTTGTGTGTGCCTCTTTTGCTTTACTTACTAAATTGCCTTTATCTCAACCCATGAGTTTTCTCACTTTTAGTCTTCAGATTCTCTCCCTAGTCTCACAGTGGGGAAAGAGCAGCAGCTGTGTGGTGCTTAATTGCTGGCTGGGGTTAAAGTACGACAGGACATCGCTAGCCTGATAGTCGAAGGACAATCAAAGAGATTTTGGGGCCTTGGATGATTGGTAAGGGAATCTGAAGCAGAGGTAATTTTTAACTCTATCCTTCCAGTTGCAGGCAGCAATAGTGTAAGAAACAAACAATTAAATCTATTAATGCATGGCACCGTGGCTAGTGTCACCAACAGAACTTTGGGGTTTTCTGTAATAGGATGGTCTACACAGCACCAGGCCTGCTGGCATTGGATGATATTAATCTTTCTCAAAGGGGTAAGAGGGTGTTTGCTCACATGATAGAGGAGCTCATTGGCAGAGTTTTAAGCTAGACTTGAAGGATGAGGATAATGTCATGCCTGCCCATGACAAGTCATGGGACAACATGCCATGGTTTGAGGGGCAGGGTGATACTGAGGGCTCTCAGCCTATTGTTCCAAGATGTGCTGGGTACACTGAAGCCAACTTGAAGTCTTAAAGAAAAGAACCAGGGGCTTCTAAGGTAATAGAAGGAAACACCAGTGAAATACCTCAATGGAATAAAGGTGTGCTCCTCTAAGAAGGTGACATGGCTGACAGCCCAGCTGAAAGGTCTCTGCACCAATCCATGCAGTATGGGCAGAAAACAGAAGGGATTTGGAAGCCACCATGCCACTAGAAAGCTACAACCTAGTTGCCATTTCTGAAATTTGGTGGGATGAATCCCATGACTGAAGTGTGGTTATCAATGAATAGAAGCTTTTCAGAAAGAACAGGCAAGAAAGGAGGGGTGGAGACGTTGCCCTCTGCATCAAGAACTGAGTAGAGTGTGAAGAGCTGTCTCTGAAGAACACCCACGAGCAGTCTGAAAGCTTTTGGGGAAGAATTAGAAACAGAGGCAGAAAGAGAACCTTGTGGATGGTGTTTACTACTGTCTGCCCAATCAAGGAGCACCTACAGACAAACCCTTCTTACTCTAGCTATGAGAGCCATCACACTCGCAGGCTCTTGTCCTGCCACGGGACTTCAACCACCCCAACATCTGCTGAAAAAGCAGCAACGTGAGCTGCAGGCAATCTAGGAGATCCTGGACTGCAATGAGGATATCTGCTTAAGTCAGTAACAGCCCTACTGGAGGGGATGCAATACTGGACCTGCAAGTGAGTTAATGGATAACATCAAGATTGGAGGCAGCCCAGGCTGCAGCAATCATGCACTGGTGGAGTCTGTAGTCCTGAGGAATATGCATCAAGCATAGACTAAAGTCAGGAGCCTGAATTTTATAAAAACAAACTTCCAGCTGTTAGCAGTTTGTCAATGACACCCCCTTGATAACCACCCTCAGAGATAAGGAAGCAAAGCAGAGCTCGCAGATCTTTAAGGATGCTTTCCATAGAGCACAAGAACTCGTGGGTCCCAGGTATAAGAAATTAGGAAAGGAAAGCAAGAAAGCATCACAGATGAATCAAGACCTACTGGTCAAACTAAAGGGCAAGAAGGAAATGGACAAGCAGTGGAAGCAGGGACAGGTATCTCGGGAAGAGTATAGGGACACCGCTCAGTTGTGTAAGGATGATTTAAACCCCACTTCTTTATCAGAAGATAGCTGTTTCCTCCTTCACAGATCTGGAGGAAATTATTCATCTTCAGGTAAGACTCACAGTCTTTGTCTTGAAGGTAAGATATTAAAATCTGTTTTTCAGGGAAAGTAGCTGGGATCAATGCTTTCAAACCAAAAAGATATGTGACTCTTGCTTTTCACAAAATGCTTGTGTTCAGAGCATTGGGACAAATCTTGAAAAAGGCATCCTGAGATGGTTTATAGCCACAGCTCCTAATTACAGTGTTGTTCTAAAGGTTCATATTTTTCAGTACTCCTCAATTTTGCCACTAAAGAAAATATTTTAAATTTATGAGACTAGCGATAAGCGACAAGAAGCTTGATGCTAAAAAGACTACTGCTTATAGCATTTGGCTGCAAGAGTTTGTTCTGTTCTGCATTCAGGACTGGCTCATAATAAGACTCAGCAGATAAAATGGAAACCTTCAGGGAGAAGATGTCAAGACATGCCTCTCACCAAGCAGAATGACAGAATTACAGTAGGACTGTAATCAGAACACGTTCAAACTTATGACATGGTCTACAAATAGAGAAAAGGAACTGAAAATTATAAAGCCAATTTTGCCCTATAAACTCTTTATCTGCAACTGGCTATAGCAAATTATTGCTCTGCCAGTTTGTTACCTTTAGTCTGACCATGCATTGAAAAGAATTTGGATGTATGCTTTCTACGCATTCTACAGTACATATCAAGTAAGCAGAGAATATTCACCAAATGAGGAAAAGTCATTCTATTTTGGATGATACTACAGACTTTTACAATTACAGTTCTTAAACTCTGTCCCAAATTTGTATTGACCTCAAGAACAAGTTAAGAAGGTTCTGTCTCCAGCTACCTCTTTCTTTTCTTTCTGCTGAAAAACAAACTTCTGCAGCTTTTTCTTTTTTCTTAAATATAGAATAGTTATATACAATGGAACAACATGGGCAGAATACTACAAAAGATTCATTGGCTTTTTAGACTATTCTTTAGAAAATCTGCAAATCAACTTCGTTAGCAAAATGCTCCTTCAGGTGGTAAGGCAAGGCAAAACTATTTTACACTTAAAAATATCTCCGTGAAAGTCTCCTAAGAACAATAATCAAGGGATTTCAAATTCATTACATTCATTTGCAGGTCAGAACCAACTCTGTCATCTAGAAAACCATAAGAGTTGCTGAATTAATTATCATATGGGTTTTCAGAAGCAAATATGCTTAGCTGTTACTGCTATGTTGACTCTGAATAAAGATGCTTTGTATATTCTTTTTTTTAAGACAATGTTCTCCATACACCACCTACAAATGTCTAAATGGAGCTACATTGTATTGTGATACTATTTCTGATTATTACTAAAAAAAGTTCCTCACATGAGAAAGCTTTGCTCTTTTTAATGTTTGCTTCATTAGACATGGCAGTATTCTAAATTACAGAGATCAGAAATACATCTTCTGCATGGAAGTATTTCTGAAAATACATTTATGTGATTTGAATCTTCTGCTTGCATACTTTGCACAATTCACTAGTTGGATGGAGACAGATATGTCAAGCAGTCTGGAAGGTTGACAGGTAAAGGGGATATGAGATGTTTCCTGCTGCTTAAACAACCTTTAAATTGAATCCAGTTATGTCTTTTTTAATATGTAGACATTTGAAGAATAATGAAACTGTAAGGACTATTCCATCAAACTTGCAATATACCGTTTAATACAAAAAGGCTATCATCTTCATCTATCATCAAGTTAATGCACTACAAGTAATTACCACTCCTGTAAGACCATTACTCTAGATTTCAAACAGCTCAGTTGATAAGTGCAAAATACTAAGCTTTTGTCAACCAGCCAGTGAATATTTCTAACTCTTCCATCTCGAGCTTGTAAATCAAGAAAAAATGGACCTAAAATAAGATATTCTGAACTACACCTTCCAGAGTAGTCTAGTTGACAAATAAAAAACTACCTCATCACTTATATAGAATTTTTCTTATTGCAATACCTAGAAGCTAGTATCAGAAATGTCAAGTCGTCATGGTAGTTACTGTAAGAGTTTCTTTGGAATTTAACACGTCATATGAAAAAGGAAACAGCACTATAAATGCCCAGTATCACACATTATGCCAGAAACACACTCAGAAAAAAGAACTGAGGTTTTTCTGTACCATTTTCCAGCCATCAGTTCACAATGTAAGTTCACCCAGGGCTTCGCAGTTTAAAAGTGTAATAAACTATTTCACCCTGAGTGAGAGGATGCAGGTGAAGAAAATAATCTAATCATGGGAAGATGACAATGAAATGACTTGTCAATCAGTTTTAAAATGAATTACATGAGGAGCATACTGGAGTGATTAATGCCTGCCTCCAGTAGCTACTCAAACAGACACAGAATGGAACAATGGTAAAAGATTCCTCATGTCCTGACACTATGCTTTCATTCTCACCAAGACACAAGACAAACAGACAGTTTCATCTTTACTCACAACAGCGAGATCATCTTTTTTAACTGGCATGGAAACTGTTGTGGAGGAATTCCTCCCACCTAAGTTTAGTGGTCTAATTTTAGTTGTCTACTGTAGGCTTAGTTAAATTTAGTTTTAAATTTAGTTTAAATTAACTAAGTGGAGTCCTCCTTTATAGTCAATGTAGTGAAACTTGTGGCTACAGAGGGAGATTCGTCATACGTATCTTTAATAATTCCTTCAGGATCAGATAAATGCCTCCTGGAGATTTTAGGGACTACTAGGGAGGGATGACGTTGATTTGCTTGGATTTAGACATGCCTAATTCAAGTAGGAAGACTCTTAGTATGTCATCCAGAAAATTGATTTAGCCCACAAACTCTTTCCATGTGGGACACGGAGGAGTTATGAAAAGCAGTAGTAGAAAGGTTAATAATATATTAAAATGTGTTTTGGATAGATGGAGCTTTTTAGGTCTGTAGTACACAATTTATAGCTTTTGAGGTGTTTTGCGTAGTGGAATTAATATTAACCTTTGTAACTTCAATAATTTTCCTGTAGAGATTTACATACTTGCTATCAAAAAAATGAATGATGATCCTTTGGAAAAGTTATTTTTCCCTTTCTTGTTAGGTGGACGCAAAGTCCCTAGTACAACATGTAACCTAAAATTACAGTCACCATATAACAATGCCAGGCATGTTGGAGAACTTAGATCTAAAACCGTAAAATTCTTGGATTTTAAATCTTTCATTCATGCCACTGTGTGAAGGTCAGATATTTCAGTTGGTTAAGGACTGTGGAATGTTTTCCTTCTCAGCTGAGAATATTCTTTCCAAGCAGCCGTAGGGCTTGTTCCTGAGCCTAAATCAAGAGTCAAAACATTCCACGACCCTTTGCCTTGTAAACTGAAACATGAACATCCATCCCACATACCACCCCTCCAGAAAGAGCACACATGGGCTGACACATCATCAGAAGCATTCTTACATATTATTTAGGATGCGCTACCTTCAAGCCATGACAATAAATAATTAATTGGACTGAAAACCTGATATGTTTATTAGTAGATTCTTCAGCTGGTGTAGCTTTGAAAGAGCAAATTCCAGGAGATGACAGTTTCTGCGTACTTTGCTTTTATTTTTGTAAATAATTTGGTCATGAGAGTGGCCAGAGGGAAGAATTCTCCAGACTTTCTGCTGTGACGGAGTGTGCACTACAGCTTTTAAAGCCTGGTGCTGGGAAACTTTAATTTACTACATTCAATTTCACATCTTTCCATAGAGTTTCTCCAGGACACTTATCTTACTAGAGACAGAACAAATTAGCTGTTACTAGAAACAAATAGTTCAGTAGCATTTCTACCATCATTTCCTATTTTTAATAATGATATTCATCATTAGGCTTTGTACTTCAGACTGTTGTTTATGTTCAGAACTATTTCTTTTCTATTTTTGGATCTGATCCTCCAACACCAAACATTTCATTCCCACACACCAGCCTTAAAGAGATACTAAGGCCACATAGGAAACTAAAAAAAAAATAAAAAGGAGGCTAGAAACAATTATATTTGCAGCATGCACAGAAAGTGTAGCTGCCATGTAACAGAACATCAGTATCTCTAATATACTGCAGTTTCTTCCTTGTGGCTCCAAAAAAAAAGATTACAGTCAACAGGTGACGTGCACCCTGACTGTAAACTATAAAAGCAATTAAGCTTGTTACTTGATCCACTGCATATTTCCTGTTTGTTTTAAGCACAGAAAGCTTTTCCACAAAGACAGCCACTTTGTAGTGAGAAACAATTACCTCTATTAAATCAGGAGGCAACAACACCTTTGATTCTGTGATTCTGTGATTATATGATGAAATTCTACTACACAGCTAAATTACAATATATTCAGTGATGGATTTGGATCAGGCAAAATTCAGGATTAGTTGAAACCAAGACATGTGGGAAGCTTCACTAATTCAAATCTGCAAGGGTTCAGGAAGCAATCCAGGAGACCTGCAGAGAGGGAAGCAGGTGATCCAGTACAATGGTTTGGGAAGTTCAAATGCCAGAACCCAGGAAAACCGGCTGCAGAAAGCTATCAGGAAAAAGGTGCAATCCACTGAGGACTGGAGAAAGTGTGGAGAAAAAGAAGCTTCACTATAAGGAAGGAAGATGATGGCTTAGATGTAGAACACCAGAGCAATCACCACCTTCCCTTAGAAGACTTTCACCTTGGATATAAATATGCTACATGAAGACAGGGATGTGAGATAAGACAGGGATGTGAGATAAGACTCATGTTTCAATATTTCATCTGAAATAATTCCACTACCTCCCTAAATGACATCATCTTTGCCAACAAAAGCACTTGTCTGTTGCCATAGCATTTTTGCAAGTATAGCTGTGTTTTCTCATGAGTATGGCCTTTCTCATCCAGCTAAATGACACAAATATGCCAGGAAAATATTTTAAAAGATATCTCTCCAAAGATAAGCAAAAAGTCTGTAGAATGACTGAAGGCTTCTAATTAATTACAGGTTTTCTTTCCTCCTTCTGGATCATGTCAAAATTCTTGACTTCTCATCTGTGTTAATATACTAAAGAAACTGCTCTGAGATATGATTTTTTTAATGCATCAGTGACATTTACTCAGTGAGTAGGTCCTCTCCAAATGAATATGACTGAAGGCAGTCTTGAAAATAGGACTTTAACCTAAGAACACTGACTGACTGTTACTAGCATCACTTTAATTGCTAATTGTAATAGAACATAAGGCCAAAATGATTACTAAATAAATGATTACTAAGTTTCTTTGCAAGTAGTCAAAATATATTAATGCAGAATGCGATATCATTGCGTAATTCCAATAGCCGGTATTTGGTGCAATTCTTACTTTAAAAGTAAAATGAAATAATTCTTGCCTTAAATTGATCATAAACTTTTCTCTTAAAGGTGGAAATCAACTGGTGTTTCTTGTTTGCTGTAGTATCTTTCAAATATAGTGTAGAAGTTGTGGATTCAAGAAGCACTCACTGCAGTTGAGATGGAAATGAGTGCCTTTTCTTTTCATCTTGATTTTTTTGTCTCAGGTCAGGCCTGGGAAAACATCCCCATTTTCTTAAGTCACATCAGAATTGTTCCAAGTAAATAATATAGATAGCTGAGATTGCTTTAGTAAATTATAGAAGCACCTTTTCTCTTTAAGCTTGTGTGTTAGCAAATGTAAAACCATTTATACTGCTCACAAATCAAGCATTTTTTAGTATGATCTTTTGAGTTGTGTTTACTCTTCTGGCTTGATCAAATTCAGATTTGAGATCAGTAGTTTTACTGATAAGCACACAAATTATTGCATCAACTTCCACTGCCATGAGTATGAACATTTTTAGAAATACATTCTTTTCTACTGTATATAAAATTTTGTACAATTTATGTAATTTTCATTCTAACAGAATATCCAAATTTGAAAAAAAATCTATTTTTTTCACTAAGAGTATAAACTACTAGTAGCAAGTACTAGTAGCTTAGATAAGAATTTCTTTTCTTTAAGGCTTGTTGTAGTAGTTCTTACATATTACATATATTTCAACAGAAGATCGACCATGGTTAAGAAAGTCACTGGTGAAAAACAATAACCTGAAAGCTAGAGGGTGTGGAGATATCTAATTAAAATTGCAGCAATAATCTCTGTTTTGTAGACTTCTTTTGTATGGAAGAAACCTAGCAATTATCATCTAAAATAAATTACACTCCCTGCAGCCTTTCTTGAGGAAAAGAGTGTCCTGTGCTGATATATGAAAAAAAATAACCTACCCCTCTCCTTTGGACATGCTCAGAAAATATGTCTCTAAACATAGTACTGATGGGCTTAGGGTGGGTTTAGTCCTTCATTAGCACCAGGAAGCACCTAGTGTCTCTGTGCTAAATGATGTGAATGCTGGCATATCAGTACAGCCCTTTCCCAGCACTCACATCAGTGCCTATGTAGAGTACATACATGTCATATGAACAGTGTGTAGACAAGCATCTTCCCTCCTCCGTATTTTGTTTGGAGCTATGTTTGCTGCTGGATTTATTTGTTGTTAGTGAATTAAACATAGAGCTTCAGCTTGTGATGTGAATGTGTACGTCCTGATGGTGCAGTGCAGGAAATCTGCTCAGCTTGAACAGAAATGGCAAAAATAAAGGGTCATTTTCAATGCAATTAGAGCTTGTGGAGACCATAGATGAGACACCATGTTGTCAAACCTGCCAATAAAAATAAATGTCCTTCTTTGCATTTCTTTTTCTCCCTCTCCTTCTTCATATTTCTTTTTCTCCCTCTCCTTCTTCATATCAATTAAAAGTTAAATTTTGTTACATAGTTTGTTCCCACAGTACCTTCTTGTTCACCTTTCTCTAGCTCCAAGCAGGGAATACTGCTGCAGAGAGAACTTCAGGAATCATTTAATGTAACTCTGCTCAGAGCAGAGAGATAAATTAAATTGTACTAGGTGATCTCCACTCTTCTTCCCAGCACAGGAACACCTCAAGGAAATGTTCAGGAAAATAAGGCTGATGTGAACAGACTGCCTTTTACTTACCTGATCCTCTCTCTTGCTCTGTACAGAAAACCTTCAGCTCAGAGGGATGAAGCCCTGGGTGTTGCATGTCTTTGGAAACTTCGGCAAATTCAGAGCTATGTGTATTCAGCTTGTCCCTCACTATTTTTTTATATTACTTATCACAAAGTAATATTGCAGGAAAATTTAATAACATGCAAAACCCATGCCAGAGGTGGTAGCTTTGCTTCAGCTGCCCAGAAAGGCAGCCTGAAATTCATGATACTTAAAGCTAGCTAGTCTGAGTTATTTAAGCCTTCTTTTCTCTTCAGTCCCCCATACTTAATAAGTTTTATGTCAATGATTCATTGACTCAAATAACTTTGTCATCATATCAACAGTCCAAACAGCAAATAAATGTGCTAATCAACTCTTAAAATTTACAGAGTATTACACAATGTGCTGCCAAAAAATAGGATTAAATCCGCACGTGACAAAGTCTTTTAGTTTAGGGTCATTACTTAATGACAGACTAAGCACTGCACAGGACCAAAATGTCATTTTTTAATGGATTTCAATGTTTCTAAATTCAGCTTTGTTCCAAACGAGACTATTTTAATATTCCTTAGGAAGATGAAGTGCTGAGAGATGGAAGTGTAGGGAGAGGCTATGTTGATGAATCAAAAGTGAAAAAAAAATAGCCAGTTACAGTTTTGATATAATTACAGCATTTAAACAATTTAAAAAATAAAGTCAAAATCAAATAACTAAAATTTTCTGAAACATTGCTCCAAATATATCAAGTCTGATTATTTTAACATTATGAAAACTTCCCCTGCCGTTTTTATCCAAAATAGAATTTTGATATCAACCATTCTGCTAAATGTTGGACAGAGTTTAAATCTTCTTATTTTTACTAACTTTTACTGACTTATATTTACATTGAATGCAACTTATTCATACCTTTAGCAGAATGGATTACATTCATTACTTTCCACTTCAGATGTGATGTAAATTTTTTTCAAATCTTCATTTTTTTAGGTACACATTACCAAATATGTGGACATAGAATAAAAGATAACATGAACTATCTGAAAAATATTATTACTGGATATGTTCCTACCGTATAACAGGTCTGTATTCCTATCAGGATATTTATATTTATATTTTTATACTTGAAAACTTTCATATACATATTTAAATATACTACTAAAAGTGATTTTTACTTCCATTATGGGTTACATACTTGAATACAAAAATCAGTTACAATTATGTTACAAAAGATTGAAATAGATCCAAATTTCTGTAACAATCAGGAAATTTTTGTATCAAAATGTAAAGTTACAAATACGAGGTATATAACATTTTATGTAGTTTCATTAAGAGCATTCACATAGTCTTTAAATCACAAAGACATCAGATTCTATTAAAAGAAACTTCCCATTCAAATATGCCATTCATTAAAAATTAGAAGCACGGAATTATTTGAGTTGGAAAGGACCTTAAAGATCACCCAACACCCCTGCCATAGGCAGGAACACCTTTCACTAGACCAGGTTGCTCAAAGCCCCATCCAACCTAGCCTTAAACATTTCCAGGCATGGGGCATCTATGTGGGCAACCTGTGCCAGTGCCTCACTATCCTTATAGTAGAGAATTTCTTCCTTAATTCTAATCTAAATCTACTTTCTTTCAGTTTAAAGGCATCACCCCTGGTCCTATCACTACATGCCCTTGTAAAAAGTCCTTCTCTGGCTTTCCTATAGGCCTCTTTAGGTAGTGGGAGGTTGCTATAAGCTGTCCCCTGAGCCTTCCCTTCTCCAGGCTGAATTCTCTCAGCCTGCCTTTATAGGACACATGGTATATCCCCCTGATCATTTTCATGGCCTCCCTCTGGACTCGCTCCAACAGGTCTTTGTCCTTCTTATGGTGAGGGCGCCAGAACTGGATGCAGTAATGCAGGTGGGGTCTCACCTGAGCAGAGTAGAGGGGGAGAATATCCTCCCCCAATCTGCTGGCCATGCTGCTTTGGATGCAGCCCAGGATACTGTTGGCTTTCTGGGCTGCAAATGCACATTATCAACTTATATTCAGTTTTTCATCCAGCAGTATCCTCAAGTCCTTCTTGACAGGGCTACTCTCAGTTCACTCATTATAATTAACTCAAACCTCTGACTTTTGTGTGTGTGTGTTTATGTGTTTGCAAGTAGGAAAATTTGCTAGTTCCTGTAAGGTAGTGGATGTCTCCTTCTTATTATCTTCGTATTTGTTTGATGGAGTTAGAGGAATGCTACACTGAAATTCAGGGTTCTTTATATAAAATATGCAAATAGCAGCTATAAAAGATTCAGGTGATCTACACAAAGCACCCTAAGGCAAGGTTCATTACACCGTAATGGAACTAGAAATTTGAAAAAAAGTCCCATGTGTCCATGTTTAACTGCCTGAAATAAACCAAGACCCAAACCGTGCAATGCTGATTCATTTCCTCAGTAGGTGTTTTGCTCACGTAAAGACCCTCATAAAGACAACAGAATTAGCAAGAACCTAGCAGGCAGTGAAAAAGGCACCACAGCAGTATCACTAAAAAAAATCTCCATAGAGCAAGAAATGTTGGTTCAAGCCTTATTTAGTTTACTGATTCTTAATGCACCTTAGCCATGCTGATCTGCCACCATCCCTGAGGTCTGTGAAGATCTGCCAACAGTCCTGTGTTACTCACTGCAAAATGCTTTTACAGGTGATATACCACTCTGTTATGGGAAGTGGAAGCCTCTCACACACTGATGCCAGAGGGGATTTTGCTGCTGCTGGACAAACATGCCAAGACACTTAAGCCAACCCATCTGCAACTTTCCCCCGAGTCCTGGGTTCCAAGCACAGAGATAGAAGGACAAGGATAGAGCTGAAGACTACTTTGATTATTTCTTTCTGCTGGGCAGACTTATGCAGAGGAATTGCATGTATCTTCCTCCATGGGGCATTTTGACCTCTACAGCACAAAGCCTTGATGTTCCTTGGTGTCTTGTCTACAGAGGTGGTTATAAATCATATATATATATATATATATATATATATATATAAATGAATCAGCCTTGTACTGAGCTAACATAGAGCCATAAAAGTTATATATTATCTTCTTTATTTTTCCCTTTGGGCAAAGACATGCAACCAACCTGACTGGAATGGGTCTTCAGAATGGAATGGAATGGAATGGAATGGAAAGAACGGAATTTCAGTTAGGAGGGACCTACAATGACCATCTTGTCCAACTGCCTGACCACTCCAGGGCTAACCAAAAGCTAAAGCAAATGATTAAGCACACTGTCTATATGCATCATAAACATTCCCACCCAGAAGCAATGCACTCCCTGCTGCTCCATGAGAGGCTTCTCATCAGGTCAGGGAGCCCTCAGGTGCCACACACTCAGTATTAATTTATAAATTAATTTTTCTGTCCACAAAGTGCCAAGCAGCTTTAGCTGGGGATAGTGTCTTCACGTTGTGTTTGCTGACAGCCTGTGTGTGAAGGTTACTTTTTGTTTGGTTGTGTGGTTTGGGTTTGCTTGATAAAAATGTACCTCAGTTGTACTTTGGTTTTCTTTGCCTGAAGGATACATGAGGCTGCATAATGATGCGAATTGCAAATCAGCTAAATGAAAGCAGGAATAATAAATAGTCTTGGTAACTTCAAAAGTCTTTTGACAGGGACATTGTCATTGAAAGACAGACGGATTTTCTCCCAGTTATTGCAAAGAATGTAGCAGTTATCAATATTTAACTGTAAAGGTTAATTAGGAATGACACATTTTTGCATTATATATTGAGGAATAATCACAGAAAAAAAGCAAATAAAGAAATATTGAATAAAATCTGCTACATTTTCCTTAATTTACTCTAATATTGCAGCTCAAATAAAGGTAAGGTTTTGTAATATTTCTAAACTCCTTATATATTCATTGGAACACTTCTCCTTAATTAATCATATTAGAAGAGGCACAAACTAGATCCTTGAAAGGGCAAGCCTGTAGCTTTCATTTTCATTTAATTCCTATTCTTTTAAATAGTTTTAAAGGAAATTACTTTCCTGTCTGTGATAGATGGCACTAACATTCAAATATAGCATATTAAAGTAATATGACAGTCATTGCAAGATGTACATTCAGAGAGTTTCTACAGTTTATACTGTTATTACTTCAGAAAACAAAACAAATAATGAAGGTATTATAGTATTCTCTTGTCTATAAGGTACAATTCTGGGATTCAGGGTCCCTGTGAGAAGTGTTACTTCAGAAACAACTGGGAATACAAATGAAAAGAATGTCCTTATTTTCAGCTGTCTTCAAGTGCTTGACACCATGTCTCTGCTACAGGAGCACTGAAAGAACATCTCTCCCATCAGAGGGTCATGATGCTGACAGTCTTACTGACAGTTAATTGTTGTATTCTGGTGCCCATACAACAGCAAACATCAGCTAAAATTGTTCTCTGAATGAGAGATTAACTCTCTTTTACAGAAAAATTCGGAGGCTGAATTTGTATTGATTTGCACAGTAGCACAAAGGCAACTGATGGCCCTGGGGGACATGAAGTACTAACATCTTAGTCCAAATGTGAAAGAGGAGATTATCTGTCATTTGAATGAAAGTGCTTGCTGTCATTCTAATGAAGTCAGTCACAGGTTTGCTACATGGAGGCCAAGGAGAGCTGTCAGACCTATGGAGCACCCTGTACACCCTGGGTCCTCCTTTTCACTCTTTAAAAATGGGAGTTACACTTCCACTTTTCCAGTCAGTGGGAACTTCACTGGACTGACACAGTTTCTCAAATACGATGGATAGTGGCTTAAACACTTCATCTACCAGTTCCCTCAGGACCCACAGGTGTACCTCATCATGTCCTGTACCTCATTACAACCCATGGTCCTGTATACCTCAAGGTTCTTGTGGACAAAAAATTAAACATGAGCCAGCAATGTGCCCTCATGCCCAAGAAGGTCAATGGCATCCCAGGATGCATTAAGAAGAGTGTGGCCAGCAGGTCAAGGGAAGTTCTCCCCCTCTACTCTGCCCTGGTAAGGCCACATCTTGCAAGTACTGTCTCCAGTTCTGGGCTCCTGAGTTCAAGAGACAGGAGAATCCAGCAGATGGCTATCAAGATTGTTATGCAACATCTCTCTTATGAGGGAAGGCTGAGAGATTTCGGGCTGTTTAGCCTGGTGTAAGACTGAGTAAGGATCTTATCAATGCTTATAAATACCTTAAGGGCAGATGTCAAGAGCATAAGGTGAGTCTTTTGTTTGTAGTGTTCAGTGAAAGGAGAAGGGGTAACAGGTACAAGCTGGAACACAGGAAGTTCCACTTGAACATGAGGAAAAACATCTTTCCTGTGAGGGTGAGGGAGCCCTGGCACAGGCTGCCCAGGGAGGATGTGGAGTGTCCTCTGGAGGTCTTCAAAACCTGCATGGAAACGTTCCTGTGTGACCTGATCTAGGTGGACGTGCTTTAGCAAAGGATTAGACTAGATGATGCCTAGAACTCCCTTCCAATACCTACTATTCTCTGTGATTCATAGATAGTCTTTAATCTGATTTTCTCCTACAGTAGGTGGCTCTTCATTCGCTCAGTCCCTGCCGTTGGAAATTGGGTGCTGTGACTAGAGCACTTGTCTGGAAAGACTGAGACAAAAAAGTCATTAAGCAACTTAGCCTTCTCATTTCCTGGATAATCAGGTCTCCGCTTTCTTTCTGAAGAGGGCATACATTTTTCCTATTCTTCTTTTTATTACAAACATACATATAGAAGCTTTTTTAATTTTTGTCACCCTTGATGTCTTTGGCCAGATTTAATTCTATCAGGGCTTTAGCTTTCCTAACCTGGTCCCTGACTGCTTGAACAATTTCTCTGGATTCCTTCCAGGCTATTTGTCCTTGCTTCCACCCTCTATAAGCTTTTCTTTTCCTTTGTGTTTCAGTTTGTCCAGAAGCTCCTTACTCATCCATGCAGCCCTCCTGGCATTTTTGCCTGACCTCCTCTTTGTTGCTTCTGAGCTTGGAGGAGATGATCCTTCAACACTGACCAGCTTTCTCAGTCCCCTTTTCCTGCCAGGGATATATCCCATGGTACTCTACCAAGCAGCTCCTTGAAGAAACCAAAGTCTGTTTCGCTTTCAGATTTACAGACATCTTTGGGCATGCAGTACAGAGAAAATCAATTTAGCAGTACTAACAGCAACAGCAAATGAAAATAGCTATTACCTGAGAAGATCGGTTTCCCCAATTGTAAATTAGTCCAGAAGACCAAATAACATTTTATTACAAGACTGGATCAGCCACACTAGATGAAATTTGCCAAACATTTTTGTCATTTCACATGAGGCAATAGCTCAATTTCTATCCTTAAACAAGGCAATGCAGTCCAGAAACAGTTAAAGTGGCTTCTGAGAAGAGAATACAGAAGCATAAAAAGCTAATCCTCCAGACTTGCCAGTTTATGAAGAATTTAAAATTGCCTATTTGACACCTGTACTTAGAATAAAAATCCACTCCTCTGGTATTTTAGAGTGAACATGGTTTCATGAGTCTCAATTCTGTCTGTGGTCACCTGTTAGCACCAACCTGTGAACCACCCCAGGGAGGGAACACCCAGCTGGCTCAGAGCAGATACAAACTAACTGTGATGGACAGGAGAAAATCATTCCCTTGACTGTGTATGCCTGCAAGGTTATGTGCCTGGGAGATAATGTCAATGTGGGACATCAGGTATGGACAGACATTTAAGGTTTTTCCTGATGAAGGAACATTGATCACCTCACCTCCATCCCTGGAAAGGTGATGGGCCAACTTATCCTGAGTGCTATCTCCAGGTGTTTTAAATGCCTTTAAGGATAAGAGGGTCATTGGGAGCAGTCAACATAGTTTTATCAAGGGAAAGTCATGTTTGACCAACCTAATAGCCTTTTATGAAGACACAACCAGGTGGATAGATGGTGGCAGTGCAGTGGATGTGGTTTGTCTTGGTTTCAGTCAAGCATTTGACATTGTCTCCTACAGCATCCTGGCAGCAAAACTGAGATAGCGTGGGCGGGATGATCAGGTTGTGAGGTGGATTGTTAACTGGTTGAAGGGAAGGAGGCAGAGTGGTGATCAATGGGGCAGGCTCTAGTGGAATCCCTCAGGGGTGGGTGCTGGGACCAGTACTGTTCAATATATTCATTAATGACCTTGATGAGGGAACAGAGGCCACTGTCAGCAAGTTTGCTGATGATACTAAACTGGGGGCAATGGCTGACACACCAGAAGGTTGTGCTGCCATTCAACGAGACCTGGACAGGCTGGAGGGTTGGGCAGGGAGAAATCTAATAAATTCAACAAGAGCAAGTGTAGAGTCTTCCATTTGGGAAAGAATAACCTCATGTACCAGTACAGGCTGGGGAATGAACTGTTAAAAGAGTAGTGTAGGGGAAAGGGACCTGGGCGTCTTGGTGGACAGCAGAATGAGCATGAGCCAGCGATGTGCCCTCATGGCCAAGAAGGCCAATGGCATCATGGGGTGGATTAGAAGGGCTGTGGGCAGTAGGTCGAGAGTAGGTCGAGGAGAGGTTCTCCTGCCCCTCTACTCTGCCCTCGTGAGACCACACCTGGAATACTGTGTCCAGTTCTGGGCCCCTCAGTTCAAGAAGGACAGGGAGCTGCTGGAGGGAGTTCACTGCAGGGCCACAAAGATGATGAAAAGAGTGGCATTTCCCTTCTGATGAAAGGCTGAGGGAGCTGGGGCTCTTGGAGAACAGGAGACTGAGGGCTGACCTCATTAATGTTTACAAATACATAAAGGGTGGGTGTCAGAAGGAAGGAGCCAGGCTCTTCTCAGTGATATCCAATGACAGGACAAGGAGCAATTGGTATAAGCTGGAAAATAAGAGGTTCCAAAGAAACACAAGGAAGAATTTCTTCACTGTGAGTGTGACAGAGCACTGGAATAGGCTGTTCAGATGGGTTGGTGAGTCTCCTTCTCTGGAGACATTCAAAACCCACCTGGATAAGTTCTTTTGTGACCTACTCTAGGTGGCCCTGCTCTGGCAGGGGGGTTGTACTACATGATCTTTTGAGGTGCCTTCCAACCCTTGAGATTTTGTGATTCTGTGATCACCAACTTAAGAGGATAAAAACTTTTACTCATTGTACTCTGTGACACTGCCATTTCCTTAAGTTGCCAGGACCACAATGCCCATCGCAATTTAGATTACACTCACAACACTGCCCAGAGATAAAATCTGCAAACGATCCTTAGTGAAGGAGCTGGGTTTCAGATAGCTGGATCACAAAGCAAAGAAATTGTGAAAGATTGTACCAATCATTAAAAGCCCTCCAGTCATGGAGTTCCTACTTGATGCTAAACTTTAACTAGAATTTCATCCATAATGCCAAATGCCACCCTAAGAGATTGCTCAGATGCTAAGAACATTGGAGAAAGCAACAAAAGGAAATCTCATTCTAGCAGGGAGAAGTTCCTTCCTACACCTTCCACAAAAAGGTAAAAAAACTCCAAACAGGTCCTTTTTCAGGCCAGTAAGCCTAATGCTTGACCGAGTGTTTCCACGTTTCCTACTTGATCTAAACTAGGTCTGTAAAAGCAGGGCCACTGATTCACAGGTTCTGAATGGAGCATGACAAGACAGCCTGAGCCTTCTACTGTTTGTATCCTTGAGATATGGATGGTACACATCTCTCAGCTGCCTTTCTGATACACAAGCAGGAGATCTGTGGCCTGACTGAATTATCTCTGTGCAAACTTGTGGGGCAGAGACTTGTGGCACTGAGATCTTGGGCAGAAAAGAAAGGCAAAGGGACAGTGGAGCCAAAGCATCACTGGGGATGCTCTGCACAAAATGAACACTCACACTTGGCCCTTCTCTACCTCGTCATTTGCTCACATCTGGCTGCTATGAGTACAGTTGATGTTTCTTTCTAAAATGGCAACTGTGATATATTTAGAGGTGGGACATGAATATAAATAGTAAATGTATTTTCCTAAAAACATTCCTACAGAGCTAGCAGAAGACTATCCTTGATTCAGAAAGCACTCTGGCACTTAAATCTCAGCGCGGTTTAATGGATTTTACTCTGAAGGCTTTGCCTTACACAGCCATCACAAGTGATGTTGTGGATGCACTGTGCATATAAAAGATTTAATGTGCTCAGCTTATGAAAACCTTCTCATCTTTCCTTGAGTTGTACCACTTTACATGAAGCAAACCTCTAAGGGGACCATTGTTTCAGGTCACTTTGTTGCCTACATTTACTTACTAGCTTTCTGGTTCACTGTTTTACATCAGTCCCTGTCCACCATATCCTGAGACAGAAAGAAAACTACTCTCAGATCTGGGTTAGACTGAGAAATACATGCCAGAATTTAGATATAAAATTATGTATGGGATTTCAAGAATTGTGCCACCATTTTCAGAGCCTTAAGTGCTAGGTAATATGAAGTACTGAGAGGACAGTTTCTTCCTGCACACACAGAGATCTCTTTTTTAAATAGAGTAAGCAATTTTTAATATAAATGACATGCCAATTTAATTTAAGATGCAAGCAGTCTGGCAAATTAAAAGGAATTAAATGCAGAGCCAAAATTTTTATGGAATTGTTCCACTTAGAGATTGCAATACCACATTTAATTATATTTATTTTTCTTTCTCCTCCCTAAGTCATTCGTCTTGCACTATTAAAAGTAAAGGAGCTTCTGAATTTGCTGTATACAGAAGTCAAATTCTAAGCATCTGTTTAGGAATGGCAAATTTTCATTTCCCAAAGAATGGCGCATACCCCCCTCAACGTCAGGGATGAAAAGCAATAGATATTGTGAGACTGAACAAGAGAACTCATGCATGCCACTCCACATTGCAGAACTATATATACACTCACATATAGTCACAGTTCTTCTTGTATCAGTGAGAAGCCTGATCGTGCTTATGTAATGTGCCTAGGAGAGGCTCTTAGGAAGGGGAACAAAAGGCTTCAGAATAACTGTACTTCAGTTACCTGGGGAGCAGAGCATTGGGCTGGAATTCAAGTTGCTGTTAGGTGAGATTGGGTGAGTCATGTTGCCCAGTGACTCACAGAATTAGGACTGTAAAACTGATTTTACCTGGGACAAGCACTGCATACAGAATACTTATTTTTCTCATTCCTGCTGGGGAAGATGCCCAACATTGCCCTTACTGAACTTAACCAAGAAACTGCAGATTGACCCGACTTAAAACTCCAAATGAAGTCAACATTCAAGAGTTGGAATGAATCTGGGATGAAGCTATTGGACTTACTTGTACATGCATCCAAAATGCACACAGGCATACTGGACTGGCTCAAAAACACTGTTATTAACCCAATTTTTAAAAATTAAATGTTAAGTTTTCTAGAAATCATATCTACTAAAATGAATATATTTCAAAATTCCTTTTAGACTTAAACAGAGAAAGCATTCATAAAAACTATATCCTCATTACAATATAGGAGAAAGTTTCTAAGTCTGCATTTGCTGCTCTCTTGCAAAAGACTTATGTAGAGGGTAACAATTACTTCAAATATACCTTTTTTATTAAAACCTACTTACATGCATTTTCTTGGCTTTTATTCTGTTTGTGATGTATTCATTTCAACTTAGCTGTGGCACTGACAGAAAACTTCCATTGTAACCACAGCGAAGGAAAAGTAGCAGAATCACCATAATCAAGAGCATTTTAAGAGTATTTTAGATAAACAACTGCCATTAGCAACACAGGAGGTGTGCTTTTTGTAAATATTCTTCTTGTGGTCAATTGGCATTGTCTCTGTTCCTTGATTAAATAAACCTAGCCTATATTGTCAGGAGTGCCTGTGAAGAACTATTTTTAATCCCTGTCATGCAAAACATTCATGGAAAATGAACTGAACTAAGATCTTAATTTGAATAAATAGTAGTGAGAAAACATCCTTCTTCTGAGAAAAAAACCAAACACACCAGATTAAACCAATTTCCTCTTATTAAAGGCAATCAAAATAGAACTATCAGTCTTGACTGGTGTTATATCAGACCAGAAATATCCATCACACATTTATGTCTATGAGATGGTTATGAAAGCTGGAAATTAAATATATAATATTTTCTTCTTTCTTTGTTAACTCTGCAAATATTCACCCTCCACTACTGACTAATCATTGCAGCATCCAGGGAACTTTCATGTGGCACACAGCAATAAACCACTGGCTTGTTTGAGACAGAAGAAATCTCTGGATCAAATACCACACGAAGAAGTTTGGAGACTATTATGGGAACTTGCTATGCTGTAATCAGATACTTGAACACATAAGTAGATGTCCACACAATTCCAGGCATTAAAAGGTCTTTCTGTTCCACACAATGCTTTTCCCTCAACTTTAGCATGTAGCAGATGAGGTTCTTTATTGATTTCAAAGCAAAGGCCAGACTGAAATGAAGTTATCAAAGTTTGAAGCTTCTCTTCAGTTACAAATGTACACACTCATGAGTCCACCTACTGCAACCGAGAAAAGATGAGAGGGAGGGGCACCCACTTGGTAAGACCATATTTTGTATTGAAGTGTCTAAACTGTGCACATGTATGTACATTGTGTGGTATGTGCACATTTGTACATGCCTCGCTACCTTGCGATAGCAAAGCAAAAACAGTTTGAAAAATTCATATGTTTGCTTCATTTTTGCTTTGCCCAGCACACAGACATTTTCAAAATTACAGAACTCCTGCTCTCATCTTATGAAACATTTAAAAAATTTCTAAAGATTGAGATAAAATGTTTGGAAAGAATTACTGAAAAGTGATTCCATGCCACAAAAATGCTGGTTTTCTGTAGCAATTGTTAATAAAAGGAAGCTTTACACAAAAATAATCTCTTCTCCAAAAATATCTGTGTGCTCAAATTCAGGAGCCAATATTTTCCTTTGGTAGTTATTTAGAAAAAAAATCACTGTCTTTTGCTTTTATGTTCAAGTACTTTATATCACTTGTGTGAACAACACAGATGTAAGTATTTTCAAATAAAGTTGTATACCTTTTTAAACTTTTTGTCTTTTCATGCAATTTTTCCTTGGGCTAAAAGGTCTAGAAATTTTGTACCTAAAATGTAATCTTTGAATGTTAGTTTCCCTAGCTGTGAACAACAAGTAATATAGTATCATTTCTAAAAATTCACTGCTTCGTTAAATTATAACATTAATTTTGTAACTTTTAAGTATTCTGTCTCAAGCAAAAATGAAATAATATTTACTGTATATGAAATAGTAGAAGTAGTTCCACACAAATACTACAGTATTCCTTATGCAGTTCACTGCTATAAAGCTAGTACAGTCTCTGGTTTGGAAGTAAACGTTGTTAATATTTTTTACATGTATTATCTTTTAGATCTCAACTTTTCTGGCTGTGTATCTTTTCTTGTTATAGTCAGCTAAGTGAAATGCACAGTCCAAACACACTCATCTGCAATTTTTATATCTCTTTATAAAGCATGATCATTTTGTCCAAAGCACCTTGCAAAGGCATAGCCTGATGATTAGAATGAAATATGGCCTCATCTCAAGTAACATAAGCAATCCATTTCAGGAAGGATGACTTACTACCATGTTCTGCTACATCTCCTGCTGCTTTGTCCTGTCTTCTTCCTCCTTTTTGTCTCCTAGTCATAGCGTTAACATTTATGATGAGTGTAAACAGACCATACTTGGCAACTGGAAGATCCAGATGCCTTGCTTGGGAATATATTCTCTATGTCTGCCTTTGAGTCTTGTTCCCTCGTTAGCTACACATCTAGCAGGGCTGATGGAGCAGAGAGGTCTATCTGGGCTGGCTGGTAGGACTTCTCTCTTCTGTTTCTCTATGACTCACTGTTCTCAGGATGACATATTTATCTTAATTCCCATATACAAGATAATAGTTTCTGTTGATAATTACCTTGAAAATGTACTTGTAAAAACTTTTAATGACAATCAGTCTTTAAATGGAAATATGCTTTTTTAAAAATTTTACACTAATGAATAAAAAAAACTTTGCATATCCATTTCTTTATTGATCTTTGTAAAACCAGACAAATGTAACCAATCACTGACCAATCACCAGCTTATAATATGCTATTGGTGGTTTTCCCAGGAAAACAACAGCTGCTTTAGACCATTGCAGATAAGTACAATGATGTCAAAAAAAACCAGAGAAACTTCTTAATGAGAAGTGAGACCTCTTAATTGCAGAGATATGATGATGTAATGTGAGGAGTGCTCAATTTCAACTAGTATTGTGAGCTTATACATGTGAAAAGCAGAGTAAGATTTGTGATGCAGCTGCTGAGGAAAGAACCTAGCAATACAACAAAATGTAAAGTCCAGAGGGGTGTTTCAATCAGATTATATAGCATTTACGTGAGTTATGGACCTCATGGCATTTCTGAACTACAAGATTATCAACCCTAATGCCCCTACCTGGATATACATGATACAGTCATATCACTTTTGTGTTGTTTGTCATTAAAAAATTATTACAAGACAGGATGGGGAAGGTAGACATTGAAACCCTTCCATAGTTAAAGGTTCCTCAAAGTTTGGAAACTCATGGGCTTTCTGTGTGGCTTTTACCTACTCAGTCTTCCCTCTACTTCAGGTGTTCGTTTACAATAACAAAGGTAATACTTTGCAGTTTTAGGGAACTGATATCACTCTATGTTTTGGCATGTTTTGGAAGTTTTCAAACATGACTCTGGTGAAAGTCGGAATCGCTCTAGCCCATAGCTGGGTTATGTTTCAGTCAATGCCAACTGAGTGGATACATGACTGTGACTGTGTCTTGACAGTATTACAATATAAACTCTAAATTTTCCAGGTAGGTGTTAAGAGAAATGAGATTGAACAATGACTCCTTTCCCTTCAATGGGCAAACTGGAAAAATAAATGAACTGTTAACTTTTTGATAAAAGATCTCTGATTTTTTTTTCTTTGGACATCTTGAAGAGAAACACGTACACTGAAATTCTACACTTTAAGTCTGAAGAAAAAGAGGGACTCTACCTTTGTGATACATGTAATTAGAGTGCAAAAGACAGAAAAGAACAGTGGATTCTGAATGGCTCAGTGGGTAGTCTCCCTGCTCTTACTTTCAAGATTAAATGACTCAATAAATTTCTATTCTTCAGTTCCACAGCCTGACTGAGATAAGTTAACAAACTCAAAATGACAATTTCAGCTGGGCAGAGAATCATTAAGAGTGCAAAACCAGTGAAAGTTCAAGTGAATAATGAAAGTTCTTGTACAATTTGCATTAGATTCATATGCTAGTGAGTAATAAGCAGAATTTTAACACATGTACAGGAATTAAAAAGACTGATTACTAGTAGCAAGCATTTCCACAAGATAATGATTCAGATTTTACAGAGCTGTTTGATCTTTACTTCAAATACAAGTTATGCTTCCAGCATTGAAATGGACTTTCATAAACAAAATAGGATGTATTTTACAAATACTCATTTCTTTTCAAAGCCTAAATGAGTCATGACCAGTTATATTCCCACATGTCTCAGCTACCTCTGCCAAGCTGGCTTCAGGAAAAATAAAGTATTCTTTAACTTTTCTTTTAACAAAGGGCAAGGCAAAGAATTTGGAGTCATAGTTCCCAAAAGATAAAATGAATTTTCTCTAATTAATATGCCCATTTCCTGTCAAACAGAATTTGCCTCACTCATACTAATGGAAATGTATATGTGTCTAGTTTCAGACTGGCACAAAGGATTGAACACACATTTCTAGGCTCCTTGTCTCAAAAAAAGAAAACAGTAGCATCAGAAAACATTCAGAGAGGGGCAGCAGAACAATTAAACTTACAGAAGAGTTTCCAGAAGTGGAACGACTAAGTTGGAAACCTTCACTCTGTAAAAGAATGACAGAAGGTGTAATGTAGGTCTGTGTGATCTATGTAATTATAGGTGTCAAGAAGAGGACAGAAGTAGTTTAAATGTTCTCTGCCTTTTCAGGAGCAACCAAACAAAGGCAGTAGGAGTCAAGCTTACAAAAAACTCAAGAGCTGATGAGTCTTCAGGCTGAGGAATTCATTGCTGAAGAATTGTGAAGATGCTAAAAGTATATACGGAATACATAGAAGACTGGATGAGTTCATGAAACAAAAACCCACACAGGATTACAAAACACAGAGAAACCATCTCTCATAAATAATGAATGTGCAGTGAAAGTGGCTGGAGTCTGGGAGAGTACTACAATAAATGATGGTATATGCTTCCCCTGTTACTACACTCCTGTCTAGAAATATGCTTTTTGCTATTGTCAAGAACAAGCTATTAGACTTCAAAGAATTCAGAAGGAAGCAGGAAGGCTGTGACTGTATTAAAATTGGTTGGAAACTTTCCATTAACTGCAACACAGGTTATTTTCTTCATTTCAGCTGCTATCTTCCAGGTTTTAATTGACCAGTTTATGAGTTCACTGTGTTACTTCACACAATTAAGGACATTTACATATCCTGTACTTAGGAAGTCAAGACTTGATTCTAGAGAATGTAACAGTGTCATTTTTATAGAACTTTGAAAAATACAAATTATCAAGATCAGCTGACACCTGAAATGGAAGATTTGCAATTGATTTTATCTGAAAAGAAAAATTGTTTCCACTGTCCAGCTTCATTTATCTGTTCAAGTAGAGTCTCTTTGTTTGAACTTTCTCCTACTTAAATGACAAGATTCTGTAGATCTTGGTCTTTGTTGCTTCTTATTCAAAAGCTGTATAATATTTTGAGAATTAAGTACAATTAAGAATTCTGTACTACTCAAATACATGATTCATTTGAATCTCAAAAGCGGCCAGCACTTACACCCATATTACTACATAGCTGACTTTTGATGTCACTCAGATAACATTATTTAGGGCTCCAGTGCTATTATAATATTTTATTTTCTTTGTGCTTTCCCAGGCAATTTTAAGCACACTCTCATGTACTGTTTGATATCTTTCATGTGAAATGTCCAAGTCAGTAGATGGTAAAATGTCCCACCCTCTACTGCCAACACTCCAGTATGCCAGTTAGTTTATCACACCACTCATAGTATCTTTCAATCTTGGGAGTTGCTAAAATATCAAAGGTGTTATGACTAGTCAGAAATTAAAGTAATATCACAGATGAAGTCAGTGACAAAGCGGACTGTGACTTACCTGAGTAGGGAATCACTCACAGCATAAGAAATAAAACTTTGCAGGGCTAGGGTTAAGGAAATGATTAATTAATTCACTAATCAAAAAATCACAGAATGGGTGGGGTTGAAAGGAACTAACCATCCAGTCCAACCCTCTGCTAAAGCATGTTCACCTCGATCAGGTCACTCAGGAACACATCCAGGCAGGTTTTGAAAACCTCCAGTTCAGAAGGAGTCTCTACACCCTCCCTGAGCAGCCTGTGCCAGGGCTCCCTCATCCTTACAGTACAGAAGTTTCTCCTTATGTTTAACTGAAACTTCCTGTATTCCACTTTATGCCCTTTTACTCCTTGTCCTGTCACTGGGCACTACAGAAAAAGAGACTTGCCCCAATCATCTTGACACCTCCTCTTGAGGTACTTTTAAATAGTTTAGTGTCATCAGGGAACTGGCTGAGGGTACACTCTGTCCTCCCATCCAGGTCATTGAAGATGTTGAACAAGACCGGCCCCAGAACCGATCCCTGTGGAACTCCACTGGCCACAGGCCTCCAACTTGATTCTGTGCCATTGATCACCACCCTCTGTGCTCTGTCATTCAGCCAGCTCTCGATCCACTTCACTGTCCACCCATCCAAGACACACTGCCTGAGCTTTCTAATGAGGACATTATGGGAGAAAGTGTCAAAAGCCTTGCTGAAGTCAAGGCAGATGACATTCACTGCTCTCTCCTCACCTACCCAGCCAGTTATGCCATCATAGAATGCTATTAGGTCTGTAAAGCGTGATTTCCCCTAGGTGAATTCATGTTGACTACTCCTGATAACCTTTTTTTTCTTTATATGCTTAAAGATGAGGATTTCTAATCTAACCTAGGATTTCTGTTTAAATGTGCCAGATAGTGCAGGTCAGAAAGCAATGAAGATACACATACTTGCAAGTACAACAGCACTGCTACATTACAAATGCAGTTCAGTAGCTCTAGTTATTGTATACCCTAAAAACTACTATTTGTAAATTACTGTAATGTCCCATTTCAGACATCTAAACTAGCAAATGACAGAGCAAGTGATTTTCTTATCTTTTTGGCTCACTGTGATTTGACTTCACTGTACTACTACATATTTTAATCTTCCACTTCAAGTCATCTCTACCCTCTTCAGCAAACCATGTTTTTTTTTCTACATGGCTTTTTCTTTAAAATCTCTTTGAAATCTCTTCACTGTTTGTCCATTCCTTGGTGAGCCTCCTCCTACTCTGTGTGTTTTACTTAAACAGCCTCTTAATCTTTTGGAATTCAACAGCTGTTAAACTTTCCTTTAAATTGTTCTTAATTACTATTGCTATCTTCTCCCTAATCCATTTTACACCTGTAATCCTGTAGCAACATCTTTCCTTTTTCTTTTCTCTTCTTTAAAAAAAAACCCGACAACTCAATACAGACATTTTGGAAACATCTCGTTGTTTTTAGCATTATAGGAAACTTAGATGTGCCTATACTAACCTATTTTGGTTCAGTCATGCTTACAAACACTACTGTAACCCAGAAAGGCAGCAGAGGAAAATGGGAGGCTTACAGCTGTCACTCTTTTTGCAACTTCATCTCTATGATTAGGAACAGGTTCATTTTCAGCACCGCAGAGATATTAAGCTATGATTAGTTAGGATTTCTCACTCAGTAAAAGACTTTCAGAGGCTGTTTCGACCTCCAGTATACCTGAAAACAACAATTTGCCCCTGAAGGGGACTATTCATTTTCTTTGCATGAGCATTCAAGTTTAAGATGGTCAAGGTTCAGATAGCTGGAAAAGGAGTCCTAATGCCCTCAGGTCTGCCTTTGTTCCACCAATGGGACAGACATTGTGTGGTTTTTTTGGTATGACACAGAAAAACAATCGTAAGGATTAAAAATGGAATATATAATTATAAATAACAAGGAGATAAGCAGTAGACTATTAAAGAAAACAACTGTGAAAACATCTCTGAAAACCTATTACCCACTCAAGGAAGAAAAGAGTCCACTTTACGGACCTCAGCAAAAATGAGCCTGTGCTTCACCTTTTTTCTTCAGAACAGCTGCTACTGTCTTCACTTAACTAGCAAATCTATTTGGTGTACAGCTTTTTGGCTATTATCTTTATTTCTGACTTGGAAATCCAAGGCAAATCCTTGCATTTTATTAATTCTGTCTTCGCATTAGCACATACCCTTATTTGATCTGGGAAGTTACCAGTTCCACTGCATAAGTTATTAGATGGCACTCAAAGCATCTGCATAAGTTATCTACAGATGATACATATCAATGATTAATGTCAGAAGTCACTTAACCTTTCTGTATCACAATTCTGCAAACTTAAAAAAAAAATAAGCATATGAGATCAAGGTCTGAAAAGTAATTTCTAAGGACCAATTTGTGACTAACTAAAACACACTTATCTAAAGAAGTCAAGATTAGCTGGCTTTGTCCTGTTTCCTTCATGCTCAGCCACCCTGTGCAGCTATTTCACAGGTCCACGCAGAAAGAGTCTGCTTGTTTAGTGTTTTGTAGACATCAAGAGGTTTAAGGTAAGAAAATGGAATACTAGTGAAGTGTTTCTTGTTTATGTCAACAAAGTTGCACGTGTCACAGGAGGACTGAAACTGTTGGGCCAGGCTGATGTTTTCTAGATTGGCTTACATCACTTATTCTGAAATCCCCTTTATCGTTGTGCCTTTATCCTCCTCCTCTATTCTCAAAACGATTCTTACACTGGAGTGCAGGAGATCAAAAAACACAGCTAGCTCCCGGGCTTCTGCTGCTGCAATGAATCTTTGTGAAACAAACAGCAGGATCCTGAAGGATCAACTACATTTTTCTTTTTGTATCATGCACACTGTGGTCTCTATGCTTTGAAGAAGGTTTCTGAGGAAGTTTTGAAGCAGCACAGCACAAGAGTATTCTGCCTTCCTTCAGAACCTTTACCTGGAAGCTGATACTTGTAGTTCATCTAAGGATCAAACAGTTTATAACGGTATTGTTAGACTAATGTGAATCTGATTAATAGACTGCTGTGTTTTTAAATAGATGAGTTATTATTTCTACATAAAAGTCTACCCTGAAAAATTCCTTCTGGATAATATACAAATTGAAAGATACTGGCTCAGTCCTAGTCAAGCTGTATTTACTACTAGACTTGAAAAAAACCCATTCCTTAGCAGTTGCTGTGTCCAACTTTGCTCCTGTCATTTCCATTCCCAGAAGCTGATGATGGCTGTTAAGAAGCCTCCACATCCCGGGAGTCTCTAAGCTAGTGAGGAAATGAATTGCCTCTGGACGGCTACCAATTTTCCATGTCCTGGTAGGTTGCCATTCACAGCTCTTATTTGCTTGGGGTGGCAAAGAAGCCATACTTGGCCAAGAACTGGACTTAAATACTTAATGTTTAAATCATATAAGCAAGTGCACAGAGAGGTAAATATTCCCAGCCAACGAGACAGAGACAACTCTGTGTGTATACACACGACAGATGCTTTAATGGGCTGTATTCTTGACCTCTGAATCTCTCTTTCACTTACCAGAGCAATTATTAACCTTTAATGTGTCTCAGTCACATAGTGCATACAAATTATCTCTATATATCTAAGTATACATATATACATATCTATCCTGTTATGCAGGTATAAAAAGATATGTGTGTTATACGTACACTTATAAAAATATACATCTAGAAGCATATTTTGGCACAGGATACTATTTGGGCATCCACAGATCTGTGAATCTTTCAGATTATGAATGTAGACACTAACATTTCCTTCCAAATTACACAAAATATAAACAAAATTATTTACTTTGCCTATAAAGCTGTAGTGGAAAGCCCACATTGGAAATTACTGTGGTGCTTTGAGCTGCTTCACAGAGGGGTTATTAAGATGTTACAAAACATTAAGCAAAGATCAGAGGAAACTGAACAAAAATTTTCATGATGCCTTCATAACACAATATTTAACAGAACAACCAGTTTCACAGTAGATATAAGTAAATAAAATGTTACAACAAAATTGGGTTCTCGTTCAATGAAATATATGTGATCTACTGGAAGTATAAATAACAGCTTGAACATATTGAACATATAATAGTATACCAGAGTTCCGCTTATATTAGAGACTTCCAAGACTGGGGTTTTTTTTTCTGCTTTGATGTGCTCTTATCTTGAAATGGCAATCAGTTTTCTGTCAACTCTATAAAAAACTGTTCAGAATGATTTCTGAATGTTTTATGAACTATTAAAAACCAAGGTTAGTTTAAAAATGTGTGTCATCGCCTACTTAATTTTCATTCTTAAAGCCATTTTCCCAGCAACAGAAAGATGCAGAAACTCTTATAATCATATGCATTGAAATTTTAGTCCTTGTCATCTACAGTAGTCTACTTAAAGCAAAGACTCACTGCTTCTCTCCCTGAAAAGATTAAATCTGTGAACAGCAACGGAACCAAATATTTAGATATAGAATGGAGAAAATTATTGAAAGACATCCCAGAATTACACAGGGCAGCTGCAGGTTGCAACCATGGCAAAGATGGCAAATATATTATTGTTTTAGGCCTACATATTTTTCTAAAATACTCAACAGCATCAAGATTTTGGACTAGATTCTCTACAACTTGTAATTGCATTGACTGCATTTGAGTGGAGAAGTAGACACAATATATTTTTCATAAACTGATAAATTATTGAGAAGAAACAAGAAGCTGCCAGAGCATTATAATTCTGTTGGTACCAGGAGGGCAAATTTTCAGAATTACATCTTACATCTGAACCAATGCATGTATGATTGATGAGAAAGCACAACTGCTTCATTGTGTATTTTGTAAAATTTCACATCAGGGTGCCAGAATGTCAAATTACTTTGACCATTACCATAATTTTAAATTCACCTGTAATCTTTATATTTCTCCACGCCCAAAGACTGTGCACTGCAGTAAATAAATAAGTATGCAAATAAATTTAAAAGCAGGCAGCTTGTGGAATTTTAGGAAGCTTCATAATATGCAAAAGACACTGAAAAGGAGTTGCATCTCTGTGAACAAACGTAACATTTTCAAAGGAGAATGTGAAGATGCATAGTAGAAACATCCTTACTAAAATTCTAGCACATGTGAAATCATTGAAGTGATGCTGGATTCTCTATTCAATTTGTGTAGCATTGATATTTTTCTTTTGTTATGGCATATAAAATGTTTACCTGAACATTCAAATTATAGCCCTTAAACCTGGATTCAGGCAAATGTCTCATTCTGGGGAGAGGAATAAAGTCAATGCTCAACAAGAAGCACTCTCTGAAGCATTGCATTCAGTAGAACATCAAGACTTCTTTACATTGGAATACCTTCTTGAATTAAGGTACAATTACAAAACACAGGTAGCATCCTATTTCTTCAAAATTGATTCCATCATGGATTGACCATAAAGCTTGGTCATTACGAGCTGTTGATTATTTTAGGTAATTTTTTATTGTACACATTGTTTTCAGCACAGGGTTTAAGTAAAGAGTGTTAAAATAAAAGTAAACAGGCAATTAGGCAAGAAAACACTAAAGCGATAAAATGATTGAAGTGTCATGTTGCCCCAGTATACTTGTCTACTGAACCACTGTGTTTCCAGAAGGAAATCAAGCCATGAGAGATAGCTGTTATCTAACTGAATGGCAATATCATGGAGAATATGAACATGAGCTGACCTATTTGAACGTGCTAGTGTCTCTCAATGGAGTAATGATCTTCACTGTCTTTATATGATTGCTTTGAAATTAAAATGCCTATTGTTTTGTCCATTTATGTTTCGAAATGTCAATTTTTTTTATCTCTGCCAAGAACTCACACTCAAGGTAGCCCTTGCTACCTTGCCCAAAGTCAGCAAAACCTTGGTTTTGAGAGAAGCCCAGATGTATATTATCCCTGAGGAGAATCACTAGTAAGCAATTAATCTTTCTGAAAATCGTAATACTGACATGTGGGCTTTGTGTACTGCAAGACGCACTGTGCTAGGTTACTAGGTTCTTGGTTGTTATTAGTAGAGCCTTGAAGAACTAGAGAAGCTTTGTGGGCTAATCAGCTAATGAGTTCTCTGAACAGATCTCATCAGACAGACCTGCAAACCCACATATGAACTGGTCTAAACCTCTTCTCAGGGTTAGGTGGTTGGCTCTCCCCCAGAGACTCTGGTGCTTTGTAACACTACTGCTAAATTAAATCCTCTTCGGTGTCACTAGGAGCTCATCTGCAATTTCTGGACTTAACACACTGAGTGAGTGGGAAACCAAACTTTAGTAAAGGATGAAGGTGAATGCACAAGAGGGCATCAGTAAGAAGACACTGGTAAACCAGTGTAGTGCTTTACTGACGGTGCCAAGCAAGGAAATGGCCTGTTATGAGAGTAAAGTTTCTTTGACAAAATAAAATTGCAGCACAAATGGAAGGTTTATATCCACATCCTATCTTACGCACTGGATACTTTTTTTAATTATGAAGAACTAAAAGCTGGATCCTGTCTGCAGTTAACCCAAAGGAATTCTTCAGGCAGGAGAAAGCTCCCCCCTGGCCTAAAGCCAGCAGAAACAGTAGCGAAGTGAGGGTGATTTCTAGAAAGTGACTCAAGAGGAAGCACTCTGGGCACGAGTGAGAAATCCTTCTTTTGTCCTAACTCATCCATACAAACTCCAGCGTGAGTACAGCTCTGAGGCTGGACTAGTGCTCGACCACTGAAACACAATCCATCTCACTGAACATACCCTGCTTCCCTTACCAGCTGACACACTCAAAAGAAGGGAGAGACAAACGCTTGGTGTGCTTAAGTTTTGTGGAAAAAGCAAATCCTCAACCAAAGAAAAAGAAGGATAAAAAAATTCTGTGGTAGTCTAGTTCTATGCAAAGACACTGCAGCAATAAATGTAATCATCTCAAATCACGTCAGTTTTAGGTACAATTGGCCTCAGTGCATAAACAAATACGCTCAAAGTTAACATCACTAAGTTAAACAACCATGAATAAAATATTTTTATGCAAGTGGTCAGACCAAAATACTATTTTCTAATTGCTCTGTACGAAGCCTGATGTCATTAAGAATAAAATACAAGAGTATTTATAACCCAGGACATAGTACAAATACGTACCTATGCCAGTGATTTGCTATACACGATCTCTGTGCTGTAGGTGCCGGGGTCCTACTTAGTTTTTAAAAAATTGGACTTAAGAAGCTTTGTTAAACATTTTGTGGCACAATGAAGTACTTCAATTTCAAACACTTGAAAAATAAAGGCAAGATTCATATTTGCTAACCTAGGAATCCAAAACACTGACATCCAAGGCTGGTTTGTCATCTTGATGTTCCTTTATTACAAACGAGAAGAAATGCACCCCCTGCAGAGAGCAATTAATTTTCTTCAAGATAGGTCACATGAATCACCCTATGAAGTTAGCAGGTTCCTTCTAAAAGCTATAAATGCCAACTTTGACTCACAGGCCTGATGGTAAGGTGTCTAGCTGAATTCGAAGACAAGCAATTACTGTCTTTTGAATGACAGTTTTGTAGCAAAGAAGCTTAAGGCAAATTAGACAACTGTTCTGTAAGCAACTTGTTCTTCGTTTTATTCATGGCCAAAATTCCTTCCACAGGGTATCTGCTAGAGAGCTAAAGCCACCATGGGGAAAGAGTATGGTTTTTGGAACTGATGGTGTTTCAGGTACAAATGTATTGCACCAAAATAAACACATCAAAACCAAAAAAAGCCAAAGTCACTGTGCTAGCACAAATAAATTCAAGGGGTTGACTGCAGCTCTGATCTAAGTGATTATCATAAGAAATGAAAGGTAAACTTCTCTCACAATCTAAACCAAAATGTTTTCAGTAGAAGCAAAACCTAAATGGGATATTTTAGTTATTTTCCAGTGAATGATAGGCAGGATGCATGTAGCAGTCAGTGCTGAAGTACAGCAGAAGGATTTATTTTGAAGTGTTTTGATAATAATGAACATTTCCACATGAACAGAGAGTAAAACAACCATGTCATCACTGAAAGATAATTTCTGTTGTAATTATATATTCAGTAGACTGAGGTACATTGTGAAGACGGCAACACTGAGAGCATTTGAAGGGAGTCTGTGCTCGCTTTCCCTTGCTCCACATATGCAGCACGTTCCCTCCGGAAGAAAGACATCTTGCACTCGCAGGAGGTAGGATCTGAGCACCCAGAACTGTGTGTTCTTCTTTTATAAGGGTCCGGTTGACACTCCCGTTTGCCTTGGCACAGCTACAAACTGTATTTCAGCTACCCAATTCAATCACAAACTCCTATAAATTCTAAGGACAGACAGCAAGATATTACCTTGTAGTCACCTAGTTACTGTTACTAGGTCTGCATCAATACCAGGAAGGTCAACAGGACCTTGAGACACCTTGGAAGAAAACAGATGTCCTCTGAATATGGGGGATTTTTAAAAGTCCAACAACAATCAGCAACCATAAATACCTACTTCCTCCCACTCTATGTCAGGTGTATGAATTAGATGGATTTGTTTGTGTACTGAAGCTTTCTGTGTCTCTCCACTGACTATACAAGGAATGTAGATGACTATTTTACAACTGGAAATAAGGTCTGTGGTGGTGAAAAAACACCAACCTTTGGTGCAAAAGTCCCTTTTTATAGCTTTTCAAGATTTGCAAGCAAAAATGTTTTTGACATAAATTACTATATACAAATGTACTGGAGGCAATCTTAAATCAGACACAATACCACCCTGCATCTTTTGCTACAATTCTGTTCCTCTACTCAAAAAGTAAAATGGCCTGTTGTACCTTTTATAATAGAAATTGTAGTGGCAAAACAATGCATGAAATAAAATATTTATTGGCAAATACAGGTGAAATTTAAACTTTTAGACTTTTAGAAGAAAAGAACCTAAATACAGAAGACAATGGAATTTTCATTGTAAATTCGGTACTCTCTAGTCTCTGGCCAGTACTCTCTCTTTTGATATCAAACTGCTAATCTGCTAAAGACATCTGTATGCTAGACAATATTACAGGTTTCATCTTCAAAATCAGATCCTTTCATACACTTCCCCTGATGTAAGGCAACACAGAAGGAACACAAGCAAAAGCTTGTCTGTTAACCTAATAACAAACTGCAGGACTGCATTCTTTTTCCTAGGATTTCTAACCTGCTCTGATATGCGTGGGTACTTTGATTAGATGCTGGTTAAAGTGAGAAACTTTAATTCTCAGTTGATCCCACATGGAGACTACTCAGGAAGGTCATTACTGGCAGAATTTTCACATCTCTCTCATCCAAAGCTCTCAGGCCAGACCAACTTCCCACCATACATTTTTGGCTGGAGAGTTGTATTAAGGCTCCTCTCCTGCTTTATGACCTGGGTTAAAAATCATGCCCACTACTTGGCCTTCACTAAGAACACTGTTGGCTCTTTGGCAGCTGCTGCCTCTCTCTGATGGACATGAGAACCACACACCTGAACTGAAACACAACAAATGTTTTCAGTAGTTACTGACAGTTTGCACATGAAGAATCATTTATTGAAGAATCTTGTATAAGGAAGCCAGATTGTAGAAGTGGCATCTGGCAAAACCCCAGAAGCACATATCCAACAAGCAGTTGTGAGTTCATGTGATTTACAGATTCTTTCAAAGTTAGCACAGCAGCTTGGTGCATGTGTATGCATGTTTTGGTTGAGCTTTTTTCAAAGGTAAATTTTAGAATGATTATAGCAACCATTTGTCCTGGATCTACTGACCTCTGTGCTTATTTAACCTTTATACTCTACTACCACTGCCTGCTCTGCATAGCTAGGATTCAGCTAACGTAGCTTGAGAAGGAAGGTTTCTTGTCTTGGGTCCTACTGCATAGTTAATAGAGACAGACACCTCTGGAGAATGCTTCTGCTGCTATAAAGGAGATGACAAAATACAGAGGATGGTTCACTCTCTGCTTCTTCCTTTCCCTTTCCAGGAAACAAAGAGACACTACAGGGTCACTTCAATAGCTGACAAATAGCTGACAAAAAGCAGTTCAGGGCCTCAGATATAGCCATGAAAGGCTAGCCTGTATGCTACAAGACTGTCACAGGTTTGTGTGGAGCTCTTTCTGGTAATGGGGAAGGGGCTGTAAAGATGGCTCCTGTAAGAAGTTGCTCAAAACTCTCCCTTGCTCTGAGTCAGACCCACTTCCAGAGCTGAGCCAACTGCACACCTCCACAATCACTTTTTAAGAAGAAGAAGCTGGAATATGAGGGTTCTTCCTTTTCTTCTTCCTTTTTTCTTTTCCAGTGATGGGAGAATGGAGTTGGAGGAGAGAGAAGCGACCATGCAGACCCCAAGGTCAGTGAGGGAAGAGGTGTGCTGGAGCAGAGACTTCCCTGCATCCCATGGGGAAATGACAGGCTGTCTCCCAGCCACCTGTGGAGAGAAGTGGTGAAGCTGAGAGTTGTTGGTAGTTCACAGAGGATCCTACACCAGGGTTGGTGACTGTAACTGGAGGAGGCCATGAATTTGTGGGAGGGTGGCATTGCAGCAGAAGGTGCCCGGAATGCTGCTGGCCACAGAAGAGTCCCATGCTGGAGAGGTCTGTGAGAAGTTGTTGTTGTTGGGAAGAACTCACGCCAGAGAGGTTCGTTGAGGACTGTGTCCCGTTCAAGGGACCCTTCATTGGAGCAGGGAAAGAATGTGAGGAGTCCTCCTCCTCTGAGAAAAGTGGCGTCAGGATCTGAGGACCCAAAGTCTCTTTTTTTCTGTCTGGTCTTAGGGGTGAATGAAGGTAGTATAAGCTTTACAGTTATCTGAGCCAAAAATTATGTATTTTTGGTCCTTAAAACTGGCATCACAAGGAATCTCTTTAAAAAAGTTCCTGTGTGTCATTTAAGAAAAAAGTATTTTACTGTGAGGATGACAGAGCACTGGCACAGGCTGCCCAGGGAGCGTGTGGTCTCCTTCCTTGGAGGTCTTCAAGACCCATCTGGACGCATTCCTGGGTGACCTGATCTAGGTGGACCTGCTTCTGCAGAGGGATTGGACTAGATGATCTCTAAAGGTCCCTTCCAATCCTACCATTCTGTGATTCTGTGGAAAATCAGCATATGCTGAGCTATGGCTGGATGGCCATCATCACACAGCTTGGCTCACTGACTGTCCATGTGGGACAGAGGCCTTTGCCTCCCGGGAAAAGGCTGCTTGTTCCCCAGAACTTTGCATACATGGAAAATATCTCCAGAATAATCCTGCAACCTCTGTCTGAGGAAAGCCCAGTGAAGAAAATTTCTCAATCCACAGTTCCCCTCTACCCTTTGCGTAATATTATCACAACATTCAAATAGTTCGTCTGACATGCACAGGATATGTGAGCAGCTTTCCAGATGAGTGTTTTGAGCCTACACTCAGTGACCAAGCAATTGCAGAAGTTGTCTTAAACTTTAGAGGTTACTGATTCACACTCTTAAACATACTCACTCAAATTTAAGGAAGTTTTCCTGTCCCACTTCAGCCCACATTCCCTGAAAAACAGCTTGACTGTAAAAACAGGGTAATTTTTATCCAAGGCTCTTTTCAGGTTTTGTCTCACACCAGTCACTATGTAAATAAGAAATAAATGGTTGTAAAGAGAGTGGAAGTAGTTTGAGAATTTAAACCAAAACAGGGAGAAAACAGAGAAAAAACCCAACTCCCAATCCTAAAAAAACCCCTCACTACAATAAATAGTTTTCATTTCTTTCTTTCTCTTGCCTGCAGAGCACACTAAAAACCTTTCATTTCCTTGAAAACTTCACTTGTGTAAAGAAATGATGTTACCTCCAGTTGTTTTAACTGTTTCAAATTCTATTTCTCTGAAAGCTAATGCACCTATGAGCATCTTCTGCATAGACAGCTGCTACAAAAAGATTTCATTTACTCGGCCTTCCTCTGTGGTCACTGTATGACTGTATAATATGTATTCAGTCAGGTGAATCTGTTTTGCAGCAAAAAATGACAGTGGGCATAAGGATGAGTGGGCAACTGTCATTTCTGGTGTTATTCTGAATGCTACGTTACACTACTTCAAGTAGTGTCCGTGTAGTAAACTAAGGGCAAGTCTGTCTTCTTCAATGGATTTGAGGCTTCTAAAGCATATGACTTCTGGATCTTTGTTAATTGTCATAAAACATGGTGATGGAAGATTGATTTATACACAAAGATTCACCTTCAACCTGCTTTCAGTAATTTAAAACATTGTATTTGATAAAGCAACCAGAATATAACCCAGTACAACTTAAATCTGAGCAGAAAACATAATGGTAAAACTGACACTCACAAAGCCATTAAGCATCTGAATTGACAATGCTCTTCTACTCTTGTCTGCTTTTTCCTGAAACTGGTTATAACAGTCTTTTCTTCCTGCTTCTATGTTGCCTTTCCTTAAGACAAGTCACCATTTTCAGAAGGAAGTCAGTCCCTTTTAGCACTGATTACCAGCATCACCAGAGGCAGGAAGAGATGCTATCATGGGATTTTCCCAGTTTTAGCCACTTCACTCCAATGAATCATGTTCCAGAAAAAGCTGAGAGATTAAACAGTGTACTGGCATAGAGACAGGTCTCAGGTGATGGGAGGAGCAGTTGTGCTCATTTTCACTTGACATTTAATTGAGGCAATCTACACACATATACAAAAGTGAAAGCAAATCCCTAAGTAGTATTCTCTACATGTGTGTCCTCCAACATAAACTTGGTGGGCCCTCCACACTGGAGTAACCCAAATCCAGGTTTACCAAGAGTAAAGCCGATTTGCTCGGCACCCATCAGCAGGCATACTGAAAAAGATAAGTAAAATCATACCAGATTTGTAGTGACCTCAATTGACTGAAATTTCAACTAGCAGTATGTGCTTTAAATAAGATAAGAAAAAAAGGAATTTCTTTCTGGAGCTATTTTAAGGGCAATGACTACTATATATAGAGTCGGAATAAGTGGCTGATGTTGAATTTAAAAGACAGACATATTTTTGTTTTGCTGTTTCCAAATACAGTCTCATTGGTTCTGAAGCCTGAACAAAAGAAGAAAAACTCTAGTAACTAAAGAACCTCATCCTCCTGCAAGCAAAACCAAGGGTTTTTTTCAGTATAGAAGGCAACACCAAAGGAAAATCAACCTGTGCCATGAGATTTTCAGCTTCTTTGATATTAAAGGACAAAGCCTATTTCTGAGTCTTGCCTGAAAAAGAGATGTAAAGGCAGGTCTCCTGTAAGTCCAGAATTTCTTCTGTTCCAAGACAGTTTTAAAGCACTCACTCTGGTGCTTGGCTTCTCGGACTGTATGAGATTGAACCATGGAAAAATCTGTATGTTCGCACAGATATCCTTGTTAAACTACTCAGATCTGGGCTTTGGAGAAAGTAAACATTGAAACGTTCTATGTCATGCAGGACAATTATATTTGAAATGTCAAGCTGACTGGATTTAAAGGTGACGTAACACTGGCGTTTAGGTTAGTGTGTATGACTATTTCCATTCTGTCTCTACTGCATTCTACATAAAACTAAATGTGCACAGATTCTTATAAAAAGTATCTATCTCAGATGAAATCAAGGTGCAAACTGGTTTATCTTTTTTTTTTTTTTTTGAGGAGTACCCACTCTCTGGAAGAAAAACACAGACTGGAAAGTGGTTTTATTTAGTTACACCCAAAAGGTGTTTTAGCATTGGAAAAGCAATCTCACAAGGCACCTCACGAGAAATACAAATTTTGGTTGCCATGCTAACAGGAAATCACCCAACTGACTCCAATAAAACAAAAGTGCATAAACGACATTTTCTTGTAAAAACTGGGAAATATTAGAGTAACGAGCAGGTTTATCCAATTGCAAAGAACTTCACGGGGCTGCCCCTCTGTAGTGGTGATTTTCTGTCAGCGTTTAAGCCTCCAGAGTATCAGCGGCTTCTTCCCAACAAGACTACGGCTTCTGCCCGACCACCGCAACAGTGAGATCTTAAAAGTGCAAGCCCAGTGCTGGGATGAAACCCAGCAGCACTTCGTGTGCTGTCCGAGCCGTCTCACAGCCCGTCGCACCCTGCTCTCCTCCCATCTACCAGCCGTTTGCCGTCCTCCAGGTCCTCCTGGCAGGACCTGAACCTTCCCAGGACGGTCCTTGCGGACTGCCTCGGCGGGGAGCGAGGTGCCCTAGGAGGGTAACAGCGGGAACACGCCGTCTGCGGCCGCCGCTCCCGGGGCGATCAGCGGCGGTGGCCCGCGGCGGAGTGTCACGGCGGCGCAGCTCACCCCCGACTCGTGTGCGCGGGGCCGACTGCGGGCAGCTCCCGCCACGGCCGTACCGGGGGCCGGCGTGCCCTCAGCGCCGTCGGGTCGGCTACGCTGCCAGCGGCAGCCGCCCTCGCTGAGGGCAGCCCGGGGCTTCCTCCCGCGCTGCGCCGCCGGGAGCGGTCCCCGGCCCGCCGTTCCCCCAGTGTCCTGCGGGTGTGACGCTTTAGCCAGCTACCGAGGTGCCACTTCTAACGGCAGCGGCTGGCAGCAAAAAACACGTTTATTACACGCCAGAGAAAGAAACGGCTCTTCTCTAGGCTGTGACCCGGCAGGTGCACGATATCACTTTGTGCTTGCGTTGGCGAGAAAGTTACCTCAGACCATCCCAAGGATTGGGGTTTTTTTTTTGTTTGGGTTGGTTTTGGTTTTTTTTTTGGGGTTTTTTTTTTGGTAGAGAGACAAGTAAAGACTCAGAAAGCGAATATATCAAAGTTGACGAGAACTTACTTGGTTTAGGTGCGTGCGTTGAGAACCAGCATCTTCCTTCAACAGTTTTAACAGATCACATTTTTTCCCTTGGAATTAGTACCTTCTGTAAATTAAATCCCTTTAAAAGGTGTTTATTTCACTGGCTGTCGTCCATCTCAGCCACTTGTCCCCATTCTTACTTTATTTTCTTCATGTTTGCCGCACGTGCAGGTGCCTCTCGGATACACGCCCACGAGTTAGCGGGTGCCCATCACCTCCGGGCGGGGGACCCGCGCCTGTCGCCGGGCTCCGGTGCAACAGATGAGAGGCAGATTCTTCCCCGGCTGCTTCGTAGGGCACCTCCTTATTCCCTCGGGGAGCCTCATGCTGGCTGTAAAAAGTAACAGCTCCTTCCGATACGATGGTTTCCTCGGGAGCGCAGGCTGCGCGGCACGGGGAAGGAGGAAAAGACACGGGAATAACGGCCAAAAGAGCGCCGAGGAGCAGACACCAGGGTTTCCCGTCCTCGCCGACGCGCTCTCTCCTCGGTTGGCGGCACGCTCGCTCTCTCTCCCTGCCTCCGCGGGCCCCGGCGCGCTCCCGCCCCCGCCGCGCTGCCCCCGCGCCCCCCGTGGCCGCGCCGCTCCCCACGCCCGCCGCCCCCCGCGCGCCGCGGCGGCACCGGCGCCGTCCGACGGCGCCCCCCTGCGGGCGCGCAGTGCACTGCGACCCCGCGCACGGCTCCGCGGGGCTCAGCGTACCTCGCCGTCCCCGCCCGCGCTGCCCGCCGCCGGTGTCCCCCGGGGAGAGCTCCTCCGGGGAGAAACCCCCGAGCGCGGAGCTCGACTCGTAGGGGAGGCGGGAACGGGCACCGCTCAGAGGCAGATACACCAACGAGCAGCGGGTGGCTCCGGAAAAAGTTGGCTATTCTATCTCCGCGCAGCTGGGAGAGACCTGCAACAGCTGCACGTAGTCGCGGCAGGGGCTCTGCGAGGCCGTCTTCACGGGGTCTCGCCCGCTTCGCTTCCAGCCCGAAGCCGAGATTTAGGCTCGGTAGCTTTCGCGATGCTCCTCGCCGAGGCGCGGCGAAGGCTCCGACCGTGCTGAGACTGGGCTTGCCCCAGCGGCCGGCGGGCCAGGTCGCTGCTCTTGAGCTGCTCTCGCGTCGCCGAGTGCGGCCGGGTCAGGCCGGCCCGGACCTTAACGGGAGGCAGTGTGTGGGACCAAACCTCAGCCAGCGTTCAGAACAGAGGAGCAAAGAGAATGAGTCTAGGCATCATTTTCTCACTTTACTTTTCCTTTTCCTAAAAAAAATTCGGACAGAACTTAAATGCACGAGTTTAGCACTAGTAAGAAAAAGACGCACTGTGCGGAGACAGATAACCAGGTCTTTCCTGTTTTGTTTGGTTTTTTGGGTGGGGGGTTTTTTGGGGGTTTTTTTTTGTTTGTTTGAGACCCATGTAGACTCGGCCCCGTGTCAGGGTCTGGGCACGGTGCAGGTACGGAACTCAGGGGGCACTTGTCGCTGTGCCCCGGCCCGGGCGAGCATCACCTCCGCCGCCCATCCCTGCCCGCACCGCCCCGCAGCGCCCTGCCGAGAGGCTGGCTCCTGCCCGAAGCTAGCAGGCAGCACGCCACTGGCCTCTGATTTTGCACGTCTCGCTGGGTGAAGAGCTTCCACCTTCGGGTTCCCGCGGAGGCGGGGGAGAAGGGATGTGGGTGTGGGGGGGGAGTTGGAAGGAGCTGCCAGCCGTGGCCGAGCCCCGGCGGAGGGGCCAGGCTGCCCAGTGCCAGGGGTTGCGTGGGTGCGCGCAAAAACCCGCAAAGAACGAGAGTATCCGTCTTGCTGAGTTTCACCCGTGTCTCTGGCAGAGACTTGAGCGCGCTGAGTCGTGAAGCGCTTGGCGAGGCAGGCGAGCCTGAAAATGCCGCCACAGCAACTGCTACGGAACTGTCAGCTACACCGCTCTGGATGGCAGCGATTTCTACGGGCACCAGAGCTCTCCGGGCAGCAGAGGAAGAGGAAGCCGTGATGCAGTTACTCTGCACTAAGTGCAGAAACAGCCGAGCGGTGAAAATGCCAGATTGATTCCGCTCTGGGACTTCCACGGTTGCAGCATCGAGCCTCTGCATCAGACTGCTGTGTGAACCACTGGCATACATATTTTAGACGTGTCCCAAATTAGTTAGCGCTGAGATTTCGGCAGAAGCCTTTGGGGAGCTGTTGAGAAAACAGCCTAGTGCCACTAGCTGTGAGTCGTACAGGCAGGCTGTAACAGGTCTCTAGGTGGCTCTTCCATGCAGAGAGGTGTTAATTGAGCTCATGAGATAAACTGTTGATTCAAATACAGATTGATGCCAAAAGCACCTGTTTCAGGAAGCTGAGATGGTCATTCTAGTACACACACATATGTGTATGCATTATCTGTGTATATACACACACAGCCTCATACATGCACAAAGGCAAGGAGAGAGAATTGGATAAGTAGAGGCACCCTAGTGCAAAGACAGCCTGAGAACCTGTATGGAAAAATATGGAAAAGATGCCATTCGATTGGCATTGGCAGTGTGAGCTGACCAACCTCTTAGTGACATATTTGTACCCCTTGTGTGTGCTGACAGCATACACAACCTACCAAGATTACACTGTGGTACTACAAATTGGGAACATAGACAAGACTTTCTTGCAGAAATATTTTAAGTTCAATTCCTAGAGCAAAGTCCTCCCCCCCCATACATTTTCTTATTACATTTTGAAAAGCTGAGTTCTAATTAGAGTGTAATGTTTAATTTTTTCACAAGCAAATACCTCTATATTTAACAGTTTTTCCTTTTTTTTGTGTATCACTATGCCATTTCTTTTTTTCAAGGGTGAATGCAACATGAAACTATCAATGTGCTTCATGCTTTCTGTCATTTTGCATATGATAACCCATTAGCAATCTCCTGTGGCTCTTGCCAATGTTTATGATTCACAATTAAACTAATGTTCAGATAAAATCTCTGTGGTATTACTCAGATGAAAATGAAGTAAATAGAATTTTATCTCTGTTTTGAGACAGTGGGGTCTGGATCTTTGCAATGTCCTGAGTCTATGCTAGTGTATTTTATTCCTAGCACATAGCTAGCTGCCAAATGTTTCTTAGCACTAAGTACTCTGGCAGGGAGAGAGAGAGATAGGGGGTAAATTAAACCTTCTGTGAAACCTGTATCACATAGTGAGGTTTTAGAGGTTGTATGGTAATAGCATGACTGGGCCTTCCTTTAATCTGCTCACAGTGTTACACCAAATTAGGTTCCCCTTGGGATCTTCTCTGTTTCTCGCCTCACATTGCACCATTCGTCTCAGAACACCTAGTGACGCATGCCCAGCAGCTGGCTGGTTGCAAGTCAGCTAAATCTTATATATCCAAAATACCAAGCAGACGGTCTTTGCCTTTTTCCCTTATCTCTGCAGTTTGTTCAAATATCACTAGGGCATATCTCTTTATTTCATGAGCCACTACAAACAGAAAAACAAAGATTAAAGGCAGCTTTAAAAATAAGGAAAAGTTGGAGCATTTAGAAAATACTAATTGATTTTGCCATCTAATGTCAACTGATACAGGTAAGAGCATCCACAGCAGATGAAAACCAGTATAAATTTACCCAAATCAGTGAAGATGGTTACCCTGAAGAGATGGCTCCTTATCTTTAAAGAGGAAAGAAAAAACAATGCATAAATTTTAACCAAATTTGCTTAGTCAGTACAAGGTAAAAGATGCCGCAATGTTGCAATGTTCCTATGTCGCAGCACCTTTTCTTTTTGTATTACTGACAGCTTTTCTTGCTAGTAGTTTAAAGGATTATGAAATTTTCACAAAGATGGAGGCTTTCATGAATAAGAAAGAAATGTAGAGCAATTATTTACAATAATCTTAATTACATATGAACTGTTTAAATGTTTATTAATTTGGAATAATGGAGGAAGATTTCCTCAGGTTTCTATCATGTTCATGTAATTTTAAATATGCTTCTACTGATCTGTTACTCATCTCTAGAGGTCCTTTCCAACCCCTACCATTCTGTGATTCTTTGATTAGCAGTGATGTAAAATGTGAAATGACACAATACAATAGTATCTCTCAATGCAGTTTGGACTTTTTCTATGTTTGTTTTTGAAGACTGTGTTGTTACAAAGAGTAAGGATTATAATTTTTTTTCCCTCAGTGTTAATATCATTTATGAAATTCGTAATGAGTTAATTCCATCAGTCCTATTGTTACAGGCCATGCTCTTCTCCCAGCCAGAATGTTTTGCAAGCGGTTAAATTGTTCTTGCCAGCCCACACCAAGCATTCCCTACTATTAAATCTTTCCTTTCACAGAACTCAGTGTATTGCCATTTATGTACTTAACTACCATTAGTCAAAACTCAAGTTTCAAAGACTTGAGAAAAAGAGACTCCTTTTCTTTAATGATTGAAGAACATGAAGAATTTGTGAAAGAAGCAAGTGGGGAACAGCGGAAATTTTTCATTTTTAATGAAACATTTACTGGTGGAGAAATTGTTCTTGTGAAGGTTTAGCAGGATCATTGGTGAAGAGAGAGACAGGAGCATTCAAGGGGAAGGAGAAGTCTAAGGCGAGACATTAATCCAGGAAAGTGGATAAATAGTTATGCTTTCGTTAAAGCAGGCAGATAATGAACTCAGCTGTGGGACTTTTGGATTTAAGCTCTTTTCCTGTGCCAGACCGACTAGAATCTTGAACTGTATTTCTTTGTTCCTTTTTTATTTTGTTTTCATTAAAAATAACACAAAAATAGACAGGATCAAACACAAGCTAACTACTACAAAAAGTTCTAATATAAAATTTTGGTATTTGCTTAACCTTAATTTCAGGTCGTGACAAGCAAGTCCTCTTCTGTCTTTCTCAAGACTTCCAAGCTATGCAGGTGAGAAGATAGTTTGGGTTAGTATTTTAATAGAGAGAAGCAAGTCCTTCAACTTCATTGACAATTAAATTGCTATTTAATTTTATTTTTGTAGTTTAAATTAGAAACATGGATAATTACAGGTAGACTTCCTGTTTTATCACTATTTTAAATCCCAACAATTCAAATCTTTAGTGGACAGCAAGCAATTAAACTTCCTTTACTTACCTACCTACATTTGTCAATTCTCCAGAATTCACATCTGTTATTTTTACTGACACGCTACAAACTCTTCCTCCTTTGTTCTCCCATCCAGGATTTTTGAATGATTTAAAAGCTTATTTTTCTGCCATCAGAAGGTGGAAATTGGGGCACTAGAGTTCATTGCTTTCTTTTGGATTTTTTTTTTTTTTTAACAACTAGTAGAATGTTTTCCAAAGCCATTTAGTTTTTGTCCTCCATGATTATATTCAGATGTCTGTGCTTCCCAGTATGAACTTACATTCTTCCAAAATACCCAGCTGCTACATTTTTGAGATTTTGCTGGCACAGTCTTTCAGTGTAGGGGTTTTAGGAAGCCACAGGTTTAACGGATCAAACACAGTGCTGCAATGGGATTCAGCTTCAGCCTAGAGACATCTAAATTTAGGTGTACACATTTGAACTGCTGAGTGTCTTAAGCTCCCTTTAGGGTCAGTGGAATTTGATTCAGTATAGCCATGGGAGTTTGGAGAAAAGTTCAGCTTTGAATGTGGGTTTTGACTTTTGAGTGAGCTAAATAGCACTCTACTGAAGAGGGCAAACATGATTGCAGAGGTGGTTCATGCTGTTTGAGGTTCCCAAGGCTACCCAAGATACCTGCAGAAAGCAAACAGATAGCTTTTGTCTTGCCTTGACAAGAAACTTACAGATAGCTGGTACCTTTCTAGAGGTTAGACTAGATCCGCTGTGGTATCTGACAGGACACTGGACACCTACGCAACGCACCTGAACCCACACTAGATCCCTTTGGGCTCTAACAAGAGATCAGACCCCTATCTCACCTGTGAACACCAGCATTATAGCCACACAAAATTAGATGTTTCAATCACGATCCTTACAATTACATGGCAAAAGCACTGAGACAGCAATGGCAAAGCAAAGTTTATTGAAGAAGGGTAGAACATAAACCTAGACAATGATCTTTTTCATGTTTTTTGAAAGAATTGAAACCTGCATTTATAAGGGTAGTAATCTGGTAAAAGACCTGAAATAATGGAAACAAATGCAATCTTTCAACTGGGAGATAAAAGGAAACAAGAGGCAGAATTCCAGGGCAACCAGCCAGACATTTTAGGTATCTCTAAGAGTATGTGGAATAAACAGAAAGAACGAGATGTCTTGCTACACAAACAAAGCTCTAACTTAATTGGCAAGACAAAGACTTCATAAGATAAATCAAAGGATTGGAGTGTTGTTATAGAAGGGTACACACTGTTCAGGAAAGAAAGACAGGGTAGAAGAGAAGGCAACATTACATTACCAAGAATGTGTTTATGATCTTCTAAAAGAGAAGGCAGATACATCAACAGTCTGTAGGGGAAGAAAACGTCAAGGTTTCAAAAGAGAGGGCTGCCTCTAATGAATTTGGGAGAATAGGAGGCTGAACATCTTAAACCTTATAAAGAAAGAAAAAAGGAGACTTTTCTTGGACTTGTCAAGATGTGGTTTTAGATCCTCAACAGGTAGAAGGTATCATTAGATTCTATTCTGAAAAGTAAAGGTTGAAGCCTCTCAGATCTGAAAAAAAGTGAATTTGAAATAATAGGAATGAGAACAACAGAGAAAAGCACTTCAAAAAAAGAAGATTGCCGCATACTTAGATGATTGGCAGGAAAAATTTGGAGGCTTTAATGGAACATACACTCAGAGAGAGAGGCAGCCATGAGAAGGCTGCAAGAAAGCCATAGTTGTTTAGAATGTATTAGCAGGAGCGTAACACATGAGAAATCATTGTTTTCCTCTAGCTGAGCAGCACATTACACCAGCTTTGGACCTTATGTTTGACAGTGGTATAAGAAACACCCAAACCTAGGCAGAGAGCCTAGAAGTCAGCATCATGGATAATAAGGTAATATGACATTTCAGAAATCTTTCATCTGGGCTTGTTCTGCCTAAGGAAAGACACCTTTAAGCTACAGTTAGTAAGTTTATAGTCATGTAAAAGACAGTTGTGAAGAGACAGCTAACATGTTCACCAGAAGCAGAAGTAAGAACTTTTTTGTCTTGTCTTAGCAAAGATAAGTAGAATGTTTCTAACTATAAGAAGAGTTAAATACCAGAAGATTTCTCATGAGAAAGCTGTGGAATCCATATCCTTTAAACATGTGAACCTTTTCCTAAGAGTAGCTTTTTTCCCTGTTTTAGAATTCTCTAAGTGGCTGTAATGAGACATTTTTTTCTACAAAACTTAGTGTACCCCTTTTTATAGACGACATTTTGGGAAACTGAGTTTTCTTGCTTTTAAGAAAGACATGCAGCCAATCTGTTTGCACTCTGAGATGCCATTTGAACAGCGTGATTCAACTTTGGAAGCATATGTAGCTTAAGAGAGCAAATACAGTTTCTGTCCTGGCCTTTACATCTGAAAATGGGGAATTCTTCCCTTTGGACAGGGTCCCATAAAGCCAGCAAGTCACTAGTGCCTTCAAGCACAGGAATTTGGCTTGTGTTGATTGTGGTTTAAGATGATAGGACTTTAAATGAGGAATTCAATTGTCTAACCATAGGCATCATTTTAAATTCTCAAGAGTACCTCATATGTCCATGGAGGGCTGGCAGGTGTAACCCCAGCCTGACAACAGATCCACACGCTCCCAAAGGAGCAGATGGGGTATCCCACCAGCCAGGTGCTCCGCAGTGCCTAAAATGGCAACAGGCAACCGAATCCTGTCCTAAAGGTGCTTTTTAGCAGCTTTATCACTTCAATTTTATTTTTCAAATAACATTTTGATAAAGCATACAACTTTTTTTTTTTTCCTTAACTCTATTTGGAGCTCTGTTTTAAATGCCAATCCCAGACAAATTACACAACCCTTTAAAACCTCATAATTCCTTGTCCTCTCTCCACCAGAGAGATATAGGAGTAATGTTTTTAGTGTCTGAGAAAGGGAGATTTTTGTAAAGATGTATGGCTTTTAAAGTATATTAACGATCTCTTTCATACAAGCTGCAGATTAGCAACAGTTCAGCTTGGTGGTGGGTTGTGTTGAAAGTGTGTAGAACCCGAGACGGCGTATAAAATTCACGTATAATTTTTTGCAGACAGACAGTAGAACAAGTAGAGGATGGAAATTATTCAGGCTTGAGGCATCAGTTCTTTTCCTGCTTTGTAAATACCTATTTTGTGCTTTTTCTGAGTCTTTTTTTTTTTAACTTGCGATATTGCAATCACCTTCTTTATCACACTGTTATGACTATACACTCGGTATCTAGGAAGAAATCATAAATATTTGTAAAGCCATTAAATACCCTGTAAGAAGCAACAACAGTAACAATAAGAGATTTGCCTTGAATGGATCCTGCACTGATCTTGCCTTTTAGATAAAATAGTTAATATTTTTTTAGATGCTTTAATGAATATAAAGTGCTGGAAGAGCATTATGTCTGTGTATAAAGGATTGTGTATATCCAATCTTGCTATGTGTACTAAGACTCACTAACAGTTAAGCATAATGGTCATGTATATTTTTTGTGGCAGGCTATATTTCTGACATTAACAGAGGCAGAGAGTATCAGGAAGATATCAAAGGTTGTTTCAAGACTGAAGTTGCTTTCCTTAAAATTTAGAAACATTTTCTTTTGATGGATATTTCATGCTTGTATATAGCTAGGCAGAGATAAGCTAAAAAAGAATTGACTTGTCTTTATTATTATCATTTTAGAGTGCTTTGCTAGCTTTCTGATTTTTTTCATTCATTTTATATGTGTGTGGCAAAACAGTATGAAATTGGCTGCTTACTTAATGCAGTCTTTATTTGGTATTATAGGCTCCAAGTGATGTTAAACTAAGAAGGAAATTTACTTCACATTTGATTAGGTGTAACAGACAGGCAAGATAATTTGTTGCCTAGATTTTCAAATATTGCTTAATGAGTAATTCTGAGAGAGAGAGCTTTTAGTTATCCTAAAATAAATGGATACCGTTACGTTCCCCAGTTACTCCAGTGTGTTGTTTCCATAAATATCAACCAAAGAGAAGTGACAAAAGCTGGGCAGGGCACAAGGAAGAGCAAGCATACCAAGAATATGGCTCTATTGCCTGGGCCCGAAGTGTGGGATTTCTAGGTGTTTCTTTGTGTTGGTAGTTTTACAGGGGAGGAAAGGCCGATAGATGGAGCTCTGGAGACAAATTGCAGTCATTGCACAGAGGTATTGCGTGCATGTCGATTTACTCATGAACATCTGCGTGAGATGTGAGATAGGCTCACACATGTAATTCATTTTACCTTTCTCTTTATTTCTTTTCTCACAAACTTTATAGAATTTCATTCTCAGCTCTAATTCAAAGAATTATGTTCAATCCTATGGAATAATGTGTACTGTGCATGTGTATATGTGTGTACAGGCATTTTTTATTGAAGGATGGAAGCTGGTCAGTGTGTCGTCGATGGGTATTTTGGGCAGGTATGTCTCAGTGTACACAGCTTTAGCCTCTTACTGCTTGATGACTGCTTTCATAGGATAGAAGGGCAAGAGCTTTGCTGTGTCTGCTCCCTGCATCTACTCACTGCTGCTTTTGTCGTGTGAAGGGTGGTTGACTTAAGAAGAGTTTCTTTTCCATCAGTGCCATGGTGGGACCAATACAAGGGATCAGGAAAGTAGAGGTCTTGTTTATGCCAGTCAGACTGTCTTCTCCTTGAGACTCTCAGCACTTAATATGGTCATATGCTGCTTTCATGGATGCCTAGTTTCTGCTGAGATCAGCTACAGTACAGATGTCTGTATTCAATGCTGTCCTACATAGGAGCTACACTGCAATTAACGTAGACAAAATGCTTGGGCAAAATATTCTTATAGATAAGATGCATCTTGCCATAGGAATGCTTTTTTCTCCTCAATGACTACACAATTGTAAGCAATGTTGAAAACTGGAAGGAGAAATTTACAAACATCATGTCCATAAGGATCTCGATTGGCATGAGAGTTGGGCAGAGAAGAACCTCGTGAGGTTCAACAAGGACAAGTGCAGAGTCCTGCATCTGGGAAGGAACAACCCCATGCACCAGTACAGGCTGGGGGTCAAACTGCTGAAGAGCAGCTCTGCAGAGAGAGACCTGGCAGTCCTGATTGGTAATAAGCTAAATATGAGCCAGCAATGTGCCCTCGTGGCCAAGAAGGCCAGTGGCATCCTGGGATGCATCAAGAAGAGTGTGGGCAGCAGGTCAAGGGAGGTTCTTCTCTGCCTCTACTTTGCCCTGGTGAGGCCTCATCTGGAGTCCTGTGTCCAGTTCTGGGCTCCTCAGCTCGAGAGGGATAGGGAAGTGCTGGAGAGAGTCCAGCACAGGGCCACCAAGATGATCAGGGGACTGGAACATCTTTCATATGAGGAAAGGCTGCGGGAACTGGGGCTGTGTAGTCTAAAGAAGAGAAGACTGAGGGGAGATGTTATTAACATTTGCAAATATCTAAGGTAGATGTCAGGAGGTTGGGACATATAGTATAGTAGCTAGCAACAGGACAAGGGGTAATGGGATGAAGCTGGAACACAAAAAGTTCCACTTAAACATAAGAAAAAACTATTTCACTGTTCAGGTGAGGGAGCCCTGGCACAGGCTGCCCAGAGGGATTGTGGAGTCTCTTCCTTGGAGGTCTTCAAGACCCGCCTGGACATGTTCCTATGTGACCTGATCTAGGTGAACCTGCTTCTGCAGGGGGGTTGGACTGGATGATTTCTAAAGGTCCCTTCCAACCCCTACCATTCTATGATTCTATGATTCTACAATGAGTATATGGAGGAAACTGAATTATATAATCTCAACTGCATCCTTTAAGTCAAGATTCCATAAGCAGAGTCCTTTCATTTTCTAGACATGGTCTACAGGAGGAAAAGGGAAAGAAAAAGAAAAAAAGAAGAAAAAGTTCCCCAAAGCCTTAGTGACAGAACTGGAAGTGAGGATTAGTGAGGAATTGGGTTGCCAGGTAGATACAGTTTGTGCCTCCTGGGCCCATAACCCAGACATGATCTGATGATGGAGAAGTATCACATCTTGCAGGAAGACCTGTCAGACCTTGAGATGGGATAAACAATTAAGAGGGCTACAATAAAGGAGCAACTGCATGTCATGGCACCATTTTTCACCTAAAGATTTCTATCAGGCAGCAAAGTGAGATGTGAATATCATTTGGACCTGTACCGTCTCATTCTACAGTTTCTATGGCGTCTGGTAGAGCTATGAATTGCTTTTCTCAGGGTCTGTAAAGACTCTAAAATCACTGCTACTCAGATATTAGAAGCGAACTGAAAAAAATACTAAATAACTGTTTCATCTCTTTGAAATGAAATCTTTGTTCAAAATCAACTCCTTAATCACAGAATCTTAAGGGTTGGAAGGGACTTTGAAAAATCATCTACTATAGCTCCAGTCAATCCAGATCAGTCTTGATTTTATAAATACTCTGTTGCATTCTCTTACATCCACTAAATTTTTGAAAATTCCCAAGTAGGAATACAATAACTAGAATGATTACACAGATAAGCACACAAAAGAAGATGCAGTCAATGTAAATACATTTTTAATATCAGAATGAGCGATAATAAGGATGTGTTTCTAGTAGTCATCCGACTTTACTCAAGATGCTTCTCTAGGGCAGAGAAATTTTTGAAGCAGCAATTAATACAATTTGAAGTAAAGCTTGAAGAGTATTTGGAATGGTATAGACTTTATATATGTTGTTGCTGTAAGAAAATGGTAGTAAATGTGTACTCATTAAACAAAAGATATTTAGTGCTATAGAATAGTCTGTGTTTGAGTAAACTATCACAGTGCTGTTTATAAGAATGACTTTTAAAAGGTAATCTTAATTTTTCCAGCTGGGCTTAGTGGAAAAAAGGACTTGCAAGCATAGCAAAAATGACCTGAATATGACAATCTAAAGCTTTATCATTAACTGCCTTCTGGAGCTTGGTTGATATTCATTGATAAATATTATGTAATGCTGGCATTTTCACTGAGATTTTCCACTTTGCACTGCTACCCAAAGACTTTTCCTAAGTACATAATATAGTATTTCATGACTTGCTAGAAACATTTTTCTTTTTTTCCCCCCTCTTAGATAATTTTGTGGGTGGAAATAATTCTCTGTGTAATTACATCATTTGTGCAAGTGACTGTCAAGATTTTCAAGAATTTTTAGGTTTATTATGCATGTTAAAAATTATGAATAGTTTCCCAAAACTAAAGAGATTGCTTGAACTATGGAAAAATCAAATTTTCTAATCACTGAGAACCTTTGACTGTTAGTTAATTTCCTTTCTTTGTAGTGACTTGTGTAACCATTTTATGTCTATAGAGACCTTTCCCTCTGCTAAAATATTTCTATTTGTCATCATTGATTTTTAATGACAAATCACTTAACAATGCAAGAATCATTTTATCTGTCACTCTAGAAAAAAAGTCTTATGCACTGTCTGCTTTTGTACCTCACACAAGAATAAAGAACGTTTTTCATGCTTCACATCTCCTGAACAACTGTGTCCGTATAAAATAAACAACCGTTGACCATATAAAATGTTAGATTTGAAAGCAATTTAAAAAATATAGTAATGGGACTTTCCATCTTGTTTCTGTCTATGAAAACGTCTGATGGATGGCTGATAAAATTCATATATTTCATTTAGAGGCAAGAAAAGTAACCTGCATGAGTAGTCTTAAGAGGTTACTGTTAGTGGAAAGAAGGCCCATGGAAAGTAAAAAGGAAGATATAACACCGCTTTCATTCAACAAACAGAGAAAAGTGTAGCAAAGAGTGTATGCTTAGGTAATTCTTGGCCTTTGGAGAAATCCTGCAGGAAGAGAATAGAGTAGAAATCCTCTTCATGGAGCAGAGCCTTACATTTCCCAGTTCTTCATTCTGCCACTGTCTCTCCTCCATGAGAAGATAACACTGGTGCCAGATAGCACTGGTTTAGATTTGTGCTGCTAGACAGGAAACAGGACTCTAATGATGGTGAAAAAGTGTCCTTAATTTCTTCTTGACATGGGGGACTGCTTAGTTCATCACTGTGTTTCAGCCATGGGTGATGGCTGCTGGATCCAGGAGGAGGACAGAAGCCCTGAGAGGTACAGTGGGGCTGTGAAATACACTCAGATCTTTTTTAAACTTCATCAGACAGGGTCTTCAAAATAAAATGCAGCCACTGGAAAATTATGCTAATAGAGGAAAAATATATTAAAAAAATCAGAATACTCCATCTTGGACTCTTCATTAGGATTTCTGTATTTCTTGAAGGACATCGGGGTTGACAACTTCAGTGTCTCACTAGAAAGGAGCTTTCTGGAGCTACCAGAAGAAGTGCTATATTAGGGAATCTAAAGCATCCCAAAGCAGAACTGGCCATCACTGAACCATGCCTGACAGATGTTTGTGCAGCTCTATACTCTTTTTAAGATGGATATACTAAACCCCTGTCACTGAAACGAGTCTAGCACTCAATTCTCAGTGTTGGCAGAAAGCTTCTCATCAAGTCCAGACTAATTCCTCCTCTTTTAATTGCACAAGCTATAAACTTAATTAGGCTATTAAAAAACTGATTTTTGTTAGAGTCATGACCCTAAGGAGGAAAGCAGGAAGGCAGGTAGGGAGGGAAGGCAGGCAGGCAGGAAGGAAGGAGAGCTCATGTGAGTGACAGAAACTTGAGGAAAGGTTAGGAGTGATGGTATGTAGGGACTAAAATGGACTTAGTATTGTGACGTATCATCTTACCCTATGATGACAATTTACTCTCCCTGTTTTGGTGGATGAGCCACCTTACTTAAGTCCCAATAGGAACATAGAAATTATATGTGTTCAATAACTAAGCCAGTTCATCCAGATCCTGTGAAAAGACCTTATTCCATTAATTTTTATAGTCCTCGTGTATATTTAAAGACCGATTTCATATTTCTTCATAGTTTTTTTGTCCTCTAAAATAACCAGGAAAAATACTTCAGTTCATTTGTCTATATTACTGACCACTTCTGTTCAAATTCCTCATTGCTGTCTGTCCAAACTGCACATGTCTATTAATATTCTTCTCAGTGCCTGATAAACCAAAGTACCGACTTTTGTCTTCTTCTTAAGTTCTTTCTTTTGGTTTTATGTTTCCTGCATTGATATACAGGCAACAGTTTCTCAATCAGTGTGACTCTGCATCAGCTTAATGACACGTACTAGTAGCTCTACTGCCTTGGTAACCTTGCTAAAACACCACCAGTCATCATTCAAGTACCAGGCAGTGACAGTCAAACAGATGAATGGGTCTGAAACATTTTTCAGGTTGCTTTGGATTTCTGTAAGGCAGCACATACCCACAGACACCATGCAAGGTCAGCAGAGTGAGACCCTCTGCCCACCATCACCAATACAGCTACCTGCAGCTTGCCCATCCCTTTGGGACCCTTGAGAGCAGGCCCGGCACGGGGACCTGCAGCTTGGGTTGCTCCCTCCCTCCCTCCTTCCCTCCCTAGCACCTGGAACCAGCTCTCAGCTGCCTGCTCAGCACAGGGCCCCCACTCAGACCACTACCCAAGCTACACTCTCCTACTAACTACAGCAGAGAAAATATCTTCTCTGTATAGATTTAATCCAAATTTCCCTCTCTTCTAATTCTAAAAACAACATGCACTGTGGGCGGACTGTGCTGTACTGTAGTTGTTTCTTTATCACAAGAAGATAAACTATTTTAAAAGCCCCAAACGTTTTATTAATAACCCTAATAGGAACACTAAATCACACACACATGCCTTAACTTCCCTGGCTTTTTAATTCTGGATTTAAACATTATATAGAGAACTATTTTCTTTTAAGGAATCAGAGATTATTACTTTTTTTTGCAGTGGTATCCTCTCACAATTTAACTAGCTTGTACTAAAAGATCAGAAGCTGTTTAGACAAGGACATTTTCCACCAGGAGCAGAACCAGTATTTCTGAAAGTTAAACTTAGCTGACCTTCCTAGGTATGCTCCCAAAACTACTCTTAAATTTTGTGCTTTTTTTGACATATTGCTTTGAAATGTTATCTCCAGATATATTTCCAGAAATGTTTTCCAGAACTACTGAAGCTCATGGGAAGGTTTGGAGGAAGTCAGCTTAATCTAGAGCTTCTTTCTATGGAAAGTTAACTCTATAGGGTTCATGGATTATAAAATATTTTATTTCTTGGCAAAAAATGGTCTCAGTCATCATCAGCTGCACCTTGCCAGTTTCATCTGACAAATAAGTCTTCTGTGATAGCAGGACGTGATCCAAACTCTGAACACTGGTAATTGTGTCCCTATTGCCTGTAAAAACATGTGTCTAATAAAAAATAAATCCATCTTAGAAAATGACAGAGAAGCTGAAGGAAAAATATATAGTCTTCCTTCCTTCCTATGATTAATGCCTCTTTACATAATAAAGAGATGGTCTTTCAATTCTAGCATTTTGTTCTATGTCCTGGTGTCCCACCTGGCATATTCTTGTTAAAGATATAAATGAAAAGGCTTGTTGGTTTTCTACTTTCTGTTTTTGTTAATCTTCATTAGGCAACCTCCAACCCATGATCCAGAAGGGCCTAGATATTAACAAATGTATTTCCCAGTCTAATACGCAATTTTCTTGAAGGTATGGATGACATGAAACTACTTATAACTGTCTTGTTCAACAAATAGCCCGATATTTATTATGGAGTCTGGTAAGGTTTCATTTTATGTCATTAACGATACACAGAACCGGTTTGAGAGTTGAGCAGAGAGGAACCTCATGAGGTTCAACAAGGACAAGTGCAGAGTGCTGCATCTGGGAAGGAACAACCCCATGCACCAGTACAGGCTGGGGATTGAACTGCTGAAGAGCAGCTCTGCAGAGAGAGACCTGGGAGTCCTGGTTAACAACTAACTGAACATGAGCCAGCAATGTGCCCTCGTGGCCAAGAAGGCCAATGGCATCCTGGGATGCATCAAGAAGAGTGTGGCCAGCAGGTCAAGGGAAGTTCTTCTCCCCCTCTACTCTGCCCTGGTGAGGCCTCATCTGGAGTCCTGTGTCCAGTTCTGGGCTCCTCAGCTCGAGAGGGATAGGGAAGTGCTGGGGAGAGTCCAGCACAGGGCCAGCAAGATGATCAGGGGACTGGAACATCTTTCATATGAGGAAAGGCTGCGGGAACTGGGGCTGTTTAGTCTGATGAAGAGGAGGCTGAGGGGGGATCTTATTAACATTTACAAATATCTAAAAGGTGGATGTCAGGAGGTTGGGACATATAGTATAGTAGCTAGCAACAGGACAAGGGGTAATGGGATGAAGCTGGAACACAAAAAGTTCCATTTAAACATAAGAAAAAACTATTTCACTGTTCAGGTGAGGGAGCCCTGGCACAGGCTGCCCAGAGGGGTTGTGGAGTCTTCTTCCTTGGAGGTCTTCAAGACCCGCCTGGACATGTTCCTATGTGACCTGATCTAGGTGAACCTGCTTCTGCAGGGGGGTTGGACTAGATGATCTCTAAAGGTCCCTTCCAACCCCTACCATTCTGTGATTCTATGATTCTGTGAAACAGAAGTGTTAGTTGCATGTGCAGGGTGTGACATATGATGGGTAGGTGCTTGGAGGTGCAGACTTTGCTGGGGTGGAGTTGATGAGGAGGAGAGAGAGTCAGAGTCATAGCAGGTGCATCCACACCTGTCCTTCCATAATTTGTCTCATTGTGGGAGGAACACACAGAAAAGAAACTCCAGCATAAAATAACTTTAATGCTACACAGTAAATCTGTGGACAAAGGCCCAGGAGTGCAATGAAGAACTAAGTTTTTTGACAGTTAAAAAGTACTCAGAGCATTGCATATAAAACCTACCATATCTCTACCTTTTACTGTTTCTAAAATAGTCATATATGTGGTAGCACAATGAATGTAAGCAGGATGGAAAATATACTAAACAAAATAAAGTCAGGAAATGATCTTAAACATCGGACTTCAATTATCTACACAGTTTGGGTTTTTTTCAGACCACTCTAATGTGTAAAATGTCACCAAATGCTGCTGAGTATTCACCCACCCTCTTACATTTTATTTTGTCTTCTATTTGAAGTACTCATTATAAAGAAACTATATATATGTTGATCCAGTACATCAGTCTGAGATGAATAAATGAACTTACTGTACAAGAATGAGCATAGTTCACCTATAATGACATCATTTATATTCTTTAAAGTGAATATTGGGTGATGTTCATTTTCTCAAGTGCATTTTCACTTTTTTAGACTTGAATATTGCCGAGGTTCCTTGAAGCAGAGTATATTTGTGTTGTCCGTTTTGCTCGTTTATTGAAATTTAGAGCAACTATATTGGTTGTTTATTTCTTCATAGATATTTTTTATTTCTGTGGGGATAATTCTGTTAGTCACTTGGAAAATATGCTCATAGAGTAATGGAAAGTAATGGAAGTGCCTTATTACTGTAAAAATAAATATCATAACATTTTAGAGAGCCAGCAGTTATCTACATTTGTTCAATGTCCTCAATAATGTTTAAGTCCTCAATATCTATTGCAAGATATTTGTGTAAATCCAATTTTCATCAGTAGCCTTTGTTCAGATTAAAATTAATACAAAAAAATTCAATCAGATTTTTATCTATCATTCGCTATGCCTTTATTTCCTGCTTTGTGTAGCTAAATGTTTAAATTTTATACATTTAAAGTCTTTGGTGTTTTAAAACTTATTTTAACATTGAAGTAATTCATAGACTTTATATGGCATGTTCATTCATTATCATGTGGTTGATTTCACGTATTTACAGAGAAATGTGGTAGGCTCCTCAGCTCAAGAGGGACAGGGAACTACTGGAGAGAGTCCAGCGCAGGGCCACCAAAATGATCAAGGGTGTAGAACATCTTTCATACGAGGAAAGACTGCGGGAACTGGGGCTGTTTAGTCTGGAGAAGAGGAGATTGAGGGAAGATCTTATTAACATTTACAAATATCTAAATGGTGGATGTCAGGAGGTTGGGACAGCTAGCAACAGGACAAGGGGTAATGGGATGAAGCTGGAACACAAAAAGTTCCATTTAAACATAAGAAAAACTATTTCACCGTGAGAGTGATGGAGCAGTGGAACAGGCTGCCCAGAGGGGTTGTGCAGACTCCTTCTTTGGAGGTCTTCAAGACCCGCCTGGACATGTTCCTATGTGACCTGATCTAGGTGACCCTGCTTCTACAGGGGGGTTGGACTAGATGATCTCTAAAGATCCCTTCCAACCCCTACCATTCTATGATTCTATGATTGTATGATTCTATGATTTTTAATTTGTCATAAAGTTATCCATTTTATTTAAGCTGGATAAGAGAAACTTTTTTTCTGATTCCTTTCCGTGGTTACATACTCTCTTTTACCTCTTTCCTTACTGTTACTGTCTCCCTTAGACACTTGGTTTGAGAAACAATAAACACACTGAAACACACACACAGATACCAGTTACTGGCTTTCATGTTGCTTTACTTAAATAGACACTAAGTCAACATCCCCATTTAAGATGAGAGAGTTTTGATCTGTGAAGTCAATTTGTCAGTGAACTATCACAAGCTTTTTTTTAGCTGGGAATGAATATGTTGACTGCATGAGCATATATGTAGGAGAGTGTGCACATGTGTGCAGGCATTCAAGGTCAGAATGAGATGAAAATCATTGGTATGCTGTGCCAGAGATGATCTACGGAGATATGGTGCATGTGCTTTCTGTTAAAAAAAGAAATATGTTGTCAGTAGCAAGCAGCGATGAGATGACATTTGTTCATTATATTGATACTGCTGTCACCCCTACCTTTTATTAAGAGATATGACTGTTTCTCAGAGGATGCTTAAACCCCTAAATATGAGAACTAAGGACAATGGCAATCACTGTTAATCTATTTGGATGCAGAGCTGTCTTGGATGGCTGTGCGGAGCTCACGATGTGGGCAAGTAGCACGGTCAGGAAGCAGAGATCAGCCCGGGGCTCCTGCGTGAGCACGCAGCCTTTCCAGGGGCACTGCGGAAGCCCTGTGCTGCCCTGCAGACCTTTTGGCCTCATCATCTGTGAATTTAGGGAGCAATGCCAGTTTTTAAATAGTAGTGAAAGAGAGAAAGCTAAAATAGAAGAGGAAAACTATTCAGGGACTTAAGCATGCCAGCAATTGGGTGAAGTAATAGCCTTACTGAAGGCAGTGAGAAAATTGAGGGAATATCTCCTGACTACAAATGTAGACTTAAATATGTAAACCACACTACATAATAATTTGCAATGCCTCATGTTCTGAAGCCAACTAAAACCTGTAAGCATGTTTTTGATGAAATTAAATTATCTGACATATTGTTTGCTTTACATAGAGGTAAGCAAAAGCCTTTCACTCAAGTGTTGCAGAGAACATAATCCAGTAGCTGTTAATAGTTAGTTCGGCACAAGAAGAGAGAAACAATTCCTTGACAATGTTTGGTTAAATGGGATTATATACCAAACTAGTGAAACCTTTTTTTTTTTAAAAAAAAAAAAAAAATTGGTGGGGTTTTGTGATTTTTTGTTGGTTTTGTTTTGTTTTATAGTTATTTTTTTTAATGTGTGTTTTCTAATGAAATGAGAGGAAGTTCTGTCTCACTGGACAGTCAGGCAGCCTGCTCAGTATAAACCACTTATCAGCACTATGAGAAAGATGCCAAATGGTACAGCTGTGATGTTATCAGGAATGAAATCTATTTTGTTTTCTAGTAAATTTTTTTGAAGTGAATTAGTTCCTAGTGTTGTAGAATTGCAAAGGACAGTTCTATTTCCTTCTAACCCTCAGTTTTCAAATTTTTCTAGTAATAAATTTTGCATCTGTGGTATCAAAAATGAGAGATGTCTAAAGTGCTAGTTTTAACTATCCCTTTCACAGACAAAAATCCTCATGTTCAAAGATTTGTGCACGCATATATGTACATAGTCAACTAAACCATAAATCCTTGTGCAAATGTGAGACAGTGTCATGTATTATCTAACCACAGCTGTATCTGAAGTATTAAGAATGAACACCAAACCACTACCCAATACATATTTAGAAGAAAATCTTTTTGAGGCAATTAACCAAATCTGATGGGAACATCAGTAAATATGACTTGTCTCTAGATAACTTGCTTCGAAATTTATATTGTTTTTCGACCTTTGGGTATCAGGTTGTTCCCTAATGGATGTATTTTTGCATTTGACCCAGCATTGGTTACATCAGCCTGTTACTCCTATTTCTAGGCTGTTGATTGGTAAAGCACAATGCTTTTTGTTCTAGTACAGGTAGAGCACTGCAATGTATCCTTGAATATTGCTAGTAAAGATCATATCTAAATAGTCTCCATAGCCATTTTACTAAAGTATTATAGAAAATGTTGTACCTTGCAAAATACTGGGACTACAGATTTTACTGGTAGGCAAAAATCTCTGTAGAAATTTCTTTCTGGTTCAGTGCTTCTTTGAAGGGAAAAAAGTGAAAGATCTTATCACATCTATGTCTGTAGCTGGTTTTTGGCCTTTTGCCCCTTTGTGCCTGAAAGAAATATGGAAATAATGAGTGAAGTAAAACACGTTCATTTCATAAGTATGATTTACATCTTTCTTTTTGAAAGCAGTTGCTTATCTCCTTTCTTTTTATTTATTTAAATTAAAATCATTACTGATCACAGATGTTATTTTAAAAAAATATTTTATATTTTGTGAATAAATAAAAATTAAAATATAAAAATTTTAGTTAATGAATAAAGATTCCGTCATTTGCAAGGAAAAATAACCCCAAACCAAACGACACAATACTTCATTTCAGCTTCCATAAATAATTTATTGCTTTCACATGTTAAACAAATTCATGCTTCTGGATAAGAATCCACTGAGAAAAAACGTTTCTTACCAACAAAGTGCAGATGTATGTATTAAAAACAAGAGACAGAGATAGTTATTAAACAGGATGTAACAGCAATAGGCAACTGAGTAAAGCAATAGGAATTTCACATTCAAATGAACCTCAGAGGTATTTGTGACATGCAGAATGCAATTATCCAGCACAATTTCCCATCACAAGTCGGGTCTATCATAGTATTGGTAAGAACAATTCCACCGATGTACATTTTTTAAACATTACTTCCTGCTTCCATGAGTTTTTTTGAACAATGGTGCCTTCTTTAGATGAAATAGCAGGAATCAATCTTCACATTAATGTTCAATCCATTACAAATGTGCAAATCATTTCTCTGATACTCTAAAGCATTTTGTGAGCTTTTGGAGGGGGCCTGTTGCAAGATGAAATAAATCGTGTCACTGTAATAGAAAAAAATTAGATCTTTTCTTGTGAAGGAAATTATGAGTTCTTCAGAAAAATCTTCAGTGAACCAGGAACCAATGATGGTGCTCCCCAGGCAACACAATGGTGAAGGCAAAGACTGCTTTGTTCACCACAATGTAAAGTTTTCTTGAGTTGCAGTATAACCACATTCTTCAAAAGATAAAGGGAATGTATATGATGGTCAGAGATAGGAGTATTAAATTTTTCACAGTGTACATTCTTTGCTTGTGAGGGAAAACACAAAACTCAATGAATCGAGATTCTTTGACAATTAAAAAAACACCTCTAAGTTTGTACGGCTCAGTTTCTGAGGGACAAGTAGGACCACGTCCAAGGGAAAAGATGTAGACAAAAAGTACAACTCAAAATATGCTAACTAGAATTTTACCTTCCTCTTTCCCGCGCTAATTAAATCAATGGAAAATGCATATAGACTGGCAGAAATTAGTTCTGACCCAAGGTTTTGAAAACTTCAGTAGTCATTAACAGAGCTGTGTGATAATCATCAAATGGCTTGCTGAACTCCATGTAAGCTTTTTCTTTTGTTCCTCAGCCTCACTCTGGGAGTTCTGGCCTCATAAAACTCTTTACACTCAAGGCAAAACATAGGCTAATGTGTTATGTTCCCATATAAAACTACAGAGCTTTGTAAGGTTTCCAATGGAAACCACAATGCCTCCCCAGCATATCCTCCCCTGGCATCAGCAGGTGTCATGTTTTTTTGAATTATTTAAATCACATTGGAAGGTTATAGTTAGGAGCCAGCATGAGTATGAGGAAAAGGAACAAAAGAGTTTCCATAACTTATCAAAACTGCTATTTCAACTTATACACAGAAAAGAAAAAAAGAAACACCTGAAGTCTCTCAATAACTATTTGCAAGTCAATGAGCTTAATATAGATCAATAAAGCACACCTTGTTACATCCTGTCACTTGCCAACAGAAACGTTCTTATTATGCTGGTAATAATTATAATGACTTCCACTTACTGACTATGGTGGATAACATTAGATGTTCTATCCCTAACTTTACGGGCAAATGACAGAAACATAAGTTTGAACTTACGATAAAAGTATATCCCAGTATCAAAGAGAATGCCTTAAAAATCTAAAGCTTTTCTAAATGTCATTATTTTAAAGAATAACTTAATTCAGAACTTCTCTATTGAGAAGACTGCAGTGCTGAAGAAACTGTCAGTTGGAAATACAGACTGCAAAGGAGAGCTTTCAAAGAATGAGAAAATATTTTGTATAGATTATAGAAAAGACAATGGCACAGCATTCCAAGAAATCTGCTGGCCTATGCAAATATCGTGTTAGCCCACAATAAAGGCACCTCCCAGTTCCAGTAACCACTGGAAAGGAGGAGAAGGTTACCTATAATCTTTAGAAAACAATTTGTCAGAACTCAAGAAGCTTTCAGCCTGATGGCACATTATATCTAAGATGTTCCAAGTAAGAAACTCCTGAATCTGAGGGTGGACGTGATGATGGTGCTAGCCAGGAGATACTCTGAAACAGATAAAGAAAAAGGAGAGTGATTATAAGAATTGTGATTTTAATGTGTTTGCTCTGGGAAACAGGCCATCTCAATATATAATGTTTCTTGAGAGTGCCTGAATTTAGTGTGCAATTATGTAATTATGACTGGTTAATATTTAGAGCCTAGGCTGGCAAAAAGATACATCCAAATAACACTAGAGGCAAGTTAAATGGCATATCAACAAAGGAATGTAATTCAGTCTTGATTTTGTTTTGTCACTGTGAAAGGGCTGAAGATGGAAGAGAGGTATGTGTCAAATTCTTCACTGTTCCTGTGTTACTTTGTGTTGGCAAACAGCTTTTGTGAATGGCTTTACCAAATTACTCACTCTTGGGTAAAATGGAAAGTCCATTTCCTTCTTGCAAGCCATTTCCTTCTTCTTCTTGCATTCTGTCACTAAAAACTATGACTTTGAAAGCTGTTAGACATAGGAAACAGAGAAGTTATTTTATACTTCAAGAAATAGGATAAGATTATATGATCCATCATTATACAATAAATATTTCTCATGTGATGTAGGGGAGGATAAGGCCAACTAAAGAACAAATCCTACAACACTGCAGTGGTTATTTTATTATGCTCAAATTAGCTGTGATCCTCTTTTCATGCTGAGTACTGTGGTTAAGGAATACAAATGTTCCTCAGATGTCCATGAAGATGAATGTTTACCTACTAGGAGAGAGACAGAAAAAAGTAATCATAATACAGGGAAAAGAGTATATCTTTTGCATTTAATGACTGTCAAACCCAGGTCAAAACTGTGTTCTTTTTCCTGTCCATACTCTGTCTTATCAGGAGAAACACCAGTTACCTAGCTGATTATATTAGCATGAATCAGCATAAGTAATTTGACATTCAGGTCATTATTTCCTAGTCTGTGAAAACAATTTGATGTTGAAGCTCATATACATAATAAAAAAATGTAGGGCTAGGAAGACCTGTTAGAGGCCTTGGAATTCATCCTGTATTGTATGACAGAATTAAATATATGCTACACATTATGCCCTTCCAAATAGTTGCTTCATTAGTAATTGAAAATCACATTTGATAGGAATTTGCTGACTTTCTGATGCAGTTTGCTTAAGGGCTTTAACTAACACCAAGCTACAAAGGTTTTTTACTGATTTTATTGATATTTCTTCCTAATCAGATTTTCTGCAAAGCAAGTGTGTACAGCTCATCCTGCCTATGAGGAACACACGGATGGAATGAACAATCAGTGACTTCTTTTCAAAGGCATGTTCATGTCACCTCTTCTGGTTACTTTTCCAGCACACATGAAAATGCAACTTGGGTTGTGTTCATTCATTCATTCATTGTTTTCTTATCCATTATTATAGAATCATAGAATCATAGAATGATAGGGATTAGAAGGGACCTTTAGAGATCATCTAGTCCAACCCCCCTGCTGAAGCAGGTCCACCTAGATCAGGTCACATAGGAACATGTCCAGGTGGGTCTTGAAGACCTCCAAGGAAGGAGACCCCTCTGGGCAGCCTGTGCCACTGCTCCGGCACCCTCGCAGTGAAACAGTTTTTTCTTATACTTTTCTTATCCTCACATTTTTCTATTTATGACTCCTAGCTTGTCAGCAGTTTTTAAGGTGTGGATTCCAACATCAGACATGCTTCCATTATAGCATAACTAGTTCTAAGGACTTTTCATGTCTTAGATGTAACACACTTGGTAGTTTTGAATAACTGCATCACAGCAATGATTCATTTTTGTGGTGGTTTAGCTAGGTGACCACCAAGTCATAATATCACTCCTTTCCCAAACTGGACAGGGGAGAAAGAAATATGACAAGCAGTTTGTGTGTTAAGGACAGAGAAATCACTTAGCAATTAGCATCACAGGCAAAACAGACTCAACATAGGGAGAAAAAGGTTTGCTTTATTATTGAACAATAGAAACCTTTTCTAATTTATTTTTGTGTCCTTTTAAATTTAAATTTTATTTTAAATATATTTCATTATATTCATTATATATATATTTCCTTGATTTTCTTAGAAATTTGCACTATGCAAACATATTCTTAGTATGAAATATTGTCATGGTCATTAGAAGCTTTTTGGTACTGCAATGGTAACATAATAAAAGGGTAGTTTTCTCCTTCACATTTAATGCTGCCTCCCTTCAAAAACTGTTTGTTCATCTGAACCATGTTATCCTTTGGAGCATGATCTCGGAAACTCTAACCATGTTTTTGAGTTTTTGGAAAGACGTTGTTTGGGAGTTTCTTTGTCCTCCTTTACAATCATAAATACTTGTGTTGGAACTGCTTTCATCTCAATTTATTTCCATCTTCATATTCTTAGTCACTTTCCCAGAATCGGGTCTAAATCAGCAAAAGCCTGAATCTTTTACCAGCTATTGGATGAAGGGTTGTATCCCACCCTTTCCTGAAGGTTTTGGCTCATTCTATCACTGATATATTGATTGTCATGAGTATTTTAACTTCTCCATCATATGTCTTAATATGTTATGGGATAGCAAACACTGTACAGCAGACTACTTGACTAAAAATGGATTAAAGCATGTTTTTACATATGTAGGCTTCATGAGGATTACAGAAGGCATATGAAAACATATATGAAAAAAGCTCTTCCAAGACATGATTTAAATACAACAGACATGTCCATCGAAGGACAGATCTGGTGGAGATCCTAGACTAGAAGGTTTTAGAAGTTATTATTGTAAATATATTTGAGGGAACTGAAAAAACAGCAAGGGAAGCAGTGGGGTGAATAATTTTGAAACTTTTGGGCTTCCAGTCTATATAGGAAAATATTTTGGAAAGATTTTGCACTTTCACATAAAATCAAAAACCACCTTATCCTGAAATAAAAATAATGTATTTACAGAGCTTGTGATTGTAGTAATTTTTTTTTTTGAAATTTACATCTGTGCTAAAGTAATCTACAATACCACACTTTCTGTAGATCCTGATACAAAGACCACTGAGATTAGTAGACTCTTTCACTGACACCAGTGTTCTTGGAAGAGATCTAGGATTACATTATAGGTGAGCTTTTACACTACTCTGTATAAACTCTTGTACTAACTCCTAGAGAATTACTGAATTCAATATACTGACAGTCAGAGACAAAAGAAACAAAGTGGTAAAACCTGTGGTTAGAAGAGCAGGGGAATAATATATATATTTTTTGCACTCATCACTTAAATAAATGTGAATTCTGTAATATCAGCTTACAATTAATGGTTTTATATTTTTAAACTGTATAAAAAATAGTGACAAATAGTGTGAAAATAGGTCCTTAATAGTTGTCAAAAATAAATAGAATCATGCCAATTATTCAATATGATTCTGAAAAATTCCTTCCTGAAATTGTTTTAAGGTTCATGTTATAGTGGTTTTGGTTGTTTTTTTTTTTTTTTTTGTGAAAATAAAAAATATTGATATGGAAAATCTTTTGCAGGCCTTTAAAAATAATCTTTATTTTGGTTTTTATTTTTGTTAATTCCTATTGTATGAAAACTATGACCATGTAACAGCTACAAGGTTCTCTCTCAGAATAGTGGAGAAGCTAAAGAAGTTATTTTATACCCTTTTGGATTTATGGGAGCTGAGGATGTAGAGTGTGTTGGAAATGAGTTGCCATGGGAGGGGGATACAGATAAGTGTGCATAGGAAGAGTTTTTACTTGTTCTGCCTCCGTAAAAGTACTCTGTAGGGTACAGCAGCTTTCAAAGCAAAGCTGACATGTTTTATTCTTGAATGCTACATCTACACTTTGTAGTGAAAAACAAAACAACTAAACCCCAGATTTTTTAGTGGAGTTTTGGCTAAATATATTTTTCTTCAAAACTGATCTGCTTATGTAAAAGTTTTAATTAAAAAATAGAAGAACTGCACATAGGAATCTCATGTAATTCACTGAATATATATATATATATCTCAATTTAGAAATGCTTCTGTCACTGAAGTTATAGTGTGATTTCCTGCTATCATAATTTTCTCCTTCTGACTGTGTTCCCCAGTCAGACTCAGCCTTAAGTGATTCACTAAAGGTAGAAGTCCCAGGAGCGGCAAGTAAAAATGCATTGCAGGAAAATGCAGTCTAGCTGGGGATCTGTCATACAGTGGATGGTAATGACAGAAAGCATGTGAGCTACTTATAGTAACTGGGTTAAAAGCTTTCATGGCTTTTCTGGAATAAAAAGTCTGTTTTCAAATTTTCAAATATTTTCATCACTTGAGTTTTCAGTGAAACACAGTTATTACGAGGGGGGAAATAGGCTTGTTATCCCTATCTACTTGAGCAAAATATCTACATTTGAACATTTCATCCATATAAGAATGAGTAAAGTCCAGATATATCATCTTCTAATAGTATTTTTTTAAAAAAATTACAATAATTTTTAGATAGTGTAGTGTTGTCATAGAATCTTAGAATGGTAGGGTTGGAAGGGACCTTTAGAGATCATCTAGTTCAACCTCTCTGCAGAAGTAGGTCAACCTAGATTAGGTCGCATAGGAACGTGTCCAGACGGGTCTTGAAGACCTCCAAAGAAGGAGACTCCACAACCCCTCCCTGGGCAGCCTGTTCCACTGCTCCATCACTCTCACGGTGAAATAGTTTTTCTTATGTTTAAATGGAACTTTTTGTGTTCCAACTTCATCTCATTACCCCTTGTCCTGTCACTGGATACAACAGAAAAAAAGGGATCCTCCAACCTCCTTACATCCACCTTTTCAATACTTATAACTATTACTAAGATTCCCCCTCAGTCTCCTGTTTTCTAGACTAAACAACCACAGTTCCCGCAGCCTTTTCTTGTATGAAAGATGTTCCATTCCCCTGATCATCTTGGTCGCCCTGCGCTGGACTCTCTCCAGAAGTTCTCTGCCCCTCTTGAGCTGAGGAGCCCAGAACTGGACACAGGACTCCAGATGAGACCTCACCAGGGCAGAGTAGAGGGGGAGAAGAACCTCCCTCTACCTGCTGATCACACTCTTCTTGATGCATCCCAGGATGCCATTGGCCTTCTTGACCACGAGGGCACATTACTGGCTCTTGTTTAGTTTATTATCAATCAGGGCTCTCAGGTCGCTGTCTGCAGAGCTGCCCTCCAGCAGTTCGACCCCCAGCCTGTACTGGTGCATGGGGCTGTTCCTTCCCAGAGGCAGGACTCTGCACTTGTTCTTATTAAACCTCATGAAGTTCCAAGATCATCCAAGTTGAAATTTAGGCATTACAAAGCAAAACGTTGAAGCATACATTTTTGTAGGTAGCTAAGAGCTGACTTTTCCCTTGAATTAGCTCTACATGTTGAGAGCCATGAGATTTGGTAGTCAGAAGCAGAAGTGCTATGTTAAACATGCCAAACTGTACAACAGCTCTCATAACAGCCAAAGAACCAATGCAATGAGCTTCTGAATGACCCCATGGAAACAATGCATTCTCCTATTTATAAGAACATTGAAATATCAGCCTAATTTTGATTCTGCATAAAATGAGATGAATACATGGTAAAACTCCACTACAGTTAAAGGAGGTCTGTGCGTATACTCAAACTAATCATCTGTCTCTAAGCTTGTTCCTGCAAATCTGATTAAAAAAAAAGGTCACAGCAGAGTTGTTGCTGGGAAAGTACAGTCAAGATCATAGAATCATAGAATCATAGAATAGTAAGTTTTGGAATGGGCCTTTTAGAGATCATCTAGTGCAATTCAGAATGTGAAATAAGAGTCATGGTCTCTACTTTGATGGGGAATACTCTTAAGTTTCTATTGAGTTTCTACTACATTAAGCATCACTTCAGCACTTCAGTTATAAAACAAATATTTGTTTCTTTCTTTAACCTCCACAAAAGAGGATGATAATGCTAGGGAACAGCTCCCAGCATAAGAAGAGGTTTAGAATTCAAGATTGATGGATCAGGATCATTAGCTGTATGTCTATCTGCACAGTTTAAGAAGCAATCAAAGCAGAAAAAGGCAGATGTGTCTGCAAACTATGTAATTTGCATGTTATCAAGGCTATTGTTACAATAGCAGGAAAACAAATAACATATTTTATTTCCAACATTTCTTAAACAGACAACTCCAGGGGTTTCTGAAACTGGTGACAGGAGAGTATGACTCATCCAATAAAATGAAAAGATGTACTGATCATTTCCATCCACTCTGATCGCACTATTGTGGCGCCCTGAAAATCGATTTGCATTATTCCCTTTCTTGTTTCTTTGTTAGATTGTGGGTTTGAGATTTTAAACCTCTTCACGTGCTTCTTAGTAGCAGTAGTAACACTAGAAGTAGTATGGTAATTTCTATAGGTCAAATCTAGATTCACTGCTAATACCTGAGGAAGAGATTATCTATGTCTTGAAGGCTCGGAGATTTTAGTTGCGGTGGAGCAAAACATATAATTATATTGCATGTTGTCATAACAATGCCAGCTTAAATACAACTAGTATGAAAAACAATAGCAATAATGAGGTTCATTATTGATTTCAGCATACACTAGTAACCTGGGAACGTATCCAGGATCCTTGCTGTACTTCTAGATATTTCACTGAAGCCTGTGCCATCATGACTGTATTAAAGTTATCTGGAATAAGCCTTCCTGTCCAAAGGTGGATAAATCAAATGGTTAGTGAAAATAAAAGAATAAGTGTCAACTCATCAGCATAATGAATGTGATCATAGAAAACCTGTTAACTAGTTTTTCTCATTTTGGTAGACATCTTGACAGAAGACTATTTCAGAGAGGGATCTAGGAAGGGTGATAAAGCAGTATGATTGCATGCAGCTGGATTTGTTATTTAGACAAAGTATTTTTGTGGGTTGTGATGCTCCATAGTAGCCCTGTATACAAAAATATAAAAAAGAAAGAGTGTAGAATTCAAATTATACTTAAAGCAAAATATGTGTTTCTGCCTATTAATGGTGTAAAGACTCAGTCCTTTTAGTGCGACATTCACTCTTGCATGGAGAACCAGAAGAAAACATACACAATACTTTAAAATCTTATTATGGGCATACAATAGAACTAAATGTACATTTCATTCCAGAAGAGAAACGTCATGATTCACTGGCCCTCATCATTTCTGAGAAGTACAAATATAAGTCTGATCTCATCAGCTATGTTTCTGAATCAAACGTGTTGGTACAACCTCTGATTTTTTCCTTCCCTATATCCAGTTACTTCTGAAACAGATTTATACAGTTTGCTCCTACATTTTAACCAGTCTGGGTATAAAGAAATTCTATCTTAAAATGCTTACAAATTTAGATTGTCACATCAATAATCCATTGAAAAAATTAGTCTTTCCATATCATAATACTTTGTTCTCCTTGTACTGTTGTTTATGTGTGTTTTCCCCTAGAAACTGTCAAGCAGCATATTGGAGAATTACCACGACTCCCATATGCTCTGAAAAAGAAATTTGGAGCATGGAGTTGGGCCTGTCTTTTATTCGTAGCAGGTGTTGGCTCACTAGCACTTTTAAATTTAGTCCCTCCTGACTATGAGAACAAAATGTTTCAAACTGGCCTGGTTCTAGCTCTACATGCACTGTTTACATCTGAGATAGGAGAGGAAACCAAGGAACTTTATGACTTTAAAATAAAGTAAATGGCTTTAAAAGATTTCAGGATGATATCTTGTAAGACAATACTCATATGTCAATGACACAATGAAAGGCAAATTGTTGAACATACACAGTAGTATTTCTTATCCAAGCTAGAAAGAAAAAAGGGAAGGGAAGGGAAGGGAAGGGAAGGGAAGGGAAGGGAAGGGAAGGGAAGGGAAGGGAAGGGAAGGGAAGGGAAGGGAAGGGAAGGGAAGGGAAGGAGAAAGGAAAGGAAAGGAAAGGAAAGGAAAGGAAAGGAAAGGAAAGGAAAGGAAAGGAAAGGAAAGGAAAGGAAAGGAAAGGAAAGGAAAGGAAAGGAAAGGGGAAGGGGAAGGGGAAGGGGAGGGGGAAGGGGAGGGGGAAGGGGAGGGGGAAGGGGAAGGGGAAGGGGAAGGGGAAGGGGAAGGGGAAGGGAAGGGAAGGGAAGGGAAGGGAAGGGAAGGGAAGGGAAGGGAAGGGAAGGGAAGGGAAGGGAAGGGAAGGGAAGGGAAGGGAAGGGAAGGGAGAGGATTTTTAGCTCAACATTTTCCACAAGACAAAAACATTAGATAAAAACTGAGTTCTAAATGGTGAAACCTCTATGGTCATGGCACTCTGCATCCCATATAATTGCTTTTATCATTAGATTACTTGGTCTTCAGGGCTTGGTTTTCCTTCCTGTCTTCTGTCTATCCATCTCCTGCAGCTTTACGCTTTTCCAGTGGAAGCTCCCTTCACCTCAAATATGATGAATTTAGTTTTCCATCAGTCACTGTTTTATCACCAGAAAACACCAAAAGAAATTCCTGAGTGCATGTATGTTGTAAAGCAAGCAGGGCTGGAGCGTGGGTCTGTGCTGTAGGTTGCCTTGTCTGCATCCTGGTTTGACTGTATCCCATACCAGTCAGCAGTGGCACAGACTCACATATTTTTCTTGGCAATCCTGAGCAATAATTTAATAGGGCAGCAGGGCAGTCTTTTTCTAACAGGGCTCATGTGGGACCCAAACAATCAGTAAAGCTAAAAATCTTAGCAAAACAGGTTGGAAGGAAATGTTTTAAGCAAACATCCTGTAAAAGAAGGATAACTTTTCCATGTGAATGCACTCTTACATCCACAGAGATGAATTTAGGTCACACAGTTTGTCATACCTTTTTCACAACACACAAAGTCATCTTTTTAAGTGTCAATCTAATTTTAAGAAGTTACCAATTTTGTTACATTAAGTTTTCCTCAGCTGCTAACCTATCTGTTAACACCGTCTGTTTTGAGGAAGGAAGACCTAGTGATGCTCTTATCCAGCACATGTATGTTCCTATCTACCTGTTTCAAGAAGAAACCATTGAGAGAAATTCCTCTCAGAAAGGGGAGGTGGGGGCTGTGAGTGCAGTAGAAAAGTGAAGTCTCATTTCAGCCTGTGGTTGGAAAACCTTCAAAGGAAATTAACTTAGTAAACAAAATCTACTGAAGAGGCACTTGAGGGACGAAATGGGCATAATATCAGATATAAGCACCACTGATAGTTTCCAGGAATGGATTGAATCTAGGCCTTTCTTTTTCTTCCTCTGTACATCCCTACTTCTTTTTTCTGTCATCATCTTGTTAAGAAAGGCAATCACTCTCCTACAAAGCAAGAGAAATGTTTTAGTTAGATCTCAGAAGGGCAAAAGCTCAACAGCTGCTCTGTAGGCTGGAAAGATGCCTGTAAAAGACAAACTGTGATGTGGGCTAAACACTTTTAGATTTTTTTCTTGCTTCATTGGTTTGGGTTTTTTTTCAGTGGTTTAAAGAGGTTTATAGTCCCGTTTAGATACACTTTCCAAACAATGTAGTGTATTACTATACTCTTACTGCAGTGTAATAATACTACGATACTGTTTTATACTAAAAACTGTAATACATAGTATGATGGCTCTGAATTCAGTTTATTCAATAATCTTCGTTTTAAATTTCATGAAATTGTATGCTTTCCTGTCATCTGTGGGAAGTTAATACGATCTAGATTAGATGCTGGATTTGTCTTCAAAACTGGTTTTATGTTAGAACATTAAGTTATCCCACAAGACTGTAGAATAGCTTTTGCCAGTCACGTAGACTGTGTTTAGACTTCCTGACTAATGCATATCATAATATACCCTAGCATCATGGTTCCTGACCACAGTAAGGTGAGACGTGAGGTGTTATCAGAGTATCCACATCAACACAGAAACTAGGAAAGGCTCTCACTTCTGTGATACAGACATCATTTAAACACCCAGCTCTTGCATAGCTTGAATATAGCTTCTAACTGCATGTATCTGGATTTCCATTTGCACTTAATTTCTTTTTCTCACAGCTGTAATGTTCTTATTTTAAATGTTAATACAAGGTATCAAAGTGATTACTAAAAATATAATATAGGGTGCAAAATGTCAAAACCAAATAAATTACTATCAAAATTTATTCTCTTCATATTAAGCAGTAATACAGACATAGAATAAATTAGATAATAGTGCTCTACAAAATGAAGATTAATTCTCTTAGCCAGACTGAAGGGTTTTGTCTAGGAAGAGTCCTGTCTAGGGAGAGTCCTTTATGATAAATGGATTAACATGAGGAAGGCTAGCAAAATGGAGCCCATGATAAAATTAGACAACACTAGATTTAATCTTCTCCTTTATAGACATTTGAAAGAAATCAGAAGTTTAACAGTATAATTAGAGCATGTAACAATTTTCTTTCCAAATAATTACACCTCCAAACTGATTTTCCTACATTTACAACTTCATACAATCTGATTTTAGAGGTTAACTTATTTCTGTGCCACAGTTATATTTAAGTCTACTTAAAACATGACTCCTTAAATTTTATGGTGCTGTAACTTTAGAAATACTTTTTCTCTCAAAATGAGACTCATTGATAACTTTTTAGAGCTGTTTTTAATCATAAACTCTTACATACTAGAATAGAAATGCACCATACTTCTGAAAAGAATACAAATGTGGCTTCCTTTGAATTGTGCAAATAAATCAATTTCCCTGAGTTTATTAGTTTTCCAAAAATGAAAATAATTCAAGTTATTCACTGTTATTTTTTCACATCTTGGCAGAACAGACTAAGAAGCAGAACAATGATTTATCATTATGAATAAACTTAACATCATAAAATTTAGTATCAGCGTGTTTAAGCTTTAATCACACATAAAGGATAAAAAGTGATTCAGAATACATTTTATTCTTAAACAACATAAAATCAAAGATCATAATTTAGATATATAGCAGATTGTCTTCATATCTGAAAAAGAGCAACATGGCAACAATTATTTCTTGGAAAATGATAATTGCTATCTGACAGTAATTAACATTTCAAATGCAACTATAGCAATGAGTATTTAATATTATAGATTAAAAAAATGGTAAATACAACTGCATCGACTTAACTCAGTCAGTGTATTGATTGGTTATTGACTTGCCTAAATGTAGTTTTGGTGCCCATATCGGCAGTCTTCAGTATTTATATCCACCAAAACATGAATTTCAGGGAAGGTATTTTTTTATTAGACCAACTGATGCATTTGGAAAGACAAACAAGTTTTGTTTGGCACAAACCCCACTATTTGGTTTTGAAATGGAAAAAACAAAAAGCTTTAAATCAACAAGGTATTGTCTCTTGTTTAGAACAGAAGCAGATGCACTGCAATCAGAAGGCCTTTGTGTGTGTCACAGCTTTCTACAGTGCATTTTCAGCAGCAGTCTTTGAAGGCAGGCATGTTGTTCTGTGATCTTTATTCACAGAGCAGTGTAATGTTCATAATGTTGCATGATTTCCTACCATATATTTTCAAAAGCAAAAGCCCTTCTACCAATATGATATAGCTCTGATTCATGTCTTAGGCTCCCTTTAATGTAATAGATACATACTATTATTCCTGAAAAAGAAAAGAGGGCAAAACCAGGGGTTATTCACTTAAAAAAATGAAACTTTTTCTGGATGGTTCCACAACAGCTCAAATGCATTTTCTCTCTGATTTTAATCTTCTTCCTACACGTCCAACCAATTGTGAGAATAGATTGGGCTGAAAGCTAAATCCACTAAATTTAGAAAAATTCCTTCTCAGACTAAAAAAATCCTTTCTCACATTATAGTGAATTTAATCAACTCAGGGAGGGGTCTAGTGATTACCAAACGTACTTTCAGGTGAAAAACAAAGATGTTCATCTTGGAGATAAGATGTGGGGACATGGGAAGAATATCACCATCTCTCATAGAACAATATGCTATATTAGAGCTATAATAATAAGCCTTGAAATAACATTGTATGCCAATGGCTACTCATCAGCTTAGTCAAAAGATGAGTCTATGAGCAAAACTTTGTGCAAGCAGTGGTACATGTGTAAGAAGCAGATTAGCTATTTAAGCAAAACAAAATGACCATAATCAAAAAAAAAAAAAACAACTATTTTGATAAAAAAGCCCAAAGATTGAGGCTTTTTTTTTTTTTTTTGAGAAATATCAGTTCTAACATTCTTCTCAATGCCAAAAAAATAACAGCAATTTAATAGCAATCTTCCAGAGGTAGAGCCCCTTACCTTTGCTTCCTCTGGGGGCCTTTCCTCCCTCAACTCGGCAAATGGAATGCAGGAAACAGAGCAAAATATTACTTTTGCTTACAGGTCTTCACATAACTTGTTTTCTGACAAATAGACTGCCAATATGCCTAAACGTCTCCCTTGATTTATTGAAGGGATTACTGTCCACTTCAAAATCAAAAAACTTTATTCAGTTTGTAGCTTTCTGTGAGGATAGAAGAGTTCCATTTACTCATAGGAGCTCATAAAACATGGGTACTCCTTTGTGTCTGGCGTTAAAATCATATCTCCTGAGACTGGATTTATCTCATTCAAAATCTGTAAGTCCTTTTTGCCTGCAGGATTTCATTTTAACCAGAGACAAAAGAGACAAAAAAAAGGAAGTGGGATAACAAAATAAACCTTAGAAATTATACCTTGAAAGAGGGAGCATAGTGAAGATCTCTTTTGCAGCATGAATTACTAGTCTCCAAATGGCAACTGAAAAAAAGGCAGCAAGCAAAACATGGAGATTGATACGAATTCCTACAGAGCATCATAATGAATATACATTGGGCTGACAGTACTGTGTAAACTGTGGCTACTCATTTTTGTCTAAGAAAACCCCAAATTGATGTTGCATATACTGAAGGGATGCCACAGTAGAATATATTGGTCACAGTATTTAAAACTTTCTCAGGTCTACATATAGAAATCTTGAATATTCTCATTACCAGCATTAATCTACAGTTACATCACTGAAGTAACAGTCAGTCTACTAAAACACAAACCAAATTATCAGGAAACAGATCAAGCTCTAAGTATGCCTGTACTGGTTTTGCTTGGGCCGGGTTTTTCTGTTTCCAAACAGAAATAGACTCAAAACAGGTAATTCCAATACCATGAAATTAGGTAACCTGGATAGATAAACATTTTGAGAGACTGACCTAGAACCCTGGATAAAGTCACTGATTGAAACACTTCTGCTATTGATTATAATATTTCTGGCAATCTATTTGGCATATAGTTGCATCAAAAGAGAAATAATACAAAGAACAAGAACGTTATGAAGCAGTAAAATCTTGACAGCATTGTCAAGAGACAATGATCAGTTCAAAGGTGATCCACCACCATATGACAACCATGGTTTTGTTATGGAGACAACAGAAATACAAAAGTGAAAGTACTGGAATGTGATTATCAATACTTTCAAAGGGGGGAAATGTTGCAGATACACAATTATTTTAGTTAACGACTTATCACAATAAGTAGTCAAGCACTTGTTAAGCACTTGTTAACCACCTAGTGACAATCAATTAGCTAAGCACTTGCAAATAACTCAAACACCTATTGATTAAGTATTTATTTGAATCACATAAGGATCAAACTGCAAGAGTTACATACCACACCTGATGGGGACCTGTTGCCTTAGCTACGAATGTATTCGTTAGGTTACCTTAGCTGTTACCTTAGCCATGAGACCCTGGTAAATGTATTTGTTAGGTTACCTGGGCTGTTACTTTAGTTGTCACCAAAACAAAGGGACTGATATCTTTTTTTTGACCAATCACTGTGATTTTGGAAAGTCTGTGTTTGTTGGGAACCAATCAAGGTGAAGGGCTAAATTGATAGATGGATATTTTATGCATGCTTGTGCTGGCAAAGGTGATTCTTTTGTTTGAGCTGTATAAAAATCCTGAAAATGGTAACTAACAACGAAGCACTTATGGAGGAGCTATCCCTCGTGTTTTCCCAGCGCTGCATAATAAAGAAGTGCCTGGCTTATCTGCATTCCTGCGTAGATAAGTTTTTCCACGATTGGGGATCCTTCAACAGGAGGGCTACAGGGGTGGCTTCTTTAAACAAAGAGTTGTCAGAAGCCTCCCCTGTAGCTGACAGAGCTAATGCCAGTCAGTTCTAAGATGGTCTCGCAACTGACCCATGTCTGGTCAATTAGTGATGGAAGTAACACCTGTGTGATTAGTATATTTGAGAAGGGGAAGAAGTTGCTGGGCAGTTACTAAACTGCAGCAGCAACAGGGAATGAGAATGTGAAAACATCTCCACAGACACCCAGGTCAGTGGAGAAGGAGGGAGGGGAGGGTTTTTAGGCACTGGAAGAAACCTCTGTGACCTGTGGTGAGGACCATGGTGAGGCAGCTGTGCCCCTGCAGCCCATGGAGGCCACTGGGAAGCAGAGATCCAATCGCAGCCCATGGAGGAGCCCACACGGGAGCGGGTGGATGCCTGAAGGAGGCTGTGACTCTGTGGGAAGCTCACCCTGGAGCAAGCTCCTGGCTGGACCTGGGAGTCTCTGGGGAGAGAGGAGACCACGCCAGAGCAGATTTGCTGTCAGAACTTGTGATCCTGTGAGGGTCCCAGGCTGAAGCAGTCAGTACCTGAAGGATTGTTCTCCCAGTGGATGACCCACATTGGGGCAGGTTGTGAGGAGCTGCCCCTGTGGGAGGCCCCATGCTGGAGCAGTTTTTGAGGAGCTGTAACCCATGAGAAGCTGGAGAAGTTCATGAGATACTGTCTCCTGTGGGAGGGATCCCACAGTGTAGCAGTGGGAAGTGTGAGGAGGCCTCCCCCTGAGAAGGAGCAGCAGCAAAGTCCAACTGTGATAAACTGACTGCAGCTCCCATCCCCCATCCCCTGCACCACTGTAGGGGAGGGAAGGAGAGTCCTGGGAAGAGAGAGGAGCGGGGGGAAGTGTTTTAAGATTTTGTTTTCTTTCTCCTTTTCCCTCTTCTGATGGTTCATTAATAAATCAAACCATTTTTTCCCAAGCTAAACCACCACAATGCCTCATGGATCTTATTTTCCTGTTTCATTTACATGTCTAATCAATTTTGACTGTCTCTTTGATTTCCACAATGAGAAAATGTAACTCATTTTCCATTTGCAATTGGACCAGTTGTCCTTCAGTTCTGGTGGCTTCTTTTATTTCATAGTCGTATGGAATAAATTGCTACATTCTTCATTTGGCATCCACCAGTATGCTCTGTCTTTTGCAGTTCCATACAGAACATTCTGTAGCCTTTTTGTCTCTCCTTAAATTGTGACTAAAGAAAGAAACATTATTGGGTTTTGTCTTCATTTGCTATGGTCTGCTTCATTTACTATTGATTAAGGGGAGTATGATGGCTTTTTCACTGAGTAATAGTCTGTATAGAATTTACCCTGACAAGGGGAACAACTGTTTTTCTCTGACACTAATAAACTGCTGTTGGCTGTGATAGATTACAAATCATTCTTAAAGATTCTTTGATTTTTAATGTCATCTGAGACTGTTTCAGCAGAAGCCAAAGCAGCAGACAGCATCCTGCACAGCTCCGTATAACCGTAGGTTTGGCTATTTTTTTTTCCTGGATTTATCATGTTGCAGCAAATAACATTTAGGGGCAAGGTCAATGACGCTTTTCCGGAATTCACGTAGTGGCCTGCCCCTGTATGAATATTAAAACTACTGGATTCTATTCTGACAACACTCATGTCTTGTCAAAGAATCACAGAATGGTAGGAGTTGGAAGGGACCTCTAGAGATCATCCAATCCAACCCCCCTACTCAAGCAGGTTAAATCATGTCAGGTCAGTCAGGAACATGTTCAGGTGGCTTTTGAAAACCTCCAGAGAAGGAGACTCCACACCTTCCCTGGGCAGTCTGTGCCAAGGTTCACTCACCCTCACAGTAAAGGAGTTTTTCCTTAAGTTTGATTTGAACTTCTTGTGTTCCAGCTTATACCCATTACCCCTTGTCCTATCACTGGACACTACAGAAAAAAGTGTTGCCTCATCATCTTGACATACACCTTTCAAATACTTATATGTATTAATGAGTTTCCCCCGTCAGTCTCCTCTTCTTTAGACGGAATGGTCCCCAATTCTGCAGCCTTTCTTCATAAGAAAGATGCTCTAGTCCCTTGAGCATAATGACGTCATAATGATATATTTTACTGTTATCACCAGGAAGTACTTTTTTTACTTCTTGATGGAGTTATGGAGTCAGTGCTACATTCACAGTCTTGGTTTTGGGAAAATAGTAAATAGACCTTATATACAAAGTCATTGGTTTATTATGAATATAATTAAAATCCTAACAATCTGGTTCAAGAACCATTTCTAATCCAGGAGTAATTGCTGCAGAAAAAGAAATAATATATCTATGCAGAAAAAGTTTCAGGAATTGTAACAATTCAGTTAAACTCATTATAACACATACTTCTTATTTTCTACAACTTTTCCTGATTTTCTACTCAGTCTTGCTCTGGTCCTCAGGGTCATAAACTTGCACGTTTCATCCTGATTTTGGTGGTATTACAGGAAGCTGTCAGCATCTGGAGTCCTTTGCTGGGAGGATTAAAATGCCCATGTTGATGGTTTCTTCTTCCTCACTCATCGATCAATTCAGAGTCATTTTTGTGTGTTTGCTAACACACTTTTATATTGTATCTCATTATTGTGCATATTGCCTGTTTTGCTTTCTAGATGCTATTTCTTTGTTCTCTTTGTTACCCCTCAAAACCTGTTTTGTTGAAATCTAATCCTCTGTTTCTGTAACTGATGAAACCCCTGATCTGCAGAAGATCTGAGAAAACCCCAACTATTGATCACTACTGACACACTGGCAAGTTGCAGCTTCCCAGTCAAGCACTCACCATAGAACCATCCTGAGGCTGTGCCAGTCTGTGATGACAAGAGGCAGCAGCAGTAGGTCCCCACAGCTTGTGTGACCCCAGGTTTTTCTTCTTATAAAGGAAAGGGATGGGAAGCAGGGGGACTCTGTCATCAGAAATTGTAATTAAAGGCAGCAGCTCTTCTTTTCCATCATGTACTGATATCATGGGCCAGGTGATCACCACGTTGGCAGAGCGTGGAGCTGTGAAAAAGTTGGTCTTAGAAACAGCAGAATGCCTTGGATCAAGTCCTGTTTTCACACCCTTGAATTGAGCAGAAAATACTCCAGGAAGATCAAAGAACAGGCAGGGCAGGGATCCTAAAGACTCTCAGTTTTGCATGCCCCTATTCTTTAGAAAGGGGAGGAGAGATGAAAGAAGATATAATGGAGTGTTGAAGTATAAAAAAGCTGGAAATCTTTTTTTTCCTGGAAAAATTCACTGTGCCAGTTATTGTGTATAGAGGACACAATACACTGTAAGCTACTGACAGCGCTGTAAACTTGATTGTTGTCCTGAAGCACTTGTGTTTCAAAGAGTAAAAACCAGAGCACAGCAAGCACACAAATATTCAGAGTACTTCAGCAAAGAAACACTTTGTTAAGAAGTGTTAAAGGTGGTTAAGTAGCAGTGACAGATTGTGAGGAAAAGCACCAGTTTCATGATGAAGGGTTTTAAGAAACTAATGTAAAGTGAGAATTTGGAAACACCTTGTTCTTGATTTCAGATAATTCCGTAGAAAGCAAAGAGGCTTTGAGAAGGCTGAAAAACTGATTTGCACCACCAGGTATAGCAACAGAAATAAAGACTGGATATAGTTGAACCTTCTGGATATAGTTGCTGGAAATATCTGTTTAATGTCTGTCCTTCCCTTTAGTTTTTATTTTCTCTGTATTTTTTCATCCTTGTTCCTAAAGGATCTTTCTTCCCTGTCAGTAATTTGAAGAAGGCAACATACTCCTGGAATTATTGAATGGTGAGAGCTAAGCATTATGAAAGATTCGGACTGGGACAGGGTTATAAAAATTTTCTTTGAAGTAAGAAAGTTTAAATGAGAAAAAAAGATGCTTATCAGCCTAAAATGGGGACTTTTATTTTTTATTCCAGCATTTTTTTTCATAAGACATACTGATTTCTTTGATCTTGTTCCAGAGTAGAAGAGAAAAAAAGATAAATCCAACGGAATAATTTCCCACTAAGCTAGGAACCCAGTTGTCTCCCATTTCTCCCTTAGGTTCAATTTATATTGGTGTAAAAAACATCAAATCATCAGCTTGGAAGAAGTAGTATTTTTGCTCAAGAAGTCTCTTTATTTTTCAACACACAGAGAAATATGATAGCTATTTTGTTCCTGACTCTCTCATTCCGTCTTGTTTCATTATTTACATTGTGTTGTGTTTATGAGTTTCTTAAAGTTAATTAAATTTCTAAAAGCATCCAATCAAAAACAATTTCAGACAGATCTGTGTTGCAGCCTAAACAGATTTTTGAGTCCACAGGAATGTAATTTTAAAAACCAATTTTATTTGAAATTCCATTACAAATGCTTCCATGGTTCCCACACCTTCTCAACTCTGTTGCTTTTCAAAGTTTGGATTCTTCAAGTTTAATTTAAAATTGATATCTTAAAGGTTACAGCCCAGGCTGATTTTAGAGATTACAGGAGAGTTTCACACAATAAGTGTATTTTATTTTTTAAAAATTCAGATTCCACTTTTTTTCTCTGTCTATCAAGATTGACTGAAAGACTGTAACAGTTCAGTGTGGAAGTTCAATGCACTGTACGTTTTTCATCTGTATGAATGCTGACTACTAAAACAGTATAAAGGTTGGGGAGAGGGTTTCAGCTTTTTCCAGCAATAAATTTCAAATTTTAATGTCATTTAAGCCATAAATGTTTGTTGATTTTTCTAATTGTTTTAGCACTAATTAATTTTTAAGTTTTAGAGTCAAAGAGTTTCAGATTCTCATTTCAAAACGGCATGTTATTTTTGAAATGTGCTTATATGCAGTTAGAAAATGCAATAGAAAATATTCTAAAATACAACTGGAAGTTATGTTTCTTACTGGAAAAAACATGTGGCCAAGAAATTGAAATGTTACTTGTTGAAAGATGTCTCTTGGTATATGCCTGTGCATTATAATCTGCTGATGAGTAGAGGGGAGAAGGATTGCCTCTTTGACCAGTGTATACAGGCTTGACAGTCTCTAGAGCAGTTTCTGTATGAAGAAAAGTTGTGAAAACATACCTCCAAATTTGATCATCATCCCATTCCTATTACCTTGTCTAGAGTGTCATTCTTCATTGACATGCCAGATGTTGGAAAAATAATGTATGCTTTATGGAACGGTGACCTGGCAAATGATACTAGCACAGCACTTGCACCAGTCACCATTGCCTAACAGCCATCAAAGAGAAGAGGGACATCTATACTATGCTGAAAGGTCAACATGAAGACTGACTATCAACCCTGTGCGTACTGCAATCACCAACATGGACAGTCAACTGGGACAGTTGTTGGGAAGCCCAACAGCTTCCTAACTTTGCCAGGACTACTGGAGTTGGTCATGGAGCTAAGAACAATGTTCTGAATAATATCAAGGATGATTTATGATAAGCCAGGTATACATAAAAATGTTTTGCTTCTGACAAATCAGCATTTTCCTGAGGAAAGCCAGCAGATCATAAAAGTTTATGCTCCTTTGTAATAGTAAATACTTTGTGGCAGTCCTTGGTGTTCCATGTCAGAAATGGAAGCTTTCTTTGCGATGTTTTTTTTCCCATTTGCATGTACTTTTAGATTTACTAGCAGAGTTCAGTTGTCATCCAGGGTAACAGGAATAGCAAAGTTCAACCTTAAAAATCTTCCTAGATACAATTTTAAACAGTAAGAACTATAAACTCTGTATTAAGTGAGCTTTTCATTATGAATTAATGTTTCTTAAAAGACAAAAACTATCAGGCACTAGGAAAATACCCTTTATGTGCGCCTGTTTTTTTTCAATTTATTGGTAGTACCAGTTTTGGGATGCAAACATCAGAAAAACATGTTTTCTATGTTACTTATCATCATTTTTCCTCATATTCCAGCCAATATGATCCATTGTTGTGAAAGTCAAAATAAAAATCAGCATGCTAATGCATGTAAAACATAACTAGAAAAGAAAATTTTGCAGATTTTGAGCCTAGGTTTTTGGGGAAGGGGTCATCATCACCATTATCTGCTAGACTTTTCTTGTCCAAGTGCTTAGTTTCCTGACATCTTCTTTCCCTTTTATACTCATAGAGAACTTATTTTATCCTTTCAGGTACATACACTTTCCCGAAAAACTTGTTCTCAAAAAGCAATATATTTTGTAGAATGATTTGTAATAATAGAGTATCTTCAGGTTACTTTGATCGTTTGAATGTCTTAGACATGAATGATAAACTTTTGGCATGTGACAGTCTGCACTTTCAACTTTTCCAATTTAATTCCTTAAGATGTTGGATTTTTATAAGGAATTTTAGGTGGAGTGGCATGTGTGCCAGTTAATAATTATAACTGATAAATTTCTGCTGGGTATACCATTTCTAGACCAAATATTAAATCTCAAATGCTGACATAAAAATGGTCACTGAAACATAGGAGGATGTGAGTCATAGTGAAAAGGAGACCATTGCCAGGCAAAGACTTCATCAGCTTAAAATAAAGAGTCAAAAGTCCTGATTGCACTACTTTTCGATGGGTGATTGTACTAAGACAAATGGCCCTTTCAGACTACTGTAGCTGTTAAGATAATCTGGGGAAAAAAAAAAAACTTCTCTTTTAAAATATAAAGAGAGAACAGAGAATCAGTGAGACATGTTCCTAGACTGAATATACCAGTACAGAAGTGCAGTGATTTCACTAAGACCACTTAAGGTCTGTCTTTTGAAGAGTAGGGATTGCCGACAGTGGGACAGATGACCAGCTTTGCTCCTCAGGTCCCCCTGATGCCCCAACTATGCAGGTTGACTCTTGTTTGCAGGGTAGTGTTTCAAAGTTTATGCTGTTTATCTTTAAAAATGGACTCAAATTCCATGGCAGAGGAACAGTTTCAAAAACAATTCAATTATCTTTGCTAGAATGGACGAAGATCATGTTACAAGTGAAGAGTAAGTCATACTTGCTACCAGACCTAGTGTCATGCATCTTATGATTTAGGGACTCAACATTTTGCCTGCTGTTTTTATACGTAGTATATATGGCTGACTTTCTTCTAATCTTCAGAAAGTTTATGCAGTACTTTAGATCATGAACAATATACAGTAACTAGAAAAATTGTGTTCATTAGGAGATTTGACATACACCGAGGCTGCTTTGAATTCTGATTCTGTAACAAATCTTACATAAACTATTTTGTTCAGATGCTGATTACTTATTAGTGGCACTTTCCATGTAACAGATATGGACAATATTCCAGTTTGGATGATGTCTTACCATGAAGAAGATAGTAAACAACAAATACCATTAGCTGCATGTCATAGGGTTTTCAGACGTAGCAGAAAAAACACCCCAAAACATTTCAAGGGAAACAGATACTATTGTCAAAAGTTAAGAATGTAAAAAAATAAACACTATGTAGAGAAAATAGATCCTAGTGATTTGTTGCCTCAGCTATTAAAATCTTATTCCAAGTATCTACTTACAAGATTTGTGTTGTCTTTTAGGACAGACACCCCAAGAAATTGATTGTACTGCAGAAATGCCCCTGGCTTACTATTTCAGCATAGTGAATTTATTAAATATTTATGACTTAGAGATAGTAGGAAAAAAATAAACTCAACCTATTTTGGCAGAAAATTCTAGTTCATTGAGCCTGAAATGTTTACTTTCTATCATGTCAGGTTGGAAGTATTTTTGTCTGGATGCTTGATGAACTATCCAACAAAAAAAAAAATGTGGTTCCCACGTTCCTAGATCTATGTTAAGCAATTTGGCACGCTTGCTTTGGAAATGAAAATTAATTGCTTTAAGACTCTGGAAGTAGTGAGTTCCTAAATCTACAACCATCTGCCTGACAGAATGACAGGATTTGTGACACTGGGATAGCTATGGATTATTCTAGGACTGACAATTTTAGAATACTGAAGAATGACGTTGCTCACCTGAAAAACATGAATTGAGGGCTGAGCCCCAGCCTCACCTGAGATGAAAATCTTCAAGTGATAGGGATCCTGGAACTGCTTCAAACTTGGTTTCCCAGGGAAAAAAAGGCTCTTGCTGTTTTTTTGGTTTTTGGTGGTTTTTTTGTTTGTTTGTTTGGTTTGATTTGGTTTGGTTTCCTTCTTTCAGTTTGCTACTGTTATCACCTGTTAAAGGTGTTCAATGGGTGTGGGCTATGCAACAAGCTGTGTGTTGGGAATGGATGCAAAGCCACATCCTGTATGGTACTTCTGTCATTCTTTTCCTTACCTGGTAAAATAAGACAACACCAAAAATAAGATAGCAGCATCCATGATAGCAATCTTTGGTGTTCTTAACCAGTACTACTTTTGAGGATAAAAATGTCTGTGAAAGGACAAAATAGATACTGTTTCACGTAGCATGCCTCCTAGGATGTGATTTAACAAGAGGTCCTGTTGCTCAGACAAGGAGCTGACAGGCTCTTTGGGTAACATATCTTGCAGAATGTTAAAGGTGATGGTTCTGGATACAAAGCCTCAGCCCCTGGTTGAACTAACTATTTTTTGAACATTTGAAAACATTCTTTTGACTAATATGCTTAAGAAGACACATGCCTAACATGCAATATGAACTGATATAAGCTCTGCTACGTGATGTTCTCAATCTGTCTCCTCCACTGTAAATAATGCTCCCATATCCCAAAATGTCTGGTCTGTTCTGTAATGCATTTGTAATATGGCAGCTTCAACTGGAAGCAAAATAAACAAAGCCAGTAGTTTTGATTATCTTGTGCTAGACTGAAATACTCAAAGCACAAGCCTTAAATTATGAAAGCCCACCTGATCACATTAAAACTGCTCAGTGGATTGAATATGGGATAGAGGAAAAGAAGGATCTTGCTTTTGAGAATTACCCAACCTGGTGAGCCAGATTCAGCTTGCAGGCTGGCTGACATATGAATTCTCATCTCTACAGCTTCCTTTTCAGGAAGCCTGTGGGTGAATGGTTCTGATTTGAGCCCACTTTTATGGGGAAGGAAACACCCACTCTAACAAATATTTGGGATGTTTTGGGGTAATGTTTCAGTGTACTGAGCTTTTTTGTTGGCACTGCATGAAGAAGCAAAATGAGTAACCCTTTCTTGCTAGGTTACTACTTACCTAACAGATTTCAGCCACCAACCCCTGTATAGATGTACAAGATGAGAATTTTTAATGTATCTGTGAAATATCTTGCTATCCCACATTTCTTTTTCCGCTGCCTTAACTACCTCTTTTTAGGAAGTTAGGAAAAAATCCTCAAACACATAGAATAGATGACCTAAACTTTTTTCCTAGTTTTCATGTACATAAAGTTAGGACAAATGTCTCTTTTCAAACAAACAAAAAATGAATAAAGCTGAAGTAAAACAAATGGGCCACAAAGATATTGTGAAATGCACGATTGTATCTGGGTAGATAGATAATTAGGTTGTATGAGACTTTATTTTTTGAACATCTGAAGTGTAGGTGGACTTGAGGAAACAAAACATCAAAGCCCAATTTTGCATTTGTTTTCTTATCTTTGCACACTTATCTCTGTTTCCTGTGGTGCCAGCCATCTGTCCAACTCCATGTATATGATAAGACTTGTCATGGTATACCATGAGGATCTTAGGTACCACTGTGTTCAGTCCACATATCAAACTTTGAGTTCTATATGTAATTCTCTTTTAGTTTTATGTTTGTCTTAAGCCTGGATATGAGTTAAAGGCACATATACAAAATCAGACATGCTATCCTTTAAAGAATGACAATCCCTTACATTTAAGAGATAGTATCATGGTGCCAAGCATTCAGCTCAAGAAGGAAAGTATATGGTTAAAGCAGAGAATGATTCTTCATGAAGTTTCATGGCCCATTTTGGAGGATGCAATGCTGGTTATAGTGGAGTTTTCTGTATGACAAGCATTATGTGGAGGCTGTAGTGCATGAAACAAGATGGCCTGCATGGAGTGTCTTAGCAGGTCTGTAACAAAAGTTAAAGCTATAAAGCATGCAAACTAAAGATTTTTAACTTGGATGTAAATAATTTATTTGAAGCAATAACATCTTCACCGTCACTTCAAGCAAGGTAACTATATCACACATAGCATCCACTGTGGATTGAATTCTGATTTACTAGCTTTAAAGGGGTTTGAAAATGAATCAAAACCAAAATCCTTTGCAACTGCGTTTGTATTTCTGTTGCTCACTTTCAATACTCATTATTTTCAGAATGGAGACACTGATGGATCTAAATAATCTCCAAATTGTGATAAAGAAGAGTATGTTGGAAGCATTGAAGATAACGAGTTCATATCTGGTTCTGCTACACACATCCTGTGTGACCTTAGGCAAGCAACTGAACTTTGGATGCTAAGAACTTTTAAACATTTTCAAAACTATCTATTAGGTCAACTTCATTGACTCACTGTTGTTTAAAATCTCAACTTAGAGTTCCCAAAATAAAATTGTCCGTATATTACATCAACCACGACATTTCACCAGAATTTTAGTTGAATTACACTTTAAAAGTTAGTTCAGTGTTAGGAATATGCAGTGAGCTATTGTAAATTTTCTCAGTGAGTAATTAGGATTAAATCTGTAAAAATACATGTTTATTTTAGCCTTCATTTGTCTAATCAGACTTCCAGTATGGATTGGATCTTGTTATAACTTTGGCAGCTGGATTGAAATATCTGTTATCCGTGTTTCACTGTCAGCGTAGGTACTTAAGATTTTGATAAACTAAGTAGCTTCAACTCCCAATATGCCATTAAAAGACTTTTGATTTTTCAGTTTCCAGGCTATTAATAACACTCATAAATCGTGACCAACATATACGGATGTGGTGGCAGTCACCACTCTGTCAGTAAAAATGTGCAGTTGCCAAACAAGTCCTACTGGGAACTGTATATTGGTCTTACAGATATTCTGTAAGAGCTTCATCTGTCATTCCTTCATTACTCCAGAGTTCTCTCTAGGATCATTGTCAGCTTATGGCTTCTTTAAACAAAGAGCCGACCTCTGGAGGTCATACGGCCAAAGCCAGTCAATTTGAGGATGGACCCACCACTGACCAAGGCTGAGCAAATTAGTGATTAGTCAATCTGTAAATAACGTATGGAGTAACGTGGGAGTTTGTAGAGAGGCGCTCACGCCAGAGCAGGTTTGCTGTCAGGACTTGTGGTCCTGTGGGAGACTTACATTGGAGTACTCTTCCTGAAGGACTCTTCTCCTGGTGGATGACCTACGTTGAGGCAGTTTTTGAAGAGCTGTGTCCTTGGGAAGGATCTATGCTGGAGAAGTTGGTGGAGGACTATCTTCCGTGGGAGGGACCCCATACTGTAGCAGTGGGAAGTGTGAGGAGGTCTCTCCCTGAGAAGAAACAGCGACAAAGTCCATCTGTAATGAACTGACCACAACCCCCATCACCTATCTCTTGCACCACTGGAGGGGAGGAGTAGAGGGAGGTGTCTTAAGATTTGGTTTTATTTCTCATTTCCCTGCTCTGTTTTGATTGTTCATTAATAAATCAAACCATTTCTTCCCAAGTTGAGTCTGTTTTGCCTGTGATGCTAATTGCTGAGTGATCTCCCTGTCCTTATCTCGACTCACAAGCCTCTTATTATATTTCTTTCTCCTCTGTCCAGTTGAGGAGCGGAGGTGATACTACAACTTGGTGGACATCTGTCACCCAGCCAGGGATAAACCACCGCATCCTTTCAACTTTTTATTTTCCAAAAATACATACCATCCATTAGAAAACTTTGTCAATGATTTTGTTTTATTCTAGGTTATTGAAAAGAACTGCAAGTTTCATAAAGCTAAGAACCAACTCCTGCAGTTCCTTCTGCTTTCTCAGAAAGACACTTGCCAATTCTCTAATTATCTTTGAGATCTGTCGTGGCTATTTTTAATGCATGCATTTGGTGTATCATGTTAATTTCAGATCATCTTAGTTCTTAATCAAAATGTCAAGTACTGTTGAGTCATGATCACTACATAAGTGGAGGTATGTTGCACCATCATCCATTATCTTTATTAAACAAATAGGGATCATTAAAAGAGCAAACTGCTTGGAAAAGATCTAATGGTTTCTGTAAACCATTAATCATTCTCTTAATTGTTCATTAACAGAGTGTCAGCCATTCTCATATTTACTGACGCTGGTCAGATTGGTCTATTTTTACTTTGTTTGAGCAATACTGTGAGTGCAACATTTGCCTTTTCCCTTTCTTTAGGAACCTTCCCCATATTGCAAGAATTATTGAAAATCGATATTCACTAACTAGAAAACTCCTTAGTCAACTGTTTACAAATTAGTAGATGGAAGTTTAAAATGTTTTTATTAGTTGTTGTCTTCCATTATGTTGAGTAAGAGTCAACAGCTCTTGTTAAAAATTCTTATATGTAGAACTTTTACTTTTTTTTATTTTTAAAGAAAATTACTGGAGTTAGTCTTCCTTTATCAAATTAAGGAAAGGCCAGAAAGAACAAGCTAAGAACAAAGGAAATGGAAACAAATTTTCCTCTAGAAAACAGGACAATGAATGATGCTGTCTCATTATATGAACAATGTAGCTAATGTCAGTGGAACTGTTTGTAAGTAAAGATGAATGAAGTCTCGTAGAACTTATTGTGTATTAAAGTTAAAACTACAGCATACATCTAATGGTGAAATTGCAGCACTATGAAGAGTTGAGTCTCGCTGAAAGAAAGACTGAGGTTCATGTAGCATAACTTCAGGTATGTAAACTGTAGGCATCCGTTCCAAACTAGGCATTTATACCTTCTTTATATTTACTAGGAAGATATATAATGATTCCAAGTACAATTCATGCCATAGACGCTGAACAGCTGAAGATGGCTCAACTGTCTTCTTTGGGTGCCCACCTGTCTTCAGGCAATCCAGGGTAATCAGATTAAACTTGACTAACACTTATCTGGCTAAAGACAGGTGAGATGAATTTCATCCAAAATGAGTGCTCTAAGGATATCAGTAGTGGAAAAATCCCACACCACACTTCCTGTCTTGAAGAAAAATATAATCAATACGCAGCTCTTTCCAACTGAGATTAGAATTTGAAAGTGTTGGTTTATATGTAATTTGCATTTCAGACTTAGAGACTTTTTACTGTCTTTTCACAGAAAACAACCTTTAGAGAAACACCAGTTCTTGTACAATACGTCTCTCTAATTGGAACAAATCATCTGTCCTAAATAAAATATGGATACATTTCTAATCATTGGATGACTGTGTGATTGTACAATGATATGTCATCCCTTTTATTAAAAGCAAAGCAATACTAATTTGAAATTATTAACTGAATGTATTACGCAGATGTAACCTGTATCTGACACTTTGCTCATACAGCATATGAAAATGTGCAGTTAAGATTGAAGTTGTATGTGCTTAGAGAGTGACTATCCCTCAGAAAAAAAGACCCCATTTTTGAAAAGCAGAGTCTTGACTCTCTTTCTTCCTTATTCTATGGCAAAAAAGAAAGTCCCATCTCACTTCCCAGGCTGACTTGCCTTCTTCCTCTTCTCTCTCATCAAACCAAGCACACTGTCTGGCGCTCTGAGATAGAAGAAAAGAGCAAGACTGTGCCACATTCACACCCAGTAAAGAGGAGAGGTGACATGCTTAATTAACCATTGCTGTCTCCGTTGCTGCTACCAACAATATAGAGCACCTGTGGAGAGTAAACAAGTACCCTTTATGCCTCTCACTTGATGCACAGATCCACTTGATTCACAGATTCTGGTCTGTGACAGTAAGGAGTAATGTTCGGTAATGAAGAGTGAATTTCTGCTTAGCCAAATGTCATCTGTTCATACAAAAAGAAAAAAATAAAAAAAGAGCCTTTCTGGCAGAGAAGAAACTGTGGATCTTTAAATACCTCAGTGTTATTAAAAATTCTAGACCTCAGCAAATGATTGACAATATTTCAACAACAGGGAAATGGTGACTGAGAACTCATCTGTGAAAACAGATGGTGCTTTACACTTCTTTGAAAGAACCTGTCAGTCCTGTTGGAAGACCGGGTCATCTAGATTAAAGGAAAAAAAGAGAATATGCTTGTACTACAATGCTCACTACATGACTTAAAAAAAATATCTGGAGAGCAGATAACATTGTGCATTATATGCCTAGGGAAGACAGCAGAGCCAGTTAAGGTGACATGGTGAACATGGAAGACATGGCAGGCTATGGAAGATGTTAAATGGTACAGCAGTATGGAGAAAGCCTTGTTCTGGACTCCTCTAGCACTTTTCTGGATGCAAAGGATTGATGTGTTTGTGTAAAGCAAATGACTGCACAAACATAAACATAGATGTTCATCTCCTTTACCTGTGGGTGACTTACATGTATGTATACATGTGTACTTACATACATAAACACACCAACTTCTGTATACTTCATTAAGAAGGACTGGCCTGAATTGTCCTATAGGCCTTTAGTGATGTTTTAAATATCTTAAGACACCTACTTGAAGATGGCATATATTAACAACTTACAACTCTATGGAGCTCCAACTGGAAGCTGGCAGGCTACCCCCACAGTGCCTGAAATGACAGTAGATACATATGTTTGAGTGGTTGAATCCCACCCCACATACTGCAGTGAGGAATGTAGACTGACACCTACAGAGGAATGTAGACTCTCACCTACTGCTTTATGTATTCAGCTTGTCACACACACCACAATGACCATAAATCAGAAAATACAGTGTTTTTATCTGTTCTCAACAGTTTTGTCTCATTGAGATGAGGTTCTCTCTATCTCATTTCATCTGATCAAAGTGTGCTTCAGTCTGTTACTTTCACTTACAATTTGCCCTGTTTCCACAGTGGTTTGCTCACTCAGTGAAGTGTGTAAAGAAACATGGCACATGCAGTAAATCCAACCCGCTTCATACACCAGAGTTGATGTTTGAGGCTATGAGTGGAAAAACTTCAAGTTTATTTTTACTTTTACTTAGCACTTGTACAATGGGAAGTGTTTGACAAGCTCTTAATTAAAAACCACTGTAGAAAACTGGATGTGACACCTCCCATTAAAAAAAACCAAACAAACCTCTATTAAAAATATACATACACCTTACTAAGGAAACAAAGAAGGTAACTTGAGAAGAACTCAGCGCTATGCTGTAGTACTATAGCTGTGGTATTTCCTATCACGTTGTTCAATTCAACAAAGGAGAGAATCACCTAGTACAATATTTTTCCATTGAATCAGTACTGCTTTTCCCTATATTTTACAAAAAAAGGATCTCTGCTATTAAGAACTTCTGAAAATAGCAGTATTTTAAATTATTTTACTTACTGAAGTACATTTAAAGCATCCAATGACTGATTTTCTCCAACAGTTCAAACTAATATCTCTTTGTAAGCATGCTCTTTATGCCTTTGAAAGCTATCTATTTTTGCACAGAGATCCATGTTATCACACTGTCTGATTCGCAGAGGCAATCATGCATTGTATCTCTGTCTGCAATTCAGTTATTTTTTCCCCCCATAAGAGTATAATTGTCAATCTTGCCATGGAAGTTTTCATAGAATTATTTCTTAACCTACAGTTGTAGGAGTCTTTGTTTAGGATTATCTTACCCAGTTGACAGTTAAACAATGAAAGAATGGGTCATGGGAATGCTCCTAGAACTCAGAAACAGGCTTGGTTCTTTCTGTGGTTTAAATTTGGAGTGAGAACCAGGCATGTACCGTATTCTTCTTACGCCTTGCTTTCCATGAGTTGTGCACTCTGTCTGTATTTTTTGAAATTTCAGTTGACCCACTTCAACAGCAGATCTAGCTTTTGCCTTGATTGTATCTTAAGAAAAGTATTTCCATATTTGAAGTATTTCCATATTTGTTACTGTCAGAGTTAAATACTCTTTGACCAGGAAGAAGTTTTAGTGTTTATTATGAAATGTACTTATTTAATATATTTTGGATTTTGATTTAGGAGAGTGATGCAGTGATATATTGAAAAATAACCTATCACTTGCAATATTCTGATTGAAACAGAGCACAAACATATTTCTTGTTACCAGTCTCCATTTGCTCATTTCACAGTGTTGGCCATCCCCAGTTCCTAGGAAGGCACATATGAGTCAAAGCCAGATCAAACTCTTCTTCAAATGTCTTCTATTTTTCACCAGATTTTATTCTTTATGTTGAGCTGAGTCATTTATGCACCTTCCCAGCCTTGGCACGCTGGTCTGGGAAGCTCAGGAAGACATTGTTCTCTGTTAGTTATCCCAGGAAAGCTGATGATTCAATGGTGTAGCTGTCTTATCTAAAACTAACATCACCTTTCAGTTTAGTTTTCTTTATGGTGCATTCTTCCTCAAGCTCATTGAGGTTTTTATGCCCCTCTCTAAACTCTCCTCCATTGTGGAGGTGTGCTAGTCAGTCACCCGTTTTCTCTCATCTATAAATTCACAGTATATTTTTCCCAACAAATGCACTGCATGCAGTAGAAATATCATACCTCAGAGTTTTCTTCTGGAATAAAAGCGCACAGGAGATGGGAACAGTCTAACACAATGCAAGCTGCAGAACACAGCACATACTCTTACCTGTTGTGCCTTTTAATTGAGTATGACTGTCACAATTTATTAGTTATAATTTACTGTCTGAAAGGTTTTTATTTATTTATTAGTGATTATATTATACTTTGAAATACAACAATCTAAATACTATGAGAAGGTCGATACGAAGTCATCATTTGCGGGATGCTTGGAATAATACTGAAGGAAGGAAAAGAGTCAAAGTAGATATTTTGCTTGGAAGCTTTCTGCAAAAACTAATGCTTTTCCATAGTTGAGTTGTATAGTGCAGAAAATAATGCAGAGAGGTGATTGCTCAGGTGAGCCAAATGACTAAAACCATAAAAATTATGACTTCTCTCTTTTGTCTCTTAGATCAGACTTTTTATTATCTGTTTTTTAAGTTGGGGATGTGAAGAATACAGAAAGTGTTGTTTTTGTAGTCTTGTTTCTCAAGAAATCCTTTCCACAAAAAGCAGCATTGCATTACATTGCTTTTATTTCTTTTTCCTTTTTTAATTCATTCACATAATGCAGTACAGGTTATGAAATAATCTATATGAGGCTATTTCAATGGAGGTATTAATAGATTAACGTAAAGTACGTGTTCAGGTTTGCCTTTTTGGGTAATCTGCAATATCACTGTAGATCCTGAGCAAGACATCAACATACAAAAAATGAACTCGTTTCTCCTATTTTAGTTGCATAGATCTACAGCTAGAATAATCCTTTCTCTCATAGTTGAGAGAAATGTGAACTTATTAGAAGTGATTGATCTGACCTATTTTAAATGTCTGCTTTAGGAAGAGATTAAGTATGCCCTGCTAGCACTTATTTCTCTTCACTGGCAACATGACTATATTACTTCAGTGATAGGTAGACATGGGGGACATAGGTAGGCATGGTAGACATTGGTGTTCTATCAGACTCCTACTTCATATTATTTCTTAGCTGGAACTATAATGTGCATGTATGATGTAGAAATCTGAAGTATCTGTAGTTCCCAAAGCAGGTGTCACTGTTTGTCTCCAGACTGGTGCCAAGAGTGGGACTTTGTCCCATGGCTGTGCTAGCAAAGAAGAGCAAGGATGAGTGGCTGAAAATAATTACATTTCCCAGATTTTATGTATGACTAATGACTGTCTAGTCTCTGTTTTGCAGTCTTCTATCTGTCTTTGTCGCTGCAGGCTCTTTTGAATGTACTCTCTAAACTTGAATATTTCTTAACTCCGTATCCTCAAAGTGTATAATTTATCAGTTTTGTGTGTTGCAAAAAAAAAAAAAGTCTCCAAAGTGTGTATAAGAATTTTGCAAAGGTTTTGTAATTTTCAAATCAGCTTATACAAACTACACCTCAATGAAATGGATAGCTTGAGATGGACTTGTTTTGTTATGAACAGTTTATTGTGTACTTATGTGGTTTGAAATGATGGTTACTTTAACTCAACTGAGCATATAATTGCATAATTAACTCCACAGTTGTCTAGATTATTTTTTTAAATCCAGTTTTTTTTTGTTAAAAATATACTCAGGGCAGTATAAAGGCCCATTAAAAAAATATAACTCATTTTTTTCTCTCAACTGCTCCAAGTATTGTGAGTTATTTTACTTTAAAAAGCTGTACCTCATAGGTTTAGTACTTGAAGCCAACTCTGTTGTGTCAGGACTTTCTAAACATAGATTGGAATTTTCTTCTTTTCACAGGAAAAGCAAATAAGTTACTGATAATCTTTTTTGGATAGAAAAGAAGACAGAAAGGTGGTGGAGTCACGAACCCTAGAGGTATTAAAAAGACACATAGATGAGATGCTGAGGGATATAGTATAGTTCAGTGATGGGCTTGGCAGTGTAAGGTTAGTGGTTGGACTCAATGATCTTAAAGAATAATGATTCTACGATTCTATAAACAAAAGCAAATAGATCCAATAAATGGTCATATTTAATGTTCAGAACATCATCAGCACATGCTTTGTTGTTTTTTTCTCATTAACATTCCTGTCTGAAACCTTCTATATTATAAAGACTTCCAGCTATATTCTCATACACAATTTCAGCAAAATTAGTTTTTATGAACAACTGTAATATTGAGCAGTTTATCAAAATACTTAATTAAGATCCTGGCATTTTGCTTTGTGCCCAACTTACTTGGGTTTATGAAGTACATTTTTAGTCCAAGGGAAAGCAAGGCATTTTTTGTGATGAGAAAAACAGAAGAGGATAGAGATGTAGGAAAGGGCCAGGTGACTTTAAGAAACCCACTTGATTTGCTTCTGCAGAGATTGCCTCCATAGAGCCTAAATACTATGATGGATTTTAAGAAATCTCAGAAACTTGCTTGCAGTTACTGGTTCATCCAGGACTCTTTAATTTCACATCATGTAATGGAGATGAACACCAGGATGAGCAGGATGCTTTCTGGCTTCAAATGTAGCAACTAAATTCAGTGCCTACCTATATAAGGATAGTGCCTTTACAAGATTAACGTCTTTTATTGTGTCCAGTACTCCTCGAACACCATCACAAAACTTGTCTTTTGAATTCCTTCAGACTACGTATGAGCTGAAACGGTTTCATTGAGACAAGAGAAAATTCACGTTTCTAGCCTTTGACCATAAAGGTTGGTGGCCTTTCTTGAAGTGGGAACTAAATGCCTAATATAAAAAAATAATTATATTGCCCATAGCAAAAAAGCAAATATGTCCCCTAAAAACAGTTAGATTCAGCATAGAAAAGGCATACTGTATTGTATTCAGACTCACTCATGTCAGGTTTCTTTTATGTCTCAGGGTTATTTGTCTCCATTGCTGCTTAGGAGTAAAAGCATAGTAGCCAAGAACAGACTGATTTAGACACTGCATGGGTCATTATGCTTAAGGTAGAGAAATAATATAAAAAAACCATCCAAATGCATCTAAAATATCTCTTACAATAACAAAAATCAATTTGGATGCAATGAAGTTTTTTATCAAGGGACTCCAAACTAGGACCTCTGGGAAATTCAACGATTTCAGAAATTCCTTCCGCAAACTCTCCTCTCTACTCTTCTAGTGAATATGATAATACTTAGAAAATTAGAGTGGGAGAGAAGTGAACATGTGCTGGCTCATGACCCAAAAGAAAAATTTGCAATTATGTTAAATTTCTGCATCCTCTTTGCTAATACAGTGGATTAGTGCAAGGGGAATAAACAACATCTTGACACCTCAAGTGCATCATGGCATTTGCAATACCATATACAAATATATACTTGGATATTTCATATTCCTTTTGTTGAGAACCATTTAGGTTTCAATATGCATTTAAACATCGAAGCTAACTATATGACGGACAGCAAACTCTTTCAATTGTGCATCAGCCTCTCTTGTGAATACTTCTATAGTGCGGAAGTTGGATTTTAATTAAAACACTTATTATGAAGATATCTCTATAAATATCTTGTCTTCAGTCTGATAGATATTTATTTCATTTTTTTGTGCTGTGCAAAATAGAGCTTTCTTTCTTTCAAAGATAAATTGAACAAGAATTAATTCCTCTCCTTTTGTTTTGTAGTGAAAGCATACTGCTGATAATGCTTTCAATTCATGTTTTATCATTAGCCTATTGCTATCGGCAGATATAAAAGCACAGAAATTTCACAGCAATTTCTCAGTCATCAGGTTCAACCTTGTGTCATAGACAAACTGAACAAAATCACCTACAAATGCATTAAGTTTTGTTTAAAATAAACTGAATTGAGTAGTTCACATTACACTTGCAGAAAAGAAATCCAGAACCTGACTTTTAGGTTGCTAAAAACTTCTTTTTCTAATTTCACATGTACATTTATTCATGGTTCCCCTACAACCATTGCATATTTTGAAGCAATTTCTTACCTTTGTTTACTTTGCCACTGGATTTGCAGCAAGCATTTAAATGTGACAAGATTTTGGTCTTGGGGGTCTGCAGGAGTGACTTCTGTGAGAAGATAGCAGAGGATTGCTTTGTGTCAGAGCCCTTTCCAGCCGGCTCCAAGATGGATCCACTGCTGGCCAAAGCTGAGCCCATCAGCCATGGGTAGGCACCCACAGCAATCGTTTTTGTGTCCCATATGGGGCTCCTGGGAACTAAATGTTAAGAACAACAATCGGGAGAGGTAACAGGCAAAACATGGACTGAACAAATGTTAGACAGCAGAATAACTGTGAGAATTTTTTGTTATAGTCATGATGAAGGGATGAGGAATGGAGTGTGTATAAATTGTGATGATGTTACTTTTATTGTGTTTACAAGAAACTGAGGTCTTTTAAGGGTGAATAATTTGATCTAAATTTCATAAATTGACGGTAATGCACAGCCAGGAGGAAACATCTCTGTCGGTCAGGGAAGAACTTTGAGCACATACCAAGTGTCATCCTTTTTTAAGTACCTGCTTTTTTCAGCCACCTAATCTAGTATAATTTTCTTTGCAGACTTTTTATTCCAAGTCTTCTAGGTCTTTGCTTACTTTTGTCACTCTTTTTGAGATACATCTTTATACAGGATCTAGAGTCCTTCTCTGCAACGTATGTGTATATTTCCCTTCGTTCAGATGGAAGAAGCATTATAAAAGCTATATTGTTGTGTGCAAATTATCTCTTCTTTATAAATAAAAACTTGATTTCATACCTTAAAAAAAAAAGTAATTTCTAGATCCATGAGTAACCATAGTGGTAATTTTCATTATTGAAAAACTACATTTCTTCTTGAGATGGTTTTGGGTTTCTGACTGTGAAAAAAACCTTTACTAACGATAATTTATTAAAAAACAGGTAGTAAATTACTCAGCTTCTAATCAGATCTAATTGATGATCACTTCAAAATCTAGGTCTACTAGAGACATTGGGCAAGATCTTCCATGAACAACATTTCTTTTCTAACTTGCTTTCTGTTCCCTTTTTTTCAGATCAGTAGCCAGCTCTGCCCATCGACTAGCTGACTGTAGATTTATCATCAACACCACAGTTTAACATTTCCAACTGCAAGTTTACACTACTAACCTCACTATTATTTCTATAGCACATTTTTTCCTTCTATGACTTAGTTGTTAATTGCAGAGATGACTGGAAAATAGAGTACATTAAGAAAACTCAGCCCATAGGTAACATTTAGATATTCCTAAAACAGTAAATTTCAAGGCAAGATGTCTGCAACAGTGCATCTATAAACAGTAAAACAATAAAAGACAACAAAGTATTTTCCTATAGTCAAGTTAAAAGAACAGAAGTGATATTTTTTTTCCATTGTTTTTCCCTCAAAAATAATTTGGAAAAGTTATCAAATTTACAGATACTGATTGGAATCTTGGCCACACCAAAATCCTGATGGAACCTTTTTTTAGAGGTGCCTTTAGTGGGCCTAACTTATTTGATTTTTTCTCAGGACCAATAATTTCCTATTCATCATTTTTTTTCTCAACTCTCACAGATATTTTATCTTTCCTCAAAACTTGGTCCCAATGCTCCCATTGCACCTGCAGTGCTAGTACTTTATTGTCATTCAGAATTACAGCTAAATTACCGAAGTCCTGCATAAAAACAAAAGCCCGTTCATATGAAGCCAGTCGTAAAATGGAGAGTCCTAGTATAATAAAAAACGAAATGGTTCAGACAGCATTACTTGATTGTAGAAATCATTTCATTCTAGGTTGTTAAAAGAGTCAAAGCCATAAATTTGACCTCTGCCAACTAGCAATCTCTCCCAGACAATACCTGGGAATAGTGTGGGAGTTAGAGCAGGTCAGAGACAACTTCTAAAAGGCAATTGCCTATTTTTAGAGGATAGGGAAGTTTGAGAATATGGAACCAGCTGTTGCATGCCAATTGGCCATTTATTGATTGTCTTTAATTCACTGCATAGACATGTCCTTAATGTCTTATGACATGGTCTGCACTAGTAAAGTATATAAGACTTAAGTACTGCCTTACTATGAGCAGCAGTCCAAGACCTCATGGAACAATAAGCAGGATATAAATCTCATGCTAGCATTAGCACTAAACAAGGACATAGTTTGGAGTTGTGCTAACTGAATACTATTGATCTTGTCTTGGCTGCTTGCTTTCTGTAGCATATTACCACTGATAGCTACAGATGCCCTACCTTCCATGGATTTTCATAGCATAGCACTCTAGATACACAGTACAGAAGTAGTTCATTGCTTCCACCTCAGCAAGCTTCTTCATTACTGAGATAAGCAAAATGGAGCTGATGTACTCTTGTTTCACAGGGAGCAGAACAGTAAAGAAAATTGTCTTTTGCCTTTTTCTCACAAAGTTGTGAATCACAGAATCACGGAATGGTAGGGGTTGGAAGGGACTTTTAGAGATCATCTAGTCCAACCCACCTGCAGAAGCACGTTAACCTAGATCAGGTCGCATAGGAACATGTCCAGGTGGGTTTTGAAAATCTCCAGAGAAGGAGATCCCACACTCTCCCTGCGTAGTTAGTGCCAGGGCTCCCTCACTCTTATAGTGAAATAGCTTTTTCTTATATTTAAATGGAACTTTTTGTATTCCAGCTTCTTTCCATTACCCTTTGTCCTGTCACTAGATACAACAGAAAAAGTGATGTCCCAACCTCCTGACATTCACCATTTAAATACATGCCCATCTTCTATTGTCATTCTGGTGAGGTGTTAGAGACAAAGTTTTGGTATCAGGCAAGGAAGATGTATCTGCAAGGAGAGGCCAGGGGCTTCCCCTTGCTAGAGAGAGCCAATTCCAGATGGCTATGAAAGAGACTCACTGCAGCTGAGCCTGTCAGCCAAGCTGGCCGTGCCTATGGGAAAACATATTTAAGAATGGCAAATAGCCAGCAGAACTTACTTTGGAATTGGGCCTCTTCATGGATGTGGAGAAAGGCTAGTCTGTTATTACAGAGCTGCAAATATCCCAGAGACAAAAAAGGCTGAATTTGAGCACAGGCTTTGAGATAATCCTGAATCTGTTGAGGTTTGAAAAGTGAAAGCTTGTTCCCTTTGACCTCTGTGAAATTAAATTGAAAATGGCAAGACTCAGCTATTATGGTGGAAGGGAAAAGGAACATTTGAATAGACTGATACACTCTTATACACTTAAACAGCATTTGCTTGAGACATTTAACTAAAAGACACACATGCACACACACATGCAGTCACTAGCAAGTCCTACCATGACATTTAGCAGACAGCTACCAACAGCACAATACCCCTGTAATGTGTGCATACTTGTTCGCTTTGTCTGAGGCCAGTGCATACTGGACACGCTGTTTTGATGTCAGTAAAAGACATAACTTAACGAGCATTGCAGCGTTTGCCCTGCTGTTGTTCGGTTCCACAGAGATAACATAAGGGAAAAAAGAAATTCTTCCCTCTGATTATAAGTGTTCGGGCCCAAAAGTTTTTTTGGTTTGTTTCATAACTTTATGTCAGTTGCCAATCTTCCATCACCTGCATTATCCAAAATGTGGGTGATAAAGAGGCAGAATTCTTGTATTATGACAGACGGGGATTTTGATTCTTCTCTGTCAGCCAAGCTTCTGGTATCTAGTACATTTTTTATTGTTCAAAGTGAGAACATTTAGAAAATATGGAAGATGTGAGCAGTTCATAAAAATGTGCTGGAAGCACTGATCAGTTCCTGAAAATACTGAGGAATATTGTCATAAGGAAGTTCCTAAAATTATGAAGTGAGGTAGACATGCTTTAGTGTAGTGCAGGAGATTCCAGTAGAATGGCTTTTAGCTCTGTGTGCGTGTCTATGTGTTTGAACATGAGATGAGAAGGGAAGCCTTAAGCCAGATGAAATGAAGGGCAAACATGTCTATAATGGCACCAAGACTATCACAGTGTATTGGATTTGTGTGACAAGGTTTTGGTAGCGGGGGGATTGCAGGGATGACCTCTGTAAGAAGAGAACAAGGTCTGTCCATGTCAGTCACAGACAGTGCCAACGCACCAGAACAGAAATTTTCCTGTAGCCCATGGAGGACAGCATCCTAAGAGATTTCCACACTGTGTGTGGTCCATGGAGCACTCCATGTTGCAGCAGGTAGATATGCCCTGAAAAATAGTGCATCTTGTAGAGATCCTGAGTATGAGCAGGCTCCTGGCAGGAACTGCAGCCTACAGAGAGAAGCCCACACAGGAGCCACTCTTCTGGCAGGAATTGTGGCCTATGTGGGATACACACTGGAGCAATTTCTGAAGAACTGTCTCCTGTGGAGGGGCTCCACATTAAGGCAGGGGAAAAAAGTGTAAGGATTAAAAGAACAAAGAGAAGCTGCAGGGACCTGTCCTGGTTTGAGCCAGGGTAGAGTTAATTCCCGTGAGGAATCAGGAAAGGGCACAGCTTGAACAGCTGACCCAGGCTGGCCGGCAGGTATTCGATACCATCCTAACCGTCATGCCCAGGGTACAGGTGGGGGCTGGCCGGAATAAGCTCTTGCCCCGGAATAAGTGCTTCCGGGGGGGCGCGCGGGCTCTCGGTCACCGGTACGGAGCGGTCGCTTACGTCGGGTCCCGGGTGGTGAGCAATTGTATCACTCACCAGTTTTCTCTGTAATATTCCCTTGTCTTTGTTATAGTTGTTACTCCTCAATTTCCCAGTAAACTGTTCTTATTTCAACTTACGCGGGCTCTTTTACTTTTTTTTTCTTTCCCTCTCCGATCCCCTCCGCATTCCGTCGGAAGGGGGAGGGGGAGGAGTCGCGGTTTTCTTCCCCTTTGCTCCGGCTGGGCAAAACCGCGACATTTATTGGCGCCCAACGTGGGGCCCGCGAGGTTGAAATAGAACAGACTGGGTTTAAACAAAATCCTTGTGTACACTCCTGACACTAACTGATTGCTGATCACAATGTTGGCTGATATGCTCGTATGGTGGTATTACATGTCCTCTTATCTGCATCATGTATGTCCTGTGATAGTGTTTCTCGTCGGTGGAAAAATGTATAAAATTCTCATGCTACTGCACTGGATGGGATTGGCTTATGATATGATTTTGTCATGGGTTATTAAGTTGGGCTGGTATGTGTACATGGCTTTTATGGCTTTTCTATCTCTTCCACGTTTTCTCTTAGAACTTAATAATGGCACTCAATTTATGGGAAAAGCTGACATGTGTAATTGCTCTCACTATGTCATTTACCCTCATTTCAATAATACTTGGAATGTTCTAATTACCATGTCTGTAGTATTTTCCCATGTTTCTACCTTGGCTTGGATTGTGAAATTTTTTTTTAGAGCTGTGAGGAAAGGCATACAGAATATGGACAGGTGTCCAGGGAGCTTTTTACCTGTAAAGATTTGGAGAACGCAGGAACCCATTCCTAATTCAGCTGTGCCAGAACCAGTTGCTGTTACCACTGTGGACACTCAAACTGAGACAACTGATACAATTGCTGTTGAATCAGAGTGTCAATCTGTGCCAGTATCAGTTGCCCCTGTACAGAAAAAGAAATATACAAAGAAACCAGTTCGCAGCACTAAGGATGAAGATGAACAAGGGACATCACAGAAGGAAGAAGAGGTGGAGCCAGAGATAATCAGCCGGTCCTTGTCCCTGAATGAACTGCGAGATGTGCGGAAAGATTACAGCCGTCGCCCAGGTGAGCACATTATCACCTGGCTGCTCCGATGCTGGGAAAATGGAGCCCACAGTTTGGACTTAGAGGGCAAAGAAGCCAGGCAATTGGGCTCCTTGTCCCGGGACGGGGGCATTGATAAGGCTATGGGAAGACCGTCACAAACCCTCAGCCTCTGGAGGCGACTTTTGTTGGGCGTGAGGGAAAGATACCCCTTCAAGGAAGATATTACAAGCCCCCCAAGTAAGTGGACCACCATGGAGAAAGGCATTCAATATTTGAGGGAGTTAGCTGTGCTGGAGATTATTTATAATGACTATGCACCCGCAGACCCAGATGAAATTCAATGCACACGAGTTATGTGGCGAAAGTTCCTACGAAGTGCACCACCAAGCTATGCCAGTTCGTTGGCAGTTGCCTCCTGGAAAGAAGATGAGAGGCAAACGGTGGAACAACTAGCCGCTCAACTTCGGCAATATGAAGAAAATGTGTCTTGTTCCCTACAGGCTGTTATTTCAGCTGTAGAGAAAATATCAGAGAAAATTGACCAATTTGTGTCTCGCCCTCCACCTGCCCGTACTCCAGCTTTTAAGAATAAGCGTCCCCGTGCTCAAGAGCAGGAACATAAGAAGTATACACCCCAGTATGTTTTGCGGTCCCATCCACAGGACCAAGGAGAGAATATGAGCAAGTGGGATAGGCCACCTACCCCATCTACTCCAAGAGCACAGGCACAGGAGTTGCGTAAAGGCAGGGTTAGAAGAAGTAACTCTCCTTGGAGGAATGTCGCTCCAGTTTCCAGTGAGCAACCCCCTGGACAAGATAGGAGGGTTGATTTCAATTCTGATTCCCTCGAAGGGACCTCTGGTGTTTCCTGGGAAACAGTAAATGATGACTGTGATGACCAGTATTAGGGAGGCCCTGCCTCCAGCCAGGTGGAGGAAAGGGATAATCGGGTTTATTGGACTGTGTGGATTCGTTGGCCTGGCACATCAAGTCCACAAGAATACAAGGCTTTAGTGGACACCGGTGCACAATGTACTCTGATGCCATCAAATTTTAAAGGGACAGAATCCATTTGTATTTCTGGAGTGACAGGGGGATCTCAACAGCTATCTGTATTAAAAGCTGAAGTGAGTCTGACTGGCACAAATTGGCACAAGCACCCTATTGTGACAGGCCCCAAAGCTCCATGCATCTTAGGTATAGATTATCTTAAGAGAGGGTATTTTAAGGACCCAAAAGGATACAGGTGGGCCTTTGGTGTGGCTGCAGTGGAGGCAGAAGAGATTGAACAATTATCCAGCACGCCTGGCCTTTCAGAGGACCCTTCTGTTGTGGGTTTGCTGAAGGTTGAGGAGCAACAGGTACCAATTGCAACCACAACAGTGCACCGTCGGCAATATCGCACCAACAGAGACTCTGTGATTCCCATTCATAAGTTGATTCGCCAATTGGAGAGCCAAGGAGTGATCAGCAAAACTCATTCACCCTTTAACAGCCCTATATGGCCGGTACAAAAGTCTACTGGGGAGTGGAGACTGACAGTAGACTATCGTGGCCTGAATGAAGTCACGCCACCTCTGAGCGCAGCTGTGCCAGACATGTTGGAACTCCAATACGAATTGGAGTCCAAGGCAGCCAAATGGTATGCCACCATTGATATTGCCAATGCATTCTTCTCAATCCCTTTAGCAAAAGAGTGCAGGCCTCAGTTTGCTTTCACTTGGAGAGGGGTGCAGTATACTTGGAATCGACTGCCCCAGGGGTGGAAACACAGCCCCACCATCTGCCATGGACTGATCCAGGCCACGCTGGAGGAGGGTGAGGCCCCAGAACATCTGCAATACATTGATGATATTGTGGTGTGGGGTGACTCAGCTGTGGAAGTCCTTGATAAAGGAAAGAAAATAATTCAAATTCTTCTAAAGGCTGGCTTTGCCATTAAACGCAGTAAAGTCAAAGGACCTGCACAGGAGATCCAGTTTTTAGGAGTAAAATGGCAGGATGGACGTCGTCATATTCCAATAGAGGTGATAAACAAGATTGCAGCCATGTCTCCACCAACTAACAAAAAGGAAACACAAGCTTTCCTAGGTGTTGTGGGTTTTTGGAGAATGCATATTCCAAATTACAGTATGATTGTTAGCCCCCTCTACCGTGTGACACGGAAGAAGAATGATTTTGAATGGGGTTCTGAGCAGCAACAAAGTTTTGAACAAATTAAACAGGAGATTGTTCATGCGATGGCACTTGGGCCAGTCCGGACAGGACCAGATGTTAAAAATGTGCTCTACACTGCAGCTGGGGAGAATGGCCCTATTTGGAGTCTTTGGCAGAGAGCACCTGGGGAGGGTCGAGGCCGACCCCTCGGGTTCTGGAGTCGGGGATACAGAGGATCCGAGGCCCGATACACTCCAACTGAGAAGGAGATACTGGCAGCATATGAAGGAGTTCAGGCTGCGTCAGAAGTGATTGGCACAGAAACACAACTCTTCCTAGCACCTCGACTGCCGGTGCTGGGCTGGATGTTCAAGGGGAAGGCATTCCCTACGCATCATGCAACTGATGCTACATGGAGTAAGTGGATCGCACTGATCACACAACGAGCTCGCATAGGGAAGCCTAGTCGCCCTGGGATCCTGGAGGTGATCACAAACTGGCCAGAGTGTGAAGATGGTGAAATATCACCAGAGAAGGTGACACGTGTTGACGAGGCCCCATTGTATAATGAACTGTCAGAAAATGAGAAGCGGTATGCCCTGTTTACTGATGGCTCTTGTTGCCTTGTGGGAAGGCATCGAAGATGGAAGGCAGCTGTATGGAGTCCCCTACGCAAAATTTCAGAAGCCGTAGAAGGAGAGGGTGAATCGAGCCAGTTTGCAGAGGTAAAAGCCATCCAGTTGGCTTTAGACATTGCTGAACGGGAAAAATGGCCAAGGATCTACCTCTACACTGATTCGTGGATGGTGGCAAACGCTCTATGGGGATGGCTACAGCAATGGAGACAGAACAACTGGCAACGACGGGGCAAACCCATCTGGGCTGCTCCACTATGGCAGGACATTGCTGCTCGAATGGAGAAACTAGTTGTGAAGGTGCGCCATGTAGATGCCCACGTACCCAAAAAGCGGGCCACAGAAGAACATCTGCATAACCAGCAAGTTGACAAGGCTGCTAAGATTTCTCAGATAGATCTGGATTTGCAACATAAGGGGGAGTTATTTTTAGCTCGGTGGGCCCATGATACCTCAGGTCATCAAGGCAGAGATGCTACCTATAAATGGGCTCGTGATCGAGGGGTGGACTTAACCTTGGACACTATTGCACAGGTTATCCATGAGTGTGAGACGTGTGCTACAATTAAACAAGCAAAACGATTGAAGCCCATATGGTATGGAGGACGATGGCAGAAATATAAATACGGAGAGGCCTGGCAGATTGATTACATCACACTGCCACAGACTCGCCAAGGCAAACGCCATGTGCTCACAATGGTGGAGGCGACCACCGGCTGGTTGGAAACGTATCCTGTGTCTCATGCCACCGCCCGGAGCACCATCCAGGGCCTTGAAAGGAAAGTCCTCTGGCGACATGGCACCCCAGAAAGAATTGAGTCAGACAATGGGACACACTTCAGGAACAACCTCATAGATGCCTGGGCCAAAGAGCATGGCATTGAATGGGTTTATCATATTCCCTATCATGCACCAGCCTCAGGAAAAGTTGAGAGATACAATGGGTTATTGAAAACCACACTGAAAGCGATGGGAGGTGGAACTTTCAAGCACTGGGATACACACTTGGAAAAGGCCACCTGGTTAGTCAACTCTAGAGGATCTGCCAATCGAGCTGGCCCTGCCCAATCAGGACTCTTACATATTGTAGAAGGGGACAAAGTCCCTGTAGTACATATAAAAGACATGTTAGGGAAGGCAGTCTGGGTGTGTCCTGCCTCAGGTAAAGGCAAACCCATCCGTGGGATTATTTTTGCTCAGGGACCTGGGTGTACTTGGTGGGTGATGTGTAAGGATGGGAAGACCCAATGTGTGCCTCAAGGGAATTTGATTCTGGGTGAGAATAACCCGTGAATTAAATTGTATAATGATAGCTGTTGAATATCACGATTCCTATAGTTGCTCTACATTATGTATGTGTAGGTGATTATGATGTGTAAACCTAGACATGACGTGTAGATGGTATAGAATAAGGGGTGGAATGTCCTGGTTTGAGCCAGGGTAGAGTTAATTCCCGTGAGGAATCAGGAAAGGGCACAGCTTGAACAGCTGACCCAGGCTGGCCGGCAGGTATTCGATACCATCCTAACCGTCATGCCCAGGGTACAGGTGGGGGCTGGCCGGAATAAGCTCTTGCCCCGGAATAAGTGCTTCCGGGGGGGCGCGCGGGCTCTCGGTCACCGGTACGGAGCGGTCGCTTACGTCGGGTCCCGGGTGGTGAGCAATTGTATCACTCACCAGTTTTCTCTGTAATATTCCCTTGTCTTTGTTATAGTTGTTACTCCTCAATTTCCCAGTAAACTGTTCTTATTTCAACTTACGCGGGCTCTTTTACTTTTTTTTTCTTTCCCTCTCCGATCCCCTCCGCATTCCGTCGGAAGGGGGAGGGGGAGGAGTCGCGGTTTTCTTCCCCTTTGCTCCGGCTGGGCAAAACCGCGACAGGACCAAACCCCCAATTCCCTATTGCCCTGTGCCATTCTGGGTGATAGATAGAAGAGTTGGCAACAAAAGAGTGAAGTTGAGCCTGGGAAAAAGCAGGGGGTAGTGGGAAGCTTTTTTAGTTTTGTCTTTGCTTCTCACCATCCTACACTATTTTAAATTGGCAATAAATTAATTTAATCTTCTCAAAGTTAAGTCTGTTTTGCCCATGATGGTAATTATCAAGTGGTCTCTGTCTTTATCTTGTCCCACAAGCTTTATTTCATCTTATTTTCTCCCATGATCCTGTTGAGAAAGGGGAATGATAGAGCAATTGGGTGGGTGTCTGGCAACAAGTCAAGGTCCAGCCTGGTGTATGCAGCAAATTATGAGTTAGTGGAATGAATAAGCTTTGATCCCTTCCTCCTCATCAGGAAACATTGCTATAATTTGGTTGTCATCATCCCACTGCTCAGACCTGTGCGTTTACAGAAACAGGCGGTGTAGCATATTTAGCAAATGCTGAGAGTTTCCAAAGAAGAGAAAGTTTTGCATCACTGTTATCCCTTGAAGACAGGTATCTAAACTGTGACCTTTGTCAAGGATGCTTGGATTGCTGCTTAACGACGATTTGTAACAGTACAGAAAATAGGGTAGCTGCATAGTCATTATATTTGAATTGGTGGTTATATGCCACTAGGAGGGAAGATAGATTCTCCAAGTTAAACCAGCTGGGTGCAGATTTGAAATGTGGTCTCAGACAGAAATGCTGACATAAGGCAAATTTTAGAAGCAGAATTGTAGGACACATTCTCACTGTTGGTGAACGTAACCTCAACGCAAACAAAAGTAAAGAAATAAATAGAAATATAGATAAAATGACAAAAAAAAAAATCTTTTCTCCTATAGTCTTTATTGCTGTTGTCCCTGAAGAGATGTAAAAACTCTTATATTTTACATGTGCAAATGCTTATGCACTTTTAGGTATCTTGCCTGGAAAACATGCCTGCTTCTTTCTAAATATAACCAAAACTGGGATTCTTGGCTTATTACTTAATTTCCAGTTGGATTTATCTCCTTCCTATCCTGACTGCAGTAGTCCTTACAGCTCCAAGATGAGAAGAGTCATACTTCTCTCTGCTTGATGAGGGTGCACAAAATCTTGGGATCTCATCAACACATATGAATACCTGATAGGAGGATATAACAAAGAGGGAAGTCATGCCCACTGAAAGGCCCAGAGGCAATGGTCTCAGACTGAAACACCAGTGATTCTGTCTTTAACATATGGAAACAATTCTTTATTGTGAGGGTGACCTGTTGGCACAGGTTGCCCAGAAAGGTTGTGGTATTTCTATCCTTGGAGATATTTAAAAGCTGTCTGGACACAGTCCTGGGCCAAGTGACCCTCCTTAAGCAAATGAGTTGGACCAGATGACCTCCATCTCAACCATTCTATCATTTCTACTCAGAGCTTGGGAAATCTTGATCTTTTGGATAGACAGTGCTTCTGTATCAGCGGCATGAAGTTACCCCAAAAGACATACGTAATTGGTAAGGTGTGGTAAGACTTCTTTGCTAATAGAAGGAAGAGAATCCTGGATCACAGAGCTCTGAGTCATGTGCTTTTATCTGCAGCTTTTACTCTGCTAATGTATGTTTCTTCTACACTTTCAGGACATTTTTCAAGATGGGTAAACTGATATTTGTGTATTAGCAGCATCACATTTACCAGTGCTTCAGTGTGAATAATCTTAAGGTCCCTGAAAAATAAAAATCTTCAGTGAGTTGGAAATCAAGTGAAGAAAATAATCTGAGCTAGTCAAACATTTTGCTCATTTTTATCTCCTATTTGGACCATTGTAACAGCTCTTCCTTTGCCAGTCAGAATTGTAGTTCTGTTTCATTGGAGAAAAACACTTCCCTGTTGTCATTACAGAATCTGTTCCTGTTGCTTGCTGATCAGATTCTAACAACTGTGCATGTGTGATCATAATTGTGGCCATAACTAGTGGTTACCTCTAACCAGGGGAGTTCTGAACCATCTGCTTTAATATTCGTGAGTATTTTTTTTTTCTCTAGAACTATCAGAGTAACTCATCCCAGGTTTAATGATTTTGTGGAAATGGAGTTTTATTTTGGATGTGTGCATGAAAACTAAAAATTGGGTTTTATAGATGAGTAAAATGACCATTTCTGTAAACTCATGAAAATGAGAAAATTTGGAGTAAACAGGGGAAATTTATCCATATGTTAGAAATCGTTGTACCTTTTGGAAAAGACCATTGAATTTTCATTGGGTGTAAATACCAGAGAGCTTCTGAGCCTTATGAATTCACAACTGTAGGAAACAATATTTTTAGGAGCTCTCAGGTCACCGGGGTTAGAGAAAGTGTTGTTACAGTGAATTCACTATGCTGACTAATTAGAAATTAATGACTAATTGAATAAAAGACTGCCCTATCAGATTCAGACAAGTCAGTTTTATCATCCAAGTGATTTTTGAAGACAGAGATGAAGGACTAACAACAACTTCTCTGGGGGTCTCCCGGCCTTTCTGACAAGTCGGTGTCACCTAAACCTGCCCGACCATTGCTTGCTCTACTGTCACTTCTCCACAGGATTGTTCTGAGTACACTGGCCATACACTATCTTTTCTCTTTTTCTGGGAAGCATCTTTCACCAGGACAAGAGTATTCTTTGTGCAGACAGTACAGGTTTTAACACTAAAGTCAGAAATTTTTGTTGAAATAGTGCAAAATAACAATACAAGAATCTTTTTCATGACATACACTTTATTCTGGTACTCATCCTGTGGCCACCCTGATGGGTCCTCCTTGTCCCCTGTACCTATCCAAAATCTCAGAATTCTCTATATTGCTTTAGGTGCATGATTCAATATTTAGTATTGTCTTTCAAACTCTGTGGAGCCCTAGTTACCCGTGATTTAAAGGGAAGTAAAATGGAAATATAGGGAAAAAAACACAAATAGCTCTTATTTGAACTATGTCTAGCTCTTTTTTTTCTGAAACATAAATTCTCCATTCAAGACAATGTGAATAAGGAATTTCCATTTGTAAATGCCAAAATCATGTGAATTCCAGAGCTGGACTTTGCTTTTAACAAACCATTTCATTCTTTCTCCTTGGAAAATTCAAATTTATTTCTGTGACAGGATTTTACTGCAATGTACCAGTTTTACTTAACAAACATCTTCTCATGACAACTTCATAGTTTAGGGTGGTATAACAGAAGAATGGATTTGATTCTGACCTTTGATTTGTTAATCTGTTATGGAAGACTTTTTAAAGTGCATAGTCAGACTGATCTGGGCCCAGAGTTTGATCTTGCGTTATATTATTAAGTTAGCACACTTCTCAAGGGGTATAGTGAAACAACAGGCTGCTACTCCTTTCAGTTTTAATTATTCTCTGAAATACACTGTTTTTGTCACAGTAAAAAAATGTGATTTCATATTCCTTAATTTGAAGTCTTCACTAGAAAATGAATGGTTTTTGTCTTCTTATTTCTCCTGGACTGTTCTGCCTCAGAAAGCCTGCCTGAGGAAAAAAGTCAACTGTTCCCAGCACAGACCTCATTTTCACATAGCCACTTGACTTGCAAAGATATCCTCTAAAAATCTTCTCAAATGTTCAACCTTTTTCTGACTCTTTACTGTTCCCATGTACCACAATGTGGTAACAGGAGAAAACACTAGCAAGGTTTTGGAAGGCCAGTTATGGAAAAAAAAGCAAAATAATATTTCAAAGACATGTCCAAAAGTGCTAAGGATAAGTTGGATTCACAAACTAAATGCTGACAATGAACACAAAGATAAAGTTAGATTAGCTCCTTAGATTTGTGGCTGGCAGTCCGTGAGATACTGGATATGTGTTTGAACTTGATTCTTTTCACTATGATATGGTCAATATTTCAATATCTAGAGATATAATAAATAACAATATACTACTACTGCAACTTCAACTCCATTTTTAACAGTAAAGTTAAAAGCTGGGCTTTCAGTTTATTTCCAGCTACTGCTTCCTATTTTGCTGCCAATATAATCCCAAACCTCATGAAACTCTCAATATGAATTGTTAATTTATGCAATTGCTTTTTATTTGCTCAGTCTCACAAGATGCAGAGCACACTAGCTTGTGTACCTGTTAACATTTTTGTTGAGGGTCTTTAAGACTGAGGCCAGAGAGGACAACAACAATCTCTATACCCAGAGTTCACATATTGCAAATAATGTACAGGAACAGCTTAAGAATCTGTGTATCTATTAGAAGGTAAACATAGCATAGGTACTGAATACACTGGATTGACATAAAAATTGTTTGCTTCACATCTCAAATTGGTACTTGCCTTCTGTGTTCCATTTATTTCTGATCAATAATTCATTCGAGCAATTAGTTTTGAATCTTTATTAGTATAAGAATATTGGCTAAGCTACAAGGTAAACAATTTGTGTGTGAGCTGAAATGAGTAAGAGAAGTGCCATTATAGCAAAAAAGCTGAACATGTCCATGCATATCTGATGACTAGCCCATGAAGGTCAACTAATGAGCAGAAGAATGTCAGTCCTTGTGGGAAAGTAGAAATGTCATCAGATTTGCTATATGATTTTGCATATATAACCTCAGCTCAAAATAGACATATCTGAAATGTCACTGGGACTCTTGAGAATTAACCTAGTAGCCTTCCAGCGTCTGGTTCAACAATACATATAATGTCCACTATTCACAAAAAGTTGCTACTGTTTTTGTACAGTAGTTAGGCAGGTGTATAAAAAATTCTTGAAGAGTTATTTTTGCAATTCCAAACAGACCAAATCTGTCTATATCTCCTTCTTATCTGTCTCTTCAGAATATCTCAGTGTGAGAGTGAGAGGAATTAGATATGACAGTTACAGTAGTTGCTTAATAATTCGCTTTGTGTGCAAAAGATTGCAGGCACAGGCAGGCAGCAGGGCTAAGGCAATACAGAAGACACTCTCACTGCTATGATTTTAGAAACTCAGACTCAGACACTAGATGCTAAAAACCTTCATGACATCAAACAAAATGAAAAATAGCAATTCTGTTTTCTCCATAGCCTTTTCACCCACATGGATCTCAATCCTCCAAGTGCACAACTGCACTTAAGAGCTCTGTACAGAGATCTGAAGGCATCTTCAGTCGTTTCCTTAGCAACAGGAGCCTTGCATGGTCTATCCAAACTGCTCTTCCTACACCAGGTTTCCTTGACAGCAAGGGAAATGTTTAGAAAGGGGAAAAAAGAAGGCAGACCAGTTGCAATGCAGGAAAGAATTTCAGCAGTTCACCTGTGCAGCACAGGATGCAAAAAAATGTTGTGCTCATTGAAATAAATTTTTAAAGACATCTGTATGGACCTGGGTTTTCCTCTGCTGAGGCTGACAAAGAAAGCATGAGGATGGCCGTGTGTGCCTGGCCCCGAAGAATGTCATGCGGTCATGGCTGTCTGCACATCAGAGCCTGGTCCTGAGATAAGCATAGCTGCAAAAGCAGCATCTTCCCCTGGAGCTCAGGTAGACGTGGTGCCTTGGGGAAGCTGCTTGCATGTAGACTGAGGAGTTGTCACCCAGAGCTGGTGCCAACCCAGGCTCACCATTGCTTGTAAGATTAGGAAGGAAAAAGTACATGGGCTGGCTATTGCTGTTCACTGGTTATAAGCTTATTCACAATGCAGGCTGCAGGCTAGGATACATCCATCCATTGTATAAATAGCCAGAGGAGTCCGGCTCCTGGCACGTCAGATTAGTCCCTGGATTCTTGTATAGTACAGAGAATAGGAAATAGATGTACCAAGCTAGCTAGTCTAAACATTTTGATATTCCTACACAAGACTGCATCTGAATTGAAAACTGCTTCAGAGGCATTTTTTATTTTGTGATTTCAGGCACATTAAACTTTCAGTTTAATTAAAATCTAAAATATACATGTTGCATCTTCTAGCTATCAGATAACGAAAGTTTACACTTTATTTCTCAAGTAAAACATCAATTAGAAAATGTATTCCTTCTATTATGACTCAAGGCAACAATACTTTCTGAAACATCAACTGATGAGGCATCCTGGAAAAAAAGAATGATGGAAGAATGTTTGATGAATACAGACACAAAGGAGTCTTCTGGCAGCAGTTTCTTGCATCTGTAGAGAAGTTCAGTGGCTTTAGGGGGCAGATTCTGAAGCATTCATTTTCAGAAATGAAAGAAAATGGATTATATGTAGCATACTTGTATATTTTCAAACACGCAATCCTCAAATGATCAATTATTTCTATTAGAAACAGAATATTAACTTGTAATTGAAGTGAGCTTAGGAAATTATGTAAAAAAGCTCATTTATTCCAAAAATCATGAGATCATTCCAGCTGATCTTTTTTTTGGAAGTCACAAAAGTTTTGTAGGAGATTTTACTGCTGTTATTTTTTTTATGAACTCAAATTCAGTGGACATGGTTGAGATCATTACTTTCCTCAGACTTACACTGAAGGCTTCTCTGATAACCAGACTAGATTTTCCACTTTCCCCTTATTAATGACTTTTTGTCCCAGACTGTTGTTACCCTCCTCCTAATCTCTGAAGCTTGCTCAGACCTCCAGGAATATTTCTGATGTCTGAAGAGGCTCCTCAGGCAAGCAGCTGCAGGAGCAGTGTTGTTAATCAGAGAGAACAGGGCTTAGTTGCTACAACTGAGGTCCTAGTTCAGTCAATCAGTACAGTTGCTGAACAAGTTGGGTGTCACAGTTTTAAAAAAATGCACAATCTTCATTAGATCCTTTCAGAAATTTGCTTTTTAAAACAGTCCCTTGTGAGTGTATGTACTGTTGAAATGTGCCTTTTTGTCCCAGTTTTGTGCTGGTCTACATTGTTGCACAGTACTGTATGTGTCTGCAGGGACTGATGTGTTTTGGGGTTCTGTCAAAGTCCTGGAGCTATCAGACATCTAAGCTTTGAAGCCTATTTACAACAAAATCTTTTCAGAGCCTCATGAAATTGTGCTAGGGAAAAAAAATGCTACGTTTTCGTACAGTGCTAAGTGTCTTTTGTTTGGTTATCTCTAGCATTATTTATTTTAATGTTTTGTTTTTTTAAAAACTAATAAGAGGTCAGTGCTGGAGGTATGTATAGCTATTTGTCTTCAGGGTTCTATGATTGCAGGAGCATATTTTATACGTACCCTGATGTGTAAGGATTACTTCAATCACCAAGAGCTGTAATGAGTGGGACTTTGAATGTACAATCACTCAGATTTAATTATAAAAGTAGAAATCAGCGACAGAATTTCTGTGGCAAATAAGAATGGTAAAGAGGAACTAAAAGGCAGTAGAGTTATGTTCTCTGAAAATATCCCTTCAGTCAAGAATATATTTGATTACTATACAGCCAGCGATTTAACTCCTGCACGCTATTTTAAACTATGGCAAAAACTACCTCCTCATCCATGGACTAATGGTGGAAAAGGGATGTAATAATGCCTAAGCCCACAGATGGAAATTTGTAAATATGTGTTTACAGAACCAGATACAAAAATGACATTCTGGAGAGAAGGATGAATAAAGAACAAAATCCTTTAGATATAGTGTATTGTTAAAGTGGATGTTCAGACATACGTGGTCAACGGCCAAGTTTTATTCATACCTTGAATACGAAAGTTTGTTGAAGTGCCATATTTTTTTCTTTGTTTTTATTCACATGGTTTGGGGTGAAAACAGAAGTACTACCACAAGGAACAACTCAGAGACCTGATAAGTTGCACTTGTTTGTAAATGAAGTGTTACAGAGCTAATTGTGATTCCTGACTTTTTCACCTTTCCAGGACAAAAAATTAATGGAGGTGGCATTTTTTTATCCAGCATCTGGCTTTGTTGAACAAATTTCCTTTCCTAGTGTGGCAAGGCTTTCCCAGTAAACCTCAAAGCTTTTTGTACTCTAGGTGGCCCTGCTCTGGCAGGGGGGTTGAACTAGATAATCTTTCACAGTCCCTTCCAGCCCTTAAAATTCTGTGATTCTGTGTGTGTCTGTGATGACATTGAGGGAATTTTCTGCTCCTAGTATTACAACGTTACACATGTTGGCTGGCAGCTTTGCAATATAGTCTTATTCCAGGCAGTAACAGTAAAATAAAGAGAGATTTAAAGAAGAACTGAGGCAATAATCTATAGCACTTCAATTTCAGATTTATCACTGTTCCTATATTGCTACCTAAATACCCTGTTTAGGGCCTTTGGCCAGGAAACTGCTAAACAAATGGAAATGCAATACTGCATCAAATACAAGGTCTCTGAGCAGACTCCTTCAGGAGTTTTGTTGTGAGAACACTGCACCTCCTGATAGTTCAGGACAGATTTTTAAAGACAACTTTTTCTGCTTGAAATTATTACTAAAAGCAATATATATAACATCAGAAAACCTAGTTCATATTTTGTCCTTCAATATATACCTGCTGCAGCAGATCCAGTGGAAAGCCAGATAACCTGATTTACTATGGTTCAAGTATGTCTCGATACTTTTGCTACACACAGAGAGTGAGCTTTTTTAATCTATTTATTGGTTTTAGTCATTATGTAATTCTCAAGATTGAATGTAGTGCTTATATATATAAATAAGGCACATGCTTTGGCACACTGTACCAACCTCCTGAGATGCTTCATCAGGTTCAAGCTGGGCAGGCAAATCCTTAATCAGACAGAGAACAGCCATAGGCCTTCGCCCTTCTGTGTGGATTAGGATGAGTCTTACTGGAAATAATCAGACACTCTAAAAATTGTTGTTTCTCTTTGCTATCTCCCAAATTGCTTGGTCTTCACTCTTGTGATGTATTTCTTCATGCTTCATAGACACAGAATTGTCTACTTGCATTCTATATTTTATTTTGATGGACTACAATGAGCACATGCTTCTTTCCTTAATGGATGATGCTACTGACTGAAGACTATTGGTGAGACAGAAAAGATAGCTTTAAACAAGCTAGCCAGGTTATGGACAGAAGTTCATGGACAATATCATGAACATACTTCCTGCACGTGAGAACAAACCAGAAGGGCTATGGGTTGGAATATGCAACAGAAATGTACTATCCATCTTCCAAACATAAAGAATATTGACAGTTGATGAAGAATTAGTGGGGCTCTACCCTTCTCAATCATAACTGAAATGCTGCTGGTAGCACCATCTATGATTTAGCAAATTAATTTTTCAAAGTAGTTTAGGCATATCTGCAACACATTAATGTCCCAGTAACACCAGCTCTTATTTTTTCCTGTTGTTAGACTGTGTCATTTCTGTTTCTATAGGGGCAAAAAAAAAAATCTGTAATCATCTAGAGACATTGGGATAGACCTCATGAACTTATCTGATCACCTTAACAATCCACTGCCATTAGCTCCACATATATATTTAAAAAAAAAAAAAAGAGGGTCACTTATACAAATACCTGTGTATTTGCAGCAGAACAGAATCTGATCTTTCAAGTTATATGCAAGAATAAAAGTTGGGAGTTCAGTTTGGTTTGAAAGGAAAAGTAGCTGGATTTGAGGATACTATTTAATTAACTGTCATTTACACTATCCTAAATCTTGAGTGTCTTATTTTATGGTAATGTAGTAGGCTACAGTTACTGGGAGAATGAGGGAGATCTGTAATACAACTCATTAATAAGAATGTCAGATGCTTACCTACTGTAAATTTTCTATTCTGAGTAAAAATAAACCATTTGGCTTGATGTTTCCAAGTTGAGTGTTTTTACACTGTGCTGATATATTCAGCCAGATGTCTCAGTCATTCTGAAGATAAACACAATAAATATAGGACCGCTGTACAGGAGGGAACCTTTTGGGTACTTGACCCCAACCCTGCTATCTCAGGCAAATAATGTCACAGAATCCTAATTTTTTTAGATTCTTTCCTTCTCATCTTTTCACTCACTAATTGAAAAAACATTGAGGTTCTTACACCTGCAAACCTGATATTTACAGTCAGGTTTTTTTCTCTGTCTATATCAATACTGTCCTTAGCTTAAACAGCTATTCTCTTTGCTCTGGTGTTTACGTTCCTGGTGTATTTACAGAGAGCAATCGTACTGCTTTCAGGCTCCAGGAGGCTAAACAAGCAATTTCTCTGAAATCGTACAATCATAATCAAATAACACATATAGATAACACATAGCATATTAATTTTATAGTGCTAATTCTAATCTTGCATAAATGGGAGTGCTTCCCTGTCCCAGGTCTGTATGTGTACCACAACAGTATGTCAACAATATTGACCAACCACAGAAGGGCAATGCATTGATCAAATCCTATACATAGTGATGGAATGACACACATTACTATCTTCTGGAAATGAAGCCAGAGTCAGCCAGGGGTAGCTTGCAAAAGACTGTGCAAAATTATAAAATAAAATATTGTTTCAAAATTAGCATTGGGCATACAAGATGTTTTGTAAAGGCATTTCTGTTTCTTTCAAAACATATGTGGCTCATCAAGCTTTACCCAAAGGTCTCCAATAGAAATAGACAAGAATGTATGCTTCTTCTTTCTGCTTGGTAGAAATCTTATGGAAAGAACATTCTGGTGTGATTTGAATCAGAGCTACATTTCAGAAGAACCAATCCCCTGTGTACCAAAAATGCAGCTGCAATCACAGACCATGCAAACAGACCATGATTGAACTGTTTCCAAACTCCGTAAATGATTCTACACCATTATTTTAATTTCTTTTAATGTTTGATTTTCAGTGTTCTTTTGTCATGGTTATGATCGTGCATGTACAGTTGAATTCATCTCATTAATCTGCCAAACAAGGTGAGGGCCTCATTGTTCTCAGTTGTATACAGGTAAAACAGTGGAAGAATTTCAGATGTCAATAAGGCAAGCAAAGGAGGAAGGAACAAGACAGCTGTACCTCCATCATCTATTTTAGTTCCTAAGATAGACGTGTCTATGTGGGCCCAGGAAGTAAAAGAAACCTCTACTTTTCCCACTACCAGTGGGTTCAAATAGCACCTGTGTACTGATCATCAACCAAAAAAAAATTGAACATTGCCTAGTAGGCAGTCTAAATATGATCTTAGTGAATTTCTCAACGGCCAGGATTCACAAGAACTGCTATTTTTACTGAAGATTCAACCTTAACTTCTTTTTCCAGACCAATGTTTTTCTTCTAACTGGAGTCACAGACAGAAGAGGTGTCAAGGGCACAGCTGATGGCAGGAGTGGGAATGTTTTTCAGTTGAGCTCCTCAGGGCTCCAGAACCACTCCTTGATATGCCAATCACTGAAGTAAGGGTGGAAGAAGGATTCTTATCCACACTTTCCTCTGTAATGGGGAGTGTCTTGAGAGCTGCTCCAATGGAAAGTGTTCTAAACTAGGCACATGAGTGTGGTTTCAAATTTGGATCTGTAAGGTGTCTTTTCAGTAAAAACAATGCAGTTCACAGGCTAGTTCCCTTTAAAAATTCAAGAGTGTCAAAGTCTCAGAAATGTTAAAGAAAAGATCGGAAGAGGAATAAGCATTCTGGGAATGAAAGTTAGTCTCTATTGCCTGAACCAAATCTCACAATAAAAGTTCTGACTATATTAGAATATCCTGCTATCTCATTGTCTGGTGAATTTGTGGACTTCCCAGATAGGCTGTTGAGTCTCCTTCTCTGGGGACATTCAAAACCCACCTGGACAAGTTTCTGTGTGACCAACTCTGGGTGGTCCTACTTTGTCAGGGCAGTTGGACCAGGTGATCTCTTCCAACCCTTAGAATTCTGTGACTTCAGCAGGTCTGTAGAAGAGTCATCATGATGGATGTGGAAAGTCATAGCTAAGATTTTACTGTTGATTTGCTACTTAATTTCAAGCAAACAGGTGACTGACAGGAAGAACATTATTTCTTTGCTCTGTTTAAGTTTAATTCAGTTGTTTCCAGAGAGGTTTCTGCTATCAAGACATGAACTTCAGTCTGGACCAGTGCTGAAGTACTGGGTTCAGCTGTGAAAGGCAGACAAAACTGAAAACATGCCTGTGAGAGGATATGGGTCTGACCTTTGACTAATGATGCTGTTATGGGTCTGGCAGCAGCAAAGGGCTATATGGGTTACAGCCCTCAGTAATAGCTTCTGCCATATCCAGAGAAATATTGACTGATCTAAAAGCAATAAAAACATTATGTGGTCCAGCTCCAAATGGAGTCTTTGTGGGGTACAGACCAATAAACAAGGAATGTTTCAGTCAGACTAAAATGCCTCACAGCATCTATTGTCTATTTTGAAGGGAACAGTTACTGTAAGGATATCTGCTTGCCAAGGCTCACAAAGATGCAAGTATGGAGGAAGCAGCTGAAGTATAGAATGAGCTAAAATATATGCTGACAGTTCTGAGGACAATACAGATCCTTCACAGTCCTCCAAGCACAGGTAACAGAGCAGTTTAAGACTAATATTTCTTAATACCAAAGCCTTGGGTAAAAAAAGCAGACAATTTGATTTTCAGTGAGGGCTCAAAGTCTTTCTAGGCAGTTCAGGAGAGTGACAGGAAAGTGACAGGAGAGCAACCAGAGACTGCAGTAGGAGAAGTAGAGAGTATTTGTATTTCAAATATTTGTTCTAATTGTAGCATGAATTAGGGAGTGTGGGAGGTGTTCACAGCTCCCGGTAGAAGCAGGTGGGCCGAGAAAGAGGACTTTTTATTTTTGTAAGTCTGTGAAATGGTGGCTTACAACAGGAACTGGGGTTGGCAAACACCACTGGATAGGACAAAATAAAAAAGGAGCAGTTTATTGAAGAGCAGCTTTAAAACATGATCACTATCTTCAAGGTAAGTTGGAGTAGGAAACTTGCCAAGAGACAACAAATAACAACTAAAACTCTGTTATTTTGAATGCAAAGATTCATTTTAAGGTAAAGTAACAGATTAGTGGAGCTGCCTCAGACTGCCGAGCACTTCCTATTAACTGTATTAATTAATTAAACTCATAGTTGTTATCTGATGAAGTAGCCGTTACAGAGGAGGGTTTTTTTCTCAAAGCTTCTTGACCATTTTCCTAGAATTTATCTTATGGATAAATGGATTCTTTGGGGCTTATTGGATGACAAAGGGTCACAAAGAAAATATTAATTGGTAGCAGACATTTATGAAATATCCCCCTGAACAGTTTTGCTGCTTTTTATGGATTTATTTTTGTTATTGAGGTATGTTTGGTCCCTCTGGATTCTCTATCTATTGGTTTTGATCAGAATCCTCACACAATAACAGCCTACTTGTACATGGCAACACAGAACTCAGAGGTACGAGGATTTTCAAGAATTCTCAGATGATGTTTCTGTTTAGTTAAGAAAAGATTTCTTAGAGAAAACTTAAGAAAAATATTTAGTTAAGTAAGAATTTTTCTCATAGTGAGACTTTCACTGCATTGTTTTCATGTTAAGTGGTGACCTGCAAGTGTATAGACGGAGGGACTGAAGCTCATGAGGGAGATCTTTGAATACATTTCTATATTGTATCTCCTGCAATATGGTCAGGCTTAAAATTGCGCATGTATGAGGGCATCTTTGCATTTTACTTTATAAGTCTGGGAACATTTTCTTGCTAGTGTAAGGTTAACTCCAATATGAAAAATGGTGTATAAAACCCCATGTGGAAAGTTTTAATGGCTGAAAACTCTCCACATAAATGTGAGTTACCTCCCCAGCAGAAAGCTCCTCTTCAGAGAGCAGTCAGTATTTTTATAACATACCATTTCCTGAATTTTGAGCTTCAAAAAGACAAATTCTTTAGCAACCCTCAATTTCCCTAGTCACTAGAGCACATGAAGCAAGGCTTGACCTATAACACTCCTTGGGTACTAGGCTTCTCTGTTGTTTTGAAAAGTGAGCCAGATTTTTTGTGTTTCTCTCGAGAACAAGTTGAATCAATTCAGGAATGCAGTTAAATTCTTCTTTGCATGTTGATTGCGAATGACGATCAACATTGGCAGATATCAATCTTCAAATGGTCATCAAGAGGCCATTCATTTTCTTCCTGGACAGCTACATAACTATCGTGTCAATTCCTTGACAGCATTCCTTCAGCCACTATTTAATCTAAGGAGAAAAAATAAATGACGATCTGGACTGCTAGGTGTACTTGCAGCAACTATTTGTTACAGTTCCTATATCACTGCCAAAGACAGTTGAGCTATGATTCTCTTTTCCAAGTAAATATTGAATACAACAAACGCAGTAGGTTTTGCAGCCAACAGAATTCAGCTCAATATATACAAAAGGGACAACACAGCAGGGCACAAACAATCCAGGAGGTTCCTGGAGTACAGTTTCCTGACACAGGCGATTGAAGATCCTATGAAGGAAGTCATTGTGCTGAACCTGAGGCTGAAAACCAAGGAAGAACTGGGAGCAACGTTATCTGCAGTGAATATGAGGTGGTAGTGTTCAGGATTCTGAGAGAAAAAGGAAACATTAAAAATTAAGATTACAACTCTGGACTTCAGGAGAACAGATGGTGACCTATTCAACTGCTTGAAAAACCCATGGCTTACAGCCCTGGGGAGAAGAGGTGATAAGGAGAGCCTGTTCATTTTCAAGGATCTCTTCCTTCAAGCTCAAGAGTAGTTAGTCTCGATATGCAGAAAAACAAGCAAAGGCTGTAGGAAACCTGCATGGATGAAGAGTGAGGTTGTGAGCAAATTCAAATGTAAAAAAGAAGATTGGAAAGGAGGCTTGGTCTAGATGATCTCAAGACGTACTGTCCACCCTTCATTCTTCTGGGATTCTGTGACTGTGTGCAAACCAATGGTCTCTCCCAAATATTATTCTATGTAATATTGTTTGTAACTTTGACATTCTTGAGATTATTTTCAAAATTTGAAATAAGAACTATTTCCTATGTTTAAGTTTAGGAAGTCCCAGTGTTGAAATTGTTCTCTGCATGATAACACATTCTGTACTCATGGATAGGCATAAATATATTACTATTTTTGCCATTCTGCTATTCAGACCATGTGAATGTGTCAGGACAGCATGAGTTTGATATGTGGGCTAATGATACTGTTTGCATTACTCACAGACAAAGTTTTAAATTTTGCCTTTTTTTTAAAACAGAACTACTAACATTAAAATTTTAGTTAATCTGGCATTACTAGTGATATTCAATTTAATAACATTTACAGAGTACTGGAGAATGTTTCTTTTCCAACAATCAGCAGAACAAACAGAATAGAGGTGTTTTTACCACTTTTATACAAATATACATAGGCATAGATATCATTCATGATCCCCTCATCAAAGAAAAAAAATCCTAAAAGCGTACCTTAATTTCTGTTCCTTTAGCTATCCTCTAAGATATTTCCTCTATGTTTAAAAGGAAATTTGTGCTAATGCTATCAGCTTAGACTATTTTGGTAACCACTTGAAATTAACAAGGATGATAACTTTTGCATTCCTACTTCTAGAACTTTAAACAATCATGTATTTTCTGCTTTGAAATGTCATCTTTTTATTCATTCATCAACATATGAAGTAAAAAACCACACAACCAAACAAATAAAAAAAAAAACCCAAAAAAATCATGTCAATGTTTCTGTTTTCCCACCAATGATGTCTTTATTTTTATATACTGTATTTATTCAACCTTCTAAACCTTAATCGAATTTTTAAAATTTGTAAGATATCCTCAGGGCTAAAAATACAATCACCTATTTTAATTCTATCCTATGAATTTACTGACATGTAAGATGTACAGACGTCACTAAAAGACAGCCTTGGCAGTACTGAGCATTTCTGAAAGGCCTCATTTAAGGTCCTTTCTTAGGTTTCTTTCTTTTGTCTTTTTAGGTGACTTTCTGGGAAAGTTTTATCATATTTGTCATTTTAACATAAAGAAATTGCATTAAGACATGGCAAATGCATAGTTCTTTCATGATTTTTCTAATGTTCTCTTAGGTCACTAGCAGAAAATTTTGCAGAAAATAACAACTGCATTCATAAAAATACAGAAGAGTCTTTAATCTCTTATCTGATTGAGTCTCCTAATAAATTATATATGTGTATTATATTTTTTTCAAACTCTAGATAGTTATTAAAGTCTAATTTGTGCCAAACATCTTAGCATTCAAACAAATAAAGGAAAATATGTACGTCTAAGTGTAAGTAAATAATTTAATGGAATCCAAATTTTTGCAGGAAAAATACTACAGGGATGTAATATGAAGGGATGGAATAAGAAAGGGTCATGCATCAAGACTAAAGGATGAGATGACAATTTCTCTTTTTGTTAGACACTGTATAGAGATGTGATATTTAGGAGTCTGTTTAATATTTGGATTCTAAATCGTGAATATTAAAAAGAAGGTGGCTTAGAAAGCTATATAGATTAGATCAGTAGTAAAACCAGGTGAAATAGCTGGTAGATATTGGGAGAGGACTTTGAAGTAATTGATCATACCTAGATATACTTGTGAAATTACGCTGAATTTACTAATGTTGTTCCTGGCATAGCCAATGTTTCCTGTTTTAAAAAACTCTTCAGAATATTGTGTGACTGTTACACTTTCTGGTCTGTGCTGTGAAGATAATTACTTTTTTCTGTCCAGTAGCCTCTATGATATCAGATCTCTTTCAGTCTCTCAGCTGAAGCAGTCACCCATCCCTCATTCAATTTCAAGAGGTTAATTATAATGTCTAGTCATGCCCTGCTGCTAGTTTCCATTTCCTATGCATTAGATTTAGCAGACTCATATCATGCGCTTTTGAAACTTCTTGTCCTCCCTTCCCATGTTAGTATTGGCAAAATTATTTATCTCAGTTGTCTGAGAAAGAAGTTATGAGGCCTATAAAAGACTAAGAGATTCTAATATGAAACAAAACAGGCTAGTTCCAAAAGGCTTAGGTATATAAATATATTATCTCTTTGTTTTTTTCATGTCCTGTTTTACTCCTTGTCCTGTACTATCTACTAGAGAAAAAAGGGATGTCCCAACCTCCTGACACCCACCCTTTAGATATTTATAAATGTTAATAAGATCATCCCTCAATCTCCTCTTCTCCAGACTAATCATAGTCAGATAGTATTTAAGATAAATACAGGAAATATTGAATGCTAAGAGATAGAGGGAATACAAAATAACATAGAATGAAGAAAAGAATAATTAGAAAAGGAGTAATGTGCCTGAAAGTCTCTTACTGAAGCAAAGGTTCAAAGTAATGTCTGTGTGTTTTTCCAGAAGTGTATGGAAACATTCATTTAAAGAGAAGATTATGAGGACAATAAATGACTAAAATAAATTTATAGGAGGAAAAAAAAAAAAAAGAGATGCTTTGGGATAGAAAAGTTTCATTCCAAAATTATACAGAGAAGAAAGAAATTGATAGTGTGGAGGCTTGACCATTGCCAGCTACCAGATGTCTACCCAGCCACTTTCTCACTGCCCTCTTCTCAGTCAAGACAAGGGCAGAAAAGAAGATGAAATAGATCATGGGCTGGAATAAAATCACTTAGAGATTACAGTTACGGGGAAAATAGATTTGACTTGGGGCCAATTTAATTTATCACCAATTAAAATATATTTAGATAGTGAGAAACTATTTATTAAAATTCCACTTTCCTCCTTGGCCTTTTCCTAAGCTCAACTTCACTACTTCATTCCCAACTCCTCCACCTTGTCTTAGGTTTTCTAAATTTTAGCTTGAACTCTAGTCCTGTTAGTTCGCTAAAATACCATAAAATACCACTTCTTTTGATTGGCTGTGTTCATCAACAAACACTGTCTCATAAAGCATGCCAAGACTTCAGTAGGACTGAGAATAAACACAAAACACAGAACAAACAGATTAAAGAATGAGTGTCTATACTCAGTAGCTGGAGAATTCCTCATTCTTCTTCCCAAATCAGAAATTTATCAGATAACTTGTCTTTGGACAACTTGTCTTGTATTCAAAATGCAAAAGGACTTTTTTCTAGACTTGTTCAGAGGTCATCACTGTAACATTATAAATATCGTGTTTCTCTTGTTTAAACAAATATCGTTATTTGCTTGTAAAGTGAGGAGTGTTGAACTCTGCAATGATGACTTTGAGAATAACGGTTGAAGAATCACACCCTTTTATTTGGCATTGACTTTACTGAGTGATCAGGAGAGAATTATTTTCTAACCGCTAACATATGTATATTATAGGTATGTGTGTACATATGACTGGCATTAGCCCTATCAACTACAGGGGAAGCTTCTGACAGATCTTTGCTTAAAGAAGCGACCCACCACTACCAAAAACCTGTCCCCGGCAAAACCCCTACAGAAGTATTTGTGTCTGCATGTATGTGTACTTGAATACATATATATTCTGATGGATATCTGTGAGACCTGTCTTTGCAGATTGTCCTGCTGAAGTATCAGAAGAAAGTGCTTCTGGTGGAAGGCTGGTAGACTATCCACTGCTTCAAATGAGCTAGCAGGACTGTAAATACCTCATTTCTTCACCTTTCAACAACTGTCTGTAAGAACTAAGGGTTTTGCCCTCTTTCCTGAAAGAACAATTTGGTTTTGGCTAAACTCCACTCTGTGTCATGCTTCAAGAAGAACAATTTTGTTTTTCTGAAAGAGGATAGCAAAGGCTGATTAGCTATTGCTGTGTGATTCCTTGCCCAGCTCTGATCCATACATTAGATCAGACTGGGCTGTTTGAGAGAGAGCTCCCTGCTACCCTAAACTAGTCAGAACTCTCTGTTCTCTGAACATTGTTTCTTTTTTCCTTTCCACTCCTTATAAACAGGAATTGTCTTGTGGGATGGTGTAAAACCTGTACCAAATTTCAGAGAGCTTATGTAAAAGCTTATTCTTCCAGTGTAGATTGCATGTGTCATAACATCTCTTTGCCCTGTGCAGATTTGTACTGCTTTAAAGTTGTAGATGGTTTGAAACTTCTGCAGAGGGCTTACCTAAGTATAAATAGCATGAATAAAAATCTCTCTGAGGGTGCATTTTCACTATGATAGGAGAGGTAATCATTCTGATCCTATTAACACCTAACAGGATTGTTTATAAAACCTTTCCCATATCTACCACTTGCTTTAAAACTGCCTAGAGAGCTGTCCTTAAAAATTGTGAGACTTAATCCTTCTCCCAGACAGAAGAAGCGTGAACTGAGTATAGATCATAGAGGTGAGATATCTGCAAACATGGGGAAATATTGGGCTATGTTGTCAAAACCAATCTAAATGTGTAAGTCCTTAGTATATCTATCAGATATGAACAGATGTGGACAATTTTGTACCTGATAAAGAGAACCAGTCAGTGAGATGCTACCAGGAGTAAGCTTAGAGAATGATTTTAAGGATTAGTTTTGGGATTTTTAATGCCCTTTATGTCATTCATTTCAGAGCTTACTGAACATTGTACGTATTATCTTTCCATTATCTTTCGATTTTTCCTTTTTTTTTTTGGTTGGTTAGGTTATTTGCATTCTTCTGCACATGTTTACACACAATAACTCAAGATAAAATGTCAATCATTGGATGTTTAGACAGCTTAGAAACACAGTAAAATAAGACTCATTTGCCCCCTTCTGTTGCATACTACATCAGTATTTCATTTTTTGATGTAATTATTTTGGACAGAAGATCTTAAGTTGCTCTTTTTTATCTGGGTGGCAAATGCTGTGTGTATTTTAATTCCACTCAACCTGTTTCATTCTGAACTTGTAATAAATATGATTCACCAGACCCTTTAATTCTAGATTCTCCTGTTTTCAAATCACAAAAGGACATTGCATGGTAGATTAAAAAGAGACACAAAAAAATTACGTTAAGACTGTAAAATTACATTGAGATGCTTAAAGAGCTTAAGCTATTTAGCTTGGAGGACTGAGAAGTTACTTGAATACAGCATGTAGACACTTTAAAAGGGGAAATTACCTTTGGCTCAGCTCCTTAATCCATTAGAGAGAGACATATGACTTTAAAACACAGAACCAGACAAATGTCAAGTAGAAATTGCATCTGAGTGTTTTTTAATAGCACAGTGTTAACTATAGCAAAAAGAAATAGGTATCACAGGAAAAAACAAAAAGTAAATTGTCCATATCTCATGTCTTGAAATCAAAGTTAGATGGCTTTTCAGAAGTTGTGCTTCAATCAGGTCCAGTACAGAGATTCAGTAGACAGGTACCTGATATGGAATGCTCTCTGCTTTGCAAACAACTACTGTCCATTCTGTTACAAAATCTCTCATCTGAAATTTATCTCAGCAAATATACATGACAATATAGATTATCTATGTCAGTTTTCTATGATCCTTTTCAGAACAGTTACTGGAAAGAAAAAACACTTCTATGGTCAAATCTTCTGTTCCTAAAAGTATCTATCTTTAATCTTGGGAACAACATTCTAAAAGAGCTTATTTCTCTCCACTGACTGGTTCAGTCTAACATTAGGTTATATAAATCCCATTTCACCTTCAGTGATTATAACTGCAATAGTGGTTAATAGCTCCAGAAATACTAGAAATGTCATTCAGTGGATTTCCTGTCTCATCTATACAAAATACACACACACACACACACACACACACACACACACACACACACACACACAAATAAGCAGTGGAAGCAAATTCCGCACCTGCAAGATGCTGAATCTGATCAAAGAAGCCTATAATTCCACATTCTTTGCTTTTCTGGGGGTCTATCAAGCTGCAAAGTGTTTTCTGGCTTTGTATATCTTGAATCTAGGTATAGTGCACGTTTACAATCCAAATAAACTGTTAAGAGTTGTATAAATCAAATATATCTTAAATATATCTTTTTCCAATTCATTTGTTATGCATACATTTCTCTCAGCTTTGGAGAAGGTTGTAACCATATCTTCATTGCTATTGACTACAGCTACCCACCTAATTACACAACATTTTGGAGAAGTGCACAGTATTTTTGACATGGCTTCAATATTGAGTAGTTCTTGGTGCCTTATTAATTCTGTAACTGTTCTTTGTAGGCACCCCATAAGGTTTTGTGATTCTTGACTCCCTACTGCTAGAAAAGATTAGCAGCTGTGAGACACCTTCAGAACTGATCCTTGAAGTGAATATAAATTTCTATTCCTTTGATAAGCTAAAGGATTGGGGCAGCTCCTCAGCTTGTATAGGTCTAACATGTTTTTCCAACAGAAAAAAACCCTCAAGTCACACCAGGGGAGATTTAACTTGGTTATTAGGAAAAAAAATATTCACTGAAAGGGTTTTGAAGCATTGGAACAGGGTGTCCAGGGAAGGGATTGTGTCAGTATCCCTGGAGGTATTTAAAAGACATGTAGATGTGGTGCTGAGGGACATGGTGGATGTGACAGTGATGTGTTAATGGTTGGATTCAATGATCTTAAATGCTTCTTCCAATCTAAATAATCTTATGAGTCTATGTAACTGAAGGCTGTATAATGTGAGGCAAGTTTCTGTAATCCTTATGCTGAATTTTAACAATTTATACACAACTACTCTCACAAATAGTCTCAAAGACTTCAACAGATGTATGTGTTTGAGTAAATGGTGTAAGGTTTGGATATTTTGTATGAAAAATCTGTCTTACACATATGTTTGAAAACTATTTGGTAATAAAATCATCTTATCTGAAATGTTTTTATTCAACCTTTATTCTATATTTAATAATTTAAATTCTAAAAATTTACACAGTATTTGTCATTCCACTTTGAGATATGCAAGTTACCTTCCTGAATCTTGACCTAATTTCTCCACATCTCAAGATTATATTTCTATGGATGGTTCTTTGATGAGAGTTTCTTAGGAATGACAGCAACATGTTCTTCCAACCCCATCTAAAGCCATGTTTGAGTTCAAGCTACTCAGCACTGATCAGAATTGAGACCATACATAAGTTTAAATTGTTACTCCTTTGGTTCGGTGACAAACACCTTCTTCAACACATTTTAAAAATAAGGTGATGAAAACAACAAAATCTGCTGCTCACAAATTTAGATCACTTGGAATGTTCACAAGTACCCAGAATCCTGTTCAAAACCTCAAAGCACTTTTTTTCTTTCTAATATACATAACCCTTAAGAAACACTGACATCTGCCGTCAATATGGGACTGGAATTAGCCTGGTATGAGCTTTTGGCTAAATTACTACATTCTCCACCTTAGATGACCTCAAGAGTTTCTTTGTGCTTCAAAGCAGTATGGTGATATATCTTCTCAAATAAAACATACCCTTAGTAGAAGTGAGTGGGATTTTGGGAACATTTTGTAACAATTTCCTTTCTTGTCGTTGACCTAAGATTAGCTGAGAGTTGGTAACAATCAGATGTGACTTTGTTGTGATTGTTAGTTAATGCCTCTTAAAGTGATTTTACCTCTTTCTAGTCTAAGTTTCTACCCCACCACAACTGTAGCAGGAAGTTACTGCTGACTAACGAGAACAGAATCAGCATTCAAATTTCTTCAGCTTTTATAAGTTAAAATAAATGAATTGATAAATAAATAAATATATACCATAAATAAAATAAAAGTTGAAGATGTTGTCAGGACTCTGCTTTGAAAATCTCTGTTGTTGCTTATAAAAAATGTTTACTTTAAATTATTACCTACAAGTAACAAACATTTTGAACCATCATGTGCAGTGCAACTGCTCTTATTTACTCACTAAGCTTTGTGTGGGATTCATCTTTGGGCATTTTGGTTAAGCATCTAGTGAAGTTATGGGAAATGGGTTTTAAATGAACACTGTAGTTGTGGCTTGGTAATCTGGACATGTAACACTATTCAGAGGTTGAAATCAGCTTGTTTTTTGATGGCAAAATGTCTCAGAGAGAGAAACACTTCTGCTTGGTTACTGCTCTATTTATCATTTAGATATTAGGCATTGCTTCTACTAAAAAACATATCTGAAAATGTTTAGTTTCCTAAAGATAAATATTTCCAAGTTATTTGCAAGCTTTTCACGTACTCTTGGCAAATATAACTGTATCCTTGACAAGTGTTATAAGTACAATATATTTCACTCTAGAAAGACAATCACCTGAAAGCAGATTCAGATGCATTGGCAGTTGGGAAATCAAGAATTTTTATACTGTGAATACCCAGATAACTTTGATAAGATCATAGAAGTGCAGCACAGATGTCAAATACATATGCAATAGTTGTAGGGTTTTTTAAGGATCATGAAATCATGAACACCTATCTGACTAGCTTTAATTTTTTTTATTGTCAGAAAAATACCAGATCTTATAACTTCACCATGGCTTTCAGCATAAAAGGAATTCCAGGTCCATCCTAGGTCTGAAAAAAAGCAAGAAGAATGCAAGGTATGAAGGTACAGAACCAAAACGTAGAGCCACTAAGAAATATTAATCTCTCAGATACTTCTTTTAATAATTTTTTTCTTTTAAAATGTATTTTAATTGTAGTTTTGTGCATGCTACTAATATATCTGACATTATGTTATACTACTTTTCTTGAGAGAAGGACTGATTATCACGAAAAGTAAAAAAAAATCATTAAATCAGAGGCAACTGCAGCATTTTGTGACATGAAAAGTGGAGTGAAAAGCATGTTGCACTATCATTTTTAGAAAAAGGTGACATATAGTTTTAAAAGCCAGCTTGTGATCTGCCTTTATTATTCCCGAAATAAGGATGCCACATGCCACAAAATACTGTCTATCAAATGAAATCTTGACTGGTGTTGGCTGAACACCAAAGAGACAAAAATCTTATCACTTGAGTGTGCTGGAAACCTCCACTACTCTCATACTGACAGCACAACATTAGAAAATCTCCTCTGACTTATATGTGCCTCCCAGCCTCTGCTTTTTGCACGCCTTGATGTACAAAGTTCAGTTCTGGCCCATAAACTTCCATCTGAGGACAAAAATTTCTATGTACACTTGCAGTCCAGAAAACTAGTTTTATTCTGCAATGCATCAATAGTGTGGACAGCATGTCAAGAAAGGTGATTTTGCCCCTTTACTCTGTCCTGGTAAGACCCCACCTGCAGTACTGCATTTGGGTCTAAGACATAGACCTTTTGGCCACAAAAATGGCCAAAGAGATGGAACATCTCTACTGTGACAAAAGACTGAGAGAGTTGGGACTGTTTAGCTTGGAGAGACGGTTGGGGTTCTCTAGCTCAGAGAAGTCTTCAGGGAGACTTTATTGCAACCTTTCTGTATAAAAAGCGAGCTTGTAAGAAAGACAGAGACTTTTCACCAAGGCTCGTACCAACAGGACAAAAGGCAACAGTTTTGAAATGGAAGAGGTTATGTTTAGATTGGACATAAGAAAGAAACTTTTTTACACTGAGTTTGGTAAAGGAATGGAACATGTTATCTAGAGAAGTTCAAAGTGAGTCTTTGGGAAAGTTCAAAGTGAGATGGGACTTTCAGAACCTGATCTAATGAAAGATGTCCCTGCCCATGGCAGGGCAGTTGGGCTAGATAATCTTTAAAGGTCACTTCCAACTGAAATCATTCCATGGCTCTATGAATATCTTAATGGAATGACAGAGAAAAATTACACTGGCAAGATAATTTTGTCATCATGAAAAGACCCATGACAATGTTACCTGGAGTGGAGGGCAGAACTCTGCACAGCCATTAGCACAGTAAGAAAATGTCACTGCTCTGGAGCTGGCATTAGTTCACTGAGGAAATATGAGAATTTTCCATAATAGACTTGTTATGTTGTTTCAGAAAAAAAATTGTTTGCATTATTCTTGATTTTTCATGAAGACTTTATCTTCTATGATAGAGGCAGCTAACTTAATTCCGTAACATATATATTCATCTTTTTCATTTGAGCACTAAGATAAAGAAATGGCTAACAATGCCAAAGATAAGTATCAAGAGGATGAAAATGGAAGAACAACCTCTTTTTTCCAGGCTGAGAAGATAGAAGATAGAAGTGAGGAGAAGAATCATACGTATGTGGGAGTACAGTAAAGAGTTGCATATGGCTGAAAAAGGAGCTGAGAAGAAAGGTGAGAAAAGATAAAGAGTTATACTAAGAGCACTGCAGGGAAAAAAAAAAGATTAGTACTTAGAGGGTAGGAGAAACAAAGTATTGAGCATTAGTGGAAGAACAGAGAGAAGCATATAGATGTTTACATTGAAATGCTCACGATAAAAGAGGAATATATGGGTTGTAAATGAGTAGTTGTCACAGCCAAATAGTCCCAGGTCTTCTATGGTTATACCTTTACTAGTAAACTAAACAGGGACTAGAAAATTTTCCTGAATGCTAGCAATAATAGTATATACTTTCAAATAATTCAAATGGTCTTTGAAATGGCTTTCATGTTTTTCCAAGTTCAGCAAACACTGTTCCCAGCTGCCTGTCTTCATGCACATGCTCTGTTTTGGGGATAAAATATTTCATCAGGTGTGTATGAACTGCTTTGTTCCAGACTGTTGCCTGAAAACATTTCTTTTACCAGTATAAATATAACTAATCTTGTTCCAAAAAGCAAAAGTGGCTAAAATTATTTCTTACAAAGCCTTGAAACACTTTAATCAGCCACAACTAGACACATAGAAAGTGGTCCATCAGAGAAGTTCCCTGAGAAGCAACCAAATAGTCACTGCATGTACATAGCAGTCTGCCAAACAGGATAAAAAAGAGCTGCAGTTTCCCATAAGCCAGAGGGAGATGGTGCCACTGCTCTGGTGGCATATAAAGAATATACTGCTGTTTCGGGAGTTGGTCTAGATGGTCCTCATAGGTCTCTGACAAATGAACTGAACTATTCTATTCCATTCTATTCTATTCTATTCTATTCTATTCTATTCTATTCTATTCTATTCTATTCTATTCTATTCTATTCCATTCCATTCCATTCCATTCCATTCCATTCCATTCCATGTTAATGGACGATGAAGAGGTAGCCCTAGAGGCATGCAAATATTGTCTTCCACTCTAAGCAAATAAAATGTGGTTATCTTCCCTTCTTAACATTACAGAACTTATTTTCTTTCTAACCTTTGAATTTTATCTCTGTAGGTAATCTCCCATGCTGTGTGTACATTTGCAAGAGCCCTAGGAATAGGGGAACATGCATGAGACCACTTTTTGCTTTATTCTTTCCTATGAAACTTCACCCGCAGTTTTCACCAACTCTTTCATGTAATCATAAAGGAAGGTTGAGTCAAATAATTAAATGCATTTCATTCTTCACAGCATGTAAAGCACGAGATTAGAAAGAAAAGGGCCCATGTGAGGTCACAGATTGCAGAGGAAAACAGCATTTACTCTCAGCCCACAAAAGGTCTTGATTTTGATTGACTTAATTTGAACCCCTAAGGTTCTGGGGGAGAAGGAGATTTCAGTTTTCTTTGCCTTGTTTTTGGATTTTTTAAAGAGCTAGTTCCCACAGAGTAATTTTGAACATTACAGAGAAAAAGTTAAAAAGCCTTTTTCAAAGACACTTTTTGTTCCATAATGAAAACATTTTAGCATTCAAAGTTCAATCACCTCTACACTTTAATAGTGTTTTCTGAAGGGAATATTTACAAAAAAATAAATATGCTTCTCTTCCTATTTACACCAGGATTATCCTATTCATTTCAGAGTACTTACTCCCTAGGTATATAGGAATAGAAGAGAGGAGAATTTGAATTTAGCTGTTTACCCTAGATTACAAAATCTCATGTGGCACAGACTCCTAGACCTCCTCATTTCTATAAGACAGGATTAGTATGGAGATGCCTAAAATGTTCCACGCTCAAAAGGGAGTTGGGCAATGAGACTCATATACTTGTTACCCTATATGCGTAAACAGTTCATAGAATCACAGAATCGTTTCAACTGGAAGAGACCTTTAAGATCATTGAGTCCAGCCTTTGTCCCAGCCCTATCAACCACTAAACCATTTCCCTAAGTGCAACATCCACCTCTCTCTTAAACACCTCCAGAGACGGTGACTCCACCACCTACGTGGGCAGCCTATTCCAATGACTGACAACCCTTTCAAAAAGAAATTCCTCCTCATATCCAGCCTGAACCTCCCCTGGTGCAACTTCAGGCCATTTCCTCTTGTTCTATTGCTTGTTGCTAGGGAGAACAGACCAAACCCTGCCTCACTACAACTTCCTTTCAGATAGTTGTAGAGAGCAATAACGTCTCCCCTGAGCTCTCCAGGCTAAACAACCCCACATCCCTCAGCTGTTACTCATAGGAGACATGCTCCAAATCCTTTATGAGCTTGGTAGACCCCTCTGGATCCTTTCCAGCACCTCAATGTCCTTCTTGTAGAGAGGGGCCCAAAACTGGACACAGTATTTGAGGTGCAGCCTCATCAAAGCCAAGTAGAGGGGAATGATCACCTCCCTCCTCTTGCTGACAATGTTGTTCCTGACCCAGGCTGGGATGCCATTGGCCTTCTTGGCCACCTGGGCACAGTGCTGGCTCCTGTTTAGCTTCTGTCAATCAACACTCCCAGGTCCCTCTCTGCCTGGCAGCTAGACAAGGCTGATGTGGAGCAAAAGGAAAAGAAAACCAAAACACCTTTGCTCACAAACCTCAAGACTTTATAGTCATCTTCTCCCTAAGGGTCATATTCCCATCGTTCAGAAACATAGGCCCTTAGGACACCTATTCAGTTTGTTAGTTAATTTACCTTATTCAGGCATTATAGTGATCAGTAAACGCTGGAATGTTACAGATCAGATGATAATATCCACTGGATCCTCCCTTGGGGATCTTGCTTCCTTTTAGTACAGTTACCCTGCACAAACAGCGTCACATTCCTTCCTTCCACAGCTGTTATGATGGCTTGGGGTATTTATCTGTTTCAGACTACAAGTACTCAGGGTTTGTTAATTTATTCCTCTGCTCACTCAGGTGTCTCTTCAGGCTCAAGGGTCAATTTACAAACTAGGACTATATGGTCGTGTGCATCTTCTTTCTTTTATCAAGATTTCTCTAACTGACCTCACATCTCTACTCAGCTGGGTTCAGGCATACTCCCCTCATGGTGAGACATGCCTTATGGTAAATTCTCTGTTCAGTCTGTGATACTCATGCTAAACTCTGTACTGAGGTTTCTTTTAGTATTTATTAATTACACTCCCAAAACATATTAAATGCTATAGTGAAACAGAGAAGGTGAGCTCCCTGGAGGATATAATTTTAGATAAGAGGCAAAAATCAGCCTGGGAAATTGAATTATTGTATCTTTTCTAAGCATGTCGCTGGAAGTATTCTCTGTAAAATAAGGCCCATTTTTATGAATGTGAAGAATTGATTATTTAGGTAGATTTGTTTCATTTTGAACTACTACATTAAGGTGAATCATGTTCTGTCATTCATTCCTTCCAGTGCCTGGAACAGTGATAAGGATAAATTATGAGAGATATCATGGTACACACATCTCCATAAGTGTCAGTAGGACAGTTTAAAAAATAAGGAAACCATAAAGAGACCAAGGGCTTCTAGACCAAGGGCTTCTAGGCCATGACTATATTAATTTCTAGTCAAAGTATTTTAAAAGAATGAAGACAGTTGAGTGTTGAGTCAATTTACGTTTGAAAATGTTCCCATTTATTCTCTTCCTTCAGTTCTTCAAATACAATGAGCCAGATTAAATCCTGAAGTAAATGAAATCCAAGCTGTGCTACTCAATTCAGAACATCCCACAGGTGATGACTGTGCTCAGCCTGTGCTGGGAGGTTAATTAGAAGCTGAACCCAGCAAATACCTAGGGACCTGTAATATCTCCATGAGAATCATAGTCTGGAGGGCTCCAAATAGCATGGACAGATGCTATCTACTGGATCAAGTAGTGGGATTTTTACTTATCCCAACTGCTCCTTACCCTATAGGGATTTCCAGCTCTATAGTTTTGCTAAGACTAAAGGCTGTATAGAAGTATTTTCTGATTTGCACCAGATATGACCAAAACTTCTTCCTTTTTTCCCCTATTGGTACTATTCCCTACCAGAGCTTTGGCAACAACAAAAGGAAATAGTGTAAGGTCACAATATTTTAAATTAACACATATTTTTTGAAAGTAAAGACTCAGTAGGAGTAGGGTGCAAACCATGAGATGGTCTGCCTTAATCTTTCCTAGGAACCGGAATACTTCATTAGGTCTAGGTTCATATTAATAAACAGCATTTTTAGGAAAGGCAATGATGGAGTTTGAAATTATACCTTGTTTGTTGTTTGCTTGGAGCCACTAGGAAGATATTAGTCCTAGAAGTATATTTTATATAAAAATCTGGAAGCAAAATAATGTAAAACACTACTGAAAAGACACTGAAACCAAAGGTTTGATATCCCTCTCTAGGTCTGCCAGGTATCTTGGCACATTTTGTAAAATGCATACATATAAAGTGAATGGTTTCCCATTGTGCAAGGGAACCGAACGATGAGGGCACTCCTGAGGCAGTTTGAAATCACGCTTTAAAAAATACAGCTTTCTCATTCATGTGTCCTCTGAGGTCCAGTATTTAAAAAGTACTGGGAGAGGATTAAGAAAAAAAAGGTATCCCAACATGATTGTTTTTATAAACAAGACAAGCTGCTTGACACTAAAGATTAACAAAATGATTACTTGTTTTCATTTTAAAGTTTTCTTTTGGGGAAAGAAAGGGGAAAAAAAAATCACTTCATTAGAATTTCCTTGGTTTTATACTAAATCATGAAAGTGTAAATTAACTATACATCCTGAAAAGAAAATTACTAATTTAAGGGTCAACTCCTTTCGCAGAAACACAGTTCACTCAATGGAAATGCACCATCACTTATATGTAAAGTTGATAATTAAAAAAGATTCTTTTAAAGAGGCTGGAGCACAGAAGACTATCTAGTAATGGCCTGTAATCAGGAAACAGCAAATGTAAATAATGAAAATTTGAAATACTGTAAATACTGAGAACTGAAAATCAATTTTCAGTATATTATTCACACATTGCCTTAAAATACAGACATAAACATCAGTATAAGATAGCATGGAAATTGTCCTGAGATAGCTGAGATCTATTAGAAAGGAAGGTAATGTTTTCTAGTGCAAAGAACACACTACTTAGTAAGCACTGGTTATTGGGATAGTTGAAAAATGTGTAGCGAGAGAGATAAATTAATTTACAAAAAAGCAAGTAATTTCTAAAAATTGTAAACAGTTTCCCGTATGAATACAATATTCTTATTTCTGTTAGAGAAAATGAGAGATTACCAAATTGCTAAGAGAGTTTTAGAACATATAACTTTTTGGATATTTACTAATGATCTGACTCATAGAAAATAATATCTGTCATAATTACTTGCTCATCCATTAACAAATAAACATAGAGTAATAATTTTATGTCAAGTCTTGGAAAGGTGTGCACAGCATCTCTTGCATACACCAGGTAAAATTCTGGTTTTGCTGGAGCCAGTACAGCGAAGGTATGGGTTTTCCGATCTGAAATCAAAGCATATGAGCAGTGCAATGCAAGCATGGTCTGTTCTCTTGTACTGTATCTGTTGCATGCATAAACATTTCTAAAACTCACTCAAAGATCTCATTCACACATTGATATATGCTGTGTGTGCATATTTGCATCCTGCTGGCATCAGCAGAACTGAAACACATAAATAATGCCATAGTATGAGTGCACTCAGAGTTCCTCCATGTTTCTGAAAATAAAATGTTTATATCAAGCTCATAAGCACAGTGTTGTCAAATGTTGAGCTAGACAACTTTTAATTTGTTTGTTTGTGTTTTAAACTAACACTTCATATGGAGAAAAATGCTGGGTTTGTCAACTTTATGCAAAAGTAATTTCCGGACTCACATAATCATAGACCTAAACAGTCTTTGCAACTATCATTTACATGAATTGCCAATACCTCACTCAGAGTGAGTGAGCAGTCTCTTCATGAAATGGCATTGGAAATTCCTCAGGTAGGGAAGACTTTCATTAACATTAGTGCTCTCAAGAGGGCGGGGTGAAAGAGACTTAAATCCTTCTTTCCCAGCGATCTATTATAATAGGTAAGATAGAGAAAAGAAAAGGAATGGAGAATCACTTGGGATGGAGTCCCTTAGTTTGGTTCCAATATGTGTAATTAAACACTTATTGAAATTTGTACATTTGCTAATGCTTTAAAAGATGTTTCTGCATACAATCTAGGTGCTATTGTACCAGACAATCTGAATGGAAATACAACATAAAATTGAGATGATATTGTAAGTTTCTCTCAGTCATAGGAACCTTTTTGACAATGTATGTACTACATAGTAAATGTAGTATTTAACATTTGAGGAATTCTAAATTATTCAAATATTCAAATATCACTATGATTCTGTGATTCTGTGAAATATACTAATTTAATTTTTAAATAGTATATATGGATGTAGTTAGAGCCCTTTTGGGCAAGCTGGACAGCCAGAAAGCTATGGTACCTGACAGGATGCACCCACGAGTGCTGAGAGAGCTGGTTAATGTTATTTCTAGCCACTCTCTATCAATTTAGAATGATCGTGGAACACAGATGATGTGCCTGAGGACTTCAGGAAGGCCAATGTCACTCCAGTCTTCAAAAAGGTCAGGAAGGACAACCCAGGAAAATACAGGATGCTCAGCCTCACCTCCATCCTTGGAAAGGTGATGGAACAGCTCATCCTGGATGTTATCTCAATAGATGTGATGGAAAATATAACTGTCAGTGGGAGTCAACATGGATTCACCAAGGGGAAATCCTGTTTTAAGAGTCTGATAGCCTTCTATGAAGACATAACTGGCTGAATAGATAAGGGAACAGTAGATGCCATGTACCTTGACTTCAGCAAAGCTTTGACACTGTCTCCCATAACATCCTCATAGGAAAGCTCAGGTAGTGTGGCTTGGATGAGTGGACAGAGGAGAAGAGGAGACTGAGGGGTGATCTTATTAACATTTACAAATATCTAAAGGATGAGTGTCGGGAGGTTGGGACATCCCTTTTTTCTATAGTATCTAGCAACAGGACAAAGGATAATGGGATGAAGCTGGAACACAAAAAGTTCCCTTTAAATATAAGAAAAAACTATTTCACCGTGAGAGTGAGGGAGCCCTGGCACAGGCTGCCCAGAGGGGTTGTGGAGTCTCCTTCCTTGGAGGTCTGCAAGACTTGCCTGGACATGTTCCTATGCAACCTGATCTAGGTGAATGTGCTTCTGCAGGGGGGTTGGACTAGATGATCTCTAAAGGTCCCTTCCAACCCCTACCATTCTATGATTCTATGATTTTATGATTCTATGACAGTGAGGTGGATCGAGAGCTGGCTGAATGACAGAGCCCAGAGGGTGGTGATCAATGGCACAGAATCAAGTTGGAGGCCTGTGGCCAGTGGAGTTCCACAGGGATCGGTTCTGGGGCCAGTCTTGTTCAATGTCTACATCAACGACCTGGATGAGGGGACAGAGTGTACCCTCAGCAAGTTGGCTGATGACACCAAACTGGGAGGACTGGATGATTCACCAGAAGGCTGTGCTGCCATTCAGCGGGATCTCAACTTGCTTGAGTGTTGGGCAGAGAGGAACCTCATGAGGTTCAACAAGATCAAGTGCAGAATCCTGCATCTGGGAAGGAACAATCCCATGCACCAGTACAGGGTGAGGATTGACCTACTGGAGAGCAGCTCTGCAGAGAAAGACCTGGGAGTCCTGATTGATAATAAGCTAAATATGAGCCAGCAATGTGCCCTCGTGGCCAAGAAGGCCAATGGCATCCTGGGATGCATCAAGAAGAGTGTGGCCAGCAGGTCAAGGGAGGTTCTTCTCCCCCTCTACTGTGCCCTGATGAGGCCTCATCTGGAGTCCTGTGTTCTGTTCTGGGCTCCTCAGCTCAAGAGGGACGGGGAACCGGAGAGAGTCCAGCACAGGGCCACCAAGATGATCAGGGGACTGGAACATCTTTCATACGAGGAAAGACTGCGGGAACTGGGGCTGTTTAGTCTGGAGAAGAGGAGGGACTTAAAATACTTCCAAGTATTTAAAAGGTACATGTCAAGAGAATAGGGGGACACTTTTTTCTATGGTGTCCAGTGATAGGACTAGGAGTAATGGGCACAAGCTGGAACAGAAGAAGTTCCGCTTGAACATAAGAAAAAACTTCTTTCCTGTTCAGGTGAGGGAGCCCTGGCACAGGCTGCCCAGGAGGGTTGTGGGGTCTCCTTCTCTGGAAGTTTTCAAAACCTGCCTGGACACGTTCCTGTGTGATCTGGTGGAGATGAACCTGCTTTGGCAGGGGGTTGGACTAGATGATCTGTAAAGGTCCCTTCCAATCCCTACCATTCTGTAATTCTGTGATTCTGTGTAATATCCTTATAAGATACACTAGTTGTCACCAATTTTTCCACTAATCAATAACTTCTTAGGAGTAAAAAGGCAGCATTAAAAACATATGTGCCTTAGTCAATGTTTCCATAATTCTACATGTGGATCTCTTTCACTATTTGAGTACCCTGGTAGATGTAGCTTATTTTTAGATACATTGAGTGAATTGTTTTTCCTAATAAAGTGAAAATCCAGACTACTTATGTGATTGATTATGAATGATTAGTGAAATCTGTGTCACTTAAGCTTGAATACAGGATGGGTTGATTCTAGGACATGCTCAGCACTTAATGTTCTTTGGTACCTACAAGAGTACCTACATTAGCTGCCTACTTGGACAAATGTTGAAAGAATGTGAACCATTACTTCAGTTTAGATTTTCATTTTCAGCAGAATAATGTGGGTGATACAAAGGGAAATGTATTCTAAAGATAGCACAGTATCGACTGTCTGGTGAGTTTGAGGAGTCTCTATCACTGAGTATTAGATTTCCATTAGAAATGGTTTAAAGGCATCCAACAGGTCAGATTGGATTACCTGGGATGCCTACATTCCCAGCAGATTTACAATTCTACAAATAGAAAAATAAATATTTGAGGTTAAGATAAGAGTAGAATCTTCCAGCTTCTTCTGCAAGAGGAAGTGCAATGGCTAGAACAGTATTCTAACTTTTAATTTAGAAATTATAGCATTTATAAATAAAGATTTCCTACACCTTATCATATTTTTGTGGTTTTAGAAAACAGCAGTTGATGCAAAAGAGATTTGTAGAAGTGACAGTCTGCCTTAAAAGGGAAACAAAAGAATCTTCTACAAGATCTCTATATAAGGAGAAACAGGAAAAAACCCCAAATATCATAATAATAATAATTTAAAAAATTAATAGGAACAGGTTTTGAGACAACGTTCAGTTAATCAGTTTTGGCATGCGTAGTGAGAAGTGACTCTCACCTCAATTTGGATCTTCATCTCCATCAATCCAAATTGAAAAGTTGTAAATTATGTAGATTGTCTGTGCCACACATGGCTTGTTTGTGGCCCTTCTCAGCAAGCTGCTGCTCTAGGAATGTCTTTTACTTTAACAGTCTTCAGCATGTGACAGTGGAAGGGACTGAGAACTTTCCAGCAGGACAGCTTCTATTTTGTGAAGAGAGGGGAGGAGAAAGATAACAATTACAAATCCTGGGTGATTTTTTTTCAGAACAATTAAAGATGGCCTAATTGTTCTTTCTTGCAGCTCTGTATCCTTCCTTTGCCATGAAATACTTCCTTTTCCTCATTCAAGGGTACAGCCTGGAGCAACGGCTACATGAACTGTGGATGACAGCTCTGAGAGCTTATGAAATCCCCAACCTTCTGTGCATAAGTCATGGCCTGCAGATAGTCAAAGACACATTCCCAGTCATGTTGTCTTGTTATTTTGGCTTGGTTGATAAGTGAGAACTAATAATTCACTCCCATCCAAGATGATGAAAGGAGTGTGTCCATGAGACTATTGTGTCATTAATTCCTTTTTTACTGGCTTTGCAGAAACCAAAGCAAGAGTATCCATCCAGAAAGTGCATAACTTGAGACTTTGCCTATGTGAATTTTTCGTTCTTCAGATATCTTGCAATTACGTAGCTCTGAGAAAATTTTAATTGGTTATCACAGCAGATGAGCCTTTATCTTGAATTTTCTGGCCTCACATCCAGACAGATTTTAAGCTCACTTACACTGCTGTGCTTTGGAAGTCTCATTACTAATGATGAGAAATTAGAAGTTCATTTGAGAAAAGATAGATTGATTCCATATTGTTGAATATGCTGTATTGTTAAGAGGCACCTCTGTCATGCCTCCAGTTTCTTCTCTTTCTCCTGAGCATCACTGGAATAAGGAAAAGATGTGTGAGGTAAAAGGAAAAACTTGAAGTGATAGAAAGTCACTTTAAAAAAAATACTCTGTCAAATCATTATTATCTGTGCTCAATACATACTCAGTTGAGTTCAGGTCTCCTGGAGTCATACTGTCAGCATACAATGGGAGGGATGATCCTTGCATGTTTTATTAAGTGAAGAAGAAAAGGAGGGCTAAGGGAAACAAGACATAAACTGGCAACGTGACTCACTCGTCATTGCTCATGGCAGTAGCAGGGCTTATTTCTGTGCCATTAGCCTACATTATAAGACTTTTAAAATCTCAAATTACCTGCATCTAAAATTGCCAAGTTTTTCCTTGCATCTTTTCTCAACTGTTTGTTCGATATAATGAGGAATTTGCTGCTGCAACTGAATGCGCAGAAGTCTATGAGATTCATTCCAGGGTACTGAAAGAGTTGTGTTATGTTATTGTGAAACTTCTCTCATTTATCAGTAGTCTTAGGAACCTGGAGAGGTCCCAGTTGACTGGAAGCTAGGAAATCTCATTCCAATCTTCAAGAGGGTAAGAAAGAAGCCACCGGTAATTATAAGCCTGTCAGTCTCATTTCAGTGCCTGGTGAAATTATGGAGAAGATTATTCTGGGAGTTATCAAAGAACACTTGAAAGACAATACAGTCATCAGTCAAAGCCAACATGGGTTAATGAAGGGAAAGTCATGCTTTACTAACTTAATTTCCTTGTATGAAAAGGTTACCTGCCTAACAGATGAAAGGAAGGCATTGAACGTGAGGGATTGCTTATTTGTTTTAGAAAGGCTTTTGATGCTGTTTCTCATAGTGTTCTTCTTGACAAAATGTCCAGCGCACATTTGGACAAGTACATAATACGATGTGTGAAGAATTGGCTGAAGAGCTGGCTCAAATAGCTTTAGCAAATGGAGTAATGTTTGTTTGGTGGCCAGTCACAAGTGGTGTTCCCCAGGGCTCAATTTTTCAGCCCATTCTGTTTGGTGATTTTATTAATGACTTGGACAAAGGAGTTGAATGCACACTAAATAAAATTGTCAACTACTTTAGGATGACCTGTTGACTCCCTCAGGCGTTGAGAGGCCTTTCAGAAAGATCTTGATAGGTCAGAGTGCTGGGAAACCACCAATCACATGACATTTAACAAAGGTAAATGCCAGATTCTGCACCTATCATAGAATGGTAGGGGTTGGAAGGGACTTTTAGAGATCATCTAGTCCAACCTCCCTGCAGAAGCAGGGTCACCTAGATCAGGTCACATAGAAATGTGTCCAGGCAGGTCTTGAAGACCTCCAAGGAAGGAGACTCCACATTGAGGGACAAAAGCTTGGCATGCAATCTTGCAGAAAGAGGTTTTGGTAGATGGTAAGATCAATATGAGTCAACAATGTACTTTGCTGGCCAAAAAGCCCAACTGTACCCTCGAGTGCATTAGGCACAGTATGGCCAACCAGTTGAAGTAGTTGATTGTGTCACTATAGTCAGTACAGGTGCAGCAATACCTCAAGCACTGTGTACATTTAGAGTTCTACAGTAAAAGAAGGAGACAAAAATATTAGAATGTGTCCAAAGGAAGGCGACAAAGATGGTGAAAGGACTTGAGGGAAAGGCATATAATGAACAGCTGAGAATACTTGGTACCTCATTGCTGTCTACATTTTCCTCTTGAGGGGTAGCAGGGAGGGAGTGTTGATCTGGTGTCCAATGATAGGTTGTGGGTAATGGCTTCAAGCTACATCAGATTGGAAGTTCAGATTGGATATTAGGAAAAAGTTTTTCACTGAGAAAGTGGTCAAGTACAGAAATAAATTCTACAGGCAATGGTTTGCAGCCCCAAGATTGTCAAAATACAAGGAATGCTCTTAGATATGTGGTTTATGTTGCCCTATGTCGAGTGGATGATGTTTGTGGGTCTCTTCCAACTCAGGATATTCTATGAATCCTGGAAATTGGGTAGGAGGGGAGGCATTTGTCAAAGAAGCATAAAGAAGAATATATTATTTTAAATGACAAAAAATAAATGCATTTTCAAACAAATCACATCGTTTGCCTTTTTCACTTGGCATTTTAAAATATTTCAAACATATATATGTTTAGAATAATGCATACATCAAATGCTTAAATGTACTACCGAGGCACCTCTTCCAGTCCAACATTGTGAGATTGATATGAAGTATTTCAACAAATTGGGATACAGTGGGAATGTGATTAAAATTAAAATAAAAACAAAATAACCCTGCCTAATTTGGTCTCTATGAATAGTAAGTTAAATACATGTCACTGTTTTAGAACAGATTTCACTTTATTCTTTATGGTTTGAATCTCTTATACGAAGAATTTCAATAGATTTTATTCTTCAATTTCCATTTGACAGCATTTCTTCTCACAATCCTTTTCTATTATTTCCTTCCAGAAGGAATTTAGAGTTGTGATTCACTGTCAAATTCATAATTTAGTATTTTGTGCTTTGTCATGTAATGATGTTGAATTTACATAAAAACATTTATTACATTGATTGCACTGTATTTTCCTCAGTATTATGTATTTCAAACTATTTTTAAGTATGTATGTACGCACGTAAAACCTTAAAAAATATTCTTTTGTACTTTCTTCTTTGACAAGGGTTTCATTTAAAATCTTCCATGTAGGTGATTGAAAGTGATTTTAAGGAAGAAATTCTTTATTTATATAATAAGAAAAAAGCAACACTTCACTTTTTTTGAAAAATTAATTACATTTTCCAATCAGCCTGCTTTTGGGATAAGAAGGTAGACTTTTGAGCAGTATGCTTATTTCTTTTTTTTTAATGTAGCTTTACTCTGAATCTTCCCCACTGAGTTCTGGTTATAGCATAACATGCATTTTCTAAACCATGTGAATAAATTATACATCCAACTAAAATGTCATATTTGGTTCAGATACTGTGACTTGCACCCCTTAGTGTGCAAGTAAAGGTTAGAACCTCCATTGTATTTGCTTTTAACTAAAGATATAGAGTACAGTCTTTAACAAAACTCCATTAGGATAGGCTTAGCATTAAAAACCTATTGAGACAGTTACCCAGTGATACTTAAAGGAAGTGAACAAAGATACACCCTTATGTGAAAACAAAGGCTCTGAAGAACATTGCAGTGGAAAAGCTTGATGACTAATGACTACCATCAAGATACACCTGTACGGAGTCCATATTTATAGGATTTTCCTACTTGACTCTGAAGGCCTGTTCAACCCACCTGGACATATTATCAAACAAATCCATTTGTGACTGAAAGATAATACATTTCCAGACAATAGCAACAGAAAAGATTCCCTAACAGACACACAGGACTAAGCTTGCGAGATAATTCATCAGCCTCTCTAAAACACCATGAATTTATCACATCCTAGTGGTCCCTTTTCTTCATTCAAACAAACCAATCTGCCAGAAATGGTTTTCTGCTTTATCTTATTCTTAGTATTTTCTATTTGTGCTACATAGTTTATTTGCCCACATACACCTCAGATTTGATTAGGCTAATGAATGTCTCAAATCTCTTACAGTATGCAAAACCCACACATTACGTCTCAGGTGACCTTACAGATGAAAAAACCTCAAAGTTATATTCATGAATATATTCATGAATACTTGGATATACAGTAGTCTTATTTGTGAAAATCCCAGTTTTATCTCTTCTCTTTTTTTCACAACTAATCTTATCCTTCAAAAGTTACGGTTTTCATAAAATGTGGGATGGAAAAAAGATAACTATTTTCCCCACAGAAAATTCTCTGTATTACTGCAATCATGGTACTGAAAAAAAATAAGTCTATATGGTACACACTCCAGAGAAACAACTGCCTAAGTATTGACAACCACTTTAATCCTTTTAACTCTGCCCGTGTGGTGAAAAGTGCATGAAACCGAACACAACAGAACACAAGCCTCAGAAAGGATAAGGAAACTGTGCAACTATGACAGAGGCCTATTGTACCCATTAGTGTGCATCACTGTGCAGACTCTAATATTGTCCTGTTTTGAACCCAAAGACAAGCACACTAATGTATCATAACCATGAAAGCTAGTAAAACCAGTATTGTCTTGCTAGCAACAGGCCTTATGTTAACTGTGTTTTAGAAGTAATTTTGCAAGGCCCAATCCTGGACTTTCAGGCTCCTTAGCAACTTGTTATAAGAAATTGCTGTGAGAGGGAGATCTTGATACCAGGTTTTTCAGTTTAATCTCTATGAACTAGAGTCAGAGTGAAATCTTTCAGTATTCTTCCTCAATGAACCATAGAGAGCCGGACATAGTTAATCATGGAACTGTAAGGCTATCCTTCATTCATCTTATTGACTTCACTGCATATTAGTCCAGCATCAGGAAAAGGTACTTGTGCTTTATAGGTAACTCAAATACTAGAATTATGTTCTTCATACTTACCAGTCATCATTTATTATCACCTCTGTAGTTGTAGTGCTTAGTGAAATATCTATTTCTATCCAGATATTTCCTAGACTGAATACTTAAGAAATAATGAACTGCTTTAAAAATACTTTTGGGTTTGATTAATTGTAATATTCATATAAAGTGGCAACAGAGGAGAGGAAGAAAGGAAATGAAGTGATTAATTATATGCACTTCAGAGGTGAAGGCTCTTATTTTCATCATCTAATTGTTGCTTCTACACAGTTCTAAAAAAGTTTTTAAACTGGATGTACACAAAGATAGATTCCTGACTAGATAAAGTTTTGATCTTTCACGTATTTTATGCTTTTCTATCACGATAAGTAGTCCAGTGTTCAGGAAGGTGAGCATGTTTAGGTTGGGATCTGGGCACCTCTCCTGTATAGATAGGTAGAGATTCACTTAGTTTTAAATGTCTGTGAGGTCAATACTCAAATCTTGGGTAGTCTTCCTAAATTTCCCAAATTCCCTCTATAGGTAAAGGAGAGTCAGTCAGGAATTGAGTTAGAAATTGAAATATTAAAATAGGCCAGATTATCATCACCCTTTATGAGCCTGTGTCTCTGTATTCAGTGTCTTATATCTAGTTTAAATTCACCCTCTTTTAGTTTAAATCCATTACCCCTTGTGTCCTATCACAATAACCTCTACTAAGAAGTCTGTCCCCATCTTTCTCGTATTAAGTATTGAAAGGCTGCAGTAACATCTCCCCAGAGCTTTCTGTTCCTCAGGTTAAAAATAACCTTTTAGAAATTTTTTTAGCAAGTCTACTTTTCAGCCAGATCAGTTACCCAATCCACTAGTTAAATACACAGGCTTTTGGTGTGAACAAGCATCCAGGGACAAGAAATTAGAGGCTGGGAGTGAGACTGGGGTCTACTTTCCTTGTAAGAAGTGTCGGTTTAAATGCACATGAAACTACAGAAAACTTGACAACTGAGACAATAACTGCTGCCATAAAATATCTTCATGCTTTAGTTTTTACTTGCTTTTTTTTAGATGTAGGTGCCTTAGAACTGACAAGTGGGCCACCAGTTATCCTGCTCAATGTAGTCAGGACTGTGAAGAAACATTTCACTTACCTTGGTATTCATCCTTGGACCGTTCTTGTGGAGCTTAAAGTGTACTTAGATGAATCAAATGTAGCTCAAAACCTGATCTGAAATGCCACAGGTGCCTTTTCCACAGTAGCTCAGGTGTGATAGCACTCAGACAAGATGGGCAGAGCAAGATAATTTCCACCTGCTCTCTGAGATACTTTTAGTTCACTTTTGTTTCCACCTCACTGATTTATCTCCTCAAGAGGCTACCTGTCCCAGGAGCATTTTCCTCACTTTCCACTGAAACTGATACACTACTTAAAAACATGACTTGAGACAGAGAAGAGAGTATGAGAGAACATTACCTTCTGAGTCAGGTACTTCGCCTCAGAGAGAAGCATGGATTGTTTTCCTAGCTTGAATCGATCAGAGGTGTTTTATATGACGTAGACACCATATACTAATCATAAGATAAGTGCTTATTGGCACAGCCATTACACCAAATAGGGGCAACTCTGGGCATATACAGGAGCATGCTACAGTATCTGGTGAAACATAATCTTCAGAAATAGACAACAATACAGTTTGTGGCATCTCTAGAAGTAAGTTGATGCTGCTTTACAGTTCTCAGAATTGCTAGAGGCTGAAATTCTGCCAAATGTTTCTGAAGGCATGCAAGGGTTTGGGGTTTTTTTGGATGTGGCCCTTAATTTCATCCAGATTTCTTTCAAAAGGAATTTATTTATAACTGACCGTTATGACATAAGAAATACTGCATAAACATCAAGTCACTCAGGTGGACATATGCTAAATATTTTCCTGCCTTGACTTGGGGAGAACAGAGTAACACAAATTTTACAGAAGTTGTGGGCAAAGTAGAGTTTATGTGATGTACAGACAAAGCTCCCAACAGGTTTTTTCTTCCATACACTTCAAAGATCTAATTGGAGAGAATTTATCTATTACCAGTTTCTAGGAAATTCTTCCTAGGAATCAATTTTTGTATGTTTATTAGCTTTGTCTAACTTTGAAGAATACTGTGCTTTAAAATAGTCATATATATTCAGTTTTGTAATGTGGAACAATGGGTTATTGTTCCTTTAATGCATTTTATTATAATAAAGTGTTATTTTTCTGGTTCAAATATCACTTGCAGTATCAGTACCCAGAAAAGTTTGTAGTTTATTTTCAGGACCAATACTTAACAAAAATATAAGTGTAGAGATATCATAAATAAGTAACATTATAGAGATCTCAGATTTTCGGCTTTAAATATGTTATTCTTCCTTCTATAAAATCCAGATAAATATTATGCCTATTATATTTGTCATGAGACAAGAGGAATCTCATCTATAATATAAATTTCTTCTCCCCCTCAAATACTGTGAATTCTTTAAGTTAACTAACCTCAGCTTTAATAATACAGATTGAAAATCAAGATTAAAAATTTACAACTTTGTTCCCTTTTTGTGGGTTTATTTTAATGTGATGCTTCTTTTAAGGTAATTGCCAGACCATTTTTAGGGTTTCCTCTACATACTGAATTTACTGTTTCTCTTCCATAAGATGGAACCACAACTCCTGATTTTCCAGAGCACTCAAATGGAACATAGATGTTCCACCTTCTGAGGCGACCATAGACTGAGAGATGATGAGGATAATGGCACTACAAAGCTGAGAGGACTGTAAGCTATATAAAGAAGTTAATGCAACTTTGAAATGAAAACAGATTAAGAAATGAAAAGTATGTAAGACCTAGATAAATTATTCGTGTAGCAAAACCTACTGAAAATATCACCATGCTCTTGAATAAACATCAGATATTTGCCACCTAATTTCTGTTTCTTATATTATTTGAGTCTCACAAGTACAAAGCAATTTATTTCAGCTACATTATGGTCCACAGTAATTTCTTCCAGAGATCATTCTAATGGCACAACAGGTTTATTTTCAACCTCATAGAAATTCTGTTTTGTGCTTCTTTTTCACTCACTCTTCCCTGGTAACTAACTGCACAGCAACCCACTCTCAGTAGCAGCAGCTCTTTTCACAGATGAAATATAGATGTTGTAATTGCACCATAGCTCCACTTCCCTTCTACTTCTCATAATGCACCTGAAAACTTTACTGACTTAGTTATCAGCATCTTCAGTTTTACTCTGAAGTAACAAAATATCCACACTGAGATGATCACTTTCTCTTGATTTTGCCAGATCTTTCCTGGATGACCAGACTACTTTACAGGAGTTGTCTATCCTCTATTTCTGATCCATAACAACTGAGTATTGTTTTTCTCTTAATTACCTAAGAACCAATATTCAAAGTCCCACATATGTTATCTGATTAAACACTTCTTGAGATCTATGTTTAAATGCTTATTTTATAATAGAGAGGGAATAAAGTTAGGCCACAGAAAAACACCTGTGAAATTTTTTTTTCTTTTTTTTTTTTTTTAATTCATTGTCCTGAAAATACAGATTATTGCTAAAAACAGGTAAAGTAGCAAAATTCTCTCCTACCTTCTCAAAAATCAAAACCTAAACCCTAAAACTGTGAATATATCTGCTTCCAGACTATTTAAGAAGCTTTATGGAACCTTGCAAGAGATATACATTATTACAAAAATTACTTCCTTGTAATCCCAGTGCAATCCTCACACACTATTTCATGTCCCTTGTATGTAAGTCAGACTCACAACATGCGGCAGAAAAATGACCTACCACAATCTACAAAGATTATCTTTTATGGGATGTTTGGGCTACCTGTCAAAAATGTTTCTCATATTGTATATCCAGAATAAACACTGGATTCTACCTTCAAGATATAAGATAGAGGAGATGAAAGGTCTGCTATAACCGAAAGCAGAGAGTTTAACAACGGCCAATCAGTAAATCATGAAATATAAATGTTTGTAAGCCATCAGTACAATTATTTTTCAAAGAAATATCTGTGTAAAGTATCACACAAGATTTCTATTTATATATATTGAATTTATTTCTACAAGTTATTTACAGATTCTTTTTCTCATGATAGGTTGTTTTTGTTTAAACACCCATTTCTCACTAAGATATATTAAAACAAAGTTTTTGTCAAACCAAGATTCAGATCTCGCTATATAGCATATGTTTTACTACATATACGCTCATTTCTATTTCAGCCAAATAAAAGACCAACCACACTGTTCTTTATAAGGGATACAAGTTCAAGAATCTAAAGAACATACTCAACTTCTTCATGACAAAACCAAATATGGATTTCTGAGGTGTCTAAATTCAGATTAGTGATTCAAACCAGATATTGCCAAAGGGTGCAGTTTCCATTTCCAAGTGCAATCAGTGCATGTTTTATGATCTTAATCTTATTTGGTCACAATATCTACTGATCCAGTGATGATTCAGTATTTATTAAAACAAAACAACTCCATTCTTCTCTTGCTGAGTCAAAATATGGGGCAGGGGGATTGTGTTAGAATTTGCAAAATCACTTTTCTTATCGTGTTCCATGAAATTTTATGTCAGATAGTTAATGAAAAAAGAATTCCAATACACATTTCAACTCAAGATACAAACTTTTGTTCCATGATTCCTATTTCTTTTACAGCCAGGCAAAACACTTGCTCCTTTACTCTCACTGTGTAAGCAGAACAGAGCTGTCTGAATCACAGAATTGTCTTCTATTTTTATAATAAACCAGGAAAAAAGGAAGAAAAGAAGATACTAAAGTTTATATTGGATGTTTTCTAATGTTGTGATTTTTTTTTTTATATTTCAGGTTCCTATGTCTTCAAAAGTTACAGTAAAATAAAACCCTGGTCAATCTTGAAATGAAAATACCAGTTTTAAAAAAGGAATTAAAACAAGAATTGCAAAACTTTTGGACAAGATATTCTGATTTTTTTTTTTTTCAATTTTTGAGATAGTTTTATGTGTATTTGTGCTTCCAAATATTATAAGGAAAAAAATATTACTAGCCCCTCTCCCAAAATTTATAATGTTTATATCCTCAGGCCATACCTAGATAGCCATGTGCATTCAACTAGAGTCACATAAAATGGAGGCTGCAGACCACTGCAGACTGAGATCGTCATACCAGCCATCATAAAGAAAAGGAAACAGCATTCATTAACTGCTGCATTGTGTCTGCTACTGGGTGCATAGATAAGCACTAAAAGATCAGACTGCTGGATTAGGCCCAAGTATATAATAAAGCAAAATTCTGGAAGATTTTGTACTGTTTTTTCTTCTTAATAGCTGTTCTGTTTATTTCTAAATCCGTCATCCTCACATGCCAGGATTTCTTCCTTCTAATTTTCATCATTGTTCTGACCAAGCGTCTTACAGTCTTTGTCAGACAAAAGCAGCAGAGATATGTCAAATAATATGGTGAAATGAAAACAGACACACAGAGACAATCAAGCCAAAAACCTGAGGATGAAAATCTTGGGTGTAATGTAAAAGAAAAAATACATGATTCATTAAAGCTAAATATTTGGAGCTTATTTTGGTATCAGATGTTTGTCTAGACAGGAAGGAACAGAAGAACTCGGTGACCAATGATGAGCAATGGACTTGAAAAATCCACACTGGTTCATCCCTTGTTTTGATGTGCATCAGAAACATTTCACTGTAGGTGATAGGGCAGTCTCACTGAAATCTGTGTGAGACCATTATGTTCCCTTCCATGTTATCTTCCAGGCTTGCAAAACACATGTTAACTACAAGTCTTGAGAAAACAAAATACTTCATAAATTTCTAGCAAATAAATGTGGCAGAGGAATACATTAATTTCTCAGCTACTGAGAATCTAAAAATCTGATATGATTTCTGAAATTCCAGTTCCTGTTAAAATAATTCATATACCACTAGGAACTTAAATATTGATTTAAGAATGCAAATTTCACCTTTAAGGATTGAAAATCCTTCTCTAGAAGGATGATTGATCAAAACGCTGGACATAACCAGTGATTTTGAACGCGCTAGAAAAGCAAGTTTTATAGATTCTCTTTGTTCACAGCTAAATGGCTTCAACAATTCAAAAAGAACTATTTTATTTTATTTTTGAACAAAGATATGACTGTCCTAAGGAGAGACCAATTGTAAGAGTCAGAATAATTATACTTTGGTATATTTACTGAGATATGATTTCTGTCTCAAATAATTGTGTGTTTTTAAAAAAACAGAGTTCTACAGTAAGGATTTAATCATTTTTAAGCAACTGAAAGTATCATTTTTATGGACACTAGGTCTGTCTGAGCTGGGGACATAACTGTAGAACTGCAGTGCAGACAAATGAATAAAAGAAAAAGCATGGAAATTTGAAATTTCTATGATCAAATATGCTCACTGAAATGCTGCAGATTTCAGGATTTTTTTCACTTTGAACTTCAGCCTAACAGTATTTCAACAGATTAGTGTCAATTGGCTTTCTCCCTAGTGACAGGATAGTACAATGTAATTTATGTATTGTAGAATCTGAAACCATTTTCTTATTAGACCTAAAGTTGATAAGAAGGGGATTTTGCCTTTGACTTCAGCAGCTGTCTTCTAGCTCTAACAATGTTCTTGTGGATACACACCCAGCAATCTAATAACCCACACAAAGGCATTACTCTACTAAACTATTTGATATCTCCCTGCTTTAGACCACAACTATAATTTATAAAGGAATTCAGTTCATTACAGAGAGTGGTTTCAGGTTTCACATGTCAAGTACTTCATAATTTAATTTCAAAGAAATGAGCAGTGCTGACAATTGGGTTGACAAGGAAGAGGAATGAGAGTGCACAGCGTGGCGTGGCAGGAACTGGCACAAGTCCTGTGGTTTTTCACCTGTTATGTATTGAATTTTCCTATTAATTTTACATATCAGATCAGCAATTTTATGTTAGTAAGGAACACAAAACCATTCATTTTCAGGTTATGCATGATCAGCAACGTTACAAACATGTCAGAGAGACAGAATGTGTTGACAGTGGCAAATCACTGCAAGTCTTCTACTTCTCATTTAATAATCATTAAATTACATTCCACAATTCATTTTATAGAGGCAAATCTAACTTGCAGCTGTTAATAGGAAACCATGTACCTTTGTGTGTAGAAGCACATTTTTAAAATTTAAATGGAACTTGAAGAAAGTTATCGTCATAGTTATTGCATAATATGATTATTTTGAGATGGCTCATTTTAGCATAGGAACAATTCCCAGTGGGCTGTTTCATTTATTAAAGACAGAATAGCAAAAAATACATTAACTATGCAAATATTTATAGTATAATGTACCATGATACAACTATGATTATGGGTACAAGCTGCCCCTGGGGACACAAGAGGAAAAAAACTCACAATGAGAACAATCAGCCATTAGAGTCATCTCCTCACAGAAGCAGTGGATTTTCCAACATTGGACACACTTAAGATTAAGTTAGATAGAATGATAGATCATCTTGTCTATACTGTGCTTGTACCAAGAAAGGTTGAACCAGATGATCCTAGAGGTCCCTTCCAACCTGGTATTCTATGATTCTGTAATATAAAGCGTGTCATTTCTACTTTATTTTAAGTCAATTTATTTCAAATTTGTCTCACGTTATTACCAGAGATATTTGCTCTCTTTAGATATTATTTAGAAATATCTAAATCCAATTGTTCATTATGAGGTAAACGATTTTGTATTTCTCTAATTCTGAGCAGGATGCAACATTACTGTTAATGTACATGGCAATATACTAAATAAAATGTAGTGCAAGGAATGCGTGCAAAGCAATATCTCAATGCAGAATGCAATGGCACAGTCATGTTTACATATTTGCATTATCCAAATTGTTTGGAAATATTATGAAGCAAAGTTAAGCTTCATTGAATTATCCCTTAATTTCTTGGGAGGCTCACTGAACACCTGATTTAGCTTACCAGACCTCTGCTTCTGCTTCCCATTCTCTGTCTACTTCAAATGTAGAAGTTTCCCCAAACCACGTATATCAAAATGGATTAATCTCACATTTAATTCTGGAAGAAATATAAATTCAGCAGCTATTTGTTGTGATGTAGATTCCTACAGTACCTAACCCTTCAGTCAATACGAATTGCAGTGTCTCTGTTTGCTTCAGTGAAACACAGCAGGAGGTTTAACTTGGAGACCTTTGTTCTGCCCACTATTGCAAAAACTGTTTTCTTGTTAGCTGCTACCCTCTTGCTAATTTAGTAGAAGAGAGAGGCATATGGAAAGCAATGAAAAGTCTGTATTCATTTGCAGTTTTTGAAATCTTGTTACTCACACAGATTTCACAAATTAAAACTTGCGTGTAAAAAATGTCATTGGTTGTACCAATGAGTATTTTCTCTGTTGGCAGATATAAAGCAAGCACTCATTCTATGTTTACTTTCCTTAAGTATTAACTTTCCTTAAGATTTTGTTCTTTGAAACTTGGTTACATCAGTGGAAAGTATTGGAAAAGATTAGACAGGATATCGGAACAAAGCTGTGTCTTCTCTCTAGCACTGCCAAAGAGAAATGAGCTTCTTTTGCATCATTTCAGTCTTCATTTGCTTTGATGTGAAAGGATAGTCTCAGGAGAGTTTGATTTGACAGTGATGCCATGAATAACACAGAGTCTGTTTCACCTGTATGGGTAAGCATATAAGTCTTACCTGTTCCTAATGTTGCATCATCTTCCTTTTAGTATTCTAAGTTTCACAGCTGTATTGACATTAAAAAACCCAAACAAACAAATAAAACCCCTTAAAATGTAATGTCTATCAAAAGAAATAGAAGCCAAACCTAATAAAATCCATAGAACAACTGTTATTAAAGTATTTTTTTTAAAAAAGCCTTTCTTTGTTTAAGATTCACACTTTAAATCTGGATAGGGTTTAGAGACACAGTGGAATGATGTAATTTCTGATTGTTCTGTCTGAAAATTGTTGTGTATGTGACCTTCAGTTGAACAGAGCAAGATGAGTGAGTTTTGACTTTGTGATATAAGCTTAGTTTCCTTGTTCATATCTGGTCACAACAAATATGCCCTCTTGTACTGCTTTGGCCTTTAAGCAGCAAAGCCCAGTCCTGCTTTTTCTTTTGACTGAGTAGATAGGGCATCTTTTTTTATGTTAGTCTTACCCTCTGTATCACATGAGCTGTTAGGAATGAGTTTAAATATCAACTAGCCATGCATGTGTAGTGTCCTTGTTTCTAGTTGAGCCAGTTTGTGGGTAGTGACTGGCCACAAATGTGAGGGCAATATCTCAGTGCTGCCAAAACATGCTTTATGCTAAGACAATATTTTCACTGTCTTTCAGTATAGAATTTTCTACCTCTATGTGAGAAGAGAAGGTAACTGTCACTATCTCCCAGCCAGAGAAAAATTTTAGTACTGTTGTCCTACTAGAAAGGCATTCCTAACCTCATCTCATTTACTGCATCTAGTTCTGGGCTCTGCAGTTCAAGAGAGGCAGGGAACTTCTATAGAGAGTCCAGTGCAGGGCCATCGAAGTGATCCAGAGACTGGAACATCTCTCTTATGAGAAAAGGCTGTGAGATGTGGGGCTGTTTAGCCTAGAAAAGAAATGATGAGAGGGAACATCATTAACATTTGTAAGTACCTAAAGAGTGGATGTCATGAAGATAGGGTGACACTTTTTTCTGTAGCATTCAACAAAAGGACTAGGGGTGATGGATATAAGCTGGAACACAAAAAGTTCCACTTAAACACAAGGAAAAGCTTCTCTCCTGTGAGAGTGAGGGAGCCCTGGAATAGGTTGTCCAGAGAGGCCATGGAGTCTCTTTCTATGGAGGTTTTCAAAATGCACTCAAACATGTTCCTGTGTGACCTGATTGAGAGGAATCTGCTTTAACAGAGGATTGGACTAGATGATCTCTAGAGAACTCTTCCAATCCCTACCATTCTGTAATTCTGTGATCTCTTCCAAAACTCTTTTATTTCTGATGTTCTGACTACCTAGGTGTTTTGAAACTTGTACAATGACTGAAAAAATGAGACCATAGACTGAGGGAGTAGGCTTCACAACAGCATCCAAAGTCCTTAGATCTGAGATGGGGAAAGTGAGACCAATACTGGGATTCATTAGTAACTATGGAGTATGAGAGAAGGAAAAGTAGCCTAGGATCCCTTGAAGGACTGTCTGTCTATTTTTCTATCACATTTGTTTGTCAAAACTCTCTCAAAAGTTTATGCCACCATCCTAAGACAGGAGGGGAGCTGCCTGATGGATTTCTTTATTTTTTTTGGATGTATTATAGTGTTTAGGGTGGCTCCTTGGAAAAGGGGACCCTGAGACTTAAGACCAAGACAATCTGGAAGCATATAGTTTATGTAGTTCTTAGGACATGAGTGATTATCTTGGCCACTATGGAAAAGTGGACTGCAGTAGTGGGGCTTCTCTGCAAGGGAAAATGAGCCTGGAGCTGAGGGGGACAAGGCAGCAAGGGCAGAGACCCTCAGAAAGAAACCCTCCCATGGTACCCAAGCAAGAGGAGCAGAGTAGGTCTGGTGATGGCAACAATTACCCCAACTACCAGAGAAATCTATGTTAGTGGAGCAGGTCTGTGGCTATGACAAGGCAAGACAACAACAGGTCAGCACAGCACAAAGCTGGGCACAGACCGTAACATGGACAAGGATTGTGAGCCAATTTTGAGCACAAATACAGCTCCTGAGTCCAGGGGAGGCCTCATTGAGGTTTTTCCAGACTCTTCCTCACATAGCTCTTTCCCAGCAGTGGGACCCCAGATTACAGCCACACTGTGCCAGAGCTGGTCTTAAGCACATACAGCTAAGTGTCAAAGTTGAAAAGAATCTGCATAACCTGTTGGTGAACTCAGGTTTATGGAAATTACTTGGTATGAGCAGTCATTACTCATTCTGTTCTGCCTCTCCACTGGTAAAACGTAAAGGAAAAAAACCAAAAGATCGTGGGACAGGGAGAAAAAAACCGATCCTGACACTGTGAGCTTGAGGCAATCAGCAAACAGCTCCTGGACATACAGTTCCAGTTCCTATGAGGACACCCTACAGATTTTATACAGCCATTTGGTGGAGAAATGTAAAGTAAATCAAGGCTTTGGGACACCCACTGCCTTCCATGTTCAAGCTGAATTCCAGGGAAAAGCCCTGTTAAAGGCTCTAACCACTAAGTTTCAATATGAGAAGTTGAAGTATTGCCATTCCTACTTATGATGATTTGCACTCAGGAGTGGAAAGAGGTAAGGAATCATCCATCACTAACAGAGGAGGCATCTAGAGAGCCAGCTAACAAAATACTATCCCCAGAGACATAGACAGTAGCACACCTGAGCAGCTCAGTAAGGGTCTTCCTGGACCATCCTCCTCAGCATAAGCAACTAAATGTGGCCTATGTGACACTTATTGCAGTCCCTCTTCAGAAAACTTACTGCAGTCTCAAGCACACATAAATCACTCGGTGTCCTTGGTGGGTCAACAATTGGGATAATTCTGTTTCACCAAGGTGGGGGGCAAGTCCCCATCTACTCCAGGACAGCATTGGAGCTGACTGCTGCTTAAGTCTGACTCTTCTTTCAAGTCCTTAACTACCAATTAAGACTAATGTGTTCATCTGGCTGGTTTTGTCCTACCTTCACATTTCATCTCTCTCTTCTAAGTTAACATGCAAACTAATAATCATGTTTCTGATTTCCAGGTATTGCTTTCTTTTGATGTCTCACATGACTGCTCATATTATGCCTTCTGTGTGCAACAGCATCGATTCACTGTGTTTCAGGTCCCACTACAGATCAATATGAGACCATCTTTCCTTGAAAACCTGTCTGCAAATTGTCAGAATTTAGGAAATCACCTTTGGGAAAAAGGTGAAATATTTACTTACTGACATTTAGTTACTGACATTTAAAACAGCAAACAGCTGCATGTATAATTGTGCAACTACCATACCATTACATAGACAAAAAATCTTTCTTAAAGTTCGTTTGTTCCAAAGAATAAATATTCTTCATTAACATACACTTAGCCAAACTATCAGACTGAAAGTCAAATCAGTGCCAAGAAATCACTTTGTTATAATTACCAAACACACCACGTAGATACAGATTAAATTTAAAACATTTAACTCCTAAGTCAGAGTAAACCTTTTACTACTGGAAGACTCTCAAAAGGCTCAGAAAAATTTTTACCTGCACAACCTTTGATCCTTTTAATATCCAGTAATTGAAAAATCTTTCTCTTCCCTAAATTAAATTACTTTTTTAAAAAGTCTGTTCTGAAGTTCAGCCCTACAGGTGTTTGACCATGGATTTCTGGAAGTCTACTCTCTTCTCTCTAATGTGCTTATGTTTGGTGAAGGGATTTAAAATAATTCTCTTCTAGAAAGATTAATTACCTCCATGAAAGAGTTCAGATGCCTTCACACCTTCCTCTGTCAACTGTCAGTTCACTACTATAGCAAGACTAGAGGGTGCTTTTTGTTTTGCCTCATTACATGTTGACACTGAAACATCAAATTAATTTCTTAAAGGCAACTAGAAAACATGCATGCCATGATCAAACCATAGCGTTGACAGCCTTCTGCAAGCCTAATTTGGAAACAACAGAGGTTTTAGAAACTAATTCATGTGAACATGGAATGTGTTAATCAATATAACAAGCTGATGTGTGTCTATGCATGAAAGATTTATCCCTAACATAAACATGGGAATTCTAAAGTTTTTATGTAGATGATGTTTACATACAGGGGTATATTTTGTGAGAAGCAGACCCAAAAAAGACTCTTTACCCTCAACTATAGTAAAATTAAAACAACAGACATATACACTATCTTTAGATATATTTCTAAAATGTTATGCTTTAGTTTACAATATGCATTTCCAGTACTGAAAATAAATTAGTCACAGATTTTAACTAAATAACTTACTTGTTACTCATGATTTGCAAAGGTCTAGGACACTCAAAATAGTTATTCATGGCAATCACAGACAGAAAAGACATGTTAAAGAATATCTTTATTTAGATTAATATAATATTAAGTCAAATCTATCTTCACATAGGAAAAGTACCATGTACCAATAATTATTGACTTTAAGATTATTAGGAAGCTCATGCACTGCTAATCTGATATTTTATATATGGTCTGTGTGTGTGCACATGAAAATATACTGTGAAAGAGAACATGATTGCACATTTATTTCACTATTTTTATGCATCTAAGTTAAAATTTTATATATGAATTATGCATTTATTTGTTAAGATTGGTTTAGGCTTTTGACCCTATGGATGGTCTGGAAGGGCTCTCAGTATTATTTTCATGGTATTTTTTTATGATGTTTATGGTATTGCTGTTATCAGATCTGTGCTTCTGCATGGCAAGGTCAGTTTCAGAAAATGATGTTCTAGATTTAGGAGAGGGATTGGGAATGTACACAAAATGAAAGTAGTTACAAAGACCAAAAAGGTGTTTCAGAACCTTAGAAAATAATGGTGAAAATAGGAAGTCTTTATAACTGTCTTCCTAACGCTCTGAAACATGCTGATAGATGCAGATCCTGGCCAACATCCTGCCACGTATCCACTCAGGGGCCAGTTTATCGGTAGAACACGTCAGCTGCTCCACGATGAGTTCAGCCCTAGTGACAGACACATCTTCCTAGGGCTATAAACGAATGATTACATCTACAGTGATACTGAAATGACTAGCCAAGTCAGCTTATGATCAAACTAGTCATTTCTGAAAAATGACAGTTTCCTCATGATCACAGCACTTTCACTACCATCGTGCTCTGCTATGCTTTCAGCTATTGTCAGTAATACTGGTTGTTCTCTTCCTATAGAAAAATTGAGCATATTAATTACATTATTGAAGCAGCACAGTATTCCTCTCTTTTTTTTTCCCCCCTTTTGTTCTGTCCAGTCACCTTCCACAATATAGTAATCAGTAAATACAGGGATTCTATACTCCTATTTGTAGGGATAGTAATTAGTATACGTAGAGCTTCTATATATCTAGTTATATAGCTTTGATTTATAGTGCTATTAGCCTATGATTTGGTTAAAAGGCAGTGTCAGGAAGTGTAAGGGCACTTTTAAATCTTGTCTGGTTTCTTGCTAATCAAGCTGTCTATGTCTATGAACAATTGTTCTTAGCATGAAGTCAAGGTGCAGAGCTGTTTGGTTTCTTGTAAGAGGGGCAGAACTACTCTGAAAAAATTCAACGCATGATCAAGAATGTTAACTTGGAGCTGGTTTTCAAAAAAGGCCTTAACAGGTGGAATAAATCTTTAACAAGCCCTAGAATCTGAGGTTGGATCATTAACGTTTAAGATATATTAAATCCTTAATAGAATCTCTGAATGCAGACGCTGCATGTGAGAAAGAAATCATTGTATAAAATAGCACATCAACAACCTGCTGCCAAGATATGAATATTTCTGTTGTCTAAGCGCTTGTGATCTCTGATCTCTTGAAATAATTTCTCTTGCTTTTGAACCTGAAATTTCAAGTGGTTGGCAACTGGAAGGAACCTCACAGTTTTGTTTGGTTTACAAAAATCTGCCCCAGGCAAAATGCTTTTGTATTGACAAGATCCCCCTTTAAAAGAAGTATTACACTAAAATATGTTTGGCAAGCTTTGCAAACAGAAAATTAAGGCTCTTGCCAGAGACAAGAGGAAGAAAATCCATCATTAAAAGGAAAAAGGATACTGTATCCCGTGACAGAGAAGAACAACTATGCATATATTCCATAGGACAGACATTAAAATTGAGTGCTGGCAGTGTAGTTATCTACAACAGACAGAAAGATGTCCTTAAAAGGAGTGAAGCATTTCTTCCTAAAATGGACACTAAAAGTAGCCAGAGTAATATACTTCTGCTTCCTATAGACAGTAAAGACAGTCTAGGCAAGATAGCCATACGTAGATATTTATATTTTCACCTGCACATGTGCATAGTGGAGTAAGAGGAATCCAGTCCACAGGATGACATGAAAGTTGATGCCAGTTACCTAAACTAATAAAGATAGATTCATTACCTTCGGAGATAAAAGGTAAATTAACCAGTAAAAGTAGAAAAGTACAAGTATTATAAGAGCTAGGACAGATATATAGGCTCTAGTCAGACAAGATAACCAGCATGTTTATTGTTCTATGTAAAATAAAAAGTAAAAATCTAGTGACTTAAAGGATAGAGGCTGATATTTTCAAAGGAGTTTCAAGGTTCCTTGTAAGATTCCTAGATTTTATGGCAGTGCTACAAGAGGAATGGCTAAGACTATCTTACCAATAATGGAATTTCATACATGAATGTCATTTTTAAAGGAACTTAAATCAGTACAGTAGCACAGAGCAATAGAAGACATTTCTAGTCAACATTCCACCACTGCTTTTTTAAGAACCATTTCCTAAAAAATTTGCCTTTGCAGAAAGCCTGAACCTAAGCCTACTCCAATCAGTTGTGTGGGGGATACTCATAATTCTGGAGTTTCAGTTTCATAAAAGTGAAAGACTTGAGTATCTCTGAGTGTATTTTTTTTTCACATAAACAAAACTCTTCTTTTCAACCAACATAAATTACATTTAGGCACAGATTCAACAGAATGTGTTACTCTTTGCATTGTTGCCATAAATTTCAATATCTAAAATATATCTTTATGGAAAATGTCAAAGGATTTAGGACTGTAAACACTGTTAGCCTCTAGTCCTCATATATTTCATTACATTTGTAATATATAAAATACTTTAATTACATCCACCGTAAAGGTTAACCTACCTAATTTGAAAGGGAAGCAAGACTGCTGATCCTGTTGATTCTGTTTCAAGAAGGGTCAGCTTCCTCAAACGCTCTCATCTGAGATTGGTGCAATCTGGTGCTCTATAAAAGCAAAATATTTACTATTCCAAAACAGCGCTTAGCTCAAAATACTGCTGCCAGAATTTCACAGTATTTAGAAAGATTTCATTAAAAAGCAAGGTTTTATTTTTTTTAATGTGATTACCCACCAATGGGAGAAATCTCAGCAGGGGACAAGGAAGATGATAGGTCCAGGAATGTGAGCTGCAGAAAGGTTAGGCAAACTGAGGACTGCATGAGGAATCCTACAACTAAAGGCATCTGAATCCTTCTTCTCTCTTTCTACTCTTCACCCAACTTTCTACTAGCATATGCTGCAGATATTTAGCTTACATTTTAGAGTTAATATTCAGGGACTGGCAGAAGGAAATCCATTCACAGGGCTACAGATCAAAGCCTACAACTTCATGACATAAAGTCATCTTATCAGAGATCGCTGACTCAATTTTTAAAGCATGCAGACAGTCCGTGGGCTTTCTGGCTCTCACTTATGTACATATTTCTAAGTCAGTGAAGTCAATCCTTAGAGATTTTTCATGAGTCATTCTCCATTTAAATATTCTTCCTTGGTACTGAGCTGATTCATAAGCAGGGAATCAGTTTCTTAGAGTTGATCTATGTGTCTTCCAGGCTTTTAGTTTAAAAAAGTTGATTTGAGCCAGTACGTAAAAGCCTTACAAAATGATTAGAAACAGTTTTGCAACACAGCTCTAGCTGCTGGCCAATCTAATCTATAGATTACTCAAAAGAGCTTTGAATCATCACCTGATTGGTTCTGCTTTGTATAATTGTTTTAAAATCATGCTTTTATAACAACAGATCTGTATAGACACATATAACTGCTAAACTCCCCAAATGGAGCACTCTTAAGGGATTAATATTGCACTTCATGTTCCATTCTGTAACATCAAATTATTGCATTACCATGTCCTTGCTCCCAGTATGAATACATGTCAAAGTTGCCTGGTCTTTCAAATTCTCTTTTTTTTCAAGTTCCAGAAAAAATTTGACATGCAGGATGGAATTGCCCACAGACATGTATTTTTAAAATAGCTATGCACAGTAATATTATATAAACCTTAAGTAAATATTCCTTCTAACTTTATCCAGGGCACTTGCAGATGTTCTGTGGATAGATATGCAGATGTATGATTTGAAAGATCATCCTAAAAGTATGGCTTCCCCTGTTATTGTTTTTTTGTCCTGTTGAATTTAGGAAACATCTTGCTGACATTCCATCAAACAGAAGGACACTTAAAATTGTTTTGGTGTATGCCTATAAGTATTAAAACAGGCATAATTTCCTCTATGATTTATACCTAAACCTGCATTTGGAGATCCCTGACTGTTGCAGACCATTTTTAAAAGACTCATAAAAGGTCTTAGAAGCAAGCTCGGTGTCGGTATGTTTATATTGGCTTTAGAAGGAAGAAAGTGTAGGGGTCTACAAATTTAATCCCTCGAAAACCCAATCAAAGTTCTAATTTCTCAATCTGCTGATACATACACAGTGATGTTCATTTCATCTGACAAAGCAAATTGCCCCAGGCAGAGCTAGGGGCTATAGCTGCTAGAGTTATTAATGAGCTATGCTGCACTGTACCATGCACTCCAGACACGATTTAAGTCTACATACCACACGACTAATGTAAAAGATACCTCAGTTAACAGCAAGATATCATATGAGTTCCTGTGTGACCTACTCTAGGTGGTCCTGCTCTGGCAGGGGGGTTGGACTAGATGATCTTTCAAGGTCCCTTCCAGCCCTTGAGATTCTGTGATTTTATGTACACAACTCTATCTGTTTGCTCAGTCTTCTTTTTCCTAGGAAGATAAGTAGGGTAAGCTAAGATATTTTTTTTTTTTTGTAACAAAATAACTTGAAAGGCTCTCCACAAAGCTTCAGCAGATCTTTAATGCTGCTATCAACAGGCAGTTTCTTGGTCTAAAGAAATTATTTGCTGCTTTCCAAAAGCACCGTATCTGGCTTTGCTATAATTCTTTTCATCTGTATAGCTTGTTTCCAGTTCAGTACCCCAAAGCCAAAGATTTCAGATGAGATAACAATGCCCCTGCACTCTGCAGGTTCTATTTACTAAATAAGGAACAAAGAGCAAAGGAAGCTTTGCCAAAGCCAGCACTGACTGAGTTATGATGCTAATTGAATTCATAAAACTTAAGGAAACTCCTTCAGCTCTGAGACAAAGTCTTAAAGCACCAATATGAAATGGTGGTTCTGTTCTCAAAAGAAAAGTATGTTCAACACAGAAGATTACAGGTACAGAGTCCTGTAATTAAGAAGTCCAATTTTTTGCACAGTGGGTGCTTTGAACTCCAGCTGAAACATTCACCCAGAACTGAAAGGAAGGTGCAGCATTTAGCATGTGACAAATTTTGAGGGACTTTAATTGGGTACAAGGTGAAGATTCTGCAGATCACAGTGTTATCTTCATAAAATAAATGTCTTCTGTTGTCTCTTTAGAGAATCGCTGTGCTGCTGACAGGATATAAAAGTTACTAAAAACAATATTTTCTTACTATTTAGAAACATGGTTGGAATTCCTAAGTAAATATTTACTAGCTAGCTGGACATAGAACTAATTTGGATAGAAAAAATAAAAGACATTTGATCCGTAATGCTGCCTAAACTGGAGGTGAAGTGTTAATTTAGAAGTACTAATCCAGGCATGAGATTCTCTAACACTACAGATATCCTTTATTTATCCAGCAAAATTCCCTGAAGTTCTTCCCTAAAAATTCTCCCAAGCAGTTTGACAACTGTATCATCATGCTCAAGCCCTTACTGAGTACCGTGTTTAGATTCTCTTTCATTTATAATCCCTGAAAGTTGCAAACTAGTAAGCAAAATTAGAATTTACTCACATTTTTTATAAACATCTAATTTGCAAGAATTTTTTTTTTTAGGTATAGCAATAGTGATATGCTGTTCCTGTACAATTTCCCAGATGTTTGTTAGAGTAACTCTCTCCAGATGTAAAAATCTTTCTCTTCCTATGGGAGCACCAGAGCTATAGTTCATAGAATCATTTAGATTGGAAAAGTCCATAAACCAAACACTCCTAAGCCCACAACTAAACCATGTCCCTAAAGCACCACATGACTATGTCTTTTAAATACCTCCAGGGATGGTGACTCCACCACTTCCTTGGACAGCCTGTTCCAGTGTTTGACAATGCTTATGGTGAAGAAATTTTTCCTAATCTCCAACCTAAATCTCCCCTAGTGCAACTTGAGGCCATTTTCTCTTGTCCTATCACTTGTTACTCAGGAGAAGAGACCAATCTCCTTTCAGGTAACTGTAGAGAGAGACTATGTCTCTATTTAACCTCCTTTTATCCAAGCTAAATGACTCCAACTCCCTCGGCCGCTCCTCATGTGACTTGTGCTCTAGACCCTTCACCAGCTTTGTTGCTCTTCTTTGGCCTTCATTATTCTTCTTTCTCACCTCCTGGAAATGGGAAGTACCAGAAAGCTGACTCTGTTCTGATGTGGAAGATTCTTTTCCTTTGTACTGAACATTCTACCTCGTGAATATCAGAACTAAACACTTGTTGGCCCAGATATGGGGAGTGAGCAGGACAGTGAGCAGGACGCTACTGCAAGAGAGAAGCATGAGTTCTAGTCTCTGTTAAAGACACTGTTTTTCTGTACTTCATATTAGTAAAAAAAACAGGATAAAATTCGTAGATCTTTCCCTAGCTGTAAGCAGGACTACTGCTTTCATGGAATTATAAGATGTGCAGGATTTCTCCTCATGAGATTCAAAGCCTTTCATATCCTGCCATCCCACTCATGCTGTATAGGATCACAGAGTACACAGTGATTTCTTGAGAGACACTGTGATCATTTTGCTGACCACTTGTTAATTTGGTTTAGGAACTATTGTCTCTTGAGGGCAAAGCAGATGGAAATGTGAACAAAATCAGAAACAACTTATAAAGAAAATCCACCCACATGCATATCCATAACAAGTACAGCAAATGCTTAGACCATCTAATTTACCTGTTCTCTTTGCTGCTGCCTGCTCACTCGCCCATCCTTCTGAAAATTTGAAAGGGATCATTTTTCTTCTTTATATTGCAGAACTTCATGGGCTACAGCATGACTGACAGTCATTGGGAGCTGGCTTTATGTATTACATCATTAATAATGTACAGCAGTACATTATTAAGTACTGCTTATAGCAGTACTTAAGGGAAGAAAATAAAACAGTGATTCATTAGAAGTAAATCCTAACAGCCATTTCTTAACTGAGCATTAGTTCTTGCGTGTGTATTATACTATTCATTATAAAAACAGTAGTTGAGGTGTCTGCTTAAGGGAGATGTTGTTTCCAGATAATATTTTAACTATTTAGGATGTTTTACAGAAAAAACAAGGTTTAAGCAACCATCCTTTTTAATATGTGTATGTGCCTCTATGTTTACACTTTCTACTTCTGTCTACTTTCATCCAAATCTGACACTGTAGGAAAGGTCTCACAGTTCCTGATAAGTGTCTTGAGCAGAAAACTGTGGAGAAAAGCATTACATGCACTTTGGCAGAGAGAAAGGTGCACCTGGAGGTCTCTCCTTGTCCTGCATTGATCACATGAATCTCAAACCCTCTGGACAGATTAATTCTGAGCAGTGATAGAATAAGACAACCACAAAGCCAACAACTGCACATAAATGTATAACAAGTGGAGCTTCTGTAATACTACTGCTTATGTAAAGGCTTGTTAATCTTCTGTTTTTTCTAAAGTCCTGTCCAAACCAAGAAAATTAAATATTACCTAATTATCATTAGTCTGATGAACAGTACCATTAACAATATTTAAAGAAACAAGAGGAGTAACAAACATTAGCTAATATTTTTTAAGTTTATCATATTTTCCTAATCTGGAAAATGCCTAAATAAATTATATTCTATGCTATACAGGGACCAGTACAATAGCTTCAGTTCTACAGCAATCCTAAAAGAGATAATTTTTAGCCAAACTGAAGCAAGCAATATAGGGAGGTGTTTGGGGTATTAATAACTTGAATGACAGTGCAATCTATTTCCACAATAAAGGATATAAGCATTTTGCACCAAAAATATACTGTTTGGCAGGTCTCTTAACTATGAGTCAGACAGACTACTGTAGACCTACATCAACAATGTCTGTCAGGGCTGTCTGTTTGGAAAGACAGTCTTAATGAGAAGTGTAATGTAAGTTTTTCAGATAGTGAAAATCAACAGAGACTCCTGAGATCTCAAGGAGCTATAAACAACTCAAGTTGTAGTCCTGTTCCTCAGCAAATCCCAAATCACCTTCTTCTTTAATATATGTACCAATCAAATCAGTGTTGGTACGTGTAACATTGGAGCTCAGAAGCAGTTGGTCTAGTCCAGCGTATTACAACAGCAGTTCCCCACGCTGTCAGCTAACCCACAATTAGCTTAGAACATCAGTAGGTGAAATAAAACAGGTACCCAGCTTATCTTTAGACTTATCAAATCTACATACAGTACACTATTTGTGATTTCTCCACTCCTGCTGAAACCCATTCAGTTGCCTATTTAGACAGCAAGATTATTCACTCCTATTTCTGCTCCACCAATAAGGTCATCAGAGGCTGGGAAATTATACAGGTGACCAAGTGTAGATGCCTACACTAGATGAAGAGTTTTCTCAACTCTCCAGACTTATGAAATGTCTACCATCTAATTATGGCAGCTGAGAATCTTATATCACACATGATTGTCTGCACAACAGACACACATTTATGTCTGAATCCTTTACACAGAATAACAGAATCTTTAAGGTTGGAAAAGACCTTTAAGACCATCAAGTCCAACCACTAACTTCACACTGCCAAGCTCATCACTAAACTAAACCACATCCCTCAGAACTTCCTCTATGTGTATTTTGAATATCTCTAGGGATGGTGACTCCACCACCTCCCTGGGCTGCCTGTTCCAATGCTTAATAAGCCTCTTGGTAAAAAAGTTCTTCCTAACATTCAATCAAAACCTCCCTTGGCACAACTTGAGCCCATTTCCTCGTGTCAGAATCACAGAGTCATAGAATCTCAAGGGCTGGAAGGGACCTCAAAATATGATCTAGTTCAACTCCCCTGCCAGAGCAGGACCACCTAGAGTAGGTCACACAGGAATTTGTCCCGATGTGTTTTGAATATCTCCAGAGAAGGAGACTCTACAGTGCATCTGGGCAGCCTGTTCCAGCGCTCTCCCACCCTCATAGTGAAGAAATTCGTCCTTGTGTTTCTTTGGAACCTCTTATGTTCCAGCTTATACCCATTGCTCCTTGTCCTATCATTGGATATCATTGAGAAGAGCCTGGCTCCATCCTCCTGAAACCCACCCTTTATGTATTTGTAAACATTAATGAGGTTACCCCTCAAGCTCCTCTTCTCCAAGATAAAGAGTCCCAGCTCCCTCAGCCTTTCATCACAAGGGAGATGCTCCATGCCCTTCATCATCTTTGTGGCCCTGCACTGAACTCTCTCCAGCAGCTCCCTGTCTTCTGGAACTGACAGAACTGGACACAATTATTCCTATGAGGGCAGAATAGAGGGAGAGGAGAAGCTCTCTCGACCTACTGCCTACACCCCTTCTAATACACCCCAGGATTCCATTGGCCTTCTTGGCCATGAGGGCACATTGCTGACTCATGCTCATTCTGCTGTCCATCAAGACCCCCAGGTCCCTTTCCCCTACACTACTCTCTAACATTTCATTCCCCAACCTGTACTGGTACATGGGGTTATTCTTTCCCAGATGCAAGACTCTACACTTGCTCTTGTTGAATTCCATTAGGTTTCTCCCTGCTCAACCCTCCAGCCTACCCAGGTCTCGTTGAATGGCAGCACAGCCTTCTGGTGTGTCAGCCACTGCCCCCAGTTTAGTATCATCAGCAAACTTGACGGCATTGGCATCTGTTCCCTCAGCAAGGTCATTAATGAATATATTGAACAGTACTGGTCCCAGCACCCACCCCTGAGGGACTCCACTAGACACAGGCCTCCAACTAGACCCTGCCCCACTGATCACTACTCTCTATCTCCTTCCCTTCAACCAGTTAACAATCCACCTCACTACCTGATCATCCAGCCCACACTGTCTCAGTTTTGCTGTGAGGATGCTGTGGGAGACAGTGTCAAATGCTTGACTGAAATCAAGATAAACCACATCCACTGCACTACCACCATCTATCCACCTGGTTACATCTTCATAAAAGGCTATCAGGTTGGTCAAACATAACTTTCCTTTGGTAAAGCCATGTTGACTACTCCCAATGACCCTCTTGTCCTTAAAGGGACAGCAACCAGGATAAGTTGTTTCATCACCTTTCCAGGGATGGAAGTGAGGCTGACTGGTCTGTAGTTACCTGGCTCCTCCTTCCCATCCTTTCTGAAGACTGGAGTGACATTTTCTCTCCTCCAGTCCCCAGGAACCTCTCCTGTTTCCACGACTTACTGAAGATGATGGAGAGTGGTTTAGCAATGACTTCCACCAGTTCCCTTGGAACCTGTGGGTACATCTCATCAAGGCCCATGGATTTGTGTACATCCAGATTCTTCAACTGATCCTATAACTCATTACTATAGAGAAGAGTTTGACCTCCAAACTATCTCCTTCAAACCAATTAAGCAGATCTACTTATTGTGGTGAAAAAAGTGAGAAGCTTCACTAGAATGATAAAACTTTAATTATGTAATGGACATGTATGGCTAGAGAATTGCAAGAAAAGATTCAAATGCTTGCTTAGATAAGGGTGGCAGTGACACAACAGTCAGACTTCTGTTATCAATAATACAGGACTCCCTAGTGCCCTTTGAGAAAATATAAAATGTTGGACATATGTGCAGAAGATGGTAAAAAACTACCACATCAGAACACCAATGAAGTTCTGGCATGGGGAAAAAGAAACAGACAAGAGAGAAGCAGTTGATTAGACTGTCATGCATGAGTTAATGAGGACATAAGGTCAAAGACAGTATGTATGTGTTTTATGTAGTAGTAATGGAGATGGGATAAAGATAATCATTAAGCACAAGACAAAGCAACAAGGGTATATGGCAGTCCACTGCAGAGATTTTCCTCTGTTCTGTCATTTCTGGATATTGTACTTGAAGAATTAAGATTAATGTGGTGGCAGTCTGTGGGCAGCCTGTGCAAGCAAGTGAAAAAAAGAATCAGACAGCTACTTCTTACATAGCAAGATGGGATTTCATGTTAGCACTAACATTAATGCAGTATTATAAAACCACATAGTGCTTTCCAAAGTGATATGACCTATCACAGATGCTAAGAGCTTATAACCTAGCACAAAAATAGAACACCCAGCTAGGATATGCTGTGCAAAAGTTATTGCTGAGGCTAATACTGGGAAGAAATGAGTATGAAGGAAGAATGTGTGAAAGAGATGCATGCATCTTGCAGGTCAGCACTGCAATGTTATTAGGTTATTGTGACTATCTTCATAACACAGGCACTAAAACAGGCGATAGCAGTGAAAGCTCTGTTAAGGGAAGGAATTAGACGTAGAGCAGGAAGAGGAACAGAAATATAGGACCAAGAATAGTGCTTGTCAGACATAGCACAGAGGCATGGGGATTTCTGTGGATCAGTGGATTAGGTAGGACGGGACATGGATTGCACTGTCCTTTTCCTTTTCAGTCTGAGTAGAAAGACAGGTGAGTCATGGCAAGAGGTGATCTTAAGAACTCCTTCCATGAAAGACTCATCTGCCTTCCTGGAATGTGAAGAGTCAGAGTTTGAGGACCTTGAAAAATCTCTATTTTCATATGACAAAAGTCACCCTTAAACTGCAAGAAAGATGCTAGGAAATAAGATTGGAACTATCACAATGTATATACAACTTTGCTATATCTCAAATATTATTGTGCTTTAAAAATGAGTTGCTAATGTACAGGCACTACACAATTCAGAGTGGCTGACTGCTGTCAGATCAATCATGCTGTTGCATGTGGGGTGTTTTTTTTCAAGCATTATTCATTTGTCTTGAACTTTTCTGTCAAGATATTTGTGTAAGAAAAAATATTGTTAATGTTTTTCAGGTATGCTTTGTTTCATGTTTATCAATTTGCATTCTGAGCCAGTGTCAGATGAAAACTCATGCATCCATATTTCATCAATTGGTTTGAATGTTAAACAGGTCTAAACTTTTCTGATAGCAGGCTACTTTATTTTGGTCATTGTTTCCCACAACAGATGCTAGAACATAAGTTGTGAAAACTTTATTGTCTAAACAGTCAGGTTGTTTTGGTAGATTGCATATAAGGGTTTGGAAACAGGGCATGAAAATTAGGTTTTTAAAGGCAGAAAGCAGGAATAATGAATATAACATGATTCATTAGAAATGAAAAACGAAAAATGCTAACAAAGAGGAGCAGTTACTTGGGAAAGATAGACAACTGACACAAAGCTTTCCAAACTGTCATTTCCTGAACTGAGTATTTGGTAGTAGAATGAGAATTAACAAGGCAGATCTTATAATGTCAGAAATTTAAAAACAAAGCAAAACAAAACAAAACAATACACAGAAGAGCTGAGAATATTTTGTGTGAACTGAGGCAACAGCCAGTCATTGTTCCAACACCACTAATCTCTAGTCTGACGTTTGCATGTTTGACTTAATAGCTGCCAGCAGACAAGAAAAATGGCAAGATCCTGCTTTAACGGGGTAACTCTAGAATGTAAGTAAACAGCACAGGTTATACCAAAAAAATATTAGAAATGCAGCTCCCACAGTGCACGCCACTAAAATTCCTCCCCCCTCCAGTGCTTCCCCAAAACTGGAACAATTCTGATATGAGCAGTTTTGAGGCCTTATATGGAGCTCTGAAGGCAGATTCCCAGATCCAGTCTCTGAGCCATGAACAAGGATAGTTTATCTTAAAGTCAGTGTAATGAATTGCACTCTGAGCCACCAGCAAAGACAGCTCAGCAGCTCATTTATAGAAAGACTATCAAAGAAATCCAAAATTGGTCCTCGTCTAATACTCTGGGTTGAAAACTCTAATAGTTCAGCTTTTGCTTCAAAACTGGTTTTTCAAACCCTGTGAAAAAGTAATAAGACAGCTGAACACAGAGCTGTACTAGTCATCCTCACCTGTGAAAACAAAAACAGCAGCTCTTGTGACTTCTCTGAGAGATTAAATAAATGTTTCAGACTCCTTAAAGTCTATATGCCATGGGTAAGAAAACACCCTTGCAAGACCTACATTCAGCAATGAACATAAGCTATGTGAAGACATCCAGGTCCACCTTTCAATAGCAATAGAATTAAATAATCAGAGAACAATGGCTTGTTTGGAATTAAGAGAAAAATATTTTTTAAAATCAAGAGCCAACCTAAATGTTAAAGTCTTTTCTTACTGAATCCCAGAGGTATTTTGGCCCCTGACATGTCTCTCTGCAGCATTCTCCTGCACAACCACCTACACAATTCTGTAATTCCCATTTTTCCACCTCTTTATGTTCTGCCTCTGGGGGAGGCTCTGCAAGCCATTAGCCAGCAGCTCAACTCAAACTTGCAAATGTTAAGCATGCTGAGAGGATGAGGGTAGGCGGAAGGAAGACGGAAAGTGGCCACATGAGAGATGCTTCGTCACAATAATACCTGCTAGCCTTTCTCCTAAGGACTATGCTGTTTCTTTCCTCCTCCTTTGAGCACATCAGCTTTTCAAATGCCACTGGAGACTAATCAAAGGTATTGGATCTTAAAGAAGCAGATATGTTATCCCTGGCTGTTTAATATGCCCCTTGCCACACAAGTAGCCACTGACATTGAAGAATGAAGGCTGAAGGGACTGTGTTTTTCTTTAGCACCTTGATAGTGTGCAGCTGACAAATGTCATCCATTCATCAGTGGCAATATCCCAGCTCTTCAGCTGGCCCTAGATGGGGTCCCTTCCTGTACAAACTGCAGTGACTTTGCACCCTAAGTCCCTGACTTTTGTTTTCATGAAGGTTTTTTTTGGACTACAATCACATTTCACAGCTGAGACACTCTTGCTGGTGCTCAGAAAACCTCATCAGCAACGGTTTACATGCAAAACAGCAAGTCTGTGTCAAGATCAGGCCTAGGGACAGTGGCTGAGATTACACATGGACTGATTATGTCCCATCAAGCCTGCAGTGTTGAGGTAGGTTTAGGGAAGCCAAACTAGCAGGTCTGGAGGTAGGAGGCAGGAGGAGCTGCTGCACTACTGACCCTTGTTCATGCTGCATCACCTTGGCTTAAATGCAAGTCCCAAGGGCTGTTTTCACCCTGCCCTTGTTCATATCTGGGTTCATATCTGAACCCAGTCTACTTAACTCCCTATCTCTGTCAGTGGTACTCATAGGAGAAGGATGTACTCTGGGCCCCAACTCCAGCTGCCTGGAGACTTAAATCCCCTTTTGTTTTGGTTAACAAACAAGATAACATAGAGTGTGAAACATCTGTCTATAAATCACTCGCAACAGCAGTGTGTGTCATTTCTGCTGTCTCTGGGGCGAAAAGGTAGGAGGCAAAGATCATCACATTACTTCTGAAAATATTTTTTTCTTTTGCTCTTTTACTTAACTCTTCTGTATTCTGAGGAGGAATATGTATGTGGCTTAGTGTAAAGGTACATAGCCTCTTCTTTCACTGTCAGTAGGAAGGACCATTACATATATTGCAGGAAATCCTCAGCTGTGTATCCTTCTGTTGACAAGGGCTTGGAATGATATTTTAGATTTAAATAAATAAATAAATTAAAAATCCTGGCACCTGGCTTTTTATTAATTTTTAATAAATTAAAAGCCACACATTAAAATAAACAGAAGTCCTTCCCTTTGATACACTGACTGGGATTTCATCAGGTCCAATATATTTTTTTTTCTCCTGGCTACACTGGGTACATAAGAAATTATTTAATAGAGATTAAACAGAAAATTAAACTTTGTCCTATTTTCTCTGTAATAAAAAAAAAAAAGAATAAGATCTTTTGAGAACTGTTACTGGATTTATGAAAAGTTATATGCAAAATCAAGGTTACTGGTCACTTTTTATTTAAACGTGTCCAAAATGAAGAAGAATTACCCCTCTGTCTCTATTCATTCCCAGTTATGGATGGAACATATCATGTAAACTAATGGTTTTTAAAATTTTTGAAATTTTGGAGAAATTCCAGTATTTCTGATTTGGAAATGAGGAAAATTAGACACTACCTTCTCAGAGTGCTTTTCATTTTGTTGCCCCAAAACCAGCCAATCAATCAGAGAATTTCCAGTAGATTAAGAACAATTAATATTATAAGGAAAACCAGTCTATAAACAGGCATGGGAGTACAAACCTTTAAAATCATTAGTATCATTGCTGCTTGCAGGATATCAGTTCTTTTCTGGCCACTTACTGGTAGGCTCTCAAATGTAACCTTTTGACAAATAATTCATTTAATGACTAAGAAGATGTTCAGAAAAGCCATAGAGACTGTATTAGTATCTTGCTAATAATTCAGTCCTTATACAAAATTATTATTATAGAATAATAATAGAAAATATATGTTAAAACAGAATGTTATATATAGTATATATAGAAATAAAATATTACATATAACACATATAATATAGAATATGTATTAATAGTAACATTGATTCTATCATGATTCTATTTTTGTTCCTATGAAATGTTATCCCTTAGTGCTTAATCATTTACAATGTGTTCAACTAGGCTGCAAGCTATAGTGTTGGGATGACTGCTGTTTGATCCTGGTGGTTCTTCATCAGCGATGTCATTTGATTCTGTCAGCATCCCTGACGAGACCTTAGGAAGCATAACTGTGATCTAAATGTGTGTGTCCTGCACTGATGTCATGACATTTCATGAAGCACCATGCAAAATGTCATGAATCATCATAACTCAGATATTCAGATGGCGTCCCTATCTGTGAAATATCTTGCTTCAGATGACAGGAGTAAGAAAATAACCCATTTTCCTCTTGTTTTCATGCCCTCTAGCATGCTGTGATTGTCTCCCTTTGCCACAGTTAGTATGCACATAAAGACTCTGAGAAATGCAAAATGTTTTTCCTTTTATAGGCATTTTACAATTTCAGAGCTCAGCAAAACAAAATCTCTCCCTGATGAGAAGTCTGTTCTTTGCCAGAATTGACGAGACTAGACAGAGACCACATCTTCATCCAAATTAGAGAGCAACAGATTTTACTGTGGGGCAGCTCTTGCCTAATTGCTAGAGTAACTAACAGTCCTCCTCCCTCTTCCTCCAAGACGGCTCAATACGTGCAGTTCCCTTCTTTTCCTCTTCCTGCTTTCTGCATAAATGTTGAACTGTATTCTCTGATTGCAAAATTTGCACTCATTCCCTGTTTGTGAAATTTACCTCGTTGGTAGGTAATTCATATTCAGAAACAGGCAGTGCCTGTGATGCTCAAATCTTGCCGTTCTAGAAGCTCCTACCATTTAAGGAGCAGTAGCCTTCCTTAAGTCAGTAACATGTAAAGGCAATCCTCGTACAGCCAGGGACGATCTACCAGCAAAATTAAGACAGACAATGTGAGTGGTAGGTCTGATTTATTAGGCACAAATAAGGCAAATAAGGGCATATTGTACCTACTACATAATATATATCAGGACTGACTGCATGTACCTAACAAATTTTTCATTTCCTCGAAATTTCATGTCCTAATGAGTATGTAGAGAGACTCATGAGAGAGAGAGACTGCATTTACAAGATCCAGGTGTACAAACACCACTTTGCCATGTGCAAATGAGAGCAATTGTTGAAAAGACCTGCAGTTTTCTTTCTCCACAGATGTCCAGTTGCTATAAGCAATATTTTTAGTAGGCTATCATAGCACAGTGAATATGAAATAAAAGCACAGAGCTTGAATGATGGAAAATATGATTCTACATTCATCATGGTCATGGTCTTCAGGGTAAAAATGTGACTGAATTATTTCTGCCTTCACGGTGGGATGGCAAGTGCTGAGCCTTGTAATTTCTGCAAAGATGTCTTCTATATTACTCATTAAAGCATTAAAGCTTTTTAGCTGAGCACTTTGACTTCTGTCCTTCTAAAAATATATTTAATACCAGAGATGTCTTTGGGATTATAACAGAGAGGAAACTGTAACTGAGTAGGACCATCCAGATTCAAATCAGTTCAGAATGTATCATTGATTTATCTATTTTAACCTTGTTCTTAAATCTTTAGATTTCATTGAATTGGCAATTTCAGTAGAATCTTTGAGCTGTGAGATATACCTTCTTCCTGAATAAAGAAAAATGAATACTAGCAATGAGCTGCCAAAACTATACCTGTTAATTTTGTCCATAATTAATATATTCAATTTTCTGGCTTTACCGTGAATCTATCTGCTTAATGAAGTTCTGGACTGTCATTTGAATGTTCTTAGATGTGAAAGAGATTTAATATTTTTCTCCCAAGCTGAATATTTCATCTTTCTACTTGTCTTGCACCTCTTCCTTTACATTAAAAATAGTTGTACAGTATGGCTAGGATTTTTTGTCTTTTGAAGAACATGCCACAAAATCCTATGTTAACTGCAGTATCTTCTGTAGACATGCATACATTTCACGTCATAGCCCTCAACAGGAACAAAAAGGACGTGTCAAAGTAAGCAGGCATGATCTGTCATATTGTCTATCAAGTCAAGGCAAGTCAATAATAGAAAACAAAAATCTAACCTTCTGTGACAAAAATCAATTAAATTCAAGCACACACACTCCAAAGCACATATATAGAGGTAGGTATCAAATTTTAAACTTTCTAAGAAAATATTTGTCTGTAATTGATATGAACATTGAAATAAACCACTATGTAAACTCATTGACAAAATATGTAATTTTGTTTAGAGAGTTTAATCTGTATGACATACAAACCATATGCTAAACATCAGGATATGATTAAGTACTTTCATGTTTTTGATCTTGGAAACAAAAATAGAGTTTAATATTTATATTAAGAAAAATTTTGTCCACAACATCTCTACTTTTTCTCCTATACTAGAATAGCAATTTTACTTTTTGATAACCACAGCTGCAAGTAGAATAATTCAATCAATGGTAAGTGTCCACCAAGGAACAGAAGTCCAAATGCGTAACCCACAATATGTTTACAAATAAAGAGGAACACACACCATGCCCACTTATATATACGACCAACTTATTTCTGAGTAAGTGGGCATTTTATATAAAAATACTAGTTAGATCAGTAAGGTACTGACATGTTATACAGATAAGAGTTGTAGTAAAATGTAGCAACATGAAGGTAATGCATATTTATATTTCACTGGACTTAAAAGTGTGATATATTTTCAATCTTTTTTTCCAAGTGAGTTGTTGATAAATTCAACCCACACAGCCTTTTTCCATGTCCATACATGGACAAATAATGACAAGTAGAAATGCCACAAACCCACAGTAAAATGTGCCTAAGTTTCCTTGCATTTTCTGTTTGGACTCTATTTCTCATACCACTGTTGTTCCCACCAAATAATAATGTTTTTTCTCAGCTTGGCAGAGTGAAATCCAACAGTCAGTCTGATGTCATTTCTCAATTTGCCTTTCACATAACAACATTGGAATAGAAAGTATGATCAGTTTTGAAATGTCCCTGAGCACAGAAGTTTTTAATCTGTCCATGGTGTTTTCACAACGGCATATCTGCCGCACATGAATCCATAGCAACATCTCTCCAGCTCTAGTCAGCATCTAGTATAGAGTGTCAGAGTGATTAGTCATCAGAGAAGTCCTAATGGAAGGCAAAGCTATGGACTTCCATACGAGAAGATAAAGGCCCCAGAGCAGATCATAGGGGCAACATGGTCTACTATTAAAAAATAACTGGCCCAAGCTAGCTGACTAGTCTGTGGGACATGTCCTTTCTTTGTAATTCATTACTTTACCCCTCAAATAAAGGAAGTGGCCTTACCACAGTTATAACCTGCTCCTTTCTTCTCTACATCGCATTGTCCAGCCTTGGCTGGGCTAAAGTTTCATGTGCTGGTTCAGCGGTAGCCTTACCCCATGGTAAACTGCACATGTATAAGAACATAGGACAAACAGAGATCTGAGCTGTGCTTATGATTTGCAGTGGTGACCAGTGCTAAATCCAAGTGTGGCAATTACACTGCATGAGCAGGGAAATTAGGTAGCTGTGCCAGATTTTGGTTCTATTAACTTTACCAATCATCTACAGGGACTAGTAAGAGATTGAACAATTCTGAAACCTGAATAAATGCACAGGACTGTAGTCAGAGAGGTACTGCTAATACCATATCCTAAAATTTAACTTACATGCACATCTGATTTTCATAGAATCATAGAATGGTAGGGGTTGGAAGGAACCTTTAGAGATCATCTAGTCCAACCCCCCTGCAGAAGCAGGTTCACCTAGACTATCAGGTCACATAGGAACATGTCCAGGTGGGTCTTGAAGACCTCCAAGGAAGGAGGCTCCACAACCCCTCTGAGCAGCCTGAGCCACTGCTCTGTCACTCTCACAGTGAAATAGTTTTTTCTTATGTTTAAGTGGAACTTTTTGTGTTCCAGCTTCATCCTGTTACCCTTTGTCATGTTGCTAGCTACTATAGAAAAAAAGAATGTCCCAACCTCTTGACACCCACCCTTTAGATATTTGTAAATGTTAATAAGATCTCCCCTCAGTCTCCTCTTCTCCAGACTAAACAGCCCCAGTTCCCGCAGCCTTTCCTCATATGAAAGACACTCCAGACCCCTGATCATCTTGGTGGCCCTGCGCTGGACTCTCTCCAGAAATTCGTTGCCCCTCTTGAGCTGTGGAGCCCAGAATTGGACACAGGACTCCAGGTGAGGCTTCACCAGGGAAGAGTAGAGGGGAAGAAGAACCTCCCTTGACCTGCTGACCACACTCTTCTTGATGCATCCCAGGATGCCATTGGCCTTCTTAGTCACGGGGGCACATTGCTGGCTCATATTTAGCTTATTATCAATCAGGACTCCCAGGTCTCTTTCTGCAGAGCTGCTCTTCAGCAGTTTGACCCCCAACCTGTACTGCTGCATGGGGTTGTTCCTTCCCAGATGCACGACAAATTTTCAAATACTTTTTCTCAGTAGTTTTAATCTTTTCCAGTACCTGTAGCCTTTTTTTTATATGACTAAGCATTTTGTCATAAACAATTACTGTCTCGCTCATGTGCAGTAAACACTGTAGCTAGAGTTTAAAGGTATTAATATCTGTGTGACCATCAACATCAGTTACACATACCAAACAGTACAAAATGTCCAATGATTTGAACTCAATCGTCAGTTCCCAAGACAACAGAATTTGTTTATCTTCTGGAGGATTTACAATATATTCCCTCATGTCTCTTCAGCTTTTCTTAGTATTTAGGAACAGATGAAAACTAATCAAAGGTTTAAAAATGTTTGTTTTGTTCCAGGTGAGTCATTCACCTGAGCCACCTTTACCCTTGTGAAGCAAGGGTAACTGCTCACAAAGCAGTTTCTGTCCCTAGTGTCAGTGTGACATAAAAGTCTCACCCTTTTAGACTTAAACATTAGGTTGTAAATGAAAATAGCTTAGCACATACTTCTAATAGCTAGTGATCTGGACACAGCAAGCCTGTGAAGTGTTTCACTATAGTGAAACACGTCATCTAGAGTCTTCAAGTTTTTAAGTTTCTACATCTCCAGAAACAGGCCCAGCTATCTAACTCTATATGTTTAAACACTTTCAACCTTGGTCTGAGCCATACCTTCCTTCCATCACTTCACACTTATCTAGTAGACGTGTTATTTGTTGTTCCTGAGATGAGGAGGTCCCAGCAACTCTGGAATGGTCAGGGGTTCACTCTGCAGCAAAGCCTCAGTCAGCTAATGGCGTTTACAAAGAGGAAAGGAAAATTGCCTGGAATGTGGCAGGCCAAGGATCACTCTTCTCCTCTCTTGGAAAGGTTTTGAAATTGTCTTTTAGGAGAAGATCCTCACCTTAACAAGAAGACACTGGGCACTATTTTCTCCTTTTCTGCCTGTAATTAGAAATAAAATTCCAGCAGAAAACTCTCAGATGTTGCACTCCCAAGAAAGTGACTGCCCACAGCTCACAGTTAGGGTCTCATAGCCTTCAAAAATGCCAGGTTTTAAGCCCATCTATCACAGTGACACATCTCACTGGGTAGTGACCTTTATGCTGAACTGAGATTTTGTGGATCCCAGTCTCAAAGCTTGCAACAGTGAAGAAGCCGCTGAGCTAACTGAGACTAGCACTGCTAAAGTCAGTCAGCACAACACAGCTCTAAACTGTATTTGTTTACTTAGACATGTGTGCACATCCAGGACTGTACTGTTTTAACAATATCAATTTAAAAAACAACTATCTGAACAATATTGATATAAAGTTTGCATGCCCACTAATTATTAGAGACAAAAAATATTGTCAAAACCTGTGCATGAGCTCTTTTATGAAAGTTAATTGCTCGCAAGAGCTGTCTTAAGTGTTAAAAGTACTCTTTATAATTTTAGCATAGAATAATTCATAAGCAATTGTCAACAACCCAATACATCTTTAATTCATTGCTTGCTTATAGATGACACTTCACATAAGGCTTCTTAAGGTTTGGTAAATTCATAATGTAGTCAACTACAAGAAAAATCCTTTTGTTCATTTTGTAATCTTACACTGTGATAGCCAAAAGTCAGCAGTGCAGAGTGACCTGATCAAATTCTGGTCCTTTTCTTATTGTTCTTATTACAAAATCATGAAATGTATTAAAAATGTAGCATAAGTAATATCTATGGATAAAATAAATATCTGTCTTGAGATAACTGGTCTAAATTATGAATAATTTTTAAATCCATTGATTTTGTATAAAGTGTCTTTCCATGACTGCATTTTCATCTGAATCATATATTTTAAAGCCAGAAGGCTGATTATAAGTCTAAATGGATTTTCTGTCATAAAATCATAAATTAATAACTTTTCTTTCTCTAAATCTAGCAATTTGTGATTGAACAAAAGCTTGTATTTTTAAAAGCTTAGTCCATAATAATTTAATGATTTCCTGTGATACTGTACCACATCTTCCAATAAATGTTTCCAGCAGTTCATTATGGATGCAGTTTTTATTTCCAGTTTGAAGTCGGCTCAGTTCTATTTGCAGCCACTGGATCTAGACTTTGTTCTAATCTCCAAGATTGAGACTGAGTTTTAAGAATATTTTTCTTTAAAATTTAGCAATTGAAATCTTCTTCAGCAAATATTACTGAAACAATTTTCTTTAGATTTATTCACTCAGGAAGTAAAGGTATTTTAATAAGATAAATATCTCCTACCAATGTTATGATATTAATCTAATTTTACAGACTATTGATATACCAGTGCACAATACTTTTAATTTCTTTTGTCTCTTTTCTTTTTCAACATTGCTCTGTTTTGAAACAAAGGTTATATACTTCAATATAGAGATGTGATATTGGATTTATTTTTCACTTTGGTTGTAGAAGTGCTAATGTAAAATGTAGTCTTCCATACTTATCTAAGGAAATAGCTCTTTTATTAGGGAATGCAAATCCTAAAATGCAGCTTACAATTTTCCCATTTTCACTAGTTAAATAAATGAATATAGAACTCTGAAATTGCAGATCTGGAACTCAATCTTATTGCCTTCCTGAGAAGGCAGAAATATTTACCCTTTTAAAAGAAAAAAAACCCAAAACCTTTTATCCTTATACACTGTGTCACAGTCTCTTCGGTTTGATTCTTTTTGAAGAGATGTCATTTATTGATAATCATTTCAATAAACTAGTTTGTGATGACATTTTAAAGTACTGATTGCTGTCTTTTAAACTGTTTTCAACCTTGATAGAAAGTGGAAGCTGGATATTCAAGCAGGTGACCTTGCTACATACCAAAAGTGTAATAGATGTACATGGTTAATTTATAAGAATGACATAAATTGAAGGACATAGTTCCTCACTCATTTTTTTTCCTATTTTCAGGTAGTAACAGTGGGAATTATGTTAGGGCTGTATTCATTATACACCCATACATGGTCTCAAATTATGGTTCTTCCTTCAACATAGATTTTTGTGAACGACTTACACATAAATCTCATCACTTCATTAGATTTCAATGGGAGGAGTACATTTACTTTTTTAACAATGAGGAGCAAAATTACTTCTAGAACTCACTAGATAAAATCATCAAGGTTACTAGATGTTAAAAACCCATAAACTTGTTTTCCTGAGTACTAAAGGCAAATAGAGGGGGCTATCTTCAAAGAGGGGGCTATCCTTCTACCTCAACACTAGACACACATACACACATACACTAACCTCTTACCAGAGAAAATAAGAAGATAATTGGGTCTCTTAGATGGAGAAAACAACAAGTGGATACATATTACCAATGGAATATTCTTCGGTAAGATATAAGATCAATTTTAAGCTTAATATTAGAAAATAAGGCTACAATGTATTAATAATTGTGAAGAAGATAGTTTACAAAAATAACTATACTTGACAGCAAAAAAAAACAGTCTATGAATAAAATAAAGGTATTAACAGGGAAAAGAAATTATTCCAGAATATAAAATCTCTGTTTTTCTGCTATTTGTTTAATCACAGACTTCAATTGTAACAGAAGGAAGTACTGATTAAACAATTTGATGACTTTCTCTTCTAATCTTATCTCTGTTGAAACAGAGGTGACTTGATGTTTGGGTTATAACTGAAATGCCTCAATCACAGGACATTTTACAGCTTTGTATTGTCATTAACTTTGATGGAGGTATTCCCAATTCATGGAACCAGGATCTTTGAAAACCGTAAATTTCATGATATTCCGTAAGAATATACAACTTATTCTGGACCCTAAAAACTCCTCATTCTCTGTCATTGGAACAGAACTTGAAGGAAGTTTACATCCCTTCCTTTTTCTTCCTTTTAGTTTTTTCTTTCCACTTAGAGACATGTTGAAAGCAGGATAGCATAAGAATAATAACAGAAGAATCATTAATAATAATCAAAACAGCAACAACAACAAATTAATGTAAATTAACATCAAATTCCTTTTGAACAGGTTGGATTTTTTCATTTGTTATCATAACCTAAAAAGTGAACTGCTTGGCAAAGATTGGAAGATTTCTTACCTGAAAAACTAACCAGCAAATAGGAGAAGCAGCAGCTGAAGACTTTAACAAAGGGATTTGTGGAATGGATTTAAATGAAATTAAAAAAGACAATAGCATAAATAGCACTCTGCTAGAAGTCTCTTCTGACAGATTTGTCTTGGACATCAACTATGAAGCCATATCCACACAGGAAACAAAACTCTGCCTAGTTTTAAGATTATTAATATATCTGTCTGTGAAAATCATGGAGGGAAAAGTATTCAGAGTCACAGACAGTTCATGAATCTATTTCTGATGAACCAGGAACCCACACTGAGAGGGTCCTCGATGTCAGAGTTGTCATCTTCCACCAGCTCACTTGATGTTGATGATTGCAGCGACTTTTCCCACAGGCTCCTAGCCTGACCAAGCTTCTCTGTTTTCTTCTTTAAAATGTTGCATTTTTTAACATGCTGATGTTTTCCCTCTTGAATCCTTGAGATATTAATAAGATTAACTCTAGTAATATCTATTTGTAATTTACTTTTCTTTCTTCCAGAGACTGTTATTTCTCATCCTGAGTCTTTTGGATCAAACTTTAACAGTTGTGTCATATCACAGCTGGACTTTATTTTCATGGCGCATGGGCAGCGAAACTCTGGGGAAGGGAGGTTTACAGCAATGGCCACAGGCAGAAAAAGGTTCAAACAATAACTGCTACATGTGACAGGGCAGGAAAAACTATTTGTCTTAAAAATTAGGTGATTGGGACCATGGCTCTTAGAAGGAAACAAAGTGACTTTCTTCTGAAAGGAGAAACCTGGCTGCCAAATGAATCTGTCACTATGGTAGATGCTTCATGTCCCAGAAGCTGGGACAGGTTGCCAAGATCCATTAGTCAAATTGTCAGACACTATTCATGTTGATGCTAAAGACACACTCAGGCACTTCTGCGCAGATGTATGAAAAGTGATTCTGCAAGGACAGCTGAACTACAGATATTAGAACTGACGACTTCAATAAATTGAGAACTGCCCCATAGGAAACAAGTTTAAGGGACAGAAGAACTTAAGGCTGTCAGTTCCTCAGAGGAATGACATTGAGGACACAAACAAAAAGTCCATTCAGTGGAAAAATTAACTGTGAACTCTTCATTGTCCTCAAACACAAATTGTGAAAGTTGGCTAGGTAACTGCTTGCTATTCCTTCAGATTCACCTCTCTTTGAAGAGACTTTTTCTCTGACTTTCTCTGCACTATTAGGGATTCATCTCAATCTGAAATTGATATCTCAAGAAAGTCACATGAATTTGCATATTTCTGGAAAATAAATGCATCCCAGGGTGCCTAAATGATGACATCTCCATGTAGTTTACTAACATGATGTGGGATGAATCTTGATCACTGTGCCACCTTCTTGTTTCATAGCTTTACCGGATAATATTGAATGCTGCCACTCTGTATATCATGGTAACTTTCTCACTCTATCGAGTTTTACTTATACAAAAAGGTATAACTACAGTATGATGACACACGCAGGTAAAAAAGAATGGCTTATAGCTTCTGTTAAGAACATCATTTAGCGTACAGAAACCATCTATCCCTATCACTGCTCACAACCTAATCTCTTCTTTATTAAAGAAACTTTTTATTTAGGTGACAGTAAGAATCAGATGTTTTCAGAAACGTTGGCAAATAATGAATGCAGTTCTTACATAAGGCAATAGTTCTGATATGAAATTATAGCAAACTTTGCTTAGATTATAGGGAAAAATTGAATTGGGAATTGACATCAACACTTTCAAGCTTGTGGACTCAAATCAGACATCTGTATAAATGCCTTAATTTTAAGAACTGGTGAATACCTCCTGTTTTTACAGGTTTAAGATCTGTGAATACTCAGCACATCCATCAGTCTACCCACATATCCTGCCAAAGCTTGGGTTTCTATGTATATCTTTAGGTAGATTGGAACAAGTTGGAAACAGTCTGAGAATTTTCTTTTCTTTATCTCTTTTTTAATTACCAGTTGGAACAATATAGTACCAATTAGGAGCACATATTTCTTAGAAGTCAAAACTAAAATTGTGTTTGAATGTTTTCCCAAAACTCCACAGCAGTTAAAATGGAAAACTATTGCCTACATTTTCATTATGTTTCAGTATATTATAATTTTTTTTACCCATACATGAAATTCTATCCAATGAAAAAAATCCTGAACGTTGAATTTTCTTCTACAGAACATAAGTTTTGCTGACAACTGGTTGTTCAATTTTCTCCCATTTCCTTATCACTTCACAGCATGAATATTCCTAGTCCTGTCTCCAACACATTCCTCTCACAAGTACTGTCAGTTTGATTGAAGAAAGGAAGGCTTTTTGCCACTCTGTGGCCCAGAATAATACTAAGCTCTTTTACACCAAAAAATACACTATGTGAGATTGCTGCTGTTTCTTAGAATCATTTAATGTTTTGGATTGGAAAAGACTTTAAAGACCAAGCCCCAATATCCCTGCCATGGACAGGGACACCTTCCACAAGATCAAGTTGCTCCAAGCCCCATCCAACCTGGCCCTGCACACTGTCAGGGATGGGGTATCCACAGCTTCTCCGGATTACCTATGCAAGTGCTTCACCACCCTCATAGTGAAGAATTTCTTCCTTATAGCTAATCTAAATCTACCTTCTTTCAGTTTAGAGCCATTACCCCTTCTCCTGTCACTCCGTGGCCTTGTAAAAAGTCTTTGGCTTTCTTTTTGTCTCCTTTAGGTAGTAGAAGGCCACAATAAGGTCTCCCTGGAGCCTTCTCTTCTCCAGGCTGAACAACCTCAACTCTCTCAGCTTGTCATCATAGGAGAGGTGTTCTAGCCTTCTGATCATTCTTGTGGCTCTCCTCTGGACTTTTTCCAACAGTAGCTGAGAGCAAGTGTTTAGGTGTAAGACTGCAAGTAGTATCATTACCTTAATATAATGGTCCAAGCTGGTCTTTATCATAAGTTTATTTGCATGTGCACTCTCTCTTTTGAATAATTTTATGTGAAAGTTTGGTTTGCACACAAATAACAGCTTCTAAAAAAGCCCTTTCTGCAGTGTTATTCTTAAAATCCCCAAAGCAGGGCAGAAAGTTTACAGCAGACAAAGGGAGAAGGAACATAGGGTGTAACTTTATAGATTACTGTGCTTTCATTTTTTTCCCGTTTAAAAGTATTAAAAGTGAATGTCTTATAAAGTTATAATTATTTAGTAGATGTAAGAATAGAAATAAGGGAAATGCAAATAAAGTCAGTTCAATAAATGAAGACAGAGATTAAGGGGACAAAATGTCTTAAACTGTTCTCATTAGGTCCCATCAGTGCTTTTGCTAGCACTGGTGTTATTTAAAACCACAAATAACTTAGCTTGTAAGTAAGAAGATAATTTTCCAGCTTTAGATCTACAAAGGAACAAAAAAGTTAAATTGAGAAACTGACTGAAATAATCTTATTTTTCAGTAGTATGCATGCTTCTTACAGCTCATGTAAAACAATTTCTGGCTTTTATTTAAGCCATTAGATCACCCTTTTAAATAATAACCTACTCGTTCCTGTAGTAAGACCAGTAACTTTTGTTTCATTGAATCACCCCTTGCGTTTGACTAATGCAAAACTTTTGGACAGATATCTAGCCTTGAATTAAAAATATCAAGAGATAGTCAGCATCTTTGAAAGCTTAATCACTGTCATTGCTTGAACTCTGAATTCATCCAACTTTTACTTTAAGCTGTCACCTGCTAAATGAGGGAGGCATGGAGGATGTCAGTGAGTCTAACCAAACCCGAGGGAGATAGTCTCCCTGGGCTCTGTCTCCCAGTAGAGCAAATGAAAGCATCAGAAGTTTGTCTTCTGCTCTGGTTCTCCCCATGAGCATACTATCCATACATATTGGATATAAAATCTTTAGAAGCAAGGTCATCAGCTGAGAATTAACCTGTGCAAATATCACACCATAGAGCTCCATATATTTTTCGATAGTGGTGCTTGTACTCTGTAATCAGGTTGTCTCTAAATCCCCTTTTTTTTTCAAGTGCACTGGAGGAGACTCAGGCTGCATATTACAAGGAATTTCTTTACTGAACGGGTTGTCAGACATTGGAATTGGTTGCCCAGGAGGTAGTGGAGTCACTTTCTCTCGAGGTGGTAAAGGGATGGTTGGATGTTACACTTAGGGAAATGGTCTAGTGGTTGATAGGGCTGAGCCAAAAGCTGGACTTGATGATCTTAAAGATCTCTTCCAGTTGAAATGATTCTATGATTCTATGACTTTAATGAGACAAACAGGTTGAACTACTTAAGTACAAGTTCCCTCTCTCCAGCACAGGAACTATTTCTTTGGCTTTTCATTGGAATTTTTATTTTAGTTGTATCAGAAATATATATTCATCTTATTGAATGTGTTCATTAATTGTTTCATTTATATAAAAATTCTTCAAAGCTGTGCAGAGGCAACTCGATGTTTCTCATTAAATTCCTGCTTAATCATAGAATCATGGAATGGTATGGGTTTGGAAAAGATCTTTAGAGATCATCTAGTCTAACCCTCCTGCTCAAGCAGGTTGACCTAGATCAGGTCGCACAGGAATGCATCCAGGTGGGTTTTGAAGACCTCCAGAGAAGGAGACTCCACACCCTCCCTGGGCAGCCTGTGCCAGGGCTCCCTCACCCTCACAGTGAAATAGTGTTTTCTCATGTTTAAATTAAACTTCTTGTGTTCCAGCTTCTTTGCATTACCCCTTGTCCTGTCACTAGATACAACAGAAAAAAGAAATGCCCTAACCTCCTGACATCCACTATTTCCTTGTCTAAATATTCAGGAGATAGAAAAGTAATATCTTGTTTAGGCAGGGTCTTTTTTTGCATCAACAAGGGAGGTCAAAATTACTTTCTTCCTCTATTGGCTCTGGATTTCTTTCAGAGAGAAGGCACAGTCAAAGGAGACCTCATGAACTCACTCACTCTGAGGCCAGGCAAAGGGGTCATTTGAAACTAAATCATTCAACTTAAATCTATATTTTTTAAAATCTTGATCTCTCTTTCTTGCCCATGGCAGTGTCTAAATCATCTCCCAGTCAAGATTCCCCACATACCTCATTTGCGTATTCACTGGCGTAAATTACATCAGGTATTTCTAGGTCCATATTCAGTGAACCTTGTGAACAACTCAGTAACTTCTCTTTAAATTGTATTATAAAGTTGTTATATTCTCTATTAGATTTCTCTATTCCAAAATAAACCAGATTAGGATTATTTTCTAATTCCTATTCTTTGGATGACTGCCTAACCTGGTTTCACTTTTGTTATTGTCTGTCTCCAACACGTGACCCTGTGAGTCAAAGTACAGGTGGACCCAGTACTCTTCATAACGCCTCTCTGGCTAACAGGTACATTTTAATGGAAATTATTCTTTCACACTGTTTATATTGCTGTTAATACATCCTGGAGTGACATATGACTTTTTTTTCCTGGCTTTTGCTTTTACAGCAGCATTATATTTCTGACTCTTATTCAATTTGTGGTAATTATTATTCCCAGATCCTCTTCTGCAGTAATGCTGCCGAGACAATGAGTCCCCATTTTGTGTTTATGAATTCCATTTCTTGTTGAAGCAGTTAAACCACACTGCTTTTGTCTGTGCTACTTTATTCTTGTTAATATCAAATCATCTCTCTAATTTAGCTCAGACATTTTGAACTTGTGTCCTGTCCTGCAGCACTTGCAGATTAGAAAGCCATCCATAAATTTTACTAACCACTTTTAACGAGAGGTCAAAGTCATTAACAAAACTGTTCAATGATACCGCAAGATAGACCTTTCTGGTACTTACTGGAAGTATTCTCTTTATCTGAGAGTGAACAGCTGACAAGCAGTCTATGAGCAGGATGTAAAATGTCCTGTTTCTTCTATTTTTATATTCTATTTTTCAGGCACTCATCTTTACTAGACATTTCAGCAAACAGATCTACATAAGAAACAAAAAGGAAGAAAGTACTATAAACAGTATAGGGAGAAAAGAACAGAATATTTGCAACGTAGCAGCTCATGGTTGATTTTAGTGTATTATAGAAATGCCTTTTCTGTAATAAAAGCAATGAAAAATATGGAAGGAATTATATAAGGAATAGTTCATAATTTTTCAGTTACTTCCATACAATGGAAAAAACAGCACTACTCTATAAATAAAAAGTTACTAAAATGACACACATTGTATGTGTACAGGGATTATCTACAAATTCTAGTTTTTATCACACATTGTGAATATATTCAGCTATTAGTTCCAGGTACTTCTTGATCTTGCCTGCTATACAGGCTGTCAGAGTATCAAGAAGTTCAAAAACTAGTTTTTCCAAAGCCTATACATATCTTTGGAGAGAATGGAAACGGCCTTACCATTAACATTGTCACTTTCTGGCTAATAGTATTCTTCTGCCTCAGTGTGCAGAATTGGCAAAAGGTAAATGCACCATTATAGGAATAATGGACTATGTTCCTAACATCAAATACATAGTTAGTTTAGCTTTCTTCTGAAAAGGTCTGGACTTGTATTATAAACAAAAATAAATTACATAATGGATTTTACGGTTGATTTGGGGAAATCATAATCCTTATATAAATCCTTTGCTTGTTCTAAACTTGTCTTTGCATATCTTTTGTTTGGAATTGAAGACCATTCCAGTAGCATTTCCAGTTTCTCTGGAAGGGCTGTGAGTTAAATGCACATTATTAGTTCAAAAACATAGTTTAACAAAATATCAGTTGCACAGCTTTCTGCTGGTGTCAGCTTGTCCAACCAAAAGGTGTTTTGAAAAAGAGGTATCTCACGCAACCTCTGAGCAAACCTACATGAACACTGTTCTAATTTACCAAATCGATATATTTAAGATATTAACTTCTTTAATGTCTATTCTAATTATATTTTTTAAAGTTTTTTATATATTTATGTCTATACTTTAAATTTAAGAAATACTAGTCTTTACATTGTTGAATTTTATCCATGCCAAACCCAGTTTATTCATATGAGCATGTATGCATGTGTGCACAAAGTGCGTATAAATATATACTTTTAAATAATTGTCCATTTATAATCATATAGATCTCAATGATAGATATGGTTTTATATTTGTGCATATATAAAATACAATTCTAGAATTAGTGTTTGCAAACAGCAATCTGGTTAGACTGTTCTTGTGCTGGTAAGAAGAATAAGGAGGAGTATTCAGAATTACCAAGGGGAGTAAAGAATTTGGATATAAAAAACTAAGTCTATGGACAACTTTTTGAATTCAAAGGAATCAATCCAAACTGCCTGAACCAATGGAGGTTAAGACCCTGATGAACAGAAAAAGTCCATTACATCTACTTTGGGAAAGGCTTTGGGAAAAACAAGATAAATGAAACAAAGGATATTTTTATCTGAAGAGATACTTTGTCTTTGCTTAGAATATGATAAAGCAAAAGAAAACATCTTAGCTCTGTGCTATCAACATAGAAATGAGATATTGTTAACCTGCTGTCTGTAAAAATAGTGTAATAATGGTTACTGCTATATATATTTTTATATTATATATGAAAGGGACCTGAGTATTTGTCACTAGAAAAAGATGCTGGTTTAAAAGAGTTTGAGATCTCTGTAGTAATAACATTATTAATAATAATAGCCTGCTTAGCTTAAGAGCAATTTTTTAAATTTATTTCACTTAGTTGTAAAGATAGACTTCAATATTAAAATATAACTACAGTATATGCTAGGTGAATGCTGTTTTCTTAAACTAATTACCATAGAGATGCTCTCATTATAGTCCACGATAAAGACTTAATTCCTTTTTTTAGAGCTATGTGTTTCTATTAAATGTAAAGCAAGAAGACTTTAGAGTAAATAATTAAAAAGTGAGGGGGCCTTTTAGAGACCTTCACATGAAATGTAAAAATACAAACATAACTAAGGTGAAATGACAGAATTTCTCTAAAGAGCAGATCCTAATTTTAATACTCGGATTATGCTGTCCTCCCTGTGAAGAGAAATAACTTTGTTGGCTTCTGTCATTTCTTTACGAAGTGCTGATCAGTGTAGGCTTTTCTCTCAGCGTCCTTTTTGGAAAAGAGTGATGATTAGAGACTGAACAGGATTTCTCTAAAGTGCAGGTTAGATTTGGTAAAAAGACATAGGAGACCACTCCTAGCTAAAACACTGTTCATACTAACATAAATAACAGAAAAGGTCTCTGCAACTGAATAATAGTTTTCATTATCTGGCACCTGAATTTACTGAGAGCTATTGGCTGGATATATTCAGCCTCATGTAGACATCCAGCTCGTGTCTAAATATTAGATTCTTAGTAAAATAATATTTGTGAAGGCAATTCCTGGTGAGTCTCCAGTTCAGACAGTGAAGGAATAACGCTTTAAGAGGTCTCCAGAGGAAGACCTTCTTTCCCTATTAAATGCACAGGATGTTCTTCTGGAAATCTTCAAATACAGTTCTTTCTGCACCTCCATTGTCAGTCCACGGAACGTGGTCACTTCAAAAGATTGTTTCAGGAAGCACTTGCAGTGTAGATATATTCCATCAGTGTAGCTCGGGCAGGAAGTGCTACCGTTAAGAGATTTCATTGCAAAGGTTATTGGAGCATCAATACATAATAAAAGAGTTGACATGGGCATGAAAAGGACAGAGTGGGCAGCCTGGGCCATGAGCAGGCAATAGTTTTTGTTTATGTTAGGGAAGTATATAGCAAAACCAAGACTTATCATAAACCTTCAAGTAATAGTGCTCAATATGGCATCATAAACAAAGGTCAACTTGTGGCTTTAATGACGTGGAAAAAAGCAAACACATCTAAAAGCATTACTCAGAAGTCTAGTACAGTAATAACAAGAGTCATGTATCACATTCAGATAATTTTGGTTTATTAGTCACTACTCCAATCTCAGAGGAAAATAGGAAAATGACATCAAATGAGACATAGCTTCTTAAACAATATGTGACTTAGAGGATTTGGGGTCTAAGTTCTGGTCTTTTTTAGGAAATTAAGGCACCAAAAAATACAGATAGAAGGTTTTAAAAAAAAAATCTCTACCATAACAGACCTTTTTGATAATTTATTTACACACCCAAGCATGTGACTTGTTTTTCAGTGACTCTAAAATATATTTACTTCATAAAGTAAACTGTTGAAAGCAATTAGGTTCTGTAAGATTATGGAATCTTCGGATAATTCAGGTCAGAAGGGAACTTAGGAGGTCTACTCCAACCCTCAGCTGTGTTCTGACCAAATTGCTCAGTGATTTATCCAGCTGTGTCCTGAACACTTCTGAAGGCTGCATAGGCTCTTGGCATGGGCAACCAGTTCCACTCCCTGGACATCTTCATGAGGAAAAAAGCTTCTCCTCAGTGTAATTTAGTGTCATCTGAATATTAGTTCATCAATGAAGCTGGAACACAAAAAGATCCACTTAAATATAAGAAATAACTGTTTCACTGTTCAGGTGAGGGAGCCCTGGCACAGGCTGCCCAGAGGGGTTGTGGAGTCTCCTTCCTTGGAGGTCTTGAAGACCTGCCTGGACATGTTCCTATGTGACCTGATCTAGGTGAACCTGCTTCTGCAGGGGGATTGGACTAGAAGATCTCTAAAGGTCCCTTCCAACCCCTACCATTCTATGATTCTATGAACTTGTGCCTGTTGTCCTTGTCCTTCTTTGCTCCACCGTAGAGAGTCTGACTTCATGAACTCAATAAGGCACTGGAGGGCTGTTAAGTGCACACAAATCTTATTTTCTTGAGGCTGAATGAGCCCAGCTCCTCTATCCTCTCCTCACAGGACAAATACTCCAGTTGTCAATTGTCTTAGTGTCCCCTTGTTGAACTTATTTGAGTTTGGGTCTGTCCTGTCCCAAAAATAGTTGGATTATTAAGACGTATGACTTCAAATACTTCAGATAAATACAAAAAAACTATTTCTGCCACTTAGCAATCCAACATTTCCCAGTTCTTTACTCACAACACGAGAACTGGCCTCTGTAGTACAAATAGGTCTATGCCTAAAATGCCATAATACCCACTTCTAATAAAAACAACATTATATAATATAGTTTGTGTGGAAAGATACTGTGCTCCCTAGCCCTGAGTGAATTTCAGTCGCATTCAGAAAAATATCTAGGAATTAAAAGCATTCAGTACCGAAAAGTTCACAAGACAGCTGGACAACACAAAAAATATAACCAAACATAATCCAGAGAAACAGTGGAAGCCAATCTAGTTCAAAACCCTGTTTCTTCTCAACCGCAAATAGAGTGACATAAAAGAGAAGACTGAGCACGTGGGAATTTCCGCCTGTGATTGTATTGCACTGTGCACATCTCTGGTGATTTGAATGAGTGTTCATTCAGTTCCCTGAGATGGATACATGTTTTAAAGGTGCCCAAAAGCTCTGGTATATATATAAATTATAAAGGATGAAATATGCAAAATTACTTGCCTTTACAAGTGTCATGCTATATTCTGTCCTCAGCATGAAAAGTTCTCAGCACTTGGATTCTGAGCATGTTGTTTACTTATTTTCACCCTGGGAGGACTTCTATAGCCAGATTGCTGCATCCATGTACAGCTTGAGCACATGTACATTCACTTTTTCTACTACAAGTAGAAAGAATCAGACATTCTCTCTCTGAAACTTTGGTCTCCCTTGGCCGACAAGATCTTCACTTCTGTGCCCCAAGTTCTCTAATTGGCAAAGCTCCATTCCTTTGTGAACCTCTTGAAATACACTCTTCAACTGAGGAGAATGACAGAGGCTGGACAAGGGCAACGACCCACCAATGTGATGCTAAAAAGAAATTTAAAAATTAATTAAAAAAATTACATGTTAGTACCTCATCATTTTGAGAGCTATAACTTTATCAGCACATACCTCAGTGTCTCTTGGATTTTTCAGGGAGTACTATTCTTTCAGAAAAGCAGAAATTGTTAAAATTATTGGTAAAATAGGAACAAGATCCAATCTAAAGGACAATAAGGACATTTTTAAGTACTTTATCAGTATTTTTTCATGCATTTCTATATGGTATTATGTAGGTTCAATGACTATAAGGAAATAAGAAGGAACCTACGTATGAATCAGCAATGCTACCAGTTGAGTAGGTGTTGGCCACTCAAGGTGCTGTTTATCTAAGTATAGAATTTATGCATGTAAGAGTATCTTTTAAACAGACCTTACAGGCTTGAGGAAACCATGGCAATGCATGTCCTCCTTAGAGGTCCTGGGGGCATACTTAATGTCTCTCAATTTTAAGCAGTATAATCAAAATCCCCAGCAAGCTTTAATGGCTGATTTATTTTTCAGTGGGGTTTTTTGGTTTTTTTTTTTTTTTTAAACTCAGAGTGTGGGAAGTTTTATTATGATGGACTAGAACATGTAAGACATTGAGGGGGTGGGAGTAGAATATGATGCATCTCTCCACTCATTTCTCTGTCAGAGGAACTAGAAATATTTTACATTCAGAGTAGCCTATGGTGAGTTTTTCAAGGGTACAGGCATTTGTCTGTACAGATTTAATCAGAATGAAGAGATAGAAAAGTTTGGGGAAAAATTGTCCTCACAGTCAGCAAGGATAAAACTACTCTTCAACAGTGTAACTCCTGGCAGAATATTTGCCTACAGGTGTCCAAACCCCAATCAACTATGCAATTTGTTATGATTTTAGAACTCATCAAAATTTCAATTACATCTAGGAATAGATGCTAACTTCATGTTGATTGATTTAATATTTTTGTTCATATCATTAGAAAATAATGGGACAATGTTTACATTCATGGAACAAATCAGTGTTTAGTAAGACTTGTATTATGTTTTATACTAGCATTCAAACTGCTCACAGAAAAGGGAAAAGTAGATGATAGGCATGGGGAATTAAAAGTCTGCTGTTCATGTAGCCTTATAGTGCAAACACATTTGTACACAGAGTCCAAGAATAATAAGATATTGAACCACAGGAATCCTAGAATTATATCAAAAATTTTAAGATTCAGAGCTCTAATTGAGAGGTAAAGTGAAATATGAGTTAATCTGATTTAGACTTCTGTAACTGAGTAATGATAGAGCTTCATAGACAGCAAAAGTGATAATAGTTGACTTCTTCATTTCATTAAGCTGATGAGCCGCTAAAGGCAGCAATGCTCTAACTAAGGCTCCTGAAGGCAGGTTAGACACAAAATAATTCAGATTCTTTGATAAAAAGAGTTTAGCAATTATAAGTATCAATTGCTCTAAGACTGAAGGAGGCCAGACCTTGACACAGAACACCGCAACACAAAGCATTGAAGACAAATTGTAAGAGGTATTTTTTTATTATACTTTTGATGAAAAGAGAATACAGAGAAATTCAGGTTTGCAGACAGCATTTTAAGCATACAACAGGAAAATGTGGATTTTTATAATTTTTTAAGTGATGAGGAACACAGGTCTCTTTGTCAGTGGAACAATGTGATCCTTTGGATGTTTTTAAAGTTCATTATTTTGTTGTTCTTCTGAAGGTATGTTATCAAATCCAACTGGTCTCTCTGAGGTACATCTACAAAGATTTTAATATGAAGATCAATCACAGCAATCACTAGGTCCATAGTGAGACCCATCAACTCCCTGTTCGTTTTAGATTTTCCGTATTATAGCAATTCCATGCTACAGCACAAAAGTATACAGAAAAATTATCTTCCCTTCTAACATTTGTTGTAAGGAAATGGCTCCTTTTTAGTTTCTATTTTCTTTGTATTATTATATTGAATTATACAGTGAACCCAGCTTTTTCTTTTTAATAATTGATTCTTATTTTGAAGACTGAAAGCAACATTTCCCTGTTGTTCATTTGAAAACAGCTCTTTTTTTGGCTGTGAATAGATCTGAAACTGGAGCAGCTTTAAGAGGAAAGAAACTGCACAAAGTTGTTAAAGCAACTCTATGAATCCATTTGCTGATGATGTCATAATACTACTAGGCAGAAATGTTCTCAAATAGCTGTTAAATACTCACAGGAGAAATAAATAGTTTTGCATTTGAAATAAACTGTCACTGAAAATGTGCACTAGTAGAACAGGAGCCTTTAGGTGATGAAAAAAAGTAACATGGAGAGGTGAAAAAATGTATGGGGTTAAAACTTCTACTTTTCTCCAGCTCTTGAACACAAATCTACTATGTATGTAATATGTGCAAGAACATGTACACAGGCAGAGATGACACACTCAACTTTGATGGTGTAAAGGCTGTCAAAGGTACAAGATAAAATGAGGGAAAAAAAAAGGTATTCTTTGATGATTTAACTGATTTAAAGCACAGTAACTACAATGTTCTGAAACTACCATTCGTACCAGAGACATTTATTTTAACTTTCTTCACAAAATGAATTTACTTACAATTATATATGTCTTTACCAATATTAGAGGACCATTCTCCAACTCATCTTTCTTATAGAATTAATCTTTCATAACATTAATATCATGTTACTTATTCTACTCACGTACCTTGTGAACACATTGCATGTAGGCACATATATGGTAGACATTTTTGTAATATAAAGTTAATGTGTGAAAAGACACATTTCTAAACACTGATTTTTGGAAAATCATGTAAGTGTACCCTGCATTCTGACATGAAAAGACAGATTATGCTCTAGCAAGCATCAAGCCCCTCAAAACTAAGAATTTGAAAGACAATATTTGTTCCCTGTAGTTTCATTGAGGTTTGAACTCTCAGTTTTACCACAGAAAAGGTTTTCTCTTTCAAATTTACTTTGCAAGGGTCTCCTATCATCACAGCTGTAGAAGTGACTATAGGTAGAGAGCTCATTGAAAGAGTATGAGTGAAGTGAAATACATTCCTTTTTAATTTAAAATCTGAAGTGTTGGCCTACCTCCTGCTGATATGTGGAAGGAACAAAGCTGTTCTAAGGTTTTGCTAAAACTCCCTTTTGCCAAATTGCCTATATAATGCTTATCGATGTGCTCTGACCAGTCTGATTTATCACTTAGTATACCCCACCTTTGACATCAAAACTTACAGATTATGTTTATTGAAAAAACTGTATCCTTTTGTCATTGCTTATGTGAAACGATAAGGCCAAGAACTAATCTTATTTTAAAATATGAGTGAACAATGATGACTAGAACAGAGCACTTAACTTTCTGTAGAGTGCCCCGACCCATCTACCACCAAGATCAAATAGTCATAACTTGTAATGTCTGTGCTGTACTTAGAAAAGGTGAGCTGTGCTCTACATCTCCACTCAACTGATGGATATTGACAGTGAAGTACTTTCCCTTCCCCACCGGTACCAGAACATCTGACTAAAAAAGTGGACAGGAAAGCAAGAAACTGACTCAAGCCTCAAGTGGCTGAGAAAAACATTTCTGGCTTTACTCCTAAGGTTGTTCTGTTCAAGACAAAAATGTGGGATGGTGCACATGTCACAGTGCTTCTTTATATCACCACACAGTATCTGAAAATCTAAAAAAAATAATAAAATGAAATTTATTTGTCCCAGAACGTGTGGAAAATGTTTAATATTTGCTTGTTTTCAGTTCCTAGAAATGATAAAATATAAGGCTGGAATGTGATCTTGGAGTTATCACCTAGATTATCTCTTCATCACAACACAGGGTTAATTGTAAATTAAAATTGTTTTGTCAGCCTGGGAACACTTTGTTTTCTTTTAGTTTTTCTTGAACATTTTTGTCCACATTATTTTTATGATCTCAAGACAAACTATAAATTCTTAAAAAAAACCAACACAGAGCCCACAAAGCCCTGTTAGATTTTTGCCCTTTTTCCCATTTTGTTTTGAAGCCTTTTTAGTGCAATTATCAAAACCATTTAAATAGGGCTGGTTTAGTGAATGCACTGCTGAAGGAAAAATTAGTTTTGTGCAGAAAGGTTATTCCATCACTGGAAAAGCACTTCCCGTCAACAATTTCCTACTTATCATGGAGAGAGCTATCACATTCATGTAATTAACTTTATAAATGAATCAGCAAGCAATGAGTCAGTGATATCTCTCCAAAACATACAATGGCCACTGAGGACTTATCTACAAAGAAAAATCAGAGCCACATAGTCCAGTCATTTGTGCCATGAAATGCATTAATTTCTGTGAGTATAGGTAGTCTTTGCTTCTACGTGCATGGAGTTTTATAGTTAATGATATTTATACCCTGTTCTCTCAGATGTTATATGTTCTACCAGATGGCACATGCACATTTCAATGTGATTAATATGTTTGTATAAAATTATCAAACCTGTATATTTTCTACATAACATATTAATGTGTGTCAATAATATTCCCCTGCGGAATTCTTCTTACCAGTTTCTGCACTTCACAAAAAAAGATTAAGAGTAATAAAACAAATAAATCATTTCAGATAGCTATATAGATATCCTTTTCAAGCCTTTAAACCAAAAGAGAAAGCTGCTGTCAAATCAACAGCTGCTGGTGACAATGGAACTCCAATAAACAAGGAATTTCTAAGCACTGTTCTCTGCAGGAATTTATATGTATACATATTTAAATGTCTTTAATTCACTGGTTGGAAAAATGAAAAAAAAGGTCAATTCAAGCTCAAATATATCTGTAAACATAGCAAACAAATAAACCACGTCAGAACAAATAAACTATTGTACAAGTTCTGTGCTTTAATTTTTTAGGCATTTTTAAGAAAGGCAAATATTTGCACTTAATAGAAAGCTGACATCACAAAATACTTTAAAAGTTCCTGCATAGAGTACACATAAAAAGTTGGAAACAGGTCCCTCTCTCGGCCAAGAGGATAATCTACTTTACTACCAGTGAAAGGCCATAAAACCTGGGGCTGAAAGAAAAATTGCTGTGTCCTGTTTGTGACTCACTCCTCTAACTCCACAGGACAAAAACATACTTCAGAACATGTTTTTCAGGGCACAGTTTCTGTTGAAAGATAGACTTACCAATTATTTTAAATAACATTATGGAAAAAAATCAAACACATCTCATTTCAGATGACGGTGCTGTGGATTTCTGCAACACATGCTCTCGCATTTTAATTTGGCCTGGTTCTCACATTACTTAAAACAGGTAATGCACGAAGAGTGTGTTAAATCTATTGATTTTGTACTTTTAACCCTTTCCATTCTTGAGGCCCTTGAGAAGTTTTTGGAATTTCATTTCAGATGCTCTATTTGGAATAGTGGGTTTGGTGTTTTTAGGAACCAGGGCTGTTACTATTTTCTTAGATATATAAATTCCCATTTGTTACTTAGTTTTCATTTAAAAGACATTACCTCTGGTCAAAGTGAGATTTCCTAACACTGTCTGCTCTGGGCCATCCCCTTCACAGCCTGCACATAACCTCGAACCACCTACACTTTCTTTCACAGATGCACTACCTCCATAAGTGATCATAAGCCCAACTTTCTCCTGTGGGGTAGGTGAGACTTCCCAGAACATTGCTGAATGAGGGCTTTTTCTGTCTCTCTTCTACTCTGCTGTGATATTGGTCCACCATCACAAACAAGCTGTCTCTTTAGACCATGCAGTAGTTACTGAATAACAAATTACTTCAGCAAAAAAGTACATTCAAATAGTATCATCAATAGGTCCACATATATAGCTTTATTTGGTAAGGAGGCTCACCTTTGTCAACTTCTCTTCATTTGCAATGACTGGTCAATGACTGACTGGTTCCTCTTCCAGGAAGAACCTTTCAGCTGAGGAGTATCTTTTCAATCCCTGGCTCCCAGCCAGCAGAACAGCTGAGTCCTGTGGCTTGAAGATATGCCATTGCCCTGCAGTTGCCTCTCTGAAGTTTGTTGTGCAGTCGCTTATCTATATTGCTTCCAGGCTTGTTTATCCCATTGCAACCTATTAAGCTAGACTACATTCACATCAGAAAGTTTATAAACCAATATGCTGGTCACCTCACTGAAAAGCTCAAAAATAGGACTTCTAGAACATTACAGTTCAATATTCTTAGATATTGGCATAATATTTGGATCTATCATATGTAAATAAACACTCTAGCATTTTTAATATTTAATTTGTATCTAAAATGTTTATTTAGAGCATTTAAATTGATTTCATGGAATCACAGAAACAAAGAATGGTCGCTGTTGGAAGGAATATCTAGGAATCATCTAGTCCAACCCCCTACTAAAGCAAGTTTACCTTGATCAGATCACACATGAATACATCCAGGGTGGGGCTGGAAAGCCTCCAGAGAAGGAGATTCCATCACCTCTCTGGGCAGCCTATGTCAGGGCTCTATCAGAGGAGATTGTTTTCACCATTAGAAGTTAGAACTAATCCAGAAGCCAAAAGCTACATGATTTACTTCTTTTGTAGATGAACAAAAAAATGTAGGTTGAGTAGTGGACTGAATAGAAAAAAAGTTCTTCATACATCTTCTAATAATGATCAAAGTTCGTCAACATGTAACTGGAAATGTTACAAAACTCTTCTGTTGCAAACAAAAATTTTGCTTGGCTTTTGGCTTTTGGGTTTTGGGTTTTGTTTGTTTCCTTTTACATCTTTATTTTCGAGAAGATCTTATATAATTTCACCCAGTTTTAGTGTTCAGTGAACATACCATACTGGCACAGCAGTGGGCAGCTCTGCCTTTCCTTCTTTTACTGAATAGTGTAACTCAATCTGGAGAAAAATCTTGTAACTCTCATTTACCTTATTTTTTTTTATATTGTTTTGGAGGGCTTCTGCATTGTTTGTAATTTTTCTGCTTTCTCAGTGAAGGATCAATAGAAGAGTAATTTGAGGCAGACAGTTTTGCTGCTTAACTCCTCTCCAGATCAAAAAGAGGCAGAGGAAGCTTCAAACATCAGGTGTCTGATCAACCACACTCCTTAATTCTTAGCTTACTCCTCCAGATTTATTTTGGACTACAGTGACTTGCTTAACTTTGATATAGTTCAGAGTATAGTTCACTCAAGTTTAGAAGTTTGAAAGAGCAGTTTCCCTGAGGCTGTGCTTGTTTTCACTCCCTCCATTTTACACAGCCTTCCAAACTAACCTTTAAGGGCTTTGGAGGTGACTAGCTGTCAGTATTGCTGAGGCAAGCTACTCCACCGTCTTTCACTTTAGTCGCAGGGAAAAAATCCTGCTCCTCTTTTGCTTATCACTGTGTATAAACAGGCTCAGAAGGCTTTAGAAGTCTTAGTGTTCCAATGCTTCAGTGACTGGAGGGTCTGTTTATACAATCCTGCCTTAGAAATATTTACTTAATAGAAGTTATAAACCCAGGGACCTGCACTGCAGTCAATAAAACTATTTGCACAAATAAATACTGGTCAATAATAAATGCAGAATTGCATCGCACACCTGAAAGCAGTAATAGCTCACACATGTTGTTGAAAACAAGGTAAAGGCCTTTGAAGACCAAAGGAAGGCTAGGAAAGCTAAAGCCCTTTTAGAATTAAACCTGGCCAGGAAAGTAAAGGAAAACAAGAAGGGGTTTTTAGGTACATCAGCAATAAAAGGAAGATTATGGAGAATGTAGGCCCACTGCTGAACACAGAGGGTGCCTTGGTGACAGAGGATGCAGAGAAGGCTAAACTATTGAATGCCTTCTTTGCTTCGGTCTGGCTGATGTGCTTACTAAACTACTATCCGTCATTTTTGAACACTCATGAAGGACAGGTGAGGTGCCTGAGAACTGGAGAAAGGCCAATGTCACTCTAGTCTTCAGAAAGGGCAAGAAGAATGACCCTGGAAACTACAGATGGTCAGAATCACCTCCATCCTTGGAAAGCTGATGGAGCAACTCATCCTAAACGTCATCACTAAACATATGATGGAAAAGATGGCTATCTGAGGGAGTCAACATGGATTCACTACGGGGAAATTCCATTTGACCAAACTGGTAGCCTTCTATGATGGCATGACTGGCTGGCTAGATGAGGGGAGAGCAGCAGATGTCATCTGCCTTGACTTCAGCAAGGCTTTTGACACTGTCTCCCAAAACATCCTCATCAGAAAGCTCAGTGTTGGTTAGATGAGTGGACAGTGAGGTGGATCGAGAGCTGGCTGAATGACAGAGCCCAGAGAGTGGTTGGTAATCATGGCATGGAATTGAGTTGGAGGCCTGTGGCCAGTGGAGTTCCACAGGGATTGGTTCTGGGGCCAGTCTTATTCAACATCTTCATCAATGACCTGGATGAGGGGACAGAGTGTACCCTCAGCAAGTTTCCTGATGACACCAAACTGGGAGGAGTGGCTGATTCCCCAGAAGGCTGTGCTGCCATTCAGTGGGATCTCGACCAGCTTGAGAGTTGGGCAGAATCTCATGAGGTTCAACAAGGACAAGTGCAGAGTCCTGAATCTGGGAAGGAACAACCCCATGCACCAGTACAGGCTGCAAATTGACCTACTGGAGAGCAGCTCGGCAGAGAGAGACCTGGGAGTCCTGATTGATAATAAACTAACCATGAGCCAGCAATGTGCCCTCGTGGCCAAGAAGGCCAATGGCATCCTGGGATGCATCAAGAAGAGTGTGGCCAGCAGGTCAAGGGAGTTTCTTCTCCCCCTCTACTCTGCCCTGGTGAGGCCTCATCTGGAGTCCTGTGTCAAATTCTGGGCTCTTCAGCTCAAGAGGGACAGAGAACTTCTGGAGAGAGTCCAGTGCAGGGACACCAAGAAGATCAGGGGTCTGGAGTGTCTTTCATATGAGGAAAGGCTGTGGGAACTGGGGCTGTTTAGTCCAGAAAAGACTGAGGGGGGATCTCATTAATAGTTACAAGTTTATAAATGTTGAATATCAGGAGGCTGCAACATCTCTTTTTTTGATAGTATCTAGGAACAGGACAAGGGGTAATGGGATGAAGCCGGAACACAAAAAAAGTTCCATTTAAACATAAGAAAAAACTATTTCACTGTGAGGATGATGGAGCCCTGGCACAGGCTGCCCAGGGAGGGTGTGGAGTCTCCTTCCTAGAGGTCTTCAAGACCCACCAGGACACATTCCTATGTTACCTTATCTAGGTGGACCTGCTTCTGCAGGGGAGTTGGACTAGATGATCTCTTAAGGTCCCTTCCAACCCTACCATTCTATGATTCTATGAAATCATCAAGACAGAAGCAATTTTAGTGACAGTGTAAGAAAGCAAAACATTGCATATTCCAATGAAAATCATCCTGTGGGGACATTCAGAAGGGAAAAAAGTTGCATATAAATCCTCAGGTGAAATTTACATGCAAAAATGTGCAAAAACTCTGTTTTTTAAAACAAATCTCTAGTCATTAAAACATTGCTAAAATATTGTGTTTTCACACACATACACACAAAAAATCAAAATATGTGATTAATGACCTCTTCTTTCCTATTAAACTATTCTTTTCTTTGTTCTTGATTCAAAAGGAAGCAAATTCAAGAGCTTATTTCTGTGGTTTTGGCAGACCTGTAGCACAACAGATGCCAACAGATGACATTTCTTATTCTTTAATCACCTTCAGCCCTGTCACTGAAATAAAAATCTGATGAAGTCTTGAACTATTGCTATTAATGAATGTCAGATTGTCCTCTCCAAACATAAAATAAGTTTAAAAGTTTTCAAAAACATTTTCCTTAGAATATTTTCAACACAGAGAGAAAAGCTTATTCAGCCTATTGCACCTTATTGATTTAATGTTTGCTTTTGTCAATTATCTTAACGCTGGCAAATCTTCACATTTCAGAGTTGATTCCAAATATTGAATCTTCAAGATAAAACTTTTAACATTAGTACAGCTTTTATGTTTCAATATTCCAAACAGATTAATTTCCTTTCACTTGTAGGTAGACACTCCATGTGACACAGAAGTCTTCAAATTTACTACTCTGAAGAAAATGCAGAAAATACATATTGTAGGTGCTCCAGTGGCACATTTATGAGGAATAAGGCAAAATTATTAAATAATGAATAATTTCATTATGTAGACAAACAAAAGTCTTTCTAAAGATATATTCTTCATTTAGCATTCTGAGTAGAGAGCTGGATTTTATGTGAAGCAGTGACAAAAATAACTCCCAATAACAGTGAGACAAAAGTAAAATCTAGTGCAAATATGAGCAAACAAAAAGAGTAACAGCTTGGTAGCTTTGTACTTCATTATTTTTATACACTTTATTATACAGTATATATTACATTTCTACTCAGACCAGTTCCTCCCCAGAGAAAAGGTTTAACTACAGAGGAAGAGCTATAATTGTTAATGAGGAAAGAGAAGTGTCTCCATATAGATTAGGTGTTTGAGATATACTGTGGACATTCTGTACTGACAAATCTTTTTGCATTTGCAGTGGTTCCTGCTAGCAAGAAGTAATGTACTATAATCAGTTTGCATGTTGTAACACTGATGTACTGTGACTTGCAGTGATATTTTAGCCTGTGTTTTTTTTTAATTAGTATTTTTTTTTATTTTTGCCAGCCCTTCTTTTTTTTTTTTTTTGGTTATGTGTCACTTAGGCAAAGATCATGGTGCTGAAGGTTTCTCAATATAAGTAGAGAGAGAGTTTTATAACCAGTTGAGTTTCAGCCTGTGAAGCTGAGTTTCTGTCCTGATAGTCTTTATTCATGGAGAAATTACTAAGTGGGTTTTTTGGTTTGTTTAGATTTTCTTTTTCTTTGAAATGCAGAAGGGAGCCAGACTGATTAGATGATCATAATAGCTTAATTGGCATTAAAATCAGTCTGTCTAGCATTATCACTTCTTATTTCATGAGTTATGAGTGTTAAAACAGAAATGACTCACTGAGATTTCCTTTGTTTAAAGTTAACATTTTTATGTTATAACCACTTACTCTGCATGTGAGATGTAATGCTGAGTTATACAAGCATCACAAGAAAAAGGCTGCTAGTTGAGCTGTCTGTCTGGGAAGGATGGATCTATTGGTGACTCAGGCAAAGTGGAAGCCAGCTCAAGCCAGTGGTCCAGCCATCACACTCCTGAACTGACAGAAAAAGAACCCCATCACCACACCCACGAACATATACCTCCCCAAACACTTGATTTTGTGTTTGAGAGGAAAGTAATGGCTGTCTTGCGTTTGTGCAATGACAGAGTGTTCAGAGAACTTGCACATGTTTTTCAAATAGAAAAGGCAAAAAACTACCTGGCCTTCAGACCTTGCCATGCATAGGAGTAGAATTTATATTCAAGGAATTTCATAAAATGTGTTTGGCCAAACAGAACTCTAAATGTTAATGTCCAACTTTTGTTCTGCTTTGATCCTACAGACATATACAAATGACTGTGTTTTCTTGTAGTCCAGTAACTAGAAAGATAATGCAATTCAGTAAAGAAAAATGAAAAAAAAACCTGACTAAATTTAAGATCTAGGTTTTACTCACTGCCTTCTGTTCATAGCAAGTTTATCTATTTGTTAATTTCAAATCAGAGGTTGTAAATTAGATTTAAAGCAGTAATCCATGAATACACTTGTTTGAAGAAGGAGAGTTTAATAAAAGGTGCTTGACTAAGCTGAAAGTACACGAGTTGCCCTCAGTTAAATAATATTGAATGTATAATCCTCATTTCAGCTGCCATTGAAGGCACTATCTCTAAGTACCTTGTTGAGAGGTACTCCAGCTTCACTTGTGTGGGATAATGTTGACTCTACATGTATTTAGTATCTCTAGACGGAGGACTCAGCTTTGAACTGTTTCCACCCTTCTCTTGTTTCTTTGTGAAGGAAGACCTCCACAAAGGAAGAGCTTCAAGAGGCACCCAGAAGTCACTTTGAAGTAGTGACAGTATGGACAGTCAGGAGAGAAGTGCCTCAGACCCGCACAGACACCAGCAAATGAGTCTTGACACAGTCTTAAATTCTGAGCTCTAAAGGTTACACAATGAAAAAAAAAAAAAGGCAAAGAAACCAAAGGATTGATCCTGAAAATTAACACATTTTAAAAATTGAGATGCTTTCAGGTTTTGGGAGAAAACCATTAGGAATGTGGTGGCAATCAACATTTTCAATTTGTGAGATATATAGTACTGTGTCACTTCTACAATAAAGAAAATTTATTAAAAAGAGTTTGTCCACATTAATTTAACCATATATTACTTCAATTAGTTGGCAAGTAGTTCTAAAGTGCATAACCTGAACCTAGTAACATGTCACACTTTGTTCCAACCTGAGTAATTTCATCCTGTAGTTGTGAGTTTCCTACTACTTCTGCATTCATTTAAGCTTATAACAGAGGTAGACTATTTCATCCTATATGCCATGTTGTAAATACTGGGACTTGTCTATTCTTTAGCTTATTTATATATAGAGGAAATCTTCCTCATTTGTGAAGTTCAGTGTCTGTAGTGGTTTCTCTAAAAATGACTTTTTTTTTTTAAGGAACTATTGTTTTAAAATGATTTATAATGTAATAATTTAAATGTTATAATTTATAAAATAATTTATACTTAGTAGATATTATTTACTTAACTTTAAAATAATCCCTTCACAATTATTTAGAAAAGGAAGAATTTTAGTCAAGTCAGAAGAGGAATAATAAATCCTTTTATTTTTTCCTAAGAAATTGTTTCTTATTAAGTAGTATTTATATATCAACTCACTGGGTGATAAGTGAAATGCCAAAATAAAGTGGAAGCAGTCATTTCCAGAGTTAAAGAGAAATCAAGTGAGTTCTGTTAGTTCTAGACTCCTCAGCTCAAGAGGGAGAGAGAACTGGAGAGGGTCCAGCGCAGGGCCACCAAGATGATCAGGGAAATGGAACATCTTTCATACGAGGAAAGGCTGCAGGAACTGGGGCTGTTTAGTCTTGAGAAGAGGAGACTGAGGGGAGATCTTATTAACATTTACAAATATCTAAAGGGTGGGTGTCAGGAGGTTGGGACATCCCTTTTTTTCTATAGTAGCTAGCAACAGGACAAGGGGTAATGGGATGAAGCTGGAACACAAAAAGTTCCATGTAAACATAAGAAAAAACTATTTCACTGTTCAGGTGAGGGAGCCCTGGCACAGGCTGCCCAGAGGGGTTGTGGAGTCTCCTTCCTTGGAGGTCTTCAAGACCCACTTGGACATGTTCCTGTGCGACCTGATCTAGGTGAATATGTTTCTGCAGGGGGATTGGACTAGATGATTTCTAAAGGTCCCTTCCAACCCCTACCATTCTGTGATTCTATGATTATTGAGTAATTCATGAGACATGTCTATGCACTGCTTCTCTCTCTCATCCCATAACCATTCTGAAATGACGTGACAGGAAGTTAATTCTTTGGGAAATTTGTTTCCAGAGTCCTCTCCAATACAGATTTTAGACTTGTTCACTAGTGTTTCATTGTCAAACGAAAAATAACTCAGCCCCAGTAACATGGTGGGAGACAGCTTCAGTATAATAAACCTAGTGAATGATGATTTGTATTACATGCATGCCCTTCACAGTAAGTCAGAATTTCTGTGATTTCTCCTGGTCTTTGGCAACATGGTGCTCTACAGTAGTGTCTCAGGGATCCCATGTCATCAGACACTAGTGATCCTGTTCATGTTTCTGGCCATGCTATGACTCAGTTCTCAGGTTGCTATGGTTTTATTAGACAAGCAGGCTGCAAGCTGTACCTGGAGCGAAAGAAATAGCTGCAGTAAATGAGTAAGGAACTAGTGACTGCTCTGCTGTAAGGTTTTGAGGTGCTGTGATGCCATCACAGAACAGCATTTATTTAGTAATAAACACACTGCTAGTATCAGGATACTTGCTTGTGATTGCATTCAAGATGAAAATGCACAAGTGGTTTTTTTATTGATGGTCACACAGGACAAGGTTTGTTAGAGCAGTGAAATCTTGGCTAAGGTTGTCAAGGAAAAGCATTTTGTTCAAAATAGCCACAATACAAGTAGAAACCTGAGAAGTCTTTTACAAAGCTAGTATGCATTTTTAGAGATCAGCATGGAGGGAACAGATCATAATGTAACCAAGAACTATAGAAACCAGAGTAAATCCAACTGCTGACCTAAAAAAAACATAAGTCCTTAAAAGGCTGATCACATCTGAATGCAAACATATAAGGAAATATATAAAAAATTATTTTGAATGCAGTCACTGTGTACAAGAAAAATATGTCTACTGCTCTTTAAGTCAGAAAAGTGACAGCAGTTGATATATGGATTTTGTATTAAAAGGTTTGCAGATCTTCCATAAGAATGGCTATAAGATACTTTTCTAATCAGAAGGTAGGAAATATAGAGAAATGTTAGCAAGTCTAGTACAGCCAAATGTCCGGAATAGCTAACTTTTATAAAGCGGAAGATGAGACAATAAAGACAAAATTTTTCATACCTTATGACACTTTTTCAGCAGAAGCATTTCCTATTTTCCATTAGAACCACAGCTGTAATGGCTTTGTCTATATTAATATATTAAATGGTGCCCAGGAGTGTTCCCAAACACCAGTACATGTGCAGTCACACTGCTAAGCTGCTAAAATGTTCACTGCCGTGTTTTAGGCATGTACCAACTTTCACTCTCCCTAAATGATACCAAAGATGAGGGTGCTGCAAGATCCTTTCCCAGAGGGTCTTTTGGATGTTCACTCTGTTTTGGAGACAACGAAAAACCAGCCACAGTGTGTGCCTGGGAAATATGTAATTTACTGGTATGAGCACTGTCATGAGTGTCAGTGACTGACAGGCTGTGGGACTGGTTTACCTTACAGTATCACTGATGCAAAACAGAAATAATACAAATGAAAAGAAATTAATATTCAAGCTGGTAAAAGTGATAAAAAAACTAAAGTCCCAAGTTCAAATAATGATACTCAGTGTTTCAAATAAATTCTGTTTTCTTGTGATTATGCACAGTATGGTTGTTATTTGATAGCATCATGGAAAAGAATAGTGAGCAAAGAAATCAAGCATGCAGACAGAAGTTATTTTTCCTTAATGTGACTTAGTGGGGAAGACCACAAAATTTATAGTCATTGACAGCTGATGTAATTGATTCTCAAGTCACACATTATATGGATATATGAAATCTATGTTATTTTTATCATTATTATATATACCACATATACATTCGTATGTGATAGTTTGTCTCAGAAGTAACATGCCCTCTTTGAGGAATTCTTGATAGAGGGCTGAAATCATTTAGAGATAAGCAAACAAAATAGATAGATAACATCTAGAAAAATATTGACAGTTCAGAAAAGAAACCATGAGTAGAAAGCATGGTTCATAATGTTCTGTTATGCAGCAAGTTAAATCAATATGGCCTCTGAAAATACGTAGTGATTTAGTGTGGCCAGGTGTTGGTAGAAGGGGACTACAGCAGTGGCTTCTTTCAAAAAAAAAAATCTGCTAGAAACTTCCCCTATATCCTCTGTGCCACTCAGCTCTGAGATGGACCTGCTGCTGACCAAGGCCAAGCCAATTAGCAAAGGAGGTAACACCTCTAGGATTAATGTGTTGGAGAAAGGGATGAAGTCTCTGCGCAGGCGGTAAAAACTGAACAGCAGCAGAAGGGAGTGAGAATGTGAAAACACTGTCTCTGTAGACACCCAAGTCAGTGGAGAAGGAGGGGGAGGAGGTGCCCAGGCACCAGAAGAGAGATTCCCCTGTGACCTGTGGTTAAGCCCATGGTGAGGCCCTGCCCCTGAAGCTGTGGAGGTAATGGAGGATCAGAGATTCACCTGCAGCGCAGGGAGGACCCCATGCCAAAACAGCTTTGATGGGCACCTAACACCCAGACAGAGTTAAACTTACACAAAACATTACAACATGCCCATATGATTCAGTGTGAGAAGCAAGATGTAGCTCTGCAAGAGACTTGCTGCACACTTCCCATGGATTGTCTATAAGACGTGTATATAACCATGACCCACAAAGCTTGCTTAGCAATGAATTAGTTCCAGCTTTCTTGCAAGCATATGGGATTTTATTTTGGAAAATTGCTTTTATCCAAACTATTTCTAATAATCTTGAGATCCACCTTCTCACTGACTTGGTCTTCTGGAAAGCTAGGCTGCATACCACACACTAAATAAATATCTTTCTTGGCTTAGTGCCCATTTTCTACCCTCAAGAAAAGTAGCTGGAGTCCATATGGCTAAACTCTCTCTCCTCTCAACATATGCTGGCCACATCCATCCTGCTGTGGTGGTTTGCCCCCGGCTGGATGCCAGGTGCCCACCATGCTGCTCTATCACCCCCCTCCTTAGCAAGTCAGGGAGGGGAGAAAATAAGATGGGAGTCTTGTGGGTTGAGATAAAAGTAGTTTAATATAAAAACAGCAAAGCCATGAGAGTGAGAAGCAAAGAAAAGCAGATCAAGATGTCACTCTCTACTTCCCATCAGCAGCAATGTCCAGCCACTTCCCGAGAAGCAGGGCTTCAGTACATGTAACGGTTGCTTTGGAAGGCAAAAGTGAATCATGAATGCCTCCCACTTCCTGCTCCTCTGCCCAAGTTTAACTTGCTGAGCTGATGTCATATGGTATGGAATATCTCCTTGGTCAGCCTGGGTCAGCTGTCCTGGCCATGGCCACTTCCAGGATTCTGCCTCACTGCAGCTATTGGTGAAGATATGGGAAGAAATGCTGGAGGAACTGCGTCTTGATGCTGTATGAGCAGTACCCAAAACATCGATGTGCTATCAATACACGTTTTTAGCTACCAACAGAAGGCACAGCACTACAAGGGATGTTGTGGAAAATCGTCACCACTCAGACCCGATACACCTGCTTATCAAGAGTTGTCTGTGGTCCATGAACTGTGGGAGATACATGGAACTGAAGCCTGAGATTTGCCAGGGAAAACGCTCATTCCCTGTTTAACAGTAGTGGGGCATGTGCTACTAACTAACCAAACTCTGATAATGACCAAAATCATTCTTATGTATGAGACTAAACTCAGATCCAATTTATTTTCTCAGTACAGGTGCACTCCTACTATAATGGTGGCTTTTGAAATTTTTAGGTCCTGTTGGATTGCTCCTGCCTGCCTTTTAGAATATTAAGAAATGCTGTATCAGCAGACAAGATTTCATTTAGCATGAATAAATTGATTTTTGTTTGATCAAGAAAAGCAGGCCTATAAAGGCACAACAATCATGATCTTGACAGAAGTTACAAAATATGTTGGAGTAACCAGTGTTTTAATGGAAAAAGATATCAAAAGTACAAGCCTCAACAAAACTAACTGAATAAGGAAAAATAATTTAGCCTTTCAAAATAATTGCTTTTAAGTTTTTTACCTTGATGACATCAAAGAAAGTATCAAAAAATTCATCAGTGCTTGGTTCAGAAAACTGTATTCAAGATTAATCCAGTAGACTAACGGAAGAGCTGCTTTTAGAGAAACAGAATAATTTGAATATGACCATAAGAATTTTTGCATGCTCAGCCAGTGTTCTTGATGGCTGCACAAGTTCAGAGGATATCAAAACTATGAACAGCAGCAAAATTATGATCCCAAAGATACTAAGTTCAGAAACAATTACCATTTCTTTTCTTTCTATCTTCACAACTTTTTTCTCTTTTTACTATTGATTCTGTGAAAAATAATTCTTGGCTGATTTAATTTGCTTCTGGTTATTTATGGACACGTTCCTGTGTGACCTGATCTAGATGGACCTGCTTTGGCAGGGCAGTTTGTACTAGATGATCTCTAAGGGTTCCTTCCAACCCTACCATTCTGTGATTCTATGATTCTGTAATTATTTGCATGTATATATAACTATGAGTATTTACATACACATGTAAGCATATGAAATTTAACAGCTATTTATACAAACATTAACTGCTATGTAGTTTCCTGCTCTTACTGGCACCCTAGAAATCTGAGTAACAAAAACAGCTTCTACTACATTGATGCCATAATGAGGAGATAATAGGTGAATGGAAGAACTGGTAAATATCAGTATGAGATATTTCTGACAGTAGGCAAATTTCTATAATTTACATGGAGTTCCTCAGAAGTCTGATTTTTACAATCAAATTTTCAAAATTATGCTGTTCTTATGATTAACTTATAAAGTTTATCTTACATAGTCCAAAAATTGTCTGCCATAGCACAACTGTAGAACAGTCATGACAACAAATTTTAGCAAGAAAATAAAAGAAAGTTGGTCTATAAAAATTTTTGAAAATCCATTTCCTTCCCTATTTTGTTGCAAGTCTGTATTTTGCAACTATAACTGGAAAAAAAAAAAACCACAAAACAGATCTTTCTCATTTAAAAGGATTTAGGATATTTTTACAACTATTAAACCTGTTAAATGGCCATTTTTTGCCTTCAGCCATCAAGCACCAATGGCAACAGAGTTGAAATTATGATGTCAAAGAGACATAGACAGGACATGTATCTCTAGTGGACACAGTATCTCTGGCACTTTGAGGTTTTGTAAAAGCTATCATTTGTGCTAAGTAACTTCCTTAATGAGGCACCAGAAATGATGTCCCATTATTGTCCATTTTCAAAGGTTCGGTTAATATCTTCCTTTCAGATCCTGCCATACAAGGGTGAATGTTCCCAGAAATTATGTGACTTAATAACATTCATACTCCTAATCATGCAATAAGTATTAGCTCACCAGCAAATTACTTAATACGGTTCTTACATAGATCACAGACTAGTGGTCTCAGTTGAAATGTGTAATCGTGGAAATGAGGTATTTTCAGATACTATATCAAATATTTGTGACATAATTTACTGTACTAAACAGAGAGTAAAGACATATACAATAAATTTATGCAAGGGAGTGCGAATAGGTGATTTTTTGAGGTCCCTTCCAACCCTTAAGATTCTACGATTCTGTGTGCATAAAGCTACACCTACTTACATACTAGCTGGGTGTGAAGAAACTAAATGAAATGATCCTTCAAATTGCCTGTATTGCAAATTACTTTAAGCATTTAGATTAAGTATTTCTTAGGTACAAGCCTTTTTCATCGGAACACTTTTTGGCACCTATTCTAAAATTCAGAATCATAATTACCTTGCTTTGCTGCCATTTTCTCAAACTGACATAATTTGTAAGATCTTAAGCAAAGCCTATCTTATTGTAATGAAAGCTACGCAGATCGGTCTCTCTGGGGACATTCCAAATCCAGCTGGATGAGTTCCTGTGTGACCTACTCTAGGTGGTCCTGCTCTGGTAGGGGGATTGGACTAGATGATCTTTCAAGGTCCTTTCCAACTCTCAAGGTTCTGTGAATCTGTGAACATGCAATTAATTTCATACAAGTCCAGTTTAGTACTACAGGAATATATAGTTAATTCCAATCAAATCTCGATCAGTTAAATTTCTAAGTAGATGCTGCATCAAGTTTTGGGTGTATAGTTAAAGGTTAATTTGTATCCTGATCTAGTCTAATTAACAAAGTAAAATTTGACTCCAAACATATTTTCCCTTATGACCCTAATTTGCACACTTCACAGAGAAATCTTAAAACATTGCAGGTTGACTTTTAATTGGTTTATTTCAGTAGAAAATAAGAAAACCAAAGTATGGAGGGCAATCTTTGGTTTTATCTAAGAAATTACTGCTTTAACTGTAAATAAATCTGAGTGTAGATGAGAGCTAGGAGAACTCAAGTGAATTGCCCTCAGATTTTATAATATTTAAATCTGAATACTTAGGTAGAAAGTCCACGTACTGGTTTTCATAGATGTTTTGTGAATTATATTTTATTTTCATATTTATTCAAAATAAATATCCATTGGCTAATAATAGGATATATTTCTATGTGGGATAACATACTCCATCCTTTTCTGCTACCTGAAAAGTGTCTTTCTTGTTTACCTGTCAGATAATAACTATTGCTTATGGTTTACATGAGTCTAAGAGTAACATGAGAAATTAGTAAGTCGGTATATACTGTTGCTCAATTATTTGATGACTTAATTAGCATAGTTGAGCTAGCTCCCTATTTTAGCTGACAGAGACAACCAAAAGATCCTCGTATGTTTTATATATAAACAGATAAGAAAACCCACCTGTTCCAGTAACACTACTTTGGAAATAAGATAAGAGTAAAATTACTGGGATCCGTATAACTGTTCCCTCCATTGCCAAAGATCATATGTTTCATGGACAGAAAAACAATAAAGAAACTATCCTTGGAGAACAGAGGGAAAAAAACTTTTTTAACTCATAGTGAGAGCACAAATATTCATTGCATTGACAATGTCAGTCACAAAAAAAAAGCTAAAGTAGAAAACAGTATCTCCAGCAAACTGCAGTAGTTTATTCTGTTCTTTGAAGTTGTGTTTTCCCCTAAAAAAAAATGGTAGATGAGTGTGAGTTTGACAGGGCAGTCACACACGCAAGCTTTCATTGACATGCTCTCTACTGTGCATGAGTATCTTTACTTCCGTAGTCTGTTCTTGATCTTGTTTTTCTTGACAGAAGTGAACACTGAAGAGACTGAGCATTGAAAGAATAATAACCATGACATGAAAACACTGTCCAGTCATCTAGTGCTGCATCTGACACCTGTCAGGACAGAGCTCAGGCCTTCTCAGGAGTAACCTGAAACATACTCAAATAAGTGTCACCAGTGTTGCTGTCACTGAATGTGTGTTAAACAAAAAACTAGAATTTACTGTAGCCTTAAAAAAAAATCTGCTGTGAATCATGATTGGCAACTAGTTCTATTATTGTCCTTTCAATTTCTGTTTCATTTAAGGATCAGTTTAGTTTTTACATTTTGCTACAAGTAATTTAAATTATTCAAAAAGGATTATTTCAATCACGATTCAATCCTGGTTAGAAACTACACTGGGGCTGGATTTTTAACAAACCTATACACCAGAATGTCTGGCACACAGTTATGGAAGTCATTACAAAGCAAAAGAAATGAGATTAATCAGGCTCCATGATTCTCTGATGCAACATGGCAAACTGGATTCGGACAAACTTGCTGCCAAAGCAAATGTCTGCTGTAGTAATGTGTAAGTGTTGAATTTGACCTGTAGATTGGAATGCTTTATGTATGGAGTACTTGGATGAGATTAAAAATGTGGATTTTTTTCTTTTGTGACTTAAAAAAAAAATAAATAGACTTAAAGAAGTCATCTCTCAATAAGCCTACTAGGACTGTTAAGAAGCAGACATTGTTTCTATGTGTGGCCCTAATAAGCCACTAAATAAATGTCTTCACCCAGGCTGTTTCTGCTTGGACTTTCTGTCTGCCTGTCTGGCTTTATCATTTACACTCATTTTTCCATAAAGTATGGTTGCATAATTTCAGCAGTGGGAATAGTGAGTTGCCCCTATTTATTGAGGGCTTTTTCTCCATGGTCAGATTTATCTCTTGGTTAAGGAGTGGGGGAAATAAACCCCTCTCAGTCTGACCAAGACTCAGAATGTAGGTATCCTGTTTCATTCCTTCTCCCTGAATAGAAAACCTGGGGTAAGCCTCCGTGTGGTCTATCAGCAGGATAGACACCCTATAAGCTATGATGAGTTTTAATTAGAAATCTAGATGAAACTCCCTCCAAATATTGACAGCAAATTGAGAACTGACTGCATGACAGAGCCCAGAGAGTGGGGATCAACAGTGTCAAGTGGAGTTGGAGGCCTGTGGCCAGTGGGGTTCCACAGGGGTTGGTTCTGGGGCCAGTCTTGTTCAACATCTTCATCAATGACCTGGGTGAGGGGACAGAGTGTACCCTCAGCAAGTTCCCTGATGACAGAAAATTGGAAAGGGTAGCTGATACACTAGAAGACTGTGCTGCCATTTAGTGAGATCTGGACCCGTTGAGCAGAGTGGAACCTCATGAGGTTCAAGAGGAGAAAGTGCAGAGTCCAGCACCTGAGAAGGAACAACCCCATGCACCAGTATAGGCTGGGGGTCGAAGTGCCAAGGAGTAGCTCTGCAGAGAGAGACCTGGGAGTGCTGGTGGACGGCAAACTAAACATGAGACAGTAACATGCCTTCATGCTCAAGAAGGCCAATGGCATCCCGGGGTGAACTGAGTGTGGCCAGCAGGTCAGAGATTGTCCTCCTGCTCTGCTCTGCTGTAGTAAGGCCACATCTGTGCAGTTTGGGGCTCCTCAGTTCAAGACAGAAATACGTAACTTCCCCAGAGATTACAGTGGAGGGTTGTGAAGATGATGAGGGGACTAGAACATCTCTCTTACAAGCAAAAGCTGCAAGAGGTGGGGCTGCTTATAAATGCTCTGCCCAGGGAGAGTGTGGAGTCTCCTCTTCTCTGGAGGTTTTCAAAATCCACCTGAATATATTCTTGTGTAACCTAATATAGGTGATCCTGCTTTAGCAGAGGATTGGACAGGATGAGCTCTAGAGGTCTCTTCCAACCCTGACCATTGTGTGATTCTGTGATTCTGTGATTGAGGGACTTTAAAATCAAGGGAAAATAAAAATCAATGCAATTATAAAAGCTTTAAATCTTATTGAATGAATGTGTTCACCATGACAACCAAATAAATGAAATGTCAAAGTTAGAAGAAAAAGCTGATCAAATTAATATTGCTTTAGAAAGAAAAGCTGGGGTCTATCTCAGTAATCTTTGAGAGCTGAATTCACACAAGAGTACAAGTTCTTTTCTTTCAGACACTAAAATGGTTTTGTAGTGTAATTACACCAACTGCTTATTCTGTTGCAATTCTGTTTGATTCTTTTCCTTCCCTGTATCTCACAATTTTATCACTGGATACGTCATCTCCTGCTCAAACTAGCTTTTAATACTTTCTAAATTAATAAGGAAACCAATATAATAACACTTTTCATAGTCACAATGGTTGCCATTGTTTACTGCTGAACACAGTGGCCATTTCAAAATAACCTTTTATGAGTCTTAGTGGAGACACAAATTCCCAACAAATCAGAACAATTTGTCAGAAATACTAATGAATAAAATGAAATCTACTTTCAAAAATTATATATTTTCTCATTTATGACAAGAACTCCTCAAGGTTTCAAGGGTAAAGACGCACTTTCCTGCTCAGAAGAAATTGCTGGTTTTACACTGTTATTTCTCTTTAAAAAAGAAGGTGTCAAGAAAATTACTAAGCAGAATAAGAGAAATGATGTAATGAAGACAGAGCTCTGAAATCCTAAATACTTACTCAAATGACTAAATATCATTTCTTTGGTCATATTCTCTAAACATATCACAGATTTATCCCTTGTGAGCCATTAGGAAAACTCTTTTTTCTTAAATTTTATTGCAGCCTTCGTATTAGGCCTTTTGTCTTTACCTAATACGAGACTGAAATTTTATGTCCTTCGAATTTACAGAATAGCCTGGAAAGCACAAGTGTTATACTTTTTGCAGAATCCATAGTGAATTATCTGCTCCTGCTTCAGACTTTGGCTTTTTTTCACTTTCCTGGTGAAAAAGCATTTTCATGGATTTCTCAGAACTGTAGCATTCTATAACCATGTGAGTCTGTGTTTTTAGAGACAACCTTGGATCAAAGACGTGTCAGTGGAACTGATGTCTCTACCTGCATCCTCTTACACCTACTGCACACTCAGGTAAACATTTCACCTTCCAACTCAAGGCAGGGATCTTTTCTCATTTTATTTCCATATTTTCCAGAAAAGGGATTTTTCTACCAAGATTTGAGCATAATCCTTCCCTTTCTCTTTCTGTTGTCTTCAGTTTTCTCCAGCCCAACCAATCTTGCTATGAGATAGCAAACAAACTTATTTGGGCATTATGCTGTCTTCTTGAAACGTGGAAGAAGCAACGTCTTGTTTGCCTTGCTCTTAGTTTCTGGGTTAGCAAGTCTGCTCTTTCTGATGACTGTGCTAAAGAATAGCAGAGTCTATGTGCATGGATTGTATCTTGTGGTTTAGGGGCTCACAGAACTCATCCTATACCTCTAGTATAATTTATGATGAGTCTAATGCAGTTCTACATGCAGTGTAAGGAGTTTTCATACAAAAGTTACAAAGTTGTATTAAATGACTTCATCTGAAAGTTCTGTTAACATTTGAGGCTTAATACAATGTAAATCAAAAGAATCAAATGATATTTTCCTCAAAATGAAAGACAGGATTCACAGTGATAGTAACAAAACTGTACATTTGTCTATATCAGGAATAATCCTGCATTTAAACCCAAATTTGAGGGGGAGAGGGAAGTTTTTGTTTGTTTGCAGATAGCTTCGAAAATATCTAAATAAGCACAAGAGTATTAACTAAACTTTTTATTGCACTGGAAATTAAAGTGATCAAAAAACAAGTCACAATGGATGAAAATGGACAAAAACCAGCCATGAGCTTTGTGATCTTTGTGATTTTTCTTTGGGTCAGGAGCTCAGCTAGTAAAAGCAAGAACATGTCCTCAAAATCAGTTTGCACTTGATGTATATGGGATTTGAGCCATTCTACATTGTTCTAAATATTGTAACACAAAGAAAAATGTTAACTATTTTATGTGCCAAGACACAAAACATATGGAGAAAAATGTCTGGACATTTTGGTTAAAATTTTTATGCAAATGAATTTTGCTATATCTCTTGAATGGAATATCTGTGTAAGGTCTGTCTGGAACAGAAATTGAAACAGGAGAACAAAGAAAACATAATCCAGCTTTGTCAACTCTAAACTGGGGAGGAGACTTTAGTCCCTGTTAAAAGACCTATTTTACTAAAACACATTGTTTAGGACAATCCTATTCAATTCTTGCCATTATCTTGTTAGAGAATCTCCTTTATTCAGCTGCCGTAATTTCCTAAAAACCCTGTTAAAATGTTATTTAGAAAGTTACTTTCTGAGGGGAAGAAAAACAATATCAAGACTCCTACCTCGAACTTTGAACTTTTTCACCTGCGTTTCTATTATTTATATGAATAGTAGGAGCTCCTATTACTTCATAGTTATATAGGAGTTACTATGCAATATCTGTGACTTACCTATATGCTTTAGTATTGTGATGAATTGTGACCCTAGTAAGTTGTGTGAACTGCCAGAAGCAGACATAAATAGAGAAAAAAATTATATATAAAGAAGGATTTCAACCTGAAATTGGCTTATATTTTACAAGAAATACTTTACCTCATTTACTAACCCTTACAAAAAGTAATTGAAGTATATGTAGCCATTTTATGATACATAGCACTTAATTTTCTAGCCTTAGGCAATGATCTTATTTATCCCATTGTATTACTTCTAAGAAGGAAGCATATAGAAAGTAGCACTAGAAATAAATATAAAATGTTTTTAACAAAGCCAGAAGCGTCACTTCGCTGTGAATCTAACCTGAAATACAATATTAAATTGTTAGAAATAACAGAAATGTTATTATTAAAATATATACAGAACAGAGGAATATGCATCAAAAGCTCAAATATGCAATATGCTAAAATATAGTGGCTTGTCTGCCTCTTGTAATAGGATTCATTACTTGACTTAGAGTTTAGATTGTGTTAGTCTTTGCAGACTCTTGCAATAATTTTCAATCTAATAAAAATGACTTTGCTAAGCTTTAGCTGAACCCAGAATGATCACATAATTCACTTGAATAATTGAAAGAATTGTAACTATGAAAAGATATTATTTTTTCTCACATTCTCTACAATTTCTGTCCTTTGGGTCACCATGGATAAAAACCTTCCAGAACGTGTTTTGGCTCCAAAGAAGCCAAACCAATTTTAATTTTTCTTCCTCGTAACTCATTTTAGAATATAATTAGACTTCTCTCACTTGAAATTTAGTCTTTCTGCAGGGCAAAAGACTAGTAATGTTCTGACTTGAATTGGTAATTTTTTTGTAAAAGAGTATTATGAAGAAGTTCTCGGACTCATATATTTCTTCCTATAATAGTTTTTGCTGTTCTAGGTATCATACCCTCATATGATATATTTCTAGGAAGATTTGTTTTATAAGGCTTCCTGAAATGTTTGAAGGTTAATACAACTGGCAAAAAATACATTTGCAATAAACCAATGTTGAAGTTGGTGCCTTTATCACCGATCTAGAATAATCAAGACATTCTGCAGCAAAGTCCCGAACAGTCCCTAGTTGTCATGCACAGTTCTGGTGTAAGAAGTGGTTTATGCACAAGTGAACAACATTTATTTCATGCACAACTAAGCAGGAACTTTCAATCACATGCCCTCCAACTCCAAAAGGGATATATGGATCTGAATCAGAGACTGCTCATTTAGAACTCTGTTTCGGGGAATCAGAGTACATCTGGCCAGATAAAAACACCTTGAGACACCTGCAACGTAGATGGAGATGTCTTCTTTGATCTATTAGCCCACTCCAATTATTTGCTAAGGTGTGTATAGCTGATCTACACACACGGAAGAACTGTGCCCCTATTTGAAAGTAAATTTGGTTACGAACTACAAGGAAATAGTAATGTAAAATGATAAATGAGCTATCAACTTGAACCCTTGAATATCAACTGAATATCTTATGAAAGGAATCCTCAAGCTGTTTGGTTTGGTGATGCTTTTTAAGGACTTTAAATATTATAAAAATCACAAATCCTTTCTCTGCAGTAAGAATGTCTGAGTAATTTTGGAGAAAAAGCCAGAATAATTGCTTCTAGTCAGAGTGTAGGTCATAGAGCATGCTGAAAACATAAGGAAAAGCTATGTTCAAGTGCACTTTGAATATATTCCATTTGGTAATTTTTAAATCTTTATAGGGAGTGGGTTTTAAAATGTAACATGTAGTCCTCTGCTAATTACAGCTTAAAGATATTTGGCTGCACTCCCTCTACATTAGGTTTTTTGCTATATTTTCTAGCTCCAAAAATGATTTAATGCCACTTGCTGGTTCTGGTGTAATATTTAAAGCCCCAATTGACCAATACTGTTTCTACCAAGTGAAAGGTGATGCTTTTCAGAACACAGAGAAAACTACATGCTGAAAACAAAACAAAACAAAAACCCAAACAGACTGGTCCTCACAGGATAGATGGGGGAGCAGATCCCTCAGAGCAGCTCTCATAATGCATCATTCTATCCGTTTTGACATGTGTGCAGGGGATGCTCTATGGCCAAGGCACATGGGGACTCTCATCTCTCACTACATCTCAGGGCCCACAGTCATGACCAGAAACAAATGCAAGGCAAACCTGTGCTGAATCTCCAGGCAGTGCTGCTGTATCTCAGGAGATGTCAAGCCATGTGTTCCATGACAGCTCTCTAAAGTCTACAGCTCCAGGCTGCATCCCTGAGATAAAATACACTCAAGATGGAAAATAAATTTATTCACTGTCAACTACATTCAATGCGTAATACATGTATTTAATCAGAATATAACATCACCTTTTAAGTACAAGTGGACTTCGAGACCACTACACAGTTCTCCCCAAAAAACAGCTCTATGCTAGAGTAGGAACTGCAGCATTTATTCACTAGCAGATCAGTCCTGTTATGTCCTTTGCCCTTTTGCTTAGAGTTTACACCAGTAACATCTAACAATTTTAGTTCTCACATCAATCCAAAAAGTTTTATGATAGCTTGTTATAGTTGCAACACTTTTATCCAGAGCATAGTTGCTATTAAATTTTGAAAGTAAATTAAGAAAATATTTTTATTTACTTGAATGAGGGGATCAGGGAAATATTGGAGGCAGGAGGAGGAGTGGGGATAAAGAGTTGGTATGATGCTTTGTATTGTTTCTCTGGTAAGAGCTGTAAGATAAAACAGTCATATTAACTCTTAGTCTGTTATGTTGAAATATATTTTGGAAACAGGAAAAAAAAGGTAACCTTTGGTAAGTTGTTTTTATGCATTCTCCTAATATTAAGGAAAGGTCTGACAATATGGATAACAACAAAAAAACACAGGAACATAGTCAACTGAATCAATGAGTGATCAGCCTATAAAACAAGAGAGCAAGTCCTGTGCAAAGGCCAAGACAAATTTGTGTGCTCCTGGACTGCATTTAACAGTAAGGTGTGTACATAAAGTCACACCGGTATGCAAGACAGTGCATACAAGGTTTTGTGTAAATTAATTGACGTCATCCCTGTCCTATTTTCCATCCTTTTCTCTGTCTAGGTGGTATTATCAGTGATTCAGTCCAAGACATCACTGCTTAAAAAAGGCAAACCCAGCAAAATCAGTAGCAAAATTTTTTTTTTGGTCATTAATAGAAGGTAAAACTAATCACGCCTCTGCTTCTCTCCACAGTCTTTAAGACTTAATCTACCAGGATTCATTCACTATTTTAGGAGCTCTGCCTGAAAATAATACTGTTAAAAATACTGCTAAAAGAACAGAAGTTTTAATTCTATCCATCATTTTGGTGACTACATATCCCTTTAAAAGGGCAGGCTGCTTCAAAAACTATTCTGGATCATAAAAGATAAAGATCATAAAATATAATCCACCATTTAATCAACCATTTTTTTTCATTTAGTTGTCCTTATATAGGTTGTGAGTTTTACCAGTTTGTTTAGTACTGAAAATTCATGAAGATATGAATGACTTAGTGAGAATTAAATTCTGATTTATCAATACCTTGCAAGCAACCTACCTTAAACGCTCTACTGAGATTATGACAGTCATTATTCAATCAATGTACAAGTTGTACAGATGGTCAGCTAAATCACTTGACACTGCATTCAATCTCCGTTCAATAACATAATCATGAAAAACTGCTTCCAGTCAAACTGAATTTTTGGTACTAAAAGGAGATATTTCATTTTCCTGAATACATGAAGTTCATATGGGCCAAATATTCAGTTCCCCTTACCACGTATATGAAAAAAGTCTACACTCATTCTAAAGCAGTGGCTGAATTTTAGAGAATGTAATATCAAAACCACACATAGTCCAAAGCAAAGGTCTTCAGATCTAAATATATTTCTAATCCTCTTTCAGAGAAATTCTTTCTAAATTTACTAGCACTGGATCTTTTATCTCTATAATTCTATTCAAATTATTACTTTGCTCTTTTTGATTTGTTTTGTTTTTTAATGAGTTTCCAAAATGATAATATGGTTTAGTGTGAGTCAACTGAGAGATAATAACATTTATGTGTTTTCCAGCTTTTATGGGGTCGGGCATTCAGACAATAACTAGTCAGTGCATGAAATTCAGATAATCAGATCACTTTCAGGCCATAACAAGCAGCTTTGTCTATTTTTTTTTTCTTTTTTGTGATAGACTGTTATAATTTATGTATTTAGATTACCAAACACTTTGCAGAAAGATGTAAAAAAACACTAGCTCTCTGAACAAACATAAAATCTCAAAGTTCTAGATTTAGAAATACAAGTATTTTTGGGATATCTTGAAAGTAATATTTTTTGATAATACTTCTACAATACCATAAGTTTTCCATGGTTTTGTCCAGATTATTTTTACAATTTGCAAGCATCAAAAGTTCTGCCATCTCTACAGAGAAATCTTTTCCTTCAGGTTTTAAATCCATCATCTGATTCGTTGTTCTGCTCGTTTTCACCTTCATACCCTTGAAGTAAATAGGGAACTCAGAAACAAAAACTTCTGCAAAAATGTCAAGAACTTCCTACTCTTAATCTGAGACAGGAATCCCGCTGGGATTCTCAAAGCTGGAGACAAAAGCACAAGGAAAAGCACAACTGAGATTTCCCTTCTCCTTTCTTTAGGGGTAATCCTGTTTTCCCTTTCTACAGCCTCTGAAAAACTTTCTCCTCACTCCATTTAACTAGTATACATGTCCATCATATCATCCCTGTGACCTGAAAATTGTCTTTGTCTCCTTCTGTCTGGACACTCAGACATCTGAAGGAGATGAATGAGGCAGATCAAGAATGACTATTGCTCATTTTTAGAGAAACTGCTGGAAGATCTTAGGTTAAAAAAAGAATTGAACCTGCAACTTAAAGAGGCGGATAAGAGGAAGGATAAAGAGGAAGATAAATACAAAGTCAATTAATGCCTGCACACACATACAAAAAAACCCTCTGAAATCATCCAAAACAACTTTCTTCTCAAACTAACATTTCATAAACTGATGCTCATTTTCTATGCAGTTTACAAACATTAATTATTCCTCATAATACGCCAGTGAGATAAACAAGAATCAGTTAATGTTACCCAATAAAGTAATAAGGAAGAGAGAAAGTTTTCTTTTCCATGTATATTAGGACAAAAGGTTATGACCTTTTGAGGGAATCTGATGGAATTAGGGCTGTTTTTGAACAAACAAAGACAGCAGTGAAACTAGTGATGATTACAACACCACCAAGATACTGAATTCGAGTCACTAGAAAACGGGTGTCTAGTCAGTCAGTATGACCAACCTTTCTTAAAAGTCCTTGGAAAAAGTGACTTGTAAGTGTGGTTTACACCACTTAGATCTTTACATTTGAACAGCTCTGGAGACGTTAATAACTGGTTTTGGCTATGAGAAGGGCCTAGCTGAGACTACAGATTTTTTCCTGACTTCTGCATTATTAAGTGATGAGACACAACTCCTCTCCTTTGTATCTGTCTGCTGCCTTTCTTTTCTTATACTGGAAGCCTCTTGAAAGGTCTGTTTTATTATGTGTAAGTAGTACAGCATGGTTTTTACCTATGCCTAGGGCTCCTAAGAGGTACTGCAATACAGAAAACATTGAAAAGAGAATTTTCTTCAGAGAATGGTAATAACAAATCAGTTCTGAATATGTGTGAAATGACAAATACCTTGAGGGAAAGGGAGGAAAAAAGTGAATGTGGCAATAATACTGATATGTGGTAGCATAATGGAGCATAACTGGTAACCTGTATGGTTTGGGGATTACATGTGGTCCTTTTGCTTCAACTACCAAAGAGTTTTTGCTTTTTAAAGGGAATAAAATGTTCTTTTTATAATAACTGAAGACACAACAACAACAACAACAAAAAGACAAAACCTCAAAACCTTATGAAAGCCTGCAGACTGCCCAAATTGTGATAGTAATTCAGATTAATTTTTGTTACTGTGATTTCTAATAATTCACATTGCTATAAATTGACTTTGCTGAGGGAGATCATGTTACATCAAGCAGAATATTAAAGTCACAAGGTTACTAGATATTATCTCTGGAACTTTCCAGGGAAAATACTAACTCAGTCGCACACTTTTTTCCCCAGTATATTTGAGTTCACTTAGACTACAGAATACCTTTGTGAAATAGTCAAAATACATTGTTTAATTCTTTTGGAAGGAGTTAGTTAAACATAGTCTAGTATATGACTGTCCAACAGCAATATTTTCCATGTCTGAAGATTCTGTACAGAATTTCTGGGTATAATTGCAGTGAAGTTAATGTACAATTTTTTTTTTTTTTTTAAAAAGGTTAATTAATCGTATTTATGCCTTTCAGAAAAGAGCAAGCCAAGGTCCATATAGGCTCTGAATATGTAATAAACAAAAAATGAACACTTAAACCTAGAGTTTTCACTTTGCATTTTCAGATAGGGGTTTTTTTTCAGTTTTGTTACTTATTTATTGAAAACCTTTCCTGAACTCTCATCATTGATATATCTGAATCATCAGCTTGTAAACTGAGTCATTCCATTAATTTGGGCTTGAAAATTTTCAGCCAAATCTATGGACAGTAAAACACATTTGTAGGCAAATTATGAGGAAAGAAATAAACAAGAAACTAGTAGACAAACCCTATTCCTAATAACTATAATTAGGCACCCTGTGGTTATCTGAATGTTGTGTATTTTGATTCCAGTACAGTTTTTATTGATGTTAAACCATGAGGAGACTGATTGTTTTCTAACTGATTTTTTAACTTGACTCTCAAAGAGAGGTGAAACTGCAATTCCACTCATCTCAACCATGCAAGAAGTTATAGCTTTTGGCTCCAAGTTCAGACCTTAGCAGATTTTATTCAGGATTGATTTTGGACCTTTGTATGACTTGTTAAGACTTGTTTGACTTGTATGACTTGTTTGCTCAGACTTGTTAAGTTACTACCTTTGCACAACTTCTTAGTGTGCCAGCCCATCACATACCAGTCAAACTCTGCCTGGATGTGATTCCAAGTATGCATGCTGGAGGTTACTGAGCCACATCCTGACAGCACCATTCTGTGTGAAGCAGCACACCTATGCACAACCCACAGCTCAGTACAGAAACATCTGAGAGCCTCCAGCACTCAGGTAAATCTACATGTTCCAGTGAAGAACTAATCAAAGGTTGTAGGTCAGGTCTCAGACCAGTAAAGCTACATCAATGCTGAGTTTGAGCTAATCAGTCTCTCTTCCTACAGGGTTCAGCATGCATTCCCATGTTAGCTACTGCAATCTAAATCTGTCAGGCCAGCCTTCCCAAATCTTCCTCCCCCGTGTTCTTGACCCTTCCCTTCGTCAGCACTAGTGCACCTCTAGGCAATAAACTGCCTCAGGGAGCAACTCTAGCTGAAAGCAAGTGACTTTACAGGGTTTAGTTTTGGTCTGGATCAGTTTTCTGGGATGAAAAATGACTGCCAATTTAGGCAACAAGGGAAGAATATGGAAGAACAGGTGCAATTGAGATGTAGTTAATGATTATAGCCACATGAACTCCGTTCAGAGTGTCATGGAATTTTGTTGCAATTAGAGCAGCAGGCTCATATCTCCTGAGCTAGAGTACTCATGGGTGGCATTGATGTCTTCCCATAGATCTGAACCACAAAGGAGCAACATGAAAGATAGACCTTGTTGTGTGCTTGCTATACAGATAAGCAGCAGAAGACAGTGAAAGTAGAGGCTACATCTTCATGTACTAGAGGAGGAGAAAAGACAAATTCTGTGATTTTAACTGCTAAAACCCATACACTAGACACCAAGAATTTTCCAGCATAGTTTTTCTAGTCTCTCGTCCTACAAAGCTGCAATGGTTATATGTTCAAAACTGTGCACTCCATCCAGTTTAGTAAATGAGGAATTCTACACCCATGTACTTTGTAAAATAGTGAAGAAATTATTATGGGGTAGAAATGAGGGGATGAACTTTTGACATACAGTTGAAGATGCCCAGCATCTGCACAAATTCAGTGTTTATCACCAAAAAAGCCATGGACCAAATGAGTGAAAACATGGGATATTATCTTCTTTTTATATGTGAGCATTCCCACTTGGTAAACTGGTCCACAGCATTTACGAGCATTTATATATGTTACATCTCTCACTTTGAGAGAGTAATATTTACTGAAATCTCTGTCTCAAAACAGAAAGTCTTTGGGCAAACAAGACCTTCACAGCTTGATCCACTAATTCACACTCATTGTCATGGAAATGATAGCTATAATGTAGAAATCTTCATATCAGAAAGAGATAATTTAGGCACAACTCAGAACTGGCAACTGTTTAAAACATTCATCATTTATTACTGAAATATAAGTATGTTCTCTAGTTCATAGTGGAAATTAGGAATATTACCATTTCGAGATTTTTCTTATCTTTCACTTTGGTGTAACTTCATGTTTATATATGTGCTTAAGTACCTGTGCTTTCATGTGTTGTTCTACATACGCCATAGCTAGTGTCACCGAGGAACTTTTACCAAACCCTTAAGCAAAATGTATTTTAAAAGAATGATGCAACCTAAACCAATTGGGTTTAACCATGACTTATGCCTTATACCTCCAGTTCATTAATAGCGACCTGATCTAGGTGGACCTTCTTCTGCAGGGGGATTGGACTAGATGATCTCTAAAGGTCCCTTCCAACCCCTACCATTCTATGATTCTATGTATTTTTCCTTTTTAATAAATGAAATCACTAATTACAGCCTATTGTAAGACCACATATTAAGGAATTCTGCTATTAAACTTCCTCAGTACTGAAATTTCTTTCAAATAACCTTTTGTCACATGCCTTTCAGACTGTGCCTCAAAAATTTGCTTATTCCTCAAAACATTACTTGCATAAAATCCACTCTTCTCCACTGATGCTTGTAAGTGCCCACACAGCACCATATGAAATGCTTCATTGGATGTCTGTTAAAACGTGTCCCATCATCCTTCCCCTTGTTAACAAGCAAAAAGTGGCTCCACACAAATACATCACAGTTTTTAATATTATTTTCAAGTATCTTTAGATACTTGAAAAATTTCAAGTATTTTCAAGTATCTTTAGATTTTAGATATTAGATATTTTAGATATTTTATTTAGATATTTTCAAGTATCTTTAGATACTTGAAAAATGTCAGACGAGAGACAAGAATCTTTTTCTCTTAACTGGAGTTTCATAACTAATTTTAAGTGAATGGTCTGAAGGCCATGTCTTAAACTTTATCACATGACATTATTTTTAGAAAAGTAAATCACGTCAGAACCAGAACTAGTACAAAATTAATACATTCTGCTATAGAGAAGAAGGGATAAAAAAAAAAGAAACAGTTATTTGCTAAAGATTGTGATAATGTACTTTTGAAAATATTTAGTCTATATACTAATAAACCTACACATTGGATCATAGAATCATAGAATGGTAGGGGTTGGAAGGGACCTTTAGAGATCATCTAGTCCAACCCCCCTGCAGAAGCAGGGTCACTTAGATCAGATCGCACAGGAACATGTCCAGGTGGGTCTTGAAGACCTCCAAAATCAAATCATCATAAATCAAATGTATCAAATCATCATAAAATGCTTTTTTATTATGCTTTTTTATCTTTAATATCTTTACTGCAAGAACTTACATTGCTAAGGAGATTTCTCCATCAGTTTCAAAGGATTAAGCCTGTAAAAGTAAATAAAAATTCCTCTCATTATTGCAGATTGTTTTTGCATCCGTATGGTTGTCAAATTCCCTCAAAAAATGAAACATTTCTTTTGATCCCTATGCTTTAGACGATCAAATGGAAAATTACTTATCATCATTCTGCTTCCTCACAGCTTCCTTAGGACTTATTCTCCAAATTACAGTGGAGGTAATTTTTTTTTTCTAATTCACACTTTGAGAGTTAATGTACTGGCTTTAATGAAACACTCTGTCAAAATAACTTTTCCCAAACTACTTCAAAACCAATTTCAAATTTAATACCATTTTATTTTGGTGCACCTTAAAACATAACGTTTTCCTAATACAAATTTGACTCCAGGATCCATAAAGTAGCTGGCTATCATCTCAAATTAGTCTTGTTATCTTGTTTGCTTTCTAAAGAAGTGTGCAAAGCATGCATAAGCAACCAAGAGCAATTCCATCACTTCAAGGAAAAGAATAAAAGAAAAAGCTTGTTATTTTTCATCCTGCCACAAAACAATAGATTAGACAGTGAAACATATGTCAGTTAGCTTAGGAATGAGTTTTCTTCCACCATTTGGCATCCACAGCATAATCACTGAAACATATTCTCAGGCCAAAGCCAGGAAATTTAAAGAGCAAGTAACTGAGATATTTTACATGTTAATTAGTCTTTTTGTACATCATTAAAATGGGTCTGAATCCAATCTGCTTGAACAACAGTATGCCTAAATGATGGAAAAGAAAATGAAAGTAATTATTATTAAGATTTCTACTTCAGATCTCAAAAGGCAGCAGGTATTTCTGGCCAGGATCTGGCGTCATATTCCTCAGGCACGTATAGTCATGGCTATCTGCAGTCCTGCCACACTCTGGGACAGAATAATGTCTTTTTCTTTTCTTCTCATGGCACCCAGACGTAATCTCATCCCACATTTTAAACAGCCTCTGCAGATTGTGAGTTAAACCCTCTTATAGAGTAATTGAGCCAAATTCCTCTAAGATGTGTTAATTTATGACATTAACAAATCCAGCACCTGGTTTTATCACTAGTAGGAGATTTAATCAAGGGAGGATTTTCTTGGAAGCCAAATGAAGTATTCTTTGTGCCCTACAGTCCTCGATAGATCATGCTGTGCACATGCCCTTTGCAGCTGTAATCAGAGGTGACCGGAGAGTGGGAATCTCACCCCTGCTTATCTCTGGTGTTTAGAGTTGTCCTCAGAGGTACCCCAGGATATGACTTACCACTGCATAACCCAATCTTCCCACCCTGCTGTGGTCCCCAAAGGGCCCATCTGAAGTGTCTGCAGTGCAGCCTGGGACAGTTCAGCATTGCTGACACCCGTGAGGACACCACAACCAACAACAGTCAGTCCTGCTGCCTGCTCCCATATGAGTCTCTGCTTTCCAAGTCCAAGCAGGTGAAGGCTCCCTGGAGCCTTTCCTATGGCCTTTCAGCTCACTGCTTTAAGCCTGGATGATGTAAAGGAAGAGAGTTTCCCAGCAAGAGCCCTTGATTTGGTAGCACGATAGGAGCACAATCCTGCATCCAAAACCATGTCCACCCAAGATACCCTGGAGAAGTCTTTATGTGTCTCTCCTGTGCACACACACCATCCAGTGACCTCATGTCATATTTACATATGTAACCACAAACACGTGACTATGATAGACTACGCATAATTCTTTATTCATACAATATTTGTAAGCTTTCTCAAACTGTCCTTACATACAGATGAAGACTTGCAGCAGGTAATCTTTCCTAAACGTGAGACAGCAGAGGGAGTCAATGTGTCTAAACCTGCTCAATAGGAGGATGTCAAGTTTGGCACTCCACAGCCCCTCGGGGACTTTTGTCTTGCGGCTCCAGGCTTTGGGATCATACTGACACCCTACAGTTATGGGTGAGGAGGTCTCTGGGTATAAATTCTCACCTCTTTGGCTGTTACGCATATATGTGTTTTTATAGAGTAACATTTTGTGATTTAATTATCTGCTACTGCGTTTTAGTGCTGATGTAGTTTACTTTCAAGTTAAGGAATGAGGAAAGAATGGACTGCACAGAAAATGTATCTCACGGGTGAAGCACCGAACTGTGTACCTGAGCACTTTCAACAATATTGCTCAAATTCTTCATGCATTTATCTCATTTCCGTATACTGGTTCCTCATTTTAAAACTTCATAGAGAGATGCATTTTGCACTTAATGAGGAACATGACTTTTTCCATGTGAGAGGAAGTTAATTTTAAATACTTTTAATTATTACCATGGTCAGCCTATGATGTTGCCAGCAGAGGGGAAAAAAAAAAATGATGTATAACGTGTTTGTTCTGTCAATAATGTGATTTTTATATACTTGTATGCCAGACCTGGAAGGGAGGTGGTCCCAAACATCATGAATTTCTCAGGAGAAGTCATGTTAGCAGTGACCATACTTTCGCTTCACGCAATGGAAGTGTCTTGCCTGGAAACTTCTGCCTGTCTAACCAGGAGAGAGTCATGAGAGGTGACACACTAAGCACTTAAAGTTGCCATCAGTAAACATCAAAGAGAAGGTGTATGGATGAAATCCAAATTTTCCTGTGTCCAAGGGGGATTTCTGCAGCCTCGGCTAAGTGCCTGTGACTGTGAAACTCATTCTGTGCTTAAAGAATGACTCTACTACTAGTGATGCTTGTGCTTGTGCCTTGCGTAGAAGCCAAGAGAGAGTGATGGATCGTGTGGCAATGTGAGATGACACAGGAGCACTTGTTGCATGGGCCAGGTGTTGTGGCAGATAAGGAAGTTTCTAAGTGGCCTTGTTAGCGCCAGTTTCCCCTTTCTCTCTAAATAGAACTGTCTTCTGGAAGAAAACAATTTCCTGTGAAACAAGAGAAAATAAGGCCATTCTATGCATAACCTTTGAGTCAACAAAGACCCATTACTACACTATATAAGGAGCCACCTTACATGATGCAAGCTGAAGGTGTTCCTTTTGCTGCGAGTTGTGCCTAGCTAAGCCAGGCAACATGTGCAAAAGTCTGCACAAATGAGCAAAAGCAGAGCTCATAGAAGGTGCATTCTACTCTCCCACATTAAACATCCCAAGGCCTCTCAAGTCCCCAGGCAAGCACCTCTCTGACCTGCAGAGCTGTGCTCGTGACTGCTTTTGCTCCTTTTTTATCAGAAGTCTCTCTCTGCCACTCCCACTGCCTCAGCTGACACAAAAGCAGGCGCAGCATTTGTATTACCCTTTGAATTTTGCCAATGTTTAATGCATTGCAGAGCGTATATCCAGCAGTGCTTGTAGAGTGAAAGCAGCCATCATGTGCCTAGCTGTTGTGCTAAGGGGAAGATTAAGGTGTAGGGGATTAAGGGGATTAAGGCACAGGAATGCTTATCTCGTGCAGTCCAAATGGATTTAGGGTAGCAGGAGGGATGCAGGCACTCTGATGGAGAAAAATGATGCCAGCTGCAAGCTGCAGTCTTAGTACCAGTGTTTTATGGTTTTTATGGTTTTTATGTTTTTATGCTTATACTGCTGTCATCATCCACACCAGGGGAGATCCTGGAGAGCAGCTCAAATGGTATGGAGTAGCTCCTGCCTACACTACAGCAAGCAAGCCTCTCTAAAATGGCTTGGTCATTCTCTAGGCAGTTTTTTTTATATCCTCAAAACATTTTTTCAATATTCATGATTAATTTGGGGGGGGAAAATGCAGCAGGACAAGAAAAAAAATAAAGGTGAAAATACAGACCTTAGTGGTGAAAAAAACACACAATTACAGTTCATGGCAAGTTTATTCAGAGCTAAAATACTTCTCAAGATAGATTCTTTTTATCTTGACAGCACTACTGTTTCAAATCAGCTTTCATAGCACAAATGCATATATTTATACAGACCTAAGCACACAAACTAGTCATTTTAGGATAGGGAACTGCTGGAGAGAGTTCAGTGCAGGGCCTCAAAGATGATGAAGGGAGTGGAGCATCTCCCTTATGATGAAAGGCTGAGGGAACTGGGCCTCTTTAGCTTGCAGCAGAGGAGACTGAGTGACCTCATTAATGTTTACAAATAAGTAAAGGGCAGATGTCAGGAGGATGGAGCCAGGCTGTTCTCAGTGACGGCCAATGATAGGACAAGGGGCAAGGAGTACAAGCTGGAGCATAAGAGGTACCAAAGAAATACAAGGAAGAATTTCTTCATTGTGAGGGTGAAAGAGCACTGGAACTGGTTACTCAGATGAGTTGTTGAGTCTCCTTCTCTGGGGACATTCAAAATCCACCTGGATGAGTTCCTGTGTGACCTACTCTAGGTGGTCCTGCTCTGGCAGGGGGGTTGGACTGGATGATCTTTCAAGGTCCCTTCCAACCCTTGAGATTCTGTGATTATCCTTTTATATATATATATTGAAAAAGAGAAATCTCATCAAGTCCATACATTGGGAAGCAAACCTCTGATAAAGAATTAACAAAAGTAAAATTATAAAGTTCAACTCGATCCAAAATTGACCACATATCCACAATGTCCAAGCCTCCTCATTTGGCACACCCATGCTCCCAAATCAGGAAAGTAATTCTAGAGAGGGCCCCAATGCTGTTTACATATTTTAAACAATAGATAGTCTAGATGAGGCCATGGCACTTTGCTGACATTTGATCAAGATTTAGATTGCAGTAACATGTACAGATATGGAAAAAGTATATTTACTCTAGGTGGGATTCTGGCATAACTGCTGTATGCGCTTCCCATGACATGAATTAAAGTATAAAAGACTAGGCTGGCAGCTAACATGCTTTCCCCTATCCTTCTCCTACTCTCCTTGGTGAATCTGACAAGGCAGGATGATATGCTGTGTACAAACAGAACAAATTCCAGAAGTATTTTCTGGAGACTCTGCATTGGTTTTGGTTTGGTTTTGCTTCCACTTTTTTGTTGCTGTTGCTGCTGTTTTAATACATAAATCAATATACTCTTAAAGGATTAAGCCAAAATACATTTTCTTTATTGTCTTCTATTTTCCAGTTCATTTAAATGGGGTTCCTTGACTGCTCTTTTCCAATTTCTAACCATTGACCATTTTTTAAATTTTTTAACATACAGAATAAGTCCTTCATTGCCTCATCAGTTTTTGTAACCCATTATCTATTTGGAAGTTTTCTGAAATGTCAGCAAACTGATTCATTGTTCATATTGAAAGTCTGATGTAAAATAAATGCCTGACATTTCTCTTTTTAAAGACAGAAAACAAACTGAATACATACCAAGGTAGAAAAGACTACTTTGATCACCCAATCTCACTTGTGGTGCAGGACAGATCAGAACATTCTTATGTACAGGCATTCTTGAGTAGAAATTTACACCAATCTTCAGTGCATGACTCAAGGGTTACCTTGCAGCCTACAAAGCCCTCCAACAAACACCAGAAGTGGCTGCTGGCTGCTGACGTGGGGCAATAAGAGTGCTGCTGCCCATAGTATATTGCTTATGTGGTACAGTACCCATGGGCAAGTAAGGATCTCTTAATCTAGATCATATAGAAATGCAATTTGAGGGTTTACATAAATCAAATCTTGGATCTTTTTTACTTAGTCAAGGAGAGCCATGACCATAACACTTTGGTTTAAATTGTCTGAATTGAACAAGCAGACTAAGGAATTCATTCATAGCTTAAATAAGACATATCTAAATTAGACAGGTTCGTAAACTGCATTAGGTTCTCCTTAGATGATTGATATTTGTTGTCTTCCGACACTCTCCTACCCAATATGTTATTAGTGCCACTTCTCAGAAGAAATTATGGTCTTGGAATGTTTCTCAAAAGGCTGCACACAAGTAAACTTTTTTGTTTCTCATTTACTCTTCTGGGTAGTACATAGAAATGGTAATTTCATCCACATTAAATAAATGCTCAGCCTCAACCCTCTTATTTCAACAGCTTTCTGTGCCTTTCAAGGACACCTTATAGCATCCTTCCAGTACCTAAAGGGGATGATAAGAGTGGGACTTTTTACAAGGCCATGTAGTGGTAGGAAGAGGACTTTAAACTGAAAGAGGGTAGATTTCAATTAGATACAAGGAAGACATTCTTCACTCTAGGGGCAGTGAGGCTCCGGAACAGGTTGGCAAGGGAGAGTGTGGATGCCCTGTCCCTGTCAGTGTTCAAGGGCAGGTTGGGTGGGTTTTAAGCAACCTGGTCTAGTGGAAGATGTTCCTGCCCATGGCATGGGGAGAATGAAACTAGATGATCTTTATGTTCCCTCCTACAATTCTGTGATTTTCTAGTATGTTTCCAGCTTTTGGATATTAAAGACTTTATATAAGGTTGTATAAAGATGATATGATTCTGCAGAAACTTTATTGTAATCAAATCAATGTTTAACCCAATTCGCAAAAAGATAAACAGATCATGAGAAGTGTTTAGACTTCACATTATGCTACTTAGTAATTAGGAGTTCTGAAAGCCAAATTAATTAATTTTCTATAAAGTGCCCTAGATTTCTGTTAAAAAAAGTATCAAAAACTATTGGTTCATGTGGAAATGCTGTCAAACTCTTAGAAAAAAATTCCTTTCTCCATTAGACAGGTATATCCTCAGACAAGTTTTTTAAAGTTTCTAACTATTTTTCAAAATATAGTCTCAGATAAGATCAGATCTTATAAAGAGATTTTGGCTGTTTCATCTGAGAAACTGGCAAGATTTCACATGAAGTTTGCTCTTCACTGTTTGCAGTTGGCTGGTTTGTAGTGCATTGACATGCTCAATTTTCTAGGTTCAAATAACATATTTCTGGAACCAGGAATCCAGTAGTTCCTGATAAACAGATTCATAGACAGTCTAACCCTACATAATGGATCTACGTTCTGTAACAATATTGATGGCTGCAGTACTTAATTAGACAGCAAAAGTAATCTTTTTTAAAAAAATAATTTACATGCTTGAATGAAACTCAGAAGTGCTCCTTAAAATCTAACATTTCTCAGAGGCAGCTGTACAATGAGTAGAATTCCTGTAGGTTCACTGCACATATGTTGTCTCAGATGAATAAAGGGAAAATGTAACAGAAAAATTAAATAGTGATAAAATTATATAGCTCATAACTTCATAGGAATGCCCTCAGAGAAGTAAATAAAAGATAAACTTTGTGAAAAATATCAGCAGATTGGTTTCTCTCCTATCTGAGCAAGGGAGCTGTTTTTTCTCTGAGTAATAATGGTCAATATTAAAAATTTATTCTATATTTATCTTATTAAAACAAATTAGTGGGAAATGTAACATAGAAACTCTTATCTCTTTTATTTTCTTCTGTTAATTTCTCCCTAGAAAATCATCTGAAGACCTAAATGTGACAACAGATTAATCAATTCAGACCAAATAAATGAGTAACTGTCATCAGTGATACAGGAATAAAAATCAACAGGAAGCTGTTGATAAATGTAGAATAAAGCAACTTGACAAGCATCTAGCTATAGAATTTCATTCCTGATAAAGAAATTCGGACCCAGTATAGCAAGGGAACTAAGCACATGTGAACCTACAGGTCTACTGATTATGCTTAAGAGTTTTCCTGGATCTGGTCTCTACTTCAGTGCTATAAAAAATATATTTCAAACAAAGAGGAGAAAACTGCACAGAAAGGAAGAGGAGTTCTTTACAATAGGTAATTGGTAGATTCTGAATAAAACAATTCACAATAGCAAGTTTTTAAAAACTTGCTGATTCAGCCAAGGACAAGCAGCCTTCACAGCTCTGAAAATTACAGAATCAGGTCCAGCACTGTCTGTCTGAAGTCTCAGTTGAAGAAATTATAACAAAACAGTCTTAATTCAACTTACATGAAAGGAAGTTCTATTCCTGCAGAGGTTACTTTTGACCGACATCTCTTCCATTACTCTACTTTGCTAAGCATAACATCCTAATTGTAGTTTTATAAATAACAAGGGAAAAAGTCAAAGCAAATATTTTTGCAGGATAATGTGTCTGTAGCTCTGTTAAGTGCCTTGAGTATCAGGCTGTCAGCTGTTCCACAAGGGTAGAGGAAGTCTCAGTTCTTTCTGTTAAACTGATAGACATTGGAGGCGACAAAAGGAGGAAACAGCTAGGAGCATGCATGTGTGGCACAGTGGTAAGTGCCTTCAGCACCCATGTGCTCTTGCTCACTTTCTCTGTTATTAGCCTGACATTCGCGTCACTCTTACAGCTGAGATGATTAGGAAACCTCTCGAGCAGAGAAGAGAACTCAGGTCTGTCATAAGCGCAGTGATTTCTCTTACAAATGAGCTTCTGTAGACAAGGCATTGCTTCCTTTCCATATGCATTTAAAAAACTAAGATCTCTTGCTGTCCACTCTGATTCTTATCAAAAGAAGGAAGAAAAAACCAAAAAGCTTAGATGCTACCTCAAGAGAAAAATATGAGCTGCAAATCCTAAGCAGAAGGAAGTACCTAGCAGCATCATAAGTCACAGCAAACAATATTATCAACATCACAAATGTATCCTCTTCTTTTTCTGTTAGGTCCTATTGAGGTTCAATTCAGAAAATTGATAGAATTACAGGATTTGAGGTGGGAAGGTGTCTTCCAGAAAAGATCTTCCTAAGTCATGTAATGTTAGACAAAAATATGAATCAAAAAAATAAATATACATTAGTGAATAAGTCCAGACTTGTGAAAAGAAAACTCTGTAGTATTCATTATTTTACAATGGAGAGTGATAATATAAATTAATATGACAACAACAAAAGAGTTGGAGACAAAGGTGCTTTAACTCTGCCATTGTAGGAACAATATAATTCCTCAATAATTCCTTCCTTTGTCTTAAAGTCTGGAGAGATATTTGTAATTCATTTGGAATCAGATTACCACAAATGATGAATTAATATGGATATTTATTTGTGAAGAAGAAAAGTACAAAAGTACTTCTGAAGTACAAAATTACCTGTTTTATTTCATTCCTTAATGAATTATCAAAGAGGAAATGAGCAGTAAAACACCAAATAGCTCTTTTTATTTGCTCATTTGTCATTTTTAAGTTTAATTTCCTTGCATCATACATACAAACAAAATTGCAATTGCTTGCTGAAGCTCTTACAGAATCTTTATTAACAAACACGAAATAGCGGGTTTAGGTTGCTAGTAATCTGAGAGAAGAAAAACTCCACACATTTCATTCAAATTCCTCTTCAGATATTTGCATCCATACCTGAATACCCTTAGAACACAACTGTGAATATTTCTACAATACTCTTCTCCTTTGAGCATCTCAAATATGTCTTATGCTTTAGGATAGGCTACTACCAAACTAGGACTTAGGGCATCAAGTAAGTTCATGGCAATGATGTGGCATCAGAATACTGACAGAAATTAATTTCTCTGTAGTAAGAATCATATTCTAAAGAGTTTAGGAGTCACTTTTCTACACTGTTTACACTAGAAATTTTTTACGTAAATCTGAGTTTCTCTCTTTTTCTTTACTGTTAGTTTGATTGGTTGTTTTTCAAATAATACACTAAGTCCTCTCATTGTCTTTGTGGAAATGTTTAAATGCAAATAAACTGTTTGCACTGTTTTGTTTATTTTTTTTATTTATTTTGCTTGTTTAAAACTTGAAAGATATTTCTTACTAGTGTCTGTAAGGAGTTTCTCTTCCATTAAAAACACAAGGTTCTTGCGTTGCATGAAACTATCAGATACAGCATATTTAAAGCAAATTTCTGTTTAATAGCAAATGCATGTTACCTGATCTGTTAGGCTATTCTTGGTTTTTGTTTTAAAACACAAATGCCTCTTTTTTTAAGGAAGAGTAAGCTGAGTAAGTGTAAAAATCTTTAGGAAATAACAAGGTTTATCCTCTTAGCATCTTGAGGGAAAGTGAGCTTTAAAAGGTGTCATCTATTCGCTTGATCAACAAAGAAGTTTTCCTGTATTTCTGAACATCTATGGTTTCAAATTAAAATGCTAACAAATTCAAAACCTGATTCTCCTTTACTTCAAAGTGAATTTCTTAACTACCGATTTCTCCATATACTTAAAAAGCGCTGGTCTCATTTAAAAGTGTCTGATTTATTCTAATATCTCTAGGTAAATAGTAAAGCAAGAATATTTAAGTTTCACGTGTGTCAACATAATATTATGAAGGGAGAAAAGTATGGATGGAAAGTGGAAACAACAGGAAACCACAATCATAGCTAGAAACCTGAAAATAATGCTGAAAATCTGCAGAATCCAATAGGAAATTAGATACCAAATTCAGTTACAAACATATATTGCATTGAAATATTATTTTAATAGAATCCTACATTATTATTCAGAATGAAGACACAGTTCAATAGTTTCCTCTGACTATTCGGACTGTTAGTGTGTTTCCTCTAGGGAAAGCAACCAAGCACTGAGCTACTTCAAGCTTAGGGCAATTCTGCAGAAGTGGAAGAAACACCTGTAAGCAACCAGTTAGTGAAAGAGTAATCAATCAATTGACAAACACATAAGGCCTTTGAGACATCTAGGCAATCCCAAACTTAGCTGAAATTGTCAGAGCTAATATTATGGATGCAGGTAATCAGCTTCCACCTAAATCCATTCTCATTATAGGAATCCTTCACCAAATCCCATAGGCAATATCTAGTTTGACTGTACAGTAAATTGCACTTTTATTAACACAGGATAGAAAAAAGAAACATTAAAGAGAGGTGACACAAAATTCTGATTCATAAAATCTACTTGCTCAAATTTGTTCAAAAACCAGCGACTGCAATACTTCACTTGGATGCCAGTGCATCCTCTGCTTTTCTGCGTCTAATACAAAGCAAGCATCTAATGCAAAGCAAGTCTGAACTCAAGCTAATTTGGTAAGAGTGCACGTTTGTGCTCATGTCTGATCTGGAATAATTTTGTACAGTTGCAGAATTAATGGTCAGAGGATGGTGGCCTTCATCTTCCTGATTACACCTATATTTTGTACTTGAAATGGTCTTTGAGATCCCAGGAAAACACGTTCAGAGCATATCTCAGCTTATTCACAACACAAGACTCAAGAGCTCAGTGGCTCCTGATTCCTTGGTTGTTGTCTACCATTATTTCCATTGACATAAACCTCTGAGGTGCAAGATGGAAGATCTGGCACAATTAGCCACAATCCCAGCCTGGACTGTCAAAAGGCCAGTGCCCCAGCATGTATCTAGGCAACGGTGACTTAAAACAGAAATCTCACTTAAAAGTAATAAAGATAGCTGAAGATTGACAACTGATCAGCTTCACAATAAGATACAGATTCATTCTGTATGCAGTTGCTATCAGATCAATACTTCTCTCAACAAGATATATAAAAAATTTTACTCTATTGCCATGGGCAATTTTTGTTCCTGTATTATTTTAAAAGTTCTATATAAGACAAATACCTTCACCTTGTTGCATACAGATGTAACTTGCTTAGGAGACTAGGCATGACATAAGAAGTATAACAATAAGGAAAGTATCCAAGAATTTGATGCCTTTAAATTCATAGACCAGAACAGTGTAAAATATCATTTCATATTCATAGAATCATAGAATTGTTATAGTGGAAAAGATCTTTAAGATCACAGAATCATAGAATGGTAGGGTTGGAAGGGACCTTCATAGATCATCTAGTCAAACCTCCCTGCAGAAGCAGGTCAACAAGTCCAACCTCACACTGCCAAGCACAACACTAAACCATATCTCTCAGTACTTCATCTATGCATCTTTTGAATATCTCTAGGGATAGTGACACCACCAGCTCCCTGGGCAGCCCATTCCAATGCTTAATAACCCTCTCAGTGAAAAATTTATTCCTAATGTCTAACCTAAACCTCCTCTGGCTCAACTTAATTCCATTTCCTCACGTTCTATTCATTTCTGGAGAGAAAAGATCGACCCCCACCTCACTACAACTGCCCTTCGGGTAGTTGTAGAGTGATCGTATCTCCTCTCAGCCTCCCCTTCTCTAGGCTAAAATCACCCATAAGCCTATGATGTAGCAGTACTCAAGAACTTGACACAAGAAATAAATGCTATTCAATAAAGAGGTTTAAAATACATAGAGTCTTTGGAGTGGACAATCATATCACCTAATTAGATCTCATATACATCACTTTATGTAATTTAATTTATTTGGTCTCATAACAAGACGAGTAAGATGTTTGTCTTTCAGAGACATACTGTATTGATTTGATGGGTACTTGGCATGCAGTCAGAGTTAACCTACCACACTGATAAAATTATATCTACCAAGAAAACAAATCACCTTGTTTGGAAATTATTAAAAGATGCAGAATTCACAACTTCCATATAAAAATTGTTTTGATGTTTAATCATTTTTATGGATGTATTACTCTATGATTGAAATTCGTTCACTTTCACCTTCTATCTAAGTCTGGGCTGTATAATTATTCTCTCTTCACTAGAGTAATGTTCAGTATTTTTCCCTGTGAAGTTACTTAAACCTGTAATTTAGTTGTTTAGGGTTTTTTTTTTTTTTTTAATTAAAAATTTCACCAGATTAAGCTCTGATAAGAGTTTATTTGCTTTTATGGATTCATCTTCTTAGGTATCCTCTGTATTATGAATAGCCTTTTAAACATGTTACACCAGAACTAAATATGGTATTCTGGTACTGTATTTACAAATTTAGTGTACATTTCCTGTCTCCTATTCATTACTCCTTTGTAAATACATATTAATCTTCCTCTTTTTTTGATGTTAGTGGTCATGGAGTGCCTGACTGGGATTCCTTTCAGATGAAATGAGACTAGGTAATGGAGTATTTGGGAGCACCTGGAAATGCACCTCATGCGTCTCAGGCAAAAACGGACACAATCCTTGGGTTAAGATTAGTATGAAGGTGGGGAAAAAATCAAACTAAAAGGGAAAAACCTAAATATATATAATTTGGATGTCAGTTCATCAGCATCTGCTATATTATTTTATAAATTCAGTTCTATTGGTCCCCTCTACTTGTTAGACGCAGTTATTAGCCTAGGATCTTTCTCAACTCTAAGGACCGTGGAGTCCTTACAGTTTTGCTCCCAACACTTCTTCCAATAGTATGAGCTATAGACCACCTTTTCACCATCCAAATGCATTTAGGTAAAACGCGTTTTATTTAAAATATCCTACAGCAACAAGTGACTCCAGCTTTGTGTAATGTGTCTTCCTGGTTTATTCAATACTTCCCACATAGAGACAATGTCACCCTTATTAATGCAGAAATCTACCTTAGCTAACTTGGAGAGAGGAACTAAGTAAAATATATTTCAAGTAGCATCTGTCCATTCTTATCAGCTATTTATCTTTGATGCTTACTGACAGGAATAGGCCCTATTAAAAAGTGAAGCAAAGATACAAAGCAGTGATTAGGCAGTTCGGAGAAGATGGTCCATGAATAAGAGTAAAATCCAAAGGTGTAACTGTGATCTTAGAATGTGCTATCAAGTTGACACTGCTGCAATGCAGTAGAGAAACAATGAAATGAGGATGGGAAATTTATTGTATTATTGTTTACATCAAGAGAAGAAAAGAAAATTATCATCAGGCATAGTTGCCATAGTAGATGTCTAAAGAATAGTAATTAGCAAGGATTACACAGAGCAGGTCAACCTTACTGTCATTAAATTATTTGATGTAACAAATTCACAGTTTGTAACTTTAAAGATTTAATTGTAACAAAATTAACTCCAGGGTTGCTTACTGACCTGTACGAGAATATATCTAATTGAAATTCAGATTGTTAAAAACATATGCAGATTTTTTTTATCTATCTCTGCTTCTGCTTTTTATCTACTTCTCCTTCTACTTTATGTATTTGACTAACTTGACCTATAGCAATATTATGAGGTACTGGTGATGCCTGTTTTTTGTTCCTGCAATGTATTATAGCTTCTGATTACATAAGATTTACAATTATTATACAAGCTAGGAATCATGCTGTGGTGTGCTTTTTGGAAAGTACATGCCAGATAATCCTAGACTAAATAGAATTCTTGTCCCTTCCCTTCCCTTCCCTTCCCTTCCCTTCCCTTCCCTTCCCTTCCCTTCCCTTCCCTTCCCTTCCCTTCTCTTCCCTTCTCTCCTCTCTTTTGGTTTGGTTGTTTATTTTAAAATGCTATACACATTACTGTGAAGCATTTTTTGCCAATCACAGACCAATAGAGCTCATAGCTAATGAACTTAGAGGGTGATCTAATATAGAAATCTGTGTTTCTTAATTTGAGTATCCAATTCACAGATGAAAACTAAATAGAAAAATAATCTGCCTCTAGTGGGTTTGTGTGGCCAGGTTTTGGTAATGGGAGACTACAGGGATGGCTTCTTTAAACAAAGAGCTGCTGGAAGCTTCACCTGTAGCTAACAGGGTCAGTGCCAGTTGCCTCTGAGATGGACTCATCACTGACCAAGGCCAAGTCAATTAGCAATGGAGATAAGACCTCTGTGATTAATGTATTTGAGAAGGGGAAGAAGTTACTGCACAGGTTCAGAGAGGAGTGAGAACGTGAGAGCACCCCTACAGACACTAAGGTCAGTGGAGAAGGATGGGGAGGAGGTACCCAGGTACTGAAGCAGAGATTCCCCTTTAATTCTTGGTGCAGCCCATGGAAAGGCCCTGTCCCTGCAGCCATGGAGGCCGCTGGGGAGCAGAGACCCGCCTGCAGCCTATGGAGGACCCCACACTGCATCATGTGGATGCCCAAAGGAGGCTGTGACCCTGCGGGAAGCCCACACTGGAGAAAGTTCCTGGCAGAACCTAGGAAGTTGTGGAGAGAGGCACTAGGTTTGCTGGCAAGACTTGTGACCCCCATGGGGAACGTACACTGGAGGAGCCTGCTCCCAACGGACTGTTTTCCCTGTGGAAGATTGATATTGGAACAGTGTGAAGAACTGTAGCCTGTGGGAAAGACCCACGTTTGAGAAGTTGGTGGAGGACTGTCTTCCATGGGAGGGACCCCACACTGTAGCAGTGGGAAGTGTGATGAGGCCTCCCTGTGATGAGAGGAAGCAGAAACAAAGTCTATCTGTAATGAACTGACCATAAGTCCCATTTCCCCATCCCCTTCACCACTTGGGGAGAGGAAGTGGGGATCCAGGAAGAGAGAGGGGTGGTGGGGAGATGTTTTAAGATTTGTAGTTTTATTTCTCCTTTTCCAGGCTCTGTTTTGATTGTTCATTAATGTATCAACCCATTTCTCCCCAAATTGAGTCTGTTTTACCCATGACAGTAACTGCTGAGTGATCTCCCTGCCCTTATCTTGATTCACAAACCTCTCATTCTATTTCTCTCTCCCGTCCAGTTTAGGACGGGAACAACTGGGTGAGGACCTGGAACCCAGCCAGGGCTAGACTATCACACTGCCGTGCACAAGATGTAGAAGAGATAACTTGGGAGGAACTCGGTTTGAAAGAAGTCAGAAGGATATTAATAACTTCAAGAAGCATTGTTTGGCTTCAGAAAGCAACTATAGATGTTTCATTTTCTTTAGCTGTGTCACATAAATGTCTTTTGCTAGATCTTACTGTTTTTCCTGTTAAGTCTAGACTTCTCTGTGATATCAAGTATATATTCAAAGTTTTCGATGGGAATTATATATTTACTTTCTGTAAATCAGATCTGCTTTATTTTCAATAGAAAATGACATATCACTTCTTGAGGTACATTAAATTCCACTTAATCAGTAAACAGTTGTGTAAAATATTGTGTAGAGTTTCATCCAATTTTGAAAGCATTTGTTATTGTCGTTCCCCTGACTGCATAAGGTAACAGACACACAGCAGATTACAATCATGCAGGTACAGGAGCAGGAAAGTTTCTCGATCTATCTTTAATTTTAAAAATTAAGACATTTATTTTAAAAAGGTTTGGTTTATTATATGTAATTTTCACAATCTTAGTATATTAACTTTTAGCTTTTGCGTCTGCAGTGAAAATGAGAGAGGCTCCTGGAAATTTAGATTTTCAACAATAATAATATTTTTTTTTTTTTTAATCAAAGAAATACATGGCATTTTTGTTAACTTTACAGATCAGGTTCTATAGCAAGCATTAAGTGAAATAAATTAGACTTATTCCAAGCACGTTCAAAGTCCTTGCTAATAAGTTGTTCAAAATAATATATGTACATCTAATTTGGCAATCCCTTTTATTCTCATGCATCTCCATTTCATTCTTGAAACACTTTTTCCTATGCAAATATAAATCCTATTAGTTATCCTTGACTGCAACTTTCTTTTCATAATTCAAACTTCAAACTTTCGTCTGAGTTTCAGGCATCAGGTGATCTAGTCTTTCTAATTTATATTCCCATGTTTGTATATGATCAATGAATGGTGTCTCTGAGGACTTGTAAGAGAAGGACTTCTCTTGCTAACTTTAACTGCCTAATTAATCCAACGCCATGTTGCTGTACTTCGGCTTTCATTAAATTTAGTCTTTATATGTATGGAAACAGCATATAAAAGGAAATATAAAGTAAGAGACACACAAATGGAAGTGGGAGATAACACAGGAAACAACTTAGAAATAAAAGATTACAAGAATAAATAGGGGAGAGTTGTAGTGTAACATCATGTTCCTAGGAGTGTTTCCCCTTTGGACAAACTAAAAATGATAAGGATTTTAGTGTTTGTCTCTACTCACCTGCCTATATTTTGGCAGGGATTAAAATAAGATATTTTCTGTTCCTTGACTACTTTTGGAAATATACATTTCAAAGCACAATTAAGCCCTTAAAAGGCTGCACAAGAACAATCTTTCAAAATTGATGCTGAATATTTATAGCTGACCTGGAAAAAGAAAGCTTTAGGGAGAAGAAAAGCACCACTTTCTGTAGTATCTTCCGTCTTGAGGAGATAAGTACAATTTGCTAAGCAATTGCTAGGCTGCAGGTTTTGGTTTTGAAACTTTTGACTGATGCTATTTCAAGACAAGACCAAGTTATCTCCAGCACGTTTTAAAGGAAGAAGTTTCTGTGACATCAAAGGTGCTTTTTAAAATGCATTGGAAGGCAAAAAACTACTATATGATGGCAAGTATCATTGGAAAAAAGTGAACTGAGATGCATTTTAGGAGCAGAGGAATCACAATAACAAAAGACAAAACTGAATTTTTTTTTGGTGAGAGGATACAGATTCAGCCACAGAAAAATCTGTCCACTGGTAACATGCAGAAAATTCAGAAATCTTATGTGGGGAGTATGTTTTAATAAATTTCAGTGAGAACTGGAAGGTAGTGCTCTACTTAAGAAATTCCTTAAGCAAGGAAGATTCTAAGCTGTCTTCTTGGATGAGAACATCCACTCTTCCTAAAAGCCCTTCTGAAGTTTCTTGGGAGGGTTTCCTTCTGAACAAGCCCAGTTACTTCATTTTTTCCAGCATAAAGTTTTCCCTTTGCAGTCAAGGTATCCTGTGAGACAAGTTAGGATTCAAATAAACCAGGAGTCCTAGGACATTAAATGGTCAAGGAACTTCAATATCCTGTCACAGAACTTCCATCAATGCCACAGTATTAGAGGAAATGCAATCCCCAAATAAGATATTGTGGGTTTGGATGAGTTTTTGAAAATTAATTTTATCATTGAGTAGTACCTACCAGAACCATCAGCACCCAGTTGGTTTCTTGTGTAGAGAACAATAGACGTCAAAAACAGAGGAAGACATTTTCTGAAATTTGTTCTTAATGAGGTCACTTGAATGTTCTTGCACAAGAAAACAATAAAGGAGGAAAAGATATTATAGGAATAACATGCAATTATATTATTGAAAGCTTAAACGTGAAAGAGATTTTTTGCCAAAATCATTAGCCAGAAGAACTCTCTAAATTTCAATATACATTGAGATTGCTCATTGATGTCAAATTATGAAGTAATTTTATGTTATTTTCTTTTATTTTATGGATGAATGGGCTCATATAAGTCACAGAATTACTCCTAGGCAAAAGTACAGATTGTGACTTCCACTTGCTCTTACTTTCCTTAACAAAGTTATTAGAACTGCTAGAAAAGACATTTCTTTTAAATTGCATTCAGTAAAGGGGCCTTAAAATGTTAATTGTAGTGTATTGGAGCAAGTGACCATGACCAGTTTTTCTCTCACAAACTCTTGAATTACCAGAAAAATACACAACTGTGTTTGAAATAAAGATATAAAAGATACCCCTGAAATATTGATTTCTGTGCAGTTTGAAGGGATCATTCCAGCCAAAGAAGCTTATCTGTTTATGAAATAAAAATGCCTTCTATTATTTCCCTTGGAAATGAATGGGGTTTATGTGTTTTTCTTAAAAACATTGTGGTCTGGATTCTTCCCATTTATTTCTGTGTTCAAGAATCTCTTTAATTTTCTCTAGATTCCCTCATATTTGCTCCAGATTCCCTACACAGCCACATCTAATTGCTGAGTTTTGTTCCGGAGGTATCTCACACTTTTGAGTAACAGTGGAGCCAAGTGTGAATCTACTCCTACTCTAATAATTTAAATTAGAAATTAGGTGGGTTGATTATACATCAAAACTCTTCCTTATTTTTCTTTATGTCATTACACTCTCGTCACCTAGCAGATAGTCAAAGTGTTGAGTCATGTAGTTTGTTTGAGTCTGTAGGAATATCTGGTGATATGTTAGGTATGCCTTTGATGCAGTTATCTTTGCTCATAAATAGTGCATGAAGCTTTGTTTTTAAGGCATTTTGGTGAGAATAAAGCCACAGTAAATACTTCACTCATAGATTCCAGTTTCTTTCAGCAGGCCTCCACCAAAATGTAGAGGTTTTTTTCATGTCACTCTACAAATGTTTCTCTAATAATTCTCCTCCTCCTCCTCCTCCTCATCATCATATTTTAGAAGGGAAAGATTGCTTGTCTAATGCCAAAGATCTGTTGTTGCAGACCAAGGCTTCTGTTCAACTTCTATATTTGATTTGCAGTCCAGGTGGCCACCATTTGACAAGAGGTCTCCTTGACTGGTGTTCACCAGTGGAAAATTCACTATTACAGAAATCTAAATAAATTAACATCTAACAATTTGCACTTCTTTTAAAACATGGAAGGTTGCTAAAGTTCTTCATGGAATTTCCCATTTTCTCTCTTTCCTCCATTTTATCCCTTTCTGCATTAATTTCTTCAGGGAAAAATTTTTAAGGAAACACTGCGCTAAAAACTGATTAAAACAATCTCCTATATTTTGGGTTAAAATGTTAGTGTCTTTAATAAATATTTCCCTGGGGTTTGTTACTTAACTTAGGCTTCCCTAATATTTTATTTTAGGCTTAGAAATGTGTGTTCAGTTTGAGACCAGACCACTCATACATTGTCTTCATTTCTACTTACTTCTGTTTATCACAATCTCTCTATTTACTTCCAAATCTTGAACACAGAAATTCCATGGAGAGAGGAATGGTTCCCCACAGTGTTACTGGAAATGAGCATGAATTCCATCCTTTATGCTACACTATACTGGAAAATAATATGTGTATTTTGTAAAAGAGAACAAAATCCTTGGGGTCCATGAATTAAAAAGTTATTGCCTGGTTTTTTAGATCTTAAAATTTTAGCTGTGTTATGACTGTACAATAGGATTTCTGAATGACCAATTCTGTTCTCAGATATGGCTGAGACAGTCCAGATTTATGTACAGTTCAGTCTAAAACAATTCAGACAGAATGCTTTCAGAATCATTGAAATATGTGAGAAGACTAAATGGCTGCCAACCTGGATTTTTATGAAGTAAGGGCTGTAGTAATGTCTGAATGTGACAGTTAATGTTATTTTTGTGATTTGAAACAAACTGCATGTAATTAATTTCATTGGTGACTTTACAAAAAGTGTCATGCCACGGTTTTATGCATGATCTACAGAGCTGGACTGGTAACTGCTAGTGTACACTTTTCTCCTCAAGTGAATTCTGGAATACAATGTGTGTGCCTTATTGTTTAATTATTGTCAGTTCAGTGGTGGTTTAGTCTAAATTGTTCTTTACTGAGAGAAGATCTCAAAAAGGCTGAAGAGCTGTAAAAACTAACACTCTAATAATAACCCATGCTATTATCATTGTTGCATATTTCTGCCTAAAATACAAGTCTTGTACATCAGAAAAAAATGTGTAGTGGGTTGCAGAATCAAGGAGATAAAAGTCCTCACAATATATAAGTGAAAGGGAATCTTCTACAAGAGATGTGTTTCTAGCTAGAGACAATCCTATAATTTATAAAAGTTAAAGGTCCAGCAAGAATGGTTCCATGAAGACTTGAATATAAAAATAAATACTTCTGTTAAACACCAAATACTATTCCTGAAGCTTTTCTGGACACTAGTTTCCCACTCTATGTCGATCCTTGGTCTTCCAGGTAGACTCCACTCAAACTAAAAGCAGCCTTGGGGACTAGTTCTTCCAATAATGATGTGGATTAGCACGAATGCACTCTTAATTTGTTTATTCATTTCAGGCCTTGATGAGCTCTTGATTCCAAATGCTGCTTTGAGATACTGTCATTAAATCAATGATTAACAATCAGTATAACTAGAAGTTCACGGAGTGGAGAGATATTGTAACATAAAGAATTGGTTTGTATTTTCTTGATGTTATGCAGTATTTAATAGAAAATTATTTTGGTTTATAGAGAGACAAAACAAAACGTGCTCTACAAAAATAGTTGTATATATAAGTATGTCAATAAAACAGCAATGTAATTTGAATAAATCAATCATTTAAAAAATAATGAGATTAATATAGATCTGACAATTTCAAAATGGTAGATATAAATTTGGCATGGCAATTTCTAGTCATTAGATGGAACATAAAAGTAAGACAATTCTTAACATAAATATTTTATATAGAATCTTCTCTATAGACATATATTTTTTAATTTAACATTAAATTCACATTAGTGATATAAACTTTTAAATACCAAAAGTATTTAAGAATAATCTTCCTTTCTAAAATAATGCTTGCTGAAGCTAGTTTGTGATTTTATAAAGAGAATTTAACTGAGGCAATTATTGGGGTGGGAGGGAGAAGACTGAGAAGCCCAGAACTGGACATAGGACTCTAGATGAGGCCTCACCAGGGGAAGCAGAACCTCCCTCCACCTGCTGGATGCACTCTTCTTGTTGCACCTCAGAATGCCATTGGCCTTCTTGGCCATGAGGGCACATTGCTGGCTCATGGTTAGTTTATTTTCAACCTGGATTCCCAGGTCTCTCTCCTCAGAGCTGCTCTCCAGCAGGTCAATCCCCAGCCTGTTCTGGTGCATGGGGTTGTTCCTTCCCAGGTGCAGGACTCTGCACATGCCCTTGTTGAACCTCTTGAGGTTCTGCTCTGCCCAACTCTGAAGCCAGATCCCACTGAATGGCAGCACGGCCTTCTGGGGAATCAGCTGCTCCTCACATAATGGAATTAAATTCACTGTGAAATATGAGGAATAGGCCTACCACAACATACTTTTGTGACCTGTCATGCCATGCATGTTATTGTTTGAACATTGTCAGGAGACTTACATTTATAGCCATCTCATCTGTCTCTCTTAGCTCAGTATTTCTTTTCCAAGATGGCTTGTCATAACACTGGAAGAAATTGTTTATTGTAAACCTTTCTTTCCCTGTTATTGCAGTCTTCTAATTGAAAAAACAATTAGAAATAAAGAAATAGCAATTAAAGAAGGCTGCCATTGATTTTGAAAATTAAAAGTTATTGGTAGTGGGGATCCAATGTTACTGCTGGACTACAGTTCCACCCAAATGTAGACCAGGACAGACTACAAATCCCCAGAGGTTTTGCCCTCAGCACCAAAAAGGAAGTCTGACTAAAAAAGCATCTTCCTAAAAGTAAGGATGACCCCAATCCATCTTGTGCAGGTTTTGGTTTGGCAATTTAACCAGACAACTAAATAAATCTTTTCAAGTGTTCTGGCTTAGTCATGCTGCCTCTAGGTTGTCTGTTATATTTTTTTCTCACTTTACATCTTCTTATTTCTTCCACATTGTGAAGAACTTTTAAGTACTTCAGGGCAAAAACTGATGTTGCTCTGAGACACAGGGTCTACTTAGTTGACCTACTTAGTACAATCGTTGTCAGCAAGTGTTGTTCCCTTGAAAGATTCAGTGTTGAACAATGCTGAAAACTATCAAAGCAGATTTATTTCCTTTCTTATGATAGATACTCATGTTTCTAATAGGCCTTGTATCTTACATATAGTATGTGTGTCACTTTTAATGTATTTTAAAGGGCTTTTTTTTTTATCTGCAAGCCTTAGGGTGCAATTAAATAAAGCCACTACACTTAAGACTAGTGTATGAAGGCAATGCATTTGCCATTTGCACCCCAGGCCTGTATTACATATGGTCCTTCTTTTCAAAATTTGTAGATTCTTTCATAAGAGTAAGTCATTTTAATAAAGTAAGTGAGATAAATGCTTAAGCCTGTCCTTTTTTTGACCCGATCACCTCTCACGGAGCTCGATATTCTTGCTGTATGTAAATAAAGGTAACTAATGATCCACAGGAGAAAGGATGAGTTCTAGAAACTTTCCTGTATACCACTATAAGGGGAAAAAAATGTCTTGCAAAATTAAGGCTAAATTAACTGTCTCAAAGTTATGAGCACTTCTCCTTGAACATAGTGATTGTCTGATCTTTTATTCTGCTTTTGTTCCATTTTAGCTTGGAAGGTTCCCATATCATCATTCATTTTATTTACACTGAGATGTTTTAAAGATTGCTGCCTTATATTCTTTGACCACTGAAACTATGCCACCAGAGCAGGAAATCTTACAGTGTTGGCATTTAAGTTCCAAGATTTGGATTGATGTTGAACAACTAAAGCTGTAGTGGTACCTACAAAGAAGTAAAACCGGATATCATCCATCTGACCCTATTTTGTCAGTTAACATTGGCATCTCCTCTAAAGTGCCCAACACAGACCTCTGGATGTATTCGTATGACCTTCCTGTCTCGTGGCTAACCTGCATACTCTAGATAGGACAGAAACAGGCAAGAACTGGCATGGGCAAGGTTGTCTTCCAGATAGCTATAGCAAGCACATGAAACCTTATTTATCCCTTTGGAGGACACAGTGAGAATCATACTAAAAAACTAGATAGACTGAGTGATGTTTACCAGTGTACTTTCTCAGAAGGCCTGATTTAAAGAGTATTTGCCTTAACAACTAGACTTAAAGATCTCCAAAATCTGTGTCAGCTTTTTGTTCCTGGGAAGGAAAGAAGGACAAAGGAAGGACAGTATTAGGCAAAGCTTGAGCAAGTTTAGAGTTAAATCTACAATGTCAGTATAATCTAAGTGGTAAATTAAAGATCTTCAGTGAAGTACAAAATGGTTCCAGATCAACAGGCTCCTTCACTTTTAAAACTGAAATTCCATGTTTAGTCCAATTAAGTCCCCAATAAATACTTCTCCCATTGACCTGATTCATTTTAATGGAAGAAAGAAAGGCTGCCAGGTCTGAAATTAGTCCTACTCTGATTTTTATGCCTTTGGTGCAGAAAATAGTCTGCTCTGCCTGAGCCAATTGCATGAGTTAACTTTTGACATTTCATTATAACATGAAGGCAAGAGCTGACCCAAGTTTTTCTAAAGTTTTCTAAAAAGTCCATTTTGATTCTGAAAATGTGGAATGCACTATATATATCTACTAGTCTTCACTCAAAATCTTATTAAGGAAAATGAATCTTCTATAATGTGTTTAGCAAGAGGAAGTTGCACCTTTGACATGTTGTTCCTTCAAGGTAAGAGACAGACCTTATTTTGTGTTATTCTGAGGCTGCACCTGGTAGCTACCAGAAGATCACATGAGTTATTATAGCCATATGGAAATAAGCCAGAGTGATTACGTAGAAGATGACTATGGTATTGCTAAGCAAATGCATAAATTAGCATTATAATATTTGATGCAGCAAAGCTATTCCCAGTTTCCCTTTCCTCTAAGTTCATCTGCTCTCCATTTGCCATATAGATCTGTGTTTCACACCATGTTCATTGATTTTGAATGTTCTGGTAGAGAAATTATGCTGCTATTTCTTTTCACCACATACATCTATTTTCTTTATGGGAATTCTTATGTTAGCAGAGTACAAAAAATGAGGGTGATTTTATTTCTTGTTTGTTTCTTTTACTGTTCAGTTCTTTTTTAATTATCAGACAAGATGAAAAACTTCCTCAGTCTTCTGAAATAAACTGATGGCACTGTAGAAACATCAATGAAATTACATATTTTTTCACATGAGTATAAAAAAAGCTCATCATGTTTAAATATGAAGAAATCCAGACCTGTCACTTACTCTAAGGTAATGCATCTTCTACTGGCCTGTTTTGTAAAGCTGAAGAACACAAAATGTTGCTCTACAGATGTAATATTATGAACAACAAAACTAGCAGCAGTGTCCCCAAGACTTCTGACACGAAATAAATGTGTTCAAGGCAGATACAAGTTCAAGAATTGTTGAATGGTTGCATGACTAGGCTTTTAAAGGAATAAGAAATTAAGGTTACTACATGCATCTTCTAGTTTTGTTCTAGTGAATCCTGTTTGCCATAATAATGTAGAACACACCACCAGATCTGGCCTTTGCTTTTAGGGACGCTGTGTCCTTTTTTAGGTTGTCATGAGACAAAGTGAAGAGATGACACAACCACACTTTAGATGGATGTGATTCACTTAATCTTAGATATTGCTAATGTATATGTTTTCATCTCTGATACTAACATGTTGCTTGATTTCTAATTAACAGAAAGAAAGGAGAACTGTTAAGATGCTGTTCATTGTGTTGCCCATCTATGCTTTTCAGCTACCTGCCATGCCAGTAGCTCTCTGTCCACCATGTAGACAGCCCCATCAAAAGCAGGGAGAGCAGAGTAAGAGCAATCAGGAAACCTTCCAGCGAGTCTTTGAGGATGGTCAGTGAAATATTAATTTTCATCACCTGCTTTACAGCCATAGGTAATCATGATAATATTGAGCTACCTGTTAACACTTAGATAAAATGTTCCAGAGCTTCTCTTCAGTAGTATATGTCTTGTAGGGACAAATGCTGTCTTTTATTACATTGAGTTCTATCAGCAGATAGAGTAGCTTGCAGACAAGCATTGTGGTTTAACCATAGCCAGCAACTAAGCCCCACACAACCTCTCATTCACTCTCCACCAGTAAGAGGGGGGAGAGAATTGGAAGAGTAGAAGTAAGAAAATTCATGGCTTGAGATAAACACAGTCTAACAAGTAAAGCAAAAGCCACACATACAAGCCAAGCAAAACAAAGAATTAATTCATAACTACCCATCAGCATGCAGATGTTCAATCATCTCCATTTTTTATTCATATTTTAACACTTAAATAAGCCTTTGACAGCTTGTGAGATAGTAGGTGAGTGCAAAGGAGGCTCAGAAACAGGTATTACCTTTAAACATGTTAGCAGGAGTTGAGAAAATTCACAGTCAAAACAGCCTTCAGGGTCCCAAAACATGTATATGATGCAAAGTAGCCTTTGGTCACTGCACTGGATCTTGCTTTACATGTCAAACCCAGATAGACTCATCTATCAAGTTCATCTTACAGTAGGGACTGCAAGTTTTAAACTCTGACTGAGGGGATATTTGAACCTGAGATCAAGTTTTGAACAGTATCAATAGCGAGAGCATTAAGGTTTCAACACAGGCTTGTGAGCAACACTGAGTCGCCAAACACGAGACTTGTCTCCTAGCAAAAGCTGAGTCTATGTACATATAGACAGCAGAAAAAGATAGGATTTACACCTTTAAAAACAGCAGTGTATTTAAAGAAATTAGATCAGTCAGAAGTATGATCCATTTTATCCAAGACAATTTGGCATTTCAATTAGACATGGATAATTTACTTCCCCAAATAATTAAGCAGTTTTATATATCTAACTGGAGTATTTGAAGCCTACAGTTCCATCATTGAAATGTAGTAGTTACTCTGAACTGACATAACATAAATAGATAATGACTAGTGACCTACTTAAGTATATGGGTGAAAACTAATAAAGGAATAACTTTCAGCTCCAAAAAGATGAAGTACATGTGAAATCATGCTCCTGCACTCATAAATTACTGCTAATTTGAAGTATAATGTACTAATAGCCTTTCCTGATAAGCTTATCTGGAGGTATCATGGATAAAGAGGGCTGAGTGCCTCAGACCTTCAGCACTTTTCTGTCAGTCTGACTTTTTGATCCTGTTGCAAGAGGCCTCTCTTATTAACATCTTAATTTTCAATATATTCTTATAGTTTGTCCTCCTTACATCTCCCTCACAGCCTGTAAGGATTGCTGCTAAAAATCAGGGATAGTGTCCCATTGCCACAGTTCATGCCTCTATAAATCCCTGGTTGTTGCTTAACTGTGTGATCACATCATGTGTTTACCCCTGGCTCCATGACAGTTGAGCTGGTGGGTAAGAGCAACTGCTCTTGATGCCCTTATCTCCTGAAAAATTATAACTGCCCTGTAAAAATGTGTAATTGATTTACAAATCAACACTATTACTAAAGGGCACGAGGTTCTCTTTGCTTTTGAATTTTAGAGGTGTTACTGCTATAGCAAGTTTCTACACCCAAAGCTTTGCTCCTGATGTTGGTCGTCCTGGTTCCACACATCACAGGTTCTTGTTTTGAACTACTCCCAGAAGTTACCACTACAAATCAGCTCAGAATACGGAGATCTGAGAGTATACAGATCACAGAGGTAAGGTATGTCCTCACAGAAAATAGGATTGAGTAAATAGTGTCTTTGTAAGTCAAAATCCTGCTACTGTCATTCCTTGGGCTTTACAAAAGGTACACACACTCTGCCCAACATGCCAGTATATCTATGCCAGATTTGGGGTTCTCCATCACGAATCTGATGACTTTTAGTGGTAGTCAGACATTATCCCAAAGCTGTATCATCTAAGGATAAAGTTTTCCACAGAGCTTCACCATAAGAATTCAGAACTTATGACCTATGCAGGTGCTTGCATATATATTAGTGTTTCATATATATTAGTGTTTCAATGGTCTGATTTCTATGGGAGGCAATTCAGCTTTATCTGTTGGCAACGATAGTAGCTGAGTCTGGAAATGCACATATTTGCACAGTAGTCCTTTGTTTATTTTCCAAAAAATGGATTTTCTAAAGTTCACAAATTAGAAATTCAACATTTGAAAATTACAAATGCCAGGGAGATGAAAAGAACAATGGATCACAGTCTCTGCACTTCAACAAGTGTATCACTATGTGTCAAGTATTCAAGAGAGTCCAGATAATTCCTAGAGCTTAAACACTTTTTTACGATTGTAATCGTAATTTACGATTGTAATCGTAAATACACAATTCTACATCAGAAAGCATTAAAAAGACAAACCATCTTCTGAGTAAGTGTTGTGAGATAGTAGAAGGCCATGATATTCCTCATTGAAACTGGAATGGAAAAGCTTTCAAGAAATGTAACTAACCCAGTACTGATCATATCTTTTTTGTCATGATGGAATTCCTATGACATGCTTTTCAAGACTGTCTTTATAGAAAGATAATCAGAACCATTCCAAATGGGTTGCACAGAAAAATAATAGCTTAGTTTTAATACACTAAATCAAAGAAAAATATTACTACATTGGTATGTTCATCACTAATGAATATTTCCCATACCTGAAGATACAGAATTGGTAAGCTCAAGAATAAATAACTTACCTGCATATGCAGAGTAATTGTCACTGAGAAATAAATCACACCTATGCTTTTACGATTGATCTGTTTTCAGCTGAAGAACAGGAATGGTGAGGAACAATATGCGAGCTTAGAAAAAACAATCAAGAGTATCTAGCCTAGAAACTCTTTGGTTCAGTACTTAGAGACCCAGTGGGAATATATATTACCAAGTGGCTACTTCTCATTTAAAGAAAAAAAAAAAGAGATCATATGATGCAAAAGATTCAACTCGCTTGTGAGAGATGTATTCCCAACATGTACCACATTGAGATTTGGAACTATTAAATCCAAATATATTGCCAGTTCCGTATTTGTCAAATCTCTGTTTAGAACTCATAGTGTTTCATTCCTTCAGTAAAAGGGATCTTATAACTGATTGTTCATGGTATATTTTAAAAGATGATGCATTAACATAAAACATCTGTCATGATTCAGGGGATTTTTTATAGTTGCTGAACATTTGCTATGAAGAGTCATCTTTCATGTTTCTTCTTACCAGCAACCAAGGCACTGAATTTGCCTCGAGCTGGCCAGCGAAGGGACTGTAGAGTCATTTTGAAAGCTTACACCATCATAAACAGCATCTCATTAATGGAGTAAGTACATTTTTATGGCTTGTCTGAATTTAAGATTAAAGCTTGCAGACAATGTCCGAGGATGCCTGTGCAGTCAGTAGCCTCCCTGTGCCCGGTAAATGGAAGTTTCATAAAGAAAAGACATTACTACATGTCACTTTCTTTCAAATGACTGCATACTTGAGGTGACATTTCAACTGAGGAACATCTTCAAGTGCCACAGGGAAAAGAACACTGCAACAGTCTCTGTAAAGGGATTATAGTTCCTATATGATCCATGATAAAGAGCTGGGCATCCTGGAGGAAGCAATGCCACAGTCAAGACCCATAGGGTATGTATAAGATAAAGCAAAGATGTAGTGAAAGAATGAGGAAAAGACTCGGGACAATAGAATTGAAACCAAGGTCAAGATGGTATCTGTTGCACTTTTACAGAGACAACACTGTATTGCATAGATTGCAGAAAAAGTATTCATCTCACCTGCCTACACACATCTAGAATATAGGACTTCACAGCTGAAATACTTAGTGAGGTACCTTTTATATGTAGGGAAATACATGCATTTCTAGAGAATTTGTCTCGTTCTAAGGTACACACTAACAAGATCTGACGAATCATGTCCTGAAAATGCCTATTCTTCTTTTCCTCTGACAAGAAAGATGCCTGGTTCATACATAGCATGTACATTTTAAGCAAGGTAAAGTCCACTGGAGCTGTTCAGCTTCAGAACACTAATACACAAGAAAGATCTGTCCAGGAGACAGTCTAGGCCAGTAAGCTGTAGCATCTCTTTTGAAGCATCTGTTATTGGACTTTTACAGCATAATGTTGAGAGATTGTTGTTGAGATTTTAGCCCAGAAATAAATTATGAACTCATGAAGTATAACTGCCAGGTAATTTATACATTGAAAAATGTTTTAGTCACCTAAACATTTGTAATTTAAATTTTATTCAGCCCAACGTACTTCTCTTTAATTACAGTCAATAAAACTGCAATCCTGGATTTCTTTTTTAGCACATAAATAGATAATATTATTTCAACTATTTTGGTGGCACCATAAGAATGTTGTAAGATTTTGAGGGAATTACATTGACTAGACTTATACACTTTCATGTTTAGTAGTGTGATTCTCACTGAAATTACTTGGGAATAATCATTAAGTGGATGGAAATCTTTAACCTGGAGTGAAAGGTAGTGTTGATGTAGTTATAAAATTGATAATGAACTCAAGAAGCCTAAGAACTTCATGTTGTTTTCTTAATTACTTAATTACTGCTAATTACATTTTTTCAGAAAGGTAGTGAGCTGCTTTGCCCACCAGTCAACTTATTTGGGGGCTGCAAATGTTTTTGCAACAGTAACAGGAAAGTAACTCTTCCATTGATTCAAGGAAGGTACATGGTTATTGTAGTAAAAACATTCCAAGGAACCACATGTAGTTTTTGGCATATTATGGAGAAAAAGCTTTAAAAGCAGCCAGCTCGTGTTTTGCAGTATCCCACAGCCCTGCTTCCCACTCTGCTGGTCTGTCATGCACAGAGAAAGGGAGGAAATAAAGGGTTAAAACCACAACCACTGACAGCTTTTATGTAACTTTTTAAAAATTAGTGAAGTAGCTTGTTTCTCTAAAAAAAGAAAAAGAAAAAAAAGAAATGGAGTCTTCTGTGAGATGATGAAATACAGTAACTCTTCACCTCTAGAAGTGCAAGTGGATACATTGCAGGGGTCAGAGCAGCAGTTATTTTGAAAGAAAAAGTGAACTGATGCTCAAATTCTGTATCACAGCTTAAGGAAGCCATTTTAGAGAAAAGCGTCAAGCATCAGTCATCTCAGGCATAAAATTATAAATCCTTCTGCCGCTAAGTTCTGCTGTCCTTCAGCTGTCAATATGATTTGCTTGAGTAAGGAGTCAAGTGTCTCCAGATCACTAATACTAGCAGATCAGTAGCTGTAGTATGCACAATATTCTTCACTGTCACTGCATGATAACATAGGACTCTGTGCAAGATGCCTGAACTAGTCACAGTTCTTAATAGCTTCTTTACCCCTCTATCATCTTCTATCTTCTACATTGCCTGGAAAGTTTGTTTCCTGAAATCATAGCATGTGTGAATTTCCAATGTTAGTTTTTGTGGTATTGAAATGTAGGGAAAAAGCCAACAGCAAACTTGGAAAGTACTTTCCTTTAGGACCTCAAGTATAGAGCTGAGAATTTTAATTGAGGAAGGATTAATTTAAGTGATGATCAATTCCAGAGATGATCAATCTCAGATGAAGGATCAAGTTCAGCATTTCAGCATTAACATTCTCCAGGGTCAAGGATACTAAGGGTAGCAGTGACAATTACCCCCATTACTTATGATAAGGACTGTGAATTCAGAATTTGGTTGCCAAAAGCATGATACCTACGGTTTGTTTTTCATTGCACTGACTACTGTACTTAAAAATGAGAAACATCTCCATAGTTGGCTCATATGGTATTTATGAAAACTTTTTTTATATGTCCATAAAATGTACATATTAGTTGAAAGAATGAGATCATTCTCCATAGAGTGAAGCATTTTTTAATTCAATTGACATGGATAAAATGAGTTATCTGTCACTCTGGGTCCAGAGAGAGATGGAGAGGGGAAAGTTCTAAACGCAGTTGTTCTCCCTCTGCAGATTCAGATGTTCAAATGTCTCAATAGGCTGTTGAGCGAAACTTCTGCATTGTATCTTAGCAAAAAGATAAAATGAGGGGCCAAACTGTACCAGACTGCAGGCTACTTTGGAGAACAGTCCCCCAGTATGTTTTCCTTAGTAGCAAACATGGCTTCAAAAAACTTTCAGCCATCTCCTTAAGCTTCAATCGCACGCAAACAACAACACAGGGGCAGAACAAGCCAATTTTCCTTGTTTTCTTTGGTTTTGATTGGAATACCAAACATAACATAAAAGTGAAAAGAGACTGAAGTTTTTTACAACTTGCCAATGAAACTGCTAGTGCAAGATGACCAGTTAGGCTGAAGATGAAGTTGAATGGGTAAGATGTTTTTTGCCTTTAGTAGCTGTATCTTGTTCTCTATTCTTGAACACATAGAGTAAGTTTTCAAATGTAGGCAAACAGGACTAAAGGTAACTGAATTTATTGCACAAACTGTATAGATTGCAATTAATTGTTAAATAAACTACATTAATAAAGCACTGAATAAATTGCATTGCAATTGTTAAAAAATGCATACATTTTTCAGTAGAGATACAAGATTGGTTCACATCTTTTCCTCCAATTTTCTTGATCTGCAAGTCTACTGCAATATTACAACATTTTTATTCTTGAAAGATAAACTTCAGGATCCCAGCAAAGTTAAGGATCCCAGCAAAGGCCCAAAATCTGAAGGTTATTCTTTGTCATTAACATTCTAGGATGAATAAGAAGATCTTTGAGACTCAGGGATCAAAGCTGAACCATATGAAATACAGGATATGCCTTCAAATCCCTTAATTTCCTTCTGACATTGGGTTTTACCTAAGATTAGGAAGAGATTGGTCAAAGAACACACAGTGTTGAATTACCTTGGCGTGTCTATGGTTCTCAAATGGTCATTTTGAGAGCTTGTATTGTGTTCTGGTTTTGGCTGGAACAGAGTTACATTTCTTGGTGGGGTCTATGTTTTAGATCTGTGAGAGGGCAGTGTTGATGGTAGGGAGACACTTCAGTTGTTTCTGAGCAGTGCTTGCAGCTGGGACATTATCTGATTCTCCTGCAATGCTGTGGGTAGCTGGGTTTGGAGGTGTATGGGAAGTTGTGGGGGAGCACCATTGGAGTGGCTGGTCTTAGCTGAACCAGGGGATATCCTGTAGCATATGATGTCACACTCAGCAATAAAAGCCAGGGGATAGAGGAAGGAAGTGGGTGATATTCAGAGATGGCATTTGTCATAACAAGCAACAGTTACAGGTGACAGAGCCCTGTTTTCCTGGAGGTAGCTGAACATGAGATCTATGAAATACTCCTTACCAATGAACAATATCATATTTGTACCTGGTTTTATGTCCCTGGAATAATGCAAACAGCTTTGCAGGTTCAAATATCTAGCTTGGTCATCATGACAGAGCCCAGGATGAATCCCATTCAAATTGCAGGAGATTGCTCACTTCTGATCAGTACCCAGTCTTTCAGATGCAAAAAGTCTCTTTTGCTGAATATCTGTTATAAGCACAGAATTTCTCAGATTTCTTTTCCAACTAGCTTCTAAATAGGATGGAAAAAAAATGCTATAGTAGCAACTAGAAGGTGCTAGTCTAGCAAATTTTATTTCTTTGATTTGCTGCAGTACAAGGAAATTTAGAGTATGTGGAGATCTGCAGCACTGGAAGAAATAAATTGTCAGCTGAACACTATCAGATCTGCAAAATCACAACTAGTTTGTGCTTGATGGCAACTTAGGTCAAAACTATTTCTTGTTTTGACCACTGAGTTCTGTTGAACAGAAACTGCTCAGTAACTCACAAATTGAATGACTGCATGAAGATGTTTTAATAATAACTAAATGCCTGCTATAAAAATTATTCATCTGCATTAAAGAAATATATTGATACTTTGTCTTTCATAAAATGTAAGCATGAATAAATAATAATGACTAATGAATAAATAATTTCTCCTAAAGTAACTGGAAAATTCCACAGAATCTCATTTTATGAATCAGTTTTTTAATCTCATTTCATGATACAAATAACTGTGATGTGCTCAGGTTAGATTTAATTTTTACAAGTTATTATACAAACTATACAATAGTAGTCAGCTCTGTAATTTAGCTAGTGATAAGACATCACTTGCTATACTGTATTTAAATAGCCAATCACAGTCTACTCTGTCCTATGAATATATGCCTTCTTCGTTGAGTATGCACATGTGTTTGACATATGCTACGTGTATATCAACTGAATTAGATTAATTAAAATACAGCCAGACTGATTCTTACATGCCACCTTGTGGGAAATCAATGAATTTTTTTTACCTAGCATCTGATACAAGAAATTCTGAACTCCAAAGAACTGTTGGAAGTTATAAAAATAGCTACTGAAAAGCAGGATAAAATATTGCTGCAACAAGGTATAGCTGTTGGTAATACATTTGTATAACGTCTGTTAGCTATAACAAATAACTGAATGGAAAAAAATAATGCATACTTCTGTCTGAGTCTTCCTCCCAGCCTATTTTCACCATGGATTTCTTTAAATGTGGCCAAAACAATGTGGAACAGTTAAAAGGTCTAATTCTTAATCAATGGCCAAAGAGGAAAATCTGTTCATCTAGCTATTAAGAAGTGTCTTTCAAGCAAAAATAAAGCTTCAAATACAGTATTTGAAAACCATAAATGCAATGCCTGTGTCACAATGTCACACAGATGTCTTTTATTACATTTGTTTAGTTCCTCTACAGTGTCTGATTAGTCCTGAAATATAATCTGCTGGTAATACATTACCTGTTAAACAATGCAAGACCTCAATATTACATTTTAAAAGTATTGATTTTATGAAAACCCATTCTCCAAAAGAGAAATCCACAAGCATCCACAAGTGGAATGATTTCAGCATAAGCAAAATCTCACCTTTACATATCAAATTGAAAATCTTTACAGTATCTGTTTCTCCAAAAATTTGCAATGCCTTCTCCAAGGGAACACTGTGGTCTTCAAACAGGTATCTGTAAAAGAGTATTTTGCTGAAAAAAAAAAAAACCAAACAAAAAAACCCCCACAAAAACTCCAACTGGGTAATTAGGCTTTTTTATTCACTCAAATTAATGTACAGATATATGACGTCATTTCTTAATTTTCAAGTGTCTATGTGATCACGGTGGCATTCAAAGTAGTCTAGCAAAAACATAGGAAAGATTATTCATTTTCAAAGAGGTTTTGATTACAAACATTAGAACTTTATCTTTCAAAAACTGTGTAAATATTGCTTGGTACAGTAGTGATGGTATTGTTTATCACACAGCTAATCATAAGCACCCTTGATGTCATCCTAGACAAGAGTTAAGAAGATCGTAGCTAAGGTAATAAAATGGACATCTTTAAGATCCCTTAAAAGATGCTAAGGCAAATGATACAGAGCATGACAGCAGTAACTCAAGCTGAAACTGGAAAATAATGTGCTACCATGTCACGTAGAATGACCATCAAGTTCTTGCATTACACTGCAAATGTCTTCAACGAAACAAATGGCATAGTTCTGTGGCAAATCAGAAGAATTTACTAGTTCAAATACTGTTTCATCCTGTCTATTTTTTTAAGTATTCTCCAAACTAAAACTGCATTATTTCACCCAACCTATAAGTATTTTTTTTCCTAATTGCACATTTTTAAAAGACTGTGTATGCCTTCTGTACTGAGTACTAAGTAGACAAATTATGGCAAATTATGGGTGATTTTTTATTTCTTCACAAAAATATGGAGTGCAACCTATCTAATGTGCAGGTAATTTCACACACTTCTTGGTATGCTCAGACAAAAGATTTTAATTTCCCTGTGAACCCTTCAATTTCTGGGAAGGGGTTTTTTACTTGTATTTTTCATAACGGTACATTGTCAAAAATATTCCAGTCTCCCAAGGGCTCTAATGAAAGACTCTGTGTAGGTTAATGGATTATACTGAAAATCCAGCGTGTTCAAAAGTGAAAGAAGGGGGTGTGGTTTTTCTATTTCAATTTCTTCACATCTTTTATTCTCTCTGAACCAAATGGCTCACTAATGCATTTAGAGCTTTCTCCTGTTGAAAACAGCTGTGGCTCTAGCTGTGAAACAGCCCAACCTACTGAACACAATGGTTGCCCTTCTCCCACCTCCAACGGCTCTTTTCTTCCCAGAGAGACAGTATCACCCAGTTGGCAACACACATAAACCTCAAAGAGTTTGGAACCATTTCTTATGGTCTTTTTGGTTAGAAAGATGAAAAACAATCCCAGAAGTCTGAAAGTGCGTAAGAATAAGTCTTCCTCTCTTCAGTTTGATCATGTTTCTTAGAACAGATGCAGGAAAAGCCAAAGCTCCTACAAGTCAGGAGGATTTCTGAAGAAACTGAGAACAGGCAGTATTTAAATGTTGGCAAAATACAAAGACACATAAATCCTTCTCTGAAGGACTAACACACTAGTACAAATGCATAGAGCCTCCCTTCTCAGGTCAGCTGCTGCATCTATTGCAGAGGGAAATAATTTCTTCCAGAGTACCTACATGATTTTTTTTTTTAGTGTGTAAGTTGTTCTAAGTAGGTTCAGCCCCAATGCTCCTGGGGGGTCTTTTTTGAGGAGGTAGCTGAAGCTATAAACTACAGAGAGTATACATTCTTAATAGGCTGTCTAAGAAATTCAGAAATCCCTTCTCAAGATTTTATCTTGACTACAACTTGAAAAGGCTGGTAAGATTTGTCTGGAGAAAAGTAAAAAGATTAACACTGGAATGACACTTTGAATGTACATATATAGCAATGCAGTAACTGGAATAAAACAATCTTCATGCATCTTCAGTACTATACCCATTAAATAAAATTATTGATTTTTAAGTGATATGGAATCTTCAGCCTAATAATTTGAAGTAATAGCAACCTATTTATTTCTCATTCTCTGTGTCTTTGTGTCCAGTATTTACAGTGTTTACTTGTGAAAACCGAAATTGTTGTCCTGCCTAAAGAAATGCTCCTTGGGAAGCCTTTTAACATATAGACAAACAATGTATTTGTCTTCTAAAACTTCCTTAAAACTGGTCATTACTAAAAAGCTTTACAGTGAGCATTTGCCTTCTTCAGTAATTTATTCTCTCAGGGAAACACCAAATGAGGAAAGAGGCTGATTTTGTCCTGGACATATTCCTTTCTAAATGCAAGCTTTTTCGAAGGGTCACTATGTAGTGGGAACTTGTGATCAAATCTCAAGAAAGGCAAAACTATTTGAACAGAAAAACATCCAAAATCTAATGCTACCCAGACACTGACGTCCTTCCTGGGGTCTGACAGATTATTTTTCCTAAAGGATTCTTCTCTTGCAAAATCAGAGTTGCAAGAGCCATTCTAAAGTGCATGAAGATACATTTCATTATGAAAGGCATCATGGGTTTGTGAACAACAGTATGTCTGAACTGTTTCAACTAATCCCCTGATAGGTATGCAATTTAGAAGGTGGGAATTTTCAAAAGACTGGAATCAGTTTCTTTATAAGGTTCAAGAGTGCAAATCCTGGACAGATATGAAATGGTAGATGATGTCTTATTTAGCTGCTTCTTATCATAGAATCAAAAAATGGTTGGGGTTGGACCTTTAGAGATCATCTAGTCCAACACCCCTGCAGAAGCAGGTCCACCTAGACCAGGTCACACAGGAACACGTCTAAGCAGGTCTTGAAGACCTCCAAGGAAGGAGACTCCACATCCTCCCTGGGAAGCCTGTGCCAGGGCTTCATCACACTCACAATAAAATAATTTTTTCTTATGTTTAAATCTCTTTCAAATAAATAAAATACAGTTGAAGAGTTCTAAGTTTGGGTATCTCTATCTGGGGTAGATATTGAAATGACCACTACCTTACTAAAACACACTCTACTTCCACATAATTTAGATGCTGAGTAATTAATTGCTATTTGGAATTCCGCTGTCATGTTTCATAGCAGCAGGAAAGGTAAAAATTAAGCTAAAGATACTCTCAGTGATTTGATACAGGACTTTAAAAAAAAAGGATAATTGAAATGTGGTCAAAAAATGAGTTGGTGATATTATTTTCAAGGTTTGACTATGGGAAGCATACAGTACTCTGCAATAAAATTCAGTAACTTAGTTTGGTGTGCTAGGGTGACATATATATAGATAGATATAGATGATATAGATATAGATATGGATTAGATATAGATTAGATATAGATATAGATATAGATATAGATATAGATATAGATATAGATATAGATATAGATATAGATATAGATATAGATATTTGAGCTTTCTGATTCTGATCTGCAGTACTACAGGGAATCTAGTAGGATTTTTCAGTATGTCGAGCTACTACAGGGAGGTCTGTCGAAATCTCAGCTATCATTTGAACATTAGGGCTACTTTCTCTTCCCCCACAAACTGTATAATTGGTCATTCTCCTGCTCTTTTTTTTCACATAAAATACTGTCAATATAATAATCTTTGAGAAAATAAAATCAAACAACATTCCTTATATGAAATGATTACACTGATATATAATCTTTATTGCATTATAAACAGCAATTTTCTAACAATCATTCTGAGTGCTGTTATTCTTAAAACTAGCTCACAAATTTTGACTTTCACTAGGATAGACAAGTCTAATGTCTGTTACTCAAGCAATATTCCCCATACTTAGGAGGAGATAAGTGTCTTCCCAAGTCCTAGCAATATGGCAAGACTAATAGCCAAGAGAGGACATTTGCAGTCCCATGAATTAGGACCTTTGATGTGTTCCCTCAGCTGTTAATAGGTTTGCCTATCCTACATTCAGCAGCATGTTTTGGAAGATGTCATTTTAGCAAAACACTTTTTTTCTTACTGATTCAGCCCTTCACAGAATCACAGAATGGTAGGAAGTTGGAAGGGACCTCTAGAGATCATCCAGTCCAACTCCCCTGCTCAAGCAGGTCCACCTATATCAGGTCATATAGGAACGTGTCCAGGCGACTTTTGAAAACCCCAAAGAAGGAGACTCCACACTCTCCCTGGGCAGCCTGTGCTAGGGCTCCATCATCCTCAGAAGAAAAAAGTTTTTCCTTAAGTGAAACATTTTATGTTTCAGTTTATGTCCATTACCCCTAGTCCTGTCACTGGACACTACAGAAAAAAAGTGGCATACCATCCACTTGACATACACCTTTCAAATATTTTTAAGTATTAATGGAGTCCCCCTTCAGTCCCAGATCCAGTTTTGCTGAAGTCAAGGTAGATGACTGACGTCCACTGCTCTCCCCTCATCTAGCCAGCCAGTTATGCACTCATAGAAGGCTATCAGGTTGGTCAAACATGATATCCCCTTGATGAATCCATGCTGAATCCCCCTAGTAACCATCTTTTCCTTCATGTGTTTTGAGATGGCATCAAGGATGAACTGTTCCATCACCTTTCCAGAGACAGAGGTGAGGCTGACCATCCTGTAGTTTCCCAGGTCCTCCTTCTTGCCCTTTTTGAAGACTGGAGTGATACTGGCCTTTCTCTGGTCTTAAGGTACTTCACCAGTCCTCCATGACCGTTCAAAACTGATGAACATTAGTCACAAACTACTTACTTTGCTCTGTCTTTTTGAAACAAGTGACTCAAATCTTCTGTCATAAAAAAGTCTTTTAAGTATTGAAAACTCACTGCTCCTTTGATTCAGTCTAATACGGTTGCTAAGATATGTCTGTCTGAAACATACACACTCAACTCTTCTCTGTCAGTCTATATTCTTCACTACAGTGGTTTCCTGGAAGCCAGACAGATTCTGAAGAACCCATTTTGCTCCACAGGCAATTTTATTTCTGTCCTTATTCACTCTAATCCCCAAGCCTTTCAGTTGCTTCTGCCACTCAGCTGTAATTCCCGCATAATACGTTATATGGTATCTTATGACTTTATGCAACATCATGATTATCACAATGAATCCTAAATTTTATTAAGACCTGCTAGATTTTGATTTTTAGAAGGGATTATTTCCAGTTCACAGACATATATTGTGATACTCATACAGAAAATACTCCTATTCTATTATAACTACAGTTAATCCCTTTTGTTGTTTATATCAGTGGCAAGAGCAGGTTCTATGGGTCTCTCTATTGCCATTTCTTCATGATGACTCACTCATTTGCAATTAAAAAAAACTATTCCAATCATGCATGGAAGTTTTTCCTTACACAGTTTTTCAAATAATTCAGTTCATTAGATCAAAGGCTTTCTCTGAAATAAAAGAAAGAAAGAGCTCTTAGTTCCTTCGAACAGAGAGATTTTGTTTTTTCAGTTGTACTTTATGTGGGATTAGGTCAGAGAGAACTGGACCACATTAATTCTTGACAGAGACAGTGATGTAAACACAATAATACCTTGGAGATGTGGAACAATGGAAACAAAAACTTGAATTTCAGGCTGGAAAAAAAGCATAAGAGTTGTGTATGAATTTTAGGTATGTTATTTTGACTAGACCACAAAAACAACACAAAAACAAGAAGAAACAAATTGGGCAGATAAACCAGTAATGAAAATCTTATAGATTTAGCTCAGCCTTGCATGAGTCCCTCCGCAGAATCACAGAACTGGAGTTGGAAAGAACACTGCAGGCCATCTGCTGATAAAAAGCCCAGGGTCAGAGCAGGGTCAGCTAGCTCAGAGAGCACATGGTCTTACCTCATTGAGTTTTGAGTACCTCCAACGATGAAGGTTTCTCAGTCTCTCTGGATAATCTGTGTTTAATCATCATCATGGTAAATACTTTTTACTCATATATGGTCAGAATTTCCCTTGTTGCAGCTTCTGGCTATTGCTTCCTGCTCTATAGTCACGCTCTTCTGAGAAGTCTAGGTCCACTTACCCTGCACCATACCACAGGAAGCACTAGGTCTCCCTTAAACCTTCTCAACTCATGGCCGAACGAACGCTGCACTCGCAGCCTTCCTTACAACACATATTCCAGTCCCCCAAGTATCTTGACATGTCTCCATTGGACATGCTCTAGTGGTCACCATTTTTCTTGTTCTAGAGTGCCAAAAGCAAAATATTACCATCTGACACATCTTGAAGACAGGGGAATGATCACTCCCTTCAACCTGTTGGCTATACTACATACAACCCCAAAATTTCCCTTTCTTGCTTTCTAGAAAATCGGTTTAACGACTCTTCCTTTCCAAATTAAATAAGTATCGGTTGTCTCATGACTTTAAGAATCTTTTAAATACCTGGACATGAAAAGTGTCCATGTGAACCTCCAGAAAAAAAATGAAGTGTTTCATGGCAATGTTCAAACCTTTGTGATTTCAAAATGTAAAACTCAGAAAAAAGAAAGAAACAGAACAAGAGAAATCATATCTCAGAGCTGATACGTTCAAGATGGATTTGTACCTACTAAATTTATATCGTATCTTTTTGATATAAGACACGATAGTGGATAAGTGAAACTGAGAGGATGTTTTGGCAGATGGAATGCTAAATTGAAGAATTTTCATTGCAAAATTTTTGTTATAGCACACAATTTGAAAACGGAATTCCAGTGAGAAAACCAACAAGTGAATGAAAAAAATAAGTAAAGAACAGAATTCACACTTATTCATATTAGGAATGTAGCTTTTTAACGTTAAACAATTTGTGAAACTGAAATATCTCCAAGAAAGTTGTTGCAACACAAATTGAAATTTTGTTGCTGAGACACTGTGCCAATGTACAATCTCCAAAATGCAATAAAACAATAATCTGTGTTATAACTGATCATTTAGGATATATTCAGTCTGATTTGATAATATTTGTGAGCTTAAGGAAACAAAGACATTATAGCAGTGTGAAACCTTGCAACTAGCACAATATAGTCTAGTAAAATGTTTCACTTTCTACATTCATAGTTACTGTAAAGATATTATGTATTGTTTGGCATGCTTGGTGTACACTATGTATTCTCTAGCACAACTAGATTCAAAATGTAGCATCCTACATGTAACTTCAGGTGTGGTATCACCAAAATTAATAAGGTCATTTTAATTTCATTGTGGTAATAGAATACCATAATGAAACTCTGAGCTCCTAACCATGTTAATTGCTCTTCACATGATGAATAAATAACATTTCTAATTAGAATAACCTCTGAATTTTCTTCACTTGTATTTCAACAAATATTTCAATAGCAATAGAGGATTTAAAGACAGTTAAATTAATTAATATGCATTTGTATGGTCACAACAATGTATATAAGCAAACATGTTGTTCCAGGTTTGAAAGAAATCATAGTATCTCTCACACAAACAACTTGGAAAAAATAAGCCATTACAAAAAAATGAAGCTTTTAATTTACCCCAACAAATTCAGCATAGTCAGTGGGAATGAGAAAATAAAAATGAGCAAGCAGTCTCTGCAATTTACAATTTTTTAAAAACAGCTCTGCAGAGAATGCTGTACCACTCACTCAGAGTCTTCCTCAGAACTATCTACGCTTAAAGCATCTAGGTTAAAATAAGGTAATGGGATAAAAGCTGGGAAGGTCTTTCCTTACATTTAATATATTATAACAGAGCCTGGAGGCCCTCATCAAAACAACATATTTGGACAAGTACTACTTTAAAAAATTCAAGAAGGGACATGCTTAACTATCCAGAGTTCTGTGCCTCAGCCACCTCTGCACATGCCTGCACAAAAATGCTCCTTTTGTCTTATTGTCACAGAATCACACTCAAGATCAGAGCAGCTGATATCTGGCCACATGCTTTCTATGTCAAACTGGACTAAGAAGTTGAATTCAAAAGTGTTTCAAATTTGTCTGCCATTAAAAAAGACATTAATTTTAAAAGGCCATACAAAACAACTCTTTTCAAGATTGCCAGTCTCTTGACTTTTGGAACAAATCTGTCTTGCCTCAGTGTCATTTTCAGATTCACAAGGAGCAGCTGTGGTGTCAGTGTCATTATTCCTTAGGTGACTTTGTTTAGAATGACTGCAAACATAAAATAACCGATTAATTTTAGTAAAATGAAGCCCTTCCTGTGGATTTGTTATACTCCACTGCCATGTTTCAATTTCATCCTTCACCTTCATCCTTCATTACTATTCCCAAGCTCTGCAAAATATCACAAAAAAAGGATTATTTGTCTTGTTGTAATAAAATGTCATATCTTGCTCTCTGTTTTGACATATTTTTGATCAATAAGTTGTCGATGCAAAAAAAGACACAGCTATTTAACTTTCCATGTGTAAAGAAAGAATATGAGCTGTTATTGGATTTCTCAAAGCCAAGCAATGGGACATGGAGGAAGCAGTCCATGATTGTGGGAAGCCTTAGAGAAAGCAAATGGAATAGACAAGGCAGAGAGGCCACACATCTGTAAATGAAGCAAGGGAACATGGTTGAGGAAAATGTTCTTGCCATCTAAGGGCTTCTATGGATATGCAAAATGTTTTTCTCTTACAATTTAAGGTGCAGTGAAAGAGGAGGCATGTCTGGTCACAATACTATAACAAATAAGTTTTGATACTTTCTTGCTTCTTGCCTGGCTTGTCCATACCCAGATTTCCAAAAACCTGGGACATAGGTAAAATCAATTGCCTAGTATCTACAGTTTGTTCAAGACAGAGATATCTAACAATTCAAGGAAACTGGTAGAAGGAGATGCTGTTACTATCTCTGGACCAAACACTCTTTTGGGTCTCTTTTCTGCAAGCATGATCAGGCAAAAGTCACAGCCAAAGAACATGTTTTCCCCACCTGTGTTCAGCCTACCTTTGCTGGTGCAAAAAAATGGAATTTGCACCTCTGATGCTTCCAGTTACATTGCCATTAGAGCATCCATCTTTCTCTGATGAGGATCCCTTTGTCACTCCTGACAGAATTGACTGTAGGCTGCTGATTTCCAGGCAGAGAGCATTAGCGCATTTTATATGTATGCCGTTCAAGTTCTCATTGTAAATCAGAATTTTAGGCTTCATCTTTAGTTAGGTTCTTAGCTACTTTAGATGTCAACAGTAAAGCAAACCATGTGCGTGGGTGGCTCCAACAACCTGATGTCCCATTCCTCTGCAGTTACAGAAAAGTTGCATCACATTCTTGCCAAGGTCAGTGAGTCCTTGGGAAAGCAGCCAGTGAAACAGGGCCTCGGGAGAGGGAGAGACTTTTCCAACTCCATCTACAGAATAAAGAGGTAGCAGCAGAGCTCCTTTGTTACATGTTCACCACTGTAGCTTAGAATGAGAATCCTGATTAGACTTGTAAAATACTCAGTGTGGTGGGCTTTTACTTATTCTCTTAATGAATTAATTGCACTTTTCCACTAATTTTCTTCTGTTAAAGTTCTGCATGAGCCTTTTCCACTTCCATAGCAGATACAAGGTATTATGCATGATAAGCCTGTTTTGTTCTAATTTTATTTAGATAAGATACTGATTTAGGTTAGAAATTTTAAGAAAAAAAAAATACACAGCACTCAAGCAGAATTATGTCAATAACTTGTTATGCTAACTGATCTTAACAGTCCAAGTGTTTAAATATGTATCGGTTAAGCAATCCTTAGACTGGCAAGTGCAGGAAGGCTCGTTTTGGAAATGGGCTAGGGAAATTAATTAGGCTCAAAACCAAATCTATGTTTTCTGTCTTCACTCTTACTTGTTTTCCATGTCTAATAGAGTAGAATGTGTTTCTTTACACAGTGTCTCTTCTTCAGCTTCATTCTGATGTTCTGCTGCTTTGACTAACTGGCAAAGTTCCTAAATCAAAACTTGTGGATAAACTTCATATCACAAGGTACATAGCTAGTTTAATTACTTTTCCACATGCTGAGACTATCTGCAGGGTGATTTATATAATTTGGTTTCATATAAAATCAAGTTAATGAGAAATCATATCTTCCTCAGGCTTTCAACCCAGAGATTGTAAAGCCTTATTAATAAAAAGAAGAAAATAAAGCTTTTACTTCAAAGTAGGCTTACTGAACTGAATAAAAACTACAGCAGTTACATATATATGAGAGTCCACCGGCACATTAAGGAACTTACAAATCCTAAATAAAACTGGAGTATGTACTTAAGTCTAGGTATTTAATATTGTCTTAGAGCAAGAAAAGTTTGGACATCGTCTCCTCTCACACTCTTCAAGATTATTAAGGTGGTTTTAGTTTTTACAAGCAGGTATCTTCTACCTAGTTCTATGGATCTAGAGACTTTATAGTGAAGTTTTGGGTTCTCAGCGTTTGGCATTTGAGCAAGGACTTTTCAGTTCTCAATTTCTATTCTCCTTTGCTTCTTCTTCAGTCCTCTCTAGCTAGAGGGAAGGGCTATTTTACTGGAACATCCACATTTACTTTATTATTATGCTATACAAGATCAATAACACCATTGGAAGAATACATTCAAAATATGATTGAAGAGACAGAAACTGGAAAAGCAATATAAGTAGCCATAATTAAAGTGTGATAAGTAATAAAAGCAAACCATTACCAAAAATAATTGACGTGCTTTTCAATCTATAAAATGTACAGATGGATTTTGACTGACTCTGTTTTCTTCATTATTTGGAGGACAATTATCATGCAAGTATCGTGCAAGAAGAATTGGTCAACAAGACTCAATATTTTCTATGCCAAAACCAATCTGCATTGTTAAGCTGCACTGCTGAGCCACCAAGCACAAGTGGCGTGGAATACACAGAAATCAGACACAGAAATGTGTGTGTTGCATCCCTCAGTAGTGAATAATAAGAAATAGACATTTTAAGGATGGAACAAAGACAAACATTAAGACAAACATTTAAGACAAACTTAAGACAAACATTTCAAATAATATAGATGAATCTTACTTTAGAAGAGATTTCTTTGATGGGAGTCCAGGGAAGCAGAGCAGGATTCAGTCAGAGGTTATGACCACCTAAATCTAGGTGGTTAAGCTGTTGTACTCTACAAAGAGGCAGACCTTATGCCAGAACCTCAAGAGTGATTCAGCTGTCCAACCATTAGATACAGGATTCAGATGCATAATGCTGACAGTTAGGGCAATTTTGCATGCCATTGGGTATCCTGGGTATCTCACTGAGAATGGGTGGAAATCTCTCCAAAGTGTGTGATATATGCCAGTCTCATTCAGTTGGCTTAGATCAATAATGAGTGTTTCAAATGGCACTAGTAAAAATACTTTTAGGAAAATTAATCCTGTCTACCCGAATGCCATCACCCTGCAATCATCTAATTAAATGAACAAAGGACAGCAGAACAAAATTAGATGCTACAGTGGTTTTCACAGCCTTTTGACAGTGAGAAAGAAGTGTATATACTGGACCATTCTGAGGAATTCTTTGAGACACTGGAAAAGGTCTGGAGTCACTTCCATAGGGTACCTCATAGCTAAGAAATCTGGCTTTCCAAGTAGGATCTTCAGCAAGAGTTTCAGACTGACTTATCAGACAGACTTGAGATCCACAAGAAGGAAGTCCATGCTCACATGAGACGGCATAAAGATGGTACATGCCATAACACTCCACACTAAAAGGTCTTTGCCTTGCTCTCCTTGACTAGTTCCTATTACTTCCTAAGGCAAAGTTGATTAGAAAGTCACACTATTGCTATTAGCTTTTATGATATTGAGGTACAGGGTGAAAAAAAACCCCTGGGTTGATTGGGCAAGCATTAATATGGGGTAAACCAAACATTATTTGAACAAGCAAAGCAAATGTTAACAAATTGGTTCCAATTATGTGTTGCAGAACTGAAGTTTAAAACCAAAAACCAAATCCAAACTTCACTGTTGCCAATATCAAAAATAACTCTCTTCAACTAAGAAATGTGCAAATATTAAAAGTAGGATATGTTCATTTTCAGTTTCTGTTAAACAGACTGGATGAAGAGCCTAATTGTTCAAGCGCAATCATTTCTCTGTCTTTTTAGCTGAATTCACTCTTTCATGTGGATCAAAACTAATCTTCTCCTTTTTCTAAGGGTTTGTAGAAGCATGTCATATATATAGTTCAATAAATGTGACAAATGTTTTTATACTTTTTAAATTTTCATATATTTTTTTCTCTTTCTTTTTGTAGAAACATAGTAGTATCCAGCTCGAGTATTAACCAAATGATTTTTCTCCTGTGTCTCGCTTTGGCTTTGCCAACTGTCATTACAGACCAGTGAGAAAATTGTCTTTTTCTTGATTAAGTTTTTCACTAATTTACTTGATCTTCCACTTCCCTTGTCTATCATGCTGATCTTCATTATACCAAGGCAGTGAAGACATTCACATCTTAGTTGACTACCTAACATCCTGTGCTGGACACTGGATGCTATTTACTGTAACCTCTTTGTCTCTAATGAGACAGTGTGAGTGTAGACTTGTGGGTTATGTATGAATAGGGGTTAGTAGAGCTTATAGGGTGTTAGTAATTATATAGATATATATAAGTAATAAAGTTGGTTTTGGCCGTTAGGCTTGTTGTGTCAGTATGGAGAAGTGCCGAGGGTGGTGGAGAATTGCAACATGCAGAAGTAAGCACAAAAGAACAGGATCTTGTGACCCTGCTAAGTAAACTTTGAAACTTATCTAGTTTTGCAACACAATAACCTCTTGGCAGGGTCGTATGTTCTTTATTAGCCTATCAGGAGCTCAGCTTTTGTAATATGTATGAGATGATTAGTTGATTGTTCCAATCAGCATGTGACACGGCCTTCTGAATATATAAATATGTTGCCTGTATTCAATAAAGTGGACACTTTGCTTGCATCAAGTTGCGTCTCCGTCTCTCAATCGCGGCATAGACTCACATTTTAAAACTCCCCTAAAATGACTGATTTTGTTTCTTAAAACAACTGGTTTAGTGCCTAAGTGTGTTTATATTCTTTAATGAGTGCATATTACTGTGAGGGTGACGGAGCCCTGGCACAGGATGCCCAGAGGGATTGTGGAGTCTCCTTCCTTGAAGGTCTTGAAGACCTGCCTGGACATGTTCCTATGCGACCTGATCTAGGTGAACCTGCTTCTGCAGGGGGTTTGGACTAGATGATCTCTAAAGGTCTCTTCCAACCCCTACCATTCTATGATTCTATGATATCATTTTAACATCTGAATGCACTCTTTGTACATTTCTGACTGCGTTAAGTCTGGCCAAACAAAACGCCTGCAACCACTAAGCCACTCCTAAGAGAAACGTCACTTTCACAGACATCATCTTGTTTGGTTAACTTCCTGCCTGCTATGTACAGAACTGGTATGATGGGAGTCCCATGAATGGGTTAACACTGACTCAATATAATGGTCTTTCACTTGAAAAATGGAAATTAATTTTCATGAAGATCGTGGTGCATTTTTTCACAGAATCGGACAGTAGTTCTAACCTCTAGTACTCTCTTGTAGTAGTGGATGTTCTAACTTCTAGTACTCTTGGTGTTTTTTTAAATTACAATTCCAATTCCTTTTTTTTCTTTAAAGCTTTAGAACTGCTTTCAAAGAAATTTCTACACTTAACTCAATGGCAGGTTGCGTTCCAAATCTTATAAAGTCATAAAAACTGTGAGTGAGATTGTGGATCCACTGAAGTAAATTCCAAAACTCCCTTTGGCTTCAAAAAGTTCAGGCCTCTAAGATTTATCAGCTTCTAAGATTTTCTCGAAAATCTTTATTCTCTTACTGCTGGCTTGGGATTTCTCTACATAAATGCTAACCTATGTATTTCTCTATTTCTTCATATATATGTATACAGGGAGCGAGAGATAAGTAGAAATATGTATGCTAATGCAGAGTGTCTAGGATGAAGATTTGTTTTAAAACAAACAACTTCTGAGATAAGGAAGGTACTGAGGGAACTGGTCAGCATCACTGTATGGTTACACTGTTAAGATCTCTGAAAGGCTGCAGCAATCATGAGAGCTCCTGATGACTGCTAAAACATAAACATCAGACTGATCTTCAGGAAGAGTAAGAAGGAGGCTCTGAGGAATCATAAACCAGTAATTCTCACATCAGTCCCTGGAAAGGTTATGGAGCAAACCCTCCTGGACTTTTCATCTAGGGTGTATGATGGATGGAGGTGACTGGGAACAATCGGCATGGATTTACAAAGGGCAAACTCTGCTTGAGCAGCTTGATAGCTTTCCATGATGAGACAATCAGCAATGCAGCTGAGGGAAAAGGAGTGGTTGTCATTTTACCCCATCTTTACTACAGTTTTCAGGATGGTCTCCTATTGTATATTTTCAGGATGGTGGTGATATGGTTTCAATAGGTGGACTAGAATGCAGGTAGAAAATTAGCAGCTGGACTGCTGCACTTAAAGGGCTGTGGTATATCATAGAATCATATAATGGTAGGGGTTGGAAGGGACCTTTAGAGATCATCTAGTCCAACCCCCCTGCAGAAGCAGGTTCACCTAGATCAGGTTGCATAGGAACATGTCCAGGCGGGTCTTGAAGACCTCCAAGGAAGGAGACCCCACAACCCCTCTGGGCATCCTGTGTTCCATCACCCTTCAAAAAACTTCAGTGATATATGGTGTGAAGTCCCACAGATAGTCATGTTCCTTGAGGGTGACTACTGGAGAGGGTATATTTATTAAAGATCTGAATAAAGAGAATGCATCACAAGGAAGCCTGTGGAAAATCACCAAATCAGTATGCTTGAGGGCAGGGCTGCTATTCAAAAGGACATCAGAAGACTGGAGAAATGGTCTGATTGGAAGCTGACACAGCTCAACAAGGGCAAAAGTAAAAAAACAAAAAGTCCTGCGCCTGGGATGGAATAACTCGTTGGGGAGACCAGTTGTGCAGAGAAGTTGAGCAAGGAAGGCCGAGTGCACTATTGGGCTGCATTAGAAAAAGTAAGGTCAGTAGGCTGTATTTAGCCTCATACTGCATTCAGAACACTCTATGCAGCTTTTGGATCCCTAACACTAGGGCAAGCAAGTGCACATCAGGTTCACCGAGATTATTAGAGCTGAAACACACAACATACAAAGAAAGGCATGGTAATGTGGGTTTATTCAGGCATAAGAACAGTAAGGAAGTAGATTTTACTGCTGCTTTCAGCCAGAAAAATACTCTCAAAGTTTTGGGGTTTTTGTTCCTCTAGGCATAACATTTGCAACACAATTAAACGCTTAATCCATTTTTCTTTGCATCATTCCAGGATACAAACTAATCCCACTAATTCTTGCACCAGTACAGGGCTGGAGTAGCTGGCTGGAAGAGTTTTGCAGAAAAGGACTAGGGGACCTGGTGGACAACAAGCTAATCATGAGCCATCAATGTGCCCTTGTAGCAGAAATGACCAATGGCCTCCTGGGCTCATTAAAAGCATTGTCAACAGGTCAAAGGAGGTGATCCTTCTTCGACCCTGCTCAGCACTAAGATATATCTTGTTGTCTGGGTCCAGTTCTAGGCTCCCCAGCACAGGAAAATATAGATACATTGGAGAAAGTAGAGTGAAAGGCTGTTAAGATGATTTAGAGACTGGCACATCTGACATATAAACTGGGATTGTTCAGTCTCCAGAAGGATCAGAAGGATCTTAACAACGTCTATAAAAACCTGACAGAAAGAGTAAAGGGGATAGAGCCAGGTTTTCCTCAGCAGTTTCCAGTGACAGGACAAGATGCAGTGGGCACAAATTGATATACAAGAAATTCCATTTACATGCAAAAAAAGGCTTTTTTTACTGTGAAGGTAGTCAAACATTGGCATAGGTTGCCCACAGGGCTGTGGAGTGTTCATCATTGGAGATACTCAAAACCTAACTGGACAAGATCCTCAGCAATCAGCTCTAGATGACCCTGCTTTGAGGAGGAGAGGTAAAGCAGGTCATCTCTAGAGGCCTTCCAGCCTGAACTACTTGGCTACTCTGTAAATAATGTAGGTAACAACTTAAAAACCTTCAGCATGCCATAAAATTGCAGGATTACCTCTTTGCTACAAGATCTATGTTCTGAAAACCATTCAAGCAGATTTAACAGAATAATTCACACAAGCCAATTTAATTTCTTAGAAAATTCACTTCCACAGTGCCAACAAAGCACTTGATAAATAATACCTTCATAGACTTTGAAACAAAGTTAATAGGAATCTCTTTGAAGTTAAAAAGACTAGTCCAGTCTGACAAAATATCAGTAACAACCAGGAGCATTTTGTACGTGGTGACAAGTCACAGAACAAACATGATCACGAGAAGTTCTACTTCAGAAGAACATTAGCTTCCATACTCTTCTTCTTGAATTCAGCACAGATTGTGCAAGAAAACACAGGCAAAAGATTGAAAATGCACTCTTAGCTGATCCTGGGTTTTTTGGCTAATTTGAATCTGTAGAATATAGCATGGACATCAATTACTGCCTACGATTACTCCTGAAAAACCTAAGCTTAACTAACATCTCTTTGACACTCTTTGACATTTTCAAGATGAATACTTTTAACTAAAAATAAACATAAAAAGAAAATAAAGTTTAAAAAAAACCAAATCCAAGCAAGAAAACTCTATAAATCCTCTACATCACCTAAAACATTAGTTTCCTATAAAAATAACAAGTTGCAGGAACTTTTGAGTATACAGCATTTCCTTGAACTAGTGTTCCTTTACCAAAGTTCTTCCACAATAGCTTTATTAAAGATGATTAGCTTGTGACATAGAGTATGGATTAAAAGCTGCAGCATGGATCTAGTAGGAGTAGTAAGTCTAATAAACTACTTCAATTTCTTTGTTGGGAGATCTGTCTTTAGTCATTATTTTACTTACACTATTATGATTTTGGAACCTAGCAACTTCCAAATGCTCAGCTCTGTAAGACTATGATTCCGGTTGCAACTTGTGTCTTAAGATTGGATTTTACGTCAGAATGAGAAACTTGAATGGCAATGTGACATTCACTTTCCTGCAAAAACAATATGTTCCATTGTGCATCATATAAATAATAAAAAGGAAATGTGTTAATATTATCTATTTCATTATGTATTTGTTCCATTTTTTTCTGTGTGGTATTTTTTAATTTTTAGAGTAGGTCTGCATTGGGAAATCTGCTGTTTTTACAGAAGGCTGAATGTGGTATATTACAGAGGAAGAACATTAATCCCATTTTCTGCAACATTTACATTTGCTCTTCCATACAACTGATTGATTTGGAATATGTTTTTTGAATCTCTATCACCAATTACGCTGTATGGAAAAGTAACCCAGAGCCAGAACCTTACTATCTACAACAGACAGCACATTTTGGATATTTTCATGTAATAGACAATACTACAAATTTTAAGGTTATATAACAATCTTGCAGCAGCCAACTCTTGGCTTATATATTAAGAAGAAACAGATGGAAGGTGAGAACTGATGAAAAACTCGTAATTTGTGCAATATAAACAACATGATTGAGTACAGGGAGCACAGCATGGGGAAGGCAGAGATAACAGGAAAAATATGTACAGAGTGCAAATAAGGTAGGAAGCAGCAAAAAAACTAAAAAGCAAAGAGAAAATGTAAATAGTGCTGAAAATATACATAATAAAATCATTTTAATTTGATATTGAAGATGAAGACAAATACCCAATAGCAGGGTGCCAGAAGTTTTTTGCCAGACTACAATAGTGTCCAAATAGAGACAGTATACATGTAATCAAGAATGAAAATATGTAAAAGTCAGATATCTTTTATTTTTCTTCATCATTTGAGTTTTGGGTAGATTTTGCAAGTTAACAATGTGTTTAACGTTATACTTCCTCATTTAATTTTCCCATCTTATGTCATTTCAATCATCTGACTACTTTGTTAGTAATCCTTGTGGTTTCAACATTTTGGTTCCACTCATCTGAGCACTAGACAGGTGATAGTCACAAATTTTCCCCATTCTTTTCCATTTTATTTTGAATTTCCCTTTTTTATTTTTAGTCATCACTTTCCTGTACAGCTCATTTCCTTTCAGTTAGTGTGTTGAACTAGAATGAGAAGCAATGAGCACAAACTGAAACACTGGAGGTTCATCTTGAATATCAGCTAACACTTTTCCACTGTGAAGATGTCTGGGCATTGGCACAGGTTGCCAGGGAGGTAGTAGAGACTCCATCCTTGGAGATACTCAGAAGCCATATGTGCATGGTCTTGGACCACCTGCTTTAAGTAGCCTTGCTTGAGCAGGGGTTTGGACCAGATGACCTACAAAAGTTCTCTTCCCACCTCAATCAACAGTGATATTGGGACGTCTCCTTTCCAAATAATTTATTCCATTTTTTTCCCCTTTTCTTCCATTTAATATATTTTATTCAATTCTATGCTATCATTTACTACTGTTCTATATTCTCTGTGTATCACTTTGCCCTTCTAATAATCATAATCCTGATTTCTGTTTGGGAGCATTCCCAAAGTAACTGCTGACGAGAATAGGTGCAATGGAGCTTTCAGAAAAAGAGAAATATCCGCTACAGTGAGAGGTATAATAGCCCTAACTGACTCCATAGAGTGAGACAACTGATCCCAGTACGAGTGACAAGGATTGCAGGACAGACATCTAAATGAAGGACAGAAATCTAAATGAATATTTAAATCATCACTAAAACGAGTGTTTTTCTTCTTTTCATAGCAGGAAAATGTTAAGAGTTTAAATATGCAAGCTTCTGATAGAAGAAAGATGCCCTCTTCTGTGAAGACATCACATTAGCCTCAACTGACACTGCTCCTGAAGTATAAAATGTCTTTATTCTTTTGCTCTTGTGTGAGAATAGTAACCAGTATCGTATTCATCCACTGAAATCCTATTTACACTGTCTTCTAGATCTTAATTTGATTTTACTTTCATGTCTGGCATGATTGTTAACTAAGATTTTTTTAAAAAATTAAAGATTGACACAATCTGTTATGCTTTGTAGTAGTTTAACTTCAAGAATGCTGTATGGTGATAAGGTCCTATAAAGAATTTCTTTTTGAACATACAAAAATCAGCATAGAATCACAGAATGGTAGGGGTTGGAAAGGACCAACCCCTCTGCAGAAGCAAGTCATAACAGCTGAAAAGAGAAATTTATCCATTTGGGGGTGGGGGGGGGGGGTTATAACCTGAAATTACCATACTCTAACAAGAGAACTGCATAAAATCAAGTTGAGTTCAACTGGGTGAATGCCTAAAGTTATACAAGAGTAACAGTGGGACAGAGGCTTTGGATTATGAAGCATCAAAACAGCACAGGGGCACGAACATGGGGTAGGAATCACCTCACCAAACCCTGTTGTTTCTACAGGACAAAGGGTAATGGATACAAAAAGGAAAAAAATTCTTCCCTGTGAGGGTGAGGGAGCACTGGCCCAGGCTGCCCAGTGAGGGTGTGGAGTTTCCTTCTCTGCAGGTTTTCAAACCTGCCTGGAGGCATTCCTGTGTGACCTGATTTAGGTGAACCTGCTTTAGCAGGGTGTTGGACTGGATGATCTCTAGAGGTCCCTTCCAACCCTGATCATTCTGTGAGTCTGTATAAAGTAGATACCAGTGAGAGCTACTCAGCCTATTCCTATCCTACTGTTGATCTGGCAAGAAACAGGCACTTTTAGGGAATAGTTCATCTTTTCAGGTATGTACTTCAGAATAGTACAAACTGTGAATGAGAAGTACCTTCTTTGCTTTGAATACAAAGGGAGCCCAAGGGAACTACAATAGGAATATAAATTTACAAAGCTGGCACAAATATTTGGTCATCTGAACCCTACACCTTCCATGGGTGGTGACGGATCTATACTTAAACCTTATTACAAGCAGAAGACCTAAAGGTATTCATATATTTTATTAAGACTTGCTAATCAGTGTCATTTAGGAGCTGGCATAAAGATATCCTACTGAGATAATATGCTATTTAAAAAAAAACCAAAACATCAAAACCAAAAAAACACTAACAACTTACAATGGAAAGCAAACAAAAAGTTACTGAAAGGAATTATATGGTACTCAGAAATTCATTTGGCACAACACAGCTCAAGTCTTCATCTGCCGTTTAAGGACCATTTTCTATTCTCCGCTTCTTTCTTGATTTTTTTCTAACGGTGCTACACTTTAATGCTTAAAAACCCCTTGTGCCAGTATAATTTTGCACTTACTAAAATTAATTTTGCTTTATGGGTAATGGTCCAGAAACCAAAAGTTTTTCACAAATTTAACACAAAAGTACCTTAAATGTTCAGACAAATCTTCAGTCTTGTGCTACAGCAAGCATCAAACGAGGAGGCATATTTCCCAGGTCAGAACATCCCAGTCTAAACCTCTGATCCATTAAGAAGCCCACAGGAAGACGACACACAGAGAAATCCTTGGCTTTGTACCCAAAGAAAGTAGAAGGCAAAGCCTGAAAAAGAGTCAAGATTTGAAAGCTGGTGTCCTGAACTACAGCAGGTTAAGAAGGCCAGTTCTAGATAAAGAAAATGAAATGTCATGTTTGTTCTTTTGCCAAATAAAGCTTTAGCAATTTAAAAGTCCAGACTTTGCCAACACAATGTAGGTTTTCATTTCTTTAATTTCCAGAGATGCACCACCTTCTGCCTTCGCAGTAAATCTCTCTGCTAATCCCTTCAAACACTTGACTAGTGATCTGTTTAACCTCACCTCTATGTCAGCTAAAACTGTTCCCTTGCAGTAATACTTGAAGACTATATAAACTCTTTCTGGGCTTGCCATCAAAGAGAACAAAAAAAAGAAGAGGAAAACTAAGAAAAGTATCTTCATAACAAATCCCCAAATAAAGAAAATATGTACAAGGTGACCTTGTTTAGACAACTGTGAGGATATTACAGTTGACATCTTGTACTAAGCCTGTCAGAATCACAACTTCCTGGACCTGAAATTAATTTCTTTTTTAGCCTCCTTCTCTTTGCCAGACTTTACATTCAAAAATGGAAACATAATTTGGCTTAATTTCTTGTTTCATTTCAGCAAGAATCTGTGCAGGTTTTTTTAGTTAAATGTTAACTGTGAAGCCACTAGAATATCCTGATTTCTTTAAAGTTTTTTAAAAAGTATCCTTCATTTAAAAAATCTAACAGGCTAGAGACTCTATGAATAATTACATTGCAGCAGGAGCTGAATCAGGACTGGGGTTTTTTATCATGGCTGCAAATGAAAGATGAAATTTTGATCTCTCACTGACTTTTCATGGACTTACCTACAATCTAATTTTGCACATAAAGCACAACCTGCTTAAGATGTGAAGCAGAACATAAGCTACCCTGGTTAGTATTGCAAAAGCACCTCAGTTGGATTTGTATTTATGCTCTAGGGAAGAAAAAGATGCTACACTAAAACCACTCTCTGCCTGAATTTATGCCTCTATACACTCTTCCACTTCACTATAGCAGTCTGCAGTGCCTCTGTGTATATTGACCGATTCTCTGAATCACCTTGTAGGCAAAAGGGTTTTATCTCAAACAGCAAGCTAACCCACTGCAGTACATAATGGTAGCAAAAATAAAAGATAGAACTGCACAGTCTGATGATGGGTGTAAGGAAATCAATACACAGGAAAGCTTACTGGATAAAAGAATCTGCATAATTAGATGAAAATATATATTATGCCTTCTCAGAACAGCATGCTCAGATCACAGAATTCATTGCGTGCAGCAGGCAGGTAATAAAGGTGCACGTTTTTTCTTAGACTGGTGTCTAGCTGAGAAAATATCATCTTTTCACAATTCAGCAAAACATAGTTAATAAAATAGTCTATAAACCCCTCTAATAACATGTTTGCTGCTTTTACAAGCAAAAAGTATTTTGATATCATTAACAATTATGGAAAAGTTTAAATGTGTACATCTGGACATGTTTTCTTTATATCTGTATCTCCCAAAAAATGTCTTCCTTTCTTCACCAGAAGGATGGGAGCTCTCCTGAAGACTTCAGAAGACTAATTCTTAGCTTGGTAGACGGTTCTCTGTTATATCTAAAGCATACATAAAGCAAAACTTCTGAATTCTACAGACCTAGCATTATGATTTTTATGTGACTAATATGACATTTGTATGCAATCTTCTCATTTTGACAGGATACTTTTGTAAAATGTTTGTGACACCAGAGAAGTGTAATAGGTTTTAATTATTATTTTGTTAAAGGAAGATCAGTGTGTAACTTTGACTGACAATTAACTTTGCATTGCATTCCTAAAGTGTTATAATCTTCCTCTATCTTTGGCTTAACAATGCTTTTTAAAAATCCTGTGCATGCCTACATTATTTAGTAACACAGAAAACTGGTTTTGTCTCACATGAGCTGCAGTCTCATGAAGGTGGAAACTCTCTGTTCAAAGCAGTTTTCCCACTGGTAGGTACCAACAGGCTAGTTTAAACAGGCTAAAATTATGTTGCATGTTACATCGTTACTTCTGGGTTTTTTTGGAGTTTTTTGAAATGTTAAAACATAGAAACTGTAGTTGTTGGGTAGTAAAAAATCAGGGAAACGTAACTCCAACTGATGTATCAACCTAACCTAATGCTGCAGCTCATAGCCTTGGAGTACAGAAACTTTGGCAAAGAAATGTGCACATAGTCAGATTTCTGCAACAAAAACATCCTAGAGATTATGCAGTGCTACTGCTTCTATTCTGGAGGGCTGATTTTCCCAAAGAAAGATTTCACCAGAGCAAGCAGGAGCAGCCTCCATCTAAAAGGCAGCTGACTCCTGCCAACATCGCAGGACTGTGCAGTTGAGATGGTGCTGCTGCCCATTGGAAGGAGACACAAGGCTACCACTGAACTTCACCTGGACCAGGAGGAGACTCAAGATACAAACCACCATGCTGAGCCAAAGGAGAGTTAAGATGTACCTAAGGGAGGAAGACACCAGTCCTATGACTGTGGAAAATGGTATCAAGAGGAAGCCTTATCCCCTGTTTTCCTGGTGACAAAAGCAAAGAACCCCTTGTCTTCCTCTTCTGTCTCAGCTCAGATCTTTCCCTGAGCTGACTCAAGACTCTGAGTCAACAGTGAAACAGCCGTATCTTCTGATGATTTGAATTAACTCACAGGTGGATCCACTAAGCAAGAAACCCAGGATAGGGAGCAGGAAGTGGGCAGGAGACCAGGAACAGAATGAAGCAGAAGAGGGGGAAAAAAAAACAGGACCTCTCCTTTTTCATGGGGGTCAGCACTGCTGAGTCCATCTGCTGAAACCATAGCCTCACTAAGAGCAGAAGGAATCAGACTGTTACCAGTGTGCTCCCCGTGGAAAGGGCTGGTTGGAGAAACACTCTGTTTCCTTTGCCTCCCTCCTATTACACATTTACTTGGCAATGCTTATTGGTCTAATTCATTGGTTACAGGCATAGAAGAAAAGTTTGCTGAGTGCCAAGATGCAAATTTCTGGGTACCTGCAAAACAGTTTAATTCAGTTCTTTTTCAGCAAAGATTCTTGGAAGTTAAATGTTCCTTATTCAGTCCTCAAATGACAGGACTAAAAGCATGTTTTGCAAATGGAAGATTTCTGAAAATTTCAGATTTGATATTTCCATGCAGTCCTTAGGATTAATCCCTGTGCATGGGCATTTACTTTGTAGCATAAAAACTGGTTTTCTTTGAATGGCACATAGACTCATGAACAATAGAAATACATAAAAAGGTTAAAAGATTTTAAAGACACAAAGTATGCTTCAGAAGCAAACATGAAATCTTTCAAAAAGACAATCACTGCAAATTAATTTTGATGGCCAGACAATGAGCTGTGGTCACCATTACTTGTTGCTGGATGAGGAGGGAATAGTGATTCCCAGTTCTGTGGCATGGAGTTGATCTAATTAAATGTTCATCAATATATTGTGTCTAACAGCAACTACAATAACAGAGAATAGGAAACACAGCAGGAAGAAAAGAACAGGCTAAATAATATTGCTTTAAATACAGTTCTCCAGCACATTGTAGTCTATGTTGTGAGTAGAAAGTGGGTGGAAAATACTATTAAAGAGGGTTTTTTTCCCATGTTGCATGTAAGTAAAATAATTATGATAATTAATTACGGCAACTCTGAAAAAGTTTATTAGGAAATTGTATTCAGGCCACAAGTGTCTAGTAAGAAAATGTCTCTGTATAGGACATAAGAAACAAACACTTCCCTCCACCTCCCATTGGAATTTCACATGTTCCACCTCATTTCAAGAAACAGATGTATCTTCTAGAACAATTTTACCCTTTGCTATAGAAAGTGATCATCTTGCTCAGTCAGTTAAAAACTGATCTTGGTAAGGGTTTGTTTTGGGGTTTTTTCCCCTACTTTTTAAATTCCACTTTCTCTCATATTGTTCTCTTTATTTCCCCTCTTAAAACAATGAAACTAGGTCCAGATAGGTGGCTAAGTATGAAATACAAGCACGTGGGATAAGTAGCTCCTATGTATTGTGATACTTTTATCTCTTGCAATGCTACTTAAAACTAGAAGGATCTCTCTGATGTTTTGTTAGAGGTATTGTAATCCAGTCACATCTGAAGAACATATAAGGAGATTTTTTTATTATTTTCTGGGGGTTTTTTGGTTTTTTTTAAGCTTTCCCACCTTGAAAGTTTTCTCTTGTACTAATGTATCTGAAAATTGGTAGAGATTCCAATTGTTTTAATCGCAGAAATTGTCATTCCATTTGACATCTGCAAAGCTAGAAAAGCCAAAGCTATGCTTCATTGCTACCTCACAATGGGAATAGGTAAGTAAGAGCTGTAGGGGAAAATAATTGAATAAAGAACTCCATTTTTTACTTGGTTTCACTTGCAGGGAAAGTAGAGCAGATTTCATTAGGAATGGACCATTTTTTCTGGATTGAGTTTTGGTGAGTGTTTTTGTATATAAACCTATTGATGTATATAAACTCATTAGTGAGATACAATCACCTGCACCAGTACAGCTGGGGACTTACCTGCTGGAGAGCAGCTCTGCAGAGAGAGACCTAGGAATCCTGGTTGACAATAAACCATGAGCCAGTAATGTGTCCTCGTGGCCAAGAAGGCCAATGGCATCCTGGGATGCATCAAGAAGAGTGTGGCCAGCAAGTCGAGGGAGGTTTTGCTCCCCCTCGACTCTGCCCTGGTGAGGCCTCATCTGGATTCCTGTGTCCACTTCTGGGCTCCCCAGCTCAAGAGGGACAGGGAACTTCTGGAGAGAGTCCAGCGCAGGGCCACCAAGACTATCAGAGGACTGGAGCATCTTTCATATGACAAAAGGCTGTGGGACCTTCAGCTGTGCAGCCTGAAGGAGACTGAGGTGGGACATCATTAATACTTAAAAGTATTTAAAAGGTGTCTGTCAAGAGGATGGGGTGACACTTTTTTCTGTAGTGTCCAGTAATAGGACAAGGGGTAATGGACAAAAGCTGGAACACAAAAAGTTCCACTTAAGGAAAAACTTCTTTGCTGTGAGGATGAGGGAGCCCTGGCACAGGCTGCCCAGGGAGGGTGTGGAATCTCCTTCTCTGGACGTATTCAAAACCCGCCTGGACGAGTTCCTGTGTGACTTCATCTACGTGAACCTGTTTTAGCAGGGGGCTTGGACTGCATGATGTCTAGAGGTCCCTTCCAATCCCTAGCATTCTGTGATTCTGGGTAATCCATGCCCGGTTTATTTGCAGATAGGACACAAAGTCCCATTAACTCTCCTAGGTTTCCCTGCAGCCTATGGTGAGGCCCTGCCCCTGAAGGCATGGAGGCCATGGGGGAGCCAAGATCCACCTGCGGCCCTGGAAGGATCCCATACCAGAGCAGGTAGATGCCTGGAGGCTGTGACCTTGTGGGAAGCCTACGATAGAGCAAGTTCCTGGCAGAACCTGTGGAGAGAGGAACCCAGGCTGGAGCAGGTTTGTTGTCAGGACCTGTGACCCGTGGGGTACCCCACTGAATCAGTTTGTGGAGGACTGTCTCCTGTGGGAGGAACCCACACTGGCACACCAGAAGAATGTGAGGAGTCCTTCACCTGAGAAGGAAGGAGAAGCAGAGACAGACAACCTTTGACAAACTGACTACTCTTCCAGTTTCTCCGTCCCACACTGGTGCTGCGGCGGGGTGAGGGGCAGAGTAGATAAATTAGAAGCAGAGTTAAGCCCAGGAATAAGGGAGGGGTGAAAACTTCTTTTTTATTTTGTTTTAATCATCACTCATTGAGTTTGTTTTGCCTTTGACAGCAATTGAATGATCTCTCTGTTTTTTTACCTTGATTCGTAAGCCTTTCATTGTATCTGCTCCTCCCTCTTCTGCTGAGAAAGGAAGTGATATGAGCAGCTTTGCCAGGCACCTGGCATCCAGTGTCAACCTACCACAGCCTGACATTACCATAAATAAGGACACCATCACACTCTTGATGCCTGCTGAGGATACAGCTTCAACAGTATCTTAAGCTGATGTAAGGCACAGTGCAGTTATCACTGCCAACCAACCATGCTTGCTCATGCTAGTTCAGAAAGGTGGCCAGATGAAAAGCACTCAAAACGCAATTTGGGGGTTTTACCGTATCAGTTCCCTGAACTGGTTCTCTACCTGCTCACAAGTGTTAGTTCCACTGTCTGGCAGAGGACAAAACCATATGGCTAGTACAGAGGACTACTCAGGCCTGGATTTAGATTGTTGCCAGCAGTCAAATGCTCAAAATAGATATAACCAAGAAAATTTGGGTACTAAAAGCAGTCCAGTTTCAATTGCAGGAAGATTAGGGTACACTTATTTCCTCAGAGTGGAAGTCACTAAAGGCAAGAAACGAAGCTCTAAAAGGATCAATCTTTTATTTTACATCCACAATAATGACCTTGGCACAGAAAGCAATAATGCATTACTGAAAGCTGCAGATGACACAGAGCTGTATAAATCAAAGACATAATATCATACAAAGATGTTTTTGAAGAGAGCAAGAAAAAATTACGGTATGATATTTAGCCACACAAAATGCAAGGTTACATGCTCAGAGATGACTGTTAATTATTTCTAACTTAAGCTGTGATCTCTTAGAAGCAAGGGGATAAAAAGCCATGAAATCACTAACAGATTACAAAAGGAGCATGAGCCACCAACATGATAAAGTTGTGACAGACAGACACAGGAACAAAAGGTAAATGCAGGAGACACAAGGAAATATTAATGCTGTTGTACAAGCTGACAGTGAATTTCTTCTATTTTTTTTTTCTCAGCTTTGTGTATGTTAAAATAAGATCAACACAAGAGGTAAAAAGCTGAATTTCACTGCTGGGCATTTAGGTAAGAACTCAGTAACTCCAATACTCCAATATCTAAATTATCTTTTGTGTGGGATTTCTTATGCTTCAGCCCTAAGGAGATCCCAATTAAAGTGAACACAACGAAGTGCTTTGCCATGGCCAGTCTGTCACGTACTTAAGAAAGGTAAAGCAATTCAGCTGGAGATGTGAATTCAATATGCACAGCTGTAAGCATAATGAACTACCGTACGGATGTTTTAACTCAGGAGTCAAATAGTCCTAAATACATTTACAAGATTAAGCTACAACTAATTTGAGAATGTCATTGTCAAATTCACAGTGAAACCTATCCTTCCTGTGGATGGTAAGTCTGGAGAAAATACGAAAGCAGTCTGGCAAAATATTTTCTACAGTGGTGATACTGGCATACCCCAAGTTGGAAACTCGGTCATCTGTATGAATATGCATTAAAGACAAAAAGCATTCCCACACAACCTTATTTAGCCTTTAAAAGGAATTAGCTTGTTAGAAGTCACAGAACAAAAACCGGAAACTGATGGTTTTCTGTCATAAAAGAGCCCAACACTATACAAACAACATTCCAACTCTACCTTCTCCACTACAAGGCAGACATGAACGTCTTTGAGTTTTAAGAGTGGGAACCGGTGTGTATTTGCATCCATCTTCCCCTATGTAACTTCAGCAAACACCTGCGGAATAGTTTGGACCAAAACCTTCAGGTAACCAAAATTAAATGCCCCCAGCTACCCACATTACACACAGGCGTTCGCGCATATATCTATATCTCTCTCTATATATATACACACACATATATATAAAATATACACACAGAGCACAGTTATAGACAAGCGTACATGTGCGCTAGCAGCCCTTCGTTGGCATTTCTCCAGAACAAGAGGGATTCATCGTTGTTTAACGGCCCCACACCTCCGACCCGCGCCCTGACCCAGAGCGCGGCGCGCAGGCCACCGGTGGCCAGATCCCGCAGCCGGGCCCGGCCCGGAGCACGCCGCCCGCCGAGCCCCCGGTGCCGGCCCTACTCCCTCCACTTCCCGCCCGGCGCTGCCGGCACGTCACCCCCCGACGCCTACGGAAACGCGAGGGGTCCAGGTCCTGGGTCCCGCTTTACCCGCGGAACCGCCAGAGCCACTGCCTCGTTAGAAATCCTCACCGTCCTTCTCCACTGCGTCTCACTCATCCCTCAGCCTCCGCCTTCCCAGTGGCAGTCTGGACTTGAGGCAGAACACCCCCATTCCCTCTCCTGTAGCGACCGGTAGGACGTTTTAGGTTCTCCTTCTTGGTCAGGCGCGCTGCGGGCAGCCCACAAGACGGAAGGGAGAGCGAAGGCCCCCTCGGGCACCGGGCGGCGGTTGACGTGTCGGTGGGGAGAGGCGGCAGCGCTGGGGGAGCACCATGTGAGTTGAGCGGCCCTGCGGCCCCTGCCCGCTGCCCCCTCCTCCCTCAGCCCTAACCCAGTGCTTTCTCCCTAGGTCGAAAGTCACCTTTAAAGTGACGCTCACCTCGGACCCGCGGCTGCCCTACAAAGTGTGAGTGTTGTGCTCTGTCGGGCCGGGCCGGTGCTACCTGGCGCGAAGGGGCCGCGAAGAGCGGCCGAGCTGTGCGCTCCCAAGCCGCCTGCCTTGTCGCGGTTATCCTGGCAGGGCTCTCCCACCAATGGAAAGGGCATTTTTCTCCCTCCATGTGAAACGAAAGGCGGCTTCCTGTTGTTAACTCAGCTGTCAGAGCTCCCCTTCCTTTGGTTCTGCTGCCATGCCTGTCTTTAAAAAGACTTTAAAAGGCTTTGGTCAAAACCTTAAGTAGTACTTGCACACCTTTGGCAAGAGTATTAAGGCTACTAAAAGTGAAGTTTTAATTAGTAGTTAAACAGCAAATAAAGTTGTTTTTCACTTTGTTTTACCAGTTGTGTACTTACATTACATTGTAATTTCAGGTTAAGTGTGCCTGAAAGTACACCTTTCACAGCTGTCTTGAAGTTTGCTGCAGAAGAAGTAAGTATAAAGTTACGATGTTGGTTTTCAACTTTCTGAACGTTCCTGAAAGCAAAAGCTTTTTTGTGGTAAAATATGGTTAATTCATTCCAAAGAATGGGTTTCTTTAGATACACATGTATACAGGTTTTACTCAGTAGGGGCCTGCCAAAATTTTCAGCATCCTGAATTTAGCAATTGTTGCACAGTTTACACAGCAGCAGCAGCTATTGATGCACTTCCTGTTCTTTTTTACAACTAAGTTAAATCATTTTATGTCTGTAACATAAAAACTCTGACAACATACATAATTAAAAGATACTGCTGTTGAATATGTAATGTGTTTAAGTTTCTTATGAAGAATATCCAGAAAATTATTTGGAAATATTATTCAGGAAATTCTTAAACTTCTCTTGCGTTCAATTATAGTAATCACTGTCTTTGGAAGACATATGATTTTTTTATTATAGAAAGTATTGACATTAGACATTTCTGGGCTCCTCAGCTCAAGAGGGACAGAGAACTTCTGGACAGAGTCCAGCATAGGGCCACCGAGATGATCAGGTGTATGGAACATCTTTCTTACGAGGAAAGGCTGCCGGAACTGGGGCTGTTTAGTCTGGAGAAAGGAGACTGAGGGGAGTTCTTATTAATATCTACAAATATCTAAATGGTGGATGTCAGGAGGTTGGGACATCCCATTTTTCCATTGTATCTAGCAATAGGACAAGGGGTAATGGGAAAAAACACAAAAAGTTCCACTTAAACATAAGAAAAAACTATTTCACTGTGAGAGTGACAGAGCTGCCCAGAAGGGTTGTGGATTCTCCTTCCTTGGAGGTCTTCAAGACCCACTTGGACATGTTCCTATGGGACCTTATCTAGGTGGACCTGGTTCTGCAAGGAGGTTGGACTAGATGATCTCTAAAGGTCCCTTCTAACCCCTACCATTCTATGATTCTATGACATCTGGACTAGATTCAGAAAACAGACTTAAGTGACTAAGACTGGATAATGTGTTCTTTGGCTTCTGGGTAGAATCCATGGATTCCAAAACTAGTAGGTGCCTAAATTGCCTATATAATGTATTTGAAGAGATGCATTTTGTTTGTTTCCGATTAAGTGTACAAAGGTTAAGAGATGATCATCTGGACGTAAACAGTAAAATAAAGTGCTCTAAAGCACGATGACTTTTTTTCATCTAATCAGCAAACAGATTCAGCTGAGAGTCTATTCTTGCAATTCCCCTTCTGTTTTCTTTTGAAAACTTTGGAAGATGTGGGGTTATTGAAAATTCCATTTGTTCAGAGACTGGATTTGTGGTAAATAATTAGGAAGGGTAATGGACTCTCTGCATTGACTCTGCTTGTGTTGTTAGTGTTACATCACCATGTGATACAAGTTGTCAGCGGAAACACAGCTTGTGGGAGGGAAGTTGTGGATTGCTGTAACTTGAACAGAGCAATGGACGGAATAATGAATGCTGCTAAAGATATTTGCCCACTTAATGGGTTTTTTTCACTATGTTTTATTCTGAATTATTTTAAATATGAATTAATGCAGCTGTACCTACACAACCCATTCAGAGACACATATCTGTGAAAAGTCTAATAGTACTAATGTGAGGGACTAGGAAAATTGGAGTGGGATTGAGTAGCTGAAGACACCAAGGGCTTATGCTGGAGAGAGGGGTGTCATCAAACCTGTTAATTTTACCTGCTTGTGGAACCACAGTGTGAGTTAGTGATAGGGTCCTCTGTGAAATGCATGAAGAAAAGAACTAATTACTTAACAACTTACTTGATAAACTGTTATTTTTGTTGATATGAGTATTTTGAGCATCTGCAGGAGTTCTGCTGTTTGACATTGAAGCACTCTGGATCAGCACTGAGGGGTTTTTTTATCTCTAGGAGACCAAATAGAACTAAATGCTTTGTAAACAGAAAGCAAAAAAGACTGTTAAGACTCTTCCCAAGGAATGAAACTCCTTTGATACTTTGTGAACAGGCATTGAAAATAATGAAGTGTCTTACATACATGTGTTTTATTCCTTGAATTGCATAACTTTAAACTCATGCTGTGTGTTGTCAGTCAGATTATCAGTTTCACAGTACCTTATATGAAACATCTAAGGAAGAGATAAAACCGTAGCCCTGGATTTTGGTCTCCACAGGGAGTGCATTATTGGTTTAGCAATTAAAGCTCTTGGGGCACAGAAGGATTTAAGTTTTGACTGTTTAGCTGTAATAAGTTGAGTCATTTCTCACAGTCTTAAAGTTTGGCCAAATCATAACCAGAATTTCCTTGGATTGGTAGAACTGTGGCCATGATGTAGGATGGTCATCTTATTTATCAAGTTTCAGTCACAGTGCTTTGACAAATGTTACTTTTTTTCCAAGTCAAATTGTCTCAATTATTTTCATTGCACAAAACAAAGTGTCATTTCTAGCACATCACATAACATGTGAAAGTTTGTTGTATACAATTCATGATTGACAGACCTGGAAGTGAAAAAAGACCCTGATCATTAAATGGGGAGATCTCAGAAGTCTCTGTCATTCCTAGAAGCCTCAGCCTTTCCCAATACATACATTTGGCAGCGGTAATTTGGGTAATGAAAATTTAAATCTTTCCTTAGATTTTTAGTTTCTGTTTGTCTTACAGACTGTATATAAAAAAAAAAAAGAAAATTGAAATGTAGGATACTGGAAGCACTGTCTTAATTTTTCGTCTCTTTATAGTTCATTCCACAGTTGCCACAATTTATTGTGACAGTGTTCTAATTTACAAATGTGTGGTTATCTAGTGGGTTTTTTCCTTCATCTCTTAGAGCTACTCAGTACTTATCTCAGGTTTACATTTGTACAGTACTTTAAAAAAGTAATCTTTTACATTAGTGGAATTATTACTAAAATAGTTATCCATTTCCATTAAATAAAGTTAAATTTTATTATTTCATAAACATGTATATTTTTGAAACTGTTCTTTTGTTATTCTAATGTTAGTCTTGATATTTTGGTGCTAAAATACTATGTTTTAATGCACCTTGTTTGCTCTTCACTGTGCAAAAAAGAGATGAGCTTATTAATGCGGAGGATTTTTGTCATTCTTGTAAAAAGCAAGAAAGGGATATAACTGTTGGTTATGATTGTCATCTTTTCCTTATAGATTGTTTTTATGCAAACAATCTTTTTCTTTAAACTGTTTGAGTTTGGGGCTGTATGTTACCCAGTTTGATTTCAAAGCAAGCTGGGGATTATCTGCTGTATACAGAACTTCGCTGCTCGGGTATCTGTTTGACTCTATCACAGAAAGTTTATATATTTTTAGCATGGGAAACATATGCTTAGCAGCCACAGGAAAGAGTTTTTTATTTAAGTAATGAAGCATATTGCACCAAATTATGTGTCATTATTTCCAACAGTAGTTTCCCCTTCTGTATGTGATGATTTTCATGTGCTGAGTATACAGCTGTTTGGCACAGTATTTTGGGCTAACGTAACAAAGTGGTTTTTTCTCTTTTGACACAACATAAAATAAGGCAATAAGAGAATCTTAACTAGTGCTTCACTCACTGGTTACCACACAGTTCTTATATGAACCTAGTGTATTGGCATCAGATAAATCCTCCTACTGAAAAGCAAAATGACACACAATGAGTAGAGGTGTCCGGCTTCCTGTGAATGACCCTTTCATACATTTTTGTTTGTGGGAAGAGACAGAGAGGAAATGAGAATAGGCATGTAATACTATAGTAGTTACAGGTTTTGATTTTTTTCTTGTGATTTAGGATGAAAGATCTGGAGTATCACCAAGTAACAATGGAAATCTGCTTGCTAAAATCCAAGTTAAATCTATTTCCTGCTTGTTTAGTTTTTTCAATGTTTTATTTTGTTTACTTTTTGAATTGGAGACAGGACTTAATATCATTGACACTAATCCCACTGTTTAAAACCTATAAATTAATTTTCTCCTATTACCTGCAACAAAACCCTGAAACACCAGACCCAAGCCTGTTAAAAGATTTCTCCTTTAAACAGCGAAGTCAAGAATCCCAGAGCTGGTGAACTTGAGGATGAAAGTTTTCTTTCTGCAGCATGTGATGTGTATACATTAGCTGTTACGAGATGGCATATTTGGGTTTTTTTACATTCTTACAGTTAAATATGTTGCTTCTGTTTTACCAACTTCATTACTCAAATCTTGCTCCAAAGAGAAATTGTTACTTGTCTTGTGGCCTTTCTACACTGACACTGCTATTTAACTTATCTTTTGCAGTTCTTCCAGGGAGGCAATCAGTAGTAGCATTCAGAGTTAGCTGCCCTTTTCAGTGTGCAATCTGGAGAAGAGGATGAAGTGCTTTGTGAGGAGGTTTCACTGGTACTTGCTCATTACAGAGACACCAGTCTTTTACCTTAGTAATTGCTTTTTTTTGGTAACAAAAGCCCAAGGATCAACCTTTGGTCCTCAGAACTACCAAGTAGCACTGCTTGACTTGTACCCATTCTAGCCTTCCTGTCCTCAGTGGTCCAACCACAGAGATATACTGCAGAATTTTAATCTGGCCCTGCCTGGCTCCCTCTGGTCCTGATAAACAATTGTTTTTGGCTTCTGAAATAGTTTAAATCCTGTGTGCAATGAAGGCCTGCCCTGAGTAGGGCTTCTCATATTGTGCTATGGAAAGATGGAGAGGTGATTGAGGGTCCAAAGTCTCCTTAGGCTGGTGTCAGAAATCTGAGGAAGAAGACAGATCTGACACAGTGTTAGTTCTTCCTTTTGTAAGCAAATCCTAGAGTGAACTCTTCTCTTGGAGCAGCACAGTTGGAGAGCTCTCAAAAGAGCCAGAGAGAAAGCTAGGAAATTGTTCAAAATTAACCATGATTAGCTCAAACTAATTCTTGCTTAACTCCCATTAGATGTGCTTTTTAGAAGCTTTCCTGTTACATATGCTTCTTGAAAGTAAATTTCTGTACATGTTTAAGGTATTTCTTTATTTAGTATAATAAGAACTAATAGTTCTTAAATTTGCAGATGTTTGATTTCTTTTATATAATTAGTAATAGTAATTTAATTAGTTGTTTAGTGATGCAAATTTTGCATCCTATATTGATGTGTCTAATTAACTTTGACTTGAAACCTTTATTTTGCTCTATCTGTACATCTGAGAATCATTTCTCATAATCTTTTTGTACGTAAACGAGCTAAAATTTTAATTGCTTTAAATATTTCCCAAATATTTTCTGCTTTAACTATGTCTCATTTTATCCTACTTTTATTTCCTTTAGTTCAAAGTTCCTGCAGCAACAAGTGCCATTATAACAAATGGTAAGAATATATTTTATATCTGTTTTTCATAGTTTTGTATTGTAGTTTCAGTGAAGCAATATGGATAAAAGCTAAAGTGCCTTTTCTTTCACAGCCTCTACAGACAGCAAACTGAATTTAATAGTACTGTAGCATTATTTAAATTGCTTATTCATGGGATGACGGTATTAAGCCACTGATGTTATTAGTTTGGTTTTGCCCAGTTACATAGCTTGGATTTTCTGTGACAAAGTTTTCCTGTTAGATCCTGTGGTATGACTTATTTTTGGTAATAGGAAATAGCTGCATGAAGGCCTGATATAATAGTTACATCTTATTCGTATGTTATGGGTTTTTGAGCCTCAAGTTTAGCGGAGTAAATTGTAATATGTCTGTTTAATCTTCTCTTTTTATTTTTTTTTCTAGATGGTATAGGAATAAACCCTGCTCAGACAGCAGGTAAGTTATTGTTTATAAGTCCAATATTAAAACACTGATATTTTTCCTTTATTTATAGTATTTGGAGTTGATTTATGGTTTGGTTTCTTAAATGGGAGAAGCATTATATAGTAGTTGGAAACTAAATCGAGGTAGTGTGTAAAAGGTTAAATCCGGAGAATTATTGTTTAACACTTGTTTATTTAGGTCTGTTAAAAAAATGAGACACTTCTGATCTTCAGAGCTTAGCTATTTAGTGTGCAATTTAGAAAAGCAATAGTGTATTACATTCTACTGAAATAACAAGTAATATCTATATTCCTTCCCTGCCCAATACTTAGTTTGGTAGCATTTGCTGTTTTAGCAGCAGTTCTCATGAGACATGTTTAAAATATAATATTCCATTTTAGAGCAGGAACTGTAGGTGCTTTGAAAAACATATTTTCAAGAAGAGTGAATCTCAAGAGGGACAGAGAACTTCTGGAGAGGGTCCAGTGCAGGGCCACCAAGATGACCAGGGGACTGGAACATCTTTCATACAAGGAAAGGCTGCAGGAACTGGGGCTGTTTAGTCTGGAGGAGACTGAGGGGAGATCTTATTAACATTTACAAATATCTAAATGGTGGATGTCAGGAGATTGGGGCATCCCTTTTTTCTATGGTGTCTAGCAACAGGACAAGGGGTAATGGGATGAAATTGGAACACGAAAAAAAATCCATTTAAACATATCATTTACTGTGAGTGTGACAGAGCAGTGGAACAGGCTGCCCAGAGGGGTTGTGGAGTCTCCTTCCTTGGAGGTCTTCAAGACCCACCTGGACGTGTTCCTATGTGACCTGATCTAGGTTGACCTGCTTCTGCAGGGAAGTTGGACTGGATGACCACTAAAGGTCCCTTCCAACCCCTACCTTTCTATGTTTCTATGATTCTTATCGATAGCCGTCTTGTACTCATAAAAGGATTCCACTTGAGAAATCTCTTGATTTCAGCTCTGGAGGTTTGCAAGAATTTATCTCTGTCGCAGGAAAGTGTAAAACTTTTTCCCATCACCTCTTGAAATATATAGAAACATGATACAGATGTTTAATTGTACTCTCTTGAAGCAGGCATCTATATACTGAGAAGCTATAATTTTTAATTTATTCATAAATTATTAAAATAATGTAATCTTGACACATTTGAAACAAGGGAAGAAATGGTCTTAAATTCTACTAAGAAATAATAAAAATGGCTTTGGTGCTTGTGGAACCCAGTCATCCTGTGAAAATTTTACTGCAGCCTGCAAACATGATGAACAGTTGATGGAGACTTACTGCTTCTTTGTTTTTTGCTTGAAACATGCCAGATCTCACCTTTTTTTTCAGTTCTAAAGAGAGAAGGTATTATCGGCATACTTAGCTATGTAAAATAGTGTAAAGTACATCCTTGAAGAACATGTAATAGTGTGTGATGGTTAGAAGAGCAATTGCTTGACGTTTTCTTGAAGTAGTAAAAGGCACCAATTGAGTGTAGTGACCCATTTCTGAGGTCTGTGGTGCCTTCAATAGCATCTGAAAATGAAGATCAAGTGAGTGTTTGGCTTTCTTCTCTGCTGGAGGTTTCTGTGCTTCCTGGGCTCACCTCAGGACACCTGGATTATCGTTTGACAGCTGTACTGCCTCAGGCAGTCTCCTCAATTGATGCTGTCCTGGTTGTGATCCCATGATTAAGTGTATTCAAAACAGATCATAAGACTACTAGTTTTCTTTAGCTACTAGATCTTCACCCGCATGTAAAGCCACATTTTCACATGACCGCTCAAGAATACTTAGGCAAAACAGGTAAAGTCAGTGGCTTCAGGTATATTTACATTGTTTCTCTTCAGAAGTGTACTTCCGTTTTATATCATGTATTTTGAATTAGTTGTAGCTTAATCTTGCGAAGTAAATTTATTTAAGACTATTTGACTCCTGAGTTAAAACATCCATGTGGTTCATCATGCTTGCCTCTGTGCATATTGAATTCACATCTCCAGTTGTTTTGCTTTACCTCTCCTAAAATTTTATAAGTTTTGAGGAATTACTTGGTAGCAGTATAAGACACCATCTCATAATCAGGGATCAGATAGATGAAAAGCAGTGAGATGTAAAATGTTTTCATTATTGTTAATCTTATCAGCAAATGACAGTGCTGTGGGATCTTGTCCTCAAACTGTGGGAAAAAAAACCCAACAAACAACCCAAAAAACACTACTACCCACCCTTTAAAAAACAACTACCTACACCAAATATAAGACCTAGATCCAAATCCCTCCTCAGTTTACAAGTAAACATACATAATTTAGATATAATCTTATGTTCAGCCTTATCAAATTATATCACTAAAAATTTATAGAGCAAGATGTACATTTTCCTTCATTTTTCATCTCTTTTTTTTTTCATATATTAAAGCTTGGACAGTTACTTTAGTCTTCAAAAACTTACCAAAATAAGATGATATAGGAATAAAATCTTAGTAATCCTTGGGGATTTCAGAGGTTTTGTACTGTTCCACTATTTCCTCACCTTTCTAAATAGAAATGCTCCCCGAGTATGACTTTCATTCTCCTTCCGTGATTCCATGGAACAGGAGAATGAAAGCTGAAAAAGCCAGGCTTAGCACTTAATTCCTGTATTGATATCAATTTTAAATCCTCAGTAGTTTAGGGAATAGTAAGTCATAACTTTAATAAAACCTCTATCATAATAGTGATGGAAACAGACTGGAAGGTGAGGACAGCTGAGGCCTGGTTTAAAATCTTAGAGTTTTGTGACGGCCATTGCCATACAAATACTCTTCATCTTGTTGTAGGTGTCCAGAAGATCTCGGGTTGTAACACAAGAGGTGGAGGGTCCAGAAGAGGTGGGCACGGCGGGGGGGGGAGTGAAAGGAGATACTTGTGTTAGCAGATAAAAGCACATGGTGTAAACAATTAGTTGGAATAAAGCATCATCCATACTGTGTATGTAGTGATCTTGTCCCCTCAGCGAGGGTGGGCTGAGTGATCTGTGCAGGCGACCTAGTGATGTTGCCGGTAGTGGCAACACATCTAGGTTAGTAAGCCTAGTTCTCTGGTTTGCTGGTATGACAGATACGTGTTCAGTGAGTTTTAGAAATCTCTTTAGTGTGTGATCTTGGCAGGTTGTTAAAATCGGAACGTCTTCTGATAACACATTCTTTTGAAGTGACTTTCTAATATTAGCTATGTTGAACAAGTAGAACAGTTTCAACCCTGTTCTATGTGCTGGAAAAGGAAAGTTTGGACAAGGGGTGCTTTGTTTCCATGTGCTAATAACTTGAACAAATAGTAAATATATATTTTTTTTTTTTTTTTATGGGAGCACTCTACATGCCTGAATGGGGAGACTGGAAGACAAATGCAGTTATTCTGTTTTTACAGTCAGCACAAAGATGAATAAGATAGGTCGATATGATTAAAATCCAATACTGCAGAATTGTGTATGTTTTGTGGTGTGGCAGTATGAAGTAAAAAAAAAGTTCTCTTACAGTAAATAAATATGTATCACTTAGCAATGTGGTTTCATTTTCAAATATTACATTTAAGAGAAGAAAATATCAACCTGATTGTCAGTCCTGAAGCCATGTAGAAGATACTCTAGATGTCTAAGCATTAGAAACTTCTAATTATCTTACTGAGAAGATTATCGTGATTAATACTATAAAGTAATAGCTACAAAGTTCAAGATTTTTTAATGCTAAAATGAAACTGAGTTATGCTTGGATATGTGGGGAGCATTTCTAAAAGAATAACAGAGTTGATGCTCTGAAGTTAGAAGCAGATAAGTACTGAACCAAGGGGAGAATGAAAAATGAATATATGCATGAATGACCTCAAGATAAAAAAAATAATTATTATGGAGAAGGAAAACTGAATTTCCTGGTCTTGAAATTATTATGGTGTGTCAATGAAGTCAGACATCAACATATTGAACTGCAAAACTTGAAAAGCTATAGCTTGCAAATTTTATTAAATAACTTTTGATCTGGTATTTTTATTTAAAAATAGGACCTCTTTGGAGTAAGAGGGATAAGATGAAATTTGTTAACAAAATCGTTAATGAATCATTAACAAAACATATTTCAGGTATACTAGAAGAATTACTACAAAGATGTTAAACACTGACCTGACATGATTAACCTTTAAATGTGTATGCTTGTTTAGGTAACATTTTATTTGGTTGGTTGGTAACACATTCTGTTTTGTTTGTTTGTTCAGGAAATGTATTTCTAAAGCATGGTTCAGATCTACGGATTATTCCCAGAGATCGAGTTGGAAGTTCTTCACATCTCCTGAAAGCTTTGGAATAAATGACATTGCCATGCAGCGAAGGTCTATTTATTTTGGAACTCTAAAATGCAACTAATGAGTTGGCTTTTTCTTTGAAAGCTAGCAAATTGACTTCCCAAGATTTGATTTTTTTGAAACAAGAGAAGGTTTAATTTCCTCACTAAAGTATATTAACTCATGGACTGCTTCTTCCCTGACTGGTAGAAGAATGGGCTGATTGCATGTTGTGTTCCTGACAGAAAGATGGACTTCTCTGTATTAGGTGTTACTGACACCCCAAGGGTAAATAACACAGCCACCACCAATAGATATTTAAAATATTGGATATTGTTGAGCCTTCTCTGTGGAATGGAGAAACTATGTTATCATTTTGCTACACAAAAATTATTTCTACTCAGTGCTAAGACTTTTTTCTTTTCCCTTCCTAAACTTACTCCCATGTTTAAAGGAACGGTTTTCACATGGTTCAAGCATTAAGTCATATAGCAGGGAAGTTTCAGGGGTTTATTACTCAAAGAAGTAAATAGCTGCCAAATATTCCAAGGTAATTGTAAGATTTAACTGCTGCAAACATTTTGGATAAAGGAGAAAACAGAGGTTTCTACACGTTAAAACTTCATTTGATACACTGTGAAGTTGAATTAAATGCAGTTTTAGAGGTTTTATGAAACATATTCTCACATGAAGTGCCAGCAGTTGAGCAGGACTGCAGCATAATTTGGGGATGTGTAGATACTGGTCAAATAATGTCATTCCTTTTCCAGTAAACTCATACTGGTTCTTTCTAAAAGTCTTTTTTTGTTACTGTGTCTTACATGGGAAACAGCATAGAATTTACTGAAACGTGTTCAGATTATATGCATCTTGTTTATAAATTGCCAGGGACAAACAATCAGTTGTGTGTCTTAATTAGAAAAATTGCTGCTTCTCTTGAACTGGTTATCTCCTTTGTGATTTAGTACGTTTGGCAAAATCTTACCCTGTAGCATTTCTTTTTTCTGTCCTACAGAGTTTAACAGGAAGAAGAATGGGCAATGTAGTGCTTGGTTAGATGAATATTGTCACAAATACAAATGTCCTGTGCAATAATTGTGCTCTACAAAGATGTTCAGATAATGTATCAGTACAAAATGCCCCTCTGCATGGGTGTATAGTGAGTATATAGAGGGATACTCTTCTGAAAGTGATATTTGACTCTGAACATTTTCCAACTCTAAATGAATTGTAAAATTCTGAGTATTCCTTTATTTTAATAAACAATTGTATGAAAAAAGTGCAAACTTTATTCCTCTCTCATATTCTTAATTAGATTTGACAATAATTAAAAATTGTGCCTTTTAACCTTCTATTCAACATACTTTCAGGTTCATTTCAAGCCAAAAGATTCTTACTATGCAGAACTCTATTGAACACTGCCCTTAAAGATCTAAGTGCATGGTTTCTATTAATCTAATGCTGCAATATAATTAGAACGAACCAATTAGTTGCTTGTAATTTTTATCTGCAGTCTCTTGACTGAATACCTGAAAAAACACCTGATACTGTAATATAACAGGATTTGAGGGTTTTTCCAAGTCCAAATGTACAATATAGCCAAAGGACCATCACGATTAAATGCATTTTGAACCTGAGATGCTCTGGTGTTTGTTGAAAGGGAGACTAAATAAAAATAATTTCATATGGTGGCTGACATTTCTTACAGCATTACTTAAGAAAAAGCAGAAAGTGTTTGTTTGACATACACACTGCATTGCAAGTAGTTTATGTAACATGCAGAGGAATTATTTATGTGGAGTAACTGGTCTTTGTAGTACTTTGTGTTTGTTACACCTTTGTCTCAAAATGGTCTCTAAAATCTAAATGTAACTTTTCTGTTTGGTAGAGGCTTGATTTCAGTGGTAAAATGCATTTAGTAGGTGTTTGCAAGTTGATTATCAAGTTCATTTTGTTATATCTATCATGTTTGACATGGATGCAAAGGAAAAATACAAGTTTAGAACCAAATTTCCTAGGGCTTTAAAATAGTCCTAAGACTGGAAAGTGCTGTACTCAGAGTGCTTTACTGGTTTGTCGAAGTGTACTTTAAGTTATACTTTGAAAATCAGCTTTATCTGGAGTTTGTATAGTCTTTGACTCTGGTTATAACTTGACTGGTGTTAAATGAAAGACTCCCCTTGTTTGTGGTGAACTTTCCTGAAGTCAATTTAAAGAGTCTTTGTATTTTAAATTTTTAAAAGGATGGCTGGTTTATGTTACAAAAATACACTGTTAAGAGAAATGTTGGCAGAATCATAAATGTGAAAAGTCACACCAAAACTTTTTTTTAAGAGCTATCATAATTCTTTTGTTTCATAATATGTTATAGAAGTCTTTGTTTTTCTCATATGCATTATTTGGTAGAATTTGAAGGTACAGAAATGTTTCAGGGACAGAAGCACAGCGATCTGATGAAGAACAGAAGAACTTGGAAGAATTAGGAAATAGCCCTGGTAATAGTTCTGTCAGTGGTACAGCTTTCTTCCTTGTGTTCCCAGGTCACAAAACAAACAGAAGTCCCAAACAAAAATCCAGTTTTATTCTGTGTTTGAGATTAAAGGACCAGATTCCTCTTGTTGCTACTAAATAATAACTGTAAACATTGTTGACAGTGAGTCTCAGAAGTTTTTTTTCTTCTTTGTACTTGGGCTGATGGTGAAAACCCATTTCTCACTGCTGCTCCAGTGATACAGTGAGCAGTTGGAGCGAGAGAAGCTGGTGCCAGCATGACTGCAGAATGTTGATGGATTCTGAAGGTGCAATGCTTTGTGTGGCAGCATGTGATTTGCTGTCAGAGTACTTGAATGGGGCAGTGGGGAAAACTGGGACCTGCAGTCATGTGAGTAGCCTTGTGCTGTTTCACTGCTCTCAGCAGGAGTGTGGAAGTGCCAACTGGGTAAAATTCAGTCTGTGTGCAATACATAGTGTTCAGATTTAAATACACTATAAATATAGTATACCAACTGTATATCTCAGTAGTGAGTGTCATCCACAGTTCCCACTGTGGAAGGTAAATCCCAGGCAATATTCACAAAATCTAGCATGATCTTTTTGAGGCTAATCTCTGCAGGCTGTTTCTGAAATTAATGGAAGGGAGAGTCCTCCAGAGAGAGATGCAGAGTAGCTAAATGAATCTTCAGTTCTCAGTCACCTTCTGGAGGAGCCATTCTCCATGGACTAGAGAAAGCCATTGAGGCGTTAGCCTGCAGGAGCTAACATTAACCTTTGTTGAATACTTTCTGGATAGGTTGTAGCTCTGTACCACTTGCCATTGTTTCATCTTGGTGTGTAGCACATGATACGAAGCTCCAAGGTACTCATTCAAAAACAAGTTTATAAGAATTTGTTTGCATGAAAACAAATCTCATTTTTTATGTAGTATAATGAGTTTAATTTTTCTCAGGTAAAAATTAGTCCTGTCTACAACCAGTGAAAATTTGTGTACTGAAGAAGAAAACAAAAGATTCTACTACTACCTTTTTTTTCAAGAATATAGAATTGGTCTCCTTTATTTCCCTGAAGAGCTTAAGTGTTCCTGGAAAGCAAATTTTTAAGTATTTGGATTGCATACTAACAGCAGGACCAGGTACAGGTGTTCCTGTTGATAACCATTATGAAAATCCTGAGGCTATGAGTGGGAACTGTTGGTGTCTTTCACTGATGAGAATTACCAGATGTCACATGTAAGGACTATACCAACTTTAGAGGCTTTTAATCATTCTAATGGAGAAAATTGCTCTTTGATTTTGAACAATAGATAAAGTTTGTCCTACAATCAAGTTCTATTTATAGATCTTGAAAGTAATCTTCATGTAGTGGGAGTGAGAATATCGTTATCCACTGTCCTTTTTACTGCTCATGAGATTCAAGAAGAAATAAGTCTGGGACAGTCTGGGAATTGAACAGAGTTCAGAATTTGTTGCTATGGAATTCTGTCTCACTGCCAGCTGAAAAGTACGACATCCTTCTCTTCTGAAGACTTGGTTGTCATGAAGATTCATTAGTGTCTGATGAAAGGCTTAAAAAAAAGCTAAAAAAAGGTAAGAGAAAAGGAGAGGGGTATGTGTGTATATGCACAGGTAGCCAAGAAGGCCAAGGGCATCCTGACTTGTATCAGAAATTGTGTGGACAGCAGGATGAGGGAAGTTATTGTCTTTGTCCTTTGTGCTGGCAAGGCCGCACCTTGAGTACTGCAATCAGTTCTGGGCCCCTCAGTACAAGAAAGACATTGAAGTGCTGGAGCGTGTCCAGAGACTGGCAACGAAGCTGGTGAAAGGTCTGGAGCACAAGTTGTATGAGGAGCAGCTGAGGGAGCTGGGGTTGTTTAGTCTGGAGGAGGCTGGGGGGAGACCTTACCTGAAAGGAGGTTGTAGTGAGATGGGAGTTGGTCTCTTCTCCCAAGTAATAGGTCAAGAGGAAACGGCCTCATTTTGTGCCAGGTTAGAATTGGATTAGATATTAGGAAAAACTTCATGGAAAGGATTTTCAAGCATTGGAACAGGCTACTCAGGGAACAGGTGGAGTCACCATCCCTGGAGGGATTTAAAAGACATGTAGATGAAAGCCCTGGGTGAAAAAATTTAGTGGTGGACTTGTGAGATTAGTGGTTGGACTGTATCTTAAAGGTCTTTTCCAACCAAAATGATTTCTGTTATCTCTGTGGTCATTTTGCAGTTTGACTCACACTGTCTTCTCATAGCAAAACCCACAAGATTTTAGTAGATGTGGACTATTGTGTTTGCTATCACAAACATTTTAGAAATTCAACTAACAAGCTGTGGGCTGTTTCTAAGATGTTAAATGTGAGGGAAATATCTATCAGAAACATATCGTCCACATCTAATAGACATTCTGTGTGACCTGATCTAGGTGAACCTGCTTCTGCAGGGGATTGGACTAGATGATCTCTGAAGGTCCCTTCCAACTCCTACCATTCTATGATTCTATGATTCTTGTTCGCTTAACATTAATACTGATTCATGATATCGATGCTTTACAAAACATCAGTTTGCTTTTCATGTGTTTTTTTTCTGAAGTAGTTCATAATGCTTTAGGTTGCAGATTAGCTTTGCCAAAGTGCTGTTAGTTTTTACTATGGACCCACCTTAACTGCTGTGACCTTCGTAGAGTACAGAACTAGAAATCCTTCTGCACCAAGCTGGGTTTATATGCAGACCTTAAATATGTGTGTGTATGTAAGTAATTGACTTCTGCAGCTCTCTAATTCCTTCCCTGAGGAAGCAGGACTTTGGTGAAGCTTTACCAGCTGACCAGAGTAAATGAGGTGCAGTGATGTATGGAGTGCTAAGCTGTAGCTGATGAATGCCATTAATAATGGCAACCTCCTTTAAATATGAGAAAACTACAAAGAAGGAATAATTCTATACATATTTTACTGTGAGGGTGAGGGAGCCCTGGCACAGGCTGCCCAGAGGGGTTGTGGACTCTCCTTCCTTGGAGGTCTTCAAGACCCACCTGAACATGTTCCTATGCGACCTGATCTAGGTGACCCTGCTTCTGCAGAGGGGTTGGACTAGATGATCTCTAAAGGTCCCTTCCAGCCCCTACCATTCTATGATTCTATGATTCTATATATGGAGTTTATGATCCTCTCTGGGCAACAAAGTTGTTCGCCTGCTTTTTGTTCAAGGCAGAGCCAATTCAAGTCTGATCAGAAGTGCCCTGCCGTGCATCTTGCTCCTGTACAAGTTGTTTTAGAAATACTATTTGTATGGAGGGACTTCTCACACAGGTAAAAGTGGTATGATCAGGCTCTTAGGATACTCACAGGCACCATGCTGACCAGCTTACTTTCTTGAAATAGCTGTTAGAATTACCTACTGGTTTCAGCCATTGTATCAGTTCTTTAGGAGTGCTGCTTTAAACATTTAGGTTTCCTGGGTACTTTTATGACTTGAGATCTATTTATGGGAGTCAAGAAAGGAGGAAATGTTAGTTATTTTGAATTCAAATTATTGCATACAGAGTTGTTCATAGTTTTCCCCAGTAATTTGCCTCTATTTTTCTGGAAAAGAAACTGTGGTATGGTAAATGGAATTGCAGTACCTATTTCCTGCTCACTTTACCAAAAGGAGATCAAAGGCATAGTCATTAAGCAGTTGTCATACCTTCTGGTACTGTAGACTTGATTTATGCCCTGGCAAAAAAAAAAATAGTTTAAAAGGCTGCTTCAAAATATTATTGTTTATTAGCCAATTAGTACAAGCCAATGAATAAAAAGCAGCCTGTCTTGAGGAATGAATAGGGAGAATGCTTCAAACTTAGAAAACTGCAAAGACTAATGAAATAACCCTCAGCGGGTTGCTGTGCAAGAGTAGCTGAAATGGTTCTTGTAGCCAGCCAAGTGTGTCCACTGCTAATTTAGTTTTCTATTTCTGTTTTTCTTGTGTGTATAGAGCTAGGCAGAAGAGCTATTCCAAAGCTCTGTCACATATGTGGTAATTTCTTGCCCCTAATCCATTGCTTTTACCTAACTGCTGAGGTTACTGTTACTGCCACATGGTTATTCTAAGCATATTTACGCTTCTTCTAAACATACATTTCTTACAGCTACTACAATTTCAGCAGAAGCAGTCAGCACTGAACTGACCAACCTGCTCAGGCTAATGATTTCAAGAAAAGTAAAGTTCTTCTCTGTGGAGCCTGCTGAGACTGATTTAGATGTTGCCTGCTACTAAGTTATCAACACTTTAGTTGATAAAATCTGGGAAATGTGGCCTGCTGGTCTAATAGGCATGGCATAGAACCATAGCAGGAAAAATGCTGCTGAAATGAAACTGGCTGCCAGGCTGTGGAGTCTCCATCTTTGGTGATCCTCAACAGATGATTAAACAAGGCCCTGAGAAGTGATGTAACTGATGCAGGCCCAGGTCTGAGCGGGACTTGAACCAGGTAAGCCCCAGAGGTCCTTTCCAACCACAGCTAGTTGCTGGCGAATTTCTCTCCTTAATCACTGTCTCCCAAAGAGCTTCATTTTCTTTTGCCTTGGATATCTTCCCAGATAGTGGAGACATAGCAGAGCCACTGTTTTTCCTACTTTTTGCCCTTCACACACTTGTACTTTCTCAGAATACCTATAAAGGCTTTCAGTCTGACCTACTGCTGGACTGGCAATACAAGATTGTCCAGAGAGAAAGGTCAAAATCTTAGTATCCTCTACTGTTGTGTAGAAGCTGTGATGCTGTGACAGTGGCATGAGAAGTATGGAGTCTGATAGTTTAAATATAAATGTATTCATTATGACACTAATTTCAGCCATTTTGTAAATTAACTTTTACTGTTTAAACTGAAAACAAAAATACAGTGTTGCATGTAGCTAATCAGCTAATGTTTATTGCAATAGTTTTTAAACCACATTTTCCTCCCATGAGTGGGGGAGGGAATGTAAGTTGCATTACTGTAATAAAATGCTGTCAGAAAGTCCATGTTGCTTGAAAAATTAACATCTTTCAATTCATTTTTACATTGACATTTCTAGTTAGCAATAGTGCTTTAGCAGTAGAGACCCATTAACTTGTGACAGGGTTCTGTTCTATTGCTATGGGCTCTTGAGCAGGATACAAATAATACTGGCTAACAAGAACAGCAGCTAGGCGTCTTTACCCCTGGCATGAATAGTGAAAAATCATACAAGCACTCAATAAGGACCACCCGTGCAGAACTGATTTTTAGTATATGAACAAGGGCACAGCATGTCTTGCCAACTATACAGTAGTCAGTGTTACCCACTATGGGCGACAATGAAGTCAAAATGGTCTAATTATTTATGTCAGATGCATTTAATTCTCACTTCTTGACTAAATACTGCTCCCAATGAATACATCTGTAGCACAAACTAAGGGTGCCCAGAGTGAGCCCAGGTACTGATTATTCTTATTTCATGGCTCTGTTTTGGACAACTCCAGCTCTCTCCAAGACAGATATGTTCCAGAGAGGGATTGCAGGACAGTCAGTGCCTCAGGCCCAAGAATCTGTTGCTTAAAAGCTGATTTGAAGTTCACCCATTTCATTTTCACTTGTAATCTTTTGGCCATAGAAACAGGATGGAGATTTTCCATTGATCTTCAATGTTTAGCACCATATCTGAACATCTGCAAATGGCAGAGGAAAGCAATCTTAACCATGTGTTGTTGTGAATTAGCCTATGAAATTTTTTCATTTCTTCTCTGAAAATTCTACTGGAATACCAGAGGAACTTGGAATGCCAGAAAAATTTGCAGACACAGAAAAAGTTTATGAAAGATTAAAAAAATTCTCAATAATTTAAAAATGAAAACACTTCAGTGTTGCAGGGACTGATGAGACTTCACATCCCATTTCTTTGTTGCATTTCTCTCTGAACTTTCATTGGTGACCACTACCCTGTGGTTATTCCATTGCCCTGATTCTAAACACTTTCAAATATGAATAGAAGATGGGATTGCTGTCCAGGCATCTCTTTAACACTCTTACTTTCTTTAAGTTCCGACCATTCTGCGCAGTCATCTGTCTGATACCAGTGATGCTTCCGCAGGAGACATCATGTCTTTTGTCATCAAAGTACCGTAGGCAATTTTCTTTCTAAATTGTTACAGTAATGCAATTTACACTGGTAAGCCCTCACAGCTATGGAAACATAGCAAATACGTGAAGTGTCTTAGGCCCTACTCTAAAAATAGTATATAACTTTATCAGTTATTTTTATCTATCTGAAACAAAATAAGAAGAAAATCTGTAATTTTTCCACTTTATTCTGAAAGTGACAGCTATCAAATAAAAGCATGCATTTATTCTTTTCATATTGTACCTTACCTGTAAATTTTATTTTTATTTTGGACAGTGAGATCACCTGGAAAACAAAGCTTTATTATGTTACTGTTGTGATATGCTTGCATTGCTTGATGACCTAAAGTTAGAATGGCAAAGATATGCTGTAACAGCATTTGTGGTGAACACAAAATCAAGTTATCTTCCTTACAAGGAAAAGCTGTGGAAACTGGGGCTGTTTAGTCTAGAGAAGAGGAGACTGAGGAAGAATCTCATTAATATTTATAAGTATATAAATGATGGGTGTCAGGAGGTTGGGATATCTCTTATCTATGGTATCTAGCAACAGGACAAGGGGTAATGGAATGAAGCTGGAACACAAAAAGTTCCATTCAAATATAAGAAAAAAACATTTTACTTTGAGGATGATGGAGCCCTGGCACAGGCTGCCCAGAGGGGTTGTGGAGTCTCCTTCCTTGGAGGTCTTGAAGACCCACCTGGACATGTTCCTATGCAACCTTATCTAGGTGAACCTGCTTCTGCAGGGGGGTTGGACTAGATGATCTCTAAAGTTCCCTTCCAACCCCTACCATTCTATGATTTATGATTCTAAGATATTTTTTAAGATATTTTTGTTCAGGACTTGTCTAGTCAGTAGAAAAAATTTTAATGAAACCCTTGACAGCTTTTGTCTGAAGATGAGTTGACATTTTATGATGATAAATGCAAAATAACTTTCTGCTTATTACTGCTCAAGTATTAGATTTAGTAATACTTGCCTGATAGGGGTGAGGTGTATCACTGCATACTAAGTCTTCTGCATTGTACTGCAATTCATGTTCCAGTGTAAAAACTAAGTTAAGATAAATGATTGCTTCCATTACAGTGATGGCGAACTGAAACATCAATTCTGTCAAAAAAACCCCAGTTTGACTAGATAATCTCTAAAGATCCCTTCCAACTCCTACCATTCTATGTTTCTATGAGATGACAAATAAGTAGTTTAAGGCATCAATAATGTGTGTGATCATCTACTCAGGTTAATGTGAACTTGTAATATTTAAAAATTAAATACTGTTGAAAGATGCATGGGGAAGATATACAACTGACATGCACTGACTCTGCTTCACATCAGTTTGCCAAAACCAGTGTCGTCACCACTGATTTAATGCTGAAGACTGTAAGTGTAAGGTATTGTAGCTTTTTAAAAACAGTAATTCTTCCAACTGTGTCAACACACTTGCATGAATTATATACATTCAACATAGGTGGAATTTCCGAAGGGATATACAGCTGTTCTGGAAAACTGTTAGGGTCTGAAGTTAAAAAAGGCTGAATAAGATTGATCTGATTTAACTACTGCTTTGCAGTAGTTCAAGAGTAAGGCAAGAATACTAGTAAGTATTTCTGTGAACATGTTCTTGTTTTAAAGTACTGGTAAAAAGGGTGCTGCGATTTCTGGAGTTTTTCTGGTCCGATGCTCTGCTATACTTATATTTAGAAAGCTTTTTTTTCCCAAATTCCATTTTAATTTGTGAAAAATAAGCCTACTTCTTCTTCCTCTTTTACCCAGTGTATATTTAGAACAGCTGATGGGACCAATGACTGCAGACACCTATTTCTACAGAGTATGGGAGAAGCCTAGTCAATAAATTTAGACTAAGTGGACTGGCAGCACAGGTAAGGTGGATTCCAGTCAGGGAGGCTTTTACAGAAAACAAGAATGTCTTTAAAGCATTTAATGAACAGTGCAGGTGTGGGACATGATGCTTCCTGTTTTCTGCAGATCATCAGTTTTATTAGCTTCCTAACTGCCCACAATATTATTAGTCACAGACTTAGGCAGCTTAAAAAGCTGTTTAAAAGTAAGCTGAAAAACCTCTGTAGAGCCTGCTTTAATTAAATTCCTGTCAGAGGTATTCAGGCAATAAATGAATTTTTAATCTCACAAATAGTTTTGTCAATTTGATTAATTTCTTGCATCATACATTGAAAGATGTAAATCTTTCTCCAATGGTGTGCTGTTCTCACTTTAGTTAATGCTGACATTTTCGCAATTCAGTCTTTTTTTCATTTTTTCCCCAGAATTGTCCGCCTCTCTACTTTTCTTAGAATTTCCTTCTTTCTTCCTTTTCATCCAATTCAGATTGTCTGTCATTAGCTTCAGCCTTGTTCCATCTTTTCCTGAGACTTTTCCACAGCCTTCATTTCTGTTTAATGTAGCACAACTAAAATGTTCTATTGCTGTCTTGTTTTGAATTGCTGATCAACCCTCCTGACTGTTTTGCTTTCTTAATCTCCAGTCTAGCTGATGCCTTGACTGTATTTTTTTCCTCTTTCTGGCCCCAGGGTAATGGGGTGTGTAAGGAGGTGTAGGATTGTTGGTTTATATACCTGGAAAACTCTACACCAAATACAGATTCAAAAACAAGAAAAGAAAATCTGGCACACTGAACACAGGCTCCAATATTCTTGAGACAGAATATATCAGTCTGGATAACTCAATCATGAAATTAGCTTTATGTTTTTCCTTTAATCCTTGCTGCTTCCTCATACTCTCCCCATCACTCCAGTAGAACTAAGTTTGTGTTACTCAGAAGATTCAGAACTGAAAGACAGTTGTGTGAGGTAGGAAAGTAGTTTGAAGTAGAAGAGCTTCCCTTTGAGCATCTGACAAACAGATAAACCCAAAGTGAGCTTTCCATCTCATTGCAGGATGGTTTACGGCTTGCATTTTTGTGAATCCTATTGTTTCAGGTTCATCAATTAGCCACTGCTTGATTTACACCAGAGGTTAAGAAAATGCAAATTCTTCTAAACAATGGTTCTTTTCAGATCTACAATGAAGCATATTTTATTTCTCTGAAAAACAGATACAGATTCAGCCACATCTTTTTATTGCTTATAAAACTCCAAAGACAGACTCTTTTGTTGAGCTGGGTGAGCTTTGGATCAGACTCCATTTATATAGTATAGACTGGGAGTGCTGCACACAGCTGACAGGGACAGGAAGCAAAAGTACTCTTTTTTTTTTTTTTTTTTTTTCCAAGTGATTCAAGAATCTAATTCTTGAACCGACTTTTTAACTACTTTGAGCAAGCCATAAACTGCTTTTGTGCCATATTTTTCCTTGGAAGTTTTCTTTTTGTTCTTTGTTTTAATATTTTTGTCTGATTATCTGGGGTCTTTTTTCCTCTTTTTTCCCCCCCGGGATGTTCCTAAGACACACTGTAAACCCATGATCCTACAAATCCAGCGTACGCTATTACTTCATTGCTAACTACAATGGCTGATAGTCTATACAGCCAACTCTCATGTAGAATGATGAGGAAGACAAAACAGACCATGAGAAATCATTTCAGGTATTTTAAAAATAAGTCTAAGTGCAGCAAGACAATATAATAATTCTATTGGTTGGAAGATTTTTTCGTCAATGTAGGCTGTGAAAAAAGCTCTTCTCAAGCACTAAGGGGTTTCTCTTGCGAGATACACAGCACTGCCCTCTTCCAAGGATGAGAGAGGCTCACATGAATGGTTTTGACTGATTGTAAATGAGACATGAGCTAGCTAAAATGACCTGATCTAGGAAAAATGAAGAGGTGAAAATACAAGGAGGCTCATCTTCCAAGTGTCTGCATGTCTTGAAATAGGATACTGTTATCTCTGAACGTGTGTGCATGAACTCCTGACATTCTTGCTACTGTGCCCCCAGCCCCATGCACTGCCTTTCCTCCTGTTAATTAGCATCTCCATCAACTAATTGCTGAGTAAAATTCCACTCATCTTGGGTAAGGGGAGCAGAATCTGGTAGACTGGCGCCATCCCCTCTAAAATATAGTGCAATTCTGCCTTCCCTTCAAAGCTGTGGAAGCTAATACAGTGGTTGTATTGTTGGAGAGTACGTACACCCCATGCAAATTGCTGGATTCTTACTGTTTGATCCACTTTTCAGCATGCTCCCATTACTGTTAAACAAAACACTTTGCAAAGCTGTGTAGTTTGTTGAATAGCAGCATTCCAGTTCTTAGTGGATTGTGGAAAGCAACCTGTGACAGTTTTAACTTTTAGTTTGTGGCCGACTAGCTGAAACCGAGAGTGACTGATTTGTTGCAGAAAACTCCCTAGCAATTAAACTGTCTGCCACTAAGAAATGATAACTTAATATTTTGATCCAACTTACAGGGAAGTGAATTAATACAGCAGACTTCTCTTTAATTATGGTTCCTTTCCATTTGCCACACTTAGAATACCTGCACTTATCTCATGTATAAACCAATGTGCACAAGGTGGGATAAGGCAAGAGAGAGAAGGCAGACATTGGAGCTAGTTCTCTTCCAACTATTCATTCATTTCTAATATTCTCAATGTAGGTCCCTCCTGCACATCACAGAGGAAGGACTGTAAACTGTAAAACTTTCCCCAACCCCAAGAGAAGATGTGCTTCTCCAGAAAATGACATAAATGTGATATAAAGGGTCTCTAACTCCAAAGATGATATAGCACTGGAAGATTTCCTCTGTTCTTTCTTGGCATGTTTTCCTTCAAGGACTGAACTAAGCTACAGCTATATACTTTTGTTCTAGAAATGACAGCTAGATTATTTTGGTGAAGTGTCTGTTGCCAGTAGTGAAAGCCCTCGGGGCTTATATCAGGAGACATAATTGTAGACAGTAGGTAATAATACTAAGCAGAAGAGATTGCAATAATGGAAGCATGGATGTAATTTATATGTAATTTATATGATGCAACATATTACTAATTTATATACGGTGAGAAACCAAACAGAACAGTGTATGTATGAAGCCAATATAAGTTGCCTTTCTGGTGCAATATATACATCAGTAAACAAGGCTACAGAAATGTTCAGTTTTTAATTCCTCAGCAATCACTGCCTGTCAGCTCTGACATTTTTAAGGTACGATATGGGAGCAGACTCCAATTTAATCATGGAGGTTTTTCCATCAGAAAAAAACACTTAAGTTGGTCAAAAGGAAATACTTTTTTCTTAAAATCTTAATTCTGTGGGAATTAACCCACAGAATGTCAAAAACTGGTGTATCTTCACCAGTAGAAAGTATGGCATGTTATTGTAAGATGGAAAGTAGTTGTAAAATAATTTATTTAATTCTTCTAGGATTGTTAGGATTTATTTATACAGATCTATGACTTCAGAAGGGAATAAAAGAGCATTCACTACATTCCTAAGGAAAAGCAAGACAGAAGAATCTAATTAATCAAACTTCATTGATTTATTAAGCCTGGTTTCTGAGTATGGCTCTGGATGTAGCAGAGGGCAGGTGAGAGTTTAAACGAATGCTTCATTCTGTAGCCCTCTGTGAAGGAAAATGCCTTAAATGGCTACAAACTCAGTATACCTCTGCTGCTTCATTTGTCTCTTAAAAACATAAATTTTACAATTTGGCACTATGTAAAATAACAGTTCAAAGCAAGACAGACTTAGCAAGAAGTGCAAAATGTGCATTTGTATGGACCAGGCAAAACTTTCTAATACAGTATTATTAGTTATAGCTGCCTGGGAAATTTGATTTCTATCTAGAAATCAAAAATAATTTAGTTCTGTTTACAGGAATTAATTCCTGAAGTTGGTAAAAGCAGAGGGCTCGCTGTGGATCCTTGCTGGCAGAAGCATGAAACATGAAAAAACATTTTCTTAAAACTATGAAGTGAGATCTGTTCAGCATCTATAGGTAAGAGGTTAGCATCATTGCTATAGGTAAGAGGTTAGCATCAGGTCTCAGCTCTGCTATATGATAGCCCGTGAGATAGATGGCAAACTATTTCTGTCACATTTACTAGGTTACTTGACACATTCATGTAGGCCATGAGACTTCCCACTATCATTCCCCTATGAGGAATTGCCCTAAACAGATCAGTCTGACTCAGATATATAGTGGAATCTAGAAAAAAATTGAGCAAGAAAGGAAAAAGCAAGTGTTCTGTGATAGAATTTCATTCAGGATGGCAGAGGTTTAGGAACCTTTTCCTCAGGTTCCTACTCCTGAGGAACAGGAGTGATTCTTCTCCAAAAGCAGGCCTGAATGACTAGCTCAGGTACAAGTGTCTGCACTTTGGGCAATGTGAATCCCATCCTTTTTGACTAAATTAATTTTTTTTTTTTTTTTTTTGGTTACTACACCCATTTCGTTCAAACAAAAATGTATTTACAAGTTTATCATGCATTCAACAAAGAGTATGGATTTATAAAACAGGCAAACAAACAACAACACACCCACAACCTATTACTTTTCTTCCTTTACTGTCCTTAGGTTTTCTCTACTTGCTGCTGGCCAGAATTGCTTGCAACTCTTCTTCTGCCTCCTTATTCTAGCCTCAGTTGTCCTTATTTTTGCTGCACATTTCACCCGGACACTCTCAATCCCTTCCTTCTTTGTCACGCCAGGCAGCACAGAAGGCTGGGATCACATGCAGGGCAGTATCCTGCTGCTGTACCTCACTTGTTTTCTTCTGCTCTGGCATGGGTCCTTCCATATACTGCACTCTTTGGGGCGGTGCCACCTTTGTGTGGGTTTCCCAAGAGCTGCATCCTCTCAGGTGTGTTCTTGCCTTGACATGTTTTGCCACAACTACCATCCCCTCAGAGTGGAGGGACTCCCATACTTCCTCTGGCATAGAGTGTCTCTTTCCAAGAGCATGCTTTCAGTCATATTCCCAAGAATGTCTTTCCACATCTCCTCCATGCTTCTCATATGTCCCCTCTATTTCTGCTTCTCCCAGCAGCTGATGCCCTTTCTTTGCTTACCATGTTTGCTCAGAGACACCTTGTGGTCCTTCAACAGCTGCAGTTCTAGGTCATGAAGGGTTCCTCACAGCAGTGTCAGAGCTGGCTAGAGGTGACTGATCAACTAAGGGCTGCTTGTGGCCACCTCCTACAAAGGATTCTCTGCAGCCTCCTGCTGGCTAAACCTTCCCAGTATGCCCATGCACCTCTCTTCAAGACATTGATCATTTTAGCTAAAAATATACACCATTTCAACTATTAGCTAAGAAAGAACTCTCATGGTCTTCGGCACCATGAAGAATGGGTGCTTTCATATTTTAAATGGCAATGCAGGAGAGGAAGATGTCTGCAGCTGGGGAGAACAGAAACTGAGGTGTAAACAGGCACTGGTCTCCACTCCTAGCATCACTAGGTAGATGTCTTCCCCTCCATAATCTGAGGGGCTGATACAGAAAAGGTTTTTTTGATCCAGTGTCCTGTGCTAAGATTTATAAGTACTTGTATATACATTTTAGGTCCATGGGATTCTGCTAAGTATTGTCTATGCCTTGGCTTGATGTGTCTTGTCACAAGAACAGTTGGAAAGGTCTGAATATGTTTCAAGATACTGTACAGATAACATAAGCACTGCAAGCTGCTGAAACCTTCTCTCTCTTACCAGCTCACATTTTTGGTAAAGCATTTGGAAATCACAAACCAGCTGTTTGAAGACACTTCTGAGGGAAGTGCTGGTTTACAGACTTTAAAACCTATCTTAAGTATCATGATTTTCTTGGATTCTGCTATGTTGAGGGGTTCTAGTTATATTTTGGGGGTGATTTTTTTAATTTATGTAATGGGATGAAACTGGAACACAAAAAGTTGCATTTAAACATGAGAAAAAACTATTGCACTGTGAGAGTCACAGAGCCCTGGCACAGGATGCCCAGGGAGATTGTAGAATCTCCTTCCTTGGAGGTCTTCAAGACCTGCCAAGACACATTCCTGTGCGACCTGATCTAGGTGGACCTGTTTCTGCAGGGGGGGGGTGGACTAGATGATCTCTAAAGGTCCCTTCCAACCCCTACCATTCTATGATTCTATGATATGTATTTTGGGAGAGAAGTGAGAGTTGAGGAAATGAAAGAGAAGCAAATTACACTAATTTTGACAGAATACAAAAAAAAGGAGAGAAAAAAAATCTGTATTATTGAGAAAGAGCTGTAAGAAGAATTGACACCTAGACAGTTTCTATTCATATATAATATTAGTATATCCCTAAAATGATAAAAGTGTCACTACCAGGCTTTACTACAGAAATTAAAAACAAGATAATTTGGCTAAATCTCCAAGAAGAAGGACGAAAGAGTAAGAAAAAGTCCTTGAAAATTCGTATTGTAATTATTGAAGAACAAATGAAGAGGGGAGATATTTACTTGGTTAGGTAGTCCTGTGAAATCATTCACAGCTGTTCACAGCTCCTCTGTCATCATCTCCTTTTCCTCCTTTTTTCTCTACTGTTCCTACTCCAGCTCTTACCCTCTTCCATCCTGTGTACCCCTTTCCCCCCCTCAGCCCACCCTGGCTAATCTTGCCCCCCTTGCTCTGCTTTCCCTCTTCTCCATCATCTCTTTTTGTCTCTTCTATTCAAATACTAGGTAGAGTAATGGAGCAACTCAGAGATCTGTAGGTGCTCCAGGGGGTTGCACCTGCTGCTGGAAAAATCTTGAGGCTGATGGTATTTAACTGTGTCTTGAGGGGATTTGGGGTAGCTCTGACTCAAATCCAGGGAATTGAACTACAAAGGAAAACTTGTAAGGCATTGAAAACTGAGTAGGTATTGCAATATAAGTGTGCTGAGTATGGGGAAAGTTAAATCCTAGGGACAGCTGGTAGAAGTGCTGCTTCCTGTGCAATGGTCTGCTCGGAGTAGTTTTGTGATGACGTATGTTAAAATGAGTCTTTTCAAAAATATCTGGGAGGCCAAGCATATCTGTGACTTATCTACGAAAATGTTCCTTATCTATGAATCAAAGGAGATTCAGAGGTCAAAACTGGAAAAACATTTGCTTAAAGAAGCAAAACTGTCTTAGAAGCAAGAGAAAAAATAAGTGGTATTTTAAAACATATTATGGGAATTATGCTTTTTATATTATGGGAAGTGCTTTGAGATCAGTAGGTAAGAAGTGTGTACATAACCACTATTTTATATTGAACTACAAACCCTATCTTTTACAATAAACTGTCAGAGCTGCTGTCATGTTACCAATAATTGTTCTTACATTAGGTATTCCTGAGAAGGAAAATAAGGCAGAGTCAAGTTGCCCTTAAAAATAATTATCATAAACCTCAAAATAGAAAGTCAGAGTCTGATTATGAAACCATTTACTGTGGAGAATGAAGACTGAAGTTCAAGCAGTTGCAAATGAGGACTGCAGAAGGCTTTAAATATTAAAGGAAAAGAAAGAATGATGATCAATACAGTCTCCTTTAAGAAAATCAGGTTACATCTAGCCCTAAGTAAAACAAAAGTGATATATAAGTGGATGGAATAAAACTCAAATAATAAAAGGAGCACTCAACGTAAGATCTAGGATCAGCATTTACTTCTTACAGAAGAGTAGTCTTGTATAGCCTTGCCGAATTATCAGTTTAATTCTTTTGCAAGTGTTGGATTGGTTTTACAGGATTTTGAAGTTTCACATAACCTGATATTAAATACTCCAAGAGAGGAGACTTTAATCACTTATTTGTGAGATTCTCATAGACTGATAGACTTAATTTCAAGGATATGCTATTTAGACTTTTTTTCTGCAGTTACTTCTAGTGATTCAGAATTACTTGGGTTTAGAAACTTTATAATTTTGAACTTATTTTATACTTTTGGTTCAATAGTGTCCTAGTTTAGGCCCATCTAAGAACAAAGGACCGTGATCAACACTAAGTACATAGGGTCTTTGGAATACCCTAAGGACAGGGAGGGCTCAATTGCTACTTATGGTCCCAGACAAATCAGACAAGACTACTCAACTTGGGGAAGAAAACATTTCATCCACCACCACCAAAAACCATAAAACCCCAAAACATAACAAACACAAAACAACACAGAGTGATACAATGATGAAGAACACAACCAGCCCTTTAAGACCACCTTCCCCCCAGCCCTCCTTCCTGGGCTCAGAGCCCTGATCCTGATCTATTTATCACCTCCTCCCATGAATGTCTCAGGGAGACAGGGAATAGGGGTTTCAGTCAGTCTTTTCCCCATGGCTCTAGCTGCTTGTCTCTCCTCAGGGCAACCGGACTCCTTGCTGGCCCTCCCTGCTCCAGCTGCAGGGTTCCTCATAGTCCAGGGAGCCTTGCACAGGCCGCTCCAATATGCATTCATCCTGAGGGCTGCAGCTCCTTTCCGCCTCCTGTGCGGGTGTCTGCGGCACACAGGCTCACCAGCATGGCCTGTGCCATGGCCGCTTCCTCACACAGTCTCCTATCTGGATGCATTCACACGGAGCTGCTGGTGGCTCTCAGTCCTGCCATTGCCCTCGCTGGGTTGCAGGGGTACAGCCTATGTTCTTGCCATGGATGGCAGAAGGGTCTCCAGTCCAGCACTCCTCTTTCCTTCCTTCTTCTCTGACTGTGGGGTCCATCCACATGGTCACTTCCATCTTGTCCCACTCCTCCACTTCCTCTTCCAGCTCAGATTTCACTTCTTAAATAGTGATGACAGAGGCTCCAGATTGGCCTGGCCAGGTGGTTCCACCTCAGAGATGGAGGATGTTTCAAGAATGGCTTACTGTGACCCTCTCCTCCTGTTACCAAGCAAAAAGTGGCTCCACACAAACCTGTGACAAATAGAAACATCATGAATAAGATAAAGCCAGTGATATTTCTGAAGTGTGCTAAAAGTATTATGGCAGTATGTAAAGCACCGAACAGCAGACACTGTGAACAAGGGAAAGAGAAAGCTACTTAGAGGTGGCTTTTTTCAAAGCTTGGCATAGATTCATCAGATGAGAAGCATTTTCATATTACGGCTGAGATAAGAGGAACAACATATCCCTGCTTTTGTGCCAAATCCATTTCTGTTTCCTCTGACCTCTCTGGGGCTTGGAGGTACTAAGGTGAATACATGTTTACAGAGATCTCTTTGTATTCCTCTAAATATCAGAACTGGGATGGAAAGACTCCTGCATCGTACCATAGACCACAATGTCTCCAGTAGGTATGATCTTGCTTATTGTCTTGACACTATTGTATTTCTATATGGGATAGGAACAATAATAAGTAAGTTAGTTCTATAAGAGTTATTCTAGTCACTATTTCTTCTTCAATGTTTTTTTGGAGTTTTTTTTTAATTTGATGTCAACCATCTATTAGGCTTAGATCTAGGTCCCTCTTCAGATCTAGGTTCAGAGATAGGGCTCTCTTAGCCAGAGAATGGTTTTATTTTATAAATATTGCTACCAAGCTAATTTAATTTTCTATCATTTTGCCTCATTCCCTAAAGCATTTCTACGCACACATCCTAACACCTACTTTTTGTTCTGTGTCAGCAGAAGAAGAATGGAATTTTAAAGCTATTTTCTTTATTTGTATTATGCAATAAAACAATGGCTACTAGAAAAAAATATAATGGAAACCATAGGTATGAGTCAAAAAATACATGCAATTCAGTAAGGCTTTTATTTTCATAAATTTATTTTAATGTATTAAGTGTAGTTTTGTTACATTATATGATTTCTTTGTATTTAATGAAATATTTCCATGAATACTTTATTCTGCTTCATCTTATCATTTGTTTTATCATTTTCCTGATAAGCATAAGACTATAGGTTTTTCAGAGGAGTCTGTAAGTTTATAACACTTTCACTATTGAAGGATGCTGATCCTGACAACATAATCACTGTTTTATCCAGTGATGGTATGAATAGCTAATGTGTGGCATGCCCAAGATTACATCGTGCTTTGACTCCATTCATCTGTCTAGTGACTCACTTCACAAGCCATTACATGACACATCTACACAGTGGTAGTTTAACTTATCCCTAAGTTTATCATATAGCCTAACTCACTGAAATGCCAATGAAAAATTACCATTGTGAAAGCCTGGAATTTTGCTTTAAAGTTAGCAGCTACAATGGTGAGCCAAACCCTTGTAGGATGTCATACCTCAGCTTCTTCTTACCCATTACCCATATTCACTTTAGCTTCCTGTTGAAAATTGCCTGTAGTAGCCTGGGGAGCATGTCAGCCGACTAAATATAAGTCATTTTAAAATGAGATTAGTCACTTTCTGAGCTCTGTTGACTAAACAAGCCATATATCTGGGAGTATGGGAGACCTTGCAGCTGGAAGCTGTATGAAATGCCTTATAATAACTGAAATGATGACAGATACCTACACTTATGCAATTGCATTCTGCCCTAGATCTCCACTGTATATAGTAAGTGCTCACACATAGACGCTGTCCTTAAACTGTGGATATCCACCTTTAATTATCTAAATGTGGTAGAAGTTACTAAGGTAATACATGAAAAATTGTATAACCAGTGTATATGGAGTCAGAAGTCAGGGCTACACAACAGAAGTCTTATTTTAAGAAAATTTTAGTGACATTCTGTACCTTCAGACCCAAATGACCAACAATCACAAACATTTTAAGAAAATGAGGAAGGATGCCATTGCTTTTAAGATTGTATTTGTGTCATGTTTTTCAGGTAATTGGGATAAAAAATCTTTTGTCAGATGTAGAGGATTTATTTACAGTGTCTCATGACTGTACATGGGATTCATCTTCGACGTGTAATATCTGAATTATTTTCCCTAGGTTACCTTGTCCAGTGGAGAAAAAATTGACACTTATGGCAGTGCATTTTTATTATTTTCCTTAATTATAGATGGACTTTGTAGTGACTACCTCAGATATAGTCTTCTACATGGTGAACATTTAGGATCTTTGTTGCTAACAAGGCATGTTCCCACCAGAACTAGAATGAGATGCCTTTATGGAAACCTCAGCATGTTGGAGGAAAACATGACATGTCAGGAATTCAGTCAACATATACAGGGTTTCCTACTGTTATTTCACGACCAAAATGCTCTTCTGTCATGACAAAGGGTCATTTCTTTTAGCTAAACCTATATACGGAACAAGGGCTCTTGATTTGCTATCCTTTTGATGATGAAGCCAGCACACTGAGTAGTTCTACATCACTGGCTGGTAAGTGAGCTATGACAGCATGTCAGGGAAGAGTCTAAGCTCTACTATGGCTAGTGACACACAGGTAAAATTGGTTTTCTTTTGCCTCAACTACAGATTACCATAGTGATAGCTAAGCTGAATTAGCTGTTTCAAAAGCAATCTCTGTTTCTGTCTACTGATGATGCAGATTAAATATAAGGTGACAGCTATTATGTACTCAGGCGAGTTTTATGCATTAATAATACATTTTCCATTACGAGATAGCACATGCACTCTCAGGCCTGCATGAATGTTCTGACTACACTAATAGCTGTTTTCTTGTGACAAAAAAATACTTTATTTTTAAATTATTTAGTATTTTCTCAGTAAACTGACTTTCACAGTGAATGTCCTTCTGACGTTCACATTCATTATTTTCTGGCAGTACAGAATGAAACCATGGTGGGCTGTCCCAGTTCTCCTCTTACTTGCATATATGTCAACATAGAATAGCTCCATATTCAAATCAAAGTGAATTGCAAGAGTATAAAATAGGAATATAAGGAGTTCAGAAGGGTCCAGCTCAGTATGCATTTGCTTCCTATACTTGTCTTATGTATTTTGTCACAAAGGATATCAGTTTCCTACCTTGGAATGAATGTAGTAAATTCCACATGGTCATTCCTTAATTAAAAAAAAAAGAAAGAAAGAAAAAAAGAGAAAAACAAATATTACTTTATGTAACAACCTATGTTATTTTGAAGTTACTTTCAGTATTAGAAATGTAATGGGCAAAGAGTTTCTCTCTGTAAGAAAAATGATAATTTCTAGGCAATATTTTCTGTTGGATGCAGATTTCTGTCTGTATAATTAGCATAAATTTACATACTATGTCCATAAAGTTAAAATGTTACCAGAAAACGTAGATATAAAGATTTCTTTTCCTGACCAGGTGCTTGACTCAAGCTGCCTATGCGTTTTAAGCAAAATCTTTCAACAGTGTGGAGGGATAAAGCTGAAAGATGTCCATTAACAGTATGGTAAAAACCTCTCCAACCACCACAAGCTTTGCAGCCATGGAACGTGTGGTATTCTGCATGATTTTTATGGTGAGGACATGCTTTTTTGTGTTGTAAAAATCACAGTTCATGCCTAATGAAGATAAAGTAATTTTAGTAGTTAAATCTCCAAAGGATTCATCCTCTAGCTTAATTACTCCCAGCATTAACCAAACTTTCCTGATGTTAGCCTTGAAATGTGGTATCATCCTTGGCTTTTTCATTATGTGCACAGGAAGCACTGGGCAAGTCACTTCGTCTAAACTTTTCATAGAAAACTAAAAGCCACATATTTCTTCTACAGATTTTCTTTGTATCTAATGTGATACACTGAGGTCTGATTTTCAGATAGCTGAGGTCAATGACAATTGCAAATGAAGTCATTTCAGATATACATAATGTGTCGTACAAGCTCATATGGCTTGAAAAAACCAGCTTCTATTTATTTCCACATTGTCTTTGGAAATTAGTGAAAACATTGCATTTCATTTTCTTCATAGCTTAGTTCTAGAGCCATAAAACTGCAGTTAATATTGCCTCTTACTGCTCAGAAATTTTAAAAATTGATTGTATTAGGGCATGGAGCTATCTACACAACAGTAAGAAGAAAATAGACATAAGTCCTGATTAACTTGAATGTAGCAACTATTCACTCTTCTGCAAGAAATGAAGGCTAGTGACCTTTCAATAATATGCAGTCATATACTTACAGATGAAGTTGTTAAAAAGAAAATTCTGGCAGTCTTCATTCTGTCACTTCCCTGTTTTTGAACACTCAGCTTTGTGATTCCAATCTTGTTCTTTTGATGGGGAGTTGGGTTTTTTTTTTGTTCGCAGTTTCAGCTGCTAAGACAATAGACTCTGTTTAGTATGAAGCTCCTGTTTTCACACGATGACATGTAGGAATTTTATGTCATCTTAGGACACGGTTTTAGTAAGAGACAGAGAGAAAAAGGGATCCTTTCTTCAGTACCCATGCAGACCACATCACTCAGTTGTCCAAATGAGTGGGCAGTTCTTTGGAAGAATACAATTCCGTTCTCCCAGGAGATATGTTCTCAGGTAAACAGAAGTTCAGAAACATTGCTGGGTCGCTTGATTTTGTTTGTTTGATTGCTTTCTTTTTCTTTCTCTTGATTCAAGCACATATACAAACTTGTGAGCATGGAATATATCGCTCACTGTCTATGTTTTAATAGTGTGATTGTGCTATAATTTATAATGTATAATGTGATTACAAAACCAAAATTCAATGCTTTTCTCTCCTAGGTCTGTGCTCAAACCATTAGGTTGCAACTCAAGCTACTTCTAATTTATTTTGAAGTTCAAAATGAGTATGATTTCAATTCAAGCCTCCCACTGCTTGGGTTAGGATTGTCATATAAATGACAAGTTTTACATCTTCAATTGGTCTTGAAAGAAAAAAGAATCCAAAGCCATTTTCACTGCAGACCTGGATCCTGCCACTCCTGCATCTGGAAATCATCTAGCAGATAAGACATGACAAAAACAAGGAGAATTTGGTTGAAAATGAGCTAGAACTAAGGTGCTCAGATGAGGCAGTTCTGAATAGACTTGCAGCCTCACGGGAACATCGAAGCAGAGCTTTAATGTCTTTATCATTCAGCTGAGTCACATATTTAATACATATCTATTGTATTATCTGAGCCCAAATACTGAATCTCACCCCCAGCTTTTCTTTCTCCCTCTGTTTTGGATTTCTTGTCGTCAGTTCTGTGCAGCATTGCAGGCAGGTTACATTTCCCAGACTTGCCCAAATGCGAGTCAAGCTGGCAGATCTTCAGTAACCTCTGCTTACTTTGTTGGCTCCACTAACCTAGTCAAGCTGGAGACCGGGATGTGAATCTGAGAGCCGGAGGTCCTTGTCATAGCCTGTAAGCAAAGAATGCTATCTTTGTATTAACTTAATTCTTGCTGGTTGGTCTCATCTAGTCAAAGTCACTACAGTTTACAAAGGAGGTACAGCTGGTTTTTCTCAGTCCAGCTGTGTAATAGTTTAGGCTGCCTACTTTAAAAAGTATTGCTCTTCTCTACTTTACAGGGGCCATTAGCAAGCAGCACACACTGCTGAGACAAATACATCTTCAAATCTTACTGAGTCTGTTAGGACTGCTTGCAGCTCTGAAGAAAGGTGTTACTTTGCATGTGACAGTAATGGTTTTGGCCCATCCTTCCTACATGTCATGTAAAACACTATACTCATGACTTGCAGGATGGATTTAGAAGAGTCCAATGTAGCTAATGGGAGTCAATGTGTATATCCACAGAAACTACTAACTGAATTTTGTTCAGGTTCATCATTTCGATCACAGATATTCAGGATGTACTGGTATTCTAGATATAAAAGGGGCTTCATAATATCAATCACAGTTCATATTGAATCTTTCCATATAAAACCCACACAGATAGCAAACAAAATCCTATGTTCCCCAGGCCATTTCTGAAAGAAAATAGTGATATAATGTAATGGCATTCTTATAGAAATGTTCAAGAAAAAAAAGCTAAAGGAATAATTTCTTCAAATTAATAGCATTCAACTTTGTTCCTTGTGGGGGGTTTTAGATCTTACTCTCAAATAAGTCATTGTACTAAAATTTCAGGTCATTGCAAAACCATTGCTTTCATATCCGTTAGTTTCAGTCCCACACATGAACCCTATCAGTGTCAGTTGCTTGTTAGGTATAATTAATTTAGAAAGTGCACCGTGTTGAATAAATCGTGTGACGCATTACACACTTCACAGTTATTTGTATTCATCTTCCATTCACTCTTTTTTTTTTCTTGTTGTAGAGCAACCTATTAATCCATCCTAAGGAAAAAAAGAAAAGGTCAAGAAAAACATCAGTGACTGCAAAATAAAATCACATTGTTAACATAAAAGTAAGCCATAAGTTTCTGGCAGTAGTCAGAGATACTTGACAGGGGAGTCTGAGAGGTAGAGGTCCAGGCACTTGGGAGCAGGCCAGAGAACAGAGGAGTGAAAAAAGGAGTCCTGAAATAAGCTATTACTATGCAACTGAGAGATGTTGCCCCTAAGAAATCAGTATCCTGAATTCATTAAAGAAAGGGGGAACTTGCTAAACAAGTCATGTTTAATTTTAGAAGCACAATTTTAGGTATTCTTTAGTTCAGCTCAGCCTAACACGCCTTTGACAAAATTGTCTCATGTCAGTGCCCCAGATGACGTTGGATCCTCACAAAAAGTGAAAGGAACCTGGAATTTACATTCCAGCTCATATTCAAACCAAATTTGTATTTAACTGTTAAAAACAGCTTTTGGAAATTTCTCTCAAACAAACAGTATATGAAAAGCTGCACTTCTAAAGGTCCCTTCCAACCCCTACCATTCTATGATTCTGGGTCATAGATCAAACAATTTGCAATGAACCACACTGGTTTGACAGGTCTGCAAGCTATGAAAAAGCATGTGGCAGGTCTGTAATGATACAACTTCTCTGCCATTACATGATCAGACACTCCAGCAAGTGGTGTTAGTAGGGTAAGGGAAAGGAAAAACCATATACCCCAAAGAAAACCAATTCTACCTCCTACAAGCGTATTGGTAAGAATACTTCTACCTCTTCTTAACAGAGCTCCTCTCTTCAAATACACATGCAAAACTATCCTTTCTTCTCAAAAGAGCTTCAAAACGTTTGTGACTCATAGAAATTATCTAGTTTAAAGTTTTCCTACAAAGCTGAAATTTAAACAAGCCGCAATGCTGCAGATTTATATATATCTTTACATACCACTGTGCATTCCACTGAATTTGAGATGAAATACTGTGTGTATAGTTAGTACATGTATATAGTCTTTGTTATGTCAAATCCTTGTTTATTTTTTCAGACTTGCTTTTTAAGAAGTAAGCTGGAGGTTTAAACAGGGGTTTTAAATGCTTATATCATAAAATCATAGAAAAGTAAGTATTGGAAGGGACCTTTAGAGATCATCTAGTCCAACCCCCCTGTAGAAGCAAGTCCACCTGGATCAGGTCACATAGGAACATGTCCAGGTGCGTCTTGCAGACCTCCAAGGAAGGAGCCTCCACACCTTCCCTGGGCAGCCTGTGCCAGGGCTCTCTAACCCTCACAGTAAAATAGTTTTTTCTTATATTTAAGTGGAACTTTTTGTGTTCCAGCTTCATCCCATTACCCCTTGTCCTGTTGCTAGGTACAATAGAAAACTGGGTTGTCAAGCATCAGAACATGGAAGGAGTTGGGTCTCCATTCCTGAAGATAATTAAAAGGTGTGGATATGTGGTGCTTAGGGATATAGTTAGTAACGGACTAACCCAGCATTGCTGGGTTAATGGTTTGACTTGGTAATTTTATAGGTCTTTTCAATGTCAATGATTTCATGAATTCTATTATTCCTACTTGCTTTTATGACAGTATTTAAATCAATCCTAAAGAATGTGGTGTAGAAAAGGGGCAACTTTCCTCACATAAATGTCAGAATACATTTTTAAGATGATGATACATTTAACTGTGTTTATGATCCTACTGAATGCGAATGTCTACAAAGCAGGTGATCAATAAGAACTGACCTCGATGTGTCTAAAACGGGCTGGAAATAAATAATTATTTATGTTCTTGCTACTGGAGTTACAGCTAGTAATTTTGGGCAGTGTGTTGGGAAATGTTTCCATCCTCTGGACACGCAATTTAAATTATGTGAAGAGAGGTGTTCCCAGAGAAGTATGAAAATTAATGGCAGAAAAAGAAAAATGAGTATTACTTTCAAAAGATGTTTTGGAATCAGTATTAAGTAACTGAGAGGAAAAGAACTGGTTTTAGGGAGTTTCTGTTGTCAGTAAAATGCTGCACAGATAATAACATTTAAAAATTTGACAGCTGCATAGAGGCCATATCTCTGCTTGCATAGAAATTCTCAGAAGAAAAATAAATCATCTAATTTTCTTGTTAATCTAAAATAATTGCTTGTTTTTACAGGGAAATATGCAGTCCCTTCCACTGCTGCTGATGTGAATCAGTCACAGTCTGTTTAGAGACTCCTGCTGCCTAATCCCACTGCAGCTTTGCTTGGGAACCGAGATCTTTGCTTAGGAACAGAGATCTTTGCTTAAGAGCCACAGTAAGCTGTTCTTTTCTACTTTTTGATTGCCATTTAAGGAAATGTACATAAATACCTGGACAAGTAATAACCACTCACCTACATCAAGTAACTCGTAAGCTATTTGTCACTGCTAACATCTCATTGACACTGTTATACAGAGATACCTAAACCAATTACAGTTCTCCAGTCTTAAATCTGTTAGGTGTACAATTATGTACCAAAGGAATAAAACCTGTTTGCAAAATAACAATGAATTAAGACCAAATTTGAACTTTGCAAACACAGACTTTCCACTACAATTGTATGTTTAGATAACTTTAGTTACAAAGGCCTGGGATTCTAAAACGTATAAGGAAATGTATATCTTCAATGGAGGACAGATACTGAGTGGAGAAAATATAATTTCTGAAAAACATCTGCTTCTGTGGACAGGGGCGCTGAAGCTTGGATTCTTGAGTTTTTGTAACCTGCGATTTTAATAGCCAATAGCCAATTAAACACTAAATCAAAGCCAGCCTACTGACACTATATATGTGGCAGGACATCTTTCCTGATGTATCTAATGTATAATAACATAGCTGATTTGACACTGCAGACCATCAGCTGGAGCTAGGGTTATCTTCATAGTCTGCAAATCAATGAAAGTCTCAGGCAAACTTAACTCTAAGTGGTAACCATAACCCACCCTTTTTGTCTGTAGATATTTCTAATATGTTACATATAATTGTAACCCTAACAATGCTGGCATTGAATTCTGAGATGCTTTAGGTTTTTCTTTGGATATTTTTTTCTAGAAAGAAGAATGGTATGAGGAGAGAGAAAACTTTGAGAGATTGTTTCTGAGGGTTGGAAAAAAAATTACTCTGAACATTGGAAAAGAATTTTCATTTTTCCTTTGGAAAAGAAATGTTTTCAAATTTTAATTTGTCAAAAGTCCCTGTCATCTAGAACAGAAAAATCACTAATTCACTCCATATTAATAAACTGTAACAATTACATCAACTAAAGTTTCAGAAAGACCGTGCATGTTCTCAGCTTTTTCCAGAACATATGTTTCTTTCAAACAACCCACACTCAGTTGTTCTGTGACTGTAATATTGTACATGATGGTTCTTTCACTTCACCTTTAACTCTGACCTGTCTGCTTTTCAACTAGCATCTTTGGTTCCCTGAGGAGTGTCAGAGTGGGATAGGGTTCCATAGCAATGCCCAGCGCTATAGTTCCTTTGTACCTTGTAATGAACAAACAGCAAAGGAAACGACAATGGAGGTGGAAATGAGGGGCTTGCTGAGAATTAACAATGGAACATGTGCCTAGTTTAAGACAAATCAACTGGAGAACTGATGACTGAAGAAGGAACATGAGGTGTAAGACGTGAATCGGAAAGGGGGTCAGACATTGACATGAAGGAGGTTGTGCTGGCCATAGAGTTGGTGTCTGGAGGATGGGATTGAATTCACTTGTTTTAAATTAACATTTGAAAGACTGAGATCAAAGACAAATGTCAATCCAAACCCAAATGTCCATAGCCACTGTGTTTATCATTACATAAAAGCTTTAGACAGTGTAGCAACAGGCTTAGAAGAAGTGCTTAATAGCAAATGATATATAGGCTGGCTCAAAATTTTGTTCCCACTTTTGCACAAGAGTGATCAAATATCCAGAGTGAAAATGTTAACCACTATTTTGGTATTATTCTCCTCCCATTAAGTGCATAACATACATTTAAGCATCAGGAAAAAACTACTCTAAAATATAAATGTTATGGATACACAGAAAAAGCATTTTAGTTTAATTCAACTATGTTCTTATTGGATATACATGGAATAATGAAAAATTAAGTATCTCAAACCAGTGATATATTACCTTATTTTTGAGCTGCTATACTCTCTCTCACCGAATCAAAAAATTATTTTAAATGGAGACATTTATCTTGAAATGTCAAATTTCAATGTTAAGGACTGATTTATGTCTACAATATGAGAGATACAGTCAGAAAATCAGTTCAAATGCTCTTACAGTGCCATCTACTGAAAAGCAGCTAAAGCTACAAAGCATTTGGCAATTCATTCTTGCTAGGACACCTGTAAGTTCTTGGTCCATCCTGGGTACTTTTCAGTCTTTTATTTTGAATAATATCACAACACAAAATCTGTAGTCCCACTACAGGAGGAACAATAAATATTGCATTTACCCATATTATTAAGTGTATGGTATCACTGAAAGGTAAGCATGTACCTGACTGTCTCAAGAGGATGCTAAGATGCTTAGGGTTTAAAATGTTTCATGTATATATACAGCTGAAGGGTTGTATATGAGCATCAAGGTTTTTACCTTATCAGGTAATCTCTGATAAAATAGTCTAAATATGAGAAAAAGGAATCTGATATGTATTGGTTAAGAAATTTTAAAATTGGCTTCAATTCCCATATCTGGAAATGCTTCTCAATCATCTCACAAATTCTTTTAAAATGAGCAGACAGACTGCATGGGTTATGGCAAGTTTTATAGAAGTCTGAACTTGAGGCATGTGATAACAGCCCATTTGTCTGAACTTTTTTTAATCAGCAATTGATCTGAGTTTCAAATTGGTTCTTAATTACAGCTGAACATTTTTGTGCTGCTTGTCCTTATTAGAGACTCATCTTTCATTATTTTTACATCTGTTTATAAATTCTTTTGGTTTCTCAGTCCACAGTGAACCAACTTTTCAACAGTTCTCACGTAAGATCTGGTGAATAAGCTTAAAGCTGTGTATGGGCATCTCCTCTAGAAGTGCAGTGGTTTTTTGGTGTACATATGGATGTGTAGTATCCTGGCAATGAAAAACAGATTATTTCTTCCGTACCCTGGTTCCAGCTGATGTTTGAAAATGCACTTTATTTGACATTATCCTTCTGATTGAAAAGCTTGCAGTGGTCATTTAGAGAAGTAAAAAAACCTATTTGAGTCATTAATCACAAACTGCACACTGTCACAGTGGACATTTCATAAATAACCAAGAGGTGGAAATTCATTTTCATAGGTTCTCCCATGAATAATTTAGACTTGTAAAAGCAAAGTCAATCAGTAATTCACTGAAAGAGAAAAATACTGAATTTTTATTAACTCTGTCAACCAGCATGACTAATTCTACCCACAGTTCAACCAATATTCAGCATGCACAGGTTTTGCTCATAAGTACTAAGCAGTCTCAGGGTCTGTTAGGTGACAGTCTTCAAAGTTATTTGTTTGGTTTTTTTTTGCTAATAAGTGATATAAGGTGTGAATTGTCCAAGCTAAGCAAAAACTACAAAGGCGTGGATTTAAGCCTGTGTCTTCTTATTTACTTTTCAGGGTTTAAATTCATTTGTAGCTGGATTAAGAGACCTGAGCTAACCTCCCTAAACTTCTGCTATGATTACTGTAGTAAAAATAAGTTTACTCCAAAGAATAAGCCAAAACAACTGAATTTCAGCTCCATTTTTGACCTGTACTCTTGGCAATTCTCTTTCACTCTTCTCTCTTTCCTATTTCTTCACTTTGAAAGAAATGTAGGTAGATTAGATCCTGGAAGCTAATACTAGGTTCTGTGAAGGCATCTTCCAACTTCATCTTTCCCTGTGCCTTCCTGTTTAAAGTGCTGGTAAATATCATAAAAACAAAACAGCAACGTTCACTGAAGGTCTCAGGTAAATGTTCCTCTCTGTCTTATTAAAGACTCTTTCAGTGGCTACTAACTACCATTCTGAAAAAAATAAAAAGTAAAAAAACTTGAGGCAAGGGTTGGACTAGATGATCTCTACAGGATCTTTCCAACTCCTACCATTCTATGGCTCTATGATTCTATTTGTGCATTTTTGAAAAAAATGACACATGCCTGTGCCTGTAGGTACCTACTTTGTTGGAAATTTTAATTAAGTTTTCATGAAAATGTGTTCTGAATCAGGAAGAAATGCTGTGCCTTTTGCTGAACACAACACTGTTTTCAATTCATAAAAAGATACCAAGGATAGATATAAAAGGTATCACGTGGAAAGGCAGTAAAGGGACTTTGGGTCACATTAATTTGCTTGCTGAGGATGGGTTTAAAGTTTTTTTTAGTGTTTATTAACATACCCTGAAAGAAGACCGACTGATTTCTAGAAAGAATTTAGTTGACAACTGCTGTGTGGGAGCTTTCCAAGGACTGTAAATTGACCATGTGATTGCAACCAGCCTGATTCTGATATCTTTCTCATCTTGCAAAAATGGAGTATTTCCAATGGGCTTCATTTTGAAAAATGCCCTAGCTTTTGTATTGTTGTTACAATAATAGCAACAAGAGTAGGTTTGGCTGCCTATTTTGGCTCAGGAAAGCTACAGAATTATAAATGCAACTAAGGGAGAAAAGAAGCATTGCTCCAGTGAATGCTGAAGTCTCCCAGAACACTGCAGTATTTAAAGAGATAAAAACTCCAAAACAAACAGAAATACTTCACAACTGTAACCATTGCTTAACAGGTTGTCAGAGTCTTGCCATGTGTTGTCATTTAGGTTCTGTATCTTTCACAACATTTTAAGGTAAGATCTAAAGTTAGTTACAATTCCTTGGGCAGGTTGCTGGCCTCCCTGATTATGACTCTACAATGATCAAAGACATCAGTATGTGGATGTGAGTTAGAAGACATTTGTAAATTGTGATTTTAAGTGCTTACTGTGAAGTACTGAAGAAGATTTTTAATCTTCCACAGAAATTATCTTCGAGGAAAAGTTTGGTCAAGTAATTAAATTTTTGGTTTGAGGTGTAAGAGACCCAAGTTCAAGGTTGTTTTGTCCTTAAGGATGCCTGCTTGATTTGTTCAAGTCACATTTTACAAATGTACTACTTCATTACTGTGAAGTGTTTTGACTCCAAAGTATGGAAGCTGACAAGGAATTCAGTGTTTCTTACAAATAACTGCTCACATGTACTGCAAAGAGAGACTTGAGGTATTTGGAATGAGTTCTTTAGTGAGTATACTTCTATGTGCAGTAAATTCAATATGAATCATGTAATCTTTTGGGTTGGAAGGGACCTTTAAAAGTCATCTAGTCCAACCCCCTGAAATGAGCAGGGACATCTTCAACTAGACCAGGTTGCTCAGAGCCCTATCCAACCTGACTCTGAGTGTTTCTAGGGCTGGGGCATCTACCATCTCTCTGGGCTACTTGCTCCAGTGTTTCACCAACATCACTGTAAAAAATTTTTTCCTTATCTAGGCTAAATCTACCCTCTTTTAGTTTAAAACCATTACCCCTTATCCTATCACAACAGGCCCTGCTAAAATATCTGTCCACATCTTTCTTATGAGCCATCTTTAAGTGTTGGAAGCACACCAGGAGGTCTCTCTGGAACCTTCTCTTCTCCAAACTAAAACCTAACTCTCTCAGCCTTTCCTCATGGGAGAAGTGCTCCAGCCCTCCAGTTATATCTGTAGCCTTCCTCTGGACTTGTTTGAACAGGTCCATTTCCTTTTCATGTTTGAGGCCCCAGATCTGGATGCAGTACTACAGGTGAGGGTCTTATCACAGCATAGTAAAGTGGTCTCCCTCAACCTGATAGCCACGCTGCTTTTGATACAGCCCAGGATACAGTCAGCTTTCTGGGCTGCAAGTGCACATTGCTGCCTCATGTCCAGCTTTTGAGCCACCAGTATCCCCAAGTCCTTCTCTGCAGAGCTGGTCTCAACTTCTTCATCCCCTAGCCTGAATTGATACAAGTGGTTGCCCCAATGCAGGTGCAGAGTTTTACACTTGACTTTATTGAACCTTAATGAGGTTCATGTGGGCTCACCCTGGGCTTCATTGGGATCTTTGGGCTTCATTGGCTTCAAGTGTTCTTTATCAGAGAATCAATACCCAACTTTACTTCTAGAGATTGGCCCAATCTACCTGTAGGAACAAAAAAAGTGTTTTATTTTAAGTCACGTTAGAACTCACTGTTCTGTAAACAGAACATTACCGAGGTATTCTTTTACGAAGTGCCACGAAGATACTCTCCCTGCATTTTACAAGCCATATTATCTTTATTTCCATAGGTCTGTGAAGTAAAGAAGTGTTTTCTTCACTATTTTTGGAGGTGTATGCAGTGCTGCTATGTAACACAGCAGAGCTTAGGTATTGTTTATGTGTCCTTGCCAGCTGTCTTCAAGACACTCAATGTTCTTACACTCTTCAGTCAACTCCTGCCCTAAATGACATATTTACAACCCTAATGGCTTCAGGGACTGAAGCCATTCAGGGACTGACTCATGGCTGAAACCCTCCTTGCCACTTTTCAAAGAAGTTGCTTTAACCTCCACCTTGGAATTTCAGGCACTTGTACTCCATCCATCAGTTTTAGAAAAAACACTCATCTCTTTTCAAAACATCATCCTTTCCTCAGTGGTTTGGACTAACAGTTACCAGAAGCCAGGGAAACAGAGTGCTTAAAAAAAAATAAGTTGGTAGTTCCCCAAATTGCACTTCTCATTATACTTAAGAAATTAGAACTCCATTACCATGCTAAATATCACAACCACTGAGGTTTCCTAGGGCTGTGCAGAAGAATCAGGAGTTAGGGGAAAGTAGGAGACATTCCTGCCCATTGATGTTTTGCAGGACATTGCCTGCTGTGCCACACAGACTAAGCAACAGGTCAGAGAGAGTAGGTTTTACTCAGAAGATATGGTGTGTCCTCTTTTGAGGAAGATCATAGTAGGTTTAGGAAAAAAAATGTGCAAAAGCAAGGACATTGAGTACGTGTGTAAGAACTGAATAATTGTGATCCCTACAATCATCCCTGTGAAGCATCCATCCTTCCCTTTCCTTTCTCTTGCCTGTCTTTCCACAGGGACTTTACTGATATTTGCCTAAGGCAAGGTTTAGCAGGAGCTGTAATCCTTTAAATATAACACAAAAGGAAAAAAAAGATAAGCTCCCAGGTATGCAAACCCTTCCTTTACTATGTGTGCAAAAGCCTCTGTGTTCTTGTGCTAACTAGAAGGTTTTGTTTAAAGATGTTTCTCCAGCTTGGCAGGGAAAAGATGTGGATCATTAGCAGAAGCAGATGAAAAAGCAGCAGATTTTTACAACCTTGTTTGAGTCTCATTTACATCTTTGTTGTTAATACACATCAGATTTACTAAAATTCTTAGTTAATAGAGGTTTATACCAAGCTGCTAAATAAGAGATACCTGAAGGCCTTGGCAGTGGTTTTGGGGATGTTATTGGCCTGGAATTCATCCGGGCTTTGGGAAATTTTGCTTGAAGTTTGTGAATTTCTATATACCCCCAATTCTTATTTTTTAATGCAACAATTACTTTGGCTAAGATTTGCCAGAAAACCCACAGGACTTGAACCTTCCCATCAACAGTAAGCCTTCTGTGTCCTTTCATGTCATATCCTGAGGTCGCAGTCTCAGACTGCATCTCTCCCTGCTCCTCTTCATTTATCTTATACAATATACAAATAGAGTGTGCCTAAATAACATACTGCTTCCTGCTCCAATGGAAGAAGAACAGAATTTAACTGAAAGGGAGTGTAGATTTTTTAATTAGCTCTCAATCTTAAAATTGAGTCTAAAGAAAAAAACCCATAAAAATTGAACACTGAAGAAAATGATACTTCTCTGCATCATCATACACTGAAGCAAACTTAAAGGCTCATCAGGGAATATTTGGCCTCACTTACTGATTTGTTCCAAGTCCTCTTGTATGGGCTCTTGTACTGGCTTCAGAGCAATTTAATGGTATGCTGTTGCTTTACCAGGTACTTAAACATTCTGTAGAAGCAAGACTCAAGGCCTCAACTTCAGTTGCAGCATCTGCATTTAGTGATGACAAAGCCAGATTCCTTCCTAAATTATACATGTAGGCTCTATATAGATATGCAGTTTTAGCAGTAGAAAGAAAAGAGGATTGGGGGGTGATGGGAAATGTGTTTGTTAAAATAGGACAGAAGTGATCTGTCTAATTCTCATCCCTAAACAAGAAATATGTATTTGACATGTTTAGACAGGAAATTTCAAGTTAAAACATGTTTGGCAAAACCAGTATTTCCCAGACTTCATGGGTATATGAAGCAAGTTCTGCCTTTTACACTATGCTTTACTCTCTGTATTAAAGATGTGTATCAACAGAAAGGAAAAGGTAAGATCTGATTGTTACTAGGTGATGAGGTTGAATTGCTATTATGGGTCTATACAGCAAGCTTTAACAAATTATTACCAAACATCTAAATAAATAAAACTAATAACAAATAACCCACCACTTTAGTGTACTTTTTATTTAACACTTTTGAAAATGATACACTTTCCATTTTTTTTTTTCCAGAATGCTATTTCAGTGCATTGTTCAATTCCTCACACATTTTCCTAAGAGCAACACTTAGCACTACCATAACAGCTTATACTTTCCTGCATGCAAGCAATTACTGATGTGCATCCATATTGACACAAATTAGGACCACATGTAGCTTTATCACACTTATATGATTTTTTCATCAGTTAATCTCAGTCATAAATGATAACTTTGGAATTCTCTGCCTCTCTAAATCTGCATTTCTCATTGAATTTAAATGGATCTCAAATCTATAAATAACTATATCAAGCCTGTATTCAATTACTTTGAATTTGCTGCTGTTCACATGCCATTCATGCTGGTCTTTCATGCTGTCTGCATTAGCAAACCTCTTCCTTCAAAAACAACCTCTTGTATTCACGATTAACAATTCAATCCGAGGCTGAATTATTCAAGCTTTGTCCCTGACTTTCTATAAAGGTATGACTGGTTATCTGTGGCCACAGCTCAACCATTGCTCTTTTAAACAAGACTCGATTTAGTATCACAGAGCTGCATTTGAACGAAAATGGTCTGTTTTGCAGGATACAAACTGAAATGTAGTGCAGAATTATAGCGAGAATGATGGCATCTTATTACAAGCAGACAATATATGTAGGTGCCTAGTAAAAGAACGTCAGGCTGTGAAATGCTCAGTTCAGACAGCTGCTACTCCCCACTGACAGGAAAAATGGAATCACTAACTGTGCTGTTAGAGAGTGGGCTCTGACTAGGGGTGAATTTTATGCTACCTCTGGCTGTAGCAGCAGCCTCAGGACTGGCTCTGGGTAAACACTGCAAGGAAACCTCCAACACAGCACACAGGAAGAGGTGCATCTCATCACCACCACCATAGCCTATTATACATGGCTGTTGGACAAGCAGCTTTTGTCTAGCCCCTGTGGGCTAACAAAATGTCTTGACACTACGGTCCTCACTTTTAACAGTTACAGGAGCAACTGGTATTTAGTCTTGTAAAGAGTTTAGGCTGCTCATAGGGTAGTATAATTGTGCAGAGCTTAGTCTTCCCTGTGGCCTGTGTTTCAGGTCATTAAGGACAGCCTGAGCATCTCTTTTGGGAAAAAATTAAATGCCCCTTAATATGAATATTAGATTTACAGTTCAGATCTTGATAGGCAGTGGAGGAAGACAAGATAAAGAGCAGACAAACTCAGAGGCTAATATGAGTTCACATGAGCATAAACAATTCTATTAAGGAACATAGACATGCTGGAAAGGACCATGAAGACCAGTCCGGATGTACTATCTGATAAAAGCCTGCAACGTTAATTCAGAGCTGACCAACTCTACATAATAAGAGCCTCTGTGCAATACAGGAGTTAATAATATGTGGTTTGCCTGGATATTCAACACATTGCAACTACCTGCAAAGAATATTGATATTTTATTTCAAAATCATATTGAAATTAGGAAAGAGTGAGATATTTGCACTCACTGGAAGATATTATAAAAAGCAAAGGTACAGCTAGAGTGAAATAGAGATTTTAAATAGCTTTGTTTGTTTGCTTTCTTTCTTTACCTGCCAATGCCTCATTTTTGCACAGATTCCCTTCTTGTTAGAGGTGTATGTGTCCACGGTGATCCCTGGTAGCCCATTATGGTTAATGCAAAAAAGCCTACTTTTACTTCAGAGTAGGGGAAATAATAAACTAAAAGCCTATTGTGACTGAGGGAGAAGGCACGAGAGATCTTTGAGCTCTGTTCACTATACAGTGCCTGGTTTGTCTGGGAAGGATTTCACAGTTGTTACTAGATGGCATACCTTGGTTTATTGATGGGGAGAGATATGCACAGACCCATGTATTATCTACGTTCCACTTCAGATTTTTCCCAAGAGCATCAGTGTGAGCCTAGATCTGCCGCTGGCTCACCTTCATTTCAGTGAAACTCATCTCTGTGAAAAGATGGGCAAACATGCCCAACTTTAAAAATTTCCTTTTACTCTAAACCAAAGCCAAAATCAAATAAACGTGCTGTGAGGAAAATGCTTCACAAGGCGCCGTTCCCATAATGATTTATAAACAACTGTCCAATTTAAGCCGTGTGCTATGTGTCTGCTAAAAATATTTAAAAGATACCCTTGCTGTTACAGTAATTAAATATGCATGAGATGGAAATAACAAACACACAAAAATAGCCTTAGTTGCCCAAGATGACTTATAAATATAGTAATGGAAGAGTTACATTTAATAAGTAAACTGGAATAGTGTGGTGACAGTGGGGCGAGGGCATAAGCCCCACAGATCATATTAGGCTACTCTAAAGTGTAACAAACAGCTTTAAGTCTAAAAGGCAGAAAATAATGATGAGTAATAATGAAAGAGAAGATAAAATGTTGGTGAGTGAGAGACTTCAAATGTTCAAGGCTGCATAAGCAGCATGATTATCCATACTGATTACTGAATTCTGTTATAAATCTTCACAATGCCAGCAGCATTTCATTTCTTCTTAAGACCAGCAGAACACTACACAGGAAGAGTGATCAGCCAACTCTTGAGCCAGAGTAAAGGGGAGGAGGAGTTCTGTACCACTTTCAGATACTTCCTCTGCAGGAAATGCATCATATGTATAATTAAGCTGTGCAGGATTTTGTCTCCAGTACAGCCTTTAAAGGATAATAGGAAGGAATCTCTAAAACACTCTCAAAAATCATGTCTTTCCACAACATTAGATTTGTTTTTAAAAGTCTCTTTACAGATTCTTTTATGAAGTGCTATTTCTTGATAAATATTTAATTTTTTTTACTAGGAAAAAAACCCCACCTACATCCTGTTCCCAAATGCAATGTAATTGTTTCCTTCCTCTTAGCATGCAGTATGAAAAACCAGAGAATGTTTTTTTTACGCAGAATGTTTTATGTGACCCGTGGATCAGCAGGCCAAACTTCTGATGAACTGAGATAGTTAAATACTGAGGAAAAGGAAACTTGGTAAGGTCTCATGGAGTTTTCCACTTATGCTACATAGTTGTAAATAATATTATGTATTCTTCTTATACTGATGGACTTGTTCCAATTTACACAATCACAATCTAAAATGACTGGTGCAAGAAGCATTTGTACCTCACAATGGATTCCACCTGCTTTATTTCTTTTTGTTACTCTCCCTTTAACAAGTGTGTGTAAGATCTTTTAGGTCAGAGAAATAATGTCAGAGAAAAGACAAACAATTGGTTCTCATATTGTTTCACTATCTTTCCTTGAGCGTTCTAAATGTTTCTACTGACACAGCTTTTAACGAGTACTCCAGGGACAGAGCTACATAGATTATGTGTAAACTGTTGTAACATTCTGAATATCACCAATATCTATTTACATCATGGGAGAGGTTTTTTTTCCATATTTCAAGTCTTTAGTTCCTTAATTTCACCAGTGCTTGTAGGTAAATTAGGACTGGGATCCATCCAGCTTTCAAGTTGGAAGCACACAAAAAAAAAATTCATGAAATTTCTCAGCTTCCAGACTGAGAATAACCTCTCATTTCTGTCTTTGTGCATGTGCGTGTGCCCAGTACTGTGCCTTGGTTTAGCAAAAGTGAATACCTGTCCAAATACCCTATTCAATTTTACATAGCAGAAAGTTTATGGAAAAGAAAATCCATTGAAAATGTGAAAACTTTGGTTCTCCAGAGATTGATGCTGCTGAATGCCTGGAGTTAGATGTGACAGTTCTGCATTTCACTGTCAATTGGAACAAACCCAAAACTTAAGTGGAGTTCATTCCTCTCATCTTCCTACTGACTTCATTTCAAATAGCTTTGGCATTTCTTTTTGCTTCAGAGAGGGAGAGGCTTTTGATCTGCTGATGGTTAGAGAACTATTTTCCAACCTATGGGTCACATTCTGATAAGGAGTCACGCCTGTAATAAGGAGCAAAGCTGAGCTTTTCCCACTTTATCAGGCTCCTTAATTCTGCTTACAACTAAAGCTAAGGTTCCTGAGAGAAGGCAGTACTGGTGGCCCACAGTGTGGCCCAGGGAGAAGTAAAAGCGGCAGAGGTCAGAGGAGTGTGAGGAGGCAGCACTGAGGGGAAACAGCTTGAGATTTGGGGATGTCAGCCCAAGAAGGCAGTGCCACAGCTTGAGCAAGGCATGGCATCAGGCTTGCCAGAGAGGACAGAGAGCTCAGCATAGGACAAATGAGTTTGACAGGTGCTAGAAAAAAGTAGGAGCACTGAGACCTCTCTAACTGTGGTTGTTGACTACTAAGACCTCTTATTCATATGGAATATGGAAGTGAAAAGGTTAAACCTTACTCCAAATTCAAGTAAGGGGAGATTTTACCTTGGATCTGTAACTTCCTGTCACAGTGTCCCACTAGACCAATCTAGTGCAGAATAGTTATCCTCCACTGTGATGGTTACATCCCTGGGACAAATTGTCTTTTCCACAGTTTTGCATTTCAAGTTTCCCAGCCAGCTCCAGTATATGGTTGCAGAGTCGGTTTCAGTAAATAAGCACCATCTGCTCAGGTTTTCCTAGGACTGGTTCCAGCTTTGTATGAAATTTTATAAGCTTTTTTTAACTGGCCTGGTTCAAATACAGATTCTGTAAGTTTTGTTCTGTGCTGCTTATGCCAGAGTTGGATGGTCATGTTATTTTATTAGTTCAGTAAGTGTTGTATAAAATAAAAAGAAAACATAAATAAGAAAAAAAGATATGATGTTTCAAACACTATCCCATGGATTTAAAACAATCGTATGAAAAGCCACAGCTTATCAGCAAAGTTAGCTTCCCCAAAAGACTGACCCCTGAAAGACACAGGATTGCCCCGGTCCCAAGTCAGCTTGTACATGAAGTGGAAAGAATCCAGATATGGCAAAATAGGTTGATTTAACAAACTGAAATAAATACGATATTTTAAGACAGATAATAGGTGCAGTGTTACAAAGAAACTCTCCAGATAACCGTATTTCATCAAATTTTGAAAAGAGTGCATTAAAATTATGCAGTATATTCCATGTATATGTTACGCACCAACTCAAACTACATATATGCAATTGTGTTTTAACTTACCCCAACTGAGTGAGGAAGAATGAGATAGATGCTTTAGATAGATGCTTTTTTCTTCTAGAAAACGGTTAGGAAAAAAAAAAAAATCCTTTTCTTGCATTCAGTAAACAGAATAAACTTGGAATATTCAGATTTCACTCAAAACTTGCAAAAGTAAAATTAACGAGTCATTGTAATTTACAATCTAACATTGAATTAAAATGTAGGTCCTGACACCAATGCTCATTTATAAGACAAAAGATCTAATAAAATACTTTTGAGTTCAGACCAGTTCTATAGGAACACTCAGACTCTGTTTGTGTTCTCTGAGCATCAGGACCCTCATTTTCACAGAATCACGGAATCTTAAGGGTTGGAAGGGACCTCAAAAGATCATCCAGTCCAACTCCCCTGCCAGAGCAGGGCCACTTAGAGTAGGTCACACAGGAACTCATCCAGGTGGGTTTTGAATGTCTCCAGAGAAGGAGACTCAACAACTCATCTGGGCAGCCTGTTCCAGTACTCCCTCACCCCCACAGTGAAGAAATTTTTCCCTGTATTTCTTTGGAACTTCTTATGTTCCAGCTTGTACCCACTGCCCCTTGTCCTATCATTGAACGTCATTGAGAAGAGCCTGGCTCCATCCTCCTGACCTAGAATCACAGAATCATAGAATGGTAGGGGTTGGAAGGGACCTTTAGAGATCATCTAGTCCAACCCGCTTGCAGAAGCAGGGTCACCTAGATCAGGTCGCCCTTTACATATTTGTAAATATTACTGAGGTCACCCCTCAGTCACCTCCATGCTAAAGAGCCCCAGCTCCCTCAGCCTTTCATCATAAGAGAGATGCTCCACTCCCTTTATCATCTTGATAGTCATTTTCTCAGTTTCTAGGACTAATTAAAAGCAGATATGTCTGTGTGTGTTGTGTATGTGTGTGTGTATGAAAGTTGAGCTGAGAGATGAAGTCAGAACTGTAAAGTGTTATTTGGACTACATCTTATGTGTATCTATCATCCATAGCCTTTACACGTGCTCCTGTAGTGTTCACAATATTAAACAAAGTCCAAAAGAGGAGCAACTGGCCTAGAAGGCAAAAATAGCCAAATCAGTGAAATGAATTGACAAAGATCATGTCATAGAGGTTTCGATCTGGTATAAAGCAACATGTAAAAATAACACTCTGACTTCAGAGCTGGGAGGCAAGACAGAAACTGTGAGAGCGTTGGCAAGGAGAACCTTAGGAAGGCTGAATTTATAATCAGTGCTTCAAAGGGGGGAAAGTGGGAATCAAGGGAGATTTGGACTCTACTTTTCAAAATGCAAAGTGTGATGAAGACAAAGACTGAGCTGGAATAAAAAAAAATAATCCCTTCATAAGCCTAGGAAAAAGATAAGGACCAGAAGAGAGGTTACTGTATCTAAATGTCCCAAAACACACCTGGTCTGTAATACATGGGCTGCACTGTAAACCTTCCTACCCTTGGGGAAATATTGATTGACACAATTACTAATTTTGACAAGTCTTGCATTTGCTGCGAAGCTGAGAGAAAAGGTAGAAATCAATTAATTTCCAAGCAATATTTTTTCAATGTTTTTAAACTGAAAAAAACCCAAAACCTGCAAAATTAGAACATTACAAAAGAAGAAAAAAATGTTCCCATGTAAAAATATTTTTGTTAATTGCAGTACTTCTGACTAACTACAGATGTCAATCAACTGCAGTAAAAAAATAGTCCTGAAAATTCAAAGCTCTTTGTTTGAGGATAAAGTGAGTCCCAAAACTGCACATGAGATATTTGGAGCCTCATGCAACAGGCTTCAATGAATGAGTTTCTTCTCATTATTGTGATTTTTCCTTGTTTTATAAGCTGGTTATATTCTTACTTTTGTTGCATTAAACAGCTGGCTTCAGCCTGGCTTGACATTTTGCTGCCCTTATCATCTTTTCTCTGAAACTTCTGATCTACTGTATTTTTTTTTCTTCTTCCTCTGTCTTGCTTGCATCATTCTTCTCTGTTTCCAGTACAGGATATTTATTATTGCCCTTTTACTTTTGAGCAATCCCATATTAGATGCTTTCTGATCCTCACATTTTCTTTCTGCAGAGAGATCATTTTCTCTTCAGGCACTTGCCACTGTCAGACAGATCCTTAGCAGATATAAATCTGCAGAAATCCACTGCCTTCACTGGTATCATTCTGCTTTATATCAGCAAAGGATCTGCTTTAAAATCTAAAGATGCTTCTTGCCTTATACCTCAAGAGCAGCATCGGTACTTTCTTCAGTTTAAAATCTTGTCTTTAATGAAAAGGAGCCACTGACTCCCTGCATTAATATAATATCTTTTAACAAGCTATTTGTAATTTTTAAATGAAAATTGGATGTTACAAAGTCTTTTTGGTTACACTTACTTAGGTTGGCACATTTATATTTGGGAAGTTCTGTGTTGACTTTTGGTAGAAGATGAAAACGTACTATAACTGAAACAGTCCTTGTAGCTTGTTAAATAGATTGAAAGATTTGTCAGATCACAGGAATATAGTTCAGGAGACAGTCAAATTTCTGCTGCTCTCTACCTTCACACTGTTAATATTACTGTAAGAATATAAAACATAGACTAGAACACGCAGAAAAAGCTCATTACAAGTGAGCTGAAATGTACTTTTGAGCCTTGTGTAAAGGGTGACATTTGAGAGTATTGCTGTAATACAGATCAGGGTTTCAATGACTGCACTAGCACTTCCTAACTTATCTTGGGGTGGAAAACCACTTTCAGGAACTATATTCACTGTTGCTTCAAACATAAAAGCTTCTCTAGTGAATATAATAACTCTTTCCAAAGCACAAACAGATCTGTGTAGCTTTGTATCATGCCATGACAAGACTAAGGTTCTCATTTGCTGTCATTCGGTGGACATGAGCACTAGTATTGAAAAAAAAAGTCTTTGAAAATCTGTCTAACCTTTTCCCATTAGAAGAGAGAGGACAGAAAATGTTAGATCAGCTCTGAACTAGAGGAGTAAAGTGATTTCAAACATGCCAGAGAAAGGAGGAGGAAGGATTGCAGTATTCTGCTGATAAATAAGAGAGTAGTTCACTGTGACCAAAATCTCCCTGCCCTCTTGGAAGATATCTTCATGGCATCTCTGTTGAGGAAAGCATCTGAGCCTCACATTTGGCTTTCCCAAAGATGATGTGAAGCTTTGCTGTCTCGTGTTTTTGTAAGACAAAAGGGACCAGGGTTATTTTTCTCTCTAGGCCTTGACCCAGTAAGACTCTCATTGCTCAAATTAGCTGTAGGTAAGCCCTTACCCACTATCATTGGAAACGATATCACCCCAATGTAGCCTTCTGTAAACCATAGCTCTTGTTTCTGGTGGACTGGCCAATGCTCAGTTCCTTGGTGAGCCTGGAAACACTCCTATAGAGACCACAAAGAGTTCTCTCACTTTTCATCATTAAGTTTTAAGTAATTCGTGTTTATAAAATTCTGATGATGATGATCAAAGACAGTATAAATCTGAATTAATAAATATTTTCCTGAATATCTATTTTTTTCTGTCCTGAAGCTGAGAAAATATAATTAAAAAATACATGTTTCCTGTTTCTCACAGGGCTGCCTATTTTGAGTACCTTCATTTGCCAGCCAAGCTAAATTGTGTTTGCTTGTGTTCCTTCATCAGCACTGTGTACCAGCAAGGGTCACCTGAAAAGCTTTGTGATACTATAATTCAGATGTTAGTTGCACTCAAAGTCCTCATTTTTAGTTTTGCCTGTAGTACTAGCAGGGTTGCTTTTCACCTTTCCAGGAGACTAGCATAGCACTCTCATGATAGCACACACTGCTTCTGATAGCACATACTGCTTCTGCAGGGGGGTTGGACTACATGATCTCTAAAAGTCCCTTCCAACCCCTACCATTCTATGATTCTATGATCACAAGAATAATTTTTTTCTTTGCTAGTTGTTACATTTGCATCAACAGCAATATACACAATATGATATTAGCAAATCAAAACTGGATTTGACCAACATCATATTACAATCACACAGAATCACAGAATGGTAGGGGTTGGAAGGGACCTTTAGAAGGTCAGCATCTAGTCCAACTCCCTGCTAAAGAAGGTCCACCTATATCAGGTTGCACAGGAACATGTCCAGGCGGGTCTTGAAGACCTTCAAGGAAGGAGACTCCACAACCCCCCTGGGCAGCCTGTGCCAGGGCTCCCTCACCTGAACAGTCAAATAGTTTTTTCTTATGTTTAAATGGAACTTTTTGTGTTCCAGCTTCATCCCATTACCCCTTGTCCCAGGTTCTAGATACAACTGAACAAAGGGATGCCCTAACTTCCTGACACCCACCATTTAGATATTTGCAAATATTAATGAGATCTCCCCTCAGTCTCCTCTTCTCCAGACTAAACAGCCCCAGTTCCCACAGCCTTTCCTCGTATGAAAGATGTTCCAGTCCCTTGATCATCTTGGTGGCCCTGTGCTGGACTGTCTCCACAAGTTCTCTGTCCCACTTGAGCTGAAGAGCCCAAAACTGGACACAATAGTCCAGATGAGGCCTCACCAGGGCAGAGTAGAGGTGGCAATAGTAATGGAATACAGCAGTGGCTCCATCTAACCTTCGACAGGAACTGTTTACATCATAATTCTTTGAAAAATCTATTTCATGAGCATATCACCAAAACCTGATTTCTCACTTCACAATTCCTCCATTAGGTATTTTATGCAGGCTGAGGAACAAATTGAAAAAAAGAACAACACACATTTTATTCAACATATCTTAATGTGCATGACCATTCTGTGACACTTCAGTTGTCTGTCACAGATAAAACTTTTAATCTCCTGGACATCCTTAGTACCATGTCTAGCAACTGGACAATGACAGCAGTGCAGTATAGTACAGTAGCAAAAACACTGATCACGGGACTTAGCAATGAAAGCTGGTGAGCACCTAGATCTTTTCATAATGTAATCATATCCATCTTAGGTTTTAAAAAATATTTTAGTAGTAGCATAGTTTTTTAGTAATAGGTCTATACCTTGTACTGATGGTTAATAAATTTGTTTCCTTAAACCAGTGCTCTTGGAAAATATTTTATACATATTTCCTATGTCACGGCACAGAAAATGCACGAGATACTTGGGGCAGCTGCATCATTTCAGATAACAGTAAAAGACTGAATTCTGCAAAACTGATAGAATTTTTCCTGAATGTGCTGTGAACAAAGACTTTCAGTTCCATCTGTTTGGCATTCTTTGTGGTTTCCATAAAGGTTTAAGAACCCTTTTATTACTTAATTCAAACAAGTATAGGCTTTTGCCCAAACTGAAATACATCATGACTGGTCTGTGGACATGTGTTTGGGCATATATTATGCATTATATAATCTCACACCAATAAAGTTTCTTTCATGCCAAAGGGCATTAGTATCTGTTAGCCATAATGGGTTTTGGCCTATCTGGGTGGTATTTGCTGGGAATGAACTCCTTCCAGATTTTGCAGCTGCATTCCTCGAGTGCCAGATTGGAGGCTGGCTGGGTAGCAATCTAATCAGTGCTTTGTCAGCAAAAGGACAGTGGCCAGATAAATTACAAAAAGGCAAGACCTCATCTGCCACTATCTCATGTCATGTCATAACTGTTAGGTCTGATGTAGGCTCTTTCATCTTGGAAGCAAAAGTATTACACTGTCTTTCTATATAGGGAAAATCATCTGTATCCTGTCATCTCTTTCCTGTGGACTGCCATAACCAGGACAAATCAAACACATTAATACACACACATGTTCCTCACAGACCACTGTTTTCCACTGGCAACGTAAATGTTCAGTGTGTTCTCTGATGCTCTGATCTTATATGTGTCAAGTTTTGTTTAAGTGGGAGAACCACAGCAAATAAAACTACACTAACTTATTTTCTAATCTGAGGAAAAAACAACAAAATGTTCTGTACTATAGAGTCCATGAAAAAAAGGAAGACAAAATTTGAGACTTTGAGGGAGAAGAGGAGAGTACTTACACTTTGGGATAAGGCTGGAAAAAGCTGCCCATTCTCACAACCTTTCCTAGCACATCAAAAAAAAAGGTATGAGATGAGTGTCTATCTGTCTTCTATCACTCACACCTTGGGGATAGCACATTCACCTTTGTCTTCAGTGCTAAGGTTGTAGCATCCCAGCACAAACACTATCCACTCACCAGATGGCTGTCTGACATCAAGACTGTTGATCTAAAAGCCAAATCGTCTGGAACCATGCAAGAAACAGTCTGGGCTCTGTCACACACAGTGCTACTCCAGTACTACTCACAAACCTGGTCATTTTGTTGCAGCTTTTGCTCCAAATAAGTGAAGAACCAAGACAATCTATATGGATATGGATCTATTTGCATTTGATAAAGCCAGTGACATTTTAGTTGAAGCCTTTTTTTTTAAGATAAGAGTCTTACATATGGCCCATATAGCTGAGTTGCCTAAGAATACATATACAATCTGTTAGACTAAATTCATCAAGCTTTTGAAAGAAAACATGTTAAAGTGTGTGTGGAAGTGCATTGAAATAAAACAGTAGGATTTCAATTATGAGAGTCAGTTTTCATAAAGACAAAGAGATTTAGTTATCATAGATATTTTTCTATATCAAGTTAAGAGATTTCACAAGTAGATTTTCTTTCTAACAGCTCTATAGACGAGTGTTTTAAATTGTTGGCATATGGGATGAGTTCTTGACCTCAGTATGTGGTTTGCCCTTGACTTCATGGGAGATAGGACAGCATTCACAGAACCTGGAAGAACAAGGAATCTCTTAAGTAAAATGTGCCTTGTAGCATCAATATTTTCTTAATAGTAGACTTTCTAATATCATTAGATATTAGATATTAGATATTAGATATTAGACATTAGATATTAGATATATCATGTTCCTATGCGACCTGATCTAGGTGACCTTGCTTCTGCAGGGGGTTGGACTAGATGATCTCTAAAGGTGCCTTCCAACCCCTACCATTCTATGATTCTATGATTATTTATCAAATTAATTTTAAAACCATGAGGTGAAAAGATATCATAGAATCATAGAATGGTAGGGGTTGGAAGGCACCTTTAGAGATCATCTAGTCCAACCCCCATATCTATTGACTGTTTTCCATATCCTTCAAGATCTGACAGGTTATTTTTCCTATATTTTTTTAAACTGTATTTCAGGATTTTTCTTTTTTCTCTTGGTTGCAGCAGCATGCAAGGAAGGCACTTCTTTTCCTTTTCATAAATGCACTTCAAATATTTATTCTGTAGCTACTGTTTATCCTAGCTATCTGTACTTGACACTTTGTTTTCTCCATCACTGCTTGAAATCCCAGTACCTTGTCAATACTGTGAATGAAAACAACTGCTCAGAACTCCAATTGACATTAATTAACTTTTTTCCCAGGACAAATATATGCTTTTTTTAATGCTGATGAATCATAATGTCTCAGTTTTCAACAAACTTACAAATTACAATTACATCCCAAAATAAATTAGGGACAAAACTCTTGCATATTTCACTTAAAATTGTATTGGGGTGGGAGAATACTTTGAAGTGAAACGTTATGTTATATTATATTATATGCATTAAAAAAATATTTGGAAATGAGTATCATTTGTGATCATATATAAAGTCATGTCTGATCTACTGGACCTCCAGATCCTTTTTCTTATTACAGATATTTACATTTGTTTTGTTTTATTTTTTTTAATTAAAATGATGTTTATTTTAAAACTGAACTAGAATTACATTATTGTCTTTACAAAAATACTGCTGATTTTAAAAAACACAAAAACATTTACCCTGTCTCTCTTGGCAAATATTTAATATCTTCTAGTTGAAATTCCACATTATGTGTGATTCCAGTGAAAATCACCATGGGAACATTTCATTATTTATGTCTGTGATGGGTTGGGGAAAAGGGGTTTAGCCGTCAAAGTATAACAACGTACTACTAAATCTTAAGCAACGTAAAATTTTCTTCTATTATCTTAGAATATAAAGGTCAAATCTAACTTTGAAATACATGAGAACTTTATTCGTTATTGTAATTTCATGTAAAAAGAAATGTGGTATGGGGACGATAAAAAGAAAACTCATTGAAGATAAGCAAAGTACTTCTAATGTATAAGAACTGTTAGAACAGATTTTATAGAAGTTCCACATATGGATGATTTTTTTCTGACATGCTGTACACCTGTAACATCTAAAGCTATGAAATGCAATCTAATATTTTTATATTCAATATGTTCTGTTAAATTAATGTATACAACAAATGATAATATTCCAAGATGTTATGATGATGCTAAAATGTAGGGGATTTTTTCGTGCCAGATTATTTAATGTTATCAGGTGGATCGAGAGCTGACTGAATGACAGAGCCCAGAGAGTGATGATCAGTGGCACAAGATTGAGTTGGAGGTCTGTGGCCAGTGGAGTTCCACAGGGATGGGTTTTGGGACCAGTCTTGTTCAACATCTTCATCAACGATCTGGATGAGGGGACAGAGTGTACTCTCAGCAGGTTCCCTGATGACACCAAACTGGGAGGACTGGCTGATTCCCCAGAAGGCTGTGCTGCCATTCAGCAGGATCTCAACCAGCTTGAGAGTTGGGCAGAGAGGAACCTCATGAGGTTCAACAAGGACAAGTGCAGAGTCCTGCATCTGGGGAGGAACAGTCCCATGCACCAGTACAGGGTGAGAATTGACCTGCTGCAGAGCAGCTCTGCAGAGCAGCAGACCTGGGAGTCCTGATTGATAATAAACTAACCATGAGCCAGCAATGTGCCCTCGTGGCCAAGAAGGCCAATGGCATCCTGGAATGCATCAGGAAGAGTGTGGCCAGCAGGTCAAAGGAGGTTCTTCTCCCCTTCTACTCTGCCCTGGTGAGGCCTCATCTGGTGTCCTGTGTCCAGTTCTGGGCTCCCCAGCTCAAGAGGGACAAACAACTTTTTTAGAGTCCAGCACAGGGCCACCAAGATGATCAGGGAACTAGAGCATCTTCCTTATGAGGAAAGGCTGCTGGATCTGAGGCTGTGTAGTCTGAAGAAGAGGAGATTGAGGGGGAATCTCATTAATACTAACAAATATCTAAATAGTGGGTGTCAGGAAGTTGGGGCATCCATTTGTCCTATTGTATTTAGCAATGGGACAAGAGGTAATGGGATGAAGCTGGAAAACAAAAAGTTCCAAAGAAAAAACTATTTCACTGTGAGGGTGAAGGAGCCTTCGCACAGGCTGCCCAGGGAGGGTGTGAAGTCCCCTTCCTTGAAGGTCTTCAAGACCTGCCTGGACATGTTCCTATGTGACATGATCTAGATTGACCTGCTTTTGCAAGGGGTTGGACTAGATGATCTCTAAAGTTCCCTTCAACCCCTCCCATTCTGTGATTCTATGATTCTTTCTGATAGATGTTCCATCTATCACACAAATGGAGCTAATTTCTACTTTAACAGGTAACAAAAAGCCCCATGGCTACAGTAAAGTTACAAGAATGTAGAAATTAATCTGACCCATTAGATTTATAAAACACAATCTAGGCCTATTTCTCTTTCAGCTTGCAGCTGCAATAGTAATTTATATATGTTTGAAGTGGCTGTAAAATATTAATAAATTGAGATTATTATTTCCAGTTCCACACATTGGTCTGTACAGTTTACACGCACGTAATTGAGAGCCTGTGATACTAGGCAGTGATGAAGCTGGCATACATATGAAGAGCTGCCTTCTAACAGATATTTTTTCCTAATGCCATACAGAATCTTTAAACAGACTAGTTCAGCATTGCATTTGCTAGGTCTCTTAACATACTTTTTTACATTTTATGTGACTGTGGTTAAAAGCAATTAGAAACTGTTCAAAGAAATATCTTTACAGTATTCCTGTTCTGGATTCAGATAGATTATATCTGAAAACCAATTGCTGACTACAATTGACACTTGCATTACTCAACATTATCTACTTGTCTGTATATCTATTTTCCTATGTGTTGTTTATGGCCAAAGAAATGTAATTGTCAGTTCACTGTACAAAATGTTTCTATATTCCTGCTAGTGAATACAAACATTACAATGAAAACATTTCAGAAATTTGTGAGTTGTTTGCCTGTCCGACAACACCCCAGTGTAACCTGTCCTGGTCATTTGTTACCATTACTGCTATTTACACGTAAGTGTTGCCTGAGATTTCGATCTGCATTGAACACAATCTGAGTAGACTGATATGTAAGCATAGAATCAAGGAACTGTAGAAGCATAGAACAGTTTGGGTTGGAAAGAACCTTTAAAAGTCACTGGTTATATGTTTGATTGGTTTGTTTATTCCTTCTTGGCTTTTTTGTAGAACTGTTTTTTTCCCCCATTTCTCTGAAATGGCTATGTTTAAATTAGACTCTTATATCATCCCATTTTTTATTTTTGTTTTGTTCTTCATTACCAAAAAGTGCACCTGTTCTACTGTGCACCTAGGAGCATCTTCTTCCTATAAGTTAATTGGTTTCTCTGGTCTTGTATCCTGTTCTTCTAAATGCTTTACAATAAAAACCAACATTGGTCTTGACATCTATCCCCTGTGTGGGTAATGATTCACAGTCTCAGGAAATGGGATTCTGACTACATAAGGGGGAAAAAAAGGCTGTCTTTTTTCCCCTCAAGGAACAGTTTTGAAGTAAAATGTTTAGTCTGTAAAGAAATGAGGTTTGAGCACAATAAATGTTGTTTTATGGATTGAAAAAAAACTGCTGGGCTCTAATATTTAATAGGATTAAATGATTGGAAAGCTCATCTGTTGACTATTAGACCCAAACAGTTTTTCAGAGTGTCCAGCTGTGCATAGAAATGGGCTTTAATGTCATTATTGATTAGACTGTGGGCAGAACAATGCTGCTAAACAAAAGGAAGGCCTTTGAATGTGTTGCTGATGCCTGAGTTTCTCTGCAGTGTAGCAGGATTTAATGTTATTAGAGATTTGTGCCTGGCATTGAGCTTGACCACAAAACCACAGGCACAGGTTCAGAGTTCAGAAACTATCAGCACTTAGGGGCGTAGAAAATAGCTATCAGGTCTGGGCTGCAGAATTGAATAATAGCAGAGGAAAGTGACACATCTATTTGGACCACTGCCTGTGTATTGCTCTGGCATAGCTTGTTACAGACCAGCTGAAAAATTATGCCTGACAACAAAATGCAGAGCAGAGTTTCTAAGAAGTATTTAAATCTCAGTTGGGATTTTATTCCTTGTCTGGTGAAGTGCAGCTTGGGCCATGTATCTCCATCTCACATGTTCTTTTTTGCTTTAGGGAGATAAGTTTCTGCAGGCACTGCAGATGAGCTCCTGCCATTTTACCTCCCTCTGACAAATACTTATGGTGGCCAGGGACAGTGATCTCAGTGTGTGCCAGACGACTGCTTGCATAGGAGAGGAGGGCTGTGGTCTGCCCACCTGCTCAATGCAATATCCAAAGCCAAGGGAAGGAGTAAGACACCAGACTTGATGGCTGCATCCATGATGCATTAACTTCATTAATCCACTGTAATCAGTGATTACCAAGCATAAGTGCTGGGGAAGGCTGTGCCACTTCTGGAATAGACAGGCTATGTGCTGGGAGCCTCACTTGGCTTTTACTGTGGGCTAAACCAGCCATCATGGCTACAGGCTGTGCTGCCTCACAGGAGCTGTTCATTATTTTTTTGCTCCTGTAGTTCAGTTTCCTCAGTGTAGCTAGAATGCATTCTGTATACTTTTATGAACTTCTGCTAAAATATTTTGATACAGTTAAAATTTGCTGCGCTGTTGGCCAGGCTATTTTTGCTCACTGTCATCAGAGAGACCTGTACTGAGAGAGGCTGTACTGAAAGAGGGCTGGGCTCACAGGTCTTGCTGTGATTTTGTACTTTCTGTGAACATTTAAAGTCATCTATCAGCCAACTGTGGAAGTCTATCTCAAAGGCTAGTACATCAGTGTTGTATGGCTGAGACTTTAGAGGACAGGGTGGTTGGTGCTTAGTGAAGACCCTAATATGACTTTTTTTCAAGGGCTAGTGGTGAATAAGTGATCCATATCTGGTGGGGACAATTTTTCAGTATCCCTTAAAACTGATGAGGCACATTTCTGTATTCATTATCATAAATAAAGACACATCTGAGTAACTCTGGTAAATTTCCATCATGGACAGAAAGGTTAAGAGTTCTGGCAAGACCTGTTATTAGTCACCTCCTCAAATAGTTGACTTTGCAGGCAGTGATATTAATGACGAGAGCAGCAGTAGCTTATGGTATTTATGCATGCTGAGTCCTAGATACTGAAACTGTGAAATAGGAGGATATATCTTCAATGTATCTTCTATTTATGCAGACCCACAAGTGCATGATACAATCAGAGGGAAGATATGGGCAACAATACTGGGAAAGGTTGTCTTTCATCTGCTTCTTCTAATGCATTTGCCCATCCCGAACATGTGGGTTCTTCTGTGCCTCATTGAACCAAAAGGAAGTGTTTCTTGCTATATTTTTTCTCCCAGTTTTTTTTTTTTTTCCCCACAGAAATGGGGAAGATTTAAAACTGACTGGGGAACAGCTGGCATGAAGATTCCCTCCACAGAAGACAGAAGAGCTTGAAATAAATTGGCCACCAATGACTGAGCAATAGTGAGTAGAGGTTTTTGGCAAGCAGCCTTTACGAAAAGTAAATTGAAATTAAAAAGCTTTTCAGCTTGTCTCATTTTGAGTAGAACTTGCCTGTACAATCCGTGCAGATGAGAACTTCTGCGGTGCTCGGAGAATTGGATAGAATAATTTTTAGTGCAATTAGATAAAAGAAGATACTGTACTTTTACGATTTCCAAAGTCTTGCCGATTACTGACGAGTAACACTGAGATTCTTAATCGATAATTACTACCAATTCAGATGCCCATCTCTCTCAGGGAGTAATTGCTGCCTTTTGATATATTTTGCATGATCTTACAGGCACAAAGATTCTTCCTGCATGTTTGCCACGCTCTCTGCAGACATCATTTCTCTTAGTTCAGTTCAGTTTTATGTGACCTTCAGTGGCAAAATAAGTCTCTCTTGTACTTTTCTGTATCCCGTGTCTTTCAAGAGTCCATTCCTTTTAGCTACAATGTCTTGTAATTATCCTAAAGCTTCATATCACATTTTTCTTTTGATTTGCCTGAAAATTAATTCTGAACATATTTTGGCAGTAATAACATTGGAATATTTTAGTGATAACTGAATTTTCTCACCATTTGAACTAAGAATATCAGAAATGCTGCCAGTATTGAATGAAATATTGAAGAAAGAGCTGATTTTAGACAAAGAAGCACTATTGTGAGTGTCTTAATTTTGGAAACAATTGTCACACATGTCTAAATACGAGCTATCATTTGTGAGACAAATGAAAGCAAATAGCCTCTCCTTCCCTCACATTATTATCATTTCTGATGGGAAACTAGAGAGCTTCATACTTGATTGTTGGTCTAAAGGGCATAATCTGCTCTTTATTTTTCACAATATGGTCAGATTAATATGTCTGACAGGATCCACTCCTGGAGATAGCATCTGCCTCACAAATTAAACAGGTTTGCAGCCTGAATTACAAATTGATCCCTGAGACATAACCTATTGCAGCTGAAGCTGTTCCAGGTTCAGTGGTAGCAGTGACAACAATGTTAACACTCCTACTCACTCCCTGTCTAGTTACAGAACTAAAGATGCTTCCATGTACAAAAAGCTTATGTTTGAATGTTACTGCTACACAGTTGTTTCCTCTCTGCTGCATCTACACAAGCTTAAATATAGAAGCCATAAAGAAGAAAAAAAGACAAGTGAGGAACTGAAACATCAGACCACATGAATGTGGCACTTGCTGAGCTCCTGTTGTTAAGGGAGCCACATGGTAATGCAACCTTAAGATGTGAATCCCAGGAATTTTGTGCTTCATGTGATTTGGTTCTTTTTCTTTCATCCCTAAATATGTGCATAGATATAGGAGACCATTAATTCTTCCAGTAAATCTGTTCCTATGCAGTTTTTAACCCTTCTTTCAAAATATGAAAGGATTTCCTTATCTCAGAGAATGAGACTTCAATGAAAAGCTTGTATCCTCAAAAGCCATAGGGATTCTGCAACGCTTTCATTTTTTGAACTCCTTTGTCCTAGGGGAAACAACAGACAGTTTATAAGTGGCCTGCTTTTCAAAAACCAACTGCTCAGATTCCAAGACCTATTAAATCACTGTTTATTTTAAGCTGAATTTTAATATGTCCCATCCACATTCTTACAATCATACTACAATGGGAAAAATGAGGGATTATCAAAAAAAATTTGATGAAATCTTTTCAGCAATGACAGACTTTTTTTTTAAAGGACGGTTAGGCTGGTGCAGCACCAGATGAGTCTTCTCTGATTTATAGCAAAGAATGTCTAAGAATATTTTATTATAATTCATGAAGAATGACAACATTTACAGCAGGAATTTGGGTTTAGTGCTAATGGATTCCAAAATTAACCATATCAGGTACCAAGATCTTGAGTATCATTTTCAGTTGTCGTAACTTGCTCATTTCTACCAAATAGAAAGGCAGTAAAGTGCCCTAAAGCCTAGAGCTGTGAAGAAAGATTATCACAGGAGAGGCCCTAGTATGCTACAAGCAATTTGCCAGAGAAGTACCCACCTGTAGGGAGGTAGCACGGTATAATCGTATTGCAAGAGAACATTGGCAGAAGTTTGGCACACAACATGCTTTTGCAGGAGCACTTAGATCTAGGTCTTTCAGGATTCTTCAGGTGCAACTGAATGGGTTAAGTGGAGACCTACCAAGATAATGAGGGGACTGGAACATCTTTCCTACGAGGAAAGGCTGTGAGACCTGGGCCTGTTTAACCTGGAGAAGACTGAAACGGGACCTCATCAACACATATAAATACCTATAAAGGGTGTCCAGAAGATGGGGCAACACTTTTTTCTGTAGGGCACAGTGCCAGAACAAGGGGTAATGGACACAAGCTGGAATACAAAAGTTCCACTGGACCATGTGGAGAAACTTTCCTGTGAGGGTAAGGGAGCCCTGGAACAGGCTGCCCAGGGAGGGTGTGGAGTCTCCTTCTCCAGTGGTTTTCCAAGCTGGCCTGGACACATTCCTGTGTGACCTAATCAAGATGAACCTGCTTGAGCAAGGGGCTTGGACTAGATGTTCTCTAGAGATTCTTTCAAATTCCTACCATTCTGTGATTCCATGAGTCTGTCTGTGTTTCAGGCAGAACTGGGCAGCTGCCACCTAATGAGATTTTGGGATTACCTTTTCAAATCTAGATACTGAAATCCTCTCAAATGCGATCTTATTAAACAGTAATGCTGTGGTACTATGAAGCAGATGGCATTCATTTAGGTGACTAAGTAGGTATCATTACAATATTAATGACGAGTAATGACATGACCGACAGTTTTAATCAGTAATTAATTTTACCTATTGACAATCTTCAAGGCAACTGTAATACTCTTATTTTACAGTAAGTGTTTTACTTTGAAACATAGAATAAATTACTTCCCTGAGGTAGCAACAACCCTTCACAACATCATCCCTTTGAGCTCTTTCATTCACTTTGGATTCATATAAGCCCTTTAGCTGCAGGCTAAAGCATCCTACTTTAAAAATATTAACTAACTTGCCATCCAGTTATGTTCTATTTGTTGGTCTGAGTTATCATTTCACACCAGATAACTGCGATAGTGAATACTGTCCAAATTCTGTGACTTCAACATTACAGCATCCCTCTTTTCTGCTGTATAACACTGGCTTTCAAATACCTGTGTCTGCATTTTCCTGTATAAAATATTCAGGCCTTAAGGATCTAGGTGTGTGATGTATCACATCAAAGCATGCCTTATTCCTGCCTATATTGAGCAGGTCTTTATTTTATGATTTTTATTCACAGAACCATTTCAGTGCAAGGATTTTGAAGTGTTTCTGCAAACTGAATGGGATTTTCTAATGATGTGAAACAGCTCAAATTTTGTCAGAAGATTTCTTATGAGGAAGTCTTTACATTTGCACACAGTTCTTGTGCAGTCCTTGATGCTGAATATTGTCTATGGTCTCCAGCCTCATGCCAAATTGCTCTTCTACAAATACAATTCCACACACAAGCTAGCTGTGGGTTTAAACATCAGGGCATAGTTCAATATGTTCATTAACACAGAAAAAGCTTGGTGGGTCCCTGTGTTAGATCCTAGCTGTCTTTATGAATGTTTTATTCCCAGCCTTGTCATTTAGAATTCCCTCTCTTCCTCTGCTTAATTATATAAGATGATGCTTGTTTCTTCTGGGGATATCATTATGGATATGTCATTATAAAACTTGACAAGGAATGGAGCTTTTACAGTTAATTATTTTTAAAGAGGAAGGACAACTTCAGACAAAAAAGGATTTTTTAGCTCTACATAGCTTCAGCTCTCACAGTACGTGAGCACACTCTGTTGGACTGTTCTGATAATAACTGTGCACTGGAAATAGTCATATTGTTTAAAAGACTTGAAACTTCTGTTCACAAAAAAAAGCCAAGCAATCTTCTTCAGACCAGTCTAGACTAGTTCTCAAATTAAATATATAGAACCATTCTATGATTGCATATCCTGAGAGATAAGTTTCTGAATCTAAATGCTTAAAGTATTAAATGCAAGAATTATACATGGATTACTATTTGCAGCAAAGACGTAAAAAATAAGGAGCACTTTCAATGGTAACCAAAAGTCATATTGCCATCAATGTCAAAAGAATAAAAAATATAGTATGAATTAATTGGTTTGTTTCAAATTCTCTGTTAGCTCCTATATAACAACAAATGGTTTTCACAATAGATGCCCTAAGATGATGAAAGAGAAGGTTTGCTGTAACACATATTTCTTTTTTCTGGAAGGCCAAGACTTGTGGAAATATGTATGCTACAGAGGCAGACCACTAATCAAATTCATCCTGGTACCTTCATTATCTTTCCCCAACAGAGGGAAATGGGAACAGGGAATATTCAGATACAAAAGGACAGGCTATGAAATCCCAGGTTGTCGTGGTGAATTTACAAGTGGTCCCAGTGAGCTCATGCCTCACTTTCAGGTTTCACTTGATTTACTTGGATGTATTTCAAGATTGCTTCTGTGGTACTATTCAGACTTCAGAGAGAAGCCCTTCTCAGTCAGCATCTAAAACATTCCAGATACAAATGTTTTGCCAAATAACAGTATGACTAATGTTAACATGTGTACTTACACATTTACAGAGTCTTAATGGAATGATAAGCAACCAGTAACACTTGGAATTGTACTCAATTAGACATTGAAATTGCAATACATGTAGTTTTGGATGTGCATCACACACTATAATTGCAGTTTCTTTGATGATCACAATGTTTACTTGAATCAAGCATAATCTAGTTTCCAACATGCATTTTTCTTAAGCACTTTTGCCTCTGTAATTAACACAGTGAGAAATATTTTTTTCTCTTTTTTTCTTCAAATATTTAGATTAGGATTATTTAACTAATTTAAGGTGAAATCCAATGTATCTTATTAAATTTGGATACTGTATTGATTGTGATATTCTACTGTCAGCTGGGACTGTAATCAACATGCCCCACATCCGCCTTGCTGCAACAGAGCTGTTTATCTCTGCTGAGTTAATTCTTAAATATTTTCAGTATTAGTGGCCAGCTCATATGTTTTTGCAGACCTGGAGTGAGACAATCAAATCCAGCCTGTGTGGGCCAGCTACTCCCTGGTTTTCTTACAGAGGGTAAGAATAAATGTTTACTGCAGTTCATTTCAAACTTCATTTATTCTCTCTTGGTTTATTTGAACTCTCAAACAATATTTTATTTCATACAATTGCCAAGCTATTTGGTATCACATAGAAAGGTCATCCACAGCTTCAAGTACCCCGACCTTGTTCAGCCTTCAGATGATAAACATTTAATGTGATATACCGTGCTCTGTCAAAGAGGGAGTGAACTGTGAGATTTGACCCATAATGAGAGATGGTGTGAGACCCTGCATCTCAAGTGAGTGCATACTTGTGCTCTAGTCAGGACACTAGGGAGGAACCTATCACCCCTCAGGCATCCAAACCTCTTCATTTTCCAGGAAAATCAAATCAGCACAGAAAGCACAGAAAGAAAACTCAAAAGGGCATTTTTGTGTTTTGGTGCATAGATATAGAGGTCAACATGATTCTCAGTAGAGACAGCACATAGCAGAGGGACATCATCCTCTTCTCCCCAAGGTTCAGACAGGATGGTTTTTGCAGAAGAGCGTCCATAGCTTTAAAATAAGAAAGAAAGAGAGAGAGATCAAAAAAAAACCCAAAAACAATAAGAAGATGCAGAAGGAGATACAGAAGAGCACGGTGAAAGATGTGATGACTGGTTAGATTGTGATGTACTTTTAGGCTGGATGAAAGTTATTTAATCTAGTCTAGATATGCTTATTCCTATTCTAGCAGATATTAATGGGAACAATTGCTATGATCACCACTTAAATGTTTTAAACCAGTACTGAATGTACTGTTAATCTAGCTTATCCTTTGCCACTTTTAAAATCCCAACCCTTGAGACATGAACTAGAGCTATCTCTGTGAAATGTGTCTTGACAGAGACCCATAGTATCATTTCTACAAACAGACACTTTTACAAAGTGAGAAATTAGTCTGCCATTCAGGTCTCTTTGCTTTTTCTGAGACTAAGACTTGTTACACAGAGTGGCTGGCAAATTTTACTGTGGGTTCACTTAATTTTGAAACTTTTGCAGAGTCTGTCTCCCTATGATGCTGCTACTCAGAATTAAAAAGATGGGATATACTGTTGTTGCTCTGCCATGGAAGCTTTTGGTTTGTTTTCTTAATCTACAAAAATAGTAAGTTTACCTGAAGAGAAACAGTTCTAGGGAAAAACATGAGAAGGCTGTTTCATTCTGGTTTTATTTTCTATTCAGTTCAAAGAGAAATTAATTTCAATAGATTTTTACTTGAAATGTATTACTGTTGTTCAAAGTCCTAACATATTGCTTGAGAATTATCATTTTCTTTGGAAAATTAATATTTTAATTCATTTTTAATGTGGATTATACATGCACATTCATAATGCTGGTCATTTTCTCATAAATAAAAAAGGAAAAGGTTCATAATTTTCTTCTGAAATTGTTCTGAAAATGACTGTGCTAATTCTGGTAACTTAGGAGAGATGTACAACAGTTCAAACTGTTCCTTAAAAGGCATGGATTAATCTCTCAGCTCAGTAAATGTCTTTACTTTGGTAGAAATTGGACTCAATCCTAAGAGGAAAACACAGAAATCTGAACTCTTATTGTTTTGTGAAGTTTTTTAAAATTTTAAAGAACAAATAACTACATAAATAACTATGTGATTATAACATAAAAGCAATGTTTAAGATATCTGTAATTCCTAATTATGTGCAGCAGCCTCACAATATGTCATTTGACTTCCTTTCTGCAATGATGGTGAATATATCAGCAGTTCTGACAGACTATTTTACTGTGAGGGTGATGGAGCAGTGGCACAGGCTGCCCAGAGGGGTTGTGGAGTCTCCTTCCTTGGAGGTCTTCAAGACCGGCCTGGACACGTTCCTGTGCAACCTGAGCTAGATGACCCTGCTTCTGCAGGAGTTTGGACTAGACAATCTCTAAAGCTCCCTTCCAACCCTACCATTCTGTGATTCTGTGATATCAGTTGTTTCAATCTCAATTGACATTAGTGGAATTAAATTCAGTCATTGTTTTAATGATAAGTACTTCATTATGAGTGCATTTTCTTTTACTAGTCTTTACAAAGCTGTTTTAATTATGCATATTGTTTACTTAATATCCACTACCACAGGCTGATCTTTAATACATATATGTTATATACCAAGGAAGAAGTTTGACTAATCTGTCTTTTTAACAAGTAGACAGGTAAAACTATTGACAAGTATGATTTTCATGACCTTTTTTAAAATAAAAACAATTTGCACCTGAGAGATGGATTAAATACAGTCCATTTTGGAAAAAGAAAGATCAGTAACTTGCATTCTTTTCTCAGCAATGGGAAATATTAATCTGCCAGTAAAAACAGGAAATGATCTTTGGATGTGTCTGATGATAAATTATCAGCAACTTTCAAAAGACCAAAGGAGCAAATTATTTGTTTTAAAGTCAATTGATGTTTTTAGGACAAGAGGGGAATACCCTCAGCATATGGTTACTTTTCATCACATATAGAGGGATTATCAGAAAAACATGGTGTTTTACTAGAACATAAAAACTCAGTGCTCATATTCTGTGGAAAAAAAAGGTATGTTTCCTTAACAAACTGCTTGTCTAGTTTTATCCCCTATCTAAAGTAATTTCTGTCAGTTTGTTATTATATACAGATACTTTGACTTTGTATTTACCAGTGAAGTGCCTTGAAACTTGTCATGTGTAATTAATAGTATAGAAAAAGTGCAGTTCATCATAATTCAATCATGGGTAATCTTCACAAGGGTACCTCCTTTCCCTCATAAGAATGTAATGAAATCCTTGAATTTGTCTCACTTCAAAGCTAACAGATAAGCCTAGGATGGAACTAAGTGGATGTTTGCATGTAAGGATGAAGTCAGATCCTTAATCTTTTTGCTGTTAAAAAACTGACCAACTGCAAGTCATTTCAACTCAAGGAGCAACTTCTATAACAGATAAATTAAATACATTTGCTCAAGTTTCAATTCACACCTGTAAAACTGAGAAATTTCCAGTTTCCTCCAGCAGGAGAAAGCAGGAAGATGTGTTTTTGTTTTCATCCAGCCATGCACGCTCACTTTTATATTTTGTATTACTTATCATCTTCATTTTATATACTTCAGACATCTCAAGTGTATATACCTGTGTCTGAGGAGGTCATCTAAACTCTGCCTATATCAGTGGACAGAAATAAGCATCTCCAGAGCTCCATTCCTTTGCACTGGATCTTATCTAGCACCAGTACCTTAAAGTGACATGTATCTCATTCTTTGACTATAAAGGGATGCTGAGATACCAAGTTAAGATGCATGTATTTAACTGTCAGTGTCTAAAGCTAGATGGCTGAATTATATTCTTAATCCTTGAACCAAGAAGATTTTGTGTTAGATATCTCAGATAGAGAGAAAGTTTGGTGTACTGAGAGAGGCTAGTCCCTCCGTTGGGATCAGAAACATCAGCACACTGAGCAGACAGCTGCCTGTAACTAACCAATAGGAAAGTGATGATGACAAACGTCTTTAAACCTCTTTAAAAAGAGGTATTGTCTCTACTCAGTGGCAAGATTCATATTGTAAAATACTTTGAGGTTTGTAAAAATGATTGAATGACCATAGGCTACATGAAAGCACAGTGACGTGAACATTTTTTAATTCATTTTTATTTATGCAGTATGCTGCTTTGGAAATTCTTAACACACAGGAGAATGTATATCAACTTGGAAATACCTCAAAACACTTTAAAAAAGATATTTTTGAGAACAAAATAGAAGGGTGGGTTAGAAGCAAAAATGTTAGTTAAGGGAAAGGAGCCTTTCCTGGTCATTGGAAACTGTGAGAGTAATGTCACCTTCAAATGAGGCTAAATTTTTGCCTCATAGAGCCTCCTATGCATACAAATACAGAAGTGCCAAGAGGATACTGTTGTGGGCAATGCTTGAAAATCTTTTCTAGGCAATCACCATGACAAGGTATTAATTTAAAGTGTCTATATGCCCATGCACACAGGTCTTCTTTACCTGCACCACTGACAAAAACTTTGCGACTTTGTTCAATGCAGCAAATGTCATTGTGAGAATTCTTCTCATTTTAATAACAGATGCTTTTGTACACCACTTATAACAGTAAGGGCTCTTGCCCAATGCTGTAATAAAATACAATTAATCTAACACATAAACTTGTTCAGGTGGTGTATGGTAAGATGATAAAAGACCATGAAATAAACAAAACTTGATACAGCAAAGAATGGGCAAATTACTGTGGTTTGAAAGCTGACTTAAATTACAGTAGTATGTTAAAAAAATGTCTAATATTCAACTGTAGCACAGTCCAGAGTTTTGAGACTTTGTGGATGAGAGACTTAAGCCTTGGAGGGATGGGCCCCTTAAGAATGTGTGCAGAGTGGAAACAGTTATGTACAGCTTCAGGAAAGGAATAAATAATAAGCAGGATAATTCTGGGAAGCATTTTAAAATTCAGAATAAAACTGGGTGGCTGAGTATTTCTGAATATTAATGAATATATTTGATACAAGTAGAAAGCATATCTGGGACCCAGAAAAGATAATGTGAGAAAATACATTCAGCAGTCAATGATGCGGAAAATCCTGAATTCTGTGGGACTAATCTTTAAAGATATTTTGTTAATATGGAAAGTACAGAGATACTTGATAGTCCCTTTTCAATTCTTTCACAAACTCTCAGACTATGTTTAAGTGATTTTTATTTATTTTCTTAATTTTTAGAAAGCAGTTTTTAAAACGTGCCTACGGTAGCATTCACCTAATGATAAACATTTTATTCTGTTTGTATTTAGAGTCATTCCCATCTGATTCTAGGTTAAATTTACTATGCTAGTACAAGTAAATTTTCATAGTAAGAAAAATTAGAGATAGTCACTGACTGCTGATGCATTTGTCTGTTCAGTTTTAACAAGTCCTCCCTTTTACTTCTCATGTTTACAAGTCTGCCAAGGTTTCTGAAGAATTCTTTCAAAAGGATTTCAGCAGTCTTCCCTCCTCTCCTTTGAAAATCAACTCCCTTTTGATAAACTTTGAATAAAGTCTCTTAAGAAGTAGATTATAAAATTATGATTCATCCTAGAAAATCTTGGCCCTTATAGCTATTTCCTTAATGAAACTGTTGCTGTGTCTTGCTTTAGTAGTACATCATCACCAAGTCTCTATATCCACAGATTAGGAATCTGCATCTGGAATTAACATTAAGTTGAACCCCAAATACAATTTTTTTTTGCTTCTGGGATGAAAACAAGGCTGCTTCCATTCCCAAAGCATTATGCACATTCACACACCATAGAATATATGCATGAATTAATGACTTCTCTAATCAGCAATGCTGTGAAAATGCAACTACATGGGGAGCATGTATCTGCAGATACAATTAGCAGAGGCTGGGTTTGCAGACAGAATGAAGCCTCAAGGGATCAAACATTTCATTTCTGAAGGATACTGCCTACACAGCTATCCAAATTTAGGAGTTCACCTACGTCTTCACAAATGTTTAAAAAATTATGTTGATACTCAACAGGAAGATATTTCCTGTCATGAAATAGTATTAAATCAGTGGAAGATAGAGATTGCCATTCAAAACCAGAATAACTAGAATTGATAAACTGGAAGATAAATCCACAAAGACAATTCTTGTAAGAGCACTAACAGATGAATGCAAAAACTTCTCCCCCAGCTTTTGATGGATGCATTGATGCCAAGTCAGATACTGTTTGGACACTAAGCCAACTTCTTGACCCTACATTCCCTATTTCACTATTTGCTCAGGAGACCTGATTACAGGATTCACAAAAATGGTTTTGTCCAGAGACATACTTTTAACTGGCCTCTGTGAAACACTGAAAGGGATCCCTAGCCCTTAGATAGAGGAAGGCACTAGTTTTTCTTGAGATTCTCAGCCACTCTTAACATTGGACCCTCACCTAGATAGATAGATGATGATGGGATCCGTCTCTTCCAAAAAATGAAGAAGAGGAATATGCCCAGGTTCACCCCCTGATTTAGGACAAGAACTTACGCCTATAGTGCACTATGAGAGAACACTAAGAATAGGACTGTCTTCAGCTGAGAATGTTACTTGAACACATTTGTGGAAGTTCTATTAAATCTGCACCAGCTCAGGGCCTGAGAGTCACTTTTATTCCTTCTGTTATGAAAAGTGCAAACAAGTAGTGTCCTATTGAGACAGAGCTTGATTCTGAGCTATGAAAGTGAATTCAGCCCCTTTTATAAATGGTTAAAATGTGCTTGTGATATGAGGATTTAGGACACTTTTCAGAGCAGCCCCTCAACTGCAGCTTCCTAACAAGGGAATTCAGGACTACTTCTTCAATATTGAGAAATAAAATTCTTTAAAAGCTCTCCTCCATCCACAGTTATTGCTCAGTAGTATTTTTGAAGTGTGAAGTTCCAAATTAATAACAAAATAGAAATTTTAATAATATGAATATTCAATACAAACTTCCAAGCTTCTTACTGTTAACAGCTTAAACCAGAAGAAAAGCAACTACAATTTCTTTTTCATTTGGACTTGTTTAAAGGCACTTTGACCTCTATCATGTTATCAGAGCTCAAATGTTTCCATTACAAAACAGAATCTATGTGGAAATGTACAACATGCTTTAATGATGTGTGACAGGATGTGCTAGTTAATTTGCAAATTTACTTTCCAGAGTTGTTCTTGTCATATGCAATCTTTTTATTTTGAACACTTCCTTTTGTTGACCTGTGATGCTTTTTTCTTCCCTTAACCAAAAAAAAGTTCCTGAAACTGAAATGTCAGAACATTTTTTTAAAGATGGATGTACAAATTTCTTTATTGTGCATTTTAAAGAATTACAAGTAAAACTACTTTCTAGGGAATCACAGACATCAACCTTTTATCCAAAAGATTACAAACAACATGTAAAGTATGAACTTAAGCCTTTTCAAAGGCCAGATTTTATTCTATATGTTAACAATTGATGTAATCTTGAATAACAGGTGGTAAATTACTTTCACTTGCCTTCTGAGATCAAGTAGTTGACAGAGATCATATTAGTCTACTCAGTTTGAATCCAGTGTTATTTTAAAAAATGAAACAAGTTATTATTCAGTGTGTAGAAAAAAAAAGCAATCAATATATATGTGTCTGCTGGGGGATTATTTTTGTTTACTAGTCAAATACAGAGATATTTTTCTTCTCCTGTATCAGAGTTAGAGATATTTTCAGCACAACAGAATTAATTTGAAAAACCTCAGAAAAAATGAACTTTCTACAAGACCTGCAATGTATGTATGTAGTTCTAAGGTGTGGATTTAATTAATTACTGGTGTGAAATCCTGTGAACTTCTGTAGTCACAATTCCTTATTCCTTAATCTGCAGCAGTTTTTCATTTAACACTTATTCCAAACATTACTCCACAAGCTTCTTCTTTCACCTGTTGTGAAGATGCTTTGTGTGAATGGATCTCCTCTTCTAACTAGGCATGTGCTCAGGGGCCACAATTCTCTCCAATAGTTAAAGTATCATATAGCTTTACTCTTCTGATATTCATATCAGAAGATATATGAAGAACATGCAAGAACTGACAAAACAATTTAACTATTCACTCAAGTAGCATTCCAGTAAATAAGACTACTAGTCATCTTATTACTATCTGATGTTCTCATATAACAAGTAAATAAGAATGATTAAGAGTTTATAAACTGAAATAAATTCATAAAGTTATGTCACTTTGATTGTGATTATAAAGAACCAAAGATGGGAAACTCTACTGTTGTTAATAGACAGACACAAAAGAACAAAGTGAATGTTTCAGTGCCCAAAAAAAAGAGGGAACCTGTTTCTTAATGTGACTATGTTAAAGAATTGATATTCATGGACTGAAGCAGTCTGTGGGGAAGAAAACCAACAATGATCTAGCAGAATTGCCGTTCCATCTTTTTAGGAAACTGAGAACCAGTGGTAATATTGAAATGAGCAATAGCTTTCTAAAGAAAGTGAAGATGATGCTTTTTCTGCTTATAGCATGAAACTAAGCCTGAGTTGCAGGCATAACACAAATAAAAGCATATTTTTTTCCTTGGCATTCCTGGATGATATTGTAATAAATGCAAAAAGAATAGAGGTGATAAACAAAGCTGTGCTAGTTTAGGATAGTGCTTTCGTTTTTAAAGCAATGATCATAAATTAATTACCTGGACACAGCAGGAGGATGTTGGGGCATACAACTATCTGGATAATCAGCATCAAATGGGAAGCCTGATTCCCTTCCATTTCCTGAATATTTATTCCATCTGTGAACCATAATATAAATTACTGAAGCATACCATAAACTCAGCTTCTCTACAAAATGTTTAGTATTCATAAAAATATGGATATACCAAAGTCCCTAGTCAGCCTACATAATACAACCTTTAGGAAACAAAACTGACAACATGAAAAAAAAAAGGTAAAAGATATGCATTGACTACAGAGAAGTATAGTGAATCCTAGCCACAAAACTGTTAGACCATCTAAACTATTTGTATATGAACAGCGATGCAAAGTATTCTACTGAAAAATATGCAAAAAATATACACCAGTCTGAAAATTCTTTCAGTTTTTAAGTATTTGCTTGCCTGTCTCTTTGTCTTTCTTCACTGTTTTCCCTTAGCATGGGAATAACTGCCTTTCAAAAAAACTTTCCATATGTAACACCTAACTAAAATGCTGATCTAAGCCTTCTTAACCTACCTGTGAAATGATTGCCTACTGAATATACTGGAGGTCCAGAGAGAACACGTTGGTATAGAGAACACTTGGGTATAGTTACCCAAAAAGGAATTGCAAATAGACCAAAATACAGCCTACCTTATAACCTGATGAAATGTCCCATGGCTCAGTTTCCTAGTACTTCCTTCAATATAATAATATTGAGCACAGAGGATTATGTTTCCAAGTTAAACTTAATATTCCCCCTACCTTTGCAAAGAACAATGTAAGCCAATAAAATTTTTCAGTGATATTTATATGGGCCTGAAACACCTGATGATGCTGAGTACCAGCTGAAGTGTTTGGGAGCTACAAGACAGCTCTTGCACTACTTACATGAAGCAACAAACTACAACAGCTGATGCTAGGGAGTCTGGTTCTTTATACAGCCATTGGAGAAAGGCAGCTGCTTCCAGAGGCACATTGGAACTTCTAATTGTTGACGCACAAAGCTAAATGCTGACACCGTTTTATAAACATGACCGGTAGATGGAAGTATCTCTCTCTGTTTTAAACTCGTTGCCTCATACCAGGCAGGAGTAGCCTGAGCTCACGCAGCTGAAAATAGGAACTGTAATGCTGAAGTGAAATTAACTCTAGAAAACAAGCTGAAAAATCTTCAGTAGTGTATGCCTATGCTCTGCAATGAGCCATTGTGGAGACAAGACATTGTTTATATCATCTTTGGACCACATATGCCATCTTTAAAATGCCACAAAATAGCATAATGAAAATACTTTCTAGAGGGAAAAAAAAGAAGGTTATAAAGTCAAATAATAAAACTGATGGCTCTGTTGTGTTTTGAGCAGCTCACTCAAACAGCTGCATGACACACAGAGAAAAAAAACTAAATGCATCTTGCTTGTGCAGCAGCACATTTCTTTGGACGGGGGAGATGTTGGAAGAAAGTAGCAGAGGGGAAAGCAAAGCTGTTCCCCAGGCTGGGTTGATAAATATTCATGTGTTCGTGTCTTCTCAGCCTGTACGTGACTTTTGCCTTCCTCAGGTGAGTCGGGCATGAGCTTCATGTTGCAGAGTTCACTTAGAAGGAGTGAAAATTTCACCGTGGCCTGGGTTCAGAGGTGCCAAGGCCTTTATTCCTCTCATCACGAGCTTTTCTTGGAACTGCTGCTCCCATACTGGGAACCAGTTAGTTTTCACACTGCAGGGGCATAACAACATCAGTTCTATCAGACAGCTTTCTGTCTTGTCTGTCTTGTGGAGACAGCTCCTTAATAGGCAGATGGGAGTCTACAAACCAGTGCTGATGACAGGAGGTGGTGGAGGCAATCCTTCAGCCTGTTTTCAACATTTCCAGGAGGATCAGAGCGAAAGCAAATTTCAGCAACTGAGATAAAGGAAGGCATTGAAGTATCACTACAGATATAAAGAGCTCCTCCCACTCAAAGTTTGTCATGCCAGCATTTGTATGGTCTTAAGAAAGATGTATGTTGACTTTAATTGGAGCTTTTATCTACCTCTTCTCCCAGCTCTCTGTTCTTGCACCTCCAAACAAAAGGAGAAGTAGCTGGAATTTGGCCAGAGTATTATCTTTAACTTGACTAATGTTTTTCAAGACTCCCAATTGCTATTTTGAATTAACAGCCAAAAAAACTATTAACCACAACTCCAGTTTTACTTTTAATAGTGACTCAGAAGGGATGGTACTGCTTATTGAACATCTATTGAAACCTGCTCTCAAGACTCAGCTATGCTTACTCTGGCTTAGTTCTAGCGTGGCATGTGATTTTAGGCTAGAAAACATTTTAATGACTGGAGTTTACAGAGGAATACTCCTTGTTTGGATACATATAGCAAAATTCCATGATTGGCAGTGAGTTTCCAAAGGCAAACACTAATCACCGAGAAGGAATGGTGAAGAATTTTGGATTCTTCCTATACCTTGACTATAAATTAATCCTTTCTCTGTTTCTGAAGACATAACAAAGAGCACTATTACAGTGCTGCAGCTGCAACCCATAGCCAATGTTTTTTTCAGGGTCAAAATATTTATTTCCAGGAAAGATTCCTACACATTACACAGAGTTTGCACTGGTGACCTTTCCTTATTGCCATGTAATTGCAACGTTATCTTTCTCTATGAGTCACACACTTTCTTGCATCAAAGGAATGGAACCATTTTTTCTGCACTTAACTTGAAGGGGAGTGATATTTTAAAATCTATTCCTACAGGAACAATTAATTAGCAGCTTTTAGGATATGGTCAAGTTATGAACTATGTTTTTGGAGCTTCAGTCCTTCAAAAGGGACCAGAAGCAAACTGAGGCTTAAATTGTCACTCATCAAATAGATAATGACACTTTTTCAAGGCTCTGTCATTTGATCACTATTCCTTGTATTAGTTCTGTTAAGTACTTCTTTGGCCAAGTGTCAGGTTTAGCAAACACTGTAATTTAAGTCTTCCAAGTAGATTGTATGGGAATGCACACCAACTAAGCAGTGCTGGGGAGAATAAGGAGAAAACACCCTTGATAGTGTTGGATTTCAGCTGCATATTACTATCACTAATGCTATCTTTGTTCTGTAGATGAGGGATATTTACACACACTGTATCTGAAAACTGGGTTGTGATGGTTTATCACAGGTAGATCTAACTGTTCCATTTCTTTGGATCAAATGTACACTTTTCCAACCTAAGAGCTGGTTTGCAGCAATTTCAAATGCTTTCCTACATCTCTGATTTATGGAGAGATTTACTAGGTCACAAAGGAAGTAATGTCTCAGGGAAAAGGACCATCAGAGAAGAGGAGATACAAAGATAGGAGATCAGCTGATAAGAGCTTCTGAAGTGGTCCTATCTATGTTAGGTTGGGGTGTCTACCTTGGAGTAACTCCATTCTTCTGCTTGTGACTCAAACAAAGCCTTTTCACAAAACGTGGGCAGATCTACAGGGGTACAAGCACTGCACATACGGGAGGAACAGCAAAATTAGCACGTGTATCTGCACAAAGAGGAATGCCATTGTTCAGGCCACCATAGAAAAAAGTGTAGAACATTTAAGCAGTTAGGGATAATTGGCAGCAAAAGTGTTCTGAGCCACTGGCATTTGTTTGCCTCTGTACAGTCATGGTCCAAAATTTTATTGCCAGTGCAAATAGGAGCACTATACAAAATGATCTCTCCCTGCTGTGTACCTGCACAGCGTGCACACCTTTGTCCTGGACAAAGATTTTAGTCATCAAACTTCAAACAGCCTGCAGTCTTCCTGCCCTTAAGAAACCTCTCTCCTAGGAAGAAAAAGCCATCATCCAATCTCCCCATCAAATTCAGCCAGATACATTAATATAGCACAGATTTCTCCAATGTCTGTAACAAAAAATATTTTACTATTAAAAAACTTTAGCAAATCTTCCATTCATGCTTGAGATTCTACATAATATATTCTGTATTGTCTAGAAGGAGCATATTTGGTAAAGCAAAGTACAGAGTCTGGACAATAACTTTTGTTCTTTTAGTCCATGACAAATGTGAAGCCATAAGTCATATCCCAGCTGGTTGCTGCAAAGATGAAATGTCAGAAATTTTCTTCATGAGAACCCCTGTGACAGTGCAGCTGGTGTGTGTCATCACCAAGAAGCTTAACTTTACACGAGTTATTGGACCTTATCAGAAGAGAAGGAAGAGAAATGTCTTTCATCTGAAGCCAACTTCATGCTAAGAAAAAGCTTACTGATTCTGAAGACACTGTATTGAACATTATTATTTTCTCTTGAGTTCTTTTAAAATTTCCCTGCTGTGAGGGTTACTGGGCAATTACTTGATGGCTCAGTATTATTAAACATATTGCCTAAAGATTGCTTCCTAAGTGCAATTTTTTTTTCCTGAGACCCATAGCTTATCCTTCATTGAACTACTTTGGAGAAGTACATTGTTCCAAAATTGCATTTCAGTTTTGAATTGGAAGTAGTGAATCTGCTCTTTTCAGGGAGAATTGGGGCATTCACATGCAGGAAGAAAGAGACAGTTGAGCTGGTCTGCAGCCCTTGACACTGTGTTATCTGGGACAGGTTTCCACAGCAAGGAAACAGATCAGTCTAATTCTGGAAGTTGAATCAGACAGTCAGACAGCAGCATGACCAGCGTAAAGCACAACGTTACATCCCTTACTGCAGTAGTTAGAGACTGCTACAAGGTGCAATAACTTAGTGTTTTCTGCATCTTACACATTCTGGACTAAAAAAAACCCAAAAACCAAACCAAACCAAACCAAACCAAACCCCAAAAAACCAAAAAAAAACCCAGGAGAATACAAGAAGCCATGTTTCAGATCTTTTCCAGGGTCTAGGAATCAGTCTAGGTACATGAGCCTTAAAATCTGCTCTGTCACATCATATAACAAGGAGAAAGAACTTATTTCATATTAGACTTTCATTCAGTAATCCAGAATATTTCTACTATGGGTGCCTATGCTATAAGTAACTGCTCATCTTTGAAATGAAAGATAATGTTTGTGCTTTACCTTTGTTATAAGTGTATATGTAACTTCTTTCACCGACACTTGTAACAGAAGAGGACAAGTGCCTTTGCAGACTTGGATTTAGTTCTACCTTTGCAAACACTGTACTGAAGATGAGCTCATAGGGTTTGGCTAGGCCACTGGAAGCTGATACGGTATTTTTCAGTCTCAGTCACGCTGGAATACTTGTGTCCATGACAGGCACTGACAGCCAGCAGGGTGGAGAAAGTTCAGCCTAAGTTACATTTTATGCTCTTTCTCTGACATGTAGCCCTCCCCTCTCTGGCATTTCGTGCATGCCTATTCATTGCTATCTGAGTCTTCAGTGGTTTCCTAAGCCTAGATTTTAAGAATTCATTTAAGTTGGGAAATGTCAGACTACGTAAGTTCATTTGTATATCTGAAGATGGAAACAATGCTTTTGTGGCAAGAAGCTGTCCTGCCCTAGACCACACATTCCTGTTGACTTCTTTGTGTTAGCATTAATGATGGTGCTGCCATGTGGTGAGCTGGACTAGATCACTGATCTGGTTAAAAGGACCCAGAGAGGAGAGCGAGGTGATTCACAAGCTTTTCAGCCAGGCACTGCTACGGTTTGGGTGAAGAGGTGCAGAAACACAAAACAGAAGAGGGAGACAATAGATAATCCTTTCAGTTGCCTTGGGCACTTTGACTTGCTTAGATTGGTCATGAACCTGCATCCTAAAGTCTCAACATGTGTGTCTCTAGCCCAGCTCTGAACTGAGTTAGTCTTTTCTCTGAAAACTCCTGCAAAATTATAACACAAGATGGTTCCAGTGAATAAAAGGAAGATCTGCCCTTATTCACCACAATAGACCTATTTGCAAAGAAGATACTGTAAGGCTTTGACAGTTTCTTTACCTCAATATAGGCAGAGCATTGACAATGATGTCTTAATGTCAATTGCAGCAACAAGAAAACCTTCCAAAACCCTGCAGTTATTTTCATAAATGACCACATCATTATCTCCTTCTTAATGCTAGGACACCCACTGACTAAGTCCAAACGTGACATGGGGATTAGAAGTAAGGTCATAATTTTGATGCCAAGAGGATAAAGCTATTGCTGAATAGCCAGATACAACAATTCCTCTTAATCATACATAGGTTCCTTATACTCAGCCTTTTTCAGGACTTGAAGAAAAGCATGGCCTTTTTCAAAAGCACCTTGTTTAATTTAGCATGGCAGTACCAACTCCTCTGAAATAGTTGAGGTGAGATCAGTTCATTCCACTGCAAGGCATACTTAGTCTTTGAATCAGTTCAGCATAATAGCATGTATTGAATTGCTAGTAAAAGCCACTTACAGCGTTTAATGCTTTTCATCTAAATTCACTAAAATGTTTTTTAAAAGGTAGAATTACATAAAGAGATATGTCAAAGATTTCATTGTAAAATGAACAAAACTGTAAAATTAATGCTTTACACAAGTCTGTGTGTCACTTGGAATAAATTAATGTCTTGCCAAGGTGCTGAGATTCTATTTTGGTTTCAGCCTACATTTATTTCAAGGTATACATTGCCTTACACTACATGTGTGCCTTTGTTGCAATTATTCATACTTTACATACACAGTATTGTCAAAGCCATTTACAGTTTCAGAGTTATTGTCAAAATGCATTACTCTTTAATTACTGATGTTTCTAGCGGAATTATTCAGTTACCACATTAACTTGAAAAAAAAGTTCATCATTTGGCAGAAAACAGGAGAGATCCTTTGGCAGAGCTGTCGAGCTCTGCCATAAGCCTTCACTGTAATCCACTCTATTTTTGGGCAAAGACTGTTAGGAGAAAGGGACAATAGTTGCCAGGCTTTCCAGTGTCGTAGAATCCCTTTTCTCTATGTTTAAATTCCTTTTTCTGCCAAAGCATATCCCAGTTTTTAAAAAGTTAGTGCTTCCTTCGAGAAGAATGTAACTTCTGAGACATCATTGCACATTCCTCAGATTTATTGGATGCAGAGAAAGTGTTCCCTTTGTCACCACTGGGTTTGTAGATTGAAATGGGTCTTGCCATGACTCATTGTTAATCTACTAATCCCATATTGAAGCACAAAGTAAAGCCTGTTTGATCCCTGGTAAACCCAGTGAGGAAAAGTCTGTTCCTCTGTAATCATGACTTGCTTCACTTGTTCTAACATTCCACTTCATGTTTGATGTTTCAGAGATGTGGGAGCAGTTCTGACTGGGATCTGAGACTGGGTTTAGGGTTTAGAGTGACTTGTTCTATTTGGCTTGTAAAACTAGTAACTATTCTTGAGATGCCCCCCCACTCTATGCTACCAATATCCACCCCTACAGTGTTATTTCCTCCCTAGTTTATCAGTATGAGCAATACTTTTTCATGGGTTTCAAGGTACTTTCTCATCCATTTGCAATACAGTCATATCTAGAGATGTGCCAAATCAGACTGTAATCCAATGACTTGGGGTTGTCTACGCAGATGAGCAGAGAAGGGAGTTTGTTCTGCCCATGCTCTTAGCTGACTAAACAAAATCCAGTTCTTCTCTCAAAGCCACACATTGTCTTCATTCAGCCCTGGGCCTTCTCTAGTTATCTTAGCAACTCTGCAAGGTTCACTAGCTGGGCACAGCTGTGGCCTTCTCAAAGCTTCAAGTAACATAGGGGAAACACAAATTTTTATTCCTCAAGAATAAAAGTCTGTGGTTTTCCATGGAAAGGAAGAATTAAGGGAAAGGGGAAAGAAGATTTGCAGGAGGAGAAAGGTGGAAGATAGACTGGGGAAAGCTGAGTTTGCTGCTCCTTAGGAGAATAAGGGGAAACAGTAACAGCAGTACCTGAGAGAGCACCTTCCACACTAAACAATATTTGTCCTACAAGTAGAATTTCACTTGTCCCACATATTACAGCTACACACTTAGCAGCATCAGCCCTCAACCCCAGGGCTCTGGCACTTTCAGATGAATCTGGAAAGTGATGACCATAGTTTACTCATAGCAATCAATTGTCTCAGACAGCTTACTTAGTGCTCTTTCTGGGGATCCTACTGCTTCCTAATGTGGACATCAGTATCAAAACTGCCATCCATCTATTATGGAGGATAGAACACAGAATCATAGCATGGTAGGGCTTGGAAGGGACCTTTAGAGATTGTCTAGTCCAACCCCCCTGTCAAAGTAGTTCCACCTAGATCAGATCACACAGGAACACATCCAGGTGGGTTTTGAAAACCTCCACAGAAGGAAACTCCACACCCTCTCTGGGCAGTCTGTGTCAGGGCTCTCTTACCTGAACAGTAAAATAGTTTTTTCTTATGTTTAAATGGAACTTTTTGTGTTCTTGCTTTTGTCCGTTACCCCTTGTCCTGTCACTGGACACTACAGAAAAAAGTGATGCCCCAACCTCCTGACCTCCACCATTTAGATATTTGTAAATATTACTGATCCCCCCTCGGTCTCCTCTCCTCTAGGCTAAACTGATGATAGAGTCATCATGATGATCTACCCACGCCACAGCCTCCAAGCTTCACAGCCAAACTTGAGATTTTTACTACAGTGGTAGAAGGGTTAAAGTGTTGAGGTTTAATCTTGCAAAGACACTTTTAAAATGCAAAGTAAACTGCAGTTTCATATACTACTGTGACAGGAGACCAACTAGATCATGTTCAATCTGTGTTGTGCCATAATCTGGTACAAGCCCTGTGCTGAGTGATGATTCTGAAGCAGAGCAGCAGCAGCAGCTACGGCAGGGAGTTAAAGCACTACCAACAGCATCTTACTTCCTGTATCCACATTGCTGCTCTTTAACAAATCTGATGGATCTCTCTCGTATCTCTCTAGCTGACTGGAGAAATGCTACCCAGTTATTAATGCTGAAAGATGGTCAAACCCCACTGGTTCCAAGAGTGTTTTTGACTCTTCAAAAGTACAGAACTTAGATCATGAAATTAGTATTCAAATTTTGTCTCATAGGTTTTTGTCAAGGTATCCTTATTCTTACTAACCCCTTAAGGAAGCTGGTGTGCATAGTGCAGGTATTTTTAAAATAACTGTATACAAAATAAAGCAATTTAAACAGATATACATTTCATGGTAGGCCTGTCTCAAAAATTGAGTAAAGCAATATAAACAAAAATTTCAGCTAATGGCACTGCTGTGAGATTAAAGAAATAATTTTTTATATGAGTTACCATGTGGTTTTTTGAAGTAACATGTTAAGTCCTTCTGTAAACTGTTAGATTCTTTGATCTCTGTTTTATTTTGCTGGGTAAGAGTATATTATATTTTATCTCTAGATTTTAAAACCCCAAAACTTTTTTGGTGCAAATTAATGAAAAACTGACACTAACAATTCACATTTCTATTATCATGGTCTGACTTCTCTTCACCCACATTCAGCCAAGAATTCAGCCTTCTGGACATACTCCCCTGCTCTCCCACAGCATGCCAGGAGAAATCAAAGTGTCTGAGAGCCAGATATGTAGCTAGTGACTCCCATAACATCGCAGTGTCTTTGGTATTTGGTTATTAAGCAGGTGCTTTTGAAGAAGGATATAGCACCAGCTGTGAAATTCTGGTTTGGGTTGGGTTGGGTTGGGTTTTTTTAGCTTTATTTCTTACAATTCCTCCTGTGTCTTATGCTCAGGAATGTCAGAAAATATATTCTCAGGCAAATACCTTTGAGGAACATCACAAGATTTAAAATGAGAAAAAGTCTCCCATGTAAAGACATCTCATATTACTCTGCACACTTCTACATGATGTATAGCACTAAATGAATTGTACATTTCATTTTGTAGATGTCAGCAGTACACCTCTGCATGTCTGCTCTTTAGGACAACATTTCCAGAACCTGTTTCTCTGGCCACCTGGTTCTTGCATTTGCTTAGGGAAAACTATTTACCGTCAAGTAGCCTTTTACACTCTCTCTTTTCTTCAAAAGGTGAGAAACACGCTAGAACGATACCCTTAAGGATATATGTTTTCCAAAAATCATGTAGCATTGCTTTGTTCCTTTTGAACAAGTTAGAAACTGACTTATCTAGGATATCACAGAGAATGGATAAGCAATTTGCTTAAACTGGAGTAATTATTTAATTAGAAAGTCGGAGAAAAAATTATGGGGAAAAAAGTTTTCTTTTCAAACAGAGAAATGTTTTTACAGCTTTTCATTTCAACCTTCTTATCTCCAAATAATGGACATAAAGTCATGTCTTGCTAACAAAAATACCAATGCTAGCAAATAATTTCAAAGTCTTAGGCCACATTCCATATCTGCTATGGCAAGATTGCAAAAGTTCATCTCATTCTTTCTTTGCTCCAACCACAAACACATTGACTTACTTCCCTTCACCCAAAAGACTGACATGGAAACTTATTTGTGCTCCAAAGGAGAGCGAAAAAACAGTTCTGCAACCAAACCAGATTGTCAGCCTCTGTCTGTGTTAATGAAAATTCTCCAGCTGTGGAAATTCTCCATCTGAAACATACTTTTAGGAGAGTCTCAAGAAGTCAGCTGAATGGTGCGTCTGGCTAGTGAAACAATGAGCCATCTATTTCCTCTTTACCATCCTTATTTCTTTTCTTTTAATCACTCTCCTCGTAGGTAGAGGTGCTCGTATTCATGGCCACTCACAATGAGTTTCTTCCAGTTCAGTGTACTCAGATATTAAGTTCCCAGACAAGAATTTCCTGAGATGCTGCTGTCTGGATTTCCAGCTCTCATTTCTCTTGAGGGTAATCAGCATCATCGGTCATAACGCAAGTCATCTAACAACAGCACACATATAAAGTATTATACTGCATGACAGCTGTGTGGCTTTGTTTTTTGACTCATGATGTTAGAAAAAGGGCATTCTGTAATCAAGAAAGAACAACATAAGCCCTAGACAGCTCTCAAAGTGCTCTCCTCTCAAGGGTTAGGGTGTGGTATACAAAAAAGATAAACTCAGTTTGACAGTCCTGCAAAAAGTATGCAGAAACAATCACAAGGAGGTCTCTGTTACTTGAAGCTTCTTAGTAATGTGATAGGTGTTTTTAATAGGACATGACTGAACATAAAGAAGGGCAATTTAAGCACAGTTGCTGTACAGATTTCTCTGATGACTTTGGAAAGTTACATAGTGCCTTTTTTCTTCTGAAACAGAAATATCTGATGCAGACAGAGGATCAAATAAACTATAGCTTTCCAAATGTAAGTTTTGGAAAGCCATGGAATGCAAGGAACTATTTGCAGAAGTAGTGTGTTATAAGTTTCTTTCCTTCGTCTAGTTCTGTACTCTAGTGAATACCACAGACCAAGTCTGGGCAGAATTAAGAGTCAGTGCGTGGCTTCTTCAGTGACACTTTTTCTTCCCCATCTGGATGATATTTGAGGACTTTTTCTTAGTCTTCCTTTCAAACTGCAAGCCAGTCAAAATTTCAGTTCAGACCGGTCAGGCAGTCAGCCTGATGTTCTGGACACATCTGCGATTCACAGTCACATTATCTCCATGAGGCTTGTGTAGTGAAAACTAAATTGTCTGGAAGTAACACAGGGATGTTCTGTCCATGAGCGATAAAACCAACGGCAATATGAATATCCTGCAGCCAGGTACCCCATCAATGGAACCACAACCCAACAATACAAATATTGGAGTTACTGCTTGTACAGGACACAGGACAGCACGGTGATATTTGGGAGATCGGAGATGTTGGGTAGAAATATGGCTATATCAGTAATGAAGGAAGGCAAAAAACCCCTCCTATAGGACTGGAGTAATAAAACAGAGGCCCCTTACTGCAGGATAGCACTACTTGGCAGGAAAGCTGTGGCCATGTTACTTTTTCTGTGACTGCCTGTCTTCATGTTTATGACTGATGCACTGTACCTGAGCGTAGCTTCTAACATGAAAGAGAGGAAATTAATTACATGATTTTTCTTTTCTAAATTATGAATAAAAAGTGCTGTGTGGGAACAAAATCATTTAAAATTTCTAATCTAATCCTCAAGATATTAGGAATGAATGTCTTTATTAGGAATACAAAGAGATCAAGGACTGAGGCTGAAGCAGAGGCAGACACACATCTGATGGGTGTAGGACTATGGCTTTATTCTGACTTGCCTAGAGTGTGTTTTCTCACAACATGTAAGGAAACTGAAAATATAAATAAATACACCGACCTGTAGCAACAATATAAGGTATAGTCTTGAGAGAGAAAGTAAGGTATATTCTCCATCAAAACTTAAAGTTTTTATAGTTAAACGGTACCTAGTAAAGAAATCTTTATTTATAAAGAAGTAATATCAGCCCTTAAATGAAAAATAGAATAAATTGCAACATATGTTCTATATCCTCTTCCTCTAGCCATAGAAAAGCTGTATGTCTAGTGTAGGCTTGCTTTATAGGCTTCTGCACCAGCTTGTTGACATAAACATGTGGGATACCTTGTTCTCTGAACATGTATTTTAGGATGAAGTAAACTGCCTTCTGGAGACATCTATCTCACACTGAACTAAAGACTGGTCATTCAACCTTGACCAGATAACTAACTTTAAGATGGTTGTGGCTAGATGAGATAAACTCCATTCTAAGTATACATAAATTCCAGGGAAATGTAAGAATTTTAAAACTCTGATCTATCTTGTTTTGTAGTTCCATATTATGTTTGTTGAATCCCACACCCTTATCTCTAAGAAATAGATACTTTCATTCATACTGTGCGAGACATGGAGAATTTGTTCTGTATTTATACTGTTCTGAAAAGCATAAAAACCAGCAAAAAAACCCCCAATTGTTTAAAGGTAATGTACTGTAGTGTATTAACACTGAAGACTTCATATCATTTCTAATACTTGAAAGCGTTAGCTGTACTGTTCAGAGAAAGCCCAGGTCTACAACAGCAGCAGCAGCTTGCTTTGTAGTCTGCCTGGTGAATTTTACAGCAGCCCTTCTCTGGACTGTGGAAACACTCTAGTGACTAACTGGCAGAACAGTTACAACCAACAACAATACACCATTCAAGGATTCAAGCCTGGGTTGTGTTGTAGCAATTGATAGATTTGGCATAACGTCACATCCACATAGTGCAGGGCTGCTTCCAGTCCTCCAGAAGCACACCATCAGCCGGAGAATCAGGATCAGGAGCCTAGGTTTCAAATACTTGGTTGGAGGACATGTATTTCTGCAGAAATCAGGGACAATTTCAATTAGGAAACACATCATTTGTTAGTGCAAAAATATATTCTTCAGCTAGGAACAGAAGAACCAGGGTTTTTTACTAGAAATTAGTATTTTGTCATACAGCAAAGAAAGAGCAGTTGAAACAAATAAACAAAACTTTAAAATCCATGTGCTACATACTACATTTATATGCTACATGCCAGATTTATTCATGTATGAGGAATTACAGATGTAGTAACTGACTAATGTCCAGATCAGTGAATTGCAGATTTCTGATATGCCCCTGTAGTATATTCTTTCCCACCTTCATGTTACAGTTAGAGGTGACTATCTCTGGGAGTTACAGCTGATTAAATGCATTTTTAGCTTATCTGTTTAAACATTATCTTCAAAATAAACCCCATATTAAGAAAACCTTGCTTACATACAGATATGCCAAAGGAGCACATTTTTTTTTGTTTTAATACGTGCAGATTCTTGTCTGCAAGAACACCTCCATTTTTGTCATGCAAATGTATTTCAGAGCTTAGTTGGTAAAGATTAAACTCCTCATCTATTCTGTTTTGAGTTGACTGCTAAGATTTAAAATCATGGAGGTTTTTTTTCTCTAGTTATCTGTGTTTGCTATGTGAAAAATACACTTTCTATCCTGGTGACAAGTGATGACAAAAACAAAGGCAACAGTTAGAAACCTACTGCTGCATTATGCACACAAAAACACGGAAATTTGGTAAGATTTGTGTAGATGTCAGCTTGATGCCTACAGTGTGTAGATCAGCTCATGTGGAGCTACACATATTTATTAAAACCAGAAGGTGGCGTCAAAGACTGTCAAATATTTGAAAGAAAAACGCCTGCAAGCACACAATTGAAAACCTTTATTTTTTGCTAACAGATAAAAAAACCCGTAAGCGTGGGGAGTCACTGCCCTTTTTTGGTTTTAGGAATTTGGGTTAGGCAGCTTTCTAGAAATCTCTCCAGACACAGGACGTAAAGTATTATATGACTCACACATCCCAGACAAATTATTTTTTAACAAATCATTAGGAATAAATCAGCTTTTTTGGGTTTAGTAAATGCATAATCCTGTCCTAATATCAGTAAACGTAAATCCAGAAGAGTTCAGTTAGTCATTTTGGCAAACATAACAATGTATACGTTATCTCTGCACATTATGTTGAACTGGTGCTGTCCATCTTTGTTCTCAGTCACCTAATCTGGGTTTTATCACTCCTCAGCTGGATTTTCTTCTCTGTCTCACTCCTCCGTAGTACTGAAGGGCAAAGTGCTTTCTCTGTAGTAGCACCTAGTCAACCTAACCTTGCTTATGATGGGCCATAGTAGAAGCAAAATTAATGGACTGGGTTTGTGGAAAGCAGTGATGATCTTTCTCATGCTGCCAAAGTTCAGAGAACTGAGAAGGAAAAGAAAAGCACATGGGGTGATGAGTACTTTTGGAATGAATTTCTTACACATGCCACAGAGTGAGGACAGAGGTGAAGGGGCAGCTTTGTGAGTGTGCTGTCAGAAGGTATAGTTAACACAGTTGCATATTATCAACATATCTACTAAAATTCATACAATGATTGGGGCTTAAAACACTTTTTATATAAAAAATTTACATTCCCAAATGGTCTACATAGTAAACTGATTTATGTTCTTTTTTTAATAAGAAATTAGCAGTTTGAAGTTTTAATATTCATTTGTCTTCTACATTCAGATGTTTTATTCATGTCAAGTAGTGAAATAGTGTTTTTGACCAGAATTCTTTAGTGCAGTGCTGGCAAAAGGTGATGCTTTGTTCAAAGTATTTATACTGCCAGCTTTTCTTCTCTAGCAGACCAGATGATTTTCTACTAGCCAGCAGAGGTACTCAAATATGTTCAGCAAAATTAGTTAAACTACTGTTTAAACTCTTTCTCTGATTCTTCTTTGAGGTACAGTAGTCTATTCATTTCCTCAGCACCATGACACTCGTCTTAATGAATCCTAAATCTGCCTTTCTGGATGAAACTTCCCTCTCATCTTCATAATCTTATGCATACTTGTGTTGTCATCTCACTAAAATAAAACGTAGATTACTTTTAACCTACATCAGGTGTATCACCTTAAATAATCCAGTTTTAGTTTCTTATTTCATAGAATCACAGAATCATAGAATGGTAGGGGTTGGAAGGGACTTTTAGAGATCATCTAGTCCAACTCCCCTGCAGAAGCAGGTTCACCTAGATCAGGTTGCATAGGAACACGTCCAGGCGGGTCTTGAAGACCTCCAAGGAAGGAGACTCCACAACCCCTCTGGGCAGCCTGTGCCAGGGCTCCCTCACCTGAACAGTGAAATAGTTTTTTCTTATGTTTAAGTGGAACTTTTTGTGTTCCAGCTTCATCCCATTACCCCTTGTCCTGTTGCTAGCTACAATAGAAAAAAGGGATGTCCCAACCTCCTGACACCCACCCTTCAGATATTTATAAATGTTAATAAGATCTCCCCTCAATCTCCTCCAGACTAAACAGCCCCAGTTCCTGCAGCCTTTCCTCATATGAAAGATCTACTTCCTCTTTTGGCCACGGTGGACTTCAAAAATACAGAGTTTGCTTCTTCCGTCTTTACACAAACTCAGAAGATAAATAACATAATTAATCTATGACAATTCTGAAGCATTATCCATCTCATTATATGTTCTCTGAAGTTCAAATCTTATTTCCTGCCCTCATATCTATCCCATGTCTCCATCCTGTGTTCATCTGCTGCCTAACTTACGATCTTGGATTTTTAGGATTATAATAACGTCACTTCGTAAAACATAAATGGAAAGTTGGGTGGTAATAATTTGTAAAGTGTATATTTAAGTTTTAGAGTTTTCAAATGTATTTTATTTTCATTCTCAGGGGAATCTTAGCAGGTAAAGAATTGACAAACAAAACAATTTTCTGAAGTGTGTTTTTCACTCTGTTTTGTGGCTTTTGAAGATTGAGTCACGCTGGAGGGAAACTTCCTGACAGAAATACTGGCTGCCTACCTGCTCCTTTCTCTAAGTTTATCCTTTTACTCTCAGCTATTGTTCCATGCTAGTTCTTCTACCTTTTTTTGTATTAGCAACATGTAGATATTTTGAGTTGTCGTGTCCTTCTCTAGCTCATTCCTTAGTCAAACTATTCAGATTTCTTCTAGTGTTCCACCATAAAACAGCTCTCTTCCTCATATAATTCTAGGATTTTCTGGCATTAAGTGCATAGTTACTCAGAGTAGTGTATTTTGCCTGCTCTGACACATGTGCATCCACGTTAAGAGCTGAAATGCAAGGATTAGAGAGAGCTGCAGCCTGTCACAGAGGAAGAAAAGGGCCATCTGCATTCCATTCTTCATCAGGCACGTGGAGGAAGCTCGTTCAGGCAAGTACCTGCTTACCCTGCATTAGGCACCACACTTGCGTGTCAGTTATTAAGTATATCATCAGATAATAATATATGGTAAAGCATGCTTTCTTGCAAGTATTTCAGAACAAGCATGAAATGATGAGATAGTGAAACATAATATTGGCTATGAAGTAATTATTTGGAAGCCTTTCAAGAAAAACTGAAGGAGCAGTATTGTCAATTTTAATGGTAAAAGTCTAAGTTTGCTGATATGGTCTAGAAGAAACATTCAGTTCAGCTCTTTTATAACAGATCTCTTGGATTAACAGCTTTCTCCAACTGTATTGTAATTTTCTGAAATCACTTGTCAGCAAAAATGCAACTCATTGACTTTACTGGATGTTTTTGAGTTCCCCCTAGATTTCACAAATTCTTTAGAAGTATCATCTATAAAGAACAAATATTTTCCTCATTTGCACTCTACATCAGACTATCTAAAAGCACATTTCTTTGCATACATGAAGTTGTCCCTCTGAGATCAGATACAAATGTGTGGATATGAAAAATGAATCATTTATGATGGCCAATGTCAAGGGAAGGAGCTGAGATACTATGGCTCTTGGCCTTCGCTAGTCACCAGTTGCCCATGAAACTCCTCTATCACTCCCCCTCCATCAACAGTGCAGGAGAGAAAATATGATGAAAAACTTGTGGGTTGAAATAAGGTCAGGAAGATTACAGGGCAATTACTGTCATGGTCAAAACAGACCATTAATTTAGTTTAATGCCAATTAGTAAGAGTCGGATAGTGAGAAATAGGAAGAAGTCTAAAAGCCACCTTCCCAGCAGCCTCTCCTTCTTCCCAGGCTCAATTTCAGTCCTGCAAGTGGCACAGGGAGACAGAGAAAGGAGATTGTGATTAGTGTGTCACACTGTCTCTGATGCTTCTTTCTCCCTTTGCTCTTGTCCTGCTCCAGTGTGAGGTCCCTCCTAGGGGCTACACTCCTTCACAAACTGCTCCAGTGTAGATCTTTTCCACAGAGTACTGTCCTTCAAGAACAAACTACTCCAGCATGGCAATCTCATGGAGTCACAAGTCCTGACAGCAAAACTGCTCCAGCATGGGCTTCTGTCTCCGTGGGTTCTCAGGTCCTGCCAGGAACTTGCTCCAGCACAGACTTCCCACAAAGTCACAGCCTCCTTAGGGCATCCACCTGCTGTGGTGTGGGATCCTCCCTGGGCTGCAGGTGGGTCTCTGCTCCCCAATGGCCTCCATGGCTGCAGGAGCAGTGCCTCACCATGGGCTGCACCACAGACTGCAAGGGAACTTCTGCTCTGGGCCTGAAGCACCTCCTCCCCTCCTTTTCTGCTGACCTTGGTGTCTGAGGGGATGTTGCTCTCATGTATTCTCACTCCTCTCTTCTGGCTGCTGTTGCGTAGCAGTTTTTTCTCCTTAGACGTATTATCCCAGAGGGGCTACCACTATTGCTGTTTGGCTCGGCCTTGCCCAGTAACAAATCCATCTTGGAGATAGTCAGAATTGTCTCTATCAGACATAGGAGAATCTTCTGATGTCGTCTCACAGAAGCCATCCCTGCAAAGCCCAGGCTTACCAAAACTTTGTTGTGTAAAGCCAATACAGCTTTGCAAAAGTTTTTTTTCTCTGAAAATACCATGGTGAATTCTAACAATGCAGTCAAGTGTGCAGGGGGCAGGAGACAGGGAGATGTGCAGGGAGATATTCTGTTATTTCTCTGAACTTCAACAGATGAAATTAGCCATTTAGTCTAAACTACTCATTAAGTTAGCGTCTGCAGTTAACAGAAGCTTATATCTCTATAGAGCCATTTATCCTAAGATAAACATCTAAGATTAGTAGGATAACTCTTTGCAGCTGGTCTATATCTCTGTTGACTTTTGGACACTTAGTTTAGACTAAGAACTTGACCTCTAGACAGACAAATTCAAGTAATTTGAATTCCATCTGTAAATATTTGAGTCTTTTTAACTTTAAAAGAGTAGAAAAAGAAAATATCTTTTAATTCTATTACAAAGAACAGAAACAGAGTAAAGGTGGAGGCCCTCGAATTGCTGATAGTCTAGGAAGTAACCATCACTTAATTCTTCAGAAAAGTAAAATCATCTTCTTTGAGGTTGATTAACTCATTAAAGTAGATTACTTTTATCAGTATTATTGAAACAAGTAGGAGCTCCAGTTATGTGCTAGAAACATGTACTGTTGAGACCCATGCAAAAAAAACCCTGACATCCCTGCAAACAAACCAAGAGCCATGGGAAATAAGTGGAGAGAAGGAGGAATTAGCAGAGCAAGAAAAAAAAAAAAGATAAACAAGAAGACTAAGAAATTAATGTTGCATTCTGAGCATGACGTTATGAATCAGTGTATATCTTGCAGAAACAGGTCTACATTTCTTTTGCAGTGTTTATGCTTTGAAACAACCACATTAAACATTACAGGAACCTTTTACTAGATGAATCACTTCTGTTCAGTGTTTGTTGATGTGATAATTTTATCTTGAAAGTGAAGAGATGGCACCCTATTACAAGATGAACTGAGACATCAAGAGCCATGCTCAGAGAAGAAAGGTTGAAACATGGATCATACAGCAATCCTGGTTTCTACTGAGATAGAGTTAATTTTCTTCCTAGTAGTTGGTACAGGTCTGTGTCTTGGATTTAGGTTAATAATGCACTGATGTTTGAGCTGTTGCTAAGTAGTGTTTATCATAAGTCAAGGATTTTTCAGTTTCCCAGACTCTGACAGCAAGCAGATGCACAAGAAGCTGGGAGGGAGCTTGGCCAGGACAGCTGACACCAGCTAGCCAAAGGGCTATTCCATACCATAGGAAGTCATGCCCAGTATAGAAACTGGGAGAAGGTGGTGGAGACCAGTGGATCACTGCTCAAGTCCTGGCTGGGCATTGGTGAACAACTGGTGAGCAATTGCATTGTGCGTTACTTGTTTTTTCTTGGGTTTCATTTCTTTCTCTTTTCTGTTTATCTTCCTTTTTATTACAGTTCTTGTTGTGATTATGATAATAATCATATTTTAAAAATTTAAATTATGAAACTTTCTTATCTCAACCCATGAGTTTTACTTTTCTTAATTCTCCCTCCCATCTGACTGTGATGGGAGTGGAGGAATGAGCAAGTGGCTGTGTGGTGCTTAACTGCCAACTGGTGTTAAACCACAACAACAGCACGTTAATTTCTAGGGGTGAAAAACTGTGATGGAGTTGGAAGTGCAAATAATTGATTGTAACAACGCTGTTGATATACATCCACTTGCTTTCTTCCAGGCCTTGATATTCCATTCTTTCAAATTTGCACATCCCAAGGGAAAAGAACACTTTTTCTTGGAACTAGGGGACTTTTTTCAAACATTTCAAGGATGCTGAGATGAACCCTCTTGGCATCTGTGAATCATGATGGTATTTTTCTGAGCCATATATAAATGCAGGGGTCTAATTCTGGAGTAATGATGAATAGCTGATATCATCTGGCATTTTTAGGACAGTTATATCAGCAACTTGGTCTGCTAAGATATACAAAATAATCTCATATTTTTGGAAAGTCCTTTAAATAAAGCCCCAAACCCTACAGTAGCATTAAATCAAGCTTTGCATTGGGTTGACAAATTCAGTAGAATTGGTGTGATTTTATCTGTTAATCAATCCTTCAATCCTGCAACAAATATTGCTGTTCTCCCTTCATCTGTCTGTCATGAAAGGTTTTAGAAGAGATATCCATCTGCTAGTCACCTGTATGTCTGCTCCCTTTGAGCAAACATGCAGAACATTACTGCTGAAGGATCAGGCAAAGGAACTTTTGTCTTTATAACACAGTCCTAGGAAAGATGCCTTTAAACCGGCCTTTTTAGTTGTTAAAAATATCTAAGTTAGTATCAATATTTTCTTCCTGGTACTCTACTGTGACAAGCATTCTTTTGAATAAAAAATGTCATTCATGTATCACTTTACCGATTGCATATTTTGGCTATCAAACATTCAATAGTTCCTGTAAGTACATGTAAGAAGAAATTGCAGATACTTGCATACTCTGAGATTGGTTATCTGGAGTTCAGGCAAGATCAAAACATACATATCCCATGGGATGATTTTCCTTGGCCAAAAGAACAAAGGCTCCTCATTTCACATGGGCTCCACAGATTAATTTTGTGAGTGAAATACCATTGTGTTTTCAAGACGAATAAGGAGAAAAACAATACACATTTCTAAGCATTTGTGTAAGAGTTTATAACCATATCATGTAAGTCTCCTATTTTGCATTATACAAGATCACAGAAACTGTTTCTTTGGGAAGTAGGGCATCCTTCTGTCTGCTCACATGCCAGAGGTGTTTTGGGAGTTGGGAGAAGCATGGCAAACTCTGGTGGCATCTTCATCTGTGTGTGGAGTGAGAGGAGATTGTGCAACTGTGCCTGCTCACAGCCCTGGTCCCTTGGGTGTCCAGACCAGATATCCGGACAAAACATTCTGCCATTTGTCCAGAGAGCCCTGTTTTTAGGGGTTTTTTTGAGACTGTGTTTATACAAAGACTTGTATCTGATGCTATTCAGATGTGGCAGAATTACATGTCAAATAAATATATTTCTTTAAAGCCTTAAAAAATTTATATAGACAAGAGTAGTATCAAACAATAATTACTTCTGCAATGTCTTGGGGTTTGATTTTTACAGAACTGAGAAAAAATCATAAACAATATGGTAAAAATCCTTAAAAACCAAGAATTAAGCTCACTTTTCCCTAGAAACTTCCTGAGAAATAAGAAAATACAAAATTAGGATACCATTACATTCCATAAATTGATGAAAGTGTAAATTAACCAAGTTTCAACTGGAAAATAAAATCAATTATGTGAAGATCTGAAGTGATGCACTGATGTAATGAGTGCATCTTAATTTGCACAGGAATGAATGATTTTCATTTCTTTTCAACTGCTTCTTTCTCCAGGCACTTCAGCGAATGTTAGCTGGTGCTCTGTTTTACAGGCGTTGCTTGTGCTCTAGCATAAAAATCTTGGGCTATGACGCTCAGCTGTCATCCTAAAGAAATGTAAAAATTTTTAGTAGCCACAGATTTTTCCATATTACAAGGGACTTGTCCATTTCTTTAGTGTTTGAGACAATGGAACATACAAGACTGCTTCTTCCTACCTATATGCCTGGCACAAGTGGAGTGAGACATAGACTGAGCATGTTATTTCTTAGAGGACTGTCCATTTGATAACTGATATAAAAGAGCATCTAAATTTGAGCCTGTTACTTTTTTGCCTTGCTCCACCAGAATTAAGCATATTTAACATGAAATATTGTCTTAAAATCTCTATTAAAAACTAAGGCAGCAAGAATCAGAGGAAGAAATAGTTGCAACACTCTAATGAGGAAGACAAATAAGTATTTGTTAGGAAATTTCCTTATTTCAACAAATCATAAACTTTGTTTCATGTGCTCAGAATATTTTTGCATTGCTAAATAAATTCTGCTTTGTTTCTAGGTGATGTAAATAAATAATTGTTGTGGTTACCTAGTGCATTAATATACTTGCAGATTCAAAGACAGTAAGATTCAGAGATAAAGCACAGCACAAGGATGGTGGACTCCAGAAGTATTGATAACATTTCTATTAGCAGAAATGTGCTAAATAAAAAAGGCATTAACTTTATGGGAGGAAGGAGTTGTGGCAACATTTGAGGTTGATCAGCAAGGAAATTCTATGCAGTTCTATTCTTTCCCAGTGTATGGTAACTGTAACCCAGATATGGTCTCAGTTTGAGAAAATGTTTCTATATGTATATTCATTTCTATGCTAGCCTCTACTGTTACAAGGTGGTAGTAGCCACTGATGCTCACCATACATGGGAGAGGTGGGAGAGGATGAGGGGCAAGACCTGTGTGAATAATAGACTCAGTACTGAAAGTCTGCTTTCAAAAGTTTTCACAAGTCTAAAGAGCTAATATGTAAAATATGCTGCATTTGATTCAGGGGAATGCAGCAGTGGAAAGCGTGACAACCAGACCTGGGTTTGCAGCACACACAGACATTCTTCAGGTTGCTTTCCTTCAGCTCCTCTGCTAAATTAATGAAAATCTGGAATCACATAGATTTCAACTTTGACTAAGCATATGAGGGAGGATCCAGGACACTGAGTTGGATTTTTACAAACTATGCCACTGTGCATGTTAGCTTGAAGTAAATCTCTTATGGTTACGATGCACTCCGACCATCGGCAGTATAGTGTATTTGATGATTCCCTGAGAGTTTTTACTTATGTAAGGCTATTACATTTATCTTGCTCGAGTGTTTCTAGTAATAGAGACCAAGAGGTACCTAAGCCACACAGAACCTGGTATGTACAGCTCTTGCCTACAGTACCCACAAGTACAGTACCATACGCCATCCTGTTTCCCACAGCTCAGTGCACAATCTATGCCATTAGATTCTGTTTTTCAATAATACAGCTCAATGATCTCTGTTCAAAACACACTCTGATAACTGACAGTTTGTGAAGCAGAAAAAAATATTTTTCTAAAATTTAATCTTCAAATAAAGTGTCTGAAAATAGCCCTAATCCAGTGTTTACCACCTTCCTCGTCTCAGTGGCTCTGTGAAGTCATAGCCAAATACAAAGTTTTGCCAGAACCAGAAGGATTGTATCATGTGTACTTCAGAGACTGTGATGCCTGCATAATCATAGACAGCTTGAATGGACAAGGGAAAAAATAAGTGTGTGAATAGATTTCTAGAGACAGGGAAACTTTTCTTTCTTTCTGTGGATGCTGGAAAAGTAATATTTCTTAAAATCCTCTTTTTTTTAATGAAACACTAAAATTTTACTTGAGAAAAAAACATGCAAAAGTCTGTCAACAAATAAATGCATCAGTGAATGTGCTTCAACATATATCTTCTCATTTATTGTCTCCACTTTAAACATGCTCTTTTCTTGCAGAATAATTTTCTTCAGGAGAGATTTATCTGCAGACACAGCCCAGATACATGAAGGATGTGATTAAAACTACTGATAGGTTTTGTTTGTGACTTTGTCTGTGATTCTACGGTATTTTACTGAATAAGGCTAATTGTAATGTTTAGGTGCCAACTCTCTGTAATGCAATGAAAAGCTTTTCAATGGCAAACTGTAACTGAGCTGTCAGATGATAATAAAAGTGTGAAAGTATGTTGAAAATTGGGGAGGAAATGTCTCTCTCACTTGACATGTTCTGAAATGTGGTTGTGGAAGTCATTCAGGTCTGAGCATTCATGCATGCACACTGAGCTCAAGATTCACTATTAATTCCCATTTCCACCTCCCCCACAGCCTGGGCTATCCGTTGTGTTTGTGCAGCTCGACATTAGTTTGTAGTCACAATATTGCTTCGTGCCTCCAGGCTGCAGCTCCAGCAGCGTGGCAGATTACTTGATTTACTCAGCAGTCCTGTCTGACACGGTGAAGGGGAAAGGAGTTTCAGTGCTATACTAGAGACAGCAGCTCTGAGATGTTTTTTAGCCCTGTGTTCAGAGGACTCCACCACTTAAGGGTCTTTTGCTTTTCAAAAATGGCTCCCAACTCACAGGCATGAATGACAACCACAAACACAGAATGAAGCTGATTGAAAGGCCTTAATGAGAGATTTGTGTCTTTCTCTAGTCAAATCTTGTTTCACAGCAACTCTAAACAATCTATTTTATCTTTATTTTCTGCAGCCTGTTGCTATCTCTACTCAATCAGGAAAAATCCCTGAAGTGCCCTGTGTATTCTTGACCCACAAATTTGTTGTTGCTTATCAGAAAGAATCTGACTCAGCATCTGACTCATATGCTCTGGCTGCTTAGGTCTTTGGGAACCAATAAATGTGTTGAAACACATTGGCACAATCCATACAATGTTAAAGACAATAAAACTATAGCAAACATTTTAAACCAGTTTAGAGATACAAAATACACATTTACTTTAGCCCTTAGCAATTTAAAGAAGTATACATTGACTTCAAATCATAAGTTTTTTCAGTAAAAACAGATCTTAATTTCCTGTGATAGTAGATCTCTCCGGGGAGAGCCAACCATGGAACAGAGAAGTATGTGCAAAGAGGCCATAAATAAAGCAACTTTATTTCCACTCTGAGATGAGGAAAGTGCTCAGAGCTATGTTATACATGCTCAGAATGCCCAAAGACAGAGATGAAGTTAACATAGCTGCACCCATACCCTACGCTGTAGAATTCCACCTTCAAGATATGCACAGAAATATCAGTAAAAACTGCCCCCACAAATAAGTCCCTAGCTTTGTGGTAGATGGGAAACTGCCTGATTGTGGTAATTACAGTGGTAATTGTAGCATGTCTTCATTCCCTTTAAAGAGAGAGATTCATCAAGAAAGCAATCATGTTTCATGAAAGACAGAAAAAATCCTTTTCATGTTTTATGTCCTTCTTGTTGTTTTATGGCCAAAGGTCCACTGGGACAGGGATTTTTCATCCAGAAAAATAAAGCTGATGCAAGATAATTTGTCCTTCAGATAGACACCCTCCTTCAGTTCTCTCAGAAACTTATCTGAGTTGCTGAGGTGACAAGCACTTTGGTTTGCCATAGGTCAGATGTACAAACTGGGAATTTCATCCACAGTTGTTTGAAGTCAATAGGATTTCTTCTCCATTGGATGTTTGCTCAGGCCATGTTATAGACAACACAGGGTTTCCATGAGGGGAAGTTATTTCAGACTAGGGAAAGCTAACTGGCCTTGCTGTTTCTCATTCTGAGTATCAAGAACACCATCCTCTGACCAGGCAAGCATGGCACACTCCCAAGCATGTAATGACAGAAAAACTTCATAACTTATTAATTCCACTTGAATGAATCAGAGTAATTTCACTCAAAGCAATGAATGTGTATGAGGAGATGGAAAATTTCTGTATTTCTCTTCATATCCTTTGATTTGTACAACATAAATATCTGAGATTCATGTTATATGACTTGGATCATCCGCAAGTTAAAGCCGCTATGCTGGTCATGAGCTCACAGAATAGGCTAGCTAAGTGCCTGCAAGACGTTAGTGTGTTCTAGATCCCCTTACAGGTACCAGAGACCTACTTGTTTCCAATCTAGAGAGTGACTCAGCTGAGCAGTCACTACTTCAAGGTGAATTTACACGTTTCCAAAGCTTCAATGACTGTATTGACTATAATGTCCTTGATTATGACGGAACCTTAGCTTCCTGGCACAAGAGGGCAATGATATATAGACAGTAAAACACACACATTTTGGCCTGTGAGCTGGTCCCACTTATAAGTTCTCTTCTCGGCTTTTTCTCTAGTAAATAGAGAAGTTTCTCTTGATGTTAACTTATTTTTTTCTTAAAACCAGAGGGTTTAAAAACAAAACAAAGCATAAAACAAAATAAGAGATACATCTACTGTTTACAAAAGAAACATATGCATGCCTTATCCTGGACAACAGATTTTTGAAAAGCTACTTTTAGGTGAACCAAATCCTAACCCCAAATATCTGTGTAAGTTTTTAAAATCAGATGCTTGGGAGCATGTAGAACTACGAAAGCAGTGCCCTAATGACAGCAGCTCAATAACTCTATGGGACAGCATAACATCCACTGTCAACTTGTCTGCTCATATGAAGCCAAGTTTACTACAGCTCTGATCCCTCCTGTCAGCAATGTCACAGAGCAACAGCAAATGCTCTGGTGTGAGTCTGGCCAGTATGCGAGACAGCTGCCACACTGCCTCACCCCACAGCCCAGCAAGGCACTTCTAAGATTTTCTCACTTTGAAAGGGCCTGGTCTCTGTTGCCTCCCACATATCCCCTGCCAGCCGTCTTCTTCCGTGCTGCTTTTAGCAGCAGCTGTGATGAGTGTTGTGTGGTCAGCCAAATACAGCACAGATGAGTAGGGATCACCCAGGCAAAGCTGGCAGCCTGTGGCATACAGGAGGTGCCACGTGGTTTTTGTCACCGATTTCTTTGCTTTCTCTCTCTCAGAGCCTTTATCTAACGTTTATCTGGAGTTTTTATCATGTAACACAGGAAAAAAAAATAAATGCATTTGCAATTATAGTGAAGCTTTCCTCTCTTCTGCTGCATGCTATAAAATAATGCACCTGATTCACAACATTGCTATGCTGTGCTATTTCCGGTACTTTAGGCTAAGTTTGGACTAAGTTACACGTGATCTACAAGCAATAAAGGCAAGAAATAACTTCTGGTTTATATTTGGTTTCATCACTAAATAATATAGCAAAGATTTTATGGGAATATATGAACAACATGTTAATATTTTTGATGGCAAAGGATTGTCTGGGATTTTAAGCACTGACAGCAGCACAGGTGAATGTTAGGAATGAGTGTTATGCTTGCTCTCAAAGTCATTTTGCAGATTGTTAAAAACAGTAAAGTGACTTTGAAGGCAAGTACAAAAGCCAGTCCTGATAGTCATCTGCTAGATATCCTTGTTATGCCAACATTGTTTAAAAACATAGTTCTCAAACTGTGCCCATCAAAAGTGGTGAAGAGAAAACAGGATTTTGGCTTGCTAAATGTCACTTATCTTGGGGAGATTCTCAGTCTTTCTTATGATAAAAAGATTTACTCATTTCCTTTGATAACCCATGTCAAAGGATGCCTAATAACAAATATCTAAAAACCTTTCCTTTTCACAGCATGATGGGACATTACTAAACTTACTTTTCATAGCTGCATGTGAAAGGGCTGACATTACACTGGTGAAAATGAAAAACTTGAGCAAAGGAATTTCATTGTCTCTTAAGATTACTTGAGCAATGGTTCATCTGTTTAAAAGATAATCTTTTGTCATGAAATGTAAAAATCTTTCTTTTTGTCTTCTGAGTCACCCATAACTTGCAAGCTATCCACAGTTCTTTTGTGTGGATCTTGTTAGATGCTGCTTTTTGAATATTAATAATGGGACAACTTTAAATAAGAAAACAAATTCATACTATTCCCTCTCTGTACAGTCAGGTTTGGATACTTCTGTCTGTTTCATGCCTTTACTTTCACGCCTTCCTCTCCATATCTGATAGTAACAGTAGGAGGACAATCATGGTCTGGGCTCCCTCAGACATGTACTATTGTGTCTGAGCAGGGGATAAGAAGCTCCTATTGCCTTGTCTTTGCAAATTATTTTACCTTTGCTGCCACCTGTGGAGCATGAACTGTCCTCTTGGGTAAATACCAAAACTAAGCATTAGCTGAACATGGAAGGCCTGGTGACTAGCAGGACTGGTGATAGTCACCACACACTACAATGGGTATTGTACTTGAGCACACCAATACATACCATGGCATACAGAAATACAAACAGTGAAGTGAATCACTTTTAAATGATGGTTTGGAAACATCCAGACAAGTAGTAAATGGAGTTTATCCCTTTCCCCAAGATAGGCTTAATGTTATGCTTCTGCACCTTCTGTCTCTCTAGGTGGAGGATAGTTGTCCAGATTTACCAGTATGTCTTCTGCCCTTCCTGTGATCTGCCATGCCTACTTCTGCTCCAGTAACAGGAATAAAAAACCCCATGGAAGTGGGTTTTGTGATGTGTGGCCAGGTCATGCTCTGTTGGTAAGCCCAAAGATCCTCACCCTTCCTAGCCTCAATAATACTCTTTTTCTCCTGGTACTTCCAAGAGCACAAGTATGATCCAACACATCCTACTCTGAGTACAGAAGAGCCTGTGGAATATTCCTTGGTGTTGTATTCCAGGGGGATATAATGCAGATGTGAACAAATGTCATCTCACTGCTGTGTGAAAACTACTCTTCCAGGACTTGCCAGGAATTTACCTCTTATTGCCAAGTTCTTGTTTACACTTTTCAGGGGCAGAATATATAAATGCTACTACCCTTCACTAGGCAACTTGCAGTTGAGCTGTTAGTAGGAGAATTTAGTGAAAGCTTGTATTTTTCTTCATCTCTTTTAAACAGGATGAAGGCCTGGAGTACAGGGAAAAGCAGCTTCCTATTGATGATGGTAATGATGAAGCTGTTATTGCTGATGAGCTCAGTGTGGAGCTGGAGCAAAAGGGCCTGGCTGCTCATCAGACTGAAGGGGCAAGGCATTAAAGGGGATTAAACCAGCACAGTCTCTGCCAGCCTAATCCACTTGGCACCAATGAGCTGTAGGGAGGCCTGGGTGCTTTGTGCTTCTGGCATTTATAAGCAGGATTAAAAGAAAAGAAATAGTCAGTTTAGTTGCTATGGAGGCTTTTGGTGGCAATTGACTTTTGTGATCCTTCCTTTCCCCATCCCCCTGCTCTTTTTGTAATTGTTGATTAGAAACTGTGCTCCACTCCACTTTAGTGGCAATGAAATGCTGGAAACCTTTATTTCCTAGTGAAAAATCGGAGCTTTAGGGAAGTACAGAGCTTTTGGATATGTTGTGTATAGTCAGAGCACTGCTGCAACACTAGCTTTGTCCTGAGTCTTGCTAAAGCAAGTCCGGGTTTGTTAGGAAATGGAAACAGTCCATGAAACTACCTGAGATTGGATGTGTAACTTTTTCCAGTATCCTGAATGCAGGATACTATAACTCTGGAAGGCAGCTTTCAGTGGTGGTACATGTCCTATAAAGGAGGAGGGAAAGCAAGAGAAAACCACGTCTTCTACAGTGAACTAGTTACTGATGGAGACAATTTCTATTCTGAATGTGGCTGATACACTTCATGTGTCTCCTGATCCCAGTCACATGCTGCAGATAATAACGAAAATCTGCTTGAATCTGAAAAGAAAAAGAAAACATTATTCTTTATAATCTATGGATGGAGACAATCTCCTCCCACAAAAGGTCAGAGGAAGAGGCTAACTTTAAGTGTTCTTACTTACCCTGGGAAGGACTATCCCTGTCCACTGACTGTGAAATGAGTGTGGGCAATTTACCTTGCAGCCACCAGTAAGGATAAATCCAGCACTGGCTCCAGGGGCAAATGTAAAAGCAGATTTTTTTTTTTAAATCTGCAATCAGCAGTGAAAAATATGTAACGCTCTATCTGTTGAACAACACTTTTCTGTAATCAAAAAGGTTTGGTTTTTTTTTCTTGGGTGGTTGGGGGGTTTTTGGGCACTGGATATTTGATTGGCCATTTTCTTCTGTATTGCTTCAGTGCATAAACCCAAAGGGTAACATCATTCAGACCGACTCCAGCACATGCAACATGTGTGTTATTCCCTTGATTAAGCTGTTTCAAATAACTGAAATTGCAGTGTCAGTAGGGTCGGGCCTGGAGCAGAGCAGTATTTGCTAAAAGGTAACTTTTAGGGATTAATGTAACAATGATACTGAAAACCTTTCCTCTTTTCATTTTTACTTCTGACCTTTTCTGACTGAATAGAGTTTTCTGCTTAAGTTTTTGAAGGGTGTAACACAAAACCAGTGCATTATTCCCTTGGAACAAGAAACCTGTTAAAATAAAGCACTGGACATATTTGTTTGTAAGCTGAAGAGAAAAGAGACTAAGAGAAAACCCACTAAGCAAACAAAAACCTAAAGTTGTTTTTTTTTAGAAGCAAAGCTGTTTGAAAGGCTTTCATTTTTCTTTGCTTTGGAGTAACCACTGTGGATGTGAAGATAAGAGATCATTAGACCTACATCAGTACGTGGCATAAGGACTGCTCTTCTGTAGCACATCAAGCATGCAATAACCTAACTGAAATTCCCACAGAGGTAAAACAATAGACTCCTGTTTGTAGCTGCCTCCGGTTCATTAGTAGAAAATGTATAACCTAAGTTTTATCAGATTCAGCTATACTCAGCTATAAAGACGAGGTGCTCAATATTTCCTGTGCTAAGTGGAGTTCTTTGATCCATTATCCTGCTAATTACCAATGGGGTTGACCTCTTCCTGGATTTAACTACTCTTGCCCATTTTTTTTCTGTCTCCCTGTATTTGCTTAATTAGACACAGCCATGAATGCTCCCATAGTTCAAGCCATCATGAAGCACTTTGGCTTGTTTGTGTGAATCCTGCACCCTCTGAGTAGAGAGTCAGATTTGTTGAAGGACTGGATTCAAAGGCTAGGGAAGTAAAGGGGAAACTCCAAGTCAAATGGACAGACCCTAATACAGTAAACAAAACCTAGCATGAGTCCATGGATTGTAACTGAAGCCAGGCCAATTTGTACAAGCAAAGAATTGGTCTCAAAAGTTTACTTTCTAATATTCAGTTAAGAGTAGTACAATTTACGCAATGGACATGAGAAAGAGTGAATAAAGTCTTGTGTGAGCACTGTACGGATGACATGCCAAAGCACAAAATGTTTCATTGGCTTTGAAAATGTGTGAGACTTTGTAAGAGAGATTATTTTCCAGAATATTTATTGCTGGTTTTTAATTATTTGTTGACTTGTGGACAGATGATCTAGAAGAGACACTGAAAAGTGTTTTAGTCCCAGCCCCCATCCCAAGGAACACACCTTTGCATTTCTGACATATATTTATCTACCCTATACTTATAACTATAATAGAGGCCCCCTTCTCCTTCAAAATCTATTTCTGTGCTTCCCTGTGTTAACAGTTAGGGGTCTTTTTTTCCCCTTATGTCCATGTCTGCACACAAGTCCACTAACTGTTATCTTCCCATTGGATGAAGGGAATGATTTATTCCTTTCCCTTTTTTTGTGATATCCTGTTATATGTTTGAAAATAGTTATCATGTCTTCCTATATTCTTCTCTTCCTAGACTAAACAAACCTCACAAAGTCATCTTTGTTTTTATCTGTCCTGGCAGTGTGGAGAATGAATTTATAGGATCTTAGTGGAACTTGGGTTAGACTTTAAGCTAATGTGAAGTCCTTGTCATCAATGGGAAGCAGAAGGAGCTGCTCCTCATCTTGAATGTCAGCGAAAACCTGTAGCTTGTCTGAACAGGCCACTGCCTGGCCAGATGAATTTGCTTGTAGTTCATGAAGGAGCCACACTACTTTCCCTTCCTAATTTCATTAGGATCTTGAGGATCCCAAGGGGTGTAGAAAGGCAGAATCTCTTGTAGAAACACTGTCAGTTTGCATATTTTTAAACAAGAGGCATTAATGGGGTGAGTTATACAGGCAGTGACCCTTTTAATGCTCCCCTTAATAAGAATCAGACAGAGATACAATCAGGATCTTTCTTCCATGAAGAATGCACCCATGAAGGTCAGTCCTGTGATCAGGAATTGGACAGATTGTGTCATGTTTCACTTTAAAGACAGACCATGAGAAATTCTTCCTTAATTACATTCTGGAAAACAAAGATCAGAGATAAACTTGTTATGGCTAAATCTAAATTTTACAGGTGAAGAGGAGGGAAGCAGGAGGCACAGAATGGGAAAGGAGGGTAGAAAATGCAGAATGCCTCTTATGAAATTTTATTTTCTGCATGGTTATGTCCTGTGCATTTGAACACAGTTTAGTATTTTCCTTTGGGAATCACAGAATCATTATGGTTGGAAAAGACCTTTAAGATCATTGAATCCAACCACTAGTCTCACACTGACAAGTCCATTACTAAACTATACCATGTCCCTCAACACCTCGTCTATGTATCTTTTAAATATCTCCAGGATGGCATCTCTGCCACCTCCCTGGGCAGCCTGTTTCAATGCTTAATAACCTGCTTCGTAAAAAAGTTCTTCTGAATGTCCAATCTAAACCTCCCCTGGTACAACTTGAGCTCATTTCCTTGTGTCCTATCATTCATTACTAGAGAGAAGAGACCGACCCTCGTCTTGCTACAACCTCCCTTCAGGTAGCTGTAGAGAGTGATCACGTCTTCTCTCAGCCTCTTCTTCCTCAGGCTAAACATCCCCCATCAGCCACTCCTCATAAGATTTGTTCTCTAGAATCTTCACTATCTTTATTGCCTGTCTCTGTGCACACTCCAGTACCTCAATGTTCTTCTTGTAGTCAGAGGCCCAGAACTGGACATAGTATTCTAGGTGCAGCCTCACCACTGCTGAGTACAGCAAGCACTTCCCTGGTCCTGCTGGTCACACTATTTGTGATACAAGCCAGGATGCCACTGGCCTTCTTGGCCACCTAGGCACATTGCTGGATGGGACACAGATTACATGTGGTCTTTCTTTCATTCGGGATGTTATTGTTTCATTATCAGACTTTCTCGGTCCTTGTAAAATTAGGTGTTACTTAGTCCACTTACAGTTTTGTATGCAAGCTTATTCTGGAGCAGAACTTTTCTCAAAGCTTGGGATACATCAAAGGCATGTTTGAGATAGCCACATTGCTGAGGGTTAAAAATTGGGTGTTTTAGTATCTTCAAAGTACTCCTCTGGTTGTCTCAGTAATTTCTTAAACTGGAAGTGTGGAAAGTTAATAGCTGATCTCAGCCAGGATTTGGATCTTTTTCCTCTGGCTACAGTGCAGAGATTATTTCAAATGTGTCATTCAATTTATTAATATTTCAGGGAATCCATGTGGTTTCTCACATTATGTGGTAGCTGTTTCACTAGAAAACTATACCTCCTTTTGTGAGCTTTCCAGAATCTGTAAAGAACTGATGGAAAACAAAAAGCATGTGTATGATTTTACTGTGTGACAACAAAATGCCCTGAAAGACATGCTGAGGATTCAGGGGATGGCTCACTTCCACAAGCAACTCCTACATACACATCTCTTTTTATCCACAGATTCCAGTGCTTATAGACATTACCTTACAGTTCTTCAATTTTTTTTCTTAATTTCCACTTCAGAAATGGAGTGTGTGTCATCATCCACGTATTCCTGTTAGACAGTCAAATACTGGGCAAATTCCAAAGCTACACAGCACAAATGTAGGTACAGCCTCTATATTTTTCTGTCTCCAGAAACTTTCCTGTCCTGGGGAATTTTGAATCTCAGACATTGACAACCCTCAGAGGGTTTCAGAGAATGTAGCATATGCTTATTATCAAATGCTTCATTAAGACGTGCTATGGCTCATGGAACAACTACAGACATCTTATTGTGGCTCTGCAGGTCACAAGCATCCCATGAAATCACTGAGCCAGATGCCATTTTCCTCTGCTAGTCATGAGTTGGTGAAAATTGTTTGCTTTTACTTCTTCTTAATAAAAAGAAAAAGAAAGCTGTTTTGCACTGTCAAAACACAGTTCACTAGACTGTATCATCAATGCTTCATACAACTTTAGGGAAGAGGTAGTTCTTAGTAACTGGATTCAGGCTGCTCAGAGAAATAATGGCACGGCCAAACTGGAATTAGGACTTCTGGTACCATAACTCATACTTGACCAGTATGCAGCAGAGACTGTCTACTGCCCCACATTGCATTACCTTACCTGTGTGAAACAACTATCAATGCTTACATTGTGCACCTTGCTTTACTGTCACTGTGGACAATCTATAAGTAAAAACATCCTGCAATTAAAATCTGCTATTCCTAGGAGTATTATTGAACATGCTAAAGCACATCAAACTCTACACTAACAGTTTCCAATGAGAGAAAAAGATATTATCTGACTGTAAAATTTCTTTTCCTCTCTCCCTCCCTCCCTCCCTTCTCTTCCTTCCTTTCTATTCTCCTCACAAATCAAGCTTATCATAAGCTTGAGCTAAAGGCTCTTTGCATTTCTATCACTAAAACAAAAGTAATGTTACAATATTGGTAAGTATATAAATGTTTTTGTTTCCCAGTGATAGCATTTTTTTTTTTATGTGATAAATCATAGTTAACTGCTACAGGACTTCATGGAGAAAGATAACAATAATTACAGACATCTTCTCATTTACTCTACATTGTAATTCTTAGAATAGCACATGACAAAAAAACACTCATCACTTTCCCTATTGAGCTGAGAGCATTACGGCAGATGGCTCACTTTTTCTTTCCCAGATAGCATAGTTACTATTCTGTAGAGTTCATATGGAGAGTTGGCATCCAGATGAAGAATTTAAATATAACTAACTATTCTTGTCCTACACATGCAAATGCTTTGAAATTGACTATATTCAGATGCATTGAAGTGCATCTCATTGCTTTAGTAAAGATATATAAGCAAAAGGTGATTGATCATGCAGTTCTGATAGCAAAGACCACATGATCTATCCAAGATTTGGAAGATATACTGAGGTAATATAATTCTCTAATACTGGAAAAAAAACTATTACAAATATAAGCATAAAATAGAAACAAGATTCTCTTTTCTGCTTGCTGGGGAATGTAGATGATGAAAAACAGAAACCAAAGTAACTGAGCATTGAAAAATATTTCACCTTCTCAGTAATACCAGAACATAGCAAGCTTTTCTATTTATTATAATGTTACAGTCAGTGTCCAGGATCTGTTTAGAAAAAAGATGCAATGATTAGAATCACAGAATCTTAAGGGTTGGAAGGGACCTCAAAACATCATCTGATCCAACCCCCTGCCAGAGCAGGACCACCTACAGTAGGTCACACAGGAACTTGTCCAGGTGGGTTTTGAACGTCCCTAGAGAAAGAGATTCCACAACCCATTTGGGCAGCCTATTCCAGTGCTCCATCACCCATACAGTGAAGAAGCTTTTCCTTATGCTTGTTTGGAACCTTTGTGTTCCAGTTTATACCCATTGGCCCTTGTCCCATCATTAGACATCACTGAGAACAGCCTGGCTCCATCTGACACCCACCCTTTACATATTTGTAAACATTAATGAGGTCACCCCTCAACCTCCTCTTCTTCAAGCTAAAGAGCCCTGGCTCCCTCAGCCTTTCATCATAAGGGACATGGTCCACTCCATTATCTTTGTGGCCCTGCACTGAACTCTCTCAAGCTCATGATGTAAAGTAGAATAACCTTTCCATAAGAAAAGATAACTGAGAACCATGTTACCCCAGATCTTTACAGACCACTGTTCTAAAAAACGCACAGATGTCTGTAGTCTCTTCAGAGCAGATAAGGAGGCACTGAGCTAACAGTCAGACAGTGAAAGTGATAATTGCTTGGTTATTTTCAGCTGTGAAAAGAGTAAGGCCACAATGATTAATGCTACTTAAACAATTAAGAATGATCATGAACCAAATGAATGAGGTGTGAGAAAAAAATAGTACTTAGAAAAAAATGTTTACTTTTAGTTTTCTATTCTAAAACCAAGATTTGGAAAAGGAAGGTTCAAAAGGACAAGAAAGAGATAATCTTATTCTTTTAGAAAAGAAAAAAACAACAGCGAACCTCAGGGAAAAAAATGGAACACAGTTAAGAAAGAAAAATGGAAATATAAAAATGGAAGGAAAAAGGAAATTTGATAAGCATAAACATAAATTAGAATCTAGTCATTGTGAGAATGTGCCAAGAGAAGCAAAATCAGGTGACTATAAAGAGTTTGTCAGTGTACTTATGAACAATAAGAAGGCTTTGGATTATTTCTAATTATGTCTAGAATAAAAGTAGCTCTAATAGTAGCAGGGGTGAGGGAGTGAGGGGGAGAGGTATCTACAGTGGAAAGGGTGAAATTATCAGTAAGACAGAAAGAGCAGTTTAGCTCAGAATGCATATGGTTTTCTCATTTAAATAAAGCAATCTTGGACAGGCTTAGAGATTTCCCTGGCCCTGAGAAGAAAGAGCATTAAAATGGATGGATCCTAATTCATCTAAGTAGCAGGAATCATATTAGCTTAGGAATTTTACCATCTGAAAAGTGATATTTTGGACATATGAATTATTCTACACGATAAATCAGCTTATCTATATTTGCATGATCATAGTTTGCAGGATGTCACCATTATTCTCACATAAAATAGAGGTCTACAATTAATATAAAAATAGTTCAAACAAAATAGATGGTGCAAATAAGCCAAGTTTTAAATTTCATTTTTTCACTAAAATAAGAATTTTCCATCTCACTCTAATACTTGAATAAAGCAGTGACACTTTCTCGGAACTGAGCAGTTAAGTAAAAAGACCTTCCCAGCTTTGATGGCTAATGACTGAGCATTTAAGAGATAGGAAATAAAGGCAGTTATGTAATGCTGCAAATCCACACCACATAAATCAAAGGAAAATCTTTGTTGTCTACATTCTTTCTGCAGGACTGCAGAGCTACTTTGTTCATTCTACTATTGGCACTGCACTTTTAGTTCATGCTTGTCTTAAGTGTTATAAAGAAGACTACATACCTGTATATGATGCCAAATAGACTCGGTAGCTCCCATGGAGCATATTACTGTGAAGTAGTTGCACTCCATTTAAGAAATGGTTGTTGTAGTTAATGTCATATTAAAATGAGAAGAGCTCTAATTGCATTTAATCTCACAATGTTGCTCACAGTAAATATCAAAATAAAATTGTTAACTTTTATATTTATTTTCTTATTTTAGTAAAGGATCTTATGTTGCAGAATGAGACAACATCCTTTCTAAAAAGTGGCAAAACCATAGCAAAGTTTTATCTGATGTGCTTTGGTTCATTATTATACCTGTTATGTCTGGAATGTTAACTTATTTGCTCAGAATCAGTAGGAACAGTAGCTACAGTGCACTACTTAAAGAATTTGCCTAGGGCATTGCTCTGGCCTGGTAAATACAGTAGTTCAGAGGACATGGTCTGCAATACCAGTAGCATGTCTGTCCTTTCATCTGAGTACCACACATCCGGAAACAAAGTTCTCACTAGAGCATAGAGCTCAGATGACTGAATCCATCCTTGGTTTTCATTCCCTACCAGCTAGCACTGCCTGCACAAATCTGTATCTTTGGTGTCTGTTTTGGGTAGTGGTCATTGTGTGCAGGCTGAGTGGTGTTGGTGTCTCATATCTGCACCTCTAAGGGCTAAACCCCTCTACAACAGATTATCCTGGAATGTGCTACACAACCAGTTTCCTGTATGGCCCCAAGACATCCACACTCAAATGCACAAAGTCATTGCAATTTTTCTGTTTGAAGCTCCTGCAATAACAGTGCTACCCTGCCTGCAGTACGGCTGAAGGGCTTGCAAAGGTGTTCACTGACAGGGTTCCTGGTTCTGAAAAGCTGTGCCTTGGAGACATCTATTCTGAGTTGTCAAACACAGAACCAGAGAGTGACAACAACTATGTAGAAGACAAGGCACAACAGCATGTGAGTTTGTGGACTCTTTTATTTTACTTAGAAGCATAAACTTAAACTAGATTGTTCTCATGCATACATTCACTGGAAGAGTTCCTCTCCCTCCATTCAGTTCATTTTCTCTCACTTGCACTTGTACTGCTTAATATTGCTCAGTATTTGTTGTACTGCACATATTCCTTTTGGATCATGTTAAACAGCAATGGATATTATTTATGAAGCTGAATCTCTGTAGATAGCAAAAAGATGCTCCAAAGGTTTACAGCAAAATTCAGATGGATACGTATACTTAAGTTCACACATTTGAGAGTATGGTTGCAAACAAAGAGTAATTGAACAAAGGAAGTATTAAGAAGGGATTTGAGAGACAATATGATAGGAATGAAACTAAAAACTGCAGTGGAGACTAGAATAATTGCAAAACCTCTACAGGAGGTGCACAGGTCACATGCAAATAGGTGATAAAAACACTGTCACATGCAAATAGGTGATAGAACATGATTTGTGACTGACACGTGTCACAATCTTGATTATCTAGGAATTGTATGTGCAATCTTGGCAGGTTGCCTAGACTCAGCTTATCCTAGCACAAATGTTAAAGGAGGAAGGAAAAATTACCATCTGTGTCTTTCCAATGAAGGGGGCAAGGTTTTTAATATTGCCTAGGTGCTAATCTCCAGACAGCTAAAAAAGGGCCTGCCTTCTGTCTAAAGATGCACCTAAACGTAATGGGAAGCTTCCAAATTTCTCTTCCACCAATTATGTGTATGTTTGCATATCTATGATTCACCAATGTCTTTTGAGAAAGAGAAAGCCCTGAGATACCACTTCTTATGTAGGACCATGTTTTGAAGACAGCAAGTATGGGATACATTTCAGTTATTATAATCTGGTATACTTCAGTTCCTAATGCAGTCAGTGGAGTTCTAAACATTGAAATAAGGTTCGTTTACCCAAATGTAGGCTTCTGCTTTAAGAGGAGATAAATCTCACCCTCAGCTTCATTAATTGACTTCATTTCACCAATTAACTGTTTCCAGATTCCCAGGTAATTCCCAGGTAATTTGCTGGTGAGATCAGGGAAGAAAAGAAAAAACCCAAACTTCTGGGAACAGATGGTTTCATTAGGAGATTAGAATAAGGAAGTATACAAAAGTAGTCTATAAGAATAATTTATAGTTTTATTGAAAGACAAAGATCCAATCCCTTGATGTGTTAACTCCCACTTCCCACTGTCTGTTCAGTGAAGATTGTACACGCTCAATCTTCCTCAGAAGATGTTTCACTTATATGCTCTCAGCCTAGACTGAAAGCATTTAGCTGCCCAAACCAAATTTGCCTCAGTGACTTGGAAACTTCGAATAGCAGTAACATCCTTCTGCCCAGCAAACAGCCTCCCAAATTGTGATGTTATAAACTATTTAGTCACAAATTAACAGCACGTAATGCCACACTAAAACATTATGGTTTAGATCAGAGATCTGAAAGTTTATTTGAACTTGCAGTCCTGCTTGACAAGATTTGTAGCATACATTTATAAAGCCCGTTGGTATATTCACAAAGGTACAGATGTTTGCCCTCACACACAGATATGGATCCTATCCACCTTATGATGCAGTTTAACTCTGCTCTTTTCAGAAATACATAACCTCATGCCAAAACATGCTTAACATGATCTTCTACAAAACCACACATGAAGAAATTAAAAAGGAAGATATTTTGTTTGCCTTCACTTTCAGAGAGTTACTTTGGAAAGTCTGACGTGTATATTTAAAGTATTGAAACACACTCATCAAACAGTGTGGTAGTATCCTTTGAAACTACTAGATTAATCCAAGGACAATTCTGAGTAAAATGGAAGGAATAGAGCTGAAATGGAGAGATCACTCAGGCTATAAGTATTTTACTTATTTCCCCATGGATCTTGAATGAATCTGTGATTGGCCTGTATGCAAGAACATTCTGTGAGCGTAAGGGAGTCTTCCATATAGGCCACGTAGTAGCTGTCTACAGCTGTTTCCCATTGGTTAGGGGAACAAGCTGTCTGCCTTTGAGTATGTGGGCAGGTGACAAGATCAACAGAAGTTTCTTCTCCTCTCTTGCTAAAGTAACCTTCATTTTGGCATTTACTTACTTGTGAATGTTTGACTTTGCAGATTTATTCACCTATTAATCTAATAGGAGAAGGAGTAAAGGGAGGAGAGAGGGAATGTTAATGGAAAATCTTTGGGTTTTTAAAAAGGAAACTGACCCCTTTCATGAAATGCATTAATGTAGCATTGTAGTGACCCATACAATTCATCACTAGAGTTTAGCTCTTTGAATCCTGTTGAGTTAATAGCAGTACATTTGTCAATCTCTGCATAAATCAAGCGGGAGGAGGAGAAACATTTTGCCAGCAGTGTTTAAAACTGACAGTAGAGAAGCCTCAGGAATTCTGAATCAATTCCATTCTCCATTTGCTAGAGACTCTTTTGACCATGTCCATAATTTGTTCAATTTCCTCCCTTGCTTGGAGGAGAGAAATCTCTACCCTGTTCCACATTGTGATTTCATTCTATCATCTTCAGGCAATACATGCCCTCTCAATCCTCAGTGCTTTCTGCTTTATCCATTTTTCTGCTTTTGAACTTCCATTCCTGCACATTCTGCCTACTGTCCAGAACTTCAACAGAGGCTCAGGCCTGCCATGTTGGAGGTGTGTCTGTCTCTATACTTCATTCATGGATCAACCATATACCTGTTCTACAGGTAGCTTGTCTCCTGGATCAACTCATGTGCATTTTGTAGTTTGTGTCTTATCTTGACTTCTGCTGCCCCAAACTGAGCTCTCTAGATAGGATCTGCCGCTGGTTCGTCATTTACTTCATACTTACAGGTATACCAACTTGCTCATCTTAGAAGTAAAAACATTCAGATTGAAAAAAAACCTTTGAAATCGTCAAGTCCATTGGCCTAACACTGTCATGTCCACCACTAAACTATGTCCTACATCTAAACTTCTTTTGAATACCTCCAGGGATGGTGACTATACCCCTTCCCTGAGCAGGCTCTTTCCAATGCTTGACAACATTTTCAGTTACAAAGTTTTTCCTTATAGCTAATCTAAATGTACTCTGGCGCAAATTGAGGCCATCTCTTCTCATCTCATAGCTTGTAATTTGTGAGAAGAGACTGACTCCTCACCTCATTACAACCTCCCTTCAGGTAATTGTAGAGAGTGATCACATCTCCCTTCAACCTCCTCCAGACTAAACAACCTCAATTACCTCAGCTGCTCCTCATAAGACTTGTTCTCCAGACCCTTCACCAGCTTCACTGCTCATCTCTGCACGTTCCAGCACCTCAATATCCTTCTTGTAGTCAGTGGCCCAGAACTGGATACAGTATTCTATCTGTGGCCTCACCAGTGCCAAGTACAGGGAGCCAATGGTCCTGCTGGCCACTCTGATACACGCCAGGATGCCATTAGCCTTCTTGGCCATCTGGACACACTGCTGGCTTATATTCAGCCAGCTGTCAATTAACACCCCCAGGTCCTTTTTCTCTGGACAGCTTTTCAGCCACACATCCCCAAGTCTGTAGCACAGAATCTATGATTCTATGGTTACATGGGGGTTTTGTGGCTCAAGTGCAGGACCCAGCACTTGGCCTTGTTGAACCTCACACAATTGGCCCCAGCCCATTAATCCAGCCTGTCCAGGTCCCTCTGGAGCCTTTCTACCTTCAAGCAGATCGACATCCCCCCCAGCAAGTTGTCCACAAATATACTGAGGGTGCACTGAATCCCCTCATCTAGATCACTGATAAAGATGTTAACAGGCCCCAACACTAGGCCCTGGGGAATACCATTGAATTTAACTCCATTATCCACCACTCTCTGAGCCCGGCCACCCAGCCAAGTTTTTACTCAGTGAATAGTGCCCAGTGTACAGATATTGTGATTGTGTCACAGCAGGCAGGACATTGCCAGTGCAGTAACCAGCTGAGCAAGGACAGGGAGGTGAGGGCATGAGAGCACAGGCTGCTCATGGTGATGGAGGGTGGCTGGGAAGCAACCATACTGCAATACACTCCTGCCCTTTCTTGTCTCTGTGAATGAGCTGGAGATTTGCCAACAGTCTATGGGACAGATAATATAGCACCAACTCCCATCCCACAGTGGTTAGAGCCCCATGCCTTTTTTCACTGAGTACCTTGAGGCTGAGGTCCTGGCACTAGTGCCAGTGATGTAATGGTCATTTCACAGTGGGCAGAATGCTGGTGGTGGCCAGTATGGTTGGCCCGGGATGGATATCTCCTGGCCACCAAGGAAGTATGGAATAGACAGCCATGGTGTGAGGCTGAAAGAGCCCATGGCAGGGAGGTAGGAGCTGCCTGTCACTGCAGAGTATAGCTGCTTCAGTTGGTTATTCTGCTGTCTTTGGTGCAGCCCCATACAGGGACATAAGCAGATCACGGCACACTTCTGTCCGTTTCTTCATCTATCACTCAGCCAAGGAGCACTGCAAATTTCTACAAGGATGTTGACCTAAGGATAAAGAAAGACCTTTTCCTGTACCTCTACACCTTATGACATACCCTACGATGGATAGCATTATGGCAGCTGGAAGGTCCCCATAGCCATAGACAAAAGGAATTTTGCAGCACCCACCTTCTTTGTGTGAGACTTATCATGGAATGAAAAAGAGTTTATAAATGAATACATTGGCTGGTTGTTCTTGTTTGTGTTGTCTTTTTGGGGAAACGTTTTGAGACTTCTCCTTGCTGTAGTTATTTTGTTCTTAAATTCAATGTATATATCTTTGTGTGTGTGTGAATTCAGTATATACACGTACATAAATATACATATTTAAGGTGTGTCTGTGTATAAGTCAGAGAGCTGTACAGACCCACTCAGTCAGGTAGAGGACAGCACAGCTGGGCTTGTACAGTTCCCCAAAAGCCAGCTGCACGTACCAACAATCAAGCCACATAATTTATATTGACCCAACTCTTATTTTCCCTATTCGCAGCAGTATTTCTATCTCACAGCACTGCTGGAATAACAGAATGGTGCTGGTATGGCTGAGAAGAAAGGTAATATCTGAGGGAGGATATGGCACACATCACTAGACAGGACAGAGGTCCTTGATGTAGCACTGTGGTTTGCATTGATATTTCTAAATTTAAGGAACTCAACACAGACACCTAAACTAGGAGAATAAAGTTTGAAAGTAGCTTATTAAAAAACCCTTTACTAACATGAAAACACGTGGCAAATTATAAAAGATTAATATTTTTGTCTAAAATAACAAGCTTCTCAAGTGCTGAAGCTGTATTTCCTGAGAATAATCAATGGAAGTATTTCAGAGATTATAAAAAGGCTTGTAATACCTTTTTAATGCCGATAGGATTACAATTACATGGGTTTCTGAAGGCTGTCCCCTTTCCAAATGTAATGAAAAACTCCAAAAGCCTATCTCGGTTTACTGCTATTGCTGCATATTTGTGTGTGTGCACACGAAAACATCAACATATTTAGGGCTGACTGCAGGCCAACATGTGTGTGCATATGAGAAAGTGCAAAGTTTCATTCTGCTGTAAAGGCACCGCTAAGGTTATCAGTCCTTCCACTTGTTCTTACACACTTGTTCTCATAGTCCATAAATGGATTGTAACTTTTAGTTACCATACAATCCTAACTATTAAAGAATTTTTGAAGAGGAAAGTAAAGAGTAAGTGTGGGCAGGAACAGACAAACCATTTTGCCACATTGGTTTAAAGCACTAAACCACAACATTATTAATTCTCACTGTCAAATTACATGTAAAAATTGAGCTCTGCTATCTTTGTTTGGCCTGTAAATGCAAAAGAAAGTGCAAGCTCTCAGCTTTAGTGACAAACTATAATAGCTGTGGTCAACCTTGCATTTAAAAAATCACACCCCCCCCTTGTTAAGCAGGCACAGTGAGTTACTTTCACATGTAACTCAGTTTTGAGCCCTCTGCTGACAAGAGTTTTTCTATGGACATATTTAACACAAAAAATGTGCAGTAGAAACAATCTAAGTGTACGAAAGGTTATTTATGATTCAAATTGGAGTCTCTGCCTACCCTGCCTACCTTTTCCAGGAAGAAGTTTATTTTCTATTAGTTTCCTCGGCCATTTGTAAAGCTGTTAGGTTTTTTTTTTTCCCCTCTCTCTCCTTTTTCCCCCTAATTCAAAAAATCATAGAATCGTTTCAACTGGAAGTGACTTCTAAGATCATCAATTCCAGCCTTTCATGGATGGGGCTAAGAGATCCATGAGATGTTAACATTTGGAGTGCCCAACTCTGACTTCCATCCTGCCCATCCACTTACCCTGCCGTTTATCCCTCCACCTCCTCCCATTCACTCTGCTCACACAGAACTCTTGTTCCTTGAGAGAAGCAGCAGAAGGCAGGACATGCTTGTCCCTACTGAGTAGGCTCTCCTCACTTCATGCTTGCCTTGCTGCAGGTCTGATGAAACTATTTTCTTCAGGCAATGCCTGGATTTATATTTTAAAGTCCTTGTTTGGCAGCCTTCAGAAGTCTCATACATCTCTAATGAGGACACATCTGTATGATTTATCAGAAGACCATGATATGGTCAAATCTAAATAAGATATTTCAACTCTCTCCATCTGTTTCTAACAAAGTGTCAGGCATTTTTAGTCATTCCTGGCAGTGCAAAATCCAAGACCCTACTGAAATTTTCCACCATTTATCATTTTTCTAACATTTCTCTGACTTTCAGCAGGATCAAGCAGGTTTATCCTAAAAAAGAAGACTGAATTCTGTATTATATCCTCAAAACTGCTATCCTTGTGAGAAAGACTCTTTTGTGTCCTCCTGGCATTAGAGCTCAGGTGTCTGATTCCAAGGGTCGGGCTTGAGCTGGACTGAGGGTGGAAATGCTTGTGCTGCTCACTTCTCTGCTTCTTTTAGTCAGTAGTGCTTTCAGCTCTTATTTCACCATGCTAGAGGCATAGCAGAGTATCTGAAACCCAGAGTGATGTAAGAGGAGTGAACAGCAACATAGAATTTTTTGGTTGGAAAAGACCTTTAAGATCATCAAGCTCAATCACTTACCTAACATTGCCAAGCCCACCACTAAGCTGTGTCACTCAGCACCTCATCTGCATGGCTTTTAAATATTTCCAGAAATGATGACTCCACCACTTCCCTGGGCAGGCTGTTCCAATGCTTGATAACACTTTCAGTGAAGACACTTTTCCTAAGATCCAATATAAAACTCCCCTGGTGTAACTTGAGGTTCTTTGGGAGAAGAGACCAACTCCCGCCTTGTTACAACTTCCCTTCAGGTGACAAGGTCTCCTCTCAGCCTCCTCTTCAGACTAAACATCCCCAGCTCCTTCAGCTGCTCCTCATCAGACTTGTTCTCCAGACCCTTCACCAGCTTCATTGCCCATCTCTGGACACACTCCAGCACCTCAGTGTCCTTCATGTAGTCAGGGGCCCAAAACTAAACACAGTACTTGAGATACTCACCAGTGCCAAGTACAGAGGGACAATCACTTCCCTGGTCCTGCTGGCCACACTATTTCTGATCCAGGACATGATGCCATTGGCCTTCTTGGCCACCTGGGCACACTGCTGTGAAAGAAGAGTAAGACTGCGAGACAAAAAGTACTTGTAGCGAGTCAGACACCAGGGAAAAGAGAAGGAGCTGCAGGACAAGGTGGCAGCTGAGCTGTTTCTTTGCTTCAACAGTAAAGGGAGGAGTCTTTAGAGTGATTTTTTGGGGAGCAGGGGATACACTGAGGTGATATTTCCTGATGTTGCGACTCCTGAATCTCATAGTAGCTAAGAGGGGTTTAATCCCTTTCATGAGCTTTGCTAATGAATGTTCACCACCTGAGAGAGCTGGCATGTATGTGTTTAGGAGGAAGCTGCTAATATTTGATATATATGACACAGAAAAGGAGGATCTGAGATGATATGAAGTGCCTAAACATGCCCAGTAGCATTTTTTTAGATGGCTTTGAGTATTTTATCTTGCCTTTGCATCTCTATAAGCTGTAGCTGTAGCTTCCATAGATCCTATGTCATATTTACTAGCCCTAGCCCAACGTGATGTTTCAGATACCATGTGGTACCTAAGACAGTGCTAGATACCTATCCTTAGCACTTGAATCACTACGAAGGTCTCTAGATTAAGTGCTAAATAGCTGGTTTTCTGCCATTTTTACTTTATTTTTTGAAGAAAACTAGATTTTATATCAATATTTACTGAGAGGCAAAATACTACCAGCATGACACACTACCCAAGTACTATCAACATGCAACAGATACACCCACCCCTGAAAGCTAACTCAGTGGTGGTCTGATCAGCGTTGGATATCAACATTCATTCTGCCTAACTGCTTGTTAGGGCAGAATTTATTGCTTGAAGTAAAAGCAGATAAAATTGGCAGAGTGGGGAATGTTTCTATGTTTCTTCGGATGAAAGGCAAAGAGGAAAGAAGTTCAATCAGTTCTCTCCTAAACACTGTAGTCTACTTGTCATGTTGGCTCTGACTTTTAGTGAATAACAAAAGGCACAGCATGTCCTTTTGCTCAAACTCAAATCAAAAGGAGGACTTGATTACCAAGTTAGGGTTCAGAAAAGAATATATTCTGTTTTAGGTCATCAGCTCTTTCCTGAGCACACTTTTTTTCTTCAATCATGGAGACAAGATGAACTGCGCTGGCAATCCTCTTTTCTAAGACGACTAAAATAATCAGTCTTGTGACATGAACATGTGCATGTTGGGGCTGATGTGAAAACAGGTAAAAGATAATAACCAACCAAACTCAACTGTATGTCTTTTGGACATATATTGAACACTTTTTGACAGGAAAGACCGGAAGTACAGTCTTGGAAGAACCAGGACAATCTTTAACCCGTCCAGCCAAAAAGCAGGATGTCATTGTTTAGTTGGCATGTAATGCAAGAGTTTAGGAAGGATTGCTAAGATATGCATCTAAGAGCTTTAAACAGCACTTTTGGAATACAGCTTGAACCACATATTTGCACTGAAGCTTAGCAAGATTAGGAAACTTTTGTTTACCTTTTTGTGTCTAGTGGTGGGCTTTTTTTGTGGAGGAACGCTGATGCAGATAAATGTATTTAGAATATGAAGGAAACTCTGCCTGATAATGAATCTAACTCCATGTGTGTAGTGGGTCCTACGTAGCTACTGCTTATAAAAGTAATGTTTCATATAAAACAGACTTCATTTCTAATGTGTTGTATTTCTTTTGCATCTTTGAGTCCTACAAAATACAAAAAAAGTATTTTGCCACTTTTTTTCCCACCCCTCTGCTAAAGCTCTTTATTAATTCAAGAAACATGCTTATTTTGGGGTTTTTTCTGAGATTGCTGCTCTTCCTCTTAGTCCTGTGTGGAAACCAATGAGAGTGATCATGAAATGTAGCAAATGGGAAAATGTACCAACACTACAAATGGCAATAAACAAAAGAAAGAAATTTAACTAGTGGTAGCACAGATGTATTAAGGTTTCAGCAAAGTCCAATTAGAGGATGACACTGATCTTTCATGCACACATACAAAGCCAGAATATTATAGAAGGAGCCACTCCCAAGGCAGCACATGTACCATTAACTCTCTTATTTTCAGATGGATTGACTATTTTAAAAGTGAGTGATGGAAAAGAACATTATTTTTGCCTTGGCTTTGCTTCTTATGTACATGTCCTTTAAAAGTTTACAGTAGAAATAGAAGTTTTAGCACAGGCAGCCTTGTGAATTGCTGCAGTGTCTCCTGTGCCATGTCAAGTGCATCTTTTCCCATCAAAGAAAGTTTTAACTAACATCTCAGCCTTTAGACTGTATCATTAAAGATCTTCTGGGATTTAGCTTGTCCTTCCTTGAATGCATCCTGTGTGCATGGTTGCTCGAAGGCAGAGTAAAAGGTTTTGATGTGCACTGTCTCTATTTATGATTGACTAACAGAGATTTCGCAGCTTCCCCAGGCAAACTCCTTTGTTGGATAAGACAAATAGGTATTTGGTCTAGGTTGAGTTAATTCCACCCTGGGGCAGGAAGGTGGACTACTTGACTGCCTGACATCCTTTTTAGTCCTATTTTTTCCTACAGTTTTTTTATTCTTTTCTAATAAGTAGACTGCTGGGCTCTTCACAATGTCAGGCCCTGGAAGAAGTTGAGGACCAAAGACTGAACTTGTAACTGTATTTAGGAACTTAAACTTATTTTTTTCCTGTGGAAGTTGAGATCTTAATTACTTCTGTCGATCACAGATCAAGCCCCAGATCATTATTTTATCCTGGGTAAAATAAAACAGGCATAAAAAGACAAAAAGTAACTTTATGGCAGGATTTCTTAATCACTTATGCAAGATCCATTTCCTAAAGGTGTCTATTGTTTGCCAATTTTATTTATTGATTTATATCCTGTCAGTTCCATCAGTACAGTCTCTACACCATGACTGATCCAGCTTTTATTGAAATTAAAAAAATAATTTACTACTGAAGTATTCATGGTGTCCAAATTACACAAACTGCCTGTTGTAGATGCATACCTTAGCCACTGCTACCACATCTCCTGTCTGGGTGGCCCTGAACAGTGAATAGACTGAGATATTACTCACTTAAACTTAAGTATCATAAATACTTGCATTAAATATCTGTATCTTTCCTACTTATAGCTATTAATTCATCCATACTATTTAATGTCTTTTCCATTCTGTAGGTTCAGAATCTAATTCTTTCAATAACCCAAGTAGAGGTCATCACACCCTATATATTGCTAAGTTACTTCATAGGAAATATGTCATATTTAGGACCTTTTCCTTCAGGTTTTCAAACTATATATATTTTTTTAAAAAACTAATCCTTATTTTTTCCTGATAAACTGTTTACATTCCTCAATGATACTATATTCTGTATGTACTCCCAAAGGTTGTCAAAAGATAAATAACTTGTTCTTCTAGTACTTTCCCATAAATCATTTCATATAATCTATAACTCTAGATGTCACTATTAGAATTCCTTTTGTTTTGTCCTTGTCATTTTGGTAAAATGATGCCATAATTTGCAAAAGAGTGCAGAAAATTCAGTTATCTGAAGTAAAGTTGTACCACAAATTGTTCAGAAGTAGGTAATCTCTCCTTAATAGTACTTTCAGGCTTCAACTTCTGAATATTACAGTGCAGTTTTAGTTGTACGTTATAATCTACAAAGCAGAGTTGTGTCTGGCAGCAAGATACCAAAATGATCATATTTCTACAGGATACTATTAAAGGAGTTACAACCCACTGGGCTTCCTTTGCTGTTGATTCAGAAATAGGGAGTTTCCTGAAGGACTGATTTCAGATTGGACACCATTATATCAATGAATTAGAATACTTTGAACTGCTGCCAATGTTTGGAACTGAGCCCTCCCAAGGTCATTTGACATCCACAGTCCCACTGGCATGGGAAGAGACCTAGATCATAGGTTCTAAGCTCTAAATAAAACCCTTAACAAAGAAGCTATAATGTAAAAAAAAAAAAAAAAAAAAAGTGTTTTTAATACAAAGATCTGACCATTTAGAGGGAGTCATGTAAATGTTCTATTTGACATTTATACTATTGAAATTTGCTGTCAGAAACTGTGTTTGAAGTATTCACAAAACTTAGAGTGCAATTTTACTTTATATTTAAAAATAACTGATAAATAATTTAACAGTGTCCAAAGCTGTCTCATATTGAGATCTTTGTCATCTAATTTCTGAGTATTTTCTCCTGTTCAATATTCATGTGAAATAAGTGTATAAAAAGGCTTCCACTTCTTTATTCAAAGCATACGCTTAGGGGTCAAACTTGATCTTATCTATAGAAGTACAAAGCAGACATATTTCCAAAACAATAGTGGTACTGTAAGGAATCCTAAAATAATTGCAAATTATTGCTTTTTGTGGGCTTAAACACAGTTGCCTTTAGGTGTCTGCAGTGCAGATGCCTACATTCCAGACTTCTCACTGTAACTAATGAAGAAAAGTCTATATTTTAAATTCAAGGATCATTTCACTTGTTTTAAATTCATCTTTGGGGTTAAATTAAGCGAATTCTAGGAATATTTATTGCATTGTTTCTAAAGAGAAACGAGCGACTCTCAAATGCAGACACCTACACTCAGTTAGAGGAATTCTGTTCCTTAATTCACATTCTCAGAGTAAATTATCAGACCACCCGGACACAGGGAGATGAATAAAAGTCTGAAAGAGTAGCAAAAGGACGTTCATGAACTCAGTAACAGAGAGGTTTCAGCATGCTCAGCTTGCTGGGATCTTACAGGTAAAGAATATGTGTGTATGCAGCACAGCTCCTAAGCTGGGATTCAGGAACTGATTAAACAGAAGGGGAGAAGTTTGCTTTAGCATGACATAACAAGTGTGGTATGTTATCGTATATCATAACATGTTATTCTGACTGTATATCTCAGAGCCTTTCCCCTTTAAAATCCTTTTCATTGTCTTTTTAAGAAGACGTGGTTGAAAGTCTCCTAGAGTCAGAGAATGTTGGCTTGACCAGATGAAAATGTTACCTGGAATGAATTACTTCCAGGAAATTCACCTTTCAAAAACTGTCATGATATTTTGTTAGGCCAATATCATTAATGAATTAAAGTATTTTAGCAAAGTGTTATTAACAAATCCATTTTGCTTATAGAATATTTTTATAGAACATTCACAGATAAGAACACATTATAGAATATATTTATTTTCAGTGGAAATCTTGACATTTGGCCAGCTCCTTGGAGAACCAAGGAAGGTACTTTTAAACTCATCTGTTTACAAACCTAAGTAGTTAGTTGGTCGTGATGGAGCTGTACAACCTTGCAATACCTTAGCTAATTTATCTTCATTTTTATTACATTGCAACTAGGATATTAAAAGAAACTTAAGGCCTTTCTTTCTGAGCTAGCACCTTCACAGACCCAGGCTTTTCCTGCAAGTTGTCCAATAATAGCAATAAAAGGGCTGGATCATTTGTTTTATAGGATCTTTCTCTTCAGCAGCTGTTTGTAAGTTAGTCTAAGACATGGTACTTACCACATTCATGATAACTTTTGCTTTTTTATAACTCTATTGACAAAACAAACCAGAGTATGAAGTACACCAGTTTCAATAGCAAATATCAAGATTGTATGGTGCAGTTTTTCATGTGTCCTAGTTAAACTAGATCCCTAGACATGTGTCAGCTTTGGCCTTTCAGTCATTATGCTGTTTTTGTTTATTAAGTCCATTTTTTAGAGTTTGTTACATTTCATTTCAATATGTTGTTGATCTAAGAGAGACACTATTAATCCTGAGATATTTTCTGTTTCTTTCCCAAGAGTTGAATAAATCTGTTAAAGTTGGATGGTTGTGTGAATATCAGAAATGAGGCAACATAATCTGCCCCACCTCCATAGAGTTTAAGATATTTGAGTAAGCTCTAATAAATTGTATTTATGCATGCATATATATACCTCTAAATATTATTCATGCATATATATATCTTGGAAAAGTAATATAAGACCCCTGTTGGTAGGGTAGATGTTCCCATTCCATACTAAAAAGTGTTTATTGGTGGTTGTGCTTTGGTAATGTTTGACAAACGAAATTTTAGATGTGGTAGCATTATCATAAGTGCTGTAGAAAATCTAAATTAAGAACAGTACGAAATGCACTGTATTTCACCAGTTACTCTACAAAACCAGTTTTGCTTCTCTTAAGAAATATTTACTTTGGCTACTGTAGTTTCAAGGCACTTTAGAATTTCAAGCATATTGTCCAACTTCAAAGTGCTATCATTTCCACTTTGAGGCAGATAGTAGAAATGATTATGAATCATAGACATGTAAACATTAGGCATCTGATATGTGGTGTTTTCAGATTGCCTATTGCATACAGCTAAGCACTGATAAAGGTCAATTCAGTCCTCATGTCCTCAATTATCCCATCTTTAGGATGGAAAGGATGCTCTTTTAGAGGTGTCTATTTTCATCCTGTGCTACATCTGACTTACTCACCCAGGTTTTTCTAGTAGTAAATGGAGATAGAGAGGCTTTCAGAGCATTATTTATCTTATTCTAAAGTAGATATCTCACCTAGGTCAGATGAATTGCTTATTAAAGCACCTTTGCTTTCCACTGATAACAAAAAGAGCCTGGAGTGATGAGCACAGAAGTAGGCAGGTAAAGTCAGGTGTAATGAGATGCTTCCATTCACTCCATATTCAGGGCTATTCTGTGGGAGTGCTCTCACTTGAAGAGGATTGATGTTTTTTGTGAACTACACAGTAAGAAAAGCTCTCAAGAGTATTTCTTTTTTCCTTCCTGTTATTTCTCTAATTTCCAGGGCTGAGGTTGAGCAGAATCTTCAGTCATTAAGACTGGGCATTAACAGGTCCTTCCTTTCATTGAGCCCTTTCACTAGGCTAGTCTAGCTTTACCAGGGAGGAAAGAAAGTGTTTCAAAACTGTTCTGTAACTTGGCAGTTCTGGTGAGAGGGAGAAACACTTTGAAAGTCACTTTTGACTGTCAAAAGCCTAAAATCCACTTCCAGTGCTTCATGATAAGGTGTTCTAACTGATAGTTTATTTGCACATATCAACTGGTTTACCCTTTCCTTAAAAGAAACACAAAGACTTATGATCTTTATGTCATATCATTCATTGTTTCTGACACTTTTACATACAGTAACAATAATCAAGCCATAGTGGATGATCTAAGACCTGTGACACTTTATTTTCTACAGAGATCTGTAGGGATTTAATTATCTGTGTATATGCTTTGGGAGATTGTTCACTAGGTATTATATACAAGTGCTTTTTCTTTATTTTCAGGCTGTTCATTTATGTTACTGTTTCCATTGTTTTACTATATTCTGGACTGTCTGGTTTCGGATCTAAGAAATGTATTTCTTTCTCAGCTGGAAACTTCACTGCTGAGGTTGAGAAGTCCTGCTGAAAGAGACTTATAAGAAATTCTCAGAGTTATAGACTTATGAAATATGAGAAGTTACAGTGATAGAAAAAATTTAATTTCAATGAATCAAAAATATTTCATTAGATGAAATAATGTAAACTTTCTGGGGCATTTAAATGGATTCTGAACAAACGAGTGACCACTCGGAGCAACATTATGTTGTGTTTACTGCTAACCTCTTATCAATCTATAGCAAGAGGCAGGAAAGCAAATCTAAACCTAGACACACAACAGAGAGTAACACATTACAGAGATTAAGGTTGTTATATAAATGAACAGCCTGGAATACTACATGTAGAAATAGTGCCTTGGTTTGTGAAGATTTTGTTTAGTTCAAATTATCCCACAGATGAGAGACCCTAAAGGAAGCAATTCTCTAACAAATATAGATGGTGTGTTTACTGCTCATTTGAGCTTTGAACAGATCATTTCAAGAAGAAAAAAGGTATGTAGTTTCTTAAGACATATGAGCACATACAAAAGATTAAACATTTAAACAGTAACAAGGAAATCTGCCACATCTGGAAACAGTGAAAAAGACAGAAAGGTGTTTGCTTGGGTACCGGGCAATCAGAAGCTGTATTTGAAGCAGTCATCTCCTGGATGTCCTAGTATTGTTTATAGAAATACAGTGAGCATAGATGTCTCGATGGTGACCCAGCTCAAAAACCTCTGTGTACTGTGGGTCAAGTATGTATACCAAGCACACATACCTCACCTTCCAGCTGCAAGTCTTCTCTGAATACAGGTGGAAATACCATAAATACTGCAAATACTGAAATTATCTGACTGCAAATACTTATTTAGCTATCTAAGGCAACTGGGAGGATCTCTCTAGATGCTGTTGTGTATCTGCTGATGAAGATCTTCATTTACCTGCTTACTGGCAGATTTTTATGGTGTAACAAGAGTAATCTTTATGGTGGGCCAGATACTTGTGGCCTCTGACCCCGTCCCTCATTATTGGGTGGATGTATGTTTGCTAATTGAGCTGTTAACAGTAAACAGCTTTTTGAAAGGAGAATAAGTTCTATAGCTAACTGCTGTGAAAGTGGGAAAGGTAGCTACACATGTTGCATTTTCTGTCATTAAGCAGGTCCTGAAACTCCTACCACAAAATGCTATTTGTTTTCTCTGTTTTGTGCCCATTTGGCCAAATATATTCCCACTGGAGCGCCTTTGATTTCAGTGGACTTGTCAGGGATGAATTTTACTTTCCAGGTCCCATTATACAGGGACATTACGATGGTGGGCAATGTTTTGAAACTGATAGTTATCTATTATCACCTACTTGTAAACAAGCCACTTCGAAAACTCAAAGGTCCCAGCATCAGCCTTTGAATATGCTGCAACACCTGTGCTTTGGATTCCCTTCTGTATCAGAGCATTAAGGAGAGCTGCATCACATGCAAGCCTGAGGATGTGTAAGAAAAGACTTGGCTGTCAATGGGAGAAGTAAGTTTTAAGTGAGACACCTAAAATAAATGGTCTGAAGAGTTTTTTATGTCTAAAGGGGTGATAGAGCACACAGAAGACTGATTTCATATAAGGTTATTGAACTGATATTTGACTTTTTCCTAGCTGAAGTGCCATAAACTCATTTCACCCCAAAATTTGACTTAAAAAGGGGAATAGATTAAGGAATCTTTCATCTTCTCACTTGAAAGATCAAGTTAGGCACCAGGTACTTACCTATGCCTTCAAAAAATCTTGCCTCTAAAATGAGTTGTCACTTGAAATTGAGATTCTTATTCTTTAACTGCTGGGCTTTGCCTGTGATGAACAGTTTCAACATTACTGGTAAGGTAAAATTGGTTTGATACAGATGTTTTATACTTGTAGCTCCAGAATAGCTCCTATTTCATGGCATATGTTGACACTCATTGATAGTTCTGTGAATGTGAATGAAATTACGGAGAACTGGTTTAAAACAAATTTACAGAAGTGCCTGGGGATCGTCTTGTAACATTACAAATGCCTATTTTTAATGGGTATGCAGGTGAAACAGATGCCTACATCCATATGACTTGCACACTAACAAAATCCTCACCTGTGATATTTTAAGCAGCCTAGTATGATCTTGGCAAACTCACCAAAGACAATATGAGGTTTTTTTGAGTGAAAGTCACAGTATCAGACCCAAAAGGTTAAGATGTCTATGTATTCACCCCAGTTGTGTGCAAAATGGGAGTAAACTTAACATTGGCTAATTTATGGAAATCTCCATCGAGAACGGAATCATAGTAAGTGGCTGACATCAGTACCTGGATATGAAAAGGGAGGGGAAATGCTGGTTCTTGTCCTCTTCACAATCTTAAGGCTTAGCTCTCATTTACTTTCCAGTATGTGGCTGTCTAACATACAGGCCAGTAGTTTACAGTCACAGGAAAATGTGTATTTGGCAGTGATACTGTTTGAATTATAATACGATGAAGCTGCCTGTGTGGAGTGGTTTTGTTATGACAACTGAAGCTACAAAGATTAGGTAAAATTTCTCTTACAAAGCAGGAGAGAGAAAGTTACAGTGAAGGGCATCTTAAGTGCTTAAACAACAGTTTCTTCAGCCTTTGATATACAATTTAAATAATTATTCAAGGTTAACACAGAGATGGCAGGATCGTCCTTCAAAAGAATTTGTTTCATTTTATAGCACATACCATCGTGTCCTGAATCATTAGAAGCATTCAGTTTGTGGATACCTGACAGCTTGTTTGTCTGAAGTTCTGGACTTAGTTTAACAATCCTTGTCATGGAACATGACTGTATAATACATAAAATGTGTGGTATGTCATGTTTACAGTATAGGTGTGTATACAAAATATTTAGGTGATAGAAAAGAGTTCTGTTAATAAGCAAAAATCAACATATGGCTCAGACAAATTAAAATAATTATAAATATTACTACTAAACATAATTTTCTGTTGCCTGCAGGATTATTGCACTGTTATCAACCATTCAACTAACCCACAGACATACCTCCTTCCATAAGTCATCCAAAACACATTAAAAAAGATAGTAACAAACAGCTAGACATTGCTGCACTTGTTTTGAGAAAAACAATACCATGTTCAGGTCCCAAAAGCCTCTTGGCCACTGAGATCACTCCTCTAGCAAAAAAATTGAATTAGCTCTTTGAATGAGCTGCCTTAATATGATGTACTTGGTGCAATAGTGTCTCCCCATCACTGATCATTCAGCTATACACAAAATGTACAAAGAGAATGATTAACCATTGTAAACCTTGACAGAGGAAGATAACAGAATCCCAGAATCTTAAGGGTTGGAAGGGAACCAATTCTGAATGGAATTTCAGCATGCATGGCTTCATTCTACAGAAACTGCCCAATTTCTCTCTCAAGTTACTTCACAGACTTATCACAAGAGAGTTAATTTATGCAAATATTCTTAATTCTCCGTTTCTGTGGCTGGCCAGGAGATGAGATAGGTTTATGTGGTCAATGGCTTCTCTATTTTTTTCCCAGTAATTTCTATTAAATCTATTAAAATACATGTACAAAGTCATCTTTTGCTTATTTAAGGGGTAACACTTAAATCATAATATCCAGAAAGATGCCATTATCAAAGATGTTCAATAGAGTGGAATGGACTCCTCCAAAAAGTTTCACCTCAGTCACCTTTAACATCTGTGCTAGAATGAAATTAATTTGAGCTCCTACTTTTAAAACTTAATATAAAAATCAAACATGGATTCATAAACAACTCTGTCAGGAAAGCTAGAATTTGATTATCTCTCACTTCTTATCCATTTGAGAACATTGCACCATCAGTTGAATAACCTTAACTCTAGCACCAACCAAGTGATCTCTGCTTTTTCAGACATTAATGTATTCCACAGGCTACACTAGTGTAATGTCTTTATTGCAAATGTCAAAATGCATGCAAGATATGGCACAAAACAGCTTTACTGAGATGCCAGTACCCATCCTTTCTGAAAGTACAAGAACAGAGAGAGAAAGGGAAATTTTTCATTACAACAGGTATGTTTTAGCAGAAAAAAACCCTAACAAGAAAATAGGTATTTGTATGGCATATGTATTGTGGGACAGGAAGAGTTAAAATAACTTAGTCTGGATTTGATCACTTAGAGGATAAGTAGCTGACATTTTGTTTTCTTTTTCAGATAAAGCAGTGTCAGGAATATTTCCCTGCTTATTTCATCAATAAAATATATAAGCATTGGACTGTACCTGAAATTTTGGTGATCTGTAGTTAAAGCACTGCAACATAAATGAGAGTAGATAACCAGAACAGACACAGTTTAAAGCTTTTAGAAAAGAAAATAATTTTTTTTTAATTGGCACTTAAGTTAAATGTATAAAGATGGAAGATTTGGCTGTGTTGACCTCTACCAACTATTAAGTATTTATCTATTAGTAATAAATTTCTCAACAATAGTTCCTTGTTGATACATGGCTTCAGCTATAATTTACATAAACATAGTCTAACACAATATGAACCCATACCAACATGTACCTATCCTGGATTGCAAGTTGAGGTGAACTTGTCATTGGTAACAGCATTTGGCCATTTCCTCTAATTTACAACCACTCAACAATTTAATCCAGGAGAAATCTGAGAGAGGACTCAAAAAGTCTAGGTC